>NC_084663.1:70493805-75483805 GCF_028389875.1 Rhea pennata
GCCTAATTAGTTCTTTGCGTTTTTTCTCTGGTTTAATTGACAGGATGGAGTTAAATAGGTAACTGGTCTCAAAGAGGGAAAGGGAAAAAAGAGGGGGGAAAAATGTGAGGACTAGCTTCTGCTGAATATTTTAGCTGATGATATCTCATTCATGTGGCAGAGCAGTAACAGGAAAATAAATGACTCTCATCCTTTTGGTAAGCAACTCCAAATTTTCTGGACATAAATCTGCCTTCGGAGTAAGCTATCTAAACAGATTTTCATGAAGTTAAAAGGCTTGGATGTCTTGATGCATCCAAAGGGTCAGGGTTGGCACATATTTTTGGGAGGACAGTCAAGAGTTTTTCTTTCAGGAAGTTAATTTTGTTTTATTTATACCTTGCTGTATGTGTGGTGCTACAGCTGTTGTCAGAGGACAGGCTGGAGAACAGTAGAACGCAGTATGCTTTCCTTTAGTGTATTATCTGAGGAACCTCAAACAAAAGAAATAAAACATGAAGTTGTGATAACTGAACCTCAGAAGGTTCAGAGTTCAAGCCTTGCTCCTACCTGTACTACCCAACTCCTTTGTCTGCAAGGCAGAGCTGAAAACCTCTAGAGAACAGACATTCGAGCTGTGTCAATAATTGTAAAACTTGCAAAATATCTCCATTTCCTTCATGGCTCAGCTACTGATTTAATACATGTCTCTATTCTAGCAAACAGATTTTTATATATATATTTATGTAAATATATATATCTTCTTCCATTTATGTTACAAATAATAAATCTAACTCAAGCTGTAGTAAACCTAATCCCAGCTGATGGAGACTTGCCTGTGCTGCAGCTTTAACTAAGTTCAGCAATGGTTTTAGCGGAAACCTGGGTGGTATTGATATGAAAATATATAATGTACTTATTAAATTAAACCATAACATAGTTAAAGCCAAGACTTCCGGTATTTCTTGTGACTTGGGTGGAAATAATGTGCAGTATTGCTAGTTACTTTCTTAAACTTAGAGGAGTACAACAGAGAGAATGAAAACTAAAAATAGGCAAGCATCGAGGGGTCTGCTTCCTAAAGAAGCAAGGAGGATTTTTCATGTTTACTTTGATTTGTGGTTACTCAGCTATTCCAGCAAAGCATTCTACATAAATACTTAGATAAACGTTTCCTATGCTTACTTGCTGTTCATGGAAATAAATAGTTAATATATGTATTTTTTGCATTTAAATCATGCTTGCCCTACTTTGAGAACTACAAGGGGAATAAAACTTGTTTTTACAAAGCAAAACCCTTCATCAGTCTTGCCAAAAAATGAGAGCTCACAGCAATGAAGCATCAAGATTATAAAAATTACAGAAGGGCAAACAAAAATCACAGTGCTGGAATATCAAAACCTTGGATATGAATGTATAGGAAATTACCCACAATGTCCTGAACCTCAAATACACCCTGGAAGTTAGCTGCTCTTGAGGAAGTCTCCTGGGCATAGAGACATTGCTGAAATGAAGTGTGAGGATGCAGGGTGTTTCCCTCCTGATGAAGGAGGAGGATATAGAAAGGATTTGTGACCTTTCAGCTTTGCAGTAACTTCAAAGAAATATCAGATTATAGTTACAATTATTATTGATAAACATATGAGAGCTGGGCTCTGGAATGGGAAAAGAGCCTTTGGTTCCAGCTGACATGCAGAACCATGTGGGTGGTTGACGTCCCAGCTTCGATTATCAGACTGATTATCACACTCCTTATCTTTTCTTCAGCAGAAGAAGATGATAGAGAGGGAGAGCCTCACAAATGACCTCGACTGACACCCGCCTGTGGGAAAGAGCAGGTGAGTTGGCAGAACTACTTATGAATCAATCTGAGTTCAGTTCTAACTTCAGCCTTTGATTTTTTTGTGGTGGTTGTTCTTGGTACAATTTGGAGTCAGGGAGCAGTGTCAATGCTGAGTCAGTGTTGTTGTGATGAAGAATGAGGTTAATGGTCTGGTAACAGTTGCATTTTGAGGTGGCATGGTAGGAGCATGCAGCAAGCTTGCAGAGGAGGTAGTTAAGTGTGTAGGATGTGTGGTAGAGGTGAGGTCACCATTGCAAAAGAGAGCAGGCTTCAGGAAAATAGGAGAGGAGACTTTTGTTTTCTGGTGGCTTGCACACCTGGTTTGTGCAGTAGGTGGTAGAGATGGGGCCGTAGGGGTAGAGACAGCACAGCTGACAGTGAGGCTGTGACAAAGTTTTGCTGAGAAGTGGTAAGACGAGAACTTAGTCTGCCGTAGTGCCTGTGTGAAGGTGAGCGGTACAATACCCAGAGGGTGAGCACGCTCTCAATTCTCCTGTCTGAAAAGGGAACAATTTCCCACTGTTAGAAAATGAGGCCTTGCTCAGCAGTATTCATGGCTGTGAAGACATGATACCACAGTGCTGTGTAGCATGACCCCAGTTTAAGGAAGGAGAGTCTGTAGGAGCAAGACAACCCTTGGGAAGGCACAGTCCACTTGCATTACCATGCTACTCTCCTCTCTTACCATGTTGGCACAACTTGCTGTGCTAACACAGTGCTTCAGCTTCTTTCCAGCTACCCAGAAGTGGAGCATGGGGTCAGGAAGTCAGAGAGGACCTGCTGTGCAGTGCTTGTGTGGACGGTGAGCCTGGCATGCCTGTGAAAACGCAGAGGACACAACACAGCAGGTCCTGCATTTGCAGAGATTTACACGTATTTGCATACCTATATGCAAAGAGAGCAGCTGGGAAAGAGGAATAGAAAGGCTCTGGAATTTCACTTTTTTTTTTTTTTTTTTTTTAACTGCTCCCCCTCAAGCACTTCATGATTTAGCCCACCCTTTCCTCCTCCAATTTGCTGTTTGCTCCATTTGCTGAGGAATTCAGGCCGGCTGTCACTGCACGGCGCAGCTCCTATTGGCGAACTTGAAACACAGATGCCTGGACTGTGGTCCTAAGGCAGGTTCCGTGTTGGCTGTGATCCTTTCTCCTGCAATTAAATTCCAAACAGTGATTTCCCCCCCACCCACCCACCCAAAGGCTTTATGGCTTGGTGAAATAGGAACTTCCTTTATTATAATTATAGGACAATCCTTCGCATACTTACAGATGCCAGCTTTAGCATAGGGGAATGTATGGATGCTTCAAAGAAATCACTTAAAAAACCTTTTTCTAAATATGAGCTTGAAGACTAGTTTTCCTTGATGCTCTCAGGAACAGATTAACTTAATTACTGAACCCCTCCCCCTCCATAAACCAGCCTGAGGCATTGTTTCTGGCAAAGTTATAACTGATTGAAAGTAAGAGGTTATAATTGAGAATGTTAAGCAACCAGAACTTTAGTTTTTATTATCAGCTCCATCTACCATACTTCACAGTACTTTTTGACATAAAAAGTAGACTGAGGTCATGAAAAGAGCAAAGGAAAAAGGGCTTATATTTATCACTGATATCGTTCTTATTTAAGCATTACCTAACTAACTAGCAGGCCATCAGGCTGAGTTTGTTGCTGACTACAGCTAGCAATTCAGAACTGCTGCCTCCCAAAAGAAACAATGATCTGTTAAGTGTGCCCGTGTCCTTAGATAACAGCAGTATTCATAATCAAATGGTAAAATTATATGGTAGCAAATTTTCTTGGCAGATAAAGAGCATGGTGAATAATTTGGTGAGAGTCTCCATCTAATAGATGATGGAAAAGATCATGTGAGTGGAGGATAATGAAAAACTGGTAGTCAGGTATGTTTCTCTTTGAGAGCCGCATGCTGGAGGCAAGTGATTCCACTCTAATTTTCTTTCTCTCGCTCTCTCTCTCCTCCCCCCCCCCTCCTTAAAGTACATTTGTAGTCTTCATTGTTGTGCAGGAAAGCCTGAAAACGTGACCCTGAAGTACTTTAGAGGCTGAAAATCTATTGCTTTCTTTTTTTTTTTTTTTTTTTTTTTTTTTTTTTTTAAAGAGAATTTCTTGATTTAGCAGACTGTTGCATCTTACTTGTGATTTTTTTTTTTTTTAAAGTAAGTCCCTCCTAATGTTGTGTTAGGAGGGGAACATGAAGCTTGGCAGCATGAGAGCAGAAGCAATGTTGTAGAGGACTTAAGTACAGCTGTAGCTAATACTGAATTGGATATTAAGAATTGCACTGTAATGTGCTCAGTACAACATAAGATTTGGTATCAAGATCATGTAAACCGTAGTCCTGCACTTACCCTGTGTTGCTGCACGTGCTCTGCTGTTCCTGGTTTTGTCTATTGGGGTGAACATATTCTGCCTACAGTGGTGGGATGTGGTTATTGCATTAATCTATTCTTTTCTGTTCAGTCATTTTGGAGGTATTATGTATACCTAATCCTCAGTGTTCGTTCCAAGTATCTTGCCTGGATGCCTAGAAAGAATTCAGGAGAAAGGCCAAATCCTACCATCAAGGCCACAAAGTAGTAAGAGGACTCTTTGGCTGAAAATGTGCCAATGGGGCGCTGCATTACTGTCAGGAGCTCCAGCAAAGCCCCTCGTGGGAGGGAGCACAGAGCGAAGTGTGCCAGGCTGCACATGCGGGGTGCACAGGAAGGTGATGAATTTTAACAACATATTTCTGAAAGAGAAAAGGTGTTCTCATTATTTGCAGCAAGTGGGATCTAAGTGGCTACACAATGTACCTTTATGATTAGCAAAGAAAAGCTATGCTCAGCAGGAGGTGAGAGGTTAATCGAACAATCCACTTTAAGCATGGGATTAATTCTGCCTGACTTTTAACATCTACGAATTGAGTGTCTTATTTAAGCGAAGCGTCCAAATTTCTTCTTTTGTCTTTGGAGAGGTGAATAGGTGCATTGCAAGGGATAAATAGGTAGGTGCCTGTGAAGATACATAACTCTCTCCATTGCCTACAGAGGGAGATGGATGACATACTTAACTGCAGTTAGGTGAGATGAATTTAGGCCCAAGCACCTAGCTGCGGGTGCCTAGGAGCTCAGCTCTCTGCACAGTTAGTTGAGAGGGGATGGTTTCTTCTGAGAATAATTCAGACCACTCAGGCTCAAAATCACTCACCACAAAAATACCTATTCTTTTACCTATGTAAGATGGCTACGTTCCTAACCAGATGCCTAAGCTAAAAGCTGAATACTCACTGACAGTGCAAATTTTAACTGGATGTATATTCCTACAGCTCCTGAACACCTATTTCTAACCTCCTGTTGATAATGGCTTTCACATCACTCTCCAGCAGATAATGATCTATATCCTGGCTTCAGCATACTTGTGCTCTTAAAGCAAATGCTTGGTGATGATTGCATGGGCTTTTACATCAGTTATTATCAAAACATCACACAACACATCAGGTCAATGTATTTGGCTCTTTCAGGGTCCCTACAGAAATTGAAATAATTTATTTTATGTCTTGAACTTTTGCAAGTATCTAATTTCATGAGTACACAGAACTAGAGAAACTATGAACAAAATTAGGGCAGTATCTATGCTTTCCCTACCAGCTCTTCTCAGGCTGCTGCAGGGCAAAGGACCTTTTCTGCACTAATTATGTCCAGTGTGCTGAAAGGTTTGGCTAGAGCTACAGCCAATACAGCTTGGCGAGGGTCTGACATGGCCAGCCAAGCCTTTCTCCCCACTGACCTCACTACCAGGGCTGACAGCTGCCAGGTCCTGTTGTCCTCAAATGGAATTTTTCAAAGGTTCCTTCTCAAATTCTTGCCACCGACTGTCACAAAGTGGGTCCGGCTTTCTGGGTCACCAGTTTGGTGTACATCACATAGGTTTGCCAACCCATCTTTGTAAATTCAGTGCCCGGAGATATTGCTTTGAATGGAGTTGTTCAATAATTTACATATGAGTGTGTGCAATACTTAGCACCCTGCTTTTGTCCCAGGTGCTTTGATTCTTCAGAGTTGGACAGAATCAAGCAGCTGATCTGTACATCCATGAGATTGCCAGGATGCTGTATAATCTGGCTCACAAAGAATATGACCTGACGGTTTGAGAAGATGCAAAGGTGTTAATGCTGTCATTGCCTTCCAGAGGTGCTAAATTTAGAGAAAAACATCACTGCTGCAACACTGTTTCAGGCTATTTTTATTTGGGCAAAGAACTATGTCCAGCTTTCAGGATGGAAGAACACACTGTGTAACCAGTAACCACCACCTCAGATACTTCTGTGAGAAGTAGCTTTACTGGATAGAATATATTTTTATATCACTGACTGGTGAGAAACTACTAGGATCTTTCATTCTGAACTCTGCCATAAGTAGGGCACTTGGTCTGCTGGTACTTTTTCATAAACTGCCAACCTCAAACTCTCCTCCTCTCACTCATTCAGAATTCTGGCCTTCGTTATTAATTCGAGGTCAGTTTTATACTGCCGCTGATCAAGTTATTTGCTTGCACCTGTTTAAATTAACAGGCCAAAATTGAAATGTTAGTAATGAACTTACCCTGAATTATGGGATGAAGGTAAAAGTCAAAATCAAACCTGAATCTAGAAATGAATTTTACTTGAAACAAGGCAAAGAATTTTGGGTCAAAACATCTGCATGCATTCATGCATCATTCTGCATCCTGAATCTAACATGATGAAAGATTATGAAAAGCAGGAGGGGAGTGATGATATGTAGTATACAAGGGGAGATAACTGAAGATTAGATCAAACTAAAAAGAGACTAAAAATTGTCATCAACTGTGAGATGAGAGTCACTGTGCAGTATAAATGGGAAAATATGTGCATAGTTTTTACTATGAGGATTCAAGCTTACTTCAATATTTACCTAAATGCATGAAAAGTCAATTGCAAGAGAAGTTGCTTGGGAACTGAAGGCTTGGATGATTCCCCAAATAAGAAAGGTTTTAGCCATACTGCTACATTGTATCCTATTTAAAAAAGATACCATTATTCTAGGCAATGGTACGTATTTTTGTCATTAAAATTGGTCCACCACGTGTAATGCCAAAATATCGGTTGTTGGGATGCTAAGAATTAACGTTGCCGGCTTCTTAAGTCGTACAGTCAGATGCAAGTCCTAGTGTCTTTTGCTTTCTTCTGTTGGTGAAAGGGTAAAGCACAGTGCCACAGCTGTTTGCATAGTGATTTATCCAGAACTAGAGAGAGACAGAGCCACTAAAAGTGGAAGAGCAAACTATCTTTATCTGTTGGTGAACAGAAATGAGTTGAGCTACGGAGAAACTTTCATTTGCATAGCATATCTAACCATCATTCCTCAAGAATCATTTTGTGAATCTCTGTAACTACCCTCGAAATTGCTGTGTTTAGGAAATTAACTGGAAGAGGAGGGAAAAGGCTACTAAACTGTCAGACACTGCATCCCTGATAGCGACAGACCTGCTTGGGTGCTTGTACAATGACGTTTTCCTCACTGAAGTTTCCTTCTTCTACAACACTTTTCCCAGTTATATGGGAACTTTCAGAGAGTTTTCTCTGAGAAAATCATAGAGCAGGGCTGAAGCCTGTCCAACCTTTGACGGTCCTGACAAATGAAGTCACAGTAACTTGATTATGTGTAGGCAAGAAGTCAAGACTGAGTAGCACTTTTATAAGGTCTGGAGAAGATTTGAGTAAATTTCCTGTCTCTAGAATGGTGTAAATAAGTGATGTTCTGTTGCTGGGCAAAGGGAAGCACCAATGCAAGCACCACTTAGACAAGGAGCGACATTACTAAACCTCTGCTAATGTTTGTGTTTAAGGGTGCAAGCATGGATATCAGTATGTGTTACGTTTCTCTGGATGATAATGTTTCTTTCTCAATAAATGTTTTCCAGTTTTATCCACACTAGATGTTTCTTAGTTGAAAGGTATTGCCTGTTTAAGAAACATTTTAGTGATCATAGGGATTCCTTGGGGGAGTGAGGGCAGATGGTACTTTGTTTTAAATAGGGTTCCTTTTTTCTGAACCTGATCAATGTGGCTTTTGACTGCTCTTGAAGGTGGATTATGCTTCTGATGCAAAGGGGTGTCATTTATATGAGATGTGTTTAAAAATACTACAGAACTGATGCTTTTGTGTTTCAAGTGGTTGCTGTTTTAACATAAGCACTAGCAAGTATGCTCAAAAGCAAACTTCTGAGAGCATTACTTCTAATGGAACCAATTTTAGGGAAAGGAATTGTACTACTGACATCCTGTAGTGATCTAGTGAGTGATAGGAAGGACAAATATCAGTAAAATGGCGAAGGCCTGGTTTCATTTCAGGAAATTGTGGCAAATAGAAAAAAAAAGAGTAGGAAGGGGAGGGGGGAAAAGAGAGAGAAGGGGAGACAAAACAGTTGAAAGAACAGCAAAGAAAGTGAGATAAACTATCTTTGTAGAAACAGTGCCTTATGCCAGTCATTCACAAGAAATACTACTTTTGTTAAAGAACAGCCAGGCATCAGGACACAGCAACAGATGTAAGAGAGAAGAATCCTTACAACTGAGATAAACATGAAACTTATTTAAAAAAAAATGCATCTTTTCCCCCCAAATTCCCACTGTAATATTCTCCTGGTTCATGTAGCGTACAAGCCTTACTACTGGGAAACAAAGACTTCTGGTTCTATTTGTATAAGCCAAGAAGAGCTGCAGTAGTGTAGCATGTTTATGAGTGGGTATTGTTTTGCCTCATTGAGGGACACTTCTCCCTGGGGTAGGAGTTCATCTATCTTCATGTTAGCTCCAGAGGGAAATTGTCTTGAGCAGCAAGCAGCTACTTGTAGTAAGCTGTGTACGTGTGTGCTGTGTTTTGATGTAGTTCACTGACAGCTAGTAACTGGACCTAATCCGTCAAACTCATTTCACCTAAGACCTAAAGAATAACTCCAATTCTGATCTTTAAGGTAAAAGCTACTTAGTTTCTAACCTTCTGCATTTTCAGTAAATACTACCATTTCTTCTTTCCTATTTTTTGATTATTTCATCTTCAGAAATGCTGCTTCTTTCTGCCACTGGTGTTTTGGTATCTTAGGCTTATTTGCGAAAAATAGGTTAGTAGTATTAGCCAATAAGCGGTTTGTTGTATATAACATGTTAGCATGCAGTTACCACATAATGTATCTTATGTAGCTGAACCCCATCCTTATCTGTTACAGTGGTATTCCAGAGTACTTTGTACCAGTTTGCCAGCTTAAGTTATATCTTTCAGATTAATTAGAAAAATGGAATCACTTAGACTTGTTAAGGATTTCTTGGTAATTTTATAAGAACTTACCCTGACAAACTGTTCCTATGATTAATAGCTCCCCTTAGCTACCTCTCTTTCCTATGATGGACAGGGAAAAATGCAGAGAGATAAATTTATCCAAATCTCAGATTCAACCCTCAAGAAAGATCTTTCTCATTCTCTTGAAAAAGATCTTGTTTGTCTAGTCTCTATTTTCACTTTTTTTTTCCTAAGGTGCTGAAGGGTAGGCGATGAAAACCATCCTCTTTTTCTTTTAACTTGAAAGCTCTTAAAAATATTCTGAGTAGAAGTTGAAAATGCAACACTGCATTCTCTTAATGCTGAAAGACTTTGGAACTAAAAGCTTATGTCATCTTTCTGTGTTGTTTTTATCATTCCTGGTGGCACCATAGCTCACATGGATATCTGTGCTAGAAAAGCGAGGAAACAGCTGACAAGGATCCCTCTTTATAGACCCCAAAAGGCCAACAGGAGGGGCTGTTTCTTAGCCTTCTTTTCCCTTTAGAAGTGATCAACAGATGAGGAGATATTACATGTCTTAATGATTCTGAATAAATGAGTGGCTGGTGGGGTGATAAGGTGAGGATATGTGCTTCTGGCATGTCTTCTCTTACTGGTGCTGAAATTGCCTAGATTTACCAGCTTTTCAGGGTGTTCTTCACTTATTTCTCCTGGTATAACTGAAGATTTTCACTTTGATATGTTAGTATATGAGATTTAGGTAGTATTTGGCTTAACATTGTCCAAGGATTTTATGATGTTCTGTTTTTGCAATTATTAAAAGACATACAGAGAAATACTTTTAATATAAAAGTAAATAAATAGTAAAACATATTGTGCTATTCGTAGTACCAGGTCAGGTAAATTTGCAAATGTATAGGATACGTGTTACAGCAAATCATAGTTTTCTCATGTTTTATGATTAAAGAGCATTGAACTGATCTTGCATTACTGATCAAGGACTGTTCTAATATTCATGAGTTGCAGGGGCTTTTTGACAAGATTTCTCATAGAAGATGTTTATAAAGAAACTGTTGCTGGACTGTGTCTTAGAGATTTTATGGAAGAAGTTATAGGTACATAGCAGTTCCACATGCTAAGATTACTATTGACATTACATTTTAGCTCTGACTAAACATTGACTGTAAGATCAGGAGAATAAATGATGACTTTTGCAGCCCAGGACATAACTGAAGGAATTTTGATAGAACAAAATATATTACACCTAGTTTGATGACAGATAGTACAGTTGCTAGATATCATTGACACCTGTAGGAAAAACAGAGGTTGCGTTTTGTTAAATACAGCTGGACGTGTAAGTCTTGACCATGCTTTCAACACAGGGATGTGTATGCAAGGTGGTTTTCAATACCACCAGCAATGCTAGATCTCCCTGGTGTACAGCAAGTGCTTGTTGTAGCCTTGAGCTTACTCTTATGCAGGAGAATTTCATGAGAAAAATGTTTTGGGTAAATCCTTGGAGATGATGAACCACACTCTTTTACTTTTTCCCCTGAAGTTGCATAGCTGTGGGGTATTTTATTGATGAGATTGTACGATACAAGACTTCTCTCCCTAAATGTCAGCTTTTTTTATTACAAAATTGTGCTAAGTTGCTATATTTACAGTAATTACAGTGATTGATTTAACTAATACATAATGGAAGTGCTAGAATTAGAGATGCTAGTAGAACCTTAATTTGGTTCCCTTTCGCATATACACAATAATATAGTCTTTAATTATGTGCATATGTACTATTTTATTGATATCACTGAAACTCTATGTATTGAATATTGTGACTGCTTTGTTTACCTATAGGTGCTCTACTGCTCTCAAGTCTTGATATCACTTCTTAGTTCAAATTCTGGCAAACAGTCAGATTTTGCTTTTGCTCTACGAGTTTACCTAACAAGCATGCTATTTCTGTTTTTATTTCATGCTTTATCTCTGAATTCTATCTTATTTGTTGTGTTTTCAGCTGAAACTGCACTTAGATTCTGGATCTTTTCTTTTCTGGAGATGTACAGATCCAGATTTAGCAACCCAGAAAGCTTATGTAGTCAATGCCCATGTGTGACTGTGAAGAATGGTTATAACTGTGATGCCATGCAGTATTGGATTCAGAGTAATGATGTAGATTTAAAAAAAAAAAGGGGGGGAGGGGCAGACTTCTGGTGGTGCTTCATCTACCCTCCTATTCGGAAATTAATTAGAAGGAACTTTCCTCAGGACATCAGCAGCAGACAGTGCTTATCTAAGGTATGGGGATGAGAGTGACTTTGTCAACTGTTGTATGGCATGGTGCCTGAGAGCCACGAGGTTTTTGATAGACAGGACCTGGCTAAGGCATGCAGGTGGAAATGGCACCAGACACCCTTGCTCTGTCAGCTTGTATTCTGCCCCTGCAAACTCTGCTTGCAGCAGAGAGGACAGTAGGAATCACTACATTAACCTTTAAAGTTATCTACATAGTATGGCACATACTTGGTAAATACTTCTTCTGAAGAAGGGTGGATGTAAACCTCAAGCTACTTTTTGAGTCTTTGTCTTTCCTCAAAATTGCTACCTCTTGCCGCATATCAATATGGTGAGGGCGTTGCTTGGGAAGATTCAAGAGCCAGGTTGCCAATAGCAGCACATCTGTTCCCTCGGTATTCTCCTGTTGCTCCAGTTGAGCACCATCAGTTCCTGTTGATATTGGAGATCCTAAAGCAGGTTGATGTATTTGCTAGGTACCTACATATGTCCTCCTCCATCATGATGTTAGTGCACATCCTAACCATGCTAGATTAAAAATGAACACCTTATCACATCTGTGTTTCTTGAGAACATTGTGACCATAAGATCTCATAGTTATCATATACATAGTACGTTTTAATCAAACAAACAATTAATTCAGTTTGTCTGTGCAAGTTTATCAGTGCAAGGCATTTTTATCAGTATAAATCTCTGAATGGAGATTTTTATCACTGCAAATGTATTTTACAAAAAAGCAATTGAAGTAATGGATAGAAAACACTGCACAGCACTATTAACATCATTAACTCCCAAAATGCCTCAAATTCCTTGAAAAACAGAATTAATAGTACAGCAAAGTTTTATATGCCTGCACTAAATGTAAAATTTTAGGTATAAAAAATATATTTAACAATTCTAGTTTTGCAAAATAGGGAGGCTCCCCAAAGTGTGGCTATGTCTTTTCAGCTGTTCATAATAAGAGGTTTCACAGCCTAGCAAATAAAAATGAGATATCTATGGATCTCTTCTTAGTCTTTTCACCTAACTAGCCATAGAAAAGAAAGACCTGTGTCCAGAAATGACAATGAGGTCTTTCTTCCTTCAATGCTGGGGCAAAGAAACGAGCAAAAAACCCTTCAAAGCGTCTAAGCTGAGCTGTTCCATGTCTTTCCATTCAAATCTGTACAATTCAAATGTCCCATGTCTTTCTATTAAAATCTGTACAAATGTGCATACTTTTTTAAAGATAAAGACTGTTGCTTAAATCTAGAATTCTTCTAATTTCTGCTCATAAGTCAAAACATTGCAATTCAATGAAATCTTATCCTCCACTTGATTTCACGGTTCTTGACAGATCTACAGAGCATGTATGACTGTCTGCTGGCCATCATCTCCCAGGCTGTGGCATTGACGTTGCTGAAGGAAAAGCATAAGTATCATGCATTTAGAAACTTAGGAAAGCGTGTAAAATGCATGAGATGAGAATTGCAGAACAAAAAGTCAGAACCCCTAGTATCCCTTAAGGCAAGGCCATGTGTTACCACCCTAGTAAAAATTACATCTGCTTTTCTGCATAAAACTGCATGTTGAATAAATGTTGAGATACCTTCCACCATGAATTGACATCCTCCATTCTATTTAACATTAAAAAAGCCTTGCAGAATATGCAAAACCAACTCCACAGAACCAATGCAACTCCTCTGGCCCATCATGCTGAGGAACCTGTGCCAGTTCTGCCACAGATGGTAAGCCGCAACAGGCAACAAAACTGCTATACAAGGCAGATATCCATAATGTATTATATTCTTTCCTTAAAGAATATGCACAGGTCACCCCTACAGTAATTTCATTTAGATAGGGTATTCTGTAGGCTGCTCAAATCATTGACAGATGTTTTTAAGCTGCGTCTGGCTGAGGGTCAGGTTAAGTTTGTTCCCCTTGCAGACTTTCAGCAGGAAACAGTATGTAGTGGTAATGCAAGTGGTAAAGCATTATTTGGCCACTTCAAGCTTACTGTGGTCTACTCTTTTCCAGTATTTTGAACTTGTGTAGGTCAATGCTATGTGGATGGTGGTCTTTCAGCACGGTGTAGAAGTACTTGTTTCTACTAATAAACTCCAAGACCTTCTGCAAAGAAACTTGGTGAAACACAAGTGTAATATAATATCTTCGCTGATTCCTGAGGACTGGCAAGACTTACGATGTAAGGTAGCAATGAGGTATGGAACTATGGTATGTACCTCTGCTCTAAGAGCCCCAAATGTTGAGATCTGTATTTAGTAAACAAAGCTAGCAGTTGGCTAGCCACAGCTGTGCTTTTCTCACAGCTCTTACAATTCTTGTGCTGATGCCCTGTTGCTGCAGCTCAGGACTAAGTTACAGACTTTCTTTGACATCAAAGAAATTATTTTCATCAGGCTGAAGTTCTGCAGCTGTTCCTAGGCGTCTTATCTCTGCAGCACCACTCTCCAGTGCCAGCTGGTGCTTGTTTCATGAGCCCAGAAATGGCTTTGTGGGGAGGGGCTGCTCCAGAAGACTGCTGCTCTTGAAGCAGCTCTTCACTTCATGATTTCCATAGCCACCAAAAGGGATCCAAAATGCAAGCAGAGAGAAGCAGTAGTATTTACTGTAGCTGCTCTCACAATTGCTGCATCCAAAATTGCATGTTGGCATAAAAGTGGTTGGTCTGAAAGCTGCTGCTGTTTGGTAGTAACAAGTCAGATAAAATATGCACATCTTACCAAATGCCAAAACTGCCATTCGGCAGAGGTGGCATTCATACTAGTCTACTAAGAGTCTGGAAATAATATCATGTACTTGGTAGAATGGCAAGAAAGATGACAATGTTTTTGGATGTTGATCCCTAAATATGGCAAGTAATCGTTCTCCTTATCTTCTGTTGTTATACCCATTATGAGATCAATCCTAGAAATGCCTTAGGCAGGCAGTAACGCGGAGGAGAGCGGGATACCTGGTTGCGTAGCTGCGCACATACTTCAGAGAGCATTTTCCTTCTCCTGCCCCCATTCTTCACTTCTCATTGAATGACTCTTAGTGAAGTAAATGCAGCTGTTCGTTTGGACAGGCCAGTTAATACAAAGCAGTTACAACAAAGCCTCATAGTAAATCTCCTTATATAGACAATCACTTGGATAAATAAATCAACCTCTTGTGACTTTTTCAACCTGTGGTTTTCACAATTCATTGCAATGACATTTGAGGCATTATTCATAGGTACTAAGGATCTTGTTCAGTACACTTAGCCCTCTGAAATGATCATTTACATGCACTGTCTTATTTCTGTGTATTTTTGAGCTCTGCTCTGACACTGATTCTTGCTGTTTCCTTAGGCAATAGCATAGATAGGTTTCCCTATAATTTACTTAGGATCCTGAAAGCTGATGCTGGCTGTGTGATAGCAAATAGATGTTTGCTGTCACAGATTTTTTCCTGTATACCAGAAACCTGGATTTCTGGAAACACTGAAAGATATTTAAGCTCTTGTGCCCTTCAGTAGCCATCAGGTCAGTACACCCTAGAGCTGCATGGCTAAGAGCAGAGCCACCCTGAAGCACAGGCTAAGAGGGAATTTAGAGGAATAAAATAAGCATGCTTCTCTTCTTGATTTTTGCGTATTCTAGAGCCCTGGGAAGGGAGGTTGCTATGTCTGCTAAACCAGTAAAGACTTTGTAAGATGGCAACTTTGAACAGTAGGTTTAGTAGTAAAAGCCTTTGTCCTCTTTTACGACAGATCAGAGTCTCTGGAGTTGTTCTACCAGCCTCAGTCCTTACATCTCTTCCCCTCAGCTTAGACAAGCTGGTCTGAGTCATTTATTTTGCTTATTCTCCTGAGGAGCCATTAGCAAACTCTGGTAGGAAGCATGAACATGATTCTCATACTAGTCTTACTGCTTTGCTCTTTCCTCTGTTGGTGAGATCTACTGTGAACCTCGCCCCCCATCCCTTTTGCTTCAGCTAGTCTTGCTGTCAGCTAGGTTCCTGGGCTGACTGGCTGGGGTTTGGCTCCCACTCCTCATTTTCTCCTTTGTTCATAGTACAACATGAGGGAAGAATCTTGTCTAGGGCTTAAAGCTTATGCTGTTTCTTGGATGTGTAAAGGGATACCGAGTGTTGTCATTCCCTGTGCTTGAAAACCAAATGGTACTGATGAGTGGAGGGATTTAGGGAATTATAATTGGGAATCTGGTTGCCAAGTTCAGAATAAAATTGTGGGTGGAAAATTCCAATCAGATGGATGATATCTGGTGCTTATAATAGAGATTCTTTTCATATGAACTTCCCAGTAACACAATATTTGATTTATAGCTGTTTAAAAAATGCATATATTTCTATATGTTAAAAATCATACTTTAATATTATAGAAAGTATTATCCTGCTCTCTACTCAGCAAGTATTGTCCTATCTCTAAGTGAAATTTCAGTGGAAGCCTGACAGTAATAATAATCAATAAAATGTTTACGGTCCTGTAAATGAATGAGGACAACAGCATCATACAGTTCTATGCAATAATTAGTTCCAAAAGTAGATGCCCTTTAAAGCACAACTATTTTTTCTTTTGAATGATATAATTTAACATGAACTGCCAGTCATAACAACAGCAGTACCTGTCTTATAATGTCAGCTTTAATAGAGGCTGCACGGATAATTCAAGGCCAAGTCAAAAAAAGTTGGTAGATAAGTTCCAAATTCACTTTTTACTCATGTTCATAACCTAACCTACATATCAGTATTGTCTTATTTTTGTACTAAACTTTTTTCAGTTTTCAGTTAATAAGGAACATATTTTATTTAAGATGCAGGCAACCCCATTTTCGCCATCTCCCCCCCCCACAAAAATAGCATATCTGTACTCAGACCAATAAAGAATGCGCTGTAGATAAATTCATACTGTACCAACAGAGTGCAAGGATTCCATTAATGCTTTAGTGATATCATCAAGGAAGAAAAAAGGCAAAATGGATCCACAGCTTTTACTCTGCTGAGTCTGTAATGAAGCAGTGTTGTAGCAGCTGCTGTCTTTTTTTTTTTTTTTCTTCCCCCCCTCCCCCCATAGGCGTCAGTTGGTGTATTGTAAAAGTTTTCTTTTTAAAAAAAAAAAAAAAAAAAAGAGAGAGAGAGACATTTCCTTCTTTCTCTTTTTGTCTCTCTTTACTTATATTAAGAATAGTCAGCTTCCTTTTGTTACTGCTGTGATGTACTTTTCCCTACTAACTCCAAGACGGAGCCTGAAATGCAATATGGAAATTATTAATATGACAGAGAAATATGAGCTTTATTCTGCAGAAAAAGTGGCTGTAGCAATATATCAGAGAAATTATTGAATGTTATCGGTCATAGCACAATTTATTATTTTACCAGTGTGCTGTGAAAAAGTTGCTCAGACAACTCAAAGCTTTTCTACCGTATTAGCGCTGTCTAGGAGTTCAATTCATAGTGCTTTGCTAAATGTAAGCACAGTAATTATTTGTACATTAGCCTTTTAGATTCCTTCCTCCCTACCCCAACCTGTCATCTTAACATACTGTACGTGCAGTAATTTGATTTACTATTTTTATTTTGGACTTTGTATGGGAATGTTTTCACGGAGGAAAGATGGCTGAAAGATATAAGGGAGGGCTGAGAATTTGGAAACTGTCTGCTCTGCACTTTGTCTGTGCTCCCTGCCAAACTCACGTGGAACTCTCATTAATGCTAATGGGATTTAATACATGCTGCAAGAGGAAAATATCCTCATTTATTTTGCACTGCATCGAGTGGTAGCAAAAGTGCTGTATTGACAACTCTGGAGCCCTCTATTTATCCACAGAACAGGCAGTGTCAGAATAAGTTTCCTCGCACAAGCTAGTGTCTCAGTTCTGTAACGGAGGGACCTTTGAAGGACAGTCCAGCCACTAGTACCTCTGCTGAGCTTGCCTGCACAGTTAAAAGTTTGGCAAGGGGTACGTCTGTACGGTAGCAGCAGAGCCAAGGTTTCCAGTGCTTCGCTCACGATATATAGCAGCTCAGAGATGCTAAACATAGACTGGGTTTGAACGAGTGCTAAAAGCATGAAAGGCTCTAATAACCTCTTTCAAATCCCCTACATGGCCCGGATCTCCACAATACTACCTGTAAAATTTTTGGACCAACAAACATGAGAGAGGGGAACTTTTTCCAGGGTTTACCAGCTTGGACCTATAGAGATAGATTAACACTTAAGTAGGAGGTTGCTTAAATAAGTCGCTTAAGTCCACTGTTGCTTCTAAGCACTGTCACTTGATGTAGGTGACATAGTAGTGGTGAATTTTGTTGCACATGCTGTATGCAGGCTTCATTTTTCACTATTATTTAATGCTACTTACTCTGTAAGATGACTTCTGATATGTGTACATGTGCATATAGTGGTCAGAAAATGCCATCCTGTTGGAACTCGATGTCTTGAAGGAACATGTTAAATTTAAGATTTTATTTTGAAAAACCAAGCTTTTTTTTTTTTTTTTTTTCTTTTTTTTTTCTTTTTTTTCTGGTTCAGGGCAATAATTTTTTCTCTTGATTATAAGACAAAATTAGTTAGACATAACTAGATGTGATTTAACATACTAAAACTCAAGTTTCAGTGAAATTTTGGGGATTCTATCAGAAGGAAGAATATGGGTTGATTTGCCTTTTTACGGAAAAGTGTTCTACTTGCTCATTTATTTTCACATTATCCTGAGCTGATTTTCAGTGAGGAGGTGGTTTCTACTAAACAGACAAGGAGGCTCACCTGAGCTTCAAAACAAAAGATGCCTCACACCTGACAGTTAGAATTACATCATACTGTTTTGTTCTTAGATGCACCCTCTCAGCAGGGCTCTGGATAGAGTCTTTCTACCTGGCTAGTCTTACATATCTTCTAGTGCATCTTTATTGCTAGCTATAGAAAACACACATCACCACATGCAGTCTAACAGGCTGTCTTCCAAGTGGTAGTGCTGTTGTTAATTGTTTTACAGAAACTTGCAATGCAGTGGCTTTACTTAATTTAGAAACTTTTCATTATAACTATTTTTTCTCTGTCAGGCTAGAAGAGAAGGCCTTTTTTGCCCCTCTTGCTGGGGTAGGTGGAGACAGAGTATGCAGGTTACCATCAAGCTTGCTGAAAGTCAGGTTCTTATTGCTGATGTTGCATAGTCTGGCAGGACATCTTGGGCTTCGAAAGCATATTTGAGTTCTCCTTCCAAGGAATTCTTTGAACGTGTCTCTAGGAACACCAAAAAGAAATGTGATGAAAGTCTGTACAGGCCTACAACTTGGACAAATTAGAGCTGCTGTAGGAGGTACTGAGGAAGAAGTTAAATAAACATTGCTCTGAAGTACCCTTACTGGTCACCATAAGAGGCCATACTGTAGAAGAGTTATACTTGGTGGTCTTGTTTTATTAGCACAGTCCAAAGACCTACAGCACCAACTAATTTTTTATTAGTTTGTGGTTTTATATATGAGAGAAAAGGTTTGGGTTTCCTTGAGTGATTTTAGTTCATCTGCCATTTCCATGCTGATGACTTACAAATCAGCCTTGCTTCACCTGCTCTGTCTTTGGCAATGAAAGTATGATTTCCAGCTCTATGATCCTTGATAGCTGGTTTCCAGCATCTCCTCTTCTACTCTTTTGCTACCCTACTGTTTCCAGATCTTGCTGCTGCTTCCTCCACAACTTCTTGAAAATTCCCCCTATCAATCCTGCAAGTTTAAAATGTTCCTTTATTGCAGCATCTTTCTTCTTGGTCTCTCTTAAGTCTGTGTTATTCCCTTTTAATCCAGCTAAAATGTAGTGGCTAAATGTAACTTCCTACTTTACTAATTAGATTAGGATCATTGGATCATGATTTGCTTTCAAGTAACTGCACAAGCTGCTTCTCGTATGTTATCATTCACATGTCACGCTGCTTAGCTTCACCTTCGGACTCTGACTATCCTGTGCTTCCGTTGTCTCCTTTGTTCTTTCAGTAATGGCACCTTTTTGTCTCATTTAAATCCTTCTGTCATTGGATTGTATTATTTTTATTTTTATTTATTTTTTTTCTCAGGGTGAAAATGGGCCTTATGCATTTATATATATGTGTGTATATATATATATATATATATATATATACACATACACACACACACACACATATATATATATATAGTCTAAACCATCAGAAGTGGGCTGAGGTAAACAAAAATAAAAATTAAACCAGCTTCAGGTTAGCACCATCTTCAGGGTCTCTGATGGCATCTTGTCAAACCAACCTAAACCAAAAACTGAGTGAATAGTGATTTAGTCTGTCTTTTGTTTTATGTAATACCAAAGAAATAGTTAATGATTAGGTAATAGATAAAAGATTCAGGAAATGGAAAACAATAATATAAAGCTAAGACAAATACTTCGAAAGTTGGATACAAGTCTTTCCTTTGTGTTTTATTCTGTGATGTTGCACAGTTAGTTGCTATTTGGGACTCTAAATCAAGCTGCAGACACAATGCCAGGATGGAGATTCTGAAGTTTACATTTTGATTTTGTGTGTGTGTGTGTGTGTGTGTGTGTGAGAGAGAGAGAGGGTCATCTCACTCTGTAGTTACGCTGAGTCTTTGCTAACATTAAAGATGATTACCCATTGATCTCTGTTTCTAATATATAATTAAACAATAAAACATTGCACTTTCATTTGGGAAAGTCTGAGGGTGGCTTTTTCAGATTTAGTCTACATTTCTTCCCATAAAAAATAAACTAGTCTGCTTACTGGCTGAATAGAATTCAGATTTGAAGAGTGTGAGAGGCTTGTTTGCCAGATTTTTTAACTCAGCTAAACAGTACACTTCTACAGTTTGTTTAATTAATGTTCATCTCATTAGTAGGGATCTAGCTTAGCCATCTACCATTATACAGTAAATTAATGAATTCTATGATTCTCTCAAAATTCCCAATCAGATGAGAGGGCCTGTTAATGTAATAAGTCATGAAAGTGCAGCTTTGGAGATTCATTAAATTTTATTTCTTTTGAATTGTCTCTGAAAAACTCTGAAATAAGTACAATACTTAAAGAAAACCATTATTAGACCTGTTAGACCTGTTTGATATAGATGGCCAGAAAGCACAAAGTTTAGTTTGGCTTTTAACTTTGCTAAGATACTGCTTTTTATTTAACATCTTGTAGCAATGGGGACCTATTGCAAAGTATTATAGTCAAATTCCCCTTCAAAATAGCATGTCAGTGTCTGCGTTTTTTTCTTTGGCTTTTCTCAAATGACAGAAGAAAAAAGTTTGTTCCTAATAAATAAATAAATAAGCAGAAGCACTCTGTATGCATTGGAAGGGATTGGACAATGTGATTAAAAAAAAGAATGCAAGATTGTTGTCCTCTCAATTATTTTTCCTGCCCTTTTACATTTCCCTTTCTAATTACCACTCTCCCATTTTAGGTAATTTTCAAACTGATCAGCAAATCATGTGAAAAGGAATTACCATACTGATCTTTATCAAGTTGTTTGGGGAAAATAAAATCAGAATAAAGAAAATGATTTATACAATATCTTTTTCTTTATTCTCTATTAGAAAAAAACAAACACTTGAAGTTATCTGTTTTTTTTTTTTTTCATTTATTTTATTTACAAAGAAGATAGGCTCATAAACCTAACCTATATCACAGTGATGGTTAAGGCTGATGGTGATTGTTTGAAGAATACTTGTGGTATTGAAAACATTATTTGATTGCTAGCCATTATTTTGTTGGCAGTAACCTCACTTGGATGGAACTATAAATCTTAAGGGTGGCTTCTGCCACTTATTGAGTGAGCTGTTACCAGTCTATGCCCAGTTTTGTGTGTGTAGAAAAGTCTTTTTCACGTTATTGTTTATGTACAGTTTATGCTGTCACCCAAACTGTACTATTAATTAACACTATGCTCTGATGCATGCAGTCTAATTTTCAGATAAATTGGACAACCTCTTGCTTATAGGCTTAAGTGGTTGCTATTGTCTAAATTCTTTTTTTTTTAGTATGAAAATGTCTTGCATCTTGCAGTTACTGTCAACTTCTAGAGGTTCCTAGATTTTCATACAGACAGTTGTCACTGAAATAAATATAGTATGCTTTACATTAATACGTACAAAATAACGTGATGCCCCTTTCCTCAGAAAGAGGTGCCTTATACAAGAAAAGCTGTCAAGCTATAATAACCCGAATGTAGTGTCATGTGGGCTAACCTTAGCATTTTAGCTTCATACTATATTATTTGTATGCTATTAGCAAACTAGATGGTTCTGCTTTTCTTCTTCTCTCTTTCTTTGTTTCAGTATCCTCACCAAAATCCAGAAGCTTGGTTGCTTTCTGGAAGGTGACTATGTAATACAAGCATCATCCTGTGCAAAATATTTGCTTTCTGTGTGCACTCAGAGACGTAGCTGCCATCCTGTGCCAAACCAAGTATTTAGCACCTTTCTGCTCTTGTCGTGCTGCAGAGCTAATCTGGGGCAGAGTGAGATAGAAGCGCGTTCTTGTGTGGCATCAATGAAATTATTCATTCAGCTGCAGTCCGATTACTCTTGCACAGCCCTGGGAACTAGTAGCATTGCACAGGTGTAGGCATGAGCAGTCCTCGCAGATGAGGTGTGCAATGGAAAAGTTGTGCTTTGGCTCCTAGCTCCAGGGCTGTTTCCAGGGCTCAGAAGCATTTGGGCTGGACATCTCAGAAGAGAAAAAGGGAGACTCCTCTGCCCCCTTTGAAGGTCAAAGCATAATTAGCTCACCAGCAAAAAAGAGATGAAAAGATTAACAGCCAAATTCTCCATGAGCATAGTTCTATTTTTTGCACTGGAGTCAAGGAAATACAAATGTGCACAAATTATATGTATATTTTTTTTAGACGTGAAGTTTTCTTGTGTAGGGAAGTAGAGGGTAAGTCAATTCAAGTTTTTCCTCTTCTCTTCCTCTCTCCTTAGCAACTATACCTTTCTTTAAGCTCTTTGATACTCTCCATTCATAGGGCAGTAAAATGATGTTCCAATAATTTCCCTTCAGCAGCAGGAGACACACTGCTGTATATTATGCCCTTTAGCTAAAAGAAAAATTGATTCTGTCATGTATACATTTATATCTCATCTATTTTTTTCAAGGAAATTTTTAACTCTTCTTACAAGACTAAGGTAGGAAATAATAAAATACTGACACATAAGACATGATTTTCCATTTTAGGAAGACTGTCCATCTTGAGGAACAGGAAATTCAAAGCCAAAGCTGAACAGAGGTTGGAGCCCTAAGTAAGGTTTCCTTTTTAAGAAGCAAGCAGTTGCAGGGTAGGTAAAGAAAACAAGAGCTAGAGAAATGGATGAAACGTGTCAGGAGTTTGCAGTAGCTTATTTTCTAATACTGCAATTTGAAAAACTGCTTCACAAACAGCCAAATTTTAATCCATTTGATATTAAAATGTATATTATCTTGAGATAGCTGTATATCCTATCTAGGAGCAGGAGAGCCTTTTGGTTAGATCACTGGGCTAATCAGGCCGTCTGGCTCCTGCTCCTGAAAAGTCCTGTGTGGTGTTGGCCGTCTGAATTAGTGCCTGTGTCCTCAGCTTCCAGACTGAAGCTGTGATAATATTACTTTGCCTCAACAAAGTGGTGTAAAAAATAATAATAAAAAAAAAGTTAATACTTGCTGTACATACAGTTTGGCATCTGAGCATCCTGTAAGTCCTGTATAGGAATAAATGCAGAAAGTGCTATAGTGATCTCATCCCCACAACTGGTCAAAAGACTTCTGTTAAAGGTTTTCCTTATAGTAATGCCTTTCAAGCCAAAGCAATCATTATTCATGGGATGCTGGGCATTGACAAATTTTCTGAATAAAAAATGGGGAAAATTAATTATACTAAATAAAATATTCAGAATGAAAAGTTTCTCACTTTCTGGAATTACATGATTTTACAAATACATCAAAATCAAATATTTTGATGGACCAAAACCCACTGAATATTATTTTGCAAGTGAAACTGAACAACTATTTGATGTGGTGATTTTAGCTCAGATTTAGTAGGAAATCAATTTAAAAATCAATTTTGGGGAGATATAAAAGGTGCTGTCTGCTCAAGCTCCCTGTTTTGCAACTTTTTTATATTTAAAATTGGCTTTCCCATATTGTCTCTATCAGCATAACAAGCTTGTAGTTCTGTAGTTGTAAAAATTCTTTTCCTGAGAATATTTGCTATTCTTTAGCGCTTCTCCTGACTGGAAAGGTTTGTTAAAATTTCTTATTACCAGATATATAATCTTGATATTTCTGTTTTTTTCAGGCTTGGATATCAATGATTCTGCTTTTTGCTGTTTTAATGCAGCATGCTCAATGAAGCAGTTCCCTCTGACTTAAAATTTTATTTCTGATCATTCTGTGTTTAACCCCCTCCAATCAACATCTTTATTGAAAACTGGAGCGAAAATGTATGTTTTATTTTTCCCCTATATCTGTATTACAGTTAATGTAGAGAACATTTGTGATCCTTTTCTGCAAAGTTAGAAAGGCACTAGTGGAGATTTAGAATGAGAAAAAGAATTTGGAAACTATGAAACAACTTGAAGAAAATAGGGAAATCATTATTATCTGATGGCGTTTGAGGAAAACTGTCTGGGGAAAAAATCAACCGAACCCAGGAAACTTGGATTTCCCAACGTTGTCATGGTTCACCTATAATTCATGAGTCAGATGCCTCGTATTTGGTTCTTTGGGATAGCCTAGGTGAATTGCACTTCCTGTGATGCTCCACAGTGTCTTGTTGCATTGAAGTCTTAAATCATGGGAATTCTTGATATTGCATACTAGAGGAAGTTGTATCTTGACCAGAAAGACTGGATTGGATAATGCTCAGTGTTGAGCAGAGACATCCCTTGCAAAATCAGGATTAATCAATAGAGAAATGTTTGTAATATTTTTCAGGTTTTTTGTTTTAAATTTATCATCCTTTACATTAAGGAATGAAAGAACCAACATAGTGGAAAGGTCACAGAGCACAGGGATGCATGGACAAACAAGTAATTTCCTGAACTGAGACACTTTCTGTTGTAAAAATAAAGGACATGGTGTTTCTGGGAGAGGAAACTTTCCTGATGTAGAGGCAGATCCTTCTCCCAGAATGGATTCTCTCATCTGGGCTTATACCAGGAACAAATGTGTCACCCTGACTGAGGCTCTCCAGGCATATAGCTGCCTTTTTAATAGTAGTGCTTCATGTTACCTATGAGGAAAGTGAGCCAAAAAATTTTAAGAACATATGTTTGATTATTTTATCTTATCTTAGTATTTTAAACCTTAAGAACATTTTAAAATTAATTTATTGCAGAACCCTGGGGTAAGAACCACATGTCACAGGTAACCAAATTAAAAGTCCATGGGTTATGAGATCACCACCCCCTAGAGAAATATTTAGCAGTATGTTTACTTAATATCTAACAGCATGTGAAGCTTATTTATTAATATGCCTGCAGGTTTCTCTCTAATCCCACTTCTCAGAGATGCTCACACATGGATAGAAAAGCCAAGAGGGGGTGAATTGCCCTGGTACAATTTCCATCTAATAGAATAATATATCTGTTAAAGAAAAAAGTTAGGGTATGATACCTACCTTTCTGACCTTGACCAAATCTAGAGCCCTGTTTTACACAGAAGCCTGTTGTGTGGTGCTTACAGAGAGCGGAAAAGCGCATGCACAGCAACTTCCTCTTAGGGTTATGAATCTTTAAGTACGAAGAAATTTTTTTTAACATAGTCAGAAGAGCAATTACTTTCAGCTAAGCAGTGAGAGAGAGATTCACCCTGCCTCGCTCACACGATGCTGCAGTAAATGAGCTTAGTGGAAGGGAGTCTGCAGGAAGGAAACCTCCCTGCTTCCCTTGGCACAAGCGCTGGTGGAGCGGCCATCCCAGCACATATCCCAGGAGACATGGCGTAGGCTTGACACCCCTTAGCTGAGGGGTGGTGCCCACCTCCCCATGTCTGTCAGACCTTACCCGCAGCACTGACAGGCCTGGCAGGTCTGTTTTGCAAAAGGCTCCAGAGGTGTTGGGAGTATTTCTAGCTCTCTTTGGCTTGGCTTTCCTGCCTGGGGCTCCTAGTTTACTTTGGAGGCAGCATTACCAAAAGGAAGGTGCTAGTTAGGTTTGGAGAACCTCTATTGCGTTCCCAAGTCTGCCACTGATCCCTTGATTTTGAACAAACTGCTTCAGCTGTGGGTGTCTGTGCAACACAGGAATACTAATACTTACCTCCTTAATGAAGCATGTTGAGATTTACTGATGAAAAGTTTTATATAAGAGCAAGGCATACACAAAGGATCTTATGCCAGTTCTTTGTGTTTGGCAGAGCAGCTTCAGACTTCTTGATCACTTAGGGCACCCTATTAAGGATTAGATTAAATATTAGATCAAAGTCCTGTTAAAAAGTTGTATCAACACTCACTCTCCTTTCTTGTGCAATCTATGCAGCAGATCACTACCTTTAAATGTTAATAGGTAACTGCCAGAATTTCCTCTGAGTTTATAATTATCAAGCTCATAATAGCCCTGAAAATTAAAGACAAGAGAGGTGTTTTTATATTCTTGTTAAAATGTCAATGCTTCAGAAGGTTTTAGAAAATGCTGAGCTCTTTCCGTCTTATGTGTCAGGGGCTATTACCAGAATAGGTGCCGAGACAATCTGGACACTAGCAATCTCGAGACAGATTCCATCAAGCTCCTATCTGTTAGAAGCTGCAGTGCTTGCATTTGGATTCGATATCTAACAATAATGTGGTATTTTATAAACATTAGTGGGTCTGATTTTGCACTGGTCAGCAGAGGTAAAAAATAGGTACTTTTGGAAAACAAATAAAAAAGGAATTGGAGCTGTCTCAATAAATAGTGCAAATTGTAAATTTCCCAAAGATGCCGTCTTTTGCTCAGGCATAAGAAAATAAAGCTGGCAATTACAATGTTGAGGAATTGCACCAGCTGGTTCTGCAGTTGGGGCCTAATATTTACTTGACAATACCTTTTTATTATTATGTATAGCATTATGTCCTTTTAATATATAAAATTTCATTTTCTCCTTTCTGTTGCATCAGAAAAGAAATACCCACTACCTCTATGTAGGAAATAAAACCAAGAATTCTCTGGCCATTTTTATAGTAGTGATGATCTTAGTGCTTCTTTCTGGTAATTCTTTAAAAATATAAGTGGAATATTAATGTTAGGAGAAGTGTTGAAGGCTGGAAACTCTGATCTCCACAAGTGTCTCTTTCACAAGCTTCTGATACGACTGATTAAAGAAGGTCCCTGTTCCCTCTGAGACTAGTTTCCCAAACCCCAAAATGAGAATGGCAATTTTTTACTCATGGAATGTTAGGGAACTCTGAAGTTCTGAAACACGATTTCAGGGAATATCGTGCTTGTGCCTCTGAAGCACTGTATTCTGATGAAAGATGTCACAGTTGTATTGCTAAATACATTTTTCAGAGTGTGAGTTGGTCATAGGAGCTCAGTACATATTGACATTTAACATATTACATGTTACCTCATCTCTGGAATTTGCTCTCAAATAGTATTGTTCTCCATCTCAAAAGTACTGTGTAAGCAACAAGTGTACTTTTGAGACGGATACTGAGAAACAATCAGACATATCCATAAGTAGATTTTTGAAGAGGAGATCTGCTTTTCAGGAGAGGCATGCACTTCAAACTCATGTGCTTAAGCTCTTCTGGAATCTGAACATTCATGTCTGCCTTCAGCAGCCACAGGTTTCTAAAGAAAATGAAGTAGAGTAGGTAGAGTGAAATTGTAATGTAAAATGGGGTCGAATCACTAGCTATAACATAGCTATTATATTGTAAAATGTTGCACACTATAGGTACAAGGGAAAAGTAGTTATAAGAATTTTAAGTCTTTCCTCTCATTCACATTGTGGGCAGTTCATCCTGGCATAGAAATTTCGTGTAACTTTTATTGCCAGTGCATGCTTTTGTTGTTGTCTTGGTAATGTGTCTACTCACTATGAAATGAAATATTTCATAATTTTTAAGGATGGTATATGCTTTTGTAATTTTTAATTCTTTCTCTGATTGCATAGTATTCGGCAAGTTTGCAGTGATATGCACAACCATCTTGCAATGATTATTGCAGTGGAAGCTGACTGAGACTGCCCATGGAACAATCATGGCCAGTACAACTGACACTAAATTCTCTGTTAAACATAGTCTGGTTTTGCTTAAAAGGAAATACTTATAAAGTAAGGAAACAGGGCCATATGCATGGAACATATACATTGACCTGCTTCACCAGTAAGTGAAATGCATCTCAAGTTTGCCTTGTGCTTTCATTGAAGCCCAGCCTGTTGGTAGTGTAGCTGACCAGTAGTTTCTGATCTATTTCATAAATATTCTGTAAAAGAACACGAAGTTGTGGACTTGCTTTCACCAAGCTGATATACACCCCAACAATAAAGTGCTTCTTGCCAGACACTTTTTCTGTTGTGCTAGCAGAGGTGGTATTACGGGCAGCTTGAGGTAGAGGACTTGAATTAGTGATATTAACTTGGATGACTTCCGAGCAGCTGGGTCACAAACTGATAACATGTTTCAGAAGACTTATTGACCATCTATTTTAATTGTTGGTGTGACATGTTTAATATATCACTTGCTTTGAACTTGCAGGGAAGACAGACCAGTAAGCTACACCTGAAACTGTAACGGCTGCATTGTGTTAGTATGTAAAGAGTTAACAAGAAAACCTTTGATTCACAGTAAGTTAAATTGCTAATGAAGGCGCAAAAAAACCCAGAGCCTTAAGCACAAACAGCACAAACAATTTAGAAAAATCTTTTCCTGTGAAGGAGGAGGCAGGAAAGCTTCTTTTATCTTTGTTTATATATTACCTAGACCATCTAGATCACATCAGGTATAATCTATGGTGTTGCTTTTCTTTCCAAGAAATAACTTAAAATCTCAAAACTGTATTTAAATGTATACATGCCTTAGGCTGAAAATAGTATTTCACTCGAGATTTTAGCACAATCTCTGTCTGTTAAGCACAAGAATAAAGTCGCCATAGATAGCCTGAAATTTCCATTTCTGTGGGAAATTTCAGCATTTCTGCAACAGTACAGTAATTTCACATTTCCATGCTTCTTTAGATTGGAAACTCTAAAATAGTTGACCGGGGAATTCTGCCAGGTTTTTTGACATTTTTTGATTGCACTAAAGCAATTAGTTATCCCCAATATTGGAGTACTTCATTTGTTTACACATCAAAATCCGTTTGTTCAGATAAAGTTCAGCTTTGGTCCTTTTCCCTTATGGCACGTACCCACAGGGAGAACTGGAGTTCAAGGGTCTAATCCCCACATTTTATCCAGATAAATTTCCCAAAACAATAAATCCTGTGATGAACCAGACAGTACTTCATTGCTAGCCAGTTTGCATTGCTCAAAAACATAGATGAAGATGAAGAGCATCAGGAAGGTCAGCCTCTACAAGAAAGAATGGAAGGAGAAGCATTAATCTGTTCATTATTGGTGGCGAAGGGAGCATTGATGCCTGTAGATTGAAGCACAGTGCTGATCCACTTGGTGCACAGCACTACACTACCATTTATTGGTGAAAGAAGCCTGAGCTACTGCGGTAAAAAGACAGATAACATGTGAACGCCATCAGAATTAGTTCGGGTATTGTTTTCTGTGAGAGATGCAGGTTTCTAATACAATCGCCCTTTAAAAGTTGTGGGAAGCCCAAACCTGGATATTTTTGGTTTTATTCACATTGTATTGGTCTATATGCAGATTTCTTCTCTCTGCAATGGTTCTGTGGTACAACTTTTCTCAGGCATTTTGATGATTTAGTTAGAAGGAAATGAACATCAGTTCTTTAAATTAATGTACAGTTTACCTTGAAGGAAGTATTTTCCAGATCAAAGGATACAACAGAGCAACACAAAAATGGCACAGTCACTAAAAATCATTTTTTATTTAACAGCATGCTACAACTATTATGAACTATATACCAATACTCTGCTTCAGAGAGATTTTTAAGAGTCCAAAAACGTCACATTGACTTCACAGTGACTACATGCAGAGAGTAGGAATTGCTTACTGAAGATAGCTTTTTGAATGAGATATTATGGTGAATTAATATTTCTAAGCATCAGCAATACATAGTGTGATAAAAGAGAGGTATTACTCTCCACCTCTCTTATTTTGAGTGTATCATCATTAGGTTGTGGTATACAGATTATCATGAAATCCTGTAACTACTGGTATATGGAAGCTTTACTCTTCATGTCTTTGTAGTTTTTTTTTTTCCTAAGCTCCACAAGGTTTGCAAGCAATGGCAGTATCTTTTCTTGAACTGATTGACAAAGTTGGAAGAAATTATACTGAACTAGAAAAATATTTTCCCAACAAAATCTGTTGATAAAATTGATCAACTCTCCCTACAAAGCCTGTCACAGCTATGACAGCACTACTACTGTTTAAACTGTATCAGTCTAAAACCTGCTGTGCCAAATGTATCTCCAGATTCCAAATATTTGATATTTGGTTTAAAAGAAGTCTGCTGTAAGTCAAGTTATTTCTAAATGAGAGAACTTTAACAGTGGTTTATGTTACTCTTCATGTATTTTCAGTCTCAATGTTACAAAAGAAATACCTTGTTTTACAACATTAAGTGCGTGGCAAATTACTGACGTTTTCAAATTAGTCACTGAATAAGCAAAATTTCAAAAGAAAATATTTTTCTCTATAACAAATGCTTTTTATTTTCAGTTGCCAATTCTGCAGTTAAGCTGTAATTATTTGTGATAAAAAATCATACAACACTATTGAACATTCCTCAGTGTAGTTTGGAAAATTCAGAGGTGAGATAGAATTGTCTTCTACTTTTCATGATTGCACTTACATTCATTTCTTCTATGCCTATTTTAGTCTATAATGTCTTAGTGGCTACAACACTCTATTGTTAAATTTTCATATTCCAACCATGCGATATAAAAATTAACAGCATGGAAACTGAAAATCTGTTGTAATCCAAAGAAGGCGAGATTTACAAATGTTATTGTTCACAAAGCTGTTATTGTGCATGTTGATAATTTTTAAAAGATATAAAATAGGAAATACCTACTTGTGTATCAAGTATAATCCTGGGTAAGTTAGATGAAGTCAGTAATCAAAACTTTGGGAGTGAATTTTGTTCGAGATTTAAAGAATACATTACAGCTACCAGGAAGCTTTTTGAAAGCTTTTACCTCTACTCATTTTTCAAATATTTCTGCTTGGAGACATAAAGAGGGAAGTTCAGAGGTCTAAAGGCAAATGTCTAAAGCTATTTTAGATGCCCCATGGCATGAAAGACACCTGTAGGTGGACTGGCATTTGCTCTAGGACATAATGGAGACACAAAGGGCAGCTGAGTGGTATGTAGGACACCTTTGTGCGACTAAAATGGTGCTAAAATCATGTTTAGGCTGTCAAGTCCCAACCCTAAGTTTGACTGTGATTTTCAGAGTAAGCACCTTGCAAGCGGGCTGATGAACTCTAGACCCTTCTGAATGGTTAAATAACTGCATGCCTGGGCATTGGGTATTTTGAAAATCGATGCCACTTTGCTTCTAAATAAAGGCATAGGTGCCTGTTTTTTGTATGATCATTCCTATTTCTTTCAGTTCCTGCTCTTGTGTGAGTTTACAATTTCACGTGAAGGAAAGCTGCTGTACAGTGACTCCCCCGCCCCTCTCCTTTGGTTAGCGGCTGAGTTGGGCCCTGGAGGTTGTCCTTCTGCGGCAGCCAACCCACCTCCTTGCACTGATTATTCTCACACTGCTGGGAAGTGTTATTTGGCCTGCATCTTTGAAATGCAGCTAAAGCATGGATAAGTAACGTGGCCTGCCAAAGTCTGTATGTGTAATGGATTGTAACCAAGGTCCCCTGACACTGAGTTTGTGGCTTAACCACAAGGCCATCATCTTCTATTAAAGAAAGGTTAACCTCAGAGAAGTGAAGGAGCCTGTGTGCCTTATTATCTTCTAAAGTCTGGCTTAATGAGCTGTGGTATCTGATTTTCAGTAAAGGAAAAGGAGGAGTCTACAAAGGGGCAAGAGACATGAGTTAAACACTGATTTCCTTTTGTCTTCTTATTAGTGGGTAGAAATGGTTAGAAAGGTGCTAATTTGAGGGAGAGTATTTCCTCAACCATTATTCACATCTGTTTTGTCCATTTTGTATCCATCTTGCTGACCACTGGGCAATCAATATTCTTATAACAAGTACCTGAAATTTAGGATATTAAAAAAAAAAAAAAAAAAAAAAAAAAGTCTGAAAGGATAAGGAAAATGGCCTTAAGATTGGAGCTGATCATCATCCATCGCTAATATCAGTGCTCCTTTCTTACAGGAATTGAGAGTAACTACTTGTGGTCTAGAGTGTGATGACTGCTCTCTGCAGCCCTGTTAGTTTTGCTGGCTTGAACAGACCTGCTGGACCTCAGCGACCAGCAGTCTGTCAGGAAATGCAAGCGACTGAGAATGGAAACAGTTTACTCACTATTACAGAAACATCTTTTAAGACTCTTGATCAAATATAATCTAACTTAAAATGGGCTTGCCCTCTAGTGTCAGGAAACCTGAAAGATGATCTCATTTCTATCCTTTCTGTCTATCAAGGAAGTTTCTTCCCTATTTCAAATGGTGGAGCTGCTGCTTTGCAATCTATGACTTGTCAGGTCAGATCTCAGCAGGACTGGTACCTCAGAGGGGGTGAGTCTTCAGACAAAGACTAAGAAGCCTCATACCTCTGCTCGTGAAACTTTAGGGACTTAACAATAAACACCAGTCTATTAAATGATTTTTGAAAATACAATTTAAAAAACTCCTTGTTACTGAGGAAAAAACAACTTAACATGGGTCTATACTGTGTTTGGGTGATTAAAAAGCCATTTGGTATCAGAATTAAATCTCCCATGTAGGAAAGCTGCTGTATTAAGACTGGCTATAAATGAGATGGAGGACTTCAGGGGACATCAACACACAGCGGGTGTGCTATAAAAACGTAGGATTGTAATGATATTACAGTGTTTGAGTCAACAATCTGTAAACAGACCCCCTGCTTTCAACCCCCCCCTTCTCCTCTGGAAAGAGCCCAAATCCAAAACTATCAATGTGGAAGAATGAAGGAATCAAACTAGAAAGAACAAGTCTCCTACTTGTACTGAGGAAACATGAGATATTTCCTGACTGACTGTGTTGCACAGAATAAACTAGAGCTTGGAGTGACTATTTCTTCTCCACTGTGAAGGAGGTGGGAATAGGACAAGCTGCAGAAAGCTGATCCATTACCATGTGGGCCAGAGGTAGGGATAACAATCTGAAGGCTGGTGCCACAAGAGGTACATGACCTTGAAAGCATGCAAGAAGCCACAGAAAGCAGGGCAGGTGACCTAATCCCCTGACAAAAGATTTCCAACCCATCCTTGACTTCTGTGAACTTCTTTTTGTAGACTGCATGTTTAATCACTGCGAGTGCACCACGTGGCTAGGCTGAGCTTTGGCTCTGTGCTAAGACTTCAGAGCAGGGGAATAGGTGCTGGAGCAAGAAATAAAACTAGAAGGTAACCAAATAAATGAGGGTCCTAAGGTGACCCCATTACTGAGCTGGCATCTTCCACAGGCTTCTGATGAAAAGAATGAGAGGAGGGGTAGGAGACCGATTGCAATGAAGGATGATCTGCACTTCCTGCGCTACTGCGGTTAGTTCGTGTCTATTGGACCTCTATATTTTCAGCTTGAAAGTTACCACTCCTTTGCCTTATGGTACTTTCTTCCTGCCAGGTAGCGTGTGTGTGAGGGTCCTCAAAAATGCCACGAGCAATGGCTAATGATAAATTTCTAGCACCTGGGTTCCTGTGAAAACACAGGATGAGTATTAGGAGCTCTGGATAATATATGTGTGATTAATAGTATATTTGCCAAAATGGGCAGGAATAGGTGGAGAAATGAGTGCTGCAAATCTATTTGCAAATTTGATAAGAATCTGGCAAACTGAGAAATTAAAATTCGGGGAAGAAATAAGGGAGATCTGAAAATGTTTTATTTAATTCTTTTAATGAACAGTCTGATTTTTAGAAAGGATGTACTGTTTCTTTTTTTTTTTAAAAAAGAAACTTTTCATTTCAAGATGGCACTTACAAGATCACCTTCAAGTGAATGACAGAAATCTCTAAGAATAAGCCTAAAGTTTATTGAAATCTTGTGATAGGTTAGAACAAAATCTTTAAGGTTAAACAAAGTGATACAAAAACAACAGTCTCTCAAGGAAGTTGCAGAAAAATGAGAAATAAATGAAACACCACAATGTGAACTCTCCTTTGCTATACTGCATTCTTAGGACCATGCTGATCTGTGAAGCCAGCTGGGCTTATGGTAGATAAGGTCATAAGAAAATGCTATTTTTTTAACTCTGTGAAGTGACAAAGATCTGAACTGATTCAGACTCCTCCCTGTCCATCCTTCTTTCTCCTTTTCTTTTTCCTTATCGCTCTCCTCCTTTTCTGCTTCACCCGCCATGCTACAAGCTTAAAGATCCATGTTTTGTTTAGCCTATTTTAGCTGTATGTTCTCAAATTTCACAATTATTTGAGAATGACTAAAAATATGTTGTTTATTCATGAGTGTGGTTGGTTGGAAAATGGACTTATGTTTGACAAGAAATTAATAGATTTCAGATTGAGAGCAAAAGAGTGAAGTGTCGTCACGAAACAAATTCTTAAAAATGTGAGGTTGGAATACATAAATGAATCAATACTTTCTAATTGGTGCATTTTGCTCATGGCAAAATGTCACACTGTACACCGTATAAATATTATTTATCTTATAGAAAATATTTATTATCTGAGGCTACATAAATGTATTTGATATAATATGGAATTCTAATATATCAGAATTATGTAATCTAAACAAAATATTTTTATCTCACTGAAATTACTCACCTGAATATTGAAAGGTTTTTTTTGGACCTCTTCCAGTTAAAAATTGACTCTAACCTAGCACTTGCAAAATGTTTTGATTTTTTTTTCAATGAAATTGCATTTTTGCATTAGAAAACCATTCTAACAATTATTTTTTTTTGACTAGCTCTGCTTATAGGCTTCTCATTGACTAGACTCTGAGGCCTGTGAAGGGGAAAGAGCAGCAGGAGGCCTGGTTCATTTGCGTCAAGCTTGTGTTACAAGATGTCCATGATGCCTGTTTGTTTGTCTAAGATGTGAGTGCTGTCCCCTGCCACTAACCACTCAGTCTGAAATGTCTTGCCCAATAAATTAAAATAAAGCAACAAGCTGAATCTGAACCAAGTTTTCTCTACTCATATTACCTGTTTTCACCACTCCTACAATAGCAATGAGCACTGTTTCCATGGAAGTTCTCTATTAAATTTAAGGATTCATTTTAAAATACTTATTTTTTGTGTCTACATAAAATTCATCATCTGCTTTGCTGTAAATGGCTTAGTACTTAATGTAGGGATATCATCTTGGTCAAATCACTGTTTTAGAAATATTTATTTTTAATTCCTTTTATTTATGGTCTTACTACATTTTTTTTAACTGTTGATGTTTGTTTATTTTTTATTTGACATTCAATGAATTTGCTCTAGCTCTGTCTTTTTAGTACTGGCTGATGTTTTATAACATATTGATTCCCAATATTTTAAACTGACCCACTGTTCATATGAGGATCACACTGGGAAGTAAGATGTTTACATCTCACTATGAATAGCAGATAAATGAAATAATAAAGGTTGTCAAAAGCTGAGAAATAAAGTACACTGGATTGTTGTTTGCTCTCAAGGATATATGGCTGTGCAGCTCAGAACAAGCAAACTTCAGAATTCAAGGCAAGTAGTTATGGACCTCCAGGTCTCTATTTTATACTATTATTTTTTTGTTTAAAAGAAAAATAATAACATTTACCACGATTTAGAATTTTCTCATAGCATTGCATGAAAATAAGGATCTTACTGGTGATTTTTTTTCCTGTACTTCTCTCAGGTAGTTCTTTTTTATATAATCCATGTTCTAATGAGCACATAAATGAGGCAAACTTAACTTTTGTTCCTTATTGTATTTGATCCTGATGACTAATTAGAGGCTTGGAATATGCAGACAAAGCTATCGACACAGATTTTTACTGATTTCACTTATAACTTTCTCTCATACATGAGCATTTTTTTCATTCTGTTTTTAAAGTGCAACCGTTTCCTACTGAGCTTAATTCCTTCTGGTATTTACTGCAGTAACATTAATCGTAATGAACTCATCTGGCATTTAATTTTGATGCAATTTCAGTATATACTATTTCTGAAATAAAATACTCATGTTTTAGACAATGAAAAACTATTTACTGATTATAGTAGAACTGTGAGTGTGTGTGTAGATATAGATATATTGTATACATTAACAGTGACATGTAATTTAAATCTGAGCGTTTTGCATTATTCAGTAGTTGGATGCCAGCTGCTTTTCTTTTGTACTTTGTGATTAATTTCATTGTCGGTAGATTTTATGTTTCTGAAGAGTCTTTCACAGCACCTACACAGGATTCAATGAAGGGAATATGAATACTCAGTTGTCAGTGGTGTTTTAGCCTGATCTACAGCACTAAAGTTCAATGGTCAGAGTTGCAGGATAATGAGGGAGGAAGAAAAAAATGAACTGTGGCATTATTTTCAAAGAATATTTGATTGACTTTTATCACATAACTAAAAGGAATTAATTCCCCCCCCCAGCTTTTTAATTTGCAGTGCAATAGTTTGCTTAACGGAAACGAATGCAAGGTAAGGGAATGCTTTGTCTGTATTTGCATGTGTGTTGCTCCATGCAACACAAGAGGCATCTGCAACTCTGAAAAGCAAATAGCTGCTATGAGCTTTAACAGGGTTGAAATACTAGAGTTTTCAAGTCTGATTTATATATTGCATTCTTGCTTGCTTGATCAGGACTGCCTGAACAAGAGCGTGTGGAAACAAAAGGCAAGAACTAAGAAGCATGAAAAGTACAGCTCTTAACCACTTAACTTAACTGGCAATTATAAGTTTTAAAGTTCTCTCTTTTTTGTTTGTTTTTAAAGACTATTCAATGAACTACAAAATTTTAGAGAGCTCTAGTCAGGAAAGTTGGAGGTAAAATTTATACTGCATTTGTCAAAAGACGTAAATTCCCCTTTTTTGTAAAGTATTAAGTCCCTCCGTTAATTAAGCCTTCTGGGGCTTAAATGTGTTGATCTTATTTTAAACTAAGCTCAGCACAATTAGACACACTGAGAAGATAGGAGATAATCAGCACATACAAAAACATTTCAGACATAAATGCTTCATCCTGCCAGGCCCAAAATTACTATTTCAGTTTTTTTTATCTGTGTGTGGTGAAAAGAGAGAGAGAAAGAAAAAAATTGATTATTTTCAGCTCGTCATACATCTCATTTGTAGTGGGTCAGACCTTCCCCATTCACAATTACCACTAGTTAATCTTATCAGAGAAAAATTCAATTACATTTATCAAGGTTATTCCATACACTCGAGTTATTGCCTCGGAAAAATCGGGTTTCAGTGTTAAGAATGTTGGCATTGTGTATGTGTATGGGCTTTTTTTTTTTTCCCTATCTTTAAAAAAATAAATAATTAAATCCTGCTTTTACACTGACATTACTAATATATAGTTATAATAAAGTAATATTTGACAGCTTTGTAAAAGGGATCATTAATACATAGATTATGGAAGTTTAGGAGGGAGGCTCATAACTGTTAATAGACTTCAATTCTCAGCCTACACTGACATTTTAAAAAATCTAGTTTCAAATTTGATAACAGATTACCAGCTAGGCTGGGAGCCAGCCACCTGATTAAGGCAATTTAAATGCTTGCAAAGTGGTGAGATTAAAATCAAATAAGTGCCGATTTTTTCCCTGCTTCACTTATCTTTCCCTGGATTCGTTCCTTAACTACCAGGTGGCAGAGGACTCTGGGTAATTTTCCTCCGCGCCAATTACCCCAGGATGGTTTTTAGGGTGAAGCAGAATAATTACCGCACTATCAATCCAAAATGGGCCGCTTAATGTGTTTAAGAGAGATTTTGAGCCTTAGCGGGGAGGCTGCCTGGAGCGCGCTGCGCTGGCGGTGCCAAGGCCCGCTCGGCCGGCTGGCGGAGTCAGCGGCGTGCCGCGAAGGCGGCGCGCGCCCAAGGTGCGAGAAAACAAGGGAAACTCCCGGGAAGCTGCGGGGAAGTTAATGAGCTGCTTCCAGCGTGTGGCAGGCGGCGGTTGCAGGTGGCTGACAAAGCTAGGCGGGTTAAGGAAATCGTATTTATCATCCGGCTGCCAGGGCCGCCTTTATCAAAAGTCTCTCTAAAATCCGAGCGACGTGAAGAGAAATGGGGTTAAAGCAACGACAAGAAAGGGAAGGTGGGGGGGGGGGGGGGAAATGCAGGCGCGGAAGCCGTGTATCCTTGATGGGTCATTTGCAAAGCTCTGTGCGGAAGCTGATCTGATACGAGGACCCATGGATTTTTAATTTTTTTTCCTCGCTAGGTAGGAAGGGCGGAGGACGGGCTCGTGATTACGGCGCGGATGGGGGCTCTGCCACGGGGCCCTGGCGCGGGCGCGAAGGTCCGCCGACGCGGCGAGCGCCGGGCTGCGGCCTGGCTTTTCCGATCATTTCCGCGCAGTTACATCCGCTGCCTTGGTTTTATTTGGCACTGCCCTGTAAAACGAGGTGCTCTCCAGTTGCCCCCCTCCCCATTTATAGGCTCTCGATGGGAGCCAGCTACCCTCCCCCTCGTCCTGGGACTGCTAGCGAAAAATTTGGCAGTAATTCTTCAGCTTTTACAGCTCTCTCCCTGTGCAAAGTGGAGAAAGTGACACTTGGCTAAGTTGCAGTGTAAGAAATAATTTGTTAATTATTGGTTCATTAAAGTATTTGAAGATCATTGGATGAAAAGCAATATAGGAAAGCTCAAGTGTGAGGTGAAGCAGCATTATGTTCTGTTATCAAATTGGTGCGCGCTGGGGGAGGGAAGCAGCGGGGGGAGCAGGGCTTAAGCTCAGCTGAGACTCTGAAATGACATTACTAAATGGTATACTGTAGCAGCCGCAAATTAAGTATTATCTTCCATCTGGTGACTATGCACTGGATTTCTTTAATTATTATTATCTGAATGTAAATCGTGAGTTTTAGCCAAGAATTCTGGAAGGTTGTCCTTAGAAATAGGGAGATAATTTTTTTTAAAAAAAATCATTATATTTATAAAGGGGTTGCTGCTGTTGCTTGCTTTTAAGTAATTTGCTTACACAGTTTTCCATGTGATCTTTACCTACTTGATGTACAGAGCTTTTTTTATTATTTAATGAAAATTGATCTGTGATTTTGCTTAGCAGATGGCTTGGATAATGCAAGTTAAAATGTTCAATTTTAAAGAGAAAATCTCTATTCCAAAATTGGTTCAAGGCGCTGAGTGACCTCAAGTGGGCTTCAAATGTACCTAAAAATCACCAGGTATTTCATAAGGGTGTTGATATCTTCCAGGAGCAGATCGTGTGCTCGTTTGCATTTGTGACTGGGGCTTTGTAGCTCCTGAATTCATATTCCAGTCAAATTGCCCAGGCAAAACTGTTTTTCCTGTGCAACCGTCCTCTGACGCCTTCCTTCGCTAGGACGCTGTGTCCTGAAGAATAGGACTTGGGAATGGGAGGAAGGGAGAGAAGGAAGGTCAGCTTTGCGATTTAGATGACAATTTTTATATGGACCCTGTTTTAAACGACATGAATCTAACCTGCCATGGGAAACTGTTCATGTCCATCCCACCAGATGCGACAGTTCATGCAAAAGTATGTCTTGTAAGACACATGCAATCCATTTAAAGATTATCACATGAAACCATATTTACTTCAGAGGCCTGTAATAATTACACCTTCACTTGAAAAATCCCCAGGACTTTGGCTGCTGTGCCATAGATTTATACTCAAACATTTTCATTTGATGTGCAAAGTGTGAAGTACTCTTTAGTGGCAAGACAATTATCTGATTCTACTAATAAATGAATGCACTAGTAGTCATTTTTAATTGAACAATTATAGGATATTGCACTGTCAGTTGATTATAGAAGTCATTTCATAAATGTCAAAAATCTCTTTAAACGAATTATGGAGCTCCAAAATAACTCCGGCAATCAGCCAGCAATAACACAATAATCTGTTTACCCTGTTGTCAGGCAAACTACCGCCATTTTTTTTTCTTTTGAGGGGGAACTGAATTTTAAGGATTATACTCCAGCTCAGGCTGCAGTAACTACCTAGGTTTTGATTAATAGAGATTGTGAGTGTTGTCAAGTGCTCTGACATGTATTAAATAGCAAGAGAAATTAAAGTTGTTTTGGAAAGACGTCAATAGCAAACAGGACAGATCTCTGAGCAAGGAAGGTAGAAGCCTGAAAAGGTGCTTCTAACATGCTCCTGTTTGCAGATGCTGCATCTTTTGTTTCAAATTTTTATTTTGGCATAGAATGCAAATATAATGTAGCATTTTCTTTCTGTTGTTGAGTAATAATCTATTTTCTCTCATTTTCATCATTATATGTACAAATGATGGGCCAGGCCACACCTCTGTCTATGAATACTTGTGTGACATGTGGCACACTTTTTCTTCTTCTTTTCCTTTTTTTTTTTTTTTTTTTTTTCCTACTTATACTAGCGAAAACCCAGAATTTGGCTCACAGGTATTATGAATATGGCAAGTCATTTCCTAGCAAATTGATTCATATTCTGTTTTAGACTAGGGGAATACATAGTAGTCTAAGGAGCACTTTAGGAGGGTCTGCAGGGAACGGTTGTAGCTGGGTCAGAAGTTCTCTGGCCCCGGAAGGGTGATTGAAAACCATCAAAATAAGAGCATGTCTGTGGAGGAGACTTGAGCTATCTTTTGCATGCTGAGAGAGGGAGAGAGAGAGAGGAAGAAGTTTTAAAGACCTTTATGTTTTTTGATCGAAACAGCAGGATTTGTGACTCATTGTTATGCTAATAATAAGAAGCTTTGAAATAAAATGCAGACAAAATTTAATCAAAACAAGAACTAAAATATTTCTTGAAATGTGTCCAATTTCTGAAGGTTTTGGGGGTTTGTGGGGGTGAGAGTGGTGATTCTCTTAAGTGCTCAGCTCAAGCTACCTTTAGTTTAATGGAATTCCATTACCATTTCTGGAAATCATGCACTCAGTTCTTAAGCTGGACATCTCAAAATGAGTAATGTTCTTGAAACAGTGGATCATATTTTTGGAGGTGGGTATGAAGGTAGAATAGATGTATTGCTAGTTTGTGACAGAATTTTAATCTCTCTTAATCCTTAGCAATATAGGAAAGATACCTGCCACTTTGGGTCTGCTTCTTGGCGTATTTGTATTTTCAGCTGCAGAGAACTGAAATCCTCTGGAATCAAACTCAGAGGGGGGATGGCAAGAACAAGAGACTTTGAATCATAGATGTTTCTAGGAAAAATTCAATCTAGAGTCTGCATGACCTCATGATGCATTTAGGGAGGCATCGCCATAGGAGCAGAAGAACAGGAGGCCCTCTGTATTGTCTGTGCCTCATGGAGTAATCCTTTGCCAGCCCTGCATGAGCTAGCACAGAGGGTAGTTTTGGGAATGAAGCCAGAGGCATTATGCAGATTCAGTGTCATAATTATCCTATGCAAACTAGGTATGCCTGTGGCTGCAGCCACTGTTCCAACTCCAAAGTTGGCAATGGAGATACCAGGTTATATTTTCATATGAACCTCTTATGCACAGTACCCACATGAGGACTACTTGTTGGGACCAGACACAGAGAAGTTAACAGAAGATCTAAGGATGTGGACGACTGTCTGTGTCTTGGGCTTGATTGCTGAAGTTTGCGACTGGTAAAAATGTATGTTATTGCTCAAGTTCAGAGTTTTAAGTTGGCAGTTCTATGAAGGTCTGGCATTCTGGCAGTTTAAGCTGGCCATACCTGGTCCATTAGGCTGACTACATTATAAATAATAAGCCCTGATATTCTGTGTCTATTAAAAGGACAAGTTGAATACAGGAGTGATCACAGCCCTATTTGCTACATATTTGTTTAGATTAGCGTGAACCTTTGTCCACACCAAAAGAATAGTCTGAAACAGTGAGTTACAAACAGAAAACTGAAAAGGAAGAGGAATAATTGGAGATTCTTAAGGGAACAGCAGATAGTGAATATTAATATTTATTTCAATTTTATTGTGAGGCTCCCAATTTACACCTCAGGTAATTCCACAGATTTAAGGTGATCTGGATGGCATTTTGCTTGGTGAAGAATGTAGCCCTAAAAACTGAGGATTTGCTTCCTTCTCGACCTACATCTTTGTCACCATGCATATTTTTTCCAGGTCCATGTCAAACATGGACAGTTTGGCAACTTTCTTACATCGACTTTGTTCTGAATTTAACTGACTATGCAAAGTGCAAGGCAGTCAAGAAGCAGCCTTTGACGTTTTTAATTGGCATTGAATTTAAGTCATCATCAATTACTCTACTTTAAAGGCAGCTTTATTCCTTAGAACTGCCTTGCATGCTATTCAAGAATCTTGCAGAGATCCATCCCTTGTATCTGTCTTGGCTAGTAGGATTAAGCCCTTATGGCTAGTAGGTGGCTGAGACCCTACCATATGCTGCTGGTAGACAGCAGCAAAGCTTTACCCTGTGATAAGCATACTAAAAGCAATCTGGTGTGTGTGTGTGTGTGTTTTCCTTTTTTTTTTTTTTTTTTTTTTAATATATAATATGCCAGCACGTGGTTAATTGGCATTCATATTACCAAACTAACTTGTAAATAATGTGATTCTCTCAGGAATCATATCAGTTGCACTGTGGGTAAGTTTAGATTTCAAAGGTGCCACAGTGCCTCATTCTGTGTTGACGGAATTGAACAGCATTAACCTTTTCACTTACACTAACAAAGACAAGTTAAGACAAGATGTGCTATGACTACTGCACATCTATGTTTTGTTTTTGCCCAGGGCCCTTTACAATTACCCGGCACTTCAGAGCTAATATTGGTTGGATGTTTACCTACCCTCCCCTTCCCTCTCAATATTTCTACCAAATGGCAGCTGCATTATCTGACAAAAAAAAAAAAAAAAAAAAAACAGTTATATAATTAATGTATTATCTTTTTTTTTTTTTAAAAAAAAAAGGCTAAAAAAAGATATTCCAGGCACTTATAAAGAGATATAGCAATGAGAAAAGCATATATATTCTGCAATACAGTTCATCTAGTGTTTTCCTAATGCAAACTATTTGCCTGTGATTCTAAATTCCACAGTGTGTACAGTGTTGTATTGATAGCAATGAAACACCATATTGTGCCTGTATCACAGAAACTAAGGGGGTGGTGATGGGCAACATAGTCAGCAACTTAGAGGCGAGGTTTGTTTTTGTTTTGTGACATGTAGGCTTTCTGCTTATCTGTAACTAACTAGTTTGAACTTTAACAATATTTAGTTTGAATATAACATATATGATATGATATTATATGAATGAATACATGCATGCAAGCTGCAGTGATTTAGGTGCTGATGCTTTTTCAGGACATTCTTTACTACCAAAGAGATGTTTTGGCTGCTATATTATTTGCTTTAGAAGAAAAACTTCTAAAGGGATACTGAAGCATAGCCTTCTCCCTCCCTTTATGTGGTAGAGAAACAAAATGTGGAAAAATGAACAGAATTGCAGGGAGAATTAAGTGACTTACTTGAAGCTACATTGCAGTTGCAGAGTTGCAAAGCCAGGAATAGCAAAAATATTCTCTGACTTCTATCAACTGTTCACTATACCTCTATAAACCTTGGCAGATTTATAGGAGGTATATTCACATTGCTTGTTCAGACCTGACTTGTTTGGCATACGTGAGATTGGTAACTGCTTTTAGTTTAACTTCAGGGGACATTGTGTCCCTATCACAAACCACTATGAGCAGCATAGCACCTTGGATGAGACTTATTTCAGTTAACTATAGATGTCTAGGCTGTAGATGTCTGTCTTGGAGGAAGCTGGACAGTCTCCTACTATGGAGAATGCACAGGAAACAAGTGTTCAGCTCATACTAGCATGAGCTGATGTATGAACATGAACATATGATGTATGCAGTTATGCCATAGAAAAGCCTATGTTTCTCTCTTGACCTATGGAAAGTCCAAACAACTGCTTCTAGTGTAAATATATGTACTATAGCTGTCTAAAGCTCTATCCTGCACCTTATTTTAGCATCCTTAGGAGGATAAGCATAGAAAAGTGAATATAATCTTGATCTTTTGTGAGTTAGCTTGATAATCCAAGAAATTGTTCCTTAGATAATTATCAAAGCACATAAAATTTTTCATGGATGACAGCAATGCATATTCTAGGGCTGACCCTTCAATGTCTTTCATAAAAGCTAGTGAAACTGCCAAGATTTAGAAAGGCTTAACATATAACTTGCATATAAAGCACCTAGATTCCACGAATTTTCTCTGAAAGACTGAGTACAATATATTCTTTCAACTGAAAAATGATCTAAATTGTGTGAATTTCTAGTCCATACTGTAAACTGATGTACTATGACTGTCATTTTAAAATTGGTCTAAATTTTACTTGGTTCACAATGGTAAAATAGATGGGGGGAGGGGGAAAATGGCAACAGTGTAATGGCAGATAAACACAAGATACAGCCTTGGTTCCTTAGACGGGTATCTTTGTGGAGCAGGTTTGTTCATCTGCTAGTCAGTTCTGTATGTAAACCTTACAAGCAAATGTATGCTTTGTTGTAGCATGCTGTGTAGATTCAATCTTAAAACTTTAACTAGTGGAGATTATGCTTATGATACTTCTCTTTGCCATTCTATAATGGTTTTGCGCAATTAAAAATTTTCAAGTTTAGGTTCATTTTCCTCCCTCCTCTCCTTACAAACTTCTCACTGATTACAACTACATAGGCAATTCAATACTGCCATGTATTTCACGGCATAGAGAATGTGGTATAGCCTTTAGTTTTTGTGGTCAGTGTGATAATGTGCCTACAGGACTCAGAAGTCCTACATGTTAGATCAGTGCCAGCCAAGTGATGTACTAAGGTAGATTTTCAGGTTTAAAATATGACTGTAGGTCAGATTTTGCTCTTTGTTTTGTTGCTGTTAATCTTGTGAGATTTTTATTAAGGTCAGAGGAACAATTCTGAAATTGTTAAAACTGAAGTAACAGCATTGAAACTGGCTTTTTGTGTCTACCCAAGTCACTTTGAAATGAGTGGAGTATGTGACTGAGGTGATGTGACAAGCCTGTTTTATTCAATATAAATGTCAGATTATCTTTAAAGGCCAGCATTGTTGGAACTCTGAAAGGTATTAGATATGCCCTGGTCAGCAGGTAGATGTTACTGATGGCATCAGGCCTCGGGAGTAGGAATAAGATGTTCAAGTGAAAGAAAATGAAAGAAGTCCTTAATAAAAATTCACATTTTGTGATCTAAAGTTCCTTGGCCTGAATCCTTGAGCTGCCTAGATCTGTCTTATACCACTGCTGGTCTCAGGACAACAGAAGTGGGATTTTTGCAAAGAGTTGAGACCTTAGTATTTCTTTCTTTCAGAGGTTTCCACTCTGCTTTCTACCAAAATGGTAGAACTAGATGGAAGTAATTTACAGGACAGAAGCCTGATGTTTTGTGGCTGTGGGGTAGAATAAAAATGTAATAAAGCAAAAATAGTTCTGATTTTTTTTGTTGTTGTTGTTGCTGTTTTTTTCCCTTGAAGACACTACTTTAGGATTGACATCAAACTTGAATTAGTGGGATGGTAGGGAAGAAATATTTGAGGGTACATACAGGCATCTTAAGGTAATAGACATTTAACTGTCATTGATCTTCCTAGCGCTTTGAATTTTAAAAGGAATGTTCTTCTAATAATTTGACATTTCTTCCCCTTTCTAATGTTAATGCCCTCTTTAACAAGACATAACAGTGGACAGAATATTTCCTCCACTGAACTTTTTATTTCTGAATTATTTTGATCAAATGCAATCTTCTTGCTCTTTCCACCAAGCTGTTGATAGAATTATACTTATGTGTCTTAAATCAAGAAGCTATTAGTTCAGATATGGATGTAGAATTGGATGGTGTTCAGGAGGCAGACTGATGTATTTATAGTGGGTAGAGAAGTAAATGGAGTTTCATTCAGAAAGTGGTAAGAAAATCATCAAGAGGAAGGACTTGAAGAGGACACTGGAAGGGAAAAGCAAAGATTTAGTGCTAATAAGGAAAGTGACCATGAAGAACACGAAGTGAAAGCTGAGCTAGGCAGAGCAGCAGCAAGAATCAGTGAGAAAAGCAGATTAAAGGTACACCATTAAAGTCAGATTATCTTATCAAGAGATACAATTATTTAAAATAAAATAGACTTTACACTGTGTCAACTCCTGTACTGAATAAAAATAGAAAAGCTGAAGATAAATGAACAGGAGTTAGGGAACCTGGACGTTTTCTTCCCTATCTTCTTCCAGTGTTGTTTTTCGTCCTGAAAAGAATCTTGTCTTGGTAACTCTGACAGCAAGATTAATTCCAACTAACTCTAACTATTTTTAAGGGGTCATCTCTTTTAAGAAAGTCTTCTAGGCTCCTTCTGTAATGAGTGCAGAGAGAAGCGCTTGCAATATCCCCCATATTCTAAATAGCCCATTCACCCACTGATGTAATAAATTATTTTCTTGAGTTGCCTGTCTGCTTTGACTCTAGAAAAAGTGAAGACAAGTAACTTAGATGAGGAATCTAACTTCTAGATATTTAAAATGAAGAGAGATGAATCCTGTCTTGATAAACTGAATTGTGGGTTAGATGTGTAACTGAAATAACCTGAGACAGCTGGTTGTCTGTCTGTAATAAGAAATTTACAGCTCACATCTTTTGTTCTTGAATGTTTGATAACTTTTGATTAAGCTAGGTGATTAAACTCTCCAGCTGAGGTTTTAAACTTGTTTGAAACAATGTTAGATAGCATTTAAGTTCCATGTCACCGTGTCCCCAGTAATGGAAATTAGTTTAGTAGGCAAAGGTACTCATTATTCAGGCAAAATTAATTTGGGAGAAATGTCCATGAGGAAGCCATCATGATGAAGACTGTCCCAGTTAAATAAAGTAAACCAAGTTGATTATTGATGTATCCTGAACTACTTTTAAACCTTTTTCTCTTTTACATCCTTTATGCTTTTGCCTATTGCAAAAGCTAGTACATTATTGAATGGAGAGAAGGGTGAATAAATATGGAAGGGAATAGGAGGAACTGCCCCATGCCTGCCTTATTGCTGATGTTTTGACTGTATATTGAATCAAATTCTTCAAAGAATAGTCCTCTGTCTAGATCCTTCTTTGAGGGCATGCAAACTACCTCCTTCCTCATTAGCCACCATCAAGATATTATGTTCTGATTACAGCAGCTGCTCATATGGAAAAGTAATTGAACAAAAGTATTTCATGTATTTTTAGCTGCATATTAATGGAATTTAGTATTTGGAAGAGGAGAAAACAGAGCCACATGACCAGGTAGTTCTTTGCAGATCATTGTTAGGGAAGCATTGACATGTCTTGTTTCTGCTGCTGGTGCAATGGTAGCTGAGATTACACTAATGATCCCAGAGACCTTCTACTGATATAGTTTCTTTTGGTTAAACCAAAAGGGTTTAACCTCACCAGAGGGACCGGTGAATCAGAAGATCTGAATTGTATGTTTGATCAAAGTCTCAGAGGAAGAAACCAGAAAAAGACACAGTGGGTACAGTTCTTAAGAACACCCATGTTCTATTTTCAGAAGTAATTTTGGTTAGAGAGACTTTCGTTGCTGTGATGTAAAACATTACTGTCTGGTAAGAGCCAGCAGGGTGGAGCTATACAAAAGCCTTGCTGCTTCAGCTCAAAGTCAAGCTTCTTTGTTTTGGTACATCCTCACTACTACTTTCAGATAATAATCTGGGCTTTGTATCTGGGCTGAGGGACAGGAATACGTCTGCTTCTGCAGTGGATGTGGTATGCACCATAGGGACCTGAGGAGAACAGTAATAAATTGTTTCAGCAGGAGTATCGCTCAGAGCTCTTATGCACATATATATCCATATTTTTAAAGCATCTAAGCATTGGGTTTTTTTAAGCCTTTCAAGGACAAGGTGACATGTCACATAAAGGTGCATTAGTCATGACTTCCAGGAAAACAAAATTGTCACTTTGAAGAATGGTCCCCAGTGACTCAGGTAGTTTTGACACATCCTGTATCTCCATTTCATATCTATGGAATGGGAAAACAATACTTACCTACTTCTAATAGATGTTTTGGTGAATAGTTCTTGTGAAGCACAAGCCTCCTGTGGAATGAGTGCAAAGTATTACTCTATTTATTTTTATGAACTTTCTGTTTTACTGCAGTAGGAAAGCTTAAATTATCCATAGAGTTCTTGAACACATTGGGAAAGCCAAAGAACCTGATTTTGCCCACTGTGCTCCTGGCAAAGAAAAGACCCAAGGGAGATTCCTAAATGAAAAATATAAACAAAACCCTGAAGCTACTCAGATCCTTAGAAGATTAGTTATTTGAAAATATGTCCTTTATAAGATAAGTTAAATACATTTTTTCCCTTATTTTTTTCCCCTGGTTTGGTCACAGGTTGCCCAAGGCATCCAAAAAAGGGTATTCAATCCCTTGCTCTATTGATCCTGACAAGGACACATGCTAAGGTGCCCTATGCTCCCTGAGGCAGTTGCTAACTGATGATTTAACAGGTCCAGCCAGGAGAGAGAGAAGTACTAAGGTTGTCATTCATCTGAGTTCAATACCTCACCCTTTCAATCTCAACCTCTTCTCTGCCTATATTACTATTGTCAAAGTGTGCTATACTCAAATTTCCAGTGGTACTGCAGAGACCTTCTGGAGGTTGTGGTTGTGGATGGTTTAAAGAGTACCTCATAAGAGGGAAATTACCTGCAAGGATCAAGCAATGCTCCTCCTGTGTCATTCTCACTGGAAGGAGGGATAGAAGCAGGAGTGAAAGTGGGTTTTGTGAGTTTTTCTTTCCAGGTAATTCAGGATCTGGCCACATAAAAGTTATAGATGACCCAGCTGTCATTTCTAGCTTTTTACTGCATGGAGTTAGTAGACTTTTCTCCCTTCTTGCTCATACCAACAATTTAGAAGTCTGCTGTAACTCTTCAATTTTAGTGTTTGAATAAGTGGCAAAATTAATTCTTTCACATTTGAATTTACATTGTATCTTGTGAATGCTTCCTTCTATTTTTGTGTAAAGAATATTTTATATCCCTGTAGAAGATAAGTACCGTGATATAATATCAGTGTTAGTCACTGTTTTGCTGTTAACTACAACCTAGTCTCCGTGAGTTGGTGTATTACTCTGGAATTTTGTAGTTTGGTGCTTTTCCTTAATGTATGTAGGCATATTCTATGAAACAAAACAGGGCTTCTGTACTTCTTTACTGAAAGATCTCAGAGCCCTTTACAAATTAATACACAGGTTTCAGGAATGTATCCACTATGCGTATGGAGCACTGATGTACAGTTGATGAACAGCACCTAATACAGTGCACAGTTCTATTGTCTCAATATTACTAATTAGCCTTTTACTGATGTAGGATATAAAAAAGCAAAATCAGTACTTGAGAGAAAAAAAGGAGGTGAAGAATAAAGTAAAGGTGAAATTATATGAGGTGATTGCATCTATCTGAGAGTCTGTTATTGCCAACAGACTGTTATTGCTTCCATTTCCACTGCTCCTCCAACTCCTCTCCAGTCCTGAGCATGTGGTTTGTCACCTCCCTTGTGCTGGCTCTGGTGTGTTAAACAGAGCTGTGATAGTTCTTGTTTCAAGTGAATGAGATGGACTAGCTCACCGAGGGTCATAAGAGCATCAGAGTTTGTTCGAGGCAAGCTTTAGAAAATGTATAGGGGTGGGTGGAATGACACAGGTGGATGTTAAGTGCAGATTACTTACCTAGTTTTCACAACAGAAGACATGAGAGTGTCTAGGTTTTGTCTAAGAATGTGCAAAGGAGAGCAGCTTCTGATTTTTACCCCAAATACCATTCACTCATAATGTTTGTTTTGCTCAGACTTAATGCTTAAACAGGTGAAGTCCTAGACCCTCAGACTTCCTGGGCCAGGGGAGTCAGGCTGCATATACTGTTCCCTGCGCAGCTATAGAATGGACTAATATAACCTGCTTTATTTCACGTATCCTTAGTTCTCAGGATGTACTGTACTTGAGAGGAAAAAAAAAAAAGAGGTGGAGACTAAGCTAAAGGCACGTGTCTTGCTTCTACTCATCTGTAGGTTCACAAGTAGTTAGGTAAGTACTCAACCATTACAAAAAAAATCAGAGAATCTAGAGTTTTAAATGCCACTTTGGATAGCTTAAAGTTAGCAATAATGTGCTTACCTACAGTGATGCAAAGACGATGACAATTAACCCTCTATGGATTGTTAAAAAAGCAACCTCAAGTTTTGCTACTTGTTCTCTGGCCTGTGATCAACCCTTCAGCCTCGTCCCGGTGCACATCAGCAGAAACGTCTTGTTGCTGGTAGTAGCTTGTGCCTTGCAATGTAGGATGAGAATACAGGAATAGTAGGATGGGAGCTGGCTGTATGCTCCCTCACTGTTTAAACTAAGAAGCAGTTGAATGGTTAGCTGAGGGTTAGAGGGATGGTAAGCAAACACTGTCTATGCTGCAGCTGTAAGTAATGGCACTTATTGGGAACTTGTCATTGTAGCACCCACAATGAATTTGCAACCTTTCGTATATTTTTGTGCTTGAAAGGAGACAACCTATGTTACATGTGTAATCTTGAGTGCAGAATTCTTCTGCTACACAACAGCTGTATCACAGTGGACCACAGCTATGGTCACATCCCTGAATGTCACATCACACTACTTTGGTTATCCTGAGCATTGTGATATTAAAGCTTTGATTTTGTGGTCATTAATAGAACTGTGTGATCTGCCACAAGATCTTGTGCCTACAAGGACAGGTTTGATTCATGTCATTTATGGGCATGAGTTGAATGAGACAGCTGATCCAGAGTTTATTTTGGCTTTATGATTTTATGCAGGCTTTATGTCATTTTTATGTCAGAGGACAGATGATAGCTAGTCCAGCATGAAGTTAGAGGGGTGATGACAGATGATGCCTGATCTGGTATAAAGACTATTAGGACAAATTTAACCTGATCAAATATTTTCATTACATTTGCTATGACAGTAGAATTTATACAAGATCAATGGTTTGTGTTGTGTAGCCTCAATGTTTTTGACCTGGTACAAAGAAGACTTACAGCTAGATGTACTATATTTTCATGCTGTGGCCTTAGAAACCATGTGCTTTCAGTTCCTTCTGAAGTCTTGAGAAGCAATCTACTCAGCACTTCTCAGGATGAGCCCCATGTCTCCATCTGGGAAGAATGCTTACCTGCTCCACAGGGATCTGTAAAAGTAAACTGATTACTCATTTAGTTGGTGTTTGTACAGCACTTTGAAGATAAAAAAGCTGTGCTGTTATTGTAAGTGTTATTTGCTACATTACGTTTCCTATGTAATTATATATATTTTTTATTTTGAGATTCTTAGACATATTTTAATCTGTATAATTGATATTATTTGTATATTGATACATTATTCTATCTCTGGCTAAATAGAGTACTGTACAAGTCTGGGGAAAGACATTGATGTATCTGCTGTATTATCCACTCTGTACTCTTACAATATTTTTGCAAACTGCTTTCATCAAGCTAGTAAGGATTTGTCAAGGTGTTTACCTGTTGGGAATCTCAATATGATTTCTTGAAGGTGCAATCTGGGGCTGAGTTATGTGTTCTTCTCTTCTGCTCTTCTAACTATTCGTACATCAAAGTCTCCACCATTGTAATTCTTTTCAGTCTGCTCTTTATTCAGCAGTTGCTATACAAAACAAATGTATGTTGTGCTCGGAGAATACTGTATATCATATGCATTATCCACCCAGTGAAAGGAATGCATTCAATGCGCATAAGCAGAAATGTCTTCTTGGGGAAAGCTAGGGTAGCTTGTGCGTCATGTTGCAGAATGCAGTATAAGGCATAGTATACAGGAGCTACAGGATGAAATTAAGCAAAAGAAATTTTGTATGAATATTGGGAAATATTTCTTAGTACTGAGCTCAGGCAGTGGAACAGTCTCCCAAGGAACATGATGGAAAGCCCATTGCTGGTGTCAATTAAAACTAGACTAGTTTTAGAACTAGGGAATATACTGTAGGGAACAATCCTCCACAAGTCTAGATGACCTAATAACTCTTTTCCATCTGTAATACTTATGCCTCAACTTCTGAGTTATATATTGCAATGTGATTTCATCCTGACTGAGAGGGACTGAAATATTTTTCTTCCATACAGGATTTTCTTCCACACACGCTATCCAGAATTGTCTTGCCCACTGAAAACTGCAATGGAAAAGAAAGCAGAGGCAGGCTTATGCATGGGGAATTCTTAAACCACTGATCAGGCAAGAAGCTACCCCAGTCTTTTTGCCTCTGATATCTCAGGGTGGTTGCAAAAAGCAACCCTACTTGTCATTCCCTTGAATGACAGCATGGAGCAGTCCAGGGCTCCTAGAAACCCTAAGCAAGGCAGATGAATGTTTACTGGCTTTGGAACTGGAGAGTTTTATAGGGTCCTCTCTGTAACCAGGAGTCACAGGGTTTGTCTTTCCATTGACCACTGTTCCATCCTGTCTCATCTATACTTACAGACATTGTCAAGGAATCATAAGATGCCGAACACTAAGTGGACATTGCCCTGCCCTGCAGCTTTGGAGGGAATAAGATGTTTCTAACACATTTACTCTTTTTTGTAAGAGCCCAGGCAAAGCCATAACATGACAGGATTTTAAAATAAAAAGAGGCATTGAGAATAATCAGTGATGCATCACAGAAAGGCCCATTTGTTTCCATTTAACAGAGAAAAGGTTAGGGTAGTACATCATCTAGCTGCTTCCATTCTGTGCATTTAAGAAACGGCCTGTCTGGTCACTAATTGAGAAGTGAATTTGTATACAGAGAAATTGGTTTGGTAGTGTCAGTAAAGATTCTGATATTTTTTTCGCCACTAACAAGAGATACTGCAATGGTAAAAACTCATATCAAATGGAAACATATTGTCTGCTCCTTAAAGATTTCTTGTCTGTGAAATATGAGCACCTGTGTTTTCTTTTCTTCTCTTTCCTTCTGTTGGCTTTTTCTGCAGTATGCTGAAGTTGAGGGGAATCTTGCAGTAGCATCCAACCTTCTTTCACTGATCTACTCAAATCACAGATTTTCATGGATCATACCATAAAATATCTGCTGTTCTATGAAGACCTGCTTATGCTCCTAGCAAAGTCAACAGGATTTTGGCTATAAAGTTTGTGGGGAGAAAGTTGAGTATCTAAGGCTTGTACACTCACCGAATGGGCAGGAGGGCAGATGGACTAGAACTAAAAGTCCAAATTTCAGTGCCTGAAAGCATGAATCCAGACTTTGCAGATCTGGAAATCTCTGCAAAAAATCTTTTTGTAATATATTCCTCTGCCCAGGTCTGTCAATCTCATTCAGTTTGCTTCCTTCTTACTTACTTTAAAACCTGCCTCTTCAGCATTAGCTTGAATTAACTTCTTTGAACCTTTGTTTGTACTTATTTGGACTTCTCTCTTTGCCTTTTTTGTTGCTCCTGATCTGATATTTTCATCCATATGACTCCATTTCTATTTGCTTATATGCTGCTGTGAAGAAGATTAACTAACTAACGTCAACCAGCCCTCCAGCAAGGACTTTGAGGGACTTTCTTGTCTCTGACTAATTCCTTTTGTGGCCTTGGGAAAGTCACTTATCTTGTTTTTCTCAGTTTTCCCACATGAAAAATGGAGGTAGCGCGGTATACTGACATCCAAGAGATCGTTTATGTATTGCACTAAGAAGTCAGCCATCTCCAAAAACAGGCTTCCTCTATGTAAGATAATTAAACCCTAAGATGTTGTAATGCCATGGATTAATTTCAGCCTTTGTGGTCAGCACCGACCACATCACTGAGGAGAAAAAATATGAATTAAAATGAAGAGATGGAAAAGTATTACCTTCTTTGTTATTAATCATCGTGTTATTTATTGCCGTTTACTTTGTAATTATTGCTTGTGAAAAAAAAAAATCTATCACTGCTGTATGCCAGCTTTAACTGCAGCTGCGGATTTAGAGACGAAATTCAGGCTTCAGCCTTTCCCTGGGGCTGATGGACTTCTCCTTTCAAAGTAGGACACTTCTATCTGATGGCATTAACCATAAAATCCCCCATTTCAAGTCTATGATATCCTGAAGGACAACGGCTCATTTCATTTCTTATCAAGAAATCGGGCAGATCAGTCATATTTCCCGAATCAAATGACATTTTCAGAAAATTCATTTGAACCAAAAATGAGGTTTCCTCTCCACAGACTCCAATTAGTTTAAAAGTGGTTTTCTGATGAAAATTCTTGAAATAACTGAGCTGTATAAAGAAAAAATCTGTTTCTATATATGTACGTATATAGATATATGTACACACGCACCGTTTTTGTGAGAGCCGCAGCCAGAGTACCCCATCGAGCAGTATAAATCTTTAATTTGGGCGATCAGCGGTAATAGCGAAATACTTTAACATCTCTCCTTGCTTCCTCCTTATTTTTCTTCCTCTCATCCCGTCACTCCGGCTATTCCGGCGGGAGCGCGCGCGCTCATTTGCTCCCTAAGTACACAAAATTAGCTGCTTATCTGTTGATCTTCTTACATGATCCTTTAAAAACCCTCTCCCCACGCGTGTGTCCAAGGCCGCCGCCGCCTTCAGAGGAAGCCCAGACAAGCCAATCCTCAGCCTTCCCCTTCCCCGCTCGCCGGGGGCCTGGGCCTAATTAAATTGCTCTCAAAGACGAGGAGCCATGGATTTCCTCCTTCCCCTCTCCCTTGCCGCCCGTTTAGCTCAGCTGAGACTTCGCGCGCTCCTATTTACTTATGTTAAAATAGCGCGGGGGGAGGTGGGGACGGAGGGGGAAGCTGGGGGTGGGGGCTGGGGGCAGGAGGAGGAGGAGGGAGCCAGCGGGGACTGACGTGGCCCTGGTCGCGTTTGCTGTGAAGGTGCGGTCTTCTAGGAGCGAAAAAAGGACGGGGAAAAGCAGCGTAAACGTGAGGCGGACGGAGAGGAGAGGGGCACGGGAAGCGGCTCTGACTGACTGGGGCCGCCTCTGGCTTTATTTACCGTGTATTTTCCTTCTCCTCCCCCCCCCCCCCCCCCCGCCCACCTCCCACCCCGGCTGAAGCAAACCGCGGTTTTAGAGAGCCAGGAAGACGTGATTACACACCTTTGCAGAGCGGCACTTTCTTCCCAGACTTCTCTCCTCGTGTTAACGAGGGAGGCCTGGGAAATCAGGAGGAGCCTCGCCGGGCCTCCATGTTTCCTCCCGACCCAGCAGCGGTGGCGGCCACCTCGGCCCAACCGCCGCCGCGGCCGCTGTCGGGGGCAGAGCCGCGGCTCTCCCCCGCTACCACCGCCACTGGGGTCCCCCATGCTGGCTGGGGCCCAGCACGGGGATGCAATGAGTGGAGCAATTAGTGGAGCAATACAAAGTTGTGTTTTTTTTTTTTTTTTTGTTTTTGTTTTTTGTTTACTAGGTCTTATTTTTATTTTTCCCCGCTCTTTTTCTCTCCTCTCCCCCGACTTCTGTCTTTCCAGCGCCGCATCCTTCTCCCCCATCACCCAAACCCCAAACGCATCCGAGGAAGTCGTTCAATTAAATCTCTCTGGACTCCAGCTGGCTCCCGAGTGAAAGGTCAGCGGTGTGTCCAGGAGGGAGAGGAGCCAGCAAGGAGGAGCCAGAGCCGCTGCTCCCGCTCCCGGCCGCCCCTCTCTAATGATACCCCACGGCCAAGAGCTCCCCAGCAGAGAGAGAGATGCCCTGAAGCATCATTGCGGTCAGGAGCGATCGATCAGTGGTTTTTCCTCCTCCTTCTTCTTCTTCTTTTTTTTAATAATAATGATAACCCGTGGCCATAATGTCAGCGCATTTGCGGTGCCTCTTGGAGGCCGGGCGCGCTCGGCCCACCAGCACCACGGAGGAGCTCGGCGGGGCCCGCGGAAGCCTCTTCCCCCCACCGAGCCCACTTAGCGCCGCCTTGAAGGCGGCTAATGAGACCGAGGGCCGCTGCGTGCGATAGATGCGGGCGATAGGTGCATGTCCTATTAGTATATGTCTGGGTAGGTTGTGGTAAAAATACAAATAGTTCTCTCGAGAGAAAACGTCACTCTTCTTTCTTTTCTTTTTCCTTTTTTCTTTTCCCCTAAATCTCCTACTCCGCAGTCGACCCGTGGACTTCTGTTTTGCAGATAATTGAGGTTTCTCTTTTAACCATTGAGATTACACATTTACTGGGAGGACTGCAGACCCTGCCTGGAAGAGGAAATCTTCCCTTTATCCCAGTGCACGCTTTATCCAGAAAAATAATAATCAAACCCGGAGGCCCTCTCTCCCTTGCTTCTAGTGAGGAGATGTAGGATAAATAACGCCATATTAATAATTTCCCACCCCAACACACAGATTTTTCTGTTGTCACATTATTTTCTGCATCATTTGATGAACAAAACTACATTTTCCTCTGCACCTATTAAACTATTTGATGATGCCTTTTATTTTGCACTATAATTGGGAAAGCAATCATGTGATAAAATGTAAGTTTGTTGTGAAATAAAATAAGCGATGTTGAAAACATCCAAATTATATTGTCCGAGAAAGTTTCTCAGATGTTCTCTTCATTTAGAGAGAGAAATTATGCTATTAGTATTTTTAAGTTTTGCACTTTTGAGAAGAAATTTCCGAATATTAGAAGATGCTTGTACCAGATGTAATAATAATGTGTAGTTCTGCCATTACCCCTCTTTTCTTATATTAGGAAGGTGGGTAGAGTGTATTAAAATAACTATGGTCTGAAATAGGACATTTGTGTGGTTTCCTTCATGGGCAGCTGGTTTGTATATGTGAAATTTGTATGTCTGAGCTCATAGTAGAAAAGCTGCCAGAAATATGTATTAACATGCACTGAAAACTTTGAGTAGGCCTTAAGAGAAACATGTAGAACAATATTTGATGCCATTTGGTATTTTGATCTAAAGAATCACAAAACACCCACATGGATTTCCTTAATAAAACACTCTTCTTTTAATTAAAAACAGAAGCGTAACTCTAGAGAAAGAGCTGAAAATCAGTTTGTCCGCTTTGAAAGCCAGCCACCAAAATGCAACAACTTTGTCCTATATTCAGCCTCATTAAAGAGATGAAGGTTTCACCTAAAACAGCAGTTGCAAGAGTTAATTGTATTTTATTGTTCCCCAGCTAGTGAATCAACCTGAAACCTGGCAACTTTATAATAGTGCAAGTTTAGAATGTGCACAGGGCATGTATATGGGACTCATTAATTCTTTAACATGTTGAAATCAAGTATTGCACTAACCATGATGAGGCATCAATAGGCTGAGCTTAATTTCTAGATGAAATGTTAAAATCTCATTTTTCTATAGGGACAAAAGGCTTCTCTGTACTCAGGAATCAGTTAGCTGTGAATAATGATGTTGTACATAAGGTCAATGATGACATAGCTTTTAATCATCAGTGACAGTCTACTGCATGAAACTCCATTCCAGGGAGAAGTAGGAGATTCCTTGGAGCAAGAGACCCAATAAGAAGGCAAAAAATGAAGTGTTCAGGAAAGTCTAGGTAACTTGCTAAAGTGTGGGACTTTTCTACCTAATGAGCTTTGTAGACTTTGCAGGTGTGATGCAAAGCAGTCCTGTCTTCTCCTGCCCCCCCCCCCCCCCACCTTGTTGTCCTGACTTTTGCTGTGGAAAATTGTTAACTGCTAATAGGGCAGATGCAGGTTAAAAGGGTTAAAAATTAGTCCGGGGATAGTAATTCAAAGACTTGGATTTTGTTCCTGAATTTGCTGCTAACTTACTGGGTTTTGTATAACAGGGAGTGGGGAGGAGAGATTGTAAGTTGAACATGCCTTAGATCCCTCTACTATACTCCATTTCATTCTTATTTTTGCTGCTAATGGACTTTGAAATCTGTATTTCTGCAATCTGCAAATTCTTTAGGCCTCATCCAAAGGCCACTGAACGTCTTCCACTGGGCTCTGCTTCAAAATGCTATTACTGATATTTTACTATCAAACTTATAGTGGAAATATAAGTGTGTTTTTCTTCCATAGTCATAGTCCTCCAGACTACTCCCATTTGCCACAGCCAGACTACTAAAGCTGAGGAGCAAAGGGGCCACCCAGATCAGTAGCAACTGACTCCTTATTATCTTTTGAATAAAAAGTGATACTAGATACTACTGAATTATTCCAATGAATAATTTTCTTTTAACTATACAAAGTAATGAGTTAGTTACCCTGATACCATCCCATTAGACAAATCGTAGAGCATTGTTACTAGAGGTATGAAATTTCTAGGTGTATTTCTGTGTTAAAAACAACAGCAGCAAGAACAGCAAGAAACACAAAACCATATGCTGCAGATTAAATGACAGTGAAAGGTGTTTCTTCCTGTTTCAAAGGCTTTTGAAAGCTTACTTCCAACACCACGTGTAAGACATTTCAGTCTTCTCTTTGTGAAACTGGGCTACTAGCTACTGTTACAACAATAAATAAATTCAAACAGTGGTACCTCTCATTATGGCTCCTTTGTAGATTTTTTTTACTGTTTTATGTTTATGCTGCACTGAGCTAAAAAGTGTTCTGTAGAATAACATCTAAAGCATGTTTCTCTTTCCTACTTTATTCATACCTCGTGTTTTTATCCCATGTTATCTTTAGACCCTTCAGCACTGTCCAACATGCTGTCTAGTTTCTTAGAGAAGTAAGCGAGTGTGAAGTAATGTGCGAGGACATTTTGATTCCATTTGACTACAAAACATCCCAGGAAGAATGAATTAACCTCAGCTCTGCAACAGAATTTTCTATGCATTGAATTTTCAAATTATCTACCCAAATATTGAATTGAGTACTCACTGTCTGAACTGATAACAGATGTTCAACCCCCAAATAAGGGACTTTTTTCATTAAAAGTCATTTTAATAATGCATTGCTTACATACTGTAACACAAGTGATGCAGAGATGTGGCATACTTAATGCAGCAAGAGCTTAAAAAAAGTGATCGTAAACATGACTTTAAAGTATTTTCTATTTATTTCCTTCAGATGACTCTATGTCAAATTTACTCAGTTTTGAAAACCAAACACTCTAAGTGGCTAAATGCCAGTGTTGTGAAAGGTCTGAAAACAAAAATCCTATTGTGTTGCTTCTGTCATTTATGTCATTGTCAGACTTCAAAATTATGTCTGTTACCGATCTCTCTAATTGCATTAAATCTAAATTTAGTAAGTAGTTTCAATGATAGTACATAAGGTGCACAGTGTAAGCTTTTTCATGGTTTCAATAGGACTGTATGTGGAGTTCAGTGCTAGACTATGTGAGCAAGGCTGCCAGAATCTGAGCTGTTCTGTTGTGTTTGCTGTTATAATTGTCAGAAAGCAAAGATATTTTAGAAAAATCAAGTCTCACTTCAAATTATGTAGATTGAGCTTAGCTATGTATTCACACACACTTTTCTCTTGCTTCTGTGATCACCTTCTGTCATTCTATTTGACCTACCAAGTGGAGTATGATGGTATGGGGTCATAACTTTAAAAGTTGCTAAAAACTCATTCAGCTTGGAGCTACAGTTCAGCATTTCTAGACATTAGTCCCCCACTGGAGTCCATGGACTGCAGTGTGGCAGTTACATCTCTGTCAATGCTGGCGTACTGCCCTAGTATGAACACAGTGCCAATGGGTCTTGAAGCTGTGTGCTGGTTGCTTGCAGCAGTAATCTTTTAAATGCACATACCCATCTGTATTTCAGGCTGTATGAAAAATATTAGTCTTCCACTTTTTTTGAGAGCTAAAGGTGTTGTAACCATGCTTTCGTGATTTCCGCTGTCTAATTCAGTGCTAAGTAAAGTATGTTTGTACATTTACAGTGGCATATATAAATGATTAGTGCATTAAGCATTTATAGCAAGTTTTACTCCTTAAGGTTCCCAAACCACTTTAAGAATTTAAAACCTATGTAAATGATAAAAAGGGATAGATCTGATTGAACTACTTATAATGAATAATTAATTTGACAAATCTATTCCTTTTTTTCCTGTTTGCAAATTATCCAAGTACAGACTTAGAAAATCTTTTGTTCATCATTTGAAGTTATTTGATTAATAGCTTAGGCGAAGATTTCAGCCTATGGATTGTCTATTTACCATTGATTATTTTACCTGTAAGATGATCATCTACTGTAAATGAGGTGGTTTTATTTCTCCGTATTGTTTGGATTAATATTCAAAAAAAAAAAAAAAAAAAAAAATTGCTGATCAGTTTAGACCAGAACTACCCTCAAAAAGCCCATGAAAGCATCTTTAGCAGGACAATAAAAAATAGCCCTTATTGGCAGATTTGTTGATACCATACTAAGAAGAAGAAGCAAGACATTTCAAGGAAATAGAAGGATAACTGACAACTTTCTGGTTTTTTTTAGAGCAAAAATGAAGGATTTGAAGTCAAGACTAGCTGAGATTTCAGTTAACAGGATACAGGCTGGTACCAGTATCCTGTCAGGCATCATTTGACAGGCTGTTGAAGATTTCTGGGGGGACATTTACCAGAGGGATGGGAAACTATTGGATGCTGTTGACCAGCTCAGTAGGAGCTATGCCAATCAATGAAAAAATGAGCTAACATAGCCAGAAGGGCATTAAACTAAGCATGGAATAATGATAAAGGGAATTTGTGGCATGTGTGTGTGTAAATTACAACCAGGATATCAGAAATGTAACAAAATCAAGTATTACAAGAGACATATAAAAAATACATTGTGAAAGAATCTCTAAGCTAATTTTAAGCATCTAGGTTACAAGTGGGCAGATGGAGAAGTATTCATATATGAGAAGAAACATCATATAGTTAGCCTTTCTGAAACATGAAAGATATAACACTTGAAAATTGCTGTAAATGATTATTCTTTAATCCCTGAGAATAAATTAGGAGAAGGCATTAGAGGTGATCATCAAATACAGTATTGCATGCTGAATAGTCAAAAATAATCAAGTAACAGGAACCTGGTACCTCTGAGTTAAATTATGACTACAAATAGGATAGTATGTGTGAGTGTGTATGTGTTATAGAGAAAACCAACATTGTGGACAATGAGATGACTTGGTCTTTAGGCATTTCTCCATGAGTATGGAAAAAGACTCTTAACTATCAAAGGGGAGTTTAAAATGGGGGATGCCCTGCTGAGATTTTGTTTTGCCAGTATTAAGATTCTCTACAGCTTCTAGAAATAATAGCAGATAATTTCAGAACTTATAAACTACTTCATTGTTCATGAAGAAACTCAAAACTGAACATCATTCTGATGGCCAAAAAGATAATTTTGCCCAGCCCTGACTACCAAACAAGAGCAGCTGAGGACTAGTGATCACAATTTGGTTACGTTTACTTTATGAATACGAGCTATATATAAGACAAAGTAGGCATGGCTATACTTTGATATTTTACAGGTCCCATTTATCAAAGCTTGAATGATTGAGCATAACTGAGCAGGAATATAATTTTTATTTGGGAGGTATTAACTGATTCCACAAAAAAGTACGCTAGTCAAAATATCCTGTTTAAAAGACATAAAAGCAGTGTAAAAACATAAAATAATGATATATCAAGAATGGAAAAGAAAAGAGGATAAGCTATATACTGAAACATATAAATAACTGATAAAAGAAATTAAGGACTCAGCTAAACATCAATAGACAATATGGTTAAATCAACACGAAGGCAATTTAAAAACATTTTAGCATCAAAAAGAATCTTAGGTCAGATATAATTCCACTGAAGATGCAGATGGTGGAAATCATAAATAATGACGCAGAAAAGGCAGAAATGTTTAATAAATATTTCTGTTCTGCACTTGGAATGAAACAGGAGGATGTATCCATCCCATATGATGTTGTGGATGGAAATGAAAGTTTGCCATCTGTAACAAAGAGAGAGGTAAGGCAGAAACTGCTAAAATTAAACATTTTCAGATCAACAGGCTTAGATTATTTTTTACTGAAGAATCTGAAAGAAACTAGCCAAGCAGCTAAATTTAGGCAGCAGCTCAAATGTAGGAAAGGGAGACGTCAATCCTATTCTGCTATCCTATAGGCACCTATCTTTCTAGATTTAGGGTACTAGTGAAAATACCTCTCCCTCCTTGCCATGCAAATCAGTTGTTGCTGAACAATGTACTTTTGGTTTGGTCTTGACTTATATTGTAGAGTACTCATTTGGTTGGTGCAAACACAGTGCTGTCTCTGGCCTTTATTGTATATAAGGATTTCTCCAATTTACTTTCTTTAGGAGTACATGCCATCTTGTTTAAACACAAGCAGGCAAACAAACAAAAGCCCCAAGCAATCTATACCAACATGCACTAAATGAGATTAAAAAGTCATGTTAAATAGATTAAAAATAAATAGATTTGTGACAGATCTTAAAGTGCAGTTGCTAATGAAGAAACATCAGTGAGTTACACTACTGCTAGTGGTGCTAGCCTGGATCAAGGATTGATACTGTTCAATGTTTTTGCCAACCATTTAGATAAAATTTCTGCGAACAAAAAACTGGGTAACACATAGCAGTGTGAAAGACAAGCTGCTGTTATAGACTGATTTGAATTGCCTGTTTAATGATCAAGAGTCAAGGAAATATATTTAAACGTACTCAAAAGCTGGGCTATACATTTAGGAGATACATTTAGAGAAACAGTCTCAGAACAGTAACTCAGAAAAGACCTTTGGGTCCTCAGAAATGATTACCTCAAGACAAGCGCTCACTACAATTCATTCTTACATGAACAAAAGGGGAGTTTAGAAGTAGAAAAAGGGAGCTAGGCCTCATTTCTATACTCTGTGGTAGAAAGACCATGTCCTACATTGGACCTCCAGTTTATGAAGAATTTGGAAATTAGTATCAGGATAGAGCTGAAAAGAGGGCCCCAGAATTGCTCAAGATCATGGGAAATGAGCCTTCTGGTGTGATTTACTTCATAGGTCTGTATAAATATTTATGTGAACAGATAGAAAAGGCACCTGATGGTTGAGGCCTTTTTGCTTTGCAAAAATGTTCAGGAAGTTAAACAAATTCTACCTTGCGGAAGATGTAGATTGCTATAATAAGGATAATTAAACATTAGACTTTGGAAGGAAGTATTAAATTCAATATAGCTTGGCATCTTTAAAATGAGATTAGGTATCTCTCTAAAAGAGGCCTTATGGAAAAAGTTCTATTACCTATACACACCTATGGTCAAAGATGATTATTGCAGTGAGGTTTCTTAAGTGGGTCTAGGAGTCTGTAAATCTATGAAGAGAAAAATTCCTTGTAAAAGTGTTTGTAAAAAATGTTTGTGGATTAAACCAGCAAAAAACGTTTTTTGTGTTTGAGAAAATATTTAGAGGAATTTTCTGCAGTGCTGTCAAAAGGGTCTGTTTTTACTGCTAAAATGCACCACTTCTGTGGTGGAATGCAGCAGCTGTAGACTCTGCAGCAGTCCTGAAATTGGAAGTGGAGAATGATACATCCATCTTAAACCGAAGGGGAATATAAGACAACAGAATGGGAATGGTTGACATATGGGTAGGACATGAGATAATCTTAGTAAAATTGCTACGAGGGTTTGAAATAGTAAAAGTTATTAAAAAGATTTTAGCTATGAATCTCATCCTGAAGAAGGAATTTTCAGTGTGACAGCTCCTAGCTGGGACAAAACTGCTACAAAATACCTCCTGAGCAGTACCATTTGATTTGCCTCGCATATTACCTGGCTATTGTAGTCTTCATGAGTTCTTATCCTAAAATATTGTACAGAGATGCCTAGTTTCATTTAATAAGTTGAACTACATTTTAGAGATATGACAACTGTTTCTTAAATATTTAGTGTATGTATCTGAGATAAGAAAAATGCACTGAATAAGAAGTCACTGTTAAATTGTTTAAATGGCATAAGTTCTGTGGCTGAAAGACATACACTTGTTCATTAAAATGAAAGATATTTCACGTGGACATTCCTGTTAGCAGAAGACTCATGAAAGCATATACATATTCAGTATCTAATGTTACTAGAGCACAACAGCACTCTTGACAAGTTATTTAAAATGTATGTATGTGTAGCCCATGTTCCCACATCAGGAAGAGCAAACGTTCAGTACCTGCGATAGCAGAAAAATTGCAGGAGTGCTCAGCTCCTGTTTGGGCAACTAGCCAGGGCAGATGTCCAGCAGTGCTTGTGAAGTAACAAACTAAGCTCACCTAAACAGAGCTCATAGCACACAAATTAAAAACTGATGCTAGAAGGGAGCTAGACCTAGAATCTAGTTTTGTATTAGCAGCAAATTATTTCTTTAGCATCATCTACCTTTAAGACAAACTTTCATAGGTCTCCAGTATTCTGCAGCTAGTCACAAGTCCAACCTGGTTAACAGCTAGGAAAGTGCAGCACTAAGCTCAACTGTATAAATGTTAATTAAATATAGAACAGTTTAGGTCAGACTTGGTTCCATACTAGCCACAGTTTCTAGCTGGCTTGAACTACAGACAGAGCTTGCTTACATCTTGCTTTAAAAGATTATATAGGTACACCAGCATTAGAGCTTAGAGAAAACAGACTCCCAAATGATGGGATCTGTTCATACTTTAAATTTCTAAGTGATTTCAAAATACTTCTCCAAACTAATTTGCTGAGTGGTTATGAAAAAATCACATTATTCTTCTGTCTTTCAGAATGTAGTTGCCAGTAGTTATAGTAGAATCATCTAGAACTTTATTCTCAAGCCACTGTGAGGGAAAAAAAAAAATACCACTTAATGGTATGTTTATAGAATTGATTTGCTGAGTCTGGATGCAAATTAAGTGGTGGAATGGGTTTAGGAACTTAAGTAATTCCTCTACTCTTTTAGAAAGAAATTTCCAGCTGTAAGCCTCTGAAAGATTTTTTTTTTTTTTTTTTTTTTTTTTTTTTTTAATTCTCAAGAAAACCTACTTTCTTGCTGAGCAAACTGGATACAAGTTAAAAAGTCTAGATAACTGTATAATGACGAGTATGTAGGAGCCAGTCTGTGACACTGGTTATTCAGTAACAATTGATGTTCTAGAATAGTATCTTGTGTGAGTCATAGCAGCATAATCATTGCCTAGGTGCAGAGATTTACAGTAACAATTTGGCACTTCAAATAATTCACTGTGTGGCCCTCAGCAAACCACTTCATTTTGCCTTTCAATTTCCTCAGCTATGAAATGGAGATAATTATTTTTCTGGAGCTTTATAAACACTTTGGTATCTATAACTGAAAAGCACATAAAATTGCTAAGCGACAATATCTGCTTTTTCCTCTAGTTAAGACACGCAAAGCCATGTTCATCTAGTCTTCCCTGTGCAAGTGGTCTCCCTGAAGCAGATGGAATATAAAATTGCTCTAGACTAACTTTATAGTGAGATTGACTTCTTGCTTTTCTTTATTCTTTTGTTTGGTAGGGTTCTTTTTGTTTGTTTGACTCCTTATCATTTTTAAAGGCTTTTATCAAACCTCTATACTTACTTTTCAAATGACAATCAATAGGAGTGATTATTCCGGTGGTGATACTAGATATGTCTATTAGAGTTGCAGTAGTGTCTGCTGCTGTGCAAGGCATGTTTGGAAAAGGAGAAAGAAATTTACCTGGAAATTATGCCACTGGGCATTGGCAGCAGCCAGAAATATGAGAGGAAATTTAAGTCCAAATTCATGTTACCTTGTTTAGAAAACTGTCCAAAAAAATTTATGCAAAAATTGGAGTTAGTTTTAAAAAATCATTGTCTATACATATGTGAGATTCTTTTATCATAATAAGTAATAACATTATCATAATAAGTAATAACAGTACATAATTTATTCTAGAATACTCTGAGATACAAATCAGTATGTTGGGTATATAGAGAGACTACATCATCCAACAATGCCATGCAACCATTTCTGGAATAAAATATTAACAGCAAATAGTGATTTTGAATGTAATCACTAAACAACAGTTTGGGACAGAAAATTAAAGACACCAAGGAAACTATGGACGCAGTAAACTAACTTTCTTCAAATTTAGCCAGGATCTTAGTGATGATCACAGGATTGCAGAGTAGCTGAGGTTGGAAGGCATCTCTGCATATCATCTGGTCCAACTCCCATGCTCAAGCAGGGTCAGCTGGAGCAGGTTGCCCAGGACTATGTCCAGGTGGGTTTTGAATATCTCCAAGGATGGAGAATCCACAACTGCTCTGAGCTGCCTGTTCCAGAGTTCAGCCACTTTCATAGGAATTGTTTTCTTGTGTTCAAGTGGAATTTTCTGTGTTTCAGTTTGTGGCTGTTGCCTCTTATCTTGTCACTGGGCACCACTGGGAAGAGTCTAGCCCCATCTTCTTGACATCCTCCTGACCATCCATATATTTATTCTAATACACTTCCGTTATTCAAAACATGTACTACTACGCGTATATAATCATTGTATGTTAGGAATTTTCTATAGCTAAGGATTCTCCCTTTTCCCCCTACCCTTGCTTGGTATTTCACCCCTCTCAGTTACAGGCTTATGTATGACACTCAACTAATTGTAGGTTTTATGCTAGTAACATCTGCTTTGAGAGGACATTTGCTGCATACCACTCTGACTTCTCTCCATCCCTTGGTAGTGGTCACCTACGTCTCTCTTGGCCAAAGGTCTAAATTCCAGCACCAGTGGGAAAGGCAAGATTATGGGGTAATCAAAGTCTAATGCTTTAATATGCGTAGCTCTTCTATCCTGTGTTTTATGTATGCTATTATTTACTGGAATGTGTGTTTTATCTGCAGATCAACTATTTTCAAATAGGATATTTCTGGTTCTAGAGGGCTAGTGCTAGTGCCACTGATTTGCTGTAGCTTCTCAAACTATTTGAGACAGCTGTATTCAGGAAAAAAAAATCTCTTCTCTCCCCTGAAAGGAAAGGAAAACAGAGTATGTTGTGATTTAATGCAATTTTGATGGAACCTGTAATATTCCTCTGAGTGATTTTGCAACTCTTACAGGTTTATACGTGAAGGGTTCATAAGCATAGCTGTACCTGCCAGATTTAGTGATAAACCATTTTTTCTTCTCTTTGTGGCTTAACTGTCACAGGATGGCACAGACAGGAAAAAGAAAAGAACTGCCAGGATAAAAGTAGGGACTATCCCTGTTAAAAGCTTGAAGCAGTAAGCCTCCAAACTGTCAGGAGAGCATAGTTTGTTTTGTTCTGGGGAATCAATTTGTTTCCTATTACCTTCTGGTAATTTGTTCTGTTTTTTAAATTGAGCCATGATTTCAGGGTTAACAGGCAGGGATACTGATTCTCTTCTGGGCTGGAAAGTTTCCACTAATAACTAAGAACATTGCTTATCCTAATGCTTTACTGATGACAGAAGATACCAGATTGGGTCAAAATTTTATCTCCATTAAATCTAGACAGTCTGCTGATACAAATTTTGCTGCAACTTAAAATTAGTAGAAGTCCAAAGTATTTCTTGATCTATACCTTACTGATCTCCCTTCTTGTCCATTTACTGCAAGACAAAATAATACCCATTCTGCACTTCCTAGGAATGAATCCATGTTTCATCCTGTATCTGAAACACAGGAGAACCAGCTTTCATTTCATTTATTCAGTCCAGCTTTTATGGGGCCTAGCAGGAAATGACAGCTGGGTTCAGAGTATTTAAGCCCTCAATGCACTGCAGGAGTTAGGTGCATAGCAAAAATTATTTTTCCTGTTTTACAGCAGTAAAAAACAAGAAACAGAAAGCTAGTCTCCTACTTATAACTAAAATCCAGATCTCCTGGCTTTCAGTATCATTTTGCTTATAAGTCTACAGAAACGGAAAAAATCCTGACTAATAATTCAGTCATCCCTCTGATTTAGTTTCCCCAGCAGTCCAACAAGCTGCACTAAACAAGGGTTCTGTGCTGCCAAGCTCTAGTTAAAATCCATATGTTCACCAAAATACCATCACTTATGTCATGCAGGTTCTGAATCATTAGGTATGATGTTCACATTATTACTCACTAAACAGTTTCTTATACCATTCAGGCCAATGCATATCAAAATTCATGAATTCTGATAGCTACAAAGAGCTTTTAATGATACTTTCAGAAGATGAAATACATAGGTTTCAAAGAGGTATGCGAAAATATGGATATTAGGCATAACAGTTAGAGGTAGGAGGAGCACACAAGATCAACAAGCCAGACAAGTTCAGAAACCTTTAGCGATTGTGTAGCGATCTGTAATGAAAATTCAAGCACCTTCTCTTTAATGATCCATTTATCTCTTCGACATGATTTTCTATCATTCTAACTGGCATCTCTCCTGTTTTCTGTATGTTTATTACAAATTTGTTTTGTCAAACAAGCCTTTAATACCGGACAGGTCAGGCTGCTTCCTCAAGATTTTCTCTGAACAAATTCTCTTCTCTAAGGAAAACAAAGATGAATTATTTTATATCTAAATAGTAATACTGTAATACTAGTAATTCTAATAATAGTAATATCTAAATTAGTAATACTATTAGAATTCTTGTAGAGAAGGAAGAGGAAAATTTTAAACTCTTTAAAATGTTGTGAATTGCTTTTGTATCAGGAAGTTAACTGTATGGAGTTATCACTTTTAAGTTATGCTATGTTTTCCATAGCTCACAGAGGAATTCATCTACAGAGGACAAGATGGTTAAAAAGGCTTTGGTTTCTCCCATGAAAGCTGCTAGCACTACATATATCATCTATATATCTCCTATATATTATGGGAGACTAGTTCTGACACAATGCAGAGCAGCCAGGAACATGGCAGCAAGTTCTGCTTGCTTGTTGCCTGTTGATGCAACCAACCAATTCAAATCCTGACTTGGGTTTGAATTTTTGTTTTTGCTTTGAAAATGAAAAAAAAAAAAAAAAAAAAAAAAAGTCAAATAACTGCAGCTCCCTTCTGGAATGCTGGGCTATCCTATGCTTTTTTAAAGAACCAGTCAGATTGAAAACTCTGGTTTCAATAAGTGTTAATTGCAAAAATACCATCTCTTATTCAATCCCAGATTTTGATTTTTAAAAAAAGTTAATAAAACCCATCCTGAAACTTGTTCTTTCAGTAGAATCTTTTAAATCCAGCTGTCTCAGTTGTTATTTGAACCAATATTTACAGAAACATGTCTGTAAATATTAAGTATGTGACATCTTATTACAAATCCAACCAGGAAAAATTGCCCAATGATTACAGTGCTGATCTCACAAACTTGTGCACAAAGGGAAGCCTCTGGGAAAGTAAGCTAGGGTGTAAATTCAGAGCATACAAATATTCCACAGTATTTTCCTATGTAAATAGTCTTCCTATAGAAACCTCACTCCATCTCAAAAATGTTGCATTGTTGCAGAATGAGAAAGCTATTGCAGAATAGCTAAACCTTTGTAGATTCACACTCACAGTGCAAAAACTTCATTGAACCATTAAGGAGTTATTCTTATTGATTTCAAAATCCTAATAGGTTTAAAGATATTCCTCACACTGGAGGTGAACTGTAGGTTCACTCAGGAAAGCAAGCGCGAACTCTAAATTTGAAGCTTCAAGTACTGAAATGCTTTTCCTTAAGCCTAGCCCCCCTCCTAAGCTTGCAGATTCTGAGTATTTCTATCCCTTCACTGCTTCTTGTGGCTTACTGCATAGGTTACTGCCAACGCTGCTACTAATGGCTATGCAGCAACTTGAAGTATTTAGGAGAGACCTGGGAGCACAGCAAAGAGAGAAGGCTCGCGACAACAGGCTGGAAAAGGTCTAAGCTTTCTGATAGTGATATAGGGTAGAATATAGGAATGCAAGTTAAACAACAGAATTTCTCTGTTTTTTAGGCTCAGTTCCATTATCCACATTAAAACAATATGTGAATTCTAAAAAGACTTTGATACTTGAAACTGAAATTATGAGCATCCTGTATGTTACGGGATACTTGATAACCCTAACTCTTATTTAAATCTTGATTAAGAAACTCCTTTCCATAATGATTAATTTGGTGAGTCAGTGTTGTGAAGATGATTTTCGGTATTATATGCAGGTTGGATTTTCCATTAGCTTCCTAAAGATATAGTTTGGATGTACATGCAAATTCCCTCTGCTTTAGGCCTTGCAAAATATACCACGATCAAAGCAATTTTAAAACAGGACTGATACTGACTGTAAGAGCCCTTTTGACAGGTTTTAGTTACACTACTGTTGACTTTGATGGAAGATATACCTGAATAAAAACTACAAGACTACTCAGAGAGGAACTAACCTCAAATTACCTCAAATCATAACTTTGACAATAAAGAAGCAATAGTAATGTGGACAAACATTTCTTCTGTGATCTATATTTGTCCCTATAATGAGAATATAACTTTATTTTATTCAAACCAACAATACCCTTTCTTCAATTATTTGCAGATTTTCCAACATTACGTTTGTATGCACTGTACTATAATCCTTATACATTAGCTTCTTTTTCTCTCTCTCATTCAACAAATTGAATCAGAAAAAAAAATGAGAACAAACAGATACAGAGTTACCTAACCCTTCTTCCTGCAAGAAGACAAACAAAATTTTATCACGTTTCCTTGTTCAGGGAAATAATAATGCTAATGATATCCTTGTAAACTGGGGACTTAATACTGTGTATGAATGAACTGTTTTTTAAGATTATTCTTAACAAATTCTGTAATTTATATATCAATAGTAACATGTAAGGGAGCCCATAACTGTGAGCTAGCTCTGAACCCAGCTCCCGAAGTAGACCCACAGAAGTCACTTGTCACCATTTCTGTAGGAAGATGCTATTCAGTGCCTTGAATCTGTCCCTTATCATTTCTAAAGAAGCTTATGAATCTTTTTTTACAATTAACAGATTCAGATCCAAAGATATGGAAAAATCTAAAATGGTGCTCAGTGTTTTAGCACCATTTCAAATGACCTAATTTATTACTTTGATGTGATGTTTATGTTATCGCTCAAGTTTCTTTACATATTAATCCATAATATGTGATTAAAAAAGAAAACAGCTGCAATGTTTGATCAAGGTAAACAGCAAGTGTGTCTTATAACCAGAATCTTTGTAGTGCACTAAGCACTCTCTGTAACCCTCTTTCTTGTTATATCACCACAATACCCATATAAAACAGAGCCCTAAAACACTTGCTTAACTTTAAGCACTTATATTGTGCTTTAAGTTAGCAGTTTGTTTATGTCTCTTGCCGACTAGCATGTTTCTAATGCAGGATTTAAGAGTTCTTGTACTGCTTATATCTGGCTAGCTATTCTGTAGACTGATTTTGAAGATTTCTTTTAATTGGTTAAAATAGTGCTATACTGTTTGCAGTTTATTTGAGGTATATTAAGCCCCACTGAGGCTTCAGGGATCAAAAAATCAAGCAAAGACAGAAAGAGGAGAAAAGTAAATCAGTTGGGTTATATTAGTAAATAATTTAGAGTGCTTAAAACAACAATGTTCACACATTTTTAATTTAAAGCCTGCTAAATCCTTTTAAAATTCATTTGTATTTGCAATTACTTAAACTGTGAGCTGTGCACTGGAGGGAGTGAAACTATAGATTTTAAGTACGTAGCTGGAGGTAATATATAAATTCAATTGATCAGTCTGGCAGAGAATTGATGCCACAATTTGTACCCAGTGGCATTTTCTCTTTCTTACCCAACTGGCTTAGAACATTATCAGAAAGTCAATATGATACGCCAATATAGTGATATACTTGCAGTCATAAGTCCCTTGTTTAGATTAAACCCTAGGTGCTCACGATGTGGATTGTAATGGACAGACAGCCTGACTCCATCCCACTATGAGCTGTTGTGAAAGCACTCGACTCGACTCAACTCCAAGGTTTCATGTGGTTATCAATGGCCCCAGCAGTCAGCCAAACCAGTAACAGAGGATGTCTGTCTCTGCAAGGCAACACAGCGGCAGGGAATAAGGTATATGCAATGCTCCAGTCTGGCTGCAGCCATCTCTTTATCAGCTGCCTGTCTCTAACAGGCTTTCCACTCATTGCGATCAAGTTTCCTTTGTAATTCTTTTTCAGTCTCCTGTTTTGGTTCTCTCCCTCATAATTTATTAATGATTTTACCTCTTCTTCATTATCTTTTGAAATCCTTCCATTCTGTGAAAGGCATCTCTGTGAAGCCTGAAGAGGAACAACTTCCTAATTCTGCCTTTTGAGAAAAGTGCTTTTCTGTGCTTCTAGTACATATAGGTTTGTATCTGTGGCTGCACTGAGAACTGGATCAGGCCGCTAGCCGCTGATTTCACGCGACATATAAAACACTTATTTGAATAAAAACTCTTTATGACTGGTATGACAGATAAAATTATAAGGTCATCCACACATCTGCCCTGCATATATTTTCCTCAGAGATTTCAGCTGCACATAGCATGTACAGTACCATATGACACATTACCACATGTGTTAATTTTTCCCTGCAGCAATGACCCTTACCTCTCAACCTACATAACATGTGATGCTTAGATTCAGAGAAATACTGAAGAGAGCTGTTGGGTCAACAGTTATTTAACCCTCTCTCTGATAATGCAGAATTACTCTAGAGAATACATCACAAGTACTTTGTTTAGTGCAGCTTTAAATGACATAGCTGATGAGATCTTCCACCACTTTCCCCTCCTGATACTCTAATAGATTTCATTGTAAGGAATCATTTCCTTGTCTTTGGACTAAATTCTCCTGTGCTGTTTTGTAAGTAATATATCTTTGATCATTTACTCTTTCCAAAACAGCTCACGCCTTTAATTTTCTTTTAAATACTTCTCTGTAATCCATACAGTTTATCATTGTAGAGTAATCTTTAGGAACAGACTACTTTCAGAGGCATGGGACTCCTGTTTGTTCCCTTGATGCAGCTTTGGTGATCAGGGTGGGGAAATGACTCTTGAGTTACAGTTATCACACAGGTGCACAATATTCCATACTCTGTCTCAACAGTAAAAGGGGATTGTGTTTATCTTCTTTGAAGAGAAGTAATTATATGACCCCTTGTCTCCTTGCAGTATGCAATATTATATTTTATATTTTTAATAATTCATTACATTTGAAAAATGAAACTCTCAGTTATTTAGTGACCCTTTCAAGTCAATTTTAGGTAGATCCACCTGGGTAAAGCTCTTCTCCTGCAAATAGTCATACATGCACTTATCTTCATGAATAGTTATGCTGTTTTCATGGGTAACGTATAGCTCACATGTAAGGGAGGGTTTTAGCTAGCAGCTATGGGGCTGGACAGTCAAATGTTTCTATAGCACAGAAGATGAACATAAATTTCCAGTGGCTTGCATAAGTCTCTGTCAATGACTTAAGTAGAGTGTGGGACCTCTAACCTTTAGGACTAAAACAAGCTGCACTTGTTCCAATGCTGTTTCATACTGATCTATTCAATCATCAGTGACAAAATCCTCTAACTGTAGATTTGATTCTCCTCATGACAATAAACCCTTTTTCTTAGACTGAGATCAGTGAAAAACAGCTTCTTAATCCATCTAGCTTTTCTATTTTGGCACATCGATTGCTTATCAGGAAATAAATAAATGTGAAGGTAAAGGACTTGCGCACATCAGGGCAAAAAGCAATAGCCATTAAGCCTGTAACATACAGTATATGCCCTTTTAGCAATAAGGACACTGCTTGAAATTGTCAGTGTGACAGATTTACTCTTAATAGCTTAAGCAAATTTCACATTTTACCCAGGTCATTTTGAAGTACGAAACATTAATGTGTTTGGAATAAAAATTAAAGATTATAAACTTCACACACATCTGCAGAGAGTCAGCCATATGTTTCATGTGTTTGTTTAAAATATTAGGAGGTGCTTGTTGAGATAGAATACGTTTCCTCTGTGTGTATAACCTAAAGGCATTCAAATACATTTTGACATTTAAACATATGTTTAAATCAATTTTAACATAGTGATTCAGTCCTGTTCTATCACTGCACAACCAAAACCAAAGTGCATAGAACTTCCCCTATCCAGCTGTTTGTATAATGCACAATACTTTATCTAGGCAAGGATTTATTTTATCAAGTCATGGCAGGAAATGGGAGAAAGGGGAGAGAAAGAAGAGAAAAAAGGACAGAGGTGCATGCATCTGCACCATACGTTGATGTAATGAATTTCTTCCCTCATCCAACCGGGCTGGCCTTGTTTCTATTTCTTTTATTTGCTTGTGGAGTTGGAAGAACACGCAGAGTTTAGGAGCAATGTATTATGCTTCCGGCAGCAGGAGGCTCACGAGCAAGCATAATTTACCCAGAGTATCTTAGTGGATTAAGTATAATACTTGCTTTAGACAGGCATTTTTCCATTCAAATGTTTTTTTTTCTAGCTGAGCTGGTTTTACTCTCACTCCTTTTGGTTTTGAAGAGTATGATAATGTTATGTAGGCTTGTTCAGTGAAAAGCAGCACTGGGTTGCTGCTAAAAACAGTGGGTGCTAATAGCTTGAGTTCCCAACTGATGCTATAATTGATAGTGAGATGTTTTAAAACTATAAAGTTTTAGGTCTGTTCTACTAGGTGCTGAGCATCCAGACCTAATCCAGGAAAATAATTAAGTACATGCTTAAATTGAAGGGATTGTTTGTCTACTTAAAGTTAACTTTTGAGGGATTGCTCAGACACTGAAAGTTAAGCACACACCTAATTGCTTTGCTGGCCTGGGCCAGAACACTTAGCATTCTGTAGGACTGAGCCCTGAGTGTCTAATTATCATAAAAAATATACGATAGGAAATGATTATGCACTAGTAAGGGGGATGGTAGAGTAACCCTAATAAATCTTTCTGATCTTTAATTTCTCTACTTATGTATAAATCAGCTCTGTATATTTCTAAAGCTAGGGTTGGTAACATATATTAATGTAGTTGAGGCTAAAATTAAGGTGGTGTGTCTGAGTATTATTATAAGGAGTTGACTGTGTCACTGAGGGTGGGGTTTTGTGGGTAGACAAAGACACTACATTGAAATAGCATATGCTTTACTGTGAAACAAGATGTGTACCTCAACACGTAATCCTGGTGAAGGATTGTCTTCTTCTGGCACCTTGCAAATCTATCCAAGAGTGTGTGTTGATGAAAACTAAAAGGTACTTTTCTTGTAGAGGAGGATGACTCTTAATGTTTATGTGCTAAGATATGAACAGAGATTACTCTGGCTGCTAATATTGACAACATTACTGATATTCCCAGATTGTAGATCCAGATTTCCAGATAATACTAATTGGTTTAGCACTTTACTTTTTAAATGAAGGTTAGACATAAGAAATGAATGTAGGCAACCTTAATCCTCTGGTAACATTTTTGTGTATATAAGAATATATTTATATGCACATATACTCACAGACATACAGGAAAAATATAGCAAAGATGCATTAATTTTACACTGATTCGAAATATTAACAGTTTTGGTTAAGATGATCATGCTAAAGTGACAAAAAATAGTAAGTATTAACATTACAGTGTAAGTAATGACATGTGCTGTAGATCCTCACAGGAAAAAAAAAAAAACAAAAAACAATTGCCTGTGGCATCCACACAGTATTTAAATTGGTAATCTCAAAAGAGAGGACGCTTAGATTTTGAGGCTTGTTTTTGGAAACTCTTATCTTAGCTAAGAGTTCTAAGTTGAGGGGGAGTTGAGAATTTAGGCTCTATTTTGTTTTTTCTTCTTGAGAGCTAAGACTGATGTCAGAACTTCTTAGATAAGAGCAATTTTCACTGTATTTTTGATATGTCACTATTTAGCTACAAGATTGAAATCTCAGAATAATCTTACGCCTGAGAGGTTCTCATAAGATGGAGTTATTCCACCTGCGTAGACCCATTTGGTCTTCATATAGGCCTTTCATGATCTTTACTGTTTTCACTTGCTTCTAATGTTTTATACAACGTGATGTCTGAGCACCTTTGGTCGCACCCATGAAAGCTGCCCCTCAACCGACTGGTAAAGTGAGGTGTCAGCAGCGTTTCTTCTCTGTAGATCTGAAAGAGTGAAAGGAATTTTGTAAGGCCCTTTACTTGGGCCTTGCCTGGGTAAGTCCATAACAAGAGGATCCCTGTTGCTCTGCTTGGCCCTGAGTAACAGGAACAGTTCACTACATGGTAAAATCAGAGATTATGGTCCTCACAGTGTGGAAGTGGGCAGAGTGATATATCTCCCTAAAATCTGAGTAGAATGTGTGTGGAGAAAATAAATGAGTAAAATGCTTGAAATTGTTCGGGAGTAGATAAAGGCAAAGAGATTTGTCAAATGTTGTGCATGTGTGTGACATTATTTTTCCCTGTTGGACCCTTCTCTTTTCTAGCAACCCCAAGTCCTGAAATACTTCAGCACAGGGAGACCAGCTATACAGCTTTTGCAGCATTGTTTAACAATATATTTTGTATGGAGTGGAGACCTTTTCATACTCGCCCACTTAAGTAGCTCAGTCAAGCAGCGTCATTGATTACTCGCTTGGGCAATAGCTGAAAGAGAGCTAGCAGATCCAGTCCAGTGATGCACTGAGAAACTCCTCAAAGGAATTAGGTTGCTTAGGGTAATTGAGGTCACTCAGTGCCTCACAGGTTTACTTCTTTAATCACTAAGGGCACCCACCTGAAGAAGGTAATACACACAGAAGGCAGAATTAGAACTGAGGTGGAGAAGCATCAAGCTTACCATACCTACCATTATTTACAAGAATTTTTGACATTTCTTAGTTTACTAAATTATTTTAGGTTGTTAATAAGAATAAAAATCTCAGATTTTTTTTTCTTTGCTTTAAGGATGCCAGAATTATTATTCAAAGGGAACACATCAGGTCAAGTGTTAACAATATGTGCTTAATAAAAAAAAAAAAAAAAAAAGAAGAAAGAAAAGCACCACACACAAGAACCAACCATCTGTTCCAAAAAGCTCTTACAGCAGCATCAGACACTTGATAATGATTTAAAAAATACAGTGCAATTTCTCTATTAAGATTAATTTATTGTAAAATTTAACAGACTTACCTCAATTAAATGATACAGAATAATTTCTATGCAGTGTGTATTTACAATGAAGTGATTATAGCCAGAAAGTGCAAAAGGAACGTATCTTATAATATGGCTGGTTTTCTGTGAAAATAATATTATTTAAGACAAACAACAGTTTTCTAAAAGAGTGTCTTCAAAATGTAACTTATTAAAATGACTCAATTCCTTTGGTGAAAAGCCTATGAAATATTAAAAGTGAACTTGGATTTGTCTCCTGTTGCTAAGTGAACAAAGCACCATGAGTGCTATCATAGAGAGTGCTGAACGAGCCACTGGGCAAATAATGTATGACTTACTTTTTCAAGGTACGTTATACCATACAGTCATTGCATTTCCTGTTGTCTTAACTGTGAATCAGGTAACACTATGGAACAAAGTCCTAGAAAACAATGCTTTAATTTATATAATTTGTTCACTCAGTGAAGGGCCTCAGATTCAGAGGCCTAGAGAGCATAAATCTGGTGTTTGGTCAGCATGATATAGTGTTATGGCCTATCTCATAGGGTGTTATGGTGGCCTTGTGCTCCCACCTAAACAGCATTTGGCTTGTAGATTTTTGCTCTGTGAGCTTCAAATAAATAGTCACACTGCATCCTTCTATCATCCTCTGTACTCCCTGCTTCTTATTCTTTGTGAGGCTCTTCTACTGAACTGTCTCCTGTTTCTAGTGTTCATGGGAGGTTTATGGAACTGGATATTTATTTAGTTCTCCCAACATGAAGTCCCTCGGTATCACAAAATGAAAATATCACCACTTGCATAAGTGTTCAGTCTTGGTCAGCATATCTGATAGGTTTTGCTGTGGAGATGGGGTTAATCCCAGACTGAACCTCTACAGATTTGAGGGAAATTCAGATTGGCAGCTGTACAGGCAGCTCAGGTTTATTTGTAGTTAGAAGTATGGTTGGGCTTGACTGTCCTGTCTGGACTGATCCTGAGATGTGCTGATCCTTTGCTCTTTTAATGGAGCCGAAAAATCAGTATGGATCTTTGTGGGAAGCACTGTGTTGCCTCTTGTATTTAGCACAATGTACTGAACATGTTGTGTGCCGTTCTCCATATTTAATAGCTCTTTTATCTAACAGAGTTGCTTTAAGCAAAGGAATAAAATGAACTGCATGCAAGTTGTTTCCTTGGCTTCATATATCCCCCCTCAGTCCAAATATACTGTTCCTCTATTGCCTGCAAATCAAACTGCAAGTATAAAGAGGAAATGAAAAGGTTTATCTGCTGCCATTAGCAAACACTATATCTAACAGAGATTCATACAATAAATAAATAAACACATAGGAAGCACACAGATGTTTTGCTAAGTATTTTTTAAATAATTTCTGAAAAACTCAGTCAAGTCTGCTTAATTGGCACAGGGACCCCAGTAGAGAGAGGAACAACACAATTAAGCAGTCACTGCAGTGACTGGAGATGCCATGGAGTATCTATGAACTTTTTGTATCAGTAGATAGCATGTGCCAAATCCACAGCTCATGGAAATTGGCATAGATGTGTTGGATTCTGATGTTCTGATCCTTGATTTGGGAATTTGTGTCTTAGAAGAGCTGTATCTTCCTCTACCACTGTCAAAACTTAATAAATAATATGGAAGAATAACATAAATGAACCAAGATTTGCACACTATGTCATTTAGGCCTGTTTAAGCTTTGCAGAGACTGAAGTAGCTCTCTAGAAATCACCTAAAATCTAGGCATGGAAGCAAGAAGATCTAAGTATAATACTCTCATTGACCTTGAAAAGCAGGTTAATCTCTTTATAACAGTTTTCCCACCTGTAAAATTAGAATTATGGTATCATACTATAGTGATGAGATTGTCCATGTCTATGGACAAAAAAAAAAAAAAAAAAAAAAAAAAAAAAGACAATGCCCTGAGACAGATGGTAGAGAAACTAAAAGGTCTATAATTTTTTATTAGGAATTAGACTCGGCCATTTATGGCTTTCAGAGTCACTTATGTGTGTGGTCATAATCTTTCATCGGACTACCGTGACTCCTGTAAGAGGTTAATTCATAAGGGTTAATTCTGAGAAGTTCCTATGAAATGTGTCCTGAGGGAGGGACTGATGAGTTAGAAGGTGGTCTTATGATACAATATTTGCAATTTCACAAGCTTTACTAAGACTTTAATAAGTATTGAGAAAAAGTGAATGTGGTTGGTACTCAGGGAAGATCCTAAGGTACCTAAATATGAACTGTATTTTAAAACATTGCTTGAACTTAGGTTCTCAAATCTATATGAAGGCACTTAAAGAAACTGAAAGATTTTCAGAAGTGCTGAAAATTAAGGTTGGACTCCAAACTGAACTGCTGGGTAAATCACTGCTTTTGAAAGTAGCTTATTCTTCATATGTCCAAATATGGTTTTAAGCTGTCATTTGCAAGCTCTTGTCTTGACCCAACTTTCCAAACCCTGGAAAATCAAGATAACAAATATCCTTGTTCTTGATATGTATTATTGCAACCAAAGTTGTTTTATTCCCAACAACCTACATTTGCTATGTATGAAGGTGCTGATGACTAAGTGGATTGCTCTGGACTGCATAGCAACCATGTCTAAAGCTTTTGCAAGAGAGTGAAATCTGTTTGCCTCATGTGTCAGCTTGCCTGGTATATACAAAGCTGATGCCTTTAGTTCTCAGTACTGCTCAATAAACATGACAGAAGGATCTGCAAAGATTAAGCCACATTTTAGCAATTTCAGTTCTGTGAAGTCATTCGGGTCTGTATATTCTTGATTACTGAAACTGATGACTGTTCTCCTTTGTTCATGCTACTAACCAGGCAAGCCTCCCTTCTAGGAATTATTCTACTTGAACAATAGGTGCAAACTTCTTTCTTATCCCTTCGGTTACATCTTTGTGTTAGTGCATGCAGGAGTTACCGTGAGAGACTCCTAAACTTCGCTGAGTTTTAATCAGAAAGAGGTAGCAAAGTCATTTGTGATCATTTGAAGATACTAACTTGAATCTTTTGTGACCACCTTATTTTCTGAGAACATTATATGCTTAGATGACTTTCTTATCATGTAAAACTATATGGTCTTCTAAATGATATGACTCCTGTATTTTTCAGAAAGTATTAAACTACTTTGTGTCCTTATTTTTTCTTCCCACTACTTTTTTGTCTCTTTTCAGTTTTCTTGGCCTCATCCCATTGTTCTCATCCCTGTGCCCCAAATGGCAGTGGCTTCTAATTTAAAGCTGACCTTTGCAGGTGTCTGTGGCTTTCAAGAGTGCTTTACCCTTTGTTGAAGAGGTTTTTAACTTTACTTTATATTTTAAAAAAAGATCAGTTGGGAGATTCTAATGCTCCCTATTCAGCTTTTTTACTAACAGCACAAGTTAAAAGTCAGCATGGCTGAGAATAAGGGATAGAGAGAGAGACCATGAGCAAAAGAAAGTGCATATTGATGCATCAGAGTAGTGCATAGGTGCCATTATCGTTGAGGTAGTCTCATCATTACTATTGAGTGGTGTTCTCTATGCAAGGACTGGATTTATTAATTGCTAGATTATTTCCAAAAAACTCTTGAAAATGTTGCACGACAGCACTGAATACATTATCACTATAAAATATTGAAGGCCTTCTGTTATCGTATAGCTATAGAGTTCCCTGATCTTCACGTATTTATTAGACTGGATCTAATTTTTATTGAAAAAAATATTTTTTTCTCTAAAGATCTTTCATGTATCTGGTAGTCTGCACTATACTCTCATTTTTACCACTCAAACTGATAAACGACCCACAGGGAAACTGACTTCCTTAAAATCAAAATTCACCTGAAAAAAATGGGGAAGGGAACCTGAGAGAGGCAGTGGTAGTGGGGAGAATAGGAGGAACCTGAGGTTGTTTATTGAACTGAAAATTCAATTTTTATGTATAGTAGCCATTTATATGTTTCTCCAGAGCAAATCTCTTAAACATTTCTTGCTCCAAAAGTTTAGACTTCTTAAACCCAATGTCTCCCATTCCCTACCTATGAATTTGTTTTGAGATCTATTAGAAATTGGAGGTATATCTGGTAATTTCACTCATATAAACATACAAACTGTCTTTTTAAAATAAAAATAAGTCTTCTGAAGGACAGAAGAACTGTAAAATCACATGAGGTCTCATACTGACTTAGATTCTATGACAATATCATGTTGAATTTTCACAAAGATTTTAATCCCACTACGTAACCTCAAAAGTAGCTTGATTCATAAAACACTACTGCTATCATTTTTTTCTAGAATTTTGCTATAGACTTTTCTTTGGAAATGAGGGTGATATTTTGTATTGGATGGATTTATAACAAAAAGAAGAGCATATATTGGCCTGAGGGAAGTATCTTGCAATCTGACAAATTTATAAAAAAAAAAAATCAAAAAGGGTAGAGAACAAAAAAGGGTCTGTAAAAACATGAAACGTGAATTTCTGTAACTGAAACAATAATATATCAACACTGTCAAAAATCATAATTGTCTTATCACTGTAACATTATTTATTTAATATTGAGAAGCTATTATTGCACTCTAGTTAAAAAAAACCACTTGCCTTAAAAATGTATGAAAATAATATTAAAAATTTACATTAAAACTATACAATGTGGCAGTTGGAGGCTGAGAAAATTGATAATGGAATATTGAGATTTTTAAGCCAGGTCAGAAATGACTACGAGAAAATCTTTTTGATGATATATAAGAAATGGGACATGAAGGTGATTTTCTAGGAAAAATTTGTCCATTTGTAGAACTTTACCACCAAACAATAGCACAAAATATTGAAGCTGACTATGGTAGAAACACCAAGAATGAATTAAGCGACTTTACAGAGTGAACCTGGCTTTCTCTGATGTAAGCATTAACATGTAAGCATGCTGATGGAGCAACATAGTGAACAGTGATGGCTCCAATATAGTAAATGAGATATGGATGGAAGAACACAAATTTGAAACAGTCAGGAAACTTTCCACTGTTACTAACCATTCATTTATTATAAAAACTCTGCTTTTACTGTTGGTTCACATGGACATTGTATGAGGGCCTAAATGCAATCAGCAAGTTGGTTTCCTTGTGCTAGATGTTAAGTGAAGATCTGTAATGAAATCTATGTGCCTGTGTAAGCTCTATATGGAAAGCTTAAATCGAGTTTTGTGCCAGCTTTATCCATGGTGAGTTTTCCTCTGTCGTGTTGAGTCACTGACCACAGTGGAAGTTCCAGGTCCTCAGAGCAATGAATTAGGTTTCCTATCACTCTAAATGTTTCAAACAGACTCTGCTTGAATAGAATGCTTTTAGTTATTTTCTTCTCATTTGCTAGGATTGGTATCATCATTAGCAAATTTTTATCAAATATTTTTATTTACAAGGTGGGCATGGTCTTTCTTTATATCACCTCAAAGAACAGAATCATAGAATTAGAAAGGTTAGAAGGGACCTCTGGAGATCATGTAGTCCAACCCTCCAGCGAGTGGCACATATGGGGATCGAACCCGCGACCTTGGCATTATTAGCACCATGCTCTAACCAACTGAGCTAAACCTAACTGCCCCACAAATAAGGACTGTGTTTTGGAGAATTTAGAGAAAAAGGGAATGAAAGAATGAAAATAACTGTTCATAAATGCACAGGAAGCATTAATATACATGGCTTGTGTAGTTTGCAGAACTGTTGGAATGAGACCAACAGAGTGTTTGGAAAGAAGAAGGTACCATTTTCATGTCAGAGGATGATAAAGTTGTGGCGATGGTGAGCATGTAAATAGCAGAATACTACAAGCCTGAACATGATACATCATTTTATTGCACAATTAACTATGCAATTTAACATATGAGCCTGTCTGCTTCTGCTGTTCCTGCACCTGCTGATGTATCTTTTATGGTGCATCTTTTATTCTTCCAGGTAGCAGTTGTAACTGCTATCTGGAAGTATCTTTACTCAGGCACATCTTTCAAATTTAGTTGAGGAATTTTCTTGGCCAGTCAGAGTGTCTTCTTGGGCACTGAAACTGGCATTAAATTCATATTTCTCCTCCTTTGTTCTGCATCTTCCTGGGTTATGTTTTCAGGAAATATTTGTCTCCTGGAAATGAGACTTTCATCTCATCTAATTTTGAACTAATTTTGACATTCCTGGGCTGAGCATTCATGTGAACAGATTCTGAGGATGCACAAGGCATAAAGATGCTCTTGTATTAAAGCGATGTCTCATTTGAGGAAATTTTGGGTTGGGGAAATGGTCCTTATTATGAATAAACACAGTAAAGAATTGTACACCTGTATTCATACGTGTACAAGTAAAAAGGGATGAACAGCTCCCTCCCCCCTCCCCCCCCCAGCTATTTCCTAAAATGTTTTCAAAGACAAAAATGACAGCAGTTGGAAGTGGAAAGAAAACAAAATCTGATAACTTGCTCCTGTTCCTCTTATAGGGAGTGCAGCCCAGCCCATACCATTCTGATCCCAGCTGTGTATAGCTAGAACTATCCACTAGGTTTTCCATTATGAGTAAGATTTTAGTGGTACATATGTGGTACATACACAGCTTTCAAATGCTTCAGAGAAACTTAAAGAATGGATTTTTGCTTCAGTATGTCTTTGTTTAGGTACTTAGTAGTGGGTATTCTTCTCAAACCATGAATAATTACGGCTCAGAGAAAGTGCATTATTACTTGAAGTTACGACTGTAAGGAAAAATGTGACAATGGTGCACAAATGAAGCTTGACAGTCTGCATAGCAGGCACCAGCCATCTGTGCTATGGCAGCACTGTTTGTATTTTAATGTTTAAACATACAGCAAAGATAATTAAGAATAACTATAATTAAAAATGATTACAACAAATTACTTTTCCCTCAACAGTGATGTGTGCCTGTAACTTACAAGTTACTTGATGAAGTAACCTTTTGGTAAGCCAGATAGGAAAGCTTTACAATCCTTACCCTGTTTCTGACAGTTCATAGATTTTTCAGGGGCTTTCTTTCCCTAAATGATGAAAGCATTTTATGTACTGGGCTTCATACACCTACTTGATGCACAGTAATTATCACTGAAATTTTATCCTTCATATCAGAATCATCTCTTTTTCTTTTTTTTGTTTTCTTTTCTCTAAGACAAGATTAAAAGTAGCATATTTCTTGGTGTATGGAAGCAAAATGACAAGAAAAACACACACTCAAACAATTATTTTCATTTTCAAAGAAAAATATTAATATTTTCTCTGACAAAAGCAAAGCAAATTTTTAAACAGGAAAAAAACTTTTTGGAGAAATTAATGGAATTTCTCTTATAGCTTTCTGTTATCAGAGCATAATAAAGCTGCCTGATATTGCAGCCTCAGTTAGATGAAGCTTGAACACTTCCATCTTGTATTGAGTTCCATATGGATATTGTCCTGTTGATGGGCTGTTGATAGGTCTAGGTGTCCATCCTCAAGGCAAAATTGGGGCAAAAAGGAGCAGTTTCTTGTAGCTGATTGTGGTAAATCATTACTATTGCTTGTCCATTCTACTGTATTTTCAGCAGCAAGGTGTGATTTGGTGCAAAATAAGAATGTGACCAGACCATGGATGCTGGGTCAGAAACCAGGACATCCTCTGAGAGTCCTGTAAGATAGACCTAATCTATGCCTTCTGTGATGTTCTACTGTTGTCCTTCTTAGTTGTTTACTGTGTTTTTGGGTGTTGATCCCAAAAGGCCAATACATACAGCATGAATCCATTTGTCTGTCTATTCACCATAGACCAATTTAGATGGAATATTTTTGAGCAACTTGCCCAATATGTAAAGTATGAAGTAATATGCAAATTCAGCTTAGTGTCACAGCTACCATGGGGTGCTTTGCAATATTCTGAGGAAGATGCCAAAATCATTTTACAGATGAGTAAACAAAGGCACATAATTACTCATGCCCACTTAACATTTCTGAGGCAAAATCAGAATGATATTTTAGGAGATTTTAATTTCCTTAATTGATTGACCAAAAATAAAATAAAAGATTTTACCATAGAAAATTATAACACATGGTTGTACTTATTAAAGAAAGTATCTCAGCATCAATGACAAATCTCTAAAGAGAATTATTTTACATTGACAATTTCACTTGCTTTGAGAAATAGGACATTTGTTATTTTGCATAAACTATTATTTAAAGGTTGCTCTAGAATAAACAAATGTTTTGCTTGATGTTAATGAAAAGGGTTGATAGATGAATTAAAGGGTGTGTGTTTGCAAACTGAGATTGCCACAGTGGCAATCCTGTTGCCCTGAAGGTGGTGGAGGTGCTATGCAATCTCAAAGAAAGCAGAACTGTATAGAACTGCAGTGCTTGATCACACGCTGGTCACTTAGATTAGCAGAATGAAGAGAATATGTAAGAGGGATATGAATAAAACATAGCAATAATGTGAGGAAGAATCCAAATACTTTTCCAAACTAATGTTTTATTTACCACTCTAAGTAGTTTAGTGCTGTTCTGGCATGTAATATTTGATGGGTATTATGTTTTATAAAGCTTGCATTGATAGAATCATGTCTTTCAGACTGGCGAATCACATGATCTTCTTGCTTTAGAATAATGATACTTCATAACGCTGATTATAGCTGTGTTTGAAATTCATTTTGTATTTAAACAGCGTGGGCCAAACTGAGCCCTGGTGCAAATCTGCTTGTGCCAATGCAACTCCACTAGAGGAATGTTTGACCCTATGGGTTAATGTAATGAAAAGATAACAGCATACTGTATGATCACATAAATTAAAGATGGGAAATACCAATTAGGTCAGCTAGTCATTACCCGGGGGACCAATTTAGACTGTTCCCAACACTCTGTTCTTGAGTGCATTGCATTGTTTTAAGAAACTCATGCAATAAGACTCCTGTCTTGGCAGACTATACTATAGTTCATCAGATCTCACCATTAAAAAATGCTGTCTGAAACCTAGCCTAAATTTTTTTCCTTCTCAAGTATTAAGTCTCAGTATCCTTGTCATAAGCTTCCTGTTTCACTGCAAGCAATATTATTTTGTTTTTCCATTGGCTTTCATAAGATATGCCACACATGTTTTCAATCAACACTTATCTTGGATTCACTCACAAATAAAATGTAGGAGACTTTTAATTTTTTTCTTTTATTTTTTTTTAGGAGTGCTTTAAATTAGGTGAAGGTCAAATAAGAATTAATCAGTATGTATTTTTATCCTGATAGATGAAACAACCATTTAAAAGAACCTGTATTATTTCTGGCTTTTTTTTTTTCTCCATTTTTTCCCTTGATTTTTTAAAGCCTGGAAATAGAAATACACAAGGAATTAGGAAATGTTTTACTTTCATCCCAGATAAGTCTAAGAAATACTGAAGATTCCAGGCTTAGATGAAATAAAACCCAATTTCCAAATGTGTCTCCAATGTTGTATGCTTCTGGCTACAAAGCTAACACAGACATTCAGTGCTAAGAACGGTGTCAGCCAGTGACTCAGGCAGGCAAACTTTGTGCGTAAGCATTGCCATTACCACAGTAAACGGTTCCTTACAGTGTGACTGGGTCATCACACACACATTTGCCCTGAATTTGACCTTTTGTGAAAACAGGACTCTATATGGATCCAAGAGTCTCCATTCTCCTTGCTTTTAACAGGAGGCTCTGGCTTTGATCCACTGTGTGCCAAGTAGATTCAGGAGGTGTTTATAAATTGATTGGCTAAATTGTTTCTCAGGCTGCCCTTACTTTTTGTTTGAGATGAACTTAGAAATTCACTCTAGATACGTGGCTTTTCCTCCAATGTATTATTCCTTGCAACAAAAAAAAAAAATAATGACAGGACTTTTTGTTTTTTGGTTTTAAACAATTTTGGCAGGTTAAATATTTGATTAGGTAACGCAATACTTATTATGGCCAATTGTTAATGTCTTGGGAGGCATTAACTTTAGTGCATAATTATCAAATTATTATTTGAAAGTTAGCAGCCTAATTTCACAAAACTCCTATTACAGGTGATGTAATGTCAACGACAACTTCAGAAGCCAATTCAAGACTAACCTAAGTCTCTTGTTCTGAATTGCCCCCAAAGGGCTTTTTTTATGCCGTTGTTAGCAGAAGGGTCTCAGACTAGCTAAGATAGTTGTCTGTAGTGTTGTGAGTAATCTTGTTTCTTTGTGTCTTTTTGAAATGATAAAAGAAGAAACAGGTGAATAATGTATGTTAGGCTCTAAATAATAATAATAATAATAATAATAATAATAATAATAATAATAATAATAATAATAAACTATAGCAAAATTTCCTGAAAAATAAACATACATTTGAAAATGTAGAGGAAAATGTAATTAAATGAGACCACAAAGGGAATGGAAGAGAGTGAGAAAAATACAAGGTAGGTCAGACAATAGAAAAGAATTGTTTAGTATCTGAAAAGAACTGAAGTGAAATCAATTAGGAAAAATAAAAAAATGATAAGCACTGAAATATTCAGGTTAATGATATTTTTCCTTTAAAGTTCACAAAACAGAAATGAAAGCATATTAATATTATTGTTTATGTATTCCTTAGAAAGCACTGAGTTACAGTAAAAGTTTTCCTTGATTCATGAGCTGCTTCTGAAGGACTGCATTGGCGCTAGCCGAAGGGCCCTGTGCCCTTAGCCAAGTCCTCACTGAAAGTAATAGAATCCTTTTTTTCCCCACTGAATTTACTGAGAGGAGGACTACAATTTTTAGCACCACTCTTAGGTTGGCCATTGGGCAAAATAACAAGGAACCAGTCAGATTCTTGCCTGCACTGAGCGTGGCTCGGACATGACTGGGCGCAGTGCCGTGGCTGATAACTCCCCAAGCCCCACGTCCGGCACCAGAAATGACACCATGAAGAGTGGCCGCCGCAGTCTCGTCTTGCTGCGCTCTCCTCTGCCGTATATGCTCCGCTGCTGCAGCCCTTCCTGCCAGGACTGGCTGCACTAGCTCCCCACAGCAGGAGCGTGGTGTGGGGGACAAGATGCACCGTCTCTCTGCAATTCAGTAGAGATTTCCCCAACAGGTTGGAGCGCTGCTTTACAGCCCTTTTTGGCCACCTGAGTGTCAGAGAGGGCACGGTACTCAGCCTGTGAGTCCGGCCAAGTTAATTTAATCCATGTAAGAGGTATGTGTTGAGAAGAAAACTGAGAACATACAGTTTAAGAATGACTAGCATAGCTTGAGACAGAGTGCCAACATACTTAAATTACTTACCTTTTAGATCTTACATTCATGAGAGAGAGGAGAAAATCAGCGGATGGCACTTCACATACTACTTCACACATTCTAATAATATACTACAGACTCTTAAATTCACACAAGGCATCTGTTGAGTTTCCATATCAAAAATTAATAAGAAGAATAATAAGTAAGGAAACAAGAGAGAGAATAGATGTTCTGAAGATAAATCTCATTTACGGTAGACCTGCTTGAATAGCTACATTGGCTTTTTTTTCAGGTCACTGGCAAAGCTCAGCTATACAATTAAAAATGATTTCAGGTAAACTCTGAATTAAAATGTTCAAATTTTCTTTAACGTTCTGGAAAGCTGAAACAAATTAATTTAGTTCAAATTGAAGGTTTTCAGACTGAAAGAAAAGGCTTTATTTAGCTACTAAGCCTTTGTCAGTGCCTAAAAATATTTAAAATAAAAAGATAGTAAATTTATAGCAAAACCAATTGTAGTTGAAAATGGAAATATTTCATCTAGTAGCTATCAGAACAAGCTTTTTATTTTTTATTTTACTAAAAAACTGTTTACTAAAACAGTTTCCTGAAATTACCATACTTTATTAACTAAAATGAAAATTTTTCTGTTTTGTTTTATTTACCAATAATATTTTCAGATGTGAGATTTAAAAGGAAAATATGATGGGCAGAGTTCATGTATATATCCAGTAGCCTGGACGCAACACACACACAGAGCAAGTGTATTGGTATTTATATACCTTCTTTGATTTTAGAGAAATTGTTCATTGCCATCAATAAGCCTTGCTGAAGCTTAAAATCAAAAGATACGTTTTAAAACAAAATAATCTGTCTTATATATAAAATTAAGTGAATGCATATAAGCATATTTATTATTGGTATGGAACTGCAGGAAAAAGGCATCAAACAAATAGTTGCTGCAGGACGCAGGGCTTGTTTGAAGTTCAAAACCAGGAAAGTATCAAAGTCGTCTTTGCACAGCTCTGTATTATGCTTACATCTCACTTTCTTACAAGGTTTTTGAAATTTTAGTATTCTGGAAAGATGCTAGAATGGGTGTTGCCTCATCTTCAGCCATAAAGTTTGTCATATGGAATGATACTAAGCTCGGAAGTCTTCCTCGGTGCTCTACCAATTAGCTGTTTCATTGAAGACCATTTCTAAGCCCAGATGATCTCTGGTCACCAGATCTACCGAGGCAAACAATTGATTCTTTGGCTAACATTCACAAGGAAGTCCCTTTCTTCTATGAAGTTCCCCAAAATTCATAGTGCCTTTTACATGTGCCACTTAACAAGATTTGTATGGTAAGGACTTCCAGAGGTTTGTAAGTCAAAGTTGACTGGAGATAGATTCCTTGTGTAAAGAACTCCAATTTCCTGTGTGTTAGAGTTCTCATTCTCATTTTGTCTTATTACTTTTTCTTTGCCTTCATTTGTAAATCCCATTTCTTGTTGTTGGTGTACTATGACTTCATACATGAAATCTAAACATTTGCTTTCCACTTAATTTCAGTGGCTTCTTGTAACTTTATTTTATCTGACCTTTGCATTCATTTTTCATCTTTTACTCATTTATGGCATAGTTTCTATTTTATCTACTCTTTAATTTTTCTGTTAATGCTTGTTTTATATTTCCTTAGGGTCTAAGCCTACTGATTGTTGCATAAGATCATATTACTTCTTAAGTGAAAAAAAATCTGTAAGAAAGCTCGGAGCCTAAAGCTGAGGTAAAGGCTGATCTTTTGCTTTTCTTTAGTTGCTACAAACCTTTGGTTATTGACAAAAACTTCCATGTATACAAAAGCACAAGGGGGCAGCATTACATTAAAATAAATTGTTGCACTATATGTGTGTGTGTGTGTGTGTGTGTGTGTGTGTGTGTGTGTGTGTGTGTGTGTGTGTGTGTACATGTGTTCTGAAGAATAATCAGCAAGGTAATCCTAAAGTTGCAACAAAAAATGTTACTTGAGTTTGCTCAAACTTCCTTATTAATTTATTTGTCCTAGTGGCGTTGGTAAGTTAGGAGAAAAATTCTCAAGCCATGAGGAATTTTATTCACCTTCTAGTGTGTAGCAGATCCATCATACTTTTGCCTTTCCTCCTTTCCTCTTTTCCCTACTTTACTCTGCCAATAAATATTTCCTTTTTTTTTTTTTTAAGCATCATTTTCAGAAGATTTTTTTCATGACTAGCTGGTGTGAAAAAGAACTTTTTGCTCCCTCATGAATATAGTACAGCGAACATACTATGGACGATTTCTACCAACCTTTGAAACTTTCAAAACTGGTCATCAAGGACCCATTTGGGAAAGAGCAGTTGAAATGACCTGCTCTGCTGTGGTAGCTCCTATGTCAACACGGTGATCAGGCAGCAGCCTTCCTGTGGAATTCTTAAAAGCACATTTTTGGATGGCAACACTTTGCTGTAGGACCTTGAATTCAAGGAGCAAGAATGTTTGCAATGAATTTGAAGGAATCTGGTCATTTTCAGTATGTTCGGTATTGTTTTCCTGTCGTTTATTACAAACTGTTATTTTCTCAGCTTTGGATAATTAAAATCCCAAGTGTCTTTTTTTTAATGGAATTTATCATCCAGATCACACTGTAAAACTTGCATGCTACTGCTGTAGATTTGCAACTTTCAGTTTAAATTGACTGAAAGGCCTGACAAATCTTTGCTGTTTTGGGTCACTTTGATGCTATACAAAAGAGGATGCAACCTATTTTTTTTTCCTAGGGAATATAAAGCCAAGGGTTGCTAACAGAAGTGGTTTTATAATGATTCATAAACTCTTCAATATGAAAATGGAGTGCCCATATTTTGTATTTTTCAGCTTTGCCTAGCTTTAAAAAAGAGCAATTATACACTTAGTGACAAATGCTAATGCCACTTGAAAGAACAATGTCAACGATTAGGGAAAGTTGTCAGGATTCGGTTGCAGGAGAGACAGCTAACTCCAGTCATTATTTTTGTTTTCTTCTCTGGGGATGCAGATAATTTTCATGTGGTTTGGCATCACCTGTTGGAAGTACCCCAGCGAGCATAGTGTGAACCCAGTAGAGTGAATGACTGCTTCTGCCAGTGTTAAAATGCCAGCTCTCCCACAGTCTTTCATCTCATTCACTTGTCAAAAAGAGATTCCTCCTGGGCCTGATTGCTGAGGGGCTGAGACCCCTCAACTTCCAGCGGAGTCCAAGGGGTTGATGGGACTCCCTGCTTCCTAGGATCGTGTCGCAGAAGATAAACAGAAGTTAATGCATAGCATAGATATTTGTACCTCTTTTAACTAATATTTTACTGAGATGAAATGTAAGAACGTGGTGCCTGGCTGTCAGCCAAATCAGTAACCAATAATGCTATTAATCTTTGGCACTTGTCAGTCCTCCATCTAAGAAATTGACTGCCTCTTCCTTTCTATGCCAGAAAGGCCTGACTAGTTTATAAAATGTGGATTTTAAGACTGAACTATATAAAATTGAAAGGTTGGTAATAAAATTTTTAAAAAGTGATTTTTTTTTCTCTCAGTGTACTCTGAGGCTACAATGATGAAAGAGGAGGTTAGTTTTAAGAACGAAAATTTATAATAGTAACTTGAAGAGAAAAAAAATGAAAGAAAATTCTACCGCCATACTTCAGTTAAAAGTCATTCGAAGATGAATTTTGGCTAAGAACTAATTTTAATATAAAGATATGCCCTTTCATCCTGACAAATTAATTTTTTGTCTTTCACTCTTTCAGCTGAATTACAGCATATTAACATGCCAAACTTAATCTTATCTGTAGGGAGTCCTATTCTGAGATTTTTGTGGTTGGCATCTCTAAGAGCTCTTCTTCTCAGCTCTTCTTTTCCTTTTCATCAAATATATAAAATTCCATTCACCTCAACACCACCATTTCAAGTTTCAGAATCTAGTCATATCAATGTCAGTATCTGTTCTTTGTCTAGATAAGAATCTAGAAAGACTGATAGGAAGCTGCTTTGGAGAATTTTTCTCCTCTTCCTACAAACAAAATAAATACAGTTCATGGTATCTTTCTCTGATTTTTACATGGGTCAGTACGTGTGAGGTTATTTGGGGCTTTTTAGTGATACCAGATCATCAGACATACCATTTCCCTTAGAACAGATGATTTACATATGCCCCATAGCAGTTCTGTCTGCTTCTATATGTACTGAAGTTTTACATATATATATACTCTGGTATCTTATGTATGGAGACTGGAACAGGAGCTTCTTTTCCCTCCTGCCTTCCTCTCCTTGCTCCCTCCTCACTCCCCCTCCCTCCTCCTCCTCAAAAAAAAAAAAAAAAAAAAAGTTTATTCTGATACGAAGCAGTTTGTCAATTTAGCAACATGAGTCAGCACATATTCCAGCTTCTACCACTGACTCACCACTAGCGAAATGCCCCGGACTCTTGTCTCCCCTTCTCCATCACAACTTCTTATTGTAAATTCCTATTGGGGCAGTTTCAGTAATTTTCCAAGTCTAGACAGTAGGAAGTGCCATCTCCTTTTTCTTCAGCCTATGAGAGACACCATTTGATCAGTAAACAAGATTCAAGTGATAATGGATTTAGAATTTGTAACATTCATTATTAAGCATATTTTGTTTGTGTGAGAAGCAGAAGGAAGAGGTAAGCCAAAAGAAACAAACCTTGTGTTGGGGTTTTGAGGTAATCTGTTGGTAATCCATTACTCATAGAACTGTCCTTAGCTATTTAGATATTTCAGAGGTCCCCTACTATAAATATAATCTTTCTCCTCATAGCGCTTATTTTAATGAAGTCACACATTGCAGTCCAAAAATTACTTGTAGTATCATTTAAATTTGGTGGCACCATATGTCTTTGGCAGTTATTTCCCAAAGTATGAAGAATTATGGTTCTGGAAAGAATTATATGTATCAAAGAAGGGCTGCCCTTGTATTTTAATCCTGTCTTTTGATCCTTAATGAATGTTTCATCATTCATTTTGAGCGTTTTATCACATATTGTCTTATTTTTGAGCCTGGCCCAGTAAAGTAATATTCCTTCTACATCGGAGGAGTTAGTTTCCCATTCTGAGCTACAACAGAGGTCATGCGCAGAGCTTAGGGTTAGTTTAAGAACTAGGATGCTGTGTCTATAGAATAAGAAACATAGCAACTATTGGAAATTTTAAGGCTGCACATATGACTGACTACATGGAGCAAAAGCTGGACAGCTGAAGGTAAAAAGGGGTTGGTTGATTTGTTTTTGTTGCCAAAAACTTTTTAATATTACTGGGGACTAGAAAACATCTTTTCTCTTTCTCATGGTCATTGAGGTACTTCAAGCTCCTTAGATAATTGAATGGGATGTTCTAAAGCACTGTGTGGAACTGTGTAAGCTACTCTTCTAAAACAAATCAATATCGAGGCTCAACACAAGCTTTGTTTCTTTTGGCTTACCTCTTCCTTCTGCTTCTCACACAAACAAAATATGCTTAATAATGAATGTTACAAATTCTAAAGCCATTATCACTTGAATCTTGTTTACTGATCACATGGTGTCTCTCATAGGCTGAAGAAAAAGGAGATGGCTCTTCCTACTTTCTAGACTCGGAAAATACTGCAATATAGAGGTAAAGAAGCTCTTAAGGACCTTTAAAATAGACTGGTTAAAAAACAAGTGAATTGTGCAGATGTGAATAATAATGTATGTTTTTCTCATTCTGTTCAGGGAAAAGGCTCTTCAGCTTCAACGTATTCCATCTTTTCAATGCCTATCATAGCACTGTAAAGCTTTTAATAATAAGCATTCTCACAGAGATGAATAAACAAAAAAATCCTCCCAACATCCCCCAAATATTGAGAACTTTCCGAAGTTACCACTGTCACAGGCAGTGAGCCTGTAGCGCGTTGCTGGTTGGCACCAGCGATGGCAGGAGTGAGGTGCTGGCTTGAGGAGGTTTCCCTTCCATTGGTTCTCTGCCCCTGGAGCAGACCAAGTACTCAAGCCAAATATCTCGATCTGGTATAATTTTTTGTTGATTTTTATTGCCAAACTGGTCATCTGCTTTGCCTTCCTTCTCCCCTTTTGTCAAATAAAACACTGCTATGCTGGTTTTTGACAGAACCTAAAATGTATGTGCCTCTTTATTTGCGGTAGCTAAAAGAGCTAACATCACTTTCCCTGACATGCTCCCAGCAGCCTGGGTGCACTGTACACACAGTCAGAGCCAAAAGCTCACCGAGCAATTCCACTGAAATTTTTAAGAAAGCTAGGAAAGTATTTCTGCATGGTGTAATATATTTGTTTCTTAATACCAATGTTAAAAATACAACTAAAATATTACTGATAAATTAGGTAACATTTCTCTCTTGATTTTCGCTTGTAAGTTGTGTGACATAGCATAGGATAGTGAAGTGAGTGCCCATTAGACTTTTTGATCCTCACATATGATTCCCAGCACAGATTTTCTATTTTTATTATATTTCATATGAAGAAACTTTATTATAGACTTATTTTCTAGGAAAATAATGGAACTCTTTGCTGTTCAGTTAAGTGATTTAAAAGAAGAGTAAATGATGTTTGTCCTATGTCTGTGACTGAGTAGAGAGCTGTAGAAATGATCTATTTTTCTTTGCAGTTCCCATTGGCTTTGTGCAACACATTCAAGTATTTTTTTAGAGCTAGGCTCCCAAAATTAATTTACAGATTTTTCTCTTTTCAAGTCTTTGCTTTCTTTCTTCTTACTTGATTGTTTTTGTTGTTGAATTTAATCAAATCTTAAATCCTAATATAATATTGTATTACACTTTTTTCTCTTCAAATTAATGAATCTGCTGACTAGATACATTCCTCAGGTTCTTTCAACTTATGCAAAACAGGCAAAAGTGCTAGGACAAAATGGATAATATTGCTCTGTCATATCCATTTTATCTGATCTACTGATAAATGGGAAAAGATTGATTCATATAAACTTTTATGTTCATTAGGGGGTTTAAGAGCAGGCAGTGGGCTATATAGCTGTCTTTAAATGCACATTTATCCATATTTTGACTTGTCTATATTATTGAACTGGATAAAGCAAGTGTCTGATCTAGGAAGTCACTATGGTTAAGATATACAGTAAAGATTTCCTTAATAATAAAAAAGACTTCCTCAGCCCAGGCTGAGCAAGCTGACCACCATTTATGGTATTCTTCTCTCATGGGGAGACCTGAGGAGCCTACTTCTTTTCTCACTCCAACTCCAAAGGCAGAGGCATGCCTAAGGTCCTGGCTTAGGGCTTGTGAGTTCAGAATGAAAATCCCTTTTCACTGGCACCTTTCCAGCGTAAGCCTAGGAAAGCCACTAAGCCTTGTTGTGCCTTGTTTGCTATATGCAGGAATGGATAATTTCTCCTTCAGAGGGATGATCTCAAATGCTTCACAAAGACATTTCTGTAAGACACCAGACGGTACAGAAAGGGATGTTGTACAAGTAAATAAAAATAATCATTTACTTGAACTGAATAGAGAAAGAGATAACGGAGTGCAATAAGGAAGGCAGACTTCCAATTTATTATAACAACAAAAGATGTATGATGGGGATAGCAAAGAGAAGGAAGGGCTTCTCCCCTTCCAGAAATCTGCATGGCCTATGCACAGGACACCAGTTTCTCTTTTCCTTCTTTTTTAGGTTTGAGAAGACCCTATACTTTCCTTCAAAGGGAATATCTTCTACTCCTGCTCATTCCTCTCTCTTGGACCGCAGACTTTACTGAATGTATTCCGTTAGTGAAAAACACCTTTTAGGAAGTCAGTGTTGCTCAAGTGTGTCAGTTGCCTGTGCTAGACTGTTAAAAGCAAGGAATTACCAGGATCGGAGATACCTCTTTAGCCTCCTCTCACACCCACACAGCTTGTTTCTATTGACAGTGACAGCTACTGCATCTTAATAGGGAGCCTACTTCAGCCTCCAGCAGAGAAGGAAGCACACTTCTCATTAATCTCCCTCAAAATATAGTATGCACCCTTATTTACAGCCTCAGCAGCATTAGCAAGTATTCTCTGTTGACATATGCTCACAGGTTAGGCATGTCAGGTAGTATGAGCTTCTGGGGGAAGCTGATGTTTTAATGAAGGGTCTGCCTCCTACCAATCAGAGAAGTACTGCCTGCTATATCTGTGCAGTCTGTAAAGTATCCAGTCTAGCACTCCAGTGTCACTCTTCTTCAATCCAGACCCAAACCTCTAAAAGAAAATATGGAAGTGTTTTGGTGAAAGGTTTTGAATCAGCCAAGCCTCAATGTTTAAAGTCATATTTACTCACATAAAATATTCTAATTTCTGCAGTATTGGGTGAGATATAAAAGCCCGGAGGAATAATAGATCTCTATCCAATGTGTCCTATGTTTCTGTAGTATTTGGTTATAAATTTGGACTCTTCTACTTACCTCTACTATGGATCGTTGTTTTGTGTCACTCAACAGGAAAAAAATATTTTAGAAGCTTGTACGAATCAGTCTGTTCTCTAATGGAAAACCTCTCTGAGAAAAAACAGTGCCAAGTCTTGGAAGTTAGCTTGCTTTCCATTTGAAATGCTAAACTTTGAAACCATTATGTGAGAGACATATTCAAAAAATTGGATAAACAAACAATGTCTTTGTGTTTTTACCACCTACATTTCAGAGAATTTAGCACAGGAAAGTGTTTAAGTGCTAGCTACAAGCTTATAGTATGCTAAAAATCTAATCCTGACAATACTACAAAAGGGTCTGTTTGTTTTGAGCTAGTTACCTATAGTGAGGATTAAGAATTAGTTATTTTGGTAGGACTTAAAGAAAATTGAGTGATATTCTGAAAAGGAAATATTTTATTTAAACACAAACATTGATTATGGTATTAGAGGGACACTGTACACTTGAAATACGATGCTTGCATTCAGAATCAAAGGAGCAGTGTGGATGGTGTGTGAGACTTGGACTGAGATAGCAAGAGCTAGATTTTTGTTTTTGGCACTGCCAATAATTTCCTGCCTGACTTTAAGAATTTCTCTGTGTGTTTTTCTTGCCTGAATTCTGCATTCTTGGGAATGGAAACTGCCTGCACTTGCCTTTTGGGATAGAGCCACTCATGAGAAACACTTGGCTTTGGCTAGATCTTCTCCCTGCTATGCTGACTCTAGGAGTGCATCTACGCAAATGCATGCAGACTCTGGGTGCATTAATGCTTTCACAGTTGAGCTCTAACATAGTTTTCATACCAGAGCATCCTCATGACTGAAGAGCTTGGGGAGAGAGGCAGAGAACTTTGGTCCATCTGAACCTTCTCTGTAGAAGCACCTGGAGATACCTGGCACCTAAAGGAGACCTGAGTGAAGAATACTTGAGGTGTTCAGGTGAGTGGTTGGCCAGATGGCAATTTTCTGCCTGTGTTTTCAGGGTAACCACATGAGCTACAGACAACTTCTGGTTTGCTTGGTCTCCTGTGTAGTATGCTGTATCTCACCAATAGTGCTCACTAGCTAAGCTTTTCTAGGAATAAATAATACTAGCTTCATTTACAGGATGGGAGCAAAACCTCATGAAATTGGGAGGTATCTGTATGCCAAGTTTATGTATTGGGCTATCTGTTCTGGCCCCATGACTCCTGGCCTTACTATGTTTTATATTAAGCCATTTAACTTAATCCAGACAGGTCTCTATCTTCTGTGAAATTTGCCTGACCCTTCTTTGCTCACCTATATAAATTCCAGTATAGATTTTTTTTTTTTTGAGGTATATCATCTGAAATGTTTTATTCATGATACAAAATCATACATTAGTATCACAGTGTCTGATCCTTTGAATAATGATTACTTGAAAACATGCTTTTTATCTGATCAAATGCTCAGCAGTTCCGTATTGGATATGGGTCATGGGGCATTAGGCACCAGATAAGAGACACCTCTTAAAATGTAGGATGTCTAGTCACCCTAACTTCAGAGTTATCTCAAATATTTTCTAATAGTCTAGCAACTGTGTTTTGGTTACATGCTATGTTAAACAGCATAAATCTATATTGTTCTGATAACTTTCATGGAATAAATCCAAGTTTTATCAATAGTGTTAATTAAGAAGAAGTAACAAACTGACTGAGGAGTATATTAGTTTGCCACAGTTGCTTGTGTGTTCCTGTAATTTTTCTGAAAATGATCATCACAACAAGATGCACGTTTCAAAGAATGTGTCTAGTGAAGGGTCTAGAGGAGAAGCTGGGTCTGCAGATGAACTCAGAACTCCTTGTCTAGTGGATATAAACCTCCCATTTGGTATTGCTGTTACGGCCCCTGCTTTAGGCAGAGGCTGTTTCCAATTCAGTTCCTTTGCCTTCTCCAGAAGTGCTGATGTTTAGTGAATGGTATCAGCCAGTTTATATTGCACGAAAGGATTTATCAAATGCAAAGGTCACAAAGTTTGCTGTCATCAGTATAAGATTTGGATATTAGGGGGGAAATAATGCACATTTCTCATGGGTTCCTGTTTATTTCTAAACATTTTTTTTTAAAAAAAGGTGAGCATTATTAGCTTCTTTTTCAGGGTTGTGGAAGTGAGAAAGTGAGATGCTTACTTCTGTTCTGATAACCTTACAATGAATAAAAGATCCTGGGTAGGACAGAAATCCCCAAACTGACCTTGCCACATCACCTGCAAGTCTTCTTTCCAAGAACCGTATGGTAATAAGTAAGGTCTTGGGACACTAGCACTGATATGAAAGAGGTATAAAGTTGTAGGGTCACAGTGCTGAGGAGTTTAGGAAGGATGGTAGTCCTTGGGCTGTCACAGGGATGTGGCATATACGGATAACATTTTTTACTCAACTTCTCAGGTGGATTTTGCAATCTTTGTGAAGACTACATTTCTTCTAGTGCTGGAAAGTACCTCAAACTATGAAACTAGCTGATAGCTCATTTGGCTGAATATATGCTGCACTTACACTGTTGAGATACCTTTGAGAGACCTGTTACGCTGCGTGAGTCACCTCCAGCCACAAGAGCAGCTCAAGACTGTTCTTGGGGCAAGATACCATATGCTCTGCTACCACTGATCTGGAGGTCTTGTAGTCTACGCAGAGGGGCCTTGCCTAAAGTGAGGCAGACCTGAGGCGGCTTGACCTCTGGGGCCATGCCTCGATCAGAGCTGTGTCTGGAGAAGACAACAGCTGAGTTGAATATGTCTGCATATCCAGTCTCTGTTAAAAGCAGTATGAAAGAAAAGTCAAAGCAGTGATTACAGTAACTCAGACTATGAAAAATGTAGTCCTTCCAAACATCTCATTAGGCTTTGATAGTCAAGCAGTTAAACTGCCCAGCCTTTTCTACACTGCTTTGCATTGTCACGTTCCTGCCCTTGACCCACCCCCATCTCTCGAGACTACTGCCCTCACAGTTTTTTTGAGAAATCATGATGTTGCACTAACTCATACAATATTGTATCTGTACATTATTATTACTATGTACATTATTCACAGTCTAATAACGAATATGTCTTTATTTCTCAGTGCTTCCAGGGATAGAATATCAATCTTGCACTGTTTTGTTTCTACAAATGTACATGTGCGCGCGCACACACACACAAACATGCACTCATTTACTGTCTCACTCTGAAGCAGAATGCATTGATGGGGTATGATTTCATAATTTGCATCTTCTGAGACAAGGTCAAAGAAGCGTGGACATGAACATAATGATATTTGGTATCCTCCTTAGCTGTTAGCAGAAGAACTAGAGTTCTTCTCTGAGAATCTGTGGTTAAACACTGGCAATAACAGAAAAGGGAACCAGCTCTGTGACCTTAGAATAAGCAAAAATTCATAAGACAAGCCCTAGTATCTGTGGAAAAAATACCTAGCAAAAGTACTCAGATACTGACAGCTTGTCTATAGTCAGCATCCCACAGCAAAGAATTATTATGTCTTATGATTATTTTTTATTTACACACACATCAAACTGACAAAATGAGGTTTACACTTTCTGTACTTTTTAGTTTCCAGCTGACTATCATTTTCTTTTAAGATTAAATAAGTAATTTATTGAACTGTAACATCAAGTATTTATTAGGAAATTGCTTGGTAATTTTAACTGTGTCTTTTTTTTTAACATAAATCTGCATCCAAGGCCTCCAGTAACTTTGTGTGACTCTGCACCATTAATTTCTTCCAGAGTGACATTCTGATATGAGCTGAACAGATGGAATTGCAGGATTGTTCTAGCAAATTTATCATAAAAAATGCATCCGACACCTGTGTAATTTGCCTAATCATTTTCCTAATAAGCTCCCACCATTAATTATGCACGATTTCCACAATGCAATCAAGATAAAAGTAAATCTGATGACTTAATACCCTTCAAAATAATTGGTTCACCCAACACAAGGCCTCCTTTGCTTTCCATAGCCATTCCAGTTAATTAGAAAAAGGGTGCACCCTGTAGGAGTCAGCAGAATGGAGGCTGATCGCATGGTGGGAGGCAGGCCTGCTGGTTTTTTGGGCAGGAGTCAAGGATATTAACTCATGAAAGAAAGGCGCCGGTTCCCCCCGCCATCTCTCGTCTTTGCCTCGCTCCCCCCACCCTGCCTACCCCACCCAGCCGCAAACAGATGCGATTAGTGTTCTTGAGCCATCAGAAAACTGACTGCAGGACTCCGAGGGTCTAATGAGAATCAACTTTTCTGCGGCTGCTGTCTTGCGGTGCAGCCCACCTGTCACATCATTAGGTGCAGCATGTGCCTGGAATTCACTTTGCTAAATGAGATTTACAGGCCCCAGTGAAACCCATCCTGCAGCATTCCTGCTTCAATTAGCTAAAGATTAATTGTCTGAGAAAGGGAATGAAAGTTTTACTTCAACTGACCTGAAAAAAGGTGGAGGGGGGTGGCGGGAGGAGGGAAGGAGAGGAAGGGGAGCGGGGGGGGGGGGGGGGGGGGCAGAAAGTATGGCTCAGGTATTCCACATAGGCCTCAGGCAGTGTGGAAAACGTGATAATTTAAAGGTGCTGCAAATTTCCTACACCTCGTCTGGATGAGTGAAATTAACTAGCACTAAAAGCTGTCAAATTAAAGGTTGACTTCCAGATATTAGCACCTTAAATGTCACCGAATATTCTCCGTCTCTCCCCTCCCCTCCCTCCTGCCTTTCTCTCTCTGCCTTGGCCTCTCCCCGCTTCCCCCAACTTCTCTCTCTCCCCCTTTTTTCTTTTTTTTTTTGGCAAACACGCACGTCAGCACACCTGCACATGCACACAAACATTATCCTACTGCTGTTCCTGCTAACTGCTTGTGCGTGCTCAGGCCAGAGTCGCTCGGTATAAATCTTTGATGTAACCATGGCTACAGAACAACTGGCAATTACAAAATTTCCTCCATTTTTAATGTTACACTAATTATGTTTGAATGCGTTTTAATGGAGAAAGGAATTGAGGAGATGAAACAGTATTCTGCAAGCGAGGAGTAGGGAGAGAATCTGCGTCGCCCGTCTTCAGCAGTTTGAGATCCGAGCCTAGGAGAAACAGGCTATCTTGAAACGAGCCAGTATGCTTGAGAATATATAATATATACATCAGTCTATGAATTACATGGATTAAAATTTGGATTCCAGATAGTACTACCAAAATGGTCCCGCATCCCCTCATAAGTTGAGAAAACGTAAAACCTCAGCTACTTTGAACTTCATTTCATAGACAGTGCCTTGTACTGCAAAATGATTGCTTCACATACCCTACTGGAAAAAGGTGGGGTTCCACGTCCAAAGCTGAGTTTGCGGCTTTTGATCCACCTCTGGTTTTGCACTTGGACCAGTTTTTCTGCAGGTCTGCACCATGTGAAATATTGTGGGGCTTGCGGGGCTTGTACAAGGTGTAAAATGGCATGCACTGCCAGGAGAAGGCTTTATGGGATCAAAATAGCCAAGCTACTTTGCAAACCAGCCAATTGTATTCTCAACCCATAGCTCTGACGTTTACCTGCGTTTCATCTGGATGTGTATACCACGTCAATGCATTTTGAATGAAGCAGGTAAGTCCTTGCAAGGGAGTGCCTGCTGTTCCAAACGTGGCATTGGTGGCGTGCTCCCAGTGCCTTGCTTCATTTTGAGCGGCATGCCGGAGGGACACCAGTGAATGCCACTGTTGTCACACAGGTTGTTCTGGGGCTGCGGATCAGCCTCAGAGCTTTTTGTCAGAATTACCTAGCCGGGTATAGTGCCAGGGGGTGACTAGAGCTGGATCCTGTGTGGGCACTGGAAAATAAATAGAAGGTAGTAGAAGTGTAGCACAGTCCCTCTGGTGTTGTGGGCCGGGGTCACAGGAACACCATACAACAAGCATAAGCATTTGAAAGGTCCTTTTTTCTAATAACCTATTTTGGTTAGATTTTACTGGAGGGAGGAAAAAAAGAAAGCCAAGATCGCAGCAAACAACATTTTGCATCATATTGCTTCATCTCTTTCTTAACCTGGTAATTTAACATGCATGCACACCGACCGTTGAAGGTGGGATGGGGAAACTGCTACAAGTTTCCTCCCAGCAGTGAGCTCTCAGTCCCAGTTGTGTCTTTGGCAGCATGAGCCAGCTTGATTATGCAAAAGCACCCCTGGATCCCTTCCTCTTTTGTTTCATTTTACCCAGGGTTTTAAAGCTTAAACATTTGACATGCTTGGGTAGTTTCTCCTCTAATTTTATCCCAGCTGACTGTGCAATGAGTTTAACTCAGAGCCCTTAGGTGCAAGTCACTTTCCACAATGTATATTAAACCTTATAAAACTAGCCAGTATGTCATTACCCAGAATATAATTACCTATATTGGAATTTGGCCAGGATACTGGGGCTAATATTGTTAGCCTTGCAAAAATTGGCGTGGGACTTTTTAATGACCACATGTGGTCAGTGCCATATGTTTCTAGCTCATCTAAAGGATGGTACTTCTCACACAGCCATGCCCCCTTGAAATCACTTCAGGTTAGGAAAGCAGAAGCTGGGAGGCCAGACGGGAAGGGGTTGCTTCAAGTTCAGAGACTGACGACATCTTTCATGTGGGGCAGGAGACAACTCGGCAGCCAGCCCTGGCTCCGCATTCCTGGGAGCTCTTACCCACCCACGCTTATGTGCAGCTCTTCTGCCAGCTTTCACCCCTTTGCAGCCTAGCCTCATATGAAGGGTCGCTGCCCTATTTGGAGACAACATATTTTATGTGAACCTGAAGTCTTTAATATTTTAAGTGCAAGCAATCTGTTCCACTGAAGCTATTACAAGATTGTTGGCCTAAACCACAACTTCAGTTGAAAATGTTCTGTAACAGCCCTTTTATTTTTTAAGTTCCATTTGGTGTGTCAGAGAATTGTGAATGGTCTAACCAAGGGTGACTGTATTTTTAAATAATTATTTAAGCAAATGTTAAACTTGATTTAAGGAAAAAAAAATCCAGTGAAGTATTTGGTGCAACTTTTCCATGTTTGCTCTATATGCCACTGTGAAATTTGGGATAGACAGTCCTATGGAGGAAACAGGTGTAGTTTATCACTACTCAGCGATAAACACATGCTCAGTCTGATGAGACTGATTTCCATTCTCTTTTCAAAATGTTTCTGAAAATATATAAAAACATTGTTTTCTGAGCCCCTTTAGTAGAAATTTATTACTTGCTTAAGCTTAAGCTTGTACTGTTGTCTCTTTTTTTTTTTTTCCTTCTTGTCCTTCCTTGCTAAATATTCGGTCTCCTTGTTCCTCCTTGGTTTCTTCTTTGTGACTCTCCAAAGTCTCCTCTCAAGTAGATCAAGTCCTTCTCTCACTTGTGTTGCCTGCATATAGAGTTGTCTCCCCACTTTTCCTTCCCTCTTTCCTTTGAGCCACTAACCCATATTCTCTTTAAATCATACAATGAAACCCTCCGTTTACTTTAGCCTGCAATAAAATAGATTTTCATTTTACAGCATTTGATGATACTGCACTCCTTCTGGCTTATGTGGCTTGTTAAGGTGCTGGTGGTGTTAGGAAAGTGATGACCTATGACCTGTGTTTTAAAACTAATTCTCTTCTGATTGTCAAAAGTTGTGAAGAAGAAATCAAATCCATTATTGGGCAAGGTTATCATTAAAGAAGTTAGCAAGCCTTCGTCTTTACAGCCTTCAACTTTACAGCTGTCCTTTGCTTGAGAGATCATCGTTTGGCTTTAACGATCTGTCTTGCCACAGGTAGTGTTTAATCTTCCCTTTTTGATTAAACTAATAGAGGTGGTTTTGCCAAGTCATCTCTAAGACTCTGTTTGCTTCAGATGTCCTGGACTTTTGACTTTGCTACTACTTTTATTCCTGAATATAAAACAAGACTACTATTTGTGACTTTGGTTGTTGATCCCTTCCTAATAATGATTAACAGTCAATTAATGTAATTATGACCCCATTTATGCATAATGGAGAAGTGGCTGATGAGCAGAAAGAAAGAAATAGATTTTATCAACTATCACTATTTTCTTGGGTGTTAAGAAGCTCATAATTTCAGCATCTAGTTAGGCCAACCACTGTATTTAGACAACTAAATGGTAGCTGTGGCAAAAGTAAACATTTTCCAGACATACTTTTTGAGAAAGGTCAAAATTCCTCTTGCTTCCTGATTAGAGGAATTAGAGGCTACAGTGCATCATCTACACACACCCAGACTTCATGCCTGGAGTCAACTCATACTCCAAGCCTCCTTGCAGAGCATGAGGAGGCATGAGCCAGCTGTGAAACACGTTAATCCCCTGTTTTCCATGGGCTCCTTCATCCTGCTTCGGAGACTATGTGCCCGCAGCTGGCAGCACTCCTGCAGGTGGCTGGGGCATCACCAGCTGTGTTGGCACCAGCCAGGCAGGCTCAGCCACCCCTCAGGAGCACCAAGGGACCAACCAAGCTCCTGCATGCCTAGTACATGGCCTTCTAGCACTCTAAATTCATAGCCTTTCTGAAAGAGTAGATGCCCTCACCAGCATCTTTTTCTCATTAAAACATATATATATATGTGTGTGTGTGTGTGTGTGTGTATGTGTGTGTGTATATATATGTACATATGTATGTATGTAGGTATATATGGAGGAAGTAGGTTTTCAAATGTTGCACAGACCCGCTTATGGTCAGATTTTCAGAAGAGCTTACTACTTCATATAGTGGATATCTTTCTATGTTGGTAGTTTTCCTCGGTGGCAACTGAGCTTTCTGAAATCTGACCCTGAATGCAGACTTCTTTCAGAAAGGTAGGGTGACACTTTTGAATCAACCAAAGTGATTTGTCAGCACCAATCCCATTCACTTTTCCCCAGACTTCTGCTTCCCAAGAACTAGACCATGTTGGCGCAGCAAATGGTTTACATTTTATAATCTGGTTTACATTTTATAATCTGTATCTGTTAATGCTAAACCTCTGCATGAAATTTCCGAGATGGATGTTCACCTTTACAAAACTTAAATGTCCTAAACCTAATCTAACTAAAGCATGGAGAGTTTTTAGGATTATATCCCTGTACTATTCTAATGAGGATCATGTCAGTCAGTCTAGCAGGGGAGGACTCTGCTAGAAGTGTGTTTCTGGAGAAACTTTGAAATATGCTTTGAGGGAGATGGTAAAATGAAGTCAACAAGGGCTAGAAGCGCTAGAGGCAAAGTAATTTACAGGAAAAATCTGGATCTTTTTGGAGAGAAAAGGCTGCCTACATTGTGTATAATTGGATGTATATCTAATTAATGGCAAAGCGCCCAGTACTTTTGGAAAGCACTTGTGGACCCAGAGAAATAATTCTTTGTACGGTGGATCCCTTTCCCAGAGCCTTACTGTGATCTGTGCCAGGACCACTCTCTAGCTGAGTTTCTGCCTGAATTTAATGTTGTGGTGCATCTTTGCAGTTCCTCTGGAGCCAAGATCAATGGGGTAAAAGCTTACTTTGTGGGAGAACCACATTCAGTTATACTTATTCCATCCTGAGTCTGTGAAACTAATTCTTTGTTATTGTGTCTCATGATGTTTGGGTGTCATATATATTTACTGGGAGATTCTAGACACCTGTATCTCTAGTTACAGTGAAATTGCAGAGATATGCAGCAAATATTATAAAGGCCCTCCATGCAAATACATTTTGAAGTTGATGATTAACTCTCTATAATAGGTTGACTATTTCTGCAGCAAGGTGGTGTGACAGACTGGAAAATCTATTCATTTGTTTTCCTATTTAAAATAAAAATAAGTGCAGAACCATAAATAAGGAGGTGAAGCATAACCACTTAGCACACAAATGTGTATTAAGCAGCACTTGATGGAAATGTTTTACAATTTGTTCCTGAGAGCATTGGTGACCTGTGTAATTTTAAGTGTGCAATAAAATGAAGACCTCCTAGATGGATCTGGCAATATCAGCTCACAGAGCATTCTGCAGAACACCTGCACAATTCCAAAGCAACTATAATTACTTTTAACTTTAATTGCTTTTCAGATATGTTTTTTGGAGGTTTGAGTTGTTACTTTCGCAAAGAGGACATTTCAGTATCTGAGGAAAATACTACTTTTTCAGAAGCTCCGAAACATATATTGAGCTTCTTTTCAGAATGACAATGGTATTTTCTCAGGGATTCCCTTCAGCTGCCAAGCAAAAATTTTATTTTGACGAAATTTACAAGTGTTATTATTATTATCATGTAGTCGTCACTTTTTAGGTGTTCCTCTATCTTTGATTGGACTTCGAGGAGTTTTCTTTTTCAGCATATATGTCCCTTTTACAAAACCCATTAAACCTTCCTAATTTCTAGCAGTGTTTAAGCTGTCTTCTAAGAAGGATGCAAAGGAAATGCTGTCTGAAGAATTGTGATATTTTTTCTGCTTGCTTAAAGTTTTGACTTTCCACTATTGGTATGATGCCCCACCGTTTTTTCCTGTGTCCACTCTGAATTAATTATTCAGTGCTGTTGGGTTCATTACTGTAGTTATTATTTGTCTTTCAGATAATCAGGCTTGGAAAAGGCAATCTGAGACCATTGCCCCCCTCTGCCACGTTACAAGGACTGGAGCTCCTGCTGGGACAGCCTCACTCCCAGCCATGATGAACAGTAAGGAGCTACTCTTTTTTTATTATTATTATTATTTTTGGAAGCTCTGCATATTTCTGCTGATGCCTTCATGGGGATTGCTGACTTTTTAGTATTTCTGAAAATGTCTGTCTTAGCATCCTCAGCAAATGGGAGCTCAGCCTTAGTGAAAATTTGGCTCTTTGTATACTGATGGCAACTTCCTTTGTGAACAGTGTGCTGTGTTTTTAATTAATCCAAGCTGTGTTATCATTTAATCTACTGTTATTCCTTCTGCTACAAAAAAAAAAAAAAATCTGTTTATTATATCTATCACTGTAGTGTTTATAGGCCTTAGTCAAGAACCTGGGCCTCATGGTATCTGGAAATTATAATTACTATTAGTTTCCTTTTTTAACTTGCTTTCTTAAGGAAACGTGGGTTATGCTGTCATGCTGTTTGTCTGGCAGCATGCTCCAAATAACTCTGGAATCTTTTAATTAATTTCAACCAAAGTTTACTGTGGGAGTTCTACCAATTTTGTGGAAACTGGCTGCTGGCAAGAGGAGAAGGTGATGCAAATTAGTGTTCCTGCTGTAAGAAAAACTCTGTTGTAAGCTCATGCTATTTTCTTTCTTGGAGCAGGCATGTACTGGCTGGCCAAGTGGCATAAATATAACTCTTGCGCTGCCTGTTCCCGATTCAGTAATTAGGAAATACTGGAGGGAGGTGGCTGTACTGTGTCCTCATTTTGAACAAGAATGCAAGAGTGGAGGGAGGTTATAAGTAGCATAAAGAAGGACTTGGATATATTGAGTGGGGATTTGGGAAACAGTCTTCATTAGCTCCACTGCTCTCAGATTAACTAGATTTATTTTTTAGTGTACTTTGGAGTGTAGATATTCATTGGGATTTTAATGGGAGTCTTCCTAAGGAGGATTAGGAAAATCCACGGGAAATCCTGGAAGTGGTGATGATGATTTTCATATCTAGTGATGATAATGCCAGATGATGTACAAGTAGATCATTCAAATTGGTGCTCATTTTACATTTCTCATATGTTTTTGTCTGCACTAGAGTTGTCTAACCACCATCAGAATCTATTTGCATTAATTTAGTGGAAGATTTTTTGCATGTTTAAATTGGCTGATTGTTATTTTTATTCTGAATTTCACTTAATCATTTATGAAGTCAGCTGAAACAATGACAAAGCTTGGTAATTTTTTCAAGAACTGTAATAAAAATCATGAGTGTCACATGATAACATGGAGATTATCATGAACAAATGCAAGCCAGAGAATTTTTCTCAAAACGCTTTCCTTTTGTCCTTTTTTGGGCACTAGATAACCCAGTATGACTATCACAGATGTTCTACATTGACTGGATAACTGAGTAATGTGATCAAGAAGTAAGAAGTTCTTCTTCACTTTGGATTCTATTAAGATATTTTTTTTTCCGTATTTTAATGTTAAACTTGTTTCCTGGCTGAACTCCAGTCTCTGACAAATTCCAGCTCAAGTAATTACATTATATCTAATGAAATTCCCTCTCTGGCGTTAATTGGAAAAGCTATTCTTCACTTCCTGTCCTAACTTGGTGTGTAATGTTGCTGTGTGCTATAGGTTACTATGATCAATCCTGGAAATGGCTGCATTTGAATAGATAAATACATGTGCACTCGGTGAGTTTAGGGACAAAGCAGCTAGGGCGATTATGTCTCTCTGCCGTCTTCTATGATGCACTGTCTACAATGCAGGTGTACTGCCCTCTTTCAGATAAAATTATTCCTACCCAAAGGTGAGTAATTATGTTCTTCTCCAGTGGCTGGAAACCAAAAAAAGGATGTAAGCCTTAATTCTACTGACAGCTATTAAAGGTATTCCTTTTAGCTGGAATAGCAAAGATCTGGAGTCAAAGGTTCTGGATTTACTTCGCAATGCTACAGAGACATCATTCAGGAGATGCCTGTATGTATGCAGCCAGACATGCATTTGTTTCTAAAGCTTTGGGAGGAAAGAGGAAATCTTATACTAAGTAAATCAAGTGAGAATTCCCTGCTACTGTTTTCGCAAAATTAAATTAAATTTCTCTAATCTCAAGTGGTATTTTACAATATAAATTATCTCTATATATTCAGCCTTTAAGCATCCAACACAATTAAAGCCAGAAAACCTGTTTCTGTTATTGTTTGCTGTTTACTCACTCTCATAAATTCTTGGGATTTTTTGGCCATATTGGCTGACTATTCTGAGTTTGCCTAGCTGGAGTTGCATGATGAATTTAAATATACAGCCTTAGTTACTGAATGCATTTTCTTCAAGCTTCCTTTGTTTTGCAAGGCATGCTGAAACCTAAATATGAAGAAAAAATTGAAGAAAAATAGTTTAATAATGTTATGCACAGTTGAAATGTGCAAGCTCTGGGGCCACTTTTCCGAATGCATATGCATATACTTAGATGCATAGAACATCGAAGTATAATCTTTCAGTTTTCCCAGTGATGATGGTGCCATGGGGCAGGAGACTGGTATGTGGCAAAATAGCTAATTATTCTGTATGTTTCATAGACTTTTGAAAGCTCACAAGAGCTAAACCGATGATAGCTCCTCTGTCTTGCGTATCACAGGCCACTAAGCCTTTCTCAACATTCTGGCATCAAAATAATAATGTAAGTTTAGGCTAAAGTCCTTTTGTACAAGTCCTGATTTAGAGACTTCAGGTGATGAGAGAATTTAACACAATCCTAAGCATGTTTTTTCCATTGATTAGACACCTTACTATTCAGAATATGCACTTTATCTCTGAGCTGAATTTGTGTAGCTTCACATTTTAAGAGTTGTGCCTTATTACACCAAGATCTGCTGGATAGTATGATTATCTATCACCAGAGATGTCTTTCCCATGTAAGGCCTTCTAGATACTGCAGTGAGCTGCATTGCTTAATAAAGATTGAGATCATCCATGCTGATAATCATTTCACCTTTCCTTAGGTCTTCTGTTCATATATTCAAACCAGAATGATAGCTAAGGGTACTATCACCTTTAGAAAGCTAGAAATCCACACATAAAATTTCAAAAGTGCTAGAGTGACTCAAGAGACTAAATCTCATTTTTAAAGTGACATATCAAGAAATTATACTTTTAAATACATATTTCACCTGTAAAATTCTTGAGGATCTTCTGAAAAATGGTTTGATCTCCTACCTCTCTGGGAGACTTTTCAAACATTGCCATTAATTTCCTTTTCGTTAGTTCTCACCACTTTGTGTCTCTGTGCTTCCACATGAGTACAGAAGGGAATGAGCTTGGAAAGTCCAAGAGGACTTTAACAAGTAGGAGCTAGCTAAGTTTTGGGGTTGCAATCTGGTTAACTGGTTTCTCTCAAAATGCTCCGTCCATCCACACTAGATCTGAGGTATGGTGATCATGTGGTTTATATTAAAGAATTAAAAAGTATGTGTAAAAAATTTTAATCATATTGTTCACTGAAATAAAATTTAATGGTAGCTGACTGGATTCTAGTATGCTTCCAATAACTATCCATGTAAGCAGATGTTAAGAAAATCTAACTTACAGTTCAACCTCACGTTAGAAAAGATCCTGTGTTTTTCAGTCAAAAACATTGGAAAGCTGTTGTTGATCCATGAGTACAGGTAGTTGCTGACTGTCTGCATTAAATGTATAAATAGAGCTCAGTCTTAAAATTAGAGTAAATAAACCACTAAGACTGACTCTCAAACAGACTTACCTAATCATAGGTAACTTTGTACACAATATCTACTCTGCTTGTACAGCCTGGCTGGCTGTAGATCAAAACCAGAGTTTTTATTGATTAAAGTCTCTCTACAGTAGGGATTAAAAAAGTATGTCCTATCTTGCTATCTATTTGAAAGATATAGATTCCTGTTATTTGCTGAAGTAAGGCAGTGTGAGCTATATCCAGTTCTTTACACAAGGACTGACATGAGTGAAAGATCCTTTGAAGATTTACCTCACTATCTTGGAGAAACAGTCCAGTCATTTTGAGAACAAAACTATTGCATTTGGGCAACCTCTTTCCCAGCCTTCTGATTAGCACTGAGTTGGTGCTGCATCAGTGAGAAGCTGTGTTACTATTACATTTTTTTCTTCATTTGTAAATATAATTGAATGAATTTTTTAGCCAGATACAGTATTCACTTAAACCAGTGCCATTGAAAAGAAATTCAGACAAGTAAACAGCACAGAGTTTAGTACTTTGTGAATGCAGTAAGAGCATTGAGGTATTAATATGTCCCATACATGAGTACTCAAAAGATGTCTTATGGAGAAGGTCCACATAAGTTTAGGATCTTATTGAATATGGACAAATTCAGTTAGACCTAAGAGGCAAACAACTATTTTAAAAGAAACCCTTCTCTATGTTTTCAAACAAGCCATGACTTTTTAATGAATTTTTTGCAGTGTGCAAATGTTGCAGAAATGATGCATGCATATGCATTATAGCCGGTAAGTTTGTGGGCATTTCTCCTCAGGATAAACTTCAACTATTCTGCCTAAGGTTCACCCAGACCTCCTTTCTGGGGTTAAGGCTTTTTAGGAATTTCCATGAAATGATAAGTATAATGAGAACAGATGGGGCCAGTGAGTCTGCAAACTCAGGGTAGCCACCTCTCTGCCCACACACAGACTGAACTCTAGAGCAGAGGACTTAGCATAGAAAAGGCACAGCCACTTGAAAATATATATATATATATATTTGATTTTTAAAGAAATCAAAGATTTTGATTTCTAGTATTAGATTCCTCACAGGTAGACATTTACTGGGTTTCTCATGGTCTATTTTATATATTTTCCAAAGAGGAGAGCTTGAGATGTTTAATGGCATCTTTGTGCTGTAGGTTATAAGCAGTATAGTTTATAGGCCATGGACTTAAGTCCATGACATGTGGTCCTGGGCATGTGTCAGTCTGCCTATTTCAGAAAAGTTAGCCAAGCCATTCATGGACACTGACTTTGGCCCCCTCAAGAACTTGAATGAAGAATTAGTAACTCTCTCTGTATCAGTAAATTTGTGGTTTCTGTCTAGCAGCACTACCTGTGCTAATGTTTTTCCCCTATACTATATTCTGCTCACTCAAGCAATGTCCAAAAGAGTTAAACCAGAAGACAAATACAGGGTAAACATTCATTCTGAGTTCTTATGATTAATGTGATTGATTTGTGAAAGGATGAAATTATATTGCAAAGTTAATCATTAAAGGAAATAAATGCCCAAAGGAGCTAAGCTTAATATACTGGGCTTTTCTTTTCACTGAGTCAATATAGATTGACAAGCCGTACTTTCTATTCAAAGAAATGTTAAATGTGTTTACAGATTTCATGAAAGACTCTGAAGACAGCATCACTTTAACAATGTTTTCTGTCAAAGGCTACAATAATAACAACCTGATTTCTGCTCTCAATCATGCTGGAGTAACTGTCAGAAATGGTACAGCATATTGGTTAAACAGAGTAGTATTTGGCCCAGCCATCTTGTAATACTGGAAAAAAATATAGATTTTTTCTTCGTCTAGAGGTAGAGGTGACTATGAGGTGAAGTAGATGTGTTTTTCAGGGTTGCAGTTCTCGTAGCTTGGCCAGTAGGGCAAAGTCTGACATGAACAAGTCGTGACCCTGGGTAGAAAAAGCACAATAAAAGGTGCTAATGTTTTTGAAACAACATCATATTACTGCAAATGCCACTGTGCCTCTGTGATATTGCTGAGTGTTCTCGTGGCAGAGTAAAATTCCCCCTTTTGATGACATTTTGTGAATCTCTGTGGAAGCGTTTCGGGAAGTGCATTGTGCCCCTCTGAGATGGGTGGAGGACTCCTGCCTCATTCGTTGCATGCTTTGCCTGGCTCACGGTGTGCCATGGACGGCTGCCAGTCTGGCTAATGTGTCTCATGACCCTCAAATAATAGAAGGTTATGTGACCCTTATCTTGCACATTTAAGAGATTGCTTTGTAAGATACCTGTGTGGTCTTTTGAAGGTCTTTTGTCTTCTTTTAATGACTAACAGATAGATTTAAGACCCCTATGTAAACATTAGAAGAGCATTGGATTCACATGTTTAAGCTTTTAGAAGCCAGAAATTGTCATGGTAAATGTTTCATTTGCTGTTCACTTGAACATTTGCTGTTCACTTGGTAACATATTATGCCCCAAGTCAGCTAAATTTGCTTGCTTCAAATGACCCAACAAATTGTTGGTAGTCAACAAATTATTTAACACCATACATGGCTCTGAGGACATGCTTAGGTCTCTGATGTGACTAAGGATTGAAGCCTTCAAGCAGAATCATATTATTATATGTCAAATACTGCATGGCCAAAGCATACCATGTTTTTAGCAGTCTTGTGAGATATGCTTAGTATAACAGGCAATATATTATAAATTGCTTTCATAGACTGCTTCTGGATCATACAAGATCCAAGACTTGTAATTCTAAGATTGTAGCCATATTTTATATCATTGCACCAATTTTGTACAGCCCATCATCTAAATTTAAGGATGTGAGATTTAAGAACTAGTAACTATTTCCAGCTCAGATATCAACTTTCTATGTGAACTTAACCTTAGTTTCTTTCTTCCAGGTGGAAGACAGTATTTCTTTTCTACTTATAAGCATGATGTAAAGATGAATTAGTTATTGGGAAAGTCCTTTGAGATGACTTAGTATTTTGATCTGTTCCACACTTAATATTCAAATATTAATCTCCACTATTATTGTTAGTGATAATACATAGGCTGTAACCTAAAGCAAACGAATAGGATAGGCAGATTTAAATGTGCATGGGCAATTTTATTTTTAAGTTTTCTGACTTTACAGTAGACCTGTGGTCATTTATATCATCTCAAGTTTTTGATGTTTTCTGAGATATGTCCTGTTTTGAGTAATGGGATTTTTTTGCCTGTTCTGCTCACTTTTATTGTATGTTTTATAATTCCCAGTATTGAGCAGAAACAGAAAAGCAATGTTACAGAGAACCATAAGTTTGTACATGTGCTTTGTTTGTTTTTTTGTTGCATATGTAATCATAAGAAGAAAAAGAAATTCTATTGAAATATCGCTCTAGAGCTTTGTTGAGTAATTAAATGAAGTCCGTAATATTTTGGCACTGGGAGCTATTGTTTGCCTGCATGCTTTAGGGGGAGGTTCGGATGTGGAGAATAAACCATGTTGGTGATGGATTCAATTTGCTTAAAAGAAGGCACTGTATCTGACAAGAAGCATTTCTTCAGGCACTCTGCATTTACTGCCAGGTAAATACAGCTGTCTGGAACAGCTCCATCTGGTGAGTCACAATATACAGCAAATCCCACCTCTCCATGTATTCTCGTTAGTTCATTGACACTAATCTGGGTCTGCAGAGAAGTCACCACCTAGTGCTTCTGTTTTGTGGACATGTTATTCTAAAAAAAAAATATTATTGTGAAGAGACTGCATTGAGCTGATGTAATTGTCTATTTTATTTTGCTTAAGTTTCCTTTTTTTTTTTCTTTTTTTTTTTTGTTCTCCACCTTTCATGATGAGAAGGAAAACAAAGCAAAACAGAAAGGTTTTGCATATTATTTTCCTGGATCAGAACAAAGGAAAAATGTCAATATCTTGAAATATATAATCTGATCTTTGAGACTCCAGAACTTCTTCATAGGCAACACTTCTAAGTGCTGATACCACCCCAACCAGTGAAGACATTTATTGATTTAGATTTGTCAACGTTTAATTATGTACCATTACAAAAATATATGATGCCAATGAAAGAGAGGGATGTATGAATAAAAAATTGTGTGCAACAGAGGAATTGCATGCAGAACAAAGCTTTTACCTCTGGCTTTTAAAGTTGAACATTTTTTCCCCCATGAAAACAGTTTTACTCTCAAGAAGGATATACGTTTGTTTGGGAGGAACAAATCACACATCTAGCAGCACAGCTTCGTGGTTTGCATGTCCAGATGTCTGTTTATGCACAAGGAAGTATGTTTGTGTCCACTCTCTAAATGTCATCTGTTCCACATACAAGCATGATTAAAGTAGTTCTTAGACAAAGGAAAAGGTATTTGGAAAGACCTGCTGCTACCGTGAGCTGAATCTCCATCACTGTGGTGTCAGTTCCTGGCACAGGATTCTTTGGGGGATGAATAGATCCTGAAACTAGCCTAATAGGTTGAGTTCTATGGTCCTGATACTAGTAAGTATTTTTAGAAAAATACAAGAGAAAAGAGAAGTTTGTGGCATAAACAAAATATCTAATGACTTCATACAGATAGGTGTATATTCACAGGCATTAAAAACACAGCCAACAGTGGGGTCTGCTGAAGTCCATTTACATTGAGTTCACTTTTTCTCAACTATATGCAAAAAAAAAAAAAAAAAAAAAAAAAAAAAAAAAATCCTGGCCCTCACTTCACTGCTGTAAACATTATCTTCCTTTTGAGAGTTACTTCTGCCTTTGCAGCATACACTACGGGAACAAGAAGCTTTGAGACCAGCTTAAAAACCAACAGGGTCTGGGCTTACAGGCACTGTCTCAGGACCTGATTTACAGAGACAGGTTGGGGTGCCAGGCTCTGGCAAAGCAAGGTCACTTCCCACTGGAGCTGCAGGACTTGTGCGTGAGCCTAACCTGCCTGGCATATTGGTGCCGTGCAGCATTTACAAAAGGGCTGAAAACTTCTCGTGCTGTCGATGTACGCCTCAGGCCTCCAACTCTTCAAGTTGTTCTTTACTTTCTCTCCTGGCTTTTCTGTGTGTAGGAGTTTCTTAGCATCAGGGATAAGCCCAAGCTGCAGTATCCAACTGGAGGCAGCCATCCTTAAGTTACTAATGCATAACTTATTTTCAGTATTAATAATGGGGGAAAAAGAAGGAGGGCAGCACTTTCAAAAGCCTGTGAGATCACTAGTTAACTAGTTAACTAGCCAGTTAACACTTTTGACTTTCTCCTTCTCAGCCATTATGAATTCAGTGTGTGAAATCTTTGAAAATTATCTAATTGGAGAAGGTCGTCTTGCATTTGGCCATTTTCTTTCTGCAAACCATTGATCTGCTGATATATTACAGTCAACCAGCTCAATGCACCGTTGAGATATTTTATTGTAATACATTAACAGAGCAATGGTCATTGATTGATAACGGGAGAAAAGGAAGATTTCTTCTGTATGTTTTTGCTTAAAGTAAAACATATAAAAAAAGATATGCTGGGCAATATTCTGTTCTCACTCCATTACAAATCCAATACCATTTCACTGACATCTGTGAGGCTTCTCCAGAATTAAAGAGGTATGGTTGAGAACTGAATTTCCTGCTTGTACTAATATCCAGTCAGCATTCTCTTTACCAGGCACATATTCTAATCACAGAAGCTCTTTTGTATTTAAATGGAAATCAAATATACATTTATAATTTGTGGTCTAAAATGATCTTTGCTGGTTTTCAGTCAGTCTTTACTTAAATATGTGCATGTATACGTGTGTATTTGTTTGAATACTGGATGGAATGAACAAACACACCCTTTGCCTCATGGAAAAAATTAGACTTTTTCTTATTCAGATTCCTGTCTTAGTCTAGCTTTAACTTCTTTTCTTTCTATTCAGGATACTTTTATAAGGAATGGCTTTGTTACACAGAGACCCTGCTGCCGTGCTAATTGTATCTCAGCTCTGATCTAAAGGGACCACTTCCACTGAAAAAAGCATTGTTTAGTCTTTAGGTCAATTGAATCTTTGGCCTCCCTGCCAAGTCTGTCAGCGCTGGTGCCAGTTACTGAGTGTGGTGATTTTTATGATATCAACACTTGCCTTTTGGGAACTGGACTGCGACCTTCATGATCATTTTATACAAACCACTACAGGGTAGAATCTTTCTAATCCAAACACACTGGGACTGTTTTACCATTTGGATTAGTGAAAGTTCATGCTACTGCAGTGTGGTTGTATGTATTCTTGAGATACGCAGCTCATTTTTTTCTACTGAAATTAAATCTTTTGGCAAAAAAAAAAAAGCGAGTTAAAGAAACGGTAATTTTAAAGCTCGCATAGTAAGTGCAGTAATTTATGTCACGGCGTGGAGGCTGGAGCAGCAGCAGCAGATTAACTTTCTCTGACCAAATCATTCGGGACGAGAGTGTATTCCGAGGTTGGTGTTCCATCCCATAGGATGCAATGGAAACAGCATTCAATATTTTTTTTATTAGACAAGCAAACATTTGTTGACTAATTTAGGAGTCTAAGTTTAAAATGTAAAAATGACTAGATATTTAGTATCTTCAGTAATACTGAGATACTAGATTGGCCCATATGTAAATTGTAAATGGGTTGTAATTTTTCTTAATTAATCCATTGAAAATGAAATTTTCGTTACAGTGCTGTTACCTTTCTATATTCACCCTCCTTTCTCTTAAAATTTTTACAACTTTCTTTTTACAGATTCTTTCACCTTATGAGCAGAAGGTTTTTCACATTTGTTTTTTGCACTTTTTTGCTTTTAGGTCTAGTTAAATATCAGAAACTCATGGTTATGTTGGGATTTGCAGGACTTAAGAAGAATAAGCTATATTAAAAATGCTTCACTATAATTCAAAATAGGCTTAGAAGAAACATTTTTATCCACATTGCCATTCTATCTCATTCCCTGAACTATTTGTGACCTGTATTTCAGTTCACAATTTTTCCCATGCATTTTTAAAGTAACATTGTCTCTTGCTCCATATTCCCCCTCCCAAAAAATCCTTCAGCTGAGAAAGGAAATAATCTAATTAGTTAATTCAGTATAGTATCTAGTAAAATTGTAGCTCTGAATCCTCACACCCCAATTTTTTTCTAAATGTGATATTTTTCCATCCATGTTCATAGGACTTCATAGGACTTTACCTTCCATGATGCATGATCATGCCTTTTCTTGAAAGAGAATCATTAACCCTAAAGAGCTTGGAAGGTACAACTGGCTGCATAGAGAAGAATGGGGACAAGACATGCTCAGCATCTTGCATAATGAATGGTGAGTGGCATCATATTAAAATAGAAATATATAGATTAATAAATGTGTAGTGTATTTGTTTTCTAATTTTAAAACTTTTTTTTTCCATAGAAAATTTTTTTCTTGCACACAAAAAATTGGTTATCCTGGAATCATATTTTGGCCCTGTGTATTGGCTGGACTATAGTTGAAATCTGTGTTTTCAGACTTTTGCTTGTAATGTTCCATTCTATATTGCTCAAGTGTTTACAAAGAAGACAAAATTGTTGGGTTTTTCTTTGTTTGTTTGTTTTGTTTTGTTTTTTTTAAGCAAACTAACACTTCATAACTTACTTGTTCATGCTACATGGGTTTCCATTTTCCACTATGGAGTTGTCTTAGTTCTTGGAAACATGCTTCATTGAATCATCAATCACTGTCTTCACTATGATGGTGGTTTCATTTATATGTCTGCATGAAATCTTCACTGTAAAGTATTACATCATATTAAGCTCTTGTGATTTTGTGCTTTGCTTCAGACTCTGCCCAAATTTGCTGAAAAGTTACACTGTGGTTCATAAGCCTTTAAGTAAACTGGGTCTTATTTTTGAGCTAACCTAGACTGGTTTAGGGAAGATAAACTAGCTGTGTCATGAATGAATTAATTCAATTGATTTAACTCTTCCTCATCCATAGTTTACCTGTAAAGGATATAGTTTTAAGAATATATTTGCTACTTGTTACTGAGCAAATATTATCTACTGACAAATTCATACCTCTGGACTGCCCTTGCACATTGAAAGTGTTATTTTTTGAATTTAGTTTCCCAGCTGATTGATGAGTAGTTTTCTTACCATAAACTTAATCCTTGATTTAGTGAAATTACTATTATAGAAGGAATGAATGGAGAAAATACCGAGATAATTTTTAGAAAGGGATAAGTAAGGCTCAGGTAATTTAATTAGGATGCATTAAGCTATGTTTTTCCTCAGTTATCCAGTCTCTCTCATATTCTGGCAATGCTCATAACACACAAGATTTTTTAAAAGTTCTTATTTCCTTTTGACTGAAGGATCATGGCCTAAATTACTGAATGCTAGACTTTTTTTTTTTACTACTTACTGCAAATGTTTACATTTAATTTCCTCTTGCTACTTTGACACCACAGAATAATGCACACAATACTAATCTTGAAGAATTCAGTGAGATTCTTATAATATTACTGTTCCTGGGGTGAGTCCAGCTATGACAAGAAGAGCAGCCTAAAAGTATATTCACATAACATTACTCATTTGCTCATATCAAAGGATTAAGAGCATATTTAGTGCCAACCATCTATATTGCGATTTTGGGGTTTTGTGGGCAGTGCTATTTTTATACATATACTATTGCATAGTGACTATTTACAGTAGTAAATAGTTCTTCCAGTACATATATTGCTCATATGCAAATATCCATCATTGAATTCAAGTAAGTTGCCCAAATTTTTGCCATTACAGTTCACAGCGCAATCAATAACGAAAGGAATAAACACAGAATCCAGCTTCAATGTTGGTGTATTCCCTTTCTATTTGCACTATTGCAATCATGGGACATTCACATTTTTATTGTGATTATTTGAATCTGAATATCAACGTGAAACTACAGAATGCCACCCTGTTGATAAATATAATAGAAAGATATTAGTACAAGTCTTAGTAAGCCTAATTCTCAGCCAGACCTGAATAATGTCTAATTGAAGATAATTCTTGTTCAAAGCTACAATGGTTTCTGAAATGTAAAGAGCAATCAAATCAAGGGAGCCAAGCCTGAATGCACTAGATAGAAATCTGACCCATAGCACTCAGAATTCTTTTATTAGTAATTTTGGCAATGAAAAGGCATTTCCAGGTATCTTCTTCATGGTAACATGCTTAGGTCCAGGGCTGTGTGTGTGTGCTTTGTCCTTATCAAACATGGGAATAGCCAAGGTTCTGCTGCTGTTATCCACTGCAGAAGCAATGGTGTTGAAATAACTACCTTGGAAAAAATCCCTGTGGAGAGGAACTGCAAGCAATTTTACAAAGTGCAGGAGTCCCAGCCAGTCTTGCACACTTTACCTAGAGCCTGCCTTCAATAGCTACCAACAGTGAGGTTAAAAATTAATACTAATTAAAAAAAAAACTTACTATCACCTAATTTATTTTTCTGCTAGAGAAAATTTCTCTGTTTGCTTGTACGAAGAATTGGCACTGATCAGCACATGATTTTGTGTTTGAGAAATACAACTAGAAATACAGTAATACCAGAAAAGTCATCTTTGACTCAAAGTGTTGGGTAAAAACAGTTTCCTTCACAAATATTTACAGCTGTAGTATTTCAGTATTTCAAGCAGAGATGAAATAGAAAAAAAAACATGGGCTGAAGGAAGTTAGGGAAGAAGGTAATATTAAAAATCTGGTAAATAAAAAGGAAAAAAATGCTGTTAAAATATATCAAAAATTCCCTAAATATTAGGGTTGTTCCTGAAGATTTTCTAACTCATTCACTACAGACTGTATTACTAACAGAAATATATATGTTTCTTTAGAATCTCGATATGAAAACCTCATAAAGGAAGTGAAGAGTTAGGCAATTAAAATCTAAAAGGGGAAAATGGGATTTTCTAATTTGAGCCTAGATTCCAGGTAAGAAAAACTGTAGGTCCTCAGCTGTCATGACCACCTGTCTTCATAGATCAGATCCTAAGTTTACTAATATCAGTTGAAAGTTTTTCAATATCTAAATGCATTTTGATGATACCTTTCGTTGTATCATGTAATCTTTCCTTAACCGGCAACTATGATAATTAAAAGGTTTAACTGGAAAAATTAGATCAAATAATTGAAGAACGAAAACCTAAGGACATTGCCAAAGAGACTGAAAAATATATAAAATAAATAACAACCTGCAAATTAATCATTGTCTGTCTGTATACCACCCAGTGCTAACAGAACCACAAAACCCATGTATTTAAACCTACATTTTATAAAAGCTCACTGGCAAAAATCAATAGAAAGCTTTAGTGGGCAGAATGTGTGTAATAGTAACAAGTAGAAAGGTTAGTGTAGAAGTTAATGGTTCTATCAAGAATAAAACAGAGTTAAAGTGTGAAAGAAAGCTCTACCACAAGTGGTTCATTAACCTTTTAGAACTCCAGTGTATCTTCAAAGTAAAGATTACAACAAACCTGACTCAGTCCCTAGTAGCACTTGTTAGTTCTTGGCTTCAAAAATCAGCAGCTTTTTCATTTGCATTATGAAACTATAGCAAGGCTATCATTCCGCTAAGATGTTTGGCCCTGTGACTAACTAGATTAGTTAATCCAAGCTCACGTAGAGCAGTGGGAAGGATGGTGAATAGCTTGCCTAAACTCAGCCTGTGCTCCCCAGGTAGCTGGGAATTTCATACGAAAGCAATCAGCAGTGAACAATGTCCACAGTTAATTAGCATCACAATACTGAATAACTAACATTGAACCCAGGTAGCTGGAGATCATTTTGATCTACTCGCCTGCATACCCAGAAGGAGGCAGAGCTCCATTGCAGGCTTCCTTTGCAACTGAGAGGGATCAGGGTCTTTTTGGTCTGCAGCCATCCAGCTAGCTGAACACAGGGCGAGGGGCCCAGCATCAGGCTCCATCCACTTTTTCCTCAGCTTCAATCACTGCTGGTTGCGGCAGGTCTTGGTCTTCACCCTTCTGCAGCTTCCCTGCCTCTCATTCCTCAACCTTCACTTCCCACTCCGTTCTCCTGGCACCAGTGTTTGTGGTGCTTTGCAGTTAACGAGAGCATTGATGGTCTCGAATAAATAGCAAAGTTTTACTTCTGGTGTGGTTGTTCAAGCCTATAATCTAGTTCACAGATATTTCTGTAGGTGTCACATGATGATAAAGTAGAAGGTAGCAACTCCTAATGTCACTATTGTGTTGAAAACAAGGAATTATGTAAAGCACCACACTGTCAACTCTCAGTGAAGGAGACTGGAGAGGTTAGTAATAGACTGTATTGTGTATTTCAAGTAAAATTTTCAAAAGCATTTTCCAATTAAAAAAAATATGTAAACATGTAGCAGATTAAATATTATAAAAGGCCAGCACAACTAAGGGCATTTGGAAAATGTGACCAGCAAAGTCCTGGCTAAATAGTGCATATGGAAGACTTTTTGAGGTTACATTTTTATTTTAATTATATATATTTATCAATACCTATTTATTTAAATGTAATGTTTTACATCTAATACCAATGACTGACAATATACTAATACATGTATATATACTTATATATATATATTGCAATAATGGAATCTATATTTTAATACTATTCCTAATACAAATTATATCATTATATTACAGTAGTATGATTGTATATACTATATAACTATATTTATGTTCCAATGTCTATATTTCAAAATGAGAATGTTGTGTAATGTCTCAAGGACTCCTAGTACAAATATTTCATGTTCCCTTTTCTTGTTAGATTTAAGGCTAGATATCCAGCATACAATGTGAAACCAATATTAAGAACATATTTTTCAGTAAAAACGTGTCATTTCAGTTAAAACCCTTTTTTATAGAAAAATTCAGCCAAGAAATTTCAATGGAAATTTTCTGAAAAAAGCTGAACTAAAGTTCCCATTTCATATAGACACTCTTGAAAATTATGCTTGTCATTAGGGTCACATTTTTGGAGCTTAATCTAAGCTGTTGGTGAAATTCATCTGTGATAAGGAACCCTCCAAATTCAGCGCACTTAGTTTCAAAACTCACATCAATCTACAATTACACAGATATATCTGAAACCAAATTCATTTGCTGATATACTTGATGTGGCAACATAGAAAGTCAGTCAAGTCCATGGCTGCACTTGAACAGACCTTCTCTAGGTAAATTATTTTCGGGACAAAGTTACAGGGAGTGCAACCTATCTTTTTTTTTTCTTTTTTTCCAATTTCCAATGTAATAGAGTAACAATTCAGTTAAGTATGACCATAGCTGCAAAATCCCAATTCAATTTGCTATGAAAGAACTATGGGGAAAGATGATAATTGTCATATGTAGTATATTGTAATGACCCAAAGATAAAATGATGGCAGCCAAAGGGACAGTTGGGACCAAGAACCATTAGCTACTCATTGACAATTCAAATGCATTTGTATGGTAGCCAGTTTATTTCAGTCTCCAATCCTTCTATCTTTTTTCATATTTTACTCTTCCCATCTCTCCCCACCTATTGCTATAACTTTTGTTCCAGCAAGTTTTAGGGTAGAAGTTTAAATGAGCATCTGCCGTGGCACATGAAGCCAATGTTCGCTGGCCATCGACCAGCAGGGGCACTCTTGCATGGGATGCCTGGCTCCCCGTCGGAGACTGAACTTAACCTTTATGACAAACTCAGACTCCACCAGCTTGATGTCTCAAATCCCGCTTTCCGACTTCTCTCCAAATTTTTTCCAGTTGGTGACACGTGCTGATGGGGAGACTTGCTCCCCACCCCTTCATTTTCCTTCACATTTCTTTGAAGTCGATATAGAGAATTTCTATTTTATTTTACTTTGATTTATTATGTTTATTTTTGCCTAAAAAATGAGGGGGGGGGATTCAGTTCATAATTAGGGGAGGAGTCATTTTTGGACTCAGTCCCCAACATGAAATCTGTTATAAATGGAATCTGCCAAATTGCTGAACAGAGTGCAAATTTGTAATGTGCCAGTTTTTTAATAGGTTTAGTTCTTTGGGCTCTTCCTGCAAGTCCAACCCTCGTGTCATTTCACTGACACTTTGTCCTTGAAAATCTTGTTCTGCAACCTCCTTTTAAAACTATGTGATACACGTGCTTAAGCCTTCCCAGCTGTGACAGCTCAAGACAAAAAAGTCAGCCTAGGTTTTGGCACACCTAGGGTCGTCTTAAGGTAATCTCATTTGTGCTTGTCCTAGAACTGTTCTTATTAGTCAGCATCCTTATCTCGTAGCCGCAGCTGAGGATGGCATTGTGGCTTCCCAAAGCACTGCTATTACACTGGCTAAAGGGACATCCAGATCTTAGTTACAGCAGACACCATCTTTGGAATCGACTCCAACAACAACAACAACAAAAAAAAAAAAAAAAAAAAAAAAAAAAAAATTGCTGAAGCACTTCATCTGTTTTATTTTCCTTGCTTGAATGATAGGTTAAACAGGCATACTTAAGAGTACAATAGCTCCAGCCATTTGAAATGCTAATTTTCATCTTGGCCACAATATGTTGAGCGTATCAACTCCTTTTATACGTTATTGGTTGTGAAGATAATGAGATTCTTCTAAAGAACAGCATAAAATCCATGATATTCAGTATTCAGATTCCCTTCAAATCTTGCTCATGCACACATGGATTGAGAGCAAGTACAGACGTAAGAAAGCGCTGTTTAGATTTATTGCATAGCTAAAACTCTATCACCTCTCAGAAACAGTACTTCACATTTGGTAGCAGCAACCAGTAAACTGAAATTTGTTCCTGCCCTAGAAGGCCTGTTGAACCTTCTAAAATATTTGTCTTGGAACCAGAGCAAGTGGCCTAGGTATATACATTCTTGCTATATTTTCAATATAGTTGGAAGAAAAAAGATCTCTCATATGCACCTTTTCAAAAGACCAACCAAACAATAAAAACAAACATGTTGTTCATCCAGATTGTCTGCTGTTGACCCAATCTGTGCTTTGTATTTTCCAGACCTTAGTGTAAATGTTTCCAGGGACAGATGTTATGAGAGAACTCTCAAAACATCTGATGCCACTTCCAATCATTTCCAATAATACTCTTCAAAACAGAGATACATTGCACATATTTGTTTTATGCCAATGTTTTGGTTCATACTATAATTATATACTGACCAATACTTTAAAAAATTCCCTCTATAATTATTTAGAATTCCAATACTAGAACCATGATGGTTGCTGATGAGGCATGTAGCAGAAAAAAAAAAAAGAACAAAAAAAATAGAAAAAGACCAGATCTAGATTTTCAGATATCTATTTGAGCTTGCAAAAATACTGTCTGGTTTTAATACTTTGGAAACATTGCAATGGAAGTGAGAGGAAACAAAAAATAAAATCACTGCAGAACACCAAATGCAAGCTGCAAAGCTTTATGTCCATGTTTTTAGACCCTAACCAGATGCAATGAATAAATCTGAGATGAAACAGAATGCGGCTTGTGACTTAACTGGAATTTCATATCTGAAGTTCAGCCCGAGTAGAAGGATAACAGCCATTCCGATGGATCTCTTAAAGATTTTAGACAGAAGAAAGACTTGAAGACTGTCCATGACAATTTGTGTTTGAGGAAAAGTAGCATTAAAAATAAACAAAAATTTTTAAGGCTTCTTTGTGCTTAAAAATTGTGTCAGAATTCTTTCTTTTTTTAAGAAACAAAATGTTTATAAAAATCATGTTTTTATTGAAAATTTGAAAAATGTGGTTGACATATTTTAACTGAATTGAGATATTTCAAAAGAAAAAGAAAGTATTGACTAGATCAAATCTTTAAAGAGAACTGCAGAACTCACCCTTCAAATATGTTGTTTATCTCAAGATTTTACTTATCTTAGATCTCCCAGAGAACTACAAGATATGGACATATGTCATTTAAGGTAATTATGTTTTTATTGGAAGTGCTTTCATTATTCGGCACAGAAGAGACTTTTGTAAGTTCTTTCCTGTCTTCCTGTCTCCCCACAGTTCAATGCCCTGGGATTCTGCAAGTTTCTGTGATTGGTATCATCATATAATTTACTGTTTGGAACAATTCAAAAAAAAGAATTGGGAAATTCACAAAAATAATTATTGACTCCTCTTTCTTTGTCAAGTGCCAATATCAAGACAGTTAAAGTATAACTAGATAGCTAAACTTTTTAGTTTAACTGCAAGTACCAGTATCAGGTTTCAGGCCTATACTGCTGAATGAGGAGGAATCAATGAATCTACTAGAGCTTTTTAGCAGTGCTCTTCTTTGAAGGCTTTGCCTTACTGTATCTGATTGCTGGCTAGCTGTTTAACCTTAGCAAGTTGAGTTTGTGATTGCAATCGTTTTAGCAGGTAGTCTCACTGCTGCTCTACCTCTGTCTCAGCTGCAGAGGTCAGTGAGAACAGGTAATGAGCTGCCAGTGGAAAAGTGCAGAAGACTTTTGTCTTTCCGAGTAAGGATAATCAGCACCATGCTTTGCTGTCGGACAGCAGCTGCTGCTGACTTCTGTGCATGCAGTTCCTAGCCTGAAGGCAGGGATTAAGACATCCTTATTTTGCAAGACATACTTTTTTATGAACATATATCCTTTCTGATCCCTAGACTGACATATTCCTGTCTTTTGCATGAGGAAGAAACCCTCTGACTCATGGAGCACTAAGTCAGCAGAGGAGGTTCAGGAAAAACAATGCAACAAACGTGCAGTTTAGAAAGGGCCCATTCAGGTTCATTGCAATTCTTTCTTAAAACCTTTCATGCATGATTTAGGCTTGCCCAGTTTGTCAGTGTGGATGGCTTTGGTAAACAGTAGCAATAAATTGAGATTTTTTTTTTTTTTAATGTAGCTCTCTTTGGATAAGTGACTCTGGAAAGTCATCTTCTGATACAACAGATCCACTCTATTGCATTTATCAAAGTTAGCTCTTCAGAATTCACTGAAAAAAAAGTCTGTACTACTACGCTTTTCCTAGCCCTCCAAAGACTAAAGAGGAGGAGCACTGGAGGAGGTTTTATACAGTTTCTTCAGAATCATTAAATTCTAATTGTGGATGAAAACTCTGCCTCAAAGCAATTTTCAGTGAAGAAATTTACATTTCATTGAGGAAAGAAACTTTCCCACAGAATATAATCTTTTAGCAAAGATAGAGGTTTGAGGGAGAACCATGCCTCTCAGATGTCAGGGGAGGAGTTTGTGGAGCTGTCAGTCTGGAAAAAAAGGAGAAAGTCTGGATTTTTTTCTTTCTCTTTGGCAGAATTCCAGGAAACCAATCATCCCTCCTCCTCCCTGCTCTTCCTGGCTGCACACAGTATGCTTATCATCATACAGTAGTCACTTTTTTAAAAGCTAGGTTATTCTCACTTTGTATAACTATAGGACAGAGTTGAGGTTGTTTGCTTTATTTTTTTTAATTCAAATTTTCTATGAATTATGTCTTCACAGGTAACTTCAGGAAAATGTTGCCCTGTACTATGTTGTAGTGAATTGAAGAAGAGAATATCAAACTTAAATTTTCTTTGTGCTAGTCATTTAATTATTTATGGACATATTTGTACATGTACATTAGCAGTCTGGAACGCTGTGAAACAGCCAGAAAGAACCACCCAGATAAGCTGCATTTACAGATGTTTTGCACTGGCAGAGCAATGCAAAGCAGCTGGGTCATATGCCTTGGTTTTCCCTCTATCTTCTGTCCTCCAGGTTCATGCTGTGGCTTGGATTTCTCTTCCATTCCGCTGCCTACATCCATCCCAGTTTCCCTATATGTCCTTGCACTTGTGCATTCTTGCATTTGCCAGGGTTCTTGTTCTTGTTCTTCTCATATTCCTCCTTTTTCTTCTCTCTCATTATATGTTCTGAAGAGAAATATTTTAATGAATTGTGATTTGGGCCATCAATTCTCAAGAGCCAAAAGAAACTTTTTCCTCCTCCAAGTTCCTCTGGCTCTTAGAAGGGCTGATTTCTTCTACAGTTATGAGCAGGATTATATTTGTAGCTTCTCCCTTTTACAAAACCTTGAATCAACCGTTTCATAGCATCTTGTGAAAGTAGGATCAAGAGTGACTTTAGATAAGAGTTCTACAACTATGATTTTATGAAAAATAATAGATGATTTACATCCTTCCTAAAATGGCCACTCAAAATGTCAGTAAACCAGGGGCCTAACACTATGATAAATGTTAGGAAATTGGTCTTTTGAAGAGGACTTCTAAATTTATCACAAAATCTCTTTGATTGTACCTCTGACCTTTCAAAAGTCATAAGCCAGGCCACTCCAAATTAGCAGATTTTTATTAAAATAAAGATAAAGTAATTAAAGTTTTGATCTTATTCATCTACTTTTCATAGAACTGTTCGTTCTATTTTTTAACAAGAAGTCACATTTTTACTTCCCTTTATCAAGCCATGAGTGTTTAAAATACATCATTCACTAAACGAGAGCTGATTTTCTTCTGAACTCAGTCTTCTCAATGTTGCAGATCATGAGATATACTGAAGGAACTATTAAGGCTATTTTGGAGGAAACTTTATCTCTCTGTTAACAAGTTTTCCTGGCAACTGGGTTATACTTAAATCAACACTGTAAATCTAATAATGTTTTTGAAATATTAGAATGCCTGAGTTTTCAACTTTTAAACTTACAGAAGATAGTTATTTTCTTGGTACATTTTGGTGGTTAATCTGGGGTATACATTTATGTATTTATTGTTGATATAATGAAATAAAATCTTAAAAGTAATAAAGTTAATCAACTATGAGTACTTGATCTTAGCTAAAGAAATTAGTGAAATTCTCTCTAATTCATTTTCACATCAGCTAGAGATTGTTATCAATCAGGCTTACAACAAAGAAGTCATGTTGTCCTGGCAAGGAGAAGAAAGGTACTGGTGCTAAGTTTCTTAGCTAGGATGACTTTAATTTTATCTTATGTATTTGTAAGTTCTTGGAAATTTAATTACATATGCACAAACCAGAACGAACTTTGACAGTACCCTGCATTCTTAGGACATATGGAGTCCAAATATACATACTGTATATACATATTTACTCAGCTTAACCAGGGATGTGGGAGAGATGCTAGCGTAATATGTATAATATATGTGATGTAATAGAAATACCACTTTTAGTATTGTACACACTAAATTCAAGCATTTTCAAAAATAGCTTCAGGAAGCCTCATATTTGAAGACACAATGTATTTAGCCAAGTGTCACTGAGTAATAAGGCAAAGGGACAAATTTCAAGATCTATACTAACACAAAGTCAATAAATGCATGTGCAGTCCAAAGATGTGACAGAGAGATATATTGTATAAAAAGGATTTCTTGGACAGATTCTGTCAATATAAATATATTCTGTCAACATACACATGCCTTGTCATGCTGCCTTGTCATAATTGCAGTCTCAAGAGCTTTAATTATCTCTTTAAACCATCGGTATTTACATTTGGTTTGTCTCATGGTCCTTTACTGCTAATGTGTCACAATTCTTTTCCCCATGTGGGGGTGACAACTGGTCACTCTTCATTAATAAAATGACAAGTCTCTTATCCATGCTGTACTTGCAATAGGTTTTAGAAAGTTAAACTTCAAGAGATTAAATTCCCTCTGCGGTTATCTTACGGAACACACATTTCAACAGAAAATGCTTATACATCATTGTTTTTTCTAAGACCAAGTAAAGTTGAGATGATAATACGGCACTGAGAATTCTGTAGTGATACAGCTACGTCTGTGTTCAATCTTTAAAAACAGGAATGTAACAAGGAAAAAATATTCCCATGAAAATATTCCCAGTATCAGTGACTTGCTAACATGACAAGTATATGAAAGAAGTTCGTAACATTAGATTTTAGAGATTGCTCATGAAATCCAGTAAATTAAGTATTGTAGCTTAGTTCTGAAAACCAGCATTATTAACGAGACTTTTTTGTTCTTATGTGGAGGTCATGTCTTCCTTTCCATTAAAATTAGTGAGAGTTAGAGATACTGAGCACTTACAAATGAGGAACCTTTAGGACAGCATAAGTGAAACGAAAGCAAGCACGTTGTTGGGTTAGGTGTGCCTCGTTTCTTTTACATGGATGTGTTTCTTTTCCCTTCTTAAGTGAAACTACAGAATTTGCTCTATGATGAATCATGAGCTACTGGTTCAGTTTACCTTGAAACTTAGATTCCGGTTACCTGCCTCAATATCTGCTGAGACTGACAGCAGTGATAGTACTTGTAGGTGAGTTTCCATTTATCTAAAATGCATAGCCCGCCTGAGTCAGTGGCTGTAACCTCACTGAACACACCATGTTTGAAAGCTTTTTTTTCAAGGGGTGGAAAAACTATTGCTGATCTGCACATCTAAGCTGTTAATTTACAGGGGAACCATGGAAATTGTTTCAACGATCAGTGTTTTCAGTGTGGAAACATTGGCCCTAGTCCTCTCAGGCAGTGGTTGTCTCCAGCTGAGCCTTCTGGAGAGTGGAGTGCACCACTTGGGCACTTTCCAAGGAACTCACCTTCCCTCCCCCCATGGCTGGCGTGAGTCCTAGTGGACTTGGTTGAGCACTCCTGGAGTCATAGTGCTGAGCAGTGGTTATGTGCTTTGTTCCCAAAGGTGCCTGGAGTTTAAGGGGACTGAAGCCCTGGTCACTTTGTCAAACAAAAGACCAAACACTTGGTTTCTGGGGCCAGGTGAGAAATGGCTTGTGTTTGACTGTGGTGTATGCAGCCATTTCCATGGAAGCCAAGTGGTGGCATATGCAGGTGGCATCGACTGTGAATTTGGTGCCAGTACAGGTTTAACACCTGTTCTCATAAATCCTGCTTTGGTGTCTTTGTCACCAAAATGTATGCCCTTGGCATACTTACTGTTCTGTTAACTGAACAGAAAGCTAGTAATAGTGAAAGACCCAAAACTAGAGAGCTCAACCAGCCCCATGGACAACCTGGAGCACGTAGGTAGTTATATCATCTGCACCAAAGGCCATGATACAACTCCCCTTCACCTTTTCAAATGTTCTCCAGATACATCTGGCTTACTGCTCTTTTTCCTGGTAGTCCTTCACATCTGGACTATAGACCACAGTTCTGGAAGCCACAGATCTCTCCTGGCTTCTCTCTCCTTGTCCAAATGTAAATCCAAAATGATAGCATCCCTTTACTCATAAGGGACAAAGTAGCTCATGTCCATGCATATTGGATCACACAATCAGAGTTTTCTCTGAACACTAGATTATGGGGCTAGACAAATGCCAACTGTGAGATGGGTAGTTCATGAATTTTGGTGGGATCATAAGAGGAATAGTTGGGCATCAAACTGTTACGTTGCCCACCTGTTGCAATATTTTGGACACCGTTGACCTAGAATGTGATCAATTTGAATTGAGATAACCTATGCCCTGCCTCTGACTGCTATGGGACCCAGATTTAAGGTATGTAGTTTCTGTAAAGGTCATATACTGGTGCTGTCTACTTTCAGGTGGCTTTCTGGGGAACGAGCTGCAGCATAGAATGGCTTAACCATTGCACCGTGACTCAGCCTGGCAGACAGGAGTTGCAGCCTGGCACTGAAACCGTGCCCTTTTGGCTCTACAGTTACCAATGCATCAGCTAGTTATTTAGTGGGCTAGTTTGAGTTTGCCTACAGCACATTGCAGTGACTGCAGTATAAGCTTTGGCCAAGACAATGAGCCACTCCTGCAAATTTTATTATTTTTAAATGATTCTCATCAAAAAGGGGATGTTTGAGCCTAGAATGAGGATATAGAAGGAAGAAAAACACCACCTTTGTCCAATGGGACCACTTGGAATGAGGATTAGTCATAAAACTTAACAAATGCTGGAGACATTTACAACTTTCTGCAAATGTAATAGCACCTATACCAAATACGTATATTAAATTGCAAATTTTATGTACCATAATGCTATGCACAATAAATTAGCAATGCCTATATCAATCTCAATGCGAATGTGAAGACACACCAGAAAAATCATGTTTATTGTTAAGGATAAATAAAGTAAAACACTTTATTGCTCAGTGACAAAAGATTATAAAATACCTTACAGTAATAGAGCACATGCCACAGTCCACAGGAACAAAAGGATTGTCTGATTATAGAAAAGACCTAAGATTCGAAAGGGAAGAAAAAGATTAGGTTTAAAGGTATTATTTGGCATTAAATCTTAACTTATTCCAATGAGTATGCAATAAAAACTTTAAGAAAATCAATTTCTAGATCAAAAACAAAAAGTCCTTTTGAAGGTCAGTAGTGCTATAGTGAATATCAGTGGCTTATTTTGGAGGAAAATGTAAGGTTTAGGTTTCTACAGGCATTCAAGTTGCTACTGGAAGAAATGAAATAATAAGCGAGGTACCTTACAATCATTTAGATCCATCATGCTGATGGATCACAAAAGGTTTTACAAAATGGAAGAAAAAAATCCTTTAGATTTGGCTATGCTTCTGTCAGATGATGTGACTGTTCAGGAGAATATGTATAGTGAAGATGGTTGTACCAAAGCGTTCCAGACGTACCTCTCTGGCACTTACTGTCTATTATCACTTATTTGGCCTCGGACAAGCATTTTGTTGCTCAAGCTTTCATCTCTAAAATGAGATATCACAAACCCAAATATATGTGCTTAATAAAGAACCTCGGTGGGGAGCAGAATACATCTTACTATGTTTTATAACACTTCTTTAGGTACAAGGAGGCCACAGTCTTGCTTGCAGTTTCTAGGCACTGCTGTAGCAAAGTACAGATTTTTGCAGTTTTTTTCACTTATTGAACTTAATTACATCACTGTGGCCTATATATGTAACCCAAAGATACTCTATCTGCATTATCAATATATAAGCACATTCTTTTATCTATTGGAAAAAAAAAGGCAGAGTTTTGCTTGAAAACTGAATATTAAATTTTCACAACACAAATAGAAGACATCTGGACACCTTTCTTTTCTTGAGTAGAGTTTCTAATGTCACAGATGTGAGTAAGTATGGTTATAATTAATTTTCATAACCTTTTAAACATGCAGTAATTTTGTACTAAAAGAATAGAAACAGGAAAATTGCACTTTAGAAACTTACATAATTCAATACTGTAAAGATTAACCAACCTTGAAATAGTATAATAAATAGGAGATGAGAGATGTTCAGGATACAAATGCATGACCTTTGGAAAAAATAAATAAACAAAACAGAGGGCTGTAGTTTGTAGATGATTGTGAATAGGTTTTCATTGGAGTAGAATATTTGATTCAATAAAGTGTCATTCAGCAAACTATCCCTTTTCAGCAAGGCACACAAATATTTGCCTAACTTGTTTAAATCCTACTGAGTTCAATTCTATGCTGAATCAGGTATTGGGGGAAAGGATGATTAAAAGTAAGGGATAAATTTCAGCCATCTGATCTTCTCTGTAATTCCTTACTTCCCCTCTCTACTTTTGCTTCACTCTTAAATCCTTCCCCAGTCTCTAGCTGTTATTACTTAAATGTCACTTCTTTTTTATACATAAACATTATTTAGATTCTCTGAAACAAGTATAGTGGCCTTTAATCATATCCAGAACCCCTTTATATTATGTCCCCCAAAGCCCCTTTTAGAGGATTAGATTTCTCTGTGCCCCTAGAGGAGAGGAAAGAGAAAAGCCAATTCAAGCAGGTCCTTGGGAAGGAGGCAAAAGCAGGCATGACCCTGGCATCCAACAGGCCAACAAAGCAGAGGGGATTTCACAGATGTGGACCAGGTAATAGCAGTTCTGGCTTAGATCAGCTAGTTATATGCCAGTCTCATGATTACCAGTAGAGTGACTGGGTTTATGAGTAAGACTATAACGGGAGGAGAGCTGTGGGAGATTTAAGACCCCTGGACCCTCAACAGGACAGTTAACCTGTGGAACAGGACGTGTGGCTGTTGTCCTTGTGCACTTCCATGTAAGGAAAAAACACTGGCTGTCTAAGCGTTATTTTTATTTCCAAGAAACTTAGTCTTTAAGTTAAGTTTAAGACTCTTTTTAGTCTGTACCTAGGTTCCTATCACTTTCACTGTCATCTGGCAATTGGGTGATGTATTAAAATACTGGCAACCCTGGGAAAAGTGTAGCAGCCTAAGCTACTTACCTGTCTTCATAAGATAACCATGACTGGTGACTGGACTATATTAGATCTAGACTTTGTCCTCAGAAATAGTTCGCTCCTTGGTGTTTGGCTACCTTCTGGAGACTACGTAAGTTGTATAAAGTAAACACAAAAGCACTTGAGAAACCTTTCCATGGCAGTCCAGATTTTCTGGAAAAAAACACTAAAAACTAATGATTGTTTTTCCTTAAAGAGAAGGATAAAAAAAGGAGGGGAGGAAAGTGTTGAAAACGCAAAGCTAAAACAATCATTTTAGTTGAGAAAATTAAGACTTCTTGTAAAGATTGTTTGTTTTTTTAACTGAGGGTAGTATATGAATAGTTATAACCAAAGTACTTCAGAATGATGATCTAGAAAACATCAGCTGCCTACCAGACAAATTGATACCAGACAAGCTGTATTAAGGTGCCAGAAAATTTTCCTCATGCCTTCCTTCCCCAAAAGACTAAAACTTCCGCAAACTTTAATGCATTAAGAAAGAAAGGCCTCTTGTAGCTTAATAACTGATCAAAAAAAAAAAAAAAAAAAAAAAAAAAAAAAAGAAAGAAGAAAAAAAAGAAAAGAAAAAAGAAAAAACACTAGGAAACAAAAAGAGTAGGATTAGTGAGTCTCACTGCAGTGAGTACTGCAATAAAGTGAAAGAGAAAAAAAGGTTTGAAACTTGAACTGAAGACATTGCAATAACAAAAGCTCATGGATTTGCACAACCACTGTAATCCTCTAATCAATTCAGGAATAAAACTTCTGTGGCTTTACTATAATGTGTTGCAAGTTCTCCTTACCTAAAAGTGGAATCACCACAGCACAGGGTTTTATGGTATAAGAGGCTGAATAATGAGAAAATGGAGACTTGTCATCTGATCATGAAGATTCCTCCCCTTTGAACATAAAACACATAAAATATCTGAAATATTAATATAATTGTACAAGGTCCTGAAAATCACAATGAAAATATTTTATGAGTATCCTTAGTGTGCCTGTGACCTATAAAGATCATTAATTTGAAGCCTAATAGCCTACCTGATACCATGCAACTTCCAGAACCTGTTTTGGCAGACTTGTATTATACATATAATATTGTTAATAGTGTACAACATAACAGAAAGCCACATAGCATTATAGAAAACAGGAGAAGGAGATAATTATTAGTATTATAATATGCCAGTAAGAGATCAAAGTATATAAATGTTACATGGACAAATAAAAGTCTGATGATCCAATAATTTCTTTTTCAAGGAAAGATTACACTATTGGAAAAAAATGAATACAGTTCTTACAGCTTTTGTCTTTAGTACAAAAAAAAAAAGAAAAAAAGACAGTGTAGAAAATTAGAGACTCAGCGCAGTAGATTTTTCTCACTTAAAAATATAATTTAAATGATTAGAAAGCACTGTAATTTTTTTCAGATCAAGGATACTTGATTGTCCTTATCATCTGTACTTTTTCTGCATCCCTGCTTGATATACCTCCTTATCACTTAACTAGCTAATCAATCACTAGACTTTTCTCTACATTTTAAGCACTGCAGAAGAGTGTCTTTCTAGAGTGGGAAAGGTGGCAATGTGTTGCCCTTACTCTGAGTCGCCTCTGTTCACTTTATTATCTACATCCCAAAGCTCAAAATAAAGCGATTATATGTGAGAATTCAACAGTGCCTTTAAGGATTGCACGAGTAATATTTATTAATGTTCACTTTATTAGGATTAAGATTGCCTGTAGTTGTAGAAATCTTCTGGAGAAAAGGTAATTAAAAAGAATGAACTGAACATGATATATTATAGTAGCCTGCGCAGGCCAGGCATGCCTCTAGTGGATCAGGGCTTTACTTGCACTGCATGAAGTAGGAGCGCGAGAGAGAAACGTGGAAATCCTTACACAACACACTTCTGAGAAACCAAGCATGCCTGGCTTAGCCTGCCAACGCGTTATTATGCTGTTGAACAAGGCAGAGGGCTGTGACATCAAGTATCTCAAAAGGCATTAACAGCTCCTCATTTTTCCAACATCCTCATCCACTTACTTTTCTTTTTTTCTGCTTCATGGATCAGAAGCACATTTTAAAGTACAATAGGCCAAATGGCACGCTACCCTCCCTCTTCCTTCTACCCCCTCAAGTTAACAAAGCCTGTGGCTTGCGTATTTTAGAGAGAAAAATGGCAATATAGGAAGAAAAACTATATGGTGAAGCCATTGAGAATCGAGGGGAAAGATGCATGATCTCAGCATTGGCTAAGAATTTATGAAATCTGGCTTTGGCTCAAAGCTCCCCTAAGAGACAGGGTAGATCGTTCAATTTCTTTTTGTTCAATTTATTCTTCATCTATTGAAGGTGACATCTATTCTGTTCTTCACCTATTTTAAAATGAAATTTTCAGTGTGATTGGTTTTCATTGGGAAAAATATTGCTGCTTGTTTTAGATTTCTACTGATGTACAGGGAAACTGATGCTTTAGATTCCACTATATACAAAAAGAGATGGAACTTTTATTTGGTAGAAAAGATTTTTCTTGCTAAATGGATACTCTAGTACCACAGTGGTATTTGAATATGGAGAAGATCATTTACTGGTGCTGAAACAGCATTGCTGGAAATTTTGCATGAGAGTGATGAGGGTCCTCGTTGTAAACTCAGGGTTGGCTAAAGGCTGCAAGCTGATCAAAGCAAGTTGGTCTGAAAACCCACATGTGCTCTCAAAAAGGTATGAAGTAAACAGTACTTGGCATGTTTCTTAAGAAGCTATTTGTCTTTCCTTTCTCAGTATGTACTTGTGGCTTTTAAGTTATAAAAATCCTGTCACAACAAGACCAAAAATACCCACGCTCTATTCTGCTCATATCCTCCATTTCATAGACCCTGTTTGTGAGCTTTGTGATACTGACCTTTATAAATGTTCTGGGAAATTACTTGAATGAAATCTCTATGAATGACTATTTCTTTATGCTCCTGAAGAAAACCTCTTGTTCATTTTGTAGCTACTGCCAGTTATGAGCAAGGGTATCTATCTGAAAGAATAGAAAATTTCACACTTTTACGTGACTTTTAAGATGGTAGAAAGAATTAAGCATTTTTATTATGTAACTGTTAGACATGCTTGTGTTTACATCCATCTGCATACTCAGAGAGTGAAGTATTTGATGTCATTTATAAAAGCGACTGGGTACCCCAGGTTTTTAGAACAGAAAGGTCAGCAGACCCAGACTTTTTTTTCCTCTGTGTAGACACAGCACTTGGCAGAGTAGAGCCCTTGCATCTCTTTCTATGATAGCAAATTAAATAAATGCTATTGTTATTGCAGCAACATTTGTAAGCCCAGAGGAAAGGATGAAGCATTTTGCTATGCATGATACAAATACCTGGTGAGAAATAGTCCTTATTCGGAAGAGCGCAGAATCTAAACAAACAAAACCGGCCAGGTGGGAAGGGAGAGATGGGAACACAGGCAGAGAAATGTCGAATGTCTGGCCAAAGTTGCCAATAAAATCACTATCTGATAGTATATCCCTGTCATAAAGTGACACAAGCTCGTTTCCTGCAATACATGCAGGATAATCCAATCTGACCCAAGCAAGCAGTTGCAAAAAATTAGTGGTGGCAAATGCATGCTCAGCGGTCTCTGTAAGAAGGCTGAGCAGACGTTCAGGCGATGGTTATCAAAGCATGCAACTCCTTGGCAATTAGCAACAGAAAGACCAACCTTAGAACAAAATAGCAAATATGTTTCTTTCTCCCATATTACTCTGAGAATGATTCCTGCAGATCGCAGGCTTGGCTAACTGATGGGAAAGTTACGCGTGATTTGGTATTTTCAATTAGTTTCCGCATAGGGCTGTGCCCCACAGCTAAGACAACTAGTTCTTTTAAGCATTCCTACCTGTTACCTCTATTTTTAAAGCTGGTAAGCTGGTTTAAAGTGTTTTCCTCTCCTCTTGTAAAATTTTCTTCATGTTAGAAGGGTGACTTTCAAAATTAAATTCCTTTTATTTTCAGAGAAAAAGTGGATTGAGAGTGATCTAAATTTCTTTAGACATTGCTGGACCTTTTCTAGACCCACTAACTATTCATCTCTAAATTGATAAATCTTAAATATTTTTACTAAATGTAACTATTTCATGAAAGTAGACCTACTCAGATGTTCTTCACTGTAAAGATTTGGAGCTTTGAAGTTTATAGAAGACACATGAGAAAGGTTCTCTGTAGAGATTTATATCTGTAAGAAATAAAGCTCTATATACAGTTTCAACAAGATCAGATCCCCACCGTCAAAAGAGAAGAGAGCGTCTTGGCTGCTCTTTGGGAAGTGCTAATTAAGAAAGGATTCTAGTCGCTCAGACAGATCAGTGCTGAGCTACTCCAATGACATTGATTGTGCATTTGTAATCAAGAATCAAAGGCTGCCATAGGATTAGATACAAAATCAAAAGTATTATTGAAAAAGAAAATCTGCTGAATCTAGCAACTATAAAAAGCTCTACTCTACAGCATATAAATTTAACAAAGACTGAAGGACAGCAGAATAAGAAAGAAATCAGGATGTCTTTAAAAGCTCTGAAAAATTGAGTGTGTCCATATTCAGAGAAGATATATATTTTTACAGGTTTGTACACTGTATATATATATATATATATATATATATATATGCCATTATGACAGTTATAATTTTTCTGATATTATTCACTTTCATTTCAGCCTCTGCTTTTCACTATTACTGATCTCTGTATTTGAAAATATGCAGGTACCTTTTATGCTATTTTGAAATTCTCTTGTTCCTCCTTTATATCAGATTATATTATAATGACCACAGATATCGCCTATTTGTTTCAAGAGCTGTCTAGCTAATAAATTGTCTATTTTATTTTTTGCTCTAAGTATTTAATATTTTTAGATCCAAATTCTGAAAGTGAATATATTTATGGTTAGATTTAATTAGTGGGATTCCCCATGTGGTTAGCTTTAAACACACGTTAGAGTTTCCTGAAGGAAGGCTTTTAATTGTTATCTTTTCAAGAGTATTGCTTCCTCCTTTATGCTTGTGATAAGGATTACAAATAACTACTATTTACTTTTTTCTCCATATGTTGAAATTGTCTTTAAGGGTGTATGTGGAAAAGATGTCTTACACTTCTTATTCTAGCATTAGAGCATTCTTGCATCTCTTAAGTACTTTCAGGGGCTCTTATTTCTATTTAATTCCAGAAAAATGTAGTCACCAAACAAACATTCTCATCCCCATACTGTAAATATACAGGGGAACATTTTCTATAATAATGTCACTTTTTACACCCTCAAACTGGAAACTTAAATTGTGGATGAAAGATTCCATCATTTTTTTGTGGAAAGAATTTTATCCATAAGCTCTTTCGAATAAGTATTAAATCTGTCTGCTAAATGATATGAGGTACATATGCAAGTCATCATGAATGCAGTGCTATGCCCACTGAAATGGGGTCACTGATTATGACTGAACTGAAAATGTACTTTATGGGGTAATTTCTGTGCTCACTAACATTGTGCATTCTAGTTTGCATACACTTGCATGATTTGATCTGAGAGTAGAATTTTCCTCCAAGTTTCCTCTCATAAATACTTGCAAAATTTGTGGCCACAGTCACCTTACACTGGCTACAGACTGGACCTCTTGACTTGCAGAAGTTAGAGATGGAAAAGATCTATTATGTCCTTTACTCCATTCCTCTACTCATGTGAAATTTTTCAGTGCAATCTTTTTGAGAAGATACTGCAAAGTATAATCCTGCCTAGGAAGGGGGATGGACAGATGACCTAACAGGTCTTTCCCATCTAAAATATCTCTCATGCTATGAGTAACTTCACTGTCCTTTTTATCTCCCACTTATAAAATTTAAGGACCAGACATCTTCATGGTAACTGGTCATGACATAGGCTCTTACTGCTGCAGTTGTCGGTCTCTCTTTCAAGCTTCCTCCTCACTGTAAGCTGTCATGCATAAATTTCTTTTTGCCATGATATGTTCAAGCCTCTATCTATTGTAGGTGCATGGTGAAGTGTGACTTGTGTTGCTGGGCTGATCTATTTTGCTAGTTATAGCTGCCTCTGTTTGGCAAAGGGTTGCTTTTTACTTTTGCTATCATATACTGTAAGAGCTGTAGCAAAGCAAAGCATGATAACTTTCATCCTGAAACATACCGATAACATCAATGAAAGGATGTTAAGTCATCTACATAATTAAATAGCAATTGGCCTTAGCCATTACTCATTATGGTGTAGCTTTTTGTCATTCTGTTTGATGCTAAAGGATGTTCAGCTCCTTGTAATTGATAGAGAGGTTTAATCTGCAGTGGTTTCACTGTAATGAGCAAAGCAGTGAAACTGGTTTTGATTTAAACAAGGCTAAAAGACTCTTGTTTGGGTATAGGCATGGGGACAATGCTTGGGGTTCCTCAAATCCCCCAGGTATAGAAAAAAGCTTTTCTTTTATATTAGTTGATTTTCATAAAGTGCTAGTTGAGGAAAGATTGCTTCTGCTTCAGATGTAAAATGCAGACCTATTTACAACAATTGAATCACAGTGCAGCTATTGAAATAATGTGTTTCTAATCTGGGGGCTCAGAATAGCAAAGGGGTAGAAAGTCACACTGAATATTTTACCAGAAATGATTCAGGCAAAGAGTCTTCTTTACTTATAACAATCCTAAAATCTATAATGAGGCATCTCAAATTTCTAAAACACAATGGATGCATTTGAATAACAATAAATGAAATTATATCACGCAACCAGTGTTTGAGGAATTCTAAGCAATATTCATAGAACATCAGCTTTGAGCAAAAGTCCACAAGAGAGCTTCAAAGATGGCTTTTGTTTTAATTTTATAGTATCTCTATCATATTAATGCCCATAACTGGAAATGCTGTTATAATTCACATTATCTTAGCTAGGTCAGCAGAAGATGAAATGTCCAGCTGACTGTACTGAAGAGTTTTGATTCATTGTCTTTGAATGAATACTACTGCCATGTTTTAGTATATTGTTTAAACATCATTTCTTTACAAAGAAAAAATCAAAACATCAGTGAATTCATATTAAGAAGTAGAGAACAATATCAACATGAAATTCTTCATAAACACAGGATGGAGAAAACATCCTTGTTATTTCATACATTACCTAAAGGTGTGCTTTAATCTGATTTTCAGATAATACTTTGATCCTAAGATAATCGCAATCACAGGAAAGGCAACAAAATCATTGTCAACCAGAACTTTGTTCTTTTTGATGTAAGAAGTAATTAGAACTGAATGAATTTCCATTCCCCAGGAAAATTCTGTTATTTCAAAGTTTAGTTTTATTCCAATCAGGATACAATATTTACTTTTTTTTTCTCAAAAGAAATATTATGAAATATCTTATTTCAACTACCTCCAAAAATTAGTTTTCACTCCTACAGTATGCTGCAGGATGATAAAAGGGTATATTTGAAACAAAGCATTTCAAGAATTTCCTGTATAAATTTTTAATTAAATTGATGCATTCCAATGAAAAATTTTGATTTCACAGTATCTTCATTATTTAATGTATCCCAAAGGGTTCTAATAATTAGTTTTATTCTTGTTAAAAATAAAGCTAATATCTGCTCTTAAAAAATAGTTATCATCTCTATTCCTAATAAATGAGAAGTTTTAGCTTGAGATTCTGTAAAATTCCTGGGAACTGTGGCCATCTTCTAGACATAGTCCTGTGTAGTCCTGTCTTGCTCTAACAGAATTTCTATTTTTATACAATATGCATTTTTTTTCTATGTATCAAAAATACAAGTAAATGTAATATACTGAGACACCAATAAGTTGTTTATCTTATCTTTGGTAGTTAATGTTATAGATATAAGCTTCCACTTTGCAAACAGTGATCTGTTACTGTTATTTCATCAAAGGCTGGATCACCATGTGTCTTGACTATCCTACAGCTTCTAATTTGTGAGTTAAAAAATCAGATCAAATTATCAGATCAGATTATAAGATTTTTTCCGGAATTCCCTCAGAATTTACATTAATCATTGTGTGATCATCTGAGACAGAAAACCAGATAGAGGTCCCTTTTACCAGGTTGTCTTCACAGTGAGAAAGCTTTCAACTCCTATTTAAGGCAATATGAAAGAGATCTTCAGGATCATAACAGATAAACATGACATATTAGATGGCCAAGTCCATGCTCCTGCCAATTCAAGATAGTCCTACTAATCAGATATTAAACTGTTATTATAATTGACCCTAGGAGATAACTTAGCCTGTAAAATTTCCTTTGGAAGGTCATGAATAGCCTCTGGGGACTCAGTTAATCCAAGGACCTCACAAATCCCTAGCGTTCTACCTTTTTCTCTGTCTGCTATATTATTGTGCAAAGCACTGTCTTTCGAGTGGGACCCTTATGCAGCAATCCTGGTCAACAGCAGCACTTAATCACTGTGGTCTTCGTAAGGTGGAGAGCATGGCCATAAGTCCATGTGACTAAAGCCACAAAACTAGTAGAAGGGCCTGACTGTTGCCCCAACTGAAGAAGCTGGGGGAAGAGGGGAATAAGATAAGGAGGGGAAATAAACAGACGTGTGGATTCATGCAGTCTGCAAGCAAGGTCTCAGAGTAACATGTTACACGTGCTTCTGAAGATGTATCTGAATAACGTGGCAAGCATTGCAGTGGCGTAGAGTTTCTCAAACAAGCTGCATTACTCCAACCAGCAGAAAGAACTGAAAATATTTATTTTATAATAGGTATTTTATTCAATTTTAGGTAGGTCTTTGGTGGAGTGGGAGGAGGAGACTCAATTTCAAGGCTCCTTCTGCATCTATCTGTACCACCTTTTGTATAAGGGAAATAAGGAACAAACTGGCAATTTCTAAAAAAAATAGTCAGTTTGAAAGGGGGAAATGGAGGGAAAGAAGCTGTGAGTAAAGGTCTAGAGATTGTAACTTGCCCACAGACTACAACAGTGCCAGCTCTCCAGAATTTTGAGTGAAAGACATATATAGTTCACATTACAGTCCCAGAGCAATCCTCTTTTTTCTATTATACATGTAATTCCTTTTTCTAAAAATGCATTAATGTGATTCTTACTTAAAATATTTTTTACTGTAAACCTCTCTTTTAATTTTAAAAATCCACAAAAGATATGAAAGTGAGATGTAAGAGAAGTGTCAAATAGAGATTGCTCTAATAAGACATTCACGGGTGATTTGATTTCCCTGCTGTAGCAGTAAGTCAGTAGATAAAATCATATTTTAGAGTCTCCTAAAATTTTAGAACTATTCATGAGCACTATTGATGACATTGCTACTGTAGTTAGGTGGTAAGTCCTCTAATTTTTCAGTGAAGAAAAATTGTTGTTACTGTTTCAACTCGAATACTAAAAAAGACATGTATGTTAACAGAAGAAATTGAATTTAAGTACCATTAAACAGAACATTAATATTGTTACTGAGGCTGCAGCAGTTTTAAATGAGAATAGTGATTAATCCAAACCGAAGCTCCAATTCTGAATGCTTCTGAACAATTGAGTCTCTGAAACTGAAATCTGCTTTTAGATCCGAGTAATTTGAAAACTCTTTCTCTCCTTAAATAGGCCAAAAATTGCTGAAGTAAATAGTATTTTGCAATATCACATATGCACTGCCTATAAATGCTGTCTTGTAATGTTATTTACCTTTTTGATCTCATATACCTACCTATGTAATACCTAGCTGAATACGTGAAAGGACTCCAGAGGCTCCTGCCTTGAATTATTGTATAGGAACACTAATAAACATAAGCTCAATGTTCATAAAACAGCCTTTTGAGAATGCTTTGCAAAGATTTATTAAATTAATTAAAATTAAATTATTTAACTTTCTTTTCAAGTAACCTCTGCTTCTTATGACAATGTATTTATTTCCGAGGAGATTCTGAAGCTCTTCAAAAGCATTACAAATATAGAAAGTCTAGTACCACTTAAATATAGCCAGCTGCATGACAGCTGTTAAGCAACAGTATGTTATAGCTATAAGAGAGGAATAAACAGTGCAAAAAAATGTCAACAGGCAGGCTGTAATTAGTGGACACTGGAATTTGTCCAAGATGTTAATGTCTGCATCTCTTCCATTATACAGTATGGCCTGGGATCTTTAAGATCAGAAGTGCTGAGAACTTTGCTTTATGACTTACTTAAAAAATAGATATGCAACAGACCAGACCAAATACGATTTTTTATATATGCTCATTGACAATTGTTTCCATTTTTTTATCAAATAATTTATTTGATGATTAATATTTTGCTGTATTTGACTAGTTTCTGCAGCTGTGTTGGATAAATTATTTGACAAATAACAGAAATGTTCAAATGTAATCTACAGCGTTGGATTCTTTTGGTGTTTGTCTTTAATACAGTATGCAGATAAAAATGTATCAGCAAAATGGAAGCTATGAAAATACAGTGATAAGAATATACACAGCTGCCCCCAAAAGGTTTTGCAAACCAGAATGTAAATGAAAAACCACTGCTCATACCTAATGTTCTTTTCCTTGTTGCTTTCTTATTTATTTTTGTAGCACAGATGTTAATTAATATTTTAATTGGAGCAATAAGGAAGTTGTTGCTGGGCACCTGACACCGGTTATTCAGAAGGTGTATGACTGGCTACTGAAAAGTGAAAAATCAGAAGAAAAGAAAAATGAATTGCAGTCTAAATGAGCTGTTTTTCAGCTGTTCAGTGAGTCAAACAAATGTGTTAATAATTAACATGCACCTTAGGGCATATTTATGTTCAGGGTAGAAACAAAGGCTGTACCTCTACAGTGCTAGAAGGAAAGATACCTAATGGCACGGGGGTCTAAACTTATTGGCCATCCTTCTGCTGACGTTATCATATTTGGGGATATACGTAGATTTTATTTGTTCTCGTATGGTGTAAACTGTATCATGAGCTTGGACCAGCAAGTCAAGTGAACTCAGAGAAGTAACACCAAGTTCTTTGTAAAAAAATTATGGAGATCTGGTGAGGCTGGAAAGGTGCTGGGTGGCAGCAAGGAGAGAGAGCCACAGCAAGTAAATTTGGTATGGGGCAGCCTAGCAGGATATCACCTTCCTTGGATATAATGTGGGCATGTCTGTCAGGTTGTCCACACCAGCCAGAGAGGGGCTGCAGCTGTCAGCCCAAGACAGGAGCCAATGTGCCCCAGGGAGCATTGCTCATTCCCACAGAAAGGAGACGAAAGAAAGAGCTCAAGAGAATTTTAGCATTATAGTCTTGATCCAACCAACCCCCATTTGAAGTCTTTCTGTTGGTTTCAGGCTGGTTTTGGTCGGCTACGGGGTAAAAGAGGATATCAGAGCAGCTGAGGGTTGTCTTGTTCAGAATGCCTTTGTAAAAAAGCTGGTGGCAGACAACAGCTGATGGCATAAAGATATACTTTGTCAAATTATATGTCCACTTCTGGTATTAAAACCTAATGCATTTGTCATATGCAATTGGTCCGAAAGCAGGCAAAAATAGTTCACAGCATGTCTTCTGAGAGCTGTCATAAATTGAAATCAGAAGAAATGCCAAATTCTTTATGGCTTGACAGCAAATGATGTTTTAATTTAGTGGACATACAAAACTCATTCTGACATCTAAATGGATGTATGCCATTAGAAATCTATCCCTCTTTCCTCAATATTGGTGACAAAAGTAGACAAGTAGAGAAAACTAATTGTTTATTTTAATTTAAAAAGCAAAATTTACTTAGGAAAGGAAAGGATGCCTGCAAAAGGACTGAGCCCATATACTAGAGATGGAAACATTAGCAAATTAAGAACAATTTCATCACAAAGTGAAAACTGGATTCTTCAAAACTGGATCCCTATTCTGCTCTAGCCTCAGTGTGGCTGATGTACACTGGTTTGTATAATTTTATAATCTCAGTTCTTTACCTTCAGCACTGGCCTAGTCACAAATTATAATAAGGCAGAAGAACAGCTTCTTGGAAAGGGAATCTTACTGCTTTTCTAGAAGCTATATGTGTCAAAATGTTTTTCTTGTATCCCCTAAAAACCTAACTCCCAAATTATTCACACTTCTATGTCAGAGTTATTGAACAACAAGGGTTACATGACAGAGCTAAAATGACATAAAATGTCCTTCAGATTTAGTAGTTGCATTTGGGATGCTTTCTGGCCTTGAACTTAGAAAGCTACATTGAAATGAATGGAGTCAGTTTACTACTGAAAGGAGCTAACCTTTCAGCAAGGTTGCTAATTCATTTATACGCCCCCTGAAATACTCATCCCCTTCATTTACAATTAATAAACTCCAGTCAACCTGTTTGCACTGGATCACAGGTTCTTTGTTAACTTTTCTTTTGGTGCTCTTCGGAACAAATACAGCCTGCAAGGTTTATGGAAATATCTTAGACTTTGCTATCACAGATGTAGCTATGTAAGTAAAAATTATTCAGGTAGGAATTCACAACTACTATCATAGCACCCTAGAAGTTTTTTTCTTGTGGACTGTTCCTCTCTTTTATGTAGTTATCATCTGGACTACCACCACTGTGATGGAGGGGACCAAGACTTGGAGATCAGTGCATAGTTCTGTCATTCTTCAGTGACTAGAATTAAGTGCAAGTGCTCCCCTTGCAAACCTGTTGCCCAAGGCTCTCATTTTCTTCAGAAGATTCATGCATGTCTAAGAAGGGAGAGGTACAGTTCCTATTTATTTTCTCTTCACCTGAAGCCTTTTCCATTCTGAAAGCACAGGACATATTAGCATAGACCACACTGACATTTTTCTTGGCCTCTTGATAAAATCTAGCTTGAAGCAAGTCTGCAGAGTGGACAGAGGAGTCCAAGTCTTCCTGCATCCTATTTCTTCTCTCTCTGCAAAGACATACCATTATCTATATATAAATAATGTCTCAAAAGCCTGTGAGAAGGCTAAATGTAATTCTGATTTTGCAAAAAAAGGTAGATAGATCTTTCTTTTCTATTAACTGTTTAGAGATAACATTAACAGATAATAGAATTATCGTCATTTCCTATATAATAGCCCCAAAAGTCCTCCAATAAGTTCAATAACATGCAATGTTCCTATATATTTTGTTTCTCTGGGACTGGAAAAGACCCCCAGAGCTCTTCAAGTTCAGTCCCTTTCCATGACACTTGCCCACTCATCTATTGCATTTCATAAATCTGTTAGCTTTTCTTGCCTCAGTACTCGTCGTATTAGAAGGCCTCACTACACGGTAGTATTCTAGGAGGCCTTCTTAAAAGATCATCCTTATGATGGGAAATATATACATTAACTCATCTCCTGTTCGTCTTTCCTGGTAGTTATCCATCAGCATTGTTATAGTTTGTGGCTTAGTCTTGGCTTGATTTTAATCTGAGATACTTCTGTTCTTTAAAGGCCCCTATAGTCAAGATTAAAGATTATTTTCTGTTAATTGAATAAAGTAAAATAAGAATGTTTTTTTTTTTTTGTTTGTATAGGTTCTTCTATTTCAGTAAAAACATACTTTAACTGGCAGTTGTCTTTGCAGATGGTGGGGGAAGGATGGATGGTCTTGGGAAAGATTTCTGGTCTGGAATCAGAGACAGAGAGTAAATTTCCTAGCTTTTGGGACAGAATTGTTCACGGCTCCAGAAAGGACTTTGGAGGAGGGATCCAATTAGATTAATTTTATCTGGCTAAGATTTTGGCGCTGAGTCTAAAGGAAGTTATCTGGATTTTTACAGTCAGTGGACACAGGCAGGCTGTAGACAACTCTGTTGTAATGGGAGGAATCATCCAGTGGAGGCTGCTCTCGCTCTTCCACCCTCTCCCTCCCTCCTCTTCTTCCACTCCCACCCTGGCCTTCCTCTTCCCCCATACCTATCCCTCCCCTCTCTTCTGCTTTTGCCCTTCCTCTTCCCTCCCCCCTCCTTTCTCTCCTCTCTCCTTTTCCTCCTTCCCTCTCTCTTTCTCTCCCCCTTTCTCTCCCTCCTCCCTCCCTCTCCCGTTTAATAGTGGGGGAAGTCTAGAGTAGCTGCCTAGACTTTAAGCCTTCTGACGTTAAATGAAGTAAGTTTTCCTGAAAAATGCCAAGCACTGTTGCCCAATCTAGCAAATCTCTTAAATTCATTCTAAATTTTAATCTGTAAGTAGTCAATAGGGCTTTCACATCTTATTCCTAAGCACAAGCATAAGGACTTTCTAGATCCAGCCAAAGTATTTATCACTTTACAGAACTAAGATCTGTCTGCATGCTCATTCCCAAAACTTTTCTGTAATTCTTTCTCCCTTTTGTTGACTGAATCATCCAGGATTATCTTTCACTATGTATTTGGATACTTGCACAATGAAATTGCAGTTTCATTGGCCACCTGAGATAATATTAAAATACAAATAACAGATGAGAAAAAAATATATAGAAATTCTTATCCTGGTTCTAGAGATAGAACAACTTCAGGCTTGCTTCTCAGGTTTTTATTTTTTTTTCTGTCAGACTCAAATGTGACTTACACTTCAAAGCCAGGAATATTTGTCTCAGTCCAGAACCCAAATTTACAAGTGAAATTTGACTGTGGCAGAGCTAGTTCTCTTTACCCTACATGTTGTAAATACCTTTGAACTCCCTCCTATGAAACAGAAGTGCTTTCTGAAGAAAAAAGTTGAAAAGATAAGTGGCTTACGAGCTACTGTAATTAAAATCTAAAAGATGCTTTCCCAGCTGTTGCTTTTGAAATTATGCTTAGTTGGTGGCTAGGTGCCAACATTCAATTAGAAGTATGCATTTTTATTAATGTACTATCGTGTGTTATATTATGTCAATAACTCCTTTTAAATTATTATTTTTTTTATTTCTTGCAATAGTCACAGGTGTCCAGGTCACTAAATATTAAAACGGGCCCCACTGACAATTGTGCAACACTCTATGTTTGTTTGGTGTTTTATTTGCACTTCATTTGAAGTTCAAAGTTAAAATATCTCAGAACTTGTAGAAAGGAGGATTTGGCCAAGATAAGTTAATGCCTGAGGGGAAAAAATCAAAAAGAAAGATGCATAGACTATGTGTAACTTTTTGCCTGCATTTGAGGGTCTAATTATCATGGTTTAGTCTATTTACTCATCATAGTCATGTTGCAAATGGGGCCTCATTATCTTAGTTCTCTTTCAAAGATGCCAAAGTCCAAGGCTGGATCTAATATTGTGGGGTAGACTGGATGTTTGTAGGCTGTTTGAGATGCACAGCTCCCTGTCAGAACAATAGAAAGCTCATCTTCACAGAAACAATATTTTTCTAGACTCTTGGTTTTACAGTGCAAGATCCAGCTCACCTTACTTTACATAGCTGCAGTGTGTGCATATGGACACCTCCATATGAACTTGTTGGCTGAATTTTCATAACCTGACTAATAGAGACAGCTATTTTTGGTCAAGATAAATGTATCCAGAAGTGCACTCAGACTGATAGAAACCTTCAACAACAGGGTTAGATGTAGATATCTACTGTCTGAAGACATCTGAAGTTAGGATATGATTCCCTCCATACTGCCTTCCTTCATGATTAAGGCTCTACCTGTATAAAAATAGATTGCAGCATATTCTCTTTTTTCAGAGTGCCAGTGAGTGTATAGGGAATTTGGATAGACTCTCCTGCAATTTAAACTGTAATATACAGTGTTGGATTTCCTCTCCCTTTTTAACTTAGTACTGCAAAAACCTCTACTCTACCAGTCACATAGACTGAACTCCTTGGCCTGTGGAACAACTGGGCTGTTGTCTCTCAATACTTGTCGCTAACCAAGAAGGCCACTTCTGAGACTGAGGGAGCAGCTTGACCTCTATTCCCAGTCTTAGTTATTCCTTTAGAAAGTGAACAGGGAGAAAATTAAATTGCACTTGCAGACTTGTTGCTTTCTTTCTCTCAGTAACCACTCACTGGAACTGAAGGTCCCTTGTAATAGTCTGTTACTTGCTATATATTGATAATGATTGTAATATGACACACACACAGTTAGCATAATATATGTAGATAGGTTCCTTCATTTGTAGCTTATGAAGGATGTTGAAGAGTTTCACTAATACAAATTAATTCCTTCTTGTATAACACTTCAGAGTAAGTAATTACCTTAGAGCATGGTGCTGCTAATGCCAAGGTCACAGGGTCAGTCCCCGTATGGGCTATGCTGAAGGTTGGACTAGATGATCTCCAGAGGTCCCTTCCAACCTTACCATTCTATGATTCTCTATTTTGCACATGGAGAAAAGTGATTTGGCCACCATCATGCTGGAAACATATGCTAAAAGCTAATTGTAAACCTCTAGGTTTCCTAGGAATCCTCATTTCCATTTCTGCTTTATGGCTCCTCTAGACTTGGATGGTAAATGCTGTTTCTTGATTTCTACTGGAGTTAAAAGAGCCAGGAAAACAAGTGACATATATGCTCCCCTTTCACCTCATCCCATCTTCTCGTTTAGAAGTAGTAGAGAAGAGTAATCCTCACATGAGAACAAAGAATGAAGGGAATTGTTAGAAATAACAAAAGAGTACAATTACAATGACAGCAGACAATAAGACAAATAGTATTAAGAACCATCTCTTGGTACCAGCTTTTCTAAATGATTTAGCTAATTTTAAAATACTGCGGTTAATTTGACCTATTAATTGTTTTTTATTGCACTTTTAAAGTTTTGGATCACAATGTATTTTTAAGCATCTGCAAATAGCTTAAGAAAAATGTATAAACTGAAAGATTATGCTTTTTGTAACTGAATACTTATTTCAGCAAAACCTGAATTTTCACATGGACCTGTGCAAAAGTTGATGTTCTGTCTGCCCCTGACCTATTCCTGGTAAGAGCCACCCTCAGAAGATGCTTTGCTTGCCTCCATTTTACCCTGTCTTCCGCTGAGTAGTAATTAGCTGATCATATATGTCAAAAACAAATTATGAAAATAGCTACATTGCCTAGCTGTGTAATAGGAAAGAAAGTCAATGTTTTGTTTGCTCTTCACTTCTTTCTTCATCCCATGTCCATCCATTCCTTCTAGAGAAGACCAGCACCATCAGTTTATGTCTGTGCTATAATCTAAGACTATGAGTAGCCTGAGCAGGTTGATGACTTGCAGCCCAGCTGCATGTTCCACGCACAGATGTATGAGCTGCTTGTCCATACGTGTGTGGACTAAGTGACGGATTGCAGAATGTGGCCAAATCTGCCAGAGACCTGGAAGAATTTCAGTTTCTTTGGATAGCCTGTGACCTATTTATGTATGCCCCTCTCATAAGCGAAGTGCAAAATCTTTTATGCCTTGCAACAAAGGAGCCATCAGGACTGGCAACAGTGCTGACAATTTTAGTAATGTCCCTTAGGAAACAACTGTGATTATTAATTCATTTTTACACAGGTCACTAAGCACCCAGAAATCAATATTTCCTTTAAATTGCTCTCAGCCTGGGCCAAATCTCTCCTGAAGGTGAAAGGCTCCAGACCTATGCTGTTACCAACTGTTATTAGTTTCCTTTTTAAGTCTTGCCAGTTGTTTTCCAGTCTGAGAATGACTGTATTAAGCAGAAAAGAGAAAGTGTACATGCTCTTTAACTTTTGTTTTCAGCTCATGCTGTGATTTCATTTTTTCGTTCTTGGAAATATATTTTATTTTATTACAGATGACACCAGTCAGGGTGAAAAAAGATGAGAAGGACTTTGGATTCTGAGTCTGAAACAATTGCTCAGTGACTCAAGACTCAAATGTAATGAGGAAGGAAGAATTGCAAGAAAGAAAGATTTACAGAGCCACAGTTAAGGATAGAGCTGAGCAGAACTATGCGGTTTCAGTTCACAGGAATTTCTTCAAACCTGTAATTTGACTTTGACTTTTTGAGAAGACATACTTGCTGACTCTGACATTTGATGAAAGTCAGAGTGAAAGTACTAAACTTCAAGGTGCATTATGTCAAAACTATGGGTCTGAATCATGACCTTAATATCCTCAGCCTTTGGAGGAGAAAGGAAACAAATTGAAACTTTGCTGTTGCTCAAGTGAGAACCCAGCAAGCCTGAGTCTTCAGATACAGTCATTTACACCAGCTCTTGGCTGGCTTAACCCGTTACTGATTCTCTTTTATAATTCTTTTTCAGAGTGGCCACTGACTAAACAAGTAACAGGATCAGGCCCTGTGTCTCTCTTAGATACTAAATAACTGGAAAAAGTATGGAGAAGAGCTACTGAAACTGTGAAAGGACTGGTAAGAATGCTTTATTGCAAAATGTAAAATCTTGGTACTAGTGCTAAATAAGGAAGATCAAAGATATTTTGATTGCAGTGCATAAATGCCTCGGAGAGACGCTATCAATACCAGAAGTAAGCGAGAGCGAAGCCCAGCAAGACTAGTGAAAGGAAGTTAAACCCACACATATTCATATTAGATACATAAACCACCCTCTAGTCATGGATATTAAAACAAGGAAAAGAATGGAGTAAAGATTTTATAGCAAGCTTGTATGCCCTTATGGAATATAGCTTTCAGCCAAAAAAAAGAAATTAGTCTCACTGTAAGAGCAGCTGGATGAAATTGTGTCACTTGTATTATATAAGAGGTAAAATCAGCTGGTTCTGTGGTATCTTTTGGTCTTAACATCTGCTGTTTAATTAACTCTGGCTCTGGTTTACCTCCAGCCTTGATGTGAGGTTTGGGAGTCCTTACTGTATTTGCAAATATTTGTAGTATTAGAGAGACTGTGGAAGTAGCTAGACTAACTTTCGACATTAAAAGACAAGGCAGAAGTTTTACAGCTTGAAGAGTTGTAGTCATGCTCGGTTTGGAAGTTGGTTCTATAATATTAATTAAGATAAACTTGTGTTTGTAATGCAGAAGGACAGATCAGAAATGTAACTTTTTTGCTATTATTATTCTGAGGTTTAGTAAGTATGGGCTTTACTACCAGTTGTCACATGTAGGCTTGCAAGCAGCTGGACTAGAAGCCTTGTGGAGGACAAGAGAGTCAAATATCATGAAGCTTCCTTATATAGGTGTTAGACCATAGACATTTGAAGAAGGAAAGTGACAGAACTGGTTGGGAAATTTCTTTCAGAAAATGCTGTCTCCTTTCAGAAATGTTTTCTCTAAGAAAAGCTTATTTCTGCTGATATTCTTGAGTTTATACCAGGAAGTCCACAAAAAATAAAACCTGAATAAAATATTTCAATTTGTTCAGTGACCAGAAACAGTTAGTGATGTGCCAGTTCAATACTAGTCTTCGTTTTGTTGTGCTGTGTTGTCCCCTGGATTTGCTGTTCTTCTAACACTCTCCCACTCTCTACTGGGGGCCAGATTGCATTACCTATAATATGTAAGTCTACTCTGAAAGCAGGAAATGTGGTAGCTTTGTGATCTTCTATGGAAAATGTCATCCCTACGGAAAGCTTAGGAAAAGGAGCGTATGTAGGTATTCTTAGGTCAGATAGAAAAAGAAATAGTAAGACAAATAACCTTTTTTCGGAGGTATCTGCATTAAGGTCTTTATGATGAACTGAACTAACTATTACTGAGAGAAAAAAAAATCTAAGAATTTTCCTTCGGTCGTCATCTCTCACCTTTCCTTTTATCTGCTCTTCTGAGCTCCATTTTTCTTTTTTGTCAGTCATGTTGAATGCTGGTAAGACTATTCTTCATCCAACCTCAGGCACTCATTTTCAGGAAATTAACTTGGCATCATAACAGCTCTTAACATCTGTGACTCTTGACTTGGAGATAGTTGACTAAAGGGGCTGGGCAAAGGTTTAATTGGTTGCCAAATAAATTATTGGTTTTTTTTATAGGACTTAACAGTTTATTTATTTCCTTCCATAAAGTTAAATTTATTTGGATATGAAAATAACAAGAACATTTACAAGGGATAGAAAGTGTGTTGTACTATAACATATTTCAGAGGACAGGCAAAACTAGAAAATTTTTATATTTCCAGAGAAACCTTTGTCTTCACAAATCACAAGATTTTTGTTTTATTTTTAGATAGTCACTAACAAACTCTTGCTGTAAAATTCAAAGTAGATATATTTTCAATGAAGATATAAAGCAGGCAATAATAGATATTCTGTAACAATATGGCCTACCAACAGAAGACAGTAGGCATTCTCTAAATCTCTGCATCCGTCTTTCAGTTCATGCATTATATTTTCCATTCCTAATCTAATGTCACGCTGACAGCAGAAGATGGGCATCCACCTGTAAAATGTGCATCCTTATCCTAAGTGTCCACTGCTATGAGAAATCAGGTTTTGTTTTGGTCCATTGGTGTATAAAAGGAAATGAATGGTGCAGAAGTCAAATCCTGTTTATAAACCCAACCTTTTATTCTTTTACCTGCCTATTTCTTTGCCCATCACACCTACTTTTCTCACCTTTCTAGCATCATCCGAGCCTCTTATGACCTGATGTTTTCAGAATGATTGGTGCCTGTTGATCAAAGTTATTTTGTACTTCTTTGGCCTCTCTACATCTCATCAAATATCTAATTTATTGCTTACCTACTGTTCCTACTCAGCCTTTCTTCTTCGTGATCTTTCATATCTTCCACTGATTTTAGCAACAGATTCCAAACCTTGCAAACCAGAAGAATTGTTCTGCTTAATGTCATTTTTCTTGCCAGATTTTTTTCTATTCATTCTTATTCTTTCTGTTATCACAATCTTCTAGATAAATACTGTAGTTACCATTATAACTGCTGAGAATCTTTAAAGTGATTATATAGTAAAATTGTTAAACAAGTATTTTAAGAGTGATTGTTCAGAGAGTTCAGAATTGAAATGCTAACTTATGGCCTGATTTTTTGAAAGTGGAAAGCGTCGACATCTCCCAGTGAAATCATAGAAAAAACAGATGTAAATACCTATTTTTAAATGAGTATATTTGAACACTTCTGTCTGAATCTGCAAAGTATAAAAAGAAAGGCCTCATGCTATTATTAATTCTTTAATGGTCCAATAGCAAAGCAGTGTGGTGTTGGTGTGGTTTGTGTTCCTAAGACTTCGCTGGTTGGTATTATGTATTTTAATAGCAGGTAAATTCTCTGTATGCTTTTCTGTAATTAGGTGACCGATACCTGATTTGAAACTCTTCATTTATTAATTTATGCTGCCCCAGTTATGTAGTATGTTGGACTTTTAATGAGAGGGATGAATGAAGAATTTGATTACTTATTATTATTATTAACTTGTTTCTTAAGATAGTCTGGTTCTAGAAATCTTCAGTTAAATGATTTATCCTGAAATGTCTATTTTCTAACCAGCAGGACATTGTTGGGAAATTATCCCTTGGAAAGATGTTTTTACAGCTGACCGTGCAGTTTTGGGGAAAGATCGAAACTTCACGGAGGAAAATCATGACTGACCAGAAAACTTACCCTTGGTAAGAAGGAATATTTCGTCCTCCTAAACATTTCACGTGTATGTCCTAACTGAAGTATTGCCTTGTGCTTTAGCTCAGTCACGTAGCACCGTGTCTCTACGCTCCTGGCTACCTGGCTGCTAGCACCAGCAGGGCAGCAGTGTGCAGTAGCGGTCCTCATGCTCGCCCGTCGTGCCCGGTGCCGGGCTTGCTTGCTCTGCGCTCGCGTTTCCAGTTGCTTTGCATGACCCTACTGGGACAAGGCTGAGGACGTTACCCTGTGTCCGTCTGGAGCTGCTGGGAGGGGGCTTGATGACTTCCCCAAGTCTTTAGGCTCACCCTGTTTCTTTTCGGTGGAGGAAGAGCTTAACCTTCCTCTGAGGGCTTTGATATGCCTTGTGCTCTATAATAATCAGAAACAAAAGGGGAATTGACATTTGCATCGCTTTTGCTGCTTTCTTTCCCTGGTTAGACTTCAAGTGTATTTAATCCCAGACCTAAGCACAGTTCGACTTTTTTTCCTTTTAAATCTGCTTGCAGGTAATAAATGTTTATTTTCTGGGATAATTGGCAGTCCGATGGTGATCAGCATAGTATAAGAGCCAAGACAGAAAAGAACGTGTGTTTGTAAGCTGGCAGACCAGGGATTTCAAGTTTTCCCTTTTCAGCTTTAAGCAAATCTCGTAACCTGTGCGGGCCATCTTTTTAGGTCAATTTCATGCAGACTATTTTCTCTTTTTCTGTATCAATCCTAAATTAATACAGTAGGTGCTCTGTAGCCCGCATGGTTTTGCATTGATCTTGGCCAGCTTGTTTACAGTGTTTTGGCAAGTTGCTGATGTACTTCTCCCTGGGGATAGAGCAGGGGTTAATTGCTGTTAAACTCTCAGTGCCAAGTAATGGTTCAGACTCTCTGCTACATTAAAGATGACACTAATAAGGAAAGAGTGCACTGGATTGCTCTGTGTTGAAAATTGGAGTTGTGGTGACAGAAACTTGGAGCAGAGCTGATGTAATAGGGAGGCCATAATGTAATTATAACTGCTGAACATGTGTCATACCAAGTTAAATGATACATTAATGAATCAAAACAGGTGATGGAGTGTTGCTCTTTCAGCAGATAGAGGTGTTTTCAAGGTTAGATTGTCATTAATTTAATAATCTGCAAACTGGATATTCTTCAAATTATAAGCAAAATCAACTTTAATGTTTTTTTAGTGTGTTTCTTGTTCTGTACCAAAGGGGCAAGAAACAGAAGATGTTATTCTCAGTATAATTTTGTTTTTCCCTTTTATTATATCTATATTATACCTAATACAATGTATGTGTAAGTATCATTTTTCAGCCAGGTGTGAACACTCTCTGCCTGTGTTTCCAAGCCAGCTGAACACAAGCCAAGAGGTGTGTAGACATTAGTATAGCATAAAGCCAGGCTAATAAGCTTTGCTGAGAGGTAGAATATATTACACAGACTACGACTGTGCTACAATCACGAAGTGGCCTCAAGTTATCTTAAACCATGGACATAACAAGCTCATGTCTGCTCGGAGCAGAAGTGAGTTTATATCAGTGTGTAGTAATATTGTGAGTTATATTGTGTATAATCACTATGATTTTACAGCAAATTAAAAACCATTTCTAATCTAAACTGGTTTCTTATATACTTGTTTAACTCCAGTGCTGCTGCTAATGTTCCTCCCATTTTTTCTAGTAAGCCCTCTATTTTCAGAAGTTAAATAAAGACTTCTGTTTTGGATCAACTGATGGTCCAAGGCAACACTGCCCACATGGTACTTGACTGCCTGATGATGAGAATCTCTATTTAGTTCTCCAGTAATTTCAGAGTATTTATAAAAGCTGCCACCTACTTTTTTTCTGAAATCTATTGCATTTCTGTAATAGCATTGATTGAGAAATTAATACAGGGCCCCACAGAGCAAAGCATGCAGCCATTTTGCACCAAATCCTGTCCTGGATGTTGATCCTGAAGCTCTAATTCCTCCCCTGTCTAAAAAAATGTTTATTTCAGCCCTAGCTTACATTTCATAAGCTCCTCATTTATTTTTATGCCCTTAAAAAAATGAAGCAAGGACTTTTAAAAAGAACCTAGCTGAGTCCAGTGCTGATTTCCAGCTGAAAATACCATACCAGTTTGGTATTTTTATGCCTAAATTCAAAAGGATCTTTTGAAAATTTTACAATTACTTTATTTAACTTTATATTGTTGCTTCTGATCTTTTTTGTTAATGTGGCCAATAAATATTAAGAATTTGGAATTTTGCAGCAGGTTCATTACTAAATAATGCTTCTGTATTGTCTTTTTCATAAAAATATGTGAATGGAGCTTCTTGAGTATGAGAAAATTCTAACCTATTTGCCTCTGATGTCATACTCTTTAAGGAAAGCAGGTTTCCCCCTTTGGAAAAATAGAATAGTAAACCCACAAGCCTTAATAGGTCTCAGGAGATCTGCAAGAAACTGGATTCCATGTCAGCTCTGTATATCGTGTGTGTCCTGTCTCGCAGAGCTGTTCTTTGTCAGAGCGTCTCGCGGAGGTTAGGCACCCAGGCACTAGTCTCTTTTGGGAGGAATATCTGAGATGGTAGGAACTGCTCATATACTCTTTCCTCATCCTTCCTGTTCCTCATCCTCTCATCCATTCCACTTCCTCACTGGATTTCAATGAAACAGGTGATAAGCTATAGAGCTGCGTGGCTCTCCTTTTATTGGGACCCTGCGAGGATGAAACTAAAAGGCAATATCCCATGTCCTCAGCAAATTAATTCCAATTTGTCAAGTTGCTTCCAAGTACCTTTGTACTTTCTTGTGCTCTTTCCACAATGTTCAGATGTGGTCGAAGAGTCATTCCTATTTAGTGTTCACTTTGAAATAAAAGGCTTCCGACTCGGAAAGCGTCCTTGGAGAGTGTCAGGAAAGTGATACTTTTCTGAAGGGAAATACCCACAGAGTAGACATCACTGCTGTTGGCAAGAGCAAGATTCTCTGCTGTGTTTGGCTCTCTTGGCCCTTGAAATACTGGCCATCCACTTCTGGTGGGGAGAGGTAGGAGAAAATGTCACTCCTGTGCGTGTTGCAAGTCTTCTGCCTCCGTAGTCGGGTCAGCACACTTTGTAGGTTAAGCCCCTGAACTTCTTGCTTTCTCTGATGATTTCCTTTCAGGCCACGTCCAGCTTAGTTCAAAGTAAACATTACTCATCGTGTTGGGAATGTGCATTTAAAAAGCTGTAATGATCTCCCAGCATGGCATCCACTCTAGTCATCATAACTGTAGAGGCTTGACACCCCAGCATTTTCCTGTTTGGCTGGTCAGTTAACCAGATCTAAGAATCATGGATATTTATTATGGTTGCCAATCCAAGACTGAATTTCACCTCTGAGAGTCATAGGAAATTTCATTGCCCATTTTATTTATTGCACTGCAATATTGGAAGAGTAGCTAAGCACTGTAATGCTCAAGATGACATCCTCAAGGAAAATTTGTTACCTTACAAGGGATAAATTTTCTAGAACATTTCATTGAGAGGACTTTTTGCAATACCCAAAAGCTGTACATGACTGCGGGAAACTCACTGAGTCTCCAAGGTATAAACTATCTCTTTCTTAGAGAGGGGGAACAGAGTAATCCTTTTACCATGAAGCAGATCTGATCAAAAATGCTATGTTGTCAACATTGAAATGTTCTGTGGGGATGTAGTAAATTTGTAGAGATATCATGGGGAAAAAGCATTTAGTTTTGGAATGGACCATTGAAACTTTTGTATTTGAAGCAATGTTTTGTGTCAAGATGTATTAGATTTTAGATTGTTAACCATCACCTATGATTTAAAAAGTCAAGATTAGGCTATAGGATTTTAATTTTATAGAAGCCAAGCACATCCCTAACAGAAAATTAATTTTCGTCATAAACTTTTACTTACGGGGAATAAAATAAATGAATAAATGGTCTTGTTCTAACTGTGTAAGAGAGATAATATGGAAAGAAACATGAACCAGAGCTGGAACACGTCTCCTAAAAGATCAGCAGATTTCAGCAGATGTTGAAAGCTTATCCAGAAATTTCTCATTCCTTGTTCTCTCTGAGCCAAACACACTGATACCCTTGCTGAAAGTCAAGGATTGTGTAAGATTCTCCAGTCTCTGGCTCACCAGTATGTTATCACCAATTTGGAAAGAAAATAGATCCAAAATTGTATTATCATCTGCTGCAAAATCAAAATTCCAGGCTTTGAACCAAAGTTGTGCTACTTAACCTTCTTCTGATTCTGGCTTTCTTAAAATCTCTTTCCTTGTATTGAGCTACCTGTCTGATGCACGATCCCACTTTTTGGTACATGTCAATGGTAGAATTTCTTTCCAAGTCTTTTCAGTGATGATCATGAAGAGTTGCCGCTGACTGAGGAGGTGCTCCCACAATGCCAACAGGATGTTACTTGTCTGACATTCCAGATATCAGAATTACTTTTAGAGGTAAAATTGCAGTATTACCAAATGCAATGGGACTTCTTTCACTGATAGCAAGGGCAGGTTTCCTGCTCGTTTCTTACACATTTAGTTACAAATAAATAAATAAATAAATAACATTAAAATAAATAAAAAATAAATAAATAAATAAATAAATAAAGTACAGACTAGAGTAACCTTCCTGAATGAATACAATTAGGGTGAAGGGAAGCAGACATTTGAAAGGAGACTATTTCAGGGATTTTATCAAATGTGATTATTTTGATTTAGTAGTAACATTCTAACAGCACAAAACAGAACTGAACAGCAGTGAGAGAACTGTTCCTGATTACTAATTTTAAAAAAGAAAGAACCTAAACAAACAAAAACTGAGTTTGCTCCTGAAATATTTAGATGTCTCTTTTTCATTAATTGAACCCTTCCAGATACTAAGGACATTTTATGTTTTTGTTATTTGCAGAGTGCCAAAAGGAAAGGTGTTCCTGTCCATATGAATGCTAACCCCTAGCTGCTTAGAAGAGTCAATTCCCATTTTAGAACAAGCCAGGTGCACCCTAAATCTAGTTCTTGTTGTAATGTAATTTTGTTTTGGTTTGGTTTGGTTTGTTGTAGGGAAATTCAGTAAAATATGGATCTAGAGCCAAAGATTAGAGTTGCAGGCACTGTTTTGCATTTCATTCTACAACACAGCAAGGAGATTTGGAGATTTCCCATCCTGTTGTTTTTCCTGGATAGAAGCTATCTTGGTTATTAAATATGTCTTGACATGTTACAGGCCTGTCATTCAGTCAGATAAAACTTAAGTAAGTGACCCTTGATCAATCAATTTAAGATCCATCTGGTTCATGAGAATAAACAAAACTCAGGAAAATTTAGATGTCTTGGTATTTCACTATTAATTTCTTAAATCTGTATCTGGATGTTGAGTTATACTCCTGATAGAAGTATTCCTCTGAAATATATTGAACTGTGTAATATAATTCACAAGAAATTGCCATTGAGTTATCACCTGTTACTGATGACCACGAAAAACGCTTAAATCAGCAATTTGAGGTTAATGTGCCTGAAATACTATTTAAATTTTTCTGGTTGGGCTGTGGAGTGATTAAGTTCTCATGATCTGGTCAAACAGATTTTTAAATTCCTCTCTCTCGTAATCTATTTACTATGGTCTGAAACCAGCCCATTTTGCACTGGGGCATTGAGGGAGAAGAATGTACTTTAACATGTCTGAGCATAGATAAAATAAGTATTTGGGATCCTGTGAAGGTGGACCTAGCTAATACGTCCACTTGGCTCAGGATAGTCTATTCCCTGCAGGAGGAATTAGCTAATTCCTTAAACCTGTCCTTCTAAGTACAATACTCTTTTCTACCATGTGTTAGACCTTGAAGACATCTATGCCTTTTTTAAGGAAACAGAAGTTGCATGTCAGAAACACTAACATGTTTCCTAAGTAGCTGACATTTGTTTTTCCAGTTCTATACATCTTTCCAATGGAAGACAAGTTCTCTTATGGTACAGACACTTCAGTATCGTCATTAGCACTGCCATCGTAGTCCCTGTGTGAGGCAGTCACAATCTGGGGTTTCATTTTGCTGAGCTCTATACAAACATAGGACCAAAAAAGACTTCTTCCTCAGGGAGTTTGCATGTATATATATATGCATTTGTATATATATATGTATGTGTGTATGTGTGTATTAAAAAAAAGACAATTGATGAACTGAAGTGCAGGAGACAGAGAAAGATGGAATAGTGTTGCCTACTTCAGTAGCCATTTCAACACAGCTGGGAGCTAATATTTAGCAGGTTGTGTTGGCATCACAAAATGAATTTTGAGGACTATGAAGGTGAATAATGAGGTAGCTTTTCAGGTGACAATAAGGCAGTCCTCTGAGGCCTATCTTTAGCCTCAGTTATGTTTTGAAGTGCACATCTTCCTCTTTTCTCACATACCCTTCTGTAGCCTGAGAGGCAGCATAAGATCCATAAGATGGAGAGTTGTCTCAGATATTGATTCAGAGATCAGTGTTACATTTCATTGACTTTGTATTTGTATATGAGATTACCCAGAAATAAAACATAGGGAGAAAAAAAGTGGACATATGACATAGGCTTCCCGGTAGGGTATCAGAAGAAAATAAGGACAGTCTACCAATGAGTATGCTGTAGGAATTATTAGAAAAGTAGGAAGAAAACCAGGAAAGAGGAGGGTCACTGAGGCCAAAAGAGAAAAAATTTCAAGGAGAAGAGTACAGTAGACTGTTTCAAAAGCAGATGACAGGTCAATGGGGATGAGAAAGGAGGAGTTGAGCTCTAATGAGAGAGTGGCTGTGTAAAACTGGCAAGAATAGTTTCAGTGCACCGGAAAGAACGAGTCAGAATACAAGAACATTTTTGATGGGGCTGTAAACAGTATAATCAGTGTGTTTGCTGCTAAAAGGAGACTGAGGAAAATAAATGCAACCAAAGTGTTATCAACTGTGGATTAATTAGACTGTTTAGTGACCAGCAACTGTTTATGCTGTTTTATGAATTAAAAGAAGCATCCATAAAGTTCAATTTCTTGAATTCTCCCAAATTTCCCATGAGTATTTTTTTTTCTTTTTGGTTTCTTTATATTGCCAACTTAGAAAATGGAAATAGACTATCGGTTAGATTGCTGCATTTGAATGAGATACTTCCTTACTATTATCTGATGAAAAGGTTTCTTCAATTGTTTGAAGAACCAACACCAAAATTACTCCGATAAATTACCTATTGAACTTCCATTCTCATGCAGCCCCATTCCAGTTTCTTCTATACTCCAACCATCCTTTAAAAAATGATCTTATCAGCCTTTTTCCAGATTATTTTTCTGAAGCTACCACTGTTCACTGCGTTTGTGCATTCCTTCCATTTTTCCCTTGTTTATTTGTTTTCTTTCTGTTTTCCTGTTAGGGATATACACCCCTCTCTTAGGATACATGCTTTGGAATGTTTTAGTTGGGTTTCATTATGAGATCTTGTGTTCCAGCTACCATGTCTTTGTAAAATTATCAATTTTAAAATTCAACTGTCATATGCTTTTGAGTTGGGATTGTCGAACTGAATATTCTAAAGAGTTACCATTACTACAGATTTTGATTCAAAACCTGGGAATAACACTAAACTGACAATAAACTCTGTATTTATTTATGTATTTCAGTTTTTCTACAGCCACTTCCTGGCTCAAGGAACAGTCATTAAAGGCACTGTTTTCCAACAAATACAGTTAACCATAGACTACTGCTTAAAGAGGTAAGAAAACCAGCGTTCCCATAACCTAACTATTGCACTTGGTGAATCTCTGACACTACCGATCCACTCCCATTACCCTCAGTATTCCTAATCCCTGCATCCTTTCCATTATCTAGTCTGTAGGATTTAACTTTGAAATACAGTACACCTTAGATATTTATGGTTTATATATTTTTAAACTGGATAAGTATCTGTTTTGAGGAAAAACAAGTAAATAAACATGAAGAACAGTGTCATTCCGAGTGACTGTTGTTTTGTTGTGGCAGAGACTCAGCTAATAAAGTTTTTTTTTATAGTAAGGAAGTTATAATTTTCTAGCAGGGTCTCGACAGTCGTCTTTGGAATAAGACAATATGACTTTCCCTTCCCTACTGGGCCTAATTCCCTGGTAACCTTATTGAAAATGTGCATGGGCTACAAAACTAAAGATTACTGTCCAGAGACCTGCTTCCTGGAGCTTATTTGAAGATTAAATCAAATGACAGGCAATATATTTTTGGCAATTTAGCTTTGTTTCTGACTTTTCCAATCTAGTGGCAAGTATAACAGAGGAATCTGACATTCAAAAGCACTATTTTTTTTATTTTTTAATCTGAAAATAACTTGTATTTCTGTTCTTCAAGCAAAATTAGAAATAATGGTTTATTTCTCTATGTCTGAATATCCTATACTTTTATTTTTTGAATGTGTAACAAAGTAATTTTAATTACAGATAATACAGATGGTTTTTCCCTTTTTGATAAGATACTATTTTTTCTCACCATTTTCCATAACAAATACTAGCACAAGTGTTTAAAGAGAAGCAGTGAAATACCTATTACAACATTACAGCACTCATTCAAACAGAAAGGAGAGCACATTAAGTTTTTTTTTATTCAGTGTTTGGATTACATATTAGTTAAACACATTTCTATTCAGCAAATTGGATTGAGATGGATGGAGATGTTATGCTGTTTTAAAAAACTATTTAAAAGGCACGTTCAAAGACACTGAAGTGTGATTTGTCCTAGTAGCAGACATCTGAAGAACAAGTGACATTCGTACACAAAATCTATATTGGTGATGTATTTAATTACAGAGCTGATTGAAATTGACAGCTCCAGTGACCTATGGGTGCACCGTTGCTGACTGATGGATGCTTCAGATCTGGTTACTTTTAAACCAATTCACATACTGCTCAATAATATCCTGTCAAACTGCAAACTAGATTTTTTACATGTATATGGACTAGGCAGAGCACATTTTAATTAAAATAAAGTAGAGATGAATGAAGTTTAAAATTTGATGTAGTTGTTAAAAATGTGGTCATTATGATTTGAATATGAGATAAAGAACTCGATATTACTCAGGCTGGCTATACTCCTTAGGAAACATATATTTTACTTTCATACCCACTCATATCAGCACAAAACCTTTCAACGCAGATTAGCACTCCAGCCTCTTCTACACAAACACAAGCAGTTCACATTAATATCTAGGAAGAGTCACTGAGAAATTGGCAGCTGAGCTTTCCCAAACCACGTGACATCTGCTAAAGAGGAGTCTGGACGTTTTGGAGATGAGTTTCAGTGCAGAGGCCTTGTCCCTGAGCACCAGAAGATGACCCCACTGCCCACCTGGCTCAGCCCGTTGAGCATTAGCCATGGACAACTACACATTTCGTGTATCTTTGAAACAGCGCACACAGTGTAGGAGGCAAACATGAGCCCTGGGCTGCTCTTCTTCTTAGCTCCTCTTCCTCTTTTGCCCCTTTTTGTAGTTCTGTGTAGGGGGGGTGGATTATACCTTTTTCAAGCTGTTGAATATCAGCTTGCGGCTCTGTGAACAGGTAGCTGTTTCTTAGAAACGAGAAGGATAGCTCATTTTCCAGAAGAGTAGCCAACAAGATAGGGCTGGAGAGCCCTATCCTGGAGAGCCCAGCTCCTGCCTGAAGAGCTCATGTTCCAAAATGAAGCCAGGTAGATGATATAAAGGACAAACATGGACCCAAGGTGTCAAAATGTCAAGTAGCCTCATAATCCCATTCTTTTAATTTGTATCTCTATCCTGGTAGTGAGGGCAGTAATAAATAAATAAGCAAACTTTCGCTAGATTGGTTGCAGTGATCAATGTCTTCCTTACTGCCAAATTATATTGCTGTAACTCACTGTGCCTGTGATTTAAAGCAGAAGAAATGCCAAGGCTCCAGGATATGCAGAATGTGTCGGCCCACCTATCCAGTGAGATCACTTCTCCATTGAGGGTATTGAGAACAAATTACCTGGACTGTTTCTGTTGATGATATCTGCATTCTGTGAGAGAATAGCAAAGGTTACAAAGCCCATGTGAAACAAAAACGGTCCAGGTACAAATCATCAGCCTGAAAAAAAGAGTTTTCAGTGGAGACTAAGCTCCTTAAAATATACTATAGGCGTTCTGCTTTGAAGGTGCTGTCTCAGTGTAGCTAAAATTTAAATTTAAATTTTTATCTTTATACATAAGTAATGGAAAAATAACATTCCTTGTAGTTAAGATCTGCTTTTAGAGAAGGGCTGAAATGCTTCCAATTTACAAAGAAAGAGTGATTCAGCCTAATTTTTTTAAAGAAATTTTAAGGAAAATTAGTGTTAACTTTTGCTCAGAAAGAATTTAAAAATGTTCTTTTTTTTAACTTTTGCTTTTGTTTCCCTCGTATGCTATTGCATTCTTCTTATTTAAGACATAAAAGTAGTAGATTTTACACTTACCCTGTAAATCATCTCTACAATCTCTGAGATAGGGAAAGTAATAGAACGAAAAAATTTTAAAGTTATCATGATTCATTTGAATTTTACCTACGGAAACAAGCCCCCTCTGTCACCAATAAGGATTATGAAATTATCCTTTGAGTGGAAAATGAAAGTCAATAAGAATATTTAGCATTAAAACAAGTTCAGAGAGTGACAAAGATGTGGGATATTATGTTTTTTTTTCCAGCTTTTGTCAGAGTATCTAGCACTGGTTTTGTTAATAACGCAGTTATGGCATCACAGAGCTTGTTGTGGATTAACCAAAGGACTTATCCATTTTAGGGGGTGAATTCTTTGGCCCGCACTGGTCTCTGAGCTGTCATTGTGGATATTTTAAATTTAGAGTTAATGCTTGACACACTTTAACTGAAGTACGTCTAAGTGAGAGCCACTTGCCACAACAAGTGTATTTGTAGCTTATAATAAACAAGCCTGGTAAAACATGTTCTTACTGTGGGAAGAAAAGGTGGTTGTATTTCCTACTTGTGAGTTCATAACAAGTTATTTTTCAGAGAAATAAATTTCTCTCTAAAAACGATTCAATCTATGCTAACCTGGCTACTCGGTGGTGCTCTAGCCCCTCTTTCTTCTTCCCTGGCGTAGCTGGTGAGCAATCCAGGCTGTGGAGATAATCGGGGTTAAAACTAAACCTTCCCCCAGCCTAGGTCACTACACGGCTTTATCAGCATATGTCAGGATAAGAGAGGAGGCAAATGTGAGGGCAGTACTTTTACGGATTACAGCAAATTAAACTGATTATGGAACTACTGTGTAAATTAAGTAGACTTTGGATCTCCCTTCTCCTTTCATATATGGCTGAGGAACTAGTTAAGAGAGGTTTTTAAGCCATGAGCCCTGAGTACCTGTGTTAATACTTTCCAAGATAAGAGATTTTGGTCACACCTTTGGATTTTATACTGGATTTTTGCAGATCTTGCTGGAAGTATCTGTTCTGTCTACCCTCACTCTACTGCTCTGAGGACTGCAATATGTTTTCAAACATAGGGGATGAAAGTGGGGAGAACAGCAAAAGTAATGCCCTATTCACTGTGACCCATATCTCGAAAACATGGACATTTTTCTGTCCATTGGGAAGAGTCCCTTTTGGGACTTGTTAACCCCATGCTGATGTTTTATGCCATAACAAAAAACAATCTTCTTTTCTCTACCAGTGATAACTGTCTCCGCAGTAAAGGTTCACCAGAAAGTATCTGTCCTACAAAGTGAGTATTCTGCTGAGAACAGAACAGAAATTACTTGGTCAGGATTACTTGTTTATTTTTGGCTTGCTTTCAAAAACAGTGTGTCAGCAGGTTGCTAACCTTCAATACTTGGCTATGCCTTCTTTTATGGACAGCTAACCACTCTGCGTATGCATTGCTTTCAGGCACAGATCATTTTGCAGTGATGTGGCAGTAGTTAAATTACCCTACCTCCATGTGGCTCATGCAGCCTCTCTGTGAGCTGTGCCTAGATCATATCCTTCTGACCCTTCACCTAACATGCAGCTATAGGATGACTGGAGTCAAGTATGTTGCACCTATTATGCAGAAATATCATAGTAACCTGCTCAGAGACCAACTAGGGAATAAATGCTTAGCAGAAAATCAAATTTGAGCTTGTCCTGAGATTTCACATATAAAGGTACTCCAGAAATGGAGTATTACAGATAGTAGTATCTAGAAATCTTACTATGCTTGGGGGGGATGTTTCCTTTTTTAGAAGAGAAAAATTAAACATTAAATTGTAAGGAAAAAATCAAATATAACTGCAATTTGAAAAATATATATAGTTATCAAATTAACCTCCAAACATATGGCAGTAAATTAATAAAGGGGATGGGGAATTCAAAACCAATTCTGTTCTTGCTCAGGAAGCCGCAGTATATAAATGCCACCAGGACTCAAGAAGAATGCGAGCAGGCTTCTATTTTGAAGTAGCATTTTCTTGTTCCCATGCTCATGCTGTGCATGTTCAGCAGCTTTTTTTCCTGAAGACGAGTGGAACTGTGACACTCATTTCTTCAGTGGTTAAGTTCTGGCCATCAAGAACAATTTTGACTTGAGCTTCTTTGGTCAGTTTTGTGCAACTTGTTTTGTAATGCTCATGTTTCTGTCCACACGTGAATTAATCTAAGTGGATGTTTTAGATGCCTGTCTGTGGCTACTTAAGCACTTTCCAGAATAGGGCTATGTTTTCAGTTATTTAGCGCTTTTCCAGAGTTCAGTAATGATGCTTGAAATTTTCTGGGTTGAATATCTGCCTCAGGCTGAGCAGGCTAAAATGGTTCAACTTCTTCAAAGACCAAGATTAGGAAAAAGACCTTGTTCCCTCATGTTAAAAACGTATTATTTCACAACAAGTTTAAGAGAAAACTGTGGTAATCTATTTTTATTTTTATTTTTTTTTTAATGGCAGCAGGAAGTGGGCACTCATATCTCTGAGTCAACAGCAAAAACCATAAATTCAAAGCAAAGATGCCACTTTGTCCCCTCTCTGCCTGGCTTCATCTGGTACCAGCCAGTGTGTAAGAGCTAGTGAAGGAGTAGGCATGCCTCTGACAAATCCCATTGCAGCTATTTGATTTGAGGACTGGCCAGGGCTGATCCTCAAGCCAGCAGAGCCTATGAATTATACAAGCAACATCTGGCCCTAGAGAGCGGGAACTAGCCAAGAACTGGCATAACTGCTGCACTTTTGCATGTCTTACACAACATCCTCTTTAACCACGGTGCCCTTACCCTAGCATGAGCAGGTGACCGTAGGCAGGGCAGGTTTTGTTCAGTGCTATGCCAGCCCAGAATTTCCTTTTCTGAGGTTATTTCCTTGCTGGCCAGTTGCAGACTGCTTGGATTTCTTCAGCAGTGTGAACAACAGCAGGTAGCTCTGAAGTTTGCTTCTGAAGTTTGTTAGATTATGGGGTGACAGGGCTGTGGGTGCTAGGTTCACAGTGTTGGGGAGAGCAGGTAGCTGTGGTGGTTGGATATAGATCTGAACTATGTCACATTTTTGAAGCAGTCAGGCCTGCTGCCCCTTTTCAATGATCTCTTGTTTAGGTATTTGAAACTCCCATAAAAACTCTCCCCTGAATTAGTTTTTGTCTTTCTTTTCCCATCCAATCTAATGCAAAGAGCAGTTAAGACAATTCTAGTTGCAATAGTTAAATATTAAGGTAAGTCTGAATGTTTTTTTTCTTCATCACCTTATTCACTTGGCTATAAGTGTAGTATAACAATCCTCTCTGCACATCAGGAAAAGAAATACAGTGATGTGAATATTACACATAATTTGAAGTGATAGCAGACTCAAAGCAATTTTAGTAATTTTTCTTTTTATTCTCAACTTTTCTATTTTCCTCTCTAACGTTTCTGGGTAGCCATTCCAAGACAATCACTATGAATAAGGTGTAAAAACAGCCGTCTGCAGGTCACTTAAACCCATCCATCATCATATCATCAAGTGGACCTAAAATATCCATACAATATTTTTTCACGAGAGAAAGAAATCATTGATTGGTAATTAACATAAGAAGGTAATAATTAACTCAAATCTGGGTAGTACAGGGGGGTTTATTATTATTATTCATGTTCTGCAGGCAAGATAAGAAAACAAAATGGAAAAACTAGTCTTCATTTGCCAGAAGATCTATTTTGTGTAAATTACTGATGAAATACATTCTGAAATCTGATGCATCTGTACATATCCAGACTTTAATCTCTGATGTAGTGAAATCTCACAGACACTTCCCGAAAAGGAAGCCTTATAACAAACAATAAAATTAGTATCAATTACTGTGTGTTCATAATAACTCATAGCCCTGATATTTAATGATGGCTAAATATAATTTCTGACTTGAAACGGTTTCAGCATAAAATTCAGTATACTTTAACTTAAAATGCAGAATTTGTATCAAAAGTTCAAATGCTTTAAAGGATTTGAGACTGTTATGATGATGTCTACATACTGAGCAATTACTGGGTTTAAAAATATGAAAATAAATTCAATTTGTGTAAAACAGGCAACTCTGAAAAAAAGGTAATGTTCCTTTAAGTGGTCCTCTTCAGAAAAAGAAAAGCAGCAGTGCCACAAAAAATGATATCTGCTGCTTATCCTCTCCTAGTATAATTTTGTTTTAACTTTTAATAAACATTTCTTTACATTTAGCAACAGTGAAAGAGGCTGTTCCAACTCATTTTGTATGATTAAAACTACATTAGCAATATAGATGTATTAATTTACAGATACAGATACTAATTGCTTAAATATTGAGTTCAAAACTAGACACTAGTACTGGGAAGGGATAATTGGTTCTTGCCGTAGAAAAAAACTATAATAAAGAACTTGAAAGTGCTGTCACATTTCACATAACAAGCAAAATCTCAGAATATTTGAAAAATATTCTGAAAGAAAATGTCTTGGGGCTTTCTTAATGAGAATGAATGTGGTTTGAAAAGATCAAATAATATCCACATATGTCAAATACAGGTTCTAATAACAGTTAGAGATAATGAATAAAATTAAAGTAGGTCGTTTTTAGTCATTTAGGATCCAATAGGAGGCATACGTCCTCATAACTGCTTGTTAAAATATAATTAGAAGCATTTTCTGTATTTACAAAAAATATCAATATCAAAGATTAAAAAAATTGAAATGAGATATTTTACCATCCTTTAATTTTCATTGTGTTTTTGATTTACTGCATTTGAACAGTAAATGGCATGTAAATAACTTAATATTATAATAAGTGGCATAGCATAGTGATAGCTATAAGTAATATGATAGTGGAGAAGGTGTTTTTTTTTTTTCTCGCTCCTGTAGGTGACAGCTTTCAACAATTCACAAGTGTCTATGCATATATGCCAAGGTGAATATATAGAATCATGAAAAGAAAGAGAAGTCCAGATCACGGCATTCTTTGAACACAGATGTAAGTGTAAATTTTAGATGAAGTAAAATTCTTACTCAAAATGTATAGAAAGCCTTGGGGTACGGGGGAGGAAGATGAAGAAACGGATATAAAGGTGAGTATAGAAGAGTTGTTTCAGGGTCTGTTGAATTTGGTGCAGATGTTCAGTACTTTTCAGCATGTGGTTTGAGTTTACCCAGCACATACTAGTCATTCATCCATAACATTGATTTGTAGAAATACTATGGTTTGTCAGGATGTTTGTTTAAGTGATGGGTTCTACAGATACCACTAGATTCTGATTTACTACAGAGAGGAATGATATGCAGAGCTGGTCAGCATTTATGGCAAAACCATTTCCTGATTCAAAATGCTGATTTGTGTAATCAAATGGTTTGCAGTAAGTTTTGACAAATCTTCCCAGTAGAATTTTTTATTTTCACTTTGTCACTGTAAAATCTCATTTGGAAGTTTTTAAGAGGGAAACTCTTGCTTTGCACAATTTTCAATAAATTTGATGTTCACAGAGCCATAGGGCGAGATAGATGTTAACCTAGGCAGCAGTAAAGGAATAGATAAAAACAGATTCTGCTGAAGATGATGAAAGACCTGGTAAGAAAGGAGGAAGAGACCTCTCATGAGAACACAGAGCAAGAAGTGAAATGGGCTCAGTTTCCAGGTTAAGCCTCGATAAAGGCTTACGCTCTAAGGCTTAGGGAAACCAGTAGATCAATGACCTCAAGGGAGACCTTGTGGACTGAACAAGGCTGGTACCTACCTACCATAGGAGGAGGAGACTGTTAGGCACAGATGTACTCTTCTGGCAGCTCCTTGGAGTCAATATGATCTCAAATCAGATGTGGCATTTACTGAATGACATATGCTCTTTCACCGCTGCCTTCTCAGCCCTCAACACTGTGCTGCATCAGAGCACAAACCACACTGACATGAGTAGAAAAGGAGACCTTGTACTTCTCACTGGGAGAGATTAGCAAAGAAGGACTGAGAGACAGTCTCAAAATTATCATTGTCAAGTACTTTAATTGACCTAAGACAAAGGTTTTGTGTTCAGTTTGTCTGTTTGTGAAATTGCTTAGGTTTGTCTTTGTTTTCCAGGAAATAAAAGATTTGAAAACATCTTTGTTAGCTTCTAGTCCAACTTTTCTAGGTAGCATCTGTGAGAAAACTCTCAGCCTATTGGGAGTCTCTGAGGTGGCACTCCTGGCATGAGCTCTCTGGAGACAAATGTCTAAGACTACAAAGCCTTCTAGAGTGATAAAAGGACGTCAAGTCAAGCAGGGAAGCTGGGATCTCACACCACTTGCATGCTGCTACCCTGATCTTGCTGTTTGTGCTGACTCCATGACTTGGCAGGGATCTGAGAGGTGCTTCTGCAATGGCTGTGCTGGGTTATCGGTAGGAGTTCATTGTGGTCCCAAAGGAAGGCCCACAATCACTCTGCAGTCTCCTCTCCTCCTCTTTCCCTTGCAACTTATTGCTCTGTTTCTTCTAAAAAGAGAGTGAGAGTTGTCTTGAATTTGGTGCCTATTTGGCATATTACAGCACTTGCTTTAGTAATTTGTGCCTGTTACCCTGGTGCTGCGGAGAAAGGACCTGGAATCATACCTTTCACCATCTCCAGTGCCCTTTGCAGTGGATTTGTGAATTGAACCAATTTTGAATCGATTGACAGACCACAGTGAGAAATATAGAAAAGATAACATAATCAAGTATTATTTGTTGTCTTTCTTACTTTCTCTATGATATCTTTAAGGTATGGCCTTCTATACTCAACTGCATGGTTTCATTTTGAGAAAGATGGTTTTACCCCAGGTTTATCACTTCAAAAGCTGTGGCAAGGTTGTTCTCCATATCTCTGATTGTGTTACTTCCCCCTTCAGATCTTTCCCTCCTCCCCCTCCTCTACTGTAATAAGTATAAACTGTTTATCTTCTCTCTGAAAGCTCTTCATGATCTATCCACACCATTTCATTGTTCATCTTGTACAAAGGTGCTTACTGAATGTGCTGGGACAGCTTGCATTTATGAGAAGCTCTAATACATGAAGAATTACAATGTAGGGCCCTGTTATTGAATTTATTACTGCAGTTTCGATCTTTCTTTTCTACTTTTTTATTTTTATTTTTTCTTTGTCTAATAATTTTGAGTTTCTGTCTCCCAAGTGTTTTTTTTTTCCCTTTGCTTCTTCTCAACCTTTCCTGTATTTCTTTTTCCTGCAATACTTTCTCTTGGTGCTCCTCCTTGGTTTTCTTGCCAAATGCATTTTTAAAGCTGTTATTTATTTGTTACTGCTTGGCCAAGCCCAGTTCTTTCAAAATCTCTCCGGGTATATTTTACACAACTATTGATTTTTAAGCACCCCAAAGATGAATTGTAGCTGCCAGTTGCAATGTGTTTCTCTAGCTGTAGCAGCTCCTCCTTTGAAATGGCTGACTGAGTGGGATATGACTCAAGTCATGAGCAGGAAGCAAATGATTTCCTTCTGCGTGCTTCTTTGACTAAGCACTTGGCAAACATCAAGAGATCCTGCCAGAAGACCGACTACTCATCAGCTAGTTCTTGTTTTTCCTTTCTATCTCTCTCCCTCTCGCCCTCCCTCCCTCGCGCACATGCATACCGGAGGTTGGATATTCTCAGTAACATAGTCGTAGTTCAGTAACCTTTCCTAAGAAGTTACCAAGAGGGATGTGTCAAAAACACCTTTTTTCCTCTCACTGTTTGAAGTCTTCTCTGTACAGTACTGTATCTTATCAAATACTTATGGATAGCATAGATGCGTGAGCAAACCAAGGATCACTCCTACTTCTGTTGAAGTCAGTGCTTCCTGCAAAGCAGAGCCAGCTTTTCTAACACAGACAGTGAGCCAAATCCCTGTACCTATGTAAAGCAGTGTGCATTTATCTTCCATCACAGGCTCACGTCTACAATCCTAATTAGTTCCAGTTAAGGGTCAGAGCTAAGCCTTCAGCATGCAAAGGAAAAGAAAACCCTTCAGTGTAATTTCTGCTAAATCTAAGTTTGAGTGAGAGTGTTTACCATTGTGGTAACTGTTAGCCCCTTGTCTTATTGTTGGTTTATCTGAATTTTTTGACAATCGATCTTTAAAAGGATGCCTTGAGGTTTGAGGACATTTACAGTTATTGTAGAGTATTATGGCAAAGACTCTATTCATATATCCCTCAAAATTTTCCGTGCTGACAATTGGTAAGGTGAATGCTGGAGTTGAAAGTGTGTCCAATGTTTGTGCAAGGATGGTTGAGGCATTTTTTTGTTTGTTTGTTTGCTTTTGTTTTTTTTAACCTAGGAACAGCATAGAATACAATACCATAAAGCTAAACAGAAGCACATGTTCTTAAATGGGTTTTGCAGCCAGCTCCTTACAGAAACGCTGTTGCCAGTGATTGAGCTGGCTGATTTACAGCTTGTCCAGACATACCTGTGCAAATTGCAGGTTGGTTGCAATTGACCCTATATAACTGCAGTACAGATGTGCCGTCAGTATCATGTCCACAGCCACCTAGTTCAAAATTTCCCGTTGGTTTAAAACAAACCAAACCAAACCAAAACAACAAAAAACACATTTTTTAAAAGGTAATCAAATGCCCTTTAAGAAATAGTTATTCTTAACTCCTAATCTACATCCAAACTGCTTTAACTGTGGTTAAAGATGACCAGGTCTCCCAAGAATAAGCATTCTTTGCAGCTTAAGACTTCTATAACAGGGAATTATAGGAAGCATGGGAAGGTAAGTAGCAGGAAAGTATCGTTTTCCCATCTTAATGATCCTATAACTAACTACATGAGGAGAAATTCAGATGACTCTGCAAAACAAGGTCTTTTTACCAATGCCCAAGTCACTGCATTACGGATAGAATATTAATTTTACAACGAGCACTTTATTTATTTACTCTTTCCCAATCAGCACAAACTTCTCTTGAAGGGAAGCCCTCTTAATGATACAGAACCTTTTACACCCTCCTTTTGCTAATATATATTTTTGAGGGAAGACTTGCATGTTTGAAGATTGCCTTCAGGCATAATGAAGAAACGACAGAAAGCCTGTTGGCCTAGAAAGGAGCCATTCACATCCATTCATTTATGCATATCCCACTCACATGCTGGTAGTGTTTTGTGACATGTATTACTATCCCCTTATCCACACAGTTATCAGGCACCGTATGTAAGGCAGGCATTAAAGCACGAACATCACACGTGACACCTAGTTAGTTGGTTAGAGACAGACAAAGTTGTTCCTTCTTATCTCAGCAGGAAGCCACACTACTTTGAGCCCAAAGCTTCTTGGTTCAATTTCTTGCTGGAATTGATTCCTTATAAATATGAATTACTCTTCATTTGATCTTTGCTCATTTGTGGGCAGGGCAGCAGTGCCCCACAGATCTGCACATGGAGGGTCCACACTGTTTTTTTTTTTTTTTTTTCACGTGTTCTGTGTGGAAAGCAGAAATTGAGGATTCAGTACCTCTCTGTGTGAGACTTTGGACTGTGCACTTTATTTGCTCCAGCTTTACTGGAATAGAGGGCTCAGCAGGTTAGAGGAACAAAGGAACAAATAAGGCAGAGGTGCATTAAAAGTCCCATTCAATCCTGTAAAAATTCATCTTAGACTCCTAGGAATATCTACCTTAGAATGGTGGATTGCTGTGACTTGAGCTGGGGTCCTGTTCTGTGAATCATCATCGTGATGTCAGTTGCCAAGTATATAGAGTCAGAGGGGAGCTACACAGAGCTTTAAAACTGGTGTAATTTGTGAAAGTGTAACATAGATCCTACTTTGTATTTTTCCAGGGTGGGGGGCAGGAGTGCAACAGTTTTCTGATCCTTTCTGTGACAGGAATCAAGCCATTATCTTGTCAGTCACCTTCAATGGTCCTGAGAATGAGAAAGACTGGTCACCATTTTGTATTGTAGGATGCTATTGTATGAATTTTGACTTTAGTTTTATTCTAGACAGAGTCTGCCTGTGTGTAGGTAAACACATTTAACCATTCTGTATATCTTTCGTTGTAGAATGTTCAGTTTCTGGTATGTCTGACGTAACAACACTCAGATATGTGCCGCTGCAAGTGTTTGTTGTAGAATATCTTATGAATTTTATCTCTTTTAATTTTTAAGGCATTATAATATCTCAGTGTCACAGAAACACAGAATAGTTGAGGTTGGAAGTGGCGTCTGGAAATCCTCTAGTCCAACCTCCCTTGCTCATAGGATGCTCAGCTTCAGCAGATTTCTCAGGACATGGTCCAGACAGATTTTGAATATCTCCAAGGATGGAGACTGGGAAGCCTGTTTCAGTGGTTCAAACACCCTCACAGTAAAGATTTTTCTGTTTGAATGGAATTTGCTCTATTATAAGATCCTCTGAGCCTATTCTTCTCCAGGCTAAACAATCCCAGCTATCCCAGACGTTCCTCATCTGACAGATACTTTATCACTTTTCACCCTTACTCATCTTCATGGCCATTTTTTTGGATTCTTTACAGTATGTCTCTCTTGTACTGGGGAGACCAGCAGTGGGCCCACCACTCTGTGCGGCCTCACCAGTGCTCAGCAGAGGGGAAGAGTCACCTTGCTCAACCTGCTGAAGATACTCTTCCCAATATGGGCCATGATGCTTTTTGCCTTCTTTGCCTCAAGGGCACATTAGTGGCTTATATTCGACTTGTTGTCCATCAGGATCCCGAGTTCCTTCTCTGCAGTGCTGCTTCCCAGCTGGTCAGCTCCTATCCTGGACTAGTGCATGAGGTTATTCCTCACCAGGTGCAAGACTGGGCATTTCCCTTTGCTGAGCTTTATGAGGTTCCTCTCTGGCCATTTCTCCAGCTTGTTGAGGTTCCTCTGAATGACAGCTCAGCCCTCTGGTGCATCAGCCACTCTTCCCAGTTTTGTATGATCTGCACACTTGCTGAGAGTGCACTCTATCCCATCATCTAGGTCATCAATAAAGATGTTCAACAGTATTGGACCCAGTGTAACCCTGGGAGACACCACTAGACCAACCCCCTCCAGTTGGACGTTGTGCCATTGGTCACAACCCGCTGAGCCCAGAAATTCAGCCAGTTTTAAATTCAGCTTATGTCAGTGACCACCGATCCAGCTCATACTTCATCAGCTTGTCTGTGGGGATGTTATGGGAGACAATGTCAAAAGCCTAACTAAAGCTGAGATAAACAACATCCACTACTCTTCTTTAATCCACCTAGCCAGTCATCTCACTGTAGAAGTGATCAGGTTGTTCAAGCACGGCCTCCCACCTTTGTAAAGCCATGCTGACTGCTCCCAATCACCTTCTTGTCCTCCATATGTTTCAAAATAGTTTCCAGGATTATTTGCTTCATCACCTTCCCAGGGATCAAGATGAGGCTGACCAACCTGCAGTTCCCAGATCCTCTTTTTCACCCTTCTTGAAGATAGGAGTGACATTTACTTTCCTGTAGTCCTCAGGAACCTTTCACTGTTGCCATGACCTTTCAAAGATGATCAAGAGTGGCCTCATAATGATAGCAGCCAGCTCCCTCAGCACTTACGGCTCCATCCCATCAGATACCGTGGACTTGCATGCTTATGATGTCCAGTTTGTTTCTGTGCTCCCATACCTAACCCTCCTCCATCAATGCTAAGTATTCGTTGCTCCAGACTTTCTCACACATCTCAGGGGCCTGGAATTCCTGAAGGCAGGTCTTACTATAAAGATTGAGGCAAAGAAGACATTGAGTACCTCAGCCTTTTCCATGTCTTCTGTCACCAGTTCCACTATGCCATTAAGCACCAGGCCCACATTTTCCCTACTCTTCCTTTTGCTACTGATCTGTTCAAAGAAGCCCTTCACAGCCAGAGTCAGCTCAAGGTGCACTTTGGCAGTCTTAACCCCAGCCCCACATTCTTGGACCGTGTCTCTGCACTTGGTCACCTACCCCTGCTTCCACCTTATATCCTTCCTTTTCATGCTGAAATTTAGTCAGGAGTTCATTGTTCATCCATACAGGCCTCCTTCCACCTCTGTTTGATTTCCTGCATGTTGGGATGAACCATTCTTGAATCTGGAGAATATGACCCTTGAAAATCAACCAGTCTCCAGAATCCCCCTTCATCATCATACTACATCTCTGTAATCCCAATTACATCAAAAAGCACAGGAAGACTTCATTATTCAAGCAATTGTGGGACTAACAGTGAGATATCAATTAGTCCTGCATCTTTGCCTTCCTTTGAATAAAAGGTAGGTGTCTTTTTTCATTTCTTGATGGCTATTTCTATGGTATACGCCCCATATTTTGGCCAACATTTCTAATTTTTCCTGCAGTTTCTGCTATCTGGGCTATGTATGATCTATTGCTGACTGTATAATGACAGTCAAGTTTGCCAGCAGAGATACTACATTATCTAACACATTGCTCCATAAAGTGCTTTAGATACCTTGAGTATGAAAGGCCATATATAAATTCTATTCTATTCTGTGTGGTGCCAGAGCTGTGCTAATACAAATTCAGCATTCCGTGTGATGGGAAGAAGATGGTAGGAGGAAGAGGACAAAAAACATTTTTAGCGGTGTTATACTGGTCTTTCTGTCTTCAGTACACAACTATTCTCTGATGTTTGACATTCACGGTTGAAACTGTTTCAGTAGAGTTATAATTCTATAATGAAGCATGGCCAGGAACCACTTTTAAGTAAGAAAACTTAAGGACTGCTATTGATATAGTGGAGGGATAATTTAAAACTATTTTAAACTTTGTTTTTGTGCATGATGTATTTATTGGACTATCAGAACTTTTCCAAGACTATACTGAGATATTCATTTTTACTATTCCAGCATACTACTAATTTCTGGAAGAAAGTTTCTCTGGTCAAAGAGCTAAGACACCTCATGAATAACATCCTCCTTTAGTCTATTCTCTCAGTGCTTTTGATCTCTCAAGTTACCTTTCTGTGGTATGTTATAGTGGAATTATATTTTTTTTCTAAGAGTCTTAAGACTGTTAGAGGCTGTGTAGAGGTGTTTGGGGGTGTTGAGTTGTATAGACGTATGAAACGGATGTTCTACAGACCTTTCTGATGATTAACATCCTTTGGTAGCATGGTTGTGCAAGATCACCACTGCCTAAATTCCACAACCTAGATGGGCCATTCTTAGTCTACATGTGTATCATTTTATCTATATAACTAACCAGCCATCTATAGTTACAATAGAGTTGCTGTACTGCAACTATACTAGTGCAATACTGACATTGTACAATACTAGTTGGTTTACTGCTCTGCCATTCTAAAATTTATTGAAGGCTTCTGTTTCCTTTCTCATTTTTGTATAGTAAGCACTTAATTCTCCCTTTTATAGGCACAAATTTGTCAGTGTCTAGCTACATGCAAGCATATATACAAGAAGAACGAGAGATCTCTCAAACATCATAAAAGGAGAAAATGTTTGCTATTGATATTTGACAGCTATTGCTACCAAATAGGTATTGCATGCTATTTGATTTCTGAGAAGCTTTTGAAATATTTTGATCAACTGAAAGTAGTGGTGGCTGAAGTAAACTATGAGGCTGTTTCAAAATATAAATGATTAAGCGAACTTTTACTAGATACCATGACCCTTCTGAGGATGAAACTTGGCTGTAAAACTCTCAAGATCTGGCACAATATTTTGGCACTAATGTTTCTGGCAAGGCTGGAAGTAGTATATGCAGAATGAAGAAAAGTTCAAAAACACTTAGAAAATCTATTTCTTTTTTCAAAAAAGTTACTTTCTGTGAAGTATAGATTATTCAAAGTGGCATGAAAATGCAAAGTCAGGTCGTGATCAGGTTCCAGTTGCTTCAGGATCTGATTCAGGAGTTTTTAATTGAATCATTATGGAGAGAAAAGCAACATACCTGATTTTAGACCTTATTTTGTGTGCTGTCACTGTATTTGATTCAGGAGTTACATTATGATTTGACTCAAAATTCGGCTTGATATAGAAAAAATAATGGTATTCCCAGCTGTCTTTAGCAAGTTCTCCTATTCCTACTTAAAACTGGCCTGTATTATTTGTATCCTAAGACCGTAGCAAACTTGTACAGTGATTCTTCTTACAGGTTACCTCACAGATATTGCATCAGAAAAAGGCAGACATCTATCTTGACTTGCATTAATTGTGAGCTGAATGGATGGCTGCACATCTTCACTATCCTGTTTTTAATGTTGTCATGGGTGTCATCTCAGTTTCCAGCTTTTTGGTTTTATTGCAGTTTTATTTTCTGTAATTTTCTTGAAATGCAGAAGATAGACTTATGCTGTGATAAATGAGATGGGAAGCCTATAGCTCAGCCACTAGTTTGTTCAAAGATTGACCATTGAATGTAAAGTATGCAAGGCTAAGAACAGTTTTGATATGATCCATTGTTGAATGTGAGGTGATTCATTTTCCTTTTCTAAGCATACTATCTTTGCTGTAGTAGTTCTACCATTTGTCACATTTTTCCATTAATAAGTACCCAGAAGGACAAAAGCATGAGCAGTCTTTCCAAAGTTCAGTATAGAATAAATTAAATTAGTATATAAGACGTATCTTCGGGACATATCAAAACACACACCTGACAGCATATCACATAAATTAGCAGCTTCTAAGATAGCTTCTGTGCTGTGATAACATATGGAAAGCTTTTCCAAAAGGTGATACTGAGAGCTGAATGGAAATTTCATCAGCATTTGGGAATATTTGGCCTCCAGTTCAGCTTATTTTATTCATAGATCTGACTGTGGTGGGGTACATTTCTATATTTATAGAGACATCACCCTTAAACCTGTGCAGGTACTGTTATGAGTCTCAGATCAGCAAAGCTGGTAAACATATACTCTACATTGACTCTGTTCAGCAAAGTTCTAAACATATGATGAAAGTTAATCACAGGTTTAAATTCTTTACTTGAATTGAGGCCATAGTTGCCTGGGCTATTAAACAGATATAATATTGTCATATGGCCCTGGGCTATGAAGTTCACAGCCAAGTTGTTCTAGGAGTTCGTGATCTTGAAATATTGCAACATAGTAGAATCTGTGGAATTTAAAATAACTTAAAGAAAACAAAGATTTTACATGTTTTATCTCACCACAGCAATGTCTCCTAACTGCTGATTCCACTATGAAGATAGGGAGAGTATTGGTTATTCAGGCAATGATACTACTGGATTAAAAGCAAGCCAGATTGGTAAAGATCCAGGGTAAGTGTGCTAGCTGAGAAAATATGAAAAGGTAAGCACATATGGCTGAACAGCTGCTTTCAAATTTATAAAATATCTTCTTTAATCCCTGCAGCTTTCTTGGCTTTTTCTCTTAATTCTCTTTCTTTGCAGAAAGCACTGTGAAAATCATTCTGTTTTTACTATAATTTTCCCCAAATATTAAATCACTTTCATTTCAACTTTATAGTTTTGGCTTTCACCAGAATATCCCAAATGCAGAAGTAAATACATCTAGGGGAATTAAGCAGAGTTTCAAATCATAGCATGGAGAGAGAGGGAAGGGGAGGAAGGATCCTTCTATAGCAAGTCAGATTATTTATTCTTGTATGGTGGTGTAAAATCTTTTCTTACTGCTTTTGCTGCAGCATAATTCAAACTGAATTTATATACATAGTGGTCTTCTATATAGTCCAAGTCAGAGATGCTTTCTTGCCTCAATCTCAAGATAATGGTTTTTCAACAACACTAACTTTCTCTAGTTTCTCTTAATATTTTCAAAGCACATAGAAAACATTAATTTATTAAATTTTATAACACTTCTGAAGGGAAAGCAAATATTCCAGTTTTCAGCTGTTAAATGGAAGGCATGCTAGAACTGCCAATGCAACACAAGGAATGTACTGTACATTAGACTAAATCTAAGGAATTCCATCATGATTTTAACTCACTGAACCATGCTTTAACATATGTCAATTTTCACAGGAAACAAAAGAATCTTTCTCTTATGCTATGGTTTGGTCTACAGGAACTGCTCACATACAACAAAAGTTTACAGCTTTCTTTTATGTCTCTAAAATAGAGATATATTTTTGCTCAAGTTTACTCTTCTGTAGATTCTAGTATTTTAATTATGACATTAGGGTCTTACTAACTGTGGGAACGGTAGATCAAATGAAAGAGTTAATGTCTTTCAAAAAAATAAAGGACAAGTTTTAGAAAACAATTTCCATTTCGGGTCATCTGTAAATTCTTTTTTCTTTTCTTTTTTTCTGATGGCATTATAGAAAATATTAAGTTTTCAAAATTCTTCTCTAAAATTGTTTTTATGATTAATTCTATTTAAAATTAATGATTTTTAAAAATATCTTTAACAAAATGATAGCCACAAGAAAAACAGAAGCTTTTTGTTTTTGTTTTCAAGATTGAGCTGGGTATTTTCTTGGCTTATAAGTTCGTTCTTAATATTCTTCCATCTTTGCTGTTTTTTGAAAAGAAAAAAATAGAAAATGCTGCTCAAAGCTCAAATTTTGGAGTCAAAAATGCTCTATGTGCCTAGTCAGAGGTATCAAGTTGTATCTGGGAAGCAGTAAAATTGCATCATGGTGGTATTTCACTTGACCTTCTGCTACTAAGGTTATGTAGCTCATTGATTTGAGATTGTTACAGGTACCTTTTTGCAGTAGAGTTCTAGGCTCCCTAGACATGTATTTAGGCTCATAGATACCATTGTTTAAATTTGCTTATGTGTTTATGGTCAGATTTTTAAAATCTTTTCAAAAAGCACCTGGTAATACAGATAAGGATCCATTGAGATTCAGATTGCTGAATCACAGAAAAATCACAGAAAAAAATCACCTATGTCACTGGGAGAGTAATCCCAGTTAGGCAGCTTTTGTGCCTCTAAATGGTTTTAATGACTTGGCTCTAGGACCTAGAGCACCTAAAGCACCTTAGGCTTTGATGTCCTTTGTTACTATTTTCATACTCTAAATACCTTAAAAATATACTGTGAGAATCAATCAGTAAAACTGATCCTTTATAAACAAATTTGCAAATTAACTGCAAGTTTGTTTCAGTTTATATAGTAGCCTGCAATGTATTTTTACTATAGAAGGACTGAACAATCTTAGTTTGACAGTGCAAGCATATTTTACAGAGGAAAAAATGCCTGGAGTTATGATCGTGTCTGCATTTGGCAGCTCAATAGATCTGTATTTTTCTCTTTTCTTTCAACACATGGGGGTTTAATAGCTTACCTGTAGAACAGGAAGTTTAAACCTGGTCTTTAAAGACCTCTGTCCTAGTCCAGAGAAGACCTCTATCATTATTCCAAGTACGATGACAACATGGAATGCACTGTCAAAGTCCTCTAGGTAATACCCTTATTACATGTGTCATTAGAGGATGTTTGCCATATCTGCTTTAACACTGGAGACATTTTAAGTAGGTTATTCCATCACTTTGCCATTTTGATTATGACAACAAAATGACACCATATTGAAATGGATTTTGGAAAGAAAGGCTAACTGTCCAAAGAGGTCCATGCTCACTCTAATTAAAATTGGCTTAGGTGGCACAACCTTCATAATTCAGACTATGACTATGAAGGATATGCATGTTGAAAGCACTCTTTGCTCATTAGTGCTATTTCTGTCAGACACTGCTACCTGCTCTTTTCTTAATGAATGCTAAGCCATCTCTTTAGAAGATTGTGCTGCTTGCCTGAACTGAGGGAACTGTCTTATTTCCTCCCAAGTTCGCTGAGAGTAAAATCGGGGAGTCACCTCTTTGACATTTCCCAACCTCTGTACTTATTTATCTCTTTGAGACCCTGCGCTCCAGAGATATCACTGTCTTAATTAAGAAGAAGGATGTGACCATGGTAAATTGACTGATTCCATTGATTAAGGACTAGCTGTACAAGTAACATTGATTTTAACAGTGGGTCTACATAAATGTAATTGTTCGAACATGGGGCTGCATAATTATGGTGATGTACGAGAATAGTTGGTTTGTCCTTTTCAACCTTCAGTAACATTCTTTTGCATGGTAATGTACCTCGTTCAATTAGCAGAAATCTTAAATGTTACAAAATGTCTTTTGTGAAGGCACACAGTAATCATTATAGTCTAATTTAATCTAACAGCATCAGACAGCTACATCTCTTTCTTTTCCATTCTTTTTCACTTTCTGGAGTTTTCTCCCCCCAGCCCCCTTTTTTTCTAGTACTTAGGAACACTCATACATGCATACATGAAAAATCAAATATGAAAAGAGGCCTTTCTCACTCTACACACTGTGTAAAGTGTAGAATTTTGAACCTAAATTCACACAGCTAATTCGTGATTATGGGCAACTAGTTTTCTGGTTTCCCTGCACAAGATGCCTTCAGGGCAGAAGCAACATATCCTACATATAGTCTGCAATTTCCACATCCCTACTGTTTGGTTGCAGGACTGCATTTTTTTCCCAAATGTGGCCAAATCTCATGTCTTTTTTAAGAATTAACTGCCCAACTGCCTGTCTCTTATCTCTGTCCTCCTCTAAAGCCAATCTGTGCTTGATTGCACATCTCTGGAGTCCCTTTTTGGGAGGCGTTCATAAGGCTCCAGTGCATGCCTCAGTATTTGTGGGAGTCACGAAGCAGAATTTGGAGAGCTAGAAATTTAAGCTAAGTAATAACAGAGAGCAGCACATGAATTAAAATTTTATTTGCTACAATAAATATGTGGCCACTTTCAGAGTATGAAAGTTTTGCTACTAGTTCATTATTATTTTTTATGTTATATTCTCCAGATGGATCCACTCTATGTGGCATTAGAATGTAAAGTCTTTTGGACAAGAACTATTTCTTGGCACTATACTCATATGACTGGTGAGTAATTCTTGGTAAGAAATAATAACTTAATTTTGTTAGTGAAAACTGTAGTGTTGTTTATTTGCTCAAATCTGGGACTTTGTAGCACCAAAAATTACTTGGAAATCTGAGTCAAAGAGCTGAACCACTTGTTTCCCTGCTCCTTGAATGTTTTCACGTCTATTTTCAGCAAATGCAAAACTGGGTATGTTGATATTCCCGAATTAGTTTGAGTTTACCATTTAGATGCCAATCATAGATGGAAGATACAGAGCAGCTGTCACCTTGATTCAATAAATAATGTCGTCTGATCTATGAGATCTGTGTGGATTGAGAGACTCACTCTTGCCAGTTTTGGATAAAGATCTTGAACATTAATATGCCAACCCTTGAGTGAGCGGTCTGCTTCTTAGGTATGAAATTGATTGTTAGGCCTGAGAAAAAGCCGCTCTGTGATGGTTAGGGCTATAGGGCTAACCTGAATTAATACTTTGGTCTTGCATGAAGGAAGGAAGGAAAAAATAAAGCATAGTTTATCTCCAGATAACCATAATTTAGAGTTCAGCCTTAGCAGTTCAAGTTTGCATCTTTGCTGTGATTCAGACAGAGAGAGGACAGGAGCTCAGGTGCAGCTGCCTGCCAGATGAGATCTTTAACCAGCAGGATGCAGCAAACAGGTGCTATATTCTTCATTTTGCTCTATAACACACCTGGGATTCTGAATAATTCTCCTTTTTGTCACTCCATAGACCAGGAAGTCAAGCATCCACCCACTCTGTAGAAAAAAAAAGGAGCCGGGGGAGAGCTCCCAATTTAAAAATGGCTTCGGTCTGTCATGAAATGTTTTTGCCGGCATATATATTTTCCAGCTGATCTTTGCAGAACTCTAGTCTCACACAGTGTCCTCTGCTGAAACTTGCTGTCACACCCAACACTTCCGAAAATTTTTGTGGTCATTGTATGGCAAGTTGAAAAGTTTCATTTGTCTTTTTTAGCCTACCATCAAATATCATCAATGTTTATTGCATCAATATTTATTCCTTGTGACTGCAGTAGAAAACACTTTGGATAATCAGTCTCTTCAATACTATCAAAAATAGGTAAAAACTGTTCTGACTGTACTTGTGTGTAAGTACTGGGGACATGATGTATCTAAATGAGAATGAGAGCCGCTCAGCAACCACATATGCACACAAGTTAAGTGACACCAACACACACACTTCAGCACATATACATGCATACACACAAAAAAATCATATCCTGGATTTAGAAAGCTTTAAGATTAACTGCCCAAGGGGCTTCTAACTTAAAGAAATACTCCTTCCACCTCATTGCATATTCATGAGTGAGCATTTTGGCAAGCAGGCCAAGCAAAATAGCTTACAGAATTATGGAAGGAAGATTATTGTTGATTCCTCTGTGCCACAACAGTGCTTTCACGGAGAGGGAAAAAAATGTAAATAATCATCTAAATGACTGCATTGACACCAAGAAACAGTAAGGGCCCTATCCAAACCAGGTTTTGTTATGTATTTTTGATCTGTGCAAGTTCTAAAATATGGAAAAAGTTCTAAAATATGGAAAAAGTGCTCAAAAGCCCAGCCCCCTTGGGAGATAGGTTTAAAGGTAGGAGGGGAAACCTGACACCCATACCATGATGTTACAAAGGGACTTTTCCCACAACTGTTTTGCTGCTTTTTGTTTGGTCTAGACCTAAAACTCCCCCTATCAGGGAGCTTGTGTCATATTCTCAAATATTCTGTCAAATTTACTCTCAATTACTCTTCCAGAAGAAGGTCACCAGAGGCCAGTTTTAATTCCCAGGGCCTTTACGGGTCTTTTTATGACCAACCACCTTTGCTGTGATGGTTGCTCATCTGGATTTTTCTTTCTTCTAATGGTTTTATTTGTTTTCATCACCTACTTTGCCAAGGCTCTTTTAAGTCTGTTAATCTTTTAAAGTGCAAATCTTTTTTTTCGCCTGTACCACTTTGACAGTTACCATGAATCTATGTGGTACTAGTACACTGATGACTAGCAAAAAGGTCCAAGAAATTTCAGGAGTAAACTTGGCTAATACTGAGAAGAGAAAAAGACATGTTCCAAATGGAAACAATATAATTAAAAAGCAGTAAAGCAGTAACAGAAAGAAAGCAGGAAAGAAACTCATTGAAGAAGTGCAAAAATAAGCAATCTGCCACTTGTGCTCTTTTACTCAAATTGACTTAATTTACATTAAAAACTGTGTGAATAAAGCTTTTTCTCTTTGAAAAAAGCACAGTTTGTATGTATCATATGTTACCAGACAGACAACTCTGAGGACAAAATTACTGCTGTCTTTGCAACCAGGAAGAGTTCTTAGAAGTGTAAAGGTAACACAATACAAAAAACAAAGGCACTGCAGATAAAAGCTACATCCAGTACAGCAAAGAGCTTATATCAGTCTTTCCTTGCAGTAAAAAAATAAAGATTGTGTTTTATTCTAGAGGTAAATAAGTAGCTGTATATAGGTGCAAGTTTTATGGTCCAGATGCTGTAGAGATAAGCCATATAGAAATAACTATAGTTAAATATAGTATCTACATTCAGAAAGCCTACTTTCAGGTTAAAATAACAAAGATTTCACAAAATACATTCTGCCAGAAGTGTTTCTTTATTGTTTTTATTCTTTTTTTTTTTCCAAGAGGCTTAAAATTTGGATATTCTATGGAAATATTTCAGGTTCTCACAGAGCCATGATTTCTTGTCCTCTGCCATAGTGATTTGTTTCTCATACAACCTTATTATTCTGAAGCAATAGCCCAGTTTCACTATGTCATGCCATTCTTTCTTTCCACCTTTTTTACTTCATGCCTCAATATGTTGTATTCTTTTCCTTTGGAAAAGGAATGCCGACACAGCCTCTCCGTAGGTAACCCTGATCCTCCCTCCTGATGCTCTCTAGAGAGGCCAGACGAGTAAGGCTGTATGCAAGAGTACCAGAACAGTGGTGCTCGACTGGCATGAAAAGCTGAGGTGCAAATCCAGTTGCTCGCTGATCTTTGCAGACACTTTGGGCACTGTGGTCGGATGGCACAACGTTGCTGCCTCTCTGCATGAAGCAATGAACAGAGGGGCTTCCTCAAGGTGGGCTCAGCAGAATTAGACACGTGTAAGGGGGAGAAATATACGGTTCCAATTTTTTTTATAGTCGTCAGTAGTCCCAAGGTTCACTTTCTTGCACTCTGGTATTATCAGTGGAATGAGAGCTATCTTTGGAAACACTGAGAGTATGGATGAGATGAAGTGCAGCCAGGCTCAATAGCCAGGCTATTCAATGGAATAGCCTAAAATGCTCTAAAATGGTGTCTGGCTTGTAAAATCTTAGCTTCTGAAATAGCAGAAGTTCTTTTTCTCTCTCATTTATACAGCTGGTTAAAAACACAACAGTAATGTGTTTCCTAGTGTGACCTCTGTATCAGCACAAATTGAATTTGTTCTGACAACCTGCAATTACTTTGGCAGAAAGCAAAACCACAGCCCAAGCCTTCAGGATAGCACTGTTAAGGGTATTCAGATCTTAGACAAGGCCATTTCCCACCAGCCACAGGTTTAGTATGTGAACAAGTGGAAATATGATTATATGGCATGTGTAATGATGATTCATAGCACTTCTATCCCAGAGGGTACTTATGGACATATCCGTAAATATATCCATATATCCATAATATCTGGTGGTATTATATACCACCATAGATATACCCCATACCACTTTTTTTTATTTTATTGCTCCTCCATTAAATTAAAAGGATATTGCAAATATAAAATTTATGCTACTAAAAATATTCCTAATAGTACTTTAGAGTCTTGAAGCTGAAAATTTTAGCAAAAAAAATTTAAGATGATTTTTTGCTGTGTAACCTCAGTGCCTTGAGCTTTTGCATGGATGGCTGTAGTATGTATCAGAAATGCTTCTCATCTTTGTCTAACTGACACTGAGCAGAGACTGTGATTTTTTGTATGAAACTGGAATACTGAGTCTGTAATTAAAATTTCTTATGCTTACCATTTGATGCTGCAACTTGACTCCACTACCATTGATTTTATTAAGTATCATTTCTTTTGTTTCTACAAATATTTCTGTTCATTCTTAAACTAAGGAATATTAGAGAGTTGTCAGGATAGCTCATAGGCAAGTGGGCTGCTCTCTGGAGCAGTGGATTTTGAAAAACTTTTGACACTTTCTGAAGGCCTTTCAACTTTTTACTGTGGAAGCTTAACTCAGAAACTTCTTTGCACCAAAACTTCAAATTATTTTATATTTTACTTTTCAATAAGAAAAGTGCATAGAGAGATTCCAAGGTTGGCTGGAAATTTTTGAGTGTTACAAATTTGAGTTTAAATATTATTTTTTTAGTCTTTGGATCTCTGTGTAGCTCTATGAGCATTAAAAACTCTAGGAGGGGACTAGTAGAAGTCACTAGTAACATGAAAGAATCTACCAAGTTTTCAGGAAGCAAATGAAATAAGACAATGAATTATTCTAGAGTCTAAATATTTTTGAAATATTTTTTCACTTGTCTCTATAGATGATTAATCCCAAATCTTGTAATTTTCAAGTTTGTATATGTCGCCTGACATGAAAAGTTCACAAAGAAGTTTGTTGTTAATTGGATAAAGTTTTTCATATGAGGAACTCCTTTCTTTTTTTTTCCTCTTTTTTTTTTTTTTTTATTTTATTTTTTTTTTTTTTTTTTTTAATTCTCAGGCACTAGACTAATATTTTCGTAGGCACCAGGCTTATTCTCTTTCCACTGAAGCTGGTGCTTTATTGCAAACAAAAGTTTGGTTTCCTGAGCTTTTGCTAGATGCAAAGTTGAGTTTGAGAGAACTTTTCCTCAGTTGTTCCTGGATCAGTGCAACTCCAAGAAAGTTGTAAGCTGCTATTCCCAACCTGGGAGCCAAGGAGTCTCTCACAGCTAACCAGTGATACATCAATTTGAGAGATGAATCTCCAGGAAACATTTTATTTGCTGGCATTTCACAAGTTCTGTTGAATTTCACTGAACCCTGAAAGAAATAAAAGAATGAAAAAGGATACATTTCTGATAATCAAATTGGAAATTATGCCTCTTGCCCATTTCAGAATTTCTTTTTACTTGAATGCCATAAACATTCTGAAGATTATTAATTCTCCATTACAAATAAGCTTGGGTCAAAAAGAAATTCAATAACTTTCATTTTGGTTATTTGGTTCTGTAGAAAGCCTAGGTTGAGGAAATTAGCCAAACCAAACTTGTCTTCAAACAAAAGTTACACCAATTTAATTTAAATCGTTTTATAAATCGATTTTGTTAAACCGATGCAAACACTTGTTTGGACACTCCTAAATTGATTTTGCCCTGGCTTATATTGATTTAGCTTAAGTCAGGAAGGAATTCACTTAAGATAAATTGATGTAAGTCTGATTGAAATAAAATTAAAAGTGCCCACATAGGGTTTGCATGGGCTTGCTAAATTGATTTAAAAATACACTTTTAATTAAACTGATGCAACCTTGTGTAGGCCAGGCTTAACACCATGGAAAGGAATGTGAGGCCTGAAAGGGTCTTCAGTCCAATGACTGGTTCAACGTATTATAACGTTTCTCCATTATCACTTGAAAAAGTGTACAGGAATTTTGCAGTTACATAGCTTCTCTCCCCATCCAAACTAAATCTACCTTTTCTGATTCCCATCAACATTTTTTTCTCTCCAATGATCTACATTGTTTCCTTTAACCATAAAGATATTTGAGAAACAGAGATTGATTTCTGAACTTAAGGATTGTTTGAAATCTGAACATAACTTTACAGCTTCTGATGCCTCTATACAAACAGACCTTCATCACGGTGACTTCCTTCACTCCACGCAGGCTTCACTTTTGCAACAGGTAAGTTCCACATGGATATTACAAACTAGTCTCTGGAGGAGCCATAAGAGTGCCACGGGAGCTTCATAGCTAAGGCTATATCACTACTGTAAAGCAGCATAACAGTAGTAAGATTTCATTGCACTGCTAATTGTTGGATTTCCTTGTGTACGTCCATATATACAATTACTATTTTGTCCTCAAATCTATCTATCCAGCAAAGAGGCTCTAGTCACCAGTGCTCTTGCAGAGTAACATTGAATTAGAAACATTCATGACAATGTATGGAAGCGGGAATCAAAATCATAGATCATGCAGAAACGTCTATCTCAACATGTGACTTGTTTGCTGAACTTTCACCAGATGCAGTGTAGAGTTGGAGGGAACCTGCATTACAAATTATCATGTAGACTTTACCCCCACACCCTACTCCCTGATCTCTGAGGAATGCAAGAGACCAAACATGCGTTTTCAGAGACAAGGCAGTTCATGGGACGGGGGTTAAAGCTGGTGTTGGATGGGGCTTTGCTTCAGATCAGTCACTGGCGTTTGCTTTTGTGGTATTCCCCCATCCTCCCTCTGATGGCCCTGCAGGGAATATGGTGCCTTAGATTCCTGAATTTCGGTTCACTTGCAAACCAGGAAGTCTGCATTAGTTTTAAATGTAACCTGTAGGCTTCCTGGGTTCTTACTTCCTTTGACAGACTAGCCCAGGCAAGGTGACTTTGGCATCGCTAAATCAAACAGCTGTATTTTCTGTGAAAGAATTGCCATCTATCTACTCCTGTCTAGGTAAGAAGCTGAGTCAGCATCTCAAAGTACTGTATCTATGTTGAGTAACTGGTGCAGCGGGGGACGTCTGTGTGCTACAGTGCAGCCCTGAAGGTTATACTGAGATAGACTTTTGGGCAAATCCTCCGCTGATGCTAAGTAACTTTATTCCATTGGTTACACTAGTTTATACCTGCTAAGTACCAAGGCCTTTTAGCTTTCACCTGTCAAACAGTGGATCAGTTTTCTACCATCCTAGCCCTGTGACTTCCCTAAGATCAATAGTGGAATAGTTGGCTCCAGTGATATCAAAAGCTGAGCTCATTACCTTGAATTAGAGTAAGACTTCATCCAAAATATTGTGACTTGCTGAAAGCTTTTGACCAAACCGTTTTCCGGGTCTGCCTAAAGTCTGTGCTTGAGAGAGTAGATTAAATTAGATCATTATTTCAATTTTTTTCCAGAGTCATGCAATGGAGCTAAACTTTATTCTCAATTCCAACTATTCAAAATAAAGATGATGAAGAGTGTTTAGCTTCAGCTAAGCACAATAGTCATCACAGTTCTAGTCATTTTTCCTCAGAAATGGATATTCTATAGAGCCTGTAGATCAAATGCAATGACTATCGCCATCACTGAACACAAGGGTAAAGAAGATGGAAGTTTAGCTGCTTGTGAGGATGCAAAAAAAGCTAATGAATTTCCTTTCTGTGTTTGGCCAACAATTAATGCATCTTGTAAATGAGGTTCAGAATCCTAAAAATAAGGAATTGGAGGATGAATATACAGGGAACATAATCTTGCTTCTATACTTCATATATATACGCATATATATGTATATATATAATATATGGACATGAATGTATTCAAACTGCTTTATTGTTTTAAGCGTGATATAAACTGAAGGTGGTGATCTCTTCCTATTCATCATTCACAATCATATAAAAGAATAATTCAATGGGAGGTAGCCTTTTCATAATTATTAAACTGAGCTGATTTCTCTTTGTCCTGCCCCCTCTTCTTTTTCTCTGTCTCCCACCAGTAGGAAAAGAAACAAGGGATAACCTTCATTTACATCCTCATTGTCATGTCCTGCCTTAAGCGTTGCTTTTCTACACACAAAAAATGTAGTTTCTTAAACCTGTCCTTGCTGATCTCTTTTCATTCTTGTTCTTCCGCTTGGGACTATCTCCAGTTGGCCTACCTCTTTGTTAAGGTATGGTAGCCAGCTTGCAACAACACTTCATTTGAGGTCTCAGACACACTGAACAAAGCAGTGTAATTGCTTCCTGTCCCTTATATAAAGCATTCCTACTAACACCTCCTAGAATGAGATTTATCCTTTTGTTTTTTTGCAGATATGCTCTAAGTAGCTGATATCTTTTGTTTGTAATATCGTTCGGCTATACTGCTGCTTTTCTTGTCATTCCTCATTTTGTATTTGTGTATCTACTTTCTCCTTCCTAAGAGGAAAAGTACTTATCTTCATTTAATTTCATCCTGCTGTTTCAGGGAATGTTAGAGAGATTCACAGAAAGGTCAAGATTGGATGGACCATTGAGATTAAACTGCTTATTGTCAAGTCAAGTTTGAGGCCCAGCTGTGCAATGGATTGGAAAAATTGCACAATACCTGTCCATGTCACATCTGTATTTTTTTTCAAACATCAGATTTCTAACACTGGGGTGTATTTTGACAGTGAGAAAACCTCTTCCACCTTCTTAAAACCTGGTATGATCACTGAATAAAATGGAAAAGGTACAGTGTATAAAAAGTACTTAAGAAAGAAAGGTACGCTTACCGGAGAGTCATGGGCTCAGATTGCACTGCCTGAAGGATGCCTGCATGGCTCAACTGACCTCTTGAACTTCATTAGACAACAGTACTGGAGTTTTCTCCCTCTTGTTTACTTTTTTATTTACAGACATTCATGCCTTCAGTGACTATTATATTATACTTAAGCAATGTTCATGGCAAGTTTAAGGATTCAAATTTCTTCATTCATAACTTCAGGGTCTTTTTGAAGAGGTTCATCACTTTTTGAAATGCCATTTTTCCAGTTTAGTTTCACATATTAGGTTTTAATATGATTCTTCTCTAACTGTGTTGGACTTTCTAATACCCATGTTTCTGCTATCCTGGGACTATGGAGTTCTAGACTCACTGTCTTACATATGACTAAGTCAAGAATAATGCTACCTTTTTATACTATAAAACAAGTTTAAGATTCAAAATGGTGATTTAAATCTATATGATTTAAAAATCCTTAAGCTTAATCTCAGGTTTATATTTGAGCTGCGTTTTGGAATCATCTATTCATTTCCTGCTAAATTACATTAATTTCTTCTGGCATTATGTGTTCACTGTCCATATTTGTAGCTAGAGGGTGAAAGTACTCTCTCATGCATACAAAATGCAGGAACTTTAGCTTTGCATTAATCCAACACAAGTTAAATCATTGCTATCATAGCTCAAAAACTTTCATATATTGATTTGTGATTTGTGGCTAGCCAGTTTCTGCTTGTTATAACATTATAATTAGAATAATATGTACATGTTACAGAGACCTATAGATTCTACTGTTGTGTTTGTCTTTTTAAATATTATATTCTCATAATTCTTAAATTTTGAGCCATAATATCTACCAAAGGCACCAGCTGAGACTGATGATAGTCTCTTGTGCATGTATAAGCCATACACAAATGTAGTTACTGTCAAAAAACTCACAAACTGAGGTTAACTGGCAACACAAAAGTCTAAAGAAGAAAGAAATCATACATAGTCCCTCAGCATAGCCACTTTCTAGTAGCTATAGCAGGATATAATTTGACTTAAACAGGGATGTGAGCTGGAAGAGGACAGTCTAATAACTCAGTTCAGAGAATGTGCCCTATCTGTAAGGGCATGAGAGGCAGCAAAGAAACCAGTTTCAGTAGTCATCTTAAAGGCAAGGATGTGATGGGTATGAGTGAGAGGGCTCAATCAAAACGTACAAGTGAAAAAGGAAGGGCAGAATTTTGGGGAGCTGGTTACATGTGGTGCATGGCAAAAGATTGTCTCTTCATTCAGCTCTGGACACGTGACTTTGTGATTACAATAAACAAGAGACAGTGTTAACGGGAGGAATGAGGTCCTCATCGCAGGGCTGGTGATGCAAAAGAAGCCATAATGAGTGCAAAGTCATTCATAACGTCGTAAATGTAAGTATAAAACAGCAAAACCTTCACATGCACAGACATACCTGTTACCTGCTGAGGGACTTCACCTTTCCCTGAATTTCCCTGCAAGAGAACAGCTGATCCTTTTTTAAGACCTCACATGTGATATTTCAATTCAAGATTACAGACCAGTGTTTTACTAAATTCAAACCACTTTGAATTTGGAGAAACTGAGGTCAGATACTCTGAAAGCAGCATAAAAGAAGAGAAGCTTATGCTTTTTGTTATAAATGTTAACCTTCGGAGTCTGCAAATGCAAAATTTGAATTGATCTATTATGATGTGTTCTTATAGTTATCTTTGGTCACCACTTGCTTTATGTGGAGGAGTGTGACAGAAAGGTAGGAATCAAGGTAAAAAGCATTATTATCTAAGAATACTCTTCCTATTGGGCTGTTTAAAAAATCCATGCAGAACAAGTTTAAGAGCAGCAGATACTTAAAAAGCTGTCAAATAGCACTGTTAACTATAATAATTTATCCTATAATTTAATGTAGCCCTGACCCCTGTCATGAGTTAATACACCATGAAGAATAGTGTGCAAAAAACATGCTTATTAATGAATTGGAGAAATAATGTGACATTGGTTTTTTTTTTTTTTGCCATTTTTCCATGAGATATCTTAATATTGGAGTTAGCAGAGCCTAGACAATTTTTGCCATATAATTATGTCTGTCCATACCTTGTAACTTGTGCTGTGATTAAAAGGTTTGTAATTTTTAATTACGCTGTCTGAAGATAGTTGTTTGGTTAAAGACAAAAATAACAGTACCTATGAACTCTCCAACATACTCTTTTATTTTCTCTATCTTTTGCCAAAAAGGTCTATTTATTTGAACATCTTTATATATAAAATATATACTAGCTATATACTCTCTTTCCTTCTTCCTCTCTCTGTGTGTATATATATACATATATACATATATATAGGTATGTATACACACACTAGCTGTAGGTGTGCTTATATTCTGCTAGCTCCATGTAAAATTTACAGTTCTTCAGAGACCAGCCCCTGCAGTGGTCCAGTTTCCCTCTTATTAATGATTATCTCCTCCAGTTGCAGAATGACACAGGCCCTAAATGCATTGGAAATGCTCTCCATGAGTTTCTGTACCCAGAGTTAGGGTATATACGTGAGACTGAACAGCTGAGGGGAAAGACTGGGTATTGGCATTGGAAGTTGGGTTTCAGGTATTACCATTTTCTGTCTGTGGTCTTCTATACCAGTCTTACAGTTCGTGTACTGTCATTATTGCTTTGGTCGAGAAGCCTGTAGTCACCTAGTGAAACTAGATTCTCTTTCCCTAGAAAGCTTGCAATTTAAGGAGCATGCTTTCAAAAACACAGTAGTGATTTAACAGCAGCAATTTCCATTGCCTATAAAGAGAAGAGTCGAGTCTTCCAGCAGCCTAAGGAAACTATTTGAAAATACCTGTCTACATCCTCAGAGTATGAAAATAGTTGTGAAGACATCTGAAAACCACAAATTTAGCTCTTCAGTGGTAAGTAATCTTATTTATCTGTACATATGTTAGCATTATTGGTAAATAAATCTGCTTTAAATACAGAACACAAAACTAAAACCTGATTAAATTCCTGGTGCAGAGTAACAATATTAAACTTAAGAATATCTCATTTTTTTGCATGTAGATTGGACCCATACTCTCTGATTTTTCCTTGACTTTCCCAATGTACCTTAAGCTCCAAGAAAGAGGACAGGTGATAAGATGACTACTGACGGCTGTGGAAGTGAAGTATCCTTTGCGACAAGGAGTGTCTTCAGGAAAAGGAGACCCACCCAGGAGAGAGCTCACATAGGAGTCCCTACTGCCAAGGCTATGGTACTAGTGAAGTATGAGTTAGCTCATCCAAAAAAAAAAAAAAAAAAAGTAATTCTAGGCTGGGCATCTAACGTCACTGTGGAATAGGCATAGTGTAAGAAGGAGACAATTCTTACAGCTCCATTTTCTCAGAATTGGAGACATTAAATTTTGTCTTCTAAGTGTATGACTAAAATACTTAGGCTTCAATTCAGCAAAGTATTTCAGTATGATACTTAGTTTCAGTTTTCAGTAAAATGTTTGGACATTAAAATCAATGGGATTGCCAGACAAGCTTAATAATTTCTTTTTTTCCCATGGAAATGGACTACCCTAAGTGGTTTGATTTTTCCAGATCAATGAAAACTAACAGGTTCTTACTGATATTGAATATCTGACCACTTGTTTAACAATGGGCTTGATGGACTAACCTCAGACTAGTTTTAAAAGCTTTCCTTCGTTTACTTAAACATTTGATAGTAGTATTTTGGGAAACACCTATTTTCCTAGTAACTTTCCGGTAAAAATGCTGGGCCATCTTACACTCAAGTGATTCCTCTGAGGCTTTCTGTCTTGTCTTGTATATGATGCTTGACAGCAATGAAAGGGTTAACTGTCTTGTTGTTTTTAGGCTTGCACTGTATACTGGGACTTGACATTTTCACACTAATTAAAACAGACTGCTTCAGTCCCTATGTACATGTAACTCATATTTAATTCAATGGAAACGTTGAGTGTGCATTGATGGAAAAGTTGGGTCCATACTTTTACTGTTGTGACAATCAGGAAATGTCTTATTCAGTGGTATATTTAATTTGTTCACAGAATCAGTGGTATAACATTTGAAGTATTTCATTTTAATGCAGTACGGATGTCAATAAGGCAAATCTTAAGACTTTCCTCAAGCAAAATTTCCCACAGGTTAGAAGTTGAACATGATGTTATTGGTGAGGCTTTTGCTGCTGCCATGCCGTATAAATCAAACTTCATCTACCCAAGATGTAGGAGTTTATGGCACTGAAATATATAATTTTTCATGCATTTCATTTCCAATTTCAGTGTATATTTACAGGACACCCATGTGAAAGTGCAACCTTTTTTTCTACCTTAGTTACACAAAATACGAAAATTTCTGTTTCTCTGTGGTGTCACTGAGACACTTTTCACTGCTTCTCAAAATGAAAAGCTCTGGCTGCATCTAGATTTAAGGGCAGATTCACACCATGGCAGTTATGACTTGAGGGTCTTGCTCTCTCAGTTGTCCAAATTAAAGACTTGTTAGGAGTCTGCCTTCTTGCTCCCAGACCATGCGAGTAGCTAGCATCAGGAATGGCCTCATGCTCCAGGCTTATCCCAATATGTTGCAGAGGCGCAGCACTCTTGTGTCCAATGGCTCAGAGAGAGCCGCTGGATGGTGGAGTTGTTCTGTTGGCCTCCACGGAGCTGGACCATGTCCATATACCTTCATTATGGTTTACACTCTTACCTCTGCGTATTGTTCATCCTCCAGAGAAGACACATGCACAGATGTGTGTGTGGTGGTGGGGGGGGGGGAATTATTAGGCAACCTTTGCGTGGCAGAATAATACTTCAATCCAGGCTGTGTTTTCAAGGTATATTAGCGCCTTTTCTGCCAGTGGAAGAAAATAAAAATTAAAGAGGAGCAAAAGAACTTTCTCAGTTGATTTCCATTTAAATAAAAAAAGACTTAGCAGCTAATCATAGGGTGTTACTGTTACTCCATTTTGAGGCTACTGTGAGCACTCATAAGTATATACATTTTCTTTCTTAAAATCTCTGAAAAAGTTGAACTATGTGTCTTAATACAGTTTCTGATATTTTGGTGAAAAGGCAGCTATAGATGTCATCATGACTATGGACTTTTATAGTGCCATAAAAATTCAGTGTCGTCATAAATTCATGCTGCTGAAAATGTCGACATTTATGGCAACTTCTACAAGGACATATTTTAAAATGATATTAAAGCTTTATGCAGCAACTTTTATTTATTTAAAAAAGTGAGATTATAAAGAAAAACATTTACTCTTATTTTAGAACAAAGTGTGACAAATAGTTTATAAAAAGGGAAGAAAATGAAAAGGCTTTTAAAAATGAGTCAGTCAGCCCCGCAAGCATAAGATGCTCACATTTGCTTGATATGAAACTACTAGTGGAGGTATGTCATTAATATTCACATCTATTGTCTTTACTATAGATTATTAATCATATGATTATGCATCAAAGATATGGATATATTACACTGTTGCTTTGAGGGCTCAGCACCCCTTTATTTGATTTACATTGGAATAGCCTTATTTACACCTGGGGTTTAGGTCCTGTAAAGCAAATGAACTTATTGAATATTGTTCAAGTTAAAAATAGTAATAATAATAAAAATTGGATCCTTCTCTCTACTAAAGTTAGAGCTGTTTGCAAATCGCAGTGCTGCAGGGCTTTAGGAACCTTGCTAAAACGAATTGCACAGACCTGAAAATAGCATGATCCTGCACACTGAAACTTCCAGCACAAGTCCAGTTGCTTATGAACTGCCTGATCCAAATATCTTACATTCAGTTAAAATATACCATTGATTTCAGACAGCCGTGAGTTAAGCATGTAGTCTATTTCACAGAGACTAGCCATAAGGCAATGTGGTAGAGGTGGGTAACAGTAAAATGCAACTTGTTTTTTTCTTCTTAAAGATATTCAGGATGCATCTACTAACTTCTTTTGAGCTTCCATCAACTTTCATTGAAAACAGCTTGAGAGATTGATGTACCTTAGAGACCAAAATATATCGAGTATTACTTCAAAACACTGACATTTTCGTTCTGGCAGTGCTTTAGGGACTGAGCCCATTCCTACTGAAGTTAGTGAGATAGCCCTGTTAATTTCTATGCAGCAGGATCAAGCACTAGCACTGAATAGACAGGACTAGAAGGCTTTAACTTTTATATGAAGCACAGAGAAAATGCAGGATAAGTATCCTGTTTCCAAGTAAGTATCCTGTTCCTTATGCTCAAATTTGCCTATGCTGTTATATATATGGTCAGTGTTCTCTAGGTCTAAAGGTAGTTTCGATTTAGGATCTTGAAAGTGTTCCATATACAGCTCTCAGCATAAGTGTGTAGTTTCAGTCTGGGTGACTCTGAGTCCAGATTAACGAAAAACAAAATTGGCATCTCTCTGAAACAGCAGCTATATAGTTCTAGTAAGTGAATATGAAAGAGATGGCACATAGGTAGCAGATCCTCTTCTTTCTCACGGGGTTATCTGCAAAGCTGCTCTGCCAATCATTCAAAGGCAATTGCCTTTGATATAGATAGATATCCATTATGTCCAGAAAGAGTACATGGTGCTTCAGCCCATTTCTCATAAAGCACCAAACAGCCTTTGTAAAATAACTTAAAATAATTACACACCAAGGCTGGATCCAGCCTAGGCTGGATTTGAACCTAAAGCCTCAGGACAAAAACAAACAAACCTCTGCCCTATTGTGAGGGCTCCCTCTTCCATGCTGTTTTATGTTTTTTTGTCTCTGCTATTTTATTATTACTAGGCATTATCCTCTATAAACAGCTCTGAGGCTATCCAGAGAAGACAATCAATAACATCTTATTTTATTTTCAAATGCATTTTATTGAGAGTCTTGTCAGGTCAACATCATTTCTACAAGCCTATGGGGCTGAGGCAAGAAGTGTCTCCAAGTCTTAATTTTCATGTGCCTGTGCTCTGAATAACTAATTCCTGTACCCCAAAGAAAGAGCTACAGATGCATATGCCCACTAAATAGTACTACTACCTCTAAGAATATTGTATTTCAGAGGGAGAATCTAGAAAATACTGGAGATGTGGAACAATGGTCAGTTGATTCAATATCTTCAGATATTCTTTATGGGAGGTGGAGAAGTCAAATATAATGAAAAGGATTTCTTTTTCTTAGAGTTGCCATAATTTGTGATTTTTCTTAAGCAGAGGAACAAAAAGACATGTACGCTTGATACAGAAGAAAGAGCTGTTTGCACCTAATATATTAAAGAAAAGTTCAAAGACAGCTTAACCTTGTAAAAATGTTACCTCTGTAATGATGCCAAGATCAGTAGCTGTATGAATTATTACTTTGACTTGCACACATGACTTTGTTTCAGAATTTATCTAACTTATGCATTCATTAATTGGTGATTTTCATATGCTGGTGATTTCATAAATCGATGATTCATTTCCTCTTTAATTCAAACTCCCACCTTTTTAGAAAGTAGTGCATCTTTCTGCCTTCAGATTCACAATATTAGGCTCAGCTATTGTTTGGCAAGTATTCCAAATTCAATGCATTCCAAATGAAATTTGTAGGAAAACAGTAACAACCGTTTTATGTTCAGTATCTAATATCAACTGTAGGACAAACAGCTGTAGGACAGGGCCAATATCATGGCCCTACTTTCAAATTATGTCCTCTTGTATAACATAGGAACAAAGTATTTGTGGGAACTGATCTGAGATCCACCTAAACTAGTACTTTTTCAGCAAGAGTGGGCAATATGCTCTGATGTTAAAATCCTAGAACAGGTAATTATGAGAAAAGCTTCTTATAGCTAGTAGTAAGAGGTTGTTTATACCATGAGTATGGCTTTTAACCTTCTTCCTAGTATTATTAGGATAATATACTGTGATTCTGAATACCATGATTACCTTGCCCATTCTTCTATGTGAATGTCTGGCCTCATATGACAGTGACGTTCTCAAAAAAATTTTGCCATTCATAGACTATCACACCTGCCTGGTTTGAAAATTCATCTCCTGCTTTTTGGAAGTGTTTTTCAACTGGACAAATGTACCTCTATTGCAGAAGAAATAAAAACTTTTCAGCAGCTCAGTCAGGCAAATAAGGCATCATTCACTTTTTTCCAAAAGCTTCTCTCTATCTTAGTTACATGAAATTCAAAGATTTAGGAGCTTGTAAACCAATAATAGTTATTCAGTCTAAACTCCAAGCATAACTTACTATGGGCACTGGAGGCTGAGATAGGATATTGTATTTGCATACGTACAGTATATGGAGAACTGTTCTTCTGTTTTATGGAGCAGCAATCATATTTAGTTTAATGTCTTATAAGTCCCATAAAATGACATTAGGAAATTTTGCTATTTGGCTGGTGAACAATCTAAGCAGCAGTGTTAACTCATCATAACACTACTACTTGAAATGCTCAAGCCTCATAAAATTTGGGATATAAATATGCCATCTCAACTAAATGAGATCAGAGATCCTGTGTTAGGTCCTTTTGTAGGGTAGGCACTTTCTGCAGCTATTATGTGTGATGGTCAGCTAATGTCAGAACATTTAGTAGTCTAAATGAACACCCAAAACTCTAGGGTTTACTCAGATCTCCTAAGAATTTCTCCCATTTGTACCAGGGAGTATGAATCTCAGGAAAAAAAATCATGCTTTTGCCCTTTTGTTTTTAAACCTAGCCAATCATCTGGAAAGTCACTCAGGTGTCTAAACGCAGCTTTTTACTACCAAGGAAGCCAACATAGGGAATTTGGCACAACATCACAGTGGTGGTAGATGTGACCTGAGATCTCTAAGAGTCCTGCAGACAGAGCACAGGCAGCATTCTCAGATGATCTAAAAATGCTACTAGATGAAGGGCATAAGGCACAAGGGCAACAAAAGGGTACAATTGCCACAGTACCTTATTATTATTATCATCATCATCATCATTATTGTTAATAATAATAATAATCTGGGTGATTAATGTTTGACATTCCCTTTAATACTTGCATAAAGATCTAAAATGAGTCTGATATAAATATGAATAGATATGATGATGCTAATCATGAGCTCTGCAAACCCAAAATAACAGCAACTTCAGTTTATGATTTTTTTGTATATTCATTGTTCATCTCTGTCTTTGTGTCCTTCTCTTGATGCATTAGGAACATCCAGGCGGTAGCAGGAGGAGTTACAAATGCTAGATAGCTAGGAGACAGATTTTGCCCTGGGCTGGACTGATAACCCATATAATTTGCACTGAGAAAACGAGCTTGCTAAGCCTAAACATGCTGGCCTTTCAGTTATGTCTTACATAACATGGGCTGTACTTTCTAATGTAATTCCTCCCACCACCTTTGTGTGAGATTTTAGCTCTGTATGGGTCCACTCTGTTTCTCCTGCAGTTCCAGAGAATTTGAGTAGAGATGCCATCCAAGAAATTTTCTGCCCGTGCTAACAATTTGTTAGAAGTAGATCTTAACCTTCTAGTAAATCTGTAAATATTACAAGTAGTAGATACAATATTGTAAGCTGCAAATAGATAGGACTCCTTACTTGGGGACACATACTTAGTGCACCCAAACATGTCTATGTTTAATGGACAGGAAAGAGAAGAGAGGCAGAGAAGTCAGCTGGGTATGCTATGCATCATGACTCTGTGGTCTGCAGACTGAATTCCTTAATGACATTCTCATTAAAAGTTCCTGCTGCCAAATACTGTTTGCTTTTGCCTTTGGAACTGTCTGCATTAATAATGAGAGACTCCTCTCAGAAGGTATTTACATAAAGTATTATTCTCATGTCACTGCCACAGACCGCAGCTCCACATTAGTTGTGAGAAGAGAGAACGCCTTGTGAATGAATTAGCTGCCCTAGGTATCCCTGGAGGCCACAGGACATCTTACCAAAAACAAGTCCAACCCAGTGCATAGGTGGTAACAGTACTACTGTGTTTTCATAGAGGAGAACGCCCTCTCACCTCTCTAATACCTGGTCCTGATGGTGACTTGCCACATGCTGACCAGGTGATGTGCCTACCTGGTGAGTGTGGTCTGCCCATCTCGAGAGAGGTCCCATACAGCGGATCAGGTCAAGAAGGGTGGTGGAGCACTTCTAGGCTCCCACACAGTAGGACTGGTGGTGCTGAATAAAGGCAAAGGCTTCAGATATTTCCCAGTGTCAGAGTCAAGGAAGGAATATATGTAAGGATGGGACAAGCAAGTTTGTGTTTGTGTGTGTGTATATACACCTATATATATATAGTATATAAACATATGTATGTACAGATATTTCAGTAATATAATCTTTCAGGTTCTTTCAGTGGCCAGCAATCCGCAGCTCAGGAGTTCCTTGAGTCACAGGTTGCGTCTTCATGCCTAATGGGCTTTGGTTTTGCACACATGAAGTTACACTTAAGATTTGTTCCTTTGAATTATTTTAAAGTATTTAAGATCTTAATAATTATTTTAGACTGAAGTTTTCAATATCCAGAACAAGTTTTCTTTTAGTGGTGACTGAAACAAAAAAAATAGCAGTTTCCATAACCTTCGTGTATCTAGTTTATCAACAAATCATAATATCTTTACTGTTAAGAAAAAATATATGCAGACTGGTTTAGATTAATTTTTTTAAAAAATGAACTAAAAGTTCATGGCATTTCTGGAGATTTTAAGAGGCTGGGTAACTGTATTCATGTGTTTTCACTACTGCTTTTTTGTTAGAAGAAACAAGTGAAAAGATGAAAAGTTATTTTAATGATATTTCTAGGGAAAGTGAAAGAACCCAAAATCTTGTTTCAAAGTGGCATTTTTGTCTTCACTCTTTCTACCCCAGCAGCTGCACTAAATTAGCCCCAACTCTACCATGTTAAGAGATTCAGATAAGGTTTAAATAAGCATCTATGCTTCTGGTGATTATTCAAACAGAGTCTCCTAACCTTTTGTAGTTCACCCATCACCAGTTAATATCACATTAACAACTGACAAATAATGTTGCACTTTATTGCAATTTGTAGAAGCTCAGTAATCTGCCCATTAATTCTCTACTATTTCTCATTTGGCCTCATTCTCTTCATATAAAAGGACTAAAGATTGTATACAACCAAAATTAGTTTTTTATTAGTAGATAACAGAGTCCTTTCCACAGTTTGTAATGTTCAACCTGGAGGAAAAAAATCATTGTGATTACACACTGAAAAAGTATTTAATTCACAGAAACAAAGTGCTTTTTTAAAGCAGTAAATTCCTTTAGAGCGAGTCAATTTCGTTTCACAAGAAAACAGCCTTTCCTGCAAACAATACACTTCACAGGATTTTATTTTTTCACTCCATTAAAGATTGTCTGATACGTCTCTAGAAGAGATAAAAGTGACCATTTTTCTGACTCTTTTCCAAAAGTGTAACATTTTTTCAACCAAAAGTGTGGGTTTTTTTTGTTTGTTTTTCTTTTCTTTTTTTTTTTTTTTTTTTTTTTTTTCCAGTTTCCAACAGCCTGTAATGGGCTGGGAGAAAAACAGTTTCACCAGAATTACCAGAAGTATTTCCAGTGCCAGTCAGCTCTACATTCACGTGAAAAAGATGGTGCAATTGTGGTTTCAGGAATGACACCACAGAAGGAAGGTGGAATCCCAAGAAGAATACTTCATCTTCTAAGTAAGTGTTTTTCACATTTTATGCAAGACAAAGACATTTGAGCTGAAAGATCTAATTCTCTGTTGCTCGGTACAGTCACTGGCACAAGCACAAAGTAGCTGTACCATGATATTAAATGTGAATGGTATCATTTACACTCATTTTGCATTTCTGATGAAGAGTAATAGAAGATGAACCCAGGCTTTTTCAAGGCACACATACCATTCTTATTTTCATAGGTGGAAGGCAATTGTACCTTATTTTTAAGGGATTATTTGACATGCGCTGCCGCAGCCCATCCTTGGCAAGCACGGGAAGGAACACACACATCAATGTGATGCAAGTTCAATCCAACTTTATTCCTTTGCCTACCTAATTTATATATCTTTTCTAACAAGCTCATGTATCAACGCGCCTCGCAAAGCATTTCTATTGGTTGTCTAATATTGTCCAAGCGCATCTGCTCAGTTTCTAATTGGCTGTTGTGTTGACTCCCCTTCTGGGTGCACATTCTGAGAGTGATTACAGGCATCTGCTTATCTGCTGCATATCCTATCAGTGAATACAGGGGTCTGCTTATCTTATCTTCTTAGTCCTCTTGCCCTCAAGGAATCCCTCCTTGGTGACTTTTGAATGGCTTGTTGCTTACCTCAGTTCTTTATAATCCTGCAAGATAGCCAAGGCCCAGACACAGGGCCCCAACACCTCCCCCTCTTTTTTCAAAAACAGAGTCAGCTATCCTCTGCATGGACTGCTGCAGACATTGCAATATACAAGGTAGACATACAAGTAACATCAGAACAATCAATCCCATAAGCATAAATTGATGAACGAGAGAAGCAAACCAAGAGCTTAAACCTAGCGATTTTAACCAACTTTCCAAGCCCCAACTCTCCTCTCTCAGTTTACTCATCCCATCTTTTAGGTCCTTTATTCTCTTATGGATAGATTCCGAATGATCAGACAAATTCATACAACACATTCCCTCAAACTCCTCACACCCATGCCCATGCGCTAATAATAAAAAATCTATAGCTGCTCTATTTTGCAATACTGCATGATTTACGCTGGCTACGTCTTGAGATAATTGATCTAGAATGTCAGAAGTCATGTTAAGTTCATTTTTTGTCCAACAAGCTAACTGCTTCAACGTTGTCATTGCACGTGCTGCTGTAGCCCCGGGAAAAACCATACTCATTAAAAAAGTTCTCAGACTACTCCAAAATTTAGGGTCTCCCACTTCGCTACAGTCTAATTGATGCAATTCTCTTTTCTTCTGACGACTCCTTTGACTATCTGCCCACTGTATCACTGTCGACACATTTGGGTGAAATAATGTTAGTTTCCCCAAATAGCATGGTCCCCCTTTCGGTCCTGCTGGTACTCCGTTCCATGCCCTATCTCCACAGATCAAAAAGATTCCGGGCGGCAATCGCCGCGCTGGCTTATCAGTTAGATTGCATTTGGAGTATGTTTGTCCCATTACTTTGTCTGTTTTCAATCCCGACTCGACAGACGCCCATGTTTTACTGGGCATGTCAAGCTCTGTACTTAGGGGCTCAAATTGCACCCATCCTCCGTTTCTTGTGCCATTTGTGGCATTTACGCATCCTAATAAATCTAATTCTTCTGGGGGTGACCGCAATGTGTAGTTTAGTTGTTTTATAATCTCACACTGCCACCCACCATCTCTTTGTGCATCAGTCAAACCCGGAGTTTTCAGCGTCTGGTTGACCGTAGTAAAGTTTAGACATGTTAAATTTCCAATAAACCCTTGAAATTCCCTCGGTTGCCACACCGGCACTCCCACTAAACAAGTTCGAAATGGATCTCCTGGTCTCTGCAGGCTCAAGCAAAATGATTTCTGACCTGTTGTATTAGCTACGGTTACCCATATGTTTTCTCTCTCATTAATATTCGTTAATGACCACACATGAATCACGCCAGTTAATCCCAACCACCAAACCCACTGTGCCTTCATGTTTCTTTAGGCAACACTTCTGGGTTTGCTTCAGCACCCTGTAATGCATTTGTTGTTTCGGCTTTCTCCTTTGTCAGCCACGGCCGCACCCACTTGGCTGGTATCCACGTAGTTCTATCCCTGGCAAATTTTCTTGGTACCGATAAGCCTCAGTGCCGGCCATCTTTTCCTCTATCCCTTTTATTTATTTTTATATTTATATATTATTATTATAAATTATAAATATATTTATAATCACAATTATAATATTATAATTATAAATATATTTTTATATATAATTATAGTTATTATTATTATTATTATTATCGTTATTTATCTATTGGTTCCCATGTTGGTCTGTCCACTCTTTATATAACTGGCATGGCTGTAGGAGTGAACAGAAACTCTCCCTCCAACTTAGCATTCTCTATAAGGCCCTTGTAACGCGTAACAGGGTTAAAATTCGGGTCATGAGGTGGCACTACCTCATCTTTGCCTCCCTTCCCCACAGGGCCGAACAGTTCCCTCTCCTTGCCATGCACCACCGATTGCAACCATGACAACACCCCGTCCGGATTTATCCCTTTTGTCCCGCGACCCGCCCCACAACCGACCGCCAAACCCGACTCAAATTTGTCGATCTGTCTCTCAATGTTCTCAGCCCCTTCTACAATTGAGTTATGGGCAGCCTTATATGCTGCCTTTATGTCCCTTCGTCCCGATCCCAGATCGAGGTGTTTCATCTGGTCCAATAAGGCAGTCATCTTGTCGGCTTGGCCGCGGAGCTCTTGACAAATCTCTCTCAGCTGCTCTTGGTCCGCTGGCTCATCGTCCGGCAGCGGGACCTTTACTGGATCAATGTCCATATTCGCCGGGGGAGCGGTACACACGGGACGGTCCTCCCCTTCCCAGGGTGGTAAATCATCGTCTACTCCCCCCCAAGCCTCCTTCTCGGCTACGGAAACAGGACAGGCATGCAGGGGACACTTGAGGTTATAATTGTCAGGCGCCCTCTCATACCGAGGTCCCGAGCCACTCACAGCTGTCCATTCTGAGTCTCCCGAGCCCTCCTGCTCCTCGTCAGTACTTTGTACGGCGCTGCGAATGGCAGCAGCAACAGCCGCTTCTCCGTGCAACTGTTCTAGCATCAGTCGGACCGGTCGGTAAATCTTTGCTAACGACCGTGCCTCCTTAGATCCCACTTGCACGCTCTCCCACAGTTCCTTTCCGACTCGTTCCCATACTTCCAGCTTGTATACTTGCGGAGCTTCTGCTATAAGCCCCTTTCTTCGGCACCACAGTAACAAATCAGTTAAGTCTGATTTCGTTATCTGTGTGTCCGTTTTCTGAGCCAACTTCAACAGGCTCTCTAGTGTTGCTTGTTCTATCGCTGATGCAGCGACCCCCATCCTGCTTCCCTGACTCACCGGTCAGTCGTGGCCACAATCCGCCTTTCTTCGGGCGCCCAGCTACTGTCGCTGGCTATGCAGGATCCTTGCCCGCTTACGGCTCCACTACTACCCCAGTTGGTCTCTGAGGATCACGTCGGGGTCACCAGATGCCGCAGCCCATCCTTGGCAAGCACGGGAAGGAACACACACATCAATGTGATGCAAGTTCAATCCAACTTTATTCCTTTGCCTACCTAATTTATATATCTTTTCTAACAAGCTCATGTATCAACGCGCCTCGCAAAGCATTTCTATTGGTTGTCTAATATTGTCCAAGCGCATCTGCTCAGTTTCTAATTGGCTGTTGTGTTGACTCCCCTTCTGGGTGCACATTCTGAGAGTGATTACAGGCATCTGCTTATCTGCTGCATATCCTGTCAGTGAATACAGGGGTCTGCTTATCTTATCTTCTTAGTCCTCTTGCCCTCAAGGAATCCCTCCTTGGTGACTTTTGAATGGCTTGTTGCTTACCTCAGTTCTTTATAATCCTGCAAGATAGCCAAGGCCCAGACACAGGGCCCCAACAATGCGCATACACACAAATTATATTAACAGTCAGATTTCAAGATACATTACTACAAAACAAACAAATTAATAGCTTTGATCCCTTATGTCTTCATCAATTTGAGACTGACCTCCTGTAACTGGAGGGGAGGGCTATGGACCACAAGGTTAGAGCATGAGGGGCCACATTCTCCACTCTGTCTGAGCTATGCTCAATGCAGAAAGACACAGGAAGGCAAAAGTAGCTTTATATCACCTTTAGTATTTGAAAGTTTACAGTAACCCACTGGACCATGTTCCACCTTCTTTAACATGGGCCTAGGTGCCAGTGCTGCCACACACAACCATGGCAGAGGTTGCCCCAGCTGTGCTGTCTTTCTTGACACTTGCTCAGCCGGATGAGCTGCAGTGCAGGAGCTCGCCACAAGGCCATCAGCTCCAGATTCACCCCAAAAGGCAGTGCGACCACAAGACCAAAAGGGAAGACTGACCCTGGATTTCTTGAGTTCTGCTCCTCAGCCCCTTGGCTCCTGTGGGCCTCAGTCTCCCTGCCTCTGTGTTTTTTGTCCTCATCCTGGTGGTTTGAGGCTTAGTTCATTCACGCTTGGAGGCTGTCTGAGGGAAGATAGCCCAGAAGTCCCTACCTTATTTCAAGAGGTCTAGTTATCGCTTCTTCTCTACATGACCAAACACCCTACGAATCTCTCTGGGAACAATTTCTTGTTATTGTTGACATTTATCGCCTGATCGTTTTAGTCTTTTTCTATCTTGCTGTTTACAAATGAATCAAAAGGCAGCGCAAATCATTAGAACTAGCGCTGCAAAGTTACTCTTTTTGGCAAAATCCCGCCTGCTGTCATTTTCTATAGTTAAGACTTTTGCCTGAAGCCTTGAATGTCTCACCCTGACACCAGCCTGCAGTAATTAATCATTAAACAGTGATTGAGGCAGTGGACCCCAGAAAATATCTTCATATTCTACCATATGCTGGAGCCAGCTGCAGCAAGCATTCAGAGAGAAGCTGCACAGAGGAAAACGCTCTGTCTGACAGTCCCCTGCTGAGAAGTCCAAGTGCAGAAAGCCTCTAACTAAGGGCCATAGACAGAATGTTTGCTTGTATTGACCTTCATTACCTGAGATTGTTTAGAAGGCAAAATGTCAGTGTTAATGTGCTAGAATTTTAAACATTATCACATTTTAATGACTGCTTCCAGCCTCTCGCATACTCACAATGTGGAACAAAATTGTGGATTAGTGTAATGAAAGGTTATAACAACAATAACAACAACAATAATGAGGGGTGGGCAGATGTGTTTTGCTTAATTTCAAACTCCCCTGGAGCATCTGGGGCTTGGAATTAAGCGCGGTTTCCACCCACCCGAGGTTCATGCTGTGTAAAGGCCTGGCCCAGTGCCACGTCTGGGCAGTTGCTGCCCACTTTGGCCGGCCAGGGCCGGGAGAGCTCCTGCTTCTAGCTCTGCTGAACGCTACGGGCTCAGCTGGTCCCTGTAGAAAGGCTGGGGCCAGCACCAGGGTGGGAGGAAGGAAATCGACACCTTCTGGGTTATAGAATTACCCGAATGTGGGACAATTTACAGCCTGCCCACAAACATCCCAGTCCCAGGAGTGCTGCTAAGACCCAGGCAACTGTCTAAGACCTGGAGGCATCCTGAGTCTACCTCTGCCTGCCTTCATCGTGTAGCCTGCCTTGCACAGGTATGCAAATAAACAGCAATCTGTACGAGAGAAACGCCATAGGGGAAGCTCCCTTCTCAAAATATTGGGTTCGATGTTCTGCTCTTCCTCAGTGGACACAAAATACTTGCCATTTGCTTTACTGATATTTCTGCAGGCACACTAGACACTGCTTGAAGACTGAGAGAGATTCGTAGCCTGTCCTTGCAAACTGAGAACATTGTGCCTCACACTCTGCATGCTCACACCTTCCCTAGCTAGAGTGCTGGAAACTGTGTCTTTTTCTATCATCCTCATAACTGACCTGTTTGAATGCCTCTGTTGATTTATGCAAACATGACTCTCACTCTCAAGACTTGCTTAAAGATAGAGAAGAATTTTTATATAGATGTTTGGTTTATAGGGATTTCACGAATCTTGCATTTCTAATTGAAATCCTGCAAACATTTTTGCTTGTGTTGCTGCTTCCCACTTTATTCATGCTTTGCAGAAGAAGCTAGTCATTACATCAATATGACATAAAAGAAATTTATTTCCTGTAGACCTTTACATATAGAAGTTAAAATGAGATTTAACACTAAGGCAGATGATTTGCCACATGACCAATAGCTGTATTGCAGAAAGCATGGGAGCCTCATCAGAGGACTGAATAGTCTTATATCTCTAGGGTTTCCTCTAAGTCCTCCAGTATCTGCATTCAAGAAAATCCGCAGGACTATGTACATTTGGCATAACAAGCTACTAAAACTTTTTGTTTTGTTTTGTTTTGTTGAAGTGGATTAAGCTGTTTCACTTTAAATTTGTTGAATAAGTCATTAAACAGCATTTCTCCACTAATACTCAAAGGAGTGGTGGTTCAGCCTTCTGTTCTTTTCCAAAGCCAAGTTTCTTAGAGGATTTTCTGTAATGCAGTGTGAGTTTCTCTATGACCAATATTTGCTCAGGGCGTAAAGGCATTCATGACTCTGGAGGAGCATAAGGAATGCAGTTGCACTGAGGCCTAAACTAGCGAATTGATTACAAGGGGCCAAAGTCTCCTACTCCTTTTAAAGGAGAAAAAATGCTATTCAAGGTGCTTTGCAGTATCTCATTTGTCAAACAAGTAAAATTTATAGATAGTTTTGTCTGATAGCAGGTATGTTCTAGTCGGAGGTGAATGTCACGTTTATTGGCCAGAGACTGGTACATCTCCCCACCTTTATGTACATATGGGACAGAACAGGCAAGACTGTGTTTGCTAAGGTCACAAAAATACAGTAATCAAAGGAGGAGATGATGAGTACTTGAGTAAGATATTCAACCATCTGGCTGGAGAACTCAGGCTGTATCTTAAAGATATCATAATGTAAGCATCTAAGTGATTTAGATTTATCGTAGCTCTGAGGAACTTTGAGACTGAACGTACTGAAATAATTATTTTTCTATTATCTTTCTTTAAGCAGCAGACAAAACCTAACTTTGGCCTGAGCCTTATTCTACAATGTAAGAATTAACAGCTCTGATATAGTAGATACTAAACAGGAAGAAGGTGGGAGGGAGAAAGTAATATTACCAACATGTCTTTCAGACATGACTATTATGGCAGAAAGACCTGTTCAAGGAAATTTTGGGGGAGGACAAGAACATTAAGACAGGGAATTATACCTCTTTTTCTCATTCTTAACCTACTCTTTATCACCTACCTGCACACATGAGGTTGAATAATGACGCACTTTAAGCACAGGCTTAAATTTAGTGTGTGTTCAAATCTGGATCTGAATTTTGTGTAATAAACAGAAACATTGGGTACCAGACAGAAATGAGTAATAGAGCAGGCTGAAATTTTTGACTCTCCACCCTTCTTTTTAACATTTAAAATGTTTTTCTAACTCAAAGTTTGTTACATTTGGTAATTGAATAATGAAAAATGATTCATGGTATTGAGAGCTAGAATGAAGTTGGCTTGGGTGACCAGTCATGAATGTGTCAAGAGACAGCGAGGCTACAGAACTTGAAGAAAGTGCACTGGTAGATTTTAGTGGAAACTTTGTCACATCTCACCAGCATATGCTAAGACAAATGAAAGAGCTATTTTATTGGAAATAAAATGATGTTGTTTCAGGTCTCTGAGACAAAGAAAACATTTTCAACTGTACAGAAGGGATAAGTAATCTAGTGGTCACCCTGGAGACCATCATGCACCTAAATCCTGAGCTGAAGGAGCCAAAGAGGAACCATCAAATTTTCTCCTACATTGCATCTATTCTGGATACCTTAGGTTTTAATGGGAGCAGCTTTCTGTGAACACCTGGAAGGTTTCCTTATTCACATGGTAAGGAGGTGTGACACGCTTCAAAATATGGGGGGGTTTACACTTCATTTCAGTGCTAGGCATAGCAAATGGCATCCACATCTCTCTCAGGTTTGCTAGGATGAACAGGACAGTGCACAGAAATCTGAGTCCCACATTCTCAAACCTCTGGTGCTATCCCTCAGTCAAAACTACAAAGTTCATGCTCAGCTGAATCTTTTCCTCTGAAACATGTTGTTGACAGAAAATTGGATTTTATTTTAAACAGTCTTTAAAGGCCTGGTTTGGGAAGGTTTTTGCCAAAAATATTTGAGTCAAAAATGGGAACTGTATATGTCCTTTAGACTTTACAGTTTTCTTCCTTAGATTCCCATTCTTGTCCTCCCTTTTTGACCGTTTGCAATTAAGAGCAGCAGAACATAGCTAGACAGTGCTATTTTCTGTCATCAGCAAGGGAGGGAAATGTGAGGAATATATTATAGCAATCCAGCGCATGTGAGGAGATAGGAGGAGTACCAGATTCTCTGCTACAACATCTTTCCATTATCAACCAACATATCCTTTTCAGTCAAAGCATTTTGTAGAGATAGAAATGCCAGATAATTTCAGACTAGCCAGAAACACCATTGCCAAGATATAATAATATTCCAGAGCATCATTATTACGATATCCTGATGAATACCAAGATGAACACTGAGCTGAAGAAGGGTCATCTCACAAAGAAATTCAGACAGAGTTTGTGTCAAAGTGCCCAGATGCTACAAATTATTTCTGAAAACAGTAAGGGTACACTCCCAAAAGACCAAATACAGCATAATATGAAACAGAATATAAAATAACTTTGCCCAAAAGATCAGGAAGTGTATTATTTTATGTAACTCTAAAAAATGGTTTTGACAGGGCTTATCAAGAGAGGAGTGTTTACCGGTTGTATAGCATGTGCAAGATATGCTGATCCAGAGCACTTTTTCAGGGGAGTCATTTATGAGTTGTTTTCAACAAGCTCGGATTTGATTATAAGGGAGCCATACCAGCTAAATTCTGTGAAACATTCAAAGGTAAGTAGGACTTAGCAAAATGTTTAAATGGTCTTTCTTTTTAAAGTGTAGGTTAAAAAGGTAGAAAATAAGATATGAAGGTGTCCCTGGGGTCCTATTGTATTGTATAGCTACTGCATACTTTGGGGAAAAAAAAAAAAAAAAAGAAATTCTTTCATACTCTTTTCCATTACTCTTAACAAACCTAATCATAGGCTTTATGATTACTGGAAATAGAGACATTTTGTGAAATATACTGTGAGAACACTGTCTAATAGGAAGGCAGTAGGGGCGGCTCTGGGGCGGGGGTGAGGGGATTACCCCTTGTACTGGGAAAGTTATTAAGGTTTTCCAGCAAGTCATCTGAATTTATGATACCTAAAGATATTTTCTAAGTGGTTTCCCAAAGTACAAATTGCAGCAGCCTTCTATTTTTACCCTGAGGTCTTTTTCACAATTATATATGCAGATGATCTCTAATAAATTGATTTATACTTCTCTGTTTCATAACAGAAATATTTATTGTAAGAAATACCTCTTATCTTAAGAGCACCTGATTTTATAAATGTTGAGTCAGTAAATGTGAATATTTAACAAGGTAGCCTCTGCACTTCCAAACAGCAGTGCAGGTAAATGTTGTCTTTTAATGGAATTTAGCTTTACCAAATTCTTTCAGTACAAAACATAATGAATTGCCTTACTTGTTAATAATTGTTTTACTGTTCATTTCCTCTTGATTTTGGAAAATTTTTGATTTTTCCACGGGACCCTCATATGACTACAATTTACTGAACAAAAAAGACTTTAAATGATCTAATTCCCTCTTTTGCCTGAGAGTCCATATTTTGTACTGAGTCAAAAATGGAGTGAAACCTAATACATAAATATTCCCCACAATTCTTCACTGTTTAAGATAAATTTAACTTATCTCAGTGAACCCTTATTTAACCCAATATTCTTCACTGTCATTTCAAAGTTAACTATATTCCATATGTACTACTTGTGTTTTTATTTGTAGGTAATTAAATTCAAAGGAAATATATATACATATATATATAATCAGCCTGAAAGAAAGCCATAGGAGGAATTTCTTATGCAAATGGGATGTCACAGGAACAGCCAACAACCTTGAAGGTATAAAACCCATACCAAAGCATTACATAGCCAAGGACCACAAATTTTCCTCCTGCCTTGGGGATATGTGAGTTTGGGGGACTCCAGAGATGTTTCGTAGGCAGGAGGTGCCGCAGGCATCCCTTCCCTGGGGTGAGCCGTTGCTCCTTTGCAGCAGCCTGGCACTTGCCGTGGAAGCCCTTGCTCTACGCCTCCCACTTTCTGCTGGGCTTCTCATTCCCAAGCAGCCCTTACCTCAGCACAGCCTCACTGCTCTGATAGGTGATTTGAAATGCTTGAAATCACTGCTTGAAAGGCAGGACCTTTGAGAATTAAACTGATCTTTAAAATGTGTCATGTTATCATGATGCTTGTTTTATCGTATTTTTTTTTAAGAATCTATTTCACATGATAATATCAAATTGCACCCCACTGTTCCCTCAGCACAGCTACCTGCAGTACAAGAGCCATATCTGAGCAGCACAAGGTCCTTCAAGCCTCAGGAGTTTGGCCATCCTCCACATATTTTTCCCCTATATGAATATTCCTTTGAGAACCTTTTGTTTTTAAAATTTACTGTAAACTGCATCCTGTATTGTATTATTTTCTGTAGGATCCAGTGCTTTGAAGCACCCAAATATATGATCTTTCCCATGGAAACCAACCAGTTATTCATGAGCATAAGTGCTTTGCTTGATCAAGATCTAGACTGGCACTGAAAAACATTCCAGCTGCTGGAAGCAGCTGTTTCTAGCAGACTCTTGGGAGCTTGCTCCTTCTGTGTGATTCTGAGAATTTACATCCCTCACTTTAGCAACCCAGAGAAAAATGGTTTTATAAAGGCTGGGACCTGAGACAGCAAATAACCCAGTGCTTTCAGAAAGCAACAACTAAATATATGCATTTGGAAAGGAGAGTAGGTGCGTGGACATGTTTTCCACATGATAGGAAAGATGGGGCACCTCAGGTGCTTTGGCCATTGAGTTTAGGGTTAGTCACTTCCACAGTGAAAAGTGTGCATCTGAAATGTTTGTGCTACGTACAGCACCCCCTGACTTTCCCTCCCTTCACCTCCTCCCTCGTATGGGCCTACGGAGTAAAACCGCAATGCTTTTGACTAGGCAGCACCGGCACACTCTAGCAGGTTATGGTGCACTCTCCGAGGGGTGCAAGGCTACCTCTTCATCACAGACCTGCAAACCCAAAGACGAAAATTGCCAAAAAGGTAAGGCTTGAGAGTACCACCGGATTTTGCAAGAGTAACTACCCTTGTCCTCAAGGTTAACAAGAAACGAGGATGCCATCCACAACGCAGCCTGCCTGCAGCTTTGCTGTTAGGGTTCACTGTGTGCTCGAGCAAGCCCCGGCAGGCTGCGTTCCCACTGCTGCACCATTGTGGGGGGCCTCCCCATGTTTTTGGGGGGTGCAAGGCCCATTGCTCCACAGAAGACCTCTAACATCCCCTTGGTTAGGAAGCCGAGAGGGATTCAAAGTCCGGCATGCCTCCAACGCTATTCAGCAGAGAGGAGGCATAGAAAAGGAATATTGCAATTTACTTCTCAAGCATCTATATACGCTGGGTGGGAAGTGCAAGGGGTGCACAAACCTTTCAAGGACCCTAACTCATTGTGATACTTTTGAAAATGTATTTCATCATGCAGAGTAATTCGCAAGGTTGCCACTGTCCACATAAGTGATGGCCTAATGTTACAAACACCTAACTGCTAAGGGCCTTAGTTATCTTGAGCATGGTGAGGAACAAGAATTTTGGTTCAGTTGAAAACTCTTGTACTTTATTTTTTTTCCAATTTGAGACAAAAAAAAAGAAGTTACGGTTTTCAATTTTTACCAGAAGAGAAAAGAAAAAAAAGGTTTGAAATCTAAAAATAATCTTTAACCATAGCATTTTAATTTGCTTAAAGTTCATTGTTACATTTCTTTAAAACACTGAGTAATATTATGTACTCTTTGAAAATGTATATATATATACACACATATATATATTATATATATATTATTTTTATATACATATATATATTATATATATATTATTATATATAATATATTTTATATATATATATACATATATATATATATATTTGACAAGAGCAATTTAGCCAAAGTATTCTTGATCATTTCTATCATTTGTTCATTTGGACAGATATTCCTTGGGCATCTGTAGATGGATAATTACTTTTGAATTTAATTAATAAAAGGTTTACATATTCAGTGAAGAAAAACACTGTGCATATTTAATATCCATTATGGTGTGAAATTATGTTTTTTACCAGGCTAGTAAAACCACAAATGAGGCCTCCTATATGCTGATATCACTTACAAAATCCTAGTTACATGCAGACAGGGACGGCAACAGGAAAGAACAGGTGAATAAATACAATCTTTTAAAACTGTATTTATTTCTATTTAGAAGAATAGAGAAATACAAATTTCTTGCATCAAGTGTTAATTAAAAAGAAATATTATAATAAAACTTATTATTTTAAGGAGATGCAAGTTCCCACTTAGACTGCATGAAAATTGCATCTTCTCTGAGGATGAGAAAGAATAAAAAAATCCTTCTAAAACCTGTTGAATCTATTCAGCTGTGCTGGATCTATCGCAGTTAAGAAAAGATATTCATTCATATTATTTATTTATATGATACCAGTCTACAGGGAAACTAGGTAAGTAGTCCAGCTCTTCCTAGAAGTCTCCAGAGAAATGTCGAAGGTAGCTCCCTCATTCAGTGTTGCATGAAGCATCCTGAGGCTGCCTAACTAATGCATTAGGTTATGGTTTCCTGTGGAAACAATACAACTTGAAGAAACAGTGTTTCGTACAATGTACACATGTAGGTATCTTAAAAGTAGTGTTGACTAGAGCAAGTTAGAAAACTTTAAAATTACAATCAATTTTTTTAAATAGAACAAAAACATTGATGAAAATAGATATTTTGCTTGCAGATTTTTTTTGTAGAACTTGAGTTATTCCATATATTTCTTCCACTATTTTTAATGGCTTTTCTTTTGGTCTCCTTTTTTCCCTTTTATTATATTTAAGGCAAAGAGAAAAAGTAGTGGGAGAAAGAGAGAGAAAAAGTGATGTGAAGTGCTTAAACATTGTGTATTATTTTCTGAACCAAATCCTACTGGTTAAAATATAGAAAAAAAAAATCCATTCCAAACAATTGAAATATTTTTTTTGTGTTTCTTGCAAATTTTTTATCAGATAATACACTGCCCACTTGGCCAGCCTCACCAGATAGTACCAGAGAGCAGACATCTTGATGCTAAGGCTGCAGCATACAAGGCAACGTTGGTCATCTCTTGAGCATAGGTATCAGGCTTGAATAGAAGGAAATTGTAGAAAATTTACTGACAATGCAGATCACCGAAGATGGCAAAAATCTGTTTCCTTGACAACATGACTGCCCTAGAGGTTTCCTGAATTCTTTTTTTTTTTTTTTTTTTTTTTTTTTGAAAACTGGTACAAAATATATTTTTACACATGCTAGCTCTTCTTTCTGATGCCTAACTGAAACTGGAGCCTGGAATGGAGAACTCCCAGCAGTTGAGTTTTATATGTTTAATTCTGGCCATAGAAAACTATCTTGATATGCGAGCTATGTTTCCCCCTTGCCAGTAGAAGCCAGTTACTAAGCTGAGGCCACGCGCTGTTAATTAAACCATGTTGTGCTGAAAACCTGCGGCACAAATACATGGTAGTGGAGCATGTTCTGTGTGCTGTTCCTTCTCATGTGAAAAGCAGTGCATTTCCTCAGTGGATGCACATTGCTTACATTTTTAGAGCCATTAAGCTGGGATAATTATGGAACAATCTAGGCAATGTTCAATAGCCCATGCAGATGCCTGACAGGGCATGTTGTCTCTTAATTAGGAATTTGAATGCCTAATGCTTGTATATTAACTGAAATAATTGGATAGATGTTTTACATTTTCTTCACTTTTACTGACAACCAAGCTAGGAACCACATGAATCAACATATCTTCCTAAAACAACTCATTTTATTTGCACATTCTAGGTGACCTAACTTGTTTAAGTGGGATTTTTAAGAGAATTAATTCTGATTACTATGTAAAGATATTGTAAGATGTTCTTCAGTGAGTTTATCTTACTGCTTACCGTACATAGTATTATAATCCACACAGTGTTATTACTATTGTCTTTTTAGTTCCTCCAAATTCAGGTAAAGTTAAAATGGTTGTCATAATTTTTTATTGTTTCTAAGTGCTGATAATGGAAGACAAAATTGTTCGAAACCCAGTTGCAATACCACACTAGCCCACAAACTGAGGATGTCTTTTCGAGGCTGGGCTCGCAGGGCTGGACCCTGAGGCACTGGCCATGCAGGACAGGCCTCCGTGGACATCTCCCACCCTTGTGCTGACCTTCGCTGAACCCAAGAGGAGGTCTCACCCCGGGTCTCGCTGAAGCACGCGGAAGCAGGTAGGACCCAAGGTACCAAGCCAGTAAATATTCACACCTGCAAGTTGTCGCATTGCATCCAGCGATACCATCCATAAGCCCGTTTCCAGGGCTGAAACACCATTCATCTCCTTTCAAAATAATAAAAACAGTCACAAAATTCCCGTGGGCTCCATAGTAGCAGAACTGGGCCCTGAACGAGAACTTCTTTAATCTCTGTATACGTGAGGAGTACTATGCTTACCAATGTATACATTGTTTATATTTAGGATGCCTAATAAATGTGTTTATTCACAACTATTAGTATAAAAGCTCCTTTAAAAGCAACAAATTGCTCTCTATTAGTAATGTGCATAATGACCTATTTCCATAAACATTTTTAGTAAGAGAAATTTTAATGTGCAAAACCCTGCAGACATTTTATGGAAATTTGACTGTGTTCTGCAGAAGTGCATCACAGTCATATTTTGTTCTTTAATATTTTGTTTTGAGAGGTGAATTATTTTCATTCTGATATATAGTACAAAAGAAGCAACCTGGCACAGGGAAAAGGAAAATGAGTCTTAATGTGTTTCCTTCTTGCTAATGTATATTTGCTTGATTGATGTAAGGATGTTTTTTGCAGAAAATATACAGCCCCTCCTTTTCTTTCTTGTTTGCATATTTATTTAAAAGTATGATGGAGGCTTTAAAAAAGCTCTGTATATCTAGGCATAAGGGAAAAGTGTAATAATGGAATGTCTTTATGGTCAAAAGGATAAACATAGTGAGTGTATCTGTCGTATTGCACCTGTACCTGATTTCTATTCCTAAATGCAGGTTAAGTATGCAAAACTGTATTCATTATATATTGTGGTACTTTTTTAGAGGCATGTCTTAAAAATTTAGCCTGAGGGGGTTAAACATGTGTTAGCTGCATGTTTTTGTTTGAAAAGCATGCAAGCAAAACATCAGTATTGTATGGACTCCTAACATTTCTGTACGTTGTGTACTAAGTGCAACCTAAATGACAGCAGAGCTTTTTATATTAATTTAGTATAACTTTGTTTGGAACAAATAAGGCTTTTTTCTTCCCTAAAGAGCTTAGAAATTCTCAACTACCAACAGTCCATAAAAATAACCTAACTGATGTGTCAGGTGCCAACCATCTCATTTGTGTAAGTAGTTCCACCAAAATTATGTGGGAAAAGTGAACAACGTTTTATTCTAAATTATGCTAATGGCACAGCCATGCAAAGTAGGTGGTAATGGAAAAAGTGCCCATAGATCTACTACTTTAAAAATGAGCAGTGTTTCAGCTCTGCTTTGAAGGCACTGTAGGAAGGCCTTTTTTTTTACGGAAACGTTACCCAGTGTTAAAGCAGAGGCAGAGCACACCTCTGAGTTCCATTCTGCCTTTGTCACTATTTTGGACAAATCATGTGGTTTTTCCAGATATAAACTCTTTTTAACTGGAGTTAGAAGATTTTCACCTATACCTTGATTACCCCATCCCTACTGCATGCAGAGAATGCTTACTTAGCTTTATAAAGTGCTCGGCAGATATATGGGGAAAAAAGCATTAAGTGAGATGACAAAGAAGTCAAAAAGATTAAAACATTAAAGTCTTTAGAGATATCTAAAAGAAAAACAGGTTCCTATAGTTCCAATTTTGTGTTGCAAATGTTCATATGCTTTGCAGTATCTGTATGTTCCATTTAAAAATGGAATGATATGTTCTAGCTGAAAAAATGTCTAAAATAGCACCTTTGTTGATGAAGAGATAGGTGGGACAGAAATGTAGCCTTGGTTCATCATATTAGTTAAGCAGCTGTTTAACTTCCAGCATGTGCCATCAAATTCTGTAGTCTTTAAAAGAGAAGTGGTTACAAATGTAGTTAAGAGCTTGACTAAATATCAGATTGAATATGAGGCTGGATACCCCTACTTCTGTGGAGGGTCATACCAGATCACACCGTGTTACAGCTGTAATAATACAGTTGCTTTAAGATCTTTTTTCAAAGCACGGAGGAGTTCCTAGGAGCTCCCACATATGCTATGAGACCTGAGAATACACAGATGTACCAAGGCCCATATACAGCCCTTATCTTACCTCACTGATGTAAATGGCTAGCTGTAATTAATTTCAGTGGGATCAGGATTATGATATGTAAACCTGCTAAAGAAAACCTTTTCCCTCCTCCCAGTCATGGTGTATGAGTCTCCCTATCATCCCCATTTCTGTATGTAAACATCATAGACAGATGTAAAGCCTTAAAAGGGGAATGAATGAAATCTGAAGTGCTGAATTAGTCAAATTGAATTAATGACCATGTTTAGTGGTATTTTTGCTATAGAGAGTGTGAAGAATCAGTCAAGATTTTCTCCTGTGAGGGCTGTATTGTAAAGATTTATTTTTCAAATGACCAAGTGATTAGCATAATAGAAACCTAGGTGCTCAGCACCCTCTCTATCAAACAGAACAAACGTCAAGTCCTATTAATATAGTCAGCTTTCTGTAGTGGCTGATCAGACACTATCTATCATTATATGTTTATTACCTTGTTGAAATAGTATTTTGAGGTTCTGCTGACAGTAACTTTGGATGGCATGCCCTTTTTCTTGAATTCTCTACACCTTTCATTTTAATCCATTTGCAGTTCAGGCACAAACACACCAAGTCCAGGCTGGGAAACCATTAATTGTAAGAGTCCAGATTTTCAGCAGTTCATGCTGGTACAATAAGTCCTCTCTCCCCATCTCCTCTCCCATGTGAAAAGAATCCGTATTTTTAATAATAATAAAAAGAGATAATCACTTAATGCAGAAATGTCCATTGCACCCGAACAGCAAATCCAGCTTAAGTGGAAATTTACACAAAGAATTATTTATAGGAATCAATCATAATTACATTTAATGCCTGCTGCAGCTGTTTATAATTGTGGTTTTCCCAAGGTTATTCTCCTCCTACCACCACCCCCACACACATGAAATTTGTTTCTGTGGAAATGCTTAGGAAGCATTATAATTTTCCTGTAACTTGTTACAATGGCAGCTGACTGTTCTGAGGCAGACTAGATCCTGGTTAGGGAGTACAATAAGAAAGAAGAAAAGACAATTTTTGGACCAGTAGAAGAGTTTTGAGATGCTGATCAGTAATAACTAGCAGGACGAATGTTTGTCACTTCATTCTGTTTGGTTTTTATTAGGAAAAACAGATCTGAATGCTAAATTAGGAAGTTAATTTTAGGTAATCATAAATTCGGGATGCTGTGGGCCACACTGAGAAGCCATGCGTAAAGTGGTATAACTGGGACCTTCACGCACTCAATTAGAAATTTTCTTCCCTGCAAAATTGTTACTGCAGAACTGATTGTAAAGTGCATTTATTTTTTAAAGACTGAAAAGGCTGATTTTTCATAGGGAAAGAAAAGAGAGATTTCATTTAGAGTACTTCTAATTTCCTGTTATTTGGTAAAAATCTGAAGGCTTTTTTAGGAAAGAAATACATGACCTACACCCACGTGTCCAGCCAGGAAGACTGAAAGTGAACACATTGGGCATCCATACTGTGTAAAATATATGGCTACCCATAAAGGAGTCTGAGCTGCTTTTTTCTTATATGAATATGAGGCAGGAGCAGGTGTAAATTTAAAACAGCCATTCTATTGGGTACATGTTCCCCTGGCTCTACAGTCAGCAGCTTTTAAAATTTAAATTACATTGTATATTGATAGATTTCCTATAGTAGTAATTAGCTGTAAGGAAGTTCAGGAGAAAATGTGACCTGTGCTATACTATCTTATTCATCTCTCTGAATCAAGCCTGCAAATTGAAGGAAAATTCATATTTGGGTCATACCATCTCAATCATCCAAACCTTGCTAAGGAAAAACTCTCTGCATCTTGGAATGTAAATTCCCCTGAGCTTTAGGGATAGTGGTATTGAAACTTGTGAGGTTTTTTATTTTTGTTGTTGGGGTTTTTCAGTCTGTCTTGATCTATCTCTTTGATTTACGGGGCTGGACATCATTGATTCTAGATGTCCAGTGAGGCATCAAAAGTGCTGTGCATTTATGTCATGAACATCATATGGTGAAGAATTCTTGTAGTAGTGGTAGTGGTATTAGCCTCAATAATATACTATAAAAAATTCTGAGGGTAGAAATAGCACATAATTAATACCTCAAATCTGTTTTAACTTCTGGAGCACTATAGAGTGAATCTGTAAAAAAAAAAAAAAAAAAAAAAAAAAAAAGGCTCTTATATATATCCCAGACTATTAAATTTATGATTGAATGTTCAAGTTTGGGGTCAAAGTTTTGGCAATTTAGTATGGAGTCCTCCTCCTGGCATACTGTTAACTGAAATAGGACCCATAGACTTCAGAAACACATTTCCAAGGGTCCTGAAGTGCACAAAAGTTTCAGTGGTGACTTGGCAAAGATTCCCCCGCGGTGGAGGAGGGAGTACGTCCCTCTGCAGAAGGGCTTCAAGGGCTCAGGTCTGCTCTGCCAGGGGAAGGGGGACAGCCAGGATGGCTGCGGAGGTCCCAGCCTCCCAGCCCCACTGTGGGACCCAAAAAGCGGAGCCCCTTGCACAGCAGCGGCTGCACTGCCTCCGCTTACTGTGCCTCATTTTAGGGCAAACTGCAGTCCAGGGTCACATTGAGGGAGCCTTGAAAATCCCTCCCTCTGCTTCTGCAATGTTTCAGGGCAAGGATAGGCACAAGCCCATTCCAAATCAGTCTGCTCTCTTGCTATTTGTGTTTTTATTTCTCCCCAGGAACCATGTAGCATTGAATTTAACTATAGCTGAGATATACAGAATAAGTAAATAATCAGTGGGGACCAATAATAATTGCAATAAACCTGTAACTTTGATGTGCCAGTATTTAACATTCTGGATCAAACTCTGCCCTGCCTTACACTCTATGCAACTCCTCAGAGGGCGATTGGATTTCATGGGGTGTAAATCAGGGCAGAATTAAGTAATTTCAGAATAGGTGAAATTGCTGACGCAACTTCCCCATTTTAAACAGACTTTAGCCAAAAAGTAGAGGAGTGGGCACGATAAGGAAGAAGGTCACAGCAAAACATTTAAAAACGAACTGGAAAATATTTAAATAGTTTATATTGTTCTACGGGTACAGATTTGTTACTTGTAATGCTTCGGGCAATTTGACAAGAAAAAAAGGATTTACTATGTCAGTTGCTGTATAAAACATATCTTCCAAAACAGGAGCTTGGGTGTCTGCAGCTAGGTACTCTACCTGAATGAAAAAATAGTCTGCCCATGGTGTCTCTAGATAGCTGCTATTTGATGCATTATTTCTCGGCATGCATGACTGACCAGTTCAGAGCACTGTAGCACTTTAGCTCTGACTCTAGAAAAACAAATCACATTTTTTCAGTTACAGGCAAGAGGCCTTTGGAAATCTACAAACAAAAAGAACATTAGAGTTAGAATTGGGAGTGCAATTCTCTGGAATGACAACTTCTTCTGCAGAGGAGTAAATTACAATTCCATTTATTCCAAGAGAATTTTCAACACTAGATCAGAAAATACATATTTCTTTTGAAAATGAAAGTTTTTCCTCTATTTTCACACGAAAAATCCAAATCTGTATCTACATTCTTTTTTAATTTTCAAGAAACGAAGGTGGCTAAGTATGTTTTGGTTCTCAGGTTCTTTTTTTCCTTTGAAAAGCTGAAATATTTGACCAAATGGAGACCTTCTTTAAAAAAAAATCATTTTCATAGAAAAATAATTTTCTTAGAGAATATTTTACCCTAAGAAAAAGACCAGATTTATTTGTCCCCTAACAAAATTGGAGCAATGGAAAAACTTGCAGCCGTGACTATGACATCTGCAGAGTGAAGGAGCTGTCGTTAGAGATTACTTTCTCTCCTAAGGTAAGCTACTGTCACCACCACAGAAGTAAAGCCACTGCATGTACTTTGTCTCATTTGTTGGTGACATTCCACAATCATTCAGCCTTCTTATAATCAGTTTTTTACTTCCTAATTTTTGCCTTAGATAACTTGCCCCGCGTATTCCAGCAGAAATGGACCTGTACGCTTTCACCTGTGTGCCTCTTTCACCACCACTGCTGAAGAACGTGCCTTTGGTGATGGTATCTGACAGCTTGTGAGGCAGGAGACAAGGAGCACAGCCCTTTGCCGCTGCACCGCGGGAGGAGCCCCGAGGAGCTGGGGACCAGGGGCCCTGAATCCCCCTCTGCCCTGCACCCTGCATCACCACTTTCATTTCTGCAGGAGAGGTTTAACTCCCCTCCCAACTAGTGATAATTCTGAAGCTATTTTACATTATTTTAGATGGTTACACAAAGTATAGGATACTGAAAAATCAGACCCTTACAGGAAATCAAGCAATGATTATTAGCTACTTACCAAACACAGCAGTTATGCTGAGTAAGAAGGTGCCATGGAAGCTTTTAAAATGGTTGGTAGAGCAAACAAACCACTCCATAAGAAAGTTCTGAATGTCAAAAGAATTTATTTTGAATGCAGCTGTCTATACTAGGGGCAACCCTAAGAGGGGCATTTTTAACTGAGTTTGAAAAGTGCCTTTTATTTTAGTGCAATAATCTATTCTTAAGCATTGAAAGGAAGAGCTCTATGCCAGCTGTCCCGTCATCATCTAAGTGGCACACACATGCTGAGAAGCTGATCTTTGGGACCAGGTGCCAGAAAGGCTATGAGGTAGTGCCAGACAATTATATTTAACAATCTCTTTGTCATACATAAAGGTGCATGACTGGATTTCTGCTGCTCACAGATGCATAGCCAAAAAGCCATGATCAGCATGCAAACCTTAAGGCTGGGCTTTTACTCTGTCTTGAATTACAGTTTTCAGCCCGAAAACTGTTGCCCTGAGCTGCAGGAGAACCATTGGTTTGCATCAGGCACCAGGGATGTGGTGTGCTGAAAAACACACCTGAGGCATCCGGTCCCCAAGCGCCAGTCGCACCCAGGAGGAAAGCGAGGTAGGTCCCAGGCATCAGCCAGAGGAGCTGGGCTGAACTCCGCTCACTTCTCCTCCCCACTGCCCCTTTAGCATGCACTTCTACCTGGTGATTATGGAGGTCTGGATCTGCAAATATTTCTAGTGGTTTGTGATCACGTTGACGGTAGCGATGGCTCCTCGCTGCAGCAAAGCAGCTGCCTCGCCGTGGTGATGCATGACTGGCAGTGGCTGGGCTGTGTTCGCATCATTACGCAGAGCAGAGGTGCTGCCGGGGCCAAGCAGCTTTAAACTGCGACTTTTGTAGTAGAAGTCTTGCTTTGTGGTAGTTGCTTAGCTCATTTCCAAGGAAACTAGAGGAAATGAGCAGTGAAAGTATGAGTCTTTCCTATAACTGCATTAACACATGCGGCCTTTCCCGCTGCTCTTTAATTTCTAAGCCAGAACAGTGGGAACAACTTGGGACCAAAAACTGCAGCTTGCCTCCCCTCCTAGCCCCCCTCCAGCCGACCTGGGGGCTCTCCCCAGGCCAAGAGCTGTGGCTGCCTTGCAGGACTACCGTTCTCCCCACGGAAGTTTTCCCATCACACCCATCTACAGACCCTGGGCTCAAATCAGATCTCAGGCTGTCATTTGAATGCCTGTTTCTGCCAGGTGTGTAAACTCACTGGCAATGATTTAAAAAATTGTAGCTCAAGATTTTCCAGGATATAGCTACTATAAATGTATTAGTACAGACAAGCAAGGCAGCTGTAGATTAATTAACTCAGGTACCATTAGCTCTTCCACATAGGATAATCCACATGAGGTAAATTACACAGGTTCTTAGGCTGGTTTTACAATCCACGCTGAACTTCCTGCTGTTGAGGTATGAGCTAGAAATGTCCGTACTTTGGCAAAATGCTGGAGGAACTGACATATGCAATGTGTTCACCACGGCCTTTCCTCTTCTTTCCCTGCACAACTTCGCTTTCACAAAAAAAATTAACTCATGCTGTGTAGACATAATTCCATAATATATCTTATTAACAAAAGTTTCCCCACAAAACAATATAGACACAATATAAACAAGTCATAGTGCTCCTGTTGCTTAGTATATATTCAAAGATTAAGAGAAAAAATTTCCCCTGTGGATTAAAAAAAAAAAAAAAAAAAAAAGGGAAGAAGAAGCCATAAGTGGAATTTTTTCACTGATCATTTTAAAGCACTGAACATTACTTATTGCTGTATTTCTTAATTAATCCATTTCATAGGTTGGTGAATTCTTTACTATTTTTCAGATGGGTAAACTGAGTCAGAGATGTAGCTAAGCTCTTCATATAGCTAAGATCTTCAAAAAGCCTTGCAAGTTCTAGGCCCTGAAGTCACTTATAGCATATAGTCTATGTACAAAAGGAAAAGTTAGTCGCCTTGGAACATAATTCACAATAAATGGCACATTGAGCAAGGAGCTCCTAAGCTACCCCAAGCAAGAAGACGACTCAGGACACGATTGTGGTAAATCCTGCTCTTCCTTTTGATGCCTTTCTTGGCATTACTCAGAACTATGGCACCTTTCCTTCTAAGCAATCACTAATACCTTTGAAAAGCAAGCTAGATGAGAAGGTGCCACATTTTATCAAAGATTTAGAAGTTGGAGCACTCATCCTAGTCTTGAAAGATCTTGTTGCAATTCCCTCCTCTGTCAGAGGGTTCAAAATGCTCTTCCATGCCTGGGAGATTTATTTAACCACCAAGACATAGTAAAGCTGGAAAAGAAGACGAAGAAGATGAAATAAAAATTCTGGGGTTTGGATCTTAAGTCCTGCTCTGTCTCTGTTGTTTTAGCATCTAAGCATGGACATTAAGGAAGAAATTTTTGTGCTTAGGTGTACACAAAAGCACTTGGGCAGCTATCTCCTGGTTTTGAACATGCCTCATACCTTTGTGCTTTTGAGATCTGAGGGCAGGATAAGTCCTTGTCTCTCTACCAAACATGTTCTAAGTAAACTGGGGATGTCTTTGGTCCAGAATTCCTTTGTGAATAGTCAGCTGTTGGGAAAAAATTCCTCATATCTGTTTTTTTTGGTAAGTACAAAAATGCTCAGTGGAAATTCATAGAATCATAGAAACAGTAAGGTTGGAAGGGACCTCTGGAGACCATCTAGTCCAACCTCCCTGTTCAGCAGGGTCACCTACAGCATGGTAGACAGCATTGCGTCCAGGTGGGCCTTGAAGATCTCCAGAGAAGGAGACTCCACAACCTCTCTGGGCAGCCTGGTCCGGTGCTCTGTCACTCTCACAGGGAAGAAATTCCCCCTCATGTTCAGGTGGATCTTCCTGTGCTTCAGTTTCTGCCCATTGCCTCTTGTCCTGTCACACAGGGCAGCTGAAAAGAGTTTGTCCCCATCCCCTTGACACCCTCCCTTCAGGTACTTGTACACATTGATAAGGTACCCCCTCAGTCTTCTCTCCCCCTGGCTAAACAGGCCCAGGTCCTGCAGCTGTTCCTCATAGGGCAGATGCTCCAGCCCTCTGATCATCTTTGTAGCCCTGCACTGGACTCTCTCCAGTAGCTCCATGTCTCTCTTGTACTGGGGAGCCCAAATGCTGGCATGCTCTCATTTATCATTATAGGTTTCTAGTGCACAGCTTAAAAAAAAGGGTTACCTCCATGTAATGCAAACTGCTTTCACCTAGATATGAAAGCTGAGCTGTTTGTGCGTGTGTGCACGTGCATGCCTGCATGTGTCTGTGTGTGTTAGACTTATTTTTCCTGAGCAGTGAAAGCTGTGCCAAAGTCTCTCCTTCTCAGCGAATCCAAGACCAAGGCTGAAAGCCATGAGAATTAGCTGCAGGTGCTGAGGGTTTAGAAACTGCTGAAGGGACGAAAGACCAAGGTGTTGGCTCCAGGTTAGTTCTTATGATCAACTATTCTTTTTATCTTCCCATAAGACCACCTCACTCTTTTGTTGGTAAGGGGGAGGGAGAAGGGGGGGGCAAAAAAGAGTTAGAGTGTTTGATTTCAAATGGGAGGTAGGATTCCTCAGAAGACAAGCCTGTAGCGATCAGGAAAAGCAGATTAAGAGAAGCAGATGTGGGGAAGAGGGAAAGTGGGGAGGGGGCTGGATTTATTCGTGCAATTTAGGGTATTAGCAGTAAATTGAGAAGGCGGTTTGTTCTGTGTTTAGTCTTATACAAATTCTGCCCCCTTTCCCTGCACTTTTTCCCTTTGTTTATCTCCTGAGAGATGCCCACATGTGTACAATACAAAGAATCGAGTCATAAAAGCAGAGGCCTGTCAGCCTCCCTAAGGACCAATTAATGGTGCTCCAAATCTTGTGGGCAGGCAGATGAAAAGGATACGGAGAGAGAAGGGGAGGTAGATGAATACTCAACAAGAGCAAGGCAGGTTTTTTAGATGTTGGTAGGAACTTCTTTAGGTATTCTTAGCTAACTTATTTGGGGTTTGGCTTTCTCGCCTCCTTCTGCAGTCCCCCGGTCATAGCTGGAACAGAGGGAAACATAACACTTCACAATATCAATTAGGCTTTCATCCAAACCAATAACAGCATGATGCCAGTGCGGGAGAGGGGGCAGGAAAAGGCCATTTAGAGTTTTTCCAACCCTTCTTTCATATATTGGCAGTTTTATTGATAGGTACTTGAGTTTATATTACCATTTGTATCTCTGCACTGGGTATCGCTCTGAATGCAGCAGGCTTTGTAGTGCAACCTTTTACTCCTATCTCACCCCCTACGTGTCCACAGGCCTTTGAACAGCAAGCGAGTGGCACTTTGAAATCAGGAGTTGAAAGTGTTTGACATGGAAAGGGGAGCATGAAAGTCTTGCTCTTTGAACCTTTTCTTTTCAAAGTCCCACAGAAAGTACAGGCAGGACAATAATGGACAGGCTGGGGGCTCTCAGGGTGAAGCGGGGATATGTGGTAATGAGGTTTTAAGTGTTTCAGCAGTCGTTCCACCCCACAGTTCCTCCCCTACGTACTCCCAGTGAATTAAATCTGCCATACGACATGATAGAAATCTTTATCTGGGTATATATTCTTGCTCTACTTAATACATTCCTTAACTAATTTCCGTAAACAAAACTGAACAGGCAACAACAGGAAAATGGTCAAAACTAAGATTGGGTTGCTGACTGACTACTGAAGGAAGATTAATTTTTGGTTTGTTTTTTTTTCTTCTAATTAGTGAAGCCAGTACAGTAAATGCAAGTTGCACTAGGAATACAGCCAGCTGTTGCATCAAAGATTATATTCAGGCCTCTCCAAGCTCAGATGCAAACTTGCTTTCTCTCACCTGTTAGGGTCAGGAGGGTGGACTAGTAAATGTGCCAGCTGCTAAGATTTGCTTGAGGTATTTACCTGCAGGTGAGATCAGTTAGCATGTAGAGAATGAAATGAAAGCCCTGAATGAAACATCTCATTTAAGATCTTCATTATATTTTAGAAGAGAGAACTTACCAGGCTAAGTTATTATTCTTCAGGTCCACGAGCTGATCTTTCAGTCTTTGGAGAGGGGTAAAAAAGCAAGCTTATAGTACTCTCTATAATGTATCTTCTCAATTGTGTAATCCTCTACCTGGGAGGAAAAAAACTCCGTCCTGAATGATGTAGCAATCATTTTACACACTCAAGCATGAAATTTCATCACCATTATCTTAGCTTGGATGACTATACAGATGTTGTTTGGCCATAAAATGTATTCAGTCCTTTTTTAAATCTAACTATAGTATCTGTCTTGGTGACCTCCTGCAGCAGTTGGTTCCACAGGTTGGGTTATGCTTCGTGAGGAAAATTTTTTTTACTGAGTTTAGAATTAGTCATGGTAGGAGAGGAAGTGTTGACTAAAATTTCACTGTCAAAATACCCCAGAACAGCTGGTCTTTTTTGCCTGCTCTCTCTAGCTTCTTACATCATTAGTCCTGCACAACACTGTCCCTTTTTGCATCTAGATCTAGAGCGGCTAAAAGGGTACCACTCTTTCAAAATGGCTGCTGCAAGAGTCCTCCAACCAAATACCGCTTTTAAAAAATCTGACCCTAAATTTGAATACTGCTACCCTTCGTTTAATTACTTGGGATGGACCATTTTTTTTCCCATGTGGTACATGCATAATGTAGGCATTAACACTGGGATGTCACCATCATGTTGATACTAACTGCCTCTGCAGCTTGGATCAGCTTGCTTCACCTGTCTACCTACTTCCTCTAGTTATAAATCGAGGATAGTAATGATTATCTACTTTATAAGCTAAGATATATCAACTAATTAATTACAGTCTGTAAAAGACTGTGTCTACACACAGGTATACAAAATCACATGCTAAGCACCTCAGTGGAGCTCGAGTTCTGGTGACCTGCCTGAACTCGTGGGTAACAATTTGTTATTCATCTAAATTCTCATGCCAAAGTTTAATAATTTTAAAATACCATTTGTGGTCAAGATCTAGTATTTATTTTCCTTCTGATCAGAAAACTATACATTCTACCTATATGTTATTACACATTAAGTAATGAAATGAGGCCTAATAAATACAATGTCTCAATAACCATTTTTTTTTTATTTTGGAAAACATATTTTCTGTTTTTTTTTTTTTTTTTTTTTTCAAATGAGTGTTGCTTTACATGGTGAAAATCTAAGCACTTGAAAAGGTAATGGTCAGGAAGACATTCAGGTTAGTGTTCTTAAATCATGTATATTTGGCATGTAAATGACCACAGAAAATGGTAATGTTCAACGGATAGTAACAATAGCAACAGTGTTATATGCAATACGCACCATCTGGACTAAAAAAATTATAAAAACAGGAGAGTACTTTAAATATGTAAGTTCTCTCCTTATGACCTGTCTGAAGAATGTTGGAAGCAGATGCTGAACACAATTGTTTCCTTCATACTTCTGTCAAACCTGACTTCTGCATTTCAAGGCATTGTACTATGTTAGCTGGCACTGAGTTGCATATGGTCCTCCCAAACCTGCCCATATGTATGCCTTTGATTTTTTCTGTCTGCAGCCTTTCTACTGACAGTAGTTTCAAATAGTGGGACTTGTTTTGAAGACTTTCTGTGGAATATTCTCCCCACAAATTATTAGCTGTTTTCTTACAACTTTCTTACCTACTTTTCTTATGCTTTCCTCATGTGTGAATTGCTCCAGTGTAATCACCTATTGGGTTTTCTATTCGGTGTTTTCACTTCTTTTCTCTAAATTCCATTTGGTCCGTGATGATTCAATACAGATTCCACAAGATGACATGATACCTGGCCCATGACGCAAAGAGGGCCCGAGGTTTGCTCAAGGAAGTAATTCATTATGTTCTCCAGGAAATTATATTAATCCTATCAGAGCAGTTTTAGCTTTTTCCAAAGAAATTTCAGCTCAGCTCAATTACTTTGAAAGCATAATCTGAACAGGTTGCTCTGGAGCATTCAGAGCTGTATCTCACGGGCATAGTTTGATATGACCCTAACAATGGGACTTTCTCCCTGCCAGAGTGCTGTTTTGAAGATCCAAATGATTTTTTTTCCTTGTCTTCTTTAGTTGTAGCTCTGGTTATAACCTCATATCCCATTTAATTTGTTCCTCTCCATTCTCCACAGAAGATTAGGAACACTTGTAGAGTCTTAACATATATCCTCTTTTAATTATCTCATAGTTGAGCCATACATATATAGCTCTTTTTATCTTCTCTCATATGTAAATTCTTCTAGTCCCCTGACCATTTTTGTTTCTCTTCTCTGAACTCTCTCTAATTTGTCAATATGTTTTTGGTAATTAAGATTCCCGCAACTAAATGCAATGTTCCATATGCCTTCATGCCAGATCCCTAAAGATTTTCAGAAGAGGTCACTGCTCACAGCTGGGGCCAGATTTTCAAAAGCACTTTGAATGTTGAGTGCTTTTGAAAATATGGCTATAAAATATCATTATGGGAGCTGCTGGCTAAGGAGCATTTTGAAAAACTTATCTCTCTTGTAGGTGTCTAAATAGAGTTGGGACTCTATTAAAAATGCAGTGCTATTAAAAATATTGAGCATGTGAGTAAATGCAGTGCCATTAAAAATATTGAGCATGTGAATATCTCTTTCCAGATCCTTTCTGAAAACTGTCCCATAGAATAAGACTTGTTCTTTTTCTTCTCTATATCTTCCATTTCTAATTCATGTGATTAAGATCAGTGGACTCCATTATGCTACATTCCTGTGTGTTATTTCAAATAAACACGGTTTAACTTTCAGCTGTACCTAAACAGGTACATTCATATTTTGCAGGAAAATTGGATTAAAAGTGGTGTTCATGGAAGAATGGTGCCCAAAGAAACTTATAGATAAGGTGGTTGTCTGTACCATCTTGACATGTTTTAACACATGAATAATACAGATAATGAGCAAAAATGACCAAATAAATCAAATATAATAGTTTATTCAATGTTTTTCTTCCTATGAATGATCACTATTTTTACAAATAAATTTATTTAGATATTGTGTCAGTGGAAAAAGGCAAAGCTGTCTTTTTCCTGTTGTGTATATATTGCTTAACCAGCACTGTCTTGGAATTAAGCTGTGGAGCTTGATACTGATGAGTTCAGTTCTGAAGTAGTTCTTCAGGATCAGCTGGGATTTCATCTACTTTCTAATTGGAGGCACAGGAAAAAATTACTCCAACTTCTTTTTTTTTAGCTCTCCAGAGTACCTATGTTGTTGACAGCAAAATTTGGATCACCGTTTTTTTTTTAAACATTGTGCTTTTAGGAACCCAAAATGATTGATATATGGTGTGGAGTACCATGTTCTAATAATACAATCGGAATGTTTTATTACATTTCCCTACAGTCACCTCTACTGCGCTTCATGTTTGATAGTACTGGGAGATAGGGAGGAAGGAGCATTTTTTGCTTTTTGGTGGGGAGAGGGCTTAAAATAGCAAAAGAACTGCAGCTGAAAACAAATTACAGAAGGTTAAATAATCTGGATCCTTTTCTGTGCTGCAGTAAATATATTCACTAGACAGTTAAAAATTGTTTATGATGTGCCTAATAGAGCCATTCTAGTTTATCAGTTAAATATGTATTCATAATTTTTTAAAAGGAATATTATTTACCCAGAAGACCGGAACAGTTTCTAAAAGAGCTTTTTCAGTCCATCATGTAAATATGTATTTAGGACAAGTGCTGTGTGTAAAGTATTAAAAAAAATCCTCTGAAAATCTCTTTGAAAAGTTATTACATATGTCCACTGCAGCAGCAAAGTTTTAAATATTCATATCTCAACTGTTTTCTTTTTCAGATTTCCCAGTTTGATTTGAATATATTGTGGGGAAAGTGCTTTGCAAGTTTCATTTGTTGAATGTTAACAGGTTTATGTCCAAAAGGACTGCTCATGTGTGTGAAGCTACATGCATGTTTACATCTTTACTGGATCAGGAACTTCGTTTTGTTGGGTTAGCTTAAATACTGCTTTCACTTGCAGAGATGTATCTTCCTCCCTTGCTCACAAATCCCTGGAGATAGCTTGTCTACATCTTACCTGTCTCTCTCTCCCATTTTCCTTTCTGGAAATATCTGTGCACAGTGAGGTGTCTCAGTTTTTCAGACTCCTTTGTGTTGTACATGGGAAAGTCCTCACCACCCTGCAAAGCATCATCAGATGAAGCCCTTCAAAGATGTTTTCAGAGGTCCATCCTGCATGATGGTGGAAGATGGCATAAGTAGGTGGACATCTCTGTGATTTTGAGCTTGTATTGCTCTTTCTTTTAACAGTAGCTATGTGCTGAACAGGCAAAGCCATGTGACCAGGAGAATTCTTGGGAGAGAGAAGGAGGTGAAGTTAAAATGCCATAGTAAGCTCTCTTTGTGTTTGAGCCTGGACACCAAAGAATTATCTGTGGAGACCTAACATGTCTTGGGAGAGATGAGAATTGTTCAGGAAGCTCAATCTCATTTGCATAATATCTTGGCAATTTGGGGAAAAGGTTTTTCTTCCCTTTTCCAAAATCAAATATAAAGTGAAATTCTTCTGAGAAATGAAGAACAGCAATATCACTTTAGGGGGTAGAAGGAATGAGGAGGAAAGAAGCAACGAAAGCCCAGCTGCATGCTCCTCAGTATGCGGTTTGCATTGGTTTACTAGAACTTCTGCTACCAATTACTAAAGTTGTCTATGATAAAAATGGGCTCTTTTCTGTATAACTTTGCATTTCATATGTTCCTTTGCTCTGGATGTACAAAAGGGGTGTAAAACAACACCAAAAGAGGGTCAGGTGTAACCAATTGATAAAACCCTACAATGGAAGAAGGCTCAGAGGAGATGAGCAGGGACCACGTGCCCAAGAAGCTCAGGGAAGACTGTAGGGAGTGACTGACCACAGCTGTTGCCAAGAAAATTGGATTTATCTCAATACAAAGAGGACTAATGGGTGGCCTTTCTTTGAGATAAAGGGTTATATCAGTTGAGTGGATTAACAGACTACATCAGTGGAGTAGAGCAACTGGTTGTATAAATGTTTTTCTCCTGAGTTCTCAAAAGCGTGTGATCGTCTCCTGAGGCCAGCGTGGCAGGGAACAGGGTACATAGATGGCTGAGTCCAACATGGAGTATAAAAACCAAACAACTTAATAAAAAGAACTTTGGAGAGAGCCACAGGCATGAGCTCGTTTCAACCCACGTATTCCTGGTGACTGGGGACACCCAGTGTTGTGAAGGAGAGCCTGTTATAGAGATTGGTAACAAGAATCACATTTGTACTGTGATTCAACCGTATATTGTAGTTGCTATATACCGCTAAACACAACTCGTGATTTCAGTATATTGTTGTATCATTCTGCTGAATCAAAATCCCACATTATGTCAAATATCTTCAAATAACTAAATACGGTATTAAACGTTAAGCTCTCCACATGTGGAATATCTGAAGGAACCTGATCAGAGCGCACTGGATGCTGACATCACGGTGTGTTGTATGCATTTCTAACAGTGCCACATGCAAAGGGAGAGATTAACTAGAGAATCAGTACTAAAACAGAGAATTACTTTCTCAAGCTACAGTTATATCGTTCAAGTCTTTGAAGCAAAGTTCCCACTGACTGCAGTGTAACCTGGGTTTCACATCAGAATTTTTGGCTGTTTGAACGAAGGAAATGTTTTAACCAAAACAGTAAGCATGAAAATATCAAAATCTGCAAAATTTAGATCTAGTACATCACAGCACATACATGGAGGAAGTATGCAGTGCCAGAACAAACATTTTGCATATTTTGATTCTTTTACAGTGCTCTAAAATACTATTTAATTCTAAATAGAGGAGAATATTTTTATATGAAAACTGACAGCTGTCTTTAATTTCAAAAATGCAAATATAGATCTAAATTTTGAAACAATCTGAAATTCTTCCAATAAAAGAAAAGCAGTAAAAAATTGCATGTTCTCTTATAAAAAAATTCAGCCCTGAACCCTTTTCAAAAATGAATATATTTACATTCAAAATTGCCGTATTTTTCCAAAATTCTTGTTGTACAGTCTGTCATGACATTTTTCATCAACATGTTTATTGAAATAGCTCTCATGATTTTTACTGACAACAAAGTTTTCACTATGAAAAAAAGATCAATCACCAGTATGATCTAGAATTCAAGTAAGAACCTTGGAAAATCACCCTGAAACTATTCAAACAAAAAATCAACATTTTCTCTAGAATTCTTTTTCCATTTTCAGAGAATCTGTCTATAACTGAGTTGTTTTGTTTTCTGTCTTTTTTATATCTTAGATCTCTATATATTTTACCACGAGAGATATAATAAAAGAGGAGTGGAAAATCTTCCATTATATATTGACGTTTATCATCTAATTGTGCTATTGGTGCTGTTCATATGGTTGGTTTGCATAAGAGATTCTGATTTTTGAATTTGATTTGATATACGCAGTATTTCTCAAAAACAAAGACATGAGGCAGTGGCCTTCCAATTAACAGATCTTTTTGTTAATGTAAACACAGCGCCCAAATCATGGGTTTAGAAATGCTCCATTCACATACCTGAAGAGTTGCTTTTATACCACATTCTACACATTGCATGGAACATTCTTCTGATAATTACCTTAATCATTAATTTTTAACCTGGGGATTATTAACAATGCTTTTAGCATCTTTAGTGTCTTGATGTTTTTATGACCCTTTAAAACTTTATCAGTGTTCCTGCACTTGATATTTCAGCTCTGCTTCTCTCCTGTGGCACTTGTCACGAATTGGCTCTGTTCTTCTCCACTTCTCCCAAAGGGGAAATCTACTTAGTAATTCCTCGGATGTTGTTGAGCCTGCTTAAACACAAACATATTGCCCTATTTAATCAGTTTCTTGATCTTGTATTTCTTACTTTCTATTTGTTTTCTACTTTAGTAGTTACTGCAAGTAGCCTGAGGAAGAATTAAACTGGTAAGATTGTTCCGCTTCTAGGTCATTGGTTTTCATCTATATGAAGTTAATCCCCATCAGATCACAAATCTATATAGGAGAATGGGCTAACTGAGGGTTGGACTAGATGATCTCCAGAAGTCCCTTCGAACCTTACCGTTCTATGATTCTATGAAAAGGTGATTTCTAAACAGATGGAGAGTGCAAATTTATATCTGGCAAAATCTGAAAGTTAACTATAACAAATATAGGGCGTATGTTCACATTCATTGAATTTAATGACAGAACTTCTATTTCTTTCTCTAGAATCAGATTTGGACTTGAACAAACTTGACAAAGATGGGTGAGTAGGTTGTCTTGTAATTTTTCCCTTTTTACATAACTGAGTGTATAGTATACTGTTCAGCTGATTTCTTGTGTGAAGCATATACCTCATATTAAGTATTCTACTCTAAATTTTGATTCCATTAAAACAGCACCAGGCTTATCATTTTTTAATTGTTGCCTATAAAACTTTTTTGGTCTACAAATCAAACATTATTTCTTCTAATTTCTAGTCTTACAAACTCAAACTCCCTTCTTCCCATTTCACAACCCCTTCTCTACTAGCAGAAAGGTTTTCTGTACCAAATTAGGCTTCTTCCTGTTATATAAATTTCATTATATGGTACATACTTTTGGTGACATGACTTCATTCAGTAGCTATTTGGAATTGAAGACATTCTGTTGATAATGCATAACATGGAGCAGAGATTAGCCTCTTCATCTTAGCTAGGCCTCCCTACAGTGGCAAGAGTGAGCTATGTGTTTGTGTTTCATTTAATTAAGTCTGTAGAATTTTTTTTCCCCTTTCCTTTTTTTTCTCGTGGAAAAAAAATAACAAAGAAACCTCATAAAGTTCTGTTGTTTCTAAGTCATATTTCAATGTTGTTTTTGTGCTGTTCCTGTTCTTTGTTGTTAATTAGAACAAGCCAGCTTGCCACTGAGCCAGTAACAGTGGTGCCACCGACTGCAATCTGTCAAGTCCTCCGAAAACCTCCTTCAATTGCTTTTGTAGGTTTACTGCCTCTTTGCTGAGTCCCTGGGATACATCCCTGCTGTGTTTTGATAAAAGTTCTCCTCGTGCTCTGTGTAAATTTCAATAATTGCACAATTGCGCAGAGGTATCTTCTTGAGGGTTCCAGGAAGTACCATCGAGTGCAGGGCATTTTGCCATCTAATTTTTTCCAAACAGCAAGAACAGAGACAATAATGACAGCTATGGAAGAGTCCTTGAACACATATTTTGCCCTTTCTGTCTTGGTAGTTGTTGCCTTTTTTTCAATAGTGTTCAGGCAGTATGCTGAAGTTCAAGATAACGGTCCCCAAGAAGTTCTCTCACATTTTAATTTGTTGGTAGAAATAGAGAAGACCTCCTTGTGATGATCCTCTTGGGCAGCATTCAGCATTTTCACTGTAGTACTGTCTCTTCAGAGACAGAATCAGCAGGGTTAAGTGAGGACTTACATGAGCATCACTGCATTTTGTAACAATGGTGGCATCAAAGTGCCTCATTTGCAGAAATATCAGTCTTGCAATAATCAGCTCTCCCACTTCAAAAAAGAGCATTTTATTCAACAGCTAATTTGACCTTGAGAAACCTTCAAAGCTCATTTTTTGCACCTAAAAAATATAGACTTCAATCCATTCTATCTTGTTACTTAACAATCCTATACAATGTTTAAATTTTACTTTAGATGAAATATCTGTTTCCACCACTTCAGTATATGTAGTCACCTATTTTTTTTTATCTTCAGTTATTTTTCTCCAGTCAGAGTAATTTTGAACTGAATGTATTAATATACAGAGATTTGGAAAGAACCTGAACACTTGTGATCATCAAATTGGTTTTTGAGTATGTGGAGAGCTGGCTACGTTTTTCAGAAAATCTCCATGAAAATAAAAGCACAATCATTGTTAACATTTCAAAAAAAAAAAAAAAAAAAAAAAAAAAAAAAAAAAAGAGTTTGTTGGGTTTTGTGGTTTTGTTTTTAACTAATGAAAATAAAACCATTTTGGCTAAAGTCAGAATATTTTGATTTGGAAATGCTACTGCTGTTCCTCATAGTAAGACTCATGTTCCAATTCTTCTTAATATGAGTTGGTCTTGCTTTTCTGAGAGTATCTTCTGTGATGTCTCACTTTCCCTTCTCACTCAATACATCCTAGCAGGCATTCCATATCATTATGCGTTATTGGGAAAACCCCATGACTCAGTCTTTGAAGTGCCAGGTGATGTGGCATGTGAACTACAGTTCCCATAAAGCACAGTGGTAGCAAAAAACACTGGTATATTTAGATTGGGGGGGGGGGAAGCAACGTTCTTGATGCAATGAAAACATAATGCTGAAAGATTTGTCTAGCTCGTCAAATAAGTTGAGACAGGAAAAACAATGTAATTGAGAAGAGTACATTTATTTTAAAGTGGGATTTTTTATATTTAAAATGATTGCAATGAGAAGCTATGCAGAAATTTATATTCCTTTCAGAATACAGTAAAAAATAATTCTTCCATCTTTGCTATTCCCCTTCACTGAAGATGTCTGTCCTGTACTATAGCTCTCATTTCCTTGCAGGAACTGCTAGAACTTTGATGTTTCATCATGCTCCATTTAGTTCTTTGAAATTTACTTTTCTCAGTCATAGTTTGAAATAAAAGCTATATTCCTAGAAGGAAATTTTTTACAAATATATTAAGTTCCCATAATTACTTTGAAATATCATTCAAGTACAAACAATTAAAAAAAATCTTTATGAAAAATGGATGCTTCTTCCTATCCTACCTTGATGAAAGTACATTATTCTCAAGAGTTTGAGCTGGTATGATCCTTATTGCACTGTGCAAATATCTATGGGATAAAAGGCTGTCAAAGATCTTGGTTTTTTTTTTCATGTGAAGAATCATAATTTAATTTTTACTATTTTTCTATACTTTTAGTAGAGAGAAGATGCTTTAATTCATTCCAGTGAGTGCTTACGCATTTTGCATTACATAATCACTTGAAAAATGAGGGAAGATTGTTGGGAACTAATACTAAAACTGAGGCCTCTCTGTTGCCTTAATATATGCTCCTCACCGTGAGCAGAGTTCCTGGTACCTGGCAGTACCAGAGACTTCCCATAGCCTCACCTCTGAGTGGAAAGGAAGCATGAGGTAGGAGAACTACAATTCCCACAGTGCATGACCACGACATAATTAAATTACATCTTTCAGTTAAAATATAAAGTAAATTTTAGTCCGTCTGGATGAAAAACACTTTTATTAACCTGATAACCTTTCTATGATGAGATGACTGGCTAGATAGATGAGGGGAGACCAGTAGATGTTGTTTATCTCAACTTTAGTCAGGCTTTTGACACTCTCTCCTCATAGACAAGCCGATGAAGTGTGAGCTGAATCAGTGCTCAGTAAGCTGGATTTAAAACAGACTGAATTTCTGGGCTTAGAGGATTGTAACCAATAGCACAATGTCCAGCTGGACGGCAATCACTAGTGGTGTCCCCCAAGGTTACACTGGGTCCAATACTGTTGAACATCTTTATTGATGACCTAGATGATGGGATAGAGTGCACTCTCAGCAAGCGTGCAGATCATACCAAACTGGGAAGAGTGGCTGATGCACCAGTGGGCTGAGCTGTCATTCAGAGGAACCTCAACAAGCTGGAGAAATGGCCAGAGAGGAACCTCATAAAGCTCAGCAAAGGGAAATGCCCAGTCTTGCACCTGGTGAGGAATAACCTCATGCACCAGTCCAGGACAGGAGCTGACCAGCTGGGAAGCAGTACTGCAGAGAAGGACCTGGGGGTCCTGGTAGACAACAAGTCGAATATAAGCCACTAATGTGTACTTGTGGCAAAGAAGGTCAACAGCTTTCTGAGCCTCATTGGGAAGAGTATTTTCAGTAGGTCAAGCAAGGTGATCCTCCCCCTCTTCTCAGCACATCTGGAGTGGTGTGCCCAGTGCTAGTCTCCCTGGTACAAGAGAAATATGGACCTACTGGAGTGATTCCAGTGAAGGACCATGAAGATAATTATGGGATTACACCTCCTGTCATATGAGGAGAGGATGAGAGAGTTGGTGCTGTTTAGCCTGGAGAAGAGCAAGCTAAGAGGGGAAATCTTGCTAAATATGCAAAAACTATTTAATGGAGGATGGGAAGATGGAGACAAACTCTTAGTGGTGCCCGGTGACCGGTCTATGAACACCGATTTAAATAGAGGAAATTCCACTCAAAGATAAGAAAAGACTTCTGTATTGGAAGGGTGGTTGAACACTGGAATAGGTTGCCCAGACAGGTGTGGAGTCTTCATTCTTGGAGATATTCAAAACCTGACTGAACAAGGTCCTGGGCAACACGTTCTAGGTGACCCTGGTTGACCAGAGGTGTTGAACCAGATGATCTCCAGAGGTCTCTTCCAATTCCAACTATTCCGTGACTCTAAAAATCAAATTTTCTAATAGAAATAAGATACTTTTGTGTTCCTTCTGGCCATCTGTTAGGTTTGTGAGTCTTTTGGTTTTGGCAGCACAGTGACTCAGCCTCAAAAGAGAGTAGAAAGTGTCCCACTCCCAATTTAGTCTATTGCTGGTCCCCTAATTTTTTCTCTGAAGTGGGTGACATGGGTTTGAATCTTCCTGAGCTGACACAAGCATAGAATTCAGATCTCATACCTTCTGGACAAGTAGCACAAAAGCCCAATTAACAATGTATTACACAAAAGGGAAAATAACAACCCTCTCAGGTCTTCTGACCTGATTTTTTTGATTAAAAGTATTCAAGTTATATCTGCCACACTTCATATTGTCAGCACAGATCAATTATTCTTGGCATACACTGAATGGAAGAGGACCCACAGGACACCTGAAATGATGATTTGTGGTTCTTAGTGGCTTTAGATGATGGGAGATGTTCACCTGAACTGAGATGTTCAGCTAGGTCAAGATGAGATGGCCTTTTTTTGGGTCAACAGCAGAACTTTGGTAGTCCAACTATTTATATTAGTCAAAACACAGATGCCTATAGATTCTTACATACCAAAGTCATATATGAAAAGGATTTGTGGACTTGAGCATTTATTTTTTACCTAGGCAGAATAAATGTTTTTCTTGGAGGTAACCTTACCTATCTCAGTTTTGCATCTGTATAATAGATAGGCATGACTGTATCTTCACAGCTTATATAGGTATTGTAAGGATAAATATTTTAACTAAAGATTTTGACAAAGTCAGAAAGCACAGCTTTGGGGTACACAAATTTCCAAGATACTAACTACAGTGTTCTTATAGGTAATAGTGCCCATAGATTGTTCTGGAGGCAATTCAACTACGGTGTGGTGATGGAGCTTAGAGACTATTGTAAGGAGAGCAAAAAATTATTCTTATGTACAAAAATAACCATTTCACCTTACTAGTGCTTGTGAGCCCTTTTATTGGTTTATTTAGGAGCCTTCAGGTGATGAGCACATTCCTTTCACAAGAATGTCCTTAGGAAACAAAAGAATCCCAGATGCTAACAACTGGCAATGCATTCATACAGCCAGCCTCCCACAGACACACAAGAAAGCTCTTCTTATTTTATGTTTTTTAAAAAGCTTTATTTACAGAGGGGATTAATCAAATAATTATAGGCAATAAATGGAACAACTAATACGCCAACAGAAAAGGAGATTGCCTCTTCCACTGAGGAAAGAGATACGATACCATCTGACACCCCATTCTGTAGCTGACTGATATCACAATACAGTATAAGAGTAGCAAGTATTCATAATCCAGTGTGGGAGCACAGCATATGCTACTGTTTGTCCACATGGCTATTCACAGAATAACCAAAAATAAATGAATAGTCTTGACTAACATTTTGACCATTCAAAAGCACTAAAAGGAAATAAATTCGTAAAAAATTCACAGTGACCAAGGGCACAAAAACATCACAGGCCCTCAGATCACTTATTCCCATCCCCACACTTTCCCTCCTGCTTTGTGGTTTTGAGGTTGCTTTGTGAACTGGGTCAGGAAACTCATTAGGTTATAAATGACTAGTAAACAACCCAAAACAGCCAAAGGAGTGTTAAAGAAGGAAAGCTGTGGGACTGGTGGGAGGCAGGATCACTCAGAGGCTATTTAAGCTGAAAGAAGTTGAAATATTGAGATATTGAAAGAAACGTTCTTCAAACTATAACTTAAGGCAGCAGTTCTGTTCTATCTCACACACTTTATTCATTCATCCTGCTTGCCATTCATGCCTCCTGCAGTTGTGGCCAAGTGAAAACTTCTATTGCCCAACTGGAATCAATAAGAACTAGATTTTTGTTGGTGTGGTTTTTTTCCTTTTTTAATTCAGTTTTCCCTAGTCAGCCTGTGGAATGTATTTCAACAGATGGTCATGGAGTTTTAAATGTTGTGAGTGGATTTTTAATAAGTCTGACTAATTTTATGATCATTGCAGTTCATGTGCACTCAGCATTCCCACTGACTTCAACAGGAAGGATCGAATGTGCAAAAAATGTGTGATTGCACTCAGCTAATGTAACTCTGGCAGCTTAGGTAAATAAGGGAATTCTGACCTTGTGCTCAGGACTGTAACAGACAGGTAAGATGTTTTCCTCCTTTCAGTTGGTTTAAATGTATTACGGGGCTTTCTTTTTCCCCTTGGTAGCCTCAAGTATTGGCCACACCTGGAAGCAGAATGTTAGAGTAGTTTTCCTATCAGCTGTGACAAACCCTGTGTTTCTTAAAGTTATTTGATTTGTGGGTAGATCTAGCTCCTTCCTTCGCTGCATAAGGAAAACAAAACCCACCATCACTGTTAAAAACCATTGTTCATTTTTCTTCTTTCCAGTTCGAGGGCTTTTTCTCTCCTTTTTTGTATTCAGTGAATAAGACCAGAACGTCTCTTTGAAACCTTGCGTGTTGTTGTAGAGACAACAACCAGAAGGTGATAGGTCATGGAGAGATGGCCTACAGCTATGCCTGACAAAGCGGAGGGGAAAACCCTAGAAGATATTCTTCCTGTTGTCAGGTACTCTCCCTGCAGTATTCCTGCAGCAGAACTGCATTGTCTTCCTGCATTGTGATTGTCTTCACGTTGACAAGTTTACATCTGTCCTGCAACAAAGCCCTGATTTGATAAAGTGTTTGGTCATCCAAAAAGTCAGAGAGTGTCTTCAGTGCAGGTCTCCCTGAACCAGCTGCTTAAAAAATTTCTATTAACAAGCTGGCAAACCAGTAGAGTACACTTGATGCCAAGAGAGAGTATCTTCAAATTTCTGCGCAACACATTAGTTGAGGTTTTCTGGAGTCTTGTTTACCACTGACAAGCGTAATCTAGCAATATATTACAAACCCCCTTTTGGCAGCCATAGGAATGTATTTCAAACAGGTTTTGTTTGATATCTACAAGAAATCTCTCTTTGGTTTATGTAATAAGACAAATGTATGCAAATCTATCCACCGATCCTGTAAATTATATGCCTGGAATCAGTAAGCAATACAGTAAAAGCTCACTAACTTACATTTCACCTATCCACATATCCCATGAAACTGACATAAAAACCAATGGTTTCTTCCCCATTTCTCAGCAAATATGTAATAGCAGAGACAATGCTTTGTAAGGTCTCACATTATAATAACTTCCTTCCTTTTTACAAAATATACTAACATTGATTTTTTTAATAAAAAATACTTCACAACATTTACTATTATACTGCAATGCATAGTGTGAGCATAAATAAATAATTTTGAACTGCATTATCACAAAAATGTAGTTGTTGAGATGAATACATTGGTTTTGTGTGAGTATTTCTTCATCTGCTCTGCAATTTTTCACAGTTCAGCAATTAACTGATAACTACTGAATTATTGTTCAGTCTCTTAGGATAACATTTTCAAAAGAGTCTATATGCCCAGAACTAAATCTACAGCCTAGGATGTAGGAGCCTACAGCCTGGCTAGGGCTAAATTCACAACAGGTTACAAGGCTTCCTTCTTCCAGTCCCTTGCTCTTGGGCCTCCTGCCAGGAGGAAATACAACCCTAACTGGACCCCAGGCTGCACAGGATGAAAATAACTGGGTACTTAAAACCGGGATAGAAATGAATACATCATCAGAGCAGGGTCACACAAAATAGCTGATACAAGCTGCAAGGGAAATGGGAGTGTCTTAACCCCTCATCCTTTTCCCTACCTTGATCCACCTTAAGTCTTACTGAGTGTAATACTGTGTCCACCCCACCTCACAATGCATGATGAGGTAGAAGCCACTTCCACCTCTTTTGTTTTTGTATCACACTGATAAATGTCCAGAGGGACTTACCCTAGCCAGTGGGAGGTTTAGATCCATATTCCCGCTTTGTCAAAAAGGACTGAAACCTATAAATCTGTGTGAATGTGAACTTGGCAGCCAAAAGAGGGTTCTTTGGTGGATCTCACACTGGTTCACCCATACCACACTGCAGATAGTGTATAAGAATTAAATAGGACAGAAGCAGGACAGGAGGAAGCAAGGATAAGTAGGACTCTCTTTTCTAATAGCTATGAGAGTTATTGGAAAGAAGAGAAACCTGATGGCTACTCACTGCTCCAGCAAATGCTTACCACAATATAGCTACAAATCTATATACATACATAGATGCATATAGACTTGTGTGAGTCTGCTAACCACTGGCTACAGAGTCTTGCTCACAAACCATTTCCCTCTATGGCCTAATGTATGTTTATTATTCCATACAAAGCTTCAACAAGAAGGACTGAGAGAGATCATCATTCCCGAATACCTCTTAGCATAATGGTTGGAGTTTTCCCCTGGAAGATACAGGTTTGTTTATGCTCAGACAGAGAAAAGAATTGAACCCATATTTCCCATATGAATGCTCTAATCAGTGAACCCATTTAATAGAAGAATGGAGCCAATCTAGCAGGCGTGCTCGGAGAACGCTTACTGGGACAGGTCCTGCTAGCGAGGTGTATAGGAGACTGACTAGTGTCTAGCTTCTGCCACTCCTGAGTCTGACCCTTATTCTTCCATGCTTTGATCAGGGACAATTCCTTCCTTCAGTGAATAAGGGTAATAGGCTGTTTTGCAATTGCAACCTGTAAGAATCAACCCTACTTACAAGATTTTTCTTTGCTGCAGAGACTGCAAGAGTAGATGGAGCATCTGCTGCATACTGCTGTTTTTTCCCATTACTCCTTTCAGCATACTTATTTCAAAATAGCTCTAAGAATTAGCATTGCAGCTACAGCCTGGAAACTAAAGCTTGTCAACAGTCTCCGGTGGAATATCTTCCATTGTTCAAATGCTACTTTGCTGAAAACAAACTTTCCACCAATCACTTTGATCTAAGAAATAAAACTAAAAATCACTTTTACTTTTCATTTTGAAAGTTTTTTAAATATATATATATATTTTATATATATATATATATAAAGTATGTATATATATAGTACTAAATAAAATGAAAATTGGAGGGCAATATTTTACTTTTATCACAACCGTATATGACTGCCTGGTTGACTAGGTATATCTATACTGTCTTTTTCAGGGGCATCTCACAGTGATTTGGAGGACTAGATTATCTGTTTCCTAAATTTGTCAAGATTCATCATAAAATCAGTTAATTGTTCTCCACTATTTTTACTGGAAGCTGTTCCAACATCTCCCACCAGTGGTTAGAAAGATTCTGTTATTTTTCTGCTGAAGCAGCTTATGCTTATTCTTTCTTATGCCATCATGCTCCTAAACTTAAGAACTTTAGCTCAGCTAGCTCTTTGGCATTTATCCTATCACTATATCTATAAAAAGAACCAAAATTCTTTAACCATTGTGTTAGGTTAAGTTCTTAGAGGATATGCCTACAGTGGTTTGGAGGAAGTTGTGATCTTCTCACACATCAAGCTAATTAAAATATTCAGCTACATCAGTGTAATGCTAAGTCTAATGTGTCTGCTCTCAGAGAAGGACACTCTAGCTTGCTTCCAGTGTCATATTAAGTTGTGGCTGCTGGGCTACAGATCAGCTTGGAGCATGAGCTGACAGCTTTGTAGATGTATTTTCAATTTTCTCTTCTGAAGCAGGCTCTTCATCCTCCTGACCAATCTACTAGTACTTTACTATACCAATTCAAGTTTGCTTTCATTATTCTTGAACAAGAATGACCTGAGCTATATACAGTATTTCAAGTTTCACCAGGTGTTGTACAATGTACAATGTCATTAATCACTTCTCCAGCTGAACTACCTCTTATGTCCTAGGTCTGCATTTCCCTGTCTTGTTGCCACATCACATTTGTGGTTCACTTTTACTCTTCCTTCTTTTTGTCATTTCCAGTACAGGGCTTATAAAGAAATAGTTTAAGTTTTTTTAAAACCTTGTACTTTGGTTAGTTTTGATTTTTTCCAATAAATATTTCCAACCTTGTTCCAAACTGCTTATGCCTCCCAAACTTATTGTGAAACTTGGCTTGTATTTTGTCATCTTTTTATGCCAAGTTCAATAGTGAAAATATGGAATTAAACCAGCCTTTCAGGACAACGTGTGGCAGTCTTAACATTAGTCTCTGCCTTATGTACAGCAGAGTATTCCAAATTCTTTCTAAAAACTACAGTGCTCTTGTGTTCAAATTAGTGGGAAGGTATTGCTCAGGTCACCCAGCACATTATCTGTATTCATTATAGGCACTAATTTTATTACTTTCTGTATAAAAATGATAGTTTACATTACAGTTCTTTATGCAGATGTGCAAAACCACGCACCAATTCTCTCCAGAGTCTGGTACAGCGATTTTCTAGTTCTCTCTGTTTGAACATACTAATATCTTTAACTTTGCATAACTGAAGGATACAGATATTCTTTTTCCTGACTGTGCAAAGCCTTAGTCTCCTGCTTTGTCCTTACTAGCTCAATATTTTTACCTTTACAGAAAACTGATGTCAAAATTTTATTTAATTTTTATTGTTTAATGATGAGCCCATGCTAATTTTATTCTGGAAAATTAAATTTATCATATTTAGATTCTATTTCAGAACATCTGAATGTCCATTAAAAATCGAATACTTCTGACATCTAAATAAAATTGTACTCTGTGAGAGTGTGCTGCTTCAAAATGATAATTCCTCTTTGCAGGAGTTTAGTAAAGCTCAGCTTTGTACAGAATTTTTGTTTGAACACTGTTTTATGACCCAAAATATTTGGAAAACTTCAGGGATTTAAAATCTTGCAAAATGAACTAGATAGGCAAGCTAGTACCAAAATGTGCAATGCTCGTATAGGTTTTGTTAAATAAAAGTGCGATACCTTCCATGGAAAACTATTTCCTCCATTAAATACTGGCTAATTTTATAGTGAGCTAGTCAGCTGACAATACTTGCAGAGGAGAGACGGCAACAAGATTTGGTTACTTCCATGAACCTGTCTAAGCCCAGACTTTACAAGGTAAGAGCTTTGAAGTCAAATAGCAATCCCTGAAAACTTCTAGTGCCCAGTTATAAACCACAAATGTTATTGGCAATTCTAAAAAGTGATATGGAAAATATTCAAATCATTCCACAGGGTTTCAGCTACATATCTTACACTGACTTCAGTGGGAACCACGCAGTGAAATCCCCACTTACTGCTTTGAAAATGTACCCCTTAGTGTTTCATGTCACGCTGAGAGACAGAGCAGTGATCCAAGGTCCAGATCCCCAGCAGGTAGCAGTACATGCAATGTGCCGGAATCCTGTAAAGCACTACTGTGTTAAAATATGCAGGCTTTAACTTAAAATGACAGAAATCAAGGGCACTCCAAATTAAGGTTCCTAAGAGGCTCTTCCCCTTTGTCCCATTCATTGACAGTCATACCTTTAGAGCTCTAATATGTAAAGTTTCTTTTTTTTTTATCTTCTTCCTTTTCTCTTTCCTTCTTGCCCTCTATATGACCTCTCTCCTAATTGGAATATATCTTGTTTTCGATAATAGAATTTCCCCAGGAGATAGTCAATTTTTAGAGCTGAAAATTAATTTACAGACCTTGCTTGATTGCGTGCACCAGATATGTTTGTCTTTTACTACATACTGACCTTCTCCTCCCCTGTCCCTTTACATCTGCGTAGCTGGGAACCTGGTTTAGAGTCTGAAAACATGCCTTTTCACTCTGTGAGCCAGATTTTTGTTTTACGTGTTGTTGTTGCATATTGATAGTTCTCCTGCAGAAGTGTGCCTCAGTCAAAAGATCTGATTTTCTATTATTCCTTGCATAGCAGCTCACGGGACTACAGCTATTCTGGTTTTGTAGCACTTTCCGCTTCATGTATGTTTAAATGCACGAACGAAGTCTGTATCATTCAGATCCCCATCTGTGTCTTGCACCTTGGTTCTTCAGCATGGTCCTGTTCATAGCACCATGGGACCTTTCTCCTTAGCTGTCTGAAGGAGGACTAGAGGTTTAAGGGATATGTCCACACGGTTTGTTGCTCCATAGCACGGATATAGCAAATGCGTTCCCTTTCAGTGCCTCTAACATCTACAAAAAAAAAAAAAAAAAAAAAGGCCTCTTCATTTTACATGACGTCTTAAGAATACTAACCTGAATGTCCAGGTTTTCTTTTTTTTCATTTCCTCCGTGAAGATTTTTTATTTTCAAGGATAGTATCATGTTTCCACAAAATATACAAATGCAGAGCCTATCTTTTCCTCTGTTCAGCTGATGATGCGCTGAAGTGTTCAATTTGAAATGAAAAGTTGAGCAAACACAGATGCTATTCTGAGCTGTGCGTCTCCGTGTTAAGGACACTTATTCAATGTTAGTTTGATGAGTTTATTTAAGATAGAGACTGCGACAGTCACCTTACCTAGCCTTAGTTGCCCACAACATAGGCTCCTACACCTGAACCAGGCACCCTCAGCACCCTTTCTTCTTGGTAAAGAGAAGTAAGCACATTTAGTTTGTAATTCATTTGACCTGTTTTAGATATTTCCAATTCTTGCATCCTAAATTCACTCCATTTGATATAAAAGGAGTCTAAATGGCTACATCAGATCTAGATGTCAGCAATTTATACATTTAAATGGATCCCCCTCAAAGTTACAGGGCAACACCTTTCACAAAGTGAAACCTAGACAGTATCCTTTGATTCTGAAAAGTTGACCAGCTAATTATATGGTACTTGTACTAAGGTTTCTACTTGGCCCAGCTCAAAGCTGACAGTCTTTGGGCTAAAGAGAAGATGCTTTTCAGAACAATCTGTAGGAAGCATATTTTGATGACCGGTTTCTCCCAACTTTGAAATGTTAACTTGGTCAAGGGGCAGCCAGTAAGTGAGTTCAGGTTAAACAGTGCTGTAAATTAGATCCTGGAGCTGATGTACACACACACATACAGACACACACACGGATACTGAGAGAACACTCGACACAATAATTTTGCATAGACCAAGTAATTTTCACAGCTCAGTAGGCAACTAGACATAAAGGTTCACTCAATAAAGTCAGTCATCCTGGCCTATTTGGACAGATACAGAATTTAAGTCAACATATCCCATTTAAAAGAAAGTCTTTGGGACTGGCAAGAGAAGAGGGGGCATAAATCTTAAAAATGTCTTACAAATAATTCATTAGATTAATTAGTTACCAGTAATGGTCACTTCTAAATAACATGATAACCTCAAAAGGTCAAAGGATGGTAAAATGAGACAGTATATACATCGCTGAGAAAGATCCAACAGATCCAGTAACATCTCTTCTTCCTAGTTTTCAGTGTACCAAGCGGCCAGCATATCCTAGCCATAATTTTGAACCTCTGCAAACAGCATAGCACTGTTCCCTATTCACAGAGCTCTGTCAATTTACGCCAGCTAAGGATCTCATCCTTCGTCTTTATTCTGGAAGGAAGAAATGAACAAATAGGAAAAAGAAACATAATAAAATCTCTGTGAGAGAACTTTTATCTGTTTAAGGCAGGTGTGACTAATCTTTCACAGTCCAAAAGCCAAGAAAATAAAATGCACAATGTCAAAAAGCTGCAAGCTTTTAAAAAGCACTTAAATTAGTATTTCACTGATATTTTATTGGAATTACTCTTAGAAGTAGATAACACAACATTAAACTTAGCTGACATTCTGCCACAGACTTAACACTGGTAAATATTTAAAAACTCATTTGTATTATACTACAGTTTTGTTTAGTGTCTTTGTGGATAGTCAACTTTTATTGAGGAAAAATACTAATAACAAAATGTCATTATCTTGCTCAATACATAGTCAACACTTAGACTTATAACCTGCTTTCTGCCGCAGGGCCCTCAGGTCTACCTCTTCTGTCCCTGACCACAAGCCCTTGATTTCCAGCTTTGGCAGAGCTCAGGAGCCACAGTCTCCTGTCTTACAGGAAAACGAGGTATTACAGATTCCCTAAACGAAAGCGTCAGCACTGCAGGTGGGCCCGGAGTTGGCCGTCCATCACCACAACTCAGGGCAGGTGGCTTAGGAGTTGGCCACATCTCATTTCATGCCATCTCAAGGGGAGCAGAGGAGAGTTGCCTGTCTGTGGGAAGCAGAGCTCTTGTAAATGTAAAGCTGTTCTGGAAAGGAATAAAAGAGGTAAGTTATAATTCAGTTTGCCCTGTAGTTGTCATTCTTTCAGGTCAGTCACTATTAATGTTTGCTTCTTCTTACTGTGAGAAATATACCTATGTGGCTTGTGATCAGGAAAGGAAGCAATTCAGCTCATAATTTCTCCTGTGTGGCCTGGAACTGCATCCATTAAGCTCCTAACTAAAGCCTTTGCTTCTTAGCCTCCTTCTATACCTCTTTAATTTTTCTTTGTGATACTTTATCATCTGACAGTCCCAGCACAGGTGATAAACTGTCTGTTATGCAAAAACACACTTCTACTTTTTCCTCGCTTTCCCACCTGCTGTCTTTCCGTATGTCTAGCTTTTTTCTTTTTTCTTCCTTTTTTTTTTTTTTTTTTTTTTTTTTTTCCTGAGTCTATTTTTGCAATTCTGGCCCAAAGACTGTCTCTTTTTTTCCTATTTCTCATTTGTACAGTACTTGGCATAATAGGGTCTTAATCCATGAATGCTAGTCCTCAAGTACTGGTATAATACAGAGAACTTATAAAACAATTTCAAAATGTCTGTCATTTGGAGAAATTACTGTGAGTGCATTTGGAATTGCAGCTTTTAAAATTGTCCTTTTTTTAAAAAAAGAAATTCTTACGGATAAAAATAAAACAAAAATTCAGTCAGAAAAGCTGGTTTTATATAATTCAGAGCATTAGAAAATGTTTGCTTCTGAGCTGCCAATTCATATGCAGATGAAAACAACAGAGTTGTAGCTGGTGCTCTCCTGTAACCTTTGTGGCTTTACTCACTGGGTGCCTTTACAGTAAAATGTGATGCTTTTGTCAGAATTACCAAAATCTTTAGAGAAATAACTCTGCATAGAATTAAAATGACCTTCTGCACTATAGAAGGGCAATGAAGGAAGGGGAAGAGGGAAAATAGAGTAAATTGGTGCATTCCTGTTCGTTATGAATAAAGTATAGTTATATTTAAAAATCAGGCCACTCTGTGAAATGTGAGCTAATACTTCATTGCCAGTATGTTGAAAGCCATGCCTCTCAAGGAGAAGAATGTTTTCTCAGCAGGCATTGACCATGTCCACTCTGTCTGCTATATGTTTTCTATTTTAAAGTATCCCTGTGTTTCCTTATAGAGAAATATATGCAAAGCAGGGACAGTAAAGGCCTAAATCAATGAGAACCAAGAGCACCCAGATTCTTGCAGAAGATGATAAAGATGCTTCATATTTTTCATGGGCTTACCTCTCAAGCACTACATAGCAGTTTGCTTCCTGTACTTATAGCCTCTAGAAGCCTTTAGGTGAAAGTATATTACCGAAAATTTTCCATGTGTATGCATGTGTCTCTCAGCAGAAGTGTCAGAAGATTCTTCTTTCTTGTTTTATCATATTTTCATTGCCAATTTAAAAAAGACATGCACTAGGGCCCAGAATAATTTATCTATAAGATATTAATGTTCACGTCTCAAACCAAACTCGGCTGGTTTTGAATTTGGTATTTGGGGTGCATTGTGTATCCCATGCACTTTCTGCCTCCCAAGACGGACTAAAGCATTGTAGCAAAGCAAGCAGGGACGATTTCTTGTCTTTGTAGGATCTCAAAGAAACAAATGGTGAGCCCTTGAGCTCTAGGGGGTTTGAGGTTGTAGTTAGCACAGGATTCTTACGCACTGGTATAACAGCTAGCGGAACAGAGCAGGCTTTATTCGTGATCTGTGGGTGCTACTGAAATAAGTAGAAAACAAACTAGTGTAAGCCATGTAAAACTTGGATACAGCTTTACAGTAAGAATAATAAAACTCAATGGTTACTCCCTGGAATGCAGGTGTGCATTTTTTTCTTTTTTCTTTTCTTTTCTTTTTTTTTTTTTTTTTTTTTGTCATGTCCCAGGTGCATTTTAATAATGATTTGATTCTGATTTTGGAGCAAACCTGCTAGCTGACTAAGGCATCAGGTTAAGTTAATAATCTGCTTTTAAAAGCTGGCAAAAAAAAAAAAAAAAAAAAAAAAAAAAAAAAAAAAAAAAAAAAAAAAAAAAGCTCTAAAAGGTAATGTGGCGTGAAGAAGGATTTTAGCGTCCAGGCTGAGTTGACTTACGAAGTCGGCTACCTGCCCGTTCGTGTTTCAGAACAGGAAAGGTCCGTATTTGCTTTTCAGCGTTGTCATAAACGTGGTGTGAACGGAGGCGATTCACGGGAGGTGGAAATGTCGATGTCCCTGCCTTGCTCTTACATTCGTGCTGACACCCAGTGGCTTGCCAGCGCAATCACACACCGCGCTGCACGCTGCGTGCACGTTGCCTTAACAGCAACGAAATCATAAAGTCACGGCAGCATTTGGGGGAATTTCAATGAATCCAACCGACACTATGTCCTCCTCCCCCCCCTCCTTTTTCTTTTTCTTTCCTTTTTTTTTTTTTTTTGGGGGGGGGGAAGCTATAGTAAACAACAGAAATATGGTTTAAAAAATATCCTGAAGGACAGTGTGGGAATGTGGATAGTTTTGTGTCATCAGTCAGCACCCGGATACAGCTCTGGAAAGCGTAAATGGTCTGAAACCTTAGAGGAGAAGGTCCCTCTGACTCTTGGTTTTTCATGCAAGAGGAGGTGAGGAATCATCCTGTGACTACAAAAAGCAAACTAATTTTTCTAATATGCCATTACCTCCAACCCCCAACATTTTTCATGTATAATTAAAAAAAAAAAAAAAAGTCTTCATACAGCTTCAATTTTCTGTAAAATAGGGCAATTTCCTATAAGAACAGATTTCACATGTTTCCAAGTGTGAGTAGCAGACCCTTGATATTAGTAGACATAAATATTTTCTTCAGATCCTTCTCAGCCTTGGGCAAAAGAAGTCCTGAAGTAAAGGAGCTCTGCTAAGGATCTTAAGCCTGGCCTAATTTCTTTCATAACAACAGTCTTCTGCTCTGTCCTATAGTTCATTCTGCACAGAAAGGGAGTGAATGGGATTTATTTAAATTCCCAGGCATCTGTATAAAAACTTACATGTCTAGGCTCCAGAGTGAATGTAAACTGAGGCTTTAAAAAAATATTTAAAAAAATATTCTGGAAAACATGCCACAAGAAGCAGCCTGTACAAAGCATGTGGAAATTACTCAAATACCCTTGACCATCTAAATGTGTTAATAGGAGTGAAATAATGGAGTAAAACCAAAACAGTGTTAAACAATATCATCCCCCCCACACCCCACCACGGCAGTTCACAGGCTATGTGAAGTAACAGTGCAAAGAGTGTGCAGGCACACGGAGGGAGCACACACATCATGCATTTTAAGGGCTCACCAGCTAATATTTCCTATCTTTTTCCAGAAGCCATACGGTAAACAGATAGCACTAACAAAGTCAAATATTAATAACCAAGAACTGCACATCTCCAAATCCCCTTCCCCCAACCAGCAAAACCCATAGAAATTTACACTGACCAAAGCAAATAGAAAATAAAAGTCAAAGCACTTACATAGTTGACATTTAGGGCTAGAACCACATACCCTTTCCATCCTTTTGAATTATCTAAGTTATAACATTAACAGAAAATAAATACGCATTGGAATGGGCTAACTCATGATCGTGACATACAGTTGCTGGGGAGTTACAGTAATAAGGTCTTAAAAGGAAACATCCCAAGAAGAAATTTTAAATTGTCTCTAGATAGCTCAGATCAATTTAATGTTTTGTCACACACTAAGTGCTCTGCTTAGCTTTGTCCACCCAGAACAGCTTTCTCCATATAATTACATTTCCTCCATACAGTTCTTTCTTTGAGGAACAGCCTATTCTCAACTCTCCCAACGCTGTGATTGATTTCCTGAGTAATGTTAAGGGACATGGTTTGCAGAAGCATGAAAACAAATCTGTGAAAATGTTGATGGAGAGGAGATGATTCAAACCTTCACCCAAATCCTGAATGTCAGGGGAGGCAGGTTAAGGGGGGGGGGGAGAAATCTGTTTCACATTTTCTTGATGTTTCTTAGCCCTGTCCAGTTTCAAAAGCAGATGTACCAAAACTATGCACAGAAAACCAGTTTTTGTCCACTTTTGTAGGCACTACTTCCAGCTTAACAAAAAAATCTTGTGAAAGACTGATATACAAAATGTGCTGTCTAATAGATACTTCAGAACTGGACAACTTGTGAAATTTTGGCACTTATCAGAAATGAATGAAATTTTCCAGAGACTTTCAGAAATGAATTTTCCTATGAAAACACAACTGTTTTCGGTTCATTACCTTTCTCTCTCAGCACCAAGTAACAGTTCCTTCTGGGCCATATAACTGAGAAAACGACAACCAAAACCAATCCCAGTGCTTTCTTGGTTGGTCAAGTTAGACCCTTCCCACACACGACCTGCCAGCAAAAGTTTTGATCACTGCCAACAGTTGTCTCAAATCCTCAAGCTTCAGTTGTATAAAAGGAAGACTAAGTGCCTTATGCATTTGACCCTTTAACTCTCTATTCCTAAGTTGAAATATATAAATTAAAACCTGTGAAACCTTCCTGTGAAAGCCAAAATCTCCACTTAATTGCATCGAGCTGAGTTTATATTATGTAAGTTAAGACTGAACGAAGGCTAGTTTAGAACCCCTGAGTATTAATAAGAATTTAACTCAGTTTTTGTCTTTAGTCAGAAGTTGGAAAAGGACTTGGGTGCCTTATCGACTTGTTTGTTTACCAGCTGATAAGGCAATTGCTGTTTATTGATACTTCCTAATAACTGAAGTTGCTTCAGCAGAGGAGAACCCTTTTTCAAAAATAGATGAGCCATGAGAAAAGACACACTTCTCACTTCAGAAGAAGTATTGTCTTTCCTTTACCTATTTCCTCTGTGTTTATTAACTTCCATTATCTCATTCTATGATACTCTTGTCTGAAAGGAGGAGATCTAGGCTTCCTAGGTCAAGCAGAAGAGAAAAGGGCGCAAGTATTTAGATGTTTAAAAAGCCAGATACACTTCTGTGAAAGAAAGAAAGAGAAATTTCAGAAGCAGTTGGTTTGATGAGAACTTTCTGTTTGTTTCCTTCTTAAAGTGAAAGGGAATTTCTTGGCTTTTTAGATTAATTCTGCAGCTGAACACAACCTTTTCTTCCCTCTCCTTTGATAGGTTAGGTGCTGCTGTCCTTGTCTACACGGTCTCATATAAAGAGATTTATTTTGACATTCATTAATCATTATAAGAGCAGTAACCTAGTAAATAAATAAATAAATAAAACCTAGGCATGAGATAACAGCTCTGTATGTGTCATGATTGCTCCTTGCTGCTATATAAAATACATTCCCATTCTAGTCTCAGTAAGGAAGTTGAATTTGCTAGAAAAACTTATTTACACCGTAGCTGTTTCTTCTCTACTTTCCTGTTCATTATTATTGCTGTTCTTCCCTCATTTAGCATTGGTTAATCATAATTGGTTTCTTAGTTTGGATGGGATTGGTTCTGCTCTTCACCTGGAAAAATAGTCCATTTTCAAAAAGGAAAATAAGGCAGTAAAATAATTACTACTCTTTTCTGTGCAAACACCTACAGAAATACCCCATGATGTGGATGCAAATGTTTATCCAGGTAGAAATTAGTTTGTGTCAAGACCAGGGACCCAGAGCAAGGTGAGTGGGATTGCATAAGCTCCACTGAAGAGTGCACAGAGGGCTCATGTGAAATCCAAGTTGTGCTGGCTCATCTGGAAGATAGTTGGTCCTCCTTTGGAGGACAATTTAACCCATAAAAAATAGCAGCTTACCAGATAACCAGGCCAACAAATTTTGTTTGTGTGACCATTTGCAAATAACCAACACAAAGGTTGGTCAAGATCAGTGTGAATAATCTTGGAAGGAACATCCGTACCACAAGTAGTGGTGCATCAGCAAGGCATATCTAATGCTTTATGATATTCCTTGCTATTCCTTTTTCCTTGCTATATATAGGCACTAAAGATACACCTGAACCCTTTCACAGTCCCACATCCACTATAGTAGAAGAGGGCTCTATCGCAAACTTAGACTAAACTTAAAGTTCTTTTCCTTTAATTTCTTTCCATATTGTCCACTACTCTTGCAACTTTCTCCTCTCCAAACATATTTATCTATGTGGGCAACGCTCACAAGCTCCAGTCGTGGATGAGGGTTTCATTGTAAGAGGAGCTGGGCAAATGCACACACAAGAAAAATTGCTAGATGATGTCCACCATAAGCATAAAAAATTAAATAACTTTATAAAAATAGGCACATGAGTATAGGAAAGAGTGGGACTGTGTATTTGCATCAAGCTTGCCTTGGTTTTTAAAACAAGAAAAAAACAAATGCTGCTATCTCAGAATTTTCAGTATTCACTGAAATGTTCTTAGGCTTCACGTATTTTAAATGCTGTTATAAACTAGATTTGTGAAGTCAGGATTGAAATTTGAATTTCTCCAACATATGGGAGTTGTTTTGCCTAAATTATGAGTTTAATCCAAATATCAGTCAAAATTCACCACAGATATAATTGGGGGATTATGTTGTGCTGATGTTTTTAGTGCCAATTATACAATTTCCTTGATGTTGTTGATAAGCTTTTTGGTGTAGGAATCAAGTTTTCTCTTGAGAGAAGAATGATGGATGCTATCAGTGCTCAACAAATTGTGAATAATCATACGCAAACTAGCTGCTTTATTTTCAGTTAAATACACATAGCAGATAATAATAGTTTTGGGGAAAATGTATTTAATGTGGGCCTCATTTTAGTAAAGGGATATTTGAAACTGCATCCAGTGTCCTAAAAAACAAATACATAAAAAGACTGAGTAACTACATGTGCAAATGGGACAGAGAAATTATCCTGACATTTTACATGTGTGGCCAAATGCTTAGTTAGAAAAACAAAACAAAAAACCCTAACCCCACAAACCTCCCTATAGGCTTAAAAGACTAGTGAAAGTAAAGTGGGCAAAGCACATTTGTTGTCTGTGGTTAGCTGCTGTTGGATCCATTCATCTGAACACATTTGGCTAATATATTATAACAGATAGTGCTTTGTTTCCCATGACATGATTGAGACCTATAGCTGAACTGATTATATATTATTTCAAAACCAAAACAACAGAGAGAATCCCTATTTCCAGGTGACAGTACTCAGGCAGATAAGTAATAATAAGAGGACTGCATGTGACCTAAAAATCCGTTTATTCAGAAGGATCCCAAAGCTCTTATTAGATTATTAAGAGGAATCACTTGCACAACCACTTTAAGACTAGCAATACTACCCAGACGTTTGCAAAAAGAAGAGAAGAATTTCTCATCTAAGTGATTGTCCCACTGCAGTCAATAGATCATTAGTAACCTCTACAATCGTTACTGTTAGTAATTGGTTGTAAATTTTTTTGTTAGAGCCTTAAACAATATATAGTGAATGAACAATGTCAAAACTTTGATTCAAAACTCTTTGGAGTAGACATCCAGAGACTTTAATAGGCTCAGTCTCCTGGCTTCTTTCATTTCAGTGGGACTATCTGATTACTCAAAGATAACTGTATTTTGCAGAGAAATACTGTTGGAGTTTGTCATGTAAACATGTTCAATAATGTTTTGATTTAAAGTAACAGAGGAAAGGACAAATCATGAGCTCTTGACAGCAGACTTGATGTGAGCTAGAATGTCAAAGTCCCTGCTGCAGCAGAGGAAGATACTCTTGAAGCAGCAGTGATAAGGTAGTAGGAGAGGTCAAAGAAGTGGTCAAGAACATGGACTGTGCGTCCATAAATGGTAAGTGGAGAAGTGGTATAATTCTTTCTTAACGTAAGCAAATGTGGGGGTCTGCTGGTTACACACAGCATCTTAGCCAAGACTACTTGTTATCCACTCCCAGCCAAAGACTTTGGCATAACTTGACACGAGAAAGGCAAACTGGAGTGCCTGGAGTGCCCATGAAGTCCATGTTGCAAAGACAAGAGGTAGGATCAGATATTTAAATTAGAGTTATCTTGTCACAATGTGTTGCTGTTTTCTTAGAAAAAATGGGTATAAATACATGACTCTTGTTGCAAATATATGCCATCATCCTTCCTCTAAAACCCACTTGCCTGCTTAATGATAAACTATAGTTTAAAATAACTCTACTATGGCATCAGTTCTAACAAATCTGAAATGGTGACAGCCTTACCTCAGCTGTGTTGTCTGTGTGTGAACACTTGTGCGGTGAAGGTCTGTTAAATGATCAGCCTACTTCAGACACCATTGCGATTCTGGAAGTAAGCAAGCCCTAAAGGGAGTAAAATAGTGTCGGAGAAAGATATGAGATGAGGAGCTCAGCACTGCTTCCCTCAGTTTCACCTCTGGCAACTTAAAGATAAAGAATTATTGCTGCCAGGGGCTGTTCTCTTTGAGGGAGCGTAACTGAAATACCCATCAGCCAGGTTTTGTAGCATCTGTTATAGCACGATCAGGACTGGATGGCAGCTTGTTCATCTGCCTTGCCTATGCCTGCTCTGGCTGTTCGGTCTCTCCTCACCACTGTGCACCCGGTAATGTTGTCTCTGTGTTGGATGCTCCTCCAAGCAGACCACCTAGGTGGTTTTTCCATCTCCGGGAAGGGTCAACATCGTGTTTGCGTGTTTGGATGTCAGCAACACAAAATGAGAAGTTTCACAGAACCAAAGAAATGAAGAAAGTTAACTTTTCATTTGAAGGCTACAGAGCAGAAAGGAGTATTTGTACTTTGTGCAAAGGAACACTGAGAGACCTCAGGGAATGGGTCTTCTTTCCAAGAAGAACGAGGTGATACGTAGATAAGATTGACCAAAGGGTCCCATGAAAATCTCCTGACTACATTATTCAAAATATTCAGCAATGAATTTTGTTTTCTCCAGGTAATGGCAGCAGCGTAACAGTGCTTAACTTTATAACAAATCAACATTTTCAATTATTTTCTTTTTGCTCACTTTTAAATTTTAACAAGAGTTTTGTGGCAAAAAGACTGCAAACAGAACGCAAAGGCATTCATAGGTTATGCTGAAAAGAACACACAATTGAACCAGTTTTATCCATCCTTGCTTTTAATGGGGCCTTGAACTTGGTAGAGGCTGTTAGGTGCTTTTGTAATACAGATTAACAATAATACTAAAGTTCCTCCCCTATCTCATTCCTTCCAAAGAGAGAGACTTAGGCTAAGATACTTTAAAGCTCTCCTTAGGCTGTTGTGAGTTCAGTGTGAAAATACATCCGTTGCCATCTTACTCACATTAACTTACTACTCTAGATATGGAGGCCTTTTGCTTTTACTGTAACTTGTCAGATTATGGAACTGAAGGAAGCATTGATCCCTGAAGGATAAAAATCAGTGGAAGGCTCCTTAAAAGGAAAATACCATATATTCAAACGGTGTTAGAGAAAGTCTTGTCTTTGTAGTTTGAGATGTTGAAGGTCAAGAAAAAAAAAGGAAAGAAAGAAAGAAGTCCTACATAAAAGTTTAGGGAAAAAAAACAGGGAAAAAGTTTAGGAAAAGCAGCCTTTGCAAGTTAAAATTGAAATACAAATAAAACTTTAAAGGTTTTTCTGGTGTCTGTCCTTTGTTTTTTCAGTGTGAGCTATTTAAAAGAAAAAAAAATAATAAGCTCTCTGCTTTCAAACCCCCTGTCTTAAGGTGCTTGTAGTGAATAAAGTATCTTATTTATTGTTACAGAGCACAAATGTTGAATTCATAAAACATCAAATGAAACCTTTTATACAGTCATTTTTAAGACATTCTGGGGAATTTGAATACCTAACTCTCATGACTTTAATACCTAACTCTCATGATTAAGTGGGAAACAGTTACTCAGATCCCTCTGGAAAGATAAGCAGCCTTGGAAACCTCAGTATTAAGTTTTAGAATGCAACTTTGTAGTAACTGGAGCAATGCTGTATACTGGGAGTGAGGAAATCTGGAGCACCTGAAAGGTGGTTCCCTGGGTAAACTTGTGAATTCCATCTTTCTCCTGCCTTATGTTACATCCTAATAAATGCCATGAGGACTGTAAAAACTGGAATTTTAACTCAGACATTTGTAGGGTAACTTGCTTGCTTGATGGAGGTTTTGCACGGCGGGCAGGCTTCTACCAGCGAGTGTTGCTTATGGGAAAGCAGCCTCGGAAAGATGCCAGCAGACAGCACTACTGCTAGGTGGAGTGAATCACCAAAAGCGACTCCTGCAGGCTTTGATCCTATCTTTGGTAGAGTAAATGAAAGCTTCCACCAACTCTCCTGTGCCCTGGATCAGGCTCTCAGGGCCAGCTGGCGCAGCCTGCGCTCAGTGAATTCCATTCGTGAGATAAAGTACTGAGAAAATAAAAAACAATGGTGAGAATTGTAAAACACAAAATGATTTCAGACTCTTTGGGACGAAAGACTTCACTGAAGTTTCACAGAAAAGTCCGTGAACTTCATATGGCCATGATTTTGGACACTGAATGGATCTAGGAAACCACTGACTTCTTGTTTTATGAAGAAACTTTCACACAACAATGACTAAGTTTTTATAATATGACACACTGAGGAGATTGTGGCCTTTTTTTCTGAGCAATAATCACCAAATTAGAGTGCGTTTTGAAAATGGTGGAATTTTATCACTGGGCAAATCGTTAGGGTCTTATTTTCAAGACCTACTTGAAATGCCCTACAATGCCCTACTGTTTTTACCTTGCTGAGGCAAGAGTACATTGTACTTAAAACAGAGAGCTTAAGAAATTTTCCCTTTTTCACGTAACAATGGTCTCACTTTATGCCTGTCTATTTAAATGAATTTTATCTTAATTTCTGTATCAGATGAGTTAATTTATTTGCCTTTGAAAAGGCTAGCCAGAGAGGTTCCCAGAAATCGAGCATTTCCAAATAGCCATTTCAAGAAGAACCACTTACAGCGGTGAAAACTTAAATATTCAAGCAGTTTTATTTTAAAGTTAATATTGTTTATAGGAAGCAAATGCAAATAAGTGGTAAAAACCTTTTGGTATTAAGTCGTTAAAAATCTATTCTTGACTTCCTGCCCACAACTACATCTTTTTTCAGACCTGTCACCCATTTCATTTAAGCATTTAGCTTTCTCCTAATGAATGAATTGGCATTTCATATTGCCTTATTATCCTATAAAGCAAAATGCATACTCAATAACATTAACGGTAATTTCTCATAAAGACACATTATCGATCCGGGCGCTACCTGTAAGCATTGAAAATTGCAGCCTGCACACAGAGCTTTTCACATCTGGGCCTGAAGAATTAAAGAAAAATTAAATTTGACAGCAGTAAATTCACAGGCACAATCTAGGCACCAATTTATATGCAAAATGAAATGCTTTATGAAAATTTCCCCTATTTTCTCACGGAGATTTGGGAAAAAGATTTCACTAGATGCTTCTTTCTCTAATATCCCTCTACTTAAATATTATACTGCAGTCACTGCAGACTCCCTTTGATGTATAAATAATCAAGTTAAATTATGTGCAGCAAGGAGACTAGTGCTCTGCCATTCTTATTTTACAAAGTAATATCTACCCTAGAGGGTCAAATTTCCCTGACAAATTCTTAATTACTATGTTGCAACAGAAGCAGAATCTATTTGTGCATAAATCCTGGGCATTCCCATGTGGTAAGTAACTAATATTACCAACCATTTCACTTGGCCTGTTCACTGAACTCCATAATTAGATAATACTTTTGATGATGGTACATTTGAAGTCTTAATCCATTTAATTTTTTATGAGATTTTTTTTTATTTTAATAGGGATATGTTAGTGACCGCTGCCTATTTAAAAATCATTAAAATTCTGTCCACAGCAGTAATAAAGATTAAAGATTACTAATATGGCATTCATAACCTTGCTGGTTTTCTAGAAATCTAGGGCTTAAGGTAAATGTTAAAGGTCATTTAATATGTTAGTCAGTAATTATAATCCTGGGTAATAGGTTCCTTTTCTAATTATCCTGGTATAAAAGTTCTATTGTTTGGGTCTACTCTTCTGATTTTCTTATTTAGGTTTTTTGGGGGGATGAGTAATCCTGGAATTATGTTTCTGAACATTGATGAAAGCAGGTAATGCACAATGATTAACTGGATAAAAGCCATATGTTTGAATGCTGCATAATATCTTGCCTTGAAGTTACTTACAAAAGATGCAGCATCCCTTTCCAGGAGAAATAAAGCTGAAAGGTCACTGCAGAGATTAATACCTTTTTTTATTTTAATATCAAACATTGACAAATAAGATAAAGGCTTTGTGAGCAAGCTCAGAAGAAAGTGAGAGCGGTTAAACAGTAGACGGGAGAGACTCTTAAAAGAATAATCTGCTGCTCATCGCAGAAGCAAGGGAAGGAGGCTTCCTCCTCGAGGCCCCAGCTCTGGAGCACATGGGATGCCTCTACCGCTTTCCTGGGGCACAGCTTAGCCCTGCACCTAGCGCCTGCGCCAGGGTCCAAGGGAGGCTGCTAAGACTTGCTCAGGAAAATGCTCTTTCCCTTCCACCCATGTCAAAAAATCTGGGTGTTTTTGCCTGACAGATATACTTATTTTCTATAATATGGGTATTCAGCAATGCCTTTTGCTCCCTTACTGCACAAAAGGATATGCATGATGTTTGTGTGTGATATATGTACCAAATTTATGCACTAGGGCCTGGATTCTGGGATAAGCACTTAAAATTATATTTAAGTACAGGGCATTTGATTTTAAGCACATTCTCAAGCTCCCCTTAAGCATGCGCTAAAATCCTGTGTTAGATCACAGTGCAGTGTCGAATCATTGCTTACCCTGCAAAAGGCTCCCCCCTGCAACACCTGGAATTTGGGCCAGGTGGCTTCCCAGCAGCTGTGGGTCTCAAGTGAGATACCGCAACAGCATGTAATCATGTTTCAACTGCACGAGGGAAAAAAATGTCTTTGGGAGGTGATTTGCTCTTCATAGTACTTTCAATTTTAGTGCAATACAAATACATAACAAGTATTAAAAAAAGAACAGTGTCACTAACTTTTATTTCTACATTAATTATATTTTACTAGCTGGCTTTGGGTAAATCACTAAGGTCAAACTTCAGATTCATCTCCAGGTCATGGTTTTTCTGTGGGCACTGAGCAGCTTCTTGAACTACAGATTTGTGCTGGATTATGTTCTGTACTTCTGAAAATCGGGCCTACCAATGACTCAGTGTGGGGGCAGAAAAATGTTGACAAACCTACGAAAATTCTGGGCTTAGTATCTCCATTTTAAGAAGATAACAGTGATCCTGCCTGCCTGGCTCTGTACTGTTGAGTTAGTATGAAGTTTAAATAGTTAATTTTTACTAGGCACTTCCATTGTCAACAGAAATGCAACTGCTAGTACGTATGCTCATATACCAGTGAAAATCTTAACCCAAATCTTCTTTAGCAGTCCATTTTGTTCTTAAAGGTTTACAGATTCACAGCCTCTTGCATTTAGAATTATTTCAAAGGAGCTAAAAATCTGACTGATTAATATAATTTGACTGTGATTGGTGAAATTTCAAGGATGCTAAATCAGAATTGTATATAAACCCTTGATTAAGAAAGTAATCTCTTATGAGCACTTCCCTCATACTGAAACCCAAGTAATAAAAGTCTGGAGCTCACTTGGAAGAAGCAATAGCTGACTTGGGAAAAAGTTTAACTTTCTGATTTTATCGGTAGATATATGAGAGCAATCTTCTCTCAGAGTTTTTTTGAAATACTTGAGTGAAGAGAATATTTTAAAATTACAATTGTTTGCTACTTTTCGATCTCTATTTTCTGTCCTTTACCTAGCTGAAATTCCTGGTGACTCCTCTACACTAAATACTAAACAATATTAATTTAAGTAAAAGCAGAGACATGAAGAGCTTCATGGTTACACTCCCACACATAATTTATATACCTGCTCATAGGATCTTATGCCAGATAAGATCAAATCTTAGCTATTTAAACTGAATATCTGTCCAAGAAAGGAGAAAATGAGAGAAATGTGTACACCACTAAGCAAACTTCTAGTCACTTTAACAACATACATTATGTTCATCTTTTGAATTTGCATGGCTCTCCACCGGATGAGCCACCTCTGTGCCATGCAGGGCTATCCAGCCTTTCTGAAAAATTGGAGCAGCTTCAGGACTTCATCTAATCTATATTTAGCTAAAATATTTTGCCTGTTTTTCCCTGTTGGGGTGTTCTTGCTAGGCTTGCTACCTCTGTCACATCTGCTGTGCTAGCGAGTGTGTGCATGGAGCAAGCATAATGCCACCTACCTTGCCTGCCCCAGATGCACTTGGTGGGTAGAGCATTCTTGTGGATAAACTACATCTTGCATAGCCACAACAGAATCAGGGCCTACACAAAATGCGCCTTCAGGGTGTAATAAAAAACTCTTTTGCTTATGGAATATTGTTACAGTATTGATCTTTACTGTGCCTCAGTTTCCACAAAAACATTTCTTATTATTGTGCACTGCAAGGGAAAAGAATAGCTAGAAGGTTTATCTTATTCAGTCATCACAGCTGTAAAGCCCTCACAGCTGTAAAGAGACAGATTTCATTGGACTAGGAAAGAAAGATCCCAATGAATAATGACCAGGTACAGTAGCAACCTTGAGTACTTTGAGAACCTCCTTTCTGTCTCCAGTGGTGGGTACACTAGTGTTGCAGATCTGTATTCATGGTAATATCATCAGCCCATAAGTCAAAATGGTAAAAGAAGTCTACTACCGCACATTATTGCTGAAACATATGTAGCAGAGCCCCATGATGACTTCTTGCATAACGCTCCATTTATGAGTCCATAGTACAACCCTGTCCTGTTCCAGCCATCAGCAAACCCAGGGGAAATAATGTTCAAAATAGGCCAAAGCTAGCAGTAGATTTCACTGAGACATCTTAAAAATTGAGATTAACTTGGGGTCTGAGTTGAAAAATCTGCAAGACAGTTTTGTGTATTTGAGGACTTTTAATCAGGAGCTAATACAAAGGGAAAGCTGAGAAACTGGGAAATGAATAAATGAAACAATATAAAATCTTATTTTCTCTCAAATTAAAAATATTTTCAAATTCTTAAGGCACAATAAGAAGGTAAATAATTTTCCAAATATTTTAAGGAGACTGTTTGGCAAATTAGACATGGTGTATTCTTTCCTTACACATTACCATTCCTACTGTGTTGTAACGATCTTTCTTCAAGCAAGGACAGAAGAAATATCACTTTCTTTTCCATTAATTGTTGTACATCTCTCTGTTGTACATCTTAATTTTACCACTATCCCATTCTTCATAAAATTGTCAAAGTTTGTCCACAAAAGCATTTAATCTACTAGTACACCTATACATATGCATAGAGTCTTGAGGCTGATAAAACTGTATTGACATAACTGGGAGTATAACCTGTCTTAAAGATCTGAGGTTTGGTTCAAGAGTACAGAGAAACATTTGGAACTATCAAACTATGTAACTTTGTCACAGATTTCTGTTTGCTTGAAAAAATTACGGAGCATAAAGGAACAGATTCCAGCACCCTGTAGCCATGTTCAGCAATGCACAATGAATGTCCTCCATGAAAAATTCAAGGAGACATGTAAATACCAGTCTGTCTTAAATCTGATTTAAACTTGGATTTGACTCTGCTAGTTTTAATAAACAATATATTAGTATTGTATAAAATGAGCCATTTCCTGTTTGAAATGCTGAATGACTTGCGAAAAAAAATTAGAACGAAAAAAATCACAATAATTAAGAGTGTTTTTTTTCTCCTTGAATTCTGAAATTAAGAAAAAAAGTTGTCAGCTTTATTTTTAGTAAGTTAGTCTTTGCTTTTCTTCTTTTTTCTAGTTTTCCTTTATAAGTCTCCCCTTTGAGTGACTCCTTGCACTCTCCAAGACCTTAACAGGCTAAATTCTGAGACTTATTGCTGTAGCTGCATTTGGAAAGAGGAAAAATGTGTCATCGACCAAGGTGTATACCTAATACAAGCAACTTGTTGGCACATTGGTAGACCGATGTAGAGCATGGCCTGCTCCAGCAAAATTAACCATATAAGCCTGAGAAATGCACAATTATGTTCTACTAGTTAGTACATAGACTGTCCTCCACTTTGTATACCAGCTTGGGCTGTGAGCATCTTTTCCTCTGTGATTTTGAGGCAATAACTAAAGGAATACTTCATGGTACTCCTGAGCCCTAGCGAGGTATCCTGCCCTACAGGAGTGAAGGTACTAGAGGTTTGACTGGTGACAAAAAGCTCTTACTAACATCTATAATTTGCTGCTTGAACTAATTCTGTGACTATATATATACCTGTTTTCTCCATGTGTTTGCACAGAACTAGATTCATGGCGTGATTTAGTTGTCACAAACTGAGCTGAGCAGAGGTACTAAAGCCATACTGGAACCTATAGCATCATGTTATATGTCCTAGCACCAGGATAGGAAATAGGAAGCAGGTTCAGTAGGAGATCCTGCTTAGCAGGATTTGTTATAGAAAAAAATGCATCTTTAACACCATCGGTCTTTGTAAATAGCAGCTCTAGTAAGAGAGAAGACAGAGGGAGGAGGCATTGTGGTACGGTAATTAAAAAAAAAAAAAAAAAAAAAAAAAAAAAGCAGACAGGTCTCTTTTTTTATTCTTTATAACTAAAAGCCTATAGCTAAACTCCATGCTTGCTGTTATAGGAAAGGCAATGTGAAGTGTTTAAGTGCTATTTTGCCCAAATTAGGAAAAGCATATTTCTGCATTTACTTTGCTTTCCATCTCTAATGTAGCATAAATAGCAGGAATGCAAATACTAGGCATCAACTTTGTATCTCTGTAATCATACTGTGTTTCTGGTCTTCAGTTTCATAAGAGTAACAGAACTTTGTCTCTTGCTAGAGATTCATACGGATTCTGCCTTTGTCGGTTACTCAGTTTCTGAATCAGCAGGACAGTTGAGACCACACTTTTTCTCCTTTCTTTGCATCGCGGGAGTTAAAAATCACCTTTCTGACAGCTCCTTAATCACCAAGTTATTCCTTTCACGTGAATGAAGCAGAGAACAAAAGAGAAAAATCACTTTTTTAGAGGTTAAGACTCTCACCTGGGAAGAGTGAAGACACAAATTCCATCCCATTTTGCTCATAGAGCTGCATACACATTTCATGACTGGATGCAATCTCTAATGGCCCTGCCATACAATAGCTAATGCTGTGCTGTCTCGTTTGCTGAAGGAAGTGTTACCTGAGAGGTCTGCGGAGAAAGACTGGAACCAATACCTATAGCAATAATAAAAAATAATGCTCTTTGCATCCACAGCTCTACTGTGCTGGCAGTGTGCTGTGGACTGAAGACCTATCTAAAAACTTCACCGGGACTCAGATTTTCAGTCACTGGTCAGATTAGACAATAAATGGCATTTTTGGCCTTCCCTCCTCTGTACCAGGCTCACAATTCCTGTTTATCCTCCTCAGGACAAAGTCAGAAACTAAAACCCTTACTTTAAAGATGCCTTCTTTGCCCCATCTGGGTGTATAATTTGATCATTGCCTCAGTTTTCCAATCTGTAAAATTAAAACATTTCACTTTTACACTGTGGTGTCATAAAGATTATTCAATGGTTATAAATCCCTTCTGGAATTGTACAGCGATAAGTATTATTTGTATGCAAGGACCTGAAAAGGAATGTGCACTGTATGAATTAGAGATACTATTTCGTGTTTGATTTGTTTATGCATCTGGGGCATATCAGTAAATACAGTTTAGAGAGCAAACATTTGATAACACACTATGGTGCAAGAAAAAACAAAAGTACTTACATATACACAGACGTTAAAGAATTAATGGGCACTTTAAATAACAGAGGAACCTTTCTGTTCAGAAATATCAGTATATGAGATATATATATATATATATATATATGCTACATTCTCTTTCAGCTGACCTTTGTGTGAGAGAAACTTCTGCTGATGTCAAATGACCAGGAGGACATTAACAACTGATATTGGTGCCTGTCGGGTGCTGTTGGGTATGTCTCCCCAGCACCAGGCTGGCTTCCCTCGCTCCTGCTACTGACCTTGCAAACAGCTCCGACAAAGGTCGGAATGGATTCATTGATCAGCCAGGCCAAGCATATGACAGTCTGTGCCTTAATTGAATCCCAAAAGGGGGCAGGCTGGGTTTTTATTACAGAGGCCAGACGATAGCACTCATTAAAAGCTCCACAGACTGTGTGGTTTACTAATTAGTTTATTATACAGACACCTTGACGATGGGCAAAGTTGTCATTTTGCCCTTTATCGCACAGGGGATGTTGTTAAAAGTTTAATCAGCTAACACTGACCAACTTAGCTTGGCAGGCTGTGGACAGTCATTACCGAGGTCACCCCTGCTGTAGCAATTCTGACAGGGTCACAGCATGAATCTCCAATAAAAAGAGCGTTACATAAGGTAAGAGTGCACCTGAAAGGGAACCAGGAAAAGAGATGTGCTCAGTGGGGAGTAGGAAACAGATGGACTGTTAGGACAAGTGAAGCCTGCTACGGTTTCTCTTTGCTTACATTGTTTAACATATGCTTTTTGGAAATACAGGGAGCTCTGAGCTATTGCTTTGATATGTTCATTAGAACTGAAGCTAGCCTCAACCAAGTGGTGTGTGAACAGGCATTAAGTGTGTCTGGATTCAAGAAAGTGAGCATGATTTCACTAGTTAAGCAATGCTAACAGCCAGGCAATGAGCTGATCTGGAGCGCTATGAAAACTTGCACTGGGAAAACTGAAGAGGGAGGTAATGTATGTTTCCCCCTAATGTTACTTTTCTTTCCAAGGTACTATGGGCAATTTTGTAAAGTACTGTAATATATTTTTCACCTTCAGGTATGGGCATGTGTTAAAGTTTGGAGAAACTTTCTGTGAGGTTACTTCTGCTTGATTGTACTACAGTGACATGTGGAAGTCCCAACAGAGCTCAGGGCTCAGTAATACTTGGTCTTATACAAACACCCTATCAGTTCTGTGTCAGTAGACATAGAGTATAACTAGGTATGTTGGATTAAGGGTGATGTAGAAACCTGAGGCAAAATGATAAAGGTCCTTGATCCTCTCCTCAAAGCCCCATTGACAAAACCATCCTGCAATTTGATCCGTCTTTCTTGAGGAAACTAAGTAAAGAGAAAATTGCATGATCAAGTTGTCTTTGGCAGTCACACTTACCCATTTCAGTCACACCTGAGACAGGATAGAGGCCTTACTTCCTCTGAGGCATGTGGAAGTTGGTAGCTGGGCAGAGAAGAGGACCTTTTCTAATGATTCCCTTGAGAGAAAGACAGAAATATCACCAGTCATCCCTGCTGCTTGGTAGTAGCCGGCTGGCAAATATACATGTATGCACTGACCGATCGGTCAGCATGCAGAAAGCACCAAACCAGCCATGGCACATGCTCTCCTTTACTGAGCCACGGCCAAAAAGCTCAGGTGGGAACACAGAGTAGATGGATGGTCCGCAAAAGGTCACCTGGAGCAGGAGGGTGTTTGAGGGCAGGACAAGGAAACAACATGGTGCCACGAGGAAGAACTGGGAAATTGGGATGACATAGTGAAAGGTGGTTAGAAGAGGGTCTTAAGAGAGAGATGGAAAGTAAATAAGTTCATTGAGGTTGATATCTGTAGGATAAGGGACATAATTCCAGATAAAGAAAGAGTCTGTTAATTGCTGCACATCAAACAATTCATTTCTTGGGGTATGGAGCAGTGTAACGTGAATAGAAAATCATGGTCTTTGAACAGGATCATGAAAGAAGCAAAGTAGAAATGATCCCATGAGAATCTACTGAGACTGAGTTTCAGGTTACAAAGGTGGGAGTACACCATTACAGCATCTAGAAGCTGCAGCTGTGACTGGGGCCCGAATGCACACATTATGGGAACTAAAAGTGAACAAGTATACATAAAATACTGACTTGCAGGCCTGAGGGGGGTGGGGGAAATGGCAAAGATACTTGTTAGATTGGGAGCATTTAAGGGTGGTTACTTTTTTACTTTAAGAGAGTATTAGGATGTTTAGTCTTGGCTCCAAGCAATCTAGGACAGAATAAGCTGGACATGAGTGCATTTTGGCGCTGCTACAAAGTACCGTCTGCATTCTCTGTCTGTGATCCGGGTAGGGGTTATCATTTCATACATCATTCACAACCAGTAGCTGCAGTTCCACACTATCCATTCCTGTTCTAAGTAAAAAAATTTTTTTTAAAAAAAAATAGATACACAGGTTGTGTCATCCTCTGGGAGCTGAAGCAGTATATTAGCTGTATCACATTTATTTCAGTTCTAATTTTGGCTTTTTTTTTGTACATATCAGCTGAAGTCCTGGCTTTGGTGAATCAAATGGCGGATTTTGCTGTTGACTGTGGTAGAGAATTTTACATGGACGGTCATTGCATATTTTTGATATACGCACATATTTGAGATACGCTTCCTCCAGCTGTTTGTCATTTACATTTGCATTACATACTAAACGAAGGTGGAAAGTTAGGAGATAAATTTGCTTGTTCATGTTGGGTTTTTCTTGTTCCAAATATCCAGTGCATCCGTTTTAGTATTTGCTGTCATGAAAGGGTTGAATGGCACAGTCAGGGAATATCATGTCCAATCCAGCATAATTAAAAGACTGTTATGGTCTCCTTTACACACAAAATGCAGCTCTGAAATAAGTATCTGTTTCTAGCCATGGCATATACTATGGTCCTGATTCAGCTTTTTCTGGCCTGTAGATGCTGGTTACTTCATAAGAAACTCAAGTCCTAATGTAGAGGAGCTCATATACATCAAAATCTCATGCTGTTCTGGAACTGAGATAGAAAGATGGGCCCAGAAGACAAGTGTCACCAGCATATTCCCAAATAAATGTATAGAGAACATAGGAAGGTAAAGCACAACCTGATGCGCTGCAATGTGTACTATTCATTTTCATTTGAACATTAGCATAAGGTGCAGTGGCAGCAAATTTATATCTGTCATCATATGGAGCAAAGATCAATGAGTATGTACCTACAATATGTCCCGAGCGCCAAAAGCTGGGGGGTGTGCAATGAAGGGGATGTGGGGAGGGAGCACATCACATTGCCTTGCCAGCTCCGCCGCTAAACACAACAGATGGACCTCCATTCACGGCAATATCAGCTGAATGCTTAGGATAAGAATAAAAAAAGAAAAAAAAATATTGGGCAGATCCTCAACTTGTATTAATCAGCACAGTTCCATTATCTTTAATTTTCAGTAGCCGAGCTTGGCCCATGTTTCTCCTTGAAATGTGGATCCAGCCACGTTGCTCACACAGGACGCTGGCCAGAGCACACTGCAACACCAGGGCGAACGGCGGGTCGCGTACGATGGAGGTACTGCTGCTAGTTAACACGTCTTGGTAGTCACCCCAGGAGTCTTCTCACAGTGACAGATTGCTCTGTTACAACCACGCAGGCGAACGCTCCATCATTAACTCCCTTTAAAAAAAGCCGCCTTAACTGTGAAACTAAAAGACTCCAACTTTTCCTTTTGCTGTAGCTCCCTCAGGCAATGAAGGAATTTGCGATGTGTGTCAATGAGGCATTTGAAATCTCACACATTTAAATCGTCCCGACTTCAACAGCATTTTAAATACACTGAAACTAGCAGCATTTCTAAATTCAAACACTCACCAGTTTCCTTCCCACAAGCTTGCTCCTCCGAGCCTCAAAGGCAGTAGAAAATGTTATTATGCGAACAAAGCTTCTCTCTGTAACTGAATTAAATATAAATCCATTAAAAAGAGAGAGAGATAATATAATAATTAATACTTTGTACTACTTTATTACCTTTCTATTGCAGACTAAAGGTATTAATTCAGCCTTAGCCCACCATTTCTCTTCCCATTTTATATACAGAAAAATTGAGGCACTAAGGGGCAAGGTGATTTAACTGAAGTTGTGAGGCAAATCAGTATCAGAGCAGGCATAAAATTCTGAAATTCTGGCCCTCAGTGCTGCATCCACCGTTCTTCCACCAACCTTGCCGCAAAGCAAAGATATGAGAGGCGGAGAGGTGCTATCAGCAGCACTGTCTGAAAACAGAAATACAAATCACTACAATGAAAAACAACAGCAAATCCTTAGTCCGCAAATCTCGGCCTCAGATGATGTACAGCTCAGTGGAAAGAAATCTCGAAGTAGTGTGGCTGTTGTTTCAAGCAAACTACCACGTGCATTCAACAGTTAGCAAGCCATGATACATTCGCTACACCGTGTGTGATATTTTTCAATGTACATGAAGAAAATCCCATAATCCCATCCTCCAGTCTTTCACCGTGCGAGTCGGGGAGGAGTTCCCATTAGGCTCAGCGGCGTGAGACTGCAATTAAGCAGCGATTAAGAGTCGTGCAAGGCAGCCCACTAGAGGGACGAGCTACGTTCTGCCTATCGCGATAGGCAACCAAACTCTTTTGAAGTGCTTTAGACATAATGTGTTAGAAAGAGTATCCAGCACCAGGAATTACTGTTCTGACCTCACACAGTCATAAACCTGGGCCTCACTCAGCCCTGGAGATGGATGGACCTGCTTATCCTCTGGAGGGATTTTACATGGCGCTAGTGGGCTGCGCGTAATGCAAAATCAGGCCTCTAATGATTGCTTGCAAGAAGTCAGAGTGACAAAGCATTTCATTAATCGTCCGTTCCTAATCAGACTCTTAATAGATCTATAAATGAATAAATACCCTAAGGAAATTGCTACTTTAGAAAAGGAAGAAATTGGGAACCACTTTGAATATTGGCAGACATAAGAGTTGCCTTTTAACTCTGGAGTCATTCAACTTTTGTTGGAGTGTTACATAAAAGCTTTTAATTTACCGAGTACCTTTTTGTGAGTCGAGGGGATCATTTGTGACTAATGAAGAGCACAGAACATTTTTATAATAGTGACAACTGGCTTTGATATTAATATTGTCTCCAAAAAGTCTCTTTTGAAGTCTCTGAGATTAGGAAAACCCTTTATATTTTATCCAACCGTGTTAATAAAATTGCCTTGCCTACATAATGCTCTCTCCAAAGCGAAAGTAATTTCCCCCCATTTAGTTCCCTGTGCTATCCTTTGGATATTTTTATATATTTCTTTCTCAGTTGTCATTTTTCTGTGCATCAACATTTCTAATTTTTTATTGAATAGTTTTCAGAAATCATGTTTAAATGAAAACCCAAGTGTAATGTTTTATTTCTTACAAAAAGTGGGTTTTTTTTTTTTTTTTGTTTTGTTTTGCAAAGCAAAATGCAGCTTCTTCTCTTGTTTAGGCTTCTTCAATGTTTCTTAGATCTTCTGAAGTCTGTTTGGGGATCTAAAAAAACAGGTCGCCGAGTAACAATACTGTTACCCTTCACACCTTTACTGAGGCTAGGAGATTTAGCTGATAGGCAGAGATATGTAAATTTAAAATATTCCTGAAAATGACATTAGCAATTTAAACAAGACACCCTTCCTTGCAGTGCTTTCCTACTCCAGTAGGGGTTTGACCTGGGACTCAGGTTAAAAGCCCATGGCAATATGGGGCCTTTATCCTCCTAAGAAAACAGGAGTCAGTGTGCTATGAGACAAGGCGTTTGCACACCCAGTGGCAGCCTTCATGATTCCTGACCACTTCTCATCTTTGAACACTGCACTTATTGCTTCCAAGAATATGGATTACAATCCCAGTGTCATAGTTATGTTTTTGTTAAATATAAGTAATTCCATTCTATGTTCATCCTGAATTTTGTCTCTAAATTCTTCCTCTCTGTCCAGCCATAGGTTGTTTCCTCATCTTTTTCATGACAAAATATTGTGCAGTGTCTTGTGTCTTTCACTACATGCTATGTTCTTCCCAAGAAATAACTGTATTTGAGTGATATATATGACATAGGTAGATGCTTTTCCCTTTAGCAGTGCTGAACTGAAGCATTCTTCATGAAGGTATCAGGTTTTCAGAAATTATGACCAAAAAAAGGGAAAATATTAATCTTATTGTGTTCTAGGTTGGCTGGTCTATGACCAATGCCGCATAAACGTCACTTATATATGAGAGACACTGATAACACCACAACTGAGAGTAGATTAGTTCTGTTCTGTTTGTGAGTTCTGCATCCCTTAAAACTTTATTACATTTCACAAGCTTGTTGTTACACTATGTTGTTACATAATGAAATTATTTCTCTCCTGAGAGACAGGTCAATATTTATTTCCAGTGAAATGCATCAGCTACCAAGGTAGCATAAATGACTGAAATGAGAAAAGGGTTTCTAAAAACTGATGAAAACAATATAATAGACATAGTTGCTCTTGGGTCTAAATTCTGTCCTCAATTAGTCTTTCATTTTGAAATGAAACACTACCCAATTTGCTCATAGTTTTCAGAGAAGGTTACAAGTTAAAGCAATACACTTGCCTAAGAATCTTGTTGAATCAGGACTGCATATAATGTATTGCAGATCATGAATCATTTGAAGCATAAACCAGAAAAATTTCTTTCTCTTCAGTTTCTTTCCTACTGCCCATGATATATTCCCTCCAGCTCTTCCTTAATTAGAGAAGTTAAGACCAGTAATTCATCTCCAGTTTTTTCCTCCTGCCAGCTGCAGAAGGGGCATTAGCACAGAGAACTCCAGACATTTTGCCAAGTGCTCTAACTCTGCTGAGTGGGTTCCCTTAAGTCCCAAAGATCAATATTACTGCTCTTGGTACCTTTCTCGAAGACCAAACAACACAGCTGCAGTCAGGATATGAACACTGAACAAACCAGGTATCCCATCTTGCACAGGTCTCTGAAGATGCCCTGTGTCCTTGATACATTACTAATGGTCCAGCTGTGTCCCTCAATGAGGGACAGAAATGCATGAACTATCTCATTTTCTTCTTGGGGGAGCCTTCCACAGCACACGTCTTAGGTAATTCTGACCAAACCCAAGTCTGGTTTTCCGTGCTGTTCTTAGCTATTTTTAATTACAGGAAAGACCGAAAGTTTTCTACTACCTTTAATCAGAAGCTCCAGCAATGTTTTTAAGTGTGTGCAATTTTAAGAGAGAGAGAGGTTTGCTAGTGGGTGAGTAAAGGTAGGCCTATAGCTACTATTCATGGACAGGTGCCTAACAAAGGGATGATAGGTCTAGACTGCTGACTCAGCTTTCTCTGCCTCTACAGCAGTGCTGTTGCTAGAGTAAAGATAACCGAGAAGGTTATGAGGGGCCACCGAGGCCCCTGTGATCTGCAGGAGCTAGTGTGCCCATAGAGACTCATTCAGTCCTGCAGCACCTCAAAGCGGGAGGAAGAAAGGACCTTGGTGAGGATTCGTTCAGATGAAGAAACCTTTTATGAGAGTTTCTATAGTGCTTCATCTTGAATGGCTATGTGGTAACTAGAGCTGGATGACTGTATAATAAGGCTCACTGGCTCTCTGATAGAAACTTTCATAAAGGAAAAAGTTACTGATGAAAGCGAGCGGGATTCTTGTGTGTGTGTGTTTCTTGTGCAGCTTGAGGTTTCATCTGGATTTCAGTGCCTGTAAAATGAGGGACAACAGGGGAGCAGGCCACAAACCTGAACTCCCTGTGCTATCTTCCTGAAAGTGAACGAAGAGCATCAAAGGGAATGAGAGTGACAGACTCTCTAACTGAAAGGCATTGTATATTCTTGCTTTAGGTCACAGCCATGGTTTGCATCACAGAGCAAAGTCTGTCTAATTTAACATTTATGACCTCTTTGTTTCTAGGGTGCAGTCTTAAACAGGCTTGGAAACTTAGGGTGACAGTGCACGGTAACAAAGTCATGCTTTTTATTTGTTTTTTACTTTTGGCAAATCTAAAACTTTCCATTTATGCCTGGATGTTGGATGTCTCCTCTATCAGAGATCTTTTCTTTTTTTCCCCCTTTTCCTTAACCTCTCTTTTACTATGCTCAGGCTGAAAAAGTGAAAGCCCTACCATGCGACCAAGTTCATACCAACATTTTTACATGTATATTTCCCTAGTTCCTGAACATATTAAAGTATTACAATGTATACATGAATAAAAAGAAATATTAGTGGCATATTTATAAATTGTTTGCACCTAATGCAAAGGAGAAACTTGCCTAACTGCTCTTTCTAAATTCATGTTAAATTCACTTTTGTATGGGTTCAATAAATAAACAAATGAAAAGAAAAATATATGTAAAATACATATGTTAATAGATTGGGAACAATATTGTACAGATTATAATTACAGTATTTGTAGTTCTGAGAAAGTCCCTACGCTAGGTTTTTTCCAAGGTTTCAATTTTACTGATGTTGAAAAGGTGTTTTTAAAATAGTTCATAAGCTTTTTCATCTTCTTGCTAATTTGATTCTTCAAGTGTGTGGCATGCTATTTGTTAAATATATATTTATATTTGTATACATGCTTACATAATGTAAGCATAACTGTGGTCTCAGTTATGACATCAAATGGGCCCAGCTGAGTAACTACTCTCATTTGTACCGTAATTGTGAACTGGTAAGCTGTGAACATGCTAGCCTGACGTTCCACTATTATGCTCTGCTACTAGATTTTTGCAATAATGTATGTTATTTGCAATGCAAAAATTCTGCTGTTCTGCTGTTGTTAGCTATTCATATCTGAACATTGTGTAAGGAAGCAGAAGAAAATGTCCATTTCTGACTGTAGTGTAGCTGAAGATAAATACGTTGTAGACTTGAACAAACTTAAAAGGATAAGAAAAACATGATACAGTGGTAGTTTTTTTATATAGGAATAAATCAGAAAGATCAAATGGACAAAACTTTTTTTTTTTTTTTTTTTTTAATCAGCTGACAGGATCATTTGAAACACAGCATTGATGTTACTAGGAAAAAATAGTACATAAAAATGCAGGTGTTTAGTTAAGTTCTTGGGGTATGTTTGGGATTTTTTTTTTTTTTTTTTACAAAAGGTGGTAGAGAGATTCTGCTGGTTTTGTTTCTGTCCACTGGAGAAATTGGGTGTGAAGGTGAAAATCAACTTATGTGATCTTAAAATGGTAGGACTAAGTGTGATAAAATAAGATTGAAAAATGATAAAAGTAAGCCTGATTAATATAATTTTATTCACAATTTAATATTTTTCATTAAAATGGTTATCATTTGTCTTTATTAACACGAATACAAGAATTCATAGCTAAGATTTCAGAGGAGACAGTTTCTACTGGAATTTTTCCAATGGAAAAAGACTGGAGAGCTAGCAAGTGCTAAGGCATTGAAGAGGTCATCGGTGGTCTGAAACTCAAGAAGGAGTTGCACAAAGAATGGAACCTGTGTCAAGTTACTAAGGATGAGAAGGAAAAAATAGCATAAGCAGGCAGGAATAAAATTATGGAAAGTATAAAATGAAATGCTATTAGCAAAGGACAAAATAGCTGATAAGAAACCCTTACATTTGTACAACATCGCTAAGAGGAAGATAAGGAAGAGTTTTTAAAAGGTTTTGGCGGTACTAGACCAACTAATACATGATGTTGAGAAGTCCCGGGGTTTTTTACTCTATTCTTAATTAAAATAATAATAATAATCAGCTGTCCAGAACAAGGAAACAAGAACATCATATAAGCAAAGATTAAATTGGAGACCATATACACAGACCTGATTTTTCACTATTATTTCAGCATGGGCTGAAATAATCCAGAAACATGTTTGGAGAATGGGTGAACCAGAAAATGAGAGACAGATTGGTAACTCAGAATACAGGAAATGGGCAAACATAGTATCCAATTGTCAAACAGATAAGAATTGTAGATATAGGGAATTATAGGCTAAATAGATAAGAACTAAAACTCAAATAACCAATGATATAAAAATGGTAAGTAACACCAACAAAGATATATCAAGAACAGAGTCTGTCAAACCTATCAAGTTTTTTTCAAGGTAACAGGATTCATGAAAAGAAGTTGTAAGACATCATAAAATTCTGACATAATTTGAAAGACACTGCCATAAATAAACTAAGAAAATGCAGAATGGACAACTACTGTAAGCATATCAAGTTAGAAAAATGAATTCAGAAAGTAGTTATAAATGGGTTACTCTTACTCATAGCAAAGGAGGGGAATCACACGCTGGTCTGTCCTAGATTAGACACTACTCAACGTTTTCATTAATGATAGGTGGAATTGAGCCCATTTATTATTTTTGGTGGAATATAGTCAGGAGAAGCTGCAAGCACCTTGGAGGATAGGAATAAAACTCAAAACAGTCTCAGAAAATTAGACTAGCAGTCTAGAATAAGTAGGAGGCAGCTCAGTAAGGCCCAGACAAAGGTACTGAGCTTATTTTGGTTCTTCTTAACCAAACTGACGATTTCTGCACAATTTGGGGGTTATAAAGAATAATTATCTGTACATAATCAATAAACTTTATCAATTGTACTAGGATGTGTGAAATGATGTGTCAGATATAAATCATGTGAAACAAACTTTTCAATCTTCTGATAAAGCCCTCAACTCTCATCTGCTGTTCAGGTTACTACATTTTTAGAAAGATGTGAACAAAGCAGAGATAGTCCAGAGAAAAGTGACAAAAAATGATCAAAGACCTATAGAAAAATGTCTTATGAGCAAAATTTGGGAGGACTGCACTTGTTTAGTCTGAAGATCGGAAGTCCTCAAATTCAGTGGTTTCTGTGAAGTGAATGGCAATAAATTTTCAATATGCAGTGAAGTTAGGATAAGAAGGGGCAGGAGGGTGAGTGCAATTACAGGAAATGTTAGAGTCCCTTTCTGTTTTTTTTTTTTTTTTTTTTTTTTTTTGTCTTTTTTTTTCAGAAGATTTCCTCTCCCTTCCTACCTCACTGATTTGAAATCAAATTTACTCAACAAATGAAATTCCTGGAGCCTAATTCAATATTTAGGCAAATCCTGAATGTAAAATATTTCAATAGATCAGTCCCTTCTCAACATGAAATATGACTAGATATGACTAAATTTAAGCCATTCAAGCACATTGACTACTCAAGTAATTGACTTTGGATGCTTCTTGTTACATACATCTGAACTTAATCTGAGTTTATGATAATATAGGTGGATTTTGCTTAGTTAATTCCTATATGAGGCCTCAGACTTTTGAATATATACTTTATAGACCTTCACTGCTTCCTCTCTTCGTATGGCCAGCAGGAGGTCTACAGATAAAGAATCCGTGTTGTGACTTTATCGTTCAAAAGGTACTGAGTGCTTCAACCTCCAGAATTGAAATCATTGGATACCTGTTGCTGACTCAACTGAAAACAGGGTCAAGCCTGTAAACAGTAACAATATCGAAAACTGCTTTTTAAACTGTAATTTCCTGACTAACATTGATGCTTCTTTTATCAAACTCTCCTCTAAAATTGTATGTAAGGTCTTGTGTGCCAATTAATTTACCTGTGGGAAAGCAGTCAGCTTTGCCTACATTTTTGAGATGGGACTTCTGAACACATTAAATTAGTCGGTAGTCCAGCAGTCAGTAGTCAACATACTGTAGTTTGCTTCAGAATTACTCAGCAAGCCCTAGATGCAGGGAGCACACTGTGCTGTATGAGGGCTGAGAGTCAACAGGAGGAAAATCTCAAGACCCTTAACACCACCGTATTTTTACAGTACTCAAGACAGGGACTAAAAGTAGAATTGGGATTTAGGTGGGATCTACCCAGCAGTAGAAATTTAGCTGTACCTGGGTTAGCGTGGACTAACTGACCCAGCGTCTTGGCAGAGTGCTTTCCCGTGCTATGCACTGTGCCACCACACCTCATTGCTACCAGCAACCTGCCTACCTATAGCTATTTAGGACATGGTCTTTAAAACAGTAGCTTGCAAATCTTATGATGCATTACAAGAAATCTTAAATTACAATGAGATAGGATCTTACCATCTGCCTTAAGGTGAAAGATTTTTCTATGCTGTAAGTATGTATTACAATGTTGGCTGTGTACTTACCTGCTCTGATTTTCTTTTTTAAATGACTTTATAACAATTATTCAAAATATTTTAGTTCTTTACTTCCTATTGGTGACTACTTTTTAAGTGAAAACACACCAGTTTTTTTAACTAACATAGCAGGAAAGCTGTCAGTGCAAACTGTGCAACGTATGCTTTCAGGTAAAAACCTAGACTTCCACCTGCCGGCTATTGCCCATCCCAAACTATTATTGTGAAGGGTTCCTTGTCCAGCTGGGGAGTGGCTGCTTCAGTAGAAAACATTTTGGTGATTTTCTATGCAGAATCAAAGATTTAAATGGGGACCTCGGTATTCTTTTTTTTTTTTTTTTGCATGGGGAATGATACCTGATGATCTGCAGTGAATTATCCATTCTACCTCTGCTCATTATTTGTCTCAGCGTCATGCACGCTACAGGTTGAATTTACACACTATTCTGCATATTTGAACAAACAAACTAGAATAATCATGATCAAGGTATTTGAAGTACCCATTAATTGCAACAGACACACACAGATCTGCACTACTTTTTATTTGAATCTACTCTTTACTATTTGTGAATTTTCCTCACTTAGCAAGTGCTTTTGGAAAGGAAGAACATCAAATTGAGAACTTTTTAAAATTAGTTCACCTTTAAAAAAATCCTATTGGTTGGATCTTTGTTTTCCTTTCCCAATCCAGTAAAATAGCTGAAGTCCTGCTCTGAATGTCAGTAAATTCAAAAGCTGTTTTGAATAAGTAGTGGTAGCCTTGCAGAGTGGATTTCCCAAGGTATTCCATAATAGAAACAAACATGCTCTAGCAGTACAATATTAAGACATACAGCATTTCTGCACTTCCTGTACTTCCAACAATTAAATTACAGTCTACCCTGCACTGGGCTATGGGAGGAGGAACAGAATTCTGTTCCCATATGTCTCTGTGGAGTATTAAACCTAGTTATTTTATTAACTAAAGGCTCTCTTGGGAAAGCCATCTAAAATTATCATATCCTCTCACACACATAATGTAATTAAAGCCCCTATACAAAAAGGTACTTAAGCACATGCTTTACTTTAAGCACAAAGGTAGACCTCTTGATTCAATCAGGATTACTGCTGGGTTTAAAATTAAGTGCATGCGTAAGTGCTTTGTACTTAGGTTCCTATCACCAGAATAGCTAGAGAGATATCAGGAGATAAGTTTTGCCTTGTTATCCAGAATTAAAATGGATGAGCTACAATACCTTTTCCCCTCAAGTTACTCTTGACACCTACTCAGAACTTTCTGCACAGTGAAATCTGCAAGATCTTGAGCCTCATCTTAAAGCAAAAATGTAGGTTTTTTTTTTGTTTTCTGCGGGTATCACATATGTGTTTCCTTATTGGAGGCTTTGGTTGGGACTTCATTGATTGCAAAGGCATCATATTCTGTTATTGTAAAGGATTATGTTACATTACATTATATTACTGACTTTCTTAAATAATTGTCCTAAGTACATAGCACTGAGAAAAAACATGAGAAGAATTGTTTTGGGGAACCACCTTTGACTACATACGTTGCCTGAACGAGTATTATATGGTCAGCAACAAGGTAAGCTTCAGTCACCCAGCATTGCCAGCATTTTACATCGCTGACCTGAAGACTGCAAGTGGGATTCTCCCCTCAGTATACATCTTGTCTATGGGCAATGATGTACTATTACTGTTCAGAATGAGAGCTTCAGTCGTCTCACATAAATAGGTGAGAAAACCTCAAATAAGAACCAAAGATAAGACATAGGAGTTAGGTAGCTGCTCTGAGCTACCTGTTCTGGATTTATACTGTTCCATAACAAAAATCAAGCGCTCTGTAACTTAATGCTAGCATCCTCAACCATGCCCCTGTACATACAAGTATCCTCAACCATGCCATTGTACATACATGTGTAAAGTATGTGCACCTACCCTCTCGTATATACACACAGATGCTTTGAGCTGGTGAGGCGCTTGTATTTGTGTCATGGCTGGCACTTGTTTGGCAGTGTTGTTTTGACAACATCAAGGAAGTAACTCATCAAATTAAGATATTTGGTAGCTTTCTTAAAAAAAATCTTAGAAAGATGATGACACTTCCTGAGAAAAGAGAAGAGAGGACAGCAAAGCCAACAGACTATGGCCGCTCCGCGCTGAACAGTGGAGGTATGGGGTTCATTCTAACAATAGCTTGTTATTGCTTGATAGCAAATGCCTTGAAATATCTGTAATGCAGGCATTTTCCTTGCATTGCAAACAATTATAGGAGTTGGAGGGAGGGTGTCCTCCACTAAACAACAACCATGAGCATTTGAGGTGTAAGAGAAATATTGCCATCCTCTGGTCATTCCTTAATGGGTACACCAAATTTGTATCCAGTCAAATGTCCTGATGGTAGGGAGCCAGAAATACTGCTGATAATCTTTCACTTTCCCTTTAGAGAAATCTTTGTTCTTCTGTGTTGTCAGAATCATACCTTTCATGAGCACTAATCTGAGACAAAAAATGAATTAACAAGACTTATCTTCTGCGCTTTTACATCCTTCCTTTTACATTGCTTCCCTCTTTACACTTGCGTTCAGTCCTAAACATTTCTTTTCCTCATACTCTCCTCCTGGCTGTCAAATGTATGCTATACTACAACTGATGGAGAAAATCCCTTAAGCCATACTGCCACATGCTCAATGCAATCTTAGGAGGTTGGCTGTCTTAATCTAGGTATGTTTTATTGTGAGCACCTGGTGTATGTGCACGTGTGTGTGCGTATGTGTGTGTATAGATGTCCCATACTGAGGACCCATACATTACTTATCTCTGAGCGGTAGCACAGAGAAATAAACAGCCATATGGCAAACGAACTTTGTGTTTTACTGCTTGGTTTTATTTGTTTCAAAAGAGCGCAGTGCCACAAATCCAGAATATTAACAATGCTCCATCTGGAAAGAGGAAGGCTTTGCTGCCCTGCCATCCCCATGTGTTAGCATCCGTGCAAAACCTCACCTGCACTCCCCACCTCCCTGTGTCACATCTCAGGGATTCGCCTTCACGAAGGAGGCCTGCAAGAACCAAGCGTCCTCCTTTTGTCTTTGCTGGGCCCATAAAAAGTTCAGATGCACAAAGCAATATCTCAGACATATAACAGAAAAGGAATCAAGTTGGAGATGTAGCTTGACCATTTCCTTACCCCAGGATTTCTCTCCTTACTAAAAGAGAAAAGGAATCATTTCTTATTTCGCCATTCTTTGGTTGAAACAGTTGTTGGAGAAGGTCAGCAACCAGCTTTTAGTTATCAGTATAAATGGAGGTGATTCCTGCTATGATACATAAAAAGTGTTATTACAGTACATCATTATCATTAGTCATTCTTCATATATTAAAATGCATACCTATATACCAGACCTCTAAGTGAGGGTATATGTATAATTTAACATGGTCTGGATTACCGTTAACTTTAACATGGTTTCTTTCCACTTCCTAATAATATTTTGCCTTCTAAATGATTTAATATAAATTACTCTTGACCTATATTTGTAACTATTATTAACTCTTCGGTCCGCAAAGTCATAGCAATGATCAAGGCCACGCTCTGTTCGTAACCACACAGTAATATTCTGATACACAGCCTGTTCTGCAGAGTATAGATCTAACCTCCTTGGCAGATAATCAAGTTACCATGCATTAACAACTTACCACTTGTGATAACTAATTATGAGCAAACTTTTATCCAGTAAGCAATATATTTGCTTAATTTTCAATACGAGAGGTTTAAGGTAGCCTTTTTCAACTCCAAAATATGTCAATGGGAACTTAAGAGGTTTTTTTTGTTTGAAAAGTAGCAGTAGAATTCCCCTTTAGAAGTGAGGTGACATCCAAGAGGTATGATGTTTTGATCAGGAAGCTTATTTGAAGATATGGATTAATATATGCGAGTAATCAAATTACTGTACTTAATGGTTTTCATTTGTAAGTGGAACAGTGGCAACTGGCTGTGTTACTGTGTGACTGACTCCACAGCTGTTGCAAATACCATGTATAATCTGTAAAAGGACTTGCAAGAGATTAGCAATAACGAAGTACAGAACACTAATATAAACACTTGCATATGAAAATGCATCTATTTGTATGCTTGGTGTAAGCAGCTGAACGCATGACCCAAGTTCATATCCTGCTCCTCAGCATGAAGATTGCAACTTTTTTTTTTCTTTTTTAATCTTCTGCCTTTATGCCTTCTCTCCTCTTTCCCTCAAATGGAAGAATTGCTTTCAGATTTTGTAACTTGATGTATTTTCAGGATATTTAGCCCTTTCCCTTCTTCCTCAAGCAACCAGAGGTGTGAGGGAGTATTTTAAAAACTTCTACAGCTGTGAACAATACAGTTCTAATTATAGGAAAGTGTCAGACTGTAGTCAATCTCTCAGCAGTTCTAATTATAAGACATCATCAGATTAAATTAATAAATAATGAAAGTTAATTTAGAAGAAGTTCTGCCAAAAGTGTAAATGACATTTTTACATACAAGTAGAATTTGTAGTTGAACTGAAAAAATGTTATACAATAACTTCATAGTTGCATATATAAGTCTGTGAATTCTTTGTTTTGATCTTTTTCCCTAGATGTACTGACAGTTCATGTAGGCTGTCAAATGGGCATGCTGATTATCCATTTAGAAAAATTCTTGTCCTTGGTAACAGATACAAACTTGAACCAAACTTCACAGAAATTCTCTACTCTAGACACAGACAACGGCACGTTGTCCTCTGCCTCTTTACTCATTCTTCCTTTTTACCTGCTGACCTTTTCACCTCTCTATATTTTAAGACATATATATATATATATATATATATCGATATATATATAGATATATATAGATATATATATCTTAATTGCGTGAAGGGGACTTACAGTCTTTCCCTGAAGAAAGCAGACCATTAAAATATGCAAACTATTATCCTAAATCCTATGCACCTATCATCGAAACTTTGGTGGTTTTCTTTATTCTTGGCTTCTTGTCCTTTCTCAAAATCAATATGTATTGTTTTATTCTCTATATTTATAACACCTTTACAAAAAAAAAAAAATGGTAGAGAAGGTACATCTAACTGCTTCATTTGGTAATTTCATTTGATTTTTACAGAATTTCCCCTTTTCAAATAGATTTCTGCTAGAAGAGAAAGTTAAGATGTTCAAAAGTGACTAATGATTTTAAGAGTCTGGAATTTTAGCTGTCAAATTTCATTTCCACGTGATAAGTATTTGGAATTTCCTGGAAGTCAGGCTCCTCATCTTTATTTATCTTGTGGCATCTGAAGTTAATATTTGCTTCTCAGATTTCTGGTAAAATGGAAAAAAAACCCTATATTCCTATTTATAAACCAGTATTGAACAGGAGCTTTACCTTTGATGCCTCAAAACATGTAGTTCACTTACAAAAGACTACAAGCTGCCAAAATTTCTTAGTTTCAATTTACTGCAGTATTTTCCAGGATCCATATTCATATTATTATAGCTGTTAGGAGCACAGAATGAGTTTGATGTTGACCACAGCCTCAGGGGAAGTGTTTAGTGGTTTAATTCCAAAGCATTAAATGAATGGAATTGCTCTCTGTCTACTTAAAAGTGGTGAGAGGAGTAACGGTGGAGCAATGGGCAAAAGTGCAAGGTATTGCCTCCTCTGATTAGCAATGGACTGAGCCTTGAAAATCATTTACCTGATGATTTAATCTTTCTGAATATTGCGCTGTTTGTAGCTGAGCTACAGTGCTAATGAGAGCAAAATGAAATAACCACGAGGAAATAAGGATCTCATATCTTCATCTCAGTTTTAGCTATCTATCTTGTGTATTCTTAAAGCTCAGCATCTGAAATCATGACAGACAGACTCTCTGCTGCTGCCACGTAGTCACCTCCATCACCACAGCTAGATCAAAGTGGTCTTTTAGTTTCTCACAGACAGTTACATTTCTAACATATTTTACAGCAGGAGTAAAAAAGACTCCACCACCAGCTTTACTTGGCTCTTTTGGTGTCTTCAGTGTCAAAATCATCCACAGTGTTTCCCGGAGGGATGTTTTTTTCAGCAAGTACCTGTTCTGCTCCCACAGCTACCCAGTAGCCCAGCTGCCACGGCACGTGCTCCCGTTTCATTCTTATCGCGGGATGCAACTACTTCCCAAACATGACTTGGAAGTTAAGGACTTGGAGAACTCACCGAAAAATCTTGCCTCTTGTTATGATTGTGAAAAACATTTCAAATATGTGACTGAGTAGGAACCGAAAAGGCAAAAAAATGAAGAACGTTCTTTACAACTTTACTGCCATAATTCCTTAAACAACTCCATGATTTCCAGGGGATCTAATTTATAGTTTGTGAATACTTTGAATCAGCTATACTGTAAACAGCCAGCAATAAAAAAATTATTTATCATATACACTGGTAATTTGCATTAAAAGTGAAGAATACCTAACTGCCTCCTTGTAAATTAACTATAAGATTATCAAGCATTTGCTGGGTCTAAATTAATGCATAACCTGCAGAAATAAAGCAGAGGATAACAAAATATTTTTTATTGATGGATAACTGGATATTTTTATCGTCAGACATTTTCACCCTCGGAGCTTCAAGGCTTCAGTATAATCATTAGTATGATATCTATTTTGTACAAGGTGAAACCAAAACACAGAGGTGTAAAATCATCCAATAGGCACATGCCAGAATTGGGAAAATATCCAATGTATTTTAGTTCCGGCCTGGTGTTTTATTTAGTATATACCACTCTATCCTATGTAGAATATATTGTTTGAGGTTAAGGTTATTTAAATTTACATAACACTAACTGCAAAGCTTGAGGTCAGAGGTAGTATCAATTACATCAGATCAGATTCTCCTGTACTTTGAGCTTTTCTCATTGTAACTACCAGTAAAATCTAGGTATTTTTACTTATCTGTCCTCCACAATGGCTGTGAAAATGAATCAAAGTTCATTTTCACTTCCCTGAAAATAAAAAGTTATGTATTAGCGCAACAGCATAATGTAATTTGTTCCTCATAATACTACATTAATTGGGACTCTTGGAAAAACAGATTTGATATTTGCATATTTTGAATTCTTGGACATTTTCTTGTGACCATAGAGTTGCTCAGCATTTTTTAGGATTGTGTCTTACGTGACAGATTTGAGTGCAACCCTTTCAGATACAGTCTTAGTTGCTGACTTTCACAAATAATCCTGTTGAATTTCTTGGTGTCAACCACATGCACAGGTGTTTGAAGGCTTAAGGCTGTTAGCTCTGAACTTTTGCCATCAGCTTTACTGAAGCTAAATACGGCCGAAGTACAGTGCAACACAAGAAGAGTTTGGCCTTAAACTGCCAGCAGACAAAAGTTTTGAAAATGTGGTTATAATGCATGAAAATTCAAAGGGAAAAAGTAGATCTATTCAATAGCAAATTGAAAAGTAAATCAAAATAAAAGTAACTTTTGCACTTAGCTCATATATCCCTCTCCACTTGGAAAAATTTTATATTATTTACTGCAGCCGCACTGAATGCAAATTAATATTAATATCTCTTTTTCTCTAAGTTTTTTCAAATGACCTTAATACAGACTGCGTATCTAGCACAGGTGTTAATGTATCTCGTGCGTGCGCGTCTGTGCGTGTGCAATGCATTTGTAATCTAAAACAGGCAGGGGGAGCTATTACGCTTCTGTAGTAACTGCGAGCTGCACTCGCAGAGAATTCAAGGCGGATAGTTTGCCGTACCTCGGACAAATTAAAATTAGAGACGGTAAAATGAAGGCGAACGACACCAAGGTACGCTTCGCTTGCCGCATGCAGCCTCCCCTCCGCTGTGCTAACTGGGAGCCAGTTAGCCGAATGGGGATTCTCAGGTGATTTCCAGTCTTGAGGCTGAGCAAAGCTAGAAATGGGCTTTTTCCTCCTGTTGGTTCTATTCACCCGTGGCCTGAAGGCAACAGGTAAAACATGCACGCTGTCTGTTTGTTGCCTGTTATTTCCTGCGGGTTAAATAGCTAGCAAAAACACTCAGCGATTGAAACGTTAGATTTATATACATGCCAGGATGCAGCTGTGTAAGGAAAATCAGCAATGAGACTCCTTTCGAAGGCATTAGAAGGTAATTTGGTTCTTCCAAGCCTTCCGTCCCTCGTGTGAGCACCTAAGTTTTTTTTAACTTTAGCTTTTTTTATATATATATACACATATATATATATATATATATATCCTTTATATATATATATATATATATATATAAAGGGAGAAGGTATTTCCTCAGAATGGAGAAAAGGTATGAACTCAAGTTTTTGGAAGAGTTGAGGCAATGGAGAAGGCTAAGGCCACTTGAAAGATGTTTCTGACAAAATGTTTCCTTTGGTGCCTTACAGCTGTGGTATTCACATGGGGTAAAAAAAAGAAAAATCCACTGCTGAGGTTGTGTGAGACAGGTACTAAGCCTGAGAGTCAACTGAAAGTGAGAAATAATGGGGAAAAAAACACAGTACAAGTTAAAAGGAGGACAGCAGTCTTGTGTGTTTTTGGGGATGCCACCCTGAATTACTGTAAGTCTGAATTACAAATAAAGAAAGCGAGTGCCAGTGGGAATATAGACCCCTTCTGGAAGCAGAATATAATATATGATCAGTGGCGTGAGCACCAGGAGTTTGAAGAGTTAGGATTTAGTAAGGCCATAAAAGAGGCAACTCCATCACTGGGAACATGAAGCGAGTGCAGTGGAGGGAGGATTGCAGGAGTGGAAAGCTCGGAAGAAGGACACGTTTTTGCAGCTCTCTAGAGGTGCCGGTAAGCATTTTAATACAGAAACTGTTTCTTGTTTTGTTTGCTTGTTTTGGTGGGTTTTTTTTCTTTAAGCAGTTTCTTTGTTAATTTGTCTTCTCAATTGAGGCCTCTCCACTAATAAGCTACACACCAAAGTTTCCTGGCAAGTAATGATGTCAGTGGTTCAATAGATTTAGCTAATTCTTGTCCTAAACTGTTAGGTGCTTTTGCTGCACACTGTGAAACATGCACCGCAGTCCCCCTGCAAGGTGACTGCATTTCAGTGGTGGTTATAGTGGTGATTATCTACATATTAGGGCCCTCCATCTATTGTGTTCCAGTGTTACGTGATAAAACAAATTTTCTTACATCTTTACCAGTTTGTCAGAAGTATCTTTAATCAAGTTTCTGAGCAACCATGAGAAACCCTAAATATCCACCATTTTTTAAAGCGAGCCCCCCAAACATAAAATTGATTCCCCTTAATAGGGAATTTTCCTGCCTTGCAGGAAGGTTAATGATTAGTCTGAGAGAATCTGGGTGTTTGAGAATCAATAGCATCTAATTGCCACTGTTAGAAATAAGCAACATGTGGGTACTGGATGAGAGAGCTGCCCTGCAGCACGCTTGAGCATCGCTATCTCATGTATGGAGGTTCAAACGTATGGGACGCAAAAGGGGTGAGCCCTTGATTGATGATGGCTAGGTCAAGTTCATCTGATGGTTCTTGAAGAACTGTTTCTTTTACATTCTGACTATTATCTCCTGATTAATGTTAGGCATCAAATTCACAGTTGCTGCTAACTATGACTTTCTGTGCCATGTTTTATCTGCGCTGTGAGATGCAGGATGTACTATCGCTTCCATTCAGATTGTATCAGCAGAAAGTGAGAATTATAGTGAGAAGATAAACTACTAACTTAACAGGATGTGATCATTTTAATGGTTCTTCTGGAAATTCAGGGTGGGTTGTCTAAAAGTTATGTGCCCAAGTTTGAGCAAGTCTCCTAAGGCACCCTTAATAGACCCAGAAATACAATAGATATCTCCAGAGTGTGATTCTTCTGACCTATTTTAGGCACCCTATCTCAGGATAAGATAAATTGCTTTGTGGAGATGCTCGTTTCTCTCTACTGATAATAAAGGGAGAAACAGAGGGTACCTGTCTCGGACTTTAGGCATATGGTGCCTAAATTAGAGCTGGTGAATCACACCTTTGCTATCATATAGTAGGTGTGAAGCGGGATTAGTCTCTTTGGGCAGGAGAAAGTAAGGAAACCAAGAATAGGGAATTGATGTGCCTTCACATACCATGGGAGAGTTCAAATATCATAAAATAAAAAGGTAAATGGCTTGTTTTGTTTAGAATCTGATTAAGTACAGATCTGCACTGACTTTGTCGGAAGATGTAGAAAAGTTAGGAGCAGCTGAGTGTGTAACTAAAGGCAGATGTGACAAAAGGCGGAGTCCAGCCTACAGACCTCATTTTCCTCTCAATGCAACCATCAGTCATGTTAAAAGGGAGTCTCTTAAGCCTTCTAAGACCTCAAATCACTGATGATAGTAATTGTTTACACTTACTTAGTTTCTCTCTGTACAAAACTTTTTAAGCTCTTCCCAAATATTGCTATTGATCTACAGAAGGAAAGACTGAATAATAGAATTGTAATTTGTCAGAGGTTGTGATAAGTAGTGAAGTTGAAAGCAGAGTTCAAATATTTTACTGCCGGTTTTCTGACCTATACACTAGCTATTGCTACTTCTCTCCCCCTCCCCCCCCAAGAGTGATATTGTGAAATGCACACTATGGACTTGTTCAGAGGGATTTATGCATCAGCTCTTACCTGAAACACAAAACCTCACAAGGAATGTAAGCACTCCTTTCTCAGCAGAAATAATTCCAAATTCTTTTAAACGGGAAATTTGGCAGAACCATGTCTATTGCAAGCCTTGGAAGGGAGCTTTTATTTTGAATGAAATAATACCTGATTATTTTGGAGAGGAAGGAGAATTGTCCTGTTGTTATTAGTTCTCCAGAAATAAGCATTTTTAAAATACAATTTTCTAACACAGTTCTATGAAGTTTGAAAGGCTCAGGTAATATTCCGATACCTGAGACAATGTGTGGGCACTAGTGCTACAGTAAGCACCGTTACAGAGCACCGTTGACTTTGGTCTCATGTACTGCAGGTTCAGGGATCTGTCATTAAGTATTACCACAGCAAGATGAGCAAGATCATCGGAACAAGGCCTTCCAGAACAGAAGAGTGCGTGTTACCACTATTGGATGCATGCATCCAGTAGAGGTAATGCACGGCTTGAAGTTTTGCAGTGCTGTCCGGATAATGAAAAGGCCACTGTAAATGTCTGAATAGATGCCTATCCAAATAAGATTTTCTTTAAGTCATAAATCATTCTAGTTTTTAGTGATATTGAGGTCCCAGCTGAGTCACTCTTAAAGCCAGTGAGCTGATTGTCCTCAAATACAGTAGTGGAAAACGCATTTTTTGTTTTGATTCCACGAGGTCAGGAGCATTCTCCCACTCCTGTTGAAATCATTGTTAAGTATGCTCAACTGTTTTCAGGATTAAGCCTTTTATTTTACTATTTTCTATTTTATTTTTAGCTGATATTATTTTTATAGAGAGAATTTTTAAAAACATTATGGTTTCCCTTGTGATAGTGAGGAAAACTTTTTTTAAAGAGCTTGATTTTCATTCTAAATTAAACATCAAAATGAGGGAAAAAAAGGATCATGTTTTTATTTTTTTAAATAGACAGATGAAAGATTTTGTTATTAATAATTGACATGAAAGCCTTTCGTCTTGAACACTGGTGTATGTAAACCTCAATAAAATCCTAAAAGTGCTTTTGTAGAACAAGAACAGTCACAAAAATCTGAATAAAGCCACCTTTTCAAAGAACACGATGAGAAAGGGGAAAACTCTTAGATGTGCAGAGCAACACATTTTACATTCATGCCCTAGTTATTAGGAGGCTTTGAAGTATTCAGTGTTATTGAATACAGTGTATACTGTAATTCATTTACTGCCTTCATGTAGAGCTAAAAAGTTCTAGCCAAAGTGCTTTGGCTGTTTATGTGAACATGAGAATTTGGAGAAAAAATAAAGGGAAGGGAAAGTTATCATTTTTTTTTTTAATCTTTAGATTATCTTAGTTCTTTATTGCAAAGGAATAAGAAAATAAAAGTTTTTGGTATGAAGCTGGTTTCCAGAGGAAATTATAAATTGAAAATCCTATCTTTCTACAGAATAAACAGAGTCATGCTTTAATCTAGTGCAACTGCATTGAAATACTGTGATTCACTCTCAGGGCAATTTTAAGGGTAAATTCTGGACCCAGACAATAAGCAAATATTGCTAGTGTCTTATTAAGATACTAAGCAAGTGTTACTGTTCAAGCGTCTGTTCTCAATTATGTTCTTAGCTTTTTGGGTAGTAGGGGCACCACGATAGTTGCTTCCTAGAGAAAGAAATGGTGTTACTGACTCACAGTCAGCAGCCCTGGTGTTACTTTCTGTTCAGTAGACCCTGGTCAGACTCCCCACTGAGAGCTGGTGAACATTAACTGAGTGGCTTTCCATTAGATTAACATTACTTGGAATTAGGGTCTACCCTTTTCTGACAGCTTGCTACTTCAAATCCATTTCTATATTATCTTACAATGTATCCCGACATGATCAGCTTCAAGAGCTGACAACAGTATTTACTGCTCTGTCTCTATCCATCCCTTTATCTCCACTGAAACTTTCACCCTGCCAGGTGTTACACTGCTTGCCAATACGCCACTGTTGTGCGTATGCGTTTGTGTGGATGTACTTTCTGATGTGGTGAGATTATTGGGGTTTTTTTGTTTTGTTTTTTGTTTTGTTGTGTTTTGTTTTTTCCTGAGGCCTTGGGTAAATGTCATAACATTAAAAACTCCTGTTGACTTTTGCTTAATTCCAACTAGTGTCCCCAAGTAAGAAGGTGTGCAGCCTGTAAGAAGCCCTTTGGACTTACCACAAGCAGCATAGCTTCTGTTTTACTATTTCTTTTTGTCCTCCCTCCAGACTACTTAAGATTAATCTGATACTAGCCTCTGTGTACTGCATTGTGAACAGTTCCTATGGAAATGAGTGTGATGGAACAGGCATTTGACTTCAGGGGAACTGGAAGTTGCAGTTAATAGGCATGTTATTCCTAAACACGAGATAAGCATTCAGTAGAGTTTTGTTGTTTCTTACCTCCTTCAATACAGTCAACCTCCAAAGTTTCCTGCTTCCCCTTCTGTGGAGAAAGTTTTTTTTCCACCAGATATATTTTGTCTCAGAATCAGTATAGAAGAAATCTAGCATATTCACTCTGCTCTGTCTCTTTACCCTTGGACAATATAATAGAGAGATTGGCTTGTAGGTTGTTTTATTGTAATTTGCTATTGCCATGTTCCAGCCCCTCTTGTATAAACAACAGCAACAAACTGTTCCTTTACTTGTCAGACTGTCCCAAATTATTCCAAATATCCTGAAAAGGTGGGACAAACCACTCAGTTGTATGGTGCAGCAATAGATTATTTCTTTCCAGGTTCTTTTACAGATAGTAAAATAGTTTCTTTGTCATTTTCTAGTCATTTCCATAGTTACTCGTAGTCCTTTTTTTCAGACAGTGCCTCTGATGTTTTGGAAGCCCGAAGGAGGATAGGAAGGGGAGAAAGGAAGATGCTTCAGCTTTCTTAATTCTTTTCTAGGAAGAGAAGGCTATATTTTTCTTTGGCTATATTTTTCCTATTTTTCCTTTCCTTTCCCTTCTCCTTAAACATACTAAGCCAAATGAAACATGTATTTTAAAAGCTGTTTGAATGATTGCCATAGGTAGCTGAAACAACTATATTTCTTCTCAAGAAGGTTGTGATTTCTGGACTGCTAAACTAAGTACAGGGAGTAACTGATCTCTCTGCAATATGATTATAGAAGCACGTTATTGGAAAACAAAGGATAGAATATCTTCAGTATACCAGGCTCTAGCTCTAAAGACTTGAGGATGCTTTCATCCTAGATCTTTGGTTCTCAGCTCTCACTAAATTATCAGGTAAGTTAGGAAGAACATCTTTTTGGAGGGGAAAAGAAAAAGCAATCTGCATCAAGTAGGAATGCATTAAAAATGATGTAACCCATGCCGTGAGGCATCACACTTTTAGGAAACTAGTTGCAAAAGGCTCCATTGTTGTCAATGAAAATAGGCTATCTCAATATTTGCAGTGCTGCTAATTTCTGAGCACTCATAATCTCCCAAATATTCTTCTGCCTGCCTCAGCCTGCTGACTGAAAGTGTCCCTCCCGTTCAGCATGCTCAGCTGCTGCCAAAGCAGCAGTAACTTCCATTTCTCCAAGAGCTACTGTCTTATTCAATGCTAGAACAAGACAAACGAGGCAGTCTCTCTACTGCCCAGCCACTCTCCTTGAAAGAAGTATGACTTATCTTTTATACAAACAGGTAAGACAAGTTTCATCTGTCAGAACTCCATTGCCATAAAATCACGGGATTGATATAAAAATTATGACGTTTAAACTACTAAACAGCCGACATCTTTGTTCACCCACTGTTAGCATTTAACAGTTTCAAAGCTCATATCAGCAACTTAAAAGTGAAGGTGTGTTGCTGGGGGAAAAAAAAAGTGTTCTAAGATTTGTATGTTACTGCCAAAGCTGCGTGTTTAAGAAAAAAAAAAAAAAGTGGGAAGACTTCAGCAAGAACTAGAATCAACAGTCATATCTGATCATTGTCAAACAGTGTATCTTAGGGGAGAGGCTGCCATAAGAAGAGAATTTTGGATAGTTGCTTATATCTGGAAGAGGCAACCAACTCCAATGAGTAAGTGGCTACTTTGCATCTTTTCTTTTGCAGATTGCATGTGCCTTCCAGATGGTAGATATTTTTAGTTCTTATTTTTTTGTCTTTATTCCAAAAGAGATTTAAAGATCTCAGAGGAAGCATGTTCATTTTGCATTATGCCAGTTTAAAGCCTCTGATGAAGTTTGAGAGCAGAATTTGGCCCATAAAACATAGTTCTATGTCTATGATGCATATTACAGAACCCCCCAAGGAACTTCAATAAATACAGTTATTGAACTACTGTAACATTAAAATATGCTGCTGGGCCCTTTAGTTTCTTCTATACTAGGAGGTTTCTGAAAATTGTTGTTTACATCAGCACTTGTACAAATGGGAAATCAAATCATTAATTTATAAAATGGCATCTGGAAGTCTTAATTTCTGATTGATCTAGTTCCCTCTGGATTTTCCATGTCATCCAGCACCATAGCTTTTGAGCATAATGTAACTTAAGTAGGTTAACATCCCAAGTTTCAGGGCAGATTTCAGATCTCTGCCCTGCTGAATTCTTAACCACACTGAAGAATCAAAATGATTCTCTCTTAAATCTATTTCAGGCATGTTTTAAAATAAAAATCTGTTGGATAAATCTGAATAGTTCATAAAGATAGCTCTGGTCTGGCTCCCTTTTGCAGACTGACTGTAGATAACATAAGCATTTTGCTACCACTGAAGGGGGTGGAAAGATTTGCCTATGCCAACCCCTTTATTTTTGCACCACATCTAACAACCTTCCATTTCATGTGTACATAAGCCCTTCTCTCCTCTCTAGGACAAAGATATAGCCACTTTTTTCCAACTTGTGGCTATATCTACATTATATTTTTAATCCAAACTGTATTCCTGCTCTTGAGTAGTGGTTATCTGTCATCCTGAGTTGCCCAAACCAGGTGTTGGGTGAAAGACAGCTGATACTAGCCTCTCACCAAACCAGAAAATATCACGAATGTCTCTTAGCTAAGGCCTGGAGGCAACTCTAGACCCTCTGCTCAAGGAAAATAACTTCAAAGCAGATTAAGTGTTTGCTCTTTTCCGCTGAGGGTGAGTGCTTGCCTGATCAGCAGTTCACGAGGCAACTAGCAGTAGAGTAATGGACAGCCTACTCTTGTACCGATCTGTTTGAGAAGCAATGAAGATCTTCCTCCAGGTACAAAGGAGCTCTGCTGTGCTGTATCCCATTGGGGGTCAAAGTTGAGCTGCAGGGACTGGTGGGAAGAACAGAACTGGTTCTGCAAAAACAGCATCTGTCCTGGGAGGCCAGAGCTGGCTGTGCTGTTTCCTGACAGCTGTCAGAGCCTGGCTGTGGCAGTCCCCTTCTCCTGTCACTTCGTAAAGGGCAAGTAGCAGTGGGGGGTGAGGGGGCACGGAGGGGAAGGGCTGCTGGCCTCATTCTGCTGGGGAATGAGCAGTGGCAATGTGCTTGCACACTGCTCTTGGTGTGGAAGTGGCAACTACAAGCTGCAAAGGGTAGAGAGGCATTGAGATTGGATGATGTGAAGCCTAGACTTTGGAGTTAAATGGTAGGCAAATTAAAGTGCAAGGACAGAATTTGCGTGAAGAGTCTTGAGCGTGTGTTCCTTCCCCTCACAAGCATCTCTAAGTGGTCTATAAGCCAGAGGGGAGGGAAAGCTGCATTGAAGTGTTACTTTACCAGTGCCTCAGTGTACTGGGCAGCAAATCACTCTTTCCCTGTAGATGGAGCCTCCATTCCCTCTTTGACTAGCCCTTTACTAGCTGCATTACAATTTCAAGTCCTTTTCCTACAATGCAGCTGATGTAAATGGTACGCAGTGTTCCTGATGAGATTTTTCTTATTCTCTTGGAAATCCTTTGCCCAAAAGCAAATATACTGTGTTACATTTATTGTTCAAAATCATCTTCTGATGAAGAAGTAACCTCTTTTCCCCTCTGGCATTTCCAAATACGAGTTTTTGTGCTTAGTTTTAGCTATGTGACCTGGAACTGTGTACATTACATACCTTTCTGACTAAAGTCCTCAAGGATACCTGTGCTGTGTTTGCATTAGCAAGCAACATCACGCAGTAGGATCAGATCAGAACCTTTGTGCTCTGTGCATTTAGGATATGGGGATAGGGGAGAATTAACACTAACCATACTCTCTGGTCCTGTGAAGTTAATGCCCGTTAATAAGTGAAGTACCTGTTTTACTTGCCATTCATACAAAGGGAATCCAGTTCACACGTTCCGCAATGTGAGCCAGAGTGTGATGAATGGGGAGAGTCTTCCCAAAGTGCAGTTACTACTCCAAATGAAATTGCTAGTATAGATGTAACCCTACCTCCTGTTTAATATTTTGATCCTCCTACATATTGATAATATTTGCCAAATTAAATAGTTCTCAAATTTCATTAACAAGCTCTTGTATTGTATGCCAGTGTATTTAATGACAGTAAAGGTTGTCGCAATGATCAGTTATTGAGAAAGCATTTTTGGACATCCCTCTGGCGTGGCATTTACCCTTGTCAGCCCAGCTTACTGTCATGTTCTTTTAGCTGGTTCCTGTATCATACCAGCTGTATGGTTACTAATTATGCAATTCTAATCCCCATCCTTTCTTTTTGACTAAAAATTTCATGTGCAATGCAATGAAATGCTTCACTCAATACCAAATAGATCTGCTGTTTCTTGTGTTTAGAACATGTTATCAAAGAATGTCAAGTATGTTAATGTTTACCTTCAGCAAACCTATGCTGCATTTGATCTTACTTTCTGCTTATGTCACTATTTTGTTATTTCATCTTTCTTGTCATTATTCTCTTCTTTCAAAATTTGTTCTGAATCTCTGTGTTCTAGTAAGGTCAGATGAACAACTCCCCAGATATAGTATGAGAGATGCTATTGGTCTGTCTCACTACCTGAACTTAAATTATTTTCAGAATCCTTAAGAAATGACCTTAAGGAAGACCATAAGACCATAAGAAATGTTATTTCATATACCTATTGTTTCCGTAATACTTGAACAGAAATTAGCTGCTGCATTGATGTGAATGCATCATACTCCTGTGCTTTTTTTCCTTGTTCTTCAGATTTAGTACTTACTACTTTTCTGCCTTTGAGCCCAGTTTTGGCACCATCATTTTTATTAAAAGTTGAAGTTTAGTTTATGAAAAATACCTAAATTATTTTCAGTTTCTGCCCCTTATCTTCATAGCAGCCTCATTTTTTGACTCCCTTCTGATTTATATGGGTGAAGAATCATTTGCTGTTTATTTTAATTTCCTTTGCAAAGTCAGTCTGACTGGTTGTTCTCACTTTATCCTTATGTGTTCTCAGCTATGAACATAGTTGTCTTTCCTATAAATTCCTTCCTCCATTTCTTGAAAGCTTTCTCTTCCTCCTAGTACACTTTATAATACTGTTTCTCATTGTTTTATGCTTAGAGCCTTTCCCTGTAATTTCCTCGTATGGAATACAAATTCTGTTTAATTTGTGCGCTTTTTGACCTATATATGAAGGAAGCTTATGCTCCCTGTAATTCCTTAGCTTTCAGTCCAATTGATTTTGCTAACTAGTTCATTAAACTTCTCAGTCTTTTGAAACCAGAAACCATAGTTGCAGATTGGGCTGTGGGGGGTAAGGATTGCTGCTTATTCCAGTCAATTTAGGTTTAATCAATTTATTATCACCCAAGCCACATTTACCTTAAAAAAATTTCTGCAACTTAAAAAACAAAGTATAAATATCATCACCTGGTGTTAGTTTTAGGGAATTTCTGACTGTTCTGCCAAGGATTTTTTGAAACTTCCATAATTAGTCATAGTTTATTAAGTTAATGAAACTCTTACTCCAGCCGGCAGCTTGTTTGCTCTGGAGTACAGTAATTCTGTATCTTTTGAGGAAAACTAGCCCTGGAAGTGCAGCAGGCACTCAAAACCAGCTTTATCTTTTTCTCTCCATCTCTGAAGTGTTTTTGTGACCCAGAAGAGCTAGTTTTATTACCGGAATGAATACAGTACAGATATGTTTACAGGCAATAAAGGTCACAGAATAAGCTATTCTGCAGTTGTTTGGTGTGAACAAACTATGTTTGAAATTTTCTTGTGTTTGAGTGCAGAGTGGACCTAATGGGGGAAAATGTTTAAAAGTTGAATATAAGTATCTTCTGATCCTGATCTGATCAGGAAAACAAAGAAGTCGGATTCTCAGATAATTGCAGTAGTCTACTTGGAAGCATAGAATAAGAGTTTTAAAAATTGGTATGTGTACATGATAAACATATTTCACCAGTGTTTTAGAGATGTAGATATGTGGTCATGCAACTGAAAAAGATAATTTATAGTGTGCCATACAGTATATGTCAAGCTGTTGTCTTTTTCTTTAAAAAATAACTTTTCAAGGTGTCCTGACAGAACCCAAGAGACCGCGAAATGCAAAAATCAAATGCCTAAATCCTGTAAGCATATTCAGAGTTTACAACTTCAATAACTACATGTAGGCCATGACCTCTGATTTTCAATCTACCCTCAAAGCTGTGCTAACACTCACAGTGAAATAGAGAGCACATCTGTGCTGCTCAGAGTGATGCAATCAGTGTTTTTTGTTGTTCTTGAATTGTTCAAGAAGGCGTATTCCAAAAACTGATTGTAACCACAGACTGTCTACAGAGAAAGTAGGAGGTAGTGGTTTGCTGAAATGCAAACAAGCAATACTTTATTATTATTTATACTGATTTTTATCCTGTTGTTCTTTCATAACATGAAGACAGAGCAAGTTAAAAATATGATGAAAAGTTACTGTGTTGCCAGATGTATATGTATTTCCTAAAACAAACAATTTAAAGCCTCATTAAACAAACATCTCTCATTCTTGACATAAGATCACAGTGCTGCTATCTGCTTTTTAAAGCCTGATTTACAACAAGAGGTACAGAGTGTAATAAAGATGTGTGAGAAGGATCTGATTAGGGCAGCTGTAAACATCACCACTGCCAATGAGGTTTTAATCTGTAGGTAATGGGCAGAGTTACTTTGTCTGCATCTTCTTTCAGCACTGTTATTCTTTTCTTTAACTTACAAATACAGGTTTGTTGCATTGTTTTCTTGTGATAAGTGCATGAATAACTTTCACTTGCTGCATATTTGCTTTCCTCATATCACAGATAATATTGAGATGATCCTGTTTGTACTGTGGGAAGATAGTGTATGTGTTTATATATTCCATCTCTGCCTGCCTATCTGTGACCCAACAGATTGGTGATAGTGATATTATAGTAGCTAAACAGTGGCAGGCATTTATTTGTGGATCTGGAGGAAACTAGTTTAAAATAAACCTGGATCTGTTCTTAGTAGAAGGAGAGTAAAAGCAGACTATTATCAGCTCTTCTGTTGGCAGTCTCAGGAAAAATGATATAAAGAATTGAAAAAGCAGATTGCTTTAGTAGGGTAGTTCCCTATGGTCAGGGACCAGGCAACTTAGAAAATATGGCACATTGGGTCACCATGTTTGTAGATACCTGTATCTCCTGAATCTGTCTTTATTTTTCCTCTTGGCTGAAGATGCACACCCCAGGAAAGCAGGGCATCCTCTGTGGTCTTGCTGACTTGACTGGAAGCCAAGAAGGCTGAGCTCTTCAGATATGCAGGAAAGTAATAAATAGTGGGGGGTATAGTTTAAGGGGTTGGTCACATCACCCACCATTCAGTCCATCAGTTTCTCTAGGTGCCTCTCTCGGCAGAGGAGGACATGTTTAAACTGCAGGTGAAGCCCAGGCAGATTCTGAGATTTGAGGCCTAAACTATTTCCTGTTGACTTAGTTAAAACTATAAATCAGATTTGAGTGTTCCTTCTGCTCTGAGATGTTTGGAAAATTACTGTGCCCTCAAGGGTCAGCCAGTGAAGTGTCTATATGCAATGTAAATAAACTTAAAGGCTAGGTTTAGCCTTGCACAGTCTCTGATAGCTTGGATCTTTGGTCATTAAAGCTTTTGAATTTTTTCTGATTCCCCTGCTGTTTCTTCAGGAATCCTGCCCTCAGCAGTAGTTATTTCACAAGTTATCAGATAACTGCTCAAGCACTAGGAAATCACAAAATCCCTGCAGAGTTAGACATTATTTATTGTTGATAGGTAGCTTAAAATTAGCCTGCCCATAATTATGCAAAAAACAATGAGAGATTAACACTTCATTAATTACTTAAATGGGGGAAGCTGGCAGCAGTCATCAGCAGCTGTCAGGAGTCATTAAAAAAAGAAATGCAGCATAACCCTGAAATTCCTGTACCCTACAGGAGCCATACAACTTCAGTAAACTTTGCTTGCTGTTCTCCCTGTATAATAACCAACCTGAGTGAAGTTTGCTGTGGGCTAGCTGAGATGCCTGGAGAGGCAGCTGCTGGTATGGGAAGCTGCCCCTATAGTAGAACATTAGCAGGGGTGATCAGATCCTTACAAACTACTTCAGAAAAATCCATGTTGGATTTGCTGTGTACCAGACTGGATGTCTAGTGACATTGAAACACTGAAAGCAGGTCCGTTTAATATTCAGGAGTAGAATAAGCAGATTGAGAAAGATCTATAATGTTTCTTTTTGTTTTGAAAGCATCTGTACAGTTAAGTCCTGATCAGGGTCACAAACGCAGTGTAAAGAGGGAATTTCTGAGGTGATTTGGAACATATAGTTAAGTTCCTACCATGAACATCCTTATCCTTCCCTATCTCCCTTCATTTACTTTAGAGAGGACTGACAGTTGTCGGCTCACTGTACTAAGGAACACCATTTTATGTAATTTTACTATAGCTTAAGGGGGAGTGTGAGCATATGGAGCCCTGACCTGTTCTTCATGCCACTGGGTCCCGCACCCTCATCACAGAATCTTTCTGCTCCACTTCTGCTGCTATAAATAAGCATGGGTTTGCAGGGCAAGCTGAATGAATTAACTGATCCAAGTTGAAAATTAAAGCTTTAAAAGAACTTTATTAACTCAGCTGAAAACAGACATCCACGATAAAGACAAAAGGAACAGGAATTTCTCAGGTCAGCTTTGCATCTAAAGCTAGAATGCTGTGAAACATAGCCATAGCATCTTTACTGACTGTTAACACTTACCACATTTTGTCATCTGTAGGTTTATTTCTGCCATAATTGTAAATAAATGCTACTGTACAGTACTGTAGAGAAGGCAGGAGATGAAAGTGTCTGGGCAGTGCATGAAATCTTGACTTCTCTCTCCAGATTTCAAAGCATTATTCCTGCTTTATATATAGTCAGAATGATTTGGTCAGCATCAAACTAGCCCAGAATTGTCACATGGGATAACCAGGTAAAGAGGCAGACAACACATTCCTGGTTGTATGGTTTCTCTATAATTACTGTCAACTTCAATTCAATATGAGCCATCAATTTGTAAGTCAGTAATTGCCCTGGTAACTACTAACTACTAAATAACTGGCAACTATTTTCCCCCCCCGCCATGTAGAAAAACATGGAGTTACTATCCCAGAGTACATATTGGTAAATATTGACCAGTAAGGCAGACTGGTTGTCTGGTGACATTCAAACACTTGAAAGCAGGTGTGTTTAATATTCAGAAGTAGAATAAGCAGATTGATAAAAGGCTCAGCATTCAATCTCAAGATAAAATGGTGCTTGCTTCTCTAGGGAAACGTTGTTTAATTTACATCTCCATACAAGCCAAGGGACTTTCTCTTGCAGTTCTTGGTCTCCTTTTAGAAACAAATACATATATGGATCTCCCCTTTTTCATTTCATTTAGAGAACTGAAATCAGTAACTATAGTTGTACCTAAGAAGAACATTTAAAGTTATGCCAGCGGCAGATCTTGTTCATGTTCGTCTCAATTCAGCTATTAAAGCAGTCTAAAATAGATGGATTGCTAAAGAGTAATTGATCTGTTTTTTTGTTTTTGTTGTTGTTCCGAATTTCTTTCCCCTGAATTTCATTTACACTTTGTTCACCATCACACAAAATATTTTAAATCAAGACTTATCTGTTTTGAATTGCTGTGAACTTAGAGTGAGTTATTTAAGCTGTGATATTATTTTCCTTTACTCTCTCTCCCTTTACACTGTTAGCTAGTCCAAAGCTTTGAATGGTGCTACAGTTTCTGGTCTTTTTTTTCATGTTCTAAATCAATGTAATTCAAGAAATAGAACTTCTTCTATCTCTCCTTCTAAGATGTCTTGCTGTCAGGAGTTTATATCTGATATTTATTTTTAGATCACTTGTCTTGATGTGATCCAATTACTTAGAGAGATAATCCAAGCAGTCTTTGTCAATTTATTACTATTAGGAAGAGGAGAATTTCAGTAATATTAGTAATTTTAGTTTTAGTTCAGGAGTTCAGTATGCTAGAAGTTATACATCCATACTCTCCTTAGTCCATTGATTTTAAAGTTGCCCAGAAGAGCTCAAATTCATGTAAACAAAGTGATGTTGAATTTTGTCACTGGGGAATAAAAAGCTGAGAGAAGCAATGATTGTACTTGCTTTGTAAGGACTTGCGTAAGATAATTGCTGAAGAAGGTGTAGCTAAACAGTCAATTTGGTGTTCACATCTGTGGTCCTCCACTTCATTGCTTTACAATGTGTTTTTTTTTTCCTCCTAAATATTGTTGCAGTGATGGGCTGGGAATAGGTGATAAACTTGTATAGATTTACCATTAATGTACAAGCAAAAGACAAGGAAGATGCTTTTCTCTTGTGATATTTCCTGTTTAACTCTTTTGGGAGGATGGAGGCCTTTTGTCTATTTTATTTTTTATTGCCATGGAGCTAGTTCAGGATGTAAACAGTATTGCGTTGGCACAGCTGAGTGGATGGTAAACTGGGATATAGAGGACAGGAATGAGCAGACAGATCACTGGATGTCTGTTCAGAAATGACTCCCTCTCTCATGAAGCCATTCTTCAGTCAGTGCATTTTATATTCCCAGAATGTTAAGCTAATTCTCTTTCATGCGTGTATTGCTTTATTGGATTTTGGAAAGGTGTAGAGGAGAAAGGGGTAACACTAGTGTTTTCTAATCTTTTCTACTCTCCTCAGATGAGAAGAAAAACATGATGTGCACTCAATTTCCTTTAATTTTTAGCTTATTTTCCCCATTCTACCAAGCATTTTTTAAATCTTAAGAGTAGAAAACCTTCACTTCTGGTGCAGGGGTTGGAGAGAGGAATTCGTTATATAAGTGTACAAGATGGTATAAAAGGAGAAGTAGATTCTTCACACTTATTATTTTGCTGCTTTTCCAACACTATGTCCTTGTGGACTTCATGAAACTATTTCCAATTCATTTAAGGTTGTGGGGGATACATGTTTTCCTCAAGCCAAATGATGAAGATAAAGTGGAAAGGAACAATGAGTTCCATTAATAGCTGCTGTGATTCATGGCTCAGACTGAGTATTGTTCTGTTTGATGAGTTGTGTACATGAGATTGGAAATCTGTGATTATAAAATATGACTTGTTTACACTCCATGTCATGACTGAGACTGTTCCACCATTCTCACCACATTGGGCATCTGTAGATGTGATTATTTTTAAATCACAGGGAGTATACTTGATAAAAAGTCAGAATATGTATAACTTTCATTTAAATGTACTTCTCTGTGCACTGCTCAGAGAAGTGGTGTCAGATTTTTAATGCTCATTCATCTGAACATTAGTATATCAATTTACTAGATTTTCTGGAGTTACTACTTCAAATTCTAAAGATATTTTAATATGTTTATTTAACTATTATTTTTAATGAAAAGAGGAAAATATTAACTGCTCATGAAGATTAAGTGATAAGTGCTTTCTTTTGGCCTTTTCCTGTTCCTTAATCTAATTAAATATATGTAACGTGAGCTGTACAGCAAAACAGTTCGCCTATACAGGCTTCACTCCTGTCCTCTGCCATAGTTCAAGCTGATTATCATCTGCATTAATGCACTCTGTAGGTATATATGCCTTCAGAAGATGTTGTTGAGGTTGTAGAAGTTTAGGCACCTCAGTGCCTCTCAACTCCTTGCCCTTTTGCTTTTCTTTCTAACAATCTCACTTTAAATATCCTGTATCTTAAGGGAGATGATAAACTGCATAATCTAAAAAGGTATTTTCAGTTACCTAACATTTGAGAACTGAGCCTTATAGAAGAGAAGAAGTGTTGGGATAGACAAAATGTGACAACTCATTCTTTTCCCTTCTCACAGATGCCTAAGTTTTGTTCATCAGACTTACGGATCTCTTCTTAGATCTCAGAATCTTCAGTTAGATCTTACTGTCAGTGAAGTGTCTTGTGTATTAGAAGTGGAAGAGGCATACTGTGACAAAGAAGGTTTTTCCCAAGGTAATTCTAACCACACACTGAAATATCCAAAACATAACTTTGGAGGCTGCTCTAATAAGATTTATAGATGTTTCTTGTAGATCCAATAGTCTGAAAGTTTTCACATGAATAATTCCTTGGTATTGTTCTGTTAGATTATTTGAAGGGGCTGTACTAGGCTGTAATATATAATGCTGTAATGCTTCGTATTCTGATGTTTATGTGTAATTCACTTAGCTAGTATGGTGACATCAGTGTATGTGCATCTAAATGGCATGTTTTTAAGGTTTGGTATTTACCTTCTGGAAGAAGTCTGTCTCTGTTCTCATTGCAAAACATCATAATCAATTGCATTGAAAATATCACATTTGTTCCTTTAGTATCCTGATGTTTGTAGCCCTATACCAACAATTGTAGTCCTCGAAGTTTAATGAGATTTCAAGAGTATGCTAAGCATACTTCAGAGTGTCTCAAGGTTTGCTCTTGATCCTTATGAGATTAGCTCAGTGCCCACGTAAAGAGCTGGATGGATGTCAGGATAATCATGGCTGGTAAAGCACTCACTGGCTTGTGCAAAGGCTCTGCAGGGTTCTTCTACCCAAGTCTTTCTGCTTCATAGTATACTGGTGGGGGCCCTAAACCAGTCCAGCAAAGACCAAACATTCCGTAGCAAGCTTGATGTACCCATGGGTAGGGCAATCTTGCGTTTATATTATTGGAAGGCCCAACTTCTGGCAACCAGAGTGACTTTGATATTCAGACTTTATTCTCTCAAATTCCAAACATCTCCCTGTTCTTCCTTTTCTAGTCTCCTTTCCCATTTACTTAGCATACAGCTCCCTGTATTGCCATAACAACAGACATTGAGCTAGCCAGGCTAGACAATCTGTTTTTCTGATCCTTTGTAACCAAATAATTTCCAAAGGTAATAAACATTTCCACTCTTCTCTTACCGGCATGTATAAGAAGCAGTCACTTCCTGCTGGTGCTGGCAGTAGTATATTTGGCAGCATGCTGTGTAGAAATCCACTGTCTGGAAACCTGCACGGGGAGAGATCTGCTTCAAGTCTACCATCATACACATAGATCTCCTGTTATGCCTCCACTGTCTGGTATCCTTGCTGCAGCCATAGCTTTTCCCTTATGCAGTATGTGTGCATATAGGGTTAGGGGTGTTACAGCCTTTTTCTGCATTTAACATCAAGCAAAATAGTCAACAAGCCATGTTAAATTCTAAGGCCTGTCAGGAGGATATCATGCCCCTGCTTCCAGATCTTTATGCCACCACTGGCTTCCTCTGGAGTAGGCTCTACTGCTCCATGTACTCTTCCATTTTCCCTAGATAGGAGTTGCAGCACGTGCTCTCTGCAAGAAGCTAAAAGCCTGGCTTAGAACTATACAGGCCCTGCTGATGTGGAGTTGACTAAATAGGTATAACTTGCACCCCATGATGATAGGAGAAAGGCAGCAATAAAGAGGATTACTTTCTATAAAGCCAGCAAGTCAAGATATCTGACACAAGTTGTAAAGTGCAAATACACTTTGTTAATAGGAAAATGTTTTCAAGTTTGCAAGCAAACTATGTTGGTGTACTGACAAAGACTAAGTCCTGAAAGCCAACCTGCAGTTAACAGTTCTTGAGGAATCTCCTCCTGCTTTGGAGATTTGTTTTTTTGTTTTTTGAGGCAGGGGGGAAAGGGAGACAGAGAGAAACTCCTCATGTAGGCAGCTAGCGGTTGAGTCCACAGTCACAGTACGACCACAAACTACTTCTTACACAGCCAGCTTCCATCCTTGGAGTCTGGTTCTCTCCCCTCAACCCTCATTTTATGCTAGCCTTCTCCATACTTTTGTGGAGCTGCTGCTGTACAATTCTGTTTGGACATAGTTGAAAATCCCTTGCTACAATGTAGAGGCCTTAAACATCTCAAGACTTCTCTGCCACCTGGCCTGCTGAAAAGGGGGAGTAGGACTCCTGTGAAACTGTAGCACTAGTAGATATCACTGCTCCTGGCCCTTCCCTGTGGTGACCATGAAGAAAAGATAAGACAAGGTTATCTACTTTAACGTATTGTACTGTCACCAGGCCACAATGGGCTTGCAGACAAGTAATTGTTGGACATACAGCTTGCCTACGTGATTTGGTATCTCTGTGAGGTGCAAAAAGTGTGGCTTCCCTTGTCCTAGAGCATCATTTCTCCTGCAGAGGTCCAGTTGCTAGTGTGAGACTGGGATCAAAAATTGATCTAAATGACACATCCTGTGTGTCAGATCTGTGTCTCAGATCTGTGTCTTAGTCTTCTCTATAGATTATGCTCTAACTCCTCATGCAGTCTCTTAGTTCCAAGATATAAGATGAGATTCATCAGAACTCTGCTCCTGCTTGTCACCAGAACGATTGCTCTGATCATCCTGGAATCAGCTCTTGGAGCAGACTGCTTGACAGGTTAACTCATTGCCCTGTGATGTTGTGGTAAGCCAGATGGTGGTTTACTTTAGCCAGCTGGGCTTGTGCTCCTGCCTGCAGGAATAGAGAGGCTCTACTACGTATTTCACTGTAGGTCTCTCCAGAAATATCCCTGTGAATGAATGCTTGAGAATTCTTCCCCTCACAGGCTGACGAAGTCTCTCCCAGCAAAGACAGGATCCTGCATGGTCATCAGGACTTTTCCCCAAGATGCTTCTGGAATACTTTTTAGCTGAAGGGCAATGCCTCAAGTCTCTAGAGCAGTATTAGACTTCCCTGGCACTGCTGCAGGCTCGTTTGAGCTTCTTTAACCTCAGTACTTGTATGAAAATCTGTAGTTGATGTACTTGTGTGAAAGCTGTAGTTCAACATATTTTCCATCAGTGGGGATGAGGACAAAAGTCTGTCTGTGGGACTGATGTAGTGGCATGTGACAGCTTTAGTCTTGCTTGGGTTGGTTATGTACTTCCACCTTGGTCTGCTCAAATGGCAGGAATGGCCCCTTATTGTCAAGTCAAATGCAGAATTTCTTCACATGGCCATGACAGAATGCAAGAGCCAGTAGATTAAGGAAGATAGTTTCTCGGCCGTGTTGATTTTAGTACAGACTTCCTGACTACAAAATATCTGTAGCAGGAATACAGAGGAATGGACTATTTAATCACTCCTGTACTCCGGTGTGCACACTTCTGTTGAGAGGACAGAATCATTTAAGAAACTATAGCTTACCTACGCAACTCTCAATTCTTATTTATTTATTTTTTATTTCCTGTCCTCTTGGAGGGTACGAAAGAAAGATTACCTGGTTGGTTTCCACTGCCCTGCAGTTGTGTTGGTTTTGTAATCTATTACACAAAAAGTAAGAGAGGATTTTTGCCTTGTTATAGAGAAAGCTGGGGGGAGAAAGGAGGAAAAGTATTTTCTTTGTTTGAAAACTGTAGCAGATGTCTGTGGCAATAAAAAGGCAATTATACTTGTATTATCATGAGAATTTCCAGCAGGAAATCTTGACAAACTCAAAGTTTACTTAACTGAGATAAATACAGTAGATAAATAGCAAACTGAATTTAGTTTACTCTTGTACACAGGTGTACTACACATTTCCTCAAGCCATGATTCACAGCCATAACCTTTCCTAATCACAGGCACAGCAAGATATGTCAGGAGGAGAGATAGGCTATAAAATACCACTATAGAACCAAACTTTCTCCAAAGTTTTTGTGGATTTGGAGCTGATAAACAGGCTTGGGCTCGTTTCTGTATCCTGAAGGGATGGGTGGGAGGCAGGCACATGAAGGGGCACAATTCTCTTTTGCCATAGCCCTTTTATGGCTGCTCTGAGGCTAGAAGACTTTTATTGAAAATATCTATAGGGTGTCTGCCACTGTCACAGAGCCCATGGCACAGCTAAAAATTGATTTCTTCGCCTCTTACAGCAACCTGGGAAGCAACCAGTCTCTAAGGCTGCTCTAATTTACACTGGGAGCAAGGTGGACCCTGGCAGCAGAATCTGGGAGAAAGTGCAGTGGTATAAATAAAGGGTAATACTTTGGAAATTTTGAGTTCTTCTCTTTGGATAAGGATACTAAGCAGTATTTTAGCAAAAACTCTCTGCTTGATATTGTTTCTAGGCAGATGAAGGAAAAATATGTAAAAAGGGTACACTGTTTTATTATTCACTTTGGCTAGAAAATTATTACATATCTGTCCAACTAAAAAAATAGCAAAACTGAGAATTGTTAAGTCTGCTTAACAAGTCCCTTTCACCTCTGTGAGGCTTCATTGATAGATCATATGAAGAATTAGCCCTAGCTTTCAGAATCAAATTTGAAGGTGGTTGTTTAGACTTTCCATTTTCTTTTCTGTCTTCAACAGCAGCTCAGAAATGTGTGTTCTGTTTACCATTTTTTCTACTATACTTGAGATGTGTCTTTACCCTCTGGGTAAATTGACAGCAGAAAAAACATTCCATTTAGGACTATCACTGCATTATTGAATAATAGTTTTATAATAGCTAGCTACAGTTAAATTATTAAACTGACTTGGTGATGAATACCCAAACTACTACTTCTCTGTTATCTTCTGATAGATGAAGTGGTATTCAAAAAGGAAAGACTTTTTTAGATGGAAAAGACCATGTTATGGTAACAGAAGAGCAATAACACTTTAACAAAATATGTAGGCTGTTCAATGGCTTGTTTTGTCAATGAGCTAATCTTAAAATATGGCATGCTATGCCACTTAAAGACTACAAAAGATTGTTGCTGTTGCAGTAGACCATATTTGAAAGGATGGAATGTTAAGACTTTATTGGCCAACATGTCTTTTTGCTGTTCAGTATTTATAAGTGTATCTGCAACCCTGTTCTTCAGATCCTTAAATGCTGCCAAACTGTGCAAGGGTTTTAAGCCACGTTGGTATCTACCATCTTCTCTAGGGAACTGTCTGCTATTGGAAGAAGCATAAATCTGACCAATCTACCAGCTATTCTGTTTATACCAACTGCTATCAACGTGCTGTCCAATTGAAAAAATAGCAAAACTGAGAATTGTTAAGTCTAGTTAATAAGTCCCTTTCACCTCTGTGAGGCTTCGTTGATAGATCATATGAAGAATTAGCCCTAGCTTGCAGAATCAAATTTGAAGGAGGTTATTTAGACTTCCCATTTTAACTGCTATCACAACTGCTATCAAGGGTTGCTATAAGCATAAAGAGTTTTCATCCTTGTACCATTTTGCCTAGCTGTATACATTACATCAACAACTAGGAATAAAATATCAGATGAGTATCTTTATATCACGTTAGACTTCTGTGTGAGAAAAATCTGCAAGTAGTCATCAAAGGCAGTCTTTTCCAGATGGAGAAAATAGGCCCGGAAGGAACCTCAAAGTCTAGTCAATCTCCCTGCTGTGAGCACATAGTCACAGGCAAGACCAGCTGTATATAGACTGCTCTTCGCCACATCCTGGAAAGACTGGAGGAAACCCTGCTTTTGTATGACTGAATTGCCTGTTGAGTACCAGCCTTAGTATTTGTTTCGTTTCTTTGTTAGCTGTTATTCTCTTGGGATAGTGTCCATCTTTAAATTACTGCACACTGAACCAAATAAACCATCACTTAAGGTACTTGATAGTAGGCAAAATTTAGCCATGATCCATTGAAGTCAAAAACAAGTTTCAGATTGATCTACCAGAGTATTTTTGCATTCGCACCTGCAAATCTTTAACTGGAGTGCTTGATATAACATTTACACTTATCAGCTCAGGGAAGAAGAGGTTATTTGTGCAACTGTTGTATATGCAAGGAAAGCCAGCTAACCAGAGTAGTACAAGTAACAATATATTCTGCAATTTTATAGGTCTAGCAATAGACTCAAAAATGCATGTTAAACAAGCTCAAGAAATAAATATAGTTGAGGAAATTTGTGTTTAGTTATTAATACTGTGTGCATAAGTAACTAATATGTGATTAACTATTCATAACCAGTTATTCATGATGAGCTAGAAAAGCAAACAAAAATCAAACAGAACTTAGCAATGTTGTTCCCTCTCAATGTGTATATACTTGAATTGTTCCTTTTTTTATCATAATAGAGTGGGTAAAAAGTGTAAGCTCTGGGACTGGTTATCAAGATCTACTTGCATGACTGAAGTCTACTCCCTGTTACGGAGAAGAAAACAGTGAAGTTGATATAGGTTATATACCAAACAAAAAGCCATGATTGTATTACAAAAACAGTGAAGGTAGTAGGAGAGATGAAAGGCATTATCAGTATCATAGTAAATAGCGGTAGGTTCTGCACCACACTACAAAAGACGAAAACGCAGCACCTGCTGATGTGATTTTAAAAGGAAAAATTTTCTCTTTCTCCAGACTTTTATGGCTTAATGTGAGATGTGAATAGTACTTACTAACTAGGTACCAGACAATTTTAATCTCCTAAGAAACATCAGTACCTCTTGCACTCCTTCCTGCTTCCATGGTCTTTAGCAACAGGACTTCAGTTTTGTCCCTAGTTGCCATAGACATCTAATTATTGGAGTCACTGATATGTGAGACAATCTCTGAGGAGTGAAGAGACTGGCTTTTCTTTATTTGTGTACTGCTTTAAGAAGCTAGAGAAGTAAACTAAGCTATTGGGTCAAATACTTATCTATACTGCAGCTTGACATGGGATTTAAGCTGATTTCTCCCTCCTTTCTGAGGCAATTTCTGAGAGTCACTGGCAATCAGTCAAGGCTAACATGGAGCAGCCTTAGAGCTGGTTGGTTGCCTTCAAGATGCCTCCATGCAGTCTGTAGAACAGCATGATTCTGGCATCCCCATACAGTGTTTGGGAAGGGGATGCTGCAAATTGAGCAGTATGAGCTAACTACTGAGGACTGGATTTATGGGATCTATATTCCACAAAAGCATGGTGAGGCCAAAACATGGCTCATAATTTATGCAGGAGTGTACCCAGCGTTATGACAAAGGAATATCTCATCTTGCTGAAGAGAGCTCCCCTGCTTTCCCCACTCTGGAGCCAAGCGGTGTTCAGAAGATGGGTGCACAGGTGTGTTGCCTAAAGATCAAAATGTAGCACTCTATTTTTGGTGGTGTGAGACCAAGCAAAGCCAGGAAAATTTAGTTAGGGAACAGATTGTAAAAACATACTTAATTTTATTGTTTGCAAGATCAGTACTAGCTAAAACCCTGCAAGCTGTAACGTGCAGTGCATTGCTGCTAATTAGTAAATGTATTATAGCCTAATTCAATCTCTCAGGAAAGGCACTCCTTAAGAGATTTTTTTTGTGAAGTGATCAAATGGGTGAGAGGTGCCATTTTTTTTTTCTTTTGGCTGCTGAAGCACAGCAGCCTTGATCTATCACTGACATGTTACTGGCTTTTTCCCTAGTTCTCTTTCCATTTTCTCCATCTTGCCCTCAGAATTTTTTCTCAGTTGCCCTCTTCTCTTGGTCCTCCTACTGTTCAAATAGCATGTGCACCAAGCCTAATAATTCTGCTATATCAAAGTATGCAACAGACAGTGTAAGAGGAAGAGTACGAATTTTATGCCACTTCCTAAGTAATGACTGGGAGGTGCTTGTTCCCAGCTGTATTGCACGTGAGGCCGTATCCGTGAGGCTGCAGTCTCTCTCCTTCCACCCACACTGAGGCTGTCCTGCCTGCGCACTGTTGTCTTGCGGGTTGTAATTGTTGAATGAAGCTGACCAAGTCTCTGTTCATTCTCATCTCGGATTATCATACTAGTTCCTCCCTGTGCTTTCCTTTAGCTAAGTCTCACTGTCTACCTAAGGTGTACCTTTTTGCACCTTAGTGTAAGAACCTTAGTTCTTATAACATTCTTACTGTATAATCCAGTTCTGTTAATACAATTTCTTTCAGTAGATTCTACACTTGACAGTATTTCCTGCTCTTTTCTCATTTTGAGCTGTTAATAGTAACTTACTGCCACAGAGAGAAAGTGACTTTGCTTTAGTGTCCTAAAGATGAATTTTTATTTTGAGCAGGCAGCTGTTTAAAGATGTTTGCAGAGCCTCCATTTTCTGAGCTGCCTTTTGGTGGAGACAAATCCCTATCAGTAACCGCTTTTTATGTATTAAAAAGCTCCTTTATTTTGTTTGTTTTAAATGAAGTTCTGTCTGTACTTAACATGCATACACACATGCATGCATAAAACAGGAAAAGCAAGAGCCCACAGCAGTACAAAAATGACTTACTGCATAACTATTTTGTTCTGTGTAAATATTTAGTAACTTTTTTTTTTTTTAATTGCTTTTCAAATACTCAGGAATTCAGTGAGATTATTCACAAATGAGAGGTTACTTGGGAATGGAAGCTTTTGCATGTCCGGATCCCAGGTTTTCTTTAATCTAATTTCTCCCTTGTAAAATCCTGGTTAATTAAAAAAGAAAAAAAAATACAACAGGCTAAAAATGTAAAAAATACCTTACCTAATTGCATCATTCTTAGTATGTTTTTTGTTTCCATTTTTCAGCAGCGTTGATCTATCTTCTAAAAGGTTTCCTCTTATTTTAGGCAGAACTGAAATCAAATCCCATAGGCTTTAGCTGTGAAGCTGGAGAAGCCTATTAGGATTCTTAACGTTCCAAGTTGTTTTCTGAACAGATTGCACCAGCTAGTTGATGAAACTTGAGCTAATTACACTAATGTTGACAAATGCACTAGCACAAAAAGTCACATTTTCAAAAAAAAAAAAAAATCTCTTTGAGATGCTAAATAGATTCAGTGGTTTGTGGGTTTAATGGAACTATTTATGTCTAGCCTTCTTTAGGGAGGAAAAAAACCCAATATTACTATTCATACAGAAAAACATATACCTATTACTGGCTATTTGAAAATGAACATTAATAAAAACTGTTTAGGATCCTAGGAAATGGATGCAAGTCTATTTGAGAGGCAGTAGAGGTGAGAAAAGGCCTTCACACAGTGGTCTTCTTTTGTCAGAGGATACCATCAATTTCTGTAGAGACCTTGGTCTGCAATGTCAGTTCAGAAGAACTTGGTCATGATCACTAAGCACAGCCATTAGCTCCACAGGGTGTATCATTTCACAGTTCTCTTCTTAGCTCACTTCATATGTGCTGAGTTGGTACTCCGCTGAGTTCCCTGAACTCTCATTACCAGAGATAGGTGAAGGTAGCCAATGAAGTATGGAGGAGCTGCTATCACTGAAAGCATCTCTGCATTTTAGTAGCATGTGAACTATTAAATCTATTCCAGGACTGAATTTAAACAAATGCATAACTATATTAAAATCTACAGAGATTTGTGACTCCTGAAATAAGGGTAAGTTCAAGCTCATACTCCTTGATAAAAATCCTACTTGAATACATAAATGCAAACAACTAAGTGAAGGAAAGGAATTAGCAAGAAGATTATACTGTAACAGAGACACTTGTTTTATTGAAACCTTTTACAAAAAGTATAGATTTGAAAACACGAATATGCATATTTCAGGTAGTCCAAACATCCTTAACTCTGCCCAAATTTCACTTGTCAAAGAAAATGAGAAATACTTGACTGGTATATTTCAGTTCAGTACATGTTAATTTCTAATGGAAGCAGCATGGCTGTGTGACATAAAGGTTTCCTGCCATTTAACTTACTATGCCTCAGAGAGAAATGTTCCTTCTCCTTCTTTTTCTTTTTTTACTATTTACTTAATAGTTTTGACCTTTTAGCCAATTGTCCTTATCCATCATTACAGTGCATGTTCAATCATTTCATGCCCTGTCATCTATAAAATACCAGCAATAGAGAAAAAGGTTTATGTTCTGTTGCTTTTCTTGAGCTTTTTATTGGAGCATCCTGATGTTTATTAGGAAACAGAAGTTAAAAACTGCTTCAAGTTACATTGGTTTAAATCTGAATCAACTTCCTGGATTTCATGAGTGTAAGTGAAAGAAGTGTTGTATCATTTTTTTCTCTTAATTTTGATAGATGTTAATAGCCAGTATTTTAAAAATGCATCAAACAAGCCCCCCTGTCACTAATTTCCTTGTATAATCTTAGGGAATAAACAGACAGAAGTAACTAAGTACCTTGTAAGCACCTACATCCACCAGTATCTGTTGGAGGGTGGTTCTCTGGTTAGGACAGGATTTTGGGCTTTGGGAGATTCCAGTCACCTTCACTCTAACCTTCTTGCTTAAGGATAAAATTTTCTTGAACACTTGTGAGCAGGAACTTAAGTCGTGTTTGCAAACACAGAGCATCACTTAGCATGCTAGTCCTCATAGGAAGACTGAGGGCTCCTCTGCTGCAAGGAGTCCAGACCAGTGCAAGGATTACAGTCTAGTAAGAGCACTGTCATACAGTGCCATGCTCTGCAAGCGTTTCAGATTAAGGCCTGCAAACAGTCTGCTATTCTGAAAAATGCCTTACTGCTTTAGGTATAGTGCGGTGTATACAAGTATAATGTTTCTTTTTCCAGAACCAGCTTGTGGGCTGCTGAGGAGCGCTCTCCTATGTTCCCATGAACAGCGTAGAAACAGCTGCCTGTTTATCTGTACTGTTAAAGGACCAGCGTAGTACTTTCAGAAATCAGGGCTGAGTGATTTTGGATCTGAAGTACTTCTGGAAAGCATGCTTTTTGTTTCTCTTGTCTTCATTTTCCTCATTGTAAACCAGAGATAATAGCACTTCTGGACCTCCACTGGGGTATTTAGAAGGTGAATAACTGAAAGATTGAGAGATTTGCAACTGCTGCATGATAACCCAGTAATAGGGTCACTGAAAGTACCTTTAGGTAAACAACTTCAGCAAAACATCCACTTGCATCCCTAAACTCAGAAGTGTCAAGTGTATGTTTAAAAAGTTCTTTTGAAAAGGTTTACATGTTTTTTTAGGAAGGCACAGTAGTCACACAAGCTATTTGGTGAGAATAAGAGGACTTGGGAGAATACATATCAGACATAGCAAGAAGGAAATAGACTGAACATGTAACGAGCTTTGGGCATGTATTATTTGTATGATTATTTGGCATTCCTTCTTAACTGAAACAAGTTAATCTCCCCAGTGCCTGTGAACAGCAAGGATGTCATTCATTATCTGAACCTTTAAAATATCTTGGTCCTATTTGGGGTAGTTGGAGTTGTTCTATAAACAGCTTTTCTGTGATCCCAACAGAGAGCATGAAATGGATAATATGAAAGAAAGGTGAAGATACAAACATACAACGAAGGTTTTGGGCTTGTAAGGCAAGTTTTGCACAGCTCTAGTTGTAATTCCTTAAAATATACATATGTCCCTTTGATGTTGTATTGAAGTAGGAGCCAGACATAATACTAGCAACTTAGTTGCTGTTCACCACTGAAGCCACTGAACACGAGAGAAACAAGGGAGTGTGCTTTGAAGTGCTTGGTATTACACAAAATATGCACTTCAATAAGAATGTACCATGTGGATGAGCCTGCTGTTGAGATGAGCTTATAAGTCAAAAGAAAAGCAGGAACCAGAAAGTTCACATTCATATTTGTATTTGAACCTTCTTGAAACTTGTGGGGATATTTATATTCTCAGTAAATACAAGTGATAGAAAGTAGCAAAGTTTGAAATTGAGGTCCAAATCAAAACTTTCAAGGGTGGCAGATCTGTGTTTTCAATTCCAGTTCCATTTTGGTCACTAATACTTTTCTCTTCAATGACTTTTCAGCAATTCAATTCAAAATGCTCAGTAAAAACAGAGCACGGGGGAACTGTATAATTATTTTGTGGAAAAGAATCCAAGATGCAAAACAATGTCTCAGGGAGGTGGCTTGTACACGCTGCACCAGCTTTATAGTGGTACAGATAGGGCTTCATCTCTATGGTTCTATTCAAAAAAGGATTATTGCTAAAGTGAGTGTTTCTTAATGGGGCTAGTTCTGTTTAGTTGATCATGTATATAATGCAATTTAGAAAGCTTAATGCCAAAACCCATAAGGTTTAATACTGAACATAAAAAAGAATGCAGTTGGAGTAAATGGGTGATGGTATTTCAAAACCAAAATTATTTAACTTTTCTTAATCTTTTATTTTTCCTTCCCTAAGAAGGGTGACCCTTCAAGGTAGCGTTCTAGCTTTTTGTTAATCTTTCTGAATTCAAGTGCCTCATTCTATATACTGTATTGTAATTTTTACTCTTACTTTCAGCATTGCAGAGTGTTAACAAATGAGAATATCAGTCGCCTACAAGATGGGACAAGAGACCTTCTGTGCACTTTCCAAAGCCTGTCCCACCAGTATAATGCAAATAGGAAGTGTGAAAACTTGATATTCTTCTATCTGAGGAAAAAGGTCGATCAATTTACGGGGTTAGTTATTAAACAAAACTTGCTCTAGAGGACAGACTCTCTTAAGACTTGATAGAGTTTAGCTGTTGGGCATAATTTTGCTAACATGTACGCTTTTTCACACAGGCCACTTGGCAGCTTTTCTAGAAGTTACTTGACTATTTGGGAATCTCGCTTTTCATAAAAATGGAAGCTCTCCCTAGCAGTGGCCACGAACAAGGAAGCACAGACTGAAGGAAGGCACAGTAGTCACACAAGCTATTTGGTGAGAATAAGAGGACTTGGGAGAATACATATCAGACATAGCAAGAAGGAAATAGACTGAACATGTAACGAGCTTTGGGCATGTATTATTTGTATGATTATTTGGCATTCCTTCTTAGAGCACTGCAGTGCTCTTCCAGCAGTCTACTGTTTAGGAACAGAGGCTAGAGGGTTTTTTAATAGCCCTTGATTTTTTTTTTTTTTTTTTTTTTTTTTTTGACATGGATTTATCTAGCCCTTCTAAACTGTTGTCATCGTGGTTTGTTTTTCTCTTATGAATGACCATGCCATATCAGTGGTGACCTCTTTTCATTAGAAAAGGTGGTTATCTACCTTGTCTTCTTTCCACTTCATGTGACTGACTTCAAACCCCCATAGCACAGGAAAAACACGTGTAAATGCAATTCAGCTGAACTCTTAAAAAAATAAAAATAAAAAATAAAAAATAAGGCACAGAAACTCACAGCAAAGAAAAAGGGCTTAAATACTATGTTTTAATACAGACTTACCAGAAAGAGAATTCACCTCATTGTCCTGTTAATATAGAATTGTGCATTTGTTTTTACACATTTATAATGCTATGATGTTCCTGCAACTGCATATCTGCACAGGCCTCCAATTGGACTTGGTCTTTATCTTGCCTGCTTCCTTCTGCCCCCACCCCCCCAAAAAAGAAAAAAACCCAAACAAACAAACAGAAAAACCTTGCAAGTATCTTTCCTTAAACCAAACCCTCTCCTTAGTATGATACTTCACTACTTTTTTTAAAAAATGACTTGGCAATAACTGTAGGTTCTTGAAGGGCTATCTTCACGGGGATTTGATTTTAGTATAAAGCCATTGGTTATAGGTACGTGGCAAGATGAGGTTGAGTGGTGAAAGGAAAAAAATCATGCAGATCAGAGGATGAAAAAAAAAAACAGTGAAAGTGTGGTGTTTGAATGGGACAGCTAAGCTATGCTTCCTTGGCACAGAGGAGGGAGTTAAAGATAATTCCTTTCCCAAGTTAACAGTAACACAGTTTACTGTTACAAGCAGGAAAGCTTTAACTCCTTACTTGTGCTGTTTTGTTTTTCAGCTGAGTTTTCTCACCTACTGTGTTAGAATTAGAGCCACTCAGCAAGCAATTGGCTTTCACAGACAAGAGCTGGTCCAGCTGTTTGTTGTCATTACAGGCTTTCTGGCCCTTGCAGCTTACTCTTGTTTGCATTAGTACCACATACTTCTGCTCACTCACTAAGAGAGTAGTCACCAAGGAGTTAATTCATATCTTAGTGTAAATGAAAGGATGGAAATCTAACAAGAGAATAGAAAACAAAAATGACTTTCTTTTCTGATAGTTACTGCTGGTGCTTAGAAAGCAAAATTGACATCTCTAGTTAGGAATGATTAGTTGCTTTCACTTCTTGTTTGGATCTGATTTTTGTTTCCATGCACCAGAAAAATGCAAAATCTGCTGGAAAAATCTATTTATGTATGTATCTATTGGAGATACCTTTTAAAAAACAACATGGATACACGCGTGCTAGTCTTGAGTGTGAGGTTTCCTTTGGAACTAAATTTGAATTCTGTATATTCATCGGTGTAAGTAAACCGCTACTGGAGGGAAAAAAAAGTATAAAAAAAATTGGTAAATTATCAAGAGTGCTGTTTTAAAATAAAAAGCAATCTTAAAATCTATATCGAATCTATGTCTAAGTTGTTATACATCAGTTAAGCCTTATGTCCCTACCCAAATGACTGAACATAAGTGTATTTTGTATGGTTCTTTAATGTTAAGTGACAAGGAAAGGCAGTCACTTTAAAGTATTTGACATTTATAAGCATCTGAAAGACTTTCTGTCATCTTCTATTTATTTATTCACTAGACTAGAAAGAGCTATAGCGCTTTGTTTTTTTCCCTTTTCTCTCAGGGCAGCAGTCAATGCATCTGTGTCAAATCTTAGTTCTTCTCATCTATGCTTCCTGGAGTCCCTATCTCTTGCTTCTTTTTCTCTTTCTACTGTCACCAAACAGCTTTTGTGTGCCCATTAACAGCAAGGAGCACCACATCTGGAATTTCCAGCTCCCAGTTTGAAAGGATTAAAGGGAGAGTGAGTATGCTTCTGTCCCTCTTGAAGTCAGTAGTACAGCTCTTTTCAGTAGAAGTAGAAGCAGAATCAGTGTGAGTGCCAAGGAAAAGTTGTCTGCAGACAAAAACGCTTACAATAGGTGCCTTATTCTATTACATTGTCTTAAAAATGCTTGTGTGCTTCTCTGGTACAGTGGAGGAAACTTTAAATTTATTAATTCAAAAAATTATTGGTAGAATTCTTTGACACACTGAATGTTATCTAGTATATACTTTGTATATTCAACTTCGTGTGTAAAATTTATCCAGTTTACCTGTAACATTCAGTGAAGAGCATAGGAATGTTTGTTTTGAAAATAAAGAATAAAACAGTAGTCTGTCTTAGACATCAGGACTGATTGTATGAAATTTTTTTAATTGAGTCTGTTCAAAAGCTTTTAGGTAGCTAAGCTATTCAACTGTGCATTAGAAGAATCTGAAGTTTGTTTGTTTTTTTTTTTCCTCATACCCAAGTAAGTAAAAAATTATCTTTTTTTTGGAAATGGAGAGTTAAAAATGCACCCTGCAGTAAAACCAACAAAAACATTTTCTAAAGTATTCTAGTACACTGAACAAATAAACCCTTTGCACTATATGCGTAGACAAATACAAAGGATTTTGTGATTTAGTGTATTTTAAGCTGATCTTCTGAGTAATTTTAGATTCTGAATCACTTTGTGCCTATTAACAACTACTGAATACATTGTTTAATTTTAACCCTGTTACAGAGAGAGAGAGAGAGTTTTAAGAATATTATGTTCCTATAAATTTCTAGAAAGTAGACAACCAGTTAGAAGAGTCCTCGGAAGTATCATTTCTAATGGAAAGACTGCACTGTGAATTTCAGTTTTATTAGCTTAGCCACTAGAGAACTAATACCTGAAAGAATTGGTGGAATGAACCAACCATAAGAGAAAGGTTAAACTTCTTATTGTGACTTACTACATAAGAGTCCAAACTAAATACACAAAGCCATAGGAAATCAAGCTACACAAGTTTTGTGCTGCTCTACTTGTGAGGTTTAAGAGCCTTGGATTTTTTTAAGAAAAACTAACAGAGAGTAAATATTTCTTCAACTTAGTATCTGACAGTAGACAAAGGGAGGACAAATATGGTCTATTTTCTAGTCCCCCCCCCCCCCCTTCTTTCAAAAGAAGAGAATATTCAAGTGCTGTGAGACTCTAGTGGTTGTCCAAGGAAAACTGTTGCTGCTTCACTTTTCTTGCTGCTTGCTTGCTTGTTCCACAGCAAGTCATAAAAGAAATGTGTGTGTATGTGAGACAGAGAGAAAGCACACAGCAAGGGCTACTCAACTGGAGAACTGCACACTGGATCAAGGATGTAGGGAACAGGAACATTCAAGTAGTCTGTATATGTTTCATCCCCAACATACTGACAGTTGCAGGTACACAGGGATTACTTTGCAATAATGCATCAAAGTCCTTCACTTCTGAGGTGGACAGAAGCTAGTGCTTCAAGAGGAAGAAAGAAAACTGGCAACTGCATATTCTTCTAGGCTTTGCACTAGTGTGTGACAGAAGTGGAAAAAATCCTAAGGAGCCAATGCTTCCTTTTAGAACGACTCATTTTAGTGTTTTGCACCATGTTGTTAGTACTAGAAACAACAAATTAATAATCAGAGTCACTTTTTCTTACTAACATCTACATTCCAGTGCTAACATTATATGTGATAGGTCTATTTCTAAACACCTAAAGCATAATTTAGCAACATGCAGCAGGTTAGTTAGGACCCACGTAATCAATTTGTATGCATATACAGAGTTTGCTTACACAGCGAGCACTGTGTGTATATATGTGTGTTTGCAGTTAAAGTCTGCCTGGTATATTTAATTTCAGCCTCAGTCTAAACATACGGCGTTGGACTGAGAGAAAACCGAGGCTTAACAATGGAAGTGCCAATAATGACACTATCTCAGTTGCAAATGCTGCTGTTCTAGTACTTAGTACTTATTCAGGAGCTTTCAGTCTTGGGCTGAAGAGATCTGATTGAAAATCAGCTACAGATATATATGGAGAATTCCAAGTTCCCCACTTGCCTTGAAGTTAAGTGGAGTGGGCACTTGATTATTATGAAGGCTAGAATTGGATTGAAGAATCATACTTAAAGATGTAATAATGCTCAGAAAGTGTCAGACCTTGGAAGTACCTAGCCCTTGATTGTAGCAGCTGGAAGTGATTTAACAAGTACTTGAGGTGACAGAATCAAATGCTTTATGTGATGAATGGGCTGTTTCAATATAGCAAATGATTTTGCACTTTAAAAATCAGAATTAAACAGTTTGTTTTTTGTGAGGAGTGAGATCATGGAGCAAAGTAGTGTATATGTGCGCGTGCCCAGAGATGTACACAGTGTTTCATGTTAATCTCATCTTTATAATAAAAGATGCTCACTTATTTTTGAATTTAGTATTATGCACTGGTCCTTTTCATTAGGAAAAATATAGAATGAATGAGCAAGTGTGATGTCCTAAGAGGCTGAAAGAGCATGACTTAAGTAGATCCAGCTCTTTTCTTTAGTGACTTGTGAAATGTAAAAACACATTTGCTAAACAATGTCATCAGATAAATACAAGAGGTATTCAAATACCTATCACAAGGTACACTTGGCAATTGGATACCCTGTATACAGAAGCAGATACAGAGCTAGGAGCAGATTCCTCATGTTTTTTGCTTTGGATTTTTATCTGATTAGTGCCCCATTTTAGATTCTGTCGTATAGCCTGCTTGGCACTGCATTACATCTGTAATTCAGTCATGCTGTCTTAAATGAAGTTTCACCCCAGTTTACTCTCCCACAATGCAACAGGAAGATTTGTTACTCTTTCTGCTGTGGCCAAGACTTCATGATATATCTTCCCTATTACAGAAAAAGAGAATCCCACACATTCGACCCCTCCTTTAAAGATTCAGAGCATTGAAACAGGTTGCCCAGAGAGGCTGTGGCATCTCCTTCTCTGGAGATATTCAAAACCTGCCTGGATGCGATCCTGTGCAACGTGCTCTAGGTTACTATGCTTGAGCAAAGGGATTGGACTGTGATCTCCAGAGGTCCCTTCCAACCTCAACTATTCTGTGATTCTGTGAAAAATGAAGTCAAACTTGAGCCTAATCCTATAGCTGTTCAGTAAGCAGAACAGTTAAGTATAATGTTAAGCGCTCTCTTGCATTTCTGAATAGGGAAGAGAAAGTGCAGACAGTAGATTAATATTTATTCTTAGTCTTGGTGTTGATCAGAACCAGTTGGGCTGTTTCTGCTCTGCTGATCCTGAGGCTTAATTCTGAATGTAGTGAGGAATGGTCATAGCGAGTCCAGAGGGACAAAGAGAATATATGTTGCATTTTTAGGATCAGTGCTTTTAACATAGGCACTTAGGGAACAGCTTTGGGAATGTCACATATGTGCAGTTGGTTCACTACCTTTGACTTGTGACCCAGCATGTCTTGGATCTAACATCTAAAAAGGCTGGAGACAGCTGGGGGGGTTCTATGCTAAAGGAAACATGACTGTGGATGTTTCTGGGATAATCAGTCGGCAGTAAATGATCTCTACCTCTCTATTCACCTCTTCCAGTCAATAACAGAACAGAGACTGACCTTTGAGAGACTTAGGAGTTCTGCATTTGGCTATTGCCGTTGGATCCTGGCCTGTGCTTGCAAATGCTTAATGTCTGTCTTGTTTGCATCTTTTGGGTTTGTATTGACTGCTGACCTGAGTGCCACTGAGCACAGACACCGAATTGCTGCAAACTCAAGGTTTTGAAGCTGAGTCAGTACTGAAATGCCTCTGATTTGATTATTCCTCACATGTTGTGAGAGAACTCTTGACCCTTAATCTCATGTATTCAGAAGTATCTGGTACTTTCTTCTCTTGTACATGAGGTGGCACTATGTCTGATCACATGGTGGAGGACAAATCTGGTACATCAGGTCATTTGGCAGTGCAAGGCCTTCAGCCCTACACTGCAGTTAGGCTGCACTCACCACCTTCCCCTTCCATCAAAAGCAGTCAACTTCTCTTTCACTATTTGACCCTGCATCCCAAGCACACCTGGTACGTGATGAAGAGCTGTACGTTTACAACGAGCAAACGTGGTGCAAGTGCAGTTCACAATACAGTTCAGGAAACAGCATGTTCAGACATAGAGTATTTTTCAGTGATGAAGATCATAGAGTAACTAGGGAGTGGAAGGGATTCTTGAGGTCATCAAGTCCAACATCCTTCTCAGAACAGGGCTAACTTCAACAGTAAGTCAAAGTTAGATTCAGGTATACAAAAAGGTTGATTCATTTGATATTCTCCTTTATAATATACTTAGACTGTGCTGGGCCACAGTGAAGCTAGAAAACTATTCAGTCTGAGTTAATGAAATGGCTGTAGTGAAGGTATGTAGTGTAGTGAAATTCATAGGTGCTGTCTTTCAGTATCTAAAAGCTATATGTTGTTACATTTCTCCAAGATCTGGAAAAACAAGTTTGAAATTAACATCTTTTTCTTCAGAGATATTTGCATAATTACACTGAGTGTGAGTGTTAATGAAGAGCTAGTAATAAAACTGAGTGAATTAGCATGACTGAGTGACTTAACGCAATCCTGTTGATCATTGGGTTATGGGTAGCTTACATTTTGCCAGGCCGTTCTTTTTTTTTTTTTTTTCCTAAGCTCTTGCAATTGCACATTTGAATTTGAACTTTCATTAATTATAGATTTTTTATGTATTTCATGAACATGAAACTTCATTGACTTAAGTGTTTACATCAGTAGAACACCTATTCTAAAATAGGTGCACCTGACAAAATTGTTAATGAACAGCTCCCTCCCACCTCCCAACTTGAGTACATTTTGGAGTCACTCCAGCTAAGTTACATTTTCCTTTGTCTAATATATAGGGCCTGTATTTTTGTATGCTTTAAATTCACAGACCAAATTCACTCTCTTGAAACTAGAAATGGCAGATTATGTGATCCTGGGAATAGGAAAAATATCTATAGAAGCAGGATACCCCTTCAGTAAGAACACTATGCCTCTTTCGTTTCCTCTTCTCTCAATACCATTTGTTACTAGTTTTCAGCTGAGAGGTGACCTCCTCTCTAGTACTGTCAGGTGGTTACAATGTGCAAGCACATGTTAGGACAGCTGATGAAGATGAGTTGTAGTTAAGGCAGATGACTTTGCTTTGAAGATGAGCCACTTGTGTGTTCTGTGCTGCAGACACTGTAAGGGTGGCATCACTGGAAGGCAGCAAGTAGTAGACTTAGGGAGACATACTGTCTTAAACAGGCCCAGCTGCTTGTTGAGAAGTAAGGATTATATGTGTCAGATCATTTAAGCACCTATGTCTTTAGTTCTTTTGTCCACTTAAGCCCTATTGCTTGATCAATGGAACCAGAATCTCAGCAAAAGTCAGTGTTGTATCCTGTTACCTGCTTAAATGTGACTGAAAATACCACAAAGCATGAGTTTGTATTGTTAGATAATGAAATAACTTAGACCATTTCCTGGTTGGGCTCTTCTTTTTTTTTTTTTAAAAAAAAAAAAAAAAAAAAAAAAAGAAGAAAAAGAAAAAAAGAAAAAGAAAAAGAAAGAAAGAAAAAATAAAGAAAAAAACTTATCTATAAGCTAATAGTAGCAAGTGGGACAGGGAAGATTTTTGTTATGATATATTTGAATTTTATGCTGTGGTAATCATTTTGGCAGAGGAATGCTAGAAGTTACAATGCCGAGCTTGTGTAAAGGACATCTTTGTTCAGAAACTTTACGCATACTGTTTCAGTGAGAGATGAAAATGAGGCTTGCTGTTAAAATTTTCTCACTCTATACGTTTTTGTGATTCCTTATATTGTCCCATTTATAAGACTTGGAACATCAAGAACATCAGCTGCTAAAAATTGAAGCATCAGAAAAACTGCAGAGACTTAGCATTAAAAGCATTCCTTCTCTGCTCCCTCTCTTCTCCCAGAGATGGAAAAGACAAAGAAAAAAAAGTCTCAGATTTGGCTTTTATTGAATTTGAAATGATGATATTTTAGCAACAAATATGTATTTTTTAAATTCCTCAGCAGAACCAAAGAAAGCTGGTTTGAGTGAACATGACCCAGTATGATTTAATTATTGAATGTGGAAGATGGGCATATAGTTCATGTATGATTCCAAGTGATGATCCTTGTAGGTATATAAGAAGAAAATTGGAATTGGATTCCAGAGTTTAACATCAGAAATGGTATGTCATTGTACATACAGCCTGTGAGATTAATACTGTCAGAAAGTTGCATGCAAGGGTGAAGCCAGTTTGAAAAGAAGTTGAAATAAAGTTGGCAGACCATGCATTTTTTGACAGCAAAATAAATAAAACATTGTGTATGGTTAATGCTCTGTAAAATAGCCAGGTCCATCTGAACACCAGGAATTAAGAGATTCCCTTTTTGCTTAGTCAAGCATAGCTGTAACTCCAAGTATTATTTGTAAAGAAAGAAGAGCCACGGTGATTCAGGAATACTCTGGTCTCTAAGAACAGAATGTCCCAGTTCAAAGCAGGGCATCCAAGTTTGGACCTCTGTTATTCAACAATAGAGACAGAATTTTTTCCTTCTGCCTGGTGGAGTTTGTAGATTTTTTTTTCTTTTGATCCAAAGGTGCACTTTTCTAGGTACAAGCTGAGTCATATTTGCTTTTCTATAGCAGCCTATAGAAAGGTGTTAGGTGGTGTCACAGCTGTGACTCAAAGCGATGTCAGTGTTTTCTTCTTTAAAAAACAAAACAAAATAGTACTTCCACAGTGTGTTTCTGTGGATTTTTGGGTGAGAGAATCAGGCTTCATGCCATACCTCACCTTTCTTTGTTGTCTTTTATGTTAATAAATTGCCACAATATTGCAATTCTTGAAGATGCACGTGTCAAACATGTACATGCGAAGAACACAGAAGAAAGAAAGATAGTGGAATTTGTCTCTTGGAATTTATCAAGAAAGAATAGGTTTGTTTTAATGATTTTTTTTTTAAAAAAAAAAGGTCACATTTTTTCCCCTGTGAATCTGAGCCTATGTTCAGCTCAGAACTTATTTCTTGGAAATGATTTTGTATGAGGGTTAATGTGTGGATATACCCTCATAGATTTCCCAGCTGTTCTTTATTCTACAACAAATGATTATTTATCTCAGATTTTTTCATCCCAGCTCAGCCCTTTTCCTGTCTTCTCATTTTAAGTTTGTCATCTAACCAACAAAACTATTTGACTTGTACCTTTGACTGCATACAGTAAGTGGCAAGTAGTCACTGCAACCAATTAACAATTCATAAAATGCCCTCTCCCGAAATGATTTGTCCAGCACATTTGAAGAACACTAATCAAAGTTACAGTGGCACTTCTGTGGGCACTCATTCCCATTAAGGACCAGGAATTTCTCTTATCCTCCCAATGTGGTAAGCTCCACTGACCTCTTAAAAACATCACTCTAGCCAAAAAGAGCTTACAGAAACTGTCATTTTTAAATGCTGTTTGTATGAAACTTTGTCCATTGATGAAACGTCACTGATATATCTGAGACAAAACAGAAAAAAAATGGCTTTGGATACGGGTACAGGCTATGACATTATTGGCAACAGTTGAAAATGCTAAATTTTAAAGAATGGAACAGGGCCCTTCATGATGAACAGATTTGACAGCTAGATTCATACACGTATTTTCTCATAGCTTCACGAAATTCAGTCTGAGAATTTCAATTTAGGCACATCTATAGAGAACTATTAATCTGAAAGCATTATGCTACAGGCCGCTCTAATTTCTGTGCATGAGGTACTCCTTTGGTACTTTGAGCTTCTGAAGTCTCAGCTTCTGAATCTAATCTTCCTAATTCTCTTCCATAGGCCAGATTAAAGCCCTGCAGGTCATGCCTGTCAGGGATGCTATGTACCAGGCAGTTTTTTCCTAGAGTTAGACGTACCTACTACCCGAGTGTGGTGGAGGAGGAAAACATTAGTAGTCTATAAAGCAGAGTAGCTCTGGTTATCTGTGTAAAAATGGTCTGTCCTATTCTTTCTCACTCGCTGCTTTGGTCTTGCTTATGAGTCTGTGAATGAAGCAAGATGTAGCCAAGCTCCTCCAGTTTTCTACTTGCCCCTCCTATTGTGTTTCCTGGTATCTGCCCTAAAACTGGTTACTTCTTACTGGTTAAGAAATGATCTGTCTCTAGTTAACTTCTACAGAGACACTCATACTTGATGGCATCTTGGCTTCTGCTTTTCCTTTGAGAATTCAGAAACAACCACAGTTGCTCTTCCCCTTTAACAAGCCCAACATTGATCTTGCAGATCGTACATGCTGCACTGACAGATGAGACGGATAATGACTCAGAGTGCAGCTGCCGCGACTATATGACATCACACTTCTGTGAACAGACAAACCTGCAATCTTTCTTAGTTTGACAGGTATAAAGGGCATTTCAAAAACTGATCGTATCTGCTGTGATTTTAAGGTCTGTGATACAACTGGAAAATCTTCACCCAACCCATTTCTCAGAGAGCAAAGTCTTTGAAAGAGTAATGCAGTATCATTTACTTGGAGCATGAAAAAACATTCAGTGCAAACATTATGAAAAATGTAAAAATTACCATTGTGAAGACTCCTAGGATGAGAGTGAGGTTCTGGAGCTAAACCTCCATCCAGTGTAGAGTCTAGAGAGTTTGGGTCTGCCACTGATCACCGCAGTTTGATGCAAAAGAGAAAACTGAGGAACAAATCCAAACAGTCTGAATGAAATTAAAATTTACTCTGGCCTTGGGGAGGTGCAGATCTGTGCTGATTTTCAGATCCATCTAATTGTAAAAACTCCCTCACTAGCTGGGGAGGAGGTTCAGAAGCCTTTCCTTAAGTTTCTGTTAATAATCCCATTGAGATTAGCTTCTGACTTTGCATATGGTCCAGTGCTTCAGTCCAGATCAATAGATATAACAGCACCTATATAACAGCACCTGCCTAGAGGCCGCTAGCTTTCAGAGGGAAATGCACAGATCTCAGCTAGATGCTTAATTTCAGAGGATGATCTCAGGTAGCACCTGGATTGTTATGAATATCTGATTTGCACCAGTGGGGAATGATGAGGAAAAACACTGAAATCCAAGCTAATTTTCCTGAAACATGGATGCTTCTCTAAAACTCAGGGTTAGCAGCGAGGAGTTGGAGGTTCGCAAAACTTCTTCTACACTTGCATATCTAAATGGCCTCTTCATATGTTGATGATGCACTCAATGTTTTTTCTTTTAAAACAGCTGGCATAGGTGCCAACCATTTACAGAGGAGACTCATCCTTAGCAAACTCATACAGAGAGAACAGCTTCGTTACAAGGAGAGGCAGACCTACTACTGTTCTCATTCTGCAAAGTGCCCTAGATAACAAGCCATAGACACCTCTCCTCAGAGCTGTGTCTCTGGAAAGGAGGCCAAAGTAAAGGCAGCCAAAATGATCCTTAGTTGAGGGATCAGGGATGCTTAAGGACAGTAAAGGGCTTTAGAATTTAGGTAGGACTGGGACAGAGCTCAGCTTTGCTCTTTAATAGTGTTGTTGAACCATCCAAATACTTCTTTTTTTTTCTCTCTTTTGTTTTGATCTGGCCCATAGATGCTAAGATCTGGTCCTATGTTAGTATAATCTTTATATGCATACGTGTCAGAAAATGGAAGTTTCATTTCTCACTCCAGCTACATCACACCACAAATTTTTTAGGTGTTTTTGCTAAGAAACAATAATCTCTTAATGAGTTAAGCATGGTTTGCATGTTTCGTTCCAGCAACAGGAGAATTTTTTCATGGAAAGATGCTTTAGCGTTTAAGAAGTCATAGGCCATTAGAAAGTGTGCACTGTCACACTGATGTATGTTTCCATATAAAGTCTCCAGATGTGTCTCTATTGCTGAAATTATAATCCTCTGATCTTTAACTTCTAGTCTTTACAAAAGCATTTCTATTGTAAATATTTTTGTTAATTTTTCCCTTTTGGCTTTTGATAGTATGTGTATGCCCAGTCCTGCCCTTACTGAGGTGAATGGAAATACTTTATTTATGATCTCTGTGAGACAGAAGTGTGCATGGCTATGGCTTCCTGCTGTGCCCTGTTACAACATAATGATTTTGCTAATGGTCATGGTATAAATTTTAAACCTACTTAGACTGAATATGAGAGAATTGTTAGATTTCCTGTAGGAGAGACTTTTCTTGTCAGTACCTTGGAATTCTCAGGTGCCATTCACTTCGTCTTAGGTTCACAAAATTTTAGGTCTTGTCCCATAGGGCTCTACTTCCTATTTCTCTTTTCAGTTCAAGGAATATAGAGGTTTCCTTAGGGGGTCAGGCCATATTTTTGAAGATACTGTGTTGAAGAGTAAAGCTGCTTAGCAGTCATTCCTCATCCTAACAGCCTGCAAGCAAAGGAAAAACAGAACTAGCACAACCTCTCTGCTGCAAACGAACAGTCAGTGTTGCCAGAGTCCTAATGCAACTGTTTTAGAGAGAAGCTTGTGATTCAGACACTGTCAGTAACAGTCTTGACAAGTAAGCTCTTAAGTCTGCCTGTGTGTATGACAAGGATTGAAATAGCAGTGCTTGAAGAGCAGGACACGTACACTGTTGCCACAATGGTTACTGTTATGTGTTGGGATTGCTTCTGAGAGAAAAAAAGATAATGAAGAATGTGAATGGGACATATCTTCAAGCAACTGCAACTTAAAAAAAAAAAAAAAAAAATTGTTATTCAAAGCTATTCCCTGCAACATCCCTCTTTCATTTTTTGTAAGTCCTAAATAAGGGGCAGCTTTGAATAGAAATCATAACCTGTTGTGCTATATTAATAATGAGCAATCATGTTAAGATCTGTACTCATTTGAGCTCTCCTAAACCTTATTGTGGCAAAAGTCTCTTGATTCCAGTAGGATTTTTTTTTTTTTTTTTTTTTTTTTTTTTTACTTTTCCCCAAAGTTCAACTGTTTAGCAAATACTAATCTACTTCTGTGGTGTACTTCTAGTAGCTATCAGAAGAGAGTCACATCAAGCCCGGGTCTGTACAGGTTCTCCTAAAATGATAGTGCCTTAACAGGCAGAACATAAGTACTTGGAGAACCATATTCACCAAAATATTTTGAGAGATGCTGGCTATAAATGGGAAGCAATTTAAGCATGCTTTGAATTATTTTACTAATGAAGTGAGATGATAGGTAGTAACCCAGACAATCCAAAATATTTAAAAAATAAATAAATATAAAGATAGTACTAAATGAGGGGTACATAGGGCATTTGTTAGCTTGTCCTCATGAAATAGTCCAAGGAGTCTTATGAATCATTACTTCTTTTTTTTAACTAAGACTTGGTTTCTTTTCTTTACTTCCTTGTTCCCTCACAGTTTTTTTTGCTATTATTTTGAAGGAAGCCTGATCTCTTATATAATACTTCATGCCAAAATATTATTTTAACTTAGATCTCAGTGATTTTCATAGCTCAAGTCCACAGCCAGTGACTAACTCCTGATCAGCAGCCGTTGTTAGTCTTCATGGAGGAGAGGTCATTTTACTGCCATTCACTGTTTATGTTGGAACGGTGAAATCTTTGTTGTGGTGTACAAATAGGTAGCCAACTGACAGGCTCACCTCCCGAAAGGAGGCTTTGAACTGTATTTAAAAAAAAAAAAAAAAAAAAAAAAGATTATGGAGAAGAGGTGCTTTCCTTAGGCCATCTCCCAGTCTATTCTGTCATCCCTTCTGTATAAAATTACTTTGTGTCTCCAGAATATTCCTGGAAGTGAGGAAATGTTAAATTCCCTCACAGCATGTCAAGTGACATGCTGTGGCACCAATATTTTTTGCTTCTGAGTCTCTTCTTTCCAAGAGTTAATGAATTACCCCTCAAGAGAAAGTTTTAGTTAACAGACTTATGAGGAACAGACTTTAACATAAGTCTGTAGTCAAGCATAATCTTTTTTTAATATATAGCTATTTTGATCTGAAATAGGACAAACAGCTGCCCTACTTGTCCAACTTTTCCCCATCACTTTCTTCATTCAGAAAATGTGAATTGTACTTCTTTTCAATTTACAAATTATTTTGCTGGTCAGAAGTATTAGCAGCTTTCTAATTCTCTACGGATCTGAATGTTTCCTGTTCCTAGGCGAAGGATTAACAAAAAAATATATGGCTCTGTAATATAGTAGATTTAAACAGATTTCCCTCTGAAATCCTCGATGCAAAGCTGTAACATGCTTTTAACTTGTGTTCTCTTTGTAACATGAACTCCTTGCAATACTACTTTATCTTTCAGCAGTAAGTCACTGCTGTTACTACATGACAAACACCAACACCTATGCTTAATTTTGCACCATGCACAGTCTTAGGGAAATCAAGGCCACATTTGTCCAAATATTCACAGGCTTTGGGCCACGTGAGAATGACAATTATAATAATTAATGACTAGGAAACATGACAAAAAGCCACGGAAAGATGAGAATAAATGGATTTGAGGCTCCTTGAAGCTCCTTAACAGGAGCTTCATACCTTCATACTCCTTGGTTGAAAATGAGAGGTAAAAGTTCTGGCTGTGATTCAGGGTGGTGAGGACAGTGAAAGTTACTTTGCAAAACATTTTCCAACTTGCCTTCTGCTAAACTCTATTAAAGTCTCTTTGGAGCACCTGTCTGGTGTGAAAATAATTCATTTTGTCATGCCCAGTAACACACTTGTAGTCATTTTATGAAAGCTTATGTAGCAGTTTCACCTCTAGCTTTACCCTCTGTTATACTACATCACAAACTCATTTAAATAGTGATATTAATGTTTTTAGAGATCACTACAAATGGTTGGCAGCATCATTGCAGTTAATGTCTCGTGGGAGCTATACAAGGGAATTTTATCAGCTTGAGGCTGAGGTATTTGATGAAGTAATAACAAACTAGCTTTGAATTGTCTTTCATTACCCTTTATCTCTCCTAGAGAGAATATAATCTTATTCAAATTATAATGGCCTCTGTTATCAATGAGGTTTACTATTTATTTACCTACACATAGACATGCAAATGTACATGCATTCTCCTTTTTTGCTGTACCTGTAATGAAATTCCTTCACTATCAGAATCATGCATGATCACAAATTACAAACTAGTTACTAGGAAGTGTAATTTCCGTAGCATTAAAAGCATTAAAAATGAAATTAAAATCCAACTTTTTTGTCTTAGAAAAAAATAAAAACTACCTTGATAACGAGTAAAATCCAATCATTAGACTTTAAATGTGCCTTCATTTATCTTTAAGACAAACATGATATTCTGCTGCAAAAGTAGATAGGTTGTCTCTGGTCTGGGCAGAGAAAGACACAAAAAGAAATGTTTAAATAAAGATACAGAGACTGGAGCAGAGGAAGAGATTCAGGTGGCAGAGCTTTGGGTCTCTAGCTGAACTCCTTGAGCAAGTCACCCAATCTTTTATGAGGCCCCTTTTATTTCAGCAGAACAGGTAAGAATGTGAGAAATAAATGCAATACTATTTTAGGATACTTTATTAATTGCTTGATGGTTGTCAAGCTCTCACTAAAAAAATGCAATATATAAGGGAGAGGTTATAACTGTGCAGACAGACAATGGAAAATATTTTCGTTAAATGATGAGGCTGCAAAGCAACAGAGTGTATTGTTTCACACCTGCTCTATTTAGCTTGAATATATATACAGGAAAGACAAAGCGGGCAACGTCGTTCCAGTGGCTGGAGAGCTGCGAACCAGATGATAGGCGATATCAAAACATTTTCTGGTAGTCGTTATTCCCTTGAATGGCTTCTTGAGTGAACGTGGGCAGAGGTTACACTCCCCTCTGTTATCAGACCGTCTCATTCACGTTCTGAGTCGGGGTCTTTCTGCCTCCTTCGTAGCGCTAGCAGAGCAGAATCCTTACGTTCGCGGCAGAGGCCGCGCCACAGCTTGGAAACCGACTCCTCCCCCGATCTTGGCTGACGCGCTAGATTTTTCTCTGCCACTTTGCCATAACGCCATTGATTCTCATCGATTTCTAGTCAGTGTTTATTTACTGTGGCTTTAATTAAAAACAGACAAGGGGAAGCGATTATTTAAGCCTGCCTTATCAGACCAGCCTTCAGAGTAAGGACAGACACTCTGCTGCAAATGGTAGATATTTTTTACTATATAGTCTTCAGGCTTGTGTCACAGCAGTGTTAAATATGATTTCCATTCATTATTTTCAACAGAACTAGATAGAGAACAGAAATGTAACTATAAACAATACCCAATAATATTTATAGCAGTATCTATATTAACTTTTCTTTGCAGCATGAATAATTTGTTACAATGTATCTAAAACAAGCAGACACACATAAATACTGTACAGACAATGGGGATGTTCAGTGCTCAACAGATAAAAGGCTTATAGAACAAAGTGAAAGCAGAATTTAAGAAAAATACATATGCATATCCCGGAGTTTAAGTAGATTTTAAATAAGAAAGTTTAAAGTTTGCTGAATGATAGAGAAACAAAGATGCTCAGCAGAAAATATAGAAATGCCAAATGATTGAGCCAATTTTTTACTTAAAATTCAAATTGGAAATAATGTGGAGCTGAGAGGAAGATCTCCAGACCAGATGGTTGAAATTTAAGATTTAAGAAAATAAAAACTTAATGAATAGCAAAACACTTACTTGAAATGAGAGCTAAGGTGAAGCTGGCAACCATTTTACCTTAGAGGATAATTCTTTTCAATTGTGAGAGCAGACCAACTTCTTAAAAAGCAGTATTTGCCATATCAGCAGGTTGAATCAACTTGCTGAACAGTTAGGATGCTAGGATTTCTAGGTTAAAGGCAGTGTAAAAGAATAAAAGAAATAATGATTTCCCATAGCCTACAAAGTAACTACATGCTATGCCCATGAGATACTTTATGCAGCTCTTGATAACTATGATTTTTCTTTCCAAGTTTGGAAGGAAGAATAGCCTCTCAGCAACGAAGGATACAGGCTGATTCCTTCTGAATATTAAAGTAAATTCTAGAGATTGAGAATATCCTCCAGAATGACAAAGATAATGGACCTTGGGACTAGGTGCTGTTATAAAAAGTGATTGGGACTGCGATTTGGGGTCACAATTGATGGAATCAGAATTAAAACCAATCCTGGAATGGTGCAAATAGAACTATGCTACTGGGCTTATTTAAGATTTCCTTAATACTTTCAAAATAGGAACGTTAATCTTTTCAAAGAAAACTTTTGCAATTCTATTTAAACACTCCTCTACTCTCAAGTAGATCTGACCTTGTAATTCATATCCTGTTCTAAATTGTGTGCTATGTGTACTAAAAAAATTTCAGTATTGTAGTTGCCATTGAGATGATCTTCATAAGTCTTTTACAAAGCTTATAAAAAGATTTAGTAAATTTGTTTGATATTGTTTGTTATCAAAGTATGACCAGTTTTTCTGAGATCTAGAGTGAGTTTTTGAAAATTTACACAGAAGGCATGGAGAGAAGAAGATAGTCTCATTGAAGCACTTTCAAAACTAAATTAGTTTACTTGCTTGCTTCACTTCTCTGCAGCATCATAGTCCTGACTGATTTTCAGTATTCAAACATGATGTTTAGTGAGAATAGTACAAATGACACAATAGTAGTCTTGAAAATGTACGTATTTAATAGTGAGAGAGATTCAAATCACAGCTTGGAATTACTTTGCTCTCTTGAAGTGGTTGAGATTTTGATCCTAAGCCAAACTTTATGGCTTGGGCTTTTCTCCTCACCAGTTACATTTTGACTGTGATAACTTTTCCTTACTTTGTACATATAAAAAATCAAAGCACTTAATAGAAATAATATTCTTAATTTGATATTCATGTTTGTTGTTCCAGTATTTCTAAGCAGCTGGTTGTGGGCAGAGGAACTCCCCTTCTGGAATTTATATTCCCTGCAGGTTGAAAAAAATCTAAGTCTGTTGACCTTTCAAGATTATGTAGAGGCTTATGAATATACTCAAAACTTGTGATGGTTAAAAGACTGGGATTTTGTCAGGATTTTGTCTTTTAGCCTATCTTGGCATTTATGAATTGTGAATTTCTGTGCGTTCTTTTACAAGGTGTTTACCTACTTAGGCATTTATCTATAAATGCTTCTCATAAATCATGAGACCCAGGCAATAACTTTCTAGGGAGCCATAAAATGAAGGAATTCCGTTCAGCATATCCTCTCACCACTGATTTTCAAACCCTTTTTCTCCTAGCTCATTCTTCTTCCAAAGTATCAGGGAAATTTCTGTATTTGTTTCTAAATGTCTTTTTCCCTCTAGACTTCCCTCGAAACCAGGAAAAGGTATGTTCCTCCTTTGTTATGATTACTCATCTCGGGTGGTAGGTGAAGGAGAAAAAGCATCACGTCTTCCAGTAGATAAACTAGCTCAAAGATCAGTTTGAACTCCCATTAAGGGCTAACATAATGAGGAAAGGACTTTTTATCTAGCTATGAAAAGAAGTCTGGAGTAAGGATTGTAATTTATGTCCAGTCTTTAACTGAACTGATTCCTATCTCTACTAGTGGGGATGATTTTTATTGGACCTACTGTTCCAGGTAGTGACTCTTCGAGTAAGTCTATCCATGACAGATAATTTTTATTGATATTACACACAATTCTTAATTATTGTGACAACATTGTTACTGTTAAACAGTGCAATGAAGAAATACATCTGGATATGCAACAAAGCTAAACCTGATTTGAAAAACATCAAAAGTTGAGATGTGAAACTACATGGAGTATTTATACACAAGATTTCAGTTTGGTCTTTTATGGATGCAGTATATAGTTACGAAGTTCTGCTCTATGTGAGGACATACAATATCCAAATTGTGAGGACGATAAAAGAGGATTTGACTTGAGATAGGTGTCTGAAAGATCCAGGAACAGAAGTAGACTTCAGAATAACCACCTCATTATTACTTTGAGCCTGTGTGATTAGGGATAAACTGTTTCCAGTAAGGTAAAGAGTACTCCTTCCCCATAACCCATAGCCAGGGTATAGCAGAAGTCCTTCAGTTCAATAGGCATCATGTTGTGAAACGTGGAAAATGCCTGCTTAGTTTCAGGACTGAACACAGTTTCAATCCTTTTCTTCTGAATTTAACAGCCTCACAACACAATTCCCAGTGTCTTTTTATCTCTGAAAATTTAGAGAAGAAAAAAGATCAGTCATTATACATCTAGTGTTGTTAGTGAACTCTTCCTTAAAACAACACCCAGGAACATCAGCACTGAATCCCAGGAAAGTGTATCAGCAAAATTAGGTTGGTAATTTCATATTACGTGCTTCATGACTTGAAGAATGCAACAAAAAAATGGTTTGGCCTTGGATAATCTGGAATCTTTAAGGCACTTGCTGATGTGCATCTTCTTCTCCCTTTAAATGAGTGCTGTTTGCTATAACAAGCCTCATTATATGAGGCTTAAGGGAAAACTACTGCTTTTTCTTTGTAGCTAAACCAAAATATCCAGGTGAGTCCCAGTGTGTCCAAGGTTATAACACTTCTAGCCTATTTTCACTATTCCAGGACTTTAACTGAAATCTTTTAGATCAAAAAATGGTTCACCTGAAGCAGGGTACCATCCTCATCCTTCCCCTGGCACAATTCAAGTCCTGCACCTGAACAATAGCTGAACCATTTGTTTTAAGCCTGCCTGTCAAATTGGTAATGTATCCTAGTACATTATCCATAGCAGTTTATCGTACAGGACAATATAGAATTAAGCAGTATTATTCATTAACAAAAGTAATTAAATCTGTCACAGCATATCCAACGTCAGCAGTGAATCGTTTGTCAAAACAACTGTCAGTGGAGTTGGTGGTGCATCCGAGTTAAATATCTCTAAGGAAATCAGTGATGTTGTATCAAGTGTCTGTTTTTCTCCTGCTACACTGACATGAACCCACGAAAAGCCAAAGATTGCTTGAGGATACAACATGATTTGGATAGCTTCCAGCAGGTGTTCCTATCTAAGCTGTGAATATTCTGGCACTGCCTCTGCCCACCTAATTCTAGTCAAATCAGTCCTATGGAGCTTTTTTTTTTTTTTTCTTTTTTTTTTTTTTTTAAAAAAAAAAAAAAAAAAAAAAAAGAAAAGGTGCAATATCTGTGCTGTGTTAGCAGATAGAACTTGCAAAATGTCCTGTCTTAAGTATGTGTTTCAAAAACACAACGAAACAAAGCATCATCTCTCTGCTGAGACTTCCTTGTAATTAAGAATAAGAATGATTATATCATTTTTAAATAGTCAAGTTGTTTGAGTGCAGATTTTTCTGTAGCCTGGACTACTTTGTTTTCCTCAAGAGGAAGAAATGTGGGAGAGTATCTTTGTTTTATCATCCATGTACAGCCACTCATGGGAAGAAGGGACACTTCAGTGTACTCCTGTGAAGTGAAATTAAAGGGTCACTAAAGCAGTTACATTGGAATTTGTAGTTTAAAACTCCAAGTTCTCTAGTCATTTATGCTAGAGTTTCTGGGATATTTGAATGAGTCTTGGAATACATGAGAATCACAATGGTAGGATCAGAAATCAGTACAGTTTATACATAAAAATGTCCTTTTCAGACCTCAGAGATGGAGGGGGGAAAAAAAAAGCTTTGATATGGATTGTGCTTATATAACTTTCTGATGTTCTGTGTGGAGAGCTACTTAAGTGAGTAGACAAAAGGTATAACTGTCCTGTCATGAGAAAAATTGCCATGCTTGCAAGTGACCCTGTTGTTTTCAGACTTTTAAAAGACAGTGAGATACCCAAACTGTCCTAAAGAGAAAAAGTCTAATAGGAATTTCTGTTTTGCAAGGAGAGCACATGCATATGACACAGCTGTCTTGATATTTGTCAAGGGACACTGTTGCTTATTTTAGTAACATAATTAAATTTTCATGCTATTTTTCCTTCAGGATCCATTCACCTTGGAGAGAACATGAGGTAGATACTATCTTTTTTTTGTTTTGTTTTTACTTCTCATCAACAGCAAAACTGCTTATTCACTTCCAATCATTTGTCATCTGTGAAACTGAGGAAACATGTGAAATGTTACAGAAGACATGATTTTTGTCAGGAGAACTTTTACTACTTGTATTGCTGGTTGACACATTATTTAATGTTACATTCCTTTAATCATAAATAAGATTTTTGGTGTCCTAGAGACAAACTGCCATTAAAGGACAAACTTGCATGCTAACTACCAAGCTTTATACTGGCAGTTGTATAACTGTATACTGCTGTATACTGGCAGTTTGTTGTCATGTTTGGTAAGCCAAGCAGTGGCCAAGAGGGATTATTATAGACAGTGTTTAGTTTCCTCCATTTTAAAACAGAATGATCACTGTGGGATCTAATCCTAACACCAGTGTAGCACAGATACAGAGCTTCAATTAGTAATTTCTTCATTAAGCCTATACTTGCTGTGTATCAATATGAAGTCAGTTCTTCCAATGTTTGTGGAGAACATTCCTGTGGAATAGGAAAAGTTAGAGAAATATTTTACAGTATGATTTGATAAATATTGCATGATGCCAAAGTAAGTGCTTTGTGGACATGAAGATGAAGCTAGTGTTATTGGGTAGTTGTAGTGTGGAACCAAGTGTTCAAAGCTCTAAAAAATATCACTTTCTTTTCCTCAATAAGGAGAAAAGGAGCAGTGTCTGCAGCCTCCTGAGTGCCCAAAGCCAACAGGCTCTCCCACATAATGCTCAGTGACTTAAGGCTTTTCCAGCCTTGGACTACCGCCAATTGTAAATTCCCCCCTAGCTCTGCTCTCAATGCAACTAGGTACTTGAAATGGAAAAATCTGATACATGTTCTAACTAAGAAAGCAACATTAGTAGAGTATAAAATACCTTGAGTCTGTTAGCTAATAAAAAGAACCATATTTTCAGTTTGTTATTCATCTTAATATTCAGTTCATTGAGATCTGGTTTCCAGTGCTCTTTGAAGGTAGCAGTGCATGACAGAGGTTAGTGTTGATGTCTTCAGGAACTCAGGCTTTAAAATATGCATATTAGCAAGCTGTTCCATGTTTCCCCATCCTGGATTCCACCAAAATCCACTAAAAAAAAGAATTCATGTGTACAGAGCTGTTTTCAAGGTTAGGACCTTTTGCCCTGCTAAGTCCCTTACTAAAGACTTTTAGTGGACTAGGAAGACAGAGCTGGAGTAGTGCAAAGAACATTTTTTTTATTACTGTTATTATAGATGAAACACAACCAGTACGTGCTTTATTGATTATACCCCAAACTGTAACAGACCTAGCAATCCTGTAGTGGAGGTGATCTTGCATACAAATGAAAATCATTTAATGATACAGAGAAAAACAATGAGAACCATTGTTTCCAGATAATTTACACAGATATCTAAGCATTCTTTTTCTTTTTTTATGAATTGAATTCACAGGAGATTCATGAAAGTTGCCTTTCAGGTCAAAGGCTAGTGCTTTATCCACTTAATCATTCATCCCTACTTGATTAATAGACTTTTTAAACAGAGTCATATATTAATAATGTAGGCTTTAACTGGGCATCTCGATCAAAGAGCAGATTTTAGAAGTTGATTGGTTTGTATCCTCTAGGCCTGTGATAAATGTCTAGAGATTTCTTGTAGTCATTTTTTTCTTGTCATTTTTTCATTCTGATATTCATTTCTCTCTTCAACATTGTCACATGAATATTTAAAGCAAGAAATATAATCAGTTCAGTGCTTTCTCTGTAGTGCCAGGATCATAAAGAGAATAGCTGTCATTCAATACAAAATCTCTTTATTACAATATTTAAAGGTTGTCTGTTTTACCTTGCATGTTGGAAAGCATGAACTGAAAATTTTACATGCATAAATAGGATTATGAATTAAAAGTTATTCTTTAGATTTTAGAGGTAAGCAGGATTAAGGAGAAAAAACTTCTCAGAGATAAAAAAAAGACTATAGAATTAATAATTAGGGTTAGAAAATTTTCAGCAGAACAGTTATTGTTGGAAAAGGCTGTCTCATCCAGATTGAAATGTGTCCTGGGAATAGGTCAATATTTATGAAATTCAGTTACATTCAATCAAATTATCTCAAAATACAGTCTTCTGTTGTTTGTTTTGAGATGACTTTTTATTTCCAAATTTTTATTTCTTCAGGAGTCAAATGGGAGGATGAATCACTTGCATTAAAAGGGAACACTGTAACTGATCTAAGTATTTTTGAGAACTTTTTATGGACAATTTCAGTTTCTTAGTTTTCACTTAGAGTGAAATCAAAATTCTGAGTTAAAGAGTAATCCCAGTTCCAAGTTATGCACTTACTAAGTAATGCACTCGTTTAGGATATAAAATTCCATATCAACAAAGGTCTAAACAAAAATGATCCCTCTTCCAGTGTCTTGAGCTTCAGCTCAGTAAAGACTTCTGTCATGGAGCAAAGCAAGCTGATTTCTTTGGCGCTATTCAGATGTGAATAATGATTTCTCATCGTGTCTAATTCATACTTGCTGCATCTAAAAATTTCTATTGATACCCAATGCTTGCCAAAAAATTTTCTCCCTTATGCGACATAGATTATGAAGACCCCTATGTCCTGTTTTGCTGCTCAGTGCAATGTTTTTGGTCCAGCCCCATACACTAGTACCGTGATGGATCAGCTGCTGATCCCAGCTTCACCTTGAGCATAAGATCCCAGAGCAGGATAAAAAAGGCAGCACAACACTGAGTTTTGCTTCTGTCTGTATGGCTGTGTACAAGATACACATTATGCAGGAAGAATCCATGCTGTATGGTTTCCCTGTCTTCTCCGTTCTTAAGAGGGAACTGAAGGTAATTCAGAACCCATATAACTAGCCATTAATGAATAATAGTGAAAATCAGAGTACCGGGTAGCCCCTGGATCTGGAATAGAAGCTGAAATATGCAGAATTGTATGGGTTGCAAATGCCTTCAGGATCACTGTTTATGTTTTGCAGTTTTTTATGCATCTGAGGACTTTGTGTAATCACCAGAGCAAAGGACTTCCTATTTAATCCCGTTATATGACTGCAGATCCTGATCATTATTTGTAGGAAGCATCTGCTACTTGAATGTGGCATAATGGAACTTGAACTTTCTGATGCAGTTGCTTTCTGTTGGTGCAGATGTTTTACTGTCGCTGTTCTCTGTCCGGGGGGAGAGATGCTGCTGTCACCATGCCTCGAACTGTCATTTCGCATTCCCTCTGCCTCTCATCAGGAGCTGCTGGCTGGTCAGCCTGCAAATCATGAGATACGTGCACTTGCTGAAGGGCCATGGTATTACAGGCTTTTGGTGTGTGAGAGGATGTAAGGCAGTAGATAAATTTGGCATAGTTGAGAAGCAAGAGAGTCTCTCTTAAGAGCATGGCAAGGGTGTGTGGAATGAGTACCCTTTTAATGGTACCTTGCAGATGATAAAATGCGGATGAGGATAAGGTAGCACAGACTGAGACATCATCATGAGGTAGAACCTGGAAGTGCTGTAAAAACTGTTCTAAGTGTAGATGCTGTCTCTATTCCTGCAGTGTAATATTTTCCCCTTATGCGCAGAAAGAGCAGAAGCAGACCACTTTTCTTCAAAGTGGTCATGCGACAATAGAAACTAAAAGTTGCTTGACAGCTGATCCTAGTTATACCCTGTGGATGAACCACGTTTTCTGAATTGTTCTGGTCTTGTCATAATAGCATCTACTATTCACATGTTGTTGGTAAGGGCACCAGACCAAAAACTGACTCTCAGAGTCACTGACTCTGGTGGGGTCTAAGACTTGTACAATTTATTATTGGTTTAAAAGTCCTCTTCACAGCCAGAGGGCTGCATGTGTGTCTGTGTATACAGGTATCTAATAATAATAGTACTTAATAATACTGCTATATGTTTACACATATATTTAAAAACAAAAACTGAGATTCACATTTTTCAGAAGCATAGGCTCAAGCTGCCTTTAGTTTGATTTAATCAGTATCTGTGTACATAGATGACATTAATGACAGTTCAGGTATAGTATAAATATTTCACCAATCTGAATTTGGGTTGCCTACATTGTTTCCTGGGTTCTTTTTCATTTTAATTCATCAAGCATAATGTTGCATGGATGCAGTTATCCTGCTTAATTATGGTAGCTTGTAAACATCATTATATTCACAAAGTTAACCATTCTTCTTATATGTCCATCTACTGGTTTCTGGTATGATCCTTCATCTGAACTCTACAAAGCAGAGATTGTTTATTTTTTTTTTCTGAGGTTTTGGCTATTTTAATGAGTTGTTTTGTGCTTAATGAAAATGAAATCTGTAGGATGAAGAACCAGTCATCATTCTGCTCTTTTCCGTATTTAACAGTTGAAGTGTCATCAGTAAGAAAATACATTTTCCAGTAAATGACGTTACTTTGTGTGGAATAAATTCCGAATAGAGTATAAATTTTTAATCGTCTTCTAGGCTTTCTTTTACCCTCTTTTGTTCTTCCTTTTAACTGTATCTGTTCTGTGGCTAAATGGCTTTTTCACCCATTCTCAAACAAACTGTTTCTCTTTTCACTCTTAATGAATCCTCTAGTGCTCTCTCCTGCCACGCTGAGGACTGTCCTTTCTGTCCCATGCTGGATTCTCTTCCAGTAACAGCTTAGGGAACACAGTCTGGCCATTCCAAGAGATCTTTTTCTCCCATTAAATTCATCTTCCTTCCCCTAAGCTAGGTGCTTGGCATGCTCAGAGAAACACACAAGCCATTAAGATGGATGGTGCTGACAGCTGCTTTCTCAGGGGTTAAAACAAGCTACCTTTCAATAATCCATAGTTAGCTTCATTTGCTCTACTAATGCACCCTTATATGACTGAAAGGGTATTGAGATTGCCACAGGCAGAGACTGCAGAGAGCTGAGTTTTGAAAACCATGGGGGCCAAACCAAATCTTATCCCTGGTCTAGCACATGCTTCTGCCAGAGGAAAAACTGAAGAAAACATTAAGTAATTTCACTTGTGTCCTGTCAAATCTACATAGCTTGCAGTAAAAGTGAGAAGGGAGCCTGGGGCAAGGTGTGAGAGAGAACCCGCAAAACTCTGGCTACTGCCCATTTGGGCTTTTTGGTCACTATTGCTGCTGACGTTGCTGTTATCTGGCAGCATTAGGATTTCTTTCAGATACTGCTAGAAGCAATCAAATTGACACGTATCTTTCTTAATGGAAGAGCACTAACTGACTAACAGCAATTTCTGCTGAAACTGTGGTTGCAGGTGACCCACTATGTTTAGCAGTTTGAGAAGCAATATCCAAGGTGATGTTACAGCTTGTGTTGTGTGCGTGGGGAGAGAGAGGTTTTTGATTCCACTTCTGTCTGACTAACATGCTGCCTCTACATGCTCTGTTAAGCCATTAGGGATGACCCATGCAACTGAAGTAACTGTTGGAAGGCAGAGCAGAGAGGGCCCTCCTTTTGGACAGTTTGTAAATATTTCTAGTCTAGGATATTATAGTGTCAGAACAACATCTCCCTTACATCTAAAAGGCCTCACCATGAAGGTAAATGTAAATCCACGCCAACACCTATCGACTTTTCTTTTTTTGAAATTCACTATAAAAAATTTAAATTTTATTGTTCTAAAGAAAGAAATAAATTGTTACAAAATTTCTGGCAAAATGAAATTTCCATGGCCCTTTCAGTGAAATTTAGCTTCTTCTCTCCCCTCCCTCCCCCTCCCCCCTGGTGATACAATGGCAAGTACATGAATTTTGTGAAGAAGACGACAGGGGTGGAAGGAGAGCTCCTATCTCCTTGGCTCTGAGTCATATGTGGAACATGGGTTGGCAAAAATGCTGTTCTCCTGGACTTTAAAGTGGAGTCCATAAAGAATCCATACACAGCTCCCAGGGACCTTTCCTTGGAACAAGCAAATGCTCATCAGGCCTGAGATTTAAAAAAGAAAAATAAAAAATAAGGGGGGAGGTGTAACAGGCAGTGTTTTTCAAAGAGCAGGTATGTAATATAAAAGAATTTATTCCCCAAAAGATTTCATGAAAGTCTCTTATGCAATGAGCACTTGACTTAAAACACTTTCCTGAGTCCAGATCTATTTGATTGCACTGGTACACTGGAAGTTAGATTTGCTTTGCAAACACTTTGCATACTTCAACCAAATCTGCTATCTGTTTCATATTCTAAGTTCTCAATGAAGGTAATAAACTTAACATTTCTTTCATAATCTGATCTACCTTGAAGGTCACATGAGTCCCCCTGACCTAATGCAGAGCATACAGGATTTGGAGGAGGTGGTGAGAACAAAGTTTCTGATTTCCTGTTTTTCTTTCACTTCTCCATATTTGTCCGTTCCTTTTCTTTCCTATTCTAGATGACCCAGAATATTGGATTGTCTTTTTTTTTTTCTTTTACATATATGCTTAAAGCTAGAACAAAGCTTGATTGCCTGTGCATTCAACACTGAGAAACTAATCTGGGTTTGTCTGAAATGTTTCTAAACCTCTGCTTTGTTATTGTCATGGTAGCTTTACATTTATTTGGGCACTGAGCTGTATACATGGTGTCAATGTGGTTTGTAACGTAAAAAACAAATGCAAAAAGAATTTACAGCTTACTGGTTGCATAAACAAGTTTTAAAATTCAAGTGGCTAAAAATGCTATTAGAAGGATTTTGAAGCTTGTCAGAGCTCCTTAATGGAGGTCTTTGATATTTAGATGGAAAGGTATAACATGAGTTTAGCTATTAGGCACATTCCAAAGCATTTGGAGTAGAAAGCAAAAGCTTTAATAAGAAACTTGTCAGAGATCAAGGTGCTACTAATAGAACATTCTCTATATTAAAAAAAATAAGATATTAACTGTGAAATGTTCTCAGAAAAATTGCATGGTCATACAGAACCTTGAAGAACTTTTGATTTTCACTAAAATGAAAAAAAAATCAAATTCAGATGCTTTTAGACTGTTCAAAGTCTCTGTACTGAATTTCAGTATCCTTTCGTCTCTATGAAGAGTTTTTTCAAGATTTAATTTTGGAAAGAAGAGTGGAATTCTATAAATGGGGTAAAACAAAGCTGTTTTGGATTTTTTCAGCCAAAACCTATGCTTTTAATATTTTAAAGAAAATGAGTAGGTGTATGCCAAATATGATAACATTTCTGAAGATCTTAAAACATAAAAAAAGAAGTGGTAGTTCATTCCCCAGAGGAGATATAAAGCTTCAACAGCTACAAAGCTGTTCTTAGCAGTGGAGGAGCGAATTGGAGGTTTGGTCAGCTCCTGCATTGTAGCTGAACTGCAAGTTGCTGTTTTCTCTGGTTTGAATGGATTTTCAGAGGCTGTATGAGAGCTAAAGTCCCAGCCAAAATGAAATCAGCAGGAAGGCTCTTATGCATTTAAAGAACAGCCCCGTACATTGACAAATTGAAGAAGCAAACTGCTGGGTTTTTTTTGGGTTTTTTTTGGTTTTTTTTTTTTTTTGGGGGCTGAAGAGTGGCGTAAGAGCAACAGCTGAATAACCTAAGTAACACAGGAGTTTTGTAAACTTTGGTAGAGGTGATAAATTCTACTATATCAGTTCAGTAGCATTCGTAATAGACTGGAAGGATGGTCAAGGGAAAAAGGTCTGCTTTGTATATATTTTATTAGACTTACTTTATCATGATTATGTAGGTGTAATTAGACTGATGCATGTCTTTTGAGTGTCAGTTTACATGCGTGTAAAAGCCAGGTCAGGACTCCTTCAGTAGTATTTTACTGGGTTTGATAGAACAATATGCATAATGTTTCTCCACCTTTCCACCTGTAAAGTTACTGAGAGCATAATTCTACAAGGAATCAGAAAAATGTAGTACGTGCCTTATTCCTATTACATATATATGTTTTGGTTTGTTTGTTTGTTTCAATGCAGTATCTGCTATTGCTTCCAGGTCTAGCGCCATTCTTGCAGGCACTATCTATTGGGATGCTGAGAACCGCTCCCTTCAAGATACTAGTCCAACTGCTAACACTTCTAAGTCCAAGATGCAAATGTTTCTATTTTACTGTTAGCAATGATGTCAATGTTACAATCAGTAATATGTGTGATCTTTCAGAAGCAAACACCTCTTCAAGTATGCAGTTGCCCTAGAATCTGAATTATTTTTGAGAATCATTTTCCAGTCGCTAGTGGGTGCTAGGTAATGCTTGAAATTACAAGACTATATTTTAGATGGATTTGAAAGAATCAAGGGTGAAAATTCTATCATAGAAGTCATTTCCCATAGCACATCTATAAAAAGTTATATATATATATATACAGATTAATTGGTGTGTACACTCATAATCCCTCTATTTGTTTTTCCTTCACTCTATATATCAGTGCAGCAGTCACTTTTTCTACCATATCTCGATTTGGAAAGTAACATAATACCTCAAAAACTAGATGTTGTCTTCTACTCTTTCACTGATGCAAAGTCAATCAAGTTTGTCTCTTTAGAGTTCAAAATTTGTTAAATATTCCAGGTTTCAGATACTAACAGTTGCATATTCCACTGTCGTATGTTTTCCAATTATGTAATAAATAATGCAGCATCTCTCTGAAGTGCTGATGTGATTGACTCTGATCCATATACAAAATGCTATGTGAAATCTGTACATATATCTGTATACTCTTAATATCTAGTTACATAGAAACATGATGTAAAAAAATGACCAAGCAGCTATTTCATATTCCTCTCGTAAGTATTTCCCACCATCAAAAATATGCCTTTAGTTTCATATTATTTCATATTTTTGAAAAACACACAGTTATTAATATCTTTATTCTACTGACCCAGCAGAACATTGATACTAATCCTATCTATATGGGAGACTAAACTCATGGGTGCTGCAGAGTATCAGAAACATGACCTGATTTCCTTCAGAAGTTACCCACAGGTCTTTTCACATTTTAACCTTGTCTGCTGAGCTCCTATCTTGAAATGATTGCCTTTTTTCAGCTTTTACCCTGAAGTTCAGTAGACAAATCATTTTATATGTCTGATAACAGGAAGAAAACTAGCATATCATATGTAAGCCCGAAGTCACCAAAAGGCCATCAACTGTGAATTTAGGATAATGGTATTAATTACATTCCTGAGGCAAATGATGTTGAATATGAGGCCTTCTGTTTGGGGAAGTGACTGTCATTTGGAATCGTCAGTACTTTTTATCTAATGTGAGCTAAGGACAATGTCTAATATGAGTAAGTAACAAGCAATTACACCACTGATACCTGTCAGTTAGGTAAAGACACCTGACTTTTGAGTAACAGCAGAAAATACTGTAATAAAATCTTATAGGCACATTAGTATTTTTGCATCTCTGGATAGAAGATTGGATTTGATCAGGAGAGTATTTTTAATGGACAACAGGCCTTTAAAGAGCTGTTCAGAATCCAGGGAGAAGAGCAGTTTTTCGAAACACTGGAAGTTTGGAAAATTGGGAGGCAAGTGTTGGAGTTTTAATTCATTCAAATGTGAGAAGAACACAGGTAGATGTTTTTTAGCCCAGAAAGGGCCAGGAAGGTTCTCCTGAGAAACACAAAAACATAGAATGTAGAAGAAATGTCATCATATAACCTAAAAATAGCTGCAATGAGAATAAACCCTGTTTGCTGAAATACCATGTACAAGCAAGGTATCTTACAGATATGTTGCCTGGTTTAAAGAACCAATATATATTAGGTGACAGGAGAACTTATCATGAAGTGTGAGCAATACTACAGAGAAATAATAATATGAAATAGGTATTGAGAAATCACATATTTCAATAAACTGAATTGAGTTTTATTTTTTAATCTGATTTAAATTTAACTTTCTGTGTTCCTGTTGTGAAAAGTGAATCTTTCTGGAGGTAATAATGAAAAATTGGCAAAAGTAAAGGTTAAATATCTTCACTTTCAATTTCTGCACTGGTTTTCCTAAAGGCCTAGGAATTTGGTATATAACCACATATTTATATATTTTTTGATTTTGTCTTTGATTTCTTCATCTGAAGTAATATTTTTTGATGTGACTACAATTATTGCACAAAGAAAATCAAACTCTAATCCAAGGATAACGGACCCCCCATAGCCATTAAGATACATATATATTTCCCCTCCCTTTCTCTTAAAGTCCCTGGTTATGTGATTACTGAAAAATTTAGATAAATGCTTCACCGAATACTTTTTTTAAAAAAAAAGACTGGATAAATATTAAGCTAAAGCATTTAACCAACTCCTGAACGTTGAACACTTGGAAAGTGACATGGACCAAGCTTCTGAAAATAAGGCACAACTGTTTGGCATGGGGAGCAAATGGAAAAAATTAAATCTACGGCAGTAGCATTTTGTTTGCTTGTTTGTTTGCCTCTGGAAATTCAGTAGAGATGGGATAAATAGATGCCTGGTGCTTTTTGCTTGATTTCCAGACATCCTGCAACTCAAAACTGAGTGGCATGGGCAGCTAAAATGCTTCTGGTTGGAAGGGGTAGATCGCAAATAGTTCAGCCCTGGAGAGGAAAGACGAGGTAGAACCAGGGCCATCTCCGTGGTGTAGTGACCACAGTCATCCATAGTCTTGCCAGTTTACTCCAGCTACGAATTTGATGCTGTATGGAAGAAGTTGGTTCCTGATCTCTCTTTAGACATTGCATGAAGGGTCAAGTTGAAATGTTAACTGCTTAATGTACATTTTCTTTGAGAGGTCAAAGCAGAACCAGGGTTTTACTGCAATACAGATGCTTTAATTAAGCAGAGTATATGACACTTCTGAATGCTAAGTTTTTAAGCATAGCCGTTAAACTGCTGAACAGGTAATTAGTAAGCAATTGTATGACCTGAATTCACAGCAGACCTATTTTTATTGCAAGCCCTGGAATACCAAAAGCTTTAAGTAGAAACCAGGATCAAACTAGAAAAGGAATGCTTATTTTTTTAATAAAAAGCTTTGTAAAAAATGTCAATTATTATTAGGATTATTCTTTTACTATTATAAGTTACACTCCATACAACACAGGACAAAATTTTTGAAAACTGGCACCTGCTGTCATAAATCTTAGGGATTCATGTAAGAGATGCTACCATAAAAAATAAGTTCACCTTACCAAGTCATTGCATCAGGAAAAAAAAACGATCAAAGTTCTTGGTGACATTCTATCACTGTTTCCATTTCATATGCCAGAACAAGAAGCAGAGATGACTGATAATTTCTATAATAATTCTTAATAATTCCAAGAGACAGAAGAACAGATGATAGTAATAATATAATGTATTCTTGTGCTAAGCTTCTCTTCCTCTTCTGCTTTTTAGATTTGGCCATTGTGCTCTGTCTGTTGCAGATAATCTGTCAGGTCAACAATATCAATAGTTTTTATTACAGAAGGCAGATGTTATCTGTATCCTGTCTGTCCATTTAATTAGAAATGTGGTACTGCTGTTAAGCTGTTAAGGATTCCTAGAGGAAGAAAAAGAAAAACAATACATTTCAGATTTCTTAAAGAGGCCTGACATTTTTAGGAGAAAGGTGACGGTTTCTTTTCAGAAGCCACACACAAACTATGTAAGCATACAGTTTAAAACAAACTAGAGTAACAGTTGAATGGCTATTACGTTCCAGGGTGGGGTAACTGCAAACCAGTGTAGCTCAGTTTGCTTCAGTAGGTGTATTTGCATTTTCTGCAGCCTAACTCCGACTCCCATCAGCCTTTTGCGACAGCAAGGGTCTAGAGATTGTTATACAGCATGGATGGGAGGAGACTGGCCAAGCTGTTTTGAAGTTTTAGACCTCAGGAAACAGAGATTCTGAAATGAACATCTCTTCCTTGCCCTTTCATTTTGATCATCTCTGGTTCTGCTGGTTGTTGTAGCCCAGTTGGCTGCATTTGCTGCTCTTTGCCTTGCCTCCTCTTTGTTGCCTGTCTTCACTAAATTGATTATGGCCCCAATGCTGCAACTACTTGTGTTAGCACCTGGTGTATGTGTGCTGGTTGTCCCAGTGGACTTTTTGCAACACTGTGGTTTTTTTCTTACTGATACATGGTAAGTTTCATAGATTTTAAGTTATTTCCTTCTCTTTATCTGTATTGAATGCTCAATCTTGAATATTAAGCTGCTTAATTAGTGCTGCTTTTTTTAAAAAAAAAAATTTTTTGACTTATGACCTATATAAATTTTGTGGAAAACATGGGTTCTCTATCTTTGAAAGTACTGTCCTGTTAGAGAAACTTGTTTGTTGTGCTGTGAACAGACTTCCTTGCAGCTGTGTTCTTGTACTGAACAGCATCTCCAGAAGGGCAAGATGGCCTGAATAAGTAAGTGACTCAAAATCTGATGTGGGTCTAGATTCAAGTAAGAATACATTCTAGTTGGTTTTCGCTTAGAACACGAAGATCAAGAGATAAATGTTCAGGAGAAAAAGAACTATATAAACTTATGGGCAGGGTCAGCTGTGCCAGGAAATATGTATCAACAAATCCTGAATGAAATTGATGTGAAAATAAGGGGAATAGAGTACTAGAGCGGACTTCCAACAGGATCAAGAGGCAAAAAGCTCCAAATGAAGTAGTGTTATCATGGAGTGGGATGAACTAAAATACAGGGTTTTTTTGTTTTGGTTTTCATTTGTTTTTTTTTTTTTTTTTTTTTTTTTTTTTTTTTTTTTTTTTGAGTAACAGCTAATGAACTCAATAACCCAGGGGATCACTTAAAACTTGTATTTTGAAGTATTAGCTTGTTTGTTTAAATGTTGTCTGCAGTCATCCAATACCCTGGTAGTATCACTCAGCTGCAAATACCAAGATTTATAGTAGTTTGTTTGGTAGGTTGAGATATGCTTTTTCCCAGTTAACGCATTTCTTTTTAGCTTTGAATGTTCCTGAAAGAACACCAACAATTTCTGCAACTGGTGGATTTGAGTAAATTTCAGCTAGTGATGAAGTAATTTGAAAGCCTAAAGAATTCGGATAATTTGAATTCACTGTAAAGGTTCACCAACTCAGGAACATAATGCAGAAAGTTGAGGTTTTGCCTCTTTTTGCTCTGAAGGCTACTTCAGGAAATGAGAGGAACATTTCTGTGTATGCTGTTGTGCGCTATATGGTGTGTGCAGCGGTGCACTTGGCGAAGCCAGTTGGCTTATACTGCAGCCTGCAAAACCCCACTCGTGCAAACACTTCCACAAAAGCACATTCGAGCCAGTGTTATTTGTACAATCTTTAGTAGCAGCTGGGTATGTTTATAGTGATATGGTGATTGAGCTACGGTGGATAATACTCTTGTACCTGTTTCTTCAAGTTGTATTTTCTTATTTATGTGAACAAGTACTATGTACTGGAAAGATACAGATGAAATCTTGGACTCACTGAAGTTCATGGGAACTTGACTTTCACCTTTGGGGTTATTAGGATTTTTCTCATATTTGTTGGGTGGAGCTTTGTTTGTTTTAGTTTTCCGTGGTTCTGCATAGTGACAGCTTTGAAAAAGAGGAAGGCTGAACGGGATTTATTTTTTGCCTTGGTCTCTGACTAGTATCAGTTCCTGAGGCAGAGTTGTTCCTCTGATTGGCGCTGATGTTGTGCTGAGATTGCAGATGGGAAGAATTTCACTATATAGTACTTGGTCATGTCTGATCCACAATATCGAATATGGTCATTCAGACTCCATGTTACTGATCCCTTCTACAGCCGGAAAGGTCCTAGATACCTACTACCAGTCAGAGGCACAGAAATACAATAGCTTTATACACCCACATGTGCACTTCAGCACTAGTGCAGAAAACGTTATTTTCAGGCATTAAGTATCAGCCATAATGTAGCATTACAACAAACAGGTTAAACCATTGCTAGCTCTTGCAAGCCAACAGGTGCAGTTATTCCCTTAGGCCCCCTCACTATTAGTTTCTTTCTTAAAGAGAGGCATTTCATTTGGTTTATGACCCCAGGGATGGATTCAGCCCGGTTTATAGAGAAAGCTAAGGGGCCAAAGAAAAAGAACAAAAGGATAGTTTAGGTATTGCTTCAAGGACAATTTTACTGGAACCTTGAACTGGAGTTTTTAGTGTGACTCAAATGTCATACTGAGTTGATTGCAGTGTACATTGAAGTAAGTCTGCTCTCTGTGCCTTACTTAGCCAAAGTATATTTGCTTTCTGAAAGGCCCCCCATCCCCTTATGATTTTACAGCATGTTTTCTCAAGTACAAAGATTATTATGTAGCTTTTGCCAACATCAGATGCTCCAAAGATGTCAGAAGATGTCTCTGTTTTTGACCAAAACTGGAGCAGCAACATTTCCATCATTTCCGTAAAAATTTTCTTACATACATATATACACACACTCACATATAAATATATATATATAACAACATATATTTTAGAAACAAGCAGAAAAAAACTTCTCATGGGAAAAAATGTTTCAGTGGTTTGGAGTGAAAATTCAAATTTCATTGAGTTGTCATTTCCCACTGTTGTTTTCTTCAAAAAGCAAGGCAAAGTGGGACAGGACAGGACTGAGAGGTAACCAGCCTCGGTGTGTGTTTATTACAGAATTGGGAGTTCTGCTATTGTAGCTGTGCTCGACTACAGTAGATACTTGTTCTTTTCTTTCCCCACCTTTTAACAGTTAAAATAATATAGCCGTGGAGTAGCTGTGCTGTACAATTTCTATGGCTGCCATAGGTATGCCTCTTTCAAACTGTGTTCTTTTAAGAATCTATCTGAAGGCCACAAAAGCAAAGAAAATTCAGTTCCTGTATAATTGTCACTCTATCCATAACTCATCTTTTTATGCTGAGGTATGGGCAGAGTTTTCGGAACAGTGTGTGATCCTGCATACCATATGCATTGCGTGATATCTGAGCACCACGGGTGGTTTCTACGGCGGATGGAGGAAAGAAATGTAAAGCAAAGCAGAAACTGTCAGTTTCTGTTTTTATTCTGGAAAAATCGTATTACGGAAATGAAGTGATTTGTTGCTTGACATTACTACGGGCAGATAATGTCTCTCTGGTTTTCGTTCTTAGTCTTCTGTATCTGTGGTTGCCCACCGGAAAAAGAAGGCTGAAGAGCATCAGCCATTCATTTCAGCGGCCTTGAATTAACAAGCTTTTTAAGTGAACATAGTCATTTTAAATGCAGCTTGATCAAAATACTGCTATTAATTTACAGTCTCAGAACGGAGACTGAGCTCATCTGGCATGTCTTTGAAGGAGGCAAACTGGGAAAAAAGGCGAGTGTTTTCAGTGCTAACAGCAAAAATGAGACTAATTAGTGTAATAATGACACTAGTTCTGTTGTGCTAGTAAAATCTACTTCAGAAAGTTAATATCACAGGACAAAAGCAGAAAAAATTTCAAACAATCTGTACCTCTAAGGCAAAATATTTTTAGATACTTGAGAATAAATATGTATTCTTACATTTTCATTTAAGTGTCCTCTCATCTTCAGTATCTTTCACATTAAAGTGTGTATGTTCTAGCAGATTTTTATTAGACTCGATTCTAGTTACGAAATGTTTGGCTCTAGTGGCAGCCAAGGAACATTTAATACTCCTTGTGCAGATGCTAGGATCCTTTAAGAGCCTTTTGACATGATTTTATCCTCTTTCCTGATCCCTAGTCACCCTCCACTGATGTCAACTCTCCACCACACACTGAAGCAGTTTGCATACTGTCCAGGCTTATCCTAGCAGCTTGTGAACATAAGGGAGTTCCCTGGCAGCAAGGATGCGAAGACTGCTTTCTTACAGTATCTGCCAGCTAGAGGAACTCCATGTTAAAAAACAGCATTTATTAATTGCATTTATTACCTGTTTGAAGTCAACATTCAGTTAATATGTATTTTATATATTAACCCATAACTAAATCCCCTCTTGTGAGGGACTTGTCAAAGGCTCTGTGAAAGCCAAATAGATTATTTCAATGTACACCTTCAATGCTATCCTGCTGATATGTTCGTGTTAAAAGATTTGAGTGAGATGATTTTTTTGTGCAGAATGCTGGTAGTTAGTATTTTTAAAAAGTCTCTTTTTAATTCTCTCTCATTGTTCATCTAATTTAGCTGATAAATAACTTACTTAATAATTTACCATTTGTTGTTCTTAAAGTCCCTCCTGAAATAATCTTTACATACTGAAAATTGAGAATCTTGAGTTCCTATTCCTAGAAAGATTAATGCAAATATTTAACTGTTCTTGTGGACACTGTTGAAAACAAAAGACTCTAAGGGAGTCATCATGATACTAAGGTAAATTAAATAAGGCTGAATCAACTAAATTTTATAAAAATTCAGGGTTTTTTTGAGCTTGTTCAGTCAAAATGCCATATATCATCAGTGCTATTAGAACTTTATAATTTAGCTCTTTAAAACTTGGAATATTACAGCTATCTTCTAAGATATTTTTGTGGACTTCTTTTACTAAAATTGCTGTATCATTGATAATTCATGCTTGTGTTTGTGTCTCTCGCTAAATACACAGATCGAAATGTTACTATCTGAACATAATTTCCTAGTATTTTCAACAGTAGAAGAGGTATTAGCATCTAATTATGAAAAAAACATTCTGTGTTAGATTCACACAACCTTAGCTTAAATACATCCTTATATCAAAAGAATGAAAGATGAGATACTCTTCTGTGAATAGACACTATGAGGGCTTTAGAATTAGTGCGGTATCTTTTGGACCATATCCCTGCTGCTTGCCCCATCCTGCCCTGGCGTTAATTCAGCTAGACTGGAGGCCCAATTTCTCTAAATTTGGTGAAGGAAATTCAGCTATACTACACAACTGTGAGTCTTCCCCAAATCCTCTGTCCTCCATAAGCCCTGAGTTCTGACTCAGCCTGTGATGCAAACAAGGACTGTGAGCCAAAGGCGTTTAGCCAAAAGACTGCAAAATACGAAGAAAATGTAGTTTAGGCAGTAATAGTGACAAGATGGGAAGCCTAGAAGATGGACACCAGAACTGGTGTGAGTAATTGAGTGTGGATGAGTGGAGAGAGAAGGAAATACTGGGATAAATCTGCCACTGACTGAGGGCCAGAGGGGTCTGCCGCCACAGAGCTGTTTCCAGCAAAAGCTGGTAGAAGTCCTCTGCTCTAAATTACAATAGCCTGCCTGTCATTTTATTCCTTGCTATTAATCCACACTGGAAGCTACTGCAGTGTCTCTTTGAGAGGCACTGAGTTGATAGGACTGGTGCTCTTGAGGCAACTCATAATACAAAAGTGGGACATAAAAGTATTTCATGGCAGAATAATTTTGTTGTACATCTACTGTTCTGAAGTCTGGTCTGCTAACTTGCCATCCCTGGATAAAATTTTAGGATTCTCTCTTCTGCTGATTAGATCCCCTTATTATTGATTCCTTTACTATTTTTGTGATAAAACTATCTTTTTCTATGTGTGTAAAATCGTATTTTGATCCTCCTTCAGGATTGTTCTTCCTTCAGCTTCAAGATTTTTCTTCAAAATAATCTTCTATCCACATAGAGAATGTTTTTGTTAACTTCATTTAACACAACTTTTACAACTTAAAGGACTACGACATAAATGACTGTTACCACATCTGTTGAGAACAGAGTACTCTGTGCTTAGTCAAATAAATACTTGGAGACACTGCCTAATGTACAGGGCCTAAAGTGTCGTTTTCTGATTTTGCAAATTCTTTCAGACTTTCATCTCATCACGTTGTGATCTAATTGCAAATTTATGGTGGGGGAAGTGTGTATGAATGAGTGACTCTAATGAACCATAGGCGATTCGCTAGCTGCAGCTGAACCTAATGCTAACTTTTCCAAAACTTGTGGACTTAAGATTTGCATTCTAGATTAGCAAGTCAAAACTAGCTGTGAAGTTCAGGACTAGGTTTGAAAACAATCTGTGTCATTCTGCTGAATCTGGGTTTTGCATTAAGAATTATGGCTAGAATAAACAAATGTGGAATGAAAAAAATGATTTCAACATGCATGTTAATTCATCTTAAATTATTATTCTTTATACGTGTGAAGAAAGTCTTCTGAATGTGTCCTGAGAATGACCAGTAATACGGTTATGTCTGCCCGAGTCTTTTCTGCAAAAATTAAAGCCATCATAAAGGAGTAGACAGTTGGATTTATTAGTGTAACTGTTTCTGCCTGTGACAACAGGAGGGCTACAGCATTGCCATTTCCTTTCGAAGTGAGGAGGTGTAGGATCATACCAGGACACCTATATCCCTGTGTCTTGAGATTTCACTTTCTTTAATCTACTCTCTGCTGAAAGATGGATGTCTTTCAAGAGTTGGACTAAAATGAATGTGTCCTGAAACATTTATGAAAAATGCTTTTGTAGTGATACTATAGTATGAAGAATGGTTGGACACTGAAACAGGTTGCCCAGAGAGGTTGTGGAGCCTCCGTCCTTGGAATTATTCAAAACCCATGGCATGGTCCTAGGCAACCTGCTGTGGCTGACCCGGCTTTGGGGGAGGAATTAGGTGATTTCCAGAGGTGCCTTCCAACTCCAACTGTTCTGTGATTCTGCGGCTAAAATAGCCATGTACCGAATTTAGAGAAGACAATGCACAGCCCTATCTGACAAAATGTTGAACGTATGAAGGGTTTTTTTATGTTACAGTTCAGAGTCCTAGCTACTGTAGACATAGGGCATTTTCCATAAATTAGAATACCAATTACATTCATGTGTTCTTCATATCTCAGAAAACAAATTGTTTCAATGTATTTATTATTCTCTATATGTTCTACTAGGACATAACAATTCTCTGCAATACTTCCAGAGTATTTGCTCAGTAGACATTGAGCAGTAGAGGTTACTGGAATGACTGTTGAAGCATAAATCAGACAAGCAGAGAGATTTGTGATGGCCTGGGGATAAAAGGTTTAGAGGAGAATTAGTATTTTCATAGGTGTGGCCCTTTGATGTTCTTTGTATTACAGGATGAAAGACTTGGACTTTGTTCTCAAGTTTGGTTTCTCACTCCATAAGTTTTTCAGATGAATATGCACAATTTTCCCCTCTACATCAGATATATGAACAAAGGATAAAAAGATGCAGAAGAAATAGTACATTTTTGGTCTAAAACAATTGCTTGGTTACAAAGCAATTGTTAGCAATTTCTGTGTGTATTTTCTGTATAGCAAATTATTTGATAGAAACGTGGTTGAAAGACATCAAAGAAAGTTTTGGGGATTCCTCATCTGTTGCATATCAGTGCACATTATACCTTAATGTGGCACTAGATAAAAGTTTCAGCACCCTCTGAGGTGAATGCAAAGGGGAAATGAATTCATGTATTCCCTTAGATCATACTGCTGTGTGTACCCATTAAGTTTATCTAGACAGTTTTCAAAAGGTATGCTGATTCCCTGATTACAGTCTTATCGGTTGTTTATTGATGATTATGCTCAGATCAGTTATTTTTAATATTTATGTATTGTTGTAAGCAAAGTTTGACTTTTCCTAAAAACAAGTTTCAGTTGGGCATCATGAATATAGGGTTCTCCATGACACAATACTGAAGTAAGACCTGTTTTAAAATTTTTGAAAGCAGGTAGGTAGTGAAGGATCTTAGGGTTACTTTACACCACACAATGTGTGTATTAGAAATCCTGGGCTTGCTGCAAACGTGCTGGTCTGTCTCTATCAGAAGGTGCATTACTGCACAGAAATACTGGTTAAGGTCCTGGGAACAGTATCAAAAGTGGATTTGCAAGAGGAGGAACTAAGTGGGTTGCCCATGACACTGTCTGGTGCTATGCTTGTTGCTATTCATATAATGCAGTAATAGATGTGTCTGTGCTTAGCCACAGACCTATTTCACACAACAGGGCACTATGTCTAGTCCTCTATATATCCAGGTAAACACAAAACTGTGCACAGATAAATGTAGCACAATGCAGTCACTTTTAGGGACTCTAAATCCCAACTCCGGAGCTCAGTAGTTCAAAGCTCTCTCAGAAACCATTTCTGTTTCTTCACAGTCCTCCACTCATAGAATCATAGAACTGGTAAGGCTGGAAGGGACCTCTGGAGAACATCTAGTCCAACCTCCCTGCTCAGCAGAGTCACCTAGAGCATGGTAGACAGGGTTGCATCCAGGTGGGCCTTGAAGATCTCCAGAGAAGGAGACTCCACAACCTCTCTGGGCAACCTGGTCCAGTGCTCTGTCATTTTCAAAGGAAAGAAGTTCTTCCTTATATTCAGGCGGAACTTCCTGTGCTTCAGTTTCTGCCCATTGCCTCTTGTCCTGTCACACGGGACAACTGAAAAGAGTCTGTCCCTGTCCCCTTGACTCCCTCCCTTCAGGTACTTGTACACATTCATAAGATCCCCCCCTCAGTCTTCTCTTCCCCAGGCTGAAGAGGCCCAGTTCTCGCAGCTGTTCCTCATAGGGCAGATGCTCCAGCCCTCTGATCATCTTTGTAGCCCTACGCTGGACTCTGTCCAGTAGCTCCATGTCTCTCTTGTACTGGGGAGCCCAGAACTGGACACAGTACTCGAGATGAGGCCTTGCCAGGGCTGAGTAGAGGGGCAGAATCACCTCCCTCAACCTGCTGGCAACACTCTTCCCAATGCACCCCAGGAGACCATTGGCCTTCTTGGCCATTGCTGGCTCATGGTCAACCTGTCCTCTACCAGCACTCCCAGGTTCTTCTCTGCAGAGCTGCTCTCCAGCAGGTCAGCCCCCAGCTTGTACTGATGCCTAGGGTTGTTTTTCCCTACGTGCAGGACTCTGCACTTGCCCTTGTTGAACCTCAGGAGGTTCCTCTCCACCCAGCTCTCCAGTCTGTCCAGGTCTCTCTGTATGGCAGTACAGCCCTCAGGTGTGTCAGCCACTCCTCTCAGCTTGGTATCCTCAGCAAACTTGCTGAGGAGGCACTCTGTCCCCTCATCCAGGTCACTGATGAAGAAGTTGAACAGGATGGGAGCCAGTACTGAGCCCCTGGGGACGCCACTAACCACAGGCCTCCAACTAGACTCCATGCCACTGATGACGACCCTCTGAGCTCTGCCTCTGTATCCCTCTGGCACACCCTAAGCTCCTCTCAGTTTGATTTGGACTCTTAAACCACTGTGGAGTGTCTATAAAATGTATTCAAGACAAATCTTTGTGAAGTATCATGATTTCTTTTATTCTTAACTGTTCACCACCAACTCAAAATTTCTGGAAAAGCAAATAACCAGTCACCTGATTAGTTTCCCCTTGGAGGCTTCATTCAAGATGGTTTCTGTTTTTTTAAAAAAGGTCACTTCAAGTACATGCCTAGATCTTGGTGAATTCATAATGGCTTAGGTTTGCCTTGAAGCTAAGCCTGTGTGTAGTGCTTCGTTGAAGAGGAATCCCAAAGATCTGAGCTTCCATTGCTTAATACCTCCTGTATAGCTTTTCATATTTGTGCCACTCTGAATGGTGCAGAGCTGTGAGAGGAGCAAGTCTTACATGAAGCTTGATGTTTCTCAGCACTGCAGACAATAGCAATATAGCTTTCCCTCAAGAATTACCTTTTGGATCAGCCTCAACCAGCAGTGGGTGCTGGTTTCCTGGGCAGGGCACTTGAGCTCACTGGCAAAGCTCCCTACTTCTCAGGGATGACGAGCATCTTCTCCATGACCTTTTCTCCATGGGCTGGGAAAAGTGGTTTGGTTGGTCCATGCCTTGACCAGCTAAAAAGCTGTTGCTTTATTGAATGTAGGTGCTTTGTTTTGGTATTTTTCTTAGCATCTGGGCTGGTCCAGATTTAAACATGCCCAAAGATGAGATTTCCTGCTCTTCCCAGGAAGACCTTTCTAGTTTAAGAAACTATTTTAAAATGTTTCTTCTATTTAAAAAGTTCTTTTGATCTTTTAATTGTTACATTGGTTTGAATCAAGCCAACACGGTAATCGTCCGTTGTGAGGCAGGGAAAGGGAACAGCCAAGCTGCTCTGTGAGTCCTAGAGAACCAAAAGGGAAGCCAGAAGTTCCACTAATTTCCACTGCTTCTCTTACCACACTAACTCTCCAGTATATCTACCTGCACCACTGCGATGGCAATGTGTTAGTTATTCCTGTCCAAAGAAAAGCAGAGAATCAGGAGGAAACATAACTTTTTTTTTTTCCCACGGGTTGTTGTTGATATTCATCACATTTTGATATTCATCATATTTTGATGAATAGAACAAGAAACAAATCAAACAGTTCCAACTGTTTGGAGTGGATTTAAAGTTTGATCCAAGTATTTGTTTTAAAGAGAACAAGCTTTCTGAAGACACTGTTTCTTGTGGATTTGTTTTTGTTACATCATTCTCAAACCTATCAGGAAGAGGCTGTAGGTTTTCCTGTTTATTTTCTGAGTGATGTGTAGAGATTTCTGAGAAACTAGAAAATTTAAAAAGACATTGTTTTGGCCTAACTGGTCCTAATCAACTTGAGGAAGACCCACAAAGACCGCAAAATGCTTCCCTTTTGGCACTTGGTCAATTTTGGTCAGTTGCTAATTCAGGTGACATCCTATCCGCCAGCTCCCATGAAAGCCAAAGAAGGCTGAGGATAGCTGCAGCTAGGCTTGGCAAAATAAATCTATCAAGTTTGATTGAAAATTTAATGACTGACGCTTTTATGAGTGAAAAGGGTATTTTCTGCTTATAGATGAGTTGAGAAAGCAACTTTAATGGATTTCTTTCTTGAACCGTGCTCAAAAGTGGGGGAAAAAGGTAATTGAATCAGTATTTCAAACCTGAGAAAGGTTTTTTGAATATCTCTTGGTTTTAATCCATTAGTGTAATTATCTTCCAGCTTGTGCAGATTCGTCTTTCATTCTGTCATCCACAATCACAGTATTTTGGTAAAAACAGCTATAAATTGCCCAGCTATTCTCCATCATAGTGACCGGCCAAACCAAATCTTTAGATCTTGACATATTTGGTGCTGTGGGGAAGTTCATCTCAAAGTGTTGTAAGCTTGTGCTGAGATCTTGAAGACCTATGCAGGTGATGATCTTCTTCCTGTTACATTCATTGTATAAAATGTCACACCTAAGTTTCAAAATCTTTTGCACTGAGTCTTATTTTTGTTTTATTTTTGCTTATTCCTTTTTGGAGTTTATAGAAGGAAAGTTGAGTGAGATTGCTTGGAATATTTGAGAAACCCTGAAGAGAAGAATAGTCACTCAAAATACAATTAATTAGGTGACATTTTATCAAAGTGTCATGAATTAATGTATGGAATAAAACTCCTGCTTGACTCAGGAACGTATTCTCTTGCTGTTGACCTACTATGCGACTTCTTTGCAGCCCTCTGAATTATACTTCATTTACTTCAACTTTATAAACAAAGAAACCCAGAAGGTATCAAAATTTTGTTGAATTCTGTTATTTACAGGCAGAAACACATGCATATGTATGTGTGTGTGTCCAAAGGACAGCCATAGTTACTGCCAGACTAGCATATTTCCTAGGAAAAAAAAAATCAGGAAAAGCTCAGTGAGTGAGTTGCTGTCCTTTGGATGAGCAATAGCCACTCAGTTAGCAAAGATCCTTAACACATTTCACAAGAGTAGAAGTGTATGTTACAGATCTTGTCCTGAATCCTATTTCAGATAATTTATTCCAACTCCTGAAAGCCAGGAAGTTAAAACAGCTTCTTAAAAAGCTTCTTCTCTCCCACAGAACTGTGTTTCAATACAATGCTGTGTTTTTTGAAGCTGGTTTACCCTTTACCCAGCAAAATTTATTCTAGTTTTGCAAGTGGATTTATAAAGTTTTTCAAACGTGTGACAGCTGTAGGATAAAAGATGCTTCATTAATGCAGCAATAAAGATTAACACAAAAATATTGTTAACATGGCTGTCCAAGTTAATGATTTTAGAAGCTTTACTGACTGGGAGTTCAGTGCTGGGAGTTGAGCGCTGAGCTTCCTCACACTTCTTTGTGCACATCAGCCCCTAGGAATAGACTCTGGCAGCATTTATTTTCAGCTTCAGCATGGTGGTTAACTGAAGTGCTGAGTTCTGCAGGTCCTCCTGTGATAGCAGGAGCTAATGAAGCTGCTCTATTTTAAAGAGCTTCTTAATCTATGTTAATACAGCGAAGATTATTATGGAAGCAATAATAATCATAGAGAAATTGATAATGACTAGAAATCAATGTCTGGCTTGTTAATTATAAAGCTTTTACTATAAAAAGAAATCATTTAGCAACTGCAATTAACCAGTTAGGAAGAATTTTTATTAGAAACTCCATTTAATAAGTCTTGTGGTTTTTAATGTAGTGGCTGAACCATCTCTATTTTTACTCTAAATCCCTTCTGTATTTTGACAGTTGGGATCCAAGGCCAGGTGAAGATTAAAAATTCTATATTCTTGTCTAACAGAACAAGACGTTTTTGTTTTCATGTGCAGTCATTTGCCAAAGCACGTAGGTTGCCACTTTCTCTGCTTAGCAAGAGTCCAGCTCACGTAAGGTGTGAGTGCTTTTCCTTCCCAAGGAGGCTGGGTCTAATGCTACTGAAGACCCAAGAGAAAGGAGCACCAGGGGCAGCCAAGTTCCCAAAACTCCCAGTAAATAATTCAAGTAAAGTAAATGGAGACGGAGCTGTTTTAACTCAGTTACTTTAACTACTTTGTCTAAAAGCAGTTAAATGAATCTCTGACCTTCTCTCCTGCCTTTTTTTGGCAAAGAAAAATGGCTGTTACTATTCTTCAGTGCTGGAGAAGGTCTGCCTGCCCCACAGCTAATCTAGCATCTTCAACTGCACTATTTGGTCTAGTAAAATGTATTATTTACCTTAAGCTTTCCCTCATCCACATCCTCAGAACAGCAAAGCAGTAATAACACCTGCTGGCTTGGAAATGGCTTCGACTGTTTCTGCTGCAAACACAAAAAAAAAAGATCAGTTTTACCGCATTTCTGTAATCATACGTATCGTTTTAATCATATAAAAGTTCTTTTTCCAAACTTCTCTGAGTTGGTTTATATTGTTTACCCTGGAAAATTTCAGTTTTGACATGGAGTTTACATAAAATAAGATGAAACACAGAACTGTTGCTTTGTTTTGGCTCTTAGGGTTTATTAAAATCTCCAGGCTAACAAAATTGAACTGGTAGGAGCCTCGTTGGGCTGAAAGCCTCTAAATGGGTGGCATGGAAACTGAAACTACCTGCTATAACATAGCTTTCATTATTTTGAATTACTCCTGTGTTTTGTCCTGTATCTCTGGTTAGAGCAGATCCAAGCTTGCCTGAAGTTTTAGTGTGTTCCAGAATAATCTGCAAGACCTTGATGGAGATAGGGGCTACATTTGAAATGTCTGTAGTCATCAGGAATGTAGATCCAAGACTTTGGACACTCTCGAACAGAGGCTGAATATATCCTTCCGTAAACACTGCTGAACTGGATACTCTAGATAGCATGCCCACAAAACATCCAGGCACTATTATAGCTGGCAAAGTATTGGAATACGTAGTTTTCATCTGAACATCTGGCTGCATTTCTAGGTGCCGATAAAGGATGCTTATGCTTTGCAACTGCAGAATCTTCATGGAGTACAAACTGTTTGCGTTCTGACTGAAGCTACTCATGCAACCTTGTAATCTCTGTAACCTAAATTTAAAGATATGATTCTACTTTACACCTTTGCGTTGATCAGTTCGGCTTGCAAATGTACTGAATTTTGTAGCCTAGGTTCCAATCTAAGTTCAAGTTCTGGAAGTATGTTGGGTATGCTTGCATTAAGCCAGGAAATATTGGGCTTGTATTATTTCCCTCCAAGGCTGTCTGCTTAGTGTAACAGCTGTATTACAGCACTGAAAAGACAACTGACAACGTAGAGCAAAGCTAAATTCATAAAAGGCCTGTATGCTTTATCTAGGATTTCCAGGTGCTTTATGACTCACACATTCTTTCTTCTTTTTTTTTTTTTTCCTTTGGAGCAGCTAGTCACTTTTATTTACCCAAGGGATCCATGTAAGGAATTGGTATAAGTGTCAAAACTTAGTTTTCTGATAGAGAAATAGATGAAAGAATCTATGAGATTCCTGCAGAAAAAGAAATTGCAGTGTATGTGTAGGAGTCTGATTAAGAAAGCTAATGCTAAAGGAGTTCTTGCTTATCTACTGAAGCTATGAGAAATGTTTCTGGTGAAACAAGAAGCTACATGCAACATGCCTGGGTTTTCATTTTCATCTGTAACTTGAAATTCACATCAGGTCTTTCACAAAAGGTTCATGAACCTCTCAAGGAATATGATCTGGGGTTTTATTTTATTGCTTATACTTTTAAAAGAAAAAAATAATAGAAAAGTAGTTCAATAAGCAAGGCATTTGTTTAAGCGCAACAATTATACAGAAAAAGAGAGACATACATATCTGCTATTTTGGGTTCTCAGCTTTGGGGTTGTACTTTTGCTTCTAAAATAAGAAAAAAAGGGGGGAGCTGTCTGTGTTATTACCAAGATTTTCTGTGAGTGATGCTATGCCATTAATATATTCATATTTCAATTATTTTTCTCGAGCTAGAGTATATTTCTAAGTATAAATATTTGTCCCTGTCTGAATCTGATATTTTAGAATAAGTAGCTGAATTTAATCTTGCAGGTAACACCAACAGCGTGTGGATTTATGTATCTATCCAATAAAAAGATACTCGACATTCAAAGAATGGAAATCTAGTATACTTCCATTTTCTGCAAAACATTTGAAAGTATTTAGCCAACAGCGTTAGCAAGCCTACTTTCAGGAACCCCAGACTGAATTTCAGTTTCATGTCACATTATGTACACTTCAGTAGTTCATGTTTTTTTTTTTTTTTAATATATATCTGAAAACAGAACAAACACAGAACCAATTTCTAAGTCGTCATGCTGATGAAAATAGTGGTATCACTCCTAATTGTAGTGTTTTGAGTGAAAAACACATAGTACTTCTGTCTTCCACCCCCCCCCAAGAAGTTGCTCTGAAGAAAGCATTCAGCTAGCCCAGTGCTTCTGGTGAATTTGGATCTGAGATGGTTTATGTAAACTGTGTCATGGTGTGCTTATTATGATGTTTACTCTCAAAAGATACTCCTTTAATTCTGCATGAGCCTATCTGCAAAAACTGACAGAAAGTTATTACAAATTGTTTCAAATCGTGCATCTTTCAGAAGACTCAGGAGCTTGTCAGGGCAGATCTTGAAAATTTAATAAATAATTTGTGTCAGTTTTCAGTAAGGGTGGTGCTATGAAACATGCAGGCAAAAGCAAAATGACTACTGGACTGAGGGCCTGAAAGAGAAATATATTTCCAGCTGAGCTGGAAGCAAATGTAATATTATCAGGTTAGTGGGACTAGATAATCACCATCCCCAAATTCTATGGGAAATAGTATGTGACAGAGCAGATCCAGTAGAAAGAAGTTTTAATAAACTCTTTGAGCCAACAGTGGTGCCATCTGACTAGGAAACAGCAAATGTAATATTCATACTGAGAAGGATTATGAAGGGATAATGCCAGCATTATTAGCTTTGAAGATTTTCCCTATCTTTGGCCAACCTACAAATCTGGTTTGGACCAGACAGGGAGAAAGCATGCCAGCAGAGAACAGCAGACACTAATGGGACTAAAGGGACCATCCTTCAGTAGAAGAGAGGTTGTCCCCTCTTTGGGGAGCAGGAATATGAAAAAGCTGGGGCTTCAGGCATCAAGATACAATGAGGCTTTGCAAACTCGATATTGTTGAGAATTGCTTTTTGTTTCTACATAATTTTTTTCTCTATAACAAATTATTACAAGAAAAAAAAATTCCCAAAGTCTGAATTGCTTGGAATTAGGAAGACTTTTTTCACTGTTGCAAATGACTTCCACTGGTATCTGATACATTTATTTTAATGCTTAGAGAGGGTAGTAGAAACAGAATAGATGGAAAAACTCCCTTTCAGACTGGCAGATGAACTATAAGAAACTGTAAGGAACTGGAAGAAAGCAACAAAACAGAGGGATATTCTAAGAACAAAAATAAATCATAGTGACTGAGAGGATTTCCAGTCATTTGGATGCTATTGTGAAAAGTTTCACAAAGGAACTCCTGTAATTCAAGCTGCTTAAGTATGGAAGAGATATCATGGACCACAGAGATAACAATGTGTATCCCTGGGGGCTCCGGCTGAACAGGCCACTAACAAACAGATCCAAAAGATAATGAGTAACAATAGTAACAATAGTTGCAAATTATTTCTGATAGTAACAATAGTGCAAGAAAGGGAAGTGATTTATTTTTATGAGATGAGACAACAGTCCAGGACCTTAGGATTTGAGGGGCCAGACAAAGAAACAAGAGGGGAGATTGGAAGGGAAAAAAATGGGATTGCAGAATGGACAGAGAGGGGAACGTCAAATAATAACTTTTTGTATAGCACATCCTCCAAAAACAAAAGGAGTTTGTTTTTTGCTCCCTGCAAAGCACTCACCATGAGATCACAACACATTTATCCATAATAATCTCTTCTAATAGATCAAGTTTGGTAACGTGGAAGCTGGTCAAATATGCTTCTGAGATGTCGGTTGAGGAGTACTGACACTTGGGAAGCAGTTGTTCTGCACTGCTGTGGTGCTATAGAGTGAGGTTGCCGTGCATGACTGGGATGTTACTTGGCTGGGTATGTACTCTAGTACCCTATGGAGAATCATGAGTGCTAAAAATGAACTTCAGAATGGCTTGGTAGTCCAGCAGTAGTTCACAAACTGCTTTAATCTGCCTGCACTTAGGGCTCAATCTTTTTTTTTTTTTTCTTTAATTTATGAATCTTAGTAGGTACCATGTGCAAGAGCTGCCCACTTTGAATGAAAAAGACCGTTCAAATTTGATTGGCAGTTCCTTAAAAGATATGTAGCTCACAAGGTTCATCGCTAGAAAGAAGGTCAACTGATTATATCACCTTAAAAGGCTGCTTACACTTTCAAAAGCGAATGTGTACAAAGGAATGGGTTGTATTATCATTTTAGTCGCTGCAACAAATTTACATACTTCCTACAGTAAAACAGTTTATTTGTCACAAGTCCATAGAATGGTTAAAATAGGATTTTCCCATATTACTGTGTTCTGGATCTCTTGTGTTAGTATGTAGAGCTATAGATATGAATATGGTAAGAGTCTTTTCATAGATACATAACCTTTTCAGGAAATACATTTATATTAGAACAATATATAGCATTAGGTGGACCTAAAAGCCTGAATGCTATGGTTAAAGGCTGTACATTTGGCCTTTAATCTTCAAAATGTCTAACCATCTTCAAAAACCGTGGGTCATACCCACGAGGATGTGGCCCTTGAGGAAGATGAGTACACAGTAATAATCTGAAGTACAGACTTAAAACTGGGAGAAAAGAACATGAGACAGATGGAAAAGCAGTAGCACATAAATCTTTAATACAGCTTACTCTTCTCTGACATCACTCCACAGGACTTCATCTGGATTTAGTGCCTTTCCCTTAGTTTAAGATATTGGCTCGATGAAGGATGTGCTAGTAGAATTTTGTTGTTAGTATTTAAAAATGTAGAGCAAGAGCTATCAGAGAAAAGAAAAATCTGTGAGGTTCTTAGACAACAGGAGCATACAAATAAGCCACCCTTTGCCCCATTCAGTGATCTCCATGGAGCAAAAGATGCAGAAGTAGTAAACTCACCCCCCAGAGAAGGCCTAAACCTTTACAGTCTCCGGGGCTTTCCTTCAAGCTTCATTTTCTTCAGCTGTCTATTCCTATTTAGATACTTTCTCATCTGGTTCTGATCTGTGTAAATAAAATTTCTGTCTCTGCCTTGCTTCTTTTTGTATTGTTTCTATGAAAATGGAAAGTCCATTGAAATTCCCTGCTATGCTGGAACTCACCTCCTGCTGGGGAAGCTGAATGCTGGGCTCAGAGCTCCTGCTTGTGTTGAGCTCTGCTTATAATCTTTTTAAATGGAGTTTTGAAGAGAGGGACTTACTTCTAAAGTGTTCGCAGAAGAGCAGGAAAGCATTGCAGAATGCGAACAGAGGGGAGTGCGTGGAGAGGCGGGTTTTAGTGATGTTCCTGACCCCTTTTCAGCAGCGCTGTGTAGTGTGGTAATGGTTATTTTATATTATACGGAGGTTTCAGCCCTAAGGTTTTTCCCATCTGTGTAGCTGAACCAGCCAGATACAGGATAAGGGCTGTGTGGAGGGGGAGATTTTTCAGGCTGCTGCTTTTGAAAGTGTTTGAGAGCAAGCAGCCATTTGCCTTTGCCATTCAAGTGGGCAAAGCGTGTGTCTACACAACCACTTCTAACTTCTGCAGAAATGTGAATCAGTGGTCTTACTCTGCACTTTGGAAGTGGTTTCATTTCGGTTTATTGTGAAAAGATTTCAATAAGCACAATGATAAGAACATATTTAATATGAACTCTTGAGTTAAAAGTTATATATTTTTCTATGTATATTGTACTAGCTGTGGTAGCAAATGACACTGTTCAGAAAGGTACTTGTGTCTGCGTTTATATGTGTTTCTGTGATTGCACATTATTGTGGGCGCTGAAAATAGAAGTATTAGAATAGTGATGTCGTAGCCTCTGCAGATTTGATGATGCGGTAGTGTCAAACTTGCTTTATAGGCTGCATTTATGAGTATGCTGAAAATTAACTTCTATTCTGCTAAAACATACTCTCTACAACCCTAAATTAGAAGAAGAGACAGATTAATGAGGTGAAACATTAACTCTGGCGTTTTGAGAATCACTAGTCATAGACATGTTTGTTCTTTTAAAACCAATATTTTCATTCTGTCAATCAGCAGCAAAGAAAATCTTTGTCCTTATTAAGGCAGGAGCTTTTATTCATATTGAGCACTGCAACTTCTTAAAAGATGCATTACCCGCAGGCAGGTGGAGGTGAAGGCCCCTTTGCTACCCTGTTCAGTTTTCCAATGGCTATGCGAACTTAAGAAAAAAAAATAGAATTTTTTTTCTCCCTTGTTAAAATTTCCTTGCTTTTTGCAATAATCTGTTTGTAAGTTCTCTGAGAGGAAATGGATGTTGTAGCAGCAAGGGAAAACCCAACTTTCATCCATTACTGTGATTAGCCTAGTTTGCAGGGCTGCAGGGCTGTGCCACAGGGCATCTGCTACTGCACTGCACTGTGCCCAGGGACCACTGCTGGGCCTTGCTGACGGGGCACTGCCTCGAAAGGCGAAACTTGCCTTTTCTGCACCTCTGACATGGGGGAGAGGGACTATTCTGTGCTGGAAAGGGGCTATGAATGTTGCTATGGCAACTCTGGGAAAATGGCAGCAGTAGGTTGGGGGGGGGGGAGGCAGAATGGTACCCAAAAGCATTCAGGTTTGATGGCACTAGTAGAGAAGGATGAGTTGTGTGAGGATGAGCTCCGAGCTGGCCCCACCATGCTTGCAGTCACCTGGCACAAACTGTGCCTGCTCATGCAGGAGCCCACCTTGAAATGGCTGAGCAGGGCAGCCAGGCTGTGACATTGTTTCTTGCAAATGCAAAATATCCATGCCAGTACTTTGCACCTTTTGGTTGAAGTTCATGGGGACTTTGCTGGCTTTCTGTTTTCAGGCTTACAAACCAAAATACGTCCCTAAAACAATTACAGTTTTCCCAATTGTTTCATCTATAGAAGTCTTTGTGCTGATATTTTTGCATAAGTTCTAGTTTGCATTAAATTTTGGATTCCAGAGGTTTTTGTCTTTCAGCTGGCATTTAAACCAGGTCCCCAGAATCATGTCCTACTCCCTCCCTTTCTCCCTCTTCCTCCATCCCCCCTAAAAAAATAATCAAAACCCAGTGTTTCATTCATACTGTTTAGTGGTAACAGTTCCTGGCTTATGTTACAGTGTCTCCTGAGTCATGTCCATATATGTTCAGGGACTGCTGTGTGGCATAAGCCAGTGGGGCTGTGAGGCAGTACCAAGCACTGCAGACCACTGCCTGAGCCTTGGCCCTACTTTGTTTGCAAGTACAGACCCGGTTACTGAGCCTGCCCGTAAGTCATCTCCGTTATTGTGCAAACCTTAACTCATAATTAATCAGTGAAACGTTTCAGTAGCTTATCTCAAGGGAGTGATAAGCATGTAGTTTCTATAAGCTTCTGTGTGATAACAAAGGAAATATGTACAGCCTGGTTCCACCTGAAGCTTGTATGAGGTTTTTCAAAAGCATCATGAAACTCTAAACCTGGGCTGAGTTTGGGTCGCCACTGAACATCCAGATCAGCAAGTTCTTTCTGATCTGCATTTTCATTACAGCTCTGTTTCCATAAATGTTTAGGTTGTTATTCAGCTCAGTTACATGGGTGTCAGTGGATGTGTTCCAGCATACAATTAGGCATGAGAGCAGAATCAGCCCTCTGAACTAATAAATCTTTTAACTGATGTGAATTTCCAGTATGTTTAGGATTCGCTGTAAGTATACAGTATGAAGTGCTAGTGAGCATTTTCATGTGTGAAAAGTGTTAGGTAAGAAATTCAGATGCCTCAAATTGTACCAGATACTGTTTCATTTTATGTCACAGAATAACTTAAAATGTCAGTGACATGAAGGCAAAATTAAGCAATAAATACTGATAGATACTGTGTAAGTCAGGACCTCCAGGGAATAATAGCTTTTTTTTTAAGATATACATTTTTTTTCTAGTTAATCTACCCAGGAGATGTGAATATACCTCATTTTTATTAGATTCCTTTTTCTTTAATTCTTTTTTTCTGTTACAGTGTTTTTGTTTCTGTCAGGAGAGCTAAGATGCAATTTACCTTACATACAGAGAGAAAGAGAGTATGTTTAAATGTGGCCAATATTAAGTGTCTTTCTAAGAAAACCTTATCAGTTTTACCAGTGACATCCCCTCTTTCAAAATGAAAAATACAGAGAAGGGTTTTCAAAGCAGCCTGTGGGTGCTGTGCACAGAACTGGTGACAGGCAATTCCTCCTGGAAGTTGTTAAAGGAGTTTTGTCAGCTATGGATCTGAGTTTCACTTTTAGAATTTGTAAAGCAGATCATATGGAGAGGCCAGTATTTTTGTGTGCCCGGAATGGACCACATTAAGTGGTATTCTTTTGGGTTGGTTTGCTTATGTGTTTGTTTTCCTCTGTCCGTATTGTTTGGATCAAAATTTCGCCGAGTAGGAAATGTGTAGGTCCATTTCACTGTTGTTTCTAGAGCACTTTGCAATCTTGTTATCTACTCAGTTACACAAATTCTTTTTTTACGGTTTTTGAACACTTGAGAACTGAAAGGTAGGAACAAAAGCATTGAAACAGTTCAGGGATATCTAAGTGTTTTTCATTGAACTGTATTTTGTTGCTTTCAAGTCTTGAACCACTTACATTCATATTAATTTGGAAGAATAACCACACTTCTTTATCTTCTCTTTCTTTAGACCTCAAAATTATTTAACAGAATTCAGTAAAGTGCTAAAAAGAATGAAAAACTAAATATTAAAAAGTATAAGCATACAAAAGATATTTGCCAAAACATTTGTATTAGTGTTCTTAGATGCTAACAGCCCCCATGAGCTGCATCAGTAATACAAGTTGTATTACTAGCATATTCCAACCTCCAAATGTCTTTCCTGTCAATATGAGAGATACCATCAAGCACTCTGAAAGCACCAACCTATTTATAAAGATATCATCAAAAAACCTGCCTGATGCAGCTGACTTATGAATCAATTATCTGGATTTCACCAGTGATATATCTGTTCTGAATTTTAGAGCCATATGTTTAGAGTAACACTGTACACAGATAGGCTATTCAGCATCCCAGCAGGGTTCTTATCTTCATGTATAGACCTGTCAAAAAAAAGGGAGAAAAATACTCTAACTGGAGGACCTGTTTCTCTGAAACAGTTTGTTAAGGGAGGAAAAAAAATGTTTGTCGATATCAACTTATTTATAACTGGAGGTAGAAGGAAAAGATTGATCAGGAGTGTGTATGAGATTGGTGCTGACAGCAGACAGTAAATTTAATTTATTTGAAAACTCATCAAGATGATCAGTGAGGTCTGTATATATAAAAAAAAAAAGCTGTTTCTTATTTGAATCACTTAACAGAGAGACAATCTTAAGTGATTATGGGAAAGCGCAAACAATCCTATGCTGAAGCATACAATTCTGCGGACATTTCTGTGGGCATTAAGGCCCAAGGAAGAGTTTCACAAAGGCAACTATCTCCATTGTTACATCTTAGCTCATTTCAGTTCTAACAACAGCTACGTTCCCTTGTCCCCAAGTCCTCCCTCCACTTCTAGATACCTTGGGGATTTCAGTTCCTTTGTATTAGTGGGCTTATGCGCTGGGATCTGCTACTTTACTAAGGCAGTATTTCAAAGGTAGATAAAGGGAGTTTGTTAAGCATTCCCTTACACCAGTTGCTGCTTCTTGCACTGCTCTTACAGCAAGAGGCTCTGAACCAAAGCCATGTAAGCAGATACGCGCCTCGTCCTAAGCAGCCTGCGAAATAACGGCCGAGGCAGCTGAGGTTGGGAGTACAGAGTGGCACAGGTTGTTAAGCAACTTATCCAAGGTCATTCTCTCTCTGCTTCGGTTTGTTTACTTCTCTGAGGAGATTACAGTGTTGAGCTGTTGAATTAAGTATTAACATTTCCCGAGTTCTCATGGGAAGGCTAAGTTGTTACACACCAGCAACTAGAAGTGACAAAGCTGGCACATCACACCAGCCCAACAGAATCCACTCAGGTTACCTTCTGTAAGACTCGTATCTGCACTGCAGTTAATCAGTCAGAAAAAATCCTGCCCTATTAGATGACGCTACGAGAGTTCCTTGTGGGCTTAAAGAACACCTCAGAAGAGAGTAGGATTGTGTGGATAGTTTGCAAGTGAACTTACAAAAATAAGACAAGTTTTAGGTTGGGATTTCATATATGATATTAAGCTATATTTTTCTAAAGTTACTGAAGATTATGATTATGCAGTTTGAGACAGCCTTTCAGAGGACAGGTGTGTGGCACTTTGGAAGAATCAAGTCTCCTGAAAGGTGTAGCAAGCTGTATACCCACCTTCTCTCCTTCCCCTCCCCACTCTCAGGAAAAAATAATAAAAAAAAAGCCACATAAGGAAGAATGTGAACATCCTCATCTAGTGATCTGATTGGCATAGGAAATCTATCATTCACATTGAAGTAAAATTCTTCCCTCTGGACGGAGATAGTCTATCACAAGAGGTGTGGAAATTGTGACCATAAGTAATCCTCAAAACTCGCCTGATATGGCCCCCAGGTCATGCCTTGGGCCTTTTTAGAGGGGGCTAATGCTAAAACTTATGAATCATTTGTGACATCTGGGAGCCATAGTAGCACGCATGTTGTATGAGACAGGTTGGATGCTTTCCTTACCCAAGGTACCTCAGTATCCAAGCTCCATTAAAAGTCAGCAGGAAGCTGTAAGGGCTCAGAAAACACCTCTGAATTCTGGTCATTTAAGCATTAATGGATTTAAGGAATTAAATAGCATCAAGCATAGCAAATATTGACCTCTCCTCAGAAAATATTTACCATCTCATTTATTGTTGTATGTCTCCTGCACTAGGATGATATGTTGACATTAGCAGCTATGATTTGCAAGGTGCACTAATGTCCTAAATTGACAAACTCAGCTATTTACTTAAAGGCCCCTTGGATTGATTTCTAGATGCTCTGCTCATTGTAAATGCGTCTTCTCCATGTAAAAATGTCACTTTGGTTTTAGGTATTTGTAGTTTTATAGCATAATTTTGAGCCTCATTTATTTTATATTAACAACTTGCCAATTTTGTGAGTAATAACATGGCAAGCTTTCATATACATAAGGCATATTTTAACCTGAGCATTTCCAAGCCTTATTTAAAGATACATTGGAAGTAGCTTATAAATTTTGCAAACTGGGAAACTGAGGTATTTTGCTGTAAGGAATTCACTCTAATATCTATTGACAGAAGCTAATCCCACCTTTTCATAAAAGATTTAGGGCCTTAGCCACTTTAAAAGTGAGATGTTAGAGATCTGTTTCCTTAGGAGTTCTGAAATACTTATTTTTATTTAGAATCTATGTTTCCTGCTTTCCGGAAGCTGAATCTACAGTGCAACAGCTATTTCCTTTTTACAGCATAACAGATATTTCCCACATCTGTTTCTTTGCCATTTGCTAGAGCTTCTATATATTTCTTCCATAATTTTTCACTTATGTATATAGAAACCACATAGAATTGTTCTCATTCGTAGCCCTAGTTTGATCTGTAAGAGCAGCTCTGTGTTTGAAGTTAAGATAAGCAAATAAGAGTTCATCATTCAACATTCTTATGTTGTATTTTGGCTCACCTTTGCCCACTCATTTGTGACACACTGAGGAAGCTGGAACGAAGAACTTTGAAAAAGGAAAACAGTCATCTGCATAATCTGATCGGCCACTTGCATGTTCCCTTGCTGTGACTTGCATTGAAATGTAGCATGAATCTCAGGTTATCCTAAATTGTCTTCTCAGTCTATCCCAACTTCAAGAGCCTGTCACTTAAGCTCAGACTGTAAAAACATACAATTTTATCTGTGGATGTTCCAGGAACAGTGGTGAAGATGTCATTCATGAAATGCTTTATCTTTTGCAGCAGAAGTATTGCTTAATAAAGAAAAATCCACAAGGCTTGAAACAGACATTTACAGTGAAGATAATACCTGGATTTTTCTTCTCTGATGTATCTGTCATGAAGTCTTGAACACAAAAAGGATTCCTTCCTTCAACCTCTCACCAGCTGCCTAGAAAACACCTGTTTTCCTCTTTAAAATGTTTCCATTAGGCCAAGCTTCTGAAAAGAGTGTTAAAATGATGCACAGAGACAATCAAGCACAAGTTGGTACACAGTGTAATTATGGAAAGCACATGTTTTAATGGTGATAGTCTATTAAGTTTTATAATCTGAAATCAGTGACATTTGCAATAATTATTATTAATAGCCTGGTTCCTTACTAGTCATATTTAAATGGAGCTTTATAGCTTAACTAACTAAAATAATCAGCTTCCAATGGTGTATTATATTAGCCTAAATCATGGAACGGTTGGTTTTTAAGATGTGCCTTCATTAGCTCCTTTTAACTACTTATTATGCTGTAAATAAGGTAAAAATAACTCAACACTATTAGCCTGAATTACTCAGAAGTCACTAATGGAAAGCTTCACTGAAACCCAGATACAGTTTTCTATGAAATAAAAACGAAAGACTGTGACCATTTGTGACCCTTCGTTGAACCTGAAATTAGATGAGCTTGTGCACAGCACCTTGACATCAGTCAAGAGCTTCTCAATGATTCCAGCATGTTGGGATCAAGTCTCTCGTCAGTTAAACCTTGCACAACACATTCTCTGCTTGTTGTGTCACCAAGATGGTGTGTGTCATGCTTATTCCTAATTTCCTTATTACTGGCATCTTTGCCAAGAAGACTGCTGCAGTCATCTGAAGCAGAGAACAGAATATACTAGAAGTAGCAAGAGCAGTGCGGATGAACAGAGCCTTATGAAAAATGAATATAGTAAAGGAAAAGTGGGAAGACTTTTCTTAGAAACTAGCAGTGGATGAAGTGCTTTTGCCTGCCCTATACCTGTTGGGACTTAAGATATTTTTACAGTTTTAAATTGTCTGAGGATCCCACAAAACCTCTTTTGAAGTAGGAAGGGCTGATACATATTAGGAAGCCACCAGGAACAGTTTTTCTGAATAAAAAGGTGACACTTGTAGTTTTTTTTATTATTATTATTTTATTTTATTTTTTATTTTTACTGTAATCATGCTTTGATCAAAGGTTTTCCTAGGAATACACTTTATTTCTTAATACTTTTATAGACAGCATTAGTTGGTGTCTTTTAAATAGCTTAAAAGTTTAATTCAAAGTGAAATGTTTTCTCTTTTTCTCTTTCTTTTGCTTCTTCTTCTTTTTTTTTTTTTTTTTCTAAATGATATACAGCATCCAGAACATTTCTCATAAAGCACTTTTTTGGTTTGATGTAAGTAGAGAATAACCATTCAAAGAGATAGAACAGAACCTTTTGTAACAATAAGTGAAATCATTTTTTAAAAGGTAAGAAACTAATTGACTTTTCAATCCTACTTTTCTCAAAGGAGTTAATATCTAGCAGGATGCATGAGAACAGCTTATTTTTCTTCACCTTTACTGAACTGGCACTGTTTTTATTTTAACTTGCCTCTGTATTTTTCACCTATATTAAGTGAATTAAAGGACATCAGCAATTCACAGAAGTAATCCATTTTCAGTCAGGACATTACTGCTTGTTTTCTCAGCGTGTTCTGCTGATCCATCTAAAGAATGGATCTTATCATTGCAAAAATCAATTGATGTGCAAGGTGGTCAACATTTACCAACAGCAGATAGTTATCATCATTGTAAATACAGAGTGTAAAGGAAGTACTCAAAATATATTTTTGGGGGGTCTGTGTTGGTCTGTTAAATGGCATTTTGTGCTATAGATGATTGATGAAAAGATTTGCATTCTTGTTAACTGTTGCATGCCATAGTGCTTGTTTGTAGCTATGTGCCTGGCACATCTCTCAATTTTGTGTCTTGACCTCCAAGTCTGTTATAAAAAATATGCTGTGTATCAAATGTAAGTGAAATAGGACAAGAATATGATTGAATGACAAATGTCATAGATGAAGCGAAGGCAGAGTGCTCCTATTGGAATGTTCTTTGAATATCATGTAATAATTGATATTCTAACTATTTTAGTTTTAACGCTTATAAACACTTAGACTGTTTTCATCCAAGCTTTTTAACTTTCATTGATAGTACACTGAAACTCTTTATAAATACCCTTGCAGCAGTGGAAGGGTGCTTTAAAAGAGGAAGCAGTGCATATTCTTTTTGTAGGTGTCACAACACCAGTCATGTTTTCCATGAGTATCCTTAGACTTGCCTGTGACCATCAGCATTGTTCAACCAGACAGTCCACAGGAAATATCCTTCTATCTCACTGTCATTCTCTCAGTTAGGCCGAAACTTCTTGCTAGTTCAAACCTTAGAGGCTGTGCTGTCTCTACTGCAGCTTTGAGAGGTGAGCAAAGGAAGAACATATGTAATAGAATCAAGTGGTTGAAGGGGGTATCTGGAGATCATTTAGTCCAACCCCTGCTCAAAGCAAAGCTATCTTTGAAGTTAGGTCACGTTGCTCAGAGCCTTGTGCAGGCAAGTTTTGAAAATCTCCAAGGATGGAGATTCTGAAATCTCACTGGTAAACCTCTTTCAGTGCTTAACCACCCTTTTTTTTCCTGTTTTTTTTTCTTTTTTCCTTATATCTAGTTGGAATTTCCCATACTGCAACTTGTGTCTGTTCTTTATGTCTTTTTACTCTGCACCTCTGAGAAAAGTCTGATTCTGTCTTCTCTGTAGACCCTTGTTGGGCAATTAAATCCCCCCACTTTTTTTAGCTATTCTCAAAGCTAAGTAAACCCAGTTGCCTCAGCCTTTCCTGGTGCATCATGTGCTGTAGCCCCCTGATCAACCCAGCAGTTCTCTTCTGAACCAGCTTCAGCTTGTCAATATTTTTATTGCACTGGAGGCACCAAAACAGCACAGTTTTCCAGAAATAACCACACAAATGCCAAGCTGGAGGAAATAATAACTTCCCTCAACCTGCTGGCTGTGTTCTTAAAGACTAGCATGCAGTTGGCCTGCATAGCTGCAAGAACACATTACTGATTCATATTCAACTTGTCTACTAGGGCCACCAGCTTTTCTGCACAATTGCTCTCTAGTCTACTTAGTCCTTGGCCTGTACTGATGCATGACTTCACATTTATTTTGTTGAAATTCGTAAGGTTCCTGTTGGCCTGCTCCTGCAGCTAGTCTAGGTCCCGGTGAATGGCAGCCCCACAGTTTTTTAGTCTCTGCCCCCAGTTTGATGTCATTGCAAACTTGCTGAGGGTGCATTCTGTTCTGTTGTTGGTGTTGTCAATGAAAATGTTAAATAGCATCAGTCCCAAAATCAACCCTTGAGGAATGTCGGGAGAAACCCGTCCTAGTTAGACTTTGAACTGTTTGTTGATCACTACCTTTTTAGCTGGACCATGCAGCCAGTTTCCCAGCCTCCTTATAGTCCTCACATCCAGTCCGTTTCTCCATGTCAGTTAGTGCTAGGAGAGATTGTATTAAAGGTTTCACAAATTTTTCACATACTTGGAAATGGCTTCCAGCAAGACTTGCTACACAGTCTTTCCTGACACAGGTGGACATCTCCCTGGCACAGTGCCTACTGAGAAGAGCAGTGGGGAAGGATCTTAAGGGAGAATCTTACAGCTGCAGAGACTGTACCATACTGCCTGAAATATGAAAGCATATGGAGCTAGCTAAGCAAGATTCAAGTGTACAGCTTCCTCATTAGTGAAAGGAATAGTCAAGATATACTGTATATACGAAGTCAGCTTACAGTAATCATTTCAAATTGCAAAATAAATATTCTTAAGGCTACAGTCCATCTGATTTCTCTTGGCTACCTCTTTTCATGTACCAAGGGCAAACATAGATAATGAGGGGCATCAAGAATTGCAGGTTCTTTTCCTAACTTGGCTTTAGACTAGCTAATATGACCTTGTAAGTCCCTGAGGAGTTGTGCAGAAGCTACCTTCAGCATTTTCAAAATTGCTCTCTGAATTCAGTGGCTTAGACCCATCTCTCCTTTTCTGTCTTTCCTTTTACCTCTCTGCTCACACAAGTACCTGTAAAAATGGAAGATCATTTTGCAGCTGTGAAAAGGAGGAAAGCTGAAAATTTTAATATTGGATAATTAGAAAAATTACCATCAACAAGTGATTATTTCAGGAAAACCATTTTTTTTCACTGCTAAATGTATTATTGATTCCTGGTTTATTTTTTCTCCCTTTTCAAAGTACAAAGACCTTAAATAATTTGAAGTTCTCCCTTATTCCTCAGAATTGCGGCATATGACTGATAACTGCCTTTAGAACTCCTAATAGCTAAATTACAATTATTATGCAAAGACCTACAATAGACAGTTATATGGATTGTTAAATGACTTTGCCTTTTTTGCAAACCATAATCATTTTCCTTTATTAGCTGAAGGATTTCATAATTTAAGGGAGATGAGAACCTATAAGTCACACTTTCAAATAAGGAACATGGATATTGCAAACATTAAATTCTCCCATAAAAATGTTAAGGCATCATTAAACTAGGATCAGATTAATACAATTCAGTCAACTCTAGATAGATATCTCCTGTAATAGGCTGAAACAATACCTAGTGATATAGGATGTATAAGATTTTACTACAACCAATTTATAAACCTATAAAACATACAGGTATCACTCAAAGCCATCATTAATTGCACATGCCTTGTATTAAATCAAGTGAGTTTCGTAAGGAGAAATATTTCCCTCCCTTACTATGTCGCTCTTTCTATTGTTAGCTGCTACTGTAGCATCTTACTTCTACCATAAGTCAGATGAGAGTTTCCTTCTGGTAGAGGTTGACCTGAGAATCTGTGCTTGATTTATCCATCTGCTTAGGTGTCTGAAAGATTTTTAAATGAATTTTTGGGGGCATAATTTAGTTCTCACTTCTAGCATTGTAAATCTGGAGTCATTCTGGATTTGCTCCAGAATAACAGCAAGCAGGATTTGAGCCTGAATTTAGTCATATTAAAAACAAAGGCTCATGTCTCCCCTCTTCAACTGGTCAAAGGAAGGGTGATAGCTGGAGAAAAAGAGGCAATGGACAGCTGGCTCTGTGCAGGTTCCTTCTAAAGGTACAAAGCCGCTGTGAGGATCTGGAGAAATCACAGTTTTAGGCAAGCAAGACAGAACTGAATGAGAGAAGTACTTCATGCGTCAGTGTGCCTTTCCAGTCCCTTGACTGCATACCTGCTATGAAGAATAAAGCTGAGTTTGGACTGGTAATGGGCTGAACTGCTTCTGGTGCCTAAACTCCTCGTTCAGATCCAGCTTAGATCAGTTGTCTTCAGTAACACCTGTGTGGAATTTGTGTGTGATTCCTTGATAGTAATTTTGGTCCAGTGCATTGCATAGTAAGCAATCAGTGACTGAACAGATTCGTACAAAATAATTATTTTGTTTGGGGTGATAAGCAAGAAATACTGGCTAATAGCAGGTGAGTATATTGCTGGCTCTGATTATCTTGTGAAGAATCTTCAGAGCTTCTATTAGACTGGTGTCTCTCCCATTCTGCATCTGGACTTTACATACTCTGGTCAAAGTGAAAATGAAGATGTTTTGATATCCATCCTGTGTTCTTATCTATTATATCTATAGATATAATAGCTACATATGTATCTATATAAAAATGTATCTGTGTGTCTATTCTTCTCTATTTGTCCCATGACTTGTGCCAGAAGAGTGCTGGTATGCATATTTAGAGCGTTGTATATATTAGCGTACTTTGACTTCCATTTGTGTATACCTGTATCTAAATATGTTAGCACAGATTTTCAAAAACAGATCAGATATACATCACATACGTGTGCACTTGTGTATGCAAACAGGAAAGAGAAGGAAATATTTTTCCCACTCCCCTCACATCCACTGGCACATATCAGTGCATTTTGTTAGCAATAGATAAGGTCATAATGATACACTGTTCTGTGTATTAGTAATCCAAGTATGTATATACCCTCTGCTACTAAATTAATAACAAGATCCAGAGGTTGAAGCTGGACTGACAAGGAGATGAAAAAGGAGAAACTAGCTTGCCAAGATGAACACAGGTGATGCGGCTCCTAGAAGAGTTACAGCACCAGTAAGGAGAAAAGCTTGTTGGAAGCAATGTTTAATGGCTAGATAGGAAAAGACTGCTTTAACAACTAGATCTGTGAAACCAGACTAGATCATTTAGGATGCATAGTCCTGGGTATGCCCCTGGACACCTAGAGAAACTTAGCACATATACACACAGATAGAATTTGTTTGTAAATCTGTAATAATGATTAAAAATGCAAGAAAACATAAGGAGAAGTCAAACAGAATAAAAGATGAATATAGATTAGTTCTCTTGTAAACATTTTACAGTTTTGTCTGAAGTAAGCTGTGTAATTTAGCTCAATACCTGCAGTATTCCCTGAGGTCTGTGTAGGACACATTCCAGCCTACCTTAGTCATTTATTGAATCATCTAATGCAATCGAATTTTGAGTGACAGCCAAAATTACATGTAGTTAGTAAAAAGTTGTTGTATTTAATCATATAATTGTGCATCCATTTAGCTCACCGCAGCAATCATAAGAACCCTTACGCACAAATAACTTTACCTGTGTGACTTGTCTTTGATAAGTAGGAAAACTCACTCTGGGGGCATTCTCATGCAGAGAATTTGGAGCTTGAGGCATAGCTCTAAGCTAGCAAGACACATTTCTAATAACCCATAATTGTAGGTGAGGCCTCTGTTTAAGTTGGCATTTTTTGTATGCAACTATCTTGTTGCAAATCAAAAGATGACTACCCTGGTGATCTCTCTTGTGGAAGAAACTATGAAGCAGTTTCTATTCTATTTTACCAATATAACTGTATAAGAAAATAGAACTGTAATTAACTATACAAGAAAATTTCAGCCTAGATTCCAGTCTAGATTTCCCTTGAGCTTCCTTCATGAGGAAGTAGGGACTATGTGAATGTTCTGTCAGTTCATTCTCCTACTAAGAACTTTTGAACCTGTTAGTACTGGTCAAATTTGAAAAAGGAACTAGAGTGTCAAAATGCATCGTTTCATGGAAAGTTTCATGGAAATAAGCATGAAAATAGCACCAGATTAGCACTCTCAGGGAGAAAAAGGCATTTACAGTGCAGCTATTGCATGCACTCAGTAGCAGCAGCCAGCTGGCCCATCAGTACATGCACACTTTTGGGCTTCTCATGGCATTATATGGTTGCTGTAGTGCTGTAATAGCTGGAGATGCGATGAAAAACTGGTGTGACTGTGACCTCTTATCCATTGTGTAAAGGAAATAGCTCACTGAACAACTTCAGTTGTTGTTTCATTAAACTCCCTGTTTAGATATGTTAGATATATTAGAGCCATTTGGTATAAAAGCCTACATTTGCAAAGAGCGGGACACTCAGTTGCAGAGCAATGCATAAGCAACACACAGATTTAGTGCAGTTTGTTTGCAAGTAGTGAGCTTGGTCCATTCTCTTGGGCTGGTATTGCTGTTAGAGTAAGACAGACAGTGAGCCACTGTCTTTCCCCTCTGCACACAGTGCTGATACATATTTTCCTGGACAGAAAGCCCTCTATTAGTTCAATCACTAGCTTGGGACTCAGAAGACCTGATTTAACTTTCTGCTCCACTTTAGACATTTGAGTTACCATAGGTAAGACATTTAAAATATGTCTGTGCTGCAGACTGCAGTGAAGCATCAAGATCTGCTAGTTTTTTAATGAGCTAGCTAGGAAGCAGTCTGTGGCAGTACTCAGTTAACTTAGCTTCACTTCAGTCCATCCATTAATTTAATATGTGATGGTTGGATTTCAGGGTGTTTCATGAAGTTCAGTAAGGATCAAATATAATCCAGCTTCCTGATGAATTATATGAAATAAATTTAGCATTAACTGACCCCAGCGGTTAGCCTAAGTTAGATGTTAATTGTCTAGCAATAGGGGCTAAACTGACTTTACAAAGTAGGACAGATCGACCCTGTAGGGTTGAAGAAGAAGAGCAACATAACTAGCAAAGAGCCCCAAGAGGCCAATTTGGAACATGATTCATTTAATGTAACTTTAGAGATCTATACTCCTAAATATCTTTATAGTTGGTGAACAACTTAATGCCTTTTTGGAACAAACTCCATCCAGCTTATTCCAGATATCATAGAATCAATATCTCCTTGATGTGACAAATTGTTTGCTAGAAAGGCATCTAGCTGAGATGAGAATCTAGAGGTAGACCTCAGTATTTATCCAGGTGAATCCCATCCTCAGAATCTTCCCAGTAAAGTGATCTTACTCATTTAAAGGTTGCAGCAGTACATGTGCACAACATACTACAGACAAGAAATGAAACACTCTTCTCTAACTGTGCGTTAGCCCCCTGCCATGTCTCCAGAAAGGTGTTCTGGGGATACATGTCTTAAGCAAGTGGTAGAAAGATCAGGTGGAGGCAAGACCTCTTATCCAGATGAATAGGTATTGTTAGGAAAATAATAGAAGCTTTAGGCACTTCTTGAGCATATTAATATGCCTGGACTGTATGTTAACAGGAAACCTTTCAGCATCTTGGATAAGATAATTGAACTTTATTCTAGCAAAACAATTGAGTTAAAAAATGTCAGTCCTGAGAAAGGATAAACCTTATAAACATTTATACTTTTATTAGTAACAATACTGTCAATTGAAGCCTATGAAACTTAATATTTTTAAGCTTAGCATGAGTGATAGCAGAATTGTTTTATTGTAAAGAAGGGGAGTTTTCACCTGTTCTTTGTGATCAGTTGTCTTGAGTTTATATCATTGATGTTTCAATGTTTCGTTGCTCACTGAAGAGGATGAAGTGGGAGCAAAGAACCACGAGAGGGAGCTACAGGAAACTGTAAAGCTGACATTTTTCTCCTCATTAAGCAGCACGTTATCTTTAAAAGGCTAAAGGTTGTAAAACATTCAGAGGATCACAGCCTCTTTAAATAAAGATTTTCTGTGAGGGAATCCACGTGAAGGCTTGTCAAACAAACAAACAAAAAAATGTTGAAGTCAATATAAGAAGTTGTGCCTTTTAAAAATTAACTCTAAATTAGATTTAGATACCACAGTGCCTGCAATTTAAAGGTCTAATGTTTAAATTTATACATTCTTTATATAAATTTCAAGCAATAGAATAAATAATACAGTTACAATGTCATTTTGCTGTTGAATATGAACATAACAGTGTATGGAGGACAGATCTGCTTAGATCATTTGGTTCAAGCCCCTTGATAGCATCTCCATTCTCTGCTTGTCTCAGTTACAGTACATATTTCTATGTACTGTCAGAGTCCTGCACTGGAAAAAAATGGATATTTTACAAAGTTCAGCAGAGATTAAAAGCGTATCTGAACTCCTGGTCAATCTTAAAAAATGAATTTAGCTGTAAATGGCTCAACATAGGGATAAACGTGGATATTAATTATATAACTAGAGGGACTCAATTTACTTTGTAAAGCAATTAAAAGTAGACAGAAACTTACAGTTTGATTCTGAGAAAGAATAATGTCTATTTAAAAATAACTTCCTACCCGGAATAGCTTTCCTATCTCTATCATTTGTGGGAAAGAGAGGAGAAAAAAAAAAAAAAAAAATGTAGGCTCTTACAGCACTGCTTCTTTATGGAAAAATCAAAACCAAGTTTTAAAACAATAGAAGTTCACACTTAGGCGCCAAGATCCACATTTAGGCATGTAAACAAAGGATTTGCTTTTCAAATGTCTGAGCAGCATGCCAAAATTTTGTTTTCCCTCATTTTCTTTTTCCATGGGAAGGTTAAGACTGTGAAAGAGGCCTCTGCTTCTGTGGATTGGTTTAAAGGGGAAAAGAGTTGGATATTTTTACTATAAAGATGGCTAATTTATTCTAGTGTACAGTTTAATGTTGCCCTAGATTATTCTAGGCTGGTTATGTGTCTCTCTCTTTTTTTCTTTTCTCTCTTTTATTGCTTGTTTAAAGGCAGATAAGAAAGTATTCTTTTCAAGCACATTTGTCAGAGGTGGAGTTTGCTCCTGCATCCATAAGCAAAGCAAATCTGTAGGAAAACTTCATTAACTGAAAGCACTTGCTCAACAGGCATGCTGATGGAAAATTTTACTGTTCGTAGATACTTACTGCATTTTACTTTTGTCTTAAGTAGAATTCATAATATCCTCTTCACAGCTGACCCTCTGAAAATACCACTGAGTGATGTGCATCCATCATACTTGTTCAGGTTGAGAGCCACCACATCCCTCTCTCTACCTACCTACCTACCTTCTGGCTGGACAGAACGTGTTCAAATATCTACTCTTCTACCATCTTCATAACAGTGCCGCTAGACAGAAAGAAAGGAAAGAAATAAGGTTATCCCCACATTGCTCATAGGGTTTTTATGCGTCAGTGTTTGCCCTTCATAAACATTTCGGTTTCCAGCAATGGGCTAGAAAACCTGTAGTAGCTCCTTTTGTCTTTTCAGTATAGCACAGCATCAAAATTTCTGATCCACCTCTTTATTGCTGTCTTGATAAAATACATTAAAAATAAACAGTATGTTTGGTTGGTCTCCTTAATACTACATATGCTTATTCCTTTTTCTGGGATTTTAGGCTTGTTTCTGCAGGATTTTTCTCTCTGCCCTGTTATGATTGTGGCTATAGCAGAATTTACAAACAAAAGGAGTTTAATGCAGACAGACATGACAAAAGGGAAAAAAGCTGAGGTTGTGCTTGTCTTGATTGTTTATTTTGAAATAGTTGTGAGAAAAAGCTTCAAAAAACACCTGAAATCTCTCTGAGAGACAGCATTTGGGAGCCAGGGGCTATTGCTTTCTTACTTCAGTAGTATCTCTGCTTTTATGTCACTGTTTCTAAAGTAAAAGAAAATAAATAAATAAATAAATAAGTTGAAGGCAGTGAGAAAGAACATCAAATTCCGAGTGCCATTCTCAGGCAAACCGTTACAGAAACTGTAGAAAGTTCATCTGAACAAGGACTTCCTGATGTGACACCAAGAAACTTTAGTGCTTATATGGTAATTTCAAGCTCTTTTGGTGAGAAAGGGTGGGGTTTGCATGCTGAAGCAACCCACGCTGGCAGTCCACATTGTGCCATGCCCCCTCTCCTCAATGAGTTCAATGTGCTGCAGGTGTCATCGCTATCAAGGCTGAACATCCAGCATGGAAACAACATGTATTTCTTTATGCAAGCAGGTTTCTTGCTTGCATCCAGTTAAATGATTCAGTAAGCTTTGTGAGATTATATGTTATCCTATGATATCTTCAAATGTGGCTGAGCCATTAACACATCAGGTTCACTTTTAAAACCCTATGAACATTTGGCAATTTAGAAATCAGTCTTTCATGTTTCCCATTTTCCTTTAAAAAGCCTTCAGTTTTAAGGAATCAATGAATAATACTAATAAAATATACAGAAAGAATGTACATTCTTTAACCACTTTCAAACTGAGTTACTTCCCAAATTCTGCTCTCTTCTTCATCTACACTTGCCAGCAATAAGAAGCAAGCAAACTCCTGATCATAAACTAGTCAGATTATGTGTGTACTGAGGGCTTTAGCATGCCTGAGCCTTCGTGCAGCCTGCAGCTGTGTTTCAGCTGGTTTTCAGGAGAATGAAACCCAGCACATACGCTGCAAGACAGCCATTGTGTTTTCCAGCACTTACCCCATCTGGACAGCAGGGAAGCAACACTGTGGGGCATACTGCAGATTATACCAATCCAGAAGTCAACATCCCATTAATGCTGGCAAATCAAAACTGATTACCTTCTCTGTAGCTATCTTACTAATTTTTAAAGGATAAAGAATATGAAAAAGTTTTCTACTGTTCACTGTATAAAGATACATGAAGGCTTCTTCAATATGTAAAAGAAAGAGGCTAGAGCCTCTTTTTTATGGAAGTGTCCAATTTCTAGATTTAATTTTTCTGATTTGAATTCTAGGTCTGCATGGTTCTTTGTTTTTACAGAAGTTTTTTTTTTTTTTTTTTTTTTTTTTTTTTTTTTTTTTTTTAAGGCTTTACAGCTTTATACCACAGTAAAGCAGTGTTAATAGATCCATCTTACATCCAGTTTATTTAATATCAGTGCAGTAAATACAGATAAGAGTTTTCAAACCTGACAATGCTAGAGTTGGCAAGATATTGGTACCCTGACAGATTGACAGCCTATTAGTAGTTCTGGAACTGCATGTGTGCTGAAAAGCTGGCGGGAGCACATGAATAGTCTTGGTTTCATAGATACTGATAGTACAGTCTTAAATATGTGAGGCTTGATATTGCATGGCAGCATCTGCATAGAAATAAAGCAGAGTTGTGCTTGTCAACACTGAGAACTAGATTCCAGTATTTCTAGTCTTTAAAACAAATGAAATAAAAAAATATATCTTTCCCTTAAAGAAGTGATCTTTGGTTAACTTTTTAATTAAAATGTGTTCATTTTATTTTATAACAGTAATGTTAAAATTATATAGCTTTTGATGTCATCTTACTGGGGTGCACATTTTAAAATCGATATTCTGCTCTGATAAAGTGATCTTACTAGTTTCAAGGCAGGTGCAACTTCATGGCAGAGGTAGGCTTCCACTCAGAAGCTTACAAAGTCTGAATCCCAGCTGCCCTTGGAATGAGTAAGAGGCAGTCAGTCACCTTCAGATCACTTCTCTTATCTTTCGTAATTTCTGTATGAGCATAGGATTTTCTAACATGCTGGGCTAAGCCCTTATTCAGTTAAGTTTACAGTAAGAGTCCTGAATGTCAATTGACAACACCTTTAGACCCATCTGATGTTTAATACCCACATTTGAGAAGTGTAACTAACACATTCTATAGTGCTCTCTCAAATAGCATTTCAATACCATAGCAGTGACTAGGTTTTAAAAACATTGGTCCTTTAAGAAAAACATGAGGCACAAGTTAGGAAAACAGGTCTGACCAGCAGGCTGACCTTTAATTCCAGGCCATAACTCATGCTTTGTACCAGTACACGTACTTGGGCTTTACAAGGTTCCGCTTGCTACTGGAAGCGAAAAGGCATATATTTACGTTACAGATAAGTAAACTTCATTACAGCAGATGAAAACTGTTCTGCCAAGGGAATCAGCCTGAGAAGTTATACTGACCTTATACTGGCCCTAGCTATATAATGATTTCACTGAACAATGCCCTTGCCTAAAACAGTCCAATGCTCACTATTTGGTTGCTACCCTCCTCTAGCCTCTCTACATTCTTTCATCACTCAAACTAGAACAAGAGACAATACTACCTTGTTTATCTGCTTCTGGTACCTCTGCCAAGTGCAAGCAGCTTTGCAGTTAAATACCTTTTGTATACTTTGTGTCTAAGCATTTAATTCATTTCAGCAGGTGTCAGTACCCTTAGGTATGTGATGCTCTGAGTCTTTCTTCCTTAAGTTAAATACAAATATGCTGTTGCATACAGTAGCGGTATTTTGTTTTGCACTTTAGTGCAAGTGTTCTTGCAGGAAAGAACAAGTACATCTCAGAGTTCAGAAGCAGGACTGTTGGTCAACAAGGCTGAGTTTATTGGAAATAATTGCTACAGTGACATCTGGAAGCTCTATCCAAGATAGCTTTTGTGCTGAATAAATGCAAGGTAAAACTCTCATTCTCCAAGCTGCTTGTGAGATAAAGGGTGAGAGGGGCAGCTTAGAGATTAAATGATGTAGCCCTAACACAGTAAGTCTATAGTAGAACTGGAAACCAGAACTGGAGTCTTCTAGGTCTAGACCCTGTCCACTTGACCAAAGTGTCTCCATCTTTGGTTTGTACTATCTTATCTTTCCAAACAGAGACCTTTAGAAGAAATTGATTGAATCCCAAGTGCTGCTTGTGCTCTGTTATTTCAGCTTCAAGGCTAACTATCTTTTACACCGATTTCCTTCTTTTTCCAAACATATTGTTGATCAGCTTGGCCATTGACTTTGATCCACTTGGTCGTCTCTTTTCCTTCACTTTGAAATTTGAGGTGACATTTCTCAGGACTTTCATGAACATTGCCACAACTTCCTGATAATGTTCTGCTGCAGACAGTTCACAAAATTGGCATTTGTTATCCATTGCCAGCTTTTGTCCTTCATCCCAGCCAACTTCCCTCATGTGGCACAGATCTTGTTTGTTACCAACCAGAAACACTGCCGACTCGACCATTCTGAAATTAAAAAGGTTCTAATTAGAGAAAAGACATATTAATCATAAATAATACAATCTCTAGTGCTCTCTCAAATGGCATTTCTAATATCGTATATACATATACATACATATATATAAGCGTTATTGTGCTGTATGTTGTATTATTATACTGTGTGTGTGCGCAGGCTGTGCTTCAGGGTAATAGGCATGGGAGCCATACAACCTTTCCAGGTAGTGTTAAAGTTTTCTATTAGCCAGAGTCAAAATTCAGTGCTTTTCAGACAAAAAAAAAAAAAAAAAAAAAAAAAATCTTAACTATCAGGATGTCCTCATTTTAGTTTCTCTATCTAGTAATCATATATATTTTTCTTCACTACAGTTTTCATACTGTACAAGACTGAGTATATTTTTAGCTTCTGGATTTCACAAAGAAGCAAGCTGAATGTTATCTCTAGTTGCAGATGAGAGAATAAACTCAGAGAGACAAATCTAACATCAGTGTCAATGGCCTAATTCAGAAAAAAAACACAGAAATCTTTATTTTAAGGATTTTGCTAAAATACTTTCATCCACAGAAATGATATGAAAGAAATATCAGCCTTAAAACAGACTGAAAAGCATTAAAAAATATTTACTCCACTGGTGATAAAAGAAAATGATTTTATTGTCATTTATTTTGAAAGAGTCTCAGCAGCTTGATTACACACCAGCGCATATATTCAGACTCTTACCATTTTGATTGCTCTTTTTGGAGGTAGTTTATTTGTCACCACATGGTGAACCATGTGTACAAACGACACTGGTGTCACCACTAACAGCAGTTTAGGAGAAATTCACAGTGTTAAATTCATTCACTGGGAGAAGTAGTTTCTTCGAACCCCCTACTTGTGTATCTCCACTGGTAACTGAGTGGGGAAGCAGCAGCACAGAGAGACCATGCCAACATTTTACCCATGTGAGTCACAGTAGACAGACCTGTGGCAGTTATTGAAATGGTAATGTTGTAAGAGGTAAGAATGAAAATCCTCATGTACTTGGCCTTGGACACAGTGAAATAGATTGTAATTTGCAACAGAGTTTGCCTTCAAGTCTCTTATTGTTGGTATTACATTATGGCTGCTAGGACACAACTGGATTTTAATTGCTACTAGGATGCCTGTATCTCACTGAAATGTTCGTGGCTTTTTTTCATACGTTGTTTTGAGGGAAACAAAACTAATGGCACTTACTTTTTGCAGGCTCCTACATGAGACTCGCGGATCCGGTACAGCAGCGCTTTGGCAAACGCAAACGACGCTCTGTCACTGATGTCGTAAACCACGATAAAGCCATCAGCCCAGTGCAGCTCATCTGGGAGTGAGAGCTTCCCCCGCTGCGCTTGAGAGAAGACCAGATTCACGAGCAAAAAGACAGTTACTGGTGTCACTTCAGAGTATTGGCTTTGTCACTGCGATGGTGAGAACACTGCATCGCTCGTTGCAAAAGATATAAACAGGTCTGGGTGCTAGCATTGAATTAAGGTGAGTCCGGTTCCCAAAGTCTAATGAATAACCATTGCTACAGATGGCACTTCGAATCATTGATAAATTCACTATAAAACACCTCTGCTTTGTTTAGTGGAAAATTTGTATTAACTCTACAGCCATTGCTTTCAGCAGAGTTATATTGCAGTGGTACAGGAGAAGGAAATATTGGCCATCAGTATTTGTTGGATTTATAGCTGTGGCTTGGTTTTGCATAACCCTAGTATTCTGACCATACTGAGCTTAATGAATTTGTTAAGTGTTCTTTGTTCTCTCTCATGTCTTCTGAGCTTTGTGTTTTTCCAAGTCTGCACATAATTTTCTCATGGAACAAGTTTCTACAGGGATGGAAGATCTCCTTTCAAGCTGCAGCTGACTTTAGTACAACAGGTGACAAAAGTTTCTCAAGTGATAACGAAGGTTATACCAGTCTTTGGGATCCTTCACCCTAAGAAAGTGTTACATTTCTAAAATGCAACTACTATAAACTGCCCTCTAAGCTAAGGAAATGACATTTCAACACTATTTCAAATTAGCTTGTCCCTGTATTTTAAAATACTAGCTAGTAAAATACTAGCAGTTGGCCACAAAATAGAATATTTTAGCTGCTTGTCTTTGCATTGGCATGAGGGTAAAAGTTTTCCTGATTTTAGATTTGCTTAAACAACTAGCATTGCTGGCCAGCAATCTGAGAACCGTTTAAGTTGTTCCCTCATGAGTTTCTCTTAATCTTTCGCTCTTTGCAATGTATAACCTCCTCCTTCCTGTTCCACCCCTACCCCAGGTTGCCTAAATTAGCTCTGCATCAGGGCAGCACCATAAACACAGATGTACTAGGACATGAGAAGTGGAAAGTGAATACTAGCAGGGAAATGAGGTGCATGAGAAAGAAAAGAAACAAGTCTCCACAACTATCCGAAAACTTCAGTGATTTATTAAAGTTTTTACATTTTGTGGTGACTATGCAGCAGATTTAGAGGCAGGAAAGAGATGTGTACTTCTCATCTCTTTCCCAGACAGATGAGGGGAGAGAGCATTTTGCAGAGTGGGGATCCAGATCTTTGAGTCTTCCTGCTAGTAGTGCAAGATTTCAGAAAGTGGAGACAAAAATTGAGAATTTTCCTTCCCTAGTTTGGCATCTTCTCAGGATCTGCTTTTCTTCCCTAACTCCCATTGGATACAGTATCTCCATACCCCATCCATCTCCTTCTAGTATCACCAGTCCCATCTAACAAAAGCCAGTACCACCAGCTCCCCTCCTACTCACTACCTCTTCCTCTGCAGTAGGTAAGGAAGAGTCAGGAACAGAATAGCAGAAGGCAGCAAGCAGTCAAATTAACCCCTTTAGAAAGAACTGGTACAAGAACAGAGCCAGAAGAGGAGCTACTCTTCATCACACCTGATCTCCCATCTCAAAAGGAAAGAGAGTGCCTAGGATGTAGCTGTCAGTCTCTCTGCTTACTACACAGTCTGCTTTGCCTTAGCTAGCTGCCACTGCCAGCGTTTTAAACATTTCATTAAGAAGCCATTCACATGCTACAGGACTTAATATGACAGAAAGTGGAAGCCCTAGGTAAGCTTAGGAAAGAGGTCTGAGGTAGGTGGGAGCAAGTCCATAGACTAGTACTTTGAGAGATAGTGTGCCAGAGGAGGACTCCATGAAATATTGTAACATGGCATAACAGCTGTTCCACAGTCTATATTGCTCCGTAACAAATAATGCTGGAATCAGGAGCCACAATGCCTATCCAACTCAGGAAAGTGGAGCACACAAGATTCAGTGGAGCACACTGCAAGGAATTGTAAAACTATTTGCAAGTGGGTGCTTTTGCTTGTCCTAAAAGGACAGTTTTATTTTATTTTTTTTTTTATTATTATTATTTGTGCTCACTGGGTTGAGTTTTCAGTCCTTGAGTTTAACTCCAAGTAAGGCTTCAATTGTTTGGCTTTAGCATTCATTGTCATGGTTGGCAAGAGGCAAGATGAGCTCACAACGATCCCTTCTGGACAGGTAATATGATTAACTAGCCAGATCTATCTAGGTCTGCATGTTATTACAGAGTACGAAAATTTTTCTATTCCTGTCATAGCAAGATAGACACAGAAATGAAAATTTTATTTCAAAATGTTTTACTGTGGTCAACGTTCAGCTCTCAACATGTAGAAGTCTGTATGATGGCTTGCCTTTGATCTGTTCTGGGAATGCAAGTCTTCTTTCCAGGCCTATCTACTTTGACTATTTCTACAAGCACTTAACATACCCCTTGCTTTATAAACTGAATTTCAGTTATTTAGGAGGTTTGATAAAACTGAACTGCAGAATTATATAGTTTTACATATATAGTTGTATATTTCTATAGTTGTATAAAAACTTACTAGCATATTTAACTGTATAACATGGAGCAAAAGTTTTCTTTTTTAGCAGTATTCCAAAAATGCAAAAACATTTGCAAAAAAAGTTGTATTTGTTCTATGAAGTGGAAAAATATAGTGTTCTGAGCCAGAGCAACTCTGAAGTTTCAGTAATTCCAGATAAAAATAGCAAGTACAAATTTCAAGTACAGACTTGGATTTCTTCCCACCCTTTCTACCATTGCACAGGTACAATGAGGGACAGTTTTTATTTGGCCCCTAAAATTCTTACCTGTGAACAAGGGTCGTAAATTTCCAAGTGAATCTGCCTCCCATCCAGGCATAAATGTTTAGTGTAGATGCATTCTAGAAGATATATTGTATAAAAGAAAAACAGCATTAGAGAAACTGGAGGTGGTGGTGAAGAGAGCAGTGAAAGTGAGATTTGTTGTCTAATTCTGAGGAACTATTTAGTTCCTCCAGTTTGGTATAATTCCTTTATAATTCCTTTATTTTTTTTAGGCTGAAAACAAATCCATTCATTTTGTACCACCTGAGCTGCCCAATCCCTTCATCATATGGGAGAACCATTTCAACTGTTGTGTTCCCATGGAAGTGCTGGTGTGAAAAATTGTTATACCCTAATTTTATTCTTCTAAAAATGTAGGCAAAGGGAATGCAAAACAATCATAATCAGCTAAATGCAGATGATACTACTCATCTTGTTATCAAAGATCACAGTTATGGAAGTAATGAGCTAGCCTTTGTGTTAAGTGCTGACTGCACAAAAGTCACTGTTTGGTAATAAGTGTTGGTATAATTGTACTAATGTTTATTTACCATGAGATTTACTGTTTTATTAGGAATTCTCATATTAAGTAGCATTAGACCAGTAATATTTACAAAATTGTGTCCTTAGACAAGATCCCAAGATATTTGTAATGTCAACTCTCAGATTTAAGACTCTTCTACTGCAGACTGACCATTGCCATTGTTTTGAACAGCAGTTTGTTGTGAGGACGTGTAAACAACTTGCATTCATGGTGCTAGTAGCCAACAGGGTATCCTGCAGTACAGTTCCTCAGTTATTGAGTTCCCAAGGACAAAAGCTAATATCAGCACTACTGAAAATATGCTTCAGACTTGTGTATTTGGGACATAGATAACAGTTACCACTTCAGGAAGTGTAAGCATCTTCTGGTCAACACCATGTTCATCTGAAGCATACTTCATGCATGTCTCAGTTCATATCAGACAACTGTCAGTCCCAGAGATCCCAAGGTGTCAAATCTGCAGCCACTGGCATTTTTTTATTAACTAAAAATAATGTTTAGTTAATATTTTTTGACTGCATTAAGAACATCTTGAGATGTTCTGCAGTTTATCATTTATATTCCCTTTCTCAAACCAAACTAAGGCTAAATTTATCTTCCAACAAACATCTATTTACAAAGGAAAATGGTTTGGGTTCTTTTTGAATTATACTTGTCCCCTTAAAATATTGGAGTCTCAGAACAAGGAAGCATGTTTTTAATTGTAGGGGGTTTAGTGCACATTCAGAACACAGAAAGCAGTATGCAACTTCCATTTAAAAGTTTAGATTTAATTATAAACTATCTGGCACACAAACTATCCAGTCTGTTTTTGCATGGTAACAACGTTGGTAAACAAACAACTTGCGTAACTCTGCTTTTAAGGTAAGTTTGGTTGAATGTGTAACTGAAGTTAACTTTTAGTGCTGCTATTTGTGGAACATGGAAAGCTACTCTTAATTTTGTAAAAAGGTTTTTGATAAAAAACATCCTCACTTGGGTAGAGAAAGAGGTAGATAGCAAACTTCTTTGTTTATTACGTTTTGGGACATCTCATGCCACATCAACTGAAATTGCACACTTCCAAAATTGTCTGTATATCAGTTAGATAGTACCTATATGCAAGATGTGAAGGTTTCAAGCCCTGTTTTGCCATTTTCCAAGATCTTAGAAGTGCCTTCAGGATCAACATACTTATTCTAATATGAATGAGAAATTCTGTCCTCAGCATGGCAAAACTTTCCAAAAAGCTCTCAAATCAGCACATTCCTGCAAGAGCAGGGCGCTTTGCATTACATTTTGAGTAGCCAGGAGCATCTGATAAACAATGTTTCAGCTCTCCTACAGAGCTGGTAAGGAGAAATTCAACAGAAAAGTTCTCTTTTACTCTATTTCTTTACTTTCATCTTCTCTCTGAGTGAACTTACCATAAGCTACCCAAGCCCCACACATGTGACTCTTACCTCCAAGTTTCTTTGCAGTCCCTGTGATGAGTACTTCACCCACCCCGTGCATTACCCAGGTTGTGAAGGGCTGCTCTGCCGATCTTTGCAGTGCCTTTTCCAGGCTCCGCAGCTTACATTTACTCAGGAACTCCCAGTGATAAATAACCTCAAACTTAATCTCGGTAAAACTTTTTGTGAAAGTGATTTTTTTTTTTTTTTTTTTTTTTTGGGGGGGGGGTGGAAATAAGCGCACTTTTCCTCGGACCGCAAGCAGCTCCCCCTGCGCATCCCGCCCGGCGGGGGCCTCCCGCGGCGCCCCGCGCCCCGCTCACCGGCGTTGGACGCGTACTCCCCGATGAAGCGCCGGGTCAGGAACCGCACCGTCAGCGCTGCGGGGGAAGCAAACGCCGCCGTTAGCATCAGCACCGGCACCGGGCAGCCGCGCCGCACCGGGCAGCCGCACCGGGCAGCCGCACCGGGCAGCCGCACCGGGCCGCCTCCCCGCCGGGGCTCGGCGAGGCGCCCGGCCCTTACCCGACTTGCCGGCTCCACCGCCGCCCAGCACGGCCAGCTTCACCTCGGCCATGGCGCTCCCCCCACCGCGGCCTCCGGTCGCCTTATAGGCTCCGCGCCGGGTGGGCACCGCCCCGCAGCCCGCCCATCCCCGGCGCCTCCTGCCTTCTCCGCCGGGAGCTGCTCCGCGCCGAGGCGGGGGAGGAGGAGGATGGGGAAGGGGACAGGGACAGGGACAGGGACAGGGACAGGTCAGTGGCTGTTTTCTTCTTCGGGAGGCGGGCCGCCTCCGCCGGCCCCGGCAAACTTTCTGCGGCAGCCCGCTCCCGGCCGGGTTTTGTGTGCAACTGCTTGCACCTAATCGGAACTGCCTGGCAGATGCTTGGCCTCGTCCCCTTCCTGCTCCAGAGCTACCCCCCGCCCCAAACCCTCCATTAAATAGTTAAAAACTGTTGAGTTTCTGTGCATTAAGTAGTTAGAAACTGGGAAGGCCAAATGCAAAAAAAGCTCCAACAAAATCTCTCCTCCACACACACACACACCTGGCGAGAGGTTCTCCAGCTCCAAATGAGGGTTTGATTTGTTTATTTTTGCTTTGTCTTTGGTTGTATGTCGTCATCCTGTGTACTGGGAATGGAAATGTTTGTTGGGAAGGTAAAATGATTCTTTTCCCCAGTTCTGAGTGGTTCTAAGGTAACTTGTTGAAGTACATACTTGCACATCTTTAGTGTTCTCCATCCAGAGATTTCAAAGCTCACAAAACCTCTGGTGCTGCAAGCGTTTTGAGTGGGTATGCTTTTTATGAGTATGAATATGCTAGTCGATTTAAATACGGTTGCTGAAATGCTTAAAGTTACTATGTGTGTGTAACTTAACTAAGGCTTACAGCACTCCTCTGAAGCAGGAAAACACGACATGGAAGCTGAGGCCTAAAGGGCTAAATCCACAGCAAAGACACCTTGCTGTATGTCTGATTTCATTGTAAAGCTCCTCAGATGCTCTCTAATAGCTCTTTGGCCCTGGAAGTGTGTAAAATACTTGAGTGTATAGGATTAGTTAGTCTAGTGGTGAACAAGAGACTGCTCTAACAGCCAGGTTACACTTAAATACGTATTCTATTCCTGTTTATTTTTTTTTAGTCTGTTATTATAAATTGAATATACTTACTTATTCTGATATTTTTATTCTTGTTTACTTCTCTTGACGCCTTTATGTATTGTACAAAAAAAAAAACGTTTCAGTATGTGGAACTACATGCTGGTCAGTGTTACGGAACCAGCTGACATGAGTTCAAAAGTAAGGCAGAGAAGGAATATGAACACACATTTCTTGCATATGCTTGAAGGAAAACATACCTAAGAATAAACATACAGATGCAACTTTTCTCCAAAGTGCCTAACTCACAAACTGTTAATGGCTGGAAGTGTACTCTGGGGATGCCCCTACCTTGCTTTATGTTCTTTTGTAGTTTTCAGCTGTTGCTCACTGACAAGAAGCAAGATACTGGTTAAAAAGATCGTTAGTCTGACCAACTGTGGTTGGTCAACTAGACAAAATTATTTCAGCATTAGTTTTTGAAACAGATGGATGCCAAAAACACTAGATTAGAATCAGCAGTGGTATAACTGGAACCACTTAATACCTTACTATTTCATAAAGATTAAAACTGCTGCAACAGGAAAGACTAAGACTGCTTACCCATGCACGCCCATTATCAAGGTAAGCCAAGATGAGGTTTCAACCTGATTCCTGACAAGGTTTTCACAGCTTGGGAATATAGCTTCTACTGAAGTATGTGCAGATTTTTATCACTGTGCTGCAAAAAGGCTAGTTGAGGCAGTTTTAACCCCCCATAAATGGTCCATGAGACAGGAGAAGAGAGCCTAAGTCCTAAGAAGGACAGAGGCATTCTTCTAGTTGACATTTTCGGCACCTTCGTTTTGGTTACTCCTTGCTTGCTCATTCCCATTCCTGTGGCATGGGGGGCCAGTGCAGCTCTTTGTGCAGTTGCATTGCGATTCTGATGAGGGAGCTGGTCATGCTGTTTTTCAGACCCCCAAATTCTGTGATCTAGCCATGCTGGAGATCTCCCAAAACTGAAGAATGACTCAGACACTATTGCAGCCATGCAAGCGCAATTGAAATCATCAAGTGAGATGCTTCAGGAAGCTTAAACGTCTATATCAGGGATGTGGCAGTTAGTTCAAAAACAGGTGCTCCAGTACTTAATGTACTTGGGATGTAAATTGCACAAGCTCATGTTATACCCTTGGCAAAGGAAGCAACAGAATGCAGCTCTCCTGTTTCCATTACTGAGACTTAACCACACTTTCTCACACCTAGACAGCAAACATAACAATGGTAGAGCACTGCCCATATTAAAGAATATCTAGTGTGGGACAACTTCTTTTGATAACACACACACAAAAAAAGCTTTTTAAGAAGACTGAGGCCTTGTGTTGCATATATTCCACAGACATATTCCTTAAAGCATTAGAATAATTAAGTTCTAATTGAAGACTAAACAACATGGACGTTTCTCTTTTAAAGGAGACTATCTTTTTCCATCACTCCCTGGAACTAAAAAGAATTGAGAAAATTAATGATAGAAGGAATTCCTGAGTCTCCACTCAGAATTCTGCCCTTGTTCATAAACATTTCTGTTTACTTTTCTGTTATTATTTTTGTATTTGCATTTTGCAAGTGCATATACGGAGATATTTTTTGAATTCCTCTACATATGGAGTGCAGATCTCAAATTTCTTTTACATGAACACCCACATGAAACGTAATTGCAAAAGTTACTCATCCATCAGAGAACAGAGTGATCCCCATCTAAACTGCCATTTTTGACATTTAAAGTTAGAATTAACACATTTCTTGATCAGCTCGTTGAACTACTTTGAATAACAGTTCTCTTAAATAAAAGTATCATCTGCTAGAAGAAATGTTGCGAAGTAAACATACATTCTTTATGAATTACTTGCCTAGCTTTGGTGCTTTATACAAAAGTCTGTGGCTGTGGCTGGACGGTAGGGTGGATGCAGTTGTAATGCCTCAGTAGAGGGCTTTGAATGTTTGTTTCCTGTACCTGTGCATTGCTCACTTCTGTTGCCATGGCTGTTTAGAGGGAGCCAGTCCTGTTTAAAAATAAAGTCACCTCCTCTTTTGGAGATTTTGTGGGGTTTGTGTGAAATTGTTCTTACCTGTGACTCAGATACTGTCTGTTTGCAGTTTATGCTGGTATGAAATGAGTGCTGGCCACCCTCTGGTACTGCAGTAGTTTTTCTTTCATTATGTGTTGGTGTAAATGTTTGTATACCAGTAGAGGTGAATAGAGAACAGCTAGCTCATCTCTCTGGTGAACAGAAACCTGTATGCTAGTTCCAGGTCTCGTGGTCAAGAACAGGTGGACTCTGTGTTGCTCACGTTAGAAGTGAGTGAACTTTGCTTATGTGTATGAAGCACTGCTAGGAAAAATGGTAGGCTTCTGATAGGTATAATGATAATAAAAGTGGATGATTAAGCAAATAAATGACTTTCACAATGAATGTGGTGGGGGACTGATATGGAACTGCATAAGCTAGAAGTGTTCACGAGTCTGCAGATCAGTGGTCAAATGCGGTCACTTTCCGTGCCATTCCCAGCTCTGTAGATGAAAACTTACCTGGCTTGATGCCAGACATGTGGGAGTCAGGACCGTTTATGGAGAAAATTAACATCAGAAAAACATTTACTTGACATTTTAGCTCTTTTCATGCAGGTTAGCTGCTGGAAATAAGGTGGAATTGGGAGTACATGTTTACTTGGGTACAACCATAATGCTTTGATCCAAAAAGCACAGTTAGAAAACACTGGCTGAAGCAGGTACCAACTATTTGCTGTATATGGCACAGGATTTTTAAATCTTTTTGAGGTTCCTATCCCTACAAAATTAGTTTCTTTTAGGCTTACAAAGTAATGTGTTCCAGCAAAGATTTTATTAAAACCAAACCCACCCCTCACCAAATCTTTAGGAAGAGCGCTATAAAGTTTACAGCAGCTACTCCTGACTGCTTCCACGGCACACGAACTGGCCAGCTGCAGATCTAAACCCACAGCTTTCTACTAACAAAACTAAAGAAACAGATTTTTCAGCTAAATATGAAAAAAGTACATCATCTATGAACTCTTTACATTTGTCAGTGGAATACTCAAAGGCACCTATTCATGACAGAAAGAAGACATGATACTGCGTGATCCCACTTACTTGGAGTGTTTTGTGTTCTCTTTACATGGTGTAGGGGAAATTATAGCTATTTTTTCAAGGATGAAAATAGTTTTCATTTTTCCATTTTCCCCTTGAAAACAGTGAACTGCTCTTGGAGGCAAATTATTTTGTTCAGGAATGGAAATTTTATTATGCTGGCTGTGAAAGAAGTATTTCTTAACAGAAATTGCGACTTTGATCTATGGTAAAGTACCATTAATAAGAAAAGACATGTTGAGTGTGAAAAACCCGATGTCACAGTTCCTCACAGATTTGCTTGGCCTGTGCAGTCCCCCGTAGTATCAGGAAGGATTTTGCAGTCTTATGCCATTACCTCTGGGAGTCAGGGCAGTATGACAGGGTTAGTTCTGTTACAGCTGCCATTCGCTTATGCTCAGGCATTGCAATACACACAAGTGGCCAAGCAATTATGGGATTCTGTTCCAAAACAAAACTGAGACACCACATGGCCTAGTGAGAATAGCTTGTGGTCGGTTGTAGGAATAAAATCTTAGGCATTTTATGGTAGACTAGCTATCATCTATTATATATAGATAGATGCCCTAATGGCATGAAAAGCATACTTAGATTCTTGAAAAGAACTGAATTGTGTAATTTACAGGCAAACAATATTCTCTGTGTTTTAGAAATTGCAAAACAAAATTACATTACTGCAAGATGAACTGCCAGGTGGATTTTTAGTGTCTAACTTTGAGAAATTAACAATACAAAACATCTAATCCTTTAATAGCTCTTCTATGCAAACTTTAGGCTATGCAAACAAGGAATGCATTTTGAATGTGTAACTGCTTTGGGACTAGCACATTGATAAAGGCCTCTGCATTTCACTGCAGTGCAAATATTTAAACATAAAAATAAGCTCTTCATCTATGTTGAACTGCCATATGGGAGCCTTAAAAATCATTCTTGAGCAATTAAGATGCTAACGACAAGAGTCAACAGGTTTTAAAGGATATATATCTTCTTTATATATATTACATGTTCCTGTTTAAGAGAATTCTGCTCTGTTTGATTCTCATATAAGAGACTTCCCAGAAAACTGAAATTAAAATCTTTTGTGGGTAAACATTTAAGATAATTGATGTTTGTCAAAATCTGAGTTGCAAGACTAAATACTTGTAGAGGGTGTTTATACTCAAAAAAACACAATGTAAAGTTTACATGTTATTTATTTTTAGTGCCTTGGGGAATATTATCTCAAAATTTGTAGATCTTATATTTGTAACAAAATAACAAAGCATATCTTTAACTATAGTCAGTATAGAATTTGTGTGACTTGTGTTAACCAATTAAACATTATGCACAGAGGAAGTTATTAATCATCTCAGAAGAAGAGAAGAATACTTGAAATCTATTTTTAAAGAATATAACAAAGTTGGCTAGAAAACAAGCTTATCTGTTGAAATAATTCAGAGTTTTGAAAGGCTTCCCCCCCCCTCCCCCCGCTTTTTGCACTGGAAGAAAAGTAGATAGTTTCTCAATGTGCTTTCCGAGCATTTCCAAGCATAAGACAGAGAGTATGATCCTAGACTAACCAAATAAGCTTGTCTTTGAGGAGTATTTGCTTAATTTTTTTTAAAAAAGCTTTGAATCAGACAGAACAAGGATTTAAAAATCACCTGCATCCAGAATGACTCCGTGTTCTTGGGGGATGAAGCTGCTTTTTATTCTCTGACACCTATTTATTTATGGAAGATGTTGGGAAAAAAAAAGGCTGTAGCAAAAGATACAGTAAGAAACACTCACAATCAAGGCAAGTGCCTTTGCCACTAGAGTATTGGATATTTTGGGTGCATTGATATTTTTCTCACATAAGTTGCCCTGTATGATTTGGGAAGAGTTTTGACCAAAGAAGATTGTCTGTTATTTTTAAACCATTTCTAGTTTTTAATGTTCTGAATGAGATCCTGTAACAGTCAGCTTTGGTTGTGCTTGCAGACTGAAGTAGAAATGACATTCTAGTTTTGCTGTTCATACACAGAAAGCATGGAGCAGTACTTAACCGTGGAAATATTTCATTCAAATTCTCATTCACAGTCAGACTTACAGAACACCTTTTCCTGGTTTTCTTAATGAGTCTGGATCTAAGGGTGAAATCCAGGATCATTGTCACACGCTGTCAAAATTTCTGTTGTTCTGTCTGTTCAAATCTTCACCTCATTTATTTCTACAGTAAATGCGGTTATTTAACTGAAATAAGATGCTGCTGTGAATTTGGATAGCTATTTCTTTAATACAGAAGCATTCTTTAATACAGAAGCATTTTTATTCCTGTGTGAGACCATTGATGCTTTTCCCTTATTAGTCTTTCTTCATGGGTTGTGTTCAGATTTGACTGACTCATGAAAAATCTTCCTCTGTTCAAGGCTGTTTATTAGTTATAACCTTAGTGAAAATAAGTGCCATCCAGGTGAAAATAGTCTTACTCTAAGGTGTAACTTTTTAACAGTGTTATATAGCAGCTTCTTCCGGCAAATTAGAGGATATAGAAAAGTATGTTTTATCTACCTCAACATTTATTTGCTTTTCTCCAGTGAGTTGTCTCAAATTTTCAGAAGTTCCAGGATAGTCACAAATTCATTGCTGCATTTTGATATACAGCTCTAAAAGTTGGTCTGAGTATAGTTATGCTCTGATCACTATCACATAAGTATACTTGCCCTAAGTGGACAATGTTTCAGGGCATTTTTTTGTGTTATCAGTGGCTTCTATGTTCTTGTTCTTAAAGGAAATAGTTTGCTGATGGTAGGCTGTACAGGAAGTATTCTGGTTACAAAGCTTTCATGTAGGAGGGAAACTGAATTTGAGTCCTCATCTAGAATAAGCAATGTGCCACATTCTACATATTATGGTTGAGTTGTAGGGAAGAGGTAGTATATATGCTTTTTTCCATGCTGCATCAACAGAATGAACTAATAACCAAATATATAAAGCTTTTTAAAACTAATGAGTATTGTGTGAGAATTGTCTGATAAAGGAGATGATTATCACAGTGAGCATAATCCTATTTTGAGAATTTGGAGTCCTAGACTTAACTAATACAAAAATATTTGGAAAGTGTCTTGATTAGAAAATGAACTTGTCAAGACAGTGATGATTTGTTTATACATAAAAAAAATAGTTACTATTTTTTGTTCTGCTGATATTTAGAATTCTTTAGGGAACTGTCAAATCACACTCAAACTTGTGAAAAAATACTTATGCTATTTTCATCAATTGAAAAAACCCATGAAATTGCATCTTAGGAGCAAATAAGAGTCCAATAAATTCATAAAAAAAGGAAAGAAAAAACAGGATGGCCACCACATCTTTTTAATTCTTATCTTTTTTTATTTTTTAATATACTTTAGGAAAAAATGATGTCACTTTGTGTTGTAAAGAGGATGTAGCAGATTATACAAGCAATTCAGCTTCTGTTTTATATTACATTTCCCACAATCTAGAAACAAGAGACATGCATACAAAAATTACAGCAACTGTAACTGGTTCCACAAAATGTAGAGAAATGTCACTCATACAGATGATATCCGCACAGCATTTGATAGTATGTTTCCACTGGCAATAAAACAGAAAAAAAACCAGGAATGGACTTCTAAAGGGACTGGAGAACCATTTGCTATTAAAGTTTAGGACAGGAAATGACACGTAACTTATTTTTACAGTGAAGGCAAATGTCTTTTAATGGTCACTGATGTTTGTTCAGTGTACTTTGTGCTGAATGTCCTACTGAGAGCTTTCAAATGAGTTACAGTGAGATAAACTAGTGTTTGAATTTATAGGGTTTTAGTCCTTCTGCAATAAAGTGCTCACATTTATGTTCGTATCTCAGATAAACACGTGAGTTATGTTGATCCTTAATAGAAATAATTTGTGTGGGGGGGACTGTAGTTAGAATGTTAGTCTTGAAAGACTTAGCCTGTGTTTGGGGCCACTCAAGTTTAATGTCAGCTCCATCAGTAATCAGGAGAGAGGCTTGAGGTTGATTCCGACATTTTAGAAATGAAGAGGGACTCTGGCTAAACATGTTTCTTGTTCTCTGTAATTCTCCCATCTCTTTGATCAAAATCAAATCTGCAGTTTTGACTGTAGACACATTCTGCAAAATCTGTATGTTTGAACAGTCTATTTGAGACAGAAGCTGAATTTTCTTTTCCAGTGAGGCTTATATCTCTATAAATCCATGACTTGAATTGTTGTGGGAACTGAGAAAGGGGAACACAAGTTTTTTTAAAGGTTTTCCATTTTTAACATTTGTCTGTGTCACTTCTATGAGACCTCTTACTAGTACCTTTTAGGTTGAGTTTTATTGTATTCAAACATAAATAAATAACTACTGAACTACTTAGCAAATTAAGAGTCACAATTTATTCACAATTTCTTGTGTATAAGTGATGTTCAGTCCCCTTATAAAATGTTACAAAGGTATCAGAATCTAAACTTAACAGAAAACTTGGTGTTACCAGCTCTGTTTGCTGTGGTTTGGTTTCAGGAAAACTCTCAAGAGACAATCAGCTCGAATAACCTAAGCAGTGTTGGCGGCAAATACTAGCTAAACTATTCTGTGGGGCCACAGAATAGTACATCTAATAGTACATCTAAGGATGCTGAGAGAGATTTCTGCGGTCTTTGGAGGGTCTTTGATGACTGGAAAAAGGCAAATCTAGCACCCATCTTCAAAAAATGACGGAATGGGCAGTCCAGAGAACTATAGGATGCTCAGCCTCACATTGGTCTTCGGGGAAAATCTTGGGGCAAGTCCTCTTGGAAAAAAAAATCTAGGCATATGAAAGGTGATTGGGAACGGTAAGCATGGATTTACTGAGGGTAAATCATGACTGACCGGCCTTATTGCCTTTCATGATAAAATAACTGGATTTGTGAATGAGGGGAAAGCAGTTCATAAGATCATAGAATCACAGAATCAGTAAGGTTGGAAGGGACTTCTGGAGATCATCTAGTCCAACCTCCCTGCTCAGCAGGGTCACCTAGACCATGTTAGACAGGGTTGCATCCAGGCAGACCTTGAATATCTCCAGAGAAGGAGACTCCACAACCTCTGTGGGCAACCTGTTATTTCACTCTAGCAAAAAGTTTTTGATACTTTCTCCCCCAATATTCTTGTGTCCATACTGAGACATGACAGTCTAGATGGCTGAATAACCAGAAGGATACAAAAAATAGCTAGATAGTGAGGCTCAGAGGTTAATGGATTGGTGGCAACATGTGGAGTCCTGCAGAAGTCCAAACTGAGACCTGCTCTGTTTAATGTCTTTATCCATGACCTGAAATAGGCAATTACTTGTACTCTTCTAAAATTTTCAGATGACACTAAATTGGTGGTATACTAGTTAATACACTCTGCCATCCCAATGGATCCAGACAGGAATAGGCTGACAGGAACTCATTAAAGTTCAGCAAATATGAAGGCAGACAAGGCCCTGTCCCTGGGAAAGAAGGAAGAACCCCTGCAATGGCACAGGCTGAGCCTGACTGCTGGGGAGCAGCTCTGCAGAAAAGACCCTGAGGGGTATGGGGAGAGAGTGAAGTATAAAGAACAATCACAACCTTTGAATTCAGGAGAGCAGATTTTAGGCTATTCCATGATCTGCTTGGAGGTATCGCATGGGACGACAGTCATGGAAGAGTCCAGGAGAGCTGGCTGATTTTCAGAGATCACCTCCTCCAAGTTCAATGTCCATCCTAATGAATAGGAAAACAAGCAAAAGCATCAAAAGGTCTGCATTGATAACAAGGTGCTCCTGAAAAAACTCAAACATAAAAAGGAAAGATGATACAAGAGGAGAAAGCAGGTCAAGTAACCAAGGAGGTATTTAGAGACATTGTCCAAGTGTGCAGAGATGGGATTAGGAGAGCCACAGGAAAGCAGCAAGAAAAGCTTTTTCAAGTATGTCAGCAGCAAAAGAAAGACTAGGGAAAATGTATACCTGATGCTGAGTGGGGCAGGGGATGTAGTGATAGAGGCCATGAAAAAGGCTGAGGTACTCAGTGCCTTCTTTGCCTCAGTCTTTGCTAGTAAGACTTGGTTTCAGGAATCCCAGGCCCCTAAGATACATGGAAAAGTCCAGAGCAAGGAAACGTTACCCTTGATGAAGAGAGATCGAATAAGGGAGCATACAAACAGGACAGGCAAAAGTCTGTGAGATCTGATGGGATGCACCCACAGTTGCTGAGGGACTTCAGTCTTTTGAAAGGGTAAGAATGAGAATCTGGGGAACTCCAGGCTGATCAGCCTCACCTTAATCCCTTGGGAGGTGATGGATCAAATTTTCCTGGAAACCATTTTCAAGGGCGTGAAGAACAAGAAGGTAATTGGGAATAGTCAGAATGGATTTATGAAGGAAAAAATGGTGCTTAACCAACCTGATAGCCTTCCACAATATTCCTGGCTTGGTGGGTGAGAAGAGAGCAGTGAGTGTTGTTTATCTTGACTTCAGCAAGGCTTTTGACACTGTCTCCCATAACATCCTCATAGACAAGCTGATGAAGCATAGGCTAGATAAATGAATAGTGAGGTGAACTGAAAACTGGCTGAACTCCTGGGCTGAAAGGGTTGTGATCAGTGGTACAAAGCCCAGCAAGAGGCTAGTCATTGAGGAGGTACCTCAGAGGTCAATATTGGGTTCAGTACTATTTTACCTCTGTATTGATAACCTGGATGGTGGGACAGAGTGCATCCTCAGTAAATCTGCTGATGATACAGACCTGGGAGGAGGGGCTGATATACCAGACGATTGCGTTCCGTTCAGAGGGACCTTCATAAGCTGGAGAAACGGGCCGACAGGAACCTCATGAAGTTCAGCAAAGGGAAATGCCAAGGCCTGCATATGGGGAGGAATAACCCTGTGCACCAGTCCAGGCTAGGGGCTGACCCACTGGAAAGCAGTTTTGTGGAGAAGGACCTGGGGGCCTTGTTTGGGCAACAAGTTGACCATGAGCCAGCAATGTGCCCTTACTGAAAAGAAGGCCAACAGCCTCCTGAGCTGCATTAGAAATAGGGTTTGCCAGCAGGTTCAGGGAGGTAATTCCTTTACTCAATCCTGCTGAAGCCAAATCTGCAACGATGTGCCCGGTGCTGGTCTTCTGAGTACAAGAGAGACATGGACCTGCTAGAGGGAATCCAGTGAAGGACCATGAAGATGATTAAGGGACTGCAGCACCTGTCTTAGGAGGAGAGACTGGGAGATTTGAGACAGTTTAGGCTGGAGAAGAGAAGGCTTGCGAGAATCTTATCAATGTGTATAAATACCAGATGGAAGAGAGTAGAGCAGATGGGGCCAGACTTCTCAATGGTATCCAATAAGAGGGGAGGATGCACTGGTTACAGACTGAAATACAGGAAATTCTGTTTAAACATAAGACATCCCAATTTCATAAGAAATCCAGAAAATTCCATTTAAGCATAACCAAAAACTACTGTGAGGGTGGTTCAGCGCTGGAATAGGGTTGCTTAGAGAGGCTGTGAAGTCTACATCTGTGGAAATACTGAATATCTGACTGAACAGAGCTCTGAGCATCCTGCTCTAGCTTTGCAGGGGTGTTGGACTAGATGATCTCCAGAGGCATCTTCCAAACTCAACTATTCTGTCATTCCAAAACCGATTTAAAAAATCTGATAAGCAAAGAATGACAAATGCAAAGTAAAGTGTTCAATATCACTTACTGTGCTTACTTATTCACTTGAAATGACTACTTTTAGATTTGAGACTGCTTTTAGAAAATTATTTTTGGAATGTAATGCTATGTCGATGTATAGAACTGTAACATTTAGAAGAAGCAAGACTTCCTTTAAATCTGAATTCTGTAGAAAAGGTTATAATGGATTGGACCACAGTTTGTCTACTTTCACTCTCTTTTTCTTATGTAATATCATGATACTTGAGATTCTAACACCGCAAAACTGTCCAAAGAGAAACAGTAATGTTTTCATTAATACAAATATTTAATTTTGTAGAAACTTTTTTTTTTTTTTTTTTTTTTTTTTTTGATAATAAACTTAGTGGCATGTCCTTTTCAGTACATTCCCATTTCAATTATGATAGTAAAAACATATTTAAAAGAACTTGAGGTAACTTAAGGAACTGTTCTGCAAGGTGTAATTTATATGAAAAGTTGCTGAACAATCTCAAACCTGCCTGCCAGATTGGACAAGTCATAATACAGCAGTGTGATTTTTTATGATAATAGGGTAGTGCTCCTTTAAAATAGTCCTAGAGAATTTGCAAGTAGAATATAATTAGTATTATTTATTTGTGTATTGTAGTGTGTCGTTCTAGTCAGAACACTGCAACATATCTCAATAGAATTGCCCCTGGAAAGCTGACAGTTATCACCCTAAGGTTTTTTTTAATAAGCCTTCTGACACTAAAACCACCAATATGATTTTAGTTTTTATGGTCAGGTTTTTTTAACTAAAGGTACCATATTTTCATTTAATGCTAGTTAATGTTTTACTAAGTGCAGTTCAATCAGAATAAGATAGTTAAAGTCTAAGATAAGGGTTCAGACATAGAGTTCTACTAAAGATAAAACTGTAGCAAGCAGTTATTGTGGTTACGTTCTGTGTGTAGATAAAAACTCAGATTCTGAAGCGATTTTTATGTTCCAAATTACTTATAATAATTATGCTGTTTATGTACCTTTTGAATTTTTCTCAGTTAGGCAATGGAAATTATTACAGTCTAGTATGGTTAGCATTACTTTCATGTTCTCACTGGGGGTTTTGTTTTACTTGGTGCAGTAGAGAATGCACGCATTTCAGGGCTAGAGTTACTTATTTAGAAGCATTTATTGGCATTGGAATTAAAACAAAAGCGTTAGAGTATTTTTCTTGGTCTGAAATTTTGTAGGAGCTGATCTGACTCAAATTTGACTTGATAGTGGCCCTTCAGAACTATATTTTATCATTAAGGTCTGAGAAGGAGCCGCTTTCGTTAAAACTCGCTAAGCTGTAGTATACTGAAAAGGCACCTTATTTATTTTTGTACAGCACAGGAAATCTCGCATCTTTCTGGCTTAGAGATGAAAAGTGGAAAACACAGCATGTTCCCCAAAAGTTTTTTGTCTTCTTTTTCTTTTTTTTCTTCCTTAAGGGCAATATGTAAGTTTTATTACTGAGCCGTTCTATGGAAACCTTATTTTACCATGAGATGTTCTTGCACATAGACTCTCAAGAGAAATTTATAAATGACTTTATTCTGATGCATATAGAGAGGATAATAGTTGTAAAAAAAATAATCAAAGGTAGCTGTAGGATTTTGGAATTCAGGAATAGGAACCAGCCTCAGGTATATACCACTGCAGAGCATATTGCAGAGACACTAATGGGGCTTATGACTGTGAGGAAAAAAATACCTCAGGATTTAACATCTGAATCTTGAAATGTTGTAGATGCTTCGTGTGCTCACAGCTGTTGATTATTCTACTGCAAGAAGCAGGAGGAGAAAGAATAAAAGAAATGCATTTGTCAGCAGGTATCTGCATCCTGTAAATAAAAGTTGCAGCCAGTTTGTTTCATGCTTAATTTATTGGGTTTTTTTAAAATTAGTTTAGGTTCTATATGGAGTTTTAGTGTACGTAAAAACAGTAACTGCTCAGAACTGTTGATATAGTGAGGACAGCTTGGTATGCGGAATGGGAAGAATCTCCTTGTTCCTGGTAGAGCTACACAATTCAAAAAGATTTAGTAAAAGGAGTCAAACAGTCCAGAAAGGGTTCTTGAATAGATTTTCTAGAGCAGATGAACCAAATAGTAAAAAGGCATCCATTTTGGCATATTATGTTGGGGACTATCGTTGTGGCAGAATGTTATAGTGAAAGTATTGCCTTTTTGAATTTGGAAATTGCAAAAGAATTAATTACCTCTTTGATTATATTTTTCTTAAGTTATTTTCCTTTTGGAGCCTGTTGGTCTCTCAGGACCCATCATTACCCAGTGGGCAATGAAATAGGAAAGCTTAGGGGCTCTGCAATTTGGAGATGTGCATTACAATATTGCTGCTCCATTTAACGGGATCAAATAAATGTTTTCAATATAACTGGAGAGTGGAGTGGAATAGTCTGAATTTGATAAGCAACGAGTATTATGACTGTGTCAACTAAGAGGCTGATGAGGAATAGCTCCAGAGCGCAGATGGTGCATATCTAACATATTCATAGGTGCATATTCATTTTTCTTTGAGCTTCCTGATTAGCCACCAGCAATGCTGCAAGAAAGGATCAAATCTGGAAGAAAACCAAAAAGAAACCTCTGCAATTTTTTGCTGATTATGCATCACAAGTAGTAAAAAATAATTTCAGTCTGAAAGGACCATGGAGCATCTAGGAAATAGCTTAAGATTTAGAAATGATAGATACAGCATTTCTTATTTGACAAAAAAAGAACAGGCACTGACTTTCCGAGTATTTACCCCTGTAAGTCTCTTCACACTCACAATTACCTAAATAACTGGTTTTTTTCCCCAGTTTTACTCATCTGAATTCTTTATTAATGGAAGTAAAGATAAAGCACATATTAGTTCATATGGAAATAAAACACCAGACTCATCATCAAAGTTGTTTTATCCCTCATATGAATACAGTAACAAGTGTTTTGGATAAAGCTAATATTTAAAAAATATTTAGGTGACCAAAGTGACTGAAATCCAACTTAAGAAAGGCTGAAGTGACTAAATCACACTCGCTTTCTTTGGCACACACTGATTTTTGAAGACATGTTCTGATAGCACTTTGGTGGCCACAGTTCCTGGGCTTACAAAATGTGTATCTTTTTCTTAGTATGTCAGGAACCCTAAAAGACTTCTACCTTACCTTTTGGAGGGGAGAGAAGGGAGTGGTGTTTTGTGAGTATTTCACAGGAAGGAAATGAGAAGGGGACCACAGTGCTCCATCACTGAACAGGCTTGGGCATGGCTGTGCCTGTCTGGCTGTTCCCACAGCCTTGGGCTTTGCCTGGAAGCCCTCGTGTCAGTGTAGACCCTTTGCCAGTTATAAGGCAGCCTGGAGAGGGCTGTACTTGCCCGCTGTACTTGCCTGTCATACATGGTTAAGAGTCAGAGATTTTCCCCCTTGTTACAAAGTTGACGTTCAGGATTGTACCTGCAACAGAGGAGGCTTTGTCTTCTATCAAATCCTAGCCTTACTTTATGAAAAAAATCTTAAGCCCTGTTGCTTGCTGAACAGCAAACAAATGGATATAGGTCTCTAGTGGGCTGAGTTGGGTCAACAGGGATATTTTCTGCCTGCCTAAATCATACTGAGTCTTTTTATGATTATTTTGTGTGTCATAAGACCATCATTTATAAGATAAGTGCTATCAAGAGCCTCATCTTGTTCCTGTTGAAGTCAATGGGTCTTTTTACTGTTGCTTTTCAACAGTGGTAGGATTGATGACTGAAACTGAGCAGCTGTTGAAAGGTTAGTTTTAAAGTAGAATTGTGGACAGAAAAGCAAAGTGACCCTGTCAAGTTGACATGCTGGGAGCACTGCATTTGTTTTTTTCTCAGTGACTTCCAGGCCAAATCTGCTTAGTTTACAAGTCAAACATTTTTTATTGACTTCCAGAAGTGCAAACTCAGCCTTCAGTCTGAAAAATCAAAACAGTTATGTCTTCTTCCTTCGGGAGAAAACGGTGCATTTAGAGCCCAGTTGGCATATTGCTGATGCATGACAGAAGCTGGCCTGCCCTTCTGTGTCTAAGCTGTGAAAGGCAAAGGGTGCCACAGTTAAAATTTATTTGTTAGGATAATAAACAGACCTGACTTGCAGAATCAGGAGATATACTCGGGAATAAGGGCCATTATTATACTTTTTTCTAGCTGACCTATATTTCAATACTTAACTTCTGTCTTGATAAAGATTAAATATTTTCAATTTGCTTCATTCTGAGTCTACAAAGTCTAAAATATGTTCATTGTAAAATATCATTTTCAAAAACACTTACATCTTATGCTGGAAGTTGTGATTTCAAGATCAGTTTAAGATGACAGAAACCACACCTGAAAGAGGTGGCTCTTCCTGTGTCATGCAGTCCCTTGTGTACTCTCAAGGATTCACCAAGTCACACAGAAATTTTGGTTGGAGAACTGGCTTACTGTAATATTACTATTTAAAAGCTGTTGACACTATCTCGTTTCGGGAAGGGGTACTGCAGACAATGGCCTATCATGGCTGTGTCTTAATTTGACCCTGACCCCGTGATATTGATTTTGTTCCCAAGACAGCACATAACATAATCTGTTCTTAAACTGCTTGCTTAATTAATATGCTGTAGTTAATATTTATGCTTACTGCTAATGTTAAGGCCAAAGCTGTTCCCTTCCATCACAAGTACACCAAGGGCAAACAAATTTGTCTGAAGTTTCATGCTGAGTAAGATAATTCAGAGCAGAATGTTATCTTTCCAATAAGGGGATAAATCAGAACTATCATTTTAGAGTTCAGAAGGTGAAGTAGCTTCCCCGCCCCTTGTGTCTTGCAATGCCTTGGGATTGCTCCAGAATTTCCCCTGAAACTTTGTTTTGTTGGTTATTGATTGCAAAGAGCAGTAGTCATTCCAGAGGCTGAAGTGTGTGTGTGTGTGTGTGCGCGCGCGCGCGCGCTTGCCTGCAGTGAAGGGCATTTGACAGATGCACATATTTAAGGCATGTACTAATTTCTACTGTGCTTTATACCATACATTCTGGGTTTGCTAGTGCTTTGTAGAAATTTTGTCTGCTGGCTGAAACAATGGCCATTTTTAAGGGTAGCCCTTGTAGAACTATTTAGTAGTTGTTAATTACTGCAGGTGAGATTTTTCTTAATGAAAGTGTGACTGAGAGAGAGGGAGGGAGGCTGTCTGCTGATCTTATTCTATGTCCTTAGTCTCTAGTAGGCCTTTGAAGGAAAAGGAGGGGATTATTTCTTCTTAGAGAGTAACTGAGGATACATAGGTGAGAGACAGTTTTGAGTTCCTTGGTGGGATGAAAGATGGCATAGAGCAAGGAAGGAGTGTGTAGAAGGTTGGAGAGTGAGAAGGTGAAGAGGAGCAAAGGGTGGGTGCAGTAGTGTTTTGGCAGTGAAGGAAAGAAAGAGGCTTTCTTGATGATCCAGAAGTTTATACTAGCTGAATGAGAAAGAAAGGCTGCTGGAAAAGATCCAGCCTACGAGAACACCACCATCACAGTACAGATTAGTCTCAGTGTTTTTATTTAGTATTTGCTCTGCAGATGTGAATTTCCTCTTTTTGAGGGTTGTTTCTTTCTTGTTTGTTAATTTATGCACCCTGAAGAGCTAGTGCCAGAGATTAGAAGCATCTGATAATCTGTTTGAAAAAGGGTGATGATTTTCATTTAGGTTCTAGACTATGGTCTGTTCAAGTGTTCAAACAGTGGGACCAAATTTTCCTTTTATATTGAGTCATGTAGTCCCTTCAGGAACTGGGATCTCTTTCCAGCTATGTTTTTTTAAAAAAATTGTCCTGAACTATTGTTTTGCTGTATGTGCATAGATTAGCTTTTTAGTATATGGAAAAGAATTTAGTGTTTGCTGGAAAGTCTCTTAAAACCACAAAACCCCTCCAAAATACTTTCCTTTTCCAAAAACACCCTTGGGAGTGTGTGGAAGCACTCAGTGACATATCAGCCTTAGCATTGCTTCTATGCTCTTGCCATCGAACAACGAGTTACTTTCTTTGGCAAAAAACAAAACAAAACAAACAAAACCCTTCAGAAACCAGTGGCCTTATGGTTCAAAGACCACCTGCTAGTAATATTTTTGAACTTAAGCTTATTGACTCTGTTTCCCCCCATCCCTCAATGTCTTTAAAGAAAGATAATGGGTAGTTGTGTGTTAGCAAAGACACAAACTAGAAGGTGACTTGCTAAAGTTACATCCTGTGTGTTGTTAAAGAAGTGGACCAGTCATAAGGAATTACCTCTTGTAAAGAGAAAATGTTATGCTTTAAGCTGTCCTGCAAGATGCTTTATTTTAGCAATTCAGAACACCTCATCACCTTGTATGCTGCTTTTAATCCAAATATGTCTGCTAAGAAATTTTTATAAATAGAAGCGATAACATTGCTTAATCAGCTTCCTGCTAAAAATTGTTTTTACCAAGGTACACTACATCAGTAAAGCAGAAGTTTATCATTGTAGTTGGCAGTAGGGATCCTTAAGTTTTATTCAGGAAGGGAATTAAAACCAAGAAGGCTGACTGTTTTGTTCTTTCAAATGTAATATCTCTGTTTCTCATAATAAATCCATACAGAACTTGGATTTGCTATTGCAGTGCTGCTGCTATTAGTCAGAAATGTAGATAAATGGTGTTCATCTAGTTTTAATTTGGACATTATTACAATAATATGCTTTTCCCATACACTAAACAGGTGAGTTTACCCAATTTTTAATTCACTAATGATTTAAGTCTTGGCTGCCTTCCAAATTCCCATGACTACTCTTCTTAGACTAAAATTTGAAAAACTACTCATGCTAATTTGTAATTACATGCAAATAATTATATGGACTCATGCAAGAAGAGAAATCATGTGAACAGAATTAGTGAAAAACAAAAGTTAAATAATTAGGAATTAAGCCTGCTTGCATATAGCCCAATTCCCCAAACATCAGAAATCTGTAGTTCTCCTGTGGTTCTTTGTAAACTGTGAAAGATTAGGCTCTGCCGAAGTGATACTATTTTACACAAGCATTTAAATAAGCTGGTAAAAGACCAATTCTACTTTCTTGAGAAGAGGGTTCTGTGCCCTTTCCCTCTGTATCTTCTTAATGCGCAACCTATGTGTGACCTTTTAAAAATACTTGTATTGATCTATATTGTATTAAATGTCTTGGCAGGAATGATGTAATGTCATGTTTTATGGCTAATATGAGTAGCTGATGATGTGGCATCTAGAATGAGTACTCCTGATCTAAAGTAGCTGTTGGAATACTGGCATTTACATTTCTCTCTCTCTTTTTTTTTTTTTTTTTTTTTTTTTTACAGAATTCTATTAATATACATTATTTAATCTTTCCAATTTTTAGTGACAAAAATATGTCCAAGTGAAGTACTTTTTTTTTTAAAAAAAAGAAAAACTTGGTTATAATATTGTTAGGTTTAGAACGCTTGCTTTTACAATTGCTTGTATGGTTTCTGTTTGGTTTAATTATTGCTTTATAATCTAATAGAAAATACCTAATTTTCTTGGTTATAAAAGTGTGTAAAGCACAAATTGCCTCAAGTTACTGATATTCTTCACCTTTACTTTTATTCTGTAGTGCTGAGTACCCTCCATTTCAGTTAAAATTAATTAGAAAAGCAGTTGTTTAGTATCAATTATATTAGAGTTTTCATAAGATTACGTTGTTTAAAGTCAGAAGGGGAAGTATGCTGTAGGCCCCTCAATTTGACCTTCCTACCTGGTGCTTTGGGTCCATGAGTTCTGTTAAGCATTGCTTTAGTCCAAAAAACAAACAAACAAAAAAAAAAAAAAAAATCACTGCATATCTTCCAGAGAGCCTTTCTGTTTTGGTTCTGAGGCATCCAGAAATGGAGATTCTGACTTCTTCTATGTGTAGCTCGTTGCGGTGAATTAGTGACCTTTTACTCTTTAAGAAAAATACTGATAATCATGCATTCACTTCAGATTGAAATTATCTGACTTCAACTTCCAGCCATTGATTCTTCAAGGACTTTGACTGTATCTGCCTTAGCATTTTAGTTTAGATCAGAAATGCTTTTTGAAACAACTTTGCTGTCATCCTCCCTCTCTCTCTGTGCTTTAATTCCCATCAAAGAGTGCCTTGGAGCTGGTGAACTGGATTCCTTTTGAATGAAGTGACCAGAAGATGCTGCCCAGGAGCATAGCAAATGTGCTCCCAACTGTGAAGAAACATTGGGGCTATGAAAGCCAACTACAGCTAGTCTGCAATATCCTGTCCATCACTTCTCCCACCACAGACCCAAACAGGGTGGACATAGGATCACAGGGTGCTGAGGGCCTTTTCCTAATGAGACTATGCTGCCTGCTAACGTGGATGTAGCCTTTATTAAAGGTCAGCTTAGTACATAGTAAATTCTCTCTGAAAGTATTTACACATTATTGTAGCATGGTAATGATCTTCCGGGTAATCTGAAAAGATTTCAAATTTAAAATCTTTCACTAAGAGGTTTTAATCCAGCCTTTCATGATTCTCCTGTGCACCCTTTTTCATTCTTTCAAAGTTGTTTTTAAAATGGGCTTTAAAACATCTTCTTTTTTTTAATTCTTTATTTTATTTTGCTTTTTAAAGTGCTAATTCCTCAAGCAGAATATCCTGTGGTACTGAATCAAATGTGTTATGGAAATAAAGAATACGTGATTTACAGCCACATGTATAAAACACTTAATGAAATCAGATTTACTTGGTTTTGTAGGTCAGCATGGACTTTCTGACACAAGAATAAAACTCATGCCAATTAGTTAGGTCTTCATTTATTGACCTTTTCTCAATGCTTTGTGCAGCACTGACATTCAGCCAAGTGATGTGGATTTTTAGCACAGCTTTTATGCTTGTGGCTAGTTTATCCTTTTGGGTTACAGGTAGACTTTCATACAAAATTTATACAGGGCTTATTAGGATTGGTTGCAGGTAGGCTGGAGAAGTCATCTGCCATATATTTTTTTAAACTATCTGAGTATACTAATTTTAAGAATGTTTGTTTATGGTAGATATTGTTTAGCAGCCTCCATAGTTACTAATGGACTGGAAAGTAGTTCATCATCCTGTGGTGGTACTAGCGTGTCGTCCTGCTTCCTTCCAAGCATAGAAGAAAAATGTACTGAACCTTTTGCCTTTTCTGTATCATTAAAAATGTTGCTGTCTTCATGGAGGAGTTGGCCTATTGCTAGGAATTCTTCTAGTTTGTTTCTCATATAGTTTAGATGTGCCAGACAAGTTATAATGGCAGCAGCTTAGATCTGAAGAGGTCCAAATTAAAATTCTTGGCTCTTCTGCAGGCTCTGTGATGACCTCAGGCAGTGCAGAGGAAAATTTTCAAGGCATCTAATCATGTAGGGTCAGATTTTAAAGGTGTTTAAGTTGCTATAGATTTGAAGGTTTGATATTGGTGTGGAATTTTCTGTTGTTCAAAATTTCTCAGTCTTGTTTCAACAGTATCTCCTGCTTTTCATTAAGTAAAACCAGCAGTATACTGTCATGGAAAAACAAAACAGAGCAATGTTGGGAAACTAGCACTGACAACTTTGGTGAGAAAATACAGTATTTACAAGAGCATCCTTAAGAAATAAAATCTGGGTTTGGTGTTAATACAAATAAAGATCAACAGTCCAAGAGACTAATTTTTGTTGTTGTTGCACTGAACAAGGATTGAGCAGGCTGTCTTGTTTATCCAGCTACACAGTAGTGGAATGTACATTCTGTCTTCGTGTTAAGTCAGTATTTGTCTTATGTGTCTACTGTACAGTCTCAGCAGATGATTGCAGATAGCTGCACTTGAAATACTCATTCACCAAAGATGGAACTTAGAGTAATAACATCTGGTTATTGAGAAGCATTTTCCTCTTAAACAATGGCCAGCAAGTGCCCTATCCACTTTTAAAAGCTTTAAAGAAAAGTTACTATACTTGAAAGACACAAGTACTCAGTGTAAGTCTTGGTTTTGAAGAAATGCTAAGAACTGTGAGCCCATCCTATTTATATCTGGCAATTTTTCTGCAGTTAGATTGCTCGTGCTTCCTTTTAAATACAACTTAGCTACTTCTTCTGTATTGTTCTTTCATGAAGAGCATTCGTAACTTCATTAGCATTCAATAATGTTGAGGTATGTTGCTAATTATTCCCAGCATGAAAGCTTCCTTTTAATTGCAATTTATCATGAATGCATAAGATTTGTTAATGATTAAAAAAAAAAAACAAAAAAAAAAAACTTTTTTTTTCTTCAATTCCTGGGGGTTTTATTGTTTCTAAAGCTGCTGAATAACTTGCTGGTTTGAAAATAGTAGTTAATGCATACCACCTACTGGTAATAATTACATCTAAGCTTTTTACTCCTTCTAATGTGTTAATGCTGCAGAGCTTCAGACATTCTTTCTAGCCAAAGGGCTTAATTTTCCATCAGTGCATCAGAGTTAGGAAGATATTTTTACCAGAAAAGGATTGACTGTACTGTATACAAAGCAGATGTATGCCCCTGGGAAATTCCTAGATACAGTGAAGATATACTCTAGCAATGCATTACGTACATAGCCCACCTCTTAACACGCTAACCAGTTTAGTGTATTTTCCTCTGTGCCTGAGCTAGAGTGCTACAAAGGAGAAGGAAAAATTGACTTTTGTAAACTAAATAATAGCAGTGTATTTATGTGGTAGATATATGCCTAGTTATGGGCCTTATTAGCTGGTCTTACTTGTAGCTTAGATCAGGGCTGTGCTAGATACAGTTCAGTTTGTTCCAGCTGATTCCTGGACCAATTGTTTAAAAACTGCTTCTCTCAGGTGTGCTCCGTATTGCAACTACCAGTTTCTCCTGGGAATGACTCCAGTTTGGTGAATGGCTCCCCTATTCTGGAGTTTTGTGTCTGGAAATGGATCATTTTAAGTTTGGGAGTTGTAAGTCCTGCCTTAAAAGGTACTTAGGAGGCGCATTTGTATAATGGCAGAGTATTAAATCTGTTGTTTGTTTATTTTTTTCCTCTCCCCTGATACGTGGTTCTGAGTGGAGAGTATGTCTTCAGGTGGAAGTGGCCGCAACCACAGCAAGATTTGGCTTAGTCTGCTTTATAAAATCGTCTGACGTTGCTCCTGAAGGCCTTGAGTCTTCTAATATCTCAGCCTCAGAGCATCAAGCAGTGGTAGGTTGAGACAGAACTGTCAGTGATTTTTTTTTTTTTTTTTTTTAACAAGGCAGCAGTCTTTATTTCAAGTCTTCCAGTGCTAGACGAGACCCACAGGAGACAGAGGCCAAGTGCTGTGCGATGTGGTTGGACCGGTTTGGTCCAGGGACAGCTGATGCTGGGGAATGCAGGCAGGCGAGATCGCTCCCAAGGGTGGCTGCCTTTGACAAGGTCTGTGTTGCTGATGCTGGCTGTTGCAGCTGGACATAACTCCAGTCCAAGCAGAGCTGCCATACGATGAAGCTGGTTTTACCAGATGGAGGTTGTGGACGTCCCATCAGTATGTCCCTTCTCTGCAGCTAACTGAATGCTAATTTATATATTGAGGTAAGCTAGACTTCAGAATAAAAGCAATTGCTTTATCACTTCTGGAGGAGCTGGAAAAAAAAAGAGAAAATATTTGGGTAAGGTTTTATTCATCAGTAAACTCTCAGGTAATCCTATTACATGTTTTGGACTTGCTGCCAACTGCCAGATTCTTGATATTGCTAATTGAATTTAGGGCACAGGCTTTCAAAGAGCTTTAATTCCCATTATATTGTCTATATTTGATACTGTATATGAAGATTCACTGAAATGTGTGAAGCAATAAGGCATATAAAAAAGCGAAATGATGATATGAACCCAGAGTGGCCAAGCAGGTTCAGGAAACAATTATGGAAAGGAAAGTTATGTTATTGTGTTTGTGTTCTGTAACTTTGTAGCTGGACCGTGACCTTAAAAGTGGCATTTCTACTGCCCGCCTGTGAAAAGTAGCTGTTCTCTCTCCTCCTCAGTGCTGCATGCACTGATTAGAAAAATAACCCCTTTTTGAAATGAGAAGTTATGGGTGGGATATGCAGAGCAACTCATGAAATTTAAGCATCTGTCTTCCATTACTTTGCATACTTTCATGTAGTATAAAAAAATAAAAGATGGGATGACCTGCATATTAATTTTATGTTGTTATTGTCTTGATGGAGAGACAACTTTTGGAGGGATGGAGCTGTGGTTGGTAGGCATATTTAATATCTGAAGCTCTATGAAGTCTTGAGATGCAGTTGCACCAGATGCTGGTATTCAGATGCAACTCGAGAAAGCAGGGGTTGACCTGCTTGCCACTTCATCACTGTGTGCCAGTAGACTGTACCATTGATCTCTACACTAGGAGGCAAATCCGGAAGGCTTGGTGGAACTGCTACTCCTTGAACAAGGGAGGATAACAGTAAGGATGGGGCAGATACGCAGTGTGTAAGGAGATACAGGACTGAATTGTGAGGTTGATCTTTTAGAGGCATCTTGCTTCTGAAGAGATGTTTAAAAGATCAGTCATTTGAGCTTGTCTTCTAAGAGAAAAGAAGTGGGTGTTCTTTTTTTTGTTGTTTTTTTTTTTCCCTCCCATTTTAGCTGGAAGGACAAATAGCGTGAGATAGCTTTTTAATCTTAGGGAGGAATGCAGGTTTTATTTTGCCCTCCTAACACGCATGCACAGACTTCAAACTGCCTTGTGTTAACTAGAGTTTATTTTGGGTACGTTTAAAATAGCTGGAATGAGACAAAGACACGTTGTGAAGGCACGATGTGAGACTGCATGAGTAAGAGTTGTGGCTTCTTTCCTCAATTGTATTGAGGTACTTCTTATTTTGATGGTAGTGTACAGTTAGTTGCCATCAGTGGCATAAAGGCTCTTGCACTAGTCTAGGTGTAACAATGTGTGGGCATGGTGAAGGAAAGTGAGTAGATGATCGAAATGGTATGCCCATCCTGCCAGTTGTGGATGTTTCACATAGATGCTGTGTTCCAGGCAAGCACAGGGCAGATCCTATTTATGTTTTGGGCTAAGCATGCTCCTGAATGATCTCAGCATAAAAGACATGCAAAAATCACCTCTTTTTCCTCTTCTTCCTTCACATTCCAATTTCAGTTTGATGGATGAAACACAACACTAAGTGATTTATTTAGGGACATGGGCAGCCAAAATATTTAAACGGATTTATTATTATCTTTAAAAAACAAAACAAAACACTATTTTTAGACATGTTTGCTATTTTTATATCATTCAAATTTATTTAAGAAAAGAAGGCTTGCTTTTCCCCAGAAACATGACATTTGTGTTGCTATACTTGATACCTTTAAAGGCTAAATGCAGACAAATAAGACATTTTAATAGCCTGTGTGCATGTAAAAAACTGGTAGCCATCTTTGTAATGTGCATGAGTTGGTAAAGATGGAGTTAAAATTTGGAAATCCTGTAGGTAATTCAATATTTTTAAGGGGCAAAGTAATTGTCATTTTGCAGGTGTAGCAAGCACTTCAACAGAATGTCAGGTTGCTCAAGGTCAGCTGCCTCATGCACTTTTGACTAGGAAAGATGGGTCCTGGTTTAAAAGCAGTGTGTATATGTATTGCTTTTTAAAGTTGTTATTGTCATGGAAAAAGTCAGGCATACTGTTCAGCTACGAATTTCCAAGACAGCCATAGGAAGCTGTGGTTTGCTGCAGCAGCATGTGATGATGAGATGCGGAGGGAGTTGCAGGCCTGTGGCCGCCCAGGCTGCCTGTGTCTGCTGTTCGTGCCAGCCAGCTGCAGTGCGTGGAGGAGATTGCTAAACTTGTGGTATGAATTTTTATGTGCCAGGGAGACATTTACTCACAGCTCTGCATACCTGATCTTTGCCTATTCAGGATTAGCTCCATAATCCTGGACATACACATTTATGTGATTTCTCCTTCAATTATAGAGAATGGAAGTGGAAGGTACTTTGCCTGAGTCAGTATATGTAGCCTGGGAACTCAGCTGGTTTTACTTCCATGTCAGTCTGAGGAAGCTGGAGTCTGATCAAACCTCTTCATCCTCTCCCTGCAGAGACTCCTGATCCAAGTATGCCCTACACAAACGTGCAGGGAAGGCTCTGATGAAGGAAGGCTGCTACCTTTTATTTGTTGACCTACTCATACAGGTATCACATTCAGAAACTTACTCTTCTGTTTGGAAACATCTGCCATACGTGGCTTAATTTCACTCAAACTTTATCAGACTTTTTTTTTTTTTTTAATGGCATTATCTGTATTTTTCACTAAAAATGTTCTGGAAAAAAAAAAAAAACTTTTGCTTCTTTTGATGTCCTGCTGTTACTCCCCAGTGTTCATGTCTGACTTAAAGATTAATTAAAATAAATATCAAGTGCTACTAAAATAATTAATAAATTATACAATTTACATTCGATTGTAAGGGGAAGAATGTCTTGCACTTCCCTTTAAAAAATCAGCATGGTTCCAGAAAGGAAGGAAGCATGCTAATTACAATGCCTCCATGAGGCTTTGCAATTCATGGCTGAGAGTTGATCAGAAGATGCAAAGGAGGCAAACCGAGCATGTTAATGTTTTATACTTCAGTAGTTCTAATCCCAAAGCTTGTTATTAAAATATATAACAAGATTTGTCTTGTGCATTTCCAGCAGTTTGATGTTTTTCCATGTAGAAGAGTTAGACATTTAGGGTTAGATGCTGGTTCCATGCTAGTTTTGTACTGAGATAACTTGGCTGGAGTTTCTCCTAATTTGTAGTGGCTAATATGATATCAGAATCAGGCTATTTAGCTTTTTACAAAATATCCAAATGCTTAATAGCTTTATATGCACATCTCTCCTAACTAGCACTTACATATTTCTTTTCGCGCACAATAAAAAAGGAGCAGAAATTCTGCCTCTGATAGGAGCAGCAAATGTAATATGTTACTGTACAATCATTCTGTCCACTGTTGTTCATGAAAGGATATGACGATGCCCCTCTAAACACATTTGCTAATTTGGTGAGTAATTGCACCTGTTAGTAGAACAATGAGAGGAGAAATAAGAATAGAGAAGTCTGTTGTACAAGGATGCGTATACACATACTTTCTTCAAGTTATTTAAAAAAATGATAAATGTGTTCGAGTCTGGTATTATACGTTAAATTTTCTTAACATATGTCCTTTAAGCCATCTGTTAGGTACAACATGAAATGGGCTTATTTAGATTTTACTGTGACATGAGCTAGCCGCTTTGTTATAACAAATGAAGGTTCAGTTCTTAACTAGTCCTCTGGAACTGATCTATTTCATTAGCATAATTAACTGTTTCTAGGATACGTTTCTTGCCTGCATTCATTAGAGCCAACTTCCCTCTCTCTCTCCTAGAGATAAAAGAACCTGGGAATACTTTACTCTTGGCTACCTTAAATATATGACCACGACCATGAAAATAGCCATGCTGAGTCTGACTGAATATTTGTCTAGCTCAGAGGGCAGGAGGTGATGCCTAAAAAAACAGTGGAAGATCAGTATGAGCATGGAGAGGTGCTTATCTTGCATATTCTTGTGGCACCCTAGCCCTATCTTCCCCAAACCAGAGGGTGCGCGATTTTGGTTTCTTAATGTAACCTTTGCGCTGTACATTTTCCTACTCCCAGTCCTCTAGTGTCATTGCATTTCTCCCGTTTCTGCAGCCAAATGGAGTTGCTTCCTCTTCCTTTGCACTACCAAAGCCTCAGTAGTGGGAGTGCTGAGAATCTCGAGGAGATCTGAGGACTCTTTGTTTCTGTCTCCAAGTAAGTGGGAGAGCAGACTACAGTAAGAATCCAGCTCAGTCTCTTGGTGAAGTCTGTTTATCACTTTGTGAGATTAGCCTGCAATCCAAAGGAGGATCTGTGAAAGGCTTGAGCATGTTTACTGGTTGGAATTGCTGGATATCTGAGCAAGTCTGCACTGAACATACACAAGGTTTTAGGGATTAGACTGCCTGTGGGAATTGGAAATTTTGTCAGATCTGTGGGAAGTTTTGTGGGAGCTAAAAAAAAAAAAAAAAAAAAAAAAAAAACGTTTCTGATGCAAAGGATATTGCTGCTTCCTGCCCAACTTCAAATCCCTTTGACAGCACAGCAGCTTTACAGACCTCCAATAAAATTCTTCTATCTGTCTGGTGGTTTTTTCCACCTCATCTTCTAATTTGAAACAGGAAAAGCTTCTCCTCTTACTCCTCCCCCCCCACCAAAAAAAAAAAAAAAAAAAAAATCCACCCTGCCAAAATAGCACAACAGCAACAAAAACCTAAAATCATGAGGGAAGTGCCTGGGAAATATGAACCAGAGTAGATAGTCTGGAAAAGTTTTAAGGGTACTAAAGTCAGAGTTTTGTAACTGAAAATTTTGGACAGGTGCCATAGGAGCCATTGCCTCATTTGTCGTTTAGAGGAGAGTTTGAAACTTTTATCTTGAGAAGTAACTTGAAGTACAATTAATTTAATTCTGTATCAGCATGGTCCAGTGCCTATAGGTAGCTCACCTCCTCCACGTCACACTCTAGGCTCTCTCTCCCTCAGTGGGTTGCCAGTGTACTCCATTAGGCAAAGAAGACCCAGCAAAGTTGATGAGGCTTTTCCTATAAAGAAGCTGTGGTAGTATCCAGCAGCTCTGCTTATCATAGATGCTAGGGCAGGATGTGCCTAGAGTTGCAGGAGGACAGAGTCTATTACAATTTTAAGCTTGCACATCGCTCTGTCTTGCTGTTGAGATCCTGAGAGCAGACTGTATCTTAAAAGGGTAGTTCTGCAGGTTTTCTCTATATTTTTTGCCACATTTTTAAATGCTTTGTTACCACTACCATTAGTTTTAACTTTTTGTGCAGGCTCAGAAGCTTCCTTTGCATGTAATTGGAGGAGATTGTGTACATGGCATGGTCTGTACATCTACAGTCTATATTATTAATTATACAGTCTATATTATTAATTATACAGTCTATATTATTAATTCATACTCAGGTTCACAAGTTCTGTTTAGCACAGTAACATATTATAGAATTTATTTTTAGATTTATTCCCCTTGTAATTCCATAGAAAAATTTTCTTGGAAAGGTGTTTTTCCTTGTTACAGTGATCTGAGTAAGAACAGGGAACAGTTCAGTCTCTCAAAATTCCCTGGCCTCTTTAATAAATCTTGTGCCCTCCCATTCCCACTAACATGTAATTTAATATTCTACGGTGGTGAAGTACTACTGAAAATACAGTCCCATTAGCAATGTAGACATTTAGCAAACAGTCTTGGTAGGTGCAAGCAATTACAGAAGCTCAGAGAAGGACTTGCCTGTCAACAGTAATAGTCATTAAAGTACTTACTACCCTAAATCTTGAACTTTTATAACTCTTCTTGTATTTAATTCTAGGCATATAATAAGTATTTACTTTCAGTACAACTTTTTTCCACACAGCACTCTTCTCTAATTAGCACTACCTTTCCAGTAAAAATAGTGTCTTTTTGAGGCAGGAAGGATTTTGCTTTTGCTAAGTAAAGAGCAAACCAGTATCTTGATCATAGTTAGAAAAATCAGGTGGAAATAGTGCGTCTGATAGATAGGTGTGTGATTATACTGTTGGGGGTGTGTCTGTGTATGCATAATATTCATACTTAGGAAGAATACTCTTTAAAAAGTTTCAGATTTGGACTTAGAAAATTCATCTTTTCTGGGGGGAAAAAACTGAAGAACATAGCAAAATAAATGTTTGATTTGATATCGTTCACTTCTGTTGGTTTTTGACCTAGAAGCTCATTAACCTAAGTTCCAAAAAGCTTATCTAAAAAAATTCAGAATTTATATCGGGAGTGGGAGAACAGAGGATGTGGAATTTTGAACTCTGGTGGAACTTCACTGGCTCTACATTTAGAACAGGCTTGACCTTTCTCAGGCTCAGGTCCTGTGCTCAGTGTTCACAAGGCTTTCTCAGTGTTTATAAAAAAAACAAACAGAAAGAGTCAACACTTCTGACTGAGAATTGTGTGTGTGTGTGTGTGTAGGTTTTTATGTTGAAAAAGTAATGTCTTTATTTTGCAAAACTATTAGCTTCCGAAAACAAGCATCATTTGGCTGTTCCTGAGGTGCATGTCGTGAAATTTCGGTGGAGTATGGGTTCTTGCGTTATGTGAGGAACAAGGGTGACAATGGTGCTTATGTGACTTCTTTGAAATGATTAAATATATTCCACTGTGCTCTTGCCCTGTGAAGAAGTAAAAAAAATAAAACCAAATAAGAGGAGAATACATTTCTCTGTCTTTGGTGGGGGGGGGGTCAGTTGACAGTACTGTTTTATCTGTCTGTCTTTGCAGCGAGCAACAGCACAGTTGACCATTTCTTATTCCATCTGTTGAAGGCAGGAATGTGCATATCCATCTTCTCTTTCATTATATTAATTCTTCAAATGAGGTTTTGTTCCCAAGTGAAGTGAATAGAAACATTTATTTTGGCTTCAACAAAAGAAACATGTCATCCAAAAAATTATAAATTGTTCTATTCTTAAGTAGTCTATTATGTTACCTTAAGTGCCTACTAACAAAAGTATAAAATCACTAAACCATGCATATTTTTGGATAGAATTTAAGTACTTTTTTTTTTTTTTTTTTAAGGAAAGAAAAAACATCCTTACTTTTTTTCTATATATTGAAACAAAGTACAGAAGTTACCCGTTTGGCTTGGAATACCGGCGGAGCATGTACCAAAGAATGGAAAACAGGAGTATTTATTTAGAAGCTGACAGATGGGCAAGAGTCAAAAGTAATAGCTGTGTTCAGCATGTAAAACTTAAGCTAACTTAGAGGATAGCTTTTTTTCATCTTAGATGCAATAAATTGGTCAGGTGTCCATATGTAAATGTGTATATGTACATGACATTTAGATACTCAAGACTTAATTGGAAGAGGAAGAGATATTATAAAGCTAGTAACTCTAGGTGGAAAAAGTGCATGCTCTTCAGTGTATTAGTTACAGAATTTAATACCTTATCTCCCTTTTTCATATTCCACAGATACTGTTTTAAGTAAGGTAGCAAAGGCTGGTATTGGATATTTGTGCCTGTTATTTTTTTTTAATGAAAGTTTACAAGGTATTTTGAGGAATAGGAAGTGTTACAGATTTTTTAAAAGGAAGTTTGAGTAGGGAGCAGAATACTTTTTTCAAATTCTCTAGAGACAGACCAAATGAAATCCAGGAGTCAGTTATAGAAAGAGGAGATTCTTATCTGGATTTTGGATTTGTTTTTTTGTGCAGTTTATGGGAAGCTTAGGAATTATGGGAGTATCCAAAGTGTATATCCTTAGTTTACTTTTATAGATTTCATAAACTTGATTCTAAGGTCTGTATGAAAAGAGATAGAGCACCAGACACTGACCATCTAAAGAGGTAAATCCAGGCAAATATGCCTTCACTGTATTCACTGTGGTTAAACAAATTCCAACTCCAAAACAAAACATAAGTGAATTGTTTTTTTTTTTTTTTTTTTTTTTGAAATAAGACCCAAGAGGAAACTGTAAAAAAAAAAAAAAAAATCTATTCATTTTAACAATTCAGATGGTGCAAGTCACTTCATGATTTTTTAACCTCCGTCTTATACTGTATATCTTTTATGATGTTAATAATAGGATATACAACAATAACTTAGAGTTGTTAATTCCTTCTTGCTTCTTCCAGTTATAAAGAAATGCTTATGAAACGCCATAATGAAAAGCGAGCATCAAGCCAACTGCAGCACAGTTAAAAGTGGATTAAAAAAAAAATCACCTGAGAACAGTTTAAATTTTGAGGGGTGAAAAGTCAATTCTCCTCCTAAAGTAAGAAGGCTTCAGTTTATATCCACTCTAAAGGTAAGCCAGTATTTTTCACAAATAGCAACTGATTAAATGCTTTATTTTGAGCGTGATTTCCAGGCTGAAATGTTGAAGACATTTTTAGAAATGCTACCCCCATCAGTGTGTCAAGCGAGCAGATGTAAACTAGAAAGATCAGGTGTGAGGGATGGCTGGCAGGTTCACCTTGCCTAAACTTAGGATCCTGTTACAAAGCGCTTCCTGTGGTGGAGATGGTATTTGGACTTGCCATGTGTTCAGTGGAGACTAGAGCATCTTTGTTTGCTTGAGAGGAATCCCATCTTCAGATGTCTGGTCCTTTACCTTGACTGTGAAGGAGGTCTAGATGACTACATTAGATTAGGATGCAGCTGTCTAAAGCTGGCTCAGCTGAATCCTTATTTACTTATTTATTTATTTTAATGTCTAGCTTACCTAAAAATCAGGTCCCCAAAATTAGGGTCTGAGGTTTTTAAAGAATGTTTCCTTAAAGTGACCTCCCACATTTGGCATAAGGATTCATTTGGATTAATGAGTCAAGGTGATTGAACAGAAATGAGAACGAACCGATTGTCTTGACTAAATCAGCACTTCAAATAATTAAAGACTTGTATTAAATTTAAAGAACATTGACTTTTCCTTTTCCTATACATCTATTCAATACTAAAATCCTGAAGTTTTACCAAAAAAAGTTTCTGTCCTTGGCCTTGATCTTGCAAACAGAGGAGCTTAACAGACAAGCCCAATCGTGAGTGGTTTTGTTAAAGAAGCAAACAAGTTAACTGTTCATAGTGTGAAGCTTTGGGATTTGAGCTTACAGCAAGAAGTGCAGGAAAGTTCACCAGAGCCTGTCGTGGTCAGACCAGATGGTGCCGAGCTTTCTGTTGCAGCACAGTACCTTGTGAGGAGCCTGTGCTCAGATTCGCCTGGCAGAATGTGACCGTAAAGGAGCAGTCCCCCTTTGTCGATGTCCCCCTTTGGGCTATGTCAGTCCCACTGGTGTTTAGCCAGCGCTCAGTTTTCACTGTACGACTGGACATAAAGATTTTGCAGCATGTAGATAATTGAAATGCTCTTAGTTTCAATTAACAAAAGGGAGTGTTGTTGCAGGTTTGAAAACACAGCTGGGATACTGCAAAGACAGTGTAACTTTTACATTCGTTTTGGTTGTAGATATGCTGTGTCCTTGTTAATGTTGCTTTGAAACCCGTAGATGAAAGGACTTTATAGCAATGTAAATAAATTATTATTTTGATTTATCATAATGCAGCAGAGATGATAGGCACCATTCAAAGAATGCTTCACTGAGAAATCATATCAAAGGAGTACTTTTTTTCTTTCTTTTTTTTCCTCTACCCCCTGCAGTGTACCTTTCTGACTTTCCCTAATTGCATTGATGTGAATTACTGCCGTGCACTGAGGTACATATTTAGCTCTACATCCTTCCTTACTGTTTGGAACATGAATAAAATTCAACAGTAGCATAGTTTTCTAGTTTAACTCCCAGAGCAGCAATTCACTCATAAAAGAATTAAACTCCATAAATCCATGAAAAGATAATTGAAATTCATTATAATTTCACCGGGGGAAGGACTTTCTAGCAGAAACAATGATTTTTATTTTTTGATGAGAGCAGTTTTAAACCTCAGAGTTGATACTGTTCTCCAGTAGAGCAGATGGAAGCTAGTGGAATTATACAGTTGTCAGGCCTGCTTCTCTCTTGTAAGGAAAAGAGATTCAGATGCTGTATATTCATTGTTACCATGAATAAGCTATAGTCTTAACATATTTGTTTTTTCCTAGAGGAGATTTAAATTTAGCTGTTCCTCCTTAAAAATGCAGAGCTGTACCCAGACTAACTAAAAATGTGTGAACTAGTACAATCAGAAAACAGAGCAAGCAGAGCATGTTCTTTCTTGCCCATTGGTTTAAGTCTCCAAGAGCCACTGAAAACCAGAAACTAGATTCTTGATAATACCTTGCCTTCCTTTGCTATATGTTAGAAAAAGAAGCAGCACAATTTTTTCAGGGTTAAATAATATGCTGAAAAACGTTGTGATCTGTCTCCTACAAGACCGAAGGCTAGCCTAATAGAAGGATGTGAGCGAGTGACACCAAGGATGTGTGAGGCTAATCTTTTATCACTTGTTCCTTTCAAAATTCCTGGAAGTTTTTTTTATTCCTTTTGTAGAACAACTGGTGATGAAGATTGTATTTCTCTGTTCTAATACTGTAGTGTGCAGTCCTTCCTAATAGGAGATTGAGATTTGCTTCTCTTGCAAAGCAGACAAACCCATACATGTTGTCTCTCAGAAGAATGCCTGGTCTTCCAGTCTAATAATACAGAACAGTTTAAAAGGGTGCAGTAAGCAATCATTGTATAAGATTTCTAAAATACTTACTGCAACAGGAACAAATCCTCCTTCTAGAGAAGTAACTTGACTGGTAGGACAGGGAAAGGTATTCGTCCTTTCTGGCCCGGTGACTTTTTAGTGGTTCCTTGAATGGAGGGCAATTTGAAAAGAAGGCTGAAAGCCAGATTCTTGGCCTCTGTGTATCCCAGGCATAATGTAATGATTATTCAAATTTGTTGGAAAATTTCATCTAGTGGGTCAAAAGGGAAACTTGGTTGGAGTTTTCCATGTCCGTAGTGCGTTATTTAACCACTGTAGTCTAGATGCACTAGAGTGCATCCCTTCCTTTCCAATCTGATTTAAACAAAAGTGAGGAACATCATGGAAAATAAGAAACTCTATATCAGAAACAGTGTATTCATGATTCCAAATTATCTATCTTTTTAGAAAGCATTTCAGTCATATACCTTTTCCGATACAAAATTCTAGATCCTGTTGCTCTGCAGGACAAATGCAACGTATACTAATTAGATAATCACAGATTTGCTTCAAAGACATGCTGAAAGAAGAGTATTAACCTTTGCAAAAAATGTGCATTTTAGAGCAATATTTATAGTTAGTCTGCGTTCTGTAGCCTTATACTGTTTTAGCCTAGGCATAAATAAATGTATAAAAAGTTTTAGAAAATCTAGGTCCTATTTTTCTTGATATGATACTGTTGTTCATCTTTTCTCTGCTAACTTTGTCACTCAGAAGAGAGCATCCCATTATTAGCCTCTAACATTCTACAGTGTTTTTCTGATCTTCCCTCCCCACAGGTTTCTGTTTCTGAGAGTGATTTTTTTCTTCTTCTTCTTCTTCTTCTTCTTTTGAAAATAATATGTTCGTTGGAAACTTTAGGGTGATGTTCTTGCCTAATGTACCAAGACCTTGATAAGACGTAATGTGACACATTTCATCAGTTGCTATTTCCATAAACAGAAAATGCGTCTCTGGAGTGTATCAGACTTTTTTACAGGCTTTGCTCAGTAGAAGGGTACAAATGCCAAGTTAAACACATTTTCAAAAGAAGTACTTTTCTCTCTGTACAGACAGGGGGAAAGAAGAATTATTTATGTCTTTACTTCGTATCACATATCTGAACTTTCCATGTTTACCGTCTCCCTTACCCCACTGCAAAATCCAAAGAGGTGATTTCCCCTGCCCCCACACCCTATTAAGGAATGTTTTCTTTGAGGTCTTTTCTTTTTTTTTTTAAAAAAAAAAAAAAAAAGTTTTGTGTGTAGCTTTTTGTGTGTATTTTATTTTTTAATGGAACAATCATTGGAAATGTAGCTTGATAAAGTGAGCTCTTTTTCGAGTAGTATCCCTCCTTAGAAGAACCTGATTTTAAAAGATTCTTTCCTAGGAGACAAAGAGAAAAGAATTGGAAAAAGAGCAAAAGAAGAATAAAATCGATGTATCCACTATGGCGTTTATTCCATCACACTTTATTTTTTTTTGTTCATTATTTCTACCAGTGTTTTAAAAAAACTTCTGTACATACATGTACATATAACTGGTTTAGTGTATACACACAAATGCGCGCACGCGCTAACCACAACTTGAGAAGGAGTTGGAGTTTTTACTGGGTCTTGCACTTAATATAAATGAGCAATATCATGCTACTCTGAAAAACTGATTGCATGCTAGTGAAAATAGTGGATTAGATTATTTTCTGAGGTTCTTCTCAGATTTTTAAGTGTTTTTTTCTTTTAATACAAAATATTTGTTTAAATTGTGAAATAAATGCAGGATTGGGGCATTTCAACAGGTATTTAAAATAAAAATCAAGTGTCAGTTAAGTGTTGCAGGGAACTTAGTTTTGGTTGGTCATACCTTACCAGTGTTTGACTTTCATGAACCTGTGAAAGAATGGATTTTTAATAGGATGTTTTAATGTTCACAGGAAATAAATTTTATATTTTCATGCGCAGCTGTTCCAGAAACCAGATTTGGAGTTTACATGCATATACTATGCATTGGCAGCATGTAGACAGAGTAAAATCAGTGGCCTGGTAGTTTTTTCTGACAAATAACCAGTAAAACACAGCTTGAATTTTTGTTCTCAAATAATCATAATGACTTACTTGTAAATTATCCATGATTAAAAACTATAAAAGAGAGAGAGAGAAAAGATAATTAATAAAGTCTGAAAAGGACAATTTATTTAATGATCAGGAAGAAGCCAGATTCATCAAATAAAATGGTTCGTTCTGCTGTACAGTATAATGTAGTATTTGAAAGTGATTATTTTCTTTTTGAAAGCTAATTTCCACTGAATAGTGGGGACCAGCAAAAACAGGTGATGACAAATAGGGTCTTAAGAATGGTGCAAAGAGGAAGAGTAAAGCTGATCAAAACCACTGATAGGAGAAGGAGTTTATAGGTTGTCTTGAAAGTAGTAAATTCTACTTTTCACCATGAGTATTTATGGTAATTTATTAGCAGTGTATATTTAAATAGCAATTAATTTGTGGCAACCAGAACTGCTTGTGCCCGCTGTTTTCCATAACTGCCTATCCAGGGACCGAGTCAGATTTCCAGAGCTGATTTTATGAAGATAGCAGTTGGCAAAGACTGCACCTGCAAAGTAAACAGCCTATCATTTATGTATATGAAGTCACCACACTGTTTATTTGCAGAACTCTGCAATATGTAATATTAATATTTAATTAATCATGCTTTCTTGCAAATGTTTTGTGCTGCTGAGTGTACTGAGCTTATTTTTGCTTAGGCTATCTGTACTGCATTATTGCAGCAAGGATGAGAGTAGCAAAGAGCTGGACAGCTGTTAATTGTAATTATCTCAATAATGTAGTAAACTTCTTTACAGTCAGGCTTTGTACAGCATTTTAATTCCGCTAGTTCAATTTTTTTGCTAGTCATAAAAATAAATTTTGATGTACTGCATGTAATAAATCAACATCTTGAAAATTGTCAGATATTTCTAATCAAGTTCCTGCAGTATCTCACTACAGCCAGGCACATAAAAGACAAGTAGCTACAACTGAAAGTACCTGTGTAAAGTTCACCTATGCTGCTCAGTAATAATTTAAATCAGGCTGGTTTCATTCAGTGTCTAACTGTTGTCTAACAGATCAGCATTGTGTAACATTTGACACTTCATAGGAATAGTTGCTGTTGGAAGGCACCTCTGGAGGTCATCTGGTTGAAGTCCCCTGTGCAAGCAGGGTCAGCTGGAGCACATTGCCCAGGACTATGTCCAGGTGGGTTTTGAGCTTCTCCAAGAATGAAGACTCCACAATCTCTCTGGGCTACCTGCTCCAGCATTCAACCACCCTCGCAGCAAAGGAGTGTTTTGTTATGTTTAAGTGGAATTTTCTGTGTTTAAGTTTGTGCCCATTGCTTCTCATCCTGTCACTGGTCACCACTGAGAAGAGTCTGGCTCAGTCTTCTTCACACTCTCTCATCAGATATTTATGAACACTGATAGGGACCCTCTGAGCCTTCTCTTCACCAGGCTGCATGATTCCAGGTAAAACTTGCAAAAAACTCTTAATGTTGAAGTTGCCTAGAGCTTATTTCCTCAGCCAAACCGAATAAAAATTCTCAATGACATCTCAGTACCACATTCATTTGATTGCTGAGTGTAAAGAACATCAGAACTACTGCTAATAAGTAGGCTGTTTATGCTCAATTCAGCCTCAGAGTTGCCTCATGTTCTATTGTGGGCTGTCATGTCTCCCCAAGATGTATTGAGGGCAGTATAGTTATTAGGTTGGGTTGTTACACCTTTGGATTTAGCAGTCTCACCTGTGATGATTATGAATCTGGAACTTTCTGTAACAAAAGATGAGTTACTGTCTCTTACCTTGTTGCAAGGAATTGGACAAAGTACTACCTGCTGCTCTGGAGCGTTTGTCTGTCCTTGGCGACAACTTCATGGATACTGTTTTGACATGGCTGAAGTTTACAGTGATTATTTTCTCTCGAAGTTAGGCACTGCATTGCTTCCATGAAATGACTGCAGCTTCTGGGACCATAACTCAATCTGAGACTTTTCTTTCCCTATATCTTTAGGTACATGCAAATCTTAGTAACATTTACGTAGGTTTCAGAGAAGAAAATGGTTTTAGTTTACATTATTCTTCTAATGAAGCTGGTGCTTCAATCACCAAGTCCCTTCTAGCCTTTCCATAATTTATTTGGAACACTCCTAGCCCTACAATAGAAGTCTTATGCTTGAGATTCAGATGGTATCTGCAGTAATCTTCCTGCAACAGGAAGATTACTGTTTATGGCTAACAAGATTGGAGGACAAGAGAAAAAGAATAGAAAATTCCAGACAGGGCAGCATCAGGCATGTGAGTCTGTCAGTGCATGAGAAAGCATTCCTCATGTTCATCTCTGAGGCTGTAATCCTGTGATTGGTGTGAACAACTAGTACTTGGAGAGCAGAGGCTACCTGGAGTCTGCCACCAGCAAATTAATGCTGCTGTGCTTTGACAGTTCTTGGTAGAGATTTGTAGCGTGTTCGAGGAGACCACTTAATCAGCCAGGAGATAGGTTGTTAAGAGTGGATCTTCAGTGCGGGGATGTGGGCTCTGTGTTATTAACTGAACAGAATTGGAGCAGTATTGCATATGTTTCTGGACTACATCACTCACTGGAAGTGATTTGTGTGAGATTCTTAATAATTTATGGCGTGCCAGCTGAGTGCTGGTAGGTCTGCCAAGGTCATTGTCCCGTGGAGGTCTATAAAGTTGTATCTTAACTAGTTTACCCTGGGCTTGCTGCCATCCAAAACACCCTGGACGGCATTGTGTTCTAAATTCAGTTGTTGGTGAAGCCATAGATGGGCACACGTTCCCAATGACTGCATGCAATGTTAGTGTCTTACCATCGGCAGTGGGTCAGAGAGACCAAGTGTGTGAAGTCTGGATGTGTTTTGGGATGCTGGTGTCTTCCTTCTATATCCTCTTCCTGCCCTCTTTGCAGCTGCAGGCATAACCAGGCATCAAGATAATGAATGTGTATGCCTCAAACTTGGTGCAACCTGTCCAACTTCCTCCTCTTTTTGTCCGTGCTTTCCGGAGCTTTCCTCTGTCTTTTCTGACACTCTAGTTCTACCCTTCTCTGTGTTCCAGTGATAGCAGAGTTTTGTGTTTGTTGCTAGTCTGTGGCAGCAGTACCTGATTAAAAGGGTTTGAAAACTTGCTTCCCTCTAGATATTGGTCATTTCTTACCTAACCAGCCAGATGAAAGAGACTACCTAACAACCTATCTAGAAAACCTGAATTCTTTTTCTTGTGCCCTGGAGTGGTATGCCCTCTCTGAGAGGCAGAAGTCAGAGGAGTGTATCCCATTCCACACTGTGCTGTAAAGGCAGGTGCAGGCGAACAATATTGGCCTAATAGCAGAAGATTGGTCAGCAAGACTGTACATTACATGCTCCAGGACTAGCTTCACTGGCACACTTAAACTGGGAGAGAACCAGGAGAATTTATCTATAGATGCGGGATTCAGTTTCTATATATAGAAAATATGCCACTTTTTCTTTCCATTGCCGCTTTCCTCTTTGCATTTTGCTTATTGAGACCATAACTCAAATTAAAAACTGCGCCTTCTTTTGACTATGGCTTGGGAAGGTTATTTGGAAAGAGAATATAAGCAGAGACTCTGTTTCTAATGGTACCAGAAGAACAAGAAGGTGTTTAGTAGGAGTGTTATATGTGCTTATGTGTATAGTAAACAAAAAATGAAAGCCATCAAGTATTTGCTGTCTCCAGAACCATGAGTCAGAGCTGTTGGCTCCTGTGCATCTTCTTGTTAAAAGGCATCCATAAAAGAAGGGCACAGAACAAGCTGCTTCTTAGAAATATGAAATAAACAGTAATAAAAAGAATGAGGGGAAAAAAAATAGCAGGCTACATCTACATGACCCTAAGTTGTTTATGAATTTCTGGGGCTGGACCCAATCATTCCTTGCTACTAGTTCAGGTGCATTAGGCTATGGAGTATCTGCTGCTGTTGTTGAAATCCTTTTGGATTTCGTACGCATGGTGCCCTGTGAGACCTCTCATAAAACTATTCTGTGATTCATCAAGTGAGTTCTGTCTTGTGCCTTCAGATGAAGCAAACAGGTACCTCAAGAAGCTCTCTCTTGCCTCATTGAAGGTATTCTTGGGCTTCTTTGTAGCTTCAAAGAGGCTTGACTGTTTGAAAGATCCTATCATCCTTGGTCCTAAACAAGTAGGTGGCAGCAGATTTTGAGGTTTCTGCCCTTTGCTGCTTGATAGCAAGATACCTAAATATGAACTAGTGTAAAGCGTATGAGATTCATTATTGAAATATCTTTCAAAATTCATGCATGTGATGCTTAGGATTTTGCCTGGTACATTTGTCCTCCGTTCAAATATAGTATGGATGCTCTAGAAAAACAAAACAAAACAAAACAACAACAAAAAAATCCCCACAAAAAACGCTACCTTGTCCCATTGGCAGGGAAGGAGAAAAATCACCAGTGAAACCACTTCAGTGTTATGATCTAGATTGTTTTTTGTAGTTTTATCATCCTGCTTCCATCTGTGGTGGTTGCAGCCTTTTCCTTTTGAACAGGGAAAAAGTGGTACTTCTGTGAGCTTTTCCTGAGGATAGGATGATGCTGGGGAAAACGACATCTTAGATAATAACACATGCAGATTTTTCTTATTAGATCACTCACTGATGTAGCTCATGTGAATGTTACCTACAAATTATTTCTATCTGATAATCATCAAAACTATCAGGGATAATGTTTTCATATTACAATAATACATCAAGACCTAGCAGCCTCACCGGAAGTAGTACATTGCTCTGTCCAAGGAATAGTGGCTTCTGTGTAGAAGATAAAGAATAAAAGTAATCCACAAACTAAAGAGTAGAAGAGAGAAGACAAGATAATTTCTTTAATCCAGTTCTCTAGTACAATGTAGTTCTTGGCCAGACACAAGAAGAAAATTAATGATTAATGGTCTTGGCAATAACTGGTAAATAAACTATTCTTTTGTCTGTAAAAACATTGTGAGCAAGTGTTGTTGAATCCTCAGGAAGCAGATCCTCAGAACAAGACAAATATCACTCTTAGTACTGTTATCTTTTTTGTTTTTTTGGCTTCACTGGCCAAAGAACAGTTTGGTAAGGAAACATGAATTATTTTCTCATGAGGAGAAAACCTCTGTAGTTAGAAGAAAATTGGACTGCAGTAGTTCTTGGAAAGCTTGTACTGCTGATATCCATGCGCGTGGATGAGCAGGGTTTGTTTTTCAAAAGCTCAGAGGCTGATATACTTTATTAGGATTAATCTCATCAAGGGAAATTTTTGAAGTTCTACTAAGACAGTTATTTAGTCATGGGGAAAAGGCAACCCAGCTATATTTCAGCTACCTTTGGCATACAGGAGAAATAAAGACAGAAGACAATTGGGTATACAGAAGAGAACTGGAAGGAAAGGAAGGGAAAGACAAGCAATAATAGATACTCAAAGTGCAGTTATGGACTATGATCTTATCCTAGTGCAAACTTTACCTTTTTAAGCTTTTACTAAATGACATGTACCAAAACATCAATATTTTAAGGCAATTATGTGAAAAAGTGGTAATTTTTTTCAGTATTTTGTTTGGAGTCCTCGTGTGTGTGGTGTGTTTTGGGACTTCCTGGTTGTCTCAAGATGGTAAGACTTTCCAAAATAGAAACATAAAAGTTTATCCATAGAAAGAAGTTAAGTTAAGGGAATGGCATGTGATAGCAGTAGTTAAAAATGCAACACTGATGTCTTGAGACCCATATCTGCTTTCCCAAATTTTGATACCAGACAGATGTTGCATGTTTCTTCAGCCAAAATTTGCTTACCTTTGTGCCTATGCAGTCTCTCTAAAGCCAGTGAAGTTGTTCATATGTAACTGTTAGTATGGAGCATTGTCGTTAACATGAATTTTGCTTACCTAAAAGGATTTGATAAGGTGAAATCTAGAAACAGGGGACAAACTAAAAACAAAGTATTTATTTGACAACCCAGACCTCTAGGCTAAATCTAGAAAGCTTAAAATCTAAATTAGAGAAAGATTTATATGTACTTTTATATATGTGTGTGTGTGTGTGTCTGTCTGTCTGTCTGTGTGTATGGAATTCGTATTTAGATTTGGAATCCTTGCACTTGGAGATGATTAATTTAAAAATGGATAGAGGCTTTGGTTTGAATGTGAGTCATTGCAGAAAAATTAAAGATTGGTTCTGAGTTTTCAGTTGTCTTTTCCTAAGTTATCATCAACTACAAAATGCTTCTCATTGCCTGCAATGAAATGATACTGAAATGTTGCAGTGAATCACCGCATTAGGTATGATGTTGGATAAGAAGGCACTATGAAGTGTAGGAAAGCACCACAGAGGAAAAGCGGGTGTTGACAACGGCATGAAATGTATTCATCTGTGTTCAAACTCAACAAAAAGCTATGCTTCTAGTCAGTCAGCATCAGTTTGAATTCTTGATTTTTCTTCCCACTTGTCAGTATTTTGCATTGGTCTTTTCTGTGCACAGACTGTTGTAGCAGTGCCCAGAACTCTCCCATGGGCATCTTCAGCACCTGGAAATCAGAAGAAATTTAGGTGCTGAAATGAAATTTTAGGTATGTTTTAGTTAGGCAGGACAAAGTAATGCTAACAATTGCAGAAGATCTTTTGAAATAAAGAGTGCTGAAGTAGCTCCTGCATTTTCTATCATTAAAATTATCAGTTGATACTGGTAGGCCTACTCTGAGCAGTAGTAATAACAATCATTTTATTTATTGGGCACCCTTCCGTCATTAATGTCCTGTTAGATGCCTCACAAAAGATGTAATCTTCTGTTAATGTCCTGCTAGGAGCCTCATAAAAGAAATAAAATATAAAGGCAGTTATATGCTTAATGGTTTATGCTTTTTCTTTCATGTTGATGTAGAAGATTACAGTAAAAAGGCCAATTTTGCATCTTCACTGAAATTAATGGAGTTTCAACCACTTATCTTGGATCTGAAACTGGTCCAAAATACGTTAATGCTTGTCTTTTTTTGGTTCAGTCAGCTGATGCAGGAACATTCCTGACTGATTTGCAAGGTACCCTGACTGGATTAATTAGAACAGCAAAAATAGTATTCCCCCCCTCTCAATTCTGCTTACTGCAAAACCCACTTGCTATAAAATGTCGTGTTAGGGAGGCTTCTTTTCCCCATCTTCTTACTAAATTGCCGTTTCTTGTGCTCATTCTTTTCATCTTTTATGTTGTTCATTAAAAAAGTTACGTTTTATGCCCAGTATTGTTCACACTCTACAAGGTTTTTATCACTTAGATAAAAGCAGTCTCCTTGATGCACAGCTGGTCTCCAGTGTGATCTGATTGCTTTTGTGATAGGCCTTAGACACCTAATGCTGTGCAGAGCACTTCTAAGCTTTTTCAGATAACTAAATTAAATTACTTGCAGATGAACTTGTTTTATAACAACATATCTGAAGAAGGTTTCCAGATTTATGGCCAGTGTCTCCTGTGCTTCCTAACATTTAGTAGCATCATGGCCTTTTTGTGATCCCACAGATTTTTTGAAGGATAAGGTACAACTCTGTCCGAACACTACTTGCCTGTTCTCATTCTTCTGGTTGCAGGGGAGAAGGGAGGAAAGCACTTCACCTCTGGAGAGGAATCACAGCAGTAAATCCCAAAAGGAAATATGCCTCCCTCTTAATGAGGACTTAGGCACCTAATTTCCTGCTAGATCTAAGAGTTGATGTCAAGTCTCTGTATTTTCTTTTGGGTAGGCTAACCCACACGTTCCTGTGAATCCTGTTGTCAGATCACTGATTTTCTCTGTGTCTTTGAGAGACTGAGTGCTCCAGTCTCCACTCAGGATTTCAGTGGGTAACAGGATGCCACCGTGTCAGGCATTGGGATACTATGCCTGTTATTTTCACTGAGTTAGCCCAAAAATGAGATTGGTGGCTCTCCAGCGTGGTCCTGCTTTTACCACACATCCATCTACTTGCAAGAAGAAGAAGGAAACAGAATTTCTTGCTATTAAAAAGTAAGAAGTTATTCCTTAACACTACAGCCACACCCCTGCCCCCAACATATTTCTACACTTTTTTTCATATAGCCTCAACTTGTAATAAGGCGAAAAGGAGGTTTTAACCAAACTTCTCATACCATTTAGTGTACATATTGAGACCATTTAACAGCTCCTCTTCTTTTTATTAAAGTTTTAAAGCTGCCAGCCTGCTTCCAGATGGTATCATGCATGGGTGGTAACAGTCAGCTGGCACCAAGTATACCTTCTTCTTCCACTTTTCCCTAGGAGTATATTACCTAGCTGGCTCTGGTCCTGAGGTAATCGAGTAGTCACAAACCCCAGGCTATTAGAGTTCGTCAAATTCTGGTTAAAGTTATTCCTGGTCACACTGTAACTAAGCCAAAATCATCAGGCTGTCTGTGGTCATGGGAATGTAATTCCTGTTTAGATTTGATTCATTTTTTGCAGCTCTTTAAAACCCACTTACTAGAACCAGGAATGCTTCATCCTGTAGGTGATACTCTGTGGGCTTGGGACTACTTTATTGAGTCTTTTCTGTTCTTTCTTGAGCACTCTCTGACTTTGCCACTCTTTATTAATGGCATGTAGTGGCTCAAGAGGATCAGGGTAACTCAAACTCAACGTTTCTACTCCTAGCAGAAATTGATCTTGTGAGAAGGAAGCTGTACGTCTCACGATGTACATCAGCCTAACTCTTGTATCTTTGGGCTTCCTGAAGTTGCTCTAAACTAACGCGAAGTCCAGTTTTGACCTAGCAGTGGAATACACCTGACATGTACAGATATGTGATCAGCTCTGGTCTAGGCTAATATGTTTTAATTCACACTGGACTGGCTTCATACAGAGGCAATTAGAAATAGCTCTGCTCAAGAGAAGGCAGCTTGTTAGGACTTAAGCTTATCAACTCTTTCTGTACCATGCAGTTTTCTCCATTTCTAATTTTCATGAAACTGAAATAAGACTCTTCTATGCTATTCCAGATATGATGTTTGACAGCTCCTTATGTAATCATGCTGTAAACAGCACTGGGTAGTTGTTCTTTCATTAGTTGAGGACACAAAAATAAAGTAATCTCAGGGTCACATAGCACTATATAAGATAGTAATCAGAAGAATATATTCAAAATTTGCACTTTCTATTTAGAAAATAGAAGTATTTCACACTGCTATGCTTTAGTTGTACAAATTCATAGTGGTGTTATTCCTGCGAATCTCCTTAGCTGAAAGGTAACTGAAAGTACTTGAGTTGGAATACATCTGGGAACAGGAACACTCTCTCCCTCACGCTCTCTCCCCTTCTCTCTCTCTTCCCCCCCCCCCCCCTTTTTATTTTTTTTTAACCTCTGTAATGACACATTTTTATAGCCTTAGAGGACACAACAGATAAAAACTGAGTGTAATAAATATGTAATAAATATTGAGGTTAGACTTGAAACTCAGTTGACAAGACAGAAAAGCTGTGCAAACTTCCCTTGTGAAACATCACCAGAAAATGGGATTCTTCATGCTCGAGTTTGAAAGTGAAATTGTTCTCATGCCTTTGATGCTAAACAAAGCTTATACTAGGAAGGAATTTTTCTTCCTTCTCCAAATGGAAAGCATTAGGGCTATTATTACTTATGAGGCAGGACTTACCTACATAAGAGGATAGTATTTACAAAGTGTTTCCTGTTTCTTTTAATTCAAGTCCCTTACATTAATCATTCCTTCAGAGTGGAAAATTTTGATAAATCTACTCCTTTCACTTTTCTTTTTGTATCTGCATACATATATATAAAATATACATATATGTATATGCATATCTTCCTTATTTTAGAACAGGACTTAAAATGTCATGCAGTCTTTTTTCTTTCTTTCTTTCTCCAAATGCCTTTATGGTAACTGGTTTCAACTGCTGCCTCAGATATTATGTTATGGGAAAACTCAGTCATAAATTCGTTCAATATGTACATGCATTTTCGTGTGGTTTCTTTTGCAGCTTTGTAAAAAATGATCTGTCTCAACAGAATTTTTAAACAGAAGTCAAAACATTCTCCTGGTCAGTGGGGAGCATGGGCAGGAAAGGTCATGTTCAAGTTCATTCTTCCTCTCATCCCTCAGTAAAAATACAAATTGTAAAGAATAATAAAAAGGCTTGTATTCAGTAGCACTTTCATTAAAGATGGCTAACAGATCTATAACCGTTCAGCTGCTGCCAATAGCATTTTCATATTGCACCTTCTGGTAGTTACTGTCTTGCTATTTAAAAATAAATAGACTGATATATAGGCAGACACACACACAAAAAGGTAGTATTACTGACAACTCCACTATAAGTTTCAACCCGTTAACATAAAACTCCACCACTAAATCTCTGAGGGTAAACTATGCACAGATAGAAAAGCCCCAAGGTATTAAGAATGATTATGATATAAATTCCGATTTTATTTTATGACCATTTTACAGCTGCTTGTAGATATCTTCTCTCGTAAACTACAAGGTACAAGGCAAACGTTACTTTTTTTTCTTCTTTTTCTGTAGGGTTTCAGACAGTTGGTATATTGTGACATGTTAGCAGCATTTTCTCTGCGCTGCACATTCATAAGAGTGAATTTTAATGAGACTAAGCTAGCAGAAGACCCGTAAAGAAGATGCGATTGTGTTTTAAGTATTCATAAAAAAGTTGCATTAAATTTACACATTTTGATTTTGTCTTTGACAGTCAAAAGAAATAGTCTGAGAACATGTAAAGTAGTGTAAATCAGCACAGTTGAAATAGTCTCATTGTATGGGCTGTATGTCCAGAAAATGCTTCTGCAAGCAAAAGGGAAAGGGGTTTTTTGCTGGTGAAGTTAGGACAGGAGAAAAAATGGCTCAGGAAGCTACTGGCCAGTGCTGGAGTATGACTTCTGTTAGCATCCCTGCTGAGGGAGGTCAATTGCACACATGTGTTTATAGGATAAAACCTTAACTTGGCGACTGAAAAGGGATAACAAGTAGGAAAATAGTTATAGTGTATACATATATATTTAATACTTTGCAAGGAACTTTAGCCCTGTAAATAAAGGTTGCTTTAGCCATGGATGGGGAGGATGCTGGCCTGAAACGTGAGTCAGTTCCTATCGCAGATGGGACCTCCATCTGCAGAGTGAGGTGTCATTTCCATGCAGTAACAGTAGGCTGTGAGAATAAAAAAAATCCATGAGCAATGATGAGTTATAGTAACGGGAATGTCAAGTTCTATATGAATTATGTATAAGATGTGAACAGTAGTTTCTCTAAACTAGTACTTTTATTCTTGCAAATGAAAACTGTTTAAAAAAAATGTCCAGCAATGATTCCCCCCCTTCCCCACTAGATATTGCCAATTTGTTAAAAATGAAGCTTGATGGGGCGCTATGCCAAATATTGTGATAGAATCTGCAGTTAAAATTAATTAATTAAATTCTTTTGATCTGTATTATCAACAGTGCAGTAGCTGGCCTTGGGTTTTCTTTTTCTTATGTATCTTTTTATGGCAAAATCTGACCTTATTAACCTTCTGCCTGTCATAAAAAGAAAGAAATCTGTTGCATTAAATAGTAGATTATTTTATTTCTTATTTGCTTAAAGGGAAAAATAAAATGTTCTTTTAATCTCTGTAGCTGTGGGGATGTGAATGCTACAAGATTTTAATTGCCATGATGTAGTTCGACCAAGCACCGTTAAGTTACTTTTCATCTTCAGATGTTATATAGGTTATAATTGAGCTATTCAACAGTATGCAGTCAGGTGAGCAAATTTAAAAATAATTTACCAAGTGTTGAATGAAGGTTTTGTGTAAAAGTGAGCAATATACTCGTTTATTCTTGGATTCCAGGTTTATAGTGAGAGCCCTTGATGTGCCAAGATATCTGTCTGATAGCTGTTTTCTCCTGTCACGGCTAATATCCTTCCCCACTAGTATATTTAAAAGATCTGTGTGAACTGATATCTTATCCTCTTTAATACCTCCAAAAAATGATTTTGATTTGAATTAAACTTCTCATGAAATTTAGATGCTTTTTCTGTATTTCTTCTGAAATTCAACTTCTAAAATGGTGCATTATCAAGAGTATCAGAATTAAATATTTTGCATTTTCCGTTTTTGTTTTCCTATTCGCTCATCATAGGTATAAGATGAAGTCTACAATTAAAAAAGTTTCAGATGAGTAGAAAATGCATTTTTCTTGGGAAACAAAATCTATGTTGAAAACATTTTGACTGGTGCTTGGGTGCTGATACTCATTTGCTTCTAAGCCTGCAACAGATGGTATATGTTTGAGAAACTGTGGCCACTCTGAGGCCCTTTGGGATGAAAAGAGACTCAGTAAAAGTTACTGCTCTGATCTAATTTTCATAAAGCACATCAGTGGGCTATGGATCTTTTTTTATCCAGTTTCTTCTTTGGTTGTAATTTTATTCATCTGCTTAATTCTATTAGTCAATCACAGTATAGAAATTCTGCCTAATATTTTTTCTTTCTTTCTCTATTTAGGTATAATAGGATCTTATTTGACATTTACTTCTGTAAAATGAAAAACACTTGCTAACTAATTTCCAAACCCTTTTTAGGTGGTCAAAAGAATTACTAGTCAGTTTAGTTTATTACAAAAGTTCAAGGTCATATCACACTGTGAACAGCCTTACATTTCTGATGTATGTTAAAGCTCTCCTCTTTGCAGATTTGAGACTAAAAGTCTAATAGCACAGACGCATTTAATATGGAAGGGCTTCATTTCAACCTGTTCAGTCTTTCTAATTCTTCAGCTGGGGAGTAGCAGGTGAATCTGGTCAGTCAATTTGTTACCTTTGAAGCTCTTGAGGAACCTTTGCTGGTGCCAAATGGGAGCCTGCCAGTTAACAGGCCTAAACAGTTTCCCAGTCAAATAAATGTGCCATTTCTTCCATGCACCTCCTCTACAGGTCTTTAAAATACCTAAAAAGATAATTTTCCAGCTAAATAGGTATTTTTTTATGGACTGGACATAGAAGAACAAATTGTTTTGCTTCTAAGCCTGAGAGATCTTCCTCCCTGGAGCCCCATGAGGGATTTTCAGTTTTCAGTATGGGATTAATTTTTCATAAGTACAGATTAGTTTGGTATAAATATAATGATCAATGTTACATTTACATAAAGTTCCAGTTAGTTTAATTCTGAAAGAACTGAGAGACTTTAGAAATGGAAGTCATTGTGTCTGAGTACAAGTGTCAACTTTCACTTTGCACTAAAATTTAGTTGCCCTCTGGCAATCTGAGCGTCAGGATGCAGACTTGTCTCAGATACAAGCATCAGTTTCAGAAAACTGTATCTTGTACTGTGGAAACACTTGGCAATAGTTTAAATGAAGGAACTTACTGATAACGTAGTTGGTTGACAACTGATGTAGTTGTTCTGCATCTGCTGGTCTTCAAAAATGTGTTTATTAATATTTTTCTGTCAAGAATCTTGTTTTGCAGAAACAGTGATATAGTGACAATGATAGGAATAGAGTTTTCCCCAGCAAGTAGTTGAGGTATTCACTGGTTATATCTCGATAGCCAAATATTTTAGTAAAGCTGCTTCTATTATGGATTCCATTCCCACCTTTCACAGAAAAAATAATCTGCAAAGTACATGATATCATAGTAAATGATTACTGATGAATAGATTGTTAATTTTCCAATCTCTGTCAAACAAGTAAAGCAATAGAGCAATATTCATTATAATTCCAATTATCCAAATTAAACAAGATGTTTCCTAATGTGTTTTATCCTAAACAACAGAAGTGTGTGAAAGGGTGAAATGATTCAACACAGGAAGGGAATGTTTAGTGCTTTCGCCCCAGGCTTTACATGTCACTGATACTATTTAACTAAATTGATGTTATTAAACAGTGCAGACTCCTGTGGGAATACTTACTTGGGTTTAAAGAATGGTTTATTTTGGTTATAGCTTTTCCTGTTTATAGTCAGTTTAAGAGGAACTGAAATCTATTATTTTTGAATGAGGAGAAGACTGTCCACACTTTCCATTGGGTTAACCAAGCAGGTTTATAATCTCAATTCTCTATTCAGCTAGTGCACATAGATAAAGCCAAAGTACTTGTCTACAATGTTGTGCTACACTGAGAATTGAGTGACTTCTTTCTTAGTTACTTTTCTAAGATTCTCAGCAAGTAGATCATTTCTTACTCAGTTTTGACATAAATCATCAAAGCAAAGAAGACTTTTATGCTAGGTCTTCTGGATGTACCATTGTTCTTTGGGTGCTGTAATTCATGAAGGAGTGTGAGCTAAACACTTTGTATTTCTATACTGAGCAACCAGAAATAGCTCCTGGGCAGAGAAGGCGGCTAAGCAGGCATAGAGCTGTCTTAGCTTCCTCTTCTTGATGTGTTACTAAAGTCTGTACCCATTGCTTATTCAATTTTGTGTATTTCCCAGCACTGTACTAGTTCTAGGAAGACTTGTCCTGAAGGTTTGAACAGTTAGCCTTTATAAAGAAGATCATAAAGTCTGAATTATTTAGAGGTACAGGCTAGCCTCTTTGTGAAAGTTGGAGGTGTATCAAAGATTTGTTGTATACAAATGGGCTTGTTTAAACCTTTTAAGTCAATTTTGCTGTTTTTTAAATTTATAGCTGTACAATTTGCAGCTAATGCTTTAATTTCTACTTCCTGAGTGACACATAATTGCTGTGTACTCAATATCTAGCCTCTGGGACCCATGAAGTGCTGTCTTCACCACTTGACCTTTGCTGTTCTTACACAGAAGTCTGTGGTTCAGCTGTCACTAAGAAAGATCAGTACCCAGCCTCTCCATAGATGAGTGAAACAGCATTGCTGGAGTAAATAGCCCAACTCCTTTTTAAAAATGAAACTCTATCTGAGGATCTAATTATGAAATACAGAATCCTTGGTCGCAAATTTGGTGTTTTCTTGTTTCTTCTTAGCCGATGCCTTATGGTGCCTTTCGCTCGTGGGATAGTGGTCTCTGGACAAAGCTGCAGGGGATGGGAAACCTCTCTGCCATGTAGCTCCCTGGAAAGCAAGACCTCAAATACCACTTCATGGCTCTTGTCTGCTGTTGTGACTTCCCTCCCCTTCTGGGATCACAGGCATCAAATACTGCCTCTTGGTGGGACTTTCAGGTGCATGAGGTCCCAGCACAGTGAGGCCAGGACACTGCAAGTCCCAGGTAGTTAATACAGAGCAAAAGCTTTCATCCCGTGTCGCACCTCCCTTCTTCAAAGTGTGAGGTGCCTCCCCTCCTGATGCTGAACTTGGAGATGTGCTGCCTGTCTTGGTGCTTTGCTGAGCCAGGATGGGTCAGTTAGCACGGGCCTGAAGGACTGTCATCCTGCCCCACTGACTTTTCCACTCCTTCTACAGCAGCACGTGGAAGGCAATACTGAGGGGGTTACTGTGAGCTGCTGCTGTTCCTCATGCTGCAATTTTTTTGTGAATAAGTAGCTCTTTTTTTTTTCTTCGAGTGCAGTAAATCTGACACATACACAAAGCTCTAGAATTAGATTTTTTTTTCTACTTCTGTAAAATTAAATCTTAATTGTAGAGCAGGAGATTTTAGATTAGCAGGTCTACGTTTATTTAGCCTGACCAATTGGACAATGTCTTTTCTTAGTTTTAATGAAGACAAGACTTTGAAAGAAGTGCTTTGTTCACTTTTTGCACATTCTTAATGTATTTTCGTAGCTTTGGTTGCAAGACTTCCTTGCTAGTGCACAGCTACAACGCCAGCACATAGCTAGCTTTTCATATCACTATTTTAATATTATCACATCCAAAGAATTATCCAGATGCCTATTTGTCCTTTCCTATCTCTGCTGCTCTCGACTACAGCAAAAAAAATCTTTCTTGCTATGTTATAGTGAATGAAACTATAATCTATTATTATTAAGCTCTATCTTTATTTGAAGATCAACCTAGACCCCTAGTCTGTGAGTGCGTGGGAGGTATGGTTTCAATGCCTGATAGCATTGAAGTATAAATTTCATTATCAAATTAATATATGTAATGAATCATGCACAGAGTATGTTTAATAATGCTCAATCTAAGCAATGTTTTTTAAGAAACAATGTGAATTCCTTGTTTTTCCTTGGATCTGAATTTTTTTCATATAATATTTTTATAATGTACACAATATAAAAATTGGACTTGTGCCCTGAAGTAAATCTTCCAAGACAAGTTTGTCTGTGTGATTCCTGGTAAGCTGTGGGGATAATACCCTGATTTTGAAACCAAGTAATTTTAAAATCTGTTTCTCCATTTGAATCTTCAATGTTTTCTCTTTCAGTAATTTGTAGAAATATAATAATTTAGTTTCTTAAAAAATAGAGCAGAAACATTGCATTATTCTGTTGTTAGCTTCTACTTAATCAGTTTCATTTTACAGAACTCCCTAACACTGATGCTATGCTTAAGTCAATCAAATTACAAATAATTCAAAAATTGTGAATGTTATATTAAAATGTATACTTCTTTATGGATTTGTAGCACCATTAAAACTGCTCTCTAGTTCTTGTTTTGCAGTTGCTACTCTTCGCTATATCTGTAGTGAGTTAGCTTTCAAAGTTAGTGTATACAGTTGTCATTGTCCTATGCTTGTAGTATACCCCCCGGCCTGTTCTATAAACTAGTACCATACCTTGCACCTTGATTTAATGAGTGTACTCAGAAAGATTAATATTGCTATACTGTACCTGATGTATTTTGCTACTGTGTGATACTAGTAAAATGTGATTAAGTTCATTAATATGGATGAACAAAATATTTGTTTCGTATTAAAGTCCCTTATGGTGACGTTTCAAACTAACTGTGTAGTTATCAGTACTTAATGGGTACAGAGAATACTAACTCAAGCTATTGTTTTCCACCCAGCAGGACACTAGGAAATACAAGAACAGCATAGGGTAAGTTTATAGATACTGAATCATGCAGGAACAAATCAAATCATAGATTTTAATACCAGAATAAGAATACACTTGCTTCACAGTTTGAGAGTGTAAATACTGTAAAGAAATATTTCTTAAACTGGTCTGTGATTTTTTGTTTGTTTGTTTATTTGTTAAAATAATATGGCGAGGTAAGGTTTTCAGCTGTTATAATTTGAACTGCAAGACTTAGACTCTTAGCTGGTGTGAATTGCTTATCTCATTAATGAGATAGATTGCAATAAGAGCACATGTTAGAGACTGATAACAATTATGTGCAGAACTGAAGTAAATATACTGCACTTACTTTGGTAGAAGAATCATTCCTGACTTTTACTGACTTTTAGTATGGATAATAAATGGTGTAGTTAAGATCAGTGCAACTTATAAGAAAAAATAATTTGTGTGATGAAATGAAGATATTCATAGACGAATGAATGAAGAATGAATTTTTGAATATAACTTTCAGTAGTTCAGTTCTTATCTCAGAGATTGTATTAGATTTAAGTCGTAAGGTGAGTGTTTCATACAGTAGGTACTGGCAGTAGAAGGAAGTGGGATTCCCTAAGTCTGTAGGGTGTTTTTTCCAAGGTAGCACTAAGATACTTCAGTAAGACAAAGCAGGAAAGTTTGAACTGCTGTTCGTTGCACTGTCATTGACTCTCCTACACAGTTTTAAAAAGTACTTATTCCAACAAATTGGTGTTTAGCAGTTCAGTGTTAACTGGAAACCAAATAACCACTCCTATTCCTTCTTGCTACTCCCTGGGAAAATACAGATATGAAAATAATCTAAAAATACATTACACAAGCAAAAAAGCATGGGAGATATGAAGGAATTGACCTTTTCCAGTTCATTTTGTTTTTTGTTTATTGTTGAGGCAGAGATTTATTTTATGAATAAATTAAAAGTATTTATTTATTAATGGATTTCTCAGGTAAACTGTAATGAGATTTACTAGATTCCATATTCATCTTTGGTTTATGCTGACTGGCCAAAACTAGTGTTGGTCTGCAGCCGGCTTCATTTGCACATATATTTTCTGTAAAGGACAACAGGTAGCTTGGCCCAGTCCTCCCTAGTGTAGTTAAAATGGTTGCTTCTCATATTTGAAGCTTCTGAGGCCTAAAGGATGAAAGTGAATAATGAAATAAAAAATGTCAGGTTGTCTTTATGAGGCTGTAAATCACTTACACTTAGTGGCAACTCTTCTTTCTGTTGAGTGAAGAAAAGATACTAGAGAGGCAAGAGAAGTACGAAGGAAAAAGAGCTTTTGCTGCCTTGTCCTAGCACCTTGTCAAAAAAAATCCTTATGTTTTTCCTTGTTCAGGTTAGAAAATTATGAGCCCTATTTTTAATCCCCAGTTCACAGCAGCAGAACACCAGGTAGTTATTTCTAGCATCTGTTTGTCATAAAGTAGGGTATACCCTAAAGAGACACTCTTCATAAACACTGAACACCAGAAATACTGTTCATATTAAATTGGACTACATGAATAATACAGAAGTCATGAATTTAAATTATTACTGACATTTGGAGAAAATGGCCATATTTCAGCCATTAAATAACAACTTTGCTTTAATTCTGGAAACAGAAAGTTATTAAGTTGTAAATCATATTGATGTTATGGCTCAGATGTATTTCTGGTTCTCAGACATATCTCAGAAGTAGTGTATTGCACGGCATTTGTTGCCTTAAAGATCTTCAGCCCAGTTCTGTGAGATACTGAGGTACAGCCACACCATAGAGGTGTTATTTTGGCCTATCAGCTCTGGGTACCACAGTGTGTATGACCAAAGTGCCATGGAGTTTTTGAGGCAGATTTATGATCCAGGCTGTATTCCTTGCCTCAGCAGTCCCATAGCTGGTGGTATCGCAGCTAGCTATTTTAAAGTTACCTCAAGTACACAACGTTACCGTCGTTGTGAGAACTTTCTCTCAAGCCCTTTGAATTCTGCCTACTTCTACATACTTACTAGAGCAGGACTAAAGCCATAGCAGATGTTGACCTACATAGGTCGGTAAGTATCTTTGTAGTCTGCAGTCCTCATAATCTCTCCTTGCTCTTCCTGCTTTCCCTTCATCCCTCAGAGTGTGTTCTTGTTGGTGGAACTGAAGTGGAGGCGAACTGGAAAAATAAGTGTTGAAGCAATGTTCTAGGAGGGCCTGCTTGTTCATGGGGTTTATGAGGGCTCACATCAGAAGGCAGAGGAGGAGGAGGAGAGGTTTCATTCAGTAGTTCTGGTCCAGAGAACCTGAAGTTCCCTTCTCTGCTTTAGCAGAGATGTCCTAAATGGTCATAAGCAAATCATCTGATATTCCTGGAACTCCTTTCCTTCTTCGTAACATGTGGATGCTACGTTCGCAGAAGCATCAGACAGTAAATATAATATGGATTGTGAGAGATGTTGTCAGTTTGGTGGAAGGAGTCTCTCCAGTTCATATTAGTTGTTGGAAAATAAATTGATTTAATGACTATAAGATTAATGAAAAATTTTGTTGTTGTTTCCTTCGAGTGGCTTTTTGTTGCTTCAGCTGTTACTTTGAAACGGTGAACTCAGGAGGACATGAAACAATGTGGTTAGTGCAATCATTTGCACTGAAGAACTCAGATGCTTAAATAGGTAGGAGCTTCAAATTTCTCTTCATCAGAGGTAGGAAAAAAAATTAGAAATTGGATTGCTAAGCAGGGAGAAATCTGGATATAGAAGGGCAGGACAAAAGTAAGCTCTAGGAGGAGAACACCTTCAGAGAATGATAAAAGGAAGCTACATACCACAGGAAGCTACATACTAAGCTCAGACAGTGTACAGATAAAATAAGACCTGACAAAAGTTATGCTGACTTAGACCTTGTGAAAGAAGTTAAAGCAAATAGCAAAAGGTTTTTCAGCTATATGCATGAAAGAGGCTAAGAAAAGAAGAACGGCTGTTCATCCTACTATGCTGTAGGATGGGTAAGATAAATCCTAAAAAGTCAAAAATAAATAACGTGCCTCAGTTTCTGTAAAGATGCAAACTGAAGCGGGTGAAGAGAAATGCAACCAAGAGGAGTAAGGGTTTAGAGAACCTAGCCAGAAAGATGAGACTAGAAGAGCTCTATCTTTTCAGACTTGGAAGTCTAGTGTTGTTCTGATAAGAGTAGCATTAAAATAACTTCTGCAGCAATGACGTTTCTTCTTATGCAGACTGAAACTCTAGCATCATTGAAATCATGGATTTTGTTTTGTTTTTTCTAAAAACCTAACATCTCATTAGCTAATGAGCCATGATTTTCTATGTATGTTATTTCCCTCTTGAAAGCCACAGGGATTTTCCTGCAGAAATATTCATATTCCAGCCTGTTAGAACCACCAGTGCACCAAAATCAAGAGTCGCTCTTTTCTGCTCTGAAGAAATGTGTTTTTATTTCAGGAAAGCAATTACTCTCACTATCCTTAGATCAGTTGCCCTTTACTTGTGGAGTGGAGTTGTAGAGTCTCCTTCTCTGGAGATCTTCAAGGCCCACTTGGACACAACCCTGTCTACCATGCTGTAGGTGACCCTGCTGAGCAGGGAGGTTGGACTAGATGATCTCCAGAGGTCCCTTCCAACCTTACTGATTCTATGATTCTACTTCTTTCTTCCCTCACACATACCTGGCTTTTAAAACAATAAGGTTGAAAATTATCTAGTTTTTTTAAGCTCTAATATATCCTTCACTTCATCACATAGACTGGGCCTGTTTAGCCTGGAGAAGAGAAGACTCAGAGGGAATCTTATCAATGTCTATAAATACCTTAAGGGAGGGTATCAAGAGGATGGGGCCAGACTTTTTTCGATGGTGCCCAGTGGCAGGACAAGAGGTAACAGGCACAAACTGAAAGACAGGAAGTTCCTCCTGAATATGAGAAAAAACTCCTTTACTGTAAGGGTGACAGAGCACTGCAAGAGGTTGCCCAGAGAGGTTGTGGAGTCTCCTTCTCTGGAGATATTCAAAGCCTGCCTGGATGCAACCCTGTCTATCATGCGCTGGGTGGCCCTCCTTGAGCAGGGGGGTTGGACTAGATGATCTCCAGAGGTCCCTTTCAACCTCAACCAATCTGTGATACTGTGATTTGTATGATATGTATGTTTGAAAGAAGGGATGTACCTGAAGAAAATGTCGTATTTGTGTGCAAGGGTGTAAAGTGGAAGATAAATGGAAACATAATTCTTCCTGTTAATTAATTAATTCCTTGCTATGGCAAGGAAGCCACACTTTACATTAGGGTACTTTTTCAGAAAATCGAAGAGAGGTTAAAGAGTCCTTCTGGTGTTCCAAAATGTAAAATATTACAGAAATATTATTCTTAGCTTTCTTATGCCATTTTTCAGTTAGTCTCATAAGAAAAATAAACATATACAAAAAACATCAGTCACTAATGGTAACTACTCTAAGTATAATAGCTATTTTTATGGTAGCCAATATAAAGTGACAATTTTAATTATGTAAAATCTCTAATGCCTTAATGATTTTAGCCCATTCCCTTCTTTGTACATGAAAGCCAGCTTCGTATTATTACTGTTACCAGAGTTACAAGGAGATATTATTGGGCTTTAAATGTTTATTGTCATCTTCGCAAAGTGGCTTTTATTTTTTGTTTATATTCTAAAAGCTTGGCAGAGTGGTGGCAATCCACACACTAATGGCTAATCTGGGTTCGTGCCAAAAGAACAGTAATAGCTACAAGCACAGAAAAAACATTTGAAGAGGAAATGCCAAATTAATCCCTGATGCAAATCTTTTGCCTTAGTGGAGTCGCAATAGAGAATACATTTTCACAGTGTGCATCCTGTTGTAATCCATTATCTTTTAGGGAGCTTGGATATATCAGGACAGTGAAGCACACTAGGTTCAGCAGTAGCCTTTCTGTCCTAAAGAATCCCAAATCACACTGCCATTTGTGGCCTGTATGCCTCACTATTCAAAATAGCTAACTCCACTCGATCTCACATTGAGAAGCCTAAACGAATTACACCTTTAGACCGTAGTAGGAATTTAGCTTGTTATAACTTCTTCTGTTGAACACTATAAAAACCTGAAGTAATAGATAAGTCTTACTACGGTCAAAATAGTTCTATGTTTTATAAATGGTAACATTTTGTTATTTTTCATCTTTGTTCAAAAACTGAATCCTAAAGTTTTGATACAGGCTATATTTCTTTTAACCTCTTAATACACTTGTTATTGCCACCAAATAGAATTTTTTTCTTCTGGCAACTGAATAAGGTTGTTCATACTTGTTCTAATTTCATCCCACTGGTTTAGAAAGGAAGGTAAAAAAAATTGCCTTTGTGCAAGTCATTCTCAGCAGAAAACTACAATACTGTCCAAATGAAATTGCTCTTGGGTGGATCAGTTGATTTTAACCTTTAGAAAAATCATGTGCAGAATGATTATCTGTTGTTTTTTATAAAACCATAAAAACAAAAAAAAAGTGAGGCTCGAAAGATCATCTGTCTGAAGGCATGAATGAGAGAATGGTTTCTGTCTGGGATCTGAATGGTCTCTGAATGAGAGGAGAGTAAGCAAGAATACTACTACATTGTCAGATGAAGTGCAGCTGGAAGGATTAAAATATTAAGAGCTCTTCATACTTTGAAGAGTGCATCCAGGAAAAATCAGCTAGGCCAGGAGATAAAAAAAAAAAATAGTGCTAAGTGGTATGGTTTGGGAATAAATAAAAAGAAAAAAACGAGCACAAATACAAAATGGAGCATATTTGGCAATGCTGCTGTTTCAGAAATCTAATCTGCCTGTTCTACATTCCAAATTGTATTAGCAAATATTAGAATGTTGTAAGAAGAAAGGAAAAAAAAAAAAAAAAAAAAGATTGAGGATTTAGAAACAAGAATGTTGTGCAAGACCTTTGGGGGTGACTCTTCCTCCTCATATCTGGTCATGAGGCATGAGCAGGACTAATTATGCACCCCCCCCCCCCCCCAGTACTATTCTTTAAGAAAAATAGTGAGATTCTGGAGGAGGATGGCAAAAATGAGGAGATGTTTGGAATCATGAGTCACAGTTCTAGATCTGTCATATTCAAACAACACCTGAATTGGGCAACACAAGTTGATACATTTCAAGTTTGAATACAGCTGTACATGAGCTTACATACCCAGGCATGGTGAAACTCTGTTCCACAGTGTGTTCCAATAGTTGAGGGGTAAACTGATGGACTTTCATCTGTTTCTTTCTCCTTATAACTGAATAAAACAATGTCTCATCAAAGTTATAAAGTAAGTGAGACTGTGTCTGTTGAGGATGTTAATAAAAATAAGTTTGCATACCCTTTATAGACCAGTATATATTTTACTGAACAATTAAGAAAGTTTGAAAGTGTCTGCTTTTATAGTTGGAAGAACAGCTGTATAATATGTACATTGACTAGCACCATAAATAACTTTCAGAACTACAATCTGTTTCCTCTTAGAAAATGATTTCCTTGAGCTGATTATCGGTATCCGCATAATTAGTTCTTCAAAAAAGTTAATCAAATCATATGTAATAATACTGAACTGATAAATCTTCTCTTAAACAATGTTTTTTTATGTGACACTTTGCTCTTGAAGTAATCTTAATGCTTTAATATTCATATAGAGCTGAACAGTAGACCCAGTGAAATAATTGCATTCTTTCCACTAATTTCAGTGAGTTGTAGAGTAAGGCACAAAAAAATGAAAGGTGCTGCTCCGTGGTACAACCAGATCAAGTGGAACTAGGCCATGACTGTTTCAGTAGTACTTAAGGTGGTTCATTGTTCCTCCCTCATCTGTACAGAGATGACTAGCAAGTGTATGTTTGCAAGTTTATTATCAATGCCCCTGTAGTCAAATTAAATTTACAATAGAAGGAAGATTTTTTTTAGGCTGAAGTTTCTAGGATCTGGAAAAATGAATAGTCTTTTTCGAGTGTTCTGCCCTGGCCCATCTACAATACTCTCACCAGTTTTCCAACTCACAGATCTGTCCAGACTCATTTGCTTTGTAATGCTTCATAGTTTTAGAGTCAAAACCTCAGAATATTTTTTCTTTTTTCTTTTTAATGCAGTTTATTGTTTGACTTTTTTTTTTTTTAATTTCTTTTTGTAAATTATTTCTGTACCTCAGTCTGTAACCCTGCTCTACTTCACTGCAGTCTCCCCCATAACCTTAATGTTCTTTCATACTGTATTCTGAAAAGTCAACTGTTTGGTGTAGGCTTGACTCAAGCTGCTGACATATTTTCTTTTCACGATAAATTCTTTTTGAAAAGTTTTTTCTGTCATTGCCTATCATTTTTGTTGTTATTATTTTCTTATTCTCTTCATTGTTTTTAGATTAGAGGATCATACAGGAATATCTAAGTGTATTTACTTATTCAGGGCAGTTGTCCTCTGTAACGGCATGTGAGACTGCACAGGTCTGCACACAAAGTGCTTCAATTCACTGCCTTGTTTCTCCTCAGCAATTGTTCTGGCTTTTACCCCTTGATTCACAGTGTGGAGGCCATAAAGGAAATGCTTCTTTCCACTGCATCTTCTGCCAGCTACTTGTAGCTTACTAATCACTTGCATCTGGGGAAAAGTGAGTGGCCATCTTCCATCTGGTTGACTGCCCACCTTCCTTTTAGTGGTACTGTGATAATGGATAACGCTGTAGAGGTTTGGAGAATAGGATTTAGTAACATCCTGTTCTTCTTTGGTATGACAGAGCTCCCAGCTAGGCAGTGTACGAGCTTCATGGCTGTCTTCCACAGATCTTGCTTTTACTAGAATTTTTTGTTACCTAGTAAAATGAGTCGAGTCTTTTTAGTGATCATGTAGATGTTTTCATTTACCTTGAATCAATGCTACATCATAGAATTTCAGGCCATGTTGTTTCAACATGCTAGAGAAAAGCTAGAAGTGCTTTCTCTGTTATCTCTTGAATTGTTTAAAACAAAAAAAAAATGGAAAAAATGGCCACTGCTATAACCTTCAGTCACAGTTGTTGCCATGTCCAAGCACAAGAGCCTTGGTAACTGATGGAGGGTACTCGGAGTAAAGCAGTAGCAGTGCTGTTTGGTCCTCACTATTTCTCTTTTGGATGAACCTTAGTTGATAAATTTTTAGGATTTTTTTTTCTTCTTGATAAAATGCAGGAGAATTGTATTTATTTAGGAACACGTGTAGGAGAAATTAGGCTTACCTACTGGGAAATGTTTGGGTTCCAGCCAGAAAAAACTGGGACTATCCTATTTCCTAAACCACTGGCACTTGATGAGGCACTCTAAACCTGGATTGGAGGTGAGCTGGGGTGGTTCAGCACCCAAGTTAGTTGTAAGGTTCACTCCTAAATGTGGACTGTCCTTTTTTCTTTTTGCTACAATTTTTCATTTCTCCCCCATCTTACTGTTATATATGAGGAAATGTTGCTATGGTTCTAAAAAAAGAAACGGCTCCGTTGAAAAACAGAATTTTACATTTTCTTGTAATGATTTCTTATTTGTCTCAACGTATTCCTGCAAGTTTTAGATGGATTTTTTTTTTTTTTTCAATCAGAGAATACTTTGGAAAGGAGCAAGGGATAGAACACTGTGGCTGAGATGTTAGTTCTTATGAAAGCAACAAGTTCTCTAGGTAGCTTTATTGTTAGAGGTTCACACAGTTTAACAGTGCAGAAAAAGAGAAATAGAAAATGATTTATGATAGGATTTTTCTTTTATCATTTTAATAATTTTCCCTAGGGTACATCAGTAATCCACTCCACGACTACTTCTCCCACCCCCCTAACCCTTAAAATCCATGTATTCCATACTGAGTGTTATAACTCATGAAGAGTGATACTACAAAGAGACACAGAAATATGTAGAGATCCCTGTGCCTTCCCTGAATATGTTAAAATAGTCAACAAAAACATGGTAATTTCAACTCCAGTTCATTTGATCTAATATTAAATTAGCTGCTCTTGGGATATCCTCTTTTTAATCAGAACACATTTGTATGCTTATACTTTTCTTTGGGTTTCGTTAAGAGTTAAGGAATTGAACAGAACTGCTTCAAGCAAAGATGAGAGGCGTCTCTCTCCCTTCTCCAGATCATTTTGACCTTGTGATATTTTGGACATCAAAGGGATGGAACCTTGCTGTTTAGAAGCAGGTCCATCTTTGATGTCAGCTTTCCAGTGTGAGAATCAAAACTCAAAACTAATTCTTCAAGATCTACTTGGGCAGATGTATTAGAACCAGTTATTAGATGTATTAGAATCAGTTTAAGGTTTAGTTTGGAAAGGTGATACATAAAACTCTTGGAAAGTGGTAAACTTATTTAGAGAACAATTCCCTTTGAAAAAAAGGGATGGTGAGGTGGTCGAAGGAGAAAAATAGCAGTGAGATGTATATATAAAATGTAAATGGTAAATTTTATTGGACTTGCATGAAACCCTGATAGAAGCAAAGAGACTGTGGGAAAAAAAAAAAAAAAAAAAAAAAAAAAAAAAAAAACAACAACAGAGATCTATTAGTGTCATCTTGCAAGACCAGAACCTTTTTGCTAGTGGTGTTTGCTGCTGTGGTCTAGTGATTTAATTTCTTCTGTCTGTCTAGAAAAGAAAAAAAAAATGTTATGGATCTTTTTATTAAAAAAAAAAAAAAAAAAAAAAAAAAGAACCTAAACCCACATACTGGGATGGGGGAAAGGGGCAGCCCCTTGAGTCCATTAACTTCATTGCATGCAATTCTAAAAGAAATAGCTCTGGATTAGCTGGCAATTGAAAATCCCATAGGAATGGGTTAGCTCGTATACATGCTACCCAAGAGAAAACAAAATTGTCACATATTTTGCTTAAGGTGTGGGAGGAAAAATCAAATCAAATAGCATTTTACAAGTGCATGTAATAACTTGAATTTAAAACAAGACATGTATTATTCAAGTAATTCTAAGCATGATGTAGTAAATTTTTCATGAAGGTTAAGAAAAAAACTGACAGAAATATCATTTAAACTGAGTGTTTTTGATGCTGAACTTGAAAGTGGGGGATTTAATAGAACTTTTTTTAAAATGATGAGACTCAGATAACATCATATTTGGCAAAGTGCTTTATTGGTTTTTGGATTAGAGTTTTTTCATAAATTTTTCTCTTCAAACTAATAAAATTCATGTAGCTGTCAGTTTGGATTTGATCCCCATTTTGTTTTGCTTCAACAGTGTAATCTCAATCAGTCTAACTTATTTTTGTGCTGCGTTTACAGGGTATAAAGATGACAAATCACTCAAGTCTCAATGCTGGTATTTTATCAAAAGCTTGAATGAATATCAAGGCTGAGGACAACAGAGAAGGATGAGGCTCAGAACAACAGCCGTTGTATGACAGCACAAACTGCACAGATTCTTCCATCTTTACTCCACTGCTTAACACTTTATTGTGTTTAGCAGTGTCATACAAATCAGGTGTGCACAGGCAAAGTGCATTATTTGCTCTGAGTAAAGGGAGGAGAATCTATGAGGAGGATGGATAGTATTATACTCTTTATGGAACTGCGAGATTTTTGCTGTAGTCCTAGCTTTGTACCCTGAGTGTCGTTTCTGATGCAATCTCTGCACCTTCTGTTGATGTTGGTTTCCTTCGTGACCAACGACTGCTGGCAAAAATAGTGAACAAACAAACAAAAAATGGTCTTGAGATACAGTAGAAAAGACCACATTTGTATTGCCTAAATTTCTCTCCCTCTCTCTCTCTCTCTTTCTCTCTCTCTCTCTCTCTCTCAATATATACATTTATTTATTTATTTAACATATATTCTAGACCCTTTGGAAAAGGGATGCTTTTTTTTCATCACGTTTTCTTACAATCCCTGGCAGAATGAGGTCCTGATCTCAGGTGAGTCATCTAGGTAGAATGCAACAGTAATGAAATTTGAACTCTGATAGTTTGAGAAATGTAAGCTTGCTTTCTAGGAATTTCTCTACTTTTTTTTTCTTTCCTTTTTTTTTAAAAAACAGATTTTACCTGAACTTTCAGATTTTATATCCTTTTATTTCTGGCATGTCAGATGATAGATAGAAATCCCTTGAACTTTTTTTTTTTTTTTTTGGACCAGACAAAATGTTTCTAGGGAAGATGTTGCAGGAAGAAATCCTCAGGCCCTAACTTGTGATGACTCACAAGCAGACAGGAATTAATGTGAAATATCAGGCACAGGAACATTTTGCGCCAAAGTTGGAGGATCAAATATCAACCTTTGGAAAGCAATTGCAAACTGAGAATCAGAACTATAATGGTATAAATGAGAAGGTTCAAAGGGCTAGGTATTTATCTGTAGCTTTGGTAAAGGAGACCTTGGACTTTTGGAGGAAAAAGGATGTGACAGAGAATCAAATCAAAATGAAGAATTTGAGGTTGCTTGTCATGCAAGCAGGGCTGGGTATAGTTGAATGTGGGGACATGATGTAAGGGTAGACTGAACTTTGCATTTGAGCTACTATTGATGAGACATAAAGTTCTCATATTCCTCAAGCTTTCTTCTGCTTTTACATTTGACAATGATTTTAGTGAAGTATTTAATGTACTTCCTGTCTTATTCAGGAGGCAATGAAGAAGTACTAATATAAATGAAAAATACAGGATAAAAAAAATCACTATTATTGCATAAGGAAGAAGTATGTATCATCCTAGCATAAAACACATCTAGAGAAATACAATCTGAATCTTAGAAGAATAATTTCTCACTAGTACGGTGGAAGCAGTTCTTGGGGGGGGTTATTGCTATAATTGTTGAAAGTGAAAGTTTGGCTTCTTGTTAATGTACATCTTTCTCTATAATTTCTTCCTAAATAGTCTGATATAGCTCTTCACAGATTCCTCTGCAGGAATACGGTTATTGTCTCTAGCAAGATATTACAACATACAAGACTTTACTGAGAATGGATATGGTTGAGAAGAGGCTATGTAAGGTTTTTTAGTCCTGAATTTTTTCCAGAATTTATTTATGTAAGGTTTATAATAGTACCTTGAAAGCAGAAGCAGATAATACACTAAATGCTGAATGTGTATAAAACCAGAGCTCCATTTCTATAGATTTTATGCAGACATACTCTAAAATATCCTTTTTCTCATTGAGATCCCAGTAAAACTGGACATAAGACAATAGTAGCTGGTCCAGGAGACTGGGCAGTGGAGTGAAAACCTAAAAAGCACCACTAGCTGACTTTTCAGAAGAACATGAACAGGAACTGAAATAGTTACAAGTGATAAATGACGAAAGACACAAATCAGTGGTGTGAAATCTGTCTCTAGAATTTCTTCCTGGGTGTGTGGCATGGAGGAAGGGCAGATGGATGTAAAGGATAACAATATTAAGACAGGTACAAACTAAAGAATACAGACACTTTTGCGCTTCCATATTGCAAACAAATAATAACAATAGTGAATACATGGTGCAGTATTTGGGCTCATCTCTTAAAAATCTTCACTGCTTCTAGTAAAGAATCTCTAGTGTTTCTTTACCAGAGGAAAGTTGTACCCTGTCAATTCAGTTTGATTCTTGCTTGATCATTTATATGTTACTGACAAACTCAGTCTGAATTTTCTAGTTGACTCCTTTAAATGCCTGTGTATGTGTTGTTGTAATTTAAAACTTTCACACTATCAACGATCTTCACAATATTTCTGGATTATTTGCAATTTTGACTGACTGACTGACCTTTTCTTTCCCGAGTACAAATGGGAATAAACAAATGGAGGAATTAAGGCACTGAGAAGGAGACTTAAATTTGTAGAGTAGATCCAAGAGGTGAGCCCAGACCCCTGGAGCCACTCTGCAGTCCCACTGGCTGCCAATCTTGAATGGCAATTCCTGGATAAATTCTAGGTTTTCACCTCTTGACCCTTATGTGATTTGCCTTCCTCTGAAAGTATTGTGGCATTTGATTCTAGGAGATACTTGTTTAACCTGAGCAAAAGTTTCAGAAGTGTCAGTCCTTTTTTGTGTGGTTTGAGGTCTATATGAGTTAGAAATCCCCATGAAATGTGTTGGAAATGGCATGTCAGTAAAGGACTGGGAGGAGAGAGAAGACAGAACTACCATCTCTCCAAAAAGAGATTGCCTCCAACATTACTATGAGTTACATTCAGTATTAAGGATATATTGATATATGGTCAACACTATGAATTTGTTGTCTGTATTAAGCCTCTTCTGTGGGCAGAAACATTTCAGCTCTTGGACTCCCTTAGCGCTCTTTTATAGAACACTGCAATTCTGTAAGAAACATTTCAAACAATTTTTATACCACTATTTCAATATTTAGCGTGAAAATAAATTTACTGCAAAGAATCTTCTATCTTCCTAAAAAAAAAAAAATCTTTTTCTTTCTGAGACCAAAACAGATTATACTCATGCTAGCTGAAAATCCTGAAGCTTTTTTTTCTTTCTGTGTTGAAACTAACAAAGGAATGAAACCCTCTGATATTTATGGAGTTCTTGGGGGGGTTGCTTTTTATTTTTTGGTTTTTGTTTTTTATTTTTTAGAAAGTTGCTATATCTATATAATGAATTAGGTGCAGATAATTAGTTAGGCGTCGTAACTGTGAAGATTTCTGTTAACTGAGCTTCAAAGCTTTCTTACTGTTTGCACTAGAGTGCACATATACTATGATTATCACTATGCTTACTTGTTGCTTTTCGTAGTGTCAGCAGTAACACGAGATATGCATTGATTTCCTTAATAGAAGCCAGAAATTTTGGATTAAGTTTTTTAAAATCTGACAAAAGCACACACAAAACTGAGCATCCTCATGCAGATATGGTCAAATTTCTTTTAGATAAGAGATCCATTTATTAAAACTGGATTTAAAAATGAATTTAAAGCCAGACCTACAGGAAAGATCTAGTTTATCAAGGCTGTTCCCCTGCTAATGGGGACTTACTCTTCACAGGAGATTTAACATGTTAATATTTTAAGAAGAACCTATGTTCCATGTTTTAGTTGGAACTTCTGTGTAATTTGTAGTCCTTTGTCATCTTCTATTTCTCTCGTGAATACACTTTCCTAGATTATTCTTGCTGGTGCAAAGGACTTTAATTCCCATACTAGAGGTAGGAGGATCCTTGTGTTCATTCATACGGTGACATTGCTGTCCCAAGTGCACACCTGTATGGAGCCCTCTGCCCCTGAGGGGAGATTAGACTCCATAATCAGCTAGCAAACTGAGAGGGATAAAGCCTACCTGAGAACAGTAAGGCAAAGACCTAAACTAGCTTAGATCTCGATACGGTTTTGGTCACTCAGGCAGAAGACTGAGGAACTCTGGCAGATGGCTTCCCAGAAGGTCAGTTCTTCCTCAGCCAAGGGTAAAAACAGAGATTCAGTCCTTTGCAAATAAACTTTTTCCTGCAAGTGCATGATTTCATGCTTATAAATTGTTTTTCCTGCAAGTGCATGATTTCATGCTTATAAATTGAGATTTTAGTCTTGCTTCCAAGTTGAAAACTTCCTTCTCTTTGCCTATTTGATAAATTTCCTTAGGTTCTGCAGTATTATGAATTTTCCTCAGGGGCATTTTCAACATTTTTCAATGGAGTGTTGGTTGCAAGTTTAATTAATTTGTTGCTTATTTTTCTTTCTGCTATTTGATTTGAATTTTAATATATTTAGCATTAATAATAGTCTCTGCCTTGAGGTGTTTACAGTAAAAAATGGGATACGTAGAAATTACGACGGAGAACGTCTTATTTACAATTATAAACTCACTTCTGGAAGCTGTTGTGAAAGTGCTCTATTGCAGAGTGGGACTTGAGTGTAAGGCAGTTAATAGCTTGACTTTAACACTTTTTTCTCTATCATTCCAGTCAACATCTTCAGAAAAACACTGTTGACAATGACAATTACTACTCAAAGTTCTCTCAAAATTGCTAGAACATTAATAATATTTAAGGAGGCTTTTTTTCTCTTATATTCCTTATACCCTTTATTTTTTCTGCACTTAACATGGTGCTCTGATGAATGAATAGATGTACACAGAGCACTGATCCTTATCTGATTAGCCTCCCGGATCTGATTTTATCTCACTTAGAGACAGAATTTGGCTGCAGTTCAACACTGTCATGCGTGTTGCTGGGCATAATAAGAGCTATTTTGTCACTGTAATGGATTGCTGGAGTGGGGACCAGCTCACCTCTGTTGAACAAAGAGCTGAGAAATGTGCATAACTTCAGGAAAGTGTCCAAGTCCTGTTGACCTTAGTATTTGTTCCAAGGATGATGTGCACCGATACACTTTGTTGAACTTGTGCTTCAGTTTTGCCCTTTCTGTTTATTAGGTATTGATGATTTCTTCTACCATAACAAGTTTATTTCTGGGACATGTTTCCTGCCACAGTACTGTACCTTCCTTTTGATAACTCTCGTAAGAATTGTATTTTACAAGAGCTTAAAGCACTGTTAATAACAGGACAGTCCTTGCTTTCCAAAAGGATCCTTTTTACCGGCATTTTAAAACTCTGTGCCAGATCTAACCCTTATATGAGTTCTAAATGTGTGTCAGCGCACTTATCGTTGGAAACTAGTGAGACTTGCATGTACAGAAAATTTGCACTACCACAATACAATTACGGATTGCTTCTTGTTGTGTAGTATTTGTGTACATCAAAACTTGGAAACGTAATTTGGAAATTACTGATGCATGGATGTGCAAGCAGGGAGGTGTTCAAGAGAATGGAAACCAGTGACAGAGAGGAGAGTACTGTGTCTGGTGCTCAACTGGCTGGATGACGTTTGTTTCTACTGACAGCAACCAAATGCAGTTTACAGTGGGAGGTTAGATTTGCACCGCCAATGCTGAGGAGATGCTGCATTTCAGTTCACCTGGAGATAGCAGACTGTAAAGATTGCTGTTTATTAAAAGCCTATGAGCAATGCAGTTTGCATGAATTTAAAATCTACTGCTTCTGGTGTTTAAGGTCTTCCTTCTCTGCTATATGGTAGATGAGGTTTTTAGCAGTGGATGATTTTTGTGCTTGGCAGTTCCCTTAGTCCATTGCTTTGCTGATTCAGTGGTGTGTTATAACGAGAAAAGTGTAATATTTTTGAAGGTCCTGTTTTAAGAAGTGTTAGCTCAAAGGCCATCTGTAGGTCAGCTGTCCAACTTCAGCAGCACAAGCAGAAGGCAGTATGAGTGAGTACTGTATGCCTGTTTTCTTTGTGAGAAAAAAACAGCCGCTGAATCATCCGTGTCAGACAAGGAGTCTAAGCTGCTCTTGGTGTACAGTAGGACCCTCCTCTTGGACTTTCAGTCAAGGGCCTATTTGGTATCCAACTATCAGAGTGTTTTATGGATCATGCTTGTAATTTTTCACTTGCCTGAATTTTCTCATTTAACCCTCTGTTCAGTGACCAGGGCTACAGTCCCTTTCTGGTTGATAGTGAACCTGAGCATAAAATGCATGCTTCATGTGAAATTGTTCAAAACAATTTTTCTAAAATAAGTTGAAATGGCTTTTCATTTGTTTCCTTTTTTGCTTTAAGAGAAAGAAGAGAACAGCCTCCTAGAATGAGACCATGATGCAGATTCATACTCTGAATCAATGGGCACTGTGTTCTCACCTAGGGTGGTTTCCTTCTCTGATTTTGACCAGAAAACCTATCGTAGAGTTTTGAAACTTTTCTGGTGGAAAAGGAATTGTAGAAAATTATAAATTCCCACAAAAGGTTCTGGTTTTGAAAGATTAAGGACTTAAAGTGAACAGAGATTGAGTTGAAAAATTGCTGATTATCTCCACAAAGAAAACCATGCAAGTTCACCTACATTCAAAACCTAAACTAGCCTTTCTGTGCTCCCAGAATGTGGCCCAGGGACCAAAAATGGACTGTATCCTACTTGTAAATCTGCTTTCACATAGGAAGAAGCAGATTTTAGCTATATTAATGCTTAACAGATGTCACTGGTCTAAATGAGGTACTTCACCCACATTGTGTGTTGTCCCAGCATGAGCTGCCCTGATTTGTGTTTTATTGTAAGGAGAAAAGAAAGTCTTTATTAGGTACTCTCCTGTCCTTTAAGTCTGCCCCGTTATATACTAAGTACAGTGTGATAGTTAAAGCTACATTAGTACAGTGTGCCAGTTGGAATAGTGTGGCTTAGCTCAAAATCCCAAACTAGAAGCATCAGGAATGTGTCACTCTTTTCAGCAAAATAGCTGCTGCCTTTCTGAGACTGCTAATCAGGAGATCTAATGAATAATGTTTTACTGCATCTCATTCGCATACATGCCATTAATTCTTGAAGTGCTTCGTTAGCGCTCCAAGTCTGACTTGCTTTCCTTTCTTTACAACAAAGCATGGAGTGGGAAGGGCCTAGCTAACAGGCCTCCTTACTAAGGGCTTACTCTGCCCAAGCAGCCCGCTGGACTTATAAAAGAATAAAGTGAAAAGTTGCAAAATGTTGCATTTCAAATTAAATGATGCATTGGAACAGTAGAGTCAAATCCACTTTCAAAAGCATTGTGTAATGGCCGTAAGGCTTCTGCATTCCAGCCAAATATTTTAATACTGAAATGGGAACCAGTTTTATGAACTTAGTGGTAAGTTCAAAGCTGCATCCTGAATACTAGCTGACCTGGAGTGGGGGGGGGGGGGGGGGGGGACTGTAAGAGCATAGCCAGGACAGTATTGCTGAAAAACAGTTGTTTTTTCTTTCTTTTTTTCTTTTTTTCTTCATTTTTTTTAATAAACTCTCAAAATAGACTTTGGTTGGAGTTCTGGAGTTATTAGGGCTATTCACTTATGTCTTTTTTGTAAGATGTTAAAATTTTTTGACCCATAAGAAACTTGTAATGTTTAATGTGTAGGTGAAGATGTTTACAGATGCCTCTGAAATACCCATGTTGGCAGTGTAAAAGACAAAATACTGAATTGCACTGGCTTCTTTGCTTGCTTCATGGCTTGCTTCTTCCTGACATGTTTTCCTTTCCTTACGATTGTTCTACAGTTTTTGTGGATACACTGTCACTGTTGGTCAACTACTGTTGTTTAGACATAAGCACCAATTATAGTTGCCCTTTTAAACCAAGGTGAAAGATAGTAAGCAAAAAAATAAAAATAAAAATAAAGAGAGGAAGACGCAGGAGGCAGCTAGAGAGGTAAAGTAAGGTTGACATAAATGTTGGAAAAATGAGACAGAAGAGAGAAATTTGACTCGCCTGGAGAAAGCCTAAAGGCATTGAAAGGCAGCTTGCAACAGTGTTATCCAGAGCCTCTAGTAGTCTAGAGATATGAGGGGTTTTATTTATTTTATTTTGTTTTTTAATAATTCCAAGGGATGTTGCTCAACTAAATGCAGTTAGGATCACCTCCTAACTGGACATAAAAGTATGCCTACGGGTGAAGTGATCTCTTTTCCTATTTGTCTCACTGCTTCAGCTCCTCAGCTTTCCTTATTGTCTTTGTATCCCATTTCCGTAATTTATTAGTTTGTTCTCTACAACTTTGTTTTTATTTCTGTGACATCTCTCTGCTCTGTTTAAATATTTTTTTGCCTTCACTGCACTTCTGCTTTAGATAATTCCTTCCTTTCTCTGCTTATTTCTTTTTCCATCCTCTACTGCCCTCTCTGATGACTTCGTCTCTTTTGCTCCCCTCCTTATTTGCTGTTCTTTCCTTTGTTCCTGATTTTTTGATTCATTGCCATTCTGCATTGCTTGTCGTCTTTTTTTTTTTTTTTTTTTTTTTTTTTTTCCAGTTTTCTTTCTTAATTTCCTTTCTTCCTTAGATCTGGTAATATTAAGACAGCATTATGTGTCAGTATGTTTTAGTAGCACTGAGATCAAGGTAAAATATTCAGACCAGTGAAATTATCTGTGAGTTGGAATTAAAGACATATTTCCTCTATATTCTTCCTCATGTTCCTCTCTGAGGATAAGGGAGAGACTTTAAAAAAAAAAGAAAAAGAAAAAGTTGTATTTGAAAAGTGGTTTTCTTGTTTCCAAAAGGAGTTTTAACAGATAGTTCCCTACTTAAGTGGCCAAATGTACTTTCAATTGATTTGTGGCTGACCTCAGGTTACATCGGTGTTAGAGACTGCCTTTGCTTTGCTTCAGCAGCTTAAAATCGGTGAAGTTTGAGAACACTATTTTGTAGGACTGCCTTAAAACACCTCTGTAAAAAAAGAGAGGAAAAAAAAAAACAGTAGGAGTTATCCCCAAAGATCTAGAGACAGGTTTTCAGGAACTTTTAGAGATGAATCTTTATTAAAAATCCTCCCCACCTATAAAGAGAGGTAGGCAAGCCAAAAGGAAATGTAGAGATGGCATTTGGCTTATTCAAATCACACAGAAGGCCTATGGCAGAGGGAAAATAACATTTATATATATATATATATATATATGTATGTATGTATGTATATACAGGGGACAAGAACAACTCTTTTCAGTTGCCCCGTGTGACAGGACAAGAGGCAATGGGCAGAAACTGAAGCACAGGAAGTTCGGCCTGATCATGAGGGGGAATTTCTTCCCTGTGAGAGTGACAGAGCACTGGACCAGGTTGCCCAGAGAGGTTGTGGAGTCTCCTTCTCTGGAGATATTCAAGGCCCGCCTGGATGCAACCCTGTCTAACATGCTCTAGGTGACCCTGCTTGAGCAGGGAGGTTGGACTAGATGATCTCCAGAGGTCCCTTCCAACCTTATTGATTCTATGATTCTACGATATATATGGTGTATATATATATATTAATATATATATACATGTGCATATACATACATGTATACATATATACACACATATATACGTGCATATCTATATCCTGAGTCTCCAATTCCAGTGACTTTTTGCCCATTTGGATGTGGGAGTTCTTAGTTGTTTTATATTACACAAAACACTTTTTATTCTGCTCTCATGCTATGCCTCTGCTAAGGAAAACACCATGTTTAGGATGACAAAATGCTTGTCAAGGATTAGGACTATCTTTCATTGCTCAAGTGCCTTCCAACTTAAAAGGAATATGAAAATCTATAGTTTGTTCAGAAGGCCTATTTTTCCTCTCCAGAATGTATTTGAATAGCAAAAGTAGCATTGCTTTAGGACTAGCTCCTCAAAAATGTAATATCTTGAAAATAGCATTTTTTTAAAATAGCCTTTATTCTTTCAATTCTTTCATTCTTGCAGTGGAATATTGCTAATACCATACTCTTATATGGTGCTTTTCTTCCTCATCTTACAAAAAGCTTTACAAGCAAGGTCAGTATCACTAGTCGCATTTCACTGGCAAACTCAGCCTTACACAATAAATGTTTAAATCTTGTGTAAGATTTTTCTGTGCTGCTATCTAAGGTGGGGTGAAGACCTGAAGTCTGTGGCAAAAAAGCTCAGTTAACCTCCAATGGGGCTAGAATTCCACCTCGAACACTTACCATCTATTCTACTTTCTTAATTCTTGATATCTTACAAAATTGAATTCACCGAAGCAACATCCTCTTCAGGCCAGGCTCCAGAGATTTCTCCTGGAAATTCAGCCCTCAGAGATGTGGATGGCTCACAAGCTTTTGCCTTCCTGCAGGTGGAGGAACAAGGGCCCTTAAAGCCCACCCTTCTTTCTGCAAACTTTCTAAAAAATGTATTACTCAAAAAAGAGAAAAAAAACAGAAGTTTCTAACAGGGAACCTTATTTTGAGTACAACAGTTCTCTCTTAGTAAGCTATATTTAGCTGCAAAAAAGTCTTTCTCTTACCTTGTCCAAATATTTCAATGGTATAATAAGAGTTCAATAATATGGGCATGAGAAAAGTGGTAACTGAACCTTAGCTGTTCATTGGAGCACGTAGTGTCAGACGAGGTAATGAGCAATTAAAAAAACAAAAAAGCTTAAATCAAAAACTGCAGAGCAAGACAGCTTTCTCCACTGTCTGTAGACTCTCTGTAGACTTCTCAGCATCAGGGTGGCTTAAGAGTCTCTGTTGTTTAGTTAAGAGGCACCATCTGCAATTCTAGGTTCCTTCATTTGGTATATATGTCTAAAGAAATGTCTAAGAAACTCTTTTCATAAATTCAGGTTGCTTAGCCCTTCCTGGATTTTTCCTGCTTAAAAATATTTTGGGGTAGAAAACCGTAGCAGCCCTAGCACTAGTCTGAACCTTGGAGGGCCTAGAAGGTATCTTGAGCTCCCAACTATTTCTGCTGTGTTGATGACACAGAGCTGCATGAAGCTTCAGGGTCTGAAAAACTATCTTATAGCAACATAAAACCTTCTATATGTAAAGCAGTTAGTAAATTCTACATTTCACTTTTACTGTGATTTTAGCCTTCTTAATCTAAATTAACTAATCTGCCTTAATCTAATTTTACTAGTTATTTTATGTTTAATAAAACTAGACACTGGTTTTAAACCTAGAGACTGTTTGTGAAAGAGATTTTTTTCCGTAAAATTACACGTGGGATTAAAGATGAATCCCAGCCAACCCCAGAGAGATTTGAGCTGAGCTTTGAAATTGCAGAGCATTGAAAGTCACTGGCTACAAAACAGTACAGCAGACAGTGTGAGTTTCCTTCATCTTGCCTTCTACTTGCTGTGTCCTTCCCAAGGGACTTAGGAGGCAGAAAGGCAGTGGACTTAACCAAAGTCACCCAGATGTATTCTCATCATTGTCCAAATGATTTGGGTGGATAGCTGAGCTTCCATGCCTGCGATCGTTTGCGATCACTTACGCCTAACCCCTCTGAGGTTACTAAAATACACATGCGTAGTCTACTTCTTTGATTAGGACTCACTAAGAAGACTTTGTTTTACACAGATCAGTTTTCTTGGGCCTCACTGTGCAAGTTCTGCACGTTTTTGTGAATGGCTTCATTGTTAGAGGTTCCTTCCCCCAACCCCAAATATTTTGCATCAAAGTGAATTATATACCACTCTACCTCTATTGCATCCAAACTAGAAAGGAATGTGTTAATCCAGAAAGGGGATTTGGTAAAAGTACTGTCCCCCTCACGTGCGCACTTGGAGCATTCAGCAAGAACAGCAAGATTTTCTTATATTCTGTGATTGAATTAGGGAGGTGTCAGGGGACTTATTTGAGAGGGAAAGTAAGTAAGAAAAAGGAGCTAGTGTGGAGGTTTGGGGAGAGAAAGGAGAGCCCTTGTGTGGCTTCTGTCCCTCAGTTTAAAATTGTCAGGATATCACTTCTCATCGTAAGGGTTCAAAGGGTTAATAGAAAGAGGCATTTTCATTGCATTGCGCACGCTACCTATGATAGTCTCAGTTTAAACTTTAAAGGACAGGTGAAAAGAGAGAGCGAGCTGAATGCCTGCCTTGTACATTGGAGAAATTGTTCATTCGTGTGAAATGTTGACCTCTGTCATCCTGCCAAGCTGACTGGGCCCTAGGGTGAGCGGCTGCTTGAGTGCTGGTTGCGAAAGTTAAAGCTGCCTGGGGAGTGCTTTAAAAGGACAGTGTCAAGGTTGGTGTACCCCAAATATGACCTATCATTTCTTTTTCCCTCTTACATATATTTGAAAAGTTCATGTCATTCCTTTTCACGTTTTTAAAAACCTTTTCTTCTAAAACAAAATGCTTCAAATGCTACTGAAGGCTAGTGATTAGGAGGAGAAGCTGTGAGAATTCAGTATTCACAGAGTGGCAATGCGGATGTCAGGAGCAAGGAAAGATTCTGAAATACAGCAATGTGTGGGGACTGACTTTGAATTAGATGATGATTAGTAGCAGAGAATTCAAGTTGAAATGGTTAAGGGCTAAATGAAAAAGAGCAAGGAGCATTTTTACTAGTGAAAATATCAGTGCAAATCCAAAGTTAAGTTCAAAAGAAGTTAATTCAAAACCTCTGCTAGTTTTTATTTTAGCAATTTTTGTTCTAGTTGTATGTGCTGACTCTCCTTTTGGAATATAATCAGTTTGTTACGTTTAATCCTTGCCATAAATGAAATATATCCTTCCCTCTTACTTACTTTCTTCGCTTGATGAGCTAATTTAAAACTCATTATGTCAATGCCATTTTCTTCTGTATGATATATGATCCCAACACCCCCATCAGTATTATAACCTTGCTATGCTACTTCCTATAAAAACTCACAGGCAAATATTGTAGCTACTGGAGCAATTTTTAGTTTAACTGGAAAAGAGATGAAAAAATAAAATGTACAAATCGTAGAAGGAAAAAGCAGAGGAAGATGTTAAAACAAATAAAACAATTTTTGCTCTTAATTATGGTGTTTCCCAGGAGATGCAAGGGAAAAAATAAACCCTCGAATTCTGAGCTGTCTGAGAGTTACAGTCAACCATGTTGCCCTACCAGAGTCCAGAGGACCCTCAGATAAAAATGAACATTGTGTAATACGATGCATGATCACAAGAGGGCGACAGGATTAGACACACATCCACTTTAAAATTGACTTCTCCAAACTTTCCAGAGTTAATCCTATTTCCTAACAAGGCTTCTCCATTGAACAGCAAGGTTAATTTCTGATTTACTTCTTGGTTCTTCAAAGCAGAAAAATACATAAAATACCCTGCTATGTTACAGTCTCTTTCCTCTCTCTGAAATATGCTTCCCTCTCTTTGTCCATTTTCCCTGGACAAAATTATAATTCCAGAGCAATAGTTTGCCTTGCCCTGCACCGTGGGACAGGGCCTGGTGCACGTGAGGAGCACGGAGGAAGATCTCGCAGCGACTGATCCAACTTCAGAACTAGAGGAGAGAGGACAGAGAACAGGAAGAATCTGTTGGAGAGCAAACAGGTTCTTCCGTCCCTTGCCAGCCCAAAGTCTGGTAATTCAGGCTGTGCCTTGGGAGTATCATTTTTACAAAAGGTCTTTGAGGGATGTATTGAATTCTAGTACATACTAAGAAAGATGTTGACTGAAGAAAAAAAAAAAACTTTTCTGAGACAAACCTCTTAAATAATAACTTCCAAATTCTATTTCTCCTCATAGCTAGGATTCTTCTTAAATCAAAAGCAGAGCAAAAATACAAGCAGCAATAAAGAAGCTGTCTTGGTTGAAAGACATTCTGCCTCCTGCCAACAAGCCTGTTCAGTGTTTCTCTCTATTACATCCAGCTGTAGCTAATTGTATAGTTATGGTAATAGTGCCCTCCAGAGGAATTTTGAAGGAATTATAATACTCGGAGCTAATTCAAAAGATGTTTTAGACGTGAATGCAATAGGAAAATGGAAGATTATTAAAATGATAAAATACTTGAACCTCAGGGGAGAAAAATCTCAATATCAAAGCTCTTTCAATTTTGCATATGCATTTACATCTAAGAAAAGCATATCCTAGTTAAAATAGGTTTCCTCATAACGTGATAGCAAACACAAAGTTTGCATAACTCTGCTTGAATCAAGGATGTAAAAGTAGATCAACCAAGTGAAGAATGAGATAGCTATTTCTAATTTGCAGTGATAAAGGACATGGACAATGTACTGTAAGTGGGCTCCAGCCTCTATCTAGGCCATCTGGATTTACCCTGTACTTGCACCTGTAATGTAGACATGGCACAATTAATTGAGGCAGTCAGAGCTAAGTGCAGATAGTCAAAGAGTTTTGTGGATGATCTTTATTTTGATCCAAGGGTAAAACCATGCTTATGTTCTCAAATTCCAGTACAGAGCTCTTCTATACTCTGCCTGTGTGTTTATTTACAGTCACAGTAACATTAACATTTGTAGTAATGTGGGATATGATATTTGGACAATACCTATCAATGGTATCATTGACAAGGAAAAACTCTTATTTTGTAGCTCATATTACCAGGATTTTGCCATGGCCTTGCTTTCTGATGCAAATGGCAGTTGATTGTAATATGTTGTGACACTAGCCCTCAAAGGAAGAGCACATTATTGTGGTACAGTACTTTATTTTAGGCCATGTCCTGGAGGACAATATGCAACCTTCTAAGCTGATACCTCAGTACCTGCATGTCAGGTATATTCAGATTCTCTGGATTTTATTTGTATATGGATTTTATTTATTGATAGATTGAAGTCTCTCCAGCTATGGCATCAGATAGAGCCATTCTGAATATTCTGAAACTCTCCTTCCCCTTTATCCTTAAAAAAAAAGAAAAAAAGAAAGAAAAAAAGAAAACAAACCCACAAAATTACAGTGAATTCTGTATTCCTTTGCTTTAAGGCTTGTCTTGGGCTCATGCTCAACTTATATACTGTAGGTTTCCAGTTAGGTGTCCCAACTCAGAGCTCTGCACCAGGCAGCTCCCAAGGTGATGCCACCAGCTCTGGGTGGAGCAGACTGTTTCCAGACTTGGAATCAGATTGATCTGGTAATTTTAGTATTTGCTTAGGAAAGAGAGGAGATGGTTGTGCTACTTGTAGCATGTCTCTGTAATAGGATCATAGCAATCTAAACTCTCTACTTCGTCTGAGTTTCTTACTTTGCAAATGAACCTCAAATGAGATTGAAATGAGCTATACATAGTCCAGTGGTGCAGAGGTGACAGGAGATTGGTGCCAAGTATAGGGAAAATACCTAATCTGAAAACTTCCTCTTTCGCATTTTCTGCAGCAACAGCGGTGGAAAATGTCTCTCTGTTCTTGCCTGCATTTATGTCATCAGCACATAGTGGTTTCAGCTGTTCATGAACTGTAGTGATGGATGGTACCATTTGTTTCTTTTATAGTAGTTATCCCCCCAAGAAAGTATCAGGAAATCACTATCTGTGTAAAGACTAATGAACCTTTTGGATAAGGAGTTTCAAGGGTTTTTGGGTGGGAAGAACTTTGTTGCTTTTGCCTCTCCTCCTTTACTAAATCATTGCTTCCCACATGATCTGATCTCACTCTGAGCAGGGGACTTGTTCTTGGAAGGCATCAGCAAACCACAGAGATCACTGTACAAAGTAACACTGCAGAGTCTGATTCCTTCTCCTCATTTTCCCCTGAGATACCTATACTGCAGCACAGTTTTCTTTTTGCCCTCCCTGCCTAGGCCTTACAGGCTGCCCTCTGATTCACCTGCTCTGCTTAGCTTCTCATGCGAAGCATTATGCTGCTGACTTCAGACTCCCTGCTAGGCACCATTTCATTCCGGCGCTAGAGGAAGACAGAGCAAGGAGGGGAGGCCAGAGGGAGAGAAGCAGAGTAAGGGTTGGTTGGGCTGCCCAAAATAATGCAAGGTGGAACACAAATCAAAGCTATGGCTGCTACAATGTTATCAGTGCTTCTGGTGTCATTTTGTAGTGGGTATGTTTAGAGCTGCAGAACTGCCGTGTTGCGAGTATATCACCTAGCTGCTTTGGGTGCACCTTAGCAATCCATGTCCAGTTAACAGAGTCCTCCTTCCTGCTCCCATGGTTTGTAAATACAAAAGCATCATTACCAGCACCAACTGCAGGCTAGCACAGGACCTGACACAACAGAGAGTAGTTGCTATTGTAAGAATCATCTGTGCAGGTACCATTAGTGGGGAAAGGTACTTTGCAGTGATAGATGAAGCACTGTATTCTGGGCACAGCAGGTATCTGTTTGACAGCCACTGATTCCAGGGCCATGCAAGCACGGTGGTGGGCTGCTGGGATCTTAATTTCACATAGCAGTTTGCACAAATATGTATTATTGCAGGTAAGCAGTACCTTTGCATTATTTATGTGAAAACTCAAGTAAATTATTATTGGCTTTCATGCTGCAGGTAAAGTTTTAATGAAAACAATAATGAATGCTTTGCTGGCATACATAGGCAACCTAAGTATGCAGTCAAATTAGCTATCTCAGCAGATGCTCTATTTCCTGAATTGCATATAAGGAATGATGTTCAGTTGGTTTAGAAATTATATATACACACACTGACTAATTTTTGTAAAAGCCATTTTTTATGCTAAAAGCGAGTGTTTCAATCATACTTTGACCAATTATGATGGCAAAATTAAAATAGGAAGTAAGATGCAAGAAGTTACCAGGCACAAGAATTAGGGAAAATTCAGAAATATTGTATTATTTAAGATGTTGTAGTATTGCAATATGTGCAGTACAGTAGATATAAGCGAAGCATCTTTGTGGAAATGCAAAATTGGACAAAGTTAATAACTATGTAAGCGAGATTTTGTTTTGACCTTAGGATGCCTGTGTTCCTATGCTTGAACAGTTACTAATGTGTTTTCTTTGATAAAGATAGGAGAGCTGATTGAGATGTTAGGCTAGATCTACTCTGGTATAATTCCAGTGGTTTCACTGAAGCTATTCATGTCATCATTAAGAGAAGAGGATTCAGTCCTACTACTTCATCGAAATAATAAGCAAGCTCCTTTGATACTTTCCAGTAGTCACTAAACTGGTATCTCGCATGAACCAAAGGTCAGCTCGCAGCAAAACCAACAAGAGGGACAAGCATGTTTTTATCACCATTGCTCTTTCCCTCTTTTGCAGTTGCTTAGAAGCTAGTTTTAGAGCCCTGCTTGTAAGTTAGGTCCTCTTCAAGGAAATTGTAATATTAACAGCTCCTTTGGGCAACATGGGATCATTCTATCAGGCTGGAATAGCAGAGTCACCTTGGTTTTGTCACCAAGGCTCAAGTTCATCAGGGTAACAGAGCTCTGTGCTTTGAGAGCATTCTCTGTTCTCTTTCTGCTCCAGAAATCCTACAGGGACCCGTGCACAGTGAGCTTCAAGCTGAGAGAATCTCAGAAATGGTGATGAACTAGCTTACTATTTTTTTCATATCAGAAAACTTGCTTTAATTGCTAAGAGAGCTTATCTTAAGGTATGCCAGTATCACAAGACTATTTTATATATATATGTGTGTATATATATACACATATATATATCCCCCCCACATATATGTGTGTACATATTTGTACAGTGTATGATACAAACAGTTTACAGAAGGTCAGCAAACCCTGTTGAGTGCACTGAAATGACAAAGCTGAATTTCACGGAAAGCCATAGAGCAGGCACACTAGAATGAGGAGCTGGAAGGAACAACATAAGAAAACATAGCAGAAAAATCACAGAAGGTAAGAGAAATGGAAGGAAAGAACACCAAATGAAATTTAAAAAAGAGTCTGAACATAGGTTTTGGCTGTAAACACTCCTCAGCTTTGGGAGTGACTTGACTTCTCTTTTTCTGAAGCACTTAAGCTTCTTTCTTGGGTCACCTAATATATATTAGGCTTATACACATATATATTTTGATCTGCCTGCCTGCCTTTAACTCTGTATTTTAGCACAGTAATGAATCTGCTTTGCATTTCAGCATTCATTTTTTTCAGCAATTTGGTCTTTTGAAGCTGGAGTCACTGTTGTTTCCAAAAACAATTCTGTATGCTAGAGCATGCTGTTCCTTTTACAGGATCAAAGTACAAAAGGTGTTCAAATAGAAGGAGAGATTAAAATCCATGGTCTACGTTTGGTTGTGGCTAGCTTTGCAGTCTGTGTGTGCAGACTGTGGAGGTAGTACTTTCACAACAGCATTTTCAAACATCAGGAGGGTGTTGGCAATTTAGTAACTTTGTATATTGTACATAAGTGTCAGAGCCTGTGAGAATATTTTCCATGTAATATAAAATGTATTGTGTTTTTTTCCTCATGGAAAAGTGAACCCCTTCCCTTCCACACACACACTTCCCTTGCTGCTTCTCTTTTTTCCTGATTTATTCTCTGTTAATAAGTAGAAGATGAGGAGTGTTTTCAGAATTTGAAAGTCCTTTTTACCCTTTATAATAAAGGTTGAATCATTTCATTTCATTGTGACTCAACCACCATATTGTTTTGGGTACTTTTATTTTCCTTGCAGTTGTCTTTAGTTCTTTTAAGTAGCATCTACTCTTCTGGGTCTTCCCTAAACAGGTAAGAAAGCATAATTCCTGCTCTGTGAAGCTTGTGAAGTAGAAAGAAACAAAGACCTGTCGCACAAAACCCAGCAACATGGGGGTAGCTCTTAGTCGCATCTTTGTATTACCAGAATTCTTGTTCATCTCTTGCTTAAAAACAATCCCCCCCCCCCAAAAAAAAAAATCTTGCCCTTGATCATTTTTCATTTTCTACCAGCATGTGGAAGAACTCTGTTGTACCTGTGCAGTTTTGCTGATGCTTTGTCACTGCCGTGGTGCAGCAGTACTTTAAAGCACTTATCCAAGAGAAGTGATATTGCGTGCCCCACAAGCAGGGTCTCAGCCATCACGAATCTTTCTCATAAAGGGTAACCTTCTGACAGGGGCCATGTTTGACGGTGGTAATGATAAATATGATAGCATTCCCCATGGCCAGCCATAAAGTTTAACTGCTGTTGTGCCTGCCATGATGATCTCTGTTTCTTGCATCACAGTTTTGGGGAAATGACAGTAGGTGGCACTGGAGAACGGTAACGTGGATTGTCTGGGCTGTTATGAAATGGAGCAGTTTCTTCATTGGCTCTATGTTAAGTGAGGTTTCTGGTCCCACGAATTGCTGAAACACTTTGCTGCACTCCTTTTGCAAACCTGTTACACTTAAAATCGTATCCACATCCCTGCCGTATGGAGGGTGCAGTTCAGGGAAGCTCTAAAAAGCGTGTGAAGCAAGACTGAGAGCACGAGCTTACTGAAAATGCTGTATTTTCTTCTGAGGTGTAAGAGTAACACTTTTATCAGCTCAGTTCAGCTGTGGTTTTTGTCAGAGTTAACTCATACATGGACATTTGCAGCTAACCAAATACATGATGTGTCTTCACCGTTAGTGCAATGTAGACTCCTGCCAGCTGGTGGAGCAGTGAGAGCATCTAACTGAAGAGAGAGAGAGAGACAAGCCAGTAGGGAGTCTCCAGTTTGCTTTGTCTCTAGAGATTATGTCCTAGTGCCAGAAAAAGAGGAGGGGAAGGTTCCTGATAGTTCTATCATGATAGAGAGTTCTAGAGATTTAGAGTAGAAGATGACTCAACAGTTACTGCCTGGTATTTAGATGGGAAACAGAAAGCAGAAAAATAATGACCACCTTCAAGCCTAATTAAAATCCAGAAAACATTCAGGGTTTCCCAAGAAAAATCTTCATAACTTTCTGGAAATCATTATGAGGGGGGAGGGAGACATGTCCCAGCTCTGTTCCCATTATTCATATAACTTTCTGTGTTTGGTTGGGAATATTAATTCTTTCTGCGCACACTGTCTCTGTTTTCTCTGTCCTTTTGTTATGTCCAATCACTGTGAGATGAAGCAACAACATGCAGTTGCTCTGCCATGAGCTCTGAAATGGCAGCTCCCAAAATTGGTGTGTTCCTCTGTTTCAGGATTGCTTCACAGTAATCACTGGTAACGACCACAGTGCAGCATAAATGCCACCAAATAGTTCACAGAGCCAGTTGACATTTTAAGGGTTTGAGAATGTATGAACAAAAATGCATCACCTTTCACCAACTGAAATAAGTTTTGTCTTTGGCTAAATGCTTTTAAATCACAGCAACATCACTGACAGCCTTTGCAGTACTTTGAAGGGCAGAATTTTCCCTATAATGCTTTATCAAATTCTTCCTTTATTTACTTTGTTATCAGATGTAAGATATCTGCAATTGATTATTAACTTTAAATGACTTATCCTAATCTGTTCAGTGTTACTGTACACAAGCTTTTGTAACTGAAATACTGTTTTGTTTAGACTAGCTCCCTCACCCTCTGTAAGGATATTTTCATGCCTGTGACAACTCTGGAGCAGATTAGGATTGGGATTTTGTGTGAATTCTGAATAGCCACTTCAGTCGAGCAGCCTATACCTTTTTAAGGAATGGTATGAAATGTGGAGGCAGATGGTCCCTGAGGGAGCTCCCTCAGCATCGCGCCTGGAGCAGTCTCTGCTGCTCCCTTTTATGGAGAGTCCTGGGCTGCTTGAGTTCAAGGAATATGTCTGTGACTGGTACTGTACTTACTCCAGCTCTTCAGCAGGGCCTCCACAGAGGGGCAAAGGCTTCATCAGTCTTTAGGAAGCATCCCAGTGTAAGGAAAGTTGTCTCCCCTGTTAGACTATCCCAGGTCTACGTCCTCAGGAGCCGAAGCTGGAGGGCCTCTCTGCCATGCAAAGGTGCGTAGCTTCCCTCTCTCCTGTGAGCAGAGCTAAGAGTCGCTGTCAGAGCCTGCAGCCCCAGGGACACACAGACTGAAGCTGCATGAAGGTGGAGAAGGGAAAAATTTCAGAACCCTGCTGTAATGCGAAAGTCTTTCTAAGAGCTGAATCTTCCCAAGCTTTCTCCATGGAGAAATTGTCTTGTTATTGTAAACATGTGTGATACTTGTCCTGTAAGCGTGAGGTCATCTACCATCATGTTAAGAAAAAAGTAAGGTTCCCAAATAACGAGAAGGACAACAGGTAAGGTGTTACCTTTTGATTACTACTTACATTTGAAATTTCCCTGAAGGAAGATGTGGGAAAGAATCATTACCTCAGTAAACCGGTTAAACAGGAAGGAGGGCTTCTGATGAACAAGTTACGCCCTCTTGCTATTGAAAGCACGTAGGTCATTCGAACATGACTGTGAACAGGAAGAAATAGGAGACTATATTCTTCTAACAAATTATGTGTTTCAGGTAAGAGGTTGCAACAGATATTCTTACTGGTTTGCACATGGCCCGGTAGTGTACTTCTGGGTTCTGGTAAAACAAGAAAACAGAGCCTACAGTGCACAGAGCTTTTTTTTGTTAGAACGCGGGTGCATGCTGGAGGAAGGAGAGTGTTTTAGTATACTTGGACATCAGCTACCGTGTTGTGAGCGTTGTGTAATGCTGTCAACTTGTTCGATTTGTATTTAAGAATTTTACAGTGTGATGGGATTGTCTCTTAAAATCCCAGATACCAGAATTATGTGATTATCTGAAAACTTGAGTTGTCATTTAAAAAGAAGAGGAAGACTTCATGGTTCCAGAGGGAGAAAAAACAAACAAACTCCAAAATGTGAATTCAGAAATCATGAGGCAAAGAAAATAAACCTTAAAGCTTAACTTTTTTAAATTATATTTTTGTTTCATTAATTAATTTTGAATTTTATGGGTTGTCAATGCCCTTTACATGATTCAAGTGCAGTAATAGTGGCTGGCAAAGAGCCAAATCCTTTTGTGATGTGTCGATGGTGTTTCAAGAAGGATGAGGAGTTAGCCAAATACAGAACCTAGTCTTCCTGACAGCCCAGCAAGTGAGTGTAATAAGTGAGATTTTCAACATCGTATGTGGAGTCTCCAGTCTAGATGGTAAGTTTCAAATATATGCCTATATAATAGAGATGTGGTACTACAAACAATGCTGTACATATTCTGCTATTTAACTCAATCTCCTTTTGCAGCGGTGTGGACTTGGAGAGGACCCTGCTGTGTTACATGGTCATCTCATGTGGACTTCTGTTTCCACTGAGAAAAACAGGGGAGCAGAATACAGAGGCGACACTCCTTCCTGCCCTTGGCACTGTACCTAACCTGCCTTCAAAGAGCACTAGACAAGCAATATTTCTGAAAAGTATGGAGAGTACAGGAGATAAACATTCATATATAGATAGATGGAGGCGGTGTGTGAGTGCAAACGTTTGTCTGAGAAAAGTGGTGCTACACATAAAAGCCTTAATGGTATAATAACCAGGACTAGCTCTCAGACATTTACGTATCATTATGGTATCACAGAACATGTTTAAATGGCAAAGAAAATATTTTTGAAACAGTTTAAAGTGTGTTAAAAGTGTTGTGTTCTCTGTACCTCTTCTATAGGCTTCTGTGTATCCATTCTTTATTAGGGAAGGTGAGACTGGAGGGAGTGATCGTTCTTTTCACTTTTATTTTTTTCTGAAACATTCTAATTTTCAAGGAAAAAAGGGAGTAAAAATTTTCTCTTTTGATTTAATGGAAATATTCTTTCTTCTTCTTTTAAACACCTGCAGTAGAAATTGGGAGTAGAAGTTGTAAATGAGGGCAATATAGTTAAAAAAAAAAAAAGTTATTTCTACCTTTATTCATCTTTTTTTTTTTTTTTTTTTTTTTTTTTTTTTTTTTTTTGCAAAAGAAAGGATGTCATATTGGTCCAAAAAACGGAGTGAAAGGGAGGATTCACTCTGAGGGAAGTGTGCAGGATTTGGCTTGTTATTTGTAAGAGGAGTCCAATGTGCAGAGCCTCAGTCAGAGTGGTATGTATCATTTTGACTATTTGGCTTATTGCAGCTTCCCAAATGCTTTTTTCAACACAGCCAAATCAAACTGAAGCACACAGCATGTGAAATCACTGAGTAGAGTGCTTGAAAGAGTAGATGGGAATAACTTGGAGACTTAATTTCAGCCTATTTAACATTTCATTTCTCTTTTCTGACCATGGGTGACAGGAGCCTGTGTCACCTAGAGTATGATTTCAAATAAAACAGAAATAAATAAAGCTGTGGTGAATACCTTCTGCTGTAATATAGATTTTCATTGCAAGATGCTATTATCTAAGCTAATACAGTATAGATCTTGGGGACATATTGGAAAAGCTATTTGTGATTGCTTTAGCAATATCTGAGAACACTTTTCATCTCAGTAGTATTTTTTTTTTCTGTTAGGGAATGCACTTTTTTACTAAATCATTAAAAAAAAAAAGTTTCTTGTATGTGATAAAGTCCCCAGCACAATTATGTGTGTTGTGTGGTGCTGCTGTTCCATGCCTTTTCTGGTTTTAGGCTACATCTGTGCCAGTAAATTGAACAGGCCAGGGCCTTGAGGGCAGGCAACACAGAACCAATCATATCCATAGAGCTCAACTGTCTTCCTAGGAAAGGTTGCCTTGTACCTACTGGGAATAATATCCAGTACATGCTGTCCATCTGAACCATGCCTAGGAGAGAATGACTTGACAAATGCCAAAATCATATCAGGAAGCGTGCTTATAACAGCATGAATGATGCTAAGCCACTGCAGGAGCACATGGCTTGCCCTGTTAATCTACTCATAAAGATAAAACTTCAGGCCTTGAAGGTAAATTGGTTTTATAAAACAAAAGAAAAAAAGCTGAAAAAGGTTTATATTTATTTTGATTTCTATGCTAAGTTCAGTCTTTGTGGGTGTTCTTTGAATATTAAGTGGAGAGGCAAGTCTTCTCTGTTTCATCCCTTTCTTTCACTTAACCTCTTTCTTCACCTGATTGCACTAGGATAAAAAGTGGTAGAGTATGAGGACATTTTCACAGACAGACACAGAAAAGACAAGGGAACATGAATAAAACTTCAGTTAAGGTGACATTCAATATGAAGTTTTGCTACATGCTGGTTTTGGAATCTTAGAATGAGTGTGCTATAACGGTGTAAAATAATGGGAATAATAAGGAAATTTTTTTCTTAATGATCATGAAAACTAGTATTTTAGATCAATTGTTCCATCCACCTTTTCAACATTATTTAGAAATCAGAATGAGCGGAGAAAATTTTAAGGCTGAAAATGAGGATCAGGTGAAAGAATGTTTATTCTTCATATAAAGAAAATCTTTACACCCTATGGAGAAAGCTCTAAAGTGAAGAATATGCAAGTGTATCTAGCTTTCCACTTGCAAGGTTTTTTTTGGTTTAACTTTTATTCTGTTCTTTGTTTCAGTGCGTATGCAGCTCCAGTTCCGAAGCAATACCCTTTTGACCTTGGAACTATTTTAAAACTCCCCTGAGAATAAACAAGACTGAAGAAAAGAATGAGCTATGGCATACTTTGGGAGAGTGCCTTTCTCACACGATGAATTTCGTGATGGACAGGCTGAGGACCAAGCTTCTTATTCAATGTATCATTCTGAATCTGCTGGACAGGTCAGTCTGGGATTTGATCAAATAGTTGATGAAGTCAGCAATGAAATTTTTTTTTATGGTTCTTCACATTTACATCATCCCGAAGAAAATTTTTTCGTGGCAGACATCTTTGATTTGAATGTGCCGGAGCAGCAGTTATGTGGTCAACCTCCAGTCACTTGTGGTGAACTTTACCCTGGACATCCTTCATCTCACTGGCATGAAGGCACAGTGACACCAGTGATTGGCTTCAGATCTTCCGTTCTATCTGATTACAGAAATATCTCTATGGTGGATTCCTACTCATATAGTAAAGAAAGAGAAATCTACAGAAGGAACAGTGTAATTCCAGCCGCATATGTGTTTGATTCAAATGTGGAGAGAGGCAACAAAAATCTGAGTTTTCAGATAGGCTTTGACAATGTAGTTGCTCAATATCCTATCTTTTTGGACAACTATCCATTTGGACAAGGAGTGAGAGATGAAAGCGGACATGGGGAAGCTTGTTCAACTAACAGTTCAAGAGGATTAAACATAGGACCCATCTGGCCCAGCAACTCTGGGTGCAACAGAGAGGTATTTACATTTTTTGTTCTTGATCCTAGTTGCCTGTGTCCTTGCACTTTGCATATTTACTCACACTGATGAAGCATTGATTAGAAACACTTCATTTAAGGACCTGATGAAAGAGAAAGCATTTGTACCTTGGGGAATGAAAACCTTTTTGTTCTGTGGAGCAACTGTGAGACTTTTTATTTGCTTCAGTGGCCTTTGAATTTAGTCTTTGCTCCCTGCGAAGATACAGGAAAGAGACAGGTGTATTTTCAATTAATTGTGCAACTTTTGATTTCTTGGCAGTCAGTATTTCCTGTAGTATTTTTATATGTTTACAAGAAGGATGCCCTCAAACAAACAGTACATGATTAGTAAGAGAGATTTATGCAGCACGAAAACCTCCAAACATTCTCTTTGTTTGATTCTAATATCAGAAGAGAACCCAGCAGACCATAAAAAATCACTTTTGAAAGGAAGATGTCTGCTCTGTCTAGCTAATGAGGATTTTTTACTGGCAGAATCTGTGTTCTACCTGATCCATGTTTTACCCAATTTATACTTAAAGTGTCAACACATCTCTGCCGTCTACCCATGAGAAAGATTTTACTTCATTTTGAAGTAGTAGGGCCTGTTCCTCACCTAGTATAAAATAGAGCGTTTTCATTTACTTTAACAGAAACTTGCCAGTTCACAATCTAGATTCTCAGACAGTGTGGTCTAGAATGCTCCAGTAGTTTAGAGTATAACCAGTAATGTGCTTTTTAACCATGACAATTAGTTGACTCATTGAACCATACAGCTACAACAGAAGGAGAAGCACACAAATGTAGAATTTTTGAAAGAAAATATAACATTTCTATGATCTTAATATCTATCTGATCCGATATCAAACCTGAGATTCAAAATAACAATACGTTACGCTGGATTTGTTCTTCTGTTGAGCCAGATTATCTCTGTATGTCTAGTTTGGCTGACATATCCTGATCCTGAGGGAGATGGCATACTGTGACCTGCCTTCACCCTATTATGCTTGCAGTTATGTGTGCATATATAATTCTTTTTTAAAAATAAATATGCCTACTGTAGCTGTGGAAGCTGGATCCCATAGCATACACTCTGTCTTTAGCTGTCTTTCTGAAGCAAATACTTTATCTGTTTTTGACCCCCTTCTATCAGGTGTCCATGACTCCATTTGTGGCTTTGCAGTTTTTATTAACTATGTCTTCCATGACTCCACATCTCTTTCTGATATTATATTTCTCCTCATTTTCCTCTTCTTTCAAAATCTTGTCATAGGGAAAGAAAAAGAAAAATGATAAATCTTCTTTCCTCTTGTCCTTGCTAGCATTCTGAATCATTATAGGAATCCTTAAATAGCTCACAGGATACCTCTGCACCATAAATACTGAAAGGCAATTTTGGCTCATGTTCTACTTTTAGTTCCCAGAGATCACAACATCTTAAAGCAAGGAGGAAGAGACATCTGATTGACTTGTTTCTGTGGATAGGGAGAACTGCATATACAAACATAAAGAAAGGAGAAATGGGAAAATAGGAGAGAATTAATTTGTAGCAGAAAAATCATTGTGGTCACAGGAATTCCTTCATGGAGACACAAGCTATAACAGGACAGAAAGAGAGGCAAGGGGCTGGCACTTGCCTTGAGACAGTAAGAGAGGGAAAATAACAGCGAAACAAAGTTCAGAGAGGAAAGGGTGAAAAAGCCTGGGAAGAGGTAACTCATTGCTACTGGGCTAGAAATTTTGGAGAAGATGAGAGGGGCTGAGATGGATAGGGTTTATGCTGAGTTTGGCCATCAGAATGGCTGGAAAAGTGGATCACGAAAACAGGAGAGAGTAAGCAGAGACTGGTGAAGCCCAGGTCAAGTGAGTGATGCATCTGAGTAGTAGGAGATGTGAACCACAGCAGTAGACTAGATGAAGCAGAAAGGGTGCTGAAACATGGAGCTTAGCATTCAAATAGGTCATAATTATGCAAGCTGAAATAGTCACATTAATGAAATCAAGATATAAGAAATACAGGTTGTCATTATGATCCTTAACTCCTGGATGCAGTTGTATGGCCCTAGGCTTTATTTAATACGTGCTGTTCAAAATATGTCCTGTGAAATAAGGCAACCTCATTAATTTTCTGCGGGCTTGTCACCACTAGAACAGATGTTCAAAAACATTAAGAAGCTGTCTTCATAACATCTCTGTAAGAAGATATTTTTTTCTCTGTGTTAGAAGGAAAACTAAAACATAATCTAAAAAATATCCATTAGCTTTGACAGCTCCATCTAACATACCGAGGATCTAATGTTTTCAGAATAGCTAGCAAGATTCACTTCACAAAAGTCTTTCAATTACTGGCTTCCATTGCTGCAGTGAGTAGTCATCACACTGAACTTTAGGATTTCAGTTTGGGCACTCCAGAAATGAGGAATACACAATTGATGCTCATATTTGGGAAGCATGGTTCATTTGATTTGATTAGCATCATGTAAGAAATCTGTGGATGGGCAAAAGAGAGATTCTAATATTCTAGGGCTGCACTCTGCTACTTTAACCCTGACATCATCAGTTCTCTCTATATGGAATTCCTTGTCTCATTCACTGCACACTTTTCAGATCTTTCAGACAGGTAGAGGCTGGGATCCTGTAGAAAAATAATGTGTAATCGTATAGTTAGTATTTTACCTTTATACACAATGGGGAGGAGTTAAGGTTTCTGGACACCTGAAAACCATAATGACAAAACCAAATATCCATGTATTATCTCAGCTGCGTGATTCGTCAGCGGAGTTGGAGCTATATGTCTATTACGTATACCTCTCATACCAGAACTGACCTGAGTTACTATTAGCTATGGCATATTAATGCCCTCTGCATAAACTAGCACCAGTCTACAGGATGCCTGTTTGTCACTGGGACTCACTGAGAACTGCTGACAGCAAAGGCACAGTGAGACTGACAACTCCTGTATTCAGGTCCCTGTTCTGCAGGAGAGGGTCAGGATTCCTGCTTCATCTCTCAAGCCCTTTTTCCTGTTGCTTAGTAATTACTTAACAACATCCTTCTTGAAGCTGTGGATTTGAGGCTACGTACCTATCTCCTCTCAGCCTTTTCTGTCCTGCTTTTCAGCCCTCTCCTTGCTTAATCTCTTTCTGTTCATCCTTCCTGAGCTACCAGTTGCTGTTTCACTCTCTTCTTATCTTTTTCTTCCCATCCCATTTGATGTCTTGTCCCAGCCTCTTTTTTTTTTTTTTTTTTTTTTAACTGTGGCCTGTTTTTTCTTAACTTCTCATTTATTCAGTGCTCTCTTTTCCATGGTATACCTGGATAAATTTGTAAAACGTTTACCAGAAAGAGTGGGGGGGGGAGGGGATGGAATAGAACCAGAGACCAATTATCCTCACATTTCAATCCCCTAGTGTGATTACTTGTCAGCTAGCTGTTGCTGGCAGCTAGCTGTTGCTGGCTTAGTATTAAAACCAACCTAGTATTAATGACTGTTTGTTATTAGTGGCAGATTGTGTTTTTCCTTGAATTTGTTTTCAAAAGTATCTGACTTTCATTCATAAAAAAATTTTAAAAAGATTAAAAACAACTTCTAGGGTGGATGCAGACATGCAGTGTGGGCCATTTCTACAAGAACTGTTGAAAATTTGGCAAGATCAAAACAAAAGAACAAGGAGTTATAATATTAATGCAACTGGAAACCTGGGCTGCAGCATCCTTCTTGAAGCCTCTGCCATGTTAAGGACAATTCTTGCAGCCTGTGAGGGAGACTGTGCCATGTGGCACCTCACCACCATCACTAGGCAGTCTTCAGTAAAGATTCTGGGCTCCCTTTGTGCCCTTGCTGCAACTCCTGCCCTAACTTTCTTAGCTGTCTATGCTGTGCTCTGGGAGGTGTCCTCCTGCTACTGGTTAGAGTTCCTCCACAAGCAGCAGTAATGCCTCTTTGCACTTTTTCTAGTTTAATTCCTTATCTGGAATATAGATGACTAGCATTATACACAGCATCCCACAAGAAGACTTCCTAGAGCCTCGTAAAAATATCTTTTTGTGCAAGTATCTGCCTCGATATGTGTGTGACCAGTATTTTTTTCTTTTTTTTTAATGACTGCATAATGTTGCGAGCCCATTCGTGTTATCAGATCATTCATCATTTTTAAGTAGTGAGCCTCTATCAGGAAGTCTTTTTAGTGCCTACTGTAGTTGTGTTACAAAGTAGTTATCTAACAAGAGCGGAAAAAAATAAAATATTAGAGTTCTTATTCTTTCCAGTGACTATTGAAGGACCTTCTGTAAATAACTTTTAGGCAGTTCTTAGTATCAGAGCCTTACAGCCTATGAATTTCTATTACTGAATTTAATTTCATTTTATTATTTCAATCCTCAAGGTTATCCACTGTCTTCCTACTAGGCATTCCAATTTTTCCTTGTAGTGATGTTGCTTCCTTATTGTCTTTAATTTCATTAGAACCTTTCTAGTTCCCTCTCCACAGCTTCCAGCTGGTCTTTTATCTTTTATACTTATGTCACCTTCTAAATTGTGACTAATAATTTCCGAACCACAAACTTTTCAGATACATTGCATTTCTTTGACCAGAAAGAATGTGTTGTTATTATTAAAATGGCAAAACTCCATCTTGTACCAGATCTCTGTTTCCTCTTATGTGTCACCTCATTAGTTGTTCCTCTTTCTGAAGGGGTTTGATGTTGGTTTCAGTTGGGTCTTGAGTCAGAATGTCTGTGAGTGCAATGTAGAATGGGCTTGCAGATATGGTAATATTAAACCCTTTCCTGGAGGTAACATTCTCACTGAAGCGTACTGTGGCAAATAGACAAGATAGAGCTTTGGCCCAAAATAAAAGCTAAGACCTGTTCTCTCAAAGTTGAAAGCAAGCACCCAGGAATCTTTCCTGTTCAGACAGAATACACTGGCTTCCTGTTGTCTTTCTTATGGACTTACCTGAGAGGTTTGTGGAGCTTGAGGGAATCTTGAGCTTCCTGCAAGGGCAGAAAGGGAGAAGTTAAGAATTAAAACTCACTGCAGCATAAGCTTCATTTGTCTCTTCTCCCTTTTGTAAACTAAGCGTATGTCTTTTGCATTTAGAATCACTTGCAGTCTGACACTAGGTGAATTTTGAAAACTTTGTGGGGAATTTCTTATGTTTTACAAGGAGGGGAAGAAAAAAATAAATAAATCCTGGGCAGATGATGCTTTGTGACTTTCCATTTTATCTCTGTAAGCATGAAGAGTGCAGTCAAAATCCATGCGGTTATTTGTGCTTATTTGGAGCTCCATCATGTCCATGAAGCAGTGATAAGGTATGGTTAGTTCTCATGGAACCAAATGCAAGGTTAACCTTATGCTCATTCTCTTTCTGTTATCTAAATAACTAAGCTCTGTTTCTTCTGGTTTCTTTTTGGTATTTTCAGCCTGCAGGTTGGTCTATCCAGCTGGTTGAAGCGAATCAAGGGAGTAATGAAAACACAGTTGCTTTTTGCAATGCAGTGGGAAAGTAAGTAATGAAAAAAACTTTACTCGACCAACTGTCACATTTTCCATATTTATATTAATTGTATTGGTTATCCCTGCATTCCTGAACACTGCCATAATTCCAGTATATCTTTAAATATGGGAAGACTCCTAATTTTGGTTTAAAGATTAAAATCCACAAAGGAATATTAATTCTGAAAATATTTTCTCCCTTCACTGTCCCTTTTATTATTGACAAGTACATTTAATTCTTCAGTATTCGTGGAGTTTAATGTATGAAACCTAAGATCTGTTTTCTGTCACTTTCTTGGACAACATTAATGCATGTGTAGTTTGGAGAAGGAGAAAAACAAGACAAGAATTGCTATGTACTGTGATGATGAAAAGTTAGATTTGGCATGTGAAAAAAAATTCCTTTAATTACTGTTTACCATTACAGTTAATAGTGTGGCTTAATGGGATTGAACATTTTTCACTTAATCTTCACAAAAAGAAATTGTGCTCAAATCCAAGAGCCATAAGAAATGCAGGACTTGAGACCATCTGTGCAACTTCATTGCCTTTTGTATGTATTCACTGATCACACTAGCAAGTCATTACTACAAGTGCATGCATTTTTCCCCCTCAAAAGTAGATGAAAAACGGAGTGCTGCTTTTTTTTATTTAATTAGACTTTATTGAACTGACTGTACTCAAGGTCAGCCAACTTACTTCTCTCAAAACAACAAAAAAAATCTAGTTTGGTATTGCCCTGAAATTAACAGTGAATATATTTTAGCTTCATACAGCTACATATGTAGATAGTCAGCCTCCAAACACTCTCATTCGTACAGTCTCAGTTTTTTTACACGGTTCATCAGGTTTTACCCCAAATATTCAATTCTAATAACATCAGATACTTGAAGGCATATTCCATATGGCAGACTACCTTTCAGATATTCAGATTTCTGTGTCCAAACATTCTACTTTTAGCTTCGTGCTCGAATTACAGGCTATTGATTCCTTTTTTGTTTTCCCTGAATAAATGAGTTGGTTGTTTTATTAAGCCATTCCTGTTTTGCAATCACTTGTTTTGTGTACTTCAGTAGCACATATTCTTTTAAAAAGAAAATGAAAAGAAACTATGCTTTTCTTCCATCAAAAAAGAAAGCATTCTCAGAAGAAAATGTTACAGTAAAGAAGAGACCAAGAAATCTCATTGATTTGCAAAAAACTAACCCATTCAGTCTTTGTGAAGGACCATCCTTCTAGGTCCCAAAGAATCTCAATAACTAGCAATTTTTTACATCAGAGGCAAGATACATAATTCTAACTCTGTCATGCAAACTTGCAGCTCCAGCATGTAGCTCGAATAGAAACCCATTATGTTTTTCTGCAGGTAGTATTCATAGAGGTAACAATCTATAATTGAAACATTTCATTGTACAGACATGCAACTTTAAAGCAGTTTTCAAAACCCCTTTATCAGGTTTTATTTACAGTTACGAGCATAGCTGTAGCAGAATGGGTGGCTTTAGAATACATCTTGAAGTCAGATTAATACCAGAGGAAGATGCCAAACTGATGGTCTTGGGGTTTGATACTTCAAAATACAGAGTTCCTCCAGCTTCTGCTGACTTCCGAGACATGCTGTGAATTGCAGAGGAAAACGCAGCATTGTGAAAGAGCAAGTCCCTCAGAAAGTTGGTGCTTTTTGGATGTGCTGAATTGTTGCAACATAGAAGACAAGTGGCACAAGATTTTCTTCACATAATACTTCTGTAGTACTTCAGCCATGCTATGGGATGCCTAACTTCCAAAATTCTTGTTATGTGAGATGCAAATGTTTTGCCCAGCAGTTCAGGCGAGAAGTCCATTGGTTCCTTGAAAATAATATGTGTCCATAAACAAGCAACACTTTCTGGAACTAAAGGCATTTTTGTCTGGAAGGCATAAGAAAGAAATTTTGGTCTCCAAATTATCCTAGAATACAAAAGGGTGGAAGGGGGATAAGAGGAGGTGCATTTAATTTTGAAATAACTACCAGCAAGTTGAGAGGGTAATTCATGCTCTGCATGTGCACATGTCCCATTAATTTGCTGCTAGAGAAAGGGTAGTGAAGTTTTCAGTCTTATTCAGTTCTTGGTCTTTCCACAGAAATAGGTGATAGCGGAAAGCTTTATGTGCACCTTGCTCACAAAGGAAATAGGCTGACACCAACTACATAGGTCACCAAAACAGCTGCTGTAGTATAATGATTTTTTACTATAAGTATAAATCTATCTCATGTACTGCAGGTATTGTCAAGCCTCATTTCCTCTTACTCCACTGAAACATCATGCCCCCTGGCTTTTTATTATAAAGAATGGGCTGCTTCATTGGATTATTAATTTTGGAAGCCCAGATTTTTTTTCCTCCTCTTCTCATGCTATAGAAATACATGTCAAAAGAGGAGTTTGTACTGTTGTTTAAGAGCGTGGGGAAGCAGCCCTGAGGCAGGAGGTAACATAGTAATGAAGAACTTTGTGAAAGAACTGTGGCACAAAATACACTGTAATCAGAGATCTTATAAAGTGCTGCCAACTCAGAAGCCACAAAATGCTGCTTGAACTAACAAACAAAAAAGAATGCAATATGCTTAGTGCAGGATGTTTGAATTTAGCTACTAAAATATTCAGGCCAATTAGTGAAATGTAAAACCTCAACTGGTACAATATGTACTCCCTTACCTGCAGCTGTGAAGTCTATTTGCTTAAAAAGCAAATTTAAGCTCAGCTGACAGCCTTTAATACCTGTGACCAGCATTCATCAGGAAATGACACCTCAGGGAGAATTCGTTTCTGCAAGTTTGTGGTAATTGGAAGGAGGAGGGGTGATATATTTTATAGGAAATGGTATATAAGATCAGAGGACCTCAGTGACTGTAACAGTTATTGTCCTCTAAAGCCACTTGCTTAAATAACCAGTGTCTAAGTAATGAGGATTTCAAGCTGGATCCTAGTGCTGGGTGAAAATAGGGACATAAAATTTCACAAAGAAAGCATGTTCCTTTATTCATTTTGACCAGCTGTACTAGTCACAGCTGTCTGTGCACGTGCTCTTGGCTTTGTGGTACAACTCTGTTATTTAAGTGTATGTTTGAGCACCCTGATAGCCACTATGCTTAAATTATTCTCATCACACTACACTGAAGTTTGTGTCTCAACATCTTTTGGCTTCACTCAGGTCAGGCTTAGCAGTGATCCTGTGAAGTTCATGAAGATTCTAGTTATGATTTCCCTATTAAGTAAAATAAATAGGTGTACATACATTAAGTGATCTCACTAATGCATCAAAACAAAGTCTAGGTTGCTGCTATTATCCCCTCTGTTTGCACAAAATATATGGAAAATATATAAAAAATATATAGAAAGCTAACAGCTTTCTATGTGCTGTTGCTATTGCAGTATTTTTGTTTTGTTCTTGTTACAAGAGAGCTGAAATATGTATCTGTTTAGACTTAATTTTATTGTATGTTCTCCCCAGAATAAGAAGTGCCTATCCTGCTTATGACTTAAAGACAAATACTGGGAAAATCTGGAGTGTCACAACAAGGTTCCCAGACCACATCCTTGGCAAATCAAAATTCAGAATCAGCATTTGGACAGATTCTTCACCATATCCACTGCTTATTACTCAAAATGGTAAGTGATTGAGATTTCCATAGCTTCCACAATTCAGTTCTGCTGAAGTGATAACATATGTTATTTGAAAAGACACTTGGAGAGTAAGCTTTATGTATTAAGTGCATTTTTTGTCATACATGTTTGAGATATTTGCTGTAAAGTTAAAATCACATTAAATATCAAGCTTATGGCAACTTTTGCTAAGGTATAGATCTATACTTTCTTTAATCACAGTTGGCAGCAATTCCACCAGTCGCAAATGGAAGCACTCAGACTTTGATTCAAAAGATATTTAAGTATGTGCCTAACTTAAAACATATGGATTGTCGCCCTATAGTCGTAGGACTTTTCACATCCTTGAGTCTATTGCTGAATCCAAGGCTTAAAAGAGTCTGTAGTTTCTAAGACTGTTCTGCATCCAGGATTGATGACCAGGTCAAGGGAAGTATGTATTGGTTATAAGTTGAAGCAAGAGAAGTTCTGACTGTATATAAGAAAAAAGAGAATAATTAGGCATTGGAACTTATTGCCCGCAGAGGGTGTGGAGTCTCTGTCCTTGGATGTTTTTGAGATCTGACTGGTCAGAACCCTGAGCAGCCTGATCTGAATACGTGTTGATGCTGCTTTGAGCATGAGGTTGGAGTAGATGGACCTTCTAATGTCCCTCCCAACCTGAATTATTCTATTGCTAATGTCTGTGGGAAGCTGCCATTGCCACAGTGGATGGTGTATCTGTGGTGAATGGGAGGATCTTGGATTCCAGTTCCAGTAATCTTTATCTGTTAAACTACAAACAGAAAAACAAACGAAATTAAATATTTTTTTCTCCCCTTCTCTTCCTGTGTTGTTTCATTAAGTGATAATCTCTTTTTATGAATCTTTTCTTTGGTTATTGAGGAATTATTTGGCTGTAACATACTCAGTTTTGATGGGTTGAAATCTGAAAGTGCAAAGCTCTACAGAATGTCAGCATGTATTTAAAAATTTGTTCTCAAAAAACAGTCACTAAGACTTCCACATTTACTCATCCAAGTTTGATTATTTGTATTGGGAGCATCTACATCGTTATTGGAAAGCCTGGCAAAGCGGTAATTTTAATAGCCTTGAATCTTTATTTTCTGGATTCCATGAAATCAAGGTCCCCAAATCTCAGGACACTCTGAACAGAAGGTGGTATTCCCTGCACTATGTCAGTTAGGCAAAGGATCTGCAAAGGACCTACAGTGATGTTCACCTGAACACAAAATCTTAACTACTGGCAAATATTTTGTCCTGTAGCATCATTTTACCTTATAGGTTGTTCGAAGTATTTTCTGTATAACTTTATTTACAAAAACATCTTAGAAAGCTGAGCTGATTCCAAAGCAAATGTAAGGAACAATTCCTATCCTAAATTTGCTGACAGGCTAAATAAACAGTGGGATGCATTCGAAGGCAGGAGGGAGTACACTGTTTTTGCCCCATCTCGCATAAAAAGCAGAAAGAACTGTTAGGTCATGCAAAAATGCATGGCAGAGCAAGAAAATAAAAATGAATCTATGGAGTGCAAATGAATGATACTGGCAAGTTTCAGTTTTTTACAATGAGTAACCTGAGCAAAGTGCATGTTGTAATTTTAATTCAAGATCCTGTGTCATGTCCCTTCTTCTGCTGTGTGTAAATTTTGCAAATAAACATTGTAGTTTATATGCCAGCTATAAAGAGTTGCTTAAACAGCAAGTTGTCAAAAGGAAACCAACTCTTTTTATTTCAGTTTGGTTTTTGTCATCCCCTTCTATCCCCCACCCCTAATTGTTGTTTGTTCTGTGAATATCATAGTCATAGTATCCTAAATTTCCCCTCAGAAACAATTTGGCATTTCTTGGTTTGTTCTAAAATAATGGCATAGCAAATTTGGACCAGATTTGCTATTATGAATTTTCTACTCTTGGCTACTCTGGCTATTCATAACACCATTAAACCCAGCTAAACTGTCTGGTTAGGCTTAGTTTGCAGCTGCTGTCTGAATCTGGAGCGATGCAAGTTGGTCAACATGGAATTGTGATTTTTGTGCTTATTTTGGAGGGGATTTTTATTCGAATGTCAATACTTCTCACTTTTATGACAGAAAGTTCACTTAAAGGTTGTAGTAAAAGCTTGGACTTTAATATAGCCGTGACCACTGATTTTGCAGCAATTAAGGGATAAAATGAATAAAAAAAAAAGAAAAGGAAAATCTGCTTTGGCTTTTCTGTTGTCAGATAAAAACAATAAGGTTGCCTGAAAATTCTGGAGGAAGTCAAGACCAAATCCAGCATTGCAAAACCACCTCGGTGCATTATGTGCCTACTTTTCACTGAAGAATCAGGTATTGTCCCCTCTAGAGGGAGTATCTCAGACTTGAAGACTCAGTTAACTTGTCTGGTGGAGCATGCCTTGCATGCATGTAAAGACCAAACTTATCAGATATGTTTGCGATTTGATTGACATATTATGCATCTTATTTTCTTCTAGTTTTCACCATTTTTTCTAGAATAGGAATAGAGGAAGTGTATTGACAGGGTTGTAAAATGGCTTAAAAAGATGAGGAAGTGTTGGGGAAGAGTTGTCAAAACAATAGAGTATTTCTGAAGAGCAGATTACATAAACTTGCATAGAATTTGTATGATCACTTTGTTATGGCTAATGAAAGGTGCAAAGAAATAACAATGGTAAGTAACTTTCTGAAGCTTCTGTGTGTCTTGTACAGCAACAGAGGCTGTTTTTACATCATATCATGTTCACACATGGGAAATTTACTGATACATTAATCACAAAAACAACTTCAAATTTACAGATTCGAAAAAATATCCACTTGCTTCTTCTTTCTGCTTTGGAAAAGTGCTCAGCAATTCATTCCAGCTACCTCACAAGCCACCAGTTTCCTCCAAATAGACCCAGATTCTATGACTTGTTGTACTGCATCTGAACCAAAGAAGAAAAAAGATCATATATTGCTTGTTCTAATTCCTCTTGATGGGGCTAGACAGCAGCAGTAGTTAGCATTTACAAAGAAATTCTTATTTTCTTTGCTCAAGAATGTAGCCTGAAATTTTCTAGCAAGCTACTATTAATTTTTTTTGCTATCTTTATTTACAGCTGGCTGTATCACTCATGACTTAATTGTAGAGATCCTACACTACATAAATCAATACCCAGTCCAAGAGGAATGTTTTCTAAGAGTTTGCGGGTCTGATGAATTCTTACAGAAGTAAGTATCTCATTAGGAAAGGGTACTGATTATGTATTACATCATGTAAGCATTAATGCACTCTGCTTATACACTGTACAAACAAAACCGTAGGGAAAGTTAGAGTAGTGTGTTCCAAACACTAAAGGAATAGCTTTTTAAACTCCTGGAACATGTTGTTTCTGTATTTATGCTCTACAGGAATGATAGTGTCGTCATTTGCTTCGGTCTTCCAGCAGGGCATCTGGGATTCAGATTCTGTCCCCTTTACGTAAGCTTTGTCCAGCCTTGAATAATTTGTTTCACTCCTCTGTTTTTCTTCTCTTCCTCATCCATAAAACAGGGATGCTGCTACTTCAATATCTCACAGGAGTGTTGTAGGCAGGAGGGGGTATGTATCTCTTCAAAGGAGAAAATCACCAAAGAGATGAGAAACAGTATTACAAAGAGCTGCCTAGCAGGTGATTTTCCTTTGTATCCAGTTGCAACAGTAGTAAAGTAAATGAATCCAGCAGTTTGATGTTGACTGTACATTGCAGAAAACATGTTATACCTATAAGCAGGTCTTTCTGAATGTATGTAATTTAGAAGTTAGGAATTAAGTGTTCTGATTTATATTCATAGAAGTAAACTTTTGTGATTTTTTTTAATATAAACACTGCTGGACTCAGCTAGGTGTTTCTCCCCCTCTGGCAGCTTAAATTCAACTGTCATCAAAAATGAGGAGATTTAACATTGAAGTAGCTAAGTGCAAGTCCAGATTCCATGTTGCTAGCTGCACTCCTGGGACAGTAACTTTCAGCAGAAATGGGCAGTTCTCTGTTGTAACATCTTAAAGTGACACTGCAGGAATGACTGTTTATCTATTAAAAACATTAAAAGTGTTTGAAGGGTTGAAATAATGTAGACATATCCTATAACTGAAGGGGAAATCTTTATATGCAGCCATATTGGCAGTGTAAAGTAAAGATTTCCTGAACTAGCCCAAAGCAAGTCAACTTGATAATGAAAGCAATATAGCCATGAGAGTGGTAAGTGTCCCACCATGTAAATAAGCTTTGTTCTGTAGCCGGCTTGGACATCTCTAATCTTACACAGGTACACAAGTCAAATATTCAGATGTTTGTAGTGAGTTATACTTTGCAATTCAAGGTGGACACTTTAAGATTTATGAGCTTTATTTAAATCTACGTAAAGCAGGAGCTGGTATAGTGGAATGCTGTGTGAAAATGATACAATGCTAGAACCACTGAGAAGAGAATCAGGTCATAGATCTGTTAACTACATAAGAGAGCCTGTTTGGTTTTCTCAAGTCTTTCTTCTTATTTCAAACTAATTGCTAAAGAAAATGGAAATAATGAGTCATTGTATTGAGGGTGAGCTCAGTGTGTTTCAGTACAGTGTACAGTATGTTCTAAACAGTTTTATTTTCACTGTTGGGAAGAACTCATCAATAGGGGACTGTTTAAATTCCTGCACTTTCACAATCTCAGCACGTCTCATTAGCAGTGAAACAAGGTCAATGATGTCCTCCTCTTTTTTGCTGAGCTCCTTTGCTGTAGTGCAAAAAGCACTGAGCTTCAGTTCTGGCCTCAGTAGCTTGTAATTCTATGCTATGGTATAATTTCACCTGTCTTCTTCTCCTCATCAGAGTCCTTAATTTGAAATTTGAAACCCCGAATAAAACCATCTGTTGGGCACCTTAACATGACCTGCAGAGTTGCCTCGAGGTGAAACTTTTTCCTATATTTGTACTATCTGGTAATGCAAATTGCTCTCCTCACTATGTTGTTTAACAGAGGCACTATAGTTTTATGTACTTGTGGAAAGTTCTTCTCTTGCGGAGCATTTGGAATTCATTCAGTGATGAATTCCAGTTGAAGTTTCACGAGTTATGAGACAGCAAAGGGAATGCTGTGCTCCTTCTGCTTTATTATAATCCAGAAATGAATAAAATGAAGAGAAAACAATGACATGATGAACTATTCTCAGACCAGAGTAGGTTAGTGGATGAGAAACATTGTGAAGATCGGTCAAAAGCTTTCATTTAGTATTATATTTAACTATATGAATAAGCATCTCATCCTGCCTTTTGCAGAAAAACTTGAAAGACTTGCTGATTCCTGGAATCTGTTTTGCTTTAAGTGGGATGGGGAACACATGCGTATGCTAATAATATATACACTGCAAGATATGATCATTCATTATTCCCTTCCTATGGAGACATCCATGAGCTTATATTGTATCTGACTCACAAGTCAAATATCAAATTTCAAATATACAAATTTAAAATAGCAGAGACCTGCATATAGGTTGTAGTTCAGGCAGTAACTGATAGAATGATCTTTGAGATCCTCATCTGGAATCTCACTTCATTTCTAATCTTTAACTTAATTTTATTCACTAATCAGAAATTCTGGCCTTGCCTCAACCTGTGGACTTTCCTCTTATTCCTTTTTCTTATGGTATCTACAGAACACTATCAGGATTTGCTGGCACCTTTCCCTGCCCCTTCTGTCATTGTAAGGTGTGTGTTAATCACTTCCCAGGTTGGATTTCCTGCAGTTTCTTTTTTATATGTTCATCTAGAAGCAGAACTCAGCCCTTGAAAGAATAGGGGAGTAAAATCCCGTTTATTTGCAATGACGACCCCAATCCTTGTCATTCTTTTCTACTATTGCTCACAGAAGTTTTTGATCTTTGTATGTACCCATAGGTTGAATCTACCCTCCTTCTCTAGGCTTCCTAGCTGTGCATATGCACGCCAGTCCTTTATGTGTGTCATGTTTATCTTCATCTTTTAGTTCTTGGAGGGCTATCGGCGATACCTGAAAATCCCCCCTTTATCCAAGCCTTCTCACATTCACCTTTAAATTTTGCTTTCGCACTTTCTCATCTCTCGTTAGTTTTAGAATGGGTGCCCCTCAAACGAGATTTTTATGATGCCTTTTATAAAAGATGTTATGTAAAGATAAATTATATTGGGGTTAAGCTGCTTATGTCAAATAACTCCTAGCTCTTGCTGCCAGCAGCAAGCCAAAAACTGTTCTTGTCATGTGACTGCAATGAATCAATTCTCCATTTAGACTTGCCTTAGAGCTACAGGCCACCAGCATTCTGAAGTGCCTAATAAAATGAAGCGCATGACTGTATAAAAGAATACTGGACTCTCTTTTGATTATTGATCTAGTGGTTGTTAGTAAGAAGTAGCTGCAATATAGACCTAGTAAAAGAATATAATCTAAGGATATTTATGAGCTTTATTTCTAAATGCCATGTTTTTCGAAGACTTGGGATTTCTTGAAGGATCTTTTCATACAAATTTTTAGTTCTGCTTGTGCTCTAGCATAGTTATCTTACTGCTTTGCAGTTCTGCTAACACATTGAGCAGAAGTGTGACCTTATTGATGATATTTCTTTGCCTTGCTAATTCTATTCTCTGAGAATTGAGACCTAAATAAGAGTTATTTTTCTCTCTAAGTCCAAACCATTAATTATAAAAGAGGTAGAGTTAAATTCATACAGATTGGGGTGGTTAGAAGCAGACACCTTTTGGATGCCCATCTTCTTTGTAAAAATAAACTTCATTTTCTGTTCTTGCTGTAGATTAAGCTTCTCATTCAGGGATGCTGCTCAGCTGAGATTTTTTTTTTTTTTTTTTAATAAATCTGGTTGAACTACGTTGGGATCTGGAGCTTATAGCACATCAGAGAATGTTGCTGCTGTGTGGAAGCAAGATCATCTAGTGGTGAGGGAGTCAAGAGACTGAAGGCTTTTCTCTTTCCCTGTTACTGAGATTATGGGACCATACGCGAGTCACTTCATTTTAACCAAGTCATTACCTCATTTCTTAAAGACAAAGACTGCCTTTTGCTTTGTGTCCTTTATTGTGGCATTCTGGCCCAAGCTGTAGTCTCCTGTAGTATTTCAGCAAAATAAGCAGAAAAGTGTTAATAATGTTGCATTTTTATTAGTGTTTTCCACTGCAGTGCTCAATACACTGTGATCCAGTTATTAGTAACTATGCTATTCTCTAAAAGTGGCTACATTATTTTTTTCTTACTAGTACAGATGCAGTAGCAGATCTGTAAGAAACCAAGCTAGAGAATGCATTGCAGCCTAGGGTATGGCTAAAAGGTAGTTTTTCAATCCATGGCTGGTCTGTGGAACTAAAGCTGCATCACTGTTTCTTGTAGTTTCCTTTTCATCTAGGCCAAATTTCCACCTTAGTTTGCTGAGGCATTAATCCACATGGTCTAGTCTCTTGTATCACAGCATCTGCCAAAGCTTTTCTGTTTGCATTTATGTATATTGAATCCATCCATGAAATCAGCTCTAGGGCCAGCAGCTCTAGACTACAGTGTTTCAGATAGCCTCACCATCTCAATACAGGATTTGATGAGGTCTAGTATCTGCCTGACACAGGAGTGCTAACACAACCCCCTACTGTAAATGTGGCTATAACCAAATGTTAAACTTCCATTGCTGTAATTTTTTTTGTCTCAGTTATGATGATGTGGAATAATTATACTGGCCAAAAGTAGTTTTGTACATCTGCAGTAGAAAATTATAACCATAGAGGAGCATTCTACTGGTATAAATTGGTATTGCCATAGCATTTTCTAGCAGTGGCTTGGTGTAACGATTGCATCAAAGGGAATAAGAATACTGGAGCAATCTGGAATGAAGTGACTCAGGACTTGCAGGTGTGTTTGTGTAAAGGTTTCTTGTTACTACACCTGTCTTGAGGTTGGCAACAAATAGGGCAGACTGGGAAGAGCAGAAATAATGGTGGGGGGAAAGATGAAAAACAGGTGTGAGGCTGTTTTGAAGAATCATCAAGGTCACAGAGGAGTTTATCTGCAGAGTCATGAGGCAGACTTGATCAGATGAAATCCAGAGTGGAAGTTAGAAGAAAGCAGTGAGTAGGCACAGCATAATATGAGTTGAGGAACAACACGGGAAACTTAAAATTGATATAGTCTCAGGAAGTGGGAATAGGTTGTTTGGACTTTTGCTGGTAAAGGAATTTGAGAAGGGCTGAGGCATAGTAGTGACACACTTTACAACAGTACTAGTATTCACTGTGCCAGTTGTGGCTTCTGCCCTCTCTCTCAACCTGTACTTGTCCTTAATAAGGAATTTTGCAAATGTATAGAAGCACTGTAAAAGGACCTTGCTCTAGATGTTTATTCTGTCAAATGGTCATGGGTTTCTCTTCTGAGACCTTCAGTGTCTTTGTTAAAAAATACATCTGCACTTACACCTCTTGTGACCTCTAATAGGAAGTATATATTTTGCTTACCTACAGTGCAGGGTAAGTGCAGAACACTTACAAGATATATGAATCCTCAGTAATTGTGCTGAGTGGCAATTATGTATAGTACACTAACTTAAATTTAACCATTAATTTCTATTGGGGACAACTACTGCCACATTAGATATAAGTCTCTACTCTCAGTCACTCTTTCTGTCATTTGTTCACAGGGCCAGTGTTTCCTGGAACTGAATCCCACCAATTTTATTCAGCTATTCCATAAAAAAACACTTTTAGATAGAAATAAACACCATTTATAGCTGAATTGTGAGTTTTCTGTGACATTTGACAATTCGTAAAAGAATCCACTTTCCTTCATGGCCCAGGGAGTTCTGAAACAACTTGCCGTGCTGTAAATCCATATGAACATGGAGTATCCCTTTTGACATGCTTGGGTCTGGAGACCTGAAAGAAACAACATGAATCTAAGAGAACATGCACTAGAGTTGTAACTGATGATGCATATTAACTCATTTCAGTGATGAATTTGCCTTTGCTAAAATCAGTATCATTTTTCCTAATGATTAATCCCAAAGTTTTTTTTTTTATTTAATAAAAAGCATTTGCCTTAGCTCTAAGATTATTTTTGCATTATTTCACCTGATTAAAACAATAAGAGGGAAAACACAAAAATGATTTTTGTTTCAAGTAATATTAAAAATAATAAAAAGCATCCTTGGCTAGCAGAATAGTTCATAGGAGCCATTCCAGCCGAATGAGCAGAGCTCTGTGTGTGGCCTTAGCTGGCATATGATTTCAGGGGTGGAAAACTGACTTATAGCTTCTTTTTCATACCATCTCTGTGAGCTGCACAAGATCAAAACTTTAGTTTCTCTGAGGATCATGACCTACGTGTTTTAAAGAATATGGTTTTCAAACATATAGTTTATATTTTACTTTTGAGTTAGATATCAAACATTACAAGTCATTCCACAGTAGTGCTTTCATACTCAAGATAACTTTGTATAAATCACACTGATTTGGGGTTGAAGAATCTACAGGAGATGTCTTGAAAGACAGAGTTGGAAGCAGATGCAGTTTATTTAGAATATTTTCTTTATTTCATTGTTGTTCTGTAACATAACTTAATAGTCAAAGATACAACTAAGTGATTATTTTGAAATTTTCTCGCCGGAAAAGAAGTCATGACCAAACCCTGTCAGTTTTCACAGATGTAGCTCCCAAGCACTAGTTTTACGTTTTTCAGTCTGTTTTGTATTTATAATTTAGTCTACTAGTCCTTTTATTAGAAAAAGAGAGATGATGAAGGAAGTGCAAACAGAGTTAATCATTTGTTTTTATCACAAAACTGCAGCAATCATACTTTGGGCAGCCACAAGACTCTTCGCAAGTCAACCACCTGCATTCAGCTTCAGCTACATATCACTACTAATCTGAAGCAAAGTTTGGCTCGAACGGTATGTTTTCTTTTTTTCTCCTCTTCCTTTCTTTCAGCCTCCTTGAAAGAGTAAAATTCTTCCAATCCTATTATGTAACAATCTCCGGTTATAATCAAAGAGAGATTATTTGCTTTCCTCATCATGCATTTTTTAGTGCTCAACTCCAGTTGAAATGTTCTGGGAAATAGGTCTGCCTTGTTTCTGCACTTGTACCTAATGCATCACTCTAGAGGACTCTCAACTGAAAAGAAAACAAAGCTAACCTTTTTAGAAAAATGCAGTTCTGTCAGACTTGACTCACACTAGTGATTTCAGTTTGTCAGGGAATTACTGGTTTTGATTGGTCTTTCTATGTTTTGAAATATAATAAGGGGAAAATCATTTGAAGTATTGCATAAAATGAATCATATGTGGATTCGGATCATTATCACTGAAAATCAGAGTAGGTTGATAAAAGTTGGAATCTCAGTTTGTCTCTCTATGCATACATGTGTGAGTGTGGCTTGCACTCATGCATGTGTGTGTGTTCTTGTTTGCACATAGGCGTATGTCCCTACAGAAAACATTGTCTTATCACATCTTAAATCCAGAGAGATTGATATTTAGATTACTAGAGATTAAGCAGCCTTGGAAGGGATTATTGAGCTTTAGTGACACTGATCTATGCTCCTAAATGTGAGCTTTATTCCCAGTGGTCCACCTTGAATTACTTCCAACTCAAACTTCACAGTACAGCAGAAGCTTTGGTGTTCTAGGCATTATTCCCTGGCAGTGGTTGGCTTTATTCAGATAGTTCCAATTACATGCTTTAAGTACATATACTGTCAGCCTGAATGTGTAGGCCACAAAACAGATTTCTAATAGAATAGAGGCTTTCTTTTCATTTTTGTTATGTGCCATGATGAAAAACGTCAGGTTCAGTGCAATGTGTTTCTTGAAGCATTTAAAAAGGGACTATAATGAGGCCAAATATAATATATGTTTAATTCTTTTCTTCTGTTGAAGACATTAGCTATTCTATAGATAAAAGTGGAATAATCAAGTGCTACTGTGTGCAATAGTGGCTTAAATTATTTGCACTGTTCACTGTGAATATTCATTTAATTATCTATTTTTGAAAAACATTGATTCTACTTCGTCTAGTATTGTTCGGAAGAAAGTAACTTAGGAAACATGGAAGCTTTCATCACCAGGTCACCTCTTCAAAAATGATTCAGATCAGTGAATTGCCAGCTGCTCATTGTCAATCTAGAGAAAATGATCTGATGTGTGAGTATGCCCTCAGAAGGAGGTGAGCAAGTATTCATCTCATGTGTCCTTTCTCATCCTCATATTGTATCATCAAAGCCACAAAAAGAACAATATTCATGTTCAGTCACCTATGGAATTAGTTCTGTCTTGTCATGATACCTTGTTGTCATTGAATTGCAAGTTGGTGAGCTCCAGGTAGGAATCCCTGGATGATTTCCATTGTCTGCATTAAATAGGAGATGAGATTAAATGATTATCCTTTTTAGCCTTAGATCTGTGACAAGATATCTTGTGTTAAGAGTCTGGAAGACTTGATTTTTCCATACAATGGTGCCAAAGAAAACTGGGCTTGGGGAGAGTAAAGTGAAGGTGATTAGATATAATTATGAACACATGTAACTGTGTAATCGTGGAAAAATTACATGCCTTTTCTAGGTCACTGTTTTTATCTATTAAATGGAATAATATATATTATTAGCCTTTTTGCTGGTCAGTTGCAGGCTTCCAGTGTTTCCTGCCCTGAGAAATCAGTAACATGAATTAGAAATTTGATGAGAGTGCTGTTTGTATGCATACAGCATACACTGAAGGTATTATTTATATACCTACACTGAAAAGAGACAGCCTCAAATGATCCCCTGTACCTTGTTGAAGTTGAGATGCATAGTTTAAAAATAACTCTTGCTATATACAAATCACTATTATTCATGATAGCATAATTGTCCCATACTGCACAATGCCTAGAGAGAAGGCAGCATCCAAGGAATTCTTATTTCACCTAAGTAATGAGATAGAGTTTAGGAATTAAGATTTTGGGTAATTTCTTAAGTTAGCCCCTTGACCAAGCTGGTCACCTGTAAGCAGGTGGAAGGCTATATCAATTCTGTGTGCCTGTGCTTTTCAGCTGAAATCCTGATCTAAGAGCAGACATTTATTTAAAATTTATACTGTGATACATACGTTTCTCTGTCTCTGCTGCATACGGTGAATGATGATTTGCTGCTCTTGTATCACCATGCCTTCAAAGTATTATTAGACACCTGAATGTCACAGCTGTATTACTGATTATATTGTATCTAATAGCCAGTTGTCCTTGGAAGGCAACAGAAATATACACAGAAAGCAAGAGGAGCAATAGATCTGATATTTATAATTACAAGCTAATTGCTTGTGGTTCAGAGTTTAAGTGAACTCAAATGTCTGGACCAAATTGCCAGCTTGTTTGAGAGCAGGAAACTCTTGAGCATAAATTATTTCTTTTTTAAAAAAAAAAAAAAAAAAATCACAATAACTGGGTATTTTGGCACACCATAATATTAATAGAATGAAGAGTAACATTCAGGCCTTTCAGCACCAAATTTCCTAATAAATTCTCTACTGTGATTCTGACATCATTTCTGTGAAGCTCATGCACTCAATAAAGAATTACTAAAATAGTCTATTTAATTAAGGTTAATAAAAAAACAGAGTTTATAAACTTTGGCAAGTAACTGAATATTCACAATTATTTTGTGAATATAACTTTTTAAATAAAACAGATATTTCTCCACTCTGTGGGAAACTCGTATTCTGTGTTACGATGTATTCGAAAAAGAGGAAATTGTCTTGAACTGAAGACTTAAAGCAAGAAATTTGGCCTGGGACTGTTCATAGAGTCACAAGCTCTTGAGCCAGTCAGTGACCTTTAATTTGATTTTGATTTTTTGAGACATGAGATTTATCAGCCATAACACTCTTGCACAAAAGCCTTTTAATACCTGAATTTTCAAGACCCTAGATTCCTGCTTAACCTCCAAAGAAAGCCTGTACAGAGAACATAACCTTATCTTTATATTATAAAAACATATTGAAGGTCAGTTTTTTGTTATCTAACCAAACAAAGACCTTCTGCTGACATGAGTGTGAATTCTGCATCTTGTAGATTTTTCTCTATGCACTGAAATCTCGAGGAAGACAGTAAATTTCAAAAAAATACACTAGTTCTCTTGTCAAATGATGATCCAGTTTATGGACACAGTTGTGCAGTACTCTGAATAATGAATGCTAGATCTGTTTTGATGTTGTATGTCATGTCTATCCTACTCTGTATTTCGTCATAACAGGCAACTCTTAAGCACAATCTCCAAAAGTTGTAGTGGGTCAGAAATGTTACCATCCTAGAGGATGGGTAGTGTTCAGGAAGCGTGCACAGTGGAATAGCATAAAAGCACAAACCTTCATCTGGGTGCCATTTCCAGAGAGGGCTCTGCCTAATCTCAGAGACGCATTTCTTCAGTGCTGTCCTCACATGCTTAATATCTGAGTAAAGCACGAGTCTTTGTAGTGGTGTGGCAGCAAGGAATACTTCCTGCTTCCTAGGAACATCGCTTGCTTCCAGAAAGGAAATTCTGGACAAAAGCAGCCAGCAAGTGATATTTCCTGAGATTCTAAAAACATTTTTACTTTCATATCTACCAGTCTTAATGATGTTAATATTTTACCAGAGGTATCAAGTTAAGTGTTAGTGTCCAAGCATAATCACAAACCGAGAAAAATGAAGTCAGTGGTCTATCATGATAAGAACTGTTTTTCCATTATTTGAATGTATGTGTCCTATTCACAGGGACGGTGAAATATTTCAGATACTAGGAAGCCATTTGTCTATATTTAAGTATCCTTTAAAATTGTGCTACTGTAAAAATGCTTCATGTCCTGTTGATATGCTCAAAGCCTGCTTCATCACTGTTGCAGTTTGACAGGTCTAAATGAGGTTTAATATACTACAGTGCACTGTGGAGGCCAGGAGCAGAGTGTGAGCAGCTCTTGACGTTTCACATTTCAGAAATAGTTACAATTACTAAGTAGAATAATTACTAACAAATAAACAAAAACAGTCTTCCAAGCCGTATTTCAGGCAGGTAACAAGCTTGGAAGATAAATTAGCAGTGTTCAGGCCATTAGAAAACATTTGTTGTCTCAGAGAATTTGTGAAACTGTAATTAATAACCTACAATAGGGCTTAACCAGGAATGGTGATGTTTTAAGATATGTTCAAGTGAATTATTGATCACCTCTTTATGATAACTGAAACTCTGTGAAAGCTTTAGGCCATGAAGTTACTTCAGGTTACTAATAATAGCAAAGAACATTAACAGCTCAAGAGATGGCGTAAGTCACAGACCCAAAGTTTTCATCCAGCTCCAGGGAATACTTGCGACAAGGCACTCATGTCAGAAAGGAAGGATCCTGCTTGCAGGCAGGAGCGTGAGCAAGTCTGTCTGGCTTGGAGGAAGCCTTGATGGAAGAGACATAGGTGATGGTGCTCTGGCAACTGCAACATCTCCTCTCGCTGTGCACCCAGCTCTGTAGGTACCTGGGCGTCTCTTTGGATGTTCTGAATCCCACTTCAGCCATATTGAACTCAAGGATCTGAAGTAGTCTCGATTGAGGTCATAAATGCTATTTGTTTTTTGGTTTGTTTTTTGTTGTTTTCTGAAACTTGCAGCTTGATTGGTTTTACAGGGTACTTGAAAAACACAGATTTGTAGACAGTTTATGAAAAATAATTTTCCCTCCCTCTGAGTTCACATAATGGAAAAAGATGGGAAAACTGTGTGTTCTTAAAAAGATAGGCAGAGACTTTAAGACTTTCAACATCCAAAAAAGCTTTTGTCATCCGTCCTGGGCAGTTATTTACGTGTGCAGCTACCATTTATTTTTGTGAATTTTCTGTCCTTCTTTGGGAGAATTCGCATTGTCATCTGTAGGATCCTTTAGAATTTTGAAGTTTCAGACATGTTACTTGGTAGAAATCTCTGCTAAGGATGTGGTTAACCAGTGTCACAGAAGCATATCAATATCTTTGGGAGCTCTTCTATGTAATCATCTCCCATATGTATTTATATGCTAAATGATTCACATACACCCACCTTTTTCCATGCTCCATCAGGTCCCCTGAAGCTTCTAGATTCCTATCAATCACACATATCTGTAATTTTATCTGTGATCTCCAGCGCTCCCTCCTTTAGTCAGTTTTGCATTGTTTAGATGATCTTTATAAAAATGCAGGGTACTTTTTGCAGAGCATCTACACTGCTCATCTGTAGGGTAGTGTGACTTAAAATATATATATCTTCCCTCCCTCTGAGTTCACATTAATGGAAAAAAGATGGGAAAACAGAGTGTTCTTAAAAAGATTTTTAACATCTAAAAAAGCTTTTTTCATCCATCTTGGGCAGATTTCTTCATCCATCTTGGACTGTTGCTCTATCTAGAAGTAGAAAATCCAAATCAGGATATTATAGAATGCAATATTTGGTGCTATTCCTTCCTGGAGCGCACACTTCTGATTATTAGAAACTTCAGAACTGGGAGTAAAGGCAAAGACTGGTACTAGTGCATAAATTCGCACCACTCTAGAGAAGATGGCTAAACCAGAAAGTGGTATCAACCAAACTAAGAGAAATGGAGAAAGCACTAAGGTTATTTAAATAATGGTGGGTTGTCATGTGGGCAGAAAACAATTTTGAGCCTTGATCTGAGAGAGAAAACTGCGTCTATTAGGTCACAGCCCTAGGAGCACAATTAGTGCTGCTCTCGAGAAATTGGCATCCATAAACTATTCTTACGCATTTTGTAATCATATTTGTAACAGCAGCTCTGTGGGGTTCAGAGACAGATTCTGAAGTCAGCTGAGAAAAAATACCTACTTTCAAATTCATCCTAGCCCCCAAATACTGCTCTCTCTACTGCTTCCAAGCACTGTCTACTGCTCTGTTTAACTCACTCACTCTCATCAGAGATGATGTGTTAAGGTAAGGAGCAGAGGTGTCCATATAAGTTCAAATGCCAAGGCAAAGAGAAGCTTACAGGTTAAAGATGCATGTATTCAAGATTTAATGCATGAGAGCTTTCTTCTTGCCTTCACCTTCTTCCACTCCACTTATCTAATTCATCTTTCGTTTACTGCTGCTATGTTTACTGCTACTAAACAGATAGGAACTCTTTAGATGGAAATTCTTTACAGCATATCTTCAAGGTATCTAGTTCAAAAGATCCTGCTCCTTAAATGGTGCTATTGCAAAATGTCTACATAGCAATCTAAAATAGAATTAGCTTGAATTAATTCATCTGTGAATTAATACATTTAACCTGAATCTAACAATACCAGAAACACAAATTGCTCAGAAATGTTTGCTCCAGACCACTACTGTACTTCAATTACCTAAAGAAAACTGCTAGTGTGTTTGCAGTACTCTGAACAAGCTTTCAATATTTGAATTCACTAACATACAAAATAATAGGAGAAGGGTTTTTTTGGCACAGCAGGTAAAATACTGGACTTTTCCTTTTGAAAATATAGTTTTAGTTCTTAATGCTATCTAAGAGAAAGAAATCATAAAGTTGAAACATATTTTATCACTACTGGATTATGCTGTTCTGGTTTTTAAAAGAATTATTTATTATATGAAAGTTAAAACAGTAAAAATTAGCAGAAGAGTTTCTTTCTTTCTTACTGAAAAGCTTTGTTTAAGGTAAAAAACCATTTTCTTCCCTTTACAAAAGAACTTAGAAGTTTCATTAGTTTAATCCAGCCTAAAATTGAGTCATTTTCCAGATTTTTTCACGATCCTTGGCCAAATGTAATTTCTGTCCTCTGCTTCACCTTTTAGCAAACATATTTTAGTTCAGTACACATACAGATAAACTGATTGTAACCCAGTTGCCTAAGCTATGTCCATCCCAGCCATCAGTGGCATTTTCAGAGGTGCTAAGAAAAAGCATATTGTCTCAACCACTGTGGAAACAGAGGCTCCTTACCACTATATGCCTGTATGGTGTGCTACTTTCCTGCTTCTATTTTCTTATTTTCATTCTTTTCTCTCCCTCCTTCCCCTGAGTGATACCTAATCATAACTATCATTCCCTTAGTAATTAAAGTCCAGTGTGTTTCAGGTCATGCTTGTCACAGGCTACTCAGTAACTTTTCCCTCTGGGCTATAGGGATCAGGACTTAGCTGTGAATCAGAGATGACACAGATTTTTCAGGACATAGTGGTGCTTACAAGCTAGCGGTGTGTGGCTGATGTGGGCTGAGCTACCTCCGTGGGGTAGAAGGATTTAAGACATCAGAGGCAACAAATCCTTTGGGCTGGAGAAAAGACTACATCTGATGGTGAATAGATGTGGTCTGCAGAACATGCCAAATGAGACAAAATGGGGGGAGATACGCCTCTTTGAAGGAGTTGCAAAGGATGGTACAAACGTTCTTCATTCCATCCTCTTAGGAAACGAAGCAGCAGAGAGGTTGTTGATACAAAATCATTTCTGCTTCATGTTCTGTGCACATTGCCATTGAAGAAGGATGCCTACTGCTGTCTGTAGCAAGAAAGCGGAGGCAGGTCTTGTGAGGCCTGACTATAATCTTAATGCATAATAAACTTCAATTTATGTAGTGAAAGGAACTACTGTGATAATCTTCTGTGTCACCTGTATAACAAGCCAGTATGATATGAGAGAGTCACCAAAAAATCTCAGAGCAACGCTTTAAAAGGAATTTACTAAAAGAACATGTTGACTTTGGAAGATGCCAACCGAATCTGTCATGTGCATTCTTCACATCAGAGTACAATATCTCATTGTATGTTTCTCTTTCATAGCATGAGGATGACCAAAGACATTTCAGTGTGAATCAGCTGTTGGAATATACTTGTGCTTGGAGGCTGACTCGGTAAGAACATGGGTATTTTGCAGTAGCTGTGTGTTTGTGTTTGGAATGAATATCCTGGCCCTACAGGACAGAATCTCAAGACCTACTGCAGATAGGGATGATACCAAAGAGAAAGAAAAATAGTTAATTTTTTTCTTTTGTTTTGTTTTTGCTTTTAGACCTTACTGATTGTTTGGCAAAAATTAATGGCCACTTATACATCTATGTAATTTTTTCTCCATTCTCTCCCTTTCATTCTTTGAAGGTTTCATTAGAGTTTCACAAAGATTTCTGGGATTGAAGGAATCATGATTTTAAAGCATGTGCTTAAGGAGAGAATTTTAGGTGTATATTCTGTAAAAATAGCAGGTTTACTTTTTATTATGCCTGCAGTTTCACAGTTCTTTTTTTATTATTATTGAAGCTAGTTGTGAAAATTTTTAACTTAATATCTCTAACTTTAAAGCTAACCTACCGTGGACAAGTGTTTAAATGAGATTCCTCATTCAAATCTCATTATGTTCCGTTTCATTTCCATTTCTGCTTAGCCAAAGAAGCTTTAACCGTTTTTGTAATGTGTTTCATCAATGTATCATAAAATACTTTGCCAAAGCAGGTAAGTGTTGCACCTGTATTTTGCCAGATGAGGGAAAACAGAGAGGTAGGAACTGTTTTCCAGGGGGATAGGTGATAGAAGTTGTTGAGTTCGAAATCAAGTATGTGTCTCAAGATTTTCTCTGATAGTAAAGGGCAAAGAATAACTAGTAGCATAGGCAATAAATGATTTCTTTCTTCACCTACAAGTTCAGTAAATGTCTCTTACTAAATACTGAAGAAGTAAAGGCATGAACTGTGTGTGTGCATACCTGTGCTCAGGCCCTGTGCTCTCAAATTCATTCCTAAATTAGTTAGGGTGGGAGGAAAAAAGATTAATAGTTAAGTAACAAAGTTTGCTGACTGTAATATGCGGAGTAGTAAAAACAGGAGTTGCCAGTAATCAATTGTAAAAGGACTTTACAATGTTGATTTGGCTATGTGATAAAAATGGCAGATGAAATTCTGTGAAGAAAAATGTAGATGGGAGGAGACAGTCTTAATATTACATAAGTAATCATAGGCTCTTGTGTTGACTTTTGCCACCAGGAATGAGTTTTGGGGTTATAATAAATAGTTTTGGAGGTGAGCTTGGTGCACAGTGGCTGCCAGAAAAAGTAAACAAATGGTGGGAATTATTACAAAAGGAATTAAAATCCCCCAAACTATATTATGCCAGAGTATAAATGCATGGTGTGTATGTATTTGGAATACTGTGTGCAGTTCTGGTTCTCCCATTTCAAATGAGATATAATACAACTTGAAAAAGTGAAGAGAAAAGGAACAAGGATGATCAGAGGTATGAAATGCCTTCCAAATGAAAAATAAGTAACCTGAGATTCTTCATTCTGATCAAGGGGATTATTTCATAGATTAGAAGTCTGTGAAGTTTTGAGGAGCACAGAGAATGTGCATATAAAAGGATTATTTATTGTATCTTGCCATGTAGGAATTAAGTACTAGATTCAAACCAGGCAAGAGGAGGCCTTTCGTTATATAAGACCTAATTAAACATTGGAGATCCTTACCATGATGGTAGGATAGATGATTAAAGTTTACATAGATTCAAAATGTAACAAGGGAATCAGAACAGATTGAACCAAAACCTCTTTTGAAGAATAAAGACCCGCATGTCCTAGTAACACTGTAGACCTGTAGGGGCCTGGAGTAGACTGTCACTGTGTGTAATGCAGTAGGCACATGACTAATTCTGTCCAACTACGACTAGCCCCAAGTGTTGTGAGCATAAGCCTTTCTGCACTCCTTAACATAGCAATCAAAAATCACTCCCTGGAACGAATTTCTTTAGCAGTGTTCACATACTATTTTTTACCGTTAGAGTCAACTATTTTGAGTTGAAACCATTGGCACACTTATGCTGAGAGAGGACTTGAATTTGAAGCATCACCAAAGTTATCTTATCAGGTGAGCTTTACAGTGAAGAAAAGCCCTTATTCCTGTAAGCAGCTGCCATAGTGTTTTTCCTGTGGGTAGGTCAGTCTGTAATACCATACCTAGTCATAACAGCTGTGTGTGACATAACATGCCACATCTTTCTGCCTGTTCTGTACTGAGAAGTATGTTTGCAGCTGCTTATATTTTTGTATCTAGGTAGGGCTGTGGAGAGGCCATGGAGAGGCAGTGGAATGGGCTCAACACAGGCTGTACAAATCTGCTTGGCACACAGGAAGTCTGGCAAATTACCTTCCCATATTTTAATGTCTTCAGAACTATGAGTTTCTAGGTTAGCTAAATTAAATAATGCTCAGGGTTGTCTGTATGTACTGCAGTTACATTTCTGATTGTAGCATACAAGCATCTGTGTCTTGTAGAACATACTGATTGAGATGGTCACCATCTGCTTAGATCCAGTAGGGAAGGGAAAAGGACTGTTTTGACTGGTTTGGAATGAAGTAAAAAGAATGAACAGGAACCTGATCTGTGTTTATATCTAGATCTCCGTTTATATCTGCTGCTGCAGGCAAGCGTGTAACAAATGAAACCAGCAGCACCTACGTTGCTTCTTTCACTGATATTCATAGCTTGAAAATCGAACCCAACGTAAATCAACAAGTATGTCAGCAGAACTGCACTCATTGTACCAGGGCTGAATTTGGCCCATAGTCTCTGAAATCAGGGTGCCAATTAATATGACGTGGTGGCTAATCTGACGCTTGCAGTTAGGCAGAGCTTGTTTAAGCAGCCTGGTGATAAATGGTCCTTTGGAGAGGAAACCTGACACTCCACAGGGAATGCTGCTGCCAGGAAATTAAAAAATAAATGCTGTTAGTGTACACTCTGTGTGACTACCTACATTCTCCCGTATAGACCAGTCAGGATCCAAGACTGATTCTCCTAAGTTGTTGATGCTTTTCTTTTCAAAACTGTTTTACTATATTTCCATGTTAAAAGATCCAAGAGATTTCTTCAGGACCCCCAAAGAAACATTGAATGTTCATGGATTATTTAGCATTGCCCTATTTATACATACCTGTCAGAGATATGCAAGTTTATGGTGTTTGTGTGTAGTATATGGATATTATTAGTTATCTAGCAGCCAAAGATTCAGGAAAGCATTGATAGTGATATTCTGATCATTGTTACAAGTTGTTGGGGTATTTTTCATACTTATTATGGAAAATTATGGCTGTTTTATACACAAAATTCTCTAGGGTGGAATTAAATGATGTAAAATATGCTAATTTTTGAATTAGTATTATAATTTATGAAATTATTTTGAAACCTGCGTTTAGATCAAGCGTGCTAATGGACATGCTTACATGTGTGCATCAAGGCAATGGGGCAAGCTCTTACATTTAGAACTACTTTTGAGTTTGCCAGCGCTATGAAAAAGTCATTATGCCTGGAGAGTTGCTCAAAGCAAAGCAACAACTTGTATTAGCTATGACATAACAAGATTACAGGAGAAACTGCCAAGCAGCTTCTCAACACACAAACTGCCTGGCTAGATAAGACTAGTGCAAGGTTGCAAATAAATAATTGTAAATGCAAAGCCATCTGTAGGCAGAAGTGAACATTAGGCATCTATGGGGAAATGTACTCTGATATTAACACCTGAAATTTCTCCATGCTATATGATAAATTTCAGTGGAATGAGTCTATTTCCTCCTCTCGACATACAATACATGATAATCTAACCATGTGCTCTACAACCTGTATCTTGGACCACGGCTGTAACTCTAATCTCCGATTGCTCAGTTAGCCTGACTTAAGAAGCAATGATGTATGGATTCCTATCCAAATACTCCATTTGCTCCGAAGCAAACACATACCTGTTTGATCTTTAGCTACCAGTCTGCAATGGGAGAAAATTCCTTCTAAGCCCTCAGAAGAGGAAAAACACCAACGCAAAGGAAGAGTGGGAAATCGAGGAGAAAGATAATCAAGAAGAAAAGTGCTGGAGTAAAATAAACAAAAAACACTGAGAAAGGAGTGTAGAGTAAAACTTCCCATTTTCCGTACAAGCACTCATATTCCCTGACACTTACCACAAAGTACCATCAAGGCAATAAGACAGCGGTCTTACCAGTGAGTAAGTTAGATGTTTGGAAATGGGAATTAGGGTTTGCCTACCCTCAGCTGAAGATTCAGCCCTAGAGGAGGCTATCAAAGGAAAACAAAGGTACGCTCCTGAGCACAATAATCAGAGCCAGAGCCTTGTTGGCACCTTTTTGCCTTTTTACCAAATGACAGGTAAGTACTAAGCAAAATTTCACTGTGCGTAGAACATGGTAGGATTAAAACCAGAAAGAGTTTTTGAAAAGTAAATCTCTGATTTGATTCTGGTTGTCTGTGGAGCTGCTGGTTCTAAAAGGATGAGGTTTACAGCAGAAGCTTCAGTCCTGCAGTTCGGTGTGGAAAGTCTGGTATTCCTGTTCATAGCCCCACTGAATTTAGCGAAGCTTTGTGGAGGCGTAACAGTCTGCTTGTATAAACTTTATGGTAATTTTTGTAGCTTAAAGGTAGCATGTCACTACTGCATGGCAGAGGACTACATACGGAAGTAGTATCAGTTAAACCAGTTTTCATGACTGGATTGAATGACAAAGAAAAATAAATCATAGCTTAAGTAATGATAGGTAAAGGTTGCCACTGAAATAGTTTGATAATGTAAACATCAGAAATGTAAATTTAATGATTTCCATGGCAATGGTGCCCTTTTTATTAATACACATTTTCATACTTGTGACTTAATAGGGGCTTTTGAACTGTAGAGATTTTCCAGATGCTTTCCAGATGTTTTGCCTGATACTCTGCAGCTTTACAGTCTGTGAAGTGATTTGGGAAAAAAGGCATGGTAGCGTGTACTTAAGTCCATCCTTCTTCAAGGTCATATTTAAGCACATGCTTGGCCTTAAAGACTAAAAGAAATAAGAAATAAGTTAAATAGGCACATTAGTAAGCCACTTACTGGAGTTCTTTTACTGTGAAACAGGTATTCTCCAGGTCAATGTAGAAGAATTTTACATACATACGTTAAGACAAATGACTACCAAGGAGAACTAGGCCAATATTACACGAGGTCTACATAAGCAGTTGTCTTTATTTTATACCACTGTAAAATCACAGTCAGTCAAATTATTTCTGATTTATACAATGTGAAAGAATACCTGTTCTCTTTGTCCGTGTGTTATTAATTTGATGTTATTTTCTTTTTCCCAATTTCCAGACAGAACCTTGTCTCGGTTATTATGAAATATAGAGGTCAAGTGGAGTATCTATTGCAAAAAGAGGTATTTGTTTTCAGTCTGTTATACTTGAAAAGCATTAACTTTCATGTGAAAGGTATCTAATTATTAATCTGTCTCAGATGAAATTAAAGAGGACTTTTAATTAAAAGCTATTTAACCTGACCTGGAAAGGGTATGAATTCTCTTGACAAAATTTGACTTGAGATTAAGAAAAAAGTGCTACCCGTTTAAAATGTCCAAGGTGACTATTTCATAGGAGTCAAGGAACCTGTAAAGAAAAACAGAGTTGTTCTGTTTGACAGTATAATTTTTGGAACTAGCAGAGATAAAATGTACTGTCTGTATTGGCAAAATTATCCCTGATTTTGCGAACTCCCAAGCAAGCGTTTAACTATTTAGGGTGTATATTCAAACATGAGATTACTTGCAGGGTTAGGCTTAGGCTGCAAAACTCATAAGGACTTTCTTTTAAAATATTTGGAACTGCTCTATGCTTTAAGGAAATCTCTGCTAATGTTTTAGGCAGAATTCAAACTCAAAGGAAAAATGCATATTTGGCTTGGAAAAAACCAAGTGGTTATTTAATTTGAGTTTCAGGTTGTGATACTGACTTTCTAGGATTTGGAACTGACAAGAAAACAGAGATTTTTTTCATAGGGAAAAAAAATAGCAATGTAGTGGCATGGAGATATTCCGGTGCATCTATTCCAGAGTGTTTTAACTGATTATGCTAAAGTAGGGATTTTTTTGAAGTGTTAATTAAAACATAAAATTAGTATTCTGTACTGAAGTCCAGATTCCAGTCTTTCTGATATTCTTGGTATTTCTATTGTGAATAAACAGAAAGCATATACATGCACATATATGTGTTTACATGTAGGTATGTATGTGTGTACACATGTACATATGTGTGCATATGTATAGTAACACATACAAACATACATGCATACAAATGTACACAAATGCATACGTTAATATATATATATTTAAGTATGTTTAGATAAAAATAATCTACATATTTATGTAAATCTTTGACACTTTTGTTGAATGTACACAAATTTAAAGTCTGTTGACTTGTGCCTATTTCCAAAGCAGGGCTCTGATTTTGATGCTATGTAGGCATTCAGTGAAATTTGCTTCTGTTAGCAACCTCTCAAAGGGGACTATTTATCAGGTAAAACGTGATGGAGGCCTTTGGGAAAATTGAGGTCTCCAAATTCAAAAGTATATATATACTGCTTTACTGAAAAAGACCCATGAGTTTAGTTACTCACATTCAATTCAAAGGGAGCTATAATGCCAAAATTAATGAGGCATTACAATCCACCCTTTCAATTGACACTAGGTGGATATTCCTGAGTCCTGTAATGGAGCTCTCTTAAATTTGTTTCTGCTAAAGATTTTTATCTTGAGTAGGCAATTACTTGAGATCATTAACTTATTTATAAAGGGAAGAGAGGACACTTCTGAAATATTCATGCCATGCAACAAATGTGTGTTTTACTCTGGAGCTAAATTTCTCCGTAGTTAATAATATATATATGTTTCTTAACAAGGTCGTGTCTGCACAAGAACACTGAGGAAAGTTCAAGCGAATTGAGTAAAAGAGCATGGTTGCAAGTTAATGGCACAGGTTAAATAACCATGCAGATGTTTTCATTCAAAAGTATCATAATATATGGAGTTTTTTCAAGCCTATAATAATTAGAACTGGTGGTACTGGTTTGCTTGAATACACGCCTTGAAAAATTATGGTGCTATAACGTAATAAGTTATAATCATGAATTTATAGTAAAGGAAGCAAACAAGAAAAGGCTTGAGTCATTCCCTGAATCTTAAATTATTATTTTTTCTAATTTCCATAAAGTCTAATAAGGTCCATTTAAGGTTTTAAATTGGAATCTCTGTAACTTCCCCCATCCCAAGGTTAGATAGGAGTAATTCTGTTGATTTTTCAAAACCAGCATTCACAGCTGTGGGAGAATTGAGACCCTTCTTCTGATCCACCACAATTTACCCTTGGCACGCATGAAGCTTTAGGCCAGTTGGAGTTACCACATAAATTAACTTAAGTGCACATACACCTGCTTAAATTATCTGCTCAACTGGAACTTCCTTTAGCATAGAGTTTTAATCTGACAGGTCTTGAGATCCTGCATTTTTAAAAAAGCCAGTCATTTATTGGCGTGTTTATCTAAGTACTTCCAATTTTTCTCATTCATGGGTGTCTGTTAAAAGTCCTTGGAGGTACTGATTCCTGATTTCTGACTTCTATAACAAACCCACTCTCCTTATCAGTAACGACCAATAAATGGCACACTCGTTTTGTGATGGATAAATACCTTTACAAAATGAAAAGGCAAATAAGGAAAAAATATTTGCAGTCTTTGGCACAAGGGGACGGATCGATGCTATTGGGATTGAAATGTAAAGAGTTTTCTTAGAGAGCATGTGCCCTCAGACAACTAGCCATTCTGATTGTTCTGATAATTATTCAACGTACACTTTGTTTTTAAATCTACAGAAAGCGTACCATTTAAGAAAAATTCTAATTTGTGCAGTGTAGAAGAAAACTTTTTAATTTTTTGTAGTGTAAAAGTGGAGTATACAAGTTCTAGAATGAAGTACTATTTTTATCATATAAATAATTTGAACAGCAAAATATCCTTCAAAGTTTCTACTGGTATTTAATTATGTACAGAAAGTTTTCATTACAGAAATATGTGTTTACATTTATATATGGTCTGGTTTGCTATGCCGTTGTATTCTTTACAACTGCACAGTAAACCAGCCTATATAGTTTTGTCATTATTACAAGTGGAAACAAAGCCATCCCATTTTTAGAAATTCCTGCTTCTATTGGCAATGTGTATATGTGCATGGAGAGGAAATTCTGCAAGAGTTCAAATTAAAAATCCAAGTGGTAGGAAAGAAATATGAGAGAGGAAAATGCACTGCTTGTAACTTGCTAGAAGGATGAGTCAGGTTCAGGCTGAAGAAATGTCCAAAGTTCTCAAACCTTTTCCTTTTTCTCCAGTACCTGTAATATGAAAAAGAAATTGCTGTTTTTAATTATATATACAAAAATCAACTTATATTTAAAATAATTCTGATATTGGAGGATATTTTATCTAATTTATTTCGGCTTTACTTTTATTCAAGGCAGTTAAACATGGTACCAATAAACACAACACATTTTTATATTTATTTTTTTTAGCGTACTTCTCAGTACAGTTCCGGTTATAGACCTTAAGCTTGAAAATAGAAAGTTCATCTTGGTGTGTTTTTTTTTTTTTTTCTTTTTCAGACATGGAAATGGATGAGTTACAGAAATGGTTTTATCAGAACATAGACATGCTGTAGCTCACTAAAAGGAAAGTTTATCAGTACAGGAACATGGAGAATATATAATAGAGGAGCTTCTGCTTGTACAAGAAATTCATTTTAAGCTTTAAGGAAGTCATATAGATGCACAGGAAAAACAGGATTTTTTTTTTTTTAATCGATTTCTTTTTCCTAAATATGGCACATCGCTTCCTTTGTGACCCAAATTTTATTATTGAATTGACCTCTTGGTCAATTATATCAAAATACCTGAGATGATTTGTCTAGGGATTTTTTTATATGATAATATTTACAAAATCCAGATTTATTACTAATATGTTGTAGTATTTTGAAATATATATATATATATATTTTGTAGAAGAAAAGCTGGTTGCAAAGTACTTAATCTACACGTGTCAGATTACACAGGGCCTTCCACACCACGATTTTTAAGGAAAATGGCGCTCTGCCATGACACACAGAAGTGGGTAGGAGACAATAGCAGGGATTAAATACATAGTTGCATAAAAGCCTCTGAGCATTTGTGAATCATTTGGATTCAAAATTCCTCAAAAGTTCCTTTACAGTGCTTCTATAATTCACACCAGCATTTTGCCTCAGTATCAGTCCTAAAGACTAAATACATCACAGTTTTCAACAAGGCACATTGTCTAGAAGATACTTGGGCTTTGACAAAAATTACACTGTCCTTAAGAAACTAGTGATCACTAGCAATCTCAGTATACATCAGCAATCTCAGATTTATGCATGATGAGTTTGAGTTTTGGATGAGGAAATGCAGATATCATTTTCTGCAGGCTTACTGTCGTCACATGGCAAGGTGTTTCTATTAAGTAGTATGTGTCTGTTTTCATTTTTTTTCTTTTTCCACTATCAACAGCATGGTGTGGATAATGTGATTGAAGCAACTAAAGCAATCTGCGGTGTCCTCTGTTTTGTGGAAACCAGAGACATTACTGATGCAGTCAAGAAACTCCGTGCACTGCTGTTGGTGAAAGCACAGGTAAAAGGTGCACTGAAGCCTTTGTATGGCTGCCTTGACAAGCTGACATCCTATTTTTTCTTTTAAACTGGAGCTTGAGTAGGTGTCATTTGTTTTCTGATTGATCAAGGTGATAGGTCATTGTACCATCTTACTGCTTTTTTTCCTCTGTGAAAAATACTAGGAAGAGGCAGTATAAAAAAGAAAAAAAAGATTGCAGGCAATATGTGACAAGTGAAACAGCCGAGGACTTGTCCTGTGGTTAAATCTGTTACACTGCTGTGACTGGTCTTTCTAATTCCCATCAAGTGTACAAGTCTCAGCTTTGCCACACCAAATACTATACAAATCGTGACATTTCCAAGTAATCAAGTTTCATGTATTTAGCATAGGTTGGTAACAATAAAAGCAATAGTTCTTCTGTAAATGACTTGTTCTTAAGATAGAAATTCCTCTATTATTTGTGTAGAGAAAGCCTAGCTTAATATTTTTGATTTTAGCTGGGATCCTCACTGTTAAAACATTGAAATGGGATTTCCAGGGGTTACTGTAAAATTGTGAACTGAGACTTTGGAGGGAAGTTTTTGTTTTCAGTTTTACCATCAGCTGTTTTACTATGACCTTGGACAAGTCACTAAGGACCTGATCTACAGAGATTCTGAGCACCTAAAAATTCATTTGAAGTCAGCATTTCGACAATATAGGTTCTCAGCACATCTGAAAATCAAGCCATTAATCACTTGGAATTATTCTGGTGTAACCTTAAGTCATGCTAATTCTTTCCCATCATAATGAAATTCCACTTTGAACTTTTTAAAATTTTAATAAGATACTAAGATGTTTCTTGGGATCTTTCCTTCCTTTCATGGTCTCTGTCTTATTGGTCTTTCTCAATATTGTTTAGAAAATTATGCTAAATTGAGCAAGCTACTTGTTTCCTCAAGCCATAGCCGCTTTACAAAAGCTATTGTTCTCTCTCTCAGTGGATTTTAGCCCGTGGCTTGTGATGTGTGTGTAAGAACACTTAGGACAGAAAAGGAAACATTGGGTTTAATAGTGTTAATTGGATTAACTAGTGAGTGTTAATTCAAAAGATGTTCAGCTACCTAAAAAGAATTGTTAAATACGGCTGATAGGCAGTTTGAGGTCCCAAACCTGAAACCAAGGAAAGCTAACACGTTCGTGACGTTTCTGAAGGCATAAGAGTGACATACAGCAAATTATGTAGATGACAGTATATAATTAAACTTGCTCTTGATAGATTATTAACCATCATGTAGTCATAATTTTGAAGAGGCAAACTTATTGCTGAGAGGTGAAAAGACTCACCAGAGAGCAGAAAGTATGTCAGTTGAACAGATTTAAGTGATATTCAGAAAATCTTTCTTAAATCTCTGCATTATTAACCTCTGTTCGTTCCTCTTGTATGTGTGGTGGTATGGCAGTGCCTTCCATCTAAGGTATAGTACAGAATCCAAGCAAATAAGCTCTAGAAAATCTCTTGCAGCACTCTGCGGGTCTGGCTTGTAAGTAAATCCCAGAACTGTGTTTCTGGAACAGAGGTGCCAAAGATCACAGAGCAGCCGTTGCTATGTGGCCATGAGTGGAACCAGCTAGGCCTTTCTGGAATTAGTTATATGGGTGCTACCCACCTGAAATCTGGAGTTTTGCTTGTTTTCTCAAGTCAGATGAACTGTAGGCAAGTATTGATATAGACTAAGGTACAAGAAACGATGTAGCTGTGTTTGTTGTTGTTGTTGTTCAGAGCTGACCAGCTGATGCAGCTGAGCTTTTTCACTTGCTTTCCTTCTGAAAGGTCATGGCTCACTAGGTCTCGCTTGTATAGCATCCTAAATACTTGTGTGTGCACTTCAGCATTAATTGCTGGAAATGACTATTCTGGGGAACTTCCAGTATAAATGGATCTGTGACAGCACATTTTAGAGTGTCTAGTGTGTCATTGATTTAAACAAAAATATTTCCATTTAATAAATGTTCTCTTTGTGTTTTAGAGGACAAGAGTAACAGAGAAAGAGATTAAAGAAATAACAAGGGCTTCGCATGATTTCCTCTTCTGTTAACCCTTGGTCTGTTCTGAGAGATGTCAGGCAGAACAGCTTCTTCCTCTTGAGAAAAGTATGTTGTCAACCCAGAATCTTCCTAAAAAAATGGATAAAAAGCTTGGCCCTATAAAAACATGGAGGAAACAGCAACAGAATATTTTCTCCTTTAGGAAAGAATCAAAGCAAAAATTAAAGTACTGGGACTAATGTGTTAAAGATTTCTTGTGGAATGAAGGGGAATTATTTTAGTGTATTTTCTCTTTGAGTGTTCAACTTAACTCTGTGAACCCAGTATGTAAGCTGCCTCCCAGCTCCTGTCTGATTTATGCTTCCTGAGTATGCCTGAGTCCATTTTCCGTTCCGCCCTCTCTGTATGTCACCAGGGAGGCAGACTTAGTGGTCAAAGAGCCAACCAAATCAGCAGTGGCCTGTCCTGAGCAATAGAAACCCCCACTCTTCTTGCCATAAAGAATAGAGTGATGGGATTGAAAAAAAAAGTGCAGGTCATATTTCTTGAATCTAATGTTTTTGTTATGTTCATGTTTGTTTCTGCTTCTGTTCTGAGTCATTGTCATGCAAACACTGTTTTAATTTTAAAGCAGAAATTATTATTACTGTACAAGTAATTGAATTATGAGCTGATCTGTCCTGTTGTAAAAATCCCACTCCAATGTTCACAGGTAGTCAAGCTCATTCTCCAACAACTGTGCTATTCCAGCTCTCCTGTACAGACCTTCTACAATACATCCATTTCTTTTGAACCTACTTCCCTGTATTTCCTAGCATAGAAAGAATAATAATACTCTTTCTTTTTTTCTGTCTTATCTATTTAAGTTATAAGCTCTTCAGAGGCAGGAACGCCTCTTATCTATACGTACAGGACCCAGCACAGTGGAGTGCTGGTCCCAGCTGGAATCTCCAGAGGCTGCAAATGAAAAGCGATGATGATGATAATGATGGTGTTTGCTCATCTGTAATGAGTGAAGTGATACTGTTTCTGAACACCCTGCACTGAATGTTAAAAAGGCTCTGTCCTGATAGAATATTTTATCACTAGTCTTAAAATATTTTACTGTCCTAGTATTCACATAACAAACTGCTTGTCTCCCCATTTCTTTTGGAGAATACTGACTAGATTGTTACTGATTTTTCAAAGAAATGTAGTTCTAAGCTACTGAGTTTTCTGTTCTCTCAACATTTCCTCTCAGGCTTGGTTAGCTAGTTGAACTAGTTGTCTGTCCCTTGAAGCCTTCCTATAAAGGCTGACCTTGACAGACACCCGCTCACCTGCCTTATTCCTTCTTGGTAAAACAGACCTGATGAACAACTAACATTGACTTTTGCCCCCTCCCCCCCCCCCCCCAAAAAAAAAAAAAAAAAAAAGATGGGGGTAGGGGGAACTGAAGTCAGACTGTTTCTACACCAGCAAATACTACTGCTGCTGCTGCTTGCTTCTTATTCCTTTGAGAAATAAATGCTAGGGCAGTCAAGTAGACTTCAGCAATACAGAAAAAAGTTCAAGTTTGCTTTTATGAAGAAGTTTGTCTTGCTGAGCAGCAACTGAACTATAAATGTCATAAAAGCAGTAAAATGGATTTCTGCATGCTCTGTAACTCAAATGCTATTCCATTTTATGAAAATAAAGATTATACATTGTATGTAAATGCCTTGCATTTAAGACAGTATATAAATACAGCAAATATGACTTTGTCTGTGTTCATCAATATTATACAAAGGCTATGGACCAACCCTTCACCTTATGTAATTTGACTTCTGTCTGTGTTAATATATGCAGCCAGAAATAGTATCCAATGATTGGATGTTCAATGGAGTACCAGCTCCTCCAAACTTTTTTCAAGTTAAATGCATATTGAAGTGTAGAGGCATTCTGTATGAATTAGAATTTTAGCTCCATCGTGTTTTTGTGAGTACTGGTGAAATAATTAAATCTTGTGCTATTAGCTTATCCTGTCAGTCTGCTTGAAGTGTTCCTCTTATGCTCATCAGCTTAGCACCCCTAAGACTTTTTGTTATGATGGAAGAGAGGAAGGGTGTCTAACTACTGCAAGAATCACCCTTTTTTCAGACAAGCAAGTAACTTGCACCACAACTGAAGTGAAATTTTTGAGGCTACCTGTTATACCTCAAGTGCTTCAGCATTGCACATCGGGTAAGGGAGCAATGCCAGAAGATAAGTTGTCATTGCTTTTTCAGCAGAGTTTCCTGACATTTTAGTGTAATGCATGGTGCAGTTTTGTGTGGTACACCTTTTAACACATCCACTTGGCAAGCTCCATGTGAATATTAGTCTTCAGGGAAACTGCTGCTTGGTCCTTTCAATCAATGTAAATTATATAGAGTGCAATATATGTGTCTGTATACACATCTATGCATGTGTGTGTATACTTTTTAAAAAATCTTAATCTCTATATAATTCTGGTATTATGCAAAAAAGGAAAAGAAAAAAAGGAAATCTCTTCCAATCTCCTGTGTTTAATTAAACTACCCTTATTGCCTCCTTACTGCCTCCTCACTGTCAGTACTATGAAGTCCTGTACTGTGATTAAGAGACTATGAAAGCAACTATCACCAATGATAGTTTCTTCGTGAACTGGCTGTGTCTCTTTATAAATGTGATTCATTCAGTCTCTAACCACCCTAATCCTGGGAATTTAAAATCTTTTCAAGAAAAACTTTGGGTCTGCTGTACAATTAAGGTTTTTCATCTCTCTCTCTCTTTTTTTTTTTTTTTTTTTTTTTTTTTTTTTCTTTCTTGCAGCAGCTCACAGAAAGTCCTGGGAGATCAAATCCTGCCAGAACAGGCACTAATCCACTATATATTAAATGGGCTGGACTATGTTGAAATTATAAGCATCATTCCAAAAGATTGTTTACTTTCCAAAATGTGAGAGAATTGAACAAAAGTGTCTGTTCCTATTTGCATCACTGCATAAAAAGATTGTGAAAACGTGTTTCTCAACCTGGAGCTTTTCTTTCTCCTCTCCAATAAGCGTTTGACACTTCTTCATATTTACCAGACAAACTTTGGCAATGCCAGGCTAGGTGCCCGAGGGAGAACGTATACCTAGCATTGTATCTGCTATGTCACCTGTGAATGAATTGTAGTTTTTAAGAAGGTTCTGGCTGAATACAGGTGTGCTAGCATGTAGTGTGTACTAACACGAGCTGCAAATGGATTAATGACTCTGAAGGATAACTGGCCTTTTGCACATGTTTTGCACATGTGGGTACAAACAGGGCGCAAATCATGCACATATTGAAATATCGAGTTAGCTTATTAGTGTCTGTGGTCAAGAGCTAGATCTCGGTAACTTACTTCTGTCACCTGGGTAAGTTAAGTCCGATGACTGAGCCAGCTGAAGGCACTGGCAGATTGAGCAGCCGGCAGGGGGAAGCCAGTCGCCTCTGTTGGCTTGTAAGTGGAGACCGGGTTCCTCCTTGTAAGGGAGACCTGCAGCTGCCAGTGCCGCCCTCGCTGCCAGCAGACGCACTGAGGTATGTGCAGTGACAGCAGTTCTTCCTGTGCAGGGGGGAGGCGTACGCAGTGTAGCAACATTTAATTTTGCCCAACATCCGAGAAGCCTAGAGCGAGGTCTGATTGATGGCACTTGCTGTACTTGGGGATTTAGTTGAGCAGCTTTTTTTTTTTTTTTTTTTTCTTTATATGGTCTGATTAATCTAGGCTAAATAACTGGCCAGATCTTTCAGAGATCATAAGCACCCAGCAGTTCCTCCTGACCTCAGTGGGACGTGCAGGGTGAAAATCCAGACACTGAATTAGATGGCTAAATGAAAGCTGGCAGCTTCAGAGCTAGGAATTCAGAGCCAGGTTCAAACAACCTAAATGCCACCAACCACCTGCACCTAATATTTCCTGTTGGCCTGCCCTAGGTAGTTGCCTGCTAGAGGCCCCTCAAGTAGGCAGCTGTTTCCACAGATTTGGAGCAGGATTGCAGGTGAAACGTAGGGCACCTGCATGGGGACTTCATGCTCCTCAGCTTTGAAAGGATGCCAAGGCTCTGTGCAGGGTCGGGGGTCTGCCCATGTGGGACTGGATGTGGAAATCAGGTGTGAACAGGCAAGATATGCAAAGACACTGGGAGGGGGTATTCTTATCCCTGGGACACCGGCGCGGAGGCGGGAAATGTACGTGCACCTCAAATGCAGATAAGTGCCTCTTTGTATCTCAACCTGCATGAATACCGTCAGAAACGTGGTCCAGAGTGACTTGTCTGAGATGGTAAAAGGAGGTGCATGGAGTAGTTAGAAGGCAAGCCTTCATGTTCTGGATCCCAGCTGTACCCTCGCCCATCACAAATTAGGGTGCATCCTTTCCCCCTCGCCAAAACCAGCCTTCTTCTCCATGAGTACTGTTCCTAACACCATTATAACTACTTTTTGATCTTTTCTGAAGTAACTGAAATACGTTTTCCCTTGTATTTTGTCTTTATAGAATTCACTTCAAAGTGTGGAAATGCCAAGCAAAGGTAAAGTGTTTTTTTTAAATCTATTAATTCAAAGTGTTTCATCAGACAACACAGATTTTGCTATATATTTGTATTAGTGAGGTGTTTTAGTGGGTATATTGCCAATATTTACATATTTAGTCATATTATGAGGTAATTATGATAAGTTAAAAATATAAGTGGTATATAAATAAAACATAGCATTTCCCAAAACTAATCTGGAAATTCAAATATGGAGAATAAATAGTAGAGTGAAAGACTGTATTAGTATGTAGTGGTCATATGTAGCAGATAATACTGTTATTTTTAGTTATTATCCTTAATTCCTACAGAGAATGAGTTACTTCTTGAAAATTTAATTGTGTGTGACTTTTCTACCCAACTCCAATAATTCTTACTCCTCCTTAAACTTCAGTTCACTGTCTTTTGTTGTGCAAACAGTATGTTGTTTTTTGTTAAATGATATACTGTCACAAGACCACAAGACGGGTAAGCTAATAATGGTAACAGATTAAAGCACAGACCCACCTTATTTAATCCCTCAGCTAAAATCAGCCTAGACTTAGTGGCTAATGGCCAGTCTGGTCAGTGTTGCTATAGAGCACCTCCCAAAACGAGGGAGGTGCAAGTTTCCTTTCCTAGCAGATGCCTGCACCGGGTTGCTTGCAAAGAGGCCACCGTATGCATGTTGAGTGTGGGACAGCGTGTGCTGTGAAACAGTCATCTCAGTCCCCTCTCACCACCAACTCCCCCCCCCCCTTTTCTTTTTTTTTTTTTTTTTGGAGAAAAAAAAAAGTGGCCATTCGAGATGCTTTTTCATTTTCTTTCTCCGATTGCAGTGGGCTCTGAGAGGCAAAGAGGTCACAAAGATTACAGCAGCCTTTTAAACTCAGAGGTGGTTAAATGCTGCATTCCAAATGCCAGGCTTGTTTTTTCTCCATTATTCCAATTCATGAACAGCAAACAAACCAACAAACAGTAAATATATTTCTAAGCTGCCAGTAAAAGCTAAGCAGCTGGGGCTCAGGGGAGTGCAGGTGCAGAAGGGAAGAAAAGGTAAGAATGGTTTGTATGGTTCTTCTTCCTTGGATGCAGACATTTGGCCCATGAGTTTTGTCAAACTGTTAATGACAACAGTTTGATAAAGATGAAAGAAATCAATAGTTACAAGTCAGTATCTATCCTTGAAACATGTTCCTCCACACACACTTCAGAAAGCCTACCTGGAAAGGATCTAAAACATTCTTATAAGCTTATTCTTAAAAGATACTTGCAAACTTGGACTTCACTGAATGAGCAGTTTCTTCAAGGAAAAATCTGATTTATTGAGTAACATTAAAGAATTTAGCAGAATTTTGGCACTTTACTTCTCTGCATCTATTTATTTATACCAGGAAACCTTCCTCTACAAAGACTGATACTTTTCTGTTTGTTCCTGACGCGCCCTTAATGCCATAAGGATTGCAGAATCCATCTGGCAAGGTAATATTAGAAACCACAACTGCGAGTCAGAACTTGTCAGCATATTAGTAATTCTGTGGAGAAGCGTGCTTTCAAAGCTGTCTGGGGTAACCAAAATCCTACTTAGGTGATCACATGCAATGACATACATTCTATGTATGTATTAATATAATAACAGCTAGACCTAGTACATAAAATTGCTTCTGAAAGTCAGCAAACTATGTAAAGCTAAAGCATTTGAACAGAAAGGTCTAGTCATGACCATGTTAAGGTCATGTCCAATAAACCAAAGAAGTCCTAGAGCAATGGTCCAACACTGATCTGCTGGAAGCTAGGCATAATGTGTGTGCACTTACCCCTCACCACCAAGAAGTGAATAAAGCTATTTCACTTTTATATAATATTTCACCTTTTTTTGAACAAAGCTATTTCATCTTCTGTCTTTGAGATCATCAGCATTCCTCAGCCACCTATCTCCTCAGTGCTTACCTTCCTGAAAATGCCAGGGGGGGTAAAGGGCATCTCGTCCTTTCACCTGGGGAGACTGAGTCTGAGAGGAATCCAAATTTTATTTTCACCCACTAAGTAAAAAACACCAGAAAGGTGAGAAGCACAGTTTTGCTGAAACCACCTTTGCATTTCTTTCTTCACCTCCTTCACTTCCTGTCCCCTTTTTACTTTATTATGCTTAGCTGGCTGGAATTGCAGGCATGCAAAAACTGGCAAGCCTGCAGTCAACAAAACAAAGTAAATTTGTCCAGTACCTTGCCCAGTACTGGTAGGTTTTTTACCGCATCTCAGGGAAGCTGAAAACCACACGCTTTGCTTTCTTTAGCAGCACAATTGCAAATGAAGTTAGCTATGACATCTGGGGAGGGGACAGAAAGCATTTCCTATTCATGCTGTTCTTTCTTGTCCCTTATGTGTATCTTCAAGAAAACAGAATCAAACTCTTAACAGCAAGAGCATCAATCACTTACTCCAACAAGAATTTTCCTTTTCCACTCCTCCTCCTTTCCCCAAATAATAATTATTACCTTGAGTGTCATAAAAGACTCTCAAACAGGGTTCTGCTTGTCTTCATTATAGCTTCTCTCTACCACAAAAGAGAAAAAGATAAAGGATACTACTGCAGTGAAAGCCATACTTAATTTGTTTAGAAAATGCTTTAATCTTTTTTTTAATAAAAGAATAATAGAGGTTTAATATTAGTCATTCACCATGGACAAAGACTGTATTCAAGATCTCCAACCTTGATTTATTGTTGCAATAAATAGCTGTATTAAGTGTTACCTCTGTGGACCAAATTATTCCATCACTGTGAACAGAGCAGTACTCGTCCATGTTAAGTCTAAGTCTGGATCATGTTCTGGTCTCTCTGTATGAAGTCCTTAGAAAATTGTATTAATGTTTTTGTGCTCAAACTGTTTTATTTTCCTTTTATTTATTTATTTTAAATACATATTTAATTATTTTAAATAAATATTTATTTATTCATTTTCCTTTTATTTTTTCTTCTTAAATATAAGGAAGAATAATAATTTCTAGACATTACCACCTTTATGCAGTATAAAATATTCACAGATTAAAGAAAAATTCAAATTAATAAAGTTTTGATGTTGTAATTTGCTGCTATCCAGAGGATGGAAAGACAGGCTGCCAGTCAATGCAAAACTCAGTCTATGTGTCTTTCTCAAAAGTTGATGAATGAATCTTTGTACAGGTGCCTGCAGCCTTGTAATTTCTAGCAGGGATTTCAGTAGATCAGACAAAATACGCAACTTTTGGAATTTGATCAATAGGGCTTTGGGACATCTTCCCAGAAATTCTGGTATGCACCCTGAGCTGATAATAGTGAATCAACAGTCTGTTCCTACTGAAGTACTAGAGTTTCTGTCTTTTGGACTGAATGTAGAAAACGGTATCTTGATGATGATACATGTAATGAGCTTGTCATTATATTTAGAGGTGTAAAGTTTCACAAACTGAATTTGGAATTTGATAGTTACTTCTAGACTTGATCCAAAAAATATTCACCAAAGAAAGTAGAAGGGAAAAGATGAAAAAATTTTGGAGGTTTTTCCATGTAAAACTGAAAACTATTCCTCCTTCTTTCCCTGGAACAAAGCTGTTATACTAATGTTTCAGAAAGGTGACTTTTTGTTTCAAAATATGCAAAAATGTCAAGAGCTTGTATTGATTACATTCCATCTGTGTAAATTTTTCCTATATTGTTTTTAAATATAAGCATGAAGTTTTACTTCTAAGTTGTTGTTGTGCTTCATACTAATATATTTTTCTGAAAGTCAGGCTTTTTAACCAAGACCAACTTTTATATAACTTCTACATCCCCCTCCTGCTAGAACATCAGATACAATTTAACAGGGCATTGGAGAGCGTATAGTAGCAGGAGAGTAGAATCATAGAATCAGTAAGGTTGGAAGGGACCTCTGGAGATCATCTAGTCCAACCCCCCTGCTCAAGCAGGGAAACAACTGGCCCATATGGGGATTGAACCCATGAGCTTGGCATTATTAGTACCGTGCTCTAACCAACTGAGCTAAACCTAGAAGACTTCAAGTTTTTTTTCAAGAGCTAATCCATAGAGTTATCCAGGTAACAAGATGAAAAGGGAAGATAGTTTCAAACAATTGGATAAATATTGGTGCTTGGAAACTCTGAATTTCATCAGTTTTTGCATCATAACCTTTCAATGTCTTGCTACTTCCTTGTCATTATGATGGTCTAATTAATACTGCTTAACCCTTTTTTAGTCTGGAAAGAAATTGTATTTACTCTCTTTCCTCTCTCTGAAAATAAGTAGGAAGGAGTAATATTAAACTTGTGTTCTCCAAGATATATTTAAAGTATCATAAGAGTATTAATCCTGCCTCCAGGATTCTGCACAACCAGGTATTTTTTCTGGAGAAAATACATGCAAAGGATCAGGCAGAGCATGTTTTATAGGCATTAAATTGATATAATTTGCTATGCAATAGTAGCAAAATACTTACTCTGTTAGAAGGTCTGACACTGAACTAATATATAAATTGTAATACTGGATGAAGAGGAAGAAAGAAAATCATCTGCTATAAGAAATAAGCTAGTGTGTTCTTTATTGAATCTTGATGGCACATGCATGTATATTCATAAACACTTTAGGGAACTGCATGGATTATTCTGTTTGTCACCAAGGGTGAAATTCATCAGAATCTGAAATTCTTCAGATGTCATGTGCAAGGAACACATGTCAAAAATAAGCGTATCTGGGAGCCACATATTGATTCTGTACCTAGGCTAGCACTTCCCTTGGTCTCATCTCATTTCTGTAATATGGCAATGAGAAGGTGATGCCAACTAATTTCATACCAGAAATAAAATACAAGGCTTGAGTTGTGAGGTTATTAATCTTGGTCACAGTCCACTTTGTGATGTGATGTATTTGTCGTTCCCCTAGGTGCTAACTGTGCCTGAGATGCCTTTCTAAAAAATAGATTCTGGCATATCTGAAGCTGTGGATCTGCTGTAGGAAGTCTGCATCCTGTGCTATGTAAATCAGTGAAACATCATAGTCCTTTCTCATTTAAGATGTATGAAGTCATTAAAAACAGTAAGATTATCTAGGTAATGTGGTCTCAGCATACCAACCCAATTCAGTAGTTCGTAAAAATGCAGTCAGTGAAAAGATGTTGACCAGCTCATGTGAGCAATGGATGGTTGCAGACTAGCCAAAATGTTTGCCTCTAATTTAGTTAATTGACACTGGACTTCAGCAAGCAAGCAGGGGGCAAAAAGCATGACTGTAGCCCACAGGCCGCAGAATAGTTTTAAACTGAGAGCTCTCAAGAGTAGGAAAATAAATGAAGAAAAACATCTTACAGCTGCAGACCAGGTTATACTTGAACTTTTGTTTACACCTGAGGAACAGCTGGGTTCCCGAGAAGATTGTCATACTGGATCTCCTAGTAAACAGATAAATAAGTAATGCTGAAGTTTCATTCCTCTCCCTTTATTAGCAGACAGACTGATTGCTCCATTGCTGTCCTCAGCCCTCAATCTCTGTCTTAGCAAGTGAACCAGACTGTAGTCCCCCCCGGCTCTTTTTCCGAAACCAGCTCAGTTTCTACAGTTGGGCACAGACTCGACAAGCCCTTGGGCAAAAGATGGAATTTCTTTTGAGGGAGAGAGAGAGAAAAAGAACAAAGATTTCCAGTCCCCTTCAGCAGGAGCCTCACTGACATTTTCTGTAACTAAGTGAGCACTTTTAACCCTGTGCCATTTAGCCACATGGATCTTGCAGAATGGGTAGGTCCTGGACACCCAGGAACATTTTCCCCCCTCACCACAGACAGAATGAAACATGTTGTGAATAAATGAGGCAAAAAATAGAGCTCTGCCTTACTTTTCCTTTTTTTTTTTTTTTCTGCTCCCCCACCCCCTTGCAGTGCCTGACATTCATTTTTTTATCTCAGCTGATTAGAATCATTCTTCTACAAATACAGCACATGGACAAGATAATTTGGATACTGTGACAGGCATATTGTACCTTAGTCACTTCCTGCATGGCATGTGCAAATATTCTATTATGGAAAATATTTTTTCCATTACACCATATTTGGGATTTTTTTATATATATATCCAATGAGTGCTCCCTTCTTGCTGTTGTTTGGTTAACATGTGATAACATTTCCTTTTGTTCTAAAGACAAAATTTGAAACATTCCCTTACAGTCTACATTATAGATTGTGTAAAAATTGCTGCTGGCCGAAGGACGTGTTTCAACAAATGCCAGGAATGTTACAAAGATGCTGAACTAAATTTCACCCCCTTTCAGGAAAAAAGAAAGATGAAAAGATGGAAAGGTTTTATTCACTTCAGTGTGTCAGTGTGCATAAATAAGGACTTGCTATTGTTATATCTAGCCATCTCCCACTTTGGTTAGGTTCCAGCTGGGGAGTCTCCTAAATAGCTGTTTTTTATCAATATCAGTAGTTCGTTACTTTTCAGATAAAATAGAAAGTATTGGTTCAAAATCTTCACTTTGTCAAATAGAACATTGTCCTTATAGTGCTAAAATCATAATCCACTGATGTCCTCTTTTGGAACTCTTAAAGAAGGTTTTATGCATACTGCTGTGGTTAATTTTTTAGAATGTAGAAGAATTCAGAGCAAATTTAAACTTTTAGTTTGGAAGCTACTAAGTTGTTATAAATCCAAGAGTGTTGGGTTTGAGGATAAAATTGTATCCTACAGAAAATGCATTAGAGCAAAAGATTTATTCAGAACAATTGTGGTAAAGGAGGATAAAGGGGGAAAGTAATAAAGAGAATGAATAAAAAGATGATAAGAAACATAATGCTAGGCAAAAAAGTATATATATATAAAACAGAGTAAAGGACTGGGTTTTGTTACCTTATTAATCTCTGAAATTATTTTGTTGTCAAACAACATTTTGTTGTCATGTGGAAGATGATTACAACATTACGAAACACAGTATACTAGCCAATCCTTCATGAATGTCATGTGGTGTCAGTATTTCCAAGAGCAAACCCCACTATATGCCAAACTATTGTAATGTTATATATTGTTGTGCTGTGACGTAGTTAAAATCTGTTTAGTTTAGAATGAAGACTGAAATAAATCCTTCACATTGTTATCCATGTATTTTGTGACTCAAAGATCTGGAGTATTTGCTAGTTTAAAGGCAAAAGATATCAAAATGGGGGAATAAAATACTAGTCTTAAGATGCATTCTTCGACATTTCTAGCAGGAAAATGAGATAGCTAAGTCCAGTGAATCATTGGATCTGTATCTGAAGTAGGGCAGGATTCTTGCTTCTCTTCCAAGTATAAAAAGCTAATATAACCACGTTTTGGGGCTTTTCCTAATCCCATGACAATTTTCTAATTGGAATGGTGTTCTTCAAAGCCATGGCAGGACATAATGTAGGAAATATGTCAGGAATTGTGGCTGAAAGTGCTGGAAGTGCATTCTGGGTCATGTAATCATGTGGGAGAGAGAGGAGAAAAGTGAGAATTGGGTACCCTCTTGGAAGACGGAGCGTCCTGGTCCTGGAATGATGCAGTGCACCCTGACACACACTCCTTTCTCTCTCACCCTGTCCCTTGCCTGAGAATTCAAGAGAGTGCTTGTACCAGCTCTGCTCCCTCGACGGAGGCTGCCAGGGCTGGGGATTTTAATCTGCACTGGTAATCACGTAGTCCCTAGCTGCTCCAGAAACATGTGCTAGTGACTGCAAAAAAAGAGCAACAGAGAGCTGAAGCTGCAGGAAGTAATGTAAATAAAGGTGTGATACAAATTGAGCCTGCAATTGATATATCCGTGTAGATATGTATTTTAGTGTCTGTCATTGTGGAGTGTTACAACCAATCCATGACCATCTGAATGCTTAGTATGCCTGAGTGTAGCTGGTATTATATATATATTTCATGAGTTGTTTATCTACAGTTGCAACAGCTAGATAGTCTTAAAATGTAACTAGAGCCTCTCCTCCACTGTACTGCTGTCTTGCCATTTCCCTTCAAATAAGTAGCCATGTAGCTGCAGAAATTACAAAATGCCTACATAATAAAATTCCTTGCAGCACAAAAAATTAAGAGACTAAAATGACGTATCTGAGACACATACTGACTTGCTGTAGTTTAAAAGTTTAAATGCTTTAATTTGAAGGCGCTGTAATGAAAGACTGTTAATGATGCACCAAAAATGAGCTATGGCTGGTTTCAAAAGCACAGATGGCTAATTGACTTCAGTTGGTAGGTTATGTTGTTTTAATTAAATTTTATTAGGAAGCATTTCAAAGCTATAACTGATGGTTTAAGATAAATATACTTCTTTACAAATAGCCTATTGCTAACCTTTGTTTATTTCTCTCTCTCCTTTTCTCAGCGTTAATAGAGGATGCTGTGACTGAGCTGTCCGTGGCCATCTCTCGCCTCATCCATTTTTATAGCTGTAGTTTTGATGCAGATTTTCAGCTTGCCAGCGTACCTAAAAGTCCTTCATGTGCAGATATCAACCTAGATTCCCAGCTCAGCTTCACAGTTTATGCTGCCCATAACATCCCAGAAGCTTGGGTGAGCAGGTAGGAGACTTCAGTAGGTGTTGTCAAGAAGGGGTGTTGTCAGCTCTTACAACCATGTGTTTCACAGATACTAGTTTTCCTCCAGAGGTTTGGTGATACTACTATATTCATATTAGAGACTGAGCAAGTGGATGTATCTCCACTGTTTTTCTAGCATAAGGTGCACTTAAGCTGACTGACTAGGAGACTTCAAATGCAGTATGCGCAAGGAGGCTTGAGGAGGTGACCTGGGCAGCTGCCCATGGCCAGAAGCAGGGTGAGAGCGCTGGCCTTGATGGGTGTGGGTAGGTATGCTTGTATGACCTGCTTGCCCAGAGGGAGGAAGGAGGGTGTGTGCTGCGTGCCCAGAGATTTGGGTCAGGACTCAGTGTGGCCTCTGCAGCACAAGTAAGTGAAAGGGTTGAAGACCAGCTTACCAAGTTAAACAGAGCTGTGCTTGGTTAAACTCAGTCTGAACATGACTTATCAGCGCTTTTTACCATTGGTGTATTCAGATTGTATTACTTGGCTAAGCATGTGCATTTTCAATCTTCTCATTATAGATGGTGGTTAAAATCATTATAGTTTATAGGCTTAAGTGTACCCAGTATGTTAGCACAACAGAGGAAAGCAAAGATGGAGAAAATTTTAATAAAAAAATTAATAAAAAATATTCTCTTGCACATTGTTTATTTATTCAAATTAGTTGTCTCTTCAGATGACTGTGTTTTTTTCTCTGATTAAAAATCAGAGTTCTCTTACTACTCCAGTGCAGTTAAAGGAGGACAGAAGACTACAGTCTGGCAATATTATTTTTATGGATGAAAATGCTATTCTCCAATTTTTTATTAATATTTTCCCCTTGTTCCCACTTTAGCTTGAATTCTAAATGACTGATTAAAAAACAGTGAGATCATTTGCATTAGACTGTGAGCAAGAGAGTACTATACAGCATTTAGCTGTAATTAGCAGTTTAATAAAAATCTGAGAGAATTTGCATTAGCTAAGGTGATAAATACAGAACTATAGTCACTGTCCTGATTTTGCAGATAGTTATAGCATTCCCACTACATTTTACAGTTTTCCAGTAAAATGTGAAATTATATATGGCCTAAAGTGCACTGGGGACTTGAGTGCTATATTCAAGCATGTGAAAATGAGAATCTCTTTTCCTTCTTAATCTCCCTTTCCAAACTTTCCAATATTCTTAGCCTACATGTACTTCTTAACATAGACTGCAGCTGTGACGCCTACTTTCCTCAGATCCCTTTCCTAACACCATTTGTGTTCCCTCCCCTTATTTCTGAAGCACTGCCTAATTCTGTGCTGGCCATGTTGCATCTTGCTGCTGTTCATAACTTGCTTATTAGTATTTTGCCATCTCTTGCTGTCTATCTCACATTGTTTTACCATACATCTACATGATAAATGAATTTTCTTCTAGTGGCTTGGGATAAAAGAGAGGGAACTGTGTTTCAGAATCATGTTGATGTCTCCTCAAATCCCTTTAAAGCTCACCTTTGTGAATTAGCTCTATGTCACTAATTTTACTTCTGTGCTCTCAGCTACCTGTTCCAGTCTTACTGTCCTTCTTAAAAAGATAAGCACAGACTTTCCAAATTGCAAAACAAAACAAATTACCTTTCTTTACAGTATTTTCATTCCTTCTTCTTTCTTTTATCAGTGTTTGTTGTTTTCTTTCATTTAAATCTCAAGCAGGTGTGTCCCAACTGATGCCAATGGCATAATGTTGCTAGAGTCATATTTGGCTTCACTTGTTTCTCTAGCCCAGAAAATCAGATTCCTATCTACTTATAGATGATACAAAGTGGTCTTTGGGACAAGACCAGAGAATCATGTCTTTTACCCCATAGGCAGGCTACCTAGGTACAGCGCTTTGCGAAAACATAGGATGCGTAGAAGGGCATGCACTCTGAGCAACCTTTCTGACTTCAGTTTGGCTGAAGTATCAGGTAAGCATTAACTTCCCAAGATTAGGGCCTTACGGTACATAAATCAGGGATATATAGGTATGTATCAATACTTCTACTTAAACAGAAGTGTTCAATTACTAACCTTATTAAAATCTTTTATTTCCTGCACTATCCTCCAGTTATTTGTAGAGTTTAGACTCTCGAAGAAAAATGTCATATTTAAGAGCAGAAGCATTTCCTATTGATTCTGGTAAAGTATTTTCTTTACATACTACAAATATGCGATCTTTTTCCTTGAATTAAAGGAGAAAGAAAAAAGCGCTACAATAATTATAACAATTACCATAACAATCTAGAAAAGATCAACAATCATACCTGCAAATGAGCCAAAGCCAGGTACCTTTAATCTTCAGATGGTTTCAGATTTCCTGCTCTCCCTCCCTGCCCATCATTCTTGTATAGAACGTGGCCTAATCCTGGGAAGGGCAATTTTGTAGAGGAAGATAGGGAAGTTACAAGACCAATTAAGAGCAGTTAGTTGATTATACAGTATTCCTTTATTTTAGACTATTATTGCGTAAGCTTTCAGTAAGCACAATATGAAACTAGCCGATATCCCTAGATCTAAATTACCCTGTGAAGCTAACCAGCTAAGTGTCCGAAGAATACCAACACTTAAATGCTTACACTGTCATAAGTGCTTGTATCCTCTTAAGGATTACCCTGTTTTTCACAGATTGGAAAATATTAGTGCAGATAGATTTACTTGACTGAAGTTGTATGATGAGCAAGTTGTAGCACTCCATAACTTATGTCAACACTGCCCTTGACTACAATGATGAAAAAATGTCCTTAATGTCAAAAATGTGAAGCAGAATCTAAGAGTCTTAAGTACTTTCCTTGAACTCTAACTACAAAAAGATAGCTATATATAATATTATTTTTTAAAACACTCATGAGAGTAATTATTTTAATTATTTCTATAAAGAAGGATGGATCTTCACACATTTCTGAACAGTTAGCCCAAAATTTATTCCATTGAACATATTACATTACAATTAATGTTTTATTTTGTTTTTTTCCCTTTGTAGCTACAAAGCTTTTTCTTTTTCCTGTTCACTAACTTATGCTGGGAAGACAATATGTCAAGTGAAGATTTGCAAAAATATACCAGCTAAAAGATCCTTCTTTTTTCTTGCGGACTGGAATGAGACGTAAGTTTTGGTCTGTGTTTGATACATGCTTTTCTGACAGACTTTACATGATGAATATTAATTTCTAAAAAGTATAGGACAGAAAGGGCCCTTTGTTATGCTCATTGCTGTGTGCAAAATCAGACCCACATCTTTTTTATGAATCTTTTATCTGTGAAAAATTAAATCCCATAGAATTCAGAGAAACTGAGAAAGGTTGGAGTAGGAAAAGAGTAGGATAGCAAGAGGAAGAGAAGTAGGACTAAACTAAGAAGCTGATTTCAGAATAGCATTCATTTATCACAGCTGGCACTGATAGGATGCTGAAACTGAAAGAAGATGCAACCAAAGGCCATATTTCAGTTTTCTTATTAGAACTTCTGCACTTTGGATCTACATCTAATAGGTAAATCCAACTTGAGAAGCTATTGTAGCTTCCATTTAGAAGGAACAAGGCTGTCAGTTTTTGTATAAGAGCAATCTGCACCCAGGTTTTAAGATGAGGATTTTAGTTTAAGAGAACAGAGTTTTAAAAAAAGGCTACCAACTATCTGTCACCTACCTGTCTGCTTTGAGGAAAATAACTCAATTGAAAAGCAAAGCACACACACATAAACAGTACAAAGTATGTAGTTTATAACTTCTGTTTGCTTGTATCTAAGACACATAAGAGTTTGGAACTGGTCAAATGAAGTAAGACCATTTTCTTGTCAAACCCATTACAGAGAAATTTTGTGTAGCTTTCTTACACAGCACTCCTGAACAGACGTAGGGAATTTAGTATGTATGCCCTAAGGTTCCAACATAGCTCTTTCAGGCCTTAACATCTGCTTTGATACCTCACTTGAGTCCATGAGGTTTATGTGCTGAACTCTGTCTTTTGTGTGATTGGGAAGAAATTGTTTTTTCTGTATTGAAAAAGAAGTTGGACCATTCCCATTTGCTCTGTAGGAATTTTCATCTTACCCAAGATTAAGGCAAGTGCTGTCTTACAGTACATATGGGCAGATATAATTGAAGTGTAGAGAAATAATTATATTTCTTATGAGTATTTTTGGCTTCTAAGAAGTAGCTGATGCCTTTCTGGAATGCATCCTACACAACCTCTTTATAGACAAAATATAGGGAGATAGAATAGAAATAATTACTTCAGCCATAACTGGAACAGAAACTCTGCTATTCCATTTCCATAAAAATGTAAAGAAATCAGATTAAAGCTGCAGGATTTCTGTTTGAACCTCTACATCTGCAAAATCAATATTAAATGCCTACAATTACATCAAAGAGCTCCTTGGAAAAGGAAACAGTTAAGTACGCAAACCAGATACTTTTGTAGGTCATAGATACTTGTGAGGAGGCTCTTGACATCAGAAACAAGATTTATAATTGTATGAAACGCGATAATATTAGTTTGAAAAGGCTCCTTTATATTTTTTATTCTAGCTTGGATTTCAAAAATCATTTTGAAAATCTAATTCAAATCAATTCCAAACTACATAACCAAAAATGTGTATCTGTCTGGCAGGCTGCACAATTTTTCCTTTAACCATCAAAGGTATTTATGTGGTTTCCACCTAAAACTGATTGGCCCACATTTGTGTAAACCTCAAACCATGAGGGCAGCATTCATGGACCTGATGACCGGAGGTCCAGAAGCACAGGCTGAGAATCTAGGCTGCCAGATATGCCATTATTTTTGTATGCTTTAGCTTGTATCCAGAAGCAGTTTTTGCAAACGAGGCTATTTTTGAGCCAAAATGCGAACTAGATGGGGTGTTTTAAATTAGGTAATAGTCTTCCAAGCAAGAAGTTTCCCTCCTGCTCTTTGAGTCACTACAGTGCTCCTGGGTTGGCAGGGCAGATTCTACATAGCACCAGATGTTTGCAAAGCAGACACTTACTGCAGGACATGAACATGTTGAGGTCATGGCAATAAATTCTGCTCTCATTTCACATACACGTACACATACACATGCTCATAACACAGCACTCAACGACAAAGTAGAAAGTTCTCACATAAAGGTATGGGCCGGCTGTTTTACTATGTTGTGCTTAACACCATGTAACTCCAGTATGGTATCAGAATATTAAATAGCAAAATGATACCATAAGGTATTTCCTTTTGTGATGATATGCAGAGGGAAAGAAATGCTTGCTTTTAATTTGTTTAAAGAATGAAATACTTGTCACACAGTATAGTGGAGGAGAACGTGTTTGTTGCTTTTTGTGCTAATACTAACCCAGTAAGAAAGAATGAAAAAACAGCACCAAACTTGGCAGAATGATCAGTATATTCAGAGTATTTCAAAACATACAAACAGAAGGAATAATAGGTGTGGTGCCAGTTGTTACTGGAGGTACTACATGCCCAGCTGGCATAATTTAAAAAAAATACTCAGGATAGGCTGGTTTGGCTCCCACACAATAACTATACCTATATAAACACTCCTTAGTACTTTGTGTAAGAACTGAAGCAGGAATTAATTAAAAAAATAGAACTTCTTAATGAAGTAAGTGTTACTGCAGTTGTTTTTACACATCAAGTAGCACCATTTCTTACCAGAAGTTCGAGTTACTCAAAATTGTAACTGAGCTGTGTTCACTCTTGCTTATATTTTAGCTGCCTTTCTGAATCTGAAAAGAATATGTTCACAAGAAAAGTTTACAGAGCAGACAAGATTTCTTTTCTGCAAGACTTTTCATTTTGAGTCATAAAGTGGTACTTTCTCATATGTTATTTTCAGTTGATCACAGCCATTGAAAATGTCTGTGACAGAAGGCCACCAGGAATAGCTTCCCCTACATTAGGAAATCACCTAACTTAACCTAGTTAAGTCACCACCCAGTTAGGGATCAATTAGGTCAAAAAATAAACCTAGCTAATTTGAAATGAGTCCTAGTCTTAGATCAGGTCTGATTGGAACAGGATAGAAAAATGGAGGGCAGTGTTTTGATCGTTAGGAATCTGGGGCAGAGAATGTTTATAATAAAGATGTTATTTATTTGTTGATTTTAATCTATTTAATTTGTGTTTTAAAGTGATTTAACAAGTTACTGTCCGAACTTCAACCTGGTGAGCTTTTTGCTTGAATATACGCTTCTGATAAAGTCTTTTATCATCTTTAGTCCTTCTCAGAATATTTACAGAAAAGATGGGAATTATTTGGTACCTATCATGGTTGTCTCATTTAGTATTTTTGCAGTTTATCCTTTCTTTAGGAGTGTACTTTTTGCTATTGAGCTTATATGTTAAATTTAAAAATTGTGATAGTCACCTTGGTGCAGTTTGTGCAGGATCATACTATCTAGCATGTACTCTGCAAAGTCCAAAAGCTTCCACCTTACTTTCCCATCTGCTTCATTTTTTCAGTAACTGAGACTTCTTACTTTCTTCCTTTTTGATTAACTGTCTGATTTTAATGTCTTTGTTCTACCATCTCCTTTCTTTCTCCATTCTCTATAATTTACATTAAACCTACAAAAATATGGAATTAGCATTAAGCCTATCATCCATCACCTCAGATTCTTTCCTGGCTTTGGGTTTCCATCTTCCTCATATTTTTTTTGGCTTGTCTGTATAGTTTATACTCTGTCTGAGGGCAAAGTGTGAGTTGCCCTGGAGCGCGCTCAGGCTACTAGGCCTTCAGCCTTGGAAACCAGCTGTATAACTTCATCTTACATCTGTAAACAGCGCCTTCTCAGTGAATAGCGTGCTTGTTCTTCTCTACTACTGTTGAAATTGTTCACCCACGAGATGTCTTGTTTTTGGCCACCGTTCCATTCTCTGTTTCTTCCTGTCAGTCGTTCATCTGTCTTGACCTCAGGCAGTCAGGGAGGATGACACCAACCAGATACACTTAGACATATTAATCAAAGTTCTTAAATAAAGTGCAGATATTCCCCCTTTTCATTGTGTATCAAATATCATTGAAAGGGAGATTTTGCTTATCTTTGACTATGGTTTAAGTCTCAGGTTGTCTAACTCTTGCTAAAGTCTCCAGGTTCTTTTCTTAGAGATGTACATCAGGTAGTGCCCTATATTGTGTCCTAGGGAATTTCTGCCAAGCAACTGCTTTCTGCAGTGAGAAAGATACTGTGTGGTTTTTTTTTTTTTTCATTTCTCCAAATTCACAAGGAGTGTTTAAAAAATCTATATTAGAAAATGTAGGTATTGTTCTTATTTTTGTCTCTTCACAGCAAGTATTAATGATGCTTTAAAGTTAAGTGTAGCTGTTGTAGAGTGGCTTTATGTAATGTGAACAGAGTTGTTGGCCTGTAAATAAAAAGACAGAGAACAAGCTATCTCTGGCATGTGTAAAAGTTCAGTTGCCAAATGATAGTTTTAACTGATTATGAATAAGAGAGAGGGCATAAGAGAGGGAAAGCAGAATCTAAAGCTATAAATAAAGACACATGGGAAAACAGTTAAGAATCGTTTCTTAATTCTATTGGTGTTAATTAGAGTGGGAAATTGTTGTTTTGCTTTATTACACAAAGCGAGGGGTATGCAAATTTGAATAATTTCCAAAATGTTTAGGACTGATCATGTGAATCTTGACATTAATACTAATTTGGAGTACTTGAGAATTTCACCTGAAATGATCTACTTTCTTGCAGTAACTCCTGAATGTATTAAAGGAAGCTTTCCTGAAACTAAAGGAATTTTGACAGATTTGTAGTGACAGAAGTGAGAGTAAAATTATATGCTAATTTTACATTACAGTGCTGCTTTGTCTCATTTCTGCTACCCATAATCATTATGTTTTCCAGCCAACTATATTTTTAAATACTGATTTCAACATTTGCTCACTAATTAACTAAGACTGTAAATTTTTAAAAATGCTGAAAGTTGCATTGTTCTGCCCATTTAGATTGAGTATCTGAAAATTTAATGCATTTTGTATTATTTATATTTATGTTCTAGGTCTGGATTCAAGTTATGCAGATTTTTTCATTTTCTTAGTGCTTATGTTGTCAATATAGAATAATTCCTTTAGGTCTTAGCTCTTAATATTGATTTTGTTTGCACAGAAAATATAATTAATTTCATTTTCCAGCTGAGAAATTTAAGTTTCTACTGAATATATGTGGAAAAAAAATAGAAATGCACCTTACACCATAAACTTCAGCAAGAAGAGGAACTTCCCTAGGGTAGTCACATACATACATTTTTCATACAGTGTGAAATTATCTTAATTATTAGAATTGTTGTAATTTAAGGTTTTTAAACCAATTCATATAATCCATATAAACAAACTGAATTATCAACTAGGTTGCTAATGATCAGTACAATGCTGAAATGAATACCGATATATATGTTTTTTTTAAGGAGAAACTTGAATCATTTGCTGCTTTTAAGACAAGATCTGCCTCCACTTTTGATTTCATTAGAAGTTGCCTTTGTCCCTAAAGACAGTAAGCTGGCCAATAACTGTTAGTTTACAATTCAGTCCCTAGTGGGTTCTTCCGAAATTGTCATTCATTGATAAGGGCATTCTATGGCAAAAGCTGTTCCTGCTTTTCTTAGCTCAGTGATTACCCATTGCAGTGATTATGTACGATTCAGTGATTTTATATGCCTCTTCTCCTGTACTCTGACCCCACATTAACTGTTGGCAAAGCTTGCCAGGCTGTTGAAAGGATCTGTCAGTTGTATTTTCCTTCGGAGAATTGCACCCTTGCAATATGTGGCTTGATATATGTGTTATGTAACAGTGCTAAAATACTTCTTAAAATTTTTCTCTTTTCGGATTTTCTTTTAGAATCAACTTTCCTCTACGAATAAAGGCTCTTCCCAGAGAGACTATGCTGACAATAAAACTACTTGGAGTGAACAGTGCCTCTAAAAATACAGAAGTGCTTGCTTGGACGTGCTCCCCATTGTATCCAAAACAGTGAGTTCAATTTTGTATGACAGCTTAAAAAAAGAGCATTCTTGAATATTATTGCACTCAACTTGGGAGGAATATAAAAGCAGAGAAATACTCATTTGAGAACCTTGCTATAATAAGGCTGAGACAGTAACTTACAGTAAACTGTACCTGATAGGCCTATAAGAGCCCTATGCATGAGCTTTTCTTTCTGTGAAGAGTTCTTGCAAATACATTGGTGCTGGATTTTGGCTTTTATAACTATTTAACTTACAGTAATGCTTCTCAGCCTGTTGAAAGGCCTTCCTGTACCCTTTGCTGTAGCTCTCCAGTTTCCTTCTCAACTTTGCCATTTGTTCACAATTATTTCTTTTTTGAATGTGTTTTCCTTTCTCACATCTGTTCATTCTATCTGCTAGTGATGACCACATTGAGCACCTTTCCCTCTACAGAGCACTTCAGAAGCTTTATCTTCTTTTTTAGCTTCTCCTTTTCTACACAGCACTCAGTGTAGCAGGGGTTTAAAGATGCTTGTAGACTTGAGTGTCTCTACAGTGGTACATAAGCAAAGATTTAAAGTAAATTTTCCACAGTAAGTTAAATATATTTTAAAAGTACTAAGACATCTTAATTTTCAATTAGGCCATTATAATAATACTTAATTTGTATATTTAATTTTATATAGACTCCATACCCCTGTCCCCTGTATGCCTCCAAATAAGATTCACAACAGCTGCATTGCAAAGTGCACAGCTGTCTAAGTTGGACAATAGAGAGATATGTTCAAGCCTCGCAAATTTCTGCATAAGCATCCAGCTCTCAGCTGTAGCACTTTCTGTCATCTTAAGATCTCTTCATCTGCTTCTGCATATGATGGCATCCTCTATTAAAAAAAAAAAAAAAAAAAAAAAAAAAAAAAAAAGTGGGTAGGGGGAGAAAAAAGCCCTAATTGCATTTATGCATTTACTATATATGAAAGACACTAGGTTCCATTGAATTTTAGGCCAAGAGCTTTAAAACACTAGCCTGTAGGCTGGACTGAGCTAGATGCTCTTTCTGTCTTTTCAGAAGAGAATTGAAGATTCATTTGTTCTGAGAAAGAGAGCGTGTTTCTGTGACTTAGTGATTAGAGCACTTTAACAGGAAGGAAGGAAGGAAGGAGGGAAAGAGGGAAGGAGGGAGTGGAGGAAGGAAGGAGAGAAAGAAGGGAGGAAGGAAAACATAAATCAAGTCTCTGCTCCAAGGAATGCTTAAGCGTTTTATTCAATGACCTCTTTCATTAGGCTAGTCTATAGAAAAGGGTGCAGCACTCACTCTTCCACTGTGTATGTTCAAAAAACAAGAACATGCATTATGCTTATTTTGAGTATTTCTATCTTTCTGATGCTTAGGATGAAGTAGATAGAGAAATGTATCTTGGCTCAGAGTCTGATTTGAACTGAAGTGTTAGAAATGTGCTGAGTCCCAACAAGGTGATGTGTGCTGGGTACGTGCAGAAGCTGAGCATTAGGCACGGAAGCTTAACTGGAGAACACTTAGGCACTTTTGGAGGTAAACGGGCTAGCTGAGCATCCTTTTCTTGAGGACCTATGTTGTACTAGAGTTTTCTTCTCAATATTCAAGTCCTAAAGCAAAGATTTTTTGGAAGATTTGAGACCCCTCAGCTTACTGTGATACATGTTTCATATATGCCTTGAAAGTTAGTATACTAATGTTTGTTAGGTAGATCCCCAAGTCATCTAGGCAATTTTGAATTTTACTGAGAAACAGCTTCATTCTTTCATGGCATAAATAGTCAGCACAGTGAAAGGAATACAAGGTTACTTTCCTTTCATTTGCTGTGCAATTGTACAGATCACTGCAGAAGTGACCTTCAAAGCAGAAATAAAAGTTGAAGTGTTTGAGGAGGAATGATTTAGGAATAATATGTGCAGCATCCCCTAATGTTAGCTGAGTTGTGAACAGCTATAGGAATTACTAACACAAAGAAGTTTAAGTGCTTTTTCCACTTTTAGCCAGCCACAGCTCCACAAAATTATTCGTTCACCGTGATTTGAATTGATAGACTGATTGAAAAAAATAAAGGTACCCCTGAAATTCCTTCTGAAATGTAAAACTTAGATATCTGAACATTTACCCCATCTGCTATTCCATTTCCTTGAAAGTCATAAATATTTTTTTACTAGAGTAAACTGGCTCTCAAGAGATTAACTATTTAGTTAATCTACTATTACTACAAACTATTTAGTTAGTAAACTAGCTTTCAAGATTAACTACTTAGAAAGTGGCAGGAATAAAACTGTCAGGTGGTTCTGAATGGATAATATTGTTAGTTAGTTGAAGCAACTGAGAAGCAAAAGTAGGAATTTGAGAGACCATTTCCTATTTCACAAGAAAATAAAATAATCATTTTCTTTTTAATTTAGCTCACTGATTTTGATAAAACATTAATAAAGTGAGCAGTGAACAATGAACCAAATCTTGCTCCTGGCACGAATCTAAACTTCAAGACTCATTTCAGTAGGATACTTCTGAATATGAAAGTGCATACCAAGAAAAGGTTTGTGCCTGTACTGTCATGCTAACACTGGAGAGTACTATGGCAAAGAGTATGCTATTACGGTATCTAGATGAACTGATTCTGCAAGTGTATCTAAAGAGATTAAGGAAAGCTGGCTAGGAAATCTCTGAGAAAGCATTTCTGAGACGGAAAATACCACTTTCCTAATTTTCACAGAAATGAGTTTGAATCTTGAAAAATTCTCAACTGATTCTCAGATCTAGGATTTAATTTATAGTGCAAAGGAGAAGAATAAGCTCTTTGAAGAAGCCAGTAGCCCTGATGTATTTGCCTGGGCCACGAAACATCCTTTTCAAATCCTTGTCCTAGCTGACCACTGAGCCATTCTTCACAGGGTCAGCAAAGAGGAGAGAGAGTAGCCTCTTTTTCTCAATTTAAATATATTTTTTTAATATTTCTTTTCTAGTTAAACAATGGAAAAAGAAAATAAATATCAAACCATTTTTTAAAACACAGTTCCTGATTTTTACCTCAATATTCTAATTATATTCTAATTAAAAACACATGAATGCTGTTCAAACTGTCTGTGGCTGATGTTAAAAGGAAAAAAAAAGTTGAAATTCCAGATATTACTTGGGAATCTTGAAGATCTTAAAGTTACCTAGCAGAAAAAAAAATAGACTGTGAATTTACTACTCTCTATAGGTTTGCTATCCATTTTCTTTTCCAAAATGGTAATTGTCACTGTATGGTGGCTCTCTGCTTTGTAACTTAATAATCAAGTTATTTATTTATTTTTAGTATAATCTGAAGAAAAGCTAAACAATTGCTTATTTTAACATACAATATGTACGAGTCACTTTCATCAGTATCATCAGTTTCATCAGTGTGGAAAGCTTCTTACCCTTATGGTCAGGACCATGTCGAAGTTCTATGCCAGATCAAAGGGCTATAACTTTTCTCTGGGATTTTAACATTCTAGTTCTTCTCTGAACAAAATATTAGCTAAGCGTAGTGTATGAGAAGTATATATATATTAAAAAAAAAAACTTACTTAAAGCAAGCATACTACTTACTATTCAGCAATCTGTTTTTCATTCCAGTTCTTTCCACATACCCTGCCTGTATTCAAACCACACAAACCCTAAAGATGATCTCATGAATTTGACCTGTTTTGTTTTGTTCCCATTAAGGGCTTGTCAGTGAGTAGATGTTAGTAAATTTCAGATTTGTTTATTTGAAATTATTTCCTGAATTCTGGTAATGTCTCACACTATTCTGAGCGTTCTCTTGCAGCTTGTTGGTTTAAAATATGACTGGCTGATGGACGTACTGGGCACCTTCTCTACTCCTTATCAAATGTATACTTGCATTATTGCCTACCAGCTTTGCATGTTTCTCCACAAATGCTCTTACCTTGTACAAAACTATCTTCCTACCAAAATTCTGCAATGTTTGCTTAACTGTAATTGTTTACCTTCAAATTATTGCTTATAAATTTATTTGTTAACTTCATTGATATGTTTTTGCAGAACAAGTGTGAAAGAATTAGGAACACAACTGAAGCAAATTTGTTTCAGAAGTCTTGAATAATCTGATAATTTTATATTTGCAATATTCTGCAACTTCAAATTTATGGAGGTCATTTAAACTAGAAATTATGAAAATGAAAGATGTGGTCCTTTTAGATGTCTGTAGGACATTTAGCATTACTTTACAGATGAAAATTACATCTCTAATTTGAGTGTTCTAGAGTGTTCAAGTACTCGTAATTATGATAAAATATTTATTTCATGGTATCATTCCAGTGCAGAATAAAGACTGCTTGGCCAATAAACTATGTATTTTTTTTATAGCTTAGCAGCTTTGAATTTCCTTTAAATTTAACTTCAACCCTGAATTATTGAGGTTTGTAATGTCAGGTTTGGGGATAATTGCATTATTCTTGTACTGTGTTTTGCCCTCATTTTACTGGTTTGTCCAGTCCAAACCGTAACTTTAATGTTGTATTCATTTAGGAATGAAAACAAGACTGCTTACTTATCCAGTAGGTGAGCTGCTGCATCCTCATTTTTTCTCCTTATCAGATAGGCTTTATATAAGATATATTATATCCCTAAATCAGCGCCAGTAAGCAAGCCAGTGACAGTACATCTTGATGGTGTACTGTCTCAAGAAGGCTTATTAAACTCAAGAGACTGTTCAAAAAGTGTTTGCAAACCAAAGTGCCAACTTTCCATTCGTTCACATCAGGAAAACTTGTTTGTCTCTTGAGCTGAATAGTTTAAATATCCAGAGCTAATTAAGAAGTCAGAAATCCGTCATTTGGGGCAATTTGGGAGATGTAATGTCTCCCACAGTACCCATTGCTCTGAGTTCACTGATTCTAATAACACGATTTATTTTGAAGTGGTATTTCCAAATCTGACAGAGAAAGCAACACAATTTTCCTCTTGCTGGGCTTGATGAGTGAAGTCTCCCATGTGACTTCGGGGCACAAAGTTGAACTTGTAAGTTAGAATAACTTGACCTGCTCTTAAACCACACTATCCTTGTGATCTGTAATGATACAGGAAGTTTATTTCATCTCCTCTTATAAACAAGAGTTGGGAATCTATGCGATTCCAAGTCTTTCCATCTGCCCTGGCTTTGCATGAGCATGTAAATAGATAAATGGCAGCAAGCACATAGCAGCGCTTGTGTATTCACCTTCTGATGTGCTTTCTGCTGAAGAGGACTTTTCCAGTTGCATCATGGAAGCCATCCTCTTTGACTGTGATCATTTGTAGTTCTTGCATACACTTTAAAAAAGGTCATCATCACTATCTTCACTTTATAGAGGGGAAAAGGGAGGGAGGGGCAGAATGGGGAATGATCTGCCTCAGCTCATCAGCAGTCCCAGGTAGCAGAGATAGGAATCTCTCTTGTCAGTAAAGGTTATGGTTTTCATGCTTCAGCTGTCGAATCCTTCCTTTTCTCAATGGATACTGTACACTTTCCTGTTTAATTTTCTTTTTTTAAAATAATGATGTGCCCTGTTCCAGTTTTATTTGCCTGTGTGGCTCCGCAGTGATGGATATCTTTTCACATGTTTTGCAGATGTCTCTTGAGTTTCCAGACTAAACTTAGTCTGAAGAGTGATTTACTGATGGAAGCTGAATAAGCTGCTCACTAATTTGTAAACATACACATTAGGATGGTTTATATATTGGCAATAAATATCCGTTTAATTAACATTCATTTTTACTAGGAGATATCATCTCCATACTATCCAAGTGGTTTTATGTCTCTGTTTTTCCCACAATCTCATCATCTGCTTTTACGTGGGAAGGAACAATCTTCTCCGTCCAGCAAAGATACATCCTCTGGTCTACAGCTCTGAGAAGCCCATCTACCTATTCTTCCTTATCTTTGTGGTCAGTCTTTAACTACATCTATGCAAGCTGCAAATGAGCTGAAATACTGAGTTCTGGGAAAAGCCTCAATTAAACATTTCTGCACTGCCTCTGACATCTAAGCTCCTTCTCTTATCTGCCTGTACCTAATGAATTTCCAGGTTTAACAGGAAAGAACCACTGTATGGATTCTTTTTTAAAGCTCCATATAGTTTTAGCGCACAATATGATAGTGATCGGCAATAATAAGAGCACAAAAGGATAATGTAATCTTTATGTTCATTCAGTTCTCAGCTACTCTTCCTCCTGCTACCAAATGTGCCACTTGGTCTAAATTATGATATAAACAGCTGACTACAAGGGAGTGGTTGAAGAGGTGCAACTCATTTAATAAAAGTCACCTAGGTAGATATCACAATATATTTCAGCCACCCTTGATCTGTTCTACGTTCACATCAGTGACCTGAATGGGAAAGGCTTCATATCACACAACTAGTTTCCTGAGTGTACTATTTGTTCACATCACAGTTCCTTCCTCTGCTCCCCTCCCTCTACACCTGTACCTGCAACTGCCAAAGAAAGTTTAGAAAATGTCATTGTCTTGACTCCTCCTGAGCCGTACTCTTCCAATAAAATGAAATGGTTGCACTAACAACATTAATAGCTTCAGAAGTGAAAAGCTAAAGTTAGCCCTAAATTCAATTTTGCACTGATTGTTGACTAAAAATGACATTGCAGGAGTTTCTTATTTCTTCTTCAGATGATTTCACAACAATTTATTTCTGTTCGCAGTTCAGAAGGTACTTTTTTTTCTAGCAATCTGCAAACACACTGGGATCAGAAAAGCCATCCAGGTTCTTTCGTGCCTCTACCATCCTCACCTCTGATAAAAGCTTTGGACTCAAAACTCATTTACCTGGCCTATTGTCTACGTTACAGTGGGCAGAGGAGAATTTAGCTTGTTTGTTCACAGCTTGATGGACTGGGCAGTGCTTGGAATAATAGTAATAAAAATTGCCAGTCGGTAGGGTCCCTTCCTACCTTACTGATTCTATGATTCTATGATTCTGAAGTCCAGGCTACTATATCTTTATTCTATATCTTTATTCAAGTACTGTATTTTTAATTCAAGTAGGATTAATTATGATTAGAATTTGCATCTGAGCTTTCTGATTTTATTTCAGTTCTCTGTACTGGATTAGGCTGACCTAGTATACACCATGCTTTTCCTCTCCGCAGACCATGTGCGTGCATGCATTTTTCTGATAAGATCTGTTTATGCGTGTAGTGCACAGACAGGCACTTGAGACCATAAACTTCTATCTGTCCAAAGACCACGTGCCATACATGCAGTACAAAAGTATCCCACTCAAACTCTTTCCAGCTCTGCATAGGCTCAAGTAGGATACTCCTGCCTCCCTGCCATCTACACATCCTGCCTGATAAAACCAGCAAGGGTCCTTTATTGTTGCAGTGGGTTATCATGGATTTCTTCTTTCTGTGGAATAAATATATGCTGCCCTTCCCTCCCTGCACCTCCACCTAATATAGAATATTGGTGTCTCACAGTCTTTTGGCGATACTTATCACCAAAATGAAATGCTGAGACAGAAATATGATATAATCCTAATTTTACACCTACTTTAAATGTCCACCCATGTCACACAAAAAGTCAGTGGTAAAGTGCAGTGTTGATCTGGAATTTATTGGCTCCTTGACTCATGTTGTAATCCTTGGAAAAGAACAGATGTTCCCACAGCAATGGAGGCCATCAATGTGCAACCACAACTGATCTAGGCCAGGTTTTTACTGGCCATGCAAAGATAAAAGCCTTGATCTCCTGCCACTTATCTCTTAAGACATCCAGTTCCATACTTTTTGATATAACTTCAATAATCCCTAGTTCATCTTGTCTCCAGTACTGATGCAGTATTTCTGTCTGTGTTTATTGGTATTTGCAGGCTGTTCATTCATGGTACTGTGCTGCTTAGCATGACATTGTACAGCACGTTTCCAACAACGATGATTGCTCCAGGCATCTGCAGTACTGATATTGTAGCCCCAGTAACATTGCAGGTAAGAATTATTCCATGAAAAAGCAAAGGAAAGTTTTGTTTTCCAATAAAGTCTAGGAAAAATGGCTCATCAAAACCACACAAATTAAAAATCTTATTTTCATTACAGCTTTCAAAGATAGATTTTTACTTCCATATCACAAGGTTTTCCAAAGGGATGGAAAAGTATAATTTTGCACAATGGCAAATATATATGATACTTTCTATATCAAATAAAATCTGTGAAGGGTACTTTTTGTTACTATTTTCTTTCCAGAAATAATTTGGCACAAATTACTGACTTGGTACCTGAGTTACTGCTGCCTTTTCAAATCTGAACTTCTCTTCCAAGAGCTATTGAACTGTGTGGTGTAATAAATGTAGCATACAGTAGCATACAGCTTGCAATTAAAATGAGTAGCATAAAGGGTCTGTAAGGGAAGTAGCTACACACAAAACATCAATATGTATCAGCATAGTTCTCCCTCAGTGGCTACATGCTGAGCACTTACTTACTAACTCTGGGTAGAATGGGGCTCTGAGTATTGAAAATACATTAAGTCTGCTTGGATGTTCTGTAACTTTTTCAGGTTGAATTAGTAACTGGATACTTCAAGAGCAAAGCCAGTTGTTTTCTGTATTAAAAAGCTGAGTCATTGTTGATAGATAACATATAAAAGCAGATAGCACAGATCAATGAGGCTAGCCTAAAAATGCGCTATTTTTAATAGACAAGCAAATGGAGATTTTCTACTCTGAGGAGCTCAAAGAAGACTCCTTAAAATAGCTCTCTCTTATTAATAATGAAAGAAAATTGAGAAAGTAGATGACTACTGATTTATAATCTCTCTCTGCTGAAAGAAACCAGACAGGAGGGTCTCTCCTTTTTTTACCACTTGTTCTCAATTATTCCCGTGTACGTGACAGTATCAGGCTCTGTGAACGTCCTGGAAATATTGCCATAAAATTAGCTTTTCTGATGTTACTGACATGACACTTGCATTTTATAAGGAATTCTTTTGTTCACCTTTAGAAGAGAGATATGTATCAAGCATATAGATAAGAGATCCTTTTATCCTACTTAGAGTAGTGCCCTTAGTGTGAGCTAATAGGCCAAAGCTGGCTGTACAAGTTGAGCTGGATTTTAAAGAACAATCTGAATTTTCACCAAATTCTGTATTCATATCCCCAAACACCTCCAGGTTTATAACTTTGATTGCATGCTTTTTTCTTTTCCTCTGTACCTTAAAAAACATTACTCTAAAACTTTGCATTTCTGAGGCCCATCTGGAAGTGCAAAGAATGAAAAATCAGTAGAGGCTGTACATATATGAAATTGAACATCCAGAATTGAAATCAAAAACCTAATTCCCTTCTTTGAACTGGAAAACTTGACATATGAATTATTCTTGCATCTAGTGTTAATGGAAGCTTTCTATTTCAGATCCATCTCTCATTAAGAACTAGGAAGGGAGGGAAAAAGGCAAAAACAAGCCTTGAGTTCATGCAGTTCTAACAAAACTGAAATACAGTGGATAAAATTCTTCTCAATGACAAAAGTCCCACTAACTTTGGCAGGTCAGGTTTATCACCAATGTATTTATGTAATATATATTACATGCAATGAACATTCGCAGAGAATTATCCTCTTTTTTTTCTCAACTATTTGGTATGCTTCCTGTACAAGTCCAAGATAACATTTATTAATAATTGTATCTGAGAATATATATTGTTGTCTCTCATTCTCTCTCTCTCACTCACTCTTTTTTCAAGATTGACTTTCCAGAAACTAACTTGGAGTTCATTAAGCCTGAACCTGAAGAGAAAAGAGGTGATCTTGAAGAACCAACCAAGGATTGCCTCAAGCATATTGCAAGACTTTCACAGACACATTCTCTCTTGCTGTAAGTTGTACCTAGATAGCCCTGCTGACTCTTGGGCTGTTTTTTTTTTTTTTTTCCCCTTTCTATTTTGTTATCTTTTCACATCCCTGAAGCGAGAAACCAATTTCTGATTTAAAAAAGATTTTCAGATGATGCAGTTTTCAGTAATAAATCTGTGTCAATATTAGCAAGAAAGCTTTCAGGTTCTATGAAAATCAGCATCCCTTAGTAATAATAAGCTCAAACTGTGAAATCACAGTAGCTAAATAGCATATAATCATTAGAAGGACAATCTTTGTCGAGTTCCATTATAAACAAGGAAAGGAGTATGCAAAATTTTGCTTTCATGGAGACATATAAGGACAAAGTGAAACAAAAACACATCATGTACACTAAGGCAGATTAGTAACTTCAGATATGTGTAGGTTACATTATTGAGTAGCATTAAGTACTCTATAAAATAACAATTTTAGATCTAATCACAGTGGAATTAGGAACATATGTGCTTACAGAGAGCTATCATACCAGTCTCAGTTAATTGTATTAATTAATCCATGATCAAAGACCAAAAGATGCGTTAGTAGTCCAATAACTAAATAACTTAAAGCCACTTCAGCCCTCCCAGTGTGATATGATGCACCTGTAAAGAAGATTTTTCTGTGCTGCTTTCTGTTTTTAGAAAATGATTCCTTTATAAAAACAGGGAGGAAAAAGATAGTATATTTAATGTTGACTTTATCTTTTTGAAAGGTAGGATGAATTTAAAAATTATTTATTATTAACCATGGTATCTGAGATTTGGTTATGTTTTATTTTATTTTTAAGAATGAATGGGAGATCAGTATCTTATTGTAAATAGCCACTGTGCCAGAGCACTGGCAAGTTGCCAACACAATTTCCACCTGCAAAAGGGATTCCAGAAATGATTTGGGGAACATCAGACCTATGAATCTTACCTCTATCCATGGCAAAACAGTTTTGGTTATGTAACAAGGAGTAGGATCATGAAGCATTTGTGTAAGCATGGAGAAATCTATCAGGCAGGTGCCAGAGTGGCTTCTGTGAATAGAAATCCTGACTCCCTAATCTGTTGCAGATGTAGAAGGTGATCACATAGACGCTGCGGATTCAGGGGCTGAGGGTGCATTTGAACTCTCAAAAAGCTCTGGTGAGGTTCTGCATCAAATATTGTTAAGGAAATGAGATTTCCCTGGATTTAGAGAAAAGATGATTAAAGGCAAAATTTGGATGCTTAATGGTGGCTTTTCAGAATGGAAATGAGTTGCCATTAGAGTCCGTCAGTACTAAATACTGGGACCAGTTTTATTCAGTATCATCATCATCAATGGTCTGGGGAAGGAAGGGGCAGTGAAATCTCCAAGTCCGTAGGTGATACTAAGCTCTGACAGATAGTCAAATGCTGTGTCAGTAGAGGGGAACTCTAGAGGCACCACACAAAACTAAACAGGCAGAAAAATGGCAGATGGGCTTCTGCGTGTGGATAATACCTTTAAGGGACAATATCTAAGGAAACATCATCTAAGCTGTCTCTACATGATACTGAACTCAGAAATAGCTGTTACAACTTAGGACAGAGGTCTTGGTATTACTGTTGACACTTCCCTGAAATCATGAGTACAATGTGAAGCAAACAGCCAGAAAAGCCAACTGGCTGTGGGGCAGCATCAGGAAGAGTATTGAGAACGAGTGAGACAGTGTCTAGCTGCTTTGCTGCTGTCTAAAACCTTGGCATGTTGTATTTTGAATATGCTACATAGTTCTGGCTCCAGAAGGACACAGCTGTGCCAGAAGAGGTACAGAGAAGAGCAACTAAATTGATTAAGGGAATGAAGCAGTTGCCTTACTAGGAAAAAATAAAAAGGCTGGGACTCTTCAGTTTGGAGCAGAGAAGGCCAAGCAGAATTTGATTGAGGCTTACAAAATTATGAAGGTACTGGTTATGTGAGCGTAGAATTGCTGTTCATCAGATTCCACTTTGTTGGAACTAGGGACACTTAATGAAGCAAGTAGGAGATCAGCTGGCAACAAATGCAAGAAAGTAGTTATTTAAACAATCAAGGTGTACCTCTAAAACTTGTGGACACAGAGAGTTGTGGAGGTAGATGACAGCATCACATTCATGAAGGCTATGCACAAATTTATGGACAACAGATCTGTAAGTGGATACAGCAAAGATGAGGCAAGGGTAGACCCTGTAGCATCGCTAATACAGCATTTTTGGATTCTGGGCAAATATAAGGGGAAGAGACCATAGAGAGTGGCCAAGTCCCTTTGCTTTCCCTTTTCCCTAAATAACATCTCCATCGACAATGTTGAGAGCAGAACACTGGGCAAGACAAGTCTGGGCTGCAATAGCATTTTGAAGTTTTTGAAGGAAGTAAATGAGATCATGACCACTCACGATGATTCCCAGAATTAACAGTGTCATTCTGAAATGTCTTTTTTTTTCTAGTTTTCCCTTCCATTATATTTATACAGTTATCTGTGGCTTTCTTCATTCACATCCCTTTCCAGTTGTTATTATAGTGTTCCACTCTATCATACAGTATTCTTTATTATTCTATGAATTATTTACAAGTAGTTCATTCAAGGTGGCGGTACTCACAGGAGTCACCAATACTTTTTTCAGCAACTGGGAATTTTGCAGATCAGATATGACTGTGGCTGCTACTAAGGCTTCCATAGCTGAAGATTCTTGGAGGAAAAAGATAGTCCTTGCTTTTTATATGCCTTGTTTTTATATGTCAAAGGAAAGAGAGGAATCTAGGCAGTCATTTAGTGGCAATATGTCCATATGATGCCTCAGGTACAATATAGAAATAAATCTGTAGTTGGAAGGTGCAAGAATACTCTCTCAGGCTGTAGTGATCCACCTGAAAGCAGAGCGAATATGTAAAAGGACAGAAAATGTCATTAACCCTATTGCAGAAAAAGAAGAAATAATGGTTAAAACTAGCCAACCATGTGGCTGTCCTTGTTAGAAAGAGGCTGCTGTGTCCAGCATCCTGATGGATGCAAGACTGCTGTGGCTCTGTGTGCCCAGGTCCAGCCATTAGCAAGACAGAGCACACATTCCCAGGAGGCACGCACACGCAGGACACAGACAGCAGGCCAACACAGACAGAAAGCAGACCCTCACCAGCCCCGACATAAACACGCAGCACTCCCACAAACGTAAGCGGCATGGACAGACCAGTTTTGTTCCTTTTTTCTAGCTGGTCAGGATCAAAGTCCGCTAGTGGAACATATGTATACATACATATGAATATGTATACATATATATTTGTATTGATTATCAAAATAACAATCACTCCGGCAGTTGGTCTTAGGTGGTCTATGCAGTAATTGATCCCCAATGTCCCTGCTCTCCCCAGTTGCTGCCACCCAGATGTACAAGCCCCCAAGGTGCACAGCTGCTGTTTGAAAGCTTAAAAGTTTCTATTTAAAGTCAATATATGAACGGGGTCATTTAACTGATCTGTCCTGCTGAATACCACCTAAATGCAAAGGAAAACAAGACAGATAGGCAATAGACTCTTAGGGCCTAACTTTATCTCTTTTTTTTTCTGTTTGTGAATTCTACTTCACACAAATATAAAGGTGTGTCTGTTGACCTGAAAGACATGCTGCGAATTCTGACACTGCAAGTAAGATACTTTTCTTAAAATAATTACTAAAAGTCATGATGGAATTTGTATCATAGGTAGGTTCTTCTACTGCATGCATTTATGACCTTGTTCTCCTAGTGGAAAAAGAATAAACGTTCAATCCTGTGACATTAGAAAATACCATATCCATCTCTATACAGCCAGTCTCTGTTCCTGAGTGCCTGGCAATTCAAAATTTCAATGAAGAAAAATTCTCCAGTGCCTGTGCAGCCAATGTATGTCATTGCTGTGAGCTATGAAAGCCACAATCTTAATAGAATTTGAGAAGGGATAAGATATTTATTTGGCTAAGAATGTCCCAAATTATTGCAAGTAGAAAGAAGACAACTTTGGAAGGGATGCGAACATTTGGATTTTCAGCCCTGCTTACACTTCCAGATAATGAAACACTTGCCTGGAAACAAACTATTTACTTAATGCCTTCTACAACATATCTCAGACCTTTTTCTGAAATACCTAGATCTGTTTAATGTCACAGTTAGGAAATCGAACTAAGCAGATGGATCACAGATTTAGTCTAGCAGGACCAAAGGAGTCCATGTTCCTCTTGGCTTCAGTAATGATTTGTGTCAACTGGAGATTACTTTGCTCTCTCTCAGTTTGTTTTTGAAGGCTCTGATATCATATTAAGACTATCAGAGCTTTTTCTTTCACAGGGAACTTCTTTTGTATTCTGATGATACTGAAGCCTAGGATTTAATATAGAGAAGCAAAGACCTCTGAATTGTTGACAAATCAGATTACATAGCAAGAATTATTCTGAAGTACCTCTCTCTATGGTGAAATATGGAGTAATGACAAAGCATTTTATCAATATGTCACTCAGCCACCTAATATCTCTGTGAGGAAGTCAGTATTGCATCCTTTTTTGTAAGTACGATGAAGCATGATATGCTAGACCTTGCAAACAGAGAAGTTGCTACGGAGAAGCTTTCCTTCTCTTCAAATTCATACAAATACTAGGGAAAAATCACTCTGTGTGAGCATTCTTGTTTACTTGGGCACATGCATGCATGTGCCTAACCCCATTTTAAATGCAAATATGCTAAAAAGATAGACAAACCTGCACTAAATAGTCAAAGCAAGGGCAAGAGTGAAAGCTATGGCTAGCATGTTCTGTCCCTAGTTGTTACAGAAGTTAATTGGAGATAGTGTGTAGGAATGGGTGTAACAATAATTTATCCAGTAAGAATTGCACCTTCTCTATTGCACTGTCTCTGCTGGAAAACCCTGGCAAACAAAAACAACAGCAAAGATAGTAGAGAAGGAAGATGAGAGTGCTTGGGAAGTGAAATAACCATATGTGTGTGTCTTTTGACACTTCATTTTTATATGACCAAAGGCAGACAGATCCAGAATATAAGCACCACTTTTCTTATAAGAGCTGGTCTACAGAAAATGGTACTCAAAGGAAAACAAGTACTTAGCCAAAAAGCTATGTACTGTATGACTCAGCCCCTATGTACAATAAAGTTTGTTGCTACACAAAGCTCCAGGTGGTTTTAATTTCAAACTGAATTTCGAATCTTCTCTTCCAGACTCTCAGAGCAAAAGAAAAGAATATTATGGTTTTACCGTTACTATTGCAATAATCAAAATTGCTCCCTTCCTTTGGTACTGGGTAGTGTACCCAGTTGGGATCGAACATCTGTGTCAGAAATGTATGCTGTGTTGAGGAGATGGAGATTTTCTAACCCTCTGGAGGCACTTGGGCTCCTGACATTCAGGTAAGAGAAAATTAACCAAGTCAGAAAATAACAATAAACAGAGTGGTCATGTGCAGATTAATTCAGCACTTTGATTTGCTCAGCATAGTATCATGTTCTGGTTCATTGACTGTCTGCTTTCAGCTCTGTCTCTGAGTCAAAGTGAAGATGTACTTGAAACTCCTGCAATGACCTTGAGTTGAATGAGCTAGCCCTGCCTTCCTGGTTGAGAAGGTTTTCTATTTTTCAGGATAATGAAAAAGGTATTTCATTCTATATAGCAGATTCAGGCAGTTTCTGGTAACAGGTGATTGCTCAAATACTTAGCACTTACATATCACTTTGTATATTCAAACTACTGTACAGACATGAAGTCAGTGACAGGAGATAAAGAGGACTGAACTATGCTTCCAGATTGTGATACCATATAAATACGTACAATCTCACCTGTAATCGCTCTTTATAAGAAAAATAGAACGAAACTTTGGAATCTGTTCCCGTCACTTTGAATAAATTCAATTGTGATTCCTTATGTTACACCCCTGTTTATCATACTGGGAGTGGATTGTGTGTTGGAAGGCTTTCTTGATGTTTGAGATAGTCTTATCTGTGTTGTAATACTGAGTGTCAGGGGACAGAATCTGTGTCAGCAGTTACATTTCCTCCAAAAACTTGGGGGATGTTTAGTATTAAGCAATCTACTTGTGAAAACATCAAACCTATGGGTAATATCGTTGAGCAGATGTTGTATTATCAAGTCCTTGCTTGTCCAGGTAAACACGACCTGCACTTGCTTTGCAATCTCAGTTCCTCATTATACACAGAAGCTTTAGAAAAAAATACTTCACTTATACCTGTTCGTGATGAATAGGGATTGTACGCACTTGTAACTCACCTCCATGTTATTAAAAAATAGTTACTTAAGAATCTAAACCTAGCCGTAGACTGTTATTTCCTTCTAGAAGAGTATACCTCTTTCTCAGGTTTATATCTGAACTGAAATATTAGCAGTTTCACGTGTGAATGTGTGTCCTTTTTATGTTTAGTGAGAATGATGGAAAGAAAGATCTTGAAAGATCAGGTTTTGGAGCATTTCATGTGTATCGTATTTACCATTATTAAAAGATTAGAATTCATTTGTAATTTATAAGAGAATCATGTAGAAAGGAGTATATGGGCAACATGTTGTCATCCACACCCCAGAATGGCAAAAGATTTTAAGACAGTTTGTCAGGCTTTCAGAGGCGACCTCGTATCTAATTTTGATTCTGTGTGTGGATGGCATTTTTGCAAACAAAGAGCTTGATTGTTCTTTGAAGATGAAGATCGGCATTGGGGTGTGGTGCAGAATATTAGTCCTGTCAGTGCTTCGCAGGGTACTTAATACGACTCAGCCTGTCACAAAGCTTCTCAGTATGTAGTAGATGCAGTGTTCCTGCTTTCATTCTGGCTAGCTCAAAGGTCTGTGGTATGGAAAGATAGGAAGATGTCACCACTTTGTCTCTCCTAGTGCCACTCTTCGGAGTGGCTGGCACCAGCAGCAGCAAGCAGCACGAAAGAACCAGAAATGCTTCTGATGAGGACCTTAGTTGGTCTGTCCCTTTAATTGCATCTTCTCAAAGAAGATGATAAAATCAATCTGTTTTTTACTTCACGGAGGCATTTTAAAGAACTTCTGGATCACACCTTAAGAAGCAGAGGGACTGCGTTTTCCTAAAGTTCCCTGGCTTCAGAGAGGTCTAGGCTGCTTCACTTAACTGCTATGAGATGATGTGTATATGCAAATTGAGACAGTTGAAGGAGCAGGCCACTTTCTGTATAAATGGATTGCTGAGGTTTCTTCTGTCTCCATCCCCCCCCCCCCCCCCCAATTTCAATCATTTTGAAAAGTAAAGTGGCACTGCATAGCACCATTACCTTCACTGGCTTTGAATTGTAGGTTCCCTAACCAAGCTGTTTTTGAAGGTTAACTCAACTCTAGCGTGTATTATGCCTGGCTCTAACAATTCTTCAGCTCACTTCCTGACTTCTATCATCAATAAAGCAGCTCTAATTTCTTGTGATTACTGAGATACAGCTGAAAGATCCACGTTCATCTAAAACATGGACAGAGTATAAAAGAAATTTTCTTTATCCACATTTATTTGCTAGTACTTGTATTAGCATCACTATAGGTAAGCAAAATGGATTAGGGCTGATCCTTGTCTACGTGTATGGCTAACATAATGCAGGAATATGAGAAAAGCTGTATTAAATCAGACAGTCAGTGCATCCTGTCTCTGGCAGTGACCAGATGCCTGGGGAAGACAATGAGAATGGGGCAAACATAAGGACATTTTGCTGCTCTCCCAGTTTCCATTAATCTGGAGCTCAGGGAATTCCTGAGACAGAAGTTTTTTATGTTTTTATGTTTTCTTTTTACTTTGATTAATTTTTCAAATCACTTTTGATTCCACACAAACATTCAGTATATGGAACATCCTGTGGCGAGGAGATCCACAGTTCAGCTATATGTTGTGTCACTTGAATATGAAATCTTTATATATGAAGATCAGCAATTTCAAACCTGCCAGGATTTTGGATGCCTCCTTTGCTGGAACTTCATCTTGCAATGTCTTAGGAGATCTGAATTCCTGTGAGCATCTACTTAGTCATAACACGTGCTAGGGTACTCAGAATTTCTAGTTACTTGTGTAAGTTTTGGGCTAGGGAATCTAAATTATCCCTCCTTTAAAATAAAGAGGAAGAATCTGTATATCTGTTATCACATTTATAAGGATAAAAAAAAAAGAAAAAGAAATCATTGGAGGTGCTGTCAAGTTAGAAGTCAGCATCTCACTCACAGAGCTTAAGGAGTTTTGTCATGACCCGTCATATCGAGCCCCAATGTCCTGCATATGGGTTTGAACTCTTTTTGTGATTTGCTGAAGCTTTTAAATCAGCTGTTCACAACACATCTAAATTTGGAGTTCAATAGACATTTCTTGTTCTTCAAGCATGTCTCTCCTTCTGTCTCTCCTTCTGCTTGTCTCTTCTTCCACTTTGCAGGCACATCTCAAGGCAGCCAAATAGTAACATACTCATTAATGCAGTAGAAAAGAGGAACTTTCATAAATTGGAAACATAATCATGGTACATTTCACAGATAAATTCAGTAGCAACCTTGCATCTAGTACTTGCATCAAGTGTATTAATTCTCACAGCCATAGGAGCCAATGCTTAAAAAACAATTTAAAAAACAGTGACTATTTCTTTACTCAGTGCAGATGGAGGTGTAGAGGGAGTGCAGAATAAGATTTTACACTTTTAGTTTTGCCTCTAATTTCAGGGAAGGGTGATTATAAGCCATTGCATGAAAAATAGATTTTTTCCTAAGGCAGAGGCTGTAAAGCGGCCCCTCCTTCCCAGCAATGCTTGTTGCTGCCCTGTACATTTTACCATTGATGTCACTTACTGGGTTTGGTAAAAAGCCAAGCTTTAGTGGAGTTAAAGCTTCTCTAACTATATCTACTTAGCATGGTACACTAGCCAGGGAAATGATACCAGGACACTTGTTTACTCAGAGGGTTTTCTTAGTGATGGAGATAAGCCAAAAACAGTGTTATAAATGCCATCATATATGGTGTAGTGCTAGCATGCCTATGTTTTCTGTATGTATAGAACAGCTGTACTTACAAATTGTTGTCATGTTGTTTTGTTTTTCAAATTATTTAAAATTTGAGGCAAAATATGTTCATTATCCTAAAAAGCAGATAGCCTGAGAACAATATTCAGTTCATCTGAAATGGCAGGGCTTCAAAGCACCATAGAGCCTCCTACTGAATGTTTGCTTTAGACTTCTTTTTCTGGCATGTCTAGAGTACTCTTGCAGTCAGGTATCATGGCTAGGAAGGCTTGATTCTGAACTAGAATCCAAAATCAGCAGTCAGAAAAACACTATCATACTTTACAGCATTATGTGAGGATAGGGCAACTCTGAAGGGAAAACTTTTATCAGTCATCAACTGAGGTAAAGAAATTACCTCTCTGATAGACTTACCAGTTTTTCTTAAAAAAATCCTGCTAAATTCTTGCTATGTCAGGGCAACTGCACAGATCAGGGCATTCCCCCTAAAACCATCTGCTGAATCAAAGGTTCTTGAGGTTGAACATGCAGGTATAAGAGGGATTTTGTACTGCCTTGCGTAATCCCCTTCGTAGAGCAGGCAGAGGCATTGGGGTATGGAAAGATGAGACTCTTCCTGCCCCTCCCTGGCCAGAGAAATTACCCTTTTGGTTAGAGTATTCCTCAGCCTTTTACTCTCATGATATTACTGTTGCTTTTTACATTATGTAGCGGGGTGTCTGTTGAGTTTCAGAGTTTAGAATATATATACCAGTATATTACGAAACTCACTTTCTAACTGATAATTATAATCAAACGCAATACCTTGAGGCCAGATTTTGTTCTTGCACCTTTGAAAGCCAGATTCATTTTTTAAGTGTTGAATCAAGTTGTCATGTGTTTAATAAAACAGAATTTAGACTGTTTCCTGCAAGTTCACAACAGAATACCCTAAAGAGTATTTATCAAAAAGATACAGCAAGAGCAAGAGCTTATCTTACCAGTACATGTCTTCCCTGTTTGTATCTTATTTAGTTTTAAAGACTGTAGTAGTATATCAATATTGAAAGCAAACATGGGCTTATGCAAAGAAATAGAATATGAACAAAGCAAAAATGTAAACTTAATTTGATACTTTGCTGTACAGAAGACTACCGATAAAGCTTTAAAATGGCTTTGTAGTAATGCACATGAAATTTAGTGATAACTTATGTTATATTATGTAATCTAGTTTGTTAGGAATAGACAGCTCTTAATAATACATAGCAGACTATGATTAATTCCCTAGTCTTTTCACTACTTATAACCTTTGGTAGCTTCCTTGCGAAATATGAAGGACATTAGCAGGACAACTAGTAAGGGAGAGCTAGGTAGGGTAAGGCATGCTTTCTGTACCTAAATGTGTACTCTAATCAGAAAATTATAGATAAGCAACTGTTTTCCATATTTGGTCTTTCTTTTCTTTGGGTTTAACATAACTGTCAACAAAGTTTGTCTCCAAGATTGGGAGAACCTTCTAAACCATAGTGGTTTCATACAGTTAAACCTTTCTTGTTCATTTCTTCCTATTATTCCTATTAACATAGAGTATTGTTTCACGTAGGGTCTCCATGACATCTTAAACTTATTGTAGTCAAAAGATCTTTTAGACATTATATATGAACATTAGTTAAAGTATGCTTTCCATGAGTAAATTCTACACATCCATGAAAATCTGGTGTCCTTTTTAATAATGGTATTTGCTCTTTCTATGCTTCCTTCCAGTCCTTACCATTTTGTAGTTTTCATACACTCACAGTGTTTTGTGTAGAAGCTTTCAGAGGAATGAAAAAATTTCAACAACAAAAAGGAAAAAAAATCCTGCTGGTGTCTACCATAACAAAAATGCTAAAACTAAGTTCCCTACCTGTTATTCTTTAAATATGTTCTCTCTTACAGTCTAATTGGTTTTTAAATACTTAAACTGTTGCCTAAAGCTTAACTCTGTATTCTTTTAAACTGTTATTGTATACTTTCTCTCCTGACATAGTTGCAGCGGTTAGTTGCATGCTATCCTTTACTTGTTAGAGGGCTTTGGGTTTTGAATTGCTATCTTGATTCTAGCAGTTTGCTACCTCTGCCTTCGTTGTTTACAACAGACCTAATGTAATGTGCTTCATGGGATCTTTCCTTTTGCAAGACTGCAACCGAATTTAAAGTTCATACTTAAAATGTGAGGGGAGTTGCAGAACTGTATGGCATGTTACAAGCCTCTAGCAGAAAGGATGGCACATGAAAGGTGATGTTCTCCGCAGAGACTCTCAGATGCTAGAAAAAGTAGTGAATTGTACTACTCCATTTACCTGTCAAATATCCTCCAGATATTTGAGACTATGTAATAAAATTAGGATAATATAACTGTTAAAAATGAAATGCACACCGCAGCAGCATTAACTTTTCTGTTTGGATCTGATTTAGCTGAAAAATATAGCTAGACAAATAGTTCCCTACTGACTATCTGTATGAAAAGAATCAAAGGCTGTAAGTTATTCTTACATCTAAAGCAAACTGTAGTTTATGTTCATTCAGCTCAAAATTCAACTTTTTCAGAAGTTGTTGTAAAGTCTCAAAGCACACCTAACTACGTAGAGGGAAATTATAAAATGGATGGCTGTCAGTTATCTGTATTATGCAGGGAGGAAGGAGTAAAACAGTGTGATTATAAAACAGCAAAAGAGGTGTTGAAGTTAAATATCAAAGGAAATCAGTTTCATAATTTAAGAAGAATCCAAGCTGCAAGACAACCTCTGAAGGGGAAATTTGGAAATCCTGCTTAGTGTGAATTGTTGCTAAGGGCTAGACACAGAAACCATCATTTACATATTGCTTTTTCTTCAGTAGTGTTTCTGAGTGTATAAGCCTGGAACAAACTTACAAGAAGTCACAGTCCATGTTGTAGAGCAGTTGTTACCTGAAGGGAGGACAAACAAAATAACTAGAAAAAGAAAGCTACAATATGTCCCAACATGTTCAGGCAGGTGACTGGGGAACAGACTGGTTCTTTTCATTTGGATTTATTGACAAATAGCTTCTTTGTCAAGAAAAAAAGGAAAAAAAAAAAAAAAGAACATCTAAAAGCAATTGGAAACCTTGGTCAAAATTACCAAATAATTTGAAGTAGTAAAAATATAAAGAAATATATAAAGAAATATAAAAATATAAAGAAAGAGTCACATAAGCAGTGTTATGCTGGTTTTGTTTTAGGCTATTTTTCTCACTAACTTCACAAAGGGGTTTTGGTGACAATCATAAAAGAGCTAGGGAGAGAGGGTGCTGAATCTCCTGCCCCTCAGAAGCCACTGTCATAAGGCACTAGTTGGGACTGTGGTAGTCGCTGTTTCAAATCCTTGCCAAAAATGATCTGATGAGCTCAGGTTTCTTGGGCGAGCAGCCGGAGCACAGGGCTGTTCGCTCCGTTGTAATACAGTGATCTTATCTGCCTGGTTGCAGCATTTTCGGGAGGTATAAATCATTACATATTCATCACAGCCAGCCCTGGAACTCAGCTGTCCCCTAATCTCCATGCTATGAAGCTACTTCTCCTAGGCCTAGAGCAATTTCTTGCATTCAGTCACTGAGCCAAAAAATCAATTAATTGTGTCCTCTAATCAAGAATAATTTATGAACTACTGAAATCAGATTTGACACAGCACTCAGAAGTTTGCCAGATTATTCACCGGAAAACCCCTCTAGTCCTAATTGATTAGAAGACTGCAAGAAGAGAAAGTTTCCAGCAGCATCAAGGATAGAGTTCTTTATTCAGACCAGCTTCTGGACCTTACCATGTTAGTGGCTTTTAAAGCTTAGTTAGTGGCAAATAAAGCTTGTGAATGTAAGCATGAATAGCAAAAGTACCTAAAAATACTCTTTGAATTTGTAAGGATTACTGCAACTAATTTTTATGAGGGTGCTGAATGTTTGCTCAGATTCTTAAATACAAATGTACGGGGAAAAATAGATAGCATTTGATATTTTTCTGTTGTTCCTGTGGCCCTAAACAACATTGAAATTCAAGAGAGCGATGGGTATTACGTTTGAGGCTTAACAAATTGTCAGGTCTTTCAAAACAGTTCAACTCCGCTTCAAGCCGACCTTGAAATTTACATGCCGAAGGAAACAGTTTAGTAATCAAGAGCAATAAATTACCCCAAATCTCATGCAGGAACAGAGTGACAAGAGCCATGTTTCCCAAAAAAACCTGACCTCTAGATTTTTCACTGCAGTGCCTATGCTCTGAAGCTCATCGTTATTCTAATCACATCTCATAGAAATAATTGTGGTCACTTAGATATGGCCCTAGTCTTGACTTTTGGCAAATCAGTTTGAAAGAAATCAAATGTTAGATTATCTGGAAATGCTGAGATGATTAAAATAATTTTATACATTCTGTGTTTAGCTGGAAACATACAGTTTTTCTCATCATAATATTGGCAATATTCAAATGTGGGCTGCTAGTAAGGACAAGCAGTAGCTAAGTAATAACGTTTTATGCTTGACTTGGTGCCTGTAAAGAACGTATTTCACTCTTCAGTAACCTGTTGAACTTGGCAAGAAGGGAAAGGGAAAGACTAATTTTCATATTATCTGCACAGTCTTGGCGTACAAGCTTTTGGAGCAATAGCATAATTAGATGATAGGATGATATACACGGAATTAATTTTTTTTTAATATAGGATGATATACACGGAATTAATTTTTTTTTAATATACAGTCTTTATTCAAATGTGTTTTGTTCTCAATAGGCATGTAAATATTAGAGTGGCAACTTCATATTCCTAATAGATTGTCTAGAATTAAAAAAGAATAAAAATTAACCTTTGCAAAATAAGCTAATTTGGGACTAAAATAATCTATCCCTCCCTCCCCATCAAGACCCTCTCATCATTAGACAAACAATTATAGACTTTATTAAAAGCACCATCAAATATGTGCTATAACTGATAAAATATTAAAATTTGAACCAAGCAGTATTGCTAAAGTGGAGTTTGAAAGTGCAGATAATTGTGACATAGAAGCCAGGCCTTTCAAGTTGGTGCAAATATCAATCATTTGTTTTCTAAATGTGTGTGTTTTTATTAGGTGTCCTGCAGTTAATTTGATGATCAAAGCATACGTGTGTTGGGGAGTATATATTATTTTTCTTCGGTTTACTTTATTAAACATAAGTGTGCCATTATACTTCTGAACACTTACAAGTTCTTCTCCTTGTCTCGTGATAGCAATCAGCAGTAATTGCTGCCAAAGTGGTGCTATCTCTTGTGTTTGCAAGCGGATATATTATTGGAAAAACGTGCTGGCTGGAAAGCTGGGAACAGAGCAGTCTGCCTTTAGAGCACAGATAGCAGTAATACTGGTGGGCCCGTGATGCCTTCTGCCATACATGACAGTTCTGATTTCAAAGGATTTCCTCTAGGCTGAATTGACAGCAGAATCCGCAGCCTTTACTCCTCAGCTTGCATGCATGCCTACACTGCTAAATCAGCGAGACTGAGACTGAGATTTTTCCAAAGAGTGCAGCAGCCCTACCAGTTCAGAAGTGGCAGGGTTCACTGCTTTCAGTGGTGCAGAGAGTTACCCTCAGCCCACCAGCTCTTTTGAACAGCATCTAATTGGCTTTGGTGCTGGTAGAAGACACTTCTGCCCTGTGGCAGAGCTCTCACTGCTCTGTGGCTCTGGCAACAGAAAGGTTCGTGTGAGCATTGCTGCTTTGCTTCAGGAAAAGACGGAAAAGACAGAGCTCTTGGGATGGCGATGGACAGGCTGCAAGTACTGGCAAGTAGTTCAGGATGATGCCACATAACAGATATACCCAGAAGGATGCCTCTGCTGCTGGCCTTTCCTTGTAAAAACAGGACAGTAACAAAGCGGCCACCTGGGAAGCAATCTAGCTAATTTCTGTGTATGTGAAGTTCTGCAAGTATCATTATTAATGCCACATCTGCAGCACATAAAAAGTGGAAATCGGTTTTCTATTGCCTCTTTTTTTTTTCGAAAGAAATCCTTAAAAGATTATTTTCCACTTTGAAAAGTAGAGAAACACTCTAAACTTTGTCTTCTGAAAAGACAGAGTAAGTTATATTAGAAGTCAGTTTTGATCAGGCAGGTTACACTTAGATTGCATTCTTTTTGTTTCTTAAAGGAAAATATTTTGACCACCTGCATTATCCAGCCTCTTTTCCCTGTTTTATCATTGCTGCTACACAATCTTTTCATCGCTGTTACTTCTAGAGCTCTGTGGTGAAGTCTGTAGTCAGCCCACATACACTCTGGTTTCAGCCAGTATTTGTTCAGAACAGAATTTATCCTGGCTATTTTCTGAACATTTTCACATCAGAAAAGGCTATTTCACTGACTTGGAACCTTTCTGCACAAATGTGTCAAAATTTTGCTTAATGAAAAGTTAAAAAGAGAACATATTTTCCATTTCAAATTTAATTCTGTTTAAAAATATTTTATTGTGTTATAATATGAACCAGAAGAGTTGACATCAGAGTATATTATCTGAAACAAACTGTTTCTGTGGGAAATTTCAAGTTTTTGTGTTGGACTTCAAAATAAAAGAAGTCTTCAAGTGATTGTTGGAAGTTTCCATGGCACAGAAATTTCTCATTTGAGCTAAATAAGAACAACAAGAGAAGGCCCATAATATGCTTTAAATTTCCGTACAAATATAAGAAATTATAATATATTATGGCTCAAGTTAAAAAAGGTATCTGAAGATCAATATTGTGGGTTATTTTTTCTTGTATGACATTGTAACAGTCAATCCGATTAAGACCTGCTGGGTGTTTCTTGACTCTTGTTACAGTAAAGCAAATGAATTGATTTTTTTCCTATTCCATTTTGAGAGCAAACTTGTTTTTCTAACATTTTGTATCAGTGAGAGCTCTGGAGAGTTGCGGTGCATCAGCAGTGGCTCAGTAAGTCTTAATAATACCTATTGTTTCGCTCTAGTTTTCCAGATCAAGATATTCGCAGAACAGCAGTCCAACAAATAGAAAATCTGTCAAATGATGAATTGTTAGACTACCTCCCACAACTGGTTCAGGTAAGGAAGAAATTGATAGCCAAGGAAGTCTTCTGTCCAGATCAATAACTTCATTAAACACTTCAGATTCTTTCAGTTTGATTGATACATTATAAGAGGAATAAATAAGAAAGACTGATCAGCTTATGCAATGATTGAATTAACAACAGGGCTGAGCAGTGGATTATTCTAGAGACTGTGCTTCTCTTTGGGCATGCTGAGTGAATTTTTCTGTACACTGCAAGAAGGCCTTTTCCAAGAAAAAAAAAATATATCTAAACAAAAGAAATGCTGCTATGACCATCAGAGCAGTGGCTGGTGGTGGCAGGGTTTCACTGCAGTCAAAGCAGCAGAGGGTGTTGCAATGAATCGGTTCTCTTGAAGGCTTTATACAGTATATCACAGTTTTAGGGAAAAATCATTATCAGTGCATAGTAACCGGACAATTTAGGTGTAGAATAGTCTCTTTAGAGATGTACGTTGCTTTTCACTGGAAATGAAGGTTTTACAAGTTATGGTGCCAACTGCTTTGAAAGCAATTGCTTTGTGGTTGAGTAGGTTCTGTTTTGTGGTTAAGAAGGAGCCAGCCACCTTCAAAGCATTATGTCCTTACTGGTCACACAGTATACATGCATTGCTTATGATTCTGCATTTCAGAGCTCCTCAGATTCTTTCGTAGTTTTATAGATAAACACACATTCACACACATATATTTTTATATGCACATATATACATATATATTTGTGCATATACATGTATTTGTGGAATCCATTACTGTGAAGTAGTGAAATTCTTACACCTTTACAGCATGCAGCACCATAGGAAGCTTATAGGGCCTTTCTCTGTTTCACAAATCAGTTTTCAGATTGAATTTATTTTTTGAACCAGGTAATCGGGTAAAACATTGAATATATTTTTATATTCAATATATGTTTTTATATTTTTTGAATGTATTTTTAGTTTTCAAGGAGGGAAAATATGGAGGATTGCATATTTGCATATATGTTATCGTGGAAAGAATTCTGATGATCCCTGCTGCTCTTAAAGACGATGGCAAATGTTTATGTTCTGAAGTTTCTTTGCTAATTGCATGTTTAGGGAATTTTCCGTATGTTGGATTATTTCTTTCAAACTAGTCACATAAAGATAATGTTCTTTCTGATTAATTTGGTTGTAAAGGAGTGACAGCAAAACCATCATGTAAGTGATTCTTGTTATTAATTTATCCGTTAAGGTGCTCAAGTTTGAATGGAGTCTCGAAAGCCCTCTGGTGAAACTCTTACTGAATCGCTCTCTTCAGAGCATCCAAGTAGCCCATCAGCTTTACTGGTAAGATTATTTCCTATTTTTACTAAAGCTATCTTCTGTTGCAGTGAGCTTTATTCAGGACTTTTTCAGCGACAAACTCCCTTTTTGTTTGAAAACAATAAAAGAGATATTTTTTGCACTCTCTTTGTTCTCCCTTCAGTCCTGGGTGTGGGTAAATTGGCTTAAAGAACTATTTACCTCTGTTCTCATCCTGCCTGAGGGGAAAAAAAATAAAATTCAGATCCTGTAGGTAAGATACCATTTGTACTCTTCCCCACTTTCTGATTGGAGCCAGAACCAAAATTTGATTCTGTAAATTTTGCAAAATAAGATTTCCAGGTAGCATTGGTTTGCTCATAATGGATCCTGCTCTTGTGATTTCTCTGATCTCTTCTGATGATGTGAGACTTCTCATGTGTGTCAAAGGAAATCTCTAAACCCTTTGCATATAAGCTTAATTTGTGATAGTAGATTGTCCAACACTTCCTTTTAGCGAGTGTGGAGATAAAACAATTCTTTTCTGACAGTAAATATTATTCACTACGTATCTGTACAATATAAGGACCTCTGTAACTGTATTACTGCATGCAGTGATTATTCTATTTGTTATGCTGTTATTTCAAGGCTCTCTGAATAAGAATGTGGCCTTCTATCATCTGTACTACCCTGTGATCTGCAAATCAAGCTGGGGTTTTTTGCATGTTTAGTAATGATGAATGAACTGAGCTGTCATTTACAGTTCAACTAGTTTAGACCCATGAAAGCAAAAGCTTTCCTCCCTGCAAAGCAAAGACAACAGCTTGAAATGTAGTCGTTTTTTTGATGAAGTGCAAGGTAGGAAAGAACATAGATCATACTTTCATACCTGCGTGATCTCTGTAAGTATTAGGGGGGATAAAATAGTTATGAATATGTTTGTTTCACTGAAATGAGCAGGATACTAATAATATGCATAATGAGCGTATCTGCCAAATGCAGAGGAATCACTTTTAGCCAGCCAGTTTTCTGACAGTGCCTGGAGCATAACCGAGACTTCCACCACCTTATCATTAACCTAGTAATAATAGATATAAAATACCTGGTCTAGAGTGCTTAAATGTGCCCAGTGAGTTGATAGTTTTCCTGTTCAATTAGAAATGATTTCTAGAGTGAATGAACAGGAGGAACATCATCAGTCTGCCTGTGTTTTCTTAGAGCCTATGAAGTCAGGAGAAAAAATGCTAAGTATCTGTAGTCTTCATCCCATTTACTTTGCAGTGCAGACATGTAGATCCCCCCTCCAACACCTTTTTATTCCAAATTCTGCTCAAGCAGTCTGATAACATAGTCTCAGGTAATATACAGCAGATATTCCATCTTAAATAATAGCTTATTTAAAAGTAAAAAGTTTGCCCTTCCTTATCTGGCACAGTATAAATTACTATGGCAAAATATAATGCAGAAAACTATACATACCCATGTCTAAGAGAATATTTCTGAATGCTCATTGTATTTTCTGTCTTTGAACTGGTAGCAGCCAAGTTCATATTATCCAACCATGGATTGGTATTCGAGCACTTTTTCTCCCTGTGTACACTGGCTATTGGAGATAAAATTGGCTACTGAGTATACATTAAATATTTTGGTTATCCTCGTGCAGATGGAATATACTAGCTTACTAAACTTCTTTTTAGTTACACATATCCTGAAGCTCCACAAGATTGTGAGCACTTCCCTTAAACAATACTTATGAATTGTATAAATAGGGATTTGCTATTTAGCCCTAAACAAGTGTAAAAGTATCTCCTACCTGAGATGTGGACTGTAGTTTCCCAGAGGAAGATCATTTGATTAAGTCTTGAAGTTAACATGTCTTTGTGTGTGTGTGTGTGTGTGTGTGTGTGTGTGTGTACACATCCATCTATATTAGTATATATTTGAAGAGATTTACATTTGTTAAATGTACATTTTCTTACAATACAAAAATGTAGACTATTTTTAATCGTTATTTTTCAGTATTGTCTTACTGACACCTAAGAGAAATATGGATGTAATTTTCTTTAGGGGTCCTACTATGAGAAATCAGGGAGTTATGATGCACGCTCCTGAAGACATCTGAAAACATCTGATGATTGTAGTAGAGAAAAGATGGTGCACTATACTGAGCTTTTCTGTGGCAATTCCTTGTTTATTCAGAAGGATGTTAGAAACATACATCTACCTAAAAAAGTGGCTTGGATACAGCTGCTACCAAGCTGTACATGGGTGAATGGCATAGGAGTGAATGCAGACATAAGTTTTCATCTGTGATGCCCTCCAACATCTAATGTTATCCCAGAAGTAGGTTGTGCTGGATGAGTTTCAGCTTTGTTTAGTTACTGAAGGAAATTAAGAGGTCTCTAAGAGGGTCATAAAATTATTTAAGTTCCTGCACACAGCTGGCTGATGGGAAGATTACTCAAATTTTAGGGTTGTCCGAATCAGTATCTTGGTAACTTAACTGCAGAGTACATTGCCAACCAAGCCTTAGAATCTGCTAATTTGCCTTGTCAGTTTGATAAGTTTATGAGTCTTGCTGCCAGGGCCTTGTTAGCCTAAAAAGTAGGTAATACATGGAAAGAGAAACACTATGGCAATGGATTGGAGTATGGATATTTGGATTCTCTTTTGCACACTGAGTCAGGTTTAATATTTACTTAGAATAATGTCTTTCAGATCTTCAGTTCCTTATCTTTAATAAGACTTCCTTGCTTTTTATTTAATTGGAGGTGCTTTGATAAGTTATTATTAACAAGCATATCTAGAGTGCCCAGTCTGGATGAGAATCTCCATGACCAGTACTGTCTTTGCTCCTTTAGTAGCCACATTCCTGGGTCAAACTGTTAACAGTAGCCACAGATTACTGATTTCTGAGAACAAATTCACCTAATGAGCAGGTCTTAGGATATGGTCAAAACCTGAAAGAGTGTGGAAACATCAGCAAATACAGTAGGTAGAAATAACAGTAGCCACCTCATTCTTGGAAGTACAGTGGTATAACTGTTTGTACCCAAAGTAAACTAAGTAGTCATTAGTTTTAGGTGGGAAAATACTTCACATGACATACACTTGCTGGCTGACTGCTATCAATTTCAAAAATTGATAGTTTTTGAAAAGCTTGACTAACCTGTGGTGCTTATGATAATTTTAGCTGCCTAAAGTAATTGAGTCTCGCTCACTGCAATGGAAGGAGCTGGTGTACCTCTTTTAATTAGGCTTCTTATTTAAATGTTTCAGTGTAAACTGAAGAGTTTAAATATGGCACCCACCTTTTAAAAACTTGCCTCTTCTGTCCAGCACACTACGCATTCTTCTTTTGCTTCTCTGCTCCACAGTGTTCTCTGGTAGTAAAATACATCTACCTAACATTTCAATTTACGTAACTTTGAATTTTAAAGGAATCTTAAAAGGCAATTTTCCAAGTAATAGATTTTGTTTGGACAATGTAACAGTAATTTCATGCTTTCTTTTAAAAAAAGGCTTTCCTCTACTTTGCAAATTACAGTCCAGATAAAAGCCATGGAAAACAGAGGTTTGCTTTCACTTAGCTCTAAAGAGATTTTAAAAAGAAGTTCAGTGATTTAATAATGTGGGCAACACATGTGAGCATGCACACTCATGCACCCTTGCATGATTTCTAAGAAATGTAATTAGGTTAGGCATCTTATTCTCTAAAGTGTTTCATTGCAGTTCCTTGAGATGATTACAAAATTAGCAATCAAACATGGTCTTAGAGGCAAAGACTAGTAAAAACAAACATTAAAAACAAGATTATATCTATTTTTAATTATAATAAATAACATTAACATTACACTATTAAATAACCTAACTTTGTGCACAGTGTACCCTCCCAAAACAGAAATTTGAAAAGGAATATTAATGCAGTTCATGAATCTAGTGATGCACTTTCACAACCACAGAGGAGAACTGAGTTGATTTTAACTTCCACATTTTACAACTCTATTGTAAATCTAGAAACTAGTTACCATGACTGGCAGCATTGCTAACTTATAATAATGACAAACATAATTTTTTAAATAATTTCTCAGTTATATAAAATTGACACAATTTCTCTGCACACCAGAGATAAGCAGTTAGCTTGTAATGATGTACCAGCTCATCACTTTTTTAATATTAATGTTGGATAGTAAATTGTCGAAGTCCTCTCCATAAAGCAATGATAACTTTTCTCAAGATTGTATTTAAAAATTATGGAACAGTAATTGGCAAAGGTGGACAGAACAGATAGAATATTCATTTTAAGATTATTGGGTCATATCTTTAGCTGTTTTAAATCAGGCTAGCTTCAATGAAAACAAGCCTGTTTTGTGCTTATGGCATCTGTGGATTTGTCCCATTAAGTGTACTATTTAGTGTAAACAGGTAATATAATCTTACACTCTGATTTTGTTTCTTCACACGAGCAATTTATTCCCCCCTCCTCTAAATTCTTGAGGAGTTTGGGCTTTCTGCATCCCCCAGTGTTTCAGCTCCTCACTATTCCATTTGAATGTATTCTCCTTCTTGGAGTCTAAAAATTGCCCATATGCACAGTGCCAATGCAGGACCCATGTACTGCTTAAATCCCCTTTTAGTCTTCAAGATAAGTCCCTCATGTACATGAGGTGAGGAACATTTATTCTGCCCCACTGTCTTCCATAAGTTGTCTCTGATTCCAGTCTTTACCCATCTGAGTTGCTACAAGGGGAGAAGGATGGAGCAAGATTTCTTCCCTCCTGGAGTATGTTGAGAAGGTATTAAACTGGTTCTAGCAATGCACCAAGTTGCTCGAGGGGGGAGAAATCTGATGAGATCCTTTGGGTCCTCCTGCCTGCCAAAAATCTTCATTTATCTCCTTGCTATTGTGTTTCATGTGCTCTTTTTCTCAGCTCTTGTGCTTCAGTTCTAAGCCACCTTTCTGTCTGGCAATCTGCCCATCAGTTTCCCACTTGCTTGGAGCGTTTTTGCTTTTAGCTACTTTCTCAGGTGGCAGCTGCACCACACAATTGACCCCGCTGGCTGGGGCACCACGTGGCCCGGAGGATGTTTCGCAGACCGTTGCCTTCCACAGGCAGATTGAATAATGGGGAGAAATGTAGCATCCTCTAAGATTTGTGGCAGCTGCTTGAAGGTGGTGGAAAGAGCAGGCTTCACTATAGTGGAACAGTGTGACTGTAAATTTTAGTAGAGCTGGAGAATTTAGTATACGTAGCTCAAGAAAAGGAAAAAAAAAAAAAAAACCCTGCTTGTGGAAAAATGTTCTTTTGTAACCAGTCTTCTAAGTTCTCTAACTACATTCTGACTGAGAACTGTAAGAAAAGGAAGTAGTTCCCCATCTTTACCTCTCCATACCTTGTAGATAAGCAAAGACTGTGAGCTAAAAAGAAACTCTCATTGAATTCCAGGCCACTGAAAGCAATGTGAATTAGACTATTGATTTCAAGATTAAAACATCATATGTTATTTTTATTTCTTTTTCTATATAAAGAAGACTCCTGCAATAACTAAAAAAGAACATAAGCACTGTATAAAAGAGCCTAATGACACAAAATCCATTGGTAGTTTAAAAAGACCTCATTAAATTTTCTGCCATCAGGAGATCTGGCCCTCAATGCTTTGTTTTCCAAATTCATTACCACTTTGTCTCATTCAGCACTTCAACTTTGGAACAGTAGATTGTGGTTTCATATTTTGCCAAAAGAAATGTATATTTCTCTGTTAAAACTGATTTACATTAGCCATATTTTACTCAAAGTCTTTAAAAAAAAGGGAATAAATGAAGCAGTGTCTTGCCTGCCCAACACTCTTAATTACCTGAACTCTAGACAGGCTGCCATTCTCCAACTCTTTCTCCTCATGCAGTCAGAGGTTGTCAACTCTGCTAGTTATTAATGGACTTCTTAAACAGCTATGTATAGCAGACTGAGAAGCCCAAACCATTAAAATGACATCAGATGTAAATTCAAAAGTCATCAGTTTAGTTTTGCATTAATTTGGTCCTTCCTACTGACCAAAATCAGAAGAACACTTAGTCGTTTATGTAACTTTAAGCCAGTGAGTAGTCAGTCCCAGTATCTGTGTGATCAGTTGTTTCACTATTCTGGATTAGAATTGGAGTTCAACTTTGGAGTTGCGTAATTTTACTGCTATAGGTATGCATCATTCACCTGAGTGATAGCCTTCATCTGAATTAGGTGTATTTGATGAACATCAGTGTGTTTCAGATTGTGGAGAGCTTAAACTGTAGAGCAGATTCACATCTAAGGATTTTAATACTAAATTCATAATTCTAACTTTTGAAATGCCAATTATTTGGAGTTGTTTTTCCTCCTTATTTATCTATATAGTAGTAAATAACACCATTAGACCATTATTTTTGTGAGCCAATGAACCAGTTGTGCTAAGTTCTCATTATTAACCATGTGGGAGTTGTAGTATTGCCTAGGAAAACAAAGAAATAATTGTATTGTTTCCTAATATATAGATTTTCCATTTCCTCAGACTCAGTTTTAGAAAAAGAAATGTCAAATGAAACAAAGAGATTTTGTTGCAAAGAAGTATAAAGAAGTAATATAACTCTTTAGCTGTTGCTTTTGACCTTCCTAAGTCAGAGTTTGAGTGGGCAAGTAGTACATTTAAATCAACACATTCTATTTTTTAACAAAAATTACTATTTTGAGCTTGCTTTCTTCCAGTTCTAAGGAAAAGGAGAAGTGAGCTGGCTGCAAGTATAGCTGGAATTGATAAAATAATGTTGCCTGGCCGCTCTGGATCTGTCAGTACTGCCCAATAAATAGATCTGAGGATATCTGAGAAGTCTAACCAAGGGCTAGACTTCTGGTCAGCCATACTTCAAAACTGCTGCCTTCCTGTTTGGCACTGTTTTGGACTGATTTTTCCAAGATAGCAGCAGGGCACAGCTTTGGAGTTGTTCATCCCAAAGACAGTATGAGCAAAACTGCACTAGCTTTGGCACACTGTCCTCCATCATTACTCTTTTCTATATCCATGGTTGCATGCTCATGCGAGCTATCTGAGGGCATGAAACACAGACCTTCAGTCTCATTTGATTGCTATGCCATATGTGAACTATAGCATAACCCTCACAGTATTTCTGGCCTTCTGAACTGAAGCACACACATGCACACACACCCTGGACTGTGTCTTATGATGAACCACAGGGCAGCACAGAGACACTTCCTATGTCTCTCATTTAATCCTATAAACATATCCTGGAAAGTTCAGCACAGATCGACGATGACTGAGAGAACTCGTATCTGAATGGCCTGGTTTCCATGCTAGAAATGTTACTTTCAGGCATAGCTAGAGGCAAGTTGTCAGGTGTTCTACAGTTTAATAGGAAAACTTGTCAAGTTTCTGTTTATACTGCTCCATCCAGAGGAGAAAAGTCTGAATCCATACCTCTTTGCAATTTATGAGAATCTTCCCATTGACTTCAGTGGCCTTTTAATCAGGCAGTCATTTTGTGGGACTGAGTGTGTATACATTTTGCTAGAACTAAGTTTACCTACTTAATTTAAAGGGGTTTGCAAATTACATTTATGGGCCAAAGACTTTGCAGGTGCTATGATTCTCTTTACAAGCTGAAATATTTTGAATAAAGAATTAACTTTTAAACTTTTAAATAAAAGGAAATTGAAAATAAGTTCCAAAGAATTAATAAGCAAATTTTAATCAATACTGGGAAAGATCAACAAAGAACCTGAACATTTTGGCATTTGAAATATAAAGAAGGGATTATTACTTTTTCCACTCTGTTAAAAAATACCACTTAAAAATCCAATTAAAGATTAATAAATTGAATAGAGTTATGCTTTTTTGTAATCTGGTGAATATGATACAATCTGCTGAATTTGTGACAAAGGTTGTAAGTCAAGTAGCTGTGCATATGTGTCTGATTTTAATGATTTAGCCAGCATTGTCAGTGGACTGAGTGTGTTCTTGCATATGTAGAATTCTAGGTAGTGCTATGGGTTTTTCCAAACTGAGTGAAGGTGTGAAAAGGAAGAGGCAAGGCACCTTGCTGATCATATATCAAGGTGAGAAGGGAGGAAAGCATGGTCATTTGTGTCATTGATTATATTAACACAGGCAAGTATTCTGCTAAAGCTAAATTCATTTTTCAATGTAGAGACAGTTATCTCCCCCACTTTGGAATAGAGGAAATTCCTTGCCAAAGATCGTATCTGAGGTGGATTAACCTTGCCAAGTGAAACATAAAAAAAAGTCTGAAATTGCCAAAGTTACCAGTGTGCTAGTGTAATGAAAACATACATCAGTATGTGTATGTATGAGTGAACAGAGATGAAAAGATAATCTAAAAATGGAAAAGATTTCTGAAAAAAAAATATTGAACAACTGGCCTTAGTTCTTTTTGCAGCTTTGTGGTTTACAAGTAATGTTCTCAATACATTGTTTTTCGAAACACTGCTTGTCTGATTTATTTTATTTTCCTTTTGGCTCCTTTTACATTTAAAAATACCGAGGTGGATAGTTCTTCAGTTCTGCAGAAAAACTCCCTAGTAGTTTCAGAGCATATATATCACAACCCCTCCAATAATTTAAATGAGTGTGAAATATGGGTGTTGTCTTTTGGGTATCCTGTGCAGAAAGGATTAAACGTGACATTTTGGTGGTCTGTAACTATCTCTCTGATTTGATGGACTAAGATGACTTGCTTATTTGGCAGAACGGTTTTGAAAACTCCTGTTCTCCAGCTGTTCTGGCACAAGAGAAAGACGAGCATCTCTTTGCATGTGCCATAGTGGTGTTTTTAACGGAAGAAGTGGAACTGGCATTGCAGACGGAGGGATTCAGAGCAGGGTTCTGGGCAACTATCATGGTAGGCTTTAATCTGCAGCTTTCGTCTTTTTTTCCATAAAAATGTTTCACTGTTGCTTCCTTCAAAAACAAATGGAGAGCCAAAATCTTTCCTGATGAATGTAATCTCCAGCTGTCCCAGAGGAATATTTGGGATGTAAATCAGAGTAGTTTTAAATCGGGAAACCTTTTGACAAAGCATTCATCTAGTTCTGTCACTTCAGATGGATAATTTTCAGAACATAATCTGTGAAGCTCTGTCTCTGCACTGAAATTTGCTTTAAGTTTTCATTGAGCTAGACCAACATATGAAGATCATCAACAATAATCTGAAATGTCAAAATCAGAAAAAATGAAAGTAGCTGAAATGTAAAGATGATGCAGATTTCCAAATCAGTGCAGAATGGTTGAGGAGAGTGAAATCCTAAGTAGGAGAGCTAAACACATGGAGAGTTTTTTGAGATTCACAACTGCTGCTATGTTTCTCTGGTTAAACGTAGTATCCTGCAGTTGAGAATGATTCTCTGGTGGGCTTCTTCTCTGCTACATGATCATGGTGCTGCTTGCTGGGGTGGAATATTATGAGAGAACATTATTTTAAATTTTAAATTTTAAAAAGTTTATTTTATTCTCATTTTATGTTGCACTTTCACTTTTTGTCTTTTGTAAATATTTAGAAACCTCTATTTTGATCGTTTGCATGGAGATCTTTGATAAATGGCAATTATTGAATGGAAAATGAATCTTCATATGTTTCAGATCCACATTATTTTATGTAAGGCTTGTGCCGTGATAGAGGTTTTTTTGCTCTTACCAGTTCACTAATCTATTGTGTTTTACTCCTAGTGATTTGAATCAGTTGTTGATAAAGTTCATCTTGAGTTTATCCTTGAGATTTTTTTCAATTCAGTTTTCTATGAATGTATTTCACGAAGTTCTCACCTCAAGATTTGTATAAATGCAGTGCAGATTCTGAGTGTCTTCGGTTGATGTGCTGGGAGACCTCGTTTGTAGTTATTCGTGTTTTTGACCATAGCCTTATTCTGACAGGTTTGAATTTTATATGATTCCTATTTATGAAAATTTTCAGGGATATCTTTAGGTAAAAGTATGAATAAACAGAAAATTCAAGTGGATACAGGATATTCAGTGTAATGAATTATTGGTCATCTCAGCATTGCTGTCAATTGTACATTTGTGTGGTTAACATTTCTAGATTTAGTCATTCTTCTTCATCAGGATGAAAGTAGAGTCATGGACCTCTGTCTAAATGACTGAAATATTAGAAAAAGGAGAATCATGAATTAGACTTTGTTGGCAATGTTCTAGCAATACATGATCTGACAGGAAATCACTTTCTGACTGATAGGAATTTTTCTGAGAACAGAAGCCACAAATGTAAATCAAATATAATTATTAATAGATTTTGTAATAAAAACTTTGAGAACTATAACAAAATGAGATATTTCTAGAGGGGAGAGGGGAATGATTGGTAAAAGGTCCTGCCAGGTCAACAATGTGTAACAATTCAATATTTTTAATTTATTTTCAGATGATAAGTATTTCAAGATTAAATTTATAAAATCGTCAGTGTTTGAAAATGTTTTCTTTAGCATTAATTACTTTCTGAATGCTCACCCATACTAAATGGAATATTACTCTATAATCATAATGTTGCCATTTGGAACAGGACCAAATTAAAAATAAGCTGAGAGAGGAAAGAAAAAACTATCCGTTGAGTTGTCTTGGGCTTTCTTTTTTTTTTTTTTCTTCTTTTTTTTTCTTGAACAATACTGCTAACATATTGTAATAACCTCGTTTCAAGCAACAGAATTATGCAATGGACCCTGTCTCACATAGTCAATATTTTCTTGACAAAGAGCTGCTTGATTAAAATTTGGGCTTGTTTTAGACTTGAATTAAATAACACAAAATAACTCGTGAATCTAAAGGAATCAAGTTTCTTTCCAAACCTAAAGACAGTAAAATTCTATTCAAAAGTTTGTACAACCAGTAGACATATCAGTCCAAAGAGAAATACCTGGATTATTCTTAAGCTTCTGCTGTGACGTGTATCAAACATACAGAATACTGTTTGGTAAAATTCCTGATATTATTTAATTCATTTGAAATGGAAATCAGGCTGCAAAAATTGCCTTTTTTCTCTGAAGGGCATATATATATATATGCCTATATACCTCCTATATACAGATGCTCCAAGAAATGCATTATCTCAATATTATTGCAATATCAGTAGTTCTACTGAAATAATTCTGTTATGTGACTCATTGCTGAAGGATTAATATCAGGTAGAGTTGGTGAGGAATTTTTCACTTTTTGGGGGGAGAAAAATGTTCATCATCAAAATTAAAGCTTTTCACAGAAACATTGAACTTGGACATTCAGAAGGCATCTCTAGAGCAGGATGAAGTTGAGAAAAATGTCTTAATACTTAGGCTAGTCAATGGAGATGTGACATTAGAGACTTGAGCCCAGGGTAACCCAGTGAGGGTCACTCTGAGCTTTTGAAAGGTTTGCCAATAATTTTCCCATACATCATTGTTTGTCTCATCAGAAAAAAAGTGGAAGTACTGAATTTCCGAGGTGTAGCTGAGCCGCAGCAGCAGAGTGAAACGGGGCATTTTTAACCCCAGAATTGTGCAGATTCTGTTGTATGGATAAATGGATGTGGAAGGAAAATCAACACATTTTGTTACTATTATTAACATTATTAATGATGAGAAGAACTGCAGTTCAGATGATCAAGATGAATGTTAAGATGTCTTAGGGGATGACTTTTAGAGATTGTCTAGCTCAAATTAGGAGAAGGATTTCTCTATTGCTAACTTTTCTTGTTTTACGTATCCCACGATATGCTTCTGTAACACGAATAAGGATAAACTGTAATGAATAAGCATTAAATGAACCATCTTATTAATAAAACTAGGTAAAGGGAAACCCTCTGCACTAAAAAAAAGAGAAGAAGAACACACTGAGATAAGCATTAAAACATAATAATATGACATAGTACATAATTTTAAGGGTCATTGGAATGAGGAAGCTATGGCACATACATAAATAGATAGTCTTTTTGAACCAGCACCTTCCTCTCTCACAGGCTGAGATTTCCTTTCTCATCTCATCCAATAAATAATTTGGTGAGTTCAAATCCCTAGAGATAAAAGGTCACTCTAGGTATTTCACTATAGATAGCAGAGGCCCTCAGCATCTCTCTCAATAAAATCCTATTTTATGCTTCTTGTTGCTTCATTTTTCTAGCTTGTGTTGCAGGGCTTATACTCAAGTAAACAAAGCAAAACAAAACAAAATCTTTCTTCCCATACAGAAGTGCTTGTTTCTTTATGTTGAGCTTCCACTAGCTGTTGCTCACAGTCTGTCATCTGGTGGAGTTACAGCAGTTTGCTCAAGGCCACCTTTCTCTCCATTCGCAGACCAGTGCTTTCTCACATGGATGCGGCGGTGTATGTATGTTAGCAGAACTACATACAGTGCTGCACATGCTTTCATGCACACAGTCTTTATCTTCTCTCTATGTTATTTAATATTTAGAAACAGAAGACTTTCTTCAAGATTGACTTGGAAGTCAATAGGGGGTGTAATGTGTAAACCAACATATTTCTGGTAGTTGAAGGAAAGATTTGGAATTAGGAATTTCCACCACCCAGCTATGTAAATATTTCTCTCTCTACTACTTCAAGATCCTATTTTTTCTCTAAGGCTCAGAGGTCAGAGCAGTCTTTATCAGTTTGAGAACAAGAAGGAATTGACACAGTGTTCCCAGTGTCTGTGTAATAGAGTGGAACTAGGTTTGAAAGGATGCAAAAGAGACTAGTTCCTTAGGGTAAGAGAGAAACAAGCTTTTTGATGGTCACTGTGGGAACTTGGATGATAGCAAAGCTAAGAATCTTTAAAGTAGGAGAGATACTGAAAAGCAGGAGGAGCTTCTGTTGTGCTCCCTAAGAAGTAGAAGCGAGAATTTCTCCCAGATGGAAAATTTAGATCCAGGTGAAGATCTCCTTAGACCTCTCCAATACTCCCAGAGGATTGGGAAACCTCAAACCATTTCCATAGAAAATGCATTCTTTCCAAATGTAACCTATGTAACCTACTGTCCCCTCTATAATATAATTTTTATTCGATTGCCTGTATTGCTACATGGCTATATTGCTACATGGAGACCTTTATGCCTACACCCGTAATCACTCTATGCTTCTATCTTAATCCATGTTACAGATTATAGAAAATAAGCAACCATCCACCTCACTTTCAGAGGAACTACTGGGGATTTGATACTTGATCATTTCACATACATCCTGATTCTGATTGAAATGTCTTCTTGTGACTGACAAAGCTTTGTAACAATCTAGAAGACTTTAGGCCAAATAGTTGTGATTATAAAATAAGCTCTTTATTCAGATAAAGAGAGTCTTTAATTTTTTTATTGCAAACACATAAGAGAATATTTCCAAGGTGTTGGCATAGGCAAAGCCTCAATCTCCATTCACCTCTGTTCCTTCCCCTCTTTTGGGAACTCTCTCAGTGTGCTGCTCAGGCTAAGCTTCCTGGGCAACCTGATCTAATGTCAAAGCTTGCTGTTCTTCAAACAGGTGATCAGACTGGCAAATCTCCTGAGGTCCCTTCTGACCTCGATTATGTGATTCCACGAGTTACAAATGAATTCTGTAATGGTCCTTGCTTGATTCCTATTTCAGCTTCCTAATTTCTTAGATTCTAGATCCGTTAGGGTTGTCTTTAGACAAAGTCTTGCGGGAGGAGTGATCTCATTTTAGGAAGAATTGAGAACTATGTTCCTAAATAAGGCACTTGGTCGTAGGTATCCTCTGTTGTATGGAGTCTCTCATCAATAATTTTCTCTAGTGTTCCACACAACTTCAAGATATGGTTAGAAGACAGCATCATGGTGGAAACTATCAAATCGGATTCCAGACAGGTAAGAACAGTCAAACAACATGACTAGCCAGGGAATTCCACATACCTAAGTGATGACAATGTTGGGCCCCTGTAAACACTCCATCATACAAATGTCAGTACTGTCTTCCACCCAGAAGTTTAATGAAGTGATGAAGCTTCCTTTTACCTCTTGACTGTTTCTTATATCTATAAATATTGACATTCAGTTGTAGTCAGGGAGGGATTTTGTCTTTTGTATTAGAATAAGAGTAAATGGCAGCAGGGATTTGCACTTTCTTCTGCAGCTTCTGAAAAAAACAAGTCTGAAGGCAAGCTGAACAAAACTGAGGCTTTTTAGTAAAAACATGTCTAGAAAGGGTAAGTTCAACCCTATTGAAATGAATAGTAATTTCTTCTACTTTTATTTATTTCGATGTGAAATTTTACAAAAATATAATGAAAACAAGAAGAAAAATTGCTAAAATGAAACCTTGTAAAGAGAAATTCCTAGAGCTCATTCTGCTCATATCACCATTCACATGCTTATTCCTGAAAGCTCTGCAACCAGGCAGAAAACAGAATATTTAATGGTAATATTACTTGAATAATAGCTCTGTAAAGAACCATAAGTTGTAAGTGACAGCAAATGCTCTTTGGAATAAGAAACCAGTAGCTTTAAATTAGCATTAAATGGAGAATTATGTTATGTCAGCTGATATTGAATGGGTATAAATGTCCTGGATTAGCACAAAAGTATGTGATGTATTGAAAAAAAAGGAATTTACTGAATTGATATTAACCAGGCTCATTAGTGTTAGTGTGGCAGCTGCCATCTTGGCTAATGCACAAGAGATTGAATCAGGGACTCCCAGAGCCAAATCTCTGGACACGTTGTGTTAAGTTAAAGAATAAGCCCTCATCATAAGGACTCTAACATACTGTAATTCTTTAATTTAGGGAGGATGTTTGTACATCACTGAGGGAAGTGGAGTTACAATCCTGTAAGCACGGGGCACAGAGAAGATTAGATGGGACCTGATTTCAACCCTGCTTAGGGCTTGACATAAGAACAGCTGATAAAACTCTCTTTAACTTAACTTGACTAATTTCTAGTTTGACCTATAGCATTTTTTCTGTTGAGTCTGGGCTGTCTTCATAACTAGTACTAAAAGTTAGTGTTTATTCTTCTGCTTAACCTCCTCTACAATGTCATTCAGTTGTATATGATGATTTCTATCAAGAAAAGTAGTTTTATTAATTAAACTTCTAGTTTTCCAGTATGAGCTGCTTTGCCAGCTTCTAAGTGACTTGCATAACCCAGAGTTATCATGCATGCGCTTCTGTTGATAGGGCAATCTGTCAAAATGAATTTAAGTAGCCATCGTAGCAAATATTCTGTAATTGCCAGTGCTTTGTGCTGTGTGTCACTCAGAACTACATTGCTTGATCAAGGTATGCAAATAGCAAACTGCTTAAATAACAGCCCATTTTAATATCATTTCTTGCATTAGCTTAAAGTTGGCGCTCAAAAAGTTGTTGGCTGTTGCTCTGCTTTGTCACCAGGAGTTTTTTAAAAAGCAGTATGCAGGAGGTGGCTAAGTCCACGCAGCTCAGCAAGATTCCTCCGCTGCTGCAACTCCATGTGTACTGCCACAGCTTTGCTGTTAGAGACAGATAACATGACTCTTACCAGTATTAATTTTTGACACACAGATTTTTGCGCACTCAGAGCACACCGCTAAGGAGAAATGGCAGAAATGTGGTTGATTTTGAGTATTCACCTGATAGAAAGGGAGCATGTCAATGGTGGTGAAGGGGAAGAAGGGTATGCTTCCCACCTCTCAAGCCACTGTACAGCTGCAGCATCACAAACTAAGCAGGACAGCAATAACACACAAATGTAATGCAAGAAGGATACCTACAGCAGAGCCAATGAGTTTCAAAGCCCCAGCAATATTTCGTGACAGATGGCTGATGTATATTTATTCTGGCAGTGCAGTAACTGCCCCTGGGGAGAATGCTCCTCTCTTTACCTGACTCAGGACATATGGAAATATGACATCTGCTTACTGCAGTAATACCTCCACAAATGTGATTGTGAGTATTGGAACTAGAGCTAAAGTCTTTAGCACAACAACTAAATCTTAATTCTGCTTTTCTCATGTGTGAAAAAATGCCCAGGGCTGCTGTTTTCTCCTGTACGTCTAGAAAATACTGGCTATATGAATACCACATGGGAAAGAGGCAGTAGTATTACGAATATAGACCTATTTGTCATGGCATTTACCTCTATGGCATAAGAGCAGCTTACAAACAAACAGCATCCTGTGAGACGGTAAATAATTCCTTTGTCTTTTTAAAAGGAAAACAAAAGCTAAGTTCATAAAGCAAGTGAAAGGCAAATTCAGAGATTCAAAAAAAATCTTTCTTCTGCCTTACATTCTTCTGTCATTAAAATCTATGAATTTTAACCACAAGACTACACTATGTCCTTTGAATAGAGCCAAGTAAGTTTTCCTTAATAAAAGCTCAGAATATATAATGCCTTCTTGCTTAGGGATACATTAAAAGTAAATCTAGCTTATTCAAGAATTTATTCAGATCTGGTCCCACAGTTGAATATATCTCAGTAGAGTTGGGATGGACCTGCAAACTCTGATGAAAATTAATCTTAACTACCCAGCAATGAAACAACAGGCTGTCTGAAATGAGAGATATTTTCAGCAAGCCTCTGCAAAATAAGTCAACTCAATTTAAGATAGGTCTATGCCTTACTTTCACACTGTCTGCCCTCTAGCTCTACCATTTTCCATGGTACCTGTGCCAACTGTCAACTAGGAAAATACCTGTGGGCTAATTTTAAAGTTTTCTCTTACTAGCATTTTACAGAAAGCTGTTCCTGATATATCAGCTTAATTTAAAATTCTTACTTTCCTTTTATAAAGCCAATATTTGGTGGCAATAAAGTGGTGAAAAGGAAGGAAGATGCTGGTCGGTATTAAATAAAGAAATCTAAAGATAGTATTTCCTCCACTCCCACTCCTGCTCCTCCTGTATTGCTATATGTGATGGGAGGAGGAAAATGATTAGAGAGCAAAGAAAGAGAAAGAAAAATAAAACCAGAGAGGAAGAAAGAAAACACAGGCCTAGAGAGATGGGATATGAAGATAATAGAAATACTGGGTTTTGCAGTGTAAATGCTTGTTCTTCTGTCCTCCCAGCGATTGGAATGAGCTGACAAGAGATAGTTCTTGTAGCCTCCTCTGTTTCAATTAAGTGAGATGAGGGTAGATACCATTTTTTGAGAAAGACTGCAGAGTAGCCTTGTGCATAAGGACAGCTACAATCTGAAGCGATTTTCTCCCTTACAAGAGTCAAAATCATGAAGAGATAAAAAAGTGTTATTGGAACTCTGGAGACTCCTCTCTGCTGAAAAGTCTTGATTCCCTCTGTCTTCCGTTCACTACAAATAAATGAGTTTTCCTTGTTACTTTGACTTGTAATGATTGCATGTCTTCATAATGTCATTTTATTTGAGATATGGAGGGTCTCTCAAAGTTATTCTTTTGACAAAGTCGCACACATCTGCACAGAGGTAGCAGTGTGCTGTTTGCAGTTGTTTAACCTTCTGACCCAGGCATCTTTGTTGTTCTGCAGCATTAGTCCTACGACTGAAGAGGAATAGAGGCTTCTCTAATGAGGAGCGACATGGCAAACTGCCAAAAAAAGACAGCTTGGCTTTTTGCATACTACATAGGACATGAGAGGAATACTTAGAAATTTTTGCAATCTTGTAATTACATTAAGGTACCATCGTCTACAGCAGTTCACACTGAAGGCTCATTATATTTCTCCATTATTCTATAGTCAATGATCTGAAAGAATTTCACTTTTTTAGACACTGGGAAAGTAAGATAAGTAGGACTACTAGCTATACCAGTGATGTCAAGGTGACAGTACAGATCTGAAAGACTGACACCTCAGGAAGTAATGTGGGATCAGGTTGCTAGTTCTTCTTATACGTGTATCACCTATGTTTGAAACACAATGCATCTACAGAAAAGTTCTTCAAGGAAGGTGGAAGGGATATTACCTTAAAAAAGTGTTAATGCCTCATGGACTTGGATTGTATTGAACTTCATCCATTCTTCCTCTCCTATAGTCATGTGAGTATGTTTTCTGTAGAAATCTGAGAGAAACTCTAGCTGAAAGATGACAACTTAAACTGTAGACATTGCTAAACAAAGTAAATTATTGCAACAGAGCATAGGAAAAGTAACAGCCTATCTCAAGATAGCACAGTCTTGCTCTAGTTGTACGAATAAAATCTGATAGCGCTCTTTATGTGAGCAGCCAAAGGCCATAATGACCCCATAGCAAGACAATTTTACTTTTCTTCTGAAGCTACTTCTCTGTTGCTATGTTAAAAAGAAAGAAAGTGTGTAACATTTTAAAGAGAAGTTAACCAAAGTGTTTTGGTTTAATTCTTCACAATTTTCCTGTAAATCTGGATTGCACAGTACATGTGGAACCCTACAGACTCCGTTCTGTGTCATATATTTTTGTTTAATAGTGTCATAAGGGATTTTTTTGTTCCAACTGTGAAGCTAATGAAAAGCTATAGAAGCTATCCAAAACCATTTTGGTAGGCATGAACTACCCAAGCAATGGGAAGATGAGGAAAAACATTTGTCGTATTTTCCTCACTGTATTGCTATAATAACTGTATTCTAATTTCAGATACAGTGGAAATTTTGTAACTCCATTGGTTCTACTGGAACTGTTTGAACCTTGATTAATCATGCATTTTATTTATATTGAAAGTAGCATTGCCTCAGTCGTCTTCTTTATCTAATTAATTACTGGTATATTTGGACATCATCCCACTAAAGCCATTGGGCCTGCCTATTTTAGTTGTGATTATCCCCTCTAATCCTGTTCATTGCAAGCTTCCGCTGGGAAGAAGACAACAATTTCTGATATGTATGGATTGAATGGCTCGTTTTGGTTCCTCTGTCATAAATTTACTCTGCTGTTACAAAGCTATTGCAAAAATAAATCTCAGGCTTGCTAATTCTGCACCTATATTTGATACTGTATGACATTCTGATGATAATGTGGCATTTGCTCTGAGCAGAAAATTTTGAAACAAGCACAGAGACATACATGTGGACAGCGTTGGCAAAGATGGAACCAGACATCTCAAAAGTAGTGCCATACTTGAACGCTGTATTTCTCATTGCTTGCAAAATAATGTTGCCCTATCGTAACCTGTGTACGTTACTAAAAGTAATAGCTTTGTTAGGGGTGTTTTTGTATTCTAAATACAGTTTTGGAGAGTAAGTCCATCATTCTCTGATTCTCTTTACTTGGGCACTGGTACTTCAGGCTGTTATAAGTACAGGGCACTTGGACTTAGAGTTAAAAGCCAGAGCATAAGAAAGTCACTATCTGCATTAATGATGCTTCAGGCTGAAGGAGTTCATTTGTGGAGCTTTGGCTTGACACTTTATTAGGATGGGATTTTGGCAGAATTTGAAGACTCACTCACAGATTCTGAGCTCCTCCAAGATCCCTGTTGTTGCATGCAGATGTTGTGGGGATCAACCATGCAGCCTCATGTCTTACAGTAGTGTTCTGCTGCAGGTGCTTTTTGGTTTTGGTAGTGTGTTACTGAAAATACCATCTTCTGCTGCTTGCAGTCCCCACCCGGTGCAAAGGGAGCAGGCTAGAAAGAGAGTGACTAATCTTCTTTTGACTACCTGGAGCAGAGAGAGACAGATGCTGTTAAGCACTTCCTTTTACAAGAGGATTCCTTCTAGCCCTTATGTCCACATTAATATACCCATTCAACAGATGGCAGAATATATGGTCTGAGGGGGAGTCCTTGCTTAGAGGCTGGGTGGCATCTTCTATCTGATAGTGCTAGAGATATCTATGCACAATTATATTCCCCCTAGTAATTCTTTATACAGTTCATCTTTTTACAATTCATCAAGGACAACACTCTTTATCCTCCAGATCAAAATAGTTTTATCTGGAGCTTATTTTGTTAATACAGCAGTATGTGCAGCTTTATTATGTATCAACTGAAGCATTATTCTGCTAGGCAACCTTAGCTTTCTAACAGTTTGACAACCTACTCGCATAGTATAGCATTTGTTTTCACTGATTTACTAATTTTTTAAGTCAATAGGACATACATTGCACAGTTAAGGCTTTCAGCAGGGATGGGGGAAATTTGGTCAATTGAATTTTCTGAATCAAGTGAATCTAGATGAAAATTGTGTTACCCAGATCTTAAAGATCTTTGAGAGAAGGTTAGCAAATAAAGGCAACTCTTCTTTTGACTCCCATATAAACGTTGTATTTCTCAAGACCAGATAGAACATGTTATAAAAATTCTGCAAGTTTGCTGTTGTCTAATGTAGACTGACATGTTAGACAATTATTCTAAGTTATAATATAACAAGCAGATTAGAAAAACAAAAACAAATGCATCTCATGGCTTTTCTAAAACAAGATTTTGTTTTAAGCTGAGGTATCTTTCGTTCAAGAGTAATGCTTTGAAAAAGGAGTATGTAAATGCAGATCTGGCACGTGAGAACCAGCAGGTGAAACCAGCTTGTAGTTTTCTTATGTGCGAGGTGTGAAGAGCCAAAAACAGACAGGTGCTGCAAGCTACTGAACAGATGCTATTTTCCCATCCTAGAGATTTACTTGGTTAGGAAGATTCAGATAAAATATTGTTCCACACTTTACTCAGTCAGCTCAAGAAATGCAAACTTACATTCGCTTCGTTTTCTAGAAGAGAGGGGAAGGAAGATCCCCAAATGAGCTCAAACTCCACCAGTTCTCTTGCAGTTCTCTCCCTTTCTGCTGGCTTTGTGTTCATTCCAAGAAAGGTAGAGAGTTGAATCTTAGTCCTTCCAGTCAAGTGGATGACCTCTCATTGTATTTCTGTAAAGTTATGGAAAATGCCTGGTGCTACAGTCTACTGAAGAGGGCAGTTATGTTCCTTCCATCTTAGTTGTACATTAACTCTCCTGCGTAGTCTTACCTGTTTGACTTTCCTCTCCATTCTCTCCTGAAAAAAAAAAAAAATGTGTTAATAACATTAGGTTGTTTAATTGTTTGTTTTTGTTTCTGTTGCTTTATGGATTGCCATGTCTCAGTGACTGTATCCAGAATGGTGCCATTGTTTTCTATGTTTTTCCTTCTGACTTGTAGTTCATAAATCAAAACATTTTTAAGAATTTGGAGTTAGTGCTAGAAAGAAAGCATTATTCTGTATCTACTTTTTAAAGGACATTGATGGAGATAGCCTTTATATTTCTGTAGAATAACAAAGAAAGATGAGAGCAGAGCCACCCTAGGGCTTTCCAGAAGTGTAAATGAATTTGAATTTTGCTGTCTAGCAGAAATTGTCTTAAAGGATGCTCATCTCACTGCCTCTGTGAAGGAGGCTGGGAACAGAGATTGTTGCACTAAGTGCAAGTATTCCTTCTTGCCCTTTGAAGCAATAGCTGCTATCTCACAGACACTTTACAGGGAGCATCAGCAAGCCCATTCATCTATCCTAGGCACTGGTGAAGTAGTCACAAAAGCCACAGTCACTCCTTTCTGGACTCTTTTTGGTACCTTGGCATTCTGCTGTCTTAGGCTTCGCCTGAGTCTAAAGAGGCCCTGCCTGAGAAGAACTGCTAGCAAGTGGACAAGATGAGCTCTGCAGACTTGCCTGTATTCTGCAGAGGAGTAGGTCATGGCCATACGGGATGGAGGATCAAGGATACATTAAAAGCATTAAAAGCATTTGGCATTCTTTGGAGTTCACAGTGTCTATGTTGATTTCTCTATCAAAAGGATTATGCTTGTTTTCACAGGCAGGGAATTAAAAACTTTGTGCAGTGTAACCTTGGGGGAGATGAGAGAAAACTAAGCAAGATTTTACTTGCAACTGAGTAATTAACAGCAACTATTGCCTGCTCATCCTCATGGCCTTTCACAGGGTAGATGGAGGTTCTAAACCTCGACTGCGCTTTTTTATCATATCTCTCATCCTTGTGTCTGTAGATTTAAGAAGCTGCAGAGCCTGAGCTCAACCCCCCTGGTGAACTGCCTCCCCTACCTTCTCTCCCATTTACGTTCTTCCTATCTAAAATGTTTTCTTCAAGCATTTGAAAATCAGATCTTTCTCTTTCATATGTTCCAGTCATGTGCCTTGGCTGTGTGGTGCTGTATAGCAGTAATGACAGCTTTAGGAGTGTTGCAGGATGTGTGATGAAAATTAAGATGGATGGCAACCTTAGGTGTGGAAGTGGTGCAGCTACAGAGAACTGTGGTTTGTGTCCTAACCTTTTACCGATACCAAGGGCAGTGGAGAAACATTTTGAAACAGCTATTACTATAATATGCATTAGTCCTGTACTAACGTTCTTTCTCTCTCTGTGACTCTTCCTGCCTCCAGTTTAGTGGAACAGAAGACAAGGATAAAATACACATTCACAACAAAGCAGATTGACTTCCTTGGTCATATTTATCACAGGTTGACCAATGACAGTAAGGGCTTCAAAGTTCACCTTGATCCCCTAAAGCACTTCATTTTCATGATATGCCTCTACATTCAAATTGCAGGATTGGAGAAAAACCTTGAGCAAAGTGTGTACACTGTGTGTGTTGGTAGGCATAGCATTTGTGTAGTAAATGCTAGATAGATAGTACTCAGAAACATGAGTTAACTACAGTCAGTAGTCTGACTTGGTCATCACATGTAAGTAATCCAGTCAAGCTGTACTTCACTGATTCGCAGTAGGTAGGGGATAAAACCTGCAATAGGTCGGAGGGAAGCCTGGCCTTCTGGATTTCTTTTACTACAGTGTGGTCCAGTTGGCCACCTGCAAGCTAATGTCGTGTCAAGAATGAGTCTCTGGTTCGCCCTGCTTCCCTTTCTAAAAGGAGACAAGGAACAGACATACAAGCTATAGAGCTGCCTTAGCAGCCTTTCACTTGTCTACCAGAGCTCAAGGCAGAGAGCAGGCTATCATCTACTGCAAGGCCTTCAGAGCACCAGCTTTCCCTCTCCCCACATCACAGCAGTAAGAGGTGGAAGCCAGCTCATTTGTTTTAGTACCAGGATCCACCTCTTTTCATTCTTTCCTCCTTCATTTTTTTCATTTCCCTTTTCTCCATAGCAGCTGGTTTTAGCACTGTTGCACCTTCTCTGAAGCAGCAGCCAACTTAGCCTGATTCAGTCCCACCTTCCCATGTGCCCTGTGGCAAAAACTAGCATGCTTGCCTTACTTTTCCCAGAGAACACATATGCACACTTTTACAGCTGCAGGTGCCAGAAAATAGAGTTTGAGCCACTTTGCAGTCATGGACTGAGTGTATGCAGAAGCAGCAGCCATTTGCAGAAAGAAGAAGAAGACATCTCTGGAACCACGTCAGAATCTGACTTGGGTGCTCTGACAGCAGTTAGGCAGAGGTGGTCTAATTTGCTTTATCACTAAATTTCAGGTCAGAATCTTTCTGTATCCAGCTCCGTTGTGTTAATTCCCAGAATGTGGCCTTTGGACAGTACGTCTCTTGCTGAGAATAACGGCCCTTGTTCCAAGTCAGAATCCTGAAAAGTGAGGAAATCTCTCTGTTATTAATAGCAAGATCCTATGTCTAGGTCTGGTATAAAGCAGGCTTCCGTGCTGAGTTCTGTCTTGCAGAATCCTGTGAAAATTGTCAGAAAAAAACTTCACATGTTCCCTTATTGGCAGTCTTGAATTTTAAATCATTCCAGTTTAGTCATCTTCTGTCACAGCTAGGTGTCTAGACCTAACTTGAAAATTTCATTAATGTCTTGAATACTTTTCCATGCTGCAATCTCAGAAGTTGCAGATGCTTCTCTCTCTGCTGACATCTCACAGAGGCAGAGTGAAAAATGTGTGGGCCAGGCCACTGGGAAGACAGAATTACAACTGCATATTTATTCATTTGTTGACTAAACATTTCAGCAAAGCCTGCAATGCATCATCACATTAAAAGTATAGCTTTTGTATCTCCTTGGGACTTCTTTTTTAAAATGAAGATAAAAATCAGACCCAGTTAATCCCAGGCATTTTGAAAATTAGGTCTACCGGGTGGCTTTTGAAAGCCTACCTACCCTAATGGGTAGGCAGAAGGAAGTTGCGCCGTGCATACTGCAGTTGCTGGATGCATTTTGTCTGCAAAACACCGAGGCAATCTCTCCTGGCATTGCTTAGGCAGCACAGGCACTATCAAAAGCTGTTGTGTGGTGTAAGACTGTGAAGTGTGTGCTGGGCTGCAGCTGTCATGGATATAGATGTTATCAGTGAGATCATGACAACTGCTTCAACTTCCCTTGTGGCTTGGGCTCAAAAAACACATTTAAGAGGATTCAGCCTAACCATCCTCTGTCCTCATGTACACCTTAAGCACAATCTACCTGAATCTACCCCATAATCCTTTTTTAGGTTAAAAATATTTATAAAGTGTGTGTGTGTGTGTGTGTGTGTGTGTGTATGTATATATATATGTGTGTGTGTGTGTGTGTGTGTGTATATACATACACATATACATACACACATACTAACATTTATCCAACACTTATTTTAAGTGGATACTTAGCTATAAGTATTATCCAAAAATGGAACCACTAGCTTGATCTGCCTTATGCAGGAAGTATCTGTGTTTAAATTAGGAGAACATTTTGCTTCTACTGCTTTGTTTTCCTGCATGTGAAATCTAAAAGTCTTTCATTTTGGGGAAATAAACATTGTTTTAATGTTCTGTATACTTGAGAGGAACAAAGGGGCATCTCAGACAGGAAAAAGTTGCCATGGGTCCTTTAAATATGCACCATTAAAAGTGGACCAAGCGAATGTCCAGTTTAGATGTTCAGGAACTGATTCCAGGGCAAGCGGAAATGCATGCAGACGATTATGCACCAATGTAACCTGTGTTGCTGGGGCCCGTTCAGAATAGAGATCACAGTGATACAGTCACATATGTGGGGCAGAAATGCACAAGTTCGTTCTCTCTGTACTCCAAGGCAAATGCAAACTATTTGACTGGGCTGAGACTGAGTGGGGTCTGCTTCTGTAAACAAAAAATCCTAACTCTATGACAATTTGAACTGTGCCGGTAATGCCACCTTTTAAGAAATGATCACCAACGCTGTTCCTTACTTACTGCTCAAGTGGAAAGTGTTTATTTTTGTTCTAAATCACCTTGCTTACAAGCAAACTAAAAGGCCATTGCAGAGAGGGGTACAGTAGCCTAAACACAGCACATTTTAGACAGCACAGGATGTCTGAGACATATGTATGGGCTTGGCAGATATGAGATAAGACCTCTGACAGAGCTGTGGCTGAGGCAGTAGCTGAAGGCCAGCTGGGATTTCCTAGGACAGCTAAAATGGTTCTAGATATCTGCGTTTAAGCAGCGGAATCCTGCACTGGCAATTTGTATTTCTTTTCAGTCCAAAGAGTAATTATTTATTTTTATTAAAATAGAGAAAGAAGTGTCATTTCATCTCTGCCAGACAGTGCTGAAGATAAACTTCTCCTATCTCTTCCCTTTCATGTCTAGGCATTTCTGATAGAAACACCACACATTCTTTTAAAATTTGCAGTACTTACATATCCATGGATGAGTTTTTATGTTACTGGAAAGATTTTTCAAAAAAATAGGAGGTGATACTATTCTGTATTGAATCATGTAGTAAAAGAAGATCCAGAAGGATCATTGGCTTATATAAGATGACAGGAACCCTCCATCACCAAAAGATTTATGGGTTGTGGCAGTAATATTATGGTGCCTCAGTTACGATAGGAAAGGGTTGAAGTGTCTATTGGAATTACAATTTCTCACCTTTAAATATCTGTGCTTGATACATCTTTTGCTTGATGTATGCTATAGATGTTGTTACCTCTGATCCTTGAAAGTCAACAGTGCCTCTGACTTCTGTCCTGTGAAAACTGGCATTATTTGCTAGTAGCCTCATGAGGTAAGGGAAACTGCCTTAAAATTCAGGTATTTATGAGGTATTTAAGGTTTGAGATTTTCTTAGGAACGAAGTTGTGGGGAAGGATAATGGGAAAAAAGCTAAGAGCAGTCCATCAGTACTTACGAGACAGGGAAATCCCAGGAGATATCAGGAAGATAATAGCAATATAAAATTGATGATTCTATCTACACTCACAAAAATAAGTCAAAGGTGTACAAAATCTCCCTCCGTAATGAAAAAAAAATCCCATGATCAGTTCGATTAACTAGGTAAAAGCTAAAATCTACAGCTCTTCTCTTGGCCCAAATGGACTTATACTTAGAGAAGATAATAAGGTAAACGTGAAAAAACAGATACATATCTATGTTCTCATATCTGACTCTTATGTTGATAGCAACTGCAGTCCCAAAGCTTTTACAAATTTCAGTAGAACTAAAAGCTAAGTTTTCACTTTAGACCAACACCTATCAGTAAAGAAAGAAAAAAATTAGGGTCATCTCACTCATTTTAGCAATATTGCCAATTTCAGAAAATGTCTCCTGAACTTAAAATAGTGAAAGCTTAGAGAATTGGTGATACCTCTGAGACCAAAATGGTCTTTAAATGCACTTACTGACCAAAAGATGGGCTTGATTGTGTACACATACTGGCAAAGGAAGCAAATGGATGTGCCTGTATATATTTAAGTTAGATTCCAAAAAATACAACTTGTTTTCCCTCCTTAAACTTTTTTTGCAGAAATAAAAAGCAATGTAGGAACTGTGCTGTGAACTACAATAAGGAATGGCAGCCTGCTATTGATTCAACGTACTTGCAATCTCAATAGTTATCAAATGGTACTTGAGTACTGCCAACAAATAAACAACTTTTTTTTTTTTTTTTCAGTCTCTGCTGTTAAACTGCCCAAAGTCACCAAAAGCAGATTAGTCTGGAGTGCGTTTATTGTTCCAGCTAGAGATGGTAAAAAATAAAAATCAGTTTTAGATACACAGATTTTTTTTCCCCTCTTCCCTTCAGGCTATTGAAAAATGCCCAGAATGAAGCTCATTTCAAAATCTGGTATCGAAAACTGCTGGCTGCTCTCCAATTCTGTGCTGGAGAAACCCTGAACAATGAGTTTGCAAAGGAGAGAAAACTTATCAGAATTCTGGAAGACATTGCTGAAAAAGTAAAAGCTGCCAGTGATCCTAAAAGAAAGGTTTGTTAAAAAAAAAATACATGCTTTTTAATACCTCTCTTTCTGTCTACGTTTGTTCAGGTAATTTTAATTTTTCCAAGGTGACACATCTTCCCTATAATGCCCTTTGCATAAGTAAACCCAAGATTTGGCTACTACTTTTAGAATTTTGTGCTGTTGCGCAAACATGTAAAACACATGATTCAAAAGGGCCAAGTCTTACTACTATAGCCCTTGAGGCCAACACATTTTTTGACTCATTTAAATTCCTTCAACCATGATTTCTCCACCAGACCTGAAAGTGCTCATAAATAGTGGCTATAAAGCCGATTACCTTTTTACTGAAAGGAAGGCTTACATTCAAAGCCCCATCCCGAAATATCTGATGCCTTATAGAGGTGCAAGTATTGCTTGAAAGCTTTGAGGGAGGCTAAGAGTTTTCACTGACATGTTGAATATCCTCACTTCGCAAAAAAGCCAACCAAAGTTGACTCTACTTAATATCTCAAATGCAGCATTCAGCTGTACTCTCCAGATACTGTACACTTATCTGCAGAGATGCATTCCTGGCAGTAGAAAGCTGTTAGCCTCCTTCTCCAATAGCTGCAGTTTTTATACGATATGAGCACATTTCGAGTTCAAATCTATTAAGTTTGCAAGACAGCTGTTGTTGCTATTTACCTGATGTGTAAAAATGTTTCTTGCTGAGATATCAGTCAGGCAGACCAGGAAGCCAAATAAAAATAAGACTTGTCATTGCTGGTTATTATGAAAGTTATCATGAATTCTTTTTGCCTTGTTAAGTTTTGAGAGGATGTTTCAGAAAACTCTCAGTATTGCCACTGAGAGCAGCAAAACAAATACGGAAATAAAAAGACACAATAAATTAGCCAAGAGTAAGATCCATCATGAGAAAAAGAAGCAGTGCCATATTATGCATTACTGACGCATAATTTAGATGTTAGAGATTAATCTCAAGGCTATTGCTACCATGATACTGAGAAACTCCCAAACCTTGCTGTTAACAGACCGGCAGTTAGGTGAGGGGGAGCGTAGTGCTGAGGCAACAGACCACAAATTATAAAGTTGTCGAGAAAGGCAAAAAAGATATGAGACACTGCAGAGCAGGTGCGATAAAAATAAGCCCCTAATGAAGAGTATCAAATCTGAACCTACAGATCAGCATGAACTGGTAGAGCATCTAGGCAGCAAAAGGATTAATGTGGAGTAAAATCACAGTTCTTATTCTTTATAACTGTACTCAGTGGGACCTCATTAGCTGTTACAAGGTTACGTGGATGCTACAATCTCCAGAAATGGTACTGTTTGATGAAAATGTAGCTAGACAGTGAACAGCTTAAAAACTACTCTTATTTCTTTTGCACTACCTTAATGCTTAATGTGTTGCAGGAGGTGCTAAAGATGGAACTCAACAGACTTCAGCAATTCTTCCAGGAGGTAAAAGTTTGTCGGCTTCCCCTGAATCCTGCGCTTGTTGTGCAAGGCATAGATGCAGATGTAAGTCTACCTTACGTAATGGGTTACATTGTTTTTAGTGTAAAGGGGAAGAGGGAGTGAATAGCTGCATGGACAGGGACGTAATCCTACAGATTTCGTTTCCAAGTGTCTCCTTACAGATTGGCATTAAGTGTGAGTGATCTAGTAAACTGATATTCAGCCTGTCTGCCTTGAAACTGGGGGCTTTCATTGGAGGCAGAGGTGAAGGGGACTGCTAGGGTGGGGGTAACAGGCACATCTCGCCTCAGGCAGCAGCAGCAGCAGCACAGATTTCAGATTCTGGGTAGCCTGCTTGCAGCTCAGCTGGCCCTGCTGTGCCTTTGGGATGGGCAAGGGCCCCTGGCTCCTGGAGCTTGCTCCTGGAGCTGAAGCCAGGTTACCATCCTGCCCTTGTCGTTCCCGAGAGCAGGTTTTTCTCATCCAGGAGTCTCCCCTGTCAATGCTGGCAGCAGCTAAAGGTCTAGAGCTTGTTCTTTTTCTGTTGGGGAGAGACTAGGCACATGACTGAGAATTGCCTAGAATATTGCTAGAATATTAAATATTCACAATAAGAGTCACATATATCTAGAACCCTTATTAAAAAGGGTTTTTACTTTTTCCAAAGTAAAGGAAATATCAATGCTATTTAATGTTACTTGCTTTTATTTTGACTACAGTACTAAGACTCAGTTATTCATTGTTTAGAAATGTTTTCATAAACAATATCATGCCAGGGATAAGCTGCTTCAGTTCTGGAGAAGGAAAAGGTATCCAGCAGCAAGAAAAAACAAGCCTGCAGACCCACGCATATTATCAGGTTTAGCAATCTAATTACAGCAATTTGCGCTCTAATTTTGCTCTCTGGCTCATTATCCTTAGTGGACCTGATTTTAAGAGGTGCTGATCCCTTCAGCTCCCTTTGACCTGTGATTCTCCAAATAATTACTATTCAGCCTTGGTGTCTCTGAGAACAGAGCGCTTCTAGCACCCCTCAGGTTTGGGCCAATTGTGGATGATGTATGTTAGAAGAGAAGCCTGCTGCTTCTCACAGCTTTTAGGCTTTTTGGAAATAATGACTAATGGGAAGATATCTCACTATATACAATTATGCTATTTATACTGCTCCAGCTTGGCTACACTGATACAAAATTTTTAAGTGTAAGTAACTGAAGAAAGATTTTTTTCATTTTTCTTATATTATTGTAAGCCATTATCATGCTATAAATATATGCAGATTCTTGAGGGAACTGCATGTCAGTATAATCATGCAAACTATCATTTTTGAAGTGCTTATAATAACCTACATTTAATTTATTTCAGTATCATCTATTGATGCTACTAGTAGTAAAGACTGTTCCCAGTTCCATCACTAATGCGGTATCTTATAGTACTCTTTCAAACACTTATTCAAGGATTCAATTGCCAAAATTTCATAGGGGTCAGCATTTCATCATCGATAATAGCATGGCATATTACAGAGGTATGGTGTGACTGAGATAATATTTGAATGCTTGAACCATGCTTTGAGATAAAAGCAAGATACATCTGTGACTAGTGGCATTTTTGTTAAAATTATCCCCCATTGCACTCAACCCTGTAATGACAGCAGTAGCTGCTGTGGGGTGCTCATTATTTCGAGAAACCTGGCTATTAATTTACCATTGTATTTGGTGTTTTTTCCCTCTTTTTATAATGATGATAAAAATACTAACCTAACTCACGCAGGATTTGCAATGCTTAGCTCATTAAGCCCTTTATAAGCCCTTTGAAGTCTTCAGATAGAAGGAGCTATAGAGTATGAGGTTCAGAGTTTTGATTCAGTTAAGATAAATTCCACATAAAATAGATGGTGATTTTCAGAAGTTCCTGCATCCTCAGCCACATATAGATGACCACTGAAATTAGCAAGTTATTTTCTTCCATAAGAATTATAGGATCAGACAATTCTTTTTCAGAAAAAAAATAGGATAAAGGGCTTTTCAATGCTTTACAGATTCTCATTAGATAAGTCTTAGATACTTTTATCCACCCAATAGCCCAATCTCAGGCAAAGTTTACCAGTAATAAGCCTGGAAAAAAATGAAAAACATTTTTTTGGGAAAATATTCATTCATCTGATCTGATTGTTGAGTGAAGAATATCAAGTGAATATCAAGGTTTATTTATGTTTATTATCAGTGCTACTGAGCAGTACTTAAAGATGGTACCTCTTTTGGAGGAATGTTCTGTTGTATTATTCTGATGTTTTGTGTGTATGACACTTTTCTTCTCTTGCTTTTTTCTTACTCTGAAGTCATGTTCGTATTTTACATCCAATGCTTTCCCACTAAAAATATCTTTCATCAATGCTAATGTTCCAAGTGGAAACATCAATATTATTTTTAAGGTAAGTCACTCCTTTAATCCTCAGTTCACTTTATATGCAATATGTTGATTTGAAATTCACCCAAGTTAGATTTCAGTCCTTGTGCCTGAGAATGTTTGGTTTGGCTCTGCTGTTCACTTTTCATTATCCTTTTTGACTCTAGAACTTTTAATGGAATATGTCGATGAAATAAAGTGAAACATTCAGCATTTTCATTGACAGAGAAACAAAAGACTTCTTGGAAAAAAAAATTCTTAGTGCAGACAACCAGGATAAAATATCAGGTTTATATTTAAAACCTAGTTTGTATGCCAGTTTATTTATTGACCTCAGAGACAAGTCCCAGAGAAAGGATTGTTCAGAATGACTGAATCCAATAGCCTTGTCCATACGACTCTAGCAAGTCAAGCAACCTGAGTGCTAGAGATCCCATTTGCTGGAGAGAACCTAACTTCACCTGCAGAGAAGGCAGAGGGAACAGCAGAGGGCATTTACCCCTCTACTCACTTCTGTTCACTTAGTTGGATGAATTTTCTCAGAGTTTCTTAGGTTTATTTTCCACTCATCACCTTCAAAGCTTCAGAGTTCAGGTTAGTGCTGCATCCATGTGCAAAAAACAATACATTTAATCTAACACTGGATACTATCTTTAGATGAAGAGCACTGAAAATAATAAAATGGGTTATGAGTGCAAAATGGTCAGTGTTGCCAGGTAAAGACATTGTTCCTACCTCTTCTAGTGTGTCATGTTCCAAACTGGAAGCCTGATTCTCAGAAACAGAAGTATGGTCTCCAGCTATGCTAGTGGAAGGCTTACATGCTATTTTTTTTTTTTTTTTTAGCGTTTAGAAAGTGCTTCTTATACCATCTCACTTTGGAATCAATAAGTCAAATAAGCAGGTTCCTACATGCTTTAGCAAATGCATGACCGCAGAGCATTTAAACACTAGCAATTGCTCTACCTAGACAGTTTTCCCCTGCCCGGTACTGTTTAAGAACAGCCAACTGTCTAATCATTGTAGAAGTGCTGCAGAGCTGCCATCACCTTCTCCTATGAGCAAGCCCTTGTGTTAAGACTAAGGCATCTTTTTCTAGTATTCTAGTTCAATTGTTCATGGTGGATAAAGTGTATGTAAAATGATAAGCACTGCTATTATATTAAATTGTCTACTAACTGGATATATGAGGGAAGAAGAGAAGTTTTGTGGAGAGAAGAAAAATTTTCTCAGGCTAGCTACCGAGAAGAATTAATTGGAGTCAAGATTAGTTTTAAATGAAAAAAAAAAAGAGGTTGAATTTTATTCTTTTAAGAGATGAGTTATGTCCCCTCAAGTACTCATTTAATAGTAGTAAATGCCTGTAGCCTGGAATGCTTTTGTAAAAAGAGTATAATAAAAGAACGAAGCTCTTTAATGTAACTAAAAGAAAAAAATTAATGAAGGACTTTCTGAAGGAAAGCTTAAAAACACCAGCAAAAGCCACATATATTTCAGATGCTGGAGGGGGAGGGGACAAAAAAGCAGGATTTTTGTTTTCACAGGCCGTTTACCCAGCTGTAGTTGAAGATAATCTCTTTAATGCTTCTTGTGGCTACCATTAAAGCCTAATTTTGCTAAGATTATTGTTTAGCTGACTGCATGGGGAGAGCACAGTACTGCATGACTGTTTGAAACTGAATATGAATCATGTCATGGTTAAAATATAAATTCATGATATGATAAGATTTCCCTTCAGCCTGCTGCAAACACAAAGTTGTGAAGCTTAATGCTGGGCAAAATGCTGTCATTTGTGAAGAGGGATCTGGCGTTAGGTACACTTTGAAATGTAACTAAACTGGGATCCTACCTCCGGATTAAAATTTCAAACTCTAATAATTCCATAGAAGTAATAAGCAAAAAGGCTACTGTTAATCAGGGATCATTGGTTACCATTTCTATATCTGCCAAAACTCTTGCTGCCTGTGTGTGCCATCTATTCGGTCTTCTTCCTGACACAGAAAGATAAGTAGCAACTTTGAAGAAAAACAAGAAGGATTACTGTAAAACGAATGTAGCTATTTTGGCGTGGGAAAAAATCCAAATGAAATAGGAAGTTATCTCTGAGCAGGATTCAAGGACAAACTTGGATTTCTTGTGCAATTTTCACAGATGGGGGATGATCTACGTCAGGATATGCTAGTTCTGCAGATTATTCGAGTGATGGACAGCATTTGGCTCCAAGAGGGACTGGATATGCAAATGATCATTTATAGATGTTTATCTACAGGAAAAGGACAAGGTCAGTGCAGATTGAAAAGGTTACCTGTATTACATTGTTCATATTTGATGTAAACAGTGGTATGCAAAAATCTTCCCTTCTGACTTAATTTCTTGGATATCTTTTCTATCTTCCCCCTTAAAATAAAAAAAAAATGCTCAGAACCTCGGTTATTTAGGCCCTAAATTCTACATTTGCATGAAAGTTCAGGTTATTTATTCATTCTTCCTGTCCAGAAGAAGTACAACCAAGCTCATTGAGTTTTGTAGTACCCTAGACTAGTATTTTCCTAAGTCTCAACCTCCTTACCTCGCATCGGATTTTTAAAAGTAACTTCACACATCAGAAGAACTTTGGAGAAAAGCAGCCATAGCTACTGAAGTCTGTAACCCAGTGTGATCTCACTTAGGTGCTTAAATGAACCTAGATACATGTGGCTATAGAAAATACCTGTAGACAAGTGATGACAACTTTGCAGTGTTGATTTTGAAATTTTACTCTTGTGATTTATGCAGCTAAGGGCAGGCCTGACTTATCTGAAAGCTTAATTTCTCTCTTTTATGGTTGTTATAACAGAGCTATAGCAGGGATGCCGATTGCTTGCTAAAGAAATTTACTGACAGCAATAAGCTCACCTTTTCTTTTTTTTACTGACTCTCCAAATCTTTTACTGAAAATAATTCTAGCACAAATAGAAGACTGATGGGTCCAGATTACCTGCTGTACAAAAAAAAAAGATACCTATTGCTTTCAGAGCAACAAAGTAGAGAAAATGAGAGAGGGTGAGAGATCCAAAGGAGGTAGGAGGAAGAATAGATGGGTTCGTGCACATGACAGGTGGTTAATGTGACCTGAAAAAGACTCCTCCCTCCTTTGTAGAGATGGGAGTCAAAGCCTGAAGGCTTCTGCTTCAAAGGGAAATAACACAAGAATATTATTTCTGAACATAGTATATCGGACTATAATACTAACACTTAATTTGATTAAGTGTTAACTTAACTTTACTAAGAAAGATATAGGGAACATCTGAAAAAATATCTTCAGTCTGACAGTCTCTTACTTTCAGCCCTATAATAGCAGAAATACTCTCAACTTCTGACAGATTTTCCTCACAGTGTCTTTCCGTATGAGTCAAAAAATTTTAATATATTGGATTTACATTTAAAGATTAAGGGTAAAATGATGAAGTAATGTACCTATGGTCATACAGGACAGTTGTGCTCAAGTACACTTTTATACCAAGGTCTTTCATGTCCTAGGCTTGCTCCGTGAGCAACCTTTTCCAAACAGGGATGGGAGGTGGCTATCATGTAGCCATGGGAGCATGGAAATCACTTGAATGAATCAAGCAGATGAAAAATGTGGAAAGCAGATGACGAACTAGTAGGATGCTGCTTTTCCAGGCATGGCATCATGGGGGAACCTGTCACCAAATGACATTTTTATAGAAAATCTTTCCTGTAATGCAGAGATGCAAGATGATGAGCCTAGGTTCACACACAACAGGGACAGTGATGGAAGGCTAACAAGCCAGGTCTCCATTCCAAAAAAAGAATTATTACCTGTATTAGAGGCATAGAATTCAAGTGATGCATTGCAGAATGCTTGGATTCTGCCTGCATTTCAAACACCCAGTATATGTCATCTTGGATCAGATTAATTTCTACACTCCCTAGTACTTTTTCTCCCTGCTGTGATCAGCATCATACACCAATAAACACATGTGAGATTAAGTTTATATTTAATAATAAAGAACTGATCCTGATCTTTTTAGATTGTTATTGTTTGCATATGTGTTCTACCAGTTTTGAATCTTGTTAATCTATTGGCCTTGGTGGTACCTTGCTGGAATTATGTCCACAGTATGGTTACTGGCATTTTTATTTGTCACTCATGGAATTGCCACTTTTCAATTTGATTAAGTATCCTTTAGATTTGTTTTCCAAGAAAAAGAGAAAAAGTCCTTATCTATCTTCTCTATTGTATTCATTATTTTGTAGGCTTCTAAGCATGCATTTTTTCAGCAATGACCAAGACTGTATGATATGCACTGATGCGCGTCATACCTTTCTGAAGTTGCAAGCTTTTTGTGTGAACTCTTTTCTGTCTGATTAGGATTGGTACAGATGGTGCCAGATGCTACTACGCTAGCGAAGATCCACCGGAAGTCTGGACTGATCGGACCATTGAAAGAAAACACAATTAAAAAATGGTTCCGTCATCACCATCCCTTGGAATCCAATTACCAAGAGGTAACAACATAATGAAGTGTATTATACATTTCACATTTTACCACAAGAAAAAAAGAAACCAAAAGGCCGTAAGCAGCAAAAACAAATGACTTGGATTCAGGACAGTCACATACACATAAACTAGGGAGTTGCCTTAAATGCCATGCTCCTTTTAAGGAGATACTGCTCTAGATCAGGTGCATTTTAGTACATTTTCTATAACAATGTGTCATAGAGATGTTTTGGAAGATGTTAGCGAAGTGAAAAGAAGCTGAAGTAAAAGCTAAATATTGAATCCAAATGTATTTATTTTTTCAGTCCAGCTGGCTAAATCCTTTATTTTATGTATAATTCATGCAAAGTCTGAGTAGCTTTCCTGTGTTTGGAAATGGCCATATCTATATCCACTGTTTTAGAAAGCTGTATTTTATTAAAACTACCTATTCATGTGATATGTCATGCTTGTCATGATGTGTCACGCTTGTCGTCTCACGTTATGGGATCCCATGTAATACAGCTGGTTTTATGCAACCTGGCATTATGCATAAGCCAAGAAATTGGGAAAAATTATCTACAGAATCAGAGACTTTCCTTTGAAAGGAATCACTTCAGCTTGTTATTTGTTGGTTGAGCATGTTCTAAGGTCCATGAAAAAGCTTCTTACTGTTTGTGTTGCTGGGTCAATTTCTGAACCCCTCTGTATGTCCACTGTGGATCAATAGCCAGAATTTTAAATGAAGCTTAAAGGGGAGCTTTGAATGTCTGAGCCACTCTGAAAAATGAGGTGCTTTTGTCAGTGGCGATTAGCAGGCAGATAACTCTCTAGCTTAAGTATGTTTAACAAACTTTAATGTTACTATAGTTATTCCATGAGCGTTTGTTCATCCGTATTTTCATAAGACAACTTCGATTCCTAATATAGGATATTGATTCAGTTAAATAGAAACAATTTAAACAGAACATTTTGTTTTACAAGTTTATAGTTTCACAGTATTAATGGTAAAAATGCAGCCAACAGTATTATGGTAAAAGTGCAGCCATCATTTCAGTTGAAAAGAGAGATATCTATTAATTATTGATTGAAAACCTGATTTCCTTCTGCTGCTACTGTTTGTAAGAAGTAACATATGTGGAATATTCTAAAACTAATTGCTACACATTTTCTCTCAATCTTTTTTTAAATGAAAAATGCACTCAGCCCTGATTGCCTAGGATATGCATGAAATTGCTACTAAACATTCATCTTGCAGTCACTACTGAATGAACCTTTTTCTTTGACTTCTTAATAATTTTTCACTTAAACAATACTATATCTGAGGTGCTCAAAAGCTCATGCAGCATAAGCTCTAGTATCCTTATTTTACAGTTGGGTGAACAAAATCACAGAAAGATTAGGTGCTTTATCCAAGGTCATCTAGTGTGTAAGTAGTACAGTTAGACATAAAATTCACCACACTCTTGTGCTGTGGGCTAAGCACTCAGTAAGTGATGTCGTTCATATCAGTCGTTGTATGGTGCACCCTGCAACTGCAGGGAAAACCAGAGTGCCTAAATAATTGTTTACCTTGATTAGTGTAGGTTTTGTCCAAAAACATAACAATTAGGATTGTTTTGGTTTCTCTATAAATGAATCATGTTGTGATTGAGATTCATGGGAGATTCAGACTTTTGAATAAGAATTGAATTTATGGTTGTTAAACTGTAGTAAGTAGGAATTTTTAAAAAGAGCTATCATTCCTTATGTTTTTGAGTAGAATAATGATCATCATTTGAACCAGGAATAATTCTGTCCTATGAGAGACACTGAAAATGTATGTTGCAAAAGGGATTGGGTAGATTCTTCTCTTAGGAGAATCCACAGTTCTTAAATATTTTTAGTAAAATATTTTTAATATTTAAATAAAAATTAGCAGAAATCTTGGAGTCAGCCTATGAGCAAGTGTCTAGTGAGCAGATCATTAGCTTACACAGATATGCTGTGGGCACGTTCTTGGCCAAGAGCAATCTGTTGCTGTAAAGAGATTCCTAAGATAGATCTGAATGAGGCAGCCTAGGCACAAGAAGCAGACTAGATGTGAAAGTACACATCCCCACCATGTTAAATAGCTTATCAAGAGAGCAGGTTATATTAAACAGGACAGAATTCTTTGGGCTGAGATATTCAGAGACTTGATTAATTAGAATTTGAAAAAGGCAACTGAGTTCTGGAGAGGAAAGACCCATGTAGGTTTAAAACAATTGGGCAAAATAACTTACTTTCATTGCGGTGCAAATGATTAAATTAACGGATTTCCAACTCTACTGATTTTTGGACTCTCACTCTTTTTACAATTTAAATGCAGGCTACTAAATAGAAAACGCTATTTCCTGACAAGAAGCTTGCTTTGCTTAGGTGCCCTTCACCTTAGAAGTTGTCCACAGAATTCTAAGTGTCTGTAAATCACAAGTTGAAAATGCCATGCATAAAACTGTTGTGGCATTGAGCCACTGAAATTTGCTTATTACTTGATTGAGTACCAATCTTACAGCACCTAGGTGTTTAAATGTTAGCTACATGCATCACATTTGTAGGATTCACAGTTTTGGGGTTTCATGTTAGCGTCACAAAGAAATATGTCTAGTAAGTGCTTTTTATTTTACTAACTAGGCAATAAGGAATTTCTTCTATTCCTGTGCTGGCTGGTGCGTTGTTACCTTCATCCTGGGAGTCTGTGATCGACACAATGACAACATAATGCTGACAAGTGCTGGCCACATGTTCCATATAGATTTTGGAAGATTTTTAGGTCACGCACAGACATTTGGAAGCATAAGAAGGTTGGTATCTATGGTAACACATACAGTAAGCTTTGAAACAGTGTTCTGAAAAATTCACAGCCTTATCAACACTTATGAAAAATATAAATGAGATCATATGTTTTTTCTTCCTGAAGTTCCCCAAACAGTATTTTTTCTGCTGTTCACAAAACCTCTAAGAATATAGGAATGCCTGGAAGAGAAGTTAAAATGAGGTATTGGAGATCCCCATTTCAATCTAAAAGAATCTAAATTCCTGTTAAGTCAGCAACTTGAATTAGATTCAGTTTAGTAGTGACCAGAATTAGTAAGGGCTGGCCTGTGCCAAAAGAATTCTGATGTCTTCCTGTTTTTTTAATAGCTGAATGTTCCAAAACCCTAACTGTAGCTGTTTAATAACTGGCTTGCTGTATTCAGAGAAGAGACCTAATTTTCCAGATAGACCTGGAAAATCAGTAATACCCTCCCTCAGTACCCTGCATCAGTCTATAACATGTTTTCTCATGATATAGCTAGGTAAAATACTGAGAATAGTCATGTATTCTTGTTCCTATTGTGAACATGCTATCGAGGAATGACATTATTGAGGATAATGTCAGTATACACAAAACATAAGGAAAATGTTATAGCAGTGCAGACAACAGACAAATGATCCTAAGTACTGACAAGATGAGCAGTGTAGGTCTTTCCCCTGTGTTTCCTAATAATTTACAGAGTTAGTCCCAGAATGAATCAGTTTGAGTTAATCATGCCTTTTTTTTTTTTTTTTTTTTTTTTTTTTAACTGACCTTTCTTTGACTATTTTAGACAATCTCCGTGTTAGACAGAAATAACAGTGTGGGAGTATTGATAGGAGGGAAGCTGATGGGACTAATAAGTAGTTCTAAGCCAAGCAGTCAAAAGATTTAGTTGCAGTGCTCAGAATTATCATCAATCATTCGGGATATGTTCCCTTAATCCTACTTATTCTGTGGAAAGAATAATGCAGAACAGAATCATAAAAAGGTACTCCTGCTCACTCTGAGTCAAGTGCTGCATCCCATCAGCAAAGATCCTTTTGGAGCCTAACCGGAATTTCCTTGAGCTGTAATTTTGTGTGAGGGGAGAATTATCTAGTGGGAGTGCAAGATATGACAAACTGAATATACTGGGAGGCACAGTATCTAAACTTAAACAGAAATAATGTAATGCCAGTAAAAATAATAGACTGTTTTACAATCTAGTGATACGTCTTCTTTTTAAGTCTGTGAAAATGACTTAGCGTAGTCATTTCCATAAACAGCGTTTTTTTTTCTTGTTTCTCTATGCAGTATATTGCTTTTTTAATAATAAAATAAAATAATAATATATTTTAGGCCCTTCACATAGCTGCCTTATAGTTCCATAGTCAAACTAGGACTCTCGCTTTTTCTGTAGCTTGTAAACATCAGAGAACAATAGTTGTCTTCCCCACACCTACGTGTGACTGAGTAGCTGCAAGGTTAGAGACTGTACTTCTCATGAGCTGTATGTGCCTTCAAGAAATGCAATACTATTTGTAACACAAGGATGCAGGGATATTGCATTTCTACTTAAAACAAATTTCAGGCACTCAAAATTTGAAATTCTCAGTGCTGTTTGTGTCCACTTATTCCCTCATAGCAAATACTTGGCACAGCTTTAGCCTCTGTTTTTTTTAACAGTTCCTTATATTAGATTTACTTCTGCAGAATGCTTTCAGGTCCTTAGAATTATTTGTGTTGACCCCTGGGGCTTTTTATAGTAGACACTAAATATATCCTTGTGAAATTCTGTAGGTGGCTTTATAAACTGAATAGCATCTGATACAAATCCCTAAACATACAATTGGTCTTTACACATATCATAAAAACAGCCATTTTTTTTTAATGCAAGCTACTCAGATGAATTAAGGAAAAAGTCCCCATTTGTAGTGTTTATAATGGCCATTCCTTTCTCAAATTCAGAAAGACGACTTTCCTGACGCAGCTGTCCATTTTCCGTTCTCAGTGCATGCTTTTTACTATTAACAGACTCTTACTCCTCATAAAGCTTCATAAGGATAGGCTTTCATCCCTATTCTGCATATGGAGTCTTTTTTCTAATGTAAATAAAGTGAAAGATACCCAGCAGCCTTGAGAATAACATGTTGTCGTGCATGGGCTGTGGTTCTTTCTACAAAATACTATATGGGTCTGAAAAGAGCCCTTTGAAGCTGATATGATTCCAGCAGACACAATAATTTCTGCATTCATGATTGTATAACACGCTGACAAGAGATTAGTTAACTCGTTAGCTGACTGCCCTCAGCTTTAAGTGGTGACCAGTAAATCTGCTCAGTTTTGATTCCCAGGTGGGAACCAGTAGCTCAGCTCTTACTGATTTGAGAGGGAAGAGGCATCAGTAATTTTCTGTCTTTTTCAGTGTCATGTACCTTCACAGTGGAGAGAATATGTTAAATGATAGTAATAACCTGTGTGTACTCTGGTCTAGGAGCTAATGTTTCAGAAGAAGCATGGGAAGGAGACCCATGATTTATCTAGCCAATGCTGTAATAGCAATGCTGGAGGAAAATTATTTCCAAAGTCCCACAGGGAACTTTCTTACTGAAGCATGAGATTTCATTATCTTCTTCTTCTTTTTTTTTTTTTTCTTGGTCTTACTGGATGTGTTTTGTTAGTAGTGATAAAATGATACTTCTCTTTCTTTTTCTATAATCCAGCGACAGCATTTGACCCTATGTTCCCCTAAAGCAGTGAATTCTGCAGACACACTTCAAACTGCTTGAAGAAGCGTTTATCACTTAGTTTCATATGAATGTGCTGTTCTTTGACTACTGAGTATCGGTGGCAATCGTCTTAGACCCGCTCCTACTGGAATAGGTGGAGTTTTAACCAAGTAATCATATGGGAGCAGCGGCAGTGATCAAATGCTATGAGAGGTGTCTCCTTACGGTGATATCTTCCGTGGTTTCTTCGATTTTGTAAGAGATTTATCTAAATCCTGTACTAACTGAACTAATCCTAAATTTAGCAGTCTCATCCTTCCCACTGTCAATCATTTCCAGCACCACTGTCTCTGTTTTATCAGTCAGTGTTATGTAGTCTAAAACCTGACAAGAAATGAAGCAGGGCCAACTCATGGCACGTTGTATGTGCACCTCTTGATAATTTTGGTGTCCGTTCTTTTTTTTTAAATAGGCCATCATCCTACTTACTTACAACAGTCACTGGACTTCCTTTTCCCTGAATCACAGGGACCCCCTTGTCTTTTTGCCAAACTAATCCTGCATGTTGATGTGTTTTTCCCACATGTGAAATCTGCTAAGTTGGTTTTCTTTTACACAGTTAATTACTAGAGGCAGCCTAAGTATTCCACTGGGAAATTCCAGTTTTTTGAAGGAAGTTTTAAAAATATGGGAAAATGATGTTTCCCACACTTTCTTCCTGTGTCAGTGTTTTCTGATAAAGAGAAGCCCTTAAGACAATCTGAGCATGTGGAAAAGAAGTTCCTCTTTTTATTTTAAAAGTAACTTTTTTTTAGTGTTAGTAACTGTCACTGTCTCACTAGAAGTGTTGCTCTGAAAAAATACATTTTTTTGAGATATTTCTTTCTGAAATGGAGAAGTTAGCATACAGTCAGGTAATGGGGAAAACTAACTTGTATCTACATGCTTTGACTGTTTTCCATCTTTTTGCCTGTTAAAAATAGGAAAACATGGGGAAGAAGAGAGAAGACAAGAGTATGAGAAGTTCATATTTAACCTTTTCCTTGTTTTTATTTCTTTATTTAGAGTAATTCTCAAAGAAGTCTAAGTCTAAAATTCAGTAATCTGAAAAAAATCATATAACCACTTTTTCATTTTCTAAATTTGTGCATGAAAAGCATTGCTTTCAGCTAGTGTGTTTACCTGCTGAAAATTTTCTTTTTCATTAAAAAATATCAGTGTTCCTATTGATTACCCCATTTTTTACAGGTTAAATTTCGTCTTCCAATGTAATTGGTTTGGAGTGAATTATAGTTTATGTGAAGTATAGAGATCATGTCACCATCCACCTTTACACTTGCTGTATGTCACCTTCCAAAAATCTCAGACTGAAAACCTGTAGAGATTTAATTTCATGACTTTAAGTACCATGGTAGGCCCAGTGAACTTTATAAGATTTTTAAAGCTAATCATACCTATAAGCCTTTGCATAAACTGAACCTGCATTTTTGGAAAGTGATCTACTTTGGGGTGAAACAATGTTACCTTGAAAGTGACAGGGCCGAAAGAGGTTTTAATTCATGAGGAAAGACGTCCATCAGTTCTGAAAGTCAGATATCTCTAATTGCCTCAAATTAAATTCTAGACGTACCAGTCAAGTCTAAAAATATACTGAGCAGCACAAGTTCTAGTCCTGTTTCATAGCCTGGACAAAAGTTTGCCCTTTACCACTGTCCTAGTCTCTTGTGGAGAGAATTCACCCAAAGCTTTTTCAAATCAGAGTAAATTATGTTTACTGTCCAGTTAGTATCCCTCATTTTATTTATTTTCAAAGTAATCAAATAGTTAAGGGAGGCCCTAGTTTTCTCAAACAGTGGCTGTACTGGTTTTACCCTATTCTTCTGCTCCATCCTTAATTGTAAAGAATTATTATGTATTCTTGTTAACAGTTATCTGGGCTGGAGATACAGTTATTTGATGCCTTTGGAGCCGCCAGTGGAATTCCCTCCACTTCAGGAGATTTACTGTACATGAGTTACTTAAGTAACCATACTACCCTTTTCCCTGAGAGATTTCTTTCTCTCCTCTGCCCTTCCCTCTTTCTCTCAGTTACCCTGTGAATTTTTGTAGAACATGACTCTAGAGACAAGAAGTTTAACAATAAAACAGAAATGAAAGGGGAAAAGATACTACGTTCACTGTCCACTTTGAATGTATGATCTCATTGGTTATCAGTTTCAGAGAAATATGTTTTCTCTTTTTCCTGCTCCCATCAAAAACATCTTTTGTGTCATGTCTTTCTTCAAAACCTTTCCACACATAGTTTTTATATTCAAGGGGGACCTGTTTTCTTTTACGCAGAGTCTGTATACATCAAGCACTTTTAAATTAATCTCTGTTGCTTGGTATTGATATCTTTTTCTGATTGTTCTGCATATCACCTCCTTGCCCTTCATACTTAACTAGAAAGCATACTGATATATTTAATTTAAGTAGGATTGCTTCTCCTGCCCTAAGGAATTTGTGTGCATTTCAACTGGTTTATTCCTCTGCTTTACTTGGTGATATACAAAACCATCACCGTCTGCTACTGTGTTTTTCACGTAGCCACCTCAGACCTTTTAGCTGAATTTTTGGTGGGTAGGTGATATGAGTCCACCTGTTCAGTTTATTTTAACACATCTTTTTAGGTCTGAATTGTTAAATCTTTTTCTCTGCTGAGGATCAGTTAAAATACCAAAAGTAATTGTCAAACAATCTCTGTTGAAAAGACAAATTGTTGCAGTCACATTAACTCTCATCTATTTTATCAACATAGTAATAAATTCCTAACAAACCTGCCAAATGTAATAGTCTTATAAAGTGGTGTAGGGCAACAGGAAGACTCTACTCATCACTTCCAAATGTAAGCTACCAAATGTAAAATATTTTAAATAGGTAAAAGCTTCAAATCACCTTAAAATTGTTATATGACCTGATTGCTGGTGACTCTGAAGTGCAGGCTGCTTCATGTATCTCTATTTGGATGTAGGATCCTGACTTGAAGCCCCAGAATTTGTCTGAGCCAGACACAGTGGTGCTTTTTAAACAGTCAGTATAAGATATACACGGTTGCAGTAAGGACAGTGAAACTGTACAAGACACATAAGTTCTTAGAGCAGAGTGCATCTTCTTTGGGGGATGATCTTTTTTGGATTCTTCATCCCAGCTTGCAATTCTGTGATATAAGTGAATAAATTCTGTGGTCAGATTGCAGCATAAACTAGTAATCACTGTAGAGACAGTAACAAGGCCAGTATAAAAACCATCAAAAATTTTCTCAGACTACTTTTGTCTTTCTCATCTTGTGTCTATTGCCAATTTCCTTGTTACAAGATAAGATTTCAGGTGAGTCTCTGTGACAATACCTGCAACGAAGGCTAGGTCTACGCTAAGAATTGTAACCATGTCTAACCACAGCTATCAATGTTTGTGTTAGCTCTGTTGTCACTTAGCATAGTTAATCATATGGGACCAGAAATAATCAAATTTCTATGATTTACAAACTCACTTAGCCCACGGTGAAAGGGATTTTGGTTAGGTCACATTCCGTTGCATTTTGTACAGGAAAAGAGGCACAAATAAATAGCTACCATGGCTCAGTTTACATGGAGAAGCTAAATGCTAACAGAATGATGGATCAGAGCCTTTATTGTAGACAAAGATTGTAGCTTGCTTTCCACCATATCTGTTAAACATGATTAAATCCTGATGTAACTCACTCGATTATTGATAGACACAGTCAAACACCGATAAATCTTCTAGAATAGACCAGTCTAATGCGTGAAATATTTCTTCTACTACTGATCAAAATAGAGGGTATGTCTAATAAAGTGATTTTTCTGGAAAGCTTACATTAAGGCCCTCACAGTGAAAAATAATGATAGTAAAGTTGATATACACATCATAAGAACTAGCTTAATGAATAAATGAGACCATAATGGTTTAAAAAGTGTGTTCAGCTGCCTCAGGAACACAGGAGATGCCTTCTAGTTTGATGTTCCTGCCTCTAAAGATAGATGCTAATGTAAAAATAGTATAGGTAAAACTGTAATCAGAAATGAGATTTTGAATTTACAGTTAGAAATATTTTCCTGCATTAAATATCTCAAACAGCAGTAGAAATGGCAGAAAAGAGAGTTAAAAAGAGTTAAAAGCATGTTATCTGGTAAGGACTTTTTTGCTGGTTATTTGGTTGAAGAATGTAGGTCAAAATATTAGATGCATACTGTGAATATCCAAGCTCTGTAGTTTACCTAAGCCAAGGCTATTCAGGATGTTCAGGAACATTTCTATGCAATATATTTTCTAATAAATATTCTAGGCAGAATCCTTTCCCGGGTCCCAGGATCATACCGGCTGGGAGAGGCCTCCGAATGTCTATAGTCAGCCTCCTTCTCAAAACAAGGTCAACACTGAATTCAGACCAGTTTGTTTACAGCTTTGTCTAGTTGAATCTTGAAGATGTACATGGACTACCTCTCCAGTCAACCTGTTTCAATATTTAAGCTCTTGATGAGACTGGGGCAGGAGGGACACACTAGTGGAAGACCTGTGTCACCAAGTAAAGGAGCTACAAGAGGAAGGCAGCAGACTGCAAAGCAACAGAGAGAATGAAAAGGGTATTGATCAGATCTTCTCAGAGACTCTGCAGGTACAAGAGGACCCTCAACCCCTAGCTGTACCAAAGAAGAGGCAGCAGAATCTGTGCTTATGGGGTTGAGAAATTGAGATTCCCGTGATGGCAGAGGCTAGAAGCTTGTAACTTCCGGCACCGGGAGGACATCTCATGCTTCACATGCAAATCTGTACCTACAGAGCAGGTTCAGTGTACTGGCAGCAGACAAGGGGCTGGAAGCTCTCATCAAATGAAGCATCAGTGCTGGCTGAACCTGAGCCACACAGCAGCAGCAGGAAAAAGCAGTGAGTGGTATCAATGAGAGACTCCCTGCTGTGGGAGATGGAGGCCCTTGTCTGCTGACATGTCTTGTTGTCTAGGGAGATTTCTGCTTGCCAAGGGTTTGGATCCAGGACATTGTGGAAAGATTGCCAAGTTTTCTCTCACTCTCAGACTGCTACTCTTGCTGCATATGAAACATGATCCTGGAGCTTATCAAACACAGCAGGGTATATCAAGCAAGACTACATGGCTCTGAGGCAGAGGATCAAGGACTTGGGGACCCATCTAATTTTCCTCTGAATCTTGCTGGTGAGCAGGAAGGGCTTGAAGAGGAGTGGATGTATTCTGTGGGTCAACAGTTGTTTATGCAGCTGGTGTCAACAACAGGGCCTTGGCTTTTATGATCATGGGACTTTCTTTGAGGATCAAAGACTGCTTGGAAGAGATGTGACCTACCTGACAAAGTGAGGTAAAAGCGTCTTTGCCAACAGGGTAGCTAATCTGATAAGGAGACCTTTAAAGTTGGTACACCATTGGGGGCGAGGGGCAATAACCCACACTCAAGAGAAATAATGGTGGACCAGGTTGGCAAGCAAAGGGTGTAGGGTGATAGGGGCAATAGAGATCTCATAATGAGCAAAACAAGACTGAAGAGGGGCCAACCTCATATATATGCACACAGATAAGTACTGAGAGGACAGCATTACGTTGGAAACTCTTACACCTTTTTTCGGAAATCAGTGTGGCTTGGTGCCTGTCTGAAATGCCTGCAATCTAATGCACGTAGTGTGGGGAACAGACAGGAGAAATTAGAGGTCTGTGTGCAGTTTCAGGATGATGGTCTCATTGGGATCACATAAACGTGGTGAGATAGCTCATACACCTGGAGTACTGCAACAGCTGGATACAGGCGGCTCTTCCAGATGGACAGTCCAGGGCAGTGAGGTGGGACTTACTTACCCTTGCTGTGAGAGAGCAGCAGGAATGCCTGGAGCTCTGCATAGGGATATGCGATGAGCAAGCTGAAAGCTGATGGGTCAGGATTAGAGGGCAGCCTAAGATAGGCAATGTTGTGGTGGGTACTACAGAACGCCTGATCAGGAAGAAGAATGAGGCCTTCTTCAGACAACTGAAAGAAGCCTTATGTTTACAGTCCCTGGTCCTCATGGAAAACTTGAACTGCTCATACATCTACTGGACAGGCAACATAGTAGGGAACAAGCAACGTCAGAAGTTTATGGAATGCATTGAGGACAACATCTTAACTCAGTTAACTCAATCTTAACTCTTTCTTAACAAGAACCTGTTAAGGAGAGTTGCTCTGCTAGACCTCATACTTACAAACAAGGAAGAACTGGTCTCATATATAAAGCTTTGGCTGCAGTCACCATGCAGTGGTGGAGTTCAGGATCCTTAGAGGAGGAAACAAGGCAAAGTATAGGATCACAACCTTGGATATCAGGAGAGCAGACTTTGACCACTTCCAAAACCTCCTTGGAAGAATGCTGTAGGAGCCAGTCCTGGGGAGAGGAGGGGTTCAGGAGAGCTAGGTGATTTTCAAGGATCACCTCCTCCACACTCAAGATTGGTCTATCTCAATATAGAGGAAGTCAAGCAAAGGCAGCAGGAGGTATGCTTGGATGAAGAAGGAGCTCTTGACTAAACTCAAGGATGAAAAGGAAGGATACGAGAAGTGGAAGCAGGGACAAATTATGCAGGACAAATATAGAGATATTGTCCAAGAATGCAGGGCAGGAGTTAGGAAAGACAAAGTCTACCTGCCATTGATTCTGAAGGGCAGAAGAAAGGGCTTTTACAACTACATCGGCAGCAAAAGGAAGAGTAGGGAAAATGTGGGCTTGTTATTGAACAGGGCAAGGGACCTGGTAAAGGGAACGTGAAAGATGACAAAGTGCCTAATGCCTTCTTTGCTTCCGTCTTTACTAGTAGGATTTGCCTTAAGGAATGCCAGGCCCCTGAGATGCATAGGAAAGTGTGAAGAAAGGAATACTTTCCTTTGGTGATGAGAGATCAGTTTGTTTATATACAAACTGGAGATGCACATAGTCCATGGTACCTCATGGCATGAACCTGCAAATGCTGAGGGAGCTATCCACTGTCATTGTAAGGCCGGTCTCGACTATCTTTGAAAGGTCATGACAATTGAGGCAGATTTCTGATGACTGGAGAAAAGCAAATGTCACTTCTTCAAGAGCAAGAAGGAGGATCCGGAGAACTAAAATTGGTCAGCATTGCCTTGATCCCTGGGAAGGCAATGGAGCAAATAATCCTGGAAACTATTTTGAAACAAATGAAGGATGAGAAGGTGACGGAGTGTCAGCATGGATTTACAAAGGGGATATCGTGCTTGACTAACCTGATAGCTTTCTACTATGAGATGACTGGCTTGGTGGATGAGGGAAGAGCAATGTTGAGGGCTGGACTAGATGATCTCCAGAGGTCCCTTCCAACCTTACCAATTCTATGATTCTATGATGTTGTTTATCTTGACTATAGCAAGACTTTTGACATTGTCTCCTATAACATCTTCATAAATAAACTGATGAAGGATGAGCTAGATCAGTGGATGGTGAGGTGGACTGAAAACTGGAAAAACTGCTGAGCTGAAAGGTTTGTGATCAGTGGCATGAAGTTCAGCTGGAGGCCAGCTCCTACTAATGAGTAGTCTGTACTGAGACCAATACTTCTGAGCATTTTTATTAACGACCAGGATGGTAGGACAGAATGAATCCTTAGCAGGTTTGCAGGTGATGCAAAATTGGGAGGAGTGGCTGATAAACCAGATAGTGGCACTGCCATTCAGAGAGACCTCAGCAAGCTGGAGAAATGGGCCAACAGCAATCTCATGAAGTCCAACAATGGCAAATGCAAAGTCCTGCACCTGGGGGCTGCACTAGTCCAGGCTGGGGTCTGACTGGCTGGAGAGCAGCTTTATAGAGAAGGACGTGGTGGTTCTGGTGAACAACAAGTTGACCATAACCCAAGAACACACCCTTGCTGCAAAGAAGGCCAACAGCCTCCTGGACATGCATTGCCAGCAAGCTGAGGGAGTTGATCCTTCCCTTCTACTCAGCCCCAGTGAGGCCACATCTGGAGTGTTGTGTCCAGTTTTGGGCTCCGCATACAAGAGGACATGGACCTATTGGAGCAAGTCCAGTGAAAGGCCACAAAGATGATTAAGTGGCTGGAGACATCAGAGGAGATGCTGAGAGATCTGGAACTGTTTTGCCTGGAAAAGAGAAAGTTCAGGGGGGATCTTATTTGCGTGTCTAAATTCTTGATGGGAGGGAGTAAAGAAGAGGGAGCTAGACTCTTCTCCATGTTGTCCAGTGACAGGACAGGAGGCAATGAGCACAAATTTAAACAGAGGAAACATTTCAAACATAAGGAAAAGCTTTACTATATGGGTTCTTGAACATTGGAACAGGCTTCCCGGAGAGGAGGTGGAGTCTCCATCCTTGGAGATATTCAAAACACAGTTTGACATAGTAGTAGCCTGTTTTAACTGACCCTGCTTTGAAGAGGGTTGGGCTGGACTAGACAGTCTCCACAGGTCCCTTACAACCTCGTCTAATCTGTGATTGTGTGCATGCAGGGATGCTGTGGGAGACTATGTTAAAAATCTTGCTAACGTCAAGGTAGACAACATCCACTGATCTAGTCATTTCATTAGAGAAAGCAATCAGATTAGTCAAGCATGTTTTGCTCTTCTTCTTCATCTGCGCAGAAACAGCTTCTGAGAGTTCTTGCACTGTGATTTTCCCAAGGACAGAAGTGAGACTGTATTTTCCTGGATTGTCTTTCTTTCTTCTATTCTTTTGAAAATACATTCAGCTTTTGCTTTTTCCAGTTATCAGGCACATTCCCCACTTTCCATAATCTTTCCAAGATGATAAGGAGTGCTGTCACAATGACATCGTCCAACTCCTGCAGCACCCTCAGGTGCAGCCCATCTGGTCCTGTGGACTTGTATGCATGGAGTTCTCTCAAGTAATCTGTGACTCAACCCTCACGCATTGCAGATAGTTCCTCTCCTCCTTGAACCTCCCTGGTAAGAGGAAAGGCCTGAGAGACGTTGTCAGTGAAGACGGTTGAAGAAAATTTTGCATAGCTCAACTGTCACTCATTTGGCAGTAGGCCTACATTTTCCATGTTCATTCTTTTACTTGTAATGTATCAGTAAAGTTTTTCTTGTTGCTCTTGAAGTCCATTGCCAGTTTTAACTCTAGTTAAGCTTTGGCTTTCCTAACACCATTTTTGTATGCTTGGGCAAGGTCTCTATATTTCTCCTTGTAGCCAGTCTGATATATCTCCTTTTTGCCTTAAAACATAGTCATGAGTTCCCTGCTTAGCCAAGTGAGTCTCCATCTGTCTGTTACTGGAAATAAAAGCTATCAAAAATAGAATTCAGAGTAAACTCCTCAGGATAAATAAATTCTGGTTTTGTGGGAAGCTGTTTAAAATTTGTTAATTCATTTTTCTCTTCTACTCCCTTTTAAAGCATTGTAATTACTGTTTGGCATTTGAAATTCAGACTGTCATTTTGTTTAGACATAGATGAGTATACGTCAGTTCTGGCTGATTTGGGAAATATAGTCCCAGTGAGTGGCTTTGTACTCTTTTTCTGAGTAGATATAGCTCTGTGGAACTATTTACAAGACCTCTTCAGTAAAAGAAACAAAAAGTAGAAAAGTCAAGTAAACAGTATTGCAACACAAGCCAGTGATAATGTAAGCAATAGCAACCCTCATTGAAGTCAGTGGCAAAACTGCTGTTGAGTTCAACAAGGGAAGTATTTATATTTTATGCAAAGCTGAGATCTATATTCTATTATGGGATCACTTAAAATATGTTTACATCATTTAGATTCTATGCTTTCTCAAGAGAATATAATCCCTGTAACAACGATCACAAGAAAAATAAGCACTGTGGCATTTTCCTGGAGCGACTACCTTTGCTGAGTAGTTATTCTTTCCAGTAGAAGGTAATTTTATGAAACAGAGAAGAAATATTCGATATCATATAACTTGATGTAAGTTAATGTATCCTTAGTTGAACATTTGCCACTTTCACAAATAACATTCTCATCAGTTCAGAAGTCACTATCTCGATAAAACTATTACAAAAAGTGCCAATCTGCTTATACAAACAATATTAGAAAGTGGTTACCTGTGTTTCTGTGTCAAAAAGGAATGATATATCAAATGGCATTCCTTTGCAGTTTGTTAGGGGACTGATATCTTTCCCTATTTTCATAGCAGCCAGTATGATGGGATAGAGAGTACGTTTCTTAATTTTGTAGTAGACATCTATCATGAATTTTTTGATTGTGTTAAAAGTCAAGGTTAGCAGTTGCAGGTAGTTTTCAGAAAGAAATCTGAAGTTACGTTAGACCACAAGCTGAATGAGTTGATGGAATATTATTAGGAAAGCATAATGTGAAGAAATCCTTTTGCGTCATGTGACAGTGGTAAAACCTCAGCTGGAATACTTTCAACATTTTATTTCAAAAAAGATGTGGACCAATTACAAGGAGTCCAGAGAAAACTATTAAAACTATCAGATATGTAGGAAAATGGCATATGAGAAAAAATTGAAACAATTATCTACAGAAGATTGAGGGAAAACATCATAATAGTATGCAAATATATTAGAGGCTGTAAAGAAGACAGGATCCTCATGTTCCCTTAGGAAAGAACAAAAATTAGTAGGCTGAAAGTACAGCAAAGTTAGATTATGCATTAAGAAAAAAAAATCTGTAAGTGGAGATACTGGATCAGGAATTTCTTAGGGAGATTGTAGAACTCCACCAATAGGAGTCTTTGAGAACAGGCTACATAAGCTTCTCGGAAGCATGATTGTTGTTGATCTTGTTCTGGTAAGCAGAAAGATGGACTAGATTATCCCTTGTGGTCTCCCTGCCAGGCCTATTTTACATGACACTGTGTGTGGTTGCTTAAGACAAATTTTACTGTGCAGTTTTTTTACTAATTCTTTAATATATGCAAATGCTATGCTTGCTCATGTTTTTTCTGTGTCTACAAATATACACATATGATTACTGTGATTAGATGTCTTCATTTAGCTAGAGAAATAAGCACATTCATTTTGTGAGCGTGCCTGCATGTCTTTGTGTATGTGTGTTGTGTGTGTGTTTTTAAACAAGCTTTTGGCTTTTGCTGTAGAGGAAACATTCAAACAATCCCTAAAAGCTTTTCCTATTTTACTGGATGTATCTAAATTCAGTGTAGTCATGCTGAATACTCTCAGGCAGTCTTGACTCAGCCTGAATTATTTTCAAGAAGTCAAGGCACATACAGCGGTAGATGCCATTGCACAGCTGATTTTAAGTTGCAAACACTTCTGTATGGTTTCTCACACTCTGTCTCCTATGTCCATATGATAGCTTGGACTGCATCTGAAAAAAAAAAATGTTCTGAGCTCGTTATACTACTGTGTGTGATTTGAACTTTTCACTTTTCCCTAACCACCACTATTAGGAAGTTTAGATTGGACTAGAGTAGAGGTCATACATTTTTGATTGTCTGTCTGCGTTTGCTACTTAATAAAAAAGGAAGTCAACACATCTTTCCTAAATATTCTATACCATAGGATTCGTAATAGGAGAAACTAAAACTATTGTTGACATTACAGGTTTTGTTATCAGCTTACATCTGATGTTTCATAGCAGTGGCCAGCAAATCTTGACAATCTAACTGGTTTTCTAAGGGTGCAGCATATTTCTAACCTATAGTATAGTCTTAGTAAGTGTTCCCATCACCCCAGCTAAGTTTGTTTTTGCATGATGATCTGTTCAGTTTCTTGAGGTTTTCTTTCTTTCCTCCCTCTCATGACGTATCATCCAAACATTCGTAATCTCCAGAGGAACTGTAAAACACATTCCCATAAAAATTTTGAATCTCTGAAAGCAATACACAATAAAAAAAACATAACTGGCCTTGCTTTTCCATGAATGACTTGAGTAAACTCCCTTGTCACAACTGAAGCAACAAATAACCCATTAAGGTCCAGCACTGCAGACAGACTCTATCATAAGTAAAGGTATTGCCTTTTTGACTGGTTTTGATTATAAAACCAAAGGGCTCATTAATCCTTCTCATTAATGAGATCATCTAGTGGAAAAGGGAAAAGAAAAAGAGGTGTGATAAGGAATTTTTAATGATTCTTTTGGTGGGAGCTGTGCTTACAGACTATACATGGTTGGCCTTGCTCAAGCCACACCAGTCCCTAGCTTTTTCACTAGAAATGGTGGTATCCAACATTCTAACCCATAGTTTAATAGGTTATTCAAGGATGCTTCACTTCTTTATTTTTTTCACCACAGAGAGAGGGAAAAAAAAAAAAAAAAAAAAAAAAGAAGAAGAGGAAGAAGAAGCTCTTGGTCCACAGATTTAAAGTTCCACAGGTAGAAGGCTGTTCCTTGAAAATACCTCATCAAAGGAGAGCATTAAGAGAATAGCTACCATCTTGAGTCATTTTTGCTAAATGGGTGCCAGCCGTTTCATTAACTTGATTGAAATAGCAGATTGAAATAGATACAGATTTTAGGCCAAGGGGGTCTTTTCCCCATGACTGTGCAGCAGTCTCACTGGTCTTCAAGCATCCTGTGGATTTAAAGTGTTACAGGGCTTAGCTGTGATCTTAAGTTTATGTTGTGATATGCAATATTTGTTTCATGGTTAGCTCTTTTAGATGACTTCGTGTGAACGCATTATGTAAGAGATTTATGTCCAAACGGGTGATATGTCTTTCACAGTTATTATTATGAGGGCTTTGGATGCATTGCTGATCTTTTGATGAAATGCTGTCGTGTAATACAAGGCTATCCATTAGAAATGTAGCTGTTTAATATAGAAATGCAGGTTGTGAACCTGAGTGAGCTTCATGTGTGATAAATTAGAAAAACCATGACAGCTATTACTATTTTCCTTGCAGAGTCTAAAACAGCTGGTATTGTTTCCTGATGTTGGAAATTTTCACGTGGATGATGGACTGTGGACTTGCAAAATTGGCTACTTGCAATTTTATTGCAGTAATTTTTAGATTATCTAATTCCTACCTGTTTTTATATTCCAAAGGAGTTTATAAAAGCAGCAAAAAACCTTTTGCATGTATGCACAGACATTCAGCCCTGTAGATCTGATTTTTTCAAAATGCTAGAGATACTGTTCAATGAGTAAGGATCTCCTCCCACTAGAACTTAGTTTTTTAATATTGTCATGAAAAATAACTCTGCTGTTCTTTCTAGTGGATCTTGTCTCCTATACTAAGTTATTTTTGTTTTGATTGCAAGGTGCTCCCTTCGTGAGCAACTAGCTTAATTAGATACTTGCAGGCATGGGGCTGATTTACTGCAAGGATTAGCATGGGGGAGAGACTCTGATGTCATGAAACCTTGAGCAAAGCCAGGCTTAAATGCTCCAAGGGAAGGCAATTTTCTACATCATATTTTCCAAATTAATAAGGTAGGACAGGTCTGCCACCTTAGAATAAAAAGTCTTAAATGACACTGAGAAACTTTAGACCTTTGTAAAACAGTTTAAAATCTTCATGCAACTTAACTTAATCTGCAAATAATACAAATACTAACATGTATGAGTTACATGTTCAAATGAATCTTTTAGCAACAGCAATAAAAAAAATGGTCAATGTTGCAGTCACTGCATTATGTGGAAACTGGCCTGAAGCCCAACACGACAATGTTTTACGCCATATTTCTTCCAATAAAGTAATTTCTGATTGCACTATCTATTTTCAGCTCAAGTAACTTAATGTAGGATACTTGGAGCAGTTCAGAAAGGGCTATTTTGTCAAGGGACATGTACAAATTGTGTCTTTTGATAGTTGGACATCAGAAATCAAAGATGATTTTTGAACATAATACAAGTTAGGGGAGCTTTAAAGCAGCAATTTTGACATGGGCTCTTTTAGCCCAAGGACCTGACTGCGGATGAGAAACTGAGGTTTGGTTTTTAAACATTGTCAAGATGCCAAAATGCTTTCAAATCAGAATTTGAGTTAAAATTCTGTCCACTGATAAGTGAAAATACTAATAGTGTTAACTTTCTAGCTCTCTCTCTCTTTTGTATTGGTTTCAACAAATTGGCTTCTGTGGTTCAAATTGCATCAATGTCTTTATATGACTTTATGTCAATGTTATATATCTCTGTTAAAAGATAAGCTAAAATATTAATTAGAGGCAGGTCACAAAATCACATGTTGCACAATAGAGAAAAATGTAAAAGGAAAGAGTAAGAATGAATGCTGTGGATCTTCATCATTTCTAGTACTACCTCTCTGAAACTGAAGGATGTGTTGTAAAAACTTAATGAATTGGGCTGCTTTGAGATGACCAGTGACTATGGGAGATCTTTTTTTAAAGGTGGCTTCATGCAAAACAGGAAATATTTCCAGTAGTAAGGATGGGAAAACAGTCTAAACATTTCTTGAGGCTAAGACCTCCAGCTGTAGCATGGAATCTCACTGCAACTTGACTTTTTTCCACAGTAGTACAAGGTAAACAGTTCCATAGGAAAATGTAGAAAACCTCCTGGGAAGTCTTTTTAGTCTCTTTTAAGAAGGAATCAACAAGCAGAGTGGGGTCAGGCTCAGCCCACGTGAGGTTTTAGCAAGAAACAAACTTACATCCTCAAATCTGTTTCTGCATTTGAGCTTCCCTTGAATATTTAGATTATTCAAATTCATTTCAAATTAATGGTTAACCTCCTGTACATATTTCCTTGGAATATAGCCATCTAATCTGTTTACATGCATCTGAATACACAGTTTTGATGAGTAAATCACTGCTGTATTTTTTTCTGTGCTAGGATGCAGTATTTCAGGCCTTTCTGAAGCTATGATGGGATTGTTAGCAGAAGCCTGGCTAGTTCATTTTATTCTGCAATACCATACCATAGCTACAAATGGTGCAAGTGATAAGAAAAAAAAAAGACAGGACATGGTGTCAAGTTCTGCTTCTTATTTAGTTTAGGGTGAATCCAGAATAACTGTGTAGAAAACAAGTGAAAGTATTTAGGTTTATTCTGTTGTAACTTGGGTCAGAAACATGCCTTCAGAAAGCTGTATATTTAAGAGCAGCACCATATATTATGGGTAATTTTTTTTCTTTTTTGGATAGTCCAATTCTAGTTTGTTTCTTAAATATGCTTCTTGTCTAGTAGGGAGTTGATAATTATATCCCATACTGTTCGAGTACAACATTTAAATGCCAAGAGAGAATATGTTTCCAGATTCACATTCAGGCAGGAATCAGGAAATAAAAGCAATGAGAGTTTAAAAAGAAAAAATAAAAATATGTTAAAGGAAAATAAGTAAGCCTCAAACTTGTTCAGTTACTGGATTCTCACTAGGAAGCTCTTGCTGTGAGACCTTTCTCTGCCACAATTAATCAGTGCCACCAAACAGAGAAACAGAGCTGTCCACATTTAAGGAAGGGAGGGATGAAATAACGAGGAAGGTAATACTGGAGAAACAAATGTGAATAATGAGTTACAAGTATTAACTATCTTGCATGATTTTTTTTCTGTGAAATTCTTCATGCAATTGTTCTCTTTTCAAGGGATCGAGCTCCCTTCATCTTCACATCAGAGATGGAGTATTTCATCACAGAAGGTGGAAAAAACCCGCAGCGTTTCCAAGATTTTGTGGAGCTTTGTTGTCGAGCTTATAATATAGTCAGGAAACACAGCCAGTTACTTCTGAACCTGCTGGAGATGGTAAGAAGCTTGAGGATGAAACCAAAAATCAATTTCCTCTGGTGTCCTTTTCCCTTCTAAGACTTTGCTGCTGCCTCCTGAAGCACTGGGATTTAAAGAGGTACCAGCTGATACTTTCTGTGCAAGAAAATTATCTATGAGCATCGAATTTCATGTGTAAATATCTAACAAAAGCAAAACTAGGTTTTCTGTTTTTCCTTTTCTAATGGATCCTTTTTGGCAAAATTGAAGAAACTGTACAAGAACTCAGGGTACAAATTTTACATTCAAAAATTTCACTTAGCGCTTTTTCTGGGTCTTCAAGCAATTGTTTATCAATCCCTTTCATGCTTACAACAAGACAAAAAAACTAAGTAGTCCACAGAGTGGCTGATGTCAAGTACATAGCAGCACTGCAGCTAACATCGGTGCCACTGGACTGTTTTTTTTGCACAATTCCACCTTCGCTTCGTAGGAGGGCAAATACAGGAAAGAGCAAGCGCTGTGCTCATTGAGACTGTACAAAATCCTTTTACACAAGAAGCATTAAAGACCCTTGAGAGTTTTTATCCTTTAATGTTCCCACTGATTCACATGCTGTAGCAGACACTGTAAGTTCTTTATGCTGCAGTTTACTTGCTTGTGAGAAGATAATGACAGAACTTTCGCACCTTATATGCGGAATGAGAATATTAAATTAACTAGTATTTGCAAAGTGATTTCAGTTACTTGGCTAAGACATGCCTCTAAAGCTCAAATCCAGGGCCCAGGGCAAAGCCTAGGTAACTGGTCTGTACATGAAAAAGGTCTTTACACGGTTGTTAATAGAATCCCTATTGAGACTGGGGAGCAGTCAAGAAGTCTCTCTATAAAAACTGCTTCAGCTTCAACTTCTGTGATAGGGAGAGAAAAAATAACTGGAATTTGCTTATCATGTTTCTGTCTTGTCCACGGATCCTTGTGCATTGTGAATTAAGTCATTACACAATACAGAGCAGAAAGGTTTGCCCTAAATCTTTGAACCCTGCTTCTAAGCACTCACAAATGTGCAGCAAAACTGCATTCCCATCATAAAGCATAATTTTAGCAAGCATATGGTAACCACATTGGCTGAAAACAGTGTGGCAGATACTGTCTAAGAAGTAGTAGATACTGTCCAAGATACAGGTGTAGCAAATACTGTCCAAGAAGTAGAAGAGCCTCTAGAAAATTCAGGAGCACCCATGTCCCCTGGTCCATAGCAATTATTTCTGCATTTCTGGATAGATTTTTAAATCCTAAACTGCATGCTACAAAAATGGCTATCCCTCTGCCAATCCCCTTGTTCCTGATGCAGTCTCTTTTTCTGCAGTCCACAGAGAATTTGATGTTAGATTACCCTGGGAAACAGAGAGAAGGAGGTAGGAAAATGTTCTCTGCAAGATCGCTGAAATAGCCAGCTATCTGTGCTTGGCTATAGCTCAGATTTCTCTATATTCAGGGCATGCTGCATCTCCTTTTATTTCTCCTAATCTGTGGGGAGAGGTAAGAGGACTGCTATAAATCAGTATTGTAGATACATGCATTTAGCATTTGGCAATGAACTGCAGTTCAGTTGGTTGTGTTGCATTTCGTAATTGAAGAATAAGTGCCAGCATGCTACCATTCCATTGATGGACACTGTATTAAAAAAAAAAAAAAAAAAAAAAAAAAAAAAAAAAAAAGGAGGGGGATGAATTTAAAAATGCCTCATTTTCCCCAGTTATATTTGTAAAGGGGAGTCTGGTTATTCACTAGAAATGGGACATCAGTTACAAACTGTAAGGATTGAACTAACTGCTGCCTATTTCAATGAATGACAATCTGAGATTTTTCTAAACGTGTGAAAATCTGCATCATCTATTTTACCTTCCCCTCTCATCTTCTATGTTCTGAAATACTGTTTGTAAAATGTAGTTAAAAAATCCGAATAAGGCCATTTCCAAAAAGTGCATGCTTGACAGGAGTTGTATACTCTGCTCTTGATGGTCAGTAATTGCTAGTGGTTTTTAGCAAACTGCGATTATGAACCACAAGTCGTTTTCTTGGCCCAATATGAGACTTAAGGCATTTTCTTTGTGGTGAGGAGCATGTTTCTAGAACCATTCCAGTGTTTGCTACTGGGAGTAAGAAATAATCCATGAAGTTCCCATCACTCTCAAAAGTAGGAACATCTGTGGCAGGCCCAAGAGTCTTGCTGGCAGAGTTCAGCTGCATAAATGCCTGCAGTTCTTCAGCTTTTCTCTTACTAAAGAATTGATGTGAACTATTATAAAATGGGTTTCCAGAGAACACAAACACCATTTGACTAGTTTATAAAAAATGCAAAATCCATTACTGTCATAAAGATTTTTCAGATAGAAAATTATTAACAAGAGCTTAGAGGTGACATGAGACAGCAAGTAATTGATCCAGATGCCTATAGTGTGGATGGAGAAACAGGTAGAAACAAGTAGAACTAATAGAGTAAAACAGGAGACATTGTGCCTACATGGAATATTTATTTCTCCAGCATCCTCTGGCCCCAGAACAGTAATTTCAGCTTTCTACAACTTAGAAACACCATCTGGGAGAAGAGGATCAGTAAAGATTCCTGTTTTGGAGGACCCTGCATTGAGACTGCATGCCAACACTGTTCATTTTACACAGGATGGTGAGCTGGGCTTTACACACAGCTTCACTCAGTGGGTTATAAAGTCTCTGATGTTCAAGTGTGGTAGGTCAAGACTTACGTGGGGTCAAAAGAAGGGAGTAATGCATGCATTTGTTTAGGCTTCTATTGACATTTTATTTCCCCTGGGGTAGCTGAGACTTTTGTATAAGGGTAGCAGATGTAGCAAGTCTCCTAGGGGAGCCCATGGCCTTCTGGAGCAGCAGCTGAAGGCTGGGTGAATTACACTAGGCATCAGAAATGGCACTAGATTCTTATATTTTGTCACTTTAGTCACTTCTTAGGTGACCTATAGGTGTTTTCCAAATAGTTGCTCCATGTCTTGTCTAACTAGCATCTAGGGTCACTCACCACAGTTTTAAGAAGTCTCATCCACCGATGGAATAGAAACAAGAAAGAGGATATTCTATATGGAATAAGAGGATTGAAACATTAAAATAATCTTCTAGGACTTCTTGTAGCCAACAAAGCACTGTGTAGGTGCTGCCCAGCTAAAGACATGTTTTGCTTCTTCAGCAAATGTTTTTCCATCTTCTGCAATGCAAAAAATCCCAAAAGGTTCTGGTTTTTAGTTGCACTACAGATCATTCAGGCAAGAGTCATATTATATTCTTAACTGGCATTGTTCTCTATTCTAATGCAAGGAAAGAAGTTTCATTTGCCTGTGATACAATTCCCTGTTTTTAAAAGGACAGAAGCTGTTACCAGCTTTTATAACTGGGTTAGAGACATACAAATAAATAGCACTGCATGTCCTTAAGTGCTGAATGTTGTTACTACCCCTGCTGTCAACTCACTTATCAAGTTTCACCCAGTCAAGAAAATAAGCTACTTAAATTCACCTCATCAAGCTATCTATCTTTTTGCTCTTTGCTAGTCAGAACTCTGTGAAACAGTAATTTAACTGTCCAGTGGTGGTACAGACTGGGTCTGGTATGAAGCAAAATTTTCCTCATAATGCCAAAAATAAAATATACAAAACATTAAAACTTGGCTTTAAAAATACCCAGAAGGTTTGCAGGAATAAGGAAAACAACATATGGCCCTATCCCTTTTCCACTTTCTTTATGCATCTCTCTACCAAACCTTAAAACAAAAACAATGCTTCTCTTTGACTTTATCCTCAAAATTCAGTGGCCTTTCTGTCTGCTGTAGACATAAATATCAATGAATAATGCTCAAGTAGTGATTGCAAATTCATATATATTTCCTTCAGAGCAATGTGAGGGAATTAATTTTTTTCTCCAGTACATGCAATGCATCACTCAACTGACTGTGATCATTAAGAAAAATCAGTAGATTTTGAAGTGAATTGAAATTATTTTTGTTGCTGACATTTTAAAGTGCCTGGAGAGAGTTGTATGGGTAACTGGACACACACAGTTGTCTCACCTCATTGTAACTTTAGTTACAACAAGCAGAATATTTGCATTATCTGTCTTTTGAACCTAACTTATCCAACTAACAGAAATACCAGAAATACTCTCAGCTCCCTCCCTTGTTAATGGAGAATGATACACTTCTCCAGAGAGCAGTAGTCCCATTTCATTTAAATAGCTTTTAACTAATACAGTAGACTAATGATATATATATTTTTATTATTATTTTAAGATGCTGCATGCAGGATTGCCTGAACTAAATAGCACTCAGGATCTGAAGTATGTGTATGACAACCTTCGTCCCCAGGACTCAGACCTCCAGGCCACAAGCTACTTTACAAGGTAAAAGCAGAAAAGAATCTAGAGAGCTTATGACCTTCAGGCATGAAGCAAAGCTGCCAAATTGTAAAAAGTAAAGTAAAGTAAACAAAACAAAACAAAACATTAGCACAATTTATCTCTTATTTTAAGAGACTGTAATCAGCAAAATTACACAGAAGAATAATTTGTCTTTGAGTGTTTATTTTTAAAAGTCTGTTCCTTATGCTTATTACCAATCTCAAGTTTCTGAAAGAAACACAGATGTGCACTGTGATACACTTGTTACAAGTTTCATATTAAGTGTCTAGAGTTTTCCTTCAGCTTGCTTGGTGCAAACACACTGATTTATTTCTAGTCAGCTTTCCTCTCTGGTTTTAAATGCACAAGCTCAATACAACAAAATCTGGATTGCAGACACTTTGGATAATTGTTTGAATCATAGAATCACAAAATGGTTGAGGCTGGAAGGGACCTCTGGAGATCATCTAGTCCAAGCACCCTGCTCAAGCAGGGTCACCTAGAGCATGTTAGACAGGATTGCATCCAAGCGGGCCTTGAAGATCTCCAGAGAAGGAGACTCCACAACCTCTCTGGGCAACCTGTGCCAGTGCTCTGTCACTCTCACAGTGAAGAAATTCCCCCTCACCTTCAGGCGGAACTTCCTGTGCTTCAATTTCTGCCCATTGCCTCTTGTCCTGTCACATGGGACAACTGAAAAGAGTTTGTCCCCGTCCCCTTGACACCCTCCCTTCAGGTACATTGAAAAGAGTCCCCCCCTCAGTCTTCTCTTCCCCAGGCTGAAGAGGCCCAGCTCTCTCAGCCGTTCCTCGTAGGGCAGATGCTCCAGCCCTCTGATCATCTTTGTAGCCCTACGCTGGACTCTGTCCAGTAGCTCCATGTCTCTCTTGTACTGGGGAGCCCAGAACTGGACACAGTACTCGAGATGAGGCCTTGCCAGAGCTGAGTGGAGGGGCGGGATCACCTCCCTTGACCTGCTGGCAACACTCTTCCCAATGCACCCCAAGAGACCATTGGCCTTCTTGGCCACAAGGGCACATTGCTGGCTCATGGTCAACCTGTCACCCACCAGCAGTCCCAGGTCCCTCTCTGCAGAGCTGCTCTCCAGAAGGTCAGCCCCCAGCTTGTACTGGTGCCTAGGGTTGTTTTTCCCTAGGTGCAGGACTCTGCACTTACCCTTGTTGAACCTCATGAGGTTCCTGACATCCAAAATTTTTGAGTCTGAATAATGTTTGCAGTGAGCTTTGTAAAGTCTTTCATAAAAGATTTGGCTTATTAGTGGCCCAAATACTAAGCCAGAACATCCAATTTCTACATTTTACTCCTTATTCTGACCTTCTTTTGACCTTCCATGTTGCTTCAGGCAAGTTGCTTTCTCTCTCTTAGCCATAGGTACTCCATATGCAGAATGGTAATGATTTCTCCTTTTAAGCACTTAACAGATCTATCACAGAAAAGCGTCACATGTGAGTATAGGTATATTTAAAGCTTGATTTGTGTTAGGATAAAAAAACCTTTCACTTGTTTGTGATAATAACTGGGGTTTATTGATTGCAGATTGACTGCAGATGACCTATATAAAATGAGTTTGATGTCCTCAGTCCCGATCTTTTGGGACAAGCCTCCGCATCACATAAAATTCCAACTGTTTTTGTAATGATGCTCTAGATGGAGCCAATGTTGATTGAATGGACTTGGAAACTCACTTTCCCATTCTAGGCACAGTACAAGAAAAGCTCTCCCTGTCGCAGCCTGTCCTGTACAGCACCATCGTTTCCCAAGGACAGGCTGTGAAATTCACAGTGCCCTGGATGCCACACAGACATGCACAGCAAGTCAGATCCTTCCGATATCTTCTCCCCATGCTGAGTGCAGGGCACGTGTCCAGTTTGTGGTGCTGGGCTCCAAGCGAAGGGCTCTTTTCAAAGGCAGAGGCCTAAGGGGCACTCCCACAAGGATGCATGCTTCTCTGCGCTGTGCAAAGCGCCTCAAGGCAGGAGCGATCGCCCTCCCCTTCAGTGCAGCCACAGAGCACATTGCAATGATTAAATGAGATGGAAGCTTGAACTGGAGCAGCTGAACCACTCTCATTACTCCTACAGAAGCCCATGTGAAGACTTTTGCCAATTTGATCAGCATTGTTTACATGTTTCCTTTTCATGTATTAGAATCAGAAACTGAGGCTGTGAGTTTAGAGGAAGCTGGAACAGAAGCCTAAAGAGTTTAAGACCCTTCTTTGAAGAAAAAGAAGGGAACTTCACAAAGCTGTCATTCCATTGCTTTGCACATAGTAGAGCATTCAGTTCCTTGTATTTTTATATTCTTTCACTCTCACCTTAACAAGATTGTTTTGTTTTAAAATTTAATTACAGCTTCACATTTTCTGTCAAATCCTACCTTATCCTTTCCTTAAAAATTCACATATTCCCAAATCACAGACATGTATTTCCACTTCAGTAGGAAACATGCAGCTCTTAATTAAAATATAAAAATCTCAATTCTGCCGAATAGGTTGGGTGGTGGTGCTTGTCTCCCTAGAGTAAAGCATTTCATTTAATTAGAGAAAAAAGACTAGGATATGTGTAATAACTAGGGAGCTGTGAGCCTTGAGAGTAGGAATTGCATTAGTGTCATGCAAAGCCTGGAGCTGGGGCTCTGCAATCTTCTGGAGGTAGAAAGAGTCCATATGCTTTTCAGCTGGGTAGGACTGTGGTTAGGGTTCAGTTCAGTACAGTCTTGCTCATCCAGGAGATGAAGGATGAGGGCTGGGGTCAGTACAGGGCTATAGCTCCTCACTCTTTTGGAGGCTGATGTGGTGATTGAGGTGTTTTGAGGATTAAGGTGAGGGAAGTGAGGGACTTCAGAGTGGGAATTCAACTGAAGTCTTTCTTAGATGAAGCGGTTGGGATAAGAGCTGGTATAGGAAGGAAATGTGGCTCAGCAGTGTTTTGGAAATGGGAAGAGTCAGTGTGCTTTGTTGCTTGGTAAGGTTCATATTAGGATTAGAGTTACAGTTACGGTTGCGGTTAGGGAGCTGTGGATCTGTACTGAAATCCTGCCCAACCCAGAGAGACTGTGTGTGAGTCTCAGAGACCAACATGTCCTGCTTCAGCTGGAGTTCTTGTTAGGGTTGGTGTTTAGGAAATGAAAGCCTTCAGGTTGGAAATTCCACTCAAGTCCTGCTTAGTAGCAAAACTGCCATCATGGTGCAGCTCTGTATAGTGCCATCATGGTGCAGCTCTGTATAGTGCTGTGTGCTCAGTTCTTATTTGGAGCTGTATTTTCTGCTTTGATGCTTCTAGTGAACTCCTGAGCTGTTGTTCCAATTTCCTTCAAAATGCTGAAGTGTAAATTTGTTATTGTCCATAAAGGTCATTGTAGCACACAGAAAATTCAGATATTGCTAGGGTGAATATTTTCTTCTTTAATACTCTTAGTTAATGTTTATGTATGGTTTTGTTACGTATGCTCGTTTGCAAGAAGAAACACCTTTCATGAATTTCCATGGATCTGATTTCACTTGGTGCTTTTGTCTTGCTTTACACTTATTTCTAATCATGTTTGAATATAATCAATTCATGTTAATTTAACACGTGTATTAACTAAGATTTTACAGATTTAAAGATAGGCAGAACACCTGGGTTCACATCAGCTCTCCAGGCAGTCTTTAAGATGGTCTAATATCCAGATCCATGTAGAACTTAATTCCCTAAGCATTTACCATCCTCCCCCTAGAATGTTACTATATTGTGGGTTTTGATAGCGTTGCATTACCTACAATGTCTTTATGCAATCCTTCAGCAAAATTCTTCCCTACCTGCTTGCTGTACAGAAACTCAGGATGAGGGAGAATCCAAACATAGTTCTCATAGTTAATCTGTAGTTTATTCCTCCAACTATTTTTCAGGCTGTCCTAGAAAGCCTGTGAAATTGGAAGCTCTGATTATTACCACAGCTTCCAGTCTCTCTCAGTTCTCCTGTAATGTAGCTGCTTTTTCTCTTTAATTACTTCCTTAAACATTTTGTTATTTTGAAAAAAAGTTCCTTTTTAGATTAGGAGTGTGGTCATTGGAATGTTAAAAACTGCCAACAAAAAGTTATTTCTTGTTCTAAGTACAGGGTAGTTATTGTCGTCTTTCAGATTCTATTATATAATGTATCTACTGAAAAACCTAACCTTCTGCTAGTGGAAATAAGAGAACAGTATTTCTCTGTATTTCTGAAGAAATAGGTTGCTTTTAGCAATTGTCTACGTTTAGTTTGAGCAATAATATAACATTGCCTGCAGTGTTATTTAAGAACAACATGAAACGATGAATGGCATCACAAATATTCCTAGCAAAACAATGTTCTTTTGTTCTTTGCCTTTCACCTTCTTAGCCAACAGAATAATGCTACTGAAGCTTGGACTTTAAAATGCTGAGCTTTTTCCAGAATGTAAAGCATTCTGTGTTTTAGCAAATTCTTTTGCTCTCATTCTTGATTTAAGACACATTCAATAATCTGTGGTTGCATTTGTGTACAATTTTCTTCTCACATTGGGTCAGTTCACTGATGAGCAGCAGCATTAAACCTCACAGATCATGGCCTTCTGGAAGGTCATGCTCTTGGATCCTGGATAGACAATGTACCAGTTGAGAGTTAAACAAGGGTTTCTGTATTTGCTTGTCATTTCCATGCACCTAGTGCCAAATGAAACACTCTCGTCTCTCCAGCATCTGCCCTGAACTCAGTTTGATCCTTGAAAATGAATTTGATCCTTTCCCCTCCCTGTTTTCCTCTTCCACTGACAGCACTGTTTTACTAGTGAAACAAGGAAGCTATCTTACTTCTGGATATAAATTTCCTCTTTGGTTTTCTACAAAGTGCAATCTTCAAATGTCAGCATGGTATCGCATACTGCCTGACATTTTAATGTGCTTGTAAAGTTACGCATAGTTCTTTATCATTTAAAATTATTTTTAGGGGATCAAAGTTAGCCTAATGCAGTGAATGGAGTTGATTTGAACTGATTGCAATATGCGATTCAACTCCCTCATAGAAACCCTTGAATACAAGATGCACTGTGGTTCTGCCAATTATCAGAGAAGCAGCATTGTGTATCTTCAGCAGCCTGATTGAGGGAATCAGGTGTCATCTGTCATCTTTATTGCCATTAGGTACTGGTCATTGCCCAAGTCAAGCATATCCAGTCCAAACCACAATGCCAGCAATTACAAAACTGGACAATTCACAGTAACTCCTTTCAAAACAAATTCACAGTAATTCCTTTCAAAACACAAGACTAATCTCAAGTCAGTCACCCAAACCCTGTTTCGTAGCTGGCTGCAGATATTCCAGCAACAAATCTCCCACATATAGCTGAGACACTACTGAAAACTAGCGACTTCTGAAAGGGCATAGAAAAAACAACCTTATTAAACTTTTTTCTAGCTGCAATCAAGCAGTTTGTAAAGATCACAGTATATGTGTCTCGTAGGAACAGAATCAAACTTCCTCCTCAAAATTATGTTGTTTGAGGCGTTTGTACTGTTGTACAAAACCCTGCATGCAGTACACAGCTCTTGGCACCAGCTCAGGGAAGAGGAATGTCCTCTTTCCTGGGAGAGGTACGTAGGAGGACTACTAGGGATGAAACAAAACTGGAATGTGCACCTCAGGGGAGCTCCTAGTGTGTTCAGCCTGCAGGATCAGACTAGAGTTAATCTGAGATAAACCTTCAAAAGGTATCTAGTGTAGCTACTGGAGACTCAGCACCACGTTTCACGCAGGAAATCTGCTTCTGTTGGACTTCAGTGCTTTCTAATGTAGGCTTAGCCTGTGGTGACCATGAGGAGTCTACAAGCCTGGATTGCATAGTCTAGTGAAACAAAGGGTAAGAAGAGCATCATACATATTATCACAGCAGGAAGTAAGATATTAAACTGAAGGATTATTGCTGCTGTACACAAAAAGGATATCAACTGTCTGTGAATAAATGTTGCTGAAAATTAGAAAAGGTCTGTCCGTGAAAACAGTAACTTTCTGGAAAAGTGCTTCTGTTAAGGGTCACTAGAGGCATACTACCTAACTTATTTTAAAATGGAGCCTGGTAAATTCATTGATGGAAAAGTTGGGTGTAAATCTCAATGAAAAAGGCTTTTGCAAAAGAAATGTCATTTACATTAACATTTGACAATTGTTATGAAAATAAATTTTACTCACTGACCTCTAAATTATTTTCAGAATATTTCATATTATTTTTATATAATTCGTAGAAATGAGGTGCATGATGCCACCATGATTGATAAAAAAAAATGATTCTAAAGTTTGGGACTGAAGATTTATTATTACACATACAAAGGCTAAGACTGGATAACTGGTCAGTGACAGTGAGCCCATGTACTCTTGAGAGTCGGTGGAGAATGGCTGGTGTGTCCAAAAAGATGTAAGCACCAGCCCTCAGAATACCTCTCCCAAAGTGCCTACTTCCTAAAAAAATCAAAGCCCCAACAACTATTAATCACTCTTGAAAATATTAGCTGAACTTTTCATCCATCTCTGTGTACAGAAGCAGCCAACCAGTCTGTGTGTGTTCTACCTGATACAGTAATTTGATAGTGCTATACAAGGACCATGAGCCAAATCTGAAAGTCAAATTCAGTTCAACAGGTGGAAGGCACAAAGTCATTACCTGTGAATAATACCAAATATTGAGCTCACCTTTTTGAGAAGTAGGTCAGACACTAATCTGACTAGGAAAGTGATACTGTCATGTGGAAATCGCATGTTTATGTCTGAAAATTTTGTGTTACAATTCACAATGAAGATTAGTTAATGACAACTTTCTGTTATTTCTAGTTAACCTATGCATTTGATGCCTTTACCTTGATACCATTTGATACCTTCTCATCTTCATTAGGAGTTAATTCTCTGAACAGCTTGGGCTACCAGAGCTTTGCCTACGTCCTTGCTACTGCCCAGCCAGCTGTAGGCACAGGCAAAGATGGTAGTGACCTAGGGCACAAGAGGGCCTCAGCAACGGATACTCATGACCTTGCTGCCTATTTCGCCTTTGGCTAACTTTCACGTCACTGGAGAGAAGAGAAGGTATGTAGAGATCTCCAAAAGTTCAAGGAGAAGGCTCCAACATGACTTCTTATGATGAGCTTCAGTCCTAGCAGGGCCCAGTGAGGCAGAAAGGGGAATCAGAGGAGAGCTCCCAATCTGAGTGTTGCATACCGAGCACGAGCCCCTGACCCTGCCTGACCTTTCAATTCGTGCTCTGCTGACCACCACGGATCTGTCCTGCAGGAGAACGCGGTGTGCAGTGAATTACTTGTGTGACTGGAGATGTAGGATATAGTTTCACCAGTCTTTCCGTCCAACCAGCAACATCAACTCTGAGGGGCTTCTAACCTCATCTGCCACAAAGCCACCTCCTCCTTTCCTCACTGTGCTCTTCGCCATAGCTGCTGTGACTGTGAGACAGTGTAGTAAACTGGGTCTGTGAACTGATCTACACCAAAAATAAGCTGCAAAATTTAAAAAGATAAGACACGTGGGTCTGATGTACCACACTGCTATACACATAGTTAGGAATCAGCAGTAGAGAGGGTCTGAGAAAGAGCAGGGTTTCCTTAAGCCAGTTTGTCTTTGAAAGAAAATGCAGAGAACCATAACCAGCGATGTTCTACCTTGCTGTGAAGGCACACTCTGAGGTGTCAGCAGAAGAGCAAAAGATGTCTTTTCAGTTCCTTGTTTGTAATATGAACTAAGGATTACCTGATGCTTTCTATTATTACAGATAGGCATGCACACAGAGAAAACAAAAAAATACAGAGAGGGAGAAAATGGTAATGCCTCTGTTTTTATTTTCTAAACATAATCTTTTTTTAAACAACTCACTGAGAAAATGTGCAAGAAAAACAAAAGCTTCTGTTTAGGTTTAAAGAAAAGGAGTGTGATTAACAATCTTTGTGTTAAAAGCGTTTTAGAAGCTTAATGGACCAATGGAAAGAACAACAAGCTATTAAAATAGTAAATTGTATAGATGATGGTATTCTGATATCAGCTGCTCTGCGATAGTGATAATGTCTGAATTAATAGAATGTCTGAATTAATATTAGTCTATAAACAGAAACACTTTTACTATGAATTAAAATGCACTGTATTTAGCGGTAAAATTAATATGCCTTTTATGGTAACATCACAGATTTCCTGCTTTGCTATAGTGTGGGCACGTTACAAATTCTATAAGCTGAATCATAGCCCAGTGATTTAGCAAGTGATTAAACTACATGTTAAATCAAATACAGAGCAGCTAAAAAGAAAAGTTAACCTCAGATGCAGCCTAACTAATCAGCACTGTATTGATTTTCTACTAATATTTTGAATTGAGATATATTTTCTTTTTTTTCCATTTGAGTATTAATTTGTTCTTTATTATATAATCTGTGTATATCTCTTTTTGGAGAATTTAATTCCTAACTAAGAGTTGACTGAATCCGTTCAGAGATAACTCCTCTTATACTACATTAAGAAAAAAATATATACATATTAGTTCCTCCATCATCACTCAGTTTAATGTGCGTAATTTTTACATGATAAATTTGCACAGTATTTTGAATGAAATCTCAAGCTGATGGAGGTTATCTACAAGTAGAAATGTTCTTTCTGGTGTGGCTGCATATGTGAAATATATGGACTTAAGACACAATGTCTGAGATCATGAAAATTAGGTCTTGATTATGCCTAATTAAAATGACAATTGACACAATTGCTTAACTTTTAAATATGGACTGATTAGGTGATTAAGAATATGATAGCCCTTAATGTACGCCAGCTAAGCAAGTTAGATATGGTCCAAAATTGAAAAAAAAATCCATTTGGTAGTGTTCTGGTACTATGTAGTGTGAAACTAACAGGTTGTTGTTTTATAACATCTAAATCTATCTAGAATATCTTCAGAGAGCTGTAGAAATAAGCAAAGAAAGACAAAAAAAAAATGATATCACAAGGTAAATTGATTCTAACCAGCAATTGGATTCAACAAGGCAGGTGTTTTCTAATGAGTACTGCTTCTTACTCTTCAATGACCAGTGATTATCTTGCCATGTTATTTCTCAAGTAGAGTTCACTTTGATGTTAAGACAAATTCACAGTATATATTTATATGTGTATCTAGTTGTTTTCTATTTACTGTGCCTTTTTCTGATGAAAGATCTCAAAGCTCTAGGAAATTAGAAGTATATTCTGTTTTTTCTTGCACAGGAATGAAATGGGGGAAGATGGCATAGGGAGAAACTTCCTCTATTTTTCCTTCATCTTCTGCAGCTCCACAGGGATAGCACTTTTAACACCTGGATAGGGCATTTAGCAGCACACCTAAATACAGCTAGATCACAAATTGGACACGAGAGATTTTCAGCCCTGTGCAAACCCTTGGAAGTCCATGTGAGGTTAATGTAACCAAAAGGAGGGTGCTAGGACACACTCCCCTGCCTGTCAAAGGGAGCCCATGGTCTTCTACCATGGAATTCCTCAAAATATCTATGGCAACAGTCTGGCTCTCTCTAGTGTCTGAAAGAAGGCTAATGTGTATCCAGTATCCAGTCCTTGAATAATAACTACCTCGGGTTAAGCCATCTGATGAGCTATAGCAAGAGCATTCACCTGAGCAGTGGAGCTAAAGGGCTGGTTATGCTGTATTGATTGAAATAATGTCAGCTGGTGTGAACTCAAGTACATGTTCCTGGGAGGTGGCTTTTAGGTTTGGGGGGTTTTTTTGTTTGTTTTTGCATCCATGAAACCAAGGGTCAAAAAATGGAAACAGAAGAGATGCATCAATGCTACCTCTTCTTTCTGTTTTGTTTGTTTGTTTTTCAGGAAAATAAAGGAAAGTTTGGAGTGCTTTCCTGTCAAACTCAATAACCTGATCCACACACTTGTACAGATGTCCGTGACAGGCTCTGCCAACCCTGCAACTCCAGAGGTTGTTCCCCAAGAATGGATCATGCTGGATGCAGAGAAGGCAATTGCAAGAGCAACCATTTTAGGGTTCAAGAAAACGCCTGACTCTGTATGTACTGCTTTCTAAGCTTGCTCTCGCTTACCTAAATCTTTAACTACCCTTCCTTCTTGCACATGCTTCTTCCTCTGTTATATAAGATCTGTTTGTGCCATATTGGAAGAATCACTGGATAAGCAGCAGTGCCATAAGCAACAAGATATTGGAGAGAAATAACACCAGGCAGACAGCTATTAGCAGGGAGCCATTAAGGAGAACAGTTCCTGCCCTATAGTGAAAAATAAATCAAGGGCTAATTAAAGCATCCAGAAGGAAAGCATGGCACAAAATTAGGAGGCCTCATGGAAATCAGAGGCTGTTATATGATGCTTTAATGGTGCATTATTAGTTTTCACATACTGCAGTGATCTTTCAGTGTTTGAATTGTATGCTATGCAGGCAAGTTTCTTTTTCTGTACAGCAAAGACTGTAAATCAACAAACTGAATTCTCTGGCACTTGGCAATACATTAAAAAAAAGGGTTTTCTTTGTTAAAATCATCCTATATTTTCTCTTGTACTTTTTTTTTTTAATGTATGTCTCTGATCATTTCTCTTTTCTACTTCTCCCTTTTTCTCAATACAGCTGTATCTAGTCCAAGTGGTGCAAACCTGCAATGTGGTCACTTTTGTAGAAAAATCATTCGACCAGTTCTCAAAATTTCACAGCCGGCTCCAGAAGCAATTTCCATCGCATGCCCTGCCAGAGTAAGGAGGCATATTAGTGAATGTTTTTCTGCTGTTAAATGGTTCTCTCTGTGCACAGATAAAGATGTGAGAAAATGTATGGCAGATGTATTTTTAGAAACACAAAGGCAATGCAACATATCCTATCAAGCCCTTTATTCAGTTCAGAAGAAACTGAATCATAGATTATTGTGACAGTCTGACTTTTATATATTTGATTGTTCCTTTTTTAATGGGGAAGGACTGGGAGGTTGGGAACACAGCTAAAACAGCTGCAGGCCTGACACAGCTATTTCTGAAATCAAAGGGTAAATGGTATTGACTTCATTAAAAACAAGATAGAGCCTTTAATAGCTTTTATTTTTGCATGATGCTGGTCAAAACTCTTGGCAAGATCAGTACATTAGAGCAATATAGGAAGGTTCATATCGGGTAAGGACAAAGTCAAGCTGATCTCCGACACTGGCGGTCATGACCAACTTCTTTATGAACAGATGCATGAACTCCTCAGCTGAGAAATGCTTGCTAATCTTATATGTTCTCCTGGCCCCTCAAAACATTACTCTAAGCCTTACATCCTTCAGTTGAATATCCCTGGAAAAATATGTGTCATTAGGTGCAATAACTCTGAATATTCCTGCTTATCCTTGTACATGTCCATTCCTGTTTTGATTCTTTTTAGCTTTTGTCCTCGCAGTTTCCTAGGTCAGTGAGTCCCAGCTTATTTCTGTTTTACGTAAAACACCTTTTCCTTATGTAATCATTTTCTATGTCTTTGATAGCATCAGTGTTATGTATTTTATAAATATCACATGCGCTATAATGTATACACCGTGGAGAACAAAATAGTCTTCTCTTAAGCAGCTGTACTGACTCATGTAATGCAAGTCCCTCTTCAGGCTCAATCTACAGTAAACATAAAACTGGCCAAAAAGACAAGCAGTTTACTTGAACCAAGCTGAGATTCAAGTGTTATGCTTGAAAAATAGAAAGGTCTTTGATGGTTGATCTGAAGTAAATAGTCATAGTCAACATGGTTTGGACTTAATAAAACCCACAAACTTCAGATCCAAATTTGATATTCCTCCAAGTTTGTGAGCAGCATTCAATTAAACGGCTTTAGAGTGGTTAATTTTAGAAAATCTTTCCCTTACTTAAGGGAATTTTAGTTGACCTACTCCAGGTTAACTCACTATGGCTGGTCCATACGAACTGTTTGCAGCAGTTTGTTAGAATCTGGATTTTGCTAAACACTGACAGTCATAATTTTGATTTGGACCCATTTGTACCCTATTAAGTTATAAAGAAAAATATTTAAGATGTAGCTATTTACATTTTTTTTCCTGTGAACACAGACCTTTTAGGGATATAAATATTTCTTTTTAGAACTAAATAGACCTCAGAAAGCCTGTAGTGATTTTCAAAAATAGTACTAGCCATTTTTCACGTAGAAAAACTACCTTTAATAAAATCATTCACAGTATTTTAAATACAAAACAGAGTTTCAGAACTCATGGAAAGTTAACCTACAAATACTGAGGCTATGTTTATATGTTTAAGAGCTTCAGAATTTTGTTGTCAAAATTCAGTCCCAGCAATAACCTGTCACTATGTGATCTTGTCTCCCAAGATGATGTTAAAGAAATTCTATGTGAATGTCTTTAAGTGAATTTTCATCAATGCTAAACAGTTTTAGTTCACTTTTTTAAGTCAGTTTCAGGCTTTTTATGTATTTCATTCTTTTATTCTAAAAATTTAAAAAATATTTCTTTATAGGAAGTTACCACTGGAACTGCCATACCGTATCAGACCATTAGACTGTCTGTGTGGTACATGCCTCCAGCATTGACTAATTCCAGATGCTTCAAAGGAAGGCCAAAGCCTTATTCCATAATGCAGCTACAAAATGAGTTTGAAAATGTATGATTTAAAAGTACAATGTCTAATATTACAAGAATAATTGGAACTTCCAGCTGAAAGGACTTGGCTACTACTTTGTATTTATTCATGAAATTGTATGCATTCATGTCTCATTAGGAAGAAATAATACCATATGATTCTGCTTGTGAGAGGTGCTAAATACTGGCTGTATCAAATGACACTGATAACAAAAGTTCTGGCTGCTCAATATCTGAATTTCGCTATTGACACTTAACTATTTAGCTCTTGTAAGTCAGAGCACAGCTGCCCCATGCAAGCCCTTGCACTCTGGCATCTTTCCTCTTGTTTGATTTTACACGGACTATAAATTGTATTTAATTATTGTTCCTTAGAAGGACAAAGATCTTTTCACCCAGCACAGCATATAAGCGACGTAATTTATACACAGAAAGCTAGTTAGTAGGAAATTGAAGTTGATATTCAGGAAGTCTGTGCATGGCACAAGTTTGTATTTCTCAGATCTACTTAAAAATAGATGCAAAGCTCACATTCGGCTTGGAAACCCAACCTTTTCTAACACAAGTGTGTGCCCAACTGGGAAGCCGGTTTCAGCCACAGGTGCAATTCAGTGACAGCATGAATTTTAAAGAAGCGTTGAGCACTACAAGGCTGGTATTGTCCTTCAGTGGAGCAGAGAGTTATGGATGCCATCAATCAGCAGTTTCTCTGAAGTTAAAGATAATGCATATATCTGTCCTCAGTTTGGTCACTGTGCTTAGGATGCATTTTCTGAGGGCCCACATTTTACAGCTAGAGTCCCCTCTTTGTCTTATACAGCCTGATTAATTTTAAGCTGCTTCCAAACAGAGCCTCACTACCATCTCTTGAAAGCAATCCTTTTGTGCACCCAAAGGAAATCAAAACATTCAGAGGCTATGTATGGGTGTCAGATGACCTTGACTCTATTTTTAGCTGTGCAGCTGATGTATTTTGTGATCCTGGGTCATGTCATTTCCCCTTTCCCATGATATGCTCTATCACTATAATTTCTTGAGGCGAGAACTGTCTCTTGCTGCTCACTTGTACAATGCCTAACTGAGCCCCAGTATTTCGGTGCTACAGAAAAAAATAATCAAAAGTCTAATACATGCAATGTGCAGTAATCATCCTGGTCTTTCCTATTTTAATTGCAAAGACATACAAGAGCTTTCCTCAGAAGTGTTACAGAAAATAGGTAAAGATCTGTTCTCTCCTAATAAGAATTATAATATCTTGTTAATCAGCCCTGTCTTCATAAAAAGCCTTCTGTTACAAAACAAACTTAAGAAAAAAAAGAACAGCTGTAGTTAAAGTTCATAAAACCTAATTACCTTCAATCTCTTGGTGACAAAAGCTGTGGGTTAATCATCTTAGGTCGTTTTGTTTTTCACTAGGTGAGACTGCTGTTTGCCATTTTTGCAGCTGGGTGGTTTGCAGAGCTGGCCAATGTTCCTCTCTAGGGATGGGAAGCCGGTGCTCCATGTGCTGTTACTTGGCTGGCCTCTGAGAAGCTGATGACATCTTATCACTGAGCTGTGGAATTGTGTAAAACCTGATCAAAGTAGGATCTGACCAGCAGGCTTTCAAAAGGCCGGCCAAGTGTCTCTTTTCAGTGCAATGCACCGCTAGCTGGCTCTTTAGTCATTTGTCTGAAGCCTTCAGATATCTTTTTGAGACCTGCTGGATAAACAAGGTTGTATCAGTAAAAAAAAAAAAAAAAAAGAGGTTTGTAAACCAGACACTGTTAAATGTTTACAGTAGAAGTGTGACATGAAATACAACCAGATCGAAACGGCCACTGTTCTAAATCATACAGTTTTAGAGGGCATAAAGCATAATATTACTTTAGCAATCTCTATATTAGTAAACCATGTCACAAAACCCATTACATGCAATTTAACACAGATAGCTTTTCTCATGCTTATACAGCCTGAGAGAGACACAGTCTTTGTCAGGTCAAGGTTAATATAGATCAATTATATGTATTGTTTAAAATCTAACCTCTTGACTGATATGACATGCATTATCTTGAAAATGCAAGGGTGATTCAAGTGAAAAAAATGTGGCTTTGACATTTTCAATCATCATAGCATTTGAAAGCTGACACAAGACCATTCTATTCTCTTGGTTTATTAACTAAAATCAAAAGAAATTAATAAAAATCCTACAAGAACATTATTATTATTGCTGTTATTGCTTTTGTTAGATTTGATTTTGGTATTGTAATGAATACATGTTTTCATAAATTATTTTTATTGAAGTAGTGTCTGAAATTACATATGGGATCAGAGACCTGCTCTGAAAAGCTTATTTACATTCTGAATAGCTGAGCTGAAAAAAAGGCAAGAAAAGATACATTCATAAAATGTTACACTCTTGATGCAACACTTTTCTCATTCAATATTATAAGGTAGAGGTTGGTACAGCATGAACCGTGGCCTGAGATCAGGGATCGGTTGTACTGTGCACAGTGAAAATGAAGGCAGTGCTGCATTCCTGGGGTCAAAAAAGGGCCAGATTTTTAAAAGGAACTTAGATACTGGAAAATGCAAATAAGTGCTTTTAGTACTTTCTAATAATTTTTTTTTTTTGTAAAAATAGACCGAAAAATAAGTAGGCCATGAAACAGAATATCATTAAATTATTAGAAGAAAAAGACCAGAGTGGAGCAGTAAATAATCTTCTGGACATTACACCTTTCTCTTCCTCTTCCCACAAAACCTCTTAGAAAGTATAAATACTCCTTTGTAAAGTAAGCTCGGAAATATTTTCAGCAAATTTGTTGCAAGAGCAGTAAAACTCATGAATATTCTTTTTTTTTTTCCCCAGGTTTCCTCAGTCATGGCATTTACCTTTTACAGATCTTGAACATAAAAGAGTGAAGGATTTGAATCTCTATCTGAAGCAGATATTAAGTGGATCCAGGAAACTGGCTAATGTGAGCAATTCCAGAATTTGTTTTTGGTAACAATAGCTTATATTACTTTTAGTGGTATTGTATCAAAAGTATCAGGAAGCTTTCCACATCCTCATTTGAAAAAATAAATTACATAAGTGACACTTCGTATATAGCCATTTTGAGACAGAGCCATCGTGGCATTCATCAGGGTTTAAGACAAAGACAATGACTGAACAATAGTTTATTAGAACTGGCAGGGTATTTTTCAAAATAACTTTCCTTCCTTTGCTGCCATGCAAAAGTGGTTATTCACTGAATTTTTAACAGTAAAGAATTGGTTCTGAAGAATGTAATGTCTAAAAAAGAAGTAAGTTCTGAAATATGAAAAAGCCAGATTTCAACACTTCTTACATGAAAAGTTTGATTGTTTTAGCCCAGAATTACTCTTTGTTTCAAAATTTAAGTTAGCACATAGAAAAATTATTTTGCAAGCAGAAGGCCAAAATCAGAATGTTTCAGTATGATCAGAATGATACATGGTGTCCATCCAAACTGGTGCTTTCTCATCTGTAATTCTTGATTGTTTTCTGAGGTTTGATATTTTCCTCTTGTTTCAAAGCGGAAAGCTGCAACAGCAACAGGAACTGACTCTTCATTATCTGGCCCAGCACAGAGCCTGTGCCCTGTGATGGCCATAAAAGCTGGGATCTGGAGCATCTCCCAGGCTCCACGCACCCTCCCAGGGTTTTAATTGATACCACTGCATTAGTCCAGAAGTTGAACAGGCAACTGCTGATGTGACACCAGGGTCTGAGAGAAGGAGGTGTCTTGCGGTGACCAAGAATGGTCAGGAAAGCTGTCTGGCGTGTGGGAGACAAATGCGATCACCTTCGATTCGAAGGTTACGTATATCCCAGTGAATTAAAGGGAGCCAGGGCACGACTACGTGCAGTCGTCCCTGCTCTTTCGCTCTTGGCGTGTTCTCTGGGAGAGAGCTGGAGCCTGCAGGGAGGGTGGCCGGCGCCGAATGAGCCTTGTCTGTCCCTTGGCCTCAGGGCCATCGGACTGCCTCAGGCTAGTTTGGTTTAGCAGCGTAGACCTTTGTGCAAGGAGGCCTAGAGGAGGGTAGGGCAGGATTTTATTTTTATTTAAAATCTGAAGTGTCTTGCAGGATAAGGAAAAGTGTTTCCTGCCTAATTTACCCAGTTGTGATTACATTATCAGAGCTAAAGGGGGAATAGGCCATGTCTGAAGCAAATGGGCCCCTCATTCTTAGCGAAAATTCTGTCTTGAGTTGAAATGGAGAGCATTTCCAAGGAGATAATATTTGTGTCAAAAGAGTTACACTTAGTTGAACACAGAGAGCTGACTCGAGTGCTTGGCTCTCTTGACTGATTTTTGCCAAATAAACTGCACAGGTTGAGGTTAATTGCTGTGTAGTTTCTATGTCATTCAAGTTAGGGACACAAGTTTGTTTTACAGTAGAGCTGTTTGGTCACAGCTGAGAAAAAGTGATGTAAGCCAGTGACCTAGAAAAGAAGAGCTCTGTATCTTCTGCTGTGCTCTGGGCTGCTGTAAGGTACATGAATTTTCAATTTGGGCCAAGCACTACTGTGTAGAAGAAAAGTCTACGGCTGAAAAATTAGACTGCTTAAAGCCCTGGGATAGGTATAAATGCACTTTTCCGTCTCGCACAGAAGCTCTCCTCTCCTTCCTGCTCTGTAGTCTATAAATGGCCTAATACTCAGCTGGAGCGCACTAGCTCCTGATGGGCTTGCTAATTCAGTCCTGCTCCCATCACGATCCTGCAGCGTGCGCTGGCTGACCGGGTATGTTCTCCAGCTGGGTTGTTGCTGGGACATGGGGACACAACCAGGAATAGGGGCTTTGGAGGGTGTCGAGAACAGATCTGTTTGGAGACATATGCTGGTACGGCTCCAAACCATCCAGTGGGGCTCGTATGGACCTGCTGGACTGTCTAATTATGTGCCGGACAGTTACTGAAAACAGTTCAGTCTAGTACAGACTGCCCCTGAGAACCGTGAGGAGAAGAAATAACTTTGTTTTCTAAGGAGTGTCTCACTAACAGGAGTGTATAGCTAGTGCTGTGCAGGACTTGAAGGGCATGATAATAGATGGGGTAACAAGCGGAGTGTTTTCTTGTACAAAGTGCGATTGTAGCCTGGAAATCTTTTTGCTAATCACCACGTATCTAACCAGTAATCCATGGTGATAGCCTATAAAATTATTGGCACTCCATAAACAGTGAATCATCATTTTTGCCTCAAGATACCTCTCCCGCTGGGAGATGTGAGAAATTTAGAAAATACTGACGTTTTCTGACCCACTTAGAACAACGAGGCCAGGCAGTGGGTAATTTCATTTGTATTCCTATCAGAAGGTCTCTTTTTTACTTTTCCTTTTAGCATGATTCTTTCTTAAAGTGTCATGGTGTCTGCTTGGTTTTATCAAGAAAGTCAAGATAGCAGACTTTCTTGATAAAAATAAGTACAATTATTCTTGTCTCTCTTCATGCCTTGGACAACTTTCCAGTCAAATTTGTCCTTTTTCTGAAACTGCTAGGGAGCCTGATCTAAACCTTTTAGTGAGATGTCTGTTCTTGAGCATTACCAAACTGTCATTCCTATGAAATAGTAAAACTATGTAATAATAAATAATTAATTCAGAAATTTTTGAAGAACCCTTGTAACAGCAGATGCCTATGGAACATGGTTCCCTGGTCTTTCTTGGCACAAGCATTTGTCTCTGCTGAATTGTATTTTAGCTGGGTAGTACCCTGAGGCATGGTCTGAGATTGTACTAAGTCAAAAAAAATAAGTTAAATAAGTTTTTATTTTATTATTAAATACCCTTGCTACCACTGTAAACACATTACTGTGATTGACTAGACACGATTGACCACCTTTTATAGTCCTGAAGAGTTCAGTCCAGCTCCCACAAGACCAACTGGAAACCTGAATCTAGCAATTAAGTAATTAAAAATCCTAGAAAGAAAAAAAAAAAGAATTGGATTACATACAAATTCCTTCTGAGTCATGCCTTAAGTGCATGCTTTTCAGCCCAGACTAAGTTCTGATTGTGAAAATGATGTTATGATTAAGAGTAGGTCAGAGTGTCACTGGCATTCTGCTAAATGGCTTGAATGAAGAAGAAGAGGTGAAAAACAGCTGCCTTCTTATTTGTACTGTAGCTTGAATAAGAATTAAATGTTTCTTTAAATCCTTCTTTAAACAATAGAAACTTCAAAGCATCCTTCTCTATCACTGTATTTTAGTATCAGATTCAATAACACAGAAACATCGGATAATGGAGGTATTTGCTGTGGGGCTAGTTTAAGACTGAACGTGTGCTTATGCCCACCTGTATTCAAAGCAGTTTTTAAACCTGTGCTTTACTTCAAGCGCAAGCCTCACTCGTTGACTTCCTCTCAGACATGCATTGAAGAGCTACCTCATATGGGAGTGCTTTTTCTAAATCCAGGTTAACACTCAGTTATAAATAACTACAGTCAGGCGATATGCTGGAACAAAAAGCTATATTCATTACATCAATCACTTAAACGCAAAGTTGATAAATAATGCCAACTGAATTTTCTTTTATAATGTATTGCGGACAGTAAGTATCTGCCTCCAAGCAGGAATTAAATTAGATATTTAGCAAATACTGATGCACCTTCATTTTCATATTGCATCACTTTCGACAAGATCAAGGAAGAGATTTCAGTATCTTTTTTAACTTCATTCTGCTCCAATCAAATCGGTTGTAATATATGTGAGAAGAGTATGGTGCAGTCAGCTGCACCATTGCTGACTGGTTGACTGGTTAGCTGCATGTGTAGGATTGTCTGGGTCTTCCAGATCGGGGTAAACCTGGCAACACAGTTGACAGTGCGTAGACTCAGTTTTGCTTCATTAAATGGAAGAACAACCATATAGCGCATAGGTGAAGCATCAAGAGACAACAAATTGAAGGTTGGAACTATGGAGGAGGGTAAAATTATACATTACCACTCTATAAATCAAATCTATGACAAAAGGCCGCTGCTGCCAGCTACTTTTACTTTTTTTTTTTTTTTTCCTATTTCACTCCTATCTCCAACTGAGTGATGGGCTGAATAGAGATTGCAGTCCAAACCCCATAACATCATGTAAATAGGACTGCCCTAGCGGCTTGTCATCTTAATGCTGTATTATAGGGTTGCGCACTCCCTGGGGACACAAAAGCAAAGTAAGGCTCCATTAATTGAGTCAGCTCTTGGCCCTGGTGTCAAGCAGCAGCATTTTAACTATTGAAAAAGCTGAATTTTTTCTTGCTTATCTTGAAAGGACAAGTTGCACCTGGGCATTACAAATAAAAAACACGAATTACAAAACTGAATATAAAGCAATGTTTCATGTGGTAAGCCTGTGTATATTTGGTACGATCAGTCAGCTAGTAACTCTCTGAGGATAATTTCTCTCATCATTTAAATGAATTGACAGTTAATTTGTGGATACTGTTGTTGATAGTGTAGCTCAAAGACATTCGATGTACATACTGATCTTGCAAAAATACATAGCCTTAAATAAACATACATTATTTGTCCCACATCTTTCGGATAGATTGGTTTTTTATGTGAATGTGGTGGGCTTGGATTTTGGGGCAAAGAGGGGAGTGGCAAAAGCATAAAAAGCACAGTAAAAAGTACAGAAGGCGAACAAATAGAAAGAAGTAAGGTATACTGGATTTTACCTCTGTACAAATTTTATTTTTGTGTGTCCAAATTATCATTCTAAAAACTTTGGAGTCAAAGATAAAACTAATGCAGGCAGGTAAGCAAACAGTGTGTCAGCTGTGGATATATGCCATAAACAGCTTATCAGCCGTGGATATATGCCATAAACGGCTTTATGATTACTTATAGGTAAAGTCTTTTGCACTGTGGCTGCGTAAAAAAGCTTTAAAGTGGATGTAAATGGCAATGATTGCAAATTATATACACTCATTTTCAAACACACAGTGAAAACCAGGCCCACAGCCTTGTTTTGGAGTGACTAATGTTTTACACTATAAAAGTAATCAAGTTTGATATCGGGCTTCCCATATTTCATTAGTATTTTATTCACTGGAGCTACTCTGGATTTACAGCGCTCGGAAAATAGCTCCAGCGGTCCCTGTATGGAGTTATTTAACAGTGCGAGCAGAAGGTGCCCCTGAGGGGTGTGGGTCGCTTCAGCTCTGACCGCTTGTGTACTCCAGCAGGCCGATGTCAAGCCGAGCCAAAATGGAGAGGATTCAAAGTCTCCTCTTTTCCCTTGGCCTTTCCTGAAGGTATAATAGCTGCAGCAAGGTCAGCTTTTTTTTCCGATTTCCTTCTTTCCTGCTGCTTCCTCGTCCTGTTGAGGAATAACTGGAGCTCGTGTGTTCTCCGACTCCCAGTGTACCCTAACACAGTTGAAAAGCTAGCTGACGGTACAGCAGAGGCTGTTCTTTGTCACAAAATTAGATAAATCTGGCTGGAAACCTGTCTGTGTTTCACTGACAGCAGAGTGCTTTTCTAGTTAGGCTGTGATGGAGAGCACTAGGTAAATTCTGCTGTGCTACAGTAGTGCAGGGCTCAGTCCCTGAGGCCTGTGAAATTGCGTAATTCAGTTGTATCCTAGTGTAAAGGAAGATGGAATTTGTCCCTTTTGAGTATAATGGCTGAATAAAGATCGTGATTTCTCAGCAGAGCAACACCGATGTGCACCGATGTGCCAGTACCTGCCTGGGTGCTCCCCAACAGCTTAGTGGTTTTGACTGGTCTGGAAAAATACCAGAAATTACAATTTGAAGATTATTTTCTTATTAGGTAAGAATACTTAGACATGTAATTTGAGGCATTCCTAAAAATTCCAGTATGGAGAGTGTCTTAGGGAATTTAATTTGTATTTGCTGAGTTGAAGGTAGTAATTCTGAGAGAGAAAGGATAGGTGGGTGTTGGTGGTCATCGTCAGTGCATGTCTGTCGGCCAAGTTTGTCAGAGAGTCTCTCAGATTCCCACCTACGGGTGCACGTGTTTGTGGTAGTAACTGCTTATGTAGAAGCAGACTCTATCCACCAAAATAATTTGCCAGACACTTTTGATCATGCACATACTTAAGGCTCTGAGTGTCTGCTTCCATTTAGCAATGTGAATAGATGCACGCTTAGCTCTGAACATATGCTGCAGCCTTGTTGACTGGAGTCCAACTGACTGAAGTCCCATTGACTGCTTCAACAGGATTTAGGAACCAGTCGAAAGCTCAGGTTGTGCTTTAGTGGTCTGCTGACCAAGGATGACCGTAAGAATGAGTTTGCTTTGCTGAAGGAAGTCTAACTGCTGCTGTCCTGCAGTAGGCAGGCTTACTCAGCTCAGGGAGCAATTGCTGTCTTATGAGCAGCAGGGTGAAAAGTGCCTACTGCTGCAAACATATAAGGGATCACCTCCATGCCTTTTGAAGCACTTTGCTCTGGATAAACTGCAAAATATGTCCCTGTAACCTGACCTGTTGATTTTTTTTTCCTTTCCATTTGCCATCATTAGCCTTGTTGCTTCCCCACATGCTTCAGTATCAGGCTGAGTACAGTAGACACAGACAAGGAATGCTTTGAAATGAGCCCTGTGGCATCAGCAGCGTATATGCCTATCACATTCATGCCTGATGTAAAATTTTGCACCAAGTCCACTTGTGTTTTTAAACTGACATTTTTTTCAGAGTGCTATTTCCTTTAGAAACGAGAAATTGGAACGATCACCTGAAATAATCTTCCTGTTTCCTATTTACTAGCCTGTCTGTACCCTAATGAAAGAGTGAGCAGAGAGAAAGCAGAACACCAAGCTGCTCAGCACAGGGTTTTTTATTTCGCTTTCAAGTCAGTCAGTGTATCCTTCCTTCTACCTCCTGCCTACTTCTCTCAAGATCTTTGAACTAGAAGGGCTACTTAAGTTTCTCTGCTTATTTTCATGCTGTCAAGTAAAGGCCGAGCTGCCAAAAATATACTCTTTCAACCCTTGAGATTCCCTACACTTGGGACTTGTGCTAAAAGAGCAAATGCAGATCCACAGGAATAACCCTGTTATTTAAAGCTGCCACGGCCTGAAGCAGGTGTATGGGCTTTCCTCTATAAGCTAGCCTCACGAAAGGCGAGAATAATTGATAATACTCAGAATGGGCAGCAGTATACGTTGCTAATAGCTTAATCATTTGTCATTTAGTCGAAGGAAAATAGCTTTTTGGTTGATCTTTTTTTTGGGAAAAAAAAAAGAAAAAGAAAAAAAGAAAATATCAGTGTGGGAGGAAAAATTCCAAACAGTAGAATGAATAATAAGAGGCAACTGCTAAAATAAATCCAAATTGCTGAATCTTATCTCCAGGCTGATTGTACGCATCTTGTTCTTCTGTCTAACCCAGATGTTAACCGCACACTAGCTGCATTTGTCACTAACCTCTTCCATTTTGAGTTTTTTTTTTTCTTGCACAAATCATGCCACATCTTGTCAAACTGAAACAAGACAAATGCTGCATGAAGTACATCCTGTTGATAAGAGACACATTATTTTCCACAGCCTGGAAAAAAACAATGATGACATTTTAATGCTAGAATCTGAAAAGTCTCTTCTTCAGCCCATTCGTTACAGTGTCAGTCCATGTAACATCAGTATGAATGTAGCAATTCTAGCTGTGTTTGAACAAATGTGCATTCTGAAATGCAGCTTTATGAAAAAGCTAATAAAATGCAGTTACAGTCCACCTTTGATTCAGAGTCATAAGAGCTCATTTCAGAATTCATATTTTTATTGCCTTCCACAATACTCAAAACTGGAGGTCAGGTTTATTGTTTTAATTCTCTAAAGCTAGATGTAACTACCTGTTATATATGTTCACTGGAGCAGTACAGGTCACACACATAAAAATAAAAATTATAGTGCAGTGCATAAGGTGGATGACTCCTTAAGCAGGATAGGGGAATATGATCATCTCTTTCATTCCCCATTGCTGTCTGGTAGGAGTTAACTCTGTGTGGGCCTGTCCAGTGGGAGTGTTGATTAAGCCCCTGTGCACGGTGTATGCAACATCTAAGCATAAGGGAGGCTACAAGTTAGGTCAGATACCAGGTGTTGGTCCTGTGCCAAGGGCAAAATTCATACACAGTAAAGGTGTTCTCCAGCATTTGTTTCACTGTAAAAGTAGCTGCTTCTGCTAATATATATATATATAGAGAGAGAGACACCATGGATGAAGTAAGAATGTGTATATATAGCCTACTTGGCACACTGCTATTTAAAAGTATGGTGATAGAAAGGAGCCCAGCTGGCAGCAGTGAAGCCTCCCTGAGCCAGTGATAAGGGGCAACACTGTCCCCGCCAGTGCCTATGTAGAAGTTGTTTCCTTCAGAAGTGGTTAGGGCCTTGATTTTATCCCAAAGCAGCACAACAGTAGTAAGGGCTTCCTAGCCCTGATCGGAGGGGAAAGGCTTCCCATTGTTGCTAATTCTAATATATACATCAGAAACCTACCAGCAATCTGCTCTGAATGAATTAATTTAAGGAACAGATATACAACATATGATATTCCCTAAAGTATTTCTGTTTCCTTCCAGAATGAGCTGGTACTCAGCTTCTTCCTGAATTGGTCCAAAAATACGCTGGCAGAAGAATCATCATCTGTGATGTTAGGTATGGGGTTTACTAATTTTATTTGTTTTCTAATCAGGAGGTCTTTAATAATATTAAATGTAGTAATGCAAAGGCGTGTCTGAAGTGTTTAGTGCGGTTTTTTTGTGGCTATATAGATATCCAATAAATAATTCCTAGCTTCACAAGATCTTTGAAAATGTTTTAGTAATATGACCTGCAGGTTTATTTCACTTTGGCATATTCTCTTCATCCTTGCTTCATTTCTTTTTGAATAAGCATACCTACATGCAAAGTAAATGTTTATTTGCACAAACTGTGGCAGTTTTCTTGTTTTACAAAACAAAATCTTCAGGGAAGAATCTAGAGGAAAGGATTTGAGTCGTGACAACGCACAATGAGTATTTGGACAAGCAAAGGAAATTAGGGATGACTTCTAAAGAAGTCATTTGCACAATGAATGCAGCAGGTAAATAACAGTTCATTATGTTAATGCCCAGGCATACATTATTAATGATAGTTGTAATTCACTTCTCACTAAATCAGATTCTGCATTATTCCCTTTACCTTTGTAGTTACTTAACCCATTTCCCTCTTCTATCCAGCACCTAATTTAATCTAATCTCTGGTGTTACAACATTAAGCAGCAAAGCAAAAGCCATATGATGTAAACCACGAATATTTTATTGTCCTCCACTGCACTGAAGATCGTCTTCAGCAGTGAGCTTTTCGGCAAAACAAAATCTCATAAAGAAGCCTGCAGCTGCACTCCGCACTGGAACAATTCAGCCAGTTGTTATGTGTTGCAAGTGATAAGAAGTTTCCAAGATCACCAGTTATCCACATTTTAGAAAGGACTGCAAGTATCTCAGGATATTTTGTTTGGATGTCCATTATGTTGATATCTCCTCTCCGCAGACAGGGGATTTACTGTCTGTTTTGCTATGACTTTTTTATTTAATCCCTCAGAACAAAGTAATCCCACTCTGGCTTCTCGGCCTTTGGAAGATTCCCCCTGTGTGGAGTTTCTTTGATTAGGGTATGCCATTATCACATTACATTCATTATAGCAATTGGAAATTGCTAATGGTTGCTCTAACCTATACAAAATCAGATACTGCAAAGATGGCCTCAGTGTTGGGAAGATACGAAGCTAAATTTTGTCACAAAAAATCCAAACCAGAGTTCAAATGCAACCTGTAGTCTGGATCCAGGGACTGCCTGTCTCTGTAGACTCTTTAACCAAAGACATAGGCATGTGAGAGTGAGCTGAGGCATAAGGAAATTTAAGCCTCAGATCCTGAGAGGAATTTTGACGTTTCAGTAGGATTTAGGTGCATAAGAATTATGGAGAATTTAGGTGTAAATATCTCATGCAAAAGCATGAATTGAGCCTGTAATAAAGTTGAGAATTAAGTTACAGTGTCATAGCTCCTGGAGTGAGGTTCCTATCTAATATCAGTGGAAGAGTGAGCCCTACGTTTTGTAGTCAGTAGTGTCACCATCAGAGAAGAAAATAAAGAAATAAAGGTAAGAATGTATTTACTGAGTGTTCAATGAAAGCTGTTTGATAGATAACCCAATCTACTCGTTCACTGTGAAGTTACTGGTCCTGTTAAATGACGGTCACAGCCTGGTCAGGGGAGATTAATATCTCCAGCCTCAGTCAATATAGTTAGCCGGATTTTTTTTTTTTTTTTTTTTTTTTCCTGCTCCGGAACTCTGTCACTCTGTCTTCTGAAGTTTGGACACATTTTTTCTAGACTCAGCACAAAACCTGTGCCTGACAGGAAAAAAAAAAAATCTCCCTTTGGCCTAGAAAATTCATTATTATTATTTATTAACAGAATGTATGTTACATACAAGGGTCCAATTAGTTTACACTCTGTAAAAACAGAGAACAAGGATGATGCCTGAGTTGCTTTTGGTATGACACCAGTTCTGGGCAGTGTGGAAGTACATGATTTTAGTTGTAAATGGTCTAGCTTAGGTAAGAGAAGAAGTGCCTGTGCTAATTCAAGAGCATGTGCTCTTCATTTTTTTTTTTAAGTTTTACCTTTCTTATTGGAGTTATTCTGTATTCCATGTCCTCCTCCACCTGTTTGTGAGCCAGCTCACGTATCTGTACATTGCATGACACCCTCCACCATACCTAGATCCAGCCTGTGAGAAGGAGAAGGCAAGCCAGGCTAAGGCACAAGGTGGATGACTATGCCTAGCCACAAAGTAGCAAGTGAAGAGTGGCTGGGAAGAGCACAGTGCATTAGCTCTGGAGGGTCTTATTTGCTGAGAGTGCCCTGAAATGCTCTCGATTTGAAAGTAAGCTCTTTAGAAATGCCATAGTCAGGAGCTGGGGCAGGAGATACGTTGCAGAGGAGAGGCAATTACTGTGAAGCAAATACACCCTTTACCCACAGATTTCATTGCTTTACGAGCTTACAAGAGCCTTCATTTTTGTCTAGTTTAAAGAGTAACTCAGGTTTCATATGGCTTTAATATGGGTTGTACCTTTCCATGAGCATGGTGATTTCTCTCTCAGCCTTTACACAATCAAATCATCTGTCTCTCAGTTAGGATCAATATAAAATAAAGCCAGTACCCGGTACAAGCAGCTTATGAATTTTGTTCAAGATAGTATCTTTTTCTTACACTGTTTTATTTTACAAATGTTGTAGGTAATTACACTTACTAAAGTAAAATAAAAATTAAAATGTATGAATTTGTGCTGTGCTCCTAGCAATGAAGAGATTAAAAAACAGTGCTAAATTTACTTTGACATGAATACTGATTCAGTATTCCCAGTGGGGTGAATTCTGAATTATACTGAATTTTGTCAGCATTTCATTATACCAAGCTCACTACAAGAAAGGAAGAGCAGGATACAACAGGAATGATTTCACAGACAGCATTTTATAAAAGCCCTTAAAAACAAGCAAGAAAAAAAAATCCATCAAAATCATTTTGTTAACAATCTATGTAGTTTATTTTTCTGTTCTCAATGTTATATCCCCTGAAAGTATTAATATTTCAGACTGTTCTGTCAAAGTTACACAATCATGAAGTCTTTGCTGTTTGTTATAACAGTGCACAGCATAGGTCAAGTTCTGGCATGTGTGCCGACTGCCTGGTTCATTTTAGTGGGCTTCTGTCCATTTAGTGCACTGAAGAGCTGACTCTGTGTCTTTCTAAAGCAAAATCCAAGCTTCTTGAAAAGAAAAATGTGCAGTATGCATCTCCATGCAGAATCCCAGTCCTCTTGAATAGTCCCTAGGGAGAGTAGGATATTTTTTTCTCATGTTACATAGTGTTTCTGTCTAATGCAATTGCTCGTTCTCAATGTAAGGCTTTGGCCACAAGTTGCATTTCTATTTCAGATGCATGTAGTGTTTCACTGGCCATCAGTACTTCATGTTGGCTTACAGGACTAAAGCGATGAGAGGGTGTTATGCATCTGTGTCTGTATGTATCTACAGCTGTGTATTTGAAGTTGAAATCATTGGAGGCTTATCATTCCCTTCTAAGCTGTAGCTAAAGCAAGCAGCCAGTCAGCTAAGGCTGTTCCTGGGAAACAAAACAGGTTCCAGCACCCTTTTGATGCCAGGTGTCAAAACAGACCATCACCAAGAAGAAAGTTGTGAGACAAATCTAAGGGTTAGGAGAGAGAGTAATACTTAGCGCCCTCATGGTAGTGTTGTGATATTTATTTAATAAGTATTCACACATTGCTTTGTAGTCCACATGTGAAATGCAGTGTATCAGTAAATATAGTTTCCCTGCAGAAGATTTGGTCCATCTTCTGTACAGCAGTTATCGCAGTTTGTATTTCTCATGCACTGTGCAAAGCATAATGCAGAACTTGTTTTAAATTGAATACATTGCACAAAATATGGAATAAATGGCTGGTGGTTCCTGACCATGCTATAACAGATCTAGATGAAGAAAGGAACCATACCTTTGACAAGTCCGGAGATCGTACCACCCTAGGTAGGAATTAATTTGAACACTAATTTCCTTAATTTTGTCATCCAAAAGAAAGAAACAGATCCACAGTGCTCCTGTATATATGTTCCTTGATGAAAGAGATTGTAAAGTATCACAACATTTGAGCTCTTCTGCAGTATGTATTGGCAGCTGACTTTCATCTTCGCTCTGGATAAAATACTGTGAACCTCATTTTGGCTATGGGCAGTCAAACTCCAGGTCCTCTCATTTCATGTTTCACAGCTTTTCCATTGACAGCAGTGTGTGAAGAATCCATTCCTGGCAGGGAAATCTTGCTTCAGTGAGGCTTTAATCTACATCTATAACTGACCAGCATTTGGCCTTTGCCTACAATGGAGGGCAAGTAGAGCTTGAGAGTTCCTAAAAATGCAGGGCCTGAGCTCAAGTCCATCTGCCTAAGCTGGATAAACTAGAAATAATTATTATCATTTGAAGATAAAATCACCTGGACTTCAAAGGGACTGAATGTGGGAAAACCCTAAAATACAATCTAACAGCTGAGTGTAGATGACAGTAACTGTCTTTTATTATGAAACGTAAATGATAGAAGTTTCTCCCATGTGCATCAGACTCCTTGCCTTTGGTTCCTTTTTCCTTTTCCTACATTTAATTTTTTTTTTGTTAATTAGTGCTCAATGTATTACATAGCAAAAGTAAATATTTAAGTAATAGCCATGCTTATAATGTCTTTTTCAGACTTCACTTTGAATACTCAGTTAGAAGTGCATTTTCCCCTCCTGTGCTTTTCATTATTTTCAACTTGATTAAAAGCTTATTTGCATTTGCTTCTTGAAAGTGAAAATGCAAAGTCCCATAGAAAAATTCCTCCACTGGATATAAACATTCATGCTATAAAACCTAAATAAAGCAGAAAAAACAATAGTAGTACTGGTAGGAAAGAAAAGGCATAATGCGCAACTGAATACAAATGATGCAATTTAGTCTCTGAGATCTGCTTTTTCTAAACTGCTCAGGATGACCCACTACAATTCACAATATTAACAAAGCCCCTCAAGAGAATTGTGCCCTTATGTTCAAGCACGACTCCTTTGTATTACACTGTGTTTCATACTCTAGGTAACTTTCCTATTGGAACTTAAAGGAAGAGTCTCACATGTTTTTTAAAAAATGGCAAAATTATGGCTTTGGATGGGGGAAGAAAAAAAATTTTTTGCTTGCTTTTTTTACCCTCAAAAAAAAAAAAAAAAAAAAACTAACATTTTCTGGTTCATGAAGTTTTCATCTCCTATTGTCCCCTATCCCTCCCTGTCCCTGTTTGCATACTACAAGCAATGAAATAAGGTATTGCCTAGCTAAGTGATTTATCAAAGTTCATAAAGGACAACAACAAATGAAGAACTGCACCTATGTCTTCCAAGTCCCAGCTTAGTGATTTCATCATAAGATTTCAATTCTTCAGGAGTCTGTTTCAGGCTCTTCTCTAATTAGGATGTGATTAAAAATGAATTTGTGTAGTCTCTAAAGGAAAGAAATTTGAGATGGGTTCATATTCTAAAATTCCAGTTCAAACACCAAATGCTCAGAAGTGTTTGTATCCAGACTGCTTGGAAAATTTATATTATGGCTCTGGGTGTCCATAGTACATTACACCACTGTAATTCTATCTGCTTAGCAGTTACTTTAGCCTCGTTCACTCTAGAGTTTATGCTTTTGGTTTCTGCATAAAAATATAGCCAATGATGTGGCTTGTTTTCTATAACTTCCCCTCTGCTGCATCCTCTGCTGAATAACAGAGGAAAAGCTGAGGAGATGAGTTTGATGTCTTGTTCTTACAGCCCTGACTGGTAACAACTCTGCTGCACATGTGGAAAAGAAAGAGAGAGCAAGAATGAGTCCACAAATGTCTGCTAAGACTAAAAGGAAGATGTGAAAATCCTGTCTGTTGGTGATGCTATTTAGGACAAACAGTCCCGATACACCCCCAAAACCTTCCTACTGCGAGTGCGTAATCCTACTGTGTGAAAGTGATTCTTTAATTCTCATCATCGTTCTTTATTCCTGCCTCTTTTAGAAAGATACATTTCTATTTAAAGAATTAGTTACTAGTATATTGTACTGGCTCGTGTCGTTGTCTCGTCCCACTTGGTGGGTTTAAGGCTAGTGTGTCAGGGTGGCAGACTGCAAGGCACATGCAGGGGAGCAGCGCTTTTCTGTTTGAGCTCTTAAGGTCACCTACTTTTTTCCTAGTGAGGTAAGTAAAGGAGAACTCAGTTCATGCAAGCTCACTGTTTTGCCATAAGGTTAGCAGGGTTAAATTCTTATTTTCTACAATAATGTAAATAGATACTATTGGATGTAGCATGGTTTCCGTCTAAACAAATGAAGCCCTGTTTGCATAAGTAAAAGTGGGCTAATTTAGCTAGGCAGTGCTTGTCCTGTCTTCAGTGATCACGTTGTGGGGAACACCATGGGCTCCACCCATGGTAACATGCCTGTTACCTGATATGTCATGGTAAAAACCATCTGTGTATTTTCTCCACCGTCTCCATGAGTCAGGTAAGTTACATTACCTACCCCACTTCAAGGAACCACCTTTTTGGCAGTGAAAACCACTGGCTCAATGCCTCCAGCAGAAAGAAGGAAAAGGATATGCTCAGTCATTTCTTCCATATTATGAGCTTGGTTCTTCTTGCTTGGAAACTCAAAAATGTTTTGTCACTGACTTCAGTGGGAAGAGAGTTAGACTCTGTAAATGTATTTTAGAAAAAAATCTGTGAAAGCAATTGCCTGCATGAAAACAAGCCTGGAACAGAGACAGATACAGAATGAGGAAGGCAAAATTTATATCTGTTAGGTATAGATATTGTTATTGTAAATCTATGATTATTTTGGAACCTGTCTGCAAACCTTTATGTCATTTTTTTATTTCTGTTGGGAACTACAAAAAAAATCCAACGTTCTTAGCTATACGGAAGCATCGCAACAACAGTGTTTAGTGCCATCAATGGCTACAAAAAAACCCTCCACTTATTTACAACTTAAGCATAAATTTCCTACCAAAATTCTGACTGGTGTCAATTAGAAAGCCTGGAACCTCACTGTCAGTGAATATACAAGCAAGAAAATGAGCACCACATGTCAAACCACTTCCTTAAATGTTTGTATCATACTCGTTATCAATGTTTTCTAATTTCATCCCTGATTTAAGCAGGTAATCATCAGTTTATGTATTAGTTCCTGTGTGAAGTAGTATTTTAGATATGTGTTTACACTGATCTAGTCACTAAAAAAAATCCATTGATTTGGCCTATTTTAGGTCCTCAATCAACTGATCATAAGCCTGGAGTGCAATTAGTCATATCCTATGAGGGCACCCAACTGACAATTATGTTGAAACATATAAGGAACATTGTAAGTATTTTTATCATAACCTATCCATTGTAATCCTTTACTTTTAACGTGAAAACGTTAATCCTCAAACATCCTTTCTGGGATAATTAATTTTAACTTAAAATTATGGTGATGCTTTCCTGTCATCATTAACGCTTTCTTTCTTCCTTTTAACTTGTTCAGTGTGGTTGTAGTTGTGGGAGAGATGAAGAAACTGTGTTGGCTTAATGGCAGCTTTTCCAGGCCATACGCAGAACTAGCTTTGATGACTGATTTGACCCTTTTTGCTGGCATATTTTGATAACAGTCAGACATAAGGTGTCATGACACCAACATGACTTTTTGTGGGATGTCAGCGTGGGGTTATGACAGTGGATCAATTACCCATACGCTTTCCTCAAGTCAGATGTAACTGGTGTATCAACAGGGAAGAACTTGGCAGACGGAGTCGGGGTGTATTTTAAGAAGCTGTGTCATTTGGTATGATGATGCTCAGCTTTGTAACACACTGTCTTTCATGAGGCTAAATGGTAAATGCTGGAACCAGACTATGAGAGGAGGAAGCTGGCAGAGCTCCCACAACACAAGGCAGGTGAAATCGGCTGGTGAAAATATCTTGAGAGCTATCGCTGGTCTCAGCGGAGGCAGCTTGTCTGCCATTTCGTAATGAGCTCAGCTGCCTAGATCTGCTCTTGAATTCCCAGTTGCTCAAGTCTCAAGTAATGGCTGTGGTTTAGAGATCCTTCGCCACCTCGGCTTGCCTAGGAAATTAAAGCACTTCTTAACTGATGCGGATTCTTAATGTGTACATTTATGTCTCCTACACCTCAGACTGAATTACAATCGCTCTACCTAAATGGGGCCAGAGTGAGGAACGTATGCGAGCACCAGCCAGTAATGAAATGAGACTGACTGTTTAATTAGGTGTATGAGTCACATGAGGCTTCCATAGCCCCAACTGTTCTCTGTTGGCCACTTTGGCTTCTGCTTTGCAATTCAAGCATATTCATTTTGGTCCATATCATCCAATAACATTTGGGTCCTGAGAGACTTGTCTTTTGTTTCGTATGCACCCCCTTGATAGGTGAGATCAACCTCTCCTGACGGGTCCAGTTCAGAGGAACCTCTAGCTGGCAAAACGTTCTTCTGTGTTACACAGACGGAGCCTATAATATTTTATTTTCAGGATGCAGTATAAGGCCCTCTTTATTTTTTCTGTTATGCTTTCTTAAACCTGAATGACCTTGATAAACTTCTGGTAAACTTATGGCTATTGGAAGGAGTGTTTTTAAATAGTACAAGCAAATTGTCATTTTCTTAGCATTATTGTGAGTTCAGCCAGGTGATGTGCAGATGTGCAGGAACAGAACAGCAGCTGTTGAAAGCAATTTTTCTCCTTGTTCCTATCATTTTAGACATATAAGCTCCTGACTGTGTTCTTTAATTTAGAAAGTTCCAGCCTTTTTAATTAAATAAAAACAAATTACAGCATAGATAGCTCTGGATATCAAAATTTATCAAAATAAATCTGGAGTTCAGTTCATTATGGAAAGGGACAATGCACCTAAAGTTATTATCTACCATTTGAAAGTAGATACCTTACAGTGAAATCCAATAGAGTCAAATTTTAGTCAAATTTTAGTGAGATTGCAGAGAAGAGCTACAAGTCTAATTCAGAAAGACTAACAATGATTCATGACTTGAAAGTAAGGTCACGATTTAAGCAGCCTGACTTTGGCAATCATATTTTTAAATCCTGGGCTTGTGTATCCTTCCTTTCTTCTGTCCATCTGTCCATTGTCATCTGGTCTGAATTACAAAATAGCTCTGCTTTGGGGCACTATGATACTGGATTACCTGCAGACTAGAAACCTGTAAAAGAAAAGTAATCTTTTCTTAGTAATCTTTTCAGCTTTCCAGTCCCATAGATCAATATCTCTATCATACTCTCATACTGTTTTCTTTTTCTTTCTTTCTTTCTTTCTCTTTTTTTTTTTTTTTTTTTTTTTTGATTTGAACAGGGATTTAAATGTATGCCAAGATCATATCTTATTCAAGACGTGTTAAAGCTATTTCAGGAATATTCGGTCTTTTGCAGAGTCTCACTAATTATATTTTAGTGGTTCATCTGTGCAGAGATTACTTTGCCATCTTGTTTAATTTCATAATTTATCGTAAATAATTTTTGTATTGCTCTTCCCCATTTAATTTATCTCTATATAGAGATTTTATGGTGTGTTCAGATGCAAAAATAATTGTAGTGGGCCAAATTAATCCCAAATGTAGACTCACTGAACTGACAGTTGTTGTGATGGAAAATGACTCTTATCTATTTAAATAATTTTTATTTATTGTTTGTATGGGGGTGGCTCTATGGATTTTAATAAGAGATCCAGATACTACTGTACCAATCATATTAATATGTGATACACAGGATAATCTCTAAGGAGCTGGTGCTGTTTATAGCCATTATCAAGTGTCCTATAGGTTCTTTAAAGAAGGGAATAGCTTTGCAGGTTTTTTTTTCATGAAGCTACTCCCATTCCTGTGGGATGTCACAGAAGAAAATGCTATCGCACTTGAAAGAGAGTCGGTCTGGAGCAGACCTGCCAGAGGACTGTCTCATGCGGTTGCATGCATGAACTCCACAGTGCAGGTGCTTTTGATCTGATTCATATATCCACATGTGCCGGATTTGCTGCATATGTACAGATCAGTTATTCCTAGATCTGCTTCAGAATCTCCCTAACCACAGCAACTTTTCAGTCGTGTTAGGAAAGCCAGTCCTGCTTGAAGAAAACTCTATTAAAAATACTTAAAGGAATAACAACAGAGTAGAACAGCCTTATAAATTTAGGGACTGGAAAGGACCATTACTCTAATCTAACCTCCTGTATTTTCTCACAGAGAAAATACTTGCATCTAGACCAGGAATGTAGGCACTGAAAGTATTCGGATGGAGGGATTTAAGAATGGTTGCAAATGTTTCTCTACACTTCAAAACTGCACATACAGCAAAGAGGAATTCCATTAAATAGATATTTATGAGTTACTAACAATGGTGTGAAGTCTCATGATTTTCGCCAGAATTTTATAGCTTTATGTGAATCCTGAGATTCTATAAATCAGGTGACTTACACCAGACTCAGCTTTTGCTGATGATCTGAAAGGCATCACCATAGTTGCTGAGAAAAGCTTTAATCTAATTTTCAAAGATGCAAAAGCCATGATGATAATAAAATGCAATTTTCTAAACATGTATATTATGGAATTTTAAGTCAGTCTCTTGGGGCACTTAAGTCAGCACTCAAATCCAGACAGTGCAATACTGTGCACTGTGTGCATAGGCAGTAGAGGCAATATTGTCTTAATCAAGTGAAGCTGGAAGGCTGGAAGCTGACCAAAATGAGCCTTGGCATGGAATTTCTTCACTGAGAGAGTGACAGAGCACTAGAACAGGTTGCCCAGAGAGGCTGTGAAATCTCCTTCTCTGGAGATATTTGAAGCCTGCTTGGATGCAACCCTGTCTAACATGCTCTAGGTGGCCCTCCTTGAGCAGCGGGGGTTGGACTAGATGATCTCCAGAGGTCCCTTCCAACCTTACTGATTCTGTGATTCTATGGCATAGTGATAAAAGCTAGAGAGGTTATATGGAGAGACTGGGAGCTTTTGCCTGGAGTCTGGGGAGGATGTGACAGCAGAAGGGGCTGGAGCAGGGCTAGCTTCTTACACAAACACAACAGTGCAGTACCTGGCAAAGCACAAGAAGTGGTCTTAGGAAAAGAGATGGGATCCAGGGCAAGGTTTATTTTGGCTTTTGGAAGGACTTGTCAGCTAAGAGCAAGTGCAATCCACTTGTGACAGCACAACACGGAAAAATGTGGGAACAGATGGGAACAGGAGAACAGGAAGAGGCAGAAAGCAAGGCTGAGGGAATACCATAAAGCCATAGGCTCCTAGATCTCTTAGAAACTGTGTAATGGGATTTATGAACACTGAAAGACATGTAGGTTTTGAACCTGAAATGTTCAAGTCCACTGCCCTTCGTCCAACACAGAGAATGCTGGAATTCAAGGTCATAGCAGATTTAACATAGGGAGGGCTGTGGACTAGCTTAGTACTGGGCAGCCAGCAGCAGCAGGGCTAAACACCACTGCACTGCTGCATTCTCTTGTCTAATCAAAAAGAGACAAGAGGCAGAGGAAATAGCCATTTCTGATGATCAGAAAAAGTTTGGTTAATATATTTTTTGCAGTTTCAGAGAGAATCAGAAGGGAATAGTGGTTCAGCACTGGCACAGAAGTATGTTTTGTCCATTGCCATGACTTCAGGCATGCCCTGTTTTTCTAGATAAGCAGCTAAACTTTTCAATCCTTGCTGCTCAGCATTCTTGCCCATTACTTCTTGTGGACAGAATAACTCCTCAGGGCGAGTAGGGAGCAGAAACAAAGCCAACTTGTCCCTGAGCCTCATGCCTATAAATGTTGCTAAAATTCAGGAAAGCGTGTGTGGGTGATGAATTTGGAACCAATTTTACAAGGGGAAAATATGCTGGAAGAAAAATAAACTCCTACAGTATTTTCCAAAACTACATCCAGCTTTCCTTTTAACAAAGCTCTGAAGCTGTCATGAACCTCTCCCAATGATTAATGATTCTAGGGTAGGTGATATGTGGGTGACAAATTAGTAATCAGCTTTAGGCTTACACAGACATCCAGCCTCTTCTCCACTTCGTGTCCTACACCATCCAAGTACAAATTGCTTCCAAAAAACATTTGTAAAACGTGATAGATGAAGGGCTTGGGGAAGAAAGGTGAGAGCCAAGCTTTCCCTAAGCCAAGGGGATGAAAGACGTTTCTAAGCCTGCAGGTGCAGGGCAGTAGGGGAGTCCCCAAGAGCAGTATAGGTGAATGCTTCCCCTGCTTTTGCTGGGCTTGGCTTTAGCTTGGACTGGGAAGGAGGGCAGATTTATTGTTGCTTCAGAGTTGGTTCTCATCTTTGTTCTCATTGGTGTGCTGATGTTTATGCTTTAAAAACTGTTATTATATGCAGATCTAAATGTATTACCTGCCAGCAGTTCTATGCCCATCAGTTAAATAAAAAGGGCCGCATTTGACCCTTTCAGAATATTATGACTGTATCCTGCTCTCTTTACTGCAGCCCTTGGTTTAGCCGAGAGGGATGAGGAAGAAGTTCCACAGCTAGGTGAAGCCTGGCAAATTGCCCACAGACAGAAAGCAACTGGGAAGGAATCTCTCTGAGCAGAACAGAAGTTATTCAGATAGAATCATAGAATCAGTAAGGTTGGAAGGGACCTCTGGAGATCGTCTAGTCCAACCTTCCCTCTCAGCAGGGTCACCTAGAGCATGTTAGACAGGGTTGCATCCAGGCAGGCCTTGACTATCTCCAGAGAAGGAGACTCCACAACCTCTCTGGGCATCCTGGTCCAGTGCTCCGTCACTCTCACAGTGAAGAAATTCCCCCTCACCTTCAGGCAGAACTTCCTGTAGTTCAGTTTCTGCCCATTGCCTCTTGTCCTGTCACACGGGACAACTGAAAAGAGTTTGTCCGCGTCCCCTTGACACCCTCCACCCTCCCTTCAGGTACTTTTACACATTGATAAGATCCCCCCCCCCCCCCAGTCCTCTCTTCCCCCAGGCTAAAGAGGCCCAGCTCTCGCAACTGCTCCTTATGTGGCAGGTGCTCCAGCCCTCTCATCATCTTGGTAGCCCTATGCTGGACTCTCTTCAGTAGCTCCATGTCTCACTGGACACAGTACAGGAGATGAGGCCTCGCCAGGGCTGAGTGGAGGGGCAGGACCACCTCCCTTGACCTGCTGGTAACACTCTTCCCAATGCACCCCAGGATACCATTGGCCACAAGGGCACATTGCTGGCTCATGGTCAGATAGATAAGTATCAGTGACAGAATTAAATCAGCAGTTTGGGTGATGGAGGAAGGTAAGACATTCAGATGATGTTCTCTCTAGACTGCTACTGAAAAGAATAAAAAGCCATAAGAAAGCTCTTGAGCTAACTTTAGTGTATAAGGAGATTGGATTGAATTTCACATTAGTGGTTAGAAAATGCTTTTACTTTAAAAATGAATGTAAATTAGCTTAGATAGACGTGTTCTCTTTGAAACTTGAAATTAGCTGAACACCTATAAACAAAAGGTACTATTACTCAGCAGTAGTTTAAATCGGGAAGAGAAGATGTCTGCTCTCGTGGCACAGGGATTACTGTTGGATTCCAACACATTTGTCATTTAAGATGTTTGACAAATACGTTGTACCAGTAGTTGTGTTATTGTTCTGTGTTAAACCCTTTAATCTATCACAGTCGAGTACTGCCTCAGCTCTAAATTCCAACTGCTAATTTTTAAGCAAGTAGTTCCCTACATAGTTGATCTGTGTTGAAGAAAGAAATCAGCAAGTTCTGTTTAATAAATGTGAGTGATCTGAGAGACAAAGATGAACAAAAATTAAACTTGCCATTGGTTGCCAATGAGGAAAACTTTAAAAATAATAGTGAAGATAGGGCAAGAGCAAGAAAATAAAAGCGATTTGCAGAACCCTACAGGCAGCCTGGACAAATGAAATCTATTACCTCAGGGAGATATAGATCTATATCGTATAGTAACGTCAGGAAAAAACAAACAAACAGTGAGATGTGAGGCTGTTATGAGAGAGGGCAACGAGAAAGGCCAGATCCTGATGTCATGGCGCAGAAAGGAAGTAGTTTGTCTTTGTCAGGCTTTGATGCTGGAATATTTGTCTCAGGGAGATACTTGAAAACTAGGATGCAAGTTCAAAGAACATTTCTCAGTAGGGTTGCTTGGGACTGATTGATTCTTGAGAAGTGATTTATTGTTACTATAACTTAAATTAGTTAAGAACGGCTTAACAAGGACACAAGTCGATTGTGCAGATATTTAAAGAATAAGACGGCAAGGTTCAAGAGGAATTATTTAGGACATTAAACAGGAACATAACTAGAAACACTGCAATGTAATTAAGGAGCAGAAATTGCATGCATCATATAATGAAATGCTTGCTTAGGGAGGGAGGCAGCAAGCTGTGGAATAATCTAGAGAAAAGTGGAGGAAGCTCTGTAGAGCTCTTTTTTGAGACATTGAAAGTAGTCTGTTCCAGGCACATAAAAACCTTTTTAAGTAATTGATTAAGAAAATGAGAAGAGATATACTGTAGCATGAAGATAGACATACCACTATCACTGTTTCTTTATGCATTTTTGTATTCACTTGCTATCTGTGCCTAGACAAGGAGAGAAGAGGATAAGTATGTGACCAAAAGGCAGCATTTCTTGTTAGTTCAGAAAGAGCAGTAAAGGTGCACAAGGTTATATCATTACTTGCTGGAGCTAAGTACTAGTCCTCCTTGTCTGCTGCTGCCAATGGTCAGTAAAAGATATGAGCCTCTTCTACCTGACAGTTCATAGTCCTGTGGTTGTACAGACTCTTCCCCACTTTGCTTGGGTCTATCCTAGTACACAGCTCTTTTTTCATTGTTGAGACAAAAAAAAAAAAAAAAAAAAAAAATCACTCCTGTTATCCTGGGTATCAATTGTATATCTTTTCTTTCTTTCTTTCTTTCTTTCTTTCTTTCTTGATCTTTCTGAAAGTGTTCAATTCTGGTTTCAGAGCTTTATAGAAAGAAAGGCTTGGAAGGCAAACCCTTGTAACCATCTGGGTATCATAGAGCAATGCTTAAACTGAAGTAGCTAAAATGAACAGACTTCCAGGGGCTTTACTCTCAAGTGACTGAAGCAGATCAGCTTAAAAGGAAAAACTTTGTTAAGCATTTAGCATTGCTACATGCTTTGAAAGATTCCATTGTTTGTGTATCTCTATATGCCTTGACCTAATTAGAGTTGGATTTAGTTTGAAATTAAGGCACCTACACACATGATGTGGTGGGATTCGGTTGCTTGATCAGGGTTATTTTAGAAACCATGAAGTATCTTGTTTGACTTCCAACTACTACTCCTGGGTGCTGGTCTCCCATGAGGTCTATGTTATATTCCTGCCTCCATACACAGATCTTTTGACCTCTTTGGCATGAGGCGCCTGAATTGTTGTTGTATTTAGGCAACTGAATATTGCTCCCATTATACTCAGTGAAGATTTAAGGCTCAATTCAGTTTCCAACCACAGAAGATGAGCATGGAGACCATATCCCATCTGTCCTTAATTAAAGAAAGAGATCTGCTTAGACTTCCATGGAAACTTGCCTAGCAAGCTCACATATACACAGTAATAGGACAACACATCAACATTTTTGCCAAGAACTGTGTCTTTATTGCAAGGCCTGAGCTGTGAAGCTGTCCTTCTCACTCAGTGATTGCTTTTTTCTCCCATTTGATAGCCAGCAGGTTTGGGACAGTGTTGGCATGATGGTGCATCCACTCTTTAGAGATTTTGTGACTCAGGACAGCACTAGACACTATTCGTGCTGGCATAGCTCTCCTCATCAGGTGTGCAGGATACGGTCTTCCAGTAACAGCTAGACTACGCCGGTCCTTCTCTGTACTACTCTACTACAAACAAAGCTGAACCAGCAAACCTGCACGTTTTGGACAATAATACCTTATTTCACTTGGGAGAGAGAAGGCTGGAATAAACCATGGTTACAAAGCACTGTTTTTCTTGAATAAACAGCACCTACATTAGGCACAGTTTGTGCATTTGGTGCCCTGACAAACTGCATGTGGCGCAGACAGGTTGACAAGGATGTTGAAGATATTGAGCTGCACAGTGTGCAGAAGCTCTGTTCAGAGATTCAAAGCGGTAACAGTGACAGATCACCTTTGCATTTTTATCACAGTCAATGACGAAGCCGTCTGGAGGTTTGCTCCATTGCCACCACCAACATTGCTGGTTTTCTGAAAGGTGGCAAATGCCTCCCAGAACTTCCCTGAAACAACACATATGTTGTTCTGAAACAACAGCTCATTTCATTTCCCTGCATTAGATTTGGATCAGCTTCATTTTTGTTGTTGTTGCTCTGCCAGTGACACACCACAGTGTGTCTTCTCTGTTTATCTGCATACCTTATATGTGCATGAGATACAAATAGGAATGAAGTTGCTAACAGAGAAAAGGAAAAGAAATATGGGATCCAAAAATATGAAAAGAAAAAGCTTATCTTGGAGACCAGCAGTTAAATATTTTCCAGTTTTAGGTGAAAAAGTAATTTATGGAAAAAATACCTCATTTGTGCTATCACTTTTGGCCAATTGCTTTTTGTTTTTTCTTGTCAATAGCATACAGTGCACAGTGCACCACAGCAATATAATGGATTATCTTTCCTGTAATTATTATTTAATTACTGCAAAGATGATTTTCTTTTGCATTTGCTTTCAAGTCATTTGAAAATATTTTGTGACAGAAAAATAAAAAGCTTAGTGGCAGAGTCAAGTAGAGGAAGTGTTCAGTGCTTTGCAATGCGCAGATCTCAGAGGAAAAAGAAGGAAGGCTCTTCAGGCCCATATTACGATTTATGAAGTAAGAGAGCAACCTCTCATTCAGACAACAATGTCAAGATTTATGTATCTTATTAACCTGTTCCTTGAAGGGACCTCTTCCTTGGGGATGTCATTGTTTTAGTCCTGATTATTTTCTCAAATCTCTAAATTTACAATTAGCCCAGAGGATTTTATCCTTTCTAAGGCAGGGGCTGTATTTGTTAATTAAACTGCAGCTTACAAAGATGGAGTTTAGCCATTTCCTGCTACAGTACATACAGACGAGACTACACCACTCAAAGAAAGTGAATTACATATGCATCAGTACTGACGGCTCTTCCACATTTCTTATGAGCTTTAATTTAGTCAGGAGGCAGCTGCTGCTTTGTACAGGTTACTGGGGGGTGAGACTGATTTCTTCAGTGGATTTTTTTTCTAATCCTCCTTTACTGGATAATACCCAAATTTGTCTCATGTCTAAATTTAATCTATATATATATGCTTTGGAGATCTGATTTTTTTTCTAACCATTTAGTATAATAATAAGTTGCTTAAATATGTAAGGACATCTTAATGTTAAATATTAAGGAATATTTTGTAGTCCTTCACTACAAAGAAGTGAAATAGAAGAGAAATTCTTAGGGCAGTGTAGGTAAGAGAAAAAAAACAAGATGAAGGTGAAGGATGGGAAAACTAAGTGTCAGAGCTACTGGGCAATCTAAAGGACTTTTCCCCCCGCTTTTGAGGGAGTAGCTGAAATGGGAGCCTGCCTAAAGCCTGAAGAATTTTTTTTTTGACGAAGCGGAAGAGAGTAACTGAGATTTGAAAATGTCCAGGAAATTAATTTTGGAGGAAGAAAGCAAGTTATTTATAGAGGAGGAAAGGTGGCATTAATGAATGCAAGTTGCCTTTGGTCCCTTTTTTTTGTGTGTGTGTGTGTGTGTGTGTCAGGATGGTTGAAAATGAATAACTGGGAGAAAGAGAGCAGCAGCTGGAACTATCAAATGTTCAGGTGCCACCAATCTGTTTCACACCAGGAGAAAAAGGTGGGAAAGTATCTGCATGTCTAAGACCAAGATGCGATGACATGAATTTGAGAGATGAGTCACCTAAAAAGAAAACTGAATGGCATTTAGGAAGAAATGAGTTTTAATAAACATTTTAATAAATTATCCCTGAAGTGTCCTTTTACTGTCATGAAAGTTTCCTTAAAATTCATCTGAGCAAGGTCTAGAATTCATGCTCATGCTAAATTGCATAGTTTAAAATATGGCAAATTATGAAGAAGCATTTAGCCCTTTTTAATGTCAACAATTAATCCATCCTTAAGGAGAGTTTTGAATAGTTAGTAAAGATCAAGAGAGAAAAGTCATTAGGATAATGTAGTTCTTGTGGAAAAATTAATTGAATTTCATCCATTATTTCCCCGCCATAGCTAATATATTTAAAATTGAATTACACCAGTCATTACCTTTCTGTGTGGTTTTCTGTAAGTAAATATCAATACTTTTTTTGTTTTGGAAAATAATATTGGAAGGAATAATGGAACATAGCCATAACAGATATATCTCTGGATTAGTTTTTCAGTATTGAATTACAGCTGTGGAGGGAAATAGATTCAAAGTATTATTTACTTTCTCTCCCTCTCTCAAATATTTTCAGCACTCGCATTGCTTTAGAGGTAAATAACATTTCAAAAAGCAACTGTTTTTTTAGACTCATATATACAAACAATCATAGCTCAGTTCCTTCAAAACATCAGCCATTGTCAGAGTCAAGTAGGCAGGTCTTTCTCTGAGAAAATTGTACAGTAGTGGCTTGTTTGTGTTTGAAGAAAGCACAGAGTCAGCTTCCAAATTCAACTCATTTTTTTTTTTCCTTTTATCTCCAGATCAAAATCACTGGGGTTTTTTGTCCATAGGCATAGTAAGGAAAGCAATCATATTTCTCTTGGCAACTTGTTTTTTGTTTTTTGATTTTTGTTTTGTTTTGTTTTTGCAGTCAATGCATTTTTACAACTTGAATTCATTTGCAGGTGTACACAACAGAAGAACTAAGGCTTTTGGTTAAACCATGCTCTAGAACAAGCATTTAAATTGGGAGTAACTTCCTTTAAACATTTTCAGAAGTAAACCATTTTCTTTTCAGGAGACTTAGTCTATTCCTTCAGGTTTAGTGAAGTGACTGCAGATTTAAATATAAACAGAATTCAAACTAAAACATTGTTTTTATCTGCTTGTTTAACCATAAACACATTCAAGCTGTAAGAGTTTTGCAGAATAGTTAATGTGCAAAATGACATTACCAAGGGACCCTCTGGTTTTCCTGCTGGCCTGGACTGTGGAAAGATATCAGTGATTTTTGATCCACTAATAACAGAAGGTTTTCTTGCTAGATACTAGAATTGACTCATAAGGCTCCTGGAAGTATTATTCTATGGAAATCTAGAAATCTTACGATTATGAACCCATCAGAAAAAATGTTCTTTGGACCAAATGAGACTGGCATCTAGGTCTGATATTCTTCACATTTATTTAATATATAGTGTAAACCTGCCAATGCTTTCTGAGGTAAGAGTGAAAGGATATCCAGTGGTTTTGCTTACTAAATGTGACACTGTGGAATATGACAGCAGAGATCATACTTAGGAAGAAAAAAATATCTGATGTTTTCTCCATTCTCTTTCATTCAAACAGCTGCTCAAATCACATGTGAAAGCCTGAGAAAGGATTAGTTTGTCCCCAAAATTGGAGTTTTTTTCCTGCTGTGTTAGTTCTCTTAATAAAACACCTTACTTCAACTTCAGATTTTAACGGTCTTTCTTACATTAGATACGCATTTAGAAAGATGATAGTTCTACCATGTTAATCCCACTCTTGGTTTCAAGCTGCCAAGATTCCTCTTTGTTCTTGATATGGAGGATCTGGCAAAGTACAGCTCCTTCCATGGCCATTGCAACTCTTGTCCCAAGAAAACCTTCACTGAAGCAGACCCTTTATAAGAAAATACTAAACTACTGTGCAAATCAAAAGAAAAGCTGACATAAACTGAGCATATAACCAAGTTTATGTAGGGACTTACGAATTTATACAAAGAGAATATTGAGATCCCACCTTAAATGTTTTGGGATTCATTTTGATCTGTTTGTAATTTGGCTTTGCTCTCTTCATGGTTATTCATTAATGTGAAGTCTGCATTTCATAGGTAGATGATTTGATAGGTGTAACTAACTTATGCCTGAAGGACTTTGAAAAGAGCATCTGCAGAAGATGATTACTTGGACTAGTCCCACCAAGGACAGAAGCTTACAGCCAATGAAGCTGTCTGTTGTATTACTATCCAGTGCTCCACTGTGCCTTTGCCTACCCAAACTCTGCTCCTATAAAGCCCCAGTTGATTTATACATGCTCTTCCTCTACAGTTTTGGATGATGAGTTTGTGATGGGAGAGGGCCTTTTTAAGAGTTAGAGGGTTTTGACGGATGTTTTACGTCATGTCAGGAGTTACAGGAGGGTAGTTGAGTGAATGACCTGACTTGGAGTCCTTATGCCAACACTCAGTTGAAGCTCTTTAATCACTTGATGCCTTATCAGAGCTGTTGCAGTTGGAGACTTGGGACACTTGTGGAAATTTGACTTTGCCTGACCTGTTTGCCTCCCTTGGCAAGGGAAGCTGGAGCAGGAAAATATTATCTGTAAAGCAGAAAAAAAAATAATCCCCCAACAACCAGAACTAAGATCTTCAGTTTGAATTCAGGTGGCTGCCTTTTAAATTGCCTCTCTGACAGTGACACTGCTGATTGCTACTATTCATGAAAAGTGGCTTTGTTTTTAGTTCTGAAACATCCCAGAGCAACTGCTCTGCCCTGAGTTTTCTTCTGTGAATTGCTAAAATATTCTCTTTTTTTATGTTCTTTCATGACCTTTTCCTCCCACTCACCTCTTTCAACATATAGTTAGCTACATTCAAAGGGATAGCAAGGAGTGAGTTTTCTGCCTGTATTTCATGTAGCCACAGTAGTATTGTGAAATACCTTCCTTAAAATTTGGGAGGAGCTGGCTGGTGGAGGAAGGTTAGTTGGCTAGAGGTTAGACAAGGTGTTAGAATTGCTTCTAGGATGCAAGGAGCGACTCAAAGGTACAGAGAGGATTTTATCTGTCTTTTTGTCCAATTCATAGCGCACTCTTTTGGATACCCATGTGCTGTTAAACAATCACACAGCAATCAGCTTGGATTCTTTCCATTGCAGGTGAGGGAGAAAGCTGTTTCTCATGCAAACTACCCTGGCCCGTCTGTGTCTGTTATCCTGAAGCATGCAGAGCAGGCACAGCACACATGCCTGCACCCTCTCCTAACTCCCCAGCTCAAAGTGGAGCAATGTTTGACATCCTGCCTCCTGAAAAGAGCTTCCCCTGGGAGCAATGGATAGCGTGGGCTGGCATTGCTTTTGGAGCTCTGGCTCACCCTGCGTGGCCAGCAAGCAGATGCTGCCGTTGTTTCTGCTGGGTCCTGTTTTGCTGCCACTGACCTGAGCTTGCACTAGTAGCTCCAACATGGTTGCTGCACAGGCAATACACTGCTGAGGTGATTTATAAAGCCTTAAATTGTGTGGGATTCTCCCCATACTGTATTTCTGTGCTTGAGCTAGTGAAGATTCTTGTGCTGGGCTTCAGTTGAACACATAGGACAGCCTTCTTCATGACCCATCTGCTCGCCCCCCACCTTGTTTTTTAAAGATGCTCCCCTTTTTGTCTGAAGCAACTAAAATTTGTTGGCCTTTAAGGTACAGCAACACTCATCTCTTCATTGAGAAGGAAAGAGCTTGATTACAGTTAGGATCCTGGTAGCTTGGACTAATATTTAAGGCTAGTTTTCCTTTTTATTTCTGATTTTCAAGAGACTATTCAGCTTATCGTGATTTGTATTCCTTGATTGGAGTTTTAATATAGTCCTAGATCAACAGAGATGGACTTTTTAGTATAAATCATAAATACTGCATTAACAGTGTGGTACTCTGTCCTAGGGAAATATCTGTTAGCTTCATTGACACTTAAAGGCATTCCTATTTTGACAGGTGAATCCCACCTATTTAAATCCCATGTGTATTTTAAAACAGATATACTTTGGGGGACCTTAGTGACAGTAACATTAATCGTTCACATAGGGTGACAATATATGATGATCTGAGCAGTACATCTTTTGATGATGTACAGTGTAAGCCATAGCAATATTAAGCTGTGCAGTTGACCACATCATTTGCCTTGAAGGATCATTTCAGATATCACAGAGCAGAGATTTGATATGCAAGAACTGATTGCTCATACATACAAGCGCTGTTTTTCTTCCCAATAGAGAAGTTATTTATTGCTAGAACACCAGTGGTTTCTCCTTTCTCAGAGATGTGTTGTTGATAATGCCTGTAGAAAGCCCCTATTTCCAGTCACGTACTGTGAATAATCAAAATCTGAGAAATGACTTTATTCTGAGCCATGTAAAAATAGAGTGGTAAGCATAAAAGCAACTGCCTATATAATGCTCTGAGTTCGTCTATTCTAAACATTTTAAAATCTTTTCTTTTTGCCTGCATTTGCATTTGCATCCTGTCACAGCAAGTTTACCTGCCAGCTCACAGGCAACCTAAAATGCTGATAATACTATCAAAATTGCTGATATTTTGATAAACACCCATGCTTTTATGCTCCAAGTTCTGCTTTCTGATCGCATATTGTGTTACCAGCACAGAGATTTCTGCTTAACTGTAAGCTAAGCGCTACCTGACATATGCTTAGAAGATACTTGTTCCACAGTTACTTGTGATTAAATGATTGAGGCTGATAAATAGATTGGCTGTGATCTGGAATGGCTACTGTAAGCTGGAATATCTGGAGTATCACAAGCAATCTGAACTGGGATGGTAAAGAGTGTTTGCAGCTGTGCGATGGGAGAGGTGGGACACACTGTTATTATAAGACTCCTGTTCTGCCCATACTGCTGCAGGAAAAGCTCCTGGCTTTCCTACAGTAATATCCTTTATGAAATGCCCTTAGAAACAATCAGTTCTTCCCCAGCATCAGCACTTCTACTTAGGAGTTAAAATCAATAGGAGCTGACTGGCAGGAGTCCAGTTTCTAGGCATTGCTCTGGAAAATGGAAGGGCTAGACTTTGTATCAGTTTAAACTAAGTTAAAGCAGATTGATGCTTAAGGGATTTCCACTGCAACATAAAGTATTAAAGATAGGCACTTTTATTATTTTGCTTATTATTTTCTGATTCAATATGAAGCTGAATTCTAAGAATTTCTGTTGTTTACTACATTACTACTCCAATTTAGCCAAGAGAATACTGAGAGTGTAATATATTTCTATGTCTACTTAAAGTCTAGATTTCATTTGGTACTTCTTTATTTGTTTTCTTTGCTAGAAGATAGGCATTCATATTTATAACCCTTTTATTTTTCAGCGCCTCCCAGATGGCTCTGCCCCAAGTGCACATGCTGAATTTTATCTTTTACCAGATCCTGATGAGGTCAGTCGCAGGAAAACAAGAACAGTTCCAAAAAGCACTGACCCTACTTACAATGAAATTGTGAGTACTGTCCACTTTCCTCTGTCATTTCTTATTTGTTTGGTTTTCCTTATCCACCCTTGAAATAAAATAGCAATACAGCATTTAGAGCTGTTACAGTGAGTACTGTCAAACAGAACATATTGTAAAGTGAAACGTAAATATGTACGGTCTTCTGTTTTGCTTCTTTCTTAGTAGTGAGACAGTCTCTTTATGTTCCTCTCTTTAGCAAAGTAGTTAGGTTGTTCACACTCATCAGTCTTATACCATAATTGTAGTTACAAGTTACTATCAGAGCCCAAACATCATTGCACCAAAACCTAGATTGTTTTTAATTCAGATTTGTATAATAACATCAGAAGTACTAACTGAAAGGATCGTGTTATTCAAATGCACATACAAAAAAAGAAAACCAAATTGGTTTTCACTGTCCTAAATAATAACACATAATAAATAACCCAGCTCTTTTTATGTCAAAATGCTAGCAGTTCACAGCCATATATAATTACTTAACCAGCACTGAAGTGCTGCCATCTCTGGGGTAAAAAGAAACATTTGTGTGGAGAAACAACTACTACAAAATGGGATGCAACATAAACTGTATTCTTTTGTATGGGGAGACAAGATTCGAGTAGTAGGAGGGATTGGAGATGATAATTGCTACGTAGAGAAAGTCTCCCAAGGATCTCAAAGCAATTTCCAAAAACACTTTGAGCAAGCTTCAAAGGAGCAGCCATGGAAAATATTACCACTCCACCCCGTTTCACAGAGAAGATATGGTGAAGTTTAAGTTAGACACCTGGGTCTAAGAGTTCTTATCTCTGAATTTCCCAGCCCTGGGGCTTTAATAATGCTTCTTCTTTTCCCACATCTAGTTGATTACAAAAGTTACCTGCTTACATTGATGGCTTCCAGTGCAGCTGTAAGTAGGCTCCTCAAGTAGTAGTGTTGCTAACAGCTGAGACAGATTTCACTCCCTATGATACTGTAATGGAATAAAGGCATACTGGGTTTTATATTACTTTTATGTTCTTTCCTTTTTTGGACTCAAAGAGACTACCGAATGAAACTAGTTCAACTGGCCAAAATAATTTCTTTACATTTGAAGGATATTTAAACACAGGAAATATCATGTGTTTTTCTAATATCAATAATTATAATAGATCCAAAATGTAACATAGATAAGGACCACCTAGCAACACTGGAAGGCAGTTGTTTTTGTGATCATTGTTATATTAATTTGAATGCAACAAACTCCAAAATCCTGCCTGCAGTCAGACAGTACTCAGTGAGAGGGGATTCAGTTATGGTTAAGGAAATAGGAGCATCCCTCTGCTGTTAAGAGAAATTCAATGAAAACTTCAGTATCTTTTACACAAAACTCACAGCCTTATTCACAGATGCTCAGTCTCTCTTTTTACCAGGGATGCTAATCACAGTAGGGACATATGGTTCCATTGAACTTGGACACTTCAGACCTGATGCTTGTGCTATTAGCAGCTCTGTTCTTCCATATGTGATGTCATTCTGTATGCATTTTCTATCCAAGGTCGGTAGACTGAGGCAGAAGAAGCCCCAGGGAAGAGAAAACAGCTAAAAATACAAGTTAGCTGTCTTTTAAGTTACTTACTGTCCAAAACACTGTGTACAGAAAAGTACTAGCCTTTCTTTATGAGTTCATAAGTTTTTATTAAAGCCAAATGGCTTGAAGGAAGCTGTATATTAATTTCTCTCTGTGTTCAAGACTGAAAAAAAATCTGAAATGTGCCTCTCTTGGGTGTTTTTGTTTTTAGTTTTGTGCTTTTGTTGCTTATAACTGCCTACAGCAAATTATCAACCTTGCAAAAGTGCATTTTATTCTTGTTTTTTGCTCATAGGTGTGAGAGTAAAGATGAGAGGGTCCAGGACAATTGACAACAGAATGAACTATACTGAACATTTTAGAGCTTCTTTTAATAAGCACTCCTTTTTTCTCTTGTTCCTGTATTTGGATTTTGGAGTTCATTGCATTCACATTGGTATAACATTGCATTAAAAAGCGATGATTGAGAAGAAGAGAAATAACACGGGAAAAGGAAATGCAGGGATTAGGAGAAAAATAATACCATATTTGCTTACATACGAATAAATAGAACAGAAGCAACTGCAGTGGAGTCTTCTTCCTAAAGTGTAGCCCTGGCCATGAAGCATGCTACAAGGTCTTCCTTGTCCTCAGTGTCTCTGAGCACCTGTGCATACAGGAGTCCACAGCAGGAGCAAGTCTCCAAGACAAAGTTGAGCGTGCATCACCATAGTGAAGCCACAGTGAGAAGAAATTCACTTCATCCTACCCAAGAGGTGGGGGACAAATGTGGGCAAATACCCCAGGGCCATACAAGCCTGTTACTGCTGTGGCATCTGCCTTTGGAGGAGAGGAGCTGCAGGCCTGCAACAACTGCAGGAGCCCAGGGAAGCCTGAGCAAGGGCGAGGAGAGAGCTGTGGCAGGAGCCCGAGTGGTTCCCTCCGGCCTTGTGCGTGCATCAAGGCTAATCTGGACAATTAACAGCAAATCTAGGAACTGTGCCATGGCCACATAAGGAGAAGCAACTGTCCCTCACTTACGATTAAAATGTCATTAGGCTCCTGTAGGTCAACAGTGCTGCTTTTTTTTGGCGCTAGGTAGACCTGAACTCCAGACCTAGCTGTTTCACTGATACGGCCCTGTATACTTCACCTCCCTTTAATCTAGGTTTATAAGTGGGAGGCAAATATTATTCATAAGCAATGATTTCAGGATTTAAGTGGCCTGGTAATGAAATGTTGGCAGGTGCTATTTGTTTTATGCACGTACCAGTTCAACTATCTGAATTCAGTCTTTCTTCTATGCCTGCATCCTGGTGATATATACCTTGTTTTGGCTGAATTTGCAATATCATTTTAGAAGCAGTACATTAGGATCAGTTGAAAGCAGCCTACTCTGTACTGCAGAGCATGTTATTGATCAAAGCTTAAAGCCTCCTTGAGTCCAAAGATTGAAAGTGGCTCATCACCCCAGTTCATTCCTATTGTGATCCACCAAACTGAGGATTTCATAGCTCTTGCAGCTTGTATGTAAACTTTTTTGGCGATTTAAAGCAGCAATTGAAGATAGTAACTTTCCTATCTTGGCAAAGAAACATGGCACATTCCTACTGTAACATTAATATCACTACAGTAAGCAAATCATAATCATCGATACAGTCTAAATTATATAACCACTTATTGTACCTGTGCTTGCTTTTCTGATTTTCTTCATCATTTCATGTTTACTTTGGCAGGGAGATGCCCGCAGGGGTTCAGGAGAGCTCTAATTTTTTATTCCTATGCAATTTGGTGAAACAGACACAGTAAATGTCACGACCAGAATTGTGAATGCCTGTCTGAGGTGCAAGAGAAGGGTGGAGAGCACAAGGCATATGCAAGATTTCCATAGCAGCTGTTCAAAACTCTAGTTTCCAAATGTTTCTAAATGGACAAGAAAACCTTGCTTCCTTGTAAGACCTTCTGAGTTAAAGCCAGTTCAAAAAGAGCAAGGTGGGGAGGGGGTTCTCCTGCCCTAGTATCCGTGGCAGCAGCTGTTAACCCTGGCATCACTGACTAACCTGAGGCACCTGCACGTTCAGCCCAGCAGCCTGCTGGCACTGGTTGGACCACCCCACAGTCTCGTAGCACAGCAGGGACCACAGGGACACTGTGCTCCAGCAATGCTGGCCCTGGCCCATATGGGTTGGGTAGGAGAACCCACAACTTCTTGTCTCCTGGGTCTGAGAACCACAGAGCCACGCAGAGTGAGGAGCATTGCTGGGTTTGAGGCTTATAAACTCTGTCCCGGTCTGGAGGACTGTTTCTATGGCCGTTCCTGGTTATTAGCCCTGGAGGCAGAGGGAGGACTGAACAGTCCAGCCCACAGAGATCCAGGCCAGGGTGGCACAGCTCAGTCAGATTTCCCTTTTCATCTGCAGTGCCATGTATGTAGACCACACTCAGACTGCAGTAGTAAATCCAAGCAAGTGGCGCACCAAACTCATTTTAGGCAGTTTCATTTCCCCATTTTCATGAAATGACAATATGGTACTGTGTTTGCCTTCTAAAGTGCACAGGGAGATTAAAATTTAAATATTTTTCCAGTGCAACTACAATAGGAAAAATATTTCCATCCATACAGATTTTAGTTTAAATGTATTTCTCTTAACAAAGCTTACTTTTGAAACCTGAAAGTATCTAATAATGGCTTTCCACGTTTTACCAACCAACACGTAGTTTGCTCAGCAGTTTTTGATTAATGCAGAGATTGAAACATAGGTATCAATACTGAATGCAGCTCATTCTGGCTAAGCTATCACTCCAAATTTTTCTTTTTCTTTTTTTTTTTTTTTTTTTTTTTTTTTTTTTTATTCTGAAAATACAGCATTCACATTTCATAATTAATCCTAGTGTGTTCTCATAGTATCAAGGTAATTTCAAGGGTATTTTTTAAACCATGGGTCGTGCTAATTTTGTAAAGAGATACTAAGCAAACTGTCATGTTTAATTTGAGCAGAATTAACAGCACTTCATGAATAACAGAAACATCTTAACTTAGCAAGTTCCACTATCTCCAGTTGGGCTCAATCTCTGAAATGTTCCTCACCCACAACTTGTATTGAGTAGGCTGAGATATGTATCATGTTTGCTATTCAATGCTTCCATTAAAGTATAGAAGTACTTTGACAGTAGATACATTTGGATACAGTTAGTTAGGAGGAAGAGTCCAGAATCACACATATGGATATTTGCATTGAAATGGTAGAATTTATACCCAAAATTGTCAAAGAAAAACTATGCTCTATCTTTTTGTGGGGATTGTGTTTGATCTAGATCAATTATAAAATCTCATGGAAGTCTTGGCAAAAAAGAAATTTAGTTTTTGCTTTGGCTTTTTTAAAATTCTTGTGTGTAGTGCAAGATTTAATCACAAGTAAATGGGGTATTGAGGAAAAATACCCTGAGTTACAGTGCATTGGTGTGATGTGCCTTTATGAGATGTATCAATGAAATATAAAGTTGCTTTGAGGCATATTATGCAACATGTTACAAATACAAGATAAATAGTTGCAAAAAAAATAGTTGGCATCAAAACAGAGTTCTTGTTTGCTTACTCTTCAGAAAATAGCAATACAGAATATCAAAGTATCTGGTATGGAATCTTATTTCAACATTATAATAATCTATACTGCTCCAGAATTAACTATTTTATGGTTTCATACTTCTGACCACGATGAGTATCCTCAATCTGAATGTCTCCCTGCTAAAAACAATAGTATTGTCAAAGTCTCTGGTGGACTACGTACAGGATCTGGTATTTCTTCACATTTGAGTTCAAAACTCTGCTTAAGCTAGAGTTTCAGTTTTCACAGGGAAAATTATGTATACCCATTTTTTTCTCAAGCTTTGCAAACACAAATTTTGAATGTATTTACAAGCACTCAGTAATCAGCCTAAGCAGGCAGACGCTCTTCTATTTAAACTACATGAAGTCAAATATATTTCTGAGGTAAATGCACTAATTTGAGTGAATTTGGCTACCTAGAAGTTTACATTTCTGGAGGGCAGGTCGAAGCAATTATTGGAAAGTTGTAATAACCATCCTGAATACTATATCAAAGTGTTTTACCTATCAAATAGATTCACATATTCAAATGCATTTTCTATTTCACTGTATATAATTGCAGGTTGTATATGACACAGTCACAGAGCTCAAAGGATGTATACTGAAGCTTGTTGTGAAAAGCAAAGGAACATTTGTGGGAGCTGTTAACATTCAGCTGAGCAGCGTCCAGTTAAATGAAGAAAAGTGGTACCCACTGGGAAACAGTATAATTTAAATATTATCTAAGATAATTCAATTATTTATCCACTAATATTTCTTTATCTCATTTCCCCTGGTACATTTTGTCTCAGCTGCCCTTGAGAATATGCAGTCATCCGCTGATCACATCTGAATATTTCTAATCATAAGGCTATTTTCATTAAATTTCTACCATCATCTTGCAACATGCTATTAGTGTGGGTAAAAAAATCACATGCTAAGAACTTGCAGTAGCATACAGGAAATTCTTACGATAGTAATGAAGTAATTTTGTTTGGTTTTTTATTAAATACTACTGTAAAAATACTGATACTCTATACGGATCAAACTGTGGGTCAGGGCCTAATTCTAAACCCATATGAGTGCCAGTCTCTCCACTGACTCTATTTCAAAACAATGTTAGTAATGGTGTAATTTATCAGGGCTTCCTATGACCCACTGCATACGGTGATTTTCCAGAGATCCATGGGATGGTTCCCCAGGTGCCAATACATTTCAGACAGTTGTAAATTTCATATTAAATGTTACACAAACAGCACATTAAAAAAAAAAACTTTAAAATTTGCATTTTAGACATTTTGTGCAATATATGCTGGTGTACTTTTAACTGCTAAGATAGTGTAACTTCCAACCCAAGATACTCATTTAGCAATAAGATCATTTCTTTTATTCTGACATCCAAGAAGCAGATACATTTGTGGGGAGAAAGGAAGAGGGAGCAGATAATACTGATGGATAAATAAAACATATTGAATGTAAAGTTTCAGCATAGCATTTATTTGAGATCACACTATAGGTGGATATAGCTTTGTTCACTAGTCTTACTCCATTGCATACTTAGGCTGCTTAAGAGAAAACAGTTAATACATACATGGAGAGCTGTAAAGATGTATATATGTGTAATCAGTGAACGTGAGTGGTACCTTTGAGTTCACTGGGACTGTCTATGGGCTCTGTTCTTCAAAGCATTTTTATATAAATGAAGGAACCATCTGAGCACATCTTTAAGCATTTAGCATGTGAACTGTAATGAACCATTCATTAATGCCAGCCTCTTACACACACACATAGTTGAGCGTGTATGTAAAGCTTTCCAGAATCGAGGGTACATTTTTAATGCACAAAAGCCATGTTCATTTCTGATCTGATCTGCTGTAAAATTTTAAGTTACCATATACTGAGTAGGTCTGACATTTGTCCTGCCAGGTGGAAAAGCAGTCAACAGAGGGATAATAATGCCAGAGGCAAAAGATAATTGCTGCCTTCTCCCTAAGCACACTCACAAGTCAGACTTTGGAAGGTAATGTTGTATAAAGTTCCTGAAGTGGCAGTAGGCGTGTAGTTTAGGAATCCAAATAAGTTTGAATTTTTCCTCACACCAAACCAATTGCCTCTGATATTTGGTTAGTTTTGTTCCCAGAACAGATTTGCCAGATTGCTTGCAGAGATTAAATGCCCCCTCAGTAAAAGGAGGTGGGAGAAAACTCTCCTTGAGTATTATTATCAGGATTTTTTCAGAGCTGAAAAAAGCTATAAAATATTTGCTACATGTAAAGGCTAGCATTCAGATATAATCAGTACGAAGATCAGCAAGTCTAACATTTTAGATTATAAGGCTTTCTTGGGTAAAGAAGCAAGTGACTTGCCACTTCAAGCATGGAAAACATATTCTGCCCAGCTTACAATGTTATCAAATTACCTGACCTTACAGTTCAATATTGATTTCATATTCTTCTTGGTCTCCTGTCTTGGTTTCCTTATTAAAACTTTAATGCAATTTTCTAATAGTGTTATTTCTTGTGACATTTTCTAATCATTGTTTACAACATTCCCTGATTTTCTATTTTAGAGCAACACGCATTTTTTTTTTTTTTTTAAGGAAGGATATGTGACTAAAAATAGCATTAAAATATAGCATTGTCAGAACTGTCTGCAACCATAAGCAGTACCATTTGGTATTAAAGAAACCAATAAATGTAAAGTCTTTTGAAAAAAAAAATCCACATTTATGTAGCACCTCTGCAGTTATCTATATAGATACGGTCCTGTAGAAGCTCAACAATATTTCAGTTTTGTAAGGAAGGTGGTAAAATTCTGTCTTATGGGCAAGATCTACACTGATAGATATGTCAGGCATGAAGTTGCTCTGAGACCTTAAATCACACAATCAGTCCTTGTGTTTTCTACACTGGTTCTTCTAGTCCACCTCAGAGCTGCCCATTGTGTTTCCTGTTTTCAGAGTTTACAGTAAGATATATCCCAAGTTCCCTGCTATGATGAACAGAGCCTTACACAAATCAGTCCATGATTTGTCTATCATCTTTAACAGCAGGAGACTGAAGACTTGGCTGAGAAAAGGTACCAATAGCATCTGAGATTTTATCATTTTAAGAGCTGTTTTTTCTCAAGATTATTTTTCTGAAGATAGCAAAATTACAGTAGAAATTAATGAGTTCTCTCCTAATCAGAAGCTGCCATTATTATGAATTTAAAGGGTAAATTGTATGTGTCTTTTTTCCCAATTCTTTGAAAAGAATGATTGTAGAAAGGTTAAAGCTTTTGCTCAGTATAAATAAAAAATTCACTGTAACATGCATGATTTTTGAAGTCTTAGATCATGAATATTAGACCACTGATCATGAATATTAAACCATTATTCTCATTCAGTAATTAATCATATTTCCAATTAGCTGCAAATAAAATTATTAACTGAATTCAACAAAATGTCCTCAAAAAGTTCAGTCCTTCTTAATTATTTCTAGATTACAGTAGGGCTGAATTTTGGAGCCATTACTTATTTAGGATACCATTTACTCACACAAGAAGTCCCATTAGCTTAATAAAATCATTGAGAATATGCCACTCCGGAAATCAGACCACTGGGTTGTTGCAAGCCTTGTGATGTCTGCTTTATTGAGCAGGGTGTGGTGCTTCGAAACTACTGTTACTGCGGAGCCTCCTTAATAGTACCAGATGTAAACAAATAGTGATGCAGATTCAAGAACTTCACCCGTTTTGGAAAGCAGAGGAATGTTACGATAACCTGTAAATATAATGACACTTGTTTAGTATATTAACCACAAATGCAAAGCTTATGATGCAGTTATCTCCATCAGAACTTTTGGAATCTATTGTGCGAATGAAGCGTGATTTATGATTCTCTAAATAATGCTTAAAAATAAACTGAAATCATAGAGATCCCCAAACCCATATCTACTGGTTTTATCCTCTATATATACAATATTTCAATTCTGGCGTTTTGGGGTGGAAAAACTCCTGTTACAAACTTTCAGTGCCTTTTTAGGATGTCCTTGGTTTTTCAGACTGAAGACTTTTATCCCAGTGATATTTAAAGATTAGGAAAGCACACATTTTAATATACAGAAAACTGTGCTGCACACACTGTTCTTATAGTTCCTCCAATTAAAGAATTTGTGAATCAACAGTGATACGGCTTCTGGAAAAACAACCATTCTTCATTTTTTCCTAGTTTGGGGGAAAAAACATTCGATGTTAAATGGTAACACACTGTTCAGCTGAAGTAGAAAAAATGTGTAGCGTGAGATTCTCTCCTAGCCATGACCGCTTAAACCTGTTAAAGATCTTTTTCATGCAAGATTGTTCCCTGGTATCAGAGGTATGGCACAATTCAGAAAATATAAATGCATCTGGACACCTGAAGCATTTGGAGAAGCCATATTTCTAAACTTCAGACTTAAATTAATTTATATGCACTGAAAATAAAACAAGTCCCTTCCCCAACTCAAATCCTTTATAACATTGTAAAATGCCTATATTACATAATATTAAACAGTGTCAAAATTTCGGTAAATATTTTCTCTGTATTTTATCTATGTTAATTCAGTTATTTAAGTATCTATTATGAGCAAATATCTGTGTTCATAGCTACAGTTTTCAAAATTTTTCTCTAAATGCAATCTGTGGGAGCCTCATTTGGGCTTGGATTTTCTTGTTTTTCTTGTCCAACATGAAAGTCCACCTGGCACCTAAGGTTCAGCTGCTGGGCAGCAGATATTAAAGCTGAGCAAATCAGCACCTACTTCACCCACAAGACCCTCAAGTGCCTTTGCTTTCCTCAGCTCTTTGGTTTAGTCTAGTGGGCTTAGTCTGAGCGCACCGGACAAATCAGGTTCTATACAAAAACTGGCTGCAGTCATCTTTTCTTTCAAGTTACAGTGCAGGAGATAAGACACATTAGAGATCAATTTTAGAGCACTCACCCAGTATGTGGAAGACTTAATTTATTTCCTATCCAAGGACCAAGACACATTTCAAAGAACTGTGTTCCAACCCTAAGCTGTAGGATATTCTATAAAATGTTATGAGAGGTAAAATGTCTTCCTCTGTATTGATACTGTTCCAATTTATATGAAATAATTAACTATTCATTGACCCAGTGACGATAGCATGGTTGTAGGACATGGGCTGTTTGAATTCTTGTTCTGCTGTCTAAGGATTTTACATAATAAAGTCATAGAGACGGGGCCTATAACCCAGCCCCCTTCTCTAGTCTTTAACCTCCCAACTACAGAATTATTCTCATTTTCAACCCCCTCTTTCAATGTATCTGCTTAATCATTGCATGAAAAATGAAATGCTCCTACAGGTGGGCAGCAAGCACCCTTCTCCAGGGCACTTTACAGCTGAGTGGTGGGGAGGTGGCTGGAGGAGGGAGGAAAGTGAAGATATAAATTTGAATCCTTTCAGCAGAGAGTAGGGGAGGGTGGCAAAGACAAAACTTTGTGCTGCTACCTGTCAAAAAAGGGGGGTGGAGGAGAGAGAGAGAGAGAAAGAGAGAAATGTAATGTAAGCAGCACTGAGCTTTTGGAAGGATGAGCTTAAGCAACCTGCCCTTAGGGGAAACCTAAGGGAGATGAATCCTAGGGAGGGAGGGGCAGTCCTGTAGTGTGGAACAGAGCATCAGAGCCTTGAAGAGGGGTAAGATTTAAGTCATAGCTCACTCCTTAGTATTTTGGCTTAGACAGTTCTCTTCTCAGAAGTAGACTTGTTGTGAATCCCCTCGTAAGATACATTATATTCCCCCTCACTATTTGGGGGGCATAGGTACCCAAGGCAAAATTGTAGTTCCAGCGTGGGAATCCAGAGGTCTCAATGTTAAGTATCACCATGAATTCTGAAATTAGCTGTCGACTTGTTTCTTAACAGCATTTCATTTATGCCTCTAGGTAGCTTAATGGCATTTATATTTTTTTCTGTGTATGAAGGGGGGGCAGTTTGTTTGGCATTGTTTATAGTTATTGCATCTACTCTCATTTCTTACTGTTTTAAAATTACTCCACTCAAAATCTGTAGCATAAAAGCTCTTTTACATTCTCTTTTGTAATGTAATGTAATTCTCTTGCATTTCAAAAATGTCAATTCATCATCTGTGACCCAAATTAAACTATATAGGCATACTAGAGGCACACTGAAAAATTCTACAAATAAATTTGCCCAAAATGATGGTTTTGCAACCATATTCAAGCTGTAATGTTTGCTATTTAAAGTTATCTCAGATATCAGGGGGGTTTATTTTCTTGAAACACGCAAATAAAAGAGGGGGTGATCAGTGTAAAGATTTATGTTAGAGACAGGCAAGTGTGCTTTAAGAGCACACTTTGTTCTTGTGTAACTCCTCTGCTTCTAGAATCACAAGCAGCTTTACGTTTTCAGAACCTGGAAGGAAAAGCCCATTAAAAATTCGGTTAAGTTTAATAAAAAAGTCACAGTGCCCATTGTTAGCTCTGACTTTTTGCCTTCACATCTTCATTCACTAGTAAAAGTTGGTTCTGTTTGTTTCGTCAGAAATAGCTTTGGAAATTCAATATAGGAAACAGCCGTTTTACATAAACCTTTCTCCTTGGCCTGCTGATTTGTGTGTCTGCTCTTTATTGCACAGTCTATTAATCTGTGAGATTCCAGGAGCTATACTGGTACAATAAAAGAAATACTGCCAATAATAAAACTGTCAATATTTTGCTTAATTTATTTTCTTCTTTCCCTGCTCTGAAAAGTTGCAGACAGGTAGTATGAGGGGCTTGTGGTTTTTGTTTTTGTTTTTTTTTTTAATCTTCTATTGTTACTTAGGCTGACTGAGTAGCAAGTGCACAAAACTGTTACCTTTGTAGTGCTTTTGACTAATCACTGTTCTTGCTTCCTATTGGAACAAGTTAAAATACTGTCTGATCTGCTTCTACTTGGAATATGAGTGGAGGAATACTGCAGTAGGAATAATTAAGAGTCATTAATATTCTTTTGATTTCAATACTGTGGAGTTGCATTCAGAGACTACAATGACTTAAAAATACAAAGAGTACAATTTTTACCTACTGTTATACATAATGCAAAGCTTCCTGTGGGAAATGAACATAATACTGTACTCCATCAATACTACAGTAAGGATAAAAGCCTGCATTGTTGTAGATTATTTTGTGCTATTATATGTGGTTAACTCATAAGAATTTTACCTTTGCTCAGGCTCAGCACTGGTAGAGTGTATTGGCCAAGGAATTCATTTGCAGCTATAGATATCTGATCTTCCACATTGAAGCGTATCAGTGCCAGCTCTGGAACTTGGACAGTAAAGGTGAAAGTTTCATTCCATCTAGGGCTCAAAGCTGATGGAAAGAGAAAATGCACAGTATCAAAATAACATTTCATTCCTTTTGTTTAATATCAGAAGTGTATCTGCTATCATTAGTCTGAACTGGCAGAGATGCTTTCTTTTTTCCTAAATTTCTGTCCACACTAAAATAAAGTGCAAAACTCCCACTGACTGGAGTGGTATAGGTCAAATCTATTGTATAGACTACAGAGTAAAAGCAGTCTCAGACTGAAACCAGCATAGGCTGCATGGGACATGCCTACAGTATGCGTGTCAGCCCCTTCCAAGGATTTCCATGCATTAGCTATATAGTGGTGCAAATCAAAAGCCTAAGCAACTTGGTATCTTCTCTTTGAAGACAGCAAAATGGGACAGTGACACCAGATTCAGAATCTCTGCTCAGCTGAACTAGTTTCATATTTTTGCCAAAGTTGCTCTTTTTACAGTGTTGGAAATGAGGGAGATGCTCATAAATAAATTAAGGTAGAAATTAAATAAGGTAAGGTAGAAAAAAGTAAATAAATTTTGGTAGAAAAGAGAGGATTTGACTAAAACTAAAAACAACAAAGAGGATTTGGAACAGGAGGGGGCACTTTGTCCTGAAAAATGTTCATACAGAGAGACACAGGAATTCAAGAGCCAATTTAAAACATCAGCCAGCTACAAAAAGAAGGGAAAAATAGAAGACAGAGGCCCAGAAGAAGGGAGATCACAGAGAACCATTAGGCTGAGACATCAAGAAGGTCCACATGATAAAGGTAAAAGAATGCTTGAAGACAAATTCAAAGAGCATGCACTTCATCTCTTAAGCAGTTCAGGGGCTGGTCTTACTAGAAACCTCATATAAGAGCTAAGTGAAAAAGTCACAGAAATTTCTTCACAAAAATTCCTTTATCTATATACTGGTGAATAAAGACAATGCATCCCCCTTCCTTCAGAAGAGAGCTACTGTCTAGGGGAGTTTATGCTTGCTTAATCTCCTGCTCTACAAAAATGGCACATAGCATGAAGTTCTGCTACAGATTTTGTGTAGGAAGGTCCAGTCTAGAGAGAAATAATTGCAGCCTCCGCAAATACATAAAAGCTTCTGAGGAAAGAAAAATGGCTATTCCATATGAAATACCGTCTTTTGTTCACAGTGAAGAGGATGAGACCGATGCTCACCATTGCTTTTTACAACACTAGATTGTCTTTTTGCTTGATCTTCTGGCACACCATGAATTTCTATTTGCACTAAAGGGTCAGCTTTGTTAGTCTTTGATAGATTACTGCGTGGTAACTGATGGCCACTGATGAGCTGGAAAATAAAAGTTGTATTGAAATAATTTTTAAAATGGTCTGTACATAGTAGCCAAAAAAAGTTCTATAAGAAACAACTATAGGAAGCATGTACCAGCCACACAGAAACAGTAATAAAAATACATACTAAACACAATGAAATTAAGACTAGAGTACTTCCCATTTAATTTGATATCACTGTGTTTTAAATAATAGTTTTCAGATTTAAGCTTTTTTACTTGATAACTAGCCATAAAAATAACATTTGGTTAATATAAAAAATAAAGTCTGAGAAATCAGTCTAATGATTTTGCATTTTCTGAGATGAAGCTTACAAATTGTTATTAAGGCTGTGTCTAGCTGACCAGTGCTAACACCCAGGGGGTGACATCAGCATTGTGTTACAGGCTATGTAGCAGAGTTCCTTACCTGTGTTCCTTCTCTTTCGAAGTGAAACATAAAAATTCTGCATTTAGTAGGCACTTTGATGTTTTGCTCCTTAATTTAGTTAGCTACCTGTAAAATTTGCCTTAGGCTATATGGTGTTCTGGCAGCAGGACTAACAAGGAATTTATGACAGTCAAAGCTTTGTCTGCTTTCTAGCTATATTTTGGTACACCTAGGAAAGGATAAGCATCCATACAGTGATCTGTGTTTTAGATAGCAATGATGGAATGTATCAAGACAGTTAAGTAAATCTTCAAGCTTAGGCAGAAGATGTGAGTCTTACGGTCCAAATCTCAGAACTAAATGTTAAAACTCATGATACAGATTCTAGTCAATCCTGTCAATCTCTCAGAAGTCAAAGCCACAAATTCCATCTTATGCCTAGGTATTTCCTTTAATACCTTGCTCCAAGGAAAGTTGTAGCCTGACACATTCAAAGTCAGCAGCCTAGCAAACCCTAGTGCTGCCCATCCTTTCTGGAAAATAGCTGTTAGCCTCATGAGAAAGCTTTGCAAGCCGTAAGCACTGACAGGCAGCTCCCTGAAAACCAAAGGCTTCTTTTGACATCTGAATGTCATCTCTAAAATTCAGCTATGTGGGCCAAGCACTGCCTCCTGGTCCTACCACTTTGCTTCCTTCTTGCCTATTCTCAGCTCCATGCTCCAGGCAGGAGCAGTGAGCTGCTTTCAGCTTGCTGTGACCTACATCCATAAATGGAGTTGAACATTTGTAGGCACCAAGGTGAAATAGAGAGAGAGAGAGGAAAAAATAACATGCTGAGCTCAGAACTTTCCATATAAATTACCTTGCATATTTGTGTTTCAAAGGCCATACTCTCTTTCTATTGAGGAGAATTACAGGCACATCAGAAAAAAGGGCTATTGGATTCAGCCCCAGTGTGATTTTTGTGTTCACCTATATTCCTCTCTAAAATGAGCTACTGGGAGTCTCTCTCAGTCTGAGAAACTTTTGACTCCCAGATGTTTTATATGTTTGGCCTCTAATTGTAAACTAATTTCTCCCTTCATCAATCCAGTAACTCTTCTTTAGCAAAAAATTGTTTTTCCTTTGATTCCTATTCCTGAATTTTTTGTCTTCCACCACCATCTCCTGTTTTTTGCTGCCAACCATATTAATTGGGCTCTCTGAATTCTACAGTCCATCCACTAGCCAGGGGGATGCCAACACTGCCCTGTCACCTGCCCTGTTGCCAGTTCCTCCTGGCTACATCATCAAAAAAAAGTAGTTTTGTAACTACTGAAAAATTGTAAAATATCTACTTGATACAATATAAATACAAATATAATAAATATAAAAAATAATAAATAAAAAATAAAATACAATACAAGCTATATTTACAAACTCCTTACTTACAAACTCTTTATTTCCTCTATATTTACAAATGTCTGAACAAATCCTTTTTCTTTTGTTAATAAACATAAGTGAACTATAGATGGGAAACCAGTGAAATAGCAATAGATACTGTGTGAAAGTGGTGCACTGCTACAAATCAACATTAAACATTTCAGCAAATTGGAACGAGGATAAAATGAGATATCAATAATAGATAAATTAATAGGTCTGAACTACCTAAAGGAAGGGTTTTTCACATTTTATAGAATAAATCAATAATTAACTAAGCTTACTCGTATTGAAAGAGCTACTGGAGTACTTTCTCCTGCTACTTTGTGTGGGTTAAATGTTGAATTGCGATTTCTCAAGAATTCTGGCTTCAGAAGATAGCCACAACCACCATTGTCTAGGAATTTTCCATTTTGCAGTTCCATTTGTACTCCAGGTGTCTGGAAATTTAAAGCCACTACAAGGAAAAAGGAACATGTATTTTGAAAAATACATATTTTCATATTTCTTATTTCCATATTTCATATTTTATATATTACAGTTAACAATTTATAGAATGACTCTCTGACAGTAATCGTAAAAGCAAAAGTATAATAGATTAGGTATAGCTTTCTCCTCACATATAAAATATTGCTATTTCTCTTAAATTTAACAAATGAATGATTTGCGTACAAAAACAAAAAGTCAGCTATTTAAAACTGAATATGCCCCACATTTTAATAACTATCCTACACTGATTTTCTACACTACAATGTGTACTGTATTTTACTTTTTCTTAAAAATTAGACCTGGGAGAATATGAAATGAGAGAACTTTTTTTGTCCATGAGGACTAAATTCATAGGCTAGTTTCTCTACTGCAGTAAAATCCTGGACCCTGAACCAACCTGGAAAGTTCCACTATGGAATGGAAAAAACATAGGTTTCTAGCTAACATTAGCGATGGTACAGAATTCATCACAGACCCATATCTCCAAGAAGATCAAGAAGCTTTAGGTTAGAATTACAATATTCAGTGCAAAATATATATGAGCTTATAGAATTAGAAGCAGTTTTATCTCGATTCTTAAATTTATGTGCACAAATGCTTCCTTCAGGCTTCATCCTCTGAAACTGAGGTTTAATGCTAGTATGCACCATAGTTTCCTTTCCTTGGCAACTCAAAACATTTTTTGGTTTGCTGCAATAGAAATAATAAAATAGCACACTTCTCATCAACAGGATATTATAATTTGTGAGATAAAGCCAACACTTCAATAGACCTGTTTAATGAAATTTTGCGCTATTCCAGTACATTGGAGCTTCCTGTAACTTTCAGAATAGAATATGCACAAGTCAAATCAGTAAAATGATAACATGACTTTATTAAATAAAAAATGATAAAAAGTCATTTACTTGATGGCTTTGCAAGGGAAAAAAGGAAGGCTTTAAGAAGTACAAGTGGCCCCTAATACCAATTCAGGAAGAGGACTTTATTACATGTTCCTATGAGCTAATATAAATCTATCAGAAATCCTTATCTCATGGAAGAAAATCAAGAAATTTGAATCTTTTTCACTGCAAAAATTCCCTTTTCCTTCATTGCTTTGATAATTCTTTTTACATTTCCATAGTAAAGGACACAAATGGTAACAGATCTGTAGAACAAAGTAACTGGTGCTAAGGACTGAGTGTTTGTACTACATATGTTTTTGGTGGGGTTACTTCAGAGGCGCTCTATTCTGGCCCCATGGACTCAATGGCTGTCAAAAGCTGGAACATGTGAAGCACTCGTGGAGAGCATTTTCTGTTTCATCTGGAAGGAAACCCATCTGCGCTTGCCACAATTGCTCCTCAGCATGAACCAAAGTGCAGTAAGTAGGAACAATTGGGATATTTGCTTAAAAAAAAAAAAAAAAAAAAAAAAAGCTAACACCACCAACAAAACACAACATACACTCCTGGTTTGAACTCAGATGTAAATACAGATATAGGTATAGATTTTGATATAGATATGACTACACAGAGGAACTTTAAGCTTACTTTACCTTTGACATCAGAAATTAGACTTTTAAATGTTTATATTGCCCATTGTACCTGATAAACTTCTGTTTCTGGCTTTTAATAGAGAAAGTAAGTACTCTCTTGGTATATTTTTAGCAGTGGTTCACATTTTGTTTTCACAACTCAACACACTATCCAGAAATAGGCCCAAATGTGATGCCACATGATTCTTGTTATATTGCAAGAGAAGTATCTAATCCATTGATTCAAGCATTGCAGTAAATGCTACGGAGCTGCAGCTCTGAAGGGCTCCTTGAAGCCTTGGCCCTGGGATGATTTGCAAATAACTCCAGATCTCTCAGTCCACAGGTATTTCCCAGACCATACTTTGGGAACAAATGATATAAAGAGTGTAACTATTTAGGCAAGTCAAATACTGGTGGCTTCAAACAGTAGAAAAAGTAAGGTAAATGTATTTGTAGCTTCCATATGATGAAACAAACTACATGACTGCACACAATGAGACTGTTTTTCTAAATTTGTCAAGCATCATAGGCTACTGAGCAGGAAAATCTGATTTAACAACAGAAACAAGCAAAACAGAATAAATTACAGTGTATCACATTAGGAAAAATAATTTTGCAACACAAGTGAAGTGCAATGTTATTATGGGTTGATATTTTCAGACACCAAGACTGTATTTTACTTAATTTAATTTTACCTTAGAATAAGTTAGAAATACACTGAATAGTACTTTTGATTTACCTACTGAGTTTCAGATATTGCAAGATATAACTGGGGTAAAATAAATAAATACAAGATTTTGCATTATTCTCCCTGAGATGCATATGCCTACAACAACTATTTTTAAGGTTCCTAGCTGCCTGGGCTCTCTAGAACAGTACTCTGTGGTACACTAACAAGGTATGGTTTTTCATTTTAATCAGATGCAGTTATAATCCTTACAATTTTTGAGAAATGGCAAAGTTCCTAAATAAAAAGATTCTGTGTTTTCCAGTTTTGACATCCTTCTGTAAAGAAAACTGAATTTCTATCCAATATTTCATCTTAGTTTTGCTGAATTCAAGAACAGAACTTTCTGTAATGTGCTTTGTACTCATTTATGAAATTGTAGAAATTATTAATGCTTGTGTGAAGAGAGCTAAAAACCTCTGATTTCTTTTGGAAAGAAGCCCAAATATGTTTACTATGCAACCATCTGAATAGCACATCATCTTATGGTATGATTTTTATTGAAAAGTAAAGGTCACCTGAAGTTTAACCCTCCATAAGTTAAACTTTCTCTTCAGTCTTTCCATAAACTGTCAAAAGCCTTTTGATATTGACATCAAAATTGAAACAGCAGAGCACAATATGGACTTGAAGGACATTCTGAGCAAAAGAATTTTTCTGTATGATTCCTGCACCAAAAGCTGATCTTCTCCAAGTCTTTCTGGAGCTGTGAGACTAATCTTGAGTTCAGAATATTTAACACTCAAGTCTTCTTCCAAACTGCTAAAGCTGCAGTGGTTGTCCCTGGTGGCCAGGGTTGTTAAAACTTCATATAGCAAATACAAGTTAGGGAATAGGCTAGCTCCAAAGAGCTGAAGTAATCTGTAACACACAGGGGAACACAGAGGGTCTATTTAAGCCCAAATCTGTGCATCACAAGCAGCATACTCTAGTCAGTCCTGCAGAACCAAGTACAAGTTAAGTATTCAAATGTAACACCTTCCACGGGCACTACCATTCAAGATGTAGGTGTTTATAAAGTGATGTTTAGATTAAAAGCAAAGGATTTTGAAATAGAAAATGCAAACTGGGATTCTGAGATTCCTAAGTGACTATGATTTGAAGGCAGCTGAGGAAAGCTGCATGTCTTCTGTCTGTGATGCTGCCTCTCAAAAAGATCCCTCTGTCAGGACGTTTTTATTGTCTTTTTTCTTTTTTTCTCTTTTGCTTTCTGGTACTGTTAGCTGTATTACTAACTTGAAGTTTAATATATTTTCTGCATTTAAAAGGGAAGACTTTTAAATGAATAAACACACATTTATTCTTGATTTTCTCTAAAATGAGCTAGCTAACTGCATTTTGTGCTATTTAAAATCCATTTCAGAATGTTTGAATTCTAAACAAACTCCCAGAATACCATTTGCAAAAGGCACTCAGTGCTGATGGTCATGTCCCTGGAATTTATTTCACCCATTCGGGCTTAAAGAAACATACCATCACACTTCAGAGCTTTTGATCAGGATTGTTGCTGTCCTCTCAGTTCTTTCCAGTCTGCCTATGTCCTTAAAATCGGCTGCTCACGATCGATGCAGTTTTCCAGATGAAGACTCACTAGTGTCAGGTATGCAGAAAACTATCTACTATGGCTTACATATCCAAAACTTGAAAGGAACGCAGGACCCATATCCTAATGAAACAGCTTATTTTGTCATTGCTTATGGGCTCATTTATGACACTGAATTTGAAGATACTCCATTTATCCCATTCTGAGCTATGTGCAGAGTGTTCATCCTCTAATCCAGATCGCAGTTGCAGCCACTCTCTTACTGCCCAAATTTACAGAATTATTTTCAGAAGTCCTTACATGACTGACTAGTCCACATCACATTTTCCAAAGTGAGGCAGGTGGCTCTTAAAAGATTTCATCCACAGCCTAAATGTAAGGCATACTAACCAAATGTGAGATGGCTCATAAAGTGAATGAAAGGGGAGGATATTCATTCGTTAAATTAGTTTGAAACCACCTGAAGACATCTAAAAGAAGGACAAACTATCATATGAAGAAGAATTGTTGGTTGTTAGATATACTAGGCAGCAAACACTCATTTAACAGGAGGAGTATACACACTGGGATGATCTCTATTAGTAATAAATTTTATCAAAATAAAATATGATAATAATTTCATTATCTGAATGATAAATATAATATTAATTTCTAAGCCTTATGCATACATTTACTATCACAATATCCTCAAGTAAAAATAATGTTTCCTTTTGAAAATAATATTCAGTCTAAAATGCATTCTGATGGAATTTGCATAAGAGAAAACCAGCGCTTACTACAATGTGCTGAGAACCCTTCTCACTAACAGCAGAAGTAGGGAATATAGCATGTTCTCTATCACCAAAAGGCCAGAGCATGTAATCTAGGAAAACGGAGGAATGCACTGATGTTTAAACATCTTTTCTTCATCCTGATCTCTCTGATAACTAGAAAGTCTTCAAGCATGGTTAAGACTCTCTGCTGAAGTGTGGCAGCCTACCCAGGCTGCAGTAATCCTGAGCATTGCTTGCTCCTCTGGTCCTATCTAACACATCACTCTGATCCCCACTGCTGTCTCTGGGTAAACCCAGGCTTGTAAACATATCCTTCAAAGCCATCTTTTAAACATCCTTAACAACCCCGATGACCTTAGGCATTAAGTGCTTTTAAAATCTTCAGATTGCTCCATCCCTCTTGCCAAGCCAGCAAATGGGTGAGATCCCACTCAGCCCTCATGAACAAGGGTTTACTGTCTACCAGAAGAAGACATGTTCTCAAGTATAAAGTGATTTGCTTCCTTACAACAGACAGTGGACTTCAGTTAGTAGTATATATTTGACATACAAACTGTGTTAATACATTTCTCATTTTTATATCTTTTTTTTCTACATGCAAAGAATTTGGTCAAACTGGATGTAGTTCTCACTGCAGAATAAAATGGGGTTTTATCTACTCAACCTCCAACTTTTACTAAGTTTAAGTAGCATTTCTGGCTTTGCTCATCACTGACATATTTTGAAACAGATGTTCTTGTTCTACAGATATTTAATTTATGAATGACTTATGAGATACTCTGCTATAGTAAAAGATATACTCATCTGAGCCATATGCATAACTGTCTGACACATCAGGATCAGAACATGCAAACTGCCAGCCAGCCCATCCTGTCTGTGGGTCAATTCAATACTGTAGTTCTAAAGATAATGTATGGATCAATTCAATTAGAAATGTTAAGAACGTGATCATTTTAATGATTGCTGCCCTTTTTCCTATTTTACAAGTAGCTGTACTGGATAGAAAGATGTTAGATGATTAAAAATAATTCACCGTCCATTACCAAGTATAGCTACAATCGGTTACAGTCAAGGATCTTTTCTTGCGAAGTTCTCATGGGAAAACTACCTAATGCATTTCTGATAAACTATCAAAGCTAAAAACCTAAACTGTTTATTTAATTAATATGCCTGAAAATTACACTTTGGTCTGAGTAGCTTTTCATTTTCATTGCATTTATTTCACACCGGAGAGAGATAATTTTTTAAAATTATTATTTTTTGATTGCATTGTGTTTCTTGGCACATTGTGTGTTATCAGTTTCACTTTCTTGTTTTTGTTTGGCTCTCAAGCACAGCATTTAGAACAAAATCAGAAAGGATGTTCAGAGGCAACTGTGTCCCTGCAACTGATGCTCTTTTCCCCCCACCTTTCTTTTAAAATCACTAGATTTCATATAACATTATTTAGAATTCTGTTAATTGTCTTCAGTCATGGATATAGTGAAGCTAGCCAGAAAAACAATTTTGTGATTACTGTCAACCATATACTGACAAAAAGAAATTTCTGAGTTTCTTGTCTTTTAAGTGACATTCCAGTATCTATTACACACACGCATAAGAAAAAGCTGGCTCTGCGGCAACCCAAGTGCACGTGAAACCTTTACTCCGAACACCTCCCAGACCATGGAACCTTTCCAAAGGAAGGGTGAATGTGCTCAGATAGCTTCACACGTAAGGGGGATATTCTCTCGGTTAACTTGTAGGTGCCTACACGTGTTAGCTGTCCCATTAGAGCCAGTCTATAATCAAGGCTCTAGTCAGTGAAGTAAGGAACAGTGTAATCAAAAATGGGTCCATACTCAAGGATGAGGTTAATCACATCGTCGGAGTCTCTGTTTCTAATAGCTGTCCCATTGGGCTGGGAACATCTGAGAATAAATAATATGAAGTGAAGCAACCATTTTCACTGTGGTCCATAAATCATTGCAGTTATGCAAAACATTAGAGGTGTGAATTATTTTCCTAATCTATATGACTTCGTTAATAATAAACTCATTTGATTATTTGACATTATCTTTCCAGAACAGACCATTCAAAAGTGTTTAATAATATTTATGTGTCAATTGTGCAAGATCCAGTTTCCACTCCCTAAAGATTATTTTTTTTTTAGATTCTTAAAACCAAACTGTGAAAAAAAACAACGATATAGACATGGACCTCCATTTCTGTAAACCAGCAGCTGCTCTGTGATGACTAGTCTCATCCTTGAAACCTCAGCTGGGAGGGGAGCTGGCAACCAAAAAAAGCTTGTCTATGTCTTCACATTTCTTTCTTTGAGGGCATTCATTGGCTTGGGAGGAAATGTTTCTTCTCCTGCTTGTGGTACACTCTCCATGACTCAGCTGTAGCATAAGGCCACAGAGAGCCCAAAGAAAGAGGTCAAGTCTGAAAGGACAGCTATACAGAACAGCCTGGTAATGTTTTTTTGCCATGACCCATACAAAATATCAAATTCATTCTCCGCCTTTGAGCAGAAGCATTACCTCAGATTGGGCCAAAATCTGGAGCCAGTTCTGGAAACATAGTTGAGGATCTACCTAATGGCTCAAGACTAACTATTACATTTTCAGGTGTAGAATGAATAAAGATTAAAAGCTTTGATGTATTTGTTTTTTTCAGTCATCTGCAAAGTTTTAAGGATTACAGTGATAGATTAAGGCTGTTCACCAGTATTTAACCCCAGTATCACATACTAGGAAGAGCTAGTGAGGCAATCTAATAAGCTAACAAGATATACAAATAAAAATACTAAAGTATGTCACTTCAGAAATCAGAATTTCAAGCAGCAACAATTGAAACTATAATGCAATAGATACTCTAAATTTGCTTCAGATGCAGCAGCATTGACTATTGAAAAAATTCACATTATAGAAAATGCTTGCTTTACATTTTTGCTATATTAGAAAATAAATTCAATAGAAGTTATTACAAAGAATAAAGAATTACTACACTGGAAAATTAATTAAATCTGTAAATATAAGAAAAAGTAGTATTCCACAGTCTTTTAAAGGGAACAGCCAGTGGCTTTCCTTAAATTCCATACCACTATTTCTTAAATTCCATTGCTATATTTGACACTCCGTCACATACTCAGAAATTAATGTAGTGTTCAATAAGGTTGTGAGGATTTCTAATCTTTCCTTGATCAAGCACCATATATTTAATTTATCTCAGGAAAAAAAATCTATTTTCTCTAGTTCTGCCATTTGTCCAGAAAGAAAGGAAAATACTTTTTCCCAGCAAACATACAACAACTGAAAATTCCAAAATAAATTAATGAGCCTCTGCTCTCTGTTTTCACTATTACAGCTTCCAAATCCTGGCTGTTCTTCAAGTTTTCATTCACTCAGAAGTCTAGTAAGGTCAAACTGACAGCCAATTCTAGCTGCATATATAGGACGTAACAAGATCTAAATAACCATGTTTCTTTCCCTAGGTATCTTCTGAGGTTAAAATCAGAACTAGCTAGAGAATCCCTTTTGGCCCATCTTTCTATGCATTATTTTTTACCATATTATTGAGCACAAGGTTTAGCCACAAACAGATGTGACAAAATTGCTAAACAGCATTTCTGTCTTACAGGCCAAAAACAAAACTTTGATAAAAAAAAAAAATCCATCATACAAGTAGTGGCACTTTCACAATGGTATATAAATTTATATGAGTGCTCCAGAAAACATGTGCTTCATTTAGGCTCTTCTAAACACACAGTTCTGTACCTGCCAAACCCTGATTTTTTTTCATATAACTTATGACATGTTTTGGTCATTCCTTTAAACTTTTATAATATATAGGAAAATGTTTTCTATTGCACCAGTGCAAAGGACATACTTGAAAGGGTATTCTTTAAGTTGTTCTCTTTTTTTCACTCAGGTTTTGTTTTGTTTTTTGCTCTATTTTTCTCAGGAAATATAATACATTTGATATATGTTTATTTAAATAACAGTCCTGAATTTTCTTTCCATGCATAAATCTTTACTTTCCATTTTATTTAGTAAATAAAAAGGAGATATGGATATGCTAAACCAGTTCTTTCCAGTGCTGTGCTGCAGTTCTATGAATGAGGCATACTAATTTTTTCAGACCATAAAAAGTTATTTTAGGTATTTTTCTCCAGAAGACCTGTTTGTTCACAAAATCTATCCTGTTTCTATGAGCCTTAATTTTCAGAGACTGGGAAGTGAGTACATGGTGAAATCCAAAAGTGAGTTTGAGGAAACTCCGTATGTTTTACTGTGGTTTTTTTCTTTCTTTTCCTATGTGTACACAATCACATAATTCTCATCTTCCATCCCAGCAAATCTTAAACCTGTAGGTCCATTTCAGCCTGCTTTAGCGGAGTGCCAGAGTGCTTTGAGTTAGTATGTTCTGAGCAGTTTAGAGAAAATTGCTGGTAAGGACAAGTCTTAAGATATTTCCTTTGCTCAGCTAGAACAGTTAGGGATGCTAAGGGAAGCTAAGGGTAAGTGAGGAGGGTGACATAGCTGTGGGGAGGATTAAAGGAGGTGAGGGGAGGGAATAGGTGAGGGAGAAAGGTGAGAGTCCTGTGGAAATTTTTGGGGAAGTAGTTAAAGGGACCTTGAAGGGCTTAATTCTGTTTATGGGGTGGAGAGTGCAGTGGTAGGCTGACACAGGATGTGAAATATATGGACATAGCACAGACACAAAATTTTAAAAAAGAGTCTGTTTTAAATCAGAGGAGGGGCATCAGCATGAGATTCACTGAGTGGAGTTTTGAGAACTGCAGTTTGGAGCACAGTCATATTTCTGCCAAACACTTATCTAAAACAAGTTAGGGAATCAAGATTAGATCTGACATGCCTTGGAAATAATATTTGCAAAGACTTGCTTATAATCAGCCTACACCCATAAGAGAAATGTTTCTTTAAATGAAGAAGTGATGTGACCAAGAGGGCAGATCTAACCACTTCCTGTTTAATACTTTCAGGAATGGGCCCACATCCCCCCATACAGTAAAAATCATACATTTAGGATACACATTTTCAGAATGACTTGGCATTAAAGTCTACTCTGAGTCACTAGTAAATGTAGTCAGTTTGAAAAACTTCAGTCCTGTGTGAGATCTTCTTTACAGAAATCAGTATAGAGATTAAAAGGCTTCCTCCAAAAGAAGCTGCAAACAAAACCAGTAAACTGCAATATTTTTGGCCTGAGTGATAAATTCATTTTAAAATGAAGCACCTCTGTCTAGTGCTCCCTGGAAATATGAAACAATCTTGCTGGTCTTTAATACTGAGTGAGCTACTCAAGAGAGCACAGCAGCTCATGTGAAAGGTCTCATGATAGCATGATAGCATCATGTTGGCCAAGTGAGGATAAACCATGAAGGCAGAATGCAATCAAACAAATTTGACGTGGTAAGGTCATGACAGCGAGCTGCTTCCAGCAATAACTCACCAAAGACCAAATCATTACCATAAATAATACGTATAATGACACAGATACAAACCAAAGTTATACTAACTAGTAATTTTTACATCTGTTGTAGTCATAAGAGTATATATCACTACAACAGTGAGTATGAGCGGCCAAAGTTAAACAATGGGACAACTACTGAAGGATTTTGAGATCTGAGTATGGTTCAACTATTTTGTTGAACAGAAAGCTCTGGCTGGATGATTTCAGGCAACCTCCCACATTAGATCAACCATGTGGAATTGGCAGCATGGCATATGTTGAGGTGGCACAGCACACAGTAAGAAATTGAGGCAGTCCTCCACTGCTTGCAATCAGGGCCAGTGAAATGGAAACAGCAGTCTCACAGTGAAAGCTGTGGCATGATGCTCCTTTTAAGTTCAATAGTTGTAGGAGAGTAGCTGGGGAAATATTACATACCAGTCATTTAAATATAAATTAAGTATTAATTTGAATAATATTAATGTTAAATAATACTCATGTGCATATTTGATTGGAAATAGCACACTGTTAACACCAGTTCTGAGAAGGTAACTGGAACTCGAAATCATTTTGGGAGCTTAGAAAGGAAACATGTGAAAAAGAGAGGCTGGAGCAAGGGTACATAGGAACACCAGGGCCCTATAGGCAAAGGCAAAGCTGTGACCCTCTCTGTATGAGCAGGTAGTGGAATGTAACAAGCTGAGAACACCTCTATTACCTCTCCAAACAGGGAGCCTGAGGCAAACTGCCCTGTTCACCCCCCAAGTTCCCTCAGGCACCCTTGGTTCAGTGTAAGAATAAAAGGCAGAATATTTATGGCTGCAAAAAAGATTAACTCTCTACTTTATCTAAGATTGAAGAAGGTGGAACAGAAAGACTTAGAAGAAGATTTTGTAACTGAGGATCTTTTAAACTGAAGAACAAAAAGACGAAGCAAAGCTTGTATCTAAAGCTATAAGTGCTTACAGGTAAGAGGTTTTCCAAAGCCTGCTGAGTAGTCATGCTTATTTTTAACCTTCTCAAATTAAAGACTAAACTGGACTGAAAATAAACAAAAGCTATTGTTATTTCATTGCTCAGGTTAAAAATAAACTTTGTACAGAAAATGCAAGTGCTAAATTTAATTTGCTTGTATACAGTCACTGGAGACAGCAGCAGCATTTCCCAGCTGTTTTTTGGTCTTCTGCTGATCAGGAGCATCTGAGTACTTCTTTGTAGGGGCACGTGTACCGCTTATCACCATCTGGGAATTCTTGTCACCAATATTAAGTGTTGTGCCCATGCTGGCTGCATTTGTGATATCCCGGTCACATAAAATAGGTGAAAAATCCAAAAGATCCTCCAGATGAGGATTACACTGCTGTGAAAAAAATCCTAAATAACACATATATACCTTTCCATCACCTCTTCTAAATCAATGCTATAGGGCCATCCTTAGGAGGAAGCAAAAGTAATTGAATTCCAACAGCCTCTATCTTTAGCAAAATCAGCAGTTTCTTCTATTTCCTTGCCAACTACAAAGTACTATAAAGAAGGTTAGACCTCAGCTGAGTAAGGAAGCAATTTTAAAAAAGGATAAACTACCATTCCCATTTTCTCCTCATGAAGATGCTCTAGTCATACCTTGAACACAGCTGACAAACAAGCATGGAGATTGTGAAATTGGATTAATACAGAATGGAAAAGAATGTAATCTATTTTAATTTCCTTGTAAGGTGTACTGCAAATTATCCTGTCTAGTGGTACAGTGCTTAATGCATAACATGCTCACTTTTACCTCAAAACATAAGGTAATATATCTAACATTGTAATATCAGCTGAAACAGGCAAGCTGTAAAATATGAGTTATTATTTAGACTCTCCTTACAGAAAGCCACAGAGAAATATCATAGAATTGTTAATAAAAAATGAAATTCTATGAAGATAAAGAAGAAAATTCTGTTTTAGCTATTGAAAGTTTTTTATGTATATGGTTGCATATGTACATGATTTTGCTATAGTGTTTTATATGATAAAACCATGCTTTGCCTATTCTTAAGGCTGGGAGTAGTACAAAATAAGATTCAATGTATTGTTCTTAGTAATGTTTTTTCCTAGTATACTGCAAATATTCCTTATTCTCTAAGTATATAGAAAATATTCTGTAGTAGTTTAAAGGAATCAATGAATTAATAATAATCTGGGGTATCTGGGGTGGGATTATAGCTCTAAACAAGTACTAACTGTAATTAATTACAAAAGCAAATAACTGAAAAAATTGTTTAAGTAACTCTATATCTGAATTTATGGATTCTAGGATGCAAAACTACTAGGATACGTAGATCAAAGGGGAAGTTTAGATAATAGAAAGTTTAGACAATAGAAAAAGAAAGTGATGCCACTGAGGTAAGATATATAACTAATATTATATCCCCCCATAAAACTTTTCAATAAGAAAAAGCTCTTGTATTTGTATAGCTGTGAATACAAAAGTGTTTGCAAGTGTACCTACCCATTTGACACCCGACATTCCAAAATTCCTGAGGATTATAATTTGAAGAGTTCGTTCTTGTTCCTTTGGGGTAGATTCTTGTAATGAACCTTGCAGTATGTGCAATAAACTCAGAAGCTGAAAGCAGAATGATAAAACCTGGGTAAGACAAACTTACTTAATAGCTTTGCATTTGAAATGAGTCCTATCTGAATAAATAAACTGATCTAGTAATTTTTTTTTTTGACATAGTCAGTATATAGTTATTAATGTATATATATTTTAAGGTATTTCTCTGCATGTAAGGCTAATATGCAGGCCACCTTGAGATTTGGCTAAAGTCCTATTTTAAAAACTACTTTTATGTTCACTAGTTTGCTAGGCAGACTAGAGAGGACTCTGCCTATGGATAGCTGGCAAGAGCATACTTGTTTTAATGTGATTTGGCATTATTCTCATAACCAACCACCGAATCATCGCCAGAAAGAAGTGGATGGCAGCTGGGCTAGTCCTGCATGGATGCTCCCAGGGCAGACTTCATTCTCGTGGCCAGTGAACTCTGTTTTTAACCCTCCCTTGAGTCAGGTGGCAATCAGCTAGAGTTAAAGCAGCAGAGGCTGCACTGTACTGCCTACACCAAATAGAGACACCTCAAAACAGAATGAATAATCCAGCTTGGCCTGCTTTAAAGATCTGGACCAATGAAGCAAACTGCCTGCTTTGGGATTTAGTCATTCTTTTCTGCAGATTCTCTTCTCTGCAGTTACCATCAAAGCTAGGGATAATGCATGTCCAACTCCAAAGTGGAGTATAGCCCTTAAATGTGAAAAAAAACCTTTTCCATACATTTTCAATATTAACTGCTGCATTTAAATCATCTGATGCAGAAAAATTAAATCAAAATGTTGTCATACATATTCTATACTATGTTAATATTTGGTTTTATTAAATGATACAAATTTAAAACAATGCTGAGTTACACTTTTGCTTAGAAAAACAACAGAAATGTAAAAATTCAGTGCAAATATTTCTAAAACAATGTTATAAAAAAGCACCAAATAGAATTGGACAATATATGCTTCATAAAGTTTATCAACTCTCCCAGTGCCTAAAAAATGAACCATAGCAATATCATAGCTTTCATCTGATTAAATGAAAAGAAAATACCTGAATGTTTTACAAATTTTCGTGCTCGAGACTCTCCAATTGAATTATTTTCATAACACTTTTGAGTATCTCGTGACTCCTCAAAGCTTACAAACTTGTGAGACTTGGTATAAATCACAAGATCTGACAACTCCATGGCAATCTTTATCTTCTTCATCTATAAATAATAATATGAAATAATAATATGAAACAGTGAAAGAATATACAACATTAAATTATCACATATTTCACTATTATTTTTAACAATCCAGATTGTTAAGATCATTTTTGATGCATAAAGCTTTGAAAAATGTATCACAGTTAGTGAATATTTAAGCCTAAAATATGACTTTTAGTAATAAGATAAAAATACAGTTCAGCCAGAGACAATTAAGATTATTGTCTCTATGTTCTTTACAGTTGATGGGAGATAAATGGAGGAATATTTCCTGTGCCTCCTGGTACAGCATTCTGTAGGATAGCTTTATCATTTCCCTGCTTCTGAGATTGGTATACACACTAATGTAATTTACTATGACTCTCAACATTTATTCATATCTAAAATACATGTTCTGTTTTATTTTCCTAAACACCTTAAATGCTAGAAAATATATACTAGTGGGAAGTAACTGGAAAAGGGGGGGGGGGGAAGAGTAGGCAGTAGGATAAAGAATAGGAGATAGGGTATATATCAGTAGCTCTAACCAAATAAAAAATGTAGATAAAATAATGTTTTACCATGCCAAGCAAATCTCTCAGTGGAATGGTACTCCACATACTGCTCTGAAGTAAGGTAAATTCTGTTCTTCTTAATTAAGAGGGAAAGTTCTCTGGCTATTTTCATTGTTTAGTTTTATTCTATTGCCAAGGTGAACAAAGGTGGGAAGTGACTTTGAAATTTTACATTCTTATATCTTAAATCGAGGTATTTTATGACCTCATCACTTAACATAAACCTGTGAGCTAATCACTGGTAGTAGTCAGCAAGGAGCTGACACTGTCAACGATGTTTACAGTCCATTAAAGCTTTTGAAGACAAATTCCTAACTGAAATAATGATAGGGTTTGCCACCTTGTTGCCCTTAAACTACACAAGAAGTGCATTACTTATTCTGGGGCTATAGCTCCTGATGAGCAATACTAGCAGAGAACTGCTAGATAATTTGACTCTCTGGATAGGGCAGGCAGTGACCCAGCCAGAGCCAACAGCATCTCTAGGGTATCCTGGGTGTGCATTCAACACTCTTCCACCATCCAACTGAGCAGAGGAACCCCAAAACCCTGACCTCTTCTGCCTATGAAACATCACCACACTTTCTGCTGTGGTTGTTGATATTAAGGTGTGTGGTAAATGTTTTGATGTTGCAACAAGATATCTAAAATATATCTGACTCTATCATCCAGAAATTTGGCCTTCCCTGCTCAAAGAGGACTCCAGTCATCCTCAGATTTTTCCTTGCCATCTCTCTGTATTTGATGGAAAGACAGAAGCAAAGATCTTGGCCTTCAAATCACTAAGAGATAGAGCCAAAGAGGAACCCACTGCCTGTCAGCACAAACAGAAAATCCTGAGGAGTACTGTCAGTCTATATGTATCTAGATAATCAGAGCATGATGTGCAAAAATCACTGGATACTGGATGTTTCCTGCCTGCCTATAAAACTTGAAGAAAACAGTTTTAAAACTAATGGAGTAACAGATATCCATGGTGAGGGACTGCAATTTGGTTTTAAAAAAATGAGTTCAGCCTGAATATCAAAGAAAATAAAAAGGAAATTGCATCTATTTTTTAAAGTGCATCTTTGAGAAGTAGTATTTAATGTTAAGTCTTTTCATCATAAATGCAAATATGTCCTTTCCATTATCCTAAGTGCTTTAAAAAAATCTTATTGCAGCCAGAAGTCTACACTTAATTTCAGGCATAAATCCAGATTGCAAGAAAATACATGAATGCCACGTCTTCAAAATTTCCAGGACAGGCTGCTGAACTGCAGGAAGGAACAGATAGAGGGATAATTGTCCTTCACTATTAGGAACCACTAGAACATTGATTATCCTCCATGCCAGAAGGGCCATGAGCCCAGCAGAGCTGTTGTGCAGCTATGTTGGCCTGTTGCAGTACTGAGAGCCTAAGATAAGCACAAGACTTGACTGTGAAAACTGCAGATGGAATTTAGGATGGGAGAACAGGGAAGAGTTGCTTATTGGTTGGATACTAAATTATGTTCCACTTTTCTTTGGAGTGTCTTGTAAGAATCAGGAAACTTTGAAAACCTTAAGATGAAAAATATTAGTTAGAAATGTATTACTCTGAATAATTTTAAAGCCTACCTTTTAAATTTACTCTATGTTTTAAAATAAAAAAATCCTTCTTAAAAAAAGAACAAAAAACAAAACAAAAAAAACCCACACAGATGTACCCCCAGCGTTTTCCAAATTCAGCTGAGAAAAAAGGGTTTTTACCTTTGGCTTTTTTCTAGGTGGAGGGGAAGATGTATCTTCATATTTTCTTTTTGATGAATCAGCATGTGGGTAAACCGGGGTTTTTTCATCTGCCTCTTCTTCTTCAGAAGGATTTAGCTCTTCAACAATTTCTCCTGTCTCACCATGACTGTCATGACCTTTCCTGAGAACAGTTTCCTCAAGTGTTCCAACTTTTTTGTTTTTTATCAGTATTTTGAATTTTAATGACTATGGGAAAGAGGTTAAACAGTAATAATTAGAACTATGTATAGACTAATTATAGATTTTCACATCAAGAAATTGCTTAATCTGCTTTCAACTACCGATAGAAGATGGTTATCAGTTAGAAAGACTCAAAAACAGAGTTTGGGGATCAGAATACACCATAGACTACAAAAATCTAACCACAGGTGACAAAAAAAGCCCTCTACCACACAGACACATAGGTGGTGAAGCTATGAGCAAGATTAAGCTAAGGAGTAAAGCAGGTGTCAGATGTGATGGCCAGATAGGACTCAAGGTGTGTATTTTTTCACTGCGAATTTATTTTCAAATATAACCATATAAACATTTATCTGATGATTTTTTGAAACTGGTTTTTAGCTAATTTCGCAGTTGTGGAAGTTGTTACCCTATTTGATTAGCGCATTAGTGCACATCTGAACTGTACAGCAAGTTTAACTTTATTACATCATTAGCATTGAGGATACAGTGGGCCTTCATGCTGACCAGTGATATTAGTTTAACAGAGTTTGGTAATTTGTTGTCAAAGCAGCTTCTCTATTTTATGTGTCATCTCTAAATAGGCATATTTCATATAAAACTGAGGACTATTTCTCACTGAGAGCACTATTAATCTTGCTAGAGAAAATAAAGCCAAAAATCATACAATTCCTACTGATAAATACATGAATGTGCATAATCAGTAACTTTTTACTAGTAGCTATTGCCACCCAGGAATGACAGTTTTCAGAGATTACTGACTTGGAAGCAGAATTTTCCCTTCCAAATCAATGAGAACAGCTTACTCAACCTGCCTATTGCTTTAAAAATGCTATATACATCCTTGTAATTCTCAATATTTTTAATGAAGAAGATCTTTCTCATGTATTTTTCTCTTGCCATGATGTTGCACAGCATTTTTTAAAAGAAACCTAATTGTATCCAGTCATGGACATAGTGATAATTTTGCAATCAAATGAAAACCTAGTTTATAATGTATAGTGTTCAAACCCATGACTATTTTACATAAAACGTAATATTGAACTTAAGAAGGCAATTTGAGAAGGCTATATATATGTATGTTTTAAGACAACTATAAAGGAGGAACATTTACATTAATCACAATGCGCTTTCATTGAGTGAAAGATTGGGTGAGCTACAGATTTATCCAAAGGATCCTTTCTTTTTCTTTCTTTTTTTTCATCTAGTAGATGCTCATTATTTCACTAAAGATTACTACTATTTTATAATTAAGATCATAACTTCTATAATAAAGAACCTAGGAAGCTTCATTAAAGGACAGAATTTCCAAAAAGATTAGCTCTAATCTATAAATCTGATTATTATTAATATACTTCTCACTTACATTTATGAAATAAACTTCATTGTAAAACAGTCATTATATAATAGATATTCATCTTTACCTCTGTGCATGGTAGTTGCAAGTGAGTAGCAGGACTTATTTAGACTCTTGGACAAAGGAATTCACAACAACCCTCTTAAGTTTCATATGGTAAGGTTAAAAAAACAATCAAGAAATATGTACATATTAAATAAAGCATAACTGAACTTACGTTTGTGTCAAATATCACGTTCTAAGCTATCCATTAACTAAATATGAAAAGCATGAAAGATAGAAACATAACTATTACAATAGAAATGTCTAGAGCTGTGTGCAAGAAATAGACATTCCATTTATTTAAATAGTAATCTCCATTGCTGATAACTGCCCTATCACTTCAGATTTTGTATTTTTCGGATCAAGTTTGTCAGTGTGCAAGTGGATGAGATGTCCTTTGTTTAATTTCTATCAATGCCATGGTGGTGTAAGATTTGATTAATCTCTATGCAAGGGTGACTTTGAATACAGATGCACTTTAACACTTCCTTCATTACTTATTGATTCACTCATTCTTTTTCTGTGATATTTTTAGAACAGCTTTAATATGAGTAATACTTCTTATATTTTAAAGAATTCTGAATTTTCCATTTTATCTTCATATTTCCTGATGCTTAATAGCTATGTTCCCTTTTGGTTTTATATTTCGATGTTCATAGATAAGATTTAATTCCAAAAATCAGAAAAGATCTGGTATAGAAGGGAAGGAAAACATTTCTAAGGATATTTTAGTGCCTTGAGTATATACATTTATTTAAGTAAAAAAGATTATAGTTTGTGTTATCATATAAAAATAGGCCATGATGTTTCAAGGCAAATGCTTTCTAAAATGTTATAAACTGTTGGCAAAGATGTAAATACCCAGAGATAGGACAATCATTTCATTTTTTTCATGGAAGATAACTTTTAAAAATTGTAACTTTCTTTTCAAAGAGAATGTCTTACTACAGAAAATATTCTGTAGTAAGGATAAATTTTGATATTTATTTGGCCAGAAGCAGATCCCAATAATAGCTAACTGAAATCACTGAAACTGAACCATGAACTAAAAAAGACATGCTATACATTTTAAGTCTGAGCTTCAAATAAATCTGCAAAGAGAATTATAATAAAGGTATGGTTACAAAATCAGTGACTAAATAAAATTTGTATACTTTAATTGGTAATCAGCATGCTAATAATGTGGCACCTTTTTTGTACAAATGTTTAAACCTTACAGCAGATCATCAGCTGAAAGTCTGAATGTCCACAATAACTTCGTTCTTATAGTTTAAATATAAAATATAAAAAATTTTAAAAGTACATATATACTTACTACATAGTTATACATAATCATTTTAGTTCAGTTTCAGTGATTTTGGTTAGCTATTATTGCAATCTGCTTCTGGCCAAACAGATCTTTCCTACAACATAATGAACACTTTCAGACTAGCATAGGCAAAAACTTCCAGATACATTCAGCTGGAAAATTTGATTTAAATACTTAAAGTAACAATACTGAGTTCTCATTCTAAACAAGTGCTCTGGTTCAGGTGATGGGGATAACAAAGTACAACATAAATCAGAGCAGCTGAAGTAATACAAGACTCCAGCACAAAATCACAAGTACTTTGCAATGGTTGAGACAAAACTACCATGAAGACTATATAGAAGTAATGTAAGAAGGGCTAGAATTCAGATCACAGAAACATAAGAGAACAAATCATGGAATTGTGATATGACCATTAAAATGAAAGAAATGCTTCTCCTACTTAAATTTTGCATGTTCTTCCCTCTTCTTCTCTCCTGAGTAACTTCTTCAGGTGCTTAGTAAGAGGAATATCAAATCCTGAAAACCTGGCTAAGTAACAACGTTAAAAATAATTTAAAATTTTACATGATTTTCTACTTCAAGCATTATACTACCGGCTTTAGTACCAATACATGATAAAGATGGGACACCTTTTGTGAATCCTTAACATGAACGAAGTTTTCAATGCATTGACAAAATTTATCTTGAATGGAAATAGCAGGACACTTTTGTTAAGTACAGCCATTATTTATAAAAATATTTATTATTATTTATAAAAGTATCAGCATTTTTTGATACTTCAAAAAGATGACTCAAGATGATTCCAATTTCTATTGGATATATAAAAAGACAAAGCATGCGTAACAAAGCTGCAGAAAACTGGTAGGGGTGACACTGGCAGACTAATTTCCTGGCTGAAGTGAAAATATGACACACGCTTTTGTTAAAAATTTATATGCTCTAAGAAACATTCTGTTCTTAAAAACACATTTCAAAAAAATTTCTTTCTTATTCACCTACTAGAACCTAATCTAGTCAAACTTTTCAGAAATATCCCTAATAGAATTAGTGAAAAATATCTCTAATAGAATTAGTGAAACAAGAATATCCTTCTGTTGAGGGATGTAATGTCAAAATACCTAACCAGGGGACAAATCTGATAGATAAACTAAAATTTTAAGGACACAAGTGAACACTAGATCACTAACGAACAGCACCAAGGATCCTTTTTCCTTAAATGTTTTTCTGGTGCACTTTCTTGGGGGCATTATCACATAAGATTTTATCTAACAGGAAAGAATAAGCCTAGTTAAGCCTGAAAACCATTCAACAAATAAAGGCTGAGATAAAAGGAACTAATATCCAGGCAATGAATTTTACCCAAGTTTTACTCATTGCTGTGAGTTCTTAAATTGAATGAAGCAGGAGGTTTTGGTACCAGGATTGCCTGGATCATGCAGATGCATCCAATATTAGCCATACCCTGTCCTGCTTTACCTGAGTACTCCATCATATATAAGGGAAGTATAAATATACACTGATTTTCCCAATCATGCATTCAAAGAAGACCATCTAATGGCAGTCTTGGAGAAAGAGTAGTTCTGGTGCAGAAGATTTTGCATTTTTTAGCAACTGTCAAGGCAAAAAAATCAATTTCGGGATGTCACTGATCATGAAATATGTTGCAGATAACACTGTTATCCTATCTTCTACTCATGATTGAAGAATCTGCAATGCCTTCAGTGTCAGAGAGCAAGGGCTAGCATCACCACAGGGAAAGGCAAGCCAGGAGCTGAGCATGACAACAAGACAGGCATGGGGCAGTGACCTCGGCAACAAGGGCATGCGTTAGATAAGTAGAGCAGGTCTGATGATGGTAGCCAAGCAATCCAGTGACACCAGACAAGTCTGTAGTGACAAGGCAGGTCCAAAGTCAGGCCAAGTCATTAGAAACACAGAACAGTTGAAGTTGGAAGGCACCTCTTGGGATCATGTAGTCCAACCCCCTTTCTCAAAACAGGGTCAGCTACAGCTAGGGCCATATCCAGCTAGGTTTTAAATATCTCCAAGATAGAGACTCCACAACATCTCTGGGCAAATTCTTCCAGTGTTGGATGACCCTCATAGTAGAAAAAGTCTTTCCTTTGGTGGAATTTACGGTACTTCAATTTGTGCCCAGCACCTCTAACCCTTTCACCAGACACCACTAAGAAGAGTCTGGCTCTGTTCTCTTTAGGCCCTCTGCCCCCAGTCAGGTGTTTATATAAGGTATTTATATTGATAAGATTCCCTCAAGCTCCTATATTCAAGCTGGACAGTCCCAGCTATCTCAGTCTCTCCTCATAAGACAGATGATTTGAGCCCCTAATCATCTTAGTGGCCTTTGCTGGATTTGGTCCAGTAGGTCCACATCTCTCATGTACTGGGACTCTGGAACCGGACACAGTGCTTCAGATATGGTCTCAACAACTCTGACTAGATAATGCTATCCCGCAGCCTGCTGGCAATGCTTTTGCTAATGTGGCCCAGGATGCTGTTGGCCTTCTTTGCCACAAAGACATGATGCTGGTTCTTGGTCAATTTGTCTGCCAAGACCCCCAGGCCCTTTTCTGAAAAGCTGTTTTCCAGCCAGTCAGCCCTCAGCCTGTACTGGTGCATAGGTTACCAGTACCCATGTGCAGAAATACCAGCAAGGCAAGGAAACCAGCAAGGCAAGGTCAGGAAAAAGATATAAGGGTAGGCACTGCATATTTACAGTGTAGCTCAGGAAAAGACTGGAGACAAAAGCCTGAGCTTAAATGCAGCTCCTGAGCCAATGTGTAAAAGACATACGGGTGGAGGCCCAGCTGAAGGCTCTTTCTCACAACTTAGCAGCTGTCACAAAAGTCTGGTCCAAGGCTACACCCCTGTGCTATACCAGAACTGACCTTGTAACCAGGCAGCAAAACTCCTGGTGGGTGGGTTGGACAGAAGTTGCAGAAGATGATTAGTGTGTGGTGCACTCAGAGATCTCACAATCAGATTCCCTGCCAGTACGTACAAAGCCCTGAGAAGATACCTTCCCAAAAGAAGGATCTGTTTTTATACACTAAATAAAACTTCAACCTCAAACCTATCTGGTTGTTATAAAATATGGCAGTGGTATTGTCTGTGACTACTTTATGATGTTGCCTGACAACACCATGAAGTTGTTCACAACTGGTGATGGTATAATGTTCAATACACTTTGGAAAAACAATGTTCCTCAGAAGCCTTTCACTTTCAGCCCTGGAGAATGTACAGAATGATCAGGAAGGTGGCAACTGTGACTAAATACATTTATGTTTTAGGGACATAAAAGTCTACACAAACATTTGTACAGTGCACAGAGGCCTAAACATTCCTTTAGGGTTACAACAGTGCAGAAACAAATGTGACAGATATATATTGACCTCTGTAAAGTACAAGAACACTGTACAGTACAATGCCCAGAGACCATGTAGTAATCAGGAGACACTTCTGTAAGTTCTCACTAGAACCTAGAGAATCCAGAAATTTTATTATAAGCAATACTGTGTCTGTTATTTTTGAGGTCATCATGCAGGTGTGTTGAATTTTCAACTTATTTCTTCTCAGTTAACATTTTTGTATAGACTAGGTGCCATAGGCAGATTGAAAGGCAAGACTGTGAACTGGAAATATTTTTGATATGTTGAGAAGCAAAGATATTTTTGGTATGAAGACTTGATCTAGAAATTTATGTATGTTACTTATAGGTCAAAAAACACCAACCAGAGTCACCACTGAAGCAACAGAATTACATATGCTAAAGCAATCTTGCTATTGAATTTCCGCATGAAAATCATCATCTCCAGCTTTCTCGATAACAAGGAAATAAGATTATAAAACCCTATAAGGGAATGAGAGAGGAAAATTCAGAGATGGTTAGACTGAAAATTGAATAATATAACCACAGGTTAATGAGTCTATTACCTTTTTGTCAGATATTAAAGACAGTCAGTAAGAACCTATTTTTCAGAAATTACAGAGAGCCAGGTACAATCACATTTTGACAGTTTCTCAGCAAGACAGGACTGTACAGAGAAAGAAAGAAAAGGTGGTATAAAAACAAATCTTTTAGACATATGCTTAAATGTCGTATCTAGATATTGAGAACTGTAATGAGGACTGATATGGTTCACCCAGGCTCATGCATTCTGGGAGAACAGTGACTGCAGAAATAAAGCTTCTAAATTGTGTAACTGAGAAGATACTGGTGTAGAAAATGCTGAAGAAGCAGTTCTGACTATGGGGTTAGTTAGTTTTCTCCCTAATAATAGGATTTAAAATGCCCAGGCCACATAAAGTTGTGGAGTCCTTTGCTGAATCTTTATCAAGATTACTAAATAAGTCCTTTCATTTAGATAGCATGCTTTTAATGACTGAGAGGAAACCTTGGAGACTGTGGCCAAAAATGGTCCTGAACAGCCACAGCATAGCAATTGATCTGGCAGCTGTGTGAGAAACACTAAAGACTTGTAAAATAATCATTGCTGACACTTCACTTTCAGCTAACAATGTATCAACATCTCTTTAAAATTTTGTGACAGAAAACTGCAAATAATGAAAATATCTCTAAATAGTTCATGTATATATCATGTCAGTAGTGTAATATAGTTTGATGTAACAAAATGCAAAATAGCTGAAGAATAAACCTTTATCAGAAGCATCAATGTGCTTAAAGTCTTTTTCATTTGTTATGTTTGTGGCTTACTCTTTTCTTTCAGCAGTAGTGAAATCCGTTAGAGAGGAAGGATTCAGCAGTATAAATAAAAAATGATCACATTTCTAGGATTTTGATATTTTCTAAGTTCAGCTACAAGTTACTGCACGAGACATCAAATTTTGTCACGTATCAGTATAATCCAGTAGTATTGGTGTGACTGGTAGAGATATTTAATATCACTCAGTGATGTCAAATATCATTTAATGTGTGAACTGACTCAGAGGACTCCTTCAGAGAATATTAACAGAAGTTCATAAGATCTCTTTAAAAGCACCACAGTCATTAATTTGGATGGCAAAACATCTGGGCAGAAAGGACATTAGAGGACATGGCAGAAGAGACTGGTGAAGCCTTCTCAGGCACAAAAGTGGCCTCAGGTCTTCTTAATGAAGAAGGGGTGTGTGGCTGAAAGAAAACATGAAATAGTGCAAAATGATTTCTCTTTCCTCCACTTCACCCAGATATCATGTGGAGGAGGAACTATCTGTTGAGATGCTACAGAATACAGTAATATTCCAGGGAATTAGAGTACTAATACATCCAGCCGCAGGGTGATCAGCTGATTGAGGCCAAAGAAGCAGTTCCCTTTTCCTGAAATTTTCTGGGTTTTGTGTTTCAGGCAAAAGGGATGTGGAAAGAAAGCAAAAATCAATAACTTCCAGTGACCATTCAGTTTTCTTTTCTGGGTCTCCTTGTGATTTTCACACAGACTTAAAATGGTGTGAGTCAACTTGCATAAACTGCAGTCCAAGGAAATAGTTAAGACTGGCTTTGCTCTGCCCTTTAATCTTTCTTCCAGACATGGACAGACATCTCAATTGACAAAGGTCCAGCTCAACTCCTACTTATAAAAGGAAGTAGGAGACTAATCAGACAATACAAGAGAAAAGAATATCCATAGAGATCCCCAGTTCCCCAAGATCTAGTAGAACCTGTGAGGCTATATACAACTTAGGCAAATGTTTCTGTGTAGCATTTGGAGAAATAATGTGTGATTCCACCTCATGTACAGACAAACACATTGTTCTATTTGGACCCTGAAGAGCACTGAGATGTGGGTTTAGAAAGAAGCCTTGTATGAGCCCTGGATGGGAGAAGTAAAAGTAGGACCAACATTCATTGTCAGATGATCAGGATTTCCACCTCTGAAACATAATGATTATGTCCCATGAGAGAGTGTGAAGCTGTTATGCCGAAGGCTCTTACCAATGAAATCTGAGAGGTAAGGGAGGAAGGGCTGAACTAGTTAGCTTAGGGCCAAAGCTCTGAGGGATCACGTCCTTCATAGGCAGGTTGTTTAAAAGAGTCTAGCCAAGAAGGCAATAGCACAGGTCACAAAGACAGGAGGTGACAACTTATGTGATCACTAAGTTGCTCTGATGCAGCCAATCAGTTGAGAGGACCTGAATTATGCCCATTGCATTCAGAGGCACACGAGCCACACGTAGAAATAAAGAATCTGGGTTGTGTCCCTAGGATACTATTACGCTGGAATACTCTCTAACAGAGCCCATTACCATAAATGTCTCTGCAATGATTGTCAACATCAACGAAGAGTGGAAGGCTCTCTATCTCTTTCCTTGCTAAGACAAGCCAAGAGGGAGGAGAGGAGAGCTAAACAAAAGGAAGATGAAGATGACGAAAGAACGTAAATAAGGTTGTAGGGCAAATGAAGGGAAAGAATGAGCAAAAATTGAACCACAGGAAGTTCCACCTGAATGTGAGGGAGAATTTCTTCACTGTGAGAGTGACGGAGCACTGGAACTGGTTACCCAGAGAGGTTGTGGAGTCTCCTTCTCTGGAGATCTTCAAGGCCTGCCTGGATGCAATCCTGTCTAACATGCTCTAGGTGACCCTGCTGAGCAGGGAGGTTGGACTAGATGATCTCCAGAGAGATCCTTCCAAAGTTACTGATTCTATGATTCTATGAAAGCACTGTAACTCTAATCTGAATATTTTAACTTTTCAACTTAGAATAATTCATTTCACAGAGATATATGCGTTGTAAAGTGACTTAAAATGTATGTAACCTTAATACTCAACTACTTTTGTATGACATATTTAGTACGACAATATAATTAACAAAAGTGAATATTTTAGTATATAACCAATTTACTACCTACTTTTATTTTTCTTTAATAAAAGCAGGTGTGACATTCTACAAAAAGACATCATACTGCAGAAAATATAATCTAAAATTAATATTTAGAACAGACATTAAAAACACAATAAACACACTGAGGAAAAAAATAATAATCTAGGTGAAAAGAGTAGATGTAGGCTGTAACAACTGCTGAACAGGCCTCTACAAAGAAATCTTAGGACCTGTTGCTTTGCTAAATTCTATCATATAAAATTTCTTTTAAGAATATTACTTTTTATTATATTTTCTATTTATTTAACATTTTTATTTAATATCTAATGGCAGATCCAGGTTCACACATCAATACAGATGAGTAACAAAGGACAGTTTCAAACAAGGAAACCCATTTCAAAGCTTTCCTTTTATATTGTGCATGAATATATTATAGATATATAAATGCATCTGTTAAGAATTGTCTATTAAAAATAATTGTGTAGGCAGGTCCATCATTTCCTTTGACTAGTAATCTTCCTATGCCTAATAATTTTTTTCAAGATGGGCTGTTAGGGATATCAGGCCATGCTCAGCTTCAGAGCAAGTGTATTTACTGCACATGAGCAACGTTAATGAGCACTTTTCCATTCTGTTGAATCTATCCCACATCTAAGCAGTTGCAATGAAATGTAATTGCCCCAACATTCTTTATGTTCTACTAGACATATATTAGAAGTCTTTAGTTATAACATTAGATTTTTTTAGATTATTGTTAAGTGCCTTTACTCCGTTATCAGTATTAACAATTCTCATGCAATTATTTTCCTGTGACTGTATTACCAGATGCACTTCTATAGAATCATACAGCAGACATGCTAGCTTCTCCCCTATTCTTGCTTGGCATTGTAAACAGTGGAATGGTAACTGATACAGGAAGCAAGCATATTGTTTTACTTTAGCTGAGAATCTCTCACCCTAAGAGCACCTTAAAGTGATCATTTATGGCTCTGTAACATTTTTTTTATGCTACTTAAGTGAAGCAGACAGAACTAAAGTTGAGTATCATCTGACTCACTCATATGACATGAATTTATCCAGGCCTTCAGTGTGCATCAGATTCCAAGCTTTACGGATGTGATGCAATTCAACTTCTTTTGATCATGGACCAAAAATGGTTCTCCAAAAGGTTGCTAGCCAAAAGTCAAGTTTCCTACTGTATTTGCAAATTCAGTATTTCCATGGTAAAATAAAATCCAAACTTTTTTATGTGCTTGATCAGACCAGCTAACCAAAATGGAGATGGCCCTAATCCTTATCATTCTCAACATAATGATTTATTAAATTCACTCTTATTTTGTGAATTGGTTGAGAACACTGATATCAGGTAACTCTTACAGTGGAATACATCTCACATAGCTTTAAAATATTTAAAATTGAATAAAATGAATATCAATGGAACAGCATATATTACTAGTAAGTCATGAGTAAGTGTGGAAGCTTCTACAGAGCTGATTTCAGAAAGCTCTGAACTATGAAAATATGAAGTATGTATTTCCTAAATCCCCAAAATATTCTGTAGGGGACATATCCCATAGAAAGTAATATTTTTAGTATGCTGTTCAGATGTGGTACACCAATTCAGTGTTTGCTGCAGAGGACATATGATCCTTGAATAGCATTGAGACTGAATATAGCCATGCTTTGAGATGATTTTAAGCAAAGCCTCATATTTAGCACTTTTTTTTTCCAGTTTATAGCACAATTTTCAAGGCCGCAAATTGAAATTAGATAGTGAGATATACAAATACAGTGATAAACTCTAAAAAAGATGTTGGTTTATTGAGTAATTTATTAAGATGTATTAAAATATATTTATAACAACATTGTTAAGAAAATAAAGCAATACGATAACACTTTAGCAAATCTTCTGGGCAGGCCACTTCAGAAAATAAACAAATGCTTTTTTCATGACAAATCTTTTACAAAAATAGTTATGTGTTTATATGTTGTGTCTTTCCTTAAGACAATGTTTCCTATCTTTTCAGACTGGTGAATTCCTATTTGAAATAAAACATTTTGTTTGTTCTTTTTCAGATTCTGCAAAGGAAGTATAGAAAATATATCCCTGATAACAGTTATAAGCCTAAATAATTTTTTAAGTATGCATCTGTTTGTGTTGCAAGAGACATTAAAAAATCTCTTTTGATTTTGAAAGAAAATTATATGTGAAGAATGGAACAGTAGGAATTTGTTTTAATTTGCAATAAAATTTTCAGCACCCATCTAATTGCCTTTTCTAACTTCATATCCCAAGAGTCTCAAGCTACGAGCTGAGAAACACTGCCCTAGGGACAGTGAGAAAGAAAAAATGCTTTTGTGGTAACATAACTCAAAGAAATGTTTCCATCACCATTTTTATGAACAAAAAATATAGATTCAGGTTTCCATTTCAATAACTTGTTCAAATTTCAGGAAATACTCTCAGTCTATAAAACAAAACATAAATTAGTAAAAAAAATAGATACAAGCAATACTTAAATTATTTTGACTTTTTGGTTCAAAGCATAAGGTTTAAAAATTTATGCTTCGCTTTTTTTAAAAAAAACTTAAAAACATTGGAAGTTTCATATCATGTTGAAGACAATGGTTCAGTTTAATCTTGAAATGTTGACTTTACAGATCAACAGAAATTTTGAAAGATGTTCTTTATAGCACATTTGTTCAATAACTTGAAATTTCCCAAATAAAATCAGTTGTTTGCATAGCTCTCAGATTTAGAGTTTAGATTCAATGAAACTTACTTTTACAATCTTGGGCAAGTCATTTAACTTCCCTATAAATAAATGTGCACTCTTTAAAAGTAGATTCTCTTGTGAGCATGGTTCACAATAATAAGACACATTACTGGAGCTGCCATGTTTCCAGATAAAATAAATTTTACCCCCCAAACTTTAGTTAACTACATTTGAATATAAAATAAAATCAATGGTTTACCATATACAAAGCCCCAGAAACTGGAATCATGTGAACCAGAAGATCTAGGGCTCTGAAAAATTAGTGTTATCTTTTTTCATCTGTATGTTTCAAGGTTGTACTAAAACAGTTTTCCTTTAAACATAGCCTTCCATATCAACTCACATGATTTATTTTTGCCTTCTCTTTTTACTTTGTTTTTTCATAGGTTCTTTGTGTTGTGTAATTAATTTTGTTTACAATCTGAAATCCATTTCAGACATCAGATGAAGAACTTTCATTAATCCAGTTTCAGAATATTCTGAACAAAAACTACAGAAAGTTGTATTTTTCCCTATCTTTCACAGGGAAAAATACAATGTTGTTACCTCAGGAGAAGGTAGTTCAGTAGGCACTTTATCATCAATTGCTGAAGAAAGAAGTTTGTCACCTAGAATACTTTCTAAATAATCTGCCATCACTTCTTGTTGCTTGGGGCTGCAATGATTCTCCAAAGACAGTACGATTGGATACTCAGACGCCTGAAAATATAAGTTGAAGTTTACTATGATTAATAAATAGGAAGAGAACTACTGGATTCCCCAAAATATCTTACAGAATGCCCCTTGGTAATTTGTATTTTCCTTGATTTTAAAAATATTCAGAATTTAAGTCAATTGTTTCAAATTAATAACAAACTAAAAAGCTTACAATACTTATGGAAGAGGAAAAAGTATAACTGGAAAATTAAGTCCAAAGAAGAGAAAAAAAATCATCTCAGAAAGTTAAGGGGAGTTAGAAACAGGGATGGACATACACAGAGATGAAAAGAGAGAAACAGCTAGGGAAACCAAGTAAAGATCAGCTAAGACGGATACCATACTTCATTAATGAAACCAAGCAGTATCTATGCAAGTAGTCCATACTGAAGTGTATTTGTCCAATAAGCAATAGAAAACAACTTAATTTATCAGAGTCATTTCATAGGAATTTAAGTATTGAATCAACCAAAAATCAGATTGATTCAGTTCCTTTACAGATTGATACCAGAAAGTAGTATTTGTCACAAAATTAATGGCTCTGCTGATGCATAGAGCTTCTAAAGAATAATGCACTGACTATTGCACGTCTCCAAGTTTTTCAATAGATGAATTAACGAAAAAAAAAAGCAGTGATAAAATCTAATACCTTCTATTGCTAAAATGTTCTTTCCACTGGAAATATAAGTTATATCACAACAAACTGCTTTTATGATTCTATTGACTAAGTAATCCCCACAAGGAATTATCTCATAGGGTACATGAACTTCTTTTAGAAAGAATAAGCATGTTTTGTGAAAAGGAATTTTATGAAGGGAAACAAAGAAAAAGGAAAAGAGAAATCATAATAGTTGCTGTTTTCATGTTTATATAGGAAGAAACAAAATTTGATCCAATCAGGATTTACCTCTCACATATTTAAGTCATAGCTCCTATAGCAGCTAGAATCCATTTTAAGGACAATGAAAACACATGAAAACCAAAGCAAAATTGGCTTTCAGCTAAATGTTACTCGTAGCCACCAGTTTACTGAAAGTGAAATGGATTTAAAATATTTCTCTTTTTTGAAGAGCTTTTCCTTTGTTTTGAGTATAGAAAATTTCCCTCTTTGTTTATACTGGTCTACTGTGAAAAGAGGGAAAATATTTTTTGTTTCTAAAGGTAAAATCTGATTATACAACCGCAGTTGACCAAAGAACCCAGAATTAAATGTTTTTTGTTTTAAAATGTGAGCATTTCCAATTGGCTATATTTTAGGTTTACAGTACTCTTAAAATTTTTGTCAGAAATCACAGTCCTCACATGAGCAAGCAATGCATAGTTTTTACTCCTTATTCATCACAGCACTCAAGCAAGAGAGATGAAATTTGAGAAATCTAGTAAACTTTAAAGAAATAGCTCCAAAATGGAGATGCCCATTTAGACTGTGGAAATAATCTTCCTATGTTACCAGTAACACTAGTGACTATTAAAAACAAATAGTCCAAATTAAATCTTTACTTGGGCAGTACCTAAACTGCTGATTTCCAGGTAAAGTGACACTTTATATTTACCTTGATTCTTACACTTTTCCACTAAGAATTAGCTATTGGCCACTATGAGAAACAGGATTTTAGCCTAGATGGACAAGTAACTGGAATTATTACTTATTTTTTTATGATTTTTTTCTACACCTTATGCCTGTTAAATGAAAATTGTATTATAGTAGTGTATAATATCCTGTGTAATAGCAAAGACAAATGAGTTGCATCTAATGCATCATGTATAACAGCAAAATAAAATCATATTTTTGCTTTTATTGTTTTCTAAAATTGGACTAATTTAATTTTATATAGAAAACAAAAATATAGCTGTGCTTAACTCTGAGAAGGCTCTGTGTGTGTGCGTGTGTGTGTGTGTGTATTTTTTATATATTTATACACACACATATATAAACCCATATAATCAGTATGTGTGTATATATGCATGCATATAAAGCAAAACTGGCCTGAATCTAAGGATTATCATAAGTCTTTCGGGACTTATCCTTCAGGCAGGAGTTTTGCCAGAAACCTATATAAAAGACTGAAACAGTGCCAAAAGATATCCAGCTTTCACTGTTTTGCCAGAGATAGGCAGAAGGGACATTGCTTTAATGAGTCATCTAACAAAAAGATAACAGTAGATGGAAACCTTTATCAGGCCTTGAATTCAAAGTGGTAAAGATACTTAAAAAGAGGACACGTTAAACAGAGTAAGACTCAAAGTCAGCTATAATCTAACCTTTTATCCCCTCTACATTTTGCAAATAGAAACACAGAACATTAGACAGAACAGTAGCAACAGAAGTAATAAATAAATAAATAAAAGAAGCAAAACACTAAACTATACTGAAGTAGTTTGTTAGTTCATATACAGTCCTTCTTCAGATGACCTCAAGTGAGAATTCTACCTAGCAAGTTGAGTAAGAACTGAATGGACTACCTCAAGTTTAATTTACAATCAATATCAGCAAATAAGTTTACTACTCATTTAAAAGGTACACACTAAAAACAGGTGGTAAAGTTTTCTCCTAATTTATTTCAACAGTGCCCACTGCCACAAGTATTACAGAATCACAGAATCAGTAAGGTTGGAAGGGACCTCTGGAGATCACATAGTCCAGCCTCCCCTGCAGGGTCACCTAGAGCATGTTAGACAGGGTTGCATCCAGGCGGGCTTTGAAGATCTCCAGAGAAGGAGACTCCACAACCTCTCTGGGCAGCCTGGTCCAGTGCTCTGTCACTCTCACAGTGAAGAAATTCCCCCTCACCTTCAGGCGGAACTTCCTGTGGTTCAGTTTGTGCCCATTGCCTCTTGTCCTTTCACATGGCACAGCTGAGAAGAGTGTAGTCCCATCCCCTGACATCCTCCCTTCAGGTACTTATAGACACTGCTAAGATCCCCCCTAAGTCTTCTCTTCTCCAGGCTAAACAGGCCCAGCTCTTGCAGCCGTTACTCGTAGGAGAGATGCTCCTGTCCTCTGATCATCTTCGTAACCCTGTAATGTTTCAGTTCATTTTCTTTTTCCCCTGGAGAAACTTAGACAACATGCATATCCAAGGACTTTGTTAAAGCCATCATAGCATTTCAGCAGATCTATAAATATACATATATACTTACCGCAAATGCGTATTTGTCTATCACATGAATTACAGAACTAAATGTAATTTTGCTTGTTAAAGTGTGACCATGATACACAACAGGTTCATTATGTGAGCCATCCCAGCAGTCAATTTCCAGGCAACGACATCCTTTTAACAGAGCACTTCAAAAGAACAGGAGAAACAATTTTACAGTCAAAGGAAGATACCACACTTTCTTATATATGTTGTTGTATTTCTGATTATATGCCTGCTGAATAATTACAAAAAAATAGCCTATCATCACAAAAGAAAAATAAGTCCTATCAAATTATACAGATATGAAACAGAACTTTATTTTCTGTTGTTTATCTTAGGCGTGTTAGGTAATAAACTTTATTAGAGCATTGAGGAGGAAGGCATATTACGTGAATATCCTTCATTAACAGATTAAAAATGAGAGTCAAAGTTTTAAAGAAAACAATTTTGGAATGCTGGCAGATGGTTTCTTAAAATAGAAGTAAAAATGTTTGAAGGTTTTTTATCATTATTATTATTTTAGGATTGGGTCAATATTTGAAAAACCATTATCCTTAAAAGCATCAGCATCCCACTTAGAAAGTAAAGTAATGCTTGTTCTTTTTTTTCTTTTACATAATTTAATTGTTCTCCCCCATCTTATTTCTATAAATGGTTGCCCTAAATTTACTCTGTTTGTAGTTTTAATAAGTTAGTGGTACCTCTTGAATGTCTAAGTTTCTAGCATTTGTTTTGCTACTAATTTAAATGTTTTTGTAGACTGTTTTATCTAATTACCAACCTGTCCTTTACATGCTAACAGTATCTTTAGAGACTTCTAGCTGAATATGTTCTTATTTTATCATTTTGTATTTCCTTTGCACCAATAATAACTAAGCAGAAAGAGAAGAGGTTTTTATAAGATATTTGCAATTATTTTAAGTTATGCAGTATTTACCACATACCGTTTTTAATATTGTTAGAAAAGGATTCATAGCATTCTTGATTGTTGCAAGTCATTACAGAACATACAGAGAGCAAATTTCTGTCTCTGTCTCTATTGACTTTACTACATAATCAATTTTCCTCCTTTCCCTGCTCATTTCTCAAAGCTTTTTGGAAATAAAGCATTCAGGTTTCCCTCTGCTCTTGGACTCATATGCTGCACATTCAAATATAAAGTTTCTTCTCCCTCCACCCTCCACTGTGCCCATGTAACTCTTTATTTTTCTCCTTCTGTATTGATTGCATCACAACACACACTGTTCTCAGATATCCTTGACATACTCCGCCATCCTGGGCCTCATCATGGGCCTCTATGTGCTGTATAAAGATATAGATCAGAAGAGAGCTGGCCCAGAAATCTTACATTTATTCCAGAGAGTTGTTTATTTTTGCATGCCTTGTTGAAATTAAAACCTGATTTAATTATCTACTGTACAGCATACTATAGATGTTATTTGCTGCAAGGTAGATTTTATGTGACGCAAGTGAAAAAATAGATCATTTTCAGACTAAGAACAGATGGTTTGGCTAATATATTAAAATGTGTACACACAAAATAAAATACCACTCTCACATTTTCCACTTGTATCTGCGATGTTTTTGTCCCTTACTGCCAAACAGCATTACATATGAGGTAGTATTTATCAAAAAAGCTAAAGAATATTTACAATTTTTTAAAAGTATTTAAATACCTGGCATATCCCCATAAATGACTGGGCCCTATTAATTGATCTGATATCAAATAGGTGTTGTGAGAAGATGAAATAAAATAATCACATAATGGCCGGTTCATATCTTGGTAGACAGTCTTGTGATCTTTCTTAAATATCGAACAGTCTTCCGAGTTCAAGTATCTTATAAATCCTTCAAATGACATCTGCCTTCTTTTCCTCACTGAACAAAAAAAGAAAGTAAAAAAATTCCTGTGTAAATCTAAACTGATGGTTATGTCTGTATACTTTCCATAATTTAACTAATTCTAAACATTATTAATGGAGCATAACTATTTCCTGCAATTTTTAAATTAATACAAAACAGTATAAACAGAAGTGCTAAATATGTGCAGTTCTGGAGCAGATGAGGTTCAAAATTACGAGAGGAAGTATATGAATGTGCTCTGATGTTTTTATTCTTTTATGAATATCAAGAAGAAAAGCCTACAGTAGTTCTACTTAAATATAAAGGAAAATATTTGCTGTTGTTTATTTTTGGAAAATAACATGCCAGTCAATTCCCCAAAAGAATTTTTCTTCCTCTGTAGAGAGAACAGGAATTATTCGTCAAAAGGTCAAGACTGGCAAAATAATCTTGCAGAAACTATGATTCCTACTACCAAATATCTTCCTCAATGGCAGAAAATCCCAAACAGATAGTGATGAAATATTATTTAAATTAGAATTATTTGAAGTTAAAATAGCATCTTGGCAAAATAAATGACTGCCTATAAAGATGAATTGCTAATTAAGCTTATTGTATTACCGTCTCTATAACAAAATGTGCTAATTGCCATCATACCCGTGATACTTGTCCCATTTGTTTTGTTTTTAACTGATTTAATGACAAATAGATCCATTATACTGCCAACTGCTGCTCCAGTGTCGTGCTTCAAAAGTTTTAATTCTATAAATGATATAATTTCAGAAGTCATCTTTGCTTTGAAACATAACCTAGTATGAATTAGTCAGGGATTTTGCCCATTTTTTGTTGCAATGTAATCTTCTCGTGAAGTAGTTATTTTTGTCAGCATAGCAGGATGGGGATATTTAAGCAGTAAGTAATCAAAGGTTATTTTATGGTAACAACGACTTAAAGAGGTCAGCCTTGCCAAAAACCCTCAAATCCTTATCTGACTTGTTAATTCTCAATACATTTATAAGAATCACAATTTACAGAGTAGACTTGCAATAATCAATCTTCAATATGTCTACTGACTAAAAGTTTTATATCTGAATAAGAAGTCATTAAAATCATTCTGATGAAGACAACAGAAAGAAAATAATTATTTCTAAATTGTACAGTTTTTTGAACTAGGAAATTTCACAATGTTTCAAAATACTAAATAGAAATCGAAAAGTAGCGGTGGAGGCCTTTTAGAGGTAGCCACACATTCACTGTTCTCTTTAACCACACAAATGCTATTCCTAACAAATTTCTGTCCAAATTACTCTTAAAGACCTCCATCAATGAAGAATCCGTATGCTTTCTAGAAAAACCGTTTCAATGCCCAAGTAACCTTTGTTAGAGTTTTCCCTAACGTTTACCCTGAATCTTCCTAGCTGTGCATTGTTGGTTGTATTTTGTACTATTTCTCTTCTTTTTTCAGTCTCTTATGCACATGAAGACTGCTGTTACACCTCCCCTGAGCCCACTGAGAAACATGCAATTCATTCCATCTTTCTGCTTAGATTAGATTTTCTTAGATTTCTTTCTTTCATTGTATTACTCTGACCCTTTCCAATTAGTCAACATCCTTCTTGATGTGTGATGTCCCTAAATGGAATATAGGACTTTTCCTTATGGAACTACATCCTTGTTTTCTATATCATTTCTCCAATTTGCCAAGATAATTTTGTTCCCTAATATACTTGAAGTTCTTCCCTACCGCTATCAAACCTAAATTAATAAGATAACTTCCTATTCTGTCATCCAGTTCATCAATGACATTATTGAAGTCTAGGTCCCAAGACAGTGCTCAGTGAAAGTTCAAGTTCACGTAGCCTTCCATTTTGATTCTAAACTATTGATGATTAACTTCTCAGAGTACTTTTCCAATGAGTTTTGTATCTACAATCTACTTATTTTGCCTGCCTCCTAAATATGCTTATGCAAATGCAAGAGAATGCTAAGGACCTTTTTAGCATCTACGTACAAAGTGATTTTCTCCTGCCTAGTCTGTTATTCTCCTGTTGAAGAAAACTAGATACAATTTCTTCATGAAAAAGAGGAACTGACTGCTACTCTTCTCTATTACCTTGATGGCTGATTATATATTTATTATGTTTTTCCAGTATTCTTCTGAGACCTGACTAGTATCTAGTCCCCTGGATTTTCCCTTTTTAAAATAGGTGCTACATTTGACCTTTTCTAGTCTTTCAATCCATCGTGCATTTTTCATGAGTTGTCAAAAATAATCTGTATTAGCTGAGCTTGCTAAAGTAAATTTTAAGAACTCACGGATTACTCAACCTGTCCTCATTGATCTGAAAATATTTAAGTCATTAAGAATGTCTTACCCTGTTCTTTCCATATTTTTGACTGAAATCATACTCTGGTCTCATTAATAATGTTAGCCACCTGATCATGCCTCAGTAGTGGACTGAGAGTTTCCCGTTTTTCTTTTTAATGAACATACTTGCAGAATGACCTATTGTTAACCTAACATCCCTTGATAATTGCATCTTGTTTAGTACTTTGTCTATTGATTTATCCACACAGTCATGTTATATTTTAGCAGTAGGATTAAGTTTATACTTTCTGGATCTTTAAAAATGGTTTTAATGCTTTACATGTTGCTCAGAACAGAGTATTTTTATCCTGCTTGTGTTACCTATAACGAATTACATGAGTTGTTGACTTCAGGCCTTTTAAAAGAAGACTTTCCACCAATAGTATCTGCTTTTCATTCCTGATTATTTAATTTTTTCACATCCTATATTGGCCTCTGTGGAATCACAGTTGGGCCAGTAACTACTTACTTTGCTTTTTTTTTTAATTTACTAGCCATTCTTACATGAACCTTTTTATATTTATCTTTTAAATTAATGAACAACACTGACTTTCTAAGTTTTTAATTGTTATTTTCTGAATTGTTTTTTATTATTTAATAGACATTTGTCATTAATAAAAGATGGTTACAATATTCTCATGAAGGGAACTTTTGTTGATACAAATACACTCATGACTATAAACCCCTAAATGTGAAAACAAGGTAAATTTGTGCTGCTCTGTTAGTCAATATGTAAATTATTTGGCTTCAGTAAAATTTCAATTAATGCTGCTAATCAACTGACTAAAAATACTTTATTTTTATACAGCTTATTACAGACCCACGGCCTTGCATTACATTGTTTTACAGCTTGTTTCTAAGGGATCTGCAGCTGCTGTCCTTGAACTGCACATAACTAAAACCACCATCATGTTTCTGGAGAATTACTAAAACTCTAAGCAACTTTATAAAATTTTAAGATCTATCTGTAATAAGGAAAAGATTTTGCACCAAACCATTTTGGGAACATGTGCAGTTCTATGAATTGAGATATGCAAAAGAGCATCACATGAACATAAATGGCACAGCATCTGCTTAAATAAGATTTCAGAGAAAATCTTATACTTGGTAGAAGATGTCATAGCTTTGAGAGTTTAAGATAAAGGAACACTTGATTTGTTTTTTTATTTACTTATTTTATTACTGTTACTATTCATTAACTCTTCTCCTCCAGTGCAGAAAACTTACTTAGTTTTTTTAGAAATCTCTCTTATTTATGTCCGATGAAGATACCAAAAGCTAGCTAGGAATAGATGTTCTGAGGAATTTTATGTTTTGAGGAAGAGCACAATCATACTATTTTCTGATCATTTACAGACACTTTCTGCCCCTATATTAAAAGAAATGAGAATGCACCTTCATAACTATTCCACAGTGAAAAGAAAAGATGTTTTCACAGAGGCCTTGCCTTTCTTCCCTAGAGGAACTTCAGTCTTTCGCCATTAGGATTCTTTAACAGTAGTTAGTATGCGTATGTTTATTTGCTGTTACAGACATTTAAGAAGAAACAAGGAGCAAATTCTATCTATATTCCTGTAGTTTATAAAGTTCAATGCAGTTCTCCTGTTCTCCTCTTTTTTGATAGTCAGTAATGAAATTTAATAATATTATTTTCTTCCAAACAGAATTATGATAAAAAATGTGGGTTTTTTCCCCATATTCATCCAGTTAATGTAAATTCCAACTCTGCCATATTCACAGATACTGACATTTCAAAGAGGAATTATGGATATAACCCATTTGGAAGACCTTTATAACATATCCATGGTTTTTAGAGTTTATTACTTTCTGCTTTCCTAATTGTTTATCATGGCTTTCCTAGTTCTTTATCATGAAGCTTCTTTGAAAGTATTTTTCTTTCTGTACGGAAAGAAAGAATGAAACTAAGACAGCTTTCATAAGGAAGATGTTTGGAGAATATGTCTAAAATATTACTTTTTATCTTAGAGAATATTTTAACTATGGCATAAGTTTCTTGTGCAGTTTCTGGTACAGAAAGTGAAATAACCATTTTTATTTCTCACATACGGAACAAAGAACAAAGAAATAACTAACCTTTATAGCTGAACTAGGACAGACACATTAAGGGAAATTATTTTTTAACAGAATGTAGCAGACAATATTGGCAACATCAGAATTAAAAGCTGGTTCTTCACTTTAATTGTTGTAATAAAGTACATTTTTATAACAACAAATTGTCAATGAGTTTGAAATATTTTTCTGAATCTTCATGCAGAGTAACAACAGAAATTTATAATTTAGAATCTGAAGAATGCCAACGGAGATATTTAAATTGATACAAATATGTCTGCTGGGAATTTAGGGCTTAGCTCACTAGAAATACTTGTAATCACAGAATAAGACGTTACTCTCTATCACATTACATGAATATTTAAATAATTACTAAAATTATGAATTAATAGTGTTAGTCTCAAGACTGAAATGTTCTAAGATGGAACTTCAGATTGCGTAAGATCAGAATAAAACTTCCATATTATAAGCAAACAATAAATACAGTAAATATTTACCTTCCTAAAATGAGAGCATAATTACTACTTTTCTCTAAGCCTACAGTCTAAGGAGCCTTTTTCACCTAACTCACATTTGCAACTAATACTGCTGCATACTGGAATAGAGTTGAGATTGTCTTCTGGTGATGAAACTTCCTAAAACTGGATATTTACATCATCTTCTCCCATCTGAATTCTTTCATGTTTCATAAGCCAGGGTCCAGTCATTCACTTAGTCAAGATTTTTTAATCGTATTTTCATTTCACTTGATTTTTATTAAATCTTTGAGAATCTGACTGAAGCCTCCCTCTTCCATGTCAAATTTGATTTAAATTGGTGAATGGCCTCAAAAGGTCTCCTTCATGAGCACAAGCCTTCTCTGTCATATACACAAATGCACACAGGAAAGCAAATTAAAAAGATCATAAATGCCAAAAATATTTTTTTTTTATTCCCAGAGACATTCTGGACACTTATAAAAAAAAAGATAAAGTGCATTTGGTTAGTATGAAATGTTTTCTTTAATCTCAATGAGTCAATATTTCTATTTGAAATTTATAATAAAATGAAGAGACAACAATGTTAGCATTGAACAAAACTGATATTTGAATGTTATTGAGAGACAACAGTCAGGTATTACCCACTTAACCAGTCTTATGATCAGTTGCTAAAAATGGATCCTTCAGCCAAAAATGGAAGCTTTAGCATTAAAAAAAAGCATATGTAGCATTTTTCCATTTTAAGCTGTATAATAAAAATAGAAAAGCAATGTATTCTGTATTTTTCCTGAACTAACTAAAGTATCCTCAGATAGTTAATGCAGAGTTTTCCAGCTCAACAGCTAAGAAAATTCTTCTCCTTGTGAATGCAAATGTTATGCTATGAATGGACTAAATGTTATGGATTGACTTGTCAGTGCTGTGTGCGTATATAAAAATCTAGTCATTGTTTTTATCTTCATCTTGACATACCAACCTTATCAGATTGTGGTTTTTATTAGTTGCAAACTGCTCAATAAAGTGTCAAAATCTGCCCTTTTAACTCACTGCAATGTATACGACAAGGCTAGCAGAAGAGTCTAAAAGATCATCCAGATGAAGAATATTTTATACTAAATTCAGAATGACAATTGCACAAAATGATCTATTATTACACTATATGAATCAATGATCATGTCAATCATATCTGCAACTTTCCATTAACTATTCCTGAGTAAGAGTCAAAGGAGCATTAACAATACAGCTATTATTTCATTCAGTAAGATTATTCCAATCAGAAGATTAACAATTTGTTCATAGACGAAGAAACAAACAAAAATTTGACTTAGCATTTGGAATTTAAAACAGACATTAAATTTAAACTGTAGAAATTTTATCTGATACTTATGAATGTATTTTCTAACTCAGCGGAGGTTACTGAGTACCTAACCACTTTATAGCTATTAACTTTCTCATCAAAATAGATAATTCAAAAAAAAACCCTTTTAAACCAGTAACTTAATATACAGTTACTTAATAAACACATTTATTAAGAGTAGGATAGATTCAACAAGAAAAGTAGGACTTACTCAACAAAATATGTTCTAGTTCGAAAGACAACCTCAAAAAGTAGTATATAGAATCAAATGTTTTGTAGCTATTGCTGTACAGTGAGCAACACTTAATGAAATAACAAATGCCTTCTTGTAGAAAGAGAGATCCTGCTTCTTCTTTCTAAGGGAATGATCAACATAGACCTTCCAGGGCCTTCCAGACCTTCCCAAATGAAGCCTTTTTCCTTCTTGGGTTTAACCCTGATTTTCCTCAAACAGTTATCAGTCCCACCCAATACCACACACTGGGAAACAAACAAAGTTAACCAATTTGAATATCCAATCTTCAGCTTCCATTGAACACAATAACAGCTTCCAATAAACTGCAGTTAGTTCTGGTTTGCATTCTCAGCTTAGCTGCAAATTTTGCATCTACTTATGTTCAATGAAGCTCAGCAGAAAAGTCACATCACAACCTGAAACAGCGCTCAATAGCTGGTGTACTGATACTACAGACTTAACAAATTTCCACTCATCTCTGATGTCTTACAACATGATTAGAAAGGGTAATCAGGTACTTATGAAGATCTTGCATTTCATCAGAAGTGATTCTTCTATAAGTAAGTCAAGGAGACACATCAGTCTTAACCTCTCCCTTGTTTTTTGGTTTGTTTTTTTTAAATAAGTGAATCAAAAAACTTGGAGAATAGTATATATTGAGCAAACAAGCAGAATGCCAGATAGGAACCCTACAGAAAATAAAGTAAAAAATAGTTTGCAATGACCAACAGAGAGTTGGAGAACAAAAGGTATAGAAGTACAAGGGAAAGAGATAAACAAATGAAAGAGAAAAGAGATGAGAATACACAGGAGAAGAGAAAGGAGACTGCTGTGGAAATAAAGAAATTAAAACACAGAAATAAAAAATAAATATATGACTAATAAGATGAGACTTTTAGTGTACTACGTGTATGTTTCTTTTTCACATAGTAGTCTCAGAATATTATTTTGATTATGTTTATTTAAACACTCATCAAAATATAACAGGAAATGCTCCAAATAAACCAATTACAGCCACAGAAAACCCCTTCCACAGGAAAAAAGATGGGCTTTGTAGTTATGCCTGGCTCAATAGGGCAAAGAACTCTCACTGTTTAGAAAAAATATTTGGTCTGCAAAGTGTTCATGAAACCAGGAAGAACCCAGCTTGAGCTCCAGTTTTCAGTCTGAATTATCAGTGCAAGCTGATTAGATAATTTCAATCTACTGCAACAAGAAAAATGCCATGGATTTACTAGGGCATAATAAAATTAAAACAGCATGAAAAAAGTAATCTACAAAACTGGAAATCAGAGGAGGTCCCAATGACTAGAGAAAGACAAACATTGAACCTATTTTCAAAAAGGGTAAAGACAATCCAAGGAACTACAACTTGGTTAGCTTCACTTTCACCCCTGGGAAAACCATAGTGCAATAACTCTTGATGGTATTTCTGGACACATGATAAGAAGGTAGTAGCGAGAAAGGATTTACCATGGATAAACCATGCTTGACCAACCTGATTTCTTTCCACAATGAAATGTCTAGATCTGCAGATGAGGAGAGAACAGTGGATGTTGTCTACTTCAACTTTAGCAAGGCTTTCAGCATCCCTTACTAAAGCATCCTTTTACCCACATCATCACTTTGCAGTCTGGATGAATGGGCTGCTAGCTGAAAAACTGGCTGGAACACCTGGCTCAAAGGATAGTGATTAACTGGTCATACTCTACCTGTTACAGTTACAGATGGAGCTCCTCAAGGGTCCATCTGGGGCTCTATCCTGTTTAATAGGAATGAGTTAGAGGAACAGATCCTCACCTCACATCCAGTCTCACCTCTGTCCCTGGGAAGGTGATGGAGCACCTTATTCTGCATACCATTTCCAGACATGTGAAGGACAAGAAGGTGATCAGGAGTAGTCAGAACAGATTTACAAAGGGGAAATCATGCTTAACCAACATGATAACCCCCTACTGTGAGATGACTGGCTTGGTGGATGAGTGGAGAACAGTGGATGTTGTTTATCTTGACTTTAGCAAGGGTTTTGACATTGTCTCCTATAACATCCTCATAGATTAGGCTGATGAAGTACAGGCTAGATAAGTGGACAGTGAGGTGGACTGAAAATTAGCTGAACTCCTGGGCTCAGAAGTTTGTGATCAGCAGCTCAAAATCCAGTTGGAGGGCAGTTACTAGTGCTGTCCCCCATGTGTTGATACTGAGGCCAATACCATTTAATATCTTCATTAAAGACTTGGATGATGGGACTGAATGCATCCTCAGCAAGTTTGTAAGTGATACAAAACTTGGAGGAGCAGCTGATAGACAAGATATTTTGCACTGCCATTCAGAGAGACCTCGAAAAGCTGGAGAAATGGGCCAACAGCAATCTTATGAAGTCCAACAGAGGCAAATGCCAAGTTCTGCACCTGGGGAAGAATAATTCCATGTACCTGTCCAGGCTGGGGGTTGACCAGGAGAGCACCTTTATAGAGAAGAACCTGAGGAGTCCTGGTGGACAAGTTGAACATGAGCCAGCAATGTGCTCTCATGACAAAGATGGCCAACAGCACATTGGGCTGCACCAGGAAGAGTGTTGCCAGCAGGTTGAGGAAGTTGTTCATTCCCCTCTACTCAGCCCCAGTGAGTCCATGTCTGGAGTGCTGTGTCCAGTTTTGGGCTCTCTGTACAAGAAAGATATTGATCTATTGGAGCAAGCCCAGTGAATGCCAAAAAGATGATTAAGTGACTGGAGACATCTGAAGAGATGCTGAGAGATCTGGGACTGTTTAGCCTAGAAGAAAAGAAGGTTCGGGGGGAATCTTATCACTGTTTATAAATATCTGATGGAAGGGAGTAAAGAATAGGGAGTCAGACTCTTCTCAGTGGTGTCCGGTAACAGGACAAAATGTAATGGGCACAAACTGAAACACAGAAAATTGCATCTGAACTTCTTCACTGTGAAAACAGTGAGCACTGGAACAGGTTGACCAGCCTGACTTGACACAGTCCTGGGCAACTTGCTCTAGCTGATCCTGCTTGAGCAGAATCACTGTTCTGTGATTCTGTAAGAGGGAATTTACCCTCAAGAAACTTGTAGATGATACCATATTGGGGGTTCAATCAATACACTTGAAGTCAGGGCTGCCAAGGACCTAGACAGGCTAGAAGAATCGGCTGACAGAAACCTGATGGAATTCAACAAGGATCAATAAACAAGGATATAATGTCCTTAATCTGGGAAGAACGAATCCTCTGCAATGGTACAGGCTAGGGACCGGCTGGCTGGTAGGCAGCTCTGCTGAAAAGGACCTGGGAGCCATGCAGACCAGTAGGCTAAACATGAGACAGCAGTGGGCCCAGACAGCGATGAATGTTAATAGCACACCGGATAGAATTCACAGAACAGCCAGTAAATTGGAGGAATTAATTATTACCCTTTACTTGGTACTTGCTAGACCACATCATTTCCAGTTTGAGGCCTTTCAATACAAGAAAGATGTTGAGTAACCAGAGCAAGTCTGAGAGAAGGCTGGAGGAGGTCATGATCTGTGAGGAGACAATTACAGAACTGGGCTTCTTCAGCCTGGAGAAGAGAAGACTTAGAGAGGACATAGTAGTAGTGTTACTAGTATTTATTAGGGGATTATTAAGGAGAGAAGAAAGCTCTTTGCAGAGATGGATCATGGGAAGAAAAGAGTCAGTGGTCATAAACTGAAACACAACCGTTTCTGACTGAGTAAAAGGAGGGAGAAAAAAAGAATCAGTTTTGACCTTGTTTTCAGTAGAAGACTGAACTAGCCTGAGGTCCCTTTCCATCTGAAAAATTCTATGATTCTTTCATAGTAAACGTGTGTATTTAGAGGCCTAATTGTAGAAGCTGATCACAGAACAGAAAGAATATGACATTTTAGCTTAGGAGAACATAAATATATCTTTAACCCAAGTATTAAGGATAATGGCAGCAGTAGACTGCTGCCAGATGATGGCACAGATTAATAACAAGACCACATGCCCACCAAACACCCTGAGCATCCACAATGTTTGCCAGCCTATTTTAGTGCACCATGGATATTGTTGCCAATGATATCCAGCTGAGGGCTGGATACTCAAGAGTAACTATCCAATATTTCATTTTTTTCCTTCTGCAACATCTGTGAATTAGAGGATTCTTACGTTTAAACTTTCACAACACTCAAACATAGACACACCAAGTGCAAAAAGTATGACTGATACTTCTGAAAATAGACAGGTGTATTTTCTGCCATTCAGTTTCCAAGACAAACATCCTATGCTGAACAGACAGCTTGCTAACAAAACACAATTTCTATCTTTTTCTTTACAGTTTCACATTTATTTCCTTTAATTAAATAAGCAAAATGATTTTTAAACATTTGGTTAAGCCTAAAAATTCAGTCTGATTTCCTAATAATGGCCATTCATATGTCTTAGTGGGCATTAAGATTTAGTACAGCTTCTATCAGCTCATCTACTCTATAAAATTTGCCTTTTGTTTGAAGCAATCCACATGTAGGTTTTGGATCAATCTACTGCAGCAAGGACTAAGAATGACTGATCTGGAAGTAATGTGCTACCACTGAGCAATATGCAGTGCAAATTTATGCTGCTTATAATGGCTTTTTACATTACCACTTCCCTAGTATTTAAAGGTCTGAATTAAAAAAAAAATTATATATGTGGCTTACAATCAATATTATACATTAATTTTCTTTAAAATGTCCATTTATATAATCAAATGATTCAAAAAAAAACACAGTAGCTGACAGAATCACAATAAATAACTTAAAATTAAATACTTAAATGATACTTACCTTCTTCAATGGGTTCATACTTCGAAATAATTTCTAAGGCAGTTGTTTCATTGGCTTCTGTTTCAAATTGTTCTTTTTTGAGGAATGTGATGAGCTCGGTGTCAGCTAGAATTTTGTGATTTGGAGAATAAGTGCAGAAAACTTCGTGAAACTCAGGTCTGTGTACAATCGTTCGATAGATTGCCCTGAAGTCTTCTATGTTGATAGTTGGTACCTTCCGTTTGTCAACTGTTTTCTGAAAAAAAACTCAAAACAGTCAGTATAAGGTCTGCAAAGATTCAAAGACAGATGAACAACAGTCCATTAAAACTTATCATAAAAGCTAAAGAGCTCCTATATGCAATTTTTAAAATTTGCCTTGTGGTTTAAGATATTTTATATAAATTAGAATGCATTGTATGACACAATTAGCATCTAAGCAATTACAGTGTACTTCTTATATATATAATGCATATGCAATATTAAAACTTTATTTAATACAGCACTGAAATACCTTTCAATACAATAAAATCCACAGCATATTACATCAGTCCAATTGAAACTTAAATCATATTGTAAACACTTTCAGCTAAATTTACATACAATATACAGTAACCACTAATATAAAAAAAAGAAATAAGGATGACCCAATTATCATGAGATTCAAGTCCTTCAATAGATCAAATAAGAAGCACTATCTGAAGTCTGGAGAAAAGCTACTCTATAATAACCTATGGTTTTACACTGAATTCTTAACAGACCAGAATGTCTAACTCTTACTAATTATTCGCACATTCAGAATTCTTAAAATGTACGCTTGTTTTCATAAATACAGCTTACAAAGTGTTAGCATACTGATTAATTTCAGTGTTTGAGTATAAAAGCTACTAGAAAAATCAAAAGGGTGAAAGAGGCTGAGTAGAATACAGTTTGTTACTGTTTCTGGCATGTACATTTTTCCTCAGACTTGACAGTGTTATTTATCCATTAAAATTTTCTATACAAAATAGATATTTGTGCATACAAAATGTAGATTTTCTAACACTGTAGCTTGTCTTGTTCTTAAAAGATGCCAAATTAAGGCAGACTTTGGGAATTTACTCGCAAAATTATGTGCAATGATCATAAATAAACACCATTCCATTGTCCCACCAGTTATTCCTGTAAGCGGAGCAGAACTCACCATCACTGTCTCCTTCAACTGAGATTACCAAAAAGGATAGATTTTAGCACCTAATAACACAGCACCTACTGTGGTTAACAGCCTGCTCTCTCCTCCATCCTGAATTTCCATAAACATTTTACTTGGGTTCTGGCTGCTGTTTGGTGTAGATTTTTGTCTACTACTAGACTAACAGGAATTTAAGGGACACCATACAGACTAAAGGCGTAATGCTACATTATCAGATTCTTCCTGTGCAGAATAGTCCCCAGCAACAGACATCTGAAAGAATACAACTATAAAAGTAAAAATATATTAGATCACCAAAACAAGAACAAATGTAAGTTTCGTGGGGAGTTCTAACCAAATAATTTTATAAATCATTTAATCATTTAATTTAATTTAGGTATTTTCTTGGAGTTTGTTTAAGAGAAATTTAATGATCAATATTAACTAAAATCATCAGCAAGAAATAATTCAATATAAACACTAATAATATATTTTCATTATTGCTTTAGAAATCCCCTGTCTAAGGTTGATATCTTCAATCTATTTTTAATGTCTTTAACAATCTGCAAATTTTCTCATGTCTGTGAAATAGAAAAAGAAATATCAACTCATTCTGAAATTAAAGTAGTATATCAGTATATCAGGACTCAGGAGACCTTTACTTAGTTATTGGCACAAGTGAAGTTGGGCAAAAAATTAAATTTTCTATCTCCGTTGCCCATTACTGAAATGCAGACAATGCTACTACCCAGTGGTGCTTTGAAATTAGTGTTGTAGGGCTCAAAAAAATATAAAAAATGCTGCTATATAGTTTTTGTTGTGAAATCTGTATTAATCTTATTTTTATCAATTTTTTCTAATTTTGATATTTTCCAAATGAGAATTACAGAAAAAGAAATTAAGATAGAATAAACAAAACAAAAAAGTGAATTCTTTAAAAACTATGTTTATGGATTTTTAGATCAATGTATAGTTAGTGAAAATGATGGTAGTAAATTGCTTACCATTTTTACGTACTATTATCTTGATGAACAATTTCAGACAAAAAAAAAACAATCCAAATACTCAAATCTCCCTCAAAAAGCAAAGACTGGTTAGCAGCACTGTTAAGAATAAGTAGCTCATACTGTTAAGTACATTGTACTGTTAAATATAATCAGATCAGACTTGTTCTATGCAGGTCAGTTCCTCAAATAATTATTCTCTTCTATACCTACAACTGATCATCTAAAATTTCTCTCCGAAAGCAAAGTCAGTGGAAAATACAGAAAGCAATGATAAAGAGTTTCAAGTTCTTAGGCTGGCAATTCTCTCTGTGCAGCACAAGATGTTGAGAAAAATCACAGGCAGCAGCCCCCACATTTAAAAAGGACTGAGCCACACAACTATTTTTACCTTGGCAGGACAAGGCAGAGACGAAGGCAGAATGGGGAAATACTAATGCCTTGCTCTACAGCCTGCCTATCAGCATGACACGGTCTAACAGTTTCTCACTGTCCATAGCTTCATTTCCTCTACTAAACCTGGACAAGATTAGCTAACTGGTTAAACATTTCTCAAGGAAAGCAGATATATATATAGCACATAGCTTCATTTCCTTAGGAAAACTGTTTAAGTGTGTGCATATATATATACACACATATACATATACACACATATATATACCTATATACACATATATACATATATATATACATATGCACACACACATGCATACATAGATATATGAGTGTGCATGTGTGTATATCTATACACATACATATATATACATATCCCCTTTTTTGGCAAAAAATGAGCTAGAAATAAAAATCATACATCTTCTTTTGAATAATCACAAAAGTGGACTGGAAGAACATAAAATCCCAGTATGTCCAAAGGCAATTTTGCTATGTTTGCTCACTGGGCCTATATTCACCCAATGGTAGTTTACTAGCCTATTTAGTAAATCTAATTTCCAGTTGTACAATGTAACCTACATAGAAATCTGTTGCCAGATCTCAAGGCCACATCCTACCTCAGGGGCTGGGGTGGCATTCCCACTCCTCCAGGCATGCCTCATCAATATATCCCAGGGGTGCAAAATCACACGAAAAAGCATATTGGAGTCACATTGACTCCAAGGGGAAGCAGATCAGACATTGCCATATTATATCCTGGCTATAGGACTGTGGGGAAAAGGAGGGAAGTTAGGAAGTCACTCAAATGGCTCTGACCGGCATCAGACAGGGCCCATTCGCTTGAGCATAATTCGAGCACCAGGAAGGCGGCAGACGCAGCTGCATGGGATGAAGCCAGAAAAGCTTCAGTTTTCTCAAGTGAGGTCTTGTTACAAAAATGTTGCCAATCAAGGCCTGCATATTTTCCATCATCCTATACTATTTTGATAGGGTAAAGAGATGGTGTTAATGCAACCACTCAGTTACCTATTTTATACAGAAATAAAAGATCTGAATGAGGCACATTATTTGCTAATTTTTCACAACCTACTAGAATGAAATTCACTTCTAAAAACCTTAAATTAAAGAAAGCACAGGTATAAAGCCCTAGTGCAACTGGCTTTCTATCTGTACTTAATTGATTAATCTATATATTCCTCACCTTAAAAACATGTTTTACATGAATGTAATCAAAAGTGATTTGGAGTTTACTGAGCAGTTTCATCGTGCTGTCTAAATCGATCTTCCCGTTTCTGAACTCATTCTGAATGATGGACAAAAACCACGTGCGAGAGAGATCAGGTTAAGGAAACTTCTGACTCATTTTGGTGCCTTTTAAAACGGCGTGCAGGGGGAGAGAGGGGCGAGGGGTGATTAAAAAAAAATAAAAATAAAAGGTTTGTACGTTTTCTCCTCGTATGCTTGAACCTCCTTGTCTTCTGATTTCTGATTATACAGCAGGCTCTGCGGCATGCAGCAGAATGTTTTTGCCCTGCACCTGGAGACTCTGAGGGCAAAGATGGCAAAATGGGGAAAGATGAAGGGTGTAAAGGAAAAACTAGGGCAGCCAGAGGTGAAGAAGGGTGTGCAAAGGAAGGAGGGAAACGCTGGCTGGGGAGGCCAAGCGTGGGTGGAGGAACTGCGGGAGCAGCGAGCCGGCAGCAAGGAGGCGAGAGGGCGGCAGCGCCCGGCTCCATGCCCCTACAGTCAGGCTGCTCAGGCTGCCGGGCCCCTTCCTTGGTGGGGTGGCCGCAGGCCTTGGGGCAGGCGGGCGCACGGCCCCGGCAGTGTCGGGCGAAGGCAAGCTGAGGAGGCGGATATCTGTTCTCTTCCATGGCGGCTCCTCATCGCCTGCTCCGGTCCCCTCACTGCGGTGGTGTCGGCAGCGCGCGGCAGGACATCACCTCGGCTCGCTCCGGTTCCCCGCGGGGGGCCTTCCCCCTGCCCCCTTGCCCCGGTGCCCGCCCCCCGCCCTGGCCCCCCAGCTCCCGCTGCCCCCCCGTGGCTCTGGCCCCCCGGTGCTCTATTCCGCGCCGCTGTGAGGTCACAAATGGCCACCATCTCGTGCTGTCTGCCTGGCCACCATCTCGCACTGCCCAGCCACCATCTCATGCTGCCTGGCCACCACCTTACACTGCCCAGCCGCCATCTTGTGCTGCCTGGCTGCCATCTCGCACTGCCCGTCCACCATCTTGTGCTGCCTGGTTGCCATTTCCCACCACTTTTGTGGCCACGAGGTGCCCTACCCTGGTCTGCCCACCCTTTGGGGAGCCCTGGTATGCGCCCAGGGCAGGGCCTGCTGCCATTGGAAAAGGCACCTCTGGTTTGCAGCCTGCTGCTTCAGGCCCCTCCCGGGGAGTTTGCCCAGGTCGTCCAGGACCTCCGGGCGCTGGTGCATGATGAGGAGCTGCTGAGGCGCGAGGCCGCCCGTGTCGGGGCCTGGCACAGCAAAAACCATTTCCCTCCAGTCCAAATTAATGAGCACACCGTGCTGGTGACCCGTTACAACGATTTAGGTGGAAACCGCTTCTTTGACCCTCAGGACAAGCTGTCTTTTGCGTTTTACCACCTGAGCGGGGTGGCCAGCGAGTACCGCCTCCACGACGTGCTGCTCGATGAGGGGGAGCTGCAGAGAGGGGCCCTCCACAAGGGCCTGAAGGAGTACGTGAGCTGCCACTTCCCCACCGGCAACTGCTGTGTCTTCCGAAAAAACGCGAGGAAGACGCAGATCTTTGTGGCCTGCATCGAGGCTCATCAGTACCAGCCTTCGGGATGCTGGAATGGCCTCTGGAAGTCCGACTGGACTCTTGCCCTGACTCCAGTTACCACTCAGGTTACGGGGATCTTCCTCCTCCAAATGCACTACTTCAACGGTGCCAACCTCCATGTAACGGTCAGTAAGTCTGTGAGCGAACCGCTCAATGTGACGGACCAAAGTCAGCTTTCCATAGATTTTGTGAAACTTGTGAAAGCTGAGGACACCAAGTTGCATATGGCCATCCTGGAAAACATGCAGGCCTTGTCAGAGGATATATGGGGGAAAAATCTGCGGAGGAAACTCCCTATCACTCGTACTTTTATAAACTGGAATAGACTGCTGAATGAGCAGCCTCTGTAGATCCGTGTCTCCAGCACAGAAATACCTCTATGTCTATTGAAATGCACCACTTGATATGGTGGTCTAAATAAAAAATAGAAGAGGAAGAAGAAACAGGGGAGTTATTTAGTTGATTTATTTCTGGATAACTCCGGAAAGTGCAGAAGCTGTCATCACTGCATCGCCACTTCGAAAATAATTCAGGTCTGTAGTGATTGAAAGTCATTTATTGTTTGGCTTTTTTTCCTGTATGTTCTTTTCAGCTGTTTCTAGAGGTACTGCTAATGGTCACTGTCAAAGGCAGTATGCAACTGTAGATGGACCAACTAGGTATCATGTTCTTTTTTAATTTTCTTCAATCTTGTATATACATATTTAATTTCATACTATCATCTGTAGCGTTTATTATAAGGAAACTGGTAAGATGGGTTGGCAAAGATACTGAGGTACTCTTATTAGGCATTTTAGTGATCCTAAAATCCAAGAAGTTTGGCCTTCAGGCTTTACTATCTCTATATATACAAGCATCTCTGTATATACATCTCTGTATATACAAGAGATATCCCTAATGGAGTCCCATGAACAAAGAGAGATCAGTGTGCAGGAGGAATAAATTTATTATAACTAGTGCAGAAAGTATTTCAGGATTAACTAGGGCTGTACATTGGCTGTTGCCTGTCTCATTTCAGAATAAAAGAAACAATGCCATTTCCCTTTTCCTAGTTTTTGTCTGAATTATAAGTGAATATTACAAATACCAAAGAGATTTATGTGATTGATTCGTGGTTTCTTAATATGAAACAAAAACATATGTTCATGTATTCTTAGTATAGAGGTATCGAAACAAGAATTCTTCAAAAGCTGCTATAAAGATATAAAATAAGAGTTTTTACTTAGAAAGGTTATAGCTCTAAGGATTAAAAATAGTAGGAAAGACAAGATGGCAGGGCAGGGTAGGACCAGAGGGTGCGTGGGGCACTTGGGCATTGTGCAGAGGTATTGGGGCTAGCTGCTTGCGAGCTAGCTCAGGTAGCAGAAGTGGCAATGCTACCTCCACAGGTCGTTTTACAGTTAGCAGCAAGGCTAAGTAGCCTGGGTACTTACTGGTAACATCTAGTTTGTTTATATTTTGTGTGTAGGCATGAGTTTCACAGGCAGGTATTCTAGCAATACTTTGCTTTTCAAACCATGATAGTGTCACTTTGCTAATATGGTGTATTACTATAAATTAAATGCCTACCACACTTGCTGTTTTCTCTAAACATATGTTTTGATTTGGAGTTTTATTAGAAACAAAGCCTAATTTGAAGCAGTGCTTTGTAAATACTAAACTTTATAAAAATGTTGAAATGAACTTTTAAATGTTATTCTTACAAATGTCATTTTTTAACGTAAGCATAATATTTTGCTTTTGTATGTCACAGCTAATAGCAATTATTTTGTGATCTGGATTCAGCATGCCCTTTTGTTAATACTCATCAGTGGGATTATAGCTGCAGTGCTCACACTGGCTGTGATTGCCTTCATTGTCTTTTTTTCTTAAATGAAGTAGAAGACTACTTATTTTGGTTATGTTATGGCATACTTGTTTAGTTATATACTTGTCTGGCATTGTTGTGGTTTTGGAGATAACCAACAAGGTTATCCAACCTTCAGCTTACTCTTCCAAAGCAAAATGAAGATTTTGCTTTGTGTTAATATCTGATTTAGGAGGTTCCTTACTTTATACATCAGGATGCGGTAATTAATTACCCAGACAAGACAGTATCAAGAAGATACTTAATATAAATCCATTATTCTACATCATCCTATATTGTTGATGATGAAGTCATATGCTCTATTTTTATTTAAGAATTTACTCATTTAAAGCCCTGTTGCAGCAGAAGGAAATGTAGTGTTGCCAATATTTGAATACAACTGCAATAAATGAAATATTTCCATTAACATATATTGAATTTCTTCAAATTTACATTGACTAGACCACATTTTTCATCTAACTTGTTTATGGTCACACAGCACCAGGAGTCTGTTCGTTTTGTGCTAATTTGCGTGCAGAAAGGTATTTGTTATGTAGTTTCCTTTCTGCAAGCAGAAAACAGACTGCTGCCCTCATGAAAATGTCCCTTGACAGATGTCCATTTGTTAGAGAATCTGCATCATGGACTTGAAGAGGGAGAAGGATGAAGTGGGGAGAGCAATCTCTGCACTCCTTTGGTGTATACAGAAAGCCTTATTACCTATGGGTCATTCTCTTTTCACCCCACAGCTGCTACTGATATCCATCTAATACCAGCCTAGCTTTTTTAGTGCTGGAGACTACTCAATGATCAAGCAGCTGACTTTGCATGGTATTTATTTGAATATGTAGTTATTTCTTTATAGAAAATAATGTTATTAAAATCTAATAAACCCCAGTGCTCCTATAATGAGTAACCTCTTGTGAGTGTAGTTCATGTATGCGGTACAGAATGGGTGGTGAAGTTTCTGAAATATATTTAAGTGCTAACAGAAATAGGGACACAGCACTAGAAATTTTGAATTTTGGAAAAAGCACTTTATTTAAACACAAATGTTGAACATGAACTAACAGTAAGGCACCATGGAAAAAACTAAGCAATTAAATGACTTTCAGTATAGATAGTCAGTATCCATATTTATTCCACCGTATCCATCTCCTTTGAGATGCAAATATGTGACATTTTACAATATACTGTTCTGTTAAATTAAATTCTTTCTTCCTTAGAGTGCAGTCTTTATAAAGCAAAGCTGTAGCAAGGAGTGAAAGAATAAAAACATTTAATATTGTAGTATCAGGTAGTGAACCCATTTTTCTATCTTCCCTGTCAGTCTGCTATCTATGAACTTTCCATCTTCCTTGAATTTCCTTTCTCTCTAGGAGAGGGAATCTGTGATACCAGGATCTGCAGGGAGAGCTGCTCAGAGGAATAGAGCGGGGTCAAGGTTTTGATTTGGCTGAAAACGCTTACTTATTCCTTGCAAGGCTTATGAAATGTATCTGGAAAACAGAAAGACAATATAGTCTTTGTTAATTATTTCCACTCTGCATTCTCCATGATGGGTTTGATCTTTTTGTGTTTGGAAAGCTGAAACATAGGGAGCAATAGCCATTACCAGAAGAAAGCCAAGTTGCACTGCTCCATTGAAACTTTACATAACTTCTACATATTTGTTTTTGTGACTGCATATGTCTGAGATTTAGTAGCAACCTGTTACTCGTTTGCCTTTACCGGAATTTTTTGTCTGGGGATTACATTCCAATTCAAATTATCTTTATTCCTAAAATCCTCTTCCTTTTTTGTCTACTGCTGTGCAAACTACTCACATTATTATAGCTTCTTGTGAATCCTTCATTTTTAATTGGCACTAAGCTGAAAAATAGGCATATGAAACTAAAATGAAAGTTGAAGTTCTCAGATTGTAACTTACAATTGCTTTCAGTAGCAGACTGGGGTGTAGCAAACCTGAAACTGGAGCTGTATCTATGGTTTGTTTGCAAGGATAACTATGTATTGATGGAAACTTGCTTTCTGCCTGCAAAAATGCATTATCATCAAGTAGCTTTCTGTAGTATGCTTCGAACTTTGCCTTCCCCTCACCCTTCTCTTTGGTAATTACTGAGCAGTCACAATTATTTACCTCAAAGGGGATGATCACTGACTTACTCAATTCAGGAATGTGTTTCAAACCTTTACACAATGAGATGCAATTCTTATTGAAAATAAAATTGGAAAGGTACCTAAACTCTGCTACTCAACCAAAACGCTTGTGATCTCCTTGAATTTACAGAGTTGGTACAGATGTACCTGAGCCAAACTGGCTCAGATTTTTAATTTCTGAAAATAATTGTTGTATCTACCATTAATTGTTACTGCAAAGAAAATTATCATTTTTATTATGCCAGTAACATTAGAGCTTAGTTTAGGCTTCATTATCAGCTTCCAGATGCACTAAAATTGGATGAAAATCAACACTTAATATCAACATTTGAATTGGATAGTTAATGTTCACATTATAAACTTTGTTTCATATTCTGCTAGTACTGTAGCAGGCAGTAGACCTATCGAAATGAGCAATGAGCAATGTTAGCAAAATGACTTTCACCTAGCAGAGTTCCAGAAACATCAGATGTAATTGCAACATAGTTCATAATTTCATTTTTAGTTATGCTAAACTAAAAGCAACTTTCTTTTTAGTTTCAGAATAGATGGACAAAGCTTTAACAGGCACTGAAGACTCAGGTTACCTGTTGGCACCATGCCTGCAGAAAGCAAGGCATGTTTACTTGTAGCATTGATCAACAGAAGAAATTTGTGTTTTCACTGTTGTATTCTCCAAAAATGAGTATTAATTCTTTCTCTGTCTCATTTATCAAACGAGAACGACAATATTGTAAAAGAAATCCTACTTGGATGTTTTCCAGAATATAGTCTGTATTAAATTCTCCACTGTAATCCTCACTCCTTACTGTCAAGTTTTGGAGAAGGAAAAATATAGTTATTGAATGAGCTTGAAACAGCAGGAAAAAAAATGACAGAAATACGATGAATGTGATGCCAAATGTATTTCTCTCACTAATTTCAAATAATGAATACATTGATGCTCCAATTAGGGTAAGACTAAATTCAAGGATTTTTTTTCCCCTTTCTAAAGTCAGAACAGTTTAATATGTTCAACAAATCTGAAAAAAGTGGATTCATTACACACAAAGTGCAAAATATTTTCCAAGCTTGTATCAGTATGACACAATTACAGAAACAATGTTTTTAAATTAAGCTTTGGAGTTATTAAAAAAGTAGAGTGGTTTCAAAAATTTGCAAGAAACTATTATTCAAAGCATGATATCCACAGTTACCAGAGGTATTTGTTGTAGTAGGACTAAGGAATTGCAACCATAAAAAATTGAGAGAATAAGGGACCTATTAATCGATAAAACAGGTGACCCATGTTATATCAGGTCATTTATGTAGCAGATTATCTTTGAAAGAAACGGGATTCTGGGATCCTAATAATAATAGGATCTGGGAGGGAAGATTATTCTTTACATAACACATTTGGAAGAAAAGGGAATGTACTTCCTGTTTTTGTCTAAATGCAGGCATTGGTGTTTTGGTCCTGAATCTTTATACATAGTTAAAAGTTTGTGTTTCCCACTTATTTACTAATGAACATTTCAACACTTGTATATCTACTTCTGGTTTTGGTAACATTTATAACTGTTGTGTTGCTAACAAAAGAAGCTGAGAATCTTTCTAAATATTCTTTTATAACTGGAAGGCTAAAAATTTAAATTTTGCATGGCAATAATCATAGCCATCTTTTCAGAGTGTGCTGATTGTGATAAAACACTAGAATTTTAAAATACAGTTTGCAGATCAGAGATGCATGGGCTTCTAACTATGTATTCACCAGAATTGCATCTGAGGCAGATGTCTCTCCTTCTTGTGGGAATGGAAGCCTAGTGTCTAACATGATATTAGAGAAGAACTAGCAACCTGCAACAGGAGGAATGAAGAAAAGAGCGTAAGTGGAAGGATGCTGATGAAAAATGTGAATAAGGCAAATTTGCAATTGGAGAAAGAAAGAAAAAAAGACCAGTATTATCTTTTTACACACCTGGAGCTTGAGGACACTATTCAGGAGAGCAGGACTGAAGTCCCAGATCCACTATCTTTCCTTCCTAAACTTTTGGATGAGTCACATGAATCTAGACTTGCAGAGAATTTAAATTAGTACTGGATATGTGTGATTTTTAGTCTTTCTGCGCACAGGCAAGCTAACAGTTCTTTATGAAATCAATCCTATGATTTCATAGGAATTCTATGAGAATACATTAAAACTGTGAATAAAAAATACAATTTGGTCTTTGGTATCTAAGATATGGAACAGTTATGTGTTACCACGTATGTGTAAAATATCCACAAGCCCAAATGAAACTCTTTCATAGTTAATACAGATTTGTTTCACAAAAGGGGAAAAGCATCAGGAAACAGGAAATTTTCTAGCCATATTGAGATTTCATATTAAGAACCTGCAACCTCAAGCACGTTTCTATGTTCTTGTACCTGATGGCTTTAACCAGCAAAGCTTCACAAGCTACCCACACAAACCATAGATCAGTGCACCAGCCCTCACAAGCCTACAGTTATTTAGGTATGCTCATCTCAGGCTTCACTGGGTGCAAGGAGCTTATGTTTCAGGTAGGTATAGCCTTCTGAAGTAGATTGAAGGTAAAGCAAGCTTATTCACACACTGTTTATTCTTAAACACAAGGAATTTAGAGGCCCAGAGAAAACAAACAAATTCTGTAGAGTGCAATGCTGCTCATGTAATTTCACTGCTACCTGTCTACGGAGGTCAGACTACTTTTCCTGCCTGTTTGCCCTGTTCTTTTTTCCATGTATTGACCTCTCTTTCATATGTAAGCACCTCTCTTGAATTTTATTTCAAACTTTGCTTCTCTGTGTACTGCCAATTGCAGAAGAGGTTTAGACTCTAGTGTTGCAACCTCTTTTAGTTTCAAATATGACCAACTGCAGTAAACTTGTAAGTGACAGAAATGTGGCTAAGACCAAAGCAAGAAGCTTCAGCCTTCTTGGGACTGTGGAGAAACCCCTCTGAATGTTTGTCTATCATCTCACTTGAATGCCTCATGGAAACACAATAGCCAACCAGATTTTCTAAGAAAAACATTAGGCCTCTTTTCCTCTCGGTTGTCCACAGTCATTTTCACAGGAATGGTAATTTTTTTGAAGGGCGAGGATGCCTTCTCTGTTTTTGCCTTTTCTTTCTTCCCGTCTTCTACCTACAACATCCAGAGAGGGAGAGAGGTGAAGGGATACAGGACACTCAACGTGAACACATCTCTCAACCCTGAAAAGACAGGAAATTCCACTTCAGTCACCGTCCTGCACTTTTAAAAGAATAGGGGATTTTTTCATATTCTTCTTCTTGTCTGCAAGAGGGAGAAGTGACCTTCACACCATCTCAGGTTAAAGGGAAGGAGTAAAGAATATCAGGAAGTCAGAGGGAATGAGTAAGAAAAGATAGGAATGACATAAAACCCCATTTGGGATTGGAAAGCTGGGAGGAATTTTTCTGTTTTTACAAATGGAGGACAGAAGGAACTGATGTCCAAAGGTTGGGCTGGTGCAAGATTCAGAGCTTCTGCATCCTTCAGAGGGGCAAAATCTCCTTTCTCCACAAGCCAGTGAGAAGTGAGAGTCCTAATTAATACAGAAAAATATTTGCAGTGTGTATGGAGAATTTAAAAATAACAAGTCCTACCTTTGAATTAGTTTAGTTATCTAATTATTTCTGATCCTTTGAGGTGGGAAGTGTTGGTGTTCTCTACGGAAGATCATTAAAAGTCAAAACTTATGATTTTAGGGGCACATCATTAAAAGTTGGTTGCTCCTGAGGGTTTTCTTACAGCTTCTGAGACATAATCTGTACACTGAGAAGTAAGATTTTAATTCTGAATGTATGGTGCAGACCATACTTAGGCCTATATTCAAAAAGAAGGAAATATGAATTAGTGTTCACTGTCATGAATGTTCATAGCTGAAAATTGTCATAGTGGTGCACATCACATTCTGACATCAGTCCTCCAATTACTCTGTCTGGGGATTGTGGACTGTTCTTTTCCTGTGGTTCATTTTTTTGCCTGCAGGCCCCCATTACTTTCCCATGAAAGTCAATGTGTAGTTTGGAGTCCTATGCTGACAGAAGGTTGGGACAGGGCTGGGTAACATACCCAGATCTGGAATTTATGGACTGAAACAGTTTGAGGGACTTAACCCTTCAAAGGGTTAAGAAAAAAAAATCAGTCTTCAGGTGCATCAGTCACTTCTCTTTGAGTGGGCAACTGACAGCTAAGCTTCCTAGAGAGGGGTTTTAGTATGTTGGGTTACAAGAGAAGCCTTTGGTTTCAGGTAAAAATACTTTCTGTCTGGAATGAGATAGTCAAAAGGAAGGTAGAGGAGTATAAATTAGTAGAGATTTGTAGTTTAGTTTACTGTAGACTGAAGAGATTGTCCTCTGAGAAGCTCCCCCACTCGGAGGTCAGACCCATAGAATCAGAAATAGAAACTCTTGTATATGTGTACTACTGTGTTGTCCTGTGTGCATCATGAAGTCATTAGGATCCCCTTGACTTCAGAGTGAGTGCTATAGATAACTTACATTTAAAAACAGTTACATTTCAAATCATAAAGTTTCCTTCTACTGTCTTTCTTGCTTTATAGTATTCAGCAGGTGATAAAAATCATTTCTTGTTTCTAACATATTTGAGCTAATTAGTAAATATCTTCTACAAATCCCTGTGATTATGGAATTACTCATGTCTAAAGAAAACATTTTAGCCAGTTCACTGTTGATAATATTAATTTTGCTTAAGAACTTTATTTCATATAAGACTTCACATTTGCAACTTAGTTATAATTATATTCTCATTAGAGACAGATATGAGAAGTGCAGCTTATTTCAAGTATTTATTATTCATACTTGTATTGTTAATGAATTAATGCCTGAAGTGCATCTGTACTAAAAAGTCACCTTCTTGTTCATCAGTTTTGCATGTCCATAAAATAAATGTGATTGCTTAAGGTACTGTATTACCTAGATTAAGTGCCATTGCTTTCCATATATAACATCTGCATGCAAATTTATTCTGTTGTTCTTTCTTAAATAATTAACATTATCTGCTAATACATTCTTGTTCAGACCAGTTCCTCTAGTAATTATAATTGAGTGTGCAGCACATATTCACTGAGCATCTATATTTCCATTCTCTCTCTTCCCGTCAAAAGGTCATTTTGAAGATACATCAACAACATGCTTTCTATGATCTGTAAGCCCTGCAAAAGACAAACTGTTATTTCAGCCTCTGGGATGTAGTTCCATATGCCTAAATCCATTACAAAACATGGATTTAGCTGAACCCAGTGAAAAGTGTAATTAACATTTTTGTATTCTGTGCACAATAATTTATTTTCCATTATCAAAGTTATGTAGGCTGCCAAATGTGTGATACAGATTATAGGACAAACTGTGCTTAAAAAGAATTTTTTTTCAAAACAATGTGTTATGTCCTGTGAAGTATTCATGGGGAGAATGACAAGATTAAAATGCATAGATTCTGTTTTGCCTTCAGCTGTTTTCTGGCTCCTCTATTTAAGTCCTAGTTCAACAAAATACTTAATTGTTTGATTAATTGTAATCATTAGATTATTTCCACTGGGAACAATATTAAAATAAAAATAATATGATGGTACAGCTGGGTATATTGATTGATACAAAACTGAAGGACCTGATACAAAGTGCACAGATAGCAACAGAAAGCTTTCCTTGTCTTGACTGTGAAATTTACATTGGCCTGGAAAAAGTTCCTGTAGGCCAGGCTTCCAGTCCTTTGCTCCAGCTGCTCTTGTAAATTAATTTAAATTATCTTGTTCCATTTTATTGTCTTAGTCTGTGAAACATGGGTTATGAAGCAATTACTTTTATTTAGCTTACTAAAACTAGATCCAGAAAAGAATGCAAGTGTCTAGAAATTTCAGCAACTTTATATATATAGAAATATATACACATATATGTATATGTATTATCTATACACACATGCACACACACACACATATGTATGTAGTATTTCTGATGTATGCCATTTCTCAAGTTGCTAACTTGCTAGTGTAACCACAAGTCAAATTAGCCAGCTGCATATATTTTACTTCCCTTTGATAACTGTCATGCCTTATAATTTCTTATATTATATTCTTGATAGTGTAGCCACAGGTCAAGTTTGACCATATGTACAAACACCCTAATAGAGCGCTTTGTGAACACAAGTGCCTGGCATCGATTTCACAGCTGTGAACACATCAGGCAGGGAATGGCTGCACTGGCCTGTAGAAAGAGATGCTGAAGGGAAAGGTGTGTTTGAAATGCTGCCTCTGTACAGAGCTTATCTGCGTTCTTGCAGCCCTAAGAATTGCAGCCATGTAAGACTGAAATTCACTACTCCAGATCCAGAAGCATAAAATAAGTCTTTGTTTTGTTTCATTTTTCTCTTAGTGGGGTGGTGATTCTGCTGACCAATTTTTATACAGTAGCATTTTTAAGATTCACCCAGAAAATGAGAAATTGTGTTTGAAACCTTCTTAATTTAGGGAGGTTCAACTCTGTGTTCCCTTTTTGCTATAAACCGGCCCATAGTGGCAACACAGTCCTCTATTCCTGTAAAAATGTGTTCATGTGAACCACAGAATGGACAATTAAAGAGAATAAAATGAACATCACTCTTGGCTCAGCTGGAAGAGAGTTGTAAAACTGCATTCTGATCCCTTCTTCTGTAGTTTAATCCAATGAAGGTTTAATACAATTTTTTTAAACTTCTCATAAATGCTTTTTGTGGATTCAGTATAGTATAATCCTTTTTTGGGAGAAGGTAATTAATCACTGTTACCTCAGACATGCATTGAGAAAGTACATATGTGAAAGACAGTGGGCTGCTGCCATTCTGCGGTAGTGGAGATTACAAATGTACCATCAGATGGTCAGAAGGAAAGAAGAAATTAGGTGCAGAATGAAAGAGAAAAAAAACTTAGATTTTTGTCCATCATTAGCATATTTATTTTAGACTTTGAGATTATTTCTTGTACTTGCTTTTTTAAACAAGAGCACTTTTAAAAATTTCCTAAAGATGCTTATGATTATTAAAAGGATTTTTTGAACTCTGAAAATACATAAGACCATATCACAGGAAGCACAAAGTAACTGCAAGTTTAACCCCATAAGTTAGTATGTAATTCTGAGGTCTATCTTCTTTTGATATTGGCAAAATATTGCATAAGCAAGAAAGTTGGAGAGGAATTAAAAAGAATTCTATGTCTTTATCATAAAATTCTATGTTCAGAAGTCATTTATCCTTCTGTTCCTGTTTTATTAAACCCTTCATAGGTGGCATAATCCTTAAAATTTTAACTCCCTTTAAGAAGTTCCCATATTTCATTTTCTTCTAAAAGACCAAATTATTAACAATGTCATACTGTAAAAATGTCATATAAAGACATCATTATATGCTAAACAGAAAGGAAATTTCTAGAGGCTGTAAGCTTTAGGTCAAAGGACAGTTATTTGTAGCTCATTAGTATGATGAAGTGAAATCTGGAATGCTATTAAATGTTTGTTTAAGACATAATTAGTGGGAATTTATGCATTTTCAATACTCCATACTGATCTGTAGTCTCATATCATCAGTGGTAGAAATGCTTTTCTGGATATATTATTTACTTCTTCCATGAGCAGGCAAACAATGTAAAAGCCACATGTAGTACTTAACATTTGTTTACTTTTATTCTTTTTGCCCCCTCTCTCTTTTCTCAGCTGTGGAACACTGAATGCCAAATAATAATTTTACAGGAGAGCTCAACTCAGCCTGTCCTGTTTCCTATCTTCCCATAGATATTTGAAGAAAAATCAAATAAAAGTTGAATTAGCCTCATGATTTGGGACACAGGTGAAACATCAGCTTCCAGGTTGGAGTGACGTGAATACTAAGCACCGCAAAGGCTATTGCTCAGGTTTATGAGGCTAAATGCTGATGGTCTCTTTGCTCAGCCTGGTCAAAAGCAGAATAAAGACTCCACACCAGAGGTTTTAGCTGGAAGATGGAGTGAATTGATGTATTCCACTTTTCTCTTGCCAGGGAGGCCGGTGTAAATGCCTTTCTCCTTCCACACACACACTGTGTGATTTGTTCAGCTTCCTCAATTTAGTGGCTCACCCACTATCTCAGCCTCTGGACAAGCACTACTTCCTCTCTTTAAAGCCAGCTCTGGAGGCACAGTTGTAGACTAGACAGTAGAAGCTCTCCTTCAGTATTTTAAGGAGAAAGGATGAAGGTCTTGTCTTTCACTAGCACACAGAAAAGAAGCAATGCTGGGCAAGAACACTGGTGAATATGAGCACTCACACAAAAAAAGAAAAGGAAGAAGACTCCTTGTTCTTAGAGTATCATAGTATCTGACCCTGGAGTCAGGAGTCTCCTTCTCTAGAGATATTCAAAACCTGCCTGGGTGCAACCCTGTCTAACATGCTCTAGGTGACCCTGCTTGAGCAGGGGGGTTGCATTAGACGATCTTCAGAGGTCCCTTCCAACTTCAACCATTCTGTGATTCTGTGACCCTTCTCCAGGGGGGAAAAAAAAAAGAGAGAGAGAGAGAATATAGTAGATATAAGGTTCATATGGTTCTATCAGACAGTCAAGACAAGGACTAGTAAATTCTGAAAGATGAAAACCTTAACAAAAGCATTAAAGATACTCAGAGCAAATACAATGCTCTCTGTAGCTTGTATGTGCTTATATAAGAATGAAGCACAAAAATAATTCAGTGAAACCTGTGTATTTTTAAAAAGAATGAACAATATTTCCGTTCCTGCACGTAGCCATTTTTTAAGAGTGAATTACTTAAGATAGATATGGAATTTTAAAAAATATACAATGGCTTGCTAGTTATTAAATTCCAAAGATATGTTATGTATTAAAACACAATGCTGTTGTATTAGATATTAGAAAGACATATACTTTATTGCATAAAATATATCATTTTACACTTAGACCAAATTTGGACATTTTCATTTTTCTCATCCCAATTTAGCTACTCCATTTTATACCAGATAAAAATCTGGCCTCAGGATTAGTGGGGCAGATATTGATTTTTGTCTAGAATCACAATTATGCTGCAATAGTAGTTTTTGGGCAATGACAAGCAAGAATCTCCCATCCACTTGGTATTAAATCCATCTAAAATCTTTGCACACTAGAGCTTGGTACCGAGATATCTAAGTGCCAACAAACCTAGTCTTGCAACAGATTCATTACTGCTCTGTCCAAGGAGCTAAGACCCAAGCTAATGAGTTTACATATGTGCAGTATAAGCTACTGTGGCTAGCCTGCTTTTAGAACCCATGTCGTATCTCTCTTAGTATCCACAGCTGTGTTGCATAGCAAATATACCAGCACAGTGTTGCCTCTGGGGCCACTGCAAATGCACTGTGGACATTAAATGCCCTATATAACACAGGGTAAACCTGCCATTAGAAAATATATTTGGACGGGGTGGGGTGGGGAGGACGCTACATAGGTGCACACTTAAAAAGTAAGAGAGCCAAGAAAATTAGGAGAGCCAAAATTTGTAAAAGGGCTAAGCTTTAATTCACTGATAGGATGCAAGCTGTAATCAGTTATTCAGCGTTTCACGCTGTGTCATTGAAGAGTCATCCTGTGCAGGTTTCAAATAATCCTCACAAGGAAAAAGGTTGAAGTGAAAGGCATATTTAGGGGATTACTGAAAAATGAAAGCATCCAAGCAAGCTGAAGCTGAGTACGCTGGGTACATCTATAGCACTGTACACATTTCAGCATAATCAAACTTTTCATGTGAAAGAAAATTTAATGATCCGATAATAATTGGTTGATAGCTAAACTTTTTCCCTGCTTGCCAAGTAGATTTACAAATACACAGTTAGAAATACAGATTTGGCTACTACAACTAATATAATTATGGAAAGTTGAAGGCTTTGTAAGCAGAATGTGTCAGAATCTGCATACTTTCAAAATAACAGCACATACTATATTTTCAGAATATTAGACTTTGAAAGGACTAACTGATAGATTAAAACATTGCACTTAAAACATTTTTGATCACAGATTATTGTAAATCCCTCTAAATCCATTGTTATTATATGTAAACATAATATACCTCATGATAAGAATCTATCCCACAGTGAGATACTTCCATATTTCATCTAATTTAATTTAATAATTTGTTTATAAAAAGACATCACTTGTACAAATCAGAATAGCTTTATGAAAAATATCTGATTCCACTTTTTATTTATATTAAAACAATATATAAAGGCCTTAATCATGCCAAATCATGTGAAATATTGTTACACATATCTATTCCAAAAAGCGTACAGTCTGAGTAAAGGCTTGTATATATTTATATATGTGTGTGTGTGTATATATATATATATATATATATATATATATATATGATTTCTGTAGCTTTGACAATGTCAGTTTAGAAGCCTGTACATTAATTGTCTCATATGGACCTGTTTATCATGCTTATAATGGTATTGCTTATTCTAATGAATTCCCAAGAAGAAGCTTTACCTGTACAACATATTTACAGTCGATCCATCCTACAGGTTATATTATCAGTATAAAGCCGCTTCCCTAAGTGAATTAATGTAATGGTATAGAAATACTTGCAAATACATAGTCAGACACCTCAAGGCAAATAAAAATTAATAAATAAAGTACAGTTTGGCTTGTTGGACAGGGACAAACAGCATCAGAAAAATCAGTTCCCACTAGTGAGAGGAATAAAATTGTAATGAGTCATAGTTCAGTCTTACATGGGACAAGCAGCAAGCCCTTGGAGATAGAATAAAGAGTCTGCCCAGTGAGACAAGCTGAAATTGGTATTAAAGCAACAGTATCCAACATAGAAAAGTAGTTAACTTAGGTCCCACCCTCGTTCCGTATGGAATCAGATTTATCAAATACACAGAGAGAGATCGGTAAGTGTACAGTTCCTGTCCAATGTTTCACATTGCTCCTGAGAAAGGCCTGGGAGAGACATGAGCCACTTCTGCAAGTGCTATTCAGATAAGTCATTCCCATCTTTCCTCATCTCTGTGCACTTGCTCTGTGCATGAGCAGGCTGTAGGCACAAATGCCTGTGGTTCTGGCAGGCTGTTCCCTTAGATATGCATTTTTCCTTAAGGCATGTTCTACATCATGTTGACAGGACATGTCACATGACAGCGGAGGAAATATCTGCTTCTCAAGAGAGATGGTGGCAAAAAGTATCATGCTGTTGTTACAGCAATTCTACTAGCTTGTTTGAAGGATACTTCAAAAAGTGCATAGCGTGAAAAACCCATTGGGCCACAGCTCCTCTGGGTCCCTTTCCAGTGTTTCACCAACCTCACAATAAAAATATTTTTTGTTGTGTATCAGGTCAGAATTTCCCATATTCCAACTGGTGCGTGTTATCTTTCATTTTTTCACTGTGCATCTCTGAGAAGACACTGGACCTGTCTTCTCTATATCCTCCCATAAGGTAGCAGTCAATTGACATTAGATCCGTCCTTTGCTTTCTCTTCTTAAAGCTGAACCAACCTAGCTCTCTCAGCCTCTCCTTGTACATCATGTGCTCCAGCCCTCTAAACGTCCTGTTGGCCCTTCACTGGGCTTGCTCCAGTATGTCAATGTCTTTCTTGTACTGAGGAGCCCACAGTTTGACACAGTCTCCAGACACAGTTTCACAAATGCTAAATTGAGGGGAGCTCTTTAGTCAGCCCAACTTTATTAAGCAGATTGCTTCCAAGTGTGTGAAGACTTCCGTTAAAACTACTACCACTGAGAGCAGGGAGATAATCTTTTCTTTATTTCTCTTGCTCCAGTAATAGTCACCCATACGGAATAGAAAGGTGGGAAGCAACTGGGTTACAATGCACAGGGGTAAGAAGCTGGTGAAAGATGAAACAGAAAAGTTAAAAAACTGGGACTTGGGTAAGGGCCAGAGGCAAAAGGATTCCATAGCCACAGGACCACCTTATATCTTCTGAATTTGCTTTTACTTTTTGCATTTAGCTCTGAAATCCAGTGGTAAAATATGTGTCTACCTTCTAGCTTATGGGTAACTCAATGACCTTCTTTGTTAACTGAAGTGACAGACATTTGCACTATATAGCTAAATGAGCCACTCTTGTGCATGTAAGAAACATGTAGGAATTAACATTGTTTCACATTTCAGAATTCTTATTTTGATCAGTTTGCTCATTGTAGCCCCTAGGAAATTATATTTAAAATCTATCTTTAAAGAGCAATATATTGAAAGCCAAGCACTCAGATGTGAATACTTTTAAGTATCCATACTTTCTGATGCAGTCTTAAACTGCACAGTTATATATTAGTGATTTTCTGCTTGGTTAGTTGGTTTGTTGGTTAGCTTATTTTGTGTAAGAATTCTGTTTCATTCATTACCTTGCTTCATTCATCTGAACAAATGGGGGAAGTACTTTAAATTTTTTCTTTTTCCAGCATGCTAGGATGAAAGAAGGAAGAACCATATTTTAATATGGGCTATTTTTAAAATAGATTGAACAGAGACTATTGCTGTGCAGAACTTGAAACAGAATGGTACAATTTAGTACCCCTGACTTCATCAGTGAACTATCAACTCCAATTCCCTATATATAACGGTTCATCTTACATCTTTGTGAAAGTACTTGAATTGCCACTGCAAATTCTCATTTCTGTCATCACTTAATTGAAATGTTCTAGATGCAAAAGAAAGGCAGTTAAATCATTAGCTCTTCAGTGACATACATATTCAGCTTTTCAGTTACTGGGTGTTTGTTCCCAGTATCAAGAAGATGGACTATGTTTCAGGAAATCAATTCTGTTCTCATTTAAGTCGGAGGACCTTGCAATTGCCACATATCCTGCTCATTCTTCAAAAAGATTTATTACAAAACATGTAGAAATTCAAATGAGATTCCCTGAAAATTTAGGTTCCCTGGAGGCAAACTCTGCAGTATATGGCCTCAATCTTGCAAAGGTGTCTTGTCACATGAACCTCTGAAGGCTACTGCAAATCCCCACTGGGGTCCCTACTGGAGAAAATAGGATTGTGGCAAAGCACAAGGAGGAAGTTTCTACCATGCTGACTGCCATTTTGGCTAAACCAGGAAAATCTATATTTCATCTAGAGACTAAAATTAAAATAACATTAAGACTGAAATTTCTAATATACAGAGTCTGCTCTTACGTTTGGGGAAAGGCCAGCAGTAATCAAAGCCCAGGAGATTTAAGGTAAGAATGAATTAAAGGCAATTACCCCAATTGTAGGTTACCTTCTCAGACTGAAAATACATGACTTTTATTTCATCTGCCCTTTCATGATTAAGGATTGCTTATATTCTGGTTGTTTGTGCAAGCAGAAAGCCACCTTTCCCTAAGATATCAAATGGGTGCTTGTAAAAAGTTGATTAATAAGAAGTTGACATAATTATTCTTACTCACTCTCTGAGCTAGAATATTGCAGTTTCAGGTACTCATGCCTTTTGAGCCAGAAAGTACAAGGGCAATAGGGGAATTCTCTAGAAAACCCCAAAAGGTCATCTGGTTTTTTTTGTTTCTAAGTTCTTGTGAAAAGATTCCTTTTCTTTTTAAGTGAATTTGAATAATTCAATCATGATTTTAAACTAAATGCTGAAAAGTCAGCACCCTTGCTCAGTCTGGGATCAAAATGGGAAAGAAAGAATTCTGACCTTTCTAACAGATATCATCCCAAAAGTCAATCTTTTTTTATTGAATTTCAGTCATTCATCAAACTTTGAACTGCAGCCTTCAAAATATTGTATATTCATTTATTATGGATAGTTACATATTACATAATAACAATAACCACTGATTTCTCATCCCTAAAGTTATCAAAGGCCATCTAAAATTCATGAATGCCTTTCATCAAGTTTCAAATTTGTGGATTCCCGAGAGTTTTGATCCTATCTAGATTTTATCTAGCATTACTGTCAGAGTGGTGAATGAGTCTCCACTAAAAGCAGATGATGCTACTGCCACTACCTTGTTGCAAACACTGAATGGAAGGTTGAAGGAAAGTCATAATCTTAGTCCTTTCTGTCTACCCAACTCCTTTTACTGCATCTCTGTGTTGTGAAACAAAGTAGTTACAGTTTGCAGGTAGTTTGCCCACCAGCAATAGTTCGAACTGCTAAATTTTGCTTTGATATCTAAATTCAGAGGAAATCCAGAATAATTTTAAGTGAAAAACAAAATTAGAGTTATATGAGTTATCCTTTTTGAATACAGATTATATCTATGATCCACAAAGTGTTTACTCACATTTGTTTTTTTTTTGAAAAACTTGCTTTATTCTTGTCTTTGTTGAGAGACCCTAGATGAGCTGTAGTGCAGTTTGTGATATATTATCTGCTTGAAGTTTTGTTTGTTGTGGTTAGTCACCAAGACCTCTTGTTGAGAAATGTATTTGGTCTTCCTCATATCCCTGCCCAGCTGATCATAATTCATGTGATCAGAAGGATCATTTCTGCTCAACAGAACCTATCTCTATTTTTATTCAGATGTAAATCACATTTATGTTGAACTCAGAAATCTTAGAAGTATTCTGTTTCTGTTCTTTGTGTCTTCTGACTCTGTCAAATTGTATCCTAGTAAATTTATTGTCTTCTCTAATTTCTTCATGGAGTCTCATATTTTTTTAATACAAGACACTCTCAGTTTCACAAGGGAATATACCTGGATGTTCTTATGCATTGATTCTCGTGTACCATCAACCACTATTCCAGTGTACTAGATGCATGTGTAATGCATTCCAGTATACTAGATGCAATTGGTGTACTGTATTTTCTCCTTTACTCCCCTAATTAATGGATCATTATCCTACAATTTATAATTAATTTCATTAATCACTCAGTTTTACATCATGAGTGGTCTGTCAGTTCCCTGTATCAGCACATAGAGCTGTTGGTGACTTCTAAAGTAGACAGTAAAGGAATGCACACTGCTGGCTGATTTCCTCAAATAGGAAAAATAATATACCTGACCCTGAATGTTCTAGACATCATCTGTGTTTGGACAAACATTCATCAACAAACCCAAAATTAGAACAGCTCATCATAAACACAATGGTCACTCTGCAGTATCCCACAGGCTAGAGTTTCCCAGTTCCAAATAGCTCTTCTCCAATTCCTCTCTCTGGCCTCTGTCCAGATGAAGTAACTTACAGAAGTGTTTTCTTTGAATAAGTTCTGCCATCCTTAACAGGAACTGTGCCCTGTGATCTCTGACTGATTGGAAGACTTCTCCACTGGGTCCAAACTTCTGTTCTTAAAACCATCTTTGAAATTATTGGCTATTGCCAGACATGTTCTTATCAGAAAGTTGAATATCTGATAAGGGGCAACACACATTTTAATATGTCCTATTTCAAGCCATTTTCCCACATATTTGGATCTTTAGGATGGTGAAGTAGATGTCATTGTTCTTTCATAGACAAAGTCAATATAACATCAGTTAATGAAAGGAACTCTTTTATTCCTTCTTACCTCCATGACTTTGTACAGAAATATTTTGTACTTTGGAACAGAGAGAGTGTAAGAATGCACATTTTCCTGGAATTACACTTGTATCCAGATAGTGATAACTTTCTGAGAGACAAAGGGAGTTAAGGTAAGTTGACTGATATGATGAAGTGCGGAACATTATGTCTTTCACCTCATGGCTACTGCCTGTTATACTCCCAGTAATACTTCCATGATGAAAATACTATATATGTTGCAAATTGTATGGACAGCTAAAACGCAGTACTACACAGGGAACTGTGAAACAAATGTTACGCAGTATTGTAATCGGTAAAATGGGGACTGATTTGGAACTGACAAGTGCTGGCAAGCTCATCTGGAAACACAGATGTGTGAGCAGACATTTTATATATATCCTGAACATTTCTACTATCCCTTTCTGTACAGAATTACTCTAGTATAAGTATTTGATAGAGCAATAAAGTACCAGTGAAATTGATAGCTAAAATTAAGTAATGTAATTCTTTTTTGAAGGTCACTGGCACAAAAGCTAGGTTGACAGATAGTTTGCCTCAAATTTGTAAGAAGTGGTTGGCAATAGTTACCTGCAAGTTTTTTAATTAAAAAAGAAATTAAACCAGTATTTTTTTTTGCATGACTGTTAGACCTATTTTGCAATGCTGCAAACTCTCAGAACCAAAGAAACTGCAAATTCTGCCTCCAAAACCATTGTCATTCAGCTAGCAGCTCTGCTTAACAGACTCATTACTTATTAGAGTCACATAGGCTTGTTTTCATATTTCAGAAAACACAGAGAAATAAAGAAATAGGCTTTTTATCCACCAAAAGTTGCAAAAGTTCAGGTACCAAAATTTTTGGACAGCAAAGTATAAACAACAAAGTGTGTGAGGGTAGATTATGCATCAGCTTAACTAACAGCAAATCAGATTAATTACACTGACCTCATTGGCAAAAGAGAGATCAAAATCTAGTCTTATGGCTAATATACAAGCTGAAACAGGTGACCATAAGTCTATTGTATTGTACTAGAAAATGGAAGCTTATTTACCAGAAAAAAATTGTTCCTTGTCGTTCTGTTTTTTTTAAAAAAAAGGGATATATTTTCTGTATCAAGTTACATAAGTATAACGCCAGAGTAATTACCAAAAGTGAAACATAAAATACATTGCTTGCTAGTAATTGAACAGTTCTTGCTAGTAATTGATATCTGTGGTGTTTCACTTTGATTTGTTCATCAACTGCTAGATCTGCATTCAACTGTGGAGACCTTGTTGACTAAAGCTTTTCAAACATGAGATATTCTTCAGCCCTATTGCAGCTATTGAAATCACAAAGAGAATTCAATACATTCCAACCATGACATAAGTCATTCTTTTTCAGAATAGCTGACTATCAAGATTATGGTAATATCTATCAATTCAATCTCTTCTGAAAGGCACTCATGGAGAATGATATAAAACTTGATTTTAAATCACATGCTGCCCCAGAAATGTTGAATTTGTGTATTGAAGAAGTTACATGTCTATGGGGCTTGTCTGCATAATATTGCATCCTCTCAGTCCTTGAATTTGTGTGAGGATGAATGCAGTCTGCTCTCACATACAAAATCCCACTGACTTCAAGATTTGGCACCGAATGTGCTGAAATTCTTGAAAAGGGATTTAAAAATATAAAATTACAGACTCCTGTTATTTTTATGTCAATGAATTAATGTTCACTGAGCACACAAGGATGTACTTTAAAGAAGACAGAGAGCACAATAAATGGAAGATCTGTAATGCCAAACATTTCCTAAAAGACCTGCTGATTTTTTTTGTTGTGTTTGATATTTAGTATAGTTTGTAAAAAAGTTGTATATTGATATTGGATCAAAAATCAGTACCCTACTCTAACCCCTGAACATGAGCTTCTTTTTAAAGAATGTTAATATTTAATTTGTTAATTTAATTTGTTCCAAGTAATACAGATTTTTCTTGTTCCAGCAACCAATAGTTTTCCTTTTTTCCATACCAGCTATATAATAATGAGATCACAGCTTTAAGTCCATAGAATCTCACGGCAGAAGAGCAGTAGGTGGGCAGCAGCATTTTATTCAGTACAAAATAAATTGTTTCATTTTCCATATGAAGATTAAGGTTAGTTTAAAAAAATGATACAGCATTTAATACTGTATAAAGTATTAATGTGGACATTTTGGATATTTTGAAAACAAAAATTTCTTTTTTAATCAACACAATTTTATAAAACTAAAAAAGAGAATCACATATATAATGACGCATGATTGCATGCATACTTGATCTGCAGGGCATCTTACAAATGCTCTTTCAGAGCAGTTATCTGAGGAGAGTTAAGCAAATATAACTATCAGACTTTTGTTCAAGATTGTTCTTTCTCCTCTCTGGTATTCCTTCCTCATGCATTATTTTTTATATTTTGCCTTTTATTGCCTTGAGCTGTATTTTTGATGATAGCGTCAAAACCAAGGCTTATTTATGTTGTTTCAGTTTGAATGTATAAAAGTAAATAATTTCCAGTTATGTAATTATTGTCACTTTAAATAGCTGTGTCTTTGTGATTCGCTTTATAACTACTGTCACTTTCCAGTGACTGCTGAGCATTCAAATACCTGTAGTCTGGCTGAGAGCCGTCATTAGCAAATCAAAGCAGATGTATTTGTACATGTATTTTTTTCTTCTCAGCCCTCAGAAATCTCCATATGCTGCTACCTTAACTTTTGACTCCTGCCAAACCCCTTAGTCTGCCTGTTAGCAAACATTGTTTTACCTCTATACTGAGATTTTGTAATAAGTAATTTTTGCATGCTAGGGAAAAAACAGTGGTAAATACGGTGTTTTTTATACAGACTTCTAGTACTCCCAGTGGCAGAGCAGTGATTCAGGTGAATTTCTCTGAGTCACGCTCTGGGCAAGCTGCCCTCATCCTTGTTCCTTGGATTTCCCCCCCTTCCCCTGCCAAGGAGCCTTCCTGCCCGTGGTGCTGTCCTGTCCTCACTGGGGAACCAAATGAGCAGGAACCATTACAGATTTGCCCGCAGCAAAGCCTGCTGTTTCTCACTAGCATATAATTGCTGGCCATTGGATTTCTTAGACGATTACATGCAATTTACTTACAAAATACTTTTTCTTTATTCAGTAGGAATCTTCAGTAAGGAAATACTATGATTCAGAGCTTCTGACATGAGGTGTGTGAGACCTGATTCAATAACTACTTCACCAGAGAGTTGGAGAAATGACTTTGATGCCTTGGGCTGCAGCTCTCTGTTGAATGAGGAAGAAAGGGTCTCCTTTCTTTTGCCTTTTTGTTATCTATTTAGACTGTAAGGCCCTGGGGTTGCAGGTGGTGCTTTGCAAAACACAGGTCCCCATTTCAGTGTTAGAATCATCAAGACAGAATTCGTTAAAAGGCTGAAGAGGTATAGGTCAGACATTAAGCAAATTGAAGGGTGCAGAAGCATCAGTCATTAAAAGGGTGAATGATTGCTAATAGCCAACTGTCACTGAAAAAATGAGGGGAAGAAGAGGATATTTCTGAGCAATCATACCTACTCATTAACTCAGTAATAATCATATCTTTGGCTAGTGAACTCCTTGCACTTCAGGCCTGGATTTTATTTAGCTAAGGCTAAAGTTGTTATCAAGAATCATTCCTCTGTCCCCAGGTTGTTGTTTTAAGTTCACTATAGTGATAAATCTAAAACAGCTATTATTTTAGCATCCTTCTATTGGCATCAGGTACAAAGGTCACCAAATTTGTGTCACTACTTTATTTTCTACTTCAATTTCTGACATCTAGAGTGCATAGATCACCAATGTGTTTAGTTTTTAAAATGCCTGAAATATATGGTTTTGTAGCAGAAGATGGAAATACCAAAAAAAAAAACCCTCCATCCTGATGTTTTGGGACGACATATAAAAATGACAATTTCGAATATGGTTCACTTTTTAACAGAAGATAAAAAAATCAATAAAAACCTAGGTTTTTTTAGTTTTAATTTTTTTCTGATTGTGCTGTCCCCAGTTGCCCTCAACTTATAGTGGATAGTACATAGCAAAATAACTGACTTATTTGGGAAAGGCTCTTTTTAGCTGGAGACAGAGTGGGAAAATATGTAACTTCTTAATTAAAGTGGTACCTCTTTTTAAAAAGGTTAATTAAACTAATTTCTGCATATATTTTGGAGGAGGAAGGAAAAGAAAGTGCTAAATATGCAAAGAAATAGTAAACTAATAAGACAAATCTGTTCAAACCAGGAGTACCAAAAAGGACAGAATCAGAAAGACAGTAAAAAGTGACTCTCTGGAAAGACAGTTTTAATCTGATTCATTGCTGTTTTGACTACTTTTAATAGCCAAATGTCCTACTTTTACACAATATCTTGTGCATTTTATCCAGTCTGGTAAACATAAGTAGACCAGATAGCTCTGCTGTATTTAGAAGCTTTGAATTCAGAATGATGGATGTGTACAGGAAAAAAAAAAAAAAAAAAAAAAAAAAAAAAAAAAAAAAAGTGATCTTTAAAATTATCTCTTAATCACAAATTTGCTTTCAACAATATGTTTTAGTAAGGCAGCCATAAGTTATAAACATAGCATTTAACCTTTATTGTTTTGGCCATCAAGGAAAATATTATCACAATATTTTAGATGATCATTTATGAAAAGCTAATAGGTTTTTTGTATAAATTTTAGGTTTTTCAGTCATGAAATGTGTTGTTTGACAACATAAATACTTTACTTCTGATCTCACAAAAATGTCCTTTCAAAAGGACAATAAAACAGCCAAAGAAAATTAATTAGAGTTGGGACTGTAAAATATTCTGCTCTAACTACTATGGTAATTTAAGGATTTGAGAAAACACACCCAGCACACTAAATTGTGTCCTCATTTTCCAACTTTTCTACCCTAACTTATACTGTAAGGATATAAATTAAAAGATCTCTGCAGTGACTTTTAATCAGGGTATAAAGGCACGAGAGTAAAATAATAATATGTAACAATGTAACACTTAACATCTAAGGATTGCTGAACAAATAATTCTTGTGAACATCCTTCTGATACAATATATACCTCCATTTCTTTTCTATATTTATAAGCAGAAGACAAAGTTCAAAGCCAGTGATTTAAAGCTTGAGGCTTTGGGGAAGTGTAATGTAATATTTGATGTGCGTGTTCAGCAGGCAGGACCTGATTAGGAGCACGGCTACTTTGCAAACTCAGGCCCCTTCTCCAGGGTACTTGAATCGGTGCTAGGTGCTATTGCACCCCCAATTGCTGCTGTTCATGTTTCAAGGACAGCAAAGTTGAAACACTGAAACTGTAATCTTAAATTACCTGGTGTGTTGAGCAGAGTTTGAGATGAGAACCCTGAAGAGATCTGTCCCTTACTCAATCTTTTTTCTTTCTTTCTTTCTTTCTTTCTTTTTCCCCTATAACACGCCTCCTTCACAACAACTGCTTTGATTTTAACAAATATTTAAATAACTGTCATGAGAGGCTAATGGAGGTGATCAGGTGATCACTGCTGTTTTCTTAAGGGGGGAAAAAAACAAATAAAAACAAATAACCACAGAATATTCATACAGAAACAATTTTCTTGAGTACTTCTTTGCTTGGCATTTGTATTCCTCAGCAAATTCTTTACAGAAAAACTATATAATGCCATATGTGAAGCTCTGCATATATGAAGCTATATACAAATCAAAGTATCTATGTAAGTAACCAATAATAGATAAATTCACCTTCCTTTCTCTCCAGTGCATGGTAGTCTGCAACCATTTTGCCTGAGTTCAGTTCCAGTGGGCATTTAAACACTTAACTCCTAGTGCAAGAGTGTCCCTGCAACAGCATAACACATCTTTAAGTGGTTTGTTGTGGTTAACTTTAAAGCTGGACATTCATAGTCCTGAATAAGATTTACACAAAATGAGTCCCTTGCTTTTGAGAGATGTATGTTTGCTATAAATATATGTCACACACTGGAAATAACTGAGCAACTGTAACTGGTAGGTTGTGAAAATCCCATTTTCTGTTCATGACATTTGTAACTGATTGGAATGTATCTTTATGTTTTGCTAGATGAATGTGATAGAAAGATAGAATTTCAAATTAGCATGTAGAGTTATCCAATATTGTATCAGTCCATGGCAAGAAATAAAAAGTACACAGAATTGGCCAGGCTCAGCAGAAAGAGCAACAAGAACTTACTTAAATTATATATGATGTTGGGAATTTATTCCTTTCAGTTGTATAACAATCTACAATGTAAGAGTGATAGGATATCCTCCAGCTGTCCTGGAAAATAGGAATAGAGGAGTTTATTATATAGTGACTGTAAAACAGTCTAATAGTAATCATTCATTCATACTAGCATTTGTTTCCTTTGTTCAGAGAACCACACCAAAGGAAACCACATATTTCTGGGTAGACTAACAATACAAATAGCTTGTTTTCTGCTTTAAGTTACTATGAAAGTAACAGTTACTGTGTATTCTTCATAAAGGTTTTATGCTCTAACAAAGCATTTATCATCTTTGTTTGTAGCAAATTAACACTGATAGCCATAATGAATGTGCATAATAACTTAGATGTATATTTTCAGAATAGTACCCAAGAATACTTGACTCTGGGAAGGAGAAGAAGCTTGAAGAAGGAGCGATAAGAATGCTACTTGGCAGAGATACAGCATATCCTAAATAAATGACATCCATTATTATTGATTTTATTAATAAAATGAAATTTTTTAGTTGTCTCAGTATTTGCCAGTGAATATCATGCAATTGCTACAATTTGCCACTGTAAACAAGCTATATGACTGCATAAATAAGCTCAGTGGATAAGAAACTGAGATGTCCGTCAGCAAATGCTGGTTTTTTACTAGTAATCTCAGAGGTCAAAGTTAGGTCAAAAAAGAAAAGTAATCATTACACAGATCAGAGAGGGTAATAAGTTAAAAACAAGCAGGAAAGGCAGAAACTATAGCAACACTTGAGTTGGAAATGAGCTGAGTAGAAAACCCATGGGAAATTAATAAACAAATGTTCCTGAGACAAAAAGTCCCATCTTGCCCCTGGCAAGTCCATTTTGTCTTTATAAATAGCATCCAAGAGGACGTGGGTCATACAGAGCAGCCTAGTAAAGCAGTCACTAATTCCAAGTATCTAAAATTTGGTCACATCACGTTCTGAATTAAGATTCGTTGTGAAGATGTTAGCGACTGCGCCAGAGCAAGGCTACTGAGGAACAGTCAGACAACGGTTCTCCCCTGTCAGACTTCCTTGGGAGTGAAGAATAGACCTGGGCTTTGCTGGGTTGACCATTCATTGCTCTAAACGCTCCAACTTAATAGAAATGCAAAAATTAAGTCTCTGACCAAAAGGGCTAATGAGGAAGAAAATGGTACACTCTTGTTTATTGTCATAAATTGTGCAAAAGGGAGACCACAGCCTGTGAATAAGTAAGATCTTCTGCTGTTTCTTTGAGTCACAAGAAGAATAAAATATCAACTTCATGAAATTTATCTTCTATTGCGTTTGTCATGCCATATTCTCTGTTGTGTCCTGAGTTGAAAAGACAGCTATTTGCTCTTTCGGTCCTATCAGGAAGCTAAAAAAGGAATTTTAGTGCACTCTTTGTGTGAGTTGTTAAATGGTAGTCCAAAAATAACTTCTTCAGTGGAGTTCAAAGCCAAGATTGCTACAACTTTTTTCTCCATCAGACTTTGCTTTCTGCTAGAAATTACTTTTAAAGATAAACAAAATTGTCATATTCTAAATCACTACTGTCAAACCTTTTTTTCACCCCAAATGCTTAATTATATTTTTAGATAACAAAGCTTGGTAAATTCACTCAGTACTGTCAGCATTCATTTACAGGAATGTTACTATGTCACATCATCTGTAGTCTCTATTTTGGAACAGTGATAATACTGGAAATCAAGCTGGCTAGCAAGCAGCTCAAGAGCAAAAAACTAGCTTGGGGGAAGAGACAGCAAACTTATTTCTCCTTGCAAATGATTGGTAAGCTTTCCATAAAGGAGTAATGGGGAGTGAAGCATGACCCCATATGATAATAATGATAAGCAGATTATATTATAATAAGCAGAAGAAGCAGAAGAGACAAACATCTCCGGGCTGTCAGTCCCAATGACCAACAGTTTCCCATTTCAAAGGTTATGCCAAATCAGCAGCAGCTGACTTAATCCAGGGGCAAGGAGATAGGTGAAAAAGAGTATCTGCTAGTGTTTGGGGGAAACTGTGTAGCTTGAGCAAGGGAAGCACATTTTACAGCTCTCACAAGAACCATAGGAGTGGGTCACAAAACTTTTTGCAGCAGAGTATCTTTCCATTATTCCACACTCTGGCATGCAAGGCCCTCTGCAGGGGGGCTCTATAACGTTGTCAGCGTGAGCGATACTTACTTTGTGATTTTTCCAGGCACTCCTGCATCAATCTAGTCTCTTCTAGCCTGGCACTGCAACTATCAACGGGCTCTTAAAATGTTCTCTTACAGCCGTCAGTGGAAGTGCACAGAAAGCTAGTGTAATATCTGGGAGACCGGGTATATGCTAAATAACTGATGTTACGGCTGATTTTGTTAAAGATTTCCAATAAGGTGATAAACAGTATCTCATACTCCAGCTAACAGAAACGAGCGATGTTTTGCCAAACTTATGTTGTACATGATGGTTATATCCAGGACTTTTTGTAGTTTGTTAATTATTCATAGTTTATCTGCTCCAAACTAAAAACTAGAGCGCTAACTTTAACTTTGTGTATTGGATAGCAAACTGCATAGCCGGTCCTCGTCTCTTCAGACTCTTTTTTTATCTTTACTGTTTACCTGAAGCAATGATCAGTATTCTAAGTCAGGCCAGCCATTAATTTTCTCTCAGAAAATACGGATCAGTTCTTTCAATGAACAGATGAAGCAAGTTGATTGTTGCCAGCCTTGATAAATTTTGCTTAATTGGCCTTGGCAAACTCACAACAAACAACACTGTGATGTGGACTCAATATAGCACCTACTCTTTTGAAACAGTCTGTGGTGCAGTTGTAATAGCATACAAAATGTTCTGCTTTCTATGGTTAAGTGTCACAATAATTTATTCTAGAGATTTACAAAGAAATTCAATGTTTTCCTGGAAAAAAAAATCTCAATTTAATTTTTTATTTCACCCTTTGATTCTGTTAACAAATAGAGAGTCACTAGGGACAATTTGTTTTGTAGAGAAGACCCCATGAATAACCTCAGTTAACCATTAGAAACCAGAAGAACCTTTTAGGGCTCACAGTTATTGTGAACTTTAACTCTTAGAGAAAAGATGTAGGTGATATTATTTATTTGAGTTTTATTATAATTTTACAGTAGTGAAGGCTCAGCTGAGCAAGGGCAGGCCCTATTCTGCTGATCTGGGCCAACTCAGCAGGACACAGCCTCTATCTTAGAATTAACAATTTCAAAAGACAGAATGACATAACTGCTATATGTGAACCATATAAGCATGTGATCTGATGCCAAACTGAGAACTAATCTCCAAATTTCTTGAGTCCTAGAACAGCATACCCATCCCCAAACTATACATTCTTTGTAGTACCAGAGACTATTAGCAGCATAATGGGGGAGATCTTTTACGTTAGGTCAACTCTGGGCACAAAGAATTTTCTTTCCTTTTTTATCTATTGCTGTTTCTTCCTAAAGCTTCAATCCTTTTTCTTAAACCTCTTGGGTCATTGTAGTTAAAAAGGGCAAACTTTTCTGAACTCAATATTTCTTTGTAATAGGCTTAGTGTTTTCTTGATGTAGCATACATTCAAAGATACATGACATTTCAATGTATTACAACGAAAAACAAAAGTCCTCTGATTATCGGATTCTCTGATAATTTTAATCTGATACAGCTCCATCAACCTCTCTTAGCCTCTTCACAGCAGCAGAATGTCTGGCCCAGCATTCACAGCACAGCAGCTCTTCCACAGGAGGGTGAATCCAATGTCTACCCAGACATAGCTCTTCTGGGTCAGAGATCACTAATCTTACTTTTATTTTGTTGGGTATGTCACATACACCTTCCCTGAGTGATTCTGAGACTTAAAGCAAATAGTTTTTAAAATGTTCTTGTCAGTGACTTACTCTGTCTTGCCAGCTCTCACAACTTTATGCTCACAACTATGCCTGAGTATTGATTATTTTCTCATAATCTTTCCTCAAATCCTTGCTAATATCTGCAGGTTACAACCACTTAACACTAATCTACTTTGACAGGAGGGCTGTATCAAGGACATCTACTGAGTAATTCAGTGGAAAGGAGAAGAAAACACAGTGGCCTGGGGAAAGAAAACAGTTGCTCCCTGAAAATGCTAGAAGCACCGGTGCCCACAGAAAGAGCCCTCCCTTCATGTAAGTTAAGATAAAGTGACTGCAAGGGGCCAGACCTAGAGAGATTTGATTTAAATATGTATTCTGAAATTTTTGTAGTTCCCTTTCTAGAACATCTGGTTGTAAAGCTGGAGAAAATATATTTATAACCAAGTTTGAGAAATTGGCTGGGATCAGTGTTTTGGGGTATAGAAATCACAGGAAGCAGGTACATAGAGCTGCTAGTTTTAGATGAAGAAATCCTTTTCGGATAGGATCGTAAGAGGTGGCTGGTGAAGAACATAGATTATATGATTTATGTCCGGGAGAGGCTGAAATGTGGTTTTATGTTTTGTTTCTCATTGTGATCAGTAGTTTTCCAGTGAACTTGTCCGTTGTTTCTGCCGGTCAGTGCCTCTCAGAAAGGTTATGGCAGTTTGCAAAAGTCTGGCTACCACTTTACTGGATGTAGATAGCTGGATTAGTGAATACAAGATTTGCTGTACAATAAGAACCTTTGTTTAGGGCTTTTGCAAAGCCTGGAAGTGCTGGCAACGTCCTTGGTTCAATGTAGCTATTAGACTCCTTTCACTGACTTTAATTGGAGCTGGATCAGGGCCTAATCATTACAAAAATCTTCATCCTGCAGAGAGCAATGCTCACATTTGACCTCAAAACCTCAACAACAGGCATTGGGTGAAAACTAGAATATAAAAGATAGAAGAGAGAAAAGATAGAAAATTAGTATTTTCCGGTCATACTGTGAATGGTAGAGAACCATATGTGGTACAATGACTATATGCCTCAAGTTGGTTTTGAACTTCCTAAATTTTTTTTCTACTTACGGTCTGTCCAATTTTGATTTTTGGCAGCTACCAGAGCATGCTAGAAGAGAAGGCTGTTTGTCTGCCTTTAGTTGGTGTGGGATTTGCTGTTGGCAAGCACAGATGACAAACACTTCAGTTCTATGACCAAATGTCTTTGCTATTGTTTTTATTAGGCTGTGGGATGTTTTCCCTGAGATGAGACAAGATATTTTTGACAACTTATTGCAGTGTAATATATTAATAAAATATGGGGAAATCATATATTTTGTATGTATATATATATGCAATATATATATATACATATAAAAATACATTTCTTTGCATTTTTAGGGAAGATTTTACAATTAACAAAAACAATGCTGTATCATTATTATAGATTACATGAGTAGGGAGTAGTGAGTGTCCATCTGTATCTCTTTGCATCTGTATTATCCATGTACTACAGATGAGAGATTCATACTTCATGTCCTGTGAAGCGTAGTGAAACCCTAGATGAACTGAAACTGAAAGATTATTAATGTAGGAAATTTAAAATGCTCTAGGACTATTAATATATGTATAATAACTTTTTGTATTTTCATTCTCATATATTTTTATTCTTCAGAGAAATAATTTTTTGACACTGGTGGAGAGCAATTTTTTTTCTTTTTTTGTAACGTGTATTACAGGAGTTATTCCTTCTTGTCATATCTGCTATTTGGGATGCACGAATAGAGTAATCTCTATTAGTTTTATTATATCTACCAATCAGTCCTAACTCACGAGATATAGGGGAAAAGATCATGTTAGTTTATCAATTTCGGTAACCTGCTGTAACATTTCTTCTGAGAAGAGCCCATCTGTTTGCTGTCTTAAAAAGCTAAATAGTAGCTAGCAAAACTTTCACAAAAGAAAGAGATTTATTCAGCAGCTCTTGATCATATTTCTTGTCAAGCGCTGAAGAGTTTTATTCCTGGCATGCAAAATGCTAGTATTTTTTCTCTTTGATATCATGCGAGCATTGAGTTATTATTTGCATGCATTCAAATGTGGCAAACAATTGGAGAAGCTTGTAACATGAGAACAATATTGTTAAGTCAGGCAACTTATATGCAAAATAATTTACTCGGTGTTCTGATATCAAGAAATGGAAGTTGTTGCAAAGAAAATCTTTCTTTTTTTTTTTTTTTTTTTTTCACTTCTCTCCGTGGCAAGTAATTTCAAGCTAATCTTTTTGATTCACATACTGATGTACAAATGTGTCAAAACTGCTGGAAGAGAATGCTGTAGGGCATGTGTTTGAAGAGGCTCTTGATTAATTTATGTATTTATAAGGTTTCTATTTTTATTTATGGTGAGCACACTTCACCACCCCTGTCTCACCAGCTTAGAGATCGAATTGAACTTTTCCCCTTTCATTGCTTTATCTTCTGAAATATCTATAAAGCATATTATTACTATTTTTTAAATCCTTACTGGATGCACAACTACGTGTTCAGTTTAATTCATTATGACTATAGCACAGCTTCATCATCATCAAAATTGTCTACTAGTGGCTATACTAGATAAAAATTGTTTGTCATTTGGATAATGGAGAGAAAAATTTGACATCTGAGCTCCTCTACCTTCTTAATTTCTTTTTTTTTTTCTGACATGTTTAGTAGTAGAAAAACAAATTCAAAAGGTCCCTTTATACTTTTCTTGCTCTTGCATATCTCTTGCATGTTTTCTATTTTATTTGCAAAGAAACTAGCTGGATGATGGATGGGTCTACACTTCTAGATATCTAGATAAGAAGTTAGTGACCAAATTCCTTATTCCTGAAAACAGTGGCCAATTATCATATTCCTCTGAAGACTATATGAAATTGTTTTAAGATCTGACCAGACTGTTTGAAGGAAACCTGAAGCAGAGCATTATAGAAAGGAAGGTTCTGGGACAAAAAAAGTAGTGAAAACCATGGCTGTTTTTTCATTTTAAGATCTAGGAGTTTCCCTTACCTAATCAAAATGGTTGGAGACTGTGGGGATTAAATAATTGGGAGGATGATGTGGAAGGAAGTTAAAAGCCCAGTTCAGAGCTGGGCTTTGTGCAGAACTCTCAAAGCTAAGAGCAGAAAAGCTGTTAAAAGTGAGCTCCAGGAGCTGTCAAGCTGCGGAGAACAGGGCTGGAGAGCGCAACCCTATGGAAAATGCAGGCTTAGGGTGGGGAACCTGCAGGCTGCGGAGGCCAGAATTCAGAAATGCAGGTCTGTGGGAAAAGTTCCAAAGAGAGGAACTGAAGATCAATCCCAAGAACTGTGAATCCAAGGGAACCAATTAACCTAAGTAAAATAGAGGAATTATGCCAGAGGAGGAGGACATTGTTTTAACTACCTTGGTTGTGATTCCGTTATATCAGGAGACGCAGAGAAGCAAGATGCCTACAGGACTATCCTAGGGCGAGGAAATACTAAGGTATTGTTCGTATAAAGCCCTATAAATTCTGAACTGTTGTTCATTCAAAATACAAAATTTGTCACTCTGCTGTTTGCCTCTGATTTTGGGTATATATCAGTGTAACAGTTCCTGCTGTTTCTCCATCATTTCTTTTCTTGGTAGCATGTTACAGTGCAGATGCTAAGGATGGTGTTCTGCTTCCCAGGATCAATGAGACTGGGCAGTAATGTAATAAATGCCTGTCTGATACACCAGCAGGAAGTATCCCTTATGTTTGCTATACTGCTTTGACTTTCAGCTGTGTACGTAGAAGATCATACATTCTGATGTAAGTGCAATTTCTTTATGGATCATTTAATTCCATGTTTATAAAGGCTTTGCTAGGCTTTTAATTTTCAAAATCAGGGAATATATGGGAATTTAGGATAATAAATCTACAATGTACCATAATGTACATTCTCTTTTCCATAACTATATAACTTCTCTCTGAACAAAATTTTTAGTCAGCTGTGCACCCATCAGGATGTAGACTGAATTAGTCTTTCAAAGCCAGTAAGATGGCATCATATATCAACTCCTCTTTTCCATTCACCATTAAAAACAAAATTCAGTCCAACATCTCCTGTTTTGCTGATGTAATTATTTCATTTCAGAGGAAGGCTGCTTACTTTATTTGCTAACAAAACAAAATAAACATATTTTCATCTGGAAATCTGCAGTATTAATCAAGTTTACTATAAAGCCCTGTAAATATGTGCTTGTTTTTCCTGCAAACTGTTGGTTTTGCCATCATGCTTCTAGTGTGTATGCAAAAGTTGCACAGAACTTCAAAGAATTTGTCCCACAGCTTCTTAAAAAATTTAATAATGCAAGAAGATCTGTTCATGTATATTTTCAATGGGATATTTTGAAACCAGACTCTAGTTTTGTATGCCCAGGGAGTTACATGACAATCACAAAATCTGTGTGTACAAACAGGACAGGTGTCAGCAACTACTATATCAGCATATGCAAAATAATGTCTTGAATAATTGAAAACCTACTTTATTTTTCTCCTTCAGCACTCTGCTGCAGCCATTACGGTCACCTCAGAGCATTTTGCAATCTTCCCGGAGCCAGCTTAAGGCTTCTCAATTTGCATTTTGCCTCGTCCCAAGGACAGGAGTGAGGCCTGAAGCTGAGCCGCCCTTTGTGTGGGAAGGAAAATAGCACGAGGGGAAGTACAAAACTCAGAGGCAGAGTCGGCTTCCTGCTGCTGCCAGCTGAGGCCGTCTCCCGCCTGCCCGGCGGGCGCGAGTGCCGTGCCCACCTTGGCTGGCCGAGGCTCTGCTCTTGCACAAGGCGGACGGCGGGGCTCTGACCTTCTGCACAGCTCCTCGCAGCCTGGCGGACTCCCGGGCTGCCTGCTGTGCTCCCCGCCAGCGCCGCAGCCTTCCTCTCTCCGACGAGCAGGAATGTGTGATTATTTGTCATCCTCCTATGCCTGATCAAGCAATAGACCCTTTAAGGCTCACTGCTTAATAGGTAGCTTTTGGCAGGTAGGTAGTCCGGATGTCATTCACAGCAGTGAATTTTTCCAGTAACTGTATCCAGATGTTTGCCTTTTAAAGCTTTCTCATTCATCCTCTTTAACATTTTGTTTTGTGCCACTGCCGGCTTTGCTGACAACTGTGATTCTGCCAGTGGCCTGGCAGAAGGACTTCAGCATTACTGTGATAGTACTTTGTCTTTCTGAGAGTCCTCCTGCTTTCAGTTATAGACGATGAAGAATGGGCGCCCTGTCATGCTGAGGTTAAATTCATAAATTCTTCAGGAGGTGAAGAATGCAAGACCCTTTTTGGGCTAACAAAGGGCAGTTCCTGACCTTTTTTTCCCCTGATCCTTCTCTTAAAATGGATGTTTGTCAATATTATAAAAGGCAGAACATATTGCTGTAGATATTCTAATAGCAAACCAGTTTAAATATTGAGAAGTCAGTAATTACAACAATGTTTAGTGCAGGAGTAGCCTTTAGACTTATGTGGCTGCCCAGAAACACGAGTGTCATATCTTTTCTCTCAATCTGCCTGCTTTTGGCTTGTTCTGACTGCCCTACAGCCTCTTTTAGTCTCATCTCCTCTTCTTTGTTAACTATCAATAACAAATAATTTCCCTTTTATCCACCCATCACTGCAGCCACCTGGAATTTTCAGCCCCGGCGGCTGCTGTGCTGTAAATGTAGAGGTGGAAGGTCAGGGCAGGGAAGAACCAGCTACGGCTCTTCAAAGCACAAAGGGAAAAGCTACTTATGAAATAGTCAGTTTGCTCTTTTTCCTTCCAAAATTCCCTAATTGTGGGCATATAAATGTATGGTGTGGTCATATTGTGGATCATGTTGGAATAATACGATTCAGTATGTCCTTAAATATTCAGCTTCTATGGCTAAAAATAAATGAGTCTTGTTTCTTTAAATGAGACTGTTCTATAGTTGTAGCAAGATAAGTCCTCTAAAGGTGAGCAAGCTAGGAGCTTGATACTACATGCACTGTTATCAAATCCCACTGGGAAGTGATCATGTTTTCCCCTTAAAGAACTAGAAGAGACACTCTAGGGAAGGAATTTTTTTTTTCCCTTTTCTTTTTTCTCCCAAATATCCTGAAACTGGGGAAGTAAATTCAAAGAGTTTGTCAGAATAGGATAAACTGATGTGAATATATCATGCAGCTGAGTCAAAGATTATCAGGGGCAATGAACAAAATCACTGTTTTGTTTTGAGCACCTAGTTGTTATTTTAGCATACATTTTGAACTCCATTTAAAAAACTGATCTGTTACAACCCTTTGATATGTGCGGGGCACAAATCTTTAAACTACTATACTTAGTTCTGCCGTAAGTCATCTATATATGCTTGTGTTCTCTCTCTAGCTGTTAGCTATAGGTAAGCACTAGCTTTTTGACAGATAAATGTGATAAAATGAGTTCCTGATGTTCTGATTGCAGGCCATATGTAATAATAAATATACAGTATTCTCTTGTAGGTGTTTCCTCACAGGAGTTCAAATATATCGAAGTACTTTGATTTTTGGCAAGTTTGGTTTTTGCATAACAGTTTTGTGCTGAGGCGGGGTTTGAAAAGTAAAAGTGCTTTTAAAAAGATGTGTAATGTGCAGTACTTTTCTTGGTATTAGAGAGGGAATTTCAAATTCCTTGTGTAGTTAGGGGTTAATAAAGGTATACAGGTGATTTCCCTTAAGCAGAATAGGTTTTTGAGAACCAGTACCAAGTTATGCTCATGAATTCTGCTAGTTATAGTATTCTTCAAAACACAAAACTGCTAACTATGCTTTGGTAGAGAAAGCTCTAAATTTTAATTTCTATATAGGAAATATTAAACTCTGCCTAATCCTATTCTGTTTTTTCGCTGTCTAATGGTCCTGTTTTCTCCAAAAAATGTAATTTCCTATAAGATATGCCTCCATTTTCTAATAACTTTAGCTTGAAAATATAATGGCAGTATCTGTGTATTTCTCTTGCTTGCTGAGGTATTCTTACATTCTATCACAGGCTAGAAAATGTTCAAATAAATGAGAGTCCTGATTGATTAAATGGTCAACATTCAATGACAAAGACAGAGATAAATAAGAAAGCATCTTGCTGGTCCAGCTGATGAAGCTTTAAGTGGATTTTACCCATATCCACAGAGGCAACAGAAAATTGAAGTAGTACAATTAACTTATATAAATCTTCCATACATACATAATGCCTTTTATCACAAATCACACAATTAATTGAGAATTGTCCCTCTGTCTTTAAAATATAATGTTGTTGTAATCTCTAATAGAAGAAAAAACTCTACAACACTACACTGAAAAGTGAACAGATGCAGCAGAGGATATCAGATAGTCAAACTGTAATTACTAAAATTTTATCAACAACACACAACCTGTACTTTTGTTAAAATAGCCTATGAATCCTTTTGAAGGCATAGACAACCAGCCTCACCTTCATCCTAAAAACATGATTATTTATTTTGGTTAAAAACTTCAGCAATGAATACTGTCTTGTGTTTTGACTAAGTATAATATTTAATGGTACAATACTAACATATGGGAAAAAATGCTATACTGTTGTGAGTCCTAGATGTATTCTGGGTTCTGTATGTGGTGTTCTAAGTACTTCTATTTAGCTCGGGAGGGCTGATGAAAACACAACACAAGCAGAGAAGCAGAGGTATACTGGCAAAAACCAACCTGGTGAAATTTATCTTTTGGGTAAATATTATATAGTGAAAATTCTGAGTAGCCAAATCCCCATTATTTTTTACAGGGACACCACAGCGAGGATGAGGCTTAGTAAAGGAGAAGCATTTACACATAATACAGCAATAGGTAGACATATCTGCAATTTGATTATAAGGGGGTTATCATCTAGAGTCTGAAGAATTAGGTTTATTGTCTCATGTCGTCTTGCCTGCAGGACTAGACGGGAACTTGCACCTGGCAGTGGTGAAGGCATTACTTCTAGACCTAGGTTCAGAAGGGCTGAGTTACACTAAAAAGAGCAAGGTTCAGGACAGGATTAGGACTGAAGCTACCATAAGGCACACATAATTAAGATGAGAGCTGGTGACAGGAGATGTATGACTCACAACTGCTATGGAGCAGACTTTTTAAACCCTGCTTTCTTTAGCCCATATCTCATCCTTATCCTTATTTCTAAATCCACATCCGGGAACATGATCCTCTCCAACAGAGAAGTATAAAGCAACACCTGCCAGCAGTGGCTTTCTCCGTAACTGTGTTGGTTTTCTAATGTCTATGATTAAACATAGCTGTTTGGCTGCTATAGTCCTGACCCTTAATACCAAGTTTAACCTCTGTCATACTCTATAGCCCGTAGATATTTATAGGACCTATAATTAAACACAAGGTATTTAGCATTATTGTATTTAGCTCTTGCCAAAAATCCTAACCATAGGCCATCCTAGCCATAACTCTGTACCAGGGACTCCCCAAGCCCTCCAGGAGTAACTTCATTAGTCTGTGATGGTTAGAGCCCTATAGCTGTCTATTTTTCCATTATCACTGAGGGAAAGTCATTTGCTCTTGTTCTCACACTTGCCTACTTTGAGTTCTGCTGCACTTCAGTAACTGCTGTCTGTAACCCTAAACCTATGAGTTATTCTGTCCTGAAGAATTATCTTAACATAGTACGTAATTTCTGCATACCACAGTGCAGATTGTAAGCAATTGTCCTTGCAAGCACTAGCCCTCCTCCTAGTATGAAGATAATTTGCAAGGAAGACAGGTGTCTTTAAAAGAAATGGATTTTATTAGCTGTGTAGGTAAAGATCAGCTGCGATACAGAGAAAATCAGAGTTAAGGTTGTGGTGAGTTTTAGGATTTGGCAACTGAGTCACTGAAGAGTAGAAATGATTGTGAATCCAGTTAAAGTCCCCAGGCATGGGATTAAAGCTGGTAATGAAAAAAAGGGAGAGATCTTAATCTTGTAGCTGGTACGATTTACTGTGTAGGGTTAGTACTAGATTAATGCTAGGTTTGGGGAACTGAGAGTCTGGAAAACTGGAATGAAAGTCTACAATCTTATAAACCCTAGCAAGTAGAACTCACGAATAAATCTGAGTCCCAAGTGGCCAAGGAGATGATATCTTATCCTACAAGCAAGATAATCTTTGCCTTAACTCTGATCTTATAGCTACTACCAGGTCCCAATATAAAAATACTGCAGAACTGTCCCTGCTTGTACTCACTCTCATCTTTGACACCTCTGTCAGAGAAGTCAAAGTGCTTCTCTCCTCTAAGCTTCTGTGCCTGTTCCTAACTATAGCCTTGATTCAAAGCACAAGTTAGACATTTTTACCAGCTAAAGCTAAAGATAACACCATGGTCCCTGCTAGTCCATATCCCACTCAATGGACTTTGTAGTATAATAGAGTTATCATTTTATCTTTTTTCTTTTCTTTGGGGGAGATATTGAAGCTGATGGTTTCCATCCTACATTTCTTCAATATAACTACAGAAGTACACGTTGATCATTGTGTTATGCATTTGCTTGTCTCCCCTCCAATTTCCTCCTCTATAATAGCATAAGGAGGTGTATGCGTTTATAAATGTGGGAGATTAAAGCTTCGCATATGTGATCGATTATTTGCATGCCCAAGAGACAAATAAAGAAGTTTGTTTCAGAAACTAAGTATAGTTCCATTTTGCAAGCATTTCAAATTACGCTGTATAATGTCTGGTATACATTTTGGAGATTGCAAAATGTTGGGACAGGAATCTTGACAAGATGGTTTCTCTCCAGTTGCAACCTCTGCCTCTTACCTCTCACGTAATGTCTAGTCCAGCATCGAAAGGAAAAAGGGTTGACACAGGGAGGAGATCTTTAAGGGAGGAAGGAGAGTGTTTGCCTGAGAGAGGTGGCAATCAACTTGTCAGATTTGAGGGAGTTGTTTTCTCCCAGCAAATAGTATTTGGGCAATGTTGCCTCGTTCCTTCATTTTTGATGGAGGAAGATGATGGCTGTTTAAATTTTGAATTGCTGTGGCATTCACTGAGTTGGCTGGCAGGAAGCCTGACTTAGCTCTCCTCAGGCATGGGCAAAGGAGATGTCTATCACCTCCTGTCAACAGCCTCCCAACTGCCTATGCCTTCTGCCTGTTCTACTAACAGGTAATTAGAGCCTTAAAAAAGAAGCCCATTCCTCAAAGGCCACATCTACTTTTAAGTTATTTCTGTTGTACTCAGAGAGTTAGTCGGCTTGTATGTGGTTAGCATGAGTCATTTAATCCAAAAATAGGATTTGCACACACATTTAGCAAATCTGCTAACAGCCTACATTAGTTGTGCACTCAGTCATGTTTGCAGTAATGCCTTCTGGGTACGTATCGCTGCTTTCTTGAAATCCATTTGGGGTTTTCCTATTATGCATTTGTTCGTATCTCATCTTTTGTGTTCAGCTGATCATAGAGACATGTTCAGCCAAGAACTTTCGTTTTGGTATCCCTGTGAGAGGGAAAGGTCACGGTTTCTAGAGTTGGTGGCTTATTCCAAATCTTGTTCTCTAAATTGTTCGTGTTATGACATGAAAATTAAGTTAAAGATCTATTGTGAAACTATGCTGTGGACATCTGCTCCACTGGACTACTAACAGACTAGGATGCAATAGCCCAAAACTGCTTTGAAAAGCTGTAGGTAAGAGTACCCATGACAAATCAGTGCAGGTACAACAAGCCACGCAAAAAAGTCATCACTCTCAGGGCTAGAAATCCAACTACATTTAAATATTTTATAATCGTTAGAAGGATGGCTGCTCCAAAACAACTTAATTTAAAACAGACATTTTTTAATGCCCTTGTATTTTTTTAGTAGATACAGTGGATTGAAACACAGTAGTCACAATTTATGATGTATAAAATAGCATATAATTCAAAAATACCAAACTGTTGGTCATTGAAAATGTCACCTGCATTTTTCTAGAGGGGGCATCTTGTTTTGTGATTGATAGAGAAAGTAAGGGGAGTTTATGTTTGTGCATTCTTGCTGTTGTTTGAAGAAAGCTCTTCTTGAAATGCTAGATCTGTGGTGTTCAGTTGCCAGTATTAGAACAGTTCAGTTTCCAGATATAGTTGCACGTTGGGATCAGACCTACACGTGTCAAGAAAGCAACAGACTGTGTTTGCTGTGCCATAAGATACAGAGATCCTCTGACACATATTGAAAACTTGAGCCTTGATCCATTAGTGGAAACCATTAGCATATGTACTCTGGCAGGTCACTGACGTGCAGTGGCAGATCCCTCTGTGGGACTGGATATTCAACACTTAGGTCATACTATTAGCTTATCAAAGGGCAATGAAATAAACTGCAAAAATACATGCTTACAGTTTCTTGAGTGAACATACAACTGAAATAAAATAAACTGCATGCAGCTCATATTTTGCTATGTGTTGTATAGTGGATTGCTTTAATGTTCTAAGCACCAAGTTTAGACTGAAGTCTAAAGATTTTAATATGAGTAGAGCAGGCCCAGCTCATAATGCTCTTAATGTAGCTAAGTTATGAACCCAGTTGTTGCCACCAGAGACCAGTGTCCCAAGTTTTATTCTTTATTGACTGAATTATGTTGCACCTCAGTAAGACTTATGTATGCACCTTGATAAGGACATTTCAAATCCATCCACAGAAATGTTTAAAAATACCTTTCTGAAAAGGAGAGAAGACAGGTGTACAGGTTAGCTTTGGTGTCAATGAGTTTTCCTGTGAAGTAATTTTCATCAGAAATCTGCAGATAAAGACTAATCTCCCAGGGTAGAGAGGAATAGAGCTGCAGATTTAGAAATCTTTAATTTTCATCTTACAGTTCTCAAATATGCTGTTTAACATATCATCAGATGGCCGTCTGTATCATTAGGCCTACAAAACTTTTTCAGGTGCAGGGAGTAAATCATGACTCCTATAGTTGCTTTAAATGCAACAACTGCCACATCTAGACATAGAGCAGATATGTCTGAGATATATGAACTTCTTGTTCTTTTAGCCTGGTACCAGTAGTGCCAGCCATAAACCCAGCAGCACATATGTCTTACTGTAAAATCATATTTCCCTACAACTACTTATGATGCTTGGTCTGATATTTTCTACTGTAGAGCAGATTCTGAGAATTAGCTGGAGTAGGCGTTTTAGCAAAATTAATCTTAACCTAAGTGCCCTGATTTGACAACTTAACAACTGTGGAGCAGGAGATAAGCCTTACAGCTGTCTTTATCCTACTAATTCAGGCCAGTGTTATTAATAAGGTGTGTGAGATTTACAGTAAGACCTTTGCAGGTAGCTTAACAGCCAAGAAAATAATTTTTGCTTGCTCTAGATGCAAGGCAGAAAATACCAGAAGTTTTGTTTTACTTTCCAGTAAGCTACTTCTACAGATAACATTGTAAATGTTACACTAGAGCTTCAATTACTGAAGGCTTTGGGCGTCTGAATAGAATAAAAATGAAGAGAAATCTTCATGCAAATAAATAGATTTACATTCCTTTAAAACAAAGACATGAAAAGTCTTACAATAAATACAGATTCAAAATCCTCTATGGCAAAATGTCTCTCTCTTACAAATTGTAAAAAATATAAACAATACAAGGATAAGAAACAAACTAATAATTCCTATCCAGGAATAAGTACACAACCATCAGTAGTATCTTACAGTTTTTAGTATTTATGATATTTATATAACACTTTCCCCTCTGCCTTTTCAAAATGTTTTCTTTGTATTATGTTTCATAGGAGCCTTGTGCAATAATATTATCTTCATCTTAGAGATGGAAATGCAAAGGTAATAAGAACTGACATCCAGAGAGCAAGTGCCACACTCAAAACAGAGTGTAGGAGTACTAACTCCTACTGTCTTGCACCAACTTTTATGCACATACTCATTTCCTGCAGATTCTGTTCAAGCACATTTTCTTCATTTCTTTCTGAGTTATTTTAAATATATTTTTCTTCTGAAAAAAAATGTGATCACAAGTTTTTCTCTGTCGGCTCCTGCATGCAATACTCTGTCTCTTCCACACCCACAATAGCACACTCTTAAATACACAGGAGACTGGCTTTCTGTTTGTCAGAGTATGCAGGATAGCTGGATGCATTTTTTTATTCATTTTGACTGTCATTATTTGGCATAATAAACTGAGGCCTTTGTGATCTGTATGGAGATGTTACCACAACCCCAATATCAAATTTGTGAAATGATGATTTTCTCTCTTAGAAACTTCACAGGCAGGTAGAAAAATTCAGTGTATTTAAAGTGTATCTTTCTTCAGTACACACTGAAGAGGGAAAATGTTCATGCACTCTCCTGTGGCACCTCAAATTTCCTTAGCAACCTCTCCTTAAGTTACTCTGGAGTATTTGTCTAACCTGACCCTGCTGTGCTTCTGAGATCACCACTCACTAATAAACAAGCTGTAGCAGCTTTGAGCATTGATCCTATTACTCGCTTACTTTATAAGAAGGTACTATATAATTACTCTTGAAATGCTGGCCTAATGTGTTAATATTATTATGCACCCTAACATGCTGGAAGTAACTATATAAGAATGCTGAAATGTGTTAGAGAAAGCACAGGTACTGTAATTTCTCTTATAGATCATGTTGATGCTTTTTATCACAAGATTGTTTTCTTAGCAGCTCATGACATTGCCAAACTTTAACCATTTTGGCTGAAATTTCCTGCACTACTAGCTATAGATGTTGCTGTGCCTCACTTCCCCATTTGTAAAATGGAAGCTGTAAAGGAATTTAGCTCACAGAGATGTTAGAAACTTGATTAATTAACATTAGTTAAGCATCCTGATCTTGCAAGTAGGAAAGACCGTGCAGAAATGAAAAACTGTTTCTTTAGAACATGTTTTGAATCTCTCTGATGCCTGGGGCTGCACATTGAACTAAATATTGAAAAATCCTTAGGCAGTAAGCAGCATCTATTCTGTGCATGATTAAGACTGGAGTCTAGTGGGAAACTTAATACATGATCATTTAATTAAAGAATGTAGAATAATGAATATACACAAGGGAGGGATCAAATCGTGTGGGTAACCTTAATTCCAAATTTTTGTATACTTAATTTTGCAGCCTTTATTTTCTTTTACTGTAAGTTTTCAATGTGTAATGTATGGTATAAAGGAAGGCAGAAGTGCAGTACTATTAACTGATTTTGTTCCCCTCTATTAAATGTTAATGTAAAAACTGTAACAGAGAATGCAATTGCCCATTTACTATTTTACAGCAGTTCAGCCATTTCTCAGTCAAAGAGGACTTTTCTGTACATTAACCAAAAAAACACTCAGAGTCTTTCACCTTATCTGCCACACTTCCAACTCTTCTAAGTATGTGCTTGAGCTTTGAAATTCCTAACCTCTTGTGCAAAAGTCATGAATTATTTCTAGTTCACCAGTAAGGATGTCTCTATAACAATGTAGCTAAGTTAGGTCACTGCCTTACAACGCTGTTACTCCTTCACTTGGTTTCAGCAGAAATGAAAGCTGCAGAGCAGTTAGGAATTAGTAGTGTCATAAATGGACTAGAGGGGACTAATACACCTTTAGGTGTATTATTAATTATACTGAGCTCCCAGCTGAAAGCTCCATCCAAGCTCAGAACTTCATTTATGTTATGAGAGCCCACTTCAGCTTTCAAGTACCATTCATAGTTTATCTTTCCTAGTATGTATTGTAATATATAGCTCATCTCACTAAAAAAAAAAAGCCCAGATTCATGAAAGTGCCTTTGCAGATAAAATAAGCAAGCACACATATACTCATAGGGAAGGATGGTCCTATATTCACTTCAAAAATTAGCACATATTTTTCCTTATCTTCTAGTAGGTCTTTATTCAATAAAATTGAGTTATGAAACACCCTAGAGGTATGTGTTCAGTAAGCAACAAGTACTCGTCACTTCTTCATCATTAACTTTCATTTTATGCCTAGTTCTCAGACCATTTCACAGTTCCCTGTATTTCCTAGAGCTCTGATCCTGCTGTTCATGCCCATGTGCAACTTTCATAAACACTTCTCTTGCAAGGCTGCTCGGACAAAGCATCTGTGTTGATACTAGACAGTGCAAATTCAACAAGCAGACTTGGCAAGAAATGTTCCAAACTACCCCAAAGTATTGTCATAATGCTAACAAATAGCGCACGGGTACCTTTAGGGGAGGGAGTGGAGGGGCAGAATCTAATTCTGTCTGCTCAGAAGTGAGATGCAGACAATGTAAAAAGATATTTGTTCTCTTACTTATACCATTATTACAGATAAAGGTAACATTTTCATTTTAAAGTTTTTTTGTTTATTGTTTTCAGCTTGCTTTAAATATAGAGATTGGTGATTACAGCTTCTCTCATTTTCCTGGTTACCTTTTCCTATTTTTATGGGACTGGAAATATGACTCCATGGAAGTTTCCTCCAGCTTCAGTTCCTGGATAGCTCAGCTCAGAAAGGGGATCATACTGGGTTTACTTTTGTTAAAGATCTCAGCATGTCAGCATGTCTCTCAGAAGTCAATAGCAAAGCTCCCACTGAATTCAGTTATGCAAGATCAGGGTTTGAACTGGAAAAGTCAGCAGATAAATGCTAATAACTGTGAAAATCAGGCCAATTGGGCAGATAAATGTGATGCTCTTATTTCTGTTCCTATGCAGTCAAAAGCAGGTACTGTGCTGTTTCATGTTTCTGGCTGAGAAAGTATTTGTTTAATAGCCTTGAATTTGCAAATGTCCCCCTATAGAAATGCAGAATTTAAAACTGTACTATTTAAAAAGGAGCAAAAGGTAGTTTTAATAGCAATTTTGAAGGGATTTTCTTTTTAAAGAAGTGCAAACTTTCATAAAGAAACACGAGGCATACTTTCTAAAACTCTGATTCTTTGTTCATAAATTCAGGCAAATACATTTTTTACTCAGATTTAAACTTTAATCCAAGGTCTATGATTCAACCAAAAAGTTAAATAAACCGCATACTGTTCCTTTGATATTGCACTACAGTTAGAGCTGAGAAAATAAATCAAACTGAAATAACTTCTTCCTCTAATTCCATGTTTTTCACATTAGAAATTGTATATGACTGTCTAACATTTTTCTTGAAAGTCAGTCTTTTCATAACTATGTGTTCAAAATATTTATTCCAAGTAGTTGTTAGCATTTGAGCTATGTTGGTTGCTATTGCACACAAATGTTACTCAGAATGGTCTTCCTTCTACACTTTGGGTGAGCTTCTTGAACCACAAACTAAAGAATTACTGTAACACGTTAACAACTGAAGTCATTCTTTAAGGATTCTGTAAGCTCAGGAAAGTATTTGTGCTTGTGATATAATTGTCCACGTCCCTTAGAGTATTTTTTTGCTTTGTAATCATCTCTTTGGCTTCAGCAGATCTTTACAGTTGTGTTTTGCTGCAGACTATAGTACTGTCTTGCATAAGAACGATAGTATTCTCAAAAACATAATCACTGGGAAAATATAAGTGATGAGAAGTCATATGAAAGTTAAGACAAATATCCATGGAAAAACTATCTGTGGTATTTGCTAAGCTGTCATTGCACAGTAAAATCAGCGTGCTGTAATGCCAGCCTATCCAATAAGCCAAATTGTTCTCTAAATGTAATGCAAGCTCTACAGTTCACCCAAACCTCCTTGAAAACCCTATCTTAGCTCATGAAATGAACATGTTTTTAATATGGGGCTTGTAACAAAATCCAAATCCAAGTAAGTTTCAGTAAGTTTTGTATGGTTTAGGGATTCATAAGTAAGGAGTGGAACAAAACTGAACAGGATTCAAAAAATTGTCCAAAAACTTGGACAATTTCACTTACAGTGGAAAAGTAAGCTTTCATATCACGGATTTCTATGGAAGAATACCCAACCAAGCAAGACACCAAGACAGCTCTCAGCTTTACTTAGAGTTACAAATCTTTATTGTCATTATTTATTACCATGAAATTACAGAGAGGAACCTAATATATTAGGGCAACAGTCTATGTTGAGCCCCTTGATGCTGTTGTCCTAGTTACACAGTGAAGTATCTTGTTGGACACATCAGACTTTTCAGGTGAAATATAGTTCCAAATATGATGGCAACTAAACATCAGGCAAGGACTCAGCAGTTTGGAAGAAATACTCAGTTCATGCAATAAAAAGTCAGATTATTACTTCATCATGTAACTGAGATTTTATTTAACAAAGTTTATTCCTGTTCTTGGCCATATGAATGGATTTGCAATTAAGGTCCTTATTTAATTTCTTTAAAACATCATTCCTGTTTATACATCTTCAGCAATTCCATTTTAAATGTAATTGTTTCTCAGTCGCAGAGGATATTAATAGCAGCTTGAACTGATATATTTTAATACTAAAAACTGTGATTCAACCTACTAAAGCAAATACCAAAAAAAAGAAAACTAGACACTATTCTAATCATGTTCTATGTTTCTCTTATTTTCTCTTTGTACCACTCATTCCAGTGTCTTAGATTCAGTTCTAGCTGTAGCTTCATAGCGGCAGAAGGCTACACCACCTGCCTTTACAGTGATGATATTCTTGTGAAAAATGTAAATAAATCCCTGTTCCTGCATTAGGAATCACTATTCCTTCACCCTCAGTTAGGGTGAGGACAGTTTCTGTTGACCTATAGTATTGGAAACTCTATTCTATATTCCTGGCCATCTCACACACTCTTCTGGAGTACCATTCTGACCAGGAAAGCTATTACTGAGCTTGTAACTATATCTGTAGGCAGCTCCAATCAATGAAAAATTAAGCAATAAGTTCTTCAGTGTCTGCTGTTAGAGTAGAGGAGCTCTCTGTTGTGCAGATACCGTAAAACGGCAGTGAAAAGCTCATTTCCTCCTTCACTGAGAAGTCCAATTTTCTGTTTTCTTCACAGGTAGATGCTGGAAATGACGGTCTTTAACTTAGAGGCATTCTGTAATGTGTTTCAGGAGCTGATGAGAACAATTTCTTATCGGAGAGAAATGACATTCTGTCCAGACTTTTTCTTTTTTTCCATTTTATTTCTGGCTGAATGAATGCGAGGCAGGAATGAACTCCCTTCATTTAGTGTGTATGCTTGTTTTCTCCAGCCACGACATTTCTTCAGCATTTCAGCACAGTTCCTGCTCTATTTGAAGACACTTATAACACTTAAGATTTGTGTAGATGTACTAGCATAATCTCTTCAGGAAATAAATCATGCTAAGAGCAGAGATGCATCATCAGTGATGCTTTAATAGCAGCATGACCCATCCAATCGTTTCCATGCTCAGTCTGCAGAAACTTCTAGATTACAAGCAGTTTTAGAGTGCCCTCATTACATCCTCTCTTCAATGCCTTGCAAGGAGTCAGTAAGCATAAGGCTCTGTATTTGTGGGTTTTTTATGTCTTACAGAGAGTCGTGAGTTTTATTCTAATGAAGTGTTTCAAAGCAGTAGCATTTTACCATACAGTCATCTCAAAACCTTTTTGTAGTTTGGTTTCACCTGCTCTACCACAAAGACCTGCTGGTGTCTCAATGGTCAGAAGAAAATGCACATTTGATTTTGGCTTCTTAACTAAATTTCCTCAAACAGTGGTTGTGTTTTTCTTTTCCCTAGATCACCTCATGCTCACTGAGGGACATAACAAGGCCAAACCAGAGCTGCCTGTAGAGCAGCTCAAGAGAAGGTGGAGGGGCAGTAATAAACCGCCCAAACACTCCCTGGCCACAGACCAGAGCAGGCCCAGCTACCCTTCATTAGATGAACCTGCTTGTGGCTTGAATGAGTCATTTCAGCAAGCGAGGATCAGCTGCTGCCCTTTCCGTGAGACACATTTGCCTTTTCAGTATCCAGAGAAAATCCTGACGTAAAATGGCTTCATCAGCTTCTGGCACATGTGAGTTTGGGCAAAGAGTTTGTGTAGGAGCTGAGTCATGACTTCCAATTTTTCTTTCAATGCTTTTTTTTTTTTAATCATTCTTTTTATTTCAGTCTACAGTTTATTTCAGTCTAATACTTTCAATCTTCCTGTCACTGATTCTTCACTTGTCATCTAAGTTCTTTTCCATGGTGTCATATTTTATGCTTTCTGTTCATTCATGAAAATACTCCATACAGTCCTTGAGTGAGCTGTCTTTTCCAGTCCCATCAGGACAGTCTGCTTGATTCTTCTTTCCGTGAGCGATGCTTTTTTTCTGTCCTGGTCATTTCTGATTTACTCAGCTATGCTGCGTCTTGACCATGCATCTGGAATACAAACGTGTTTTTCATTGTAACTGTCTTTCTTTTTGTTGTATGCATGCGGCTTGTTCAGAGTTTTCCATGCTTAGGGACCTGACTCAGTCGTTTGCATCACATATCCTTTGTCCAGCCATAATGCCACACTAGGAACTCTGTTAAGAAGTTTAGGTTAATTAACAAAGTTGTGTAAGGTATTTATTTCTGTGTATGCTAAGTGGACAAGCTCCAGTGAGTCGCACCTGTGAAGTTTCCCAGGGTGGAGATGCTCTCTCCTCCTCTGTGTAAGAGCTCACGTGCAAAACTAGTAACTAACGCTATAATTCTCAGGTGAATAAGATCCTTCATTTGCTGCACAGGGACAGACTTACAGACATTCTTGTTTTCCCTTTGATTACGTCTAGCTGCAGACTTCACCAAGGTAGTTGTTAATAATGACACAGTATGATGATAAATAGCTCAAGAACAGAAACAACCTTGCTGTGACAGCATGCAGCTCCATTTAGACTGCTTTTCCCTACTTGTCATTCACGCAGCTACGCTGGGTGTTTGCCACCAACAGTGTAAACACACCATTTTAATTTCCAGGACTGGTAAAAATGAAAGTCATGCAGAAAGAATTCAATATGAGTGGATATAACTGGAGAGAAAATATCAACTTCATTTTTATCTAGATGCATTATTTCCTTCACTGAATTCCACTGAGATATTATAATCAGCCTTATTCAGGTACGATGAGTTAGAAACGTGAGGTAGCAGTGCTTGCAGTAGCAGAGGTTTTGGGAAAGGGAAACAGCTAAGGGAGGGACTTTAACTTTTGCAAATCTAACGAGATACTTCAGAAAATTAGCATTTAACAACGATAAAGGTTCTGAAAAGGTACAGGAGTCTACGAAAGAAGCAATCTGAAGTTAGTGTAATTAGTTCACCAGTATTTACAGATTAGATTTGGGGATCATGGATAAAAAAATCTTCTGTTTCCCAATGAATAACAATTTGAGCTAAGAGAAAAATATCTTTTTTAACTAACCTCTTTTTATAGAGACAGATAAGGTTTTAGGTTTTCTGTATGATTTATTTACACAAGGCATTAACATCAATAGGATCCAATTTAGTTTTACATTAAATATTTTAACCTTAGATATCAGAATGATGGCAAATTAAAATGAAATGAAATGCATGTAAGAAAGGGCAAATTAGTTCAGTGATTTTCAATGTCATTCTAGGTAGAAAAAGGCATGAACAACTGACATTCCTTGTTCGTGACGGTATTCATCAATATCCCCTGGGGTTTGTGAGCCATTACATCTCGAATAGCCAGTGATCCTTTTGGTCTGGAGAAAAAAAACAGGAAAGCTAAAATGCTATCAGCAGTTTAGCTATCTCTTTCTCAGTCTTTTCCCTTTTCTGACTTCACCCTAAATCACTTCTCAGTATTGCTTTCTCTTACAGATTGCTGTGGCATTACTTTGAAAGTTTAGAGAGAAAATACTTCTCCAGTTATCTTTTTATCAGTATAAAGTTGGGCTAGAATGATGGTCAAAGCATCATTTACATACAGGACAGCTCAAAGTGTAGCAGAGGGGATTAAAAACATCCCAAAACAAAACAAAAGTTTGTGACAAAGAAGAAAAAGTCAGTGAGACAGAAAATATTAAGAAAATATGTGTCATGCCTAGATGGTAAGTGTGCCTTTGATCATTTCCCTTCAAGGCAGTTGTTATACATTCATTTTCTTAAATATTCTCTTTTTCTATTTGAAAACTCATTATTTGTAAATGAAGAATGCTATTTTTCTGAGTCCCTTTCAGCCAGAAAGCAGGCTGCAGCCTTCACTCTAGCACACTTTAATTTATTCTGTGGAATCTGTCTCACTTTAAGTGTTCTGATTCAGCAGGTCTACTTCCACAGCAAGTAGAAAATATTTTAATTCTCTCCAGTCTCCTAACTTCAACTGGGGTTGCTCACAGAATTAATTCAGCAATAATTTAATTGCATTTGAAGGCTTCAGACAGAATTCACATTCGTTACAATCTCAAGAACTAGAGAGTGTAAAATTCTTTTTCGTTTCCTCTAAGCTCATCAGATCAGTAGCAAATGATATTTCTTCGTGTACTGTACAAACGTGCTCTGTTTGAACAAAACTTGATCATTCTGTCCCAGATCTACAGCCCTGCTCCAAATCTCTAATGCTGAGATTTCTTCTTCCAAAGACATTTTTCCTCCTGAGGCAGCTCGCCCGTTATGAGAGTGGCCAAAGCCCTAATATCAGGTTGGCACTTTTTGAGAGGATGTTGTGGGTACTGGGTCATCATCCCCGAGGGTGCCGCGTTGGAGACACTGCTCAGCATCTCACACGGAGTGAAACCCCCGAGTGGGCTGAGCATCCTGCACCAGCATTTCTGCAGTCTAACCGAGTGCAAGTGCTGGGATGGGAGAAGAGAGCGCTCCAGCTTTTCCACGTCTTCTGGAAAAAGAAGCCAGACGGCACCAGGCTGCTGCAATCTGGACGAGTCATTCAGCCCCTCTCCTCGCCTTGCTCCCGCCAGGTACCGTCATTCCTCGCGGCCAGGTCACCGCCTGCAGCAGGGCTGCAGCGCGCACACGCACGGCTGGGAAAAGCTGCGCCTCGCCGGGAGACGGCCCGAGGGCCGCCGCAGCCGGTGCCTCCCTGCCGCGCCGGCAGCTCGAGCCGCCTGCCCGGAAGGGCTGGGTATCGCTGGTGCGGGGCACGAAACACTTGCTGCGCATCAGCCGTAAACCTGCTGCACGGAGAGAATTATGCAACGGGGCCAGGGCACAGCTGCCTTCAAAAAAAAAAAAAAAAAAAAAAAAAAACAAAAGTATTACAACAGCTGAAGGGCTGGGCCACCAAGCAGTATTTATTTCCTTCAGGATCTCCATCAGCTGTAGAACTGAAGATTTCTGCTTTTTCCTCACCTCCCCCCCCCCACCCCCCCACACAAATACCCTTTTTCTGACCTAGTTATCTTTTAATTGTTTGTTAGCAGATCATCCTTGGGCCACATGGCTTCTTGTTTATTTTCCTTGCCTGATCTCCAGAGGGATCTGTCAGACAGGGAGTTTTATCTTCAGCCCATAATCTCTTTAAAATCTTTCCCAGCTCATGGCACTGAAGTGCACTCTATTCAAAGGAATCTATTAGCTCTATTAGCTTAGTTGGCTTTATTATTTTTATGCGGATATTTATTAACTTCAGATGATATTTGGAAAAATACCACTGAGAAGGGAAAGGGAAAAAACCCTCATGCAAAATTATACATATATTCTGTTCTATGCAAGTCACAAAAAGTCAAATTCTGCCTGATAACGTATGTCTATAAGAATAAGACTTTTAAGGACATATCAAAGACAGATCCATTAACAACTCCATGTTTCAGAGTTGACTGTAAATTTTGGTTATTGCAAACTAGTTTATCAATTTTATTCTAGACAAGGATCTTCAGAAAAACCTGAATATGGACCCACAGCCCATTAAGACTCAATTTTATTTGAAATTGTAATTAATGATGCTTAGACTTTTGACTTCATGGTGACTTGGAAAACCTGGTCAGTATTTAAGTATTGGAGAGGACATCATCCATGGTGAGTTGGGAGCTACAGTCACAGAATTATTTTGCTTGCATTCTGCAAGTTGTATGCTCCAGCTGTGCAAGGTAGGTTGCACTTCCCTTTTGCAAGCCAATGGATATCCCAAGGATATCTATGTCTAGACAAGTTAGGCTAAAGCTAACTTTAACAATTTTTGCAAACTCACTGCCCTTGCAAAGGGGAAAAAAACACATCCTGATAGGCAGTCATCTGAGTGCTTTAGGATGCCTGGGCATAACTATACAGAACAGTGTATAGCTCAATTTTGTCACAGTATTACACTTCCAAAGTTAGCCATAACAATGATAAAAATCATTGGTGTTAGTAGATGCTGCTGTTTTGACTGTGTATTTTAATAAATCAGAAGTACTTCATAGCTTCTAAATAGAATTTCATCCTGCTTTCATGACAAATAAATAATTGTTGTTTAATAAATAAGAACAAATAAATAATTGTTGTTAATTTGGTAGGCAAAGCCAACAGTGGGCAGGATACCATACCACAGAGATGTTTGCCAAATGCTATTTGAACACTGACCATTGTTCATATCATGAAATTGTTTTGACATTTTTCTCAATGAGAACTGAAATGCACTATTAAAAACAATCAAATGTTTGCCAAGCAACAAAGAGAACACGCAATGGAGAACAGTCCAGCACTGTCCCAGCAAATCTGATCTCCCTCTTGCAGAAAGTTTGGTTCCTGCTGAACATCTTTTGAGGACGGGGATTCAAATTAGACTCCTGAGAACTCAGCACACTTTTGTAGGGAAATAGAGTTAATGAATTAGCTTATATTTGCATTATATTAGCTTCACATATGGAAAGATGACAGAAGCAACATCCTGCAATGTCATGTTGGTGACAGGCATGCATATGGAAAGATATAGTAAGTTCAGCCTTTCAGGGCTTGTCACCTTTCATAATATTCCTGTAAAACTGGGTGACAAAAATGATAGAAAAGGATTGGAGTAGCTTGTTACAATAAAGCAATTCTATACTACATCAACACATACTCATGAAAGTTTAAGAACCCTTACATCTCTTTAATAAATAACCTAACGATGTAGGTAATGGTACAGTAATAAAAATTCTAATTATTTAATATTGGATAGTAATAGATTGTTTGCAGTAGCCCCGTTTTAATTAGTAGGCAACTTTTTTTTTTTGCACAAAGTTTTGTTTCCATGAATAATACTATGCTGTTTCAACAGCGAATGCTTTCTCTTTGGGATTTCCCAGCTCTCCAGGGCACACCAGAGAGTGAATCAGTTATGTCCAGCATGCAAACATTAAGCAAACAGGAGACCCATTGAAGTTATTTCGGTACCTACTCTTTGATTTATGTGGAGTAATTTCAGCAAAATATCCTATAGGAAAAATGCAAAACTTATCTTTTAAATTAGACCTTTTTAAAGAAAACATATATATCATTTGCTTAGTATTACTGTGGGGTATTAATCAGACTTGGGAAACTATCTCAAAAATTTTATACAACTCTTAAAATGTTGGCTGAAGGAAAGAAAGGAAAATCATTATAGAGTTTGATATATATTCTTTAAAGTTTTGGTTGTGTATTAGTAAAGTATTTTCATCACCAAGTGGGTAAAGTGAAGATAAAAAAAAATGCCTAAAGTTATACGACGTAACATCAAAGCTGTCCATACTTCCCTTCCAGAGATTTAATCAATGGGGTACCTTGTAACGTAAGCACAGCCTCTGACTTCCTGCACGCTCCTGGGACATTCTCTCCTCCGTTTTAGGAACTGCTGACGATGATTGTCTCTGTATTAATATCCTGGATTATACATTAGCATTTGCTGATTAGTCCCTCATCAGAAATCAATGAGACACAAAGCCAGAATCTACTTATATTTCATTTCAGCATTAAAATGCAATATATGTTTTTAAATAAAAATGCACTAGGTGATTCTTTTACGTTATTTTCACTTTTTTTGAGATGATGGGTTACAGTTCCAAATTGTCTTCCTCTCCAGATGTTTGTTTGTTTTGTAGAGGTCAGTGTGGAGGGAGGATGCTGGCTTGAAACAGAAGAACATTTAAGAACGTAATGAAGATGTTTAAACAGAGCTATGGCATACAACTGTAATAGATCTGTCAATAGTAGACCAGATTTACTTGTTTCCGTACAATCTCAGTGACCTTGAAAGACCAACTATGTGATCTTTCCTATTGTGTAGAATCCATCCCATTATGTGACCTAAATAAAAGCAGCATATAAAAATTTGATGCTACAGTGCTATTCTCAAATGATAAATTGTAGTGTCAGTTATAGTTTTCTCATAGAGAGAAAAGATAATATAATTTCAAAGCAATATTATAGGGAAATTTTCCATAGCAATCAAGGAAAGCATATGTATTATGAGTAATTAATTGCTTGTGATATTATTGTTGTTGTTAAAGTTATTACACTTATTATTAAGACTGCCTGACACACTATCCGTTACAATACAGTTTTTTACAATTTGGCAGACTTCTACTAACTGGACTGAAATTCGCCATCCTAAGTATCTGTTTCAGTCCAGATACTATATAGAGCCACAATATCCAGCTGTATCAGAGAACAAACATAACGAAAAATAAGATTTTTGCCAAATTATGCTCATAGGCAAAGTGAAATGTATTAGCACGACAGTCAGTGAAGGATTGCTCTGCTGTGCAGACAGATTTGCTGGATGAGGAGGCTCTGAAAGGGTGAGGCATGGAGATGAAGCTGCAGTGAATTACTTCGACTTGATATGGCCCTGGACCTTGGCCAATGTTTTGTAAGGGCTAGAGGAAAGAGATAGGACAGAGCACAAGGAAGGAAGCTCCCCAGTAAACCCTAAGAGAGAGTCTTTGTGACTGAGAAGCGAGTGGTGTGGAGACCGTGGGAGAAAGGAGCTGGAGGATAAGCTGGGGGCAATGGACTCGAGGTTGGCAGCAGAAGGGGCCCAGGGGCTGAGAGGAGCAGCTGTGGACAAGCTGGGCTGGGACTTCTGGAGAGAGGCTGAAGACAGCTGGATAAAACAGGAGGAAGGAAAATGTCTTTTGTGGGCCTATCTTCTTGCTAGGACAAGACTTGAAACCCTTTGGGGTTGTATCTGAGACTTTTCTCAGCAGAGAGCTCTAAAACCCAAAGCGATCCATGCTTTTTTCATAGCTGCTCCATGGAAAGTGTCAGAGTGCAGTGCTGCTCGCTGTCCGTGACACCAGTAGCTCTGCAGGCAGAATTACATGTGCATCAGAAGATACTAACCCACAGGCTTCATCAGCCCAATTGTAAGTGTTCTTCGCTATGGTGGAATTCTCTTTTCCAGTTGCTTTTAAAAAGAGGGGGAGAGGAGATTTCAGAGAGTCCATTTCCTTTCCCCTCCTTTACACTCACTTACATAATGAGTCCATCCTTTACATATTATGGACTTTTGTTTTCTTGTATTTTTATTGCACATTCAGCATTCATGAGTACTATCACATCCACAGCTCTGAAATTGCACTTTTTGACAATGAAGCAAATATCCTCAAATATCCTGCCAAGTTCTTGCATGAATAGAAGCAGAAATAAAGAAATCAACAAAAGATCAGGGTGATGGGAAGCAAGTTGCCTAACATGAAAGGTAAAGAGGTTGGAGTCAGTGGTGTTAGAGGGGGAGTCAGACTGGTTCAGAAGAGCAGAGAAATGGTAAATTGAAAAGAGAAAGCATCAGAGGAAAATCAGGGCAAAAGACTGACCACAACAGTGTGCATGAGTCATCAGAAATGGCATTTGGCAGTCCTTATTCAGCATTGCCAGAAGATATATTAATATAAAAAGAACATTGTTGTGCCAGTTTATAAATGCAGTAGAAAGGAAATGTAAACACTTGCTTATGTCCCATTAAAATCAATGAAATTAAAGAAGGATTAATTACACGAAAGGAAGAGAATTGCTAAGGTGTCTTGGTGCCTAATTGACTAAATAGGTATTTTAGTGTACTGGACAAGTTTGAATATCTTTTCCTACATGTGCTGTTTCCAGAGCAGGGAGTATCAAGGCCAATCTGCAGCCTTTGAAATGGCTATTTTAATTGTATTTTCGCATTTTCAACCTCAAACGCCGATCATGCAAATATTTATGGCATTTCAACTGACTACTTATTTTTAAAATGAAATGATTTACACAATGGGAATGTAAATGATTTACACAAAAGGCTTTGAATAGCTCTTTTGGAAACATTGTAGCCTATTGTACAAAACTGTACCTTTTTCAAAGTAAAATTTTGACACAATGGTTTTCAGCAGCTGCTCTCGAGCCTCTGTGGTGCGCTGTACGAACTCTGCCTACAGCACTTCATGCCTCATTTCCTCTAACTTGACACTGTGTATATTTGTTGAATAATTGGTGAAAACATATCGTCGTTAAAAATGTTTACAGTTCTATTCTAATGGGAACAGTGATAAAAGGGTAAGGGCAAAACCATGTCATTTTACACAAAAAGCAGCACAACTGTTCCCTTCAGAAAGGCCTCATAAGGAACTATGAAAACTATACTGTTGAGAAACTATTTGGCTTCTTTCAGATTTTCATACTGCTTCTTCCTTTTTTTCATGTGGTGGATATTTGCATGAAAACAAGAGGTCAAGTTCTGCTTTCGCATCAGCATAAATTTGAAATTCAGCGGAGTTATTGTAAACAAATCGCAGTGTAAGCAAGAGAAGTCCCACACTGACTTTCTGAGTGTGTTTTATGGCCAATGACCTAGATGTAGGAGTGAATTTTTACCCAAAGTGCACTGTACTCGGATGTCTGGAATTAACCTTTTTCAGCTTGATTTTTAAAGACCCCCGCTCCCTTTTTTTCCCATAGGAGCCAGAGGACACCCCATTGTGTAATTGATGGACAGGCAGTTCCTGGAAGTCCAGAAAATGTGTTTTGATGCCTCTTTTCACCCATACTTTCTGTATGACAGTGGACAACTGAGCTAATATGCTTGTGCCTTACTTTCCTCACCTAGGTAGGCATGCATACTCTCTTTAAGAAAGCTATCAGTATCACCTAGTGATATTTGAAAAGTGCTTTGATTGGAAGGGACTGCTGAACTGCAGAGTATCCTTAGCTGAGCAACAGCAGAATAGGTTCGTTTATTTTTTATCCAAATCATCAGAGTAAACAATGCAAGTTGGAACAATATGCTGTTCCCAGAATGTGGTTTTAAAGAATGTGTTATGAGAGGATGTTGTTACTATGGTTACAGATCCATCTAAAGAAGTGAATGCACAAAATACTATCATGAAAAATTAAGAAAATACTAAGTAATTGTTTAAAAAACAGCTATGTAGGAGTCAGTGTTTTTATTTTTGTCATTTTAATTACTCTTAATACTTGTGAAAGTGGAGGACTGAAAGATCTAGCCAAAAAACAGTAATGTGCCCGGTTAATGCCTGGATGCAAAATCACCAGGAAATATCTCAACGTTGATAACTAGTCTGCAAATGCAGTTCCTGTTCTTCACCTATCTCTATTTTCTCCTGAACTCATTTAATAGGTGATGGAAAATTATGCTACGAGAGGAAATGTGAACCCAATGTGCTTCCAACAAGAATCAGTGTATTAAACCTAGGGTCTTTCAAGGCAGGTGACAAGTCTGCTCTTTTCAACTTACAAGTGAGGATAAGACGATTTGCAAACTCAGACACTCATGCAAACTGCAGTGTGGGTGGTATTTAATTTTCTATTTGAACTGCAGTAGCACTTACAGTCCTTGGTCCTTATATCAGGATCATGTTATCCTGAGGGGCTTCTGCGCTGTTAAATAACTAGGAACCTTTCCAGGCTGTTTTCTGAGTGAGTAAACTTGTTTCTTCCAAGAGGAAACCTGAGCACAGCTGGCACCATAGTTTGCTCCAGGGTTCACTCTAGATAGGTAACACTGAACCGATGGTGCCACATCTGTCTCCTTCAGCCTGGGACAGGCTTCCAACAGTGTGCCGGCAGGCCCTGTGCCCTCAACGGCAGGCACCCTCGGGCCATGCTGCAGGGCGAGCAGCGCGTGCCTTTGGCGTCGTGCTATGGAGACACTGCTTTGGTAGGCTGCAATGCGTTTTTCACGTTTTTTCAGATTATTTCACTTCATTATCACTTTGAAAACATAAAATATTCTACTTATGTCTCAGGACCACGGAGCCAAAGGCAAATGAGTTTAGCGGTGTAAACGTAGCCTGCCGTATTTTGCGCTTGTCTTGAACACCATCATGAATGTATTCCCTGCTATCTGAACACCAAAATTTCAAGAAAAAATTAAGCTGTTGGGTATTAATGACCATTGAACATTAGGTAATTTGAATTTGTGCATTATAATTTATGATGCATATGAACATTACCTAATGTTCAATGGTCATTATAATGCATAAATTCAAATTTATGGCAGGTGGTTGTCAGAAACTTACATGCACTCTAAGAGTTTGTACCTAAAAGAGTTGAGCTTTGGGAGAGACTTAGCATATGGCAGTTACAGAAAAGCTGTTTTTAAAAACTGTACTACCACTATATCTAAATATAATCATATAAAGAGAGAGAAAAAATATTACAAGCCAGAACTGTAATTATGCTTACCAACCTACTTCATTTATCAAAGCACATTAGAGAATGAGGAAAGAATTTAACTCGGGGAACCTGTACCACTTTCAATTATCAGCCCTATAAATTACTCAACCAGTGAAATGCACCGAGATCAAAGACACTGAACCAGCCGATTTTCTTACACAGTGTGAGTGGCTACTGGGCACATTGATTACTCACCAGTGCTGAATAACTAGGACAGTATTGAACTCCATAAATGTGGCACGGCTGACAGTGGCACAGAAATGAACCAGTAGATACTCTGGAGATTTGATCAGCAACAGAAGGCTTGTACATAGATAAGCAAATGTCTTATGAATGTGCTAATGAGTTTTCCTTCTAACTCCATCAAGTAAAAACACTGGGGCTAATTCTTTTTTCTTTTTCTTTTTTGAATATGAATCATCTCCATAAATTGATGTGCAGTCTCTGGAGTGCTAAAAGAACAATTTCTAATTTCTAATCTATTCAAGCTATCCACCAGATTATACCACTATCAGATGCCCTATATTCTTTCAATATATGTTTCATATTAGCTATTCAACTTTATCTTTTCATCAGCTTTCTTAACAGAGAGGGTCGATGCTTTTGCTGTATTTATCATACAAATTTCATAGAAGTTTTAGAAAGAAATGCTAGGGAAAAAAGCCTTTTGTTACAAGACTGATCCATGCTTTTTAGTACTTCTAGTTTTATCAGCTAGCTCTGGATCTGACCTTAATTGTACAATTATGCTTTCTCAAGTTGTTTTTTTCATATCTTCTCTTGAATGACTTCTATATGTATAGTGGGAAAGGAGGCAAGGAGAAGAGGAGGAGAAGAAAGGCCTCGTAAAGGCCCTTTCTCCTTTTTCCGTACATCCTACTTCCTCTGAAAAGTGCTTTGATACATACTTGAGGTGCTATATAGTCTCTAAATATTGCTGGTAACGATGGTGCTGCTTCTTCCCCTGAAGAGATGGGGACAGGCTTGGTAGAGCCCAGGGGCTCTGCGCCAGCCGGCTCCGCCGAGGCAGCCGTCGGGGCTTCGGCTGCTGCACAACCAGCGGCCAAATCCTTCCCTCACCTCCCCCTCCTCCGCCCTGAAATACAGACAGGATTCGAGCAACCACAAGTTCATCCCTAGGCTTGTCTCGACGACTGTGCACCGTTCTTAATTCCTGGCATATTACGAACTCACAAGTTAGTCTTTTTTCTCTCTCTCTTTTTTCTCCCTTATTTCTTCTTACGTATTTTATTTTGCACATAAAGATAGGGGGGTTGCTAGGTGCAGAGTTGGGCTGTACAAAAATCTGGACATGCCAAACCAAGTTTTTTACTAGGGAGAATTTTAATGCAAAGAATAGACAAGATGAGGCAGTTCAACTTACTTAATGTCAGAGTTTATACAAATCCACCAATCGTGTAAAGCTCTGTATAATTGCTAGGTATTGTTACTTGTCTTGAGTGAGTAATTCATGTTGAATTATCTGTTTGCCAAATGTCATCTCTCTGTTTGTGAACTGTCATTGAGAGAGCATGTTTTTTTTTCAGATTTCAAAACTCCTTTCTGAATAACTTCTGTCAGTAATTCTTAGGCTGCTGCTTATTCATGAGCAATTCATTTTAAGTGTCTGATAGTTGCAATTTGAGCAATTTTGACTGCCCACTTAAGTATTTGATGCACTTCCTTTAAAACTTCTGATGACTGTAACTTTGAACTTTCTGTAGTATAGATACTTGCCCACAAAAATATTAAATTCACTTTCCATGAGTACCAGTTAGTATCTGCTTAGTACAAAATATTGTAGCTAGCTTTCATTATTTATATTGTGAGAGTGACTAGAAGTCAATCAATTTGAGAATACATTATTCTGAGAAAAGCACAAATATTGACAATATTGAGAATGACACAAGTAAATTATGGTAGTCGCTTAAATTATTTACTGTATACAAGAAAAGGACTGATTCGTAAAACATCTTATCTGCAGGGGAACACAAAGACACAAAGTCCAAGTAAGGTGATTTGAAATTAGAAATGAAAGTAAGATGTTTTTACAAGAAAGCATATAGTAATATTTATCAATGTTTATCTAGTAATATTTATCAATATTTTTCTGTGATCAAATAGCTCTCGGTTGCTATATTTCAGCAAAATGTCTGTGTTCATAAAATACCCACTAACATGCTATACTGCTTGGACAAAAATGTATGGAACTATATTTAAGATATTCTGAAAGGAAGTGAAAGTAAGATATAACTATGGAAAGCAAAAGAGTTGTGCACTAATTTCTAGAGCATTTATCTAATGGTATCACAGTATTGGTCTGTGTTGAAGGTGTGCCTGAGGTTGTGTCAAACTACTACTGACTGCAAGGCACGTAGCTGTGAACAAGTCTAATTTTAAAAATTATTCAATCTTTAAGTCCCTAAAATGCCATCAGTAACATCTCTGTAAAGGTCAGATTTATTATTAAACCAAGAGTTTTCTTAAAGAAAAGAAAAATGTTCAATAGTTTGCTAATTGCTGATGCCTGAGCAGCTATCAGGCAAGGATATTTTGAGAGATCCAAAAGAACTGGATGCACTAGGTCCCCTTCACTCCAGTTAAACCTAACTTGGTGTAATACCCCAAAATTCTCTGCAGGAAAGGGATTCATTTTCAAGAGAAAGAAACAACAATAAAGCGATGGTAAAAAAATCAATTTGTCAACATATTGTGGTCTAGAATGGAACAGCCTATTCAATCCCATTAAAGCTGTGTTTTGATCTGAATCAATGCATTTTTCTAGTTCTTGAGTTTGATGTAACAGAGTTCTTTGGAAGACTGCTGTGCTTACTTGATGTCAGGAAAAAATCCTTCTGCTTGTGCAGTGGTACCTGAGAAAGGTGAAGAGAATAACCTGGTATAATTCATCCCAGATGTTATCATGCATCATCTCCACTAAGTATACAAGCACTCTCTAACGTACACTTCTCTGTACAAAAGAGGTGGTGCAGACAGAAAACCTCTCATTGTATGTGCCCATGGTAAAACACATACACATATCATCAGGAGGAAGAAAACGGGTACTGCTTTAATTTGGCTGAGAAAGATTATTTGCTAGAACAGCCATCAGAACAGAAGAACTGGAAGGACTTTGTGTGATGGGAGAAGTGTCAGACTATGGAGGACCTCTGTGTTTCTAAGTACAGTTTACTTGCAGGCAGTGCAGTTTCAAGACTTCAGGCCTATTTGTGCAACTGCAAAGAGGATAGACGGGATGGATATGAATTCTGTCTACTTGGATCTAATCTTGTTCTTGTGGAAATGAGTGGCAACACTCCTACTGACTTCAGTGGAAATAGGACCAGGAGCCTAGTTAAATCCTGTTGAAAGCACATGTTGATCCATATTCTAACCGGCTGGATAGCTCATTTTATTCTTCTTGAACAAGAAGGTAAAGAAGGTATTTATATGTATTATGCCATCTGCTTTGCTTACAAGAATGAAAAGATTTTTCATTTTAAAACTCCATTTCTCTTAAGCACCTGGAGTTCCAGAGAAAGTGAAACAATACAAAATACCAAACTAAAAGAGTTCATGGCCTTATTCTGTCATGTTTTATATCCAGTGCAAGTTATTTGACTTCCGTGGGCTTGCCAGATGTATGTTAGGATAATTGTGGGGGAAAGAATCTAATTGTAGTGTTCTGTGCTGGCTTAAGCTGACAGATAACAGGCTGTTATGTATAAAACATGTGCTCACATAGAGTAACAACATGTTAAATATCTCATTACGTCTTGATAGATAGATAGTGTTGGGAGGTGTAAATTAGAGTACCAATTATTCTGTTGCAGTGATAATGAAGCATTAGCGTCTTTATTCACATGGATATATATTTGTGCAGCTAACAATGGCTCTCCTTAAAGAAACAAATAAAATGACTTGGTGTTGACCTCCAAGCAATTGCTCCCCCTTTTAACATTTTTTTGAACTTGTTCTGTAGTTTAAAGGGTGTCTATGTTTGTGAGGGATCATTAGTGATGGTGCAAGAAAACGGAACACTACAAATGTAGTATAAAGCTATTCATATGATAAGGTAACTTTTTTATTTTATAGTGCTTTATTATATAAGAAAAATAGGGAAGAGGGGACTTAAGGTAAAGGAAAACAAACTATTGGAAATGTCATACAGAATATAGCGGTTTAGACAGGAGAAATACCATAAACAGCCAGGAAATTGTCATCATATGTAACATCAGTCTCGGACACTGATTCACTGCTTTCTTCAAAAAGGTTTCTTACGCATCTGCATTCTATAGTTATTTGTCAGTCTAACAAATACAAGAACAAAGATGAAATGTCAGTGAATATATCAAGCTCTTCCCTTCTCCTGTTTGTTGTGCTTTCACAAACTGCCAATCCAATCTACCAGTTTTCCTGCTTGAAAGATGTAACTTATTTCAGATCTTGTTGGAGCAAATACTGCCAGTAGCAGGGAAGAGCTTATATTAGGGCAGAAGTATGTTCAAGTTAGCTAGAAGGACCACTTTCACTCTTTCAAAATTTCCTTTGAAATTTGGATAGCTAGTTTCCATACCTTTTCAGACTACTTATTTTGCTTCTTATACAAATAACTATTAAAACATGCCAATAAATATATTTTCAGATTGTGATAGATGGCTCAGACAATATTTTGAAACAGCAGAAAATTCTATATGTCCTAAGAATCATCAGAAATAAGTACAGTGAAAGGAAGCCTGGTGAAAGCTGAGTAAGTATATGGAGGAATGAAATGGTCAGATATTGAAATTACGGCAAGAAAGACAGAACCCTGTAAGAGAGAAAGTACTCAAGAAGAAAGGTTAATAGCAGAAACTAGAGGAGAATTAATTGAAACACTGGAGAAAGAGAATATTCTGTCCACCTCCATTAGAGACCTAGAGGAGACCTAGGAGGAAAGGACCAACAGGAACCTTATGAACTTCAGCAGGGCAGAAGACAGAGCCCTGCTCCTGGGAAGGAAGAGCCCCTGCAACAACACAGGCTGGGGCCTGACTGCTGGGCAGCAGCTCTGTGGAAAAGGCGTGGGGACCATGGTGGGCAGTGAGCTGAGCACTAGCCAGCAGTGGCCCTGGCAGCAGAGACAGCCAACAGCCTCGTGGGCTGTGTGAGCAGTGGCATAGGCAGTAGGTTGCAGGGAAAGATCATCTCAGCTCTTGTTAGAGTACAGCTGGAATATTGCGCTCAGCTTTAAGTCCTCCAGTACCAGAAAGGCATTGACAAACTGGCAAACAAGTTTAGTGGAGGACCACCTGGGATACCCTGGGAGGAGAGGCTGTGCAAGAGGGGCTGGCTTAGCCTGGAGAGGAGACAGCTTTGGGGGACCTAACAGCAGCCTGCCCATCCCTACAGGGAGGTTATCAAGCAGATGGAGCCAAGCTCTTCAAACTGATGCATGACAGGAGGATTAAAGACAACAGGCTTAAACTGCAACAAGACTGGATGTGAGGAAAAGCTTTTTTTGCCATGAGGGCAGTCAGGCAATGGAATAGGTTGCCCAGAGAGGGTGTGCACTCTCCATCCTTGGAGGTTTTCAAAACCATGGTTAAAGCCATCAACAACCTGCTTTGACTTCATAGCTTACCCAGCTTTAAGCAGGAGGTTGGACAAGATGACCTCCTGAGGTCTCTTCCAACATGAATTATCCTTTAATCCTTATTTATGTAGTTCCTACTCTGAAGACATCTGAGAAATTCTTATTTTTAAACCTCTCTACACTATTTCCCCCAGCACCTGGAAAACTAAGGAAAGGAGGATGCAACTCTTCTCACTGAACTTACACTACATCTCTAACTTTTAAGTGGTAGAGAGTGATCATCAACATGCTCCCTTTACGCTGGGCCCATTTCAGGGGACACTATATGCCAGAGACTGCTTGGAAAAGGATCTTAGATGTGGCCATCCTGTTTTACGCAGAAGAGAGCTTAGGCATATTGATGCAACTTGATCATGTCACTTGGTGCAGGGACACACAGTAGGCTCTAGAATAGACTTAGCCTCTGACTGCCTCACAGTGGTACCCCTAAGGCATCTTCACTGGCAAAAAATTGTTTCTCTCTAAATCCATACCCATTATGTTGCACAAGTTCAAGAGGTTACAAATGACTTGCTGCACCTTTCTTTTCTGAACAAGAGAAAAGATTAGGGAAGGTGATGGACTACCCACTGAATCCGTAGGGATTCTGCAGAGACCGATTTCCGTGCGAGGCAGACTTTGTAAGTCTCCTCAGAATCAGGTTCCATGAATCAGTCTTCTCAGAATCAGCTTACGCTGCCATAGATCATGAGGAGACTAGTTTATTTCTTAGCGGTAATTCTGCCTAGGAAATAAAAATAGCCATTATATATGTCAAGACCCTTTCTGAAGGATGATGTCCGATTGTGAAATCTACTGTCAAATAGAAGAAAGAAAGAAAGTTAGGATATAATTCTCAGAGATGTGGTAAATTCTGACATTGATGATGAAGCCAACACCTTGAAAGAAGCTGTAGGATATACTGAGAATTTCAACAGAACTAAAGAAATAACATGGAATTCAAGGAAAGTAGGACATTCAAATTCTAGCCTTGCTTTTCAGTTCTTTTGAAATACAGAGCTAAAGAGTATGTTAATCAGATATTAAAGAGGTGAAAACTGGAAAGGGGGATGTATATCCTGGAAGTATTTTTCTTTTTCTTAAAAAAAACTTTTAAAAATAAAAATATAAAATGTCTAAAGTATCTCCAGTGACACTCTGAACTTGTACCAGAAAATGATAATAGTAAAAAATTGACACCAGGTGGTGTCTCAGGATTCTTGTATGCCATTCAAAGAAGAAAGGATATAATAAGCAGCTAGGAACAATGAAGCGTAATATTACAGACACATCACACGTCTTCTCCCTTAAACCTGTTTTTTTAATATTTTTTACCATCGTTTTATCTAGAATTATCAAGTGAGAGACTTCAGAGATTACAGTGGATTTGCTTGGTCTTCCTTAGTTATTAAAAATAATAAAATAAGGGAAATCATAAACAGATCATTAAAAGCAATAACAAAACAATGGAAAGGATAAAGAAGAGGACATCTGTTTCATGTAGAATTTATATTTAGTGCTGAACAGTGGGGAGGGAGGGGGTTCCATGTAGTTCTGCAGATCAGATCACTGGAGGAGGAATGGATGATAGGAACATTTGCAGTGGGGAACAGTATCACTTAGGTTTGAAATTGATGAATTGTGAAACATTGATGAAAATGAAGACAGATATGAATACTACAAATCACTGCAGTTGAACTCTTTTTGATCATAGTGGAAACTGACAATTGAAAAGAAACTAGCTGCTTTCTAGAGATACATTGCTACAGTCTGGCATGAAAGCTCTTTCTCTGAGTCACTCCATCTCTTCTGTAAATAGTCATTATTAGAACGGTCTGACTGAAAACTGTTGATTCTGACAACCCTAGACTTTACGAAAGTTCATATCCAAAATCAAAACATCTTTGCAGCTTGGGATCATTTTAAATAATAAATATATAAAAATTTAATTATATGTTAGTGTTTTACAAATTGAACCTTAAATTAATAAAATGCTGGAATAGTTTTATGAAATGCACAGAAACAAAGTTACTCTGGAGTAAAACAAAATAATTAATATTGTATGTTTTACTCCAGAGTAGGTTACTCCAGAGTAGCTTCATTTCTGGCTAGGAACTAAACAGAAAAAATCCTTAAATACTTAATCCCTAACTAGTCAATCCCAGGAAGAGCCTTCACAGATTCTACATGTTTCCTTGTGTTTGGGTATGGACCACAAACGGAATCTTCATTCCCTGGTGCCCAGCTGAAGATAAGATCTTCATCCCAAGGAGCCTAGCTGAAGGTAAGATCATGCGGGAAATCTGGATTTCTGCTCTGAATCCCAACTCTAAAAAATGTAACCAGAAATAGGTCATGCCAGAGGGCCAGATATAAGGACATGCTTGTTGCTTTCCAACTCAAGCTACTCCTCTCAGGAATAGTTCTTTTTTCTTTCAGAAAATATGGTGAGGTACGACTAGTGCATCTCCAGATTATAGACTAGGCTTATTTGCAGGGTAGATGGGTCTGTGTGCTCCTTGAATGCGCAGAGCATCTCTGAGCTCTCCAAGAGGAACTGAAGATGATGAGCCTGGTGCAATCATCCTCCTACCCTCTTTTGCCTCTTTTGTCTTCTAAGGAAGCATCTAAGAGGGCCTGGCTGCTTCTGCATATCCTCAGCAGTATCTGCAAAGGAAACCAGCAAAGAAGAAGAATCAGACCTGTATACGTCTGAAGACACACAGCGCAGTAAACTGTTGCCTGTTGCCATCCTTCCTATAGACAATGTTTACAGCAGTGTTTGCAGGGGGTTGGGAGCAACCATGTCTGCGAAGGCTGGCGCCTGGAGACCTGGAGCCCCCCAGGTTTTCATGCCATGCCAAGGTTGTTCTTGCTCCACCAGCAGATCAAGAGTTACCCCTTGACATGTTAGAGAGGATGCTGCCTGAGTGGGCCCATGGGGCAAAGGAGTGTGCTGGGGATTGGTGCATGTGAAAATTTGTACCGGCTGCCAGGGCTACTTGTTGAAGAGGTGGATCCACGAGCACATGTTTGCTGCGACTAGAGTCTACACAGTGAGAGGGCAATGTCCTGCTCTGTGACATTAACTGCCTCCTCTGCTGAGGAAGTCCTCAGAGTTGCTGTGTTGTGAGTTGGCTGTGTAGGACTGTCAGTCCAGATGACATGTCATCCTTCCCGAGGCACAGAGGCCTCTGGGACATGAACTGGATATGAACTGTTAGTAGGTAGCACAGGTTAGCCCTGAATGTGAACCTGCTGACCCAACTAGTAAACAGGCAGATACAAGCAAACATTACAGTTAACAGCTAAGCTATTAATACAACAGGCAGTAATACTGCTTACCATATGATCAGTATATTGAAACTAATATAGTAAAAGAAAGAAGTTTCTAAAACACCATTATTAACTGCTTGTTGTTAGATATATCACTAGAGAAAAGAAGAAGGGATCTGTTGTTAGAAGTCGAGAGTCACAAGTCTGTAAAAAGTAAAGATGGCAATGACCTTAAGAACATAATTATAAAAAAGGTAGCTGGTGATTTACCGTGGTAATGGGGTTTGCCTCAGGGTTTTGCACTGTGAGGTCAGTCCTCAGTGTCTGTCTGAAAGGCACACTACATGAAAAGGTTTCCAAAAGCTGTAATAGGATTCTGCCAACATCTAGACATGAATATGGATCCTGCTTACTTTAATAAATATGAAGCTCTGGAATCACGTATCAATGGGTACTGAGAGAACTTTCTTTGAGTGTAATCTGTATGCTTACTGTGTCCTTACATCCTCCCCAGGCATCCGCTGGTGGCTGTTGTCAGCCACCAAACAGCCCCTCGTGGCATGGCTCTTCGTCGGCTCCGATGTGCTTGCTTGCTTGATTTTGCAAGTTGAGCGGATAGAGGAGGCAGATTTAGAGGGTGAGAGGTTAATAGATGCACTTGGGAATGGATTTTTCAAATGAGAAAAGTACAGTGTTGCCTTTAAATATGGTGACTCTGGGTTTAGCCTTTGCAGAGCCCTGTGATTTATACAAGGTTTCCGGTAGGTGAAACAGCTAGAGCAATGCTGGCTCAGGACTTGCTGTGATATGTGAATTGTGTCATAAAAACCACTTGTTAAGGATGTAAAGGAGTTGTTCCTTATACTGTAGCTGCTGGCATTATGTTACCTAGTACTATCTAGTAATTTAATATGCATATGGATTATTTGTTTTTTTCCCCCATTTTAAACTTTAATTTTAATTAGAGTGCATAGATCTCTTCACTACTGGCAATTTAAATAATTAGATAATATGTTCTAATTCCAAATGCTGGCTGTCCTCTCACTCTTTTCAATAACTTCAACAAGCTTTGAAACACACTGAAGGAGAGCAATAAATCTGTAATAAAGCTAATAGTCTTTATGATAGAGTGAATTTCTTTTGTGCAATTTCAACTTGCTTTTGTAATCTATCCTTTTCAATTATTTCCAAGTTCCCAAATCAGGGTTACCTATCCCCTGTGAGATATTGAATCATCCAGGAAATTTTCAGATGTTTAACCATTAACCAAGCTCATTTCCACTTCTGTTTATAAACGTTGAAGACCTCTGAACTGATGTTTGCCTCTGAGCTTTTCAAAATGCAAATGTTGTATAGTAACTATGCTGGCCAGCAAAACATTCAGATTTCTTACAAATATTTAGACAAAATTGAAGAAGTCATTGCCTTACACAGGTGTTTTGAAAAAGCTGAGATATTGCTCATCCTCCAGGGCTTGTCACTCTAAGTCTACATTAAAAAATGATTTTTTTTTAATTCAAAATGGCTGGTTTATCAAAAAATACATGGAAATTTACTGAAAGCTTCCAACTGTGGCATCTTGGCAAAGCGACACATTTTGCCATTTTTTTCTCTCTGTACGTATGTTTAAATCACTTAAATGTCAATGAGAATTAAGATGCACAGTCATCAAGGAAGACTACCACCTGGGGACCAGATTTGTCATCCTGTATCTATCAAGTAGTCCCTTTGAAGTTAATGACTCCAAAATAATCAAGAGGAGTCAATGAGTACATATTTTCAGAAGGACTGTGCGTTTATATCACACAGAGACACCTAAGGAAAGAAAGCGTTAACTATAATAATCTAATGTTTTAGCTGTATCCTAATTTCTTGATTTTATTTTCCTAAATTCCTTTGCAGTTTCACTTGGACAACTCTGTATTTCTCTTTGCTTTTCCCTTAGCATGGCCCAAGTAGCTTATACTATCACCTCTGAAAACTCCCTGATTACTTGGGCTTATTTTCAATTATCAGAGGAAAGGAAGAGAACCATAGGCTTTTTTTTTTTTCTTGGTGGGTTTTCAGCTTTTTGATTAAACCTGGATCAGAAATCTTGCAATTTATAACTGACTTATTGCTTTCTGTTGCTAAAAAGCAAAAATAATTTGTCATTAGTATCCTAATAGAAGTATTAAAATAATAAAAAAAAACATTGATTGCATATGAAAAATAATTTTATCAGCTTTTTATCATGAGTAGTGATATTTCAGCTTCCTGTGCATGAATAGGAATATTTGTTTAAAGCCAGATAGTATAATACAGACTCTTAACTTGAGGTCTGTTCTGCTAGCCCGTGTTGTGCAGCTGTATGCAGACTGTTAGCAGCTGGTAGAAATAGATCTACTACTTTTCATGTTGAATATGTCAGTTTTGTTATTCTACTACAGCAGCAGATCGGTCCTTTAAGCTGTATGACATATTAATGTGAGAGCCCCACATTTAAGAACTGCTTAAATAAATAAAAAATAAACTGTTTCTGACTTTCATTCCAACAGCAGTAAACAAAAATACAAAAATGCGTCTGTGTATGATTTGCACAGACCATGAGCCATATTCTTAGCTGCTGATAATGAATGTCAGCATACATGCCGCTTTAAATTCTCTCAGGAATTTAACAATATGTCCTGAATGTATGAGTTTACATCCAGGAGTGTCCATAGCATCTTTTAAATTAAGTGTTCTTATAAATCTATGCTGGTGCTATTTATTATAGGAGATAACATTAGTAAGTGTAAGATGGAGTTTACAAGAAATTTTACAGGCACCTCTTTTAAATGCAGAGAAATAAAATTTCCATTTTTTTCAGTGTCATCTATACATCCATTTTAATACATTAAGTTAATAAATGCTTCATTTTTCCCTCTCTATTGCAAATAAGTAGATGGAAATGGCTAGTCACAATTTGCCATTAAATTACCAGGAAAAAAAATAACAGTTATTACAAATGCAGTAATACCACTTACTCCAGTCAGTGCACTTATACAGACTTTTCCAATTTTAGCTGTTAATATTTTACCCATGGCCTATAAGAGCTTTACTGATGATATAACAGTGTGAGAATCATTAGTGTGGTGACCTCTGTTGAATCAAAATAACTCGCATATAAACTGCTCGGACTGAACTGTCATACAGGTTTATCATGTTCACACAGCATAAGGTTTTCAGGTAAACACTAAGTTTCAGTGCTTCCATATTTTTGATTCCTAGCCTTAGACAATGTAAGGCTGAACCAAATGGCCAGAAAATGCTGAGTGCCATGGAACAAACATGTTAGAAAACATAAATTTTGAAAAGGTTGGATGTGACAAACATTTTTCATTAATGGATAAACTCCAGAAAGCAGCCACCTTCCTACAAAAACTCATAAAAAGTATGAGTAAAGCTGCAAACTATTTGACCTTGACTACGTTTTCAGTTATGGTTAGAATATGTGCAACCTGCTTGGCAATTCAGGTTTGATAATCACACCACATTATGGGCTGTCACTCAGAGCAGGTAAAGATGAAAAGTTGGGCAACATTTTAGTTTTAAAATGCTTACCAAGTACCACTCCACAATAACTGATATTGTACACTTCTCTGGTGCTTAGGGGAAAAAAAGCAACAAGTAATAGTTGATATCAGTAGCTTTGTAGTAAATATTTTAGAATGATTTTACATACAGTGCTACCACAAGCTGCCAAGTAATTTCCATAGATTTAGGTTTGGGCGGGGGGGGAGGGGGTGTATTTATTTATTTATTTATACTTTAAAGTCAGGCTGCTCAGTGCTCAGGCTGGCTACTTTTCACCTAACTCAGAGTAAATCATGTCTTGCTATAAGCAGGACAAATGGCTCTACAGTGGCTATTATAGATGTGGAGAGGTACCCAAAAGTCCAGAAATGCTCTACTAGAGCAGAGAAAAATTGAAAATTCTCTCTTTATTGCAGTCTGAATGTTGTATAGAGCTGGTGTGAATGTTTTGCTATCAGTTCTGTTCTTTGGTAACTCCAGAGTGAACGGATCCTCTAAGAACCCAGAGTCTCAATACAGTAACACAGTACCACAGCAGCATGACATTTAGCAAAAACATCTATGAAGATATTCCTACAGGGTGATAAGTTTGTGGTTTTTGATTTCTACTATGATAATTCTGGTGAAGAATATTGTGAATTGACAGGAAACATCTCTGACTCAAGCTCTTTCTCTTTCAGGTGTTACTGTAAGGTAATATGTGACCTTTTAGGATATTTATGAGGTGAACTGAACTGCCCTTAAAATTATCATCCTTCAACTGTCAGCACATCCTTGCAAAGTTCAATAAATTCATAAATAACAGAAGTTAATACTCCAGTACAGAATTTATGTAAATTATGAAGGCAGATATATATGGACTGGAAACAAAACCAATATTTTTTCCATTAGTATTATTTCAGGTTCAGAAGAGACAGAATTCCAAGAGTTATATTCAGAAACAACCTCGTGCTCCTGTTGCTAATAACTTATTGCTTTTATTTTAAGAAAGTGTGGAAGTTTTCCAGTGTGATAATTTTGTCCGTCTTTTGGGACGTATCCAGTTTCAAAAGTAAAGTAAAACCTTGATGCTTCAGTAACATTTCCAGCCTTGTCTTTATCTCCATTATATTTGCAAATATTTATCCTTTGCTCTCACGCAGCCTCCCACTCATAAAATTCTGCCAATCTCCATAAAAGCTTAGGTCAGTAGATTCTTCTACATAGCAAAGCTTGCTTGGAAAAGGTCATACAACAGTAACAGCAGCATCAACATTTTGGCTACAGTGCTTCATACCTAAATGGTTATGACTACTACTAACATAATCATTGGTTCAGTAACAGATGCTTATGGTGTGGGCTGTAATTTAACCTTCCAAAACCACTGGTGATTTTACTTTGGGGCTTTTGTCTCAAGTAGGATTCAAAAAGGTATTGTTTGTATATATCAGTTGGCATGTGTTAACATGTTGGCTTTATCCTTTTTACCTAGTTGGGAACTGAGATCCGGTAAGATTAATGGTCCCTATCAAATGCAGGGCTTGGTCAGCCAGAGTAAAGGTCTGTATTTTCCGAGCACCTGCCCCTCCCTAAATTGCATTAGGCATCCTGGTTGTCTGTATGTTGCATAAAGAACATGAGGTATTTCAGAACAAGATCTAGAATAACCAGCATGCCAAAAATCAGCAGCATGTCTAAAACCTGGACATATAGCAAGCAACAAGCTAATGTCAAGCAGTAGGAAAACAGTAGTCATCAGTCTTGCCCCTTAGAGCTCCAGGGAAGTGCTTTAATTCATTCCTTTCAATAACTACTTTTTTTTTTCTTTCCTCTAAAGTATTGCCTGAAGAGATTGTGGCTGTTGTCCCAGCTGTGCATTTTCAAATGAGGCTTCATGTGACAGCTATTCATCTACAGCCTTTCAATAATCCACAGAGAGAGAGGTGTCTCTGGTGGCAGATTTGTCCTACTACATGATAGGAGCGTAAAACAAACAGAAAATATTGTCACCAAAGATATCTTCATCTGATGTAGAAGTAAATAAAAAAATAAAGCTAAATGAAGGTCTTTCCTATGCTTGAGAAATGGATAAATGTAGATCTTGGTCAGTCAGAAGTGGACAAGCTATATTTTTCCATGTCCACTCCTGTCTACAGCATTTATTCCTCTCTCCATAAGGAGGGAATAGTAGCTGGGATTTATCCACTTCTGACATAGGTGTCTGGAAGTCAGAAGGGTCAGTACGGGTTGTACATTTAGGCACCTCAAGGCAGTGCTCAAACTCATCCCATCATAAGCATTGCATACCAGCTAGATGACTTGCGCTATGGAGTCTCATCTTTCTCTCCCTTGACTGTAAAGGAAGTCTTGCCAGCTCAGATTTTAAAATCTGAAATTAGCTGAGAGGAAGGCCACTCTGGTGCCGGAATTCTTCCACAGTCTTGCTTCAGGTGCCCAAATCCATTTTTGCATTTGGAAGGGACTTGCCCAGGTCACGCAGATTGTCTGTATGGAGGAAGGAACTTTACCTGGATTTACCAGTTTCTAAGCTAATATCTTAAACACCAGGTAATGTAACCTGCCTTAGCCTTAGTTAAGACTGTATTATAACCAGGTATTAATTAGGAGATGCTTATGCTCTAAGATGGTTTCAGACTTCACTTGTCACATCAGGCAAGTGCAGAACCAGCCTTCTGAATGGCTCAAAATGGCAAGCCAGGAAGTAACAATGGCACATCATCCCTCACTAAACTCTCTTAAAATGTTGTGTGATGGTTCAGCAGCTGATAATTGCCCCAATAGTTTAAATATTGAGCACTCATGTTTTCTTTTGCTATCCTTAAAAGTTGGAAATTCCAACCAAAGAAAGAAAGGTCAGAAGGAAAACAAATAAACACCATGAGATGCAGGCAGGAGTCAGATGAGTAAATTACTTAACTTCCACGATTTTTTTTATCAGAGAGGCAACACTCTACTCAATCTGTTTCACCATCACTGATAGACAGTCTTGGTTTCAAGACGATCTGGTAAGCCCTTAGGCTTTCCAAAACATTCAGGAATCCTCTTGCAAGAACTAGCCAGAGACATGTTTTTTGAGCTTTTCATTTTAAAACACTCGTCATGGAGAGTTTTGACTGAGCTTGGGGTAATCTGAGCATCACTCAAAATAGCTTTTAGCCCATGACTTGACTGCTTAGTTATATTTTCTGGCACTGCCTATTTCAGACAAATCACATTTCAAAAGAATAGCTATTTCCCATGCTAGATTCAATCAAGCGCAATTTAAAAACTTCTTTAGGCAATTAAATATCCAATTTTATAAACAATGAAAAGCTCTTCTCCTTCTGACCTTTCATGCTATTCAGACAAGGCCAAGATTTCCTGCTTCAATTAAATTTCCAGGAATTGCCATATCATTTCACCTTCTCAAAGTTTAACTACTCCCTGTTTACAATATGTTAGTCTCACTGCTTGATGTTAGTCTCCAATGTTGAGCCTGCTTCACAAGAGCAGTTGTTCAAAAATGAATGTTTTAACATGCTTAAAAGAGATCAAGACTGGCAAAGTAAAAAGCGTTAGTAGAACTAGACCCACCTCTATATTTGTCTTCAAAGTAATAACTGAATAATAAACCTGGTTAGCCCTATAATCTTTCACCACACAAGACGTATTTACTGTCAGGCTTGTACTTTTATGTGAGAGATGTCAATCTAACAGATCACACTGGACAAGATTTAGTTATCAAAGAGGTATAAAAAATATTGCTGTTGGGTTAATTATATGTCCATAAGAAGCACAAGTAAAAAGATGAGAAATACGAAATATTATAAACTTTTTCCAAGTAGCAAATGATGTTTCCATTTCTTCTTATTAAACTGTTCACATCTTCATTTACAAACTAGTCACTGTTTCAAATTTGCTAAGGGTGCCAAAACAGAGGACCTCCTTGGTGAACCCTAAATTCAAAAAGGCTTTTCAAGCTCTGGTAACACAGAATTATTAGCTACATTTCTTATCATCTCCTTTTCTAAAAATTGCACCAAAAATAAGCTGTTTTCTATCTTTAATGTGCTCTAGCAGCTTGGACAGAAGCACATATTTTCACTTCAGTTTGGGGAGGTTTTTCATGACGTATTTTGTGCTTCATCTCTCTGAAAATCTTATAGATAGCCTTATAGATATATCTGCATTGCTATGTGTAATGAACTAGGAATGCTGTCAGAGCCAAAATTGGTCGCATGAGATCTAGAGCACCCTCAGTGCTATCTCTAGAGAGGATTTCCTGTAATTCCTAGGGAAAACTCTGACTGTGCCCAACACATGCAGAACTATTCAGCAATATCCAACACATAAAGCACTCACATGTGGTATGAAAGGGCTTTGGACCTCAAGCTGTCCCATCTATTCTGTCTACATATTTTCTAAGTTTTTATATTGCTTTTAGCAATTCTAGGTGATTTTTTATTTGGTCTTCCAATGTGGCTACATATAAGAGTGCTGTCATATTTGCAAGCTCAGTGTAAGATAAAAGATAGTATTTGGCAGTCTCTCTTCGCTTTCTTCCACGTGCTTCTGGTTGCTCTTTTCTTTCAGCTTCATTCTTTTATTAGTATCATAAATGTTATTATTTGATTCAACAAACTCTTCACAGTTAAAGCCTTAACAGCAGTAGAGGCATTGTGATAGTCTGAACATCTTAAAATGATGGATATTCCTTGGGCTATGTCCATACTAAATGACATCTTACTCACATTGTACTCTTGTTTTTCAAATCCAAACAGTGTGAGCACTTTGTTAGGATTTTCTCAGTTTTTAGTTGGAGAATCTTTAGGTACACAAGAAGGACCCAAAGAATTCAAAAGAAATCATTAACTATACACAGAAGGGAAGTTTTCTCAATTTTTTAAATCATTCTCTTCTCTCTTCTTCTTCTGGAGTAGGATCAGGCAAGATCTCCTGTCTGTTGACACCTAAAAACTGACAGAGTTTAGTTAGTTTAGTACAAGAAGGAAAGCCTGTTTCTTTTGCTCCTCATCATACTCATTCTTTTCTCTCTTCAGATGCAGTGGAAATGTCATATGACTGAGGAAAATAGCAGAGCTGCTGTCTCAGGCTGAGTGCTGTATATGCTTTGCATAGACCCTGCCCTGCATTGCCCTGATCACTCCGCAGTAACCAACCTGTGACTCTTGTTGATTGGAGAAGTCTGATATAGTCACCATCCAAAATACTATAGCGACAGAACATCCATGTTTTCAGAGATAGAAAGTATAGTTACTTAAATGCACACCACTTCATCTTTGTTGTTTGTAATCCCACATGATATTTCAAAACCTCCTTTACAAAGTGAAAAATCAGGTTCAAAAGCAGCTTTGATATAAAGACAAAAGGCTCAGTTCTTCTTTTGGACAAGTTTAAAGTAAGTCAGTTGAAGACTGCCTTTGAATTACAAAAATTAAGCTCAGAGTCTTAATTTCACACTCATTTTATGTCATTTACCTTTACTTAGTTTGACAGTTTAAAACATGTTCTCACAAAGGCAAACAACACTAAAAATCAAAGAAACAACTGCCATGGTACTTCCCTCAAGAAATTACTTCCGTCTAGAAACAACTTTATTAGTTTGCATTAATTTGCTACAATTATTTGCTCTTAAACCCACATATTTAAGTGTAATTATCTGCTGAGAATCTCATACTACAACCGACATTAGTCACCAAGAGCTGCGCTTTCTTTGCAACGAATAAATTACAGAATTTTAAATATTTTAAATGAAGACTAAGCTGACTGAAAAGACATATTCATTTAAATCTTTCCATACTAGAGAGAAACTCTTCATCCTGTACTACTTATAAAAAAAAGAATTTGTTCTGTTTCCCAGCAAATTGGTAGATAAGTCATAACAAATTGAGGAATAGAGTTAGAGGTAGGTTCTCTTCCTCCTGTGCTATGCTCTGAGCTAAGTGGGGAAAGTGGTTTCAAACCACTGTTAGGACTTTTATGTTCTTATTACTCACCCATTACTTCCTAATCCCTGGAATGAGTAGACACTGGGCACTAGCTCCACCCAGCCGGGGTTGCACAACCACAGTTTTTTTGATCAGGAACCTACAATGACTTTGTTCAGCGCAAGGGCGGACCCAGCACCTTCCCTTTGAAAAGCAAAAGCCTTCCGTGCTCTGCCTGGAACTCTTCACCTTACACTCCTATTTTCCTGCTTGGCACAGCACCCACATTAAAGACCTGACCTAGCCCATACGCACTTTTCTGATAAGAAAGAAATAAAATGATAGCAGGAAAAAAGGGGGAAAAAAAGGCAGGGAGAAGAACCACAAAAAGGGAATAGAAGAGAAAGTAGAAAATTTGCAAGAATCACATATGCGAAGCTCAACAAGTACATCAACAGGCACTGCTTTTGGATACTGACTTGCTGAACATTTGTAAATGCAAATGTTGTAAAGAGTTAATTCTGCAGAAAGAGGGTTGAGCACACATTAAAAAAAATGAGTGGGTATGTAATGAGTGGGTATTCTTTTCAAACTTCCATGGCATATTTGATGCAGGAAGAATGAGATGGGAAGAGAGGATACAGATTTTCATAAAATCAACAACAAACCAGGATAGGCCCTGAAAACATTCTAGAGATAGTCTCAGGTTTCAGTAAAACAGGGTCATGCAGAGCTGACATAAAAGATACAACTACTAAAACTGTTGCATAGCACGTCTTCACACCAAAATCATGTCTTGAAGTAGCTAAAAATGAGAAAGATGCTAATTACATATTAGTTTAATCAAACTAAAAAATAAGGAAGCATAGGATTTCTACTTGAAGTCACAGGGCATATTTCCCAATGTGTTAGAAAACAGAAGTGAGTCTAAAATCAGCTACTGTTTGCTGCAAAACCTTGCATTGTTAAAAATAAGGGTGTATTAAACAAAAAATAAAAGTAAAACACTTTGGTAACTACAAGTAATTTAAATTTAAACCACACTGTTCCATTGAAAGTTGTTAAATCATACAATAGACTATCTTGATCTATTTTTATTTTAATTTAATTTTTATTTTAACAATTAGTCTCTAATTTTTTAATACTAACTCATACAAAAATAGCTGAGTCACGTATTTAAAAAAATAATTTGCAAACAGTGTTTAAAAATAGGAAGACAAATCATTAGCAGACCAAAGCACAATCCAATGCATTTCTTTTCTCAGTAGGGTGCTTCAGACTTACAGAAAGTTCCAGTACAACTGCTATGTGGAAAAAGCATTGCAGAATGTGGAATGTGATTATAAAAAGTAATAATTTTCATGAATATCAATGATGTTTGAACCTGAATTTCTGGCATATGTTAAGCAGCAACCTGTGTCAGGGAATAACTTTATGTCAAAAAGATGACTATGTAATTAAGGTTAAATTAAGATCAGGTGACTGCCACTTTTTCTGTTCTCTTTCTGCTGAATTATACAATAGCCTGCAAATATTCAAACTTGATAAAATACCTGAAGAAAAGGGTTAGTTAAGAGCGTGCTGCCTCTTAGAGGAAAAAAAAAAAAAAGAAAGAAAGGCTCGTTATGATGTGCCTGAACATTTTGTTTCTCTGACAACCTCAGAAAATCTATTGCAAAATCCAAAAAGAACAAGAACAAACTGTATTAATAATTGAAATGAAATTAACTGAATTCTAAGTGTCTTTGGAAACTAGTTATTGCCACTGTCAAGCTGAGCAGGAGAGTGTATTCGTACACCAGTTCCAGGGGCTGAGTAGCAAAATGTGTTTTTCTGTCAGATAAGTGAGGACTTCATTATTTTAAAGTTCTGCATTTCTTGGAGGCTAAGTACCTGAACTACAGCCCAGGGGGCTATAAGAGTGTAAACGGCAGCATCTCACATGTAAGTGAAGTAGGGAGCTATACCATGTTTAGACATTTGTTTAAAATGCCAAAAAAGCTGCCAGCAGCTGTGTATGTCAATGAAACAGTATTACTCCTTAGTCTTAACCTCTATCTTACATTTGAGGATTGAAGGGAGAGGAAAGGCTTGGTTGTGACTACCAGGAATATTTCCTGTTATTAAGCTTATTTTTTTATAATTAATTGTCAGAATTCTGCCTTAATATAACTTTAATGTCATATTGGATGAAGTGCCTCTGTACTCCCGTAACCTAGATAGTTCATTCAACTTGGTTAGATAAGTGACCGGGCCTTGAGTTAAAAACTGTATGATCTTGTGTTATAACGAATGACTTCTACCTGCAAAATGAGAATACAGTTAGATTTCAATACAACTAGTGAAGTGATCTGATGCATTGCTTCTAACTTCAGCAGATGTGCAAAAACTTCTTCTGAACTCACCTAAACAGTCTCTCTATGTCATTTTTACTGTGCTGTCTATATTTAACATATTTGTAATAAAGCTAGTTCTCCAATTTGTATAGCCATAGCAAATAGGAGACACAGAAGATGATGAGAAACATGATGTGGGCAACTGGTTAGTTCTAGAAAGAGAAAATGGAAAGAACAAGAGAAAAATGTATTAAGACTTAATTAAGAGTCATTTGCACTTCAAAGTCAAGAATTTGAAAGTCAATCCGCCTGTTATTTATCTGCTAAACCTTGGGGATTTTTTTTCTGCACTACTAGAGAGCATTTTACTCCCAGAATAGTAGCGTATGAAAAATACAGACATTACAGAGTAACCTGATAGAAATGAGTCAGTATTATACAATCATATTTGTCCTTAGGTGGCAAAGGGATGGAGGTAAAACAAAAGGGCTAGAGAAGGAGAACAAAGTCTTTCAAAAACTTCTGAAAACGTTCAAGGATTTATATCATACTGGGCTTTGGAAGCTCTAAAGCTCATAGTAGGCACTGGGGCAGGCAAGAAGGCACTATGTAGGTGAAGACTGGAGGCAGTCATGTGTTTGGAGTGCTAAAAATGCACTTCTCAACTTCTACACTCTCAAATTCATGAAGAACAGTTTACACAGTCTGTTTCTGCCCAAATGTTTACGTTAGAGAGGAAATCACCATTCAGTACTGCAGAAAGTTCTTAAGCCTTCTCCAGAGAACTATCAAGGATATTCACATTTACATCCAAAACTGCAACTCCAAAGATAGTTCAGTAAGGCATGAAAAAAATCCTTCAGATCTGCACAGTCTCTAGGAAGTGTTGGTAACTATCCTAAAGCTCCAGCTTCATAACCTGGAGAGCATCTTAGGTAACAGCTACTAGGTAATTAGAAAGGTATCAAATTATCACTGCTAATCTAGGGTTGCATTTATATTTGCTGGGCTTATTTCTGTAGTTTTAGAAGTCTATCCTGGCATCAGATCTTGCTCAATAAATGTGTTTGTGAAGGGGGTTATCCTAACTGCTACACTTACCTAGCATTTTGAGAGCAGCAGGGTGAAGTAGACAAACCAAGGTTATTCCACCTCCATGCAGGTAGCAAATGCAAATACTGAACATATGGATAGTTTGGAATGCTCTATTTTCAGAAATATCTCTGAACCAAGCTGGTTGTACCTCTGCCAAGAGGCTTAGGGCCAATGTGAGAGGTGGCATAGACAAACTTTGGGTGTTACGGAGATTTCCTCTCTGGCAAATACAAGCCTAAGTAACAAGCAGAGGAGTTGTTTACTCCTCCTGCTTTGAACAAGCCCAAACAAAACTCCTGATTTGTGATACAGAGTGCAGAAAATGAAACTAAAATGTAGGTCTGTGTTTACTCAAGAGAAATCATTATTATTTTCGATGTATTTCCTTATACAAACTTCACTCTAATAAATCAAGCCAGCGTAGAAGTGCAGAACAACACTCGTGTCTTGGCCTCTAGTTCTGTGGCCTACATAAAGCAGAACTTTTTGGCAGTCTTGCAGGATATAAAATATAGTGCAGTGCTCAATATTATGTGTGCTGAGAGGCAAAAAACGCTTAGAAACTCGCATAACCATGTTCAGAGCTGTCCCTTCCAGTTTGGTAGGCTTCATGCAAGTACTGAGCATGAACAACAGTGTGAAATGCCTAGTCTTCCTGGAGGTCAGGAGTGCATTAGGTTTGCACTAACCCTGATTAAAATTTCATCTATGAGGTGCTACGTGCCCACGCCAAAGCTGGTGACAGCCACACACAATTCTGCACAGCCAGACTGCTGTGCTCTGTCTTGCATAAAATAATCCTCGGAGCTGTGGACTACCAGGGAAAAGGGCATTTAAAGACAGCATGAAAAAAAACAGGAAATTACTGTAGTTCAAGGGGCGTAATTTTCTTCTTTGGCTTACTCACTTAGTGGTATTTTACATTTCAGCATTAGGCATGTGCATCCAAGGTGCACAAGGAGCTGTCAAAGCAACTCAGCAAATCACTGACTCACCTGCAGGCCAATGAGCTGGCAATTTTGTACTTACTTGTTGTAAATATTAGTGGTGGATAGTGAAAAAGAAGCAAAGTAGGAACAGAAGGTAATAGAAGCTTTTCAGCATACTGGTGTGTATGAAACAGGTATTACAGGTATTAGTTTTAAGTGGATAGTTAGGAGTTTGCAGGAAAGGCAAAAATCCCCAAATCTCTATCCTTGGACTTATAGTTCCAGTGGGAACACTATCTGGCTGCCAACCGTAGGAATAGGAATCCCTTATCTTATTTATTAGCATGAAGTTTTTCATTTTTTGTGTTTGTTTTCCTATTCATTGTGAAATAAGAGACTTCAATTTATGATATTAAACAAAAACCTTTGAAATGGCCTTGAAATCATAAGGATTCAACAGTACACAGTGCATAATGCATCTGCCAAGGTTTCTATTTTTATCTCTTCTAAGCTATTTTAATACCACTTGACTTAGGAAAGAAAACAGAGTGCCTTTTACTATTAATGATACACTATTCTGCTCTTTTGATCTTTATGTTCTACTCTCTAATTACCTAAATGTCATGCAGGCCTGATAAATTGGATAAAGGCTATTGATTGTGTCTCTGTTTTTGTAGTCAAACCGTGGAGTCAATTAATCTGCATTGTATATTTAGGAAGATAATCAGTAAGAATTGAATGGAAGCAGACAAAAATAAACTGGAGAATGTTTCAGCAAATGAGTCCACATCTAGTATATATTCACAAGATTTTCATACGGTTGTGTTTCAAAATAATAAGCAGTGGAAATTATTAGCGACCTTCTGTAGATGCTGATTTCATGTTTTACTTGCCTTGCAGATCAGGTAAACACTTGTTTATCCAGCTTCCTGGGGTTGTGTTGTTTATTAAAAAAAAAAACAATGAATAATATTTGGAGCTGTTGATATGAATGTACATATCCTTAGTTTTCTTAAATGTCCTTTGAGATAGAACAGGGGAGAGGGAAGATATAGGAAGAAATGGATACCACCACCTTCTTTGCTATCTAAATAACGCGTGATTGGGATAGGATGCAATTGGGTCAGGTGCCCGGCCAAAGAGAAGAGCGAGGGGATTTGCCCCCGGTGCTCCTCGGAGGGACAAGACAGTGTTAAACGTGGCCAACGCTTTCCCATCACATTGCAAAGATAAAGACGTTAAAGGCGGGAGGCGCTCGCTCGCTGCAGCGCTCGGGGCTGTCTGAGGCAAAGACGGCTGCATAGATGATGTGCCAAAAAGCCCCTCGGCGGCAATTAGTCTGCGGACGTACTAACTGCTGCTTCCGTCGTGATCGTAACCGTCTGCGCGCCGCCCGCCGACTGCTCCGCCGCTGTTCCTCGTATCGCGCTCTGCTGTTGCTTTAGGAAGAGTTTTACAGTGAGCTCCTGTTTGCGTAGTGCAGGCACAACGGGGCTGAGACCTCCAGGCACGAGGACAGTGATAACTGCCACCCTTCGAGGGGTCGAGTCTCTCGTTGAAGAAAATGTGAGTGACGGCAGGCAAAGAACGTCAGAGAGTTGGGCTTGTTTCCTGCCTTTTTTTATATATACTTTTCTGTAATAGTAGCATTTGCTTCCTTTCCAAGAAATGTGACCATTAGTGTATTATTGCATTTTTGTTTTGCTGTTCACTCTCGTATTTTCTGACCCTCCAAAAATACGCTGAAACAATCTGAAATATTCCTTAGTCTTGAAAACAAAAATGTTGTATTTTCATATGTAATTTTAAAGTGTATATTGTCAGAGGCAAATAACATTCTGAACTTTCAGCCTAAGACAGTTCTGAAGGAAATCTTCCTTCAGGTCTTCAGATTTACTTAAATACTGTGGGGTACTAGAAAAGGAATTTGCTTCAGACAAGTTCAAAAACTGTAACATTTTTTCTTCACTTAAGGGACTATGTCTAGAATCCTTTTAAATATTAGCAAATTCTACATGTTTAAGGTATTGCATTTTCTAATTGAAAGCAAATGAAAAACAGCAGTAAAGGTCAATTTTTTCAGGTTTTCTTTAAGTAAATAGGAAAGAGGGAAAGGTCATTAGGAAACAGTGAAGTTTTGTTTCAAAGTTACTTTTCACAATTTGCAAAATCGAATATAAACCTATAGCCCAATTCTGCCGAAAGGTGGAAAAGCAAGATGTTACTTTGCCTTCCAGCAGGTCTTCAGAGTTCCCAACAGGCTGGGAAGTGACCAGGGCATTTGAGAGCTGGGCGTACAGCTTCACCCTTGGCCTCTCTCTGGAAGAATTTGAATGAGACTGTCAGGATTTTCCTTCCTATGATTTTTATCAAAAATCCAGCCATTAAATCAAAATTTAAATCACACATTTCCTCCCACTGGGACTGTCCTGGCTTCTAAGCTACCTTTATTCCTTTACACAACAGTGTGATAAATGGAGATATTGTGGCATGGGAATACAGAGATGTTGGTATCTGTCAGATGTTACGAGGATGTGAGAATCTAGTGTTCTTTTAGAAGCACCAACCCTTGTTTATCTCCAAGTGTTGACAGACCTGTCTGTGGGAGAAATGGCTGCCCCATTTAGCAGAGCGAGGCTTTGTAATGCAAAAAAGTCATGAAAAAAAAAATCCTTTAAATCAGAATGAACTCAGCTATTATAAACTTAAGAAAAGTCAGTTTTGAAGAGCACAGTGTCATAGGGACATATTTACCAGTCCAAATCCTTATCTGGAACAGGTCTCAAATCAATAGAAGTATGCTGAGTGTCTAGTTCATGATAATACATTATATATTGTTCTTTCCAAAGAATTCCAAATTACTTTACAAACTGTACACACAGCTTGCTTAACCACTTAAAAGCAGTTAATGATGGGGACAAGCTCAACCAGAGTCAAGAGCTAGCAGAGGAATAAATAGCTGGTGGAAAACTGAAGCTATGTCTTCAGTGACCAAGGTTCAATTTGCTTCTCTATATAATGCTGGCAGGTTGTCTTAACCTCCCATCTTAAAAAGGGTTAGCACTGCACAAAAGTGTTATCCAGAAAAAAAATGAAGAGGTGGCCAGAGGAAATGATGATGTTAACTATTAAAGTTTCTTTTGTATATTGCTGAAAAGGAGAAAATTTTACTCAAAAATTACTACAAGCTGCTGAGGCCTTAAAAAGTACTTCTCGGTTTTCAAGATCTCATATGAAAGGAAAATATATCAAGTAAATTGCATGAAGCTCCCTATCTGTATCTCAGAATAATGAATGGCTCGGTGGATCTTGTGAGACTGAAAGCGTCTGCGTATTTTAAACATGATGACTACTAAACTATCCCCTCTGGGAACTGAGTTAATGTTTCAATTTCAGTTCAGTTAAAAAACATCTTATTGGCATGACAAGCTAGAGGAGTGTTGCCAGAGCTGAAGAAAGGTGTTCCAAACATTTTCCAGGGGTGAGTAATGCACTACAATGCTGTAATTTCATCTTTCAACATTACAAGGAAGTTTTCCCTTCCAAACCTACTCCAGCAGCCACTAGACACCAGAGAAATTGTTCGGACGCTTCCCCACCTCTTGGTGTGTGACGAGGGCGACGGTTGTGTAGTGGCTGGGCGATGACTCTATAGTGAGATACAGGACTCCTGAAGCTGAGAAAATGGAAAGATAAAACAGCTGGCAACAAGAGCAGTTCAGTAAACACAATATAGGTTCCAGATCTATAAAAGACTGTGGAGGAGAAACTATCATGGATAAAATCAGGCCCTAGTTTACTGAAAGGGAGAAAACAATTGAGGGTCTGAAATATTGTTGTAATAGTGGGAACTTCTTTCAAATCCATCTGTTGTTGCTTGAGGGAAAAATCATGTTGCCTGTGCTGTCTGAGAGAAAATCAAGTTGTTTTCTGAGAGAGGGAAAAAGGGACTATATTTCAAAGCTTTTTCCCACTGAACAAAATGTTTTATGGTCACGGTGCCTTGCCTAGTCCTACAGGCCAAATGGGGTTGTTCCCCCAGGTGGCCAAAGTGGGACTGAATCCTGGTATTTGCTTTGCAAAGCCTGCAGCAACTACCATGTTTTCTGAAAATATTAATTACAACCCCCTAGTTAAAATTAGAGATATGCTAGAGAAACACTTTAAAAATTAGCAGCTGCATGCAAATTAAAGAGAGACTTGTGCGTCTTCCGTCAGTCCTCATTAGTTTATGCATTTATTCTTTGCACAGCCTGTTTTAGCATCTCCTCACAGCCGCAGCCTCTGAAACCCTAGGTCCGTCGCAGGGCGTGCATCATAGCTCCCGGCATCAGCAGTTCTGTACACCCCTCTCCCGTGGCAGGGAGCTCCACAGGTTGGCAGCAATCGTTTCTGGGACACTTCTCATCCTTTGGATGTGCCTCGCTGTCATTTTACTATTGTTTCCTTTTCTGGGGTGCCAGCTTCTGATGATTTGAAATTCTGGGCCGGTAGCCAGTCCTCTAAGCTTTTCGAAATTTGCTTGTCACCAGTGAAAACCTCAGGCCGCTGTTACGGAGAGGCGACAGATTCTCCCTATTTAAGGTGGTAATCAGGGCTCAGCAGTACAGTGCGTGCATGGAAATGGAGCTGCTACTATTGAGGATAAACAGTGACATCGTTTGAAAATGTGTGATGCTGTGCGGGTCAATGATGCTGGCATAAATCCTTTCTCAGTTACTTTGTTCCTGATATTCCATGAGCCACATGCTCTTTTATTAGTTCTTTTCTTAAGTAACTGATTTTAAATGGCTTTACAAAGATTCTTGCTTAATGTCTATCTGCAATGCTGTTTCATTATCATCCAGAATACCCCACTTAATGATAATACTCACATTAAAATGACAACAGTTCTGCCTTTGTAGTATATCTGCTACAGTGAGGAACATAAGTTTTGCGGAAATACAAATAATAGATTCTAGTAGTCACAGCTGTCATAAATAAGAAGGTATATATGGACCAACATGGTTTAGTGAAACAGTCAAATTTGTCTTTCAGCCTGGATTGCTGGATGATTCTGAAGGAATCACTTTGTCACTTTTTGGCTCAGCTTTCAAATCTGAAATATAAACTGATATGATTCTTAACTCTCTATGTAAAGTAAATGCTTTGAGAAATATGAATAAAAATCAGCGTAGAAAAGCTAATAGGTTATCTTTTAAGCAGCAATCTGCACATGCAACCAGAGGATGAAGCTGGGTTTTTTAAAAGTCTTTGGACGTCAGTGCCACTGGTGGAAGTTTTGCAAGCCAATTTAGGTCCTTGGGAAAATAAGTGCATTCCTACTGCTCTCAGTGTGTTTCTACTGTTGCAAAGTGACTTAAACTACTAAGCAATTCTGCTCGTAGACGTACACAAAATAACGGACTCCATCTTACTCTGTTAACTGCAGTGGTTCTGCAGTGCTAAGCAAGGGAGAAACTTGACATGAAATATGAGAAGCTGGGAGGTGATGGGGTGTGATTCATAAAATACAGAAGGCGCTTACAGGCTTGTCAGGATAAGAAGAGACCTGTTCTGCCCGAGGAAACCATTGGCTTCTACTAGTAGAATATTTCTACTAATTCCATGTGTTAAAGAACTGTTCTCAAAATAGCAAAAGGCTTCAGTTAATTAAATGTTATCCAGTATCTGCATAATTTATATTTCATTTTGGTCAAATGTCATCTGAGAACCCTAAAATACTGTGGCAGAGCTGCGTGCTAAATTCTGCCTTCAATTTATACTTCAGCAGTTCCACTGACGTCTACCGAACACTGTGTGATGATGTCTTGGTAAAGTCTTTTTACGTAGGAGATGAGACAGTGGAAAGCAGAATAACTTGCCCAAGGTCAGTGACACAACAGGGAGCAGAATTATCAGGAAAGAGTGAGTTCTGTTTGCCTGCACTAGACTCACTGAAAATTTAATTCTGCTCTACTGACTCATATGTAGCCACACAGGTGGGGCTTCAGTGTAGGTCGTAAAAGTCTTTCTAGGGACACTGCTGAATCATATCTTCTTGTCTGGGCCTATTCTGTGTGTACATCCAGAAAGGATTGCCAGGTCTAGTCATAACCATAACAGCTGTTCAAGTCAAATATAATGCTGTTACTGCTGCCATCAAGCACGACCGCTTTTTCTATTGTTCAATGAACAGATATAATCCTCCTTTGAGGTTAACCACAAATAGGTCTCATCTTAAGGAACAATACCTTTCAAAGAAGATAGAAAAACAAAGTTAGAGACATGTATTTACATATATTCTATTAAGATAAGTATTTTGACGGTTTTAATGTACTCTTTAATTTTGAAGTGTATAGATTTTAAAGTATCTTTAGAGACTGTTATGACTCAGGAGAATAGTAACAGTGACGACAAACAGGTTTTTTTGCTTGGATTTCAGTCCAGCCTTGGGTCATTCTCCTGCCAATAGTTAGACAGCAAAGGACTTGGCATCGGATCTCACTAAGACTTTTACACATGCTTATACACTAATAGAACTCCTTATATTATATGAAGTTAAGCATATGTTAAGTCTCTAATAGATCAGGGACTGCATCAGCGCTGATCAGAGGTGACTAAATACAGGAAAAATATTTAAGTATTTAGAAGAATTATGAATATTTAAGAACAATTTTGCAAATAAAATCAGATTATATTTTTTTCAGTGATGCAACTGCTTTTAAATCATTGATCTACATATGTATAAATAAGTGAAATGGGTTATTCAAAAATAAATAGGGTATTCATAAGTGTGCTAGTAAGAGATATTTGTAAATAACTACATGGTTTTTATCCACTCATTTACAAATTTCTAGATTTTTATCTTGGCACTGAAATTAAATGCTCAAATTAGGAAGAATGGTTTTATGATTTTTTTTCAGAAAAGAGGACAAATTTATCTGCATCTGTAAAACCAAACTTCCACTTGTACATCAAATGACAGCAAACTATCCTAAGTAGGATCCTTTCACTTAAAGGCTCAAAAGGACAGAGATTGCTCACATTGCAATGCCTGACCCTTCTAGGTGCTGAGTGTTTTGTCACAACTCATCCCTCTTTCCCACAGTCCACTCTTTCAGTTTAGGTGCCAAGTTCCTTTCTACTCATCATGCTTTTCAGAAAAGGAGCAAAACAGATTGCAGAGACATGCTGTCAGACTAAAACATGTCACTGATGAAAGCATCTACGCACATCTGCAGAAACTGTGTGTATATCATAAGTGAAAGCCCATCACAAAGAATGTCTTGAAGAATCAAAGTAGTTTTAAGTGACTTTTCTTCACTGTGCTACACTGTGCTGTGTAATGCCTCTCCCACTGTGATGTCCCATCTGTTGTGGTTAAATTTCTTCATAATATATTTTGGGACATGGAGTTTTTTCTTTCCTCAACAGTCTCTTCCTACAGGTCGTCTAACCCCTCAGTTGTGCCCAATTAGCTTCTAAATTCTGGAGCACCACAAGAGGGAAAATACAACCATTACCACTGCCAGGGGTCAGAAAAGTCGATGGTGATGAGGAAGGTCTGATATCAAACCAGGAACTCCAGTCTGTGGGGCAGGCCCCAGATGGATGAGGTGTATGGCTGGGCATGGCTGTGGCACAGCTCAGGCAAGGACCAGGGGCGAGGGCTTGAGCTCCAGCCAGGCTTTTCACAGCTCTTTCTCACCCAGCTCTTCTCCCAGCAGCCTGATCCCAGGTCACAGCTGCACTGTGTCAGCACTGGCCTTGAAGGCAGACAGCCAAGCCCCCAGGCACAAGGGGAAGAGGTTGCCAAGCCTCTGCACTTCACTTAGGGCCCTGATGGCAAGTATATAGAAGACATGGCAAGTTTCTTCATTGAAATTCCTGTTGAATCTTTTCAACACTTGTATAGTCAAAGAATCTTCTCCAAAAGGTGTAGAAAATGGGATAGCCGATGGTTTGATAAGAGTATACCCCCTTTTTATTATAGGATGGTTTTGTACCTTTCACAATGAATCAGCACCTTCTGGGGAACTTCTCTCATTTTTATTTTGAGATTTCTACTTTAGATGCATAGTGCAGATAAATTCATTGGGGTCTTTGGGGAGGTTAAATGTACAGCAATGAGGGCAATATTGCAACCTGTGTAAGTAAATTAAGTGAGAACATTTTGTTTGATACCGCTTCTTTAGCATGCAGAGAGGGCCAGCTGGAGCCCTCCATAATAACGCTTACTGAGAGAGGGTAGCCACGCTTTTCTCTAGGCAGGCTTGCAGAAGAAGGCTGTGCAGCCAATCTAGAAAGAAAGAAGTGTGCCTTTGCTTTCAGGATTGCAGAGCAGTAGTCTTTTCCACACGAAGCTCACCTCACTAGAGAGCAAAATGACATTTTCTTCAAACCTAACAGCAGTGTTGGTAAAGGTCATTCTTTGCAAAACAGTATAAAGGTGTATAAATAGTATACATGAAAACAACAAAAATAGAATTAATAATATGGTGAGCATCACAGCAAAAATAAATCTGTACATGTACTTAAACAGTTGGTACTTCTTAGCGTTTTTGTACATTTCTGTGGTTACTTAATATTTTGGAGAATAAGCTGTCATAAGGCTGGCACACCTTCACAAAGTGTCAATTCAGACTAAAAACTGCTTATACTTTCCGAAGAAAAATCTTCATATCACTAATATACCTCCAAAATTTAATACTATTGAAAAAACATTTTTTCTAAGAATCTAAGAATTTTCTCTCTATTTTTATATGTTATGAATTAGAAAGGTCACAAGCCCAATTAAAAAAAAAAATCCATGCATGAAGGGAAAAGTGCTGAACATTAGACATAGTTTATTAGAAAACACTGCACGTCACTTGTCACAGGGAGGTATTCTTAAGCAAATTTGGGAGAGATTTGCCATCTGATCTTACCCTCTCTTACTTGGCCATCAGATGCTATTGCCTCCATTTCTTATTGGAAAATTTTTAAAGTATCTTCTTCACTGCCATGCTATTCTCTCCTCCCCTGCTGAAATGATCCATTTACCGAAGCTGAAGAAGCAGAACTGCCTCCTCTCCGAGACTAAGTACATGTACCAGAGCCAGCAGGAGACTTGCAAGAGAAAAACAGTAGTGTTATAAACAGAGTGAGAAGGAAAGTTTGAAGGTAGTAAAGAACAGAAAGGAGACGGTTTGACAAGCTTTTAACATCTAAGAAATCTAAGAAGAAATTAAGAAACCGAGAGCAAAAGGGGAAAAAAATATTTGTGGATGGACAAGGCCATTGGGAGGACATAAAGATACGAGCATAGTGAGACCAAGAAGAAAAAGGAAGAGAAACAAAGAGTACGAGTGGAGACCTGAGGAGAAGCATGAAGAGTAGAGTTGTGGTATTAACAAGCAGTGCATTAAAGGTCAAATCCTACAGAGTGGCTTTAGAGCTTTGTTCTTCTTTCATTTATAATTGCTTAACATCGATGTAACTCTACTCACTTTACTCTGCCATAGCAGCTTCAGGATCTGACCCTGACTGGGTTTTCTTTGCAGAGTCAGTGATTTCTTACTGACATTTTGAGTCGTGTTTTAGCCATGGAAAGGAAGCCAGGAAGTGCAAAAGAGATTTTTTTAAAAAAATTCTTGTATTTAAAAAGTTGATATTTAGGGCAAAATGTATATTGCTCTTGATTGCTGGGACAGAGCAGAGAGAGGAGTGAATCCCTTCACTTACTCCTATCCTGTTAATTTCATACTGTTTTCTCAAGACTAGTGTGATAGAGATAGCTGAGTGTAATCTTTCTTATTCATATGTGTACAGAGCCATTAATTCACCCACACACATAATGACCGAATCATGCTTCAGTGAAATGGGAGTAAAATTTTAATACATCTTCTGGATCAAATGGAGGCAATCAGATTCCAGTAATTATAAAGGCAGCAGACTGTAGCCTATTGAATATATAAACGTAGCAAATTAGTGGCCTAACAAGTAACCAAGCAACAGCAGTAAGACAATATTGCTATGAGAATCTTAGATTTAATATTCCCTGATCTTCTTCCCTGACTAAGTTTGCAGACTTAAGATGACATTACCATAAGCCTTTGGCATGACAGGTTCTGTGTAACTATCACCTTTTGTGATTTTCATGCCAGTCAGCAGCTTTCTCACCAAGACTCCACCAGAAGCCCTTAGTCTTTATTTGTCTTAGCTGCCTAAGAGAGCTGAGCTCATTTCATGTCTGTCACAGACGCTGTGTTTACACTCCTTAGTGCAGTGAGAAGATCCTCAAGTTAGCTTCTTCGCAGAGCAAATTATTCTGCGCAGCGCACACCAGCAGAGCAGCTATGCTGCTTCTGGCACCCTACCTAATCTGCTAGAAGCGTCTTGAGTATCTCAGCTTGGTACTGCACTGTGTGGCGGAGACATACTATCACTTGCTTAATGACCTTGAGCAAGTAATGCGAATGCCCAGGTTTGTATTTCCAAAATCTTAAAATTAAGTTGTTCTTCTTCCTTATAGGAGCACAGCAGGGATAAAGCGATGCACAGGACTCAGTGTGCCTGACTCAGAGGATCGGTGCCTTCCTCTGGCCCCGGGCTCTGCATTGGGCTCCCTCTGAGCACAAGTTAAACAGTGGATCAAACATTGAGGCAAGATAAAGAGGGATTTCTCACTCTCCTCATTCCAACTAGTAGCCATTCAAGCATATAGTTTTAGAAAAATATGTAACATAAGAAAAGAGAGAAATTGGTAGGTTGCGAGAGGGCAAGAATGGAGAGTAGCTTAATTAAATTAATTGAGGGAATATTTACACTTCCCATTTCTGAGATTTGCAGTTCCATTGAATAATGTCCCAGAGGAAGTCATGAAAAACTCATCACTGAGCCATTTTAAATGAGCTAGAATAGCTCTGTGGTGAACAAGAGTGTGTGGGCTGTGGACCGGCTTACAGTTCTTCTTTCTCTTTTTCTAATCAAGCACTCTCCCTTTATATCTCTGTGGCATGAACTCTGGGATAATCCATATCAACACATTAATGCATTTGACTTTTAAAACCTATATAGATACTTATCCTAATTAAATTAATAAGATTACCAACAGAATTAATGTGCTGTTGTTTGTCATTCTTCCAATTCTTGTGATCATACTATATAAATGTTAAAACTTTTGGGTCACACTTGAAAGCATTTCATGATGTGGATTCCCCACATTCATACATATATCTGTTGAAAGCTTTCCCCATAACTTGGCACAAGAGCATCTGCTCTTGCCTAATCCTGGGAAACTTTAAGTAAAACAAGACTTCTATGGTTCAAGATCCTTTCTATTATCTTATTGCACATCTTAGCATAGATACTCTTAAGTTCAAAAATAAGTATTTCAGAGGCTTTGAGTTGGAAACATTGCACTGCCCTAGGGGCAGAGGCCACCTGGGTATTCCCCAAATGGATCCTCTGCAGAAGGATGAAAACAGCAGCATCAGTGGTAACAATTCCAGGTGCCTCCTTTGGCATTTCTATGTCTTTACCAAACACAGATTCTTGTATCTAAGACTTATCTGAATTGTGCCCTGTTGTTTTACCTGTAATACCTGAGGCTGCAAGTTTGAAGTAGCTTTGTCAAGTGTTTGTTCTCCCATCAGTGTGCCAGCTGAGATAAGTAACAAGGTCTAAATATGTAGGCTTTGCATAGTAACAAGAATAGTCACCTTAGACTAACTATTACTGTGGCTGCTCTGCAGAATTAACTCCATTTTACCTCCCCATGAGACTTTCGTTACTTTTTTCTAAATATCTTCATTTTTTAGCAGACAAACAATTAAAACTGAAATGACAAAGGAGGCTGTAAGTGATACTGCTGAGTAGTTTATGGCTAGATGGTAGTTACTGAACTTACTGAGGTTTTTCCTACTATTTCAGCTAAAGACATATTATACTTCACTTTCTATTGGAAAACTCTGTGTAAAGTTTCCATGAAAAACATCTGCTGTATTCCATCCCAGCATTGGCAGTGGCTCAGAGATAGATTAAATCATTCATTCCGTAATTTATACATGTTTGGAAATTTAGTTTCCCTTCTGCTAAAGTTGTTATTGACTGTGGCTTAGTGAAACACTCATTTGATTAAAGTTGATCTCTAACTTTTTCCAGTGTGACAGCTGCTTACAAATAAATTCCTTACTTTTACCTTTCTGTATCTTTTGCACCTTGAGTACAACCATTGCCTCTGGACACACAATATTTTTGAAAATCAGGCCATCAAACTTTCCCGAATGTAACTCCAAACATTTTTTGTAATCTCAGCTTTTGATGATGATGCAGCATGCTATTGTTCACAACTCTTTGTTTTAGTACAAGGGCCTTATTATAATACAGACAAAGGTAATCAAAAACACAGCTGATTTTCTTCTACTTTTTACAGCTCCGAATACCAGAATGGCTCATTAGAACAGGGTTGCTGTACAATGAAACGCTAGTGATTCTCTGGGCAACGAGGCACATTCATGCAGCTAACATGGCATGAGTTTTACCACATTTGAACTTTTTGGATAAAAGGAATAAAAGATATCTTAACATTAAAACATTGATTTTGCAAGGGGGGTTCATTATTGTCTTTTCACAATAACATAAACTGAGATTTAAAGATCCCTGTCCAAGACAACATAGCTAACTGCCACCAGAAACAAAACCAAAAGAAAAAACAGATCTTATTTCCTTCCTATAACCACTAGTAAAAAAATTTCAAAGGAACTTAAAAAAAGCTAAGCATCTAAGTCTTCCTGACAACGTCTAGATCATCAGGTGGTTACACTCCACACCACATTTTATGTTCTTGGTCTGCTAATTATCTCTAACTTTTCTAGAATACTGCAGTTCTCTCCTAGCCCATGCATCTAGGTTTCTCAGATGCGTTCCACAGTCTTATCTTGAACAGAAATATTTTCTATATTTCTGCAGTCTGTATTCTCTCTTAGCCAGACTCAGAAAGGAAAGTCTCCAAAATATGCGATATTTTTGATGGTTTTCATGTATTCATCTCAATACTCAATTTTAAACTGGTGCAACCAAATAGAGTCCAATATTCAAAAACACATTAAGTTCTTAAATCAAAGATGAATTGATTTCATTATGTGTTTGGCTGAGTCTGGATTCCAAATTTGTTAGAATGTTGATTTTCATGCCAATGCATCTTGAGTTTCCAAGACACACAGAAGTACGTAAGTATGTGAAAATGTTTACATGCATACTTGAGCTTTGCACAACGATTACCATTATTGCACAATGATCCCTCTTCTCTTTTGTATACAAAGAATCAGTTACAGAAAACTACTTGGATCATAAGTGGTAAATTATTAGTATCTCTAGGCAAATTTTGTATCTGCCAATTTTTCTGCTGTAGCAATTGCCCCTTGTTTGGAGCTTACAATGCTCCTAGTGGGTCTTAAAAAATTAGTATGTTTGAGAAACTGAATGATTTCTTCTTTCTTATGATAAATCACACAGTTTTGTGGATGCTTACACAGAATATATATACTAATATCTAGGGCTGTAATTCTTCCATTGTACGGAGTACAAGTGGATCGTTGTGAAAGAAAAGGTCTATTTACAGCCTTCTTTAGAGTAAAATCTTGTGTAATATTCAAGAAATACACTAGAAATACACTACATCCATTTACCTATTACAGGTAAAAAAGAGACAGTCAGTGATATCAGATAACATTTCTCTAAAACTACTAGCAAACTTCTTAATTGTCATACACAAGTGTATCTTATAAATGATGTCATGTACAAAGAGAAAATAGTGAAATCTGAATATCCTGTGTTCATATGAGAAACCACTGAAGAACTAATTCATACAATCTGACTGTTTTCAGGAATTTCTAAGTAACAGTGTTTATTGATCCAGAATATATGAGTAGTTAAGCTTTATTTGATATTTTACTGATAGTGACATTTACCTCTTACTCTATCAATGTGAAAATTAGGGAAGGTTTGAACTGACAAAGAATCCTTTTGATCTTGCTTATATGCTTTTAATTAAACACCTTAATGGAATGTTGAACTGAAAATTATACCTTTCTAACTTGCAACAGGAGTTTTTAACCACTACCAACCCAAATATAAGAGTAAACATACTTATACTTCATTATATTTCCTACTTCAGAACGTACAAAACTCTTTTATATATGTATATCTTCACATTTACAAAATATTTCAAACATCAACTGTCTTATGCAAATATTCATGGGTACATACGCTGAACAAAAAGGTGGGCACAGAATTCTTTCATTTCTTAATGAGAGAGGATCGGGATTCATCCTCCAACTAGTAATAGGATTTCCCAGTAGTGAGATTTGCCTCCAAACATCATGGGTTCCAAAAGCAGCTGTAGAAGCAAATGCTGTATGTCCCTGTACCGACTCTGATGCTTGGCACACAGCTACGGTGCCAATGATACAGGTTACAGTTTTAGTTCCAAGTGTTCCTTACGGCAAAAGCTACCTGTATCTATTTAAGGCTATCTGCCTGAAAATAAAGACAGGAAAGGGAATATTACCCTAGGGCTAAAGTCATTTTACCAAACGTGTGGCTGTAGAATGATGTCTCACTGAGCTTCATTCTTTGAAGGAACTGGGTAATGGACCACACTGTATGAAAAGAGCATATCCATCTTTTGGGTAAGAGGTAAGCTATTTGTGTTTTTAAAACATCTCACGTGAACAAGCAAGTGGCATTTTGAAGAGAAATCCTGCTTTAGAAACTGATCCGTATCTCACTGAAATCAAGGACATCTTCCATTGATGTGAATAGCCTTTGAAGCCTTACTGAAGTAATTTGGAATATATTTCTACCAAACTTTAGATTTAGATCATAAATCATTATTTTAGAATAACTCTAGCCTGCTGCTGGATTGGTGTTCTATTTTACCTTATGTGTTCAATCAGTATAAATTTATTTAAGAAAATTCTTTTTTCTTACAGTTATGTATGTAAACGGAACCTGGCTGGAGAATATGATTCTTATGCCTGCCTTTTGCTTCCAGTGCAAACAGTACTTGAGTAAAGTTAAAAAAAAAAAGTCTGATTAGAATGAAACCTCTACAGCATACAGTCTGAGGCTTTCAGTCACCAAAAATGAAAGTAATAAAAATCAGGATGTGAATACTCACTGCGTCAGGGTTTGGGGAAATAATAGCTGTCTTTCAAATTACAAGGTTTCACAAAGCCTGTTAGAGAGTGCACAGCAGCAGCCCACATAACTCTACTCTCATGGTAGAAAATTCAAAATACAATTCCATCAGTAGCGCTGCATGCAGGCTTCACAAATATTTGATTATATCTCCTCTAAGAGCCTAACAAAATCTAAATGAATATTTGGGAAGATGACTAATAGCTTAGCATAAATTATCCAAACAAGCCTTCCTAGGTATGTGTGTAAATCCGCTCAAATTAACCTGCTCTTTGTGTGTGTCTGTACATCTAAATTAGTGCATTTCCATTCCTTTCATTTGCTTTATAACATACATATAGGCCTGTGTGCTGGACAAACATGAAATAAACACTGCTTAAACCAAATTATTATGTAAGAATTATACGTAATACTACTATATAGCCTACAGTATATACAATTCATGTACAGTGAAATACTGTAAGAATCACTTGTTCACCTTTGGACTTTTTTACAAGCTGACCACTTTATCCAGCTTAATCTATCGCCTAGGTTACTCTACTTAACTTTTTCTATTATTCTTTATGTTTCTAGTTAAACAGATGGCAGACAGTGTGAGGCCTCAAAACATGCCAGTCTCGAGTTTATCATTCTCTTCACCCCATGAGACAAGGGATAGCTGAAAGATCACAAAAGCAGCTCCAGTGGGAAAAAGCGATAAAATTTTATTAACCAGGGCCCTGAACCAGGAATCATCGCTGTAACAATGTGGAGTGGAGGTAAAATATCACCTCATCAATGTGATAGTATTTTACATCCATTTCATGCTTATGCAAATGATTGCGTATGTGAAAGGCAATAATGAATTAATGGTCCAAATCACACAGCAGCAGTGAGAGTAAAAACATGCATTTATTTAGGATGCACTAGAGTGATAGAGAAAGATCTTAAACTATCTAGAGACTCTCTTTCCCAGAAAACTTCCTCTTCACATTCACACTACACTTACAGATATCATCAAATTCTAATATGCATTCTGATGAATGTGAGTAACTTTATAATGGCCAAAATTTGTAATTGCTACAGGATGTATTCATTGCTGGTGGGACAGGAAGGCATGAGTATAATGAGTAGAGAGTCTTTCAAATACAAAGTCAAATTTCAGTTTATTAGCCTGTTGGAAAGCTACGGTTTTGATGCAAATCTTTCCTGGATGGCTGCTTATCTTCTTGTTCAGTACACAGACACATTGTGGCTCATTGTCATGGTAACAGGTAGCTCCACTCCGCTCCCCTTCTGCCTCTTCTTGGAATATGGACACCCTTGCACTGCTTTCCAGGTATAACGCTGGGATTCCTCAAGTCTCATGCTGAAAGTTTCCTGTTTTCCTTTATCTTTCACCCTTGAGCTGAAATCTGCCCCTTCCCCCAGGAGGGGACCTTTCTTCATTCTCAGGACAGGTTGCAGTGATGCAAGTTGCAGTTTCATTGCCCAGCCAGAGAAAGTCCTGGCTCGCGTTCATGTCGTGCCTCACAGTCTGCCGAGATGCCATTACATCGCACTACTTGCATCTGGGAACTCAAGCTGAAATTTGAGCAGGCATAATGTTTTACAGGCATACACTTACTGACCAATAGCATTAAACTGATATTTTTTATCTAGTAGTTACAATAATGCACTAGAGAAAGAGTCAGAATTAGCATCCAGACTTCAAGCGTATTTAAGATCATGCAGTCTTTGGGCAGCAATCTCTACTCACCTGGCTTTCATTGCAACGCGCAGGGACAGACCCAAGCATGCCTTTCACTGAGCAGCCTGTTTGCACTTGCCTGCTTGTGACTTCTTCCCCTACATTCCTTCTGCTGAGACTATTTGCTCTGGCACTACATCTTAAAGACCCCTTCTTGTATTTAGATAAAAGGACAGTTTGGTTCAGCCTAGATATGTAGCTTCTGCTACCTAGACAGAAACCTTAGAAGGAACTACTTATCCTGCTTATAATGCAAACATGCCACAGTAGTGACAGCCTTTTCCAGACTATTACAAATCACCAACGATCACCCCCACACTTGTCAAAAAAACCTAGTCTCAAAATGGAACCATACATTCGCAGCTTTTGCAGTCCGCTCAGTGAAGGAAAAGCAGCTGATAGGAAGCCTGAGGGCTCTTCTAACCTGCACCGGCTGGCACTGCTCCCAGAGGGAAAGTACAGCAGCTGGGGACAGTTGCACAGGCTCTAGCAGCAAGCCTCACCTCTCCCTTCCTTGGGAGCGAAGCGTGGCGACTGTGCAGCAGAGACATGCGAGAGCTGTAACTGCAGGCATCGGTTATGTATGGGAGGAATCCCCACCTTGCCAGATCTAGGCACTAGTTTAGGCCCTTTGGCTAACTTGAATAGCATACAGTCAGGAACAGACCAGAGTATCTGGCAAAAAGATTTCAAAATAGTATTTGCTAAAAATATTTGCCCTCAGTTCCAGGCCATTTACTTTTTTGTTGCCGTTTTTTGCTAGTCTGGCAGTGCAAAGAGGGTCTGAATTTCTGATATAAAAAACATGGCAGAAAAAGAAACCAAAAACTATTGTTTCAGGTTCCCCTTATATTTCATTAAGGAAAAAACTCAAGTGGGAAGGAAGTTATTTATTTTCCTTTCTTGGCTACCTGTGTAATGAGGAGGCTAGCACAGCCAAGAATCATCTCTTGACTCATTCAGCTAGCATTGTTCAAAATTTCTGCTTACCTTGTTTTTTACCTAGGGCTAGTCTGATTAAAACTTAGGTTAAAACCTGGATGGAGGCCTCAGGCTTGGCACAGTATGTTTTCTGGGAGCAAAGGGAATGAACAAATGCATATTTACTGCTACAGGCAGTATTTGTATTTAATAATGATGTTGTGTCCTTACCTAACACTATTAATTTGAGGCTCTCAGAGCAGTAAATATTTGCAATAGTAAAGTATTGTTATTAATTTGCAATAGTGAAGTATTGTTATTAATTATTAGAATGTTTACAGATACCAGCTGAGATAAAATACAGCTAAATACTTTGTCAAAACCACACAATGTCTAAATCTATGAATCCTTGAGAGAGGAGATGAGCTTAGCAGTCACCTGTTTTTTACCTCTTTATGTTCTAGACACTTGGCCCTCTCCATGGTATGACCCATATCATTTACCTGTAATTATTAACAGCAGTGGGAATTCAAACAAGCAAGGGAGGCTCAGAGGACTGTTGCCCATGTACAAAAACAAAAACAGCAGAGAAGGCCACTGATGCAGTGGAACACCAAAGGGAAACAGTCTTTCCCAACTATGATAATATTACAAAGAAATTTTCAGCCGGACTTTAAATGCTGAACAGATAATACAATGTTATCACAAAAAATACTATGAGTAAGTTTTGCTTTATTTATATTTTCTTCTATAGTCTTTTATTTCCCTCTATTTTTTCTAGTCTGTCTGCATATCTGCCTTATGTACTTATACACACAGCCTTTCTCAACATACCAAGAGCTTACTAAATCTTCTTTGGCATAAGCAAACATGCATGAGGAAAGATGCTCATATTATTCTGCACTATCTCACCTTGTTTTCTGCGTGTGAGTAAGAAATGCAAACAGCAACTTGTGACAGCTAGGGATGGATGTTCCATACAAGAAAGAATTCATATTCTTCACCAAAGCACTTGTGCCTCCAGCACAACACAGTTTCTATGTTAGCACAGCAATTGGCACATATATGAAAAACCTGTTATGAATACTGTAGAAGCAGTGACAGCTGATGGCATCAGAAGCAGGTAAAAACAAAACCAGCATAGCTGTTAAATCAGTCAATAATGAAAAAATAGCTTAGGATGACAGGAATGAGAGCTACAGCCTGTTGATGGTGTGCAGAAGGAAAAGGAAGGAAAAGAAACAGGAAAAAAAGAAATATCAGCGCACTGACCAAGAAAGAGGTAGAGCTTTGCAGTGCGGAAACTGGTCAGCAAGCTAAATAAAAGGGGAATTTCCCCCTCCTTAAATGCAGCTGGAGAGGAGAGAGCTGCATGCCATATATCCCCTTTATTTTAACTTATGCTTATCAGAGAGTCACTCACCAACAGGCAGCCCTGTTATATGTGATCTTTAATAATCTCGCTCGCATAAACATGTGCACTAAACCAGAGGATTGATCGTAACTTGTTCCCAGATACAACACATGGCATTTGGGCCCACAGTCTGCAATCAATTTCCAGACTTTGCAAAGGTGAAGACAGACTAGAATATTTTTCTTATTCTTAAATTATTACTGGCTCAAATGTCCTGAATACAGATTAGAACTCCCTGATTATATTAACCTAGGGAAAGAGTGGAATAAAAATCCATGGCTGTATTTCAGGAAAATAGTCTTCATTAAAGAGTAAAATCTCTATCCCTTTCCTCCTCCCTTGAGTACTTATATCCGGTACTTTTTATAACCCATTTTTGGGGTACTTGAATCTGAATGAATATTGTCTACTCTATTTCAAAGATTATGAAGTCACCTAGGACTCATCTCCTAGGATAACAATAAATCAACTTTCCTGCCAGTCGTAAACACATAACATGCCTGCATTTAATGTGTGCTCTGTTCCCTTTGAAATGCTAATGATCTCTATGTAAATTCTAGCATACTGAAGCTCAGTTCATATTAACTTAGAGTTACCTGATTCAGATACAGTAGAGGACAGTCATTTACCTGCCTATTTCAAAGACCAAAGCAGATTGTCCCTAAAATATGTCCCACAGCATGCAAATGAATCTTAATGTCGCTAGTTAGATTATACCTGGAGGGTACTTTCTGATGTGGAAGTAAGGTGTTACTGTATCATAGGGTTAATAAACTCCAAGGATCCAATCTTCTCAGTATGTCATGATCACAATTCCTACCCCAGTCTTTGACTTGCCTACCCTCACTGTTTTTGTTACAAAAAACAGAAATCTTTTTTTCAACACCTCCTCTTCAGCTCTTACACTGACATTGTGGAAATGCTGGAGGAGTGAAGACTTCACGTTAGGTGTATGAGTTTCCGTGGCTCTGTTGCGCAACATGTTCAACAACTGTATACGACCAGGTCTAGGGGTTCTCTGTACTTGCTGATGAGTAAGAAGTTAATTCACATTTTATTCACAAGATTATTCTCCACTGCTGAAGTATTTTCTATAGAGAGATAAGTAAGGCATGGTGGTTATCTTGGTAGCCAAGATGCTTAGTAGCATGGAAACTTTATACTTCAACTGTGAGGTAGCAAGGTGAGGTCTACACAATATCATATGCCTAAAAATGACTCTACCTGCTGTGTTTCTCGGCAAAACAAGAACTTACTGTCTCCATTACGCTTTAAAGCAGGTAACAAAAATACGGGCTAGCCATTATGTGGAAAAACATTTTGTTTAACTTGGAAAGCAAAGTCTTAGTCAGTTGATGCAAATGTATGTATTCAAAGATAAAAAGGTGTAGTTGCAGACTGGACTAGCACCTACATTTCTACAGGCTGTACTGGAAACTCTGTAAGAGAAGCTACTTGGTAAGCAGCAGGTGAGAATACAAAACTCCACGTAGAGTATTTGTTACAGATGCAGCCCTTTCATTCTCATTAATCATTTGTTAACTGATCTCGATTTCTTCAAGTACCTTTGCTACTGGTATGCTATGACGTATATATTTAAAGCAAAATTACTAAGAAGCAAATATCATTATGAGTGATGTGCACTGGAAATGGTAAATCTGTCTGATCTTTCTCTGTGGTCTTATTGTATCAAAATATTATAGTGTAAGGTTGCTGCTTTTTTTAACTTGTGGTCTCTTAAACTATTCCTCAGTACTCATTCTTATACATATTCAGTACTTTAATTTGGACACTTCTCGGTTAATAAATCTATACAAATATTTTTCAAGTCATTCATGGGAACTAATTTTATCACTTAGATTTTCTGGAAACAGCTAACGTTGAATATGCATAATATGCATGAGGTCTTTTTTCTTTTTCTTTCTTTTTTTTTTTTCTTTTTTTTTTTTTTTTTTTTTTTTTTTTTTTGCTGCACCATGAGTGAATGGCACAAATATTTTAAAAGAGCAGAGAAATAATCTATATCTAACAAACATTGAAAAATGCCTCTACTGAATAAGACTTGAGAAAAAAAATAAAGAAACTTAAGACGTGTGACAATTTTCAATATTCGACTCTTGCTCACAGGTATTTGGATGATGAATAATAGGGCTGCATGAATAGCAAAATAAATTTGTGATCCTTATTCTTGAGGACATTAAGGACAAACTCACTTACTTATTAAAATATAACAAGCTGCAATTCCAAAATCAGGTTGTACACGCAATGGATTATATTTTTGCAAGTATGTTAGAACATTTGGTTTGCATATTCAGCAAAAATTTCTAAGACGAAAATGTGCAGAATGGATTTGAAAACTTTCACTGGCAGCCTGCAAGTTTCATGTTGAAATCTCTGTTGTGCAAATGCTAACAGTCTTAGCTTGAATATTCAGATAAGCACCTGGGTGTTATTAAAATACAACATTTGTTGTAGGATTTGATGGTAGTTTTTTTTCTTTTGCTTTATTAATTTTTTGCTTCCAAAACTTTAATACCATTTTTACAAAATTATCACTGACACTGCTGCTGCTCACATAGTTGTAGGAACAAAGTTCCAGGCTTCCAAAATGTCTAGTTGAAATATTTTGGATTACTATAGGCCTGCAGCAGATCAGTCACTTCTCTTCCAGCACAGCACAGCCTGACATGGTACTTTTAAGGAAACATTCAAAAAATGGTCAGATAAAATGAGGCAGGGCATTAGGTGGTAATAAGATGATTACTCTGAATGTGACAATCTCAGGGCTAGGAGAGGGGTTCTTTGACATGGCCCTGGTGCATTGAGCCTGTGGGATATGGGAAAGGATCTGGGCTCTGAGGTGTGTACAGCACTGTGCACATTCTGAGCAAGCTAATGACAGAAGGTAGCTACAGCACCCCTAAACAAAGGAAACTTGTGAGTCCAGGAGTCGGAGTGAGAAGCAAAAGGTTTGTGGGTGAGACTGGCTGGAGAAGTAATGAGGCTGGTTTCCTTCCTGAGGAGTAGCTGGCAGAGAATTAGAGAGTTGAAGTCTTTGAACAAAGGTGTCCTAATATTTGAGCTGGAATGGTCAGAACAGGCTGGCTCATACAAGACCTACCAAAGTGGAGTGCCCTAAAAGGAAACTTTTTTCCATATGAGTCATGTTTTCACAAGGGTTGAATACCTTACAGTGTCACAAATGTGCAAGAAACGTGAGGCAGACAAATGAAACCATGCCTGATCCCTACATACAGATATGCAAACTTAAATAAAAACACTTAAAACCTATAACTTTGTGATAATAAAGAAAAAGATTTACATGTAAAAATTCTAGGCCATTTTTCAACAATAGCAAATGTCTCACTGAAGGAACCTTGCATGTTTCTTCACTGCTAATTTAAACAAAAAATATAGTGAAGTTGTGTCACATACAGTCAATATTACAAGAACTGCAGGTCTAATCCACTGCTGTGAAATGTGAATTGAATAGTACTTAGCCTGTATGGTATGTTAGTGTAGGCCCAGTCTGACATGGAGCTATTTAACTTTTTGTCTTCCTAAAACCAGTCAAATTTGTGTCATGATAAAAAAATACAATGGAAGAAATAAACTTCATATATAAAAGATAACAAAAATAAGATACAATCAAGATAATTTTGGTTTTGTTCTTCTATTGAAATATGATTAATACTGTGAAAACTTCATATGAATGACACCATTTGACTAGCATGCATTATGCTATAAAAAGCCTCACGTGTATGCTTCTAACAATACTTTAAAACAATGTAAGATCAGAGGTAGCTGAAAATAGTAAAGGCACTATTATGTCAGAATAAACATAGAACTCTAGATTTATTATTTTGAGATTGGATTGCCCTTTGCTTTTAATTCAGTAAATATGGTGAGATTATTTTCATTCTAATAGCATCTACAGCCCCTAATGAGACTGGGCCCTCACTGACCTTACACACAGAGATGGTCCTCATTATGATTATAGCCTGGGTCCATTTATATAACTGGTGATGTGTGATGAAAATGAGACATTTGGGTTTTGTTGTCTGGATATTCACCATTCATTTCCCACTGGATTTCTTTGAATAAAATTGAACAACTTCTTTTGTAGCAAATAAGCCTGAATTTATTACCCTCTTTTTCCCCCATTTAGGTCCTGATGAAACATAAAGTGTTTGTAGTCTAAGGAGCTGGATGCCTTATTTGCGAATAAATGACTTGTAAAAGCCTTATTTATTGGGGAAAATACCATCTGCCAAATGATACAAGTAGGGTCAGTAGCATCTAAGGCAGTCTGATTTCACTTGTGGTCATGAGGACATGTTAGAGGTAACACGTAGTTCTGACAGTATCAGATACTTCATGAAGACAGACAGTTAATTTTATGATTGTATCAAGCAGGAAACATTGTAGTTAGTCTGTGAGTACCTTATAATATCCAAATGTTATGCTCTCTTCCAGAGAAACTTGAGCTAAGTGAGTATAAGACCTCTTAAACTACTCTGTGTTAGATATCTGGAGATATTGATATAAAATTTATTAAATCATTCTGATTAGAAGATGTTTGGACATATAAGAGATCTGGCAGAACTTCAGAAACCTGCCCTAGAATGTCTGGTGAAAGTTACCTGAACTGGTGTCCAGTCTGTTGAATCTGGTCACCAGTAGGTGATTCTGGAGTACATAGCTGTCTAGGTGGGTCACAGAATTTGCAACTGAAAAGAAATAAAATATGTTCTAATTGGCACTAAAAGCTTGATTTCCTCTGTAGTTTAGTGGGCTATGGCTGCTTTAGCTTTGATCTGCTATGTAATTGTTCCTTCCCTGTCACCCAGGTGTGCTCCTGGGAGCTTCTGGCTCTTGGCAAGCTTGAAAATCAGGCAATTTATTTTGGTAACTAAGTATGAACATATGAGCCTAGCTTCAGACACTTATTTTCTTCGCTGATAAATCACTGCTGGGCAGCTTCTTGTCAGCCACCTAAATACCATGAAGGGCTGTACCAGAAATTAAGAACTTTTAACCAAATTGGGCCTTGACAAATGAAAAATGTGTTGCAGTATTGATTCTTATTTCTTTATGGATGAGATTCTCTAAAAATTATTGCCAGTTCTGTATATTTAGAGAAGGAAATAATTACAACATTTCCATTCTAGAAAAAACAACTTTGTGGCCTAGTCACTGCCGAAATCCAATAAGTGACTCTGCAGGGTAGGATGAGAGGTTGTTTTTTCTCTTTAGAATATACATTTTACAGCTGTGTGACACAGGAAAGGCCTGTGTGTCAAGGCCATCTACCTGACTGCTGTACTTTTTTCCTGTATTTGTTCATATCAGTATCCCTTGTGGATACAATAAAGCACTTTTCACTAGGGATGTGCTATTCTTTTGGAAGCACTTTGTCAGTGAGAGGGAGGTCGTTTTCAAGACGAGAGCAAACCTGGCAGAGGCTTGTTCCTTCAGCACCACCCAGCACTGGGCAAATTTCCGACAGTATTTTAATTTGCATGTCTAACTGGTTGAAGTAAGGTGGCAGATGCCGAAATTGCTGTTGCTGTAAGGTCAGCAAAGGCCTTGGGTTTCTGTTTGTTTGCCTGGGTCTCCATTCCAAGCTCTTTCTTGTTCTGTTACTGAGTAACTGGAGGTCTTAACAAAATGTGTCCCGAAGATTGTTCTCTCTGGGCTGTACTCAGTTAGAAAAGAAATTTGCAAGGTTGCAGTAACAGCATTTGTATTCCGGGTAAAAATTAATTTAATGATTTTGAATTCAACAGTGCTGCTAATGGCTTAAGAGGCATTTTTTACAACAGAAGCAGACCATAGCAACCATTCAGTAAGCTGTTCAAATATCTGTGTCATTAGTAGGACTTTCATTTCCAGTGGGACATAATGTTGGGCTGGGTTTGTTTGTATATTTGCAGTGCTTGAAATATGTGACAGGCTTCTGGTTTTCCTCTTTGTTTGTTCTTTCTTCTTGAATATAGTTGTTAAACATGACAAAGATACACTGTTTCCTACATTTGTTGAAGCACATAGTGAATGGGCCTATTTTGGTTAGCTCCTTAGATTCCATGCATTACGTTTATCAGAGAGATTTCCTACAGATTTTTCACTTACAACAGAATCTGATAAAAATATTTTTTTTAAAAAAATTACAAGTATCTTGTAATTTTTAAGAGTCTATTCAGGAGTTAAATATGTGAGAGCCTGAAACACTTCTCATTTTCCAGTTAGCACTCTCTAAAAGTTTTATATTTCTTTCCAAACAAGGCATGCTTGTCTTGTTAGACCTACATGTGGCCATACACTGTGCTCAGCTCTGTATTCTCTGTAAACTTTACCAGTCAGATATTACGTTGGTAATCTGGTCTCCATCAAGCAAATTCTGCCTAAGGGATATGATTGTAAATGTAGGGTCATGCCGAAGCTAGCAGAGATTCTTTTGCACGAAAGAATTCACCAACAGCTTATCGTGTCACTTACTTCTAAGAGTATTTTGGCTTTGGAAAACCCAGCAAATATCTCACCCACTGAATGAAACAAGTATCATTCCAAAGCCATGTTTGTATTAAGTTCTGTGATACCTATAAAAGTAATTGGGCTTTTATTCAAAAAGTGCACATCCGAGGCTATGTCTTGGAAATAAACATAGTCCCTTGATACTGAAAAGCGAATTTTGACACCAAAGGAAGTGGCAAATTATCTCAATCTTATTTTGTTTAATTTTGCTGACCCTGTGAAGACTTGGGAAATGCATTCATATTCACTCATAGATCACTCTCTGTGACCGATGTAACCAAGGTTTCCTTTTACAGCTAACTCTTTCATTCCTGGCAATCACAGTAAAAATATTTGTTAATTCCTCAAATTATTCTTGGAGTATTTTCTTTCCTTTTTCTAGTTTCCTTTGGAACTGGCTATAAATACCTAGAATAGTATAGGAATGCTACACATATGCAGATCAGATCAGGTGTTTTTAAGTCTGTCACTCAACAGTTTTGATTTTTTTTCCAGTAACAGCTGCTAGAAAATCAATGTTACCTTTCATCCATTTACATCCATTCTTGCATACTATGGCTCTAGCCAGGAACCTAGGAACTCCTATCAAGAGCTAACATAGCATTTATAGGGTGAATGCAGAATCTCATCACGTCTTTTCAGATAAATGATTGAAATATTTGTACTCTTTTGGCAACAACAACTGTTCTGGGATTAATTTGAATTCTCATCCATTTAGACCTATCTTTTGTGTAATATAGTGTTGTCTATCCCATTGATGTTATCTCCCATGGGAATGTGGAAGCATCTTCTGATGTTAGTTCTCCTGGATTGTTTCCAACTTTTTGGACATTGTGTGCTTCTGCAATATGGTCACATACTGCTGCCTTTCTTCCATCCTGTCACCTTTGCAGGATGCAGCTTCTAACCATGGCCTCTTTTAAAGCTATATTTTTATCTTCTTTCTTATGAAGATGTTTCACTGTGGGAGTTTCTAGGACACTATTATTATTAAACTGGAATCATGGCTTTTTCATTTCTCTCAGATTTCTTTGGTTTGATTTTGTGTTTTGGTTGAAATGTATCTTTGGATGGTGGCATAAATAGTGCTGCTGCTTGTCATAATCTTTTTACCAGTGTCTAATAGGACTAAAATTTTTTAAAAAAATATTCCCTGGAATAGCTAAATTGATAAAAGATAAGCCTTCTTTTTTTCAGTCATGTAAATAGCACTGAACAACTCATATTGAAAACGTACCTTCTTTTTCCTAGCATTTTCCCTGCTTTTGTCTCAACAGTCAATCCTTGAATACGGATTCTAGTGCTAGAAACTAAAGCAGATACTAGGTGTCCCCTTTCCTCTGTAGACTTTCTCCTTTCCTTTTTGTATTAGTGAAGAGACGCACAGATAATAGCTGCACCATCCCAGTCTTCTACCACAAGTATTAGGACATTTATGTGATATTCTTGTGGCTTCTTTGAATACAGTTTAAAACACCCACTCAGGTTTAGAGAACTCTTCTCTAGCATGGTGGCCATGTGACAGGGAGCGCCACTGTTACAGCTTGCAGTGAAATACCAGCAGTCTTCTGGGCCTTTGGCAAACTACTGCTACCTGCTGTTTTCCACTGAATCGGGTTGCTTCATTCTCCCGTGCTTTTGCAATCCCCTCTGCAGCTGTCTTTGTTCTAAGATCTATTTAAATGCTTTCTCAAATCTTTATGCAGGAATTTTGATTTTCTTTTCTTATTACTTCCTATGGCTCTGGATTCCTTAATTTCCTTTGGAGTTCCCAACAGTTCTCTTACCTTTCTTTCAAGCTTTTCCCAATAGCTTGATCTCGCTGAGATTTTCTTGTGTTCTTCCTAACCTAAGAACAGTGTTCAGCTTTTACTTAGAATGTTTTAAGAATAATAAAGCATTGCTGCCAAGCTTTGAAAGGCTAATCTCTTCATTTTTAGGTCTACCACATTCTTTCAATAAAAAGTTACACTAGAGTTTATCGTTCTTAGTGGCTTGGTTGGTGGAAGGAAGGAGAGCACAAAGAAAGCAAAGCAAATATAATGCCTATTTGGAGAAATAGAGCTGCTGATCTAGATTTGCAGAAGAGCACAGATCTCAGTGTGGAAAAAGAAGTTTTCAGCTCCAGAAAGACCAAAGTGGAAAGCCAGAAGTCAGTTGTAATGGAAGAGTTAGTTCAGGATTGAGAAAAGAATGGTGTCACATGGACATTAAAAGTAGAAAATAAGTGAAGAGGCAAAAAAGAGAAGTGATAGTCATAACAGACTGGAGAGAAGGAAGCCTAGTTCTCCACAGCATCATTTAAACTCTTCTGAGAACAAGCTGGAGGCACAGAGTTTTGCAGAAATTATCATATGAGAGGTCATATACACGGCCTGTGTTGGAGAGGATATCCAGGCTTCAGGGAAAACAAAGAATGGAGGAAAAGTTCTTCTGCCACAACTGCCATGTGTGTCTGTGCAATGCAGGGGCCTCTTTAGAAAGAGCAGAAGTATAAACGGAGGGAGATAGAGGCAGAGTTAAAGGGGAGTACTGGGAGAGACAGAGATATTGATAAGGAGGAAGAAATGGAGGAGTATTCTCCAATTCTCCAGGCAGAAACCATTCTGTCAGTTGTTTTTAGAGACAGAAAGGAAGAGAAGTGGTGGCAAATGGAGAAAGTAAAGCTAGTGGGAGCAGCAGAACAGCAAAAGAGGAAGGATATAGAGAGAAAGAAAACAGAGGTTCAGGTATTCATGGATGTGATAGCGAAGAGTAGCATTTGAAATACTGAACAGTGCACAATGCTATTATTTATAGTACTCGTTTTTGTGAGATTTTTCTATTGGGAAGGGAATTATTGGGCGGAGGAGCAACTGAATCAAAAGGTTTAGGGAACATATTGCAGGAAACAATAGCAATTCTTAAGTCAAAAGAACTGAAGATTTTGGGTATTAAATACCAAAAAATGAAGAGAGGGGAACTACAGAAAGTAAATAATTTAATAATAATAATAATGCATTATAATAAATAATATATATTCTAAATATACAAGAATCTATTAAAAATGGCTAATTATTGCTCAGGAAAGAAAATTTAATTTATAAGAAATTATAAGGATAAAAGGAAATTGCTAAAATCTGGGCTGAATTAACCTTTGCAACAAGCTGGAAGAAACAGAACTAACTTTTTTTGGGGGGGGAAAAAAGAGATGTATTAACAGCAATACTTAACCAGGGAGCCACAGACTTTGTGTGACCTATCCACTGCTTCTAAGGGTTAATAAAGGCTAACTCTATTGTCAGTGAATTTGAGCCTGCTACACAGGGCTCCTGCCTGCCCTGGAAAACATTTAGAGTTCTACAAATCAAAAAAGATTGAAAACCACTAGAATGACAATATGGCTATGAATTAAATGAGAATAAGACTTAATCTATAGACTATTAACTGAGATCATGCAAGAAGTAAAGCAACATATGACAGTGGAAAAATTGGTTCCTGAGACTTCCATGGATCTGACTGGAACTGAATGAACTCCTGCCTTTGACAATGGAGAACTATCCAATACAGCAATTTTTCTTAGTAATATTTGGTGTTAACAGCTGGTTTTCATAATCTCTAACCTAGAATTTTCTTTAATGCAACTTAAAAGCCTTAAGCTAGCAACAACAGAAGAAAAAACAGAAGAAGGCACAGAGAAATTAAGGGCTAGAAGAAGTGTAATTGGCAAATATTATGAAACAGAACCTAAAAAACTCATAGCAGATGAAATTCTCCAGGAATTCAGAAAGTAATTGGAGGATATTCAAGCAAAAGAAACCCCAAACACCTCTTTAGAATAGGAGATACAACTGATGAAGAGGAAGATAAATTAAGATAACTGTCTTTATGAATACCATATGACCACAAGCACTCGATTTGTTTAATAGCCTGTAAATGAGAAAGAACAAGGTTATTGTTCATCTGTGCTATAGAGATTCAATAAAATACTGCATACTTGAAAAGACTGAAATGTTTGAGATATACCAAATGTATAACTGAAACCAAAGAGGAAAAACTTTAGAGATACTTATGTTTGAAACTACTGTCAAATGTGCAATTTGCAAGATCAGATCTGAGATCAGACTACAATAGGACTCAAGAGATTCAAAACTCAGGAAAAGGCTACTAGAAGAATGTAATTTGTTCTTAGAAAAGGCTACGAGAATTAACTTGCCTGCTGACCAGAGCTAGATCTGATTAAAAATTTTGAAAGGAAAGCCAGCTGATGCTACAGAATCACATGACAAATCATAGAAACAGGAAGAAACCAAACAGATCTGAAGACTGAATGAAAAAGTATGAAAAATGTAATCAGAGAGAATCTGCAAGAAATAATGAAGGAGATTGTAAGAAAATACAGACTTAAGCTTTATTTCCCCTTTGTACAGTTATGTTCATAAGCAGCAAAAACATTTTGCAAAAGCTTCCCATCAGTCACTACACCTATCTTTAAAAGAAATAAAGTGTGAATATTCTACAGGAGAGTTCTTTGTGGAAATTGTTCATATGAAAGTTATGTTTTGGATGGGATTTATCTCCTCTAACTGTAAGAGCTTATAACGTAGGTCTCCACGTCTGATGGGCATAGGCACCCGTTGTTGTTACTGGAGTGCTAGTCAGTGCAGTCTGCACAGTTCGATGCGAGACTCAGCAGACCACACACAGGCATCTACACAAGAATGAGATGAATTGTACCCTAGACTCTACTGATGAGCCCACTGCTGCTATAAAAGTGGCCTTGGGAGATACCTTCATTTAGTCAGAAGAACCCCATCCTCAGTGACTGAAGCATCTTGAATATGAACCAAACACAATTTTACAAGTTAGGTTTCAATAAAGTTTTTGCAGTTAAATTCCTGTCTAGCACACATAGGTAAAACATGCCATGTGGTGAGTGAAACATTCACACTGTGGGTATAATGTAAACCACATGTAAAGGTACCAGACATGAAAGGAGAGAACTCGGCCAGAGACAGGAGATGCTTGGCACTACCTACCTCCCACGGGAAGAGCTGAACTATGGAAGAACAGGAATCCATGGGGATAAAATAAAAAGGATGTGTGTAACTGAAGCATTTAGCTGAACTACATGAAAATATAGCAAAGGAAGTACAGAATTTCTAGCAAACAGACCAGGTCAAAAAGAAACAGTTAAGATGATACAAGATAACATGACAACATAACAAATGTTAGAACAGGTACTACTTTGTATCTAAATATGCTCAAGAAAACTTTAGATCAGTAAGTTAAGAGTTGGCCTAGATTTGTCTGTAGATGATGGAAAATTACAGACTGAAAACAGATCACTATTCTCATTATCCTCCCATAGCATTATTAAAGAAAGACTGCTACACTGGTAATCTTATGTCTAGTACATAAAGACTGGCATATGTACTATACCAACTGTGGTAATTACAGAAGATGGAGCATGATTTGATTATGATGCTAAACGTCTTGCAAAATAGTATCACTTAAAGCACATCAAGCCCAGGATATCCACCATACAATGGTTTTGTAGAAAATGGCATCGAGGTTGAAGCAAAGGGGTCTACAAAAATCTCAAAGGTTGAACTTACTCTATTATTTGGCATCATTTTGGAAAAAGACTGTCAACTACTGAAATATTGCTTAAAGAAGTAGCTTGAAGTAAGATTTTCTCATTACACAGTTTCTAGTATTAAATGCAAAGATACTGCAAATTCTTACTATCTCCATTAAAATAAAACAAATAGGGAATGCATATGATGAAAAATCTCATAAGTGAAAGCCTTTGCAGCCGCATGACTGTGTGTATCATATAACAGCAAACCACAGGCAAAGCATAGGCAAAGCCCTCTGAGATATTTCACAAGTTTCTCCTTATTTGTTCAAGTGATTACTGAACAGTGACAATTCTTAGGAGAAATACAGGTCATCTGCTTCTTCCAGAAAACAGAAGAGTTTCTGCATCTCTTAGAATTTGAAACAGAACAGGTCATTGAAGAGCTGGACAGCAGTAGTGAAAAGGACTGCATGAAGAAAAGCAGATGCTAAAGTTTACTGAAGAGATCTATGAAACAAAGGAGCCAGCAGAGAGACAGAGAACATATGCATGTTGTATGGTATATAATTTTCTTCTGGATGATTCAAATAAGAATGTTCTTCAGAAGGTGAAACTTCCTGGCTTAAACTAATTGTAGATACTAATTACTAGTAAGAGGACAAGTAGGATACTGAGATCCCTGCAGTTTTCTCACAAATTCTTTCCTTCTTTACATAAATATACCTTTTTCAAGGAGCTAAGTAATGAACACATGACAAAGGAAGTCATTCAACAGTATGCAAAGATTACAGACAACTGTTCAGCTTGTCATGGTAGGACGGGGTCCTTCCTAAACATGGAACCGTGAAGTTTTGGGAAACAAATCAGAAAGAAAGGCTCCTGCAAAGCAGCCATTGATCTCGAGCTTTGAGATGTTTGAATATGATACGATCAGTAAATGATATCTGAAGCTCCAGAGTATGGTATCCCTTCAATTTGGTATGGAAGACAGTACCAGAAGCTCATCATGGTATACATGACATGGACAGTAAGGTAATCAAGTCTCTGAAGATACAAAAGAACTATTCTTTGTTCAATTTGTTGTTCAAAATTGCATCAAATGGTCAATACTGTTCTGAGAAGATAGTGCTTGTTCTAAGAGTAATAAGCCCTTTTGCTTTTCTGATGTTGCCTACCAGGGAAAAAAAAAATCATTCTCTGGCTTTGGGGTTTATTTGTGCTAATTTGACAGGTTTCTTAAAAAAATCTACCTCACATAAGGACTCACTGCCCCAAAGGAAACAAATTTTTTGCACAATACAGCTTTCCCTGGAAATCATTAATTGCAAACAAAAAATATTTTAAAATGAGCAAACTGATTTTTCTGTCAAGCACAGATTGCAAAGCTTATTAAACGGGAAAATAAATGCTTTATTTCTATTGCCTGAGTAAATACAGGCTTTAGTTCAGGATCTCACAGACTGTGACAATACTCTGCTAGAACTTTGTTTGCTGATGACAGTGAGGCTAATGACCCAGTGCTTGTTCAGTCAGATTGAGGCTTTACACTAATGGAGAACGGAACTACTGTACCGCTTCTGCCAGTGACCCCTAGGAAAAGTTGCAGCCTTCAGAGCTACTGGACAGGACCCCTGAACTCTTATCAGGCTCTTTATTTATAGGAAATGAGAGGCAGAGAATTCTACCAAGAGGAAGAGTCTGCAGAGATTGTCTTAGGCAGCTCTTTCTTTTTCTTATTTCCTCTAACCTAGGTTAATTGATTCTTGCATCTATGCAAAGATACCCTGGCTCCAGAGAAAGTCAACCAGCGTGCTTGGTTTTTTCCCCATCATTGAAGAATGTAGGCCAAAAGGAGTGGTTCTGCTCTTCCCCCCCTCCATGTAGTGGATCTAGTTATCAGGCGACCTCAGGATGAGTCGGATCAGCTTACCGATCTGATGGAAAGGAGTTGAGAGGTTTTGTGATTTATTTTCTATCAGATTAGCAAACTGATCCAATTCACCCTGGGCTTTAATATCCCCAGGGTGGCAAAAGAAGCTCGCCTTTAGGGATTGGGCAAAAAGGAACCCACTCTTCAAAAGCAACTGCCTCACTAGAATATGCAACATAAAGCTACACACTCAGTGATAGTCTTTTCTTGCAGTGTTAAACTCTATAGTGTCTTGCTCATTAAATAGCATAAAATCTTAAAGTCACAGGCTCCATGAAATTATCTCCTCCAATTTGACTCGTACTGGCAGAAGACAGAATCCACCCTGGCAAACACAAAGCTGTGTACAGGCTTCAGGTAGAGTGTTAGGACTGCAGTCCACTCTCAGGTTCAGATGCTACTGGCTTTGTCAAATGTTATGCTTAGCCTTTTTTATGTTTGTCTCATCATATGTTAATTGTCACCTCATACCTGTTGGGAGAAGTGTGGGTGGTTTTCTTTGTGTCTGTTCAATGAATGCTCTCCCAAAGGTGGCTTTTAATTAATCCCAGTTAAAGGGATTTATTATTTTGTGGCAGGGTTCATTTGCTTCTGGAATTTTTAATATTTTGATTCTGTATACATTATCCAGCTGGCATGATTTTTTTTCAAGTTAACATCAATAACTTTGTGCTTTTATGTCTTCCCTGATCCCAAGGGAGTTGCTAGGAAATCTACTGTCCTGGAGAGGTGAAAAGGGAAGCAAAAAAGGTAGGTGGGAATGGAGAACCTTGGGAAAGAGCCCAGAGAAAGTGAGTTTTAACTTTACCCCAGGCTCTCAGGGATGGCTGACAGAGATACTGGTGAGAGAGTTCTCCTTTTATCCCCGCCACACACATAAAGCAACAGCTTGCTTCAAATGCTGCATCCACTTCCCATCAGTGACAACAGCAGCAATGGATATATGAGCAGGTGTGTCTTCCATATATGCAGAAAGCAGAGTGCAGTTGGTTCAGTGATATTTACTGCTTGAATGCCCTAGTCCTCATCTCTTCTGGAGAAAGGTAGTGTTGGTCAGATGGGAGCATCTGAATGGATTTCACTGATCAGATCGACCAGTTTCAAATTTGTACTCATTGGTTCATTTTTATAATAAAAGGAATGATGTCAAAAGTAAAATATGTTATATTTTAAATAATATAAGGAGTTGCTATGGGTGCTTTTAAGAGAGAGTTTCATTCCTCTTAGGAATAATAAATCTTTTAAAATTAATTTTCTTTAACCCTCTCTTTAAAAAGCACTCAAGTATTTATCTGACCGTAGAAAAATTGAGTTTAGTGAACTTTAGTAAAAACTGGTATGTGATTTGTTTTTATCAAGCTTTTACACTAAGTTTGAAGTTTTAACTATGGAGCCAGCAGCAGTCTTCAGAAAGAAAAACTGTTAACCCCAGTAGCACCAGCCTGTTCAAATGATGCAAATATGTTTTCACTCATATAATTTGCAATTCATGAACTCCATTCCACAAAATGATAAAACTCAGGGCTCCTAGAAGTCAGTGTGAGTTCATGGTGCATGGCATCTTGCAGGAATAATTCTGGCAAACACATTTGTAATATGTTCTCCATATGTTCCAAAACTACTAGTATCAAATTTTATTCAATGACTGTTTAACATAAGATATAGAAGAGTCTTTGAACCACGGAGCAGAATCAAGATTTTCCATCACTCCCTGGATGAGCTTCCTATTCATGAGAGCAGTGAGTCATGTTACCTCCATATAGCCCATTAATTATATTTGCAAAGTATGACTTCAGTGGGGAGAGGAGGCACACCTTCAGTGCTGTAGAACAGTCTCAGCTTTAGAAGAGCTTATAGCTAGGAGGTAACGCATTTTCCTAGGAAGAGTGGCATGGATTTAAAAGTCCTTCTTCCTTCAAGCTGAAGAGGTTTGCTTGGTTCTTGGTGATGACAGAAACTAATTCCTTGTAATGCCTTGTTAGGCGTGGCCCGAATACACCTGATTTATCAGGCCTCTGTGGGAGATCTCTGCAGGGGAACATCTTGCTGAGAATTCAGCTAGGCTTTGACGCATTTTAGGTACTGCGCTCTTGGTTTTACTGAGATGACAACAACTCTGAATGTATGCAGAACAGAAATGAGGCTGCAAGGAAATGCACTGGCAAAATTCAGTTGCCTAAGGAAGGAGTTTGGTAAAGCACGTGCTGGGCTTAGGCAGGATTTATACGCCCAAATCCAACTTCAAATGACTAACTGATTTTATGGATCTGAGCCAATAAAGGTCTAGCTGTGATGTATGTCCTCTTCTAAAGAAGAAAACTGACTCCACATGATGGAAGGCATGCACTGTTCTCAAGATCACAAGCATTTGTTCTGGCTGTGTCGCATGAGGAAGAAATGAGCAGGGTGTAACTACCTCAGCAGCCCAAAAGACATGTGGTTTCCCCCATGCAGTTGCCAGGCAGCTTTCCACAGCCCTTCAGTGGAAGTCATTATTCACTTTTACTCATCGTCTAAAGGCTCTTGCTTTTAGGAGGAAAGAAGCTGTTTATAGAATAACTTGTACTTTCTCCAGTGTCTCTTTTTCCGGTAGTCTATAAATCTCAGACGCTGTCAGTGGTAGGTGAAAATGAAAAGTACTGTTGGACAGGGGTGAGCTCTCTAACTTACCTCCAATTACAAAAAGATAATTAAGATTTGCTCACATGTTCACTGCTTTCCACATCTGAAGTACCTTGTGTAGGACAACTGTGTTCTCAGGCTTTCCCACAAGACGTGGTGAGGACCAAGTTAGATAGCAACTTATTTTGTTGTACTTTATTTTTCATATGTGCATAAGATGGGTATAATGAGGAGCAAGAAGAGGCCAGTTGCTGTGCATACTGTCAGCTGTGAATTTCAAATTTTTGTGTGCAGATAGGACTGCTAACAGACTTTGCAGTTTTACCCTTCATTTAGAATGTGCTTTCGTAAGGGAAGATTCAAGATTCCCTTAGAAAGGTGATGGCCACAGTAGTTTTAGTAATTTACATTTTTCATTTGTAACTTCAATCAAAGGTGTGCATAGCTATGTATAAACGCACATACAATCAGATTATTCATGTGAATAAAAGTAAAAGCTTGACAAGCTTGACAAGTAATACCTTGACATCTTTTAGAGGAGAGGCACTCAGCTCAAGAAATGATGTTGTTTATATCAAGAAAAAACACGGCATCTCTTTACTCTTGCTTCTGAAGACTACGTGTTCATATGAGAAATAAAAAAATCCTGAAGCTCAGAGTACAAGAAGAGTGTATACGCCCCTGGAGGAAATTCGACAAAAGTTTTAATTTCCTGTAGGAATGTATGTCCTTAAAGACCCAATGGGAGATTAACACCTACGGTATCTCACATTTGTACTTTAAAATGCTGAGACTTGCGATGCATGTAAGCACTTCCGCGGGGGAGGGTGGGAGAGGGAGTGGGGGCAGCATCCGCCGCTGGTCAAGAAACTGATCCCAGATTCATGAAGTGCGGGACTCATTTCCTGGCGAGATGAAGTGGTGGCGGTTATTTTTCTTTTCTTTTCTTTTCTTTCTTTTTTTTTTTTTTTTTTTTTTTGGGGGGGGGGGGGGGGGCTCAGCGCTGGATCTGCTAAACAGACACGATTGTGTCAGTCCCCGCTGCAACATCTCGGGGGGCGGGAACCACCCGAGCTTCCCCTACGAGCAAGCAGCGACCCCTCCCCACCTCCTCCCGCCTGCGGGCCGCGACCGTTATCCTGCGCGACCGTTACCGAGCGCGCCCGCTCGCTCAGGCGAGACCCCCGGCACGACGGTTGCCGCTCGGGCCCCGCAAGCAGCCAGCGCCTCCCTTGCGGCTCCCTCCGCCGCGCGGGACGGTCCGGCCGGTCGCCGACGGACTCGGCTTCCCCTGCGAGGGCCCGGGTGGTGGAGGGATGCTGCCCGGCGCGGCCCTCCCGCTCCCCTCCCCGAGCGCCGGGACCTCCCCCGCCGCCTGCCCCCGCCCCGCCCCAACGGCCGCCGCCGCCGCGCCGCCGCGCCCCCGCGGGCAGCGAGCCAGCGGCCGCGCGCGCCCCCGCGGCGGGAGGGGCGGGGCGGGGCCGGGGGCGGGGCCGAGGCGCGCCGCCTCGCCCCTCCCCCCGCGCGCGGCTCCCTCCCCCCTTCCCCAAGGTGTTGGTGGCGACGACGGCGGCGGCGACGCGCTCGCTCGTGCCCGCGCCTTATCCCCCCTCCACCCCCCACCCCCCCCCCCCCCCCCGCGCTCCCGCTCCGCCCGGCTGCGCAAGTGGCGGCGGCTCGGCCATGGCGGCGCCGGCGGAGCTGAGCGCGGAGCGGCTGCGGGCGCTGCCCGGCAGCTGGAGTTACGGGATCAGCCAGGGCGGCCGCGTCTTCTTCATCAAGTGAGTGCGGGGCCGGCGAGGAGGGCAGCGGGGCCGGGGCCGGGCAAGGCGTGCGCGCGCGGGGGGGAGAAGCGGCGGCGGTCCCGTGCCGTGCCTGCCTGACTCGGTCCGTGTGTGCGTCCCCCGCAGCGAGGAGGCGAAGAGCACGACCTGGCTGCACCCGCTCACCGGAGAGGCCGTGATCACCGGGCACCGCCGCAGCGCAGGTAAGAGCCGCGCCCAGGGGCGGCAGGGGGGTGGGAGGGGGGAGCCCCCGGTCGGCCCGGCTCGACTCGGCCCGGCCCGGCCCGGCCTGGCTCGGCTCGGCCAACCTCGCCCCCGCGGCGGCCCTTCGCCTCCCCCCTCCCCCCCCCGCGGGTCCCTGCCCGCCCCGCGGCGCCGCGCCCGCCCGCTCCGCCGGGAGCCCCCTGGCGCCGGCAGCGGCGGCTGCTGCCGCCCCCCGCGCCCGCCTGCGTGCCGCGGCGGTCACCCCGGGCGGCGCCGCATCCCATCCCGCCTTCCCCGGCGGCCCCGCGCTCCTTGCAGTTGTTTGTCCCTGGATTGAGCGAGAACGAGGGGACAGAGGAGCCTCGAGTGCCCGGCTGGACCTTAGCGCGGTCCTCAGCTCGCTCTCGAAACGATTTCCTGTCGCTCCCCCGCCCCGTGCTGTGTAATCTCTTCTTTTTCTTTTGCTGTCTTCTGGTTGCCTTGTATCACCCCTATAACGCTGCGTGTTGCCGTTAGGCAGCTCCGGATTCCCCTCATGCCTTCCGCAGGTTACCCAGGTTATTCACCTACACAGCATCCTTCCTGTGTTCAGCTCTAACCACGCATCTTAATTCTGTTTCCAGCAATATGTAGATATAACCACGATAGGTATACGAGAGATGTACAGGCTGATCCCACGAAGCATAGTCACCTAGAAACCCTCTTCCTCCCTCCACTTCCATCTAGGCTGAGAGTGTGGGTGGTTTCTAAGTGACTGAGAGAGGTGGAATAGGTAGGAGGAAAAGCGACTGAAACGTTAGGCATAACTTGGAGGAGGGTGAAATCAGTCTTCTTTGCTACTGCTGTTTGCTCCAGTCTGGGGAAGTAGCAGCAGGAGGTGCTGGAGGAGGAGGATTTACAGCAGACACTCTGGAGACCCAGAGCTAAACTCCGACTGAGGGAGCTGCGCACGGGCTGCATATGCCACTGGGAGGTGGTGGAGCATAGTTAAAAGTGCTGTTGTTTCTATATATGTAATCATTTGGATAATCACAGGAAAATCTGCAAGTGACTTGAGTAGATTATTTACTTTTTATGCTTGGTTAGTATGCATAAAAGATTAGAAACAGACTTTTAGAAAACTGGGCATTTTTGTGAGGTGAGAATAGTTTGAAGAGCATAGGTCTCTGGCTATTACAACTTGGCAGTTTTATCTGCAGTGAAGGGCTATAGCTTGTAAGCATTGAAAGCCAGGAAACAGAGCTACTGATTGTTATCAGACTCTTTTCACCAATTTCAGTACTCGGATTAACTGAGGAAACTGTCCTTCAGCTTCCGTGATAGGCATGGAGGCAGATGTATGTCAGGTGCTTTGCTTGCTGGACATAGCGTTAGCTATGCATTCATTTTTCTTTCAAATTGCTACCAGTGGCTCTGCTGACTGATGATTATTTCCCAGTAATTTTCTAAATGTCTTATTCTTTCCTGGCTCTCAGTGCCTTTGAAAGAAAAGACAGTTGTATCTGGAGGATTGTGTGCAACATAGGAGAGTTATTATCAGGTAAATTAAACTTAGTTCTGAATACTGGGTGAGGTGTGACCTTATATGTACTAATAATGATTTGTACATCAGATACTGAAGCATCTACAAAACAAACCCGTTTCTATATATTTCCTCTTTCAGGCGTATGTTAATTCATCTCTTTCTATATGTATGGATATCATCAAACGGATTAATTCTGGGCTTTACATCTTGTTTTGTCTTGGCCATCATTTTGGAACCTAGTCAAAATATGTTTATGTTAAGAGAGTTTTGAATGAGTAATGCTTTTTTGGGAAATGTTAACTACTGTAAGGCTCTTTATTAAATAATACTGTGAATATTTACTGGACTATGTAGAAGCTTTGTCCTTCTTTTAGAACTGAAATGCTTTTTATTCTTTGGGGTATTCAGTCCTAGAAAGGTATTCTTTCTGCAAAGTTCACATAGCAGCCATAAATACTTCTCCTAGAGAGACTTCCTGTTCGCTGTACTTTGTCCTGTGCTGTTATCAAAAAAACACCTTGTTTTTCCCCCCCCCTCCTTTTAGAGAAGACAGCCAGAGCAAATCAGTAAACAAGAAAAATCACATAGTTCATTTTTTTCTTTTTAACTGGGAAATATATTCTTGCTTTTATGTTTAGGTGAGTGAGCCCTACATATGAATTATTGTTTTTATGGACTGGGACACGCTTTTAAAGGCAATGATGTATCCAGAGTTGCAAAGAGGTGCCCAACATCTTCAGAGCTTCTATTACTTCAGGAATCTGTTAACTGAAAAAAACAGACCACTAGTTTCTTCCATAGAGATTTATATATATATATATATATATATATATATATGTGGGCTCCTGACTCTTAAGACTGGTACTTAGCAGTGAAAGAAAAAGGTATACACACTAGGTTTGCATTGAAAATTATTTTCATATAAAGTTGAATAGAGTTGTAAATACTTCAGAAACACTTGTTAGTCACATCAGTGGTGGAATTATGCTAATACAGAATAGCTTTGTGGTGTAGTTGGTATCATGCCTGTTAAGATGCTTGTGACTTGCATGTAATACAAACTCAGTAAATTGATTTTGTTTAGATCTCTATATCTATCAAGTAATTTGATGCTGCTGAAGTTTAACTGTTAAATAAGGACACACTTAAAACCTTCTTGTTATTATTCGAGAAAGAGAAATTCAAATTAGGTTTTCATCTCGTTGTTTCTCTTAAATTACAGAGTTTAAGTTGAGAAAGTTTTGTGAGCCAGCTTTAAAATATTTATTAATAGGACTAAATGTTTTCTATCTGAGGAAAAAGATACACAATGTTTAACTACCTTAGTATTAGGGAGTAGACTGGTATGAATAGCATAATTTCAGAAGTTAATTGGAATGTTTTGTTGCTTGTTTTCCAGACTTACCCACAGGCTGGGAGGAAGCTTATACTTTTGAAGGTGCAAGATATTATGTAAAGTAAGTTGAGTGTTTATCTGTTACTATACTATAATTTTAAATTGGTTTGTCTAAATGTTGCTATAGTTTTGAATATATTCCAAACTAAATGTAACTGTTAGTATAAATCTAAAAGGAGTGTGCAAGATTTGTTTAATAAATTCTTCATTGCTAAAACAATTTATGGAGTTATGGTGTAAATACTTTTAATTAAAGCTGCGTAAGGATTCAGAGTTGAGTCAAAGGAAATTTCTGTAGTGAGTGTAACCATCTATCAACAAATGCCTGTGCAAGTCAAAAAATGTCTTGAGTTTGTCTGTGTGTTTATATGACGCTTATATATACAGTGTCATGCTCTAAATGCTTGCAGAAAGACATTTCTTATTAGGAAAAGAGTCCTAATTCAGCCTTGTTCCCTAGTAATTATGCTTTATTTGATTAAAGCCAAAAAGAAGGTTTAATGTGTTATTTTGCAGACTTCCTGTATCAGCTTCTAACATCTTTTTCTTTTTTTTTTTTTTTTTTTTTTTTGGGGGGGGGGAGTGGGTTAAATCTAGATTTTTAGTGTATGTTCAGGAGTGTGTCTGCTTTGGTAGGTTCACTATATTAATTTTTTAAATTAGATGCATAGAAATAGAGCTCATATGTAGAAGTTCAAAGATTGTGTTAGTTGGATTATGCAAACTTCTAAGAAGTTGTTCGTCTTGAAATGATCAAACCACCCTTATCTGGAAAAAATAAAGTGGTTCCTAGATGCATTTGTTTAGTTAATATACTGCTTTTGCTTATTTAAGGACCTTTAACAAATTGCAGACTCTTTTTTTGATTCATTCAAAAATTTTTCCTTACTACATTGTTTGCTTGTTTTGCTGTCTTCAAGTTAGTAGTGTCACCAGTTTTGAGTGAGGATTGCTGACAGTAATAGAACTTGTAGACTGCATGTAGGTTTTTTGCATTTTACAAACAGTTTTGGGCAAAAGTTGGCTAATCTGTTTAGGTTGCTTTGTAAGTGTTGTGAGATAGGTATTATATAAGTGTTTGCATGGTTTATTTTACATGGCATGGCAGGTCTTCCCATACAGATATAATAGCGTTTGATCATAATTGTAAACAAACTTCAAAAAAAATAAACTGAAGGATAGTGCTCCAAAAATATAATCAGAATTGGTGCTGTGCTGTCTAGAAAGGGCCTTCTTGTTGATAGACTGTGATTTGTTTCACTGTTGTGTATTGCCTTCTTTTAGCTTATGTTACAGTAGTGTTGTATAACAAACAATGAAAATAACACCTGGCTGAGGACAGGAACGTACTAAGGACTTTGTCTCCAGCTTTCTGGTCATCTTCATGTTAAATACAGAAGAAGGAAGATTAAAAATGTTTTTGTGTGTATATAATGCATTTTAAAAAAAAATCACGCATGTGTTTTCAGATTGATCTCATTATCACAGAATAAATCTATGAACAATGTGTTCGCTATAGTAATGGGAAAGCAGCAACTTTGGTTTTCACTGAAGAGTAAAAACATGCATGTGGATAGCTATTCTAGAGTGACTGATGTGCTGGAAGCTTATGCACAAATTTTCCGAGTGGTAGCTTGTTTGTGTACTCTTGTCCTTGTAAGATACTGTGTTCATGGTGTTGTCATAACTGTCAGAATATACATTTAGCTGATAATTTTGCTGATAGTCATCACTAAATAGCTCTGTTTATATTATGCTGCATCTCTGAAAACAGGCTGCACAAACAACACTCCTCTGTGATTTGATAGGCGTAGGAGGATAGTAGGGATAGTAACGTCGAGTCTGCTGAAAGGTTCACATGGTATGACCAGTTTGGCATCCTTAGTTATGTGTTTGTTGTTCGACAAACAGCCTCTCAGGCAGAGTTTAAACTTCTTCCCAGTGATAGCTTCTCTTTTTAAAGTTACCTACTTTAAAGAGTAGTAGAGTCCAAACTACCATGGTGCTCCTGCATAAATGGGAAACAGGACAAGTTGTTACAACCTTCTCTATACAGGCATCTCCACATGTGGATTTTTACCTGCAACCTGCTCATTTGGATGTTTTGATTCTTTAAAATGAACTAAATACTAATACTTATTTTATTATTTTGACTACAGTGCAGTAAGACTATTTTAAAACTAAAATTGTTGAAAACTTGCTCGTGGTCTGGTCTCAATGAAATACGTTGCTTTATGTTCTGGTATAAGTTACAAATAAAAACCGAGGGAGTGAGTGTTAATGAAACTCTGTTGATGGGTTCAGCTTTGCAAAACTTGACTGTAGAACTTCTGTAATCTTTCCAGTAAGAGAGTTATACAAGAAGGATAGTCAGGTTTCCCGATCACATAAATATTTTTGTTCAACCCACATATTTGAAGTCGTACCCCAGATGGTAGGTGGAATTATTTAACATCTTTGCTTTATGGTAAGATATTACGCTGAACTGTGTTTGAAAATAAAAACCTTTTGAAAATGATTTTTATGGTTCTTTAATAATAGGTCTTTGCTGTTCCAAGTGGGTGTGTCACTGAGTCTATTACTGTGTTTTTTCTGGCTTTGATGTAGTAAACACTGTATAATCAAATTGGGATAGTGTCTCGAGAAGATAATTGCCATCTAAATCTTAACCTGCCTCGGTCTGGCATTTCAAATAAATGACTTGAGGTACAGACCATATTGAAATGTGATTATTTTTAAAGGACTTCTTATTTTTGTTGGGATGTGTATTTTCAAATAAGTAAATGCCAAATGGTAACCATGTTTTATATGTGTTTTTTTTTTTAATGACAGCAAGTTTGTTCTGCCTCTAAAAAAAGAAATATATTCTAAAGCAAATCAGGTGAAAAGTTACATTGCCGTTGCATAGCAAAGTTTTTTATTTTTACATAAGGTTATATTAGTAAGTTGATGCTAGCTAGGACTTTGATCTTTTCATTTTTTTTCCCCCCAATCTTTTTTTGGATTGGTAGAAGAATTGTGTAAGAATACTTGGTAAGGACAGAGGTTTTTACCCTGCTCTGGAAGACTAAGTGTGTGTGTGTGTGTGTGTGTGTGTTTTGGTGGTTGTTGCTGTGTACCTTTTTTTTTCGTCTTTCAACTAATATTTTCTCAGTCATTGAATGTTAAGTATAGATTAGTTTGGGTTACTAACCAGTTATTTGGAGTAGAAAATAGTAGAATGCCTTAATATTTCGCATATGTTTTCATGAGAATTGTCACATACTTAAACTGTTTTGCGCTTCTGGGAGGGCGAAAATCTGTTTTCTATATCCTTAATGTTAGAAGCGGGCATAGATAGCTCTTTGTCATTCCTTAGTGGGAACTCTATCATTAAACTTTTCTGAACTAATACTTGGTTTGAGTGTAATTTCTGTTAGTTTAAACTCTTATTTTGAATACAGGACTTCTTAATATGTAGAGCTGTATGATTGTAGAATTTACACATTCAGATATCTGAGTTCTGAATTATTTCATTGAGCTTTTTTGTCACTTATATCTGGTGTTATGTCAAGTAAAATAAGGTATGGGAAAAGTCAGTTTGAGAAGGATGCTATTACATGCTGCAAATTTAGAGATCTTCCTTTGAACTGCCAGGAGCATTTCTTTCATTGGGCTATTTGTTTATGCATAGTGTACTGGATATTCATCATCAGTTCTGAAAAGTTAAAGGCTTTATTCTATCTCCAAAACAGATTTGATCTGGGTAGTGGCATGAGAGGGAAGCCTAAGTTACTTATTTGTAAGTGCATAAGAAAATAGATGCATGTGATAATCCCCTTATGATACACATTAGTAAAGAAGGTGTGTACGTAGTTACTAGTTTCAGATCTCTTGCGTACTAAGTTTAATGAGAATTTTAGACTTGATATTTCTAGTAATTTGTGATGTCTAATCATTAGGCACCAATGTACTGGTTTTTTGAGTGCTATAGAATTTACAGAAGTATGTTTGTATGTATAGGTATACATGTATGTGTACATTTTTTTAATCTATGTTTAAAAAAATAAAAAGCTTTTGGTTAGAACCACCAGAATATCTAAACTCAGGTATTCACTTGCCTTGCCCTCCTCCCTGCCTGGAATGCTGAACCTATAAGGATTTTTAGGATTTTTGTATTTATTTTTAAACCTATTTAATATTATTTAGCTTACATAGTTTACAAAAGCTGTTTAAAAGGCATCCAGTGATGCTACTGCAGGAATTTTGCACGAATATAATTTGGCTTCTATAGAAGCTCATCTTTAGATGAGCTGTTTGGCTGTTAGAAATATACAGTTTTTTAACTGCAGTAGTACTGATGTTTTTCAGACAGTAAGCTTGTAAGGTAAATGCCATTAAGAACTTAAGAATTAAGGTGATCAAAGTTGCATTTTAAGGCTTTGTTTTGAAGCTTAAATTCTCCAGCATTCATCCGAACAGTGTTTGCCCCTTGCTTGCTGAAGCAAGACATTGGCAGACTCAAGTCAAAGCTGAGGCGAGTTCACTGTTGCATTAGGTAGAGGTTTTGCATGCTTTTATAAAGGCTTTTTATCTATACGGATTTGCTTATTGTAGACATGAAACTTTGAAATTTCCAAGCTAGGTAATAGAAATTTATTAGGCAGTTAAATGAGACAATAAGGTCTCATTCAGCCTTGAGTTTCTGTTGTTTATTAAAATAAACCTATGCTGATTAGGAATTCAGCTTTTGTTTGATCCTTTGTATACATTTTAAAGATTCTCTCCCTTTCAGCTAATAAATTGCAATAAAAGAAATCTGAAGTTTTCTCCAGAAAAATCAAAGAACAACTAGACATGCTTACAGACAAGTCCTTTCTAGAGGGGAAAAATTGGATTTGAAAAAATAAGAATAGATTGCCTTTCTCCAACAGAAGGAAGAATAGGTTGCCTTTCTCCAACAAACTGAGTTGCTTTTTGGTTTTCTCTGACATAAATTTATTTTACTAAAATTAAGGAAAGGCTGAAGTTCGTTCTTGGCCTTTACTGAGTTCATTCTTTCTTGGTAAGATGTCTTTAGGTCTATAGACAAGCTCACATAATGTTAAAACAGCCTAACCTGCTATCTTTTACCTTTTGAAATGGGCAAAGCTGTTCTGAAAAGAAGAACTTTTTAGGCCACCAAATTTATTATCCTTTTTAACATTTACTTTTTGTCTTGCTGAACATTTCAAGAACAAAAAATGCTTAGTGTGGTGAGTGCCTTGCGTGGGCCCTTGCTTGGGAATGCTTGCTTGCTTGCTTGGGGAGTGCTCCAACGCTTCAAAGTGCTGCTGTTAGGAGAAATGTTTTCTTGTCCTGTGTTAGACCTGCTGCTGCAGTTTTCCCTGTAGGAAGGATGGAATTGTGCTTCCTGGGAGCCCTCAGAGAAGCATATGTTCTGGGGCTGGGGTGGAGGGGGGAATGTGAGGAGGCATAAAGAAATTAAAAGAGTATTTGTCTGAGAATGGCACTGTGGGGGAGTTGTGGAAGGTGCTGGCTTTTGTAAAGGAGCACAGCGGTGGGAGGAGAAGGAAGAGCAGGTGAACAGGTGTGATGCAGAAACTGGGAATGGACATTCCCAGGTTTTAGATACATGAAGGAATAGGGTCAGAGAAGGAGAGGTAAGGCTTGTGTCCAAGAAGCAGCTAATGGAGGGGGATGTGATAGGAAGAGGGTGAAGGGAGAGGATCTGGAGAACCGAAGGAGAAGATTGTGGAAGTGGCTGCTCTGTAGCTGCAGGAAGAGATGGAGTGGGGGCCAAACCAAGCAGAAAGGATTGATAGCAATAGAAAGCTAGGAGGAGAAATTGGGGGGGGGACGACACGACAATGAATTTCCTAGTAGCAGACTAGGTGGAATTTCTCCTGGAGGGAAGGGTGGCAAAGATTCATCCTGCAAAAATATGTTTTCAGGCTCGTGTGCAGGTCTGAGAGGGCCTATTACCCCTAACCTATGAACTTGTTTCAAAGTTAGTCTGGCAGGTAGAACACCAATGTGAAAATTAAAAATATATATATTTATGAAGTCTTTTTTGCAGTGTGACATCTGTGGTGGCTGTTCTGAGCCACTTCTTTTCCAAAGTGTTTCTAGATTAGATAATAGCTTGAATGCTTTAGTCTCAGATAGACTTGAAACCATGGGAGAACTTTTTTTTTGTTAAACTGTTTAAGACACTGATACTTTTTGATACTTCTAACCAAACTACCAAATCAGTAAGTTAATTTGAGCAGTTTTTAAGTGGTAACGTTTTTTCCTGACTTTTGTTTTAATTGCTTATTGAGTAGATAATGGCTGAGAAAGCTATTATATATATTTTAAGAAACTATTACCATGAAGTGAATTCTTCTGTGGTCTTTCAGTTTTGGTGTCTACAGCGTGTGAAGGGTGGTTTAAAAAAAAATGCTGATCGATCATAATTTTGCGTAGGTGGCTGTTGCAATGCTATATGAATATAGTGAGGCATTGTTCTCCTTCCATCTCCAACCTCCAGGAAAAATATGTTTGAATTGATAGGTTCTCAAAGTGTTATTCTGGGGGCTTGTGCCAGTATTTCCTCCTCTTATTCCATCACACTGTTGTTTAGATTCTTTTTCTCTTCCCCATCTTAGTACCCATGTCTTGCTCTACCTTGGATTAAGTGCTACTCCTAAAAATGGCTGAACTGGTAGGCAAAAGTCTCGTGAAATTTTCCAATAGAAAAAAATACTTGGTACAGTTACAATTCAGTAAGACTTTTGCAGGTAAAATTTTACTCAGTGTACATTATGTTTTGCTTTTACTTACAGGTACATTTTTTCTTTTTTCTTTTTTTCTTTTTTTTTTTTTTCCCTCCTGTGATCTGTAAGTGTTTTTATTGTATTGGCTCAAAACTACATTTGGTTGTGGTGCTGCGCTAAGCCTGTTTTTCCAGCATATGTTTATGTTATACTGGCTCTTTTGATAATGAATTACACTTTCATTAAACCTGAGATAGACTTTGGCTTGGCAGTTGAGAGTGATCTTCAGTTTGCCTCTGTGTGTGTATCAGAGAGGGTGGACTCCTGTGAAGCTGGAGGCAAACACCAGAAGTAAAGCTCCACAGCTCTGACTGCTGGGATTTCTGCCAGCCAGTATGTATTTTTTTTCTTTCCTGTTTCAGTAAGTAGATACCTAAATCTGAGCGCTTTTCTTTTCTTCTCCTTTCTTTTGCCTTCTTTATCTTGAAGGTGAAAGACAGATGTTTCTCTCTGCTCATTTCACATGCTGTTGTGTCTGGTTAAAGGGAAGGTATCCTCTGCTGGTGATGTTGAAAGGAGAGGTTTAATCAGTAGTCACTTTCAGAAATATAAAAATTTTTGAATGGGAAATTGCTCCAACAAAACTGCTTAGGAAAGACTCCCACTTCCCAGTACTTGATAGACCGGAGAATTTTCAAAGGTTTGCTTAAATGTTACTGTGTGAAGTTGATAACTAAACCAGTTTTGCCTTTACTGCAAGAGGAAACTGATAATGAAACAGGTTTAATCTGTTCTTTTTAAACAGCTGGTCTGAGGAAACTGCAAAATAAAAAAAAAGTATTACCTGTAGAGTAAAAAGTAGTGATTTGTTTTTAATAGTACTTACCATAATTGCCATACTTTGAAACAGCAAAAGTGCATAAAAAGATGTTTAGTGTTGCATTTTTCTGCGCTACACCTGTAAAACTGGAGCTGAATCCTCAGTTGAAATCTGTGAAGTGAAAGAAAAAAACGTTTTCAGATAGCATTTTGAGTGCCTGTATGGTCTGTGATGGCCAATGAGCTTAATGTCAACAATTAACAAAATGCTTGCGTATTTAGGGCACTTCAGAAGCTTCTCCGTAGCTATCTCTGGGGTGACTTAATATAAGATAATTATTTGGAGGGAGAGATATATTGCCAAGCAATCTCTCCTTTAAAATTAGCTTCCTATTTTTTCTCTTCCAGAATCTATTACAAATCACATTTAGTAGAAACAAATACTTAGAGAACTAATTTTGTGCTTTATTAGCTGCAAATGTTTTAGTGTGTCAGTAGGTAAGAGGAATCATAGTAAACAAAGGTGTTTGAAAGGAAAGTACGAGTGAATGTTTTGATTTTTAAAATGCTTTCTTCTACATCTTTCAGGGAAATCATTTCAGTTCATTTCAGTATTTCATGGAAAATCTTTGTATGTTCTTTAATACTCAGAGTTACTGGGACTGTGGAAAATGTATCAACTCTGCAGAAAAGGCAGCTTTTGATGCCTTTATCTGAGTTGTACTCTCAGCCAAATTCTGTAATTTTATATTGTTTTCCTATATTTTTGTTTGTGTTAAATTCTACAGACTAAGCAGCTGCTGACTGATGTCCAATATATATCATTTTTGAGACTGTCTTTTGGGATGTGTAGAAACAGATGACAACATCTTGACAGTTTTTCAATACGCTTTATTTATAGGAAGGGCAGAAAGCTCAGTTTGAAATAAATGTTGTAAGCAACAAGAATAAACAAGTAGTACTTTCAGATCCCTGGGGAAAAGTCTTTAATCGATGATTATATGTTGAAAATGATGAGGTAGCCAGCTTGCCTCCTTCCATCAAGAAACTGACTACTGCTTTTATATATATATATATATATATATATATATATATATATATATATGGAGAGAGAGAGAGACTGCCTCTGTCACTTTCTAAGGCTACTTTCCTGTGTATCTTTCCATCTACAAAGAGAATCCTGTAGGTATATTTAAAACTTCCTGATTGAAACCTTTTGTAAAGATTGATGTAGAAGGCTGAGAAGGACAATTACAAACAAAACTCTGAGCAATTGATATCATAATATTAAATGTTTATTTTAATAGCTAGTTAATTTTGATCAGAATAGGTTTAACTTGCATCTTTAATTAGAAATCCATATAATCTTTTCTGATCTTAAATCTCTTTTATGGTAGAATCTTTACCTTTTATGCTTGAATTGGGTGTCAGCTGTGAGGTAGGTATTGATTCTTGTGGAATCAGTCATTCTTAATACATCTGAGTGAAGATGTGTAGAATTCTGTGAAAGTAGATCAATTAGTAAACAGAAGTGTGGTGCTACCTTTTTTAAAATTTATTTTTACAGAGTTAAAAGCGCATTGGACATTTTAGCCTATTTTTTGTTGTTGTTGTTGGCTGAATTAAATATCTAACAATATCTTTAATACCATGGCTGTGTGTATCACTAAAGATATTCTTAGATGTTCAGTTCATCCAACAGAAAAAATTACTGGGTTGTGTCAAATGCTTATCCTTGATCAGGTAGGAGATAGCTTTTTGATTTGTTCTGTAATAATTCTGAATAGTTTTGGTGCCTTATGTAATTGTTTATGGAAGTCTTGTGCCATCTGTAGGGAAAATCTGCTGCTATAAAATGTAAAAGTAATGTCTTACATATTAGATATGTATAATGGCTGCAACCATGAGCAAAGCTTGTTCGTCGTAAGCTGCATGAGTACATGCTGTAGTGTGAAGGACTGGTACTTTGCTCAGACTTTAATACTGTCCTATCTTTTTTTCTTGCCAGGGTTTTTTATCGCTGAGGCATTTCCATGGTGTGTATGTTTTTTTTGTTTTTTTGTTTTTTTGTTGTTTTTTTTTTCCTACTGAAGACTTGTTTGTTAAGGAATGATGAGTGAAGTCTTGAGAGATTCTATCTGTTTTAATACAGTCTTTTGAGTTAGTAGCTTGTAGTCAATAGAAAAATAAGGACTTAGGATTTCTTCTTTTCTCTGTATGCAAGTAACTATGCAATGCTGCTGAGCTTTGAAACAAAAATATTTTCCAATACCTGCCAAATGTTCTCTCTCCTTCTTCTGTTCCTCCTTTCTGTCAACTTCAGATAACAATGAACTGACAGTACTACAGATGGCAAGTCTATTTAATAAACTTTGCCTTGAAGTAGTGTAGAGATTCGACTGAAGGAAAACAGTGAGAATCGTTTTAGCACTGTTGGAATAGGTGGACCAATTTTTATTATCAGTCTAAGCCTTGTATTTTTTCTTCTGCAGTTCTTGTCTGTCTGATAATTCAGTTTCTAAATGGACATTACTTCTGGTAACTTGAACTAAAAATCTCTCCCAGGTTAAAACTTTCCCTAGAGTGTTTGCCACAGTTAGTGTTAAAAAAAAAAATCTGCTTCTCATAAGCAGATAAACAATGAAAAACTTGTATCTGCTTAATAATCTAGCTGAGTGCAATATGAAATACAGGGTAAACAGCATAAAATATGAAATCTTGGAATTATTTGAGTGTTACACAGTAGTCTGCGTGAAGTGACTTCTGTTTAAATATAAATAAAATGAAAACATATCCTTTTGGCCCTCTCATTGTCAGTAGTGGTTTTAATGATTTACAGGAAGAAAACATTATTGTTTCTTGTGCTTTTTTACCCCACCCTCTATCTCAGATTTCTTGCATGGAATGTGTCCATGCTTCACTTCTAAAATAAAAAAGAAAAAAATTAAAAGATTTCTAGACATCAGGAAAAAGCCAAAACTTTTTGTGAGGTGCTCTTCATTCTTATATCGAGAACACATCCTAAGCATAATGCTAAAGAGATTTTTGTAATTGGCTTCATAATAGAGCTCACTCTATTGTGGCTTTTGTAAAACTTCAGGTGAGAGTGCCAAACCTGTCTAACAAGAAATTCAGGATTTCTTTGGCTTCTGATTTTTCACTTTGTAGTTTAAAACAACAGAAAGTCCTATCAAATTCAGCAATCAGTTCACATGTCAGTGCTTTATCCTTTTCATTATAATCCTTTATTTGCGTGCCTTCTGTCTCAAAACATTTTTGAGCTCTAATACGTAAGTTAAGTGAAAAATCTTTCTATTTTTGCAGGTGGGGGAAAAACATGTAAAGTGAGACAGGTAGAAAATTTCTGTTGATGTAAGCAGTAATGTCCTGTTAGTTTGCAGGTGGGGTTTGTTGTGTTTCAGAGCCCTAGAATGATTTCATCTTGGGCTACCTGGGAGATTGCAACTGGTTGAGGAGTGGGAATTATTAATGTTCTGCTTCTTAAATAAGCGGGAGACAGTCTTTTGCAATCCTCCTTCATTAACGAAGGCTGTCGTGCCTCCCCCCCCGCCCCTTTGGCTTTGAGATGGGGTTTGGCAAACATTAAAGCGGGCAGAAGAGCACTCAATTTTTAGTGAGGGCTTAAGGTGTTGTAATTTTAGTCATGTACTTTAATCAACATTAACTTCCACAATAATATTTCAATTTCAATGATTTTGCTGTTTTATTTGTTTAAAAATAAGCTTATGCGATTGGGAAATAGGATTTTTCAAATAAATTGATAAAGTATGGTAACCTAAGGCTTTTATTGAATTTTTCATTGAGGTAAAGAAAAGAATTTGGAGCTGATTGAGAACCTGCCTCTCTTACTTACAAGGCCTGGTGAAACTATACAGGAGACTGTAGCTGGTAGTGTGAATCTGTAAAGAAAAAAAAACATGTTTTTCTTTTGAAGATGCGATAGGCATTTCTAGGAAAATATTGGCTTGAATTTGCTGACTGGCTTTTGTATTCATATCTAATTTCTTTGCAGAAGTAGGCTTTTAATGAATGGGGGTGGTCAATGCACTGGGAGGTGATTTAATGGATGAATTTGATAGGTATATCTTAAAACTGCACTTGGAATGGTAGAAAGTGTTTATAAGTGTGGATTTTTTTTTTCCCATTTTTCTTTCCCCCACACCCTTTCCTGTCTGGATTTAATATTGGTAGGACAGCCATACCAGGGAATCAGATGTAATGCAGACAAAGCTGTAGTGGGCAGCTGTTAATTTCTTTCAAGCAGGATCAAATTTTCCAAGTCTCTTTTTGTTTGTTTTTCTTAATTTGAGTTGAAATAATTTTGCTTGTTAGTAGTTTAAAAGCCTGTATGCACTTCTAGTTTGAAAAATTAGAGATTTATTTCTAGCAGAAAAAACAAATGCTTCTGATTCTTGTCTCTTTTTTTTGTTCTGCTGTTTGACCTTCTTTTTCTATCCTTCCTTATCCTCCTTTTATTTTTTTATATATGTGCCCTTCTCATTCACCCTATTCTTTTCACCATTATTCTACTTGCTTCTAGCACTCGTAGCTTAAGCAGTGTTAGACATGATCTTCCCCAGTTGGACAGCATGCCAGGTTTTCCTAAGGGGAATGTAAATACTGTGAGGTCAATTCAGTATCAAATGCCTGCAGTCTGAAATGAACCCTCCAGGATCTTCTGCTGTTCAGTCAAAATTAGGGCTTGCTTGTGATACAGTATTAAATATTGAAAAGTCAAGACTTTCATGTGGCATGCTTTCCAGATCTTTTATTTTTGTTACTTTAATTAAGCTTACTTTTTTCCCTAGACTGAAAGCTAAAGAGAATGAGCACTAGGGACAGCTCGCTCTAATCATAGTAATTAGTAGATGTGTTTAAAAGCTCTCGATATACTAATGGATTACTTTACTTTTTTGAAGGTTGCAATCCACTGAGACTGATGTGTGCACATGAGAATGTGTGCACATACATTCTCACCTGCAACATATCTAAAACAGGCTGAAGATTTTATTTGAAGTATATTAGTTCAATGCTTAAATATCACCTATCTGCTCTTCCTGGTTCCCCCTTACCTTCTTTCCTTCCTTTCTCCCCAAAAAGCACAGGTGAGGATAGGGGGCTGTAATAAACTTGCTTGTCTAGTAGAGCAAAGTTAAATTGCTTGTTTGTGACTTTGTCCTGTATTTCATACAAACCTGCCTGTTTCAGTCTGTTGGTCATCCTATTGAGGATGGGGAGATGGGGATCTGTGCTGTGTGTTTCCTTTAGATCAGGATTGCTCTTTAACTGACTTTGAATTACTTGAATCTGCGTGCCGCTAAGGACTTCATACAGCACTCGGTGGTTTTGCAAGGAGAGAAAGTATAGATTAACGATTGAACTTAAGCTTTTTGCCGTGTAGTGCTGTCACTAGATTAACCTAGGTTAGGCAGCTGTGTCTTCTGAACTGTTGTCTCTCACAGATCGGTTCCCATTACTTTTGGCAAAGGAATCCATCCAACTGATGAAACTATATGTACAGAGACTCCTGTCTGCTCTGTGCGTTGTTAATGGGAAAGTGAGGGGTGGGATTGTTCTCTGATACGTTCTGCTGGCTGGGCCATGACAAGAGTGATTCGTTCTCCATTTCAGCTTCAGGTCTCTTCGGATGTCATGGTAATGTTACTGTGGAAACTCGGCATAAAATTATGACTTGTAATGGGGGAATTTTTGCTTTTTTGTGGGAAAGCTGTTTTGTTTTGGAGAGAAGATAAATACTGTTGTGGTCATTAGATAAGTACAAACTGCTTTACCAGGAACATTACAAAAGTAGTGTCGTGTTTTACCAACATACCTGTGGTTTTGTGTGGGAGGCTTTCATGATATTTAGATGAAGAAATATTTGATAATTGAATGCTAAGCTTTGATTTTCTTAGTAGATATGCAGCATTTCTTGGGAACAGTTTTATTAAGATGTAGTTTTGTGCCATTGAACTGTTTTGTTTTGTTTTTCTTTAATGTACTTGAAGAATCTATTTGGAGATAATTTTAAATGCTGTTTCTCCTTAAAAATAAAAAAGACAAACAACTGTACTGTAAGGACAACTCTGAAAATAAAAATTCAGAGGTTAATGGTTGTGAAATGGCAACAGCAGCTCATCTACCAGTTCTGTGCTTTCTCTTAACAAAATTGAGTTATTTTCATTAGCTAAATCAAAAGAATGTTTTTGTTGATCTTTTTGAAGTGATCCAATAGTCATTGCTAATTTTCACTTGGTAATGATGAGAATTTCATCTGTGGGATTACAAAGTCTGGTATGTGACTAGCAGTGTAGAACTTGTGAGTTTTGTTTACTTTAATTTTTCACAGTGCTTTACTTTGCAATACCAATTGAATTTTGGGGGCCTAAAAGCCAGAGAATATGGACTGGATGCTGTAAATGTTAATGCATAATTGCACCATATGGATTGATCGTGTTTTGGCTCCTGGAACTGCCTGAGTAAATGACATGATACTGTTCAACTTGTTGCTCTGGCACTTTTTTTTTTTTTCTGTCTAATTCTGTAATGCCAGTATTTATTTTGGGAATTATCCAGTACTCTTGGCTAAGAAGTCTACAGGGGAATGTAGTTTTGTTCTAGAAGATAGAATATTGAGTGTTTTTATTTTTTTTAATGAAGATACTTTTGAAGTATGTAATGAATTGTCTTCTTGAGGTGTGATGACTAAACAATTAGTTTCCTTTGCATTATTTTAACCTCAGAAAAGTGCTGAGGCAATTAATTTTTCATTTTAGCAGGAAATGATGCAGAACTGCTTTCACTTACAGTATGAAAAAATTGTTTGGGTTTACTGTCTGTTGTACAGCTAAATGCCTGTCAAAAGACTGCTTCTTACTGCTGAAAGAAAAAGGACACTCTGAGAGATCCAAATACATTGCAGCTAGTTTCACAGAATCACAAGTTGGAAGGGAGCTCTGGAGATCGTCTGGTCCAACTCCCCCGTTCGAGCAGGGTCACCTAGAGCACATTGCACAGGATTGTGTCCAGGTGGGCCTTGAAGATCTCCAGAGAAGGAGACTCCACAACCTCTCTGGGCAGCCTGGTCCAGTGCTCCGTCACTCTCACAGTGAAGAAATTCCCCCTCACGGTCAGGCAGAACTTCCTGTGCTTCAGCTTTTGCCCATTGCCTCTAGTTCTTTTGCATGGGACAACTGAAAAGAGTTCAGCCCCATCTCCTTGACACTCTCCCTTCAGGTACTTATATACATTGATAAGAGTCCCCCCCCTCAGTCTTCTCTTCCCCAGGCTGAAGAGGCCCAGCTCTCGCAGCCGTTCCTCATAGGGCAGATGCTCCAGCCCTCTGATCATCTTTGTAGCCCTACGCTGGACTCTCTCCAGTAGCTCCATGTCTCTCTTGTGCTGGGGAGCCCAGAACTGGACACAGTACTCGAGATGCGGCCTCACCAGGGCTGAGTAGAGGGGCAGGATCACCTCCCTCAACCTGCTGGCAGCACTCTTCCTAATGCATCTCAGGATACCATTGGCCTTCTTGAGCCAGCAATGTGCCGTAGTGGCCATGGTCAGCTTGTCATCCACCAGGACTCCCAGGTCCTTCTCTGCAGAGCTGCTCTCCAGCAGGTCAGCCCCCAGCCTGTACTGGTGCCTGGGGTTATTTCTCCCTAGGTGCAGGACTCTGCACTTGCCCTTGCTGAACCTCATGAGGTTTCTCTCTGCCCAGCTCTCCAGCCTGTCCAGGTCTCTCTGAACGGCAGCCCACCCCTCTACTGTATCAGCCACTCCTCCCAGCTTGGTATCATCAGCAAGGCACTCTGTCCCTTCATCCAGGTCATCGATTAAAAAAAAAAAAACAAAAACAAACAAACAAACAAACAAAAAAAAACAGGATGGGACCCATTACTGAGCCCTGGGGAACTCCACTAGCCCAGGCCTCTACCTGGACTCCACGCCACTGATGAGGACCCTCTGAGCTCTGCCTTTCAGCCACTTCTCAATCCACCTCACTGTCCTCCCATCTAACCCACACTTCCTGAGCTCCTCTAGGAGGATGTTATGGGAGACAGTGTCAAAAGCTTTACTGAAGTCAAGGTACGCAACATCCACTGCTCTTCCCTCATCTATCTAGCCAGTCATTCCATCCTAGAAGGCGATCAGGTTGGTTAAGCGCGAGTTTCCTTTGGTGAATCCATGCTGGCTACTCCTCATCACCTTCTTTTCCTCCATATGCCTGGAGATGACATCCGGGATGAGCTGTTCCATCACCTTTTCAGGGATGGAAGTGAGTCCTCTTTCTTGCCCTTTTTGAAAACTGGAGTGACATTGGCTTTCTTCCAGTCCTCAGGCACCTCTCCAGTTCTCCACGACCTTTCGAAGATGATGGAGATTGGCCTGGCAACAACATCCACCAGCTCCCTCAGCACTTGTGGGTGCATCCCATCACGACCCATAGATTTGTAGGTGTCAAGTTTTCCCTACATCTGAACAATATGTCCCTTAAATGTCGCCTGGGACTAACATTAGATGTTGGAGTATAGCCCTTATAGAATTGTCCCTGTGAAAATTATTGTTAGCTCTTATATCTGAGCATAAGATGTTCAACTATGCCTGTTTCTGATTTGAATGTAATGTATTTTAGTATGTTTTAAGTAGCTTAAGTGCTATTTTTGTTGTTGGTGAAGGTAAATTCTGTGGAGTTTTAAAAAAGATTTACTGCAATATCGAGAAAAGGATGGGGGCGATCAACACATGTACTGCACATGCAGTTACAAGTTGTATGTGTGTGTTTGTTTTAATAACTTAATCGAAAGTTAGATGAAATGGTTAGTGTCCTTAAAAATAAGTAAAGTTTATGGGGAAAATTCTTTCTTCATATAGAGTTTTTGAGAAGAAATGAGTAACATTCCCTTTTAAGTGAGAAGGGAGATTACACCGAAAGCAGCTAATTGTTTTAAATCCTGATTGCACTGTAGATTGTAAAATACTTTTCATCTGAGCAACTACTAGTGTATCATCATGTAAAAGTTACAGGAAATTATATCACTGTAGAAAAAAAAATTAGTGTTCTTTTTTTCCCACAAGCACTAATTACTGTTCTAAACTGAAATATGAACTTTTCTGCAGAGGATCCTTGTAAGGAAAACGTAATCAAGGGCTACGAAATTGTCTTTTTAAGATAAATTGTTGTGTTTCATTGGTTGCATTCCAAATTAGGTACTGACATGGTAAAAGCAAAACAGAAAAAAAAAAAAGAAAAAAGGTTGCTTGACCTAATTTCCTATAATGACACATGCTAAGGGCTTAAAAAAAAAAGAAAAGGAGGGGAATCCAATTTCATAATGCGTTCCTATAACTTGGGTTTTGACTTTAAGTACCTTTTTTTTTTTTTTTTTTTTTTTTTTTTTTTTTTTTTTTTTTGGCATCCAAAAGCACTGTTCTCATCTCTTCTTTTGAAAGAAGTTTAGCTTTCAGGCTTCTTCAGACCATATTCTGTACTGTACAGAGTTTTTTAAGGAAAATATTTGTTTTGGACTTCTCTGCTGGTATTGCCTTATGGGCTATTTTTGTATATGTTCAGCGTGCACGTGCTCTCTCTCGCGTGTGCTTGCATGCTTGCTCGTGCGTGCGCTCTCCCTCTCTCTCTCATTCCAGTTGTTCTTCCAGTTGTCATAGAAGTGATACTAACCATTATTAGTCTGCAAACTATACTTTAATTAAAGTTGTAATATAGCAAAGTATATAAATACTGTCTGTGAATCTTTGAAGCTGCAATTTTATTTTCAATAATTGACTCTGATCATCTTCCAGAGTTAATGCTTTATGTTCTTGTGATGCACTTGTTGGTGTAGTAACGGCTTGGGGGAAAAAAAGGTACTTGGAGAGCTGATGAGGTGGAAGTCCCAGAAAGATTGTGGTATCTGGATATTAGCTGATGCATATCAGCAACTCTAAGCAGTCTATTGAGTGATATTACTGTTTGTGAATCGTGTCAATAAATAAGCAAGGAGTTGAATGAGGGGGGAGAGAGAGAGAGTGCATCCTTCCGAAAGGATGCATTTCTTCAGAATAAGTACTTTTCATGAAAAAGAAGATCTACAAAGACGATTGCTTTGTACTTCTGCAAATACTCTGAAATAGGATTGGCTTATAGTCCTGGCAGCTGAGGAGAGAATGATTAATACTCTATATGAAGTTGAGACAAGGATTTACATACGATTACTGGTTTCTTGGGTTTAAAGGAAAAAGATGTCCTCAAGATACGAGCTATCTGGACAGTAGATGGAAATGAATAATATGAATTCTTCAAAAGTTTGTGCATCTTTATTACTGGTTTTGAAGCAGGCAATGTTAAATATTTTACATTCTTCGGCTCTCCCTTTGAATAATTTTTTCTAATTTGATTGTCTATTTGTAGGATATATTTATAATGCAAAAACAGATTAAAGATTATTGGGTGAAACGATACAAGATTAAGGCCCATTAAAATATTTTCATGCTTACCTTTTGTAAGTAGCTCACTGTTTTTAAACAAGAAATTATGATGAGGTTTGTAACGACATTCTGTAGAGGCTTTATTTTAGTGAAGGATTTTTTTTCTTCTATATCTGGTGTTTACTTCTCCCTCCGTTTTTCTCCTGAAATTAAAGAACAAATGCACATCTGTGTAGCGCTGAAGAATTTTAGTTGTTTTTATTTTAGTTGTTTTTATTTTCATCTTTAGGTAGCATTTGGAAAATTGAAATAAGTTTCTTTGCAAATTTTGCTACTGCTTGCTACCTTAATTTTTTTAAGATTAGATCTGCTTCTTATTTAAGGTAGGAAGAAGATTGCCTTTGTAGTGCATAGTGTACCGTGTTGAATACTGAATTCAGCAGTATAAGGAGGGAGTATAAGCTCCATGTTCATTCAAACTGGTTTTCAAAGATTTCCATACAAATCCTAATTGTTGTTAATAGTAGCACAGATTTTGTGAAATAGGCATTCAAGCAAGCTAGACTATCAGTCTTGCTTTGCAGAAGCTGGTAAATAATAGCAGTTTTTTGTTGAATTATGTGATTTGGATATGTGTACTGGCAATCTGCAGACGATAGATGCTGTTTTATCGCTTCAGTCTGAGGGGCCAGATCCTACAATTTTAGAGATGTCTTTCCTCAAAGCTGCTTAAGTTTTGGGGTTTTTGTTTTTTCCCCTTTCTCTGAGCCAATATCTTAATTGAGTCTTTTTATTTCCCTTTTGTTAAAGTAAACTTAGGGCAAATGTCTGTTCATAGAATTAATATTATTAAAGCTTCAGCAAGGAAGCTCTGTATGTATTTAAAAAAATGTGCATGCAGCTGTATCAGTTTGTTGTCTTTAACTGTTAGTCTTTCCAGAAAGAATTAATTTACCAAGAAACAGTCAATGCTCCCACTGTAATGGTAGGGAAGAGGAAATAGAGGATCTATACATGTCCACCTTTTTGTTGCTCTCTAGTATGTGACCAATGCTGTCCAAGCATATCCAATGATAGTTTGTTTATTGTAGAGACTGGAGGGTCCTTTCCACCTATTACCACTTGCCACAACCTCCTGGCAGTGCTAGAAGATTTCTAAGCCTTTCAGGAAAGTGTTTTAGAACATTTCAATTGGAATATAAAAAGGAGATATTTCTTTTTGATTCTTAGGGCTTTTCTGTCATTATGCTTTTGATTGACCTTTTCATACAAGGATTTCCAGCTCTATTTTTAAGAAGTTCTCTTATTTGAATGGCAGCAATACTTTCTAAAAACTTAATTGACCTCTTTATGGTATTAGACTTATGAAGTGACAGAATTGTTGCCCTCAGGATACCAGAAAATACAATCTTTTATTGATATTCAAAGAATGTCTTATCAGTATCATTTAAGAAAAAATGGAAGCTGTGGCCTTGATCCACAGTATAGAGAGAACAGACTTCTTAAAATGAGACTCCAGTTGAAAAAGCGATGAAACTGTAAAGGCTTAACATTTGAAATAGTGTCGTTCCAGTTAAGCATGATTTGAAATAAGAGTATAGTTTAATGGTGAAATAGTACCGAATCAATGGGGAAAGGATATAGTAGAACTAGAAAAGATCCTGGAAAATTTAACAAGGCTGATCAAAGATATGAAAACTGTTCAAAAGAAGAATGCCTAAAATGCTACGCTGAGGACTGAGGTGGAGGGTATGATAGGTCTATAAGATTACAAATGGTAGAAACGAAGCAAGTAGGCAACAGTCGTTTGCTCTGTATCTCAGTACAAGTACTAGCAGTAGGAATTCCAGAACAAGAAGAGTTGGCACTAGATACAATATATGATTAAGGAAACTGTGAAAGCATGTAGAAAGTGCAGCTCGGTGTGTTGTGGATTGTAAGTTTGCATTTGTGGAAGAATGCTATGCGCTCACCTCTTTCATTTAATACCCCATCTCTGAGGCTTATGATTTCCTAAGCTAATCTTCGTGGAGGCTTGGCAGGGGTGGGTTCAGGCTGGTGTCACTGTGCGTCTTTCCTGTCCTTACAGTCTCTCCAGGATGCCTGCTACTATTCACTGCTGAAAACCTGGCACTGGCTTGTAAGGACTTTTAAGTCACCTAGTTCAGTTGCTCTTGAGTACTTAAGAAAACACTAATCGTTAAAGAATATTCATTTAATATTAGTAAATCAGAGGAATGTTGTGTTTATTACCCATGTAGGTGTGAATGGTTGTGCAGACTCTTAGCAGTGGTCTCAGAGTATCTGTAACTAATATCACTAAAGCTTTGATAGATACCCCATGTGTGCAAAACGTTGCTGTACGGTAAGATATAATACTCTCCCTGTAGTAATGTATTGGTGTTTATTTGTATTGAAAATAAACTGTGTAAACATGAAAATATTACTAATCTACTTAAGCATTACTGTACACAGAGATGTTAAAAGAGGAACAAGGAATTTACAGGATCTTCAGATACTGCCTGCTGGTTGACTGTCCATTTGAATTCGTGTAACTTGGTTACATCAGCTTCCTACCAACAGGTTTTGTAGAAGTGAGATGTTACCTGGCAAGGAGACTCTAAGGCTGAATTTTTTTTCAGATTGTAAATGGAATTGAAATATTTAACTTGTACCCAGTTTCAGAAACCTTAGAGATCTTTTTGGAGATAGAGATGAATTTAGGGTGCTATAGGCTGGAGGAAGGTACAGTGAGGTATATTCAGGCCTAAAGGATGAACTGATAATTTCTTTAGAAAAATAAAAATTTATATTCACTTCTCTCCTCCGTTCCTTCCCAAAAGACATGACTGTTGTATCCAAGCATGTGCACATTTGAAGAGTGATTCTCTTCAACTACGAATCATGGTACTTGGATTAGGGAACAGCAATCCTTTCATATTATTTTCTCAAGAAGCAAATTCTTTGGAAATATAACAAGTGGTATATAAATGTAATAGGGCTTTAATCATCATTCATACAACTTATTTCTCCAAAATTACAGATTTGATTTTATTTTAATTAGAGAAATTATAGGAATTACATGGAACAGGAAGCCTAAATGGAGTTTTTTCATACAATCTCGATATTGGTCAACTCTGAAAATAATTTTGTTTACCTGCATACAGTCCATTGCAATGCAAAATTATTGACATCTGCTAAGTGATTAATTTTCATAAATCCAAAAGACAATGACTTTCCTGACTATTACTAAAACTACATTGCTATAGTTTGTATACACAAGATTCCAAAAGGCTTTGCAATAGCTCTCTATTAGAGGGGCCTAAGTATGCAGGGTTTGGTTATTTGGAATCAGTATTATCTTTCATTATTAAAGAAAAGAAAAAGCATGTGTTGTTCATTTTCAGTTACTTTGAAGAGTGGGAATATAGATTTCCTGGATGACACAAATGTGGTTTTTGCTGTTAGACTAGTATTTGTTGGAACAGACATGTGAACTGTCTCAATGGATAGGAACCAATTCCTGATTCCAGATTTGCTGAATATACCTCAGAAATATCTTAAAATAGCTTTCAGTGCTATAAAGAGAACTTAGATAGTAAAAGCTGTTTAATGTAACACTATTTGCATTCCTGGGCTAGAATTTATTTGCATTTAATTATTTCTCATTTGCGTTGGGAGGAACAAGTTTAGGAATCAGTGTATAATAATATTAGAAACCCAAGTTCTTATTTTGTCTAGTAAGCTAGGTATATAAGAGAACTGAGTAAGAATAATATTGGAAATTGGTAATTCATAAATCAGGTATGTTCACTTAAGCTATTCATTACCAAGAATTAGATTGTGTAGTGTTTCGCCAACACTGTCTAAATTGAATAACAAGAATGCAATGAAATTTTTAAAGGCATTTGATCACCTTTTTGCGTAATTTATCCTTTTCTGAAGAGAAAAATAAGAAAATAATGAACTCGGGAATAGCTGTGTGAATTTGCGATGTTGATGATGAGGATTTGCCATGCTTGCCCAATTTTCAGGCTCTTCTATTTATAGTGTTTTCTGACTACTACTTTATCTCAAAAGATGTCAGTTTAAGTTCTGAAAAACAATAGAAGAATTGTTTGGCAGAGAAGTCAGCAACTAGTGTCTTGGCACTGTCTTCATTTTTCTAAGCCAGGTTGCTGAGAGCAAAAACATAAGCCAAAAGTAAGTCTAAATAGAAAATGGTTTCACTTTAGAGAGAATACATCTTTTTATGGAGTTAGTTCAGAATTCTTCTGTCTAAACCAAGAGCACTTGAAAAATATTTATATATGAGAATAGACTCTGTTTTCTTCGCAGGCTAATTAGCTCTTGTAATTACCTATATTTGCATTTTAAGCCCTATGATGGCACTTCCACATTAAAAAAAAAAAAATTATTGGGGTGCAATTACATTTGTTTCTCATTTTCATTCCCTGCAAGAAATGATAATAGCTAATCCATGTGTAACTTTTTGTAACAGACAAAGGAACTGGAGTACAGGAAATAACACGAAGAAATATCTTAAAAGTTGTCAAAGGCTTCCACAATTGCAGTTGCTTCGCTATTGTTGTATGCGTTGTCTTTGCGCTTGAATCAGTGGTGAATTCAGGCAGCTTTTTAGGTGCTGATGATATGTGTAAAGAAAGCAAAAACCAAATGAATCCTGTTACAGAATTCTCTGATTATGCACAGAATTTTTAGCAGGAATTACTGTTTATTAATTATAACTGTTACTGCGAGAATGAGAGGGCTATGCAAAACAACTATTACATACTTGGTTCATTTTTTTCTCATAAGAATAACTGGTTATATAGATGCTTCACTTAATTTCATGACTTTGGACTTTGTACATCTACATCCATCCTGTAAAATTCCTTGACCAAAGTTAATGATGCACTCCAGAGAGAGAGGATTTTTTTTTTCTTTTTTTTTTTCTTTTTTTTTCTTTTTTGTGTACCTGTTTTGGAACAGTTCCCTAGTATAGATACATCTTAGCTTCAGTTGATCTGAAAATGTCTGGAAACAATCAGTCCCCCAGAGTCCGTCCGTCCTTTCTAGTCATGTAGTTCCTTCCTCTCTCTCAGGATATCTCTGCTGATTGTGCAGTCATAGGGCAAGTTAAACTGAAAATTTGTCAGTTTTAGAAATAGTTTTCAGTCAGATCTGTGAATTGGCTGGACATGTATCGTTCTTTCAAGTAGTGCTTTTGCAAACAGCAGTTCTTCAGCCAGTATAAGCTGTTCAGAGAGAAGTCTTTTTTTGTTGGTATAGCTCCATCTATCTTAAGAGAGTTTGTTAATGTTGAAAAATTCCTCTGTAAATAAAATGCTGCTTGGTACTGCTATATGGGGAAAAATGCACTATGTAGATTTGGTCATAGTTTTTATGCAGTATTTTTATTTGTGTGCTTAAGGTAATGCCAAGTCATTATTTCTCTGTAACTCACCCTTGATTTTATTTATACTTAATTCTACTATTATTAGCTAAATCAATAAGTAGGTGCCATTTCTAGTATAGAGTCCATCATGAAATAAAAGAATTCTATCCAGTTTAACTGAAAGGAATGGTTTCTTAATCATTACTGAAGTATATTTGGAAGCAGTTCCAGTGTAGAAAATATTCTTTAAAGTGTGTTTTTATGGCTGTCTCCAAAATCAGCAGAAACTTTAGCCTCCACCAAAATTGAGAATACTATTTATTGCATTAAGCAGCTTTCAGTATTTGTTCACAGAAATTTGAAACAGAATGCTGTAGTATACAGCTGAAACTGTAGCTGAATCTGATTAAAATGTAACTATATTAAAAGGAATTTGATAGAATAGTAGAGTTAACTCCTTTTAGTCTAGGACTGTGTATTGAGAGATCTTTAACTGTAATAGAAATGAGTTTAAAATCTTGTCCTTGTGCTTCAATTACTCTTGCAGTTGCAAGTCTATCACTTAAAATTTTTGAGTGGCTTCAGTGAAGAGGAAAAGAGTGTTGCTGCCTCTTTTTTTTTTTTCTTTTTTGAATATTGTGTGCCTGTATCCTCATATACCTGTGTAACAAGGCATGATGTATATGTTTTTCTACTGTTTTTTTACATTAAAACTTCAAGTCCTCTTTTGGACTTGTAGCTGACAGCTAGAGGACTACAGGCATCAGCATAAAGCAAATGCTGAGCCAGCTGAAATGGAACAGACTAACTGCTCTCCAAATCAACAATTTTTTTTAACAACAATTTCTAATACATGGCATTAAGAGAAAGGTAGAGGTGTATTTAAATAAAATGATACATGTGTTTGAGATCTCTAAAAGTTCCAGCAAACCCAGAAAAGAATTGACTTAATGTTGTTGTTATTTCTGTGGTTAAAATAGGCAATGAAGGTAGAAAGAAAAGGGGAAAAGACACCGCATACACAATAAGGACAAAGGGAATGTTTACTTTTTGCTACAGATTGCTTAAAGAATTTGAATCCTTGGTATTTTTGTGCCTATTAATAAAATTCACTTTTTAAAAAACAAAACTTTGCTTCAGGATTGAGAGTCAGTTATCACATTGATAAGTTAGTGGTCTCTTCCTTTGTTTTGTCTGATTTGTATGTAAATGCTGGTGGTTCTGCACACGTGACTTGATGTCTGTATTGATTTTTGAGAAGAACGTGTGTTGTATTTGCTCTACCTGTTTTTGTAGCATAAAGTTAAGTCCCTATATGCCTGGAAAGGGTTTCTGATTGAATATTAGGAGTTATTTTGTCAGTTTTGGCAAGATGACCTAAGGAAACGATTCTGCTTCAGAAAATATTGTCAAAAGCAAGTTTGCAGTGCAGAAGTTCAATTACATGAAATAGGTAGCTGCTGCTGCCTTCAGTGATGTCTGACGTAGCACCACCATTTTATTAGAAATGTTAGGGGCTTTTGCCGGCTCTTGATGATAGGATGATGTAAGTGTACTTGGGAAGTAAAGAGTACAATCTATCATTTATCTCTCCCCTGCCCAAGGAGATTGTGGAATCTCTATCCTTGGAGGTTTTCAAAAATCTGGCTGCACAAGGCTTTAAGTAACTTGAAATTGGTTGAAGTTAGCCCTGCTTTGCACCAGGGCATTGCACTAGGTGACCTCCAGAGGTCCTTCCCATCCTAAGTCATTCTCTGACACTGTGAATGAAAGAGTGGCTCTTCCATAAGAAAGAAATCTCTATGCTTTCCATGTTGTGACATGGTGGCATATCCTGATAAGGAAAGAAGAACGAGCCAGCATTGCATCCTGTCAGTTTGCAGAAAAAAATGTAGAGTATTTGTATTTGGTAGTATTGCAACAGTACCGTAGATAGGTGCCAAAAATGGTTACAATAACAATAAAATTGTTTTTTAGGCAGCCTCTTGCCCACAGAAATGGAGACTGCAAAAAGCAGTTATTTGAGAAAATGTCTACATAGTATTGGAGGAGCTCAGTGGAGTCTTCTTGTCCTTACCAGATTTTGGCTGAAGCACTGAAGACAGTATTCTAAAACCAGAATTCTAAAAAAATCTCTCAGAATCAAGACTGTCTCTTGCTATGAAATGAAATATGCTTGGATATCTTGGAGACATGCACAATACTAGGTATGTTTTGAATGTAAATTGATCTCTTGCTGCTTTTGCATTTGTCAATACAATCACAGCTTATAAAGAGTTGCAAATGTCTGAAATTGTATAATTTGTCCAATCTCCAAGCAAGCTAGGCACCTTCATGGATCTTCCTACCAAGGACAGATGAATTTTCAGTTTAGTCTCCTTGAACTGAAAAGCAAAACCAGATTTTGAATGTGGAATATGAAGTTTAGTCTGGGTATACCTGCAGGGAGCTGAAACCTGCTTCAGAGCTGCCTGGCTAAAACTTGAGTAGGCTGAAGTGATGGAGTTTGGAAGAGGAGAACATGGCGAGGAGCCAGCAAGCACCATCCCCAGGCTCCAGCTGAAAAGCTGTCAGTTCAGTTGGTTTGCTTGTGGTACTGGATTTCCTCGTGACATTAAAGGGTATTTTAAATGTGTTTTGAGGGAGAAATCTCTCTCATATCTGAGGGGATATGATGAAAAGTTAATGAGTAATAGTCAACACCTGGATAAAAAGTTAATGAAGTGGCATAAAGCAGCAGCCAGTCTTGAATGGAGTGTGTCAAGGAGGGGAGACTTAGTGCTTTTCATATGTTTTCATAGTATATTTAGTGTTTCTGTATGTGTTCATAGATTCACTTTTTTGATGGCAAAGTGTATTTCTACTACCTATTAGTTTGTATAGAGTTTGACTGGAAACTTTGAGTGCTACTGTAACTATTAATAAAAGCTCTCTTCATACTATATTGAATTTGGAATTCAAAACTTTGAACCTTGGAATGGGAAATTAGACCTTGGCATTGGACCTTGGAAAAAAATGGACTTTAAAACTTAAGCTTGGCAGAAAAAATCTCACAGAATGAAGACTGTCTCTTGCTAGGATCCAGACCTGTCCAGGACATTTGTCTTGGTCTCATACATTGACACTGACAGCTGAGCAGCCTGATTGTATCTTAATTTCTGTGTGTATTCACCTTTTTCAGGAAGCCTTGTGATTCATATGAAGGTAGAGATGGACAGTGAAGCCATGGAACAAATGGGTAGTTGCCTCATTTCTGCTTAGGGTCTATTAACAGTTAAATTGATAACTGAGAGAGGTGAATGGACAGAACATTTTCATCACTTTTTAAACATTTTCAATATTGTGGACAATGACAATGTGTTTCCCAGTTTGTTGGTGTGTTTTCAGGCAGATGGACAGAAGAAGAACTCAAAAGTGTAAATCTGTGATTTTTTTTAACATTTTCTATCTGTTTTCTTGCTTTTATATTGACATGTGCGTCCATGAAGCATTTGTTGTTAAATCATTTAAAATGGAGCTAAGGAGGACTGAGCACAACATCTTTTCTGGATTTTATGCAAAAACATTGGTTTAGGCTTTATCAGACAAACTGAGAAGCTTTTTAAAGCAACTATAGTTGAGTATTTGCTTACTGCTATAAATCTAGACTCTTTCTAACCTCCTATATGCTACGTAGTCTCTAAAATTTTAAGCTATTATATAAACACAAAAGGCAGAGTTAAGGCATGATGAACTGTTTTGTATTTTTTTTAAAATGCATATAGCTAAGTAAACAGCTGGGTTTGTGAGGTGTCTGTGTGGGAGTCTCAGCACTGAGATATACATGGAATAAGTTACATTAAGCAATGATCAGCAAGAGTAGTGCTCCAAGTATGTGGTAATAGCACAGATATAAGCTACCATTATGTATCTATCACTTGAGTTGATTATCTGTTGACAGAATGCATTCAAACATACTATGCAGTATGAAGTCTCAGGTGTATAAGGCTTCAGGTACTAAACGTATCCCTCAGTAACAATTGTATATTGATGTAATAAAGAGGTGCTTCCCCTCTCCCCCCTTTTACTCTTTAAATGCATTTTCCTCAAACATTTATACTGACCTGTAAGGAGGCTGCAAAATCTGTAGCATCTTACTTTATGTGGTTTTCTTTAGCTTTTGTTTATCTAATATAGCTGTAGACATTGCCTGTGAGTAGAGTAGAAATAGTCAGAACGTCATTAAGTTTGGAGAACCTGTTGTTGCAGCTCACGGTATCCGAAGTTTTTGGTGTTCTGAAGTTGTTGAGGTGTTTGTTACAGTTGAACGTCGCTCAATTTATATTTCAAATATTTAAAAATTATAATTTTCTGTGGTAGGGGGAAAAAGCCTAAAATGAGAAAAGAGGAACATGGAATTTTGTGGAAAAAGTACATACTGATAGATTCTTTTTTTACTTATTGAAGAGAATCTTTTATATAAGGTTAACCAACATATACATTTGTTTTGGGGAATTCTGTGTTTCCATTTTACCCATCTCTTAGTAACTGCTTTGTTATGCCATTAGGTTAATTTCATAATATTAATTCATAGGTTTGTTTTTCTTGAAATATTAGTGGAGAAAGGGTGGGTTGGTTGTTTTGTTTGTTTGTTTTGTTTTTTGTTTTTTGTTTTTTTTTTTTTTTTTTTTACTTGACTGGACAGTGCTCTTCCGTCAGACTACAGCTTGAGTTAGTGGAACTTCCCAGTAGCAAATGCACATCACCTTGTAGAAAAACAAAGTTTGGCCTATGTGGGAGAAAGGGAGTGGTGTAGGTACAGCTGCCAGCTTGCAACTTTGTTGTCTGCTTCCTGTCTCTTCCAGTACTCACACTTTCATCCACCCAGTATATGTAAGGCCTTTATTTATCTTATAGCTGTTGTCACCTGGAAAAGGTCAGCTGAGTGCACTTGAGACTGATACTAAAGGACTTGAACTAAAGAACTGTTGACCTGCATGGTGTTGTCTTCAGTCTTGATTATCAGCCAAAAGAAGGCTAGGCTAAAGCATTATAAATAGGAGGCAAATGTGACCATGGAGAGGAGAACATATGTGCATTTCTAATTCTCATCTAATGATACTTCCTACAAATGAAATGGGTAACAGGTAAAAGGATCTACACGTGAGATATGTTATGGGAGACTTCACAATTAATTCCTCTAGAAGTTAGAGAATCCACTACTCAGTTAAGCTGACCTTTTTGTGTGGATCCTCTGAAGCCTGAAGAGGACATGTTGGTGGTTTTTTCTAAAGCTCTATCATACTTCAGTGCCAATTCAGACCCAAGCTGCAGTACTGCGCAATCCGGTAATGTGTGCTGGGATTTCCAGTTTGGTCACTGTTAGAGCTTTCCACTGTGCTTTTATATCTTAAGCATGTTCTAAAGGTCTTAATGTACTCTAAAAGACCAGACTGAAAGCTGCCTAGTAGAAGTCTTCCAAAGCATATTGTTCATCTGCACTCAAAAAACCCCAGAAAATTAGAGAAAGCAAGCAGAAACTTTGGGGCACCTTCTAGAGAGAGGAATCGGTGTTCTTGAGGTTATGATGCAGCTGCTTTTAGTTCACGCTCCTGAATCAAAGTCGGACGTGTACATTGGAGAAATAGTGCAATTAACAATAGACATGAGGAAACTTCAAGTCACTTTTAAGAGTACCTAAAGTAAAGTTTGGCATTTCAGTGCAAGCAAATCCAACTGCCTGTACTCTGATAGCAGTAGCTGTTCTGAATAGTGGGAGAATAAATGAATTCCATCTTCCGAGTTTCTTTTGCTGGCCCTCCCACCAGCAAAAAGGAGTTGAGGTGATTCTTTATGCTATAATCATTTCGTATGGACATGTCAAACTATTCATAAGAAAATTTAAAGTACTATAGGAAGCTCATCCTATGGAATGGGATACTGAGAAGCTGTTACCATTTGAGCGTGCAACTTTTTCACTTGAACAAACCTGTTTCTTTTAGAAACTGAATGAAGTATGGTTGTGATTGCATACTGTATATGAAGGCTTTGATCTTTTATCTAGCTCTGCTGATTTCTTTGACAGGATTTTTTGAGGTAAGGTCAGTGTACATGTGGGTGGGTTTTGTTGTTGTTGAATTGTGTTGTCTTTCTCCTCCTGGACAAACTGCTGGAGTTTAGTAGGGGAAAAGAACAACAAGTAATAGTGCATAAAGGTTGCAAAGGATGGATACATGGCTAGTGGTGAGGCTTGAAGGGCCGAGAACATGACTTCTAGGCACTGAACTCTTCCAATGAGATTACATGTCTGCCTACCTGGTAGAAGTGCTTTCTGCCCTCCAAAGGAAGGTTCCAGTTTTTAATGCCTTATTTTTTGGCTTTGTTTATCTAGAATTTGTTTTTCATTTACAACTTGATTGCTTAGGAGGGCAGGAAGTGCCAGGACAATAGTTTAGAAATCAGAAAATGATGAATTTGAGAATTTAAGGCATAGGTTGTCATCTTTGGGGAGTTGGATTTTGGCCAATAGAAGCAGAAGACAAACTGAACATGAGTTTCTTGTTAAAACGACTCAGATAATAAGCTGTAGCCCTCACCTTTTCCATCATAAGGTGCAACATATATCAAGACAAAACAGTAAATATTTGGATATTAGATTAATAATAGGCCTCAAACTATGAAGAAATACTTACTTGTTTTCATGTTTCTATGTTCACTATAGCGATTTCTGGAAGCATCTATTTTTTTTGAGTTTCAGACTTTCCTCTCTTTACTTTGATTTTAGTACTTGTTTTTATTTTAATGACCTGAAAAGTGGGCCTGTTTTCTGAAACAAGAATAAGTATACTTTTTTTTTTCATAAACTATCAAGTGTTATCTGTCCTGTGTACAAAACATCAGTATCTATCTGATTTGATGTCATGAAATAGCAGCAAGTAGTTCTGAAACTTCTCCTATAGCTTTCATAGTTTTCTTATTGATGTTCAACTAGTAAAATCTAGTCTCTGGGCACAAGGAAAATAGTTGGTTCATTTTGTGCAATACATTTCACTTGCACTCGGTGAGACAGTGGAGAACACTCTTCAGCAAAGTTACATATATTGTTTGAAGTCCAACAATGTTGCACCTATTCTGATTTAAGCAATGAAGCCGTGTTGACCATGAAGGTAAAGGGAGATCTGTTTTTGAGATTATTAACATGTTGCACAACTCCCTGTACATGTGCTCATAGCTTTCTTGGGAGAGGGGGCAGATGGTGAATTTATAGTTTACAGCAATTTACAACAACTAATTTAGGACCTAGTCTTTCAAGTGGCTAGCTATTTGTAGTCAAATAGGTAATGGTAATAAAATGCTAGCTTTGCTGTCTGTCTTACTTTGATTCAGTCACAGTGTCTCTTAAGCTTTTCACTTTTTTGTTTCACTTCTCACTTAAAACACATGAGTAATGCTGGGGTGGAGGACTCTTGGCAGTGAATTATCTTAACTCAATCTGTAAATGGACAAGGATTAGCACAGAAGGAAAAAGTAAACATCATTTTTGTATGCCATTACTTAATAGGAGTGAGTTTTTCCTTGCTAAGCTGTGAACTTTATGATTGGTGTGGTCAGCAGGAAAAACTTGTTTTAGGCCTCTGGGCAAGTACCTGGTGACTGCTTGCAAAGCTCTTTTTAAAAATAATAATAATAATAAAAAAAATTTGAGATTAGGCAAGCTAATAGTGGTGTCCCCTCTTTGGTTCCTGAGGAAATAATGCATTACTCTGGTGTGAAAGGAAGAATGAGTGAAAATGGTACTGTTTTGTAAACAGACTTTATGTAACTGGAATTAGCAGTTCTACAGAGAAATATTTTAGCAAATTCTCTATAGGAACATTAAAGTTTAATCTTTTCTGGAAGAAGATACTAGAAGGAAAGTTTTTTTTTTTTTTTTTTTTTTTTTTTTTTTTTGGTTAGAGGAAGTAGTTTCTTAAATGCAAATGTGTTTTGATTTTTAACATTTTCCACAGTGGGTACCCACCAAAAAATGAAGCTAAATGGAATGTAAAACACAAACTCACTAGTGTTTTAAAGCTGGGAGGGAGAAGATACAGAAATAAAGAGGGTGACTCAATATAGTGCTTATAAAAGCTATTCAACGTAAAAAAATCTTAAGATTTTGGGTTCTTTGTGGGGGTGTTTCAAGCAAGAATATGCTGGCTCTTGAAAGACACATGTTTTTCTTTTTTTTAAAAAAAAAATGCTTTGTGCTTTGTAGATAGATGCTTATGTTATTACTAGCGTGAGTGATGCAATGCTTTCGCTTCCAGCACATACTACAAACAACAGCTTGTACTCATCAGTGTGCTTCAGACCTCTCAAAGTCTGGATGCATCCATGTCAATTAGAAGCTTCCCAAAATGCAAAATAATCATAAGGAATTCCAGCCTTTCTTTGTTCTATTTAGAAGGCTATTTACTCTGGGGAGTGAGGGAGGATAAGGGAAAAGGTTTGGGAATGACAAGTCTTCAAAGTTATGTAGTTCCCTAATAACTATATGCATGCATACAGCATGGTTTGATGTGTATAAAACTGGTATAACTTTGCAACCTATTTTAATGTTTGGGCTGATACCAGACAGTCTTCTCTCTGCATAGTACGCTGTCCAGATTTAATTGGGTTCTTAAACTATTTCACTTGAAGTGATTAGAAACCACTTACTTGTCAGTACTGATGAAAAAACACTTGAACTTCCTAAATAATGAAGTTTAATAGCTATCAAAAGTGTTAGGTAGTTCACTGCTGCTTTAAGTCAGTCTTCTGGGTGAGAAAGTGCTTAAGGCAGGAGATAGTTCCTTCAGAGAACCACATACAATTTCAGTTTGTATCTAATCTGAATATGGAGAAAATAGACTATACTAGCTAATGCATTACAGAAAAGAATAGCCAATGCTATTTGGAAATGTGAAGATAAAGGAAGCTGAGTTGGTCCTTCTGTGAGATTTCAAGTAGACTTTATTTTTTTTTTTTTTTTTTTTTGGGGGGGGGGGGAACAATAGAGAAAGGCATATATCTGTTCTTCACCATACAGTACAGTGATAGGATGAAAACCAACAAACAAGTTACAGCAGGGGAAAAATCTGATTAGGGGAAAAGAAAGAAATCTGAAAGAAAAAAAAATACAGTCAGTAGGGTGCTCAGAGAAGCTGTTGAACCTCCATCAAGTGGAGACTGGCTCAACTGGACAAGGCTCTGAGCAACCTGGTTCAAATTAGCCCTATTTTGAGTGGGAAATTGGTCTAAATGACTTCTAAAGTTCTGTTCCAGTCTGAGCTATTCTGACCTATGATTCTGCCTCCCCTGATGCAGGAGTGGAAATTTCTACCATTGAGGTGAGGTGTGCAGCCACTCTGTAACCAGGGTGGAGTCTTGATTTGCCAAGAGGCATCGCTGAGTTGTGTCAGTTTCTAAAGCTCTAGATGTACTGGAGAAGTGTGCATAGCGAGAAGGGGAGGAATGATGGGAGAGGTCTTTTTATAGCCTCGTGTAGCCTAATATTTCAATTTGTTCCAAGTATACCTAAAAAGGGGAAATAGAAGTACCTTTAAGACAGCCCTCAAGCAGATGCACAACATGTGCGGGGGTTCTCGATCGTTTGTATTTTATGTCTTTGAGATCACCTGACATGTTAACTAATTAGTTGCAGATCCTTATCAACTTTTAATGGTAGTAGTTTTAACGTGAAATTTCTGAAGAAGCTTTTCCTTCTGAAAAATCTTAAGGATATGATTTTTACTTCTGCAGTAACTTCAAATGCTGAAAATATGCTTATTGGTATAGGCAGAAACAGCCAAGAGAGGATGTAGACTAAAAGCAACTCTTATGTGTAATGATCATATTCAACTAAAATATCCAAAATAAAGCAAAATATCCTGTCACTTGCCTGCCTTTGAATTGTCTTGTAAAACAACATGATGTTTCCTAATTTATAAATAGGCTGGCTGGCTGCTGGCATGTTTAAATTCAGCTTCCTACAGAAGTGTGAATGAGTTATTTTATGTGTGGTTGGTTTATTTATTTTCTTTTTACTGTTGTTTTGAGAACTGTAAAGCTACCATGCAAGTTTGGCCAGCTCCCTCTGTTGGAAAGCTGCGATGTTGCTGTTTTGGGCTGGTACACAAGGCTGAGAGACAGACTCTGGAAGCTGAAGTGCTGTTTTCCTCATGTGTTTCATGGGCAGATTGTTACCTCTTAGAAATTTAGCTCTGCAAACACTTGGCTATACACCTTGCCAGCCTATATAGTCTATTGAACAAAGTAGTTAGGAGCTGAAGTTCTCCTTCTCCTGTTACCCCATACCAGGTGTTCAATCTCTGTAATCTCTCTGTAGCTAGTCTGAAGTATTTTAAAGCAAAACCAAACCAAATGGAAATATGGCACCAAAGGTGTTACTATAAAGATCTACTCTTGTCTCCTCTACTTGCTAATATAGTCAGTCAATTAAACATGTGTGTTGTACTCTTTAAATTTTACACACTTCTGAAATCTCCTAGTTTTGAAATGGTAATGCCAATAAGGCAATGGAGTAGTATTTCTTAATTTGTCAAACTTTTTAGCTTGTTGGTGGGCCCTTTCATTAAGACCTACTGTTTTCTATTCCCTAGCTTTGGCTGGTAGTTCATAGAGGCCTTGTCAGCAAAGATGATTACAAAGGATATATTACAGTTAAACAGATAGTTTTATATTAAGTACTTACTAGCCAGAATCTGTAAATTCTACATAGATTGCTGGATGCACATGCTTTGTTTGTGTACTTAATGTAGAAATGGAAAAGTAATCCATTACCTTAAATATATTTAAGTCCATAAATATTGCATACACAAGTTTTAACCGTAGCTTTTATAGCAAAAGTAACAGTTGTAGCACGCTGAACTACAAAAATGCACAGAGCAAAAAATATGTAGTACTTGTGCTGGTATAAGTTACTAAAATATGTCATATTTAAACATGAACTGTTCTCACAAAACAAACTGACTTTTTAAAAGATGTTACTTCAGACAAAGGAGATGCATTTAAGCAGGGATGTAAATACAGACTCTGCAATTTTTTTTTTTAAGACTAACCTGAGTACTATGGACTAGTATGAGAGAGCTGAATTACTGCAAAGCAAAAGTGGTCAATTCAGGGATGAAATGGACCCCTGGCACAAGTTACAGCTGTCGCACAGTTAATCATTAATATGAGTTTGCAGCATCTCCTTAAGTTCTTTACACTAAGTAGGATCACTCAACTGAAGTGTGTTTGGGACCACTGATGGACTCCTTAGGCTCATTACGTATAACTGGGAGACTTTTTTTTTAATCTTAGAGGACTGCCCAGTTGTACCTTGCAGCAAATACATGGCCCATCTAACAGTAGAACATTAAACCTATTTGTTCCTGTACTTATAGCTTTCACTTTTGCAATTAAGGAAGTAGTTCTGGTTTCAACTTTGACAGCACAAAAGTGAAATAGATCCAGAAGGTAAATACTGCTGTTGCATTATGGCCCAAATAAATGCCTTTTCATCTAGCTTACTCTTATACTGTGTCTGTCCTTACTAAGTATTTTGTACTTAAATTTTTCCTTTAAATATTTAGATTCGGTAACTGCTCTAATGTGAGAACGGTACAATATTTCATGTTCAGTAGAAGTCTAAAAAATGTACAGTGGCTTAAAATAAGTATATATTTTTTAAAAAATCTATTTTGCTGAATACTTCGTTACATAATCACAAGAACTGAGTCTGAGCTGCATTGTTAAACTTGTGGATACTTGTCCTCTGCAGTGGTTTCTGCACAGTAACATCAAGAGGTATTTTGAGTCCAGTGATACAAGCTTAAATGTGAAGAATTCATTAGAATATGCACTTATGCAGGTCATATTTAAATAACTTTTCCTCGCCTAAAACACGCAAAGTACTCTCATGATCTATCACCACTTCTAAAAAAAATTTACTTTTTTTTCTCAAAGAATTCTTTGTTTAACAAAAAAAGGCAAAGAGAACTTCAGTTTCTAAGTAGTCATGCTACTTTTAATGTGCATTATGCTTATACAGATTTTAAATATTTTATTCTTGGAAGGTATGTGTAAATGGAGATGTAAATACCACTGCAGATGCAACCACTTGCAGAATTTTTTAAAGTTTGAATATTCCTGCTTAGGTGTTCACCTCTGCTTGATACCATTAGAGTTCCTAGTAATGTGTCATCTTCATATTCCAGGCTTTTCTGCAGCTTGCTTTCCTTTTGTGAGTGTACTGCCTCCTCCAGGTCCCCATGTGTTGCTGTATAAAAGGAATGGCAAGAATGTTAATAGGTTGTTATGGCAATCACAGAATGGTTGAGGTTGGAAGGGACCTCTGGAGATCATCTAGTCCAGCCCCCTTGCTCAAGCAGGGTCACCCAGAGCATGTTGCACAGGATCATGTCCAGGCAGGCCTTGAAAATCTCCAGAGAAGGAGACTCCACAGCCTCTCTGGGCAACCTGGTCCAGTGCTCCGTCACTCTCACAGGGAAGAAATTCCCCCTCACGGTCAGGCGGAACTGCCTGTGCTTCAATTTCTGCCCATTGCCTCTTGTCCTGTTGCTGGGCACCACTGAAAAGAGTCTAACCCCAGCTGCTTGACACCCTCTCTTAATGTGTTTGTGGACATTGGTAAGATTCCCCTCTCAGTCTCCTCTTCTCCAGAGAACAGACCCAGCTCCCTCTGCCTTTCCTCATAGGGGAGATGCTTCGATCCCCTAATCATCTTCATAGCCCTACACTGGACTCGCTTCAGGAGTTCCATGTCTCTTGTACTGGGGAGCCCAGAATTGGACACAGTAATAGACAGCAATAAGCAAGTCATTTATGGGGGGGGGAAGAGAAAACCCCAGTATATTAATATTTTGTTTGACCAATAAAACACAAATCCCAACTTTTTGTTAACTTTTGTCTTGCTCTGATTCTTGATTGCTGGAGATACACGCCTGAAAACGTCCTTGTTTGAAGGGCTGGGCTCGGCTCGCAATGTGTTTAGGTGTTAAAGAAACATCTTGGGTTTGTTATAGAAATTCTGAACAAACTATAAACTTAAAATGCATAGCAACTTCTAGTTGCCATGGTGCTTGAACTTGAAGCAATTTTATTCGATATTAAAATGCTTCTTGGGTGTCTTTTTGACTTTTAAGTAGTCACTATTAAGGAAATGGCTCTAGGGAAAAGTAATGAGAAACTATTCTGGAATATCTAATATGACAACCACTGAAAAAGTGTCAAGAAAAAATGCTTAATATTCAAGAATCTGTTTGGAAACTGTTTATTTTAGTAATACAGCTAACTGCTTTTATGGCACAGCTACAAAACAATAAAGAATGATGGGTCGATGTCTTCCCCCAGCCCTGCGTAATGGATCAATTTTTCAAGAAACAAATGTGGAATTAATGAGTTTGCCAAAAACATTGTCAAACTGGATCAGTCTCACCTTTATGCTTTCCCGGTGTGTAGGAAGTCAATCAGATGCTTTTTAGTTCATGTGTACTTTCTTCTCTCCTTCACAGTTCTGAATTGCAATAGTCCGTTTTTCGCTTATGTTTATGTGTGTGTCATTCTTACTCCTCGGAGAGTCAAAAAAAAAATTCTTGATCTGGCTGGACATGCCACTTTAGCTAAGACTGTAAGCTTCTTCCAGAAACTTGGTATCTCACTTCAATATTTTCCAGTGTCTGAGCTAGTAACTGTAAGACTTGGGTCCCCCATGTGGAACAGAGCTGCACTACGGCTCCTTACGTTCCCATTGGATCTGTTGTTTTTTGCTGCCTTTCCTCCCCACTTCCACCAAATGAGCTGCTTCAATATATTCTGCTTGAATAAAACTTTTCGGGTTGACTTTTATCAAAGAGAAATAGTGTATTCTGAGTTCTAGCAGTTGCTAACCATTATACGTTGTCCTCAGAAATAGGAGGATTGGAAAAACCTCTGGAGTGTTGCGTAAGTTTAATGCGTGCATAGTAATAACCCAGAAGTGTAGTCTAGAAGGTGTCTGTAAATGAACTTGTGCTGAATTTCACTTAGAGTTTTAATACTGTGCATTCCTCCTGGCATTTTAGCTGCACAGCATATAAATATTGCCAAAAGATATCTCAATAAATAACTTAAGGAGGTTGTTTCCCCCCCCCCCCATAAGAGGCTTTCTCTTTAAAAGCAATGGCATTTAATTTTGAAAAACTTGTTTTAAAACATCTACTCTACTACTATTTTCATACCAGGATTGCAGCTAGTGGAGTCATTCTGAGTAGTAAGCAGGCTAATTAACACTCATTGCATAATCTAAACTTGAGATTTCAGCACCGACTTCTTTAAAGAGCTTGTATCGTATTTCTCGGTGATCAATACAATGTAAACCAAATGTGACAATTAGCTCAATATGACCAAATCTAGAGTTGATTTGTACCTCCATTTATTTTTTTACTGCCTGAAATGGACCACGTAGCTGCTTAAACTTGAGGTATTTTTACTGGAAAAAATATTGTTGCCTGTAGCATAGAACTCTTCCATTTAGTTAGGTTTAATGCTCATTCCAATTATTAGTGAACCATCATTAGAGAAATGAAACTACTATTACTCCTAGGAAGAAAAAAAAAAAACAGTCCTAACACTTTCTTTTTGGTTTTGAAAGCCATGATTGTCTTTCATTTTGACTTGGTTGTTGAAAATATAGTGATCTACTACTACCAGATGCAACGTTTAGATGTTACGAATGCTATTTGTTTGTGCTTCAGGCTGAGACACAGCAGAGCAACAATCTCGACACTTAAAAGGTGACCTCTTCGTAGCAGTGTCCTAGTGCTCAAAACTTAATACCTAATGGGCAAAGTTGAAATAAAGTTGCATCTCTGTCCCTGGTTCTGCGTACAGTAGAGCAGTGGGTGGTTATTTATTCTTGCTAGAAAGCTCATGCATTCCAGCAAGGTTTACACAATTTCCTCGTAAAAACTCTAGGAGATCATTCGAGTAGCTGAAATGCAGTAGGTTATAAATGACTGTTAGGTGAAACTTTCTTATCAGGTGAAAAAGTGGCAATAAATTTTGGCATATTCAGCACCTACCTGTTGGGTTTATTTATCTGGGAATGATTTGGGAAACAACGAGGAGAAAAACATTAAAAGCTAACACCTAAAGAATGCTTCTTAACCCTGTCATGTTGCTTCAGTCCATTGTGATTACAGTCAGTATGCTTATGGTCTGCTTCGTGATCTATTGCTCTACTAGTTCAGCAACTTGGTCCGGACTTCAGAACCATGAACAAATTGCATCACCTCAGACTGCAGATGTAAACCGCTGAAAAGTGCGTACAGATTAGTCTTTGTTTGTCAGCAGTTGGTACAACTTAAGTTGCTTTTTGGTCAATTAAGGCACACATGACTGAGTGGTATGTCAAGCTTGGGAAGGTTGGCCTGCCAGCCTTTGAGGTAGGAATTCTTAAGGACTTAATCTTGTAGCCTTAGTTACCTTGAAGGTTATTTCAAAAGTGCTATCTGTGCTGCCTCATTCCTCTGTTATAGTCTATGAATCGATTTTATTACTTCCTGGCCAATTTTAAATGCTTCAGTATTTTTTTTTAACAAGATTGCTCTGTGCTTTGCAAAGTAGAACTGCAGATCAAATCAACTCGTTCATGTAGGTTTCTCTAGCTTAATACCAGATACTATCAAAAGGTGCTGTTCAAGGAGCTTCTTTTGATGAGAATTTCTCAGTTTACGTGCCTCTTCTTCCCATTCACCGGCAGGTACCAAGGATGAGAAGCATAATCTAAAACTGCAGGATTTTCAGCTGCTGCCAGAGTAACATTACTTTAGGAGATAAATTTACTTTAAGAAATTTCCGCTAGTATGTTAAATCCCATAGTTCACTACAGCAGCTGTCTAGAAACTGTAGATCTCAGTGTCTTAGCAGCTGAGACTGTAATGTCCTTGTTAGATTGAGTATTCTTTGCTAAACTGATTTTCAGTGTTAAGTGCAGTATGAGATTGTGTTACTGCTTTAAAAATACACTGAACCCTTCAGTTCAGGCGGTGATGAATCTCTTTACATCAGCATCAGAATCACCATCAGCTTGAGGCTGCTGTTTGCATCTGCTCTTTGGATCCCTATGGCCTCTTGTGTAACTCTGTATTAAAAAAAAAAAAAAAAAAAAAAAAGGCTGCTTTCCACATTGCCTAAATGTGTTCAAATGGGCTTTTGAAATAAAAATGAGGCCTTGAGGAAGTTGTAACAACTGTCTTCAGGCTGTCATCGTAGATTCGTTCCATGTAAAGAACCTTGTAGCTGACTTAAGGTTAAACATGGGATTTTGTTTTGTTTCCTTGGAGTTCCAGTAAAAATGAAGATTCAGAAGCTTCCATAATGTCAATAAATGGGATGAATTTACAAAGGGAGCCAGAGATCATGACAACTGCTGACTCTAGAAATAGTTTCTAAGCTAGGTACAAGGAGTTGTATTCTTAACCTGTGTGAACTGAGATGCAGTTGGGAGGTACTACAAGAAAGAAATAACCTTTTAAAATGTAATAGGATTTCATTCTAATTTTTATTTTCTTAGCATGAAACTTGCAGAGAATGTATCTGTTTTGTTAATTTAGTATCTGACTAGTATTAAGAAGACTGAATATGCTGGTATGCATAGGAAGTAAAGTAAGAGGAAACAAGTCGATACAAGAGGCAGAAGACTGACACAGAAGGGGATGTTTGGAGAAGTAAAGACAATTATAGATGTGTGAAATGAGAATTAAAGTGAGAAGACTGTATAAAAGAAGAGAACAGAGAAAAACAAGAAAACAAGCATATGCTTTTTTTCTCCTATTGAGGGAGCTCTTACTCCCTCAAGATAGATCGATCTATCTGTCTATATATACATATGAAATATGTATCTAGATCTAGATTTCATACATATGCACGTCTAGAGATGTGTGTATATATCTAGATATATATTTCATATCCTTTATAATACTGTAAAGGAAAATCTGAGAAAGAGTATATAAATTACAGTTGAAAGAGTTGGTATTTTTTATTAGGACATTGCATTCAGAGGGAGGGAAGATAGGGAGTTACTTTAACTTGTTGAGAGGTGGACTAGTAGATACAGCAGAATTTTTTTTTCCTCTCTTTGTTCTTGCTGCTTAGACTAAAAAAATAAAACTCTTGTCCATGGAATAGGCCGGGTCTTTGAAGGAACAAGTAGGTGGATTGGACAAGAGTAGCCCAAAAGTGTTTTAGTAGTTTACTCTAGACTAAAGTAATTGGTAGCTTATCAGCTTCATTTTCTTTCTAGATAGAATTTCTATCTAGCTTTCTCATTTTGAGTTAGAGGATCCACTGCAGTCTGAGAGGAAGGACTGAGACAGGCACACTTTATGCTGCACGTGCATGGCATGTAGGGATGTCTCCAGATTATGTCCAGTTTATATCTTTGTAAAGAAAGGATTACATGTCCTAATACCTGATGGTTTCCTTCTTTGGTCCTTCTTTGTAGTTAGCTTGTAGTTAATAGGAAATCCAGGGAGGAATTAGTAGCAAATCTAGGCTTGTCATTGGTGCAGTCTTGAGCTCAGCTTGTTCTTCTCCTTTTCTGTTTATTACACTCTTCTTGCATGTTTTCTCACTCCTTCACTTCTCAGGCAAGAGAAGGACAGTAAAGACCACAGATGCAATGCATTGCTTTTAAAATTTCAGTAGGACCATTTTATTACTACTTCTGGGAAACTTTTGAGTGCTGTTTTGCTGAAACCACTCCTTTCTGATTATCCTGGATCTGAGGTTGACCCCTCTGGTCAACCTCAGTTACTGTAGAGGTTGATATCTAGTGCAACTGATGCTCAAGTGCCATTAAAGCCAATCTCTTTTGAAGTGCTTTTGTCAGCAAAAGCTCTCTGAATGCTTCAGGGGCTGATACTGACAGTCAGATTTCCATATCTACTTTTACACTGTTTTCGGGAAAGAGCAAACACTTGCATAAAAATGCAAGTGTACATATAGGTACTTTTAAAATATTGTAATAAGTAGCAAAGAACTCTTCATTTAAGGAAACTGCAATTTTCTGTTAATACCTTGTATATGAATGTATAAATGCTACAGGGTTAGTTTTCTGTCTGTAGACAAATTCTTCTTTCTTTTTTTTGTTCTACCTAATTTTGTTGTGCAGTGCTGATATTGGCAAGTTGATTCATTACGACCATTATTCCCTTGTACATTGTACAATTCCCTTGTACAATACCTGCAACTAGATTGTGAATGAGCTTCATTTAAATTCTAGCTAGAGATGCTTCGTCTGAGATTATCATTAGTTACAGAGTGAGGAAGTTATCTGATATGTATTCAGTCAAAACCAATTCTTATTAAGTATATATACGTGATGAGCAAAGGTAGATAGGTTGTTAGATAATAGATCAGAGGTGTTTTGTGAAAGGTTGTGCTAATGAAGTGATACTTTTTGTCTAGAGACTAAAAGCATAATTGTCCACATTTGGACCATTCCCAACCCACCATACCCACTAACTCTGCAATTTGTTTTCTTTGTATTTCTCTATCTCTGCTGTTTTTTCATTCTTGGAAAATGGCAAGGAAGGAGCTTCAAAAACCCTCTGCTTACTCCTTCAGTGAAAAACTATAACAGTTACGTAAGCTATGAAGATCAAAAAATGTTTTGAATGTTCAGAAAATTCTTGTTTTAGAAAAACTCTAGAGCAGATTTCTGGGGATTGTAAGATAGACTAAGCATTGGTTCACAAAGAAGACATTTATTGATGAGATGTACATATTTCAGTGACAAATTTCCTTCATTTGAAAGGACCTGCTGGTGTTACTGTACGACCAGCAGGTGGTTGTCCTGCAGTACACTGTCTGGTGCCCTTTCCACATAAGGTCGCTTTTAAGCCTATCTGTAACTAACTGGCTTTCAGAAGCATCTTGACTTTCAGGTCAGCACTGCAGTGGTTTTATAATAATGCTTTGCTAATTTTTACATCCTTGGCGGAGGACAGCCTTGTTAGTATTCTTTCTTGCCACAACCTGATCATCTGGGATAGAACTTGTAGCTGAATCATGGAGGCTGGTACCTGTCATGAGCTCCTCCTCTGTTAATTTGTCTTGCTGTGAGAGCATCGCATAAATACGTCCTCAGTTGTAGAACCTTTTGCTGGAGGTGGCCTAAAAATAGAGCCAAATGCCTTTGCATTTAGTAATGTGTGGTGAAAGCTACCACTGTAAGACAGTTGGTTGAAGCATATGCTAGGTCCTGTGGTATGTAGCCAATCCTGAGGACTTGCCTGCTTCTGTTTCTCTAATTTATAATATGCTTGTGTTTATATCTGTGTATTTATGCCTATATATCAGTTATGTAATATCTGAGGGTAGAGTTTGTTTAAATCTCACATGACTTAAATTTTTTTTTAAGATTTACTTTATAACTACATTTGTAAACTGGTTTAAAAATGGGAAAGAAGTAACATCAAAAAATATGGAGCCTGCCTACAGAGAATCTAATGCGAATTTTAGATTGTGGAAGCCAGTTGTCCCCAATGCAGTTTATTGGAGCAGGAGGCTGTGTAACAGGATCAGAGTGAATTAGACTCTTGCTGAAGGGACTAATAGATTTCAGAATATGCAAATTTCTACTTTCTTCACTAGTCACCTCAAACGTATTATATTAAAAATGATGACATAAATTCATTTATATACTATATTTAAGGAAGACTAATCAGGTGTACAAAAATAGGATGGAAAACAACAGTTGACCAAGTTACTGTAATACAGAAAGTCTGAATGCATCATAGATGAGAACACCTTTGGCTATAAAATGAGTTTGTATAAAGGAGAATAGATTGAAAAGCACATCATTCCCTCCTCAGCAGGAGTTAAATTGCATCCAGTGAGTGCAGCCTGACTTCTGTGTCTGGTTTTCTGATATATGTCAAAGATTGCAAGCCAGTTGGAGAGTCAGGGAAGCATGACCCATCAGGGGAGATTACTTAGTTTACAGAAGAGAAGGCCGAAAGGAGCATAACTCAAAACATATTAAAGGCTATGGCAAGGTGGGAAGGAATAATTGGTTTTCTATGTCTGTGGTGGTTAAGAAATAATAGGTTAAAGGTGGGGAAGGGAAGATGAGGAAAAGAGGCCTAAATAAAAAAAAAAGAAGAATGTTCCTAATAGTTTAATAAGCCTTGATGGGACAAACTGGAATGATAATCTGTGTGTGTACACATTCATGATGTTAACATACCTGTAAACTATTGCTTTTATTTATTTATTTATTTTCAAGTAATGTTGTGAAATCAATTAGGATATCTTGCTATTGTGTGGGTTTATCGGCTAAGAATATGTTGCATAACGCTCATTGCTCCCACTGTCAAATTTATTATTTTAGGCACTTATTAAACTTCCTAAACTTTTTTAAAGATGCTCTTTGCATTTTATATGATTTCTTTATAAGTGCATACTACTTCTAGAAGTAACATTTTTTTCAGTGAACTCACATGTTTTGCTGACTGTTACGGTCTTGCTGTGAGTACTCTCTGCTTTGTCTGTTGTGCCATGCACTCTGTATCTGAATGCAAGTTATCTGAAATAGAGATTCTTCACTCTGTACTTATATGTAAAGTAAGGTACTAGTCCTCCTTGACTAAGAGTCTTTGTTTTCCTGTATCATGTGCAGGATAAGACTCAAAATACTACTTCATGTTTGGGACGAGAGAGGTTGTATAAGTAGAAACTGTCTGACAGTTGGGAGCCTGTGTAGATCTATAGTGGTATCTATGTACCAGAGCAGCTGTGTTATGTAGTATTTATTCAGTAGTTATTAAAGAGCAGAAGTAGTATAAAGTAACTTGCTGTCTAACAAATTTTGGAATCAGTTTTGCATCGTGTGCTGAGGCAAGTGTTTTCAGTGTTCTTTTGGGAGCTGAGTATCTGATTTTCCTTTGTTCATCTGGTTACGTGATTTTTATATGTAAATACTTCTTCTACAAGGAAATTAATTTTAGTCTTTTGGGCATTAAAGCTGTTTTTCCTGTGAGTATATATTGCTATAGCTGAGTACAAATGTAAGATATTACCTGTGAAACAAAAAAAGACTACTTTTAGACTCTAGTGCTCTTTCCTACACAAATTTTGCCTCTGTTGTTGCCAAATTTGATCATGATGGGAAATGCAATTAATTCACGTGAATTGTGCTATATCCTTTCTGTATGCGATGTAGGGTTGCAAGTGTGTGCAGATTTAAAGCATGTTTTGCAGGATACACCACACCTTTGCCTTTTTGGAAGGTTGATACAAAATCTAAAGTGCCACTAGTAACTAATCTTCACTCTAAAGGGCAGAAATATTCTGTATGGCAATGAGAAGGTTTTCCTATTTGTTTTGTTAGTAAATCAGTGAACTGGGAGTGTGAGGTCTTTTTGAGTGGGGGAGGAACAGGGAAGACTGGATCTCTGTGCCGCATGGAGTTCACCAGTGATAAAACTGTCTCTTGTTTTCAGTGCTTCTTTCTAACTTCTTTGCCTTTTTGACTACCATTGAGCTGACACTTTTTGAAATCAGAAGGCAGATCTTCAGATCTTTTCTGAGAGATAGCAACTAATTTAGGCCTGCTTTTTGTGGGTTTCTTTTCTCTGTAAGAATGACTTTGCAGTTAATGTGTTCAATTTGGATTGCTATCTTATATCTCAGGCACAGTCTGTTATAAATATTCTCTGCAACCCTCTTTAATCTAATTTTATCTGTCCTGAATAATTTGGTATCAGCTGCAAACTACTGCCATACTATTTGCATGCTTTATGAGAGAGCTTATGAATATGCTGAGTACAATAGGTTCTTGCGTCTTCCAGTCCCCATTAGTAATACGTACAGACTCTGTTTTGTCTCATGACAACTTGATTTCTTTAAGAGGTCTAAATAAAGGACTTTGGAAAAACAGTCTTTTTTTTTTTTTTTTTTTTTTTTTTTCTGTGTGTGTGTGAAGATAAGCATATGGGTCTGATTAATATGATTGGATTACAATAGATTTGAAAGATGAGGCTTTCCCTACAGAAGTAGACTCTTTGCAGTTTATCATATATATTTGCCATAGCTCTATATTCACATTTCTATTAATTCCATTCTTTATTATAGCATCTGATAACTCACCCAGTACAGAAGCTAAACTTGCTGCTTTGTAGTTCTCAGAACACCTGTGGAGCATTTTTTTAACATCTCCATTCCTGTAATTCAAAGGTCAACTTAAGTAAGAGATACGGATATGTCATGGTGCTTTTTTTTTTTTTTTTTTTTTTTTTCTCTCATTAGAATTATTGAATAAATGCCAATTTGACCTGCTGGTTTTGTTACAGTTGACGTACATCACCTCGTTAAAATACATCTTTTGTACTGACATTGTTTTGAGACCGTTGCTCAGTCTCTTTTGCCGGTAGAAAGGGCCATGGCACTTTTTTGAGGAACTTAGTTTCTTCAATATGAAAAGTTCAGCTAGTTCTTTTGCCGCAATTTTATCTTTAAGTGCTCCTTTGTCATCTTAGTTCATCAGTTTTTCAAATTCGGAAAGATTCTTGTTTGATTATTTGGAAAAAGTTCCCATTAGATGATGTGCCATGTTTTAGAGGGGATTGTCTTGGTTTGTCTTTGTTTTCTCTATTTGGACCTGAGTTCCATTGCTTGAAAGATCTCTTTTCTTTTGGGTTTTATTTATTGTTTTTTTTTTTTAATTATTATACAGTTATAACTGAACAATAGCTAGGCTGCTGTGTTATGCATCAACTCTTTTCCCATGGCTTGCTTTCTGTTAGTTGCAGTAGAAAATGCTCTGCTTTCTGATAGATGGCAGCATTTTGCTATTCCAATGCTTTGCTGGAGGAATTGGATGCCTAGCTTTAGTTAATATGTGCTCATAAGTAAGTAGTTTGTTAAAGCAAGGTGGGGAAGAGAAGAAAGAGTTCTACAGTCTTTCTCTCAAACTTGGAGTGAGTATAGCAAAGAAATGATACTAAATGTTGCATCATTTCTCTTCTCTGAGGTATTAGTATTCCTTATGAGCACCTCAACTGATAGGCAGATTTCCTTTTCTATATTCTAGTTTTTGTGGTAGCTTTTGGAGGAGACTGAATACTTTGAGTAAGAGGGAAAACTAGTTTATCGCAGAATTCTGAGTATGGCATATTTAAGAGCAGATAAACTGAAGTTCAGTTCAGGCTAAGCTCAAAGGGAAGGCTAGGCTCTGGATTTGAACGTAATGCCTGCGATTTTTTCTTCTAGCAAGAAATTTATCATTAGTACTGCCTGCCTTAATTAACAGAAGAGATTATCCCAACTGTTTAAAGCAGATGGTATTTCCAATCTTTCTTTGCATCTTTTTTTTTAGGATTCTTTCTTCCTCTGTAAATCTTCTATGAGAATACAGTCAGCGTCTTGTCTTTTTTTTTTTTTTTTTTTTTCCTTTTCTTTTCATACTTTGGCATAACCTTAAAAGCAGACTATCCCTACTAGCCTCAGAGTAGGATTTGGAGTAAAAGTTAATGCAATGCAAGTTAGAGTGGCTTGGGAAAAATAGATATGTCAGGGAGGGGAGAGAATTGCAAAAATAACTTGGCTTTTTCTTCCTGTTAAGTAAGTGTGCTTGATTTCTTTGAGTTAGCTGTGTTATAGATCATAGAATTGGTAAGGTTGGAAGGGACCTCTGGAGGTCATCTAGTTCAACCCTCAAAGGAGTGGGCCATATGAGAATTGAACTGATCACCTTGGCATTATAAGCACCACACTCTAACCAACCAAGCTAAACCTAACTAGTTATAAACTAGTTAATATTGCGGAGGGAAGGGGAATAATGGCAAATGTATTTTTATTACTGTTAAAATGCTTGAATAGTGAGGGAAGGAACAAAAATAATTCCTTGTATTATGTAAATACTATTTTTATCTCCAGATAAGTTCAAAGAATATAATGAAAAATACAGTTAAAATATTTGTTCATTATTTTCTTCCTGTTAACAAAAACGCTGAATGTTTTCTGCCTGTCTTACCGAGAGTACTTCAACATCATCACCACATGCATAGGAAAGCTAATTTCAAGTTGGCTTCTAAAATTGCCAGTTTGGTTAGCAGTGAATCTAGCATTTTACAAGTTGTGATCTTATTTTCTTGATAACCTCCATTTAGTCTGATTGTTTACTGCCAGTAAGTCCAGCTCTGTGGTTCATAATGTTGTTGCTAGATAGATCATGTATGAACTTTGGAGGACTAAATGCACAGTGTGTTTTGGGTTGAATTCTGGTGATGCCAAAGTGCATGATGCTTGTTATTCCTTTTCAATGTCTTTAAAACTGGTCTCAACAAAATGTCATGAATAGTGTGCATCCCCTTAATTCACATCTCTTGAAAATTGCCAAAGAGATCAAGAACATAAAAAAGGGAAGAGGAAAACTTTTTAACTGCTCTTACCTGACCTGAATAGTTTATTATGTCTTTAGATGTCACTCCCTAGAGATAGAGTGAAATTTTTGGAAATAACTCTTAAACTTTCTTGTAAGAAGGTTAAGCAGAAATGCTTTGTCCAGCAGGAAATCCACAGTAATGAGTGAATTGATTGCAACTCTGTTAGGCTGGACAGATCAAGATATTTTACTTGGATTTGAATCATCATCTCATTCCTGTTGTGAAACAGAATTTGTAAATAAGAAATTTGCAGATAAGTAACAAGGGGCAGAAACTTCTAAATGTTGTAATTTATGACTAATGATGGAACTTGTCTTAAATTGGCAGTGGAAGCAGCAATATTTTTTAAATAAGCCTCTTAAATGACATATGGAAAGCATTCCTAGCTTTTAATTCCTTTTCAAAGACAGTGTTGCTGAATTAACTGAAATAAGTATTAGTCTTCTATAAATGCGACACACATGATTAGACACTGCTGTTAGCTTGTTAAATCAAACACGTATCTTGTTGCCAAAAGTGTTTTGTTTCCTCCCCACTCGGGTTTATTGAGCACTTTAGAAAGTTGCTTTTATTTGCTACAGCAATATTTGATTATTTATAGTATTGGACCCATCTGTTGCAATTTGAGAAACCAGAAATTAGGAATAACTAAATGCTTAAGTGATTGATTTTTATTTTTTTTTTCCATCCAGGTAATACTTAATTTTCTGATTTGGAAGCTTGTTCTCAGACCTTAATGGATTCATATTAATGTTGTACATTGTTTTTTATCAAATGTGTGCAATTTCAGTAGTATCTACGTGTACATTTAACTTTTATAAGTCTGAAGATACAATCTTGCATTTCATGTAACATAAAACTTTCATGTCACCATTTTACTTCTGTAAAAGGTTAGCTGTAGAGAGCTTGTGAACAGAAACTGTATTAATACCAAATGAAGGGTCAGGGTAGAGGACAGCTGGAATGGTAGCCTAAGCTTTGTGAGTTCTTCATAAATTCTCTTGAGGAATATGTAATTCACTGAATGGTGAACATATTAGCCTTTGTAGAAGAACTTCATCATACCTGTGCTGCAAATGTTAAATTGTGTCACTTTCCTAATGGCACTCTCTTACTCGTAGAGCGTTCTTTGGGCCATAAATCTACTGAAACTGAGCGAATCCTTGTCTTGGAGGCATGGGTAATTGGCATTATCTCAATGTGGACAAATCAAATCATTGATTTGAAAGAGGAAAGAATAGCTTTTGTAGTGATAAAGATTTGATTGGTAAGGAAGTAATCTTATTCTTGATAAGCATGCAAATATGTAACTCGGTTTAGTCCATTCTTTCCCTTCCTGTCCCAGTCTTGAGTAAAAAGCCCATAAATATTCTCCTGGGAAACTTAATTCTGTGCTGTTTTTCGCCCCTTCCTCTCCCCCTCCCCACCTCCCTTCTGGCCAAACTATGAAGGAAAATTCTGTTCTTTGCATAGAAATTATTATATAGGTGCTTTCTCAGTACAGTGGAAGCTTTAGAGGAAATCATACGCAAGCAAGGTGGGAGAATATTTTTTTCAATGTAGCTTATGTTCTCCACCCTGTTCCTTAAGATGCAGGCAGTTAGAATACAGGCTAGCTCTCCGGCAACCCTGCTGTGCTTGTCATCCAATTCAGGAACAATATATGAGGTTCAGCTTCATAAATGCAGATTATTTTGTGTTACAAGTTTTAATCTTACCAGTAGAGGCTAAGTATTTGGACAGGATTTATCTTTTTTTTTTTTTTTTTTTTTTAAAGGTTGCATTTGTATATTTTATACACTGCAGATCGAGTTACTACTTTCAGTTACTTCTTTGAATAAGTTATGCATGTTCCACATTAAAATATTAATGGGGAAGATACTCAAGTCCTTGGCACAAAGAATAGAATTTTCCAGGTGAAGTGACTTTAGGTTGCAAAAAGCCATGCCAAGGCTACCATCTGTGTAATGAGCCTCAGGTGTGCTCCCTGCCATTGATTATCCCATCACTCTTGCCATCCTGAATGTTCCTAATGTTGCTCCTAAACTCTAAAACTTGGGCGAAATATTTGAGACTTAATATTTCTTTTGTGTCAATGCAATTGAAAGCATTGAAGTAACTGGGCGTGTTACAGACAAATGTGTCAGCATTTGTGTTTACTATTGAGTATCTCTTACTGTGGCCTAAAAGAACAGAAAGGCTAAATCTTGTCTTTAGAATAAATACCTAGGTTTTAAAATTCCTATACTGGCAGAATAAATTGGATAATGATCACCAATAGCTTCCTTCTCAGACCCAGGAGGAAATTGAAATGCCTGTCAGTCAGCTTGCACTAGTCACTTCTCAAGCAAAAGCCCACAAGTGTTTGTCAAAATAGATTTTTTTAAAAAAAAATATGTATATGCCGCAAAGTAATGTTAGTGTCAAAAGCAGGTAGACAGAATGTCTCCGTACTAAGAAAAACAAGTTTAGCTTAATGTTCTTTAGTATATAGTATTTGAAATGTGCAGTGATTATAGTAATATTGAATGGTGGTAAAATAATGGTGCTAAAATGTCTGTACTAAAATATCTCTATGTATATAATTCAGATATTTGTGCTTCTGTTTTTTACAGTGTTTTCTGTGCTTTTTCTGGATGACTTATTTGTATTATTTGGCAGTGATAGATTATTGCCTAGGGAAACTTGATTTTTACCTCCTATTTTAAAATTAAAAGAAATAATAATTTTAAAATACGGGGGAAATGATATTAGCATTTATAGTGAATTTTTTTTTAAAAAAAAACCCTGCAACTGTTGTGCCTTGTTAAAAGAAAGTCTTTAGCATTAAAGCTATAAACTCTTAATTGGTAGTACATGTGTGTGTTTTATGGAAATTCATATATAGAACTTTCTTTTTTTTAACTTATGGCAGAATTAACTTTTTAAATACTACTCATGTAATGTGTATAAATTCAAAGAAAGTATGAGAAGAGCTCTGGAAGTATCTTGTCTTGGCTAGTTTAGATACACTCACACCAGCCCCCAATCTGAACCCACCCTGTGTTGCAGGATCGCCAACAAATGTTGGGGTTAGCACGTAAACTGAAACTTGTGTTTTGAAAACTGTCTTTTGGTCTACCTGTCAAGTTTCCAATTCCAAACAAGCAGCTGAATTTCAGGGGAGGGGTTTGTGTGGGGAGGTTTTGTTTTTAATATCGGATGAATTCTTCAGGAATGGGGGAAAGATGACTCTGACCCTTGCTTCAGTGCAGCTTTGCAGTTGTGTCTGTCTCAGAACTTGCCTCCTGTTGGCCTGTGTTGGGACTTCCTGGGAAACTGAAGCTGCAGGTATATACATGCGCTCAGGAGCTGTCTCCTATAGGTGAAAAGACTGCAAGACTAGTGATGTCTCAAATGTCTTAATATTTGGGGTTTATTTCACGCTGCTGTTTCGTTAGTCCTTGTAGGTACAAGGCATGCCAGAAGTAAACACTTGTAATACACCTTTTTTATGAGGAAATATACCTAAGTCTGTCTTTTCACTACCGGCGTAATATTTCTGTCCTCTTTCAGTGCAGCTGGCATTTCTATACAATTGATAGAGTGCGATCATGCATTTTTCTAATACAAAATCTAGGTATTATGTGCTTAACAAATTAGGGCTTGCCAACTCTAGATAATAAATATTAATTCATAATTACTGTAGAAATACTAAATTTGTATTTTCAGTTTAGGATCATTGTTCCAGGGGTTTTCAAACATAATACAATTTGTTTGTGATATAGCACAGGATTTTATATGAAAATGTATAGTTCCCCATAAATCTGTCTTTTTAATTGTCAGGAATCCATGTCTTGTCTATTTATACTGTTCACCTAGGGATAGCGTGGCAGGTTGCTCAAAAGTAATGAAGATCCTGCTTTTTAACATCATTTACTTGTAATAATTCAGTCTTTTGTATATATTTCTCTTCCCTTGTTTTGAGCCAAGGCCAGAAAACAGTTCATTTCCACTCCCCCTTTTTTATTTTTTTAAATTTGTTTAAATTTGAAGTTACATAATTGTTTGGTAGTTGTCCATGGCAGTTTCCTTTTGAAATTTTGAGTCAGAAGTGGCTAAAAGCTGCAAAAATCTGGAAAAGTCTTGAACGCAGGCAAAGCAAATTTCTGGTTATACTTTCTATCTCTGTAACTATAGATTTAAGATAATAAGGTTCTCAGGTAATGAGTAGAGGATAAAGCACTTTCCTGCTTTCTTGTTTTTCTTTTATTTTTTCCCCTGTTCCAAATAGAATGTCAAAACTAGTCTTTTGAGATTTGGTGTTAAATATATTGCTTTGTGACTGTATGAGTGTGCATTTGTGTGTTTGTATATTTACACATTTTATGTAGTGTCTCATTTTTTAAAAAATGCTTTTGGAGCAACAAATGTTTTTGTCCTTGAAAATGAAGTATGATGTAGATTGTAATATCCACAACAAAATTGTAGCATACTTTAGTCTCTTACTCTAGGAAATAAAAAAAACAAGAGCCAGGATTGGCTTTGTGTTCCAGTTCTTCCTGGGCAAGCCCGTGTTGTAATAGGGTCACATCTTGTATTACTGCCAGAATTGAGGTATGCAAAGATCATAGCTGAGTGCCTGGTGGACAGGGGCAGCACACTTTAACAAATTCTGTAAAAACTAATAGCTTCCAGAGTAGTTATAACCTGAAGATTAAGACTTGAATTTGACTGTAATTTTACAGTCTTCATATGCTGTGAAACCCCTGCCTGACTTTATCTGTTCAGAGGAGTCTATAAGCAGAGATTTCTGTGCTGATCCATCCAGTAAGATGTGGTAATTACCCTGCTGTCTGTCAGAGCCTGCTTGAAGCAGATTCGGGGAAGCTGGGTCTGAATTTCTGCCTGGCTGCATCACAGCGACAGACATCAGCTATCCTGCTCGTCATTTACTCTTCTCTTTCCTTTCAGGACTAATTGGATATGAGAAAAATAATTTCCTGCAATTTTTTTTATTATTATTAAGATAATAAGCCTTTTACTTGTAGCAAGCCGGATCTCCTGTGTTTCCCTTCTTGAAGATGCTGAAAGTATATTACCTCTGTGTCAGTGCAAATACATCTTATTTTTAAAGAGCAATACTTCAAGAAGATTTAAAAAACACTTGTAAAATATTCCCGAGTTTGTTGTATTATCTACAATCTGACTGTACAGCATTAAAAAAAAACTTTAACTAGTCTCATAAGTTGAATTTAATTGTGAATATTGTTTCACTTTGATTTTTGTTTGTTAGGTTTTTTTAGCTCATTTCCTGTGAATGGTGTTTAAATGGTATCCTGAGTGCAAATTGTATTTATCCTGAAGGACTTGAAATACTGGAGGAATAATAAAACTTCATTTCTCGGTTGTTGGCCTGAAAACAAAAGTCAACTTTAAAAGCATTTAATGTATTGCTCCCTCTAGCTTTAATTGAAGCGTACAGCCTTGTTCATACTGAGAAATATAAATCTCATTAGATTCCTTTTAACAAAAGGGAAAGCTATAACATGCAAATATTCATCTGTGTCAGTTTTATTTTAACTGTTGCTTTGATTAGATTTGCTTTGAGCAGGTTTAAGTGGTTAGTGTCTGACAGCGGGAGTTCCTGTTAAAGATAGCTCAGCTGAATTGGTGGCAGCTCGCACTGAAGGGAAGCCCACGGTATTAGTGGCTAATCCAGCACTGCGCTCAATCTGGTGATTCACTGAAGAACAAAATTAGGCAGCTACGTTAGCCTATGAATTTGTTGTCCCAGTATATTAACTGGCAACCCTGTTTTAGGCATTTATATGGAACTCTCTAACATGGACTCTTACATCAAGCATCTAATTGAAAATTATTATTACCCAGTAGTGTTGTTTAGTGAAGTTGATCTGTAAATGAGCTGCTGATCATTGAGATTTTAATTACCCTAGTTACTAGGATTAATCATCTTTCAGTGTTTGTGGCTTCAGTGTTACTCACCTGTCCCTTCTGCATTCAAAATACCAGTTTTCAAGAAAATAGAGAACAGTTCTTGAATTGTGGCTTGTTAGCAAAGGTGTATGTTGAAAGATGTTCTTATCTGGCAGACTAGTGTAATTTAAAGTAAAAGTCAGTGCCATGTGAAAAGTTGGTGGATCTTTCCTTGTCCTGTTGAAAAGGGTTTTGAAGAAGCCAAGGAAATAGTAAAGACTTCCTGAAAAAAATCTGTAAGTCTGAAGAAAAATTAGATGTGAAATTGATACTAATACCAACCCTACTGAACTGTATTGTACCTAACGAAAGGAACCAACTGTGAGAGTGAATTTAGTAGTTTGATTCATCTGGCCTTCAAGGCTTCTAAGTAGTCGTCTTCCCTTTCCCTCCCTCCTCCTTTCTTCCCCCCATAAGGAAGGGCATACACAGTCAGAGCAAAGGTCTCGGAGCCTTGTTTTTCTCAACAGTAGATGCCTAGGAAAGAGCGAAAAAACAATGAGCGTGAAGTGATACCAATAGAGATTTGTGGCTCCAGAGTCCAGTGACTTGCAGAGAATAGAGGCGATATCTTTGTACTTAGCGGCACATGATAGGTTTCTCTGTTGCTGAACACACAAAGTCTCTTCACATTGTTTTGGAGCCTAAACAGATTTCTATGGTACAAATACCTGTATGATGGAATACTGACTTTCTTTTTTGTGAATTTCTACCATCTCATTTCACTTGATGCCTTCTACTTTGTGTGAGACTTGATGGCACCTTCTATAAAACCCTGCATGGGAGGAAGATCTTTATCGAATGCTCTGTCATTCCCAGCTGAGGCCTATCAATGTTTATTTGTTCCTTAAATATTGTTCAACACCCTTTAGTCACTCTTGTTGCTGTCTTTTTGAAACTTTTCCAGTTCTTTTAAATTTCGTATGTGTGTGTTTGTGTGTGTAAGGGTTAATATGCACACAGTACACTTGTGGTTTCTCTGTGACATGACAAATCTATGAAAAAACATTTCTTACAACCTTAAGATTTTCTTCCTTAGTGGAAGCAGTCAGCTCAGAATCCATGATCGATTATTTAAGATATTGTTTTTTTTTCTGTTTGCATAACTTTACATTACCTCTATTAAGTATCTTTTGCCATTTTACTGCTCGATTTCTTGATCTTACTTAGTTCCTCTGTAATTCTTTATGCTTGGGTGCCTGTCGTTGTTAGCTTGAATAGCTTAGTATCAAACATTACATGATAACTTCTTACTTTTTTATTTATCCCTGTCTCAAAATCACTATGAAGAGGATATTCATGAGCTCAAATCCTTGATGAAATCATACCCTTTCTTTCTTTTTAACCACTTGCCATCTATATGACAGCCTTCCCTCTTACCCTTGGTAGCTTTCTTCCGTTGAGTGGCTTTGGTGAGTGACCGTACCGAAGGACCTTAGGACGTCTTGTGAGCTGGAGCACCTCTTCTGGTTTCTGTTGACTTCAGATAAGTCTGATAGATCTGAGGCACAGCTTTCCTTCACAAAAACTGTGGTGGCACTTCCCCACTATAACAGATATTATACCTGTAAATTTAGTTCTTTAGAATCATTCTTATGATTTAAGTACAAACATTAGATTTACCAGCTCTGTAATCCTCTGGATGCCCCTGGAATTGCATGAAATGTGGTATGAGGTTCGGCATCTTCAGTTCTGTGGGACTGAAGCAATTTGGATCCCTTGGACAATAGTTCAGCTTTATTGTTGTAGAAGGGCAACATCATTAGTCCGCTTAAATCTTTTTCAACCAATACTTGAATTCATTGGATAATCTTGAATCAGACTGGATAAAAAAAAGGGTTCCATTATAAGTACCTTCAATCCCCAAACCCCCAAAATTAACTCCTTAGTCAGGAAAGTATTTTTGACTTGTTTATTTGGCAGTTGTCTTGAATTTATTAGACTTTTTTGACCTTTGGACACTCGGATTTTTTTTTCTTTTTTTGGTTCCTCCTGAAAACTGCTAACTTGCTGTTTAGTGTTGCTGATCTCTTTTTGGTCTTAAATGTCTTGATGTCAATGATATGCATTCTCTTTGGAGTATATTACATTTTCTATAACAGAGTGCCGCCTTCTTTTTCACTGTGGGTGTTTGGTCAACTGGAGTTTGGCATAACAAGAGGGACTTCGGAGATGAGGTGGAGTTCTTGGCCCTTGTTCCCATTGGTTCAGCCTGTGCCCATGTCAGTAGCTATGTATCAGGTACATAAGTATTAATCCTGGTTAACTAGCTATCCAAGAACCATTTTCCTCTAAATTAATTGTAAATTCAGTAAATATTCATAGGTGTTCATGAACATGGAGTTATAATTCTGTAAAAGGGTTTTTAAGGTGTCTCAGCAGTTTTAACTTGAGCTTTATTAGTTAATAAAAGGGACTCATGCTGTGTTGTGGTTATTAAATAAGGATTTGAAAGACTTGGATTTTCAACATAAAAACGCTGCTGAGCTTTAATGTTTCTTGCACAGGAATTTGTATTTGACTGCTTAATTCACTTGTCCTCTGTTGCATCTGAAACTGAAAGGTATTTTATGTTCTGTTGATGCTAAATAAAACAAAGGTTGCATAATCAGCCAGCCAGGTCTTCAGTGATGTTGGCTGAAAAAAAAAACCTATCTTGGCATTATACCATTTTCATAGTATAGAAAATTTGCAGAAAATGTAATTGCTATGGGCAACAAGAATAGCATTCAATTGGCTTCCTGAGATTGTTCTGAACAGAAGCAAACTTACGTTTGTATATGGAATCTCTTACTAGCTTTTTAATGACAGTTTTAAGAGCAAGTGCAAAGTAAAGGGGATGGCACTAAAAAAGTTGCATTTTACAGACTGTCAGGAATTTGCCTTACAAAGCAGAGTTCCTCTGTTGGGCTGTTTTCCTCTTGCCCATTTTGAGTGTGCTTCTATAGCTAATGGCTATTCCCAAAAAGAAAGCAAATTGGTTAAGAGAATAATGGAGGGGAGGCTCAGTCTGTTTTGAGGATAAGTTGTAGGTTGTCTATTACTATGGATAGCTAAAGCTGTTCATCAGAGTAGGCAAATGTGTAGCTTTGAGAAAGGTGGTTCAGGCTTGATCTTAATTTCAGAAATCCACTAATATAAATGTATATGAACTTGGAAAACAACAGTAACAATTTGAGCAGCACTGGCATTTTTATATGTTGTGGCACATTGTCTGGTATAATTTTGCGGATGAATAATCCACAGTCATATATTAAAAGACCAACATGCAGGCTGCTTTTATAAGCTTTGAACTGAAAGTATAAACCTGATTTTTTTTTTTTTTATTTTTTCCCTTTATACTTATTCAAGAGCATGAAGACAAACTATTGTATCTCTAACATTTAGTATACCTATGTTTAGAAAGGAAATGACAATATAAATAGTAATGTATGAACTCATAGCACACTCCATTTTACCCCTTACCCAATTGACTATTCAGTGTAATTGTGGGCAGGTGAAGAGTGAGGGACTATAAAGAGTCAGACTTACCCAGAGGCTTGGAAAAGCTTAAGGAATAAAATACAGGTCTCCTCTTCTGAGGTAGCAAATACATTTTGTGGATCCTTTCTGCTCATTTTCCCTTCATGTTATGTTATGTAATTGCCAAAAGGTCTCCAAAGTAAAAACCTCAAATGAAGAGATGAGCTGGGGAGGGCATCCTTTGGAGAGAGTTCTTTGGCTTGGGAATTTTGTTACTCTCTTAGCAGGTTGTACAAGCTCCAAAATAGTTCAAGGCCTCTATGGGGTTTTTCTAGGCTTGCTGTAGGTGCATTGAGAATGCTATACGTGCGATGGGATAAGAGACTTGTTGCTTCTGAATGTCTGGATTCACTGTTCTAATAAATTGTAAAAATCTAGATAGCTGAAAGAAGAGCAACAAACAACACAAAATAAACATTATTTTTCTAATATTTGTATGTTCTAGTCCTGATTTTGATATTACTTTTCTCCTGATATCTTTAGCCAGATGAAATGAATACAATTGAAGTGCAGAAGATACTCCTTTTTCCTCAACTATTTTTCTTCCTGATTGTTTGAAGTTACTGCTTTTGAGTAATATTCAACAGCTATTTAATATGCTTTCAATATAAAAAGGGAAATATGCCCATTTGTATAACAAGGCAGAAATACTACCTGATTGGCACACTAGAAATAAGTAGCACAAACAAAACTATTAACAGAAGCAAAGATATAAATGATACGCAAATAAGAGAAAATGATTCATCTCTGATCTTTGCATATATAGTATTCTTCACATGACAAATGTTTCATTTTTTTTTTTTCTTGTAGTTCTCTAGACCCATGTATACTCTCTTTCTTGGCTTTGTTTGAAAAATGTTCTTTCCACTTGAATAGGCCATCCATCATAAAATAATCAGCTGATAGTTAAATGAAGATGTGAAAACATAATGGGGAAAGGATTTGAAACTGGTGCATATTTCCAGAGACATATCTTCAAAATATGCATGCAGAAGGAAGAAACTTTACATTTCTGTGATGTAGTGTAAATTTTAGAGATGCATTTTGAGGTATTTCTTATAGTAGAGCAAATTCAGGAAAGCTGCTTGTGTGGTCATGCCAAAACTGAGAAGAGAGAGCTAAGAGACACACATATATAGACACACATATACAAAATACAACTGTGGAATCGTTTTTAGGATGCCAGAAGCATATTTAAATTCTGTTGTGGAACTCAGCTGTATATAATTTGCAGAAAAAATTATTATGTTTAGTAAAAACATGATTTACATAAGTCAAAGCTTTAATAAAATCCATATTAAGCCTAGTTATAAGCTTAAAACTGAATCATATTTCATTATGAGATAATGGGGAGTTCGCTGGGACTTAAAATGCAGCTAAACATAATACAGAGCACTGATCTTATTAAAATGAGCTGCTCTGCTGTCAGAACAGATGATCAAAAGTGTGTGTATGTGAACTGTTGCTAAGAAGCTTTTAGAAAGAAGCAAAGATGTTTTAAGTATTCACCACCTGATTTCTTGATAAATAAATTAAAAAACCTCCCATCTTGGGCTTTAATGTTTCCCATCATGCTTTCTAATTCTGTGCTGAGTTTAATGAAATTAATCTTATTCCTATAATATCTTTTTGAGGCTCATTGAACCTGGAATCTTTATATCAACATAGGGAAGTCTGGCATTGTCTTGGTGTGCTGTGTGAAAGCAAGATTTAGTTTTTGGATATCGATATCAAAACCTCTGAGAGATTTTAGCTTCTAATTCTGAATTTTTTTTTTAAACTTACGGCAGCTTTATCAGGTGAAGGTTAACATACAGTTCGAATAATGTTCATTTTCTGGAAATTCTGTATACAGGATTTATTTTCCTAATTATATATTTGTCATTTTTCTTTGAAGAGATGTTTAGTAATTTGCAAGTTGCAAAATTTCTACTCATTTTCTACAAGGTATTTTTATCACACTTGTGGATTTTGAAACTTTAAATATATGTTATTTTAAAGAAACACTTTCAAATTCAGTGAGAGGCTTTTCTTTTGCAAGTAGCATTTTGCCATTTTGCATTAGTTAGTAAACCAAACAAGTATTTTGCTTTCACATGCTTTTCATAGCATTTTCAATTTCATCAGTATACTTACATAGTTATACTTTGTAGATCATTGAGAATAAAATACAGATGCATCTAAAGGAGAGGATTTCCCTTCCAAAAAAATCCGATACCCTAAAACTTGATTAAATTCCTCTAGGAAGTTGTCTAGATGTTGTCAATGTTTGAAAAACTGCAAAGTGTTTTTCTTTTTTTTTTCAGCTTCTTCTTCTTGAATAGTTGTTTATAATGGGAGATGATATCCACAAAAACTCAACTTCAGAGCCAACCTTTTAAACTAGGAAACTGTTCTATAGTTGAAAGAAAACTTTTATAATTTGTGCTCAGCACAATGGGATTTTGGGGAACAAAGATAATAACTGAAATAAGAGAGTAGTGTTTGTTTCAGTTTTAATGGATTTTTCTTCTTTCCCGCTTTGGTGGCTTCTTTTTTTCTTCTATGTCTGGCAATTACAAACTAGTGGTTAGCTAGATTTAGATTTGTAGAATTGATCTTTCTTCAATAGCAATTATTTTGAAATGGAGAAAATAAACTCTGCTCTTTAGTCTTTTTATTTATAGATCCTATGTAGATGAAAACTTTTCTCACTCAGGAGACAGATCTTATTATAATGACGTCTTTCTCTGAGCGAATGCGTTGCATTTTACCAGTTGGAATGACTGAGAAAGTTCAGAGAGCAGCAGTGGTTAGGGTAAATGATGAAAGGTTAGGTGATGAGGGTAAGATAAGTCTAGATAAATACATGGAATATAATATAATACTCATTTCCTTTTTTCTTAGAGAGATCGATGACCTCTGGTCTCATTATGTGGTAAGGAAGTACTGAAATTCTCATCAGGGGGAGCAGGCTTTTAGCCTAACGCTAGACTCTAAAATTCACTAGACTTTTTCAACCTGGTTAGACCTCATAATAAGTTGTATTGTTTTGTTTTAATGTGCATCAGTATACGGAAGCTAAACATCAAGTTAGTATGCATTCAAAATCAAATGAATGCAGTTAGTGTTATGTGATTATAATTAATCTTTTTTATAGTGATGTGGTATTATCTCTGTGGCATATGAAATGGGGTGCTTCAGTTTGCTCATGCACATCAGGTTCAGCTCTGGCATTGTGCCACTGTGCATCCTGATTCCTGGGTTTGTGCCTGGAAGGAGTTTGTGAAGTAAAAGCGCTATCTATCATTTTGTGTGCGTTTATAGGCAAAGGGCAAGGATGAATGTTCAACTAATTACCTTAGTAAATATTTTTTGTTTTCATGCCAGAAGGATTTTCAAAGCATGGCACTGTAGCAGACAATAAATTTCAGATAGCTGTGACAAAAGGTGCAGATTCTCATAGTAATTATTGTCACTTTTCTATAAAGGTATCAAAACCTTATTTTTAAAGTTAGTTGTTAGACGTCAGTGAAACTGAAGAATAATGTCTTGCTTGTCTGTCTACCATTACACCAATCTTGTGTCTGCTGTACCAAAGGTTGAGGATTTGGTGCATGCCTCCCAGGTGGCAGTGTTGATTCCAAAATCATTTAAATACTTCTGTGCCCAGCTGTGGCAGAGCCCAGAAACTGGGCTGCATTGCTTTTGTAAAGTCTCAGCAGCCTGCCTGGCTTTGCTTCAAGCTTGAATGATAAGCAGAAAAGCACTTAAAAAAAGAAAAAGAAAAAAAAAAAAAAAAAAAAAAAAGAAAAAGAGAAAGAAAAAAAGAAGTGCTTACTGCCTGGGGTATAGCTTTTGTCTTCCCACAAGAGGGGTAAGATGTTGTGTAGTGTAAGAAATAAATGCAATGACTGTTAAACTGTCTTTTGCTTTATGATGCTTTGTTTTAGTTTTTTAAAAAATGCATATACAATAAATATGGAAAGAAGGCTGGGAGGTTAAAAAAACCCAAAATATTGAAGACCTCTGAACTACATATATCTGTCTTTGGAGGAGTTAAAAGATGCTTATCTCTTGGGAAGGGCTTAAATGTCTATTTTCCTTGACTATGATCTGTGCATATGAATAAAAGCTAGCCTTTGGTATCAAATTAAGCAGTTTAGGAAAGTAAATGCCTCGATTATATATAAAGCGATGTAAAGTTGTGGTAATGTTCTTCTGAACATAACATGAACTGCTTGTTGAACAAGCCCTAGTCTCCCTTCGTTTGCGCCTGCACACCTCATATGCACACCCCTAACCTCCCGCTCCCCCCCCCCCCAAAAAAAAAAAAGCTGTCCTGAAATCACCAGAATAGGATAATTCTTAGAGTGGTTTGGAGAGCATTTAAACAGATTTGTTGCCTTTATCCGATTCATGAATTGCACTGCTTAGCATTCAAATCATATGGTATCCTGAAAAGATTTTCAGTCTATTACAGTGGCATCATGTAATTACATTGAAGCACATGATGATAGTATTTATAAAGCCTTAGGATGCCTTGCAGGAAAATAGTGCAAATAATTATCCGTGCATCAATTCAGATTTAAAAAAAAAAATAAAAAAGAGAGAAGAGCAAAATCGATACTGCTTGGTGGCCGAGTTTTACATATTCCAATTAATGATTTTGGATTTGCCTTCAAGTTCTAAAATTGTTGGGAAGTAGGCCATCTCACGCCGATATGAAGTATCAGGCCATTTTAAATTAAAGACCGAGCATGCTCATACCGAGTACCGGCTCTTGGATATTGCCGTGTGTGTCTCAGCCCTCGGCTAGTAGAGCTGACACTGAAGTAGAGGCGAGCACAGCATGCCCTTTTGTCGTCATTCGATCCGTGAGCGTACGTTCATTCTGGACCGGGGGCTCGGAGGTGTGAGACGCAAGGCTTGCTGTTACATATAAGCCAGTGGTTTTGGTGAGTTAATATTCATCTCTTTCCTTTCTCATGCTTTTAGATGTCTCAGACCAAAGTCAGCTTCATACTTTTCTCCGGATAATGGCATCTATTTGAAATGTCTCTGCTGCTGTCCGTTTAAAGCTTTGCTTCAGTAAAATAATTCTGGTGTGTGTGTGTGTGTTAGATTCTTTCTTTATGGAAAAAGAATTGCTTTTTTTTTTTTTTTTTTTTTTTTTTTTTTTTTTTTTTTTTTTTTTTTTTCTTCAGAGATGCTAGGCTGTTTAGCTCAAAGCCCGTAAAAATGGGCATAGGTATGTTTTTATTCTGATCAGAAATCAACTAACTACTCTAAATAGAGGAACTATTATTTTAAAGAACAGTGATTTCTGTCTCTATGTTCTAAGTCGACTTAAATCTAGATTGTTTTGTGTATCTCGCATTTCAGAGGGAAGATTTAAGACAATGCTGAAGATATTTATTGTACTTGGTTTCAGTGAAAATTACTAATAAAAAGCGTAAGTTAATTATTGTCATCTGTTCGATCTTAGTGATAGAAGTGCAAGTATTCCTTTTTTAACCCACTAAGAAATTGAAAATGCTATCTCTTAAATGCTGTGTTTTGACAGCACTTTCACAGAACCTTTGGTAGCATGTAATAAGAATTTCTGAACAATTTTCTAGCACTTATACTAGCTAATATGCATCCTTGGTATAGTTCAAAATTCAATTAAATTTTAAGTAACTGTATGAAGACAGTGTTTATAATTAGAAGTAATTTCTTGCAATTGATTTTTTTTTTAAAAAGCTTACTTTGCTCCAAGAACATTTGTAAAATATGTCAAAGTGTGTGCATTTAACCTATAGAAAAGTCTGTTAATAATGTAATTTGAAAATAGGTGGTAGATTCCTTCTTCCTGCTGCCCTCCCCAAAATGTTGATTCCTAATCATACTTTTCCTCCAGTGAATAAAGGTGATGCAAGATCAACCTTTTAACTGGACTTCTTTGCATTTGAGGGTTCAGTTGTGACATAGTAGAACTACTTCCTAAAATACTGTTCATCACTAGATTGAGATTGGAGGTGTTATGTTTAGAATTTCACAAATATGTGTGCATATATATCTCTCTCTATATGGTTTATATATAAACTTCTTTATATTTTTATATATGAATATATATATATATATGCATAAAAATAAAAAAGTTGTGTTCTAGATAAGGCTAGAAGTACAGTGGGAAAAACTGGCTGTCAGTAAACTCTTTGAGCCTAAGGAAAACATTCTTGCTCAGCCTAACCCCTGTTATGATTCTGATTGACTTGATTTGTGGGAGGAAAATCAGTGAACTCACAAGCTTTATTGTCTTTGCAGCCTTACTGAGACACTGTTGGAAAGGAGACAGGACTGAGACTAACATGTGCCAGTCTTGAGCTGGTGAGGAACAGCTTGCTTGGCCTTCTGATACAGTGTTCTCAACAAAATCATCTAAACTGATGTAACAGTAAAGGCCTTTAAAGCAAAGCTTGAGGATGATAAACTAAATTGAGGCTTTGCTGTGCAAAAGTTCTCAGAGCACATCAGGCAACTTGCACTTTGCCAAAGCAAGACTGCAGAATGCAGTTATCTGACAAATGATAAGATAAAGACAACAAGGGGTAACCTGTGTTGTGCAACTTTTTAATTCCAAAGCGTTTAATGCATTTCTAATAATAGGTTTTTACTATCTCAAATGTGTCATTTTGTAATGCTGGCATGCTCAGCTGCCACTTGCTCAGAGTCGTAGAGATCTCAAAAACATGAAGAAGCCCAACAGATTTGTTGTAGGAGAGTTTCTGGCTGAACAACAAACTTAGAACACCTGTTAAGACATCTTGTAGGAAGGAACCAAACAGATTAGAAAAGCTTGGATCCATGGCTGAAGAACAAGCAAGAGGAATGGCCATGTATGAGCAACAGAGAGATAAAGGGTAGGCACATGCAATGAAAGCAGCACTCAGCTGTTTTGGCAGTGTTCATTTACCACTGCAAGCACATCAGTGTGGGATTTCTTGTCTGAGTCACTGAAGATGCTGGAACTATAGTATGATTTTCCTGAGGTTCAGTCACTTTGAAATAACGCGTATAAAACATCCTATTTTTTAATAGGAAGGGAACAGCGTCTTTCAGAAAACAGGAATTTGTAAGCATTAAACATTAAGTTAGATTATTTTTTATTACCTTGGTCCTATATGTTTTACTCTTCAGAAAAATTACGCTTTCTTTGAAAATAAGTGCTGATTTTGGCTGGTTTTCCAAAAAGAGAAATTCTTAAATCCTAGTTATAAAGGTTAACTGAAGTTTTACAGGCAGTCCTACTCTTTTTCCCTAGTGTCCAAGTCTGCTTTTGGTCGTTTAGGTTAGCATGCAGAAAAAGCTGCCTTCTTTTTATGATCTTAGCTAACAGCCATTGTGCTTTAATAGATGAATTTAAGATCTCAGAAAATGTGACACCCATATTTCACCTTTGGTTGCTATAGTTTTATTCAGTGTTTTGTTAAGTTTATGTGCTTATTTATGTGCATATGCACACATAAATATACACATCTGTATTACTGTATATTACATATATATGATTATGTATAAAATGCAAGAGAAGTGGCTGCTGGTAGTTTAAGTTTATTTAGAATGCACTTTAATTGCTCTGAATTGGACAGTAAAATGGGACACGGTAGTCAATTTTTTTCAGTTTCAAAGAACGTTACTATTCAGTCATTTTACATGTCAGTCATTAATAGAGTTACTTTTGTAGATCAATATATTGTAATTTACGTTGAAATACCAGAGTATAAACTTTTAAGTTCTTATGACTCCACTTTTTAGACCTACCTTTAAGTTTTTTCAGAAACTTCAAGCTTTTGGAAGCATCTGCAATGTGTCCATTCATGTGATTAGCAATTTAAGGTATGTAATTCACCTTGTCCAGGATTTGTTGAAGAGGATGAAAAAATTGATTCAGTTTTCCAAGTGAATAAAAGGCTTCTGACTTGTTAGTGCTTTTTCATTAGAATGCTATACTCATAAGAATGTTGCGCTACTGGAATGGTTTTAAACATTGAGTATTTTTTTAGATGGACAGCTGCCAAATCTGTGAAAAGCATTTCATTTACAAGAACATCTAGAGTCTGTACCACTATTGAAATAATGTTTAAATACACTTTGTGCTACTTGATTTTATTTTTTAATAAAGATATTCCAACAGAATAAAAAAAAGGAGGGGGTGGGAATGAGGAAGTTGGAGAAGTGAAGGGGAACTTCTTGTAGGTATATCACTTAAGTTGCCTGCCTGCATTTTTTGAATGATGAAAATATTCTGAGCAGTGAAGGGCTCAGTCTTTTTCCATTCAGGTTTAAATGAAAGATTTTACTATTGCTGACACTTGTGCACACTCAGTTCATATGCCAGATGGAGAGCAGTGACAATTTTAGACTGAAGGTTATGTCTTAAAAACCTTGTTGGCATTCTGCATCCAATTTGCTTGACCCATTTTAGATAGTGCGCTACAATCTCATACTTCCAAGGGAGGAACACTGTTTCTCAGTAATTCCTTTTATAGAGTGGAGGAAGGAGTAGAGCTATATTTCACAAGTGTAAGCTAAATTTACCTTTTCTAATGAAAAGGAACTGCACAGCAGTACTCACTTTAATTTGCTCTAATGACAGTACTGGATTTGAGATTTTATGTAAGTATGGTAAAAATAAAAAGACATTCTTTATGTATATAGTATAAGATGAGAAACAGTTTTATTAAAATGAAAACATAAAATGTTACAGGTTCCCTGCAAGTTGCTTGTTCTTTTCATTTTATAATAAATTACCTTATTTTATTTTTCTTCTTTAAAAACCTTTTCAGCTTTTGGTTTTTACCAAGAGTGGAACCAGTAAGGAGTTGACTAAATCCCAGCTGACTTAGCTGAAGATTCTCTACTTTTTCAGTACATTAAGGTTTAAGATAGGTATTAGATACTTCTGTAAATTCTGGGAGATGTTAGCTGTAGTGTACTAGATCAGTGCAATTCAGTAATGAATATGTATTTGGGAATGTAGCAATAAACCTTTTGAAAATGGTTTTTATATAAAATGAGTATTGGGAATTTTATGTTTTCCCAAAAGATGATCAAGAGTAAAGTATTTCCTTTTGTAGGTCAGAAGTTCATCAGGTAGCAGCCAGAGAAGGGAGAAAGGCAAGGGGGAATGTATGGGAACATTTCTCAAAATCACGTGTAAATTTTCAGGATTTTTTCCCCACGTGTTTTGGGTATGATGCAACATAGGTAATCCAAACATCTATCATCTTATGTAATGTCTTCAGCTAAATACATGTATAGGAACTTCTCCCTGCCATTGCTCCTATGTATTTTTTAAGATAATCCTGGAGTATTATCATCTGCTCCGAAGAACATCAACATTTAAAATATTATTAGGAAAATCAGTCTAATATACATCTCAGTTCTTTGACAGGAAGTAAATGGCTTAATATTTAAACATTTTAATGACTTTGAGAAAACTAGAATTGTGTTGTGGGATCTTGAAACTAATCTGAATTTAATGGAAGTGTGTATCATACAGCAGTGTATTTATTTGTAAACTGATGGCAAATTGATGCTCTCCCAAAGCACTGCCATCACAAAAAAGGAATGAAAAGTTAATTTCGGTGTATTTCAGTTTATTTGAAAGGGGCCTGAATGTGATCCATGTTGTTACTTTCGTTAATCTAAGAGTCTTAAACCAAAGAGGGCTTATATAGAAATGATTTATTCAACTTCAGGATTTGAAGTTGCTCCACACATCTGTTTGGATGTAGTTATATTGCAAATGCTGCCTTTGTATCTTTTGCCTGTACACATACACTAATGTGTGCATATTTTTTCCAGGGAACTGTGTAAGCATCATAATATAACTGTGCTAGCAGAGAATCCCTCATCTGCAAGAAAATTAACAAATGGGCAATTAAATAAAGAGTAATCGATCAGTGAATACATGGTATTTTGTAACAAACTAATATTCTTAATGGAAGGACCCTAAAGCTTAACTTCTAATAGTGCAAAATTTGCTATGGGGTCTTTCTTACAAATGTCTATTTTCTAGGGCAAATTAAGTGCAACCCGTAATTAGATTAAAAAAAAAAAATGCTGTATTGCACTTTATTTTAAATTGTGCCAGTTCTTTCTCACAAGCCAAGATATGTGAAGATGATATTCAGTATGTAATGAAGGCTTTTGAGACAACAATGTTCTGCTGTGGATCAAGAAAGGTGCAGAGTTTCAGAATTGTTATTACTAGAACAAAAGATCCAGTTTTGAACAGTTTTGTTAAACAGAAATTTACCTAATTTGAGAAACAGTATCTTGACTGGGAAATCTGAGTTTTTCGCTTTGTTTTGCATTTTTCTTCTCCCTTAGAGAACAGAACCTGAGATGTCAAGGCTGTCGTATTGTAGGTGAGAAAGAAATGGCCTGATTTAAACAACGGCATTTTCTGTAATGATAGGCCATCTCTTCCTGCCAAGCCGCCCAATACTTGTTTTCTATATGAGCGAAGAAAAGACAGATTTCTTTAGTATCTGTCATTTTGAGGCTGTCAAAATAAGTACTTCAGTGTCTTCTGCGAAGGTAGCTCAAAGTACAGTATGGTTATAGCCATAATATTTTTCCTGTGGAGACAACTTCAGTTATCTTTCTCGTGAAATCTGTGTACTGTTCAGTAGATCACAGCACTGCCAGCATTGGAAGGCAGGAGTTGCATGGGGGCTGAGGGAAAGAGGAGGAGGCATGACTCAAAGAAAATAATTGTAAGAGTGATGGCGTTTAGCCAGATGCTAAAATTATATCCTAGATCTGATCTTACCAAAACATCTGTAAGATGGCCTTTGGTCAATAGGAGTGGGAAGAATCAGCTGCTGAATGACTGACTTGTGCCTTTTGGAGAACTCTCAGTTGAGACCTTTCTGAACTGCTTTTTAGAGTCAGCTAGTTTGATTTTTGGAAACAGGTACTGATAAGTTTAGGCTGAATTTAATTTCCGGCTGCTTAGATGATCAGAATAAGTTGGTATTACTCCCCCAACCTTCCATTGCAGCATTAGTAGTTCACAGTTCTGTTGCATTTAGTTGCTTTAATTATAGGGTGTATTTTATATCATGGCATTGCAAATTGGAAATGGAAACAGAAGTTTGCTTTAACCAAGGTCACTCAGGAAGTCCAGTGAAGCAGAAAGTAAAGCCGAAGGGCATATCTAGAATGTAATTAGCTTGATTATTTTGACCTCTGAGTGACTGTCACTAAAGTATTTTGGATATTGAAATGTGGCCTTATGACTGCGAGTGCAAAGCTCTACCTGACCCAACACAAGGAATAGCCAAATAGCCCCAGAGGAACTCTGTGCTCATAGAGCTGTGTTGTGTCTGAGACTTCAGCTTCCACCTTTGCTTCATCCCCTCCAGAAACTCTGGGTCACTTTCAGTTAGTTCTGGTGTCTTAACATGGAGCTGCACTGTACCACGATGATATGTTCGAGGTCCTTTACTTCATCGGCTTGGGATCATGATCACTGAGCCTCATCTTGTTCTGTAGTACTTCTCATTGGGAGCATATAATCAAATTGATATTTTGATTCACTGGATATTGTTCTTAATTTCATTAAAATGTCTTGGTGTTGAAATTGAGTAAAAACAATTTTGATTTTATTTAACCAGAGCTCTTAAATATATTAATTAATGTGAGACTTCAACAAGAAGGTAGTTATTTAATTTCTTCACTTTTCTGTTATAGTAACAGAATTACTGGAGAAGTGATGTGTCATCTTTTGACAACTGTGTTGAAGTGATATTAGGATACTCTGACTTTTCTCCATTTTACATGCAAGTGTCTGCAAACTTCTACTGGACCTACATAAAGCAGAAAACAGTTTGAAAGCTAGATAAAAGGGTAGCAACACAGAAATGGAGGGAATAAAAGCTAAGAAATGGAGAAGTTGGTGCTGGTATCAGAGTGTGTATGTTTATGTGCATGTGCATGTGTGTGTGTGTGTGTAAAGGTTAGCCAGTACTTTGCATTATCCACCACTACATTTAGGTTCTGTAACATTTAACTTCTGCACTTTCTGCTCTAGGAAGCACTTCAGCTTCTCAAACTATTTTTTTTCCTCTTGATACCACTGTATAGTTGTGTCTGAAAGGATGAGTGAAAACATTAGTCATTTTCCTGAAGACACAAGGAGAAAAATAGTCTTGATAATGTTTTTTAAATGTTTACAGCTGGTTCTCAGCAGAGCTCTGTTATCTCTGTGGTGTGGAGGGAAGAGCTTGCAACTTAGAAGATTGGACTCTACTTCAGTTCTATCTAATAGTGTGCTGGGGGGGGAGGGGAGGGAGGCACCTCTTGTGCGTACCAGTAGCCTTCTCAGGTACTTATTTCTAAAGATCTAGGCATTGTGATTGATGACTACTCTACTTCCAGCTTTCTACAAGTTCGCTTTATGGAACAAACAGAGAAATTTAATTGAAGAATTGTAAGTAAGAATAATCAATAAAATCTTGTACCTTCTGATCAAGAAAGTAAATTCGATTAGAAGGTAGTAAATTCTTCTGCTGACTCTTGGTGATTCTGTTTATGTCGCAGTCCCTGCTCTGGAGGTAGGAATTATAATTTACACATTTTAATGGTTTGAAGTTACTGACAAGCAAGTCTAACATATGATCCGTGTCTGGAACAGAACCCAAATGCATAGAAAAACGAACTTTTTAACTACTAACTACATGATCTTTCAAAGTGTGCTGAATTACTTATGACTGTGCGCTAGTCAGTTATCACTACTAGTTACCACTAGTTTTTCTGTCAAAATATTCAATTCGGGTTTTCTGATAGGCAGTATTCACTTGTGCATCAATAGGTGTGGATCATTAGAGTTTATTTGGCAAAGAGATGAAATGTTCTGAACGTGTATTTTCATGTAATCACTGGAAAAAATGATGGTATGTGTTTTACCAGACATATATAGTGAATACTTGATAGTCTGAGATACCAAAATGATTACTTCGGCAGTATTTTATTTGGTGTACTAAATTCCGTCAGGGGGATCACACTCGTGAAGATAAACAACTACTGTGCACCAGTATGAACTCTTTTAAATTCATTAAAAAGAGTGAGAGAAAAATCATTACAAAGCTATTTGTCACACCTTGGTCCTAATCCTCAAGGGAAGTCTCCAAAATGCTTTTGAAAGATGAGCATGGGAATGAAATGCTTAGATCTATTAGATCTTAAAAATCAGGAACTCAGTAGTTTCATACCACAGGTTTCCTGTCCACTTAAGCTAATCCCATGGTTTTGGAACCTTCCCCTGTAGGAAATAAAGGAAAAACAAGGTGATTAACACATCTCCCAGCATCTCGATGCTGGACGTAAACTCCTTTCTGTCTCAGGTAGTCTTATTAACATACTTATTTTCAACTCTGGATAACTGTTTTCAACTTGCTTGAATCAGTGAAGATCACTGTTTTTATTTCAAGCTTGCATTTCGACTTCTGCTGTAGAAGCTTGTAGCTGTTCTCCAACTTCATTCAGAGGAGTAGTAAAAGATGCTGATCCTTCTATAAACCTTGCTTTCCTTGCTTCAGTACTGCTAATAGTATTGCATGTATCAATGTTTGACATAATTACTCTACATGATCAGCACTCTCTTTACTGGCAGAACATTCCTAAACAGATAGGTTGGTCTTTATAGCTTATTTTTAGCAGCTTATTGTTTTGTTCATTAGAAAAAGTGAAGAACTTGAAGGCCTAGAACTGCTTCATGACAGGCCATGGGCTTTAACCTGATTGCACAACAGTTCTTCAAATTCTGAGAAAACAATGGAGGATTTTTTTCTCTTTGCTAGAAATAAGAGGGACAGTACATTAGTTCTTTGAAAGAACAGTAAAACTGTGACCTAGAATTTATCGAAATTCAATTACAGCCATGTTTATTATAACATCCTGTGGGACTGCTTTAATATATTAGATCATTTTGTGTTTGTGTAAACACTGCACATTTCAGAAAATGATATATTAAAAAGTGCAGCATATAGGCTGTTTTTAATACCATGTTACTGAATTCTTTTTTTTTGCTGAGTTGCTTTAAAACTTAAATTTACCAGAGGTTTTGAACTGTAAGCTTAACTCTTAAACTTAACGGTAAGCTTAATATATTCAGTTTTGACTAGTAATTGATTGGTAATTGATTTTCATAAATGAGGTGTTTTAAATTTTGTATTAATGTTTTGGACCTTCAAATATGGGATCAGTACATCCCCTTTCTGAGTATATAAAAGAAAAAGCCACTGAGTTGTTTGCTGTAATTCCTTAAGGTTTCTGAAGATGAATGGTAACTGATCATGGTGTAACTCACTTTGGAAGGGACCACAGGAGGTCTCTTGTCCAACCTCCTTACCCAAAACAAAGTCAGCTGTGAGATCACATCTGGCTGCTCAGGGCTTTATCCAGTCAAGTCCTGAGAACCCCCAAGGATGGCGATGGCATGGCCTCTTGGGGCAACCTGCTCCACTACCTGGCTATCCTTCGTGGAGGAAATAGAGGTTTAGATAGGTTGTAAGAAAATCTATTGTTTCCGTACATGTCTGTTGTCTCATGCTCCCAGCATGGTCCACTGTGAAGAGCCTGGCTCCATTTCCTCAATAATTTCCCCATAGGGACAGGCGGGCTGCTCTTAGGTCCCTGAAGCCATATCTGTTCCAGGTGAGCCAGTCCAGTTCTTACAGCCTTCTCACAGGGCAGGTGCTCCAGGCATCCTGGTGGCCCTCCCCTGAACTCGTGCCAGTTTGTCGGTGCCTTTTTTGTATTCGGATGGTGACAAAACTGTATGTGGTATTACAGTGTGGGCTCAGTAGAGGAGGATGACGGCTTCCCACAACCTACTGCCTGTGCCGCTGCTCAGACAGCCCAGGAGGTTGTTGACAGTCTCTGCTGCCAGAGCCACTGCTGGCTAATGCTCAGCTCGCTGCCCCACATGAACTTTTGCGCAGAGCTGCTCCCTGGCAGTCAGGCCCCAGCCTGTGTCCTTGCAGAGCTTCCCTTTCCCAGGGACAGGGCTCTGCTTTTGGTTGTGCTGAATGTCCCTATGGTCCTGTTGGCCCATCCTCTCCTCTCCCCCTGTTTGGACTTCAGTTTTTACCTATTACGTGTTCACATCCATCTAGAACACTTGGTCATCTCTTAATCTAGCTGGATTATAGCCTTCAGCAAAATCTTTATTCACTTCACTGGACACTGGTTTCTAGAACTATGTCATTCCCTGTTTTCCTGTAATTTGCTTGGGTTCATGACAACTTGTTTGCAGCAGAATTTGCTTTGGAGTGTGGGTTTAAACAGTACTGTATCTTCACCAAAACCATAGTGCTTCCACTTTTTTGTTACTAAGTAGAAAGCTCTGTGCCAAAGGGTTGCCAAAGTAAAGTATCTGCAGTGTTGCTGATTATCATCATGCGTTATGCAAGCATTTTCTTAGAAAATACTACACCACGCTTCTCATCAGTGTATTTTTCTTTTTTAGTACTTCACTATGCCAGCCAGAAAATTTGAAATGTTACAATATCAATGGTTATTGGATTCACCTGTTGCATTCCTCCATTGCCTTATTAAATTTTGTGGCAATATTAAACATTTAATAGACTGCAGGCTAAGCAATAATCATGCTTTTAGATGACAGTTTGGTCACATTGAATTCAGATTTCTAAGGTTATTAGTTACTATTTTTATACATGCTATAAAATTTTAAATAGAGATGTCATTAGATGAGGCTAAATGGCATATCAGGTGCCACAAATTTAAGCTAAAATACTTGAAATAAAATCTTGCAATTAAACTTTGAACACAGTAAACTGCTACTTGCATAAATAATTGTTTACTGTATCTGTGATATTTCATTGAAGCTAGACTAAATATCAGAATTGTTTTTAAAAATGCTTGGTTTAGATCTTTTAAAATCTGCTTTCATATACTCTTATCTGTTATAACTTTTTGTATAAATAGGGGTTCAAGATGAATGTGATTTAAACTTGTGTTTGTTTTTTGTAGATCAAAATCTTTTTGTTTTCCTTCAATTCTAATTTGAAGAACATTTAAGAACCGTATTATATGAGGAAATGGAGCTTGTGGAATGGTGTTTTTTTCTGGACTTTTTTTTGGCCACTGGGGGGAGCAGAAGACTATCACAGACTTTAGAGAGTGGTGCAAGAACATTCATCTGCATTAGAAGATGCAGCTTTTAGTGCTGAGCTGTGGGAGACTGTGGAGTCTTCACTGCTGACTTATGGTTGAAAGCCTGTTTTATAGTGGATAAAAGTCTTAAGTTTCATGCCTTAGAAAAGGAAGGAAGAAACCTGTAGAAAATAGCTAGAAAATAGCCTCTTCAGTATGAAGATTGTGGCTGATGTAGGCTTAAGGAGAGTTCTAAAATTCTTCTCTGAAACTTTGTTACAGACATACTAATGGCAAGGAGTCTTTCACTATGAGACTCTATATACATACACACACATACATTTATATATATGTGTGTGTATATATTTATATATATATGTAAATAATCTTGCATGTTTGTATGTGAGAGACTGCATCACTTGGATGGGCATACAGTTTGCTTTATTTAATAGAGAGTGCTGTAGCTGAGCAGAACATACTTAAAAAAAATAATATACAGATGGCTATTGCTGTAACAGAGATTGGAAAGATCCTTCTGGTCTTCCAGAAGTTAACCTAAAAATACTCTTACACTAAGAACATTGGAAAGGAAGAGACTATTTCATTTTTGTTGTTTATTTTGTTTTAATTGCATAGCTTAAAATCAAAGGCTGTATATGTGTAAGGTACTATAAACATCTTATTCTAGAAAGGCTAGCAGCTGTAGAGGTTTAATCTGTTCATTCCCAGACAAACCACACTGAATAAATTACCATTTTTACTGGGGGAAAAGTGTCCTAATGGCTGTTCAGTCTTTGCCTTCCCTGCTTCCCTTGCTGAGATTGCTGCAGGCAGGTTCTACTATGTATCTTTTTCAACCTGTTTGGTACTTGGCCCAGAACAAGACATTTCCAGTTTTAAGCCAAGACTAACCTTCTCCTTTAGAAAAACTTGTTTGTTCTGTTCTGCCAACAGCTATCGGTCAAAATTCCTACTCAGAATTCATTAACTCAGCACCCTTTTATTCCAAGGATCCTATGATCTAAACAATATTTTTCTCCTTATCTTATGCACTATGTGTTATGATAAAACAAACTTTGCACCTCATGGAAGCTTAAGCTTTAAATAGCTCTCATCCATGTTGCTGTAAACAACCAGGCATTTGGGGCCTGTCATTCAGTTGAGCTTAACTGTCATTTAAAAATAATGAGTATCGCAGATGCATCTTACCTACGCTTGGTTAGTATCCATACAATGCAGTCCATAAGATTTTATCTTCTCTTATTCAACAATTGTAATATTCTGCTTTCTCAAAAACTTCTTCAGCCTTCCTGAGAGGCTTCTGCTGTTTTATGCTAGATGAGCATGATTATAATTCCTTCTGTTTCGAAAGGCAGTTTCTTGGTCTAGTGCAGATGAGCAGCTTGCTGTTTACTTTTTCCTGTGCAAGAAAATAGATACCTTGTCGCTGCTTAAGCCAGCCAAACATGTACAAGTCTGTTGAACTAGACTGTATGCGTCTGATGATGCTGAGCAAGCTGGCTGATCTCGCTAGCAGACTGCTTTTTATCATCTTTGAAATATTCTGGTGTTTAGGGGGAGGTCCCTGATGACTAGAAAAAGACAAACAGTACAGCCATCTTCAAAAGAAAAGTAAGAAGGAGAATCTAAGGAATACAGATCTGGTAAGCTTCATCTCTGTTCCTGGGAACATTATGCAGCAAATTCTTGTAGAAACTGTTTCCGGATCTGTGAAGGCTGCAAACAACTACTGTGTGGGTTTATCAAAGGAGAATCATGCTTAACCATCCTGATTGCCATCAATGATGAATGGCTTTTCGGGCGAGGGGAAAGCAGTGGATGTCATTTACTTTTAGCAAGGCTTTTGTTTTAGTCTCTTGTAATATACTTGTAGCCAGAATGAGATTATGTGGATTGGATAGGTGGACCACAAGGTGGGTGAAAAACCTAATTACACTGTTGGGCTTCAGAAGTAGTGACCAGTGGTGGCGGGTCACAAGAAGTGTTCCTTGGGGTTGGTAGTGGGACTGACAGTGCTTAACTTGATCATTTCTTCCTTTAGTTGCTTTGATTTAACTTGGGCAGTGGCACAGAATGCACCCTTAGCCAATGTCCAGGATGACACGGAGCTTGGGAGGGAATCAGTGTGCTGGAGGGCAGGGCTGCCATTCAGAGACCTCAACAAGGGGGAGAAACAAGCTCTTGGGAAGAGGCTGAAGTACTGCAAGGCAAACGTGCAGGGAGAGGACTGACCAGCTAGGGAGCAGCATTCCAGAAAATGGCCTGAGGGTGCTGGTGGGCAGCAAACTTGGAACATAAATCAGGATTATGCCATTGCTGCAGTGGTGAAGGCTAACCACCTACTGACTGCATTAGCAATAGTGTAACCAGCAGGAACTAGGAAGTGATTATTTCCCTCAGCTCATCCCTTCTGAGACTATCTGGAATACAGTTTTCAGTTTTGGTCCTATCGGTATAAGAGACAAACATGAAAGGGAGTTTGTAGAGAAGACAGAGGGAGATTCTTACCAGAAGTGCACAAAGGAAGGACAAGAGACAGTGGTCCTAAATTGCAATAAAGTACATTCTAACTAGATAAAATAAAAAAAAAAAAGTGACAAGATGGTCAAGTATAGAGAGGCTGTGATATCTTCATCCTTGCAGGTTTTTGAAACTGAACTTGAAAAGACCTTATGAACCTCATCTGATTTTGAATTTAGCTCTGCTTTGAGCATGAGACTGAACCTCCAGAGGTCTTATTCGACTTACATTTTTGCATCAATCTGATTTCTGTGGAAAACCTTTTCTGACTTAAGATTTTTGTATAGCATAATACTTGTCTTATGGACAGTCTGAAGGTAGCCGTTACATTTATCAGCTGTATTTTCACTAAACCAGATGTCTAAAGACCTTCTCATGAGTGTAAAAACCTAAATCTGAGGGGAAAATAGGCAAGGCTTGCATGTGGTCATCTGTACATTTGTCCAGAGCAATATTATTTCTCTTCTGTTGCTTGATGCAGCTCTGTTCTTTTATCTTTATATTTGCTTGAGTGAAGGAAAAAAAGTCATTTTCCTCCTTACTTGAAAATTCCCTTTTCAGGTAAGGTTTGATGGAACACTCTGTAACTCTCTAGCGTAGGAGTGTTTCAACAATCACAAGTTGTGATCAGTTGCTCTAATCTGATTTACATGTTTAGGATTAATCTTAGCTAGCTTACATTTTTATGATACTGAATTCTTTGTTTAAGATTAAAATACTTAGTGCTGTATGCTATCTCAGTTCACAGGCTCTTTAGAAGTGGAGAATTTTTTTCTGGGAAGTAGTGATTTTTTTTTTGGTATTATTTTCTACTGAAGCAGAAAATTGGAAAATAGCAGCAAGCTGGTTTAATTAAAGTAATAATATTAAGTTTTTCCTTCATTCAAAATTAGCCCTTACATGGCGGTAAACTGCCATTTTTGGGTAGGAACTAACCTAGTTCTTTTCTCTTTCAGCTTTCCTGTTTGTCTTTGTCTTCAAGCACCATGTGTTATTACTTTTAAATCTTACCATGAAATCAGGGCTGGAGGTTGTTAAGGAAACTTAGATTCTACTGGAAATTGCACAGCTCTTACAAAGAGGGGCATTAATACCTCGGAACTAACAGGGGATTAATTCCTTCTATAAAGCTTATCACGTAACAAAAAAGGGGGGAGGGGAAGTCCATTTAATTTCAACCAGAAGATCAATTTTGTACATGCAGTGTGCAAGTGAGAGTGAAGTATAGTCCTTATAGTATTGGCCAGTTACAATGTGACTGATAGTAAAACCTCTCATTAATTTTCCAACTAGTTTCTGGGATGCTTTTTGACTTCAAATCTCTTATTCCAGACCTCTCTTGAGAACCGTGGAAACACTTCTGCTCAGTTTTGAACCACTGACTTTTGCCATTTTAACTGTGACAGATGGGTGAAATTGTTTTAAAATACATGACTTAACTGAAAGGTGAGCATTTGTGGATTTTGAAGCTACCCTCTCTGTCACAGAAAAACAATTATATAATCTCGCCCGTTGAGAAGAGCAACATCTTTTTAAAACTCTTTATTTCCAACTTGCATTTCTTGGACAATTTGTATGTATTGCCTCTGGCTTTTAGTGTTCTTTACCTTTCCTGGTATATATCTGTACAATTTTCAGTCATCTTTGTTTAGTGTGGTCCTGTAGCACTTCGTGCTGCTAGGCTGAATAAGGCATATTCCCATAGTCTTCTCGCACAGAATGGACAGTCATGCTGGTAAACTTTTATTTTTTGCTCTAGTTTAATGTAATAGATATTACTAATTAATTGGAATAGATACATGAAAAAAATCATAGAAATATTTTGATTGTACTGTCTTTCAATCTTTCTCAGGTTGTTAACCCATGGTAGGGGGAGAGGAAGGGGGATATGACAAAAAAAACTTTCACTGGGAAGTGCAAACTGCATGTTTTACCTTAGAAATAGTTGGGATACAGAGATCTTGGGTTAGAACCACCTGGATATGTACGGGATGCTCTCCTCAGTAATTGTTTTCAGTTGTCTGTCTTGTAACTGATACTTTTGTTAGGGGAATGACCTTACATTTGTATTCCTGAGTTTTATTCCACTCTTGCTGCTCCTTCTTCTTGATTATTCATTTCTTTCTGCATGAAACTCATCTGTTTCTCATACTTTTATCAAATATAATTCATATATTGGCTTTGTGTCACTAGCAGACTTCATTACTTTTTTTTTTTTTTTAAGTTACTAATGAAAATACTAATTTTAAGTCAGCTCTCTTCTGTTGTCCAGAAATGAATTCTGGCAATAGCCAGCTTTACGTCAGTGAGTCCTGTTTCTGTATTTGGCTGCTTCTCTTTAGCCATTTTCTTCCCTATCTCAATGGTACTCTGTTTCCATGCATTTTATTCTCATTAGTTCATTTCGCCTCTCAGCTCCCATGACTGATACTGTTCATGCTGAAAATTGAGATAGAATATTACTCAGTTTTTGGACTCCATCTTGGCTAGCTCTCATCTCTCACTGCATACCAGTTCATTTTTTTTCTTCCGTTATTCTTTTGTCTGAAGAGGCTTCTTCAGTGCCTAGCTCAAGTTGCTTCATTTTTACTTTTAAAGTCTAATACCCTGTTTCTGGAGAGTTCTTCGTTTTGTTTCCTTAGAATTTCTCTTCTTATTCATGTTTCTCTTTTTTTCTTTTTTTTTTTTTAAGTAGTTAATTATCCTGTTCAGTTTGGAACTGCTGCCTTGATTCTTCTCTGTACATGCCTCAAAATTTTACTAATTTTATTGTCAAGAATTTCAGACTTTGACTGTACTGAAAGGCTTGTGTGGCTCTCAGTCTAGTTGACTCAAGGCAGTATTTCCTAAATAATGTTTGTGTTGCTTACTAAACAAATTTCAATTAGCATGGTGTTAGTTCAGGACTGTTTAATATCTGTGGGCTGTGTTAAAAATGTGTGATACAAATTTAAAATTATTTGGGAAGACAATTTTTGATACTCCATTATTTTTCTACAGAAAATTCTCTCCCTAGGTTTAACTTCAGGGATCTGTAGTAGACACTCTTCTGGGTTTTATTTGGTGGGTTTTTTTTTTTTTTTTTTTGTTTTGTTTTGTTTTTTTGGTTTTTTTGTGTTTTTTTTTTTTTTTTTTGGTTTGATTTTTACTTTTATAAAGTAAATTTTCTCAACACATAGTTTATTCATGCTGTTCCCCTGCTTTTTGTACTTTCAGAGTAGATGATTACTCTGGGCTTTTCTTCTGTATGTAAATTTCCCTCAGTATCTGTATTTTGGTCATTCTTCTTTCTGTGGTGGTCTTCACAATGCATGTTGTTTTACATCCTGCATTGATAGTTTGGATGCATCCATTCTGGTATAACAGTTCCTGACCTTGGCATACAAGGATTATTTTCCACTAGCTTTCATCCAGCCTTCTAGGCTTTTGTTCCCAACAGCACAAGCAAGTCTGAGTTTCTCAGACTGGACCCCAGAGTACTCCAAGTGACCAGGCCAAGGCCTTCTGCATGCAGGGTAAGACAAAAGATGGAGAGGCAGATGCTGGGGCAGAAGAAGGCAAGGAGCGCGAGAAGGGTAGCTGTGATGAGGGCCACCAGGCAAAGTCGATAAATTTGGAGATGTGTAAGCCAGAGTCCTTTTGTCTGCTCTGCCCCTTGGTGTCCGCCTTCTAGTGCTCTTCCCTTCGTCTGACTTTGTCCTGAAGAGTGACAGTACAGTGCTGTGTTGTTTGGTACTAGTCTTTCCTCTTCCTGTCCATCTCAGGGAGTGTCATCCCTTTGCTTTATGAATATATGTGCACAAAATAAAAACTTTCTGCATGTTGAAGGTAAATTGGAAGAACGTATTCAGACAACATAGCCAGCACCTGTCTTTTCACTTTTCCTGACTTCAATGTTTTGTCTAATCAATGACATACTGTTAAAAATTTTTTACTCTTGGCTCCTGTTGAAATTTAATTCTGCTGTTGAATATATTTTGTTTTCCAACATTTGCAAATAATGATTTTATGGGTAGAATGGAGTCGGTAGTTTGGAGCTGCAGTGACATTTCAGAAGCATGTGACATCACGGGAGGATCAGCTTTCTCCCAGGGCTGGGAGTCTGACAGCTACGCTGCTTTTTCTCCGGGTCGGGGGGTTGTGCAGTGCTCATTGGGGAGCAGCTTCAAAGAAAAAAAGGGTTTTTCCTCACATCTTGGTGTGGTTTTGTTGTCGTTTGTGTCAAATTTTTGCTAAAGAATGAATTTCCCTGGAGACTGGTGAGTAACTCTTATTCTTTGGCATACATTTTAAGTGCTTCCTTTCAGCATGGAGATTATCATCCTCCTTTGGACAAATACTTTATTTTTTTTTCCATCCAGCATTTAGTAATTCATAATGTATGTGAAATAACATAGAACATTTATAAAATTCAAAGTTAACATTTTAAATGGAAATCTAATTTTAAGTAGCTATTAAGTGTTTACTGATTTATTACTTTCAGTAACTGTGTACAACTTCCAAAATTTTTATTCAGGCACGCTAGTCTGCAAGATTACGTGTTTAAGACATCGAATGTTGCAGGAATTTGAGCTTTTTTTAATTAGCGTGCAATACCAAATGGAAGTACTCCTAAAATACAGTTGTAATTTAACATACAACTTTTAAGGCAATATAATAGTTTTAATAACGTTTTACAAATGTTATTTTGGGGATTTTGTGTGAGTGTGTGTGTTTGGGGGGAGGGGACCAAATGGAAAAACAGACTCATTTCTAGTGAGTTTATGTAAGTAGAATCTGCCAAGATGTATGTTTGTTTCTATGTGAATGTCATACATTCAGCCACAAAACCTGTCGGTATAAAAATTGCTTAGTAAAAATATATATATATATATATTTGCAATCTAAATTTTAAGTAACTGAAGTACACTTCAATTTCTGCCTTGTGGTAACTGTTTTCTCATTGCAGAAGAAATACAGGTTTACATGTGCCCTCTTCTCTAGCACTTAGTTAACTCTGAAAGTCCTGCAGTATTACCACATTCAGAAATCTTGGCAGATCTCAATTTTGAAAGCATTTTTATTTTAATGCTGATAATCTTCCATTTTATAGCTACAGGAAGTATTTTGTGATGAAAGTCTAGGATTTCCCTGTGTTGGTTTTGATTTCTGTTTTTTCTTAAGGATGGCAAGTTTTGACTGCTGAATAGACCTAAAGAAATCTTACTCAGCTGTTTGGAGATTCTGGGAAGTAGTAAAACTGTTCTTGGTGAAAGTTAGGTATTGATTTCCAGCAGGAAATCAATTCTAGATTAAAATTTAGATGATCTGAATCAGAACTTTAGATAGCCAGGTGGATGTAATATGTTAGCTTTAAGAAACCGATGCTCAGGATAATTCCATTAATGCATCAGCTGACAGTTTTTTATGGAATAGAAGAGTGGTAATATTATATTGCAGATATAGAATTGATATATTTATGATAGATGTGATTTGGCAGATTACTGTGAACATAAGTTTCTCTGTAGCTCTGATTCTTCATGTAAATAAATGGTTGCCTTCCAACACAGAACAAAACACGATGAGCTGTGGGGAAATCCTTTCTAAACTATCTTGTCACAAATATGCATATTATATCATTAAAGTCTCCAGAATTAATTTTAATATTTTTAATGTCATAGTCTTACCTACTTAGCCTTTTTAAGCTTGATAAATCAATTGTTATCACTTTTTTAAATGTAATTTAGGCTTAGTCCAGATAGATCAGAAGCTCTGATACAAATCTTCCAAAGTATTTAAAATGAGTTGTGCTTTTTGGTATATGTAAAACTCTTGAATGTTCTATTACATGGGAAATAACAGAGAAGTTCTACACAAAAAGAGTTTTTGATAGAATTTGAGGTTAGGAGCTATATAAGTTGAGTGACAAAAACAGTGACTGAAATTTAGGTTTGTGCATAAATTTCCCATTTGTTGCTTTTCTTTATCCAAAAAACAAACAAACAAACATGCAGCTATATTTTTAAATAAATTAGGGAACTTGCTTAAATTATTTCCAGTTTAAAGGAAAAAAAAAAAAAAAAGAGGGAGTGAAATAGGAGAGGCTTTTCTTTCTTAAACATATATCTAAGAATACTAATTATGTAGGTCAGCTTTTTCACATAATTGTTAACATGAAGCTTGCTGGTTTTGTGGTCAGCTGAGTAGTGCTGTAGTCTCTTAGTAGAATGAGTTAATATGGTGATAGTTGGAATTTTCCAGTTACTTTTTCCTACCTATACTAGTGACAGACTTGCTCATAATTTTCCTCAATTAGTATTTTTCTTTAAGGGAGAAAAAAGGTACAGTGCACATTTGAGCAAATGTTTATAGATCTTGAGAAGAAGTGTAGCTTCATAGAATCATAGAATGGTAAGGTTGGAAGGGACCTCTGGAGGTCACCTAGTCCAACCCTCAGCGTAGCCCATATGGGGCTACCTGTGCCCCATATGACCTGTGACCGTGCCATTAGCAGCACCAGACTCTAACCAACTGAGCTAGACCTGCCCCCTGACTTATGTGGATAACTAGGATAAGCTAAATGAGGAATATTTTGATATATGTAAAGGTGCACATTATATGACCAAATGATTTTAAGATACTTCTATCTTTGCTTTTTATCTGAGTTGGAAATATATATATATATATATATGTTTTCCTCCAGGGCCAGTGTATTTCTTCTATTGTTGAAACTATAAATTTATCTAAATCATAGTATCTCTAAATTGTGCATTTTGAGCACCTAGTATGAAAGCATGTTCAGGATTCTGGACATTCAGTGTGGTCTGCATTTTCTTTTATCTGGTTGTGGGAAAAGATTTGATTGTAAAAAGAGTAAAAGGCTGGGAAACCATTAGAAATTTTTAAAAGCTTATAGTTTAGTGTTTGTACTTGGGAGGGGGCAGGGGACTGAGCAGTGAAATAGTTGAAAGCAATGAGCTTTGAAAAGATTCTTTACTACAACATACCTTGCACCTGTCTATTAAAAAAGGTAGGACCAATGTTCATGGTAAGCATTACCACTTTTTCTGGCTTGATCTTGGTGAAATTCATGAATGTATTGGTTGGCCTTGATGTTTTGTTATTTATGCATAAGCTTTCAACTTCTAGAATTTTCTTTTTTTTTTGCTAAGTAGGTCTTGCCTGTTTTTTAGTAGAGGTTTTTTTTAGAGGTCTAGGGAATGTTTTTTCAACTCTGTCACATTAGAGTTGATGCTGTTGAGTCCAACAAAGATGCTATTTTTGCAAAAGACGAATGTATTATAAAAGTTAGAATAAAAAAAGCCATTTTGAATGTTCTTACAAAAACTCCTTGCTTGTTAATTTTCATTCTTCTGATTTCTGAGGTATTAATGTTATACATATTCTGTAACTATCCTAGAGCCTAGCAAGATCTGGTTTTGTTATCAGAAGCTTGAGAACAAAATTATATATATTTTTTTTAATACCCACACAGCTTTTTCAGTTCCTCTTAGGTTTGAAAATAAGAAAATGAATCACTGCTTTCAGTGCTTCATTTCCAAAACAAAACTTCTGATGGAATTAAAGGTGAGTTTCAATACATAGCATTGAAATAAATACTTTTTTTGTTTTGTCTCCCTTCACCTCTTACAATAACATCATTAAGGGACACTAGCAGGCCTATTCAGGTGGTAGCCTGGGGGCCACCTGCAGCCCTGAGGGCCTCCTGGGGAAGTGCTTGCGGAGGGAGGGGGCAGCAGCAGGCTTCGTGCTGACTCTGCGTTGGCAGAACTTTCTCAGCGTCCTGGCCCTAGGCAGCAAGGAACCCCAGGAACAGTAGCAAATTGAGCATTAGCGTATGGTGCAGTCGATGGACGTCTGGAAATTTCCCAAACAAAGTCAGTAACTCCACATGTTCCTCCTTTTTGGGAGAGTCATTCCAGTAGCATTTTGATCATATACCAGACTTACTCCTTTACCATTTTTCTGGCAGAATGACACATTGCTATTGAATTCTCTCCTCTCCACTTAGCCCCAGCCTTCCATCTTTGAAATTCAGGACTCTTGCTTTATGGTGTGATGCAAGGATCTCTTTGAGACTCAGGTGGGATAGAAAATGAATCACTAGTAGTCATAGATAGTAGCTAATTCCAAGTGAAGACCTGGGTTATGGAGTTGCAGTTTTTGAAGTTGTCACTGTTTTATGATCTTTAATCTCTTATTGAATCATCAGTCTTAAACATGATACAGAAAGATTTTCAAAGGCTGGGTCTTTATGTGACATTTTTATTTGAACATCTGCCATTAAGGAGTAATGTAAGTGTATATAAGGTTCTAGACAGGAGCCTATTTTAGAAGTTTCATCACTATGTTGATCAGAGCAGGTGTACACAATAAAATGCTAGTAAGGAGTTAGAGCTGGTCTGCAATACCTGTTCTATGATCAATATGCTGGGTCTGTGGGGACTCAGTAGGAATCTGAGTTTAAAACAAACAAAAAAAGTGACCAATATTCTTTTTATCTAGGAAAAGCAAGGAGTCTTGTTAGTGCAAGCTTAAAGCTTTTTTTCACTCTTTGTAACAATAGTAAAATCTAATATGATTGTAAATATACAGAAAGTAGATATATTTAAAAAACAAACAAAAAACATTCCCCCTCCCAAAAAAGCGCTCCAAAAATACCTTTCTGCAAAGAGAGGGGGCATACCTGCATAGAGGCTGGATAGCTGTAAAGATGCTAGGACTTTGATACCGGAAGAAAAAAAAACATTCTAAAATAATTTAGTGTTAGAAGTCACACAGCATGTAGAATTTTGCTGGGTAGCTGGAGATCTGTTAAAAAAACTGCATAGCATAAATTGTTTTATAGACCTGAAGTATGTCTGAAGTTGGTAATTCTGGAAACACTCTGTAAGGTGAGAGATACAGTAAAAACATCATTCTTTACAAATATTTTATAGTATAGGCTTGAAATATAGCCTAAAATCTGCTTTTCTTTAAGAGTTATTGTAATCTGTAAATGAAAAAAAATGAGGCAAGGAGTTTTCACTCTTGGGTCTCCATGAAAAATCACTGCTTCACAGATCTCTTCCTTATGTTCATGTTTTCTAGTGGTAAAACAAGGAATGAGTAATGCTCCGTATGGTAAACTGCAGTTAATTTATCTTGTTGAATATAATTTACTAGTCCTTTAAAATTCTTTTTAAAGCCAGTTTCAACATAAGAAAAACTAAAATGAGTTCTTAAAGTTGTTAGAAGATGAAATGTTCACACCAATACAGAAAGGGTTATGTTAGATATTATTTTTTCCTTTTGTCATTTAAAAAGTCACTGAAATGGCTTTGACATTATGAATGTGGATCTCTGCCATTCAAGTGTCCCTTTGTCCCTGACCTTTTACTCTAACGGCATTGAAATAAATTAATCTGTCATTTTTACATAAAAGAGTGGCTTCATGAAGGGAGAGTCTGCACTAGGATTTTTTTCTTCCTATAATTATACTGTTAAATCTCTAGCACAGACATACTGCTGTAACATAAAAACATCGTATTTGCCAGTTTGACACTGAGGATATAGTTGAGCCAATGCAATAGTTGGCTGCTGTCAAAAGGACAGATCCATTTCCCCATAGAGCACCTTATGTTATCTGCCTGCAGGGAAGTTTGTGCTTTGAAAAGTGATTCGTTTTCAGTTGCATGAACGTGATGGATCACTGCTCGCTTGAGTACCAGCGCTGGCACAAGAGGGAACGATGGAGTAGGGTTGCTTTTATTTTTTTTTGGGGGGGGGGCTGCCTTTAGGGCAGGGTAGTTTTAAGGTAAAAATGTGCCCCCAAGACCCAGCTTAAGCAACAAACGTAGACCTGCATGGAGCATAGCAGCACAGATGGCAGCTGTTACTGTTGTCCGGGTTGGCCAGGCATAAGCAGTGACAGCGCAAATCCGTTCCTTTGCTGCATTACTCCAGCACTGACACTGAGCTGATGGCTTATGCCATTACTTTCCCAGTTGCAGGTTATGGGCTGTATTTGATATGCAGCGTTACAGCTGCCTCTGCATTACATTCACTCTGTGGCCCGTGGCAGTGTGTGTTCTTCACGTCAGAAAATTCTGGCTCAAGAAGATGTCACTGATGCTACATATTACTCAGTATGTGGGAGAGCAGCCTACCAAAAGTTGGCCAAAGATTGCTTGCGTATAGACTTTGAGTGGCATGCTGTGCCTCTGGGAGCTTGGAGTCTCATAGTGTTTTGCAAAAAGAACCTGTGCAGGAAAAACACTCCCTGCTTCTACCGCTACCAAGTTATGAACTTAATGCACACTACTGCTTCTCCCAGGTACAAGAAAATCCTAACAAGGTTATCAGTAGCATCATGTCTGTTCAAGAAAAGTACTGTCTCGGAGGGGTATTTTTTTTTGTATTTATGCAATTAACCTATAATTGTAATTGGAAAAGACAACCCACTGTGCCATTCTTTGAAAGGGTGCAGGTTCCTGGGTCCAGAGTAGTTCTTAATAAAAATGTTATTTCAGTTGCATTGTGGGGTCAGGATATCCTTGTGAGGGTCAGGATATAAAATTAAGAGATTTGATTGTAATATTCTTTTGCTGTGAGTTTCCTGCGTATCCATAAAAATCTGCTGACAGTTCATTTTGTCAGTAAGCTGTAGTCATTGCTCTGCACTTATGAAAGAACTGGGTACAATCTGCAGAACAATCTGTGTAGGTGTTGAAACTAAAGATATGAAAATACAGCAGGAGACAGCCAAGAGATTATTTTGTCAAGAGGATATTTCAAACATGGTTTGATCATCAGCAGTGGTTTGATTAGACAAAACCATCAGGCACTAAAGTGATTGACGGTCTGCATTTAAGCACTAGGTGATGGACATTAACTCTTAGTTCTAAAATTTCATCTGATAAACCAAACAGTGATGTAAGCTACTACCTAAATGACGGTGTTCCAATGGTGCTTATTTTGGCCCATTCTCCTTTTGAAATGCCTGACTCGGATGCATGGAAAAATGTGGAATTAAAGCTGCTGAAACACTACCTGAAGTACCTGACTGCTACTTCATTTTGTGTTCGGGTTGACGTGCCTTTTCTCTATTTGTAGAGCTCCCATTGCTTTCTGGTCATATGCAGCAAAGCTAGGAACTATAGCTGAAGCCTAATAATATTGAACAGCGTGGAAAACAGGTTCAGTGCCATAAAGGGCTGGGTTGGATAATTGCTGACAGGTGTTCTTAATATTAACAGCAACAATTAGTTGTAGACAGTCACTTATTCTGACAGTCAATGTTACATTTGCCATAGGAGCGTAAGACCTGTCATAGTAGATCAGACTTTAGGTCCGTCGAATCTGGCATTCTGTCCCTGGTAGTGACTTGTGCAGACGTGCAAGAGGAAGGTGTAAGAAAAATTAACGCCACGCTGAAGCGTGATGTTTAACAGCCCTTCAGATTTTTTTTTGTGTGTGTGTGTGTGTGTGGTTAATATTAAAATGGCGTTTTTCCTGAAGAGTAGTATTTGCAGAAGTGTTGAAGCCTGCCTAAATTTTAGCAATACTTGAAGGCAGTCAGATGAAGAATCATGTGTATATGCGTGTTGCTGACGTTTTGGTCTTTCTGAGTCTTGCAAACCAACGTGCCGCTGTTCTTCGGGGGCAGCGATGTTTCCCTGAAGTGACAGGCTCCCGAAGCTGAGCCTTGACCAAGGGACAGGAGCAGCAGTTGCGCGCGGTTCGGCTGCGCCCGTGGAGCTCGGCGGTGGCAGCTGACGTGCTTGGTGTTCCAGTTCAGCGACGCGCTTTATGTCCCAGCGGCTGTCTGTACGCTTGAACTTCGCGTCCTAAACGAGGGCTATTTTAAATAGAGTTTGTACTCTTTTGTCTGCACTGAATGCAGGGCCACACACACGGTGTGGATCTTTCATTAATTACGCTCCGGGATCTGGTGCGCATATTTGCTCTACCAGCGGACCACCAAGAGTATGCAGCTGTTACAAATGGTTTAAGAGGACCTGTGATTGAAGCGTTACTGGTGACAGTTTGTCCTTAAAATAACTGTTTTTGTAAGGTTTCAGCGTGTACCTTTTCTCCTTCAGAATAAGATCTATTGTGAGGGAAAGCCTGAAATATGGGATTTGGCTGAATGTGGTTGCGCAGTTCAAACTGATTCACAAGTGGATACACCAATACTTCAGCTGCTTTCCTCTGTCAAATTGTTAAAAGAAGTATTTCTAAAGATTTCCCAGAAGAAAATGTATTTACTCTGCAGAAATTTGCAAGACCTTTTTCCCCTCTCAGCAGACTGAGGAAATGTTTAGCTGTGACTAATGTATTCTGTTATAAGAGTTTGATAAGAGTGGCTTACTTCTATTAATTACATTGTACAATTTTTAGAAGAGTGCTGATATTTAATAAAAATGACTGTTTTTACTAGAGATATGATTGTGGAAGTATGCCAACTTATAAGGCATTGGGAACATGATCAAGCAAGCATGGAAGTCGTGTTCTTATCTGAGCAGTATTACGCTGTTAAACACCTACAACATGTTATGTTGGCTAAGATAAAAATGTGATTTGCTTCATTGATGGCTGTTTCATACAATTTTTAGAAAAAAATACAGATAGTAATCATAAATAAAGCAGATGGGATAAGGGAAAGATTCCTGGAAATTTGGCCAAAAGAGAAAATTGTCATGAGAAATAAGATATTTAACTAGGTTTATTAATGCATATCAGATTTTGATTACTGATACACTTACCTAGTTTTGCGAGGCAACACGACTCGATGCCACCAAATTTTTCTTCAAAGTCTGGCATTGAATTGGAGGTAACATTTTGCTGAAAAAAAAGATTTTGTAACTCAATAAATTTAGGCAGCTTTACTTCTCTTTACAGTACTACAGCAGCAGTTTAATGGAGCAATTGAGTTGTGCTCTAACTCTTGCAATTATGCTTGAAAGTGTCTTGTAAAGGATTAAAGGATGTCCTAGCTATAAGCAGTTTATGAGACTAAACTAAACAAGAGTTTAGGATATATTATAAAAGTGTTTGGTTTTTTCTTTTCCTTTTTTTTTTTTTTTTTTTTTTTAAAGTCATATCTTGTAACAACCGAGCAGTCTTCAGTGAAGATGATTAACAGCTGAGATCCAAGGAGAGCAGCAGTGGAAGCAAAGTGAAATGTATGTTTGAGGTGAATGAGAATCCACAAAATAGGGTTTATTTCAGCAAGAGGTAGTTGATATGCTATTCAAGAAAGTGGGAAGAAGGGAGAGGAAGAATGCATGACAATAAAAGCACGAAGTAGTTGCACAAAATGATTGACAATCTGGGGAATTATATATACAAATAAATTAGTGTGGTCTTCCAATTGAACAAAAAAAAAGTATATAGAACTTTTAAGTTCTATATACTAAAAATGAGGTAATTGACTATAATTGAAGTGCTATAAATTCATAGTCTGCTTCTTTGTCTACATATTAAGTGAAAGATTGCCATAATGTGGTGAAATCTGATGTGGACTGAAATTCCTAAAATTATGAGAAAGAGTAAGAGAACTGGTGGTCAACCAAAGAACTCTCCTGAACATTTTATGCAAGTGACTTAAAAACTGCACGTGAAAATCATTGCTGTAAAATACTGCAAAGGCGCTGAAAATTTTTGAAGATTAGGCACTGTTAACAGCAGCAGCACCTGAGTTCAACAGGAAAAAGCCAGTGTTATCAGGCCTTACAACAGTACATAAATCAATTTATCATAGAATTAATTTCAGAAAATCATTCACGCACAGCACAGTAATATTGTAAAACTGCTGGATTACATGGGCTAAAAACATATGTGCTTTTTTTCCTGAAGTGCCTTTATTGAAAGTAAAAGACTATATAACCTGGAATGATGTATCATTCAATATTGGAGGCAAACTGCGCTTCCTCTTTATTCCATCTCCTCTGTAAATAGTATTTAATTATTTAAACACTGGAACAGAGGTGATCGCTATTGCATATCTAGACTAATTAATATTAAGGGTATTAGAAGCAGAACTATTTCTTAAAAGGCACATTTTAAGAAATTTAATGGTCTCTTAAATTTGAGTCATAAAGTTGGTATTTTATTGTTTCCTAAGTGGTGATATATCGTAAACTATACCTAATGTCTTTGGGAGTCAAACTATTTGTTTTACTCTACAGAATATAGGAAACTAGTTAACCAAGGCTAATGAACAAAAGTAGACATGCATGTAACTGGTTTGTAAAGTAGCTGAGGATCAGTGTAAAAAACATGAAAGAGGTATCTCATTGGCAGGTATCAGAAGTGAGGTTGCTTAAACTCATATTACAGATTTTAAGTAGCAAGGGTAATTTAGAACTAGTTCTTAAAAAGCTACTAGTAGAATTATAAGAATTGTACTTCACAAGGAAGGGTGGTATTCACTCCATACAATTTCAGATCTGTTTGATATTGCATTTTGGAGATAAAGCGTTTGAACTGTCTTCTAAAAGTGAGTTTTCTTTCAAATTGCCTTTGGAGATAGTTTTGGGGGACTAGGATTAGAAAGTGGGGGTCTATGTTGTCCAAATTTAGATTTTTGTAATTGTCTCATGTTGTCAACATAGAAAAATACGAACGAATGAAAAAAATACTACAGAAGTTCATAGACTATTTATCAGTACGTTTACCTTTCTCAGTGAAGAAGCTTTCAGTAGTTAAAAACAGCTATAATTCTGAAAATCTTGGATAACGTTTAATTTGGTAGCAACATCTAACTTGCTTCCAAACTTAAATTAATTTACAGTATTGCTTTGCCCTATTGAATACTTTTCCATTCTCCTTGATTTAACTTTATTGGTGAATCTACTTTAAAAGATGCAGTCTAAAATCTGTCAGTATATTGACAATATTAACTGAGAAGTTTAGTGCAGCAGTAACTTAATTATTAATTATTTTTCTGGAATTTTTGTGCTTTAATGTATGTGGAGAGGGGAGGGGGCTATAAATAGGGGGAAATTATAACAATTTGCTAAATATTTGCATTTGGAGAAGAGGAATTACCATTCTGGAGCACTTCTGTATCAGAGAATGGTCTCAACTACTTGAGAAAACCAAAGTGAGGAAATGCTTGTAGGATTTATTATTCTTCTTAGTTAAATGCGCACCTTTTTCTGAAAGAAAGTTTTCTTTATTTTAATTTGTCCTCTGATTACTGAATCTGGTGAGTTCCCTTCTGAACTAAAAGAAGTGGCTGCAGGGAAACTGGATTAAGTGACAGGACAGACAAGGCTGGCTGTGGCTGCAATATGCAGAGAAGTGATGGTGTTATAGTCTGAAGCTCAGTGCAAATTGAGACGTTGTAGCAAAGCCCTGACTTTTATTCAGGTTACATTATTTAATTGGAGACATCCTAAGTTCTTGAAACCACATGACCTTACAAAGAAGTTTGACCCAATCAGACTTCAGTTAAAAATATTTTTGACAACAAGATTGTTTCTTGCATAGGACAGATATTAAGGTTAAGGTATTTTTAAAAATATATCTAGGTATTCAACTGGTTTGTGTGCATTGATTTTTCTTATATGCATTATCTCTAGCAATTTTATTCAAAATATAGTCACTGAAAAGCATCTTAATCTTAGAAATTAAAGGAACTGTTATTGCAGTAAGCTTTTTCTACAAAGTAACATTAGATTTTACATGGTAACTTGGAATGGAAACATAAATCAGAATTGCCTTTTAAGTTCGTATTTCCCTCACTAACACTTGCTAAACAGTGTGTTTCGTTTATGCATCTAACACTGTAATAAATCTTGCAGGCCAAGGCTTGCAGAACTGAACGTAGTGATACGCGTCAGAAGTTTTGGAGATAGCTTTCTATCTTGTGAGCTTTGAAGAACACTGACAGTTCATAACAACTTTAATAAGCATTTGCTATAATTTATACAGCAAGTTACTGAAAAATCAAGCTTAGATTTGTGGAGGATGGCTAAGGAAACTGAAGTCTCTCTCTCTAGTTCCCAAGTTACAACACTTAATGCGAGATACTTCTCTAACTGTAGTGATGCCGTGATGATCTTGCGATTACACAGTCAAAGTGCGTTTATCCCCTGTAAGTTCATGTCAGGGTTGTTTCTGGTTCCAAAAACCTTTAACACCATATATGTGAGTAAATATCAGTTAATAGCTCCTAATTATCACCTCTCAGTGCCTTCAGTTGTTAGACCACTCAGATTATCAAAAACTAACATTAACGTTGAAGCAAACTACCTCTGCATATTAGAAAAGCTGTTGTCTGTGACTTTTTTTTTTGTTTGTTTTTGTTTTTGTTTTGTTCCTCTTTCCAGATAGTAGCTTTTACCCCTTCTGCCCCACCACCTCTTTGGGAGGTGCCACAGCATCGCTTCCATGTCTGGGGAAACAGGCTTCTGGGCAGTATTAGTTGATCAGGCATCTGTTGCCCATCTTCAATGGGAAGAAGTGGTACTGCCCAGGCCAGAGCATCCAGTGCCCCTTCTGGTTTGCAAGCCACCCACTGAACCATGCTCCTCCACATCTTGTTTTTCTTTAGAAAAAGGAGTGTAGATTTTCACGGCGGAAGTGTTGCATTACCTCAGCTCTCAAAACCTTTCTAGGTGTTTATCCATTAAGGAATGCTTTAATTTCAGCTGTCAAATCTAAGGCTTATGGATAATGCTGCCTTCTAACACCCACCTATTTTCTCAAACTATTTCAAGTAGCAAACAACATAGTAATCACTTCTATTATGAAGTATGCCTACCTATTTGAAAATTTTCTTCATCTGTAGTGCTGTTACCAACCTAGAATATTGGTAGTAATTCCTGTTTGTAGGAAAATGTCACAAACTTTGGCATGTGGCACATGTCACAAATTACCACCCTTCTCTTTAAAGGTGCATGGCTTTTTGTTGCCTCGGCTGAGTCTGAGTTTCTTACAGATTCCCAAAAATGTTATCTGCAGATGAAAGTGACCCTCTCACAAAGTTTAGGGAAAACTGAGAACCATGATGGCTTTATTCTCGGAAAACGTACTGCTTGGTAAGAATGAACGATTTCATATTAAAAGCTTCTCAATCTGTAAGACAGCATACGCTGTTTTTATACAATATCCATCTTAGCATTTTGAGAGGGCTTTTTAATATTTGTGCTTAATTACGTAATATGCACAAGGAAGGGAACTGTTTGATGTTGGAACATCACTATTGGAAGTAGTTTGTGAGAGCGTATTAATTGCATCCAATTAGGTGACGAAAGGTTTGATTTGTCACTTCATATTTTCATTGGAATGTAAATCTGAAGGATCCCATTGAAGGAAAGGCTTACAATTTCAGGCCAGTAGTGCTCAACCTTTTGAGAAATAAATAATAATTGAAAAGCTGGAGTACTGTCGGTTGTGTAGAGATGTCCCGGTGCTTTTTCATTGCAGCAGCAACAAGGACTGCCGTGACTTGTAACAGCCGTGCTTTCAACTAAGGACGGCTTAGAAAAAAATCGAGAGAATTGACCCTTTGCCTGGAAAAATAAACTCAGAGCAAAATGGCAGAGCCGTGGGTTAGGTGTTCCGTTGTCTGCCAAGAAAATGAGTCGTTTTGTGTGTACCTAATGTGTGCTTGGGTACATGAAGAATTCTCAGTGCTTTGTTTTTAGCAGCTTATGTGATGTTATACAGGTCTGTCAGCTCTTCGTGTGCTTTTAAGCCTACTGCCTCTTTTACACCCTCTTTTGTTCAGACTCCTCGATGTTAGGAGTTACCATATGCCTATGTTTTCCAGTGAAGCTAAGCAGTGTGATTTCCAAAGTTGTTGTTTAAAAAGCTTAATCAAAAAAAGGCTCATAATTGTTGGGTATGCTGGGACTGACTGAAAAGTGCTTGCGTGTGCTATTTATTCTAAAATATGGCATTACAATTTTAGTAAAATAGAAGCATTTGTACAACCACAGACCACATCCTTGCTAAAAGCTGTGTAAAGACTACATTTACTTACATTTTTTCCAAATCCAGGCAACTTTTTATTAGATAACTCTAAGTTACTGCATTTATTTCGATTAGGAACAAGGCGTTCTTGTATTAGAAAGCAAATACGTAAGGTAAAAATTGCTGATGTTTTTTTTTCCCCTAGTTCAGAAATGAAACACTTCAAAGAAGTTGAATAAAGCTGGGCTAGACTTGTCCTATGTTTCTCTCCATTTTCATCTCATCTTTAAACATCTGTGCAAAACTTTAGCATATGTATAAAAAGGACAAATTCCTTTTGAAATTTTTGCCCAGCATCTTTATCTTTACTAGTAATTTTTATTTATATTTTTCAATGAAGCATATACAAGAAATATATAAATTCACTTTTCATGTAAAGTATCTTCATGTACTTCTGAGTAAGTTGGAGATTTATAGTGATTGTCTGCTTGCCTAATAAACATCGGATTGTCAGACTGTGAATTTTTTCTGCCTCCTAACATTTATTCTAACCCATGGCTATTTGGCATACCATTTTTCTGAAATATGTCCCTCAGTGTTCGGCTGTCAAAAGGAACATTGTTTCTAAATTAGAGGTATGAAAGTTTGTTGAAAGTGGTGTCCTGTTTTGTGACTTTGTTCGTATTCTTTCAGTGAAGCAGAGCTCAGCCTTTGCTTTGATGGTCACTCTGAGAATGCGCAGAAGAGAAGGCCTCAGCATTTATAGTATATAAATAGAGTATGCAAAGAAAGAGCATGAGGGAAGCTTTGAAGTGGCATCTAGTTTTAATTTCACTGGGAGAAAGCCAGATGTGTCTTTGTGACAGTTCTGACCCAGCTCTGTGTGGGTTTCCCTTTCCCTTCCCCTTCTTTTTCCCCTGAGGACAGAGAATTTAACCAAATGTTTCAACGGAGAGACCCCAAACCAAATGTCCCCACCCTAGTTTCCTGCCACTTCTCAGTGGACTTCTCTTTTCCAGAGGAAGAAGCATCTAACTCTTCGTTTTCAATTGTCCATCCTGCTGTATGACTGTACCGTGCATTTTCTGTTCCATTTCAACTACCAGTATCTGAGTTGGTTCTCAATCCAAAATATCCTAGTGTAGTTGAAGATTATAGCAATTTCAAAATGGCAAAACTGGACAGAATTTTGAATCTGTTGGTTTTGTAGCAGTTTTGATCTCAACAGAGTATTGGCACACAGCTTTTTCGGGGTCATCTTGCAATTTTGCAATCTTGTTGAATGCAAGGTAAAACTAAAAAACAAAGAAAAACAACAACAAAACCCCCCAATATCTGAAAACTGAGTATCTACAAGCTGTTGACCAATGTAGAAGGATGGGTATATACATCTTGGAAGGCTGTAGTGGAAAGACAGGGATATGTACTGTTCTAATATTAAACTCAATTATGTTTGTTCCTCGGTTGCATGCATCTTATCAAGTTGCTCTGCCATTAATGTCTTGTGTACCTTACTTACTAATTCAAAGTTGAAGTGCCAGAGTAGGAGGAAAAAAATGTTGTACCAAGAGTCCTTGGCCCACGAGGTTTGTGCGATAGCAGTAGTGTGGCCTTTTTGATGCTCTAATGCTGCTGAGGATATGTGGAAATAGGTGGAATGATGTGCAGAACGTTTTGGGTGCTTTACCTCATCACTGCTTTTCTCCCTTCTTGCCCTATGTAGCTACACTACCCTGGCTTTGAAAGGGGGTTCTGGTCATACTGACTCATTTCTTTTAATTTTGTAGGGCTTTTGTTGGGAAGTACAACCCCTGGATTTATGTAATGTGTTACTACTAAAATACTGGATGATGCTGTCTGAATTACCTATTTGAAAGTTTAGGGGGAGAGGTGATGTGTGTATTTTCGGTTTATTTATTTATTTTTTTACTAGTCCTTGTACTGTATTTACTGAGTAGATTAAAACTCCAAAAAGGTTTTTTGAATGTTTCTGGCATTAATGAGAATAGATAAAATAGTACTGTCATTTAAAGAGAGCAGGAGTGTCTAGAGGGATGAAAAAGAGAGTAGATAGGAGAGCAAACAACCTGAGTCAAATTCAAGGTTGTTGTGAACTTCTAACCTAACAAAGATGATTCCTTGTATTCAGAGGGCTTGTCTGTGTGCCAAAGCTGAGCTAAGTGGGTTTCTTTACTAACTGCTGCCAAGGCTTGAAATGTCCACGGGAGTGGATTGGGAAGAAAAATTTAAAAAATCGTGAGAAGGAGGTCAAAGTGTCCTGATAAATTGGTATCAGTTGTGTTGTACTGAGATAGCTGAAGATGGAAAGTGGCCCTGAGCTATTTTGGTGTGGTGGGGTTTTTTGCTTTGTTTTTATTTCTTTTGTATTAGGTCACTGTTCAGGACCACTACTGAGATTAAGAACTGGATATTATCTTGATACATACAAGCACTATGATTTATTTTCTATTGAAATGCGTATTTGTAATGTCATCTTAGCCAGTTGCGCTGACTTTTGGAACTCAACACCTCCCAGGGGCAAATATTAATGAGTAGTAGTTCATGCCACATACTGAGTCTGCAGAGTACACTCATGAATATAAATAAAACACACAGGCAGTTTTTCCCCCTTTTTGGCTCTAGAATTTAACATACCATTAATACAACCTAAGTAAGGATGCTAAAACAGTAAGAGTCAGTTATTTCCTTTGGTATAAGCCCAGCAGTGTATGTATATAGCTACTCTGGTTGCTCTGGTGTTATCGAGAACCTTTTGGAGAGAGAAGGAAGAGCAGTATTATTTTCGTGTGTCTTGGAGGCTGTATCTCTGCGTAAGCAAGTAAATTAATACACTGGCTTCCAGCTGCTTGTATCAAAATTACTCAGTTGTTACAACCTAGTAAAAGTACAGACACAAATATGCGGAATTGGAAGTCTGAATTATAGACTGGAGATTATGTAAAGCTAAAATTCTCTGATATTAAGCAAAAAGATTTTGCTTTATTTCCACCGAGATGTAATAATGGTATGTATTGTTAAAAAGTGCTATCTAAAATGTTAAGCGTATATGGGGACCCAGAACGAAATTTTGTGGATAATTGAGTGACTGTCTGAATTGAATGTCACGAAGGTTGTGAATATCGAGTGGTAGCTCTTAATGAAGTTAGTCCTAGTCTGCAAGATTAAGTTCAAAATAAATGCCTTCACCTACTGTTGTGTAGGCAGGTTGTGAAAATAATTATCAAGATACTCTACATCTTATACAGTATTTGGAGGAGTCTTGTCAAAATACAAGCTAAATTAACATCAAAAATGCAGTATTTTGGATGAGTAATGATAAAGTTTTTAATGGAAGTATTTAAAATCTATCTAGTTAAATGTGCTTACAGCAGTCATACTTTTTAGCACAAGTTGAATTTTCAGTGGTCACTCAAAAGACCCTGTTTGCATCAAAGCGCAAGAGAAAAAGATTTTTTTTATCTTTCTATTTTTAGTATGAAGTGACTATAAAAATATCATAATACTAGAAAAAATATTTTACGGCCCACCGAATTTCGTGTCCCTGTTGTTGTTTTTTGCATTTTTTATCAGATTAGATAAAATGTCAGCTACACCTCTATACATCTTGACATTAGATTTAGTAGTAAGGAAAACGGCATTTTGCCCCAAAATATTTCAGTATTTTTGGAATACTGTCTGTGTACGTGACTTTAGATTGAATCAAAATATTCTTACGTCAGTTTGTGTCATTGCGTTCCTCTTTCTCTCCCTTTTTTCCTCCTACTTCGCGTTTTCCCTTCTGGCTTTGTATGACCTCCCTTTAGGACCTCTGACTTTTGCCTGCTCCCGTGCCAACATGCACCAGTTGTGCTTGCCCAGAACACAGGCTGTGCCGCCTCTCTCGCAGCTCTGAGTACCAATGGTCTTTGAGCAACAGTCCCGATGGCTTGTTTTTATGTTTCTGGATGTCAGCTGATAGCGAGCTGTCAAGGCTTAACACAGACAAGTCTGCAACGTTGGGGGAGAGTTGCACACTGCTGGGGCATTTCCTATTATTTTTAATTTTTTTTTTAAGTTTCCTTTTTTTTTAATTTCTATTTCATCTTTAACTTGGTGTGAGAATTTCTGAAATGTTTGGGAGAATGAAAAGGAAGGTTTTGGTAATTAGTAAAAAGAGGGATCACAAAAAAATGGGTGTTTTATCAGGAATCCTTTTAATTTTAGTTCTCTGCAGCCTGGGCCATTTTCACTTGAATGGCACTGTAGGAGCCTGGCGCATGTGTGCTCAAGGGGTCTCTCGCTGGGCCCCTCTTTGAATGGATGCACTTTTATAACAGAAGCTTGTTTGGAAGCTAAACTTACAGCTCTTCTGAATCTAGTGAGAAGATAAAATACCGGAGTTTGTTAGCTCATTAGTTAAGCTCCATAACATCCATCCGTTACCTTTATGATCTGACGGTTGAGGTTTGTGCAGATTGATCCAAATGCCCGTCGTCCACGAGCGTAGCCGAAATGTTGCATTCGGCTTTTGCGCAGAGGGAGCGTATGATTAGTCTTGCTCTAGAATTGCCAAGTGATCGTGACCCGAAGGAATTTCCAAGAAACCAGCAGGATGTGAAGCTCGCCGTGTTGAATCGAAGGTGTTTGGGGAAGCAGGAGGGGCAGGAAGTGTAACGTTTGCAAGCTGAGCTGTGCTTTATTGTCTAAAAGCTAAAGAAGAGTCCACGGGGCGGTGAAGAGGTAGCTGTTAGGGAGAAGATGGCACTCAGAGCTGCTCTTCTGTACCTCCTCTGGTACCTTGCAACTGAAGCAGATTGTTTTTTCCCTCCGTGTTTGTTCTCTATCCAAGAATATTTTGCAAGGTTGAAATTGTGATAAAAAGAGCATTGCGTTCTAGAAGATACCTTGCATACGTGGAAAAAATTGTTATCGTGTATTTTGGATAAGTAGATTATTTTGCAGATGTAAATACTATCAAAAGGGATTATTGTTTCTTTATGGTTTATAATATTTATTTCAGATATTGCAGAGTGTTTTGTATTATACCAAAATACTCTCTTGATTGTGTATGTTATTTGAAGCATTAGAAGCATGAGAGAGGTGAGTTATGAAGCAGTTTGGAAATACCGGTACACCTTTGCTGCCTTCTCGCTAAATTTTGGGGCCTGATCGCTCTCGGGGGGTGGGGGGTTATTGCCGTTGAGCCACCCTTTGCTCCTCGCGGGAGCGCGGTCTCGCCTGCGTGACAGTCGGCAGCTCGGCGCTGGCTGGCCCGGCTGCGCTCTTAGCGCGACCGCAGCTCGCGTGCGAGCCGGGACCCGGCAGCCCCCGTGTGCGTGAGGAACGCGATGCAGCTGCCAGCTGACGGACGCGTCCTGGCAGCGAGGGCGACTCCTCTTCTTCCCTTCCCTGGCTGGTTGCGATGGGTGGCTGACGCGCTGCAGTCGAAACGTTGGAGGTTGGACACCACGCGCCACTTCAGTCACTTTATCCGTACCCTCTGAAATTTCTAAGTGAGCAGTGTCAAACTCTGCGCTAGAAGAAAATTGCTTTTAATGTGTTGTTATTCTACCCCTACAGAACAGTTAATGTCTTGTTTATGTTTAACTTTCCCTGGTTAGCTGAAATCCCATTTAAGAACGTATAAAGACTCTGCTGGAGTTAATTGCCAGTGATCCTATCTATATATGAGCTAGTAACATTCTTCTCTAGTGCTTAAAGTTGGAAGCGTTAACCAACACAGTGCAAATGTTCAGCATCCAGCTCCAGGGTATTTGTGACAGCTCTCTGATTCTTTAAATCATTCTTTTTATGAGTGTGTGTGTGTGTGTGTGCGTGCATGCGCATAGGTTATGAAAAGAAACAGGCAGTTACATGCCATCGTGAAATATTTGCAGTTACTTTCATTGGACTTACATACTTGATGTACTGGATTTTTGGAGTTGAAAAGTTAAATATCTAGTGTCTATATAAGCTTCTTATTTCTCTTCCACAGTCATAATGAGCGAAAAGTAACCTGCAAACATCCAGTAACAGGACAGCCCTCCCAGGACAACTGTATTTTTGTTGTGAATGAACAGTAAGTGACATCTGTTTAAGGCTATAAAATTCATGTATATTAAAGTGTGTTAATAAGGTAGTATGCTTCAGTGATTTCTAATTGCAAAATTTTATTTTTCCCAAGCATATACAAGGAGTTTTTTTAATTATATGAAAGTAATACTTAATACTATTTTTTAAGGTAAAAACCATAGCCCAGATTGATTACAATAGAACTACATTGGGTATAATTGTGTGGATTTCCATTTGTCACTTGACTTATTCAGCTCTAGTTTTGGCAAACAGCCTATGGGTTTTTTTTTTTTAATAATCCAGTAAGTTAACAACAAGGAATCTATTTTTGAATCATATAGGGAGCATCAAGTGTATTTAATTTACCTTATTTTGCCTAGTAGTCTCTTCTCATTTGTTTACCTTCTTGGCCAATCTAGACACTTTCTGAATAGCTGAGTAATGAGTTGTTTTGCTGCCTTTGCATTAATTTTGTAGCATATACAACAGAGTCTTTCCTGAAAATTTAAGCATTACGAGAAAGCGTGCATCGCAATCATACCTGACCCCAAGATATTATGTGTGGCCAGGTATTGGGTGTCCTGTTGCCCACCATTAGTGCAACGCTGGAAATAGAGTGAGACTATTCAAGACTGAGAGACTCGGAATATGAGAAATGGAACAAACATGAGTGCTTTCATGCAAGTGGGTCAAAGCCAAATGGGGTCTTTGAAGATCATTTCCTCCCCTTTCTACCTCATGCTCGTAGCTGTCTTTTTCTCTCCCACCAGCCCCTTACAATAATAGAGAATTCATCTGTGATAAATTTAAGTTTTCCTTTGCTATGTAATTTAATGGCTTTTTTAAAACACAGTGCAAGTACCTTTACAATGAAATGTGAATTGCTTTAAAAATAGGAAAAGTAGGACACAGTTCCTATTAGGCAACATCTAGGAATGCTTTTTAATAGCAGTTTGAACACACAGCATGTTCTAGTGCTATTACATATTCTATTTTCAGGACTGCTGCAGCTATGACATCTGAAGAAAAGAAGGAGCGACCAGTAAGCATGATATGTGAAGCAACTAACTATAATTTGACATCAGATTATGCTGCTCATCCCATGAGCCCTGTGGGCAGAGTAAGTCTTTGTGTCCAAATTAAATTAAAAGTAAAAATACTCAATTATTTCAAAAGGTACTAGTGTGCTATTCACAGAGAAACTTTGTTATTGGTACTCCATGTGAAAAGAGAAACAAAGCATATATCTGTCTTAGGGCATTTTACTCTTTTCATGTTTAATTTGGAAACTCAGGTGTCCGAAACAAATTATCACTGAAGCTGCAATTTTTGTCAGAGGTGGTGGATCTTGTGACTTGCACCTACTTAAATTGTTTATGGTGTCTAACCTTTCCAATCAAATTAGTGTGAAATAGCACAATTTTGAGCGACTGCTCAGACATCTGGGTAAGCATCGTCGTGGCAATTACTAGAAGTACAAACAGTTGACTAGATTTTTTTTCAAGTAAAACTCAGAAAATTGTAATTGTTTCTAAGTGGTTACAAGAGAGTTGAGTGTTGACCATGTGGTAGGAATTCAAGTGCATGCATCATGACTCGCAGGTATTGGGATGGAAGTAGAAGTCCTGGATTTCATTCATAGGTTGCCCTAGCTTCATTCTGTCCCAGTTTTTCCCTTTATCCAACTTCTGGAAAGGTTAAAGTAAATCTCCAGACATCTATCCACATGATGGATTCAATACTATGTACTTTAAGATTGTTGAACTAAGCCAGTGAGACTATTGTGTGCATTTTTCATTTTTTGAGAGCCTTCATAAAAGAAAAGTGCACTTACTGCATAATTAAGGATTTTACTTAAGTTTCGTCATTATAAGTCAAGCAGTCTTTTGCAAAAAATAGAACACCAAGTTGAAAGTGATTAGAGATAAGAGCCTTGTAATGTCTTCTACTTGGCAGGTAACATTTAAAAGAAAAAAACCCAAAATATATATAGTTTTGCTAAGCATTGAAAACGTTAATGTGGAAAAGTGTGGCAGATAATCCAGTCTGGAAGAGAAAATATAGTTTGGCATGCCTGCAGATTCCTTAGTTTTCGAAAGCTTGGATAGAAATAATTCATTTTGCATGTTATAGAAAAGAAACACTGTGAGTTTGCATATAGAAAAGGCTGCATTAAGTGTGTTTTTGAAAGTTCTTTTTTGTTACAAATATCTCCTTAGCCAGGCAGAATCCTCGACCTACATTTGAAAACCATTATTTTGAGAAGAATTTCCTAGCTTTGAAGGAGTGCATTAATCTATCAATGTTGCTGGGAAAGAAAGTCACAGGGGAACTGTCAGTAGTAACCAAATAGTCTCAAGTTCAGTAAAGTCATGGCTAAGTCCATAACTGTCAGGGAAGCCAGTTTAAAAGCAGAAATGAACAACAACAACAACAAAAAAAACCTCAAAAACATTCAGTCTTTTTCTTGGAGTTGTAGTGATGACATTGATTGTAGTAAGAGTTATATAGAAAATGAGTTATAACAGAACTGACTAGGAAGCACTTTCAGGTTAAATGGAGGAAGTGAATTCCAGTGTGGGAACACATGTTTTTCAAATACATTTTCATACTCCTCTTTCAAATGAGCAGTTAAAAGAATGCCCTTTAGCATGTTTGTTTCGTAGTATTTTAGAAGGAAATTGAGATTGCTACAGGGTAATTATTGTAATTTTATTTTAAAGAAACACAGACTTTCATGCTTCTTCTCATCTCTCCTAACCCTTATTCCAGTTACTAAATACAATTAAAATATTAATGAGATTAATGTGACTGTATGTGCAATTATTGTTCATCAGTTTCAAATGTAAACTTGTCTGAATTGCTGTTACATCATTTTAATTGTTTTGTTTTCAGGAGATGAATATTTGCAAAGTAGAACCAAACCACAGCTAATATTAGTCAGCCTTTTTTTTTAGTAGCTCTTCAAGGCTAGCGGGTTGAATAAGATAAGTGAAAAGATAACTGTTTAGAAATCACCTGCGGGTTTTACCTGGATGCCACAACTAATTTTCTTCTGTGCTTTTGTTGTTCATCTCTCTGACAGTAAACCTGAAATTCTTGAGCTATCATGTCAAAATTTGAATATAATATGTGGAAGTTCTGTGTACAGCAGCACAAGAAAAGAAGTAAGATACTGATGAGGAAAGTAAATTATGGAACAGAAGAATGCTCCATGTATTAGCCACAGTTATCTTTTTAGGTGGTTCTGTTTGCAGAGGAAAGTCATGAACACATCTAATATTAGAAAATAATGAGGAATTGAGATAAAAATTCTTCTAGTACAGCTAAATTTTCAGGCAGTTGAAGAATGTGGAAATATGTTCTCACTTTAATTTATGCTAATTGATCTAGAATAGGGAGGCACTTTTTCCTTTGTGCCAGAAATACTTGTCTAATGCTGCTGCCTAGAGACTAATACAAAAGATGAGGTGAGGCAAAACCAGTCTCTCCTTGGTAGAAGTCTTCTCTTCCTTCCCCACTATATAAACGATGCTGGCCAAATAATACAGTAAAGTTCTGATCAGAGTGCTCTGTTAAGTGCTACTTTCTTCCTTGTTAGCCTGAAGTATATTTCTAAATTGGGAGTCACTAGCACAGACTTCAGGCTGCAGGAAGGATTTGTGTAGGCTTGTGATTGCTACAAGAGATGTGTATTTCCAGCCTTCTTTTTAAAATGAAGTAGTAGTTTTTGCAATTGCAGTTCTTTTTATTTTGTATTTAAAATCCTTATCTAGACAAATGTGGTTGTGTGTCCTGAACTGCATTTAGGATATCAGCTTTTTAATGTGTGAATAAAATAAGCAATATAACCAGTGCCCACCCTGCCACAGCTCTTCTCCTCCGTTCTTCATGACTGTCCTGACCATCAGCAGACCAACACTAATGATTTTCTTTTAGTAACTGGAATGGAGTATTAGCCTAAGACAATTGCTGCAGAGCTCCTTGTGTCCCATTTGCAGCTAGGACATAGGGCAATTTGTTTATGAATATTCATCGTTTTGTTTCTAGGTATTTATAGAATGCTCAAGCCAGTCCAGCTTTAAATGGCTAGTTTAGTTATAGCCATGCGTGTTGCATCAGGTTTCAGATGAATAAGAAGTTTTAGAGTAATAGTCATGAGGTGGAAGGAGGGGGATGTGTGTGTGTGCATGCAGGGTCAAATGTGTAGAGCAAAAACTTAGCACTCAGGGCTGATTATCCGTATTATTTGTGTTTTGGTGGCTTAACTGCAGGGCTAGTTGAGTAGTGCTCCTTGTGCATCTTCAATTTTAGTTTTTTCCAGAGAAATCCAGTTTGGTGTACAATACAAACCAGTGCACGGTTGGGGGGGGATGATTGGGAGACCATTCCAATGCAAGCTGAAATGATGAGACAGAAACGTGCGTAGTTCATGAAGAACTGCAATAGTGGAAAGTGTAGAAATTGCCTATAAAATCAAGAAGGTAGCATCATGGTGGTTTGTGGTTTGGAAGATCACCTAAGCCTTAAAGACTAGAAACACATTTTTAAACATAAGTCGAATATGGAAAAAAAATTAATTCCCTTTTTGTTTGACTTCATATGCGGAGAATTTCCTATTTGTTTATCAGTTAGATTCTCAATCCTTGTTTTTGAAATACGGAAAAAATAAGTTTTGTGTTAATCTATTTTTGAGTTAATTGAAGTCCATTTGATAGATAAATTTAGTAGTTCTGAAACTGAGGAAGAAATTTTGGTAAATTCTGTGTCACCTACCAGCTAGGCAGAGAGCAGCTTACAGAGTAATTGAGTGTGCAGCCCCAGGTGCTGACTGATCTGTTGCTCAGAGTTCAGAACCCTGCTAGCGTTGGTTTTCTCCAGGTAGGGGAAAGTGTGGATATCAGTGTCTGGATTTTTTATTCGCTTTCTCAGTGCTTGAACTGTATTGGGTCCCATAGGTTCAGCCTTCAGAGGCATCACGGCAGGTGTGATTATTCCTCAAGAACAAGAGTCAGATGGTACCAGATGTGCCTTTCTTTGCCTTCTTCAGAAGCCAGATCTGAGCGATATGTCCTGTGAGCTATATTTTTAGTGCTGGACAGTGAAAAGTATTAGAACCCCTTCATTTTTTCCTTCTTTCCTTATTTCCTGTTTCCCCAGTTTGAGATATATTAGATATATGCATGTGAGGGAGCATGAGATGGCCAGGGGATCCTGGGCATGATGAGACGAGGTAAAGAGGAGGATATGATTTTACAAGTTTGAGGAGTGTTAATTAGTTAAATATATTCCTCTGATAATCCAGTATCCTAAAATACTTCTGTCCTGAGGCTCTGAACTGCTTGAGAACAGATACCCTTTTTACGCAGTGTGTGGTAAAATAATGGCATGAGTCATCTAGAGTGTTCTGTGTAATAACTAAAATTAGAAAACACTTGTGATGCTCTATTCAATTAATGGAAGTTTGTATTCACCATTGATAAGATGTATAATTAACCCTTCCTGAGCTCAGTGAAATTGGAGACAATCTGGTTTGTTATCAGACCTGCTGAAGGGAAGTCTATTTAAATGACCTGAATTTGTTAGGAGACTTGATACTAGTAGTACTAAGGTGGTTTGTGTTTTCAGAAGCATCCCTAATAAGTTAACTGTTCTACAAGCACAGGAAATCTGGAACACTCCTGAAAGGTTTTTGAACTTTTAATACCAAATAATAGTGCAGGTATGAGTTCTATAAATTGCTCATCCATGTCTTGAAGCAGCTCTTGTGCTATGTGCCGGTATTGTGGCCATGAAAGTTAACTGAATGGGATATAGAGTTAATCTTATGTGCTCTGCATTGTTATCAGTTAATCTTTTTTACAGCTTCATAATTTGAGCCATACAGATTTTGGACTGTTGCTACAGAGCTATCAATTCTGTTAATTTATCTTGGCATCTTACAAACCTTCATCCGTTCTGCAGTGGTAGAATTTTGCAGATAAAAATGCTAAAAGTTTGAACTTTAATTTTGAATTATTTTTTTCAATTACTAACTCTGTTTCATTTTCCAAACTGAGGACAGTCAAATTTCTGTATCTCAAGGTAATTTAAAAACACCCTATTATTTTATATCCCCACCTGTTCTTTAAAAAAGAAATACAAAACAACTATGTTTTGCTTTATACACGTCTGTTTTAAATCTATGATACCATGGAAGTTTTTGTAAGATCATTCTTTTTAAACTAAGCAATTTTGTATTCTTCAGTGAATGGAGTGGTATTATTGGCAAAAGCTGCCCATCATTTTGAATTCAGTTGTCAATTTAGAATTTTTAATTAACTATGAAGTTCTCTCTGAAGCATGTGTAAAACAGCTCAGGGCTGTGGTGAACATTGAGAAAGAATTTCGACAGAGAAACCCCACACTGTAATTCGCTACAAAAACTGATAGGGAACATACTTGTTTAGCCTTCCTATCTGAGGATCTCTTTTAGGAACTCTGCTTAACCTTATCATTAGTTAAATGCCTTAGTGGTAGGGAGGGGAAGCTGAAGCACTGGGTTATATAGTCTAAATTAAAGTGGTGGATTTGGAGCAGGGCCAAGAACGCAGCTTGAAAAACTTACTTCGGCAAACTTTACGTGTGCATTATGGAAATTGCCACACTGCTTGGCCTAAATTCTTACAGAATTGAAAACAAAAATAAATGTTTAGCTACTTTAATCACAGAACAAGCTTTCTAAATGTGAACTGAAAAGAATGAAGTGTGAATAGCAAATTACTGTAGCTTTCTTTATGCCTCTTCCCATTTCTTTTAATTTCTGATGTGGAAGAGGAATGAAATCCAAGATAGGTTATTTATCCTCTTTCTCTTCTTAACCATCTAGGATCATTTGCATAGCTATAACAATGTGAAAGGTGTGGCACAAAAAAGCACTGGAGTTACAGGGCAAAAGGCTTCAAAGTAAGTTCTAGAGCAAGCAGGTAAAATAATCAATATTCAAACTAATCAAAAGATCATAGAGGGAAAGGATCTTGAGAAGAAAGAGAATAAAAAAAAATTATGGTATATATTACGAAAGGTGGGAGACCTAGTGAGAAGTCTTAGAATTGCACCTTGTGGAAATCTGAGCACATTTGTAAGGGCTTTGATGCAAGCAGAAAACAATAGAATTTTCTTGCCCAAATGATTTTTTTTCTATTATTAATATTAACTCTATTAGTTTTAATTCTCTCTTTACAGTTTGGTAAAATTTCTACCTGCTTTATGAGAAGATCAGATAGGTATTTATTTTTTCTTCTTGCCAAAGAAGAAAACTTTTTAAGTGCTTGTCTTGGGAGTTGTCTTTGTATTTCCTACAGAGGGAAAAAGAAATGCTGAAGTCAGCAGAACCATCATAATAATTATTTATCTAAAAAAAAAGAATGTGTTTCATATTCTGCAAACCTCCGGAGAGGCACTCATAAGGAAAATAACATAAAGAAAAGAAAATACATTATGATTTTTCTAAATTTAACAGATATTGACGTTTCTTTAACTTGTTCTATTTAACTTAGACATCTCGATCTTCAAAGAAGGTTCATAATTTTGGAAAGAGATCAAACTCAATAAAGAGGAATCCTAATGCACCTGTAGTCAGACGTGGCTGGCTCTACAAGCAGGTACTCCCCACCCCCTTCCTTCCTTTTTCTTTTTCTTTTTTTTTTATTTTTATTTTTGTAAGGTGTCTAATGTATAAAGAATAGCCATTTGTGTAAAATATAATGGTAGGATTATTAGAGTGAAGCTACAAATCAGGAAGAACTGATGCATTTTTTTAAATTAATTATAATTAGCTACTTACTGGATAAAATTCTGATGAGTAAGGGCATTAGACAGCTACAGAATACTGGTGTATTTTATCTGTGTTTCTCTCCAGAATACCCACAGGGCTTAAATCTAGATGGATACTGGTAAAATGATGAATTTTTCTGGTAAAATGATGAATTTTTCACCATGATGATCTCACTTTTTATTCTGAGATGCTTTGCACTGAATTTCACGTGTGGAAAGCTACAAATATGTAGCTAAAGCAACTTAGCAGAATGCTTTAAAGATTCTTGCTATTATATATATCTCTTGGTTCATGTCAAACCAGTAGAGAAATATTCCGAATGCATATTCAGCACAAGTTAGTTGAGAAATGTCACTTCTCTAAATAATTGTGTATTGTTTTAATATTAAAAAGCCCATGTTAGTGCACAATTATGTTATTTTACTAATAAGAAGAGATATATTTTAAGATGTATGCCATTGGATACAGTTTATATGTAAAATGTTTTAAATGCTATGATGTTTGATTGTTTTTTGTAAGAAATGAAAACTGTATATTTTCATGTAGTAGTAGCTGGGAGTCAACTTATCAAGAGTTTTGCCAATCAGTACTACCCTCAGAAATCTACAAGCTTTCAGAAATTCACAGTGAAAGCCCATGAAGGTTTCTCTTTGGTTGTAAAATAACATTGCTTTGTTTATCTCAGGACGTTCTATTTCACTGCATGTAATGCCATCCTTCTGTAATTTTTCTGCCAACTTTGAGCCCAGAATCGACCTTTTTTGAAGGTACTTACTGAGAAGTTGTTACAGCATTGTCACAGGCAAGAAGAAAGAATGATAAATACACTGGTACTGAAAGGATTTACTTTAAAGTAGGAAAGAATTTAAACTATGGGAACCGTGTAATCACCCTGTGTGCCTATCTACTATGTGTAAACAAGGCAGAAAAATCATTCCTCGAGCTTTTCATTGCCTTTCAGAATTTTACAGGTGGCCATGTTGCAACCTGTTGATATTTTGAGTGACAGGATAAATGCAGTGTTACACAATAGTCTCCTTAAAAAGTCTATCAAAGGGATTGAGGTAACTCTTTATACTGAAGAATTTGGGGTATTTTCAAATGCTGAAGTTGATTTTTGTGACCAGTGCCCTTGGGGGCAGGGGTGCCGCATCCTGAGCTGCTGCTAAGTTAGTGACCTTGGCAGGGAGGTGAGGAAGCTGGTTCCCGGCTTTGTGTCTGCCTTTCCAACTGTGAAATAGGAGGTGACTGCTATAGACAGCACTTCCAGACTTCATTACTGTTTGTTAAAACACTTTGAAGTCCTCAGAAGTAAGGTGCTATGAAATGCCCCGTTATCCTATTTATGAAAACTTCGGCGGCAAAGGGTGTATCTCTCTCTCTCTCTCTCTCTCTTTTCTTTATTTTTAAACTTTTTCTCAATATTTTTTTCCTAGCTAATGTTTGCTTTCTCCTTTATTCTCCCTCTTTCAGCTCATTGCCCCCCACCAAGAAGAGCAGAGCCTGAAGTAAGAGGCTAAAAGTTATGCTGACTTTTTTCAAAAAAAAAAAAAAAAAAGAAAAGAAAAGAAAAGAAAAAAAAAGAAAAAAAAATTAGTTGAGTGTATGCAAAGCTCTGGATTTCATTACAGAATCCTTCTTCTTGGTTGTCACAGAAAAACCGTTCACTACAAGAATATTGATAATTCACACATACCTTTCTTCCTGGAACAGATTAACATATTTATTAAATCTGATTCTACCAGGATGTACACTCTGAGTGCTTCAGCTTATTTACACTGCGGTAGTGGTGGCAGTCTTTCATTCTGAGCTGTGCAGTGCAAATTAGTTATAAAAGAAAATGAAATTGCTTTAGGAATAAACTTTATATGGGAAAGAAATTTGCTTTAACTATGTAAGTGGTAGTAGAGGATGAAGTTTAGCAGATAGTTTCCTCAGAAAGCAACAAAGAAGGATTTTTGTTTTTAAGTTTCACCGTGCTCATTTCCTTTTAAAAAAGTATATTTAATTTTACTGTTAACTGTACAACAGTTAGTAGTTTCTAGCTTGTTAAAATAACGGGCTCTCATTTAATTCCTGAATTATGTTAACTTCAGGCCTCCTGGATTATCATCTTGGTGTTCAGTAGCAGGTCTATGATAAGAAATCATAGATGCTTAAAACATGCACTAAGCCTAGAAAATGAACAACTAGCACAACACTGCCGTTACGTAGTACACACTTTATTTTATGACCTGTTTACTGTTAACAGCCTGAAAGTTCTTGTTTGATCTCTTTGACTAATACAGGACAGTACTGGAATGAAGCTGTGGAAGAAACGGTGGTTTGTGCTCTCAGATCTGTGTCTCTTCTATTACAGAGGTAAATTTCATTTGGGAAAGGTTTATTAATTTCACAGGAAGCACAAAAAATGCAGACTTCATTAAAATGAAGTCTGTAAGGGCCCTAATGTAAATTTTAATTTTTATTTTCATTGCAATTTAAAGTCTTTTAAAGTAAATTTTGACCTTCTACATAAATAGAGGATAAAAGAAGCTGTTGCTTAACTTGCTGGATAAAATAATGGTGTAGCTATCTGTATCCTGGCCTGGTATATATATCTTTTTCTCTTCCTTTCTTAATTAATGATTTCACATAATTGCTTCCTGCCTTTCAGGTATGTCCAAAGGGCAAATCTAGTCACAGCCACCTCTTTAGTACATTCATATTCTGGGTTGTAGTTTTTTCACTACTTCTGTTGCTATGAAGTATATAGGCCAAGTTAAATCTGACTTCTCATGCAAATTAAGTATCTGAAAAGGGAACATGAAAGGGATAGGGAAGGAGGGCTGAAACTCTGGCTTTGGACAGATAGAGGGGATATATGTGCCTTTTGGAAATCCAGTAACTGTTCGTTAGTACTTGCTAAGTGAAATGTTGTTTTATATGAGTGGAGTCTCTGCTATATTTAGAACAAAAAAGAAGTCTGCTAGTACCTTTATGTAGCTGCATCAAGCTTATCTTAATGGGAAAATTTAGCTACTTGTAATTCTAGTCTGGAGATCTGTATGTTAGATTACTGATCTCTTCACTATGGCAGATGAACTGCAGTACACCTGAGAGGATAAACAAGTAGGATTTGTGTGTATGGAAATTCATTCAATTCTGAAATAAGTTGTACAGTAGTATTTGTTTAATGAGGACCAAGAGCAAAATATGTGGAAGTGAACAATAAAAGCCACCTGCAGCCTTATGAAGGATATATGGGTAAAAAAGAGTTTCAATTTGTGATGAGAGACGTTGTAGTTGGTATAAGTAGTGTTGATGCTGATAGTGCTGCAGGCAGTGATTGATGAAATTAAAATGCTGTTCTGTTAAAAGTGCAGCATGTCTCTGTGCTAATCAAGACAAATCAGGCCATGAAACATAAAAGCTCTCTTTTTGTAACTTCTTATTAGTTTATAAATTCCAGATCATTGGAATATAATCATTAGAATTCAGTTCTTTATCCAAAAAAAAAAAAAAAAAAAAAAAAGTATGTTGTTGGCTAAACCACTGCTGAGTCAAAATTAGGCTGTAATTTCAGTCATGGAGACATTGGTTGTGCTATAATGATACTGTATTTAGTTAAGTAGTCGTTTCACATTGTGTGGTTTCTCTTGCAGGATTTTCTTATTTTAAACAAGCCTTAAAGCTTTTTCTTCCAAAGGAAATGCTGCTTTATAGTTGTGTTAAGACCAGATTAAATTGACCTGAAGATCTGTGCATGAAATACCTCACAAAAAAACAAAAACAAAGCAGCTACCAAAAATAAAATAAATCTAGGCAGCACCATAATCTTAATCCTTCCTGTGCTATATTTTAAAGTGTGCCAGATAAGCTGAAGTAGAAGCAGAATAGTCTAAATTGTTCACGTGATAAACTGAAGGATATAAGAGACTGCCTGCTTTCATGTAAGAAGGTTATTGTTAAAACAGAAGATTTTAGCACTAGAATGAAGATCTGCCATTTTTCTCCTGTATTATTCATATACTGCATACAAGTAAAGATGGGTACAGGGGCAATGCAATGTGTAGCTAGAAGCTAATCTGGTGGGAGACAAATTTTTAAAAGCTGAAAATGTAGCAGTATGCTTTAACAAATACCAGAGTCCTCCAGATATGCAGCTTCTCCATGGAAAATGTTTAATGCTTTTATATGGCGCTATGAGTGTAACTTGCTCGGAAATAAATGAGTCAAAGCATTATTTAGCAGAAGAGGAAAATAGTTCCCAAACCTGCAGTCCAAATAAAAAAAAAGAAACCTCAAATTTGCTGTGTATTCTAGGACAGGGGAAAAATGCTGTGTTTATCGAAGAGTCAGTGTTTGAGGGAGGAGGAGGGCTGGTTTCAAGTATACTTTTTAGTAGACAGTTGAGTACCTGAAACTAAATCCAACTGCTTCATTTCTTTACTACCTTTAAGTCGGAATACTTTTATACTCACAGTTCTCCAATTAACTAGCTAGCCAAGAAAGCGTAACTTTTACGTCTAGCTTATCATGTAATGCTAATATAGCTGACAAGAGCTTTTCCTGTGTAAATAACTGCAAGGAAAAATGTGGCTTTTCAGAATTCAGTGGGTTGAACAAGAACCAGGGAAATCCACATATATGATACATTCTTTTTGTGGTGTTTATATGTATTCTTCTGTAGTTCATTTAACTCTACCAGTATTAATTTTCTGTGCTTGAAATTTCAGAATATCTATTTTTCACGTTAATTACATAGATACTGCTCATAAATGAGTGTATCTTGAACTAAGAGAACGTTTGGAGCAGTCTCTTAAAATACTGGTACAACTAAGATTGACTTTGTGAATTACATCTAATTATCCCTTTATTAAAAGCATAATTGGATTCAAAAGCTGGCTGTGACTTCCAATTAAGATACTAATTTATTGTTTTTATGTATCATTCTAAAATTGTATGTAAAACAATTTTCAGGGGAAATACTTCTTTTGTTGCAAATGATCTAGAACATATATACATTTTCACAAATAGTTGTGTGCACTGTTGTCAAAGGAAATTAAAACAATCTCCTGACTTAATACGCCATAAGTCAACAAGTGGAAGGATACGCAGATTGTCTCAAAGGCCAGCAATCAGAAACAGTATTTTAAAATACTTCTGCTCTCATAGGTATTTGTAATTTTTTACTGGATAGATAAAAGATAGGAGGTATTGTTCTTGTCACTGAATTAGAAGCTTGACCCATCTTTCAAGTTTTGAGGTCGTCTACAGGTAAGCACTGATCCACAGAAAGACTAGAGGTGAAGCTATTCATGGTGATTTCTATAAGGTAATAGATTCTGCAAGATAGCTTACCAAAACTTTCAGATCATGGGCACTTTCAGAGGGGTTTATTGTTGTTTTGGGGTTTGTTTGTTTGTTTTTATACTTGCCCATCTCAGGAAAGGGTTGAAGATGGTCATATTCAGGGCACCTCGATTTCACTACGCTTAGTAGGTTGTGGGTGTGGGAGTAGCTTTGGCTTGAGCTCCTGTTCACGGGCTTCTGGCTAACAGGAAAGTGTGGACTCACTAGATTTAGGCAGAACTTACAGTATTTGAATACAGATTAACTTTTTTTTGTTGTTTTTTGGTATTCATATTTTAGATATTGGTAACCTCAACTAAAATCAAGTAATTTTAAACATGATAAGTTAGGGCAGATAAGAACCAAAAATGTCCACCACTTACAAGTCCTTTTTGATGATTATATTCCTATTTACTTCATAAAACAAAACAACCGTAATCCTAAAGTATAATATATTGAAAATGGTCTATTTTATTAGAAATATGTATTTGAGCAGTATTGAAACACTACTTCATATCCAATTTGTTATATCAGCTGCATAAAGTGTTTGAAAAGAATTGGCTTTTCTGACCAAGGGCATCTTTTTGTATCAATGAAACCAGTATCAGTGTATTCAGTATTCATATTGTGTATGTCTATTGAGGTTCCATTACAGACTTCTGCAAATTTCTCAACTTTTATATTTCTCCATTAGTCAAAATATCTCCGTTCTGCAGTCAGAAATATTGGTGTCTCTTTTTTTTAAGAAATGCAGTCCAATTAAAATTTGTTTTTTCCGCTACAGTGACTGAATTTAGTATGAGACTTCAGAGGAAAATTTTTATATTTGTTTAGTAAAACTTTGTTGTGGTTTCCCAGAGGAAACGTTTAGAAGGGCTTCCTCAGAGTGGTAGATTTCCTGTGGCTTCCTAGCAAGAATTATACAGGTCTGACTAGTGCGAAGCACTTCCAGAAAAGGCTCTGAAGATGACAGAATCAAATTCCCTCCCAGTATCTGCTCTCATTGATGGATTTATCAAAACGGATGGGCTAATGATGTGGTAAACTCTCCTCCTGACCTCCCTCTCAGCCCACCGCGCGTTATACACGAGGGTGCCTGTGCTGCTCGCAGGCTTTCAGACTGTTCCCCCCTCCCTCGCACTGCCTCGTGCGCTGTGGTTTCGTGCAGCCCGCGGCAGCCGGGAGGGGTGGCACGAGCCCTGCGCTGACCACGCTCATCCCTGCCAGCCCTGGGTGTGCCTAAACACATCGCTCCAGCTTGGTCATTTGTAATGCTTTTGCTTCTAAGGCAGACTCGCTTGTGTTATGTTCAAAAAAAGAAAAAAAGAAAGAAAAAGAAACAACAGTTTGGAGACTGCTCATGTTTTTGTTAAATAGAGGTTTTCAGGTAAAAGTGTCTGAGTGGGAATCTCTTGTCTCAAAATACTTTGTTTCTCTAATCAAAGATTATGTATTTATAGATGAGAAAGAAGAAGGAATATTGGGTAGCATACTTCTACCCAGTTTTCAGATATCTGTACTTGCTCCTGAGGACCATATTAACCGCAAATATGCCTTTAAGGTGAGAGAATCCAATTTTTTGGTTTAATGTTATATTTGAAAATAAATAGCCTAGCGATTAGAACTTATTTTACTGAGTTACTATGCAAAATAGGGTTGACAAACAACTTCTGAAGTTGGTTTTTGCATAATACTGTAAAAAAGGATTGAAATATTTAGTCTAATGTAAATACAAGCATTATTATTAGAATAAGAAAAAGAGTAGGTATTAATATTGTTTATTACTAGCCTTTTATTTGTGGTTTGAGAGTCTTGAATACTATTTGGTGTTTTGGAATTACAAAATGCATCCACAGCTAGGTTTAGGCCACCAGTGAAGGTTATATAGTTGTTTAGATACAAGTTATCTTTATATATAAATAAAATATGATATTTTTATCACTTAAATCACGACATTACATGAATCATTATTAGGATATTTCATAGCTAATTTTTAATCATGTTATAAATCAGGTGTTATTAATCAATCTACTAAATATTCACTCCTGACCTTTTTCTGTTTGTTTTATGAGCTCCTTTTGGCTATTCTTAATGTCTGCTAAGCTGCACATCACTTATTTATGGTGGTAAGTACAAATTAAAACTTACTATACCATTAAGAATTTGAACATCTTTACCAAAGTATGTTATTTATTCATTTAAATTAATGAATAATCAAGGTTTTAAAAAAATAATTCAAAGAGCTGTAAGGACTCTTAATCAGGTGTTTTAATGAAGAAGCAGCTATGATTGAAAATTATAAGCAATTATTTTGTAAATATGAATGCATATAAAGAAGAACATAACTATGAAATATTTCTTCCAGTATTTTTTCTGATAATATTATTTTCAGAAATCATGTTAAATAAAAAATTAGAACAAATAGTAACATTATTTGCCTCTTTTCTTTTACAGAATCTTATATTTTTATTGCAATGATCATGTCATTTCCAATCAGGCAGCTCATCCAAACATGAGGACCTATTATTTCTGCACAGATACAGGGAAGGAAATGGAGTTGTGGATGAAAGCCATGACAGATGCAGCACTTGTGCAGACAGAGCCTGTGAAAAGGTAATATAGATTGGCAAACCAGTGAACAATGCATTTCTTTCTCATATTTAATTTGGTTTATTTAAATGAAAGGGTACACCTTAAAACAGAATGTAAATCAGCTGAAGTAATTCCTTCTTCCATTTAAAGACCGCTGTTAATTTAACAATACTGGATAAAATACTGGAGTAGTAAAAATAATCTAAGTTCTCTTCTGACTATACAGATCTTAAGAGTAAGGGACTAGAGTAAAACAGACTAGTTTCATTTACTAGAGTAAAACGGACTAGTTCATTTAGCTAGTGGCATCATAAGAAGTGAAATGGTAGGTACTGCCTGAGGCATATTGACTTCCTCTACCCCCCTGACTGAATAGCAATAGCAGCTTAACTCCTGGTAGTCTTTGACTTAAGCCTGCTTTAAATGCCAAAGTAACAGCCATAGATTGTGCCTAAATTGATTGAACAGTTGCACCTATGGATCTCCCCACTCACACTCTTTGCTAAGTAGTCCTTAGGTGATCTAGAGCCTTATCTTTTACGTATGCATGTGTTGGTAAAGAAAAGGAAGTTGTCACTGGAAGCCCTGTGTTCTCAGAAGCTGAATATTGCCTGCTGCTGTTTACCAAGTAAGATGCAGTTCTTTCTCTGAATGTGAAACCCTTGGTTCAGCTCCATAGCGTCTGTGGTAGGAACCTAACCAGTTGAAAATTTAAAGCTTCTCATTTCTAATGGCACAGAAATCAGTGCTGATGGCTGCTGTCCAGTGATCTGCTTTTGCAGACATATTAACCTTACACGTTTTAATATTTTTGTGGGTTTTCAGTCAAACATAATGCAATCTTTATGTCAGTATGCAGAATATTCAGAATGATAACAGTAAAACTAGCAACGTTTCTGAATTTCTGTGCATGCTTTAAGCAACTAATCTTAAACAAAAGGTTGAAATCTTAGCTTTCTATTCTAATACCCTGCTATAGATCTAAATGTGATAGCACATGAAGTATTTCATTCTTTGCATCGGACCGCACAGTGAAACAGATTGATAAACAAAACAGTGTTCTCTGTACTTTCGGAAAATAAAAAGCATATCCTTCAGACTGTCAATTGACATGATTATTTTTTTCCCTTAAAAGGAATCCTGAAAATAAATAAAAGCTTTCTACAAGCTACAATGTTTTATTTATTTTCAGCTTGTAGAAAGGATGAGTGGTAGGTCCAATTTCCATCATGAGGTTGGATATGATTAGATATGGTTTCATATAAAGATAAGATGTTCTTAATCTCCTGTAATCTTTCTTTTGTTTTAGGGAACAACCCATGATGTGGGGAGAGGATGAGCAGAGAGTGAGATAGAGCACTAATAGATGCTTCCATACCAGTTTCACTTTAATTTCTCCATGGAGAGCTTTTAAAAGAGATTACACTTAAAATAATGAGATTACTTTAACAGAATAAAAATCTAATCTAGGTTAGTCAATAATAAACTTCATTCAAAAATCAGTATTGGGTTGCACTGTGAGTGCATTATAAATAGCTAGAGTACATTGCAGATGAAGAAATATTTTTTTGTTTAAAGTTTAGTGGATTTAATTTGGTTTAATTATGTATTATAGGAGCACTTCTTAGGGGAGTGATATTTAAATCAGTCATACTAAATACTTTTGAACCAGTCAAAGGATTTTCATTGATTAAAAAGAATCATTTGATATGTGCAGTACTGTAAAGATTGAACATTTGAAGAAGACATCTTCACTTTATAATGGGGGAGAAAAAAAGCAGTGTGAAAAACAATGCATCTCTTTGAAAGAACCTTCATAGTAAGTCTCTTCCTAGTCTCTTGTGTAATAGAGAATGTTCTGTAGAAGATATTTGGTAAATTATATAACTAAATATTATATAATTACTTGTGATATTTATGTTAACATAAGAAGCAATCCAAAATGAAATTTTAATGTAAATAGTCACTCTTTCATTGGGTCCATTAATACAGGAGTAGGGTCACATTTGCTGCCTCCCAGGACAACAAGATATTTACTAAGCTTTGACTGACTTTTGGTCCAGCTTTGCAGGATAGTCTTGCTTTCTAGGCTATGCTTCCATAATTGCTTTAAACATGCTCAAAGTGTAATCTCCTTCTGTTAGAGGTAGCCTAGCCTCACCAAATGCTTGGCCATTGCCAACTCCTCCTTTCAGCAGAAGCAGCCATTCCAGGACTGACTTCTGTATGTTTTGAATGACTGACAGCCTATAGCCAAAAGGTAAGGATTTTCAATATAACTGAGCTTATCTAACACCTCATCCAGCTACACACGCTTACATCGGTGTTGAGGTGTAATCTTGCCCCTGTGCGGAGCACACTCAACTAGTACAAAAGTGGTCAGCAGAAGAATCAGTAGTTTGCTGCCTGATTATCAGGATGAACAGGCTTACCAACAGTCAAAACAAGTGTCAGAGGCAAGAAAAGCAACTATTCAGGACCAGCCTATTGTTTTAATTCAAGCCCCCCCAAAAAAGACCGACCAAACAAACAAAAAGTAAAACAAAATAAGAACATCTTGGCCTCTTTGAAGAGTTTAATTCTTGAAGTAACTACTTGAGAGAAGATACATTTCAAGACCAGTTAAGTCGCTTACTTTTGTGTCTGTTAGCTATAATAAAGAAAAAATCCCTCAGACATCTGTTTCTAAAGAATCCATCTTTTAGCTATCATACTGGTCCTTAAAATGAACCATTTAGCAGGGCATGATCTTATCCAGAAGAAATACTATTTATTCCCTGTAAAAATCTGTTGAGTATTAAGCATTGTATTACCTCATCTCTGAGTAACCTAAAGTTTGGCATGTAGGTAGCTTTCAGGATAAATGGTTTTGGTTGAATCAGAAATTCAGCTGGTGCCTTTTTTTCAATGCTGTTTTTTCTAGAGATTCTAATATAATACTGAATACAGCTTTTCAGCAGACGAATTACTTGAGATACTACAGCTAGTGTTTTTAAGAGAATTCATTCTCTTAAATGTATATGCAGACTGATATTGGGCGACTAGTATATGTTTTTTGATATGAATTGTCCAATGATAAATCAGAGTATTTACAGTATAGTACTTTAAATCTTGAAGTTAGGAGACTTCTGTATTGATGATATTGTGAAAATCTAAACCCAACAGCCTGTAAAATTGTATTGTTCAAGTTCAAATAATTTCACAGATAGAATCTGTATCTTAATTTTTCTGAACATAAGAGTTCCATGGAAGGAAAAAAGATAAAGGGAATATTTAAAATGTTAAGTGCTTTTTTGCTGTGTTTTCCATAAAATATTCTCACTTTCCATATGTAAAGAGCTGTGTAATACAGAAATGAGAGACTGAGGTGAGAAAATAAAAATATAAACATTTCTTTTAGAATTGATCTTGAAATATTAGCAGCTTGCAGTGGAAAAACTCCCTTCTGATACATACTGAAGGACGAACAGCTATGCCATTTTGTCCCATTAACTTTAACTGTAATTACTGCTTTCTAAGCATTTTTATTTTACCTAGCTAGTAGTTTCAAGTTTAATAATGTCCTGAGGGGACCTATCAAAATAATTAAACCCAAATACTTTAATCAGTCGTGAACTACTTAAGCTTATCACTAAAAGTATGATCTCAAGCTACCTCTCTAGATCAGCAAAACATCTTATTTGTTCTGTGTTGTGTCCCCATAGGCAGTAGTCGAGTTGTATCTATGAGCAGTGATTGTTTGCTTGTATTTGTAGATGGTAGTATCCACCAACATTGCAATTTATCAATTCTACCCTGAATGCAGGCTGATTTCTCTATTTCCCCATGTTTAAGGGCATGATTTTTCTGTCCATTTAATGGCAGCTGTGTGCGCTCTGGAGAAGTTTTTTTGTTGTTCTTGTTTCTAAAACACTTATCAGCATAATGACATCCACAGTGGGGGTTTTACCAACATTACTGTGTTTGAACAGATGTGTTTTTCTTTTCTTGTGCCACCAGTGTTTGTTGAGTCACTCATGATACAGTCCTCATGTCTGTCTGATACTTTGTATGTTTTTCTTCTTAAAAAAAGAAACACTTTTAGAATCCTTTATATATTTTAAATATTGAAAATAGTGTTTTCCTCTATTACTATTCCAAAGGTATTTTTCCTGGTTTGTTGTTGAAACCTATGAATTGCACTCAGTGTGTGCTGAAACACATTTTTGTTCTACACTTGTTTATTTTTAGTTTCCTCTCTCTCCCATCTTTAAGATACCATACAAGCCTTGGTGGAAATGTCTTCAAGAGCATAGTTTTATATTTCTTACAGTTATATATTAGTTTCTAATAATTCTTTACCATTTGGAACCTTTGGTGCTGAATGAGATCTTTTGCTGGCACTGAGTTGGCTGAGTTGATCTGTGGATTAAAGGAAAGCCCGGAAGTCTATTTATATCAATTTGGGTGTCACTCATTCAGTCACTTGGCCATCAAACAGAATATCAAATATAAATGCTTGGCTGTGCTGTGTATATAGCATAGCATATCAGAGTAACAAGTGATCAAGCATAGAGATCCCATGGAAAAACAATTGTCACTTATTTATTTATTTATTATTAAGATCCACAGTGGGAAATACGATACTGTGAATTGGACACTGTGCGTAGTCTTGAATTTGCCACCTACCTGATGAATGTCCTTAGAGAAACCACTCTCCATGTCTGAACGACAGTGTCTCCATCTGTAAAATGGCAACAATTTCTCTGCTGTAAAGCACTTATTTAAAATGTGCTATATATGAGTGGTACTATTTAGGGCATGTACATATTAAAAAAAAATGCCTGTGTGCAGGATTGTTTTCAGATAGTCCTTATTTATTTCCCAACTCTAGAGTACTGACTGGAAGCTGAAATTTTTAACACCTTTTTTGGGCAGATAATTGTGGGAAATTGAGTTTTTCATCCACTTTCCTTTTTTTGAAAAATGCTTTTAGTGTATGGTGAAGCAGTGGCTAATACAACTTTAAGGCAGAGGGAGGAGACATCCAGTTTTTTGGACACTGTTGAAAAGTGACCCAGGCAGAAGTGTTTAGGTCTTTGAAGCATACCTAAAGTCTTGGAAAAACATACTTTAAAAGCGCAGTAGGAGGCTGTCATAGTATTTCTTTGCTGATACCTGGGAATGATAGAAAAGATGATGTGAGGATAGTAGTGTCCTGCCTCGCTCCACAGCAAAAGCCCCCACAAAAATGCATTCCACATTAATTTTTTTCCCCCTCTTAAAATTACTGTGGGCAGAAATATTGCCCTCTCCTTTCTACTGGCAGAAAATATCAGATGTATCTAAGCTCTGTATTTAATAGTACTGTACAAGAAAAACCATACTGTGTTTAAAAAATAGTGCTGATGCATGTAACCAAGGGTATGCACATGTTAGATTAGTGATCTGAGCATTTTCATGTGCACTGTATATGATGTGCCTATGCGCATTTATGTCAGCAGCTTAGGAGTAATACCTGGAAGAAACCAGAAGAAATGGGCTGTTTTGAGCTACTCACAAAAACAGAGTGAATTTTGGAGAACTTTTATCACATGGTCAAGTATCATGCATACATTGGGACCGTCGTGCTAAGGTTACAACTATGCAGGAGAAGAGGCAGGGGACAAAAATCACCCCCCGGTTGACACACACCCAAACCCACACAACATCATGGGCGTTTCACACCAACTGACCTAGTGTAGGCAGCAATTGTGGCTATTCTGTTGTTTCTGACAGATATGTTTGCAATAGTGCAGCTTCCTTCAAACACCCGATGCAGGAGATGGACTTGTTAGGTCAGCAGGTGACTCTTGATTTATAGCAGCAAGTTCTTAACAACAGAGTAGAGTGATGATGGGAGGTGCAATTAAAAGTAAGGTTGGATACTCTATAGAGTAGTACTCTGTAGAGAGCTTACAGTCTTCAATCCTTAATATATTTATTGGAGTCCCAAACAGCAAAGTTATTGGGAACGTATGTCTTAAATAATTTCTTGGGGAAATGCGGATGTGTTGGGTATTCAGGCCTCACGTTCAAGACTGTTTAAGCAAAAATGCATGCATTTAGATATGCAGTTTTTCCACTTTGAAATTTTCTATTCAGACTGTTTTTCAGTGAAGTGATCATTCTTGTGCTCTTGGTCATTTGTTTATGTGATGGGCTTTTTCACACACAGGTTAGGCACTACAACTGGATACAATTTTAAAGATAGATAATATATTTGCAAAAAAAGATGCAAAATAGTTTGACAGCTTAATTTGTCACCTTAAAATGTGTAAGATATGTTCTTAGTTTTGATTTACATTTCTATATAATCTTTAAAGAACTTTATCTTTTTGTCTTTTTTCCTCCTATCCTCAAATACATTGATCAAAATATTTTAGGGTTTTTTGTTTGCTTTTTCTGTCACCATCTGAACTGGATGTTCAGATCATGTCCCAGTGCTGAAAAAGATACAGCTTCTTGATGTTTTGAAATTTCAAAAGGAAGATAGCTAGTAGAAGTACATACTGTGACTACTTGTGTAAGTACTGTGCAACAGTATCTGTTCTAAAAATATGTCATTATTTTTGTGGTATACTTCCCCTAGTCAGCAGCTATTTTCTTCCCTAAAACTAGGGAAGCCACAGTTATTTTCCGCAAAATGTAGAACAGCCAAAGTGATAACATACCAGAGAAACCTAATTGATGCCAGTGACCATGAAAAGTTGTTGAGGATTTTTTGGTTTTTGTTTTGTTTTTAAAGAGCTCATTATATGTTGAATGCAGTAATTTTGTGAATCGCAGGCTAGTCAGCAACATAATGTTCTACCGTTTTTAAAGGCTGATTTAAAAGCGGTCTGAATTTCAGGCTGTTGACATCTGGAAGCTTTGACTCTTGAAGAGCCACTGAATTTTCTGTTTAGATCTCTAGCCCTCTGGGAGTTGAACATCCACTTCTCTGTGCTCTGTCTGTTTCCTCTTGCTTAGTGCTCGTTTACTGAAGGAGCTAGCTTGAAGAGTTTCTCCTATGTTATATTTTTAAAATAGCAAAGAAATAGAGAAGCATAACAAAAAATCTGACATTGATTATTGTGAAAATGTGTCCTGGATTTTTCTCTCAAAGACAAGGTGTTAGTTTAAAGTACCTGGACAGTGACCCCTGAAACAGCCCTGTAAACACAAAGGGATTCAAAGTTTTTTATGCATGTTTTGTTGATGTTACAGCTTGTCATATATTCCCTTCTAGAGTAGAGAAGCTAACCACTGAAAACACACCACCTCGAGAGGCAAATAATATTTCAAACCACCGGGTGCTAATTAAGCCGGAGACACAAAATAACCAGAAAAATAAAGAAGTAAACAAAAATGAAGAGAAGAAAGCTTTGGAAGCTGAAAAATACGGATTCCAGAAAGTTGGGCAAGACAAACCGTTGACAAAAATTAACAGTGTAAAGCTAAATCCTCTGGGTTCGGAATACAGGACCTTACCCACTAGCACAGTTCAGGCTGGACACATCAGGCCGGTTCATTTGAACGGGTCTGAAAACAAAGCTGTTGGCGTTGTCCTGGCAGACACGGGAGATGGAGGTCAGCACAACGCAATTCAGTCGCATATGGAGTCGGAACGAGTCATGCAGAGAACCAACTCAATGCTGCAGCTGGAACAGTGGATTAAAATACAAAGAGGAAAAGGGCAAGAAGAGGAAACAAGAGGGTAGGTACTAGGTAATTGATTTTGTAGCTAGGCTTTCTACTGAACAGTGCTTACGGTTGTATTCTGGCTAGCTCCGTCGGTCTGTATCGTGTACATACGTAATTCATTGCTCCCTGTAAGAACTGCCTGGATGCCTACTCAGAACAAATTCACTAAGGTTCCATTAAGGATCCATTATTTTATTAACGTTGAGTGATTACTAATAAAGTTTAATTAGTTAGTTAACTTATTTATTAAATAAACAAAACTGGTCAGAAACCTCTTTTGGATGTTAAAAATTTCTCTATCATAGCAGAGTGAAAGTTTCATCAATCAAAACATTCCTTTTCCTCCTAAAATATGTTTTTCAAATTGCTCTACCTCTGTGGGTTTTTTTTACAAGATTTTGCAACAAAATTTTATCTAAAATTCTTCAAAAATCATTCTAGGCAGCTTTTAAAGCTTAAACAAGCTTTAATTGAAGAGAGAGGGAGAGAGAGAGAGAGAGAGAAGCTTTACCTAAGAGTAAGTTGTATGAATTTATCTAACCTGATGCTTAAAGCTTTTTTCCTCCTGAAAGTAAACATCTCCCAATTCTAATATTGAATTCTATTGCTTATTTATGAAGCTTTAAAATTGTGTGTCAATGATTGACAGTATTTAATCTTATGCCCTTCTGTTTGATGGAAGCATAGGGGCATTGCTTCCAGCCTAGCTTACAGATAACCAATTCTACTGGTCAAATATAAAAGTTTATAATATTCCATTAGAGAGGAATAATGTGCATGGTATCACAGGAGATATTTTGGAGAGTTGAGATCTAGGGACTTCACCTGTAGGTGGATGGCAGAGCAGAGATTAAGACCCATTCAAATTCAGAAGAGCTGTTTTCCTGAAATATTTTTTTTTTAAAAAAAGAAAAAAAGGGGGGGGGGGGAGTGGTTTTTTTTTTTTTTTTTTTTTTTTTTTTTTGCAAAACTGGAACAATTTATATTATTCTGCCTTATGCTTGCCAAAATTGGTTGGAAGTTTCCCCATTCCCTCTACTCCTTCATTAAGTATAATAAGGAATTGTTAAACTGTTATTTCATGAAGTAGATAGCTTGATTGAGTTTGAATTTGCACTACAGAGAGCAGCTTCCACCCGCCGATGTTTGTTTATTATGTATGCTTGGGTAATGAGAACAGAGAAGGTTCTTTGATGCAATTAGATATTTTAAATTGGACTGTAAAACTTGCAGCCAAACACCAGAAATGTGAATAGCTGTGCTGCTTTTCAACTGTGGACATTAAAACCTTAAGTCTTCATCCCTCTCCCACCTTCCATTTTGATGACTCTTACCACAACTCGGTCGTGTTGGCTGCGTTTGAAAACACTTCACTGTGAGAAATGGCTTGTGGGAAATGCTATTAACAGTATGTTACTATTCAGCGGTATTTTATTCTTGCCTATAGAGAATATTTATTGTTTAACTAAGAGTGGCAGTGATTGCACTAAAAGTATACTTAGTTTTATGTAGAATTGCAGTTCTAACAAATTAAAAGAAATTGCCCCTGTGCTGTCTTCCTAGTTTTGATCTGTGGAAAGGGCATTAAATAATTATCAGAATTTTAATGTGTAATGATGTCTTTAAAATGTGGTTTCACTTAAATTATAAATTTTGGGTTTGTTCAGATTGCAAGATTCTGACAGGAGACAGAAATTTAAGTAAAATTGAAGTTGGTGACTGAGTGTAGAAAGAAGCTCCATTTTATGTTAAAAGCTTAAGATTTAGAGGGAAAGGGGCTATTTTTTAGTAAGACTTGTTAAATTCATGACTTCTATTTTTGAGAAAAGTAGTCTTTGCTTACTGCCATAAAACTCCTGCCTTTTAACAAAGCTGCTTTCCAAAACATCCTTCAGATTTCTACTGTGTTAGAAGAATCCTAAAGGACCAAATGGGATCTCTGATGTGCAAGACTGAACAAAAAATTAGGACTTTAAGCATTCTGAAATTAAAGACTCGATGAAATTTTTATTTATGAAATAGCAACTGCTTGTCACCCTCAGTCTGGAGTGGAAAAGGTTCATGGTAAAAATACTGTTTTTTTAGAGGAGTAGGCTGACTCTTTAGCAGTTTACGACTCCCCCGGAAATTAATGATGGCAACATGGATTTTAATTCTTGAAGCTATTAGCTGCCTCTTCTTTGGGAATGGACACCTAGCTTTGCAAGAGCTGTGTGAATAAGGGGAACTGATGGTTTAAGGAAGACAAACTTTGTGTGCTTTGTAAACCACAAGCACAGCATTCTGCTTTAGTATCCTTTTGCTGAATTAGTTTTGCATCAGCGGGTTATGAATCGATATTTTCACCCAAAGCAGTCCCCTTGAGTTGTCGTTCTGAGATGTGAAGGATACAGAGGGAGGGTTGCATGAGCCTGAGCGCGCTGTTTCGCTGTACTAACAGCGAGTGCAGGGCTCTGCCGCCTGCCCCGTGCCCGCAGGAGCCTCCTCCTAGAGCAACTGTCGTCTGGGCAGCAACAGAGTTTTGTCTTTTCTCTGTCTCCCATGTAAATCAAGTACAGGATAAGTCTATATGGGGCCAGCTGGCATTTGCATTCTTCAGGATATAGGAGTATTTTGAGGGTCCGCATTGACGGTGCACCTACCCTTGCAGAGCTGAGCCCCCAGCGGCTGCGCAGCAAGCCGGCTCTCCTGGCTTGGCCAACTGGCCCGCCACGGCAAATACTGCTGCCCAGCAGGGACCCTCTGGAGACTACCTCGAAAGGTGTTTTTAATGCATCTGTGAACTCCTGTGGAAGCCTTTTTATTTTCCTTTCTTTCTTTTTTTTTTCTTTTTCCTTCATACAGAAACATTTGGAGAGAGTTGTTAGCAGAAATATTTTGCAGCCTGGTGGTCTGCATGGCTGTTGGAGCCTCCCTTTTGCATGGAAGGCAGCCGAAAGCTGCAACGCTGTCGAGAGTTGTTTTTTTAGATTTGATTAGAATAAAGTGTACAAATATCGACAGGATATTGGAGAATCTTTTATCAAGTGATGTGAAACAAGGCTTAATATTAGTGTGGGTGGGCTTTCCAGTTTTCATAGTCTAAAAGATGGAAATACCTTCACAAATGCTCTAGAACGTAAGGAATTGCAAGGAGAATTTAAATCGTTGTCTGTGTAGTTAGAAACCCAAGCAGCTCTCCTCTGAGGTGCCTGGGAATTTTTAAAGAAGGCAGCAGGATGAGAGCAGCCCTTAATAAAATAGGAGAGGAGCTTGACTGAGAGAGGTATATTGAACTACTGGATTTCTTCCTGAAAATCTCAGATTTTGCCACAGTCATTTGTAAATAGCTAAAATAGGATTTTGAAAGTTAGACGTTGAACCCAAAGCATCTTGGTGGATTGTTTTTTAAATATGGAGATAGAGAGAAAGCTTTGCAATTCATTATAATTATACTTGTCATTGATTATTAATAATTATCAGTAATTGACATAATTATAAGCACTTAAAATTATATGTTATATTGTTTATATTGTTTCATATTATAAAATATATAGTCTGTATATATATTACTCATATTATTATCATAATTATCATTAGTAAGGCCTTGTAATTAATGATATGAAGAAACTCAGAGGTATTTGAGCAGATTTTGCAACAAGAGAAGAGGATGAAGAATCTATTTCCTTGTTTTTGGTCACAGACTTCCTTGCTGAGTTGAAGCCCTAAAGTGCAAATTTTCAGCAAAAATAGCAAGCTGCCCAGTCTATAAAATACTTCATTAATTCACGAAAAGCCTCAGAAACTGTAGTCAGATTCACTGTTTGTAAAGCTCTATAGCAGCATTTTCATCTGCAAAATGTTCCAGGTGGTCATAAATACTCAGCTTAACTATTTTCAGTGGAAGGTAGGTTTTACTGTCATCATTTTTTTTTTTTTTTTTTCCTGGTAAGAGTCTGGTATAGATAATGCTGTTTTACTTTGCCTTTGCCCTAGGTCCCTCCTTTAAAATACTTGTGGCACTGAAGTCATTCCCATTGCTGAATTGACTTTAGATACTGGTGCTGTGCAGTTCTAGGGTCACAGCTGCAATTAGGCTAATTAAGGTGCAGCTGGAAGTTACTGCCCTCTAATGGCTGAATTATGTCCAATTTGAGATTTAATTTTTCTTTATTAACTCTGGAAAGTGTCTGTCACAGATATGTCCAGCAGCGAAAGGCCTTAAGGGGTACTCATCAGAACTTTAGCTAGAGGCTGAGTGAGTCCATGTGTACGACCTCTGTTCTGTCCTCTGGAAAGACAAGAAATGCTTTGTCATACTTAAGCACACTTTGAAATTTTGCTCTGGAAAATTTTGCACTTCAACTAATGCTGCTGCATAAAGTTGCTGAATGACTATAGTGCTTAGAGATTTTAATGTGGCAACAAATTTAAGAATAAGGCTTTAAAATCATACTTGAAAATCAATAAAATATGATACAAAGAAATTGTTTGAGTTGAGTAGCTGATATGAAATGGCTTGTCACTAGTGATTGAGCGATACAATTTTATTGGAAAATTATTGCTGTTTTTCTTTGGTCTGCTGTTACAAATTCATATTTTTTTATGTGCATAGTAATTGCTCAAGATTTTCTTAGAGAGAGCATAGAAAATATTTAATATCAGCTCCCGTTGGAAACAGTATAGAACTTCTAAACTTTTGAGACTTTGATCTAGCCAGTCGTAGGCACATTATATGATTTGATCCAAAATTGGCAGTACTGCACTGTTAAACTGGTAAAAGATGAAATGCAACGTGGATGATCAAGTGGGTAATCTGATTAGATAGGTGCTAATTTCAGCTGCTATAATGCATTTGATCAGTATAGTTGATTCTGTAATTGTCTTTTTGGCTTTTGCATTTATTAAAATCATCTTTGTGGTATTCCAAAAAAAACAGTGCTCTAGCTAGATAAACCACATAAATATTGAGTGATCTTATATTTCCATATTAATATTTTCAACTAACAAGAAGAAAATTTGTGTTTCAGCATAATCTCATATCAAACATTACCAAGAAACATGCCAAGCCATCGACCTCAGGTTTTACCCCGGTACCCGGAAGGCTACAGAACGCTGCCCAGGAACAGCAAAGCGCGGCCGGAGAGCGTCTGCAGCGTAACGCCGTCAGCTTACGACCGGACTGTGGGGCCAGCGACTGCCGAGGAGAAACGAAGGTCGATGCGCGATGACACGATGTGGCAGCTCTACGAATGGCAGCAACGTCAGTTTTACAATAAGCAAACAACTCTTACGAGACACAGTACGTTAAGTAGTCCCAAAACTATGATTAATATTTCTGATCAAGCAATGCATTCAATTCCCACCTCACCTTCTCATGGTTCAATAGCTGGTTTCCAAGGATATTCCCCACAGCGGACCTACAGATCGGAAGTTTCTTCGCCAGTGCAAAGGGGAGATGTAACTATTGATCGCAGGCACAGGACACATCATACTAAGGTAAAATATTTGTTCTAATAGCTTTTAAATTTAAATTGTCTGATTGCTGTAAAACTTGCATGTTCCACTGTAGTATGTTTTACTGTAATATAGATTAAATTACATCGTGATGTTTTCATGGAGAAAGGTTTGCTTAAAGCATTTAAAAATCTTGAGAGTCTTGAGAGCTTTTTTTCTGATTTGTTGGATGAAAATGTGTTGTCCTAATATTGTTGCCCATGGCATTGCCTTTCTCTTAAGGGAAGAAAAGGATGAAATAATATGTTATCCGAGGTAGTTTGTGAATGTACAGGCATCTCTCTCCCTTGTAACTTTTCTAACTGGAACTTCAGGAGGACTGAAAGTCCTTAGTTTCTTTCCATTTGCTTGTTGTTTTGTATTCTTCAGCCACAAGTGTGTCTGCCTTAGGTTGCAGCAAAAATTTGAGTGTAGTCATTTCTTTTGATGCCTTTTTCGAGTTACTAGTGAGATTGCTGAAGCATGTGACCTCCGTGCTTGACAAGAATAACTTTGCTAGTCTTCGTTAGTGAAGAGGAGAGACTAAGTTAGACTCATAAGCCTGAGTGCCATATGTGTCTGCTGTATCCGTTATGTGTTATGCTTGTTATTTTACTAGTTTGGAAATAACTGAATAAAAATTATCCTGTAAATTGAATGTAAACTAATGGATTTCCCAGAATCAACTATATAAAATGCTCTTAGGTTTCATGAATCTATTTGTTTAATCTTTAGCTCAGGTGTCTGGTGAATGTCTTGAGGGGGAAAAAAATCAAACTGCATCTTAACGCAATTTAAACATCTTACAATTGCTTACCATCTTAGGTACCTGCTAATAAAGGAGTCATTTTGGTTTTATATTTGTTATGTCTTAACTGCATTGAAAATTCAGTGACCAACGTTAATCACAAATCTGAGACGTATCACAATGCATGCGCTTATTTGTCATTTCAGCCATGTTTTCTTTTCTAGTGTTTTTTTCTCTGTTTAATGCATTATGCTAGCATTTCATTTCATATTTAGCATCCTGTATACAAGACTCCTGTTTCCCTTCAATTCTTCATGTTATCTATTTTGTATTTTTCAGTTCTACAACTAGTTTTTCCCATTGACTTAAAAACACAAACCAATTTTTAAGAGGTGGGTAGGTTAGGAGACTGACTGTTTAAAAACAGTAGGATAAAGTTAAGATAGGAAACAACCTCCTCTATAAAGAGACTGTAGATTTTTTTCAAATGGCTTTCTGTGTTAGATGAAAAACAGAAATCATTGTCTTTTACGCAGGCTTGTCAGTAGGACAGCCAGTATGAGAGAGGGCCAGTAATTAAATGAACAATGAAAGTTGGCATATTTCTATAATTTAGAGGTAGACTAGTCAAAATGAGTGTCCAAGCTGGTAGATCAGCAGAGAGCTTGACAAGGCAAGGCAGTCACAAATCTGAACAAATTTGTCATGACAGTGAAACTAAAGTTTTTAATATTTAATAGTTGTTGATTCTTTAAATAACTGTGGATCATAGCATACAATTTTGTGTTTTTACAGCAGGTCTTTCTGCCTGACAGAAGGTCAATGCCAGCAGGTCTGGGTTTGCAGCCCATTACTCCTCAGAGCCTCCAAGGCAAAACAGTGAGTTGCATTTTTATTTGGTACATTCATTGATGGTTTTTTTTTTTTTCTTTTAAGAGCAGTTTCTTAAATGTAAACAGGCAGCACTGAAGTCTTATTCTTTTCAGAGCTTGCATTAAATATAGCCTTTATTTTAATTAGCAGAGATTTTAAAAGCAAACTGAAAGATATTCTGTGGTTATATTAATTCTGAGACTGTTCTGTGGCCCCTGAGTTACTAAGTTCAGATTTTCTTCCAGAAAGATAGACTTTTGTAATCAGCTTTGATACATTGTAAAAGATTTAGCAGGCAGGGATCAAGAACAACATTTTTATTTCTCCAATATATTTTAAGAAAATTATATACTTTTTGTTTTTTGGAAATCTGAAGGCTGCTCTAGCACCATTCAATAAAATGACGTTCCTTATGGTATTTCCCATTTGTCTGTGACAGAATTAAAACTCTGAAGATATTTCATCGAAGTAATGCTGGTGAATATTGTCAGCCTCATTAGCTGAAACATGACTTGGCCAAAAGCTAAGGCATTGGCAGATTTTATTAGATTTTAAAACAGTTTTTGTCTTTTTCTGTAATTTTTCTCTGCCTAGCTTAGAATTACTGATAGGTAAGAATTTGAAGTATAGATTTTGGATCTTACTGTGGGTGTCAGCTCCACAGTTAATCCTTCCACTGCCTAGACCCCTGTTTCTTGCACTTCTCGGCATGAATCTCTGGCACTCTCTGGAACTTCTTGAATGATCCTGTAGGTGCCGGTGCCTTACCTTGCACGCTGGTTGAAGGCATTTCTTCGGGTTCACGGCCCATTAGCACCCTTGGGCTATGTGCCGGTGCTGGGCTGATGAGCAGCTTGCAGGGAGGTTGCAGTCTCTGCCTTGCCAGCTGCACAGGCATTGCGGCAGCCAGAGGAGGAGACCTGTAGGTAGCTCTTGAAGAAAAAAGTTTTGCATTGTATTTGTTACAGGAGTTCCTAGAGCTGGATCAAAAGGACAACACCTATAGCTGTGTCACAAATGTTTGCAACATTATCCATGTCTAGAGAAGAGTAGGAATTACTGTACAGTTGGCTCCTCTATGGGGGAAAAAAACTGGCAAACATTTTAAGTACCATTAAAAATGTATTTCTAATGCACTAAAATCAGATTGTTGCAGTACATACCAAGAAAAGTTTTGATCTGAAAATATGATGTAATTCTATACTCCTTTTGATCAAAGATGCTGCTCACAATTCTGTTATTCATTAAAATAAGTTTTGTTGTGCTTTGAAATAAGACTAATTTTCACACTGAAAGCCTTGGCACTTCTTTTGGGAGAGAACTTGAACATGTATTGTATAGCAGTCTAGCTGCTTATTCATTCTGAAATTAAAAATTTGAATTCAAGACACTGAAAGAGTAATAAAAACAAGATTACCCGTTAGACAATTTGGCTTTGGTATTCGTTTTCCATCAAAGCAAATGGTTTTAACAGCTGAAGCTATGCAGAACTCCCTTGCTCCCTCTTGTGGGCTACTTTGGTAGAAGCTCACAATAGTCGTGATAGATCATCATCACAGAATGGTAAGGTTGGAAGGGAGCTCTGCAGGTCTTCTAGTCCAACTCTCAGCATAGCCCCGTATGGGGTTTGAACCCACGACCTTGGCATTAGCAGCACCACGCTCTAACCGTGCCAGTGCCATGCTTTTTCTTCTTGGATATTTTTGCTCTTTATTCCAAAAAATTGAGATTTGTTTTTCAGTAATTTAACATTTTTGTTCTCTGGAAGTTTTCTTCTTTACTTTTTCGTTTCGAGGATATTCTGTGACAGTGAGAGAGAACAAGCAGGAGTTTTTTTTAACTCAGAGCTTGTTAATTGTGGCAGTAAATTAAAATGCTGGGTGAATATTTAATCTCTTTTAAGATTCACTTCTGGAGAAGTGTAAGAAACGGAAGTAAGCAAGGAACATAACAAAAATATTTGTGATGTTAACGATGTTTTGTGTCCTTAGAAACGCTGCTAACCAAAGTGGGCCCCAGAAACAGCTCATACAGATTTTTCTAAACTGACCCAAACCATCCTCTGTGTAACTACCTAGGAAATCCTCATTTAACTGTGATTTTGTATTTAAAGAGTCATAGGTTTAAAATACCATTCTTCATCCCTTCCTAAGACTATATTATACATCTTTCTAAGTGATAGAAGTGTGTCATAAATTAACTGCCTAACATAAAGTAACCTCAAACCTGTGGAAGGAAGGACTGAAAAGAATTTTTGTCATGTTTCTGCTATTTTCTTATATGAAAGATGTTTGATGTGATGCAGGGTTTTTTCTTTTTGTTTTGTTTTTTCATTACTTTAGAAGCCTAAATTTTCTTTGGGGACATTTTTTGATTCTTCCAACTGCAAATAGTTGTCCAGCTGCAGAAAATGATATCTTAAAACTTGGAATATCTCTCCCATCACTTAACTCAACATCATCAATTTGATATGTGTGTCAGGAAAGTTTGTTTTGAAGGCTGCACAGACTCTTTCTCCTGCAAAATCCTAACTTCTTTCACCCCTTATGCAGAATATTCCAATCTTTATGGCATTTGCAGTATCATGTGTTTTGAGCCATTAAAACTTAATGCTTTGTTATATATTTGAACATGATAATTTGGGGAAAAACAGTACATCTTTTGGTATATCAGTATAAACGGTTCTGTACCATGAGAAAGATGTTAAGAACTCTTATTTTAATCAAATGTTGTTTAGGATACCAATTAACCTTTTTTCCACTCTTTGGCTTCTCACACTGCACTCCTTCAGCCAGAGGAGCTCACGCTGCTGCTAATAAAGCTGAGACGGCAGCAAGCTGAACTGAGTAGTATCCGGGAACACACACTAGCACAGCTCATGCAGCTAAAACTTGAGGCCAGCAGCCCAAAGGTCAGCTATAAAGCAATGTGTGTCATGTACATTCTCACTAACTTTTAGTCATTCATTAATCAAAGTTTGCATTGTACCATTAGTGCGAAATGCTCTGACTCTGTGGGTGTGGATAGAACACCTTGTAGCCTGTGTGTGATGTTCTGCTATTAACCCTTTGAGTTTTTAACTCAAAAAGGTAGCATCACTTTAAAATGCATTGCACTTAAGCTTTAAGTATAGTTACAGGCTCTTAACCTGTTTTTGCTGTAAGCAGTAGTAGTGGTAGCTAATAAGCTTAACTCTTTATGATCTCACATCAGATAAAATTTTATTTGTAATCTGTGGGTAAAAATTAGGACATGATTAAAACACAGATTTATCAAAAGGTTCATAGTTGTTTGCGTAGTCATGCATAGAAATTCCGTGTGTAAAAATATACTGTATTTTATGTGTAAAAACAGAATCTAAAGTAATAGTATATATGATTCACGGCAAACTTTCATCATTTCTGTTTCGGGGTCAAAACGTGTTAGAAGTTCACAAAGAAAAAGTAGAGGAAAGTAGAATTATATTTCTAAATGAAACTGAAACATCAGTATCTAGTTTACATCTTTTAAAACTCTTTTCATGCATTCTGCACCTTCTGTCCCTCCCCTTTTTCCTTCTGACTGCTGCCTGCTAGAATGAGATTCTTTCACATCACCTTCAAAGGAATGCCATATATTTGGACCATCAGGTGGGATTTGCAACTTTCTTATTTATGTCTCTTAATGCATTTTGCTTGCTTCTTTCAAGCTGGAAATATTTGGGGGAGAGGGATTTTCAGTGCTTTTGATATGAATTTGGATATTTAATATGTGATCTTTTTAAGTAGCATAAAATATCTTAATCTGTTGCAAATTTGACATGTAATGGAAAACAAACCGAACTTAAAATTTCTGTCAGAATACAGCAGCAATTCTTCAATTAATTTTTGTTCTTCATATTTTCCTATAGTAAAGCTAACTACAATTTCTGTAGCATTTTTTAATCTTTAACCAAAATCAGAGTATATTTCAAAATTCATATAACACACATGCAATTTATAGAAACTGGTACTTCTGATTGCATCAGCGTTCTGCATGAAGAAGAGTTAAATATTTCTACAGGGCATAAAATGAAAGGGAGAACAAACATGAAAAAATATTTTAAACAATTCATAGCATAGCTAATTACTTTTTTCCCATTCACTCAGTTGTTTGTTAAATATTTAGATTTTACTTCTTCATAACTTCTGCTGATTTTCAGAGTTAGGCTATAATTCTGTCTTTTACAGTGTAATTTTGTTGCCAGGGGAATAATTATGTTATCACATTCAGCTTTTTATGGCTTTGTTGCACGATCAAATGGGACTTATTAGCAAGTCGTATGAGAGAAGTTTTAAAGGGGAAATTTTTGATAGCACATACAAAAGACAATCATAAGTGCTTAGAAGAAATAGCAACAGCTAGGTATGTGTTAGTTACTACTATGAAAACTTCTAAAGCTTTTTGAAATACTGTCTTAATGAAATTTTCCAGCATTACACTCAAAGTTCCTAATTTTTAGAACTTCTATGGCCCATATATTACTGTGGTAGGCAAGATTTCAGTAAATTAAATTTTTTAAAAAATGAAAAGATCTTGGTATCAGTGACTATCGTTCTATGGTCACTTGGAAGTGAGGTGTAAATTGTGACTAGTCCAGTTAGATAGTGATATATTCCTAAACAACTCTGTCTTTAATGGATTGCAGGAGGTTCAAAAACAATAGGAAAAAATGTGTCTTCCTAATCTTTATTTTAGGCCAAAATACTCGATCTGAATCAACAGTTTTCTTTTCATAATGTTTTGGGATGGGGGAATAATTCTGTCTTCAACAACGTAATTTATTGCTGAGGGGGCAACAACTGTCTGCATGACATTTCAAACTATGTAGCATACTGTTGCTTGATCAGCCAAGCTTGTCAGTGTAATATACAGGATTAAATAGAGGGAATGGCTTTATATAATGTGGGAAGTGGTAAAAAGGATCTTCTCTTTTCTTGCATCAGGTAAAATTTATAAATCTAATTTTTTTTACATATAATAATATGTATTTTTACATATTTACATAAATAAATATATAATAATGCAAGATATAACAACTTATACTAATTTAGGAAAGTGTCCAAATCTTGTGAACCTGTCATAATCACCTCTACCAAAGCTGCAAGAAATCACTACAGTTTTTACAGAAATAAATCATTATCTAAAATATATTACCTTAAATATAAAAACATGGAAAAGAATATTGGAATATTTGTCCCAGTTTGTCTGACCTTTTTTTTCCCCTCTGTTTTATTATAGAACTGTCAACTATATTAAATGAATGCCTCAAGAGTCTTTAATTTGCTTTGAGTACCATTGCTTCTAGGGGTGGTTATCTCATTGATTTCTCTTTATTAGTTTGTCAATTAGCAATTTTCATTTATTTTAGGAAGAAAAAATTGCAAGTTTCTTCTAGGCTAACTGAGGCCATGCCTCTTTTGTTATAAGCATCTCTGATCAACCTGCATAATCACTTACCCTTGTTGAGTTTTAAATGCCCAATATACTTATATGCATCAAGAGTAGAAATACTTAATTTAAAATCTCTGAAAATAGTTTTGAAAACCTCTTTACCTAGAGCATGTGGTAGAACTCCTCTCCTGTTAATTTTAACCCTTGCCTTTTTGATCACAAAGAATTCAGTACTATACGTAACAATAACTAATATGTTTTTACCACGGTTGCACAGAAGAATTTTCGGACAGGCAAAAGCTCATGTGTAGAGAGAATAAGATATATATTGTTGCAGTAAGGTGTTCTCTACTAGTCAGATGGGCTTTTCAGCAAGTCTAAGGAATATGCCATAGCCTTTTTTAAATTACACTTTTTTGTACATTTATTTTCTCTGAGATGCTCCTAAATTCTTATATTACGCTTTCAGAGATTTTTATTATGCTTTCAGAATTGTTGCTGCTGTTAAAGTTCAGAGATAGGGCAAAAGAGATTGAAGAGACTGACACATGCATCTCTAGCCATATACTTTCTTTTGAGTCTTATAGCCGAAAGAATTTTTGTCCAACATTTTTTTTCTTCTTTTGAAGAGAGGTTTGAATCACTCTGGCTCCTGTTTCTGAGATACTGGAGAGAGATTTGCTTGCCTTTCAGAAAGTGGCTTTTTGGAAATGAGTAGCAACCCCAGGCAAAGACAATTTGTTTGCCCGCATGGGGCATGTTATGAGGACAAGTATAGAATGACAGACTTGCAGAACAGTTGGGACTGGAAGGCACCTATAGAGATCATTTGATCCAACCTCCCCTACTCCAGCAGAGTCAGCTAGAGTAGGCTGCCCAGGATCATATCCAGGAGTGTTTTAAGTATTTCCTAGGATGGAGACTTCACAACCTCATTGGGCAACCTCTGTTCTAGAGTTCATCCTCACAGTTAGGAAGTGTTCCCTTATGTTCAGGTGGAACTTTCTGTCTTTCAGTTTGTGCCCGTTGCCTCTTGTCCTGTCAGTGGGCACCACTGAGAAGTGTCTGGCTCCATCCTCTTTATACTGTCCCATCAGATATTTATATAAATTGGTAAGGTCCTCCCTGAGCCTTCCCTTCACCAGGCTGAAGAGTCTCAGCTCTCTCAACCTCTCCTCAGATGCTCCAGTTCCTTAATCATTTTAGTAGCCCCTCGCTGAACTTACTGTGGTGGGTCCATGTGTCTCTCATACTGTGAAGCCCAGCGCTGAACCCAGCACTCTAGATATGGCCTCACCAGTTTCGAGCAGAGTGGGAGGATCACCTTCCTCGACCTGCTGGCAGTGCTCTACCTAATGTGGCCCAGGATGCCATGGTGGTCAACTTGTCCACCCAGGTCCTTCTCTGCAGAGCTGCTTTTCAGCAGGTCAGCCTCCAGCCCGTACTGGTGTGTGGCATTATTCTTCTCCAGGTGCAGGACTTGGCATTTCCCTTTGCTGACTTTCATGAGGATCCTGTTCAGCCCATTTCTCCAGCTTGAGCAGCTTTCTCTCAATGGCAATGCAACCAGCTGGTATATCAGCCACTCCTCCTGGTTTTGTATCATCTGCAAACTTACTTGAGCGTGCATTAAGTATAATCCTGATCTTCTGCATTATAAAAATTTTTAGGGATCACTTACGTACTACTAGATCCAAGCCACCCACCTCCTCACTATACTTTTTGAAAGTATTTGCACCCAATAATTACAATAAAAATAACCAGAAGTAGGAATATAAGTTTTTCAAATAAAAGCTAGATTTCAGCAGATTGGGTTTTTTCTCCATTATAAGTAAAGGCGTGGCAAGAGGTCCTACTTGAACATCTGTGTACTGATACTGGAGAGAATTCCAGAAAACTGGTCTTTGAGCAACCCTCTCAATTTTATGTTGATGGTAGGCTTTCGCTTGTGACTAAAAACTCCTTTCCTACTAAGCTCAAGCTATTTTTGTAAGATTCTACATGCTTGTTGTCATAGTGATATTATTTCACAGGTTGGTTGTTCATAGTATAAGCTCTACTGAATTTTTGGTCTTTTTTATGGCTGTTTATGTGAATGGTTTAGGGATTAGATAGAAGTGTTCATGTTTCCACTTCTGCTAGTGCTTTTACTCTGTAGTTTCTCTAAGTTTTTAGAGGGTACATAAAAATAAGCAGAGCTTGAACAAGCTGTCATCCAAAAAAAGGAATAAAGACCCCACAGCTGGGGTCCATATTTTCTGTTATTTTAGTCCTGTGTTCTCCTTTTCATCCCCTCTTTCTGAGATGTTGAAGGTGGTTCTGGGAAAAGGTAGTAAAACGGAGGAGGCTGGAATAGGGGCTTGGATGGAGTTGCCAGATATTCTATGTTACACATGATTTCTTGTACCTCAGCCTAAAATCCTGTATTAGCAACATGGGACGTTACTTTTTCTTGAATTGTCAGGTTATTTAGAAAAGATAGAGGGAGTTGCCCAGCCATCACTGCTGTTCTTTCTGCTCCCCTTTTTCTTTCTTTTTTTTCTTTTTTTCTTTTTTTTTTTTTAATTGTTTTTGCTTCATCGGAGGAAGGAGAGAGGCTCAAGAGCTGGGGCCCCGTGGGTGAGAAAAGACTGTGCTGGAGGCACAGTATTGCTGTAAACAGAAGGCAGGAAGGAAGGAGGAAAAGTGCTTTTTCCTTCATTGTTTTGGGCAGAGAAAAGGCAAAAAAAAAAAAAAGCTTGACCTGGTGCTGTTGCCACTGCTTATGCCTTCAGGAAGCTGTGAGGAAATGAATAAAACTGCCAGTCTGAGCTCAGCCTTATGCCATCCATGACACACGGTCTTATCTCATCAGTGAGGTCGAGTCCCCTGGTAGGGCGCCGGTGCTCCAGCTGATCATTGCCGCTAGAGCAGTACGTGCTGAAATGTCACCTGTATAGGATGTAACCAAGCATAGACAAGAATTCAGGAAAATGTAAGAAGAAAAAATTCTCAATAGCTTGGCTTTATGGTACAAAACGCAATATACCCAAATGCTAGCTCATAAATAATGTAGCTGTTCATATACATCATATGTTGAGAAGATCCTTTTTTCATTGTTTCCAAATGGAAAATGCTTTTATATACTATATCAATAAAGATGAAAGGCAAGCCAGAAATTAACTTTTAGGGAGAAAACAATTATTTACTAGAAGTAGCAAGTGATATACACCAAGACAGATGGATTTTATTTGGTTTTATTGCTATGTTACTTTGTGGCATTAGGCAGTGCAAACTTCAATGTGCTTACATGTAGAGAGTAATTCTAATTTGCAGAGATTTTTGTAACTGTTTTAATTAGAGATACACTGTGAAGGTATTATCATTAGTGTTATATCATAGACGGCTGCACAATAAAGAAAACCTTTTAAATCCTATCTGAAAAATAAATACAGGATTTTCTGAAGTGAGAGAAAATCAAGGCATATTTCTGTGCTATGGAACAAGTAAATATTCGTCCTCAAACTAGTAGAACAGGTCATGTCAATGTGAATAGCATCCACCTTCAGTTTGGGGCACAGTCCTGTGGTATTGATTTAAGAGCACAGACTTAGATGTTCCTTTAAGCTTAGAACGTGGGATCTGCTGTTGTATCCAGCATAGCTCTGTTTTAATCTGCCACCTCTTCAGGATGCACCACCTTGCGGGTGCTCTAGCTTCAGTTAACAAAAGGTCTGGGGACAGATATGTACTCTCTCCACAGCAAATAGTTAAAAGTTGGGCAGTATTTGGAAATGTTGATCTCCTTTGGGTGCAGAACTTGATATTTTTGATTGTTGCAATGACTCTTTGGTTGGAATTGCTTTATCAATAATCTGTTTCTCAGCCTTTGCCTCATAAGGGCTGAAGGAACTGGAACTCTGGTAGAAATAGCCAGCGTTTGCAGACAGTGTTAAATAAGCATGGTTAAGAGCCAGTGGTGGAAGTGCTGGAGAAAGTCCCAAAAGTCCTATATGTCAAAGTTGGATCTGGCTGGAGGACAAAAACTTATTTCAGAACATTTCTTGAGAGAATGCAGTTTGCTTTCTTTCTAGTCTGGATAAAAACAATCTGTGAACAGTTTCACAGAAATCAGTTTTAGCATTGTTCTACGTCAGAAATATCTGAAAAACTGTTTTATTAAAAAAAAAAATGCCAGAGAGCATGAAGCCTTTGAAATCCTCCTAATAAAAAATAATAATAAAAAAAGCTTATCAACCAGTGTTCACCTAATTACCTATTTCAGCCTCAGAGTTATTTTTATTTTATAAAAATCTCTGTTGGCTGTAGTGTGATCTTTGGATCTTTATTGTTGATCAGGTATATATCTTTTGATATCACTCATTTTTTCTTCCCTTTAGGACCAGATTTAATGTAAAGGGAGAATAGCTGCTTCTATCAGTTCTAGTTTTCTGTTTATATGGTATTGTAGAGAATGGGGAATAGGAGACTTGGGTTTCGTGGAGGGGTGGGGACATAAACGTTATTGTAAAGTTACCTTTTTTTAAAAATATATATATATCCTTTCTCTCAGAAAATTAACTTAGCAGCTGCTCATACTTCTCTATATTTAAAAATAATAACAACAACAAAAAAGTGCTACATCTACAACCGCAAAAACCAACATGTTTCTTGTTCGGGAAATAAAATACGTTTTTCCAAACGTACAAGTTAGGTTTAAAAAAAAGGGGATGGGCAAGAAATTCCAGAAGGCATTAAAAACTCAGCTTTTCTGTAGTATTTCAATCTATGAAACAAAACCTTGCATGCAAATTCATACTTGCTGTGTATGTGCATATGGCTAGAATGAAAGATCATAGGTATTCACAATACTGTCTTCCTGTGTAACCATATTTGAAACTGGTATTGCTGAAGAGGTCAAAGAGCTGGAGTTTTTCCTTAAAGTTGCCGCCCAAAAAAAGAGAAAGAAAGGGCTGGGAACTGTGCATTAAGTGAGTTGTCTTTTTTTTTTTTTTTTTTTTTCCCCAGAGAATAATTACCTGTTTTCATAATTATCACTTACTATTAGGAAGTTCATTTTTCAACAACAAAAAAAAAACTTGGAAAATATTGCTTTTAACTTTTGAAAAAATGCTTGAGGAGGGGGGGCATCCAAAAACTGGATTGGTTAAAAGTTTTTACGGATATTATTCCAGCTCTGTACAGCATAATACTTCTGTAGATGCCTAAATTTTTCTGAGTATTCCTTGTCCTCTGTTATGGAAGACTCTCAGACCATTTTCTCTGTGTGCCAAGCTTTTTTATTTCTGAAATGCCAAATGTATGCAGTTTTTACTGTAATGATCAAAGGACCTGTTTATAATATCTGCACACATGGCAATAAAAGTAAATCATGATAGAAAATACCTGACCTGCTTGGAAATGTAAACCAAATAGTTTTGCAATAGTCAGGGGGACGGGATGGGAGGTTAACTATGGTGACTAATGATTCAAAGTTCCTAAGTGTATAAAACAATACAGTATATAAAGGCATTTTGTAATACAGGAACATATGCGTAATCCTGGCTTCAATATTTAGAGGCTGTGAATGCTTATATCCTTGATATACATTGAGGCATTAAATCTGTACTTTAAAAGGCTTTCTGATAAAGGTTGAAGTGTTCCCTATTGCATATTTCCTATACTGCTTTTCTTTTTAAAGTCTTGTAAAGCTAGACTTACTCTAAGCATTCCTATTTTTAAAAAGGGATAGGCTTGTTCAGTGAGCATTCTGTTGGTTTTAAATATTTTTGTGTGTTTTTGCTACATCTATTTGACGTTATTAAAGTTTTCATGTGTTTGATATTACTGAATAATGGAATCTATAAAAAGCATGGGATAAAATGTAATCTACTGCATTGTTAGAAAAAATTAAAGTAGAGGCTATATTTACAGTGTCGTCTTTCAAATCTAGCCATGCTGTAAACTGATGTTTGCTGTATGCTCCTCCTGATTTGAAATAGATGAAAGAGAATGAACCTTTAATCACCATGGTTCACACTATGATTGAGAACTCGGCGCTAAGACCGCAACTGTACCATCAAGTAAGGTCTTGGATAGTGAATGAAATTGCTTTATCATCTGCGAAAATTTTCCTTAGTGACAGTTTTGGTTGTTCCTCAGATTTATTCATAACATTGGTGTTTCTCTTATTTGCTTTGGAAAACCACAAGTCATCCATGCTTTATAAAATGCTGCAATATCGTTAGCATGGCTTTTGCTGCATTTTTGTTGTTGAGTATTAAGTGTACCCTTTTGAATAACTTTTTCTGTCTAGACTATTTAATTAGCTGATGTTTTATGCAGGTGTCCAGTAAATTCATGAAACTTCCAATGAGCTTCCAACATTTGTCGTAGCATGACTCTATGCAAGTAGTGTTCAAAAATGCTTCTTTATTTTGACGACTACAAAAGCATGTGAGTGGTGTTGACCTGGTCATTTCTGGCAATTTTGTTTCATTCTAGGAAGTGGATTTACAAGTTTTTGTTTGCACCTGCCAAGTCTTTTAGCCACTGAAGAAAGAAAGGATCAAAATAACTTTGATCTGGGAACTGTAAATCCAAAAGGCAGTGTCTGTTAATAAAGTCACAGCAGACTCAATAAAGTCACAGCAGACTTAACAATGCACATAACAATGCACATGTACAGAGTATCTTGTGATGGTTGCAAATGGTAAGACAGAAGAACTGGAAATGTGAATGGAAATATTGTCTGCAAGTTGAGACCTGTGTTAACTTATGAGCATGGCCAATACATACTAGTTGGCAGTGCAGTGTCTTAGGGATATGGGAGCTGAACTGAATAGTTCCTGCCACGTTAGAAAATGTTTATGAAGTTTCTAGCCATAACTGCAATAAAGGTGGTCGTGTTACTTAATTTGTTATTTTGCAGCTGATGAGGTGTGCAAGTCTGTCTGACAGTCAGAAGAGAATATCTGGCCTGTTTCTTTCAGCTTGGAGTAATGACCTTATGAACCAATAAATAAAGGTGTATAGTTACAAGAAAATAAGACATTCTATCCTATAAAATAATCATCGACTAGGGATTAATGCTTTGATGTCTCTCCAAAAATTGCTGCAAATTAATTTCATGTTTTACTGTGTTGAAAATCAACTCTGCATTGTAGATTTTCTTGCTACCCAGAAAAGTCACAAGAGGCATTTCTACTTTCCCAAGGAGATGGGTTGCAAGAGACTTTGCTGAAACAGTGGCATACAGTCACTTCTTAGTTCAGAAGCATCCAATTTGTGCTGTTATGTTAAAGCTTTCTTTTTGCACATGGAACCTGGAGGCACTATTTGGGAGTGGAATGGGAGAAGTAAGGTGCCCTCAAACCCTAAGTGAAGATTGTTGTTGCTATTGTTTAGGGTATTTTTTAAAGATGTCTAGCTGTTGTAAATAGTTTTAAAAGTAAATTGGTTTTCTACATCTGACTGTATACGACAAGCAAGTCTTAACATATGTACAATGAACAGCTTTGGGTGTGTCAGAGTAAACTAGCTCAGATTTAATGTTTTTCTAGATGCATTTGGGTATAGCTGTGCCAGGGCTAGTCTACCAGTTAGTTAGGGGTACCAGTAAATCTGAGTTTTGTCTTGATGAAGCTATGGTGCCAGCTGAGGTGTCTCTACACAGCACTGCTTTTACCTTGTAGGCATACCCACTACTTCATCTTTGATGCTGAATTAGCACCTTTCTTAACATACATGAGAGAAACGGTGAACTCAAAGGGTCACAAAGACTGAATACCTATTTGCCACTGGAGATGCAGTCTCTCCAGGTCAGAATTTTTGTGACGTGGGCAAGTTTGTGTAGAAGGCAGCCTGTATTGCATAAATCGGAGAATAGCAAGACCTTATGATTTCACAGCTTAAATTCCCTGTTAGGAATATTTTATTAACTGACTTCCAGGAAGGATAAAAATACACTCAGAGTTTGCTGCTTAAATTGACTTCTAAATTCTTCTAGTGCAAAATTAACCTGTTGAAAATCGTGGCAACTTACTTAAAAATTTAAACACAATGTAATTTATTACTTGGGTCAAATGATTTTTTTTAGCACTCCTCTTTGGCATTTTAAAGAAATTTAAACATCTGAATTGGGAAAAGTGTCTATGTAAGCACTTGAAAGTTGTTTTGGTGTCTGGATAAACTAGTTTTTGATGACCATAACCATTTCTGCAGGAACAAAAAGGATTTTTCCTTGCTTCAGTTTATTCAGTTCAATGTTAAAACTTAACTCATTTAGAGTTAAAAGAGGGAAAGCAAGAACTTGTTTTCTTCTTTGAATTTGTGCAGTAATCTAAGTAGCATCATAGTTAGCCAAAAAAACTCAGTGTAAACCTCATATTTGATTAGAAATTTAAATGTCTTGTTTGTTTGTAATGATTGGTACTTCTTTTGTAAAATAAAGTTTACTATTTAAAATCTGTTGTTTATTTTTGTGTGATTTTTAAGTAATCACAGTGTTAAAAAATTTAAATCACTTCAACTTGTATCAGTCTGTTCTACAGAATGTTGTAAATATATAGACATGAACTGGGTCATTGATTCTGTATGTACAGAATCAGTGTACAGACAAAAATATAGACTGGCTTTTTGCAGCCTGAACCCTTCTCTAATTTGAGTTTGATTATTTTGTTTCTTTATAATGCTAGGTGAGGAGTGTTAATCTTTTTTCTTGAAAGGGGATTTGTTGATTCAAAAACTTTAAATCATTCTTAGTCCCTCCTACATGTGAGTGGGTTTACTAAATGGAGGGAAATGAAAGTCTGAGTGAAAAAAAATAACATTTATGTCTTTAATTGTGTCTTTGTTTTTAATACATAAAAAACATGATATAAAAATGTTCCTTTTTTTTTTCTCTCTGGCAATTTTTTTTAAACCAGATACATATGTTTAAATTGTCTACACATGTTAGATTTTGAGATTTTTTTAGGCAGAAATATTTTTCAGATTTTGTTTATGAATGCATGAGATTTTGGTATTTGAGCTAAAAATCTTGTATTTCTGTTTATAGTTGAAATTTTAAATATATTGCATTATGCAAAATGCAATTAGCATGTCTGAAGATTTGAAATGTTCCTTCTTTGGGGGCTCTGTACTGAGTCAGCTAAATTAAAAGAAAATCTTGTAATTCTTCTAAGCAATTGCTTACTGTGGGATAAATGCTCCTTTGCACTGCTTCCTGGTAGTAAAAGGTCCTTTAAAACAAAAAAGCCTTTTGGGCACCTGACTTTAACCTCATGCTCCCCACAAATGTTCTATGTAGTCCTGTTTTAATTTGCTTTGTGCAAGAATCTTGTAGAGAGGTGCTCAGTGTGCTATTAGGCTGTGAAACTTCCTGCCGTATTATATTTATTGAATCAAAATGGTTAGTGGGGATCTGAAAAAGACATATAGAATGATGAAATGATCCTTTCATTTACAGATCTTTAATAATGTATACATTAGTAGATTTAACCCCGTGTGTCTCGAGAAAGATTTGCCTTCTTTATTTGAGAAGAAACTTCCCTCTAAGGACAGTGTCCACTGTGGTGGGATTATACACTTCTGTGATTAGTCTGATATTGAAAGAGATGGTGCATCTATTGGTGGGACTATATGACACCTACTTTTCTAGGAAATTAAATATAACAATATAAATTGTTAAACCCTGTTGTGTATGCACCTATGCAAGGAGGATCCATAGAACATGAAAATGGGTATTTTAATCTTTATAGGAATTGGCGTATTAATAGAAATTATTTCCAACATATAGTGGAGACTGAATTCAGGCCACTTTATCTTTTCACAAGTAAGATAAAAGTTTGATACAACTCTGTGCAATTTGCCTTTTAAAAATGGTAAGTTCTGTTTTGGGGTACAGAAGTTGCTACTTATCCTTTTACAGCTTTACAGTGTATTTCACCATGTTAGCAGAAATGGCCTTTTTTGTATTTGAGTAGGAAAATGTGAAGGAAAACTGTAGAAGGCTGTAGCAAGTCGTGCGTATGGTTCAGTAGGTGGCACTCTTTCTCCGAAATTATTGGCCTGGCAAAGTATTTGTAGGAACGATTCAGTGAAGGAGGTTTTTGTTGAATGTGACACAAAATAGCTCTCAGACTTCATCGTTGGACCACTTGCAGTGCATTTCCTAGGTTATTAACCTCGCTTGTAATGTGTAATTGCGTTTTGTCTACTGCAATTCCTTGTTTAATTCCCATAGAATATGATAGCATGCAACACTTTTTGCCTTAAGCTGATTTCTAGATGTGCTGTGCAAAGAGAAGCTGCTGCTTTGTCAGAGATAGATTGTGCTTCATATAATTTTAGAGTTTTTGTGTTAGGTGTGTGTAAAATGTTACAGTAAAAATGTTGAAATGGAAGTGGCTCTCTAGCAGTGCCTACTGTGGTAAACTAGTAATAGTGATAAAAGGAAGAAAATGGCAGCAATTTAAAAAACATGATAGGATTTTATGAGAAGAGTTAGCACATGTAAAGTATTCTTTGAAAATGTGTTCTGGTTCTCTGAATATTTTCTTTTAGAAGGTAGGGAAAGATATGGATGCTGAATTGGCAAGCTGTTTTAAGCTTAGCTATAACTGAGATTGAGCTGCTGAAAAAAGAAACAGCTCACGTTTTTTAAAAGCTACTGGCTTGAAAAAAAATCATTACTTTTTTCTTTTCTTTTCCTTTTTTTTTCTCTCCCCCCCCCCCCCCCCCCCAGGCATGTCATATAAAATGTTGAAGAGTGCCTTGGAAAAATGCATTTATCTAATGGTGGATAATCTTTCTCTTGTAAAATCTGTCTTCTGTGAAATATATATACATTATATTTCTGTGCATTGTGTGTGTGTGTGTGTGTATATATAGATCTACATCATTTTTCTCTATAAGCAAAAGATATTTGGCCTAGATTTATATTGGCCATGTTTATGAGTCTTTCTTTAAAAAATATTTCCATTCTTCATTTTTTCCTCTCATTAAGATAAAATCAACAGTTATAAAGCACACGTCTACAATAGGAGGGGATTAAATAGATATCTTAAACGTAACATTTATGACATTCATGAGGTGCAAAAGTGCTGTGGCTTTTTTCATATTTTGACACTCATTTCCATTAAGTGTCCATTTCAAAGAAAGTTACTGTGTGGTTTTAATACACTATACATACTTTTAAATTGTCACCAGGTGCATTTGCATGAGGTATGTAGACATAATGTCTTGAAATGAAACACATAAGTGTGTTGAAGATTTATTGTATGTTTGGAATGCCTGTCTGATTAACCCTTCCCTAGTCATTTTATTTATAAGTGTACTTTAACATGGACTTGTGTTTTATAGTTGTTTCTTGCACTGTTAAGCCACGATGACCTTATTAATGACATACATATAATAACAAAGCATGTATTCTGGGACTCATTGTACATATGTTTTTAATTATAATATGAAGCTTGATAGTGTTATGCAGTTACTTTTTGTATAGGACAATTCTTATTCTAAAATCAGTAGCTATCTTTTTTTGTATTTAAATTATTAAATTTTGCTACTGGTCAGCTCAGAGCCTTAAAGAGGTAAGAACTTAATGTGAGGAGCCTTATGCAAGTAGTTTGAGGATACCTTACATGCAGACTAGGATGAGCAGGCAAGTTTGCCTAGGTTCAAAGGAAGAAACAGAAGGACTTCCACTTATGGCAGTTAATAGTACTCTGAATTTTGGGGAAGAAGGGGATCCATATAAAAAAAAAATTTAAGGTATTTGGCAGTATTTTTTGGGTGTATGTATACTTAATGATACATTTTACACACCTTCTGTATACTTAAGTCATCCTGCTCTGATTTCAGACTTGCATCAAAATACTCTCCTTGTAAATGCGTTTGATGTTAGTGGAACCCAGAATAATTGATTCCAAGTAGAGTGAGTCCCTATACTTAGAATGCACATACAAAAATATATATAGTGATGTGTAACAGTGTGTTCAGGTGTACTCCAATTGCAATTTCATCTACTACATAATCCATATCTGAGTTATCACAAAATAAATTATACATTTATGAAACTGTGGTTTGGTACAGAAACATAGCCAGACTATGTTAAGATTTCATTGATACAACTTTTTACTGGCAATCTGTTTGACATTCCATTTAGTTATCTTCATATTATATTTTGACTGAAAGTATATTTTTCAGTGTTATGTCTGTCATTTTGCTTGAATGAAGATTCAAGCAAAAACTGATTTGCTATATTAAAACTTAAGCTGTACAGCAGTTTCATTTTCATATTCCAATTAAGTTGTTTTATGGCAATATTATTCTTCCCTATAGTTAACACAAGAAGATTGTAGGGGTACACTATACAAATATAGAACTGAAGAGCTGGATATTGATGTAAGTATTTATATTTTTTTTCCTTAGAAATGTTGGTACTTTTTATTTTTTTACAATAGTTTCCTCCCTTGACTTTTGGGTTTGAAGCATACTTCATATAGGAGGTTACTAATAGAAATTGCATGGTAGAATTGAGGCACATAAGATTTTATTTTGACGTATATTACTGATTATATATATAAATCCAAAACTGTGTGCATCATTTATCCAGGATTGCCTTGCTGAAGAAACTTTATACAGAGATCCAAAAATTATTTTCTTAAATGCCTCAAAATGATAAATCATAAACATAAACAGAACTGCTTTAGATTCTGTATGACAAAAGGAGGTGATAGAACAATTGTTGAGAAGTGTATTATAGGACATGAAATGTAGCATGAGTATATCCCATCTACTCTGTTATGTACACAATCTTAAATGATTTTTAGCAGAATTGAATGGTTAAGACTCTACTTTTCGTATTTTGTATGAAATACTGTGTAAAAAAAAATTCTTGCATTCCTTTGATTTACTTACTCACTTATGATTAACTTACTAAAGAAAAAATAAATTATTGCATTTTAAGTTTACACAAGCAGTAATGAATATCACTGGGAGAAAGATTTGATATTTCATCAGTCAAGCAAAAAATAGGTGCAAATTCATAACAAGGCTGTGAGAACCTGTGTAAGACCACAGTGATTCCATGCATCAGTAGGGCTAACATTAGACATCTCAGGTTTCTTCTGCAGGACACTTGATAACTCTTTAAATTAAAGCCATTTTCCCTTGCTAGTGCTTTGAGATTTGTTTCTTTCATTTGTTCTGTAAATATTTTGGTCATAGTACTCTGTGGCAGGTTACATCACCAAATCAGAAGAGAAATGTATGACCCATGGGAAAGGGCAAAATATATTTAAATCAACATTATATGAAAGGCTGTTTCGGGGGCACTTAGATGCTGTTTATAGGATGCACAAATTAGGCTTGCCTTGACAGTCTTTTTGAGGAGTTTTACTTACCCTCTAGTAGCTATCAGAATAGAAAAGATTTGTCAGATGCATTGTGTTGGCTTCATCTTTCCCCCCTCCCAACAGTTTTGTGTGTCAGTACTCCTCATGGCATTGCTGTGAATCATGTCAGTGTCTCTGAATTTTGTCATCAGAGCCATACGTAAAAGGTTTTAACAGTAAAATAGATTGTTTAATTAATGGAAATGTGAGAATTATCATATCCTGGATACTCGTGTCTGATTAAACATTAAAACTTAGCACTAACACAGGAAACATGCTCTAAAATTTGTCTCAGTGGAAGACTCTTATTGGATAGATATTCAGATGTATTTAAGGATCCTATGAAATAAGAATTAAAAATCAGAGCAGTTGTGCAGTGTTCCTCCTTGGGGATTTTCAAGAACATACTGGATAAAAGCCCTGAGTAACCTGATCTGAGCCTGCTTTGAGCAGAAAATTGGACTAGAGGCTTCCTGAGGTCCCTTCCAACATGAATTTTTCCGTTATCCTGAAACACAGAAAAAATAGAAAATGTCTTTGTCATGGAAGCTACTGTAAATCTGAAACACACAGACATCAGATATTCAGAGAAGTCTGTGTTTTAACCATCAATAACAGCTCATGATGCTTAAACTGAAAGTCTTTGGAGTAGTTAATGAAAGTTCAATGGCACTGCAAATCAAAAAAAAATTGTTTGATCCCCCAAGGGGCCTTAACAAAAGTGGGGTAGCGAAATATGGTTAATATTAGTAAATAATTCTCAAAAACTACCACCTGAAGTGAATGATAGGAAAGACTATGAAAATATGCAATATTCTTTACAGTAATGAAGAATGATAGGTAGAGTAAAATGATGTTTCATTACTGATTATTAAGTTGTAAAGATTTAGCTGTGATTTAGCTATAAGTTAGATAGAAGATTTAGATGCAAGTTACAGCTTTTGAGTTGAGCTATTTGTAACTGTTATTTCACAGACTCTTAAGATAGCTTCTTAAGGTTAATCAAAAAAGGCAATGCTGATGTCTTCAGAATTATAGAATCCATATTTTGTGGTAAAAACATTTTATGTAGTCTCTTTTTAATGCTTTGATCAAGATGTATTTTGGTTATAGATTATGATAAAAAATAAGCCCCTAATTGCAATTTTTTTATGTTATATACTAGGCTAAGCTTAGCCGCTTATGTGAACAAGATAAAGTTGTACAAGCGCTGGAAGAGAAGCTTCAACAGCTACACAAGGAGAAAGTAGGACGATTGTATTTATTACCTAAAGTGGATGTTATTTTACATGCTTATTATCAGAACACTGATAACTGAAATAAAATGAAAATCAGCCCAATGATGCAGAACATTAAAAATAATTCTTTTTATTATAATAGTACACGCTTGAACAAGCTTTGCTATCAGCAAGCCAAGAGATAGAAATGAATGCAGATAACCCAGCAGCCATACAAAATGTAGTCTTACAGAGAGATGACTTACAGAATGGACTACTTAGCACCTGTCGAGAAGTGTCTCGAGCTACTGCAGTAAGTAATATATTTTTGCTGGTAAAACTCAGTGAAGTGTTGAACAATTATCTTCATGTTCATGTTCTTAATTAGGTTGTCTGTGGTGATTTTTTTCATTTCATTTCAACAAACCTCAGTTGTCTTGCACTTTTATGCATTTTTTGCAAGGCAGCTGGAAAATGATCTTTTCAGTACATTCATCACGTAGTCTGTCTTGCATTTTTCCTTTGCCAGGAATGAGTACATACTGTACTCACACTGGTGTAGTGATTTTCATCTTTATAATACAGAAATTGATTAGAAAGCAAGTAAATAATGCAAATAAGTTATTTAATATGGCAAAATACTAGAAGATATAATCAGATATTTTGTGTGACTTGTTTAAACAAAAGCAGCCACAGGATGGAAAGAAGGAAAGATTGCAGTCTCTGTAGTGGACTAGTGCATTTCAAAGATCTCTAAAGTCATGCACTTTCAAAACCTTTAAAAATGAAAGGAAGGGAATTTCTGATCACTATCCTTTTCATTGAGAAGGCAAGGCAAAGAATCATCCTTGCCTGCTTAAAGCAATATCCAAAAGGTGTTTCAGTGTCAAATTCCGGTGGTTTGTTGTGGTGAAACAGATGGAAAGTCAGCCCTGAAATACTGTTTTCAGTCTGAGTCTTAGATAAGCTGTAAAAGGGATTATTTGGTTGAGGAAAATGGAAGCAGGAGGAAGGAAAGGGGCTCTTAAAACGTTGAGGAGGGAAAGTATATTTTGAATTTATGCTAATTCGAGTAAATTGCTTGATGCAGCCTTGAAAAGTGAGGTGCTAGGGCTGATCTCAGAGCAGGTTTTTTATTGCATCTCCTCCCATCTGGTGTTCATAGTTTCACATACATAAAATAATAGTATATTAGTAGGTCTAGGGCATTCACTGGCAAACTCACAGGCAAGGTTAGATGACTTACATTTGTTTTGAATAAAACATGTTGCATAGAGATGCACATGCTTTGCACTTACAGGAATGTGTTCTGTGAAATGAGAGAAGCAAGTTTTCATCTAGTATTGTGGGCTTTTGCCACTGTGGAAAGAAAGCTTAAGACCCACATACCTGCTGTCTATAAAGGCTATACTCTGATTAAAATTTCACATATCTTTTTGTTTGTAAAAAAGCCAAAATATTGTTTGCTTTGATTTCATTCAGTATTGCTAGAAAATGAGAAAGTTGCTTAAACATAACATTCTCTAAAACATGTATTGACTAATTTCTAGTATCTGTTTATGAATTACTTTCTCAAATTTTGTGCTGTTGAAAGAAGAAAGCATCCCTGTTTTTGTTGAAAGATGTATCCTTGTTTTGTTTTGTTTTGTTTGTTGAGTGTGCACATGCATTTCTTTATTTATGCACTTAGGAACTGGAAAGAGCTTGGAGGGAATATGATAAATTAGAGTATGATGTAACAGTAACAAGGAACCATATGCAGGAGCAACTCGATCGACTTGGAGAAATTCAGGTGTGACATAAGTCTTAAAGTACATTTGAGTTAATTTAGTTTTCTATGCTTTTGATTAAAGTTTTATACAAATGACTTGCGAGACAAGAAGAAATTAAAGATTTTAAGGGCTGGAGAGGACTCTATTTTTCCTGTTTTTTGAAGCTACTTTCTTTTTGTCACATTGTCCTAGTTCCAAAACTGGAAAGTTTCTTGAGACCTTAATTGCTATGCTAGACTTGTTGAATGTTCACGCAAGTTCTTTCTTTTTAACAGCATATGCAAGAATATAATTAAATCTATTCTATCAAAAATAACTTCTATTAAAAATATTTTAAGCTTTGTTCAGGTTTCATACAGCAGTACTTTTCGTATGTACCTTATGATCTTGCTTGTGCTGTGCTTTGGAGGATTGAACAATTAGTATAAATTCTGAATTTTGGTGGAGATCTTTCTGTCACACTAAAAACACATGTCAGCACGTGTGTCTGAATGGATGTGGTCCATGCAGTGGTACATTAAAGGCCATTTACTCTGGGGGCTGATTTTTCTGTGGAGGAGGAATTACAAGGAAGCCCAAGAGCTGTAAAATTTGCGTATGTCAGATACTTCAGCCCAAAGTATGCATAACCATGAATGCAAATGGGTCTTCAGTTTATATGCCAATATGCAAACACGATGTTCATCTCCGTCTGTCTTAGGATTGGAAGGGATAAATCCTTTTCTTACATTGTTTGTAGGTCTCCTGTACAAAGCTTGCCTGAGTTTTCTTTGGAAAGACTGAATAATTCTATTCTTAAATGCAGTTTCAACTAGCAAATTGCTGTTAATTTAACTAGTACATTGTGTTTTAGAAATGACTTCATCTTACAGTTGATGTTTCTGACAATATTTGAATGTTACATCTTTATGGGGAAGGAGATTGCCTGTCATTATTGTACCTTATTTGCCTTCATTGGGAAAAGAAATGTCATATTGTCTACAGAAAGAAAGAGCTTTCCCCCGCCCTAAAGGTAGTTTAAGTTATAGCTCATATATTCTGTCTCTTTACTGGCAGACTGAGTCAGCAGGGATACAGCGTGCTCAAATTCAGAAGGAATTGTGGAGAATTCAAGATGTCATGGAGGGTTTAAGTAAACATAAACAGCAAAGAAGCTCTTCAGAAGCAGGTAAACTGGTCGTTTTTATCTCTTAGGAGGTGAGATTAGATTGTGTATGCTTTTAAAGGGTAAATTTCACATTTGTTTTTGTATATTTGAAAAATCTTTCGTGGTACAATTGCTGAAAACAAGAATACAATCAACCAATTTAAATTAACATGTCTTAATATGTATATTAACATATATAACATTATATACTTGGTAGCAACATGTAACCTGTTGCAACATGTAACCATCAACATGCTAAGGTGTTTTAAAAGCTATTTGTTGCAAACAATTTTTTTTCTTCTCTCCTACTCCCCTTGCCCCCAAACAGGCATGATTGGATCAAGGACCTTTTCAACTATTAAGTATAAAAATGAGGTATGATTTTAGCATATTTACCATTTTAGCATCACTGAATTTCTTTTATTTTTATATATATATATATGTATATGCGTGTGTGTGTATATATATATATATATGTATAATGTATGAACATTATTGTAATTGTTTTAAGGGTGTCTGAAATATGTATTCAATATACTTGCATTAAAATATTTTATTATGATTAGTTTAAAAGAGTAATATCTCAGTGGGTAATTCAAAAACTTTCATTTGCTCTTTGTCTTTATATTCTCACCAGTATGTTTCTCTTTTCCATTTCTCACCTTTTCCTCTCTCCAGGCTCTTACACTAAAAAAATAACCCTGTTTTTTGGATTTGTTTTCTCCCCACCACAATTTTCATGGGAAGATGCACATTGCTTTATATGTCTATTTGCATATTGAGCACAACAGCAGCAAAAACTGCAGGAGCTCCAAAATGTTCAATTCCTCTGAAAATCTGGCTGGAAATTACAGGTTTAAAGGGACATTGTCATGTTTGTCTAAATTGTACACAATATACATCTGGCTTGCAAAACTTTCTGAAAGTCTAATGTATGTACAAATCTTTAAGTAGATACTAAATTTAATTTTTAAAATGATTTAGAGAGCTCATACATATCTATTAGAAGGTACAGCTGATAGAACTTAAAAACTCAATTGCTGAAGAGTAAAACAATTGAAGTATTTCAGGCTAGATAGTAGCAATAAAAAAGTCCTCTTGTTTTCTGGGTGTTTTTTTTTTTTTGTGTGTGTGTGTGTGTGTGACATTGTCCCTTTAATTCCAGAAACTAAAGCTGGTGTAGTTATGGTAATATATCTTTATTTTTAAGTTATAAATAATTGTAACAGGTGTGCACATCTAAATAAGGTGACTATTCTACAATCTTTAGGAAGAGGAAGTAGTCCCACCTCGTCCTCCACTCCCTCGGTCCTATGACTTTACAGAGCATCCTCCCATAATTCCCCCTCTGCCCAGTGATAGCAGCTCCTTGCTCTGTTATAGCAGGGGCCCAGTACATCTGCCAGAAGAAAAGAAGATTCACCAAGTTCAAGGATATCAGAGAAATGGATCTCACTGTGTAAGTGGCTTAAACTGCCACGTTGTTCTTGAAGCATTCCCCCTTCCTTTGCACAGTCACAATTTTTTATTTTGCCATCTGGCTACTTCTGTGTTATGTTTTTACTTTTGGCTGCTGAGTTTTATTTATAGCTCCATCATTTGCTTTTGACATTTTCCTGCCATATATTCTGTCATACATAAAATGTCTTAAGACTTAAAGATGTGTTCTGTGTCTGAGTAAATTTCAGAAAATCAGATGCTTCTCACAAGTTCTTATAAAACTCTAGACTCGGGATCCATCTTTGCAGAAGCCTTTTATCAATGTGGTTCCTAAAGATCACTAAAAAAAAAAAAAATCCTTCACATTTTCATGGCAAATTCTTTCTGTAACTTCAGAGAGTCTGTAACTGTTGTCACTCAAATTAATTACAAAGCCATACCACTGCAACTGCACTTAAACAATAAAATATTGGCTTAAAGTGAGAACAAAGTCATCAGCAGAATAACTGTTCTGAGTCTTAAGACACAAATGCTTGTGCAAAAATCCCAGGTTACTTACTACTTAACTTGTCATTCTGCAGGGTCCTGATTATAGACTTTATAAGAGTGAACCAGAGTTAACTACAGTAGCAGAAGTGGATGAGTCTAATGGCGAAGAAAAGTCGGAACAAATTTCAGAATCTGAATCTACAGCTAAAGGTTTGTCCCTAGCCATGCTGTTTACAGTCTTTCAGCATTTTTTATAAGGAATCCAAAGCTTAAACTGTTACAGAAGCTGTGTCATCCCTCATACTTTTTGTAGCCTGTCCATTTCTTAATGCAAAGGAAAAACTTCCACAATAAAATAATGATTTAATTATATGATGAGAAAGATTTCAGTCAATTACACCACAGAAAAATCAAACATTACACTCACCAACAACCCTGAAATCCTTATTGACACCATGTCTAATCACATCACTCACATTCCCCACACACCATTCCCTTGAACAATTACCCATTTCATGTCCTTGCCCCTGAACAATTATTCAGTTTTTGAATCAAGCTCCCAATGTTATGTCACTGGAACGTCCAAAAAGGCAGCACCACAGAATTTTCAGACTCCCATAAGGCAGGGAAACAATGTCTTTTTCTTTTTTTTAATCTTGTAATTGTTGAATTGCCTTCTATCCTCTGATATAATAGGAATAATGATCATGACCTTAGAGTGTACAGACAATAAAGGTCTTTGCAATTGCTAAATGCTTTAGATAAATTCTTCTCTTCATCTAGCTTCTATAAAAGCTACTAATTGCTTGGTAGAGTCCTTTACCAGGAAGTGCTTCTCAATTCTGTTTGTTAAAACACACAGAATAGTTTGTTAAAGGTGACTTCAAGAAAAACAGTTGCAAATTTAACAATTTAAGCACCAACCAAAAACCATATTAAGAGTTTTTGAGCAAAGTAACTCTTTTCTTTCCATAACGATTGACATTTCCAGTGCCAACAAGATCACTGGCTTCTGTTGTGATAGTGTGATTAAGCATGTGCGCAGCAGTCTAGTATAACAGTACTTGAGTATGACCCCAGAACTGTGGTCACGGTAAGGGTATTACTTTCATCAGAACGGTTGTGAAGGTTTTAAAAACTACAGACAGCATACTGCTTGGGTGTAAAACACGGTGAATGGCTCTACGATATAATACTTTTTTTTTTTCTTTTCATTAAGCTTGCACTTACCAGACAAATGCTCCTAAATAACTCAGTTCAGATTCAGTATGGCATATGCTGAAATGTAATGTTCACTTAAGATGAATACTAAATCTCTTTTAACCTGGTGGTGAAAGATGCAAGGTTTAGCCTGAGATTTGCTAATCATCAGCCACATTAATTGAGGCAGTTGCTTTTCTGATGACATACCTAAGATTTATTGACCTATGATGTTCCAGGCTGTTTATAGACATTTAGGATGAGAAGAAAAGTCATTATAAAGACAACACAAGAAAGCCTTCTCTGACTAAATAAAGCAAGCTGATATTTCTGTGGCACTCCAGTCTGCTTTTTACCTTGTTCAGTAAAGAGAGAAGTAGTTTCATTATGTGCATCTTTAGCAAAAGAGTCCTCAGTAACGGGAAGCAATAATGTAAATACTTCTATCTAATATAAATGGCGGGGGGGGGGGGTGTAGAATGGCTGCAGTGGTAGCAAATAGAGGGACACTCTTTATCTTCCTTAAACAATAGACTGAAGTGGGTTGTAGCTGTGTTTTATCATCTAGTCCACACTTGGGAGCATGTAAATTATTTAGGATGTATTTTCTTGTTCTCTATATTCACTTAATAATCCCCATACATTATAAAAAATACAAACACTCATCTGTTTGTTATAGCATATGTGTCATTGCAACAACAACTTCTGTTTTCAAAGAACTTTTTGTGACATTCTGTCTTAACAGTTTACAGGCTAAAAAGGAAACAAACCCAAAGGCAGCTCATCTCACTGAAAGGTTTCTGTCTTTCTGTTTTAAGGAGTTGTACGTAAATGACTGTAGCTTCCTGGTGCAGGTGCTTCTCCGATTTAGTAAATTTCAGGGAAAATGCAAATATTTTTCCTGCTCATTACGTACTTGACTGTAGCGGCTACTTCCCATGTTTCTGCTGTCGGTCATTTCCCTCTCTATGTCTTTCCAAATGCCAATAAGAAAGAGAAACGTTTTAATGGAACTATGTAAGGTAACCCTGGCTGCTTTCCCTAAGCAGAGGAATATTTATGACCTGAACAGTACATAAAGGTGACCCCCAAGACAGACAGAGACTTCTGCTCAGTGTTTTATCCTTTTGATGTGTAAAGGAGCCCCAAACTGTTGTTTTTCAGTTTTTGTTTTAAATGCTAGGCTTGGCATTCAACTACCTCCAGACTATTTTGTTAGCCCTACGAAATAATTTGGAGATACAGCCAAGCCTTCATTGAATCAATATGTTCTCTGAAATCTGTGTGACCTCTCCAGCAAAAACAAGGAGAAATAATTGATCTATCAGTGCTATTTTTTAGACAAAGACAAAATACAGTTTTCTTAATAGTTCGGTTTCCTACATGCATCAAGAAAGAGAAATGAAGCATGTGGTGTTTTTTTGGTGGGTTTTTTTTGGTAAGTTTTAACTCATTCTAGTTTTCTGAGCTTAATTTTATTTTGGGAGGGGCTCTTCAAGGAGTAAAACTAAGGGTGGGTATTGTTAAGGGATGTTGAATTTGGTGGATGTGAGGATCCAAGAGATTCCTGTGATCCCAGTCTGACAGTGCCAGGCTGCTGTAGTTCCCTGTCCGTAGGTTCAGCTGGTAGCGAGGCTGAGCAGGCACAAGCACACACACTCAGAGATGTGGCCAGCCAGCAGCAGAGTAACACAAACTTCTAAACACACACAGTGCATGCATAAAAATGGAGCAAAACAGCCTGATCCTGTTCTTTCTTACAAGCTAATCAGACTCAAACCTTGCTAGCTGATCTCATGCCCATGCTCACACTCCCAGATGTCCACAGATGTGCACATGCATCCTGTCCTTCCAGGAGCTGGGCAGACCTATGGTATTCGTAGGCAACTCTCAGAGCCCCCCAGCCTCTGCAGTATCCGACTACCAGAGCTAAGGTCTCTTGGACAGCTGGCTCCCACACTTCTTCTGCTCACTGGCTAGTCTTGCCTCACAGACATCTTGCAGACAAACAGGTCTTTCCTGTAGCAGATCCAGACTTACGGTGCTTCCAGCTTGCAGACCCTCTGTCTTTCCCGTATCTGACTGCCAGACCTATGATCTCCCTATAGCTGGCTCCCACATCTCTTACGCTACTCGCCAGCTACTCTGACTTGAAGACTGCTAGCATCACACATGCACCCCTACACAGAAAATTCATAGGAATAAAATTTCATAGAAAGATAGGATAGAGAGCAATAATCAGGCATGGGGCTTGGCCAGTCAGAGCATATTGACCAGCAGCTTGCTTATGCCCAACCAGTCTCTTACCCTCCCACCTCTTCCCTGTCCACCTTGATCCCTCCTTTTCTCTGCCCTTGTTTCCTCATTAAGTAAATAGCCTGCACGTAAGTATTTCACTCATCCCGCTTTTGCTCCGTTCATATCCAAATTTTGTATTTCTCACACCGTTATAGAGGTGAGTTTGGCCTTATGTGGTATTGCTGGTACAGTGACTGAGGCACTACTGGCCTTGCAAGTTCTGCTTGTCCTCTGTACTCCTCTGCAATTATCTGTGAAGTTTGGCCATCTCTTGCCTGACTCCCCCTTAACTATCTGTGAAATCTAGCCATTCTTCATGGTGCTACTTGTAACTTTTGTCAGTATCTCACTGCTATTTTCATGTCCAGTTGTTTCTCCTGTCGTGCAGTAGTTTCTCATGTTCTGTTCGTTTAGCTAAACATCAGGCTGGAGGCTACTCATCTCTACCTGCATATATTAATAGCCATGACAGTTAGGCACTGGGATCTCTGCTGTCTTTTTTGAAGAACAGTTTCCAGAGTTGACGGCATAAAATTTTAGAAAATAATAAACTCCTCTGCTGATATTTCGTGTAGCGTTTAGTATGTTGTTTTACTGTTTCACAGGCTCGCATTTTCCTGTGGGAGTTGTACCGCCTAGAACCAAATCACCAACTCCAGAATCTTCAACAATAGCTTCTTATGTGACTTTAAGGAAGAATAAGAAGATAGATTTAAGAACGGTACTTTAAAATAACTTTCCATCGTTCATGGATAGTGGTGTGTTAGTTTTCTGACTTAATTTCTGTAGTTATTTTAAAAAATGTAGCTTTTTTCATTTGCTTTACATAAAAATTAGTGTTACAAGGTAAGATAAAGGTAAGGTAAAATATACCATATTAGTGGAGACTGCAGTAGAAAGGAGGACAAAGCTCTAAAGGTTATGTACAGTAAACTACAAAGGTATTTCTCTGCAGTCAAATGGGTGAAGAGCTAAATGGCAATGAAAAATCTACTAAGCAACTGAGAGCTGAAGTTCAAGCTCTTTTTTTTCCTGACAGTCATCACTACTATTGTTAGACTCAGGACAGCAGCAGTGAGCTGCCATCCCCAATGCTGTATTGAAAGGATGTGAGGTGTCTTCTGTTAAAATTTTTAAAGGACTTATCTTTGGATTTTGGGACAAATTAATAACCTTTGTATAATAACTGCTGAAGTTTGTTTATTTACTACAAAAACAATTTAGGGGAAAAAAAAGAAGCCAGAAAATACAGATTCAGTGATCAATATGTGGGTAGTAAGCCTGAAAATTTCAGACCAGGTAATCCTGCACTGTTTGGCTTGAAGACAGTTAAAATGCGTGTAGTTCAGACAAGAGGGGAGACTTTTGCAAACATTGGAGAACAAATAGAAGAGGAAGACAGGAGAGGAGAAAAAAAGTAGCAGGATGTTGACTGAAGAAAAGAATACCACTTTTTGCTTGCTATTAAGTGATATCCAACTGTATCTTTTCTTAGAATAAAAAAAAAAATAGAAGCGACTGTTAGGTCAGCTGGTAGAAATGTCATGGATCATTACATTTCAATTATGTTTCTGTCTCAATCAAGTAACTTGTGTTTTGCTGTGGTATGACATTTGGTAAATTGTTTAAACTTGGTAGGATAGCTTTGAGAAAGCATCTACCTATTCTTTTGGCATTTATTATTGGTAGTGAATACATATATATATATATATATATATATGTATGTATGTATAAATAATATATATTTTCCTTTATTTTCTATTCATTTATTAATCACTGGTTCTTGTACTTTCTTCAGATACTTAAGAGATCTTTTCTTGCCAACTATTTTTCCTACTTTTTAATAAATCATTAGGTGATCTTTTCTGATAAGCTGAACAGCTTAGACTCTTGCTTTATTTATTTTTTTTTAATATCCTTCCATTTAAGGAAAGACCAAGAAGTGCAGTGGAGCAGTTGTGTCTTGCAGAAAGTGCTCGGCCTCGAATGACTGTGGAGGAACAGATGGAAAGAATAAAAAGGCACCAACAAGCTTGCCTAAGAGAGAAGAGAAAAGGACTAAATATTATTGGTGTTTCAGAGCAGTCTCCATCACAGAGCCTGCCTTTTGTCAGAGATAATCCTTTTAAGTTGATACAGGTGAGTCCCAAATTTAAAAAAAAAAAAAAAAAAAAAAAAAAAAAAAAAAAAAAAAACTCTTTAATGTATTCAGCTAAAAAAGGTTTTATGAAATTATTTTTATTTCAAAGTTGCATGGTATTATGTCTGCCTGTTTGAAACTCTTCATGTAGAAGAGCGGTCACAATTCTCTACCAAGCAAAAGAGAAAGGGAGATGGTAATCTTCATATTTATACCTAATGATAGTGAAACTCACCTTTTTTAAAAAAAAGTAATTTGTTAAAATTATATTTATTTGATTATGCATTGTGATGTTTTTTAAGTTACTTTTTTTTGTCAAATTTAATGAAGAAGCTTTGTTACTAAATACCGCATCAGGGAGAATCATGAATCATTTGATGTATAAATCATGAAGATTGTCTGTCATGTAATATATGCAAGCATCTGTAAAAATTGTTTATAAAACATTTGTAGGTAAGTGTATATTTTAACATCATCGCTCTTGAAATGATGTGCTCTTTAGATGTGTTTTTTGAGCCCATAAATTCATAAAAATAGAATCCTCACTTTCTTTTTCACACAAACAATTAAGGCAAAGCAGTGTATTTGTTAAATGTGAGAGAGTAGAGAGAGAGAGAGAAAAAAAAAAAAAAAAAAGTGGAGTAAATAATTAGTCGTTATTATCCAGGAAATACTGACCCAAATACATCTTTTAAAAACAAAACAAAAAAGACAAAAACATAAAATATATTCAACTTAATGCATGTTACAGACACAACCTGCTATTTTGTGACAGCTAAGTTAAAAAATGAATCGTGTTCGCTTTTTCAAGAACTAAATAATCATTTTATCTTCTGACATACTTTGTGTCTCATAGATCCTGCTGTTGATATTTTTAGAGTAACATAGGAATACCTCCTTTCTGTTCCCTGTGTGTTTTGACATCTGATTCTCCAAAACCAAGTTAGATGCATTGCACTGTTAACAGGTCACTTATTTGGAAATAAGTTTTAAAATTTTTAATAATCTAAAACTAGCATGCTAACTGTCTTCAGAACTATACAAAAGTTACTTTCTTTCAGCAAGGTTGGATAGTCCTGAAGATCCTGAATTCAAGTTTTGCCTTTGCATTACAGTATCTGTATTTGAGAAGATGTCATGAATGCAGGGTGGCTGCTTCAAATGTTTTTATAGATAACATGGCCTTTCTCACAAGAAGGAAATGCAAAGCAAAGCTTTGCATAAGTTTTTCTTTTTGAACTCTTTGCACAGGTGTTTGAGCTTCACCACTTCTCTTAGCTATCATACTTCAAGGTGAGGAAACTAACAGTTGTGGATTTGTCATACCTGGTTAGCAGGTCCTCTGCTTACCCTGGAAGCAGAGTGGGAAATTGGTAAAAACCCTAAATCTTGCGTGGCAGCACCACTTGCCACGCAGAATTCAAAAGAATTTTCTTCATGTCAGCATAAACTTCGGGCTTTTGGGTGAAATCAGTGCTGTGTGAATGAAACGAGAAATTTACAGAGTAAGTGAAAATGTGTGCAAGTTAGATTTTTAGCCTAGTAGTCCATGTTACAAAATCACTTTTTCTGTGGCAATTTCTTATTCTTTCAGAATGCTTTTTGGTAAAGGGCCCCAAAATAAGACACTCTTATATTAAAAGCATGGTTTCTATGCTTCCACTGGTTTCACACACAAAAAAAACATGCAATAGTATTAACTGCTGCAAGTCTTTTCAGTTGGAGTTTTGTTAAAAATCAGAGAAGAAAGGTTTTTATAAACATCCTTTATTATATAAAGGAGATATTAGTATCCTTTATAAATACAGATACTAATAAGATACTTGTATCTTTTAGTTATATAAAATAAATCAGTATCCTTTCTAAAGGATACTAATACCCTTTAGTATTATCAAAATACTAAAGGATTATTGGAGATAATGTATGCAAGCGTGCTGTAAATTTTGCACTGTAGAACTAGATTTTTATCAACCATTTTTAATCAGGAAAAAGTTTTTTTTTTTTTTGTTTTTTTTTTTTTTTTTTTTGTTATCAGTGTTTATGAATTTAAATAAGAAAACAACTAAACCTGTGTGTAACTGAGCTAAGTATAAATGGAATTACAGAAGGCAAGAAAAAGCAATAAGTAAAAATGCTGGAACTTTTTTGGGGAAAGTATAATAATCTTACACAGAAGGTGTAAATAGGTTAGACAACTTAAATGCAGACATTACTGCAAGTGTTCTCTAAGGTATATATTACTTTATGTCACTGTTGTGGTACATTGGGCAGTTCTGAAATGTACAAAAAATTAGGGAACTCAAAGGTGAGTTCTTAATTTTGCTTATTGGGTTGTGGTATGTATTGCAGTGGAATGTCATTTAGAAAATTTAAGATAATGCTTAAGGTTTCTTAAGTAATTTATTACCGTATTCAGAGAGGACAGTGCAAGACTCAGCCATAACTGAGACTGTAATAACTTTTTTAATAGTAAGTGTCTATATATCAATTTTGTTCTGCAGAGTCGAAAAAAGGATGACAGTGTACCTAGTAACACAGAGAGTACCATTAAAGATAATTTGAAACAAAATAATGAAAGTCCTGGAGAAGAAATAGCACAACTAAAAGATGATGGAGCACAAGAACATAATTCAGATTTTACTGAAGAGGTATTAAACTGTGCTTAATTGAAGGATTCATGAGTCCATCTTACAGTAGAATTTTTTAATCACAGCTGAGTATCGTGCTGATATTTAAGAAAACATCATGTCTAAGAGCAGAAAAAATAGCTTATTTATATATCATGCTTCAACTTCACTGTTTTGTAAGATAACAAAATTAGAGCCAATTAATTTTGCTTGGAAGATTAAGATATCTTCTTGTATGTAACATGTTCTACAGAATATTTATACTGTAAAACTTTTATCAATATTGTGCAATATATATAGCGCAAAATTGTATCAGATGTGTTTCTTGCTGAGAAATTGATTTTTAGTTGTGTACCTAGTTGTCTTAAATTTCGTTCTACTTAACATTAGCTCTTCGTGTCTTAATTGATGAGAAAGTGACAGAATGATCTTTGAGAGTGGCTGCTTTGAAAACCAAGCCAATATTGATGCAGCTTTAACTAATAATTTCCTATCTGTTCTTTATATAAAATATCCCAATATTTTTAACAGTCGTTTCTTACACCTAACTTCTTTTTGTGCTTAGCATCAGTGCATCACATTGTTTAAAAGAAGCAGAATAAAGTTGGCACAGTAACTTGTTGCGTGAAGCTAGGCAGTAACTGCAGTTTGTGCTCTTTGGTCATCAGATTGATTCCTGTCTCAAAATAGTCTGACTCACTTGGCAGTGTTACCTTGGTGTGTCTGGTACTGAAATGCCCTGAATACTTAGTAAAAGCAGGCTGGCTGTGAGGAGCAGAGCTTACTGGAGCTTTTCCCACATAATCATACCTTCTTGAAATTAAATGTTTTTAAATTTTCTTGTGTAGAATTAATCTCCCTTTGTTTTACTTCTTTTTACTCCTTAATTTTTCCTTTTGCTTTCCTGTTTTTATTTTAACTTTTTAAAGCGTGTTTCTGATGGATAATGCTATAAAATTAGATAATTAACATTTTTTATTCCTCATGATTTTAAAAGCACTTTCTACTGAGAGCCTGTTGCTTTATGTTATGTAGTCAAGTCTTTTAAAGGAGTATTAGGTGATATGCTGCCATCGGTTGCATCTAATCGGACAGTTAAGAGCAGCATTCAGGCTCATCAGTAATGTGTTCCAGCAGCTGGAATTGATGTTGACATTGTTAGGAGAAGGATAGTAAGAGAAAATTCACAGACTGCAATCTGAAGAGTTCAGATAAATTCTGGAAGCTATTAGGCCAGGTCCTGCTCATTGACTCTGGTATATGTTTCAGGATAACACTATCAACTTGAATGGTATTGATAAAAATTTCTGAAGTTATGTAATTCTGAGTTACTAAGTTTACATGATGGCAAAATTTGTCCATTAATAAAACTGTTTCCTTATACCGTGTTTCTTATCTACCACTTAGTATGTATTATAGCTTTTTGTTTCATGATTTCAATTTTTTTTATAGCTGACAAAAACTGATGATCTTTTATCGGATGCACATGTTGTAGCTGACTCAAAAGAAGTGAATAATGAAGAGAAAGCAGAGAAGGAAAAGAAAAATAAGTTGGAAGACACACATGACGGTGATATAAGGTAAAAATAAAACAAGATGCGAAGGGGCTATTTTAAACTTGCACATTGTATTTATTAGTTGGTAGTACCAAGCAACTAATGAAATGCCATTGTAAATACTTATAAAGTATCTTTATATGTTTGAGGGATTTACTTACAGAAAAAATTCAGTGAGAAACTTAAGCACTGTAAGGGTTCAGTAAGAGGTGATGCGTAGGTGGGAGAGGCAATGTTTATTTTCAAGTGTTGCCCCGGTTATAGGCAGAATGTGTTCATAATCCTCACTTTGGAATACAAAAGGTATGTAGTTATGTTAGCTCAAACTTTGGTATCATTTTATTATGAAATTATTTAAGAGCAGACTAAATGACTTGTATTACACCTCATGCTTTAACTTCACTGTTTCCTAAGATACCAAAATTAGAGGAATGTTGTATCTCAGGTATTCCTTTTTTAATGATTCATAACTTTATAAATGCACAGATCCTACAGTTGCATTATAAATCCTGAGTTCCTACATTTGACCATAACTTTCTCACTTTTTCTCACACTGCAGTGAGATAGGTATTCTGTAGCAGGAAACTGTAAGAATATGTGAAGGAAAGGAGTTCAGTTAACAGTACTTAGTTCTTCTTTGAAGAGCTTTACCAGGTAGAAGGATTTCAAAATACGTATTTGACTTACATTACACCAACTTCTAAGTTGCAAAGTTTTTCTATTAACAGAAGAAAGCTAAATTGCAACTCCTATACTTAGTGGTTAACACCTGAAATTAAGTTAGAGTGAGTTTTAAAAGCTGTACTTTTTTAAATCAGCTTGCAGAATGTGACCACAGTTACAAACCACAAACCTAAAACCCGTTCAGAAGAAAGTGAAATAGTCAGCATTCAAGAACAAGAAGGGATTATTTCTTCATTTGAATTAGCAGCACAGTCTTCAAAAGGAAGTCAGACAACAGCAGGTATGGAAAAAGGTTTGAAGCACAACCTATACATTACATATGTAAAATTTTGTTTAATTTTGGTGATGTCTTTTGATGCTCTGAAATCCTTGGGAATTGAAAAGTGCTGGCATAGTCTAGACATCAAATGTGTACTTGGATAAAACATAAAGCAAAAAATAGTTACCCAGTGGATAACTACAGAAATTTCATTTTTTTGAGGTTTTATGTAGGTCTTGTATCCACATTTAATTCAGGGATGAAACTATTGCCAGAAACTGAGTCAGACTGTAGGTTTTGGTTGGAGCAAATTCTTCTATGTTCATCATGTAGAACAACTTCTTAATCCTGGGTATTTATACACTGTTTACACTTACTTTCTTGCTAATGGGTTGCCTTTGAAGCCACCAAGATTGAAGACTCCTTAGGAGTTTCCAGTATATCCAGTAGATCATGAACTAGCAAATAAAAGACCACTGTTAGGTCATTTTTTCAGGAATAAGAAAATGTGTACAAACAGAAAACACTAGCTGATTGGTAGATAACACAACTGGTGGTGCAGCTTGCAAGAAGCAAAAGCTGGAGTAAAACAATTGTTTTTGCAAAGAGAAAAAAGAAAGAGCCTGTGGGAGAGGAAGAAGTAAGAAGACAATTTAATGTGTTATTAGAATATTTGATGAGGGGAATGACTGAGTAAGCCAAATATTGAAATCTATGGATTTAAAACGTGACCTGGACCTTTGTAGTGCAGTCAGCAATCCTTTCTGTGACTTTATAGTCCAAACCAGAACTTTGTAAATACACTTTATAATATCAAGCAGAATAAGAAATGCTTGGTTAATTTGAGTTCAGGGTATAAAGGTGGATCTAAAAGTATCCTGAAAAATTATATTTTACATATTCTGTGAAAATGATTCCTTTCTTTGTAAATAACATGTTAGCTTTCATATGTCCTGGTTTTGTTCCTTAGATGTTCTACTAGTCACTTCTAGGTCTGTGTAATGATCTTTCTTGAGAAGAGCTTACATTCTTTTCTGCATTGTGCTCATTGTGCTGTGTTTTTTAAAAAAGATCATATTTTAAGTCTTTACTTATGGAACTTTCATTTGATTCTGCCTATATTTCTTATGGTTTGAAATGATGATTTTCAAGCTTATATTATTATGGCTTGGAATCATGGTTTCAAGGTAACCTTTGCCTTCTGTAACTTCTATTCTTATTTGTCTTGCTGTATGCCTCTCAGTGAAAAGTTTGCCTTCTTCACCAGAATCGTCATTGTCACCAGCTTCATCTACACAACCACAGCTCACAGAAGGATCACATTTCATGTGTGTATAGTTACAGAGAAGTACGTCTTTTTTCCTTCCCCTCTTGACGTATTCCTATTATTTTTCAGTGTATGTATTCTAGTTACCTTTCTGAGAAACATATGTAGACAATATTATGCAAGACAAAGATCTCTACAATGTTGAATACAAACTAACCGGAAAATAAAATAAAACAAATGTATTGATCTGCTTGCAAGTTGTGTATTCTGTATTCAAATACAAAGAAAAGGCTAATTGACTTATCAAGCACATTCTCCTCAAATGGCAGAATAATAGCACTTTGCTTAAGTGTATGAGAGACTTGAGCTGTTACAGAGCAGATAATGCAGTTAAGGTAGGAGCATCAGTGCTCAGGTGCAAACAAACCCTAATGCTTCAGTCAGGGTAATGGGCCAGGGGGGCTAGAGCTCTTAGTGATGCAGAGGAGGGCATGGAATGAAGCCCTCTTTCTATATAGAGATAGCCCTACACAGCTTCTCTTGCCTTTCCGTACTAGATGATTTCTTCCAGGAATCAAATCAGAAAGCATGAGTTTGGCTAGATTTACATATTCTAACCTGTAGTGTTACTTACCTGATGAATGGAAATAGAAATATAAGTAAGCATATTTATTTATACAGGTATTTAAAGAAACTAATAGGATACAAATCTGAATTCTTTGGCAGTTTACCAGCATTTAAATCAATCAACATTTTTTTGTTGTTGGGGGCACCTGTTGAAATAAGCTTTCTACTAAAAGAATGAGCTTTATAACAATAATAATGTTAAGTGTTATCTAACTTCTTGTCTTAAATTTTTCCTAAATCATATTTTCAGTGATTTAGCATGGGGAAGTCTAAAATGCGCTTTCCCATTTATTGTCCCAAACTATATTGCCAAGCTTTAATCTTGGCAAAATTATGCTTACTGTATATCATAGATACCTTTCTTGTAGGTAAGAAACTATTTTTATTCCTTAACAAAATCACGGTTATCTTCATCTTTTTGTCCTTTTCCATAAAAAAGTTGCATTCAATACTGGCACCTGTGCTGCTCGCTTCCTGAGACTTGTCTGTCATGATTAGATTCCGTTTGGACTCTTAGGCTTTTACTAAAGAAGTGCTATTATGGAAGTATTTAAAACTGATTAGTGGGACTACTCAGTTTTATGGAAATACTCATTTGTGTTAATGCTTTTTAATTTCACTATATAAACACATTTATCATGCCTCTTACTTTTAAGGAGGACAAACATTACCTAGTCACTCAGTTTCAGATCAGTGCTCTGAAACTGCATTACTGGTTTCTCTCTGCAGGCACAGCATGCCTGTCTTGAAGGGGAGCAATTCATAGTTTCAAAAGAAACTCTTTACCAGTTGCATCAAGTTGTTCTCAGCTCTTGCCATCAGCTCGTGATCAGATTGACAAATCCATTTTTTATGTATTTATGCTACATCTGAGATTAGCAAAGGTGAAGAGCTGGTGTAGTGATCTGCTCTGTAATTTAATGCCTAATCTTTGGCATCCCACAGTGTTATGCATCTTCACCTATAGCACTGTAACTAAAATGTTTAAGTGTGTTTCTATAAACAGCGTCATTGCTAATGACAAAATAACACGTCGTTGGGCTGGTATTTGTAAAACTTACGCTATACTTGCACACACCTTACTGTATTAGAGCAAGAATTATAGAAAGTAAATTATACCCCTTTTGGCTGCTTTGTATTTGAAGAGAGCTGGAAAAACTGTTCAGCTTATGTGCACGTGCATTGCAAACTTCCTAATTGCACTCGATGTCTTTGTTAGTTGTTTTCCTGGAGCTCCAAAACAAATTGATGCCCTGAGCTGGGCCTAGTATACATAGGAGATGCACGAACATAATCTGCTTGCCCACAGGCTTTCCTGCCCCTGCTTTCTGGGGTCGTCATCCCAGTAACTCCAGTGCCTTGCTGGAGGGTATGTCGTCTTGTTTGCAAGCACTTTGTCTCTCTCAGGGGCAAGAAATCCTGTACAGTGGAGGGAACTTCAGAGCTCTAGGATCAGTCCCGTTCTTACTAGACCCAATTTTTCAGGAGGCATCTGGAAAATGTATGGTAGATTTCAGAGAATAATGAGGTAATACCTATATTTAGCTTTTACGGTCAATTAGTAAAATGATACTGCTGGCACAATGCCAGGAGAATTTGGCGTAGGAAATTGGTGGTACAGGGTATTCTAAGACTAAGAAAAAAACCCATTAACACAAAGCTACTTTCTTTGTCGCAGCTTTTACATTGCACACACAAATCTGGTTGTGTACTACTGACATTGTTACATTTTAAGCAATGCATTTGCATGGAATAATGGAGCGATAATGAAACTTTATACAGCACCTGGATCCAAAGCTCAGAAACATTTTTACTAATGAACTGTTAAAGCTATTTATAGAAGTCCTTTCAGCAATTATGAAAATGCAGCTAGCTCTGGGTGGAGTACTACTGCAGAATGCCTTACAGCTACACTCCCATTACAGTAAAGCAAATGAAACATCCGTTTTCAAATCTTGCCTGTCATTTGTAAAAGCAATTAGGGCCCTTACTATTACTGAATTTTTAGGAAGAACACTTGGATTTGGCAATGTGCAGCAGGATAAAACTCTCAGAGTAAACTTTTTCATACAAAAATAGGTAAAATGGAAAAAAAAAAAAGGGTTGACTTGATTCTTGCTGTCAAGTATTTTGACAGCTGTATTATTCATCAGGAAAATTATTTTGGAAACAACTTATTTCTAAGATAATCTATGATTTATTATGTTCTACATTGTTGATAACTATTGCTAGGGTGAGGTCAGAAATTCTTTGCTGTGTGTAATCCCAGGAGTTACTTTATACAATATTCTGTTGTTGCTAAAATAGAGTAACTTAATCTATGTCTGTCTTTCAGCACTAACGGCTTCTGTTGAAACAATTCATGCCTGAGATGTATGGACCTGACCTATGGAAATGTGAGAAGATATTGTACAGTATATTTTAAATCTATGAAATTCATAGTTCTGATGCTTTTGGCCACAAAGCATCATTTTATCACTTCCTGGAAAATGTTTATTCCAAGAGAGCTTTAAATGGCCCATATGTACACTCAACAACCTTCAGATTGTTCTCCTGATACCAGCTTGCTGCTATGATTTCTGTGCACATAAAATAAAGGTTCTATTTAATGTGCAGCCTACAGTCAGAATTTTATTTGATATTTTCCTGAATTTAGTGTTCTTTTAATTATGCATCATATAAATTTGCTTTTGCTTCTTTTAGATGCATAATAAATCAGTTAATTTTACATATCACCACTAAACCTTGTTTCACACTTTTTAACACTACAATGCATTGTTTCAACATTTATTTGTAAAAGTTTTTATATATATAAATATATATATATACATATAGATATATTTAAAATGTGCCATTTTTATTATTGCTTAGTAAAATATGTCCTGTTTCTGCTGTAATTATTTCTTGGTCAGGTTGCAATGTCAGCAGTTACTGCCACACTTCTGTCAACATATACATTAATGTTAGTGCTTTTTTTTTCTTAAATAAAATGGAGTGTAGGTATTTTGAGGTACTGGGCTTTTCCTTTGTTGGGTTGGGGTGTGTACAGCAATAAGCAGCTTTTCAATCCAGTACTTAGTTTGTGTACAAATGTAATTATGTTCATTGTGTATATATTATACAATGAGCACATCTGATGTAAGTATAAGAAGCTACTTATTATTGTTCAAATGCAAATGTTCATATCTCATTTCTTTTATATCATATTAAATAAATGTTGATGTTCTTAAGGACTTGTTAGTATTTTTTCCAGCCAACAGCTGTCATACCTGTGTTCCACCTCTCAGTGCGGGGAATGCAACAGTTCTTCTCTCACTGGCGACATCACCTGTCAACCAGCGTAGCAGTGACAGACTTTTAAGAGATTCCAGTCTTCCTCTACGGCAGAGAACAGGGCTGAAACACAGAACACAAAGACAACTTGAAACTGAAACGCAAGAAATACAGGTTCAGCTCCTGGCTCTCCCAGACTTGTATTGTGTCATTGGATTAATCACTTAGTCATTCTGTGCCTCCATTGCCTGCCTTTTACATGAGCAGTAATAGCCCGTCTCACTGGGGTGTGGTGAGAAGTATTTCAAAATTTGCAAATGTTGAATGCCGCATTTAGTAGGGTTAAGGAGAGAAGTATGATGATTCCTTGAGGCTTTGACATCTGCAAAGCATCTTCCAGGAACCAAAGGAAAACCTGAAGTAATTTGTCAAGTGTCATCGTGCTACAGATGTTACTAGCTCCACTTTTCCATCTCACACAGCTATCTGAATTTTCCAAAGAAGTTTAGAAAAGAATGATGAAAAATGAAAAGATTTAAGGGAAAGCTTTTGAATCTGGGATATAAAGATAAGAAATCTTTCAAAGATTTAAGCAACTGCTGTGTGCTTCAGTGCATGTGTGTGCCATAAGTGGTAAGGAAAGTTTCCAAAGAGGAGGAGTGTCGGTTCCTGTTGTGCTTTTTTTTCTTCTTTTTTTTTTTTTTCTCCATTATATAAATCATATTCTGTTAAAGTTAATCTGAAGGTACTGGAGACCACATAATTCGTTGTGCTTTTCCATAGAGGAGTGCCTGGGTTTGACATGCAGTTTGAAATTAACTCTTTATTACTCTACCCCTATAAAGTAGGAGGTTTTGTTCCTCTTACTCTTGTGGCACTTCCAGCTCTGCTCTCGTTTCTTCCTGGGGTGCTTTGCCATGCAGAGACATAAAGTACATTTTTTTGCTTTTCTTTGAAAAGTCAAGAAATAGGAGGCTGACAGGTTGGCCAAACAGCCTTCCCTCTCTGTTGGAACAGTAGCCCCAGATTAACCCATCTGCCAATCCAAAACTGAATGAGCCCAAGGAGCTTGACTCTATAGCTCAGCCAGCTAAGCTTTACGTTCAGTGGCACCACTGAAGTACCTGGGGCAAAAGCAAAGCAAATACAATGCAGCCTGTTCTCTCCTTAACCCTTAAACAGAGAGCTGTTCAGCTGTCAGGCTTTGCGATCTCTTGTCCTTGCTGTCAAGAAAAGATTTGTAATCAGTTGAGGAAAGAATGACTAAGTGGTTTTTGGACATTTATAGAGTGTGTCTGTGTTAATAGGAGTTGCTGGTTTGGCTATACCTGCAAAGCAGGCGCAGTTTATACTGAGGCTGGGAGAGTGAGGAGGAATTGTGAAATTTTTGCTGGTGTAATTGTTGGCAAAGACAGCAATGAATTACAGGAATGTGGCAACATGCATAGACTGTAGTTTTGCTTCCTGTAGACACTTGCAGAAAAGATTTGAAATTTCATTGGGTGCTCTATCTTTTGTTTCTTATGGAAAAAAAAATGTATTGCTTTGTGTTACCACAGAGCATCTATTGTCTTTTACCTCATCAGAATAGCTCATCCCAGTGGTCATGCTCCTGAGGTATAGAAATAACAGAGTGCTGATACTGTCAGCTTTCAAACATCTATTTTAAGTTTGTATCTAGGGTATTTTTATATTTCTGATTGATTGCTTTATTGGCTATTGCACTGACACTTGTATATACAGAACGTGTGCTTTTTTTCAAAAGTAGAGTCCTTAGGAATAATGCAACACATTCTCTACAGATGTTCATGCTCTTCAGAACCAATTACATCTATTTTTGTCTTTTGTTCACCATTTGCATTGTTCCAAGACTACTACAGAATGTGATTCTTAAGTCCCTTAATAAAGTGACATTACTCAAAAAAGTTATAGTTGGTGTCTTGGCAGTTTTTTTGTGTGAATTGTTATAGACTGGCTCACAGAAAAAGAACTCATCAGGCAATTGAAACCCAATCCTTGTTTCTGTTAAAACTGACCAGGGGGGAAAGAGTCTTCAGTTAAATAATAATAATTAAAAAAAAAAAAAAAAAATCTTACAAATCTATCATAAAACTAGTACTGTAAGGTCTTATTCTCAGGCAATCAGAAAAATTAAAACCAGTTTGTTTTTATCTAAATCATTTTAATTGGACAGTCTGGGAAAGAATTATTACCCACACTAGTGGATTCACTAGATACAATAACCAGGAGTACATACATGAAGAATGTTATTGGTTTGCACTGTCAATAATAGAGTTACTAAATTCTCTAGCATTTGGGCTGGTGGGTTATATTATATCCCAGGAAAGTAAAGCAGCACAGTGAAAGATCTTTAATGAGTAGTTGTGCAGGTCTTACCCCAAATTTTCCATTATATTGTAACAATGAGGTACTTTTTTTTTTTTTTCTTTTTTTTAATAAAACCATAAGTAGTAATCATTCAGGTCTCAGAAACAGCTCGTCATGTCTATTCTGCACTGTATTTTTTTTTATCCCTGTAATCCTAGATTCTGCTGTACTTCTTTCTTGAAGTTACTCTAAGGTATGCTCTTTATTTCAATATGACTCCTCAGTTAAAATGTTATTTTCCGTCATTTAGAAAGTTGACATTTAAATGGCCTATGAACAAAGTGCCTATACCTGGCATTAAAAATATATCTGGAACAACTTAATTTAGTTTCTTTAAGGATGTATGTGAAGATAACAAAGCAACATCTGGCCTTCATTTCTCTAAAGAACACTATATATGTGTGTGTGTGTGTGTGTATGCTTGCAGTTATATCCTTGGAGTGTTCTGCCTGTCCATATTGGAACACTGAAGAAGCTGCTTCAAAATAAAATGGAATATGCTGGTGGCTGAAAGCAAATGTCTGGCCCAAAATGAAGGCTAAAACCAGCTGCTTTCTGAACTTGACACGCACAGCTTGTTACCCAGCTGTTCCAGATGTGTCGATATTCAAATGTTACTTTTGGAATGTTTTTGGTGTTTTTATGTAATGTTTCTCCACTCTGTCTTACATCCAACAAAATCTTTTAAGATCTATCTAAATTTATTAGATAACTGTTGCGGGGAAACTGTAATTAACTCTTGATGTAGCTGTGGGTATGTAACATCATTAGGATGGCTGTTAACTGGTTCATGTGGCAGTTTTTCTATGGATGTGTTTAAGAACAGTATTTAGGTTGGGTTAGCTTCTGTTTGGGATAAAAGAAAATACTGGAAGAAAATGGTGCTGTTTCCAGTGGACTCCTGTAGAGTGTAACTGGACAAAAACAGATGTGATCTCATTAACTTCTTTATTGCTGAAACCAAACCTAAAATAAGGAATGAATTTTTTGTCAAATTCTATCCAGATCCCGGTTCAATGGAAAAAGAATACTTCAAAGAATTGGAAACTAAAAATGGCAACACCCTCTTCCTCTTGAAAGTGAAATCAATATTATTAAAAAATTGCAGACCCTGTGGCATGAAGTTCATGTGCAGAAGCAGCACGATCTACTCAAGGCCTAGAGACTTGGTCCCTGAGAATTTCCAAAATACACTGATCCTCATCTCTCACCTGAATCACAGTGAAGTGGCTGCTGCTGTTCAGAACTCTCTACTGCAACTTTAAATCTGCTCTTAACCCAATATACAAAATCTTCTACATACCTTGTATGTGATATGCAAGAAGAATAAAGCCTTATCCATACAACAGCTGTCCTGCATAAGAATAGGGCAAACTGAATCCAGGTCACCAATTTTTAGCTTCAGATTACAAAAATTGCAGGGCTCAGCATCTTTGAAAAATGAGGCTCAAAGCATAATTTTTCCAAGTAACTTGCTGCAAATAAAATGACATGCAAATCTCCTTTCAGCAGTAGATTCTGTTTACAAGAACGAAGAATTTTTTTTTTTTGAAGTATTGATCATGTTGCTAAAAATCAAATAATTGTTAGGTGCAAATGAATATGTAAGAATCTGATAAAACACACTAATTTCAAAGTGATTGCAAAAACCTACAAAATTCCTAAAAATCACGTTTTTACCATATGAATTTCTGCTCAGTCTTGCCGCTAAATGTATGTGTAACTGACTGCACTATGTTTCATGCCACTTTTTCGATAAAATCCTATTCACTAGCAAGAACATGTTTCAGATACTTTAGCCTTAAAGATAAGTGGACTTTTGGTATTTTTAATGTTTATCCATCAGTTTTGGGGACTGTCATTGGTGGCTGTTGCATTTTCTCTGTTTTTAAACGCAATAATGGTTTGATCTAGACAGACAGAAAAAAGATAGCTGAACTTTCTGATTAATGTTTTCTTCTTGGTGTTTGAGATTGATGATGTTTGATGTGACTTCATGGTTGATTTCTTGCTGTCTGGAGGTTGTTTCAGAGACTTCGCATACACAAGGGTTGTTACTGTACTAAAGCAAATGTGCATATGAGTGAAGATTAGTTGAAGCTGTCACTTCTTGAGCTAGGAGATTGCCTAGAAACCTGGAGTTTTGATGGAAAGAACCTTTGATCAATGTTTCTGCTTTCTTAGCCTATATTATCATACCTATAATATTTGCAACTGCTATTTCTTGTACATTATTTCTACACATGAGTTTTTATAAAGGTAAGGTGAGCTACTGGTCACTGTTATCAAGGTAGCAGGCATAAGTTAAAATAACCATTTAGTTTGTGCTAGTGAAGAGGAACTGGTTAATACTCAAAGTATAACATTGGGAAAATGATACTTGCTTATATAAGCTGATGATTTTCATGTATGGGAAAGTAACTACTCTGAACTCATTTATTTAAAACTTTTGATCTTCATAAAGCTATTCCATAGCACATGATTAGTGAAATATAACCTAGCAAAGCACTTCTCATTTCTGCTCCTTAGGACTTAGGACAAGAAGGAGCAGAAGTCATGATACTGATCATTTTCGCCTCATTAAAATCTTGTGGATCCCTAGAAGCACAGTCAGGTCATGTTTGTGAAAGGTAGCAGTTCAAAGCCTTGGACTTGGGGAAGCGCTTTGCCGTGATTTATCATACAATTTTCACAGTATGTCTGGTTCCAGGCTAAAGCACTTTCAGTTATTTCACCTTTGAACAGAATCCCAAACTTTTATGATATTTCTGGGCAATTAATCATTGGCAGTCTCTGAGGTCTAGGATCTTTTCATAGCTGATGGAGCTAAACTGTTAGCAGGATGATTATACAAAGGAGCAAATCTGAGTTAAAGCCTAAGCACTCCAGACTTTCTAATCAATTCCCAAACACTCTGATACTGTATCTGCATCTTTGAATGCAGCAAACTGGTCTCCTATTCTGTTAATCAGATGGTCTCTTCCAAGAACAGTAGAAGTATCTGCTGTTGATTGTAAAGGTTCCTAGTGAGCTGGATTTGTGTTCCATAACTGCTGCCAATAATTTTACTGCAATAGGAGCTTTGCTTCCCTTTTTCCCATTGTAGCTTCCAGTAGGCACTAATTCACTGGTCTGTGCAAAAAAAATAGTATTATTACCTGTTGGCTTTGACCCAAAGCAGCCAATCTAAACTTCTTTGCAGTATCTGCACTGGGGAGATAACTTGTGTTAACAGGGGAAGCAGCACATGAACGGCTTGCCTGTTATCAGCCCAAGTTCAAGTACTCAGCCAGAAGGACCCCAGAAGAACAAAGTTAGCCTAGCAGCAGCTGCTGCTGCTGCTTTCCCGCTTTAGTTTTCCTCTTTTTTCCTCTCTGCCTGTGCTTTTGTCCTCATGGCGTGGTTGCTATTGTATAGTAGTTTTAAGGGATGAAAGCAAATGATTGCTGATGGGTGACATGATAGCACTTTAAATGGGAATGCAGATTGGTTCCAATACCAAGCAATATAGTAACCCAGACAAAGCAAGTGGAGGTAACACAATAGGCTTAGACTGATTGCCATAAGCAGAGGTGACTGACAAAAGAAACTCTGTGATATACAAATACCAATATGTGTTTAAAAGATCCCTGATGTTAAAATAACCAGAACTGTCAAAAATCTTGTGGTCTGGGAAACTGCCTAACTTGCAAGCTGCCAGATACAGAACAAGCCACAGCAGACCTGTCATTTTATTAATATTTAGTATCGCTTTCTGTTCTGACTTTCTGGGAATCTGGGTGCTGAGCACGCGCAGGAAATCGGGGATTACAAACTTGTCTGAACTTTTCACTACCAGACATTAACATGCGTATGCAGCAGCCTGTATGTAAATGATTTTATCTGCGCTGTTTTATGCATGTGTTTCCAGGATAAGAAAGGAGATTACGTGTGAACTAATTACCTGTGAAGAAAAACTAGAGCCTTTCTTATGTTAATGCCAAGCTATATTTTTTGCTAACTTTCGTACTACTATATGTTTCTTGTGTATTTTCAAATATTAAGGGCTTGATCCCTTAATCTAACTGAAGAAAGTCCCTAGTGTAACTTGGCATAAATAGGTTTCTTTACAGGGTTGTAGTTGCATTTCAGAGCCCTTCTCTGCCCACAAAATAGGCTTGCTTCATTAACCATAGCGACAAAGTGACTTTTGGGTGCCATGGTATTGCTGCTTAATTGTGCACAGCAACTGTTAAAGATAAGAAGTGATCATATTAAATTGGAACTACAGGACAAATTACTACAACGCAGAGGAAGTGTGTCCTCGGCCTATCCTGGAGTCACGTACAGCCAAGGCAACAGAGTTCACGTTCTTTAGCAGGCCTGAGTCCAAATGGGAACAGCACCTTTGGCTTTAGGTGAACAACTTGTATGATTAAAAGTTACATGAGCTCATATTGCAAACATGACAATGTGAGATAGGATTTGTGCAAGAGTCTAATCTCTTGTGGTTACTACATCTCGTCTGAAATTCAGCATGTTGCACATTAATACTATAATTAGGTAAGGGAGGAGGGGATTAAGTGTGAAATATTCCATGTTTTAGTATAATTTTTAAAACAACATGTATTTTATCATACTTCCTCAAGCCTGATATAAAATGAGTTGTTTAGCTTTGTAAATATGTTTTAGCAAAGAACGTTAAGTAGCTGATTAAAACAAGTTGTTGTGATGGGTAGGATTGTATATGCAATATGCCAAAGCAAGTTACCACAGTACAGTGCAGGTGGTGGATTGAGATCACCCAGTGCGGGGAAAAAAAATAAGAAAAGAAAAAAAGAAAAATAAATCACTCATTGGGGGGGGGAAAGTCCCCATCCCCAAATCTGACTATATTAGTATGAAATTAGCTCTTAGGATGTGTGTTAGTGTAACAAAACTGAAAGATGAATGGCTTATGACCATGGGTCCTACACTTAATTCACTTCAAAATAAATCGGGGAGAGGGGGGAATGTTTTTTCTATAGAGTCTCATTTTAAACTGGCTGCTTTGCTACCTCTGTGTGGAGCTCGAGGTTGTAAGAGAAACTGTGAAGTGAATATTGCTGAGGAACACTTTTGTAGGATCAGGAAATGAGGGTTCAAGGTAGCAAGGACCTGCAAAGCCACGACTTGAGGTGAGGCCAAAAGGATTTTCCTTGGACAAAACAAGGCAGAAGTAGGTGATGGTTCTTTACAGAGCTGATACCTTGATACCTTTTAATGCCCAAATCACACTTAGTATATAACATACGCCTCCTCATTGTGCTTCTCATGCACTAGCACAGCCTAAATCATATTGTTTTCTCAACTTAGGATCACTCTGTTTTACGTGAAAGACATGTCTGTAGACATGAGTCATTATAAGGTACAGTGCATTTAAAATTCGATCTTTCACCTCGCACTAAAGTGCGCTGTAAGAAGTCTCCTATGCTTTCTCAGCTTTAAAGAACTGAATCTTATTTTCACTAAGATGAATCAAATACTTAGCACTGCCAAAACTAGCTAGAAATTCATCTGTAAATATGATAGTTGATTAATTATCCAATACAATCTAACATAAAGCCAAACCACTGCCATTTTTTCCTGATATTAGACCTCTGTAGTAGAAGCTTACTAATAATTTATAGTGCCACATTTTCCTACTGTATTTCAAGTAGTATAGTCGACTATTCTGAGTTACTGAACTGTCTAAGAAAAGAAGTGCTGAAGGATTTTATATGTCGATGGGCAAAGGAGTTTAAATATGTCAATGGGCAAAAAATAATAAAGATGATAAGTTTGCCTTCTCTGAAAAAATAGTTTTAAAAGAATAGAATCAAAAATGTTATGTGATTAAAAACTAGGCCTATCTCTAGTGAGAATAGTTCACATGTGTGTATAAAAGCCAGCTATCTCTGGAGGGCCTCAAAGAAAGATGACTGCCTCAGAGCAATCTAGTGAAAGAGACTCTCTTATGCCCATTCTAACTATGGTTAAATTAATGCATAATGAAAAGATGAAATGGTTTGCCAGCTCCTATACAGTCAGTTGCTTGGTGAGTCTGAGCAACTAAGCTGGGAATAGACTTCAGAAAGGGAAATTTCTGCTTTGCCTATTAGAAGACATGCAGCACATCTGCAGGGCATGTCATTGGGGCATTAAGCTAATTTAGGATTTAAGTGTCCCAATTCTGCAATGTGTTCCAGGGTACTTGAGAGAGGGACCCTCTGAACTATTTAAATTCTAAATTGTTGAAGGGTCATAGTGCAACTTGGGATCTCTCCAGTGATACGTGCTGAATCCTGATCTCTGAGAGTCCCTGCCTGTTAGCAGCCATTCTCCATAGGCCACCGATACCAGGATTAGCTAGAAGTTCCCCAAAACTCCTCAGTTCCTGGGCTACGTTTGGTGCTCTGGTCCCACTGCCATCACTGGGGATTTTGCCATCAATATTAGAGAGACTAGACAAACGGTAATACCAAAAAAGGCTTGCAGAGTTCATCTGAGAGCACAAATCTCTGAGGTTTTAATTTGCAGTGAAGGTGGTTGTTGCAAGATTGGATATAGAGTGTCCAATCTTAATTTCTATTCCATTAACGGTAATCAGCATGACCGTAAGTTTCCAGTCACGTTTATATTTTCTAGTGTGTCAAATACATAATATTGGAATTCAGCCAACCTGCGCAAAGTCAAAAAGTACCTTACTTTCTCCTTCCTTTTTTTTTACATTATGGTGGTCACAGCCATGCAGCAATCACTTTCTGTCACTTCTGTAAAATAAAAGCTTCACTGTGAATGGAACGGCCTCACAAGTCCCCCGAACTGGTGCTTGCAGTGCTCAGAGTGGCAGTTAGCCCAGATGGCAGGCTGCCCAGTTGCAATGTGAAAGGCAATACATTTTCTTGCAAAGGAATGGCCAGAACAGACCAGATACGATCTCAGCGTTGCCAGAGCATCACCCCAATCTGCTGATACTGTCACGAACATCCTCCCAGCCTCTTGCCCCAAAGCTGCCACGCAAGCATCACAACATACACGTGCTGGCCCACGACACTGAGATAGCAGAAGTGATGGACGTTACACTGATGATTTTGGATTGCAGAATGTGCTAGTATTTGTACTGGTTTTCTGCAGATTACTGCCTTCTATTATAATGCACCTTTGTTTCCAGAGAAAGGCAAAAGGGACTCCAGGAAGACTGAGTAAAGACAGATGAATGAGAGAGTAAGTGTATGGGGTACTGCAAGGGGAGCATGCATTTCTGCTGAACTGCAACCGGATGCCAGCATCAGAGGGCAAGAGTGGGGAAGTTTGCAAAGTGAAATCGAGTGACAATCAATCAGGCATTTCCCTGGCTCTGTTGTCTGCGGTATGCGGACAGGCAGTGCAGTTCCTTTGGCACAGAATTGCTGCCGCGAGCTGATGAAGATCTTTTCAATCCCTGGGCTTCCCAGTGCTGTCATGACAACAGCTACTTTCTGGGTCCTGCTGAAGCCCCTTTTCACATTCAGTGAATGCTATGCACAGGAAAGTAGGTTGTTCTCATCAATCTCTCTCCCCCTCTCTCTCTCCCTCTCTCTCTCAGATGTGATTAAGAATAGGGAGGGACACTATGCTGTTTTGGGCTTGGATTATTTTCCATGAACATGACAGATCTTTGATCTTATAAGAAAGATTTGAAGAGTTACAAATTGGAAAGACTGTTCTAGTAGTTTAAAAGATAAAAGTACTGCCTATAATAAGTATTTGTCATTAGTTACTAATGACAATAAAGTTGTCCTGCTGGTTTTGTAATTGTTAAATCAGTTTGGATAACTTTGAGTATGACTTCTGCTGTTCAGTGAATACCATAATAATAGAAAGACTAGTTTTTTGATGCAAAGCTGAACTTTTATGAAATTCAAGAGTTTGTTCATGCTCAAGCCTACCAAATAATATTTTATGTTTATGCATGATAACACTATATATCCCTAGCTGTCTCATAAACACTCTACATGACTTAAATTTTTCTTGTAACATAGCAGAGGAGTGGGGAGAGAAGAGGAACAAGAGGAAAAGTCCAGCTTTTAAGGCTTTTGGAAATCTGGAGTTTGAGATCCTGCTCCATTACCGCATCCGGCTTAAGGCTAACTTCAGACTGTCTGATAAATGCCTCTCTCAATGTTAGCCTCTCTTCCTTAAATCTCCAGCATGCCAAGATCCGGCACTCTGGGAATATGTAGTCTCAGTTGCTCATTTTTCATCTTATGGGCCTTAGCAGGACTCTACATTTGTCATACACACTATCACAAGAAATCTGAATGCAGTCATTAGTGTCTCAGGCTGCATCTAAACCTACCTGCTAGGACTCATTACTGGTCTCACAGACATGCAACTCAGCCCAGCTTCTGTGGCCTGATTAGGCTTCCTTTCCACTCTTCATAAGTCATGGTACAAGGCATGACAGGGGTGAGTGTAGGTTTCACCTCCATGTGGAGCTGGGACAAAGCCAGGGTCTCTGGGATGTGCAGATCTGGGAAGTCAAAGATACTACTTATGTCTCTGAGTAACACAGGAATAATGTCTCACCCTCAGAGAATCACAGGACAGCTGATGGAAGGTACCTCTGAAGATCATCTAGTCCATCCCCCTTGTTCAAACAGGGTCACCTACAGAAGGTTGCTCAGGGATGCATCCAGTCAGGATGTGAATATCTTCAAGGATGGATACTCCACAACCTCTCTGAGCAACCTGCTCCAGGGTTTGACCACCTTCACAGTTTAAAAGCTTTTGCTTTTGCTGGAATGGGCAGTGTTTCAGTTTGTGCTCATCGTCTCATCCTTTCACTGGATAGCATTGAGAAGAGTGTGGTCTATCTTCTTTAGACTCTCTTGTCAGCTATTTATACACACTAGTAAGATCTCCCTGAGCCTTCTCTTCTCTAGGCTAAACAGTCCCAGCTCTCTTAGCCCCTTGTCACACATCAGATGCGTCAAGTCTTTAGTCATCTTCATGGTCCTTTTTGCTGTGCCTGCTCCAGCAGGTCCATGTCTCTCTTGCAGTGGGGAGCCCGGAACTGTGGTTGTTCATCTGTTGTTCAAATGAAAAAGTCAAGAGACTCTTAAAAAAGAAAAAAGTTAAACATTATAATTAGATTTCTGTGTGGCAATTTTCATGTAAACTTTGTAAAATAGTAATGTAAAAAAGTTAAGACTGTTCTATGAAACAAACCCATATTCTAGATAGGACCACAAATTATAAAAGGGAAGTTTTAAAGCAATCCTAGAAAAATATGGAAAAACTGCTGTATATTTGTACTCCTTCCAAGCTATGATTTGTATTTAATTAGCATTCAATTCATTATTCATTTCTGTTTGGTTGTAATGGTTACACACTGGTTTTGCAACATGCAAGATCTTTATTACTCTTCTGGTTTTAAAAAGAATCCCAGTGTGTACAAAGAGAGACTCTGTAATTGACTTGATATCTACTTAAAAAAAGAGGGGGAGGGGGAAACTATTGATTTACAGACTAGTGTGCTCCTGCAGACTTGCCCCCTCTGTTGGAGTACCCTACCCCATCTTAACTATAATATCCTGTAGTAACTGACCTGAAGAAAATAAATGGAGGTACTAGTAGCAATTCTGTATGTGTGGTTGGGTGCACACCTTCATTTAAAGCTGGAATCCAGCTCTGTTTTGCATAAGAATGAAGAAAACATGCATTCCCCAAAGTAACAGCATGTAAAGACTTTTTAATCTGGAGACAAATATGTTAATTATCTTTGGTTAAAACTAATCTAAATTGCACCCTTTAGGAATGTTGATTCTTCTGAGACTCAAGAATGTTGGCCTTCTTTTATTGAAAAACAAGTTGTGCCAAGTAAAATAATGTATACAAGGAAATACAGGGTACTTTGGGATGAGGAGAAAATGTCTCTCTGATAATTTACATAGATGTATGGTTCAAATCATAATATGCAAGAAAAATACGGGCAATATGCGTGACAAGGAGATGCTCTATTTGCTTGAATAGTATTACATGTATTATTATTTTATCTATTAACATGATCACCTATTTAAATTTATCTACTAATATGATCATCTATTTAAATTTTTTAATGCAATAATTGGAAACCTTTCTGAATAGTTTCAAAGATGAACATATCTCATTTTTAGCATATATATATTCCAGCCTCTGGAATGCCCCAAAATGTAGAGGCACAAGATGACAGAATTAACATTCAGATAGATATACCAGTATAAAAAATATTGCAAGTCACTTAGTTTTTGAAGCAAATTCTGAGTTGTCAGTGGTAATAATAATACTCAACTAGTAGCTCATCTTGGCTACACAGTATCTATCTTAAATTCTGTATTTATGTTTCTTTCTTTTTCTTTTTTTTTTTTTTTTTTTTTTTTGCAACAGCCTGTAAAGCCTGTAAACTAACAGCATTATGAGGCCTTCTAATTCCTTGAACTTAAAGCTTTATAATATTTCCCTTATAAGAAATCTTCACAATTTCTTACTTGTTTTGCTTTTCTTACTTATTTTCCTTCAGTATCATGTGGTAGTGATTAAAGAAGAGATCGTACATATTTGTAACGTATTTGATTCCTTTTGATTATATCTGCAGATATATATTCTGCAATAACTGCAGAACATGGTCTTCCTCTTACTGTTTCTGTTATATACAAATTAACACAAAGGTGCCCTGATCTCAGCTGGTTTACAGGGTGTTACGGTAGTAAATGCAATACAAATAATATTAGGACATGTTCTGGATAACCTCTAGAATGATGGATAGGGTTTTCCATTCCTGAACCAGCTACAGATTCTTTTTGTAACCCTAGTAAATTTTTAATTTCTCTGTCCCTTGTTTTTCCTATTCCTCAAATGGGAATTTAAAGGGAAGTTGAATTACATTTAACTGAGCTATCTGGAGTTTTGTGAAGTTTCATGACCAATATCACCAAAATGCCATTTTATTTTTTTTTCTTCTAGTTACCACTGAAATGGGTTCTTTCATCTAGCTCATGATGTGAATTTCAGAGCCAGCTGTGCTGGCCCAACAGATGGGGCAGTGTGTCACCATGACAGCTGTAACAAAACAAGGGCAGAGAAGAGGGGGAGAAGGACCCTAGCAATATCTAGAAGTCATGCTGCCACAGCGTGTTTTGCAACATCAGTCTACAGCCTCAGCTTTGGGTTTCAGCCTAATAGAAGAGAAACTCCAGGCAAACATGCCTTCCCAACAGGCTTCCTTGAACCAACCTGAGATGTGATGTTTCCTATGGTCATGGCCCTTGTTTTAAGCAAATACAGGGAAAGATTAAAGGCAACTTTAAAAAGAGAGTAGAAGCTGAATTTAAAGGGAGGATTAACTGGCTGCTGCAGGAGAGGGTGGGGTTAGAAATACAATTGCACTATGAAGTAGTTTCAGTTTGGTTTGAAGGGAAGGGTGAGAAATGAGTGCTAGATGCTTACTTGAAGGAATGGGAGGTTTCAGCCTCTTCCTCAAGACCTTGGATGTGGCATTTGGATGGGGCAGGGTGGGGCAGAAAGAAGGGAAGGTGCAGTTTCCAGAGGCTGCTGAGTATGTGGATTATTGTGAGCAAGGTGAGTCATGAAGTTCAGGCAGCAGGAATTTCCTGCAGAGTGTTTAAGATATGCATGTGGAGGCAGGAGGGAAAGAAAAGCGCTCAGTGACAGTGTCTCATTTTACAGAATTTCCCCACGTATCCTAACAAGTACAAGACAGGATGTCATTTTTCCTGTATCTTACACCTATGGTATTTTTCTCTCTCTCTTTATAGGCCTTTCTCACTGTTTTGAAGTATTTTGTTTGCATACTATACATTATGGCATATTTTGACGCTGATCAACATTAGGTAAAAAATTGCGTTAGAAGTATCAAAGCTGAGCTACTTCTGGTGATCTCACCCAAGTGTCCTTTGGAAAACAAAACCAAGCAACAACAAACACCACCACCAGCAGCCCCTGCAAAGTTGTTGTGACTCAAGAAAAGAAGGAACTACTTTTCTGGACTGTACTCATTACTGACTCTGCTGTCAATGCGAACGCCCTGCACCTTTGTATTCCTGAAGTGAGACAGTAACAGCTATGCTCCTAATTTCTTCTCCCTGTTCTGCTGTGTTGGCAATGCTATACAAACGTCTTTCAGAGATTTATGAAGCTTGTTGTTTGTTCTTGTATGAGAGGAGAATGCTTCTACTTGAACACTTTGCCATGAACAAGCTTTCACTAGCTTATTTACTGACCTCTGTTTTCTTTCGTACCTTGCTGAGAATATCTTCAGAGTACCAGAGATCAGTATGTCTCATCATAAGTCCCTTAGCTTTAAAGTATTGTCTCTGTTGTAATAGGATCATGGCAAGTTAGACTGAGCATACCAGAAACCCTTCATGTGAATGGCAAAGTAACATCCACCTTTACAGTGTAAGTGGACATGTAAGTTCTTTTATCTAAAGGATTTCCTATATCAGCATATCTTTTGCTTTGAGCTTTTATTAGACAATAGATACACAGCTGATTTTGATGCTTTTGCAAGTTCTAGACCCATGTGTTCTCAGACAGACCTCTTCTTTTAAGACTGGAGCAGGGTTTGAAAAAGTCAAAAACAATAGAGAAAAGGGAGATTTGCCTTGGCTAAGCTGGATAAATTGTCACAGAAAAATCTCAATAACAAAAGATTCAAGTCGTCATTGCTGCTTGTTTGACTTTATTATAGTGCTTGAGGATCAAGTCTGGACTGAGAATTTGGTGGTTTTGAAAAACAGAGCAGGGCACCAGGAGATGATAAAAAGATATTTCTTTGATCACTATCACAGTATTAGCCTTGGTACTGATCTCTTGCTTAAATGCTAACTGCTTTCCATTAGGCAAGTTCCATACCATCCTTCCTATTCACTTGTATCCTGAGGTTTACTCAGTGGCCCTCTTTGAATAAACAAATAGCTACCTAATGAACTGGCATCTCTACTGCTCTACTTAGGGAAGTGAGAAGTGGGAGGTCTGAATCACCCTGTATACTTTCAGTACACAAACAGAAGGAACCTTGGCTGCACGTATGATTTCAGGAAACTCAGAGAGATTAAAAAAAAATATATAGAGAGAAATGGTACTGTGGAATGTATTTGCACAACATACATTAAAGTACCTGGAGTTTGTTGATATAAATAACTTTTCCCTTCCTTTTTTTTGCTCATATTCATAGGTTGTTAAGGATGCCTTTTATGTAGTTTAGTACACATTTTTGGTTTCTCATGACCTGGTACTTCTCTGATTCTGTCCCTCACTACTACTGCTTGTAGAGAACGCTAGAAAGAAAGGGAATTTGGGATAGAAGGGGCATAGGAATTGTTCCAGTTACTGCTGCCTTTTAACTGAGTCAAAAGGGTTCTGTTTAATTCTTTTTTTAAACCTCACTCTTACTGTGTGAGAAGACTAGTGACAGCAGCTCCCACGCAGGAGTGCCACCCCTTTGTAACCGAAGGGGGAGGTATAAATCCAGTTGTCATTTTGGGTTGAGGAAGTGGTGGGGGCAAAGAGGATGTAGAAGCTCAAAGTCTGGTGACTGTTTAGCAGAGTTAGTAGACCAACGATACATATACTAAATATACATATACTGGGATTATAGAAGTCCTCATTCTGAATTGTGTCTACTGGGTCATTTTAAGCATTCTTATCAATTCCATTTTCTAGCTGAATCTGGTTTCTAGAAATCTGAAAAACTATCATGACTTTTTTGCTTTTTTATAAAAAAAATTCTTATACTCATCTGCAGGTTAAAGATGTCATTAGTTTGTCTTTAAAGATTAATTCAATGTCATGTTCCTTTGCTCCAATACTGTTACTATTTCACCATTGTGTCATTTTATTTTGATGTTGCTACACTATCGATTGCGGATGTTGCTGCTAACAACTGCTTCGTTGATGGGCTGGATACCATCTCCAGTTATGCTTATGCAGGTCTTTCTTAGGATCATGTTTACCTGAATTTAGTCCAATGTAGTTAACTCTTGCTTGAATCTAGGATCTCTGTGATATGCCAGAAATGCTTGCTAGAACTTGAACTGGTGATGTTCTTCCTACTATACAGAACGCACAATGTTCTTCTGGTCTGAGTTGTGGTTCTGTGTTTTGTTGTTTGTTTTTAAACTAAACTACCACTGTTTCATATTTTTTCAAAATGTGCCAAGCTCTGTAAGAGCTGGGTAAAGACTGACAAGATGTATTTATGACATCTAAAATTCATATGGAATGTATGTTATGTATTCAAGTATTCCCCTCATCCCTCCAAAAATCTGTCAAACCACCTAATTTATCTGTTTTTTTTTTCCAGTTTCTACCTACTTTCCTGCTTTACTGCAGATCTCCATCCTATCAGCCTTTTCTAATCATTTCCATGTGACAATATTATCAAATGTTTCTCAAAGTCTGCGCAAATAACACCCTTGTTAAACAACCAATCAAGTTAGTCTGGCATGATCTGTCCTTTGTAAATTTTATCCCATTTTACATTTATATTAAAATGCCTTTAAGTTTCATAATTGTTCTGAAGTCTTTGCATATGATTGACAATCATCTGTTCATCTGTCATTCACCTTTCCTTAAGTACATGCACCACATATTGTTATCAGATGGCATAGTTCCCAACTTAACAAATTTACTAATCCTTGCCCCTCTAAAATGAAACTCATTTATCAAAAAGAGATTATCCAATTTCCCCAGTTCTAGTACATCTAAGTCTTTAGTTTTACTTCCAGTTAAATGCAATAATTTACATTTTCCATTCACCATTAGTCATACCGCTTTTGCCTCCTCAGCCAACATGTTCTGTACTGAAAATGGAGGCTTAAGGCCATATCGAGTTTGTTCTCTTTGCTCTCCCCTCACTGCATAGCTGGCCTATTTCTTCATTCCTTTCTGTTTTATTACTGAAAACCTTTTTCTGTCTTTTTTGTGCCCCAGCTGAGGTTGTCTTTTGACAACCCTCACTCAGTAACGTCACATCTTGACCTGTACCCTGTAGCTCTCTTTGCTAAGGAGCCTTGTTTCTCCCTTTCTCATAAGCTCTGTATTCTGCTTCCCCCCTCCCTTTAGTAACTATTAGTCCAGTTAGCCCTGGCTTCCCTACAGCTTCCCTCCCCCACGCTTCCCCTTTCTGTCACAGACACAAATTTCTCTCAAGTTTTTCTTTCCTTTTGCCCTGCCTGGCGGCAGCCCTGCGCGCCAGCCCTGGGGCTACCCAACTTGAGCGGTTTTTTTAACAGAGCAGGAGCCCACTGCGCCGGCGGGGTGTCTTGTTGGGAAGCGGGAGATGGGGGGGAAAGCAATGAGGCTGCTGCCGCAACTCGCGGCCGGGAGGGACGTGTTCCCCCATGCCGGGCTAGTCCTGCGGGACTTCCCTCTGCACAGGACGACTCAGCAGCTCTGCCCGCCCCACTGACGCGGAGAAATGCGGGAGGGGAAGGCTGCTGCAGGGCAGTGACGCGCCTTGTGCGAAGCGTTGCGAGCAACGCAAGAGTTCCCCCTCCCCCCGCCTTCCTCGCGGCGGGCTCGGCCGTTAACGCCCCTCCCGCGCGCCTCCTTCGCCCCTCTGGAAACGCGGCGCGCGGAGCCCGCCGCCGCTCCGCCCTTCCCACGTTGTTTGTCCCCGGGCGCGCTCCGTAGCGCGTGCGGCGGCGCCCCGAGCCCCTCCTCTCTGCGGCTCGCGCCGCCGCGCGATTGTGCGGGTGAGGAGGGCAAGGGCGGGGGAGCGCGGGCGCGCGCCCGGCGCACGCACGCTCGCACACGCGCGCGCCCGCCCGGCCCCGCTCGCTCGCTCGCTCGCAGCGACTCGGAGGCGCCATGGCGGCCGCTCTCAGCGACATGGCGGAGCCCGAGGGGCTGCTGCTGCTTCCCGGCGAGGCGGCAGCCGCCGCGGCCGAGGAGGAGGAGGAGGCGGCGGCGGCTGCCGCTGCCGGGGCTGGATCCTCGTCGTCGCCTTCGTCCTCCGCAGCGGAGGCGGAGTCGCTGCTGCTGCTGAACGGCGAGGCGGAGAGCATGTCGGAGCCAAGCCCGGAGAGCGCCAGCCAGGCCGGGGACGGGGAGGACGAGGACGACGAGGAGGAGGAGGAGGAAGAGGAGGAGGGCGGCGAGGAGGAGGAGAGCAGCCTGGTGGGCAGCAGCAGCACGAGCAGCGGCTGCTGCAGCGACGAGACCCGCTCGCCGAGCCCCGGCGGCAGCAGCGAGGCCGACGCCAAGGAGGAGCCCAAGGGCCCCCGGGGCAGCCAGGAGGACGGGCTGGGCCGCGGCGGCGGCGGGAGCAGCTCCAGCAGCGTGTCCAGCGGCGGAGACGAGGGCTACGGCACCGGCGGCGGCGGCGGCGGCAGCAGCAGCGGCAGCAGTAGCAGCTGCAGCGCCACGTCGGGGGGCCGGCGGGGCAGCCTGGAGATGTCCTCGGACGGGGAGCCCTTGAGCCGCATGGACTCGGAGGACAGGTCAGTGCCGTCGCGGCCGCCCGCGCCCTTCCTCGCCGGCCGCCGCCATGTCCCGCCGCCGCGCGGCCCCCAGCTCCCCCCCCCCCCCCCCCCCCCCCGCCCAACGGCCCCCGACCGCCCCGCCCAACCGCCCCCAGCCGCCGCGGGGCCCCCGGGCGCCATCGCGGCCGCGGGGCTGGGGCGGCGGCCCCGGCCCCGGCCCCGCGGCTGTCATGTCAGCCACAGGTTTCCCGGGCCAACTTGTGCCGCCTCGCCTCGCCCTGCCTGCCCTCGCCGGGGCCCTCTGCCCCTTCGGGCCGTGCCCGAAATCCGCCCCCGCTCCCGGCCTGCGGGGGGTGTGCTGTGCCCCACCGGCCCCGAGGGAGTTGCGGAGCCGCAGAAGTCGGTCGCCTTATAGGTGTTTTACCGCTAATCGCAGCAAGTACTCCGCTGGGTTACCAGCACGGAGCAGCGTGTGCTTAGGTGGCATTACTTGGTTGTTATTTTCCTTAGAAGCTGGTATTTTCTTCTCTTTTATTTTTTTTCCTCCCCCCCCCGAAGATGCTGGGGTTGTACTTTGCGTTAAAGCACAGGCAGGATGCCCTAAAGCTTAGGGTTGGGAAGTATTCTGTGGACTTGTGCTGCCTGCGCACCCGTACAAGTGTTTCTGTGCTGCAAACACAGACAGGTCAATCCTTTCAAGCGCAGGAGAGAAAAAGTAGTTTACTAAAATAAAGAGATAGCCAGTCTTTCAGCATTAAGCATGTACAAGGAAAAAGCTTGCACAGTATTAAGTATGGCAGAGTAATTAAATATAAAAGTTATTCTTGGATGAATTCTGTAACAGTAAATGTGCAAATTGTTTGGACTCTGGATCATCTTTCTTGTTTTGAGACTTTAGCTTAGTTCTTTTGGAAAAGCACGACTGAATTCTCACACATGATTGAATTCTGCCTTTCAGGTATTGTTTAGTCTAGAACTTCCAAAGATTGCGGTTTATGTAGTGGCTTTTTCAGATGTGTATGCTATAGTTGAATTAAACTGAAGATAGGATGCTTAAACTGAAGTTAGGATACTTAAAACACTGTACGGCCTTTCACTAGTTTGTCCTGTCACATAGGTTAAGAAATTAGTGTACTATTTCTCATCTCAGTTTAGCCTAAAAACAGTATTTCACTTCCCTGATAGAATTACTGTTAAGTAAAAATTATAATTTGATTTAAATCAAATAGACTTTTTCTTAAGATAGTTCCATTGTTAAGGTGTGAAGAATTACATGTCTTGTTCCAGATATGTATTTTCAGAATACACTAGAGTGAATCCTGTGTACATGTGCAAATACCCGTATTTCAGAAGTGTGGCATTAGTAAATCTAACCTCGAATATTGAAACAAGCAAACAGAATCCCTGTGAGTCAGTTTCCCAAGACCATGTAATTGTCCTGAAAGTCGTAAGACTAGAAAAAAGCCTTAATTATTTGATTTCCCTCTAACTTTTGAGACTTCGGGGTTCACTGGAGTCATATTTTCTTTTCTCTATACATGTGCAAGATCAGAAAGCATTTTTTTTGTGAAAGCTGAGATTTTACATGAAATCATGTAAGTATGAGAGTAGACTTCTGGAAAAACAGCAGATATGTAATGGATTTTTAAGATGATAATTTCTTTTTTTTTTTTTTTTTAACGTCTAATTTAAATCTAATTGTGGTCTGTCCTGAGTCCAGATCAACTGCGAGTGGAGAAAATAACAAAAGTGAGTTGCAGTTGGTTTTCAGGTACAGTTGGTATCATGTCTTGCTCGTGTGCTCCAAAGCTAGTGTCCTGTTTCCTTTCTGCATCGTTGTTTTTGTGTTTCTCTTGCTGTAGGGACATAGCATGTCCCTATGTACACACTCTTTATTGCTCCTTTGCAGTACCATTGGCACAGATTCACTTGCGGGAGCGGGATCCTTTGTGTTTAGCTGTTTAAGGATTCTGCCTTCTTTTTAATCTTCGTAAAGTTTCACCTTGAGCTTCCAGGCGGAAAATGTGGGGATGCTCAGAAGGCACTGTAATTCACAGACACGTCACTGTAATTTCAAAGCCTGTTAGTTGAGCTGGGTAGGTAGTAGTAGCAGTGCTACTAGGGATGCCATTTGTTATTCCTGATGATTGAAAGTTTCATTTTAGGTGCGCTCCTCACTGCAGCATGGTAGACTGTATTGCTATTTTTGCTACATGTAGTCCAACAAGTCACTTGCTTGAACTACTGATCCAAATGATTGCTGTTCTCTGGCAGTGAGTCAGAACATATGTCCCTTTTGAATGGTTAGCCAGATAAGGAGTGTTGTAAAAAGTAGGGGATATGCAGAAAAGCTGAAGAGTACGTAAGGTAAGATGGTGAAGTACCACGGAAGAGCTGGGAATAGTTTAGACTTACAAATGGAGGTACAGGTTTATGATTAAATAATAAAATCCTTAAAAATTTTAACCATTCGTTGATTCGGGCACCTCTGCATTAAAGTATAAAATCTGCGACTTTTGGAGAATGGTATTTTATCTGTTAAGTGATGTTTTATATTAAATAGTATATTGTGCAGTATTTCGTGATTTTTAACTGTTTGTATTCTTAATGGAGCTTCTGAATTTTTACCTCTGTAGTCCTAAATAACTTGGCCTATACTTACCTTATAGTGTGCTGTGGAGTAAGATTACCTGGGGGAGGGAAGAGAGAAAGGAAGAAATTGAATTAGCATACTTGACTTGTACAGTCCCAGGATTAAGCAAGAGGAAGCTGGTAGAAGGGTATAGTTGATAAAGATTCTCCTGTTAAGACTGCTGTAGTCAGGTTTGGTAATATCAGATCGTGCCCTCAGGCTTTGGATTTTTTTTCTTGTTTCTTTAGAAAATTTGAATAAATAAGAGGGTGTGGTAAGAGGGCCTGAATTCCTGAAGTGATCAAATTCCTTTTTCTCTGTGTATGCTCTTTATCATTCTCTGCAATTATCAAAGAATTATTCATGTGAGTTTTTGAGTTAGATGATATGAAATATGAAATTACACTATATATGTTTGGATCATATGCCAGCTTTTCCTGTTCAACTGAAAATTTTTTTAACTACTGTTCATCTAACTAATACTGATACTTTGAATGGATATCTGCTAATAAAAAAAAAAATGGGGGGGACATTACTGTAGGAAATTTCCTGTACTGTAGGAATATTTCAAATTATTATTTGAAATAATAGAAGAAACATAATGTCCAAAAATGATGCCCTGAAATTTAGGGTGAATTTTAACCACCACTTTCCATGCACACAGATTTTGTACTTTGTTTGAACAGATGTGTTTTACAGAAACACCACCAAAAAGCAAAACCCAAGCTGGTACCTAGGATAACCACATGGCATTCTCAGTTTAATATTAGTGATCAGTGTTCAGGGCAATAACTCTGGAGTGATTACAGATCAGCGAGATACTAATCTTAAAATAAAAATAATAAAAGAAAAGCTGAAGTGATAATTCTTTTTCTAAGATCGAAACGCAGGCTTAGCTGTGTTTGATTTAGATGACTGTTAGTGGCAGAGCTAAGCCACGCTTTTTCCTGGGAATTGTGCTAACTTCCTACTACTGTGCTGAAGTTGGCCTGCCTTTTATCCTGTCCAGGTCATCTATCTTAAGAGTAATAGGCCAAAATTAACTCTAGTTACCCTCCAGATCTGTACAAGGACAAAGCCATTTGACTGCTGATAGTTTTCTTCTGCTTTTCAGGCATGTGTTGAAAGAATGGATAAGTTTTTCCACAGTTCTCTGTAGCAGCTTATCTTACTACAATGCTGGGAAACGTTTGAGATGCTTCTAAAACCAAAAATAATGGTTCAATTAGTAATAAGCACTGTAAGTGACTTTAGCCTCTTGTACTAAACCAAGACGTAAGCAAATGCGTGGATCTGTACAAATAGCTAATCTGAATGCCGTGAAGCTGTATCAGCAGCTCAGTGATGCGTTATTGCTGAACTACAATATTTATTTAGAAACATTTTAAGTATTACATTACTCATTTAAATATTGTCTAACAGTAAGTTTATTATGGAAGTGTATTTAAGTTTGAAATAGTCTTGTTATCAGATTTTATGTTTGATTTAGAGAACAATGATAGACATTACAACTGTAATAAAATATTTCAGAAGAAATAAATCATTTTCTAAGCCATACAGCTAATAAGGGTCCAACTTCCCTTTCTCCCCTTCCACCCCAGACACGCTTGTGAATTTGTCTTGCATCTTTGTACCCTTTCCTAGAAGTTACCTCAGTTCCTGTTTCTTGTAATATCTTTGCCCTTCTCTAGCACTTGCTTCTTTGCTCCATCTTCTTACTAACTGGGCAAGAAGCACTGCAAAATGTGTTTCAGTTGGAGGTATGCGTGAGCAGCTTTGCTGACTGGTACATAAGTGCTGATTGACTAATTGGTAGGCCAAACATAACAGGTAGCTGTTGGACTATGATGTAATCTTTCCTTCGGGCGCAGCACTGATTTGTATCTGTCTTTCTGTACAGTGGACGATTTTAATGAAGCTGGTAAGATTAGAGGAGGTTTTTTTGGTTTTTTGAGCCTTTTTCACTTTATTGAAATTTATTGACAGAATCCAAATTATTAGGAGGCACTGACAGTACGATGGTACAAATATCACTTTCTAAGAAAACTAGTCTAAAATTAATATTAAAAGAAACTTAGCTATCGTAAACTGTATTAGACTTGTACAATATTTCTAGAAAGGGTATTCTTTTTATGCAATAGGTGAGTGATTCTTCACTCAGTCTTAAAACTTTTTAAAATTGATTTTAAAATCAAGGCCACCTTAGCCTTTTGTATGTATGTTGATTTAAAAAAAAAATCCTCTTAGTTCTTTAAAGGTTTAAATATTGTCCTTATTTGATCATGTTCTTAAACTTGCAGTCTTAAAACTGAATAATTTTCCAGACTGATTTGGCAGTGACACATGAATTATAAGAATGACAGTTATGAAGGCAGAAGGGAAATCTGAAATACGATCAGGAAGGCATATGGTTCTAATACCTTTGCATCATGTATCTATGTGACCAGATTATAAAGTTCTTTAGACCTCTTTTGCTACATAGTCTCACTTGCTCCCATCCAGGAAGTGAAGATCATTCATTAGCACTTGTGGCAAGATGGTTAAGTCATTAATTTTTTTTTTTAGTGTGTATGTATAATATTGATGTGTCACAGTGGGCAGTTGGCTCTGTAGATGATTAGCTGGGATATCAACATTCTGCCGAACATTGTATGAACAGTGTTTGACTGCAATTATTGTTACTATTTTTTTTGCTTTCAAATTGCAAAATAAAATCCTTGCTTACATAGAGGTTGTGATCAAGCCTTTTTGGCACTGAAGAAAGTAGCTTTTGATGGGGAGACAAAATAGCCTAGATACTTTGCAAAGCTAATGTTTTTATTACTAAAGAGGTTGCTGGGTATAACTGAGTGGTTAACATGAGGTCTTTTTATGAACTAGGTGAAAGAGCTTGGTCTCATGTTGTTGCAGTAATATTTAAATATACTTCCTAGAATTTAAGAAAAGTATCTTCCTACTCAATATAAGAGATAGGTGGTATTATTTTTGTTGTTTGTTGGCATCTGCAGAGGTATTTTTGCATTTTGTTTGTTAAGTCTGTGATGCTGTTAAGTCTGGTAACTTTTGTATATGAGGCATGATCGGTGGGCAGTTTCAGGGAATTTCCTGGGCATTCATGGAAAGAATGCTTCCCTCCTCTTCCCCCCCCCGCCCCTCCCACTTTCCATTTAATTTAAAGTGGAGGTTGTGTCTTTTCCAAATAAATGTTTTGGCTGCATATAAATAATGTCATGCATTTCTGGAGTTGCTCACAGATCAGACTTAACTTTTTTTTGCAATTACAACATTTTCCAGTAACCACTCATCTTACTCACTTCTACGCATCTTTCCAATAGCTTTAGTTAATAATAATAATAAAGTACTAGTCAGTTAGAGAATAATGATGGGGAAATGGGCAGTATGCAGAGCTAATGTGGAAGGCACCAGTATGAAAGTATGCCTAGAACCTACTGTGCTGAGGAAGTTGTAGAACAATCTGTTATTGAGTAGAAGAGTGGGGACATAGAGCAGAAGGGAACAGATGGAGCACTTGAGGTGGGAATAGGGGTTTCTGGCAAGGGAGAAAAGTGAAATATGCACAGAAAACTTTTGGCATGATAGGGAATGAAATATGTCTAGTCGCCTGAGAAAAAGTGAGAGCTTATGAGGGAAGTGGAAAATTAGTCCTTGTCATAAAGGAGCTAAGTAATTGCACGGAATGCTTGAAATAGGTGGTACTAGGAAGGTAATCTCCAGCTAACTCATGCATGGGGGGACAAGGTGGGGGGAAGGGGTCAACAGAAGAGAGCAATGAACTTCTTGAGTGAGCAGTGAGTCTCTTTCAGGCTCCTTGTTGCTTTTAAAAAGTGGTGACATGACTTGCCAAAAAACAAAATTGGTAATTTTGGAAGGTTGCTCAAGATAATGGAACTTCTTTGTTTAGTCATCTATGTAACTAGGACCTTTCTGTAGCTTTGTGTGCCTGGTGTCCAGAGTTGTTCATTCGTTTAGAATATGAATATGTTCAAATAAATTTGGTTTAGAAGATGAAATACAAATATTCCTTATTATACTTGCTATTTGTCATTTATTTTGCAGTGCATTGAGATAGTGTATACAGATATACAAAATCTTAAGTTATCATTTTGGAAAACTTAAAAACAAAACATCAAGAAAATAAATGTACAGCCTCTAACTCAAGATATTGGTGTATGTATGGGGTCTCCCCCCCCCCCCATGGCAAAATGCAAAACATAGTGACCTGGAATTTGTTTTTCCATGTCTAGTTTTCCTCTCTATACAGTTCTCTCTGTAATAGGATTTAAGGTCTTAAATGATATTTACCTAAACTTCTGATTGCTTAGGTTTAATGGATGCTTTCTTTAATAGAGGGTTACATAAGACATAAGATAAAATATTTGATATAAAAGAAGATTTTATCTGATAAAGCCTTGAAAATGTATCAAACATTGTCATCATGATGCATAGTATAAGATTCTGTTATCCAAATAGCTTGAGAAGCGTCACTGAATAAAAAGAACCTAAGATACTGAGTTCAGACTTAAAACAAGATTACTGGCACATGTAATGTTAGTATCCTTTATGAAATATACTTTACGTATGCAAGAATGCAGCATAACCTCCACTTGTGGTTAATCTTAACATTCAACATAGCATCTTGTAATAATTACCATTTGCCCTGTAAAATTGCAGTTAAGTCCTCATTTTGATATTATAGTTTATTACACTGTAATCATAAGTCAGGTGCATGCTAGTAAGTATAAGAAAAATTTTAAATTTAAATGATCTTAAAGGTTCAGATAAAGTATTTTCGTTATGTTCACAATAAGTAGGGAAATCGCTTTTTCCTTTGAAATAAAACTACTTTTGGAATGTCTTTAATAGATTTCCATAGGCTGACTTACATGTCAAGCTGTATATTGGACAATTTATACAAGAACTAGTTAATAAAGTCTTTAGTAGAAAGGAATCTGACCTTAATTATAGCCTTTATGTTATGAATTGAGTCCATTAGTGTAGTTTTACATTGCTGGTTTCTCTGCTTTTGTTGACTGGCTTATACTCAAAGTAGCAACGATTCTGTAAGTATGAACAGGCAAAGTTGCTACTTCATAGAATGCTATGGTGTCTGTGTTTCTTTTCTCTGTTTCTTAAGTCAAACCTAACGTGACAATAACCGAAATTGGAGCTTTTGGGGGGTCTTTTTTGTGTATAGTCTCTTTTGCATCTTTTTTTCTGTTCATTTTCTGAGTTTCACATTTAGTATGGGGGGAAACATGTCTTGGGGATGGGAGAATGGGACAACAATGTTAGCTCCTGGCAGAATTTACTTGACATGGTATCTGAATATTTTTGACTTCCATTGCTGACTAGAATTTAGATTGGTTATGATTCTCAGAATGGAAAGTACAGTAAAAAAAAATAAATTCTGGCAGTTCTGCAACTATCGGAAGCATTTATTTTGTGCCCATCTTAGTTAAGCTGTTTGTAAAAGACACTATCAGTAAAGATTTAAAATTATGAACCACTTGTTACTGTTCCCTGACTTTCCAAGGAGATAGTCAAGTTGAAGATAATGTGGTTCCCAGAAATGAAAGTCAGGGTTATTTGTATCTTTAAGGCAGAGACACTTACAGTTTCTTGATTTGTGTAATACTTTTGCGTATGTAGTCCTTTTTGCTGTCATATCACAAGGTACGCACATTTATCTTGCTGTATTCTCTCACTGTTCTTCTAATATTTTGGCATTTCATGTTTCTTTATCATATTATTGATTCCTCTGTATGCTACAAATTGGACGATAACCTAGTTTTGTTATGTAAATCTATGAATCCAGGTATTCTAGGGTTAACAACCTATATAATCAAATAGGTAATTCAGGAGCGTGGAAAGAGCTACAGAGAGGTGGTGATTCAGAACACACTTTCTCAGTCTTGTTTTGTTTCCTGTGCGTGTTTGTTATTTTAAGTTCCTTTGATTTCTCTCTCTTGAAGAGCTTTTCTAACTTCTCCCACTTCTATATCATCAAACTGAAGTGTTTGTAGTGTGGCTCATTTTTCAAGGTATTTCTACCTAATCTAGAAAGAGCTTTATTCTAAAATAAGCTACTGCCAAAAGAAATTTCTAAATAAGTCTTTAATGTTATTATTTGTCAAAGTGAAATTATCTCTCCCTGATTTCTTTAATTTTCCCCTGTGTTGATTTCTTAGTAATTGCATAACTGTATAGGTTTTCAACAAGGAGTTTTGCCAGCTTGTTTTTAAGATTGATTTCTGAAAATTTCTTGAGTCTTGTTCATTTCAGGAAGCTTTTGTTAGAATAACTTAATAAAAAAAAAGCCTTGGTGGAATTTCCAAAAAAATGGAAATTCCAAAAATTCCAGATAAATGTAATTCAGAAGCAGAAGTGCTTCTAAGAGAACTGATGCTTTTAACGCATGCAATTGTGCAAATCCTTGTCTTTTTTCTTTCTTCATAAGGTGACCTAGTCATCAACATACTTTTTACCTATTTGAAGGTATCAGGAACCTGAAAGCATTTCCAGAAAATGCTACAACACCAAGCTTTTACTCCTGTTCTCCTTTTTTTTTTTTTTTCTTTTTTTTTTAATCTCTCTTTTTAACTTTTCTTATAACGTATCTCTTAGATGCTGGTTTAATTCTCCTTCATTTTGTTGCCTTACAAAACAACTCTACTGACAGCTGCAATTTTTCGGTATACTGTTTTTATTCCCTTGCTTTTGAAGAGCTATGGAGTCAGTTGTGTTGTTGACTATCAGTGGACTGTATCAGGAGCTGCAAGAGCAGATGTGAATAGAAGGTACTGTCTTCAGAATGTAGTGGTGGATTTTACTTCACATAGTTCTAGATTATTGTTCGGATGCAGGCATTCTTGTGTCTTGTTAAATGTCTGCAAAAGAAAATAAAAATGCAGTGTTTTGCAATCTGTTTTTCTTGTTTTTATGGTGGTTTATATGCATATATTGAATTTCTCTTACTGATGGTAGATTTTCCTGAGTTCAGGAACTGATGACTATCCGAGACACTATATGATTTTGAATAGAGCCTATTAAATTGAAAACAAATGGTTTTCCTGGGGAAAAAAAAAACTAATCATCAAAAAACTAATTAGAAATTCAGGTAACTGAAGTTATTTTCTGTCTACTGTGAGGATTCTCTCTAGATTACTTGCTAATTAATGAAATACATATATTAAAAAGAAATCTGTAGGAGTGCTAAAGCTTTATGGCATTTCTATACTGGAATAAGACTACACATGTTAAAGTAAGGGAAACTCTATTGTGGAACAGAAATGTTTCTAATTTGGGGAATTAAATTGGTGATCATGGAAATCTAAGAGTAGAAGTATGTGTGTTACCAATATAGAAATAATAGATCATAAAACAAAAAAAATGACCAAATGTAGGGAGTGGAACAAGAAAGATGAGGCAAGTGTTAATTTTTTGCACTCTGTTGCTCATAGTGATGGCTTGGTTTTTGTGAGCTCTTCATTTTTTCTTCAGATCTGTTTTAATCATGTTTTTAAATTGATGCCATGGTCGTTTGGAGAGCATAAGGCAAAGATTAATTTAAGTCTGCTTGGGTAACTGTGAATAGTGGCCTTGAGCACTGCATTTTATTGTATATTGGTACCTTGTTGTTGATAGTAACATCATAAAGATGTTGACATTAACATTTACTTAATATTCATTGCAGGCCAATGATAGTTAATACAAAAACATGAATTTATTCTTCTTCTGCATCTATTTTTGAGCCCATTTGACAATTTCTGGTATCAAGGTCAGTTGTACCATTGAAATTGTTAGCAGTTAAAAACACTGGTAGTCCTACTTTAGTTCTTAATAGCCTTGATCTGCAGTTCTTACTCTTCAGTGTAACACAAAGTAGATGATGCTTCTGGGAGAACATGTAGCCATTCCCACATTTGCAAGTGATGAAGATTTTTATCAAAAAAGTGATTTATTTCCTAGGACGGATGAAGATGCTTCATATTAAAGATGGGAGGTTAGACTTGATAACTTTCAAACATCGTAAGGATTTTTATTGCTTGACCATTGATGGTTAAAAGAAGTTTATAGGAAGTGGTGAGTGTAAATCACTTTCAATTTGTTATCCTCAAAAGCTCTAAAATTGTTAAATATTCTGTCTACTAACCACTATATTCCAGAGTTCTGCTTCTCATTTTGAAAAGGAATAGAATAATGGGGAAACCTATGAAGCTTAAATTTCTTTATTCTTGACTTTTCCTAGTCAAATGAAAACGATGAAGTGCCCAGGTATGTCACTGAACAGCTTACTGCACCTATCTTTTTCTCTTTTTCTTTCCCTCTTGCAATTTTGTTTTGTTTTTACTTGGCATCTGTAATTGAATCATTGGGGTTTATGTCTCATGGGCTAGTGAAAACTGAAACTGGCAGGTTTTTTTTAATCATTAAAATATTCGCATACTTTCAGTGAAGTTCATCGTATTTGGATTCTTGAATGTTAATTATGCCTTTCATCTAGTCAGAAGCAGTCCTACATGGGTTTCGTGCTTTGTGACTTGATTTTCACGCTGTACATTATATGAAATTGTTTTTGAAGATTCTTCTATTGCATTTAGTGTATTTAGTGTGCAGCTTTCTGGCTACTCAGTAGCGTTGGCTTTAGCTACCGTATCCCCTGAAACTCTGCTGGTTTTTATTGTATTGTGTTACAAGATGAGGTTATTTATAATAGTCAAAATCATTTCCCTTGGTGTTAGCTGAAATCAGCTGAGTCTTTTGCCTACCTACTGAACATCTGGGGACTGGAAGCTAAGCATTCTCAGTGGAGGTTCTGCAACTCTGAAAAGAGCTCCTGTTGATCAGACTGAACTAGTGCTTGCTGACCCTCAAGGGCATGGTGTAAGGCCCATCTGTTAGGCCTGAATTTGCCTGAGGGAAGGTTACTTCAGTTAAAGTCTAGAGGGAGTATGTTTAGCAGACATTAAAAATACAGTAGTAAATTGACTGGGCTGTTGTATTGGTGTATGTTTGGTGCATGACTGTGCTATTGCTTCAAGTGGACAGTTGCTAATGGGGGAGTTCATGGAAAGTAAAGAATCATGCTGTTTCTGCATGTTTTGTTTTTGTTATTTCTTTTAGAGTCTTACTGTCTGCAGTTATGAAAAATTAAAAGGAGGAAGATTTTGGGGTAGGCATCTCATTCATTAAATTGAATGGATTACTTGAAGTAGTGAGGAAATTGATCTCTTTGGAGAGCTAAGTACATATCAGGAATGATGTGCAATATACCGTTTTCTTCAATGCATTAAATCACAGGCTCATTGTATTTTCATTTGCATTTAACTGTACACAGCAATTAGTGCAGAAATGTGCATGTCATAAGTTATGTGGTTTAAAATTTGTGCATTTAAGTTGGAAAGAATTTGGAGGAGCTTTTTTTAAAAATCTTAAAGAACACTTTTCTATTTATATGGCTCCAACAATTACTTAATTCCATTTAGGTCCTTAAAGAAGGAGAAGAATCGAGGATTGAAAATGCTTGAAGAACTTTTGTTCTTTATAAAAGTGAAAATAATGGCTTATGAAGTGAAAATAATGGCTTATAACTACTAATGACTTTTCAGCTCTTATCACTGATGCTTATCAGTTTTAAGATTATTTTTAAATACCTTTTGGACTGGTTTCAACCAGCTAGATTGATTTGGTTCACATGCAGATGCAGATTGTGCAGATGCTAACCTTTAACATGAAAGTGATGTTAAAAAAAAATCTTAATCCTCTTGATTTTGAAGGTTTATTATGCTATGTTAGCTATGGGTATAATGTAAAAATAATACCTTAAGCAGTGCTTTTGAGGTAATGGTTCCTCTATTTAAGCTTTCGTTAATTGTAATACCTAATGAACAGACTTTAAATTTCAGTATCGTTTCAAAGTTCGTATTAGCAGAGGAAAAGTTATAGGAGGAGGGAGAAAGGTCTGACTCTTCTGAGAAGATGCTGTACTTCCAATTCTACCTTGCTCCATTTGGAAGGCATTGTTTGCCAGTGTTTGAGGACTTGGTAAAATGAGGTGTGTGTGTGTGGTAAGGCATTTTAAAGATTTGTGTCCTTGATTCTTGTTTCTAGCACTGTGATTTTTGCTTCAGGCTGATTCTGGTACTCAGATTAGGATGAAAATGGGGGTAATATAAGCTTGAAGTCTATGTTGTGCTTGCTGTAACAGTTTTAAATTTTAGTAATTAGTCAGTCTTCTGAGTGGTGGTTCTTAAAAACAGCTATTGTGCATGCAGGCTCTCTCCAGCAGTGACTGTTTTTGATGCGCTATTGTTTGGGATGACCCCCGAGTTGAACTCTCTGGAACTCAAATGTCTAATGTTCTTCATCAGGCTATGGTCTATAGATCCATTACAATGGAACTGGAGCCTGCTTACAGCTTGGGAGCAAAATAAGACCTGTCTGTCACTGGCAATAGGGGAATACCACAAGCGCTTAAGTTCTAGTGTCATTCTGCCTTGATAGTGGCAGTCAGGATTTAAACAGATCTCTGTGCTGGGGAAAAGTCTTTTTTCTTCTTCTTCTTCTTCTTTTTTCTGCAATGAGGAAAAACTCACTTTAACTTACTGAGCTAAAAATTTGTTATAGTATCTTCATTTTGTTATCAGTAGTTTTCCAGAATACTCATTTTCCTTACTTTGTTCTGTTTCCTCTCCTTTGATACATATTACTACTTTCTGACTTGCAGGCTTTGTGGATTTCGATGAGAAAGTGAAAGGAAAGCAGAATGATATGCTTTCCATTATTAGCGTTCCTTTGCTAAGGACCTTCTCCCTTTCTTGGATCATCCCAAGTATATACCGAGTCAGATTAGATTGAAAAGTCCCATTCAGAGATGAAAGATATACAGGCACTGTCTTAGTATTTCAAATGAGGCTGAGCTGACTTACTTCCATTCTTGTGGTCAGGAAAAGACTGAAGTGGACTAAAAAAATATCAGAAGGTGTGGACACATCTAACCTCCATGCATATCCTGCCTCATGTCCTTTCTGAAAACTCAAAGAACAAAAAAAGTGAGTGAATCAGCAGCTCTAACAAAAACAGTCTTCACAGTATTCAGCAGCAGCCACAGCTTTGATTATAAACTTACCATTGTCTTTCAGCTATGTCTTGAAATGGCAATTCGGTAGCAAATGATCTTCCAAGTTGTTGTCTTTTCTAGTGCCGTGTATGCTATACATACAAAAGTTTCCTGATCTTTTCTCATTGCATAGGATACTGGCAGACAAAATGTGTGCTCGCTTGACCTGTATAAAACATTACGGTACAGAGGAAAGATGTATTTGGTCTTACAAGGATTCTCTTCACAGCTTTTACTTTTCGTGGATGCCCCAGGACTCATTGAGTGTGAAAGACAGAAAATAATCTAGGTCCTATGAGTACTGATGGATTCCTGATCACCTAGAATGCCCTGCTTCTGGAGGCAGGGGAGAAAAAATACCGAGCTAGGCATGGTCCTGAGTGCAGTCTGTATTGGGGATCCTGCTTTAGCAGGAGCTTGGACCAGCTGATCTCCAGAGGTCTTTTCCAACCTCTGGAATTCTGTGATTTTGTGAAAATCACAAATTTCATTTCATGTTTTTGTTTAAGGGGTTATTTCTAGTGAATGAATGTGTCAGGGCAGCACTTTGGGGAAAATTGCCAAAAGAAACAATTAGAAAAAAGTGATCTGTTGTGTGATTGCTTCTTGCCATTTTGTTTTATAAGCATTTTAACTATTTCTATGGTTGGTTCTCCAATAACAATATGATTGGTCTACTTAATATCTTACACAAGGTTTATTAAAACTAGGAGAAAGGAGGAATGCTGTTAAATAAATAAATTATTGACCTGTTAAAACTCAACTGGATTTGACAGTTGAATAGAATTCAGCACTATTGAATCAATCATAGAAGCATGGTCAAGTGTAGCACTTCATCCTCAACTTCCAACAAATTCCATGTGCTTTTTTTCTTTTTTTTTTTAAGTGCTGTGGGCTACTTTTTCTATTTGTGTTCCTCTGGTATTAAATTTTGATATAATGCATAAACTAATCTGTCAGCTCTTACCAAACACTTAGGCTATTAGAACCAAATCAAGCAAACATTTAAACTATTAGAACTTAAGCATTCAAACTATCACAACCAAATCAGCTTTCTAAGTGTTACTGTTTTCTCGAGTCGTTAATAAGCTTGTATCTTTCTGTATCTATCTGTATATAGAAATATCTTATATATACTTAAATCTTTTCCTGGATCAATATTACTAGTTCCATCTCTTCGATCTTTTTTCCTGAAAATGAATGTATTTTCTACAAGTGGTCTAGCATACATAGAATGTCTGACTACTTGTGTTTCTTAAGTTGCAAAAATTAGTGACCTGTGACTTTGTACCATAAAGTGGCCAAAGTATGTTGCATTTGCAGTGTGAAATAAACACTCATTTGCTACAAGTTGGTTAATTTTATGTTTTTTCATCTTTGTTTAGAGAAGTTAATCAGATTTCATGGCTGTGAACTGAAGAAACCATTCACACATGCCCTTCACAAAACTCAGTATGAGTTAGGTATTCTAATTGTCTTACTTAAGGCCAGGCCTTAGAAGAATAGTACCCTTGAGAAGTACACTCAACTCAATAACCATTCTTAATCTGTACTTATGGTCTCCAGCTCTGTACCTTTTATTTGAGTATTGGCTTATGGTCTTCTGAGAGGGTTTTGAGAGTGGTACCAGTGCTGTTAAGGGATATAGAAACATGGACTATAAATTGCTTGGAAGTTTGAGTTCCTAGTTAATAAATAAATAAATAAATCTTTTCTTTTGGTACCTCTCAACCATGAGAAGATTTATGCATTTGAAGTGATCTGAGGCAGCTATGGTATGAGTAGTGTATCTGCAGTGCTTTGCCATCTTGGTTAAGCAGCTTCCTGTTTAAACCACTGGTCTGTATAACATTACCATATTCAACACAAGTGCTCAGGCTATGTGCCATCTTGTACACATTTAAAACTTCTCCTTAACACTGATTTTGAGAAGTGTATATTTTGATAACTCTAGAACTCTGGTATATGGGATTAGATGAAATTATTTCTTCAATTCTTCTTTTTCATCCTATGGGTTAACTTTGCTTTCATAACACAGTTTTAAGGATGTTACTGTCAGGAATAATTTTTGGCTTTAGGCATCATCTGAGGAAGGAAGGGTTGTCAGACCCCTAGTATACCTATTGTGGGCCTGACTTTGTGGAAAAAATGGTATTGTTTGCAATGTATTTTACATTTAAAGCTATGCCAATTTTCTAGAAGGATCCTAAACTACTCTTATGAGTAGTTTGCAGTTAGTGGCTGTTAACACTGTTGGGACTGGTAGCTTCAGCTTGGTGCTATGCTAGCTCTTTTTTTTTTTTTCCTTAATGAACATACAAAATAGTCTTTTGGGGAAAGAAAGCAGTTTTGAACAGATTCAAAGCCAGATCTGTGTGGTAGTCACAGATGGTGAGTTTACGTGGTAAGAAGGGAACTGAGGTTACTTTTTGGAGGGGAAAAAGGCGGGGAGGAAAGAAGAGGAGTGATGAAAAGATGTGTAATCTTCAAGATATAGAAAAGGGAAGAAAATAAAAATAATGGGCACACGTAAAAGCGTTGCATAGCAGGAAAAAGCCATTACGACTTTTGCAGGGAGAAGTCACGCCTTGCAAATTACTAGGTCTTTTTTTTTTTTTTTTTTTTTTTTTTTTTTTTTTTTTTTTGAGGGGAAGGGAGAACTCGAGAAAATAAGATATGGTATTTGCATGACATTTTAGAAGTTTGAATTTGATATACTTTAATTAAAGTAAAATCCTGTTGTCAGGGGCTGTAAAACTAAATTATTTGGAGGAGAAAGATTCTTTTGGGGGTTAATTTTGAAAACAAAAGCCTAAGAATAATTGTTCATTTTTAATAATAGCAGGAGACAAGTTGATCAGAAGGGGATTTCAAAGGGATCTGTTTTTGGAATACGATAGTCAGCATTTTCGTAAATGTTGCCTTACTGGTAACTCTTTTTCAGATCAGAGTTTTACTAACGATACCAGATTACTCAGAGTAGTTAAAAAGTTAAAACTAAAGCCTAACAAGTAAAAACTATTGCCAAGGGAATCTGTTATTGTGATTAAGCCATGAAATTTGATATTGATGAATTCAGAGGAATGCAGATAGTGGATGAGGGAAAAAGTCTAAACAAGGCAAATAAGCAAGGAGATTTTGAAACCATAGTTGTCACATAAAAAAATTACTGGCTCAGTAGTGATTAAACAAGACAGGTAATGTAAGAAATTTGTAGTAAAGTCTTTGAAAACAAAAGAGAAAACATGTTAATGATGTACGTTTTGAATAACGATGCAGTTCTTGTTTCATCCATCTCAAAAATAAGTAGGATAACAACAAATACCTAAAAAGTTTTCAGTCATGGTCGGAAAGATGGAACAGCACCCATACCTGTAAAAGCAGGATACTTTGGCACAGGAAAGATATGCAAGAGGCTCGGGGAGAAAAGGAGTATGATTACAGTTTATAAAATCATAAATATTTTGTGGAAATGAATGGGACATTATTGTTTTCTCTTTCTTTAAAGTAATTTCATTGAGTGTTCCTTGCACTTGGTTTGGAATAATATTTAAAGACAGCTATGTAAAGCTTGCTGCTACATACAGGGCTGTATTAGCAAAAATGTAGCTATCAGGTGAGTAAAAGTGATTCTTCCCTTCTATGCACTTGCATCTGGATTTGTGTGTCCAGTTTGGGGCTCATTTCAGATACTGACACATGGAGAAAATCCAGTGCAGGGCCTCCAAGGTGATTAAAAGGCTTAAACAGGCTGAGGATAGAGGCTGAGTGAATTGCGTTTATTCAGTTTTGAGGAAAGAAAGGTAGAGTTACTGTTTGTTTCAGTGACCAGATGGGGAGTATAGAAAAGCAGGAGCCAGAGTCTTCTCAAGCATACAGCTGGTAATCATAGAATCATAGAATTGGTAAGGTTGGAGGGGACCTCTGGAGATCATCTAGTCCAACCCCCCTGCTCAAGCAGCGTCACCTAGAGCATGTTAGGCAGGGTTGCAGCAACAAGGACCCCCCCTTGCTGAAGCCCAGGCTTGAACCAGGGACCTTTAGATCTTTAATCTAACCTAATGCTCTTCTAGCTGAGCTATTTCAGCCCCCAAGAACAAGAGGCAACAGGCAGAAGTTCAATACCAGAAATTCTAATGAGATGTTGGTTTTTTTTTTTTTCTCCTCCAGAGAAAATATTAATCAGACATTAGAAGAGTTGTTCAGAGAGGTAGTAGAATCTCCATCCTTTAAAAACGTCCGTTAAAAACTCAACTGGACCAGACTATGAGCAATCTGATCTAAGTTTGCCCTGTTTGAGCAGGGGATTGGACCAGCTGACCTCCTGAGGTCCCTTCCAAAATAAACCATTCTGTGACTTGATGGAAGAAAATAATTTAAGAGTTCTAAAAGACTGTGAATAAATTTGTGGAAAAAGAGGTATCTCAGTGGCTGCGTGACATGTTGATTCAGGGACAACTTGTAGCCATCTCCATACTTTTGCTTAAATCTATGTGGTGTGGGTTTTTCTCTCCCCTCCCCTCCCCTCCCCTCCCCTCCCCTCCCCTCCCCTCCCCTCCCCTCCCCTCCCCTCCCCTCCAAAACAAAAAAACTTCCTCTCCCCCCCACCCCCTAAGAAAACCCACCACAAAACAACCCAAACAAGTCCCCAGCCACCTGAAAGGAGCAGGTATGGGAGTGTCTTAAACCTTTTGTAAAACTTTTTTCTTCTGTGTTTTTTTTTTAAGGATCTAGCATTAGTTGTGGATGCTGGGCTAGATACATCTCTGATCTGAACCCAGCATGTTATATTTTTGTTTTGTTTTTTTCTGGAGAACAAAAATAATGAATGGCTTCTTGATGCAGTTTAAAAGTAATTGTTAATCACAGGAGAATTAATTTTCTGGCATGTTAGTGATTGGGAGAATTTTCTAACTTTCACTTTCATTAGTAGTGTCCAGAATAACTTACACTTTTGAGTAACAGTAATGCCATACTATAAATTTATTGTAGTTCAGGCAACGAACCACTAAAATTAATGCTGCATCTGCTTAAGATCTTCTTTTCAACATGTCTGAATACATCTGAAAGAGAAATTGTGCAACAGATACCAACTTTCTCTTTTTATCTTACAGCATAAGCAGCACTATTATGGATGTAGACAGCACAATTTCCAGCGGGCGTTCAACTCCAGTTATGATGAATGGACAAGGAGTTCCTGCCTCCTCTACAAAAAGCATTGCCTATAACTGTTGTTGGGACCACTGTCATGCTTGCTTCAGCTCCAGTCCAGATTTGGCAGATCATATTCGCTCCATACATGTGGATGGTCAGCGAGGAGGGGTTGGTGTTACTTTCTTTATCTTCTTTCCCTCTTCCTTAGTTCCCAATATTCCATTTTTCAATGATAGGCACAGATTTTGTTTGAACCATTAGCTCTGTATCTAGTGGTAACTAGGAGTAGGCCTTCAGCAGCCTGGCACTGGGCATTCCAGCTGTTGTGTTTCACATTGTCCACTTGATCTGGTATCATGTATTTTTTGATTGAATAACTAACTTCAGACACGTAGTAAATTCTTCTTAATAAGTCATTTGAAGCTCTGAAATTGTTGATAGAGGTGCTGATCTCTCAGCATTCTGAAGCTGTTGGTGTATCTTTAAGTGCTTGTACTTGGCATTAATTTTCTTAAAATCATTAGCAAACGTGTTGCTGCATGTAAACTGAGGAAAAGCCACATCTTGACAATACTCACAAGTGGAATCTCATTAAGGATAAACTATACTTATATATAAACATAAAAAAGAAATAGGGCAGATGTAAGATGGGTTATCTTGGGAGTTCAAACTGAAACAATTCTGTTGGTGGATATTTGGAAGTCATACTTCCACATACATTGCGTTTAATATTTTTTTTGAAATAGCCACGATCATGCATGCATTTCAATTTTAATCTAATCCCAGGTCAAATGATGCAGTTCCTGTTGGCTTCACAATTTTAATATTTCAGAACAGCTCCCAGTAATGTAGTTTCAACTTTATGCTTTACTTAAAAATAAAAACAGTGTGAAAGCCTCCCAAATACCCTTTGTATAGAACATTTCAAAGTAAACTAGCTTTACATCAAACACAAGCAATATGTCTGCTTCAGGTTGGGTATTCACTGTCATACACATTCACTGTCATACTGTCACACTGTCATACATACATTCACTGTCATCCCTAATTTCTTGGAGAGCCAATGTCAAATCCTAACCTAGAGTAGTCATTAACTTTTTGTCTTGCCACTTCTTAAAAGTAAAATGATAGACCATTAATTTTTAAACAAAACATAGATTTGCATTACTTTATTATGTCATTTTTGTCACTGAGATAGGCATGACTCAGTGGTTGTATTAGGTCACGTTTTTTAAAATGATGGAACTTCCAGCTTGATATTTGATGACTTCTTTTAGTCCAAGCCCCAAGCAGAATCATCCAACCAGTAAGTCAGCTTTTTAACTATTTGCGAGATAAATATGCTTGGCTTTATTCATAGATTTATAAGAATACTATTTGAATTCTGGATGAAAGAATTAAGTAGATGAGGTGTATCAGTATCCTGTGGGCTTTAGCATAAGTACATCTCTGGTAGTCTGTGTCCCATTCTTGACTCCTTTTGTTTCCTTAGAAAAGGATTGTAAGATTTTTTTTAAAAAAAATTTATTTCTGTTCACTTACATTCCATATGACACACTTTGTGGAGGTTTTTGTTTATAGAATGTTAGACTGCAGTTGTCTTTGTGAAGGAGAAGGTTGCTGGAAGCCCCAGCTATCTGAGCATTTCATTCAGTTCACACTTCTTTTATCTATCCTGCTGGAATTGTTTTATTTTTAGAAAAGTTCTTTAAATTGATGCTTGGAGAGGATATTGACACTGACTGTTTTGTTTCAAGGACTTGTCCGCCACCTGCTGGCAAGGTGTTTAAGTGGAGACTCAGAAATATTGTGGTTTTTGACTGGGTTTCAGATACTACTCATCTACAATGACTATAAATTTGTAGAAAAATAGTACTAGTAACTGCTTATTGAGAACTTAATAGCAATGAGATAAGCGTCCTTGTATGATAAAATGTATATATGTATTTTTCAAGTTAAATTGAGATAATAGCAAACACAGATAGCTCCATGAAAAGCTTAGGATTTTTTTTTTTTTTTGACAAAATAGTGTTACCCAAAAAAGGAAAAGAAAGAGAGAAAAGTTCTGTCAGAAATATTTTGCATTAGCTTTTTAAACAAAATTTCCAAAGGAGCCCTACCTCGACTTCTAATGGGTTGTCGTAAAACAAAGTGCTTGTTTTTGATTTTTGAGGGGACTGCATTTCTGATTTTTTGTTATTTCATAGTAGTTCTCCTTTGCTGAGTGCCTTGCAGTCTACAGGTGATGTTACAGGTGAAAATATTGGAAAGTTAAGAGCTTTGTTGGAGGGCCAGGACCTCAGAATCTCCAGTGCTGTGGCTGCTGGTGGGTGGGGAATCTCAACACTGAAGCACAGCAGGCACCAAAATACTTGCGAGCTGGACTTTATGGGCCACTGAATCTGGATCAGCTGGACAGGCATGCAGGGTTTCCAGCTCTTCATCAGTAAGCTGAGGTACCTTCATGTAACACTATTTTCTGAAGATTCAGTTTTTTTAATTCCTGAAAGAGAAGAAGAAACTTGAATCCAATTAGTTTCCCATAGTTCTGAAATTCTGTATTTTGCACAACTCTGTTCTTGGAGACTGCATTCTGCTCTTACAAATCAGGGCTATATATTGGATTTCTTTACACACTGACCTGTTGAAGAAATTATAATGAAAGCCATATTCATTGAGTCCTTTTGGCTCTTCAGCTTATAAGGAGACAAAAGGAGATGAAAGAAAAGCAGCGTAAGTTCTTTTCCCTTCATGCACTGCTGTGCATGTGACTGATCTGTACATTGGAATCATTAAAAAACAAAAAACAAACAAACAAAAAACCCCCAGATCTTTAAACCCGTGATAAAGTTGTGACTTGCTTCATCAGGATATGAGTATAAGGTACAAATTTAGAATGTCTAGTTTTCCCTAATATAAATCTCTTAAAATATGGCTATTTAGATATCTGGAAAAATTTTGAACTTTGTCAGGCTCAAAGAATTATTAGTTGGTTGTGAGATCTGTTCTTTCCTTCTTGTTCTTTCTTTCTATCATTGCTATCCAGAAAATGTAAATTTGTCATTTTAATTTATTCATTTAATTTTTTATTTAAATACTTAGTGATTAAAGAATTTGTGTTTCCCACTGTGTCTACAGTGGATCCTGATTATCTGGGGGAACATCTAGATTTTGGTATCTTGTACCTTTTTGAATACTTGGGATTTTTTTTTCTTGGTGTGAGAAATATGTGTAAAAGTCAATGGTTATTGTCTCAAAATGCTTTGAACTTCTTCATATTGTGAAAACAAACTTATTTATTAACCTGATTTTGAACTTTTTATTGTTGTTCAGAATAATTTTTAAGCTAATCAAGTTTTTACTTTATTAGGTGTTTGTTTGCTTATGGAAAGGTTGCAAAGTATATAATACACCTTCAACAAGTCAAAGTTGGTTGCAGAGGCATATGTTGACGCACAGTGGGGACAAACCTTTCAAGGTAAGGTTCATTGTAAAATGTGTCATCTTTTATTTTAAGAATGATGATTTCCCCCCCCCTTCCCCCCCCCCCGCTGATAGACTGTTATCAACCATAATGCCAGTGCAGTAGGATCTGCTAGAGGTATCAAAAAAGCTGAGCTTTGGTCTTGCAGTGGTAGTGCCCAGAGATCCTATTCTCTTATGAAAACAGCTGAAGGTACTATTATTGCTCCTCCCTGTTCCTTTTAGTCTAAGACAGAATAATGCTGTCTGAAGTTCAGTTTTTGTGTGCATTTTCCAGTTGAACTGTTTACACTGTAAAGATAAGATACTTTGCCTCATGCTTTACACTTCCACGTTAAACTCTAGATCGTGCTTGATGGTGCACATTCTGTGCTTGGATAAAAGCAGTTTTTGTTAACAAACTTAAGTTGAAACAGTCAATGACTATGTATGGTTAACCTCTCTGAAGATAATAAGGAAATCAGGAATGCAGGACCATTGAGCTGACTGTATTTCCTGCGTAGCATTTCTAACTTTCTCTTTCTTTCTCCCCCCTGATCTGTACCTGCAATTCTAGGTATAGTAGTGTTTATCATTCCCATATCCACCAATCCGTTATTAATGAGTTGCTTCATGCTCTTATGGATACAGTTGGGGCAGTTCATAGCTGTCAGTCCTGGATCACTTGATGGTAAGTCCCACCCATGCTACTTTAGACTGAAGTTCTCCTTCCATATAGGATTTGAAAATCAATTAGGGTTTTTCTTAAATTTAGGCAGCATTTCATTTCCCTCCCTTTTTTTTTTTTTTTTTTTTTTTTTCCTCCCTCCTCCCACCCAAAAAAAGTTTTAGCACTGTTTCTCCACTTCCATCTTCTCTTTTCTTTTTTTTTTCCCTCAGGTAACATATTCTGTTTTTCTATTTTAAGGCAGTTTAATTACTGGGAAAAATAATTTTTTGTTACAATGACCTCTTCCAAGATTTCCTGCTTCTGCACAGCATATAACTGTAATTATGACAGAAAGCAGAACTATGCTAAAAGCCTGGAGAGTAAAAACACTGCTGTGCAAGTGAAAAACTCTGACTTTTAGTGAAGATTAAACTGTATTTTTTTTCATACGAAATACTTTCCCCCCTCCATTCCAAACTGCATAGTTTGGTCTGAAAATTTTTGACAGAGTGAGTGGCAAGGGAAAACTTACTCTAAAGGTTATCATACCCTTTGTTCAAAAGCATAAGGTTAGCATGCTTTTAGAAGCATAGCATAAGGGTCATAGATTCCTAAGAGTTTGAGAAAATGATTGTTCTGGTAACTGATCTTATTTTAAATGATAATCCCTGAATCAAATTAAAAAATGAGCCAACGGAGGAAACTTGTCCCTTATCTCATCCTTGAATTAACTCTTTTATGTGCCTTAAAATACAATGGCAGGATGCTGCTTTTTTTTTTTTTTTTTTTTCCCTCCTCCTCCCTTGAAGATAAAACTTCCAGTAGGATAGTTTGTAGGCTTGTGTTGTTCTGGCTCAAAGTTGATAATGATTCGCTGTTAATCCTTAATTGCTGTTTAAATGCCTGTTATTAGAGCATTGCTCTGTTCAGACTAAGTATTTACCATGCCACAACTTTGAAGCCAATAGGCAAGCTGTTGAAAGATGTGACTATTCAGTTACAATCTTGTAAAGGATGGAAACTTAACCTGTAAAACAATAGGTGAGAAGCAGTTAGAAATCCAATTGCGGAGACATTGGCTTTGAAGGAAGAGGGCATACCTCAGAAATACCACTGATACTTTTGAGTGCCAGAATTACTTAGCAAACTTGGCAAAAGCTGATATCCCAGTCTTTTGGGCTAGATAGAGACCTAAAGTTTCAAATTATTAGGTCTAAAAGTAAACATCCTTTTTTAAATGTGCTTATTTTATCAGCTGACTTTCTGCACTTTAAGATCATAATGAGAGAAAGAATACCTCACAGGCTAGGATTGCAGTAGTTTAACATCAGGGCTCAGTGCATATCACTTCAGCATTTATTCCTACTGTCTTCAGGTCTCCCTGTTTTTATCTATGTATTTCTTAATCTAGTCCCAGGAACATCAAGACCTTCTATTCTATTGAGGATATTTTTAAGAAAGGCAAAGAATATTAACTAGGAAAGTGACAATCAGAAGCATGAGAAATACGCATTTATAAAGATATGAGAAAGACGGAATTGTTTCATGTAGAGAGGAGATTAATAAGTGTATGGGAGGTTTACACATTCTTGCACCTCTTTATTCAAAGTAAGACACAAAGTTACTTTATTAAGTTGAAAGTCAATGAGCGACTGTCTGGGGCATAAAGCTCTTTTGTAGTAGAATTACTCCAAAGGATGTGTCCCTGTCCTGCCTGCTTTCTGCTTGTAGGTACATTCATTTTCTGTAGTTCTCCCTTTTGGGTTTAATACTGTATTTTTAAGAAGCACATGATGCCCTTTAATTACAAACTGTATCTTGCTGTGAATAAGCAACTGTGCATTCTTATTAAAAGGTCTTTGTGGATATACCTGCCCTTTTCACACATGCATATATATTTCGTAACTATGTAGTTCATTTGTCATTGGATTGAACTGATTTCTAAATTACAAGGACGGTTGTTTCATATTTTCACAGTTTTCCCAGGCTTTCTCTTTGTGTCATTTAGTGTCCCTCACAGTGTTAATATTGTATCTGTGTCATATAAAAGGTAAATTTTTTTATGAATACTTATTTCTGAGCCCATTGATATGTTAGCTCTATTTTTATATGGACCCATTTCTTAGTAGTCTGAGTTTACTTAATGAGGAAACATTTTATAACTGATTCATCTACTAAACTAAGAAAAAAAATACTCTAGATCTCTGAGCAGGATTTAGGATCACGTTTACCCCTTAGCTATTGTCATATTGCCCTTCAACTTGTGCCTTACCATGCTAAGTCTTTAATGCTAATCACCTTGGGCTTCATGTAGTACAAATGGATAGGGTGTTTTTTTTGTTTTGTTTATTTGTTTTGGAGTTTTTTGAGGACATCATCACTAAATTTAGATTATTTAGGAAGCAGCTTTTCTTAGAGCACCCAGCAATCCCTCCAAAAACCAGGAAAAACAAGTCCATTCAGATCTGTCTGTAGTCGAATATTTTTCTGTCTGTAGTCAGATATTACTCCTGCAAAGCAGTATACTTCTCTGATCACACTTTCTTAAGCACTGTTTCTTACACTTGTTTTTGTTGTTAAGCAGGGGGGAAAAAATGAGTCTTCCAGCATTTGTCTGGTCTGAGAGTTTACTCACTTCCTTTGTCTTGCAGTTAGGTATTTTTGAAATTTTGCTTCTCTTCTTCGTACCTGAAGTTCATTGATTTTGTGCTGCTGGAAGTTCTCTCTTTCTTCATAGCAGTTTGGTTCTAGCTATCCCTTCAACTTTTTTGCCATTGTAGGCATTGATTAAATATGAGTATTTTTGGAACATGTAATCGGCTGAAGACATTTAGTGTGTTTGTGTATGATCTTACATCTAGAGTTGAGAGTGGTAAGAGCTTACACTATTCTTTTCTAGTTCTCTTATATAAAGTTTTGTAGCATGTTAGAAACTGATGAAACATTGTGGAGTGTCGTCAGCATTTAGTAGTGGTCCTTTCTAGAGTTTCACAACTTAAAACTTTCAGAGTTGCAGAAGAGGGTAGGCAGATGGAACTAGAGGAATAACTTGATGAGTTAGAAAACTGATGCAGATAACTGATCTTTGGCCAGTTGAGCAAGAGTTTCTTCCTTCACTTAAATATTTTTCATTGTTGTAGACTTGCCTGTTATGAATACTAAATAATTGAATAGCTAAAGTGCTGTGACACTCTGCATTTTTCAGCATGGTTTCTGGTACTTCAGAAAGATTTGAGTACTATTTGCTATGCCATGTTGACATAGGAGGCATTGAAAGTTACCTGAAGCCATACCAAATGAACTCCTAAAAGCGGTCTGAGTAACCAAATACAAGGTGTTAGCCACAGTGAAAGGACAAATCCTAAAGCAGGGTTGGCTAAAACTGATTGCATTTGAGTATGCTACCAGCTGCTTTCACATTGTGATTCCAATGGGTGTGCTCTTAATGTTTGAGATCAGTCATGCAAGATTTGCTTGTGTGTGGTAGATGTTTTCTGTAACTGTGAATGACAGTATATAGATTTATCAGAGGCTTTTATTTGTTAAAAAAGATCAAAAAGTAACAATAAAAATGGAATTTGATTCTCACTTTACTATCTGTAACTTCTAGAATTCATTAAGGGATGACTGTACTTCATATGATTCTCAATTGAGTAATGTGTTGAAACCTAGAAAACAGCCAAGCAAGTTCAGTCCTCGTTTGGAATTCATGTCAATTATTCTTTTGGCAGAATAGCTTCTATCCATTAAAGCATTGCAGATGTAGATAGAAAATGTAAGGGCGTTCTACCTAGAGAGTCAGAAGACGAGACAATAAGGAGGTTTATTCAGATGTCCAAGATATTATTATTGGATTTATTATTGGAAAAATTACATATTGAATATTCTAAAAAGGAGATTTGATTATTCATAATTTAATAGAAAAAAACTGTATTGCTAGATGTTCTTATAACCTGTTTGTTAAAGTCAGTGGTCATTACTGCCCATTAATAATGGTGGGTATGGGTACACTGGAGAAATTAAACTTCTTGCATGTTAACTAATTTTCTCTTGAAGTAACATATCCACCAATCCGGACCCAAACTATCATATTTAAAATCAAATGCAAAATTTTGAGATTTAAGTTTTGGGGAAAAATGAAGAGATTGGTTTAAAGTTGTGCATAATAGTTGAGTTTGATTTATTAGAAGCCCTCTAGATCTGTGTAGTTATCTGGTGGGAAGCTGATTTGGTGTGACTTACCGTCCAGAGATCCTGAAGTGACAGCTGAACTGCTCCTTTATCTTTGGAGAGAAGAGACTTAATCCATTAGTAACGGATTGCTGGATATATTATTTTAGAGAAAAAAAAAACAGAAAAAACAGGTAAGACTTTTCTCCTCTTCTACTGTTTCCTGTCCACTACAAAAGTATTCTCTATCATTTTTGATATATCATTTGTTGATGATTTGATGACATGACCAGGTAGTTTCAAACTACACAATATCTGTATGCAATGGTCTTTGCAAATATTTTATACCTTGGCTGTAGACTGTAAATGGGCTTCTTAAATAATTCCTTATCGCAAATTGTGCATATTGAGGCTTTAAGAATGCTAGTTTAGTGCTTTTTTAAAATAAAATTTGGTTGTAGCAAGAGAAGTAAGTGCTAGCTATAGTGAAGGATTTACTGAATATTTGTGATTGTGCTTTCTCTGTAAATGGCTAGACAAAAGTAAAGTTCTGACATTGTGAGCCAAACTGCAGTTAGTCATAAAATCATTTTTCCCATCTGACAAGAAATACTACAAGGTCTTATGAACCTAAAAACTGAAGATTTTACAAATTTTTAGAAATGTGCCTGACAACATTTATGTACCACTTCCAGAAGGTATTGCTGTTTGACATTATACTTTAATAAAATAGTAATATTGTAATGCAGGCCCTGTACCAAAACTTTAGAATTATTTTTGACTTACAGCAGGTGTTAGCAAAACTGAAACTTACAATTTCATAATGAATTTGTCAGAACTTAAGGGCAAGATTTTTCTCTGTGCACAGACACTTTTTGTCTGTGCTCGTAGCATTAGAAAGAGCTAGAAACTTAAGTCAGTAGCACCTTAATGAAAGCTAAATTTAAGTTTTGATTTAGTTGCTTAGCTTAGTTTCGTGAAACTGCTTATTCTGTGCAACACAGCTGGTTCCAGGGACTTCAAAACTGGAGAATAAGAAATTGGTCAAACTAATGTATGGGTGTGTTTTATCTATGTTGATTGCGAGTTTGATGATATCTTTAGTAGAACGAAGTATTGATTTTGATTTTCAGTATAATTTTAAAGCAATCAATATTCTATTGAAGTTACCATAGAGTAAATGAAATCGAGATCTAGACTGTTGTTTTTAATTTGATAGATGTGATAGATTTCTAATACTGTATGTTAGTATAAATATACAGTGTTTCACTTTTTCAATTTGGGGAATTACAGGGCAAGATAAAGAGATAAAAGCAAGGGGTTTTTTTTGGTTGAAATCTTGACAGCTCCTAAAATACTTACTAGTGCAGGCAAGGATGGAGCGGGAGGAGGAAGAAATACACAGTATGTGGCAGGAACAAATACACAGTATGAAAAATCCTAAAGCTTGTTATCAGACAATTATATGTTGCTAGTCGGGTGAATGCTTAGAAAACGTCCTTTAAGCTTACTTAAAAAATACGAACGTGCAAATAAAAATGTTTAAAATGGCCTTCTATTTTTGGCTTTTGTGATCTTGAAATTTATTTGTTTTTAGTCCTAACGCAAACATTATGTCCTCAGGCATAACACAGGATTTCTGCTTTGGATACTATATTCCCATTTTGTATGATCAGGGAAAACCATTTACTAGCTTTGAGGCAGAAATAGGCTGTTTTGGTTTTTCTGCAGCCACAGCTGAAAATAACACTGTTGGGTATTAGGGACAAAACATGCTGAGTGGTGTTTTACTGCAGTTTTCTTGCCTCTCAGTAAAATGTGCAGACCTTGGGTAGATTATTGTAAGAACTTGGCATTCTTCATTAGTCTTCAGAGAAAACTTAGTTACTTGCATAGTTGTAGCATTACTTACTCGCAAACTCATGCAGCAGCTGCTTCATCAGTTTGCTGTGAAGTAGGGGCTAGAGAGGAGCGAGGTGGGAAGGAGGGAAGAGAGGAGATGAGCAAAACAGAGTTGGAGGAAGAACTTTTAGATGGTTCAGAGTGATGGTTGTGGGTTCGTTGCTGCTGGCTGGTCAGTTCACTACTGCTGTTGTCTGGATGAGGAGAAGAAAAGAGTCACTTGTCTACACAATTCCTTGCAGTCTATGGTGGGCTGAATGTCTTAAAATCATTTTTGTATTACCCTTATAAATTCAGAGTGCAGGAGAAGTTTTGCCTCCCCCTTCCCAGTGTAATTTAAATTCTTATTCTATAAATTAGATAATTGTAAATATAAGCCAAATACTTACAAAAATACTGACAGTTATTCTAGTCAGTACTAGCTTAGTGGTATGTGTGTATCTTGTGATTTCAGTGTTTCCAACCAGATATTATTGGATCTTTTCTTATTTTTCTGTTTGAGAGAAAGATGCCATTCTCTTAGGAATAAGAGCTTAAATACTTGTGAAGTAATAGCAGTGTCCCTAAATAAATGTATAGATAACTTAATAAAACTTGAACAGGAGTAACTTAAAAGAATCTCAAAAAATGTTTTATTAACTTTGTAGAGCATTTATAGAAAGTATTAAATTTAAATTTTATCAAATTTAATGTGGGTAAAGATGTATTTCTAACTGAGAAGTGTACTACTTTTTCACAAGAAGGGGGTAGAAGAGGATGAGTGTAGATAATGTAACTGTTATCAGATACAGAAGACTGGATGCTTTTGGGAAATACGGAGTAACAGTGCAGTGTTTTGAAAGGCAAGAAGGTGAAGTTGGTCTGTGAAGGAGAAAGTTCTTGGGATGGATTTGTTCTTCTATGAAAAGAGTTTGTCGAGGCATTAAGATTGATCTTATGCTATACAGTGTTATACAGCATAGGTAACAGTTATGTTATAAATAACATAGATACAACCTTTATGAGCTAATACAAATTCAGATAGAAATTTATTTCAGGTAATATTTGTATTTTTTTTTCTTTTTTAGAATTCCCTGGTCATTAAAAAATTATCTTCCTTTTAGTGTGTCGGAGGTTAAGCCAGAAAACGCAAACTGAATGATCTGTCAGACTCGAGTGAATGAGTGCCAATAGCACATTGACACTATTTTTAATTCTTTTTTTTTTTTTTTTTTCCTCATTAGTGTGTAGTTGGTGGGTGCAATGCCAGCTTTGCATCTCAGGGAGGACTTGCCCGTCACGTGCCCACACACTTCAGCCAGCAGAACTCTTCAAAAGTTGCCAGCCAGCCAAAGGCCAAAGAGGAATCTCCATCTAAAGCCGGAATGAATAAAAGAAGAAAGTTAAAGAACAAAAGACGACGGTCGTTACGTAAGCATTTCCAGAAGTAGAATTTCTTTAAGTTTCTGCAGTGTTAGAACTTGCAAAATTTTTTAATAGCTTTATTCTCATTTTTTAACTGTTTTCTTTGACCATAGTGTCCTTCTTTAAGCTGCCTGCGCTTAGAGATGTTTTCACAGAAAAGTGAGATATTCTTGAAAAACATTTTCCAAACAATGGAGGAATGTAAAAATATAAATATGTAGATGAAATGTTTTTATAAGATTATTTCTGTTCTTTCAAGTTTCAAGAACTAGTTTCAGTCAAAACTAAACAATTAAAAAAAAAAAAAAAAAAAAAAAAGGGACTTCAGTCCTACATTATTGATGTTCCATGGGTGGAAAGGCTTGTTTCTCTCCGAATGTGGGGTTGGGAATAAAACAACTCTAGATTCTGTTTATGTTCCTTTTTTAGGGCAAAGCACCTACGTGTTCAGTAGAAAAGTTCGGTTTTCTGTGCAACAGTTCCCAATTTATTGCTTTAGGAATGACCAGAAATTCTGTATGCTAACTATATTACTGTTGGAAAATGTTCTGTTTAGTGATCATGAAATCTGAAGTTCTGTACCGTAGATAGGGAATGCAAATTCATGTAAATTAGAGATAAATTTATTTATTTTACAGGTAAATGTGTATTATGTATAAGCTCTTTTTGAGCACAACATTTCATTAGCTTAATGACAGTTTCGTCAGCATAACCAAGATCTAATTTTGGACATAACCAAGATCTAATTTTGGACAGATTTGATTTGCTATTTTCAATCTTTCCCTGCTCAGTTGAAGTTCGTTGATTTTTTTGTTTGTTTGTTTTTGTTTTGTTTTGTTTGTTTTTTGTATACTGAAATGTAATTTACTGTTTAAAGTGAGGATGGTTACCTCCAGTAACCCTCCTGTCAGCAGTAGTAATCACTAACTTTTTTAATCGAATTTGATACAATTTTTTGATTCCTGCATTGTCCTAGCATCAAGCTAATAAATGTCAAATTTACTTAGAGATTTTTATGTACAGTAATGATCAGGAAAAAAAATAGACAGCGATTAACAAATTTGTATGTTTGATAATTAATTTAGATAGAACTTTCCACTAGTGAACCAACTATTTGCTGATTTTAAACTGCTCCTTTGACGTTTATATTTTATAGTACAGAGGTGTAAAAATCCATTTTTTTTTCTTGCTAGCGTATCAGTAATTTAAGAGAGGTTTTCCATTAATTTTTATCTGTGATGTAAGGTCAACTTCATAGTTGGTATAAAGTTGGGAAATATTTTTTAATCTGTTCTGTTTTTTTTGTTGTTGTTTTTGTTTAAATGAGCTCTAGGGCCTGTTATACTATCTACAGAAATGGAGCTGTATTTGTAAGAAGGTGATTATTTAAGTTCTGCCTCCTGGCTGGTCGTAGGATTTTAGTGACTCTGTTATCTGAAACCTTCTGTTACTTCAACTAGATTGGCAATTGCAGACCGTATTTTTCTACAACATTTCTGTGGCAGAATACTTCAATTGTAGCGATCTCTGTTTCTAATTCAGTGAAGAAATATAGTTATGTGTTATCCAGGTGATACTGCAACAATGGGTGCACATACCAGTGGTCTTAAGTTTTTATTCTAAATCCCATGATTGTGATTGTTCTTATGTTAGTACCTCACTTAGTGTGTTTTAGCAACTGAAACATGAAGCAGTGGTCCTTTTTCTGCCTTGAGTGCAGTAAGGAAGTCGGTCTTGGAAAGTTACAATGTCTCCTAGAACTTGGAAGTGTTTATTTTATATTCCTCTGTCTTCCAAGCTGTGTGGCCATGAGCCAGTTCAGTGCTAGAATAGCTGCTGTTAACTTTAGTGTTTTTTTTCCGCTCCTTATAATGCTTAGGTATTCTTAAATATACATATAAGAACACGATGTAAATATATCATTAAACACATCTTAAGTGTAAACCAAAGATTCCCTCTATTTTTGACATTGAATCAATGTTTCAATGTCAATGAATTGATCCGAACTCAACATTTTTCCAATATATGCAGAAGTAGCATTTCAGATTGGAATTTACTTATAATTGATGAACATCATTGACTAACATGTTTCAGATTGGAGCTTCAAAGTTAAAACTTTAGATTATCTACTAAAATGTTCTAGTTGTAATAAGAATATACTATAGAATTTCTTCTGGAAATGTGCACGTAGCATCTTCACAGAGCAGTGGGAAAAGTAGATGGAAAATTCTTGAATGAATCTAGGACAGAAAATATAAAAAATAAATACTATGGAAATGTTGAAGACCTAATGGTAGTACTTGAATAGTCTGCTGGCTTGATCAAGTGTTGCACAGAAAGAAAAATGATAGCTGTCTGAGCAATTTTTTTGTCGTACTGTGTCCTGAGACAAATGCAATGCTGGCTGTATATTTTTGCCTTAAGGCAAAAATCATCTCTAACTGAGCTGGGAACTGACTGCTGTAATGTATTTCTCCAGAGATTATGTGACCCAGAAAAATATCCAAAGTTGATGGCATTTTCAGAAAATACTGGCAGCTTTACTTTTACAACTTTAAAAAAAAAATTTGAAACTGTGTGAATTATTAATCTTGTCAATTAGGTTAAATTGACAAAGGGCTGATGTGATTTTGTTTACTGTTTCTTAGCTTAGATTTTTACTTTTAGTTGGATAAGGGATGAAGTGTGTGAGTGTACAGATTTTTGTCTTTACAAGAAGAGGAGGAGAGCTCAAAAAATCTTATCTTAAGCCAAAGTAACAGAATAAGAACATACAGTATTTTGACTCTAGAGCACAGGAAGTTAGGAACGGAGATTTAAACTTAGTTATTTAAAAAGTGCCCAGAGTGAGAGTTGTTGGGCTTATACTATATTCTCTGCATGTTAGATTAAAATGAGTTATGACAAATAGATATAATGCAAGATATTATTTAATACTGAGTGTACAATCTGTCTAGATCATTCACAAAAAATCACTTGCCAAAAAAATTACATTTTTGCTTTAGAAAATAATTTTTCTCCTGAAAAACATTGTCAACATGTTCTTTCCAGATACTCATGGTTTGATTTGACCATGCCTTTCTTTGCAAGGCTTACTAAATACTTGTGGATAGTTGTTTGCTAATATATGCTACAATTGAAATATCCTCATCTATAAATTCTTAAAGGTTTAAATTCAACCAGTTAATAAAGTTGCTTACTCTGTGTAGACTGGTGTTTTCTATCTGAATGTTAACACCATTCTAAGGGACAACACAAGTACATTAATAAAAAAATAAAAATTGAAATACTCTACTGGGGCTCTATGTGACAAGAACATGATCTTATAACTTAGACTTAGAAAGAGAATTCATAGAGTTTATTTGATTTTTTTTTTTCTTCCCGCTTTGTTAACATTTTGATATTCTTAAACTGTTTTGCATTTTTCTTCCTGTCTGTAAACCCTATATGTGGTTTTATGCTTGGAAATTAGTACTTTTATGATAAATGCATATTTTGCTATAGAGACCCTCATGGCTGGTTACATTAGAGGTGGTATTGAGACTGGCTGATTTGTCAAATACATTTTGATATTACAGAATAATTCAGGATCACAGTAAGTAGCTTGCTTTCTCTTCTAGATAGCCCGAAACACATTCTTTGTTCTATGTAGTCCGGCATTTAGAGGTATGGAACCAAACATTTCAGCAATGCATGTTTCTATAATGGGTCATTGTATTGTTTCCTTTGAGGTAGCTTCAGAAGTTTTGCAGAAGTTAAAATTTTACTTACAATATTGTCACTTGTTTCTTCAATTGCAAAGATGATATAGTGATTAGCAGCCATGATAATTAAGTTATCTGTATATGTAAGATAACAGGAAGTTTACTGTTCATGGAATTTGGATACTAATTACTCAAAACTTTGCATTTTATTTAGTAGACTACTAATCAGAATGCTTTATTTACTTGGCTTAAGTATTGGAAGCATATATAGATGTTGTATTAAGCAGGAAGGGAGACCCTACTCCAAAAGTAATTTTGAGGGAATAGATTTAAGATGCACAGAAAGAATAACACTGATTAAGGAATAAATAATGCTGGTTTTACCCTTTTAACAAACTATGTTGTTTCTTCTGCATCTTTCAAATGTTACCTAATGATAAATTCTGTACAAATGTGTTGTATGAAACCAAAGACATAATTTTGGGGGCTGCCTGTTTTTGGATATCCAAGTATTGTATGTTCATTGGAGCAGAGTTCTACACGTGTTCCTAATGACACAGCAAACTACAGAAAAACCTAAATCAGCATTTAGAGTATTTGAATGGAGAATTTCATAATTTTAGCTCAATGGACGAAAAGTTTGGTTTTTTTTGTTTGTTTGTTTGGTTGGTTTTGTTTGTTTGTTTTTTTTGAGAGCGAGAAGAGAAGGATGGAAGTATACCCATTGGAAAACACTTGGTTTTGGAAGTTTCAAGCTTTTATAATAATAAAATGTGGGTGTATTTTTCTTGGTATATTATCGTGCATAAGCTTGTCCCTCTTTCCTACCCCTTCCTATCCCCTAATCTTTTTTTAAACTATCTAGAAAGAAAGAAAACTGGTAGTTGATGTACAAAACCCCCCTTTTTTATGTGATTAAGAAATTCATTGTAAGGATGCTAGTATCAGTGATCTTCTGCAGCATATGAACTGCATTTTTAAGTTACCATTTACTGCCAGACAACATTTCAATGAGATGACTGCCTATTTGGCAATATCCAACTGGGAGAGAGTAAGGACAGGACATAATGTATAGATGAATGCTTAACAATAATCAGTCCCAGGAGTGTAGTAAATATTAGTTTTAAGTCGACCTTGTAGTTTGTTTTGAAATAATGGGTAGATAATCTTGGTGAAAAGAAATGTAGAAGTTGTTTTACATTAGGAAAAAGGAATTTTAACTCACTTTTTTGGGTTATATGATGATATATTTGATGATATAATAACCTCCTATTCTTATTTTAGTTTCGGTGTATTTATATGCAGAATTATTGTCCTCATAGAAAACAAACAAACAAAAAAACCCAGAATATTTTCATTAATACACTTCACCCATGTAATTTTAGTACTGTACCATATGGTATGTTAAAATTTTAGTGTAAAGTATTTCTAACAGAATATGATAGGTAGACACGTGCTTAGTAGCAGTTATTTTTCAGTTAAAGTACCCTTAATGTAGAATTGATAGATCTTCCTTGCACTCCAAATCAGTTTAGTTATTTTTTTACGATTCATGAAACACTCAACTCTGCAAGTCCTTTTCTAAATGGAAAAGGACTTTATTAGTGCTTATAGGTGCTTATAGACTACTTGTAAAACATAAGATGGATGCTAATTGCACTTTGCTGAAAATTACGAATTAAAGTGTAGTGTCTGATTCACTTGGTGCTTCTTGACTCAAAAATAATTTAATTACTAATAATCAGAAAATGTAAAATGAGTGCTTGTGTTTAAAAAGGAAAAAAAAAGGTCCATCTGTTTGTTTTCATTCCTCACTATTACCCTTTGGGGATCAAAAATTTCTGGATGGGTTACTATTTTCCGTATGTTCACAACTGATGACTTATTTAATCCTGTGGTTTGTGTTCTGCTGCTGTACCAAGCAGTTTTGTTTCAGTGCAATTGTAGGTCTCTTTATAGCATCCCAGTATTCACTGGAAATAGGATGGTGTTTTTTATGATTATGAATTAGAAAAGGGCAGATTGTTTTTAATACAGTTCACATACAAGCTCGGGGTATAATTCTGCTTTAACATGTTGGAAGTATGCAGTGTAATGTTTTTAAGTACCTTAATACTGTTTTCAAAAAGCCACAGCAGCAGTATTGAGACTGTTACTGTGGTCTAAAGGTGACTTAACCAGTTAGGTTGAGAAATTTATGGGAACTTTTCTGGGCTTTTTTTTTGCATTGGAATGGAATTTCCACTTACTAACAAGTTCTAGTTTTAGTTTCTTGGTACTAGGAATTCTTTTTTTCGTAAAGTGATTGTAATTGGACATTTTCAGAGGTACTCAGCAAAATAATAAATTCTTAAAGTTGAAAGTTAAAAAAGAATAGAATTCACTTGAAATTAAAAAAAAGAAAGAAAGAAAGAAAGAAAGTGCAACCAGTTTGTCCAAATAGCTGCTTCATCTAGCAGAAATATGTTTGATCAATCTTAAATGGATAGACATTGGTTTATAACTCATTTAGAATCAGTTCTTCCTCTCAGCTAAATTAATGTTTATAACTCTTTGCCAAGATAGTCCTACTGTCATAATGATATATGACTTGCTAATGACACTTCAGATTTTTATGCGAGTTCTTGAAGGTGTTTGAATGCTTTCCATGTGTTCAACACTAAGGATCTTTTCTTTTTCTAGCAAGACCACATGACTTCTTTGATGCACAAACACTGGATGCTATAAGACATCGAGCCATCTGCTTTAACCTCTCAGCACATATAGAAAGTTTAGGAAAAGGCCACAGTGTTGTATTTCATAGTACTGTAAGTATTACATTATGCATTCTGTTTGTTACCTATGTGTCTGAAAAATCTAATATTTCAAGTAGCTTCCTATTTTCCTCTTGCTGGTGTAGGAATTTAATCAAGAAAAAGTTAACGGTAATAGTGAGTCATTTTACATTGTTGATTTGCCCATTTCTAGTAGTAAATTAACTTTTCTTTAAAAGTAGTTTTAGTAGTTGTTCCATCTCACTAATTGAATAACTTCCAACATTTTCTGCCCAATACACTTGGGGAAAGTATCTGACAGCATGTCTATGATACAGAAAAATTTACAGTTGGATCTTCTGAAATAACAGTGCAATTAATTTGACATTTCTATAGCCTTGAGTCAATAGCAAGTCACCCTGCTAATTTATCACAAGGAATACTTTGAGAGTAATAGAATAATTGTTTATTTTAAGAAGTTAATTTGAAATTCATGTTTATTCTTTCAGTTTAAAAGATGGAATCCCAAATAAATGCATTGCTGCCCTTTTTTTATGCTAGCAGAATATTAGCAAATTGCTAGAAGGAGACAAGTACCAGGTGGGAATGGGTTGTTGATTCTATTTCCATATCAAGTTTTGTTAATTTCTGTTCAGATTTTCTACAAAGTATCTATAGATAGGACTGATAATAGTATTCACTTAGAAGTGTTCAGGAGAGAAAGTGACAGTATTGAATTGGGTATAGGAATCAGAATTCCAGAAAGGGATTATACCTCAGGTTTTCTTCCTAGCTTAGGGGATACAGGCATAAATGAAGTAGAGATGTATGGGATAGGACAAAATGAGAGAGAAATGCTTTGTAAATTGCCAGCTTGCTTTATTCTGAAAGTTTTATCCAGGCAGACTCCTCAACTGTTTGAGCTCACTTCTATCTGTTGGAATAGTTCATAAGAAGATGAAAGTAGAGTGAGAAGTGAGCTCTAAAATTGTTACAAATTAACTTGGAGGAAGCAATGCAAACCCTTTTAGCCTATTCATACATGCGTCACTAAGAGATAGTAGGGGATTGATTAGATGTGAAGACATGAAATTAACCCACAGTTGCAGGAGAGGCTGTAGTGGCGAACTGTTCTAAGATTCCAGCGCCATACTGCAATTTGCTACCATGTTAGTGTGATGTTAGTTGAGCACAGTGTTGTGCTGGACATCAGATTTATTGATGAGACTTGGCCTAAAATACTCTTCAGAAAAAAAACTAGGTTCTCTGAAGCAGTTTTGTGGTTCTACACTATTATTCTGAGCTAATGGTCACCTCAAATACAAGTAGATTTTGCATGGCTTATCAGACTTGGGTAGAACATTGAATGCTGATTGGTTAAATAATGTGATGTGTTTTGAGTGGTCTACTTTTAAATGAACAACAAAAAAAAAGGATGTATAGTTATCACAAACATTATTCTGAAAAGTGAAAAAACTAGAGAAAAAAATGCCCAATTCCTGAAAACTGAGGCAAGTGATGTAAAGTTTGGGATTTTTTTTAGTATAAAAATAAGAATAATGTCAGCACAATGTAATATTTCACAGCATAGATTTCCTACTGAAAAATTACCAACATGAAGAATTTCTAAGCAGTCACTTGTATATGCCCTTTCACCTCCTATGAAACAGGCGCTTCTCTCATATGTATATATATATATATATATATATGTATATATATATATAGAGAGAGAGAGAGAGAGAGAGATACAGGTATATAGGTGTATATATTGGTATATTTTACACACATCTTTTTTTAATAGATATGGAAAGTTGTACAATTCAATCATCAATAAAGCTTCATGCAAGCATGTTTTTGCCATCCGCAGTTAACTTTTGGCTTCATTGTGATTTTTTTTTTCCCTGTTACATTTTTATTGTAATCAAATCCTTTGAATGGGATTTCTGTTTTAAAATTTTCCAGCTACTTATTGGACATATTGGCTAGATTAACTGACTTCTTATGTGATAAAAACAAATAGGTTAAAACCTATGTTCAGGCTTCCTTGTTTTCATCATTGATTTTGGTACTTTGATGCTCTATGTTAAATTGTATGGAGAATATCAAGCACTTCTACTTACTATAAAGCATAGATGTTACGCTGTTTAAAAATGCAGCTTGTATGTTACCTCATCCCCCCCCCCCTTTTTTTTTCTGTTGAAGCATTTTGAAATGGGTAGAATTACTTCTCTTTAAAATACTCAAATACTGAAGTATTCCTCAGTATTTTAGGTTTTTGGTTTTGGGATTTTTTTTGGTTTGGTTTGTTCTTAACAAATTTCAGCTTATCAGTTCTCTGTGTTTTGAAATCTTAAACCTTTGAAACTCTAAGTAAATAGTCAGAAGTATACCAGTTTTTTAGAGTGAAATTTTTTCATTTTCCAGAAGAGGTCAGCAGAATTCCACCTCTCATGTCTAGGACAACTTTCAGATACATGTTTCCTGCACACAGAAATACTCAAATTTTCTTTTGTTTGCAGGAACAGTGCATGTAACATAGAATATAGTGAGACTGTTTTCAAATAAAGTTATTCTGTACACACATCAACTAGTTAAAATGTTTTTTAAATGTAAAAAAAAATGGACTTAGAATTATAGTTCTGTAAAGAACTGTTAAATTGACAGAACATTATTGTTGCAGGTATGCTGGATTTCTTCTGTTTCAGCTGTACATTAGCAGACTTGTCCATAAGGCTGTGATTGTCAGAATGACCATTCCTTTATACATTTGGCCATTTCTGCCTGTGTTCATCATAGCTGTGTTACTGTTTCCCAGGAAAGCTAACGTCAGCAATATTTTCATGGCATTAATTGTGGTAAAAGAGTTGGATACTTTTTATACCTTCTATAAAAACTTCCTTCCTTAAATGTGAAGATTTTGAAATACATGTGGGAGGTGTCAATGGCAACTATAGAAGCAGATTTCTGTTGTCCCTTGTAAAGAAAAGCTAACATGCTACTTTTATGTTAACATAAACATTTTTTAGCCTTTCACAGCCTTCAAATATTAAATACGATTAGCTCCTTTGTTATGAAAAACTAGACTTTTGATTTACTTCCTCCTCCTGTTAAGCTTTGCCCTTTCTTTGTCATTGCTGTTAAAGTCTGCAAAGAAGTCTGCAAAGAACAGAGCAATATATTAATGCGGGGAGAGGGAAAGGCAGTTCAAGCTCTTTTTTTAGCACTAATTGCTTGATGCTCTTAATAGGGCTATAGAAAAAGAGAATGGTACTTGCAGTCATAGAATTCAGGCAGCACTTGACTTTCCCTAAATTTTATAGCCTGAATTGTTTTACGCATCGATGTTTGTGTATTTAGTCTTTACAGGTATCAGTCTTTTCAGTCTGGTGATGGCAAGATAGAAGAGTCTTTGAGTTTTGTGCTGTATGTTCCTGAAAATAAAAATTTGTTACGTCTAAGTTGTTAGTGGGTCCACACTTTTTTCTGTAGGGGAATGCAGATGATGATATTGGGGTGGTTCTCACAAAAAACTATGAGGTTCTGGAATTACTGTGTTATACCGTAAAACCCAGAAGTAACTATCTTATTGATCAAGTCATGAAAGGGGAGCAACCACTGCTCCAACTGGTACTTAAGTGTAATATATAATTGCAACTTGTATATTCTGTATGCTTTCCTAGCTCATGTATTTAAGTTTTAGATATGAGTGAGAGCAGTTTTTGGAAAATATCAAATTCCCTCTAAGTGTGCTGTAGCTACTTTACTGTGTCCAAGTATTAACTTTTAAAAATGTCATCTATGAACTTTTCTACATGTGATAACCAAGGTACTGCATTACATGAGATAGCATATGTGTCTCCTTAAAACCTGAAGATCACTTTTGGAATGAAATACTCAGTGCAGGGAAATGTATTATTTTTGAATAGGAGAGCTGGTAAGAACTGAGTATTTTTTGGCCTATAAAGTGAGATCAGGCCAAAGGACTCCAGGACTAAACCAGGACTCAGGTGCTCCAATCTCTGTCAAAGGCACTGAGTCTGCAGAAAAAGACCTGAGCAACTTAAAGTTGGAAGGGTTTGGTGGAGTGGTTTCTAAGTCTTTCTTTAAAAAGTGGTCAGGGTTTTCATCCATGCTCCTGATCTAGCAAGATGATGTATCCTGTTATGGATATGCCTTGTGGCTTACAAAGAAAGTAGTAGTGATATTTCCCGTGCCTAAAGTTAAGGATCTTGTAATGTTCTTTGCTAGTTAGGTAAATTTTAACAGACTTTTTTTTTTTTTTCAAGGATTACTGAAAAAAAAAATTTCTGATGTTTAGCTGCAGTGTTCTGTCATGATATCCTATTGCAGTTCTTGCAAGCAGCTTTCCTTTGATTATTTGGAATAGCCTGATATCAAAAGCAGATTGTCACCTTGCCTTTCAGCCCTGATCCAGATGATTTATTAATGTATTTTAAATGACAGATCCTAAAGCTAGTCCAAATTATGATGGGAAGATTCTTCCTTTACAAGAACCAGCCCTTCTCATACTTTGCTTCCTACTTCTTTAACCTTTTTAGATCACTAGATGACATTTTCCATATCTTGTGACAACTTGGTTTAAAAGCTTTTGGTGAGGGACTTCAAAATTTTAAAAAATTCAATACTTCAAACACTTACTCCAGCCCCAATCCTCTGATCCACATCTTGACATCTTCAGAGATCACAAATATATCGGGCCTGAATAATTTTCTAAATGTATTGATAGTCTGACTATTAAATCTATGGACACTTCTGTCTGTTTCTTTTTTGTTCAAGATGCAAGATTGTTCCATAGGTGTAGATAATTGAGACTGCACCGTCTCTCGTGAGGAAAGGCTGTGAGAGCTGGGCTTGTTCAGCCTGGAGAAGAGAAGACTGAGAAGGGATCTTATGTGTATAAGTATCTGAAGGGAGGTTGTGAAGAAGATGGGGCAGAGTCTTCTCAGCGGTGCCCACTGATAGGACTAGAGGCAACATGCACAAACTGAAACACAAGAAGTTTCATCTGAACATGCGGAAAAGCTTCTTTAATGGAGATATTCAGAAGCTCTCTGGACACAATCCTGTGCTCTGGGTGACCCTGCTTGAGCAGCGGGGTTGGACTAGATGATCTCCATAGGTCCCTTCCAACCCCAACTATTCTGTGATTCTGTGTGTAGTAATAACAGTTTGAGCAAAGATAGCATTTGGATCAGAGAGCCTGTTAAGTTCCAAGAGTTTCCCCCCAAAATGATTCAGTTTTCTTTGTATTTGATCTTGGCCAACTTCTTCAGACATTCTGACTTACTGTTTTATTTGTGAATCCATTAAAATGTCATGATTGGAATTTAGTTTACCATGATACTCAGTTGTGGGACATAGCTTTGGTTGATGTGGACTCTTTAGCATCCTATTTTGTATACTAGATTTTAGTTTAATCCTTTTTATAAAGATTACTTACCATCCAGCAGCATTTCTAAGCTTTAAAAGTTCTCTAGTCATTTTTTTTGATTTTACAGTATCTACAGTGGCTATTTGTAGAAGCTTTGAAGGATTTGACAAGCTTTATGTTTTCACAGATGTTTGAAAGGTAGGAGAATTGATGCTTGAAGTCTCTGAAAATCTGTGTAAAGCCATATGAAGTATTGTGGCTTGCACAACAAAGAAGCAGCTGAGGGTAGTTCAATAGATGAGAAAGCAAGTGGCTGTTTCCTGTTTTCATGCTTTATCTTCTGAACACTAGCGTTAGGGAAAATATTTGTATCTGAATGAATGGAATATTTTAAAATAATTAACCTATTATTTAAATTAACTTATTTTTTGTAAATGTTTGTAATTATACTTTGTATCTGTGCTGAAGGTGGGAGTCTAAATTTGGAGCGGTACACCTAAAAACTTTTCTCTATGAGAGTAAATTGTTCCTGGTTCTACTGTGAACTAGACTGAGAAACTGTTAAGAAAAGAGTTCTCGTATCTTGTTTGGAATCTCACTGGGGGAATACATTGTTCTGCTTAATATTATGAGCTATACATACATACACACACACACACACACACACACAGCTATACATATATATATATGTGTGTGTTAGCTATACATTAGCTATACGTGACTTGACATGTCATTAGTGTGATGACAATATTAGCAGGCATACTCTCTGCAGTTTTAATTAAGGTGTCTGTTAGGTACACATTAAACAATCTTTGTGAGCCTCTGGAGTCTTCCAAATAACCTTTGCCTCATTCAGTGTTTTGTTTTAAGATGTTGAGAGGCAACGAATAATGGTTACTTAGGAAGTTATACGTGTGACGTTTCCAAATGTCAAACCATTTGTGAGACAAGATTTTCTTCTTGTGTAATACTGGAATTAAATTATAAGTTGCATCAGTCTGATATTTGCTACAGATGTCTTATGAAACAACATGAATGTATTTGTAGAGGGCATTTGTGAACCGTATTCAAGAATGTATGCATTTCAAAGTTTTTGGAGTAACTTCTTGTAAAAGTTTCAGCTATTTTAAAAGAAAAGACTACGTGCAGAATGCGTGCAAATTATTTCAGGGACCATTTAGTAGACAAATATTAAAGGGAAATTTAAATGAAAACATTAAACCTTACCAAGAATGGTTTGAATAGTGTTACACATATTCTGCCGATGTATAGAATTAATACAATTTTCAAAGAGTAGAACTGTTTGCATTTTATGAGCTTCCAGTTGAACGTGAAAAACAACAGTTATTTGCGGAAAAAAATCTGCAGATTTGGTTTTAATTAAAATTTCTATAATTATTATCAGGTAATAGCTAAAAGAAAAGAAGATTCTGGAAAAATAAAACTCTTACTTCATTGGACACCAGAGGACATGTGAGTATATTGCTAGTGATGCGACATTTAAATGGGGAAGAATTTACAAGGGGGTAAATGTGCTGTCTATCACTAAATTATGTTATACCTTCCTTTTAATATTTAAATTAAGTTTTATTCTTAGCTTTTTCTTTTTAGTGGTTTAGAAGTTTAAAAAATAATAAGCAACACTATTCTACTTTCAATTAATTTTACTTTGACTGCCAAGTCTGTAAACTCTGTCACTACCTGTTCAGGTAAACTTTAAACTGAACTGTAGATATTAATAGCAAGATCTTCTAGTTATTGAATGGGGAGTTCAGGTTGATTTGCTGGCTATCTACATAAGGAAATCTATCATCAAGACATCTCCCCCCACCGATTCATCATGATTCTGAAATATTTTTAGGAACAGAACTGTAATCAGCAGCATTACAATTGAAAGGCAAGAAACGTAGGTGCCAAAATTTAACAGTAAATTTCCCACAGTTAATGCTTAAAGTGTCTGTCCCATATTGCTGCTTCTTTGGCTTCTCTCACTGAAGTCTGGAATTCTCTTCCAACATGCTTGGTTGCTTTTTTGTCTTGGTTTATCAATGCTTTGCCCTATTCCAAATGAATAGCTTCATATGTAATGTAAGATGAAGGTATTACCTTCAGGTTGGCTTGGGACATTTGCAGTATTGTCAAACACTTTAAAAATAATTCATCTACTTTGCTGAATATTGCTGAGATCTTGTTTTTCTGACTCCCGAATAAGAAAAGAATTTATGTACAAATATTAAGGTTTTAATTATATGGAAAAGTAGAATAAATTTTTGGTTTCCACTTTGTTCTAACATTATTAGGAGAGCCAGTAGGAGAGTAGTTTAGCAAGTATTGTGTGATCCATGTTTTCCACAAGTTTTAAGGGAATTAACTACTTTTTCTTCTAAAGGTAAGTAGAATTATAATAGATATTCATTCTTGGGGCTATGCTCCTGCATACAGCTGAAGTTGTTGGGATATTAAGCTCAGACACTAAGATAAATAGCTGCATAATTAGGCAGGACGTGTAAGTTTAGAAATTCTTCCTTTAACTTTACTTCTACTAGAAAGAGATCCCTGTCATTAGATAGGGATATATTAAGTTTCAGGAGGAATATTGGATTTTTCTGCACAGAAAATAATTATACAAGATAAATACTTATAGTTTGTCCAGTTACCTTTTAAAACTAGAGAACTTTTCAGATTCACTGTTATCATTTAAATGATTGAGTGGGAAGGTGATACAAAGCCTTTGTATAATAGAACTCTGGTACCTTTTGCTTAGGTGAAGTGGTTTAAATTACTAAGTTTTGTAGTTTCCTAAATTAGTCATGTGCAGTAGTGTGAACTCAGCAGTCTGAATCTATTGCAACTTCTATCTGCAGAGGACCAAGGTTGCTGGTAAGTGATCTGCAGGAATGTTTGACTTCTTGGTGTCATTTTAAAGTATCATTAGCTGTTTATTCTCTGCAAGTTTCAAGCAATTTGGGAAGGGCTTAATAAAATGTTCTAGTAAAAGATGCAGTTTTTTACTGCCTTTTAGGACAGTTGAACATTGTATGTAATTATTTTGAAATTATTCTTACTAAAATATTACAGAAAAAGATTATTGCATCCTAAAAGGTTTAAGCATAAAACACCCTTGGAACATCAGAAGCAAATTGAATATTTCAAAGTACTTTTTTTAATAGAAAATCAACTCAGCTTTTTGATCATGCAGAAGAATACATTTTTAGAACCTGTACATTGGAGAAGACAGGTTGTTCAGTGAAGTTGGGCATCCATGAGAGACTGTAGATGCTGCTTAGACAGTTTAAAAGAATAATATATTTAATACTGATATTTCTTGGTTTTGAGAGGGGTAGTTAGGTACATTTCCTGTGCTGAATGACTTAGGTTTGAACCGCTGAGTTTTCAGTAGACTCCTTTTCATTTGACCATTGCAGTTAAGATCAGCAGATACAATGTATCATGGCTCATGCTATCCATCTGTCTTACACAGTGAAGTTACTCATGCTTTAGAAAAGTTGAATGCAATTATGATGATTATTTTCCATTGTTGTGAGCTGTTCATCACTCTTTCAGATGGAATAATAATGATTTAGCTTTTTCTACTTTGAGTCATTTTGAGAAACTGTTAAACTACTCCTAGTTTTCTGTAGCTTAAATACTTCTTCAAGAAAAGTAGGTACCAGTCTAGAGAAGAATTTTCTTCCTATGAAAGCAGGAAATAGCTTTTTAGTTTTTTAGAGTAGATATTTATTCTCTTTGAGCTCTTTATGAAAGTATTCCCTTTCCTGAGTTGCTGGTCTTGTATGTAAAGGATTTTCTTATCTGTTGTTAGTTTGTATCCTTTTGTATCCTCAGCATATTTGAAATGTCTTCCAGATTTTTTTACAGCATTTTCTGCCCAATATAATTTCTGAAAAAAACTGATTTCCCCATTATTAAGAAAAGACAGTTTTTTTTCACCTTTCATGATCCATATTAAACCTCAGTGACACTATAGATTGCCTCCAGTTTTTTTCTTCCACATTCAAAGGAAAAGGGGAAATTGTATTATTGTATTCCTGGAGACACCAGGATAGAAGTTCTCTCTCATTATGTTTTTGGGAGGCTTAACCAAAAAACTGAATTTGAGCTGCAGCTAACTTATTGCTGAAGAATTGTTTCACTTGAATGTTTTTCCGAACTTTGTAAAATTGCATACAACTTCAGTCAGAAAAATACCTATTCATTTTTGCTGTTTTGAAAAATGTTAGGTTCTTCAATTTGAAACTTGTTTCAAAAAATAACCATTTTTAAATTACTAATTCAAACTTTTTTTCCTCCCTGAGTTTTTGGCTCCTAGGTCATTTAAAATATTCATTTTATGTGTACTTAAAATAACTTTTTTTTTTTTTTCTCCCACTAGTGGAAGCAAATGGATCACTTGTTTGCTTTGCACAGCCTTGGTCAGTGCCTGCTCTTGGAAAGAGGGAAAAGGCCGTCAAGACCTCTGCCCAGTGCCCCTTTTAACAATGTGTCACCGATGTCAAGGTGTTAACCTTAGTAGAACCGTAAAAAAAAAAAAAAAAAAATGATCGTGGTAAAAGCTGCAGCAGTGCAACAAGCCACTCTGAAGCAGACATTTAGTTTCCAGGCCTTGAAGTACAAAGTGTAGGCTGGTGTACATTACCACTAGCCCTCCTCCACAAGCTCTACTGCAAGTGGCACTGAAATAACATTTGTCTTTATTGTGTAATGGCAGAGTTTTATTCCATCTCACAAGGAGAAATGGTACATAACCAAAATACTTTATGGTGTTTATCTGAATTTCCTCAGAAGATAATTGAACAATTAACTTCAGCAAAGATGGAGCATTCTGACATTAAGCACTTAAAGCTTTGAATGTATAGAGCAAGCAAATTATTCTAGCCTAATGTTCAGTGCTTGCAGTATTCTAGCCTTCATTTACTTCTTGACACTTTGACGGCATCAAACAATTCTACATCCAAAATAGTGAACTATATTCAAAGATCTATTTGTTCCGACTATCTCACATTGAAGTGTTAAAATAGAGAATGTAGTGCCATTACCACTGTATTTTTGGTTTAGTGGTTTCTGGAATAACTTTAATTCTGTTTAGTATCTCTTTCACTTTATGAACTTGAAAGGCTTTGAAGTATAACGTGTAAAGATGGGCTGTCCTTTCCTCACTCCAGTGAAGATGCTTTTTAACCAGTGAAATGTGAAGATCACATTTAAAAACTTCATATGTGCTAGTTTACCACATAATTTTATGGTAAGAAAAAGGGTTGATCTTTTTTGAATATTTTTATTTTATTTATTTATTCATAGTCTGCCTGATGTGTGGGTAAATGAAAGTGAGCGACATCAATTAAAAACTAAAGTAGTTCATTTATCAAAACTACCAAAAGATACTGCCTTGCTTCTGGACCCAAACATATACAGGTAATGTCTTAATTTTGAAATTTTCTTTATTTAAATACAGTCTTAAGCCTCACTTAACTTTTTGACGTTGGAAAATCAGGATTGTTAATGCATTATACATCAGAACACGGAGCCTCCATCCTGTCAGCGTCCAGTAGTTAAGTTCTGAGGTCTTAAGTCATTCAGAATTACTTAACTTCTTGAACTGAACTCTAGTTACTGAGAAACGGGGAATGTGTATTTACCAAGTGTATTTTACTTTTTTGTGCTTGGTGTACAGAAATTCTAGTAAAGGAGGTACATACAGTGGAATCCTGAAAGATCACTTCTGTTAAGATCACATACTGGTTTGTATACCAATTTTTTTAAAGTCCAAATTTATCTTTACATATTTTATATTCAGCTGTAATACATGCAGTATTACCTTGAAATCTGTACTTGTATACAAGTACTGTTATTTTTTTTACTACAAGATTCGTTAGAGGGGGACAAAAAGGGATGGTACATGTCACGTGTCTTTAAGCTGCATTCGCATTTGTGTTTTTAGGATTTCAGGTTGGCTTCCAATCCATCTTTCTAATAATTTCCTGATTTTTTTTTTCCCTGCCTCTATATTACTGCTCTCAAGTAATTGTCAGTACCCACAGTTCTGTGTGTGTACAGTTCTTAAAGGTAATCTGAAATGCTTTATTTGTTTTATTTTTTTTGAAGGTCTGAAGATGTTAACAGAATGTAATTATAGGCTTATTTTAAGATATTTGAAAATGGAGAGGAAAAAGTTTTTCTGTCATGACTATAGTTCAGTGTTCTTATATTTCTTCCATAACATCTGATGACCTAGTGTCACAGAACACAAATTTGAGGTCCTGACATGTAATAAGCCTTTCAGTTCACCTTTACTACTGAGTGTATTTCACTAATTAAATTAATGAAAACTTGGTTTAAAATAAAAAGATAAATCATTATACTAAATGTGATGTCTTTATAAATGTAAGTATTTGAAATACTTACTTTAGTGTGAATTATTGAACAGTATTTCATAAAAATGTTACAGGGAAATTGGATTGTGTATTTTTAAAACTGTTTAAACATAGTGGCTGATTTATAACCTAATTCAGGTATTAATTGTCTTTATACTGATTACCTTTGCAGAACTTGATAGATTGTTTTTATTTGAAAGTGATAAAATAACCTTTTAAAATAAAAATGAAATGATTTGGGGGATGAAATACTTGGGGAAAAATGAGCCTCCTCTCCAAATAAAATTAAGGTGCCTTCACATAATTTGTTGGATTAGATTTTTAGCAGTATAGATCAGCATGTCATTAAAGAGCTTTGGGGTCAGCTATAGATGAGATCAAAGAAATAAAGGTGAAGACCAAAACTTTGTATAGGGAAAAAGTAGCTAAGAGAATTCAGACACAGCTCTTGATTTTATGATTCAATGATGACTTCAGTAGGAAGTTTGAAATAATAATTGTCTCTAATGTATGCTAATTTGGGCTCACATAAAATGGTTTTCAGTTTTAATCATATTAAATGAAAGTAGATTGTGTATAATCATGACTTCGTAGTACACTTTAGCTGACTTAGACTTTTGTTTCAGGGTTTTTATGTAAAATCACACTATCTTCTCTTACAGAACAATGCCCCAGAAGAGATTGAAGAGGTAAAACCAAGCAAGTGGGGACACCTGCAGTCTTAGTCACTGACAATGGATTTAGAAATAAAGTTGCACATTAGTCAAATCCCATCTTTTTTTTTTTTTTTTTTTTGTTTTTTTTTTTTTTTTTTTTTTTTGTTTTGATAAATATTTATGCTTAGTGTAAACATTCTGTGAATGAAGTTGATGCTTCTGTGGAATATATTAATATATTACTGTATATCCACATTTTCATGGAATGGTACAGTGGGAGACTGAGCAAACACTCTTCTGGCAACTTAGTGGAACAACTAAAAGGCTTTGCATGCTTGCTTCTTTAAGCTGCTTTTTTCTTTAGTGAATACAATAGTTTATATTTGATGAAAAGAAAAAGTAACCATCACCATTTACTCATAATTGTCACAAGAACTGTTAACATGCTATTAGGTTTCTTGTCAATGATAACAAACTATAACGCGTCCCAGACAGTAAAACAGCTACCAAGGGATTATCTTGTTGCCCTTTCAGTATGGTGGATAGTAATCATTTGTCATTTGTAATCTTGTGTCCTTTTGCAGATCTCTGAGATATGTTGAATTATAATGTTTAAACATATGTTGATGGAATGCTTGTCTTTTCCAAACGGCTAAGAATACATATAGTACAGTTTAAAGATGTTAACGAGTGTTGCAGTATGTCTGACCCCCTTTTCAGGAGTAGTAAAGTATGTTAATGAGATCTACTTTTATGTGATCCGCATCAATGGACGGTTTTTGAAAAACCTCTACTTAAGCAATTAGTGTTATTGGTGTTTTATTTTACTTTTTTGACCCTTTAGGATCCCCATTCGCTTGTAAAGTATACTTTTTTTATTTGGCCTGATGTTTTCTAGATGTAAAAAAAATGGTATTTTTAAAAAAAAAATCTAGAAATTCAATCCTTTATGCACCAAAGTTGGCTTTGAAAAGGAAAGTAAAATCACTTTCTTGCTTAATAAGCAAGAAGCCATGGATTTTTTTAACTGACAAATAGAGATGTGTCTAACCTGTTAGTCTTTGTATGGAGACAAAAATGTTGCATATAGATAATAGGACATTGCTTGTAAATATTTCAGCAGATTTGTAATATATTTTTATATCATGAAATGTACTGTAGATGTTTTTCTAGAGCATGAAAGTTAAAATGTATATACTATGGTAGAAATAATATTGAAGGATATTGTAATTCACTAGTGCTGCCAGAAGAATTGTTTAAAAAAGCACCTTCCTTAACAATAAGAAACCTTCTTTTACATATCTAAGGGACTATATACTACTGTTAGTATCTGTTGTAAGAACGAAAATGCATTGAACATCCTTCCCAGAAATCTTAGAGGGATGAATAGTACTCATAATTAATTCATGGCGCTTCTTTCTAATAGTGAAAATGAAATTAGTTTTTTCCTTGATCTTGGAAGGAACTAATATGTAAAATTTGTATGGATATATGCAGTCAAACTGCAGAATTAGTCCTCCTTATTGGGGAGGAAATTACTACAGTGAATCTAATAACCAGCAGTTTTTACACTAAATTTTTATTAAATAGAATAAAACTTAGAAGTAACCCTTTGGTTGCAGAAGTGAGCATATCTTAATATAATACAAATGCATTCTGCATTGGTACTGACACGAGAGCTTTGCTTAGCTCCAACGGGTTAAAATGTTACTTATATACATGAAAAAAATCTTATCAAACAAAATGAAGTGCAGATTAAAAGCACCACTAATATAAGATGTTCTGGAATGGTTGTTTAATAAGGGTATTATTCATAAAATATGTAGTGATGTGACTTTATTTTTGAAAAAATGCAGTGTTTTGTTTTGTTTTTTGCTTGAGCACTTCACCTACTGCTTTTTCTGTACCTATAAAGTAATCCGCAATCTTTGTTTCTTTTTTGAATTTGTTATAAAATTGCCAAATAGAAGTGTTTCAGATATAGTTTGTATTTGTATTTTTTTAATTTTATTGCTTCATGAGTTTCTTGTAAGTCATTTACAATTGACAGATGATTGTAGACCTTGCCTGAGTATTTTTTCTAATAAAACAGAGCAAACAACCTCATTATTAGCTTGAAAATTGTAAGATTTCAATGAAGTTTTTGAAAGTAAATACAAAAAAGTCACTATGTCTTTATTTCCTCTGTATATAACAAAATGCATACCTTTACATAATTGGGAGTCCATGGATTCAAGTCATGTATTTTCATGTAAATTGTGACTTTTTCCTCTTGGGTTTGCAAAAAATAGTCTGATGTCATCATGATACAACCTCTGTCTCGGAAGGAGAAGTCAATTTAAAATCAAAACATCTGGGAACAGATGGCTATATCAGGATTAAATTAAATTTTTCCCTAGCAGTGAAAAGGTAAGTGAATATTTGCATTTTTTTTAACTTGAAGTTATCCAGATGAATTAATAAAAAAATTTATGCTTACAGATTGTTTGTATTCTAGGTATTAGGTAATTACTTGATGCTGTTTTATGTTTCAAGTGACAATCACTTACTAGTAAAGCTATGGTGTGATTTTGTGTGTGTGTGTGTGTGTGTGTGTGTGTGGAGTATTCTGGTTTTGATAGAATACCAGACATATGGAATTGGCATAGAATGCCAGGGAGTTTGTCACTTTCTCCTGAAAAATTTCTTCCTTTTTCCTTATTCTTGAAATTGTTATGAAATCATTACAAGTTTTGAGTAGTTCTAGTTTCTTTCTGGATATAAGAGAGGTTTCTCTCTATATTTCTAAATAAATTATTTTGAAATATGTTCTCCAAATACCCACAGAATGGATTCCTTCCCAACTGGAGTGTTTGTTTTCTTTGTAGAAGGTGTTATCAGGATAAACCTACAGTTATTTCCAGACTAGCTTAATTAATAACATTACAAATTCATTCTTTTCACTCAGAGGTTCTGTATTTTCTTTAATACAGAGCAGAAGGTAAGCAAAAGAAAATGGCGAATTGTGCAGTTGAAAATAAATTATGGCAAAATAGTCGTTTAATTCTGCTTCTTTAAAATGCAGGGTTTTTCCTGTGCTCATTGAGCATGAAACTAAGTATGTCACTTGGTCTTAAGGTGTTATTGTTTAAAATTATAAATGATTAAGCTATATTTTATTGTAAATATTTTAATAAACATACTTGATGACACTTGGATTTTAAATTAAATATTATAGTTTTATAGAGAATAATTAAATTTATAAAAGATTTTCAAAATGAAAATTATCATAATTAAGGTATCTCATGGTATTTCCTACAGCTTTATTAATCAGTAAATTTAAGGGGGCATAAACTATATTCTGATTTGGGTGGAGATTTTCTTAGTTTTCATCATTAGTTGCAAGACTTCCTTCCTCGGGATCAAAAGTGTCTTATTCGTGTGGGACCTCTTTGCGTCATTCTGCAGGATCTCTGCTATCTTAATCTATGTTGGGTTCTAGGCTTTGTCATGGAAAAAAAATAGAAAAAGTATGGTGTAATGAGAAGGTCCTGAAGCAACTTAAATTTGAACCACCTAATTAATGTTGGTAACCTTAGTTTAAATACATGCTGAACTACTGAAAATTTCCTGACATAACAGGGGGAAGGCTAAGAGGGAACCAGGTTGTGGAAATGAAGGCCAAAGAAGAAGCCAGTTCTGCCAAAACACATCAGGGGATTTCTGCCCAACTTGTTCCTACTACCTCCCTTCTAGAGATCTTTTCAGGAGGGCATGGAATAAGCCCTTGCAACATTACAAGCTATTAAGTGCAGTGACTAAGTGACAGGTTACCAGCCCTGCTGAGAGGGACCTGGGATCCCAATGGAAAGCAAGCTGAATGTGAGTCAGCAGAGCACCCTGGCAGCCATGAAGGCTGCTAACATCCTGGGTTGTAGATTGAGAGAAGAGATTGTTTCCCTTTGCTGTGCAATCATGCCTCATCTAGAATATGACATCTGGTTTTGGAGCCCCCAGATGCTTCTAAACTTAAGTGAATCCAGCAGAAGGCCACCAAGGTGGTCAGGGGACTGGAACTTGTGGTCTGTGAGGAGAGGCTGAGGCAACTGGGTAAATTCATCCTGGAGGAGAGAAGGCTTTGGAGCATCTTAGCATCTGCCTTCCAGTACATAAGAAATTTTTAAGAAGGTGGAACCAGGCTCTTTAGGAGCACAGAGCAGGAGGATGAGGGTCAGTGGTCATCAACTGAGGTGGGAGATATTTTTCACTGTGAGGACAGTCAGGCATTGAAATAGATTACTCCAAGAGGTGGTAACATGTCTGGCTTCGGACGTTTTCAAGTCCCAGGCAAAACTTTGAGCAAGCTGGTCTGAATTCAGTCTTGTGTTGCCCTGAGCAGGAGGTTGGATTAGAAGCTCTTCTGAGGTCCCTCCTGACCTGAATCATTCTGTGCTTCTGTGATTCTGAACTAAGCAGGATTTGTCTCCCAGCCTATACTCTTAGCCAGATAGTTTTGATTATTTTAGCAAGCTGTTCATATGTGATGATGGCTGCAATTGTTTGAACGCTGACCAGCTGCGGCAGTAACTTGGGCCTAGGGCTTTAGTCTGCATTTATTTTGGAATACAATATGCTTGAATTCCACTGGCAGGGACTGGGCCTGGTAAGCTGATCTGAACTTCTATACTGGAACTTGTACACTGTGATGTATTGCTTGACTTAGCGGGACTTGCTTTCCATTGGTAATAGAAGGATGATTTGTAAGGCAGCGCTGCTGACAATTGAATTGGGAAGCATGCAGCAAATGGAAGACGAGAGTTAATACGTTACGTTGGGCACAGAAGCTTTGAAAACTTCTGCGTGTAGCTCATTTACCCTCTCTGAATTTGTCCCTGTGGTTTTTTTAACTTACAGTCTGGACTTGAAGACCTATGTTTGAATTTGTAGCAACTGGAAGAGAAATTATTTCAGATGAATTATGTCTTTAGTTCCTCCATCATGGCGTTTGCATCTTATCCTAATATTTGCTGAACATGTGTGTTCTAATTTTTTGATACTTAAGTCTATTTTCAAGGTAGACATTGATATTCTGAGAATGTTGGTCAGAAAAGGGCATGAAATGCTTACTCATTAAGCCTTGGATGATAACAAGGAGTTTCAGAAATTTCAAATGTTTGTGGATGTCTTGCTCTTTAAAGGTGTCTCAGAAGATAAAGTACTGAATCTGCCTCTTTGAAAGTTAGAGTGCACCTGAATATCTGTACCAGAATCACTAGTCCTTTTGGAATAAGTTGCCCTGACTTTTACCATTTTCTGAAGCTGAATAACAGGATTTTTCATGAGCAACTTCTGAGCAATGAAGGATGTCTTTGCCTTTTGCTTAAGCATATGGAAATTATTTTCTGGGACCATTTACTATCCTTTGGGGGGCAACGTGCAGCTGCCTGATATTGGATCTTGTTCCATCTAATATGCTTCAAAGGATGGAGCAGAAATACATCAGCTATTTTCTAATATATGTGTTACATATAGGTAGTTTCTCTCAAGCTGCTGTAACTTTCACGTTTTGGCCCAATAGCAGTGTATACGACAGTTTGTATATTTTTCTTTTTTATATACTGTTAAGTAGTGATAGCAATAGATTCTGATTTAAGTTCTAATTTAAATCTGCACTAGCTTCATCTGGAAACAAATAGGTTAATTATGTTTAAAAACACATTAGTAAAAGGTGGATCACTGGTTTAGCTCAGTTGGTTAGAGCATGGTGCTAATAATGCCAAGGTTGCGTGTTCGATCCCTGTATGGGCCACTCACTTGAGGGTTGGCCTAGATGATCTCCAGAGGTCCCTTCCAACCTTACCAATCCTATGATTCTGTGATTAGGAAAGATAAGTATTTAAGTGGTTGATTTCTGTTTATTCCTTATAGTTTTTCTGTGTTTTTCAGATATGAATCTGTTATTGTAGAAATCCAGTCGTAATTTAATACTTCACTCTGAAGTTGATGATACATCCCCCCTTAATGCTTTCTTGCCTGTGCATTTTACCTTTACCTGTGAACCTAATCATAAGTATTTCTTTTCTCACTTTAGCATATGACAAGTACGTCAGGAAAAAAAAATCACCAGGGAAGTCAGCTTTTAAAAAAGAAGATAGCTGAATCATGGTTTCTTTCAGCCATTTTCTATAAGAATGTTTTATTTAAAAACATTCTGTGAATAGTTCTTATATGGACATGGCTTTGAAAGTAAAATAAACAGTTTGATCCCTACAAGAAAATATATTGAACAAAATATTACAGCAACAGAGGATGGTCTTAATATCATATGGATTTTTTTAGTCAAGCGAGGGGGACCTAAGGTCTTAGGTCTCTTAATTATCTTACTACTTACTCATTGCAAGCAAGAAGTGCTCTTTGGTAAATTATGTTGCAGCAAATTATGATGAAAATTTCTGAAGTACATATTCGGGGGAAAGAAACCTGCACTGTTTGTTTTGTTTGAGCAGTATGATGGGAAAAGTTTATTTAAAAATCAAGAATATCCACTAATTTGTGTGTTTTCAATAAAACCCTTTTTTTCTAAAACATTCTAATTGCTTGCAAGCACATGGAATAAGCTGAAGTAACGCTAACAATCAATAGTCATAATTGTTAGAAGACTACCGCCGCATTAATGACCAGTGTTCATAAATATTAGAGCTGACTCTCCTGAAGTATGCTAATAAGAAGAATGCTTACAATGCTGAAGCAATTTATTATTGTAATTTTAATTAGAGTATTCTTTCTCGCAGATTATGAACTAAAATCTGACCAGCAATAAACCACTTATTCCAGAGGCTTAGGATTTTTTTCCACCATTTATTCTGTTACTGTTCCTTGAATGTAGTTGACAAAATACAGATAATCATTTAGTTATGCTGGCAAATCTTCCACTAGAGGGGAAAAAGAGACATATGTTTTGTGTTTAAAACAGATCTTGGGTTCCAGGAAAGAGGGGCAGTGGGTTTTGACTTTCCAGGTAAGAGTGTAAATGAATGTTGCAACCTGTACCTTGGGCTGTTTGGTTGGAAATGGCAACACTGACAGTTTGTTTTTCTGCTTTTATACATCAGCTGTCCTTGCAGTGAAAAGTTTTCCTTAGACTCTTGTGTCCAGCTGTCTAAGTTTTTATACTGCCACAATAATCTACAGGGCAGGTATTATTTTGAGCTCTGACCTAATTTTATCAGAATTCTTGAGGAATGGCTGCTTTTTTTAACAAAACGTATCTCTGTTTACCTCTTAACCAAGCTGGTTAAATTTCAGGGATTACAAAGCATTGTTTTCTGTCCAGTCTTTTTTGTACACTAAGTTGCCTGGCCTGCAGTATTTTTGTGCTCATACATTTATGCTGTAAATGCATGCACAGAGGAGGACCAAAGTAAAGTTCCAGATGAACCTGTAATTCTTGCCTGCCCTCATTTTTGAAAACTTGCTGGTAACCTCATCTTAAGGTACTTTTTATTTGTAATTTGTTAAGGATTTTAAAATATAATACCAATTCCAGTGTACAGTATTTTATGATAATCTGCAAGGGTATAGCAGGATTGGAAGGTGTGATACCATTGTGCTGAGCTGTACTATTGGGGCCAAGAGAGTAATTGAGACCAGCAGTGGATGTTACCTTTGATGCAGACCTAGAAGCAAGAGGGGGAGTGAAGTGCTACTTGCAAGTTTGATGTCTGTTGATGAATGATGAGACTTAGGAATACTGGGCTTGGTTCTAGGCTGGATAGAACCAAGGTCTATGGTCTAGAGATGAGAGCTGGAAGAGCTGTGGTCTAGGTTTCTGCTCTAAGATTCTATGCGTATTTTTTTTGTTTGTTTACTGTTTTCCAGCATTTTAAACTAAAGAGACAAGAAAAATGTCATTCCGGCCCAGCCAGTGCTACTTTCACTGCCCAAGCACAGGATTTTTAGAGGTTTTTGTGAACACTGTTTGCATTTTAAGATCACATGAGAGAGCATGATGGATTATTTTATTTTTATAGGTCTAAAATTTCTTGTCTGGTGAAATTATATGAGACAGGGGAAGTTAACATCTTGTTGGGTATTGGTAAGCAAAAAAAGGTATTGGAATTGACTGGACAGGTCCAAATCGGGGTGAAAGAAGCACCTCATTAGGAGATTTTTAAAATAAAATAAATGGAGGAAATAAATCTTTGCTCCAAGAAATTTTATCTTCAGGTACTATGTGCATGTAGTATAAGATTGAATGCTGAATTTGCAGATGAGCAGAAGCCTCAGCCTGGAAAGCAATGTTTGAAGAGATGGCAAAATAACCAAAGAAAGGGTTGCTGTCTGGTCCTTAGGTGACTCGGATTTGGCATTACTAGTGACAGTCATAGGAGAAAGGCTGAATTCGAGAGAGTATGAACTTTCCAGGCTGATGCTGAGTATTATGGACTAGACTTCTCTATTCCATGGTGTCAGATATGACAATCCAGTATCTGGACTTGTTCACCAAGAAAAAAAAAGCTAAACTATTCCAAAGGGCTTCATCTATGATGTTTTCAAGAAGTTATTGCCCCTGAACTAATTTTGCTTCCTCAAAGTTGAAATTTATCACAGCTGAAATCCAGTTGGGCTGGTTTGCTTACGGAAGCTTTTGAGTACTGTCTACTGGATGCCATTCAAAAGTTCTTTGGAGTTTAATATCCTTTCATCTCAGTATTTTGACAGAGTTTTTCATCTCAGTGGATGTCACTGTAAAAGATCTCATCATGTATTTACTGTGGGGAGGAATAGCTGCTTTCGATTTAAGGCAGAGAGTCATTAGCAGCCCTTATGACGAACAGACTGAGGCAAGAAAATGTACAGCCAGGGATTTTTCTTTGACTTGTAAGTTTATGGTTCGGTCAAGCAAGCTGAGCTGAAATGCTCATATTTGAGAGGAATGTTTACTGTTCTAGGGAGATGTGTGAATCTGGACAGAAATGTACTTTCTTCTCTAATACTGGCTTGTGAGAACAGCAGCTTTCAGCGATATCCAGCAGAAGGGACAAAAGTTCCTTAAAGTTCTCTCAGACAATAGTCATTTTGGATCAGTCAGCTTTCAGATCAGTGAAATATTCAGGAAGTTTGGCCACACTATACTATATTTTTATTGATGCAGCATTTTTGCGCAGTGCTGCAATAATCTTAATGAAAATGATGCAACTTAATATCCAGAAGCTGTACTAGTCTAACCAGGGGCCATGTAAATTTAATCACTTCATGATCTACAACAGAGTTCTAAAAGGGACGCATGAAGTGTTTGCGTACTAGTAACACACAATGATTATATAGTCAAAAACTAATTCAGTAATAGTACTAGGTGTTTAATGCTATTGATCAAACTCTGCTTTAATTTGCCTCGATGTCATTGTTAAGCCAGGTCTTTTGTGAGTCTTTTTCCATCCACATTATGTCTAAGCTCACATAGCTCGGTGAGATTTTTACAGGCAATTTACCTTGGTGCCTAGTGCCTTATTAACTTTAGAAGGATTTTATTATGGATGTCTTGCCTTGTTTCAGTTCAAGTCTGAAACCCAGACTGTGAAATCGAGGAGTGGGGCAGGACGTTGCTTGTAAGTCATTTAAGCCAAAATGTTCAATACAGGCACTGAAATATAAGTGGCTAGATATATTTTATGTTTGGATTTACACAATTTGAAGGCCAAAAAATCAGTAAATGTGTTGACCACAATATTGGAATGTAGAATTAAAGATTGTCCCTTAGAAATAAAGACATCTTAGACTGCTTAATTTTAAACAACACTTTACAGCTTTTACTTTCTAGTGAATATGAGGCAATATTGGACACTATTTACTTTTTCTTTCTTTGTGTCATAGATACTCTCTCTTAGAGCATGGAAAATACGTCAGTTACACTTAAAATAGTGTTTATAGTACAGCAGATGTGTGCATACAGTGACTGTAGTTGAAAGCCAAACTATTTAATTAGCAGCTGCTTGCAGCTGGATCCTTTCTTTTTAAATGAGTAGGGAGGTGGGGAAACATAAAAGGATGTCAAGAGATGTTCTGCTGACAGTGAGCAAATTAATGTGTAATTACTTAATAAACATGTTACTCTGTGTTCAAAGGCATGGTGTGACATTGCTTTCTATGCATTCTTTGCTTTGTGGTTTTGTGTACTCCCATGTTATCCCTGACCAGACACACTTGCTGTCTGATACCAATAACATTTGATTGGATTTTATAGCATTGAAAAAGGAGGGTAAGAGGTATAAAGACTGAAACTTCATTGTAGCTATTTCTTCTGCAGCTGCTGATCTGAAGGATGAGGATTTGTATAGTAGTGTCAGACCTCAGAGTCTGCAAATATTTTCCCGTGGCTAAAACAGCCTAGATTTGCTTGCTCACTTACTCCCTACTTGAGGAACACTCAAGTGCTAATGTAGGCTGCATAGGTCTGCATGGTGGCAGCAGAGGAACTAAACATTGACAAATTCATTTGAAGTAATGAAAATGCATCAGTAAGAAATAAGAGCATGTTGCAAATGATCACATTTTGGCCTTCTCTGTCAAGTGATGTCTTTTGGAAATATTTCTGTCTAAGCTTTGGTTCCAAAACATGCTTCTGCTGGATGTGGAGGAAAACTAGAGTTTTACTTTCTGTCCTTTTGTGGACAAACTTCCTTTCCAGTTCATGATCCATACCTACTATTAGCTTCTTCAATAACTTATACTAACAATATGAGACTGCAATGTGTAGTTGTCTTAGAAAGCAACCCTGTCTATGTGATTTCATTAAATCTTTCTGGAAGAGCAGTGATGATCTGGTCAGTTACCACATACTGTAATTAGGAGTATTTTTTTTTAATATAATTTAGTTCTCATTGATTAGTTAGTGATAGCCTTTAAAGTGAGTAGATGAGGGTAAAAGTTAAAAGTGTGCTGTAAAACTTTAAAAGAGCTGTTTGTGGGGTGTAAAGATGCCTCTGCCTTAAAGGTAATCGCTTAGTTCCCTTTTTTGTTCAGAACTGAATTACTGTGGGCAAAAGTACAAACTAAAAGCTTTAACTCTGCTAATGCCTCATCTGAGTAATCCATGAGAGACTGTACAGTAAACTGCCCATTGTAGTTTCTGAGATAGATATATCTATGTATGTATTTTTTTTCACGTGCATTTATCGCCTTGAAACCTTCTCCTGTGCTTTTTTTTGGCTAGTATACTTGTTAATTTCAGTCTTAGAAAGTATTTCATAATTAACAAGCATTATATGCATTCCAGTAGTAGCTGATTTCAGTGATAGGTAGACAGAATTCATGGTTTTACAAAGATATTTTAAGCTGAAAAATAACATAGTTGTCAAGAAATGCAACCACACACTGCAGTTTTCATAATTCATAAATAAGAATGATGTTTCTCTCCCACCCCACTATCCTCCCAGATCCTAGGACCACACAGAATGTGTTTACCTTGTGTGTGAATTCTTGGTAAAAGTTTTAAAAAATGTTTCATAGCTTTCTATAACCAAAAGATGGCAGCAATCTACTCTGCTATGATGATACATAAATAAAGTATAGCACACAGTAGTGCTATTGCTTGGGCTGTTTACTTGCTTTTCTGAACCAGTTTCCTTGTATGTAATTTATTGTCTTTTGACGCAGGATGGAATTACAGCCTAACTCCTAACTTTTTCTTATTGGTTAGTTTATATCTTGGACATTGCAGATGAGAACAGAAACTACTCTATCTTTCTATGCAATGGAATACAAGTGAAAGTACTTTAAAGGAATGTTTCACTTTATTAAGAAAAATGAGCATTATCAAGTTCTTTAAAATTGGCTAATTATGGTACTTGATCACTCTTTTGCTAATCATGTTTTCTTTCCCAGCGATGCCTTAGACTGCCCTTTGACCTGTGATTATTTCCCTAAAAGGATATGACAAGAAGAATACTTATAAATTCTATATTTATTATTTCAGTATGTTGCACATGAAATGTATTTGTTTAGCCAATCAGATCAGTAGTTCCTCCCCTCCCCTCAAGTAAAATTTGATACTTCCAGCATGGATTTGGAAAAAGAAATTTCTGAAATTTCCTGCCAATTGCAAAGTTTTTTGTATCAGAATTTGGATAACAGTGCTGGTAAAATGCAATACAAATCAGAATCATGGCATTTCTTCTGTATCTGAATAGTCCTTTAAAAAGAAAAAAATACAGATTTTTTCTTTTTTTAAATCTATAAAATGAATAACTACATACCAGGCAGGATTAAAGCAGTATGTGGAGATTAAAGACTAAGACTTCTTGCTTGGTACTATTTCCCATGCTGAAGCTTCTCTTTTCCATTATTTCCTTGTTCACATTACTCAAAGGAGAAACCTTTGTTAGACTAGAATGGGCTTGTGCTATCACTTCGCATGTGCCGAAATCTTCCCAGACCTCTCCCCTCATTTGGTCGTCTGTCGTAGTGCTGGAAGATGGTGTAGTGCAGTGACTTGGCTCCTTTTCCAGCTCAGACCTGCAGTTGCCCTCAGAATTGTCCAGCAGAAACACTGAAGTGATGGCAGCAAGAAGACATAAGAAATCTTCTACCATGCTGGTATTCATAGGGCTTCTCTGGGTGAAATCCTTTCTTTGAGAAGTGGGGTTACAGTTGGTTTGCTTTCTACTGTATTTATTCAGTAATGTGAGGTATCTAATGGCATCTGCTCCAAAATATTGCTGTGCAGCTATTGTTTTGCAGTAACTATTTACATAACCATTATCCTCTAGTAAATGAAAGATGGATGATACAACACAGTTTCATTCCTTGTAAGAAAGGTTGAACATTTTAAGTTGGCATCTCAAAGATGATCCTGCATAGCTGGATGTGAGGGGGGGAGGGGAAATAGCAGTGGCTTGGCTGCATTCTCCAACTAGACCAATACCAGTGAGGAATTACAGCAGCTGAGCCTTACCTCGTATCAGTGTTCTTTTGGTTACAGCCCTCTTTTTTCCTTCTTTCAGCAGTTGTCTGGAAAATGCCCAGCTATCATCACCCTTCCTGTAGCTTCCTAGGGATTCTGATAATTGTTTTTTTGTTGTTGTTGTTTTTTTTGTTTGTTTTAAATCAGAGTCGCATCTTTTCCTTCCTGAACTTGCCAGTGATATCCCCTCTTCTGGTATAAATGATAAACAGTCATCCTCTTCCTCCCAGAAAGTTTCTGATATGCCATATTTGTGCTAATAGTCTCAGGATGTCTGCAGTCTCAAGTACCGATCAATATGTAATGTATGCTTGGGTCATTAGTTTTTATTCACAACTGTGAAGACTGAAAATAATGGGTATATTAATGACAGATAAAGAGTATGATGAGGTGATGTCCTGACCTAGCCTTATATCTCACTCTAGCTATGTCAAGGCTTTGCAAGGAGAAGGTGGTAAAATGATGGTTTCTTGTCCATTTTTTTTCCTTTGACACTATATATTCGGTTCTTTATTTAATGGTGAGTAGACTTGACTTTACATGCTTTTTGGAAAACCTCTGAGCTATGTTAGAATCTGAGGCAAATTCAGTGTTGCTTTTCAACTGAGTAGGCATCCAGAGTGGATACAAAATACTGCCCAAGCAGAAATATAAAATTTCTGTACTTGTTCTGCCATAGTGTGGAAGGCAGTGGATGATTAACTGAATAAAGCTGGGGGGGAGGTGAGGAGATGAGACAGTGGTAAATGAGTCATGATTGAAAATAAGGTAAGGATGCTTTTTGTAATTTTGCCTTGTTGGTGAAAGCTGTTTTCCCCCTGCCTCCATGGCCACATGAAATCTGTTTGTACAAAATAAGTTGTTTTCTAATGACCCAGGTAGTAATTTTCAGTCATTGTGTGTTAGCAAGGCACTCATCAGAAGCTCTAGAAGTGTCAGATTGTCTTTTGGTTAAAATCAATTATATAAGTTGGTGTTTTCGCATCTTGAATGGTGGTGGGTCTAGTTGGTGGGTGGTGGGTGGAACTTGTCACTAGATACTGCTGGCTTTTTGAGAAGAGGTTCAAGTTTTCACAGGACTTAAGAAGCCTCTGTCTTGAAGCTACAAATTAGTTTTTGGTGTATCTTTTTTGAGCAATGTCACCATTTGTTTTCAATTATGGATGACTCTTTCTGAACTTTATTTCATTCCAAGCAGTGCCTAAGCATGAGGTTAGTGAGAAGAAATGATTGCTTGGGCAGGTTTTATCTTAGCAATGGTTAATTTATCACTTCTGTAAATAAAAGATAATGTTGGCTCTGCATTCTCTTATATTGCAACATGTTAAACCCGTGTGATGCGAAAGAGTAGAGATGGGCAAGATATTTTGCAGTCCCATATAGAACAAAATTGCCAAGTGATAATTCCACTTTTATTTCAGATGGATGAGGTGATCCATTTATATCCACCATAATTTAAGCTTATGGAGTAGCCAACTAAATATATAACCTGTGATCTGCACTTCATCACAATTTCTCATCTAAGGGACAAAGTTTTAGTTCTTAATCTTAAAAATTATACGCATTTAAGTGACTAGATGTTCTAAAAATCAAAATCCAAAAGCCAGTACCTCGTTGCTTTCTTGCTCATCCTTTTTGCCTCCTTCCTCATTTGAAAATCAGTTGGCTTCAGTTTGGGGGCTTCTTTTGCTGTCTTTATCACCAGAGAAGTTGTGCTGTGCTTTAAGGAAAAAGGGGACCCACAGGAAAGGAACAAATGGTTCAGAAGCAAAAAGCCTTAGAGGCGGTCTGACATTGCCAGTTTACTTCCATTCTTAACTTTCAAGTTGATCTTCATTCGAATTCTAATACTAAGGCATCATCTATATCTAGAGGCTTTTCAGGACAAAGTTTAAGAGAAGAAAAAACAGAGTAAAAAGAATTAATATGCACCCTCCATTGGTCTGTGTCACTTTCTCCTTCATAGGATGTCATTACTGACAACATTGTTACTCCAGACTCTTCCAGGTGTTTCATCTCTGCAGTCCTCCGTGTTTCATTAGACCCCCTCTAGCTCAGCTGTGCTGCAGCCTCCCAAGACGCTGGTGACTGCAAAGGTCTTGGAGTCGTAAGCTCTGGGTTCTGCTTCTGCATCATTAGTAAACTTGCTGGCAATGGTTGCTTGCCTTTCCTTTTTGGCAATCAAGGGACACCTCCCTAAGCATGGCATGTTTGCAAGGTACTGTTACATCCTTGTCAGAAAGGTGACTCAAATGTGACAAAGGGTTGTGCGATTACGTGTGTGTGCACTTTAATAAACGGTATGATTAAAAAAAAGAGAGAGGCAGTAAAGGGAGATGACCTTAGCTTAGATGAGTTCACCTCCAGCTAAACTAAGTTGTTGTGGAGGCAGAAGATCTGCCATCTTCTAGGTCAGAATTCTGCAGGACATGCTCTGAAGACCTTATGCCAGCTGTCAAGCAAAAGCTGTGGCAGGAGTTGGTAGGATTTCTGTCCACATGAGGACTGAGTGAGAGCCTCAAGATTTGATCCTGAGATCAAAATCACTGAGTAAAAATGAAAGAAGAGTGAGTGAATATGCCCTTTAAAACCTTGCTACTCCTCATTGCTTTAAATATTAATATTGCTAGTTAATAGTGAATGTAAAAATGAAAGTGTTTCCAAGCATCCAAAGTTACTTTTTCTGTGTTGCATTTCAGTACATCCATGCACTGTAGAAGAAAATCACAAAGGATCATTTCTTTTTAACTGTGATAGCAAAAAGCAGCCACATTGACAAGCACTGATATAGAGCAGATATGTGCTATAGTGGATTTTTGTGACAAATTTCTTTATTGATGCAAAATTGGCTTCAGAGGAGTGGTCTCGAATTGGAACCCAATCCAGTTGTTCAGCTGGCAAGATGAGGCATACATCTGTGTTTTACCAGATGAACTCAACTTTTATTTCTATGTTCTGTTTTTTACCAGATGAATTCAACTTTTATTTCTATTTTATTGGTTAATATGCATAGGTTTTTCCTAATTTTCTAAAAGGTTTTGATGAAAGAAAAATAATTAATTCTAAGCATTGTAAAAACAAGGGGGCATTTTTTGTTTACTCTTTCAAACCAGCGTTATCAAGGAGTGACCAGGGAAACTTCTGTGTTATTCAAGGACAGAAGTATAAAATGCCTCTTCTATGTTACATGAGATTAACTGTCTTAACTGTTCAGGTTAACATAATTGATATTACCTGGAGAAAATTAAAGTCTTACTTGTCTGATAAGTTGCTGTATTGGTGGCCTCTGGCAAGGAGGGAAAGACGGAGCTTTTCTGCTAGCACATGTGGGTCTGAAAGAGGAAGTTTGCCCAATATACTGGCATAGGATGTGAATTTCTTCTAGTCACTCTTCTACAGTGGTGTCAGGGTGCTTTCTTCAGTTAAATACATGTCAGAAAGGACATCAAGCTAGACTGAAAAAGTCAGCAGGGTGACTTTATTTATGTTGATATATGAGTTTAACTTCTGTTGGTGTATTGTAATGGTAAAACTTTCCTTGTACGGAGAAGCTCTTGGTTTTCTCAGTGTAAAGACAGATTACAGTTCAAATTACTAAATCCTATAATATATGGTGCCTGTTATTCCAGATGCTGTAAGTCCTTTAAAAATGCTTTTAGAGCTAAGGGGGAAGGGGTGATCCAGAAAAGAGCCTGAAAGTGACCATGTGTTGTTTTAGCAATTTTAAAGTAGTCCCCCTCTTATCACTGAAGGGAAAAAATGCCCAGAACCATATTAAAATGGTAGTCTATATTCCTGTCAATGTTTCTTCCCTTATGTCTGTATCGTCCTCCCCCCACCCCCCCGTTGGTTCAGGGGACTCTGAGTTACCTTTATATGAACTTCTGGTTTCTGGCATCAGCAGCCTTTTAGCTACATTCCTGATCTGTTTTAAAACTGTTAGATAAATGACCCCAAATGACTCCAGTCTTCTGGACCTGTTCACTATTCTTAGCAAGGTTCCATGAGAAACGCAGGGGCTGATGCATTAAGCTAGTATTTCAGTAAACACAAGTTATCGGAAAGTCCTGTTTTAGCAGCAGAGGGTACAGCGTGTTTGGGACTGATGCTTGAGTTAGCTGTACTAGTATTTCTAAATTAACAAAATTTTCACTGTGTTAAGACTATTTTATTGGGCAGCTGCCTTTGGGGTGATTATATGAAAGGAAAAATTTGTAAGTTTTCTTCAGTGCAGGCTTTGTTTTTCAGCCCTCAGACAGTGGTAGATTAACTAGTCTTTTTCTGAAATATGTGTATGAACGTGTTTGTGAATGAAAGACAGGCTCTTCACGCATGAATAAGGGTGCATTTAGTGATCAGCAGACTGCAGTTCATTATAATCTAGTGATAAAATATGAAGCACTAGAAGTTCCATCTACCTGTGGTATAAGACCAAACCACGAAGTCAACTAGGGTTTGAAACCAGGCTGTAAAACAGCTACTACAGAAAATATGCTTATAAATGCCATTACTTCAGTGATAAATTTGAACATCTCCACTGAAGGATATTGAATGTCCTTTCCTTGACTACACTAGACGTATATATGCAAGCAGAGCACGCAACGTTTTTCATGTGTATGTTCTTAAAGAAGCAATACAATTCTTACGGCCCAGGCTGTGGATCAGAAAACTCCAAGTTCCATTTTCTGTCTCTGCGTAAATTTGTTTTAGTGCCCAAATCAGTCAGTTTGCTGTAGCACTCTGCGCTGCTACGGTGTTCTGATTCTTCTTGTTCTGATAGGTAAATGGTACTAAGAATGACTCCTAAGACCCAAAGTCTTACCAGTGGTTTGGTGTCTTTGATGGTATTTCTTGTCATATTTTGAATTTATTTCTTTCGGATATATCCACGAAATCTTTTTGCTTTAAACGCCTCAATAATTTGTATCTTTGAACTTGCTTCCTATTCCTGGAGGAAACTTTAATTCAGTTGGATAGCTTTTATTTTTTCTTTTGTTATCCAAAATACATCTTCAAAATACATCTTCAAAATCTTCAAATTCAAAACACACCTTCATTCTTCACTGCACTCGAGTTTGGTGCTTAGCTGAGCCTAATTAGTAATATGTTATTCAACTTATCTCGTCAGCCTGCCAGATGGGGTGGTTTTATTCATGGCAGATATACCTGATTAGAGTGCTGGCACAGTGGCAGCAATGCTGCCATTGCCCATCGGCACTGACAGTAATTTCTTTCACTGGTTTAGCTGGACTCGCAGCCTTTCCTGCTGCAGCAGAAGAGCTATTCTCTGTTATACACAGGCAAGCTACAGCGAAAATGGGAGATTGTAAGGAAGTTGAAACCTAACAAGTTCTGCGTAGTCTGATAGGATGGCATGTCCTTAATGGAAATTCTTTACAGGACATCATCAAACAACTTAATTTGACCTGCTACTGACTTCTGCATGCCCTCTCCTTCAAATTAGGTTTCTTGCCCTGTGTGCACATTTGACAGACTGAGTATTCAACAAAAACTTCTGTCTCCTTTCAACTGCTGGTCTCTCTTGTTTAGTCTGAAGGAAGGAAGTTGCTGTAGAATGGGGTAAGCTGGCTGTGAACATGCAGTCAAAGTAATCAAGTATACAGACAGTTTCGGCAGTTCGTTCCCATTTTGTGCAGTTTACTTTATGAAACAAATCAGGCTCTGTAACTGGTCTTTTTATCGTAGACTATCATATGAAACAAGTAAAACATGGGGCTTGTTGTAGTTGAATTTTTGCTCCAATGTCTTTCAAGTGATGAACTAAACTAAGAGTGTCTGTTTTCAGGTACCTGGATTCCATCATTTCCATCCAGTAAAAAATATATGTTGTTTATTATTTGATGTCAGGTGTGTTTTAGTATACTATTGGGATTTACAAAACAAAACTTGAAATCATTAAACTTGCTAACATGTAAAGCTGTCTGTAGATGTCTTACACCTCATTTTGCAAGATTGCCAGTGGAGTAGAGCTCAGAATATTCTATATATTGAAATACTTTTAAATTAAGGAGATGGCCTTGGATAGAAAGTGCATGTTTTGACTGATTAAGTACTGAAAAAATATGTTTTTATAATTGAGGGCAAATGAATCCCAATCCAAAGAGTTTGCAGGGAAAGTCCTGATCTTGCTAGTAAAACTGATGTGGTCAGAAGCCCTAGCAACCAAGTTCTACGCAACTCCATTGGTGAGTTTTTAGTATCATTACATCAGTGCAAGTTATTGAATGATCTAACTTTGTTAATTGCCGTTGATAAACTTGTAACCAGGTATTTTAGGTATATTTAGAGAAAAGCAGCAGAACAAACTTTCTCATACACCCCTCAGACCTGATCTGAAAACAGTCTTTGGATGGGCCAGTGTCTGGTGAATACATGGATCTTCAAAGGAATGTGTAATCGCTGATCATGCGCACCTGAAAGGTGTAGTGAAAGTGAGATCCATCAGGATTGTCTCCCCAGTACATTACAAGATTGGTTAGATGAAAATAACCTTTAATGATCAATAGACAAGGTTGCCTTCAAACTGGTAGTATGGGTGAAAGCATGTATTATCATTAGGAGTCTCATGGTATCAAGTCTAACAGGAGTCTTCATAAAATAGGTAAGCTGTATGAAACCATGAGGTTACAACCATGAGGTTGCAATAAATCCTACTTATCTGCAAAGTCAACCTTTGAATGTTAAATCTATTTTTTCCTAAATATTTTGTTATTGGGATTTGAGCCTATAGCCCTACAATGTTAAACCTGTTCCAGTTAAGCTTCCTAATTAGAACTAGGAGGAGGAGGTGAGTCATCTTGCTCCTGAAATATATATCTGTATGTATGTATATGTGTGCGTATATATGTGTATGTATAATTTTTTTTATTTTTAAATGGATTTCCAATTACAGCAGAAGGGGACTGGTATTACGACTCCTTTGTTCTAGGCTTTGGGAACAGTCTCTGGTCTGGTTTCTAATAAGGATTACGTACAACACAGGCAAGCTCTTGAAGTGTGAATGTTTGTTCTATGTGTGACTTGGGGAAGAATTGACTTTGCACTGTCATACTGCAAGCACAGATTATATTCTAGGGTGAATTGCAAGCCTTTGTTCAAATAACCATGACTGAGAAATGTAAAAGTCCGAACTGTAGCCTGAGGATAAAGTAAGAGAAAGAAATCACTGCAGGTTTTCGCACTTCCCCCTCAGGAAAAGGCATTTTTCTGGAAAGAAAATGCTGAGTGTTTGACACTTAGCAAATCTGGATTCAGTGAGGTTCTGAAGCGGGGGACAAGACACTGTCCCTGCCAGTATTATTCTACACTTGGTCATTTAAAACAAAAAGAGAGAGACAAAAGAATAAAAATGCACTTCGGTGGTGGGGAGCCCAGACTAAGCTAAACTTCTAATTACTTTTTTTGCCCCCCTTGTCCTTCCTTTCCAAGCACTTAAGTTGCTTTTACACTTATGTTCTGTTTCTTTTTCCTATCTTTTGGGGAGCTATACTAAGTTTTCAGAAGCATGAGTTAGTGTTTTTCACTGTCATAAGAGAGAGGCTGATTTACGAATTGGACCACCCAAGTGTGGACTATTATGTCAAAAAAGATGGTGCGGGAGGTCTGGACTTGCTGCTTTTATTTATTTATTAATATCTTGGGAGGTGAGTACAGTTCCCAGGAGATTGCCAGAGCTCTGTGGAACAGGGAGTTTGTGTCAGTTTCACCTCCAACTAATGGATGCAAGCCCAAGAACTTCAGTTGCTTTTGATCCAACTGTGACTCCAGCTGTTTTTCTTTCAGTCTAAGAAATTTTTTAAAGCCGCTCTACAACAATGGTACCTCTGTTTCATTCTACCAGGACATGCCAATAATTCCATTCTTGAGATGCACAAAAGAGGCTTTTCAAGAAAAACAGTTCTTCAAATACAAGTTAGTCTGGATCTCCTGGTAGGTGTGCGTAAGGCACTTCTGAAGGAGTACTGTAGTCTTTTGAATAGTGACGTCCTTTGGAGTCACGTGCATGCCCTGTGTTTCCTTGTGCTTCTGTTCAAGAGTGTGGAGGATCTATGACCTTACTGAGTTTGTGCCTTGGCAACAAGATGGAAGCTGGAGAGTGTCTGATCTGCTACTGTTTGTTTTGTTGTCAGACTTTTTTCTTGCTCTTTTTCTAAACTCCAGGTGCTGCAAAATCCAGAACAAATACTGTATAACTCGCTGACTAGTACGGTGGATGTAAACCTACCCAATTTAAACTCTATTAATCTTGTCCTTACATTAGTCACAGGAGACATCTCTTCTGTCTCAGGAAGGGAAGCATCCCTGACAAGCTGTCAATTTGATCAGTTCCTACCCTGCACCCAAAAACTGTGATGTGAGGCTTGAAATGATGTGTCTGAGAACAGTGAAATTTCTCCAAGACATGCAAGATCAGAAGAGAGCCTCAGCTGTGCGCTGTGAGATTTTTCTATGTACCACCTCCCTAGCTAATGAGCAGTTTGCACACGAGTTCTCTACTGGAAGAAGAGGGTCTTATATACCTGTTTGTGTTACTACAGTCTCCAGGGAGGAGTCATTTGTTTGCAACAATGCTCCAAAAACAGTGACTCCCAGTGTGGCTACAGCAGTCATTCTAGGAAGCAATTCAGATGTCTAAATATAAATATAGTCATCTAGTACTGCTTTCAAGGCCGTAAGGTATTTGCATAGAGCTGGCATAAATAGCCTATAAGATACCTTTCCCTTACTGTAGACCAAGTGGGGCACTCTAGGATGTGTAGAATGTCATTAGGCACCTGAATTTAACTACCTGAAATACTCCTCTGATAGTGCCTGGAATTTAAAACATAATAAAATAAAAGATAGTTGAATGTAAAGGAGCACTCTTCAAGGTACAGAGCTTTTTACTAGTGTGATAAATGAGATGCTTCCTTCATCTGAGAACTTCAGGGCAATATTTTAAGTGTTGGATCTACACTGTCAGCTATGGATGCCAAGGAAGACACTGAACTATGTGTTTTACCTATAGCTTTTTTCCGACAGCTTTCCAAGTGAGGAATGGCCACTCATACCTTTTCTTTTTCTCTCTGCTCCCTCTGTATTTAGTCTGTTTCCAAATGCAACAGGTTTAATGAGGGATGATTGAGAAGCCCATCAAGATCATGCCAGAGCTGCTCTGGAAATGTTATCTGTTCTCCTCCCATTGCATGCAAGAAGAAGTTGTAGACAATTGTACTTACCTACCCTTCTTTATGTTCTGAAGGAGTCCAGTTCCTTTCCCTCTACTTTTCAAAGAGGGCATACTCAAAACTGGTTTTTTTGCTTCATCTCAGAGGAAGAGATTCCACAGGAGGAGCTTAAGTGTGTTTGTGTGTGTGCGTGTGTATGCATATATAATGTATGTATGTAAATGTATGACCAATTGAAAATATGTAGGTAGGGCAGTAATTTCATTACTGGGTCACATATCCTCAGGATATATATATATATGTGTGTGTGTGTGTGTGTATTTAACTCTGCACTTGCAGGAGGTACACATACATTTCTACTGACACAGCTGAGACTTACTGGAGAGCAGAAGTATTACAACGTATGTCTGTATCTAGATAGCAGGCAGTTAGCAGCGTATCACACCAGGTAACTAAATAAACCTCAACTTTATCCACTCTGTGTTCTCAGCCTGTTTGTGACTCAGGTGGTGTCCAAGTTGTGAAGAAGACGCATCTCTTTTCTGTTACAGCTCTTTCTCTATTCTTTCACACAGATATCCTTCCAAGAGAAAGAAACTAGGAGGTGGGGAAGAGCAGGAAGCTGAAATAATGCATGCTTGGATCTTGAACTGCCCCCAAATCAGTAACTGTAAATTTGCACAGACCTGAGAGTTAGGAAATGTTCTTCTGAACCCATGGTTTAGAAACATCTGCAGGAATCTACAGTAAATCAGTGTTTATCCTATTGTGTGAGGGAATGTTCAAAACAGCAGAAGTCAGCTGAGAATTGTTTCTTCCCATCACAGCCATTACCAACTTAGTGCTATCAGATGTGACTGTAACAATCTGAACTTTTCTAACTTTATTAGTCCATCTGCTTATCAGACTTTGGGATCAGTAAGTAGTACAGCTCAGACTCAGTTTGGTTATTCTTTTCTGAAGTCTCTCATTACTGAAATAGTATTAGAGCAACCTGACGGTCCCCCGCGGCTCTGAATAGGTACCTGAACACTGCTAACATCCAAACAAAGGAGTCAACTTTTGTGATCATAATGTTATCCAGGACATTTGGTGCACAAACTGAAATGCTTGTTCACTACTGAAGGTTTTAATACTTCTATGAAAATGCTTTGAAGGTTTTAATACTTCTATGAAAATGCTTTGATCTTTTGTTTAACTCAGCTGAAGTATGCTTTATCAGCAGTTCTGATGAGCAGCCTATGGTATTGTCTTCCATCACTGGACACTGACCAAATGTTTTAAGAACTTAATGCTCTTGGTGACTTAAAACTCACTCCATCAGACTCATATGGCATTTGTGGCAAAGGACTGGTATCAGACATATACAGGCTGGTAAGCCAAGCAGCTGTGTATTGTGAAGCCATTTGCACTTCTGGATGAGCTGATAAATCTGAAGTATCGGAACTCCCATCTCCATTCAACAGATGCAGGATTTCCTGCTCACCAGTGACTTGCAGTAGGATCTATGTTGACTCCTCACTGAAGGAGGTACAAGTTATCTTATAGTAAATTGTGATAGTTAGAGGTGTATCTGCTGTGGGATCTAGAACCTGCCTTTGTCCCTGCTTTTGGACTTTCAGGTACTCTGAAGTTCAATAGAAGAACTTCTAGAAGAGTTGTTTATTGCATCCTTCGTGCCCCTCTCATGGGAGGAGGAGAGGATGGGACATATGTTTGCCCCATGACGGACCAAGGTTTTCAAGAGATTCTGAGTTTCCCACAAGAGAGGTACAAACATTAGTGGTGTGATCTGTGCTGACTGCAGTGCCTCAGAGAGGTAGGGTTACTGGTAAGCTAAGTGACCTTCTTTACTCTACGAACACTTTTGGCATCTTGGAATAAAATGTGTATTTTAATTTCAGAGTATTGGAGTTCAGAGACAATAGTATCTTTTATTGGGTCCACAGGATTTACTGACTTTGTTACAACTGGCTTGCAAAGCTGCTGTTATCCTATTTCTCAGAAGTTTCTGGGATCACTGTCTTAACATTAAGCCTAGGCACCAGCTGATTTAGAAATTAGTAACACCTGAATACACAGAAAGCAGGAAAAGTGATAAAATGGAAGTAAATGTCAAGGGCCCAATCCATCTTAGTGTAGGATGCAAGCCAATTTCAAAGGGGGTTCTGTCCGGTGAGCGAAGTGCTTACAGGATCAAGTCCTAAGCTGTACATGAGCATGTGCAAAGCTTTCAAGAGGCATGGATTTTAAGCTGTTTGCTTCCAGGGCAGAAATGTGTATTGTGTGATTGTACTCATGCCACTGATGCAAGCGTAAGTTACAAGGGAAAACCTGCCAGCAACGCTTAGGGCGAGTACCTAGACCTACAGCATGTGAGGCAGAACAAACATCCCCTTTCTCCAAGCAAAACGTATCAATCAAACTTTTTTTTTCTTTTATAAACTATCCTTTTTTCTTCAAAAATTTCTATACACAGCTCAGAGCAGTAATATTGGCTTGAGGCATTATGGTTATATGGTTATACAGTGCAAAAGCTGTAACATACAGCAATATGTTCATGACAGCTTGGAGAGCAAGGGAGATGGTAACTGGGAACCTGCACTAAAGCTTAGGAAGCCCCATGGCTGGTCTGGAGTACTGTCACAGCATTGCTTTTACTGTCTGAATGCTCTGGGCTGCAAGGTGCTGTCAGCAGTGCCTGCAACTCCCCTGTGCTGACCTAAGGTGCTGGCTCTGGATTTCTTCTGAGTGGAGAAGTGGCTGCTGGTCACACCTCAGCCTTAATAGCATCACCTGCTTTCAACCATCAGAGTTTGACCCAGATCAATGTTGCCTATTTCAACTCTTTCTGTCCCCTGTGTCCCACATACATAATCCTTTAAGTATTGATTTTTTTTTTCCCATGAGGTCCGAAGCTCTAGCCTAATTCTGTTCGTACTGAATGTATACAGTAACAAGAAATTCTAGTGAAAAGCTTTTTTTTCTCAGGACAATCAATGTTCAGAAAGGTTAATTTTATCAGCATGGTTAACCTCCCTGTTTCCATGTATCCCAAGGACATCAGAGAAGTTCATTTTGCACGCTAGTGAATTACAGTGTCATCCTGTCAAGTTTAGGGAACCAGAGACGCTCATCACTTGTCAGGATCAAGCCCTTGCTTTCTAACTTGAAGCTGTTTCTCCCTCAATACTTTCTAGACAAGTGGGGATGACAATTGTTCACTCTCGTGTGCTATTTTGAGTGATCTCTGTCGGCCAGAGCTCTGAGTCAGACCCTTTTGGAACTAGCCTGAGATGCACCTGCTGGTTTATAGGTGCCAGGATGATATTTTGGACAAAACTGAATTTTACCTTGGGGAAAACTGCATGATATATTCTCTGGCAATAAAACTTGCAGTTCATCAACCTTCTCCTCACCCTGTGGTTACAGTGGGTGAGTGTTTGGCAGCAGGCTTTTACCCACCGTTGAATTTTCAGCACTGACCCTGTAAACTAATGGGAGCTACAGCACTTTGGTATCAAGTTGTTGCTGTCAAGCTGGACAGACTGATTTTTTTGGGGTATTTGACTTTTGATCTGTGGCGATATTTGATGTGTAGATGACTTAAGTCTACTTTAAAAAGAATGGATGTTTTGAATTACCTACGATCTTGTACAAAGTGAAACTATGTGCTTAACCCTGTGGTTACCTGAGACACTTGTTGCAAACAGATACAAGCGTAAGCTTAAGAGCACAAATGTGTAAGCATTGAAAACAGAAAAATTTAACAGCCACATTGCATTATCTATCAAAGTAGGAGATACTTGTAAAATTTCCATTTCATTTTATGGTCGGTCCAAGCCTCTCCTAGCACTTTAGCCTCTGTATGTTATCCAAAAGGGCATTAGGTGTTTCAGTCAACATTTGATCATGTTTTTCCCTCTGATCTCCCAGAATGTTTTCTCTGAAGGCAGAAAAGATCTGCTTACTTCAGACAATATAGAGGAAAGTTTGTTCTTAGCATTTTGGAAATAGAAATCTGGCAGCCTTAACTCAGATTTGGGGTCACAAACAGTGTAGCATTTGCCCTGTGTAAAGGCTTCTGCATTGTTGTAATTTTAGTACTTATATCTAAAACTTGAAGGTCACAGTTTGTATTAAGCTTTCATTTGCAAACAGCTAGTGGGTGTTCAAGGTGACTATCCAGTGTATTCTAAGTATTTCTAAGAACATAGATGTAATCTATTATTCAGGTTTATAATCTAGTTATTAAAATATCTGTGAATCATTTGAAACTAAGCACTGCAAATAGAATATTAACATATATGCTAATAATGTGCAGTCAACTTAGGATCCCAGTCCTTTAATAAACTTTTCCCAGATGGAGCTGGAATTTCATGCATCTCCCTACTCATGTATATCAGTTTTTTCTAGAGAGAGGTCCCAAAAGATCTGCTGGCATGGATCTACCTGAATGAATGGAGCCTTAGGTGGATTATTCCTTTCTTGTACATGCATGCATACAGTGGAAAAGAACCACTAAACAACAGTGTGCAAGTTTCTCAAGCACTAAACTAAGAAATAAATAATGAGCTCCAGTTTCAAAGGGAGAGGATTACCTAGTAGCTGTAGCAATGATTGCAATTATTTCAAGATTAGTTGTTTTGGGGTTTGGTTTTATTTTTTTAAGGAATTCTTGATGCACGTGAAAGATGGTGGTGGTATTTTCAGAACCATAGCTAAGATAATGCCTAATCTTTTGCTCATCTGTCTATATATCCTAAGGATCTATCTTTCTGCAGGCATCCATGTGCAAAGCAGTCAAAGCAGCAGCTAATGAGATCCTTGAAATTTTCAGATTTCAAAGGTACAGGCATTGAAGAGAAGGAGGAACTGTTTTAAGGCTGATCTGTATCATTATTTTTGAAGCCCCTCCCATAAAACCCTGTTGCACCTCACCAAAGGAGGGCTCCAGGGAGGCCATCAGTAAGTAAAGGAGTAGCAGAGTGGCCCTTCCAAGCATAGCTGGGGTAATAACCTAGGATAAAAAAACCCTAGGATTAAAAAAAAAAAAAAAAAAAAAAAAAAAAAAAAAAAAAAAAAAAAAAAAAAAACAGAGGGGGAGGACTTGGGTAAAACCTATTTCAGTGGCTTATCTAGCTGAAAAGACTATTTTCCAGGAATGGTGCACACCTGAGGCTTCAGAATTTCAGTATCATGATCTGATTGCAGTTGGTCAGCTGCTTATGGACCAGCACCCTCCAGTTCTGTCCATCTCCCGTGTATTTTACCTGTGAACAAACTAGGTGGCTCCCACCTAGCTAGCAAGGTGCTGTTCCCACCCCGGCTGCCCCAAACAGGCGCGAACCAGTTCAAGCCAGGTGCTGCGCAAGAAGGATTCACCCAGCAACAGGCAAATAGAGCGCTGTGATTGGCTGGTTTGAACTGCAGGGGTGGCGGTTATGGGCGGGGAAGGCAGGAGGCACCAGGGAGAGGTAGCCTGGAGGCTAAGGAAGCCCGAGGGGTTGTTAATTTTTACTAGGCGTTAAAGATCACCTCCTAGTGATAGAGGGAATTAACCCTGTGCAACCCCCCCCCCTTCCGAAAGAAGTCAGTGATCTGCCTGGGTGTTAAATGCTGCAGATTCTCTGTCCTTTCTCCGCTGCCACCCCCACACCCCCAAATCATCTGCACTTTATCCATTGCTGCTGAGTTACTCTGTTTTGTACTTACCGGTTACATTTCTTCAGGTATGGAAAAAATAGATGATTTGAAAGGAGAACTCCATGGGCAAAATCATCAAAAACTCTTGTTTAAGGGATTCGAATAGAGTGTGGTGGATTTTTGTGTGCAATACTGTGTTTCACTTTTAAGTAAAATTGAGCTGTAGCTATAGGATGTTCTGCATCCTCTTGAGAGCCCCCCCCCCTTTAAAAGGGAAGTTTTCTGTGGGATATCAGAGGATATTGCTAACCGATAGATGAATACTTAGCTTAAGGTTTCTAGATTTAAGAACTGATGGGAGTTGTTTAGTAGTATGATGGTTTTATGCTCATCTGGCTGATAGCTTTCATGTTCATTTTGTTTTTTGGTATAGAATTTACAACTGTTGTTTTAAATACTCTACTAAATTGCAGTCTATAGGATGGTGCAATCTATAGGATGCCAGCCACTTCAACAGTGTCATTAATTCATGGCCCAGGAGAACATGATCTGTTGAATGCCTATGTGCATGTTTTGACCCAAGCTGTAGACAGAAGGAAAATGTGCATTTAGATGAAGTCTTGGAGACTTCATTTTTTTTTCTTTTTAGAATAATAATCCATAAAATAGCCTAGTTTTTCAGAGGATTAAGATTAGGAAAAGGGGTATTTAAGACTGTAGAAAGAAGGGTTCAAGACTTGGCAATCTAATATTATTCTGTGTCTTGTTTTCCTTTCTTCCATCGTGTTATAAGCATAGCATATGTTCCAGGCATTACCAGATGTTCCTGGGCTTCACTGGTGGAAAAGGTATTAAACTTGCAGTCTCAAAAATTAGTAGCTTGACTTGTACCTCAGGATGGCTAATTGATATCTGTTGAATAATTTTACTAGTAATGGATTTTCTGGTTTATGAGCTTGAAAGCTGTTCAGAAGTAATTCGTATGGATAACTGGGGCCAAGCAACAGAAGCACAAATATGACTTCCCATTCCTAAGCAATTTTATTTTCTCTGTATTATTTTTGTGTGTTTTAGGGGGAGAGATCTGGCTATTGTTATATGACATGCTAAACCTTCAAATGAAGTAAAGGTTTGTGGTGTTGTCATGGCACCCAATCAGTAGCTAGGAAATGAGATCAAACAAGATCAAGTTGCAGTGAGAGAGACAGGAAGTTCTTCAGCTGCTGAGGCCTATCTGTTCTTGAGGATCGTCCTGCCTATAGGCCGAAGCTTGCCCTTTGGTGTGTCAGCATCACTGAGAAATTGTAAACTCCTATTAGCCATGGATGGCATAGCCAGATGTCATGTGTGTTTTCAAACTAATTTTCTGTCCCCTCTGCAAATAGTGATTTCCTCTTTGCATATTAGAACCGAGGGACTTCACAAGAATTCTGAATTTGCCCAGCTCTGTTGCATTTGAATTCAATAGGAATTTTACCCAGGATGGGTGTCCTTCTACTATAATCATCATCAAGGCTTAGCATTGCTACAGTACAGGGAAAACACTTGGAAATATTCCTTAGGGCGCGCAAAGTTTAAGATGCTTATAAATCTGTGGAGTTCACTATAAGTTGAGTTACAGTGCAAATTTCACTGTGTATGAAATACTGACTCGTCTCTTAGCGTCCTAATTGTGTGTTTATGTAGCTTCCATGTAGATTTAAGTGTAACTTCACTGAGATTTGCTCAATGGGATCCCTGACCATTGTTTGTAACTGCCCCAGGATGCTGCTGCTGAGTGATGTTTTCTCACTAAAGACTTTTTGAGCCAAATTGCTCAGAGACATCATAACTGAACATCATGTAGACTTACCAAGTGTTGCATTTAATGTATTAACCTTCTGCCTCTATATTGAGTTCTTTTATCAAAGCAGTGGCCCCTTACCCCTTCTTCCCAATCCCATCCCAACAGTCCCTTAATTACTATGTCAACCTGCAGCACATGAGACCTGGGAATGGCAGGTAAGATATGTCATTTTGCAGCTGCGGAGTAGGGTGGGCTTTCTGTGTGGTACCGCTCCATACTCTGAGACTATTTGCATCGTATGACTCACTGAAGAAGGAGCAGGCTCCTTTTCATGTATGTTGCTCAGTGTATGATGCTTTTTATCTCAGGTCAAAAGGCACTCAGGAGACTTACATATGGTAAACCCACATGATGTCTGATGTATAGGCTAGGTGCGAATGAGTTATCACTGTCAAGCTTCCTGCATTCGTAAAGGTGTCCCCAATAATGTGTGGTGATTATAGTTTGTTTTTAAGAGTACTGTTACCTTTGACTCTTCCGCAATAACAAGTTATAAATTGGTGAATTATTGTGCAGAGGCAGGACTATCCTTTTGAAAGCTGAAATGATTTAGCCAAATGAATCTGTTGCACTGAAAAAAAAAAACCCACATTTTTCCTGCTGTGTCCCAGACAGAATGTATTCATATAGGATACTGCTTTTGAAAATCTTCCTGGCATATGAATATTGTTATTTGTGCTTAAGCAGTGAGCATGTTACCTAATTAGATAAAAACTATAAATTACGTGGGACAGAATTTTGTATGTATATATTCACATGTGGCCTGTAGGCTTTTAAAAATGGATTAAATTCAAGCATCTCTTCATGTGTGTCATTACAGATAATCCTAAGAAAAACTTATTTCAATGCTACAGGGGCTTCTGTATGTGTATATTTAAATAAGAAACAAAGTGACACTCAAGTCAGGAAAAGTATATGAGTTCTAACACGATGTTGTCTGCTGCACCTGGGCAGACGTGTATGATAGACACTTGAAACCATAAGCAAGAATATACTTCAAGAAGAAAAGAAATAGAGAACACTGTTACGAACCATTAAATCTGTCCAGCTAACGATGATGATTATATATATATATATATTTTTTTGTCTTAGTTTGAATCACTTGTTTGTTGAATTTTGCAGGGCTTGTAGAAGAAACAAGTATCTACCTCCAAGCCATCTGCTTCCTGAAGGAGAGCTGATGAACTGCGACTAAGGCAATGAATTGCAGAATAAGAGATGGGAGTGCATGCACAGCGCAACCTGGCCAGTGCGCAAGACACAAGGTACCAGACAGGGGAGTGTTGAGTTTCAAGTTCAAAACCATGGACTGAGACTGAAAAATGGATTGAGTTGAGGTAGAGATGACCGTGTTTATGATGTGTTATTTAAGTAAGTATAGGATGGCAGCCTCAAAGAACCTCACTAATAGCTAGATTTTCTGAAAGACAGTTCCCCCTGAAAGAGATTTAAGCCCATCTCTATCTCAGACATGTTATGGAATATATATTGTCTACAGATGTCATCCCTCCCACCTCCAATCCCTATATATGAATGCACATGACAGTTCACTCAGACATGGTTACAAATCCGTAAATAGTAGACCAACTAAAAAAAGAAAAGAGGAGTATGAATGGATCAAATAGTTATATTCCGCATTAAAAAATATAAAAGTTGATTCAGCCACAGGGAAGAAGAGAGCAATGAACTACAGATTCTGCATGGCTGTTTAGTTTGCTATTCACATAAAATTGCATGGTTACTTGAGCAAATGCCACATCAGATGAATCATCTGTGATCTATGTGACATCTCCTTCAGTGAAGTGCACGTGCAAGCTTTGGTCACGTGTGCAAGGTCTCATACATATGTGTGTATAGTTGGCCTACCTTCAGCAAATGCAATACTGATGCTTATTGCAGTGTGAGTTGTAATACAGTCAAGTTGTATTAACCCCTCTTCCCACTCCAAACTTTTGTAGCTTTAAGGAGACAAGCTTAATTATTATAGCCTATCTTCTTCCTCCTGCTATTGCTCTCCCTTCCTATGCCCCAATTTTCTGTAGTATCTAGTGTGTTGTATCTAATGTGTCTAATGTAGTAGTTAGTGTTGCATTGCCCCTCAGGCATGGCGATACTATTATCTCTGCTTTTAGAAGGATAATAGCCTCCACCCCGAATATATTTAAGTCTATTTCTGCCTCAGTTATGATATAGGCTATATCTCATCTATAAATGTTTCCTTCCAATTTTTATTGGACTCTATTCCAAAGCACCTCATTCAGTAAGAGAGACTTAGCTTCCTCCAGGGTTGTGCTGAAGACAGTTCTGGGATCTCAGCAGCTTCCTGAGTGATCTGTTACAGTGCACTGCTCGTTTCTTCCTTCTCCTGCCTGAGGGGGGCAAGTTTCCTCCCCCAGCCTTGGGTCTAGTAGTGTCACCTAGTCACCTAACTAGTTTTCTTTTTTTTTTTTTTTTTTTTTTCTCCTCTCTGCTGGGCCACATAAAAGCAGAAGTGCTAGTCTCTTTCAGGAAGACTTTGGGAGTTGTTTTATCCTGGTCCTGTGGGCAGAAGCTGTTTAGTCACTATACCAGTCCACTGAAAGTGAACTTGTGCAATGGATACTGCTCCCCCTCTTCTCTTCTTCCTCCAGCAGTTTGAATACACACAGTATAATTCATAGACAGGGGATACTCCTGCATGTTAGTCATGTGTTTGGTCCTTTTCTTCATCTGTGGACTCCAGAGTCAGAAAACTACAGAATCTGGAGCAGAATCTTCCCATCCTTTTCCTTCAAAACAAAAGAAAACACAATACCTGACTATGGGAACTGACTAGAAAAATCCTTAAGACAGGATTTGGCTGGAAAGCAAGAGCATGAGATTAGCAAAGGAATTTCTTAACTTCATAGATGTTTTACTCAGGAAAGCTCTAGAGATCTTGACAGATCTTTGAAAAACAATAAATGGACCTGAATGCTGTGCCTCTGACCTCATTCCTCATGAGCCTGGAGGCTTGATTTAGCATCCTTAGCCCTGGCAACTGGCCTGTCATGTGGGCTCTGCTGGTGGTCTGGGCCTATGCTCAGGAAACCAATCATTTCTTGAAAATAGTCTTTGTCAATGCATTTTAGCTGCTGAAGTTCCTGACCCAGCCTTATCCAGCTTTTCAGTAGGAAGTTATTCCAGTCAAAAGTACCATTTTAATTGAATGTAGGTCAAGTGAAGGAGACCTCATTAAATGTTGATAATCTTAGTAATTCTTTTCTGTTTAGCTCTCTTCCAAGCATATCAAATCCTGGCACACACATGGAGTCACAATTGACTGATGTTGTCAAATCAGTTTTTAACTAAAACTGGGTTTCTCAATGTACTACGGAGGTTAAAATGCAGACTGAAGGCTATAATTATGATGACATTCATAAAGCAACAGGCAATTACAATTTGACACAGATAAAACCCTTGTTTAGCACAAGTTATTTAATGTGATCATTTCAATGTGTCTAAGCTAGTTAGGTGCATAAGAGCTGCTGTCTTTTATCAAAAGGAATGCTTCTGAATGCCCTAGGCACTTCTGAAAATGGGACTTAGGCTTAGCTTTCAGTGTCACTTTCTTGCTTTGTGTATGTTATGTGCTTCTGAAAAGAGCTTTGGGGAAAGCAGAAAAGTCATTCCTGAACGTTGTGCAGTCTGTCTGAAGATGCATCAAAAAGTTCTCTGCAATCTCAAGTCAGATATATATCTGAGAAAACAATAAGGAAAAATGCTTGATCTGTTAATTTGTCATGAATTACAGGGTATTAACTGAATATACCATCAGGTTCAAGATGGTATATTCTGTATATCCAGCAAGATTTGATAGCTTGCTTATTTTGTTAATTAAAAAGTGCAAGCACATTATTTGTAAATATTTTAAAATCTTAGAAGTTAATATCCCAGTAAATCAATGTATACAGTAGATCAATATACTATTTAGCTTTGCTTTGTAAATGACCTATGGAAGAGGTAACAGTAGTTCTGCCCAGTGAATTTCAAGAAAAATAGTAAGATCTCTTCAGAAAAAACAAAATGACACTGATTGCTATGCATTTGGCACACCTTTGCTATGGATAAAAAGGGGAAGGGAAAGATGCTTCCTTGTAGGAGAGGAGGTCAAAACTAAACAAGATGGAGTAGGGTTTAAGCCTTTTTGTGTGATAGTCGAGATAGATTTCAAGGGAGTGTGGTTTGGAGAGCAGGTGCCTTGTGTATAGGAGTCATGTAAACCATGCCTTCTAGGTCTACCCTACATGACAGCATGGACTGCAGAGTTGTCCAGTTGCCCCTCAGTTCTTTCTTACACCCTAGTGATGTTATGCATAGTCACTTGATGGCTCTCTGGTGTGCCATTCTGATAATTTTATTATGAGTTTGTGTAGTTATAATGATTAGCTGTGAAAGATAGGCTAGGAGGAAGTACATGAATAAATCAGCCATTGAAGCTGAGGCTCCTGGGGAAGATGATGATGGGAAGATACTCTGGTAGCTCCAGAAAGTATTTACTGGAAAGTGTACATTAGTTGGAATATTTGTCAAGAGTACACAAAGAAAGGTTTAGCTACAGAGAAAACATAGTAAGCAATGAGCAGCAGCATATTCACATTGTACTATGTATATTGTTTCTCCAGGACATTGATGAAGTAGAGCCATCTGACATCATGAACAGAGAAAAACAGAGTCAACTAAAAAATTTAGAAAAGCTGCAGCTGAAGACCAGGTAACTGTAAAGATGATGGATAGAAGCAGGATAAGTGAAAAATTACTGACTTGAATGACACACAGGCTGAGGAAAAGTCTGTGGATAAACGGATAATAGGCACTATAACTTACATACCAGAAAAAACTATAGCAAATATTGCAGAAATATTATACCACTTTCCTGAGAAGAATTTGCAAAAGAGCTTACCACTGCAAGTTATGAAGGTGAAGATCTCAGCCTGGAAGATCTTCTCTGTAAGAATCTCTGTAACAGTCATCAAAAAGGTCATCAAATGGTAGGGGAGGGGAAAGCAAGCTATATACTTGCAGATTTTAATTGGAAGCCCCCACCACAGTCCACTGAGGAATATGTTAAAGTGTGATGATATACAAGAAAAATAACTACAGCATAAAGATCTGATACTATTCTTAATTATAAACTTGAACAATTGATCCATTGTAGATGTTAGCATCAAACTTGAATGCATTCTTTCACCTCTAGTAAATAAGTCACTGATTCCATTATCATTATTCCATTATTCACAAGAAAACTTGTGAATATATATGCTGAGTCATTGCATGCTTGATAAATGTATAATAGAATAATTAGATGTTGTAGAGTATGTACCTCTGCCAGGAAATAGTAAACACAAGAAAAAATGACTAAAAATGAGGGAGTTGGTCATCATTTATGGGGGAGAGGGAGGACCTCCACAAATAAATGTAATGAAAAATCCCAATCTGGATTCTAGTTTAGAAGACAAAAAAGTGACTCAGTTTACATACCTGGGCAGTCATATTGACAGGAAAACAATATCAGTAGCTGCCAAAGATATGGCTGCATTTGGCAGGTTAGGATTTGTTTCTGGAAATCAACAATCTGAAGACTATGCTATGAATCTTTTGTATTCCAATTTAATATGTGTATTTGAAAGTTGTAGATTTCTAAAAGAAGAGAAGTCTAAGCACTTTGAAATGCTGCAATAAATTTCTAATAAATAGAAGGACTGAGTAAATGTCAACAACCCCTTAGCTTTGAAGAAGCTATTGAGAAAAGATGTTGGAAAAATTTGGACCCTCTGCTGAGAAAAAATGTCTACTTGAGTACTTAAGCAATTAAGTAATTGCAAAATTGTGCAAATGGGACCACGAAACCTAGAATTTCCCCTTGGTACTATTCAGAAAAGGAAAAAATTACTATTATGTAGAGCATAAAAAGAAAGACTCAGTACAGATGGATACTTGTTCATAGACAGTAATATCTAATGCACTAGAATTTAAAAGCAGTGATCATACAGTTATCATATTTATTGTGTTGTTGGCATATTATAAACAAACACCCCTAATGATATATCAAAGATGCATGGAATAGTATTTTGTTACCTTAAGGTAAGGAATATTAAATGTATAAGTAGAAGGTATGACTCTGTGGTTTAAAAAATACCTGTTGCTTGTGTAAAACTATACCAGTCTTCTGTGAACACTCTGTGCTTCATCTTAATGAAATACTGGAGGATAAAACTCTTGTCTACTAGAGAATTTGGGATTCCATGGAAGGGAATTCTTCGAAAAACCTCAATCTGCAGGTTAGTCCCATTCTGTTAGTGAGTTCTTTTTGAGCCATAACTGATGAAAGCCACATCATTTATCTGCACCTACATCTGTGCTAATGATAGTTAGGGACAGAAAAAAATCGTGTATTTTGGGCATGGATTGTTTTCTCCAGTATACAGGAAGAGGTAGCAGGTTCATCACAAAGACTGGCTCATTTCTTGCTGAAAGGAAGAAACTGTGTTTTTAGGTCCCCTTTACTGATGTTGAAGACAGCACATGTGGTGCCTTCCACCTCTAGCAATTGTGCTTTTCTATTTTAGATTGCTATCTAGCTATTCTAAATAGCTTTCTTCTGTTCATAATAAAGCCAGTGCTCTGGGTTATATTTGTTACGCAAACTATCTGCCTCTGTCTTCCTTTATAGTACTGGAAGCATTTGGATTGAAATAGTTGTGTCAATGATGGAACAATATATGTTGATACGTTGCTTGCTTTGTGGATGTGATATCCAAGTTAATTATTCTGAAGAAACTTAGAAAAGTGTAATAGGGTTTTTCTTGTTTTTTGTTGTTGTTTTTTCTGGAACTAATGAGCTGGATATGATTCTTTGCCAAGATACGAACTCTTTTAAGAAATAAACGTTCATAGAACCTGCAGATAGATTGATAAAGGGGAAGCCATGTGTTTATTACAGATTATGATAGAGAAAAAGCTCAGTCTTAAATGTTTGAGAAACGAAGCCAGCTATGAAGACTCTGTTGGAGAGACTATTACATTAGTCAGGAAGTCTGTTAACAAACCTAGACCAAGAAGGACAAGGAATATTGCATTAATACCTTGCACTTCATTTTAGTTACTGGAAGTATCTAGAAAAAAACAGCAAGACAGTGCTGAGTTGGCCCACAGCAGGGAAGACTTTGGGATAGCACTGCATCATTTGTATATCTGAGTGCCTGGAGAACCAGCTTCAGGTTCTCTAGTTTTTCAGCTAGGCTCTCTCTTAATGTCTCAACACATCAGAAAAAAGATTACTCCACTTCTGCTTGGGAATGCACCCTTCGTCTTTCCCTTTCTCAGATTCCTCTCTCCCAGCTGGTGGCTCAAATTCCAGAAAAGAGCTCCAAGGTTGCATCAAGGACTCCATAGGAATGTGCCCTACTTGATCCCCTCCACTGTGTCTTCCTCCATGCTGTTCATAATGTTAATAGCACTGGCTGTGCTGTCATCTGCTCTCACCTCCTCAGCTACGTTGTTCAGGATTAGCCCAGAAAGCCAGCATTGTCCGCTGTTTCCAAAGAACAGCTCTGCCATTTCAAAGGACGAATTAAATATTCTCATACAACTCAGCCTCTCAAACACCAGCTATCTGACAGAGCAGAGAATGGAGAAAAACTTCAAACTTCAGCAGAACAACCTCTAGTCCCACCTGCAATATCCTCATCTTCTCCTGGCTTCTACAGAGGAGTTTAAAATTTTCCAGGATTTAATGAAGTACATGGCAGAAGTCTTAGGCATTCTCTGGAAAGCTATCCAAGAAAAATAGCAAAGCTTTTGGAAATACTGCACTTGTCAATACAAGCAGTTTAGCCATGCCCATCTGGCATACACCAGTATAGATCTTGATGATGTCCAAAAAAAGCAGACGGAAGATATCAAGCTCCTGCAAAAGCCTTTTAACATGTTGTTTTGCTCATGTGTCTGCTGCAGTGGATGAAAGAATCAAGCAGAAGACCCACCCTTAGTGCAGACCCTGGATATAAGATTCCTTGAAGCTTTTTTTGGATGAAAATATTTACCTTGCAAATTTTTTAATGGCAGTGATTGGTTGTGTGATACTGCTTTTGTTAGACATTCTACCTATATAAAGTCATTAACTAAACTAACTACAGTTCCAGACAATTAAGTCATCATCTCTAGGTTACATTGGCCATAGCTGGCACTGCAGCATATGAAGTGACAACTTCTGTGACTGCCTGGATGTCATTATGATTTCAGTGTTCTGAAGTCCTCAGAGTGATCCATGTAAAAGCTGGGGACATCTGTCTGAGTTTGTCTTCATCAGCAGTGTACATGATGCCCTCCACATCCTAACGTGCTCTCAGGCAACTTCTACTGGGGTTGTGTCATCAGTCCTAAAGAAATGCTTGTGACAACAAACACATTTTAATGTAATGCTATTCTGCCACCAGCCACTAAGGTTTACAAGGTTAATATGGTGAAATCAGGAATGGTGCTTTGTGCTTTGGATGGAACTTCTTGCAGGTAGTAGGTTTGCTAACCTACTAGGCTTGCTGACAAATGCTAGCAATATTTTATACTACTTTTCCATGTTATACTCCTTGGCATCTGAGAAAGAGTTTGGCATGTAATTGTGTCTGATCAATAGATCTTTGCTTTCATAAGTGTATCAGATGCATTTATACAGTTTTGCATCATTCCAAGTCCTTTTGATGGAGGAGGTTAGTCATCCTCTGTTTTGGGGATTGGTGACTGATGTGCTCTGAGAGTTTAGAAGTTTGGAACTTTTAGTCCTAATGCTTTCCAATTTCAAAGAAGCAAAGGGAATGGAGACACAAGCTTGACCTCTGGTATATGACACCATTTATCGTCTCAGATTTTGAACGATGACTTCAGCAGCCATATTCCTTATGTTTCATCCTTGTTATGCTTTGTGGATCTCAAAGATTCAAGGGGTCTGCTTTCCTGTTCTGCTGCAGTAAACATTCTTTAGTGACTTAGTTGTAGAGGGAAAACTCATCTAAATTACTATGTAATTCAGGATCTGTGAACCACTTGGGAAGCTTGCTTGTTTGTATGTTTATCTCAAAGCTCTGACTGGTAGAAAAGATTTTCTTCTCCCTTCATCGTGGATCAGTTAATCAAACATAGGCAGAGAATACCACAATAATGCAAGAAATTAAGAGGTGATGAGACCAAACTTTCACTTTGTCGTGGTCTCCCATTTCTGCATTCTACTCCAAAACATTTCTGTCCCTCTGCATATATCTGTTCATTAGCTCATTTCTGAGAGTCTTAAAGACTTGATCATCAAGGGTCTCTTGTGTAAAAAAGATTACCCAGAATCCTACCAGAGGAACTGTGAAACTGTTACCAGAGGAATCTCTGGAAACTGTGAGATAGTTTCTTCTTTTGGACCATGACTGATGTACAGATTTGATTCTGAGAATCCTAAGAAAAGAAGGCTGAGATTGCTGTGTGGTGAGATGGATAGTCCTGGTATTTTGATTTGCTAACAATAGTAAACTGATCAATCACTTCACATTCTTTACCAGATATTATCTTCCAGAATAATAACCAAATCTAGAATACATAAATAGTCTACTGATTTCTTCTTGTAGTAAATTAGATTTTGCTTGACTGAAGGTCTAATGAGAGACCTGTTCTATTTCAGAGCAAATTTTATTTCAATGCACTTTATTTACAAAGACACTTTTTTTTCTATGTGAGCAGCTCAGAAGTAGTTTTATTTGCAGATCTCAATGACAGTGAATTTTTTTGCTCCTCCTGAAGCAACAGGCACTTTTCAAAATCTCCATTAAAGTCTACTAAGCAGCAATATTCTGCAAAATATCTTACTACATTCTTAGCCCTCTTGCAGAGCTTTTTACCATGGTTGTACAAATCAGCATGCAAAAAACCATAGGATAAAGGTAAGAAATTCTAGTTTTCTGTCTTTAAGCTCCTACCATCCCATGAAGCAAAGCTCTTACATTGTATGATGAGTGTTATCATTCTGCATAAAAATATAAATAAGAAGGATTTTTTTCAAGTTTCTTTGGGCCAGAGATAGCTAGTAGCAATTAATACCTACAAAGAGGTTGTCCAAATGTTTCAGAAACTCTGTCAGAGACTTTTTTATTGTATAGCTGGAAAAAAAAATCTACTATACTAGAAATTAGCCAGATTCTCTTTTCTATTTGGAGAATATAATACTTCAGATGGGACCAGTACTTCTAAAGTAACCTAGTAAGCTTGACATTCACATATAATTGTAGTTGTACCCAGGTATGGGTTTTCATATAGTATACCAGTTTTAGTATGTTTCCCAGCAGTCTCTGTTCAGGTGTGATGTCTCATACCTGTTCTTTAACATGTAGACAACTGATTGATTGCTCACCAAGAGTGGAAGCTGTGCAGGCATTTGCTGGAAAAGAAAGGAAATGTTAATTAACTTACAGCAATTGTTAATCTTTCAATATGTTTTCCAGATCAAATCTATAATCTGTTCTTCTTGCTCTTATTGTCCTGCTGGGACTCTGTACTGATGCTGCATGAGACATACTGCCTCATCCAGCCTTTATGCTGTCATCTGGAAACATAAGAATGTTTTTAGTGTGTGTGTGTGTGTGTGTGTGTGTGTGTGTGTGTACAGCAATGGGCTAGAGACAGAACACCCTGATCTCAGAATCTCGATATGAATGAACACTGCCTCAAAAAATCACAGTTTTGCCAGGATAGATACTATTTTTAGTAAAGTTTATAAAGGCTGACTTGGCTTTTTAGCTAAATATTTATGGTTGCAGGTTGATACATAGCTGTGTCTATTAGTTAAAAGTTGCAGGAAGAGACGGGAAGGATTTTTTTTATTATTATTATTTTATTTATTTATTTTTAATGAGGAAGGAGATACACGAAGAAGAAAATGTACTAAAGCAGTGGCATGCTTTAAATCTACACTAAAACTAGTTCCTATGCATAGCTTATTTTTATTTGGTTTATACAGAAAGATTTGGTAAGTACTGTGGCTGTTATGAAAAGTCATTTTTTGTTTCTATAACTTGAATACTTAATAATGATGGCTACTGTACTACTTCTATGTCAGTTACAATTTGAAAAAAAAATGATTTTGATCCTCTGTTTCTTGAGGATATTGTGAAAGTACTCAACATACAGTACCCATTCACCCTACAATACAAAATTCAGGAAAACAGTTGGGGAAAACTAAAAGCCATTAGCTTTAGAAATAACGTTGCAAGAGGGATTTTAGCAGTCTAGAGTAGAGAATTGGGGAGCTATATGTTAAAAAGCTATATGTCAAAGGTTTGATTAAATATCTGATCCGATCGATGGCTGATTAGGGAAGCAATATGTGCACAGACTGGTAGATAACATTAAAAAAAAACAGTATACCGAATTTAAGAGTGTTTGTGCAATGATTGCTTGATTTCATTGTTTTGTATGTATAAGATTAATTGAATTGGTTGGAAGATATTTGTTGCAGTATTATGTTTTTACATAAGAAATCAAGAGAGAACAACTACAGTAAGATGGCTGCACAAGTTTAGAAAGTTGCTACTTGGTGTTAAATATATTGGAAATAATCCTCCAGTGAACTTCTGAGCAGGGTCTGTTTGGTGAAGGATTTCCATTCTCTTCATGAGGCACTCTGTTGCCAGGCGTTACTGAGCTACAGGGATCTTTAATGTCTCTGTTCAACCACATCGTGTAATGAACTTAATTTTATGTAATTCTAAGAGGCTTATGGAAAGGGGAGACGTAGCCTATCTGTGTCATCAGAGAGTCTGAGGAGTTTGTTCATGGATTTGTGGGTTGTGATCAGTATTTTCTTTGGTTGTGGCTGGGCGCAGTAAATTGACAAAAGGTACAAATCTTGAGAAAAGCAGAACTATGCCAGGAGATGGGCTAAAGTTTGAGTATGAGAAAAGGATGAAGCTAAATGGTATTCAGCAATGACAAAGGTTATCTGTACTGGAAACTTAAAACTGGGCAAGTTACGTGGACTGGCAGATCTTTAGGACAGAGAGTGCTTTTATTGTTTTTTTGTACTGGGTCTGGCAAAACATGATCCTATTACAGGAGCTCTTCAGTGCTGCCGCACAAACGTAAAAAACTGACTAGCTAAAAGAGAAGAGTTGTAGCGTTTCACCCTAGATAAGAATCTAGGGATAATGTAATGATGGTGGAAACGTCAAATACGTAAAAATTGAAACTGATCTACTGTAAACAATGCAAGTGTAGTGTTAGGTTACAGAACAAATGATCTGCTAAGTGAAGACAGAGAGAGAAGTCCTCCATGTGTCGGTGGCATGTAGGTGGGCTAGATGATTCAGAAGACTGTTTTGACTATAGCAGTGCTCAGGAGTAAACAGAAGAGGTTTGATATGCTGAGAAAATGATTCTCTAGGAGAGTCCTACAGCTATAACAGCTGCAAGGTAATGAGGGAGGAGAATATACCTTCTATCCTGTTGCAGTCTGAGGTGTTTTGTTAGACCTTCTAGTAATTTGTGTCATTTCATTTCTGGCCAGTTACCCAGAGGTACATCTGGGTGCAGAAGGGCATAAGCATTCTGTATGGCACATGCCATGCAGGCACAAGTCAGTTTGCCTTGTTGCACATAAAACTGCTAATTTAAATGGTTCTATCATTCAGAAACTAGGAAAAGGCAATACCATTTAATGTTGTGATGATTTCCTTAAAAAATCTGTGTTTGAGGTAGGCTAGATCCAGAACATCTGGATCAAAGTGAACTTTCAAGGCACTCATGGTGAGTGAGCACAGCTTTGAAAAGTGGAAAATCAAAGCTCTTGGTGGACATTCACTTTCAAGGTTCTATTGCGTGTGCTTTGCTCTTCTGTCCTTTAGAGCTTCTTTTCATTGTAGCCTTAGAAATAATCCTCTTACCTGTTGCAGCCCACATTAGTCCTAGCTGCAAAGGACTGGGATAGGGGTTCTCAGAAGCCACTATGCCAGTGTTTAAATGTTAAACAGTAGAGTTGGTGGGATAAAGGAGCTTCTGGTAGAGATGATATTTTTTTTTCTTTCCCTTCCTTCCACCTCCACAGCACGCACACACCTTTAAGCAGAAGTTACTTTTAAGTTTCAACAGAGTTGCCTATGCAGACTCCCTTGGGCCATGCCAGTCAGCCTCTGGATAGGAGTGCTGTGCTGTCCGCAGCGAGTCTGAGGAGTTTGTGGATTTGGAGGTGGTGGAAGCAGCAGCAAGAGGATGGGGGATTGTGATCAGTGTTTCTTTTGGCTCCGACTGGGCCTAGCTAAGCTTTTAGTGATTTCTTCACAGGAATGAGACTCCTGTAATGTCCCTTGTATGCCCAGGTTTCAGGCCACAATTCTGACTAGAATTAGTGGTTTGCTATCATGCTGCTTGCACACTGGAGTTGTTACAGCTGTGAGCAATTGCAATTGGCCCTGGTAGCCAGGGCAGTGCTGTTCTTCACAGCTGAAATGAACCTTTTTAAATCCCTTTTTAAAGGGATCCTTTAAAAAAAAAACTTGAGAGAGCTCTCAAGAAACAGCTTTGGGTAGTTGTTTGTCTTGAGTGTGAAAATAACTCGATTGTAAAGAAGCATTTATGACACTTCCAGCTCTAGCAGTCAGTATATGTTGTCAAGATTATTTTGAAAGATAGAAGATAGACTGAGGATAGAAACATGCTTATTTTTTAAACAAGTTGAGATTAGAGCAAGCGTTTCCAGTTTCACAAATCAAAGAAGCCTGGGACTTGCGTCTTTGGAGGCCCCAAAGGCCAGCTCTGTCAGCCAGAAACAAAACTTGCTAGATAAGACAACATAACTACATTCTGAATCTTTGTCCCATGGTGACATGGTTGTGCTGTGCTGTATTCAATCTACGCCATCAGTCGTCCCCCCTGGGACCAACGTGACCTTCTTTGACCTCTCAATGCAGAGAACTCTTCTCTGACACAAGCATCTGCTTGTGACTACAGTAATAGAGTTGTTCGCACAATCTCTGTTTACAATGGCATGTGGCAGTTCTGGCTGTGCTTCAGTGTTGTCTTGTTGATTTTATTTTGAAATGACTGCTTCATTTTCTCATGTGTCCCACATCCTTTTCTTCCTTCCTTCAGGGAATTGATTTACCAAGTATTTTAAGCTTTGGCTAGTATAGCCTTGACCAGTCCCTTTTTCTAGGGGAGGATGGAAGAACAGGAAAAAACAACTATTGATTCTAGCTTTATTACTGTAAATACTACCATGCTGCAAAATGAGAAACTAATCATACAGCTCCAATATAACTTTGAAAAGTTTTGTAGTAATTGAATGTGTTTTTGTTTGTTGTTTTTATCTGTGATTTGATTGAATATCACTTCAGACCAAATTTGGAGAGATTCTAGTAAGGCTTTTGAAGGATGCCTTTCTGTTCCAACTTGCACTGAAATTCATCCAAATACATGAAATGGAAAGGTTGTTGATATAGTTTCTTTGGAAGCTGTGTGTGTGTCTTATTTTCTCCACTTTTCAGGCTGTTTTCTTAAACCTTGTTTTCTGCCTATTACTCCTCTTATTAAAACCGAATAATAAAAAAAAAATAGAACTTCTGTATCTGTTCTAAGTCCTCTTCTGTGGCTCCCTAGGAAGTACTCTGCCAAGATTTTCAGTGAACACTATCGCTGGACCGCTGTATTGGTGAACTGAGGCAGGGAAGTACTATTAGAGAATGATACAGGAGCTTTTTGTGGGTTCAGTAATTGTGGAATTTGATCCTGGTTTGATTGTGCCAAGTTCCAAGTCCCTCAATGAACTGCAGTATTTCCTTCCAAGATTAATGTTAAATTTAAGCAACCATTCTGCAGGCCCTCCCTAAACTATTGCCTCATTGGCTCGAATGCTTGTTAGTTCCTTTTCTCTCTTCTACTGAGAGATCCTTCAGTTGCAATAAGCTCAGCCTCTTTCCTTTCTTCTTACTATTCTCATAAGCCTCTTCTGAGAGGTCTCAAACATTAGTGCTAAAAAGCTCTGATGATCTAAATATAGTAGTTTACTTTCTTCTGCATTTCTCTCATTTGCGTTTGCCAAGATGAATCTTTAAAGCAAGTCCTGCCTACCGATCTCTTCCTCTGACACCTTGTTTCATAAATAGTATGCGTTGTTTTGTGACTGTATATTGTGAGTATCCTAATTCCATTTCTACTTCTTCACTTTTTTTCTTATGATTTTACTTGTTTTAGGGTCCAGATAGCAAGACTGGCAATATTTAGATTCTGTACTCTAAACAAAGGACTCCCTATCCCTTTATGGATATGCATTTTGCATTTTGCCTTTTGTATGGCCTGCCTGATTTGCCTTTTTTTTTTTTTTTTATTTCCCCCTTTCTATTTTTAATAAGGCTTGTCTGAAATTTGTTTTTATTTAATAACACATCTATATTTTGGAAGGACTAGGTCCTTCAAACAGGTACAAGAATTTTTAATCAGCTTTTTATTAACAAACCTGTTCTGGGGGGGCCTCGTGCTCTATCTCAAGTATTTCTCTCAAATATTGGTATAATTAACCATGGCATCATCAGGCCTGTGATTCACTTTGTCTGGTAGCACTGAAGTTTTGAAAGATAAATCTTCACTGTCATTTCTGCTTATTAACTTCATTAACTTTTTCCACAGTTCTGAGAGGACTCTTCTACTGAGTGAAATATTTTCTGCTGTTTTCTAGGGATCTGAAATAACACTAGGTCTTCTGCGTGAAATGAGCACTTACAGATGTTTTGATCATTCCCTTCGTCCAGTGCTTCCTGGCTTTTGGCCATATTCTGCTCTATCAAATATATTGTCAATTTTCCATCATTCTGAAATATTTTCGCATTTGAGGTGACTGGATTCTCTCCAAGGAGAGAACGGAACTTGTTCCCAGATGTGATAGTATTGCTATTACGGATGATCATCCTTATAACTGGAGTGCTGTTGCCGGCAGGTTGAGGGCCCCTATACTCAGCCCTGGTGAGGCCTCGAGTGCTGTGTGCAGTTCCGGGCTCCCCAGTACAAGAGAGACATGGAGCTACTGGAGAGAGTCTGGCATAGGGCTACAGAGATGATCAGAGGGCTGGAGCATCTGCCACATGAGGAACAACCATGAGAGCTGGGCCTCTTCAGCCTGGGGAAGAGAAGAATGAGGGGGGATCTTATCAATGTGTATAACTATCAGAAGGGAGGGTTTCAAGCGGATGGGGACAAACTCTTTTCAGTTGCCCCGTGGGACAGGACGAGAGGCAATGGGCAGAAACTGAAGCACAGGAAGTTCCGCCTGAACGTGAGGGGGAATTTCTTCACTGTGAGAGTGACGGAGCACTGGAACAGGTTGCCCAGAGAGGTTGTGGAGTCTCCTTCTCTGGAGATATTCAAGGCCCACCTGGATGCAATCCTGTCTAACATGCTCTAGGAGACCCTGCTGAGCGGGGAGATTGGACTAGATGATCTCCAGAGGTCCCTTCCAACCTTACTGATTCTATGATTCTATGAGTGCCTCTGATTCATATTTTTTTGAATTTTATGTTTGTATCCCTTTCCACAAGTTTTCCATTTTTAGTCAGCCAAATCATTATTGTTCAGCCCTTTGTCATTATTGTCTTGTACAAGGAAAAGAGTTGACAACAAGAAGTAGAAAAATAACTGCTGGCTGATCTCTGCTCTACCAGGGCTTGGCAAGCAAAATAAGGCTACCTTTTGTGTCTGCTGTTGTCTTAAGCAGTCAACACTGCTAAGTCAAAATGAGTCTTCATAGCAGTGTTGATGACTGAGGCCAGTTTCGTTTTAAAGTGCAAATTGTACAGATGTATGTATTCTACAAATCACATTTTCATGCTTAATAATTAATGCTAATAATCACAATTATTTACATTCATTATGGTTTGATTTGATATCACCACCTTGTCTTTAGCATACTTGCTAAGTGCTGTGCTCCTCATTACAGTGTACTTTGTGTTGCATGTGTGCTTGTTTTTTTTTAAAGTTTCATTATTTGAAATCAAATAAAATTACCAGACTTAAAACGTTCATAATGATTATCATATGCCTATGAACATGAACACATGACTATGAACGTATATTATATTCATGATAATGATTCGCTGTCTAACAAAAACAGCATCTTGATAGGAGACCCTTTTAAGCATTCTTGGCTGCTGCAGCAGTCCTCAAGATAAAATTTAAAGGCAGAAAGGTTAAGTTGCTTCCAGTGTATTCCAGAAGAAGCCGAAGGGGAGGGAGGGAAAAAAAAAGATTGTTTTCTGCCAATATTTTAAAACTTAAATCCAAGTATTTTTCATCAACTCCTACTGAAGAGAAATTTTGAACAGCGAGGCAGTAGAGTTTGAAGACCTGTTAGTAGAAGGTCAAAGAGTTTTTATTTGAGCACAAGTAGTCTTAATGCATGTACTCTAGGGAACAGATAGGATTATGAGCTTTCTGCTTCTGTAAGTACCATAAAATCTGGTCAACGTTTCTAGTTTAGTCACAAACATCATCTACTACACTGAGAAAGTCAATTATTTTGACATTTTGAAAGGTAGGTACATCCATTTTTAGGTAAATAAATGATTCTGGATTTACCATGGTGATGAATAACTGCAGTTTCCTCTGATTTCATTAGTGCCTAAATACAGATTATTGTGTGTAATCATCTATATTTAAAATCACTGATCTTAACAGCTAATTGCCTATGTCACTTTCCTCACCTGTAAAATCGTGATCATGTGCTCTTTCTCAAGCACTTTTTTGTCTTCATTTAATTTCAGAGTGTAATCTGAATGGGACAAAGCCTGTTTCTTACTGTGTGTATATATAGCACCTAACAGAATGGAGTCCTAATCTCTGTTGGGATCTCTAAATAGATGCTGTGTAACAAATAATAGTAAAAATACATTAACTTTTTTTACCCATACTTTCTCTGAGGTTCCCAGAGCATTTTCAAAATGTGACATCACATAAGTTGTTAGTATCTATACAACTTTCTTCATCCATAATTGTGATGTTATAGAATTACATATTTTGTATAGCCACTGCCATAGGAGAGTTGATTTAGACTGGGTAATCTAGGTTTTATTTTAAATCAAGCTCAGCCTTGTCTGGTTGTGCCAAAGTATCTAAAAATTTACGATACACTTCAGTGTGTGAGTGACCAAAAGGTTTTAAAGATGTTGCTTCCTTTATTAGTACCTGCTTCAATGAGGAGAAGTTGAAAATTAAAAAATGGTGGTGGGCAGATTCTCTGTTGGAATAAATCTGTTATTGGTTTATATCAGCAGAATATTTTATGAGGATGAGAGGGAGAAGGTTGAGAATGGTTAGCATTCCTTATGTTGTTAAAGAAGATGTGAGTTTTTGTTTTATGTATGTGAAAAAGAAACATGTATTGAGCAAAAAACTGCTGAAAAATATAGGACTGCATTGGGTAAGTAAGAATTATGGAGCTGTCAGCAAGTTTGTTGTGATCTTTGTCTGAAAGACATATTTTTTGGAATTGTAGGTGGCATCTGCAGAAAATGCAGTACCCAAAGGCGTAATGGACAAGATGCTCAGAATTAATTACCTGTGACATGGAGGGAAGTTTATAGTCCTTTAATTTGGAATGAGGACATTTTAAAAGCACTGACATATTTGATAGGAGGAAAAAATCCAAACACAGCTTGTCAATGAAAGTTGTTGATGCTGGCATTTAATAGGGTAGTTATTACAGTGGGGTAATACTGGAATTCATTTAGCTAGAAGAACTGAAGGAGCCAGTAAAAGGCCAAGGTTTAAAATAAATGGCTGTCTAAAGTTAGACTCTTCACTCAATGTTTAGTTACTTAATAAGGAAAAGTACTTTTTCAAAAGTGTCAAGTGCTGATCAACAGCTATTAATATTAACAAAATTAGTAGTAAAGGAAACAATGAAGAATAGAGCCACAGTCATTAAGTTTGTTTTGTGCTAGGTAATCTGTGCATGTGGTCAGAAGCAAGCCAAGAATTCAGTCTGCAGATTCTAATACAAATAAGCCTGCTTTCTGATATAAAATAATACAACGCCAGAACAGTGTGCTATAGACAAGAAGATAATGAGGGTAGTAGAAGAAAGATCATATGTTTACTCAGGGAGGTGTATATTTCTCTTGGGAATCTGACAGCTTATTTTAACTTTCCTCATTTCCACAGACAGCATGAGAAGCAAACATTGACAAGGAAGGTGGCTTGGCAGATGGTCTTGGACAGTGTGCCCTGTGCATAAGGAATGTGGAATGTGACACTGAGACATTTGCATGTCTTTGAAGAAGCAGGCAGGAGATATGGACAGATTGGAACACACATGGCCAGTATGATGTGTGTGCTAAATGTAGACTTGTGAAAAGGAATGAATTAGTTTCAGATGACATCATATGTAATTACTGATTATAATTAAAATATATATGTGGTAATATGGTCTGAGACCTTTCATATGTTAATTCTGCAAATTTCAATATCTATCTACATGTAACTTGTAAAAACGGAGCAAAACTAGGCATAGAAAAAGATTTCCCCTAGGTGGACTTCAGGCATAGTTCTGCAAAAAGGTAAAATAACACAACCAAAGTCATTATTTAAATTTTTCAGGTTGAGGGTTGTTAATATAGTATGTAAAAAGTTGCATACGTAGTGTATTCTAGCTTAGTTCATATTTTGGGATGTAAAAATTTGATTTATATTTTTTGAATACAGTGGTTACATCAGAAACAATCTGACAACTACACTGTTTTTCTCTTCTAGTGAAAAAATAACTTTTTGGAAAAGTCTGAAAAATTTTGCCTGTGCACCAAATAATTTGATTCGAAAATGCTGCTGAAGAAACTTGGAAATAGTCAGTTGTCTTATGTCCCCATTCTACAGGGCAAACACTTTGTATGGGTAGCTCCCATAGTGGAAGTGGGAGAATAATTAAATAGTCAGATGTTGTTAGATATAATCTGTCAGAAGAGTCCGGTTCAGATAGAGTTTATGCTATCAAGTCCTTGAACTACAACAGCTTATCAAAAGAGATTTCAGACTTGAGATGAAACAGACCTCTTCCATGGAAAGACTACACCTCTCTCCTCCTCATCCTCTGTTTTCTCTCCCCTCCCTCCCCCGACAAGTTTTACTAGAAAGTCCAAATTTCTGTTGAAAAAGTGTTTTGACAGGAAAATATTCAATTGACTTACAGCCTTCAATATGAGATAGTATACCCAAAACTATTTAAAACCAACTCTTTGTAATGCAGGAAAGCTGTGACTTAACCTTGGTCAAGTGGCAACTAGGTGTCAGGGCTGAGAGGTATTTTGGAAGAATTGCCATTCTCTTTCCTTGTCTTTTGGACTATGCATCTTTCTTCTCCCAAACCATTCTTCTGTGGTGCAGAAGAACTGTGCAACAGTCTGGGAGACAGCTGGCCACATTTAGGAGGAGTTTGAGTGTTTCTCATAAAATATTTTATTGAAGGTGTCTTTGTAGTAAATTCGTATAATTACGTCCCACAATTACTCTTTGAAGTATGAATCCGCACCTTTACATTTCTCCTCAGTTTGCCTTTTAGTCTTTATTTTCATTGAAGAGTTTCAAATGCATAGTATTTATTTTACTGCCATGGTAATATGACAGCTCCATGACCTATTAAATTTGCTTGCATTAGAACAATTGGGACTGCTTGTTCTTCTGAGCAGATTAATGAAGGAACAGAAGAAACTGATTTCTTCAATGTCAATTTTTTGTTCTCTGATAGCTTTGAAAAAAAGAGATTTATTTTTTTCTGTGAATAAAGTGGGATAATAATTATTAGACCATAAAAAGATCATACTAAACCAAATCAGGTAAATGCTCCAGAGTGGGCTCCCTTCATCTTGCACTGGTGAGCCAGAAGATGATACTTGCAGATTGGCCCTCATAGTCCTCTCCAAGGGCTTGTAGCTAAAGTAAAGCAGTGGAAATGACTGTATGATACCATCAGGAGCTGAGTAACCGAATGGAAAAAATTGTGTCAGCAGTAGGGAAGGTGAAATGGGGTATTTTAGGAACAGTATAAGAAATGTATAGGAACAGTCTTGACTGGAATAGGTATGAAGGATATTCAGTCTTCAGTAAATACGGGTGGTTTCATACCAAGTGTTAATTGTAAAACCTTCCACAGAAGAATAAGGAAAGAAAAAAATCTTTTGGGGGCAAAGTCACTATGGAGAAGAATGCCAAAAAAAAACTGTGTCGGGCAAGTCGGTTCTAGACCATTCAGACTGACTTTAAAAGGAAAAAGAGATCTGCAGCTGTTAGAAACAGACCTGCAAGTGGGAATTATACCATTCTGAGGAAGTTCAACTTCCCACGTTATGTGGAGAATTTTGTAGAGTTGAACAAAAACCCAACAAAACTAATAGTATTTTCGGTTTATTTTTGGTAAGCAATGATGGCCCATAGGAAAAACAAACAACAACTCTGGATAATATGGTTGTGCATGAATTCAGGAATGGTTGTAAATCCCCTTTACCTTGATTTTTATTACTATATTGTAGTGATTTGACAGATTATTTCCTTTTCAAAGGTCATCAGTTACTTCTTCACTGTTGTCTTTGTCAGAGTTCTTTGAGAGTTGCTTGGAAGGAATTGCAAAGTGCCCCAAAAGGGGTTGGTTCAGTATAACCTCTTGTATATCTAAAGTTGCATTAGTTTGCAAGTATTTAGCTGGATTTTTCTGCACTATCACTTTGTTCAGGTTTAGTGTCTTTATGCAAACAGCATATTTAGTGTTTTTTAGAGCTTTATGTTCTTTAAAATACTCCGTAGCATTGGTGCAGGAGTTGTATATTTCAAGATGCTGAAAGTCTAACTTCCTGCTGCCTTCAGAATTCAGCCTCTTGTCTCCTAAAAGATGGTTTTGGAAAGGCTTGATGATTTTATTTTTTATTTTTTATCCACCTTTCTGGCTTCTTATAGACAAGATAGATGTCTATAGAAGTCGAGTTTTGTAGCTGTATCAGTATGAATAAACAGAAGAGGTAACGGATAGCACCTGGTCTTAGACCTTGTATACAGGGGAGAAGAGAAAGCCAAAAATTCTTGCAGACTGAGGTCCATCTCCTATTATACTGCATCATTAGGTGGGAAGAGATAATGAGAAAAGGGTTGAATCTGAGAGATCAGCTGCAGAAGGCATGAGCTGAAGAAACCACGTGATGTACGTTAGAAGCCAGCTGAGAAGGATCTCTTTCTAGTGTTATGCTAATAGGGCTGCAGCCTGCCAGTGCATCTGTCTTTACCTTAATTGCTTGTCTGGATCAAGATACTTTCCTTGTCTTTATAAGTATGTGATACAACACATGTGTCTTGTTAGGTTATGAGCTGAAAGAGACTTATAAAATAAATCCTTTTTCCTGTTACAGAAAGGAACAGAATTCCAATGTCTACGGTTCAGAGGGGATCCCAATAGCTAACTAGTAGTTCACTGCATGGCATTTAAAATGTGCACAATGATACCAAAATCAGCAATGAGTTATCATAGCATATTGATGAGCAACCTTTTCTTTGCTTCAAAAATATATTGGTGTTTATAGCTAGGCTGTTGTTGAGGAGAAACCAGCAGGTGACTTTGGAAGAATGATAAGAATCTTCCTTTGTTGCCATTCTCTGGAAGGTGAGTTTTCCAAAGGAGTATGAGCAGAATTTGGTGGCATCAAGAGGAAGCCGGAAGACCTCACTGCTGTGCTAACTTATGAACAAACTCCCCTAAGAGAATTGAATGATGCAATCCTTCTATCACCACGTGCCTGTCTCTTGCAATTGTAGTTAGATACTGTAAGGAAAAGAAAAGGTGGTTCAGTGGGTAAGTTTAGTTCAATTTGCTTTACCCCTGCAGGCTTCAAGGAGCTCTTTCTGCTTAAGAGGATGACAGCTTGGAATCCTAAACTTGAATGGTTTAACTCTCTCCTTTGATGCTGAAAGTACATGGTTTGGTCTCTGCTTAGCTTCGCAAATGTAAATAATGGCATAGAGGTGCTCTGAGGTTTAAAAAATAAAAAAGTGTGCAGTGCTCAGATCAATGGCAGTGGGAGCAACAGAAGGCTTATAAAAGGCAGAATATAATAGGTAGTCATAGTTTATGTATCTGATGCTCTGATGTATTAAGACATTGATTTAGCCAGTGTAGTCCTCCTTCTCATTTCCCTGTGTACAGGAGTTAAATCTGAATGGTGCTAAAACGCACTTTTAATGGCCTTAAGACCCTTTTAGATGCTTCTAAACAGACGAGGTGTTGTCTTATCGTTCTTGTGTGGCAAATGCTCTTTGTAGTAATTGTGTACCTCTAACTGTGCAAGTAATCTAATGCACATCAACAAAACTGAGTGGACCCATGGCATTGCATGTTGTTAGAAGTTGTTGAAACTGTTGTTATTTTAGGGTTCTAGGAAAGCCATACTTTCCATTTTTGTTTGGTCTGGGTTTGTATTGCTTGATCTTCCTGTTCAATTTCAGAAAGAGATTTGGCTGCGTGAGACACTATGTACCTGTGTGCACAATCACAGACATTAACAGTTGAGCATTATCTGAGGCTTTCCCAAATGTGCTTTCATTTCTTCCTCTGATTCTGGTGTCCAGGCGTTTCGTGAAAATAGTCTAGCACCAAACAGTGCTAGCACCAAACAAAGTGTTTTGTTCTTTCAAGTTTGAGTCACCACATGTTGTTGTTTCCCCTCTTTGGGGCCACTACAGGCTTTTTTCTTGTTCTATGCAGGGTAGAACATTGCCAGCATCCTTTTTTTTTTCCTCCTCACAGGATTTAAACACGTGCAGTCACTATTGCTGGGATTCTCCCTTTTCAGGCACTTGGCTATGCTGCCTCAGTGCTCACCCCAGCCTGGCTGCCAATTTTAAATGTTTTACAGAGTCATGTTTTCATTCAAGCCAATCTGAACTACACATCACATCAAATGTTCTGCTTTACCAAACAAAACAACAAAATAAACAAACGCAAAATATATTAAAAAAAAAAAAAACCCTCAGAGGACTTAATTTTCTGGTATCTCCTACCCTAGAATAAAATGTCTGCCATGACCTGGCAGGGGAAGATTCATTCCAAGCAGGAGTAAAGATTGAACCCCTCTTAAGAACTGCAGTGGTCAGGTTGCACTGCTCCTTGTCTCTTGTAAAGACTGCAGAAGAGCTTTTTGGCCATGGCCAAACACTTTCTTAGGTCAGCACCTTTGCAAGCTTAAGATGCCTAGTGCCATGATGGCAGATCTTGTCCAACAAGTTTCTGCACCAAAGAAAAATGTCTTGTCATGTAAGGAATAAAGCTGTGCCTGTTTCATAAGTCTTTCCCCTCTTTGAATGTTTAACTCCATTATTTAATTTTATACAGAAGCTCTTTTCTATATGTTTTTCCTCTTTTATTTCAAAAAATGAACTCTTTCTGTGAGCCAGCCCATCATGAGCCTAGAAGAATCAAGGCTAATTTAAAGTCCTGGAGAGATTATACAAGATGTAGAGTATCTATATGCTTCTGACTCTCCAAAATAGAAAAATATGTAGCAATTTTAGCTTCGATTGTCATGACTCCTGTTGCTGTCAGAGGCATCTTTCTCATATGATTTTCTTCAAAGTATTTCTCCCCTTGATAAGGTTGAATGATAGGATGTTTTGAATAGACTGCTGAAGCTACAAGGTGATAACTGCATGTTTACATAAGTAGTTACTGCTATTTCCTTCCTCCTTTTGGCAGAGGAGATGTGACATTGGTGTCAAAATTGACTTTAAACACTTTTCAAATGTTATTGGCATACTAGCATTTATTAGAAAGGCTTTAGGGTTCTGTGAAAAATAAAGCTAATCTTTGAATTCAGAGACAACAATTTGCAAAAGAGTCTGTAGGTTTCTGAAACATTTTTTCCACTCAGTTATGGTGGTAGGGCTGTTTTTAATTTTCATAGGTGTATGCATGGATTCACACACGTACACAAACCAGGAACACTGTGCATTGCTTTAGATGAATAAAACATTTTTGTCAGAGAATATTATTCAGAACCAAAGACACAGACCAGGAACAGGCTTTTATTGGCCTCTTGTGCTTGATGAGTAAAGCTTTTTCACTTTTAATAAAATTTGTTTAATTCTTGTTGACTGAGAACAAGAAAATGATGTGCATATAGAATAGATGGATGGCTGTCATATTGAGTAGAGAAATTCCATCTGACAAATCTGACTGGAAAATAAAGTAACAGCTGAAATGAAGGGAGAGGAGGAATCCAAACCTACATCATTGTTGGTTTTTTTTTTTCTTTAAGAGAAGACATGGCTCTATAGCCTGTATTTTAGACAATCTTTTGTCAAGGTGCTGTAAGATCTGGTTACTCAACAATTCTTCGTAAGTGTGTAACATCTATCTGAAAATGAATTTAGGAAGCAATTTTTTTAAATTCCATTTTAAAGAAAGTTTTAGATACTTGTTTATCTAAAACTTTGTGTTGGACTTTCATAGTTCTGTGTCATTTAAATGGAATTTTTAAAATGTGACAGACGTTTTTTAAAGGTCTGTCTCTGCAGCACTCTCAACTCTAATACCTAAGTGTTACAATAATCTCATGAATGTACAAAACTGACGGTTCATCGTAGTATGTTCTGAAAGGCCTGTAATAGATACTTTGAGAAATCTAAAGGATGGAGTGATTTCAGATATGGAAAGCTAATTCAGATATTGAAAGTACGTTATGTTCTAGAGATTCGTAAGACAAATACATCTTCAGAAAAGATTTGAGAGGGTTCAACTAGGTGAGTAGAATTTGTAGTAAGTTTCCAAACCCACTGGAACATAACAACATCCATAATTGTTCATAGGAATTATCCACGTAGCCCAGAATTTTATCTCTTAAGAATGACCATAAACAAGTAGATACCTGTGGAAGACTAAGAATAGGTCAAACATACACACTGCTTCCATTCTGATGTTTTCTCAGGCTGTGATGATACCTCAGAGAATTTTCTGAGCCTGCCTGTGCTTAGTCTGTTTTGTAACATAAGATATATCTTTCTAAGCATCTGTTTTCACCTATATAGACTTGTTGCATACATGTTTTCCTTTGCCAAGGAGTACCCTAGATCTGCTACCCACTAGACCAAGAATCACCCTCCTTACATGTGTTTTAACCAGGCTCTGAATTCACAAAAATATCCCATCAGTTAGTTGCTATTCTTGGTTTCTGAGACAAAGCTGGAGGGATGGGCATATAGCTCAACATCAGACTATATTCTTGCAAGCTATTGCCAGAGTGTTTCCACCCTGTTTGTCCTGATTCAAAACCATAAAAGCTTCAATGTGTGGTTTTCTTGGAGTTAGTCAACTGTTGATATCTTTCTTCAGTCATAGGTGGCAACTTCCTTTAACTCTTCCTTTTATCAAAAATGTGTCTTCCTTTTTCTAATCCAATATAAACACAGATCTGAAGACTTGCATCTCCTACTTCTGTCTATTTAGAATATAAATGTAAATAACTTTCAAAGCACTTTTTTCTGGGAGGGTGTGTGCCTTGAATGTTTAAGGCGTATTATTTATGGTTCAGTTTACTGCACTGTTAGCACTGATACAGCATGTTTAAGTGATGCTGCAGTTCCTTGATCATTAATAATCTTTGCAATGCAGGATCATATCCTGCTGTAGATTTGATTTGGATTGGGAATGGGGAGGCAGTCACATTCTATCATCATCAGAACGTGTGATGTAGAGTTTAGATTGACCTTATGTTTTCCGACTGAACAGAGACCAAGACTACTAGACCTCTGTGAGAGCTACTGATACCTCATGTTTTCCAAAGAAACTTCATATTGCTTAAGAATGGCGTATCTGGGCCAGATCCATCTAGTCCTGTGTCTTATTTCTCTCTGATAGTGGCAAAAGTGGCTGTATGAGGCAGAACAGAAGAATAAGGCAAAAATATAGTGCTATTTCCACAAAATATTCTAAAAGCCACCAGTGACTTGTGGCTGCAGAAGTTCCTGAGTCAAAAGTGGTGTCTTTGAGTTTAAAAGAAAGAAATATTGACAGCTGGTTTAATAGCACACTCTTTGTTCAGCCTACCTTATCTGGCACCTCTATATGTAAGGGTGTATGTGGAAGGGTGTTTAATTATTATCATTCTTTTCAGAATGCTACAGTTGGTAGTACTGTGTATGTGACTAAGGATTGTAAGGTCTCAGACCCTAATGCTAATATGCTTCATCTGGACAAAAGGTACAACTCTGACCCCAAGAAATCAAATGCTTTTTTTTCTTTCTTTCTTTCTTTCTTTGTGTGTGTGTGTGTGTGAATCTTGAATCATTGTAGCTTTGTCTTAAAATACTAAATGACTGCATTAAAAGACTGTTCTAGAAATCGTTCTAACAAAAGCTTCCTTAATTGACTGCTCTGTCTCATTCTGTTTATACTAGAATAAAGCAAGCAAAGATTTAATAAGGATTTCAAGCAGGTAGACTATACTGTTCATTTTACATAAGTGATTGTATACTCATGTCTGTTTAGCTATTAATTAACTTGCCCTTTGGTACAATTGCTAACTAAAGTTTAATTCATTCGTATTTTTATTAAGGCAAGTATACTTGGTACTATAATGATGAGCAGCAGACTAAATCCACAGTGGAACAGAATTACAGCTGGAGCCAGAAAGGGTTTAGGAGATCAACATAACATTTTTTGGTGGAAGAGGATGGTGGTTTAATAAAATATGAGACAGGATTAATGCTGTAGATGACCTTAAAATACTGAATAGTGAGGAGCAAATGGCAATTATATGTGCATGTATAGCAGTAACTGATGGTAGGTGCCCGTAACCTTTAAAAGGACAATCAAAATAGTATAAAAGGTCTTAAATAGAGAACACTTGGGTTCCTTGAGTAATATAATGTAAACGAGAGCTTACCAGAAAAGTAAACAAATACAAACTCAAGCATTTTTTCCATTTTGTGGAAAGTTTTTTTTTTTTTTTTTTTTTTTTTTTTTTTTTAAAAAAAAAAGGTTTTAGAAACAGATAGTAAACTTCATTGTAGTCAGCCACAGTGTAATAACCGCATACACAGGTTATATGATCTTTCAGGTTTTCACTTTATGTCGGCTTTATCTTTGTCCATTCCATAAACTCTAGCATGCACTGAGGTTGTGCTTGTGGTGGACTGTGTTCTTCAGCTGGTAGCCATTCTTGACTTACCAAGCATGTATTGTGCTATACTGAACTCACATACACAGCTGATTAAATTGTTTTAAATATCATGTTTTTGGAGACTGTTAGCCATACTCTGATGCTGGAGAATAAAGTATGCCTCCATTAGGTTCACCCAAAACTTTGAGGGCAAGAATTTTAGAATTAAAAGAATAATTTGTGACTCAACTATCATTCACTTTCTATTATATTCAGTTTTAGGATGTGTACATTGAAATTGCTCTTTAGTGGCTTTTGCCAGAGTTTTAAAACTAATTAATACGTTTTTAATAATCTTGTAATATGATTTTTGAAGGTTCTGGTTTAGTTTTTTTAGGAACCAATCAATTTTTAATGTACGTTTTATCACTAATGGTATTTAGCCTAATGCTAATGTATATTTTATAACATTTATACTATAATTTTGTAAATATTTACGTTAATATTAAGCATATCAAATAATCATATGCTCATAGATATTAAGGCCTTGTTCTGCTTTAACCACAAACTGTTTTCCCTAAATGCTGTTTGTTCATGCTAAATTTGGGGTTTGCAGACAAAAATCTTTAGTAATTGTTGAAGGAACATGCCAAAAAGATAAAGTAAAATGAGAATTCTATGGAAACCTAGCAAATGTGTTATTCTCTAACAGAATCTGGACAGCAGAAGCCGTCACTGTGCTCCCAAAGTGCTTTGGACAAGATAGAAAAATCTGGGAGGAACTTGTCCTTAAGACTTTGAACATGCGGGAGGTACTCTGATCACCTGTATGCTGTAACCAGACACAGTTTAAATATATGTATCCCTGCACATTTCTTTTGCGACATCTCTGATGTGAAGTGGTTGCTGTGTGGAATACATTTTTATATGCATAAAAGTGATATGGCTTCTTTTACTCACACTTAAGTTAGTTTGATTTCTAAGTGTTTTCAGTATTAAACCCTGATTATGGACAGTCTCTGTTGATTCCATGTCAATAATTTTAACGTGGGATGAGTAGCCTGTTCAAAGAACAGGGTGCTACATATCTCAATCACTTTCATAACTGTAAGCTTCTGAGCATGCTGCAGTTCTGTAAAAATTGACACAGCTAATGGTGTGTTATGCGTTACTCTCAGCTTTTCCCCTGGAGGGCAAACGCACGTGTGGTTGTTCCTGCCGTTTTATGTGCGTTTTGTTTCAAAACAATTCACAGCTGCGTATTTGTGATACAAGGAGAAAGGGGCAAGGTTAAAGTGTGTTTTGCATACGGAGCGGGATGTGCTAAGGTTTGTCTTTGCTTCAGTGAGAATTTTTAGACTGTTCTTCAAGAAAGCTCTTCACGGCTGAGTGAGATTTTACCTTTACATAAACAAAGTTGTATTGTGTTAAAGTGTCATCACTGTTGACAACATGATTTTCATCCTACATCTTTAGGAGATGTCCTAAATATATTCTTTCAGTACCTAGAAAGCTAGTAAGTGATAAACAGATGAGAGCTGTGACCTTGTATATGGCTTCCTTCTCTGAAAAGCCAGGGAAGAGTAGAGTAAGTCTGAACTGCTCATGTTATTTTGAATTATAGAGGGGAGGTGTTGCAGCTTCTTCTATTTATTGGATTTTATTTGGAACTGTTGGCTCTCTGTGTGCGCTGTGATAGTGGAATTCTGTCAGTAAGACTGTGTCATTCTCCACAGAAATGGGATAAATCCTGTAGGTAATTAGAGATCCTAAGAAGCACCAAAAAACATGACTTACAGGTTCTTTGCAAAACTGAAAGCAGGACACTAGCATTCAATGATGAGTCCAATAGGTCTCACTTTTAGAAATTCATCAATACTTATTTTCCGTGTTTTCTACAGAACTTTATAAACAAGCTATAGAGGTTTATGACCCAAAATATCTAAGTACCCACTTAGCTTAGGGACATAAGCAATCCTTTTGAAATCTGTAGATTAAAACCTGGCACTAGTGGAGTAACAGATACCCATTGACTTCAGTGAGCTAGATTTCATTCTAATTAAATAATCCTGTAATAGAAAGGTAAAATGTTCAGTCAGTTTAGATTAATTTAGATTAATTTCAATGAAATCTATTTACACAGGACAAGGCTTTTCCATCATAGTGAGATAACTAGTTTTTTGTGACTTCAAACTGTCAATAAATTAATTTCAGAGAGAGGCAGTATGTTTATGGACTGTCCTCTCTTTTCAGAGATATTGGACTCTGTTGCCTTTCCTTCATTTGCTTACTTTTCTGTCTCATAGACTGTTCAAATCAAGGATGGCAATAAAATGTTTGAAGTACTTTACAAAAATTGACACTTTACATTCAGACCTGAATTCAATTATTTAGAAGTAAAAAGCTGGAGAAGAAGGATCTTTCTTTGTAAGCAATATTCCCCATCTTCCTCCAAATCTACCTTGCCTACAGCAAAACTCTTCTTTATTTTCCATTAAGAGAAAAAGGAAAAAGACAATTTTTGCTTCAAGGAGAAGAATATGATTCTGTAGCCTTTATTCACATAGCTCTATTTACTGCTTTTGCGTTGGAGAATTATTTTGCATTGGTAGAATTAGTCCTAAAAATTTGATCAGATTTTCTCAATGAGGTGACTCACAAGTAAAAAAAAGGTTGCCTGATCAAGTCCCACTGCCACACAAGAAAGAAGATCACATTGTTACTCAAATGTGGGTCACAGCAGGATATGCTTCATATGTTTAATTGAATCTTTTTATGAATGGCACACTTTCATGCATTTCTTATTAAAGGAAACATAGTGTTTTCATCTATTAGGAGTTAGGAGCGAGACTTGTGTTAAAGAGATTATAGAGTATGATTTATTCATCACCGGCTGCCAGCACTTCCGACCTGTGAGATGATACCTTATGAGAGTGCTTTCTAAGGGCAGGAGAGTCAGGATTTCAGCTGATGCCCTGGGGGAACATCCTCTTTAAGGACAAGTTCTCTTCCTCCATAGAGAGCTTGACTCAAAGATCAGCTGGAAGATGGGAATGCCGCATAAACTCTGTCTCTAGGAAGACAATGTTTGAAATAAAATTATTTCTCCTTTTCCATATCAATATTAAACAAAAGAGTGTAACACTGTGACACTGACTTAGTGTTGGCCTGAGCTGGTGCTGCTAAATATAACATCATAGTGCCATGTAAATATGTTAGCTGGGTGTCAGCACTACCTCTAGTTCCCATCTTAGCTCATGCAGAACCAGCTTAGGTGTTTCTGCCCTTCATTGCACTGTCTTCTCATTTTGGAATCGGTTTGTCAGGGATTCAGAGAGAGAGAGAAGTCAAAATATCCTAAAAATTGAAATTCTAAGGTGTTCTATGATCTGGTCAGAATTTGCTTGTGCGTTAGCTGCAGTAAGTTTTTTTTTTTTTTCTCTGCCTAGGCAAGAACGGTCTAGGATCACAAGGATCCCCTTGTGACTCGAAGAGAAGGCAAAACTCTGGTAAGACTGGGGAAGAGGCAAAAGTGACCTCCTTTTCTGCTGCAGTAATCCACAACTAGGTGGAAAGGGGTAGGAGGAAGAATGCAACAGTTCACATGTCTGCATGGCAGAAAGGGTCTCGGGTCTTATCTGTACTGATGCAGAACTATGCAGGGACGTTTTTATTTGATTCAAACGCATTCCCTGCTATGATAGCGTCAATTGCAAAAAGGAAATAGAGTTTGATTTGGACAGATGTCTGTCATTGTAATTTTAAGCTGTCAGGTGATGAGTGATAGCCAAAATGGTCAGAATCAAAATATTTAGGCTGCCTCCTGCATGAATTCTAAATTAAGCTTTGTCCTTGCACAGAAACTCAGAAATAAGTAAATGTATCCCCCATGGGGCCTTCTGCACACATTCAGATACAAACCGTTTTTTATCAAGGGACAATCAAATGCTTTTGGTAAATGCAGACCCTAAACTATATGCAAATAAAGAATAAAAGGCATTTGTCCCCTTTCTGTAATATTAGCAGTAGTCCATCTTGCTATTTCCCTTCCAGTAACAGCTCAAAAGTGATAGTCCTTGGGCCACAATTTCAGTCCTCCACTCCTGATTTGGACTGGTAATGGTAAAAACAGAGAAGTTTCAGAAAGTCTGGTCTCTCTTAAAGAGACCAGAAACAACTCAGTTGACAATAGAGGGGTTTGAAAATCTCAGCTGTGCTGCTCTCCTGTGTTCTCCCTCTCCACAAGGTTCTTAGCTGGTGCAACTTCTTAACATGGAGTCAATGAATAATAGCTTCTGTGCCTTACAGAGGATGCCATAATCTTTGTTGTCACTGTTGGCCAAGTCCCTACAGCAGGAAGAGTTAAAAACAGTGTATATAGTTAAAAATGCTATATAGTTAAAAAGAGTGAGCTCCTTTTCCCCCGAACACCCACTCCAGACAAGCACGTGTCCTTCTTCAAACGCTTCTCATTACCCAAGGCCCCTTTTCAATTCCAGATTCCTATTAGTTTATTTTTATGCAGGTCTCCAAGTGTTATGGGACGGGGAAGCTTTTCCAGCTATAACTTTGAGATGGGGGCATACATGATGCTAGTAGCCCATCACATAAGCTGATTAGTCGATGATTATATTAATTTCTCTTTTGTTGTTGAAGACTTTCTTGCATTCTGCTTGTCTTTATTAAGCACTGACTCTGACCTATGCCATTTCCATCTCTCTTTTCCTTTTTGTTTTGATATTTTAGGGGCTTGTGGGTGGGTTCCCCACCCCCATGGGCTGTTAAACCTGTTTTACTGCTTTTCCATATCCTATTTCAAAACACGACCTTACCCAGGATTCAGCTCATCAGTTAACAATTAACAGGCTTGTTTCCAGTCATAAATACTTAAGTTCTCTAAATGATGTTTATTCTGATCTCTCTTGAATGAGAATCATTTATGCAAACTCCTCTAACCTTGAAATGGAGTTCAGATTGCCTGCAATTACCTGCAAATATTTGAATTAACACAATAGAAGCCTTTCTAGTTTTACAAGTATTTTTCAAATTCAGGGTCACTCTTCAGACAATGATTTTTTTCATCCTGCTTTCACATTGCATCTTCCTAACAGAGTCTTTGCATTTACTCTGATTGGAGTCTGTGCTCACATTGTTAGGTAGAGATGATTTTTGTAGGCTGAAGGACAAGTCAGTCCTGGCAATCAGGTCAAAACAAGAGTGGGCAGTCTGCAGGAGGCAAATTCTCTGTATTCTGTTCCCCATCCTCAGACTCTTCAGTTCTATTACTTCCTTGGTTGCAATATGAGCTTCAGCAGGTAGAAGTTTTCCCAGTTATGGGACTTGCGCAGGCAAGGACATTTTTCCTTTCCTCATCCACTGAATTGTTGACTTATCCAGGACTGCGACAGAGTGAGGGGCTTGAGGTTTTTCCTCTGTCAGAGATGAGCAATCATGGAATTTTCTACTTGGATAGCATAGGTCAGAGTTAGCGCTTGATATAGAGGTTTGAAACAAACACAGACATCTGCAATGGAACTAAGGTTACTTACTCTTCACAGAGTTTGGCCTGCAGTCAGGCTTGCCTAATCTCTGGGAAAGACAGGTGAAAGAACTAGCCATGCAGAGGGGCACTGATGCTGAGCACTCCTGGGCCCACGGCTGCCTGCCAAGAAGATGGCAGAGTCCAGGAGGCAGCCAGAGGATGCAGCAGAGCCTGGGATCTTAAACTGCCCTGGGGCAAGGCACCCAGAATGAAGAGATGGGAACTAGTCTGCCAGTACTACTAGGCTTCACACAGCAAGGAAGACCACTTGGGCTATGGGTAACGAAGGTGTCAGCTTCCAAACTGATCTCTCTCTGAATTCTAATGGAATATTTCAGTGAAAGCCGTTTCCCAGTGGAAAAATGTAGTGTTGGAACATTGTCTGGCCAGCACTGGTTCCTGTTTTATTCAGGGCTTGAATGCTGTGGTCTTAATTCTTCAATTGCTTAAACTTCGTCAGGCATTTACACCTGTCGGATGTGGGTTTAATAGGCTTTGCTGTTCTGGTTTTATGCCTTTCTCTGTACTTTTCCAATATAAATAATAGTAGAACAGTATAAATAACAGAATAAATGACTAGAGGAGATGGGATGCAATAGGAAAGCATGATGTGTGTCACTTTCAGAAAGCAGGATATATTCAATTGATTGCTGGTCTGATTTCTAGGTACCATTCACTGGGAATATGCTGACCATTGGGCTATTGAGGTCTCATTTGAACATATTTGCACAAAGAAATCTTGAAAATTCAGTCCCTCAGAAGAAAAGCTAAAGCAGTACCAAGTGACAGACGGTTTGGGCTTCAGATTACTATGATGTGTGCCAAGAGTTTCGCCAAGAGTTCATGGAAAAGATTAAGATGTCAAGAGGGAATGACTGGGCCTCCAATGTTCTGCTGTCAGCTCTGAACTCAGCTCATTAGGCTAATGCAATAGAGGAGCTGTCTGCCACTTTCAGTCCACAGACTCTTTGAAATTCAAAGAAGGTTTTTTGTCATCTTGGGAAGTGTGTGCTTTGATCTTCCACAGTGCAGAAACCAAGCAGAACATTTTATGATCAGAGTAATGTAGGGATTCCTTAGTAGCTCCTTGTGTTTTTTAATTCGGGTGTTAGTGAGGGATATATGGCTGGATCATCCATGCGGCAGGTTGCTAAGATGGAGTTCCAGAACTGGTCCTGGGAGCTTAGGCACTTGACATACCCTTGGAGGAAGTACAGGTTGTGACAGGGAGTTGGCCTGACACCTGCAGCTTCCTCAGGTCCTTTAACACTCTCAGTGCAAATGAAGTATTCCAAGTGATACAATTAACATTTTAAATAAAGACACTGCTTCAAAGAAATGGTTTCAGTTGAGATGACCACGTGGAAAGGTTGTAGTATAAATTTTAGACATTCACAACAGCCTGCCTCACTTGAAAGGCTGCACTCTGTGGTAGCTGAGGCTTCCAGGGAAATTTAGGAACCCCTGTTCAGAAGTGGGCTATGACAGATCAGCCTTGAAATAATAAAAGTTTGAATAACCAGTGGCTAAGACTGCCTAGTTCAGTTAAAGATTGTACTGTCTAGGTCATCCTGAAGTAACAGATATACTTCAGGGCCACTGTTACTACCCAGAAATGCAGCAGCAATGATAGATCCATAAAGTCTCTGAGTGAACTACTGAGAGTGGCTGGTGTTGTGTGCTGCTCTGCATAAAGCAAACAGGTCTGACAGGTCTGAAGAAATAACTTGTGGGGTTTTGTTTTATTTTGTTCCCCCACCACCACCTTTTAGCTCTAGTCTATATAGCTTATGTCTGTGTTTTTCCAGGCCTACAGACCTGCTGGAGCACATAGTATTCTTACCTGTGTGCTCAGAGGATGAGGTGCAGTTTGGTGCAGCTTCTTCTTGTCCTGACTGAAGAAGCACTCCTTCATCCATCACCATTTCAGGTGTACCCAGTGTGTTAAAAATGTTCCAGTCAGAAAAGGAATTACATGGATTGGAGAAATGCATTCGTGCAGTCGTTTAACTGTCTGCAGAATGAAAGGAAGATTCAAAAGAAAGGAAACAAACAAGGACCAAGGAAAAGAACAATTTCTACTTGAACTGAAACATTAGGGAAAACTTCTGTAAGTAAATCCATGTGTTTCTAGCATTCTTAGTAAAATATTGCTGAGATAAAACTATAACAAGGTAGTTTAACTCCTAGGTCACTGTGTTGATATTGGTATCAACAGTATAAACTTACAGGTATAAACTTACATTTACAGTGCTTTAAATGAGAAAAATATAGACCTCTGAGTCTATGGTGTCTGTGGTCTTGGCAAGTTTCCTAAAAGCCAGATATATATCAGAAGGGAGGGATATTATGCAAACATGTACATATACACCTCTTTCTTCTTGACATTTAAAAAAGCAAGTTAGCTAGCCAGTTGAAAAATTTAAGATGTCTGAACATACTAGTTGGTCACAAGATGAATGGCTGTGTAAGGGGAGCTGAGACCTATTTGTGCCTAATTAGATTATTGTCTGCTGTATCTCTATGGCTTAGGTCTAGTGAAACCCAAGAACATCTGGTCCTCATAAAAACTATGAGCACAAAGAGGGATTTTGGTGAATAGGAAGAATGCGTTGCTCATTTAACTGCTCAGCAGATGGTAAAAAGTGTCAGGGTAGAAAAGTTTCTCTGGGAGTCCTTGGTTGAGAGAAAGATACAAGAGTCAGTTTCTAAGAATTGTAAGGCGCATTCGTTAGAGCAAGCTTTTGCCCAGTCAATTATTTGCTGAGATATTTTGTATCTGAATAAAATAGAAAAATTTTCCTGCCCTGATGACGTAGCAGGCATATCCACAAAAAGATTTGCATGATTCTTGTGTGATTTTCTGCAAGCGCTAAAATGTCTCAAATTACTGATCCCGGAACAAGAGAAATTTAGCCTAGTCTCTGGCTTGTGTGAGCAAGCAGTTATGATAAAAATAATGAATGCAGGGAAACAGTTTGACTTTCCATTGTTAAAATGTTATATATTTCACCAAAGTCTTTAATGCTTTGAGCTCCAAATCCCGTTACTGCTGATTGCCGACAGCAGAACAGTCACTAGCTGTAGGCAATCCTGAGTCCTTTAAGCTTTGATAAGCAGAAAGAAATGTCTAGCAATTCTAGATGCTTAGCATCTGAGAAAAGAAGCCCCTATTATTTTTCTTGTAAGTAAAATTACAATGAAGTCGTATTAGTCCTGTGTTTGCACTAGGTTGTGGAAGTCATGCAGTATTCTCCACATATGACATCGTTTTAACAGATCTCCATTCTGCCTTCAGATCCTCTCAACCTGACTATTGCAGCTCTCTGGCCCAAATCCTAGCTCTTCAGCGGGAGCAGAACGCTGCAGTCTGCCCTCATATATATGTGTCAGGAAACATGAATGTCAACCTCTCTTTTTTGAGCAATTATGTTGGCTCCCATCTGCTTTAGAATCCAGCTCAAAAGCACCCTGCATCTATTTAAAACTCGATTTGACAATATGTATGTTAGAATAAGGATGCTGTTTAGTTTTTTTTTTTTTTTTTTTTTAACAAAAATACATACAAAAATACAAAAACAGAAAAGAAAGGATGAAAATATATTAGTGGATAATAAAAGCTGGAGGTTTTTTTTTCACCCACTGCATTCTCTGTTCATCTGGCAAAACACTGCCTGGCTTACCTATTGCAGAAAACCCCTGTGATCAAAGTGTATTTCTCCTACTGGAAACAGTTGTTATTTATAACTCATTATTTACACTGAAAGAGTGAATCCTAATTAATTTTTGTTAGGCATTTGCTCTGATTCCTCAGCTTTCCAAAGGGAAGGAAGAGGTCAAGAATCAGAGTTCATGAAAGGATTTGCTCTGCTGAGATGCTTTCCAAAGGTTTTTGTTGCACCTGGAATTTGTCAGCCATATCCTCTTGGGCTGCACAGTGGGGAGTATTACGCATGAATTTTAGAAGCTAGTGAAGTAGGATGTTTGGGGATTAGAGCCTTAAGCAGTACCACACACTTTTCTTCCTGTTCCATTTCCCTTTCTTCAGTCCTAGAAGTCCCTTCCCTGACCTGTGTCTCTGTGGCAGAGACAAGATTTTGGGGTTAGGCAACACCAGGCTGATGTAGCTAAAAGGAGAAGATCTTTAGAGGCAGAATTCACTCTCCTACCTTGATCAGGTGCGATTATAACTACAGCTGAAGGAAGTTCCTAAAGGCTGCTGGAGTTGAGAGGAATAGTGATGTGTGCAGCGCTCTGATTTGGCATATAGGCAGGGAAATGTTACACAGTTTGGACTTAAATTTACATTTCCATGAAGCTTAAAAGTTTATGGATCTGTATTTTTGGTCCAAGGACCATCTTCTCTTAACGAGGTGAGAACTTCTCCTTGTCTTTCCAATTTAGTGTCATTATCCTTAAAATTTCTGCTTAGAAACAAAGTCTCTGGATTATGTTCATATGTGTATCAGGTTTGCTTGTGCTGAATTGACTTCTAAGGGGAAATCTTCAAGTGTGTCACTCAGTCACCTGGGAAGTGTCCTGAAATCTATCTGTGAATAGTGAATACTTAGGGGAAAGAAGGAAATGCCCAAACATGAATGATGAAAATAAAATTGGAAAGGATGCAAGATTCCACATCCACATTATCATCACAGCTTTTTGACTCTAACGTTTTATACTGTTATCAATTGCAGTTTTAATAGTTGCAGCTGTACTGCACAGCAGTTAGAAATAAAAGTTTGCAATGGCATGGTGTTTAATGAACATATAAGTAGCATCTCTTTTTCTAATGGTTCTTTTTTTAATTATTTTTAAACAATGAGATTTGGGCATTTAAATCTTGGGCTGCTTTGAAAACCACAGCCTTTGTTCCTTATTTGGCATAGATTTCAAATAAGGAGAGAAAGTCAGAGTCTGGAGCTGGATAAAAAGTTTCCCAGACTTTAGAGAGTATTTGGGCTTGGGATTTTTGTTTCATCCTTTCTAAGGAAAGAAGTCAGGCAAGAAGTTATATGCATTAAAATATTTTTTATATGTACTAAAATATTTATGTGGCTCTCATCACTAGTTTTTGAGTGAATAGATTTGGATTTGAAGTTTACCAGCAGTCAGAGTCTGGCTCAAGATTTTAATTCAGAGCCATCTTTCATTTTAAATCACTTCTATGGATTTATGACCCTACTTGTTTTTTTTTTGTTTGAAACACAATACATTTCAGACGTTTTGGGCTGCACATTGATTTAAATTGGCAAAATGTAGCAGAGTTGTCTGTGGGTAATGAACTTGTGGATATAATACGAAGCTGACACTTGTAAATGTCAACCTTGACCTACAGCGCTCTTTGCTTTAATTAAAATTTTTGTGAAGAGTCTTGACTAGTCAAAGATCTATGAGAAAGGGCAAAACACAAGTACTGTTTGTAGTGAATGTGCCATAAAAGCTTAAAAAATGAAATACATTTCTAATACTTAAAAAAAGGAAGAAGAGATAAATACACCAGCTCCAGCTTCAGGATAAATTGCTTAGGAATATGGGAAAGTGAAAAAGCAAAAAGTTTTATGTATTGCTTCCTGAAATTAATGCAAACAGGTTTTTGCAGCTGTGTGTAATTACAAGTTAGAAACTGTTTATTTAACAATGATATATTTATACATTTACTAGGAAATACAGCATTAGTTGGAGAGGCATTAAAATATCTGTTAAGCTATCTGTTATAGTATCTGCAAACTGAAGCCTTTATGAAGTAGTATTCTTGCATTCAATCATCTTCAGTTTCCTGTAAACACAGCAAGAAAGGCATAATCCAAGGGGGAAGTTCATGGAGGTTCTCACAGAAACAGAGATGTTCACCTTATAAGTTTATTTCTCTCTCTCTCTCTCTCTTTCTTTCATACAAATTTTAACACCTGTTTATATCTGAGGATTACAGATTTTTATTTTCATGAGTTTGTCCTTGAGTCACTTTTATTCGGTTAAAAAGTTATAGCATCTCCATTTCTGACACAAGAAAACTGAGCTCTGAACTCAATTTTGAACTGAATTCAAAACAGTTTAGGACAGAGAGGGGATTTGGATGTCTACAGCTAGCCCCACAGACACCTGCAGTTTTACCAGTAAAGTTTCTCATTCATATGAAGTAATATATGTCCAGAGTGGTTCCCTTTTTGTCAGGGCAGAGCAATTTGCTGCCCTTGTGTGTGGATCAGGCAAAATTTGATCCTTGGGCAGACATCCCCTCTGGGACCCTGCTGCTATCAGCACCGTCAGGGTTTATCTCCTAGATTAGGCTCCATATAGAGTGCAGTGGCAGCCTTTGCATTTGTTTAAAAAACAAAACAAAGCAAAAAAAAGTGTGGGGAAGAGTAGGGTGGTAATGGTACCCCAGGTTACACAACAGTCTTCTGGTTCAAGCATTTGACAGACATGTGATGCAGTTCCTTCCCTCGATTTCCTATGATTGTAGCCCATATACTGTAGCCATGTTACTTCCTGAAAAAGTACCACAACTATCAGAGGATACTTGATGTATTGAGGATACCTGAATTTCAATTCTTGCTTAAAAGCTGTCCGTGTGTTACATTAACTCACACAGCAAATAGAAGTTAGTTTTTGTAAGTCACAGGCTAGCATCCTAGCCATTCATATTAAAACCAGAAGATGGAATTTATTTAATTTTATTCTTGGGTAATTTTTTTCTTCATCTTCTTGAATTAATTTAGTGGTGTTGAAAAGTTCTGAAATTCTTTCCTGGACTAGATTAAATATTTAAAACAATGGGAGTTGTTTGGTAGACTTCAGTGGAAATTAGACCAGGCAACTTATTAAAAGGCAAGATATAGCAAGAACAAACAATAACGCCAACTATCCCTTTTGGTCCTTCTTCTACACATATGCAGGCGTGTATGCATGCAGACACATGCACTTCACATTAGGAGTTTCAACTTTGATCTCCAGTTGTGAAAATAAGTTGTTCTTCGGGCCTTTACATTTCGTGATCGTTTGAGGAGAGGTTGCCAGTGAGAGATAATCTTCCCACTACAAACTGAATTAACATATTGAATTCTTGTTGTAGGGATCATCAGACAAATGCCGGAGTATAACATACAGCACTTAGAATGGAATTATTCTGGTTTAAGGCAGTTATTTGGTGTGTGATACTCATAATCTTTAAATGACAGTCTTATTGACATGTCTGCCATGTAGGTTTTGAGAGTGGAAAGCAAGACGGAGACTGACTAAAAAAGAGCAAACCACCATGGGATGGATTACTTATAATACAGTATGCTGTTAATAGTACTGAAGTGCATGTTGTTCCTTCCGGTAGACAAAATAACTAATTAGTGATGTGCTGTTTTCACAGCTGCAAGAACATTTACTTATAAATTTCCTGAAGTGTGCAAAGCCCCCACACCAGCTAGGTGCCTTATGCTTTTGAGGGGTAAATATGAAAGCCTTTTCTCCCTGCCCCCAAGAGCCTAAGTACTTGCCTTAATTACTGATTACTGCAGATCCTGCTTTTTATTCCCATTGAGGTCAGATCTTTGCAGCTAACTTCAATGAGAATATAATAAAAGCAGTAGAGAGGAGGATGCCTCACAAAGAGGAGAAAACCTTTTATAATAAACCTCATTAACTATGAGAGATATGATAGCTTTCTCTGCCCTGTAGAGAGTTGGCTTGCAGTTTGGTGTGGAAGTGTAAATGCTGTTTAAAGGCAGAATATGAACTCTTAACCCATTCTGGGACTCCTTACACAGAAAGCAAGCTAAGCAATCTAAGAAACAAAAAACATGGACCTGGGGAAACAACACCTAGAAAAATGCAAGGTTTTTGACCAGGTGGGAGAAACTCGAAGCAGTAAAGAGTGTGTATTATCAGCAAGACATTGGTACTCTACCTGATGTGCTCTACTAGACCTTGGATGATGAGACTATGCTCCTTTTCATACCTCTAGCTGTGGTTAAAAATCCTCCACTGAACAGTGCTATGACACTAAAGGGGAGAAAAACACATGGTTTTTTTTCTATACTCCCAAACTTTATTAATATGTTAATTTTCACAATGTTAAGAAGCTTTTAATCTTGCCCTGCCCTGGGGTACGGTTTTCACAAACAGTCGTCACTGATCTAATCCTTCTCCCACTGAAGTTGAAAATAAAGCTTCCATTAACTTAAATGGGAGACAGAATTAGGCCAACTTTAATCCTTTTCAAAACAGTACCTGGTGCATGGACTTGCTTCCTGCCTGAGCCCTCAAATAGGAAATTACAACTGAGATTATAGCATGATAATGCAGCTCTTTGTCTGCACTAAATCAGACTAGAGGCTGGATCGTAATCTTAATGGTAGGGGAAGTTTACATCTCTACTTGTCTGATGCTTCAAACCATCTGTAAAACAAACTAAATAATTTATCACTTTTAAGGGCTAGAAGACTACTGTGTAAATCTCTCTTCTGTTTGCAGCTGCCATCTCTGCATTCAGTGAAAGTAAAAAATTGTAAGTGAAGACTCCAAGTTTCTTCTTCCTCTGAATAGCCTGAAACCTGAAATCTTTCTGGCTCTCTGCTGGGATGGGGAAAGTGGTGGTTTTGCATCTGTAGGCAGGTTTCATTCATGTAGAGTGGTAGACTGGTGTGAGGTAGCCCTGCTGCTAGTCATATATTATAGGGATATGTCTTCAGGTTAACATCATCTGACTCTGAATCCTTAATTCATAAGAAGAACAACTAATTCTGACGGTTCTTATAAATTCCACTAATCCTCAATCACTGATGATATTTGCTTTTCCCTCTACTTTAATACACATTTATTTTGTGTCCTTTACAAACTGTCAGTGTGTTTATTGCTTGGCCTTCTTGTTGCTTCTTGTCTATTATAGGTCTGCAGTAATTGTTGTGCTGCATAGGGCTGTGTAGAAATGTAATCAATTTTTCTCTACAGCCATAGGATAAGTTTTGTGATTGGCATGTTGTGATGAATGAATCTGGGATGTTAGTGGATAAATTAAACAGATTTGGATTTGGATTTATCCAAAAACAATTTTTGTAGTAAATCAGCTCAATAAAACATGAAAAACATTTTCAGTGCCTCAGTTGCAATGTTATTTGCTCCAAAATTAAATGTTTCAGTTTTAGGTGACCAGGCCAAGTTCCAAATGAAAACATATTGGTTTAAGAAGAATATTGAAGTGATGCTCTTTAATTTTCCTTATTTTCTGTGCCTACTTCATGCCTTTCCTTTTCCTGTGTCTGAAACTGCCAAATTTATGGCACTAGAACTGCAGTCTGACCTTTACTGATTGCCACTAAATTTTTGCCTAGTTCTAGCTGCATTGTACTCCCGTTGCACCAGTGTGGTAGGAGACAATACTGAAAGCAGAGTCTGGGCAGTCTGTTTTCTTGCGTGCCATTGTGGACCATGAGTCACATATGAGATTGCATCTCTGTGCTCTGTTTGTCATCTACAAAATGTATGAAATAAATATAAAAGCCAATAGCAATTACATTCATGAAAAAACGTTCTGGAAGAGATGTAAAAATTCCTAGCTTAAGAATGTAACTGAAATAATATTGCTGGAGATGAATGGGTTATAATTTTCCTGTGCTTATTGTATGGTTTTCTGAAGCATCTTTGCTGGCTACTGTAAGGAGTAGGGACGCTTAACTGGATGAAGTACTAATGCAAGCCAGTATGGCAAGTTCTAAAATCTTTCTTGTGTAGCAAGATAGTTACTGCTAACTGTTCTTTCTAGTGTATGTGAAGATATTCAAATAAAAAGCACTTGAGAAGGAAAAAGTATTATCAGTAGGTAGTGCTGATGAATACAGTTACTGTGTCAACAGAGCAACCATGGGAGTTTGAGCAGCAGTAGTAATCTTTAAGACCCCGCACACTGGCAGATGAAACGTTCTGAACAGGAGGAAAAAAAAAAAAAAAAAAAGGTTGATCATTAGAAGACAACCAACTACTTTAAGCAACAGCCTTTTCTTAATCAATGCTTGTGATGCAAATAAAAACAGCTCCATAACTAAATATAGCATAAAAGTCCTCAAAAGCCAGTCAATAAGCAATAATTTCTTTCACAGCTGGAAGCATGTTTTGCCTTGAGTGAAACCGACAGACTGTGCTTGCCTATGTGATGATTATTTCAATTAAGTTAGAAAGGAGAATGTTATTTGGGAGCTGCTCTCTTGAAAGGTATTCTTGTAAATGTATGCGTTATTTCCCAACTCTTCTCCTCCTTTCCAAAATGCTGCAGACCTTAATAAAAGGTAAAGCCTAGGAGGTTTGAATGCAAAGTTAATTTGTGATTCAAATACAGCTGTTGCACAGAGCATCATCGGAATTGCTCTTTCCTGTGCTCCCACTTGCTACTCCTGTGTAGTTACTAATCTCAAAATGTTAAAGTAGACTTTTGTGTTGGATTGAACCTACCAGTTCCTGGGCAGCACTGTAACTGGATGTATGCTACTTGAGAGCTGGTAAATGGGAAAAAAAAAAAAAAAAAAAAAAAAAAAAAAGGCAGCTCACAGAGGAGGAGAAGAAAAGTAGGCCTGGTGTATTTGGCCCCTGATATAGTGATCCTTTCAGGCACCTCAGTAGAGCTCCAGAATGGCTCAAACTCAAACAGATTAAAAAACGTGGTCTACGAGACTGGTTACATGAATGATGTCAAATGGAAGGACAAATTTTAACTGATTCACAAAGTTAATTTGTCGTTACCAGATCAGGAAACTGAATGTCACAGTGCTCTTTTGAAGCATCCTCCTTGACTCTCACCAGGAAGTGAAAATCTCAGTGTCTTACTGACAGAAGCCCGTGACTGATATTCACAAAACCCTTGGAGCTACATTTTTGAGTATCTTCTTGCAGTTCATTTGTCTTGTTATAGAAAAGGCATAATTTTTGAAGAGTACTCTTTCTATGCTAGAATGATGGTAATCATTTAGAAGGTAGCATCTATTTTGTTGTTCAGTCTCTGTTTCTGACAGCATCTACGAAATCTGATTGTTTTCTCAATACAGAAAAATAGTAATAATAAAAAAGGAAGGCATATATAGAGCCATGTGCATTACATATCCAAGTTGCCAAAGACCTTGTTGTAGGCACTGTGCTGGGTTTTGAAGCAATTTCTACCTTAGCTTCATCTGCAGCTTCTACACAGATACCTAACTTATTCTTATCTTCCTTCTACTTAAGTAACCAGGCTTGCTGAGGTTTTCCCTTTTGTTTTCATACCTTTTGTATATTTGGGAAAGAGAAGAGACTGCCAATCATTTTTTCTTAGTGGTTAAACTGATCTGTTTTGCTAGAGTTACATGAGTATAGAAGAAATTTTGAACTCCCACAAGGGATATTTTATGTTGTTTGGTTATTTTTTCAAACAATGACCTCTTTTTTCTTGGAAGACATTTACGTTTTTGTAAGAAGCCTTTTAGGATGCTAAATATAACTTTGACTCTATTGTGCTGTTCAATTTGTATTTCATGACTTAAAAAGTATTTAGACTGTCATAACATTCATTTCTGGGTCAGGTGCTCTTTTCTTTTTTCTTTCGATTTTGAATAATTTGTGCTGTAGGTTATATATGATATGCCCACGATTCATGTGATGAACATGAGGCTGAGAAACTGAGTTTTATGGAACACCTCCAGAGAGAACAGATTTTTTCCCCTCTCATTACAGCCAAGGAGGAAGGATCCCCTTTGTAGTTAACTTTTTTTTAATTTTTATTTTTTATCAGAATTGTATTCTATTTTACTATGCCTGTTCTAAGACTGTTTTTAAACTACTACAGAACAGCAAAATCAGCAAGGATTTCCACAGCAAAAAGGAGGAGAATGGCAAAGTAAGTGAGCTGTTGATTTTCTGGTAAAAATTCGTGTTGCTTGCCATAGGATCCTAAGTCCCTTGCACCTAACTGGCGGAGGTGTTTTGTTGGGCTTTTATTTTTGCTAAACTAACCATTCATCTAAACAGAACATTAGACAGGGCACATCAGGTATATCTAAGGACTTTGCGGTGGTGCTGTTTCCAGGTTATACTTGGTCACTCCTTGAAAAATAAAAAGCAAAGTTATTGACTTGCTGTAATTAAGAGAGAGTTTTTTTTTTCTTTCTTTTCAGTAAAGGCTCACATATGCAATGAGTCTCTCTTGATCAAAGCCATTGAGTGGTGGATAGATGGAGATGGATAGCTTTAGGTGACCCTTAGCATCATAAAACTGTGATAGAGCCTGAAAGTATGGTACAACACAGAAATTCTTCACAGTCAAAAAAGATTCTCCTGAGATTAGTGTAGAACAACACATCTTGGTGTTGTTAAGATGTTCTCTCAAGCCTGTGTTCTTGGCAGTTATTCAGTTTGGCTGGTCTTTTTGTTTTTCCAACTGTATATGGACTTCTTTTGTTTCAAATTATTCTGTTGATTGGCTGCAGATGTACAGTAAAACAAAAGACATTTTGGTGTACATTTTCGAGTGACTAATGATTAGCATTGGTTGGAAATTTTTCCATTGAAATGGTTTGACAGGCATTTGTGGTTCCAACAAAGTTGGTATTTTTTGTGAAAATACATCAGTTGTGCCAAAGAGTCATCCTGAAATTCATGGTTTATTTTAGGTCAGCTTGTTAATGGCCCTAAGTTGCTGCATTGTTTCAGGGTAGTGCTTAAGACTCCTGTGTTGTATGACATTGTTTATTGCTGTGGGCTCCACTGATCACTCTACCTTATGCCTCAGTGTCTCCTGTTGGATATGGCATGATAGCAACGTGGGAATTGTAGGGGTTGCCTGTGATGCTTTCAGAGAGAGAATATATCTCAGAGGGGGATGTGGATAAGACCACAGCTCTTGTGGGGAAGTTAAGGCAGCATTAAGTTTGCAATTGCAACTTGGTAGGGGATTTGTATGATTAGTGTGCAAAATGTAGTTGTGAAAAGTATAGAGTTTCCTTTTGAAAAATACTTTCATCGGTCCTAATAGAAATAAAATCTCTTATTTATAGGCTGACTCATACTAGCATCTGTAATTCTACCACCTGATTATTTCTTCCTTTTCGTAGAGGTGCCTAGAGATTGCTCAGTTTTAAAATCACAAGGCTTTTTTTAAAAAAGCGACGCAACAACAATAACAAAAGTTTTGTTTCTTTTTATGTTAATTCTGAGAGTATCATTATAAGTTCTCTTCTTCATAAGTACAAGGGCTTGAAACTTAACTTTCATTAAGAAAATAAAAAAATCTTTAATAGTTTTCAGGAACTATGATGCTAAGGGAGAAAAAATCATATCATTAGACTTTCATGGAAGTCATGAGAACCGACAGCTATGGCATAGTGACAGTGCTGGCCTTCCAAAGACATGTAAGAGCTGTTGTACAGGAGTAAATGTAATATTTGTTTTGGTGGTGATTGTTTTTCTCATCTCTGCATAAACCAGTAGATTCCAGGGAAACCTGGAAGCAACTTTACCATTATCTTTCCTGTGCTTCATGAGTCCATGGTAGTCCACATACAGGGCTGTCAGTCAATGTGATCCCAAGACCACATCACTTGAAGGAAGATGCTTTCCTCCCTTTCATGCTTCCCCAAGAAAAAAATGAATGGAGAGAGAAAAGGAGGGGAAGAGGAAAGAAAACAGGAAAAGAATGAGGGAATTTGTCAGAAAAACATTGGGAGACCTTTTGGGTCTCCCCAAATTCCTTTTGGAATTTGAGAAAAGGTTGGGAAGCTGCCAGATTCTCATTTGGTGTAAACCATTTCCAGTGATTCCAAGGGAATTGTGCTAACTTACATCCCCCATATATTGGACATCCAATCCTTTAATAGCAACAAACTGAAAGAACTGATTGGCAAGTCATATGGCGTTTGTTAATAACTAGGAAAACTGCAATGTGGCCAGATGCATAAAATAGAAAACTTTCTGGCAGTGTTTTTTTTCTCCTCCCTACCCTAGTGGTCATTTTAGAAAGTCTAATAAATATCTGCAGTTCCGTAATACTAAATCATCAGGATTGCCTTTCAGCATCCTTTTCCCTCTCCCCACTACCTTTTAATTCTATGTGTAAACTACAGCTCAGAGCTACTACTCATGGTTGTTCTTGCTCATTCTAGATGTCATCTCCAAGCATATGGAGGAAAAGAAGGTGATCAGGAGTAGTCAGTATGGATTCACTGGGGAGAAATCCTGCTTAACCAATCTGATAGCCTTCTATGGTGGCATGACTGGCTGGGTAGGTGAGCGGAGAGCAGTGGATGTTGTCTACCTTGACTTCAGCAAGGCTTTTGACACTGTCTTCCATAATATCCTCCTAGATAAGCTCGGGAAATGTGGGTTAGACGAGCAGACTGTGAAGTGGATTGAGAACTGGCAGTATGGCAGACCTCAGAGGGTCGTCATCAGTGGTGTGGAGGCTAGTTGGAGGCCTGTGGCTAGTGGAGTTCCCTAGGGCTCATTTCTGGGTTCCATCCTGTTCAACTTTTTTATCAATGACCTGGATGAGGGGACAGAGTGCCTCCTCAGCAAGTTTGCTGATTCTACCAAGCTGGGAGGAGTGGCTGACACACCTGAGGGCTGCACTGTCGTTCAGAGAGACGTGGACAGGCTGGAGAGCTGGGTGGAGAGGAACCTCCTGAGGTTCAACAAGGGCAAGTGCAGAGTCCTGCACCTAGGGAGAAATAACCCCAGGCACCAGTACAAGCTGGGGGCTGACCTTCTGGAAAGCAGCTCTGCAGAGAAGGACTGGGGAGTGCTGGTGGATGTCAAGTTGACTCTGAGCCAGCAATGTGCTCTTGTGGCCAGGAAGGCCAATGGTCTCCTGGGGTGCACTAGGAAGAGTGTTGGCAGCAGGTGGAGGGAGGTGATCCTGCCCCTCTGCTCAGCCCTGGGGAGGCCTCATCTGGAGTATTGCGTCCAGTTCTGGGCTGCCCAGTCCAAGAGAGACATGGAGCTACTGGAGAGAGTGCAGCATAGGGCTACGAAGATGATCAGAGGGCTGGAGCATCTGCCCTATGAGGAACGGCTGCGAGAGCTGGGCCTCTTCAGCCTGGGGAAGAGAAGACTGAGGGGGGATCTTATCGATGTGTACAATACCTGAAGGGAGGGTGTCAAGGGGACAGGGCCAGACTCTTTTCAGTTGTCCCATGTGACAGGACAAGAGGCAACAGGCACAAACTGAACCACAGGAAGTTCTGCCTGAATGTGAAGGGGAATTTCTTCCCTGTGAGAGTGATGGAGCACTGGCACAGGTTGCCAGAGAGGTTGTGGAGTCTCCTTCTCTGGAGATATTCAAGGCCTGCCTGGATGCAACCCTGTCTATCATGCTCTAGGTGACCCTGCTGAGCAGGGTGCTTGGACTAGATGATCTCCAGAGGTCTCTTCCAATCTTACTGATTCTGTGATTCTGACAATGCGAATATACTGAATGCAAATATTTTTCCTTGAATTTAACAACAGTGGACCGATGTAATTTCTTTGAAGTCTGCAGTTATACACTTGGAATGAGTTAAGTCCACTGAGTGCATCTTGGGCCAAAGCAAGGGTGGGATATAAATGTGTGAAGTGACCAAATTTATTGGAAAACTTTTCATTTATATTAAGTACTTGTCTCTATGGCAAGATACTCACCTTGATGCCTCTTTATTGTTTGACGTACTTGTAAAATTCACTGAAACTTTACATCTCCAACATGTCAGTGTCCTGAGGCGTAGTATTTCTATTGTTAATCCATTTGGAGTCATGGGGAATTTTGTTACAGTTTGTGCAAGAGAGGGGACATCTCTTTTGCAGCATAAACTTGTTTTTATAAGAAACTACTTTTTAACAAAAAAGTAGTAAATGTTTTTTCTTCAATGTATCCTTTCTCAAGGTTTTGCTGAAGTGGCCAGAAATGCTCAGAAAAGTGAATAAGCTGCTTAATGTCCTATTCCCTTGTGACTTGTGACTTTATCTTAAAAAAAATCCCCTGATAAACATCTTCCCAATTACTTAGACATCTGTCCTAGTATTATCCAGGAATAGGATAATAGGGATAATAGGAATAGGAAAGAGAAGAGACAAACTGACCAAACGTAATTCTTGTAGAACAGGGACATAAGGAGATCAGATTGATAGCTGAGTACATGAAGGATTTAATGTTATCCAAGTACTTAAAGTACATGCTCATGCAGGCACTAATAACCTCAGACAATATCTATAATATCTTTCATTGGAGAATTGAATAGAAAAGCCCACTCAGTTGTACCCCGTAGTGTGCTGAGCTCTAACTTACTAAAATTAATTTTACAATTAGAGAGCATACCGAATCTGTGAATTAGCACCATAGTGATAGGAATAGATGTCATTTGCTGCTGAATGAGCAACAGAAAATATCATGAGTGTACCTTGCAATATTGTCTCATGTCTGCGGACAACCAATTCAAACTCCCTGAAGTCAGCCTCTCCTTAAAACCTTATTCTAATGTTTGTCTAGCCAGAGGCATATTGCAGTGGTTGCAGAAAGCACTCCCACTGCAAGTCCTAACCCCTCTATCCCTTTCCCTCACTCTGCCAGATACCCTGAGCAGAGTCTGTTCAATCAGCTCTCTCTCTTCAGCTAAAGCACATACAGACCTAAGATAAAAAATACAGTTTTCTATATTGTCAACCCCCTCCCACATAAACACATTTCATTAAATCAAATTTTTACCAACACCTTATAAGAATATAATTTTCTTTTGCATTAGGTTAGTTTAAGACATAGATTTAGACTCTTGGTGCCACAGCCATGTGATGCCAGCAGAATAACAGGGAGTTTTTAAAGCAGAGTTGAGGGTAGAGGGGACTGAACAGGCACTTTTCTGTGGCTGCACTAGAGTGCTTATTAAGAAAGATAGTGCTGGGAGAGTCAAGAAGTTTTTTACTTTTATACTACAACTAGCTAGGTAAAACCAGCTGCATGTTAGTGAAAATGTGAAAAGGGGCTATTGATAGTGGTGGTCATCAGTGGTAGAGTATTTGAAAAGACCTGGTGGAAGAACCAGCCATGCAGTAGTTTTTTAGTGTCCTCAACAGCATGGCAATTCTGCAGAAAGCTGTTTCTGTTTGTCCCACTCTTCATGACTTCACAGAGAGATGGTGCAGATGAGCTACCACCAAACATGATGTGACAGTTTGATACTATGCAGATTTTAATTAGGTGGTGTTACAGTAAAAAAGATTTTAAGGAAGGGAGTGTTCATTCCTGTTCTGTTTACACAATGACATGAATCTGTCACGGAGATGGTTAGTCACATAACCCAGATCTACTTTTTGTGAATGAGCCAGGGGCAAGATGATTCCCACATGCACTTGAAAGTGGGAATAATGGGGTTTTGTCAGAGGAGGCCCTTTACAGTAATATGATATGTGATGTTAGGTGCTTAAGGTTTGTCTGCCTTATAAACCATGTTCCTATTCTCCTTGTTTGAGTCAATTAAAGTGATTTTGTGCAGGAGTAATTAAATAAAAGCATCATGTTCTCCAAAGACATATAAGAAAGCTAGCATAGTATTTACATACTATATATTGATGTTGAGCTTTCAGCTTGTGTTAGAGGGCTTTTCTGCTCTAATTCTTTTGATTTACCTTAGTGAGTCAAGCAGTTGTGTGACTTAAATTGTTCCTACACACACACACACACTGAGGCAGGCTTTGTGCAAAGCATTCAGGCGACATGGTGTTCCTGTGACACAATGCTGTGGTTGAGATGGAAGTGTGTTGGTACTGTCTTGATACATTGTGCTTAAGGCTCCACATTTTGCGGTAGTCACTAATAGTTGCCATGTCTTTATTCCTTATGTCAGAAAGCTCAGCTTTCTCTCTAAATTCTGAGTGGAGAATGACTGGAAGATATCTTTCTATCCCAAGGAAGGAACACAAGAAAGATCTCTGGGGTCTAGCCTGTCTAGCTGCAGACTTTCTGCTAGGAGTTACCTGCAATGTGAATAAGGGAACATTGCATCCTTGGAAGAGTGTTGCTGAGGAAGTCAACTCAACTCCTTCTGGAGGCATGTAAAGATGTCACATTAGTGCATAGATAAGATTCTACGTTTCTTTAGGCTGATTCTGGTTATTGTACATATATGTTGCAATGCTGGGAAACCATATAAAACCTAAGCCTGTTGAGACTGTTGACAAACAGAATTTTGGATTTGACTTCAGTGAGAGTTACAGTGGTCCCTTAATATTGTTCATTGTAATCTTTGATGAACTCTGGCAGATGAAGTAAGGAGTACATTTTTAGAATCATATTTTTAAAAACCTTTAACTCATGCAATTAACAATTTCTTGTCTTTTGCTTTTAGCTGTTATGCTAAATTACCTTTTCTCCTGGGTTCTAGTATAGGTTTTCTATCTAGGAAGTCCTGTACCAGGGAGTACCACGAGAGGGCACCCGGAATACACTGCTACTGGTGTCCTCCTGAACTGTGCCAGCCAAGTCTAGAGCAGCACAGGCACACCTTACTTCAGAGCGCTGTTCACTGTTTTTCCATGGATACCTTCATTCAAAGTGCCTAATGAACTTAGCTATTTTAGTTCATCCTTCCACAGGTAAGGGATGACACATGCACACACATCTGCACATGCTGAAGTCAGCGTGCTTCTTCTGTGAAAACACGTAGACACCCAAAATTGAGTGGGTCATTGTCAACACTATTTTTGTATGGGTCAAAACATAAAAGCAACAATTTCATAGTAAAATCAGGAAGCTCATAGAAATATTCAAGCTTGCTAAAGCTAAAAATGAAAGGGAATTGCTTTGAATTTCCAAGTTTACATGAAGTTTATTCTTTTGTTACTGGGCAAACTTAATGATTTTTGTGAGGTATTGTCATATTAAGGAAGTCATTCTGTAACTTCTAGTCTGGATAAAAAAATTATGAAAAAAATATATGTAGATGCAGACATCTTTCATGACAAGATGTAAATTAGATAATTCCAGACCCCCGTAGTTTTCTTCCTGTCTCTATGGATGAAAAGAGTTACTGCTGGAAGCAGAAAGAAGTTGCCATAAAAAGTGTTCAGATCAGAATATGCTTCTGACATGTGTCTGTAATTTCTCAGAAAAGGGATTGATCTAACCTCAGTTTAGCCACCTGAAAGCTACAATCCAAACAAATTACCAAACCATCCCTTGAACTGTTAGAGAAAGATGCACCTAGATACTAATTCTTCCTGTCTTTCTTGGAACTACCCCTTAAAATGGGAAAAACTGCCCTTTGGATTTGCTTAATTTTAGCTGGGAATGTTGGGAAAAGCCCAGGGGCCTGACTTTTAGATGACTTAACTGGCCAAGATAAATCCCAAAGTAGGGGACCATAACTAGCTGAACATTTGGTAAGTTAAGAGAATCAATGATCCTTATTGTCTCTTTGACACTACTGACCATGTTGTGACGTGCTCGGCAGATAATCGATGAAAGCTCCATGAAGTGACATTAATTTGGCTGATAACATTTCCTATTTAAATTCGGGGACCATCCTTAATGTAAAAATGTTGGTTTTGTTTTGATTCTTATATAATAGAATACATCTCAATAAAGGGATAAATCATACAGAATAAGACACCTTTTTCCCTTTTCCTTTCCTCTGTCCTCTTTCCTTTTCCTTTTGCTAGAAGCGCTGAAACAAAAAGTAACAGTGCTTTCAAACTGTGGGAGACTTAATAACATCAGAAATAGGAAACTAAACTTTGAGGCTTTGCTGAGGCTACAGAAACACTGCACAACATTAGAGAAGATAGAGAATGTATTCCAGGACCTGAAGGCAGAGCTGACACTGAACCTTCCCTTCTTTTCTTTGACTTTAAGCTCTCTGAGCAAAGGTTGTCTCTTCCTTTGTGTTATATAAAGATTTGGATAGCATGAGCCAAAACCCAAAGTGACTGGAGCTTTTTTGTGATCTTATAAGGGTGATCAGTGAGTTCAATATTGTGACAAACCATTCAGATATCTGGTATGCTCTCCAATATTTTAAGGTAATAGTTATTTTGCCTAGGCTAGGTACAGAAAATTTTCATTAATATAGGAAAATTTAAATACAAAAAAGGCCATCAATATAGGTTTCTGAAAATGCGGCCACAATGCCCTTTATTTTTCCTTCTGAAAGTCGATAAGTTCTTTCAGACAAACATCCTCTGCACTTTTATCATATTCTTATTAAATTTCAGAATAAAAGACTCAGGATGTATGTGTTCATATTTTTAATTAATCATATGTTTTCTGTCTTTCTATAGCTATAAAGAAGGTGGCTTGGGGGATTTTTTTTTTTTTAACCCACTCCTTATTTTTTTTCTCTATTTGCAAAATGTGGATAGCTCCACTTTACTTTTCAAGGAAATGTGAGGGTAAAATCCATTAATGATTTTGAGACCTTCATATTAAACTTGCAAGGGCCATGTAAGTACTTAGATGTCAAGAAATATTAAACAATCTGCTACCAAAGTCTCTGTTTCTCATTGCCTTTTTGGTGTGGTTCATTAGTGTGCACTCAGAGATGACCTTAGTGTTGCTTGTGGCACCCTTTCAGATCTTGTTTAAAGCAGCTATTGAGTGACTCACCGTGTTAACGATATGGAAACTTTCCCAGAGTGCGTTTAGCTCCACTGTCTTACACTTTAGAAGATGGAGCTGATCAGGAAGGCTGTTAGAGATGACTGAATATATTTATAACAGATAGACTGTTCTCCCCTCCTTTGGAACATCTGATGATGATTAAAAAAAGAAAAAAAAGAAAGAAAAAGAAAAGAAAGAAAAAAGAAAAAAACCTTCTGGCTGGGGCTGGTAGCAAGGAAACACAGGTTGTTTTTGTGTCGCTGATGATATATCTTCAGAGGATTACACATGCCAGTTGCTTGACTTTAAGGAAAATTTTCATGCTAGAGTGATGACACAGATGTAGTATTGATCTAAAATAATTTTTGTATTGCCAGTGCTTCTGTTCTCTTTGCTGCTTTAGGGATGGTACCAAGCCATACAATTCAAATCTGAACTAAAAGATTCCTAAAATGTGAGTTCAGATGTGAGCTTTTCACTGAGTTGTTTTCAAAATTGGGATCATTCCTCCCTGTGTCAATTTCTTTGTTTTTGTTTGTTCCTTCACTGAAATTTGTAAGTGCGTGTTTTTACCGTCTCTTACTGTCACTGTGGAAATTAGTATGGTGTCGTAAGTCTGATACTTTGACTTCAGATTCAGAGGAAATAGACTGTCAAGAAGCGAATAGAACCTGTTGAGTACAGAATAGTGTTAGAGACTGATGAACTTGGAGTGGAACTTGACATCAGATTGAGGATTCAGAATCTAAATTCTAATGGGAATTTTCCCAGGACTGAGAAGAGAGGAATTCAGATGTGCCCTTCTGGTCTTTTTCTGAAACACTCTCTAGGAGGATGGATATAGCAGTCCGCTTCACAGTCATCTATTACAAGTTTATTTGGAAGAAAAAAAGGGAGTTAAACACATATGAATGGCAGTGTAACAAAAATCGAAAGCTTCTGAGACTGTCAGGATCTAATTTCAGTTCAGTTGTTTTATTTCCTTTTTGAGTTGCCATTAGCTTTGCAGCATCTCCTTTTTCTCTTTTTTTTCTCCCTGACTGAAAGTCTCAAGCAATTTGACTGGAAGAAAAAGTTTGAAAAAAAAAAGTTGTAACTGCTCAAGTCTGTCTGAAACTGAAGGTAGCATGAAACAGATTACCTGGAAAAGGATAAATCACATCAACTGGAATTAATGGAAGTATCTACTTTAAGTGTCAACATTAACTTTTTTATTGCTGGTCAAAAAAGAAAAAAGAAAAAGAATGATGATCACCTGAGGAAAGCTTGCATGATTTCTCATCTTCATAAGTCAGTGAAAAATACCCAGGAGATGAAGTGGATAGCTTTTCTGAGCTCTGTTATTTTTCTTTATTGAGCATAGTGGTTGGCGGCAGTTTTAGCTCAGTTGGTTAGAGCGTGCTGCTGTTAATGTCAAGGTCAGGGGTTTGATCCCCGTATGGGCTACACTGAGGGTTGGACTAGATGCTCTCCAGAGGTCCCTTCCAACCTTACCATTCTATGATTCTATGGTGGGGTGTGGGGAGGAAAAATTATTAGTAGAGAAGGAGGAGGGTATCCTTTAGGCCAACTAATTATTAGATGACATAAATCCAAAGGCAGCATCAAACTTCGACAGAGGAGCAGAACCTCCAGTGCTCCTAAATTTTTGGTGAGTGAGTGAGTGAAAGATATCTAGAGATGTACATGTAGTTTGAACATCTACTACTGTCGCTGCCACCTTTCAATGAATTAGAACAATGCATCAAGATTCACAAATGCATATGCTCAGCTGTAGTAAAACTGTGCATGAATAGAAGGAAAAGATAAGCTATACTGGTTTGATAATAATAAAAAATAGTATCTCCTGTACTTCAAAATTAAGGTATGTTGTGCTTGCTCTAAGATATTTCTATGAGATAAAAGGTATCACTCTCAGTCTCAATAAGGCATTGGGATAACTAGAGGTAGATGAGGGAAGATCCCAGTGATGATTCACAGCCTGGAAAAACTGCTTTACAGTGAAAGAATTGAAATATTCAGTGTAGTTTGTAAAAATGAAATGGCCTATTCACGATATGAATGTTTGCATAGGAGAAGATAATGATGGATTCTTTAACCAAACAGGGAAAACTGCAAAATTGGCAAGAAGTTTTTTTAAACAAACAAACAAAAAACCCCCCCTTAAGTTGGATATAGAGCATGTATGTTAAGAGCCAAGGCTATTTAAGCGCTGAATGGGTGCTAAAGATTCTCTTTTCACTGGAAGGCTGTAAAAATCCATGGGATGTAGTTTGAGAAATAAATTTTAGTGCAATCAGAAGTAATGGACTTAAGAGAGTTTCATCCAAGAAGCCTGTGGCCTGACACACAGACTAGTTTCCATGTTTTCCAGCCTTGGAATCCATGAATATTGAATAAACTGTTTTTGATACAGTAAAACTTGTGTTCGTGTTGCAGGAAGAGAGCTATTCCTATGATTAGATATGATAATAGATTCAAATTTCATATGAAATAGATGATTTACTAATACATGTTTGTAGATTAAGGAAATGAAGAGAGAAAAAGAGAATTAGTCTTTCATATAGCAGATATATGAAAAAATAAGTTCAAATAATTGTTTTAAATGCTTTTATTATGATTCATTGTTATATTGCATCTCTTCATAATGGTTTTAATTGCATTCTAGGTCAGTATTTTGTTAATCATGGTTTTGGTGGTGTTTATGGTCATAACACTTTGCAGTATAGCACAATAAAGATAATGAACTATCATGAATAAGGTGTCAAGGCTCTCTGATTTAAATACTACTTGTAAGAGTATATTTGTAAGAGCCAATATTTTGGCTCATGAGTTGTTTGAATTTCTACTAGACAGGTTTTATTTTAAAGTAGCATGAGACTGTATGGCTTATTTGAAAACTAACAAGATGTTCTACTTTCCACTTGCAAGAAGAACCCTACTGCGTTTTCAGAGCTATATGTTTCCCTCTTGATTTTTGTTCTCTGATAGCTTGTATTTCTAGATAATAAATGTATTTAGGGTAGAGGATGGGCAAGGGAGCATAAAAATGGAAATAGAATAACAATGTACATCTCAGTATGTGCATTTAGAAGTTAAAATGTTGTTTTTATTGTAAGAAGTTTACATGTATAAAATGTCCTAATATTCCAAGAATAAACAGTACCCTGCAAACAGTATCAAAGCCACATCAAGGAGACTCTCTTGGATGAACTTTTCGTCTGTGCTGCTTGTTGATCTTATGTTGTGAAATGTTCTGGCAATTTGTGAAGCAGCGAACAGATGAGCTTCCTGTGGTTCTAGGAGGTGTCATGGATATTGGACCACAGTGTTTTTACTAATTACAGCTGAACACATTGCTGCCTTGTAGTCAATGTGACTCATAAAGGAGAAAATAGATAGGCCAAGTCTTTATGCATATTCATTAGACTGATATATTAACAGAGAATTATTTAGGAGAACATGCTGATATATTAACAGAGAATTATTTAGGAGAACATGCCATCTCACTGAAGTTATCAAAGGTCTTTTTTGTATTTTTTTTTTTTAGCTTTGTAAATGCTGCCAGGAAAAGAGATGATTTGGTACATGGATAATAAGCATTGCATCAAAGATATTTCTTAAGTGCAAGTGTTTACAAAACGAATTGCGAAGGGTGGTGAATTACCTGGAACACTTGCTTTCTAGATAGCACCCTTTCTCACACACCCGAATAGATGGACACAAGAGCATCACTACCATCTTGCTGGTCTGCGTTACAAAAATCCTGGCCTCAATTTCCTTTGCTGCTGATGAAGATTGAAGAGATTTAGCCCACAGACTTTAGTGGAAGGCAGCTGTTTGATCATTCCTTGCATGGTCATCTTGAAGCATTGCAGTAAAATTGTAGTTTATGTGGGGTAATCTGTACTGAAAAGATATTATTATGGGCGCAAATTTGCAGGCAGATGCATGACATAAAGCGTAGCCAGACCTCTGCCCATTTCCCACCTCCTGCCCGTGGAGTTTGGGTTCAAGGTTTAAATCTGAGCAGGCAGCCTCGTATATCTTAGGTTGAATTCTTAGTGTGAACTACAGATAATCCTTTAAAACCAGCTGAATAACTGATGGAGAGATGTGCAACTCCTGAGAATCTGGGGAGAGAGAGGGATTAGAATCAGGTCAGTTGCTGGCATTTTTAGCAGAGGCACCTAAGAGGTTTCTGGGCTGAGTTCCTTTTTTGATTCTGCAGCTGGCTTGGCTTGGTCTCAGTTGGAAAATAAAGGGATGGATCCTGTACTAGGGCTTGTCTTTGGAGGGAATCACTTTAAAAATAAATCAAGGTATTATCTCAGGTCAGAATCATTTTTCTGCAATAATTTTTGGATAGATGGTTGTCTTGTATTTTAGCTTACTCTAGTTTTGGATGCAGATTAAATGAGATAGTGTGAAGGCAAAGTTAATGTGAAATAAAGATGTCCATGCGGTGAGCCATATGGAAGCCAAATTATTAGTTGGAATCATTCAGTAATATTAGATCAGCTCTTACAGGTGTTTATGCAACTCCTCTCCTATCAATAATAGAGAACAAGGGTCACTAGAGCTGTCAGTCAGGCTCTTTCATCATGTTAATTTCTGATGTTACTAAGAACTTTTTTTTTTGAGTATTAGTTGAACGTGATCAGCTAAAAACCTTGAAAAACACATTAACTAAATCTTCAAGCTGCTTAAACATCCAGCTAGGAGGAAAAGTTCCTCTTATTGCAACATACATATGTATCGTATTTATACTGAGGATGGCTCATTAGAATTTTAGGTATATAAAGAAGTTACTTAAGGAGTAACTCTAAAACATTGACATTTCTAATATAATAACAAGTAACTATAACTGACTGGAAAAACATCTACTCTTAAATGCCAACCAAAATTTTTTTTTAGAGAAGATTGTTTCCTTTTTTTTCCCCCCATCAGAAATGTTGAAACTGATCCCAATAAATTTTTCATGTTGTTTCTAAACAACCTTTCAAAAATGATTTCGAAGAGTACATAAGATACTGGAAGGATGAAATCTAATTTTCTATTTCTTTTCTACTTTATAACAGGGGAAAAAAAGACCCCAAGGAACCAGAAGAGAGTTCTCATCTTCTCCTTCACTCCTAATTCTTGTTTCTTTTCCTTTCTTTTTCTCAACCCTTCCTTTAAAAAATAAAAAAAAAAAAAGAAAAAAAGAAAAAAAAAGACAACTAAGTGGAAAGAAAAAGATAAATTATCCTAAACTGTTTGTGAAGAATTGTAAGTTTTACATTTCCATGAAATGCAACCAAACAGCAATTTCAGATGAAGTGCAATGGTATGGTTTTCTTTTGAACTATTGTGTCAACTAAATTTGAGATTTTGATTTTTTTGTTGGAAAACTAGGAGGCTTAGTTAAAATTACCTTGTTCTAACAGAATGTGTGAAAATCAAACATTTCATCCTGGAAATTTGTCAGTACTTGTAGCAACTTGATTCGTGAAGTTTTGTGTAAATATAAAATTTCTTCGTAATGTTATTGCATGTGTTGGTCAGGTCTGTACTGTATTTCTTTGTATGCTGTTGTGCTGTTCTAGAAGTGCCAATTTTTAGGTGGGATGTGAAACTGAGTTTCTTCTTGCTTGTAAAAACTGAAAATATGATGAGCTGTTCTAAATACAGAGGAGTTATTCACCTTTCAGTCCTGGAAATTGCCAACTTTTTACATATTATTTCCCATGGTGCTCACGTTATTTCTCTTGAGGGTAGCGTTTTTCTGACAAACATATGTACAGGCATTAGGATTTTCATAGGTGATGGATTGCAATTTTGTAAAGATGTGTGATTCTGTCTTGCAATAACTATTATTTCAAGGTTTTATGAAAGCAAATTTAACATCAAAATGAGTTTTGCAGAATGAGTAGTTTCAGATACTTTTGGCTATGAGCACATAGTTCTTTGGATAATGAAATAGAATTTTAGTGTCCTTAGAGAACTGGAGTTTGCACAGATTCCACATGCAGTCTATGGTTAAATCTGTAAAATGCCTTGAGACTTTTTTGATCCTTATTAAATTGACTTGATTTATAGTAGACAGACTGAGCAAGGAAATTAAGAGGCACAAGGAGTATAGTAAGCACCCCCATACTATAGTATGAGAGAGAGGAGCTGAAATCTCTGTTCAGATGGAAAACATGGATCTTGGTATGGGAGCTAAAGAATGTTGTAGGGAGGCTATAGTACGTGCTGAGAATAACAAGCAAAGACCTATATTTAGGAATCTGACACATTCCTGAAATGTAGTTTAGTATTTTGCATGTTATTATATGGATCATATTCTTAAAAAATGCATCTAATATTGGATACTAAAAGTGCCTGCTGTCATGCTGCAATAATAACTATAATTAATTGTGGGTAGTAGTTATGTGTATATATTGTTGTTTATCTTACAGATGTCAGAACAGTTTGCAAAGATCATCAATATTACTGTATTGATGGGAAAGTGTCTCTTTTTAAGGAAACCAACCAGCAGCAGTGTCAGGTATTGAATTCAGATTTCCCTAGTCCTAGCACTAGTTCTTAACTCACACTTTCAGGGGAAAGTGTGATTCAGCTTTTTGTCTTGTTCTATCCTCAAAACCCTTTCTTTACAGCCCCCCGTATCTTCTTATGAGTGAAGGTTTTCTTACCTTCAGTAAGGAAGTTCTTTTTGTCCTTCAAATTTGGTTCTTTTTGACCCTCAAAGTCGTCTTTTTATTATTATTATTATTATTATTACTCACCTCTGAGAGTTTCTTACTTTTACCTTTTACAGTATCCACATCTGAATGTTAAAATTTGGACATCTGCAGTCAAACAAGCACAGTATTTAGGCCTGGGTAGAAAAATGCCCTTATATAGCTGTAAGTGCTAGAGGGTGAGATTGGATATAAATAGGAGGTACAGTGAAGTTATCTGGCCAACTATTTCACCTATGGAGATTCAGACATCTAAATCACAAAATCCACTACTGTTGATACCAGCTGGTGATTGTTTAAAATCAAAAAGGGAATGATTATCTATCTAGTCTGAACAGTCAAAACTAAAGCATATGAATGAACAGTCTAGAAAATCATAGAGTGGTAAGGTTGGAAGGGACCTTTGGAGATCATCTAGTCCAACCCTCAGCATAGCCCTGTACAGGGATTGACCTCATGATCTTGGCATTAGCAGCACCACACTCTAACCAACTGAGCTAAACCTGGTCCCATCAAAACATGCTATTTCTCCTGCTTTTCCTGTTTTGCTGATAAAACTTGTTTTTGTCATAAATTTCTTGCTTTTATACTCAAGATAGTATAAAGACCATTGTTTTCTGTATCATAAAATCCACTACTGTCTTATTTCACAGCTGTTTTTTGACTATTAAATACAATCCCGTTTAGAGAGGATTTTCCAGCTGTTCAGTCATGATTTCTTACGTGGCCTTATAAAAGCCTCTGCAAGTGTTTAGAAGTATACTTGGGAGATTGATATGAGTCTTTTTATTTTTTCCACTTGTCATCTCAAAGTCAGTCAATCAGTAAATACTTTTCTTCTTTGTTTCTGAAGTGAACTCCTCCATAGCCATACCATACACTGAGAAGGATTTGAGTTCACATTTTTTCTGTTGCTTTGGGTGACTGAGGGTGTTTAAGACTACATCAGTGCCTGCATGTTTACTTTCCAGGATAGTTTGCTGATCCAATTTACTTTCTTTGTTACAGAAGTCCTTCCCATAAGAGTTACTGGCCTGTTCAGGAGCCAGATCTGAAACACAAAATACATTAGAACATTTTGGTTCAAAGCAAGCGTTCACTGATAGAATCTGCTGCCTGCTTCAGCTCAGCACATTCATCACTTCACTCTGTTAGTTTATATATATATTAAGAATATATCTGAAATATAATCTCTGTCACAGGTTTTTTGTTAATACTCTTTTCCCTTGCCCCACTTGATCTTTTTCTTTGAATTTAATACTCCTGAAGAGTAATGTATAAGTGGTATACAATCTTCCAGATGCTTTCAGACCATCCTGCCAATGTATTTCAAAGCTCTTACTGCAGTGTTCATTTATTGAATAGCTTGTTTTTAGGTGTGAAGTTTAGCAGCAAGGTATATTCAGGTCTGGTTATTTTTACCTGAGGCTCTTTCCTAGGCTAAGATGAATCCTAATAGCAATAGTTATGGACACCACGTCCAACTGTTACAAACTGGTCAGGCGGAGTGATTTGTCTTCATCTGAACCACTGCCTCTATCTTTAAACATCAGTGACTTTTGATTACTATTAAACTTGTCTAATGATTTTGGAGAATTTCTGTTTTGTACTGTGAAGTGACATATAGGTCAGGAAACCAACAAATCTTGCAAGGTTTTCTAACACAGTATGTTGATCTAACTTCAAAGGAAGAGGAAAGAAGAAGAATCATGGGGATTAAGAAAATACATAAACAGTAAGAAAAGCTGTACTTTTGGAGCAAGATATTTGATGCCAGGTATTTACTTAAAGTTTTCTTTAAAATTTCAGAGAAAATATCGAATTACTTCTCAAGCCCAAATTGGAAAACCTTTTTCCTGGCACATGTCTGTGGACCAGTACAGCTTTAGAAGCTGTGATAGCGGAAGTGAATTTATGATAAGAACCTAGTCTTTTCCCCACTTCCAAGTAGAGTTCTGGACACCTAACTTGCTATGCAAATCAGGTGAAATTTGATCATCTGTCTGCAGATGAAACTGTCAAGATTTGATATTTTTAAATCCCATTACTTTGTAATAGTAAGGAACTGTCCCAAACTATTTAAATTTGCTTTGTCCAAAACATGTGAAAGAACCATTAGAGTAAATTCTTTCCATGTAAACTTAACGTATGATGTTTATACTCATGAGTTACAAGAAACTTCTTTGTGAGTCTTTACTGTTATCAAGATGTTGGTACTTTGGCTTACTGCAATTAAAAAGAGAAAATTTTATTGTAGCTCCAGTTTATTAGGTATCAGATATTTCACAGCTGTGTTACTAGAGGAATTGTTAAACTTCTGATGTAACATTTTGAAGCAATATTATTTGAGAAATTTGGCTATATTATGCAAAAAACAACTCTTATGATTTGTAGAAAGAAACTGCTTATATTTCACAAAGAAGGCAAGTACAGATTTGAGATGTGTGCTTCTTTGAAGCCCTTTAAAATTCTCACCTTAAATCCAGTTCACCATGTCACATTCAGAATTGGAAAAGCCCCTCAGTTTCATGGACTTGTGTTGTGGTAACTCCTGTTAAAATTGACTTTTGAATAGCAACTGTTATATGTCTGATTTTATAAAGTTTATATTCTTGTAGCTGGCAAAGAAAGTTACTAGACTAGACTTTCATAGCTAGAAGATTAACTCCAGCTCTATATGAGATTCCTGATGAGTGAATAAAGTCATATTTTCATTAAATTCCCTTCTGTTATGTTTTAAGTAGAATTTTAGGGATTGACTGGAATGGTCACTGCAAGGAACTAAAGAGAATATTTGTGCGGAGAAAGTTTTAAACCCATAATAATAGCTATATGCAATGACTATATATGGAAAGCCAATTCAGTTCTGTTCATCTGAAAAAAATGAAATGTTACCTATGTGTTAGTGCAATGAAGGCAATTTTGAAAAAAACAGCCAACTTTTGAAATGGAAATTTTGTGTTTAAAGTGCTTGGAAGTGCTGAATGTTTAGTGGAAATTTCTCTGTCTTGTTTGTGCGTGTGCGAGCTATTGCTTTAGTTTTGTTTCAATCAAAGCATAAGGCTTAAACTAGACATACAAAGAGGCTGCATTTGAAAAATATGTTTACTAATAGTTGTACATCCACATCTTATCGAAGTCACCCTCTATAACCATGACACTTGATTCTTGGGAATTACTTTCCCAGGAGACTAGTCTCAGAATTTCTAAATCTTTGTGCAGAAATACTGGATTAGAATTATTTACTGGGTCATAAATTATTTCATAAATGATGACAAAAATAATAAGATTTACATTTTCAGTCTAAGTACTGTTTGAGAATACTATTACGTATAATCCTGTTGTAATACATGTAATGTTATAGGGACTAGAAGCGCCTGGTTAGGACTGTACGAAGTGCTGCTGCAAAATACAAATGAAGATCCCCGCCAGAGCTATTTTACAAGTGCAGGCCCTGGCCTTAAGATTCTGTGCTTTGTTCAAATGTACTCCTACTGATGTCTTCAGATCTTTCCACTAAATTCCACTTTCCAAATTTAAATAAGCTTCACTGATGCCTAAGCTTCATGCATGTGTCTGTCACTGCAAAAACACAGTTATGGAAAATATAGTAAATTCAATCACTGTTTGCAAGACTGTACTGCAGTGCTCAATACTTCCTCTGGCTTCCATGCAGCAATTGGATTTTGTTTTCCAGATGTATATGCAAATTAATTTAGAGTACCTATGGGAAATTAAAATAACATTTTTGCAAAAGTTGTATTTTGAAAGTTATTTGAACATTTGGAAGTATTGGTCTATTGAGAAAGATTTAGATCAACTGTTTAATTATGAAACAGTGGCATTTGTTCAGTCTGGGAATATCTCAGGGATGCTTTGTATAAGCTGTTTACAGAACTTCATTGCTTTAGAGACTGTACCAGCATAATAAAGGCTTTGTTTTGTCATATGCTTACAAGGACACAACATATACTGCCAGAGATCAGAGATTTTCCCAGGACTATAATTCCATACCATAGCTGGCAAATCTCCGAGTTTTTAAGCTCTATGTACATGAAGATAAAATGTATGCGTGTAAACAACTGCTGCAAATTATATGAACAGCACTTTATTATCAAATGCTCTAAATGGGTACAGAAACCTCTCATTGTGATTACAGTTTACAATAAGCTGATTTTTTTTCTTTTTTTTCTTTTTTCTTTTTTTTTTCTTTTTTTCTTTTTTTCTTTTTTTTTTTAGCAAGAATATGGTAGAAAATGACAGCATTATTAGAGAAGTATTTGTTAGGCCCAAAGCTTCTGAGAGTTCTTTTAAGGGGAACATATCTCCTGCTATATCTAAATGCTTTCAGAAAAGTCAGAAAAGGATTTTTAAAATTATATCTGGTGAAAAGGAATGCAAGTGGATAATTGCATGCTTTTGATTTTGTAATAATTAAAAGTTTGAAAAGACCAATGGTACTGAGATCTACCATGTGCTGCATAGTGAATACTCCAGTGGCATGATGTGCCATGATAAATGTACCCATCCATCTGTCCGCATACTATACATATATGTACACTATAACCAGGCCTATAGCTACATTTTTTCGCCTTTAAAAGCAGGGCAGATTTTTCCCTTGTGTATTTGTCCTGGGCATGAATGTTGAGACAAAGCCATTCCTTTCAAATCAAGACAGTGTTGCTCAAGACAGGCAGATAAAATTTTCCAACATGGCAAATTGTCGCTTTGCCTAAAGGATCAGTGTAATCCTCCTTAAGTGTATGCTGGCTACCATGACAGCTGCGGACTCAAGGAAGCAGGATCTGACAACACACTCCTCCCCAAGTTTCTCCCCTACAATGAGAAAGCCAAGCATTTAGGCTGCTTTGCTATGTTGAAGTCAAATACCAAGGCCCCTCCACTCTCTTATTCTCTTAGCCCATGCGTTAGCCAAAGAGAAGATAACAGTTTGCTACTAAAATCTATATATTCAGGGAAATTCTGGCTCTGGTGAGTGAAGTGCAGTGCTTTCATTGTTTTGTTCATCTGCTTTCCTGTTAGACTTTGCCCTGTTAGACAAAGCCTTTTCGCAGGCTTTTTTCATTACTACTGATAAAGGTGCTGCTGATAACATTAGTGGCCCTTTCTGGTCCCATCCTGAAACCATTAAAACTTGTTCTGAGGAACAGCAATCAGCTGTAGTGAAATAACCAAAAGTTAAATGTACCTCCTCTCCTACTTTTTAAATTATTTTTATTTGGAGAGATTTCAATCTCAGTGGATGGAGTGAGATGATCATGAAGAAGTATCAAATGTTATTCCCTTTTCAACATTGTTGAAAACTCATGTACTTACAGTAATAGGCTCCATTCAGCCAGTCTTGCTGTTGTTAAAATCAGTAGTCAAACTCTGTGAAGAAAAGCTGGCCTTTCTTAGTGCTCTGCAAGGATATTTAATAGAGTGCCTCTGTATTGCCTAGGTTGACTGTTTCTCATGCACTGCTGGAGGCTGGTCTCACTTCCACTGAATTCTGTGAATTTCTATGACAGATTAGAAAATACTTTTAACAGGTATTTTGATACTTTAAAGGCTGATGAATCTGAAGGGTATTTGGAGACTTGGCATGACAGAAGAAAAACAAAATTAGTGGCAATAGAAAAATCTGTGTCCTGAACTATCTCGAAACAATTGGTAAACAATGCACGGTAATGGAAACTTAAAAAGGCTCTGTTCGTCAAAAATGGAACTTGAGAAGTTTTACAATGCTTCAGTAATGAAGAGCTGGTTTATAGACTAAGAAATTTTAAGACTTACTTAAAAAAAAAAAAGAAAATTCTTGGCCCACTTAGCAGTATAAAATAGACTATTTCTTTTGTTCTGCTCCCTGTGGACCTTATTCTGCAACAAAGCCAGTGGTATATAGACCTTCACAACTCCATAGAATGTCTTTTAGGGTTAAGTATACTCCATAAAGACTCAAAGTTGGACTAATAGTCAAAAGTCCAGTTGCAGGACTGAGATCTTTGCTTGTAAAATTGACATCTCACAGATGGAGCAAGAATCAGTATGATAAACCTTATACATGTAGAGGAGAATATAGAATGAAGAATTCTGATTTAAGATTTAAATTTAAGATTATTTACTAGTAGACTAAAAGGTTAGTAGTATCTATTAATAATTCATTATTTCCTTCTCTTTGAAAGATCACTTAATTGGATGTTCTAATATCAGCTCCTATACGATATGTATATGACAGTACTATCAGAGATAGTTGTCTCATGTATTTGTGATGATTATAACATTATATTTGTGATTTCTGAAACACATAAAATACTCTTGAGAGTACATTTGGACTCAAAGTACTCTGGAGAGTACTTACTGGAAAAGATATTTTGATATTTCTCTCAACTCATATTTTGCAGCATCTTAAAGCAATGTAGGAAACTACTTGAAATTTATTTCAAAACTACTTTTTTAGGTTTTTTTCATTCCATTCTTGAACAAGCATTTGGTCTTCTGCAACTTGGCAACAAACAAATAAAATGGGAAGGACAGCAATTAAATATGTCTTCCTAGCAAATGATATCAACCTACAGTGGAGAGAAGAATCTTATTTAACCTGAGCAATTCTTACTTCTATACACCCAATTTGAAAGCATTTATGTCCAATGTAAATATGTTTGGACTGAACCCTGATGGGTTCTGGATGCTTTACTGGAAGTGTTTCCCGTACAATATTTCTCCAGGTTTCCAGTTTAGTTCTTTTTTTCCTTTCAGAACAGAATATATTGACTGACCCTCTAATTGTGTACGTATCTGATACGGATAAGTGAAAAAAAAAGATGTGTCAGAGGTAGATATAGAGTAACGCTACTGATAACTTGCTCAAATATTATATTTACTTTACTTTGTCTTTGCCAGCTTGAGTGTTTGAACATTACAAAAGACTGAGCACATGTGAGCAAACAAGCCTCTTACTGTAATCTATGGTACTAACTTCTCTTTGTAAATGAACTGGAAGATTAATTGCTGTTCTAGAGTTTATAGGGTCTGGAGCTCTCTAATTATGCAATTTTTTGATACTATGAAATGATTGCAGGGATGCAGACATCTCTGGGAATCAGAAAATTCTCATACTTTATTTTTGATGACAAGAAAACTTGGAATGCAAGCTTTTGCAAGACAGCTGTCACTCTTGCAAATAACAAATAGTTATTAGTCCTGAATTGTGAGATTTAATAAATGAGATAGTTTTTTGTTGCTTTTTGGTTTTGCATTCTGATTTGTTAATCTTGGAAAATATTTAAGTCCTCCAGTTTACATCTTCCCCTTGGTCCAGAGGATTGGTATTCACAGTAAGTGAAGCTAAGAATCTTGCACCAGTTTCAGCACCTGGAGCTTTGACAATCACCAAATGTTGTGAGAATCAATAATAACATGCAAAAAATGTGTATTGATAGTTGCGCATTCTTTTCTTTAAGGAGGACTTTGAGCTATGAAGTTGTGGAATCTTTGTAAGTCAGCATGGATTATAATCAATGTATTCCAGTTACTCAGGAAAAGGAAACTAGTTAGTTCCTTGTGGTGGTCCCCATGTATCACCACATTTTCAGTACCAGAACTTTGGTGTGATTGGAACAAGTGAAGTCACCTGAACTTTTCACTCCGAGGAAGGTTTGGGAAAATGTGTATGAGGCCTCCATGCTTTCCTAGAAGCAAAGAAGCTGGGTGGATGATTGCCAAGTGTACCATGCCAAGAGTTGTTGGGATCTCTGACACATTCCAGTGGGAATATTAACAGGTCTGCATATTGCTGGATAAAGTATTGCAAACTTTCAAGAGTGCTGTGAATCTCTACTGTTTAATGTATGTACGGTTTGTGGTCCCCAGTTATCCGGAAACTCTCAAAACTCTGCAAATACCTTATGAAACTCTCACACCCAGACAGCTCTCCAAACATTCCTTCTCCTCTCTTTAAGCATATGTGGTCTCTGAATCCTAAAACCATCTGGAAGTATAAGCTATAGGCTTCCAATCATCACCTTGTAATAGGATTAGCACCCCATCAAGCCCACAGATGCTGGGCATCTGCTGAAATAGCTGTAATACTTCGAAATAGAAAATATCATAAAAAGGATGCATAGAGCCTGATCCAAAGTTCACTGAAATCTGTGAATTCTGCTGCCTCTCATGCTTCATTGGGTTTTGGGTTAACCCATGGGTCACAATGGCTTTGAATCCTCTGGCACTTTATCCCATGCCATTGTAGATCAAAGCATCTCAGGAAGACCAACAGAGAGGTATTTTGTCCCTTTATGTGTGTGAAAGGACTGCAAAAAGCACCTACCAAAATCCTTTTCCTGGCATGACAAAACCACTCTGTGGAAGACTTCTAGAAGAACTAGAAGAACTAGTTCTAGAAGAACTTCTGAAGTCCTTGGCACTGAGAGGGTAATATGTCAGGTACAGGGCATTTAGTACTTCAATAACCCCTAGCACTGTAGCCTGTAACAGAGTCCAGCAAAGCCATGCAATTTAGATTTTGAGTTGTCTTAATTACATTGCAGGCAGAAGTCAAGCAACATAGAATCAGGATATAAAAGTGTTTGAAAGCTTTTTCTGCTCTCCCTCCTGATACACACAGGTTCTCTGCTCTGCCTCCTGGAAGGGCAGCAAGGAGCCTTTTCCCTAGGCTGCATGCCCCTTACTAAGCTTGAAGTTGTTCAAGTTTATCAGAGTGGCAAGAGACTTCATTTCTAACATAAAAAAATAAGTTACTATTGAAGACATGGCTTTTACTGTTTTGTAGGTTCTACAAAAGCCCGTATCTATTGTAAATGTCAAGATCTTTTATGTGAATTACATGTAGCGTATATTTTTCTCAGCTCAGTAGATTTATTAGCTTTTGGAGCTTGTTTGGCTGTATTTTTTTTGTTCTTTCTTGGACATCCCATAAAAAAGGGTGAGCTATATCAAACAACTAGTCCTTCCAAGGATTGCAAATTTTAAATTATTTGGAAAATTCCCAAAGTAGCGCCATTTTTGACCAAGAGATGACAACGGGTCTGTCTTTCAAGAAACATTTGAAAGGTTATCAGGCAAAATTACTTGCCCCCTGAAAAATGGGCATGTACTTTACTGGATCTGGAATATATTGAGGAAATATACTTTCAGAGTAGTGTCAATACTTTTGTAGTTGTTGCTGGTCTCTCTCTCTCTCCTTTTTTTTTTTTTTTTTTTTTTTTTTTTTTTTTTTTTAGCAATGAGGAGTTTCTGTTGGAAAAGTGTTATATGAGTCAGGATCTAAAATTCCCCAAGAAAGAGCAGGCATCTGTGTTTCTGTTCAGATTCATGTGTTCATTTCACCTATAGGGGACAGGAATCTAATGATGTTTGGATCCAGATCTGAACATCATATGATATGAGGACATTTCAGTCCGTGTTCTTGGTGTGGACCCATCTAGTCTTTAAAGTAAGGTCAAAAGAACTTTAAAGGACTGGAGCTGAAAGTCAAATTAGAATTTCCTCAAATGGGAGGGCATGCATTAGCTGACTGTAAAGGAATTTTAAGAGGCAAGCACCAGCTGTTATGCTAATAGAAGAAAGATGGAGCACGTCTGACCTGGCAATTGTTTGGGGACTTTATTGTAGAAGAACAAAAGGACAGCCTGAAGGCACATGAAAGCTCTTATGATTGAATGGGGGTGGAGGTATGAGGAAGGGAGAAGGGAGAGGAAATTACTTGCATCCCAATACTCATTTACAAACTGGCCTGATCACAAATGAAAATTGAAATGCAAATTAATTTTTGTCTTTTCTCATAGGTTGTAATGCTTATAAGAGCAAACTTAACTCAGATTATTCTTGTTGGGCTTAAATTGCTCATCAGATTGCATTATCCTGAACCAGTTGAAGTAGGCAAATACTGTCTGAGCTGTCACCTTCTCTTGAGTATTTACTTGGAGGCAGGTACCTTTAAATTGCAGCCATAGGTTGACTACAGGATGAGTTGTGTCACTGCTTCCCTCTCCAACGGATCTGCCCACACTATTTTTTTGCCCAGTATGCCTTCACTCTGGGATCAAACTGGATAGCTGCAAGTCTATGGTAGGGATGGGTGATGGACTGTGGGAAAAGCACGTCCCCATGTCTCAGAGATGCACTCTGCCTTGTGGGGCCCTGCCCCCCTGGGACACTGCACTAAACATCGGGGAGGTGAGGGATATCCAAATTCAGGATTAGGACTCTACCTCAATGATGGAGAGATCATCTGCAAAACTTGAATCAGCCTTCTGACTCGTGTTTGAAAATAACTTGCATCTGAGATTTTGATCTGTGTTTTCTGTAGTAAGGAATGAAGAAAACTGATTTGACTAAAATGAAAATGATCTCAGTGATCACTTTAGAAATGAACAGAAACAGAATCTTTTCTTGCTGTTTCAAATTGCTTTAACTTTCCATTGTTTGAAAAAAAATTTAATACTTCTCTTTTTGTCATTTTTTTTCCAGATTTGGCAACAAAAATTGGCTACACTGGCAGAACGTCTGCTGTGTTGGTGATGTCAGCCAGGAAACGCACAGTCTTCTGACTGGTAAAGGAGTTGGTTCTTTGCTCATTTCATATTTAGACTGGTCATTTGTAACTGCTGTTACTAATAACTGATTTGGCAACTTGAACAAATGTAAAGCTGTACACCCAAAATGAAAAGATAAAAGTATGACTACTGGAATAATACAACTTTCGAATGAAAGGTAGCTTTGAAATAAAAAGTTGAAAAATGCTTAGAAACAGTGACATTTCAACACACTAGTATTTTTAGTTATAAAATATTTCAGTGAAACGTCTTCAGTGATCTCTGATAGTCGTATTTATGTAGTTATTCAAATATGACAGTGTTATGTGTGGAATATTGAATTGACTGATGAGGGAGTCAGCCACTCAGATTCATTTGATCCTGAATCAAGCCCTAAATGCCTGCAGGCATTTCCTAAAATTCTTTTCTAAGCTTTATACTGCAAAAGAAATCTTTTCAAGGCTGACTGGTACCTAATTAATACTGCTAGCTCTACATATATGAGAAGCTGCGAATGGGCTTCCATTTTTTTTCTGGGACTTAAACACGATTGCAACTCTTGTGCTAGGTAATCTGATAATTATTTCTGTATGATAGCAAGATATGTGGAAAAATTAATGCAGGGTGAGTGAGTGTGGAATGCCCACACTCATTTAGAACTAACTTTGTATTTTTAAAGGAAGGCACAGGTCTGTAAAATATGTTAGGAATAGAAAGTCCATTGATTTATTATTTTAGTAATATATTTATTAGACAGACCAAATGTGTCCAGTAAACTGGAAAAATCTATTTAATTTAACATGCAGTGATCACTGGAGTAATGTGAACCTTTGTTTTATTTATTTCTGTGGTGCAATTCTTTTGCAACTTTTGGAACTTTGTGACAGTAACACATTATGAGGTGCATACAACTACTGATTGTATTGAACAGCTATATAAGCAAACTAAAACTTTTTAATATGTCAAAGGAACTACAGTTATATTTCATATGATCCTTTTCTTATTTAGTGTTCATAGCTATAATGACTGTATCATTGTCTTTGATCCGGGAGGGGCTGTTCCAAAGCCTGCGGAAGTTTGTGAATGCAGCAGTGATGGCCTTTAAGGTCATAACATTGCACAGACAAAGTACACGGACAGCATCATTGCGTGTGGTTCAGCTGAGTCATCTCATTTCTAGTGCCACAGTCCATTATACTAAGTTATTAAATCTTATCTCTTTGAATGCTAGAAGTTAATTTGAATTTGCCAAATTATTCAATTACCTGTATCTATAAAATGCTGAAAAAAGCTGAAAAGGTTTGGTCTGAGTAGGCAGAAATTGTTTGAAGCTACAGTTGGGTGGCTAGCTGGAGACTGATCTTCATGAACTAACAGAGACAAGAAATGTGTGTATCTGCCTATTGAATTGGGTTTCCATGAGCAAGCCAAAATGTCGTTTAGTTTTTAGTGCCATATGAACTAGAGATACAGTAACAGCACAGAAATAACCAGAGGAAGAGAGAGCAATGGGCCTCCAGTTACTAGTTATAAGATACGTTTTTACTCAGTAGTCACATAATATGTATCTGACTAAGGAAATAAAACTGTTTCTGAGGGCAGCAAAGAGAAATGTTTCTTGGTAAACATAAACCCATAGGCCTGTGATGGATGAGCAACAGGCAGCTTATATCACCAGGATAACTCATTTCATAAAAGCTAGTTAGGTCTTCTTCCTACAAATATTTCAATCTAATGCTTGTCTTCTGAAACTACATGGATAATTTTGAACAGGCTAGTTAGGCTCTTTCGCCTTCCTTTCCCCACCTTGGGCTCCCCCCCCACCCCCCCGTCTATCCTACTTGCAAAGTATTTTCCCTTTCTCTATGTCTCGCACTTCAACTGATTTCTCATTTGTTTTAGTCCAGGAGGAGTGCAGGAGGGAGTAATATGCTGCAGATTTTTTAGGAAAAATAGAATGCTCCCTGAGCTAAAATAACAAAGGTTCGGCAAATCGGCCCTTTCCACAGATCTGTCTGGCAGTAACAGCTATCAGCTGCTTTGAAGAGTTCAGATGAAACTAATGAAATGGCAACTCCACTGCAACCAGCTACACTGCCTCAAGTAAGTTTTTGTCAGCCAGCAATTATCTGCCTTATGGTGACTCCCTTTTCTGTAGCCAGTTTTCAGCTGATGGAGACATACTTTTTTCTCTTGCCCCCACTGTTCAAACCATTTGTTGCATCTGAAACATTAATCTCCTGTGTGAAGATTGCTAAATGTTTTCTGAGTATCTCAGGAAATGCTCTCTATGTTATCCCCTGTATGTGTACCCTGGCTGACATCCTCTGTGGGAACTCCAGCCAGTTAGCAAGATGTGAACTCCTTTTCCTGAAACCTGGTTGGCCATCATTAATCAAGCTGTTCAGATGGCTTGCTTTGTTTTAAAATGAATTTCAGCTAATGTGTGTGCAATTTCCTGCTGTGTCCTGGGACTCTATCAGAAACGGTGACATGATTTGGGGTCTTTTCTAACCCGTGCTGCTAATGTGTTAGAAGACGTGTCACTAAGGGAGCAGCATCCCTCTTTCTCAGCCCTGAATGAGTGGCATGCTGCAGGATGGTGACACCTAAGGAGGGCAAAAAAGTCATTTGATTGCTGTAGAGATTCAGGGTACTCAGTGTGCGTTCACACATGCACAGGCCTTTCATGAGAAAAAACAGTCTCTTTGTATGGCGCTTTGGATCAAAATCTGCCTCTGACAGCTCTGTGGCAGATCCATGCTGATGTATCTGAAGTTACTAATGAACAAACATTAGTATCTTTCATGGGAGAATCTATTTCCTACTGCTGTTAGAGCTGTATTAATACCACAGCTCATGGACACTGAAAAAAAAAAAAATCCTCACCATTTATCAGTCTTTGTAGCTAATCTTGTTTGGGGAGGGAACCTGGAGGGGCATAATTTATCTTTTCCCACTAACTCAAAGGGCAGAATTAAACAGTGCAGGGAAGGACTAGCCTTAGTGCTATCTTTTGTCCATGAGTTTTATGTGGTGGGTTATCCTGCTAGAGATATTTCAGTCCTCAAAGAATGCTTGAGTGAGTCCGTGACAGAAAATACCTTCCTTGCCTTTCAAGGGTACTTACCTGTAATAGGAAGCCAAGTATATCCCATCCATAATATTTCTTCTTTCCCCAGGGAACATTCAATTATTTAAGCAAAACAAAACAAACTTGTCAGGAGAAACAAAAGTGTCCATGCCGTAGTACCCTATGGTTAGGTGAGAATGTGAAAAGTTAAGCATTCAGATCTGATTAGGGAAAAAGAGAAGTGAGCCTAAATCTTCAGCATTCTGGACATGTCCTCTAGTTCCTCAGTTCTCATGTGAAAAGGGAACAATCATGATGACTTCAGATGTAACTCTTTATTTGCTTTGCTTTTCTTGGGCCTAAAATAAAGGGCTTCTCACTGGACTGAATGGAATGTTTAATTTGACATAAACCAGATTTCTCATTTTTTTGGTTTCAGTAAGACATTTTAAGCATTTTTTACAGTTTTATCTCAACCACTTTTTTTCAAAGAAGCATTTCTTATTCAAATGTCAAAGCAAAAAGAATTTGTGCTGTCCTGTTTAATATAGTCAAAATATTACTTTTGGTAAAATAGACAATTTAATAGCTTTTTTAGTCAATGGACTGCTTTTATAGCCCTTGGAGGCTCTCCCTGTACATTCTACTGTGCAGTGCAATACATTGTAGTGTATTTTATGAAGTTCATTATTACTTCCCTTTATGATTTTAACAGTTTCAATGCTGTAACTTAGCATTTGTGCTGTCTAACATCTCTAACTGTTGTGCCAATATTGATTGTGTCAAGTGAGTTGGAGGACTCCTTTTTTGTCTTTCTTTTTTTTTATTGTTTGGCTTGGTTTACATGAGTCTCCATGTTTGCTTTCTTTCTTTTTTTTTTTTTTTTTTTTTTTTTTTTTTTTTTTGGTTCATTCCTTTTTTTTTTGATAACAAATGCATTAAAGGTTACAGAGTTGAGATATTGCCAGAGCAGTAGGATGGGTCCTCTTCAAAACCCTTCAGGTTTTTGAAAGTTGCAGACCAGTACTTCGTATCAGTAGAGAGGTAGCATATGAGGAACTTCTTTTTCTATAGGCAAAGAATTGTCTATGATTAACGGTAGATGAGGCAAAACTAACAGAGCTATTATGTGATTTTTAAGGTATGAAAGTACTAAGCCCATTACTCTTGAAAATGTTATTTTGTAACAGTACGTACCTTGTGTGTGAAACTCCTGGTTTTTAGAAAAATGTTTTCAAAATATAAGGCTATTTATATGCAAAGTTTTAAAAATCCAATTTCTTTTTAACTTTTCACATTCTTCAAAAATTCCTCTTTCAGAAGGTTATAAAAAATGTATCAATCTTCTGCATCTGTTCCTGTTCTGTGGCTGGCAGGTTTTAGAAAAGTAGATTAGATCAATCCATAGCATCTTCCAAAGTAATTACATACATTCAATGTAACTGAATAGCTGACAGAACCTTTATGATAGTTTTGCAAGGAATGCTGCTGTCATAACAAATGCTTATGTGCATTATGGCTTTTACAGCACGAGGATGTGTGCTCAAGTTTCAGAGAGCGGATGTGAGCGGGATCAGACTGAGCTATGGCAGGGGAATCAGCTGTCCAAGTGCCGTTGTTGACTTCTCCTGTGCTGCTGTCTCGGGGGGAGGGTGCATATGAGAGATGGGTGCATGGATGGTGTGTGGACAAGCGTGAGCTCCTGCCAGGAGCAGCCCTTCACCCCTAGTGAGCCTCAACTCTGCTCCTGGATGGTGGTAGCAGCTGCCAGCTAGTCTCTCTGGAGAGCTCTCTTTGGCTTTTTGCCTCTTCCCATGGCAGAAATGGCCTTGCCTTGGCAAAATTTAATTCTGCCTATGCTGATAAGAAGACTTGAGTTAATGCTGCCTGTGGAAAAAAAAAAAAGCTTTTCTAGAGCTACAAGTATGGAAAAAACTGTGAGGGGCCCCTTTCTGAGTAGAGGGTGGTGAGCTCTTATCAGGCAACGCTGACAACGGGAGGGTTTTGCTGATGCCAAGGTGAACTGAGGCAGGTTTCAGTAGGCAGAGCGACCTCCGGGGATGAGCGCATCCCATTGTCAGATCTTCACACAGACTGAGAAGGGAGGGGTCAGTGGAGACATACAAGGAGGGATTTGGAGAGAAGGGTGCAAGGCTATCAATCCTTCCTGCATACCTGGCAATGTGAGGTTTCTGTTTCCCTGTTGAGTGTACTGTAGCTTCTCTGGCATGGCTGGGGACAGTCCCTGCAGCTGCTCTGCTCTCAGGGAGCATTTTCTTTGTTCTTGAAGTCTATGGAAACTATACTGCTGTTTGCATCAGGAGGTTTTGTTTATCAAAAACTAATAAATAATAGTTAAATATAATTTATCACTGTAATTCACCGGCTTTAAAAAGCAAAAGCCCTAGTACTATGTGCTTAGTGCCTGAAGCTGTTCAGTTTAAACCTTCATTAATAAAGTTCCCATGACTTTTAATTCCCATAATGGCCGGATGCTGTGCTGCACATCAAAGGAATTTTGTTTTTAAAAGCAATGGTGAGTGCTATGCACTGCACTTGCTCCCCTTTGATCGCCCTCCACAGCACAAATAAATCTCATTAATCAATATTTTCTCTATTTCCTCCTTGCCTTTCTGTCAGTGCCAGAGATCTGTTTCCGATTTGCTATTCTTCATTTTAAATGAGGGGAAGATTTCTATGGCTATCTTTTGTCTAAAAGGTAAATTCCTCATCACTTTGGGAATGAAACTGTATCTGTTTTAATCAGGGCTTGATCTAAGCTTCCTCAGCTTGAATGTGAAACCAGGAATAATGAAGCAATTAGAGCATGAAAAAGTCTGTGAGCAATCCATTGACCAGGATTCATTCACATAAAATATTTGGTGTACCTTTGCCAGCTGAAGACAAATTAATAGAAGTCACAGTCTGTTCTCAGACAATTCTTGAGAAAAGTGATAAATTTGCTGAACAAATTGTGACTTGCTCATCCACTTCCAGTTGTGACTAGAAACTATTATGAGTAACTGGTGTACTTTCTGCACAAGCCTCTGAGACACAGTCCTTCTCCATTTTCTTCTAAACTGCTTTGTAGTTTTGTGGTGTGATTTCCCCCCACTCATCGCTATGGTGTGAATGAATAACTGGAAAAGAAATTTCAGTGCAACTTCCAAATAAATATGAGGAGGAACTGGAGATCTTTGGATGAAAGCCTCTGTTGAAAACTCCAGTCATTAATAGTCTCCATCTCCACATGAACCAAATCCTGAACTTCCATCAAGCCAAGTAGATGGGCAGCACACTGCCCAGAGGGATCCTTGGGTGTTTCAAAGCACTATCGGCCAACGAGAACAGAGCGTAACAGAGCAAATCAAGCAGTGGTCAGGACTCACAACCATAGAACTAATTTTGAGGACTGGGAATACACAGTGATTAAATTGTAGGATTTTTAAGGCAAGTTAAATTGATGCTCCTAAGCTCAGGGGTGCCCCCCTTCATGACCTTTCACTATGATTTAAGCAATGCTGTACTGAGCATTACTTCACTATTTCAAATGTTACCTCTTTTAAGACTTCAATACACAACATTAATGCAATTTCACGTCTCTGCATTACATTTGGTGGTTATTTTTTTTTCTTCCCCCGTATGTTTTCTATTTGTCTTCAGTTTCTTCGTTTCAGATATTTTGGTGCATCTGCTGCCACCAATGAATGGCTGTGCCGGGAAAATCCAATTCCTTGGGGGTAGAAGGGGAGAAAATGAATGATTATTTTTCCATTCTATTGAACAAAGCTGGCTTCTGTTGCCATTTTTAACACTCCAGTATTACTGGAATTAATTTAATGCATCTGTTCCTGAATTACCTCCCATAGTTCTACTCCTTACTACACTTCCAAACCAGTGTTGATTTAGGCCTGTTTGTTCCAATTCATATTGCATTCCCATAAAATCTCTGCTATTTTAAAGCAGTTGAATTACTTTTTAAACCCTTCAATATTAAAGTCATAATAAATTTCAAAATATATTATGTTATTAACCATATATCTCTAGTTTCTTTCCAGGACTGTATAAAGCCCAGAACATAACACCTAGTCCTATTAAGCTGTGAATATTCAAGTTCCACAACCTGATCAGTGACAAGTCTGGATGTAATTTGATGGGAAATCCCCTGTGTGTATCACCCCTGTGTGTATCACTGTTTCTGTAAGGATTCTCCCAATCCCCTGTTACTGTTCACTTAAACATCATAAGTGTTGAGATAATGAATGTCTGTCTATTAGTCATAGATTATGTTTTCTCACATATAACCCTTCCAGATATCATGCTACTGGCAGATAGGTGCTCCATCTTGAATTTTATGTTTCTCTACTTAGAGCTATGGGGAGATAAGGGTTCTGGTTCAAAGTTTTTCCAGAAATGCTTACTGGGCTTTGAATCAATACGTAGTTGAGCTGCACTTGTTGAACACAATGACTTCATTTGACCAGTGTCACAGTATCTCAGCCTCTGTGAGTTCCCAGAGGTATATCCTCCCTTTATTCTTTTGTGTGGATTAATTCAGAAGCATAAGAGTAAAGTGGGAGAGAAGTGGCTCATATAGAGGAATTAAAGAGACAATAGCAAAACTTGTGTTTAAGGTAAAGGGATCTTGTTAAAGACTGATGTCTTTAAACATGCTACTGGGTAGATTCATATTTTCTGTCTTCTTTGGGTTAAATCAGTTTAACTTTCTAGTCAGTATTTCTCCCTTACCCTTCCCTTTCCCATGCCCCAGGAAGCAGAGCTGACAACACAAGGAGAGACCTGACAACTTCCCCTAATTTGGGCCCAGCCAGGGACATAAATTTAGAACAGCATTACATTACACTTCCTATGGCCCCAAGAAGCTGATATGATGGCCAAGAATAGCTGAAATAGAGCAATGCTTTGGCCATGTTCCCTAAACCTCTAACATTGAGAACCGAAGAAGGAAAGGTACTGAGTTATGAGAAAAGTCCCATGCTGCCCAGGGTCCCATGCCCCGGCTGTACTAGAGAGCAGCTGCTTTCAAATAGGCTAGCCATTTTAAGAGATACAACAGTAAAGAGTCCAGAGGCAAAATATTTATTTTATACTAGAAGAGGTAAAAGCATGTAGGTTTGATACTTACCTTTTCTCTAGCATTTGTATTAAATCTACCCAGAGTTTCAAGCTTATCACAGTTAGGTTTAAATTCATTGGAGATTCTTTTTTTTTTTCCTAAAACAGAAGGTAAAATGACCACTTCACCCAGTCAAAAGCCTTTTGAACATCAAGTCTTTTAAGCAAAGAAAACACATAACTTTAAAAGTAAAAACAAAAAAACCTATGCAACTAGATAATAGCAGATAATAACTAATAATTTCACCATTTCAGTTCTAAATCACGATATTCTGAAATAAGTGAAGCACATATCTTTATTCAAGGAAGTAAGGTGTCTTGTTTTATTTTTAATTCATTTATCATACTGATTTCCTTTTGCATCCATGATAGAACAATGAAATCAGAAAAATATGACACCGTTCCACAAATCCAGCAACTTGTCTTATTTAAGGAATAAACATTTTAAGAGCATTGAAATGTGCCCTGAAGGTCAGACATGTAGGTTCTGTTGAGCAAGGGTGGGAGATGTGGTAGAGTTCCAGCTGAACATTTCTGCTCTCTGTTCCATCCTTTTGAGTCCTAATCTAGGCTTGAACATTTCAGCATTGCACTGATTTTGAGCAAGAAAAGGTTTCTGCAGAAAATTAGGATTGCTTAATTTTATTTTTGTGGGAGAGGAATGCTGGTGCTAATCCTTGTGATATTTTAGGGGGGAAAGTAAGGGTGAAAAACACTAAAATCTACAGCAAATTTTGTGGTCATACTTCTCTTTCACCTGTCCACATAACTCTGGCAGGTTAAAGATCTTACTCTGGAATTATTACAAATAAAAGTGATTGCATTAGGTGACTGCTGGTTGTGTTCTACCTATGGTTATTCTGTTTCTTGCTAGTCCTATCAATGAATGAATGCTTCCTCAAATGTCATTATCATTCTGCATTTCATGCTTCTCTGACAGGAACACTAGGAGAGAGATTCTTCTCCCCCTCCCCCTTTTTTTTTTGTTTTTTTTTTTTTTTTTGTTTGTTTGTTTTTTTTTTTGTTTTTTTTTGTTTTTTTTGTTTTTTTTGTTTCAGGGCATAATTCAAGGTAGATATGAGGTGGGAATTGGAAGTCTTGGGCAGAAAAAATGCGTATTTGGAGGTGGTATTCATTTAGGATCTTGTGGATGTAAAAAGCCAAGTGAAATTCACCAATTTCACTTCACTTGCATGTATAAAATTTTGCAATGTGCCTTTTCTCACTTTGGGGAGACAGTAACCTTGTATGCTAAATCAGTAGGCTCCATCTTTTGCCTCAGAAACTTCAGAAATTTCTCAGTATTGCTGTGCTCAGCTTTCCTTCTTTCCTCCACCCCTCTGACATGGTATCTTTTGCCTTCTTTTTCCCTCTCCCCACCTGCAGTGCCAAAGATCAAGTTGCCTGCATGTGTGAGAAGCTACTCCATGCTTAATGCATGTGCCCAGAGTGACTCTGTGCTGGCTGTGGCATCCTCTTTTAACCGAGGCCTTCAGGCCTGCTCTTTTGTAGGTCCATGCATTACAACGGCATGGTATGTAAGTGAGGTAAGTACATGAACTGTGGACTGTATGAGGTGTATGTGTGCCTATCTTTATGTGACCAGAAAGTTAAATGCATGCTTTGCATAGCTGTTTATGGAAGAAGAAAAATACCAAATCAAAGTAGGCTTCTATCTTATGTATCCTGATTTAGAGACCTAACATTGAAAGCATGAACAATTAAGGAAGAATTCATTTTGTGCTCCTAAAAAAATGCATGATTATTTAGCTAAGTGTTTTTGGCTAACCAAGTCTGAAACTTGTAACAGGTGACCAAAAAAAGGGATGGTATGAAAACCAGTTATAGTTAGGAGGAAGTAGAATTTTGTTTCTCATGGAGAAAAATGAATGTGTTTACCTTTTGCAAGCAGAATTGTTCAGTATTTCTCAAAATGCATTGCTGGTTATGAGCAATAGACTGATGGTTAATATTCTGGTTATCCTCAGGATTTTATCCACTGAAATCTGTGGATTTCTGTACTTATCTGGTCCTGTATCTTACATTTTTGTGAGCTGGAAGGAGAGCAAAGCCAATCTGGAGAAGAGCTTGCACTGAAGTTTCAGTGCCTTCTGCTGAGTTAGATTCACTATTTGTCTGTGAAAATGATCACTGACCTATCAACAGCTTTGTATGCTGATAAACTTGTTTGGAAGAGTACTGAATTTTTATACATGTAGTAGATTCTAAAGTACTTTTTATATAGTTCAATTCAAGTAGTTAAAGAGTAAAAGCATGAGAAATGTAAACATCGTTGACATGAGCTGTTTTCTATTAATTAATTTAAGCATATCAAACAGAATGTTGCCAATGCTTTGCACGCTGTTCCCTTTCTCCAGAAGCTTGTTTGCCAAATACAACACAGGTTAGATGGTGGGAAAAATAATCAGGAGAATCAAGTTTTAATCTAAACTTCTGCTGCTATGTACATGCCTGGCACTGGTGCACATGTGCACAGATTGACAGGAGCAACTACTTTTTCTATTTGAAAAACACAAGGAGCTGGAATGCTGAATTTCCTTATTGAAAGTTTCTATTCGGTGTATTTGGAGGTTTGGGGTAATAATGATAAACACAATCCCTAAGCTGCTTTATGCCTTCTTGGATAACTGGTAATCAAAGACTTATTTACTTGGCTGGGTACTTGCAGCCTTGTCGTTGGCACCAGGCCCTAGTATTCTTGCGTCTCGATTTTACATAGTGATTATCATACTGACTCAGTGTAGAGCAGGAGCAAAAACATTTTTAAAAAGTGCAAAGGAAGAAGTAGAATTAAAATAAACATTTACATAACTGGGAAAAATTACCCAGGAAGGACTGGAAATCTGATGACATTCTGTTTACCTTGTGCAGCGTTAAAACAGTTTGTGAGAGATACAAAACAGAACACTTTGTATAAATCACTGTGAATGTAAGGACCTGTGAAGCGAGACCGCAAACACTAAAATTATCAAGCTGGCTCAGCATAATTGCATTGACCTTGTTCAAGAAAATATTTTGCACAACATCTTTACTAAAGTTGTCTTAAGAAAGGAAAAGAGCAAAACGGTACACAACTTCCTTTAAGAAAAGTAATTATATACTTTAAATGTAGCATCTACAAACTTTTTTCCTCCTAACCAAATCTAGGCCTTGTTACTCTATAAAAGCAGGTGTCACACATACAAAACTAATATCCTTCTAAGAACAGAAAAGGTGCATTCTTAGTTCATTTTTGTTAGGATACTGTTAGTAACATGAGATAATTGTAAGATGTGCTTGTACTTTTCACTCATTTGCACCAGTAGAGGCAAAATTGTGCAGAAATCTTGGCTTTATTTTGTCCAGCTCCTGTGTCTGATTGGTGTAACCTGACTTTGGTGCCCCAGGACTGCATTTGCACTTCTGAGAGATCAGGCCCTCTCTAAGAAATTTACTCCTGAAAAGGTACACATGACCTACTTTTTAAAAGCATAAGTTTCGTTTTTAAAACTACCACAATATTTGGCTCCTGTCTCTGAGGCTGATCTGATTTTTTTGTGCCCTCAAATAAAATTAGACACATATTTTCCCTTAAGCCTTTACTGTAGTCTTAAACAGGATTTTTCAAGTCTTAGGGTTCAGTTGCAAAATTGGAGGAGGAGTTGGCAAGTGTGGAAATGGAAGTTTCCGTTTTTGGCTGGGGTAGTCTATTATCCGTCTTGATTACAGCACGTGGTGTGTGAAAGAAAGCATTAAACCAATCAGATAGCCAAAGCTGGAAAGAGAAGTAGCTAAAGAGGTCTGGGAAAAATACACAACTGGGAGATCTGAGCAAAAAAGAAGTTGGAGAAATTATTAATGTGCACATGGATTAGAAATCCTTCCCCAATGGGAATGGACCACAGTGACCACAAATTTCACGTTTTCTAAACAAAATACAAAGACCATTTCATTAACCAAAGATTCTCAATAGTAACATAAGACAAACATATTCATTAAGATAACATAACCACCCTTCTCACTGCCTGGGAAGCAACAGAGAAACAGTGTTATGCACACCCTAAATTTTATAATAAACACTGTATAAGAACATAAGCTAGAGAACATATTTCATGTTAAATAGAAGTCTAGTCTACCAGGAGGCATTTATTAATAAAAGCTGAAACTACAGCCAAAACAAACAGGGCTTCACAAAGCTCAAGTTTCTGCTTCATATTCTTTATTTGTCAGTGATATCTAGAACTCTCTACAGAGCAATGAGACATCTAATAGCCAAATGATAAGTCCAAAGATGGATACAGACTACTTAGTTACGCCGTTAGATATGAAGGCACAGGAAAAGTTTTGCGCTAGATGAGATGGGGTAGCACAAGAGAGAACAGGAAAGCAAGGCTAATGAGGCACAGTGAACATGGAAGCATCACAGCTATGAAGGGGGTTCTGAGATGAAGAAGGATGAATTGTTTGACCCTGGAGCTGATTTATTTGCTCTATGTGGAGATGAAAATTAGATTCCCATACATTGTCAGTTCTGAATATCTGAACAGATTCAGAACTTAACTCCAAACACTGTGTTCTCATTTCCTTCTCATAGATTTTGCACTTCTCTTTTTCTTTCTTATCTGTCTGCTTTCCCTGATAATAGATGTAGGCTTTTCAGGGACATGCTGCATTTGCCCAGGCAAAATGATTCCAAACTTCGTGAAGTCACTCGGGAGGTTGTATTGTCGTCTTGGACTAATACCTGTGATCACTACCACAGAGTGCCCAGCACTGTTTGCTGGTAGTAAAATGAAAGTGCAATTTTCTCCGTTGTATCTTTGTCAAAGCAGCAGTGCTGAGAACACCAGGAGGGTGTCAGGGGGTCATGGGTACTCTAAGCATGTTCTTATTTTACTTTGATTTGTTTTATTTATTTATTTTTAACCTTTGGAAGCATGATTTGTTTTTTTCCCTGCATAAGCAAACAGTTGATTCCAAGGCCAGTGAAAGTGTAATTCCTGCATAAGGCTTAAAGCTGAGCTTTTTCTAGTAATGTTATGGCAGGTTATTGTTCCTGTCAATGGATTATAAACTTTTTTGTTTTAAAAAAATAAATAAGAAAGCTGTACATGCTCCCAGTGCTCTCTCTCAGCTATGAAAATACGAAGTACAAGTATATTTCACAGGAAGGAGAATGGGGATATGTTTGGAACAATATTAGTTGATTTCAGAAATGCTGTGATTTATTAAAAGTGGCAGCTTCAGACTTTTGAGGCATGAATAATATAATTCTTCCCCCCCCCCCCCCTTTTTCCCCAGAACAGATAAAACTTTTGTTTGAATTAGGACACAGTTCAAATGACGCAGACTGTACGCTAGAGGAGCAGGGAAATATAATTCACAACAATTTCCTCTGCTTTTCCTTGAAATAGATTAATAATTGGGTCTAACTAACAATTTGATGTCCACCTTAATAACATTATTTTTAGACATGGTTCCTCACCTCCTCAGAAATTAAGAGCTGTGCACATACTGTGAAGAGCAAGAGAGATAACTCTTTTTTCTAACGTGAGCTGATACTCAGGTTCATAACAAAAAAGGTAAAATGTTATGCCTTTCTCTTAGTATTTCTACTTGAAGACACAGAGTACTATAACTCAATTTATTTTCCATTAGGGCAGTATTAAGTAACAGATTATTTATTGGTAACATAAATTAAGAGTACTCTAACATAATTCTTCTGTGCAAGGTGACATTTCAAGAAATTTTCTCTCAAATAGGACAACTTCCTAAGACATCGTTTCCAGAAACTCCCAAACCGATTGTGGCAGTCTCCCCTTCCAGCAGGTTCTCGTGTAACACTTACGCTATAAAAACTGTCTTGCAGGCAGCAGGCTTTGCCTGAATGGGGTGAACACTTTCACACAGGCACTTAGTGTGCTTAGTACCCCTCAGCCGGCTGTGTGTGGTAATTGCTGCTGTGTGCTGTGTGTAGCCTGTGTAGCCCATCTCCCTAGCACCTACAGGAACCCAATCACTGCTAGTCAAGTGCTTCTCATTTGGGATGGGCAAAAGGAGGGTGAGGAGGGGAGCCCAGCTTTGGAGGTGCAGCCGCTGGAAAAATGGAGGAAGAATGCAGAGCTTAGGAACACAGGTGGTTTTCTGAGATCGTCTATGATAGATCACTTTGTTTTCACATAAGAAACTCTCCATCACAGTGCACACAACTGAGCTTGCTGTTGGAGCCCTGGCTTACTTGTATGTTAACAATTTTTGGCATTTGAAAGTAGAACATATAAAACTGATTGGTGTTGAAGCTTATGCTGCGGGAAAAACAATTCATATCTGATCTCTTGCTCAGCTTTTGCACTTGGGAGGTCTCTGGCTAACTGTAACCATCAGATAACATTGGCTGCCAAAATCAAAAGTCATAATCTACTCAGCAAACTTGCCAGATTTGCTGGAAGTTCTAACACTTGATCTTCAGACATGTGCCTTTACTCTTTCTGTTGCTCAGTAAAAGCATGTTGTGTTCCTAGTTAGGCATACTTCTCCCCATACTCATACAAATAGTCCATTTTCATTGTCATTATACAGATTTTGTGGCCCTACTTTGTTTGCTATTGCTAAGAAAGATCATTCTGACTCTTCTTCACTGCACAGCCACCTCCAACAAATATGATATCCTGAAAGTTTGTCTGTCTTTTTTATCTGAATCTTCTCATTTTCTCTAGCTCACCTCACATACTGCCGTTCCCCAAGCTTGGCTTTGCCCTGCCGCAGCTGCTCCTTACTGGCAGAAAAATAGCTCTTATTCTTAAAATCTATTAAGAAGACATTAATCACTCTCCTTCTGAAAAAAAAAAAAAAAAAAAAAAAAAAAAAGTACCTTGTGGTCAAGGGCTCTGATCTACCACGTCAGCTTTGTTCTTTCCTGGTTGCTTTGGCATTGGGCAGGGCCCTTGTGATACCAGCCGGAAGGGTTGTTTTGGGACAATTTTGATGGCAGATGTAGCCAGAAGCAGGCTATGAGTCACAGCACAGAAGAGTCTTCATGCTGTGCTGGATGGGGTCTCGGCATGCCAAATTCTGTGACTGAGTATGTCATGGCTTGCTTTGGCTGGATGTGCACAATAATTACTTAGTGGGTTAAGGAGGAAACAAAAAAGCTGGAGTTTCAGCCTTAATGAGAGCAGGGCTATTTTGTTTCAGTGTAGTTGCTTTCCCTCAAGCTAACTTGTATATGACTTTTTTATACTTGTAATATGAGGCTCACCCTGTTTCACCCCAGCAAGCTAAATCTCCTTTTTACCATGCCACTTCATCATCTAATTGTTGGTTGTATGCATTACGTGAGACAGTGCTTAGGCACAGCAGGCAGAACTGATCCCTGTTGCAGGTCCATTAACTTGAATGGAGCTACCTCCAGAGATGAATGTGTATAGAATTCCCTTAAAACAAAACTTCAGTGTTACTTTAATCAGAGTATTTCATATTCATGAACCTGTGGTATAAAAAGAGCTGTGTAATTGTGATCATTCATAATACTGCAAGGTATTCAAGCTAAGATAAAGATGTAACTTGTTTTTTAAGGGCACAAATTGATCTCCTGCTGTGGCTAGGAAAGCTTGAGCCAGTATGCTAGTTACCTGTTCAGAGGAATATTTAATGGTTATACTGCAGCTCTCTGAATGCATATAACAAGAAGAATAACATTTTCTGATAAATGGCAAGCTTGTTTTGCTCAGTGTTGATAGCTGTGACCAAGGCCAAAGTTCAGTAATATGTATAAAAATCGCATCAAATCAATGCACTGTTTACCTTTTGTCCCTTCTTGAATATTGTTTCTATGCTCTCAAATGCCTAAGAATTCTTCAACATATAAAAAGATAAGCACTATTTTTGAAGGGTAGAAGATGAGTAAATCCTCAGCAGGTGTAAGTAGGATGCACAGTTTCATTGTCCCTGCGTGTCTACCTGGGTCATTCAGAACCTAGGATACTCTCTACGTAAAATCTAACCTTCTGTGGGAAAGCAGAGTTTTGCTCCTGCTTTGTCTGCAAATAATGGGATAGGTTTAAAAGTGTTTCTTAGTGATTTTTATTTTGAAACTCATGATGCATTTAATAATCAGCTCTATATTCCCTTCTTACATAAGTTATGAGTGAAGGATGCATTTAGCAAGGCTCCTTAGTTTCCCCAAATCTCATTGCAACTTGCCATGGAATTGTTCAGGAGAGATACCTGGAAGCTGAGTGGGGGAGATTTTAGAAGCAGTTTGCCTTTTGTTGCAATTTTGCTTTGGAGAGTTTGGCACTTTCCTTAAGAAAACTCATACAGGAGGCCATTGGAGAGAAAAACACCACCTCCTCAGCCCATAGGTGAACCACAGAGGCTGTCTGCAGAGGGAGAAGTCAGTTTGGCCCTCATTTCTTTGCATGCTGACTCGGAGACCCAGGAGACAAATGCTCTTTCCTCATGATGGCAGCTCTTATGCATCAGTCCCTCCTCCCTATAGTAAGGAAAACTCAAGGAGACTGATCTCTACCAAGGTCCCCTACTTCCTGCTTTAGTCCTGGGCTGACAGCAGCTTTAAGCATCCTGTGGAAATGGAAATAGTGTTGCCAGATTAATCTGACATTCATTTTTTACAGCCGGTACAGGGTAGGTGAATCTGTAGGGTTTATTTGAGATTTAGATCTAAACAAATGTTCCTGCACTAATTTTTGCATTACTTTACAAAAATGTCCTAACTGTATTTTACTGTACTGTTCTTATCTGTACTGTTCTTATCTTTAGTGTTCTAGCTTTTGTGACTTTACAAATACACATGTGTAGTTTCAGGGAAGTCTGAAGTTCACTACCAGTTTCTCTAATGTTGTAATTTAGGAAATGTGACCTGAATTTTTGCCATATTCACTTTTATGCCTGGCACGAACACTGTTCCAAATTGGGAGACCCAGAAAGCTGATACGATTCTATATTGTAGTGTTTATGTTTTTGCACAATGAGACAGGCAGAAAACCACCATTCTATCTATCTATTTTCATGTGGATGAGAAAGAGGATGGATTTCACTTGGGTTTAAGACATATTTAGGTGCCTTTATATTCAAGTGTCTGTATGTGAGCTAGGAGTCTGTGTTTCCATTTTAGTGCGATCAGGAGAGCCTAGAGAGCTGATCGACTGCAGGTTACTAGAGCCTTGTTTCACACACAGGCACCAGTGCAATTGTGGACTCTCAGTAGTATCATACCTTGCCTCCAGCTGTTCCTCCATAAGGAGGAGAAGCAATGTCTCACATTGCTCCTGTGACGTATTTGCCGGTTCCCCTTGAGACATTGAGGTACCAGTGTCTCAAGTGCTCTAAAGGATCTTAAATGGAACTACCTATCAGTGTTTGGGCAACCTAATTGAGCCCTTGGCATCTACTTTGAGATGAGCTGAGAGTAGGTGGCTGCTTTCGTGAGAGCTCTCTAAGCTGCATTTGACTGGCCCTCTGCTAGGCTGCAGGTGGAGTTGAGTCTGGTAGCAAAACCCCACCCTGAATTTCAGGAAAACTCCAAGGTGTTGTACAAGAATAATCATATCATCTCTAGCATTTCTGTCAAATTTTAAACAAGATTATTCCTGATTTTCTAAACTTAGCAGACGCTGTTAAACAGTTGTCATCCTTCTTTGGCGATGAACTTGGTGGTGGATGAACCGATCCAATATTTAGCTCACACAGTGATAAGTCGAGTTTGTAAAGGAGCTTGAGATTCTCTAACGAAAGAGACTGTTGAATATAAGATTGTAATGCCGAACAGAGTACATTTCAGAACAGCTGCACATTTCATTCAGGCAATTTATAGTAGCTGAGGAAGGACAAAAGGTGATGTTTCTACATTGCAGCACTTTATATTTTGTCAAAACTAAACTTGTGAACTTTCTCCCTGACATGTAAATCCAGCAGTGATTTCACTTCCCAAATTTGTTCTCATGGCTAGAGAGATTTGCAGAATTTCTTTTTTATTGCAATTTATTAGGGCTAGATGCTTTGCAAAATATTAGCTGGCCAAAGGGAATGATAGTATGTATGCTGTTATGCAGTAACGAAGGCTCTGAATACAGGTTAAAAGATTTTGCCGTAGAATTTTCCTTGAAATGTAATGGGAGGCACATGGTTAAACTACCCATACTGCAGCCCCCCTTTTCATTAGACACTCTATCACTACCTTCTTTCCCTGCACTGAGGTCTCTGTTTGTTTTTTATTCTTCTTTTTTTCCTTTTTCTGTTCCAAACAGATGCCACAGTGATGAATATGGCAGAATAATTTATAACATAATGGAATTTCCATTATTTTTCACTTTTTTTTCCCTCTCAATACTTCACTCACTCTTATCTGATGACATTTAACAAATAGAAAACCAATAACTGAACCAATTCTTTTCTCAAAAGAATCCACACAGAACATTTTGGAGATTCTAGAAAGCTTGAATAATTTATTTGACAACAACCCTTATACTTTTATCCCTGGGCATTTCCCTGTTCTGGAAGGAGGGAGAAACACCAAAATACCGTGGCACAGCTGCTTCTTTGTACAGCATTCTTGCTTTAACCTCAAATGGGAGAACTTGCCATCCAGAAGAATATCCTAACCACTCAGATTTGGGCTGTTTCATTATGAGGTGTTCTGTGAGGAGCTTTAAAGTCTTTAGTTTTGTTCTGAGGAAAAGCTTTGAAGTATCTCACTTACTAAGCCATTTCAGGACAAAGAAGTGATTTTTCAAACCCTCTTAGTCTTGCCTGATATTATATCTTGTAGGTAGATTGATCTTTAGCTTTTTGGTTTATGAAAGCAAAAACTGTTAAAATGCATTTCTAATTAGTTTTCAAAACAATAAAGCTATTACTTGCAAACTAGTTCAGATGCAAACAAATATCATCTTGATAGGATTTTATATAGTTCTGGTGAATATGGGATAGTGAACTATCATTTTATCTAAAGAGCTGTGCCTTGGAAGGAGATCAAATAAATAGAGTTTCTCTTCTGATTACATTTTTGTTTTGCTTCTCTATGTTTTTCTCAGGAGGATCAGGATAATTATAGCTAAATAGAAAAGCGTCTTTTCCCAATGGTTTGAAAGCAAACTTTAAAACAGACTAGTGTTCTAACGAAACTTTGTCTGTAAATACAGAAAAGGAAAGAAATGCCCTCAGAATAGGAAAGAAAGAAAGAAAGATCCTCAATCTAAACAGTCAAACAAATGCAGTCCCATTTATTTATTTATTTATTGTGGAGGGTTTGGTGGTATTGGTGATTACATCGAGTGGTTGATTAATGTCTCGTCTCATCATTTTTTTAGCTATATAATGTCTTTCTGCAAACTCTCTGCATGTCTTTCTGGATAGCGACAAGAGCCTGGATTTTCCTAGAGATAATTAGTGTCTTGGGGGTCTTCTCAGTGTGATAAGTGATGCTCTGATTGTCCGTTCTCATCAGGCAACATTAGAAGAAAATGCTTTCTGTGAAATGCTTCTTGTACCAGACCGTGTGCATAACTACTCAACTCTTCAGTTTATCTCCTTTGTTTAGATTCAGTCAGATTTGCAGAGTCGTCCCTTGAACATGGACACTCTTCATGCAATCTGATATACCTCATTCTCTTAATTTCTCTCTTTTTATTCGTATTTGTACAAGACGTGCTTTGCTCTATAAATTACTTAGCATTCACAAAGAACATTCTCCTTTTTTGTGTAGTTCAAGTACTGAATCAGGATGTGTAGATTCTGCTGATGTTTCTGTTGCTTCTGTTATGTATGACCCTGGATTAGTCATGTGGCCATTCAGTATCTCAATTCCTTTTTCTCTCAAATAGGGATAAAATGTATTCCTGCCTTCGCAAGAAGCTGTCGAGCTATTCTCAATCAGATCAGCAAAGTGTATGAGAGAGGGAACTGCATAGTTTTTAGGGTAGAGCCTCAGTGACAGGAAACAGGAATGAGGTAGCAAGCCTGAGTCAGACTGAAAAGTAAAATCAGGGAGGCCACCACCCATTAAGTGTTCAGGTGGCTTAGTGAGCTGCTACTTCTGGGCAACCCAACTCACCTCGTCATTCCATTGTTGCTCCACTGCTTTCATTTGCCTTCGCTGTGATATCCTCCTGTCCCTGATGCTTTAATAGGAGCTTTTTAATAGAACTGTTTTTTTTATCACCAGTCTCCAGTAACTACATATGAAAGTTTCGTATCTGATTCATTTTGAATAAAGTGTTCAGATCTTTTTCATTGTATAGTAGAAAATCACACAAGTCCGTTTTAAAGATTGGTACTGCTTAATTTCACTAATACAATTATTTTTGAATAAGTGCATTCAAAAAAAATTAAAAAGATACAGATTAATTTAGTGTACCAACTCCTACTTACTTTATTTATATCAGTATCTCTGTTGCAATATTTACTGCAATATTCTTGTAAAGAAGCTAAAATTTGGATTTAAAATTAAATCTAAAGCTTTGGTTTCCACAACAGATTCATAGAATCACATAATGGTTGAGTCTGGAAGGGACCACTGGAAACCATCTAGTCCAACCCACCCCCTCAAAAGTAAGGTCATTAAGAGCAGTTTGTTAAAGGCTGTGTCCAGTCAGGTTTTCAGTTTTATTTTGGAGACTCCAAAACCTCTCTGGGCAGGCAACCTGTTCCTGTGTTCAATCTCCCTTAACATAAAAACAGCTTTTTCTTAGCTTTAACCAGAATTTTCTGTGTGAGAAGAGTGAGAAGAGTCTGCTTGTGTCTTCTTTATACCTTCCCATCAGATATTTACTTGAATTGATGAGATCCTCCCAAGCCTTCTTCTCATGAAGCTAAATAATCCCAGCTCTCTCAGCCTCTCCTTTTATGGCAGTTGCTCCAGTCCCTTAATCATCTTTGCAGCTCTTTCCTGGTCTTTCCGTAGTAGATCCATGTCTCTCTTGTACTGGGGAGCCCAGAACTGGACACTGCATTTCAGATGTGGCCTCATCAGAGCTGAGCAGAAGAGAAGGATCGTTTGCCTCGACCTGCAACACTTTTCCTAACATAACCCAGGATGCTGTAGGCCTTCGCTGCCACGAGGGTGTATTGCTGGCTCACATTCCAGCTGTTGTCCACCAGGCCCTCAGGTCCTTCTCTACTCACCTGGTGAGCCCCTAGCCTGGACTGGTGCATGGGGTTATTCCTCCACAGGTGCAGGACTTGGCATTTCCCTGTGTTGGACTTTATGAGATTCCTGTTGGCCAATTTTTCCAGCTTGTCCCTCTGAATTGCCTGGCATGGGCATTGGCTAGCTCCTTCAGCATGCTCACGGGAGCATCCCATTGACTTGTATATATCTGATTTGTTTAAATGTTCCCTAATCTGATCCTCCATCAATGAGGATAAGTATTCCTTGCTCCAGACTTTCCCCCATGTTTTGGGCCTGAGATCCCTGAAGGCAAATCCGATCAGTAAAGATTGAAGTGAAGAAGGCATTGAGTCTCTCAGTCTTTTCCATGTCCCCTTTCACCATCCTCTGCCCTGTTTAGCAGTGGGCCCACATTTTTTCTAGTTTTCCTTTTGCTGCTGATGTATTTGTAAAGGCCCTTCTTGTTGGCTTTCATATCCCTTGCTGCAGACAACTTCAGACTGGCTTTGGCTTTCCTAATCCCAGCCCTAGACAGTGTCTTTATGTTCCTTCTGAGTCACCTGACCCTGCTTCCACCTCTTGTATCCTTTCTTTTCATATTGGAGTTTAGTCAGAAGCTCCTTGTTTATGCATGCAGACTTTATGCCACCTTTACTTGACCTTCTGCATGTGGGAATGGACCATTCTTGAACTTGGAGGGAGAAGAATCTTGAAAATTAACTAGCTTTCATGGACTCTTCATCTCTCCAGGACTGTCTGTCGTGTGACTCTTCCGAGCAGATCCCTGGAAAGGCAAAATGTTACTATCCCGAAGTCTAGGGTTGAGGACCTGCATTTTGACTTGTTCCCTCCTCTCAGGATCGTAAACTCTGTCATGTCATGTTGCTGCACCAAGGCTGCCCCAGCCTACAAGCCCAAGCAGTTCTTCCTTGTTTGTAAGTATGAGGTCCAGCAGAGCGTCTGTCTTTATTGGTTCCTCAATCTCCTGAGTTAGGAAGTTGTCATCAATACATTCCAGAAACCTCCTGGACTGTTTGTGTCCTGCTGTGTTGCACTTCCAGCAGATACCAGGCTGGTTCAAATCCCCCATGAGGACCAGAGCCTGTGAACATGAGATTTTTTCCAGTTTTCTGAAGAAGGCCACATCTGCTGCTTCTCCATGATCAGTCATTCTGTAGCAGACACCCACCACAAAGTCATCCATGTTTGGCTGCCCTCTAATCCTGACCAGATGTGGTTCATCACCCATCCTGAGACAGAGCTCCATGCATTCCTACTCCTCTTGCACATAAAGGACAGCTCCTTACCTTGCTGTTCTGCCCCGTCCTTCCTAAAGAGCCTGTATGCATCCATTGCAGCACTCCAGTCATGTGAGCTTTCCCACCATGTCTGTGTGATCCTGATGAGGTAGCTCTGCAACTACATGGAGACCTCTAATTTCTCCTATTTGTTCTGCATTCTGCATGTGTTAGTTTATAGGCACTTCAGAGAGGCACTCAGTACTAAAAGCATGAGAGCTTCCTCTGTAATGCTGTCCTCTCAGCACTTTTTTATTTATGTGTATATGCTTGGAATGGGCTGCCTTCAGCCCTGTTTTGGTGCTTCAGCTCAGTAATGCTCAAAAGAGAAATGTTAGTTGCTGATAAGATTAAGAGTGTACCATATAAATTAATTTCCAATTATAATAATTGGATATTCAGGAAAGGCAACTGAGTTGCAACCGCCTATTGCGGCAATCATCTTTAATTTTTATGACGTACATTTATACTCCCAATCCTGTAGCTAAATTGATTATAACTAGCTATGAAAACTATTCTGCTGACTCCCTGCCTATAAATAATATTCCATCATTTCCTAAAGTGAAAATAGTCTTGTAGACTCATTGTCGTTTGTCCTAATGTCTATTTGCAGCTTCTTGTTTCCCTTGAGAAGCATTCAAAACTATTTGGAAGTTGTGTGCTCTGATGTCCTCACTGATCTCCTCCTGCCTTTTCCCTCCATTTCTTGGAAATATCAGCTTATGAAGACAGATCTCCCATGTTGTTTGATTCTGTTATTCACTACTATGTGTCTATTTTATTTCTACTCATCCCACAGTATTCTTTTGCTCCTTCTTTTTCACAATTTATTTGGAAATCAGCCTCCTTTAATGATTAAAGATGCATAAACGTATAAAAAGTGGATATTGTATCATGTTTTAAATGCCTTCTTTTCTTCATCTATTCTTTTTTTAACAGCAGATTCATCTATCAGATTATAATTAGGTAATGTGCTGACATACACATCCCTGAGGAAGATGATTGTGAACTGCTGGAGGAAAAATGATCAAGATTAGCCTGCCAAATATTTGGTAGGTATTAATCAGCATCAAACAGAAGCAGCAAACTGCTCTTCAAAGTTTGTCCTTTGATTTGCAGAATTACTCTAGCATCTAGTGAACACTCGGGTTTTTTTGACTGCGCCAGCTTTGACAGCATATTGATCTAAAAATTTCACACTTTCTCAATGTTTTTTCTTCCCTGCCCTTAAGAATCTGCCTTTACCTCCCCCCAAACACCATAAATAACATAAATGTTTAGATGCTCGTCTGAAGTATTTGAACTTAAACCAGAACCTGATGCCTTCAGCCAAGTGAGATTCAGACACTAAACATCCGAGAGACAAAAGAATCAATGTTAGTAAACTGAGGATCTACAAGCAAAGACTTAGACTCTTTCTGTAAAATAAATTACAATCTCTCCGACTCCAAGAGGTATTAGTGAAATTTTCTGAAATTCAGTTAGATGTGTAGAGAAAAAAACTATGCAGTAAGGAACTGGGACATTTTTTATGCAATCATATCCAAACCTTTCCTTGAGTAGACTTAATGTGACTAATGGCTTAATATAATAGATGTATTAATTTCCCCATTTCTCAATATAACCATTCTGGCCCTCAGTACAGATGTCACTCTGCCTTTCTTTAAAATAAATGCTTCCAATGTTACATGTGGTGTCAAGGAAAGAGTTCTTGTCATGCTGATCATTATAGAATCAGCACCATGCAGATCATAGTGTAAATGATGGTAGAAGATGCAAGAAAAAAAATGTTTTTGCTGGTATTTGCAACATCTTTGAGTAAATATTTGTGTATCTAATAGGTTATTTAAAACTGTACTGTGGATACCTCTCAAAGACAGTGGATTTGGTATTGTTAACAATTTGCTGATAAGATGTTGTCAGGAGACAAAAAATGCACAACTTAATTTGTCACGTTCATTCAATGTCCGTTTCCTTTCAGAGAAAGGTCACCTGCCAGCTAGAACAAGACTTGTTCTAGAGAAGTAAGGTGATCAATTAGTGACCGGTGGAATAATGTTAGCCAAATGATCTTATCCATTAAGTAATATTTCAGAGCTGCAAATATTGTATGTTACGTAGCTGTTTGTGACTTGTACTAATCATGCTTGAAAGCACACCAGAAGAAGGTGTGGTTTGCAAGTGGTTTGAGTGTTATTCTGCTCGCAACATTGCCATAAACTGTACAACCCAGGAGTTCTTTAAATATATGACTATTTCCATTTAGATTTGCAAGTGCTTACTTTGAAAAGAAGACGACTTACATCAAGAGTAGTAGGTGCATCCAATGTTGAAACAACTGAAAATATCTCTGTATTCTGATCATGAAGCCAAGGTACTGCTAAACACTGTTTTTTAAAAAATCTCAGGTAGGAGACCTCCTGAAAATGAATTAGGGAGTGTGTGGCCACACTAAACTCAAGAAATTTGTGTAGCAGTAGCTGGAAGCAGAAGTTGGTTTGGTAGGCTGCCAAATGCTTATATACTGACTTGCAGTGCACTTATTTAATACCTCAGGACCAAATCATGCTTTTGTTGAAATCAGTGGCAGGACTCCTGTTGGCCTAAACAGGATCTAGAATTAATGCTTTGTTTCTCTGTAACTTATGTTTTCAGATCATTTACAAGTGGGAACTTTTTCTTCGTTCAACATGGTAGGAGCTTGTCAGAATGTCATAGAGACCAATGAAGTAACTGCGGATTAATGTACAGAAATGGGAGGCAAGTTTGACCCACTGTCTGTTGGAAAGGAAACTGGGAGTAATGAGACCAGGATCCAAGGAGACCAACAGAACTGGAAGATAGGCTGCTACTTGAAAATAGCATGGTAAGGTCATGATAGCCATTGCAGCTCCAGGACTACTGTAGCTAATACATGAATTGCAAAGGAGGGAATTTCTTTTCCCTCACACTGTCCCTTAGCTGCCTCACACAGTTTCTGAGAGAGAAAGAGCTGGGCAGATAAATTAGTCTGAATACAATTGAAGCTAGAAAGTGTTCGACTCTAACATTTCTTTCTAAAGTCAGACAGGAATCGTAACAAATAGGTACAACTGATAGCTTTTCCCAGCTGGGTGTAATACCAGGGTTGAACTTTTCCTGTTCTGTCCACTATATCGAAACTATGTACATCATAACATATTCAGGGATGACATTGATGCTAGTTCACACAGCACTGTGCAGCCTGAGAATGGTTAATGTTTCTTTTTCATTGCATAGCCAAAATAAGACAGAGCTATACTGCAGACTCTTTCTCGCTTATACTCTAGGGATTCTGAAATATTCCACTTTTCCTGGTGGCTGTATGCAGCAAAACAAAACATCAGGCAGTAGTTTACATTCTTGCTGCCTGCTTTATTTAGCACCAGCCCTGAAGTGACTCTGGGCATTTATAAAAAGAGAGCTCTCACAACACTAAGCCTATGTGAAAGATGGTGCTGGCTTTCCTCTGTGAAGATTAAAAACAGAGGCTGTGTTAAACAATGCCAAGCCTAACCTTACGGTTATGGTAAGCTACAGAGTCTGTTTTCTGTCCCATTGTTGTCTCTGTAATGCTCTCTCCAAAAGTGCCTTCTGAGTTAATGGTATAATTTTTCCCAACAATCTTCCTTTACGTATGAATTTAGTTGTCTGAGACTATGACTGACACTTAAAATTGAGCTTTGAGTCTGGATCAAAGCAGAAGAGTCCCTCTTCCTGGGAGAAGGAGCAGGAAGTTTACATTGCAAAATGGATCTGAACTGCCATTACTCAAACCTTACACTGTAGCTTTGATTAGTAGAAGCAAGGGATAAGCTGGTACAAGCTTAGAGTAGAAGCATTTTTCATCCCTAAAAGTTAGCGACTCCCTAACGTTCTCATAACCAGATACATTTTTATAGAAAGTTTAGTATATAACTAAATTCCTTTCTAGTATCTTCATGTCAATAAAAGACAGTGAATTATATTACATTAATGTTAGGAAAATGCTCAGGTTATTTTTAGCTAACTTGAGTGCAGTTAAACAGCTAAAAGCAAAAAGGAGGGACAGCCCAATAGAAGTTCTCTTGAGGTCACTATTAGCCAAAGGCCACAGTTCAGAACTTCCCCAAAGAGCAGCAGCTTACATATGAACAGTGTAAAATGACCTGGGATGTGGAGGAGAAATATCTGATTGTAAGGGATCTAAGGAAAGCAGGACCTTTCTGCTTATAATGCTTATAAATATGGATGTTCAAAATAGGAATCCCTTTTTGAGATGGTGGCAGAGCAGAATACAAATAAATGAATAAACCAGAAATGCTTGTGGGACAAAGTATTTCAGTCTTTCAGACAGTCAAAGTCCAGACATTAAGGGGAAGTAAGCTAAATAACTACGGGTGCATTTGAATGAGAACATTTATCATGTTTGCCTAAGCCCCACAGATATTCTTCAAAATGACAGAAGTGTCTGACCACATTTCCCCCCTTCCCTACCATGAATGAACTTGTGAACTTGTTAGGCGCTGTCTGGGTTCCGGGCATTTCAATAGTTTTGGCTCTATTCTAGTATTCAGCCTGGAGGAATTCCTGTTGATTTTGTTTATGCTCCTTATTAATCTTTTGTTTGTTACTTCAGGCCTTTGCTGTGTGTTGAATGCACTAATGAGAAAACCATTTTATCCAATGAAATCTGTGTTTCTGTAACTTTGAGCAATAGCAACTTTCACTGAGAAAGTCCTGTGCAAATATCCAGATTCCCAACATTCCCCAACCTTGTACTTTTTGGATTGTTTGGAAGATGCTCATGGATCTAGACGTCATTCTGCAATTGACTTTTCTCTAGATATAATGGGAGAAACAAATGCCTGATTTAGAATGTTCTATATCTGAATTTTTCGTGGGTAGCTCTACTTCCCAACAAGTTTTAGGGCTTCTGCCATTAAATGTATGAGTATATCACAGAACTGACTGGGAGGAGTGTTTGCTGCTTCCTTGGTAGTAGGCAATTAAGTAAGCAAACATTTGAGGTGTGCTGAGTATCATTATGTGGCACCTACAGTTAGCAAATTCAGAAACATGCATTTCAAGCACATGCTCTTGGCAAACATTGTAATATCAGAACAGCCACCTCATTCTTTTTGCAAGGCATGGGTTGGAAATTACCTGCCACCCTCGCATTGCAAGCTTTGTGTAACCTACACAGCAGAAAGGAGCATTCTTTCAATTGCTTTCATAGGGAAGCATCATAACGCAAATATCAATATGAAATGATATCAAATCCATCAGTCTCATAGATCTTGCAGTAATCTGGCAGGTGCATACTCTGTGTAAATTCAGCCTAACTGATGTTTGTTTTATGTGGTCAGGCAGCCCCACTGAGCTTTCTGAACTGATAATTTTGTGGCTGTATTGACCAATCCATTAGGACTGCTCATCAAATGCCTTTAATATAACTCAAGGCATAACTAAGCCTTTAAAGCTTCTAAATATGCCCTACTTTGCCCAGGAGATAGTATGTCCAGGAAGTTTTGCAAAGCTTCACGTTCTAATGGTTAACCTTGGCTTAGAGTCTATGACCAATTGTTTTTTCTGTATTTTCAAACTCTGGATATAGAAAAATGTAGAAGGCTTGGTTTTGCTAGACCATCTGTCTTTTTCTGTCTTAGTTTTTATCCTCCAAAATGTAAGATGTAAATGAGGCAAGTCATACTTGGATTATAAGGAAGAAGATCTTGAGAGTTGTCAAAACATCTAATATATTAAATGAAAAAAGTGTATACTTTTACATAGTCCTGCTATTCTCCCTGATAGATGGTATTGGAGCATACAGTGCTCATGACAACTGTACTCTCTGTTCAGTGAAAGCTTTTCACTCTGCATCTAATCAATCTGCTTGGCTAAGATGGATGTTTCTGAAGAAAGGAAAAAAAAAAGGAGGATCTGCAAGTCTCAATCCCTCCTGAATGGTGCACATTTTTTTTGTTGTTGTTGAACGAAGTTTCAAAGGAGCAGAACAGCAAATTGAATAATTGAATGAAGAAATGCAAATAACCAGTCTCATATGATTATGAGCATAGAAACAAATTAATTATTTTAGTTGGCATATGTTAGCCTCTTGGTTTTGTTGACTTATCTTAATTTTTAAGCAAGAGGTGCTATGTGTGGCACCACATAGCCAGTATTTGAGATATTTGTTTGACATCACTGTATATTGTGTAAGACCATAGGAAAAAATAATTGATATGTATGTTGATCTCCCAGGTACAGTGTCAGGCAGGCGCCTGTCAGAAGCATTGAAACTGAAGTGGGAGAATCATATCGGCTATGTAAATGGAATGAAAGAAAAATATATTTCAGCTGGTTAAAAATTGTGTTTTCTCCCCACTTCACCTCAGGTCATCAGAGTGCTTTTGTGTCCATTCTTCCCATAAAATAATGTGGCTTATTCACTTTGGAAGCTGTGTTCTAGGGAAGGTGACACTGCATGTTGGGTGATGTGATGAAGTAGCACTCTGATCGGATGGGAACTAGCAGATTAGCTCAGTGTATTAAAAAAAAATTTTATAAAATTGGCTTGGACTTTTCTAGGGCAACAGAAGCTTTATCCAAATAGCTGTCACTAGGACTGGCGCTAGCTGTGAGACCGAACTTGTCATTAGAGTTTCACTACGGAAAGATTTAGCACCAGGAAGTTTCCATTTGGATGCCTGCTTGTGTAATGGATGGTACATTTCTTTCTTCTTCTTTCAGGTTTTTCCTGGCTCGCAGTGCAGCCTCTTGTAATATCATAGCATCCTTTATTTAGACTTACGTGAGGAAGACCTCAGGTTGGTTATTTATGCTCAGAACTGGCTTACTTTTGCTCTATATGGCTTTCTTTCACCATAGTACTGAGGAGGAACTGTCTCGTCTCAAAATACAGCAAATTAAATTCTGCTAAAACTAGGAGTAACTCTGATTTTACTGAAGCACAGTAAATGATAACTTGATCAGTTATTGGATAGATGATAACTTGATTAGTTATTGGAAAAATTATTTCGAGAAGAGACATGATTTGCTTTTGCATTTAGAGGTTAAACAGAGCCATATATTTTACTACAAAAGCTTCTATCATAAAAACCTCTCTTTTAAAAATTTCCTTTCTCTTTTCTTTTCATGTGTCTCTGAATTTCCTGATTCTGACTTCAGCTGAACCTAGTGTGAATGTGCACATTCAGGAAGCTTGGATGCTGATGATATAGTTAACCTATCATAAATCAAATCTCCTTCTGTTCTTAAACCCATGCCTTATCTAGTGTGAGTAGTGTTCACAGATGTGTATAGGATCGTGATGACACTGTGAACAACTTTTGTAAGTGCTTCTTAATAATAAACATGAATTTCCCTAATGGGATTACTTAGAAATAAAAGTCCTATGGTAAAAATGACAGTGACCCACATATTGCAGATGTGAATGAGAGGGATTGGTGCAAATGCAGAATAGCTCTGTTAAATAGTTTGATCTTAACAGCTTTAGTAGTAGACAACATCAGTGCATAACATGGCTGATGCTTCTGTTTGTAGCGTAAATTGTTTGTTTTCACTGATCCTCAAGGATCTTACCAGTGTGGTGCTTTTTCTTTGAACTTTCTGGAAGGGCACCTGGCAGTATTGAGCTGCTGCTCCAGACTTTAATAGTAGGGCTGAGCCCAGGCTTTTTTTCTTAGCTCAAGAGAAGTTCTTTGGCTGCAATTTGATTTCTAGGGGGAGAGGATTGGAGTCGATCTCTGTCAGGAACAAATTGATGCCATGTTCAGGATGTCTTTTCTGCAAGTAGGACAGCGGTCATAACATTTCATGTAACTGTGGTGGAAAGGGTTTGCCTTGCTGCTCGAAGTTGTCAATTTGTCAGGCAGACACAGAAGTCTCTGTAACATGTTTATCATTTGCCTTTTTTTCAGCGGTTGCCATGAAGAGTCTTAAATCATGCCATTTAGATCTCATTCTGATCCCATTTAATCACAGGCTAGTCTCTAGTTGGCTTAACACAGGCAGAATTCAGCCTGTTGTGCTTGTGGCTTTATTTTTGAGAGCTCATCTGAGACCACTAATTCACTGCACCCAGACTGGATGATGGATTAAATTAACAGCCTTTTCAAAAAGAGAACTGATCTGCACAGGCTTTTTTCCTGATATTGCTGCATACATGGTCTGTTTTGCTGTTTCCTTTTAAATTTGTTAGTTCTTTAGATAAATCTATTTACTTGTTTCATTTTGTAAGGTGTAATTTAAAACATTATAAGCTCTCACTTCCCACAAAAAGAATTGCTGAATATAATTTGTTATAGAATCACGGAATGGTTGAGGTCGAAAGGGACCTCTGAAGATCATCTAGTCCAACCTCCCTGCTCAAGCAGGGTCACCTAGAGCATATTAGACAGGGTTGCATCCAGGCAGGCCTTGAATATCTCCAGAGAAGGAGACTCCACAAACTCTCTGGGCAACCTGGTCTAGTGCTCCGTCACTCTCACGGGGAAGAAATTCCCCCTCATGGTCAGGCGAAACTTCCTGTGCTTCGATTTCTGCCCATTGCCTCTTGTCCTGTCACATGGCACTACCGAAAAGAGTCTGGCCCCATCCCCTTGACACTCCTCCCCCCAAAACACACAAGGTATTTGTAGACATTGATAAGATCCCCTCTCAGTCTTCTGTTCTCCAGGCTAAACAGGCCCAGCTCTTGCAGCCGTTCCTCATAGGGCAGATGCTCCAGCCCTCTGATCATCTTTGTAGCCCTACGCTGGACTCTCTCCAGTAGCTCCATGTCTCTCTTGTACTGGGGAGCCCAGAACTGGACACAGTACTTGAGAAGAGGCCTCACCAGGGCTGAGTAGAAGGGCAGGATCACCTCCCTCAACCTGCTGACAACACTCTTCCTAATGCACCGCAGGATACCATTGGCCTTTCTAGCCACAAGGGCACGTTGCTGGCTCATGGTCAACTTGTCATCCACCAGCCCTTCCCAGTCCTTCTCTGCAGAGCTGCTCTCCAGCAGGTCAGCCCCCAGCTTGTACTGGTGCCTGGGGTTATTTCTCCCTAGGTGCAGGACACTGCACTTGCCCTTGCTGAACCTCATGAGGTTTCTCTCCGCCCAGCTCTCCAGCCTGTCCAGGTCTCTCTGAGTGGCAGCACAGCCCTCGGGTGTATCAGCAACATAGATAGTTTGTGTTTCATATTAGAGCATATTCCAGTGAAAATGTCCAGTCACCAAAGAAAAGGTGAGGACCCACCCCCCCCCCCCCCAAAAAAAAAAAAGTTAAAAGAGGCTTTTGGTCTTTTTCATTTAAGAGCCATACTTTGCCTTGTGAATTAACTGGTGTGCCTCATGGCCAAAATTTATACCTGAAAATTCATATCGGAATGATACTGATGTAGGGGGAGGAAAAAAAAAAGTGAGTTCCTCAGCTTGTGCACACTTGCATAGTGCCACTAATCATGGAATCATAAGGTTGGAAGGGACCTCTGGAGATCGTCTAGTCCAACCCTCAGGATAACTCCATACAGAGATTGAACCCATGACCTTGGCATTAGTAGCACCATGCTCTAACCAAGTGAGCTAATCCTTAATCAACAGAACTTTACTGCCTTAAGACTGAATTTATTAACATTAAGCTACAAAGATGAATCAAAAGGCCCTGATTCTTAAACTAACATTTTCTTAATCAATTTAAATCTCTAATCTGTTGGATTTAGCATCTGCAAATTAGAATTAAATTTATTATTTTACCCAGTAGTGAGTTCTTCTATTGTTCCATTAATGTGATGGGAAACTATTGAGGATTAAAACCGAAAATTACTATAAAATAGCTTTTGGAATCAGGGCTGTGCTCAGAACGTGTAACTGCCACAGTAAGCAACCTCAGCTGAAGAATATAGTAGATTTTCTTCTCTTTCATTAAACTTAAAGCATAACTATGGCCAAAACTTACCCACAGAAAAGATTCTGATGTGGAGTCTGCTTTTTTTTATATAGTTTCAAATAGTATGTTAATTACCATAATATCACGACAACTTCTAGCATGGAAAAACTAAATGACTAACATCTATCTTAGGTGGCTCTTTTGTGTCACTTTGTCCTGAAGAAGAAACACGCATGACATCTTCTTACTCAACGTTTGTTCAAACAAATTCTAATGGTAGGGAAATTTCAGAAGTAGTAACATTTTACTCACTATTAATAAGTAGTGCCATTATGTCCAATAATTCTTCTAATATACTTTTATCTTAGGATGCGTTTTAAAGGCTAATGGATGGAAATCATCTTGGTAACTGAGCAAATTGATTTTGAATTCCTTGATAGTGAATAAATATGGAATGATATTAAATTATTTTTAGAGTAATTTTAAGAAATGCACACTTTATGCATCCCAGTATACAAAGATTAGGTAATATACTAGTAGATACTCAGAAATTCCCTCATGAAATTTGATATGGTCTCAAACAAGAGGATGTCTGATGCCAAAATATCAAGAAATATTTGAGACATGGTTTATTTTAAAGACTGGCTTCCTATGAGAAATACCAACCCATACCAGTTCAGTTCAAGAAGAGGGCCAGAGACTTGAGATGTATGAAAGTGGAACGTGATTTTATAATTTATAGTTCTGAATGTAACTTATTTGAGATATTTCTAGTGAAAGTATGGTGATACTTAAAGGGAATTTTTGTTTCATGTTGGCATTTCTTAGTTAGCTTCTTTAGTATGAAACTCTCAGCATTCATGAGCAAATCCTATAGATTATGTATTTTTCTCTGGGTTTGCAAATGCCTATCCCTGCCCCAAAATAGGAACCTGGTAAATCAGTCCTAGAATATTTGGTACTACATTATACGTGGAAATATGTATAACAACACCCCTATTCTACCAAACCAATCAACGGATGTTGGCCCTCCTGTTCTGCAAAACCATGGACAAGCAAGAACTGATGGGCTGGAGAAGAGGTCTTAGTCTCAAAAAACTAAAGAGGTCTTAGATGGTCTCAAAAAACGGATAATTGAAATTTCTAATTAGTATTGGCTGCACATGTCATGAGAAGCTGGGAACATTATTAGCTGCTTCTCTATCACATAAGAATCAAATTACATCTCAATAAATATGTCTTTGGCAGTTGTGCTAGCTGTATCTGAGTCTCAACATCTGTCAGACTGTCCAGTCTGCCTCTACCAGCCCTAGCAAGCCATTAGGTACAATACGAGCAGAGAGCAAACCAAAGCAGGTGTTGCTGACGCAGCTGCAGTTTGTGGAGGGATTGCTGTGGACTGAATTTAGTTTAGTCCCCTGTAGTGAAGGTCCCCACCGCCCATGTGGTTTGAAGCTGCCCAAAGTACTTACCTGCTCCAGACCCTCGTAGGAGTTGGAGTGTATTTGGTGCATGTCTGGAGCAAAGTATACAGCTCAGTTTCCTCCTGAAGGACTTCAGTTCATGCATGGTGAAATCATTCTGTGAATTGAAATAATGCTCAGTATGCAGGGATGACTGGGGGATTTGTTTCTAAACTGCACCACTGCTGTGAATCAAAACGTTAATGTAGATGTTGTATCTCTTCTCTTTGGTTGAACTTTGTCATAGGTAAACTGGGAAAGGGGAAAAAACAAACAAACAAACAAACAAAAAAAAACCCCTGTCTTCACTGTCCAGATAAAACTAGGAATAAAAATAAGGGAGTTTTTTTTTGTGGGCAACATCGCAAAGCTGATTTTGAAAAACAACATTTAATTTTGTTGACTCAGATGCTAGATAGCTGACTCCTATATAACTTTGACCACAGATAAGTTTTTCCAGCTAAGCCCTGTGACTGAGAAGCATAAAAAGCAAAACCAAAACTTTTGCGTTTAAGCTCAAGTATATACTCATATGCAAATGCAGTCACGTGTGAGACCTGTCCAAATGTGAAGCCTTTAAGTGTATTCAAATTTGTTTGCTCTACTATTTTGAATGTGAATAATCGTACATTCAGATAATTTTGATTGGCATAACTGCTGTAATTTCCTTCACTTATTTTGTTTCATATTGCAATAAGTAGGGCTTTTTTTTCTCCTGACTTGGGGAAGTCAGCCTTTTGGAAATGACGTACTGCTACTACAACAATTGAGTGTTGCAATTTACAGGAAGTTTTGGTGCTGCCCAGTAGTCTTGGAGGGGAAGAAAAATCTTTACTGACTCACAGCTCAATTCTCACATATTTTTACACATAAGAATGAACTGGAATATATCAGTATTGAGATCAAACCTGAAAAAAACACCTCTCAAAACAGACATTTTTAAAAAAATTATTACCTTTTAAAGGTACTGTCCAAAACCTGAGATATACCTGTAGCATTTACCCCACCCTAAAATATGCAGTATGCAAGAGATCAAAAGATGTTTTATAAATCCCCATCAATCATGTGAAATGCTTGACTCAGAAAAGTCTTCTGAAATATTTTGGGTTTAAATTTGAAAAAGGTATTTTTTTAGTGTTCAGATTGTTTGAACACAGTTACAGAGTGAGGTACTAAGCACTTCAATACTCTAGAAAATTGAACTCAAGCAGTAGATTAATTTATTCCCTCTTTTAAACTTCAGATAAAAAAAATACTATTTGTGCTTCTCTAGATAGCTTTGTGGTGTACTTCAAAAAGGCACTTTTACAGAGTTCTTATTGCTGTGTGTGTTAGTATGAAGTTGTCTAATTAGGGCTTGCTATCAGTTCTTAGAAAAATCAGCAGACAGTATGATATCCAAGCAATTAGAGCAAGTGAGATATATGTAGAAAGCATAGAGGACAAAGCCTGTGAAGAACAGAATAGGTAAAGGTGTGGTGGGAAGTGAGACAGAGAAACATCTATGCTCCTGTCTGCCCCAGTGAGTCTGTCTGTGCAAATTCAAGTACGCTTGCAGCGAGTGTTTGGGTTTAGAGCAGAGATGACGGAGCAAGCTGACTGCTCAATGGAAATGATGACAAAACGTCTGGTCTACTCATTTCCCTGATAGTCACAGAGATTGCTCCTGTCTAGTTTTCCTTACGCAGAGACATTCTTTCCCCTGCCTTACTAGAGCCCTGAGAAATAGAAAAGAAGATGTCATCTCAAGCTAATTCTGTAAACATTGCTATCAGAAAAGACATTTTAAACTATCGTAAAAGGACCCATTGTGCAATTGGAGTCTTGGAACAAAAATGGCTTATAGCTCAACCATTGTTAAAGGTTAATGTTCCTATCATTACATTCCTTTTTCTAGTTCCCATAACCAAGCTGTAATGATAGATAAATATATGAGCTATTTCTTTGTGTTGGCAAAATCACAATTCAGAAAGACATAGTTTCCTAAGTTATTTTTAAACTAATATGCTGTTTTATAGCTAAATGAACAAAACCATCTTTTTTTTTAAGGAAAAAACGGAGAAAGATTTTTTTATGTTATGCTGCTCTTGCAGAAAGCAAGTATTTTCTTCTATCAAAACAGAGTAACAGCTTTCTGAAGTCAACTCATAAATTGAAAAGGAAACTAATTAAAACAATAACATTAATTTGATGTTGCCAAATGTTAACCAATCTGGTACTTTGCATAATTATTTTTACTGTTGTAAAATAATTCAAACGTCTCTGTCATTGTTTTGTATTGTTATGTTGCTGTAAGCGTTGAGTGCTGATTCCAAGGCAGAAATTCTATTGACTGTTAGCTGACTGAGCAACAGTCTTCACATTTCTCTTCCTAGTTCTTTCAGCTCTTGTGCAAGGAGCAAAGCAATGCCTCCTATATTTTAGTGAGTTTCTGTACTGCTTGCTCAGTGTGTGGGGAGCATTATATATCTGAAAGGTGCTCAGGTAAGACATTGGAGGCTCTGGATAACTCTGGAGATCTAGTCCTAAGAATTTTCTTATGACACGGCAGTCATAAGAAGAGAGTTTCTGCTTAGCCAGGCTATCTTTAAAAGGCTGGACAGAACTGATTTAGTCTTCACAGTCTCATCAGATTCAGAGCAGGTTTCCATACAGTTCTTCTCACCCAACAACGTTAGATGGCTCAAACCCCTGCAGGGTTGCCACAAATGCTTCTGAGCGTTTGACCAATGATGCATCTTGTATGTTGTTTGCTGTATTTTGAAGGCAGTTTGCTGGTGAAGCCTTAACACAGCATAGCAATAGTGTCCTCATTGTTTGTTCAAAAAGTAGCATGCCACTGATAAATACTGTTCCTAGTTATGACTTTTTTTTTCAGGGACAAACCAAGAGGGAAAAAGCAGGCCAGCTGCAGCTACCTCCTATTTTTGGAACCCAGTCTACTGGAACTATATGTTTCTGAACTCAAATTAACCCCCAAACAATATTTTCCAGGGCACAAAAGTGTTCCATTAACTCTTTCTTGTCTTATGGTGAATCTGAAGTGAAGTAAATAATCTCTCCTTTAATCTAAAGGAATATACCCGCGAAAGGCAAAATAGAGCAGACTGTCTGGTAGCATGGCTCCGTGGAAGTGGTAAATCCTAGTGAATGGAGCCAGGATCATGTCTGAGTACATGGCTCTTGCTTCCTGTGAAGCTTCGGTGTATCAGATGTATCAGTTCTTTGCAGTATGTATTAAACTATCCCTAAGCAAAAGATGGATGGTAATTCCTGTTAATTCTTACTGAAAGATTCTCACAAAAACCTTCCCCAGCAGTTCTTAACACAACAGAAGAATGAAAGTCCTTCTGTAATTGCTTTCCAGACAAGAGTGGTGTAGCAACGTATCTTCTCTAGTTAACTTCGAGTACTTTCAGAGCCTGCATGGAAAAAAGAATTCCATTTCCAAAAAAAGAAAAGAAAAGAAAAGGCAAACATTTATTAAACTTTCAGTAAAGAAAAAATACTGCCTACACATCTTCATGAACTGTAAACTGCCCTGTAATCATATTCTGAAAATTGTTAACTCTGAAGTCTAATGACTGCTCTAAAACCATGGGCATTAGCTATTTGATTCCTGCTACAGTGATGCTGAGTACAAAGAACAAATAATACGCAATGCTCAATCTTTTTAGTTAAAGGGAGATTCCTGCAGTTCTTCCTTGTGTGGATCTCCACTGACAGTAGTGAATGTTTATTGTTAAGTGAGACAAATGCTGTATATATGCTCTAGGTGGGCACAAATGAAATTTATCCCTTCTTAGCACTAAAGTAGTGTCTCTAATATGTTTTTAAGATTATGCATGTTCTCTGAAGAATACTTTTAAACTTCCGTGGAACCCTTCAGTTATGTGTATCAGAAACATCAGAGAAAAGAAGAATTGATATTTAAGGAGAAGGAGAACTAGTCTGTTTTGACAGATAGAGCGATACACAATCACAGTGCTTTTCCCATATCATTTGCTTCACTTTCAATGTTATGTTAATGATTTGTATTTCCCATTTTATTTCCAGTTATAAGATATAGTCTATTAAAATCACTACATTATCTAGTGGTATTCTCTTTTCTTCTGATGAACCAGATATTACTAAAGGATAAGACAAACACATGTCATTATCTTTACAGGAGGAGAAATGCAGAGAGAATACCTGCAATTTTGAACTGATTCATTTAGTTACTAAATCTTATGTGGAAAAATCATATTAGTTCTGCTTTTCTCATAAAGCACCGAGTATTCAGCTGTTTCCAAAACCTAGAAATATAACATCATGCATTAGTGTCTGGTTTCATAGAATCAGTGAGGTTGGAAGGGACCTCTGGAGATCATCTAGTCCACCCCGCCCTGCTCAAGCAGGGTCACCTAGAGCATGTTAGACAGTGTTGCATCCAGACCAGCTTTAAATATCTCCAGAGAAAGAACAACAAGGACCCCCTCCCCCCCTTGCTAAAGCCTGGGCTTGATCCAGGGACCTTTAGATCTTCAGTCTAACACTCTCCCAGCTGAGCTACTTCGTTTGCCTTCACTGTGATATCAAAATCAATATGGTTTTAGATGTTAGGTAGCAAAGAATCTCTTCAAAATTAAACCAACTAAGCAAATTTTAAGTAACTAAGTAGGGATATAGATTTTGGCCTATGGTAAAAGACAGACTATAATAATAATGTTAATTATATGATTGTTTACCCATAACATGCAAGTATTTGTAAGAAAAAATAAATGAAAAAGGCTAAGAGGAATTTTGCTTGAAAGATCTCTTCAAGATTGGAAATTTGTAAAGTAGCATGCTTTTTGTTTACAAGAAGTACAGTGTTTATTTAAATTGAATGAAATAGATACATTATATTCACGTTGGCTAATGAGAGATAGCATATAAAGTTGGGAGCTTATTTAGCAAGTTAGGTATAATTACTTTGAGCTCTCAAGACTATTCCCTCCAGTTTTACTAAAGGTGTTTTCAAAACCTGCACACTGGCAGAATTCAGGAGATTTCATGTAAACACTTAAGCTTATGTAACACAGTATATTCCTCCCCTTTTTATAGAATATTATTCGGAATGCTGAGGCTTTACAAAAATCAACATGGTTCAGTTTTTACTCACTTCTATTTAGAAAAAAATTGACCTAACTCTGAAACAGTGTTTTTATAATGCATTTTTGCTAAAATGAAAGATAATATGCAATTTACTGTTTCAGAGTTAGAGAGACTGTTTTGCTAAATTCAATTTTGTTTTAGTTCTGATTTTGATTTTTAAGCTCACTTATGACATTTCCATGCAGAAAGCGAAACATTTTTCAGAGTGAGAGATTTTTACCTGAACTGATAAAGCAAATTAGAGCTTCAATCCAGGGATATAAATTTAAAAAGTCTTTAAAATCTTTAAAAGTTAAAAAAAAAAAAAAAAAAAAAAAAAAGAAAGAAAGAAAAAAACATTGTGAATTTCAAGAAGGCAGAGTATGGTTTTTTTTTTCATTGTGAGTATTACAACTATATTTTTTCAAACGAAAAAATGTTTTGAAAAACATTTTTTGCAAACCCTCATGTAGTTAAAGTACTTTAAATCAGAACAATTCAATTCAACTATGTAGAAAAAGTAAACACTTAAAACCTTGGAGCAAAGGGAATATTGAAAAATATTTTTAAATTACTGTATGTGATTATTCTATCATGTTAAAAGTATGCAATATTGTTTGGAAATAGATACAAAGTAGATACAAATTTCCATCTCCTGTTAAATAGGAAATAGAATCTGTTTAACTGCAAATAGTGGGTTTAGATAAATGTAGAAGTTAAACCCAAAGAAAAAAGTGATCAACCACAGTACACCTTAATTTCTTGGCCAGACTTTATGGCAGCTCCTGAATTTTTCTTGTTCCTCTGCATATTGCTCAATATAGATTGGAAAGCAGAATTTTAATTCTGCCAGAAGCTACAGCATTTGAAAACAGATTTTTGTGTGGCAAAGGGAGTCAAGATGACTTTTAAAAGAGACATTTCAATTCAGAGGCACTGAGTAGTTTCAGATAGATATCCAAGATGACCATCATGCTTGTATTGCAGCCTTCTCACTGCTGCAAGCTTCCCCATCAGTCCTATTCACTACTGAACCAAATACCCCACTTCAGCCTATGCCCACATCACTGTACAGAATGCCCATGCCTTCTCTCTGGCTTCTGCATGCTGGAAAACTTTAACAGTTCAATTGTGCTTGGATCCTTCTGGCTTTTGGCTGTCACCTGGCTGCTTAGACAAGAAAAATGGCTGCTGTGGGAAAAAATGTATTACTGTGCATATGCAGCTCTATTGTGCATGAAATTTTGTAGATCTATGAACTGATCTGAGCACACACTCAGAGCCCTATCTTTGTAATTTGGAAGGCTTTCATAGATTTAATTGTCTTGCCAACAACTGTAGTTCAGCAGTAATATTGGCTCGATCAGTGGAAAAATATCTTAATGAGAACCCTGTCCTGGCCCAGGAAAGAGAAGATGAGATTAGAGTTAGCCTCCATTGGAAGGGGAAATTGCAGCTCTACTGAAATGGTTAAGAATTTTCCCTAGCTCTTAACTGGGACTTTTAACTGGATGCTGCAGTGCAGTGGTGAAGAATGTTGCTCTGCAAGCTGAAAGAGGAAGATTGATTAGGCAGTGCACACAAAAACAAAACAGTCCTTCCTGTTTGCTCCCCTCTCTCCTCTTTCAGCCCTTCCCTTCAAATAACCTCCCTTGGAAGAATAAAAAATGCTAGTTAAAAATGTGTGACAAGTTCTGAGGAAAATTGCTGGACTTAATTTCCTTTTTGTTTTTCTTTACCTCCCAATATAACCTTTAATCTCATAGTTTAGAAGCTTTTTTTGGCAAGAGGAGAGGGTTATGTCAAGAACAGAGACAGCTAGTAAATATGGGAGACTGCTTTATGTTATTACAATCTATATGCAAGCATATATGTTGTGTAGCAAGCAAAGAATTATGAGGACTGCTGGGAAGAAAAAAGAGAACCTGGGCAACAGAAGGTAGCTCTGTAGAATGTCATCACGCTCTTGATGGTGCAGATCTTACTTACATCATGATTTTTTTTTTTCTTAGAAATAATACCATTACACATCTAAGGACACTCTTGTAGTAATTTACCACAGAAGAATGACGGGTGATGAGAAAATCTCTCTCTTCCATGTAAAACTGATTCAAGTAGGAAGAAATGATTGCCTCAAAAGGTAAAGTCAGTGCCATGTTTTGGCTGTTCACACTTACTCTGCAGTCCTCTCAGTGTCACCTTCATCCCAGTATGATGCTAAGGGGCATTAGCTCCCATCAAACTTCATAAGTGATGATGACACTTACTGAGGCATATGCAGTTAATTGTTATATTTTTGATGCTGATATTGCGGTTAGCTCTGCATATAAAAGAAACAATAAAGAAGGAAAAGGAACTGCATTCTACTTTCTGGTAGCTACATTACAAAGCAATAAACGATTGTTTCTTCTCTCTCTCTCTCTCTCTTTTTTTTTTTTTTTCTTTTCCTGAAGGGGTGGAAAAATCCTCCTGAGATTCAATCTTAAGCAAAGCACAAGAAGTTCCCAAAGGATGCTGAACATGAACAAAAACATTTCCAGCATTCTTATAATAATGCAGTGTTTACTTTGTCAATTAATGATTCATTACCCAAAACAGCCTGTGCATTACAGATTGCTCTGCATTGTATTTATGGAGCCTCAAAATGTAAAAGGCAAAGATGGCTATGCTTTTCTTTTAACTCTTTGTTTGTCTGAATACCTGAAAACAGATTTATAAAGAGCGTGTAATCTATTACACATTTATTTAGTTCACTAGCACCTTTCATCCTAGGTGGGGAACTCCTGGAACTCAGGCAATGTTGTACTAGGCAATATAGTGATGCAGACCAAAAAGACTGTCAATATCCTATACAGTTCATCACCCTAGGAACTATCAGATCGGGGTTATCAGCATTTCTGTTTTTAATTGCTAGTAGGAATGTAGGTAGCATCCATGGCTGGATGTACAAGCAGTCTGTAATGTTCAGTGTGGAGTTAATAGCCATGTAAATCCAAGTGTATCAAAGAGAATATCAAACTTCTAGTCTTGTCTCCTTACATCAGGAGAGCCTTTAGAACCTTTTATGCCACTGCCATGGGTGAACAGGTCCTCTGCCAGGTTTGAGCAAAGAGATCTGGGTCACAAATAATGTCTGTTTCTCTTTCAAAAAAAATATGTTGCCCCCACTACCTGCAGGGGCAGAAGGACAATGTGACCCCAATATTGCACTGCACCTATGAGCTAAAGGCACAGAGAAAGCTCGTTTCCATAAGCCACTGTGAGTTGACCATGTAATTATTGCAAGACAGGAGAGTTCAGCCCAAATATTCAGTTGGTGTAAATCAGTCCAGATTGTCTCTGACTTTAATGGAACTGGCTGATTTATATCAGCTGAGAACCTGACCTATCACACACGGAGATGGAAAATGTAACGCAGTTGGCTTCAGTGGGAGCTGTACTCCACTGTCCAAGGCACAGTGTTATCATGTGTATACTATAACTGAGTTCCTGCAGCTGTGAGAGATACATCTTGGATTTCCTCACTTTGGTGTTCTTAAAATTATAGCACAACTTTTCAGTCACAGAATATTTTTATTTATTTTATTTTATTTTGTTTTATTTTATTATCATTAAGCCCTCTGAGCTTGGCAAAATATGTGGTTTTATTGTAATATTATTTGACTATTTGTAAAGCTAATTATGCTCTTTTCACCCTTGATGGCTTCTACCTCAATAAATTGCATCATAAATGGAAATAGGTGAAAGTAGGAATCTTCTAGCATTAGACTAAAATAAAAGGTTTAATGGTTTTATTTTGCATTTAACAGTTACATAATTTGATCGAAAGCCCAACATGGACAAATTCTCTTGTCTTCAAAAGGCCATACTAAGCAAACTTTGCTGATTCCCAAGCCTGAAGCTGTTTTTTCATGGTCTTATCTTCAGTACAGTTTGTTTGGCATTCAGGCCTGAGTCCACAAAGGAATTCAATGATTCAATTCACCTAACTCCTCCAAGAGAGTCCAAGGTGCACAGACTTCTATAATCTGAAGAAAGAGTCAAGATTTCTGGATGAACTACGGAACAGCCAATGCACCTCTCACAAGCAGGTAGGGAAGATAGAGGGCAACAAGTATCTTGTGTCCAAAGAGGAGGGAAAGGATTATTTAGCACATCACTAGACTACACCTTTCTTCACTTGGGATTCATGTCGTGGGACTCACTTGTGAAAAAGAAAGGCATCACATAACTTAATGGAAGGTATCACCACTGTAAAAATAAACCCTGCCATTTCCTAAGTATGAAACATTTGTAGATTTGCTGCTGAGTGTTAATGTCACTAAGATGGCATTAACACAGTAGTATTAATCAACAGTGTCAGCTGGTGTCCACAAACTTTCACATTTTTTTTATGAGTTACTTTTTGTTATTACCACTTTTAATAAGCATGATGCATGTTATGCAATGCTAATTAACCAGGAAGATATAAATCTTAGAACTGTGAGAAGTCAAAAGATCCTTGCAAGCAATAATGCAGTATCTATATTAAAATAAAACAAACTGAGGCCAAAGCCTAGATATTCACCTTTCAGTTATGTGATTCTTATCTCTGTCATTCAATTTCTCCATGTAATTTGTGAGTAAAGTCTCCCAACAGAAGCAATGATAAAAAGTCAGCAGCAAAGTTGGCCACATGCAGTACGGTATAAACTGATACTGTTGTATTCTTCCTTTTTGAGTTCATTAAAAGTAGAAGGCCAAATTATGCAGTAGTTGCTCTGATAAGCCTCCCATTTATTTCACTAGTAGCTCTGCTAAAATATAAAAAAAATACAGGACTGGATCTAATATCTTGTTGAAACAGGTAGAATGATAGTAATTTAAAGCTAAGCAAAGGCTAAAATGAACCATGGTTACTACTCTGCAGATCAGGAGTTGAGTGAAATTTCCGAGTAGCATAGACAAGTTCAGGTTTTCCAGTTTGCGCTGTACCATCATTTGGCAGGAACTGAGCTCTTCAGGACTCTCACTGACTTCAGGACCTTTTCCCATTGCGTTGTTGCAGGAAGTAAGAGTTACTGTTATCTTTCTAGAAAAGACATAAAAGGAGCTGGATGGAGGAAGGGCCATGCAAAACGTACAGATCGGTTTGGGTAGCTTCTCATGTGAATTAGCTGACGGACTTTGCAGCCTGTTTCTAGCAGCCTTTCTTTTCTTTTGTCCCTTTTCTGCAAAATTGGACTTGGTGACTTGAATCAAGGGCTCTGCCTGAATTTTAACGAACAGTGTGAATAAGCAAAGCATACTGTACAGGCACAGAAAAGACTGCCCAAGGAGTGATCATATATAGCTTTGGACGTGCACAGTGGCATAACAGCATGTGCTACTAACAATTTTTTCTATCAAATAAGTACTTATGTTATCAGTACCCAAGCTAGCTTGTTTAAAGCTACTACAGTTTTATCTACCTGAGCTTCAAACCACCTCTCATGCTACACAAGCTCTTGGTCTTTTCTTTTTTGAGGGGGAATTAGAAAGTAATTATTAAGAACAAATATTTTTATTTGTAAGTAATAAGAAAAAGGCTCATGTGATGAGGGAATGGCAAGAGAATTACTGAAGACACCAAAAAAGTTAGCTTAGATTGGATTAACTTTTAAATCATAGATAAATTTGCATGATATTTTGAAGGCAAAAGAAATGCAAAATATATGATAGAAATATTACCAGTTAATATATGAAATTAGAAGAAAAGTTGTGGTTCTTGTGAGTTCTTATGAATTGGCAAGTTGGATAAAAACACATTTTCACCCTTTCCACAAGCTTGGGTTTTTTACGGACAGAAAAGATTTGAATGTGCTCAAGCAAACCCACGTCATGGTTTCTAAAATCAAGTTCATGTTTCCCAGCTCAGTTTGTCCCATACTTTATCGGTTCCCTCCCACCAGGAGTTACTGCTGCAAGCAGGCAGTCAAGACTTATGAATAAATCACCTGCTGTCATATCAAGCGTATTGTTTTGAGGCTGTTTTCTGGCTTATTTTTACATCAAAGTCTTCCTTAGTCATGATTCCCTTTTGAGCCTGTAATACTGCTTTCTTGAGCATTGTTGCTTGAACTGCTTGAGACTATTGGCAGAAAACTGCTTCCTAAAGAGTTCTAACAACACCATTCAAAAGAATGCCAGGTTCATGAAGACAGAAGATACTGTCTTTATAGGTTGAAATATTTGAATTTTCAGAGGATATTATTTTTATAGGTTGAAATCATATAGTCAAAATATTAATTGTCTTTTCAAACCACTTGGTTTCATCCTAAAATTGCTTTTTTAGCATGGAGTAAAATCGCGATAGAATCTGTTTCTTTTTGGATGATTCTTTTTTGCTCTTAATTTAGGTGGGGGTTGGGATTATCGCTGTCTTATCTTGAAATGTTGATGCTGTTGTCCTGCTGTTATATCTCTTTCCTCCAAATAACTAAACTAATGCTTTTATAATCACAGTTGGCGTCCCTCAGGGCTTTTCTTTTGGATGTTTTTGTATAGAATGTATTATTTTTTATGGGATCACTTTATTAAAGTCATGAAAATGTGCTCTACTGCAAGAAGGACATGACTCAGCCTCTCTCATAAACTAACTGAAAGTGCTGAAGCCAGTGATCATCTCTTTAGGGATTTTTCTTCAGTGAGGTTTGCATCGGAGGTGTATTTAATCTAATACTCACTAAGGTGTGTGAATAGAAGTAGAATAAAAGAGTACCAGGCCAAATATTCTAAACACCTTCTGAGATAACCTCAAAAAAGACAAATAATATTTTAAGTTTTAAACTAGTGTAATTTAATAACCCAACTCTGCTAAGATTGGCGCTTGACAGGTTGCATCCACTCTGACACTGGCAGATGAGGGTCTTGGAAAGCAGAACATTAAAAATCCTTCTCTTTGAAGTCAGTAATGTCAGTGCTATGCTTGGATACAAAATTTGTTTTAAATTTCATACCTGCACTCCAGAGTTTGGCTTTTTAATGTCTAAGGTTTTGAGTTCAGACTTATTTCTAGCGTATGTGAGACGCATTCTCTCCCCTTATGAACTCCATACAATCCTGCAGTTAAAACCATGGGCTGTTCCCACACTCCAACACTTTCCTCATCTCAGTTTTGGAATAAAAAGTGGAGAACTTGCATATATTTCAAACCCAATATAAAAGCTTTGACTTTAAAGCTCAAGAAAGTTCCTATCTCATCCCACTGTGTATTTTTATCCCCTTTTAGTTCCAGCACATTTTGTTTTGACCTTTTTCTCCACAGTTACTGAGACAAATATGAGTAGTTTCAATGTACTGCAAGAATCTGATACAAAATAAAAGACACTAAAGATTTAAATAATATGAATTGCTATGTGGTGAATACTTAACCCTATCATAACAGCAGAGCTCAGAGACTTGGTTTCAAAGTGAAGCTTTCTTCTTCTTCAATATCTATTGTAATGCATGGCATAAAGCACAAAGTCTTGCATGTGCAAAAGGTCTTTAAGACCTTATTTTAATACTTATAAGACACATAACACATAATGTGGGGCTTTTTCTTAGGCGAGCCTCCTTCAGGAGATCCGCTTGCAGAGTGCTTTTGTGATACAGCCCCTTTTCTCCCTCTGTATGGCAGCCTGCCACACTAACATCTTTCCAGGCTTAAGAATTAAAATAGTTTCTTTACTGTCTCACTAAGTTCAGACTAGAGAAGTTCAGCAGCTGCCCTGCTAGCAAAAAGTTGTCTAAAACAACTCCAAAATTTTGCAAGATGAACTAGTATGTGTTTTTTTTTTCCTTTTTTTTGCACTGTTTCTTTCAAAGTCATTCCAGCAAAACAGACTCATTTGCTGTGTGGCCAGCAAAAGCAGAGGTGTTTCCTGTTCATTACTTACTTAGTACTCCATGCCTTTTGGGGGCTGGCACTTCAAATTTGGCAGAGTGAAACAACTGCTCCTCTAAAATGGCTGGTTTGGTAAATGCTACTTTTTGTCTCTTCATTTCCTTCTGTCAAGAAGTGCCTTGTATACTTCCCATGCAGTTTGAGAACATCATATACATTATAGTACTGCACACGGGGCTCTAGTGTCTCTGCTTTAGCAGTGCCTGCACCATACAGAACAAGTAAACTAAAAGTATTGAATTGTACAAACAGTTCTGGGGTAAAATTCCTGAGTTGTGTCATCCCTTTGGAGATCTTCTTTAGGGAGACCGCAAGTTCTGCCCAGTTGGCCTAATGGCCTGATTTTGAAATTGCTTCAAGGGCAAGATTGAACTGAAACTTGTGGGCAATTCCACTTAAATTAATGGAGTCTTGCATAAAACTAAGCACTTGTGTAAATGTTTTTTGATTAGAAATCATGATTCTTAGGTGGAATGCTTTGATCTTGTGTTGGTTTCTCCCCAAACCAACAGGTTACCTCTATCTCACAAACCTCTCCAAAAAGGAAACAGAAATGTATTCTCTTCACACTAGTGTCCAGTGCTCTGTAACTTCCTCTTGCACAGTGACAGTACAGAGCCAGACTGCCAAACACTTCTTTAAGGGCTAATCCCCTTAGTTATCTTAGCCACCAAGATGAGAAAACGCAGGGGAAAGAAAATGACTCTGAGAAATGTTATTACATTTCTCTTGTCAATGTTCAGATCACATCTGCAACCCTGTTGTTTCACTGGAACATTGGCGCTGTTGGTGAAAGCAGCTGCTTCACCAGAGTTATTCTTTCCAACTAATCTGAGCTTCCTTTGTGATGGGAAAATGGTGAAATAACACGACCACTTTATCTTTTGCAACAATCCACCTGTGTTTTTCTCCTTTTGCCTATGAACTTGAGTGAAAAACTGAGTTGGATGGAAAACTGACTGGACCATCAGGATTCACAGGAAATGGTCAATGATTCATAGCCTGACTGGTGGCTAGTTTTAAGAGGTGCTCCTAGAGTGCTGAAACTAGACTGACTTTGTCAAACTTTTCTATCAATGACCTGGACAGTGGGATGGATACACCCTCAGCAACCTCATGGATAACACCAAATTGGAAGGGAGGGTCAATACTCTAGAGGACAGGGCTGCCACTCAGAAGGACCTGGACAAGCTAGAGGGATGGACCAACAAGGACCTCATGAAATTCAATGACAAATGCACAGCCTTGCACCTGGGAGGGTAAGAACACATGCAGCAGACGGGCTAGGGAGCAGCTCTGCTGAAAAGGATGAAGGGGTCCTGTTGGACAACAAATTGTCTGCTTCACACTTGTGCAGCCACATCTGAGGGGCCCTGTCCAGTTTTGGACCCACAGCATAAGAGAGAGATTGATAAACTGGAGCAAGTCTACCAGAACTCCATTGAGATGATTACAGGGCTAGCATGTAAAGGATGGCTGAGGGAGCTGAGTTTATTTAGTCTGGAGAAGAGAAGGTTAAGAGTGATCTAGCTGCCCCTTTAGCAAACAAAAAGTACAGGAATGAGAGAGAAGATGGAGCCAAACTCTTCTCAGAAGTGTTTCTCTCAGTTTTCTTAGATTGTGAAAATTTCTAAAATGCATTCCTAATTTCCTAAGTTATGCACTCTTCTCTTTTTATTGCCATTTTTGACTGTCATCTTGCAATTAGACTTGGTTAAATCTTTTCTGTTATTTGTTTAAAGAAGTTTGGAATAGTTGTGATTTGATTTGGTCAAATTTTGCATGAATTTATTTACCTCTATGACTTACATTGTTAGTGTTGTAGGCTCTGTGAGAAACTGCATCCAAACTGAAATTAGTTTAAAAGTTTAATTAGTTCTGTAAGTAAGTATTATATATTTTCTTTTATTTCTACAGAAATGTAGATAAAAATATTACTCTAAAAGTCACAATCATCTCTTTCATTTAAGACTGATTACAAAAGGAAGGGCTTCTCCAAAGGATTTATCATCATTGTTTTTTATTTTTACTACAGTTTTCTGAGGTTCCAGTCAAGCTCATGGCCATGTTATTCTAGGCATTAGTTTAATACATAGAAACCGTTCTTGCCCAGTTAACCTGCATTTAAAGGAGGCAATCAAAATAGGAGAAAGGAAATAAAATGTATTATCCATTCTTTGGCAGGCAGCTTGAAGTTTATCTTCACTGCAGAAAGGTTATTTGAAAAGTGTTCCTGAATCAAGATTGCTACCTGAAATTAAAATCCTAGTGAATTAAAAGAAAAACAATAGTTACCTCAGAGGAAGTAGCTGAGGTGGTGGAGATGAGATTGGTAAGCATAGATGTTGTGCCTAGAGTTCTGCTTTGACCTAAATTGCTTGAAATAAAAACCTTCTCTTCCTTCTCTGTACTATCCGTTGTTTTCAATACCATAGCAAGACGTTTCAGTTTTGCTCAGGAAGCCTTCTGTAGTGAGAAGAAATGGATTAACTGTCTCTGAAACCCAATTCAAAGATTTATCAACTAGATTACCGCTCTTTCTTATTCAAGAACAGTCATTAGGGTGAGCTCTGAGATCTTGCAACTTCATACTTGTTTCATAATGCTGCATCTGGTACGTATACTGAACAGAGGTAAGAAGCAAACTAAATCTAAATTATAACAAAAAAGTTAGATGCATCTCTGCCAAGTTTCCTCATCCAATGAAAAGGTACTGCCTGATTTTGGCCTATGTTTGTATGAAAATGACCAAAGGACATTTGTATAAAAAATGCAATTAAGATCAGTTAAGGTCTTATTCACTTTCCCTGTCTGATTGATTTTAACCATTTCTCTCTATCTAATACATCTAATTAATCGCTATCTCCAAAGCTAAATATTGATTCTGACATTAGCTTGCGAGCTAAAAGAGGTTATCTTCTCCAGGATATCCAGGTTCAAAACTCACTTTCTCATATAACCGAAACAAAACAGATTAATTATTCATATTTCAATTCTATTATAGGTCTTTATAATTTATTCTATTTCTATTCCATCCTATTACAGTTCTACTGGGGTGCTCTTCATTGCTCTCCTTGACCCAGTTCCAATAGTGCATTAAGCTATGTGATTAACATCTGTCACATGTTGTTTGTTCTCTCATCTTCTCCCCAGGGATGTAAATGTGTGCAGTGAAGTGTCCTGTTAATTTGTTATTTTAAATATGCATGTTGCTATGTATTTATTAGTGAAGGCAAGGTCAGGGAGATGGGCCTTACATTTGGACAGAGATTGATCAGATTTGTGATGCATTTTTGTCGTAGGCCCAGATATAAAATATTAATACTGTTGAGAGCAAAGTTAATATAGAGATGTAATTTTATAGAAGTGCTATGATGTCACACATTCATCTTACAGGTTCTGTTGCTGTGTTTTCCTTTACTACATTTCCTTTCACAAAAACACATGTCTGCTTATTTGATAATTATCCTGAATATAATGTGGCTTTTGGATTGGAAGTTATCTTTCATCTGCAGTAGCAAAACTGATGATATCATAGGCACATATATGTATGGTGCTACATGACAATATTTTAACATTAACATAATTAGGCCTACCAGTGAAGAACATTCTTTGTTAAGAACAGATTGCCACAGTTTTACAACAATTTATAATTTTGTCTTATTTTTTCTTGTCTGTGCTTTCTGAAGTGGTTCCTCATGTAACTTGTCTTTACTTTCCTTGCTGACTTTCTGCTCAGTTTATTTCTCTGGTCAGCTTGGCCTGAATAAAAGCAATGAGCTATGAGCCATTAGTTTTTAAAAATTATGAAATGATGATTTTTTTAGTTTCAGGCTGTTTCAGACTGAAGTGTGTGAAACAGCTGGAAGGCTAATCAGTAGCTTTCTAAGAAATACCAGTTAATGAAAAAATCAGTGGTTTGGATTGCTTTTAGAAAAGAGGGTCTGTCTTTATTAGGTTCCTATATTTGCTGCATGTTTGCTTTGTTCTTCTAAGAGTACTTTCAGAATAGAAAAGGAAAATTTGAAACGGAATGCACAATAAAAGAAAATGAGAAGATTATAAATACGAACTCTGGGTCTTTTGAACTGAATGGCTAGCTTTAGTTGCCTTAGTGAGGCTAGGATTTCATTTGGAAGATTTCTGGTAAGCTTCTTCAAGCCATAAAATGCAGGTTTAAAGGAGTACTACCATCAATGACACACAAAAATAGAGCATACTAATAACTACAGTATATTTTATGAAATTAAGAGTTTTTTCTGTGTCTTTGGACTGTCACCAGATTTTCCCACATGGAACTAATTTTCTCTGTCATTCAAGTCTTTGAAACAATGACAACTGTGAAATGCTGCATATCAGGTTTCAATACTGCCACTTTTACGCCTGCTCCTTCACTCTCAATCGCCTGATCTAACGTAATTGTTCATCTTGTTCTGTTTTTGTTAAAAAAAAGCTCTCAAAAACTATAAAAATATCCATTAGCTTTGATTAGGGCTTTCTAGGCTTTCGAAGTTTAGCAAGCTGACCACAATTTCTACTTCATCTGTCAGACAAAATCAGCGCTCTGATCTGCTGTGGATAATAGCAAGGGCAATTAAGATTACAAGAGGAAGACCCAGATATAGAAGTACCTATTTGTCCCTGAAAACCAACTTCTTTGTTTACTAAACTAAACTGAGAAACTGACTTTCATTAAACTCCTATAACAAGATACCTTTGAGTGACCATATCCTCGGCTAGAGGGAGAAGAGATTAAACCATTATTTCAGAAATGGAGCAAGGTAGAAAATGGCCTTAAAATTGGAGAAGATTTTTTTTCAAAATGAAAAAGAAAAATCCCTTCCTGATGTTGAGGTGAAAGGCTATCAAAACTTCAAAAGCATATCTGAATTAACTCTCTTTCTCTCATACCGAGCACTTAGCGAGGAGACCAGAATCAAAGGTCCATCTTGTGCCATAAGCTGGCCTCAGTCTGACTGTAGGATTTGGCTGCTCCTTCTGAATTGTCTCATGCTCTGTGGGAGTAGGAGATGGCAGAGAAAGAGTCTTTCTCCTGCATCTACTTAGTAGCACAGATACTTGCACTACCCCCAAAATTCTAGGCCTCTGTGGTCTGGGAGCTAGGTTTGTGTTAGGTACTTAATCATATAGCTAACAGGATTTTTTTATGACTACAGATAATACAGAGCATGAGTTACTGAAGATGCCATTGCTTCCTACTGAATATTATTATAAGGGTAATTTCTCATGTAGTTAATTATGTCTAATGCCAAATTAGAATTTGCTAGTGTTGATTATAATTGGTTGTGTTTTGCTGCACATGGAAATTCTTAATGCTACATGGTTTAAATCATAATTCTGGAGTAGCAGTTAAGAAAGATTCTTCAGAGTGAAGAAGTGACAACTGTAATTGGATAATGGATTAATTGAAGCAGGTTAAGCAATTAAGGAATTCTATATATAACCAGATTTCTCACTCTTCCCATTCTCCTCGTTTGTTACTTTGTGTATAAAAGAGGTAAAAGCACAGCTTGTGTTCCCACAGTCTTTACCAGAAATTATAAATGTCTAGATTCATAGAAGTAGATTCCAGGTCTCACCAGTGCCTGCTGATTAGAAATAGGACAGAATATGGATTCGGTGGCCAAGTCAGGACCAAGGCTCAGGTTCTGATTTATGTAAATTAAAGAACTTAGAAAACTTAACAAGATTTCCCATCAAACTGGGAATTCCATCCCCTTTTTGATTGTCTGGGACAGTCCTCATCTTGATCAATGTGGGTCTGTTGCTCCTTTGTGAAAGTTTCTTCACTCATCTAAGTCCCAGGGGAGTGAAAGACTCATCCTTCAAGGTTTTGGCAATAGTTGAACCTTGTTGGAAAGGGGGCCTCTACACTGTTTACATATTGTTCAGGGCCAAAATAATAAGTGTGGTTTATGATTCAAGGACTGCAGGCTGAATAATCTGGAGGAATTCATATTTGAAGTTCTGATTTTGGCCCACTTGTTTTCTTGTTTTTATTTCTTATATATTGATGAGGTGTTTGAACAGTATAATTTACCAGGAATTAAAATATATATGACCCAGACTGGAGAAAAGGAAGTAAAGTTCTGTGTCGTCTCCTCTGCTGCCTGTCCCTTGGCCCCTATTTCATAGTCCTAGGAAGACAGGGTACATGTTTCATTTTTATCACTAGTAGACCAGGATAAGAGGTTGTAATGAAAGAGCCAAGGTCATAGTCCATGGCAAACAAGTAAAATAAGATTTTAGCTGCTGTAAAGCTACTAACTCTTTAGCAGTCAAGAACTAGTTCCTGTGTGTTGTACTTCAGTCTGCCATTACCGTTTAGTGTCCGATATCAGTGAAAATCACCTTGAAAACTTTCACACCCCATTACTTTATTTTAATTTTGATTCTAAATCACAGAATGGTTGAGGTTGGAAGGGACCCCTGGAGATCATCTAGTCCCAACTCCCTGCTCAAGCAGGGTCACCTAGAGCATATTAGACAGGGTTGCATCCAGGCAGGTTTTGAATATCTCCAGAGAAAGAGACTCCACAACCTGTCTGGGCAACCTGGTCTAGTGCTCCGTCACTCTCACAGGGAAGAAATTCCCACTCACGGTCAGGCGGAACTTCCTGTGGTTCAATTTGTGCCTGTTGCCTCTTGTCCTGTCGCACGGGGCAACTGAAAAGAGTTTGTCCCCATCCGCTTGAAACCCTCCCTTATGATACTTGTACACATTGATAAGATCCCCCCTCTGTCTTTTCTTCTCCAGGCCTAAACAGGCCCAGCTCTCACAGCCTTTCCTCAAAGGGCATATGCTCCATCCCTCTGATCATCTTCATAGGCCTACACTGGACTCTCTCCAGTAGCTCCATGTCTCTCTTGTCCTGGGGAGCCCAGAACTGGACACAGTACTCGAGATGCAGCCTCACCAGGGCTGAGTAGAGGGGCAGGATCACCTCCCTCGACCTGCTGGCAACACTCTTCCTAATGCACCCCAGGAGACCATTGGCCTTCCTGGCCACAGGGGCACGTTGGTGGCTCGTGGTCAGCTTGTCATCCACCAGCACTCCCAGGTCCTTCTCTGCACAGCTGCTTTCCAGCAGGTCAGCCCCCAGCCTGTACTGGTGCCTGGGGTTATTCCTTCCTAGGTGCAGGACTCTGCACTTGCCCTTGTTGAACCACATGGGGTTTCTCTCTACCCAGCTCTCCAGCCTGTCCAGGTCTCTCTGAATGGCAGCACAGCCCTCAGGTGTATCAGCCACGCCTCCCAGCTTGGTAGTATCATTCAAGTTCTTTTTTGAAATAATTTTTAAGGACTGAGATGCTGGTAAGATTTTAAAATTGTTCATTTTTTGTGAAGACCAATTTAATTTCAGTAATGATTAGCATTAGTTATGAAAGATGTAGATCCTTTATTAATTCTCCTGTTAATGAGGAAGCAGTCATGGTAAGCTTTATAGTCAATTGCCAGAGTCCAGATAAGACCAGATTTTACCTTCTTGCTGTTTCTAAAATGAAAAGAAAACAATACCTTTCACTCCTCTTAAAATCTGAACAAAAACTTTTAGTTTTTCTCCTTAGGGAGCAAAATAACCAAAAGCAAACCTTTATTTTTCTGCTTCTGTTTTTCTAGACATAAACTCAAGTACTTCTTTTTCTTTACTGAAAGCTTATACTGTTATTGTTATGGTAGTATTTAGGGACTAATCAAGGATAGAGCCCCAGAGTAGCTGATGATTTCTGTCTCAACTATCTTAATGTTAAAGATGGCTAGAAGTGACTTGACAAGTCATTTCCTCACTGCAGGCTTCTGTTTTGACAAACCTTCATGAAGAAGGCTTAATTTCTGGTTTTAGACCGTCATCTACCCAGTCACTTTGGCCTGAAGTGCTTCACGAACTTCTATGACAGCTGAATTCCTGGGCTTCATTGGTGAGTTGCCACAAACTCAGAGTTTCCTGACCCTCTTCAACCTTTCCAGAATTTTGTTTAGGTTTGATCGTTTTGCTCTTCTTAAAACTTTTTTTCTCCTTTGGGGAGCAATTAATTTATTTTGTTGATTTTCATTCCAGATAGACATGAAACAGAAGTACTGCTGTTCCTGCAAAAAAGCTAGCTAACTCACAACCTCAATAAAGAGGAGCAAAAGGCTTGGGGAGCTTTCTGTGTGCACAAGAGGGCAGCTTTGGTCTGCATGTCAGGAGGGCTAATTGGGGAGGCAGCCTTGTGCCTGCAGGATGCTGTGCAGAAAGAGCCCAGGACATCCCCAGTTACTCCCTCTCTCCATTCCTATACTGCAGCAGCCAAAAAGTTGCTAGAGCTCTGTGCTGTCGGTCACATTGCCGATGATAATAAATAAATAAATAAATGAATAAATAAATGAATAAATAAATAAATAAATAAGCAAGCTTGTTTGCTGCTGGCTGGACATGCTTAGCCCCGGGTTTCCAGGCTGTGGGACATCTGTGGAGCCACTCCAGAAACAGGAAACCATTGCCTTGACTATAGCTGATAAGGTTTCCAAGAGAAAAAGACATTATGGGGGTTCTGAATTACTTTTCATCTTGATATATCATCTTGTTTTATCATCTTTATTCATTCTTGATATAACATTGCTAAGAATACTCTGCAGAGTGTGATTTAAGTCAACCTGTTTTGTGGCAATCATACTCAAACAGGCCTTCAGGTTATCCTGAAGCAAACAAGACAGGGCATCTCAGACAAAAATAGCTGTATGGTGAAGATATTTGCCGTTATATGGTCACTGCAGGCCTGCTGTTCTTAAAACCAGAATCATAGTCTTGCTGAAAGCTGATTTATTGCCTGCAAACCTTGTCATTGTCCAGAGATTTCAATTTCACAAATAAAAATAAGGAAGCATCATTGTCTTTATGCTGAGCCATGCTTTGTTGCTAAGAATTTTAGTTTAAATATTTTGAGGCTGAGATCAAGACAAAGGATTTCAGTGTCATATCTTTGCTAAGTCAGTCTCTGATGTTTATGATTGCAGAGGAAAAAAGTAGGAAGAGGATTTATGCTGAAGAAATGTGTATACTGATGGTCAAACCTGGAAGTATGATCTTCAACAACAACCATACCAGATCATTAGGAATTATCCACATCATGCTCTTGGACATAAAAGACAAGCAGAAAAGGATCATCATTCTGTATATACGTTCAAAAATACTGACTTCTCTATCTGAAAGAGGAAAAATCCTTAGCCTGCCAGTCAGTCTGCCAGTTAAAGACCAGTGGACTGAAGCAAAAAAAAAAAAAAAAAACAAAACAAAAAAAAAAAAAAACAAAAAAAAAACAAAAAAAAAACTTGGCAAAGATTCTTGCCTGCAGCTGTCAAACAGACGTTTCCTTTGATAAAGAGGTGAGGAGGCTTTAGAAATTTCAGAATACTGAAAGTAAGAGCTAATAGGCTCTGAAATGTTTGAAATGATGGGTGTTTCTGCACAAGTGATAAATAGAAGATAATTCATGTTCTAGGATGACCAGTATCAGTGAAAATATATTCCATCAATATTTTTCTCACTACTTTTTGAAGATATTGAGTCTCTTACACAGTCTTTGACACTACAGGGGTTAGGATAGCCACATCGTAATCAGTTATGAAAGGAAAGTTTTGCAGGTACCTTCTATGGAAAGTTGCATTTGAATATAGCATGGTAGCACATTTCAGCTATTGCATGGTAGCATACTTCAGCTGTGTGCTGATTGTAGATTCAGCTGAGTCTGAACTTGCTAAGTGACTCAAAAAGCTCTAGGCCAGTTTGGGAAATCAGGTGTCTGAATTAAGAAGGAAAAATTTGCAACTGAATGATCAGTGTCACTTTCTTCTGCTATGGCACAAAAATATATGGAAAAAATGAATCTGACGGAAGATTAGGTAGGGAAGATAAGTTCAGCAAAGACAAATGAAAAGTCCTGCATCTTGATGGAAAAACTCCATGTAACTGTACAGGCTAGAGTCCAGCTGGCTAGAAAGCAGCTTTGTAAGAAAAGGTTCGTGCTTCCTGGTGGAGAACAAATGAAACATGAATCAGCAGTACACACTTGAAGGGAAAAAGAGCCAACCACGTACTAGCCTCTATTAGCAAGAGTGTAGGCAGCAGGTCCAGGGAAAAGATCCTTTCCCTCTATTCATCATTTGTGAGACTGCAGCTGGAGTACAATGTCCACCTTTGCCTCCTAGCACAAGAAAGAAAAGTATTGAAATATTGGAATTAGTTCAGTGCAGGCCACAGGAAAATTAGAGGACCGGAGCACAGGATATATTAAGAGAAGCTGAGAGCACTTTATGTGCCTTAAAAAAGAAGGCAAAGAGAAGATCTAATTATTCTCTGCTGATGCCTAATGGGAGAGTGAAGAGAAGATGGAGCTAGACTCTTCTCAGAGGTGCATGGTGGAAGGACAAGAGACAATGGGCACAAATTAGAAATTCTGACACAGTGTAAGAAAAATGTTATCATGAGGTGGTCAAACAGGAGCGTAGAGCACTTGTAGAATCTCCATCCTTGGGCTTATTCAAAATTTGATGAGACTAGGCAACTTAGACCTTCTCTGAGTGGAAGACTGAACTAGATGATCTTTGGAGGTCCCTTCCAATCTGCATGATTTTATAAAGGGCAATTAACAGTGACTCTGAGCCAAAATCCAAATAGAAATTCAAGTGTTTTTGAATTACTCTGATCAATACAGAAACAACTTCGTTTTGTAAAATCAGCAATCATTAAAATGCCTTACTGCCTGTTAAACAAAGAAGATCCTTAGAAAATGATTTGCCAGCATTTAGAGGCCTTCAAAAAATCAGGCAACTGCTGGCCAAGTCTACACTCATCCATTACAACGAACAGAGATTGTTGCTGGTTACTAACTATACATCTTTCTGTGGTCTTTGAGGCATCCTCACCCATTCATTAAGAGATGGAAGTGAAGCACCTTTTCCTTGCTATTTAGGAATGCTTACATCCACTGAACAAAGTAAGAATTCATAAATGGCTTGCCACTTCTAAAGATTTTCTAGAAAGACAAACCAACAGTTTCAGTCATATTGCTGTGTATGCACTGATGGAGATACTATATGCAGCAATAGATTTACACTAAGTGCTTATGATCATACATTTTTTGTGAGCCAGAAAAAATTATTATAATAAAAGTCAATGTGTGGAGATGACTGCCACTGCATATAACAGATTGCATTTCTCCACCTGCAGCTAAATTTTCAGTGCTGGAATGCCTCCTATGCCTGCTTAAGCCAACCATGTCATGAAAATGGCTGCCAAGGATCTATCCATAGCTTGACATGGGTCCTTGGCTGGGTGGGGAGGAGGAGGTTGGCAACAAAGTGACTGCATGGAGTTGAAATAATTTTTAACCCAGCAGTCTGATCTGTCTGTTGATGAAGAAGTTTTATTTTGTCATTCATACAAGAAATCAATGGTAGCTGAAATGTTTTAGCCACATTGTCCATCAAATTCAAATACTGTACACCTAAAAGCATTGACCTGAAGTTGCATCTGACAATCAGTTCTACAGAAGTTAGAGTTGAACGTGTCAGTCAGCAACAACCACAGTATTTTCCTGGGAGGTATCCAAGAAAACATGGTCAAATTTCAAATTTATTGGCCTTTTCTTCAGAAAGAATTTCCTGAGTGTGACTGCTGGTTGTTATGCAAAATAACTTGAGGTAGTTTTTAGTCTCATCATGAGCATCCACTGCAATGGGCTCTGCTGTTTCTCAACTGAGAAAAAATTAGAATTACTGAATATATTGTATTTGACATCAGAACTACCTTCAGTTATGTAAGGTCAAGGATTTTCCCAAAAGAACTAATACTACTGCATCATTCCTTTTCGAAGGAAATAGTCAGACCAAGTGGCTCAGTCAGTCAGAGATGCTTAAGAGGGATTATTAATAGGCTCATTCCTCCTTCGTTGGAATATTTACTCTTGTCCAACTACGTCAGCCCAGATGAGCTAAACATTGGATAGGTCAAGTCACGCCACAGTTGTCTCAGCCTTGTTCTGTCAGAAAACTGTGATACAACTAAGAGCAAACTGTGGATTTATCTTTGTCATTAGCTATACTTTAATTGTATTGGCAGAGTAGGAGAATTCAAAACTGCAAGAAACTGTGAAGATGGACCAAAGCAAGTTCCTTCAACATTTATTCATAAAACCTTGTCTAAGCTCATTAGAGTCTTTAAATGGCAGGAGCTCTTCTGAGTCATTGTTTCCAAAGCGTAAAGAAGTATGTATAGAGATCACAGCAGAATGGAGTGCCTGCTGACAGATGGTTATGGCCGTTTTACGTATGCACAAGGGGAGATCATGGGACAAGTGGCCATTTGTGATGCTGTGTGGTAAGCTCAGGAGTGTTTTCTCTTGGTGCGAAAAAGATGCATGAATTATTTTGTTTCTTTCACTCTCTACTCATACAGCAGCAACCTGCAGATAGAGGAGGACCTTTTTCATGGTTTTCAGGTCTTCATGTTGATGATATTACAGAGATCATGTTCACTTGCTTTGGCTGCTTCAGTTTGTGTCATGCTTCTCAAGCACAATAGGGAAAGACACAGAACACAAAACAAGCAGGGTATTGATCTGAAAACATTGTATTAGTTCAGTTATTATTATTTAATCTCTTCAGTAGGTTTAATGGAGAATGTGATTAACAGAAAGAAAGACATAGGAAAAAAAGATCTGGAAGAATAGAATTAGCTTGTCACTGTGTTGAGAACCTGGGGCCAGGAAAGTGTGAAAAACAGTAACATGAGATTAAGATGAAAGATCTTTTGTCTTTTACTGTTGAACAAAGGAAGTAATTAGGCTGTGCAGATTCATTGCTATTTTACTAGGCTTCTGGTGTCCCCTGGAAAGGGTAGACATGGTGAGAGCACAACTGTAATAGATTGCTGTGTGGCTGCTTTGTGCAAGGGCAGAATGCTTCTGCTCAAGGCTGCTGAAAACACTCTACAGAAATCATTCAGAAACCTGCCACTCTGATTTTCTCCAGCCATGCAGCCCCCTTGCTAATGTATCTTCCCTTCTCAGGTATACTTGATTTAGGCTCCTAATGGAGCTAGAGGTTAGAGGAAGGAGGAAAGGGGAACTGTAGTACTTTGGGGCTATGGGCTAATAAGAAGATTTTGGTAGTTCTGAAAATTCCCCATCTGCTGTCACTGGCCCTGTCGTGACTTCTGAGGCTTTCTAGCTGTTAACCTCAGTTCCTAGAATGAACTAACCTTCTCCTACCTCTGAACTTAGTTTGATAAATTAGTTTTGACATAGAATATTCAAACTACAAACATTCTATAAAATGTGAATGAAAAATGGTCTTCTTTCCCTGACATAAGATTAAATGACCAAATTAAATGACCAGGCAAAATGACCAAATGCTGTGCAGCTGTATCTAAGCTGAATAACATGAACTCTTACAACACAGAAATGAAATGAAATTGCTGTAAGAGTTTATTGATGTTTCTCATTGTGAGACAGAGCATATGGTTCAATTCATTCAATAAAGTTTTATATAAAAAGAAAATTAACTATAATTCTGCCATTAACTGCCAACAATTAATGTTACCTCTTAGAAGGTAAATCCCTTCAGTTTCAATCTTGATAATTTGGCCCCAGAAATTAGTAATTTATCTTTATTGCATCAGTGCACCTTAATCAAAATCAGAGGATGTAGCTACTTAAAATGATTTCTGATTTAATTTTGTGCTTTTAAAAAGGGATATTTCATATCAGTGATTTCTTATGATGGGATAAAAAATATCTCTAAGGCCTGTGTAGTCTTTCAGGAAACACAGTATTCAGATAACAAGCTCTTAATTATAATTTTCTTTTGACAAAACTGCATCTCTAAAGTGTTTTGAGAATTGATACATACTTTGTTCATCTGAGCAATGTCATACTGGAAGTCTGTTTTATGTAGCCTCCTCATAATATACCTCCAAATCCCCAGAAAACATTAGAAGATCCCTATTGCCTTTGCCAGCATAGGGCCTAGGTATTAATCTTTTTGATTCTAATTATAAGCTAGTGGTTTTGCTTGGGTAAAAACTATAGGATTAGGACCACATGAAATCAAGAAAAGAATAATAACAGCAGAAAGCTCTCTAGGAGAGAAAACCCCTGAAACCTTTGGTCTTTACTAGAGAAACTGAAAGTAGTTATAACTAGCTTTTTCCCCTTTTCATTTTGATATGTGTGATCCAATATTCACTATGATTCTGTGCAAGTTTTTGTCTATAGTAAGTCATATGCTATAATTAAAGTTTTTCCAGTAGCTGGTAATACAATATTTTCTCTGTTTTCTCTGTTTAGTTTCCAATGATTTCCAGTTGAGTTATGTTAGAAACAAACTGACATGAATAATGTTAAAGAAAACATAAAAATAATCTCCAGAGGTAGAGTCCTTATGTACCTCAAGTGAGTTTTGTGTAAGAAAAATTCAATGAAGGCATGCACATTTTTGCCACTGACTCAACTGATGTGATAACAGGAGTAGGATTTCAGAAACATCACTGTAAATGCTAAATATGCCATTCATCTGATGTATTACACATATATCCTTCTGAAGCTCAGGTGTGCTTACTGTATGCCCTGGGGTCCTTGATGATTCATAGCTGGCTAGAGCATGCTCTAAATCCATTCTGGTCTGTCTTCTTTCTGCAAGAATCAAGGCATTGAGAAGTGGCTGGTATGCATCTGGATTTTATCACAATGTGGGAGCAATGTGTTCAATGTGTTTGGAAGCACTCCCAGAACCACCTATTTATATATATCTGGTGAAGAGATAAAGAGGAGTTAAAGAAAGATTGACTTTGATAAGATAAAATGAATTCTTCTCATGGAATATATTTATTCCAGTACTCTAACACTGGAAAATAGTCCTACCTGATAGGGCCTGAGTGCTTCAGTTTCATTCAGTCAGCTGCATGCTGAGAGCTCCAAACCAGTGCTTAAAGGAGGCTAAGAAACTCATTTTGTGGGGCTGCCCAGGTTGATGGGAAGCCTCAGAAAGAGTTGGGAGAAATCCTGTGACTACTAGTACTTCCTCTGCTACTATGTTCAGATAGTTCAGTTCAGTAGTTCAGATATTCCTATCAGATATAAAATCATAAAAGGAAAGGGACCTAAAGATCTAATGGACCTAAAGAGATCATCTAATCAATCTCTCTGTCTTTCAGAGAAACTTCTATGTCATTCATGACAAGCTTGTCTAATCTGTTCTTTAAACACCTCCACAGATGGGGTGTCTCCAAACAGTTTCTTATGATATTTCACAGTTTTTACTAGATTTTTTTTTTTTATATTTTTCAAACCTATCTGCTAGAGCCATAAAGAAAAACAATATCCTCTTCCTCTTTATAGCTTTTCACGTAACTTAAGATTTTGGTCACATCTCCTCTTATTTTTTTTTTCTATTTTAGACAAAACAACCCCATTTTGTTCAGCCTTCTGTTATGTATGTTTTCTTCACTTCTGACTGAATTTGTTTTTCTCCCCAAACTCTCTTCACTTGGCCCACCTTTTTCTTGAAGCGTGGTGGCCAGCACTGTACAACTACTGCTGGATCTGAATAGCCTGGAGAGATTATCCTTGTGTGTTTACTGTGATTGTATATCCCACTACAATCCGTGCCTTTTTCACAGCAGTGTGACACCATCGGCACGTATTCAACTTGAAAGCCATGAACAACCACTCTTTTTTCTCTGCAGAACTTCTATTTAGCCTGTGTTTCCTCCCTGCTGTTCACATTTTCAGAACAAGATTAGAAGCATGTGGTTACTCGCGCAAAATGTTGTCCTATTTTTCTGGACTTCCATTTCTTCGTTTTGTCATTCTGAACTGTCCTGTCCTCCAGCCTATAGGCACTACCCTCAAGATAGTGAAGTGAATAGTAACAGAAGTATGGTAACAATTGCGTAACATGCTGTCTGAGTTTAGTCACACCTACATAGTCCATGGAGCTTCCAGTGCTAATTCAGAAAACTAAGCAGATCGGAAGCTCCACTGACTGTTAGAGTACCTTCAGCTTAGATGCCTAAAATCAGATCTTATGGTATCTTTCCTCTATGCTTCAACAATCTCTGTGGATGTAAATTATCTCATCTAGCTTCAGCCTCTGAAGAGTTCAATGTGTCTGGCTGAAGCTACTTGTCTGAAATCGCACTGTAGCCAGGGGACCCTCCAGAGAGTAATTCAACAGTCTTTCTCAGCCATTGATCTTTGGAAGGAATCGTTCCCTGGGCAAGTTTGTTATATTTCACTCAGCACTGAGGGGACCTAGATGACTAAGATTTGGACTGTTAACATCAGCTGGGATGGATGTGGGCTTACCCCTGAGCTTATTTGTCTGTAAAGTTGGATAACTTTACTTGTTTCATGAGAATATTTAAAGCCTAAGTGATGCTTTTGAATGGACTACTTAGTTTAGAAGTGTGAGGGTAAATTATGAAGGAAGGAAAGCATACATGCGATACCTTTAGGCACACAAAGTTGCTTTTGGAAATGTTCCATGAAACAGCAATGAATGGAAGAGCCTCCTGGTCAAATAAACAGCTCATGTATTCTGCTTTTCAATAATTTGTGTCCAGCTAATGGTACAACATGATATAGCTTTAGAAGTTGGAGTAGGATTTGTTGTCTTTGTTGTCTTCTGTCATTGTAAGATTCTTCAGCCCACCAGAACAAGATTACTCCAGAGCAATTAAGATTTGAGAATCATGTTTGTGTTTGCCTCATATTGAAATCTGTCCTGCATTTTGTATGCCAGAAGGTACTTTGGTCTGAGATAATCTCTTTTTATAGCTGATATGCTATCTTTTAAATCAATGACTTTTGGAGGAAATAATAAAATAAAGTAGCATTAAGTTGTGGAGGGATGGGGGAGTGGTAAGAAAGTGAGAAATGAAGAAAGGAGAAATAATGAGACTTGAATCATTTCTGCTGCTATGCATTTTGCCTAATATTCAAGTTCAGCATACAGACTACGCTGTACCTGTTATGTGGTTTTGTTACTGAGTTGAAAAAAGAGTTTATTGAAAATATGTGAGGAAGAAGAGAAGGTTGACTGTTGTTTTGCACTGAGAAATGTTCTGACATGTTAAGAGAGCAATATAAGTTCCTAAATAAATGATTGTCTAAGAACAGTCATTACTCTATCTGATAGGAGTTTAGTTTTTAATATTTATTGTTTTCCTGGATAGTGAAAGATGAGAAATGAGTTTCTGAAATTGGGCAATAAGCTATGATTTTCATCAGGACTTACTTATAAAAATATACTTTTCTGGACGTGGTAAAAATGTGAGCCTAAAAATATCAGCTTATCTTCTATTGACATACACTGAATAAGGTGGTCTTAGCAGTCTCTTTCATATTCATTATGCACATTTTTAAAATACTTTTTTTTTATGGAATTCATCCTAGCAGGTAATGAATCCCAGTAGAGAAATCATAATCTTAAATGGGCAGAATAATAAAAGAACACTGATCACATGAATATTTATGAAAATTCTGATTAGAGACAGCTTTTAGCTACAAGAATTACCTCTTAATTCAAACATACTAAAAATTTATAGATGTTTCTCAAGGTATCATGGAGTTAACACTGAACAGACCAGTTCAGTGCTGTAAAGTTGAAAGTCTGCAGCCACTTTTCCACTTTTAGTAAGCTTTAGATTCACTGTATTTTAAGTCCGCTGCTGGTCCATATGGATTGTTTGTAGAGTGAGTATTCAAAGATCTGAGTAGTCAAATGCCCAAATCATTCTCTCTAGCTTGAAAAATTGACCTTTAGTATGCATAAGACTTGTAATGTTAACTTTGGGGGGTAAAAGTGTCCCAAAGACCATATGGTTTTTGGAATCTTTTTTTATCTGGGAATTTTGAAACAAATTTTCCCTCTGTTTTCCCTCTGTTTCTAGTCTGTTACATCCCATGGGCCAGCCATTGGTTTTTTGAAAATGCATCAAGGATATTTCATGTGAGCAAGCTGAGTGTAGAAATGTAATGTTAACACAATGTTGAAACTTGCAATATTGATTTTCTGTGTGTTTCTTAGATCAGCAAAATCATCATTCCCCTTCTGTATTTATATTCCTATTCTGATATGTCCCATGTTCAGAATTCCTAATTCCTTCAGTTCCTTTCCCTCTTTTCTATGAGAAAATAATGTGGCAGTTGGGTTAGCAACTCTGCTATCAACCATACTCTCTGAACATCTGGGAAACTTGACAATAAAATGTTGAGTTCAGCAGTCAAGTTTCAGTCATTTGCTAAGTCATTTGCACTGAAATTGCTGGGTTATCTCTGTCCTTGGAGACCAATATAAAGTGAGTCTTTTTCTAAGAAAAATGGTAGAAGTGTCATCACTGAAACATTTGTTAAACATTTCTGCCACTTTATGGAGTTCAGTAAATGGTCGTGAGAGATTCAGAATGAACGCTGTGAGAGGAGACTAACTATTCCATGTTATGCCCAGCTGTGATCTTGTCTCCAGACCTGCCATAGTTGTGGTGCTGAGTATATTGTACATTTGTTGATCCTCAGCCACTGTACACTGCAGAAATCTTTCTCGTTTCTTCAGTATACTGCAGTTATGCCAGGCACTAATATGAACCAATAATATGACCAAAATCTTACTCCTCAGTTGTCAGATAAAGCCAAACATTTGTCATAGTTAACATTTTCATTGTTGTGATTCTATGTCCTGGTCTGATGCCACTGTGGCAATAAGGATGCTGTATGTTTGGTGCTTCTTATGTGGTGCCTCACTGATCCTGTCGTTTGGGACATGCACTGCAGGAAGCTCTAGCTGCTTCAGGACTCCAGATTTGTGTGAGGCAGTATTGCTTTCACTCACTGCATTTTCTTTTATTCCTACTTCTCTCCCTTTTCCCTTGCCTTGTGCCTTCTCCCTTACCCACAAGAGGGTGTTCTGTCTGTTCTCTATTTGCCATGAATATTAACAGCATGTATTTTGCCACCTGAGGATGCATTCCAAGCAGCCAGGTTCTCCTGTTCATTGGACATTTAGCAGGAGATGGCCAAGCAGGAACCTAGTAAAAGAATAAACAATCTAAGAAAGTTGGTACATAAGCTCAACTTGCCACAAACAATCAATATGCTTATGTACACCCATGCAGCCATCCTCTCCTTCTATATGTTTCATGGGAGGACCTCCAGCTATAGGCTCCCGGGCCAACCTAATCGTTCTTGTCTCCTCACCGCACTGTTATATTTCTGTTTTCTTCCAATAACACTAAATAAATGAAGGCTTAAATTTTCTGTCTGCTCTTTGCTCACTAGAAAAGGAGAATATGTTAGAAACTTCCTTTAGGGATGTGCCAGGTGCCAAATGCCTACATTTTTCCAAACACACAGACAATAATACTGAGCTCTGAACCATTTTTAAGGTATGTATCTGAATGAAATATATGAATAAAGGCATCCTAGAGTTATTTTATCCAAAATTGAAATCAAATGAAAATATGGTACATCACAGGTACAATTATTTTTGTTCTTTTTTTCTATGCCTTTTGTTTCAACATGTTACAGAGGCATAGAGTTTTGTATTGAATTTATCAATATTGTTTTGCCTCTTGTATATAAGAATCCAGCTTGGTCTTTTACTAGGACAACTTGATAGTTTGCTCCACACACATATGGGAGTATTTCTTATGCTGGCATAACCTTTCACCACAGCTAAAAGCAGTTCAAATCTTCATTTCACTGAGATATTTTTAGTCTGTGTGTGTCTAGTTTTTTCTCTCAATCTCTCTCTCTCCTTCTGTATCTTTACCTAATTTGTTGAATTATTTTCCATCAACACTGTCACTTACCATAAAAAATAGCCATTGTTCTAGTTTATCTCAGAAATCTCTCAAGTTTACTGTCTGACAAAAAATTACAGGTCTTGAGGGCTTACGGCTTTCCTAAGTTGTTTGTCTTAGTGTATCATATGACGAAAAGCTGGGGTTAAAAAAAAAAAAAAAAAAAAGGAAAGGAAAAAGAAAAGTGGACATTTTTCTGCATTTCTTCTACAATGTAACAGTGCCACTAGTATGGCTAAGCATTTGAATGAGATCAGTTTCTAGGAGAACACCAGCTGCCAATAACTGAACCAGAGGGAGACAGAAAAACACTTGGAGAAGTTTGATGCTGGGAGGGTTGTGCTTTTAGGTTTTATTTATTAGTTTTCAAATTTTTACCGTTCTTTTTACTCTCCTTTCCATCAGGTAATGTAGTTGTTATCACTTAATGAATCATAGGAGATCACAGTACTTGATGAGAAGTAATGAATGTAACCTTGATTATTTTGGGAAAAAGAATACAAAAAAATGAAAAGTTTACAGGAGAAGCGCACAAGAATCCCGAAGATGCATCAAAACAGAGAAATACAGATTAAGCCACAGAAATGGCATGTGAACAATCTGTACAAGTTTCATGAAGACTGACACACCGCACTAAGGTATGTTTCAGGTTAAGTACTTGTATGGTGTTTTAAAAGACCCATGTTTTATTTAGCATATATTGCATTCTTGGGTGGAATATTATCTCTGCAACATAAAACCAGTCTCAAGTCTGGTTGCCATAAAATCAAAGCTGTGAAAGAGAATTTAAGTCAGGTCCCTGTGGGTCCCCCAGCCCTTCCCTGTCCCTGCCCGCTCCTGGGCCTCCCCCAGCCCCATCCCTTATCTCAGCCCAGCCTGGGGCCAGCAGTCCCTGTCCTGTGATGCTGCAGTGATGCCAGCTCCAGCCTCGCCACAGCCCTGCCTCTGCCCTTGCCCAGCTGTGGGACCCCCGATCCTGACCCACAGGCACCTGCCCAGTCCTATCTCGGCTAGACCTCACCCAACAGTGATTCCCAGTGCCCCCCACCCCCCAACCCGAGGCTGGGGCTGCCTTAGCTGCCCCTCGTGCCCTGTGCTGTTGGGGCAGGTGGACAGGCTCAGCCCTGCCCCACTAGGAGCCCCTGCCCAGCCCCCAGCCCCAAGGAGCACCCAACCTGCACTGCACCCTTCCAATATACGCTGTTATGATTTCTGCAAAAGATAGATTTTGGGGCTCTTACTCAAACTTAGCAGGAATTTGCAGTTTTGTATATCTCTGAAACTCCCTTGTCTTACAGTATCATGTAGTACCTGGAGACGCTTGATACTTTCAAATGTAATATTGCTTTTGTTCTTCATTTCTCGGCTCTTAAATGCCCCCAGAATGCTCCTGTCAAGAGGGACAATGCACAGTAAGTTAAAATATTTTTAATAATGTGTTTTGGTGATGCAGTTAGATGTAGTTCCAGCAAGGATTGACAACATCACAAAACTTTTAACTCCTAGATAGTGTTTCTTGTATGGTGGTCTTTTTAATGGTTTCTGGGGGGAAAAAGGATAAAAGTAAAAGTGTAGGAACTAAAACTGGATTTTTAAAAATTTTACAGTTATAGATAAATGTAATTATACCAAACTCTGTATGTATTCTGAGCAATAAATTTGGAGTGCTGCAACTGCTACACTAAGCAGAGCAAAGAAAGAAAAAATATAAATATAAAGGAAAAAATAAATAAGGGCATAAAGAATCTCTGTCTATTCCAATTGTATTATTAGCTCAACCAGCTAAACCACAGGGTAATTTAGAGATAAAGAAAATTATATAGATTTATTAAAACATTTTATATAAATAGTAGTATTCCCATTTACATAGATAGGAGTATTTACTGAGAGTAAATAACAAGGGCAGCATTCCAGGAGTTACATTTCATGACATGGAAGGAACACCAGCTTGCATTAAAAACTCATTTACACCTTATTTCACAAGTACTGGTAATCATCCAGTCTATTTGTCTGTTTTTTTTCCACCTGCCGCAGCATACAGATATGCCCATTGTCAGAAATCTGTCCTAGTCAATCATTTATCAGTTTAGACTGAAAAAGAAAAATATGTCTGTTAAAGCCTCCTGAAAACTATCCTGGTTGAAATCAAGTGCTTAAATTAACAACACCTACAAAATCTGCAGCTGGACTCATATTCTACTCTTTTTCTGTCCTCTTCTAAGAAATAAGTCTTGCTGCACCCCTTTGTATAAATACCTGATTTGAGCTTCTCAGCTTATCCAGAGGTCTAGCAGACCAAGCTACATCAGAGAAAAGATGCACATTTTAGGTTTCTAGGGCCTCTTTGGAAAAATACTACCTTCTATGCCTGTCTTCTATATAAGAGTGATGCTCCAGTTGAAATGTGGTCACCCATAGGTGTGGTTGTATGTAGGTCAACACCAAGGCCAAGACAAACCAACTCATTGCAAATCACTACCAGCATTCAGTGCCCTTTGAATATTTTGTTAGATTATTTTAGTTCAGGTTTTTATTTTATTTTTGGAAAACTTGTTAGCTGTGTCCTGTAGACTGTTCAAAAGTATATGTGACTCTTATCTCTATGAGCAAGTGCACAACTGAAATATATGTCTTGCTAAGGTCTCTTCTTTGTGTAGTTTCTTCTTTAAATTATATCTTAACAATTTCAATGCCTTTTCTTTACTTTTTCTCCAAACTTCACACAGAAAAGTCATCCATCTGAGTTATGCTCCTTCGTCATGGAATTCACACTCCACCTCCTCCACTGACGCAAACTTTGGAAAGCAGCTCCATGGAGGATAACCTAAGTGCTGCCTCCAGAGCTAAGTGTGCTGTCCTTGCTTGTTATTGTAACATTGATATACATATCTTCCTTTCTTCATTTGTTATATCCTAATGTCATTAGGACAAGCCTGCAGCAATTTTAAAAGCTGGCTGCACAACCTCTTTGACGTCATTACAGAAAGGTCTTGACTGCAGACCCTGCATATACTGTCTATGATATACTGTATAAAAATCCATGTCAGTGTTGGCTCTCAGGGAGCACTGGAAATGATTCAACTCTCTGGAATGGGCAGATGGCTGCTATCAAAGTTTTATTATCACCATCATTATTATTGCAGTGGTTTGTGACACATGTTGAACTTTCAGACTAGTGCTAAAGCTTAAATATTTGAGCAACACTTTCTGAAATTCAAATCCCTCAAATCCTTACCAATCTGATTCCAAAAAACAGGAGTACATTTAAAGCTAATTAGACAGATTGCTTCATTCCACTTCCAACTTTCAGAGTAATTATCTCAAAATTCTTGTTCTCATGTAAACGCGACTGTTAACTATTTTTAATTGTCTTGATTTATTGCTGAACTTAAATTCAGTACATGCTGAATGTTCAGCAGGGTAGAAAGAATATCTGAGTTAGTTTAAGGAGGCATATGGATTGGATTGCATACCATAGCCTCTGAAAAGTTCAGTTAACCTATGCAACCAGATACTGCCTGCTTGAGGCTGCTTCTATAACTAAACCTATTCAGGAACATGGGATAAATTGATACAGGTTTGTTGTGTCTACTGTTCAAAAACTAAACTTGTAACTTGAAGAGATTTGGTTCATCTCAGATATTGTAACAGTGACATCTTGTTTTCACCTTGCAGCTGCTACCTCCATTCTGTTGGATATTTGTGTAACCACTGCTTTGTAGCTGTTCTTGATTTTGTCTTCACTGCTGTTGTGTGTCTCTGGCTGACCAGCATGAGGTATACATAAACCACTGCTGCTTGTTCCATTGCCCTTTGTGATTCCTTTATGTATTTGTAGTTAGTCAATGACCTGGAAGTAGTTGTATTGGCTTTTGGATTCTTTATGCTAGTCAAGTTTCTTGTTTCACTAGATGTCTTTTTTGCTCTTTCTGCAACTGGCTTGTCAGCAGAGTACTCCTCAGCAGAGACAATATTCACTGGTCTACTAATTTCCCTGTTTTAGGGAAGGCATCTAGTAGGCACCCTCTCATTTGTCACTGATTCTTTGAGATCTGCTTCCAGCCCACTTTTTCAGTATAGCATGCCAGGTACGCTGCAAAAATTTGCCTTCTTTTTCCTAATGTCAGTTCATTTCTGAATGTCCTGAAACTGGGCTAGTAAATTCCTGTTGACACAGGCAGTTTCTGGAGCTGAAAGTAGAAAAATTGGTCCTGATTCTTTTTAAAAAGGCCAGATTGGGATTTCCTGTGTTGGAAATACTCTTTTTGTTTTCAGTCATGGCTTTTGCTCTGTTTCCATTTCTTCTACTAGATTTTCAAAACTGGCCAGCAGATAGGCTTACTGTCTGCACAAGCATACCACCATTATCATATCCTATGCCAACCCTTTACTCTGCTGTAACTGTTCTTTTAAAGGAAATATCTCAGCTGCCACACATAGCTTACCCTCATGTAGGACTGCGTCTACATATGGTTCTTTAGTGAGCTCAGCAGTGGCTTCCTCATGATAATCCAAGTCATCTCACTGCATGCCTATCTGAAAGCACAAATGTGACTCCCTTGTGACAGGTACCTACCTTTCTTCCCCTTACCTCCAACTCTTTCTAATATCTGTTCTCACATCAATAGGCATCTCTGTCATGTCCTGTTTCCTTTCTTTAGCACAAAGGGACATCCTAATTGGCTCAGAAATTCACAGGTGGCACAGGATCTGCATCTTGGCTGTCCTTGTGTGAGTTGTGCATGTTTTGCCAAGGCTCTTCCTCAGCATCTTTCATTTTTGGAAGCCTGCCACTGTTCCCCCAATGTCAACAGATGTCAGATGGAGATGATCTCATTATTTGTCATGTTGGATTGTCAGTATTCACACTCATAATCCACTCTTGGCACTTACATAAGAGCTGGTTGATATCATGGTATTGGTATCACCTCCTTCTTGACATCATTTTCTATAATACCTTCATAATGCTTTAGAGTCCCTTTTAGTGGCAGGTTCACTGTCAGAAACCTTGCTATATATCTGAAGCTGCTGTTCTAGCCTAAGTTGGGTCTGATATGCACTGTCCTGGAGATAAAGGAATTAAAAACACTTTTCATTCCCCTCTTCTCCCACCCCTTGAGTCTGGGTGTCTGTTCAGTTTTTTCTAAAAAAACCTTTTCTGTCAGTAATTTCATGCATCATTAATTTCACTACAGTTGTGAAAATGTTCTTTACAAATAAAAGTCTGACTGTGCATTAGGGGCATTAGGAGGAAAGTAGCTATATTACTCGACAGACCAGAGCTACTTTATTCTGTATTCAGTTCATTCACTTATATGTATGTATGTATATATAAATATATATATGTATATGTAAAATACTGAACAATTTTTTCCCAGCTTCTCTGTGGTATTACTTGCTGTCATTAACAGAAGCTGTAATCTGTAATGGAGCTATAGCCCAGCTTCCAATGATGTAGTCTCAAGGAACATGAATAGAACTAATCTGAGCTCCAGAAAATCATTCACACAGAAATGGCTTCAAGTTTACTACTGTTACAAATGGTTGCAGAGGTTGGACATTACCCCACTGCTCATGAACAAGTGCTCATTTTCCAGAAGAACAGAGTCATGTTCTCTAGTTGTTTGGACTGCATCACTTAGCTGCCCTTCTAGAAAGTTCATATGAGGAAGGACTAGTGCTTGCCACAGAGATTTCTTTTCCTCTGCCATAACCACCTAGCTTTCAGTAAAATTTACTGTTTAACTCTCAGTGGTGCCAGAGCTCATCTTATTCTGCTGTTCAAAGACACTTGCTGTGTCTCAATTCTTTTTCCTTTGTTGCCTACAAAACATGCATCTTTAGTGAAGGTCACAGGCATCGCAAATCTCATATTAGGAAGGAAAGGGAAGAGTGCTTTGCTTGCTGCTCTGGATTCTACCACTCTCCGAATATCATCTAACAAGTGTCTTATCACACTACAGTTAAGTGGAGTAGAGTCTCCCTGGGGGGTATGATTTAAAACAACAACAGAAGACAAGCTTAGTAAGCCTGAATCTGTGCTCAATGTGTAGCTTACTAAGGTATGCATCCTTTCTCCTATCCCTTCACCAATGATATTCAGCCTAACTTACTCAGATTCCTATCATGACAGCTTGCTTCTATGGTTATGCAAGCATAAGCTACTTATTCAATATGTATCTGACCTTGCTTTCAGAGGAAAATGTAGCTGGAAGAAGATTTGCAATCTCAACTAGTAAATGATGAGATGAAACTGCATAAGAGGAATTGACTTAAAAGGATAAACAAATTCATGTTGAGCTGTGTGCTCTTGCAACTGGACTGCTACCCACACCCAAGGTACCTTACTAGAAGCTAGTTCTGGGAACTCCATGCCCATTTCTAGGCTTTTGGCATACCTTCACTGGATGTGAACAGGAATGGCCAACTTTCCAGGCCTTCTGAACTGCATACCCAAATCTTATTAAGACCAAGAGCCAAGGACATATATTTCTTGAGCTATGAGAGTGATGATCCATGGGAACATTTCACAAGCAAGAGGTGAGGTTAGTTCCTGAGATGTCCCATCATTGTATCATGAGACTGCATTTGGTTCACAGCTGAGCCCCACAGCAAGCTGGCAATGTCTGCTTTGGCATTTTCTTCTGACCCACTTCCCCTCATAGCTGGGGATTTGGATTGCCAAAAATGCCCGGATTTTGGTCATGGAAGAACCATGCTTAAACTCCTCATAGACAGCATCTGATTTAGCAGTAGTAGTAGCTGGCCCCCTTAGAGAAGAGAGATGTTGCAATGAATAGAGAGGTGACTGAAGAGGGAATTATTTACTGCAGAGGTCATATGTGTCCTAGGCACTTTAGCTCAAGGCCTAAAAATTTCCAAAAAGTAGTACCATCATGCAGAATTCCTAAATCCCAGTCATCAATCAGCAGTCTATTTCCTGATTGTTCATTTATCTCTAAAGACAAGTGTATGCACTGGAACCAGAACTGACAGTTCGGATTAATTGGACTGTGAGACTGGAGTCTGCATGGGCTGAGTTAAATGTATTCTTGCAATAGGATTGGCCCAGATCAAAGGGAAATACAGCAGAGTTTGCATGTTTTCCTATGCGATTAGAATCAGAGAAATCCAAACAAAAACAGTCCAAGGTTTTTTTATATGTTTGGATTTTTTTTTATGAAAACAGACAAAGTGCTTTCCTAGTGCTTTAACAAGAATTGGCACTTGACCTATTTTATTCTTGGATTTACCTACATACAGCATTTTCTGTAGCTCAGAAGAACATCAGCCACAGACAAGGAGAAAAAAGCATTAGCATCTTAAAATTACTATATGATTCCTGAGTTTGGCTGGTTTCTATGTTCTAAAAGCTACAACTGTCAGGACACAGAGTCAGTTCTGAGAGACACTTAATATTCTCAGGCTTGTTCGTATAAAGAAAATCATTCCTTTCTGAATAAGGAAAGTGTGTGCATACATGTGTGTGCACATATGCAGATTTATATATTAGCATTTAAGTACTGAATCACATGGATTTTGGTAGATGCTAGAAATATTTCCTCAAGGACTTCCAAAAAAATCTCAAAACAAATAATGGGATATCACTGATCTGATTTGCTGGAGCTTTACTGTTTGAAAGAATTTCAAAGAACAAGAGATGACCTGGCTTTTGAAAAGTATAAATGAATAGAACCTGAGGTGTATGGAAGCTAATTTTCATTTGAGTTCATTTGGCTACAGCACCTAAAGAAAATTTTTTCACTAGTTATATTGCAGAGCTCCCAGAAGGGAAACCTTTAAAACATATTTTTAAAATTCATTTTTAAACATCTTGCTCAATTAGTTTTTTTTCCCGGACTCTTAAAATGAGGCAAAAGTGACTGTGAAATACAGTATCTAGATGTAGTTAGATTTTTGGCCATCTTGGTTTCCGAGTCCTCTGTATTCTGTGCACAATACCGTGTCCAGAACAAGCTACTTTAGATGTGAGAAGAAAATGCACATCCTTGTGATCTAAAGCACATGTCTCAACTACTCCGTCTTTCCTCAGAATTTAGCCAGTGGTAACACATTAAAACACTTACGAGTCCATTCAACACATGGCTGTATTACATATGCATGCTGGCCTATTCATTAAAATACATAAGTAATAGTGCCTTAAATTTGCCTACTACAAGGATTTTTTTGTTTGGATAGTCCAGACAGGCTCATAAAAGCCACCACTGCCTTATATCCTAGATCCAGCCCTGCAACAATAAAATTCCTTAAAACAATATATATGCGGAACTGAGCTAAATGCCACGATATAAAGAAACCTGTCAAAGCCTCACACTGTATTCTTAAACTGGCCGTTTAATCATTCTCTGTAAAGTTAGTGTCTGTGCACTGCCTGAATTAAAGTGGGCCTTATATTTCATGGCTAGAATTCCAGTAAAAGTGGAGCATGATATGCGAATATTTTCCTCTCCACTGAAGACTTTATACTTAGCGTTGAAATTAATCATTATTGGAAAGAGTTTTTTTTTTTTTTCTGAAATAAAGTAATATGAATAAATGCTTAAACTAGGTTAGAAGGATATACTATAGATTGCCACTAATCCTTTTAGGTAACTCATATATTTTATCTTTTTCACCTGAGAAGAGGTCTTTTTAATTTCTCATGGAAGGTTTAATGTTAGATGTGCATATTCTACAAAAGACTTAACCAAGTGTATAAAATAACAGATATGTGTAATCCTGCTGACGTCATGACCACAGTGAATAAGGTCTGGGTCCTCATGGCAGAGTCACTTATGACAGCCTCAGAGTGCAGTCTACAGGTGGGTTTAGGGCTAGTGAAGTTTGCTTTTAAAATATAAAGACTATAGTCTTTGTCTGACTGTGCTTCAGAGTACTTACTGGAACAAGGTGAAGTAATAACCGTAGTAATTAACTGTGAAAAGAATAGTTGATACAGATTTTGCAATTAAAATGACAAATGTGAAAAATAGATGAACCACAGAGCCCTAGATTATAGAACAAATTCTGTATTTTTCTGTAGCAATTTTGACCTAAATTCTTAGCCAGATTCTATTAGGAGTATATGCATACACACACTGGTATGTACTGTAGCTCGTATGTGCCTGTTATAGATTGCATCTTCTGAACTGGATTCTGTAAGTACCTAGAGACTTTTTAGCAGCTCCTGTAAACCAGAAAATGCAGTAATGATGAGTAATGATCGCTGGCGTTTCCGTATGTTTTTAATTTTTATAGTTGAATTTATTTTTAAAAGTTCCCCACATTTTCATTTCTGCATTTCCCCCTTTTTCTTTTTTTATTCATAACTCATAGTTTCATCAGCTCATGGGAAGGTACATAGAAGTTAGTGAGAGGTTTTGAAACCCCTTCTGAAAGGGGAGATGTGCAGAGTTTTGCACATCAGTTACAGTTGATGCTTGAGCAGTAAGTGGTAGCTTCCCAAGGAACACCTTTGTTCTTTCCATCTTCTGTTAGAGAGGATCACAAGTGGCTGGGAGAGTTTTTTGGATTGCTTGAACTTTCTGGTCTACAAAAAAAGGTTTCCCAGGTGATAGAGTGGTATCTCTGCCCTCCTTTTTTTCGAATGAGCTACTCTTTGTGCGTCCTCTGTGTTTTTAATTTTTCTAGCTCTCAGAATGTATGTTCCTGTATTCAGTGCTGTTTTAAATTAGCTAAAACCAGTAGTGCCAGCAGTGTACTGGTGGCAGCAGAGAGCTTGGTGTGGGCCAGCTGCTTGGATACTTACACTGCTCCTCAGGTGGGCTCAAAGCCAGTGTTTGAGTTCTGCGTCTCTTCAGCTCCGTGAAGAGCACTCCCTGAGCTGCTGGTTTTCAGGGTGCCAGGAATAGTTCCAGTGGTTTCTACCAGCAATTGTCTCTGGCCTTTCTGACAGATACTCTTTGGGGCAGAAAATGTGCATGCGAGGTGTATCAGCCCCTGAGTCGCTGCAATTTGCATTTTGATTTACCAGCGTAATTTACTAGTTTCAGTTAATAAGCTCTAGCCTCCAGTGGTACTACACATGTCCCATACAGCCTCATCCTGGTTGGGATGATGGTAAACTCTGGCAGAAAAGGAAGTAGACAGCTGGGAATAATGATTCCTGTAACTCCCCCACTGCCAAATAAGATGCAATGGGTTGAAGCTGGTTTGAGAACCTCTGTGATCTGCACTTAAGGAAATGACTGTTCCATAGGTATCTGCTTGACATTCCAGCTAAAAGCACATTGTTCCCTTGGTGGAGTCATAACTGAGACATGCTATTACTGTGAGACATGCTTTACTGTGAAATTATATTATTTATTTATTTATTTATTTATTTATTATATATTTATTATATTATTTATATTATATTATTAGGTTGATAAAATGACTAGGTTAAAGAGGAAAGGGCACTCATTTTTGTAACTGTGTGAAAGGAAAGGTAAAACAGACTTAACAATATTTCTCTTATCCATCTGTCTTTTAGTTTTGAGCAGTTTAAAAAATAAAGCTGTAGAGTTTGGAGGGATGTATGTCACAAAATCTCTTACTCTCTTTCCTTTTCCCGAAGTAGCTGCTGGACTTTACAGATGGCAGGGCATTCCTCAGACAAACAGATTGCTGCACAAATGATTTTATTTAAACATAAAATGCTAGAAAAATCTGGCCTCTCTGTAGTTACTTTTCATGCTGTGGCCAGAGAAGATGGCAAAGAAATGGTTTATATCTCTGAGTTTTGTTATCTTGAGAGAATCTGGAGCCTTTCTCTTCTCACAAGTCTGACTGTGCTTCTTCCCCATTGCCACTCTCCATAATCTCCTGTTTACCATGCCAATCCTTATCTCTGCTTGCTGAGACCTTTAAAGCAAATGAATCTTTGATCATCCTTCCTCATACTTTTTGCTGTGGCATATAGCTCTGTCAAGTTGGAAGTAGTTTATGGATTTTATTTGTTTACATAGCTCTGATGTGAAGATTGTGCCGTGGAAGTTCTCAGAGTGTCCTGGGTGAATGCAGTTCAGCTCCTCCTTCAGGACTCTATAACTGATATATTTTAGAAGAATAAAGGTGGGTTTTCTATTGTAGGCTGTCTGGTAAAGCCTTACTTTCTCACAGTAAGTATTATAGTACCTTTCATTTTTGACCAGTTAGGAAGCTTACAGACAGGGCTATGGTTCTTGCTGTATATAGTAAGCCCAGTCTGAAACTCACACACTGTCCGTCACGTTATTATTACAGGTATAAATTTAAATAATATATATCTACTTCAAGTAAGTTACATAGTTATGCTCTTGCTTTGTTCTTCTGCAGCTTCTTTGATCAGTCAAATTATTATACAGCTCATTAGATATAAAATAAGTTTGTGCACTCTGTGCCTGCATTTTCTGTTTCCATGAACTATTGGTGTTTTATTATATGTCTCTCTCTTTCAAATTAAAAGTAAGCAGAATTTTAATACTCAATGTTTGGATTGTACAGAAAGCTTAATTTGCAACTTACATCACTTTAAGCAAATTTTTATTATGGGGAGACTTAAGTAACATTTTATAATCATTAATTTGATTCACTATGGAAAACAATAGATAATGTAACTGCTCATAGGGATAGGTTGATATACAAATGCAATTAACATTAGTCTAAGTATAAATAAAATTTGTTTCCAATAACAGATGAATAGAGGTTTGGCATCATTAGTATTTGTGATATGGTTCAATTTCAACTTTTTTCAAAATTTTTAAAATTAGAGGAGCTAAATGAAAAGAAGAGTTCATCTCAGAAGCTGTCTGAACCAAATGATGATCAGACCAATATGGATATGTTCTCCCTCACTCTGCCTGCCCTCAGACTGGAAGCAATACATCAACACTAGTGATGCCAACTTCCATGACCTCAGTATTCAATGATGTTTTTCTTACAGTCTTACCGTTTTTTAAATCCCATAATTTTTTGAAGCTCCACTCATAATTTTGGAACAGCTGAGGTTAGCAAAGTGGATTTTCAGCTGGGGTAGTGACTACAGAAGGTGTCTGAAGTCCAAGTTATTTTGAAAACATAGGAAAGGCTATCTTGCTCTCTGTTCCATAAAGTGTTGTACATACTGACCATCTTTCCTGGAACAATGCAGCTATTTTGGTCAGAAAAAAACGCTCTGACTGACTTCAGTATGAAATATACTACTTGTCCTTGTATTCATGAAACAGTCCTGATTTTCTCACTGCTGGCAGAAGAGTTAAGGAGTTTCCCACTGATTTTGAGTGGCATGAAGCCACTGCAGTCTCTCTGCATCATGATCTGTTAGCGTTATTACATTACTTCTGAACAATGCAGTAATGAAGCTTTTACGTAGCTTCATGATAAGGGAGCGTTTGGCCATCAAGAATAGTAGGTGTTTTAGGAGAGTCTTAGATGAGCTTGGCAGGCTGAGTCTCAACTCCTAAGAGCAGTTTTCTGTGAGATCACATGGCATTTGTGTGCTGATAATGTTTGTTGACAAATGTGACATAAAGAAATACAGGAGGAAAAGGAACCACATTTTCTTAAGGCGTTTTAGATCACTTCGTGGTCTAACCACATGCTCAAAAACTTCCTGAGCTGGAAACAGTCTCCAGATGACCTACAGGCTTTAAAACTTACCAAAACAAAAAGTTCTCTACCACAAAAGCATTCCAACAGTTGTACTGTGGTAGAAAATACTTTCTCATCATACACTCTAATACTAAAAAATGTTCTGCTTCCTTGTCACCTTTTTTTTTTTTATTATTCTGCACAAAACACAAACTTGTTATAGTCTACCATACCTTTTGGCTCATAGGATAGCTTTCTATACACAGCAATACATTGGGGTGTACAGTAAAACTTTTCAGTAATTTACCAGATCATCTCCGATATCAGCCGGGCACAACTGTTTTTCTTGGCATCAGTTTCAACAGCATTTAAAGTACATAATGTACATTTCTAACATCTCTCTTGTGGAAATACCAATTTCACTGGAAAAATCCACTGGAAGATGGACAATAATTTACCACCATGTCCAACAGTAATATCAATCTAAAATTCTAATTTATGCATTTTTTCAGAGAGACCTTGAGTTAGAGGATTTATCATTCAGGCTAACATGGGCAGAGATCTTTTTCTGACCTTTAACCTGTGTGCTTTCTTTTAAAAACTCCTGTCCTATGTGAGAGCACCATCACTCCAGCCATGGAAAAGGCCCCCATTGTACATATCCTTGGAGTTAGCTTTTTTGAATGTGCTGAATTGTACGGGTTATGTTTCTCCTCTATGCTGTTAAAGCATGTCTGCAATAGAGTGAGATGTAAATGCACCTCATTTAGATTTATCTGTCTTTAAACCAGCTACCTTGGGACTGATGGTCTTGAGCTCTGCTTGGGCTATGTAACCTGCTGAAGAAACAGGGCTCTATGCTGCCAGGGCTACATTGTTATGGGCACTAGAATTAGCTAGTTTAAACTCAGTTTGGGAGTATTCTTGTGAGATATTCGCACCTTTCCTGAAGGGTAAAATAATCTTAATGAGTTAAAGGTTTATGGGAATCTGCACTAACATTTGGGGCCTGATTCTTCCTCTAGTCCTCTCCATCCTAGCTTGGTGGCTCAAAGGAATCCTGAATGGGATGCATGTTGCATTTTTATGGACCTATACAATACAGAAGCAGGAGTAAATGATCAAAGTTTAAGACTTCTTAACTTAATATTGTAAAAATAGTTTCCTACTTGTAAGTACATTGTGCAACCATGTGTAAGCTTAGATAACCACAAGTCTTCAAGACTGTGATCACAGATCACAGTGGATAATGAGCTGCAACCTTTTCCTCTCTCTTTACCGTTAAGTACCACTTGATTTTCTTGCCTCTGCTCATCTGATTAAAAAGAAAAAAAAATCATGAATCCTTCAGTCCAGTTTGTTCCAGTCACAGGTGGTTACACAAAATAATGTACACAATATGAATCTCTTTTTCACAGACTGGCCAGGACTCAGCCTAAAAATGTGTTCATCCCTCTTCCCTAGTCAATCCAATTAGTCATTCTGAAGGCTATACCCTTATGTGTTTTAAAGATCTTTACATACCTAAGATTTATCTCTGGCTTTACTTCTACTCTAAAAAGGAAAACTTTTCTTTTTGTAAAAGCTGGAAGCAGATTGCAGCTGCAAGTCCCATAACTCAAATAGCTCAACTAAGTTGCTTCAGCTTTTCTATGAAGATAAATATCAACAATTTAAAATCAGAAACACAAGAAGTTTCAAGGTCAAAAGGAGCTAAATGTTTTTCAACATTCTTCAACTAGTGGACTTTCAAAACTTAGTTTGATGATGGAGCTAGAACCCTATATGTGCTGAATTTAGACCTATGGGCATCATATTCTGTAATTGAAACTATTCTGTGTTCCTTAAAAATAGACTGCAGACTTCTAGGATTGAATATCAAACTCGGACTGAGAGGCTTCCTTCTTGAGAATTTTGATTTCTGCAGGATTCAGTCTCTGCTTCTTGTTTGTTGCATGGCCATGTCTTTACTGTAGTTAAACTTACAGATCTGTAAAATGGGGATACTTACCTATTCTCTTCTAAGAGATGTTGTGAAGCTTCATTATTAGAGACACACAGACATCTTTCAGAGTAAAAGGTAAAAGTATGTTATAAATTAAGTAAAAGTCATTTACTTGATAAAGCAAGAAGAACTAACGTCAAGACTTGCCAAAACTCAGTGGTGGAACAAACTGTGTCTTACTCGTATAGTCCTAAAATTTACAATTCTATAAGATATGAAATGCACATTGTATACTGATACCTACAAAAAAAAAAAGAATTTTTTTTCATGTTTCCTGTGCTGTCATTTGCTTCCTTTTTGAAGCAACATACTGACATATTCAGAATATTGTCTTACAAAAAGAGCTGGCTGAGGATTGGGAAATATCAGATTTCTGTATTTTTTTTTCAAATTTCACTGAGCTTTGTATTATATCTGACCAGCTGTGCTGCTATGCCCTCTAAAAACTGTGCTATATTAAGGTCTCTGGATACAGTGTGCCTTCAGTACAAGTTCATGCCTTTTGTAAGGAGGTCCTGCTCTCCACCCCCAGCCTCGAAGCTTTCAGTTCTGTTCAATATAACACCTCTGCAGTTCTGCTGATGTTGTTGCCTGAGCTTTGTGGTGTGGTTTTACACACTTTGTTGTAGTTGAACACAATGGAGGTTTGTACTGGTTTAGAGCTAAGTGTACAGTTAACTGTTCTCTTGACCAAGATAAACCATACTGATTAACAATTTCTTTCTGTGTAAAGATTAATAGCTATAACCAATTCCTGATTTGTTTTGCTGTGTAATATATCAGCCTGAATATTCAGTTACGCAAAATAGACCAAGTGATCATGTACACTTTCCTAATTTTAATGAAAAATGTGGTAAGTGAATTAGAGACTACATTTGAAAACTTGATCATTTTAGAGTGTTATATCACTAGGCAGATCCTGTGCTTTTGGGGAATGAATAGAACAAGTATGTTGGCAACACACCAGTTTGCCAGACTGGTCTTAGTAAGAATTTCTGCACTGATTATTCTGACTGATTCAATGCTACAAGCTCACTTTCTTTATCTAAAAAACTTAGAAACTATTATGGTCTTTGTTTTCATCTTATTCCTTCATAGAGAATCTTCTCTGAAAGTGACAGAATTACTTGAAAAGTATTTATCTTTTAATATAGTGATTATTTGGAAGGGCAGTGCCCCTCCAAAATGCCTCATGTGATCCAATACTTTTGGGCTGCTGATACACTAACACTGAATTACCTAATGCAAACAAATAAGATATCTGAAGAACTACTATCTCCATGCCAAATGTTTTATCTTGGGAAACCACTGTGCCCTTGTGTCAGTTTTTTCTACCTTTGACAAAGCAGTGGCTCAGGTTTAGTGCCTAATTCTTTTGCGAACTGTTGAGCAGTACATTTGGTTTTATATTGCCTTATGTAAATCAAATCACCATAAAACTAATGAAATTCCTGAACACTTCATTCAATTCTCTGATTGTGGATCTTGTTTCCTGTGCCCTGAATTTGTATAGTATGTGAAGTGTGAAGCAGATATATAACATACAGCTGGTTTCAGTATCACTCAAAACAGAGGTTATGGAGTGACTGAGGTAGAGCTTGCAACTCCTTCGTCTAATAGTCTCAGTAACTTGCTATTGACTCTTTTCTTTCGTATGCCCAAGTCTCTCTGTCGCACCGTTCAGGAAAATTGTATCAAGGAACTTCCAATGAAAAAGGTTTCATTTATCTTCTCTTCAATTTCTAAAACATGTGATTAGAAGTGATTTTTTTCTCTAAATAATGTATGTTGTTAAAAAGGAAAAAAAGCCCATGTAAATTTCTCTTTGCTACCTTTGGTTTCAAAAGAGATAAGGACTTTTATTGAATCCACCACAGTCTTGGAACTTCTGAAGAATAACACACACCCTTGAGTTCAGAGGGTCAAATACACTCCTGCACAGTGGGTTAGTACAAATCTTATCACTGCATAAGTGCCTCATAAATCTTGAAAATAGGGTTTTTATGTTTATGGGGATAAATTTTGCCTAACTCAGAGTATATCTTGTAGTAAGTGTGGCTGTTTGTAAAGGTCTTTGGACTTTGGTTATAGGTAAGAAGTAGAGAACAATGCAGGTACGGATATTACAGTTCAGCTTTTACTATTCAGTGATCACACCGCGATTCAAAAGATACAGACATGACTTACTAGACTAGAAGCCCAGGTTGTATTCCTGGGTCTCCATACCCAATTTGCCATTGTGTTGTGCACAGCCAGGTGTGAGTCACTTAATTTTTATAAGCATGAAGACCATAAGATTGTATGCATAAGAATACTTTCTTTTTGCCCAGTATGGCAGCGGATATTAATTATTTAATGCCTCTGTTGCTTTATAAGGTATATCTAATGTACAAAAGCAGCTCCTGTGGCACTCTCTCCTAAGGTCGCAAAAAGCCATGTCTACTATGGATAAATTTTATTTCCTCTATGGCAGCTTTTTTAATGTTAAATGGATGGAATTCAAGTTTTGTTTATGGATTACATCCACTCACAACCTGTAAGACTTCATATATCCCTGGCTATGCAAACATAATTCTGATCCTAGGTTTCTAGAGAAATGGCTTGTGGAAGCAAGATTTAAAATTTGTTTTCCATTAGTATTTAAATGTGAGGTTAACGTTTTCACTAATAAAATTCAGATACACAATTGTACTTAGAATCTGAATTTGGAAATGTCATCAAGATGGCTGGAAAAAGTATATATTCAATTTAAGCACATACTTATGGGAAATACTGATATATTACTTACTTGGATCTCACAAAAAATTTAGTATTGTCATGTATTTTATTACTGTCCTCTATAATCTGCTTTTTAGAAGAGAATTTTGAGACTGAATTTGTTATTTTCAAGCTAATTAAGTCCATTAAAATCAACAGAGATAAAGCAGCATACAGCCATTATGATTAAGCCTCTTGATTTAATCTGATGTCACATTTTTAATTTTTTTCCCTCATAAAAATGATTCTGGAAGATACTGAGCATCCTCTGTTTCTCTAGCAGTTCCTTGATATCTGGATTCTCCATACCATTTTGTAGGATCAAACTTTCCAGAATTGCTCATGGATTTCATCTGTAAACTTGAGAAATGTCTTATAGATATGACAGACATTTTGTTTGTTATTTTAGGCCACTTTATACTTGATCTGATCTTTAAGGTCAGTGTTCTGGTCTCTTTTTTTAAAATAAACAAGGTTGTATCCTTCTTTGACCAGGACAGCACATCTTAAAAGTATGTGTGACAGAGCTGCAGTTTACATTACATTTGTTTCAACAGTTGATTCTGATAGCCAGTAAGAAGGAGGCGTATTGGTGCTGCCTGTCTGAATTTATGACTGTGCCTTCATCATTTCTGTAATTCTTTATTGCAGCAATGTCCTGGGAAAGTTTTTATCTGACTACAGGAGGTGATAACACAGTGGCCACGCTGATGTGAAAAAATTGTGATGTTAAATGTGCAACTAGCAGGTTTTGCAAGCTATTGTTTTCCCTCCATGCCACCTATGGGCTCTGTTTACCAAGAAGCTTCACATGGAAGGACATTCTCAAACTATCTTAAAATGTACACACTGGCCTTTTAACAGAAAGAATCAGTGAAACACCCAAGAAAGGGACAGTATGACAAAAAGAAAATTATTGTAAAGCTGAAGTTTGGAAAGGTTTTTCCCAGTACTAACCAGGATCATAATTTATGTTAAGTAATAGACCATTGCATTCTCAGAAGTTTACCACATAATGCAAAAGATATTGCTAGTTACTCCTCTATATGTAAGCTCCATTTTTGATCAGGAGAAGCACTGTCTCCTGGCACACTAAAATGCTTTCCGCACAGCTCAGATCTTCTAATAGTCAGATTTCAGGTGAAATAACATCTGTGAATGGGTGTTGATTGCACCGGTGCAGAATCTTCCCTCTGTATGTAGGCAATCCTCATGCTATCTGCTGTGCTCTTCAGTTAACTAGTATTTGCTTTCTCTCAGAGGCCAGATCAAGAATAATGCAGTTAGAAAGAGATACATGTCAACAAGGGTATTTTAGAGAGAAAATTTGTTCTTACTACTGAAGAAATGTGAATAATGTAGTGGCTGTTTGTGAGTCACAAACGCTATCTGTTTGGAGCAGAGAGCGTGAACAGACTTGGAAAACGCCCTTTGGCTCCAGAGCACTCGGCCTCTTGGTCTCTTCATATGCACCGATGGGATTGGCTCCGGAGCAGGAGAAATAGCCTGTTAAAGGCTTTCTGCAAAAGGTGATCTAATTAAAAAGAGATTTTTAAAAAGATCTTAAGGTAAACAACTGTCTTAGCACAGGTAAATCTATACAGAAAAGAAATGTATAGGCTAAGGCCAACTATACAAGCCCAAATAGGAGAATTCTTTGAATGAACCTACAGCTCACGCCAATTACAAAAAGCAGTATTCCCTGTCATATAAAAACAATTCAGAAAAATCATTTATATCCCAATGCATTTATATGCCCACATTTCTTTGTGCACAAACATTATAAAAATGTCCCTACTGATATAATAACACTTTCTGGTCAAAGGCACTCATTCTCAGCTTACCAGTGTGTAATTCAGGCTTTCAACTGCAATTTGCCATTTGGGCCATTTCAGATGAGAGCCAATATCTCTCCTCTTTGTTTATAAATTACTTTGTTTAAAGATTCATTTTCCTGCAGCAAGAGGTTAATCTTTTCTCAGTTCTAAAACAGTTCATTATGACTTTCTGGACCCAAATATTTTGGCTAGAACCTTGGTCATTAAACAGAATTTCTGGTTATATGTAAATGCAAACATTTAGATATTTTTCACTTGAAAAAAAAATCTGAGCATTTGCACATTTCACTGTGATTCATTATCCAAACATAGCATTGTACATAATATAAAATTATTTAATAATGAGGCAGCACAGAGAATCAAAATGTTGCAACTGAAACAAAGAGTTGAACAGAGAGAAAGCTGTCTGAATAGTGATAATAAAACACATGAATCTGTAACATTTTGTTTAAACATTTTGTCTATTTAAAAACAATTAAAATTGGCACTTTTTAAAATTTTAGTTGTATTTTTTCCCTGGGAATTTGATCCCTTTTTTATTATTATTTATTTATTTATTTTTATGATGATCATCATTGACCCAGGTTTTTGGGTGATCTTTTGGGTTCTGAAATGGTGATCAAGAAAAGGTAGGACAAATTTTCCATATTTACAGAGAATTTCATTGTACCTTTCTAATCTGTTCTTCCCTATGTCTCTTGGCTGTTCAAAGGGTATTCCGGATATTTTAACAGAAGGTCATTTTATATGGGAGACACTGCTGGGATAACTGACATCTACATAATATAGGACCTTTTTCCCACAAATATTTCTGGTATCAATCTGACAAAAGTGATTGATGAAATGCTGCCCCTCTACTTCAAATTGTAAATAGGTTTACTCCTCTGCTCCAGAAAGCTGCCATTGTAGGGAAGCAAAGAGAACTTCCGTCTATTATTTGTAAACTACAGGAGGCTAAATAACCTATTGCACTAGAAGCAGCACTCATACACAGATATTCACATACACTGCAAAATAATTCATGCTTTGTCTAGAGCAAAATGAAGTCCCAGAGGTAATTTCTGTACTGTGTGGGAAATGATGTCTCCTGCACAAAATTTATAGCCATGATTGTTTAAAAGAAATGAAAAATATAGTGTTAAATGTTTTTAACAAAAAGATTCAATTGTTTCATATTTCTCATCTGACTCACACCGTTACCAATTTACAGAAGCTATAAATCCTGTTTTAGGTCGTAGGAACTAGTTTGACTAACTCCAATATATTGTTTTGGTCACATTATAAAATGATTTATTGATTATACGTTTAATTTGAATTCATTGCCAGCTTACACTGAAGATAATAGAGTTTTTACCAAAGTTCACAAAAAAGCATTTGGAAATAGCATTAGAAAATAGCTAGAAATATTTATTTCATTCAGTTTATAACAGGCAATAGTAGATGTTAAGAAATAACAGATCATTTGTCTTAAGCAGTTTTTTTCCTCCATCTTTTTTATATGTAACTGAATGCTCTGGGTGTGATGACCAAAGAGTTAAGATCCTGTCACTTCAAATCCTGAGGCATTCATTCAAGTCTTATCCTGGACTGATACTGAGAGCCTCCTCATATGACCCTGCTCGAGGCTTGAAGCTGATTAGACATGATAATAGTAATATGGTCCCTTACATGACCTTTGCTATAGAAATAGGCATTGACATGCTTATCTTAATGAGTTTTCTCTTCTCATATGTTACGATTAATCTTCAATATATCTAAGAATCATTTTGATCTGTACAGAGAGAGAAACTCTGAACTGAAATTTGTTATGTTTCTACTCATTTTTCTGTCAGGACAAAAAAAAAATGATTAGTCTTCACCGAAAGAAAAGAATAATGGTATCCTAACATGAGTTTTGGGTAATTGTCAACAAGTTGCTCAATTTTGTTTTTGCTATAGCTTCTCTGTCAGTAAAAGGAGCATAAAAATACTTGACTGTTTTACATCTGTGAGGCAAAACTGATGCTTGTAAGGCAACTGAGTTCATTAAACATTAATCATAGAATCACAGAAAGGTTGAGGTTGGAAAGGCCATTTGGAGATCAGCTAGTCCAACCCCCCTACTCAAGCAGGGTCACCTGGAGCTCATTGCCAAGGATTGTGTCCAGATGGCTTTTGAATATTTCCAAGGAAGGAGAGACTACAGCCTCTCTGGGAAAGCTCTTCCAATGCTCAGAGTCAAGCCTTCACAGTAAAAGCATTTTTCCTCATCTTCAGATGGAACTTCCTCTGTGTCAGTTTGTGCCTGTTGCCTGTTGTTCTATTGCTGGGCACCGCTGAGAAGAGTCTGGCCCCATCCTCTTTACCTCCTGTCGCCCTATCCTCTTTACATCCTCCCTTCAAATACTTACAGACTTTGATAGGATCCTGCCTCAGTCTTCTCTTCCCCAGGCTGAAGAGGCCCAGCTCTCACAGCCTTTCCTCTAGTCCCTTAATCATCTTTGTGGTCCTTTGCTGGACTCTCTCCAGTAGCTCCATGTCTCTCGTACTGGGGAGCCCAGAACTGGACACAGTACTTGAGAAGAGGCCTCACCAGGGCTGAGTAGAGGGGCAGGATCACCTCCCTCGACCTGCTGGCAACACTCTTCCTAATGCAGCCCAGGAGACCATTGGCCTTCCTAGCCACAAAGGTACACTGCTGGCTCATAGTCAACTTGTTGTCCACCAGGACTCCCGCGCCCTTCTCTGCAGAGCTGCTTTCCAGCAGATCAGCCCTCAGAAATGTTAATGCTGAGTGAGGGCAGGTTAGTGATAGTTATTCATTTGGATTAATTGATTATAAGAATAATTGAAAGAGAAGATAAAAATTTATCCCTTTGTACTTGTATAGATTTGAGAAACTGCATTGGTTCTGTTCTCTAGCTCTCTCCTCTGAGGTGACCTTTATCCTTGAGGACACAATTGTCCTGAAAGTAAGATTGAAGTGAAAACTTTTTATATACAGGAAAACACTGCTATGTCTCACCTGCCCTTTAAACCTTTTATCCCTTTCTGGCCGAATCGGAATGCACCTTGCCTTTATATAACGCTGCCATTAAATAAGACAAACACTAGATTCTCATGTTTTTGCTCTCACCCTTTATGGGATGCTGGAAGTCAGAGGGAAGCACTAAACTGCTGTGTCGCTGTTATGAGTCCAAGCTGTCACTTACTGCATGGGCTTTGGACTAGGCAAGGGTCTAGCAAACCTATTTTAACTCTACACTTGCAGAGGTTCATCACACTAACATTTTTACTGCATTTAAGTCCTTTGCCTTATCTGACTAGTTCAATGAGGCCCAGAGCAGGCTTTCACAGTGTTTTGAAAAGAATCGCAAAACAGTTGATGCAGATGCAATAGATATTTTCCCTGCAAAGTATTTATCCACTAGCTATTCAAATTCACTTGTTTAGTCAAATTAATCATTTAAAGATAAGCATCGGGCATTTTTCAGCAAACCCCTCACCGAAACAATTGCATGTTTCGTGGTTTCCAAATGCTTCCACAAAAGTCAGTAGATTTATGATAAAAAAAAAATCGTATCGCATTCAACAGCTTGCAAAAACAAACTTCCTCCCAAATTTGACATTCCCTGTTCATGGCATAAATTGGTTTAAAGGGCTATTACTGCATAAGACCTTTGTAATTGGTTGAAAGTTGTTTGCTGCCTCGGTAAATCTCTCACTCTGAGTACCTGCTTCCGTTTGCTCTTGTAATGTACTTGTGCTATGCCTGCTCACGTCAGTCGATGCAGCTGATGTTGTTCATAGGCTGTGTAGAAGCTGACCTTTGGTAACAGGGAAATAATCTTCAGCCCTTTAAGAGTTAGAAGATTCTGCAGAAATTAATTGACTTTTCTGTGTTAATTCGCCAGGTGTTTTGGGGTTGGACTATGCTTTTGGCATTTAGCTGTAACTTCAGAGGGTCGCAGTGCTTCCCATACTCCCCTCTTATTCCTGAGAAAATTAACTGAGTAGTTCTGGAAAAGGGGCTGATTTTTTTCTCTCCAGGTATCCAACCCATTCTCCCAGATACTCCCCATAATTTTTCATTCTCTTGTTCCCTCAAGATAGTGTGAGGAGCATTCTGCACCGTACCCAGCCCCCTATCTAGTTAGAACTAATGCCTAAAATTAATATGGTCTTTACCATCCTATGGCTGTTCCTTATTAAAAAGAGATTTCTTCACTTCTTTGCATAAATGTCATTCATTGACCTAATTCATGTATTTGTCAGTTATGGCCCCAATGTTCCTCTGCCCTGCGGGGAGCAAAGTCTGCTTCAGTTAAACAATGGCAACAAAGTTTGAACTTGCTTGTATCGGCTTAGTTAAAAATAACAGTGTAGACAAAACTGCATTCAGTTGCTCAAGTCATAGCCCACATACTAGCTGGAAATATAACTACAACATATCAAGAAGCTAGGAGACCTTTCGGAAAAAATATAACTGGATTTCATTTCACTTATTCTCTGAGGTATTTTTAAAAGTTTAATTACATAATAAGTGTGGTTGAGAATCATTCATTGAAATGATTTATTTCTATACTGGAAGTGTCACTTCATCAGAACCACAACTTCTTTCCTGAAATATTCCAGATTCAATAAAAATTTCTTCAAGATGGATGTTTGGAGACCAAGAGCAAAATTTAGTGGGAAAAGAACTGGGACTGGTAGCTGGGGATGCCTGTCCTAGAACAGCTGCTAGCCCAGAGGCTACTTATACTCCTGAACTGAATCCAGCATGAATACCCTGAACGAGCACGTTAGCTAATCTGTGATAAATATTTATTTCTCTCTTGCTTTCAATAACGTTAACTGGAACAAGTGGATGTGTGTGGCCCATAATTATACTTTAACTAGAAATTAAAAGACTGTGTAACAATGAGAAGATTAAGGTAATTGAAGAGCTTTCCAACAGGAATAGCAAAAATCTTAATTTGATATGGCACAAATCCTAATTTAGTTAACATAGACCTTAATCTGTTTCTGAAAGGATTATACATGTAGTTGCCAATAATTGCAGAGGGGGGCAACCTGATACCCTAGCAGGCTCATTCCAGTTTTTAAAAAGCCTCCTAAATTCCTGTCTTCATCTTGCTGCCAAATGGGGGACAGCATTTGAACTGAAGGTGTGGTGGAGCAATAAAACTGTTTCCTTCTTAACTTTGTTGTATTAGCAGCTGTAAACTCACGCTTTCAAAAAATGCCTTGAATTAGTTGCCTGAATGGCAGCTAAGTCATAACATCTAATTTTTGAGCATTCTCATGCATTTACATTCTTAGTTTTAGTCACATCTTGCAATGTATCAAAGCCCAACCACAGGGAATAGGTTGTGACAAAGTGCTAATGTGAAAGGCACAGGATCTATCAACACAGGAATCCTAAAAGACCTAGGATGCTCTTCATGACTATAGAAATTATCCATATTCTCTTTTCTGGCTGTTTATTTCTGACTTGAATACCCTGCAGCATACTCTTGTAGCGGGAAAATTTGTGAAACCCTTGAAAGGTATGATTAAAGGTGCACTAGCACACACTGCATTCTCTTCTTGTTTCTTTGGTATGACAGATAGTTAAGAATTCATGGTTTATATATTTTGAAATTTTATAGCTTAATAAATACAATTTGGTGTCATTAAAAATATAAAATTAATATTTGGAAAAAATGTGGTACAGTGAGTCTCTGTTAACTTAGAATTGTCATCACTAGGCCAAAACTAACTCTAAAATTAAATTTCAAGCCTGTCAGTCACAGGCTTTTTAGAGAACATAATTATATTTTAATTTTAAAATAATAAGAAGATGGCAGATGGTTTGTTCTGTATTCTCAGAAAGCAAAAATCTCCCAAGAAAATGGGAGTGGGAGAACCAGATATTGCATTCTGATATTGGTGTTTTATATGGAGTGGTTGTTTTCAAAGTAACACAGGAAGACATGAAGATTTACAATTAATTAATCTTAAAATAGTTACAGGTACATCTTATCTGATAAGTGATTTCTCCTTCACATTCTATAACTTATTTGCTGAACAGTTTTAGCACCTAAATTGCTAACAGAGTGACACCATTATCTGATAAGATGTACTGACAAACAGTCATGGAAATGGAAACTGGATAAGGTGAATCAAGGTCTTCAACAAAATAGGGTTGCTATTAATAAACTCACATTCTTCCTGTCACCTTTGAACACATGGTGATTTTATTCTGACAGGATACAAAAGAGCCCATTCCTTCTTGATGATTTACAGGAGGTCAGTTTTAGTAATGTGTCCTAGCTGTATCATTTTTAACTGACAAAAGAAAAATGTAAGATTTTACCTAGTCTTAATTTAACCTAGTTATGTCCATAAAATACTGTGCCATGAACACAGCCATGTTATTCATTCCTCCCTTCTTCACATACTTTGAAATGGCCTAAATCCTGCACTTAAGGCCTAATACAAATATCACTAAAACTTAGAAGTTTTAAGATCTGAATTTGATTCTAATTTTTCTAATTAAAATTCTGCAATTCCAAAATACAGAGGTCCTGAACAAGCTTCACCATTCCTAATTTTAGCCATCAGAAAATTAGATTTTGTTTCCTCTGTCTCTGACTTCTTGATAATGTTGGAAGCATGGACAACTAGCTTAAACTGAGGACGACCACAGGGTACTCTTCCCAGATTTTCTTAAACATATGTTTTAGGGATGAGATTCATTTCCCTGTCTGTCCCTGTCAATTGCTCAAGAAGATTAATTTAGACTTTATGCAGTTTTAGGTGGGTTATTCCTCCCAAAGCTATGCTACTTGTAGTTGAAATAATAGCAAGACCTTCTGGCTGTGCCAAAAGGTAAGTGCAGAGCTAGCATAGCATCATTAGGCTGATACTTCTAAGTATCAGCTGGACTGAAAAGTCCAGCTCTGGAAAACAGGAAGTGGGTCAGGAGATTGAGTAGCTCTGAATATTGCTATTTCTCATCATCACTGTTTTCTCTGACTACAGGTATATTTATTGCTTTTGCTTATGTCTTCTTAGGAGAAATGTAATAACTGCAAAGAGTTACACCTCTCACTGAGGGCTGTGCCTCTAGTATTCCAAAAGTCAAAGTGGATATTGTCCTTAATGAGAGTAGAGTCTGCTGATCGGATGCTGCTGGTCTGTGTGTCCCACTACATTACTGATTTGAATTCTTTTGCCTGTTTGCTCTCTGGAAAGGCCAAGAATTAAATTGGCAGCTCTGAGAATGCTCAGGAATAGATTACCAGATTGCTCTGAGCGGCGTACATGGTTCATTAGTTCAGCACACTCAGAGACATGGTTAAAGACTTCATATCAACAGAAAGGGTTTCAAGTGATATTTTATTGTAATAGGCTTGAGAAAAAATATAGCTAATGAGATTCAGCTTTTCCCAGGTTGTGGAAATTCAAATCTTAAGAAACTTATATTATAAATAATAAACAAACAAAAGGTTAAATAAAGTATATTGTGAGTTCTGTTTCTCACTGTTGAACTGGTCGCTTCTTAGGCTGAACACTGCTGAGGAATTCCAATAAGGTAGAGCAGCGTAGAACTGCATTAAAAATACTAATGGTTTAGGAGTTTATCTGTAGATAAATGCTAGGTCCTACCTCTGTTCTCCTTTAAATCCCAAAGTGGGATTTAAATTTTAATTTGTACATGGAATGACAATTTTGTAATATCCCAGGTCAGCAGATATTGCTACTAGAATTCAAAAGAACAAATTTCTCAAATTTCTAGATTCCAGATCTAGAACAGAGACAAGTTCAATAGAATAAAAGGCATGGCAAAGGAGGCATATCAAAAACTCTCCAAATGCTGATGTTAATGTCAAACCTCAGCCTGATGCTAGAGTTAAGGCCTGAATTCACTAATAACCTTGTTTGTTTGTTACTTCTGGGTCTTAACTGAATCTGAGATGCATATTTCAATAGCTCTTGAACGAGCTATTTCATTTTGGATTTTTTTAACTTCAGAAGCGAAGGAAGGGAAGGAGAGGGGAAAGGCAGCCCTAAATAGAAGAGGCAGAACATAGCACTGAGGAAGAAAAAAGACATAATGATCACTTGCTAATATTACTTTTAGTTCTACAGCAGAACTTACCACTCAGGGACAAGGCAGAAAGATTTTCTCAACTTGTTTAGGGTAGCTGTTTATTTTTATTTTATTTTTTATTGAAAGTTGAAAAATCCTTCATTTTGAGCTGAGGAAAGGTGTGTGTTTGAGAGAAAGGGTCATAATGGAGAATCATATAGGCACCACATCTGGGGTTGGGAGAACTGTGCTCAATGTGCTATCTGGACACAAGGTGAGCAATTTGCTGTTCCTTGGATAGCTTTTTTACTTTGAAGATGGGATTACTCCCAAGCAGAATCATTGAAAGACTACATTAATGTTGTGGGAGACTCAGACGTGGCCAGCTAAGGCACCTAAGTAAATGGTGTACAGCCAAAGCTAGAGAACTCAGTAATTGCTCTCTTTCAGCTTAGGTGTTTGATTTGCTTTCTGATCTGATTTTTGAGAAGATACCAAGATACATGTTTTATCCTTTAACTGTGTAACTGCAAAAATGGATTTGTGTATGATAGAACCATGACAGACATGAATGACAAAGAGAAGCTTGACCTTTGTGGTCTATTATTTTTCTTTGCGTGGTAGAATGAATGTTGATTTACACAAAAAGTTGAGCAATATTGTTCAGAGGCAAAACAAAAAGGAAACTCAGAAGAATTCTATCAAAAAAGTATGAGCTTTAAAATGCACTGTGAGACCTTACACATGCAAATCCTCTGGCTTCTCATTATTTCTAGTTTATGTTTTTTTTTTTTTTTTTTTAAGATTTAATTTCCCATTCATAATCCTGCTTTTCTACCTTGTCACATGTCCTCTCTTTCTTTCCATCACAAAACAGAAATCTTGTAATTCAGTGGTTCTCACGTTTTTTCTCTATGTTTAGGCATCCAGCCTGCCTGGGTCTCTGGTTTGCTTTCTAAGCCTATGTTTCTCTTTTTACTACTAGGAAACTTTTGCTTCTCACCGTGAGTACTCTGAAATGCCCCTTTAGATGCCTCAATTAGAGAGTAGGAATGTCCCATTTGTTTCTCATGCAGTTTGTGTATATTCTTCATTTTATCTATTTTATTGTTCTAGGAAGTGGAAGCGAAGGAGAGACAGTGGAGGAGGCAAACACTCCGATTACTTAGGGATGTTTTTTGCTTGATTATTGGATGACATTTTACATTAAGTTCAGTGTGAACTGAACTCCTTTCAACTCTTTTCTTGTACCATAGCAAGTGTGTGTGCAGCAATGTATATATTAAAAACATACTTCAGAACCCTAGTCCTTTACATCTCTTTTTCTCTGAGTTATCTGAGCAGTGATTTCCTCCCTTCATTCGTTTCATCTGTATTCCGCTGGGTTCTTACCACGTCTTGGAGCTCTTTTTTCTGAAGATTTCACTTCCTGTAAATTTTATCTCCTCTCTCTTTTCTCACCTCATGCCATTCTTGCAATCCACTGACTCTCTGGGTTTTTCCGAAGCATCTTCACACAATGCAGTGTGTGCTCTGCTCCCTGTTTGCAGGCCTAAAACAGCGTATGTGGGAGCTCCTAGACTGAAGACCATCCTGGGGAGAGGGCAGTGAACGATGCTGCCAAATGGCCTCTAGAAGCAGAATCACAAAAGAGTGGGGAAGGAGTGACTGAGGGAGGGTGCTTTAGTAGAAAAGCTCTGGCCCCGGCAAGAGGGAAGCGTACTTTATCCAATGGCTACAGATACTTTCTATGGAATCCGGAAAATGTATTAACAGCTGCCTCCAGTTTGTGGAAGAACAGACCATAGCTAATGAATTTACATTTTCCTGGTGCCTTTTTATGTTTGCTGTCTATTAATAATATTTTTATTACAGTGGCTGAATGACTTAATTAATTTCCAGCACAGAAGTAAACTTCTAAAAGAAGACAATAATAGTAACTTTAGTTAGTGGTACATTTACTCTTGGTTACAAAACAATGTCATTGAACCTAGTGTAGTGGTTATCACATCTGCTTTACGTGCTAAGGTCCTGGGTTCAAGCCCCAGTGGAACCAGCACTAGGAAATCTTTGGGAGGCTGGACTAGATGATCTGCAGAGGTCCCTTCCAACCTTGCTGATTCTGTGATTAACTCATGAATTCTGTGATTAACTCAGCCCCAAAACAATGATGGAAGAAAGATGAGCATTTATAACTCATAAAGGTATGCTGGGCTGATGAAATAAAGGTGTCTATAATATAACGGTAAACTGGTAATGAAAAAAGGGAAGAAGGAGGTGTTTATGCTATGAGCAGGAAATAGAGAAAAACAGTGTCACTGGAATAGTTTATATGCCTTGGATTGAAAGCTCAGCTGCAGTCTGTATGGTCTCTGACGATAAAGACACGTACATGAGAGGAGAAAAGTTCAGTAGACATTTATAAGATCATTACTTGATCAAATCCATTGACAAACTAATCATGACGCTATTAAGAAGAAAAAGCTATATGTGATACTAAGAGTCCAAAACTGCCAAGAGCAGGCTGGGACAAGAAAAGCTTACAATATATTTGAAAGCAGGAACTCATGAGGAACTGGTATACCAGCAAGAGATTTAACTTCAACCAGTTCAGCCTCATGCAGTGATCTTGAGAGCCTCAGTTATTGAAGTTCCCAGACTGAGACAGCTTAAATCTAGTTTCTCAGTTTTAGGCCTTTTCAGCATATCTGAATATAGTACCCAGTAATATCACTCATTTTTGTCTGTCTGGGATGTGAGCCCTCTCTCAAATAAAATTGTAGTGGAACATAGCAACCTATAGATTTCCTCATAAAATAGCATAGCAAGCTTTTAATTGCATGCTTACAAAGATCTGCATTGAGCTAGAACTGATCCTAGTATCGTTTCCCTTCCAATAAAATTTACTGTACATTTTCTCTTGATTGGGCACTTCAGTATTTTTGTATTTTTGTCATATGCTGATATCTAATCTGCACAACTGAATTATTTCTTGGTGTTTTAGAAGAGAAGGCAATAACAAAGGCTAAAGAAATGAAAACTGCTCCTTTCTGGAGATGAATTATCACAGACCTGTTGCTACAACATAGGAAAACTGAAACTTCATTTTTGTGCTAAATATTAACAGCTGCAACACAATGACTGTTACTCTGAAATGTCGATGCTATGAGTCCAGAGGTAAGTGATGTATCTGTTTCAACTATCTGGAATTTTTACACCTTTTCAGTGTTTGTTTGCCAGTTCCTTCTCCCACCTATCTGGAGGCAAAGTAAATTTATTAATCCTAACAACAATATTTTCATTTGGAAGCTGGACAGACTGTCAATAAACATCAAAGAACCGCTTGATCTTCAGAGGACACCTCTTAAAAGAAAGAGTTCATGCATCAAAGAGAATTGTCAGAGTAAAAAATATTTATTGGGCTGTTTGATAGCAGTTATCACTCCTGAGCCTTGCTGGTTTCCTGAAACACTGGGTAGTTAAAGACTTAAAATGTCATCACTTGTGGTTTGTTTGCATAAGTGCTTCATATGCCTTTTTTTGGCATACATTTCAATAAGGTCTTCGTCTTTTATGTTAATGAGAAATGGTTTATAGATCTAGGTCTATAACGCTTCCAAAGGCAAGGAGTCTTTACAAATTTAACCAAAGCTGGCTGACGTCAGTGAACTTGCCTCACACAAGGCCCATTAAAGTCAACTGGAATCTTTCCACTGCTTCAGTATCCTTGCCTCATATCCTTGGGGTCAAATACTGTCAGCACAAGCTGCATGAATATATTTGTCTCATGAATAATCTAGCCGAATTCAAATCCTGACACCACTTATAGGATCAAAATGGTAATTAATATAGATGAGAGTGCAGAATCTGCTATGAATGCTGCCAGTACCACCTTGTAGTCCACAATTTACATGTACACTTTGAATTAGGTGTTATTATGTGATCAGGGAAGTAACAGTTTTATTTCAGGAATATCCTGCCTAATTGTGTGTATGCATTATACATTTTTATGATATTTATTTATTTACCAGTGGAATTTTAGTTGAAGATGAAAAAGTGTATTTCCTTAAAATTTAAGCAGTTTTACCTCAGAAAGAAATCCTATGTTATTGCAAAAAGATGCATAAAATTTAGAGTCCTGGAATATAGTAGAAGTATTCAGGCCTTTTGATACAAAGATAATCATTTAAATGTTTGTGTTTGATTTAATGTACCTCTTAAAAATGATATTTTTTCTTAAAGCTTGAGTATCTTGGCAAGAGAAAATTTTGAACTTGAGAGGTCAGAGATTTTATTTTCCCGATAGGCATGGAATTTCCAGGTGCCAGATTCTACTCTCACAGAAATGCAACTTGATTCTCTTTAGTACTGGAAATATGAGTGCCCATCTACATTTAAACCTATTTTTCAAGATACTTATTGCCTAATCTTGATGTTTATAAACAAATTTAATGCAATGTCAGATATGAAAAAGTCAGTATGGAATGCCAAACACCCTCTTAACATTGTCTCAAGTGAAATGCACCTTACATTTTTCACAAATAGCCTGCTTCAGTATGGGCTCCTAAATGTGCCCTGTTATTCCACTTCCCAGGTGCTCCAACTCATTGGCGTCCAACTGACTCCCATGGCCCTCTTACCTGTTATAATACTACGCAGTCAAGGGGACTGCAGCATGCAGCAGTGTTCCCAAGCTTGTTTGGATGTGGATGCTTTACATAACAAGAGTGTTAGGGTTTGCGCTCCAGATTAGGTGGCACACATCCCCAGGAGTTCTTGGCCGGCTCTGCCACACTACTGCTAGTGCTCAGGTTTGCTAGCATCTATGCTGCACTGATGCTGCCTGGCTGGCCTGGCAGGCAGACCTGACTGGCAGAGCATGCCATTTGATAAGTATGGGCACAGCATCCTGCCCAATAATAATAGTCTATGTTCAACAGTAGTTCCATTTCTGGTTATATAAACAGATTGAAATGAAATCAAAAAGTACCTACTCTTCTCAGAACTTTTCCCCTGAAAACTGCTTCTTTATTCTTCCCAGGATTTTTCTTCCTTTTTTTTTGAGGAGTTTATTTGATTTATGGTTTTATTAATTTTCCAAGAACTTTTGCTAGTAGCATGATTTGCCAGTGTTTTTCCAACAGGAAATGAGATCAAGACTGGTGCATGATGCCAATTTTCAAAATTTTATTACCAGCCGAGAAATGTTCCTTGGAGAAATGTTGAGTTTTATACTACCTGTGTTCTCAGTCCTGAAGATAATTTTCTGTAAGGACTTGGGCAAATGGCTTCACAGCACTCCACCTTAGTTTTTTTCTGATTAAAATGGGGATAATAATGTCTATAAATACACAGTGGAAAGTACAAATGGAAAGTCTTGTAGAAGTGAAAGATATTATTTCTGACCAAAATTTTGAAGCGTTATTGAGAATCTTACAGAGTAGTTTTTGGTGTCCTGTCTGTGATACTCCAGAGTAAAAGAGAAGCCAAACTTAATTAGGAAGAATCTTTCAATCACTTTTCACTTGGACAATGTTTTAATTGTTAGGTGGATTTGCTTAGGTACATGCTAGGTGAAAACTGTTAGGCTATTACTGCTGGTGTCAGTAGAGGGGTAAGCCATTTCTTGTTGCAGTCTGTGAGAGTCTCCTTTCTGACATCCACTGGAGTAGATGGTTTGATGGGACTGTACATCAAGAGACAACCAAAATCCAAAATGAAATACCACATAATTCAGTGGAAATTTACTTCCAGATGTTTTCAGTGTTCTCAGGGTTACCCTTCTTAGAGAATATAACAGCAGGTGCTTCTTCCAATTTGCTCTGGTATAGTATGAAATGTCTTCTTACACTAAGATAATACTAACAAAAATTCTTTCTTTACTTAGACATGCTAGTGCTACTGTGGTTCTTCTTTCAGTAATAGCTTACAGTTCTCATTTTTAGAATGAATACCAGGTTTCTGATATAGATAAAAGGTCAGGATCATGACCTATCTCCTGAAGTTTGCTCTTAGTAAATCATAAATTCTGAAGGAATGCAAAATTGGTTATCATCCCGTACCACTATGGCATGACTTGAAGTTTTGAGAATGATAGGGGATTGATAGGGTGCTCATAGTGATTAAATAGGTTTGTTAGCAAAGTCCTAAAATGCAGTATCCTGGGTTTTTAAAGGATATTTTGTATTACATATTAATTGAAACTATTGCATCTTTAAATAAAAAAGTTTTTAGTAAGATTTGGAACCAGATGAGATCAAGTCTCACACATTTAGACTTCTGGATAACTTGAGAGCCATCTCTGCATCCCTAAACTTAGGTCCAATCTGCCTTTATCAGTTATTCTAAAATGACTAATGACTTAGTTAAGAACCAGAGTTTTCGTGCCTATTCACATGTAATATTATGTTGAAGAGCCTGAACAAATGCATTGGAACCTGAAATATAATCCAAAACAGCTTTAACTGAGGCTCTGAAATTCAAGACAGTAATGTCTTCTGCTCTGCCATACAAATTGCTACCTATTTGAGGGTCTGGCACCAAGCTACCCAACTGTTGCCTGAGGGTAGAGTAGATTGTGTGGGTGTTATAACTTGCTACCTGTTAGATGTAACATTTAAGAAAGCTGAAATAGACTAATTAATCTTTAAAAAAATGTTAAACTGATACTCCTCCTTCCTAATACCACTAGCAAAAGAAAATCTTAAGTACATGTGCCGATCTTTCCATCCACCATTTTAGGGAAATAGAAAGCTTTGCTTGTCTCTACCAGATTGATACACAAAGTATCTTTTTGTAACAGGTTATTTTGATTGCTTTTCCTGCATATAAAACTTCCTTCTGCAAAATATGTGTCTATTTACATTCCTAGTTTATTATACTCCTGTTGCAGTTCTTAGTGGGCTTGTAATGTTTACAGGGTGAAAAGAAGAGGGAACTTGTTTTTAGTACCATACTCTTTGTGTTGTTTGACATGCTATTAAGGAAGACTGATTTTGGTGTGAAAGCTGTGCAAGGCAGGCCTGAGATAACATGCTGCTATTATAACCAATGGGAAGAAGCAGTGAGAAAATCCTTGGAGCTCTATATAAACAAAATTAGGATTTTGATGGCAGTATATGGAAATTCCATATGCTCTCCAGAAGTAATTTCTTACTCCAGTAAGTTTTGGAAAAAGGCCATGTAGGTAGTAATAGTTTCTTCCGTACCAGTGGATCCCAAAACACCCTATAAAACCATACATACATAGCAAAACAAATACACCTCTATATGGGTTGCAGCATAAGCCACACAGATAACCAGTGCACAGCAAACACCCAGAAAGAAGAATTTTGTGTCTCTCCGCACTTTTTTATCTTTATTAAAATAACCTACATCATCAAAGCTGTTAAGATTTCCGAGTTAGTTCTGTAAACAGCCTAAGTTATGCAGATAATATTAGATTTACCAGTCTGGGTTATACAAATTGGTGTAACTGATGGAGTTAAATCAGAAGAACAGAGAAGTGAATTGAGACATTTATTTTTACACAGCTGTTTTTTAGGGAGTTTTGCCTCTATAAAATTGAGTAACACATTTGTGAATTACAAATTATGGAATTAAAAATTGTGGATCTAAGGAACTTGCACTTTAATGGCTACCTTTACCATTAACTTAAAAGAATCTTCTTGAATAAAAAAAGTTAAGTCTGACTAATATTTCATAGCAGAGCCTGTGCCATAGGTTTTTTATGTGGAACAAAACCATTAAATACCTCATGATGTGGAGGCAAATCCAAATTACGTGAACAGAATTTTCTTGATTTACTGGCAATGGGTTTTTTTTTGTTTGTTTGTTTGTTTGTTTTAATGATACAACTAGTGGCCACCAGGATACTTCAGAGCCAAAACAACATTCAAGTAGTCCCACCCTGGTAATTTTCTAGCCTGGTTTTGGATTCAGTTACTTAGAATTCCATGTCTAGTAAAAGAAAGTAATTTGCCTGTTTCTGTTTCTTCTTCATAGCTCAACAGTATTGTCTTTCTGGAAAATGTACTCCTGAAACTCAATGTTACATGAAAGGAAAATGGCCAACACAATCATCTTTTTAATCTGAATCATATCTCATTTTAAGAACCCACTAAAAAACAGTACATGTTAATTCATTTTGGCCTCCATGACGCATGCAAGATAGGGCAGAGTTGACCAGCTGCCGTTAACCTACTGCTAAGCTCAGCCAATAGATTGCTCCATACTGCAAGCAGCTGTTTCTCTTTTAGGCTAATGGAACTATTGTAGACCATATCCCTTCCCAAGAGAAAACACCAGCACAGCTGGAAGCTGGAAGGGCTCATCTCAACAACAGAAACAAGGTGCCAGCAGCAGCAATCTATTAATAAAAATCTGTGGAACAAAAAGCAGATGCATTTTGTCTTAGCTTGTTTTAAAAAAATATATATTTTTCTTCTCTGCAAGCTACTCTTATATATAGTATTGTTTTTTCCTGTAGCAATTTACTTCCGGGGGAGAGGAGAGAAAAGGAATCTCTTGCTGTTAGCTGTATTTTTGCTGTGTGCCAGTCAGAAAATGGGTGAGAGAATTGCATTTATTTAAATAATCATCACTAGAAATCACACGTGCCACAGATAACTGATATGCTGTAGCTATGCCCTGTTCTAACTCAAGGAGGATTTTATTATATTTCAAGAACATAGACTGGTTTTCATTTTAATCTTATACCAGAGGTAGCTCCAGTAATGTCAGTGAATTCGTACTTGTAAGAAAAGAGTAATGCTCATTGTAATCTACACTAGAGATGAAGGACAGTAAGAACCTAGGGCTTTGAATGAGAATTGTTTCCAATTCCTGAAAGACATTGTCTTTTCTCTTGGGATTTGTACATCCATTTCTGGCCGGTAAATGGTACTGAGACTTACTTATGAAATGGTGATTACTGCCAGGTTTTTATATCTTAAATAAATGTGACCTGAACCCCGGAGAGGCAGTAAGCAGGACTGCAATCCTGGACTTAGGAGACCAGGCTTTGGCCTCTTCAGAGGAAGACCTACTTGGAGGAATCCCATGGGTTAAGGCCCTAAAAGGAAGGAGGGTCCAGAAGAGCTGGCTAGTATTCAAGCATCACTTCCTCCAAGCTCAAGAGCAGTGCATCCCAGGGAGAAAGAAGTCCAGCAAAGGGGGCAGGAGACCTACCTGGATGAGCAAGGAGCTCCTGGCAAAACTCCAACAGAAGAGGAAAGTACACAAAATGTGGAAGGGGGACAGGCTACCTTGGAGGATTATAAGAATGTAGTCAGAGTATGGAGAGACACGATGAGGAATGCTGAGGCCCATTTGGAATTTAATCTGGCAAGGAATGTCAAGGACAACAAGAAGGGCTTCTTCAAGTACATCAGTAGCAAGAGGAAGACTGGGGAAAATGTGGGCCCACTACTGAATGTGGTGGGGGTCCTGGTGACAAGGGATACAGAGAAGGCAGAATTACTGAATGCCTTCTTTGCTTCAGTCTTCACTGCTAAGGTCAGCCATCATGAATCCCACGACCTGGAGACGAAGGAGAAAGTCTGGAGAAAGGAAGACTTTCCTTTGGTTGAGGAGGGTAGGATTAGAGATCTTCTGGGCAAACTTGACATCCACAAATCCATGGGCCCTGATGGGATGCACCCACGGGTACTGAGGGAGCTGGCAGATGTTACTACCAGGCTGCTCTCCATCATCTTTGAAAGGCCATGGAGAACTGGAGAGGTGCCTGAGGACTGGAAGAAAGCCAGTGTCACTGCAGTCTTCAAAAAGGGCAAGAAGGAGGACCCAGGCAACTACAGGTTGGTCAGCCTCACCTCCATCCCTGGAAGGGTGATGGAACAGCTCCTGCTGGATGTCATCTCCAAGCATATGGAGGAAAAGAAGGTGATCAGGAGTAGTCAGTATGGATTCACTAAGGGGAATTTGTGCTTAATCAGCCTGATAGCCTTCTGTGATGGTATGACTGGCTCGGTAGATGAGGAGAGAGCAGTGGATGTTGTCTACCTTGACTTCAGCAAGGCTTTTGACACTGTCTCCCATAACATCCTCCTAGATAAGTTCAGGAAGTGTGGGTTAGATGGGTAGACAGTGAGGTGGTTTGAGAAGTGGCTGAAAGGCAGAGCTCAGAGGGTTGTCATCAGTGGCATGGAGTCTAGTTGGAGGCCTGTGGCTAGTGGAGTTCCCCAGGGCTCAGTACTGGGTCCCATCCTCTTCATTTTTTATTTTTTTTATCAATGACCTGGACGAGGGAACAGAGTGCCTCCTCAGAAAATTTGCTGATGCTACCAAGCTGGGAGGAGTGGCTGATACACCTGAGGGCTCTGCTGCCATACAGAGAGACCTGGACAGGCTGGAGAGTTGGGCAGAGAGGAACCTCATGAGGTTCAACAAGAGCAAGTGCAGAGTCCTGCACCTAGGGAGAAATAACCCTAGGCACCAGTACAGGCTGGGGGCTGACCTTCTGGAAAGCAGCTGTGCAGAGAAGGACCTGGGAGTGCTGGTGGATGACAAGCTGACCATGAGCCAGCAATGTGCCCTTGTGGCTAGGAAGGCCAATGGTATCCTGGGCTGGATTAGGAAGAGTGTTGCCAGCAGGTCGAGGGAGGTGATCCTGCCCTTCTACTCAGCCCTGGTGAGGCCTCATCTGGAGTACTTAGTCCAGTTCTGGGCTCCCCAGTTTGTACATGGAGAGTACATGGAGAGAGACATGGAGCTACTGGAGAGAGTCCAGCATAGGGCTACAAAGATGATCAGAGGGCTGGAGCATCTGCCCTATGAGGAACAGCTGCAAGAGCTGGGCCTGTTTAGCCTGGAGAACAGAAGACTGAGAGGGGATCTTATCAATGTGTATATGTATCTGAAAGGAAGGTGTCAAGGGGACAGGGCCAGACTCTTTTCAGTTCTCCCATGTGACAGGACAAGAGGCAATGGGCAGAAACTGAACCACAGGAAGTTCCACCTGAATATGAGGAGGAATTTCTTTCCTGTGAGAGTGACAGAGCACTGGACCAGGTTGCCCAGAGTGGTTCTGGAGTCTCCTTCTCTGGAGATATTCAAGGCCTGCCTGGATGCAACCCTGTCTACCATGCTCTAGGTGATCCTGCTGAGCAGGGCGCTTGGACTAGATGATCTCCAGAGGTCCCTTCCAATCTTACTGATTCTGTGATTCTGTGAGAGCCAAGTTTCATAGAATGGATGTAAAAGACTGAAAACATGGGTAACAGTTGTCTTGCTTCATTGCTGTTTTCCAGAAGTGGTGGCAAGGGTTGAATCTCTTGCTTTGGCTATTGGAGGAAAAGTTATTAAATTCTGCAGAGTCTTTGGAAAAAGAAAAATGTCTCGTTTTTCCTTTTTACAACATCGAACACAGTTGGACACAGACTCCAGCTGGCTCCCTGAACATTTATATTTCTCCTTGGGGACAAATACTGAGGGGAGAGATACTAAGAATTTTTCTAATGGCAAGAAGACAAGAGTGAAGAGAAGTAAGATCTCTGTGTATCAGAGTACTTCTTTTTGAAGCATTTAGGAGTAGAGCACCCAGGAAAAGCTCAGCACAAAATATTATTCCTTTTAGCAGCTACGTGTGGAAGTGTCATGCAGCTTTCTGCTCAATTTTTCTTGATGTATTTTCTTGTTGAGTTCTGGGGCAGAAAGAGCTTGTTAAGTTTTCTGACATTTCTCAAATGTGTGGGTTCAGCTAAGCAATGAGGAGCACACTGTGACTACCAGCATCATTTATTAGCTACTCTGTTCTAGTGACACTTTTTTGCTATTGATGTTGAAGGAAGGAGTGAGGAAATAAGTGATTTCCATTATAGTCCAGTTGAAAGAGAATGGCAGACAGCACTGTGTCTCATGTTTCATTGGCTGGGCAAAAGCACTGGCTTTTAATAACATCTTCTTAAGATTATTTACATAGTCTGTTTGCTATTTTCCATATCAGTTCATGCCCTTTGTGTGTTTTAGATAACATTGTTGTGTTTCCTTTGACTTAACATTTAGTGCTCTGTGAACTTGCCAATAGTCAGAGTAGTTCTGGGTTGTCTCTATCTGATTTCTTCCACAAGCTGTTTATTAAGCAGCTATTCATTATTACAGATTGTAAATTCAGCTTTCACACTGGAGGTCTCTGTAGCTACACTTGCAGGTTCTCTTTGCTTGTGCTTCTTTAGGGTACATTTATATCTGGTGTTCACATTCTGAGAAATCTTTCCAGAGTGCAAAACTTAGCATCCTTTCTTACTGATTCTGGGGAACTGCGCAAAGGCCAAATCTGACATTTCCTTAAGTTCAGGCTTGTGCAGTTCTCGGATTTAAACTTGGCTTTCCTTAAAAACTTGGCCACCCACATGAGCTGTGTTCAGATCCAAACATCTTCTGCCTGCTGTATGGGTCTCCAGCCAATTTTCATGCAAGATCCATGAAGATCCATTGAAGGCACTACTCAGAGCAGCACCGTGTACATAAATAATACTGCTGAAGAGCTACCAATGGGTTATGAGGGACAATATGAATCAAAGAAATGTATACACAAAAAACTCAGGATATAATTTATTCCCAACCACATATTTGATGAAAAATGAATCAGAATATTTACTGCTCATGACTTGATGACTGAAAACACAAGGAGACAAAAAAGAGGTTTTCAGGCAAGGTACAGTCTAAGCATTTGCTGTACCTGCAGAAAGGCATTAATGATTAGGTAAGATGTGAACTATCACAGTTCCTAACCACCCCGACACCTAAGAGTAAGTTTAAGCAGTGTATGCAGCAAAGATAGAAAGCAGCTGTTTTCAAAGTATAAGCATGTATGAACCACCATGATGGCCTTTCCCCTCATCTCTGATTCCTCATTTGGTTGGGAGTCCAGCATTTGGCAGAAGATTAGTACTGTCCTTCAGGATTTGTGTGGATTAAGAAATTTATTATTTTATCTTTTTCTTCTGCACCTAATACTGCATGTGATCTAATGACCAAAACACAGCTGTGAGACTGCAGGACTTTTAGTCATGTTGATAAAGAGGTACATGGCTTTTTAGTTTGTTTAATTGTTTTTCATTTCTAATGTTTTTAAAAATATTCAAGGCTCTGCAGCCTAGGCTTTAATTCATATTATGAGACATCCTGCCTCTACTGCAAAAAAAAACAATCTTTGATACAGAAATTCCTCCTGAAAAAGGCTTCCAAAAATGAAACAAAAGAAGAAGAAACATTTTTTTTCCAGAATCTATACTGAGAAAGTTTTCTGAGAAAGGATCTGAGCAAGTTCCTTCAGAGAAAATATCCTAGAAGCTGCTTCTCTCTTTTTAGGGCTTAGGAAGCCAGCTAGGGTGCTGCTGTTCCGTGAAAAACAAGAATAGAAACAGAAGCATCATTTGAAGTGTTCTAGGTCATAAACTCCATGTGGTCCCCAGGACCTGAAAAGGCAGCCACTGCCACAGGCATGATGCTGTGTTGTGCTAAATGCATTTTAATTTTCCAATAAACCTTTCTCTTGCCTCCTGTTGCAGTGGAAAAAGCAGCCAAGTGCAGCATACTTTAAACACTGGTGTTATCCATCGTCCAGCTGAGATAATACCTGAAGTAAGTGGCATTGCACTAGGACTGAACCAGAGGGTCACAGAGGTAGCAGGTTTGCTACCTGCTAGGTTTGACAGTGTTTGAGAAATGGCATCTGAGTGCCATGTAACAGCTTAAATGTAGACCAGAGAGCACAGTCCTCAAGAGCTGCAGGTGGACATAGATGTCCAAATATGGGACTCTGCTAGCACCTGTTGGCAGACCATGAAGGGGGTGCATCAGAGGGGAAGGCTGTATAGAGGCTTATGCAAGGAATGGTTGTATTTGGACAAGCTTACCAGGCTGGCTAGCAAGGGGGCTTGGGCAATGGATAACAACTGAAAAGATGGAATGTTTTAGTTGATCTGTAGATGTATTTTCCCAAATTGATGCTGTGATCCTTTTTGTCTTCATAAAACTGTAGTTATACAAGCAGAGCTTCTGAGCTCTGTTTAGACACTCAAGGAGAGGTGTTTAGCATTTCCTGTAGGCTGGGACAGTGTTGGTAATTTGAGAAGGAAACATAGGTATGTAAATCTGAGCTTTTTCCTGCCAAGTGCCATTGGCAGAAATGGTTTACATTTTACCAATCTTTTGTTGTGGCCTCTTTCCACTGCTCACTTGCAGCCCTTCACTGGTTGCATCTATGGTTTTTCACTGCACATGAATTTCTTGTCCCTACCATGAAGGCTCTACAGTTATTTCTTTGCCTACATCTCTGCTGTCCTATCCTAACTTTTGTCTTTGATTTCTTAGACACCTCTACTACTTTAGCTTGTTTGTCATAGTTGCCTTTTTCCCAGCTGTTTTGCAGTTTCATGTTGCCTCCTGCTTCTTGTGCAATGACCCTGCCTCCATCTTCAAAGCGTCTTAAGCCAGTCCCCTTCTACAATGTCTATACTTTGATCACTGAGATCTTTCTGTAAGTGAAATGATCCTATTTGCCCAGGATAGATTGTAAGCGCTCGATAGAGGAGCCTACTCTGTGTTTTTTTATGCATTGAAAAATACCACCTACATTCTCAGCTCTGCAGCTGTAATATATGATACACAGCAAAAAGTACTGAGGTAAAATATGGTAAGCTGTTGTGTGCTGTTGGATTCTTTGAACTCTGCTGAACATAGATATTCTGAAAGGCAGAAAGAGTTAAGCTGAGTTAAGCTTGAGGGCTTTGTGACAATGCAAAGCTGGAAGAGTATAATTTGGAGATTTCAGGACAGAGTTCACAGTCACTCATTTTTTAACCACTCCCATTTCCTCTATCCATTCAGGAGATAGATAAAGTTGCAATCTAAATCAATAGCTGCTAGGCTTAAGATGTGTCCTGTCATAGTTCTGAAACAAAACCGATTTGGTTTGTTTCAAATTGCAGTCATTACTAGTTTTTCATGGTAAAACAAATATACGTACATACATGTACTCAAAGGCACACACACACTAGTCACTCATATGCACTGGAGTAAGACTAGAGGCATAATATGAAAGCCTGAACTGTAACAAGTAAATTTTATTTTAGAATGAATTTTGTCATCTACTGAAAGTACTAATCTTTCTGGAGGATGCTGTCTGTTCACCAGCTAATTCAAAATGAACCTGTATCTACCTTGACAAAGAATGCTTGATTTCTGAGACATTTTGAAAATTTAAACTTTTATTTATATTTACACTTATACTACTTCACATTTATCTTTTCACTGTACTTGAACTCAGTGCTACAATTTGGATTTTGAGAGGGGCAGTCATATCCAACAGACTCAGAGTCTGTTTTAGCAGCTAAAGTTACTGTTTTGCTTTCTAGTTGGGTTGCCATGGATTTATATTAAATGCCACTTTCTTATCTTTCCCCTAGAAGTTTTCTAGAAAACTTCTGAAGGAGTTGCATTACCTCTGTAATATCATGTGCAATTACTGTCCTATTTTCCTTTCTACTTTGCCTTCATGTGTTGCTTCTGGAGAAGGACCACCAGCTCAAAAGTCCAAACTTTCACTTCACAGAATCACAGAATGGTTGAGGCTGGAAGGGACCTCTGGAGATCATCTAGTCCATCCCCCCTGCACAAGCAGGGTCACCTAGAGCATGTTAAACAACACTAACACTTGTCAGCATACAAACTTAAAAATTCCCTAGAGTTTATGATCCTTCATCTTGCTCTTGGCTGACTCCCATCATCACTCTCTGGACTTCATAAAGTGAGTATACCTTGTCAAACTGGAATTAGTAGCATACAGTTGACTGTACCACAAGCTCCTTGCTAGACAAACTCACTGTCCACTCCAACCCTACCTGTTCCCTCTTCTTCTGCCTTATTCCTATGCTTTCAGATAAGCTGCACATTTTTTTCCTTAGACGATGAAAAGCCTTGCAGAATCACTTATGTCAATCTCCAGTTATCAAAGCTTCATTTTAAATGTTCTTTGCTTTTTCATCCTCTTTACTCCACTTGAAAGGTTGTTCTAGGATCTTTCTAACATTTAATAGAAAAAAATCTATAGCCTACATTTATTTGGAGTTATATACTTGCATTCCAAATTGTCTTTTAGGTTAGTAGCTATAGCAATGCCTTTACAGATGTATCCATTAAAAGAACATATTGCTAGCCTAAACAATTCAAGATTTTGTTATTTTCTCTTAAAATAGACTTTCCATTTCTTTGATCATTCTGAAGGACTCTATCTGTACCTGTTACAGTTTGAATTAATACTTACTGAAGGTAGATGACCACACACACATGGGCATTACTACTATGACTTAGCTTGTTTATTTAGTAAATTCCAAATTCCCTTCATCTAATCTCAAACTCATTTCATTTTCTTCCACGACTACTATTCCCAGCCATCTCCTTCTCAGTCATAGTTTCCTTATTAAGCCATTCCTGGGTCAATTAGGTTCCAAATTCACATCCTAATATCCAACTATAGTTTGGATAGAGTGGATAGAGTATGAAAGTGTTTAGATAAAGTATAAAAGTGTTTTCCACGTTACTCTCAAACCTTGGCCGAACAGCTTTGCTTCAGTTTTCATTTCCTCCTAGTTGTATCAGACTTATCTGAGCAATCAAATCCATCTGCTGAGGCCCAACAAATTGGTTGCCAAAGATACAGAGCTTTCAGGTGAGACAGATAAAGATTAGCCACCAACAGCAGCACCTGAGGAGCCCCCAGCTGAATATCTAGTGGAGAGTGAGTCTTAAGGAAGCTGATTCAGTAAATTGAAAAAAGTCTCTTTTGAGCTTATGTGAGTTTTCAGATGGTTATAATCTGCCTAAATGTGATGAATTTTGACAGGATGAGTAAATGATCCACATAAATAGCTGTTCTTTTCCAGAGTAGGTATTGCTGCTTCCAAACATGAGAAGATTTCTGTGTTCTTAGGAAAAAAGTAAGTAGACTTTTTCTAAAATGAGTAATACAATTTTTTTTTTCTTTTTGCTCTAGTTTTTAAGAAACATTTGGACTGTTTTGGCTGAGACCTTGCATCTCCCCTCCTATTTAACTAAGATAAAAAAATCAGCCTAAGGCAGGAAATTTACTTGGAAGCTTTCAACTAAAACATTTAGTTTAGTGGTGATGTAATGGTAAAGTGTTCAGTTAACTTTATAGGTAGTTACCTAGCTATCTCACATATAATGAGAATTTTAGTGTGGAGTATGTGTGTATACATGGGTATTGAGAGGAAAGGGTTGAGGGTGTTTTTGTGTTTGTTGTTGTTCCTTTTCATATGATGAGCTGAAGTTTTTACTATTTTAATACTTTATAGGTATACACTAATGAAGAAACATACTTAGAATCATTGGAAATAATAGGTACACATAGTTTTCAAGGTCTTCCAGTTCAAGTATTTGTACAGGTGATGACAGTAAAAGCTATCACAATGGGATATGGCATCCCAATAAAGCACAAGCCTGTGAAAAAGAAGATTTTTGGCTTCTATTCCTGGATCTGCTATGCCTTCTCTGTGAAGGGTACAATAATTTAGTCTTTTGATTCCATCTGCCTTACCTTAAATAGCTTTCAATATGTAAATCTTACCCTCCCTCATGTTTCTTAAAATGTTTCTAGAGCTAGAATTGTCCTTTAAATGAGTTTGTAGTAACTCATATGCTTACTGATCTTACCATTTGTCTCTTTGACTGTTGGCAGAATTTTAAATACTGCTGACAGCTGTTTTTTTTTTTTTTTTTTTTTTTTTTTTTTTATCATTCCAATTCTGTATGATAGTGTGCCTGACTTGGATTTCTTTTGATTTAAAATTGGCCTCTGTAAGTAAACATAAACTATTGTTTGGGATCCATGAAAGTGATGCTCTACTAGTTATAGGCTCCTTTGCTAGCTAGTGGGGCACTGTGTATTTCGTATTTACAGTTTTAGTGATGAATATTAGTTTGTTCCTTACTTTGAGACAACAGGCAGATGCTGTGCTAGTTCCCTTTAGCCACTGTGAAACTTCAAATTCGGTTGACATAATGGTGTTTATTAACATGGCTCTTTGGTATATGATCCTGAAATAGTCGGCTGACAGCTATTCCCATAAATATAATGAATGTTATTCACTGTGAGATGCACACTCCTGTTTGCTCTGTGCCAGGGACTAATGGATGGCATGAGAAGGCTCTGTCTAACTGTTTCACCAGTTTTTAAAATGAATTGTTGAATACTTATATAAAAATTCTCTAACTCAAGAGATCCAAACACATCCTGCAGAGACTGAGGAATCTGAGATCACAAAAATGTCCCTGCCCATATGTCTTTTGTAAGGATCTGCAAGTATATTTAGTTCAACCAGAAAAAAGTCCTAACTGACCTCTAAGAACATTCTTTGAGCTCCTGGGAAATCAGCCTGTCTACTACGAAGAGTACTGTTCTCCAAAAAACCACCCTGATCCAAAAGCATGCATTTTTAATAGCAATGAAAAGTATCATGTTCATCTGAAGGAATTCAAGATTTAAATTTTCTTTAGGAAAGAGGTCTCATTATTATTATTATTACTTTTTTTTAATAATTAATGTATGAAAAACACCCCCCCACACACACAGCACACACAGGTATGTCAAGGGAACCTTGCTTTAGGGCTTAGAGCACTAACCTATAAGCAAGGAGCCGTGTCCACATCTATTCTGTTTCATATGCGCTTTTCCTTCTTCAGACCTTTGCTTTTCCTCTTGCTTTGTGTTGCTGTTATCTAGGTATATTGTGGTTGTCAAACCATCTGGTGCAGCCTTGGGAAGCTACTACTACCTGTGATCGGGGCTGGCAGCAGCAGAACCCCTTGGATACGTTAGCATGGGCTTGCTCAGAGCTTGTAAGCTCTGCTGTGAGAAGGTTATTCACATTGCAGTGTTTCTGAACATGGGTGGAGTAAACTCATGACTATTCACGGCCCTTCCTGTAGATGTACCCTTTCAAATTTTCTGACGTAGATATGGCATCTGACAGTTGTACAGTGTTTTGTCCAGCATGGTATTGTCACTTGGGCTGCTGTGTGGTAGTGTAAAGAAATTTCATTTTATGTGACTTTATTTTCTCAGTCTTGCTTTCTAGAGAAAGTAAAGCACTGTAGAACAGAGAATTATCTATTAAAATTGCCTATATCTACCTTTATTATGTCAACTCACTTGCATGCAAAGAAAACTAAGGGCTCTGATCTGACCTGTACTTTTAAGGAGGGAGATCTAACCAAATACTAGATGTTATTAGGAAAGCAAGAGAGACCAAAATGGAAAACATCATTGTGCCAATATTCTTACATTTACCCTATTTTCAAGTGCAGATTTGAGCATACTTATCAGAAATACCAGTATTCTGTATTTAATGGTAATACTATCTCAGTAATAGTTTCAGTGCAATTGTATTGGAAGAGACCTAGGTATTCTTAGGGTGATGTGGACAAGAAGACTTCTTGAAAGGCATTCTGGGTCTGTGTGGGATTTACACACCTGTGTGTGGTAGTGGTGGTATTGTGGTGGCTTTTTTTGTTTTCTTTTTTCTTTTTAAATTAAAAGACAAACACTTAAGAGTTCTTCTGCTTTGTGTTAAATGTATGTGGACATTTTCAGTATTAGCTTACTAATTTAAATGTTTGGTTTACAAAAGGTTAATTCTCTAAGTACAGGTTTGAACCTTCACTTAGCCTGGAGGAAGGTGGATTGAAACATACTGCCTGAAAGTAACTTGAATTTACACTGAAGTCTGGAGTTCTACAGATCAGGAGTTGACAATATAACTTGATAATTGGTTAGGAGGTGTTCCAAGCCACATAAAAAGAAAGCTTGAGAGAACAGCTATAGGGAACTCTCTGAAGTCTCTGATTTAGGTTTTGAAAAGTTCAGGCTATTGTGAGTATAATCTTGGCATTGCCACTTGACAGTTATAAAGTCAGATTGACGTATTCTGAGCATTTCAGGCTCTCCATCTTTAGGAAGAGCAGTAGTTACTGCAATATGCACTTAAAAATAAAAATGGAGGGGAATTGGGAGGAGGATTTCCAGGTGAGAGAAGTAGAATGAAAAGACTGTTAGTGTCTGTTGGGAAGAATTATTCAAATCTTTGTAACTGAATTATGTTTTTATGGCTAAATCTAGTCATAAAAACACCCTTAAATCTAGTCATAAAAACACCCTTAAATCTAGTCATAAAAACACCCTTTGGAGACATCGGAGTTGATCTGCACTTTAGTTGTGCCAAGCTGATGGAGGCATTTCCTTTCTTGATGGTTTTTCCTGAACACAGGATTTTTTTTTTTCTTTAAAGAACATGTAACAAGAGTGTTATGTGGAGATATCTAGTGATACTTCAATCCTGAAGAGGAAGGAGGAAAGGTTAAGCTGTGGTCAGTCATCTTGGTCCTCCTTCCCCTGCCCACCCCTCATGCCTTTTTTGTCTACTCACTTCTAGTATTTCTTCAGGAAAGCTATGAGGCTGTGTGATTATGTGTGTTGTCTTGACACATGTGTAGTTGAGAGCTTCCATATGCTTTTCCTCTGATTGCTGACCTGTTCACATTCAGGCAGATGTTCTGGAGACAAGGTGGCTCCAGGCAGAACAGTTTTCTTCTGATCTGCCATGCACTTAATACTTCTGTTACGTGTTTTCCTGGGGTCTATTCCTTGTTCTGAGGTGAACTTGCTCATTGGGTTTGCTACAACAGTATGAGTTTAAATGAGACTTGATTATATTTCTCATAATTGTGATATGAATTGAAGCAGAGTCCAAATACTGGAGCCCCATTAGGTAAGCTCTGATGCAGATGGGGGAAAAAAAGCAATCGCAGCCAAGAAGAACTCACAAGCTAAGTGCAATACAAAAGATAAAAGGTGAATGTGACAAACAACAAAGTGAGATTACCCTGTGCTGTCGCCTCTTTCAACTCATATCAAGTGCTTGGTAGGCAGCCTGGTGTATGTGGGGTTGAAGATACAATCTGAATGAAGATAGTTCTCATGGTATATGGATTGCACAGTCTCCTGTGTAGTAACACAAGTAGGTGACAAATGAGCAGTCATAATATATCTACTAGTGAGACAAAGATTAGGAGCTGACAGTCTTACATAGCTCACAATAATTGATAGGGAACAGATATGCCATGAAGCATCTTAGAAATGAAGACTAGGAGCTTATACTTGACACTTGAAGTTTTTTTTTTTTCCTTACACTATTTTTAGCTTAATTTCACTTGACTCTTGCTGAATTTTTAATTTATGACCTTTTAGCAAAAGTCAAAGTGAATGTTCTGAAACCATCACAATATACCGTTCTGATTCAATGTATCTCTATTTAAATTCTCAGCTTGGAAAATTTCAGATTGATGCTAATCACAGTTTAGAGCAGGAAAATGTTTAAATCCTCTAATAACGTGAAAGAATCTAGGCTTTGCTGAGCTGTAATAATGAGGGTTTCATGTTTGTCATGAGGAGAGTCAGAACTGCTATAGTAAGTATCAAACTTGCTTTTGTCAGATTTACTTTAAAAACAAATCTTCATGCTCAAAGATATAGATGTCAATTGTTATAAACACAATTCAGCAGAAATTCCCTCCAGGTGGCCTAAACTAAAAGCAAATTTTCCATTACTCTATATTCTGAAAAAGATAAGGACCATGGGGAGCTAGGTTTAAAAAAACAAAACAAAACTATTATACTTTCTGGTTTGTTTTACTGAAGTGACTTTTGTCAAATTACCTTTTCTTTCCCTGTAGAGCTGAGCTTGGATTTTTTTCTTCCCCTCTTCCCCCCCCCTCCCTTCAAGTTTGGGGTAAATACTTAATAAGAACAATTTTCTTCTTATCCAGAAAAACTTTCTATGGGCTATTGCACTATATTACCTCCCCCTCTCCTCCAAAAAAAAAAAAAAAAAAAAGGTAAAAATGGGTGCTGCTTCTCACCCTCTGCCACCTTTTCTCTTCCTCTCTCCCTCTCTTTGTACTTTACAATGTTTGAATCTTGAGAGTGTTCAGCTTGTTATAGATCCAAACTTCTTGCCTGTTTCTCATTTAACTGATTATACTTTGAGATTTAAATGGGTTCTGAGAGTTCTGCTTGGTTTTCAGCAAAGCAGGGAAGGAGTGTGGTACGCTGATACAGGGTGCGCTGCTCTGGCTCTAAACGTACTGTAGAAAGCTGCTGAGGGATACAGAAAGTAATGAGGAAAGCTGAGAGCTAGTATAGCAGGATCTCTAGATAGCATAGTAAAAGGCAAGAGAAGTTTAGTAATCAGAAGAGGGTTCATCTTAGGTAGTAAATCATCACTCAGATGCATCCTGAGCTTTTCCTGTGACCTGAATCCACGTTTTGGAGCCCAGAATCTCAGAGCAATTACTCCACCGATACAAACTGTCACTTCTCTGCAATAAAGAATCGGTATATTCACCTGACTGGGAAGTGTCTTTATCAGTCTTTACAATGACTATTAGGACTTGAATCTTGGCAGATATTTGTCAAATTGTAAACTGTTCTCTGCCAGTCATGATGATTAGACTGCTATAAGCTTCCTTCTTATTAGTTAGTAGTTGTCTGTTTCAAATGATTATTCAAATCTCAGCTGCACAGAACTAGACCTATAAAATCAGTATTTGAGTATTGTCTTATCTATGGTTTGGATATATAGCATGGACAGTGACCTTTTTACAGGTTAAAGACACTAAAACAGTAAACCTGTGGTAATGTATTGTCAATACATTAAAGTTAAAACCTGTGCAAGTATTTGTAACTTATACAAATACTAACAAGTATGATAGGTCTTTTAAAAAGAGATTTTTTTTCTTTTCTGGGAACCAAAATACATCGTGAAGCACAGTCTTTGTAAATTTGCATAAGTCTGTGATTCTACAAAATACTGCCCCAGTGCTTCTACAAACATACGCTAAATAACTGTCAATAGTAGTGTTCATGTCCTGGCGGTCCACTGACACCCTTGAGATATAGTTGGGTCCAATAGCTGTGCCGGAAGAATTGGGATTCCTTGTTTTTGTGCTGCTGCTACTTAAGCAGACACAGTCCTCCTCTTTCTCAGTTTATTTGTCTGAATACTGAGTGCGATAAAATTACCACTTACACATATGTCTCCAAAGATTTATATTCACAAAAGATGTTAGAATATATGAATGAAAGCCTGTATGTTTTTTAAACCCTAGTAAGTATTACAGCTGATTGGAAAAAGTTGTTCTTCTGTCAATATTGGTGGACTCTGAACAAAGATGTTCAACAGCATAAGCTTATTGCTTCGGTCCTTTCAAAAAAATAAAAATAACTGATTTCAAGAAGGTTAAGAAACTAGAAAGCCTGAGGATCATCACTGTGTTCTAAAATTGAACACTTATTGGGCTTGTTAGGCTAGTTGTCTTCATCATATCATTTTCTGGTTATTAATGACATAAATGAATAAGTGGTTTTAAATAGTGCTGAATCCAAAATAAGTTTTAAATCTGTCTTCCAGGTTGAATAAATAATATGATATAGAGAGACAACCCAAACTAAGTCAATTACAAAGTAATGATTCAGTGCTGAACAGCTTGAGGTTAGTTTTAATATAACTGTACAGAAGCATTTCTTTTAAACAAAATCTGTGAAAGTTCATTGACATTACTGGCACTTCTGAGAGGTTCTGTTGGAGCTTTCTTCCTGTATTCTTAAGATATATGTATACATTTTAAACACTAAGTGATCACAATTCCTTTCTCTGAAAACAATTTTGGGGGGGTGTGTAGAAGAAAGCTCATCTTGAAAACATTTTTAGTGACAATTGCATAAAGGAAAAGGTAAAAACATTCAAAGTTCTATTATATGTACCTGTTTTGAAGATTTCAAAAATTAGTTTTCTCTTGCTTCCACAAAGTGAGGATTTTATTTCCTCTCCTCCAGGCAGCTGTTGCCATGTTGTGCTCCTGCTGTGCATGGCTGTTTTGATGCCTTTTAAGTAATGCCAGCCCTGTCTACTACAGGGCTGTGTGAAGCTAGTTGGCATATGGGGCCAAGGACTGCTGGAGGGTGGCAATGACCCAGCCACTTGCTCATAGCAGCAGGTGGACATCAAGCCCTACCTAGAGCTTTGAAGCAGTTTTAATTAGCACTGAACATCAGTAAGAGGAGTTCCTTTGGGCTAACATTTTTTCAAATTTGTGCTAACAAAAGTAATGGAATTAGAGGCATTTTGGATTTGGAACCTGCAAAATAGCGGCTATGCCTATTATGTACTGATCTTGCGTCTTGGTGATGAGAGCACTGAGCTGCTGGGAAAAGCAGTCTCCCTCTCCTATATGTGTCTACACACATATACATATATATTTTAGTTAGAGAAGAATGAAATTGTTTAGATAGAGTAAGAACTAAAATTGAACACTTAAACACTTATTTTGCAATTGCTTTCCAAGCAAGGAATAGAGAAACTTCAGGCTTCTGAAAGTTGGATAAGCTGCCATACTTCTTGGAAGCTCTTTACTCGTGTCTGGCTTGGTATCATGAAATTTTCCAGGGAGGCACGTTCTGAAATGATTAACCTGAAAATTTGCTTGCGTGAAAAGGAGTGTGATGAAATATGGCCCATACCCTAAGACAGTCAAGAGCCTTCCTGGATGAAGGGGAAATCAAACTAACAGATTGGCAGACTTCTGGCAAATTCCTGTTATGGTGTTTAAAATCAGTAGGTTTTATTTCTTGAGATCAAGATAATTATTCATTTCTCCCAGACATGCTCTATGTAATGGAAAGTTTAAATACATGTTCTGATCAAAATTTAGTAGGTCTGATAGTCTAGTGGTATTTGCAAGTTTTTATCCTGACCTGTAATGGAAAAGGGATGGAAACATAAACCAAGATGTCCCTAAAGTTCATCAGGATTTGGTTCTGCTTTTCCAAACTGGGATCATTTCTTGTCTATTGTAACATGTGTGGAAAATAAGTGAGGGGGAGGGGAGAAAGAACAACATTTTTTTTTTTTTTCTGTGAGCCAAGTATTTCATTGTTCACTTCTGGATTAATATTAGTTCAAGGGGCTCTGTTTGAGCACAGTTTTATTATGTCCTGTAACTCAGTCATGGTGAACCAAAGAGCTATAGAATTTCTCATGGATTTTCAATTTTTGCCTTTACTACTGTATCTGTATGTGTCTTATAGGCACATAGTTTTAAAGTCCAACTTATGATAGTGGAACACATGACACTTTGTTTTTTGTAAATTCATCATACTAGAAGAAAAAGATATTACTCCATCTGAGTTGAGGATATTTGAACAATGTAATGAAGAGCTTTGACCTTCAAATAGAGGAAAAGCTGCTCAAGTGATTTTACCAATCTTGAAGTTCTTGTATTTCCTCTCTCCCTTTCCTTTTTCCCCCTCCCCCAAAAAACTCTGGCTTATCCTATACTTTAAGCGTACTTTTCTTTACCTGGGCAATATTCAGATATAATATCCTATAGATTTTCTTTGCTTCCGTTCATTCCCTATTCAAACTTTTCTTCAGGGTGCTGTGTTCATGATCAGACTAAAGGACTGCTTGCTCTTGATCCTAATTTCTTTTAAAAATATCCCCTTTATTCCAAGATTGGTCAGTAACTTGAAATATTAAACTGTTAAATCCACATGGAAGAATCCTCAAAACAAGATGCATTCAGCAGTTATCTTAACATTATCTTAAATTATGTTGGTGAAATTAATAAGTAACTAAATATTTCCATACTGTTTACTTCTCTAAAAATCTGCTTTATTGGAATATACTACACTTAGCCAACTACTTGCTCTTACCAAGTTTCTGAACTTTACTGATATATCCAGCTCTGGAGCAGTAAACAGACCGTACACCTGTTTTCAAAGCAGTAGCAAAGGCTAGCAAAGCTGTTCCTTAGTTTATCTGCTTCTTCTCACTCTCTTTGCCTCGATGAGGTAGAGGCACTCCCTAACTGTTGTTTTCAGGCATCTTTAACTCAAAATAACTCAGGCTGACTTAAACATCAGGTCACTTCTAAGTCAACAGGGGAATGCAGTTGCTAACACCTATGGAATCCAGTCCCACACTAAGATACTCTTCTAGAACTTACTTTTTTCTGTGCTATTATATTCTCAGGGTTGACATTTCTCCTTCTCTCTCTCTTTTTTTTTTTTTTTTTTTTTTTTTTTTTTTGTCATGCCTCTGAGTGTAAAAGGAATATACAGCCTGCATGTAAGTTACAGGCACTTATCTTTCGACAAGAAAGATATTAAAGGAATGCAAATTATAATAATGATTGCTGGTATAATGATATACCACACATCTTGCTTGAAAGATGATTCATGGTGGTTCAGACTACTGGAAAGAATAAATCAAAGGTCTTTTTGTCCTCTTATCCAACGCAGTATTATGAATTTTACTTGCAAGTATTTTTCTTGGTATAGAAGGGTATGTACCACAACTACTTAACACTAGTGTAGTGTAAGTTTCCATTGCTCTAACTGTTCTTCTACATTCTGCAAGCAAACTGTCAGGGAGGATTTTATATATCATTAAGTGTTGAAAGAATCAACTCACCTCCCCCGCCATAAAAATTTTTTGGTCATTTATGCTGTATATTACCAATTACACTTCTGATAACTTAATATTTTAGCAAGCAACATTTGAGTCAATATGGCAAAAATGACAAAAGAACCATGTACAATATGAAATAAAAATCACCATAATTCTCATAATAAAACTTATGTTCAGATGTATTAGCCACTGAAGTGTTTCAATTTCAGTATTTCGGTACCAAGAAGTATTGACCATAATAACCTCAGGTTTTGAGCATTCATAAATATTTTCAATGTTTTATCTTTACATGGTAACATGTTTGAAAAAAGTAGTATAACCTAAATTTTTGGGGGTGGGGAGGGGAGAATAACAATACTGTCTGTAGGTTACCTGATCTTTACTGTAGTCTTCAGATGTATGAAAATGTCTGTCCATGGCAGCATTGTTTGACTTACTTGGCTGCCTGTAATGTCTCCGCTTCCAGCAAAGAGTATTCATCCATCAAAGATGCCTGTAAGAAAGCTAATTTGTCTTCATTGTGGAACCTTTCACATAAACTAACTGAATTCTGAATATTTTGGAGCCTCCTAGGCACAGAGCTCATCTATCATTAGTCTATTGAATTTAATTAATGGCTGCAGCTCCCTTTCCCAATAACACTATTTTTGGTATGCTTTTTGCTCTGTAGAGCTTCTAAACTGCTTGTTTTCAGTTTTTCTGATCATATAAATTCTCATTTTGACACTGTTTGAGTTACAATCTGCAACAACTATCAACCGCTCAAAAAAAAAAAAGACTCTTACCCTAGGAGAACAGATATCCACTTCCAAAAATCCATCTCTTTGTGTATATTTTAATCTTGGTACTGTTAAATCTCATCCTTGTAAGGTTTATGCTCCTGTACATAATAAAGAGGACAGGAGTTATTTATCCCATTCTTAGTGCTTTCCTTAGACTCCCTTAGAAGATGTCTTCTGTATTTACTTCAACATTGTGGGAAATATTGTCTGTTGCAAGTTCTAACAGAAGTATTGATACAAGGCTGTCCACTTTGTGGGGATTGTCTGCTCTCAGTGTTATTTTTATATAAAATATCTCAATGTATTTTAATCATGTATTAGTCAAAGGTTTGCAAGGAATTTTTTCTCTAGTTTTTTTCATCTTTGTCCAAGTACTTGTTTCATCATTTTTTTTAGGTCTCAGTTGATTTCTCCGAAATAAGAATATCAAGTGCTGTCTGTATCATGCTGATTACAGCAAAGAAATTGCTTTGGAGCTAGAGGGGAAATGTGTGGAAATCTGTACAGCAGCACCTTTCCCATAACCAACACCAGAATAGTGTCAGTTTTTTCTTATCCCCTACAAAAAACAAGACAATTTATGTTCTGATCAGCATGACTGGCTTTTGAGTTCTTAAACTTTGCCAAGTGAATAAGGTGAGAAATAATGTGCAACAATGAGATTTTGCCTGAAAAATCTCTTTATCAAAAGACCAAGTTGCCCTATATGTATTTAATTTTCCCAAGACAGCTCTACTTAACAGTGTTCCAGGGTGGGAGCCTATGGTGTGTTAATACTTCTAGCTTTATACAGCTGATCTACTAGAATTTCTCCCAGTTTGACATTCATTAACAACTGCTTAAAGTTTTTTTTCTTCCTCTGTTGTGTTTTGGTAGAAGGTTTCTTTGTTAAATGGAAGCACTTAGAATAATGTGGCCACTCTTATGCAGTAAGTACTTCTTTATAGTCAAGGAATTGAAGAAATTATTCCTTTCGGACTTAAAAGTGTGTGTATATAAACATATTTATAAATTCTCATATTACTGATAATTAGTATCTTGAACACAATAAAGCCAACTTCACTCCTTGCTCTTGTAGGTCATTCCTCACCACACTTTCTCTTGAACTATTTACTTTTAAGCTTTCCTTATGCTAGAGCAGCTCCAGCAGTATCAGTTAGAAAGTTATGAGTATGGCCAATTTGTTACCCCTTTAAAGGTGAATTGACTTCATGGCGTTTTCTTGCCTAGCATGCAGGCTTCTGAAGACTTCCAGCTTTTGAGTGTTACGGTAGTCTGCCACAGACATGGTACAGCAGAGATACAACATACAGATTTTGCAAGTTTCTAGTGCAATGACACTTTATGACAAAGATAGAGCACTAAACAGAATAAGGCCATAGTATTTATTTCTCTGCTGGAAGTCCTCTTATTCCTGTAGTCAATCTCCTACTTCCCATTCCTGTCTCTGAAATGATGAAGCAGTCCTTCTTCCCTATTCCAATTGCCAGGTGACTTTGATCAGCTGCCTCAGCTGAACAGATTCTGGGACAGTCCATAGGCAGTTCTGCACAAGCTCAGGGTGAGTTCATGCTTTTGAAACTGATAGTGGCCTTCGGGCTCTGCGTCCAAAGCATCTTCTCTTGACTGGACTATTACTAAAGCTTAAAGATTTGCCGTAGGGTTAGTTATTCTCTTAGTTTTACCATGACCTCAGGGAAGAGGATGTTGACGCTTGCAAATGGATGCAGTCTGATGCAAACCTGTCAAGAGAGCTTGCAATATCTAACAATTTTGTAGTTTAATGCAGACACATCTTTCAACCATGTCACTTAGTCAATACAAGGTGTTCTGTCCTAAAACACAGCTGTCTGGGCAACCTGGCCCAGTGCTCCGTCAATCTCACAGGGAAAAAATTCCCCCTCACGGTCAGGTGGAACTTCCTGTGCTTCAATTTCTGCCCATTGCCTCTTGTCCTGTCACATGAGGCAACTGAAAAGAGTCTGGCCGTGTCCCTTTGACACCCTCCCTTCAGGTACTTGTACACATTGGTAAGATCCCCTCCTTCTGTCTTTTCTTCTCCAGGCCTAAACAGGCCCAGCTCTCGCAGCTGTTCCTCATAGGGCAGATGCTCCAGCCCTCTGATCATCTTTGTAGCCCTATGCTGGACTCTCTCCAGTAGCTCCATGTCTCTCTTGTACTGGGGAGCCCAGAACTGGACTAAGTACTCCAGATGAGGCCTCACCAGGGCTGAGTAGAAGGGCAGGATCACCTCCCTCGACCTGCTGGCAACACTCTTCCTAATCCAGCCCAGGAGACCATTGGCCTTCCTGGCCACAGGGGCACGTTGGTGGCTCATGGTCAGCTTGTCATCCACCAGCACTCCCAGGTCCTTTTCTGCAGAGCTGCTCTCCAGAAGGTCAGCCCCCAGCCTGTACTGGTGCCTAGGGTTATTTGTCCCTAGGTGCAGGACTCTGCACTTGCTCTTGTTGAACCTCATGAGGTTCCTCTCTGCCCAACTCTCCAGCCTGTCCAGGTCTCTCTGAGTGGCAGCACAGCCCTCAGGTGTCAGCCTCCTCCCAGCTTGGTAGCCGCAGCAGACTTGCTGAGGAGGCACTGTGTCCCTTCATTAAGGTCATTGATGAGTAAGTTGAACAGGATTTGCCAAAAGGTGGTGGTAAACATGTTAAAAACTTGAAACAATGCTGTCATGCAAAAACAGCCCAAAATCACAGAATGGTTGGGGTTGGAAGGGACCTTTCCCTGTTGGGAGAGGTCCCTTCCAACCCTCCTGCTCAAAAAAAAATCACCTAGAGCAGGTTGCCTAGGGTTGTGTCCAGAAGGCTTTTGAATATCTCCAGCCTCTCTGGGCAACCTGTTCTAGTGCTCAGAGGCAAGCCCTCACAGTAACAATGTTTTTCCTCATGTTCAGATGGAACTTCCTCTGTGTCAGTTTGTGGCTGTTGCCTCTAGTCCTATTGCTGGGCACCACTGAGAACAGTCTGGCCTCATTCTCTTTACACCTTCCCTTAAAATACTTATACACATTGATAGGATCCTGCCTCTGTCTTCTCCAGGCTAAAAAGGCCCAGCTCTCGCAGCCTTTCCTTATATGAGATGCTCTAGCCCCTTAACCATCTTTGTGGTCCTTTGCTGGACTCACCCCCATACCTCCATGTCTCTCTGGTATTGAGAAGCCCAGAAATGGACACAGTATTTCAGATGTGGCCTCCCCAGAGCTAAGTAGAGGGGGAAGATCACCTCCCTTGACCTGCTGGAAATGCTCTTCCTAATGCACCCCCAGGATACCATTGGTTGCCTTTGCTGTGAGGGCATTGCTGGCTCATGGTCAACCTGTTGTCCACCATGACTCCCAGGTCCTTCTCTGCAGAGCTGCTTTCCAGCAGGTCAGCCCCCAGATGCTGCAAATAATTATCTTAACTACCTGGACTGCTGTTCCAGAGAAATTCAAGAGTCTACTGTATCCTAACCCTGAAAACTGTATCAGTTGATCAAGAGAAAGTGGTAAGAAGCTCTGTAATATGCATTTAAATTTCACTATAACATATACATCCATTTCAGTGTAGGGTGGTCTCATTATCCATAAACTTCCGATTACAAATCTTAATTAACTGTTGACATTAATCACACCTCATAGAAATGAATTTTTGAATGTAAATTAGGACCAATTAGGAATGTGGGTGTCAGCATCAAAGGTTTCCAGTTTGGAAAATGATGCTCTGAACAGGCTCCAACTGTTCATAGGCTGTGTGCTTTACCATGGTGAATATAAAGAGAAAATATTTTCTTGTACACAAATAACAAAAGGCAAGAGTCTTGCATAGCTGTACTTGGAGATCTTCAGGCTCCTGTGCTCAGATAAGCTCTTGTGTTATTCAAAGGATTTATACCAATGGTGTCTGCCTGTTGGATCACTTTTCTAATAATAATCTAATTACAGGTAATAACATACAAAATAATCTAAAAGCATCTTTTTGGAATAAAAGTTGCACTTAAAAATTTTTAGCTGAAGTAGTAGCTACTCACTGCCTTACATGCTATTTGATTTCAAAAGGTTAATTTAATATCACCCAGGGGAAAGTGATATAAATCTTAAGATGCTAAGAACCTTTTTTTGCTTTTGCTTTTTTTTTTTTTTAAAAAAAAGCAACAGACATAATATGAATTGCCACAGTAGCAGTAACACACATCTAAGAAAAACGAAAAGCCCACCCAGAACAGCTTAGACTAAAACAGTTATAGCATTTAATTACTCTATATAGAAAACATCATTTGTGCCAAATTAGTTTCATTTTGGCTTCTTTCATGTATTTACTGCTTTTGCATGTCTAAGTTTTTGCAGTAACTATTTATAGACTCTAAGGCAGAAGAGACCAACAGTACAGACAGCCACATTATCTTCCTGGGCACAGAATATCACTTACTAGATTCAGTTTTACATGACAAATTAATTCTTGCCTGGAGATAATCCATCTGCCTTTCTTACCTTTTGAGGCAAGATATGTAACTATATTTCACTGTAGCAGAAGTGAGACACAGCTATGGAGCTGTCTAAAGTTGCAACAAAAAAAGTTCTCCTTAAAGACTGAACTTGACTATGGTCTATGTTAAGGTATCTCCTTGGATATAATTTGTCTTGGATAAAGGATAAAATGGGGCAGGCACTGGGCTAGGGGACCAGCCCAAACTTCAGATAAGTCACTGTGGACTACCAGTCTTGGTGGAATCTGGCCATTAATCACCAGATCATTAAATAATATTCTTATTCCCTGGAGCAGAATGACTGCAGTAGGTTGGGCTTACTCTTCTACCAAGCTGCTACATGATTGTCATTCTCAGCACTGTTCCCTTCTGGTTGCGAAGCTATCGGGCAGGGTATTGCTGTCTATCCCAAAACACCTGCATTACCAGGAGCAATATCAATTTCAAGCATATTTCTTCCTTCTCTCTTGTGCTTCTAGAATCTGCTTCATCTGTGGATTCATTTCTTCCCACTTTGGTGTTATTGAAGCTTGTGAGACAGGTCTTTAATGTAAAGCCAGGTAAGCTTGGCAGCAATAAAAACAGCAGCTTGAGAGGGAAGGGAAGACATACAAATTTTGCCTTTTTGGATGCCCACAAACTCTGTACATCATACCAATTCTGCTATACCATCCTGAAGTGTAAGCAAAGAGGACCGAATAAGCAAAACAGACTGAGTAGCCCTGTACAAATTGGGCTGCCTCACACATTGCTTGAGCTTTAGGCATGGGCTTTTATGCTTTATGGAATCTGGGTTCCAGTGGCTTACCCTTCATGAAAAATGTGACCAAAAAAAAAAAGCAGATGAGGCCTCATCTAGGTTTCCAGCATAGTTCCCTAGTCACAAGATGTTTTCTTTTGCATTTTTTTAATGCAGCATTGTGTTCTGAATCTTATGGGACTAGCTTTTCAGAGGAGTGTACTTCAGTTAATGTCTGTGTGCTCCCTATCTGATATGATGTACTGTACAATAAAGTATGAAAGATAGTATTTTTTTTTTCCATTGTTGCTCTCCAAATAATTGATTTTCAAGAATCACCCCTTACTTGCACTGGAAACAAAACCAAAACATGGTCAATCTGCTACTCATTATGTTTTTCATTTTCCTCATCAATCCTCATTTTGAAAAACAAAACAAAAAGCTACCACCTTAGGAAACCACCTTTTTATTTTATTTTTTTAATCGCTGCTTAGCGGAAGTTGGCTCCCACTGTTGATAAGACCTTTAGACTCTTCATGGTTTGTCTTACTTGTAATAAGCCAACAAATGAGATTCTTCCTTGACCCTGCAGCTGATCAGAAGAGAGTTATGCACTTCAAGAGGCATAAATCACGTAGTTAATCATAATTAAGTCTGCAAAAGTTAGACAGGAATCAGTTAAAGGCAGAAAACAAATCTAGCAGCCATTGCAGCTGACTTTTTTTTTTAAAAAAAAAAAAAATCCAGTGTTTTTAAACAAGATAAGCATCCACAGAAAAACAAATGTCTTCTGCTTCAACACACACACACAATCTCCAATACAGAGTATTGAAATCCCAGCTCTAAATAATTTAATTTGCTTTATCCAAAGCATGAATTAGAGATGAAGATGTTCCCCCCTGCCCCGTATCATATATGTGGAGTTCCCTCTCCTGCCCAACCCAACAGAGATTGCTTGAAGAAAAGGTGTTCCAAACTTCTAAAATCCGTTAAATATAGGAATGAGCACCTGGGCTCAGGGGGAATGTGTATAATACAAGCCTGAGTCTTCAGTTTACAGCTGGGTTCTCTTTGAAATTCTAGGTGTAAAATCAGTATTTGGTGACCCTTGAACCCCATATCAGAATTTGTCTGTTAAGAGTTTTGCTGTAGCTCTAATCTAAGGACCTGTAGCAAGTGTAGCCAATGTAATATTGCTCTACCTAAATAAAAGTACAGAAAACAAGGATTGGCACAAAAATGCTTTACTAATCCAAGGGAGTGAAAAAAATTCTAATTCCATACTGACAGAAAACCAAGCACATTAATGTTTTGTGTGTGTATGCATATAAAAGTGTGTAATGAGGGGAGAAAGGAGAGCAGAGAAGGAACAAGAGCTCTGGAATAAAGATTTTAGCCTCACTTTCCCTTGTCCAGGGCAAGTGCCAAGATCAACTGTGCTATTGGCGCCTCTGGTATCTTTTTAAAAATCTCCCCTTTTGAAACACTTCCATCTTGTATAAATATCATTGGAGAAGAGGGTTTATGCCTCGCTGGATCCAATGTCCAAGGTAAAAGGATACTCTATAGCAACTGGGCTGTAGAGAGTTTCACACTGAGGCCCAGTGGATGTTAACTGTTTATACAAAGTAAAAGAGCTATACTAGGAGAAACTGAGATCAGCTTGCTAGTAGCCAGCTGGGAAGGTCACCACCTGGAAGACAGACATTAAAGTGCCTTCCTCAGTGCAATCAGCTGTGACTAGGCAAAGGAGAACCTGAATCTTGCTCGTGTTATGGATGCACCTTACTCGTTCGACTTTTTTGCTATTGTTTTTCTTCTCTGTGCCTCTGATTCTAACTCTGATTTTAACTAGAAATTCCATCTTTCTTATTGAAACATGTTTTGTGCTGGGTACTGTTCCATAAAAAGTTTTGCTTTCTATTAGTCAGTAGTTTCTGACAAAAGGAAACTTTTCATTAGAAAACCCTTGACCAAGCTGTAGTTGGTATGCTGCATCCCAGAGCACCTTGGTACAAAAGGAGGGAATGCATATTGCTGTGTGCTCCTTATGGTCCCCAAATCAAATTAAACATGCCCTGCTCTCTGTGAAACAGCTGTAACAAGAAATGTGAAGGCAACATTTCAGGCCTAAATATCCCTTTAATGTTTGCTCATTTGTCTCCATGTAGTTCTGCAATCCTTGGTGCAAATGTTTTTTTGGACATAGTGGATTCTGAAATAGCTGGGTTACAAGTCTGTGTTATTCAGCAAGTCAGATGATTGCAAAGTTGCATTCTGGCCATAGGTTCTGTTTAACATTTTTCTTTACCCCTTTGCATGTTCACAGTGTGAACTGCAGGCTTGATGCTGTGCAGGGGCTCTGTATGGAGCGTCTTTTCATCTTCCCCCTCTTTTCATGTATCTATTCAGCTAACACTTCCTAAAAACTCTCTGGGTTAGCAGCATGTGTAGTGAAGGTCTTCCATCCCAAGAGAGTATGGTCAGCTACATTGGGATTGGATTCACAGCGTGCTTACCTCTTTGTGGGAAAAGTCTTATAGAAGAGATAGGAACAGGAAATGAAGTTGTTCTGAGATTTCTAAGGTGCTACAGTTTTGTTGTTGTAAGATTTTATAAGAAATTATCATTCCAGAGAGAGAGAGATTGTAGGAGAAGTATCCTTTCAGACTTCAGAGAATGGCTTAAAAGCTTACAGAAAAGATGGGCTTTTTGTTAGAGAGCTTTTCTGTGATGGTCTCCAGCACCTGCTGGTGTCCAGCAGATGGTGCTGGGGAAAGCAGATGTGCTGCAGAAAGCAGATGTTGCTTATTTATAAAACAACAGTGAATATTATTACTGGTATGCTTCCAGCCTCCAATGCAATGTTCATTGCATCTGCTGCATACACGCCGAGTGGCATGAGGGAACATTGCTCAACTATCAGCCACTGCCGATGGAAAAATTATAGCTCTGTTTCCTAACCAGAGACACGATCTTCCCAGGGAATGCTATGTCCCACACAACATTTAGTGTACAGTCATAGGCTTTTGTCTGTTGTGAAGCCATAAAGCCAACAATTTTGTAGAATACATCCCATGCCTCAAACACAAGATAGGGGTTGAGCTTGAGCAGCATTCAGTATCCCAAAAGGCATGGTTTGGGTGTTTGGCCCTTGCACAGATTTACCAGAAGGGTTTCTTCCTTTGGTTCGCACTGAGAATAATCTTATTAGTTGACTGTAAGAGGAAGTAAGTGGAATGAGTAGATTAAAGCCTTGAAAGCATTTGTTATGTAAAGGAATAGATGAAATCACCAAAGCAATTGAATCACGTTTACAACAAAGAATAAATATTGCAAAACAATTAGATCCACAGGTCATTTTGACTGCCTTGTATATATCCTGTGCTTTGAAATATTGAGACCGAAAAATACCAGAAGTTTCTGCTGCTCAAAATGGCAGCCTGAAAAATTGTACACGGCTTTCAAGTCTTCTCTGAAAGTAAAAGGAATAAAGTCTCCAGTGTGAAACAAAGCCAAGATACAGAGTGGTTATGGATCTGTTTCCAAAGTTGCTGTTCCATAGCACTTGGTGGGAAGTGGTTGGGCAACACCCCCATGTTTGCACATGAGATCTGCTATTCTGCTTGTACCTCAGATAGGGTTAATCTAGCAGTCAATCAGTTTACTCGCTTACCTGGCACAAGTTCCCTTTCACACCCCATGAAATGCCAATCCACCATACTGCCAAACTGGAACTAGAAAGAAAAGATTAGAGGATAGAGAAAGTGAGCAGTGTGTACTGTGGAGTTCATGGGAAGAGCAGTGAGCAAAAAGCCAGTGAGGTCTTAGTCTTTGCAAAGCAAGTCCCTGTCATGGAGCACCCCATGGAGACAGCGACATGAACAGCATGAGATGGCCACGGCAGTTAGTGCAGATGCTTGTTCATGAACCATCAATGTCTCTGAATGCCTTCAGCGGCACCTGCCTGCTCTTTACCTGGATGGGAAAAATAAAGGGTGGCTTTAGGAGTCAGCAACCAAGGGAAAGGCTGCTGTGCTGACTGGGGCAGGGGCTCCCTAACCTTTCGTCAGCTCCCTGTTTCATGCAAATTCATTCTTTTGACTGCAAGCAAGCTGTTTACCTCCTGTCTCTCACTTCTCTCTCTGTAGAATAAAGACAAAAGGCCCTTCCTTATCTCAGAGTGGACTTAAGTAAGTTAAAGGGTAGGAGGATCTGTTTCAGGGGCAGTAGGAGGCAGACAAACTTGAAGTATGTTGGTAACAGTGGAGAATGGATACCTCTGGAGAGGGCAAAAAGACTGTCTTTTAGAAATAAATGCAACTAGAAAAATCTTCAAAGGGAGCTGTGTGGTGTTTAAAGACAAAATGGAGAGATTTTTTCTTTTTCTTTCTTTCTTTCCTTCTCCTCTTCCCCCCCCCCACCCCCATTTAATTGATTTGATTCCTTTTGATTCTCTGAAAAATGTTTCTTTCTTTCTGAATCAGCTACTTACTGGCTTGATATTAATGTCTTACTGTAGACTTCCCAGCCCTTGTTTCCCATTTGATTTGGTATGACTCTAAGTGATAACAGCACATCCTGTGTTCATTTGACTTGGAAATAACTATATTGGATGGATCCATTCTGTAATGCATAGAATAGAATAAAAAAGCACACGTATCCTCACTGGATAAGCAGAATGTTTAGCACCTGAATACTTGGCTCATCAAGCTAAAACGTCTACATATACCATGCAATAGAGTGCATGAAGAGACTCCAGAAAAAGTGCTGTCTACACAGCATTGTGCTGTGCCATGTGGAAGTACCAGCTGAAGCCCTGCAAACATAACAGCCACACTAGTGTGCTGGATGTCTGAGCTATTAATTTCTGCCTCATAACTAATGATGTGCCTGCATGTTTGAGCTGCTTCAGCTACTTCAGAGACTTCCTGTGAGAATAAATACATGCACAGGAGAAAACAACCTTTTAAAGAGAGTAAGACAGTACTGTGATTTGTGGCAGTCCTAGAAGTAGACGGTGCTCAGGCATTGCACCCCCAGAGGCAGTGAGTGCTGCAGGGAGCCAGCGCCACGCTTGGCTCTGCAGAGCCTGGGAGCCCTGCTGGCTCCAGGGATATGTAATACACGTTCCTCCCAAAACGCAGCATTATTATTTTTAGTTATTGGTTTACCTGACCAAAATCTGCAGCTGAAGCACAAAGTCCTCATCTCCGCCATTGTGGTCAAACCTCTTCCTTGTACGCCCTCCTTGTATGTGGTTAAAACACTGATGCCATACTAAAGAGACATTCTTTTACTGTTAAATTACTTTTCTAAAAGAGCACATACATCATGGTGTTTAGCAGTGTACATACCCAGCTGGTTGTATGACTCATGAAAAATTAGTTTAGGATTTTGATAGATGGCAGAAGAGCCACCATATATTTCCAGCAAAAATGACAAAATAACTTGACATATTTTCTTAACATGGTCATATGATTTTAAAAATGTTTTGTGGGGAAATTATTTTAGGCTATAAAATATTCTGTTTGTTTTTTCTGTCTACTGAGATTACAGCAGAATGTTTTGTCTACACATATCCAGTCTTCATTAGCTGCTGGAAGATGTAAAACTGATTCGAACTTCTTGGAACTTCAGCTCAAAGCAGGCATAATTTATAATGTTTTGAATGGGAAGTTTCTGAGAAAGGAACTTACTTTAATAATATTTTTTTATTATTATTAAGACTGCTGACTTTTAAAGTATACTTTGCATTAATTGCTGTGAGCGATTGTGGGCTACTTTGTTTTGTTTTTGTTTCCATCTGCCTAGACATATAGCCCACAGTTTAAGTGTTAGTGCTATTAATTAGTCTTAATGCTAGTGGTTATCTCTATTACAGTAAGAGCCTGATGCCATTTAGGAACACGGTTCTGTTGCTATAGGTGCTGTATAAACAGGGTAAGACTTTGGGTGGCTGAAGATTTCACAGTTTAAGTATAAAAGACAGCCAGAGAGCAGAGAAATAGGTTATAATAAAATAAGCAGGATTAACATCACAGAGGGCCAGCAGTTTTTGATTTGGTTTATTTCATTTGCTTGAATTTGAAATAGGTGGTGCTCAGTAAAGAAGGAAGAAGGTCATTTTAGTAGTAAAATAAAGGCTGGAGAAGGCACAGGAAGGGAAGCAAAGAAAGGGGAATAATGATCTTAACATCAGGAACACAAAACGAAGCTTAAATTCACTTTTGTAATCCTCATCGCAACTAAAGACCTTAGTTTGTTTGGTTTACTCTGGAAAAGGAAAGGAAAGGAAGCTGTGTGCATCCGACTGTTAGAGAACAGTTCTATTTTCCACTGTGTTTCATACTTCAGTGTTGGTTTCCATAACTCTTTTATTAAAACTCTGGCTATTGCAACATGAAAGCTAGATGTGTCTTTTGGCATTGATATTGTTTCAATTAGTAGGTAGTCTGTGCCTGTATTAATATGTGCATGAATGTTTGGAGAAGTTACTTGATATTTTTATACTGTTTTTGGAGACCTCCAGAGAAATAGTCAAGTGGAAATCTTAATCTGGGATCTGGTTTCTTGCTGCTTTTAATGAAGTTGAGCCTGTGCCATCTGCTAGCCATACCGATTGCTTGGAGACGTTTCATGTTGCTATCCACATAATGGTTTGATATGGAACTTGTTTTATGCTAGATAAACATCTTGGGTCTTTTCTTCATTGATTCCAATGAGGACAACAGCTATTTTTGCAGTTGTCACTGCATCATTGTTACGGGGGGGGGTGAGGAGGGGAGGGTTATACAAAAGCTTAAAGGGAAAAAAAAAACAATTTAATTTCTTCTCATAGACCTGAAATCTTGAGACTGTATTTTAAAATGCAAGAACAAGCCATTAAAAACTCCCCACAAACATGAAACAACTGTTTTATTAATTTGTTGCCAAAAACAATTTATCAGATTGAAATAGCTGACCAGCCTTCCTAATGTTTGTGCTTCAGACTTTTTTCTGGTCTGTGGTTTGCTGTGTGGGATGCTCTTGTGTCACTATCTGAAGAGTCTGTTTTTTACTAATTAGAAACAAATATCTATTTGTTATGAATATAACACAAGGGAAATATAGCTTAGTTGTCACAATGCTACCTTGAACATAAACACTCTGGTACATCTAAAAGCTAAAAATGCCACAGATTACTATAGTTTACAGTAGTGTTATTAAATCCTCCCTTACATCTAGAAGGATGTTAAATATTGGCTTGGTATGCAGAACAGAGGGGTCATTTTTGCTCCACAGATCTGATATCTTCAGTAATCGTTTAGCTGCTGCTATGATCTTGTGAAAGTAAACTTGTATTTGTGCAGAGAGCTCTGAGATGATCAGATGAAAGGCCCTGAATTAGTGCAAAGTATAATTATTAGCCAGTGTTTAAATGGATTTGTGATTAGAATACTGCCTTTGTAAATAGCATTGAACTTAGTAAACAGAGAGTGAGGGTTGGGTATGCACTTATCTACTCACGCCGAAAGCCATCTTAAAGCATTCAGGACTTTTGTCTTCCATTTGTTGCATCTTGGTGTAAAACACACAAGTGAGACTATTTTGTTGATAAAACATTGTTTATTTAAATCTTAAAAATAGGCAGGAAAGAGCCACTTGATTTCAACAGCTGCATTTACAAGGGTGTCTTGGCAAGAAGTCATAATTTATTCATCCATCAGCACAGAGTTAATGCGTTAGGATAAAACTCAGATTTTTTTTTTTTTTTAGTAGTTCTCAAAGAAAATGCGTATTCCAATCTAAGTCCGGCATGTCCACAGACATTGTAGCATGCACTGAATCAATCTCTATCTGGAATAATTAGCAATTCTTGGATTTGCTGGGGAATTTCACAGTACTTTAATATCTACTTCTTAATCCCCACTGGGATTTGACCACTCCAAGAACAAGTCGTATCGCATACGAAGGGGTTTCAGACCTGACGATGGCCAAGTTACAAAAATATTGGTTGAGGAATTCATATCCAGAGAACCATACCAATATTTCTTGTGATTCTCAGTGCTCCATCTATCACTGTGTATGCAGTTCCTGCACCTCGTATTTAAAAGGAGACTTTTAAGGTAGTAAAATTCAACAGGCAATAGAGAGGTATACATTTGCAATGATGAGTGTGTCATGATCAGGCATGCACATCCATCCATCTATTTCATCTCATGCCAGGAGCTGCTGCTCCCCACATTTATCCAAGTTCTGTGCCAGCTTTGAGGGGAATAAGATCTCTGACATATCTTTCTGTTTCCTGCAGATCATCCATCCTCCCACAAATGAGGTACCTGTTCCTTATTCTTCTCTTCCACTTTTTGAAGCAGGCTGAGGCTTTGGACCTACAAATCAGAAAGCCCAAGTGGAATCTTCCTTTTTTCCTTGTTGCTTCCATGTAGAATAGAAAATAAAGCCAAAAAAGTAGGTTGATTATGTGAAACTGTCAGAAATGTCACCTGGAAATCCCTGCATGAATGTCTGCAAGTACATTAGAGCTTCCCTGTAAGCTACTTAAGCTGCTTTCCACCTCATTTTTTGAGAGAAAAAAATGCTTACTTGTAATATAGTTGAACAGAAGTTAAAGAAAATAGAGGGGGGGGGGGGAAGGTATTGTAAAAGCTTGTAGCATCCAAAAGAATTTGCTAGGTTTCAATGTTTTCACCATGCTTACTCGTACTTGCATGCATCTTCCTCTGCTTCAAATCTGTCAGATTTTCATTCAGAAGATGTAGCTGCTTCTAATGCCTTTTGCTTTTTTAAACTTTCAAGTGATTCCAATAGAAGGTAAGAAGGGAGGGCAAATAGAGAAACAACATGACAAACCTTAAGTCCTTATAATGTCATAGCCGATTACAGCGTGAGAGGTGTATTCCTGTGAAGGTCATCTTAAGGGTGATCAGAGCAGCAATATGTTCACTGACTAATGCTGCCTAGAGTGGTTATAAATAGAAGCTTTTCTCTCACTAGTGCCAACTCGATGCTAGATTTGCGATCATGGCATTTACAGCCCGGCTCAGTTCATACAGACTCTGAGCCAAACAGTAGGCAGAAAAAGCAAGCAAACTAGCTTCTTCAGACCTCAGCACTGGGGATGTGAAAATCAGATGATGAATTTATTATAAGAACAGAAACTTTGTGGATGAAATAAATATTACTCCTAGGCCAGGTCCTTTCCTATCTTCCCTGATAAATGAACGTGCATCAATGGCCTTAATACAAAAGCTTTATGTTTCAGCTTTAGTTTATTCAGTCACAGGCGGAGGAAAGTCTTGCGTTTTTCACTTAGCCAAAGCCCTATTAATGTCAACTTTGTCTGAGTAGGCCCTGAGGAGCTAGGGTTTAATACACTAATAATTAAAAAATCATGCTTAATGTGCTCCCTTTTACCAGCTTGCTGTACAACATGCGATTCAGTTCTCTGTTATGCTCCAGGAGTGAAACAAGCACCCACAGATAACGCTCAGAGCAAAAACTGCCCAGTGCTGGGCTTAGGCTGCTGAGCCCTCAGCTTCGTCTGCATTCCCTTTGCTAAACTGGAGGCATTAAAACTTTATGTGAAATTTATTAGTTTGTTTTGGGATTGCTTGTATTAAGATTTCTGGCTCCATGTGCTGAAAAAGCAGTTCTCATTTGCTGCACAGATATGCAACGATTGATATTAGTGGTCACTGGTAGTATTTGTGCCCAAGGAGATGTACCTTACTGTTGTGAGTTTACAGTCTAAAGGAAACAAAAGGAACACCAGGAGGCAAAGCGAATATATGGGAAGCTCAAAGTAAGAGCAGAGAAACAGAGTTGTGATAATCAGCACTTTCAAAATAACAGACATCTGCTTGTTACCGACCTCTCAATGGTGTCTTAGAGGAGGAAGAGAAGGCAGTCTAGAGATCTGTGAGTTGTGCTTAAACAGCCTTTAAAGCATTAAAAAAAATCTATTTACAAACATAAAAAATAGACAAGCTTTTTTGTGCCAGCCCTGTGTGTTCAGCTAGCAGTCTTAGCAATACTCTTCTGTACATTTATCAGTAATGATGCTTTGCCCTTGCCAGCAAATTTACTCTTGGTTACACCTGTGCTACTTCATGGCTTTTAAATAGATGACTTGATTATGCTTAGCTAAAAAAGGTATCAGTAGACAAGAAGAGACAAAGCTTAGCTTGCTTGCACTTGTTTGACTTTGTAGACCTAGCGAAAGTGAATGTAGTATCTTCAAAAACATCCATAGATAATTCAGAAGGTACACAACAGAGTGACATGCTAAATTGAAGGGTTTTTGTATAATGCAGAGGTAGCTTCTACATAAGCACCATCATCTGAGGCCTGTTAGTGTTAACACCTCAAAGGGAGAAATAAGACAGGATGCCCTAGAAATAGAAGAGTTGTACTTGAGAGTGGGCTGTTTGCCCTTTTAGGGGAAGGGGAGGGTAAATATCTACTTTGTAGATATTTTTCCTACCTTTTCTGACTTTGCTTCTTGGTACTACTGTACCAATTTCTCCACAAGCTGTAGCTGTTTGGAGAGCTGCTATTGTGCCTTAGAGATTTTTGGAGGTGTTCTGTCCATTTTAATTTCCTCTGCTCAGTAAAAAACTTTTCTGTTTCCAAAGGGTTAAAAAACCATATTTGTTATGTGTTGGGAGCCCGCTTTCACTGTGATGAATTTGCACCTACAGATGTAGTCACTGTAAAGAAATGCAAGGAGTAGCAATGGAGTGGGTACCTGGCCCGCAGTATGTGGTGTCTGGGTACAACCTGTTCCTGTAGTTTGAATGTACTTCAGTCAATGAATGTATCTGAATGAGTAAAAGCTACTCATTCAAACTGTGAGGAACATGGAGCATGCTGCAGTGAACTGGGCTGTTTTTAGCACCTTCTGAGATTTTCCTAGTACAAGAGAGCTAGTACTGAACCTCATCTTTTCTCAGCTAGGAACTAGAACTAATTGCATGGTCTTATAATTTTTTGTAGTAAGTGTCTTTGTGCCTTTGGTGATTTAAAGTGGCTGCTCATGCTCCAGTTCAGGAGGAATAGGACATTGGTGAAAGACCTGTGTCTAAAACTTTGCAGACACTTTTGAGAGCTTTAAATTAAAAAATGTTGATAAAGGTCTTTAGATGTAACTTTAAATGTAGAAGTTTTTTCCAGTGCTGGTGAAATTGAATGGTACCGCAGAGTGCTTTAGAGCCTGTTCTTCTTTCATTTTCTTCTTTTTTTTTTGATGTGTTGTTTTGTTTTTTCCTCTGTAGGAACAGAAGTACAAGCAAGCTAGCAGATAAATGCTTTATGTTTAAGTGTACCCTTGACTCTTCTTTTTTTTTTTTAATTTGTTCAGTTAAGCAACCTTCTGCTGTCTATTTCATACCCCTTCTAAAGATTAAGGGCGGACTCCAGAATTATTAAAAAATATACCACTGATCCATTTATGAAAAGACTTCTTGGAGAGCCATGCTAAGAAATCTTAAGAGCAGCTTCTGGCTGACTTATCAAAACTACTTAGACTGAGAGTCAGTAAAGTACAATATTGATCAACAGTTGTGGCCATTTCCTGAAAATGTCATTTGTTAGATGACGGACATTGTTAGTCTTGGAGGAAGAAAAATTCTTGTGCAACTGCAGGACCTGGTTCTGCATTGAGATATGCTAGCATAAATTGTAACGAATTCTGATGTCCGGCAGTGACAATAAGGTATGTTTCATGGGACCTTACATACAGTTTACACTAGCAGACGCCTTTGGGCAAACAATCTATGCTTCAAGCTCTAGGCTTGCATCTCTCTCTCTCAAATTGTTTGTCTAATAGAAGACTCTGGATTAACTACGCTACCTTTTGTTAGTTAAGCAGAGGCTTGTTATGCAATCAGGTAGTCTTAACTGACATACAAGCTAGCAAAAAAGTAAATACAACAATGAAACTGTTGTTAAGATTATCAGAGCCCCAGGAAAAGAAAATACTGTTCTTAGTTTTGTCAATTACTTTAAGAATCCTTAAGGTGAGTAAAAAGATTAAGCCTGCCAAAGAAGTGGTTTGTTAAAATAATTGTCATTATTCACGTGCTCAATTGAAGGATATAATAGAATTTGCATAAATATGACCATGTGACAAAATAGGAACATCTAATATTTATGTGCAATATGCCCAAACTAACTGCAGGAATCATTGATTTTGAATGTTTCATCTCTCAGCCTGGATTTTCTGTGAAACCAGATATCTGTATTGTTTAAATATGGGCTTACAGCCAAGTGTTGCATCCAGAGAGCTGCAAATCTTGCAAATACTTTCTATCTTCATAAATGAACAGTTTGAAACATTTGAGCATTTTTACAGGGTTCTAAAATACTTTATCTGCATTTTGTGCTTTGAGCCACCTCTCATTTCCTGAGGAAGATTTTGCATTGTTTGTGAACATATGTTTATGGACACCAAATACTGGCACAGCTCTAGGCAGGGATTTCACCTTCTTATGCTATGTTGCCAATAGGTACTACTGCTCAGAGGCATTACAATCCTTTTATCTACTGTGTGTGCTCTAAATTATGACAGCACGAATGGATAGTCTTCATTCAACAAATTCACAAGCTTTTTGGAACAGGTAGATGTGGAGCAGGTGCAAAGCAAGCAATGCTCACTGGGGAAGACAACAGGCAATGGGGAGGGGTGGGGGGGAAGAAAGAAGTCAGAGGTACCTGGCCCATCTCTATCAGGACAGCACAATTAGGAATTTTAAAGTGGATGTCAAATAGAAAGATGTATATAGGAAGCAACTCCATCAGCAAAGCAAATTGTAATTTAACAGACATGCAGACCCTAATATGCTCCTTGAGGCTTTCTTGGGGGTGGTGGGGGGAACACCAAAAAACCCAAACCCTCTCATGTATAAGTGTTTGCCTGCCTTTCTCTGGCCATGAAATGCCCAGGCTCAGGTTCTGAAGTGAGAGGTGCTCATGCTGGGCTTGGACAGACATAAAGACATGAAGCCTCCAAGTCTTTGAGCTGCCAAGGCCTAAATGCTTCTTTGTACAGGGTATTTGATTGTGGTTTGGTTTACACAAAATGAAGACAAGGCTTTTGAAAACTTGACTTAATAAAAGTTAAAGGTTAGCTAGATATTTAAAGGACTATAAGGTTGGTTTATTTTATCCTACCTTTAAATGTTGAGATTAGTTGCCAGAGCAAAGACAGTGTAGAAATTAATGGAGTGTATATCTAAGAAGGGAATACTGTCAGAGCCAATTTTCTGAAGCATTGTGAATACTTACGTAAAATGAAAGAATCTTTTTCGTCACTGTGCTCTTGTGAGTGTTTGTGAATGTTAGAAACTCAGAGATTAAGTTCTAGATACCTTTAGGAGGGCATATAGAAAGGAATAGACGCAGATGATGTCATTTTCATATTTATAAATCACTTCGATAGTCTTCAAAAGGAAAGTTTATTGAATCTGGTGTTATCTTTCAGGTGAAATAGTATATCAGTACTCTACAGCTTTTAAGGATTTATTACTTTCTTTGTTGTTGTTCTATGCTGTATTTTGTAGGACTGTGTTCTTTCCTAATATGGTGGTTGAGAGATATTTCAAAAATAAATCTTATTGACATTTGGATTTAATTATAAATTTCAAAGATATGATCACATAGTTTATACAATATTTCTGCATGATGCTTGTCTGAGTAATACACAATGAAAACAAATTTTATGAAATTTACATAATTCAAGAGGCCCGAATAATTAAGTTTTTGAGAATTTGTATATTGATATGGAGACTGGGCAAAATCTTGGTCTATTGAAGATGACAGAGACCTTTGTCTTCTACAGAAATAAACCTGTGAGGTCTGTGCTAGTTAGTTGGGCTAGGGAGCCCATGCAAATTAGCTTTGCTTCACTGTTTATGAGGGGATTTTATGAGTGAAGGAGAATTAGAAAGAATAATTTTAGTATTGCTGAAGTTTAAGATACTATTGTTATACTCCTCATCTATCTCTGGCCAGCAAGATTTTGCCATGTCATTTCTGCAGCTATAAAAGCTCAGAAGGATTTCTGTCTTGAGGTGGATCACTGCAGGATAACCAAAATACTTGGCATGTGATTTGTCTCATGACTCTTACTATTCATTTTGTTCAAGAGGCAGCAGAAGACTCTCTTAGGATCAGAGCTCTGCTACGCTCGGGTTCTTGAGGCATGCCTCAACAGACAAGTGGTACAGGCTGAAGCACACCAAATGGGCTTGTCAAGTGTGGTCTCCTACAGCATCCTTATAGTCAGTTTGGTGAGCTGTGGGCTGGATAAGTGGATGATAATTTGGCTGGAAACTTGTTTGGACTGTTGGGCTCAAAGGGTGGTGATCAGTGGTACAAAGTTCAACTGGTGGCTGGCTACCAGTGACATCCTTCAAGAACAGATATTGTATAACAGCTTTCTAACAACTTGGGTGATGGAACAGAGTGTGCTCTTGTCAAGTCTGCCATACGATACCGAGTTGGGAGGGAAGGGATGAAACATGGGGAGGCTGGGCTGCTATTCAAAGAGACCTAGACAGGCTGGAGGAGTGAGCTGTTGGGGTCCACCTGAAGGCAAACATGGACAAATGCGGGTTGCTGCACCTGAAGTGAAGTAAAAGGCTGAGGGCAGACTGGCTTTGCACAAAAGGACCTGTGAGTCCTGCTGGACAACAAGCTGAACATGAGTCAACAGAGCGCTGTTGCAGCAAAGAAGACTAAAAGCATATGGTGCTTTATGTGTAAAAGAGTAGCCAGTAGGTCAGGGGAAGTGGTTTCTTCCCCTTATTTGGCATCTGTAGGACCACATTTGGAGTACTGTGTCTCATATAGGGCTCCCCACTAAAGGAAAGACTGTGACATACTGGAGTAAGTCCAGTGAATGACCACTAAGGTGGTTGAGGGCTGAGGCACACAATATATGAGGAGAAGCTGAGAGAACTGGGCTTCAGCCTTAAGAGCGGGCTAAGGGGACTCAGTGCTCCCTACAGCTACCTAATGGGATACTAAGAAGAAGGTGAAGCAGAGTCTTCTCAGAGGTGCACGGAGGAAGGATAAGAGGCAAAGGGCACGAGGTTGGAGCATGGGAAGCTCCAACTCTGCATAAGGAAAAACATACAGTGGCCTGGTGAGGTTGTGGGCTCCCCATCCTTGGAGACAGCCACAATACGACAGAACAAGGCCTTGAGCAACCTGCTGTAACTATGAGCAGCAGCTGGATTAAGTACTCTCCAGAGGTCCTTTCCAACCTGCATGATTCTGTGGAGGAAAGATAAATGAAAAGCAAGACTAACTCTAAGATCATTAAAATCTATAGACCAGTCAGCACACCACATTCTAACACTTTTAACCTCTACATATTTCTGGTTTTATACTCAATAAATAGTGTATCTGCCAAAAACTGAGTCAGTGATATATTTTAGCTATCTCTTGTCTAGGGTATCTCTCAACCACTGTATGACAGAGCAGGGATCCCAATGTGCAGCATTCTTTATTCATGAAGTATATTTCCCTTACAAGCCAATCAGTTAAAATACTTCTGCTTTAATGTAATGTTCTTCACAATCTCTCAAGACCCTTTGTAACTTCAACTTCATATCTTTCTCCCTCTTTGCAGACCTGCCACTTCCTTTTTAGAAAGCTGTAGGCTATAGGCACACTATTTTACAGGAGAAAGAGAACCAGATTCAATAAATGTTTCCTCTGAGTTAAGACTATCAAAATGATTTATAAGGTGGCCTATGTGTCATATATCCCAAAATACACTGATGAATAGGAGCTTTCCAATATCTTAGTCTGCAGAGTTCCTATAATGACTTACTGAATATAATCCAATGTCTTGCAGGACTCCAAAACATACTTTGTCTTTCTAATGTTGCTACTTCCACTATTTATCATCAGTCCAATTGTATTTTCAAAGTTTACTCCAAGAGCCCTGTGATTTACGTGAGGATTGGTCTTCATTTATTTCAGAAACTTCTGTCCTTTATTATTATAGATTCTTAAAATACAAATGAATAAAAATGTGATAGAAGAGAGAAAGGTGGGAGTGATGAGATAACAGTGTCTTTCAACACTTTCTTAGAAGAATTTGATGAAATTGAAGAAGTAAGGGATTGCTTGAGGCATGAACCAGACAGCTGGGGTGAGTGAAGGGAGGAACACCTGGAAGCACAAGTATGTAGTTCAGTTTTGGAGGATTGGTCAGTTATGGGAGGCTGAGCTACAAGTTCTCTTCTTGATTAAAAATATAGAACAAAATTCCAAGAAATAACAATTGAACTCTTTAGACCAAATTATTATAATGGTAGATTTGAGTCCAGCTCATCACAAATACATAATCTAGTATATCAGTTACTCTAGAGGTCCATTGATTTTTTTCACTGAAAATAAAAGCATTTAAGGTATTTACCAGCTTTTCCATATCAATGGACATCCCTGTGTTTTCAATACCTCAATACTTATCCTGCAAATTGAACAAGATAATTTTTCAAAAGGTAATTAAATTAGTTTTCTTACTTAAATGGATGAGTCTTTTGAATTCAAACATTTAATGAGATGTTCATGAGATCTAATCAGATGCTGGCACAAATGTCTTTAGCAATTGGATATGAACTGGAAAGCTGTAAGATGAGTTTCACGTTCAGTTTTAGTTCTAATGCCAAATCTGTATTTCTGAGTTTTTATTTGAAGTTGCTGGCCAAATCTTCATGAATAAAAGGTTTTTGATTGTATCCAGTAGTGCTTAGAGGTTAGTCTGCATCTGAGCTAAGGTTTTATTTGTTCAGAAATAAAAATATTTAAATCAAGCTTATCATTCTTCTCTTTCCCATACATGAAGCTAATACATCCCAAAGTTTTAAAACTTCATTTCCATTAGGTTTCTTACTACACAGGATCCAAAAAATGGTCATTAGGGTCTTTGGAAAATATTATCCTACAGTCTATAAATCATATTAAAATCTGCAATTCAGCAGGATCTCATGTTCTACAATTTACAATGAGACAGAGATTCTTAAGGCACTTAATGTATTTTTTTTCTTATTCTAGTTAATCTGTGCACAGTTTAACCATTACTAATATTATTTGATTTTTTTTTTATTTTACATTTATATAGTTCCTGCTTTGTGCAGGAATTCAGGAGCATATCACAATTAAATTGATTCAAAAGCTCAACAAAATAGGAATTGAAATGCAATTTAGTAATGTCAGTCTATATGTGTATGTCCTTTTAGCCTGGTAGACTAAAGATGTCTTTCAAAGATTATATGGCTTCCCAGTCCTACAATTTACAATGGGAGCGCTACTTTTTTAATTATTGTTATATTTTCTTATTTTTTTTATTATTACCTGGGTTCCCTTTTGCCAATAGACTTCATGGCTGCACAAAAGGTTCAAATCTAGGGATTTTTTAAGAAGCGTATATCCTGCTTGCAGGAGAGGTGTCATGAGCAGAACTGCTGGGTTCCAGGAACGCCTGCACCTGCCTGCACAGCAGAGGAGTTGCACTGGCACTAAGGGAGATGCTCCAGATTTAAAAAACTTTAAAAAGCATTGATTTTAGTTTTATCCAAATAAGATCCACAAATTGCATATTAATTGAATTGTATGTTTTATGCACTTGATTTTCATGTAAAGATAGATGTTAATATTTGGAGAAGATAAGGAAGGAGACAAACGCAGCCAAATGCCAGTGAACTTCACATGCTTGTATTGAAGGAAATAGTCCATTGACTGAAAGCATGATACTTGCCTTTCTTTGTGCACTAGGAGTGCTATACCCATCAGCATCCTTGGCAAGCAGCAGCAAGTCTAAAATAAACAAATTTTAGTGGCAATTTCCTACCTTGGCTTTCTAATATAAAAGTTATATGTGTCTAATTAAAGTACTTCTTAGAACTGAAATAAAATGGAAATATTGACATAATGGGTCTAATATTGTGCTGAGGCTGGTTTTAACTAGGCTTTGTCTTCAGTAAAGGTGCAAAAATAAGGACGGGGTCTGGCTCATATCTGGGGAATCATAATGAGAAAATGCACACTGTTGGTGGATGCTGGTATGTAAGAGAAATGAAGGAATTAAGAACTTGGTAATGATAAATCAGGATATACACTTTTCTCCTTAAGAAATTCCAATGCAGACGCCTTAGAACATATTTACTTTTGCCCTGTGAGGTATTTATTATCACACACAATGGAGAAAATCACCATGAAATATGGTACAATGCATTTATCCATTAAATTGCTGAGCAAAGATGACAGAAGACAACTGAAGTCTTTTCTGTTCCTTTGTATATCCTCAGCTCCCTCCATGCATCCAACTGACCCAGCCTGGTTTTAGTTCAGAGCCTACAGATGTACACTGGACAGTCTATTTAGGAAAACAAAAATACACAGTACCCTTTTTAATTGAGTAGAATTTTGCCATCTTCACAGAAATTGTTATTTAATAAAAACAACATCATTATTTAGTTTATTAACATTTTAACTTTGGAGCAACGGGTTAGTAATCCCAGGAAAAGCTTCTCATATGTCAACAAGGAAAATAATATTTGGAGAGTCTGCAACTTGTATCTCCTCTAGTTTTCGGTTGTTTCCATCCACATTATGTAAATATTTTGAATGCTTTTACTTAGCCAGCCTTTTGAAGGGTATTTGTAGTCTCTACATGATATTAAAAGGCTTTTGTCTGTAGACTGAAAAGACTCAAGTGTGTCTCACTTTTACTTCAGCTTTTAGATACTTGATTTTGATTATACAACATTTTGAAATAAAGAAGGGCTTTTCCACTAGTTTATTAATTAAGTAGTGATATTTTTGCTGGCAGAAGGTAGGTTATTTTTATTTCTTGCCGATTTGCTCACAAACTTTTGAGTGTTGTGGCTGTTCTGGGTCTTTTTGTTTGCTTGATGTTTTTTGTTTTTGTTTTTTTAGAAAAAAATAAAAAAATGAGGCATTCCATTCCCTTTCAAACCCATTATTTTTATTATTAAGCAGGCTGTAGAAACAAGAAGATCTAACACAGGTAATAATACAGCATATGATCTCTTATCAGAAGGTCCAGTCTTTCAATTAAACAGTGAAATTCATCAGGAACTCTAACCCCTTATTTTCTTTTCTTTCTCTTTTTCTTTTTATTCTTTTTATAAAGACTTTCTGTACTGATCCCACTTCTTCCAAAAAAATGAGGGAACAAAAGCATCTGTCCATGAGCTGTCTGACAGTCCTTTGAAAAGTCTATGTAAACCCACTTGTATCCTCCTTTAATCTAAATTTTTCCAAAACAACACATACTTTGGTACATAAGACTATGGTTTCAATTCAGTGTGACTCAGTAATTCTTTTGGCCTGTCTGGAAGAGAAGTCAAACCTATGTGGACTTGCATAACATTTGGCACTGCACTGATGTTAGACTTCATTAAATTCAGGTCTAGTTTGAAAGGAAAATCCACAAAGTTGAGAATTGTTGCTAATATGAGTAAATACAGAGGTGGGAGAGCAAGGATAGAGTAAGGGCACTCATCTACTTTGAGTGCCCTTCAAAGATGGATGTCAAATAGAGATGGATATACCTAACTGACCAATTGTCTCAAGAAAGGAGCTAGAGCAGCTGGTGGGAGCTTGGGGGAGAAGTAAAAATTTGGATGGAGGAGTGGAAAGTTTTTTGGGTGCCAAAACATCCTGTGTACTCCAATCATACTTAGTTTGCAGGAATTTGCAAGAACTCAGCTGCCTTCTGTTGGCTAAAGAGTACTAACTCACAGAAGGGATACACTACGTTGCCAAGAGCCACTTTAAAATCTAGTAACAAAAGGAAAAATACAATCAAGTCAATCTCTCCTGCTTCTTTTCCTCTCCTAATGGGCAAGAAAAAGGACATTTTTTAAAAAAAATATTTGCTTGTTTCCTTTGTTGCTGAGATATTATATCCCTGTAGCTGGGGAGCCCTGCTGATGAATTATTACAATTCTGCTTTTCATTTTCTAGGGCAGAGGAAAACTTGCACAGTGACTGGGGCAGCCTTGTTTGGGTTGAGTGCAGTAAGCTTGCGCTCCCAAACTGAGACCTGAGAGCTACCCTTCAAGGAACATTGTCAGAAGGGAAGAACTGATCCTTTCTGCAAAGCTGTAATAACCTGTCTTCCTTCTGCTCTCCTCTTTTCCTTACTTTTCACATGCTCCCTTCTTGATCGATTTCCCATATATGGATGCTGAATCTTCTCCCCTGAGCACAGCCCTCTGCCCTCTCTGCTGCTGCTCACACTCTACAACACGTCCCTGGTTTTGTGTGCACTGACAAAACGCCTCTGCATTTGCTGGTAGCAGAGCTCCTCTAATAAAGGCATTCAGTCATGGCTTTGAAATCTGTTTACTCTTATAGCTTTGGCAAATCACAGGATGCTGGGCTAACTCATCAATTAACAGGTCTCTTCACAATCCCAGCAGCAGCATATTGCAGCTTCTGCAGGGTTTGCTCTCCATTTCAAAGCAGTTGTGTTTCTGTCTTATAGCAATCAACTCCTTTTCCTTAAAACACCACTTCAAAAAAAAAAAAAAAAAAAAAAAAAAAAAGGGGAGGGGGGGGCAAGGAGGCACATCCAAGTTTTTCTGCAGGGATTTACTTGCTTGAAGACCCATGCTCTTAGGCCTCTTCCCTTCTCTTGTGTGTGTACTGCTGGTCTGTTATATTCAAGTCACAGGTGCTTTAAACCCAACCACTTCATTATGCTCTATGTCTTGCTCAGGGCAGAGGAAATGCACCTTGTATGCAAAACCAAGAGTATATTGCTGGTCTAATTAAATTCTTAATGGTCTAATCAAAGCTTTTTTTATTAGTTGAGTTATAATGTTAATATTTATAGTTGCAATTATATGCAATTAAAGTTAATGTACAAATCCTCTAGCATCTATCTCTTTCTCTGGTGTTATGCCTACTCTTCCTTCCATTGCCCCTCTGGGTCCTAAGGTTGAAGGCTTCAGTCTAGCAAGGGTATGGGTTTTAGCAAGTCATAAGCATCTCAGATCCTTCACCAGAAGGAGTATAATGCTGATGGTTCTCTCCCACTCATTTTAGGGTCTATATGTGGTCATATTTGTTTGCTAATGTGCTCTACACCTTACTTTTCCTTCGCTGGTCTCTAGTTCTGTGTTGCATATAAATTGGAATAGCCTGTAGGTTTGGTACAGCCAGAGGAAGAGGTTGCTGATAAAACATACCAGTAACATTAGTTACAAAATTTGTTACTGCTTTAGATATTAAGCTACTAAAAGAAAAGCGCTGTGTAAGAAGTACCTATTTAAGATTAGTTCCTGCATGCAAGTCACGGATGAGCATTATCTTTATTAGGACACAGAGCTAGTTTCTCTCTCTCACTTGCTGTGGTAAGATGATTAATTATCATTTATGCAAAAAGCCAAAAGCTCCTTCACTATAGACAGAGGATGTATCTGTAGAGACATGTGCATATGGCCCCGAGTGCACCTGGCCCACCTGCCACTGGCTGTACTTAAGCAAGATCCAGTCGAGGCAGTGGAATTAGAGTGGGGCTGTGCTGGGCCTGCTGGCCAAGTCACTTGCACCTTGCAGTTATAAAAGCTCATTTTTGCTATATTGCTACCAGGCTCATTTTTAATGTATTGAAATTTGACTTTTATGTCATTTCATAATGACTGTAACCTGGACAGTAACAGCATATTTTCTGGGTTATTCTGACTCATACAGTTCTCTCAGATTGTGCTGTGTGGTTATGGAGCTGCTCTGGACATGGGCTGAGTGCTGCGTCTGCATGGAATGGACTTCCTTATGAAATATATTTATTAGAGGCCTGAGAAAATGAACTGTCTCGAGCTAAGCAAAGAAGCCTTTACAGAAAAGAGCGAAAAATAGATACCTGTTAGGTCAATCTGATGCTATGGCTCAACAGAAAAATTTGGTTCTGTTGAGATTAAACATCTGTTTTTGCAGTGTAACAAGTTATTTAAATGATTTAAATAATAACATAACTATTTGAACATATAGTGTGTGGGAAAGAAAACCTGGCCTTTTAGGAAATAACCCATATATATTTGGCTTTCCAAAACTTGAAAAATAACATGTATGCTTCACCACAGCGCTACTTAACTTCTCTTGCAGTTTAAGACCATGGAATGTTACAGGTAATGAGGAATTAAGCAGTGTTAGAAAGACTTTCCAAACAGTAACTTTGAAAGCAGTCTTTATTTGGTTATCAGTCTATTTAGGTGTGTATAAATAGAAAAGCTAGATCGCTGGATACTTTTAATAGGAAAGAGTGGGGGCAAGACAGGGAAGTAATAAGTTATATGAGATACCAATCATATTTCCATCAACAGAAAATGAGTCATGATTCATAAAAGCCTGCTTTATACTAGAATACATTGTTTAGAATTTTGTTTAAAAATTAAACAGAACATCTAACTTTCCAGCAGCTGCAACTTCCTGGCCTGATTTTGAAGGGACAGTCTATAAATAAAACATAGATTTCAAAGCATGAGCTCTCCTTAGAAGGCCTATAGGCAGCTTCAACAGAGTATTGTTTTCCAGGGCAGCCTTATTAATTTGCTAGCTGAACAACGCTGCTGCAAGGAAAGTGATGAGTAGGAAGTGTGTTTTGGATCTGCAAGTCAGGTGAGGCACCTTGCAAAAACAAACATGCAAAAGAAAAAGGTCTGCGCAAAATCCCAAGCAAAATTTGTGCTGAGATTGCTGTTCTAAATAGCAGTGTACAGCAGCATGGTGAGATTTCAGTCAACCCACCACCACTTAGTAATCCTCCTAATAAAGGTATAAATTTCACAGTAAACCCTTCTTGCTAGGCTTTCAAAGCCCTGCAGGTTAACAAGGAAATACTCAGAGCACAATACAGTATGACCTACAAGGGAAAATGAAGGCTAGAAGATAATCCTTCTGTCGCTTTCCTGTCTACAGGCTATTTGCACATCCTTATGTAAAAGAAGCGTTTTGTTTTCTGGAGCCTTTGCTGAGATGCCATGCAACTTCACAGGGGTGCATGGCACATACCACAGGATAGGCTCTTGAGGTATTAGAGAAGAGGAAAGTCCTTTGGAAAAGCTTTCCCGCACTTTGTAATCGCATCCTGGTGTCCGGGTCCAAGGTTTGCAATATCTGAAGACTGTCCTGACCAGCCTTGGAGCTAGGTGAGGCAGAAGCCTCTGCAGAGCCCATTGGGGAGCTCCTTGCACGGAGAGGAGGTGTATGTCACCCCGACGGAGTGACCACATGCAGGCTGCCAGCTGTGAGGCTAGCAGAGGCAGAGGCTGACCCAAGCCCAGGCACTGGTGGGGTGAGTGCACCTTCAAATGAGCCATAGCCACGCCGGGGATACACACTCACAGCGAGGGGGCGCAGATTATTATGGCCCAGCCCTCAGTGTGTGTCCTGACCTCGTCCCATTTACTGGAATAGACAGAGCACGTAGCCAAGAAGGTCGGGAGGAGAGCACAGCACTGGATGCTTTCAGCACACAGGGGACGTTTGCCCTGCTGGCCTTGGCGATGTTTTCTCATGCACCACATCTGTGTGTATGCGCATTTCCTTCCCTCCCTCCCTTCTCCCTGCCAGCTCCTTACCTCTTTGTGTGCTTCTGAGAGCACTAAGCTTGCAATTTTATATGGTCTTTCATGCTGTCCTCTAATGACTGGAAACATTTCTTGAATTTTAATCGGCACACTCATGTGAAGGCCAGGCATGTCTGGTCTGGGAGCCCCAGTCAGAGACTTGGAAGGAAGGACTAAGACTCTACCATGCTTTAAAAAAAGCAAATGTTCCCAGGAATGTACAGGACTGCAGAAGGCTCCCCACTGCCTACCACGGAGCCTGCAAAAATGTGTGTGCTCCTGTGAACCTCTGCAGAAGTCACATCGTTTTAAGTTTTGACTTGGTATGCTTCCAAGGGAATACAGAGCCTTAACCCAGTCCACCCTGTATAATGCACCAGCCGCTTTCCCACTGATGGGCACTATATGCCTCTAGGGTATGAATGCAAGCTATGGACAAAAGGCAAGAGATCTTTGTTAGGGTGGAGTAATTGTTAACACAAGTAAAAATAAAAATGGAACTAAATATTTTCCCCTGTTAATGTGACAGCAGTGTGGATAGTAAAGCCATCACAGGAAAAGCAGTGGCAGAAACAGTGGACTTTCTGTGCTGTGGTGACTAACCTGGAAGCTGACCTCCCTCTTTGTAGAATCCTCCCTGTTTTACCTAGGTGAGTTCATAAAGTGAATAAAACATGCCCTTGGTGATCTAAGAGTTCATGCCCTGCTGCTTTCCAATGAGACGAGTTCCCTAGTGCCTGAAACATTTTTCAGAATGCTACATAGGATCTTAAATCATTGAAGTGCTTGAAAACCTTCCCAGCGCTAAATTTGTGCATCAGTGATGGTGGAAACCTGTTGCAGTGGTAGGAAATGCTTGCAAAGTGTCTCGGGCTCGATCTCAAAGGCTGAGAGCGCAGTTTGGTTTAGGTCCTATGGGATTCAGCAGCCCCATGGGCACAGGTTGGTTAAGATGTGCAGTCCTGCAAGTGTCATTTAGAGGAACTGTCAGCAAAGGCAAAGGAGCATACCTGCAGGTTACTTGATTCTTTTTATAGTACATAGAGCAAAGAGCCGTTGTCGTCCTAACAGAATGCTGCTGATGAATCGGCTTCGCCAGGAGCCAGACTTCACCAAATCCGGAACAGTCATTTGTAAAACTAAGAAACAAACACACAGAAACATGCATGTAAAGCTATCCAAAGGGAAGGAGGCAAGCAACTTCAAAAACTCAGATGTAGGATCCTGCTTGTGCTGAAATCGATGACAAAATGATGCTTACTGGCTTCTGCTTTAAAATTAGGATAATAGGAAATTTTATACTTTATTTTCCTTCTTAAGTCTTTTTGTTTGTTCAAGTGTTTATTATTTTGCTAATTTGAAAGTCTGTTGTCTCCTTTCTAAGAGGGTTATTTTTACTAAATCAGAGATGTCTTACATTCTTCAAGTGTAATTAATTTCCAGTAAAAAGCTCCAATTTCCATATCAAACATTAACGTTTCCACACTGCAAACCTGAAAGGTTTAACAAATTTGTTCTTGTTTTTTATTAGCATAAAGCTAAAATTGTAAGGTTAACACTTAGCTTGCAGTGAAGACTGAGCCACTCTTTCTTTGTCCATGACTTTTCTCTGTAGTGAAACTAAACTGATTGAATAAACTAGGGAAAGCAATTCATCCCTGAAGTGACTGAGGTTTGAGCTGTAAATTTAACATTCAATATGGTAAAGGAAAATAATGCAAAAAAAATACTATAGAAAAGGGCAAAAAAATAGTAAGAAAATATCCCCACTGGAGAACAAGTGACTGCTGCAGAAAATGGAGGCAGATGAGAACTATGCAGGAAAAGCCTAGGCTAGTGGAAATTATCATTATTTCCTTCAAGCTAAGTTATGATATCAGGACCGAGTATTATAAACTTTGGATATAGCACCCACAGATTTGGAAAATACTGTAGGCTGGAACTTTGGGTGACTGCAGCTCACAGGTTCCCTATCTAGTGCAGATGGAGGAGGAGGGATTGCAAAAGCTTCATTTCCTAGTATCACTAGAGGCGAGATGGAAGTCTCTCATCACTCTGGTATTGCAATATTTTTTTTTTTTTAAAAAAAGCTATTACTAGAAACACACTCCAAATTTTGTAAACATATACAGCAACAAAGTAGGGCATATTGTAACATGAGCATAGGTTTTGATCTGGTGCATGAGCACAGTGCAAACAAACTGGCTATTTCTAGATGTCTTAAAACTTGGGCAAGTGGGCTGCCCATATATTTAATGTGCCATACTCCCTGTCTAACTCACCTGACATTTAAGGGCCTGTTGATGTAAGAGATACTTTAAGTCATTTGGAAAACTGATTTTAGTGCAGCCTCTTTCATAGAGATAATCCTTCAAGTCTCTACAGCGCTCAAAATGTAAAGGAGAAACTGGGAGCAGAGCTTCCTAAAGAAGTAAGAACTTGATGATAACTTTAAAACTAATTTAGTACACTTAATTTCATCTCCTCAGGCATAACTAGAGATATGGAAATTGGTAATATAAGAGGAATTAAGGAATTAAAATTACTTTGCCAATGTTGAAATGCTGAATATTCTATAGCCAGAGAAGCTGACCTTTGTAGAAAGAAATAATTTGGTAGAGAAAGGTTAAAAATAGTAAGATGGATCCAAATGGTCTTACATTTGAATCTCGCAATTGCAGGTTGGTTTCACATCTAACCTGGAAACCACCAGACACATACTGCACTCAATGAGAGGGCTGCAGCAGAAGGACTGCCTTAGATATGGACTAAGGATGACTTAAATCTGTATTTGCCTGAATAAAGGGATGAGTCATGATTACTGACCGTTGGCTAAGCCAGGTGAATCAAAGAAGAACATATTTATCTGGGTAGGAACAGATTATTTCTCTCTTTTTATACTTTGAACTGACTGTATGTAAGGAAAATGTGAAGTTTGCTCCGGAAAGTCCATAGCTACGTTAGTATGGCTTTGTATACACCGCAGCAAAGTAGATTAAGTTGGGTCAGCACTCCACTTAATATTGCCGTAAGTTGCCAAAACAGGATTTTAGGCTTGAGCTAGTTCATTTTTACTGCAAGTGTACCTAGAGCCCTCTTTATGGGCCTGCAAAATAGAGCTTCAGAGGGATTCCGTCCTCCAGCCCCCCAAAAGCAAAACGTCTGTGTTCCTGGTCAAATAACTAAACTTGAACTGAGGTTGTAAGGGATTACTTGACATGCTTCACAGATTAGTTTGTGGAACTTAGCTAAAGCCTCCCAAGTATCATTTTCCACCTCTTTCTCTGCCACCAACTCAGATAAAAGGAAAAATAAAAAAGATAGAGAGAGAGGAGGAAATTCTGCCAACTACTATCTTTTATTTCAAGGAAATTTGGGTCAACTTTTCATGAAAAGTTGATTGCTCTTCAGTTTGTGCTGTGTTTTTCTCATATTCATAGTTTTCAAATAGTCCAATAATTTTGACACTAGTAGTTAAGTTATTCGATAGTTCATCATATTTTTATATTTTTAGTGTGGTTTTCTTTTACCCCTAATTTAATGTGCATAAAAAAATGGATTGTGGCAATGTGTGGGCAGGCATGAGAATTGCAATCATCCTGTAAGTATCAGTTGTACTTAAAGCAGTACTTCTCTCGGCATATGTTTAGAATTTCAGTTTCTGACAACTGCACCTAAATGCTGAGTACCAAGAGTTTAATGTTCATTTTATATGCCATCTGAAGCTAACTCAGTACTGATTAAGAGACTGCACTCACTATCTGCTTTGGACATCAGCTGAGAAGTTTAAGATACAGACTGATACAGATTTCATTCCTGTAAGTTATTGTCAACTCATTATCTTTTGTTTAACAGAGATTGAAATGTGTGAATGAAATAGGAAATATTACAAAGCAGATACAATTCTGTGCTCTTACAGATTAACTGCTAAAGATATATGTGAAGATGCCCAAAAAAACCTTTAGTATTGCATAGTAAAAACATTTACTGGGAGCAGGGCCACTGGGAGGCCATTTTTTTCCATCTTTTTTCTTTTATACAATCTGATGGCATTTTTAAAACAGCTCTTTCGCCTCAGCTCTGTACATAATCGTTCTGTTTTGGCTGGGTGATAATATTAGCTGAAATACCACTTCTTATCTTCCATCTCCCTTCTGGCTGCTGTCCACTTCTCCGCTACTCCTCTGCATCTTCCGACTTGCTGGACCTCTTGGGGAGAAGATTTATGGTGCTTTAAATTGTCTTTGCCTGCTGCCTGCTTTTGTCAATTTTTTTGCTTTTCTCCATAGTACATCCCATAAACGCATTAGTCAGGAGCCTTCAGTTTTCTCGTGAACATAGTATAAAGATAGTTCTCAGGATGTTGCCAGTATGTGGCCAAGATGTAGGAATAAGTGTATTTAGTTTGGCACCCTCATTCTTAAGGCATTAGTTACTTAAGATTTTCTTCTGATATGACATAGGTTTCCATGATTGCCTTTCAAACTGGATGCCTAACAAGATGGTAGCACTGAAAACAATGTTGAACAATGTTGTTCAATAGCACTAAAATCCCCCCCTCCAAAAAAAAGTTATAATTTCTTTTGGAGGAAATGGTAAAGAAAGGTGTCTTCTCATGAGGAATGAGAGAGAAAATAAGAAATTGAAATTGTTGTAATTTGTCTTCTTTCTTTTTATTATGCTGTTTTTAATAAGAACCTGGAATTACTCATTGTGTGTAGTCCGTCAAGGCTTTTATGATCTTTAAAACAGGGAATGCATTTTGTTCCAGCTGTAGTCACATACCAGAGTGATGAGCTTCAGAAACCCTAGAGAGGCAGGAAGACAGATGTCCTATAAGGTTAAATTCTTTTCTTCTTGTTGTTGACTTTTTCTGTAGAATATACCGTGATGTGGCATTAGCTCCATTCTCACTTTTAAGGGTAAGATAAAACCTTTATTTCAGGTTGTGTTCTTATGTCCTTTGTTTTAATTTCCGGCTTTATGTCTGTTGTAAAGCTCAACAAGACAATTTCTGTTGAGAGACCTAAATAGAACTTTATCATAGCGTATTAAAAAACAGGATGACGGTTATTTGGTTAGCCACCAATTTCCTTTCTCAGGCTCTCAGTCTCAGATTACTAAACTATCATCTGGCATTCTCAGACATGCTAACTAATTGCCCTGTAGTTGACAAATAAAGAGCACATTTTACAAGTAATGTGTGGGAGGTACTAACTAATGTCAATTCATATGTTGCTGGGATATAGCTTTTGTTTGTGTTTAGAATAATTTAATTAACTTCTTAATTGTCAAGTACAGAGAAGTGAAGCATGCAGTTCAAAGTCTGATTGATGTAAAAACTCAATAGACTGTAATGGACTTTGGCTCAGATGTTTACTGCTATGGTTATTGACAATATGGTAGTTGCAACATAGAAGATGAAAAATTAAAAGGGGCTTGGTTGATGTTGGAGGAGTCTGTATGGAAGGGGAGTATGTTAGGCTTACATAGTTAATGTCACTAGGGTTGAAAATGCATTTATTAAAAGAACACTTCAACACATCACTAAGAAGAGGAAAACACAATGTTGAAGAGGTGCTAGGGTGAACATCATTAGTTTATCTGATGAACAAAGCATGAGGGTCCTACAACTACTATATGGTTGTAGATAGCAATCTCACTGTCCACTTTACACTGGCCCTTCTTATCTGCTTTTGGGATGGAAATTGCACGAAATTCTGTCTGATGTTTAATATTGGCATATGCAATTCGGTGTTTGATGACAAGAGATAAAAGGAAGGATGGGAGCTGTATATAAAATGTTGAAAACTGAGTCATGGCTCCCCCTTCATGGACTACTAAAAACCGACACAGTAAAATTGTGTTTTATGCCTCAGTTAACTGAGGGAGATGGCTATGGCTAAGGAAGGGCCTTGGCACATATCTACATTTAGAGATGTTGATCCAAGGAGAGAATTATTCATTCGTTTCCTGTATGATTTAAGGAGTTCATAATACCAGTTGAAACAAAAATGTATCATTAAACTGTATTAGGTGCACTGTCTGTGCAAAAATGAGATGAGGCTGCTAGTCACTGTTTTCAAACTCAGTAAAGAGACCAAAAGCCCATAAAAAAAGCCATAAATCTTGAATGTATACTCTCCTCTCTAGTATCCTCTCAAGTGGGGTTAGGGCAGGTGAGAACCACCATAACAGTAGTGTACCTTCCGCTGTGTTTGCGTCTGCCTCATCTGGTTTGTGGTGAGGCAAAGGTTTTGAGTGTAAAGCATCTAATTTTAACATTGTTATGAGTTGTAAGGAAAATCAAAATGAAACAGTTATAAAAATGAACAGTAAAATGATGACCCAGTTCATGAATGCAGCAAAAGACCGTATTACCAGAGATGAAAACATCTAAAGGAGGGATTGACACAATGAAGTGGAAATAGCTGCCTAAGCTATGTTGTAGTTGTTCCCAAAGAACTGCTGCAGCTTAGAGAACTAACCTTGGGGGGTCTAGATGTCAGGTGTTAGATTTTTTTTATTCTGTTTCTTTGTTCATATCGGATACTACATAAGAGTAAGTGCCTTGCAGACAATGTATAACTTAACTGAGGTGTACATGATAATTCGTGGTATTAGTAGGAAAGATTTACTTGATTTGTCTGGGATAGAGGGTGCAAGGGGGAAGGAATTAGATGAAAGGCTCCATATACTGCCTTGACAAACTGGTACCTGACATGATCCCTGAGTTATGATGTACAAAACTGCTGGGTGGTAAAATTCCCCCCATATTACTCTAACCAAATGGAAAAGGAAGAGACATCAATGGGCCCTGAGCCCACTCAAGGGCACTGAATTTCAGTGAATTTCACTGAAAATTGCAGCTGACTGTCAGGGGCAGGCTGTGTGGAGATGTCACTGGAGGCTACTATCTAGCTCCAAACTAGAAGAAAAAAGAGGAAAAAAACTTCCTGAAAGAGCAGCAGCAATGGAAGACCTTCCTTAAAGGAAAATGTTGGTCATAGCCAAACACATAGTTTCAGTGCTGCAAGTGCCAGGGATGGAAGAGATGAAGAGATGAGGGCTGGGGGCCCACCACGATGGAGATGGAGACCTCTGTTCCCTGGGACTGGGGCAGAGGGTACCCAGGACAAAGTGAACTTTTTATGCTCTTCCCTAGAGGTGTTGCTGTCGGTGTTAGTTGATGAACCAGGTCCACTACACTATCACTGGAGGAGCTGAATCTTCCTTTACAACAAATCAGAAAGAATTCAGTACAAGATCAAAATTCAGGAAGGGTGTAGAAAGAAGCAGGGTTCAAGCTATATTTGTATATATATACATGTATATATAATTTTTATATATGTGCACACATGTATGTGATACATATATATATTTATATATGCATATATGTGTGTATGCATGCATGTATGTATCTCTATCTCCATCCATCAGCCTTAATAAGGAATAAACCACAGCTTAATAAGAAATAAACCCTCAGGATGTTTATTTGAGTGTTATTTACCAGACTTTCTTTAGACCAGTACCCAGTCCATCTAATCTAGCAGATATTTTGAGATTATGTGCAGCTGAAATATGAAAGACTTATCTTTCAGACAGATTTCTTTTCTCTCAACACAACCTGGCCTTCACCTGGCTTTTATGAACTTTTATGTTAGCTAACTTGCAGTCCATTAGTCATTCAGAAAAGCTGATGCAAGTTTTATGACCTTGTGGGATTTTTTTCTTCTTTATTTCCACAGATGATTTTTCAGAAGCCAGGAGTTTCCCTCTAAAATCTCATTCTTGTCTCATTATTTCCTGGCAATTCTGAGCCGATTCTTTGTTATCTATTCCAGGAGTCTGGAATGCCATATTTTTCATTCAATTTTTGAGGAAGAATTGTCTGGTTGTCATGTAAAAGTGTCAGTGTTCCATTCCAAAAATTTATAATGACTTCATTAAATATTTTAACACACTAATGTTTCACTTAAATCTAGTGTTTCTATAACAGTGATGGTATGGTGATTAAGGGAGGTAAAGTGTGTAAGTATATTTTCCTCCCCTTCTACAACTTGCTTCTCTTAAAAAATAAGATAAAATAAAATAAATTGCTTCATACAATGCTGCCTGGTGCAGTTATCCCAGCAACTGGAAGAATGTATTTTAAATAGAATATTCTATGGGAATGCCTATCATTCCTGAAAGACAGTTCCTGTCATGAGTGCTATTTCTCACCTATTTGTTTCCTTTCTTTTGCCTTTATGAGCTCATTGGAATAGCAACTAACTCTTCTTTTTAGACTTTTTTTTTTTTTTTTTTTGTGTGAGTACTGTCTAGGATATTGTGTATATTAACACAAGGACACAGAAAAAAACACAAGAAATGGGAGGCCAGTAGGTCCAAGACATATGTTTGCAAAGGAAAGAACATGTCTAAATCCCCTTTCTGTCATCCAGTATTTCAAGTGATAATGGCAGTCAGCTTGCCTTCTCTATATTCATCTTTTAGCCACAGTAAAACAGCTTACCCCTAACAGATATCTTGCTATTAAATCCAAAGTATAGGTGTGACTCTCAGCAAGTTCCTCTAAGTATCTAGAAAAGGTGAGCATAACTGGCCTTGTTCACCATCAAGTAAAATAAAGTTGTATCCAATGTGCTTTTTAGAGCCACTGCATGTGAGTTATTTTGCTGCAAAAATATATGCTTTTTCATCTTGGCTTGACACCGTAGAGACACTAGGCTTTAAGATGCCTTTGCTATGAAGGGGGCTTGCACTAGGAAAGTGCTCCACAAAAATAGCTTTCCAGCTGCTTTTCCTCCTGGGCTTTGGCCTTGAAACTCTGCATGTGAGATATTGAAAAGAATAAAGCTGTAACTTGAAAAAAATACTCTAAGAAATGCACTGTTTTAAAAGAATTACATTCTACCTCTCACTCCCTGTCCTTCCAAAAAATAGCTCTGGACAAATCAATAAGAAAATACTTTCCTTTGCCCATTTCAGGCTGAAAACTAGACAACCCCTTTGCTTTTTATTTTGGTTAGCAGCTTGGACTGCCTTACTCCACAACTAACCTGAACAAATATTATGCCTTAGATCATTGTGAGAGAGTGAATTCCAAAACAAGCAAAGAAACAATAGACAACAAATATCTTTTTCCTGGAAAAAATAGGTAATTAGTTATCCTTCTAAGAATGTTAGAAAACCATTTTCAGGCAATTTTTTCAGTAAAAATGTGAAATCAGTATAGATTTTTAAGTTAAGAAGGAAAAAGAACCCCATACACGGTAGTTTTGAACTAGCTTCAGCCCTACTGTGCTGTGTACACAGTGAAATAATATCCTTAGCAAAACAAGGAATCATTTATACAGCCCCATACTGCATAGGAACCCTGTAAATACTGGAATTTTACATAATGTAAAAGTATCACGCTTTATAGAGGGTATAGCATACTTTTGCTACCAGGAATGAAGTTTTGCGGTTAGCAAAAATATTCATCTATAGACTGCTGCTGGTGTTGAGCAATGCTAAATTTCTGAATACTTGTTCAAGTTCAGGCCCTAGTATGTGTCCTGCTAAGCAAAATGTACCAGGAGTCACAGCAGTACTTCCAGGTGTTTTGACTCTTTTCAACTTGTTGTGATGATCTCCCACTCTAACCACGGCCAGGGCCTGCTAATTTCATGCTTCCTTCAAAACAGAAGGGAGAGGGGAAGATCCCATTACAAACTTATACGATCTCTTAGAATCTGATTAAATTTTGACTGTGGTAGACAGCTTCCCTGGTAGACCTTGAGGCACAGCTCATACTGTAACTCTTTGGAGGAAGATAGGGAAGGGATCTGAACACATGGCAATTGCCTGCACTTGTAGCTTTTGCACAGTGATCTAGCCTGGGACTGGTTGTATGTGACTGATTCTTGTGCATGGTGAGTGTTTACAACCTTTTGTGCTGCTTGTTACGTTTTTAGTTTTTCTAGTGAGCTTCAACAATTTTTGGATGACAGTAAGGAGTCTTGTTAAATGCAAACCAAGGAAAAAAAAGAATATTGCAGGGAAAAAATATATAAATATATATATATATATATCATATATATATATATATGATAACCAAGCACAGGGATGATGGGAAGTGTCATGGCAGAGGAAGAACAAGTTTTGTGCAGGAATTTGCCAGCTTTGGTGGTGCTGCCGTTCTCTAGAGATTTTTGAGAATGAACCATCTCTGATTAAGAAGTTCCTCTGCCAGGCCTGCCAGGCTTTTTGTCTAGCTGTTATATTGTCCTTCAAAGTTCTAACTGGAAACCAGAGCCTTACAGTCCCAGGCCACTGCCTGTCTGTCTTTAAGGGTCTATACCTGAGCGACTGGAAGGCTGTTGAGGATTGGATTCGTCTGTTTGGGGATTCAAGGTATGTATGCTGTAGGACCTCATGGCTGGAAAAGGATGCGAGGCATGAGATCTTCATAACAAGAGTGTACTGAGAAGAAAAAGTCATACATCCATTTCACCCATAATTTGAGCTATAAGTGTACAAGCCAGGTCCAGGAGATATGTAGTTAAGCTGGTGTCATAGTATAGGACAGTATAGTTTTCAGCCCATGCACATCACTGCCGCACCTTGGGATAGGAGCTAGCTTACCTCCAGCAGGTGCCTCTAGGTTGGTGGAGTAAATATATGACAATGTCAGGGCTAATAAGAATGATCAGCCTGTGGGAGGAGGGGATTTAAAATCCCATATGTCCACTCATGACAAAGAGGCACCGACACTCCACATCTCTGAAAATTCTGATGCCTATTCAGATTTCTTAGTATAGGTCTAGATGCCTTGTTTTGGGCTTCCTGTTCCTTCTTAAATTGTTTCAGTTTCTCACTTGGAAATCGTCACTATTTTCCCTGAGCAGATATTTTTTTTTTTTTTGTTTACCTCTTACTAGGATATTTTGCCTGATATTTAACCTAAAACAATTTTGCTGCCTCAGTAGAAGAGGAGAGCATCATTGTTCCCAAAGGAATATTCTCTTCCTATGATTGTAACAAGATGCTTTTGAGCAATAACTCAGAAAAGCTGTATCTTTTTAATTTAACACACCATTGCATTACATTTTCATATCTAACACTCCGTCTCACACCACTCCTGTCTTCCCCTTCCTCCCCTCACTGATCTGCCTTCTGCAAATTTTTGTGATTTGAAATCTTTCTCATGTGAAAGCTCACGTGAAGTGTGAACATGACAAACATTGTGCTGTCTCAGAATAGTGTGTTGCAAAGTGGGCATGATCTGCTGGGTAGTTCAGCTGTGTTTTTTTAAAAAAACTAATAAAAACTTCGCGTAAAATCAAAGAAGACAAGCCAGATTCAAATAGATTTTTGTTTTGCTGTTTTTGGAGGCTTTTTGGCCCCATCTTCAGGAGGAAAAGATGTGGTGAACCTGACTAGTCAGAAACATAAGGCACTTTCACATAGTTCATTAGGATCTGAAGCCAGCAGGAATCCACAAGACACTTGGCACCCAGGACACCAGGGCTAGTTACATCGTTGTCTTGATAAAAAAAAAATGAGCAGGAATTCTGGGCTTTGGGCCTGACTCTGTGGTATGCTGATGCCTCCTTAGAAATGCCAAGTGTCATCCTTTCCCACTGGGCCTGAGAGAGATGTTCATGATGTAGTAGTGTCTGATCTCTAGGCTTGGAGATGTGATCCAGATGTGATAGTCTGTGTCTGCAGGTAAACTTCTTGTGGTTGATGCTTTGTTTGTTTTTACTTTTGCTCACAACAAGCTGTTTTGCTCTTTTAAGATGACTGTGAGACATAGTCCGCTGCAGGAGGCTCCTTCCCTTTGGTGAGGGAGAAGGTTTCTCCCCTAGGGAGCCACTGAGCTTCCTTAAGAGGGAGCTGCTCCCAGGGGTAGCAGGTGTGTAGGAGACCAGGGAGGCTCAAGCAGTGAGACTGCCTGATGTCCAGGCCTCAGAGGTGGTGGAAAAGAACTTCCTAAAGGTCACAAGAAATTGGGTTGTGTTTGCTGCAAACCAAAGTCACAGAGGGACTAAAATCAGAGCCCTGCAGAGGCTCTGCCAGCTAGAAAGCAGCGGGCAGGATGAAGAGCTGTTCATACAGCTCTTATGTCAGGCCCACCTTACCAAGTCGCTTCGATTGTCTGTTTGGAAGTTATCTATGGAAGGATTTTTCTTTGCAAAACATGGCTTTTTTACATTAACAGCTTCTTGGTTGTCTGCAGGGAGTTTGCTTCTGAAGAAGGTAAAGGCAGGTAATCTCAAGGCTCTGTTTAACTATGGTCCTGCCGCCTAACTCATAGGCTCATTTAAGCCCCTAGGAAGATGATGATTAAATTTCATGCTAGACTAAGGCACTTTTGAAGACTGTGTCCCATCTGCAGAATCAAATGGCTTGACTTTTTTCTTTTCTTTTTTTTTTTTTTTTTTTTTTTTTTTAGGGGAAAAAAACAGTAATCAAAACTCTAAGCTGAGGCAATGTTAATCAATGGATACTCACCTTTTTTTCTTAGTATACTGGCTTGCTTGGGAGTAAATCTGGTACTGAGAGGTGTGACCTTGGTTCTAAGTAATGACAATTCCAACCTTAACATCTCAGCTGAGGCTTTCCTGAACTGATTCACTGGAGGCTATGGCGGTTTCGTTTCTATCCGGCAACTTAGTTTGGACATGACAGCAGAATCAGGTTCAGTTCTGGTGAGCTGGGCCTAATGTTATTTGTTCAGCACTGGAATGAGAATCTGAGTATTTATTCAGCAGTAGGCTAAGATACTTGAGCCAGAAGATGTTAGGTCCAGCCTTCACTTGCTGTACAACTTTGAGAATTACTTGTTTTTCCTTATTTCCATTTTTCAACTTCTAAATAATAAGAATATTTTGTCAGTTTAGAAAGCTTTGATAGCCTCCAAATGGAATTTCTGTGTAAGCACACTGCAGGTTTATTATCATCCTGGACTCTGGATTTTAGTCCTGGGAGAATGTATTAACTATGCAAAGCAGACCAAAATTTAGCAATGCTAATGGAGCTCAATCTATTTTGAAAAACCTGAAAGGTATCTTGGGACTCTGGGCTATTGCTTCTGAGTGTTTGAGTTGGCTCACAGATGATGCAATAAATCTTTTGTACTTTTCAAGTGCTGGGCTGATCATCGTGCCCTTGATAATTCTGAGGGGTTGGCAAGTGGAAGCAGCCATTGCTACTGCTTGAAAAAGAGTGGGATGGCAAGTCTGCATCCCCTGCATGTTGAACATGCCTATGCTGATTTCTGTTCTTGGCCTTGTAAGCCTAAGGAAAGACTTGCTCCCAGCTGCGGGATGAGGCACCCAGTGGATCCTTCTAGGATTGCTGGAGTTTTTAGAAGAAGTTGATAGTGATGTTCACTTGGGCAAATAAAGAGGTAGCACTTGTTTGCTGCCTAGCATTTCATAGGAGGTGGTTGTATCTGATAGCTGAAGAAGTGCAGATCTGGACAAACCTCTCTAACAGTCTCCACAGGATGTTTTAAGGGAAAGAGTATCTCAAATGCAGACGTATAGATTTGTGCAGATGAATCCCACTGCAGGTTTCTAAAATTTGTTGTGATTGATATGGATCTTTGTATAGTGTTTTTCCCCATCGTTCAGCCTTTCAACAGAACTTTCTCTCCTTTTACCTCTCTCTCTCTCTCTCTCTCTCTCTGCTGGAGAGCAGAGTTTCTTCCACAAATTCTTTCCTATTAGAAAGAAACAAGGCAATAGACAGGGTGGAAAGTGTATAATCTAAATTTTAGACTGCTGTGTGTGCAACTTATCTATGTAATAGACATAAAATAGATATAATTGAAATGTATTTTCTGTTAATTTTTTATTTAAAATGATCTGAAAAATACTATCCATGAGCACAGAATAGAATCATTTTAAACCACTCTAATTTGCTGAACTGATAGAAATTTTTAAGTACCACCTCCCCCACACATACATATTCATATTCTTCGTCAACACTAATTTATCATACTTTCTCCTAGAAAATGGTACTTTCCCCCTCAAATACCTCAGCTACCAAAGATGAAAAGCAACTGGAAAACATTGAGATTTTTTGTTTTGTTTTTTTTAATGGTACTTCCTTTATATATATATGTATTTCTAAGGATTACATCAGGACAAACTTGCTCCAAGGCAATCATACCAACTCTGGTGTGTTTTCTAACTCTTAAGTGTTTGACATTGCGTCCTTAGTGTTATTTAATATCAGTTCTGCATGTAATATACAACCTGCTGAAAGCCTGAGTGCCTGTTGAGTAGCTCCCACACACGAATTCCCTGCCAATGAGTGAATGAGCTGCTCGGTTTTAGTGCTGAGAACTCCCACTCCTTTCTCCTCTCCTGAGACGAGATGGCCAAGCGGGCGGACAAGTAAGAGGCCTCTGTCTCTCTGGGCAGCTCGCAGCAGCTGAGGTTAGGTGCAAGCAGCAATTTGCATTTTGTCAAAAGCAGAGAGCTGATTTTATGGTGTTTTGACAAAAATATAAAATGTGAAGTAGTTTGGCTTTTGTTACTTGTGGAATCAGGTTGAAAGCTTGGGAAGCTGTGAGAACGAAGTAGGCGCTGCGTGTTGCTCTAGTGAGCAGCTGATTCAGACTGAGAAACTTCCGTCACCAGCGTTATACCTATATTGTAATTTTACTGCCCTCTTAAGATGGGAACAATCTGTACTGCTGCTTTCTATATTCCATTTATTTTGTGTCTTTTTTCAGTTCTGGTTTGTTTTATTGCTCTCTGAGTTTCTGACAGCTAGGAAATTTGTAAACGAGTTGCGTGCTATTTGAGAAGGAGGTTCAGCATGATGAATGCAGCCCCCGGGCCAACCCCCCCCCTCTCCAGTCCAGCCCAGGGCCGTTGGTACTGCCCCGTAATATCTCAGTGGTGCCAGGTCCAGCCCCTTGCCCACACAAAGTGCCCTGACAAACTGGCTTGGGTCACTTCTTTGCTATATTAGGCGTCATGAATGTGGAGGGCTCAGACAGGTAGCAAAGTCTTCGTATGCTGAGTGCAAATCAGAGGGACCTATTAACTTCAGTGACACAATCTGGACTCCTCTCAATCAATAATTAATGGATAACTACCAGAAAGTCCTTCTTTGGTGTCTTTTTGTTTGTTTTTGAAATGTTGATAGACATCTGAAGCAAGAACTTGTATGTGGGAAGTGAGTTTTCAGTGCTTGGCTCTAGCCTGCATGGCAAAAACCATACACACCTGCATGTATGTAACACCACCTATTACTACGTTGCCCAGCTCCTCTTTCTAAAGACCTGTATTTCAGTTGTGCTCAGTTTTACAATATGCTAATGTCAAAATTTTTCTGTGTCAGAGGTCTGTGCTGTTGGTGGTGGTGAGTTGTTTATTTTTTTATGTATTTATTTATTTTTTTATCTTACTGATGTCCAGGAAAGAGGTTTTGTAGTTTTACCCGTTTGGAATTCTGCTCTGTACCAGACACAGTTTGGCAGGAAGCTGTCCTTTACATCTGGGTGAAACTTTTGCTGATTTTATGAAAACCTACACACGTTTGATCAGTATGTTAGTCTTCGTGAATTATAGCACAGATATAGCATCAGAGAATAAGCGACTATAGGAGGCCATCTTGTCCAACCTTCAGCCCAAAGAAGGAGATAAGATTGGACGAGGCTGCTCAGGGCTTTATCCGGTTGGACGAGAAATAAGACCCTCCATGGGTGGACACCACACATCCTCTTGGATGCTCCACCTGCTCCACTGCCCAGCTGTCCTTCATAGAGGAAAAACAACCGACACCAACCTCTCTTGTTTCAAGTTTTGTCCATTGTCTTTCATCCTCCCTCCTTGCACTACCATGAAGATGGTCACCCTGAAGCTGCCTCTGCTCACAGGGCAAGTGATCCAGCTCTTCATCCTCTTGGTGGCCTTCTGTTGAACTCATGTCAGTCCATCAATGACTTTCTTGTATTGGGGATGTTGAGGTGGCAACAAAACAGGACACAGTATTCCAGAGGTGATCTAACGAGTGCTGAGCAGAGGGGGATGATCCCTTCCTGTGACCTACTGTGTGTGCCCCTCCCTGCTCAAACAGCCCAGGAGGCTGTTGGCTGTCTCTGCTGCCAGGGCCACTGCTGGCTTATGCTCAGTTCACTGCCCACCATGGCCCCCTCAGGGCTTTTCTGCAGAGCTGCTCCCCAGCCTGTAAAATTGCAGAGGCTCTTCCTTTCCACAGTCAGGGCTCTGTGCTCATCCTTGCTGAATTTCATTGATTTCTGGTTGACTCTTTCCTCTGGCCTCTCTAGGTCCCTCTGAATGGTAATCCGTGCCCTTGAATGTATCAAATCATTCCCCTCCCCCTCCCAAACTGATGTCATCTACAAACTTGATGCATTTCATCACCTCCTCCAAGACATGAACAAAGACATTAAACAGTACTTCATTTTATAGTAGCATCCAGATAGTGCACAACCCATTAGCCACAACTTTCTGATTCCAGTCATGCAGCCCAATTTTTTACTCATCTGGTTGTCAATGTGTACGGACTGTAGAATCCTAACTTCAATACAAGAATATTGTGGGAGATAGTGTCAAAAGCCTTGCTAAAATCTGGATAAATGACATCCACTGCTCTCCCCTCATCCCACAGATCCAGTCATTTTGTTATAGCAGGCAGTCAGGCATGATTTACCCTTGTAAATCCATGCTGACTGTTCCCAGTTATCTTCCTCTCCTTCATGTGTCCAGAAATCACTACCAAGAAGACTTATTCTATGATTTTTACAGGGAGTGAGGTGAGGCTGACTGACCCATCATTCATTGGATCATCCTTTTGGACTTTTTTGAAGATGGATGCAAGGTTTGCTTTCCTCCAGTCATCAGGACCTCCCCTGGTCTCCACTGACTTTCAAAAATGATAGAAAGTGGCCTCGCTATGTCATTGACCAGCTCCCTCAACATCCTTGGATGCAGCCATCTGGCCCCATGGACCTGTATGGGTGAAGTTCTTGCAAATAATCCCTGATTCAGCCCTCTTCTCCCTGAACCCTAACTGTAGGCACAGAGACCTGGGAGACCTGCTTGATAATGTGGCAAAGAGTGCAGCAAGTACCTCAGCCTTATCTGTATTTCCTGTCACTAAATCACCCACTCCCTTTAGCAATGGGCTCACATTTTCCGTGTTCACCCTTTTGCTACTATGTTCAGTTGAAACTCCTTTGATTTTTGGCAGCTGCATTCCCCAGAGGTTTCTCAATAAAATCCAAGCCTTTCGAGCAAGTCTGTCGCTGCAGTTGCAGCTAGTGAAGTCTCCAGATCTTTAATACCAGTCTTTTTTGAGTGCTTTATTTTGGAATCTCGACAATTCCTTTAACCTTTTTTTTATGTGTGCGTGTGTAAAAGAATCGCCATAGTATCTTACAGCAACATTTTTGACTGATTTAAAGTGATTTCAGAGCCTTGGCTATAAATGTCATGGAAGTGTTTATAGTGCGTACATTTTCTTATAATTCACCTATTCCAGAGCCACAACCCAAAATCTGCCAGTGGAAAAAAATATTTAGCGCTTTCCAGAAAATTTCTTCATCATTTTATATTTCAATGTGCGCATTCAAATCAAAGGTGTTTTGAAAGCTGTATTTAAAGATAGAATGCAGAGTTAAAGATAGAATGTAGAGAGAGCAAGTGCATGTATGCACATCTTGTTTGCCTATATATTTATATAGCATTTAGCTTGATGAGATGCTATTCTATTTAGTGATTTTGAATACTCCTTCTATGTACTTAGAAATTATGTGGGACATCAGTTATAAGTTATTTTCAGTAACCCTACTGAGACTTATTTAAAATCTGTAATTCCTGCTTTTCAACCTTTATTTATAATCATATTCCTATGCATTTGTCAGAAATTGCAAGAGCTGTAAACAAAGATCTATGCATTAGCAATTGCCTTAGCAGCTACAGACACGATGCTCCTGCAACGTTTTTCCACTTGCAAGAAGTACATTCCTGTGCCTATCTCACTGTTTTAACCGCTTAAAATTAGATTTTAAAGTAACTACCTCTTACTAAATCATTGCCAAAACTGCTGTAATAACTACCTTCTTAATGGTTAAAGAGTGCAGCCAAAAACAACAAACTAGTTCACTCTAGGAAAACTTGCAGGCATTGATATAAACCATAAGAATATATTATCAACTATTTTGTTAAGATGAGCTTGAGTTTCAACTTTCTTTCTAAATGCTAGGCTGAAAATCATCCTGTCTTTCATTTGCGTGAATAGCCATGTGTCTGAGAGTAGATATGCCTTCAAAAACATGCAAAGTCTATACATGTTTATGGGAAAGAGTAATATTTAAGCATCTTTCACTCATTTAGTCAGCCTGACTCTTACTGATTCCTTTCCCTTTGCACATAGCTCTCTTCCCTGATGTGTGATCAAATTTGGGGTGGGAATCAATGAGTTTTGATCATCTGCACAACTAAAAGGAGAGCCTGCTGGAAAATATTTCTTGTCTTGTCCTATATACCTTTTCTTCCTGTACATCAGCCACTCTGAAGGCCTGTGGAAAATCAACTTCCAGCACTTCAAAGACCAGAGACCTCCTTCTGTGTAAGCAAGGGTCAGATTAATGCTGGTATGGTCTTATGGTCCTCCCATCCTTCTTTATGTTCCCCTGGTTTCCTTTGCTCATTTGTGTTGTTGAGGGAGGAACTGAGACCCAATTTATAGTGTCCTTACTTTAAGAGTAAGGGAGGCGGCCTGCAAAGTTTGGCCCAGTATGAGCTACCAAGACATGATTCTCCTTTAAACTCTAGTCTTTCAGCCAGCAACATCTCACTCCGTATATCTGTAGGACTTGACATGATGCAGACCAGATCTTTATTGAGGTGTGAGGGTGGTACCGGAAAACTACTGATTGTACTAAAAACTTCATCCGAATTATACAGCACAGCTTTTGTTTCACTGCTGTGAACAACCGTGTGAGACTGAAGACAAATGAACCAAGCTTCCTGCGTAAGCAAAACTTTCAGATAGTCAGCAGTAGGATTATCTACACAGTGATTAAAGAAACATTATCCTAGTAAATACTTCTGATTTGATTATACCAGTTTATAATGTTCCTCAGCTCAGCATCACTATTTCAATGTTTCACTTAAAACCACTGATGAGGAAGAATGTTATGGAGTAAAACAAGTTGTCAATAATAATTTCATGTGTTGAAGGTACTTAATATGTTAGTTGCATTTGATTATCAATAGTCAGCACTCAATAGTCAGTTATGTTTATTACAAAACCAAATGAGTAATGGGTAAAATAAGTTATTCTAATGGGCTCTGATTTCATTTACCAGATGTGATTGCCAAATTCCAAGAGCATAACTCGCAACTGAGAGTATGTGTTTTCCAGAATGGGGGAGTAGAACAACTTTTCCAAGAAAAGACACTACTGAGGATTTTGCTTAGGGATTAGAAATACCTTGTGGTTTTGTACAGAGGCCATGTATCGTGGGACATGGTCAGCACCAAGCTGGGAGCTGCAGTAATTCCTAGTGGAGTTCAGATTATGGTTACCTTTTGATTTACCTTCCAGTTTTACAGTTCCTTTAGAAATGAATCCCCACATAGTTACTTTCCAGGGAAGAGCAGTATTTCACAGCTTGTCGTGAAAAGCTTGTTTCACAATAGCTTTTGCTACATTTTACTTACGTTTCTTTATCTCATTCACGTCAAGAAAGAGGAGGGCATGTGAATCAGCCTTTTGTTCATGCTAACAGTATATAGCGATTTAACCCTCTCTATCCCAGGACTTGTGCATCTTCCATGTCATCTGATACATACAGGGCACAGTCTGCACTCAGTCTCTTCACAGAAAATAGCTTTCATTTTTATATAACATCTGTCCTTTAGCTTTTTGATCTTAAAAGAATGTGCTTTTACAAACTTGAACTTTAAAACCAAAGTGTTTATATCCTTACAGCACTGAAAATGCTTAAAATCAAATGTGTCCTATGTGCATTACAGCTTGGAGATAGTAATGACTAGCTAAGTACTGTCAGTAAGATAGTCCATCTTTAATGAAGGTTCTCTCTAATGATGACAGCAACTGTAGTGTTATACTTAAGTGCATGCCAGGAAGTCTCAGACATACACTTCAGCTTTACCATCACTTGAGATTTGATTTTTTTTTTTTTTTTTTTTTTTTTTTTTGTTTAAGCTGATATAACTGACTGTGTAATTTTTCCAAGTGATTGGACCAGGTAAATATGAGATTGAAATGTTTAGTTACCATCTCAAGATGTTAGTAAATAGCAACAGAAGAATGGTGTAGAACAGATGGATGTTCTCATTTCTTTAACAGGTGAGTCATTTTTCTGCAAATGGAAGGCTTCCAGCTCAGCTTTCTGGCAGTATAGAGTAGCATAGTGTACAATGGAGAACACAGATATCTTAATCTATTATCAGCATTGCTTACTGGGGAAAAATTAAAAAAAAATAAATAAATAACCAGTTCATGCTTAAGAAAATGAGGTGACCGCCTACAGAGAGAAGGAAGCCAAAAAAAAAAAAATATAACTAAAAGAATCAATCAGAAACTTTGCAACAGACTCTTTCCAGTAAAATTTCTCTGGAGACATATTTGACTACAGTTAGTTGAATTATTGTTTTGTTAAATTAATATTATTTTTATGTAATAATGTTTCACAGAAAAATGCTTCTTATTTGGAAAAAAAAATCAGAGTTCTTGTAACTTTACCTTTTATGAGCAGGATTTTTATCACATGTCCCCTTTGGTTTTATTTTCTTATTTCAAATTTCGTGAAGTGAAAACAAATCTGCCCATGGCGTTTTTGCACCATACTTGGTATCAAAGTGCTTAAGCACAGGGCACTGCCGTTCAGTTCCTGCCTGTTAAATTTTAATCCTTAACCACTTAGCTGTTCAGCTGCATGCTTTGGGCTGGTGACATCGCTAAGCTTCATGGCATCTGTTAAAATTAAATTGCAACAGATGTTAGAATATGTCTGAAACACCACACAGAGTTAAGATCTAGAGCCTGTTTGCATGAATAGTTACCACCTTGGGCAAGTCTGACGTCTGTCCACTTGCATCACTGGCCCAGGTTCAGCGCATGGGTGAGCTGAGTGGTTCTGCAGGAGAGTCTTGTGAAATGCCCTGCTTTTGTGAGAGCTTCAGCTGACATTGCTTAGGATGTTACTTGTTGTTAACACAAACCAGCAAACTCATGCTCCATGAGCCTACAAATAACTGAGTTAAGACTGATCCTTGGGGTCCAAAACCTTAATGGAAGAATTCAGGTGCAATTTCAGAAATGAGTTGGTAAGTCAGGGCACATTAGAAGACTCTAAATATGTATTCAGAGACATGTGATTTTATAAAAGAAGATATGCTCAAAGTGAAATGCAGTGAAGATTACTGTAGCAGGTGTTGGGCTATACTGGCATCAAGAATCTTAAAGAATCCTTTACAAAACATTAAATCAAGCAAAATATGATAGTACCTTTACAGTCTTAGCAGCAACAGTATTCCAGAGACTTCAGAATTACAGTAATACAATTACACTATGACAAAGACTTCAGAACACAATTTAGGTTTCTGTTTTTATAGCCTGGGGATAACAGGCATAGCTGGATATCCTGTCTTCTAGAGTACTCCAAAAGGAAGCAAATTTTAATGATGTTTTCTCTCCCCCCCACCCTTGTTCAGAGGAATATAATCTGGAAACCTAAATTAATGGTACTGAAATTAAAGACATGAAAACCAGGCAGTAAGATAGAGTATAGGAAAAGACATGATCTAGAGTTCAAACAGGAAAGAAACAGTACTAAGATAATAGCATCCAAAGACACCATGGCAAAACTATACTAAGCATATTATAGCTCACACTTTTTGAAGCATGACAACAAGCTCTTTGAGTGGGATCACTTTCTTAAAAGGCTACTTGAAGGATCTGTCTCATAGAGCAGACAGAAGCAGAGTAATTCAATGATCTGGTACAGCCAGCAGGACTGCTGTGTATCCATTGCCCATTGGAGTTGTCATCTACAGCACAGGATATTTTTATTGTTGCTAAGCAGCTAAAATAAATTGAAACTAAAGCGACAACAACGCCATGAAATAGCATACGCAATAATTCTGATATGCAGTACCACTTTTATGAGCCTTGTGCATATTAAGAAACTCAAACTAAACATAGAGAAAAACATTAAGAATAAGGAATGACTGCTAATTTCATCTGGGATTCGTGATACAGATTCAAGACGTCAGCAACCTGATAGCAAACGGAGCACTAACTAATTGTTGAGTAGGTCATTCGTAAATTAGATCCTGTATAATGTGACCTAGAAAATATGACCTTTTTCACCCAGCTTTGGAAAACTTAAGAGCAGAATTCCAAAGGCAAAGGGCACTGGTGCACACAGAAGAAATAAGAAATATTAAACCTGACTTGTTTTACACCTCAGCTCAGCTTGAGAAAGGATTTTGCTGTGCCATTAAGAGCATATCCCAAGATGATTATTAGGGGAAATATATGGCTCAGTTTCTAGGAGAAGCAGAGACCCAGATAATGACTGGACTCTTCCTTGTGTTGCTGTCTGCTGCTGCACTTCATTAATTGTACAGTCATGGCATAATTTTGAGAAATAGAAATTACATTACTAACAGATGGAATTGTTTCTTTCTAAGGACAGATGCTTTTTATATGGTGTTTATTAAGAACTATGGATTTTTAAATAGTGGTTTATAAAACTTTAAAACAGCAAATTAGTACTCTCTTCATAAAAATGTATTTCTCTCTATACAGTCTAGTCTTCAAGAACCTTACATGCTTATGTAACTTAATGTGTAGCTAAACTAATTACATAACCAGCATTTTTTAAATATTCAAACGTGGTTTGAGGGAAATAAATACTTCAAATAAAATCTCCAAAAATCCTAGCATCCTTGCTTTTATCCAAGTAAGTCTCCCCCTCCCTTTTAATAGTAAAGATAACACAGTAAAACATTTATAATAAAAATACATTTTTGTCATTGTTGTATAAGACAGAAGCAAGGTATGGAGGAAACTTGCTCAGTCACACTAAAGACTGAGCAACCCCACAGGAACAGTGAGAGAATAAATCAAATACCAATGGTATTAGCATAGTTGTTGGCTAGGCTTCATCTCTCAAGATAAACTCCATGCCGTGAATCTGGTTAATGCACCTTGTAACTTGGTCCGCTACATCTGGAGCGATTTCTGGTAGATGTTGTCTCTTAGAAGCATAGGAGAAGGTAGCCAGGTGCAAAAATCAGCTTTAAAGGTGCCACAGAGCAAAGGCACCTGAAGAAAACATTTCAGGTCAACTGAATAAAACAATAATGTTCATTTTTGGTTTGAAAAAGTTTCCTCTTTGTTTTCCTGAAAATTGATCTTTTAGAAATCAATTTTGCTGCAGAAAATTTCAATTTTGGGGATACAACTTTTTTTTTTTTTGTCAAAGGAGCTATTCAGCAGAATATTTCTGTCAGCTCTGTAAATGATATTCAACTCGACAATTAATTCTGTCTCTGGTAAGTGAGAGGTCTAGCGACATGTCTTAGCATAGCTAGTTGATAGTATTCATGTGGTGCATGTGTCCTAACAAGAATGACAATTTCTACAAATTTAATCTAATGTGAATTTCATATGTGACAAATCCAACATTATTTCAGGCTTACAATCTGCTAGCAAATCGTGATGGAATGGGAGGGTGATTAGGTGTTCTATTGTCTGTCTTTCCTTTGTATGACAGATGTGGATTTAAATGTTTTTGCATATAGACTACAAGCCTTGGCTGACTAAGCTTGATTTCACTGAGAACAGCTACTTCTGTCCTTGAGAAAAAAAAAAAAAAAAAAAAAAAAAAAAAAAAAACTATTCTCGTACTGTTTTAACTACCAGAGTAGCTACTAGGATCCATATAAATGTTGATATTAAATGAGACCTTCAGCCATGAGGTAAACCTAAACGGATATGCTCATGTCTTGAGGAACATCTTAGGTTATTTCTGAAACCTGAACACGTACTTTGCTGGAGACAGTAACTTGTTTCCCAGTGACAGGCTTATAGGTTTCAGTAGAACATGTGGCTAAAGCCCAGTTGCAAGGTGCATCGTCAGAGTATTTTATGATACATATATGGTGTTTATCAGAGTATAAATACACGAAAGATAACGCATGCGCACAGAAGATAAAACACTGGCAGTTAAGTCAGTTGAGTAAGCTGTGCCGTCTGAAAGCTAAACATCTTTCGCAAAGAAATGTATTGCAAGGCAAGCAATTTCAGACAACAGTAAATGATAGCTAAATGTACAAAATAGCTTTAGACACTGCTGTCTGTCATCTCAGTACACTGCACTGACTTTCACATGTTCAAGCAGCCAGTGACTTTCATCACTGATGTGGCTTTAGCAGTTAACTGGGGAAGATGAAGAAGCCCAGGTCAGTTGATTGTTCCTGCTGCTCGGGCTGAGAGGTGCATATGGAAAGGAATTAAATCAGTTACAAGAGGGAAAAGTGAAACGCATTAATGTCTTGTTGCTGAATATGTTTTCTGGAGAGAAGTGTTTTTGTTTTCTCCTTCACTCCCTCCCTTCCAGTTTGCCACTACCTTATTCTTTTTAGGAAGGTGGCAGAAGGAGCACTTAGGGTTTTTTTAAGTTAAATTTGACCAGCCAGCTGTGTTTAATACAAGGTAGATGAGGATGGCTTAGTTATGAGCCTCAGAGTGTGATCCAAACTCTGGATCTTCAAGTGTGATGCATCCTCTTTTAACAGGAGAATAGGAAAAACTTGCCATATGGATTAAGTGACGGAGCACTGGACCAGGTTACCCAGAGAGGTTGTGGAGTCTCCTTCTCTGGAGATCTTCAAGGCCCGCCTGGATGCAACCCTGTCTAACATGCTCCAGGTGACCCTGCTGAGCGGGGAGGTTGGACTAGATGATCTCCAGAGGTCCTTTCCAACCTTACTGATTCTGTGATTCTGTGATTAGCAGCCACCTCTTCTTCCTCCTTTTGTGAAGCCAGACTTTTCTGCTGGGAGCACAGATAAAGCTGTGTGTCTACAAAGCAGTTACCTGATGATGACAGTCAGGTCAGGTGCCATTTTACGCCTCTCTTCCCTGCGGGGTAAGCTCATGAACAGGCTTCGGCTGAGTCCTCCTATTGCCTGGATGTTACCTGGTTTCCTGGCCTGGGTAATCAGGATAGCAGTCTGGGTGCCACCCAGACAGTGCTCTTTTAATATATGCTCTTAAAATCCTGATAGGATTATTAGAGCTGTCATTTTTCTTACCTCTGACCCTGAGAGAACATTAATTTCTCTCTCAGCTTTGGAAAGAATAAACAGCCAGCTTGAAGTGCTTTCATTCTTTGTGCATTGTCAGGGAGATTTTAGAGAACAGCGTTCAAGAGGTTTTCTTTTTTAATTTTATTGCTTATGTGTGTCTAACCAGATCCTTTACCAAGGGTTCATTTTGTCCTCCCTTTTATTTACACGCTGGGATGGTGCTAAGGCTGGTAAGAATGCTAATGAAGAACAAGGAGTTGAGATATTTTTCACCTGTGGAGGGTTCATCTATTGCTTTCTCTCTTTCTCACAGATGTTTACATCCCATGCTCTCAGGGAATGTCTGTCTGTTCTTGGTGGGCTGAAAATTAGAGCAAAATCAAATTTTTGCCTTTCCGATCAGGAGTGTTTCCTTGCATGTGCCTGCAGCTCAGTAATGTAACGATGTTTGCAGCTGCCCTTGGGTGACAATGATTGAGCAGAGGCCAGGACAGCTCTCTTTTATTTGAATATGGCTGGAGTTGGCACGTGGCCTTTATTTGTGGCTGCCAGTTCTCCAGTTCTGAATCATGGCTATCTCCTCTGAAAATCTGACTATTCCAGGCCTTTCTGCTTGGGTCTGTGTCTTGCACGGATTTGGAAGCAGATGGTTAGTTATCAGCTGAAGTCTTTCGCAGTCATTATGTCATTAGATTTGCTAACTCTGAGATTTTGAGTGGACCCTGAGATGTTGGTTTTGTTCTCAAAGCTCCTATATAATTTGATAATTGACTAATGCTCTGTGAACGAGCTCTCTGTAGAAATGTTAAAGTTGGAATTCCTTTAACATAAGAGGGCCTATGAGCATCTGTGGACTTCAGAAAATTTCTTCTGGTCTTATGGGCTTTTTTCACTTACCATATTACCAGCAATATGTGAGGGGCCTATTTGCTGCTGGAGCTGCGGGTTAAAAGCAATGTCAAATGTGTCCAGAGCACAGCATAGACACGTGTGCCTGTTCTCTTGAACCCAACAAACAGAAATAAATAATGGTGAATGAAAGCACACAGCTGAAAGCATGCTTTAAAATGCTTCTTGGAGCACAGTTTAACAGAATGAAACTGTGTTTAGCACTCATCTGTGCAGCAGCCTCTTCTTCATTGTGGAGTATAGTCAATATAGCTATCACAAAGTATATATAGATGTCTTTGAGTTCAGCAGTGTAGGATATAGAATCTCATAAGTCCTCTTTGCTTTTCAAAGAACAGCACTTTGCTGCTTTTGACAGTCTTTGCTTTATAAAGAACAGACTGGAAAAGTCTGTGTGGAGCGAAGTGTCTTTGAAGCACACAACTTCATCTTTTTTTTTTTTTTTTTCTTTTTGTTTGTCAGTTCAGAAACAAAATTCTAAATGATACCATAATTTTTTTTCTATTTAAAAAAAAAGAAAAAAACAGTAATGAACTTTGTGTTGTCAAATAAAATAAGCAGACAGATATAGTTTGAGATGGAAATCTCAGAATTTCTGAGTTGAGATCAGTGTCTGATTTGAAGTTTGCAGTTGGCCTCCCCCTACATAACAGGATAGTAAAGAATCCTAAACGTAACTCTCACCCCAGGCTTTGAGAGGAGATGATTGGGTCTAGGTCTGGATCTGACTTACGCAGAGTTGTAAATATGAAGTCCTGCAACGGGATCCACGAAATCAGCTGCATGCAGAAGGCAGTGGGGCTTAATTGTCAGGTTTGACTGTGGGATAGAGAACAACATTTCTTCTCCCCCCTTAAAGTCTTTTGTAAGTGTGCTTTCAGGAACCACACTGACTGAGTTTTGGAACTGAGTAGGGTCCTATTTTACTTTGCAGCTGGAGTGGAATTATTTCAGGAGGACCTCTATTCTGTTTCCTTGGCTTAGCTCAAGAGGCCTCAGACTCAATTCAATGGCATTTCTCCGTCTGTAACACAGTAGCTTCCGATCACCGCATCTGATTGTTTTCAAAATCTCAGGGAAAGTTACAGGCTTCAATAGCCAGAGCTTTACTGATTTAACAGTAAAGCAATAAGAGAAAATGGGAGACATATGGAGCTTCTGCTCTCTCTCAAGCACAGTCACCATTTGTCTTATTAAATCAAAAATTCGGTTACTGGTTCCGGCATAGGAGAGTAGAAGTGCCGTCTCTTCCTCAGAGCAATTTAAGGTGTTGCTGCTCTGATTGACTCCCTACTAGGCAAGTATTGATGGTGGGGGATGGAGAGGAGAATGGGAGATGCCAGTAGGGGTAGAAAAGTAGTTTGAGGAGAATCAGAATACCCCAGCACAGACAGAGAGAGAAGCTAAAACACCAGCACAAGAAGAATGAGAAATGGGAGTGGAGAGTTCAGAGCCAAGGGGAGAAAAACTCCCATTACCTGAGACAAATGCGCCACACAAAAGCCCCGTGTGAAGCAGAGAAATGTGGTCATTTGACTCCATGAAGGAAGGAAGATATGGGAGAATCCAAGGCCAGGGAAGAAGTCATAAGGAGGTGTGGGAGTGACTCTGCCAGCTGGGAGTCCACATCAGGTACACTTGCAGGACGCTGCTCCGCAGGAGATGCAGAGGAGCTGTGCTGCACCCTGGGGATTTGCCTCTGTGGAGCAGGACAGCACCAGGGAATGGGGAAAACTTGACCTCCCAGCTGGAGCACTGAGGTGACCCAAGGATGTGGGGGGCACAGAGCACCTCGGGGAAGGGGGAGGCTTTGCGACAAAGGCGATTTGAGCTGACAGAGCTAATGAAAGATGGGGAGTGTGGAGGAGACACTTGGGAGGAATGCAAGAAACCTCTGCAGTGCGCTGCAAGCTCGGCTTACAGAAGCTAGAGTGTGTGACCCTCTGGTTAACTTCATTTCACAATGTTCCCTGCATGCTTTGTGCGGCTTCCAAGTAACACATGACATCAGCAATCTTAATAAAAACCACCTGCTTGGTACATTTTATGTTCAACTCTGTTAAACTTTCCTAGTCCAAAATATCCAGTACTATCGGGAACAGGAGTATAATTAGTTTTCTCTAAGTTCACTGAGCTTTGTTAAATGGATTCTTTCCTTAAGGAGAAAAATGTGAATTTATATGCTCTAGCAGTACATATTTGAAAATCGTCTCTTGGCTGTACACTGATGAATATATCTACAAAATTAACTCTTGATCCTCTTCTTGAATCTAGTCTAATTCTAGCCAGGTTCATGAGCTCCATTTCAAGAATGGGTGACTCTGGTCCCTGTGCATTAGGAAAGTATAGGATATAAGTTGCTGTAGGTCTAGTGAGTGAAATTTTCAGTACACCCCAGGAGAGCTCTTCTAGCTCCAGATTGCCTGGGATCTTTCAAGCTGGACAAGAAGCTATGTTTATACATCCCTCAGCACAAGCAAGAAGCTGCTGTGAGCCAGAGGTAATTAATATCAGCAGTTAAACTAACTGCTTCAACAAAATAAGTAGCATTAGAAATAATTGCTTAGCTCTCCACCATCGTGTTCCAAGGTGTCTGAGGCTCTAATGTTCCTCAAGGTAGACTGCCTGTTTTCAGTGAATGATGCCGTTTTCAGGAGGTTTTTGAACTTCACATTTGTCTCATCACAAAAGATCCAGGCTCAAGGCTGGCTGGAAACTTCATTTACACTTAGTAGTCCGTAACCGATACCTCCATCTTTCACTGCCTTGCAGATTTCAGTACCTTTCGGGCTCCTTTGAGTATGGACCATGGGGCCTTACCACTCCCAGCATTTAAAAATAAATAAATAAATAAATAAATCTGTATACAAAAGTGCCTCAGGCTACTCTAAGCACATGCTTTTTATTCTATTTCTTTATTCCATCACCCCCAATTGAGATAGGGGTAGCGGTACTGTAAAATAGTGATGTATATTTTTATCTGCTTAGGACATGAGAAAGGGCACAGTGTCTCTCTGTCTCAGCAGCTGTTCTCAGAGGCCAGTGTGCTAACTGTCTGTATTTATTAGTGTATTTATTATTTTTTTTTCTTCCAGTATAACTTGTTGCAATTCTACTCCAATTATTCTCCTTTGACCTCCGCTTTCCCCAGGTTAAGTTTTTTTCCTACATGATTCTTCCATTATCATCTAGTTTTGAATGTATCCCCTTGGTAGGTGGAACTGCAGAAGTATGTGCCACATGTTTTCTGAGGACGTGAGCCATAACCCTCAGAAATGAATTTGCTGCTTCTTTAATCCAGAAGCTATTGAAGTAATTATATCTAGGTGAATTCTGAAGCTATTATTTATAACAGTATAGGCAAAGAAAAATTGCAGATTCTTTTTGACAGCAGTCACAGTTTATAGTACTTAATTTTCACTTACACTTGTCTGAAATTATTATTCATTCAAAGAAATGTGTAAATTTGCCCATCTGAATATGACTTTCATATGCGGGCAATATCTGAAAGTTGCATAAAGTGTTCCAGCATGCAGATCTAACCTTTCTTTTTTTGTGATGTACATGAATATCACATATGCATGTCTTCACTTCCCAAATTTGCAGTAAGTCTGGGGGCAGAATTTCACTGTAAAGGTTTACTAACAGCAAGAACAGCTGTTTCTCTTCTGAATGGTAGCAGAGAAGCATCTTGCTTGCCCCTGAATTAAAACATCTCAAGTTGAAGCCTGACTTCCAATCTCCCTTCCTATTCGAACTCTGAAATTGGCCCCAAAAAATAAATAAATGGCATGATCCTTTTCCTTTTCTTTGTCTTTTTTTTCCTTCCAGTTTGAGTCATTCTCATACACCTATCTTTTCCAGTTTTTTGTCTTATGATAAGGAGTAATAGACACTTCTTAAAAAGTACAAAGGTGAAACATCGGTCCTCTAGATTCCAGCTGCTCAGGCTTTAAGACAAAACAAATGTCATGTATAACACAATAAATCCTGAAAGCTAGCAACACAGTGAAAAAAGCTGTACAGAAACACATGGGCAGGCACGATAGCTTGAGGGCCGATAATTTTTTTTTTCCTAAATTTGCTTTTGGTGATTTTAACATGACATCTGTTAGTGTTGGGTGGAGAGAGAGCAAAGCTCCGGTATATTCACCTTAGGGCAGCTGTATTATGACCTGACCTAACTCCCCAGTCACTTCTCTGCTTTCAGGCCTGCAGAGATGAGGCAGCAGAACAAAGCAGCAGGGTGTGAGCGTATGGAGTCCGCTAGTTCCCGGGTTCCCTCTGCAGTCTGCAACACGGGCACGGGGAATAATTCCTACCCTTACGTAAAATGGTTACCTAAACCTGCTAAGTTTAAAGAATGAGATAATATCCTCTCAAAGAGCTCATGAATGTAGTACTGGTGGTCTGTTTGGAGTCTTCCAAAGGTAAAGATCTTCCATTTGCTGTGTACATTTAGTAAATATAGTTCTTTGGGCTCTGCTGCCCCTGCACTTTTTTGTAACAGGTTTGTTGCTTAAAGAGCAACAACAAAAAAAAGAGAGACAACGATCCACGTAAACATTTCCAAGACATTAGACTCTGAGGTTGTAAACATGTACTTATGACCCTATTAAGATGAAGACAACTTGGGTTTCAGAAGAGTAAAACTCGTGATCAAGCAAATACAGACACAGGAATAACAAAGGAAAGCAGAAAGTTACTGTCAACGTAATTATTTCTGGAGTCTCGCTTCTCCCTGCCTGCCCAACGCCACCTCTTTATTTCAGGATAGAATGCATAATTAAACTTAACTCAAATCCAGAATTAGCAAACTCAGGTAGACTTTGTGTTCGATTTTTACTTAGTAAATTGTTCAAATGAACAGGCTTGTACAAAAGGAATTGTGCAATCTAGGATTTCTGTGAAACAGATGTCAGAGAAGGCATTTCTGAGAATTATCAATATGTCTGTTCCTTGAAAGATGAAAAGTATGAGAATTATTTGTGAAGTGAGTTCCCATCAGCCTCAAAAGATATACAAAATGTGTGCTGCATTTTTAGTAATTTAAAGTTGTTCTTGTTACTAGTTTATCTTACTAGTAGCATCAAAGATAACTTGCAAGGGTCATTTTAAAGGCTCCATCTCTCCAACCTAGCATTTCAAATAGATGATTTATAGATGTTTGATTGTTTATTTTCAGGCCTTTTATGATGCTCAGTATTGTGTTACTTTCCATTATGCTACCTGTGATGAAGATGGCAAATGCAAATAAACCTGAGAAGGGAGGGAGCCTGGGACAGCATGCATATGTCGGCATTAATTTAACTTAATCAACCAGCTGGTCTTTCATTGCAGTTCTTTATTCTCCCTTCTTTTCTCTGCAAAGTGAAAGAGATATTACTGCATATTACTTGCCTGCAGAGAGAGGACAGATTATGCCATCCTAGCTGCCGGATCACTTGACCACCATATCCACTGTCTGAGTCTTCCTTACTGGTCTCAGAAGAGAAGCCCAGTCCAGTGAAGTGATCAGACTCAGGGCTGTCCTTCGGTGGCCGCGGGGGGACGTATAGCACGAGAAGCAATTTCAGAAGCTAACGCTGAAGCTTATTGGGCTATTCATCTGGCAGCTCTCTAGTAAGTGGGTTTTTTTCTTGACCATTCCTACAACAGTGGTGTAAAGGAAGTGAATAACCCAGGCCAGGTGTCCAACAGTGCAGAACGTGCACACGGTCATGACAGCCCCTAAAGCAACCTAGCCTTCCTCCATCCTTTGGCTCAACTTCAGATGCATTTTTTTAGAGGGAGGCTGCTGTCACACCAGAGGGCTAGGTGTTAATATCAATAGGTTTTATTCTACTATAATTCTTTTGTGTATATAAAGCAAGCACACTGCCTTAAGAAACAAAGTGAAATACAATAATTTTTTTGTCACTGAATTAGGGACACTGATGGAAAGGAAAGGGAAATAAAGCACAAAGAGTGCAGTGGGAAGCTGTTCTAACAATTCCTGTCCATGTCATTCCAGTTCGTTTTCCTTAGGTGTTGAATTATGTGCTTAGCTGGTATACCTTAACACTGTTTCACTGATATCACCCTTGTTCTGTTGCTGCTAACTTATAGCAGATTAAGATTTGGCCCACTCTTTGTATTTGCCCAGCCATGAATTTAGCAAAGGATTTTCCTTTTTTAAAATTCATCTAAGAATGTTGATATCAAGACATTTCAGAAAGAAAGACTTCTGAGAGATATTGTTTAGTCTACTGCCAAATTAATCCTCACCATAAAGGAGTTTTGCAGGTTTTAATTGTGGTATTTCTACAAAATCTTTGGAGCAAAGTTTTATGCATTTCCGGACTTGTCAAGAAGAAAAGAATGGTTACGCTCTAAACACAGAACTTAAGATATTTGTTCAGAATTATTTATTATAAGATTTCTGCAAACCAAATCTACGTTTAATGAGTGTACAATGTGTGTTTTCTAGTCTGTTTGAGCTGCTGGCAATGTGTGTCAGAAGCACGTATTTGCTCAAGCTGTAAATGAAACCATCCCTAAAAGTATAGGTGACAAGTCAGTGATAGATTTAATTCCCATCGCATAAATCACTTCATTTTCACATGTCTCTTTACACTTGATTGGACACACTGATATTTTAAATGCATTACAAATTTAATCAAAAGCATGGAATAAGATACACAATGTTAAAATTATATCCAGGCAAACATCTGGGACTGTACAGTGGGAATTACTCTTGCATAAAATACAGAAATTCTGCATATTAGTAGATTAATTGCATAAACAAAGGGATATTGAAGCTCCTAGGAAGTTTGTATAGAAGGTCAGCTGATGACATTTCCCAAATTGCAAATCAAGACTTTCATCTTGAATACACTTATGTGCTTGAATGACTTCAAGGATCACTCCACTAGACATTTTCCTGTGCAGTCTGCTGAGAACTTTCACATGAGATCAAGAGGACCATTCCCATGAGTAAAGTCATTCGGAGCTGTAAATGTTACCAGATTTGAGGGTCTAAAGGTTCAGTCTTACAAATTTCCTTCACGTGGATAGGCCTATTAACTTCTGAAGAGCTACAGCTTGCAAACGGACAAGCCCTTGTAGTGGGGTCCATAACGCGGTTATTGCTTTACTTTCCAGATACCATACCCTGAAAGTATCTGAAGCTATGTTCTTTAACTTCTTATGTGGTATATAATCTACCTAAGGTATACAAAATCTACCCTCTTCTCTTGAAACCAAGCACTAAAATATTATTTAATTTCTAGACAGGTTTCTTCCATATTGCCATATATGCTGGAGTATGATAATGGTGTGGAAAAAAAAAAAAAAAACAGTAGAGATGTTAGTCCGAAATTCTATTCAGGTGACTAAACTATTTCAAATAGCTCCAGAATGGCCTGCTCCATAGTCTATTCTGCATCATGGATGTTTTTTCTGTCAATTTTTCAAAGATTAAGTCTAGTCTTAAAAAGAGTTTGAGATTGTAGAGCTTCAAATGAATTAGAGCAGCATTTTCTTTCTTGCTATTCCTGGAATCCACGCAAGTACATATGTATGTTAGAATAGCATTGAAAAAAATCTGTAAATTTCCAACATTTCATATTCAACCTTGTTTAATGAAATTTCAGGTGTGCAGTGCGTGTTAAAAGGGAGGAATTGATAAGTTAATATAGAACAAAAGGTGGTAAAACTAATTGCCATTGACCTTTGACAAATTTCCCTTCATTGCTTATGAAACAGGTTATCACACCGAAAGAGAGTGATATTACACACAAATATTTCTGAACAACTTCTTGAACTTTAATGAACTCTAGACTACTCTAGAGATACTTTAAGTATCTTGCTTAGAATGCAGCAAGTAGGAATGTCTGGGGTCAGTGATGCTCATTAAGGCAACTTTCCCCAGCTTCAGTTGTCCTGAAGAGCAGAATTTTGTGTCCAGCTGTGTTCTTCCAAATATGCCCATCTTCTGAAGGAAGAGCAGCAGCTGACTCAAATATTGACTACATGGCTTCCTAACAGGGCTTCCTCACATTTCCTACTTTGTCACATACTTAGCTGAACACTAAGCAGCTGAAGCTGCTTTTTACTGCTTTGATCACATAAGAACTTCTGAGAGAAAAACCTCAAATTCAGATAAACTGACTCCTCCAAGCTGTTAACCAGCTGTCCTCAGCCAAGGGTTTGCCACTTAATGACTTCCTCAAACTTCTACTAAAAGAGAAGAATGATCCTGAAGCATGTCTGAAGATGAACATCCTTCTGATTCGTTTTGTCTTCTAATAGGATTTGTTGTATGCTGTCTGGTTTGTTGATTAGAGATATGGAATGACCTCTGTAGGAGGAGATTTAAGAGAAGTGGCAGATCATCAAGGAAGATGCTTAGAAGCAAATAGGAGCCTGTGGGGATTTATAGAAGTACTTAATCACCTCAAATACTTAGAATTTCCAGTAAAGTTGTAGGTACTGGCCATTCTGTAAATCCTAGCAGCATCTTTGGGTGATGAAATAACCTTATAAATCTGCTCTCAGGACTAGGTATCTTTGAATAAAAAACATCTAACATGGAAATGACAGAGGTACATGAAATGAGTGATACTGAGGAAGGAGCTGGTAACCTGAAGCTCCTGTTCACCCTTTCTTTTATTAGGATCAGGTTAGTGCAAGGTGAGGACAAAGAAAATTTTAAATTTTGGTAAAAGAAAGGCCATTTCTGTAGAACAAACAAGAAGAAATGAAGTACTCCTCCATAATGTGCAATTGAAACCAGGAGATGAGCAGAGCTGAAACCAATTATGAAATCCAGGGTGAAGAAAAATTGATTTACAAGGCAGTTATTCTGTAAATTCATAGTGTTCTTTATCATCTTTGATGTAGCTATTTCTGAGTTGCCTTTTTCTAGCCTAAATTGGGAGATACATTTTGAAAGAGATTAGTCCTTAGTTTAATCTGGTGTAGCAATATCCAAACATGTTGCGTTCAGCTCTGATTATATAGAAGGTATCATTTTTAAAAGTTACGTATTACTTTAGCTTGATTTATTTTGTGCTAAAGGGCCAACTAAGAAAAACTGAAACTCACGTTCAATTTTCCATCAGATGTGGAGTATTCTGCCTGCCTCTTTCTCCCCCCCCCCCCCCCCCACCAAGACAGGAATGTAAAACTTCTGTGAGTATTTCAACAAAATGCCCAAAAGCTGGAAAGTATTTGAAAATTGGAGATTTGAACAACTTATAAACAAGTTCCTCCTGCTGCTGCTCTGCTCTTCCCGACAGACAGAGGGCCAACGTTTTGCCTGTCTTCTTTTCTGATTAAGGAAAACTGTTGAAAAGGCTGTTGAAAACTACATGTGTCACTTCTAAATTCTTCATACATACAGCTGGGAGGAAATGGACATGAATGAATAAATATGTCACTTACTGTTATGAAGATGTAATAAATAGCTATGTTCTCTGAAAGTGCTATCACATTACCAATCACACAACACCGAAATACTTTCGGAGGAACAGGTGGGCTCAGAGCATCCCCTGCAACCTCGGCAGCTGTAAATCTGCCACTTGCTATGGTTATGTGCTGAGCTCACGTCACTTCAATACTGAACAGCTTATGAGCTCTGTCTTTATTTGGGTTATGTGCATCTTTTGAACTTCACGATATTTATTTAGTCTCTAATAACCAGATTGAAATAAGACAATGTAAAAGGCTGTTGTTTTCCCTCTAGGAAGAAAGTGAATATTATCAGATTTATTTGTTTGGGTTTCTGTTTGTTTTTGTGCTTCAGGGAGGATTTTTTTAGTAGTGGAAGTTTGCTTTTAGAACAGGAGAAGTCAGAAACCCTCCATATGTCTAGTTTAGAGAGAGGTGAACAATGAAAAATGGATTCATTGAAGTCTGGTTAAGGTCCTGGTTAAAATTCTGGCTTTCTCAAACAGTAGGGAATGTGTTCTATTACTCACTTTCTTGGATTAGATCTAACAAATCTGTCAAAGCAAAAATACAAGTTATTTCCTTCTTGCATCTGTAATAGAAGCTGTTCTAAAGTTCATACTGAATTTGTGTCTCAGAAAACTTTCTTGCTAGACTTGCAATATTTTGGATGATAGGAAAAACCTGAAGTCCTGCCTGCTTTTGGACATGTAAGCATCTCTGGGCACTCTTCTTTGTTTTTTTTTTTTTTTTTTTTTTTTAGGTGTGGCAGTCTTTGGGTGCAGGGAAAATTCCAGCCGAGCTGATTGTGCTCTGTCTCCCAATTGTCTGCAGTTAGACACAGTCATTTCCTTTTCTTTCAGCCCTGTTTCTCACTGCAATGTTTATATGAAATGTTAAACAGCTGCTTTCTTCAGAACTAGAGGTGGATGTATTTACAACACAGGTGAAGTAAATTCCTGTGAGTGCTCTGTAAGAGGTGCTTTTTACCCAGAAAACCTTAAAGTAGTTCATAAGTATTTGTGATAAAACTCAACATCCTTTTGGGAAAGATGTAAACATCCTTCAGTCAGTTGTGTCTTTCATCTCTGAAAAAATGGCCTTCAAAGGAGAGTGGCAAGTTTGATTTAATAAACATGAATTGCTTTGACATTTTTTTGTTAGTAAAACTATGGAAGTAAAGAGCATTACTGAAGTAGGAGGAGCTGACTATAGACCTTACGAAAGTATCAGTGGAGAGGCAGTCGTTTTGGAGTGATCTATAATAGATGTAAGTAGGTTGTATACAATTGGGAATACGCATTCTGTGCAAGTCTGTGCTCATTATCACAGCATGACCTAGCTTTGACTCTACGTAGTCAATTAAAAGAAGAGCTAAGTCAAGTGAAAGAGGCTGTATCTATGCATGTAGAAATTACCCAGTCCTTCACACTAGATTGTTAAATACAAGCAATAACTGAGGTTGAAAAAAAAAAAAAAAGACCTTATTAAGCCGACAAAATGAAGTATCTGTGGAGCAATTCCATACCTTCATATTCCTGCCTACATAGTTTTAATTCAGTCTTTTGGCACATTTAATATAAGACCAGTTTTAGCTATGATCCCATACCATTTTTCTGACAGGACCCCTGCTTCATATGATGCACAAGATAGATGGTTCTCATTTAATAATCTTGCATTAACTTCATTGTTTGGTGCAAGGCTTCTTGTACCCCATTAGCAAAACCTTGTCTGAAGAGAGAATTAATTATTTCTCCTTCGGCTTTTTAGCAGTGCCCATCATTGAATGTCTGAGCACTGCGTAGGCTTTCTTTTATCTGTATAGAAAAGCTATGAGGTGAGAGTTGATCTTACTGGAAAAAAAAATGAAGCCCAGCAGTCTAAAGTTGAAATTATACACTAATTTTTGATACTTAATATGAGAAGCCTGCATTTTTTTCAGCTTCCTGACTGTTGTATTAGGGTTTTATATTTTCAGTGCCTTGCTTCTCAGTATGACTTGCAGCTAGGGTTTCTGCAAATATTCTCCCAGAATCTTAAGTTTGGCATCCGTAAAACCAAAGCAATAGTATTAACAACTACATATTTTTAATGATTCCTCAGCCTTTGACAGAGACAGACTTAAGATCAGTTTTCTGGTCAGTTTTCACCTGCCACAAGAAAGGGATATTTCCTTTTCGTCCTCTAGAACTCTTTAATACTGGACCTAGCCAGGAAATAGTGCTCCAGATGTATGAATATTTTCTTGAGCTTTCAGGAATTTTTTCATTCAAATCCAAGCTGACACATCTTCCCTCCACCTTTTCCCCCTGCACCCAACAGCCAAATCTTTTGCCCATCCAAAATGCAGTAATATTTCATTTCAGAAAGCAGAGACTGTTTCCACAGCACAAACAGCTCAGTGTTTCAGAAGCAAATTATACTCTGCTCGTTTCTTGGCTCTCTCTCTGACAGGCTGAAGCAAAACGGAGGGATTGTTGAAACACCAGAAATTCCTTCTCCTCCGTGGTCTACCCAATCACATAGAAAACATGGTCTACTCAGCTAGCCCCAGTGTCTTTTTTCCCCTTGCATTCGCTTGTTTTGGTCCCTTCGCGGGTGCCTCTTTTTCTGCCCCGTAAACTCTTGCCTGTGTTGCACTCGCCTGGACGGCCGCTCGCCCGCGGGGCTGGAAGAAGGCCTGTGGAGTGCGCAGGAGGGAAACTTCACGCTTGCCATTCGGCTGCCCATTTCCATGTACGTTTGAAGAAAACTCTGCCGAGCACGTGCAAACTGGTTTTTGAAGTGCTGGTGAAGTGTCTGAATTGGAGCTTCGTTCGGGGGGGGGGGGGGGGTGGGAGACTACGTGCTGTCTGGCTGTAAGACCCCTTCCTCTGAAACGTTAAGTTTAATGTTTTCAAATGTGATTAATGCTGTGACCTAAGACAGTATCACTTGATTTTTTTTTTTTTTTTTTTTTTTAATCAGCTGTTTGGGAGGTCAAGTAACTCCCTAACTTTGTTCTTAAAAAAATGTTCTTAAAAAATTTACAAATAAATTCAGCCTGAGGCATACCCTCAGCTGGGAAACTTTGGTTTCAGTGGCTTCAGTTCATTATGACTTTCCTGGACTTCAAACAAACCCTTATAAATCGGAAGTGTTATGCAACTTTAATAATAGACTGTTACCAATCTGTTCACAACAAAGCAGTCAGCATAACTGAAATTCCTAGGTATATCATGGTTATTAAAAATGAGTTTTCTGTGACTTACTGCTGGCCTTCCAGCATTTCATAAAAACCTCATATTAAGCTTTGCTTCTTTAAACTTCTCCTGTTTCTTTTCTGCAATTTTCCCCAAATAATAATGGATTACATATAATAAAAGCAAGTTTTAGATACTTAGTTTTCTTTCTCCACCTTTACACATGCTCCCTTTCTCTTAAATGATGGTCTCTGTAAACTTGACGTTAACAAAGATGAATGTACCAGAGAGATTTTTCAGCTTGATGAGACAGCTTTGTGCTGGTAGTATAAAATGGCCCTTGTGAGTACTGTGAATTATTCAGTGGTATAATCTATAGATTTTATGATCTATGGGCATCAGTATCTATCTTTTATTTTCTTTTTTTTTAAGTGTAACTGGAATTCTCAAATAAAGGAGCTCTTGAGATGAATTTTGTCTTCTGAAACAAGTTTATGAATCAGCTAAAACAGCCTCAGGCTCAGATATTAAAATTGAAAAACAGAAGCCATGGCTGAGCCAGCAGTAGCAGGGGCTGATTTTTATCTTGACGTTATTATCACATAGTTCAAGCTGATGCTGATTTGATCTCATGGATATGTATTGTGGTACCCAATAAGTGTTTACTTATCTTAATAGTAGTTGTGTATTTGTCCTACAGATAAACGATGGAACGGCTAATCTGGATCAAAATAGCAGTGAGACAGGTTTACTGGGTTTTAACTAAATAAACAGCTGAATTCAACTTCAGATCTCAAAAAGGCTTGAATTCTTACTGCAAACTCACTTAAAAATACAGATTTCATTCTGTTTAAAACTGAGTTAGCCAACTTGGTTTAAGCACCCACAGTCTTTCCTTCCAGCATGGACAGGTTATGAAGCATATCCTGTACTGAAGTCTTTAAAAACTATTCATTTGGAGAATCAGTAAAAGCAGACTCTCAGTCTCCTGTGAAGCTATCAGAAAAAATATGGTTTAAGCTCCAAACACTGTAGGCTGATGATTTGTCTCAGCTGCTCAGTTTTGCTCTCTTGTTTTCCAGTATTCCCAAGGGTCATCATACCATTTCCTTTTTTCTTCATCTTCTGTATAGTACTGATATTATGGGACTACCCATTGACATGCCTGCTGTAAGCAAAGCATTCAAGGCAACTCTGGGCAACTTTCATATGGCTGGCATTTTTCAGTTAATTTATTATGTTAACACATGCTGAGCTTTCTAAATTCATTTTCAGGAACCTGTCCTGTTTTCCTAAGTGTCAAGGTCAGTGAGGCATCTCTGAAAATCAGGAGATCTGAACTTAGTTTCAGGCTCTGCCACTGATTTAGTGTAGAACATCAAGGCAGGTATCTTCCTTCTCAGTTCTCTCACTTATAAAATGTGGATAGCGCTGTTGTTTACCAGATGTGTTAAAGTATCTGAAGTCTAGAGGGCGAAGTATTACATTCACAATAACATGTCTCATTGCATAGCAAACAAGTAAGTGTTGCAGAGGTTTAGAGTTTATAAACAATAATGAAATCTTTGCAGTGTACTGTTTGTAGTACTGGAAATCTAGTATTACTACATATTTATTCTGAGCTTTTTCTTTTTGACTTAGGCCATATTTTGCAGTGAGGGTTTTGCTGACATCTCCCATATGTTGGAAGACAGTTGAGGCATGTCTATTTTTCACAGTTAGGTCCTGAAATCCATTGCTTATGAATCAAAAAAAAAAAAAAAAAAAAAAAAAAAGAAAAGAAAAAAAAAGAAGCTAATGTTGCAAAAAAAAATAGCATTTTTATCACAAGGTGATGGAACACCTAACCAATGTAGAATAACATTTTGCAATATTACTTCCTTCTAGATGATGACAGATTTCAGGGATTAAAGTGAATATAAATTGTATAATTCCTTTTCTAGTGTTGCAATTTCTTCCATAATAATAGACAGATTATTCTTTTAATTTTAAGCTTCTTGGCCTATTTCTGAGTGGTGCTGAACATCCTCTGCTTCCAAGGAAATCAGAGTTGTGCATGCTTATTACTTGTCAGAACTAAGCATTGAGAGCATGAGACCTTTTGGTGCAGCTGTCGATTAATTATAATTTACAGCATCAAGTGTCCTGTGTTGGTCTATATGTTCTTTACTTTGAACCATTTCAAAGTTCATTTGAGTGAATCTCTATAAAATGGAAGAAACTTTTTATGTTAAGATGTTTCCTTACATCCTACCCTGCATGGAGCGCAGGATTAGTTATTGTCATGCAATACCACTAGGTTTTGACAAGAGTTAGTAATATTTATATCCAAAGATTTTCAGAATTAGAGCCTGAATTGCAAAGCTTTCATTTCTAGAATTGAACTTCACTTCAGGTGCAGCATACCTGGAGTCTGTGTACAGTATTTAAAATCATCTTTACTTTGCTTAAACCTGGTCTGAGTTTTAAATTTCTAGAAGGATATAAAATTGAGTTATGCATAGATTTATTTTTCATAGTTCTGGCAAACGCTCTGCATATATTACTGCTGCTGAACTATATTGCCATGGAAGCTTTACAAACCACAAGATGAGTCAGTCGTCCTCATCACTGTTTCTTTCTAGGTAGCATTGACGTACATGGTAATTCGAAGAGTTTATTGTCTGCATTAGAAAGTAAAATATTTTTCAGTTTGGATATAATTAGATATAATCTTTCTTTCATTAGTAATTAGAAAATTAAGTTTAAATAATGGAAAATGAATTGTGTGAAGGGGAATAAGATTATTTTTCTGGAAAAAAAAATAAGTGGAGGAAAGGTTTTTACCTTTCAGCTTTGTGTATTGAAGGGTCATAAGTTATGTGATGACAGAGGTAAAAAAACATTTTTAAATTCTATTTTTTTAAAGTTATCTGTGATGGATCTTGATATTTTTCCCAGAATGAAATTGATTTCTGTACAGAAAGCAAGCATTAAAATCAGGACTGCTGGGAACTGTGGTAGCCAAGGTGCAAGCAAAGGGCCTCCAGAACAGATTCAGTCTTTCAGTGGAAGAAAATATACAGCCAGCCACAGGCAGGACCTGGTGAGAGAGATCAAAAAGAAAATGCTCGTCTCAAGTGGCTTCTTCCATTTAGGGTTAACCACATGGAACATTTTGGAGCCCTAGCAACAACTGAACTAAAGGCATGGCTGCATCTCAAATCCATGTCCCATCTTGCAGTTTATGTCTGTGACAAATCTGCGGCTCACCGGTGCTTTTCTAACAGAAAACAGATTTTTAACACGAGACAGATTGTCTTGTGTTAAAAGGGGGGAGGTCCAGGCACTGCACCATGGCTCTTGATTATGGAGAGCTCTATGGCAGTGTCTGAAAAACTGAGATCAGGTAAAAAAGAGGTAAAAGATGTTAAAAGATGCTTCTCAAGAGAGTCCAAACTGTTTTCCAGCCTGCAGAAAGCTGTATCCTCCCTTCTAGGAGGAAGTGGTCACACTTTGAAGGCTGCGAATGCCCTCACTTCCTTCACAGAGCAAGTGGTACGGAGCTGCGGTCTGAGCTCTGTGTCAGCAGTAATTAAGGAGCAAGCCTCCCTCTAGCTGAGTCTGTGGGAGTTGCACTAGCCTCTTTACTGGAGACAGTTATTTACACATCTGTTGTGCCATTCAAATGCCAACAAATGCCTTTTATACATTTTGGAGCTTCTTAGCGCTATGATAGCCTCACATAAAATGAATGGACATAGAAGTCGTTCTAGCTGGCACTGAGCTCGTTCAGCTGAACCAGCACAACTCAGAGCAATCATTGCTCTCAGCTTTGGAAATCCAGAGTGCCCATTCAGCACTCAAAACCTGAGGGCACCTTTTGCGGTGACACTTGCTTGTCGTGCCAGGTGCACAGTGTTTTTGGTGCACTGCCCTCCCGTGCATCTGGGCTTGGGGACACCAGTTGACTCACTTCACAGCAAGGTGCTGTCATGCTGCAACCCCTGCTGCTGTATCAGCAGGTTGACACACATCTGGAAAGGCTTCAGTGCACACATTGTAATGTTTATATGTGACTGATAATTGTAATTTCTTGCTGGTGAATTGCAACAAGGCAGTAAGCTGCATCTACCATACAGTGGTGGCCTAGATTAAAATGTGCAATAGCACAGGGCAGCCATTAGCCATCTTGTGTTTTTGTCAGTGTGCGTATTTGCGAAATAACAAAAAAAATCCCCTGCTGTAGACACCTATGCTGAACCAATGGTGGCTAATGGACTTTCACTGAACATTAACTTTTACTGTGACTTTGCAAATGTATTTAGCAAAAAGCAATTGTGGCAGCATGTATTGATTATAATGTAGATCTGCCACTGCTGCCAGATCTTCCTATAAAGAATGCCAGGCTAATGCTCTGATATGCTTTACAGTGTTATGGTGATGAGGAACTGTGAATTGTGCTTTGTCTGATAGCAGGTAGTTAGATCTACCTTTCAGGATAAAGTCTCCTTTTCCTGCTGGTAGCAACTGTTACCAATTTACTATCAAATGTATTTTAAATTGTGCCTTTTCAGATTAAGCTATTCTACAATGCTGATTGGATTAAAGGTCAAATTTAGGAGTCTTTTCCCATAAACTGGGGTAGCCCTTTCTGAAATCAAAGGGATTGCTTGGATATAACTGGTGGATCCTGTACTCTTGCTCAAAAGGGAATTCAAAAGGTTAAAGTCCATCTAAAGATTTGTGTTATCATCAGAAAGGCAAACAAAAGAGATGGGAGTCACGAGGCTGAATGAGAGATGATGGGTCAGCACCTTGGGCACTCCCTGGGTGATGGCATGTGGAAATCATGGAGGGCACTTTCAGGCATCAGATCTAGGGACATCAAAAATTACTTAACTCATCAGATTAACGAGGTTAATCCTGTGTCTGTCTGTGGCCTGTGGGATCGCAGCATCATGAAGTCTTATCAAATATATTTCTTGGGCCCTAGGCTGGACAGGGCAGACAAGATATCCTCTTTTTGTACCTGAGAAACTTACTATAGAAGAATCCCTACAGGTCTAAATAACCCTGCTGAGAGGTGTAGCAAGGTTGGAGTAGAAGGGCACCACAAACTGGTGTATGTTCCTGAGCTGAGGATCAGTAAGAGTGGCTGCTACAGCTCACCAAACATCAGCATTTTGTAATACAGGACAGTGAGGATGTGACAGTGGATGATATCTCAAAACTTTGCTCTGTTTCTAGCTACTCAAAATCTGATGACCGGTGCCCTGATGAATTAACAGTTTTAGCAATTCTTGAAACAGAAAAAAGTGCAAAACCAGAGGGCTCGTGACTTTGAAGGACTGCTACTCAGCTCCTATGCACTTGAAAACCTCTGCTTGGAGCAGATGAGAAGCTGAAGTGGGGCAGGGAGAATAACCATCCCTTGTCGGTGACCTTGTCTTCCCTCCTCATGATGATCTGGGAAGGAACAATGTAGTGCACCATCCTGCTTTTGCAGGCCATTTGCCATATTTAGAACTACATTTCTACTGAGATAAATCTTTTGCAAACTTTTACATGCCAGATATACCTATAGTGTGGAGCCACACAGCACAGTGGACAGCAAGATCAGCCCCTGATCATGAGAAAGGGATGTCACAGCTGAAGAAGTGAGTGACCTGAGCCCTTTCTGTAGGCTTCCAGTCAGCACCTTTCTGGTGATAAAACAAAAATCCATTAAATATCCACAATAACTAAAAGTAAATTTGATGCTATGGCTAGAGGGTCCCTTCGTGAAAGTATTCGCCAAAAGGAGGAATAATGATATTCAATTAGAAATCCAGCATATCAGTTATTACTTAAGCAAGATTCACACCCTTTTCCAGTGGAGTAGTTCCACACATAATGAGTGATTTACATTTGAGCATCATTGAGCATCAAATAACGTTTCACTGCATTTTATGTTGAAGACTGTTAACTATGCAATATTGTAGGTGTTATTAATTAATAAATGAGTCTTCATCTATATTATTTATTATAAGCAGGCATCATATGTTTTCTGATTACTTGCCTCGTCAAAGAACCTGTGGTTTAGAAATCTTTTTGATCAGCTACATTTTTATTAAACTTGCAGAAATATAAAAAGAAATCCTTTTATATGACAGTGTGCTTCAATTATCTACTTTACGATCTTCTACTTTAGCATGATCACAATTTGAATAGCAGTGAAGCAACCTTTGACAGCTGGTTCATCTGGAAGGCTTGTAATAAAAGGCTCTATGTCAGTAAGCACTGTACTCTTGATAAGAGTCTGTGACTTGAAATGTACCCAAAAGTGAAATGAGCTGGTGTTCCTACTGATCGTCACATACAAGATCAAAACCAACTACTGAAATACTGGATTTCAAAATAACATATTCTTGGCAGTAGAACTCCAGACTGAATACAGCTTGATCATTATAGAGAAACATAGATCTGTGGGACAAAATTAATACTGTTTGAAATCAGTTTCTATGAAAGGGTTATGAAATCTGAAAGAAGTTGAAAACAAATTTTTTACTATTCTGAAATTTTCATTCCTATGCCTTTTTATTTGTGTACTTCACCTCAGTGAGAGTACCAGCCAAAGAAAGAAGAGCAACTGAAGCCCAAAAGATTAATGAAAGGGATGGAGGGACAATTCCCTTTTCCCTTTGAGTATTTTCATGTTTTTTCTCGACACCACTGATGGATCTGAATGCTATAAAGACTAAGTGAAAAGCTAAAAAGCTAGGACTTGAGGGAAAGATCTACTTCTCAAAAGGACAGTAAACACAAGAATTCAGTGTCAGAGAAGCTAATAGAAGCAAAGAATATAAAGAGTAGAAGTGTGTTAAAATTCACCCTTGTGTGTGTGTTTGTGAAGATTCACAGAAAAAGGCAGTGTCCTATTGATAAAGCAGCATGATAAAAGCAGGACAGTGAACTTCAAATTTGAAAAAAAAAGAAATAAAATCAACCTGAAGCTATAGCCAGTACATAAATTTCATCTCTTCTTTTAGCCATTTCTGATACTACTTTTAGCTCCAGTAAAACAATGCTGCGAAGGACTGAAGACTTTTCCGTGTTAGTGCAAATTTCACAGAAGTTAAGAGAAGTTCAGTAGTGTAAAAGTTCTTAATAAATGACTCATGGTATTGGATCATTTTATTGGATACTGAGTGTGAGGAAAAACTGAGAGTCTGCTTGTTCTCTTCTTTGTAGTCTCCTAAATTGAGTAGAGCCACCTATCTAGCTCTAAAAACGATGGTGTTTTTGTCATTCTTCAGTGTGCAACCTGAAACTCTCTGATATACACACTGTTGTAAGAGTTAGAGATACTGGCAGTATGGCTATTCCTCTAGTTCCTGGACACTTCCTGCTCTCCTAGTCACCACTGAAAACGGGGCTAGGATGAGAAACTTGACTAGCAGTGACCATCCAGACAGATGAAGAGAACGGAACTGCCAAAAAGAGGGCAGCAGCCCCAGAGAGAACCAGGATGCACAGTGACACTCTGGGCAGCCCTCAGCTTAGGAGCGTGGTAGGGACATGTTCCTCCTAGGGATGCTCCTCTCCTGAGCAAGGACTGCAATCAGTCCCTGAAGCATTCCTCTTTTGTTGGCACAAGCCTGATGCAGTGAGTTCAACACATTCAGCCTAGCTAATGGCCCAGGGTGCAATTTCCTCGTTTCTACCCTAGAATATTACATGTGGAAGGGACTTGAAAATCCGTCTAAGTCGAGCGTATAAAAACTGGGAAAACAAGTTAAGTCCCAACCTTTTTCAGGCACAGCTGCTCTGATACTTGCACAGTAATGTTAACTGATTTCCTTGTGCCTGCAGGCATGTTACCTTTCCCATTTATTCTTAAGAATGAGAATTTGAGTTGACTTTGGTGAGAGATGGATTCCTAGTTCCAGGGAGGAGTCTTGATATTCTCCAAACCCAAAGGTTAAGGCTCTAATCCATCCCCTGGAGCTAAAACAAGACAATGATAAAACTTTCCCACTACTTACAGAACATAATTGTTTTTAGAATATTTTGAAATGAATAAAGGTTACAGTTAAAAGTTTCCATTCACATCTCTTCCCTATTGGCTTGGTTGCTGCCATTGTTCTGATTTGGAAAATACAAAGAATCTGTAAAAACATCTCATTTATCATGACATTAAAGACTTCTATTCACACCTTGGGGAACACCATCCTCCTCCTTTTCCTCCTTGGCTTGATGATATTTGTTACTGCAGGTGGACACATTGCCACTAAGATCTGTCCAGGACAGCTGAAAGGGCCCGATCTACCAGCAAAAGGCAAACATTACGTGAATGTGTGTACACACAGAAGTTCCTCTTGGGTTACTTTTGTCTGTTACTTAGAACAAAATGCAGATTTATAAGGTCAATTTAAAGCAATTACAGAAGAAATTACTGTCTTCTTAAATGGTTTCTAAACATCATTCCAAGTGCCTCTGGACTGAAGTTTTATTTTTCCTTCCTATCCCTCCTTTCAGATTTTGCTGTCTTTTATACCATGGTGCTAGGGATACTGAGGAAGTTCTCGATTAGCTTAGCTGAATCAAAATCAAGTGTGGCTTGGCTGTGTTCCTTTTAAGACCCCATTATCATAATGCGTCTGGCCTTCCTTCACAGCTAAATTACTCTGTGGTTTGGGTAGTCAGGAAAGAGTCTTGATGTGTTTATGCTGTCAAACTTTTCAACACCATACCATACATTTCTCATAAGAGCATACTTGGAAAAAGAAATCCCTTATTGCCACGTGGCTAGACTTAGGCAACCCTTTGCAAGAAGCATCACAACAGAGCTGGAGCTGTAATTTTTGTCTTCGTAAAGAACTGAATGCAGCCTCATTGATGGATTTTATTGAAATATTCAACATAATTCTGTACAGTTGTTACTTATTTATACAAAGAGATAAAACAACCTAGTGCAACTCAACCTAGTATGAGCAAAGTTGAGCGAAAATATGGCCACAAAATACAACAGGAAAGCCTCTTCTTCCAGTGCTACCTTTAAGCAAAAGTCATAAAGTTAATTTTATAATTCTTACTGATGTCTTAGCTCACAGATTTTTCAGCCAGATTATCATTGAAATCAATGTACTTATCAAATTCTTATGGCCTAATTCTTCTACTGCTAACATTGGCAGGCTTTTAATTAGCTGGACTGAATTTTTAAAGAAGTCATTTGCTCTCCCTTTACATTGAATAAAACCTTTGAGGTAGGTGTTAGTCAGGCACTTTAATCTTCAGAGTATGAGGATTCAATTATTTCCTTGAGCCCATGAAGTCCTGGGGCCAGAGAGGAAGTGAATTCCACAGCAAAGCTGCACAGGAAAGTCCAGAGCTCCTGTATTGTCAGACCAGGACCTGGTCATTAAGAGCACAGTAGCAGTAGATGGTAGTCTACTGAGTAGTTTTAGCAGTAGACTGATAACCTCAAAGATTTCCAAGGCTTGTGTATCAAAACCAAAACCTCAGTTTGGCACATGGCATTCTCATAACCTCTAAAATTTTTGTTGCACTTGTTTTTCCCCTCCTTCTGGCCTGATTTTTTTCAATAATAAAGAAGGAGCTTGACTTTGAAAAGAAAAACAAAGGACAGGTTTAGAAAATGGATTGCTCTGTATTCTGTGGTTCTGACAAAGCAAACGGAGATCTTCATTTCTCTTGGATGTTAGTAGGGTGTTTTGCTTGCTATGGAACTGACTGACTCAGAGTCAACCTTGCCTCTTTGTTTAAAATTGTGTTTTAGGAATACTTCACCACTGTTTGTTTGAAGAGGTGTTTTAAATACTGTGAGATTTAGTCAAAATAATGGAAAGTTTGAAAAACTGTCAGTAATGCAAAAGATATTTGTAGCTGTCTTGGTTAAAGAGCAAGAATTGTCAACTTAAGACGGTACAGATAACATGGTATCTTTTATTGAACCAAGAATAATTCATCTAATCTTTATATAATAATACATCCAGAGGAGGAACCGTTGGACCTTCAAGCCTGAATGTTCTAAATTATTCTTGTTCCAATAAAAAGTATCACATTATCTACCTTGTCTACTTAAACACATGTTCAAAATGATAGATTGGTGGCTATTTTTGGTGCATTTTTACTGTGTTGTTATCTTAACTCTCATTTAACTTACGCAACCATTTTCAAAGTTATAAACATGTACTCTTTATATGCCAAAGTGAATCACAATCTTTTTTCTCTCCTTGCTCCAGTAACACTTCGAAAAGATGGATAGTTTACACAGTTTCAAAAAGTGCTGCCTGAATGTAGTCCTGGTTTATTTTTATTATATTTTACTTTATTTTTGTCAGCTGGATAAAATACTTTCAAGAAATAAATATAGCTTTTGATGAAGCTTGTGCAAAAAAGCAGGTAAAAATAGCTACAAGCATCTCTTATTATTGAAAATATGGTATCTGTGGAAACATACTACAGTCATTTTTCTGTAGAGGGAAGAAGGTGTTAACTGTGGTTATCAATCACTGCATGACTGATAACTTTTGCAGAAGCCAACTCTTTAATTGCAGTCTTTTTATTGTTTCATCACTAGTTAGCTGAGTCTATACAAATACATAATAACAGATTTTCCCTATCTCACAGGTCTTTGTATATGGCCTACAAGCCTGGTCCACATGAAATTTAGGGCATGAGGAAATAAAAGGCTGCCTGCTCTTGCAGGCATTAAACAGGAGAAACTATGGCAGAATGGAGCCCTTGTTCAGCAACATTCTGATACATTTATATGCCAATATTCCCAGAAATTAGGCCTTCAAGGGCAGTCAGGTAATAGTGCTGTCAAGGGTAGTTAGATGCTTAAACACAGTTGGAGAGTGGTTTGTAATCCGCAAGTAGTCTCACTGATGTCAGAGTACAGTATTGCCTACTGAAAGCATAAGAATAGCGGTCTGTCTCTCCAAGCACGTTACTAACAAATGCTTGATACACAGGTCGTACGTGTTTAGTGTTAACGTTTTGACAGAGGAAGGAAAAGTTAAACAACGGAGGAAGTGTTCACCTTAGCCAATTTGGATTCAGAGAGGGCTTGCACAAAGGGTGCAAGCTGGTTTCCACTGCACTAACAAGGAAATCACAAGCAGAAGTACCACTGCAATGTTTCTCAAGATCTCATGGGGGGAACAGTTTCAAATTGCTGCCAGGCCTCCCTTAGAGTGCTTCTAGATAGGGGATGTTCAAGAGATGTGCTGCATGAGACCATCTCCCCAGCCAACTCTGACCACTTTGTGGGCTGTGGCATCTGGCTCTCGGCCTTCTGGAAGAATGAGGCTCGCAGTCAGCTTTCATCACTTCATGATCACGAAAGACACAACTCTGCTGAGTGCATGATACAAGGCTGCAGCATTCACTAAGGCCTATATAAGGTGCCTTGTTTTTTTCATCCAAGGATCCCAGGGTACTTTAGAAATCTGGAGTTTTCTCTTAAAAATGGTAACTGATTTTAAAAGCTGGCTTTCTGCTGAAGGAGAAGGTAAAATTACAGAATCTGAGTATATAGTATGTTGACTAGGCTACAAACAGAGATGGTTAGAGATAGTCAGACAATCTGGAGGCAGATTTCTTTTCTTTTTCCAGTGAATATGCTAGCCCCACTCTCTAGAAGCAACTCTGTTCCAAGAGCTTTGTGTATGTAGAAAGATTTGGACTGACTTTTGGACCATACCTTCTTTTGGTCTTTACTAACACCTCCTGCAGGATTTCTTCTGCCTTAAAAGTGTGCGAATGGCAGGAAGACATGTATCTCTATAACCATACTTCCTGGTATATTCTGCAGTAGCATTTAATCTTTGATACCCTCAGGAGGTGCTGCAAATTTGTAATATGCGCTGACCGTGTAAGCTACCTCTGTAGCTTAATAGTGTATGCATTGCTAGGCAGGAGCCTTCATTAGGAAGCAAAGAAGATTAGTCACCCAAACCAGAAGAGTAAAGGAAAGCAGCAGTGGACATGGAGCTGCGGCAAAAAATCAGGAACTATCTTAATGTTGCCACAAATGTCATAGTCTGTTAATGAGCTCAAGAAAGCTTTAATTTAGATCTTAGCCAAACCCAAAATTTAGCTGAGATCAGGTGTAACATGAAGAAGTGGGATGCCAACTATCAGTTGTGGGATTCCTGTTCAGCTATCGAAATGCTCATGGTAGGGAAACAGGACCTTAACTGCTGATCTAGAAGCCAAGTTTGGGAGGTGTGAGGAAAAACAAACTCTGCCACAAAACTGTCAGTTTTGCTGTTATTGCCCATACTACTCAATTCTGGGTGTTAGATGTGGAACATTTATAGCATCCCCTAAATCTGTGGGAAAGCAGCAGGCAGTGCAGCAGGATTTCTGTTTGGTGGCCTGAATGTGTGCGTCTTCCATGAGACTAAGGAGGGAGTCTGTCTGTAAAAGCAGCTACTTCCACTTACATTTATTCTGGCTCCTTTTAGTTATCCATTCCTAGATAAATTCTTTTAAACATGGTGCCAGAACTCCAAGGTGCTGGTCAAATTTTGCAAGCTGCCTGCATGACTCACCTCCTTGCTCAGATTACTGACAAAATAGAAAATAAATGTCTAGTGGGACTGAAAGCATTTGGCAAGCTTGTGCTGTCACTTTTGTGAATCAGAATGGCTCACTTACAGTGTTTTTCTTCAGATGTAGCAATTATTTGATAGGCGCTGTCAAGATAAATGTATGGCAGGGGCTCTGCTAAATGCAAGAAGGTGTAACAGTAATCAGGCCTGCTGTGTCAGGGAGACAGCGCTGTTGCAGACGCTTTTCAGGTTACAGCACAGTCGTGCTGTTTGTGCTAGGCACCCTTAAATGCTGGCATTCGTGGAGCAGAATCTCTTTAGAATGAACCCTTCTAGGTCTACCCATCACGGACCTGGCCCCTCAGGAGTGTTTGCTATGGGTAGCTCTCACAACTCATTTTGCAAGCAGAGTTTTTACTGGATGAGATGTGCCTGTGGATGAGAGGGGGCTGAGCTCAAAACGTGGGTGGCTGGAGATGGATTAGATGGGTTCAGGGTGGTGAACAAAGTCCTGTCTGTAGACATAAATGGAAAAGCTGGCCTTGAGCTCCCCAGCTGCTGACTGCAGTAGCCCTTTTCTGTAAACACGTGCAGTAGAGGGCACTATGTTAATTCATGTCTGGTCACACACCTAATGTCTCTAATGGGATTCACCGAGAATACAGTGAGGGCTAAAGTCTAATTAACAGGACCAGAGCATTGTTAGAATATATTTCACTCTTTATTGAAGAAGTAGGCTGATTATTCATAAGTGAATAATTGATTAACATCTCTGCATGTAACCTTGTTCTGAACTTCGTGCTGAATTTCTACATAAAGTCCTGTTGAGAAACAGGGATTCCAGTGAATTGGCATGAATGCTTCCACAAGGTGCCACACAGAGAGGGCTGATGAGCTCTCAGCAGCTGGTGTGTGAACAACAAAATGAAGACAGCGGAGGGAAAGACTCTGTGAGGAAGACTGTTCCTGTAGGTGATAGCACCTACAAGCAGGTCCATGGCCCTGGACAGCAAAACAAAGGGCGAAAGGCTATTCTATTCTTTTGCCTTCAGATTTTTAAAACATTTCTAGAAGTGTTCTTCCAATGCATGTGTAAAGTTTAGTGGTTATCAAAGATAAAGAATGTAGCTCATGGATGAAAGGTCATAGTTCGCTTGATACAGTTTTGATGAAGCATCTTGACAGAGGTCTCCTAAGCAGCAAATAACTCAGTCAAGTTGCTTAGAAAGCATGTCAGAAAGTTGGCTGGCTAATGGAATTGGCAATACAAGAAAAAGCCATGAAAAGTGTGATACAGGTCGGTGGTTCACATCCAACCCACTGTTTTGTTAGCCATAGTCTGATGATGGCTTTGGACCTTTATGAAACAGGTTTGATAGCCTGTTTTGTTGTAGATGTGACCAGGTTTCAACCATTCTGTAATAAACAGCATATCCCACAAAGAAGGAAAAGAGCTGATTGCTTAAAGTTCCTGCTCAAAATAAGCCTCTACAAAGAAAGACAGCTTTCAAAAGAATTCACATACTTATCTCTTAAAAAGAGCCTTCTTCCCAGAGTTACAATACAGTGCTAGACTAGGATGGGAAAGCACTGTCCCTGGCTGTTGTTCATTTCTAAGAAAGAGACAGTAAACAAACTGTAAAAACAATAGATATCAATCTAGCACCTATCTCAAGAATTAAAAGTAACTTAGTAAAGCTGGAAAAAAAAAGGTTGGCACTTAGTAAATTTTTAGGCAAATAAATTAGAGAGGGGGCATCATCCCAACCAGCTATTTCCCAGCTCTCATTGTTTTTGTTCTTTTGTTGAAATTTTTCAATACCTTCATTTGTCTTCATAAATCTGTTGTATACATTTAAGACAATTATATTCATAGCAGTATGGTTTTGTATGAGGTTAGTGTCAGAATTCAGTAAACATTGTTCATTTTGTGTCTTTGCATCCTGTTATATGTCACAGGCTCCTTTCTCCCTCCATTTGTAGCAACTTTTTGTAATGTGAGGAGATACTGACCTGGGAGGAGATATCATTGCGTAAAAGTATGATGATTAAGTCTTTAACTTCAGCATCCACAGTTCTGGACTTTAAAGGGAAGCATCTGTGTGTGTGTGTGTGAGCCCTCACGTACATGTTCTCCTTTGTTCATAATAGTCAGTAAAGAGAACCCTCACACATCTCATAACGAAACAGAGGAATGATGAAATTTCCTTATGCAGATGAGAAATGAGACAATAATTTATTGTGCATATCAAACAACAGGGGCCAAAATGGCCCTTAGTTTCATTTGAATCCTTTGAATTCAATGGGTCACATTTGTTATGGATGTGATTTCAGGAAAAATGCTCGCTGCAAACATGGGCAAAATTTTTGTATAATTTTACCACGAATTCAGCCCTCTCTCTGTATCAATGATGTCAACAAAGACAGTATTTTGGACAGGCCATATGGTTGAATGGTTAGCAGGTTACCAGTATGTCTCTCAGACAGGAGTGGAAGAAGAACCCAAGGAGGACTGTTTCCTGGAATGAGAGAATCAGAAGGAGGAAAATATGTGTATACAAGTGGAGGGAATGATGAAAGCCTGGCTTGGCCAGCTAAAAGGTCATTTGAGGCCACTCTCAGTGGGTACGCATTTTTTTTAAGAAATTCCCAGGTTGAATGGATTTTAAAATCAACTTTGTGGATATGTTAAAAGAGAAGGTTATTGTTGGAAACAAATCTAAACTTTGGTAATCCAGAATTAAAGGAGTAGAGGGTGGAGTATCAGGGAGAATGGAGAAGTTATAGAAATGTTCAGTCCTGATGATATGATCATGCTGACTTTGTCAACACCTCATTTTCATCACAATTACGAGTAATTTGAGTCATTTATTTAATTAGTCCTTGGTATGTGCATATTTAGTCTTGAATAGAAAAAAACATTACTGATGGTTAAACTATGTTTGTGGTTAACTGTGATCAGCTAATAATTTTTCCTGTTTATGGTCTGACTCATTTCTCTTTAATAATTACTTACAAAAGTCTGCTCTTCAAATATATGGACAAAACCACAATAGAAATCATAGTACAAGTTCCACCACATTATTCAAGCTTTTCATAGGAAAACTCATGAGACAGAAGTGGCTAGAGCAAGCACTCTGGAGCAGCACAGGAATTTTGTTCTGGGCTTTTAATTTTTACCACTCATGACCATAAGAAAGCCATTTAACCTTTTCTGTTCCCTATCAAACCAAGCTTACATATATCTCTACCTGTGCTGAGCTTAATTAGGCTTAATTAATTTCCATAAACTGCTTTGGTCAATTTATTTAAATGCATAGGCATGAGTAAAGTCAACTCTTAATTTTTATACTTTCCAGTGCTGAGATGAATGTTGACCAAACTGAAAATTTTGAAATACAGAAGGAACACTACACAAAATCCTGAAAAAAATAACTGTACATTCTCTGTATGCTTTCTCTTTCTTATTTTCCTCTTAGAAGAGAAAGGTAAGATGTATTGTCAAAAAGTAGGATATTTGGCCAATTTATTTTAAGGAAGAAAGAAAGCAAAATCCCTTACTGAAAAGTAGGACAATTCTACCAAAAAGTAGAACATCTTACTGCACATTAAGTACCTTTGGATTATGCATATTGCATCCCACTTACTTTACACACACAATTAGTTCCACTGACTTCAAAGTGGGACTTCCCCCATGAGCTAACTGAGTAAGACTTATCCCACAAGATAAAGCTGTCGTACCATATAAAAAGCAAACAGAGTCAGAATATATACTCACATGGAAAGAATCTGGAGACCAGCTATAACCGCTTGAGCCCATGTAGAGAAAAATAATGTCACTGGCACTTAGTTTAGAGATCAAAATAGGTGAAAAAAACAAAGTAGATCAATGATGCTGGATCAGGTTACACTGATCAAAATCCTCGAGCTATTTGAGCAGCTAAACTTAGCATCAGAATAACTGGGCAAAATCTATGAATTCTCTGTACCTTTGAGGTAAACATAGGGATGAGATCATTTTCAGTGTTGGCAAAAGGTGCAAGAAACACAGTATGCTGAAGAAAAAGAGCAAGAAAGTTTTGTCTTTCTGATGGCCTCTTCACCATACAGAGCACTTGTGTTTTGGATTTCTTTTTCTAATACATTAATGTATACATGAGATTTTAGTTTTCTGAGAGCATTTTGAGAATTGTTTTCAAGCCCTTCTCCAGAAGGGATAGATCTGTAAGTACACTACGCATAGAGCAACAAGTTATACTCAGTAAGGTGGGGTTTAGGTGGATAGACTTTACTCTCTCAGATGTGCATGGTCCAAGCAACTCACTCCAGGCTAGACCTGGGAAGACACCCACCTCCAGAGGGAACCTAGAGTCCTGAATTAAGCCACTTATCTCCTTATACTGTGTATGGGGAGCTAGTTCCTACAGCATGTGATTCATAACCACCAGTACCTTGAAACAAGTGTTGTCTGAGCTAGGAAACAGAAAGTATCAAGCAAAAGGGCACCTTGTGAATCTCATTCTTCTGGGGAGTGTAATACCACCCCAAGTCTGCTTTGAAGTGCATGTAAACCAGGGACTTAATGGGCTGAAACTCTCACTGGAGCTGATGCCTAACTTGTCGTCAGGGAACAGCAGGAGTGGGACTGCTTCACCACGGGGTGAGGACCTGGGAGCCAATGGTGGCCCCAGCACAGACCATGCCCTTGCCAATACACAGAGCTGGGTGCTGGCAGCAGGGTCCGTTGACAGTGCTGAGGACAGTATATGGCCAGAGTCCAGCCAGGGGGTCCCACTAGGAGCAGCAGGAGATGGGGCTGGAGACACAGCTGGAGACAAGGCTGCATACTGTCTGGACAAGTGCTGTTGAGACCTCCCAATACAGACGAAGTCCTGGTAGGCACAGTAGCCCAACTCTAGCTGCTAAGAATCAGTGAAAACTCACATATCTACAGACCTTCGAGCACTTAAAGCATCATTCCTAATATGTAATCTGTGGCCCACACAACGTAGGCTGCAACTCAACCAATATATTTAGGACTCAGATTTCATTTCTTCATATTATTATTCATAATACTATTTCTGATTAAAAAAAGAAGGGTGACTAAAAAACTTAGAGAGAGGTACAGTCATAATGGAGAGGATTTGAGGGCTGATAATAGTTTCTTGACTCAAAAAGTTTGATCTGCTGTCTTGAAGGATACTGCAGATGTTGTAAAAACTTTAGTCCCCAAAATGATGTCAAAATCATGTCTAAATCCTATTTATTTGCTGGAGTCCTTATCTGGATATAAGCCAAATAAGCTCTGTATGTCAGATTACTATAAAATGATGCTGTCCTATGTCAGAGGATGCTGTGACAGTGAAGTACATAGCATACGTTACATAGCCTCAGAGCTCAGAGGGCATTAATAGATCTCAATTGCTCTGACCAGCCTCACCTGAGATGCCCTCACTACACCTCTGTCCAATATCTCTATTTCAGCTTGGGCCTCTGCCACTATGCTACCTTGCAGGGATGTCAGTGCTTAGCCCTGCTTCTTACTGCCCTGATTTACTGGTAAGACTTTGAGGATGGACCTTGAGCCTATGTTGTAGGCTCAAGGTCCTGGTAGGCAGCTAGTGCCTGGCCCTATCTCCTGGGAAGGCCTCAGGCTTCTGTCAGAGGTACATCTGCCTCCTGGGTGGACTCCAGGCCCTTGCCTTGCCCAGTGTGGGTGATGGGACCTGTCTCCATCACCATCCTGGCCTTGCTCAGATGCTAGGGATTGTGCCCTTTCAGTGAGGGCATAGCCTGTGCCAGGGTCACCTTTCGCTCCTGATTCATGCCCCTCACAGAGCAGCTCTGCATAACTTTTGATTAATCCTTTGTATTGCCAGCCATTATATATACCAAGAAATATCAACACTGACTCCTGCGCTCTCTCTGGAAGCAGACCTAGAAATTTGGCAGGACATGAAGTCTGTTTTCTGACACGACTTCTTAAGCCCACCCCCCTTACAAATTAGCTTGCACAGATGTTTCTGTGACTTTTAGGTGCTATGCAGAAACATGAACTGACTGTGTGAAAAGTATGTGGAAGAGTGAAAGTGAGAGCACATTAGCATGCAGAAACTTACTGTAATGCCTGTGCACTACTCCCTTCCCTCAAAAGAAAAATACATTTGCAAGCAGGGCTGCTTTGCCTGTTTAAGCTGGTGTTCTTCCAATTTTGTTTGTGCAGCCAAAATGATGCTGGCAGAATGAAAGGACCACTGATCCTTCACGCGATCATCTCTAGATATGATTTGAAAAAAAAAAATCCCTCCAGCTATGCCACAAGCAAGCATAAGTATTTAAGGCAGAAAAAAATATGTTTTTCCTTAATTTAAGTTTGAAAGATTTAATAAAGTGACCAAACAAGTTGGGGAAGATGGTGGCTGGGAAGAGAATTCTTCTCAGAGTGAGAAGGTCTTAAACGTCATTTACACTTAGTTGTGTAGGTCCTCATAGAGGCATCCGAGGCATCCAAGCCACTGAAAGAAAGATGTTGGTCCTCTCAAAAAAAAAAAAAAAAAAAAAAACAAACAAGCAGAAAAAAAAACATTGATTAGATTTAAATTCTCTTGAAATACATTCCTCCTATGCTATCTAATAATAACTGAGAATCTAAGTATCTGAAAGTCTGTAACAATTGCAGGGATCTAGCAAGCATGTGGGTTACCTTTTCCAAGGTGAAATTTGGTACTTTTATGGGGTAGCAAATGAAGAATTGGGTAACTTCTAAATCTAATTGTTCATTATAGTTATTTGTTGATGCAATTTAATGGCTTTTTAAAAAAGAAAATAGATTAACAGTGTAAGACCGAAATTAATGAATGCCCTCATTAATAAAATGCTGCTGAGATCTAAATCGCCCATTTTCTATACAATTTTGATTTGTATCACTGTAGTAACATAGATGTTTTGAAAGTCTGTTAAATGAGCAGTAACTGAAAAGAGCCAGACTACCGACGTGCGGCACTCCTGTACTGAATGGGGAAATGGCTGACAACAGGCAAAACAGACCCACAGAGAACTAGTGTTTGCCTGAAAGCCAAATCGTGGACAATGTACATTCACAGCTTAACTGGAGGGATGACCAAGGACCCTTGATGTAACAAAAAGTGCTGGGGAGATGGATCTAGCGCCAAAGGCAGTCATCTACATGGTAGGTCGCCATGCCTTATGGACGGCCTAGCTATCTGCTACTACCTCAAAGCTACGAGAAAATGTTGGGTCCGTTTTGCCAAGGGTATCATAATCACTAGCTTTCCCATTTAATAAAAAGAGTCTCTCTCTCAAAGCTGTAAATTTTGACTAGTCACTCAGGCTAAAGAAACTATTTTTCTATGTGCTTTTTCTTCCTAACATTTACAGTGGAACATGTGAAATCTCTCAAATGGCCTAGGTGAAATTTGAAGAGCAGCACTTTCTTTCTTTTGGATTGGTTATTGTTTTTTTCTATGCTTTTGTCAGAGTTGTTCAACTGCAATCTTAATATTACATTATTGTTCTTTTATATACACGGAGACATTAATATGACTAGAAAGCAAAAGGCAACTACGGAGAGATGCTACTGGGAAAACAGGCACAACACTTTGTAATATTGAATTAAATGGCCCTCTAGAACTTCTAATTAAATACACCAAAAGCTTTACTTTGAGAAAAGGGTTGAGCAGATGTAGGGGAAGTGATACTTTCAGGTGTCTTCTCTTGAAGAAAGACAAAAGTAGACATTATCATAGGCTTCTAAGTGGGCTTTTAGGCTTCTCTCATCCATTCAAATTTCCCACCACCACTGGTGAATGTGCTGTGAATTATTACTAATGATAGCCTCCTTTGTGTGATTCTTGCCTAAATATGTTGTAGATATGATCAATGGATTTACCATAATAAGCAGTGAAACAGATTTAAGGGGTTAATAGAGTAAAAAAACAGGGACTAGAGTCCTAGTGAATTTTTGGACCACAGTTATTAAAGTATTCACACAAATAAGCAAATTTCCAGGAGCTGACAAGAAGTGCCAGGTATATCCAAATAAATAAATATTTAGGCTCAGACACTTCAGACTTCTAATCAAACAACATCTCATGAGGACATTGTGACTGTTAAAAGCTACAGACTTTTTAATTTAATTTTCATTTTTCTCTCATTAGTTTGTACCTTCTGAATTCTATGACTAGTAATTTATGAAGAAATGTTCTTCATACAGTTGGTCACTGAAGAACTTCTGGCTGTCATCTCAGTAGTTCCATCATATGTTGGAACACTTTTTGTTAGATAATTAAGGCTAATTTTGTTAGATAATTGTGTTTTCTCTAACACTTACCCCAACATCTATGGTTGTTCATCATCTGTACCCTGACTGAGAAGTCACTCAAGCCCTGAGAATGGATTCAGTAATTTCTCTGTAACCCCAGGAAGTCCATTTTTTTCAGCAAATGCTTCCTGCTACTACTATTTTTTGTCCTTGAGAGATTATGCAATGTACATATCGCAGTTACTACCTCTTTGGTTGCCCTTTCACAATGTACAGTTCTTTTATGCTTCCAATGTTTCTTCCACTATTTTTTTGTGTCATCATCCACCTTGACATTCTCTTCTTCCTTGATTTGGGTCTCAAAAGGATCCCTTCTTGCAGACTTGTAGGAAAGACTTGCATATATATCTCAGAATAAAGAGCACTGCCAAATGAGCAAACTGTGTGCAGGTGCCAAGGTGTCTTGATCTTTTCCACCATAAGGGAGAGGTTCCCAGTAATGCAAAGATCATTATACAGGAAAAATACTGGGATCTGTTGACAGAAATTATGGTTTGAGTGCCATCACACATACCTAATTCCTTTTCCCTCCCAATCTCCTCTCTTCAACATGACTGCCTGTTCAGGGTTTTACTTTCAGAAAAATATTTGGGACTTGTATCCAAGAAGAGAAGCAAATATGCAGAGAAAACTTTGCTGAAGTAAGTGAACGCTCCTATTCAAAATTCTGTGGCTAGATGAATGGATAAGTGACAACAGTGATGAATAAATAGTGCCTGGGACTGCCAAAATCCAGCATTAGAAAGTATAAACAAAGCAGGCCTGAAAACAGATGGATTCATTTTAAGTTTTATCCCTTTTCAGTCAAGAGATGCTAATGAGGCAACTTCTCTTTGTACCGTGACCCTGACACATTGTGCGCTAACACCAGCGAGGAGCTGGAGTGACGCGGGCTCCGAGTGCCAGCACGCAGCTGCCTGCCTCCAGGGGTAAGTAGTTATTACCAAAACTACAAAAAAGCACAAATTCTCTTGCTGAATAACGATAGAAGCAAACTGCAATAGGCATCAGAGCTACGTTAATTCCAACAATCAGGTGTTTGTGAGTATCTGTACGGGGTGATCTTTGTGAAAAGCTAAAATCATGGGGACCTGATTGTTGAGGGGCAGGTTGCTGGGATGAATTGAAATCTGATGACATTTCAGAGGCATGGAAACTGTTCTATCAAATCAAACCTGTTGCTTGTTTACTTTGATGATAGCCAAAACTCAACGGGTACCAGAGGCTGTCTGTTTGGCAATTGGCAATGATGCAAGAGAACAGCTATTTTCTAAAGAAATCATTCTTCAAACTGCCCTTTTTCAAAGCCAAGGAGCAAAGTCTGATATTAAATATACATGTTGCAGGAGTTGCAACTTCCAAACAGTTAAGCCAAATCTTAAATATAATTGTTATGGTTATGAAAATTAAATTCCAGGTTTGAAAATCCTGTAACTTTGGGAATTCTAGTTCAAACATTCAAAACATAACGACATTTCTGGACAAAAAGAACCCGAAGTGGAACATCTCTAGTTGTTTGGAAATGTGGATTTGGGTAATGTTTTCTAGAAACAAAATATAAGAAAAATAGCATCCCTCCTGATGACAATCACTTTGTTTGCAGGGAAACTTTGCGGTAGCTGAGCCCAAATTTCTTATGGCCTAATCCTCCTTAGAGACCACTGCTGCCCACTGCTACTCTTCTGCTTCTGCCCTGCCCTGTCCTGCACCTCTCCGGCACTTTCTCCTCCTACCCTGTGTCTTGGCACTGTTTCCTTGTGGGAGGAGTGTGTTTACCTGCTTTGCCTTACCTTCCACTCCTGTTGCAGCTTTCTCTTTGCCCCGCTAATGACTCCAAGACAGTTATTAGCATTAAAAACAAATAAAAATTGCATTATGTAGTGCTTTTAGAAGTGGTAAATGCAGCCTGTGAGCCTGTGCTGCTAACAGATAAAATACCTTCTGATAGGGCTGTAAAAAAATCACTTTTCACCCACTTTATCCTCCCAGACAACTGAAGACGACTTCTAGCCTCTAATCCTGTTTTAAGAGGCTCAAATGGAGCCTGTGTATAATTACGACCTTCACAGTTAGCGCTGACAGGAACCATGTCAGGACACCTGCTAGCTCAAATGCCGCTCACTTATTGAAAATAAATGCTTTACAGCTATATGAAAGACAAAGGGCATATGTAATAGTAGAAAGTAAGATTATTTTAAAGAGAAGTGAAACAAAGCTCGAGTTCTCGGCCAGCAGGGAAATCAAAATGTAAAACAAATATGTTTGAACACACAAAATATGACACTCTGCTTTCTCTTCCTCCTTCCGTATGATACAACCTATCTTCAAAACACTCAGTTATCTTACAAGAGATGTTATAATAGACTTCATAAATTTGTGTACATTTGTGTATATATTTATACATAAAATGAAGTATATTTTATAATGCAGTTCATATTATATTTCTCTATATAATATATATAATATAAATATATAATAGTCTTGTAGTACAGTTACTGTTATTGCTAAATGAAGGATTGACCCTAATTCCTGGAACGCACCAGAGGAAGAGGTCTAACAGCTTTTTCTTTGCCTAGACAGTTCTGCAGCAAGGAGCTTACTGATGGAATAATGTTGCTGCCTTCTGCTTCGTTTCTTAGGTTATTTTTGACCTAGCGATTGGGCTGAATTCCCAAATGAGTTCTAGATCATCTCCTGATCAGATATGGTCATGTACTCATGTAACTTTCCTTGTCCTACCAGGGCAGGAAAGATGGGGAAATATTCACTATTGTTTGTCCCATGGTTTATTTGAAACCAAAATCATAGCACAGTCCCCTTTCCTGTTCTACCCTGGCCCTAACTGACTTCAGTATCGTCATTTTGATGATGCCGTTCGGCTTGCATTTGCTTACCGAGGGGACTGTGATATCAAATATATAATTTGTTGGCCAGTAGTAGGGGCTTGATGAGACTGTAGAAGAGCTGTATACCACATTCATCACCACATCTGGTAAGTTTTCTTGAATGTTGCTGCAATCTTGTTGAATTAGGTGGCCCAGTGGGTTTCTGTCAGCAGAAGGATTATAATAGTTATATAAAATGAGCAATTACTGAGTTTCCCAGGGATGGTCCAACCACAGGGAATATCCTAAATTAAAGAAGCTATAACTGCCAGTATTTTTTTTCCTTAATCCTTTCAAACTTTGGCTATCAAATGCAATAATAAATTCTATTCCCTGTTGTTGTTCTTCAGAGGCTGTGCCTAATCCTAGAATTACTGGCCTCTGCACATCATTTCAATGGTAAATTACAGTTGGGACATGCTAACCCCAAATGTGAGTAAGAACTATTTCTAAATGATTGGAAGCTTCTTGGCACTTTATAGGTGATTTATAGTAATTAGCTTAGTCTTCATTCTCTTTTGATAGTTCATGTAAGATTAGTGCTATTTTCTTAGCATTAGAGCAGATACATCATTTTTCTGTTGAGAAAACTTTTTGGTAAAAACTAGGTTTCAGCTAAAAATCATTTTCTGTTAATTGCTTTCCCTTACTGAAAACTTCCTCTCTTTCTCTTCCCCCAGTATTATCAGAAGAATGATGGAAATCCGGAATGCTAATATTCATTAAACATTTCCATGGGAAAAAGGTTATTTTCTGAACAGCTCCAAAGTAATTTAAATTTCAGGATTATTTTAACTACTATTTTCATCAGAAAGGTAATAAATAGTATAAATAAATTAATGTTTTTAAAGTATGATCTAAATTTAGATATCTTCTGCCCAGTTCTCTAATGATGCATTCTGCAATTGCCTAACTAAAGAGACTAAAAATGTGTATGTTGAAAGAAAAAAAAAAAAAAAAAAGTGTGCCTCTGTGAGCAAAACTTTTGCTACTTATCTCTGTCATCAGTAAATAAGATTGAAATATCTGTTTATATGTCTGTTAAGAGCTACCCTCCTTTAAAATTATAATGACTAATGATTTTGTCATTTGGAGGATGGAAAGAAGGCAGTAAAGTTCAAAATGGACTTTATTTCTTAAAAAGGATGTCTTGCAGGGCTTATGCCTGTGACAGGGCTTTCCAATGAACATTAAAGTTAGAACTTTATTTAGACAAGGCCTAACATTTTAACAGTGTTCTAACATTTACACACAGGAGCGAACTTGGCCTTTGACTGACGTATTTCTGTAACTTTGCTGGTTTGTTTACTAGCAATTATACAATAGCTTTGCTCACTTTTGGAAACACATCGTTGTTCTTCATGATTTCTTAATTCTATGCTGCTAATTAGGAACAGGAGAAAACACAATCGAGCCACAGGGCAGATGAATGAAACTTTTATTGACTTCATTAAGAATTACACATGCTTAACTGGGACACCCTCATGAAATTCAGGAAACCTGTTCCAAATTCCGCCTTCCTTGGAGGCATCTTAATTTTTGAAGTTAGGAAAGCTTCTGAGGCTTCTTCAACAAATGCCATTTTGTAAGTGTGGACTAATATTTGGAGGTTAACAGGAGAAATAAAATCTAGGAGCTATTTTCAGATTAAGATCTTTATTCTGTCTTTAGGTATGTATGTGTGTGCACATATGTATATGTATATATATGTATGTGTGTGTGTGTGTGTGTGTATGTATTTTATATATATATACACATGCATACAAACATATGTCAGCAAAAAAAAGTCTCTCTAATCTGTAGACACATTGTCTAACACCCAGGTAGTTCGTAGAAGACAGTAGTCATTTCTGCTTCCAGTGTTTTAAGGTAATATCACATATAGGCAAAACACTTGTTTTCTCGTATGCCACTTATTCTATTTGATGTATATATTCTCTTTTAATAACTCTTACTTTGATGTTCATTAATGTTTTTCAGTAAATGATATTGCAAGATAGAGGTTCAAATTGTCTTTGAGTCATAATAGGAAAAATCTGCACCTCCTTTAGGGAGAATAGCAGACACAGCTACCATAAGTAGTTTTAAAAAGGTGAAGTATTATTTCAGTAAATACATTTAAATGTGATTCAGAGTTCCTCTTTTCCTTTGTTTAGGTCATTTGCTCATTTTTTTTATTATTTTTTTCTTATACTTCTTAATGTTCTTATGTAAGGTCCCAATTATATGTAATATGTGTCAGTTTAAGGACACTAATAGCACTATTCCTGCCCAGAAAATCATTTTTTTTCATGTGTTTAATTCTCATATTAACTAAATGTTTTATAATCATGTACATACCTGTCTAGAAGAGAGAAGACTTAAGTAAATCTGGCAGGCCTAAGTATTTTTGACAGTCTGGTTTTTAACATATCTCTGTCTCATTGTAAGTGTATGTACTTTTTATTTTTAAAACATAAAACTAACAGTACCACTTTCCTAGCTCTTTTAATTATTATATGCCTACTTGCTTTTATCTTTAATTTTTGTCCATTCTCTGGGAATAATTACAAACACCCTGAATTTACATGTGTTTTTTTATTAAATAGTCCTTCCCTTCTGTACTGAAAGCTTAAACATTAACGCTAAATTGTTTAAAAATCAATAGTGGAATTTCTGGTTGGTGCTGAAAGGATCTCATACTCCCATATGGAGCTATTACAAATGGTAGGCATGGGGACAAAAAGTTTAATTAAAATGATCTTTCTTGATCTAAGAGATGAATCTCAGAATGGTCTTTGACAACTTCCCACAAGGTAAGTTTTCACAGTCAGAATTCAACTTGCATTTCACCTTAAACGAACAAGTTACTCATCTTGAATACGTGTAAACAGGAGCAGAGTTTGACAACTTCCCAGGATAAATCTGTTTTAATATAGAAGAAAACAACCGGCCAACTTATTAAACTTTTAAAAGCAGCAATTCAATTCTAAATCTATTCACAGACTCCAAATATGCATGAACTGTAATGAACGCTAATGCTAATCAGTCAGTCAGTTAAATACAGCCAACTGTGAAAACAGCAATCCTGTGTCCTTAATAATGCGTAAGATATGGTATAGCCATGCCTGCCACACTGGAGTCATAAATTCATTACCTCACTCATCCTAATAAAACTGGGTTTCTAAATCTGAATTTCCAATAATGCAGGCCATCAATGTGATTTGGTTTGTTTGTAGAAAAGACTAGATGTCCTTGCCACTCCATTTTCACTCAGTTTACCCTTGCTGAAATTTAGAATAAGTTATTAGCCTTGGGGCTGTTGCAATGGACTTCTGTATCTGATCTGCAAAGACATTATATATATGTGTGTGCGTGTGTATATATATATATATATATGTATGTATGTACGTGTGTGTGTGTGTATCTATCTATTTAGCTTGACTCAGCCACGAGTGCAGTTCAGTGACCCTGTCTGTACACAAAAGTTCAGTACATGTATTTGCAAGACAGGGAACTAGATGTTGAAAGAATATGTGAACAATTGAATGGCCTATATACTTGGTTGGATTATGGCCAGGACCTGAAGAAGCATCTGCATTATATAAAATATTAAGAGGCAAAATGACACACTGGGCATGTGTCTGAAAAGCTTGTTTTACTTCAAGTAGCCAGGAGGGATATCTTCTCTCACTTTTCTTCCTCTCATTTCATTTTCAAAGCTGCTTCTCAAAATAATTAGTAGCTATTGTCAAAAGTGTTATAAAGTGAAGATACAATTTTATATTGCTGTTGTATATAAACTCATTTTTTACTGTTGTCATTAATATGAATTCTTGTTGTCACAATCTGAATCTCCAGCCCTGGATTTCAAAAAGAATTGTGCTAGGTTTTGTGGTACCCCACAGACAAATAAAGGTGAAGTCAACACAAAGTGACTGATAAATCCAATTAAACCTGTTTATTGACTACACAAGAGGAATGACTAAGCAGTCAGGAGTGTAATCCTAACTATTTTATACTGTATGTTATACTACACAAGCAAAAATGGAACTTTCTCTACAGTACATTATCAGTGAGTTGGAAAAGGTTGAAGAAAAGGGGAAAAGGAAAGGAAGAGAAAGAGAGACAATAGGAAAGAGAGAGATCACCACCCTAGGTTCCAGCAACATCTTGTCCCAGGTTGTCCCTGACCTGAGGTCCCTGGATGGTGGCCAGCCATTACCTGCCTTATCTTGCACCTTTCATAGTTTCTCTTTTTCCGAGACCCTCCCATCAGGTGGAGTTTTGTCTGAAAGTTTGAGCAGGTGTACTGCGTCATTCACAAAGTTCTCAGAATGAGTCTGGGGGTTTAAGGGGTCCTGGTGGTCAACTCTCTATTGCCATGACCAAGGTATTACCTTTTTGGGTGCATGCACCCTTAATCTTTACTCGAAATGGGGGAGTTTGCCTACACAAGACTTGCTGTCTCCCATCACCTACCGGCTCTGAAAACAGCTTGTTGAAGGCATACTTCATATATCACGTCCATGACACTTATGCATTTATTTTTAGAGTAGGTTACTGACTAAATATGAAAAATAAGTAATGCTCTAATATTGTACTTCATTTCCCAGTGAATGATAATAGCAGAACTTAAAAATAGCTGATCATATATGATCTGTTGCTGCAGTCAGTATCAACATGATGAAAGCACGATGCAGCTTGTTTTCTTTTTTCAAATGGATATATTTGCCCTGAATAAGACAATTTTTCCTCTGCATCAAGCAATTTTAGATCATAACTCTCATTTTAATTCAGGGAAAGACTTTCAAACAACGGATGAAAACTCCTTCCCTCTATTTAGCAAGGTAAGCATTGTAACTAGCTTGATGAAATCATCTGTAAGGGATGTATGCTCCAAATACTGTGCTTAGGAACCTTTTCTGTATGAAAATTGAAGAAATTGATGCGTTTGCTCAGTTACAACTATCAGATTTCGAGTTTTGTCTATAGGAGAGTAGTTGACTTCATATCTTTAGCTGATTTATCCTAATTTTGAATATTCCTTTGCAGACATAGCCCAAAAGTAAGAGATTCTTATGGAACAAGGTAACTGTCCCGCTGAGCACATATACAGGATGTGGCAAAGTCTTGTTTTCCTTTTGAGTTGTTGATATGTAGTGTCATAGGGAAGTTCAGAAATATTTCACGATGTGCTGTGATGTGAGAATTGTTTTTATTTCCTGAATAGATTTTAACTCATTTGGAAGAAAATCTCACTCCTGCGGGTGCATGCACGCACAAATTCTGCAAGTTATTTAAATAAGATAGGAAGACATATTCGAATCCTTCTGAATATCAAGATGTGTTACAGACAACTCCAAAAGCAAATGGGGCTGCAGAGGACTAGTATGCCACCCTTCCTCGTCCTGATCAGTATTTCGATTTACAGGTGGACTCATTCTCCAGACACTTTACATAAGCTTTCTTGTTCAGGGATGAGCTGAACAAGACTTTATTAAAGTTGGCATTAACAATTATGGCTATAGTTTTTTTGTTCCTTTATATCTTGAAAGGCAACTTTCACCCTGACAGTAAATTTTTGACAGTTTAAATGACAAGGGTTGTTCCCCCCCCCATTTGTTCTTCTTTTCAGTAGTATAGCTTCAGCTTTTTCTAAAAGAAGTGCTGCTGGAGAACCTGGACCTCTATTGATCCATTTATAGCTTTGTAAAGTTTTCTTTTTTTTTTTTCCTTTTGCATTTGAAAGGCGGGGGGGGGGGGGGAGAGAAGCAGGGATATTATCATAGTTGTTACTGGTCTCTAGGAATATCTATATTTTAGTCCACAAACCATGACATTTAAGTATTGGCTGGGAACTTACATGGGTGTGTCCTTATTAGTACTCTCCATCATGTGAATACTCAGATTCTCTTTTTTTTCCCACTCTATTTTGACTTCCTGTGACCTCACCTTAAGTTAATGAAGTGCTGTAAAACTTAGTTTTTGCTTTGAGGCACCAAAGCAGACAGGAGGACCAAGTAATTTTAGCAGTAGGAACCAAGCCTTTAGCAGAGATAGGAGGAAACAGAAAATAAAGAGCCCTGAGAACTTCTGTGCTTTCTCTCCTGATGCTGGCATTGGCAATGGAAATATTTTTAGATTTATATAAAGCACTCTGTGAGGTAGAACTTTTTCTGTCTTTTTGCAATCAGCAGTCATGAACTCAATTTCATTTTTCATCAGAGCAATAGTCATGCATGTTCTTTTACCTTTACGCTTCCAGATTTTGTGTACTGAAGAGCAGTGCAGGCATTAGCACATTTGTTGTGGAAGAAGAACCCCTATCAAACTAGACTGAAAATGAACCTTGAAAGAAAGTAGTATCTCTGAATGTTTAAAATTATATATGAGTGCTCATCATAAAGGAAGTTAGCAGTTATCTTTCTTGTGAAAGATAATGAGGCTTAGGTGCCAACATAGCAGAAGGCACCTTAAACATTTATACATTTTGTCTGAATTCCTTTCAGAAAAGGTAGTAGTGAGATGAGCTGTGCCTCTTTTGATTCAAAGATAATTTTTAGCCTTGATTGCAAGAACATGGGGGTAGGTTTAGCTCAGTAGGTTAGAGCGTGATGCTGCTAATGCCAAGGTCACAGGCTCAGTCCCCGTATGGGCTACGCTGAGAGTTGGACTAGATGATCTCCAGAGGTCCCTTCCCACCTTGCCATTCTGTGATTCTATGAACAGCTTGCAACAGCTTCTTTTATCCGATATCATCTATAAGCTAAAATAACTTGGATCAAGTCAGCTTCAAGTAGGGACGGGGAGAAGAAGGAAACAGCAATTAAAAATGCTCATTTTTGCTTAGCTTTTTTGCCAAGCTTTGCTAACTGAGCCCAGCTCAGCTTTGTAGGCTTCCTCTATCTTAACCTGAGGGAGGGAGGTTCCCCTCGAAGGAGACTCAGGGCAGGCATCTGATTTAGTCACTAATCTGCTGCCCAGAGGAGCCTCTGTCTTGCCCTCCCCAAGGCTCGCAGGAGGAACTGCAGATAAATCTCACTAGGATAAAGTTATCCTTTGCGTAGATCTCACAATATGTCATCGATGAGATGCAATCTCCCTGTTCATGATATACGACACTTCAAAACCGTGTAGAGCTGAGTGTGCCGTACGTGGTTCGTGACCCCACTGCCTGACCGTATTTGTTTGACAACAGATATGTACAGCAATGTGCTGGGTCTGAGTTTTCTAAATGTTCCAAATCTGGGTTTAACAATATTTGCTCGGGCACTGAGAAAGTCTGGGAATTTGATCTTGGCACATATTTGGAGCCAAAAATACAGAGCAGCAAACGGGCCTATGAAAGGTCTGGCCCAAATTCCTCTCTGTTCTCCCAAATGTCATTGTGAGCGTTCTCAGAGACATTTAGACTCCTGACAGACTTAATCATGCCAGCATATCTGAATCCAGCGTGCTGGACCTGTCAGAAGCAAGTCTCAGTCAGCATATTAATTCACTAGCTTTACAAATGTTATTCTTTAAAAGATTTGGGGGGGGGGGGTATTTTAGATTTTTGTGATGTAAACACAGCATTAACACCTGCTGCAATTGCAGCCTTAACAGCCTGTGTCCCATTACACATACCTGCAAGCATGCTTGGGAACGCGAACGAATTACTCTTTACTGGAGAACATTTTTCATCCCTCAGTAAAGCATATTCACTTAGGGGTAAAATGGCACCTAATTTCACTCAGAGAGTGCTCTAGCAAAGTCTACTCAGGCAATCAGCAAGGTAATGCAATATTAATAATATCTAGAGTGTAAGTATATGCCTGTGTTTCCTTTGCTCATGTCCTTCGCGGTACCTAAGATGGCCTTCTATCCACAGTAATCTCTTCACAGTTTTCCTTTGTACATTAAACTCAAAATAAAGGTGATGATCATGTGGCAATAGATGCCAAATTCAGCTTGCTCAGCCATACGTCCTGTGACTAGCTAATAAGTGCCCTAGCCTGATGCGTCCCTTCGGGATGTTTCTTGCTTTGCAGGTAACAGTTCTGTCACTTTTGAGATTGAAATACCTATTGTTTCTTCATTAGTTTGCTTAGACCAGTGCCAGCTGTTGTATGAAACTTGTTTGGTTTGAGATTTCATTATGAATTTGAAATGATCCAGATTAACTCGAGAGATTGTCTTAAAACATCTCTGGTAGACTGGGACGATTATGCTTCAGAGCCAGCTGCTGACTATAGCACGAAATAAAAACCACCACACATCTCACAAGTTTGTTTGGCTTTAAGCTTAAATTCAGTGCCCAAATAGGAAGGCCTGAACTCTCAGTGCTGAAGTGGTTAGATTCATTCACTTCTTTTGGACGTATGCATCACGGGAGCATAGTTATTATTTTTAGCAATACCGCAGAAAATGTTACCTTCCTCCTATACAGAACCCTGTTTTAAGTAATAAATTCTTTTATAATTACCATAGTATTATTGTACTGTCAAAACATTCTCTTCAAATAAGAACATCATTGTAGCCAGTGCTATAAAAGGAACACAGATTCATGTAGCCATCATAAAGACGTCACAGTCTAATACAACTAAATGCAGAGAAAACGGAAGAGGGGAACAGAAATGCCCAGGTCATGTGCTAACGTAATCCCAGACAGCCTATATCGCATCAGCCTCTATGAACCAACTTCGCGCTTGTTTCACTTCCCTTAAGAGTAATCCAAATTTCTTTCATTCAATGTATAGCTGCATAAAGCAGATTTCATTGCAAAATAAATTGTGGCTATTTTTTTTCTCTGACTCAGAATGCAATCTGTTATTTTTCTTTTTAAGTAATAGGTAAAATATGATTTTTTTTTTCCTAAGATATATTTCATTTTTACTTTCTAAAAGGATGCAACATGCAAATAATTCCACAGGCTTTTGTACTGGTGATGTTCTTGGCTTGTGCCAACACACTTATTTAAAGTTCAAGAAGTATGGAAGTACAGGATATACTCTTTATTCTCCAGAATCTGATTCCTTTCAGAAAGAATTTTTACCTGTAAACTCCAAGAGGCAGAAGCAAGGTGTCCGCTTGAGGGTTTTTAGCTATACAGGTTCTTAACAAGTTCTACTGTTTCTATTTTAGTTAATACAAAGATTTGTGGTTAGCCTGGGAAATTTAAGATGCAAAGGTGAATACTTATGTGAAAAGTATATTATTAAGCATACTGTCAATTTTTAAAAGCATACTTTTAAAAATCAAATGAGACTGTCTGGTCTACGTTTCAGATCTCTGAAATAGGTGCATAGCCAGTGCCCAGCTTGGGTACTTGGGCTAGATGCTGGAACTGTAGCGCTAAGAGCTTCAGTCTCGTGGCTGAAACATCTTCAGGTACTTGCATTATGGTTATGAGAAGGAAAAGGAAATTTGTGGAGTAGTGGAGAGGGTCCTCTGGTCTCAGTCTCCTGACATTGGCTGTGTTGCCCTTGCATGGATCTTCTCTTCTATTTTACTTTTGCCCAGAGCTGAGCAAGTCTGATGATTGTTTAAAATACTGAAGTTTAGATTTTTTTTTTTTTTTTTTTTTACTGTGGCTTGCTTTTGGAAGTGCACATGCGCTACAGAATAGGCTGTGTTTCACTCAGATTTAATTTGGAGTAGCAGTGTTTAACTCCCGTTATGAATAAGCTTTATGCAGTAGTGATAACTAAACTTACAGAGCCTCTCGTACTGAAGCTTCTCAACTTATTTTACAAACTTAAAATATAAACGAAGGTCACTCGGTCCCAGAAACAAGTGGAAAAATGAAGTTGCAAAGCATATCATACTGAAGAAGCTTTTGGCTGGACAGCATTTGACTGCTGTGACATGGGAATTCACACTTCCTAACCAGTCAAAAAAGCTCACAAAAATTCTAAAAAATGCAAATGGCCAGATATTGACTAAAGTTTTATCTAAAAATGACTTTTCTATGAAAAGAATATGGGAAAAGGAAATCCACCCATTCCTCACTAGCAATCTTAACAGAATTGATGTTATTTTGTAAAGACAGAAATTAACTAAATTATTTGAATATTTTACAAAGAATATATTGTGCATCATCTGTTTTGATGGCCACCAAACATGGGTGCCATATCTTGTTACTTTATTTTGTTGTTATTTTTTCTCTTAGGAATGAGCAGTTGTCCTTTGATTTAAGTTCTAATTCTTCTGCCTCGTTCTCCTACTAGTGTGCCTTCCCCCTGAGGGAACCAGGCATTTTAAACTCATCTCTCTTATCTCTCTGTGGTTTGAATTTCTTAATATGGGGACTAATTCTGTCTCTTCTGGTTCTCCTCTGCACTCTTCAGCACTCCAGAAGCATTCCAGCTCCTTCCTTCCTTCTAGACTAGCAAGATACATAGGGCTTTCCTGAAGGTGTAGGATGAGTGGGGATGGCTTCACTCCAAAACTCACCCGAGCATGAAGGCTCAAATGTTCATGGAGCTGCTGCTCAAGTTGTAGTAAACCAAGAAAAATAATATAGAAAATTTTAAAAGGTTATTATGGGGGGAAAAAAAACATTGCTTCCTCTGTCTTAGCCTGAGATTTTGCTAGTTAGAGGAGCTGTAACTAAAACTTTTAGAAATATGGAAGAGCCAATGTTGATTTGAAAAAAACAACAAACAGAAAAACACTCTGGGAAACTTGGCAAATCTGGCTCAGGTTCTGAGTTTTTAACAGTCAAGGCTCTGGTTTGCTTGGTTCTGGGCACTTCCACATGGCTTTAAGAATGTTCAGCAGCCTCTGAATTTCATAGAAATTTTTTAAAAATGTGTCAGACTAAATCCCAAATCTGAGCCTGTCATTTTGCATTCACTTTAGTTGCACATAAAAATCTACAGTCTGCAAAAACATCATGCGGTGCGTTTAGATGTATGCATCACTGGAGCAGTTCAGCATTTCTCCTGCTGACGAGGTCTGCACGGGAGTGTTGCTCCTGCTACTGCTGCTCTGGCCTCTGCCCCGTGAGGATGCTAGCTCGGGACAGCAGCAGCAGACCACAACCCACAAGGACTCTTGTGCTTAGTCACCATACAAGAACTATCAGCCGATCAGCCAGCCTGGTCCGTGTGCACAGGCGCCAGGTAGCAGATAAAACATGTAACGTTGTCTAATTAACTGCATTGTGTCCAAGGCACTTGCTGTTCAGACTTGGAAAGCCACCCAGATTCCGGGCTCTTGAGAAACAGCTTCTAGTTGGGTAAAACTGCTCACCTGTAAGACTGCATATGTGCAACTGAAACAGAGTAATCACTGCTATCGATGTCTTATGGAAATCTCCTGCAGAGGTGATGAGCTTGTAATAAAGCAAACTTAAGGAAAGCTATCTAGGTAATTTTCAGTTTTTTAAGTAAAAGTAGGTCACCCCCTGCATTTGTGTTGAAAACAAGATATTAAAGCAGTGCCAAGTAATGAAACAAGATCCTGAGAGAAAGAACCTAAGTCCATGGTGCATCTCCGTCTTTTTCTTATCTCAAAGAAGCCTACTCTTAATCTGTCATTCAGTCTTTTTCCCTCCTTATCCATGAATCAATGGTTATGCATGGGCCTGTTCCCTTCGACTTCCCTTCTGGGCATAGCAGCCGCACTGGTGCGCCGGGAGCCAAGCTGCTGGCCATGGCACTTGCTCTTGGTGAATGGCTCAAGTTCTGCAAAGTGGCTCCTCGGCCTCCGTGTTGAACAGAGGAAGAACAATCTGGTGGAGACACAACTGTCAACAGGTATAAGGCTATCCTCTAAACCTTCCTTCAAATGTGTGGCATGGGGGCTATGTCCCAGAACTGGAGAGGGTTACAGTGTTGTGGAGGTGCTGGACATAGCTACAGCACCAGATGTCCCATAGGCAAGGTCCATACCAGGGATGGAAGGAGCCTTTTTCCACACCAAGGCAGGATATTTATATAGGACAGAACTCGCACTGTTATCCTTCGAATATGTTTCATCACATGAGAATAGAAATAAAGAAGGCTGAGCTCTTCATATAACAGTGAAAAGTGTGAAATCTATCAGAACACATTCAAATCAGGTATTAATTTCATAACGGTCCCATTTCTGTGCCTGTCATTGCTACCTCATCTGGGCTTTCTCGTCTGTTCCGAGGTGCATTTCTTATTCTAACCTTAAAATGCTGCTTAGTGCAATGCAGTTCAGAGAGATTTCTGTTTTCAATAATACATTTGCCATAATGCTTTTGTTCCTTTTTCAGACCTTTCTGAAATCAGGCACCGCAATCTACTGACATGTTGACAGTTTTGCATGAATTAATGAGAAAGGAGTTGGAAGGGGCTAGCAAAGATTTATTTGTTATTATTAAACTGATCATGTATCCAAGATTTTATTCTGAAAGGAAAATTAAGTGAAGAAGGTGTTTGAAATGTATGATTAAAAATATATTCAATTCTTCGATATACTATACATAATTTTAAGAAGTAAGGCTGCTGTCTTGAGGTAGAAATTCTTGTTCTAAATCATAACTAGGACTGTCTTGCTGGCATTGCTTAATGTGCTGAGAGGAAATGAAAAGGGATGCATGTTTCCAACACTGAGAAAAAAATAAGTCTAAAGTAAGTTGGTCATTTAATAAATAGGAACTACTTTTTTATTTAGTTCCTTTTGCTTAAAAAGAAAAATATGAATCATCTGTAATAAGAAATACAAAGATATAAAATGTAAACATACTTGCTGGAGATTTTCTTATACATGCACTTTTTTTTTGGTAAAAAGCTAAATGCATAATCTAAATGATCCAGGCATGGAAACGACACCTAATCTTTTTGAAGCAACTCATTGTGGAATGCATTAGGTTAGTATATCGTATAAAGCTTGAACTACCTTGACTTCCACATACTCCTTTTTTGTACTCATGTTTCCTTTAACACTTCAGCCTTCCCTGTACATTTTGTATTTGGCTTTGCACTTGCCTGCTCTGTGGTAATAACCCCAGGCAAACTGCACAACTGCTGCCGGCTTCCAGCAGCAGAGGCCTGGCCCTTACCAGACAAGGATTGCATGGCACATGCCAGCTCAAACACGGACACTTCCTTTTTTCTGTTTTCCTGCCTGTAGAGGCCAACCAGCCAAAGATGAAATTTCTCCATTCCTGGAACATCTGGCTTCGACTCTCAATACTCGTAATTATCCTCCTGTTCCCAGCTCACTGCAGGTGCAGTGCAGGTTCCCAGAGAACACAGGACTACAGTAGACAAGTTTATCTATAAATCTTTTGTAAATGCTTGCCGTATGATTTAATGTACCTTAATATTTCTATAATTTATGCTGCAAAAGTGTCTTATTGATAAAATGTCCATTGGAATAATATTACATTAGAAGGTTGTGAAACCAAGAGCAAAATCTTCAACTCTTAAAAAATATAAAGCATTGTATTTCAATCACGTTTCTGTGTTTCAGCATTTTATGCTGCTGCAGACCCTTTACCGTCTACCTCTATATCACTCCTCATTCACTTTTTATCTCTTGTCTCAACATAGGCTTTCATTTCTCAGTGGCTTTTTTATCTTCATCTACCACATCTTCCTCACCACCTGACCGGTTCTTGCATCCACCTCACAGGATAATCCTGGAAACACACTAAAGGAGGTAGAGTGAATAGGAAATGAATTTCATTAAGCTCCACAAAGTTACTGTTAAAAAAAATCTTGTGTTATTGTGCTGAGAGGAACAGCTGCGTGCATCAATTCAGCTCCAAGGCAGGAATCTGCAGCTCCCTTGATTTTTCACAGAGTTACACCCACCTGCATTGCGTCTGAATTTCCCTCTGTGGTGGGTGATCCTGCAAGTCACTTGAGAACACCTGTGAGTTTCTTGATTTTCCATTAAAATCACCTCACTGACAGGTGTGAGACTTTGCAGCACTGATGTTATTTCTGTGAATGTTCTGCTAAAATGTGTTACTATGCAGGAGTATATGGTCTTAGGAACTGATAAAGTCACTTGCTTCTTCTGGGAGGGATAATGTTTAGTCATATGAAATAACATGATATAGAAACAGGTCCGTTTAGATCTGAAGCCTGAAAGGAGCTGCTTATGATTTTTGTCTTAGATTTAGGTATACGTTCATTGTGCTTAAAGGGAACTAATTAAAAATACGAAGACTTCAGGATTTAGGAAAATATTCTGAAAAGGGTCCTGTATGGCTTACAAGCCTTATAATTATCATAATAAGGTAGAGCTTTCAGTGAGGCTTAGTGTCCTAAATACCTAAAGGCCAGAATTATTTCACAGATATTGTCGATCTCTTAATCTGTCAGTTTAGTTACTGGGGACCAAATCTCCAAGAGGGAGCTACAGCACGAGGGACGCACAAAGCCTGAGAGACAACAACCAAGGAAGAGTACAGCCCTGCAGCTGCCCAGTAAGGAGACAACATGCCTGGGAGCAGGGAAAGGGGGGAAAGCATGTCTTGGGGTCTCACCCTTCCTGCAGGGGTCTGCTTATGCATTTTGCCTCAAAGAGTCACAGAATAAAAGTCATGCCTAACTTTGGGAGCAGAAAGGAGACAATCTTTTTCCAGGAAGACTCAGGGAAGGAAGGAAGCAGGGGCCTTGGTTCAATTCCTCTTCCTGCTCCTGGCCTGTCCTGCACCTTCAGAGGTCCTGCTTTAATCACCAGCCTTTAGGAAAAGCTGTGAAGGGGACTCTTCACCTCTCCCCCTCACATAAAATGGGGCCAATTTACAAGAAATAAATAATTAAGGATTCTTTGATTTTGAGAAACAGCATGACTCACCTGTAAAGCACTGATGTGTATACTATAAAACTCTAGTGTATACTCTATGTGTATACTGAAAACCTCTATTGCCTTAATCTTTGATATGTGGCTGGAAATTCCATTCTATATCAAGAGAAAATAAAAGAGATCCCTTCCTCTGAGATGAGGTTTACGAAGTCTTGGACCACATATGGCTCTCGAGCAGGTTGAGGACGGTTTGTATGCTGCACATTTGTTGTGCGGCTAGTAGTGACGCTGTGAGCTGGTGCAGCGGGTTGTGGAGTAACCTGAATTTCCATCTGTGGCAGAAAGCCCAGGTGATAATGCATTGACTTAAGGCTTGACTGCATCCTGGCTAATCCAGTTGCACCCAGGAATGAATGGATGGGACTCCTAGGAGCCACAATGATCTCCTGCCTGTGAACCCCACCAAGAGCTCCTGCTCGCCTCAACATCCAACACGTGACATGTATGGTGGCTTTCAGTCGTATGGAGGTTTTGGTATGCAGCTCATAGAGGCAAGGAAGCTGGTAAATGTAAAAAGGCAGGGTACTCTTAAGGACTAGAGACACCTGGTTCCCAGTCCCTGATTCAATGGTTGGTTTATGTATTTTAAATGTGTTCTTCTCTTATATTTAACATTTACATTATAAATCTTAAAATATATAAACCCTGGAACAAGGACAGGGAGCCAGATGTCTCTGCCCCTTGGTGAACATTCCTCCCGCAAGGCTGCAGAGGCGTACTCATACCCATTCCTTCTGTCTTTTTAGCACAGTTAATTTTTAATTGTTTAAAAAGTGAAATAGTTTCAAAAGTAAAGTTTGAAAGGTGACCAAAATAGCCCACTGTCTTGAAAAGTTAGAAGAGAAGAACTTGACACACAACCCCCGGTACCTCATGTTTGGTTACTAGTGATATGGGAGTCCGCTAGATGTGGTTACTACACGCCTCTGGCACTTAGTCCTTCAGGTGATACAAGCGAAGGAAGGTGCTTGTGGATCCTGCCAGGCATCAGTTAGACACTGAACACTCAGTCCTGCTAACTCTGCAAATGTGTTACAGAAGTGCCCATTGCCTAAACGTGCCCAGAATTTAAACATTAGGCAGCTGGTTTAATGGTGAAAGCAGAAGACTGATAGACATTAGGCATCTCCAGGATGATATGGGTAGCTGAAGACTGGGGTTTTGGATGCAGAGACCTTAAAATCAATGATTGTTTGGAAAATCCTACTAAGTAATATTTAGATCTATGGATACCTAAATAACTGCGACAGTTTGATCTGCAATGAACTGAATGTGCTTCTTGTGTGTTATTTTAAGACTTTGCCCTTACATTTTGTTTTCATTCTGAAAGCAGTTTCCTAACATGACTCAGAGGGAGACTGTCATTAGTAAGTCATTAATGAGTCTGTAACTTAGACTGTATGCATTACATGTCAAGTGAGAATTATTTCAATGAAATGAGTTACTTTTCTGTCTAATCAGTAGGACTGATATTCATTCTTGGCATCCCTTTACTCTGAGAGGCTTAGTCATTTAGCTTGAAATACACTAATTAAAACTGCTACTTTCAGCCTGTATTTCTGTTTCTCAACTAATTAACCAGAGACGTATTTTGTTTGTCTTACTAGGAAAAGATACTTTGAAAAAAATCTGTCCCATTTCCTAGGATGCCTTGTTAAGAAGTTACATACACACTTATAAATCATATAGCTAGAGAACAAATTATAAAACCTGGTGTACATACACAACTATTTAAAACAATCATTTATATTGCTAATATTTTTGGTATTGTGAGCTTCAGGGCATAAAATCGAATGGAACTGGCAGGAGTATGGTACCACATGTCAGTAAAAGTCATATGATTTTTTCAGGGTCATCTCCCAGGACTGTCACAAAACAGGTTATGTTAAAGAGGTAAGCTGAGCATCAGCTTTGAAATTCCTGTTTGATGAACTTGTGACCTTCTTATACTTCATGTACAGCATTTTTAAGCATCAGAAAGAGAACAGATGAGGAGAAAGTCCAAGTGAATACTAGGACTTCAGAGGCCAAGTAGTTGGATACTATTCAGTGAAATGAAAGCCTATGGGAACCAGTGCCCCATACTGCGAATATTTGCATATTCATTTCATTTTGTTGAATGAGCAGTTTGTTGACTTAAAATAATGGATATCTGCAGGTAGCACTATTATTATTATAGCTCAGGCAAGGACCAGGGTGAAGGCCTAAGCTTCAGCATGAGCCAGGGGAGACCCAGCTGGGCTTCCTGCAGCTCCTTCTTACCCAGCTCTTCTCCCAACAGCCGGATCCCAGGTCACAGCTGCACTGTGTCAGCACTGGCCTTGAGCGCAGGCAGCCAAGCCCTTGGGTATGAGGTGCACACAGGGTCCTGACAGTGAGATCGGGGTTTTTGAAGGAATTCTGCCTGATCCAGTGCTGTATACCTCATTTTCTCATAGCTTTCCTCGCTCTATGATTTGTTTGTACATCAAAGGTAAACATAAAATATGTCTTGTTCCAGAAGAATATGTTTCTAAGGTACTGTTTATACACATACACATAAGCACAAGGGATTAATTTTCTGTAGACTAGCACCATGTTCAATATCAGTGTAAAATCCTATGCAAAACATGAACTGTCAGTTGTGATAAAATGGTATTGCCCTCTGAGAACTCATTTCCCTTCATAGGCATCACTGAATGCATTGTATTCCACATTGCTCTTAAAATTACAGTTAGCTATGAATATCCTGTGACTACACTGCAGTTAAAACTAGATAGAGATTTGTATTTAAAATAGGGAATAAATCCCTGAATATAGCACTCCCAACCTTGTAAGCAGCTCCTGGGGCCAGGTCTGCCTTAGCATCACTGGGGTTCCCCCTGAGCACGATATTCCATGTATGTGTTTCCCTTGTTCGACTCAGTCATACCCTTTCCTCCCCAAACTTAGGATCTTACTTTTAAATTATAAAATGACTGTTCCAGTAACCTAAAAGCAAACCTATTGCTTTCTGAATAATACCTGTTTTGAAATATACAGTCTGTACTTTCTTCAATGCCTCTTACAAAAGTGTCATGGAGTCGCGGAGACTGAAAAGCTCACTTTTAGCTGTCACTGAAATATGAATCATGGCCCACTTTTAAAAATGCATTAATATTTTAATTGTTTTCCTAATATAGTAAGCATAATTCTTTCTAGCTACGTAACAATGAAAACTGATGGAAATTTTCATGAATGAATAAATTTGATGAAGGTATTTGTCATGAAATTGATGCTCTCCACAATTCAGGCTTCATTTATGTTCATTACGTACCTCAGTCATCACTATTAGGAAGAAAACCTTGCAAATGTGAATTACAATAAGCAGAGGTAGTGCAGGTGTTGTAAGCCTGCACAAAACTTCCCCCTTCCCCAAAACTATCATTAACTGTTTCCTTGCTGAAAATAGTATAAAAAATAATCAAATGCATAGAGTAACTACATTTCAGTGCCACATTCACTATCAACATCATTGAATCAGTGACAGTTCACATGATAAAATGTTTTGCTACCTCACGATCTTGATGCTTACTGAGTTGCATGACAAATTTATCATTTTCAAAACTTTAAATTGAATTTCATGTGATATTCTTTGTGAAGGGCCACTGAAGTAAGAAAAATACTCCTGTTTACAAATAAGCATATTTTTAAGTGCTCCAATAGACTGGGATATCTATAAATTTGTCATACAAATGACACCGGTCATCACTGAAACTTCTGAGGATTTAGATGACTAAAATAAAGGTGGCATAAATCATGTTTGTAAAATGATTTGAGATCCTAACACAGAACAGTGTCACTAAAGTCTAGAATGTTATCAAATTTTATAGTTTTTAATCACAGTGTTTCACAAAGTTAGGCAAACTTAACTTTATTCAGTTCACCCAGTTGAATTATAAAAATACAAATAGAATTATCCATGTAATGTACAGTGTCATAAGAAGGTGAGAAAACTTTAATTACAACAAGGAAAGAAGAGAAAAAAAAAAATCAAAAGCTGTGAGTAATCTTCTCAAATATAGACCAAGAGTGTTATAGATGCAATTGGAATAACAAGTCATAAAGGCTTTTTCTATGTTTTTTCCTCCCATGGAAGTGGGATAAATTCCTTCCCTTCAATGTAATATATGTTGAATTTATTTGGTCTCCTCTATTGCTCCTCTACTCTCAGTAAAGTCCTTTATTATTTCAGCTTAATCTTCTCTGTGATTTGAGCCTTTCATTTTGTTGTATTGCTTTTGGGAGCTAATGTTTTGCTAATGTTACCTGCCATTGGGTATGGTGCTGTGCATGTTCATTGGGGTCCTCCAGACCCGCTGCAGGCCTTTAACTGTGATGGAGCAAACCGGCAGTGGTCTGAGAACAACAGAGCCCTTAGGGATAGGTGAACAAAAGAAATAAATGTGGCCACCTGATGGGGAGAAGCATGAAGGTGAGCTAAACAGTTATGTTATGAAATCTTCCCTATTTTCCTTAAGAATTGGTTCAGGGAAGCTATTTTCCCCCATTTACTCGGAGAATCACGTGTTCTGCACTGGTGCTTCATGAAACTGTCTCTTGGGTTGATTAGATGCGAGTACAACAGGCTGGACATGTAGTTAAGGATAAATGACATTTCATCTTCTCCACTAACTTACCATTTAACTTTGGAGAAAAGATGGCTTGTTTTTATCAAGAAATGACAGGATAGTTCATGATTTGATAAGGGGGAAGTGATTCTGAGACAGACAATTATGACTTGGGGAATTGTTGCCAGTCCAAAATGTACTTACATCCCTCTTGTTCTTTGTTGCCCAGACTAGTTGTCTCATCACTATTACTGCTGCCTTTCAGTCAAAGATAGTCAAAAACGAGATGATTAAAACACCTTTGGATAACCAGTACATAGAAAAGAGAGTTACTTTGCCTAAACCAGAAACAAATGAAGTACTTTTCACTCCTACATAGCACAGAGCATAGCAAAGTTCAGCTGCAGATGTACTGCTCAACATACAACCTTGGTACAGTGGAAGAATAAATAAGTAGGATTCTGAGCTGTGCTTCTAGGAAATCTAGAAATTATCACTTTCATCATAGTTGTTTAGGTTGTTCTTGTGAGCCTTGACTTTCATCTGAAAGGTGTGGAAGTTAAGGTATCAGAAAAAAGTAATCAAAATTTGCCTTTGTCTTCTGCAAACTTCAGTGAAGAAAACAGGTGATTTGGGATCTAGGTCATTCCATGAAAGGCTGGAAAGATGCTGTCTTTGGCTTCGAGCTTCCAGGATCACGGAAGATCAGCCACTGATGGCTCAAGCTCTGATCCTCAGGTGGCCTCATGCTCATAAATCCCAATTTGCCAACTGGGCTCACAGTAACATTGGAGTCCCAGGCAGACAGAGCTCAGAAATGTGTTTCAAGCAATCACAATGTTTAAAACACTCTGGAAACAAATCTTCTATCATAATGGCTACTATAAAGAGTGCAAGTTCCTTTAAACTGTAAGCCAAAATGTGTCCAACTAAAAAGTACTGCTGCTTGCAATTTAAGGTGAATAATCCATGTTTTAGCTGAAGGAAATAAAGGGATATCTACTTTGGCCTATCTAGGTGATAGACATTTAAAGGGGATATGCAGCAAAAAATAAAGGTAGGTAACATTAATTTCTCTACTAGTGCTTTTTTATGACTGTATTAAAAGTGTCTGATGTCAGTAAATCTGACTGTAAAGTAACAAAGAGGGGATAAATTAGGTTTTAGCACAAAGGATTAGGTCAAAGGTCCGACATATCTAAACCACAACTGTTGCATGTGCTGTCATGCAGTATTCCAATACCAATTTATTTGCATTCTGTTTTGATGCATCTACAATTACAAATATCTGAAAGACATCTCTTATTTATAAAAAGCTAGAAGGGAATTAGAAATCCTATGATTACTGCTATCTAGATCCCAATTCTGCCTTTGAGATGTTGATGCTTGGGCTGGATGGAACCCAGCTATGTTTTCCTAGGTGTATATGGCAACCTGCTGATTGCTGTCTCACCAGAATAAACTCTAAACCTCTCCAGCTGCTCTTAATCTGGACCCTTAACCTTTTAAAAAACACAGAGGCTTTCCATTCCTCAGAGCCAAACCTTGCTAACAATATCTAGGTTGTTTTCAAACCAAGTTTCAAACATAAAAATGACTAATAAATCTATATTCCATAATAACCCGTCTGGAAAACTTATTTGAAAACACACTCAGTTTTTATGACCCATTTCTATTAAAAATCCAAAACATATTTCACTCATGCTACCATTTCAGATGCTCAGATACTGGATGATAGGCATGATATCCAGATAGATACACCATAAATATGTAGAGACTATAAATCTGTCTTAAATTAGTGATTTGTGTATGTGCAGGGGGTTGGGGGGGAAGAGAGTAGGGAAACTCTTGTTTTCTAATCTGTTCATTTCCGGACTCTTAATGTTCCGTAACTTCACAGCTGGTGATTATATTTTTCTGTGGTTTGTGTTATTATGTGCTAAATACATTACTCTATGCCCTTCACCAGGATGGGAGGCTTTAAGAACTCAGACTCTGATCTTGCACAGGCTTTTAATCTGCACCTGATTTTACTCGTGCAAATAGTAATTTTATGCAACCCAGGGATGCAGGCCCAACTGTGGCAGCCCCTAGCGCTCTGCGCATCCCTCCCGGAGGAACTCCCGGGTGCGAGGGTGAGGCAGATTTAAAAGGAGGAAAGAGTGGGGTTTGGATGGAGCCACAGCCTAGCAATGGACCAGGACCCCAGGAGTGAAACAGGGACCTCGAGCACCGGCTTTCCCCAAAGCGCAGGCAGGCTGCAGCCCTGGCTCCGGTGATTCCAGTTTGGGCTCCCCATTAAAGACCAACAACAAAAATAGTCATAGCTGTGGGTAAACATTCATCTTTCTGACTTTTTTAGGGCCTCGTAATTGCCCCCCCCCCCCCGGCAGATTTATGTCTTGGCCGCCAGCGCCCCGTAGCCGGCGGCTCCGCCGGCTCCTGCGAGGCGGCAGCGAGGGGGGGTTATGGGGGGGAGAAGACGCGGCGCGACCGGCCGCGGCCCCGCCGCGGGGCGCGGAGCGGGGCGCCGGCTCCGCGCTGCGCCGGGGGTGGCCAGAGCCGCGGCAGCTTTGCCCCGGCCGCTTTGCAGATCTTGCCCCCTCCTCCCCGCCGCGCTCCCTTCGCCGCGGCTGCCTCCGGCTTGTTTAATTATCGCCTCCTATTTCCCCCCCCCCCCCCAAACACACACACACACACGCTCCTTCCCCCGCCGCGCTCTTTTCGGGTTTGTTGTTTTGTTCGGGTTTGGGTTTGCTTCTGGGCTTTCCGCAGCCTCCTCTCCCCAGTGTGTGTGTGTGTATGTGGGGGGAGAACTCGCATCACTTGAATTTTCCGTGTAAAACGCGGGGACTCTTCCAGCAACGTTCAGAAGGGAAACGCTTTCCCTCTCTTTCTTCCTTCTTTTTTATTTTCCTTCCCTCCCCTGCTTCCCAAGTAGTCTCCCTCCAGTCGCTCCCGCGGATCCTGTCTTCCCCCTCTCCCCGTAGCAACTTCTCCCGCGGCTCCGCTGGCCTTTTACTCTCAGTTTTTCTAGTTCTGTCATTTACTCCCTGGCCGGGGGGCGGGCGGGGACCCCCGCGGCTGCTCCGGCGGCAGCGCCGCCCGCTCCCCCAGCCCGCCGCCGGCAGCGCCTCGGAGGGAAATGATGGCCTAGAAATTAAGCAGCACTTCAGAGTTGGTACATCTGCCTCTCCCAGCCCGGCTTCACACTGTTTAGGATCCCCCCCCCCCCTCCTTTTTTTTTTTTTTTTTTTTTTTCCTCTCCATCCCCCATCCCCTTCGCCCCTCGAGCCCAGCGGAGCAGGGGCAGAGGAGCTCCGCGGCGCTCCGTGCGCGGCGCGGAGCTGTCGGGGCGATGCCGGCGCGGCGGCGGCGGCGAGCGCCCCCGGCCCGCCGCTGCCCTCGGGGCTGAGCGCCCCCGGCCACGCCGCGCCGCGCCGTCCCGGGGAGGGGTTTGGGGGGCGGGGGGGGCGCCGGGGCCATGGCCGGGCGCGGCGGGGCGGCGCGGCCGCCGGGGCCGGGGGCGGCCTCCCGGGCCGCGCCGCCGCCGCCGCTGCGGGCAAGCTGGCGCTGCCGGAAAGTTTTCCGGGCCCTGCGCGGCGGCTCGCTGTGGCGGCTGCTGCTGCTGCTGCTGCTGCTGGCGGTGCGGCCGGTGCGGGGGGAGCCGGGCGGCGAGCTGGCGGCCGAGGGCGGCGGCGGCGGCGGCGAGGCGGCGGGGCGGCGGGGCGGGCCGCCCCCCGGCGCGGGGCTGCGGGCCTGGCTGCCCCCCGGCGCCGTGCCGCTGGGGCTGGGGCTGGCCGGCGCCTTCTTCGCCATGGGCCGCTACCTGGTGCGCGGCGGCGTGCGGCCGCGGACGGCGGCGCTGCTGCTGGCCGCCTGCTGCGGGGGGGAAGCGGTGGCGCAGACGGCGCTGGCGGCGGGGGAGGATCACTTGCTCTCCTTCAGCGCCACGGGGGTGGTGCTGAGCTGCCTGGCCGCCGCGGCATGGCTGGTGCTGAAGCTGAGGCAGGGCGTCCTCATGATCGCCGTGACTAGCGCCGTGAGGACCACGTCGCTCGTCTCCTTCGAGCGGGTGCGGGCGTCGTGGCGGCCCTACCTGGCGTACCTGCTGGCGCTGCTGGGCATCCTGCTGGCCGGCTGCGCCCACGGGCTCTGGCCGCCGCGCGGGGCCGCCCCGCCCGCCGCGCCCCCCGCCGCGCCCCCGGCCGCCGACGCAGCCCCGGCGCTGAGGAGGAGGCGGCGGCGGTCCAGCTCCGTGGTCGCCGCCGAGATGTCGGGCTGCGGCAGCAAGAGCCACCGCCGCACCTCGCTGCCCTGCATACCTCGCGAGCAGGTAGGGCGCGGGCCCGCCGGGGCGGGGAGGCAGCGGGAGCGGGGGGTGGGGAGGGCAGGGAAGGGAAGGAAGGGGCCCGGCGACGGCGAACGCCGCCGCCAAAACTTTGCCGCCCCGAGGGCGCGGACGGGGCGCCCCGGCGGCCGCAGCGCTGCCCGCCGCCGCGGAGCCGGGCCGGCCGGGGGCGCCTCCCGCGGCGCGGGGAGCCCCGGCGGCGGCGGCCGCGCTGCCGGCCGAGCGTAAGGTGCCCGGGTGCACGCCGCGGGGCAACCTCCCCCGAGGTTTCTTTCCTTCTTTCTTTTCCTTTCTTTCCTTTTCTTTTTTTTTTTTCCCCCTTTTTAAATACTCATCTCTGAGGTTTGCATTTCTGAAGCCTGGCGGAAAGTTGAGGTGTTGGAGGGTGCGCGCCCGGTTCGCGGAGCTGGTGGGGAGCGCGCCTGCAAGGCACAGGCTCCAGATTTCCCAGCATCGCTGGCAAGCCTTGATGGGGTTGTTTGTTTGTTTGATTGCTTTTTTTGTTTGTTTGTTTTTGTTTTCTGTGTCTTTTGTTTTGGGGTTTTAACGTGTAGTTTTCCGGAAAGGTGTCTCGACCCTGTTAAACTTCCTTTAAAGGTGTGCGTTTTGGGAGGGGAGCCTAGCAGCTCGTCCCCGGTGGGAGAAGTCTCTTATCAGCGCGATAGCGTGTCCTCTGAGCCGGCCCGGAGCGGAGCCGCGCTCATCTTTGCACTTTGCCTCCGCAGGGCCGTTTCTGCGGGTGTAATCAATAAGCTTGCACGTTGCTGCTGGTGTGGGAGTTGATACTAGGTACAGGCGCTTTATCTCCACTTTGTTTCCTTTAAGAGGCCGTGATTGCGATGGATGAGTGAAAACTTACTTTGTTACCAGGGCTGCCTTCTTTCAAATGCGCACCTAAGAAAAACGACGCAAGCAAGCATTACTGTCTTCCCTGCCTGCCTGCCTGCGTGGAGTCCAACCGGGGAGTTTAGTGCAACGCCTGAAGTTGTTCTCCGAGTTTTCTGAGATTTAAGATTGCCCCACGAAAGAGTTATTTGATGGATCGCGTGTAACTGAGCACTGAAAGTCCGCGCAGCACTTGCTTAGTGGTGGAAAGGGAAACCTGGGGGCAAATAAATGGCAAAGAGTGTTAAATTTCCTTTTTCAATTAGTGTTAAAAATGGCTCTGTGAACTGTGGTCAGCTGAAGCGTATTGCAGTACACCAAAGGTTTTCTTTCAAGTCACTTGCTGGATAAGCAGTTAAGTATTTTCTAAGTAATGGCATCTAACCATATGGTGTGGGTGGCTAGTTTGTTTCTGGAAATGGTTTGATTACATCCCTTTGTGGTTGGTTATGACATTTTCTAGAAGAGGGCCTGACAACCTTATATACTCGAGGCTTACTTTACAACAAATGCACTTATTTATTTAACATTTTTGTTTAGATAAAATAAATATTTACCATAGTGTCCAGGCAAATACAGTGTGAAAAAATAGAAAGCTGACTCAGTTCTGACTTTACTACAGACTGAGAAGGGTGTAAGAATAATTTGTAAACACAATATCTAAGGCAAGAAATTAAAGCTGTTTATACTTACTTGATGACGCTAGACATTTCTGGTGGTTTCTCACAATAATCATTTGTAACATTTTAAACTTTTTTTCCACTTGCTCTGGCACTTCAAATAAAAGCAGTTTTCCAGTTAACAAGTTTAAATGTAATTGTTCGGAGGTAGTGCTCGCTGGTTTGCAATCGCTTCCTTCTCTTTTCTTGTGAAGACAATTCAAATGTCTATATATACTGGGATATTAATTATTTGGTGATGGATAAAAAGGTAGAACACCCCCCCACACACACACACACACACACACACTCACACACTCACACCAATCTTTTATTTAGGGACAGTGGTTCTGTTTGCCCTGAGCAGTTCCTGCTTCCGAACTGTAGATCTGGATTAGAGTGAATTGGCGACTGTTCAGTTTACCAGCTACAGGATTTTGGCAAAATTCTCTTTCCTTTGTTCTCATTTAATATTAATCAATAGCGAGATCTTGTATTGCTTGCGTCTCCGTGTGATTAGAAATGGATGATGACTTTCTAGCTCGGGGAGATTTTTCTAGTCTGCTTTTTAGCAAATCGTGGCTGTGTGCATGTGAACTTCCCTGCCTTGCCTTGCTACAAGCTGTCCTTTCGAATAAATGTTGGCAACAAAGAAAAGCAGAAAATCTGAAACAAAGCCCTGTAAAGGCCTGGGAGAAATGCTAGGAAAAGTGGGACTCTCTTACCTGACAGCAAACAAAGTTTGTGTTTATAGCAAAAATCACCTCCCTGTAGACATAAAGGAGCCATAGGTAAATGTTTCTCTTTTGGATGGTTTTTAAATATAACATGTTAAATATAGAGAAGAGGACTTTATAAATACAACCAATCCTTCTCTCACTCTGTATTAAAAAAAAACCAAAAAAAAACAAAAAAAAAAAAAACAAAAAAAACCCCCACTCTGAATGTTCCTGGTCCAAAAGATAGCCTTTTAGTATATCTGAGAGCTTCCAATACTTTTCTTTGAGAGATGGATTTATTTTATTGCTTTGAAGTATATGCTCTCAATTGGTGAATAACATTAGAAGTTCTTAAAGACATTTCCTATTGCCTCTCATGTAATCTTTCCTATTTCTGAACAGTCAGCAATTCAGCTTTCTTTTTTTTCCAGAGCATGACTCCCTTCTTATCTATTTTTATTAATATGAGATTCTACAAAAGTTGGAATTTCTCTCTCTTTTTTTTTAATTAAGCACACTTATCTGTTATAATCTGCTTTTTATTCCTACTAGAATACAAAATTAAGAAATTGAATGTATTTGGCCTTGTGATCTAAAGGACTTGTAGCTCTATCAGGAATTGTAACATAATGTCACAAACAGAAGTATTAACATATTTAAAATTAAAAGAATACTTCTGCTTTACACTACTAGTGGGAATAGCTAAAAATGTGCATACCACTAACTTAGGCCTTCTGTAGAAATGTCTCATCTTGGTTAGTAATCAGTTCCCAGAAGAATTCCCAAAGAAAGTCTGTTTTATTAAAAAATATATCCAGATATAAACTTCTTTTATTCCTAAAAGTGTTCTTTACTAGTTTTTACTTTAATTTACATTACCTCTGTTTTGGGAGGGGGGTAATTTTTGTGTATATTTCATCTCTCTCTGTCTCAACTTCAGCAAATTCTTTGGCTTAAAAGCTTCGAACTTGGCACGTATGTCATCCTCATTGAGAAATGCGGGCTGCGTCGCAGCCTGATCCTGCTCAGAGCGGAGTGTTGTCTTTCTGTGATTTCCTCAATGCCAGCTGAGGATGCTCTGCTCCTTGAGGGCTCGCTCACCCAGTTTTGAAAGAGGCTGCGGAGAGAAATTGTGAATGGATGGATGAAAGTGGCAACGAATGAATGAACAAATACTTTTTTTTTTTTTTCCCTTCCTGCTGCAGATGCATGTTTACCACCAGGATGATAGCTTTTGATGTTTCCTCTTCACATCTTTGCAAAGCGTCTTCACGCTTTCCTAAAACAGAGGACAGGAAGTTTTTTGGGGGGGAGGAGGGGGAGAGGAAAGAAATGTCTTTTGTTACTTGGTGTTTCCCATTGAGTTATTATGTGGCCTGTGTATTTTGAGGCTGTTTCTCAGATCTGTGCGACTAGGAATGCGTGGGTGTGTTAATTGGGACATACGAGGATCCAAAGTGACAACGTGGTCTTCGTGTTTAAACTGCCCCACAGAAGGTAGTCATTGGGCAACTTTAATCCATGCCGAAGCCTCCTGATGTAGGTCCTAAGCCTGGCCTGTTCTTTTTTGCTTTGTTAGGGAGCTTGCAGCAAACTTGGATTTATTACAAGCTGCAAGTTAAGCGAGCTAGAACAGCCGCTTTAAGAAGTTCAATTTGCTTATCCTTTATATATATATATATATATATATATATTTTATAGTCCCAGTCAGAAGACTAACACAGGTACAGCATCCCTATTGGAAATGCTTTCTAGTTCCAGAAACAGCCTGCTCACCAGCGGGTGACACAGCAGTACGTGAGGAGAAGGCGTAAGTGAGATGTTGAGTCTTGCCAAGCTGAAAAGCTGAGATCCCCCGTTTTGCTGGTGGGTAACACCAGGACGAGGAGGTTTCTCCTGCGGCTCTAGCATTTCCAGCTGCTGCATGAGTAGCTCCTGTCCACCATCCTCTGCCTTTTGGGGCTGAGAGGTTTCTTAGCCATTTGCATCTTTTCTTTCTCTCTACCTGCTTCTAGGCACATGGAGAAGAGGAAAGCTAATTGCCTTGCTGAGGCACATCTGAGAGTCCATCTCAGTTATTTTAATCGGTTTGAGACTTAGTGGCTGTTCAGTGCTGGCACGTCTTTCCTCGTTTCTCCTTTTCAAAAGTCATTTTTCTTCAGATAAGTAACTGTGGTGCCAGACCCCGCTGTCTTGCCAGTGGCAGCTGAGGGATTCCTGCCTGTTGTTTTTGGGATCCTGGAGAGCTACTTTGCCCATTCCTAGGCTGTTGCATGGGAAAGTTGTGAGCTGGGACAGTCGTCATCACCGCCTGTCTGCGGAGTGGCAAAGACAGTGCTGCATCAGTTCACATGTCAAGGATATCTCCTCAGCGATAAGATCCATGAAACGGATTAGAAAAATAAATGTTGTTGTTTAAGGTAAAATGAGGGCTTTATCTGTTCGTCTCATTGTTTAAGAGTGAGAGCTTTGCAACTGCTAGGAACACATTGAGTTTTGTGTGTGTGTTTGTTTTCTGGTTCTCCAGCATGTTGTACTTAAAAGGAAGGATAAATGTACCTTTATCCCGTAACCAGTTTTTAACGCTAAGTGTCCTGCCGTCTGCCCAGAAAACAAGAGCAGCCTAAGTACAACATGCAGACTTTTTAAATTTGAGGGAGGAGGAGGTAGATGACATTAATATTTAGGCAAATAAATTTAGATATTGAACATTTTCTTGCGTAGTCTTCTGTTAGACATGTGGTGTTACACCATACGCCTAATTATGCTAATAAGCATTCTTGAACTGTAATTACTCTGAGAAGATTTACTAGCATTACCATTCTGGTTACTAGAAACTGAGCAATACTGAGGAGTTATGTCATCTGCTGAGTTGCTAAAACACAAACGTGTAAAATATTTTAAGTAAGGCTCCAGAAAAATTATGCATGGATTCCACATTTTTTTTATATATACACACACACACACACACACACACACACACGTGTATATATGTATATGTTTGCACATGGCTTCATTTACACAAACTAAAGCTACTGAGTTGTTTTTCTTCTTTATTCTCACAAAAATCTAGATGCTCCTGAGAAAACTGTCATGATTGGTTTAGAGTCTGTTTTTGTCAATCTGTTAAGTCAAGAAATTAATATTACGGCATATTGGCAAAAGAATAAAATACAGTAGTGACTTTCTGCTCTTTCTGCGCTGAGTATGAAGTGTGAAAATGCAAAGCTGTGGGCCTGAAAGAAATCCTGTGTATGCTGGGTTGTCATGTTAATTAAATAAACAGTCAGAACAGTGACTCTGTGTATGAAATGTGTTTTGAGAAGCTTGTTGGGGGGGGTGGAGGGGAAAAACAGTGACACGCGATGTTTTGGACGTTAACTGCGACATTTGTGTGTATTTGTCCTGATCTGCTGCTACTGTACTTGCGTTGCAACTCTTTTTTACAAGGGCCTGAGATACAGCTGTATTTTGGAAGCTGAAGGAATATCACTTGGGCTTTTTTCTTTAAAAACAAAACAACAAATTCCACCCTCGACCTGGAAATGTTACTGAGTTCTGATGCCTGCAGACCACAAGACTTGAAATGGGCATAAGCTGACTGTGTCCTAAGTGGTTAAAAAATAATAAGAACGCTGCTGGAATTAAAGTTTTGAGCTAGTTGCTACGAATTACTTTGCTAATCTAACTGGAGATGCGCAGGATGTATCATACTACTTGATGGATAAGGAAATAGATGTTAAGATGCAGATAACAAAGTGGAAGTTGGATTTTTCTTTGGGTGCTGTTTCTTTTTTCTTTTCTCCACTCTATTTGGATTTGAAAAAGTTTATTGGGGTCTGTTCTGTGTTAGTCAGGGTGTCATTCAGGAATAAATGCTTCTAGTTCGGACTATGTAGTTTCAGGTGTTCTTGTTTGTTTTGTTTTTTAAGCCGTGTTCCAAATACAGTGCTAGATAAGGAGCTCTGGATCAGAGTAATGATTTGAGAAATAGAAAAAAAAAGTATATCTGTCCAAGTTTGCATTAACTTTTGGGGAATATTGATGTTTCCCTTGCTGAGCTGTCTTTGGAGAATTAAACGAGAGTGTAAGAGGAAGAATCGTTATACCCCTTAATCAAGCTTGACCCTTACAGCTTGAGTTCATCCTCTTCCCTCTGCATGTAGGTGGATATAACTGTTGTGAGCCTGTATTTAATAACGTTGTGCATCTCTACGCCTCCCCTGCAAGCGCTTGCTCGAGCCGAAGTGGCCCCGCTGGAACCGCTCCCGGGTGCAGCTACCGGTGCACGTGTTTACAGGGCTGGACCCCTAGAGGGCATGAGAGACCCTGTTCTACATTTGCACTCGCCTTTTAAACGAGTAAGTGTGCCAAAAAAGTTAAAAACCTAATAAACAAAATCTGTCCGTGGTACTTAACTGAGTTGTTTTTCTGTTGTTGTTTCGTTTTCCTAAATATCCGCGGTGATTATAGTCACGTTTTTGCTTTTCGTAACCTTTCACTTGTGTTTGTCAACGGTGAAGTTCCACGTGTGGTTGAAGACCATCAGCTTGAATGCTTTGCCTTTAGCTAAACACCTGCACAAGCTTCGTATGGCAGGGACAAATCAATAAAACTGTTGTAAAATAAAATCATACTTCTCTAGTTGGGTAGCGTTCTTTGGATGTGCTAAGAAAATAACGATTGGAAGAAGAGCGCTAGTGTTTTTTGGCCTTTGAAATACCATTACAAGCCACGGGGTTAATCAGCAATTATGGCAAGAAGAAGAAATTGCTCCCAGATCGGTCAAGAATCCAGAAAAATGGACTAAACCACTGTCACTGAGTGTATTGTGGCATCTCGTGATTCTCTACTCAGAGGTGTCGTGTTTATAAACAGAGCCTGAGACCCAACATCAAGCGTGAAATAGCAGATTGTGCTGATGAGACAGAATTGTTGGTTAGGGCGTTCGTTACTGCTAGGTGCAGGAGGCGGCTGCACGGTTTCCTAATGGCCCTGCTAGTGTGGCTGAACAAAAGGTAAAATATATAGTAGAGGAAAGAGACTGATTGTAAGAGCTGGGTTGGAGAAATTACGTCAATAATTTTTGAGCCTGCCAGGGAAAACACTTTGTGTCAGTTTGACCAACTCAGCTGGCAGTGATGGTCACCAAAAATGTGTGCGTGAAGTATTATGATGAGATTAGATGAGCTAAATCCTGGTTTGGAGTGCTGCGCTGAGTTCTGGTTAGCCAAAATGACGGGGTTGGGGTCCACAGAGAGATGATGATGACACGATCAGAGGTTTGGGCTAAGAAGAGACTGGAAAGATGAGTAGGAACAGATCTGGCTGAGGAGCATGGAATGGTGTCTTCCTCACACTGGAAGAATAAAAGGGGATTTGGAAAAGAAATCTGTAACTCTAAACTGGTAGAAAGATGTCCGAGTGTGTATGTGTTGATAGTGATACTCCACAATCAGTGTGGAGTAATTTTGCCACAAGTTATGAATGAAGTCACTTCTAAAAGCATTAGACACTTGTGCTTATTATTTATTAAAGTCTATAGGTTTCTTGTGCCAAGCAGGTTGAGAATTCAAAAATCTGACTTTATTTTTTAAGCTGATGCTAGTTAGGAAGCAAATCGCCCTTTTGACAGTTGCTGTGTTAGTGTACGCTTCGGTGTACTTACTGTTTTTCCCCGATGCTTCCAGTATGAGCTGCTGGGCAGCCCTACCGCTGCAGGCCAGCACTGCAGTTCACTGGGACTCTGTTCCAGTCTCTACTACAGTTAAGTATTGAAAAGTGTTAGGGAAAAGATCTTCATGAGCATCAGTATAATTAAAGGTGATTCTCTCTCTCTCTCTCTCTCTCTCTCTCTCTCTCTCTCTCTCTCTCTCTCTCTCTCTCAATTTCTCAACCTCTGTATGGCTGAAAAAATATGAAACTTTCATATATCAGAAGTAGCTCAGGCTATAGCTGAGGCCTCCTTGACTAATGCCCCAAACCCGTCAGTGAAATGGTCTGGATTAAAATGACTCACTTGCATACTCTTACTTTGTTGGTTACCTGTGTTTGGCTTTCTTTTATGCTTAAAATTCATGTTTTGGTATGAATTTTAAAATAAAGTAACATCGTCCTGTGCGTTATTAAAATTCTTTACAGAACTTGTGTGTGTCTAACTCTTAGAGCGAGGCCTTTCAGGCATGCAGAGGATGCCTGCTGATGGTTGCTGAACTCCCGAGACAGGCCCTAGTGATAGTTTAAAAAGAAATCGTTCCTCTTAGAATGGTTTATCTTGTTAGAAATATATCCCAGCTTTGTTAAGAGCCGTGTAAAATAAGAATATGATGATGTCTGTTGGTAAGGTGTATTGCTGTATTTTGAGGATCAAATCACTGGTGACTGTTGGATTTATTTTATTTTATTTTATTCTTTTTTTAAAGAAGCTACTTGATCTTTTAGAAAGAGACTTCAGGTTTTCTTTGTGTAAATGGTACTGTTTTAGGGGAATGTTATTATTCAACTTCAAAACTGAATGCTACTTACTCTGAGCAGTGTCCCTCTAAACTGATGTTTGGCTATCTTTGTCTATACCTGCCTTTGTGAAATGAGTTCCAAAAAGGGAAAGGAAAGATTTGAGAGTCTGAATGCCAAAGGGTTAACTAATTTTTAAATTATTGCCCTTCAGAGTTGCAGCAAGTTGATGATTCTTCGCTGGTATCCATGTACACTGGAGTTAACCAACGTGGTACCAGCAGTAACCAAAGTTGTTCCTCAACTTGAGGCACAGATACTTCCACTCATCCCTTGTGCTTGTTTTTGTTATATGGTTTTAAGTAGTCCAGCCTTTGTTTGTGTTTAGTGTCATGGAGTATAGGCAGAGCATTAATGTTTTGTTACCTATGTTACATACAAATGTTGATCCTTGAAACACATCTATACCCCAGATTTACCTTAAATTGTGAATGGGAGGCAATTGAGAAGACCAGAGCAACAGGCTCTTTGCCCTGTGGTGACAGTGACGTCGCTTGAGGGGTTGTCTGCAGAGGGACCTTGAGCAACCTTGGTTCACAAATCTGACCAGCAATAAAAGGAGGCACTCGGAAAGGGTGATTTAGGGGTTGAGAAGCTACATATGAGTGTTATTTTCTTCACATCTGTGAGCAGCGATCTAGATTTCCTCGCCCACGCTTTTAGTTGCCTGCAGAATATAACTTGTGAAACCTAAAGGTTTGTGTTCATCTATTAAATCTCAATTGCAATGGCAGCTGTAGAAAAGTGCAGAGGTCTATTTATAAGTGCAGATCAGAAAGGGCTGCACAATCCTGTTGTGTGTGCTACTCTCCCTCCCATTTTTGCAGAGATGGTTTTCCATATGAGTTTGTTTGTTTATTTATTCATTTATTTTTATTACTGTAACCTGGTAGAGCTCACAAGCTCTAGCCAGTCTAACCTGATTTCTCTTGGACGGCGGACTCAACTGCTTCTTCCTCTGTCCCAAATGCAGACAGTGCTATTCCTGTATTTTTGATACCAAAGTCCTTGCCCTGATGCTTACCTGGTGAGAGGCAAAAAACATCAGTTGTTGAAATTATAAGATGCCCTTTTATTCAGTTTTACTGGTGATTTTAACCACAGGTTGTTACAGAAATGGCCTGATTGCTATATATGCATTAATAAGGAATATGTGTGTTTGAGTGCATTTGTAATTGCTAGATGACCTGTAAGATATTTACATGTCTTGAGTTTTCATCTGAGTCTGCAAATGGAGTTATTACATGAATACTTGTGCTAAGATGTCGTTGTGTATGTTATGCTTGAGAGGCAAGGAATCCCTTTAAATTTTCATGGACACCAGTAATATTTTAAAATTTAGATTATGCAAGCCAATGTTTGTTAAAAATATTATGTTCTTATTTTCTGTTTTTAGTGGTTACTGATAATCTTCTTCCTGCCTCCACTGACTTAAATGGGAATTGAGATTGCCCAGTACCTCCCAGGATAACAGGCTGATCTTTCCAGTTGCATCATCAGTGCAGGAGGAGGGTGTGTTCCTATGCGCAAATCTGCAGATAGCTTTTTTGAAAAGCTGACAGACCTCTATTATTTTAACAGTAGTAATTCAGAGTTAATGTTGGCTGCATTGCTCATGTAGTTACCCGAGACCTTGTATCATATCTTTGTGTGTGTGTGCATAAATTAAAAAACTCAGAGATCTCTTCCCACCCTGGTGTCTCCCAGCAGCAATTGGAAAGGTAGCTTAGATGGACAGGACTCTTAGTTTGATGCCAAAAGTACAAGTCCACTCTCTGGGTTATGCAGAACTCAATATTGTTATTATTTGTTGAAGTTTCTGTAGGCAGACCTCTTTTTTGTTGTCAGCCCCTGTAACCATTGCTTGGCATTTTTAATTTTTCCTTTTTTTTTTTTTTTTTTTTTGACTTGCAAATGCATGTCAAATTTTGCTGAAATTTTCCTCTTCTAACATACTCAAGTAATGATTTTGGTCAACAACTATATGCTTATGTCTTCAAAGCACATCCATTCCAGTATGAAAACTATAGCTTGGTGCTACAACTGTGATCTGGAGATGTAAAGCTTTATAGATGCTTTGCACAGTATCTCAGGTACCTAGACGGACTTGCTGCTAATTTTAAGTAGGCCGTGGACCTCGGAGCGGGCTGGACACGGGGAGCTGATCGGTTTCCTGCACAGTTTGAACCAGCGTTGTTCTCGTGGGCATAAAATACAAACAATACCAATGTGAATCAGGAGAGCTATCGGGGCTTTTTGGCATGGAGTTTTGCCTGGTTAGGAGTGTGATGAGACTAGCTGAAATAAATGGGTGACTGAAAATTTTACAGACATAAATGATGAACTTCAATTGGTAAAGCTTACTGTTATAAATACTTTACTGCTGTGAGGTGCTTGTTCTCAAGGAAGCTGCAGACTCATTAGTATTTGTTATTAAGACACTTCTGAAAATGAGTTGCAGAAATGCTACCTGGGTGGATTTTGTAGTCTCAGATTCACTGCATTTCTGTTGATTGTAAGTTCTGTAGGAGATGAAATATTGCAACATAACTCATATGCTACTTTTAAGACAAGCTTAATTTATAGGCAAGCACCATTCTTAAATGCATTCTTAAATGCATTCTTAAATGTCTATTGATTATGTGTAACTACGAATGAATAAACATTTTCTATTAAAGGATTTAATGCTATACATCCCTTGTGTCTGTGAGGAACTGAACGTCGAGGAGGAGTCAACCAGGGATCTGGAAACTAAAAGGGATGGAGAAGGGGTAACTCTACAGGGAAACATTTTTGCTCAGAATTGCTGGGCATTTTAATTTTTTCTGACCGGTGCAGAAGCAAAGAGGTTAGTACTGCTCATAAGCAGGCTGGTACAGAAATAGGTGCATATAATTCGATAACTCTTCCATCAGGTAGTGCTGGCTGTGCACAAGCGGAGAAATTATTTAGTGGCAAACAGAAGCATCGTCTGTGCCATGCTGATACTGAAAACTGATGTCTGTGGTGTAGAACACAAAATGTTAATTCTTGTTAAATTTGCTATGTTCCTATCAAGTGGAGTAATACCTTGGCATATTGTAACGGTGCAGCAGTTCGATGAACTGGGTGCCAGCACTTCAGTGTGTATTCAACTTAAATTCCACTCAAGGATCCAAGTCTATTTTTTCCTTTTGGCAGGGCACCTTTGGAATTGGAGCCAGCTAACAGGAAACACTGGGCACTAGGGCTTAACGGGACATCTGAACCGAGCTTTTTGGGTGTGTGTGGTGAGAGAGGAAGATGGCAAAACCGAATGTTTCTTGGAGAACTCTTGAACATTTTATAAGTGAAACAATAAAGATAGATTGTTTAGCTCCTTCCTCTTAAATCTATCCATTTTTTTCATCTTTCTCTTATACTGTGTGTTATCTGCCCCTAAAATGTATGATGGTTTTATTTTGGGTTGATAGATGGTATATACTTGTAAATAGCCTGCAAGACATAGATTCAACATTTTTTTATTTCTGTATTTTATCTGTTGGGCTCTTTGGAGCTAAAATTTTCTCTTGCTTTTATATTATACATGGACAATGGAGGTGATCTGATACCTTAAGATTTCCTGAGCTAGGGCTGTGATCTGATACTAGTGCAGACTTTTGTGGAAACCCAGAATTTTAAGTTGTTTTTGTATCTGGAAATGCTATCTTGCTTAAATCTTCAGATTTTATCATTCTTTTGGGATCTGCAGTAAATCTGTGATCAAAAGTGATAAAAATCTGGGCCATGAATTAGTACAGCTCCTTAATGGAAGGGAATGTGTAACTTGGAAAATACGTGCTTATTTCATGTTCTGGTTTTCTCTATGAATTGTCTGTTCTCAACTGAGTGTGGAGGCATGATGTAGAAAAAAAAAGATTCTCAACTGAGTATGGAGGCATGAGGAAGGGAAAAAAAAAGATTCTCAACTGAATTCAGTGTATTAAAAGAAAAAACATAATGTACTTATAAAAACAGCCCAAATCTTTAGCTAGTGGGAACTGTGACAAGACAACTTCCTTTATATTTATTCAATTTACTTCTGAGAACTTGGCCTAAACACTCTTGAGTCTTTTATTTGGGTAAGATTTTTAGAACTGAGATAAAAGTAGTGAGCAGCTCATCTTAATCATTTAATAGCAGGTTGAAGAGATGAGAAGTTTAGTCAGAAGCTTGATAGCCCAGGATGTTGCTTTCCATTTTTCCTGCGATCATTTAACTTAATGGATTGGTATCTAAAACAGTAAGTTAGTGTTCTTGAAAATAATTATGTCATATGCTATATTTTGAATTCTTCAGTTGACAAGCTCAGATGTTTTTAATGACTTTTTTATATGTAACTTCATAGATCAGAGTGTGTGGGGGAGTTCAAGTGTTTATTTAATAAAAAGCAAACTTATCTGAAATGTCATCATATTGATAGCTGCATGCTTTGAGTTAACAGTTTACTTAGTCAATGTCACTCTTCTAAGATTGCAATGGATGGCTAAATGTTCGGTTTTTGACCTATGAATAATTGCTTTATGAGTTGATCCTCTGGTCAGCTACTTATACCCCATCATTTAGCTCAGGAAATATGAAACTCCTTTCCTCTCTTGTTAAAGCTAGGCCATGAAAGTTAAGGATGGTCTTTGTACATTTGATTCTGCCTCCAAGTGCAAGAAAGGTGGGTTAGATTTGTTTCAGCCTCCTCTCAGTGACACCCAAGAAATGCTTCCATTTGGCCTCGTGATGCCAACTTTTTTCCTCAGCTTGTCTCCTGAGTATTTGATCAAAGTGCTCCAAGGGTATTTTTTTGCCTCAGACCCTATACAGAGAGAGTGCTGGGGAAAAACCACTAGAGAACTGACCGAGATGAATATGTCAAGCATGGAGTCTTGCTGCAGAAGGAAAATAACAGAAAGTAAAGATGGTCATAGAGGAAAGCAAGCAGTGACAGAGGCAAAACTCCTGTCTTTCATAGGAGCCTGTCAGAAATTTTGGTTTCATTCATAGTGAGCGTGCTTCATTGAACTAATGTTCCTGCCAAGCCATTTCACGTTGCCTCTCTCTCTCTTTCATTCTGATTTTCATTTCATTCTGCTCATACTCTTTTCACCTTCTTTCCCTTCAACTAGATGCCAGAGCACCAGTTCTTTGTTGTTGTTTTTGTTGTTTAGGGAAGGGGAGGTGGGGTTTTTGTCTGATTTGGAGTCAGAGAGAGAGATCTGAGTCTAAATCTAAGGAAATGCTAAGTCAGACTCTAAGGGACAAGAGAGTTACCTGGCTCCCAGTTCAAAAGTTTGAATGCAACAAGTCCTTGACACCTTGGAGGAAATTTGCCTGCATCAGTGACAGATATGCTCTGGCTGCGATATGTGATATGAAGGCTTGTAAGTAAACAGAGAAGAACACCCTCAAAGAATGGAAGTTTCAGATAAAAATTCAGGTAAAATTCCTAATTAGGATGTGAAATTTGTCTTAAAAATTTGTATTAATTGGAGAAGAGACTTGTTTGTTTTTCCTTTGTTAACACCAAATCAAAAATGCATGTTGTTGATTACCATCCTTCTTTCATCTCTTCCTCGCTTCTTGGAGTCTTTTCATTTTAACAACATACGTTTTAATCCTCTGCTTTCGATGTGCGATAGTGGCCTTTCCCGTTCCTCAGCTGCCTGCTCCGTGGGACGCCTGGCGCGATAGCGTGGCTCTTGTGGCATTGCAGCCATTGCTGTTGGCAGCCCTTCCTAATGAAAGGCTGTGAAGTCTGACAGTGGTGAGGATGACTAAGTAGAGACAGATTTATGTGGAAATTTTATTAATACCCATAAAAGAGAGAATGAAGGCATAAGAAATTTGGCTCCAAATAAACAACCAAAAAATGCTCTGTTCTTAGAAGCATTTGGCACAGCTCCACCATGCCTTTTGTGGGAACTGGCTCTTTTGTCTGGCCTAATCTTGAGGGGTTTTTTTCTTTCTTTTTTAACGATTACTAAAGACTTCCACTTTCCCCCAACTTTCTCACAGTAGAATAAAACTAATTTTCACTTTGGTAATGCCCAAATCAGATAATTAATTCAAACACAGTATGAAACAGATGTCTTGCATTGCTTCTCAACAAAGATTTAATGGTAGCCTTGCTGTGAGATCTTTCACTGCCACCAAATGTCCCTAGATGTTATATGGTGCTCATCATCAAAGCCATTTACAAGGAAGGGGAATTTTTTTTTCAACTGTAGTGGCAACTGGAAAGAAATTATTATATCAGAGATGAAGAAGATGTAATTCAACTTTTTGGTACTTGGATCTAAAACTGCCAGGATTTTGTAAGAATTGAGAGCAGAGGTCCATCTGTACATAACTTTTTTTTATGTCTCTAAATCATATGGTAAGTGATTCTGGTTTAGTCACTTTTTGATGGAAACAGAAAGTTTGCAACTAATTGAGCATCAGTGTGTTTATTTTGTCCTTTCTGTGTGTGTATTTGTTTATTTATTTATAAATTTTACCCTGTCTGTAGCTCTGATGAATCCCTTTGCATTGATGCCAGTGCTCCCAAGAGCAGTGCTCTGCTTAGCACTCCCAGCACATTTATTTCACATTGGCTGTTGGCAGCAGGTGCCTCTATCATATGGCTGGAAGGAGAACTTCCTTGAGTCTTGGTTCAGTTCAACGCAAGAGGTAGTGAACATAGAAATGCAAGTGCAACAAGAGGAGAGAGAGCTCAGTGCCTATCAGGAAAGACTTGCCAGTAGTCTGATGAAACGTTCTTCTGGCAGTTTTGATATTGGCCTGTGAAGAGGTGCCAGTGACACCTGGTGCACGCTAAGGCACATGTGCTTATTTGTGCAACTGCAGTTCTGTGCTGCAATAAGGTTTTTGCATATTTTGTTTTGCTAAAATGTGTAGTGTTTGCATGTAAAAATCTTTTATAAATGAAATACCTACATGTGTTCTTTGCATATGGGCAGGGCTTTTTCTTGTGGAAATGGTCTCTAATATTCTGAGCTCTGCTTCTTCCTTGTTCCCGTTAAATGCCTAATTGAAACAACTCCTATTTTCCTTTAAATTGGTACTATAATAAGCTAGACATCTAGGTAGATGAGACATTGTATTTTAAATCTTTAACCAATCCCTGTACCAGTGAGCATCTTATACACATTTGGAAGAAGTGCTGTTTTTCTAGTGAGTAGGGAGATGCCAAGCTCACTCCTGACATACTGATTTGAAGCAGAAAGCAATGAAGTGGATTTTAGGGCTAGCTTACGAGCAAGATGTAATTCTTTATTCATTTACTTCTTCTTCTTGAATGTGTGTAGTTTCTAGTCCTGCTATGAGCACTAGCAGTAGGATGCTTTGCGATTGTAACCCTTTCAAAAAAACAGAACAACAAAAACAAGACGAAAATAGGAATCTTTATCTGGGTGAAGAAATCGTTTATATCTTTCAACATTTGCTAGGACAAAAACTTTCACTGTGAACAGCTGCTTATGGACGTGGAGAAGCAGCTCCCCTAGGCTGATCTTTGGCCCCTTTGCCTAACAGGATGAGATGTCCTGCGTTGTGCAGTTTAAGGTGGGAGTGATGTTCTGTGAACGGCTCGTTGGCCAGGAAGTGGAGTTACCTCAGATTTGAAATCCTGAGCTGCACTTTTGTGATGGTAGCACTTGCTGCGCTCTTCCAATCCCTAAGACAGCATAGGTCTTTTGTTAACTCCTGGTAAGATTTCAGGACTGCTGTCATCATCCATCCTCTACTGCTGTTCTTACATTTGTGTGTCGTTTTGGAGAGCAGGAGTGCTTCAAGAAAACCCATTTCCTCAGGCCAGTAATTTTTATTAAATTGCTTTGCCAGATGCTTCCAAATAGAGTTGCAAGTATTAAAATGTGTTATCCTTTTGATGTTTGAATATCAATTGGCAAATTGGTGGCCTCTCTGCTGATTTTACTTGGCATTTATCTTGTTCTCCTTTCCTTGTGAACACCCTGCAGACTTCTGGCCTGACATTCAGGTGCCTCATGTATGCAACTTCTGTGTAAATCAGTGGGCAGTAAGGGCATCTGGCACAAATCAACTGAGTATGTTGACAGATTAATGCTGTATTCCATGTTATAAGTTAATTCCATGTTATAAGTTAATTCCATGTTATAAGTTGTTGTTACTGAAAAGCTTTGGAAACTGGCATTAGCTCTTGCTGTCCTAGGGACATAGGTAGAAGATGGATATTAAGATTTCCAGTTCTGTTTTAACAGTGTGCTTCTATGAGCTTCTATCTTCCAAGTAAAAGGCTTCCAGTGCATCTCTGTAAAGCTACAAGGAAGCTGAGAGTGAGGAAAAGCCTGAGAGCTCTTCCTGCTCAGTGGACTAAATCTCGTTTGCCTTACATGAGACAATCCCAGTACTAAACTGAATGAAGTAAAGAATTAGCTTCATATATTTCCTCTGTCTCACCTAGCCTTCCTTCTTCCAGCTCTATGATTTATCTGAGCTTGGGTAGGTTCAGCTAGTCCAAAATGATGTGGCAGAGGTGTTTTGATAAAAATTGGACTGGAAGGAAAGATGCTTCTTAATCTCCTATTGTTTGCTTTGGAGGTGAAGCGCCTTGCATCTGGTCTGTGCTGGATGAGGACTGGAAGTCCAGAGCTCCCTCTGAATTCTTCTCGTGCTTCACAGCTCCTCCCTTAACAACAACTTTCAGGAAGGCTAGAGAGGGCAGAAAGGGCTGTGAACAAAAAAAACATAACTTTTCTGGTGTGACGGAAGATACTATGAAATAATGGTGTTCTTGGTGTCTGCTCTTAGCTGATTTAGTCCCACTTATTTTATAGCAAAGGAGAATTGTTTGAGATATTAGGAAAATGTTTCTAGCTGTAACAGCAGCAAAGCACTACAAGAAATCTGGGGAGATTTTTATGTGTGTATGTATGGAAGGCTCCTTTAAAATAGCCATTTAGATGTTTTTCCAAGCTGGTCTAGATCTCTGTCTTGTCTTAGGTAAGCATAGTTGCTGCTGCCAGTGTTCCCACCTCCTGCATGCATCTGCTTGGACCTGTGCTTTGCGGGCTCTTTCTCTAGCTGCTGGTGCTGTATTTGCATACAGTGCTACCTCCTTTCACTGTCACTGGCGTAGAGACCAGCTAATAAGCCCAGTTTGTTCCTTTCAGTGCCTAATTTATGCTGCTAATGTTATTATGTAGTTGTGAGCTTGCAATCTGGATCCCTGCCCCTTATCACTGAAGAACAGATCAGGTTTCTTGAGCTTCTTCTGCTGTTCTCCTCTAATTCTGAAGGGCTACACTGCTTGGTTTACATTATCAAGGTGATTTGTAATTTTTTTTCTCTCTCCTTTAATGGGTTTGAGTCCCGTAGTCTCCTAATTGTTTTTCCTTTTGATTGAGCTGCAAGTTGATTTATCAAATCTACTTGTTAGCTTCGTGATTTTTTTTTCTTTTTTTTAGGGCTGCCAAAGAGTGCTACATGGTATAACTAAGATGAAGTGGCCAGGAGTTGTTACGATTTGTGTGTAGGGTGGTTTCTTAGCAGCCAGATAAGAGACAGTAGTTTGTAGGACACGACACGGCACCAAAGGGCCAGATCTTTCAATCCTTGCTCACGTGAGTTAGCAGTGTCAGAGTTCGGAGAAAGCTCTCACATGAGGAAGGGCCCTGGGATGTGTTTATATGAAGTACAGCACATTCTGTGCATTACACCCTTCCACCCAACCCAGCAGTTCTTGTTTGTTTGTTTTTTAATGTACTCTTCAGTTATTGGTGGGTTTCCTTTATTTTCTTTTCCCCCTTTTCTTTTTTTTTCTTTTTTAGAAGTCACTTCAGTCTGAGCTAACTGAATATTTCTTAAATGGCTGTTAAAATCTCAGCATGCCAACTGTAGAATTGCCTCATCAACTTCAGGAGATAATGTTTCCCTGATGAGAGTTTTGAATACTTTACTGTCATTAGGAATAGACTAGATGCCTTCAGGTAACTTTCTGGGAACAGTGACTTGTTCCCAAAGCTGCATCTACTTGCTTTGTTAGGAACTGAGTAACTGGTTAGCAGGACCTGTAATGAAAGTCGTCTTTTAAATTTGTGTTAAATCCTATTAAAGAAAACAAATAACTCTCTAGCTAATGCAGCTGCTTAGCATAGAAATAGAGCAGCCATTGTGACTGTGGGAAGTTTTAAGGAAAAACTCAAATTAGAAAGAGTTTCTCAGCTTGATCCCTTGATTAAACTCAGTGGTTACGCCAGTGTAGTCCAGCATTAACGGGCTCAGCTTCTCTTCTGAGTTTGGAAAGAAGGTTGAGCTTGGGCCTGAGAAAGAGCTCAGGGCTGTATTTTTAGGTGGGGAGGTGACACGTTGGGGAATATAAGCTGTGACAAGAATGCATTTTTTTCATAATTTTTCTATAAATCAAGTGGAAAAAAAGGAGGATGGGTTCTTAGTTTATTAAACATTAAATGTAAACTACTACCTTCATACGTAGACCCCAAAATTCAGTAGTGGAAATACTGGAGAATGTCATTAGGAGAGTTACGCTGAGAGCATTGGTGGCTTAAAGCCTCTGATTAAAACTACTTGCAGATAGCTTTTGAGACGGCAAAATCGAGAAGTTCCACTCCCTTGTCTCTCTTGCACCTTCCTCCTCATGGGCTGGGGAAGAGGAAGAAAATACCCAGACAAGTAGCGTCTCTCTGGCTTATGATGATTCTCTTGTTCTGGCAATTTTCACTTGCGGACTGAAGTGATTACAGAGCTATTAATTGAATTTCCTCCTCAGCACCTCTGGTTCCCCTCTACAAAAGGGGCTCTGCTCTGTGCTGTCCACAGTGTCCCGGGGACCACAACGGGCTCACAACGGGGAGGGCAGGCAGTGTGCCGAGGACTCAGCGATACAAGTGCGAATAACACGTTTCAGGATCAGGACTGCGTTGCATGTGGAATTTGATTGCAAAAATGGAAGTGTTTATATATAGAAAAAACAAGTGTTTCTTTTTTTTTTCAATTGATGTGTGGGTGCATGCAGGTCTATTAATAGATGAAAATAAGGAGAGGGGAGAGAGGAAATAAAGCACCACAGCTGTAATTTATCAAGATTGACATGAAAACAAATATTATTCTAGTAATCAGAGGAAATTCTTTGTAAGGCTTGTACAAGAAAGGTATTTTAACCCACCTCAACGATTTCCTGCCCAGCTATATCCAAAGAAAATCAGACAGACATTTCCCCCTCCCTCCCATGGAAAAGGGTCATTTTTAAATAACGATTTTTTTTCCCTCTCCCATCTGAGTTGATATGTTTTTTGGCTTGAGTTATTTTTCTTTTCTCTAGTTAAATGCTTCTGAACTGATTTTTGACCTGGTGTATAAAACTGCATCTAGAAAAGTTCAGCTGGGGGCAGGGGGTGGGAGAAGGAAAGAGGATTTGTTTCAGCATTTAACTGTAAAATGTAATAAAATTGAAGGAAAGAGACACATGCTGTTATGGGCTTTTGTATGTCTGGATGACAAGCTGCTTTTTCAGTATGTTCTGCCAGCCTTTTTCCAATATTGCCTACACTTAAGAACATTAGACTGCGCAAACTTGGTATGTTTGTCTGGTATGCTGCATTTAGTGGTGGAGGAGATGGTGCATGTTACAATCAGTTTTGTTGAGTTGCTTCTGATTTTGACTCTGCTGCAGCTGTTTGGAGACAGCACTGATTTTTGTGCAGTTGATTCAAGGAGGGGGGAAAAGTAACTTTCCTCTACGCTTTATAATCACAACTGTTTCTTACACCTTAACTTACAACACTGATCAGAGAAAAAAATTATCAGGTAAGGTACATAGCCAGAGAAATGGAAATAAGTGACGTGACCAAAATCTCCCTGAAGACGTGTGATAGAACAAGAGATTGAATCTAGTACTTAAAATATTCCTGATTCATCTTGATGTCTTCTGCTAAATTAAAAGAGACACTTTACTTAGGACCCTGTTGGTCCTTAACTCTTTCTTACATTCAATTATTATCTTTGCTATTAGAAAGGATTTTTCTAACTCTCCTTATGATATTCCTGTTTCAATTATCTGGCAAAAATAAGTATGGGAAAGCCCCCCAAAGGCCTGTACAAGTGAAAAGGGAAAACAAAATCGACCAAACAAAAAAACTATCCTGGAAAATACTGCAGAAGGGTGTGCTATAGTTTCTGCTGCTTCCTTTGAATGCCTTGTCCTAATAGGCCTTCTCTTTTAATATGTATAGCAAGACACAAAAACACCATTTATCTGCAGGGAATACTATTAGTAATTTGAAGAATGACTAGAAATAAAAACAAATCTGGTTACTATCATCTGTGGCCTGAGGAATAACTTGTGTTTGGGGGGAAAGACTTGATTAAAAAATTCTTCCCCTTGCAAAACTGCTCAAGTTCTGTTTCTGAATGAAATCGTAGATAACGTAGTGATTGATGTGCAAGTCAGAATAACGTTTGCAAGAAGCATAACCTTAAGCTCCTTTCTAGCCTAGAATGAGAGAATGTACATTTTAAGAGATTCGGACTAATCAAGTGACTTTGCTTCAAATTGGAGGGTTTTCTATGTTTGAGTCTTTTTCTCACCTTTGATCATCTTATTTTTTAATACTGAGATTGATGTTTTCAAAGTCAAATTATCTTGTAAATACATTGTAAAAGATAGTTGTGGGGAGAAGGGAAAGAATGAGGGACAACTTGTTGCAGTGTTGAAACAATTTTGGATTCAGTATGCAAAGGAGTAAGGGATCTCTGAGGGAGTCTGTCATTAACAGGCATTTTCGGCTGCCTTGCAGGTGATCTGATCTCACTGGGAGTCCAGGACGTTTCTTTGGGCTTTCCCTGCTAATGAAACCTGTGCTGAACTGGGAGTGGGAGTATTGTGTCCCTAACTTTTCCTCCTGTATACTGCACACCCTCTTTACAGCAACACAGTGCTTTGCGTAGTTGGTGAGCCGTGGGTTTTGCCGTGTGGGCAAAGTCTAGTGAAAATACTGTGAAACCGGTCTTTTTGGAGCATGTTGTTTACTGAGGCACTGTGGAAGGAAGATGAATGGAGACAAGAACTCAGTGAAGGGAAAGGGAATTATTCTTGATGTGGAAACAGGTCAGGAGATTGCAGCTGGAGATGGAAGAGCTTCTGGGAACCAATCATAGGGTGCGTTTATTCAGCATCCTGCATGGTCTCAGGGTTGAGCTTTATTTGAGAGCTCGATTTGACAACAGCTCTTGTCTCTTCCTCACTTGCTTTGGGTAGTTTACGTGTCTGTGCTTTCCATTATAAATGGAATCAACGTGTCATTTTTGCCATACTTTGCGTTGTCAATTTAGATCTTAAATCTATCGTAGTTCAAGAGACTCTTTGGTGGGGGCTCTGTATGCATGAGATGATGGTTACCATGGGGGTCTCTGGTCTCGCAGGCAGTTTGTAACTCGATCAAACCAAAAAGTACTGATGCTTCTTAAAGAAGTCAAGAAACTTCAGCTGAAGGAGATTTTCTCTGAATGACCTTGGTAACCCCTGCCTGGTACTCTTTCTGTGCTGTAACTGGAGAAGCTGCAATTAAGGCACAGAAGAGTGTTTTATTGAGTAAGAAACTAGTATGTCCTAGAGTTAAGTGACTTTTTGTTAGTACCCTGTTTTTTTACAGATAAGACAAAAAGAATTATTAACTGCCTTTATAGACTACCATCAGTGCTATAAAAATGTAATCCTGGTACTTCACTATGGAGAAAACATTTCTTCAAGAAACCAGCTGCAGCATTGTGGGGGTTTGGGGATGTATTTTCTGAGTGAAGATTGAAAGAGGTCTTTTTCTTCTGCAATGTCAAGCATTGTTGCAAAGAACAGCCAGAATCCTGGTTCTTCAATCCTGTTGTACTCAAATATTAGTAACTTGGGGAAAATGCAAATTGTGCTGTACAGTGTCAGTGGGGTGAAACCAACATCCATCAGCACCTCCAGGATATTGGCAGTTGAGGCTGGCATGCATACCTAATGCACCTTCAAGAGGAAGGAGCTTGCCCTACTTCATGTGTTGCCTGCAGGCAGCATCCTTCCTGAAGATAATGTTGATGTGATGCTCTTCTGCTCTAGCCTACTTCTCTCAGGTGGTGGTTAAAATTCTCTTTGCTTGTTTTTTAAACAGCAGCAAAGCCACCATACAGCTTTCAGTATTTATCACCACAGATAAAGGTATTAGAATTGCTTGGAGGGGCTGGAGGCCCAAGCAGTAATCTTGCAGCTGACCTTTAAATCTGTTCTTTTTTTTTCTCCCCTCCACACACACCTTTTTTTTTTTTTCCTAGTAGCTTATAGCTCTTAATTATGTTTCTTGAGTAGTGGATACTCCCTTCTGCTCCCAGAGATGCTGCAGTTGAATGCCTTAGTGGTGAGTGATATGGGGCAATTTTTAAGTCACCTACCAGTTGCTTGATGCTGCTGGCTTTCTTGAGGCTGAAGGAACAGCCTGCTGAATATTAATTGTAGTTGCTGTAGTTGCTGAGTGTTGTTTATTTGACTGTTGGTATACTGGTATGTGTTCCATGGTGCTTCATTTTCCGATTTAAACTTAAAACCTTATGATACTGTGTTACTTCTCTTACTGCATCACACTAATTACATAACTTTTTTCCTTTATGATGGTGGAGGCATCATACTGTTTATACTCCTGCAGTTTCCTACATGATGGAAATGCTTGTGTGATTTCTCAAGGTGGTGGTGCTGCAGAGGTATTCAGGGCTGTTACAGTGCAACTTACATCACCGTTTCCTAAACTGCGTGACACTAGCAATATTCAAATTGCTCCTGAAGGTATTAGCAGCATGGCTATCCATGTAGATGCTCTTATCCTCTGGTATGGGTAAAAATAAGGCTTTGCACACCAGTGGTTAACTGTTGATCAGCTATTCAGAGGTAACACCTAGATCAGTTATACCCCTAGCCTGTCTTTGCCCAGCATGGGGGGTGGGCTGGATCTCCTTGTGAGGAAGCTGAGAGCGTAAGATTGGCTGTTCCCTCCAGGCGTTCTCTGCTGGCCAAGAACTTGGAGACCCCCATCTGGACTCTCATTGCAATTACAGAGACGTGGTGGGATAGCTCACATGACTGGAATGCTGTCATGGATGGCTACGTGCTTTTTAGGAAAGACAGGCCAGGAAGGAGGGGTGGTGGAGCTGCTCTTTATGTGAGAGTGCAACTGGAGTGCAGTGAGCTCTGCCTAGGGATGGATGAAGAACAAGTAGAGAGCTTGTGGGTAAGGATTAAAGGGCAGGCTAACATGGGGGGCACTGCTGTAGGTGTTTACTACAGGCCACCTGATCAGGAAGAACAAGTCGATGAGGCCTGCTACAGACAGCTGGAAGTAGCCTCACAATCACAGATCCTGAGTTCTCGTGGGGGACTTCAACCATCCTGATAGCTACTGGAAAGACAACACAGCTAGGCTCAAACAGTCCAGGAGGCTCCTGCAGAGCACTGATGATAACTTTTTGATACAGGTGCTGGAGGAGCCGATGAGGGGAGGTGTGCTGCTGGGCTTTGTACTGACAAAGGAGGACTGGTTGGGGATGTGAAGGCCGGGAGCAGCCTTGGCTGCAGTGACCATGAGGTGGGATTCAGGATCCTGCATGGAGGAAGCAGGGCAATAAGTAGGATCGCAGCCCTGGACTTCAGGAGAGTAAACTTTGGCCTCTTCAGGGACCTACTTGGAGGAATCCTATGGGTTAGGGCCCTAGAAGGAAGGAGGGGTCCAAGAGAGCTGGTTAATAATCAAGCATCACTTTGTCCAAACTCAAGATCGGTGTGTTCCTATGAGTAAGAAGTCAGACAAAAGGGGCAGGAGACCTGCATGGATGATCAAGAAGCTCCTGGCAAAACTCAAACAGAAGAAGGAAATATGCAAAGTGTGGAAGAAGGGTCAGGCCACTTGGGAGGAATATAGAAATGCTGTCAGAGTATGCAGGGATGCAATGAGGAAGGCTAAGGCCCATTTGGAATTAAATCTGTCAGGAGATGTCAAGGACAACAAGCGGGACTTCTTCAAATTCATGAGTAGCGAAGGGAAGACTGGGGAGAATGTGGGTCTGCTGCTGAATGGGGTGGGGACCCTGGTGATGAAGGGTACGGAGAAGGCGGAGTTACTGAATGCTGCCTTTGCTTCAGCCTTTGCTGCTAAGGACGGCCATTGGGAATCCCAGAGCCTGGAGATGAAAGAGAAAGTCTGGAGAAAGGCATACTTTCCCTTGGTGGAGTAGGATGGGGTTAGAGATCATTTAGGCAGGCTTGACACCCACAAATCCATGGACCCTGATGGGATGCACTCATGAGTACTGAAGGAGCTGGTGATGTTGTTCCTAGGCCATTCTCCATCATCTTTGACAGGTCATGGAGAACAGGAGAGATGCCTGAGAACTCGAAGAAAGTCATTGTCACTCCAGTCTTCAAAAAGGGGTGAGAAAGAGGACCCGAGAAACTACAGGCCAGTCAGCGTCACCTCCATCCCTGGAAAGGTGATGGAACAGCTCATCCTGGATGGCATCTCTAAGCATGTCTACAAAGATGATTAGGGGACTAGAGTCTCTGTCCTATGAGAAAAGGCTGTGAGAGCTGGGCCTGTGTATCCTGGAGAGCAGAAGACTGAGAGGGGATCTTATCCATGTATACAAATACCTTAAGGGAGAGTGTCAAGAAGGTGGGGCTGGGCTCTTTTCAGTGGTGCCAAGCGGCAGGATGAGAAGCAGCAGGCACAAACTGAAACACAGGAAGTTCCACCTGAATATGAGGAAAACCTTCTTTACTGTGAGAGTGACAGAGCACTGGAACAGGTCGTCCAGAGAGGCTGTGGAGTCTTTTCTGGAGATATTCAAAACCCACCTGGATGCAGTTCTGTGCAATATGCTCCAGCGGACCTTGCTTGAGTAGGGGGGTTGGACTGGATGATCTCCAGAGGTCCCTTCCAACCTTAACCATTCTGTAATTTCATCAAGTTGACCTCGTGCTTCTAATGGACTTGTACTCAAAATGTTGCATACAAAGAAGTGTTTTATTTTCCATATTTTTTGAATTGCGTCTGTATTTATAAAAATGACACTTAACCACAGTAACTATGAATAGCTTTTTGACCAAAATTGAAATTTATTTGGAATGTTTGTTTTGGGGTAAATGCTAGTAAAATTTTATTCTGCTTGATAGAAATGATGTATTTCAATAATACTTTATAAGCACAGTACTTGATTTTTCTAAAGTTGAAATGTAGGATAAAGAAGAGGAGAAATCTAGGAGCAGCTCTAGTTGGGGGAAAGTAGGTTGTCTACATGGAGAATAATGGTTTTAGCTGATGCCAAGAGTCACTCTTAGCTCAGATGGGAGATGTAGCCTAACAAGTATTTAAAGGACCTCTTTTGGGAACTTTGAGGCAGAATGTGGAGATTCTTGGTGACTTTCATTCAAAATAAAACACCTGTTTCTGAACTCCAGCTACTAAAAATTCCCATATTACCTGAAGAAAAAGAAATTCTTTCTATGTTTTTCTTTTGACATGAGCAATGAAAATGGCGTGATGAGCTTACTTAGGGAATATGGATCAGATTTTTAAGTATGCTAGGTCTCCCTTTGAATCTGTGACAGGCAAGTGCCAAATATCTCTGAAGAATCTGGGCTTGACTGACATCCTTCTCAGTGAGAAACAATTGAGGTAGGTGAGATCAGCTCTTCTGCATGGTAAGAGATGCAGCTTTGGGCTTCAACTGCTTTGCCTAGGAGTAGGAAAGAATAAGTAGTAACGTATGTAGCTCAATTTTATAAGGCCTGAAGTTATGGAGCTCACATGTACTTTCCAGTTTAGTGTGTGGTTTTTTTTCTTTTTTTCCTAGCTATTAGTGATTTTTTTTTTTTTTTTTTTTTTTTTTTTTTTGTCATGCTTGTCGTTCTGTTATCACTTTGTGGTAGAGCTGAGGGCACTGTGGAGACTGGCAAAGTGAGTCAGCACTTTACTTGCTAAATCTTCATGACCGAAGAATGAAGAATTGGCCAGTTACTACCCCCAGGGCATAGATTTGTATGTGCAAGAAGTCCTTTGCTGTCCATTTGAAGAGCTGAAGTGTGAGAAGGTACTACAGAAAACAGTGACAGAGGTCAGGCAAGCCAACTTCTGCTCCTACTGATGTAACGATATCATTCAAATATTGATTTTGGTTGAGGGACCCAATCCTCCCCTAGGGTCTAAGTTTTCTTCCTTAGTGATAAGCACTGTTGGCTTAGCAGGGATGATTTCCTTTGCTACGAAATGTGTTCTACATCTCTTTCCTTCATATTAAATATCATGATTTATTTTTTTTTTCCTAAGCTTTCAGCCACCAAAAGATCGATGCATGAAATTACAGAGGAAGTCAGTTTTTACTGGCAGAGCTGAATGTTAGAGGCAGGGGTAAAGTTTTCTCATTCCTTCACTATACCATAAATTTTATGCAGCCTCCTGCTTTTTGTTTTGTGCAATGGTACAAAATTGTAATGCAGGAAACTAGTGAAATGACTATAGGAACTTGTGCAATAATACATTCTGAAATCAAGCACACCTACGCTGCCTCTTAAGATTTATGCAGCTTTTTACTTTTTGAACCTTTTTATAGTCTTTAAGTTTATACTAGATCCCATATTTCCTTCCCAAGTAACAGCAATAGCAGCATTTGTGGCCTTTAACAATTTTGAATACACTAAAACCATCATGAATATTTTAAGTCCAAGCAACTTGTCCTCCTCTGCCCTTTTTTCCCCCCTCCCCCAATAAAACCAACCCTTTTCTAGGTTTTTGTAGGCTTTTGCAGCAATTCCCTGATACCATGTTGCTCAAAGAACAAGTGATGTGTAATGCGTGGGTATAGGAATTTGGACAGTACTTATTTAATTTCATTTCTTTGAGATGCAAAAACCAAGCAGCTTCTTTGCTGGGAGATCGCAAGAAACTGCTAACTGCTTCTTTACCTCCCATTAGAGATTCATCATCTTTGGTCTTTCCATCTACTTAAAAATCAGAGGAAGAAGAAAAAGATACTTTATCAAGACTAGACATTGCAAAATGGTCATGCAGAGGACAAAAAGTACACTTTTCAACAGGAGCAGACGTGATGACTGCCAGAAAATGACTCAGAAGCAACATGTGCATAGTTCTCAGGGTGTCAGGTTGTTTCTAGGAACTCAAATACACTGAATAAGGTTATCACAAAACTCCGGTTATCTCAGACACCGTCTTGTATAATCGGTCTCTTTTGCGCTGTTGAAATAAAGCTGCTGATGCCTATGTTGTTTATGTGAACAATATTAATTCTTTAATTAATTAATTAACTGTCACTGCTTGGTTTTATAATGCTGATGTTGTGTTTTGGGCAGGGGAAGTGGGGCTTGGGGGTATTTCTTTACAACCAGGTTTTTTAAAAGAATGACACATGTTCTCATGATGGGGAGTGCTGCTGTGTAGAGCGGTGATTTATTGTGCAATTAGGATGTTGTTCACTATCAAGGAAAACAAATTGGCCATGCACAGATTGACAATTTGGTCAAAATTTTGGTAAGAATAAAGAAATTCTCTGTAGTAGCGGAAAGCTGGGTTTTGTTGTATGCAAGGCTCAAATTCTCCACATTTTAAAGCCAGTTACTGAGCCATCCTAGTTTGACAGCCCCCACTGAAAAGAGAAGAAGCCGTAAATAATAATTTTTGTGATTTAACCCTGAAAACCAAAATGGCAATGTACAAAACAGCACCTCTGCCCAGTTTTCACCAGATACTGATCCGGCAGCTTTGCATTTCCCTGCACTCTCATTTCCCACGGGTCTGAGTCCCTGTGTGTGGCGGGGACGGGCCATGTTTCTCGCGCTGCTTTGTGATCAGGAGCAGTAACAACCACCGCAGAGAGGGCAGCATGCGAAGGGCCGGCCGTAAATCTGCTCAGTTTGCTTTTGCAAAAAAGATAAATAAATTTGCTTTTGCAAAGAAAAAAGAAAAAAGAAACGTTTTTGCCTGCTGTGGCCATAAATGCTGGTTTTACCACTGCCTCTGATCTCTTTATTCCTGACTTTTCCGTCCCCTTGCGCTGGGGGTTGCCCCCAGGTCCCCGGTAGGGAGGAGAGAGCCCTGCGGGGCTGCTGCTCTCTTTCAGCTGCGCTGTTTTCCAGAAGCTTGTTGTGCAAATAGTGTGACTCAGCTGCAGCCCCTCGCTTATGGGTTTGCAGCTGAAGTCAAAGGTGGCTTGGTGGCTCAGGCCAGGACCTGGCAGAGGTCACAGCGGTACAGCTCCTGGGGACTGAGGCAGGGTCCCAAGAATGTCTTTTTAACACTTTTTTTTTTTTTTTTTTTTTTTTTTTTTTTTTTTTTAATCCCTGAGTTAGATAACTGACTTGTCAGTTTTTTCGGTGGAAATCTTTTAGTCTTGTCTTTCTTTTACCTGCACACGGGAACAGTGCTGCTTCTTTGGTCTGCCCGCGCTCCACCCTTCCTGCTCTCGTTTTCACCTTTTCCCACCGGGCTAGATGCAGAGGCTTTGTGAAACAGAGGGAGCTGAAAAAAACGGGCCAGAAATACTTGCGAAAGCAAACGCTTTGTGTGATGTTGGGCAAGCAGAACCGCTTTTCCGTGGCCCAGGGTGATTTTTGCAGTTGCGCTGTTTCACCTCCCGCTTGGCTGAAGCGTGGTGGTCTGTAGGGGTGCCACGAAAGGGCTCTGCGCGCTCGCAGTGGGAAGCACGCTGTCATAGCTACCACTGTCAGAAAGGATTGCTTTCTTTAATGTGACTAGTGTTTGTATTTCCCGCGTATTGTATTCATTTCCCCCCCACACCTTTTTTTTTTTAATCCTGAAAAGACTCTCAAGTCAAATCTGGCCCTGGGATTTCAGGCCTTTAGGGTTGCTTCACAGCTGGAAAAAGTTACTTTTTTTCCATGAAAACGTGCGCTAACTGGTTTTAAGGGACTCTGATCTTTTTATCTTAAAAAAACCTCATCAGTTATAAAAGTTTAAATTGTGATGGTGTGATGGTCTGTTACTCAAAACTAAGGCCTCTTGTTTTATGATCTTTCCATAGTGTTGAGTGTAATGAAGTATCTATGTTAATAGAAGTGGGATGTGTATCCCTAATGATTCTCAGTGGAAAAAAAAATCTAAATTAAATGCATATGTGAAAGCTTTTGAATGCTTTGGTAAGTTTGATGTACTAAGTTTTAAATTTGATTGCAAGAGCAAATGGCTTGAAGGGGTCATGCGTGCAGGACTGTTTCTGCCATTCTTGTCCACAGCTTTCTGCAAGCTACACATACATCAGCATGAAAATAATTCTGTAGCCTTTGGGCTCATTTTTCCTTTTGAGGTTTGTTGTGTGCAATCATCTTACATGACATTTTGAACATCTGCCCAAAAGTGCTATGTGATTGCAAGCTAATTTTGGTCCTTGCAAGAGTTTCAGTCAAGATAGATAAGCTTTGAAATGAAGACAGATAAACTTTGCATGAAACACAAGTATACACGCGACTGTGGCATTTGGATTCTAGTAACTCATTTCATAAACAGTTTTTCACCTTCTAAACAATGTTTTCTGTAACTTCTGTGTAGGGGGCTTTTTTTCCTCCTCCTTCCTTGGGGGAAGGAGTGTTGTGATGCTTTTCTTGTAAGTGTAGAAGATACAGGCGATATGAAATGTAAAAGCACACAAAGTTGGAAATACTTCTAATTTTTAGATGTGTGCCCACATAAGATGTACTATGTGTGCTGCACATGCATGTGTATTTCATACCATATGTATAGTAATATTCTTCTGCATAGCTGTACATCCAGGCATAAGACTTGCGTACTTAGATATTTGGGTACCTTCTTTCTCACTTTGCTTGAGTTTGATTTAGCAGTCCAAGAAGGTCAAGAAACTTGAGGGACAGAACACACTGAAGTTGCTTCATTTGCACGTGCCATATTGTGCTGGGAGGATGGATTTATCCTCTGTAAAACAAGAAATGATGACTCTAGAACGATAACTTAGGCATTTCCAGGTGTCCTCTTCTTGTCCCCAGTGGAAATTTTTGACCAGTGAAACAGGTTTTTGATGAAAGTGCTGAGTGTGAATCAAGTGTATTTATCTTTGTTACCATTTCGTGGGACATTTGTAGGTGCTTACATTAATGCACTGAGCAGCCTGGACTTTGAAGCAGGTTGGTGGTTTGCCTGTTGTTGTTTTTAACCAGCGGCAAATTTAATTCTGTAAGTGGAAGATGCTAGTATGTAAATATATTACCTGGATGGGAGCAGAGTTCACGGGTTTTCTTTGTTTTTATGGCCTTAGAAGCTTATCCCTGCAATTAAGAATATGGTATTTTTATATTTATTTTTTAACTACCACTTTGTTCTCTGAAGAAACTCTATACAGGTCAAGAGTCAAACATTTCTTAAGTGTTTGTGGTGTTACAGTAATATTTAGAGGCCCCAAGCAGATCAAGATCACCTTGTACCTGGTGGTGTATATACACATACTGAAGAGATGGTACCCTAATCTGATTTTTTTTATAGTATAAATAAACAGTGATATAATGAGCAAAGTCAAACTTGCCAACACCACTATTGCCTTTACTGTCTAACCTAGAGATAAGCATACTTGTAATACAGGCAGCTGTGGTTGGCGGGGGGGATCGAGTATGTTGTATATTGTGAAAAGAAATGTATCCCTCTCTTCTTTTGCTGCTTCTGCCCTGGTGCTGTTGAATGTCTGCAGATGACTAAAGCCAGCAGCACTGTACTGGGAGTGACAGCAGTGCCTGCTAATGGCAGTCGCTGTCACCAGTGTCCTTTCTAGTGACCCTTGCTGAGAGAAATGGCGCAGGCTTTCCTATTTAGTAGTAGTTGTAGACTGTTAAAGTGATTTCAGCTTTAACTTGCTGCTGTGTGTTCAGTTGCCTTCTTATCTGAGGTCATATGCATTTTTTTTCATATTATTTTTCTTATAAACCTTCTCTGTTTGTGGTATTATTTACGAATGTCTCATCTTCTCTGTTCCTGCCGACGCAGACTGGGAGTGGACGTTGGTACGATCTGTAGGGGCTGCATGCCCGGGGGCCGTGCTCATGCGCTTCTGAAGCCACAACTGTTTGCACCAACAACTGATGTGGCCTGTTGTATTTTGCCTTGTGCTGCCTCTATGTCTCTATGCATCAGTACGATGGTTAACCTATTGTTAGCATTTCTTTTTGTTGAAGTATTAATTTTTATCTTGCTATCCACCTGCATATCAGTGCAGACTTGAGGTTTTAGTTCTGTGAACATCTTGACCTTCCTACCTGCAGTGAAAAGAAAAATTCTCTGGGGTAACAGTAAATCCATTTAATTATGCTGTGCTTCTGAATCTTTATTTCTGTAATGATAGTTGGATACCTTTTCTCCTTGTTGTCCTTTCAAAAGACCTTAAATGCCATAGGATGGGAATTGAGCACCTCCTAAAAATCTAGGATCATTTTAATATGTTAATATGTAAAAACTGGGATGGGCACGAGGACTCAAATGCAGGCCACCAAATGTTACTTTCTTCTGTTCTTCCTACCGATCTTTTGATATATGTGATATAGGACATGATTAAGTGAAAAGCACTAACTTCTTATTTCTGGTCTGAACGTTATAATGTAGGGTTCTACACTTGCAGGATTTTTCTTGAGACAGAGAAAAAGTGCTGATGAAAATCTGATTTTTTTTTTTTATTTATTTTTTGTCCTGAGAACTAGGTTGGTTGAAACTGAGAGACTTAAACATGCTGAACCAGTACATTAGTTCCTCAAAGAGAGTCAGAGGTACTGTAAATGTGAATGACATTTATATCCTTGTCAAACACACATTTGCAGGAGATCGTGTTTAGTTTTGCAGTTCAGTAGGACTTGCGCTCACTGATACTTTCTTAAGGTTGCATTTAATGTATCTTGGTGATAAAAGTTTGGGTTTCTGGAAGTTAACCTTGCTGTTGGTACTGTGATGTTCTCTTCTAAAGTACAAATTATTGCTTTACTTTCTCCTGGAGGAGGTGGGAAGGGAAGGCTTTACTGAGGCCATAGGAGAACCAAGGTCAGACCTACAACTTTGGTTTCTGTGTCACAATCAGCATTTCAATTGGAACGAAACTTAGATTTATTGCTATTGTGAGTCTGAAATGAAACATTGAGATCTTTGCATGTGCCCTTCAAAGAATAGTTGGGTAGTTTTAGGAACTGTCCCCAAAGAAGTCTGTGAGCAGAAAGGGAAGAGTATATGCCCTAGCACTGGAGGAAATCTTCAGAGATCCCATTTCGCACACCCATATATCATAAGGCATCTGTGGCTGTGACACTGGTGGGCACGCAGAGTTCCCAAGTGGCCAAGGAAACAGTGGTGAAAGGTTTTGGTACCCATTTTGTCAGGTTTCTGTGTGGGTCCCTCTCACTTTTGTTTGTGCTGCTGCAGGTTGTCCTATGGGAGGAAAAACTCGTGGTCATAGGCAAGCCTGCGGTAGTGGTCATACTCCCTTGATGTCAACAGCGTTGCAGGTCCTTGCATCAATTATGAATTTCAGCTGTTGGTTAGTACACTTTAAATACACTAAAGCCTCTTGTTTATCTACTGGCTTAGCTCTGTGAAAGGCCCTGCTCTCTCTGGCTGCCCAAGTACAAATTGTCAAATGTATTTTGAAACTTTCAGCCAACAGGAAGAATAAGCAATAGAGTAACTTTCTGCTGCTTGGAGAGATTTGTCTTTATTTCTGCCTCTCTGCCATAGAGGAAAGGTATGTTGTGAATTGCTAGGTGGAAGAGACAATGTGGTATTGATTAGCTACGTTGCTTACTGCAGGTTTATGCTGCTGCTTCTGCTATTTAGAAAATTGCCCACACTGCCTTTTTGTTAACCACCCCCCCCAAACTCTCACAGAGTTTTCACGTATTTCTGTTCAGCAAATGTACTGGCTGCGCATTTTTATTGCCTGTGCCAAATTACTGTTTTTAGAGCAGTTTCCCACACACATATGGTAGCTGATCAAATGTGAAATGAGGAATAAATGAGTTCATCATACAATTCGAAGTAGTAAATAGATGTCTTTTTGTTTGCTTTTTACTCTTTATTTTACTGTCTGACCTGTGGACTCTGACTTGCCATGCTCTTGAGAAACAAGAAGGCCACTGAAGTGTTAAAACCGTACTGGCAGAAAAAGTGTGATGGCAAAGAAGACCAGCGGGTTCCCAGATATGTTCCTGCTAAGATAGTGAGACATAAAGCAGTCCATATTATGTATTTGTCTACATGACACCAGTTTTATGTGCGTTTAAATGCAGTGAGCAGTTTAGCAGAACAGTGAGCTCTCATAGTTCTTGCTAGTTTAAAACAATACTTTTCTCATCTCCTATTGCCAATGAAAAGAGAAGACTTTGATACTAGTTCAAAGTGGCAAAAGAATATAACGTGTACTTACATTTTGGCCATCCTTGAGGTTTCTGTGTAGCTCTAATTTCTAACACTGCTGACTCCATTTGTAATCCTGTGTTTTGGATTCCATTTATGAACTTATAACTAGGGGTTGATCTCTCTCTCTCTTTTTTTTTTACGAGTCTGTCTAATGTGAGGCAAGATTTAAAGTAATTGCAATTTTACTGTCCAGAAAAAAGAACCACTGCTGATAAAAAAAAAAAAAAAAAAAAGGAAAGAAAGAAAGAAAAGAAAAAGATTTGTTTTACAAATGAGGTTTTTCTGAAAAAATTTTGCAAATGCATTAGACAAGAAATTTAATACATCTACAAAATGAATGAGCTGAATTTATTGTAAAAGGCACATGATACTTTAATAAACAAAATGTGTGTGGCAGCTTTATTTCTGTTAAATTTTAAACTACTTAAAAACCATGGCTACAAGTGAAGTAGACCTCCTAAATACATGAGTAGAGCCACAAAATTAGCCATAGTAACATTAGTGCCAACTGATCAAAGGAAAGAGTTTTATAACATTTAACAGGCAGGAATTTAGACAAATTGACTCACAGGAATACCATGGAGTTTATAATACTGGATGTTACTAAGCATTAAGTTTTAGACGTTATATAGTGGCTAACATTTGATTTGGAGAAGATTTACTACGTCAAAAAGAAAGCAGAAAATGAAATGCAAAATCACATCTTTAAATGAGACTGCAAGTGAACGACAGATAATATGGTGGATAATATCATAAGGAGAATTAGTCAGTATGACTTTAGATACACAATTTCAATAAGAGTCTGTGTAATCATAGAACAGAAAAACGATACATCTTGTCAGCCTTAGGAGCCTGCATGTTGAATAAGTGGCTCAGGTTGAAAATTGGATGTTGTGCAAGGCTGAATGATGAAGCCATTTTCATTTGCCCAAAATAAAGACTGATTTAAAATACAGAGCTTTAGATGGCTGTGCAGTGTTCCTGAGGTGAATCTGTCCATATGTAGAAGGTGAGCGTATGAGATTTAACGCATCTCGTTCCTGTCTCCCTCTTAATGCACGTCTTGATGCTGAGCCAGAGTCCTGGCTGTGGCTTGGGGGTGCCGTGCGCCAGCTGTTTGCGCACTCAGCCAGGCTGTGGAGGTTGCACATCCAGGGTGCTCCGTTCGCTTCCCCACGTCTTTGGGATGCACTGGAGATCTGGCTGCTAGCAGCCTTGCTGCCTGCAAAGTGAAGAAACAATGACAGAGAAGGCAGCTTCGGTCATTAGTATCTTAAAGCCTGGAAGATCTTCTTTTACAATGTTGTATGCTTGCTGCATGTCCTATGGACTGCAAAAGTTGATGGGAATCTTCTGGAGACTTAGCTTGTCCTCTTTATTCAGGCCTTACATTTTCCTCCTTCATTTCCTCCTGAGAACCATCCTCACTAAGCAGATTTGTTCCAGGACCTGCTGTTGAAGAAGTGAAGTTTTAAGTGAGTTTGAGGAAGAAAGGATCGAAAAGTGCTCCTCCAGGAGCACTCCAAATTCGTAGTCTGACTTCACACCTAGCTCTCCATGCAGCAGCGCACACAGGCTGCCTTCCAATTAAACTGCACTTTTTTGTTTTCTTTATTTTGCATTAGGAGCTCCAGACATCGAGGAAAAGCTACGTGACTGAAATGAAAATAAAAAGTGCTCAGATTTCCCACACTTCAGTATCTGGTTTCCTTGCCAGTGGCTGTCGCGTGAGATGTTGATACCACTACGCCCAGTGCTACACAGTTGTGCTAGAGCTGGATGTACTCCAGCTTGTTGAAGGAAATATTATTCTTTTTATCCCTTCCCTGAGGGCAGAAGTCCTTCCGTGGTCCATTTAATTACTGCAGGTTATTGTGATTGAAATTTCCACTATAACAACCAGTGCCAGCAAATGTGGTGTGCTTTCTTCTAAAGCCTGACCCTTTGCTTACCAATTTTGTTGGCATGCTTAAGTTGTTCAGTAAGTAATTTCCCCCCTCTCCGCTACTACCAGTGTGCTTCTGCCAGCAGAAGCCCAGGTGTAGCAACAGTTACTCCAAGCATGGAAGTCCTTTTGATGCTGTAGCTAGTCCTTCTGTAGGCTCTTTTGCCAATGTAAGCTGTGTCTTGGCTAGGAAATGGTGTTTACCAGTATGGCGAGAGTATACCATCAAATCCTTTCCAACACCCTGAAGCAGACACCAAGTGCTTCCCCAGTGCGTGGTGACATGGTACCAGAACAAGCGCTAGTCTGGACTATTTTGTTAATAATTTGCTAGCTGGAGCCATAACTTAACCAACCTTTCCTTACAGCACTTGACAAAAGAAAGTCATAAAGGGGCTTCAAAATCCCCATCCTTGCTCTAGCAAAGCTTGTGGAAGCTGTCACAACTTCCAAACTCCATTTCGCATATCCATTGCCCAGAGTGGGTCAGAAATAGGAGACTAGTTTGCTGAGGTACCTAAATCTAAGAGCAGTTTTGTTCCAGAGAGAGATGCTTACTCTGCAGCATTGGCAGGCTATTTTAGCTTATATTGAGCTTGTATTGTCATGGATTTGCTGTTATCGGTTCCTGAGCTAGCTAGTCATGTCTAGACCATGGTGTAACAATATACCATAAATCATGCTTGGGATCATTCCAGCCTTGCACAGGAAACCTGTCCCTGGTACTCTGCACCAAGCAAACGTCTATAGGCATAATCAGAACAAGACTGCAATTCGGTGTGCTGTGACAGGTAATGTGTTCAGTGCCTGAAGCATCTCAGCTTGTCATTGCTTGGAAGGAGGTTGGATATTTATGTTTTTGCATCAATAAACTAATTTTTCTTTGAATGTGGGAACTTTGCATTTTACAGATGTGGATTTATAGGAGAGAGAAGTGAAGGGGACTTCAGCACCTTCATCCTTCACTTTCAGTGCAACACCTCTCCCCAGTCTTAAATCAAAGCCCAAGCTATCTAGAATTGATAAGAGATTTGAAAATATTTATGAGAACAGAACTGAACTTACCAATGACCATGTGTAACATGCTGTTTCTTTAGCATCAGATAAGAAATAGCCTGAAGTGCGGTGAACTGAAATTTATCTTTCTTTTTCTTTCTTTCTTTTTTTTTTTTTTTTTTAAATTTTCGAAAATTTCCTCAGTTTGAAACATCTTTACTGCAGGCCTTGCAAGTACATTGTTGCTTGGAAAAGGAGAAGACTTTGCCCAAGTGATTTTCTAGTGAATAGAAGAATCATTGATTTAGGTCCTATTCGAAGTAATTTCATAATTAACACAAAACTCCAATGTTTCTTTTCATTTGTTTTAGTTGAAAATGCAACTGGATAATACCCAGTTACAGGAAAAATAACATAAAACTGAGGTTTTCTAGTTTGATTCATCCTTCTTTCACACATATCTAAAAGGTTAGAAATCTGATAAGGGTTGAGGCGCTGTTTGGTAGCAATAAACAGTTGCAAAGACTACAGCTGTGTGTACGTGTGTGGTGACTTTTTGTTTACTCTTCCAATCTCTCTTTGATTGTATCGTGGCTTCTGGCAAAAAAAGCAATCAGCACGTACTAGAATGCTGCAATTTTTGATGACCCACTCCATGCCTGCTTTGGTGGGAAAATTTGCAATGCACTTGTTGCTCTGGTGCAAGGAATTGCATTTCCTTCAGAAATGTGGAGACCTGAAATGGCAGCAGCTGAGCAGGCTGTCTGCCCATTTCTCTTCTTTATGATTTCATAGTTCATTTATTTTATCTGCATTTCTTCCAGTCTCCTTATAAAAATCTGAAGTGTTGGGCAGGGTGATATTTTTCCAGAGAGAATGAGGGGGGTTGATTGGGTGTAAAGCCCCAATTCCTTTTGATGGAAATCCCATGTGGAATTTTCAGATTCTTGTAATCTTGTTCTCAGGCAGCTTTTTAGATCTTCAGTGAAAATCTCCACTTGCTACACATTCTCCTTCCTTTCCTTATTTCTGTACCTTACCAGCATGTTGTCCTTTGAGCTACTCTTAAGATTGCAGTGGGATCTCCTCTTTCCTTCTTCCTTTTTAGGTTCCCTGCTGCACACATACTTTCCTGAGGGATAATCTTACAGGGGAGATGACATGTCATCTTCTGACTGTTATGTGACAAATGCAGATTAAAACATCAAACCATGGTGATCTGGCCGTGTTCCAGTATTTGTATATGTGCTTGCACAAGTGCAGCTCTGTGTATGGGTTCCAAAATTTTTCAGTCTTCCTGGAAATCAATTATAATTAACTTTCTAAGTAAAAATATGTACATTTTTAAAATTTTCCTCTCTTTTCTATGCCAAGGGTATCTTGGCTTTACCCAGAGACCTGATTAAAAATGTTAAAACACACTTAGCAGTGTGCAATAGCTGCATTTGTAGCATCTGACTTGAATGTTTGTTTCTTAGTCTGGGTTGTAACAATCTGATTCTCGGACTGTCATTGACGTCAGTTTAATAGGAAAATTCAAATAGAATCTGTATTAGATTTTCACTATTAAGTTAACAATAGAAACTTTCTACAGATGCCTTATGTAGAGAAGGCTGTTAACAGAAATATTACATTAATGAATATCAGGCCTGCAGACACACAGAGATTAACTTATTTTTTTACATAAATAATTTTGTTTTCCGTGTTCTAGTTCACAAAATTATTTCTTTTTAAATAGAGCAAGTGGTTTAGATGTCAAGTATCAGGAGGAGGCATTTCTCGGCCATTTGCGGTCATGTTGCAAATCTAGCTTTCCTGGAACAAGTGAGCCCTTCCAAAAGCCTTCATTTGACTGATCTCATTGCTGTCAACCTCAGATTTCCTTCTCGGTTTCTGTGGCGTAGAGTGTTTATCAAATCTTTCCTAACCTATTTGTACTGCTGCGCTTTGTTAGATGACAAGATACTGATACAATCACAAAGACAGTATCTGGAGGTACCAGCTCAGGTCAAGACCATATCTGTTGGGATTTGCTCGACCTGTACTGATAGGTACTCCCTGCTTTGAGGACTGTTCCAGGTTCCTATAAGCTGGTGGTGGGAAAGAAGAAATAATGTCCTCTTAGAGACGGATGTATTCTAGTATAGTGCGAACAGGTGACTTGCTGATACTTAAATCAGAGGAAATTCAGGCATTGATTTACTGAAGGAGGTGCAGTGCATTTTGCTTCCTGTGTTAGCCTGAATTAGTGCTTCTGTGTCATGTAACAGACTTCCAGCTCTGCAGCCTGCCCTTTTCCCCCATCCCAGGTCAGATTTGAAGGTTTTTGAATCCCTAATTTTGGAAGTCTGTAGCAAAATCTGCCACTCTAAGCAGTGTTCAAAGTCTGTAACCAAGATTGAGTAGGATCTTCTTGTTATTTTGGGTCTTAGATAGTGGTTATGAATTTTTAATTTGTGCTTGCTGTGCTTTACCATGTTGCGCTGTAGTACCTGATGGAGTGATTCTTCTCAATATAAAGCTTTACCTTGCAGTTTTTAGTAAAATACAGTATTTTCCTCAACATAGAAAATAGTTCTGGAAGGTACTTCTAAAATTTTGCTTTGTTTATCATCTTTCCTGCAATAGGATCGACTGCATCTGAAATGTCCCTAAGCAATGGTTGTCTAAGTCGCATTTGGGAAGCTCCAGCGATGGATAGTGCCAGGGGAAGCTGTGGAGTCTGCTCCAAGGTGGCAGGGTGCTCCCTGTACAAAGGTGTTCCTCATGTTCGACTAAAATCTCCCTACTTGAAAATTTCCAGTGGACAGGCAGAGTTGTTTATTCCCCCCTTCTAACCTGTAGGAAGTTTGTTGCCATGTCGCTCCTTGGGCCCTGTCTTCCCTAACGTGTTGCTCTAGCGTTTGCAGAGTTTTCTGGGCTCTTTGAGTCAGCTCGTTGAGTCTGCAAAGCCTTGTGAAAGTTGCTTGCAAGGATAGTGCTATTTAAGTGTAGGTTGTTTCACTGCTTTTTGGCACCGCATGAGATGGTGGTTTGTCCTTGACTATGTGGTGCAGCAGCAAAAGATGATAAGCAGGAAAGGTTTATGTGCTGCAGTTCTGTGGATAGCGTGTGCTATTTTGTATTGTACTTTTGGTGTAGGGAAGACCAATTTTCCCATTATTTATATGATCTCTGATAGAGATCAAATTCAAAGTTAGATCCTCATAAAAGGCCTGAAGGGTTTGACTTAGATAGAAGGAACTGAAATGACTGCGAGAATATTCAAGTCAGAGTTTATTGGCCCCACAGTTCTACCATTGCTGCTCAAACAAAATTAGTTTTTTATTAAGTTACAATTTTTCACGGGAGAGTATCTAGCTAAAATTAGGTAACTTTATTTTGGCAATTCAAGGCCCATGCAAGAAGGGCCAATACTTACATCCCGTGTGTTGCACGGTCTGGGTAGGTGCCGCTTACCTGGGCATCTGTCCTCTGGGAAAATGCATCTCCTGGTTTCATGGTTTCCCTGCCTCAACATTTTGTATTGGACACTGCACGTGCACGGAAGCGGTATGATGACCAGGCCTGGGCATGTTGTGTAAAGCAGGAAGGGAAGATATTTCTGTCTTTTTTCTAAAACTTTTTAAATAAAAGTTTTTTCCTTGGGTGAGGCAGAGGCAAATGAAAAAAGGAGGAAAGAAAACAAACAACATAGAGGATGCAAGGAGATAGAGAAGGGGCTTAGATAAAGACCATGCATACATGTTGTTTCACTTTAGTTCTCCCTGTATAGATAAAAAATGACACCTTCCCTCTTACAAACATCTTTACACACCGTGAGTACAGTCATATCAGTGCTAGCAAAGCTGTTTTTCTTGTGCAAAATGACTGAAGTGTATTTGTGGTAAGCATCTTTTCATACCAGGGGAATGCATCTGTATGTGTTTGTCATGATTTAACTCTTTCAAGAGGAAAATTTTACCTCTATGGGAAATATTTAAGGCCCACATGCCTTTTTCTCTCTAAGGATACACAGTCTCCAACCTACAGCCAAAGCTACCACCAAAGTGGGTGTTGGGGGAGGCTGGGCTGCCATGGCTGGTTGTGGCAAGGTGAAATTTGAGTCCTTGCTTTCTCTGCGTATCAGGGAAGGAGCTCACAAGTCTGATCTTTCTGTGGCAGCGTCATGCATTTGCCAGCTCCTGCTGAGCCTGATGGAGCCCCAGAGCTAAGTTTCCTGCAGCCCTGGGTAGAAAGGTAAGGGTGTCCTCTAGCCCACGCTCCTCTGTTCGGTGAGGTGGCAAGGGGGGTATCAAGAAGGGACAGCTCATGTTCCTCAGCAGCGAGAACAGCTCCTCGAGCTGGCACCAAACACGCAGGTGCATCCGCACGGTTGCTCTTGGGGATGCCATCAGCTGACATCCCCAGAGTGCTAGAAACCCATTCGGGTGTCCAAGCTGTCATCTGTCCTAGCTGCAAAGCACTGCTGTGCTGACACCAGCTCCATTTCTGTGGTAGGCTTTGAGCAGTTTCCTTCCCATAAGGTGAAACCAGCCTGGGCCGCTCGTGGTGGTGAGGCCCTGCACACACCACTATTTTTCTGTGTTTCGGTTCGTCTTTGCCAGCAGAAATAGCAAGGCTTTTAAGACACGGCCGCGTTACATAACGGTGTCTTAGGGATTTGTATTAATTTAGCAGCGTTAGGCAGGTGTTAGGGAGGTGAGTCTAAAAGGCAGCGTTAAGGGCTTTGTCGTGAACCTTCAGCGTGCGGTAAGGACACGCGGAGGGTGCTTTCCATCCTGAGAGCCTGGGATTTCACGAGGTGCCTTTCGGATGAGCGTGGACGTGAATAAAGACAGTTATTTTGCCTGTCTGCCGCGAAGATGACAATGTTCCAGTGAAATGTTTGACAGCCTCAAGTAACTGACAATTACTTTGCAGTGTTTATCTCTGCGGTATGCGGTGTGACAGCCGCGAAGCGACACCGATACTCAGTGTGGATCTCCTCGCTCCTCTGATTATCTATCGTGGTGGCCTGCAACATTTTAAAAACACTCCCTATCTTTTAAATCCTAACAGAGGTTCTCTATTTTAAGTCAGGTTAGGTAATTTTGTGTTTTACTACCCTTTTTAATCCCCTGGGAGGACAGTATGTAAAAATACCTCGAGAAAAACTGGACTAGGGTTTTATATACTAGTAAAAATTGAAGCTACTATTCTTAAATTTGACTTTATCAGTTTACTGTGATTTTGAGGAAGCTAATACATACTTATTTTCTGAAAAGTTAAAAGGATTAACTGCATTTGTTAATGTGACCTGCAAGTAAATGCAGTGTAAGTCTGTCTACATAGCTCTGCCAGTGCAGCCAAGTCCTGCCTTACTACTCATTTTTTATTCCATTTGCAGATTCCCATATGACTGGCCTAACCTAAAATACCAAAGAGCTTGAAGTTGTTTTAAAGGATGTTTGTTAAGGAAATATGAGCATATAGGCTGAATCTTCTGATGATTCCTTTTGCTTATATACTTAAATAGTCATGCTCTAATTTGTGATCTATTTGACTACAGAGATGAGCTTTTATGTCAGGCAGTTAATGTGTGTGTTGCCCAGGCACTGCAAATGTAAACTGGCTACAAAATTACTCGGGAGGCACTGAATGCTCATCATGAAAGTGATTAAATTTGCCATAAAAGCCATAAATATCAAAAGGCATAGAGTCGGTTTGTCAGGTAGGAAAACCCCACTTGTCCATTACAACATACTTAAATACATACATGCATGGACACACACACACACTATAATATAGATATGTGTGTGTGTGTACATATATATTTTTATATATTTTATATATATTTTGTATATATGTGTGCATATGTACATATATATAAAAAACTTTCTCCTTTTATCATCTGCCATAAAGTCTAGGTTGATCTGTTTTCAGGTTAGATTGCTTTTCTGATTTTCAGGGTTAAACATATAGTGCTCTGCGTTATAAACTCAGAGACAAGCTGTAATACGTTTAGGACCTCTGTTTCCTTTTACAAAGTTAATTCTTTGAATTTTTGGCAAATTGACTGCTCATTTGTCAGCGTCACCTTAATCTACAAAGCAGATAGTGAGCAGCGCCTTCATCTACTTTTTCTCTTCTTTATTTAGAGAAATAGAAGAAAAAGCAAGACAGTTTGTTGACATCTTTTATGAGTTTATCTGTATTATTGGCCATATTATAAACATTGTTTTCTATGTCTGTAAGGTGGTACTAAGCTTTTGCTCTCCAGGGAACTTGTTAAAGCTATAGGCATTGCCATAGCGAGATACTATCCATATAGACCCCTAGGTAGACTGCAAAACGCACAGTCTGTTATTAGCAAGTCAAACACCTAAACTGACCGTGGATGGCTTGGCCTAAGAAGACACTTGTAGGTCTGAATTGGTTTAACCTTAACCCAGAAACTCTTAAGAAATATTGCAACTGTTTAGACTGAAAATTAACTTCTCTCCTATTAGCAGATGAGATTTATTTTGCAGTTTAACTAGCTGGATCTTTTGTCCAGGACGATTGGCATCCCGCTGCGGTGCGCTACGTGTCCAGGAGCGAACGCGAACCTGCGTCGCAGCGCCGGGGCAGAGACGGCAGCGGGATTTACGATCGGCCTGGGCGACCCTTGAGCTCTCGTGACGTTCAGGCAGCCCGCAGAGCTTCGCAGAGGGGTGACCTCGGGTTTCCCTCCGCTCCTGCTGAAGCGAAGCTTGGGGTGCCGCCGCGCTGCGCGGGGCTGTGCAGCGGTGGGGGGCCCGCGCGGGCTCGCGCAGCGCTCCGCTCTCTTGGCACGGCACGTGTCATTAACCATGCAGTTAACCGTGGTTTGCGCCCCAGGTGCTTTATCTCCGGTTCTTTTGACAACGGTATTTTTTTCCTTCGGCGACGTGGGGAAACGGTGCGGCCGTCTGCTCTCTAACGGGGCGTCTGCGGCGAGGATGTTGAGAGCGTTGCTCCTGCGGGTTTGTTTTCTTCCCACTCGTTCTATCGATCGGCTCGAGCGCCGTTGTAGTCCTCTGCAGAGGTCCAAATTGAGGATGGGATAAATTGAGGGGGTTGAGGTGCCCGCTCATTTACTTGGATGGTAAAACAACAGCGACCATCACCGAGGTCTTTCTGCTCTGTTCCCCATTTGAAGTACGGTAATTTACTGCAGTAATTCCTAGGTGGTCTCTCTACGCGTGCGCTGATGTCAGTAGCTTGGAGAGAGTTAGCTTTGCTCAAGTTTACAACTGCAGACTCATCTGTTTAGAGAAGATGATTCTGAATTTTCAATGGGTAATAATTTTTATCCCCTCACACAGCAGTTGAGGAGAAAGAGATGGTTATGAGGTTTAGCAGGGGCTACCACAGCACTGGATTTCCTTGCAGTTGTTTAACACACTGCATATTTTAGTGGCTGCAATATACAGAAAGCCTCAGTTTCATGATTCTCCTTGGAACCTGTCCAGCTTTGCTGTGAAAGTACAATTCAGCAGAAGCCCTTTTGGAATATTTATTTATTTTTAGTATCCAAGAGTTCTGCATGTGGTATCCTGCATCCTCACGAGAAGAGTCTTAGCAGTGGTGCCTTGGCACTAATGAATGCTTTGTATCACTGTGTTTTTTTTTTTTTTTTTTTTTTTTTTTCTGTTTTTTTCGTTGGGTAGCAGAGAGCAAAAGCACCCTCTGCTTTCCTGCTTTTAAACTCCAATTTTGCTCCTCTTCTCTCCCTCTTTCAACACCCATTTGGGTACAAGAAGGAGGAATGGTGTCTCTGGCAAAGAAACAGGTAGGGTTTGGTTGGTAAGTGGAACTGATTTAATTAAATCTCTTTTTGCAGCCTCATAATGGATTCATTCAAGAAGGCAAAGGAGTAGGAATGTGGCTTCTGATTGTTTTTTCCTTTCTCCCTCTCCTTGTCAAGGGGAGTAGAATTGCCCTCTGAACAGAATGCTTTCTGAAGTGATTTTCTTTCAACAATTAAAAAAAATACTATATTAAAATGTATTTTGTCTCATGCTGATTTACTTCTGATTGCCCTCCTGCAAATATTAGAGTAACGTTATTGATCCATAGCATTGACCCAAGATGCATGCTACTGTAACAGTCTATTCAACGCCATCTGAAACCTCACAAGCACTGAATAGTATGAACTTAATACCATACTTTATTAGATTTCTGCTTAACTGAACCAGCCAGGAAGGTTTGTTTTTCTTCTTTGTCTGTCTGTTTGTTTTTAATTCATATGGTAACTACAGAATTTTATTTTCTGTCCTAATTAACTCGTGAACTTGCGTTATTAGTATTACTCTGCCAGTGCACTTCGATATTATCTTGGCAATTATCGATGATGCTAGCGTTACTCAGAAACTTGGATTTGAAATTTTGCTGAAATGCTTTTCTCTTTCGGAGCCAAAGTGTTTTGCAAGATTTATCAATTTTGATAATGTTTTTTGTGGGGGGAATATGTTTGGAAGAGAGCATTCTGAAGAAACATAGACTGTATGTGCACATGAGCAGGCAGATGTGCAAAGCGTGGTAGGCAGTTAGGGGGCTGGCTTGAGATTTGGAAGACTTGGTTCAGCTTCCTGGTCCATGTGGGATGGAGTAATGTGGGATGGAAAACTACTCTCTGACCTTTGAATTGGGTGGAGTAAAAACCCAATCAGCTGTTTCTCACCTCCAGGAGATTGCTCTGACAAATAGTTTGCTTTCTTGAATAGGAAAGGATGTATTTCTCACTTTAAAAATAAAATTGTCACTCCTTGATCAGCTGTGAATTTTAAGCAGAAAACCTGATCTTGCAACAGACAGGATGATTCACGTGAATAAATCTGAAGGAACCAAACACAGTAGTAAGAGCTACCCATATCTTGGGGTGTGTGTGTGTGTGCAATTGTGTGTGTATATTTATTATACATATATATATTTATATTGTTATGTATGATATATATTATAAATTAAATATATATAAAATGCATGTGTGTATACATATGTATGTATATGTGTTTGTATATAGATATAGATAGATATATAAAAAAAAATACACATACATTTCTTTAGTACTGTATAAACACTATAAACAACTACCTACACTGGTTTCTGTGCTGGAAGCAATGTGACTTCTGTCTGGCTGAGCAGACAAACCGTGTCTCACAAGTCTAGCTTTGTTGTTTCAGGGATTTGAACTAGCTCTGTACTGCACGGCATCAAGCCGAGGAGGGCATCAAGGGGAGGTAATCGGGTATTACAAGATTTTGTCTTTAGCTGTGTGTGAGCGTATGCCTGTTTTCGAAGGTAGAAAATGGATGCTAAAAGCTCTTCATGCTTGCCAGAAAAGAGGACTTCCCGCCTAGTTTGCTGCTATTTTGGTTGTTTCTTGCTGCCCTGAGAAAAGAGAAGGCTGCACTGCATATGGGTTGTACTGAGTTCAATGGAAAATTATGCTCCGTGACTTACTGTAGTTTAAACTGAACAACCCTATGGCCATGTTATGGCTTTGTTCCATCTGTATGCTGCACCTCATGCCTTTCCTACATATTTGCTTTGTCGAGCATCTTTTAATGCTAGTGCAACTGTTGTTTAACTTTTTGTCTTCGTATCTATGTCCAGGAATGAATAGGTCAACAGATTGCACATATGTGAAGTCAATGTACATACTGCAAATGGATGAGAAGTCCAGAGCGAAGCAGAACAGCTTGTTCTCTATTTTAGAATTGAGCAAAGGCAACGATTTACTCGCTATCTGCGGGCTGTGATAGTTTGTTCTCTAATCCACATAACCGCTTCAGAGAGGTAAAAATCGTTGTGCACAGGCAGGTGTCCGACATGGTAAGGTGAGCGTGGGCATTGTGAGAATCCTGACTCTGGTGCGATCATCTCGGTGCAAACCCCGCAGCAGCATCAGGTTGGTTGTTAGGATTGTGTTAGATTGCTGCTTTTTCTTTTCTTTCTTTCTTTCTTTCTTTCTTTTCTTTTCTTTTTTTTTTTTTTTTTTTTTTTTTTTCCTGAGGGGGAACTAATAAGTTGATGCATATTCTTGTGCGATACTCTGCATTTCTTTCCTTGGAGAAATGGCCCTAACTATGTAACTAGAGATTTCATGAATGTTTCAGAACAGCTGTGCTTAACATGGCAAAGACTTTATTTACTTCCACATTATTCATTCTTGAACGGATTGGTTTCCCCTCCCCCCCAATAATGGTGGCATATAATTCCCCCCCCCCCCTTTTTTCCTATAAAAGTTCTTCAGCGGATAATTCATTTTTCCCTAAGCAACACCACGTTCAGGGGCTTCATGACTCATCTGTAGCTGGAATACCTACTGGGGCAGTGTGAGGGGCTTGGATGCAATAAAATGAATCACCATGACAAGCTCTACGTAAAAGCCATTTGGTAAATATTCTGATACCAGAGAATGCCAAATGAAACAGTTCTTCCTTTCCTTCCTGTGTTGGTCCAAGAAGTTACTGCCCTGAAGATGAAAGCAATTGCTTATTAACTCCTTAGACACATGCAAAAAATGAGGATGCTTCAACAGTGTGTACGTACTTTTTAAAAAATATTTATGTAGAGGGAGATTGATTCTTGCATTATGCTGTGATATTGCAATCTATGGAAAGAGACTGGAGGGAGGACAGTATACCCATTAGCACGTTTGAAAAAGGTGAGATCTTTTTCTGAAGTAGCTCTGTGAACTGGGTAGATCTGCTTTAACCAATTAGGCTTTCTGGGATCACAGCATACTTGTGAGATGGCAGTACACCAGTCCACTCCCTTTTCTAATATTTAACCTATTTAGCTAGCACAGTGGTCTATGCGAGTTTGGTGAATGTTTCTGTTACTATTCTATAGATGTAGTGTACTTTACTCAGCAAGCTTCATTAAAAGGTACTTTTTTAATTAACTGCATGTAATCTGTGTTGCAGTAGTGGGAGTGTAACTGAAAATTTAATTTGGCCAAGCTGTTCTTATGCGTAGCTTAATATAATAACTAACTCTCTCTTTCTCTTTCTCTCTCTCTCTGTTTGCTGATCATCCTGTGTTGCTTATTGGCTTAAATTCTGTAACTGGAGACTCCTGAAGCTGGAAACTGTTAAAAAATTTTATTTTTTCTCAATGAAAACATAAACATGTTAGAGCTGGACAAAGCATATGGCAATTTCTTTCATAACAGCCTAGGAGAAAATGAGTTCTGACAACAAATGTCACTGTTCTGGTGGAGGGGATCCAACTGGCTCCCTTGCTGGCACGCTGCTGGATCGTTGCAATGCCTCTATGTAGTGCTACCCATTAACATACGTCTTTAAGCTGCTACTGTAATTCTAAAGTGCATTTCCATGCCAAATAAAGCCAGGTGATAACATGTAAAGCATGGTCGGGAAAGAATGTAAAATCTCTGTTAAAAAGTAACAAAAAAGCAGCTCCTAAGGCATTTTTTTTTTAATTGAAATTAATGGTGTTGGTATTGTGGGTAAGGCATTTTAGTGAATTTTCACAGAGATGCCCATGAAGAGTGAAGTAGCTTAATTCTGTGCCTGCTCAGGTGTTTATTTGTCATTAACATTGATTAGGCATTAGACACACAATCTGAAGATGGAATTTGGCCTGGTCCCTTGTGTTCTGAGGTGATGCAAACATTTGGGTACCTTCTTCTCTTTTCTCTAAAACATCTTGTGATAGCAGATCCATCTGTCTCTCCTCCTCATCACTATGGTCTAAATTAACCCATGGAAACTAGCTTAAAGAATCATGAGGCTTTTAAAAAATTGAAAGTTTTTTTTTTTCCCCCTGTACCGTTTCTGAGTCTTTAAGGAACCTGCAAGTCATGTTTTTAAGCTTTTCCTCCACCCCCAACAATGAGAGCTTGAAATATCTTTAAAACAAACAAACAGACAAACAAACCTCAAATCCAGCAACTGAGACCCTTGGATTCTCATGGAGTCTTATAATTCCAGCAGCTGGAGCTTTAAGCAAAACATGAAGCTTGTACTGAAACGTGTAATCTCATGGAAATGCAAGGTCGTGTTCTCATTGCACATGTTTATTCACAGATAGACAAAAAAATCAATTAAGGGAGTAAAGTAAATGGGCAATATTAAGCTGTGTGGAGTACATAGTGTTTAATATTAAGCAGTAAGTATCAAGTTAGTATTAAGATATGTGGAGTATGGAGAAATTCTTCCTCTGGCTGTTATCATTCTGTTTCTTGTCGTTAGCATCTTTGCTTTTACTGCAATATTGCACCTCCGATTCAAAAAGTTGCATTTCCCTTGCATTATTTTTGGAAACAGAAGATTGTTGCTAAAATCCCCTAGCCTCTAAACCTACAGGATCTTTTCTCTGTAAAGATGACGTCTTCGGCAAATCAATCTTGATCTTATGATTTGTGTTCAAACACAGTAGATCACTTCTCCCTTTTTTGCTGGTGTGAATGATTGCAAATGGAGTCAAACTTAGTTGTTCGGTTTTTGGTGAGGACAGATCTAATGACTTTCTGTCACAGAGGTACAGATCGACACCTAGCTGTAATTCATGCCAGCTGGCTTAAGCACCTGGGTTGGTGAGGGATTGATCTTTGACAATAAATTGAATTACTGGAGTTGCACGATACAGTTGCACCATTTAATATCCCCCTATTGTGAAGCTTGTTTGAACAAATGCCAGTAATTTCACAGTCTGTCTTTAACTTTTACCTGGGAATTCAATAAGGGCCTGTTTTGTACACTGGGCGTGAGTTGCCTAGCTTTGTAAGCTATGGGACTTCACTTAGTTCTGCCTAAAAACTGGGCGGAACAGTGTGCTTGCAATGAACGCTCAGGACATCAAAAAAGTCAAGTTGTATCAAGAAATGCTTTGCATCGCCCGTATCGATCCTGAAGCTCTGGGAGGAAACCGTCCTTTGCAAGGGTCCTTCTGTCAGTCTGTCATCATCCTTCTGAGATTTCTTTTACTTCTGGTTTCTTTCAGTTTCTCTTTGCCCTCTACCTTTTTGCCAGCTTGTGTGACCGGCACCTCCCAAGTCTTTCCACCCCTCTGAGAGGACCAACAATTTATTCTACGGGAGATAATCTCATACATAAGACTTCTTTTCCTTGTGGGAAAAGAATTTTTTAAATGTTTTTATTTTTCAGAAGTATTGCCTTAACATGGAAAAAGGAAAAGATTAGTATTCTGTAATTCAGAATAGCTCCGCATCGAGTATCATAAAAGGAAATGACTTGTCCCATACCAGTTAGGAATATCTCTACCTATTCACGGCTTTTGTACTTTTTAATGAAACACACAAGAAAAGTCGTTATGAAGGCACCAGGAAACATTACGTGATCAAACTTGCGGTGGATTTCTTACGAATTGCAACACGTATCCGTGTTGTAGGTTAATCAAAGGGCAGGCTGATTAGCACATCTTGTCAACCTTCTTTGATGCCCTGGGTTTGGGAAATAAAACTGTGTCGCCGGCAGAGAGCCCGTAGCTGTGCTCCGCGCTCTCAGGCAGCTGTCGGCCCGGCTTGCCCAAGAGCAGATGGCCGAAGGGGAGGTTGCAGCCAGCACGTGTCGCAGAGGGCTGCGCGGTGCAGGTAGCTTATTAGCACCTGTGCTCCTGAGCATCATGTCATGGGGTCCTTAATGAACACGTTAAAAATAACTGAAAGCTTAGTGGCTGGTTTTCGCAGGACAGAGGAGCTGGTGAGCAGCAAGGGGGCTAAGGCTTGGAGAAGTGAATGCTGCGTTTAAGCATAACATGCTTTAACTTGGTCTTAGTGGTGCAAGACAACGGCTGGCCTGTGATTAAAATCTGGCGCGGCAGCCTGAGGGCTCCTTCCCCCACCTCCTCTGAGGCAGGCCCTGTTGCTCTGCGTGTCCTGCTGGCCCTTTCACTTCCCCTGTTTCGAAGTCCTGCCAGGAATAGCACATTTTATACGATGCCAAATGTATAAATTCCTCAGACCACTTGGTCTGGGAGGAATGTACTAATGGTGTGGCTGACTTGAGCTTTTAATCGGGGATGTTTTTAATTTTCAGACCCTGCTAATTTGTTTTAATCTGAAAATTACAAGATTTGTTTCAGTTCTCCAATTCATTGCTTCTCTTAATATTTCGTATTTGCTTATTTGTAGCTATTAACTCTTTCCAGTCTCCCTTCAGCGTTCCTTTTGCTCTCCGCGATAATTGATAAAGGAGATGTGCGATGCAGTAGTCAGAGAATACCCTTGAGATGCAAAGATCAAAGTGGTTATTCTGGTTGGTTAGTGTCGCATATGATTTTTATTCCAGCAGCTGTTTACTAAACATCTGACTGGGGCTCATCTCCAGATTTTTAGCACTTATCCAGAAATGCTCAGTTCAGTGTGGGATCAGATTTTTTTGTTTTTTTTATATATACATATATTGCTTTATGGCCCTCCTCATTGGAAGAAGAAGGTAGACTCCAAGCTGAGAGAGTGACTGAGCACTCTGTGGTGTTTTTGTTTTTCTTTTACATGAGGTCTAGTTTTGGAAATTTCCTAGTCTGTTCAAAGATTCTTATTTTATACTAATACCACAGACTTCAACTATTGTTACTGCAGTATCTGCCTGTAGTGTGAAGCAACTGACTTGACTAACTGAAACTGGTATCTTCAGTCCTAATTGCCTGCACAGTCTAAAACTGAACTGGAGATACTAGGTTGCCTGTGTGACTTTCCCTCCCATAAACCCCCAGCAAATAATTTCCGTTCTGGGAAAGCTTTCAAACATGTTCAAGTTCAGTGTCCTCCTCTTACGTAGTTTTCTGTCTGAGTTAACTCACTGCACATAAATGCATTTGTGTGTGTGTGTGTGTGTTTGTATGCGTGTTTTTTTTTTTTTTTTTCCTTTTTTAATTACAGTTTCCTCCTGGTAGCTGCCTTTTCTTCCTGCCTTATGTAACAGGAAAGTATGAGTGTGACCAAACTTCCACTGTGATGCCGTTAGCATTTTCATGATGCAGATGTGCACCCAGGAAGCAGCAGTCCATCAGACGGCGCATTTACCAGGAGGCGACAAGGCTGCAGCCCCTGACTGCGTGACGGGGGCACTCACGCTTTCCCAGGGCAGGCTGCTATGCTCTGAACCGGGGGTTGCTGCCTCAAATCGGCTGTAGCAGATTCAGACGCACGTGCAGCAACAAACCCCTGTGGATGGGCATCAGTAAATATTTGGCCTACTTTGTGGGGTGGTGCCAGCACCATGATTAGCACAGATATCCAGCCCATACCTGGAGTTAGGCTTCTAGAGTAGCTGCAAGCCAGGGAGCTTCACAGAAGTGGAGTGAATAGATCTTTGGTTGCTAGACATCGTCTTGATTTTTTTTTATTTTTTTTTTTTTTTTTTTTTTTTTTTGCCTTGGGTTTATCGCAGATGTAGTTGATGAGGGCATTTTTCAGTTGGCCCTTTTCCAGCCCTTGGTGTAGTCTCAACTCAGTGTTTAAATTCTTACCTCAGAAGATCTTTTGCTGTTTTTAAGCCTCCACAGGCTGCTGGCTGGTTGTTGATGTAGAGGCTGCCTGCTGGGTGCCAATATGGGCTTCGCGTTGGCTGCCGGAGAGAGACAGGCTCTGCTTTGTTCGGGGCTCGTTCAGACTTTACCATCAATATGGTGGGCAGATGGGCGAAACACAAGCGCGATGTAAAAGAAACCACGGTGCTCACAGGGAGAGGGGATGAGGGATGGAGAGCTGGTGGCCTGTACGAGGGCAGAGACAGCAGGGCGTCCTGAATCCTGCCGGAAAGGAGAGCTCCGTATTTTCCAAAATTTTCTGCAAACGGGCAGTTATGGCAGAAACTTTGACCAAAGCTGCCACAGATCTGTCAAATTTAATCAAGAACAGGACGACTAATGTGCCTCCAGTTATGGCAGAGGAGAATTGATTTGTTCATTCTTCTTTTTTTCTTTTTTCCCCCCTCTCTTAAACACATACTGTGTTCTGGTGATGATGCTCTTGACGAGGCCACTATAATAGATGAACAAAACAATGTTGTCCATGCTTTTGTCCTGCAGAAATTGGCTGTTTACAATATGTGAAAGATTGAGTACAGCACGTTGTGACCTTGCACATTAGGTAATTATGTAAATGCCTCCATGGCGCCTGCCTAAATGCATTTCTGTGTGGTTTGAGTTCGATGGATGAGCTAATTCGTGCTAGTCTTCATCAGATGACAATTAAAAGGGAGAAATGCACAATTGGTAGTAGGGCAGGACAGCCAGTACATTTGGAAAAACTTCTCAGCTCTATGCTCGTCTCGGTTACAACTGTCCCTCTGCCAAGTTATAGCATTTGGGTGGCTGGGGGAGGCGTTTTCTCACTGCACAAGTCTAAGATGAATAGCCCATGTATATTGTTTTTGTATATAAATATATAAACATCAGAACAGTGGTGGTCAACAGGAGTATGCAAGTCACAGTGTTTTCTTCAGGGATTTCAGTCCAACAACTCACATCTGGATGCTGGGAACTTGTGTGTGTCAAGACTGAGCTCAGACAAAGCTAAGAATAAACTCCTTGAGTGCTTACACTCTCAAAAATCAGCATCAGAAAACTAAAAATACAGAAGTACTTACCAGTCTTAAAAATTTGTATGCTGGAAAAAAAGCAGCATTTTGTATGGCAGAACTGCCTGACAACCTCTCTTGGGACAACCTGTTGACCTTCTAAGCGGAGAAGTTGGAGTAAACTGATTTTTGCACTAGGACCTTAAGTTGTTGGTGGCTAAGTCACAGTTTCCTACCCTAGAGCAAACTCCTTGTTATCCAGGAGTGGGATGATTTGGTCGAAACTGTACTGATACGTGCTGTACAAATGATTGTTTTGATTGTGTAATTTTTTTTTTCTGGCTCTTCCTTTCTGTTTAGGCAGCTAGACACAAGGGCTGAAACTGGAGCAAAGCCAGAGGGTTAACAAAGCCTAAGTCAATTAGTTTCTTTGTTGTGTGTCAGCCTTTGTTCTTTTTTTCCCCTTACTTAAGTTAGATCAAGGTGAAAACAAAAAGATGCAGTCGTAATTTATTATTTTCTCCAAGGCAAACGTGGAAGAGTCCTGTCTCACTCTCTCCTCTCACTCAAAAAAAAAAAAAAAAAAAGGGAAAAAAAAAAAGAAAAAACAAAACAAGAAAGAAAAGAAAAAAAGAAAAAGAAAAAAAAGAAAATAGAAAACAAAAAGTAAAAGGTTGGGTCAAGTTGGTGGGATTGTTTTACCACTTCCATTGTGCGTGCTCCTTTGTATGGAACTTCATGCTGTATTGCAGTAATTTGCACTGCAACAGAAAATGTTCAGAAGCCCTATTTTGAGTAAATGTTTAACTTTTGATAAATGCTGTATTGTTCTAGGCAGACAGCAGTACAAACATGTCACCTTTTGGTACCTTTCCAGCATGCACGCCTTGTTCCTCTATGATGCTTTTGCTAGACTTGAATGAAATCAAGGTACATTAGGTACTCATCTGAAAGGAAAGATAGAAATGTAATTCAGGCAGCCCTCTTCATAGTCAGGTTCATCCCTGGTGTGAGATTTTTCATTGCCAATGGAGGAATGAACTTGTCCTGTTTCATTTCTTTCCTTGCTAGTAGATAACCAAACCCTTTGGATATTGTCTCATTGGTCTGGGACTGACTCTCTTGCCATTAAGTCTGTAATGAATAGATTTATCCTCATACATTTTCTCTGCTGTCCAGGTAAGACCAGCAAGTAGAGTGTCTAGATGATACTAAAATATTGCCTTGGCTGTCAGAGGCTGAGAGGAGTGGTGTGCAGTTGGAGTAAGCTTCCCTGAGAGCACGGGGAAGACGTCTGACCACAGAGCAGCAGAACTGAGATATGTTTTGAGGATAGAAAGCAAGGAAAATAAGAATGCTTCAGAGACCATAAAGTAAGTAGAACTGCTATTTGAGGAAAGGGAGAGTGTTTGGTCTAGTCACTGGTTGCCTCTAAAAATGTATTCAAATATTATCCAAGTCAAAAACAAAAGGCAGGCTATATGCATATTTACAGAAAAGGGAAAGTTAACCACTAGGCAACTTGAATTTCAGAAAATTTCACCGTAGGTGGAAAATGTCCTCCATGTCTGTCCAAACTTCCCATGACAAACTCAATTAAAACAAGCTGGAGTATTACCAGCCCTGCTATTTTTGGTCTCGGTGCAAATGCTAGACGTGTTTCTTTGATCTTGCCTTTTTAAACATAAATGTGTTAACTGCACCAAATCAACAGCTGAGGCACGTGGCCCTTCCCACCCTACAGTCACCCACTTTACCAAACAAAATAAATTGCCTGTGCCCACTTACTCTCTGTGTGGACACGGCGGGAGAACAAGAACAAGCGATGATAGTTACTCTGCCTTAACACGCTTGTGGGGGGTGCTCAGGTGATGAACGTGGTATAAAATTAAAATTGCCTTTGTTCTATTTAAAACTATTGCTGCTTTTAATTTTTACCATATTTCACTGGCTTGGAAAGCAGTATACAGTTGTAGCATATGGCCCAGGAAACATTTTAGGGGGGAAAGCAAGACTGGGCCTTTAATAATTTCTCTAGCTAGAAGAGCGACAGTGAAAGAGAGCGGCAGCCTCGCATACGTGGTTTCTGCAATTAAGGGCTGCAGCTGTTCTACTTTTTTCGTCTCTGTGACGCAAATCAAAGCGCAGCAATGGTATTGCCTGAGGGAAAAGAGAAAGCGGCTTGCTTGCTTCCCCGTGCTGATAACCGAGCAGTGATGACAAGAAACTAGGGCAAAGGAAAGTTCAAAAGCAGGATCTGAATATTACAAATGACTGGAGATACACAGGTGCCTCATGTTCAGTACACGGGGAAATAAAACTCCCTGAATGCCAGAAGAAATAATCAGTTAGCAAAAGAAAAATATGTAGGACTGTAAATTTTCTGTCATTCAAAGGTTTTCTGACAGGCACAGCAGTTGCTGTCTGTGTGCAATCAAATATATATTATAGTTAATCCATTTATAAGCATGATTAATTTTTACATAGTGACTTCAACCTTTGATTCTGGCACTTTCTGGTTTAGCTGCCTTGTTCAGATGTGTTTTGAGTCCTTGGATGCATTACATGAGCCCATGCAGTGTCCTGGTGCTCTTTTTTTCTTACATAGCCCTCAAAATACTCTCCACAGGAGAGGAAGCCGTAGGCTTACAGGAGGAAGCCGTAAGGAAACAGAGGTGCAAAGGGTGGTGCGAAGTGTCTGAGGTCACCTGCCCAGCAGAGGACAGAATTTGGATGTCCTCAACTGCAGCCTCCTTATTGCTTTCTCCTCTGAAGAATCCCTGACCTAAAACAAAACTTAAGAGGAAGTGTGATTCTGTTCTTTAAGGCAAGTGAGACAGTGGGTTTCTCTGTCAGCATTCACGGTGAGCGTTCAGCCACCTGTACACATAATCTCAGGCCAACTAATGAAAGATCAACTGTTGCAGAAGGAACGCAAAATAAGCTGTAGCTTGGAAAGCGTTGGGCCACTTTAGAGCTGCTGCTGCTAGCCCTATCTATACTACAGTTGCTGACGGGTCAAGTACAGAGTTGAGCAAAGACTTCTTCTGGTGGTACTTGCATCAGCAAAACCCACGTGCTAGAATGAAAAAAATACCCATTTACTTCAAGGCTGGGATGTAAGGGTTTCTTTCTTTTTTTTTTTTAGCTCCAGTTTTATTTATTTATTTTTTCAGCCAAGGCAAAAACAGGTTGTAGGACTAAACAATTACCATCAGTCTAACTGGTTTGCAGCACTTGACCTAAAACAAGGAAATAGTTTAGAAATGTGTTTATAGGTTTGCTACTAATAATTTTATTGGTAATAAAGAGGCCAGTTGACTCCTTCACTAGGAACTGGTTTTATATCTCGATTGTCATGACTGGAGGCTAGGGGAGTATGAATGCTTTATAGTGGTACTTGGGGCAAGATCCACAAAAATATTTATGAGCTTTTCAGACATCTGAATGTTACTTGGTAACCCACAAATGACCCAGCTACGCTTGTACAGTTCTTCAGTCCTAAGGCTTCATAAATCTTTACCTGTGGGATCCCATCTCTGTAAATGTGCTCTTCTTCAGGCTGACGCAAAAAGGCTTTCTGAATTCTGCAGGTTCCCATTTTGGTATGTGGCTGCTCAGCTCGATGTGTTGCAATACTAAAACATTTCTGTGAGTCTTATCTTTCTGCATAATTTTTACACTTAGATATAGTTTAGGATGAATATGTCTTCCTACTTGATTCACTTGTAACCATGATGATAAGTGGAGTTAGCATTAGAGTTAAAACATTTTTAGGACTTTACCCTCCTTCATGAGGGGAAGATGGAGCTTCAAAATCTACTGTACACTAAGTATTTATTAATGATGTTTTCCAATCTTTGTTTCTCATCAGTTTTGCTGTCTTTGAATCTTTACAGTAATGAATACTCATTAACCTTATTATGGTGAATGAATAACAAGCCTAATAACTCCTGCTGTAAAGTGCTTTAATATGAGCCTCAAAGGCAATATTAAAACTTATTAGTCATTTATTTAAGGCAGTTGATATGCCAGAGTGTTTCGTGGAAAGATTTGCTAGATTGAGTACATGCATCACTACTCCGATTTCAATAAATTTTACAACTTTTTCTGCTGTTTCTAGTTATGGTAATCAGGTGTTAAAGCTTCCGACCAAGTCCAATGCTGACACTCCTTCCTTATTAGTTCCTTCTTCTAGTCACCCTTGAACTGGATTCCTCTCAGCTACAGATATATTAATTACAGCAAAAAGACCTTGCCACTATTTGTATTATTTCCCATAGTGTTGGTACTGACTGGTCAGCAGACAAACTTACTGGTTAAGGTTATATTTTTTGAGGTCAGCATTGTTAAACACAACTGAATGTGGAATTTTGACAAGATACATGCTTTTTATTTGTTGAACGGGTATTGGATTATTACTGTGTCCATCACAGTTGCATGTTTTTCTGGTAACACTGCCCGTTTGCAGCTTCCAGCTTCATCTGTGTGATATTCTAAATGAGGGCTACACAAATAAATTTTTATCAGTATCTGCACCTTGTCTTTTGGGAGATCTCCCTGTTTTTTTTTTTTTACCTGTGTCTGGGGTGTCTGGAGTGCAGCTAAAGTGCAAAGCTACAGTTACTAGCTGCGCAGACCAGGTGTACCTCAGCACCCAGCTGGCCTACTGCAGCTGGACTGGAGCCTTCCATCTGCTGAGCGGTGCTCTTGGAAATTACCAGTAAAGCTCCTTGATAAAATTAATGGATTAACCCTGTTTAAGACCTCCAGAAATGTTTGCTAGGGGAAAAATCAGATATAGTAAAAGCTTTGGAGACTTCAGTGCTTCTCTAAGTTCTCTAGCCAAAGACATTTCTAGTCCTCCTACTTTGTATTTAGCTTTACGGGCTTAAGTCATCTCCATTTTATTAGAGTTCAAAGAATAAATATTTTTTTCTGCATGTAGTCTTGCAACAATATTTAGGGAAGAAATCCTTGTTCTGCAGACCTGTGTACCTACATTTTCAGTAGGAATACATTTTTCTAAGTGATATAGCCGCTCTTCGGAGTTAGGTCTTTATCTTCTAAATAACTTACTTCGAAATGCTGCCCCAAAGCCTTTTCCTAAACATGAGTAGAACCTTGAACAAATCAGAGTTTGTTCTCTAGTTGTGAAAATATTTGATCTACATCCAGATTATAACACTGTAATCTGATCCCCTGGGTCAATTATTGGAGAAGGTGAGGTCTTTAGATTTGTAGAGGGAACGTTCTCATGCTTGCATCTCAGGCTTGCTCTAAGCAAATACAAAAAGACATTTTAATTTTATTTTTTGAGACATCATGCGTTTAAATGCATAATGAGATCTGTGTTAATTTTATGAGGGCTTTAATAAATTCCAGTGGCCTACTGAAACTAAAAGTTTCCTCTGTCTTCTTCCCGCCTCCCTCTTACTTCTTCCTCTTCTCACAAGTTCTCTGCTGTGCACATTGCCTCTAAAGAAGAACCACATGAAAACTTTTCCCTATGGATTTCAAAGAAAAGGAAGCCAAGACTTGGCTTGTTTCTCTTCTAACAGTGTAACATCACTGAATATAGGGATGACTATATAGGAAGATATAGGGATGATTATTGACGATGTTACCTTTTGACAGTGAGGTTGTGGTCAGATACAGCTCTGTGACGTGTCTGGTGACGGTGTTGAACATTGCAAAGTAACATGAGCTTGTTGTAAGATTCCCTCCTCTAGTAGATGTGGCAACAGCAGGAGGAAAAGAAAAAGCTATTTGAAACACTCTTGCAGCCCACCAATTACCTAGCAGTTACCTTTTTAATAATCTTATCTCGGCTTTGCCCTTAGCCTACCTTAGCCTGGGTCACCTTGCTCAAGGCATCCTGTCTCCTTGTGCCTTGGTCCTTATAATCCTCCTGCACTTACAAAACTTAGGAAAAGTTAGCAGTGAAATATTGGTAGAAAAGAAAATGTCTTTCCAGACTGAATTATTGATTTGTTTAGGGTGTTGAATGCATTTTTTGCCCACAGTTACATGTGATAACTCAGCAAAGTGTACATCTTATACTCCAAATAATACCTCTTGTGTCATGTTGGTATCTTTTTGTCTGCTTACCTTAAATGCCTGCTAATTTTAATGGGGATTGAGACAATCTTTGCAACTTGCAGGAAAAGGAGTTGCTCTTTGGAAATGCAAGTTATATTAGCTAGCACAAATGACTGCTTGCATGCATCTTGGGCATTTGCATAGCATTTCCCAAATCCAGGCCTTTAGTACTCTATATTTCTTTAGGTTCAGCTTTGTAAAAGCAGGGAGGCTTTGCCAGGGCTTCGTTACTTTGGAAGATTCAGGACAAAGTATAGAAAGGTTTAAGCAATCTTTCACCTATGTGGGGGACCTTGATCTGCCCCCAGATTTGATTTCTGTTAACTCCAGTAGAAGATATTTAGGAGTGTGGCTGCAAAGGGCTTTTGTATGAGGCTCCATATCTCTAAAGAGAGAGAAAATTGACTGTTTTATGAGCATAGGAACCTCCTAAACTTCTGCCTTCCAAACTTCTTTTCCTCCTCAATTATTTGTTTTCTCTTTACCACTGTCAGTTGTTGCTAGTAACAAAGGAGACTTTTCTTGTATAGGGATGGTATCAAATGCTTGTTTTAAGTAATTTTGCAGCTGGACGCATGCCATCTTCCCACACGAGTTGTACTGCTTCTCTTTCTATGTGGCAGAAAGGACATGATTAAGAGCAGAAGTTGGTCTTATAAAGATGTAGGTTAAGATAAAGAAGACATGCAAGAACTGTTGATAAGTGACTATCTTATATGAGGCATGTTACAATATTTCTGCAAGATTTTCCCATTTCTTAAATGCAGCAGCCAAATGTTCATCTCTGACTTGAGTGTCCTTATTGTGCTCAAAAAAAAGAGGGCTGACAGAAAGGAGGAATGGTGCGGAAAATGTGAGCCACCTTTCTTGTCCCCCACCCCCATGAGTTGAATTTAAATTCGTTTATACAAAGGTATATGGCTTATTTGCAGTTTCTCCTAATTATTGAACGAGTTCCGCACCCAAACAGACAACTGTAACCAGACAGCCAATTATTTACCAGTTCCTCTGCTTGCATCTGCATCTCTTTTCATTTGCAATGTTAAGAAACGTTTCCAAGAGGACACTTAGAGCATTAAAAGCCAAATGAGAGGTACTTTGCTTGCCTTTCCGTTATCATTGCCTTCAATAAAGTTGCTGTAATGTTTGCTCCCAAATGTGTGCTTGTGGGTGGGGAGAGAGAGAGACGAGGACACAGTTAGGGTTGCAGCTATTTTTCTGATGATTTCCACCCAACACAAACACTTGGAACATAACAAAGCGGTCAACGTGGAAAAAGCTCTGGGGCACACTGGCGGTTTTATTGACCGTCCCTGTCATAGTTGCATGCTGGCCACCTTTGAATTGACAGTTAGCAGAAGTGAGCGAATACACGTGTTTTTTGTAATGCAGTGATAAACTGGTGGAGAGTTGGAGCGAGATGGCTTCAGGAGTTGTGTGTTCCCCACCAGGGCCCTGAGGCCGTTGATGTTCTGTCTCAGTGGGGTGCAGGTGAGACCAGATGTCGCCAAGACTGATGTGCCTCGCTGCTCCTTGTAATGGGCACCGCAGATGCCGCACGCTCGGAAATTTCCGTGCCTGCCTCCGAGATAAATGCTAAGAGGGCCAGCTGATTGTGAATGTGGTTAAACACCAGAGCTGCCTGCTTGAAACATGGGCCTGGCAGCTAACGAGCACTGTGAAATGAGTCAATGACAAAAAAAAAAAAAAAAAAAAAAAAAAAGAAAAGAAAAAAAAATAGTAAAATCTAGCTCTTCCTTGAGAAGGGGCTTGGTGCAAAGAAATTGGAAGGGCTGCTGTCCAGACTGGTTGCTGCTTCAGTGTGAGGAGGGAGGTACAGACTGGGGATGGGGGTGGAAGGGCCATAATAATTTTAACAGTGTCACGTGATACTTCGGGCATTTGGTTGCAGAGGCCAACCCAAGAAAACCCTTGGGAGAATGCAATCTCAGGACTCCTTAACTGGCATTGAAAAACTGAAGCATTCAAAATGGAGCTGGTATAGGGTGAAAGACCTTTCCCTGGCTGGGTCAGGCTGCGATGTGTATGCTTTAAATACAACGGATTCTGGTGCAATACATATGTGAGTAAGCAAAATACTAGCAAACAGGGCTTTCAGGCAAGCACGTTGTAGCACCTACAGAGTAGTGTTGATTACTGAGATACGCTCTGGATTTAGTGAATTTTGGAATGAATTAATCTCAGAATTGACAATAAAGTGCTGTTAGCTGCATTTCTGCAGGCTTTCTCATGCTTCCAGTTGTGTTTAATATAATAGATTTAATAAAATAAATAGAGATGTTTCATGCTTTATTTCAGAAGCTGAATGTTCTTGGAAAGTCTGTTGTGTTTGATTGAATGACCAGTGTTATAAATCACAAAAAAAGACAGCAGTGCAAAGAATAAAACAAAGGGAGTACAGGTACTTTTCTTCCATCTATCTTTCATGAAATTCATGAAAAGGCTAATCATATGGTAGCTCCTACAACCACAGCTCTGTTCCTTAATGCATTTAGAAGTGCCAAAATGACAGTGTGGCATAAATCACCCATTGAAACTCATCTTTCCGTTCAAGAATACTGCTCCAAAAAAGCAGGAGGGAGGAATTGATGGAGCAGAGAATGACTAGTTTTTGTTCTTTAAACAGAAGAGCTAAAAACTGGGAGGGCAGGGTGTTGTTCATGTAAATGAGCAGAAACGAGCTGGAAAAAGGGGGTGTCTATTTCAAAATGAGGTAAAATGTACAAAAGCTTCATATTTCATAGTTTTATGCATTTGCTTTTGGGATTTTTAGGGCATGTTTGTGTGGTACAGAGGTTCCCATGCTGAGTACTTATATTTACTGAATGCTTGAGCAAATAGTCACAAGGAATGAATAGAAATTACCAGAAAAGTATATGTATTAAAGAAGCTAGAATTAGAACCTGAATGAATCTAGAAGATCTAAACACTTTTATAAATGCAAATTATAAAAATTTGCACTCCTGAATGATGGAGGCTGGTGGCTAGTGGTGTCCCCCAGGGCTCAGTACTGGGTCCCATCCTGTTCAACTTATTCATCAATGACCTGGATGAGGGGACAGAGTGCCTCCTCAGCAAGTTTGCTGATGCTACCAAGCTGGGCGGAGTGGCTGATACACACTGAGGGCTGTGCTGCCATTCAGAGAGACGTGGACAGGCTGGAGAGCTGGGCGGAGAGGAACCTCCTGAGGTTCAACAAGGGTAAGTGCAGAGTCCTACACCAAGGGAAGAATAACCCTAGGCACCAGTACTAGCGGGGGGCTGACCTTCTGGAGAGCAGCTCTGCAGAGAAGAACCTGGGAGTGCTGGTGGATGACAGATTGACCACGAGCCAGCAATGTGCCCTGGTGGCCAGGAAGGCCAATGGTCTCCTGGGGTGCATTGGGAAGAGTGTTGCCAGCAGGTGGAGGGAGGTGATCCTGCCCCTCTACTCAGCCCTGGGGAGGCCTCATCTGGAGTACTTAGTCCAGTTCTGGGCTCCCCAGTACGAGAGAGACATGGAGCTACTGGAGAGAGTCCAGAGTAGGGCTACAAAGATGATCAGAGGGCTGGAGCATCTACCACATGAGGAACGGCTGCGAGAGCTGGGCCTCTTCAGCCTGGGGAAGAGAAGACTGAGGGGGGATCTTATCAATGTGTATAAGTACCTGAGGGGAGGGTGTCAAGGGGACGGGGACAAACTCTTTTCAGTTGTCCCATGTGACAGGACAAGAGGCAATGGGCAGAAATTGAAGCACAGGAATTTCCGCCTGAACGTGAGGGGGAAATTTTCACTGTGAGAGTAACAGAGCACTGAGTCTCCTTCTCTGGAGATATTCAAGGCCCGCCTGGATGCAATCCTTTCTAACGTGGTCTAGGTGACCCTGCTGAGCAGGGAGGTTGGACTAGATGATCTCCAGAGGTCCCTTCCAACCTTACTGATTCTATGATTCTGTGATTTAAACTCTCTGGCATTTTATTTTCAGAGAATCTCAGCAATGTAATACAACATGGTAGTATCTGAATAAACTACTTCTCCTGTCCTGTAGAAAACCTGGTTCCTAATCTTATCTTGTTCTTCAAGATAAATATTTTATTATATACTGGCTGCTTCGTTACCAGACATTTATTCTTTGTACTATTCCTGCTGCTTTCTTGTTTTTCAAGGCATCTTCTAGCTTTAAATAAGCTTTTTCAGACCTGAAGAGATCTTTATCCTTTTGTTACAACTGCTGAAGTGGTTAAATGACCTGGTCAGGGCTGGGCACTGAATCGATGCCCCAACTGGAAATGGGAGAGAGGGGCAGCTTCAGACGTTTGTTTTAACCATTAGTCAGCAGTGGTGAGCAATGGATTGGGATGCTACAGTTGAGAATGTGTCCCTGGTGGGTGTTTTTTTCTTCTTCTTCTGTAACAGTGGGAACTTCTACGGTCCCAATGTGTTGACTTCTCAGTCCCCCGATCAGATTTAGGGATTAAAGACAGGATATCCTGCTGGGCTGGAGAGCAGGGAAGAAGGTGGCAACAGAAGGCTAAATGCCTTAAAACACCCAAGCACCAGGATCGGCCCAAAGTGAGGCATCCTCCTGCCTGTTTCGGGAGGATGGTTTTGGAGCATGACCTGAAGCAGAGCTTTAGAGCATGAGATGAGAAGCTTTCCTATTTTAATACTGAACAACAGTAACTTTTGCCCTCAAATGCGTGATTCTGCATTCAAGCTAGCAAATCTGGAGGTTTGTTAGCAAACAGGAGCAATACAGGAGTAAGTGGTAATTTCTAGGAAGCGTTGTTTCTGGTTACAGTCCAGCGAAGCTGGAGAGAAGAATTTACGGTCCATAGGCTGGATATGGGCCACAACTTTATTTTATAGAGTCTGTGCTCACATTTCAGACTCATCCCTGCTGTTGTTCGATTCTGCTCCAGGGTACGTACATGACTGTGGCTCGCCGAGTGCAGTTGAAGGGCCTGAGCAGCCTGCGGCATTTGACCTTCCCTGGGGAGATCTGAGGAGCCGAAGGGGGTGCCAAAGCTGACCGCAGATCTGGAGAGCAAACTCCTCTTCCTCTCTGGCTGCTGAGAAATTAAATTTCTGCGGTGTGTAACACATTTGTGTGTTTATTCCCAGTACAGTGTTACTGCATAAAGCAATGAAGGGAGAATAAAGCATGCTCCAAGTCCCTTCTAGGGACTGTGTCAGTTTTTGTTAAATTTTATCCTGCTTAAACCAGAAGATTTTGGAGTAAATATCCCTGAATTACAGTCTTTGAATTTAAATTAATCTCAGCATTTCATACTTTATGATACTTCAGGTTTAAATTATTGTTGTCTGAAATAATACATTGCCTATTTTTAATTAAGTTTTTTTTTTATAGTGAATCAGTTTTATTTCTTTGATTGAGTCTGATCCTGCATCTTGTGATAAATGGCTTTTTGTGTAACGGGTGCAATGATTACTTCATGGTGCACATCTGCTAGAGGATGCTTTTGAAAGTCAGGCGAATTTGTTGAGTAAGTGGGCAGATTTCTGATGGCAATCTCCTTCCAGTACAGTAAAGTCTTGCTCAAGTCATTTTATCCTCCCTCTGTTTTTCAAACTGTGTTTTTTTTCTGTCTCTCTCTTCTTCTCTCTACCCTAATCTTTCTTGCTGTCCAGGTACACTTTGGTTTATATCTGTTCGCAGTTATCAAACATGATTACTAGCAACTCTGGTGTTGGACAGTTTACACACAACTCTGACGCAATTACGAGCTCTTAAAAGCTGTGCCGTATGCAATTAGAGGGTTATAAAGCCTAATCTGGCTTAAAAATACAAGCCATCTCCATACAGGATTCTAAAATCCACATAGCAGTGGCAATTTTCAAAACAGCTGTCAAAGAATTGCTTTGCTCACTTTTTGAATCATTATTGGAAAGGTTCATGTGCATGGGAGTTTCTTATGTCTGTCTTTGCATGTTATGCCAGCATATGTGTATGAGCAAGGGGGAAGCCCACACAGACTCAATATGATGTCTTTATATAACATTATTATATTCTCCAATAAATGTCATCCTTTAAGTCTAGGTAGTTTGTTGTTGGATAAGCAAGACGCATGAAGTTTTAATAGATTTTAGTTCAAATCAGTGCTACAAACTTCTGGAGTTAGGGAATCTTATTTTCTCTTTTATTAATGGTTACAAGGCTTTGCATATGTTAGAGCTGTTGCAGCTAACACTGCTTTTATTTAACATAGCCTGTTTCACCGCACAAACCGGTTGTAAACTGCATGAAGAAAACCTGTCATCTGGTGCCTCAAAGCAGCACCAGGAGGTTTTGCTGGTACAGTTGGAGTGTCAGATCCCACTCGAGCTTTCCTAGTACGTGCAAGCCCGGTTTTCAAAAGGGTAAATAGAGGGAGTTCCACTTCATGGAAGCATGGACTGAAACTTAGAGACAGGAGGTAATGTATTTGCATTTCAGTGTAAGCAAATGGGGTTGCTCAGAATAGAGGCCGGGTCTCTTAACTTTATCTAATGCCATGATCACATTTATATACATATATATGCTTTCATATACACATGCGCGCACATGTGCGCACGCGCACACACACACACATATATATATATAAATATGTGCATGCCTATTACATAAAAGGCTTCCTCTCTGAAGCTATTGCTGTTCTGGGGTAGCTAACAGGGAATAGTAGGATTGACAATAAAGTGAACTAAAGACCAGGTGAAGCTTCACGTCTTTTTGTTTTTGCAGACCTACTGTAGCAGTTGGAACATTCAGTGGTTCGCTCTTGTGCGCTAGAATTAGTGCTGAGATGGGACGTCTGGGAAAGATACGTTATTGTATTTATGACATAAAGTTGCGTTCAATTGTTGTTATTAGAGGAGCTACAGCTGGAGCAAGCCTGGAGGTCTTCAGTAACTTCTGCGCTTTCTTTTTGACATCTGGCAATCTTTTTAAAAACAAAGATCTAATCAGTTATGGCTGCTCAGGTACTTGTATTTTGTCATTCTGGGTCACCTTTTATGAGGAACAAGTTAAAAGCAGTGTAGCCTTCCTTGCACTTTGTTATGGGTTTATTTTGAAGGGTTTTTTTCCGTTGTACTTCTATTTTTTCCTCCTTTTTCCCATAATAAAGTTTGCATTTGGAAGTGTGTGCGAATGAGAAGTAGCAGAGTTAATGATTGTCTCATCTGGCTTTCTAAAATAGTGCAAGGCGCTGAGTCACTTCATGCCACTAGTAAGTTGCGTCATTTTGCTAGGATCAGAATGTTCCAATCTCAAAACAAGTACTTTTTACAATGAAAAACCAGTTGTTACTATATATTTAATATATACATATGTATGTCTGTGTTTGTGATGTCTTCCAATCCAAAGATGATGATCTTTCTTTCTTATTGTGTGCGGGGGTAGTGAATTAATAACCACCATCTCTTTCTACTTGACCCCAGCGTTTAGTTGCAGGAGGGAAGGATATATAAAGTAAACTTCAAACTAGAACCTTTTTTAAAGATGTTGTTTGTAACTGTGAATGGGGAAAAATGTCAAGAGAGTCTATTTAAAAAGTATGGGAATACTAAACTTGATGGATTAACTTTTTATTGTGTTTTTATTTCCAACACGTTGTATGCATCATCTTTTCTTTCCAGTTTTGAAATGATTCCTGTTCATATTTTTGACTTCTGTTGCAATGCTCTAAGGTAAATTCTGTAAAAAGCCACATGTGTTCCTCCTCCTGGTTGTGTGCAGATGTGTTTGCTGTGCTGAGTATTCGATATGTTGATTTTTTTCAAACTTTATCAAATGGGAATGAAAAGCACTATTTATTTTACATCTATTTCTCTTCTCATGCTTTGCCAGCAAGTCTGGTCAGTTTTGCCATCAGGATTTCATCAGGCTAAGTAAATGTTAATGTTTTAATGGCTCCACTACTAGAAATTTTCCCTCAGATGGAAAAAGCAGGCTGCAGGGAGAAGCCAGCAAAGCAGCATTGCGTGTACAGGCAGTGCGCTTGTGCTGACAACTGAGGCCAGAAGCGCTCGGGTGCTAGCAAAGGTTGGGAAGTTGAGGCTAAGGCAGGGACAAGCCTTGACCCTTGACCAGAGATGACCCCATTTTTTTCTTGATAAATTCCTGATTCCTGCAAAATCCCTTGCAGGTGACCCCATCTCTTCATTATAAAATAAATAATATTAAAAAATGAAAATATAACAATAAAATCTATTTCTAGGGCTTGAGGATCCTGCATTTCAATATACAGTCAAACCCCAGGACTTCTGTGTCTTTGTTCCCTGAGTCTCTGCCACACTGACAGGAGCCTTTTTTCTATTTCTGTTTTTTGCTCCTAATGGAACAGAAAAAGATAAACTGTCTGTATACAGGAGGGAAGTGCCAAGCTGGGATGCTGAGATAATTGATAAAAACAAATGGAGTTTATTTTATCATTTCAAATGGTCTTAACTGATGGGTTTTAGTTATGAATGAATTAACAGGGAAGTCTCCAATATCTGTTATCGTTATGACAGTGCGAGAGAGGTGAATGTTCAAAAGAAAATAAAAAAGGATAAAGAAGTTGCAGCAAATGTCTGGTGACTTTGGAACACAAGAGCTGAGTTAGAGGGCAGAGGTTGACATATGTTAGGTTACTAAAAACCATGTAATGTTAAAACAGTTCCGTTCTTCATGCGGACAAGTTCTGCAGCTGCTGTTGCTCATATTTTCCATTTTGTGGAGGATTTTTTAAAAAAACATAATGGCAGGATCTTCCCTGTATGGGAAGATCACAGGATGGTACATGATTTATTCCTTTGAGAAGATGGTTTATATGCTGGATTTTAAAGCAGAGTAAATGCACTGATAATCAGTGCAAACATGTAGCATGAAGAGAAGCTAGATTTCTTTTCCCCTGTAATTCCATAAGATAAAAATACTGGGCAACTGATTTAAATACCTCTCAGTTCACAGGTAGGCTTATTATGCGATGAAGTTCCATGGTCACAGAGTGGGTGACAGCAAGCAAGGATTGATACTTTTATTTTAACATCATTGCACTCTTACCATCATACGGCACTGGCCTTATACTCTCACAAACTGTTTGCACATAAGTTACAAGGAATAAAAAGCCTCCTATTTTTCCAGCCCACTATGAACTAGCATGACCTATAATCTGTGCAAGGGAAAGCAATTTAGTGGTACATTTCTCCACCGTGATGCCTTGAACAGCTGAGCTGCCCCGATCAGCAGCAAATTGCCATGTTTTTTGGATTAAGGTAGGAGGTCCAAAGGGAATAGTGTCAGAGGTAAAGCTGTTCCAGGTTGTTAGAGATCATACATGCCTGATTGCTTCTAGCTCCTATGGACAACAGGATGTTCTGCTTGAAGACTTTTGATTTGCCCTGGCATGACCAGCTTCATGCTTTGATGCTCTATGTAAGTGCACTATAAAAGCCTTCAGCAGTTGCAAAAGATTTTGAGAATAAATAAGTCTCTCACAGGTCAAGTTGTTGAAAACCCAAAGACTTGACAGATAGATTCAGGTTAGGTATGGAACACATATTCTGCATAGTGGTTTCATCAGACGCCTTTTCCAGCATCCTCAGCTGGCAAGATTGGACAGCAAATCTCAAATACAAAAGTTTAGACAGAAAAGAAATGTATCCAGTGTTCCAAACAAGCATATTATGAATTAGGTGTGGTATTAACTTGAATGAGCCGTGGCAGAGACAAACCCTTTTAGTATTCAGTGTGCGTCTCTGTGTATTGGGATTTTTAATTTTTTGGTTAATCCATGTACATTTCTCAAGGTCTTTCTGAACTACTGTCACTGGACACTTTCTTCTAAAATGAAAGTAGATACTTCCCCATAACTACCTTGCAGCAGCACTGGAACTTCTATAGGAAAACCAGCAAGTATCATGAGACTTGTGATAAGACTGTGAATGTCATACTCTGAATGGCTCCACGCTGAACTACAGTGCCTAAACCATCCTACTTTCATTATCTAAGAAAATAGGCAGATTTAGTGCTTATTTCTAACTATTTAAATGATCTGACAATAAATAGAAAATTGAGGTAATTTGTATGCATTTGAATGTATGCACGCTAGTAAATATTGGCGGTTGCTTTCTTTGTACGCCAAAACATGTTAACTTTATGATATCGAGTGACATGACATCTTTATTTGTGGCAGAGTTTCTTACAATCACAAAGTCCTCTTTCTTTAGTCTTCATATAAATATGTGTTTTGACCTGTCCTCCAGAGATGTACGAGTAGCCTAATCACGGGGAAACGCTTGGGCCAGAGCAGGCAAGTTTGCATGGGAGATCATATTCTCTTAGCTTTGAGAAAGACTGCTTATCCATGTTGAAGCTGCATGATGAGAAGTGGAAAAGTGGGGCCTGATTCTGAAGCAGAAGGGCATTCAGGAAGAAGTTCTGCTAAGGGTGATATGGCTGCTGCTGAGTTTGCAGGAAGCACTCATGGTGTTATCCTTAGAGTGGATATGTTGTCCAAAATTGGTTGCTTTGCACACCAAGTAACAGAACCCAGATTTTGGACAACAGATGATATACCCATTTGACACCAAAACGTTGCATTTTAGAGTGTGTCATTTCAGTATGTTTGTCACAAAGTGCAGGAAGTTATTTATGGCACAGCTGTTTTAAATTGAAACTTTTGAGGATAATGAGACAACTCTCCCTCTGCTCCCATCCCCCTGCTCGAGTTTTCATGCAAGGGTGCATTTTCCGTGACTCCAATATTGTTTGAACATCAGGATATTGCATAAGTGTCTCTGGGGGAAAATAGAACATGCAGAAGCAGAAAATGACCTATGCCCACCCACAAGGGCTATTAAATGCAGCTTCACATATAGTGTCAATGACGAGGAACATTAAGGGTGGGGGGAGAAGTGGAGGCACTTGAATGTTTTAATTAGTGGGGGCGGCAGTATTCAGATCCAGATTCTCACGCTACTTTTTACAATGGCTTTCTGCACGAGCATGGGCACGTCTCCTAACCTCTCTTACTTCTGCTCTGAAATTGAGCTTTCCTTACTCCTGCAGTGAGCAGGGGGAGAAGAGGATAGCCAAGTATAATGTAGGGTTTTTTTGTTGTTTTGTTTTGTTTTGTTTTTTACTGCTCTGAGTTTCTATAGGCAAAGAAATCATTAAGGGAAAATGTACATAAACATGTTAAGCTGTTAGACAGCTTGTGCAAATTACATAGTTTATTTTGGAGAAATAGCTTTGGTGGCAATATCATAAGACAGGCTTCATCCTATACAAGAAAAGATTAACACGGTCTATGGCCTGACTCCATGAGAAGCAGCTTTGACAGCATCTGGAACTATAAGTCATTTACCTGAGATAAACTTGTGACAGAAATTCTGGCGAAATCACTGTACTGGTTTATTATTTCAGTTAATGTGAGTTGGCACTCTGCCATTTATTGCCCCTGCAATTAAAGCTCATGGAAGTTTATGGAAGTTCATGGAAAGGATGCCCTTGCCTTCCATACTTGATATGCTCCCTCTACTGGTGTAACAGCTACTAATGGAAGCAAGTTAGATTAATTTCACTTTTCATACATGAATATTCCTATAAAACAGGCATGTATCAAGCCTGAAGTCCACTGTGCAAAACTACATTAAAACTCAAAAATCTCTAGGCATATATTGTGTCTGAAAACTTGGGAGAGGAATTTAAAAATCCTGGGATAATATATATTCTGGAGTTATTTAGTAAATAAGTGTATTTACAAAACAAAAGATTTTCAGGGTTTGTTTTTTAAGCTCTCTTCATGTATATTCCTCATGGGGCTCGGTGCTAGCGATTTCTTTTTTTTTTTCTAAATGAAAGGGAAGATCTTAAAATAGCTATGAGATTGATGGGGATTTTTGAAAGTGAACCTCAGCTATCAGAACACTTGCTGTAAAAGTAGAAGCCTTGAAAGTTTAAAAAAATGTCAGGTTGCCCTTTGGAACTAAAAGATTTGCAGACCTAAGTTTCACGGAAGTGGTGGCGATTCTGAGGAATGGATTAGGTCTTCACAAGACCTGACTGTATTCGTGTTAGTTGGAAGCTGCCTGGTTTTGAATGACAACAGATTAGAAAATTGAGGGATTTAGAACAAATCATATCCTGCTTTACTCAAACTGAAAAAGGTTCATAAACATGAGAAAAGTCTAAAAAACCCGAAGTAAATTAAAGGTCTTCCAGTAAATAGCAGCCACAGAAGAAGTGTAACCACTGACATTTCTTTATGAGCCAGTCTTTAGGCACTTGTTGAGTCTTTAAATCTGTAGAGCCTGTGGCAGTCCCTGTTGAGGTCCTCACAGAGTCCTCAGCTTGGGGAAGTCACGTGAAAATGTGTGTATGCCGTGCTTCTGAAAAGCATGGCATTCTCAGCAAAGGGAGGTCTTTCTTTTTATGAGTATGATCAAGTAAAACATGGCTCAGTAAAACACTGGATACTTGGGCCTTGCACTAGAAAAATCTCTTAAACTTGAGTGTAAAGCCCAGAAGTATAAAAATGAAGAAATGCAATGATTTCAGTGAGGTCTGTTTCTGTGCTTACGGTAAAGCACCTGCTTGCATGGTTTGTGGAGCATGACGCCTCTTGGGTAGAGCCCGTGGGGAAGGATGGGAAACTGCAAGCTCTCCTCAGCCCAAGTGCTCTTAGTTCAGTTTGCCTTTTGACATTTGGCTCTGCTTTGTTATGCACATCCTAAGTGGACTCCTCACTGTCCCCATGTCCTTGTTCAAATAAATCAGTTTGGGGGGGTGGCAAAACAGTTTGGTTTTTGCAGACGAGACTTGTTCCTAGATATGCTTCTGTGCAGCTCCGCGAAGAATGAAGGTGCGCCAGATGTTTTGTAACAAGTTCTTCTCATAGGTCAGGGGATGTTTCTGTGTGTGCAGCTTGGCTTGGAGTTACTCATTCCCAGATCTTTCTGGATAGCAACCCTGTTCTGTGTGAGCTTATGCCTACTATATGTTTGCTTTCTCTGCTTATAAACATAGACGTGGAACTTTCAGGTTTTGCCACTTATTTTTCCTTCAAAGATAAATTATTTTGCCATAATGTGTACTAATTGGCTCATTGAAAAGAAATAACTTGGCTTTCCATAGTGCGTTTGTCTGATGGCTTGCTGTAATAGCACATCATTTGTATCACTGTGCATATGAATTAAAAAAATGAAGTACAGAGTTTCTTATTCTAGGAATAAATAGGCTCAAAAGTACCCAGAGGAACTGAAACTTAGTGGGAGACAAAGAAACAAATACAGTCGGCTGCAGTCTAAAACCTCATCCCTGTTTTCATAATTATATTATTAGTTATAGGATGGAAATATGGTGTGGCTTAGTTTCCCCGAAAATCTCCAATTTCCTCATAGATTTTCTGTGAGATAACTCATTGACCTGTGAAAATCTGACCTATTTTCATGCTGCTGTTTAAGTGTAGTCCTATGCTGCTTAGTAAATGAAGTTATTTGTCTTTAAAGCCTGATGGATTGAAAAAAAAGAAATAAAGTTGGCCTTGTTAACTTCATTGCCTGCATAAAGTAAAACCCATCATGAACATCATGCTGCCTGTATTTCTCTGTGCATGTGTGTGTGTATATATATATATATATAATTTATAAAAATTGGTATAAGAAACATAAGACGGAGATGCTAAACAAAAATGGGGAAAGAAGACTAAATCACTTTGTGAACAATTGGTAATTTATCTAAGATGTCTCCTCAGTAAGTGTTTGATATTTTTCCGTAACCATGAGTTGGCACTCATGGGTCTGACTGTATCAAACATTTTTCAACATGTTGAACATAACACGTGGCCGGGTGCAGTGCTGGCAGTCTCTAGTTGCGACTCTGTTGGCATGCAAGGCAAACAATAGTTTCCACTGAAAAATACGGGCAAACCAAAGGTGAGAAAAAGAGATGAAGAACAGATTTTGTTGCTGTTGGAAGCTTATGAAATTGCGTGTTTAACTCCTTTGGTCAGGCTTCTCTTCCTTCATTTGATTGTGGAGTGATGATGTTCATTATATAACGTGATTTAGGATTATAGTCGGCTTCTGTATGATCAATGAGTCTGGTGGAGATTTTTATTTTGGGGAATGTTAATTGATTGTTTTTTTTTTTTTTACAATGATTACATGTTAGGAAGTTGGACTGGATGTCCTCCTGAGGACATCCAGCCTGAATTGCCATATGATCTTATGAAATTTTGATTACCTGTGTTTGAAGCTATAAAACCTTTGCAGATGTTAAGAAGACTTTTTGATGGTTGTTTGAAAAGGGAAATAGGAACATTTACTGGCATTTATCATTAGGGTGAAAAATGCAAAAGCTGTGTGCTTTCTGTGTTAGCACCTCCTCTATATTGCAAGTGTTACTGCTTTGTGGTGGTGCATGCAAGGAAGGGAAAGCAGAATGAAAGCAAGTGAAGTTTTAGTTGTTTTGATGATGAGTGAGACAGCAGTTACAGTTTTGTTTTTTCCTTGAGTAAAATAGGTATTCATAGGGCTATTGTGTAAACATATGATACAAGGGAATCTGTAAGCTACATCCATTAGATCAAGAGGCTCAGAAAGGCAGAACTGGTAATTGATTTTGCATGTGTTTTTATTTTTGTTGGAAATCAGGCCTGAAAGAGCTCCCTTAGCTCCTTGTACGTAGGTTAAATGTATTTGAATCGGTCCCTGAGCAGTTTTGTACTTGCTAGTGATCGTGCAGAGTATTAGGAAAATAGGAGAGGCAATTGTGTGAATTAAGGCTTAAATGACTAACAAGGGTAAGAGGGAGATACTTGTTATCGTGGTGGTTACTTCTTATAAATGGACTCCAGGGATGCTAGAAATAAATTCTGACGGCTTTTTCCTCCACCGAGTATTGACACTCCGTTTGATGAGCTTGGTAAGGGGAACACAGCAGGAAGAGCACCTAGCAGGGAACAGGAGGAATTAAGGGTGCTAAAACTGTCCTACCTTTTGCTTTCATGCGAGTGACGGGTTCTCTTCTTGGCATCCTGTCGTGCCTCCTTGCCCTGTGTCTATTTTGCATTGAAATAAAAGCAGGGGTGTGAAATCTGTATTGCTTGCTGTAACTTCTAAAACTGTTTTTCTTTTCTAGTGACTCCAGTGTAATGGTGTAAGGTGTTCAAATAAGCACGATTCAAGTTTAGGTTCCTTGTAAGGTACCTTCTGGACTTAGAATAGCCAATGCATCTCACCTGTCCTAGTGTCTCTTGCTTATGAGCCCATTTAAGTATGCTGCAATAGGAGAGGGAAGCAAATAAGTGTCGAAGAAAAGATATAAAAAGAAAAAAGCTATATTTTAAGGTATGTGATGAGATATTGACAAATTTTGTTCAACTGTTTCTAGCAATGTTCTTGATAGTATACTTGTAAATCATAGACTTGAAGTATTGTTGCTTCATATTAAGCATTTGGAGACCTGGCAATCTCAAGAGAATAAATTGGCCAAGACTGTGAGATCTGATCAACATTTGATTATTTATTCTTTGTACCACAAGGGCAGAAGTGCCTTTTTCATGATTTTTTAATCTGTTCATATAAATAAAACTTCTAACAGTACAAGAAATATAACATCATTTTAACGGACCCTTTTTTTCCTCTGCCTATAGGTATAAATAGAATAGTGACGTCTTTCTCTCCAGGCTCCGTGCATCATTCATGCGGTGCATCTCTTTTCTAGGTCACAAAGCTTTTTTCTTACTTCTTTTTTCTTTTTTTTCCCTCCCACTTTTTTTTTGTTAAGGACAGTGACAGGGCTCAGGAAGAACACAGAACTCTGCTTCTGAAAGCAGCGCCTCTCTGTGGAATGGCAGCAGGGCACAAAATCACAAAAACATGAATTTGATTCAGAACTGTAGGATATCCTAATTTCAGTAAAAATACATTTCTTGGTAGAGATGTCTCACAGACAGATGATTTTCAGTTTGAGGGTGCTGTTTTATTTTGTTTTCTGTTCTTTTCATTATGAGGTTGTGCTGGAGGGTGTAATAAGTATTAAACAGGAAGAATATGTATATTATAGAGTCATCTTCAAAGTGGATTTTCATGAGGAAATCATGATATTAACGTTCATTTTATATGATCAAAAGACAAACCTGATGATGTATTTCCAGTGCAATTGATGGACCTACTGACCTGAGATCTAGTTGATCTAGCTGAGAACTGGATCTGCTGAGTAATACCTCCCAATTGTCTGTATTATAGTGGATCTTCCTATTGACCAAAAATCAGGTCTCAGATTTCTTGGGCCTTCCTGTGCACTGGACACTTTGTGTCCAGTGGAAATGGTTAGGTTTCTAGTGAAATCTATTGTCATTTTTTTTGAGAGTTTAAACCAGTATGAGACCTCTTTTCTTGAATACTTCTTAACAGAGTTGTTTCTGTATAAAGGCTTCCTCCTGCATTTCATATTGAGATCTGCTGCTTCTTAAAGCAGGGGGTTGGTCTGGGTGACCTCAGGTGGTCCCTTCCAACCAAAACTATTCTGTGATTCTTCTGTATAGACAAGCTAGTGATACCCAAATAGGATGGGAGCACTACGTATTGCTTAAGTATATGTGCACAAAGTATAATAATGCACAAACCTGTGCTCCAAGCGTAAAAGCTATATTCATTCATTTGGGCCACATCTCCAATGAAGCTAAACAGGAATTCATTTTTATCTCACAGGTCAGAGCCAGCTCAGAGCCAGTCTGGTCTGCTCCATCAGCTGAAAGGAGATTGAAGCAGGGTGAATTTTCAAAGGCATCAGTTTGCAGGGGGAAGTCTTGCTTCTGGTACCATTTTAATATGTGATCTAGACACTACTTTTCAGCATGGACCTTTTTCCTGTGCCACAGTATACCTGAAAGGTGATTTACAACTCAATAAGTACTTGTGGAGTTGCAATTTCTTTGAAAATGCATAAATGAAGTTACCAGGTTATCTTTCACTTTCCCAAAGAAGCCATTTTTATTTACTAGCTGTTGGTGTTTTTAGTAACTGGACTTTTTTTCCCATGCTAGCTGCAGGGGAAAGTAATTTAATTGTGGTTTCTAAACAGATATACACTTGGAAAAAAATGTAGCCAGAAATAACACATCAAAAGGCAGCTGCTATTTTGTTATGTGCTTATTAGTTAAAGGTAGCATCATCTTTTCTCCTCTGCCCTTCATCTGTCAGCTGAAAACTTCTTCAGATCTCCTTTTAGAGGTGTGCCATTTTGGGCAACCAGTGCAGTGAAGAGATTGAGCATGTCTCTTGTTTCCTTTTTTAGCACAAATTCAATGTGAATATACATTAGGCTGAATAAGAGAGCAGCTGTTCTAAAGCAAGGTCTTGACACACAAATATTGCAGTGACGTACAAAGACTAATATATGTACACACAGAGAAAATGTGCATGTATTTATTCCCCAGAGTCTGGAGGAAAAAAAGACCCTGCTTGTTACTATGGTCACTGTTTTTAATGATAGCATTTGCCAAAATTTACCACACTTCACTTCCTTTAGCTCGATGCTGCAAAGCTCTGTGCACCTTTTTACTTCTGCTAAGGCTTTGCCCAAAAGATACAAAATTTGAAGGATTTTTTTGGGGAGAGTGGGGTGGGGTTGTTTTTGTTTTTTTCCAATAACCATTAAAGTTGATAACAAAACTCTGACTTCAATGGTGTTGGGTCATGATGTGAGTGCATGCTTTATTCTTAAGGGGAAACCATTGTGGTAATTTGTTGGCAAATACTGACTCTAAGGCAATCAGTAAAGGACTTTTATGATTCGTGCTAACCCAAAGGAAACCACAAGCCAGGCAGTTCCTGTGATTTGCTGATACCAACGGTGGATGCCTTTTTTTCCTTTCCGTGATGCTACAGCCACTTCACTTGGACTGCTTCATGCATGCAAATTGAGCATTCGTGTTGGTCTATGTTAGAAGCTGCTTTCTGCAGATATTTTTTAGTCTACTGGATCTTTATCTGGTCCTTGGCTATCTGTCTTCCCTGGGAAATCCACAGGTCAAATATGTTCCTTTTCTACTTAATCTCTGTGGACTTGAATACTAGTGGCATTTGTGGAGATTCTCAGGCTGCAGCTTCCATTTTTTTTTTTTTTTTTTTTGTCTTCTCTCTACTGTTTTTAAAATGATTAAATTACTTCTTTTATCATCACTTATAATCTTCTTGATCCAAAGCTGAGGCTTTGTCCTGCAGTGATATAATATCTTGTTCAAAGCAGATATCCAAATATATATCCCATGTCAGCCAGTAAGGCTGACCCTTACTGCCTAATTTGAGATGCTTTCCAAATGGCTTTGCTGGACTGGGTGAGCTATGCAGAAGTGCTTGTAGGAACTGTGTTTTGGGGGGTTCGCACATGTGGCTGCTTCTAGCTGTGATAAAAGCCATGGATGGAGTTGCTCTGGGTCAGCTGGAGGTGGAATGCCTGAGAGCTACAGCGAGTCCTGTGAAACTAGGAAAAGCAGCACTTGACTTTTAGATGTGGTTGCTGATGTTTTGTGCTTCCTCTTGAGCACTAGCATAGTTCAATATTGAGTCTTATTTTACTTCTGGATCTTTCTGCACACCTCTGTTAATCTAGGAAAAAGCAGGTTGTCAGGAATACACAAGTGGGCCTGCCTTTCACTGAGCAGAGGTCCTGGTCCTGGAGTTTTCTTGTTTTTCTTATGAGGTGTACTACAAAGAAGGATTATTTAACTGCTATTATTCATCCATGCCGAGTATGAATACAGGCAAAAATCCCATCTACTGCCTCCTTTGGAAGTGCTTTGGCTGTCCATTTTCTTTTCTCTCCCAGTAGAGGGATTTCTTTGCTTGGCAAACTGGATTTCACAGTCACAGGATACATTTTCCAGATGTTCAAGTATATTCTTTCCTAATGCATTGAGTACATTATCAAAAAAGCAACGCAATTTGGAGAACACATTGCAGAGAGGTTCATCTTAACCCAGCTATAAAATTATTTTGTCAGCATCGTAGTAAAAACAAGCATGTCTGCTTCATTACTTAATCAAGTTTTAATTTTTACAAGCAATGGAGAAGTTGTATGACTTTTCATTCTGGAGGGTGAAAATAATTTTGAAAGCAGCATGAGTAATTAAATAAAATGCTGCAAGGCAGGGAAGACGAATCAACTTTGCAGCTGATACTGTGTTTATGTAGAAATGTGAGGCGTTATTATTTGTAACAAAATAGAGATAAATGTGTTTCTTTCCTAGATGAAGATTATAACTTGCTGACTCATTGCCTCGCTAGTTGGTGGGAGGGGTTTTTTTTGTTTTGTTTTGTTTTGTTCCCTCCCCCCTTCAATCACACTGCAACTCTCTTGGATAAAATACAGAGAAACTCTCTGAGCCTGGAGGTTTCATAAAGATTGAAACCACAGTTTTCAGTGTTGTGAGCTCTGACTGTGGTTTCATGGGTACTTCAAGCTAATCTATGTTCACGTGGCTGTTGATGGTGGAGTACTGCTTCCTCCCTATCTTTCTCCCTTTTGTAATAACATTACCATTGAATCAGCCCAGTAAGCTGTCTGGAAATGATCCTGCTGAAAACATTTTTTTTTTCTTTGTCAGTCTGATCTTTGTCACCATTCTGAAATTTAATTGGTTTTATAAACGCATGAGACAGCACCTCTGTTTGCTTGGGATGTGTTACCACTATGGTGTGTTCAGCAAGCTCTGCCTGTGATGCACAGGCAACTGCGAGGTTGTTCAGTGGTGCCAGGCCACGGACTCTCCCTGGGTTTCTCATGTTCAAGTGTTGTTCCTGCCCTGGGTTTTGTGTAATTCCTGTCTTCCTTGAAGTTTTCATAGAGGAAGAAAATAAGTGTCACGCTCTTGGTGCACCTGGTGCTAAGAGGGAGGAAGGGGCTGTGCTCATCATTGGTTTCTTCACCTTCCTTGTTTGTATTACTGGAGCTCACCGTGCATGAGAACTGGCTTGCTGACACTCAAACGAAACTTGGCTATGATGTGCAACAGGTCAGAGTTTGGATGCTGTGTGATGCATTCTTGTTTCTCTAACCAATGACTGCAGGCATTCAGAGGAGCTAGACAAATAGAGGTCATACTGGAGCCTGTAGGTTTCATGTTTGAATCTCAGAGTGTCCCAGATTTATTTATACTCATTCTTTTTAATTTCTTTTTTCTTTGAGTGAAACCCTTGTTTGTGACTGAAATGAATATATATGTATGTATGTATGTATGTAAAATCCTACATCCTGCTGGTACAAGTAGTGCCACATAAAGGCTTATGTTTAGATTTCCAAACCTACCACTTCCTCAGCATCATAGTCAACATGATTGTTTTAATCTTGCATGAACCTGGAATTTCAGGTGGAGTGTTTGAAATGAAAGTAAGCAGCATGAGGGTAGCACCGTGAACAGTGTGGGAAAGCATGGTTAGAATTACTGGTCTGGCTTGTTGCTGAATCAAGCCTGATGTCCTTCTGTCCCCTCTGGCTGTTTTCTACACTCCTTGCAATCATGATATTTTATAGAGGTTTTGCAGAGACTTCATCTTGGAAACTCCCAAAGAATTCTACATAGCCAAGAGAGACACTAAGAAAGGGCATGAGAGCGCGTGAATTAAGCAATGACAGATGAGATGGTTTTTGCCCCTCTGTTTACTGTACTAAAGAGAGCACTTGAGAGCTGATGCATTCAGGCCCGATCGGTCACGTCGCAAGCCGGTCGCTGGGCTGGACCTTGGCCCGGTGGCTGCAGGAAGTCCTGTCCTGTTTGTTTCTATTTTAGCAAGGCCCCGCGAGCCGTCGAGATGTCACTGCTGCATTTAGAAACAGGCCGCCAGTGGAAGATGAACTTTCGCTGGGCCAGTTTGCTAGTAGTACAGAATATTTAGAATCCCGCGCCAGGGCTGGATTATAAATATTATAAACATAATCCTGCCCCAGGGAAGCAGCGGCTTCGGCAGGGCTTCCCGGCAGAGCCACGGGCTCCACGTCGGCAGCCCGGGGAGAGCCCTGTGCCGAGCCGAAAGAGCAAGAGGAGCAGCTGTGCTCATCGAATAAGCCCCGTTCGATCAGCCACTTCTGCCAGTCACTCAGCTCTTAGGAGTTCCCACCACAGTTTCTGCCCATACAGATTAATGTGGAGCAAGAAAAAATAGCAAGCCATTTCTGTTTCTTTAAGGGAAGGGGGGAAAAAAAATCTGTTTCTTCAGACAGCTTTTCCCCTGAAACAGCCATCTTACTGGAAGGAAATGACTTTTATTCCTCCCTGAAAATGTAAAGAGGCTTCATAAGTAAGCAAAGGGTGGGGCATAAATGACTGTCCCTCAGCTTGCACTGTGCACTCTCCCCCTTTCAGTGGGACAGAAGATTCTGCCTGTCTTTCCTGGTCGGACCCACAAATGATGATGCTTTTCACTAAAATCTTTCCAGCCTCTGTGATACTGAAATGCAACCCAGGTGAGGTTAAGTTGTAAAGAAAAAAGGCAGACATGAAACAGGATGTGGCCTTCAGTCTCCCCTTTTGTGATCCTGAGAAGAGCAGCTCCATTTTCTGCTTTCTGAAGCCGCAACTGCAATGTGCCACCTCAGTCTGCCTCTATATGACTTTTTTCTTCACTAGTGTATCTTCCCAGGATGCAGATGACATGATTCTCCTAAGTTTGATCAGAAATTGCAAATTGTCCAACAAAAATTCATGAGCTGACCGTGACAGAGGATTCTTCTTGCTTTCTTAAATGCTGCCTGCAGTGGGAAAGGGGCTGCAGCAGTTTCATTAAGAAAATGTAATGCCTCCTTCACATCCTTTTTAACATTTTGGCAGTGAAACAAGATGTATTCTTGATGGAGATGAAGAAAAAAGGCCATCTTCCACTTTTGTCCATGTTATCGAGTTTCTTTTCCACACCTTACTGTGTGGAATAACATGAATTACAGCAAGGTTTGGAAAAAATCTATTATTTAGGAGCTCATGGGTATCAATGATGAATTCTTGCCTGCTCAAGATACTGTAGTTTCAAATGTGTGATCTTTCACTGATTGTTGTTGTAACAGAAGTTTGCTGAGAAAATACAGTAATGTTTTAAGGAAAAACAATAAAAATAAACCTTTATAGAATCAATGAATGTCCTTCATGGAATCTTTTGCTCAAAACAGTGAAACTTAATATTTTATCCAGCAATTAGGGCCAAATATAGAGGAACTTCTTCCTGCTTAATTTTAATTCATTTTTTCTTCTGAAGTAGGTCAGTGCATCCAGATTCGTTGCTGAATTTTCTTTCAGTCATGAGCAGATTTACCTTCTACTATGCTCTGAAAGACACAGCTTAAAGAAAAAGTATCCATCTTTTATGGTAGCTAAATGTTTACATTGACACAGGAAGTAATTTATAGCAGAACTCAGAGCATCAGTCTGTCAGCAAGACCCTCAGGAAATTAATGCCAGTCATGATTTTGTGATTAAATATACCTGCAGCTCATCTGGAGCTCTAGGCGGATGGCCAAGCAAGATTTAGCAACATTCAAATGAGAAGAAGGAAACAGAGAGCAACAGGAAACGTTCTTCTCAGTGGGAACGTGCTCTCCTTTTCGTGGTTACTCCTTGCATGGCAGCTTAAGCATTGCAGCTAAAGAGAACCAGGAGAGCCAACTAATGTGGCTAAAAGCTGTTACAGGTGTTGACAGCTGGGGCCCACTGTCAACTGTGTCAACATCTGTTAAATTGCCAGACCCTGTCTGCTAGTTTATGGATTTTTTTAAATTATGCTAATTCTATTCTCTACATTTATATGTAGAAATGAAAGTAGAATAGCGTTTGCTCATGAGAAACAAACTTGAAAAGTTTGAGGTGAGCTCTGGTTTGCCTGGAAGAACTTTGATAACGGAGAGCCACCGTAATCTGACTCGGTGCCCGTGTTTGTATTTTATCAGCGTATTTGGTGTAGTAGCAACAATGAAACCAACAAAAGTGCACAATAAAACACAACAAAGTTTATTTTGGCTTGGGCTTGACTAGACATTTACCGCAGCGGAATTTTTTATCTGAGTCTGCCAGCTTTAAGTTTACCAGTGATCAAGGGTCTGTGATTGTTTTAAGCTGTGGCTTGATGGATGTGTTTATATGAAAAAAAAAATTTTAATTTTCAAAATTCTGCATACCTAAGCAAGGTAGAATTTTCTTCTTTGTGATTGTTATGCCAAAAAGGCCAAGAAATGCAGGCTTTTGCTAGAACCTGTTCTATTTTTTGGTGAGCTGTGATTTACCAGATTTCAATATTGCATGCCTACTTTGTATTTTTTTCCTATTTTTTTTCCTGCCCTGAGGAATGGAAAATAATTCCATATTGCATCAAAAAAGTGACTTATGCTCTTGAGCATTATTGTGTGGAAATCAGATTAGGAAAATATTTGGATGAGTGAGTGGGTCTGTTTTTCAGAAGGATCCATATCTGTAGCCGTTAAGTGACGTGCTTATGGCTACACACTTCGGTCATGTGTCCTAAAACAACGTTATATAAGAAAGAATATTACAGTATACTTTTATGTTCCTTTCGGCAGGTGAGGATATTTTTAAGAATTTTGTGTTAGAACAGATCAAAAATATTAAAAAACATAGAGAAGCAGGAGTCAGCACACCTTTGTTTAATCTTTTGGTTTATTAGCCCAGATAAAATACAAGTTTTTAACGGTCAAAAGTTCAATACTTCATTTTATGTCTTTACCACAAAAGATGGAACTTTTTTTAAGCCAATACCTGATAACTATACAGACTTTTCCGTAACATATTACCTTAAGGAAAACCTCTACGTAAGAATCTTTCATTGTGTAACTAAATGATACTTCAGAAAGGTTAATTTAACTAGATTTTTGGGGTGATATTTTAAAGTTATTCCTGTTTGCTCATATTTTCACAGGCATATTTGTTTTAAGGTATTTAAAAGAACTCAATTTTTATGCCCATAAGCAATAAATGAATTCATCTGAGCTTTACCATGATTTTCTTCATTAAAGTGAATAAGATGGCTCTTTCAGTGCTGATTCTTGAATACTATGTATTAATACATACATATATAAAATATAGACAGAATATTTACAGCTCATTCATAAAATTTGTGTACACATATATAACTGTCAGAATACTATATTTCTGATAATTCAACCATTTAAGAGACAAACTATTAGATGGAATAGATAAACACAGTGCTAAAGTTTGTATTTTTCAGAAGGTTAAATACATGCTTGGATTATCTGTTTAAAACGTGTTGTTCTCTTATGTCAGGCAGTAAGGGTTTGGTAACACATGGTAGCCTATTACACATTTATTGCATTGCTTTTGGACATTCCCATCCTCATTAGCCTGTTGCTGATTTTTTTTATTAGTTTATATAAACGTACTATTGTTACATATACTTTAGTTATATATGGCTCTTTGAAACAACACATAAACTGTGTTGACCTCCAAGAGTAGTATGATTTTCTGAACCATTCAATGTGGATGGTGCGTTGTGACACCTTTAGCTATTCTGCACTCTTGCCCTGTTGGGTTGCAGCAAGGCTGCAGAGATCTTTGCTATTGTCCTAATACTGCTCTTTGCATATTGCAGGTTTGTTACAGGAAAAAAAAAAAAAAAAAAAAAAAAAAAAAGAAAACAGTTGTAGCTGCAGTGTATTTTCTCAAAATGTGCTCTCTTCTCACTATTTTCTTTCTCAGCCTCTAGCCCCTGCATGAGAAATGCAGTTTGGCAGCTGCTTTCCTAACTTGAACGAGGAGATCCCATCAGATCATCAGCAGCACGTGTTGGCCAAGCAGTTTTCATGAGGCTCTCTGCTCTGCAGATTAAGCAAAGAGGCAAGGTGACTAAATGCTGATTTCTTTGTATGTGACCCCATAAATGAATCTTAGTGTTCAGCAGCACCCATTTACCTGCCAGTTTTCCTGACTTAGCAGAGATAAGGTTTGCATCTAGCTCCTCAAGCCCACCAATGTTGGGCTGCACTTGGCTGCATCTGCAGGACCAGAAGAGACTCGCTGCTTCCAAGAGTTAAAATAATCTCTGAACTTAACTTCTAGTGCAGTTAAACTTGGTGACCATTTTGTATTCCGTAATCATGAAGCGTGGAGGAGAGAACAGCTTTTTTTCTTGGACCCCAGGATTTTCTGACCATAAAGCCAGGACGCGATGCTCCCGCGCAGGCCCGCGACGCGGCGCTGAGGCTGTGTGCCGGGGGCTCTGCAGGCCTGAAGGGCAGCTCTGCCCTTGCACAGCTCGGCGGCTGAGAAACATGTTCATCTCGGGCAACCATGCACATCTTTTCTGTTTTCATTTTTCGTAAATAAAAAGCTTTACTATCCTTCAGTTTCAAAAGGCTTTTGGCACGCTGTGTTGATTTTTTATTTGTGGTTTTATGCTTGTTCTGACTGGGATGTTCTTTATTGCCATGTGGTGCTAGCAATCCAGTTTCAGTTTGTTTTGTTGGAAAATGCTTAAGGCACAAGAGAAATTATTTTCTGTATCTATGAATAAAAGTATTTTGTTTTCTTTAACTCTTAAATTTATAGGATGGTTTGCCGTATCTCCTGACTTGAAATCTGTCAAATTTGCACTCTGTGTTTTGTTGACTCATTTGATCTTTTTACAGTTTTCTATGACAGTTTTGCACGTTTAGCATCATCTGGCAATAATAAAACTTTTTTGTTGTTGCTTTAAGCTACCTATGTTTTTAAAGGCAAAGTCATACAAACCTGTCCATGAAATAAAGGTTGTTTGTATATTCATGTTATTTGGGAAAGTTATTAAATTGCAGCATATACTACATATTCCTTTCCTGTCCTGTCCACATAGCAAATCAGAAAATAACATATCTACCATAATATTTTCCTTTGATCTCAAGTAGAACTTGAACTTCCCTACATCTCTTTTGATAGAATGAACTCTTGCTGGCTTAGTGACTGAGATCCTTTTAGGTCCCAAATCTGCGAAGGTTTCTACACTCACATGCAGCAAGTTGGTACACTGAAGTCAGCAGGACTGCTTGCAGCAAGGAGAGGTGTGCAGGTGCACTAGTTCTTGTAGAACAGAAAGGAAATCACCCCACACATCTCTCTGAGTTTACCATACCTTGAGTCAGGAGTTGCAAGAGAAGCAAAGTTTGGTTTATTCTAAATATCAGGAAGGGGTAAAATCTATTTCTGAACTTGGAGGTGGAAGTAAAAATAGGTTTTTAAAAGTTTGTATTCAGAGCAAGTTGCCTGGGTTGGAGTATGACCCTCTGTTGGTCAGAGGAAACCTATGGGACACGACACTGCTGAGCTCTGTTCTTAATCTTTCTGCTGTCTTGCTGCATGACCTTGGGTAGTAATATGGATAAATAAGGGTCAACTTTGTAGGTATTTCTGGCTAATTAACTTTTGGGGTTTAGTTTTTTAGTTCATTTTCAGAAGTGAAGGGTGAGGGTGAATCTGTACTTGGCTTTGTGTCAGATCAAACAAGTGATGCAAAACTGACTGCTGTTACACAGGATGCTAGTTCCTGTCCAGCGCTGAGCAGGAAATGAAGTCTTTGTACCTTTCATATATGATCTTCTGAAAATAAAAGCATGTCTGGGAGCTGGAGCAGACGATGCTTGGGATGGAGAATCACCAAAAGCGTTTTCCAGCTGCAAAACGCTGTGTGCTTCGATGCCGTCGGATAATACCACTTTTAGTGGAAGGGCTGGAGGCAGTAGTGCCATTTTTAATAGACGTGTAGGACGTGCATCTTATTTGGGGATCAGGAAGGGTTGATAACTTTGTAGCTATCTGTAGATATGGCAAACTTTTGCAGGATTGGGGGAAGATTGTGAAATTGCTTAGGAAGAATATGCTCAAAACTGTGCAGCACACTTGGGTTATACATGTTAATAGAAATGCTTAACTGATTGAAAAGGCCTCAGCATTGTGTAATAGCAATGATATGTTACATTCCAAGATCCCAAGGCGCATTATAGTCATTAATTAACTAGGAACAATAACTTCCTTTGACAAGTAGTGTTTCCTCCGGATGAGGCACAGAGGATTAGATGCTTATCTAAAAGTAAAAACATACTGTTCACAAAAGATATTTTTCAAAAGTGCCTTTTTTTTCTTTAAATCATTTTCATTTACAGATATGCCATCTTTCTGTTTTCTTATTGTTTTTTGTTTTGTCTGAAGGGGACCATCCTAATGTTCCTCTACTTCGGTGGTAACAGGAGATTGACAAGCTTTGCCTAGAGATCAGAAAAGTATTCTGTGGGGGTGACAGGAAGGGCAGTACGGTGGTTTTGATGAAAAATTGAAAGTAGACACTGTTGTGAAAAGTGAGTTTTCATTCAAAATCCAATTTTTGCTTTAAGAAAAGTTACAAAGAGTTGGTTTTATGCTCACTAGCATATAGTTGCTTTAATCTAAAGGAAAGATACCAGCAAAAATGGAAGAAGAAGGTGTAATATAAAAACAAAGCATGGCTAAAACTTGATGAAGGTTATGTTGGGAAGGGAGGAGAAAAATATGTCCTTTCTCCCAATGTAACCATAAAGCTCTTTTACTCTCTTGTGTGGCCTCACTTTATGCCCTCTTTCTCTCCAACTTGAAGTTTAGCTTAGCAGAAAAATGTATATTGGATGTAGGTGTTCAGGTCTCAAGATGACACAGACTGGTCTCATAAGCCTGAAAAATACCAGCACTCTGCAACAGAGAAGGAAACCCGCTGAAGTTCCCTTTTCCCCTTCTCTGCATAGGACTGATGGTTTTGGTGGCTTATGTATTTGTAATGGCCCTTCCTGGGATGCATCTAAAGGGATGTTCCTTTTGAGGACAGCCAGTGTAGTAACACCTCTAATTAACGTCCCAGATTCTTCCTCTTCAGGGGAGAGAAAAACAAACAAACAACAAAAAAAAGCAATCAGTAAGTTGTTCTGGTTTAGACTGGATAACACCGCTGAGCCCGGCACTGGTAACACAAGGCACCTGGTGCAAACGGCCGGCGTGCCGCTCCTCGCAGGCGCCCACGGCGATGGCCAGGGCGACGCTGCTTCTCGCGGCGCTACTGCTGTTCGTGAAGCGGCTCCTCTGGAAACTGCCTGCTGCGCGGGGGATTCATGTGAAGGGGCTTGTTGTTGTTGGCTTTTTTGTTTTCGGTTGGGAAAGCACGGGTAAGATCTCCTTTCTGAGCCCGAACTTCTAGGAAATTGGCAAGTATAATGTGAGGCTAAAGAACAGGTGCCATTGCTGAATGGCCTGGTGCCAACGGACTTGTTCACCTTCTCTTTGCTTGTAGCAAACGCAAAGCACGGTAGTTCCTGGTAAGCAATGAGCCTAGTGGACTGGTGAGTGACCTTGTGCAGCTGAGCAGTAGAAGATATGGAACTGAATGTATGCAGCGTATATTGGCTGCTTCTACTGTAACCCATCTCTGAATCCACAACCGCAAGTATGAGGGGAAGCCCAAGTCCACGTGCAAGTGGGAGATTACTTTTTCCGAGGAAGAATAAACTATTTAATTCTCAGTAGGGAATGGGCAGTGGGGAGAAGGTAAGGGGAGGGTCGGAAGGAAGAGAAGCACCTTTTGGTGAGACTCTAAGAAAGGATGGAGTGAACCTCGAAGACTCCCTTTTATATCCAGAGCAGGGAGCTATTGCTGGCTTCTGCAGCCAGAACTTTGCTTTCTCCTGCCAAATGAACCAACTGGAGCCACCTTCTGGCTCAGAAATATGGGAGCGTCAGTGGTGCCCCAGACAATTAAAGACTTCCATGATCAATCTGGTAGGCATCGTGAAACAGGTGCAATGATATTTTTCCTACATGGAAGATTAAATTTAGCCTTTATTTGCCCCCCCCCAACTACTTCGCCACAGTGTCATTTGACAGCTGAAGGAAAGAAAAGCACAAGCCAGGAAAGAGGAAATGATCTGACTGAGTTTGGTGGAGGGTACAAGCAAGGCTCTTCTCACTTTTATATTACTGTTTCCAGTGATGCCATATGAAGTTAGATATTACAGCTTATTTGTCTATGTCTGCTCAGCATCAATTAGCCAAGGTGAATGCTGTAGTGATGTTGCTGTGCTGTTTTGGGTATCTGAGCTGAGAAAATTTGACAGCAGTCAATAATATCTCTTACTTTGTACTGTTATATTTGTGTACAACATCTAGGAAGCATTGAGTGATCCATCTCACATCATATTAATGTTAATGCGAACCAACAGTGGTATTGCATTTGGAAATGCTAGTTAGTAACTACCAGCATGCAGCAGTTAACATCGTAAAAACAAAGACCACAACACCCCTACTCTATAAAACCAGATGAATGTTAGTGGTCTCCTCTCCTAACAATCAGCAATTAATTTATTTGGCCAGAGCCTTGTTTGGGTGGAAGCCTAAAGTCAGCCCAAAGCAGAAGTGAAAGAAGTGATCATCTCGGAGACTCTCGCAGAAATTACGTTCTACTTCCAACTCACTACAGAACTTCTTGTAGTAAGGCAGTTTATTTAGCTCCTATGCACCTCTCCCCTGAAGAGCTGAGTTGACCTCTTCTGTACAGAATCATACTGTTTTCTCTCCTTTGCAGCACTTTCCTTATTTGATCAGCTAAATTCCAGAAGTGATGGAGACTTCATTTTTAGATTCTCCATCCTTTTCAGATGCAGTATCTTTAAGTTGAAATATGCTAAATGGAAGGTGCGTGAGGAAGTGCCGTTTCGTAATGTGAAGTAACGTAGGTTTCCATTATGTGTCTGAGAAGCCTTTTAACTTGGTAAGAACTGTACCCTCATCTAAAGGTGGTGTTGTGGCTCATATTTAAAGTTTTGGAGGTCCATTTATCCAGATAAAGGTGTTTGGATTGTGAGTAGTGGATAAATCAGTATGAGAACAACTTAAAAGACAATTTTTACCTCTGACTGAGAGTGCATGTGTTATTCCTGCCTCAGCAGTGTTTTGCCCATTACACATTACAGTCCTGCTGTGTGTATTTAAGAAAGAAAATACATAATATCGATCAGAAGACAGTAGAATTAGGGGCGTGTTGGGGGAAGAAAATACACTGGCATCTTAACCTTGGGACTCTAAAATGAACTGTTTCAGTTTGAGCTCTAACCCTAGGAGTTCACATTATAAAATCATTACATATGATTAGCACAGGAATTGGGAGTTTCTGGCTCATCGTGGTTTGGTTTGCCTGGGACTGGATCATCTCATCCTTCAGAGAGACCAGGCAAAACCACATCAAGACTGAAGTAACTGGGGAAAGTTACGGCATGATTGCAAGCTTGCTGTGGAGTTTAATATTCATAATGATTTTTAAGCAATGTGTTACCTTTACAAAAACAGCAATGCCTGTACTTTCTTTTTTCCCAGGGTCTCTGTCTTTTACAGGTGGTAGCTCTTTAATTTTTCTGGAATAAAATTATTTGTTTAAACAAGTAAACACTCCCAGAGAGATAACTGAGATGAGGAAGAAGGAGACAGGGAGAGGCATGTTTCTTAACTTCTAGTTTCTGGAGGACACAACTGAGACTGAGAAATCTGGTTTGTTTTCAGTCCTGGCAAGAACTTGGTGTGATGGTGGGCGAGGCATTAAGGATGAGATGTGGCCTCTAATTCTTCAGCGCTGAGGTATTCAGCACCATCGTAGATTTTTGTGATTTTCTCCGTATTTTGTCCATAGTTAAATTTGTTCTCCACAATAAATTCCTGCTTTGAATGTGGAAGACTGGAACCTGTTGGACTCCCTGAAGTCATTTTGTGACTTATGCTTTTGCACTTAATACGCTCTTTTGGAGAGTTACACAGAGTGAACTGCTGCAGCAGGTGCCGCTGTTTTTTTCCTGTAGCTATTTTCTGACTTTCTACATGCTTCTTGTAAGCTGGCTGTCTTAACCCTCGATCTTGGAAATCCTCATCTTCTTCCTCTTATCTTTTCCTTAGGAGTGGAGGCTGTGCTTCCTTCCTCTTTCTCTACCCCTACCAACTGCTCTACCAATAGTTTCTGTCCTTCTCCTACTGCCTCTTTCTGACTTTCTGAAAATTGTCCCACTCAAGTTTATCTTCATGCTTTCTTTCTTCCTGGATCTCTCCTTTCTTCTGCAGGGATCCTACTGAAGTTCTCATCCATTAAACTCTTTTCCCAGTAGCAACCTGTCTTGTAATGATAATGATTGAGAGATGAGAGGCTAAAACTGCAGACAGGTCTAGTCAAAAGACAAACCATCATGAAGGTTTAGTGTGTAAAGTTTACACACTTAAAGATGTTAAATAGACCTTTTCTGCTGTTTTCATTTGCCCAATCTCTTTTTAGTTAAACATGCAAATTACTTAAAAAGATAATACTAAATACTTACTAGGAACGTGACTGATACATACTTTTCAATTTCAAGCATTAAAAGATGATCTCTTGGGGCTGTTCTTTGAGAACACATCATGTGGGTAACTTTGAGGGCTTGTAATATTTATTTTCATGCTCTTTTTTTCTTCAGTTCTCAAGAACAGGGGATATGTAATCATGTAACTCCAACTGCTGAGCTCTTAGAAAAATAGTGCGTGACCTTCAGTGAAGTATTTAAAATTTGAAATAAGAGTCCTAGATAGCTATATGATTATAATGTGACTATAAGACAAAAACAGCTGTAAGACATAAATTTACTGGTTATGGGTTGTCTCCATTGTTTTCAACTTAACTTATGCTGATGTGGGTGAGCAGACAATTTTTTAAGAAATGGAGTATTCTGCAACAGTTTTGTGATATAGTAGAACAGTCGTGCAAAAGTCTTTAGTGGACTGAAGGAACTGTGCCATTAAATAATAGAAGAAATAACTTATTTTTTTATCCTGTTCTAGTTTCTTGCCAAGTTCAGTTTCTGATGTATATTGATGTAAACCTTTGAGGTGATAAGTTCTTCCATTCCTCTACATAAGTCACTTTGAAAACAGCTCCAAAAAATATTTCTGTAACTGGGCTTATTCCATCATATCCTTATTTTGTCATTGGAGGACTTTGCTCCATTCTCTGTGACCATGAGCTTGTTACAAGCACTTTGCATGCTCAGCTCTTTGTCAGTGTTTCAGAACACCTGTTAATTTGTTTTTCCTTAACATGGAGAAATAGTAGCTATAAGACACACCCACCAACACACACTTATCTTTAGGAGTACAAGCTAGCTCGGTTTCGCTTGAGAATTTGTGTGTTGTGGCAGGTTGCAGCTCTGGTGGTGCATTACTCTGTGTTCTCTAAAAATAACTCCTTTCTCCTTTAGAAAAGTCAGTAGAAATAAAAGCTCCAAAGACAGTGAATTCATGAAGAAGATCAAAAATATTTAGGAATACTCCGGCAGTCAAGGACTGTTGCATTTACTTGTGGGTTATTGTCGTGCAGTTTAAGTGTCTGGTCCACGAGGCGGAAGTATAGTTGGGAATGAAGTCCAAGAGACCCAAATTCATGGGTTTTTGCCTCCTATCTCGGAAAGAGGTATTCCTGCCCTCTATGTCATGTTCTAGTCAGGCAACCAACCATGCAGCAGCTGAGCATGCATGGGGATGCCTGAGCTGTGTTTTACTGTCACACCTCTCCTAGAGCTTACGCCCACTCTCTCTTATAGCCGCACTGCTTGGTCTTTAGTTAAGTGCGCAGGCATTGAGGGGAAGAAGGTCTAAACTTCAGAGCGATCTCGTTGCTTCTGCCCGTACTGTAGGGACAGACTGACTGGTATAGCCACTCGCTGGCCCATGCAAGTCCTTCACTGCGCACCCACCCTTAATTCTGGTGCTGGATGAGTAGCTGTGGCAGATGCTGAGCAAACAGATCGGTGCGGCTCCTTCCTGCCAGAGCCCAATGATGCATGTTCAAAGACATTGTGAAATTTGTGGTTGTGCAGAGCCGTGTCGGGGAGGCCACTGCAGTTCAGCTGGGTCTCCAGCCTCTCGCTGTAATGGAGAGAAGCAATGTGAGTAGACCTCAGTTCCTGTGTATTGACGCTTCATTTTGATCAGTTGTTGCTAATTCTAGCCAGATCTTTGAGAGATATTTTACTGAAAGCTCTGTTTTACCTAGCAGCTTATTTTTAAATAATAGTGATACTACTATTCATGTATTTACTCTAATAAATGTTGAGAACAATTAATTTTATTGTAAGTAACAAAGTAGCTTAAAGAGCCTCTACGGAGCGTGCGTGCTTTCCTTTTTTTTTTTTTTTTTTTTTTTTTCCCTCCGTGTACCCTAATTTAAGGGGGAAAAAAGACTTGAAGTCTCAGCTTGGCCTCAGGAACAGAAGTGCATCTGACACGGCTGTGAGTTGCTCCTAAATTGCTGTATACATGTTCATCTGATCTCTGCCTGTTTGACTTAATTAAAACACTGGAATGTTTATTCAGTAGATAAGAACATTTCTGAGAGTTACTTAAATTTGTAGGCACTCTGCTTACTGTCACTGAGCATCTTTTCCCCCATCCCTCCTCTCCTGCTCCTCACGTTAGGTTGCAATAGGTGATTTATGACTATAAAATAACAATAGTTGGGTCAGTAACAGCTGATGGTGATCCTGGAGAGGTGCCTCAGCAGGTACAAGGCACACAGTAGCTGCATCATAGGCTGCTTTAGTAGTCCAAATTGCCAGTGGCCCCTCTGCTTCTGTGAGGGGCTACATGTTTTCAGGGTAACATTCATGTCTTTAATCCTGGTAGTGAGAGAGAGATTCCATCTGCTCTATTTGAGAATACTACCTCCTTGCATGCCACTCGTTTCTATAGTTTTCCAGTGATTTAAATATTGTTTAAACCTAACTGATGCCTCGCTAGGCCCTTTCATATTCTCATTCCCCATTGAACTGGTATTTTTGCTTCACCTTCTCAATTACTTTTGCCTTTCTAACAGAATCATGACTTTGGCTTTAGGAAGGTTATGATTTCTCTCTCCTTTATTCATGACTTTGGGTCCTGACACGTGCAAAAAAATTGTCTTTGGAGACGAAAGTCACGTGAACTGGAATGATGCAAGCAGCTTCCCACTAGCAAAGTAATAAGAACAGTGTATCTGCTTTATTGAGTTAGCTTCAGTGCTCTAGGCTATCATGGGAATATTTACTTAAGCTTATGGCTTCAGGATGTTTATAGGTTCTTGCAAGATCAAGGTCTTTGTGGTGTGTTCATGCTGCAGGGAGGATCAGAGTCTGGTGAGGTGTCGGTTGTAATGCTGACTGAGGGAATTCGTTTCACTTCATTTTAGCTGTGATGAAGTTGTAGGCTGTTTTAAAAAATCTTTCAATATGATAATAGCAATCGGAGTAGACTGAATAACATTAAAATATTTAATCAAGTACTTTGACTGCTGTACATAATCATCCACTTTTCAGAATATGTTTTCATGTGAATACTTTTTTTCCCATCTCCTTTTTACAAAATGTTCAGCAAGGGTTTGTATTTTTCCATTTCTCAGATTTAGTACTGCAACTGTGGAATTTATTTTGCCCTTTTAGAGATGAATGTCTTGATGTTTTACCTGTCCCTGTGAGCCATCCAGTTGCTCAACCTCTGTGAAAGCAAAACACGTTTTATTATCTCCTGATCACCATGTGACTATTAAGTGTAAAGGAAAAAGACTACTGCATCATGTATTTTTCCTTTTTTTTCATTTTTCATTGGTTGTTTTTAAATTAATTAAAAAAATGGATTGGAAAGGCTTCCTACATGCTATAAATGATCCTTTTGTCAAGAAGTTAATAGGCTTATGGAAATCCTTGCTGCTTACCAAATTTGCAGGTCCTGATGACTGGATATTTAAAGGTTTGGCTGTTTCACACATGGTGATTTGGCATAAACCAGAGAATGCAATTTAACGTTTTGAGGTGTCTTTTGAGAATTCGAAGTTGATACATAAAAATCCACCATTCTCTCTCTGAAGTGCTACAGAATCTAGGTGTTTGTGAAAAGCATGTTTTTTCTGGCGGGTGAAATGCATCTCACCAACAGGGGAGCAGGGTTGTTCCAGGTAGGCAGAACTGGAGGGAGTGCTTGTCGTCCTCTTCCATTGCTTTTCCTTTTTGCTGTGCTTGCGAGGTTTGGCACCTCCATCCGATTCCTGGGGTCTCTGCTGAGCTGGTTGTGTGCCTCACTTTCACTGCTGCTTCCCCACTGTCAGATCACCATTGTAGGTTTCTTTTCTTTGTAACCACAAAAGTACCCATGGAATGAGATAGTTAAATCTTTTTTTGAAGAAGAAGAAGAAATAAGGCTCTTGGGACACATTTTAAAATAAAGTACATACAGTTTTCTTCCAGAGTTGTGTTAGATGGATAGAATGTGAAGTTAGTTAATTGAAATGGTCAGCATTAGAAATGCAAAGAAATTCTAGTATACTTTGATTCTTACAAAATATAATATCTTATAATTTTCCTTTATAAATCAAGATGAATATTTGTGTGTCAAATGTAGGAAGGTCTGACTGGAGGGAAGGCACTGGGCCATTGTCCGAAGTAGTAGTTACCGTGTGCTTCTCAATGCGTCATTTCTGTGGGATCTCTTCATTTAGCAAATGCACAGGTGTACAAGATCATATAGGAAAAATGCACAATACTGAATCATTGGAGGAATGGTATGTGATATTTACAGAAGCACCAGCCTGGTTCTGAGGGCTGTAATTAAGGATATCATCTACAGATTTTTTTAATGTTTAATTGCACAACCTTAGCATTCTCCTAAGATTTTTAATTAAAAAATCACTGCCTTTAATTAAAAAAAAAAAAGGCTTATCTTGAATTCCCTGAAAATATAGAGAAATCTCACTGCTCTCAATAACTAGGTAGTTTGGGAACAGCTTTGCTAGACAGTACTAAAATATGTTCTCCTACTTCACAAGAAATTGGTAAGAATGAAACAATGATAAGCGATACCAAGTAAAATCTTAGATCTGAATGAGAGGAAGTGCAAAAGTTTCACCTGTGTTTCAAACTTATCTAACCAGAGTGCGACTATTGCTCAGAGAGCAGGGTGCTGTCCGTTGCCATGTAGTTCCCAGCGCTTTTTCCTCCTTTAAGTGGCCAGTGAGATTTGGTCAATGAGAAGACGTGTAATTTTGGGCAGAGAGGAGGGAGTAATTACGAGTGGCGTGCGCGTGGGGTGACAGCCGAATCGTTTGCCGACCTGAGAAAGAAAACAAGATGGTCACGTATCGGGCTGTCCAGGCAGCCTGGCACCACCAAAAATCTCCTGTGCTAAGCATACAGAAGAGATTGTTGGTATTTGAACCGCGTGTCTGTCCAGTGAAGGTTTCTAAGGGTGTTTTCAGAAAACGATATGCAGGGCCCAGCAGGATAACAAGCATTGAACAGTGAGGATTAACGCCGCAGCCTCTGCATCTGGCAAGGCCTTTCAGCTGGCTCTCTTGTCGGCTTTTGCTCATTCTGAAAGTTGCACGCACTCACGCTTTCATCCTTGTTTTTTTCCCATTCAGTCATTTCTGTGTACAGCTGTGTGTGCTGCATAATACCACATTGTTTCCAAAGGTTTTATTTTCATTGGGGGTTTTCTTTCTTCTTAGTATGAATTGTGTTTCAAAACTACTTGACAAGACTGTATAATACTGTTCATGAAGCTGAATAATTGGAGAGGGGGTGGAGGGGAGAGGAGGAGAGCTGTTCAGGTGTAGATACACAAGGAGATTATTCCCGATAGCAAGAACGGCAGAGGAGTTGGCTTACGCACCAGGAGCGGTGAGCTTATGTGGGGAGCGCAGAAGGGAGACAGCTCGAGAGGAGTGCAAGCCTGAAGCAGGGGGATAGAAAGAGCAGATCTGCAAAGTATGTTGGATGAAGTCCATAGGGAGCTTTACAAACTGAGAGAGATATTGCTTATGCAGGGTCAGGTTTCGTTCCACGCAGATGTTGTGTTAGCTCTTGCACTGGATCATTATCTCGGATCTCTTCAGTGTGGCTAATACCACACAAATTTCTGATCTTCTTTCCATCTCTGCGCATGCTCCAACGCGAGGAAGGAAAGTCAAAAAGCTTTGTCTATTGCTTGTTCTTCCAACTGCCCCTAACCCTTGAACGTAAAACCCACTTCACCTACTGGATTTCTGAGCATGCTTTCCTGTGCACAACAAAGCGTGCAGCTGTGTGAAATCAAGATCCTCATTATACTCTCCTGTAGGATGAGGCTTAGGAAAGTGATTTCAGAATTTCCTTGCTGTTTGTCTCTAACAGCTGCTTTAACTCAGCTATGAGTTAAAGGAAATTTAGCCTTGAGGAGGCTGTGAACATGAGTAGATAAATTCTGTGATAATGGCTCGTGAATGCTTGCTCTGTGAGGAAACCCCACTGTTCCTGATTCCTTTGACAAAATTGGACTGGTTCATTGTATTTTATGTCCCATTCCTCTGTTTCTCTGACCTTCCTTTTTCTCCTAGCAAAAACTTAGTTGGGAAATGGCTTTTGATGCCGTATGGTATTTAGACAGTGTGTATCCAGTGCTGTGATCAAGTCTGGCTTAGCATAACTAGCCAGAGGAGTTGCAAGCATATGTTAATGTCCATAGAGAATTAAACTAAAGCCTTGAGGACTGGGCAGAGAGTCTTTCCAGAAGAGCGAGGATCTGTCAACAGAATTGTAGCCCATATGTAATTCCTACAAATCTGTGAGAGGGAAATGCCAGTTCTTATTAGACCATGCATTGAATATTGTTGAACAGATGTTCTGAGGGCCTTTCATTCATGGTGCTGTTAGCAATGAATGAGGTATTATGCTCCCATTCTACATTTTTAAGTGAAGTGTGAAGATATGTTTGAAAAAGAGGAATAGTTTAAACTATATCCTGCTGCCATTCATGTTCCAATACTGTTTTGTGTTATGGGCTATCTAAAATTAATTACCCTGGAAAAAACTGTGCAACAATGCGGTCTGAAATGATCCAGAATATGTAATTACACAGTGGGTGTTTGTTTGTTTTTAATAAAAAATATAAGGCCTACATATGGCAGAGGGAGTTTTTCAGAAACAGCAGTTCTTGAGATCTAGCCTTACAATGCTTTAGGGCTACTCTCATTTCTCTCTGTATTTTACACTACAGGGAATTACTTTCTGGAGTTTACTGACTTTCTCCACTGGTTATAGAAGAGTCCTGGTTGTTTGGCTTAATCTAATGCCTGATGCTCAGTGAGCTAACCTGGTACAAAAGGATCCCACCTGAGTTTCCTGTTAAAGGTCATACAGGAGAGGTCTTTGTTTTTCCCTTGGCACAATGTTCACCGAAAGCCTAGGTGCACCTATCTTGGACTATGTGTACCTTTGCTGACCCTATGGCATGCAAATAAATTTATTGTGTTATGTGCGAGCTTCCTGGCTGCTCGCAACTCTGGTGGTATGAGTTTAACAGAAAAAAACAGTGTTTAGTTTAAAAATAAAGGGAAAAAAAAACAGAAAAGGAAAAAAAAGAGACAGATTTTGAAAAGAGCACAAAACAGCATTCTTGAGAACAATATCCAAACTCTAAGAAAGGAAAAGTTAGGAAAAGACCTTCCTAGAGGCTAGAGATTCCCATAACTGCCTGTCGGGGAGTTCTTACACCGTCCTTCTGAATGCCTGATACTGGCTACATGGGAGACACTGGGCTAGTGGAATGTCGAACCGGCAATAAGCTATTCCCTGTCTTGCCCATGCCAGCAGCGTGGCTTTCAGGAGCTCCCAGCGTGGGACAGTTAGCATTTATGGATGTTCCTTTTTCTAATTTACTTTATCAGTTGCTGAAGGATGGGATAAAATATATACCTTTTGGGTAGCAAATGAGTTTGAAAGAAAAAAAGAGAAAGGTAATGAAGTTAAAATTGAGGTACACCTGCTACCATGTTGTTGATTAAGAATATTCCTGGCTGCATTCCTGATTCCTCTTAGACTGTAAAGGTGTTTTGTAAAGGGAGAGTATTAAATTAATAACAAGTGGCTTCTAAGGTACTTCAAAGGGGTTAAGTTTTACTCTGGTTTGATTTTTGGCTGGTTTGCCCGCTATGTTATGTGCGTCGGGAACACTTCTGATGTCCCTGTGTAAATAATTGTACTTGCTCTTGTTTTCTCTTTGAAAGAAAGGTATCAGAAAAACATGAAGTTATGAGGTTGGCTCTGCTTTCAGTGAAATTGGACCAGATGACTCCAGAGGTCCCTTCTAGCCTAAGTTACTCTGTGATTCAAAAATGTTTTAATAATAGGTTCTTGTTGTCTTTTGAGCTTCCCTCTCTTTAGTTTCTTCATGCAACATTTTTACACCAAACCATTTTGGAACACAAGAAAAGATATCTTTTCGTGTTCCCCTTGTTTTTGTATATCGCCATCATCTGTTGTGTGTGCACCGATCTGGGAATGAAGCTCCTGTGACATCTTAGTAGTGTTTGCTGACTTGTGCCACGGAAAATATGGTCAGTGGAGGAGCATGTCCCTTCTGCCCCCCTCAGCCATTTGTTTGTCCCGTAAAATGTATTTGTAACTCGAAGTAGTAAATTCACAGAAATTTACTAAATCTTGCTTCAGCATGGCTAAGTTCAGTATTTTGTATCATAGTCTTGTGAAACAGAAGCACTCGTTATCAAAAAGTGGCAGGTTCATTATGAAAGCACCCACTTAATGTATGTGCAAAGATTCAGGAAGGGTCAGAGGACTTTCTTGATTCTTAATTCTTGAATCATTCTTTCATGATTGAAACAGTTTCAGCCAAAAAAAAAAAAAAAAAAAAAAGTTGATGATGGAAGGAATTTGAGAAATATCAAAGAATGCTAGTTCAAGAATTTATTATTTCTTATTTTGGAGCAAAATTTGATATGCCAAAATGGTAAATTAGGCTTCACTTTTTGATAATAATAATAAAAAGCTAAGATTGATAAAAAAAACAAAACAAAACAAAATTATACTAATGGAAATGATGCAAAGAACTTATTTCTGAGTTGAACGTGCTCCTTGGGTTAGTTTGAAAAGTTGATGTTTCTTGATATGCCTTGCCCTTTTTGCAGTAGTTTTGGTTTGACCTAATGTAATCTCTGCTCCCCCTTCCTTTCTTCCTTTTTACTCAGCTGCCAAGCCATTGAATTCGATTACGCATTTAGCTCTACTTTCAAGCTCTTAATATGCTTATGTTAACTGCATAATTAGATATTTCAGAATGCTAAGCAGATTAATTGATCATTAAAAATATTATCCTGTTCCACCAACAAATTATACTGACCTTATAGAGCTCTGTAATACTGTACTGTTTCCTGAGACCATGTTTTGTTTAAGATGGAGAAAACGATAGAAAGTGGGAGGAAATGCATTAAATTGGGAAGGAAAAGAGGACTCACTAGGACTGGACTGTGGGCTAACAAATAGCCATCTGGATCGTCTTGCTTTTCATATCCAGTCATCATAAAATCATAGGTCTGGAAAGGACATATGGCATGATCTGTTCCAATTCTTCCCTATCATGGTCAAAGCATGTTACGCATTCCCCTTCATAAACCAAACAAGTTTCTAATTCTTGCCCTACTGAAAAAAATGTGGAATTCAGAAGGCATTGCAATGCTTTTACTGTCAGCTTTGAGACTTTCCTTGAATTTTTTTTTTAACTTCAATAATCATTTTTGTCTGGCTATTGTTAGTCCTTATCTTTTCGTCTGTATATGGTTAATTCTCTGGTGGGAAGTACTTACCAGGCTATGTGCTAAATTTCACTAATTTGTATTATGCCAACTTAAATCACTATGTATTTGTCCGTTTGTTATTATTTCAGAGTAATTAGCTTAAAAAAAAATCTATTTTATGTTCATTCCATTGCAAATTCAATGGAAAGAATGTCTCAGGCCAAAGGGAAAACATGTCAAATAGCAGAAATAACAGAGCACAAATCCTCAGTGTGTGACACTGGTGGTCTCAAACACGACTAACAGCTTTTTGCTTTTATTTTGGTAGAACTGTGAAAAGGTCAGTGCCGTTCTAAAATGACAACCAAAAAATGGAAGCTGACCAGGTTGCCCTGCAATCGCGCGACGGGGCCGGTGCGTTTTGGCAGCCCGCCTCTCCCCAGACGACGCAAGTGCTCTCCTCCACGGCTCTCGAGCCGAGCCGCTGGCGGCACTTCGCAGCAGCAACCCCTGCGCAGCCCTGCATTTAACCAACACCAACCCATTAAATGTTAGAGGGCTTGAAAATCTTCCCACGGAGTTTTCAGGTGGCTCATGTGCTGGTCCGAATGTGCTACTGATGCAGTTTTTTTAGGATTGGGAATTTTAGACTTTTGGGGATCGCTGCCACTGCCTGTGAAGCATGCACGTGCTGGATAGCTACCAGCTGAGGATTCAGGTTCACAGCCCTTGTGCCCTACCGGGAATGCTTCTGGTTGTGTGGGGCTGCAGTGGAGAAACATGCGTTTTTAAATGGGGAATGTGTTTAAGAGGGTATTTTCTCCTAGAGTTCATAGACAAAGATGACAAAAAAATTCACATGTAAGGTGCCAGTAATGGTTTGCGTCTGTTCAGTGGCTCAGACGGGTACGGTTGGACATAATAAACCTCTCACTGCTCACTACCTAACTGTGTCGTCAGTTCTGCCTGGTTTTAGATTCCTTTCAGATCCCTCTTCAAAGCAGAGACTATTTCTTCATACCATTTCTTCATATTTCTTCACAAAGGGAATTTCATCAGTGTTTGAAAACTTCAGTTCTTTTCTCACAATTCCACTGAAATGTCTGTTTTCTGTAGTATATGGAGAGTTGCAATTTAACTGATAGGCTTCTGTTTTTTGTCCTTGAACAAACTCACATTCCCTCTGAAGGCTGGACTTACTGATCGTATGAGCAGTTTGTCCAGAGTGTACATGTTATCCATGTATTTATCCATTCTCCATTCTCAGCATTTCCATTGTATATTGTTGCTTTTAGCTTCTTCCCGGAATTTGCAAAGGATAGCAAGTGTGCTTGGAGTGGATTTGTGAGTTGAAAGAGATCCCAAAGTGATTGGAGATGTGGTAATCTAAGGATGTGAAAAGACTTGTGTGTCTTTTTTGTGTTTTTTTTTTTTTCCTTAACACCTCCCTTTTCCACATCAGATTATCCAATTAAAGTGTACAATGTCTCCTATCTCTGTAGCTGAACCGCTGTGGAAACAGTACACTTATAAAACTTGATAATGCTATGTTTTGGAAACATAGTGGTTTCCAAACCATTTGTGATACATTATCCATATGAAGTATCCTTTAAGAAGTTAACTAGTTTCTGCATTTGCATGTCTGACTTGGCTGCTGTGTCAAAAATAAGGAAGAGAAAAATGAGCTCTGGATTGAACCAGGGGAATATTTGAATTGAGCCCAATAATGTGAGCCTTTAGTGGTTCGCTTCATCCTTGAGTCCAGAAAGGACTTCATGTAACACTGAATTTGAATTTAACTTCTGGCGTATTATTAATGAGTCTTCTGAAGTCAGCTACTGTTGCTCTGATGGGTAAATGCAGTAGTCCATCTTGCAGAGTAATGATGTGTGCCTACATACTGGAGAACAGAATTGAGCTCAGGCTTGGAAGCAAGCCCTGATTTTAGTCGCATGCTTTTCTCCTTCATCTTCTCTCTCCTTACAAGCACCCAGTGGTGCTCTTGGGTTCCCCTCTTCTGGGACTACTTGATCATCTACTCTTGATTGGTTTATATACATTTTTTTTTCATGGTTCTGAGTAAACACAGAGGCATTTTCTGCTCTCAGCTTTTTCCCCTGGAAGGTGTTTGGGGGAGGATTATTAAAAAAAAAAAGGATTCTATTTACTGCTATTCCTCATAATTCTAAATAATTTCTATTCTTTAATTTGAATCCAAATGTGAGCACATCTTGTATTTATTTTTGGCTAGCAGGGCAAAGTGTGTGTTTGGAAAAGGATTCAGATTACACAGAGGCTGCTTGGACCACTGGCTTCAGCAGATGGAACTGCTTAGCAGATACTCACCCCTGCTCGGTGTTCCTGTTTAAAATCTTTTTGCATACTAATGGTCAACATTTAGATAGTGATATTTTAAATCTCTTGTGTAAAGTTGAGAAATAATGCAGCAGATACCATAATCTGCATAGCTTTCCTCCACTCTTCTGCAATAATGTTGATTATAAAACCAAAAAGCTATTCATTGATAAAATCTTTCCTGAGCAGAGGTCAGTTGTCCATTTCCTGAGCCATGCATAGCTCTGTTGAGAATACTGTTTTTCTCAGGAACAATTCTTCCTTTTTGTAATCTCTGTTCTATTTTCCATATGCTGTCCCTGGATTGTTTCCAGGAGAGAAAAGAAACCACCAAAACCAAAAAAAAAAAAAACAAAACCCACCAAATCTCACCCCAACTTTAGTACTGTTTAGTACTTAGCATCTGTTCTCAGACTCATATGTAATTACCTTTATATGGAGTGACTGCTTAGAAATGACTCCCTGCCATGGCAAAGCTCAGTTTCTTCCTCTTGCAAGCCTCTTTAGACTTGCTGTTGCTTTAGTGTCAGTTTGCCTGGCTAAGGATAGCAGAATTTGGCCTTGGCTTTTGCTTGTGCATCTCTAACTTTCAATCTGGCAACACATATTTTAATCATTTTAGAGTGTGTAGTCTTCCAAACAAATACTTTTTCACTTCCATCACTTACAAGGTTTATTTGGCCTAAGTTATATTACAACAAATAAACATAAACAGTACTTCTGCATAACGCTTTCTATCTTACGATAGCAAAGCACTCTACAAACCTCAGTCCCTCAAGTTTTTATTTGTTCGAATCTAGAGCAACTCGCCAGGAAACAGCGGAGCATGTTTGAAGTCTTTATCTAATTACATGCAAAACTGGCTTTCGCGCTGCATCGCCGTGAAGCACAAGAGTCAGCTCGGAGTCTGAGAAAGAGAAGTGCTAGAGAGATAAGTCATGTTTAGGAAATTGGGAGGACTCTGAGAGACAGGATATGACACAGAGGCCATGGGAAAAAGTAAGAGCTCCTCGTTTGCCACAAACCCAGATGCTTGCATGAAAGCTGTGCTTTCAAACTGTGTCGTTGCAGGCCCGGGTTAGGTGGGCTCGGTGTTGACGTAAGGACAGCTGCCATATAGGGACCATATATTGCAAATTCACATGTACTTTGCTGATATATGGTCAGTATTTCGTGTGGGATGAATGGTACCAGAATACAAATAATTATTATTAACATTTGGCAAAAGCAGCTACTCATGGGAGCTGGGGCAGTCACAAAAATGAGCAATTTTATGCTTAGAGAAGATTTGGGCCTGGAACAGAACGCGGGGAATCTAAGGAGGAGCCCTTAGTGCTGTTAATAAATATCAATTTAGTCAGATTTGTCACTCATGTTTCTATAAGTTTTGTGGCTTGATGAAAAGAATGTTCTTTTCTGTCTTGAACAGCTGTTCTTTTAAATGGCTGCAGCTGTACCAAAGGGTCCGTTGCCACCAGTTGCTTAATGATTGAGTGTGTTGGTTGCAGGGTGCAAGCGTAGTCGACCAAGTAGAACGTCTCTTCCTAGAGGCAAATCGTGTGAAAGAGAGGGCGGAGGTTCGTTACGCTGGCGCAGGCGCGACAGTGGCGTATCTGGGACGTCGCTCTGAAGCTTTTGAGGGATACGGAGGTAGACAGTGGTGTGCGCCGTTAACGGGGACAGACTGGCTGGAGCTGTCGGTGTTTATTCCAGTGAGGGCACGACCTGCCCGTGCAACGTGGAAGCACTCTGAAAGATTTCCGATGGCAAAAACAATACTGTGGTTACGTAACAAAGGGCTTTTTTTTTTTTTTTTTTTTTTGTTAAAAGTATGTGAAAACAGGAGCTGCTAACTTACAGGCAATTTGGAGTTGAATTTTTTTTCTTGTTCTCACTTCGAAAAGGGTTTTTGGAGAGTTTAATGGAATGCTGTTTAGCACTTTTTGACAGGAATGAGTGTGCAGATATGTATGGAAGGAGATTTGTTTTTAACTATCCCATCCTAAAATTGAATTTCCTAAATTCCCAACATTAAGACAAAGAAGGTTTTAATCTTGGCTTTGCTAGTGATTTGCTGAATAGCCTTGGAAAAGCCATTCTGCCTTCCCATTGTAAAGATAAATTATTTAACATCTACAAAACATCTAAAAAATTGCTAAGATATTTCAGCGTAATTTTTTGTAGGTTAATACTGGAGCTTTAAATCCTAATTTTTATAAATTCAGGAAGATGTTGCTGCTACGCAATTTCTGTCAGATTTCAGGTGAAATATCTGGATTTTTTTTGGTTGGGGGACGGCTTTGTTGCTTTTTTTTTTTTAACAAATAGCTACAAACTCTAATAGATAAGTAACTTTTCTAATTTTGCACGTTGGTTATTTTGTGTGCTATTTTTAAAACTCTAATTTTCTCAGTAAATAATGCATGTCACACCCCTTCAAATAAAGCCACAGCATTGCACCATCTTCCTTAGATAGAGATGTCCAAATATTTTCCCTTGACACATTCAGAAAGCAACCAAAAGCCTGTCTTTTAATCTCTCAGGCAATTTTAATAGCTACTGAGAAAGTGGGAATGCTCTTAAAGTTCTGTAAGTTTTACAGGTTCATGAGGAGTGGAAATACACATTCAGAAAGTGGACAAAAATATGCATTGGGAGAGGATTAGACAGCAGAGAGTCCATAGGTAAGCAGCATTTTAAACAGCCGCATTTGGAGAAGTTCAGTAAGTGCTTAGGTTGCTGCTCTGGGCATCCGAGCTCACCTACCTTGTGCCCCAAAAGCTGCCGCTTGCCTCCCATATCTGACTTAGTAGGGAATGCGCTTAGTGATACATCAGACTTTCTCTTAAAAAAAAGAAAGAGAGAGAGAGGTATGTGTGTGTGTATGTATATATGTGTGTGTGTGTATATATATGTATCTGAGCCAATAATTTTACAACAGAATTGAGTTGTGGGGAGCCTGCTTGAGCAAGGGTCTTGGACTAGATGATCTCCAGAGGTCCCTTCAACTTTGACCGTTCTGTCATTCTGAGTTTCTCAGGTGCTTTGACATGTTGCTTTAATCATAAGAGTTCAGGATATGCTACAGCTGCTCGGTTTGTTTTTGTTTTTTTTGTTTGTTTGCTATTGGGCTTGTGTCCAACTTCAGTATAGGTTAGATTTAGGTTTTTGACTCTGTGCTAAGTGAAAGTGTGAAGCAAATCCTAGACTTCCTTACTGTATTCATTCTCGCAGATTTTGACTACAGTAAATATTCTTAAAGGAGAAAATTTAACTGCGCCCTGGGTTTGTTGTCGGTACTGTTGCTTACTCACAGATGCCAAAACAGGCTATCGCTGGAGTCTGTTGTGGCCCTGAGAGACACTTTTGAGATCTCACTGCATAGCAACTACCAGAGGAATAACCTGGCCAGTGCTTGCAGTAGTGACAGATCATCTTGGGTCTGGTAACATTTACCATCCAAGCCTCACAGATATTAGTACTGAAAAAAAAGAAAAAGCGAGCATTCAGAGTATTTCATCTCCTGCTGACTGATTCTTGAAGTTTTCCATCATTCCATCATTTCTCACAGTTCTTTCTGGCCTCTCTTTGGGAAGCTTGCCTTTTATATATATATATATATGTATATGTATATGTATATGTGTATATATATATATGTATATGTATGTATCATTCACCTTTAAATTTTTTCCTTTTATTTAATTCCTATTTGGAATAAGATATATGAAATTGCTCTGTACTGTACTAGAACTTGGCAAGCTGTTCACTGATCAGTTAATATGGACGGATGTGTGATACAGATTTAGTCCCAGAGTAAACTTCTGAAGTCAAGTGGAATTACTTTCATTTCTTCCAAAAGAGCGTCCACACCACTATGGTTCACTGGGTAGAAAACACAGCACACCTCTCCAGAAGAGGCTATCTGCCTTTCAGCATTTAAGGCTTAACTTATCTGAAATTCCCAGGAATTACTTGTTCGGTAATTTAAATTCTCCTGAGGATGGAAATATTGAGGTCTGTTTGCTTTTGTTCATGTATAACAAGGTGGAAACATTTCCTTTTTTGCTGTTGCGGCTAGCACAGAGCAGTATATGCAGAGCTTTTTGCAGTGTATTTGGTACGTGTCTGCTGTCATTGCAAGGCCAGCTACTTGAGTTTCCTTTCTCCTTTCCTGCTCCCCCTCCTGTTCTTGCAGGAGACACAAGTCCTCTTTCTCCTTCACGCCTGGAGAGATCCCTCTGTGCTCCAGTGACAGGTGAAGGCTTTCCAAAAGACTTCTTTAGCAACCAATTTCCAAAAATACTCAATGTTTTTGTGACCAACAGTGAATCTATAAATATGCCTCATGAATGACGCTGTTTCATGGTACTTTAAAGTGAAGTGCAACATCTGGAAGGCAGAGCCTTTAAAATGATTTGCGGTGCCTATCAAGGGTGTGTACTCTTCACACTTGCATGAACATACATCCCTGTGTGACTGTAGGTTGTTGGTGTTTACATTAAGTCCTTTTTCTTTCTTTTTTTTTTCCCTAACCTTATTTAAACTGGGAAGATCCCTATAACATCTTGAGGTGGAATATTCAGCATATTGGCAATGCACAACAGTGTGGGTAAATGAATGAATACAACCTAGACTTCCACTTCAGGCTACTGCAGTGTTGAGATACACATGTAAATGTATAGCCTACGGACACAGACATTTCGGTAGCATAAATAGAGCTCATGCCTGCTGCTGTGGCAATCTTATTGTAGAAAATACAGAGGGAAGCAGCTGTACAACATTTATTGGTTTATAGTCCTCTGGATATTAGGGATCTCTTAAAATCAGTATATATCTAATATTTTTAGGCAGGGAGGAAGTTTAGTAGATCTGAAACTCTTCCTTAACCCAATGGAGTAGTATGTAACATGATTATTTTATAAAAACCAACCTTTTGGAGCAATGCTTTGGTTTCATCATTGTAGTACTTATAGATTATTCTAGCCTGATTAAAATGTAATTCTTACCAGATTTCTGGTTCCTATCCTTGTTACTTTGGCCGTGACTCCAGGGGTCTTGGATCTCACAGTGTGCAACAGTTTCTGGGTCCCAAAACAGTATTTAGATCATTTCTCTTTCTGCTACCCTGTGAAATGACTGAAACGTATGTCCTTCTTCAGCTGCCCTTTTTTTTTCCTCCTTTCTTTAATCACAGAGCCACTGTGGTATTTGCCATTTTCTGTTTAAACTTAAATTTGTGCTTCTCAGTATTTCTTCTTTTGGCCTAGTCTCCTCCAAACTTTGTGTAATTATTTCCCATCTCATCTTCAGAGATGATAAAACCTGAAGTGAGTGCTCAGTGTGAGCAGTCAGGCAGCTTTTTAATGTTTGTTACTCTTGCTTTGTATTAGACAGCCAAACCTGATACCTTGTCTGTTCTTTACAGTATTTTTTGATCTATTGACATCACATCTTACAGTAGAGACAATTTACCTGTAGATTATAGCACCTTCCATTCAGTTGGTCACCAGTTTCTGCACCGCAGCTCTGTGTACGCGTGTGAACTGGTTAATCTGTGTAAATGCGGAAAGATTGCAGTTCATTGCGTCAGTCTTCATATTTGCACACCACTGTCTGGCATTTAGATGCCAGATTGATTTCTGTGCTTTCTTGCAGCGACAAAGGTTTCTATGCTTTGGTTGCTTCTGTTCTTGGCGCCGATCCGGTGCAGTCTGTTTTGCAGTATGGGGAGGGCGGCAGGTGCATTGCTGTCGCAGCAGGGCACAAAGAAGCCTCCAAGGTTTTGGGGGCAAGATGCCTTAAAAGGTTCTTGTTGTCTACCTGCAAGCCAAGCCAACGTAGTAAATGTCAAATATATTTAATAATCAAAAAATAAAATTGCTACGAAGAGCAACTTGTTATTACGTTGTCTAAATCAATAATAATTGCAAGCATCACAAATGTTTTAATTCATTAGTCTGGTTACAAATTGTTTTAGCTGCTGGTAAGCTTGAAATCTGTGGAATGTACCTATGCTATATGGGTTAGGGAATATTTGTAACTTAGAAATAGTCTGAAAATATTCTCCCCATGTGCAGTATAGAATATTCCCTGCTTTTTAGTACTTAAAGACACAAAATGGACCCATATCGTAAGCAACATACGCTCTGTTGCTATGTAATGCATACATGCTATATACACGAATGGTGTTTTAAGTCGAAAGCTGTATTTTAAAAATTTCGCTTTTGAGGGGATGAGAGCGGGATCCTGGAGGAAGCGCAGCTGTGGCACTTGCGTTGGGGCGGGGGGAGGTTAAAACCAAAACAATATCAGCCCCCAGCCCGGCCTCCACAATAGATTATATCAGCACGTATCTGTTTATTTCTAATGGCTCTTTTAAATGGCGGCTTCATAAACTGAAGTATCCAAAACAAAGGCCATGAAGTTTACTTTGGCCACCTCGAGTAAATTTTGCTAATCTAAACATCAGCAGCGCCTTTCATAAATCAGCCCGGTGACGTCACCCTCTCAGTCGGTGCTCTCGCTGTTTCGTGCGCTGGCCTAAGAAGCTATTGGACCGGTAGTCCAGGCTTCTCAGCAGCCACAGCTCCAAGCGTGCGCTTCAAGTGGGGACGTATTTATCAATAACTGGCACTTTTTAAGAGCGGATAGTGGACAGTGTTTAATGATTGGCCTTCCTTATTGTCTGCTGGGAATAACAAGTGTCATCTGTAGATGTTTAAATTGTTCCTCAGGCATCTTTAACTCTCTTTGTTTTGGAGGGGATGACTACATATAAAGTTGAGTAAGTATAAGCTGTACTTTTGAGAAGAGAGAAAGAAGAAAAAATTCCTGGGGAGGTTGTGTTTCCAGGGTAGGCAAAAGGAGGTAGCAGCCAAGGTAGCAGTGAATTGCCTGTCATCCCGAGGGCGATAGCTTTTGTTTCCCACAGTGGACTCGAACTTAAGGACTGCTTCAGAGAGATTCAAATCCTGTCTTCCTTTCCCATGTGCAGGTTACAGGGATCCAGCATGTGCTGATAGCGAAGTTACCTGTAATTTTGGGGTGGGGAATTATTCAGCAACTGCTTATCTTTGTCTATGGGTGCAAATACTGCCTCTACATGCCACGGAAACAAGAAAGGGATTTATTCTGACAAGGTTTTAGCAAAATCCACTAACTGCCAAGAAATAGCCAAACAGAGCAACAGTATTCTTTCGCGTAATAACACCTTCCTCTGCCTATGTGGAAATAACAATAAGGGCTGACATGACTTGAAGAAAGCCAGGAAATTCAGAGCTGAGGCTTAAATCCTATCCTTAGCTCACCCTAGCAACACATCTAGCCATTGCAACGTAAATGCTATGTAAGGTCACCTACTTGCACTTCTGAAGCGGCAGCTGTGATTGAATTCCCTTAAAGAGAAACCAAAAATTATCTTAAACACACAAACTATTCCATATGTGCGTGTGTGATACGTGATTTTGTTTATGTTGATGAAGAGACCTGCACCAGTAAGTGGTTACGTGCTTGGCTTGAAATGTGCAAATGCTTGAAGCCCAGCTCTGTGAATCACTTTCTTTCACCGTCCTTTGAACCAACCTGAGCTTGGGTTCTCGTGATACTATTTCTGTTCCTCAGCTTTCTGCACACAGTGGCCTTTCAGCAGACCTCCTGCTACTTACTGTTGGTACGGCTCAGTGTGGTGAAAGCAGCGCCAGGAGCTTTTGTGCACTAGGCTGTTTTTTATTGCTGTTCTCGAGGCTTTTTTTTCTTTTTTAATTTATTTCCGAGGCAAGACAGAAAGCGTGGCATTAACTGTGCCCTTGACCTGCAGCAGAGGTGAGAGATGCAGCCTTAGAAGACACTGGAGCCTGAGTGTGGTTTTGGTGCTGTAAGATACCTGGAGCAAGCTCAAGAAGTGGAAGCTACTTGTGGGTCTCAGCTTTTATTTTAATGGTATGCTTTTTGTTCCCTTTTTGGCCATTGACATGAGGTCTTTGCTATAATCTGTGAACTGACCACAGGCTTATTTGCGAATACAGAAACTTCCGCCTCACGCAGTGTATGAAAAGCACCAAGTCCTAGGGCTCGTGTGTAGCAAATTGCTCAACTGACCCCCTTTGCCTTTGGTTTGCCCTCCAGCAAGCGAGCAGGGTGTGGGATGGGGTGGGGATTGGGGGTGAATCAGTTCTATTCCTGAAACTCATGAGTAAGGTGTGGGGGCTCCTTCGTCAGGGCAAATCAAAGCAAACTCCTGTCAACTTGAGAAAGAAAAGCATGACTGAACTAGAGTTTTGTGTTAAGCTTCCCCCTCTGCACTAAGCTTTTTTGCCTTAACGTCGTAGACAGGATTGTGCTTGATGTTATAATTTAGCCCTGACCAAATGGGCTTAATGGTGCTTAGCATTTTTTTTTCTATGGGTTGAAAGTTTTTTCATTATGATTTTTGTGGTCAACTAGTTGAGTTCCTTTTGCTGGGAGAGGGGGGTGATGTGAAAGGATGGGCTGAGACAGGCGAGTTTGTGAGTGGGTTACAGGCTCAGTTTAGGGGATGGAGGCTAAAGTTGAGGTACATGTGTTTCAACTGTTTTTTTCAAAAACATTAGTTACAGGGAAACTGAAGAAGGCAAGACAAAACTTCATTAAAAAAAATTCCTCACACAGGAATGTTAATGGCCATGCAGACAGTGATGAAACAAACGTATTTTCCTGAATTATCTCAGAGCTTGATATTATACTTTAATTCAGTGAATATGGTTTCATGTCACAGGTCTCTTGCGAACGGTATTATTATTAGATGTTTGATGGGATAGTTTATGGTTTTGATAAAATAAAATATTATATTGCTACTTATTAGTAGTTCCTTCCCAGGAGTTTTCTATCTGCTGAGTTGGATGATGATCGTAGTCGATCGGTATTAATGGATATACTAATCTGTTGATGGTTTTATTCCTTCAGGGACAATACATATTTCATGTATAACCTGCTCAAAAATACGGGGCTACAGAGACTTTAACAGTCATCTTGAAAAAAGAACGATGGCAGAGCATTTGCTGATAACCTAATGGTAGCAAATTATTGTCCAAAATTTGGTGGTCTTTCAGGTATTTATAAAGAAACATAAGACTGAACAGTTTCTGGAGTGTGTTAAATCTGGCAAGTAGAGTCTGCATATTTTCCTCAGAGGCTAAAAGACTGAATTCATGTAGTATCTGATAACTACAGTGGATATTTGGTTTATCGGTTGCAGTATGTGGATTCGGTCTGACGATGTCCTTATCTCTTTAGTGTTACTGATTGCAGGAAAAGTACCTTTTTTAGCCCTTCTTTTATGCAGCAGCTTTTTGCATATCTGAAGGAAAAGCTTTCTCCTTTCATTTAGGTTGCTTGAGCATGCCAAGGTCACCACTTGGAAGAAGCAGAGTTTGAGGGTTAAGGTTTGCTTCGTGCAAATAGAAAGAGACAGCAAAGGGAAACCACACGTAAGGAAGCTGCCTCTCTAGAGACCAATGCTAAAAACCTTCCAAAGGGTATTTTTTTCAATTTGAATTAAAGAATTAAAAATAATTCAAAAAGTAACTTGAGCTTGGGAAAGTGATAAGGTGGAATTTGTTTGGAGTCTGCTATCTGAGTCTGGGATGACAGTGGATGACTTGGCCTGCATATGAGTGAGGCAAGATATCCTGGAATAACTGCATTCCAGCAAAATTGAACAAAGGTACCTTTCAGCTTGGAAAAGCAAAACTGGAGACAAATTCATGATCTGTGGGGATTTCCATGGGCCCTTTTGTTGGGAAGTTACTGGAATGGCCAGCACCGATTTCCTAACTCTGCTGAGAATGCTCTGGTGGTAGGTACATCTGCCTCTTCCACATTCTGTTGGGATTACTTGAGTCATAAATCCTAAAGGGAATAACTTCTGCCACTGTTAGCTGTTATGTGTATGAGGTGAAACCATGCAAAAAGGGAATTTCCTGTAGATTATGAGACTGATCCCAAAACTAGAACATGCAAGACCACAGCATAGAAGGATGCTTTGATGTGTGAAAAATGAAGACTGAAACTTTGGGAGAACAGTCTCATTGATTTTACTGTATATGGAGTCCACATCTACATGTGTCCTGGAAAGAGTGAAGGAGCTGACGTACAAAGATACAGAAACTGTGATACATCATGTGTCATGATATGTTTTGACAATTCAGCAACAGCCACTGAGACAGAAAAACACATGGAATGAAATAAGTGTATGGCTCAATAACTCCTGGCTAAAAGCTGATAACTTAGGCCTCAATGAGAGCTGTCTCTTCAGGGAACAAATTTTTTTTCTCATGAATCAGATAATACACTTAATTAAATACGGATTTTTTTTGAACAAAGTAATCTGTTTCAATCTAATCATACAGTTTTTGATTAAAAACTGATTTCTGAGCAGAAAAGAGAGCTCTAGGGTGAAATTTTGAGAAATCCATTGTCTTCTAAATAATCTAAGGATTCTTAAAATCTTTTCAAGAAGTTGAAAGAAACTTGAAATTTCTTTTTTTCAATCATAGGTCTTGCAATCAGCCTTGAGCTATGTTTTTGAACAGTTTCTAAATTCTAGTTTCTAACTGTAATTTTGATGAAGGAAGATAATTTATACCTAATTTTTAGAATGCAACTTTTCAACAGTTACAAAAGAAACCAGGTTTCTGATACTTCTGTAGTGTCAGGAACACATTTGTCATGTTTCAGGTGTTGGGTTCTTTGGTTTTGGCAGTAGTATCAGGAGAAGCACAGATAACCTTACCATGTGTGGACTTACACCAGTAAGTCCAATGGAGTTTAGTATTTCTAGTTGTAGCCTTCTAGGGAGTCTGCGACCAGTGATGGTTATCATAACCAGACTGCCTTATAGTTTAAGCCCAATATCTAGAAAAATTGAGTTTGAGAACAGAAGGTTTTGTCTGGGTATATATCTTATGCAAAGCTTGTCCTCCTCATATAAGGTTGTGTAAAGCCTTTCTGCAGCAGAAGAGTTCACGTGCGTAGGAGATAAAGGCCAGCGTATGGGCAGCAGCTTCCTTCTCCCTGTAGATTTGTTAACTTTATACTTGGTCAGGAATCATTTTAAATGAGTTTCCTTGACTTGTACTGTCCAAAGCCATTTTGAGTTTCTTTAAAGCATCTTCCACAAGCAAGTTGTGCTCTGACTGCCTGGTACCAGCTGCCAGCCTCTGGCTTGGGGATAGGAGAAAGCATGGTTGCCTTCTCCAGAGCCTTTGTTTCATGTTTTTTGCCTGGGTGGGAACGGGTGTTACAGTTCCTTTTGACGCAAATTTGGTTTGATTTAGGTATGAGTTACCATAATTGAACTCTGTGAGAGAATTATATTGTCTAATGTGTGATGTTTTTCAAATACTTTTATGTCTTTTTCTAGTTTTCTGTGGACCAAGAAAACACTCTTTGGGAAGGTTGCTTGCCTTTTTAAGCTATATTCACCAAATCCCTGTAGCTCTTCACAAAAGTAGTTTTAAATATCCCTACTCGGTGCATGTGAACGTGCAAGTATTACAGTATGGGAAAGCTTTAAGGAAGTGGACCACTCCTGAATTGCTCAGTGCTAGGGGCACTGAGAGTGATTTTTTTTTTTTTTGCTTCACTTCAGTTTGTTTCTTATTTTTCCTTTAAGTATTTGTTCACATTGGAGTTATGTTGTCTAAAATGTATATTATCCAACTGTATTATAACATATGTCACTGGATTTTCAAATTGATATTTGGGGCTTAAGAGAGTAGGATTATTCTGCCACAAATGAAAAGATGCTCTGTTTAGGAATGTATACTTTAGGCAAACAGTACAGGGGAAAAACCTAACCATGACAGGATCACATCATGGAAATAACTGATAGTCTGTTATTTCAGATTATGTTCTGCTGTGAAGAAGTACTGAATGTGTGAACAGCTAATAATGCCAGTGCTATAAAATAAATACCTATAATGTTAGCAGTCTTATGTGGTGATAAAGTAGCCGTGTCAGTGCCCTTTATGATATTGAATTTATTGTGTGATGCTGTTAATTTTGCCACTCTTGGATTAAGTTGTTCAAGCTGATTAATTGGCCTTTACCTTTTGATAATGACAGAGGAATCCTAGGCTATTCTTCATCGGAATTAGGATCGTCAGGATCACAGTTAGGGAATCCTTAGAGTCCAGTAAATGCTATTTGCTCAGCTGTTTAAAAGAATGACTTGTAGTAGCTGTGCCTTTGGGACCCAAGAATTCTCAAATGCATCCTCCACAGCTTACACAATAGTCTTTGAAATATTGAGGTTGGGAAAACTATGTTCAAAAGGTGCGAAAGAGAAGTGCAAAAAAGAAGACTGAAAAGAAATAGAACGGTTTCTGGGGTAAAATTGAGGCAATATGACATATTCTCTACATTTCACTTGGCAAAATAAAAATTTATCCCTTGAGTTTAGAGGAAAAGCACAGCAATATTGCCTTGACCATGCTGCTGTCATGTAACCACATACTTGAAAGGAGAACCATGTTTAAGGATCTTAGGAGCTCAAAATTGACCTGCAACTCATTTTTTGCATTTTGTGGACAGTGTTCTCAAGCACTTGTGATCACAAAGCCTTCTTGCATCTTCAGGCTGAATTCTGAAGTGATTTTTATTATTCTGTCAACTTTGATAAGTTCACTATGTATGATTAAGTGACTATGTGTTAACTATGTGTATGATAGTGTGACTGATGTTAACTAAAATAAGATAGTTTCTGCTGAGCCAGGAAGTTTGCAGGTTATGTATTTACTCTCACAGATTCTCCAGATAACACCCCCCAATTTTCTTGCTCAAAATAATATTAAATAAGAGGATCTGCCTCTCCTTTCTACTCACCTTTTGTGATATTCACTGCTTACCCTCTAGGAAAAGAGGCTGAAAGACCTGGAAAGGGGCCACCAAAGAACAGGCACTGTTTGCACCTTTATTTCTTTTAAGCAATAGTACTGATAAATTTCAGATGCAACCAGTCCATGCAACTCATCTGATATTTGTTATGTTAGCTGGCCATCAGCTTTCTGGTACAAAACCTGAAGATTCTTAATCTTCCCACTCCCAGTAGGAAAAAGGTCTATTGGTAAAAGAAACTAATGCCTTATTAATTTTTCTTTTTCCCTGAGACTTTAAGAGCTGCATTTCCTATTCTTCTAATTCTTTTTTCTTGAGTAACACTCTTCCATTCAAGAGTGTCATTTGTATCTGAACAGCTGCTGATTTATTTGGACTGGAAGGTACACGGAACCATTAGCGTTATTGAACTCAGTGATAGGGATCTCCGAAATTTCTGTGATAAGGGAGTTGTGTACATAGTAGGTCTTCATCTTGCTCTGTAGGGAGGTTTTAAAATTTATAATCTAATTTCTCAAGCATTCATAACAATCTATTTACACACAATTTGGAGGTCTGTCGGATCTCTAAAATTACCCTATTAAATTATCACTGCTAACTTTTAATGGAGGTTGTAATTAGTTACTTGCCTCAGTGGGGAATTAAAATCAAGCTGTTAGCCTGTATGTCTTCATCAAAGAACAAAAAGCTATGGCTAATTATTCTGATGGCATGGGACTGCTGCCTGACTTGTACTGCAGAAAAGGGACCATTTGCAGTGTAATATCTCAGGAGCAAAGCTACATATTACATCCATGTTTGGGACCTAACAGCAAATGATGATACTTTCTCGGTTTGGAATTATCTTTCAGGTCATAGACACTGTGCTGATATCTATGTGGTGATTTAAATTACACTCCATTTTGCCTAGTGTTTCTTGCAGGCTTTGATGTAGTATGATGTAATACAAACTAGATACTATGGGAAGAACAGTCATAAGTGATATATTGAGAAAAATGGTTAACATGGATAATTCAGAAGATTCAATTGTTCCCAACTTAAATTGGCCTTTTCAAAAGTGACACATTGCAGTGAAGTCTCAAAGGTGTGATATCAGGCCTTACTGCACTGCTGCAGTTATCAGATTGGACATTTGGTTTGTAATCCTATTGACAATGTAAGGAGTGCTTCTCATTGCCATGGAGAATAGAACAAGAGCGTCAGTACTGTGATGAACGTTTGTCTGAGTGCCTGACTTCTCACCTGGCTTGTTCTTCTCTTCTGTCATTGCCTCATTCTTTATAGCCTCATGAATTTAGTTCTCCACTGCACACTGCCTGTGACACCCAACGGTTCCTTTATAATTTTGAAATAATTGGTATGGTAACAGTGCAAGTGGTACACACTGATCATTATAAAGGAACAATTTTCTCATAAAAACAGGGAAAGGGAATGACTTTAACCAAAGCTCTCAAGCAATCTGTGAGCTGTTAGGCAAAGATGGAGTGCATCTTTCCATCTTTCAGTATTAAAATAACGACAAAAGAGGCTCCTTTGTGCATGAACCTATTAATGAGAGGATGCCTCTGATGGTATTTCCTGGTGAGAGGGGATAGCATAAGAGAAGCCATGGGTAAGTAAAAGTATTGTTGCCCTGGACAAGCACCTGAAAATATTAACATTAGGGGGAAAGTGGAGAGACAGGGAGGAAAGGTCATCTACAGAGCAGCTTAAATGCTCCAACAGATATTTGCAAGCAGTAGGAAAAATGAGCAAGAGACGCTGGTAGCCTTAATGCATGGCCCAAATTGTACTGAATTGGTGATAGAAACCTAGTATTGCAACAGAATCTTTATATTAAAGTGCTCAATTTTGCTCAAGAAGGAGAGGCAGGTGAGGATGAAGGTTATTTCCTTGTATGTCAAGAAGTACATACTTATTCTGGTATCTCATATATAGGCAGAGAAACTTTACCTGAAGTCTTTATGTAACAATTAAAGAAGAAAAGAATACAGATTGTGTTATGATGAATGTCTGTTACTGACCACTGCCAAAAGGATCGAATGGATTAGATTTTTGTGAAAAACTAGCTGACTCCTTTGGTAAAATACAGCTATGTTCTACCTGGGCACATGAGGTGACACACAAGTGGTTGAAGGCACTTTTGTTTTGGGAGCTAGAGAACAAAATTAGGAGGGAAGCTTTCCCAGATTTGACTCTAACCAACAGGAAGAAATTGGTTGAGAACATCCAAGTGGGAAAGAAACAAGAGTAGAAGGAATGCTAGCAAATTAAATATATTTGATTGCATATGTACACATACATATGTACATATATATAATGTATGCACATATACAGGACTTGGAAACTAAGTCAAGATGGTAAGAACAAATAGGGAAATGTGCTACAAGTATATATGGACAAAAGTAGAAAAACTAAGCCAAAAGGTAAGAGGAAACTAGCAAGATACACCTCAGATAACAAGGCACTATCATATGTAAGTGTTCAAAAAGAGAATAAAGGGTCAATCCCATTCTTGGTGGAATGGGAAAGTTGATGATAGATGCTACTGAGATGTCTGAATTTTTTTCTTATTTTCTAGCAACTGTCTGTATGAAAAAGATGGGTTGTTTGGAGGATGGTTAACACAATTAATGTGATAAAGGGTAGACAGCATAATAAGGAAGGCATTCAGATATTTTGAAATAACCTTGATCTAATGAGTTTCATAATAGGATATATAAAGAGCTGGTGTTTAGCATCTTAGGGCTTTTAGTTACTAGATTTGAGAGCACTGGTGAGATAGATACCTGTAGCTTAGGGTTTGACTCTCTTTTTGGAAAGATGGAAAGTAGATGAGCTGGGGAATTTTAGACCTTCAATTCTCAAAAATATACAACAAACAGATTACTTGTAAGTATCTAGAAGAACAGAAGGAAGAGAGTAACAGTTGATGTTAATGTTCATTATTTTCACTAACAATCTGGGTGATGGACTAGAGGGAATGTTTATTAAGTCTGAAGACAACATGGAGCTAAGAGCGACTGTCGCTGCATTGCAGAATAGGTTACAATTTCAAGATTGATCTGGACAAATTGGAGTTACTGCACAGAAAATAAACTGCAGTTCAGTTGGATAAATGCAAGTTACTGCAGCTAGAAAACAGTAATGAGGACAGGGAACAACTTGCTCAGAACAGCTATGTAGAAAAGGATTTAAGGTTGTTGTGGACCTCAGTCTGCATTTGGAAAAACAGTGTTACATGGTTGTGAAAAGGGTTAGTGCCATAATACCTAAACTAAACTCTTGTGTCAGTAAAACAAATGGAATAGCCTTTCTGCTTTACTTGGGAATTCTCTGGCTTCAAATGGGCAATGTCTAATTTTGGGCCCCATATTTCAGGGAAGATATAAACCCAAATCCAGATGAGGGTGCTTAAAATGACTGCAGGTGTAGAAAACAAGACCTGTGAGGAAAGAGTGACAAAATTTGAGTTGTGTCAAAAAGCTAGAGGAGTAACTTTAAAGGCTCACATGAAGAGGTAGTAAACTCTTCTCTAGGTCCATTCAAATAGATCAAAAAGTGATGGGCAACAAGGAGGAAGGTTCAGCCTGTGCGTCAGAAAAGGTTTTCTATTAGAGTAGATTAGCAGAGTACAAGACTGCTTCCTTGCAGCAGCCACGAACTTCAATCACAGAATGCTGCCAAGCAAGGGTATGGGATAGCTGTCAGGGATGCCACTACTATAAGCAATGGTGATTCAGGGCAGGGGTATGGCATTAGGTGTCTTAAGAGATTCTCTCCAGTCTTCGCTTGGTTCAGTAGTGACCATATTTTGACCACCAGCATAATAACAAGCCTTTTGGCAATCATGACTGCTGAGTCTGATGCCAGACTATAGATTGTGGTTTGTTTTTTCTCTTCTCAATTCAAGTTCATCTTAAGTTTTGTTACAGAGGATAGCTGGGGAGGGAGGTTTGAGAAAAGAACGGTCACAGCCTTGTGTTGGAGATGAACCTGCTGCTCTCCACTTGTATGTAGACTGGCATTTTGTAGCTTATTTTCATCCCTTGCAACAATTACACAGCCTAATGTGTTGTTGACCAATCTCTAAATTCATTTATACTGGGATTTTGCTAGCCAGATCAAAGCTGATTTAGGAATTATAGAATGCTTGAGGTTGGAAGGCACCTTTGGAGATCATCTAGTTCAATCTCCCTGCTCAAGCAGAGTCACCTCATTCAGATGGAATTTCCTGTGTTTCAGTTTGTGCCCATTGCCTCTCATTCTATCACTGGGCACCACTGAAAAGAGTCTGACTCCATGCTCTTGGCACCCTCCCTTAAGATATTTGTAGACATTGATAAGATCCCCTCTCAGTCTTCTCTTCTCCAGGCTAAACAGTTCCCAGCCGAGTTCTCACAGCCGTTCCTCCTAGGGCGAATGCTCTCGTCCCCCTGGATCATCTTCATAGCGAATGCTCTAGTCCTCCTGAATCATCTTCATAGACCTACGCAGGACTCTTTCCAGTAGCTCCATGTCTCTCTTGTACTGTGGCGGGGGGGGGGGGGGGGAGGGGAGAGAGGGGAGAGAGGCAGAACTGGACACAATACTCGAGATGAGGCCTCACCAGGACTGAATAGAGGGGCAGGATCACCTCTCTCAACCTGCTGGCAACACTCTTCCTAATGCACCCCAGGCCTTGTGGCCTTCCTGGCCACAAGAGCACATTGCTGGTGCATGGTCAACTTGTCCACCAGGAGCCCCAGATCCTTCTCTGCACAGCTGCTTTCTGGCAGGTCAGCCCCCAGCCTGCACTGGTGTGTGGGATTAGTTCTCCCTAGGTGCAGGACTCTGCACTTGCCCTTGTTGACCCTCATGAGGTTCCTCTCTGTCCAACTCTCCAGCCTGTCCAGGTCTCTCTGAATGGCAGCACAGCCCTCAGGTGTGTCAGCCACTCCTCCCAGCTTGGTAGCATCAGCAAACTTGCTGAGGAGGCACTCTGTCCCCTCATCCAGGTCATTGATGAATAAGTTGAAGAAGACTGGACCCATTACTGACCCCGAGAAGAATAGATTCATATGCACACATGCAACTCATTAAATTCATGACAATGTTTCATTACTTTTTGTCCTTTGTTTTGACTGCATCTTTGTGAATTATTTGTAGTTTGACTCTCTGAAGTTTTCTTTAGGATGAAGCTTGCCATAGCAGTTCCTTGAAGTACATTATTCTGACCTCAAGATTAGTTTCTTTCAGAGATCAGTGGTCCCATTTTAATTAGAATTTGATGCAGGAAACATTGTTTCTGCAGTGTTTTTAACCGTGAAGAAGAATGCAAGCTGTTCAAAAAGCAGGTAAAACTTTAGGAGCAGCTGTTCAAGAAACAAATAGAGAAAAATAATGTAGGAATATTGGAAGGAGAAAATATAACTAAGATTTTTGATTAAAACTTCTAAAACAGTAGTCACTACCAAACTGGTCATTCTTTTTTTGTATGTGTGCTGCCTTTAGCTGCTTTATTTTAATCACATTGACAATTAACTGCAAGTGCATTTTAATTTAGCTAAAATTCTGAAACTGAATGTGAAGACTGGTTATTTAGTTGGGTCTAGAAGCCATAATACGGGTTTAAAATGATAGCTCAATACATTAAAATCATAGTACATCTTTAAATATTTGTAAATTTCTCTTACAGAGCAATTATTAAAATATGGCTACAATATGTATCGATTTTAGGCTGAAATTTTGAAACACTGAAATTGTTTCTATTATTAAGCAAAAATTATATCACCTGCCTTAACTCTTGCTCTAGTTGTCTTTTGAAATCTCTTTGAGTTGCTTCTTGATGCTTGCTATTAAGAAAAGTGCCACAAGACACTGAGGCAGAAGGTTGTCATCTGTTGCTTTACTTCACAGCTCAGTAGAGCAAGCAATTGTTTCTGCACTTCTGCAGTTTTTAGGGCTCGTTGCTTGAAATGGTTAGTACTGTATTCATTACTGCATTTGCTTTACCAGCAGATAGTAGAGAGAAAATTGCTATTTGCCGTGGAAACTAGCATATAATAAATCGGCTAGAGTGGAGGATAGCCAGAGCGCTCTGCTACCAATAGCTACCAAAATGTTTGGTTTCTTAATGGCTCTGCTGCTAAATTGATGCACTGTTTTTCTCCTGTGGGTATTGCAATGCCTACGTTAATTGAAAGTTCCTGCGGCACTCCTGAATATCCAGAATATCACCAACTATTTCCTTTCTGTTATGACATAAAGCTGAATAGTAACATCCTCTAAAACTTCCAGGGCGAAAGTTAGCAGGACCGGGTCTCGGAGAACATCTTGGCACCGTGAAAGGGCTGGTTCGATAGCCGCAGAGACCCGCTTGCTCTGAGATCGGGGCAGTCGGAGCGAACCTGTTCAGCTTGGGCTTGCGCGGAGGGCGCTTCTGGGAAGCGTTTCGGGTTGGACTCCCATCCGCTCCCCGCCTCGGCATCTCTGCTCGCGTCCGGGCCGCCGATTCGAGGCAGCGCGAGCGCAGCGACGGCTTTTAGCGGTCTGGAGCCCTCCCCGCGTGGGGCCGGTGGGGATCGCTAGCTGCGAATGAGCGTTCTTTGATGTAAGGGTCGTTACGGAGTGCTTTGATTGCCGAGACGGTGTCTGAGCCCTTTATTAAAAGTGACGAACCTTCTGAGACTCGTCGGCTTTAATGTTCTTGCCTGGTTTGGTATTTCATGGTAACTGTTTCTTCTGCATTTGTAATAACTGGCAGATCTCCTTATTAAATTCAGTAAGAGAAAAAGCATATTTCCATTGAAATGAATACCTCAGGAGCAAATTCTATTTTAGTGGGAAAAGTTCCAATTTGTCTGTGCTTTTTATGTTGCTCAGTTTATGAGTCCTTCCATATATTTGTTTTTGCACTTATTTGCAGTACCATATAACAGAGCCATATATAGGTATGAGTGCTTGTCTGTTCCTAAGCCTCTGCTAGTTGGTATGTGCTTGTCCATGAATGTGCACACACAGTTTGAGCCCTCTAATCATCTAGCTGTGTACAAGAAGATCAGTAAAATCCTGATGGACTATTTTGTTTAAACACTTCTTTATTTTCTCTGTGATGTAATACACTTTATTCATCCAGCAGATCTTAGATGCTCCAGTTTGTTGGCACCACAGACCAGTAATAAAGTGTCATCCAGTCAGATTAAAAAATTACTCATTTTTCTGGAGGCTTCCCCATCCCCCCTTAAAGGCCAGACTTGAAAAAAAGTTGGTTTCTTTATTGGCCTTATTTCGTTTAGAAGAATTTCTGTACTTGCTAAAACGTCAATCCTGGAAGTCAAAGATGCTGAGTCCTTATTACTGTCTGTAAGATAGAGCTTTCTGCAGCTGCGTGTTAGATGTCTAAAGTGGCCCCATCATTTACAGAACAATCTTTACCTTGTCACTTAAGAACTATATGCTATTCAGAACAATAGACCTACTGTTTTAATAGCCATACAGTAACTACCTGGTTACTTCTGTTATGTATATCAACCTGTCAGTTTTGGATGCTGTAAGGAAGGGATGGTAGCAGCCATCTAAATAATGCGCTGAAAAGACTAAAGCCTTCTCTGGAGGAGTGACTGACATGATAACCAGTTGGGCTCAGAGTGCCTAAAATACCCCAGATTCTGAGCTGAGAGTCACTGCTGGCCCCTTGAATCTTTCTGCACCAAAGGTATTGTGAACCTCTGCCTGAGAACAAGTTTCTCCTGGCATAAAGACTGGCAGTAAAATAAATTTCTAGATGGTTGTATCAGTGATATCGCTCTCCTTTGCCTGAAGTGGAGAGTCTACTACATTGTCCATGCTATTTTCAATGTGTTGAGATGTATGCAATTTATATATATAATACAAAAAAAAACTATAATAAAACAATGTATATACCACTCCTCTAGTGTCAAGCATTGGATTTAAAAACTAGAGTGGTATGACGGGAAAAAATAAAACATTTTTAAGCATTACTTGAAGTTTTTAGTTACAGGCATGTGAGAGACTTCAGAAGATCCATTTTGTTCTGCATTGAGAAAAGAAGAATTTGTTAGGTTCTATTGCTACATCACACATAAAAATGGCTGTTCTGTGTGGAAGATTCAGGGAGAAAAAAATAGGATCTAGTATGTGGAATTTGAGCTTAGGGATAAAGTGTAAAAGAAATAAATGTTGATCCAACATGGTTCAGAGGACATAATAGGTTCTCTCCTGTATTGCCATTGCTATTTTAAAAAGATCATCAACTCTTGATTTTAAGATTCAGCCAGACATTTTTCTGGGTAAAATGAAGGATGTTGACAGTTTTATGGAGAAAGTCTAGGGAATAATAATATTCTGGCTTTTACATCTGTGAGTTTTTGTTACAGTTCAGATCAAAAATATCATTTCTATCATAAAAGTTAAGCATAGTTTAGAAGAACACTTTGAATGTTCCAATAAAAATTCAAGGATGGGATTACTCTCCTGTTGTAGTCTATGGAAAGAGAAAGGTCATCTTCTGAGGAAGAACCATGTCATCTTGGAGATGTATGCACTTCTTGAGTTGTTGCTGGGTGCCCAGCTTCGTCTGTCTCTTGCAGAAGAAATCCATCAGACTAATAGGCTGCATACTTAACTCTAGGAAGTCTCAAAGTTAATCAAGTTGAATCGGACCCATGTGATTTCCACAGTTTTGAGAAGCTGCTTTGCAACAAAAGCATGCAGTTCAGTGATGTCCACTGTGTACTCTTCTTTACTAACCTGAACACCAAATGTGGTGAGCTATTCAGAGGGTTTTTTTTAAGGTTGGGATATATTAATTCAAAAATCAGTAGTATCAGTTTAAAAAGTTCCCAGCACTCAACTGTTCCTTATTTCTCCCTCATCTGAGACACTGAGTGTCAGAGAGCTCCTATTTCATTTTAAGGCAAAGGAAGACATCTTTTTAGCCTGAGTTTGACATTACACTAAGAGAAACTGCACTTGTGTTTGCCTTGAGGTATGAGGTAAAGTGACCTTGTATCTGTCTGCAAAATCCCATGTAAACTTTCTGTAGTTTAATATCTTATTTCATGATTGGCTAGTGGTTTTATTAACTCTTATTTTATCCATCTGATTGAGTCTTGGAAGGTAGTCTGTGCTGAGAGAGCCACCAGTAGTCGCTTGGCCTGGGCTTTGTGAATGAGGGATACAGGGAGATTTTTTTATTCCTACTGGTAAGTTGAACTTGAAGCATGTATTACCCACAGTGGATCTCAGCTACTATGAGAGATGAAATGCTGGATGAAATGGAACTGGAGTAGATTTCCTCAGTGGAAGATACTGACAGTAATTTGAAAACATAAAGAAAGCTTTACCTGGATTGTATCAAAAAGGAAATAGTAGACTATTTTCATCCTACAAATCCTCTCTGCATAGAAAACCATATGGCAAAAGGCACGAGCAATGGATTTTCTTTCAAGTCTTTGCTGATAAAGAAAATCAGCACTTCTCCTCTTAGGTGGCATTCTTTTTTTCCTGTGTCAGACAGAGATTTATATAAACATAAAAGAAGGAAAAAAGGAAAAACCTTCTGTTTTTTCCTTTACCTCCTTTATAAGGGAGTGTTTAGTTAAATATTCTTGGCAGAACCTCAAAAGATTTTTGGCATGCTGGAGAGAAGGACTCAAACAATTAAGATAGTGTTATACTGTACCTGTCTTGAGAGACATTCTTTGAGGCAATGTTGTAGCTTTAGGTGTGCATTCTTTACATAGTGCAAAATGGTATTTGCCTGGGATGTTGCAAGGAGCAGCATGGCTGCAGTCTAGGAGGAAACATCTGGGAGCATAAATATGTGAGAGTTTTCTAAGCAAGCTGGTCATGCTGGTATGGCAGGAAGGTAGATGGAGCTGTGAAGCCAGCAGATTGAGCACTTGCTTTATTTTTCGACTAGAATTGTGTTCGCCTTTAAAATTAAAGCGTTTCCTCCTGATTCACGGTATGACAAATTAGAAGTGTGAGTGTGGAGCTGAAGGCAGGAGATACATATGAACCAAATGTTTTGTTTGATGAAGAGCCTCATTTTCTTTTTTTTTCCTTCTGTTGCATATTGAGGGGAGAGTGGAAGGAGATTAGTTCTGGGGTGCTGGTTTTCTTTATAGCACTAACGGACCCTTTAATTAAAAAGGACACATTTCCATAGGACTATGGTATTAGTTAACTGCCGTAGACACTAATAGTCAGCCTGATGGCTCCCTGATCTCCTATCCAAAGTTTTTGTTGTTGTGTATGTGACGTTGTTATGTCCACTACTGACAACTTTTTTTTCTTTTTTCCCTCTTTTAAGAAAATATATTCTTTGGCAATTGTTGCAAATAAGGCATCGGTCAGTTATGGTGCACTCAGTCAAAGTACTCTGGTATTAGCAGTAGGGAGAATACCGTTAATCATGATACATTAATGAGGACAAAAGTAGCAACTTACCCTTTTCAGCAGCCCATTAGCACTTTTGACTGATTGGCTTGAAACACACCGATAGTTCCAGGGAAGTGAGTCAGCAGTGAGTCGGCTCCAGACCATGAGTCAGGGCGCCTGCGCTGCCAAGGGGGTGAACCCGCTGCCTTTGCAAGAGCATAGCCAGCAGACCAAGGGAGGTGATGATTCCCATCTATCCAGGGCTCGTAGGGTTGCACGTGGAGAGCTGTGTGTATGAGAAACCTTGCCAGAAAGGAGCATGTCCAGTGGAGGGCCACCAAGGCTGGAGTGAAGTGGCGAGGAGAAGCTGAGGGAGCTGGGTGTGTTCAGCCAGCAGAAGAAAGGACTCAGAGAGAGCTTATTGCTGACTTCAGCCTACCTAAAAGGGGATTATAGGGAAGACGGAGGCAGTTTTACCTTGGAGATGCACATTGCAAAGTCTGGGGGCATCAGTGAGAGCAAGAGAGAATCTGATTAGATAGAAGAATTTTTTCATGGTAAGAATATGGGAATGAGTAGCCAGAGAGGCTATAATGTTCTGCCTTGGAGATACAGAAAAAGACATCTGGATGACACCATGGGCAACTTTATCTAACACTGAAATGATCCCTGCTTTGAGCAGGGACTTGGGCTAGCTGACCTCCAGTGATCCCTTTCAACCTAAATTATTTGTGATTCAATAAATTACATGTGTAAGTAGATTGCTCAATCAGGGTGTAGTAGCTTGCTAATTCATCCAAATTGAGATTTTGTCATAATGTTTTAATTTTAATGGCTTCTGAAAGAACTCAAAGCTTACTGAGTTTGATGCCTTCTCTAGTGCTGGAGGGCAGGATTTTTCTTTGTATTCATAGGAACTATAGATTTAATTTGTTGGAAGTGAGATTCCAGAAGGGCGAATCATGTAGGTTTATGTTTTTGTCTTTGGAGTGTGATTGAACACTAAATCTTTTGTTCTTTTGTAACTGTGTATCTTCTGTGCTAGACTGGGATGGTCACGCACCAGCTTCTCTTTTTGTCCTTGTTGTCATGTGTGGTAACCTCAAATTTATAGCTAGTAATATGGCCTTTGTGACTGTAGCTTTTTTGCAGTGGCGAAGATGTGCTCTCTGGAAGGCCAGCATAGCAAGGAAATATCTCTTTGTCTCTAGGGTTTTTTGTTATGGCAATAATACAGATAAAATGTATTTATTATAAAATGTTTCAAGCTCCTTGTAGCATAGTTATACGAGTAAGTACTACATGGATGCTTCATCTTGTTTCTTCTGACAAAAATATAGACAAACCATTAAAAAGAAACAGGAGCCAAAAATTTTCATGCATTTCTTTGTGTTTTTGTTGCTCTTGTTACTTGCTTCCTTAGCAGGTAGAATTAAGAAACACTATTTGAATTATCTTGAAATATGCAGAGATACTTGTTTGCTTGCAAGAAAGGGAAATACAACTTTGTCATGGATTTGTCCTCTTTAGGAGTGCAGGAGACCTACCTGCTCCCCTTCACTCTTTCTCAGGGCCTTCATTCTTTTGCCACTGACATTTCTTGAAATGAATATCGAGTTTTTGTGTTTCCTGTCATTAGCCCTGGCCTACCTCAAGGAAAAACTCAGACCCTTCCAGGGAGAGGATCAAAGAGGTCAATTATAAATGAAAGGTAGGGGAAGGAGGGATATTTTCCTGTCTTGCTTCATCATTTTCACTGATGGAGTCTGCAGAAGCAGAACAGTCTGGTGCTTGTAATACTTGGGGATGGCTCTGTGTTTTCTGAGCTCATTGTGGAAAAGAGCCAGCTAGAGAGCTGGAGAAGTTAACAGGCTACCCACATGTTTAGCAGGGATGGGGAAACTGCTTCAGGTTCCTATTTCCCAATCCCTTCCCACAAAAAAGGAGCAAAGGCAGGAGATTTCTCCTGTTCTTTTGAGGAGGAAAAAAAAATGAAAGAAAAGAAAAAATGACCACAAGAGAGGGCTGGGAGAAGTCTTTCTTTGCACTGCCCCTCAGGGGACTGGTGCACTAGATAGAGCATTTGAATAAGAAAATGCCCTGTTTGGATTTTCCAACACATGAATTTCAATGGTGCTGTTTAAACCTATTGGCCACAGAAACTTGTAAGGAAGTCCAACAGAAACAATCTTCCCCTCCAAAGAGGTTTAGCTTGCATCATGTAGCCTCCTTAGCTTGTAGAGTCGAATTTAGTGATGTAATGAAAAAAATGTGGAAGTGGCGTCTTTCAAAGCTCACTCTTGACCTGTTCCAGTCTTGGACAAAAGATATGAAGGACTGCTTATAGCCCGTATTTGTCAATGCATAGATGAAAGCCAAAGCATTCAGTCTTATCTTGGTTTGTTTTGTACCCTCTTGATAAATTCTCTTGCTCCCCTAAACCAGAGAGAGGGAAGGAAAATGTTGACTTTGGAAACTATAGTGTCTCCTCATAGGAGAGGTACTGATGCATGGTTGGCTGCTTTAGATTCTTTTCTGTTTTTTCATTTTCTTTCCCCACCAGCACAAGGCAATTTATTGGGAAAAACTTAGAACAGTTTTCTTTTTAAAAGTTTACTACAGTAACAGCCTTGCGTTATATACCTACCTACTAAAGCCTTTACTTTGGGCCTGATGCAGGGAAATAAAACGTTCATTGTCTTCACCGTGAAAGTTGTGGAGTGGCTGTGGCAAAAAAACAGCATTTTGTTGAAGAGGAGTTGTTTGCAGGTGGAGAGGCTCCCTTGTCTTAAGAATTTCCATGTTTCTCCAGACAACTCTTAAATATCAGGAGACCTGTCCTTTTGTACCTTTAGGTAGTCTTGTCATTGCACCATATAAGGAAATAATTTTGGGTGGCCTCTCCTGAGCCAATTAGAGAATCTTCAGCAACTTACGTTAACATGTGCAAGCTGACTGTGGCAACCCAGATGCGACTTCTGCGGCATCACTAGGCCTATGGTGGTAATCAAAAGATACTATTTAATTTATTTTTACTACTTCAAACTGTCCAAAGCAGGGAAAACGCAAATTACAAATAATGTTGTAGCAAATCCTGATATGTTCATTGGCTGCTCTGATTCTTTGCTTCTTGCTAGATGGCTCCTCATAGAGAGAGGGACTCCATAGAAACTGTCTTCCTTCCAGCTCTGACTTTTCTCCTCTTTTCTTTATTTCTCTGGGAGAAAAGAAGTGGAAGAAGAAGTGCGGTTTAAACATAGATCCTTCATACACATAAAAGAAGGCTATGATGTTTTGGCCTTTTTAAGTCTCCCTTAAACAAATATTTCTGTACATACAGGTGATTATTATTACAGAACCGTGAGTGTGATATGTTGCCTTGTGATCCAAAAAGCAATGATTGTTTTTGTGATTACAGCTGTCTTTCTCATATGCATTTTCTGATTTTAAATCTGGCCTCTCTAACTGTTGATATTACTTGAAGTTTTGTCCACTCCTGACTTTTCTGGACCTGCCAACTTTGGCAGACTGGGAAGCAGTGACTTTAGCACACCCTGTGTAAGATGAGCTGTAAAAACCATAAATATCTTAATTCTGTGCATAAGAAGGGAAAAAGTTGATTGCAGGCTTAAAAAAAAGCAAATGGAATTTTAAATCTTTGAAAACCCTTTTCATGCTTTTACAGTCCTTTAAAGCTCAGCTTACTGGTGCCTATTGCACACTCCAGTCTTCATTCTCTCCCTCTCGTTTCTCCTGAGCTGAGTGCAAACATCAACATAGTCCATTAAATTAGACATCTGATAAAAAAGCAGGCTGAAATAAAAGTGCCTATTCACCCGTAGCCAGGCTTCATTGTAACATTATGTTTCTCACATTTTTTTTCTTCCTCCAAGGTGAAGTAAATTACATAGAAGTACCAATAACAAAATAACAGTGCGTGTCAGAAAACCCTCTGGGAGAACACTCTTGAAAGCTGAAGTTTACAAATTATTAGCTTAAAGAACAAGGTCCCAGGAGACTAGATTGTTAGCAAAACAATATTGGTCTCAAACGAAGTAATACATTTAGAAGCTAGGAGAGGTGTTTAACCTCTTTTTCTTCTTAAAGGTAGCCACAAAAAGCTTATGATTTCTTCCTTCAGTCAAGAGACTAATATTTCTACTAAATCGGGTAAATGGAAGCTCTTCTTGTGTAACTGAAAAAAAAATCTGAGCCTAAAATGATTTTTAGTAATATTTTAACCAGACACAGTTTCTGAGTCCATTCGCATTGGATGGTTTCACTTGCTGCTTCTTTTAAACATTCACGAAACTTGAACCAGAAACAAGGACTGGTCTCATTTTTCCGACTGTATACCTCGTAAAGCTACACTGAAAAAACATTATAAAGGGATTTATTGAGCTCGCAGAAATTAGGAGAAGGCTAGTATTACAGCAGCCCTTATGATCGTTAACCAGTCCTATGTCCCATTATCGCCTTCATGTTCTCCCATATCATAAGCTTTTACACTGCGTGTATCTCGTATGTGTGTCTGCTACTATTTTCCTATAGGTTCCTTGATCTACTGTTGCACAGAATAATTCTTTGTTGGGTGTAAATCTGTGTACTCTACTGAGGGAAGTGGTATTTCCTTGGATCACATTTTTGAGGATGTCAGAATGTGTTTAGAGAATGAGTCAGGAGATTGCAGAAGGAAAAATTCAGGGTTAAGATAGGTGAATGATGCCCTAGAGTACTGACTTTTTGCGCAGTACTGGGCAGTGCATTTACAGTCCAGGCTTCTTATAAGTGAGTTCCTGTTTTTATGGCTGCCTGGCTCCTTATCTTATTTACTGAATGCTTCCAGAGATGAATGGGAACTGTGTTTTGAATACAGAAACTATTATATAATACGAAAAATTCTCAGAAATACGTCTTAGTTTTCTCATACTGTACCTTTCAAATTAGTAGATGTATTTGACTCTACGCTCTTTGTCTTGCTCTCTTCCTTAAGGAAGTTTTATTCAAATACATATTTCCATAGCTTTCAGATACTGTGGTGATTAATGTTAAAAGCTCACAAAGAAAAGAATAGATAGGAGAATTTCAATAGCTTGGAGTTCAGAAGTTTTGGTATTGTACATCCTGAACAAAATGCTGTGCAGCTGCTCATTCAAAAGCATTTCTAAGTGGCGCCTATTGTATGTGCTAAAGGAGAAAGGACCCTGCAGTGAAATACTGTGCGCTCACTTCATTAAGCCCTATGCTGTGCAAGTGAAGAAATGGTGAAGTAAAGGTGGACTTGCGAGGTAAAAATTTCCTTGTGGATTTTCCTTCATTTTGCAGCTCCTTATTTTTTTGGTTCTTAAGGTTTTTGTTATGTAGGTGAAGCTGTAACTCAGAGGGATGAAATTTCTGCCTGTCTTCCAGCCGTGAGAAATCCATATTTCCCAGGCCAAGTTTGAAAACGGCATGAGCTCTGCTGGATGGCAGCACTGCTTCAGCGTGTTTTTTCCCAAGCCTCCCTGCTCCTGACACGTCTTGCCAGTCTTTTCCCCAGCTCAGTTTTTTCTTCCTTGGTGGTGGTCCCAGGCCTGTTCTCATTGTTAGGGATCTCATCCGTAATGTGTTTTTTCGGAGGTCCTGGTGTGCACGACGCACCCTAGCCCGTCATGCTCCCCCTAGTCTCTGTCACTCCATGGTTCCCACCCCAGCGTGGCTAATCCCAGCTCCTTGTGAAGTCCCGCCATGGATTTCAGACTCCCCCTTCCCTCTGTCCTTTGATACTACCAATTTCTTCCTCTAGATCCTCCCCCCTGTGCCTCCAGTTCCCCATTTCCCTACCACGTCCCCAGGCTCACAGCAGACGTAGCATGACTTTGGAGTTGGGTTACCCTGGCGCATCAGCAGTGGCTTGGCTGTCAGGAAGAGAAGACAATTGGCATTTTTCCCCCCGCCTCGATTTCCTTATTTTAATGAGGAGATAAGGTGTTTAGTCACCTTCTCAATGGTATTTTCAAATTTGTGAAGGAGCAGTTCTGTGGTCCGTAAGCAGTAAGTACTGCTGTTAATGAACAGAAGGGGATAAAACCGAAATGGAGTTAATAGTGGTGGGCTAGAGCCAACACTCAAGCAGTCTTCCACAACGGTGCAGGGAGGCTTTCAGGTTGTTTTAGGGCAGAACATTACTCCAGAAATCTAGCAATGCTTTTCTTTGCAGTGTTGGCCCTTAAGAATGATCACAGGGGAAGGCAATTCAGGCTCGATTTGATGTCTCCCAACATTTGTTTTCTTCATTGTGAAACTCAGTACTGTGTGTTCTGAGCTCTGCAGAGCCGATGCGTGCTGCCATCTGTGTAAGCTGCCATATGTTTCCTTCTGCTTGCCACAGCCAGAAACTGTCGATGCCCTTTCCATGGAGTTATGCATACCAATAGGAAGATTATCAGTCTTAATATCAGAATAAAATTTCTTTGGAGGAGTGGGGAGGAAAGTGGAGGTTTGCCAGTTCTTGCACACTCCTATACATGTTTGCCATTTGTAGTGTGTGAAGGTAGTCTTCCTGCAATTTGGCTGCTGCAGTTACTGCATGAGAAAGACCTTGCTGTGGAGACAGCAGGTGCTGTGTATGCAGGATGATTTTTTTTTCTTACTGGTAGATATTTTATTCTAAATTTTATACTTCTTTCTTTTTGCAATGCATAAGGAAGATGCTCTGACCTCTGGTATAAAACCTCACTTGACTTCCTAGCAGTGATTCTTCAGAGAGTTTCTTCTTCCTGTGCATCTGAGTAGCAGTTCAGAGGTGCATGGATTCATGCCCCTATCTTTCATTGTGTCTATTTTTATCTTGATAAATAATATGTAAATATACTTTGGCAATGTATGCAAGTAGTCAATGGCGGGCACCCACAGTTTCTCATGGATGTCATTTTTTCCATGTGTATGTATGTAAAGTAAGTAAACCTCTTGAAGAATCTCTTCAAAACCATTGCTAGGCAACTTTTACTGTAAGAGTTAAACATTTGAAAAGTAGAGTTGCATGCATGGTTCTCATGAGCCTATTTTTAGTTTCTCTTATGGGAAGAATGGCAAAAAATAGACCAGGACCGTGACTTTGGATTTAGTGTGCATAATGTTTATAGGTTAGCTGACAGGAGTGTGTACATGTGTATGTGCCACAGTACTTTAGTACTACACTTCCTGTACACTCATTAACAGGACCCGGGGCAGAGCTATTGTAGCTTGAGTGATCATAATACCAATTTTAGCATGCTGTTACAAAATGTGTCACAGTTCTGAAGGTGTAACCTTCTTAGGGATTACTGTCATGAAAGATCTGTATTTCTTTAATGAGAGACTTTTTTGAATTAATTTCTAGGTTTGCTGAGAGGGCTTTACTCTGTCCCCCCTATCCCCTTCTACAGAAGCTGGAGACTGAGGGGAGCAGCACAAGGTTTGGTTGCACACTTATTCAGATAGTGCGCCTCCAACCTGCAAGCCTCGTGTTGCACATTTTAGACTCACATAATTTCAAAGAAAAGGATTAAAAAGAGTCTTTCTGAATTTCTCACTTTTTTGGCTTTTGTCATGACCTGCTTTCTGTACTGGTTTTCTGAGTTTTGTTTGCTTTGACGGTACATACTTAGACTGGATGGCTAGTGTTTCAAAAGCGTAAATTGAAATCCTTGTATAACTGTATGACTCCAAGAGCTGGTGTTCTTAAAGTACTGGTACTTTTCAAATCATTGCTGCAGGGATCCTGTGAGAGATAGGAGCATAGAAACTTGTTGTCTTTTATCTGGGGGAAAAAAAATTAAATGCTCAAAATTTTAACAGACTAACTCTGGTAGCTATTACATTTTCCATGGAAATACCTGCCTGCTATTTTCCAAGTCACTTTCCATTACAGCTGCTTCCTTGCTAAATAAAATGTGTGCCGTGTTAGTGACTTACTAGCATCTAAAACAAAGAAATCAGTGAGCATCTGAGCAAGGTTCCCCTTCCTGTGGACTTCACACTTCTACGCAGTTTGAATCCTTTAAAAAGATAGGGTAATGCTGAAGCAAAAAAATCATCTTATTCCCCTCCTACTCCCCAAAAAGACAGAAAAGAAAAAGCCCCAATTTCATCAAGTGGAGGAAGAATTGAAAATGTTTCAAGGGTGCCTCCTCCCCTTTCAGTTTTACAGTTCTTTTACAGAAAATCTACACTGAAAAATCCTTGAAATATTGACTTACCTGAAAATGAACAAAGATCTAGCTCTTTGCTGTTCATTCTTTCTTGGGAGGTTGTATATAGTAGCTGTTCTGTCTGTAGAGCAGAGCTAAACTGAATGTGCAGGAATTGGTTGTTCAAAGCTCACTCAATTGGCCGTTAAATTAGCAGATTACTCCAGTAGCTCACAGAGTGAATTTCTACCTTACCCTCATTTTCCCTCCCATCTCTGTCATTCTGTGATTATGGGTGAGGGAGTAAGGAGGACAGGCAAACTTCTCCTTGCCTCCAAACTCTCAGGCAGATGGAGGAGATGTGCTGGTCATTCCAGTTACAGCTCCAAATTTGATCCTGGACCATTTAAGATGTCACTGTCACGAGTGTTTCTGCCTTCTCTGTGATTCCAGCACTGCAACAGCACACAGATTTGAGAAGCCATTTTCCTCACAATTAGTGGATACAAATTAAAACAAATAAACAAACAAAAACACTGTACAAAGCCAGATTGGGATGGTAAATTGTGAGGGTGCGGTAACCATTTTCCTTTTAAAAAACTGACTTCATCAGACAGCTAGTTCCATTTCTACTCCGATAAATGCTTACACCCACTGTATTGCATGCATAGTGTGCATTTCCTTTCCATTTTGTAAACAGTGCATGAAACACTCAAAAGACATTGCCTTGCAAAAACTGATGATTGGCCTGTTAGAATTGCAGAATTACTGCTAGTAATTAGGTAGAGAACCAGACTGAGGAAAGCAAATACTTGGTGGTCTTCATGTAAATAAGTATATTCTCCTTCTCCCAAGTGTAAAAGCAGCAAAAAGGCCTTTGCAAGCAGAGAAGCGAGTTAAATAGCCCAGCTTTTCGAGCGATGGTAAGGAGAAGAAACAGCAGAGCCTGATGCGCTGTTTCCTTTTGCCCCCCTCCTCTCCCCTCAGCCAACCTACATTTCTTGGCTCCGTTCAGCTACGAGTCTGTTCGGGCTGTGACGTAAATGACTCACAGCAAGTGACCCCCGTGGCAAACCTGTAAAACATTATACAGCATGAATAAGAACTCTCTTATTAGGGCTGCAGCTGGCTGGATGCAGACATATGGCAGCAAGGATGTTTTGGAAGAACGGCACTGCTTGACAAAGAACCCAGTCTCCCGATAAAGGTTTATACTGGCACTTTCCTGTGTTTATAATAGTGTATGCCAGGGGCATGGCCTCTTTTTTCATCATATTGTTGTTTAACTTTTTTTAAACCTAATCAGCTCTTAGGTTGAGGAGTCTGAGAAGCAGAAACTTGATATCTATATTATTTTTTTCTTAGATTTCTCACACTGGAATTATCCTGTTATAACTGCCTACATTCAGATACATTTCATATATAAATGAAATCAGTTTGTCAGGAACAATTGTTTCTGTTATGAGAAGGAAGTTTTATTTTTGAGAACTTTCTCAAAAAAGGCAAAATGTCACCTGGATTTTTTAAAGATATTCAGGCATGATTGCTTGCTTATTTTTCTCAATGTTAGTTTATTATTACAGGGTAGTATAGTCATGGTTGTTTTCAAGGAGGACTACTATTTGAGTGTATTTTTAAAACCTCTTTTACTTGCAACCCAAAAATCTCACTAACAGTCAGTTTAAACTTTTCCTAGGCCTAGGCATCTGGGCTCTGGTTTACGACCTGCACAATCACACTGATCTTCTATGAGTAACATGGCTAACTGGTATTTTAAATGGTCCTACTTGACCTTTAGCAGTGATTCAGACTGATTGATTAGTTAAATCCATATTTACATTAGTAGCCAGAGAGATTTTTAGTCTAGTGTATCTGCTGCTTTGGGGTTTTGTTATGTATGGGACAGTACGTAACAAGGGACAGCCCTTAAGGTCCCAGTTGTAGGTTGGGACCTGCTGTTCTCAAAGCTGCATAAAAGCAGAAGCGAAGGATGCTTTCTGCTGCCCCGAGGAACGTGCAACCAAACAGTCTTAACTTTGAGGCAAGTTTCAAATTGAACTGGTTCAGCAAAGCCCCCTTCCTATATGATATGCAGAGTATAGAAGTGCAGCTATAGGAGTACAGTCTTCCCATGCAGAGCTCCATAGTCCAAAATGAAGTGAGCAGTTTTTATGGCTTTTTGCAACTGCGCTGAGGCAGCTCTTTGGCTGCTCAAGGCCGAGCTGTTAGTGCTGTAGAGACTGTGTCCTCTTAGAGCTATCAAAATTCTCTAACAGCATGTAATACTCACTTTGGTGCAAATCTGTAGCAGCCAGTTTGATGGATAATGCACTGTGTGAGGAAGAACCTGAAAATAAATACTCACAGATTAAGAAAAAGCAGTAAGAGCTAAAAAGAAATCTGAGCTCTTTCTTTCTTTCTTTACTGACTCTTTTTGGGATACAAATTAGCCTCTTCTTCTTTACTTCCTCCATATTTTGGGTTGGCACTAAATTTCCTTTAATTAAATCTACAGCTATCTGAAATACATGCACAAAATATCTGTATTCTGAAAAATCCTTGGCAGCAAAATACTGGGTTTTGAATTATCATGTTTCAGTTTCCTTAGCTTTATCTTCCCTGTGGTGGAAACAGTCTGCATAGTGATAAAGGGCTAAACAGTTTTCAAGATGCATTAAAACCCCTTGGTTCCTCTGTACTTGCTGATGAGATTCCTGGGTTATTGGGGGTACTATTTCAAATCCTGGTGCAGATTGCTTTTTGTCTTTATTTCTATAAAATCTTGGCTAATAGTCCACACAAGAATGGAGAACCCAAAGCAAAAGCCAGAAGAGCTAGGTTTGCAAAGCATAGGATATGTTTCATACACCTCATGAACCAGGAGGGATCCTCTGTAAAACTGAATCATTGCTCCTTGGGCTATTTACAGGCATTTTTATCTAGCTAAGTAAGGAGCCATTACTGTTTTCAAGTTAGTTTCTACCATGTCTGTGGGACAGGCTTTTTCTATGGGTGTCAACCAGGAGCTGACAAAAATCATGAATTAACTTCACCCTGATGTAGCTAGTCCTGTGGGTCTGTCCTTCTATAAAGCAAAGCTACTGCTTACTCCTGTTTTCACTGGGACTTGGTGGCAACAGGAGGAGATTTATGAAGAAGAATAAAGCACATAAACTGGCCAAGTAATCTTTGTCTCTTGCTAGCTTGCTTAATTTAAGGATGGATTTTGCACGCCCTAGGTTGCAGCATTGCCTCTTAAATAAACCAGAGAACATTTTGCTCTTCACAGAGCAGTTGGGTATATCAACTGGACAAAAGGGCGAGCCATATGCCCTGTCTCTCCTTGTCTTTTTCTGACTTCTTTGGAGTAAAAACAAAAGGCCACTCATGGCCTAGCGCACTCAGGTTGTCTCTGGTAGGTTGTGATAATTCAGGTGGTCCTGAGACTTTCCATGGCTATTATTCAGTAAAATTTTCTTTCTGCAGAGGTGCCATCCGTTGTGGTTAAATGCAGGCTGGTATTTATAAGATATAATATATTAAAGTAATAGTTTGAGACTCAAAAGACTTTAATACCACTCTCTTGTTTAAGAATTGGGCAGGAAATGTGTTTTCTCCCTGGTAGGTCAACCTCCCTATCCAAAGGCTTCATCCCTCCTGCCTACCTAATCATTGGGGGGGGGGGTAGTGCCTTTCTAGTAGCCAAGCCTCTCCCCCCCCTCTTTTATTTATTTATCTTTATTTTTTTTGCCTCCTACGTGCTCTTGCCAGCCTGTTTATGTTAGTTCGGAGCTGCTAATGCGTCCAGCCAGGCAAAGAGCAAGCAGCTAAACCGGGTGGGCAACCGGTGAGCAGCACGGCCATCGCTGCGATGTGCACAGGGTATGTTTGGCTCCAAGTCAGTGTGTGAGCAGCATTTTGCTGATATCTGTACAAGTGAAATTCCTCCCTGCTATGAAATCCTAGACCTCTGACTCCCCCACATGCAGCAAAACAAAAACAGCCATCTGCTTGCCATGTTCTTAGTACATTTCTGTTTGGGGTTTGTTGGGTTCATTGGGGTTTATTTTTTTGTTTTTTGTTTCCCCCCCCCCCTTCTTCCAAGAAAGTTGACATCCCGCTCCCAACCTCTTCCTCCTCTTACAAAATTAACTCTAGATGGTAATTGCAATTAAAAAGGTCCCTCCAGGAATGGCTGCTGCTGTGCTGCGTCTGGTCCCAGCCGTGGGGACGATAACGGGCCGGCCGCGGTGAGTCAGCCCCCGGGCAGGCGCGCGGCTGAGCCGGCGCTGGCGGGAGATGGCTGGCGAGGTGTGAACCGCAAACAGGAGGCGATGCAGCCGGGATCCCAGAGGCGTTGTGCGCCGCTCGGTTGCTACGCGACAGGCAGCGCCAGCTAGCTAGCTGAAGCGACCGCCTAGCTGAAGTTTGTAGCCCAGACCTAGCCCGCTTTCCAGCGTATACCTTGCTGCTCTGCTGTACGAGCTCCAAGGATGCTCCCCCCTTCTCCCCTCGCCTCCCGCGGAGCAGCGAGAGCAGAGCGAGCGGTTGGCCTGGACGGGGCTCGCTGTGCCCCCGGGCTGGAGACCAGGCCGCTGCCCTCGTTCCGTCTTTGCTCTCCGACGTCGGCCTCCCGCGAAGCCCGCTGGGCCCTCCGTCCTCGCGGCTTCGCTCTTCCCGAGCCTCCCGCCCCTCTGCGCGTGACGGGCCGCTCGGCTGTGCGTTGGCGGCGACGCCGAGGAGCTGGGGGCGCTCCGGCGGCAGGGCCTCTGCCGCATCCCTGCCCCGTCCCTGCGACCCTAACTGAGGGCCTGTGGGCTCTCCAGACCTTTAGAGGAGGTTTCCTGGAGGCTCGGTGCAGGCTGCTCCCCGCGGAGGTGAGGCTGCCCCGGGAACCGCCGTCAGCCCTCGCGGGCGAAACGCTGCCGGCGCTCGCTCCCTCCCTCCCTCCCTCCCTCCGTCGCCCGCTGCTCCCCCGCGCGTGCGTCTTGCGGCTCTCGACCTTAGGAAGATCGACGGTCCGTAAGGTCAGGAAAATTTGGCCGCATTTTCTGCATCGAGAGCTACTCCCACAACTGCAAGGAGTTGCAAGGAGGGCTGTGGAGGCATTTCAGGAAAGATTTTTCCAAATGCAGCTCGCGCTTTTTTTTTTTTTTTTTTTTTTTTTTTTCCCCAAGCAGAAGCCGCCTGAATATTTGGAAATGCTCAGTAAATGAAATTTCTTTTACTGCAACGGCAGCAAACTTGATTTGGGTCAGTAAACCCTTTAGAGGTTAAAGACTTTAAATTTTTTTTTCCAGATTTTTAATTCCAAAATGATGCAGTGAAACAAAAATGAAATGCTGTTGTCCCTAGATATTGAATCAGGATGTTGTGGTGTCTTAGAAATGCCTTCTTTCTAACTCCCAGTCTTTGCATCCAAAACAAAATCCTTAGCGAATTCAGTTTTGAAGAAACCTGTTTTTAATTCCTCTAGTCAACTCTACCAGTTGTGTTTTTGGCTTATATGCAGGTGCTCTTTGCATGCTGGTTATGGCTTCTCTACGAGCTGCTTCGCATCTGCCTGAAACCGCTTTTGTTGTTGATTATAATTCCTCAGAAGTCTGTTTCATGAACAAAACAAAACAAGAAGACTTCACGTGTGTAAGCGTGTGAAGGTTTTATGAGCAATGGTGTCTGTGTAGTGCATTTTTAACTCTCTCTCATGCTCTCAAAATAAACACTTAACATATATTTGTGCAACAAGGCAGTAAGTGAAGTGAGAGGAATTCTCATGCCGATCTGTACTGTTGCAAGAGCAGATATCTAGGCAGTGGGTAAGCTACTGGGTAAATTTTCACATGCTTTCTGACCTTTCTGATGCTGGCATTGCCCAGTCTTCTCAAGTAGCAACTGAGATAATTTGGCCCTTGAGATAAATGAAGAGAGATACCGTTATTTTTAGTGTTCTCTTCCTTTAGTTCTGGCATTTTGTTCTGTCCTGCCCATCCTCCTGCTAAAGTGAAGGGATGTAGCTTGTTTATTATGTTTTACCGTATCTGCTGTCCTGGCTTTTGATACTAGGCAGAGCTGAGGTTAGCCCTTCAGAGGCTTTCCCACCAGTGTATTGGCAACCCTCAGCCTTCTGGAGGTCACACATCAGTTAAAAATCCTCAGTTTTTGATCCTAGTATTTATTTTTTTTCCCCCTTTGCAGTCTGGGGGTTAAAAAAAACCTTCCTTTCTGTCTTAGAGCAAGTTTTATTCTTTTCTTTCTTTCTTTTTTTTTTTTCCCCTTTTTTCCTGCAATTCAGATTCCAGGAACTGAAATTTCTAAGAAAACTTGAAATGCTGTGAGAGTGTTGTCACTGCAGGTACCATCTGTGCAATTGCAGAAAACGGATGCGTGTTCACCTCCATAACTTGCAATAACAGTACTTAGTAATATCATCTTAAGATTACAATAACAGTACTTAGTAATACCATCTTAACACGTTCAAAATACTTTGAGCTTATCTTCTTTTACATGTGTGGCCACTACTTATGTATTCAATCCCTTATTTCTTGACCTGTATACTTAAAATTGTGGAAAGTGCTGGTAGTGTTACACCTATGGAGACAGAACGCCACTTTTTAGTCATAAAGCCAAGAGTATGAGCTGTGACATTGATGCCTGTGACCATCTCTTCCTTGATTTTGCACTCCAGTTTGCCAGTGAGAAAGGAGTTTTCTGTCCACTGTGACAGACTGTTCTATAGTTAGATGGTGAGAACTGAATTTCCTCCCATCAAACTTGCTTCATGTAGGCAGCTTCCCAATCCACACTGACCTTCATGAATTTCTCTTTAACCAGTGTTGGTGTTTTAGCATGAACTGTCTTTCACTGAAAACAAATGAAAACATCAGTTCCAGGATCACAGAGCATGTGTGTGGTGGGGCACACGGATATGTGGGAAGAAAAGCATTAGGTTAGGAAAAATATTTAGGATATATACATTCTTATTTACGTTCTATATTTAGATATGAGAAGGGAAGTTATTTTTTTTAGCTCCTGCAGTTCTCTCAAGCTCATAAAGCATCAGTTTCTCAGCCTCTGTCGCTGTTACCTAAACTGAGGTTGTTGGTGGCCCTGGTTCCTCTTCAAGGAGGCTTTGTTCCAATAAAGGACCCATTGAACTTGCCAAAGACAGACCAGCACGAGCACCAAGCATATAGCTTGTTAACCCACTGTGTATCACCTGACAACATATTTATGGAATATGGGTATATTGATACTGCTCAACTAAGTGAACTGAAATTATCTAAGATTTTTCTTTTAGAAAATGGAATTTTGCAGAAAATTAGGAGAAGAAAATACTGTGCAATTTATGGAGCTGTTGCAGTAAACATTTTCATGACAGAGATGACTCACGCACCTCAATCATTTGCTTTTGGTGAATAACCCGGAAGCTTCATGAGAACACTTTTTTTCTTCTGGCATTTTGGCTCTTCTTCCCTTCTGTTCACTTTTCATCGCTGTCTCCTGGTTCAGAGCGGAAATGGGCTGAATGGCTTTAAGTGTTGAGGAAGGTTCAGTTTGGATCTGGGGTATAGCAACTGGATTTTTACCTTTTCCAAGTAGTTTTCTCTAACTAAAGTCCTTCTAATTGAGTATAGAGGATTGCAGGATGCCTTGATGTTCATCCACAGGTAGTGGAGAGAAACTTCCATTGTTTTTGTTGACTGTGAAGGTCCTTTAAGTTTTCCACCTCTCTTGTATCGCTTTAGTGCTGTCTTAAAACGGCAGGCTGTTGATATTTGGAGCCTGTCCTCTTTTTGATATTTAGAAGGCTGAACAGTAAATTTTCAGAAAGACTGATAAGATCTCCTAGCAGCTGAAAACGAGAATAATTCTGTTCCCTGGTGAATGCTCCTGACTCCCCCAAAAAAGAACTTGGATATATAAATAGTTGATCAAAAATAATCCTATGGTCTGATCCCATGAACTTAAAATATTTCGTTTCTATTCCTAGTTTTGCAGGATTCTGCTGGATAAATGCCTTGATTCTCCATTTGTGAAATAGAGATAAATCAAAATTTTTCTCATGAAGGTCCTGTATGATTTAACATGTTTGTACAGTGCTATGGAAATAAGTGTTTTAGAAGTGGTTGCTACTAAGATTTCTCTGATTTTCAGTGTTTTTCAGGAGGGAGAGACTCAAAGCTGTCTTAGAGAGAGTCAGACTAATTGTGTTTAACTCAGTCTCCCAGAAGATCCATCTGGCTCCCATACATAGGAGGAAAAGCAAAGAACAACATCCAGGCCACAGTGAATTGATGAAAATATAGATATTTGCATTAGTGGATCAGGATTATATCATTAATCAATGAAGATCTGGATATCTCTTAGTCATAGGATGAGGTGTGTACAGCTGTTTAGCACTTAATGGCGTTGGTTTTTTTTGTTTGTTTTTTTTTTGGTAGTTAGAAATATAAATACCTTTCCATCTGGGCTGTCGTAGTTAGAGCAAAGTAATGTATCGTAGTGTCTACTGAAATAACGCTTCCACTGAAGAAAAATAACATTTTTACACAAGCCGGATGTAAGAAGATGAAAGAAAGATATTTGTGACACAGGAAGAAGAGGCTTAAATTACTTTTTCAGCAGAAAAGGATGAGGCTGAAGACATTGTAATGGGATTTAATAGTAAGGAAGACTATTTCTGACTGAGTGCTGAAGAGCTTGTCATAGAAAGAGGAAATACTTTTTTTTAGGGGCGGGGGGGAGGGAGGGTTGATCAAATTTGTTTAAGAAGTACAGTTCAGCAACACTCAAAATTAGGTTATGTGAGAAATAAAATTCTGGAAAAAAGGCCGGTGGTAGAAAGAGAGTAGCTGCTCATATAAACGAAAGCAAATTCCAGAGCAAGGCACTTAGAAAAGGAAGGCTAACTTTCCATATTGAAGAGACGGGCCTTTTGGTCACACGAATGTTTAGCCACAAGCGTGCTGTTTAATTTTGTGGAAGCCAGTTTCCCGAAAGATAGTTTTGTTGAAATGGCCTTTTCCATTGAAAATTCTTCCAACTAAGAATATTGCGGCAGCTTTTGTGTGACTCGGTTCAGCAGACCTAAAATCGGGCTTCCAAGAAGCGGGGGATGGAGCAGCCACGAGCCTCTCAAACCCACTCCTATCTTCCACCGTCAAACTCAGCCCTGCTAGAGCTGATGCCATCCAACCCGATCCTCTTCACACTCGCTCCCCAGTGCTGCCCGGGATATTCATTCGCGCCGTGACACCCCGCCAGCAGCGCGTGCCCCGTGTGTCCCGTGCACGGAGACTGTGACAGAGACTGTGCTGCTCCCAGGTTCTGGCTTTGCTGTTATTGCTGGTGCTGCGACGCTATGGAAATACCGCTCAGGGGGCAACGCGGACCAGAATACTGGCAGGCAGGGGAAGGTGTTTTAGGGTATCCCTCTAAGACGATAAGCGTGGGGCTATTACTTTAAAAATAAAATCTTGGAAATAAAGCTTCTAGAGAGTCATACTTGGTGGGGAAAGGCAGGATTTAAAATCGTGGAGATATGGCAACCAGGGTAGATTTTTTTTTTCTTTTCTTTTTCCACTTGGGGGGGGGGGGGGGAGATGTGCACAGCAGCGGGCGCGCGCGATCCGGAGCAGCAGGAGGGCGCGAGCAGCGAGCGCTTGCCAGCGCAGACGCCTGCCTACCTGGGGATTGCTCAGAGCCCTGCCTCCATGCCTCTGAAGCATGCATTTGCAAGGACGACTAGCCAAGCTCCCCAGTTTGCTGCTGGACGGGCATCCGAGCCTGACGCAAGCGCCCTTCCTAGCACCGTTGGAGGAGATGCAGGAACTGGGCTGCTTGGGCAAGGGCTGGGGGACACGTGTCGTGCTGGAAGATCTCACTGAACTGATTTAATTAGTTCTGTTTCAGAGGATCCATTTTTGCTCGGGTCACCGCTACATTTATCTATTGGCTTTTCCCCCCCTCCCTCCTAGCAATAGACAAATGCTGGGTGATAATTAATTTGGCAGATTGATTGAGATTGGGTGGCAGAGAGGGAAGTTTCCCTGGATGAGTGATGAAGTGTTGCTGGTCGAGCTTAAAGTGAATGGTCTGAAATAGAAAGTAGTTAGTATAAAATCCCCCCAGGGGTGTGTTTAAACTGAATGTGCTTTGAGTTTTGACATTGAGTTTTTTTGGTGAGCTAGCAGGCTGTACAGCGTGATTTTAGGACATTTGTTAGCTGAGACCTAGCTGTTGAAATGTCAAGGCTTGTTCTTCTGTGTGGCGAAACCTCAAAGCTAGGAAAGCGGGGTGCTGGCAAAAGCATTAGCTTGTTTGTCTGGGTGTTGTGCTGCAGTGGGCTTTGGCGAGGGGAAGCGCTCTCCTTCCCGGGCCAGCCCCGGGAGCCGAGGCTTCCCCCAAGCAGGCGCAGTGGGAGACGGCGCTTCTGGGCCATCGCCGCAGCGCGGTGGCTTGGGAGAGGTCAAACTCTCTCTACCTTCAAATTTCATTATTAAAGCTTTGCTGACGTTTATGTTTATGCATTTCAGGAAAGCTGTCTGTTGAAACTGCAAGAAATGACGTTTTTGGCTTTTTTGTTTTTCACCTGAATCGTGTTCCTTGTAGGATTTCCATTTTAGGGGATGGGGTTGAGACAAGGATGACTTGGAGTGGTATACACTTACCCACTGGGAGTCGAATTGGGAAATTCCCATTTTTGTTTGTACAGGCTGCCAGAGTGCTCAGCTGTTAGTTTAATACACTTATTAACCTAATCGAGGCTAAGTTGCCTTCAGTGTGGCCTTCCATCTTTAGTATTGTGGGTGATTTACCTAAAATTGTCAGAGCTTGACTGAAAATACCTTAAAAGCCTTCCTGCTGTTTCAGCAGGTTTTCAATTGCAATGCAAAAAGACATCCCCTGTATCTTCAAGGAACTGATTTCTTTGGAAATGGAAACCCTCCTGTGTGCTGATAACCAGCTGAAAAAAGTGTGTCATTTTTGAGGCCTGTGTTAAAAAGACCAAGGAAACTCTGTGTGTTACGCTGGGATCTCTACAGAGATGGGTAGGGAGAGAAAAACTATGCACTGCAGAAAGAACAACATTTGCAACATAAAATACAGAGCTGAGTTCTTGTATAATAAAAGTATTTAGATTCCTTTCAAAAATAATTAATAGGCATTAGATACCTTAAAAAAATGCTTTCAGGCTGTATGCTAACTTTGCTACAATAGATAGCTAGTTTTATCAAGCCGGTGCCAGGTTTGCTATTGTGACTGGGGTTCTTAATACATAGTTAATGATTCCCAATGGAAAAAGAGCACATAAGCTTGCTGACTTTTTCTAGGAACATAATTACACCCGAATGGACTTGACTGTGTAGCTTTAAAATCCATTGACTTAATGTGTCTACTTTGAATAGTGAGCAATTTTCTTATTTCTAATATTCTCTCTTTTTTTTTTTTTTTTTGCTCTTTTTGCCAGCTTGTTGTTATGTAGGAGTCTTGATATTGCTGTGTTGCCCTGCCCCCCCCCCCCCCCCCCCCCCGCTGCATAGGAGTCTTCTCTGGGGATTGCTGCCAATGAATTATGGCCAAATGTGGGGAAAGGAGAGAATCTGTGCCCTCAGTTTTTATCTTACTAGCATGGATATATATATATATATATATTTTTAGGGTGTTGATTTTCATGGACATGCCCAAAATGGGAAAGTGAGTTTATGGAAAATTGGGTAAACACTTTGACTTGTTAAGTACTTCTCCACCAGATCAACATGCCTAAACTCCATCAGAACATACACTAATCCTACATATCCCACTATCCTAGTATCCACCAGAACAATTGAACAATTTAAGGATTTTGGAAATCCATTTATGATGATTTTACTTGTTTTGTTCATTTGTTGATGAAATATTTTTACTATCATATAAAGATGATAAGCTTAACTTAGGAAGCTTTTACTACAAGAAATCTGTTCTACGTCTGCATGTAGCTCTTTTTGTGACATTCATTTGTATCATTGGGGGTCACAGAGGAGTAAGAGTTGCTTTTCTTTATTAAAAAAAAGAATGCAGTTCCTCTTCTGTATGTTACTACAGCTTTGCCAAAAAAACCTTGTTTTAAAATCCCATCTCATATATGAAAGATTAATAGGGACTTGAGAAATTCAATGATACGACTGAAAATAATAGCAATATGTAGGGTTTTCTTTCACTGCTGTCGTCTGTTTAAGTGGTTGACAAAAATTTATATAAACCCAGATATAGGGTGTGGAGGTGGCTATTCCCCTTCCTTTTCTTCTTCCCACCTACACATTTTATTTAACAGTACCTCCACACTACAGACAGTTAGACCTGCTCATTTTAAGAAACTCCGCGGAGTGGCGAGCACATCAGTCGACCATAAACGACGCTGCTGCCAGTTCCAGTTTGCCGCATCACGCGTCTCCGTGCCTCCTACCCCGCGTAATGACGCTAGGATTCCTGAAGAAGTCAGATGCAGTTTATTGTCTGGAAATATTCTCAAAGGTCATACGCTGCCATGAGAAAAGTCCTCAAAAATGTAGTCTCTCTCTTGCTGTCTCTCCCAGTGCCAGATATGATCTCATGCCTGTTATTCCTTTGGAGCCGAGTCTGCGGTTGAGCGCTGGGGACAGTTTCTGCATCGTGCCTGCAGGATGGTTGTTCCTGTCCCCGCTCAGGCCCTGTACTGCAGGACCAGCCACCTCCCATCCTCACCGAGCGCTTTACTGTCCCTGTGCCCTTCCAGCCCCGCGGCTCAGTGCCATGGTCCCATCTATCTGTCCAGTATACGTACGTTTTTCCTCCGTTTGGTGCAGTCTCTCGTGGTGCTGTGATTCCTTGCTTGCTCTGCCAGGCTGCGAGAGGCGAGGACACAGCTGGCTCAGTGGCTGCCAGTGTCACCAGCTTCAGAGTGCTTAACTCCATCTCCGCGCTGGGCTGCTGCCGCGGGGACGCTGTTCCCCGTAGCTGTGCTCCAGACCCATCCTTTTACCTCGCTGCCCCTGCCTCCAGCGCAGAACAACGCCAAGTGTCCAAACGAGGGTTTAGCCCTCCTTTGGCTGGCTGCGCCTCAGGTTTAAAATCACCTCTCTGCTTCCAGCTGTTCTCCAGCAGCCCTCAAAACTTTGACACAACCTACTTGACTAGGAAGCCGCTAAAAGCACTTCTATCTATTTATTTTTTTCAGGGAGCTTGTGTGTGTGTGGTTTTGTTGTTGAGGCTTTGGAGTTTTTTCCTTTTTTTGTTTTCTTCTCCTCCCTCCTCCCCCCCACCTTTGGTGATCACCCTCCGAACAGAGGCTGACCTTGCTGTTTCGCAGGTCTCCAAAGCATCAGGAGAGGCCGGGTGGAGGGTTGCCTTCCCCCGAACTCCACAGCTGAAGGACATGAGCAGGCAAGCGTGCAGCTCACGCATCTGGCTGAGCAGCACAGGTCTGGCGTCTCATGCTTTACGCTGACCCTGGGAGTTGGCGAGTGGCTGTGGAAAAGGGATTGTTTTTCCAAATACTGGAGCATTTCACTGTCTGTGCATTATAGCCTGCACATGCCTACACGTGATCACGGTACGGTCGTGCTCACCACGCGGCTGGGAAGAAGCCTCCTCACTTTGAGTAGCCGCAGGGCGAGCTACGGCTGTGCTGTTTGATGGAGGAGGTGGTCCGCACAGCCAGGCAGTTGTTCTCCCACCATGTTATCAGGATCCGGCAACGCTGGATCTCAGCAGCTATTACCCGCTTAGCTTCCCTCTGCCGATGGTGTCCACCCCAAAAGAGCATTCCCAAAGTTAGTCAAGTCAGTAAATCACCTCATTTGTCTCGATTACTAGGAAAGTGCAGGGAGCAGTGCATCAAATAGAAGGAATCCTACTCAAAATAGCATGTACAAAATATACTGCTAGTTTCTGTGTGACCTGACTTTTGCATATTTGTAAAAATAAATGTTTCTTCTTGAGTGTAATCAAGGAAATAATTTGTACTTTTTTGTTGCCGAAAAAGAAATTTATCAGGGACATTTTGTGCCTACACGGTGGTAACAAGCAGTTTCTTTTTACCAGTGGAAATATGATCCAGACTGAAGCATAGTTAATACCCATTCAGTCAAAGAATATGCATCATACTGTGCACCATTCAGGGCAAGCTGTGAGGAGGCAGTGTCAGGGAACTCGACAGTGAGACACTGTTTCACATCTTCAACGTGTTCATTCAACAAAATCTCTTCGTAAGAGAGAAGATGTTATGCTCATGTTTACATACAGGCTATGTTATTTGGCAAAGGTCAACACCAGCTTCTTTACAGGAAAATGATTGGATGCTTCTATCTAGCTTTACTGGACACTGATTCCCAAAGTGTGAGCAACTTAAAACTGCTGGCTGTCACCCAGCCAAAACTCTTTAAGAACCTCGTTGGTAATTAATTTTGCTACTACTAAGTGCTCTGATTCCTTGCAGGAGTGGTAAAAAGGCTTTTTTTGAAGGTTCTCAGTTGGTTTGGGGAGCTCAGGACATCTTATTCATGTATTGCAGCCAGTTCACGAGAGAATATCGGATACCGAGTATTTGGCTCCCCATCACAGAGAGTGCAGAGGAACTTTTTCTCTAGTGCTCCTGTGTTTTTCTTTGTCCTTAATTTTCATTTATTCACTAGGGCAGAGCAGGGCTCTGTCTAATGTTCTCTGTAATGGAAACTCAGTACTCCAACTGCAATCTAAAATCTTCAAAGTCCAAGGGAAGAAGCTGGTGCATTGCGGGGAAGGTCCCGACAGATGCATTTAGATTGCTTGGTCCCACTTGTTCTCCTTGTGCTTTTTGACCTTTATTTAAATCCCATTAAATAGACTGGCATCCTTTTGCTAGTTTTGGTGAGTTATGGTTGACTTAGCTCACCTTGTCATCACTGTCTAATTATTTTTGTAACCTGTGTTATAAACATAGAAATATATTTCTATATACATTGTGTATATGTAAATATATAACTAAATAAAAATCTAGAGTTGCAGACTCTGTAATCTGAATAGAACTAAAATATGTGCAAATGGGTTTAAAGACTTTTAATAAAATTAAATATCACTATTTTATTGGTCCTCAGAAGTACTTATCATGAAAGGATTTGCTCATTCCCTCTAATAAAACTCTGTGGTGTTATATTTGCTTTTTAAAAAAAATGGTTTCAAAATGCTATTGCATTCTGTCACTTAGGACTCCTTCCTCTTCCTAAGAATAAATGTGTCACTGCTCATAGTGTGAGTGCTTTTTATCAATTTTGCCGAATTGTGTAGATCTTCATAATAAGAAAATGTCTTTTTTATTTGTGTGTGTTTTTTGGGGGGGGGTTTAAGCAACCATGGCATAATTAGTAGTATTGCCAATTCAAGAGTTCAGAAATCAAAACCTAAGCCAGAAAAGATTACCTAAGAGAAAAATAAGTCATTAAAAAAAAAAAAGTTTGAATTCTCCTTCTTTGCTTTCTGTCCTCTTACTTATTTAGAGTTTTTACAGTATGAGTGGGCCACATTTTCCTGCAGTTCTCTAATACTAAGAAGGCTTAAAATTATGATTCATGAAGGTTGATGAAAGTTGAGATTTTTGTGTAATCATATCCCATGGCTTTAATTGAATCACCAGATAGGGGAAGAACTGCATTTAGAGTGGTGAGAACTGAAGACACTAATTTTTAAATGTCTTTGTTCTACTTTAGCGTGGTATTTTAGATGAATGTAGACAGTCCCTAATAATGTTCCTTATTGCTTTGCGGATGTTAGCAGGTATCATTGCATTAGTGTACATCTGGTTTACATTTCAGATGTGGTTTTTACAACCGTGAGGCCTTGGGACTTTATAGTGTTTATAGTGAAAGCTTGAGTTTTAAAGCACAAGATACCACCCTACATGTCGAGTGTGAGCTAGCTCTGTTTCACTTCACTTTTTTGTCTCCCCTTTTAAATTACCTCCTCTTCTACACTCCCTGCTTCGTTGTTTGGTTTGGGGAAGATGTTTAAGCTGCCCTAATCAGCGCTTGCTCAGAAGGAGACGGTGTTTTTGGTGTCAGGGTCTTCTCCGTGCTCTCCGCCCCCCACTTCATATTTGGCAGGGCCAGGGGAGGAAGAGAGGCTGCTTTCCCTCGAGACCTCTTAGTCAATTTGTAGGGGAGAGCGAGCCAGTTGGCGTCAGCAAGGCCAGTGTTTTTATGCATTCTTGAACGTGCAAGAGTTGTTCTGGTTGCTGAAAGCTGCCTTCATCTGTAAGTGTTGAAACTGTCAGAGCTGCATTTCCAGGACAGCTTTAGATGACATGTGAAGTAGATCCTTTCCTTCTGAGCAAGATAGACTCTATGCATGCAAGTTATATGGGAGCATGGGTTTGTTTTTATCCCTCCTTTTCTGTTGTTCATACACTTAGCCCCAGCACTCTCACCAATGAGAGTAAAAACAAGAAGTAATTGGATGGTATGTAGCCTTTTCAAAGGACTCTGGACCAAATCAATTCCTAGTAGTTTTTAGGAGGAGTGCTGGGGTCTGGAACAAACCCTTCTATTAGCAATAAACATAAATCCATGTACTTTCAAGTGCATTCTTGTGTCTGTATCTCCGTTTGCACACGTGTGTCAACTAAATAATATTTCTTTCCATTGTAATGCTTTCAGAAGGTTGGGAGTAGATTCACGCAGATTCTGTACGCTTCTGATCCTTTTTAAAAAATACTGTCTTCATCTCTTGATTTCTCTAAGACTTGTGGGTGTTGTGATTTCTGAGTAGTCAGATGATCAGGCATACTTGCTTTGCTTCTTTCCTGCATGTTGTAGTCCAGCACTTCTCTGTTCAGAGAAGATCTTTCCCCAGTTCAGAAGTTACCTTGCACAGCATGGCTTGTTCACGTAAACAACGTCCTATGGAGGTAATCATCCCTCTGCTGTTCCCTGTCCTGCTGCTGTTGCCCTGGCAGAGTATTTGCTACAACTGCCCTATTTGTATAGTAGTGTTGGTTTGTGTCTTAAAGCTTGATGCCCTTGTACAAATATGATTTATTTTATTTATTTCTTCTCCTGCCCCCCTTTCTTACTGTGCACCATTACAGGTAGGGCATTTTATCGCAATGCTTGAAAACTGGCTAGAATTTACAAGGTCTCTTTTTGTCCTAGCACTCTTCTTTTGCCTTCTTTCATTCACCATTTTGGCAGGTAACAACCAGAGGGTTAGTTCAGTAGAGCCTACAGGTATGGCACAAAGAACGACCAATATGTTGGTGAAATTGTTCTACACTAGGGGCAAGGGATCTGGCAGCAAAAATGCAAACACGTCCGATTCCACAAGGGCATGTTTGTAGAGAGATTAAATGAAATGCGGATTGTGTAATTCGCTATGAGGAGCTAGCAGTTTGCTCGTAAAACTGTGCCAGATTCACTGCCAGAATAAGCAAGGGTTACTCCGTCGGTCTCGATGCGTTTATGACTGCTTGCTTCACCGGTGACTTTGGCCCGTCCTCAGCACGCGATCGTAATAGTTAAATACCGAGAGGTGGAGAAAGGACTAGTTATTATAGCTTTGGGCTCTCCTGTGCGCTGTGCCGTCCCAGCTGTGTCGGCCCCCGGCACGGGAGCAGAGCCGGCCACGAGACTCGGCACCTGCGGAGAAAGCTCCCGAGGACGGAAAGCTTGGAGAGGAGGTGCGAAGCACCGGGCAAGCAGGGGCGAAGTGGGAACAGTACGGGTGAGCAGGGTGTCCCTCCTGGCTGGGAGGGATAGATACCCTTGATCATGCTGGGAATGACAGGTGGTGGGGCTCGTGCTAAATTATTTTTTCTTCAACCAAGCACATTAAGAAAGTGGGCACTGCCTCCCACGCGTGGTCCACGCTGGGGAGGTAAAATTAAAGTTTTCTTAGTGCAGAGTTGCAGGACATGAGGAGAAGGCAGAGACGTAAGGCTTTTGGCCACAGTTATGTGAAGCGCACAGCCTGTGGTGGACGTATCTCTTTGTAGCTTTTTTATTTACTGAAAGACCAGCTTTGATAAACATCAAAGCTCCGTTTAATATAGTAACGAGCAATGCAGTATGGAGAAACAAGTGGGGAAGCCGGGCACAGCCAGTATTTCCACTAGCAGTATCTGGAAAGGAAAAATAACTTCAGTAAAAGTAGCGGTAAACACTAGGTAAACACTAAATGTCACTAGGTGACATTTCTGATATTGGAGTACTGATCTACATGCGCAATTCGTCTCCATTTGTGGGGGAAGTGCAAGTAACGTGTAAGTAATAACTTATAGAAATGAAGGGCCTCGTAGAGAAGAAAGGGATGTGTAGGAAGAGCTGATGGAGAAGATAAGATTTCGTATGAGATGTGTGTGGCTTTGCTGCTTCTTTTCCGAAGTAGCTTTCATCTGTTTTGTCCTGGAATGAGTTTCTAGAGCGATGCCCCAATAACCACAATAAGGCTGAATTGTAAATCTCCTTGCCTGCCTCCGACCTGGGAGAAGGCATTTCCTCAAGGAAAGAACACTGACGAAAAGAAGGAAAAAAGATGATTATGACTGTAAGTCATTACATGTCATACTCATCCTCCCATGTTTCAGTATCAAATTCTTACATTTGCATTAATCTGTGCTTGTATGAATAAGAAAAAGCATTACGCAGCAGAGAATCCCTGAGAAGCTGTACAAACATTAACTCCTAGAGGGGAGCACGTGTCAGCAATCCGGAGGCCGGATTGCAGCCCCAGCCCTGCGTACGGCGCGGCTCCCGCCCTGCTCTGGCCGTGCCCAGGGCCTCGGTGCCGTTTTCCGGGGGGTTTGGCAGCGTGCCGGGCAGGTCTGAGAGCAGCTTCAGCGTCAGCAGTTCACCTTTGCCCATGATCTGCACGTACATAAAGCAGTGATGAAACCTACTGGGTATTATCTCGCCTCTTTATTTTTTCTCCACCGTAACATAGGTGGAAACTGCTGTGTGTTGCTTACGGAAGGAAAGTGAGCGCCTGTTCAAACTGTTAGCATACAGCTATGAAGTGCAGTGGAAAAAAAAAGATGGGGAAAGGGCTTTTGGGGGATTTTTCATAATCCCACACACGTCTGATCGCTGTCCTTACAACACAGCCTCCTGAAGAGTTTTGTAGAGCATTTGAAACTTCAACTTGGGCTGTAATTAATGCTTAACTTCTGTTTAGCTTGATGGAGCTGTATGCCATCGCAAATCTTAATTTCCACTAGAATTCACCATCTCTAAACTATCGATTTTCCTCTGTACCACCTGTAATCTAAACCTTTACCTGTTTTCTTTTAGAAAATATACATCTACTTTTATATTACTTTGAGTTGTTCTAGAATAATTCAGTGGTGCAACAGAATTAAGGCAGTCACTAGCTTTCATGTCTGGTGTAAAACTGTGTATGGCCATTTAATCAAGTGATCACTGGTTTTGGTAATCGCCTTGTAGATCTATCAGCTCTCCTTTTGCCGGATCAGCTTTAAACATTTGGCTAAACTTGAATCTACGGCAATGGGAATTTTATTGGCATGAGCACAGTGTTACACTCATTGGAATGATAGGTATGATTTGACTCTGACTGTAGAGGTAAAAAAATGGAAGTAATAATCCCAAAGTCTTCTGCCCCTCATTCTAAAGCTAAAAAAAATGTGTGAAAAAATGTGTAAAAGCAAACTTGGTTTCTCAAAGAAAACCTGTAATGCATTTAAACCAGCGTTCGTCTTTCATTTAAAGCTAGTCAATGCAATTTATCACTTACTTTTGCTTTTTTCTTTTTTTTCTCAGCTCATGGGGCATTCTGAATGGGACCACAAGCGAGGACCCAGGGGATCACAGGTCAGTCGCTCTGAATTTTTCTTTCTTTCTGGCTCTTCATAAGTTTGTGGTATTCAAGCAAGCATCCCATTTGAAGATGTCAAAATTGTTCTTCTATATGTGGGCTAGAACCAAAGGGAAACAGCAGAAAGCGATGACAACTTTGGTTAATATAATTTTTTGAGCTATAACCCAAACAATTGAAATTTCATTAGCATAAAGATGGATAAGACGTACTAAGAAAACATTTCTTACCTCTGCTGTCTCCATCAGAATATCAAAAGACTGTCATTTCAAACAATATGTATATGCTTTTTCAAAACTTTGTAAATGTACAAAAACCGACCCTCACATCTTTTTCAATAATAAAGGGATCAGTGGTGATAGAATTGTATGTACGGGGAGTTGAGGGAAACTATATGTAGCTATTGGTTTGCTCTTGACTTATTGCTGGAAAGAAGTTACACCCGTATTAAGGTATTAATGCCATCATGCTGATGGTTTTAAAATGTGTCTGTAGAACTTGAGTTGCTGCTAAGGAGACATTGCTACGAATGTGATGCTCAGAAATTTTCTTGCTTGGGTAAAGCAGTCTCTCCCATCAGGTGTTGAAATTATATGAATAAATTACTAGGGCCCTTGTATTTTAGATTTATGTCTCCTTCAGCTAAAAAGGATTTTTGTACAAATATGAGCAACTAAATCTAACCTGGTAGCAAACAGGTTCTTCTGCTATCTGGTTTAAGCGAGGTAAGTGATGTAGTGTTCTTAGCCTATCTTTCATACTCCATCTGCAAAATCACTGGAATATCAGCCTTTTAAATGAGAAAATAGCATATGTTAAACAGAAGGCTGCTAGTTTGTATATCTAAGATTCATTAATTTTAATCTGGACCGGTTTTCTAAGTTGTCCTTTTTGATTGCTTCTTTGTCCTTATCATTGCAGAATTCTACAAATTTTTCAAAGTTTTCCAAGCTTTTGCTTGCATCTTATTTTAAAATCCCTTTGGTTGCAGGTCTGATTTTTCAGGTGACAGTATCTGTGTTTTCAAAAAAATGAGAGAGAGAAAGGAAGCTAGTTTTTGATGAAAACTGAAGAATTTCAGAAATCAGTGAGAATTGCTTAATGCGTAATCTCTTCTCATCTGATGCAATGATTGATTGCATTATGTTCTTCTGGTCTGAAGTGTGGCAGGTAAATTGAACTCCTCCAAACTACTACTACTGTTGAGGAGAAGTAGTCACTTCAGTGACTCTCCAGGTGACTAAATTTTAAAAATCATGCTAACATTACTGCAAATCTTCATCTGATTTTTGTATGAATATGAAAATATAGGTATGTTTTTGTGTGCTGTGAACCATGCCCCACAGTCCTAATGCTTTGCCTATGGCAGAGAAGTATTTAGAGCTTGATCAGTTGAGTGCATATGAATTTCTGCAGTGGTGTTGCATCAGAGACTGAGGCCTAGGTCCTCATGCCTAATGCTTCCTGTTGGCTGTATGCCTCCATGCTTCAAGGGGTTTTCTTGTTGGCTAGGTACATTTGAAGGTTTAGAGCCAGCCAATAAGAAACATTAGAGAAAGAGATTTAGGTGTAACTTAAGCAGTATGAATCTCATCCAAATAGATTTTAAATTTAAAGGTAAAGTGGGTCGACTATGAAAAAAAGATATCTTGCTGCAGGAAATTGGAGTTGTGCTGTTTAGTAGATCCCTTTTGAGTTCTCTGAAAAAGTGAGGGATGAATGTGCAGGATGAAACTGTTGCCGAAGAATCTTTTAATATTTTGTTTCTATTGAGGCTATGGTTTCTTCCAAAGAGGAGTCTAAAGAACTTACTATATTGCCTAGGTTCTCTCTTTGGCACAGTACTGAGAATAAAGAGGATTTGTATGGCATGGCATAATTTCAAAAGAAGAGGTCACCTGGGCATTCAGTCAGTTCCTGCAAATGCCATCTATATGGAGTCCAAGTGAAATCATCTGTTGAGTACTATTAGGGAATGCTGTACGGAGGAAAAATGAGATAAATGGTTGCTAAGCAAATATAGATGGAATTCTCTAGGTTTCAGTGGGGATGAAAAAGAAGATATTTATCAGCAGAAAGTTTTGTGTAAGTTTGAAAATTTCCCCTTTCATGTTGAAAACAGCTTTGTTCCTATTCTCTGTGATAAATACTCCTCCACCTCTTTTTGTTAAAAAATAAAAAAGGAGGGGGCAAGTGGATAAAGCATGAGGTTCTTTAGAAATCTCTGCAGATCACCTGTAGTAGTTTTTATGAACTGTTCCTGAAGAATAATGTATTTTTACAGGCATTACTCTAGATAACACTGTATCAGATTTTCAGGTAGAAAACTGCTGCTGATAATTTTTTTTTTCCTTAGGCAGACTCTCTTTTTATTTTATTTTATTTTTATTTTAACAAAGGTAAGCAATAGTGCTTCACCCCCAGCGTGAGGGAAGTGTTCAGTTTATTGAGTCCATTCCATCAAAACAGGAGAAAACCTGCATACATAGAATGGTCTCCTTGATAGAGCACTATGGTGTTTCCTCCTGAATCCATCTAAAAGAAGGTTGTATAGCTTCAATCAAGATCATCCTCTGGGCACTCCTCTATTTCATTTATACCATGTGTTAGATGCTCTGCACAGCTTCTAGGAAGTAAAACATAAATTTTGGAAGACCCTTGTAAAATTAACAATCAGTGTATACCACAGAAATGTTAAGGGATCTTGAATAGGGTCAGAAAAGAAAATGACACAAACTCTCAGAGTACTTTGGGCTATCCTAGTGCCCAGTCACAAGAAACAAGGAAGACAAGTCTCATATGGGGTAAGAGAACAGGCCTGGCCTATCCCAGTGTAGCCTGGCAAAGGACTGAGTCCTCAGACTCTCTTCTACGTGGCCATGAGAATCGCCTTTTAATAGGAAGGGTGTTAAACCTAACTTCACTATTCATTTGAAAGGTTAGAAGAGGTTTGGAAGGATCCTATTTTGGCATATAATACAAAAGAAAGATTTTATCCTTATTCAGTTGTGTTATCACCAGTTTGTGTCCTTAATGAATGTACCCTTTATTACAAAATCACGTTTAATATAAAGGTTATTAGATAATAAAGATTATCGAAGAACAGCAAAGAGTAATTTCTTAGATACATCGCTCCTTCAAATATGATGTAGCAGTAGTTCAGAGATGTACTGGCCAATGCCTGTGGGCTCTGCCATGCTGTTGTTTAAGGTATTTCCCTGGGCCTGTGGGGTTTTTCTCCAGGAGAGGAACGGGGAGGTGGATAGAGAAGTATCTCCTGGCCAGTGGTGGCTTGCGCTGCTCAGGCACGTAGCAAGATAGAATAATGGGGTTTAGAGTGTTTGTTTTCTCGAGAAGACTTATTAATCTTCTGTGGTCTTTTAATTCTTATGGAATAAAAAGAAAAAAAAATGTGAAGTTGGATTTTAGGAAGTCACCTTTCTGCACCTGTATGTGAATCTTAGCAATGTCATTTGAAAGCAAAGGAAGTGGAACCACTGGCTTGCCATGATTTAAAACTAAAATCCACATTTAAACTCGTAAAATTATTTTACTGAGTCTTATTAAACAACACACTAATTCTGCCAGATTTCTTTAAAGAATTGGTAGATTTTCTATGGTTCATGTTTGAAACAGGAGAGGAGACTATTATTGTGCATGTCATACTTCTTAATGACCTACTTGGAAAATGTGTTCCTTTTCTACTTGTGGGAGCTAATTGCAAGCTGAAGTAGTTACAGGTAGTGCTGGATGTCAAATAAAATACACCTCGCCTTGTGGGAATACACACACACATATATATGTATGTGTGTATATATTTTTTAGAATTCCTCTTCCTTTAGAATAATTTTACTATTAAAGATGCTGTAATTAAAGGGAACCCTAAGTTGCCTTGAAAAAAATAGATGGGTTCCTGGCTACCTATGTCTTGATTTTTTACATATATATATATATTTTTTTTTTTGATCTCTGAAGATAATCTTTCTGCTGAAAGTGTTAGTGCCCAGAACTTACTCTCTGGTTTGGATATCATGCAGAGAGCATGAACTGGATTTTGTTGTGTTCCATGCCTAACATTTCAAGTTAATACAAATTAAGATTTTAGGCATGAAACTTCAAAATTAGGGTTCTAAGTTCAAGAAATTCCTGGATGTTTAACCGACCTAGAGAAATCACTCTCTCAGATGCACACCTGCAGTCCATTAGACAACATTATCTCACTCACATGAGAGGAAAATAGCCATACTTACTTCTAATATATTGTAAGACAATGTGACTGGTAGAATTAACCCCTGACATATTATCCAAAATATGCAAACTATTTTAATTATTCTAAGAAAGCATAATACTTGTTACTGCTGAAGTATTTCAGGTGAGAGCCACAATACTCTTTATGTGCACGCATTTTTACGGGGCACATTGAATGCGTGGGAATTATTTGCTGCTCTGACCCTGCTGCTGTCATCAAGCCTTGTTTGGCTTGTTGAAGATGTAGGCGTAACACCAGGATGCTGTGGAATCGAGCGATCTTTCAACGTTACAAAACGATGATAGTCGGGAGAGAAACAGATGAGTCCGATGCTCTTAATTCTCTTTGAATATAAAAGCTTTCAATTATATATGTATCTGAGGTGCTGCGCTTTACCCCTCCAGTTCCTAAGCAACAGCTATTTTCAGAGTGAGTGCGTCTGGTGTTGTCTACCTACTTCGTGCTTCTGGGAGGTAATTCGTCAGCGAACGCCAGGCTTTTCGCCGTCTCTCCCGGCTCCACCTGCCGTGGCACTCTGAGGAGACGGACGCTTTCACATAGCCAAAGGAGCTTGGGCAAGACCGGCCTCAACCTTGCAGCGTGCAAAACTTCCGTACGCCTGGGAGCTCTGCTGTTTCCAGCAATGAAACAAAAGAATCAGAAATAAGGCTCTTGTCACTGGTTTGGGGAGGAAAAATACAAAAACAGACCCTTTTGCTTGAGCGGGAGAAGCCTCTCGAGCAGATTCAAAACCATGAGCCGGAAATCTCTTTACTTGCTGAAGCGTAGATGGGAGTCAATTCCCGTTACTGACCAGGTACGGTGCTCTGGTGAAGCTGTTGTGTAACTGCGATGCCATGGTGAACACGTTTGCAGTGATTTAATTGTGATTGCTTGGATTCTTTTAATACAGTGAAAGCCAGTTGACCATGACCTGTAGTTTCCATGAAGAATAGTGCCAAAAATGCATGTGAAGGTGATTTGGCAAGAGCATGTGCTTATGAGTGTGGAGGTACCATTGCAGTCCTTTAAGGTAGAGTTAAGCAACAGACAGAATCTGTTTCTGTCAGAAATGAGACTTTTGTTAAAGGCTTGCTTACAAGATAGATGAATATTAGGTGTATTTTAAACTGATCAGCTAAGGAAAAGTAGTCGGCTGATGGATTCCTCAGTGCATGTCTTTGTTGCATTTTGTCTGTCGTATGTATGAAATCACTGATTACAAATAGCTTTGGCAGAACCTCAGCTTTTTCAGCTTCATCTTGGTTGATGCTTCATTTCAAGTACGTTAACAAGGAAAAGAGTACAGCAAACCTAAGCAATGCAGACCAGATGTAATGTAAAAATTATGGCATGCTGTTCGGAGCAAGTATTGTCACTGTAAGTAAGTCAGACTAAAATGTCATGAATGGGAATACAGTTAGTACATTCCTTGTTCCAGACACTCCAAGATTCTCTGAAATTTTTTCATTATCTTGCTCAGGATGTAAAGACAGTACAAGAAAGAACTGTAGAGAAGGAGGTGGAGGTAGTAGCTTGTTACATGTTCCAACTCAGTTTTGTATCTATTGAGAGGCTGACTATGAAGTACATCTTGGGACGTCTTTACAATGGAAAGCCAGCAATTTGTGAGAAAATTCTGTTTCTTAAGAACAAAGAAAGATGTAGTACAGGGTTCATGGTCCTCCTGTACCCTTTTTTTTGGGGGGGGGGGGGGAGGGAGGAGGAAATATTGTTGGCAAATTACATGCCCTAGTCTATACAGCTGTAGATTTTAAAGCCAAATTGGACCACTGTGGTCATCTAGAGCTCTCAGACATAACACTAGTCATGCTGTAATCTCTGCAGCAGACCTGTGTTTTTTGATTAAATAAGGATACTGCTTTTAGAAATATATCCAGTCCTAATTTAAAGGCTTCAAGTGATTGATAGTCTACCATATGCTCTGGAAAAGTTGTTCCAGCTGTTAATCATTCTCTCTTTTTAATATAATGCCTTCTTCTTTTCTTCTTTGACTTTGCCTAATCTAGATACAATTTGCTCTATCTTTGAATGCCAGATTTTAAACACCTCCTCTGAGGGTGTGTGGTTTTTTTGTTTTTTTGTTTTTTTTTTTTTGGCTGCACAGACACCTCGATTATGCTTCTGCTTTGCTATCACTTGAACTATCTGAAGTACTAAACTACAAAGATTACAAAGGAATCGATGTTTCTGGTAATGCAGAATAAAAATAATAAGACATCATTTTGGATTTTAATTGATCCAGTTCGATCAGGCATTATCAAATCTCATGGTAGAAGAGGGGTAAATAAATGCTCTGTTATTGAATGAGTCATCTGTCGTTTTGTTTCTGCTAAGATGTAGGGAGGCAAGTGTCATTTCAACCTCGTGGCTTCCTTCTTACTCTGACACAAATGCAGATTCTCTACTCATTGCAAACAAATATTTGACCAGCAAGTGATCCATCGCATTATATTTTGATTGTTAACCATTTCACTTTTCCTGTGTTGCTTTTTTCTTTTAATTACTCCAACCCTGATACTTGCATTGCATCATACTATGCTCTGGTATGTTGTATCTGGAAAAAATTAATATCCTCTACCGAGATGTGAGGTGTGTGTGATCTCACTGAGCTGTGTACGTGTCCTTTCCATCGTCCTGTTGTCTCAACCCTTGAACAGTGTTAAAAGAGAACGGGAAATTTCCATGACTCACCTACCACTCTGGGGCAAGTGAGACTGGGTAAATGATGCCCCTTGATGGTGTTGGCTTGAGTGTAGTGTGTATATCTGTAAAGATTTACTGAAGGTATCCTGAAGGAGGAAGATGATGTTCAGCTTCAAATCCGCCGGTGTTTCTGGCAGTTCTTGTCACTCCGTATGTATGGCTGGGTGGTAGAGTTTGAAGGGGGCTTGTTCTCATGCAGGGCAGGAGCCTCCCCTTGGTCAGCAGGGCTTTGGCTGTAGGAAAATGTAATTACTGCACAAGGTCAGGACTGTGAAGGGAGAGGCAACTTCATCATACAAAAATAATAGCTCTGCCTTTTCAGGCAAATTAATTATCCGGTCCTTAGAGGGATGCACTAGCTTATTATTATTATGGTCTAGGCTAAGCTTGAAGAAATGAAGATATATTTTGATAGGTAAGTAGCTAATAACATTGTAGATTTTTTCTCTGTTCAGATGAGATAAGAGATATTTATATTAACTGATACCAAAAACCCTCCCAAATGGTCTACCTGTATTATCACTTTTTGTAAAAGAACAAGGGAGGAAAATATAGACAGAATTCTGAAAATGTATTTTCTGGCTTGCTCTCATTTCCAGTTTAAAATAGTATGGCATGTCTGACTTTTAAAGATATGGGGCCCATAACTTCACTGAGAAGTCTGATGTCGTATTTGAATATACTGGTTATCTTCTAAAAGGCATCCAGTGATTTTTATTCTTCATCCTATATATCTTACATCAAATCAAATGAAACCCAGAACCATTTAGGAAAGGCAAGAATGAGCAGGCTGAGGAGTAAGAGAAAAGCCATGAATAGTTGTGGCAAATGTAGACAATACTGGGTTTGGGGGAGGGGGGAGTATTTTTTTTGATTGATTTTTTTGCATACCTTTTAAGATGCTATAGATATTGCATCACAGAAGTTTCTGTGGTTTTCAGGGTCTGATATTCAAATGAATTTTTGGTTGGTTGTTTTGGTGTTTTTTTTGTGCGTAAGCATGAAGAAAGTGGGTTTGAGTTGGAACCCTGAATTAGACTTTTGGAGTTTCAGCTGATGAGAAATGTCATACTTAGCTATACATTTTTATATGTGGGACAACCTGATCTTGTGGGCATTTTTCATGGGTAAATTTAAGCAAAATTATGATGAATTATTTTTTATGCATTAGACTTTGTTCAACAAACAATAGTAGCATCTCTTAGCACTTGAATCTTGCCTAACTGTACATCTCTCATTAATTTCAGTAGGGAACTACCTTTATAGAGCTAAGGAAAGAACTTAGGAATGTTTTTTATTTCTTGCCTATCCAGCAGTTAGGATTGCCTGAAAGTTTTCGGCATTGGAAAATAATTCTAAAAGCTGCTACGCTTGAAGTTTCAGTAAGGGTTTTGGGAGAAATGTTCTGACGGTTTTATTTGGTGTATGTGTCTGAGGATCTTGTTTTTTGGATCAATCTTAATTTTTTTATTCCTGCTAACTGCAACACAGAATGATTTCACTGAACGGATATGCATTTAAAATGCTGTGGTAACAGAATGAGCCAAAGGTGATGAGGTGTTAAATATTTGCTGTAAGGAAGTTGAGTATTTCCCCCTCCCTGAAATTCCCTGTAGACTTTGTGAGCCATAATCTTTGAGCAAAAGCTGGATTATATACCTGTCCTAAGAAGAGAAGAACAGGAATTCTTCACACATTAGCCCATGATGTAAACTTTTAATGAAATTGTCTGTCATTGTTGTATGAATTTAAAAGCAGAAACTGAGTTTGCATGGCACTATGAAACCAGTAATTGATATATAGGTTTATATAGCGGTAAATAGTTCAAAGGAATCTACTGTGCAGGTAAGCAACACCATCAGTGATACACTGAACTGCACTATAAAATGCATGCTTACAGCAATATAAATAATAGTAATACTTTCTGTACTCTTAAGTCACGGTTTAGATTTTGACTGATTTGTATAAATCCCAGGAAGTGAAGCCTGGCTCTTGACTGCCAGTGATTTACAGCACAGTTATGCCTAAGGCAGTTTGCATGTAAGGCTTAATATCCAGTTCTTACCACTGATCCGGTAGACAGGAGAAATTCCCATAACCTACAACCCATACAGAGTGTTAAACAGCATATGAATTGATCTGAATATGACTTGGATCATAACTCCATGAAGTGATAAGTTTTTTCACAGTTATTTTATTTGTGAGAGAGAGAGAATGAGAGAGAAAGAGAATGTGCTTGATACGAGATTGGAGATGTGGTGGCTACGTGATGACATGTATGAAGTCATTCTGCTAGATAAAAGCTGTTTTAAAAGAAAATGGAAGAGGTTCATTTTGTCTGTATTGGGAACTATATATTCACTTTGCTGTAGGATTAATAGCTCACTCAGCCAAAGACCTTTTTGCTAGCCGTGTCTTGCCCCCATTTTGCTCTGAATGTCCCTCACTCATAAGCTATAGGCATCCCTGGGGATGGATATATCATATACACTATGGTTATGAGAAGGCTGGAGCCCCTGTATGTTATCTTTTGCTCAGATGCCTGTTAGATTTAGACCTTTCTTTGCTTTCTGTCCAACTGCCTCTACGTCTGGCAGGTCAGCAGTAGCATGGCACTGCTGATTGTCTTGGGCCAGAACCAGCTTCACCAGGAAACTTGTGCTGAGGAAGTGCCTGGAGCACCATTTGTTGGGATCCCAGCTGAAGCTGGGGAGATGTCCTGTACCTCTGCAAGGCAGCACTTTTTGGGAGCCCAAGAAATGACAGTGTATACAAATGCATCAGTACAGGTGCTTACATTAGGAGAGAGAAATGGCTGAGGTTTGCTTACAGGCAGGCTCAGGACAGTACCAGATGGCAGGGCACTAGCATTTCCTGTACCTGCTGTCTTCTTTTGGAACCCAGATAAAAATTTAATTTTTTTTTTAAATGAGGATTCTTTTGTATGTGCCTCCTTTCTATGCAAGGTTTATAAACTTCTTCACAGAGAAGGAGATGAAACAATTGTTATGAGTGAGGAGGCCATGGAGCAGCACATGTGGGCCTCTGTAGGTCTCCTTGGCTCGCAGGTTCCCCAAGGATCTAGAAAAGGTCAGCTGGAGCTGAGAAGCATCTTCTCCTTGCAAGTGCTTGGTCGTTTATGCCTGATTATTGCTTTTGCACAACCTATCTCCAAGGCAGGCAAAGCCATATGCTTGGAAGAATGCTAGCCAGGGCACCATCATGGCCACAGCATGTGGCCCTTTCAGAAGGTTGCAGTGGGAACACAAGAATACACATGTACGCACACACACATGCACGCACACACACATACACACAGAGGAGCAACACAAGCTGAGGTAGAGAGGGTGCATTACCTCATATCATTGCATCTAGTTAGAAGAAGAACATGCCAGCAGTCCATCTAGTCAGAAGAAATAACCGTGCAAGTGACTACAAAGTGCAGCAAAAGCCCCTAGCTCCCCTTGTGGCTGCAGCTTGTTGAGACTCCAAGCACCCGGGTTTTATAGCCTTTTTATTCACAGCTCATCTCTCCTTCCCCTTTCCTTCCCCAAATGCCTTTTGAGAATACCATAGCAGGCCACTGATGGCATGCCTGAAGCAGAGCTCCTGCTAGGATACATCACAACAGTAATCCTTATGTCTAACCCCATTCCTCTTACCATACCTGAAAACAATTCAAAACATTTGTTTCCTGTAAGCATGTTTTTGTGGTTGTCCACAGCTGTTCATTGTCAATAAAGCCTTACATTTTCCTTTCATTCAGCAGACAAGTTTTCATTAGCTTTTATGGCAGAGCAAAGACTTGTGGAGTTTAGGATGTTATGAGAACGAGACCTCATGGGAGGGCTGTGGGGTGATGGGAAGGTGGAGCTGCTGCTGGGCGAGGAGAGTTGCTCTTGTGCAGCAGGCAAGGTGCAGAAAGCTAACACTGTGATTAAGAAGCAATCTATAAAATGCTTCCTTGCTTTCTAATGCAACAAATGAATGATATAATGCAGAAAGCTATCTCAGAGAAATAATCCGCCTTGGATTTGTTCTTGCTTTTTCTTAGAGATGAGCAGTTGAGGCACAGGCACTGTGGGTCCATTTCTGTTTGTCCCCCAGGATTTTACCTTGCTGCTCTAATGAAGAGGCAGAAGGGAAGTGGGTGGTAATGAGCTTGGCACGTGAGGGACAGCTCTTGCTTTTTGATATGTCACCTTCATCATCCAGCAGGTAATTGATGATGATCAGAGAGGTTCTGCAGATGGTCAGGGCTGTGGTTGCACCTTTAAGCCAGAGAGCCAGTGTACCCGAAATACAGGAACACCTGATTTCAATGGGATCAGCTCCAGAAATGTACTTGTTTTAGTGCATAGCTTTTGCCTGGTCGAATCTCAGCACTGTACATCCTTCCCTGCTGACAAATGGCATTAAAATGTCCATAATGATTCACAGGAGCCTGGAGTGTGACAGAGAAATTCCTGTTCGTGCTGATGTAGAGCTGGGAGATGCTGGAAACAGGACAGGATACGTCTTGCTGACAGTTGTGGCATGGATGATGAAAGCAAACCTGTAACCTCCTGTATCTATGGCTTGTAGCTTGGAGAAGAACCTTCCAAATGGTGTCAGTCACTCTCTGAATCACTTTCGTGGTCAACTTCTCCCTTCCAGAATGACTGCAGTGGGACAGGAGAAGTAGACTGGCAGCTCAGTTGTGGCATACCTCTTCTTAAGACCCAGTAGCATCCTTATGGCTGTGTTCTTCATAGCTAAGCAGGAGCTCAACACAAATTCCCGTAAATACTGCCTTTCTTGAAAAATCTCTCTCTCTCTGTCTAATCCTCGTGTGTTTGCAGGGCAGACCCTTGCTACCCATCAGCAAATGCAGTCCTCTGGAAGAGCAGCTTGCTGATGATACTCCACTTAAGTTGTATTTTATTTTATTGGGTTAAAGGTGAGCAAGAAAGCATGTTCCCACTTGACAGAGGCTGCAGTTTAAAGGATTGTTGCTATGCAGCAGTTCATGCAGCTGTTCAGTGCAGTTCAGAAATGAAGCAGTTAAGAAGTGTGACATTTGACTCAGTATTCTGAAAGCGAAAGATAGCGGGACAAGCTGACAGGCTGTCTCTCCTTTTTTTTTTTTTTTTTTTTTTTTTCCCCAAGTGTTGCTTTACAGTGGAGAGCCTATATCCACTTCTGTGATGAAGATATAGATTGATTATGGCAATTAAATTGAGAGGATGAGACTATGGACTGTCTTCAGCTGCGGCATAAAGAGTGGATCTTTTTCTCTCTGTGATGCTCCTGAAGATTCCTTTATCTGCCTGCATTTCCCTCATCACCACAACACATCTCTCTGATTCAGGGATTTTTTGGCATGTTTTTGTTTTCAGATTCCTATCTTTTATGCAGCTTAAGCTTGCAGGCAGCAGCTTGTGTATCTCAGTTGCTTCTTTGTAGATCCCTCGGAAGTAGTTCAGAGGCTATAACTGGGTATGATCTTCTGGTTAAAACCCATCGTAATTAGGCATTGGCCAAGAGGGTCTTTTTGTGTGTGATTTCCCATTTTCAGTTTTCCATTTGTAAACTGTTATAAAAATTGTCTGGTGCATCACTTCTATTTGCCTGTTTGTTTTAGAGCTTTGAAATGTATTGACATCTGACAGCTAAGGTTGCTGGCTACCTTTAAGTATCCATACACAGTCTTGGCCTGGTCCCTAGCACTACAGAAATGCAATTGTGGGCAAAATCCTGTGACTGGGGGATGCTAAGTGCATGTAGATTTTCAGAGAATTTAATCTGCTGAAATCTGAGTCCTCTGCTTTAGCCCAACCAATCTGCAGATTTTCAAAGACTAGCAAATTCTTCCAGTTGCCAAAATTTGGGCATCCATATGCTAATCTCTGAAAGAAAAACAACACTGAGAATGTTCTGAGTCCACAATGGTTCCTCTCAAAGAGGTTAGTAGTTAATGATGAGCAAAACAGTGTCTCAGTCTTCTGGAAATGACTGTACTGGATAAAATTTTCCAAATTCAGGCAAACACTTGCAAGGAAACTCCAGTGCAAATGTTTAAAGCTTGGCAAAAAGTATAAGCAACTTAAAACAGAGTCTTAGGAAGGGAGGTAATGGCCAACTTAATAATGGGTGATACAGAGAGCTTCCTGGTATTAAACAAAACTCATAATATAAAATTATGTAGATTTGTGGGTTTTGAGATGATGAAAAGTCAAACTTCAGCTCCTCCCAACTACTAAAAGCTGAAGGAGGTGCCACAAGGTGTTCATTTCCAATAATACCTTAGATTTCACTTACTGCTTCTATGTATTTCAGGTATTTGTGGCCTTTCCAAGCAAAGCATTGAGCACAGTCTTTACAATTTGTCTGGCTTTCTGTTTACAGAGATGAACCCAATTGCAGAATGAATATGATTAATGTACTTGATTCTTTTCTGAACAGTGATTATACTCAGTCTTCAGCCAGAACGTTTCCACTGGTATGTTAATAATAGCACTGCTAGAGGATGTGGGTTGCTCCAACCTTCCTTACAGAGTTTCCACAATGTAGCAGTCTCTTAGCTGTCGGAAGATGTCTTCAATAACAAGGAAGCAATGAACTGCCTGACTTCACTCTATAATGGAAACTTGAGTTAAAAGCATTTTTATTAAAAGTGTTTTAATTTTTTTCTCTGTTTTGTGTCCATATTGGGGAAGACATTTATGCAGTAATTGCTGCTCTCTGGGATAATTTTAAAGAAGAATAAGTGAAAGTGTTTTCTATTGTTCCTGCCTTACAGGAACACATACTGAACTCTGTAGTAGCTCATTTTATGAGTTTCCCAGTGGAAAAGCTCACAGCTGATCAGCTCTATTCTCAACACCAGATGTTCATTTTCTGCTTGACTTTAGTAGTGAGCCATAATTTTTTTCTGTGTCTGATGGATCAGTGTTCAAAATTTCAAAATGAATTATTGGAGCTGCCTCCTGAGATATTTGAATAAGCCAGCAGTGGAGTAAATCTTAAAGTCAAGTCATAAAAAAGAAAATTTCATGTTGGGTTGTATTTTACAGATCAAAGGTTCATTGTGTAATAGGTCTGCATTGCTCAATTTTCAATTCCTGAATAACCTTGAATGTTACAAGAGCAGTATGAATTCTTGCAGTCCATAAAGGAAATCTGGAGATTATCAGGCCTGAATCTAGAGTTCATAATTGTTGAGTTATTGGGCTTTATGCACAGCTTAAAAAAAACTAATTGTTATAGTGAGCAGAAAGTCTCTAGAGGTAGAGAGAACAGTTATTTTATTGCAAAAAGTAAATTTTTTTCAACATAAAAAGGTATCTTCATTAATGATATGAACAGAGTGGACCCTCAGCAAGCTTACAGATGATAAAAAACTGGGAGGAGTGGCTGAAACACTGGATGGTTGTGCTGCCATTCAGAGGGACCCTAAGAGGCTGGAGATATGGGCTGAGAAGACCCTTATGAAATTCAGCAGGAGAAAATGCCAATTCTTGCATCTGGGAAGGAATAACCCCATGCACCAGTTCAGCCTGAAAAACAGCGTAACTGAGAAAGACCTGAGGCTCCTGGTCGGCAACAAGTTGACCTCGAGCCAGCAACGCACCTTTGCTGCAAAGGTGGCCAATGACTTCCTGGGCTGTGTGAGGCAGAATGTTGTCAGCAGGTGGAGGGAGGTGATCATTCCCCTCTGTTCAGCTGTGGTGAGGCCACATCTGGAGTACTGCATCCAGTTCTGGGCTCCCCAGCACAAGAGAGAGATGGAGCTGCTGGAGAGAGTCCAGTGTAGGGCTACAAAGACGATTAAGGGACTGGAAGAAAAGTTGAGAGAGCTGGGACTATTTAGCCTAGGGAAGGCTTAGGCGGGGGGAGGGAGGGGTATTATAAATACTTGATGTAAAGAAGCCCGATGATATCCAGTGACAGGACAAGATGTAACAGGCACAAATGGAAATACAAGAAATTCCATTTAACGTAAGAAACAGCTTTTTTACTTAATTGTTGGTTGAACACTAGAGCAGGTGGCCAGAGAGCTTGTGGAGATACTCCAAGGATCCAACCTTGGAGATACTCAAAAGCTAACTAAATACAATCCTGAGCAACCTCCTTTTGGTGACCCTGCTTTAAGGATGGGAGATGGGCTGGGCAAATTCCAGAGGCACCTTCCAACCTCAGCTACTGTGTGGTTGTATAACCTGTGGTTGTGCAAGTGAGATTTCATGAGGCAGAGGCTTTTTTGCCCTGAACCACAGGAAGTTTTTGCTCAGTAGCTTTAGCTGCTCAAATCCATGATGAGGAGCCTTGGTCCTACCTGATACTTGTCTCTACTAATATTCACATATTTTCTAGTAAGCAGAATCACAAAGAGGCCCCTGCTGAAAGTATGATACCACAGTGCATCATTCTGTTACCCTTGCAAATCATGATGCATCAAACTAATGGCCTTCTTGCCTTTGGATGATACTGGTAAAAGAGACTAAGAAAATCTGAGACAGAAGGGGAATGTAGGCTTCCTCTATTAATCCTTTTTTGCAGCTCACAGTGGGAGTAGATGGAGAAAAGGAGCCAGAAAAAATCTTTCCGACCAGAGCTGGAGGTTTATTAAAAACTAGCTACCAAGACAGTGATTTAAAACATGTAATCCCTCTTCAGGCTACAAAGATAGGATTTTGGTAGAAACCCAGATAACCTTTCTTTCTGTTTCCAACAGCTTTGCTTCTGGAACATGGGCGCCTACTACTCCAAAAATGAGCTTGCATGAATTTCTTTTATTACTATCTTCAATTCTTCTTCTGGTATCTGACAGCAAAATAATTTGAAGTTTTCTTTCAAGTACATTTTTGAAAGTTCATATGCTGTTCTCAAATATATGCCCTCAGCTTCTGAGGAAGCCTCACACATCTGACATTTTTGGTTTTGACATATAGGAGAGGAAGACCTAAACCTTCGAAGTTAGGTGACAGATGTGACAGAAATGTGCAATAACGATGGGCTTTGTGTGGGTCCTATTATCACAGACAAATTTTATAGATATCTAAAAATAATAACTGTCTGTGTATAGATACTGTGTTTTAGGACTCCTAAAGGGTTTTATGTGCTTGTCTTGTTTTTTTTTTTTTTTTTTTTTTTTTTTTTTAATTAACAGTTGGAGTTGAGTGAACAACCTGCAAAGAATTTTTTAATATTTAGTTCTTCTTTAAGAGGCAGAGATTAGAAAGGGGAAAGATGACAGGAGAAGCTGCTGTAGTGCTTTCTATTCCTTACAACTCTGGGGGAAATGAAAGTGATAAACATCTTGAAGACCATGATGGGCATCTTGAAGGATCAAAATTTCTTTGAGAAAGTGCTATCTCAGATTGGAGGCCAGCATTTTAATGTGGTTGTATTCTCATCAGATAAAGAGGCTCTGAATAGCATTCCTGTGAAAATTTTTGCTCATTTTTGTTCAAATAGGAATTGGTAAAAATATATATATATATATATATATATATATATATATGATTGTAAGAGTGGTTTCTGTCTGTATTTGCCACCTCCTACCTCATAAACAAATACTACCTTTGTTTTCTGAGCTATTATTAATACTAGCATCAATGGTGGAGGTAGCTTGATGTTGATGGAGAAGCAGCACAAAGTCCTATCGAAGGACATGATGCAGATGGACAGTGGAACTTCAGCACCTTGGCTGTGATGACTGATGAACCTCTGGCACATTCAGGCTGTGGCAGCAAAGGGCACACTACATAGTGCGAGCTGTTTACTGTAGAACAAATAGAGCATGGGAGGGGAGGAGAAGTAGAAACCAAAATTGAAATGCCTTAAAATAGGGTGTGAAACAGTAATGCAATTACTTTGTCCTGTGCCAGGCTCGTTTTCCAGAGTAAATTTTATAATTTCTTGGCATGGATTTTCCCATCGGCTTTGTGACTGTATAGGCAGCACCTTTCTTTCAAGATTGTCATGTCCTCCTATGGTCCTTCCCCTCAGTGCCCCAATGCCAAGTCTTAGAGTTGGGAAGAAGAAAGTTGGAAGTTTATGTAACTGGGTTGTGGATTCTTGAGATGCTCAAGGTCCTAGGGATGTTCTATTTTTATTGCTGCAGACATTTAAAAAAATGTACTTCCAACATTTTGTTTTGGAATTATTGCTGGAGTTCTGAAGTCCAGGAATTTTTAGCAAGTCCTCACCATGGGAGCAGAAAGAAACAAATCCAAGATATTTTAATATGGCATACATAGTTTTGCTGTTGCCAAAGGGAAGTGCTCTGCTTAAATGTCAGACAGCGTTAGTAACAGCTGATCTGAGAGAAATAAATTGGTCCCAGTCCAATTTCTAATGGTCAGCTGTCTTTCACAGAAAACTCCACCTCAATCTTTCAGTGCTCGAGAGGTATTATTACATAACAGATATGTAATCTGCACTCTTCTCTCACTTCTCCAGTTGTTTCTTCAAGGCAGGCTTTTCAGAGTCGTTGGAGTAGGGTAGATGAACCTTCTCTCACTTCTCCAGTTGTTTCTTCAAGGCAAGCTTTTCAGAGTCGTTGGAGTAGGGTAGATGAACCTTCCTTTGTAAACATCTCTCTTGTGTACTCCAGAAGGAGCCGTTTGAGGTAGCAGTCATGTAAAGGCGTAGCAACATTTCTTTGTCAGATTTTTCTTCTGGTGGTAGTTGGAGGTGCTCCTCCTATTTCTGCTTTATTAGAATCAGTGTCTCGTGATCTCAGTTGTCTTTGCCAAGGAGATAAATAAGCAGTATTATTTTAATTCTTATGTTTTTTCCTGTTGTGGTACTTGGTATCATTTGGAGTGAGAGTGCTTTTCTGTTTTTTTCACCTCACTTGCATGATCTTCCTCCCCCCCCCCGCCCCAGTACGAACTTAAGTAGTCAGAACCTCTCACACTCATGTCCCATGCTATGTTTGACTAACATGGGTTACACCAAAGGATCTTTCTGGCACACTGTTATCATAAAATTAGGATTTAACTTAGTCTTGTCTTTATGTTTCTCACATTGGTGTGGTCATATATACATACTAGCCCTGGAACTGTTTTAAGTGTAAGTTTGTAGCTCAGTGATAGAGGATGGTTATTTTTCCATATACTGCTTTAGGGACCCCAGCTTGACCCCTTCTCCCATCCAGTTCCAATGCCTGTTCAGTCCTTTATGAAAATAACTGTATATTACTGGCATCCCAGACAGAAGTTTTCATCTCACCAGAGTGCATGTCTGCACTTAGTAATTTTTCTTCAACACCAAATTTGATATTCTTCTGAACTCTTAATTTTACTATTTCAGAGCTTCCTTTTTTTTTTTTTTTTTTTTGTCTAATGCATCTAAACATTACTTTCTCATTCACTGAAAACCTAGAGACCGCAGATCTAAATATTTTCTCCTGCTACCCTCCTAAATCTCTTGTAGGCCTCCTTTGCATCATTTTTGGCTCTGTGTAGGACCTTGAATCCAAGCTAAGTTGCATGAGCCTTGCCAACCTTTTTTTGCTTGTGCAATATTTCTAATATAGAACTTTCCCATCCACAAAATGAGGTCTGGGTTCTCAGTATCACATACTTTAATCACTGAAACATCTATTTCTTCGATCTTAAAGATGCCCTTTTCGGCTAAGGACAAAATTCTAAAATAGTGCTCATAACTCCTGTCTAATAATTCTGATAATTTAATTTACTCTCAGCAGAGCCCATCTATACCTTTGAGTTTTGATTCTGTATCTAAACTTAACCCTTCTGTTGTGCCAAATGACTGCGTCATGCAGCCAAGTTGGTGAATGTCTCTAACGCAAGAAACCAAAAGATGACTCTCATGACTTTTGTTTCTGCAGCCCTTCTTCATTTTTTTTCTATTGAGAAACATTTTTTTGGTTTTGTTGCTCTTATACTTGATAAGCCAAATCATATGATCTTTATTAGACTTTAACACTTACTATATTTAGTGGAAGTATGGATAGATGGCTCTCATGGTGGTATAACCTTTTTTTAAACTCAGGTAGCAGAAAAATACCCCTATTTGCAACAGTACTTTCACAGAAACATCATGACAGAGGATGCAACCATGTTTTTAGTGTTTTCTGCAATGCTTTTTGGCTTGTCACTGAGAGAACAAAGTGAATTTGGCATTGCTATTTCAGTTGATAATACATTATTTATCTGTTTCATGTGGTTAGACTTTTTTTTGTTAAAAAATCACTAAGCAGCTGATAGTTTTTTTAGTCCCAATTCTGTGAGGATTTTTTTTAATTGCAATTCTGTGATTATTTGTGAAGAAGAATGAACAGCTTAAACATACTGAGGGGAAGCCATTGTAAGTAGGAGTAGGTGGTGAAAAACTCTGAAAATCCAAGATAGGGTTGTGACTATGTCTAGGGGGATGTAGTAGGCTGCCCTGTGTATAATGTACTCTGGATGCCTCTGCAGGGTGTAACCTAGTTTCTAAATTCCTGGCAGCTGGAAACATTGCTCAGCGAGAATTGCCATCCAGGTGATGCCTTAATTTTTATGTTGGTTTGAGTATGTTATATTAAGTTCAAATGAGATTTTTGCCAAAGGGCGAGAAAATGACTCCCTGCTTTTTGCCAGCACCTAGAATACGGTCAGTACCCAACGCATCCAGATTTCTTTTGCGCAGTTGGTATGTGGTGAGGCGGGGAGGGTCCGCGGCCCACTTCGTGGCTTTCTGCCGGAGCGCCCGCGGGGTACTCGCTTTCCAAAATGAAACTTGGCAGAAAACTGCCCCCATCCTGTGTCAGTGAAATCATCTTCTTCAGCTGCCGCTGCCGCTGCGCGCAGGTTTGCCTTCGGGGCTCCGTAGCTGTCGCAAGGCTTCTCGGTTACGCGTTCAAGGCCAGCGGAGATGCCGATGAGCGAGCAGCGCGGGCTTGACGTCAGCTTGTGCCTCGGGGGGCTCCGTTCGTGACTCTGTGGGCCAAGTTTTGAGGTCACATGCAAAACTGCTGGTTTTCTTCTCGGCCAGCTTTCCCCCTGCTGCAGACAGGATTTTTTCTGCGCTTCATGTTTGATGCAGTTTAGAAGGAAGAAGCAGGAAGGAATTAGCAATGTTTACATTGGACTTTCCCAGCAAGGAGAATTCTTCCGATGCTTCCTCTTGTCAGCATAGACAGCTCTAGGTAATCCTTTCCTTCAACTAATCAAGCTCTATGTTAATGTTGCTTCACCTTTTTCTCCCCTCCCCAAATTCTCCTGTAGTGGTAAGGAATAGTCTTCTAATGCTCTACCTGCATATATGTCCGTGTTAAACCCCTTGTGACAGTTCAAGTTACTACATTATCCTGTAGTGTAGCCAAACACCCTCTCTGAGGTATTTTAAAGAGCAATCATATTCCCCTCTCAGCCTTCATTCTGCTGCATTAAATAAGGTTTGCTTTTTGCCATCTACCCACAGGATATTTTCTTCTTCCTTGCAAAGGTCTTTTCTGCATCTATCGTGGTTAGGTAGAAATCAACTTTTCTCATAAACTGGAGATAAGTTATAGTCCATCTAGGCACCTGTTTAAAGGAAGGGTGATAAATCAAGTATAAATCTTTTTTTAATCCTCTTGTAAAGGACAAAGCGTTCAGCTGAACTTCAGAGAATGTAGTATGTACTCTCTCTATGTAATACGCCAAACGAGGACTTACCTGTGCCTTCTACAATGGCATCATACTTTGCTGTGCTATTGGAAAGGCTCTTGGTGATTTATCTAAGCATTATGTTTTCTAGTAGCAGCTGCATTGCGTCAATGCCTTGTATTTGTCCTTGCATTTAAACAGTGTACACAGATCTTGGTCATCTGCAGTGGAGAATCTCCAATTCTGGACTAAACATTCATCACCTAGGTAGTCTCCAGGTGTATAACCTCTCACTGCATTACTGAATTTCATCCATTTCTGTCACTCTAACCCTCATCGATTTTTCTTTTTTCTGCCATAATGTCAAAGTTCTCTGTTGTGTGGGCAATGTCTTCTCATGCTGTCAGTAGCAAAATGTCATTTGCTGACCGTACTTCTTGTGAACGGTCTCTGTAAGAGTATTAAATTTGATCTTTCCTAGGACTGACCTTTGAGAAATGCAAAGAATAATCTCTCTGCAGTCCACACTGACATTTCCTCATTAGCTGATTTCTCGCTAATTTCCTTATGAACAGCAGCCAGGCAAATAGTTTCCCATCTGATACAGGTAACAGAAGTACCACAACTGTGAAAAGCTCTGTGTGTGCACTGGTGGCAGGGACCAAGATGAGGGGCCTCTGACACTGAGTTTGTCTCTGCGGTCTAGAGGACTGCAGTGGTAGAAATGCATGTCATTCAATTGTATAAATGTTAAGTTCTCTAGGGACTAGTAAGAGAAATGTTCAGTCCAGACTGACCGATTAATGTGCTATATATGGTCTGTATGAAGAGTAAAGAGCAAGATAGAGGTTTAGTGAAATATATTTAGGGTTTTTTTTATAATATACAAATGGTAAAGAGTGGGAATTATTGAAAATTTTGAGAATAGGATTTTTGAAATGATGCTGTATATATCATAATTAACAAATAGACCAGGGGTGTAAAGTTGATGACATTCCAAAAGACAGAAATGTTATGCCTGCCATGTTTGTGTTTTGTGATTTGACTCCAGAGAACAAGGGAGCAGGAAGAATCCAGTGCTGGTGAACAAGAATTGAGTTTTCACAGCCTTTTTTCCCCTCTAAAGTTGCATTTCATTTAGCTATGTGAAAAATTATTAAAGAGGAAGGCAGGAGGAATATTCCAGCTTGAACAAAGTGACGGAAAAACAGAAGTCTTCTCCAGGGATAGTAGCCATAAGAGCTGGACTTAAATTGCCCATCTTCTGTTTCTGTCCCCTGGATTACCTGATATACTAGTTCAGCTCCAGAGGAATCTACTGCTTAAATACAATCAAGAATTAAATTTATTTGTTTTTATTTGTCTTTTGTTTGTTTGTTTGTACAACTTTGGTGTCAGTTCTGTAATCAGGAACGTAACCTTGTTGTTTTGCTAAGATGCACCTTTTTTTCTGCCTAGTATTTAAAATGAATGCAGGTGGCTGAGAAGACTGGGGCACTTTCAATTCTCAGCTGATAAATGGCACAGAACATGACTGCAGAAAAATAATCATAGTGCCTTGTAACCTGGGGCAAGTTTAGGAATCAGACTTAGGAAGTAATTCCCACGAAGTTGTGTGAGTTGATTTGAGAGCTGGTGATGCAAAGTCCTTCTTTTGGCAGACTTTATCCAAGGTATTTCTGGTAGAGGTTCAGCAACAGTGTGGCAGCACTTTAAGCCTGGGACATCAGTTGACCTCAAGTTGTTGCAGTCTATAACATATAGTTCATGTATCTCAGAAAGAGGGCTTGACACCATCCGTTTCTCAGACATGTGGGATGCCAGGTGTTGTGGGACAGATCTGTATAGGTTCAATGCCTTTTTTGTCTTCTGTGCTGTCATGCTGAAGTTTCTTCTGGTTTACAGGTTTTATGAATGTTTAAATAATATACTTTCCATAGGCATATGTATAACCCATATAGATTAGTGTGTGGGAGGGATGTACGTGTACATTGCATTTGCAAAGCTATCTTATATAATACAAAAAGGATTTTAAAACATAAGAAATGTTTCAAGTTGTTATTACAAAAATGTTATTTCTGTTGTTTATTATTTGGAGCTGATATATCAGACAAATTTGCTCTGCAGAACTAATTACAGGTTTTGTGTGTGTTCTCCTAGACTGTTTGGTTCCAGGGCTGGGCATGAAGAAAGCAGAAGCAGCATCTGTGCAGAGCCTGGAACTGTAGCTCTGGAAATTACTTCCTGATCATGGAGCATTTCTGTACTACAGGATTTTTAAAACAAGTTCTTATTTATTGTTTGTTTCCTAATGGCAATCCCATCAAAAAGTTTCACTCAAGCTAAATAAGATGTTTAAAGTAGGCTTAGCTAGCATGGTATTGAGATAGATCTGACAGCTCTAGGTCTTCTGGATTTCCTGCTAGTACTCTCATGACTACTTTCCTCGTTGTGGGAGTTTTCTGACGAGTAGTATCTGTGTATGTGTGTGTGTGTTAACAATGTTTCAATTTCCTTTGATGGACGACACCATCTAATTAGCAAATTCAGCAATAATTATCATTTTATTATCTGTTAGAAGGCAAGGCAGAAAGTACTAGTATCAGGAAAAACAACCGTTTCCATTTGGGGCATTGAGTTGATGAAGGAGAACAAAAAGGCAGTAACTCCTGGTGTAAATGTGATCATTTAGGTTTAGATGGCTTGCAGTTGCAGCTTAACCTGGATGGGTTGTTCTACATGCAGAAGATCTAATTCAGCCTGATTTATCAGTGATTTATGTTTCATGTCCCTTATACACCCCAATTCCCTAATCTCTATCACTGCCATAAATCTGTTAGGAATCAGCTAGGCAAGGGAGGTAGGGGCTGGCTGGCTGGAACAGGTCGCTCCTGACCTCATGCTGAAACCTTTCTCCTTCTGCTTGGGAAGCCTTTTGGGGTGTTACCTCTCATGAAAGCTGATGGCCCCATGAAGGAGCCTTGGCTTTTATTTCACATTTGGTTGAGACTGGCCACAAGGTTTCAGCTGTTTCAGTAGAAGCCTGCTGAGGGATGGAGAGAAATCAGCCACATTAGATTTATTTCTATGAAATACTGCCTTTGTATATAAAAGGAAGGTAATATGCCAGACATTTTGTATCTATTCGATTGTTATAAGTAACTGATAAGATTTCCAACCCAGAGTACTTCATTAAGACTGCAGCATTTCTTATCTGTTCAGGTATTTTTTTTTCAACTGCTGTACATTGGAGATTGTTGACTTGCACAGAATGTATAATTCCTCTGAAAGTTCTCCTCAACTGTGGGTTAGCAGGTATCAGTAATTATTGTCGTGGTTACTTCCCTGATTGAGTGTAAAATGAATAATGAACTGAGTAGCATTTGTGTAAAATGCACAAATGAGGGAACAGGTTCCTAGTTTTTTCAGAACAGGTTTTGTGCTTCCTGGTAGGAGGAGAATTGAAAGAATACACTTTTTTTTTATTTTTTCCTGGTACAGACATGCAATCATTAGCTGCTGCCACAGGAGATACAGATTTCCTTTGACAGTTCCACTGAAATTAGATCACTTTTCTTCCCTGTGTTTTCTGATAAAATTAATACAATTATATCAACATTAGAAAGAACAAAGGGCACATATGACCACAGCAAGTGGACATACTGGCAAAACAGATTTCAAAGCAGATACTATCTTTTGTGCTGCTTTAATGGTGGTGAACTCCATATGAACTCAGAGTTATATTTGGATCTCCAAGATAAAATATAAGACTTCATATCTAAAATTTTTTACTGGAAATTGGGGTGAAATCTTTCTTAACCATTTTTCAAATAGAAGTTATAGTCTCGCAAATGTTCTGGGTGCTCAGATGGTTAAGCTGAAATTTTCTGTTGTTATGGGATGGGTATGGGGTGTTTTTTGTCAGAGGGGAAGAGGTTACTTACACAGAATAGATACACGGTACAGCGTGATGCATTCTTTCATAACGCAACTCTTTTCTTCTACCTCAATTTTGATCCTTCCCACCTGCCGTTTGCTTAGCCTGCCTACACACAGGAGTGCTTATTCACTCCTTGAGTTTTTTTGTTTTTTTAAAGGCTTCAAAACTGTATAAATCTTCATGATGAATTGATTTAAGAGTATATAGGGGTGAAGATATGAAATAAACATCTTTAAGTTGAGCTGGCAGCCTAGCAGTTGTAAGAGGAATGCGTTTTTCTGGTTTGTCTTCTTTGTTTCCTCATTGTCTCCTCAAAAGCAACGTGTTTTGGGAAGATTGTTGATTTTGGCAGTGGGCTGATGCGTAGCTATACTTAAATGAGCTCTGGGATCAGCACGAGTACAGTTTGTATCGAATCAGGCCAGTATCCTCATGGATATATGCTATTTCTCAATTCACCCACTTTGTCTGCTTCTAGTAAGTGAGATTTTTCCTGGGTAGCATTGGTGCATCTCTGTCCATTGGTCTGCAGGCACTGGCCCAAAACCACCCAGTGTCTATGTTTTACAGCCATCATCAGTGGCCTTGACTACCTGTAATTGCTAAAGTATTTACTTGCCTTTCTTGGTTTGTGGTTTTTTTTCTTTGTATCTGAGGTAGTTGGAAAAAGATGACTAACCCCAACTATTTTTATACTATGGAGTCACCAGGTGCAGTGGATATAACTCAGAGAGCGATAGAGCAAATTTCATCTCCGATTCCTAATGCACTGTGGCAACAAAAACCACCACAACAAAAAAAAGAGCGTGGTTTGGCAGGGTAAGAGCAAAGGCCCCATCTCTACGCTGCCCATCCAGAACATTGCACTGGACAGGTCGCTTCTGCTGCTCTCCAGCGATGTCAGCTCCTGCCTCAGCACCAGCCACACGTGCAGCTGGGATCAGAAGAGCAACTGCTCCTCACAAAGTGCTTGTTCCTGCTGTCCTGCCTGCAAGCAGCAAGTAGTTCTCACTTGGTCTGGAAGAGCAGGAGGACTTTGGAAGAGGGAGCTGGATTTAATCCTGCCTGTGACCTATTCCCAGCGCTGGCTCCGTAGCTGACTGCAAACTTTTTACCACGACTAAGCAATGGGAGAGGGAAGGAAACTGCTTTTGATATACTGGTCTCAGATGGGATAGGAAAGATGTCAGGAAAATCATTTAGGGCACAGTAAACTGGCCAGAGTTGCCGAAGTTATAGCGAAATACAAAAGGTGTGATGTTGTTTTAGCACTGTTCCTTTCCCAGTGGTAGCTGTGTTGTAATCCTCTTTGGGAAATGTCCATGTGTGCTTGCCAATGTGCTAATCAAGCTTTAGGTTAATGGGGATACAAAGGACTTGATCAGTGAGTGCATCAGTACTTTTCTCAAAAAGCTCGGTTCCAGCTGCATGCACAAATACTTTTCTTGTATACAAATCCGTAAGAGAATTTCTGAAGCACAAAATAATTTTCCTCGTATTGTTTTTTTTTATTTTTATTTTGCATTATTTCAGTGGAGGAGAAGATTTCAAAGACAATGTGTGCCTTTGCATGTGTATGAATCAGTGAATGAATGTATGTTTTATTTATAAAGCAGTTTTCAAGCTGTATTGCGGCACCCTGCAGGCATGACTCAGGTGAATCTCTGCAACCGTTGAAGTACTCTAGTGTTTAATACCAAACCATTTGTGTCCGCTGACGGTACTCCCGTTTTAAATTGCTCAGTGGCATGTTTTTTTAAATGCGTACAGTATTTGTGGGCCTGCCCCTTCTGCCTCCCTTGCCTCCCAAAGTGGATGGAGTAAAAGGCCACCGAGACGAGACAGAGCTGAGATAGGAAGCACTGTTTTGCAGAGGAGCCTAGAAACTGAAAAGGAGAAAGAGCAATAACACCGTCCTGTCTTGTCTTCTTGCCAGTTCAGGTTTCATCTCTAGGGGTTATCCCATGGCACTGTCCGGTGAAACGGTGAAGGAGGGGAAAGGTGTAGCTGTTGGATGTGTTTCACCGCCTACTTTTTCTCTTAACTTGAATTTAAATATTTTGAAGGCTAATGCACTTAAATTCACACTTTGATTTTAACAGGAAACCCAAGCCTGAGGGCTTCGATGTGAATTACTAGAATGCCAAATAACTGAGGTTACGTTTTTGAATGGTTGTTTATGCCAACAATTTATAAGAGTGGAGGAAATAAACCTTTTCTGAAGAGCTTTCCTAACAGAAAGTGTGACTTAAGCCAACAGAAATGTGCAAATACATAGCTTGCTGCCAAAACTGCCTTACATGAATTAGATTTATTATACACTAGACATAAAGAAATTCAAACATTCACTTTGCTCCTCGTCCTGCACTGAGATTTGAGTAAGGGGGTGTAGCCTGTAATCGTAAATTATTTGGGAAATTAAACTTTGGAAGCACCCGCTCCCCGTGCCCAGCTGCGACTTTTTCGGCATCGTATCACATGTACTCCGCTGCCGTTACGGCGTGGATGAACTTCCTGCACCCTGGTGACACATCAAGCCTGGTTAATGTCACCGCTGCAGTGGGTCAAGTTCTCAACAAAATAAACCTCTGACAGGAAATAGCTGCTCTTTGAAGTTCCAAAACTTGCTCTCGTCTTGGTTTTGTAAAAGCAATATCGGATATGTCGAATACACTGGAAAGGTATTTCAAGCTACTTTTGTGCGATAAAGCACCGTAGTTAGGCCACTGCTTAAGTGCGGATGTGTTCATTGCATTCCAGTCTTTGACGGTGCATTATTTTATTTATGGCTTTATTTTTAACAAGTGTTGGTAAAATCTGTCTCATTGTCCTAAGCTAAGGGTTTCAACACAGTGGTAAGTTAAATTTAAAACTCTTCAAAGTGATATATGTGCTACATTAGCTAGCACAGTGGAGAGTGCAGGGTTAGCAAAAAGACACCCTCATAAATGTGAATAATCTACCTTTTGTCTGGAATAATTTTGTCTTTTTAAACTTGGAAAGTTGTGATGGCAATAGCAGAACTCAGCTAGAAGCACAGAACGCTTCTGCGTAGGCTAACGCTGGGCTCGCTGATAAACTTATTTGCAGTGGTCCTAATTTGGTATGATGTTTTAACTGTAAGCACAGTTGTAGTCTGAAGTCTGCAGGTCGTTTCTCATTTCAAGTCCTTTCTTTCTTAGTGAAAATGGAGTGTCTTACTTACTGAAGTTCTGTGACAGTAGTCAAACTGAAAGTATGTTCCCCTGAAAAATTACTATTTTATGCACCTTTGCTCAGTTTTCTGAAGGCTGCGGTAAGGGTGCTAAGGGAACTTAGCATAAGTGAGAACCAAATTTGGTAACAACATTGAGAGTAAACTCATTAATGAAATTAAGCACCTACTTCAAAAAACTTGCTGGGTCGGAACCTCTGTTAATTTTTTTTTTTTCCTGTCTGTTGCCTGGTTTTGGAGAGGGTAGGTTGATAGTCTCTAAATGATCCACATCTTCTGCATGGTTGTTGTATCAGTAACTTAATCAGATGACCTGTATTGTCTTATTGGTGGTGCAATTGGTTGGTCCTCATGCAAAGAGTCTGTGAAGAACCTTGGCCAGTTTTCTTCTTCTTAGGATAACAAGGTTTTTGCACTTTTGGTGTAGGGGAAAGTTTAGTGAGTTTGTTTGCTAATGGCCTGTAAACTAGGAGCATAGCACCTGCATCGTAAATCTCTGATTGAGTTTCTGACTGTGATTTATAGCAGCATTATAAAACTCCTTGAAGCTCGTTTCAGATGAGTGTGCACAACCTTTGGAGGAAGCAGGTGACGGTTCTGTGGGATGCTATTATATACGCATGATAAGAATGACGTTTTCTGCTCAATGAAAGTTATAAAAGCGGAACTTGCTAGCATTTTACCTGCCAATGCCTGAGGCCAGGATTTCCATATTTTGCTTTCTATCGCTGATTTTATGGCAGCGGCCCGGATTGTGTCAAGGCTGCGTTCTTTGCACTGCCAGAGGTGTTTATGACACTATCAATTGTAAACTGGGAAATGGCAAGCGCTCAGCAAATGTTTTGGCATGCAAGTGGAGAAATACTCTTAAATGGCGTGGCTATTTGGATTTCCTCAGTTTGATATTAATTTCTTCATTAACAACCCAATATTAAATGCAGGAGTTTAAAAATATTTTTAAAAGGGTTTCAGTTTATCTCAAAGGAGTCTGAGTTTGCAAGGATCAGATTAATGGAGGTCATTAAAAAAAGAAAAAAGAAAACACTAATTCCCCACCGGCACACGCATATGTTTGCTGCTGTTTCAGCACTTTTTTTGATTCCAGAGCACTTAGGTAGTGAATGAGAAAGGTGAAATTGGTGCCTGGCCCATCTTGCCAGGCGCCTATAGAAAGGCTGATACTTGGCTGCAGTGCTCACCCGCAAGGGAAGTTTGTGAGTCAGCAGAGGCTACGTAAGGGAAGTCTGAAAGTCTGTAGCCTTCTCTTCAGCTTCCAGGCTCAAGGTATTAGGGGCGTGCTGAGGAAACGCTGGGGAAAGGTGCCGGGAGATAGGCTGGCTGGGAGCCGGAGGCAGAGAACAGAGGGAGCCATTCACGGCTTGCCGCGGTGCCGACCTGCGGCACGGGGTGAGGGCTCGCTGCCTCAGCCCTCACCGTTCTGTGAAAAGCAGCAGGCTGCGCGTTTTAATTCCCGTTGCCTTTTCATCCGTGTATGGCTATGCCAAGCTTGTTGTAGCTGTGGTAATCGAGGGTAAGGTGAATATTTCACAGTACGGATTACGTGCAAAGTAATGAAAGCACTTAATGTAAAATTGGGTCTATGTTTTGCTTGCTGGTATCAGAAGAACAAAGGAATGAATTCCTGCAAGGCTTAGGAGCTTCCAGAAATCCTTCAGGTGAGTCGATCGCCTGTCAATTGGCGGTGCTGGATTTGTTCCAATAATTGTAGGATTGAGACTTCCCAGCTCAGGCTAGGCCCAGGTGGATTTTAACTCGCTGAGCTCTGCTTGCCGAACTGGAGTGTATTTGTGCAGAGAACTCTGAAAGGGAGAGCAATCTCTGCTGAAGAGCAGCGAGGAGACAAATGCATGGCTTGAGGCTTGAGTATTTACATTACAGGGGGAGACCACTGCTTTTGCATGTTGCGGAAGCGCAGCCACTGCTGAGTTGACCCAAAGAAAGTTTCGAGTGTGCCTAGTAGGAAGACGATATGCAGTTGATTATAAAGAGAGATGAGCCGCTTCACAGGCAGAACTATAAAACTGGAGAACAGGAAATAGCAAATGGCTATAGCTTACATTATTTAGGATAGGCTTAATCCTCTAGAAGGAAACAAAGAGAGAAATTGATTCTATCAAAATCCGTAATATATCTCCGAGAATCTGAAAATGTTCTCTTTTGGGACTAAACCAAAATGAGTATCCTTTCCTGCTCTTTACATCTAGCCTATTATAAAATACTACTGATGCAAAATTGTCATCCCAAACACTGAACATGCTATTAGTTACTTCGGTTATCAGCAGACATGAGGAAAACCCAAAATACTGCTGCAGCATGTCAGTGTTTCAGGTCGGCATGTAATCACTGCGTGCTTTTATTTTTGGATTTCCTCATCTTCTTTCCAGCATTTAACAACCCCCTCAGCCCACCTCTCCCTGCTCTCCCTCCTGAAAAAGTGAGGTTCTCAAGGCAGCTGGGTTGGTGCCGTACGGTGCAATATGCCTGTTCAGTAACCAGGTGAAGGACAGCTGAGGACTTCTGGGGCAGTTACCTGCATCGGTCAGAGTCCTCTAAGGCTGATGCCATAGATCCATACAGCGCACCAAACTTGTAACACATCAAGTTTTATCTACCTGGAATTAGGCATCCAGATGTCAGTAAGCAAACTGAGCTGTTTTTATAATATATGCATCCTCTAATGACTTGTGAAACTGTAGCGAGGCAGTGTAAGAACTAGTAGAAATCTTGGGTGCTCTCACTAACTGCTCTGTTACAAGCAGTAGATTTCTCTTCAGCTGTTTGAGAGGGGAAGTGAACTTTGAAAATGCCCAACAAGAAGTTACAAAAATTAGGAAATGCTGTCCATACAAGGATAAACAAATATTTGTGGAGAAGTGTCTACAAGTTGCATAAATTTCCTCCCACACTACTTCCTGTATCCCAAATGAAGGGGTCCCTTTGAATAAGCTACATTTAATGGATGCCTGTTACAGTGAATGTCAATGTCTGAATAATCCTCACAAACCTTGAAAATGAGATTCAGAATCCAGAATTTTGTTTATCCATTTGAACTCTGTGTTAATTAGGAGCAGAAAGTTCATTACAGGGGAGCTTCTAAGAGTCTCCCCAGAAGTGCCATAAGAACAGGCATTTTTTGTCTTAGGCCAGATGCTCCAGAGTCTGTAAGAGCTTGGAAAGGTGCAATTTGCACATTTATCATAGTGACACAGGGAGGCTGGGCTGCTTTTGAGTGGAAGATTAGGATGCATACAGAAGCATCTTGCATCTTTTGAAGATAATGCAATCATCTGAACAAGCACTTAAGTGCTGAGATTGTATTTCTCATGAGTTCAATGAAGTATTATCCTGGAACCGCTGGAAAAGGCATGAAAATTCTGTATTTATTGGTGATCATAAGTTCTACTGCAGATTGCTGTAAGCAGAATCACTGTCTGGGATTTAATTTTGTGGTTTGAAATTTTTTTATGATTAAAACAGAAATGAAGTGACACTGACATGAGAGATAGGAGGAGAATTTGGAAAATCTGTCACCTTTGTAGATTTAAGTTTATTCTCCTACAGTTTCAAGAGGAGGCTTAATGCCAAAATAAACTGAATGGATCATTTTGTTATTTATATTTTAAGTCAATAAAGAAATGTTAAGCGGAAGTCATTGTACCTAAAATGGCAGTGTGGAAAAAGCTGTATCTTTTCTCCATCCTCTGATATGTTCCTGTATCAGGATTTATGACTAATCCAGTTAAACACACACTTTCCTAGTGATCGCCATGAAACAGGCAGTTGTTGGAGGTTTTGTTAATCTCTGGGTTGGGTGCATAGTACGCACGACTGCTTGAAAGCATAAGGATTCAGAGAGAAATTGTGGAAAAGCCCTAAATTTTCTTAACTGAACTGAGTTCAAGCTTTCAAGCTTAAGATATGAGCTAGAAAACTTTCCAGTTTCCAGGCAGAGCAGCCTAGTTGCAGTTATTTACATAGTGCTGCTGTGACTTGCTCTTAAAAAATTATGCTAAGGCAGAGATCAAGAATTTAAAGAGTGGTTTTGTAAGCAATAGCTTCTCAGGTTCGTTAGTAACAGAAAGAGATGTGGTCAAGGAAGGAGAAAGGGAGAGTGAACCGGAGCAAGAAAAAGAAGGCTTCAGGCAGTTTTGCATGTATCATTCAGCAAGACCTCAGTCCTGTAAGGCCTTAGAAATATGTTCAATGTTAACACGTCTTCACTGAGACAACCTAGAGCGTGTGAAGTGCGTGGGCCTGGACGGCAGGGCAACCTCTTCCTGCATCTCCCCCTCTGCATCGCTGCCATGCCTTGGGTGCTCCTGACCCCTATGTTTCTGAGAAATAGTCTTGAGGGGATTGAGTTTCTTTCTCAAAGCTACTATAAAACTGTGCATCCCTTGTTAAAACTCCTCACTTCAGGGTTTAAATGTGGCATGGGTCCACAGGGAATCAATACTGTTAATTTGTCATGGTAGTCAAGCATAGCAATTTGGGAACCCTGATATATGTGAGATATGTTGCTGTCTTCCTCTAGCATTAATCTAGAAGATAGTCAGGCTGCAGATAAAGCTACAGTAAATAATGAAATGGCAATATTTGTCCATGATTATGTTTGGATAGGTTTGCAGGTTGTAAATCTAGGAAGAGCTGTAACTCGGTGGTCGTGTTCCCTTTTTACCTTTTCTTTTGTTTGTAAAGCCGTTTCTCATAGGCTACAGACCTACCCACTTATGGGGACAAATCCATTATTTGGATATCTGTTTTATTGCAGTGTACTCTCGCCCTTCTCTGCGTTTTAGAATGAATTGTTAGTGGAGATCAGAAATAACATAGGAAGACTTTGCTAACAGCAAAATCTTTTTTAATACAAAAAGATGCCTGGTTTAGTCTGCATGTGAGCATGATGATAGTACTATTTTAGCTTAGCACAGAAAAGATAGTTCACACTAAGGCATTTTTACATGAATATTTTGTTGTTTCCTTTATCCAGTAACATGTAAAGCTTAGGGATGATATTGTGCCTTGCATATGAAATATAATATAAAATTAGTATCTGCAGCTTATAATATTATCCTGCAGGATTTGGGAACACCACTGTACAGTGTCTTTGGGTCATTTATTACTTGTCCTGGTGAAATGTTTGTATGGGATCTAAAATAGTGCAGAATTTATTTCACTGTGCTCCAGATGAATGTGCAAGAAATCCAGTCAAAGTAGCCAAAATAAGTGGTTCATTTTCCACACTCTGCCTGTGTGCATTACCGGAAGTCTTGTATCCTTCCCTGTCTACGTGAAGAGGCTTGTTCCTTGCGTACAAACTTGCAGCAATATGATAGAGTTACAAGGCAAAATCATGAAGAAGACGTAGCGCATCTCACAATGCTTTGCAACAGTCTTTTAAGCTGTGTGCAAGGGAACGTGTGGCAGCTGGATGATGTAGCATAGAGTTTACAGCTGACTTCTGTGCTTGTTTGGGGACGTATCGATGGAGCTAGAGTACAATGAGATAACAGACTTCTGATCTGCGCCAAAACCAGAGATCAGGTGCACAGTGTTCGTTACCCCTTGTGTTCACAGCAGTTCTCTCCCTAAGAGAGACAGCTTCTGCTGGAGAGACTTAGTTTGAAAGCCTTCCGTAAGTTAAAGAGTACAAAAGAGACTCCTTTGTTCTGCGGGGGTCTGCAGAGGTAAGAGCAGGAGAAACGGTTTTCCTGCACTGCTTCTTGCCGAATTTAAAGTCTCTTGGCTGACAGCGCTGCTGCAGGTTTTCAGTAGCACCAGCCTTAAGTGCACGCGCACCACAAAAGGCGGCATTCCCCCCTCCTGCCCAAGGCTTTTGCTTTTTTGGGGGAGGTGGTTGTTGTTTTTCTGTGCTTGCTGACGTCAACAGAATCGCCAGATGGCATTTCAATGCTTTGCAAAGAGACAGGAGCCTTTTATTAGTGGGAGTCATGTGGATCCCATTCATTTGCATTCCCAGAAGTGGTCTAAAGCTTTTCCTAACTGTACAGACAGTGAGTGTGCTGCACCTTCCAGAGACCCGCAGGGCCTTCTCTGGGATATTGTTACCTTAAGTGGATCTGATAAGAGGCATGCAGAGATGAAGGTTTTGTTTCACATTCATTTCGCTACCAAATATTGAAAGCATCCAGGCAATTGTGATTTGCAGGGATTTTTTTTCTCCCTTTCTTCTGACGACAAAATAATACTTTTGAAAGCTTATGGCAATGAACAGACCTATGACTTAGCTCCGAGAAGGTTATTTAGTTGCTCAGATCCAGGTGACTCAGTAGCTTGTGGAGCAAACATGCAAGTCCAATGTTGTGAAAAATATTAGCAAGTAAGGGCTCTGACACTAGAGTGGGACTATGCCATAACCAAATTGTGAAAATGGAACTTAGCCCCTTTATGCTCCTAAGCAGATGACTGAGAACTCAGTACCAGGTGAACAAGATTAAACCAATTTACTCTGCTGCGCTTGAGCCACCACTGCAGCAGCTGGGCAGGGAAGCCGGCAGCGCATGAAGGCTACAGCAGTCCGTTACTGATGTGGTGACTCCAGCTGTAGTCCTAGTTGGGCGGCTAAACCAGGCGAGAAGGAGCACGTGATTTTATTTCCAGTGGACTGAGACCTTGGAGGAATGATCTTGGATAAATTTGCAAAGACTGCCGGAAGCCGCGTTCATGATGGGGAAGGAAGGAAAAGCCTGCTCAGTTGTTGTTTCGGCGGGGCACGAAGCAGTGGATGCACGCGCCGTCCTGTCACCTCTTCTCTGCGTTTGTGACCAGGACTCTTCAGTGGCTCTTTCCAGGCTTGGACCTGTTTCCAGTGTGAATGCTAGTTGGATGCATGAGTTGCCAAGTGGTGCTGTTGGTCAGCGGTGGAGAACAGAAAAGGAGCTGTGCTGCCTCCTGGGCTAAGGGCAGTGTGGGTCTCAACTACACAGGAAAGAAATCAAAACGTTGAGCTGTGGAACAAATAGCACTGAGCAGACAAGTGATTCATTACTACAGCTGTCTTTTGTTATCCTTCCTGGTACAAATGTTGGGCTTTAAAATGTAAATTCCCCTTTTTATTCATCAACTAAGAATCTTTTGCCTAAGGTAATGTCAAGCCCTTCTCCCCTCCCTGTTTTTCTTGGGAAAGATGAGCCTTGCAACCACTTTCTTGGAGATGATGAAGCTGGTCCACAGACTAGTTCCTCAGGCCAAAGGGAGGAGGAAGGCATTTCTTTCTTAGAAGGAGAGGTGGGAGCGCTTTCTGTTTTTCCCTGAAGCAATCTTGAGAAACCTTAGCTGGAGAGCATGGACTCCATGATGGTGCAAAAAGCGAGCTAAGTAGTCTGGTTTCATCTCGCACGTTACAGATTAAAGCTAAAATTCCCTTAAACGAATGTGAGATTACCATTAATGCTCCAGCATAAGCAATAATTAATCTCTGCTCACAAACCAGCTTTTAATAGGTTACCATTTTATTTTATAACGGTATCAGCTTCCAAATAGGTTCTTGGTGCTTCCTCGCACAGAGTACACTGCGGTGACAGAGACGGGTGTAATGTAGCAAGGGCCATCTGTATGAAAAAAAATATGGGGCAGCATAGCCCTATGATCTTTCCAAGTGTGAATACTTTATGGCGTAACAAAGTGTTATTGAAAGGCATGAAACAAGCAGCATCACATACTTCCCTTTCCTGCTTGATAAACCATGTGTTAATATTGCTTACCCTTGTCTTACCAATTTTCCAGCTGTATGACATGCACTAAGTTCTGGTGATTTATCATGGTATTCTGTGTATCTTAAGCATTGCTGCAACTCACATGGTGTTAAGTGGTTACAGAGAAACACGTGAATAAATATAATGAATTATTAGACTCTCTTTAAATTTGGTACCGTTATATTCATGACTAGGAAGTGAAGAAATTATTTTAAGCTGGCGCAGAGCAGACTGGCTGCTGTTGCAGAGTACAAATAGTAATAACCAACTTGACCCTGCTTTCATAACTCCGTTCTTCAGCTGGGGGGAAGGAAGAATACAGTTTCTTTAGGGCTGGCCTGGTAGGGAAACTTATTGCTCACGCTGTGCTCTGATACCTAATTTAATTTCACAGGGGAGTAGTGACTGGCGTTCGCATCGTGATTCACAGATCATGGAACAGGAAGCAGCCTGTCAACTTCTAGGGAGCGGAGAGGGAGGAGAGCTGCTCAGAGGAAAAACAAAAATATGTTTTGTGAGGGAATTCAGCTCTCGAGCACAGCAGGCCAACTTCGGTTCTGCTGTGACTCCAGCTGTAGGTAGAGGAGTCACTCAGCAGATAAATTTGCCCCTGAAGTTGATAGTTTGTGTCATCTTAAATGGAGATGGGTCCTTTGGTGGATTGGGGGGGGGGGGGCAAGAGAAAGAGATACTTTAATTTTAATGTACTCCTTCCATACATCCATTCCAAACTAGTTCTGGGTTTTAGAGTCACTTCCACAGCCACGGTAGCCTGTACCTAATAGCAAACATGTTGCTAAATACCTTACATCCTTTGCAAACCACATCCATTACGTTCCCTTGGAAGCAGTAATACTCATGGGATAAACTGAAATAAACCACGCTTACACCAACATGCGCATGCAAACACTGGCTTTTTCCTTTGTTTTGCTGTTTCATTATTAGCATTTGTTGTAACACTTTCTTCATTCTCTCACTTCCATTATTATTTTTATGTGGATACTCTCAGCAGTTTTATTTTACAAAAAAAAAAAAAAAAAAATCCTCAAAGTTAGAGAATGACTTCATACTAGACACCGGACTATTGTAGATGGAGTTTAACCTCTTCAATAACTCTGACAGAAGATAGTACAAAAAAGCGGCGGGGGGGGGGGGGATGCATATGTATGTTATCCTTAAGTATTTCTCTAATTTCTCTTAAATAAGAGGGTTCTGCTTTCTTAATACAGTTGTCAAGCACTGCTTAGGTAGTACTAGGGAGTTCTGTGTTCCTACCGAAATGCCCGTAATCCTTCTAATACGGAATATTTGAGGGTCAGTGCAAAATGTTACAAGATTCCTCCCGCCTCCCCCAGATACAATAATTTCTTTGTTTGCTTAAGATCTTCAAGATCATTTGAAGGAATGCAAGCAGTGAGCAGCTATGGGGCTAATGTATAAAAACAGATTTGGGTTGTTTTTTTTTTTTTTTTTTTTTTTTTTTCCTTTCCCCTTTTCAAATTGCTGGTAGCATGTTACTCCGCGCCCCGCGGAGTTACAGCTCCGCTTTGGAGGAGGAAGAGTGCCACCTGGCGTCCCCTCGACAAGGCTTTCCCACGGCGGATACACCGCGCGCTGCGGAGCTCTGCCCGCGCCGGAACGAGCTCCGCCACCAGCTGCGCTCGACGGCACCGCTGCTCCGCTGCGGGACCCTCTGCCGCGGCGTCTCCAGCGCCGACTCGCCCTAAGCTGCCGCCTCCTTTGAGGCGCCTGAGTGGCCTGCTCGTCTGTGCAAGCAGCGGCGCCGCAGCCTTAGACCCGCGCGCGTGGACCGGCTGCTCCTCGGGTCTTCTCCCCGGAGCTCTCGTCCCCTTCTCCCTCTGGGATGCGGCGGTCACGCAAGGGCTGAGGGACCTGCTGGGGCTTCTGGCTCCATCACCCCCCGGGATGCTCCCGTTTCCCGGCGAGGCCGGGTAACCCCCTTGGAGCCGGACGACACCGGGCGCTCGGCCCCTTGCTCGTTACGGCCCCGTCGGTGAGGATGGGCTCGTGCCGGGGACGGCGGCGAAGCGGAGGAGGGCAGCTGGCGGCTCGGTGCTGGGAAAGCAAAAACAGTGTGTAGAGTCTGAAGGTGATGTTTTTATCCTTTCTGTCTGGTTACCAAGCACAACTAAATCCACACAAATCAGAGTTAAATATGAGGTCCTGTTTGTTTTTAGCTGGCGCAGGCTCCTGTGGTCTCTTCGTGCACGGAGGATTAGGGAGCCTTCAGAGGCAGCTTTTGAGTTTTCTCTTTCTCGTCTGTTTAAAAAAGGCCAACTCAATGTTAATTCCCTTCTTTCCAATTATTTTTCTCCTGCCCCATGTTTCAACTGAGCTGTTAGCGCGTTTAAGCATGAAGTGTGCTACGATGGCTCGGTATAGAATTGGATCGCTATATAGTTAGTTATGGTCCAAAGGTGTATTGGTATCATGTCAGGGAAAACCCATCTGAACTGAAGCCGTCTTTCCTAAAAAGCACAGCAAAGTGGAATCCTGTCAGGCTACCTTCCCGTGCCACCTTGATTTTATCAGCAGGAAATCACACACGTTCCTTTGATCTGACAGTGAAGAAACCGGTGCAAATGAATAAAGTTTTGTGCATGTTTAATTTGGTGGGGTATTTCGCCTTGCATTTCATAAGAGATGAAATGAGCCCAAATAAATGTGACTGCTCAGATTAAGAGCAGTCTTCACATTACTGGCAAAATGCCAGTCTGTTGCACAGTGTGGGGTATGAATGGTATACATTTTCTGATCTGTATTAGCATTTTGCTAGGAATTGCAGTAATTAAAAATATATATAATTTAACTGAAATATTTCTCCTTTCTGGAGAAGCTTACTTCCTCATACTATTGCCAAAAATCTCACCAAATGCATTAGGAGCAGGAGAGAGGTGTATAGAGGTTGTTGGTTAGTAGATTTTTTTTTTCTTCCTTTAATAGGATGAAGGGAGGGTGTTGAGGTCCACTTGTAAAACTCAAATTGAAGTGACCAGAGAGCTAATACAGAAGTAGGAAGACTGAATCCATGTAGTTCATCAGCTGACTTGGCCGAGCACTGCACGGCAAATAATTTTGCTTGTGGTCTCTTTCAGTTTGTTAACAATTGTGTTTACACAAAGCATTGCAATGAGAGAGATGTGCATAATTCTTCATCAGAGTCAGTGGTACAAAGTCAAGTGCTTCTTTCTGATTAAAGTGGTCTTTTATTTTAGTTGCCCTGAGTCACACTGACTATAGAGGGAGACTTTTAGCTTAAAAACTCTGCACTAGGTCACCAGTGTTAGAAAGTCTGAGTATCAGAGTCATCGCTGGGGTCTAATCCAATATGGATCAGTCACATTTAAGCGGACAGAGAGCACTTCAGGCTGCAAGAGACATGCCAAGGCTGCGCAGCAGGCTGAGGCAGCAAAAAGTGCCAATGTGGGCAACAGACGGTTTTGCAGGACCCAGAATCATAACCTTTTCGGAAAAAAATCAGTAACTTTGCACATTTTCAAAGGAAATATTTTAAGTTTTAGAAAGTTGAAATGACATCTTATTCCTATTTTTTTAATAAAAATGCTTTCAAGTTGCTGAAACAAAGCGCAAACAAGCTATTTCTGTTGCCAAAAAATTTCCAAAACAGTCATTTTTCTGTTATGGAATAAAGTATTTTTGGTGTTTGCCTAAAATTGTCAGTAAAATGAAAATCCTTGCCTTGCCGAGTTTGAAAGTCTGGTTTTGTTTGTGAGGACACTGTTTTCTCTGTAGAAGATGGCTGTGAGGCAAACTTGTGTCATTAAAAGTGGAGTGTCATCAGCAAGTAGGTCAATAATATCTCCATCAATTAATATGTCCTTTTGAGTCAAAGTATCAAGGCTTTGTACTGATATGCTGGAGATTGTGGGTCATGTTGTCCCTCTAAAATCAACCTATTGACTCCATTCATTGTAGCCAGTGCTGCTTTTGCACTCTCGAGTTCATCATCACTCGTTCCTCACTGGAGGAGGTTCAGAAGAACCACTGAAGTTCCAGTTCACAAAAGGATTTAACGTGTAACCCACAGTTGATTTTCTTAATGCTTACATCCAAGCAGAGAAATAATTCACTGTAGGAATAGAAATCGTTGTCTAGATGGATTGCCAGCGTAAGCACCAGTGCTTCATGGTCTGTGTCTGTTTGTTGGTCTCTATGGCTCTGTTGCCTCTTGTAAATGAGAAGTTAAAGCTGCTAAATTTAGATGTGACTTCGAATCTGAGCTTCCCCAAAGCATTGAAGTGCTTGGCCCTCAACAAAATGTGCAAATCTCGACACAGGTAACACTGCTTGGTATTGTGAGATGGTCACGATGCAGAAGTACAGACTAGATCAATCTCTAGTTAGAATTCATCAGCATATCACAATTATGGACATTGCCTGCCTTTATTCTCCTCCCTCCCACCCCAGCCTCCCCGAAATGCAAGTCACGAACTACTCACAACCTTATGCCACACGCTGAAAGTAGGACTTGTCTTAGATGAAAACCGTAAAGATGCACATGACGAATCAGTCACCAGCTTGATGAAAGAAGCTGGTGGTAGCTGAGGTTGCTTAGAAAGATACAGATCCTTTTTTTGGCCAGTTCATAGACTACAAACCAGAACAACAGTGGTTGAAAATGGCCGTCCTGTGCAGCCTTCAACTGCATGTTGCTGTGAGCAGCTATATACCTTGTATCTCAGCAGGCAAATATTTTGGGTCAGTTGTGACAAGGACAAAATAAGCCTATAATACAAATGAACTCAATGTGTTTTTAAGTTGTTCCTTGCAGGTCAAGGATAAAGTAGGTTGGGATATGCCTTTTAGTCCTCGGGGCTTACCAGTCTGTCAGGTTAGATCTGTACTAAGTGAAAAAAATCATTTTAACATCATAGAAGAGCCGTAGAGGATAGTGTTTTATTTTTCTTGTACATGAATTACTGTCTGTGATCTGATCTTCACTGATGTATCTGCCTATCTGTGACCAGGGAGAGCTGGCAGGTTTTCACATATAGTACATGCTTTGTGTACCTCTTGCAGGTCCTAGGTTTACGTGTTCAAGTAAAGCTTAGCGAAGTGTACTTCAGAGAAACCGCAGCTCTGCAGAGCTGATGACGAAGGTCTGGGGGCTACAGTCGCTTTTCTTATATGAGTCATAAAGTAAGAATCCAAGATCAAGTCTTAAAGAAGAATGATTAATTCATTTCACACAAGAGTTCATTAGTGACATAGTCATGAGAAAGAGGAGGAGGCATCTATAGGACACCGGGTGATTATTAACTGTTAATAGCAAGAGCATTCTACCTCAGGAGAAGTAAAATAGAGTGAACTGCAAGGTCTGGTGGAGAGAGAAAAAGTATTGAAATTTGACCCGTTTGGTGGCAGTGAGGCTGTTGATTTTCATGAAATTTACTCTTATATATTTTCAAAAAGTGTAGAATATTTGTCCTTGCTTTTGGCTTAATATGCAAAATGCGGCCCAAGATGTAGAGTCGGCTCCTATTGTCATTTGCAAATCCTTGTCATATTTTCAGCAAGAAGTTTAAAAACGTTGTATCTACGACTTCATCAATGATTGTTTCCTAGGTTCTAATTTTCTTTTATTCTGGTTTTGAAGACAAAGTTAGCTTTTTTCTACTTTTTCCCCTTATGGCAATTTTCCTTTAGTATTTAAAAATACATCCGGTGCTCTCTGTAGCAATTCTTTATCCAGAACATAATCTTTTATCATAATTTAGGGGCTGCATTTATTTGCATTATGTTTCTGATGATATTTGATAATGCTATACTGTCAAACAGTTCATAGTAAAGGACTGCGGTGAATGTGAACTTTTAGATGGGATAATGATTTTTCATGCTTATTTCTGCAACTTCCTGCAAAGTGCAATGTCACTTTTCAAGGTGCATCCTAAAAGAGGATGAGATATTTTGAAAGGTGGAAAATTATAGGGTGTTTTGCTCCTTTTGGCTTTGTTCTCATGTGGCTGAGACTGTCAACTTGCAAATATGGGACGATATGTTAGAATGCAGGAGGGAGATTGGTGATTATTGCTTTCAATGGATCTTTTTTTAACTCATGCTGTGTATTTGGCTGCTCTTTTTTAGAATGCAGTAAAATTAAAATAGCTTCCTGTGCTAAGCGGGCAGTTGGGGGAATTGGAGCTGAAAACTCCAATGGGTAAAATCACCAAGTAGTAATAGATGGCGTGTCCTCAGCAATGTGTGCACCCAGCATATTGTTCCTGCTGCATCCCACCTGGTATTACTGCATCGCAAGTTGAGGCTGAAGACAGTTGTTGCTTCTTTCTTTGCATGAACTATCAGCTTCAAGCTACCAGTTTGTGGCCATCTGATGTACAAAATGAAGAATAACAATAGAAAATGATGGAGGACAGTCACTGAAGTACAGATTTGTATTCCTTGGCCTGTGTTATTCAAAGCAGATTTGAGTCCTATTTAGAATTTATTTTTTTGCTGTGTTTTAAAGAAAAGTGTTTATTTTAAAAGTTCTGAATTGAACTGGAGCAATGATTCCTTTTTAAATAATAAACCCTGACTGTGTACCACTAACTCCGATCTGCTGTATGTCATCAAATAGTTCTTCAGCCTGTGATAGTCCTGATAGTTTATGGGTACTAGACAGCCAAACTGTATAGAAAGTCCCTGGGAACTGTGTGGCTGCATCCCTGAGGCACTGCTGAGAACATCAAACCTAAGTGGTTTACCTTGGAGGCAATGGGCAGAAACTGAAGCACAGGCAGTTCCGCCTGACCGAGAGGGGGGATTTCTTCCCTGTGAGAGTGACGGAGCTCTGGAACAGGTTGCCCAGGGAGGTTGTGGAGTCTCCTTCTCTGGAGATATTCAAGGCCCACCTGGATGCAATCCTGCCTAACGTGCTCTAGGTGACCCAGCTTGAGCAGGGAGGTTGGACTAGAGGATCTCCAGAGGTCCCTTCCAACCTTACTGATTCTATGATTCTAAGTGTTGGCATTTCTACAAGATTTCCAAGCTATCGCCAGAGGCTCTTAGCCTGTGCTTTTGCATCATTCTGTGAGTTATTTCCCAGGATCCTTCTCTTGAGATACCTTTTGGAGAAAGTAATACAAACTCCTTGCAGCATCTTCATTTGACCTGGGCTTTCCCCAGGAACCAAAGGGAAATCTAGCATACTACTGGTTCCCGCTTGCATCGTGCAGCGCTTGTGCCACAACGGTACTACCCATGTGCTCTGGGCGACCCCCCTCTTCCTACTTTCCATATGTTTTCCAGTGTTTTCCAGTAGCAGCTGAGGTATTTGACCCATACCATGGGAGGAGGCAATGTGGAAAATCAGGTACTACTTTGTGTCAGTGCCAGTGATTTCTGACAGATACCAAATCCTGGGAAATTCTTCTGTTGCTTTGGGTTAACTTCAGTACTCAAATCCACTTGGGTGCAAATCTTACTAAATCTAGTAGTCCATCTCCTTAGGGAATATTTGTGTGTGTATCATTTTTTTTTCATTGCTTGGATAACATCAGCTGTGGAGTTAGTTTCTTCTGCCTCATGTTACAAACCTGGGAAAACTTGCCATGTGATCTGAAAGCAAGAACTGAGAGTTTTCCTTGCAAGTTATAGATGGCACCAAAACTGCTTAGGATGGAAATGTATTCTCTCTCTTTCTCTCTCTTTTTCTTTTCCCCTCCCCTGAGCATTCGCAATGCTTATCTGTGAAACCCTTGAAGCCATGCTTTCCTGAGGAAATGTCTGTTTGTCTATTGCTTATGAGATGCGAAAGATTTTCCTATGTATTATTATTTAAAGCAGATGTCTCTGTTAAAACTCTGAGCAGCTGTAGTTCACCCAGGGAGACACTCACCCAAGCCTCTGCACTGAACAGGGGAGAAATCGTCCTGTTATCAGGGCTAACAGTTATCATGTCATCATCATGCAGCAAGAGAGAAGAATGACTGAGGTGTAAGTCTCAGCTGAAAACTGCAGTTTGGGATTAAATGCATTCCTTTAGATGTGTCTCAACCTTTGGGATGCCATACTTAATTTACAAGACACGAGAGGAGCGTGTGGAGGTATGAGCAGTTAGGACCTGCAGCATCTTTAGGAATTTTGGTGACTAGTTTCTGCCAAACACAGAAATGATGCGAGACTAGCTTTGGTTTTGTTTTCCCCAGGAACCATATAACTAAATCTGGGCATATCAGGTTAGGGAAAGCAAAAGATGCCCTTTACTGCAACTTCAGTGCCTGCCACAGATTAAATGATACCAGTTTGCTAAGAGTTGTTACCATGAATAAAACACTCTAAAATAGTGTTCTTCTAAATGTCTGAACAATTCTTCTCAAATGCTGAAATAATTTGCCCTAGGCAAATACCTGACATGGGCCGCTTCAGTCTGAACTCCTTGGCTGACAAAGTTATCAGAACTGAAAGGTCCTGTAATGGAAAAAGTTTAGTCAGCTTTAACTGTGAGTTCTATGAATGGTGTCACTTAAGGTAGAGATACAGGAAGCAGAGATGGCGACTGCAGCCCCAGAGCAGAGTTTGCTATAAATGGTGATGCATTCCGTAGATCTTATAAGAAAAACAAATTATTTCCTCCTCAAACCCGTGCCTCTTTCTGAAAGATTCCAAATTCAATATTTACAAAGTTGTGATTACTCTGAAAAGATTAAATGTTAGAGCCATTTAAAAATGGTATTGTTTTTATTCTGGTTCCCTCTAGAGAACAGGCTTGTGTGATCATGCTGTCTGATAGTTTCAAGCAAATTTGACAGTGGGAAGGAGCCTCTCAGATAACCTATCTTCCTAGAAATTTTGTGACAACCAGTTATGGGGTACCAGAGGAAGATCCAAATTAGTGGCCTTGTTTGGTAGTAGATGCTGGGCTGTTCAGCACGTGAATTATGGTGGGAATACTATCCAGAGTAGCCCATCAGCGTACGTGGAGCTCCAAGCACAGCTGCTCCTGCTGACCATATGCCTGCAGGGTCAGTGCTGCAGAACAGGCTTGTTGCAATAAAGCGAAGGCTGAGTAGACTAAGAATACACCTCTTCAGTGAGCCCCGATTCTGTTAGCTCCTGCCTTCCCAGAACGGCTTATGCATACTTGTACTGGTCATGCTTCAGTTCCCTGAGCCCAGATCCCTTCCCAGATCAGGAGTTCAACCTGACTGTTACCAGAAAGGACTGTATATATATTTACGGTTAATACATGTTTTCACACTGATACCATCCCAAATGCCATGTAACCAGAGTCAAACCCGAAGTTGTTATGGCTCACTCAACATCTTGAGTATTCCCTCATTACGGACTTATCTTTTGTGCTTCAATGTTTTTCTTACGGTTGGGTGACTATGGACAGCTCTGCAAGTGGTCCACCTTTAAAGAGAAGTGAAAATGCTGTGCTTCACTGAGATGAAGACAAAGATTCTCAGAAATGTCCTGTTCATTTAGAGAAAGGGAGAAAACCCTAAAAGTCTTGCATTAGTACAAATAATAATAAATTAAAAAATAATAAATCTGTGCAAGACTCCAGTTCTGCAGCTTTAAATGCAGGAAAGTGAAACGTCAAAGAATTGTGTGCACGCTTTTCTTTCTCCTTAGTCATTCAGGGGAGGGTGGAGTAGTTGAGTTTGAGGCGCCTTTAAAATGATTCATTATTTCCATAGAAGCCAATTCATGTTTATCCTTCAAATCGCTCTGTGGACATTAAAATAATGGAGAATTATATTTGCTTTTAATTTTGTTTCCAGACAGCTTGGCCTGAGTGTTCATGATGTGACTTGGAAACTATATCAAATTGTGATTTATTGTTCCTCGTAATTGTGTGAAGATTGAAGATATGCTGGATGCAGCTCTTTTCCTTTTTCCCCTTACTACCCCCCCTTTCTTTTGCTTGCAGAATGTACTTGAGTGTAATGTGGTGAAAGGCCAACATCTCTGCTTTTAGTGCTTCTTCTTAGTGTATTAGCCGTAGCAAATGAAGATTTTTTTTTAACATAGGGCCATGTGAAATGAATTGTGTATTGTATTTGATGACGGGTTTTTTTTTCTTTCTTCTCTTTTTCTATTATGCTTAACTTTTGACTGTTTTGTGATGTTAATCATCTTTTCTTGTTGGGTGGAGAGAGAGTAGTATTTGTTAGTTAAGCTGGATGAGTTTAGTTTTATGAGAATCAGATGCAGAACATCAACTGAGCAGAGGAGGGGGGCAGAATTTTATTTGCAGTAAGGCATCTGTTAAGTATAAGGATACCAAATCTGCTTCCCAGGTGGGTCAACTGTTTCTTAACCAGGAAAAATTCATAACTAAATTTACCTAGAAGGACTTACAGATAAAGGAATGTTTTATTCTCATTTTCCTTAAAGGTATTGTTCCTACACAGTTTTATCTGTTTTTCCCCCTAGTCAGTAAAAAGCTATTCTCAGATTTTTCTGAATAATATAACTTAATAAAATAAAATGGAATTTTTATAAAATGTAATATAAAAACCTACAGAAGATAATACAAATTCTGAAATATTTTGTTTCAGCCATGCTACAGAATCCAAACCAAGTTATCCAACACTAAAAATTCAAATGACCATTAAAATTTAGCAGAACATTGTCTTCAATTGCATTGAAGACTGTAATTTGAATCTTCCTAGGAGATAAGAGTTCTGTGCCCTGGTGATCTGATCCTACGATTGCAGCAGTGGATGCACTTCTTGGTACGTGAAAGTTTTCTTGCAAATTCACAGCAACTGCCCTACTAAGTTTAATCACACTTAAGTGATTACACAGTTAGTGCTATGAAATGTGCATGTCAGTCCCCAGTCTATAATACTTCCTACCATCATCTGGCCACCTTTTTTCATTTTTGATCTTTGGGGAGAAAAAAAACAAAAAAAAAAACAAAAAAGATTTTTTTTTCTCCTATTTCTATACATAAAAAGAAACCCACAGACACACACCAAATGCATTGAGACCCAGTCAGGAGTTCCAGGTGGTACCACAGCCTAAGATACCAATCTGAAAGTCAGTTTAAAAGAGAAAAAAAGCACAAAACTGGCTGGTTTTCAACATAGCAAGCAATTTAGTTTACTTATTACCTTATTTATCAGAAAGCATGTTTAGTCGGTCTGATTTTTCTTTGGTTTCTAGCCTGTTTGTTTCTTGTGCACATGCCCTAGAACATCACTTCTAGTCTCTGCATGACATTGCTTAAATCCAAGTGGGGGTGAAGTCACAAAGTGAACAGCAAGCCAACCTTCTCCAAAATTCATGCAGCGAAACTGCATTCACAGTTATAAGTATAGATTGGTAAATGAATACTCTAAAACAAAAATTCACCTTAGTATAGCTGGCTTTTTCTTTTTTAATCAAGTTAGAGCTGTTTGTGTTATTGTTGATTGTAAACATGTTATTTCATGCCTGTATTCCCAAGTATCCGGCCTTTGGGTTTATACGAGTAAGTGGTTTGGAAAGAATCCAGATCAGTTCATGCAGAGGCTATTCACATTAGTAGAAAACTATGTACAAAATTTGAGCATGGATTTTTTAATGCATTTTAACCCTAAAAAATGGTTGTGTTGGTATATATGTGTGAATGAATATGTATATATAATGACATCAATCTACAGTTTTAAGGAATTTGCAGTCCTGCATGAATCTTTATTACTTCACATTACCATATGTATGTTATCAAAAATTCCAGGATTACTTGTCCTTTTAGAAAACATACTTTAGTTTACAATTTGAATAATGGCTTTAAAAGCAGATAGACACTGGTATTACTGTTTTAAATTAAGGAATCTAAAAGATCCAGTACTTTTCAATTTTTTCTTCCATCCAGTGTGTAAGCAACTGTTTTGTGAAAACAGTAATTTAAATATCTGCCTTTTTATCTAGTCAGACCATTGATAGGATTCCAGATTCATCCTGAAGTAGATAAAATATTCAAGCCACTTGAAAAAAAGAAACTATTTCCCTATATATGAGTTCTATGCAATTAAATTACAACATGCAAACTGTGTGCATTTAGAATGTGCCATTAATGTACTGAAATCAGTGAATTAGAGCAGTGTTTACCCTCTTCTCTTTCTTCAGGTTGAATTTATGCTTGATCATTTCTCATTTTAGATACCCTCTTGATTTCTAAGGACTGAATGATGTAGCTTTACGGTCCGTTTAAGCAATATTGTAATTATGACATGCGGTGACTGCTGCTTAAAACATCTCCCTCTTACAGTGCAGTGGTGTCTTTGAAGTACCGTGTAAAGTGTTTTCACTTGGCAGGATTGTGCAATGCAGGATGTCATGCGGCACACATTGAAATCTGGTGATGTTTTAATGGTTGCTTTGGCTGTCAGGATACACTGACAGGATATAAGAGTCGTCACAGCCCTGGCGAAGGGCGCTAAGCTTTTGCCTCCGAGTCCTTGCGCATGTGGGACTGACCTCTTGGGCACACCTCGCCCAGGTGAGCTGAGCGCCGGCACGGCTTTGGTGTGAGGTGTCAGCTGAAAGCTTCTGCTCTGCAGGCAGTACCCTTTTGGTCAAAAATCCTAAAGGTCTTGCCGCTTGCTACATCAAGAGCTTACAATGCTCAGGGCAAGGTGGTATCATCTGTGATATTACTAGCTCTGGAGCCTTTCCCAGTTGCAGTGCATGCTTCCAAAGTCGTGCTTCATTCCCACTTATTTATTCTGGTGTGGGCTTCAGCTTCAGCTGCGTTACGGCATTGTGTAGGTAAGTACCTGCCTTGTCGGGTCGGGTGCAGGCTGTCCTTGGTGCAGCTCAGGAGGGAGGATACAAACCCTGCGCGTGGTACCACGTCCCTGCTCCTGGGCTACATGTCTGCACCAGCCCCTCACGTAACCCCGGGCAGCCCGCAGTTTGGGTCAGATAAATTTGCCGGCTAGCAGACTCGAGGCAAGGTTCCCCACACCACGACGAGGCCACTCCGCACATCAGGCAGCACGCGGCAGTACCCGTGCCGTTGGAGAGAGAAGGGCTGTTTCCCTCTCCCCTGTCCCCTGCCCCTCGCTTGGTACTGATCACGGAGAACAATGTTGGCTGCTTTGCAAAACATCAGCGCTGCTCTACAAAATCTGGGCCGCTGCGTATGGCCCGCTGAGTCAGACTTGTTTACTTCATTGGTGTATTAATCTCTGTCTCTGATCAGCAGTCAACAACTTCAGGCTCCAGGCTTAATAGAATTTCAAACTGTAGATTATGCAGTTTTGCTGAAAATATGCGGCTTCTATCGCACTTTGAATGATGTATTCTCCCTCACTCCCCTTTGGTCTGTTTTTCAAGGCTGAGGTTAAGACAGATAATTAATTCCTCCCATCCCAAGCTCTGTCTTTTAATTTAAGAATTTTCGTTAGCATCTGCCAGAATCTTCTGCATGGACTCCTGAGAGGTTAAGCAATAAAGAGAACCATTAAATGAACTTCAACCATTTGTTTTTTTCAGTAGGATAAGACAGCTCTTTAGTATATGAACTAATTTCTTGTCTTTTGTTTTTATACCAAAGAAAATAAACCAGAAATGCAGAAAGAAGAGGCTGACTTTCTGGTTGTATGGTAGGATGGAGAGCAAGAGGGCCCTGTGTCCTGGTCCTGAGGCTCATATCTACATTAGCAAGATGTAGGGCACAATCAAAGTGGGTTAGTGGAGTGAAATGGCTACTGCCAAGGACCTGATGTCCACACCATGTGTTTGGGACCATGGTGGGGAGAGGTTATTTCAGGCTGAAAGCCTGTTAGTAGTTGGAGTGCATGAGATGCACTCCTGGAGCACACCTCACCGTTCGGTTTCATCTGAAGGAAAGCAGTTTTTATGCAGCCGGAGTACTCTGCGATGTGGGCTAAAGACAGAAGTCTTTATGGCATCTGAGGACAACAGGAACGCTCACTTCGAAAGCATACCTCTGATCTAAAGTGAAATACCAGTGTGTACCCACTATGTATGTATCGCCTTAATCAAAACAATTTTACTTCTTACCTCAGCTTACATGTGGCTAAAATTTAGTTAATGTATCGCTTTCCTCAGAAAGCTTTTATTTTGCTCTTCCTTGTAGTAAAGCCTTTTGTGAGGCTGAAGCAGTTCCAGGCTCTGGTGATGAATGCTCTTCATTGATGTACTGGGAGGCCCTTAAATGCTGTTCCTGGTGGGTCGCTCCCAGCCAGGGTTCTGGTCTTTCTCCAGTTAAACAGAGTCTGCCCAATTCTCCATCCTATGTACTTCCTGCTTCAAGAAACCTTTATGCTCTTCTCACAAGCATAATTCCTCCATTTGGAAAACTGTGTATCTTAGATTTTTCTAAGAAAGATATGAAAACAAATTAGCACAAATTCTTCTGGGAGGGTGTCCCAGGCATACTGCGCTTACTGAAGAGTCCCAAGCATTAACAGCTGGACTGCGCTTACATCTCTGAAGTGCACCAAAGAAATAATGGTCAGTCTTGGAGTACCTTGAATTAGTGATTCCTGGTAGAATTTATGGTGATTTATAGTGTGTCAGTTGGCGAGGCTGAAATGTCACGGCTGTATTGAAAGTTCAGAAGTGATGAAAGGTGTTCTTCCTGCCTTTCTATTTATTCTGCTGCAGTATACATCCAATCTCCCTGTTCTTCTAGCAGATTTTGAAGATCCTCAGTCCTTTGCAGTTGTCTCATCAGTTGTCAGTTCGCAGAGTTGGTAACTTTCCTGATTTTGGCAATAGATTGTTTCTTTCAGGGGCAATATGTTGCACTACTGTGTTTTGAGACTGGTAGTAGTTGGAGCTGCTGGATATTTGGAAATTGTGGACAAACTCAAGGTGCACGTATAGATCAAGCGTCTTGTGCAGGCACTGTAAGTCCAAGGTGTTCCTGGAGCATGAGATTCCTTGCAGATGTGATGAGTCGACTGTGCGTATAAGGGCAGTTTGCTCTCATCACGGTTGGTTTGTAGTGCAAAATGTACAGGTTGATTATATGTGTGTACCGGGAAGGATGTGTGAGACCTGCCAATAGAAAGAACTGTTCCTCAGAGTTATGTCTGTTTCCACACCACTTTAGTTAATGATCCTTTTTAAAGGACATACGTAAAGTAGGAATGTATTTCAAAGCCAGCAGGAAGTAAGAACCATCTGAATTGGTCATACAAGTTTGCAGAGTAATTCTTCCTGTCACCTTTGTCTGAATAAAACGAGGATTGGATAATTCAATTTTTGCTCTGTTTCAGTTTCAGGATAGCTGCCCAATACACAGTTGCTTGTCAAAGATTGCTGTTGCCACCACACCAGAATGCTAAATTTCAACAGTGTGGAGGTATTTTAAGAATCTCGTGCTTGGGATTGACTTCATTCATTGAAGCATAAGCACTGAATGTAAGATTCTTCTGTAGTTAGTAAAAAGGCATCTCTGAGGAGGAACTCCTTTCTGTCCTAAGCTAGGTCTCCAAAATGAATTGTACAAATAGCCCTGATCATTGACTGTGTTTTTATAGTAAGCCTGAACAGCTCCTTCAGATAGGGCAGGTAAGCTGTAGGTATGAAATCTATAAAATTAGATAAGATGAAATTGATAAGATGGATCAATAAGATGAAATTTTAAACTTTTTGTGGAATGTGACCATTATGTCTGATGCTCAATCTATTCAGCATATTTCTCTTTGTTTAAATAATTATTTCGTTGTATTATTTTTCCACTCTGTACATAAGCCCTTCAGCAAAAGTTGCTAAGAAATTTCACTCTATATTTAGATACTGCTTAGCAGGTTTGCACACTTCTGTTGCCTTACATATATTATTTTTGTCTTCTGCAGTCTTCTGGTACCAGTATTACAGTGGATATCGCTGTCATGGGAGAAGCACATGGGCTCATTACAGACCTCCTGGCAGATCCTTCACTGCCCCCCAATGTGTGCACATCACTGAGGACAGTGAGCAACCTGCTTAATACGCAATTAACCTTCCAGGCGATTCACAAGCCAAGGGTGAACCCTTTGGTGTCCTTCAGTGAGAACTACACCTGTTCTGACTCAGAGGAATGTCAGGAAAAGGGAGAAAAACTAGCTATTCCCAAGGTGAGTACTTGATGGTCCTGCCCATCATATTAAAACTTGACTGTTGGTTTCATAATAAGACACTTTCTGGCCTTGAGACCAGCTTAAATTTGGTCCAGGCATTTTTGTAATGGGATATTTGAGCCAGAAAAATTCACACAGAAGTAGTGCCATTTTCTTGGCAGGTGAGGTAGGAGCTTAAATGAGGAAACGTCAGGGAGCAGAGCAAGCAAAAGCATTTCAGCGTCCATACTCAGACATTTGCTCCGCTGCTTCTCACACAGCAATTCCTCTCCCACTCAAAATATTTGAGCTGCTGTATGTGCAGTGACCTTCCTAGCTGATAAGCAGTAGGAGTGGTAATGTGAGGGATCTTACTCCCTGCTTTGAAGGTTGGAACTTGAAATTCCATAAAATTTTCAGTCTCTTCTTACTTCCCTGAGCTGAAAATGTAAAACCTATAGAAGTTAATGGAAAACTCTGTGTTGACAACCTTGAGGAGCTTTGAATCAAGTTGCAAATGTTCCATACAAAAAAACAAACCAAAACAAAGTATTGTAGGCTCATGAGACAATCTTGAGAGGAAAAAAAAAGAATCAAGGTGTATATATATTACTGCCTTGGCAGTATGGATGCTCAGAATTCTAAAAGATAGAGAAATGGCCAGTGTTATTCACATTCAGTGAATGACCAACCAGAAAAAAAAAAAAAAAAAAAAAAAAAAAAAAAAAACTCAGCTTCGAAGTAGTTTGAATTGTAGGTTCATTGCTAATTAGCTGCCCTGCAAGGCGTACATTTCTCTTTTGGAACCAAACCAAGATACTTCTATCCTGTGATTTCCCCTATAAAATTAAATGTAGGCAGACTACTGTTGCATAGGCAAATATTTTCCACTTTTAGCTGTTCAAATTGCACAGCCAGCATTCATTCGAGCATTTCCTGGCATCTGAATTGCAACGTTAGTGATCCTTTTTTTGTTTATTTTAGTGTGATGATTATTAATACCCTATTAGCCTGTGTAGCTGCTGCATACAAAAAAATGAAATGAGTGGTCACAGGTTGTGAAAAGTATGTTCCAGTTAATTTTAGTGTGCACATGCATAATGACTGGGCTTTAGGTACTGAGGGGAAAAATTATATGGAAGAACACTGCCATCACATGAGCAAACACAGTGAACAGATACCCGTTTGCTATTGTGTAATACCTAGTGAGGAGAACAGAAGGGAAGGGCAAAGAAATGAGTTAAATGCTACAGAGGAATAATTTGTGACTGAAGAATTCACTGACCTAAGCACATTGTGGTTGACAAAAATGTAACACGTTTACAATCATTTATTTACGTGCCTAAATATAGATTTAGGGATGTTACCATAAGCATCTGAGTATTTAGGGTAAGGAATTAATACATTTATTTATTTACTTGATCCTTCTGAGCCACAAGTGTCTTCCATCTCCTATCTCTTAAGCCCCTGGCAAGGTTAAAGCTCTTCATCATAGAGAAATATTTATTGTAGTTCTTAACTGTAAATACTTCACAAGATAAGAAAAACATCTTACAAAATGGTAGCATCTACAACAGCAAATCTGGCTCCACAAAGACTGTCCATATCATCATCCCTTATTGCCTCTGTCTGCCTTCCTGCTTTGGAAAAATGACAGTATTATTAGCAAGAAAAAAAGGAATAGAATGAGGAGAGAGAAAAATGCAAGGTAGTCAGAAAAAATCTGCTGTAAACAGTCATACTCTCTCTTTAAGCTTTTTGGAGGACAACATAACTTATAGCATGGAAGTTTTATTTTAGTGGGAAATCTTCAAATCGGGTAGATGTGTTGATGCTTCCCCTGCCTTATTTTTCCTCCAGCCTTTCTTGCCTTGCGCCTCTCATGACAGAGCACTCAGGGCAGCTTAAATCACAGAATCATACAAGGGTTGAGGTTGGAAGGGACCTCTGGAGACCAGCTGCTCCAATCTTCCTGCTTAAAGCAGGGCCAGCTAGAACAGGTTGCTTAGAACTGTTTCCAGTGGTGTTTTGAATATCTTCAGCGATGGAAACTCCACAACCTCTCTGGGAATCTTGTTCCAGTGTTTGACCACTCTCACAGTAAAAAAGTTTTTTTCTTATGTTTAAATGGAATTTCTTGTATTTTAATTGGTGCCCATCACTGGACACTATTGAGCAGAGTCTGGCTCCATCTTCTTTAGACCATCAGGTATTTATGTACATTGATAGGATCGCCCCGCAAGCCTTCTCCTCTTGAGGCCAAACAGTCCCAGCTCTCTCATTCTCTTCTCGTATGACAAATACTGCAATCTCTTAGTCATCTTAGTGGCTCTAAAGGACTTGCTAAGTAACATTGACCAAGTCACATAAGACCAGTATTTCTCAATTGCTCAATGCTGGCTCAGTGAGAGTGCCAAGCATTGAATGTCTATGATTATTGGGCTATGGATAGATAGCTTTTTCTTAACTTTACCATCTCAAAACATGGAGGAAATTCCAAATCCTCCAAACATTTAAAGCACCTGGCTGTGTTGATTTCCATGGGAGTTAGGCAACTTAATACCTGGGAAAATCAAAACTTAAAAGTACTTCACCAGGTGTTGTCAGGAAAAATTAATCAAACAATAGATAATGTTTTTCTTCTACCTGTTTAAAGCTCTTGTAAGCTGGTATAACTGTAAGAAATTGATTTCTCTCTAGCGCTTACGGAGAAGTTTGCCTCCAGGACTGCTGAGACGAGTGTCCTCAACTTGGACCACAACAACTTCAGCCACAGGATTACCTACGCTGGAGCCAGCCCCAGTGAGAAGGGATCGCAGTGCCAGCATCAAACCACATGAATCATCTTCATCTAGGTTAGCAAATTACCTCCTCTCTCTTTTGTGTGTGTCTCTGGGCAAATTTCTCTGGTTCTCTGCACTAAAGTCCATCTTTAAAAGTTCTGGCTGCAAAGCATGTTAGAATGATTTTTTCACATCTCTCTAAACGGGGTTACCAAAGGAATGCAGATTGGCTGAATTCTGCTGGAACTATTCCTATTACAGGGAAAGAAAGTAGGAAAAAATCAATTTAGGCTAGCAGCATGAATAATTATACAATAAAACTGGAAACAAGGCAAGATTATGCGATAACACCCTTGATATGCAAAGGTTTCTTCCCTGGGTATCACGCAGCCGAGGGACAATTCCAACAGGTAACTGAGCCGCTGAACATCACTTTTCAGAACACACCTGGTGATACATTCCATTCATTAAACAAATTCTTAAAGCACTTCTCTAGCCTCAAGATACTACCTTGCAGAATATAAACTATCCCCAAAGAAGCTATTCTGTAGTTTTTTCCTCCTTACAAATGGCATATCAAAAGATCCTACAGCACAATCTACAGCACTACAGCATGGTTTAGCAGAGAGGAGAAAGTTTAGTTTCTAGGCAGATTTGCTATGATTGTTTTTTTTTTAAAAAAAGTTTTATCTTAGAGTAAAATTACAAAGGAAGAGTTACCAATAGAGTTTGAAAAGCAAGGTGTAAATGAGATGGGCAGTGTAGGGTTGAACTGCAGGTTAGGTACCATAATTTCCCTGGTTTTAAGCACTGCAGTGGAGCATTTCCTTCCTGTCAACAGCAGAGTTTAGATTCTGGGATTCAGACTAAGATTTTGATGCTGCATTGTACCTTTGACACAGAAAAAAACTCAAAAGCTAAAGCTGAAATCTGTTTTTCTGTCAATATGCATAGGGCTTCAAAACTTGTGGTGGTTAGTACCACCAATAGCTGATGCTTAAAATATCCTTGATCCGAGTCATCTCATCTAGTTAAAAGTATTTTCCTAATTTCCCACTAAGAGGGAATAAACGCAGCTGTTCTGACTGTTGACTTTTACTTATGATGCATTTAAATATTTATATATCTAAGATGCACCTTATTTTCAGGGATCCTGTAAGCAAGGGCTGATACTGGAAGAATCACAGCTACAAAGCAGGATAATTAGTAAAGCCTCAACATCGATTGCAGCAAAGTATCTGGAGGAATTGTACATTACCTGTTTGTCTTGCTCAGAAAAGAGAGGCTTGGGTCCCTGGTGCTGTTAAGTATGTTGTATCGCGTATATCGCATAGCTGTTTCATCAGGGAGGGTACTCTGAATACTGGTATACAGTTCCTGTGCTCCCCTTCATCCTTTCTGGCTCCATGAACATTTTTCTATTCTAGTCAGAATGGAGCAGAAGAGCTGGATATTTACAGTGCTGTCCTGGGAGAATAATCTTCATATCCTCTTCATACCTGAGCAAGTGCTATAATCTCAGAGCTATTGAATAAGGAAAGAGCATGGAGACATGTTTTGCTGGGGGCAACGGAAGAGCAGAGGAAAGACACTAAATTCAAGCAGAGAATTTAGGCTTGTGATCTCAGAAAATATGTGTGCTTATCTGCAATTCAAAATTTGGTGCCTATAGAGGAGGAAAAGACAGGACTTGAGAAAGCCCAACATAACATCCACAGCACATGTTGTTGCTGGGGTGAATATAGTCCCAGAGTGCTGGCTTTTGTCAGACTTTTCAGTCTCTCTTACAGATATGTTACTTTCCCATACAGGTATCGCCTGTCTAGGGGGGCTAGGTGTTTAAGGCTGCCTACAGAGTACACTGAATGTCTAGTGCAAGAAAAATAAGTGGTTAGCCAAAATTCCCTTTGTGAGGAGTCCCATGTATCACAGTAAAAGTAAATATAAAGGAGCTATAACCAAATGGAAATACTCTTCAGTCACTGCTCCTCTGTGGTTCCCAGGGCGCATTTGATTTATACTGTTGATCCCAGGCTCTCACGTAGTATGTAAGCATCCTAAGATGGGAATCCGAGGGAGAAGAAGGGGAGCAATTAAATATTATTGTTGGTCCTTTCCTACAGTTGTTATATAACTCTGCATGAAGCGCCGGCTAAGCAGGCCATCTATCAATTCTTCCTACATTTAATGTCGCCAGTTGTATGATTATACCTCTGTCAAGCCTCCCAGCCTACTGTCCGCAGATCTTCTTTTACAGTAGGAGAAACAATGTATATTCTAGAAAGAGGAAAAATGACACCTGTAAGTCTATCCTTAAAAGTTTTGGCAGATCAATACAGATATGCTTTCAAGGAAAAGAATTCTGAATTGAAGGGAAAAAATCTCCTTTGTTACCTGCCACTTCCCCAGCACCAAATTCAAGCATGCCACAGGGCACAGAGAAAGGAGCATTTCATGGCTCAAAGGGGAGAAGAGGAGGAATGCCCGTGGATTCAGCCCATGGCAGTTTCTGCAATTACAGAATCTGCAGCATATATGCCCTGCAACCTAGGACATCACCTCCAGATTTCTGTAGTCATGGATCTGCAAATATCTCCCTTAAATCTCTGTTTAAGATTAGGAATCCTGCATTCTTGCAACTCCATTTGACTAAACTAGTAACTGTGGTTTAACTGGTAAATATGGTCTGCTCATAGTTTCAAATGATTTGGTAAAAATACTAGCTTCCTCATTCTGTCCTCAGTCAATTCTACATACAATGGGTCTTCCTTAATAAGATTTTTTTTTCTGAGAGCTAGTGTTTTATATTCTTCCTGTGATCTGGAAAACAAAACAAAACAAAAAATCCTAAACAGCTGAACTCTTTCTTCTTCCTACTTCATCATAGATAACAGGAATTCTGGCATCTGCACTTTGAAGCTGGCCAGCAAATAATTTTGTAATTCAATAGGCAATGCTTGCTCTTCCAGAACAATGAAGTGTCAGTAGAGTTAAAATGTTATGCTATTTTTTCTTTCAGGACAATATTTTTTTTTAAGTTACACTGCTTTAAAAGGCTATCTTCTGCCTTGTGTCACCTCTCATCACTCGATACAGGAGGGATGTGGATTTGAGATAATGAGGAAAAATAAGGAGCCGGAGAGGCCTGGTGTGTCTGTTTGGAGAAGTCACTGGCCTCAAGACGAAAGGCTGTGCTACATCATTGCGTGGAGCTGACGTCTGATGACTGTCATTCAAGAAAACGATGATAAATGCAGTTCTCCTACTTCACAGAGCTGTTTAGCATCATCTGATATATAGTGATAGCCTGAAAGCTAAAACTATGCACCCATCCTGTTATAAGGCACCACCATTTGTTTTTTCCACAAACGCGCACACACACACATACACCTTTTTTTTTCTTTAATGAGTTTCTCTTACATCAGCAGCCAGTCCTCTTCAGAGCACATCAATAGGAATTTTTTTGAGATGCAACATGAATTTAAGCTGGCTGGAGCATGAAGTGCTTTACCCAGAGAAGAGGCACACCACTAGCAGGGTCTTCTGAGGCGAATCATGCCTCCTGAGGAGCTCCTTTGGGGCCAAAAGGGTTAACAGTATCTGTGCTGGCAGTCGCACCAGAGAAGTCAAGGAGACTGATTTTTTCATTTACATTGAGAACTTCTGGCACTTCTGGTTCTTGTAAGGAGGCATTAAAAGAGGGTATAAATGTAACTTATTTCAAGTCTACTTTTAAGCCTCTTTGTACTGTCAGAACAATATAAAGAAGACATCTTTGTATAAATAAAGTGAATAGGCCTGGACACTGAAGGAAGTCCAACTTTGGAGTGCCTGCATTGTAAATATTTCTGCTGAATGCAATGCTGAGCTCTTCACAAATATTAATTCAACAAGCAGATAAATACTGTTTTCCTCATTAGAGAGTTTGTGCTATCTGGGTATCACGTCATTCTTGCTGTTGCTCCAAACTTCAGTTCCACCATGCAGCCTTTCACAGTCTGCACCGATCTGAACCACGGTTATTTGCCCTCTCGTTTTCCAGCACTGACTCTTGGAACAGCTCGATTCTGATGACAATCACGAAAAGCAGGTCCTTCTCCGCGTCCTATGCCATGTCTTCTACAAACCACCTGAATGCCAAAAGGCAGAGTCGGCAAGGTGAGTCGATGCCCTGGGTTCTGTGAAGCCCTTTTAGCCTCATTGCCTGGGAAACTTGGTGACTAACACATGCAGCTGCTTTTGGTCCCTGTCCAATCTGTATCTTTTCTCATTTTCCCATCAGTATGAATAAAGTTATTTCCTTTATTTAAAAACAGTGTAGCTTAAAATACTATAGCTCATGCTAATGCCAGTGTAAATGTTTTGACTTTTATGCTTTATGGAGGTTAGTCATGAAATGATGCAGTGGGTGCTACACTAAATTGTGCTGTGATTTATATTCATGCAATTCCCTTGACTACACTAAGGTTAAGAACCAAATGTTTTCTATAACGTTTGTTAAATTAACTGTCTCTGTATATTGTCTGACTGCAGTTTCCTGAAGCACAACCCACATATACCATTTGGACTTGTAGGCAGCAACTGACCCTATTTTGCACAAACACATCTGAGATGAAACTGTTATAACTCATAGATTTGTCTCTGCATATTCATTATTGCGAAAATAGAGGTAGCTCTTACTGATGTTTAAAGATGAGAAACTGTGATTTTTTTACTCATCATTTAGGATGTTAAAGAAGTGACTTGTATTTTAACTGAGGGAAAGAATTGGAGAAGGTGACTTTCTAATTGACAGTGAAATATGCAGTAAGACCATCATGAAGCAGCCATAGTCCATAGTAATGTGGTTCTTTTCCCCATATGAATCCAGGGTACGATGATATTTAGCCATGCTTTAACTTGCAAATGAAAATGATCACAAGACCACTTTTTTTTTTTTTTTTTTTTTTTTTTTAATCAGCCCGTGTTTCTTACTAATTTGCAATAATGGCATTCAGAAATAGTGACCACCCACACATCAGATGGAACTTGATAGATGCCTGAAGCCTGATATCCAAAAAGTCAGAGAATCCAAATTTAGAGATTAATATGGCTGCACAATTATTCTGCATTGTCACATCACATCACATCTCTTCTTCAATCATCTGGAGAGTCTAATGTCTTCTGGTACCAAAGCTGCTTTGTTATACTGCAGTGAAGATTAAATTATATAATATCATCTTAAAAGAGTAGTGGTCATAAGCAAATGAATAAAATTAAACTTGAATATAATGGGATATAGTGCCAAGAATCCAGGAATTTGTTTTAAAATAAAACAAACACAACTTAGACTTGTATTGGATTTTCAGGGATAAAACAAATAACCCAAAAAGGAGGCGTTAATATTTTGCACTTGGAAAATGAGTCAGTTTATCTTTTGTCTGTTCTTCTTCCAGAAAGTGTAAGTAGTCATCTCTGCTGCACAGAGAAGTGAGCTCCCCAGTGATGAATGGAGAGCTCCGGTCTGTCACAAGCAGTTCCCAGAGGACTGTGTAATGTTTTGGCTCAAGTCTTTGTGCAGAAGAGTCATATTTTGACAGTTCACAACTGTCAAAATGACTTTTTAAAATCATACATTTTTAATTATTATTTGTTTTCATGTTCCATCTAAAGATTTTTTTTTCCTGATTATTATCAATTAAACTTTTATATTTTAGCTTCATTGGCAATATGTAATAATTCTTGCTAAGAGTTTATCTAGATAAATCTGTAAATCTAGGTTATGTTAATAAACATGTTAATAAATGTTAATCTATGGAATGCAACTTTAATTATGCTCTAAAATATTAGTATTTTAAAGTAGTGATAGTTACACCTATTTTGGCAAAGCTCTAAGGTAAGTTCAAGTGTTTTCATATGTAATTTCACATATGAAATTTCAATATCCAATTAACTGTTTTATTTCTTAAACACTGCACACATGTGCAAGTTCTGGAGTACCAAAACAGATGGATATATTAAAAGATTTCCCTAGTATTTATCCTCTTCTCTTACTTTGATTGTTCAAAACTGGTTGCCGTGGCAAGAGGTTTTCTCTCACTTTGGCGATGGACAGTTAAATATTGGATTATTGAAGGTAGATTTGTACTTTTCTGGTAGATTTACTTATTTTTGGCTGCCTACTCTGGCAAATTACGCTTAAAAAAACATTTCAGGGGACAGGAACCCAGAAAGACAGCTATGGTTAGAGATGTTATTGCAAAAGTTGCTGTTTCAGTTCCCAAGGTTAGCTAGAAATTGATAAAGATAATTTATATATTGTATTCTCTAACAGTCATGAAGATTACCTGGTAAGAAAGATTATAAATTGATTTAGATTGTCTGTGCAAATGACAGACTGTGAAATATTTTTAAATACATATTTTTGTTGGATGGAAAGCAGGTATCTCAAATGATTAGTAAATATGAAACAGCTTTCTGTATTTTAATGTAATTTAATCAGATGTCATGGCCATCTGATGACTTTTTTAAAATTTTTCTATAGGCCATAGGTTTCTGATCTCAGGATTGCATAGTTGCAGTGGTTGAATTAAGTCAGTAATACATACCATATGCTTGCTGAAGTATTTGCCTAATCAAAACTTTGGAGATGCTGGATATCCCAAAATAACAGTGTGATAATTGTCAGATATTTATTTTGAAGTCTCAGATTGTCAACAGTAAGTCATATTTCAACCTCAGATCGCAATAAGTTGTTATCAGGAAAAACACTGGAGCAATATGCGTGTATCCTGTGAGGTTAATAGTTCATAAACTTAGGTCAACATATTGCCTTGTTCAAAGCTAATTGCTGCATCTGTGTCTGGTACGCATTTGGGTAATGGGCACAATTCAAACATAGAAATAGTTAAAGCTCCTGAGGTCTTTATATCATTTGGCTCTGCAGATGAACATAGTAAATGAACCAGGGCTGGTCTCTTATGGACTTTGGAACAAAGCTCAGGAGGAATGTCAATTTACATATATTTCCTTTTAAGATAGATAGTGTTTACTCCCTTGCACTTCATTGTGAATGGGACCTTTTTTTTTGTCTGAGAACTAAAAAAAAATCTCAAGGGGATTCAAAGAGTGTATAACTCTTTATCTCAAACCCTGGACAGGCTGCAGTATTTTATCTTGGTAGTGGTACTCAGGTAGAGGTGGGGACAGAGAGAACTGCACCCTGCTATTGGGTGCACGTGTGAACGTGTGTAGTTTCTCATGCATTAGCTCAGGTGTACAGTACCAAACCATACAGGTAATGGTCACAAGTCCCCCCACAGTGAACAACAGATATTTAAGAGTAGTCTCAAGCTGCACCATCTAGGAGGAATGTGGAAATGGCAACATTGTAAGTGCAATATTTTGTTTTACTATAACTTGCTACTGCTAAATATTGGGGCTTTTGGTTTGTTGCTACTTTTCATGTGTAAAAAATCAAATTTGGTGGGAAAGCGGGCAAGCCTTTCTTATTCCTGGTTTACAGATGGAGAGAGTCAAGCAAAGAGAAACTGAGGGTGAGACTGGGAATTGGATGGAGTTTGGTGCTTCTGTACCTAGAACATGCTGATACCAGTTGTGATGCCACTAATTCATAACTTTGATTTCATGCCTCGTCAGTTTGTGCATTCTTCTCAGCAGGCAGAATACGCTTCGTGTTTTCAGCCAGATCTTCAGCAGGTGGAAGCCACTGATATTAATGGAGCTTCATCTCTCTGTGACAGCCAGGAGCTCGGCTCAAATTATAGGGAGAGTTTTTCGTTATTTTTCAGTTTGGAAGCTCTGCTGTTACCTCTGCATCTCCAGTGGAGTATTTCTGCACAGTGAATTCATACGTCCACATGCTACTTCTATTAATTGAGCAGACTCTTCTTTTCTCTTCCCAGGTATCCCTCCAAATATTTCACCTCTCACCTCTCCATGCCATTCACCAGTTCAGGGGACCCCTGCTGCAAGTCCTACAGGAAAAACATCTTCCATGTCATTTCCAGACTCTACAGATACTGACACTAAGCAAGGCTTAAAGCCACATAAAGTCTTAACTTCTACTCAAAGTGCACCGAGCGTGTCAGACCCCATTATCAGCTCCTCTGTTATTTGCAGCAGGTAAGACAGTAATTTGATACGGACTGAAATCATTTCACATTGTCCTTGCAAACAACTGACCCGCATACAAGATCCTTTAATTTGCTGCAGCATTATGTATCAGTATTTCACCATATTTGAGCAGCTCTTAGTGTGTGAGTAATTGTGTAGTTTGATGCTACACAGTGCTTTTAAAGTACAAGACAAGTTAACTACATTCACATCTTTTACTTATGTTAGAAACATAGTCTAATTCTTGAATTCTTTGTCTGTTAGTTGCAGATCCCTGAGTTTGATTTCATGTTATCGCCTACTGTATCTCAAGCCATGCTCTAAACATGAACAGTCGCTTTAAGGTCACCTGCTAGGGCTTTCAAAATGGGCAGTATCTGATGCAAAAATGTGATTATTAAGATTTGAAAGCTGCTGGCCTATAGTCCGCTGATAAGTGTCTGACAACATGTTCCAGTAATACCTGAAGGTTGTGTTACTGTGGGCACTGTCTCAGAATGGGTGGATTATGTCCTCTCTAGGATAATCAGGTTATGTAAAATTGGGATTTCTTTTTGGAAGCCAGCTGCATTTGAGTTCTTCCTGCTGCTGAAAGTTACGGTAAAACAGTTTAATTGCACATTTTGAGGTGTCTTGTTATTAGAGTATATAGACCTACCCTGCAAAATCAGCATTTAGAAAAAAGGCTGTTCTGCTTAACTTCTCAAACAGGACTCATCTGCTGTTAAATTAGATTACAGGAGCTTGTAATATATGTCCAGTTCAGATAGTGGTAAACGTCAGTATTTAGAAGCCTGTTCCATAGCCAGTGGACAGCATGTCACCTGAGGCAATGTGTTGGGTTTAATGCTATCACGTTTGACTATCTTTGGAAATAGTACTTAATTTCTTGCCTCAGAGTCATGTGACTTTGGCTGTGGCTCCATATGCTATGTGCAGATTAGGAAGTGGGAGTGAGAAACTCAAAACAGAGGCTGCAAATTTGCTTAAGAAAATCATACTGACATGAGTTCAGGTTGGGATGCTGACAGGCTTCTAAAGCCAAGGGTAGGTGTCTAAATAGAAATAAAATGCTTTTCAAAGTTTTCAAAGATATTGCAAAACTGAGATTTGCACTGATTCATCTGAAATGAAACCTGCGTTACCTATAAGAAATGTACCATAGAAGTGGTACTGTCCTCTTAAACTGTGTGTAGATTAGTGTTTCAACAAAATACTGATCATTACTTTAGCTATTAACAGTTATCACTGGCAGTACCACATTAAAAGAGAGTAGTTATATAACAGTTACATTAAAATGACTAAAATAATAACGAATAAAAAGCCCCTGTCAGTGTTAAGGTTGTTGTAGATAGTAATGAAAAACATTTTCTGCATATGTGTAGACCAAGAAGGCCAATGGTCTCCTGGGTTGCATTAGGAAGACTGTTGCCAGCAGGTCGAGGGAGGTGATCCTGCCCCTCTACTCAGCCCTGGGGAGGCCTCATCTCGAGTCCTGTGTCCAGTTCTGGGCTCCCCAGTACAAGAGAGACATGGAGCTACTGGAGAGAGTCCAGCGTAGGGCTACAAAGATGATCAGAGGGCTGGAGCATCTGCCCTATGAGGAACGGCTGCAAGAGCTGGGCCTCTTCAGCCTGGGGAAGAGAAGACTGAGGGGGGATCTTATCGATGTGTACAAGTACCTGAAGGGAGGGTGTCAAGGGGACGGGGACAAACTCTTTCCAGTTGTCCCATGTGACAGGACTAGAGGCAATGGGCAGAAACTGAAGCACAGGAAGTTCCGCCTGACCGTGAGGGGGAATTTCTTCACTGTGAGAGTGACAGAGCACTGGGCCAGGTTGCCCAGACAGGTTGTGGAGTCTCCTTCTCTGGAGATCTTCAAGGCCCGCCTGGATGCAACCCTGTCTAACATGCTCTAGGTGACCCAGCTTGAGCAGGGAGGTTGGACTAGATGATCTCCAGAGGTCCCTTCCAACCTTACCGATTCTATGATTCTATGATTAAATGCTTATTAACATTAATGTGGCTACTACCTGTTTGGTCTATGTGGGCTGTATAGCATAGTTAAGTTCTTAATTTCCTTGTTCCTAAATGCTTATATTTTGTAAGCAGTGCAAATAATTACAATGTTGGCATAGACTTCGTTGTTGATTATTTTAAAGAAGCACATTATTTAAAATGTTATGATGTAATTACTGCTAATAGAAGTGGCATCCGCTAATACTAATAAAGCCACCATCCCTTTACCCCTCACTTAAAATCCATAAGCATTATCACATTTCTAGCCATTAATGTATAGAGATATTGTATCCCCCATAGAAGCTGAACCAATAGCACATAAATAATGCCCCCCTCTTTACCAATATAAGCATAGTATAAAAAAAACAATGAAATACATAGAAATATGAAATTCTCTCAGACATACTAAGATAATTGAATTAACAGACACTGGGAATAAATCTTTCAGACTTGGGCATTCACTATGTAGAATGCTAGTCTTCATAATATGCAGTCCTCTACATTTATTGGCAAAAAGCTGCCTTGCTATGAAAAAATACGAAGTCAGCAAACCTCAACTAAGCAAAAATAAATAAATAAGTAAAAAGGAATAACCTTTTGATGGATTCAGTGCTTTGAATCATATCCACCCAGGATCTTCACACGAAGTGAGATGTGATGGGATAGCAGAGTTTGAAGAAAGTGTAGTAACAAGGATATATACCAGGCAACACAGTTAAAATACATTTTAAATAATCACTATTGATTCTGCTCCATGAATGAGGCAGAGATCCTGTGAAAAAATATTACAGAGTCTTGTGGTTAAAAACTGTATTACAATGCATGAAGGGAATTGATTTAAAGCTGCATAGGTAAGTTTACTTCTGATGGAGGGTCAATATCAAGTGTTCTGTTAGGTAGTTCAGTAATTATTTTTAGATATGGTATTTTATGTGTATCGAACATACTAAATCAGTATGAATTTGTATATATTCTGGTGTTCATAATAACAGGAAAGCTGTGTAGCATCACAACCAGTGAAAGACTCTCCTCTTCTTAAAACCTTTACTTTTTTAACGTGCTAGCATCGACACTGTGGAAACCACAAGGATTGTGGAAGAGAGAAATTAATAGATATTTTTTTTTTTTGAGATTCGTTTGTTTGGAAATGTACCACATGTATCATTATATACAGATTTGTGTTTTTGTTTCAAATTCTTTTCAGGAATTGATTACTTTTGCAGGGCATACCAAACTCCAGAATATATTTTGGCTGACCTTTGCACAACCATCAAGCTCAGGATTTCAGCCGTTCTTATATGGTGCACGTACATTGCTCTTAAGTTCATAATATAAAGTCACACTACTCTAAATAATTTTCTAATAGTTGCCCTGCGAGGACTGTTATAGGTAAGATATGGCACAAAATACTGAATGCAGCCAGAGTAAGAGATTTAAGAATGCCTGTTTTTCATGGAAAGGTTTGCTAAAAGTCTGCTAAATGGTGCCTCAGAATTGTTAAATTCTCTTAATGTTTTCATGCTATATCATTGTTCCTTCAGGCCCTGGATTCAATCATGTTGGGACATTGTAATTTGAGATGTTCCAGCTGGTACTGAATTTCTGTTCAGGGCTGAAAGGGAATCACACAGAAGGCATAAAGCATCGTAATGGAAAGGAAGAGCCAGTCATCTGGAAAGGCCTCGGTGGGGTTATGCTTCCCACAATGTCTTTCTGTTTTGGGAATGGTGAAGCAAACTGCTTGTCATACTGTTCCATTGCTAAATGTCTGGATGCCAAATCACTCACTTCATTCTCTGTCCAAAACACCCCGTTGGTTCTGCTGTAGCTGCTGTGTTGTCACTGAAGTAGCAACAACTTACCTTTTTGCATTATTAAAGAGGAACATATGCAAGATTCAGGCAAGAAGAATAAATCCACTGCATGGCCGTATTCAACTTGAGTTAGATAAGATTCTGTGGCACTCTAGTAAATTTTCCTCATCTTCTTCAGTTTATATTTATAGCACAGTTGTTGCACAGAGATGTTTTGGCTTTTGTACTGGTAAACTTAGAAAATATTAAATATATTTTTTTAAAAAAATAACCTGGTATAGATTTACTGTTGACAACACAAACCTAATGGAGATGGACAGTTAAGCCAAGGTATGAAACTATCTTCTTATATTCCTAATTTCTGATAAAACTTCAGCGCATTCTTGTAATTTTATCTTGAGAATATGCATAACTACAACATAACTTACATCATATGACATAATCTTGTACTGCCAGCAGGAAATAGTTTAATGTAAGACTGTCTAATATGCATGTGTCCTTATATTGTGTATGTTTCTTGATGTTGTGTTTCAGCTGTGGCAGACCCTATAACCAAATAGAAGCTAGTGATGGGACTCTAGACAGAGGCAATGGTACCACACACACCCTGAATAGAACAGGTAACTCTTTGTTAATCACAGATCTCTTCATTCTTTGAAATTTAGTAATCATTTGTTGAAAGGGTAGCTTTGCCTGTCCCATGTAAAAGGAGAATTTATGTAGATGAGACCACAGAAACTGCCTTTGAGGCTCCTTTCCCTTGTGCTTTTACAACACATGCAAAATACTGTGGAAGAATAGAGTTGAAATATAAAGTGGTCTCTCCCTCATCTAACCCAGCCATGTCAAATAATAGTTCACAAAAATTTTTTCACACTTCAATCCCTGATCCCGGTTTTTACACTCTGCAGGACATATAATTTAATACCTTTGGACAGATTGTCCAGCTATTGACCCAGCCAAGCAGCACATATGTATTATGAGTCAGAGATCCTGTTGCTATACTCAGAAGGTCACAGGATGACTTTCATGCAGTCCTCGCTGTTCTCACAACTAGCTTTGTGATTTGTGTTGTAGATGATCCTGCACAAGCCACTTCTGACTACGAGACCAACAATAGTGACAGCAGCGACATTGTACAAAACGATGACGAGACAGATTGCTCCAAAGAACAGACACGGAAGGGATCCGTCTGTAGGACATACGCACCTGAGACTATCATCCTGCACCCATTGATACCTCCTGAGGTAGCTTGTTTAAGCTCTACTCTCACCATGCAGTCTGTGTGTACCGAAGCACTGCAGGGAAAAAAAAGAAAGAAAAAAATAAGCACCCCAGGTTTTAAGCAGCACCTGCTGCTTTAAGCGCCAGTAAGTAGGCTGCTACCTCATGATAGGAGGTCTGAGTTTGCAGAATTTAAAGGACCCATTGAAACATGTGGGAGATGCTAAGCACTGACCACTTGTGAGACACTAACCATCTATTTTGATGATTAAATACAAGCTTATGGATCTGGCATTAGGCACTTACGAAATGTTTGGCTTCTGTGTTAACGTTGCCTTTAAAGGGAATAGACTGGAAGGAAAAGTATTACCAGTGTTATATATAGCCTTTCTGTTCCACCACTTCAGCTTCTCAATGGCCTTGTAATCTTGGTTATTATATATGGTGGTCCATATTTTAAAACAAATTAACGCTTTTCAGAGGGTACCACATGACATCATTGTCATCATCTGTCTTGAACATAAGCACATAGCAGTGTGTTGAACATTGACACGTGCTGGTCTTTTTGTGATTCCTGCAGTCAACTGTAGGGTTTGACTCTGGTGTAGAAAGAAAGCTGTACAATTTTCCACACCCTCCTGTATAACAACTAATAAATTTATGCTGCCATGCTCTTGTAAAATTTCTTGTCATCTGCTGAATTGGAGTTGAACATGATGAGAGAAGTCATTTTTCTCGAGATATTTTGGATTTTATTCAATTGCTGTTTCTTAGTAATGATGAAATGTGCAGAAGTATACAGGGAGACTTAAGAAAAGAGGGGAATGCCCCCTATCTTTTATTTGAAGACCTTGAAAAATAGGTATGTTTCTGTATAAGAAGGGCAGGTTTTCCCTTGGAGCATGCCTGGTTAGCCATGTTAAACTATAATGAATGGTTCCTGATGGTGAAGCAGCAACTGAACATTTTCCCCTCTGTACTGCAGCAAATTTTACAATGAAGCAGAATGCCTCCCTTGGAAGTGAATGAATGATTCCCATGAATGAATGACTCTCATGGATAAATTCAGAGACTAATGTTTCATATACGGAATTTCCTATTCACTCGAGTGAAACAAATTATAAAGGAGAGAGACTAACTTCAGGGCTGGTAGAAATGGGGACATCTCCACTGAGCTGTGTAAACTACCATCAGTTTACAGCTAATGTAATCTGGCCTGAGTTTCTAAGAGCCTGAATTTTTGTATGAGATGCTTCATAGAACTAAAATTTCTCTTTATTCTGATTTCTGGCATAGGACAAGCCTGTACTTGCTCCTGAGCCCCTGGTTATGGACAACTTGGACCCCCTGATGGAGCAACTAAACAGTTGGAATTTCCCAATCTTTGATCTGGTGGAAAAAATTGGAAAGAAATGTGGTCGAATTCTCAGTCAGGTAAGAAGGATGTATTGTCTGAGATGACAGGATATATTATTGACACATTTAGACAAAGCAAGGTTAGGCTCATTGTCCTCATAAACTGGTCATCTGATGAATTATGAACCCTGTCACCCAGTTCAAAACTGGCAATGTGAACTCTTTCTCATTAAACTCTTTACTCCTTTTTCTTCTTTTTTTATTTAAAAATGTGAGAGAGAAAACGCACATCTATTTGGTCTTCTGTATCTCCACCAGTGAGTTTAGGTAAACCTTTCTAAATATTCTCCCCTTCCTGCAGGAGCTGCTGTTACCCTTTACCAAACACTGTGACAGGATTTCTCATGGGTATGAGGGCTAAACGGTGAAAATATTCAGTTGATGCAGAAAATAGAGAAAATATATTTTGATACAGAAAATACATTTTGTCCTTTTTTATCCTAGACAATTCAGTCAGGCTGTGCAAGAAACTAAGGTTTCTGGAAGGAAGAAAAAAAAATACCCTTTCTACATTCCCTCACCTTTGAAAAGGCAGCATTTTGATAGTAAATTCAGACCTGTATTAGATTGGGAATACCCAATTTACTATCAATCGGGGTGTGAGAACCAACTATGGGGTTCAGGTTTAGTTCAGTTGGTTAGAGCTTGGTGCTGCTAATGCTAAGGTCGCAGGTTTGATCCCCGTATGGGCCACTTGCTCGAGAGTTGGACTAGATGATCTCCAGAGGTCCCTTCCAACCTTGCCAATTTTATGATTCTTTCTTTATCAGCTGCCTTCTTTTCATTCACTCATATGTGTTGAATGCAGATGCTGACACAGCCCTTATTTACCCGGCATGATTGATGTCGCTTTCATAATCACTTTCTTGGCTGAACTTTCTGCTCTGTTGTTCCCCTCTTCCTGGCACACTGACAAATCAACCATTTTTTCTTGTAGAAAAATAAAAGCCTATAAAACAGAAAAAGCAAGTAATTATATTTAGGGATGGGAGGAAAAAACACACAAGAGTCTGGCTGATTTTTACAGAGCAATATGCAGTGATGAGTGCTGGAAAGAAGTGAATATGTTAATTGGTATCAGGTGGGACAGTTACACTAACCTCTCTCTGTCAGGCAGTTCTCAATGCCACAAGCTCCAGAAAATGACATATCAAATCTTGGTCCCTTGGTGGTTAACCATTATTCAGCTACATTCAATTATCCAGTGGTCAACCAGGAAAACCACTGCATGAATTCAGATTTATTCTGTGGTTTGTCTTTTTATCATTCTGGAGATCGGCAAGTGACATCTATGTTTACCTAGTCCTCCAGCTCTCTAGATTAATTCTAGAGAAATAGACCAATTACTGCTGGGTACGAGTAGGGATATAAATGATCATTTAGATAGTTTTGCAGGAGATATGAGCATGAGATAAAAATGTTCTTCTAGATCTTCTTCGTCATGTTGTTCCTAACAGCAAGCACATTATAAAATCATAAATGAAACATAAGGAGAAATGGAAGTAACACATAGGCATGTTTCCTATAGCATAACCAACACTTTAGATGGCCCAAATTTTCTTCTGGTTTTACATGAATACCTCCATAAGTTTTAATCATTTTACATGGTGCATGGAATGCTAAACCTCTCTGGACAGTTCTTCTGTGCTGCCCTCAGTTAGCAGTAAAGTCCACAGTTTGTTTCCTTACATCTGTTTTTTACACACATTCTGAGCCCTCTATCAATTTTGCTGTGCCACAAAATGAGACCTACGAAATAAATGGAGAGTTTTTATTAAATACTATTTGTGATCAAAATTCGGTTTTCTGTAACAGCTGTTTGTAATAACCCTCACTCCCCAAGAGTAGAATGTTAACAAGTTCAACTTTGTTTGTAAAATAAAGATCATTCCATTAGTTCTTTCCCCCACCTACTCAGATGTTCCTAGTAAAATTGTTTTCAGAAGTAAGAGAACTGAAATAAATAAATCTTTTTCTTCAACACAAGTATTGTCTTTTTGTTATGTAATTTTTATATCCTGGGATATTCTCAACAAAGGAAAACTAAAGCCCTAGTGATTTATCCGTTGCCATTAAATGGACTCATCCATTAAAAAATAAGTAAATTAACAAGCTGAATTAACTATGTATGCCTTGCTAGGTTAAGTTTATGAGGTGGAAAAAAGAGGAGTTGACGTGTGCCTCTAGGGAAACATTCAGTTTAGAAAGCAAATGCTGGTTTAGTGTCTTTAAAGCTGTTTGAGATGTCTGTTTCTGCCTTTTGGAAAGTTAAATTGATTTAGACATGTAAAAAGACCTCAAACAAGTCAGTAGCCATAAAAGCGTTTGTGCAAGCTACAGTGGAAAGCACTCTAAATGTGGCGCTAACAAATATGTATAATAGGGGCTAGAGAGGAATTTACATATCAGTCTCATTTCAGAAAGGAGCAGCAAAGCTCTCCAGCAGAGGCTGATGCTTCACAAGAGACCATGAAGTTAGATTATGTCTTCATTTGCACTTTAGTACTATTCTTACATCTCCTATAAAATAAAACCTGCAAAATAGAAACTCATTTGGTTTGGAAAGGAAGCAGTGAAAAATGAGAGCATAAAAGAATAGGCCTTTTATCTTGCCTTTTATTGCTGGGCTTACAGAGGGACCACATGCTGATGGTGCTCCTACGCTCTTGGTACATGAGCAACGTTGAGGCAGGGCATCGTAGCTGTGCATGTGCACACGTCCCTGGTTGGTGTCGAGGGGAGTATTTGGTCATCTTGTTATCATGTGTTGACTTCTGCAAAGAAAAACCCCAGAAAAAGGAGAGAGCCCTGGGGACACTGTCTTTGGGCTATATCACTATATTCCTGTGATAGTCACAGCGACCCGTGTGAGTAGTGGCATTTGTTAGAGGTGGAACCTGGGCACTTTAAGTGGCAGACCCTTATCTGTGGACCTCATTATTGCCAGAAAGTCATGCAATTTGAGCATGGCCATGTTTACAGAGTGCTGTAGAAGCTGCCACGCTTGCCAAATTTTCTGTTTGTTCAGTCTCCCTTATCTTCTGCCGCAAGTGTTTCCTTCATATCCTAGTTGCCTGGGCCTGGCTGAGGACTATATGCTTTTAAAGTGGAAAAGCTATTTTGCCTAGAGCTGGGACGTATTCAGCTATTGGACCTTAACCTTCCTTGTCCTGCGAGTTAGTAAGCCTGAGGAAGCCACACAGAGTAGAAAAAACATACAAGAGCCAAAAGGAGTGCAAGATGATCGGCTGCAAACAATGCGTTGGGAACTACTAACCTAAACTGTTGTGCATGTGTCCTCTGAAAAGAGCCATTTATGTGTGCCTGTAATACTCAAGTGATGAGTTACATGAGAATAACAATCCCCATTTTTTAAAAAGCTGCCCGTAGAAATCATTCAGGAGGAGCATTTGTCCTTGCTCAGGCAGCACAGGCAGAAGCACACCGGATGATACTGCCGAGGAGCTGGTGAAGCAACATGCAGACATGCAGTTTGAGGAAGAAGAATTTTAAAGGACAACATTTAAAAATGATTAATTCAAAGCAACGAGTACCAAAACTACTTTTTTAAAAAAAACAAAACAAAACTACTTTTTTTTTTTTTAATCAAAGAATTCAGTTAGTTGGCTTCCTGGAAGACATGAATGTCCATTTTTTTTCTTTTTTCTGACCTTCTATTACCTCTTTCCTCCTTATCATTGTTAAGAAAGAGCAAAAGAAAGAAAACTTTACACAAATGTCTAAATGACTTGCTTGGCTGTTTATCCTTTCTCATGGCCATGGAGAATAATGCCATTTTACTCCAAGTCATGGGGAAGAGCTTTCATTTGTTTCCATCACAGTCAGGTCCACTTCTTTTCCACTCCTGTGGATCCTACCCATCTGAATGTGTTGAAAATTTGAAGGGGAATAAAAACAAGCTTTTATGATATTAATTCTTTAAAATGTCTGTCTGGTATTGGTAGTGTAGATCATTAAGTTTGAGTCCTGCAGAATAATAACTGTTTTTTGCCTGTTTTTGCCTACAGGGACATTTTGCTAGAAATATGAAGCTTACCATTCAGAGATCTTAGACTAGAGTGTGAAATAGCTTGTCTTTCTTTAACCGTAGTCTGAATCCCAGAGGATTTAATTTAGCTGTGGTTCCAGATAGTTAAACAGAATTTTGTGCAGTTCCTAATCCAGATTATGCGTAAAGTCAGTCTCTTGGCTCTGCCTCAGTCCAGGAGGATCCCATGGCATTTTCACAGTGCAAAGCTTTGCCTTGCACAGGCCCTGGCATTTTTCCCCCCCACCCCATCTATGAAGTGCCAAGCACTGTTTCTCCCTTGGATTGTCTCCTTCCTGCCTTGCAGGCTGCGTCTCTGCAGTGCAGTCAGTGCACAGGAGCATGTGCTCTGCATGGGGATGCTCTTTATGAAAGCTGAGGCCCCGTCTGAGCAGGCGACCTGCCTAGTTCAACTACAGTTGTTGCTGTGGGGCATAAAGACGATCGCAGTGGATTTTCTGCTACGAAGGTTTGGCCTCAGCCCTTTTAGTGCAACACAGAGTTTCACTGCCTCCTCCTGGTCCAGCATAATTCTGTTCTCTGTGGAGACCTGGTTACTTGTACTAGTTACAGTGAGAGTCTCTGGACGTATGGAGAGCAGGAGAGTCTTGAGTTTTTTTTTTTTTTTTTTTTGCTTGTTTGTTTGTTTTGTTTTTTTTTCCTCTGTGGCTGAGTGTTTTAAAGATGACTTTGTTCTTTCCCAGGGTTATAATTCTTGTGAAGTCCTTTGCTTTCTGTAAGTATGTTTTTCAAAAGTGCCAGAGTCCTGTTGCACATCAGTTCTCTTTGCAAAATGGAAATTATATTCCTGAGTCATTTGACCATAAAAATAAATAAATAAATAAATAAAAATCCTGGTAATACATATAAAATGTGATGCTCTCTCTCCATTTCCATTTTCTCTCCAGTGATTTTTTGTGCAGAAAAGAAATACAACATGGGGAATAAAAGTAAAGAGAAGTAATTGAGACATATATGGAAGAAAATTAGGGAGGGACTGTTGGGCAAAGAAAGTGGAGAACAGTAGAATGCAAAAATTGAGAGAGCTAGAATAACAGGTAAAGAGACCTTTGAGGCAGTGAGAAGTTTTTCCCTGTTAGGAACAACCCCATATGCTTTTCTTCAGTCTTTCATTGTCAGTTTGCAGGGAAAAAAGAAGTGGTGGGTCAGGTCTCACTTAAGAACAATGTGTCTCCTCCCAGCTCCTTCAGGAAGGTGTTTTCTGTCCTGTTTAAGCCTGACATTACCTGGTAATTTAACAGTTGCCATGACCACTTCATGTCCCACCCCCTGCTAGTAATTAGCTTTAAATACCTAGAGGTATTTTATGCAGCTTTATGATGGCCATCAAAAAAAAATACCAGCTAGCTGGAAAGCCTACTAAGAGCTTCCTAAGCATACACTAGCTCACCTCTGCTGTCTTGAAGCTTGCAAATAACATATTACAGATAGAAAGGAGAGACTTCTCTTATTCTCAAAAAATATTATATAGCTTGTCTTACTCGAATTCTATCTCAAAGACAGATGTTCGTATGTGTACAGCATCAATTTCTTTTCTGGAATAGTTTTTTTCCAGATTCATGTCTTCAGAGCACTGTAATTCAATAGTTCCTTTGCTATAAAGAGCTTTTCTTTTATGGCCAACAGTAGTGGCCACAAAGAGAAAGTGCCATCAACAGTGATTTTTCTGAGCACATTGCCAGCAGCACTTTTACTGAGCTGGGGCAACCAGTGGGGTTAAAACTGGCAGATACATTATTTGAGGGGAATCTTGGATGTTGTCAGAAACCACAATCAACCTGTCTGCAGCGTCATTGCCTGTTGTAGAGCTTTGCTTGAGTTGGTTCACATGCATGTTCTTCCTGGAAGAAACGTCCATGAGGGAGAAGAAAACAAAGGTGATTCTGGCTGAAAATTCACTTTTTTTTTTTTCTTTTAAGAATTACTTTAAGAATCCACAGTGGCAGGACATTTGAAGTGTCAGTTCATTAAATGTGTGTGCAGCTAACAGGTGCCAGTCTATCTATGTAGTACAGAGCAAGAAAAGGCTCGAGATAGACATTTGATTTTTACTGAGGTGTGAAATCAAGAAACAGAATTCATAACACTTTCTTTTCGAGTATACTTTAAATTGTTTGGCTCCAGACAGATCATTACCAGATAGCTGGCGTCAAAAGGACAGAAACAGTAGTAACTGAATAAAAAAAGCTAAAAGGCTCCAGGCTTCAATTTGTGAAAGAAGTGAAAAGATCATACAGTAATTTTACTGTGTCCCATTGTTTCGGTAGTAATGTTCAAGTATGTTTTCAACTTCTTCCGTTTTACAGTGGCTGCTGCCTACATTTGTGAGCCCTGATGTCTCCCCCGCTAATCCTTCACATCCTCCCTTCAATGCACCCTCTCCTGAATAGCCACAATCCCCTTTTCATGAAAAAACACTTTGACCAGCTCTGTTTCTGAAGCTACTTGCTCTACAAAATCCTAGCAGAAAAATAGCTTTTGGCTTTCACTTCCAAAATGAGGGGAGCGAAAGGAGAAAATGTGTAGGATTCACATGTTTTTCCTCCTTTTCTAAGCTATTTCATCCTTCCTCTACCTGTTCCTGGCTTTTTATGGGAACTGAATTGACTCATGGATGCTCCCTGGAGAAGTCTGTGGGTTTTTTCCCCACAGGGGATGCTAAGGACCTCTGGATATCTTTCTTTATGTGCTGCTTATGAGGTGCTTGCAAATTATGGGGGACCTGTATGTCTAAAAGGAAGAAGAGAACATCTGGAAGGGGGTAATGAAGGAATGAGAATAATTTTTTTGGTGTTAATAGCCTGTATGTTCCCTGTGTAACTGCATCTCCAGGGAAATGAAAATTGCTGTTGCAACTGCAGGATCAGATGATGTTTTTGAGAAAAATACTTCCAGGAAAGCAGGTTTTCACACGATGGTTTGGCAGAATATTCTTCGTATCTTTATTCTTTTTGGTCTGTTTACCAAGATGATGGTTTTGCTTTTTTTTTTGCAGGTGTCATACAGGCTTTTTGAAGACATGGGGCTTTTTGAAACCTTTAAAATTCCAGTGAGGGAGTTTATGAACTACTTTCATGCCTTGGAATGTGGATACCGAGAGATACCGTGTAAGTAAAAATTCCCAACAGATAATGATGTTGCCTCAAAGTTTGGGTGTTATCCACACACATTTTTATGTTCTCTCTAGTTGCAGCAGCTACTTTCTCTTTCAAGAGCTATCTTTTTTTTCTTAACACACCCTCTGTCTTGAATAGTATATCCTCAACTTCTGAGGACACATTGCTCACAGTTAACATGCCAAACTGTTTCAGAAGACAGTGGTGCAAAGTCTAAATAAAATACCAAAAAATGGTGGCTGAAATGCTCAAAAGCAATAGCTCACTGTACTCTGTGCATGAAACCATACATGCTTATACATGCTTTCTTGTGCTTTGTGAGAAGAATATTTCTCCTGTGTTTTCCACATCACATAGATGGTACTGTAGTCAGAGGCTGCTGTTGCATCCCAGCCTCACATGGCTTTTTATGATTGCATTTAATGTTTTATGCTGTTTAATAATAATCCAGGGCAAATCCTATGCAAACCTGGAAACTTGTAAAGCTACTAGAGGTAGAAAGGGCAGCTTCCTGATTATGTACCTATTCCTGATGATGTGAGTATACCCCAGTGCCCCAGCTGGGATTTGTTGAAACATTTTCCTTTTGAGAGACTTGGATTTGGTACACACTAGCCGTGCTGTGCTTCCGAAAGAGACAGGCTTCGTAAAGCAGGATGAAAATGCCACGGAGATGAGTGCATCCTGTTAGACTTCTGTGACTGCAGTTAGACTGGTATTTTTCAGTGTGAATCATTTATTCACCAAAAAACTTGGTTTCAAACATCCCAGAAGTATTTACTAATTTAAAGCAAATTTACCAAACTGCTTTAACTGCGAAGGACTTCATTTTTTTTTTTCTTTCAGGAGAAGGGAGGGGGATATTCTCCCTTTTAACTGGCATATAATCCATATGTTGAGGAATGTGGGACACCCTCTTTCATTGGTCTTCCATTTCACAGAAAATATTCTGAAATACTGGCATAATAAGTCATATTATCTCTGTTTCTTTCTCTCTGAAAATAGTTAAATACAAATTGGCACAACTACAGTGAATGGGATTGAAGGAAAACTACCTCAAAATGCCCTCCAGCCAGGTGGTTTGGACTCTCTTCTGGGAAAATAAGAAACCCAATTTCAAATCCTCCCTTGTGTGTGAATCTGAGCAGGGGTTTGTAGCATCAGATTATAGCCAGAGGGGATATAGGTGGATGTCCCACACAGTCTGTCCTGCTAGAGCTGTTCCACTTTGTTTAACACTTAACTATTCATAGAGTCTCAGGAATTTTTGTGAATCTAGCCCTTCATTTCCTTGGCTTTTCTTACAAATGTTTCATTTCAGTCAAGTGGAATATTTTGTCTAATACAAAATTAAATTTCCTTCCAGTTTTTCATTTCTGTGAAGGGGTAAATAACCAAAACAAATTGTTGGGACTGCACCAGTTTTGTCTTCTAGTTGCTGCACTGAAAAATCAATTCTTCACACCAAACTAATTGTGACTATTCCAGCTGGACTGAATTAGTACAGATTTCATAGGAGGCTCATCCAGTCCTTACCCCAGCAAAAAGCATCAGACCCTTATTCGTAGCCATCCTCTAGGTTTCGCATGAGGAGGTTACTTTCTCGGCAGGTTTTCAGTACTTAGAGAAAGGGGGAGAGAGAGAAGTTTCCATGCTTATTTTACTCTCTTCTTTCAAAAAAAATCCACTCCTATGCTGCTTGTAGTTCTGCCGTTAAGCTAATGGTCACTAACAAGTATTACAGGAAGTAGACTGCGGGGTCAGTTAGGTGACCTAGACCCTCTGTGCCAGGGCTTTGGATATCCGGGCTGGCTGCTGCTACCACAGTGACAGGGGGACTTCGAAACAAGGGATCTCCAACACTGCTCCAGAGGGGGCAAGTGGCTGTTCTCAGGAGATGCAGTGCTCACCCATCCCTATGCAGTGGCAAGCGTGCAAATCTGGCTCTCTCGGCTGCTTTCTGCATCCCACCTCTTCAGATTAGCAGACTTTTGTTTCAGCAGTCACTGCAGAAGATACTAGCGCTCTGCCCCAAATCAGCCAGAATCACAGGCTTAAATCTGTGTCCTTCAGTGGTTTTACCCAAGATGTAAGCATCCGTCCTGGTGCAGCAAAGCGATGTCCCTCTTTCAGCATCGTGCTTGCTCTTGCCAGTGTATGTCTGGATGATGCTTTGTGCTGAACTAGTTTGGGATTCCTGTCCAGTCAGTTGTGTTGATTGTGGGATAACTTGTCTGGCCTTGAGGGATTTGGTGGGAAGACCCTCGAAGGGTTTTTTATCTCTCATTTCTGCAGAGAGCTTATAGTAAACCAGATTACAGCAGCCAGGATCTAAACTTTTATCTCTGGCCAGAAGGCTCCAGAAAGAACCTGGTTTAACTGTGCAGGGTGCACATATCCTGCGTTTGATTTTGCAATGGGGCCACTAGCTCAGCAGCTAAATTTGCTCACATAGGGTCAGGTGTTGCCTGCCTTGTTTTTAGAAGTTGGGTAAAATGTGGCTGCTGAAGTGGATAAACCAGAGTTTATCGGTGGATGTTTATCCCATGGCATTCAATAAGCAAAAGATAAGCACTAGAGTGAGGGAATGAAGTTGGCAGGATTGATCAGATTCCTTATTTCTTTGCTGAACTTACTTTCATCTCATTAACGAATGGAAAGATGAGCGTTTACAGAAAACATGAAAATATCACTGTTTTTCATGGCTGTGATGGCGTTTGATTTATAGCTGCTCAAGTGACTGCCATGTAGTCACTTGAGCAGCACCCACTAGATGGTGCTGATTTCCCTCTGTCAGAAATATCCTCAATGTTTGGTCATTTGCTTTGTACCGCAGATCACAACAGAATCCATGCAACTGATGTTCTACATGCTGTTTGGTACCTTACTACTCAGCCCATCCCAGGACTCCCAACTGTGGTTAATGATCATGGGTCAGCAAGCGATTCAGGTATATTTAAATGTGCAAATCCCTGTGTTATATTTTTAAACCTTTTGTCATTAAATTTGCTGGATGAAAGCAAATAATGGAGGGTATAACTTTAAAGAGAATGGAATTGATCCTGATGTTTACTATCATTTGCTTTTTATGCCTTTTCTTCTGAGAAACTGTGTTAGTGGTGCTTTGTTACACTGCTCCAGAAGCAGTGTGGAATCTCAGATTTTCAAACTCTGCGTTGTTTTACTATTACAAAACCACCTGGGACATGCAGAGAGTGACCTGCACATCCAGGCGCTTGGCTGTGCTGTGAAGACTTCCTTTGCCATTCCTTCCTGTCTCTAAACTGAGAGGCTTATCACCTTGCAGCTTGCAAGTGGTTTGATAGACCAACTTGTCCACTGTTTTATGATTGTTCCATGCAGGAAACTCTTCTTGTTGTACCTTGCTATTTACTCCCCCAAGGGTAAGCTGTAGCAATTAGAGGACCTATCTCTAATTTGTATTTTGTAGGCAGTCTGAGGGAGCTTTTGAAAGCAGGATTTTGTTCCATAGAGAACATTTCTCTTCTGCTTTTTCAGTGGTGTTTGTGTGGCATGTGCTTATCATTTGTGAAACACTTGGGGATGTTTTGGTGCAAAAAGGATTTTATTGTTGGGAAATTTTGTCAATGATCGTAGCAAGGTTCATTGGAAGCTCAGGAGGTGAGGTGAGATGGGCTGCATAAAGGAGGTTGAGTTTTGGTTTATTTTGGTATGTTATTTGGAAGATGCTTGTTTACTTACATGCAAGATCTGTTCAAGCAGATTAAACTTGCAACACATCTCTGTGTCTGCCTCTGACAAGGGCAAGTTCAAGTTGATTCAAAAAGAGGCAGTTAAGAGGATTACCAGCAAAGATGCAAATCCGAGACCTTTGGCTTGGAAAGCATGTACCTGTACCAATTGAGTTAATAAATGCTAATCCATAAAGCTGACTGTTAGTATCTCAAAGACTAATCTATATGGTGGAGCAATTAAGTGAAGGAGTGGGAAGACTGAGTGACCCACAAAGCTCCAGCATGGCCATTGATTCATGGCTTATTGTCAGTAGCTGATAAAACTTAAGTAGTTTGAGAACACTGCTGGATGGGTAGAAGATTCCCAGTAGGATCTGAGGTTGTTTCTTTCCAGTTACATGCAGTATTGTACTGGAATATGCGCACAGTATCAGAAAGCATTCATTCAGGTCAAGGTGTGTTTGCTATTTGGTTGTATATTGTAAATTCACCCCACCTCCTACTGCTTCACTGCTCCTACCTGCTTTGGTAAGTCACTGAAAAAGTGGTAAGGAATTTTTCTGTTTATTTAATTATCTCTGCTCAGATTCTGACAGTGGGATCACTCATGGCCATATGGGCTATGTGTTTTCGAAGACATACACGCCTACAGATGACAGCTACGGATGCCTAGCTGGCAACATCCCTGCCCTTGAGTTGATGGCTCTTTATGTTGCTGCAGCCATGCATGATTATGATCATCCAGGAAGGACCAATGCCTTTTTAGTAGCAACAAGTGCTCCTCAGGTAAATAAATCTTGAGCTATGTTCCTGTTAAGTTTGCAAGGTCTTTGATAGCTTCTCATTGCCAGTGTTTACTGTGGCTTGCCTGAGGCACAGCTAAGCCGTGTTCTACCAAGTGTTGTGAAGTAGCATATTAAAGTGACAGAAAATAATCACTTAACTTGGAAATTACTGGTTAAGAGTTTCCTTACACACCCTCACCATTCTCAGTCATTTGAGGTATTAAGAAAGATGTTGATGAAATATTGCAGTGAATAAAAAGACCAATGTTTTGCTGGCTGATCTGGAATCCTTAACTAGTTGTTTGTGAAATAAGGGAAGAATTGTTCTACCCAGCAAGGCTCAGAAAGTTAAAAATAAAAAGAACACCTGTATAGTTGTCAATGCACCATGCAAATGAGTTTGTACGTGGTCCTAACATATTTTCTGTTGTTCCTGAGCAGCTGCAGTCTTTTATGAATATATCTTTACATATGCCTCCATAGGGAAAAAAATCATCTCAGTTTTATAAATGTACAGCTGATGCTTACCTACATAGAAATTGCTGCCAATGCTGGCAGTTGAATTTAGCAATTCTGAGTCACTGTTTATTGGCTTAATTATGAGATCATCTTTCCTTATCTTACATAGCTGACCTGCCTGCCTTCAGCATACTGTATGGAAAAACATTTCTTTGTACAAGGAAAGAAAAAACATGGTTTAACAGGGAAAAGTTGGGTAGGGATGCGGAATACCCAGATTCACCCCCCCACACCCCCAGCTTGGACCCAGACTTCCTTTCTCTCCAGGAGAAGTAACCTGACCTTGCTCTGCCTCAGTTTCTATCTGTGAAGCGATAGCAATACTTCTACACCTTGCAACATCTTTGTGTGATTGAGAACCCAGATACTCTGGCTGGGTAAATAGAGAGAAAGAAGAAATATTCTGTCCTTAAATCTATTTTAAGAAAAAAAAGTACTATGGCCTTGCAGTTGCAAAAATCAAGAGAAGTTAGGTGATTAGCTACTTTGACAGTTAATTGATGGACAGTCTTCACACTTTTCTTGTGATTCCTTTTAATTTGTTATCACCTGAAGTTTGCAAAACTTGTTTTCAGCATCTGATTTCTTTGATACTTTTTCACCACAAGTAGTATCAGCTTTCAGTAATGGTAAAGTGCTGCTGAACGAAAAGCCTGCCTTCAGGAACGGGGCCCAGGTAGCAGAATATATCTATCTCAAATGTTTACTGTGCAGTTAGGCAAGATGAACTGTAAACCTGAGCTGCTTCAGCAACCTAGCCTCTGAGATAAAAAATACTGATGTCTCTGGGTGATCAAAAAGAAAGAAAGTTAATTGAAGAGAAAAGTAATGAAGAAAGTCTTACTACTTGAACATTATGTATATATTTGTATAAAAACTTAAGAAATTTATATCTGTTTTACATAGAAACATATTTCCAAAAACATTTCTTTCCATCAGTCAAATAGTGCACTGAATGGTGCTTGTGTGGAAAGATTTTATGGATTATTGTTGTCCCCTCATATTCCATTTTCTCAGTATTTCCTTAATGTAGTTTGTCAAAGAAGAAAGAGTTATCAGAGTTATTCCTCCTGGCTTGTTAAAGATTTAACCAATTTTGGATTTTAGTATTGAGAAATCTGTCGGGTTGAGCATATGTTACATAACACAGTCCCTGTTAGTAATGAGATTAGTTCTAAGAAACAGTGAGGTACTACATTTTGTAGTAGTGATTGTATTACACATATACATAAAACGCACCTGTATTGTCTTAGCCATTCATCATTATTCGCAGGCAGAAACAGATTCATTTATTGTCATATAATGCAGTTCAGTCATATGATACAGATTTTTGCTATTAGTCCTGCCGAAATCACTTCTTGGGTGAATATTAAAAAAAAAAAAAAAAAAAAAATCTACTGAACCTCTCTCATCCATTATTCCCATTCTTATTTCTGTGTTGCAGTATTTCCTTTGCTAAGAGGTTTCTAAGCTTTTAATTGCATATGTTGTTGTTGCAGGCTGTGCTGTACAATGACCGCTCTGTTTTGGAGAACCACCATGCAGCTGCTGCCTGGAACCTGTTCATGTCCCGGCCAGAGTACAACTTCTTAGTCAACCTCGACCACGTGGAATTCAAGCATTTCCGCTTCCTTGTCATTGAGGCAATTTTGGCTACTGACCTGAAGAAACACTTTGATTTCGTTGCCAGATTCAATGCCAAGGTAACAAGATCAGTTTGCGTTTCTGGTGTACGGTCAGAAAAGTTTGCAGGACTTAGTAGCATCACAGAGAAAAGACTGAAGAAGCTGTTTGTGTTGCTCTTTTTGCCAAAAGTATTTTTTAAACTTAGTGAAACATATATATACTTAGTTTTTTTTCAGGCATGGTTTAAGACAGGATCTGTCGTCCCATTGATAACAGAAAATGAGGTAGATGTGGGAGCAGACAGGCACAATCGTTCAGGCTGTAGAACTTCTCTTGCCTGCTACCCATGAGCTCAGCAGCATCAGTACAGAAGGGACTGAGGAGGGAAAAGCTGATGTTACTGGGAAGAGGAACTGGACAGACAAATTTACTCTGCTTGTACTTTCAGAAGGTGATCAGACTAAAAACCCTGTTGTGTGAAAATTGCAGCTTTCATGGTGATTTTAGTAGCCAGCTGCCTTTTTTACCTGGCACACCCAGGCACACATAGGAAGCTGTGTTACCAAGCTTCTATAATGTCTGATTATTCACTGTTTATTTTATCAGTTTAATCCTACTGTTGTATTAGAAAAGCACAGAAATCATAAAAATTTTGAAATTCAAATTTCCAATGCAATGGAAAGATGATCTTTCTGTCCCACTTGGTTTCAAATGGGCAAAGTCACTGAAGATATCTTACCTGCACACTCCATTCAGTGAATATAAAATGACAGCACTGGGAGCCTATTCTGAAAAATTTTTGTATCATTTCAATATAATGTGAAACAATCATCCCTCAAAGCTGTAGATATGTTACCTAGATGATCCCTTGTTTGGAGCTGGCACCGCCTTCTTGGGTTTTGTATAACACCAAGCGCAGTTTGTTTCCAGTCCTGGACTGAGACCTTGTAGCTGTTTTAGTGATATAGAAAAATATTTTCCTGTGGTATAGCTTAGAATGGACCTGCATCCTGAAATTTTGAAGTCTCAGAATGTATGACTGGTTTCTTTTTTCATTTTCTGTAACATATCTCTCTTTGTCAGGCTCTAAGAAGCTGTAAAGAAAGGCCTTAAATTATGGTCCAGAGTAGACAGAGCATTATCCTGTGGATCTGTAAAGATCTGAGCACCCCCGCTAGTCGTGTCTCCGACCCCCCCTGGTGATGTCAGAGTAGTTGCTTTACGTCTTAATTTGAGACACTGAGACCACTCATCCCACCTAATTTCCTCTCAAAGCATTAAGCGTATTGGCAGATTCTCACCCATCAGGGCTACAATCACAGTAAAACACAGTGAATTTAGGTTGTTTGAAGCCTTTGGATCTGACAGCTTTGATCAAAACCTTCCCGTCTGTGAGTTTTAGTAAGCAATGAAAAAAGACAAGCTAAACCAGTGGTTGCTGTAGCTTTGTCACAGAGACAAACTGTCTTAACTGTGGAAATGGACAAGCTGGACCAGTTGTATATACAAAGTATTAGGCATAAATTGAGGATATTGCAAATTAAATTTGGCTTAAATCTATCAGACTGGAAGATGGTAGGTGTAACCATTGCAAGGTGATATCTGATACACTGCAAATAATTAGGAGTACAGTCTGAGTTATCACATCCTCCTAGCTCACTATAGATTTGTAATGACTGCTGTTAACTTCTTTTTCTCTCCTGATTGCTTGAATACTCATATACCAAATAAAAAGCAGAAGAGAAGGTGAAAATATTAACCTGTGTTTGTTGCTGAGCCTGGCTTTCCTTGTGAAATCACCATCTTAAAAGAAAATTATTTATGTTTGCTTAGCAAAACTGCTTTTGGAGAGATCTTAGAGAGCAAACCTAACACATTTGTTTCTGGATGGAGGTGCTGCAACACAGATAAAATTAGCAGTAAAGGATCATGTTGTTGACTGAGTTGCTGACTTGTAGTTCAGTGTATTGAGGCAACAGTCAGGGAGATCCTTCTCTAGAGCAGACAGTGCAAATACATGTCATGTAAGCATCATCCACCAGAAAAGCTTGTAGTCTGAAAAGTACCGCCAAGGAATAAAAAAGGAAGTTTTATCTAGTCATAGCACAACAATTTTTTTCAACTTTTGCATAATTGATGATCAAGGCTGTGGTCCAAGGAGGGATTTGGATTTCAAAACTTAATTAGACAGTGAAAGACAGCCGCTCTTACACTAAGGGATGTTTAGAAGAAAAGACTGAGAATGGGTAGTGTGACTAACAGCAGTAAAGACTGGTATCACTGGCCACTTGGAAGTAAAGTCGTTGAATCCTGGCACTACCCTGTGAAGGCAATAGCAACCTGGTAGAAATGTTCAATCTGCAAAATTAAGAATTGCAGAATTTAAAAAGTGGCCTTTTAAAACTGGGATGTTGTTCACCTGTTGCTGCTTATCTGTGGACTTAGTAGATCATAAGCTCTACTTCTAGATCTTCTGGGACTGTTGGAGGACTCCTGGAAACTCTCTGAGGAGAGTGGTGTCTGCTGCTGCTGGGGAAGGCTAGTTATAGGAGGCTTTGACTTCTAGTAAGTTTGGCAGCTTCTGATGAGCTCTGTTGATGAGCTAGTCCTGATCAAAGGGTGCTTTGAGCTTTTGTTCCAGCTGACTCCTGATTAGGGAGGGCCAAGCACCCTTTCAGCAGGTACTAAGGATAGACCTATATAATTGCTGAGTGCAGCAATAGAGGTGGCCAACAGATGCAATACTTGGCACAAGGGGAGGCTAGAGATGACAGTGTCCCCATGGTCAGCAATGGCAGTGGACCCACCACAGGGCACAATCCCCAGCACCCACAAGAGCAACTGTCCCTGTAACACCAGGAGCTTCAAACGAGAGTGAGCTCCTGAGGGAGGACACAGCCGTGCAGTTCTGGGGCTGTAGGGAGAGGCTGGTGCCTTTCGGTGATGCTGGGGCAGAGGAGGATGGCCTCCTTGCCTGCAGGAGATATGTGCTGGTGGAGGATCTGTGTCACTAAGTGTAGGAGCAGCAGGAGGAGGGCAGCAGACTGCACAGCATCAAAGATGATGAAAAGGGGATTGACTGGATCTTCTCAGAGACCCTGCAAGTACAAGAGGAGTCTCAACCTCCAGCTGTACTGAAGAAGGAGCAGCAAAGTCCATGCTTATGGGATTGAGGAATGGAGACTCCCATGATGATGAAGACTGGAAACTTGTAACTTCTAGCACCAGGAGGATGGCTTATGCTCCACGTGTAGATCTGTACCTACAGAGCCGGTTCAGTGCGTTGGCAGCAGATGAGAGGCTGGAAGCTCCCATCAGACAAATTATCCATGCTGGCTCAGCCTCAGCCACACAGCAGCAGCAGGAGGAAGCAGAGGCGGGTAGCACTGGGACACTCCCTGTATGGGGGAGTACATACTTCACTAATGGGAAGTATGGGAAGAACAGAGAGAAGGAAAAAAAGTAGAGTCCTTTCAGCTATACTGTGCTTAAGTGGGAAAATAAGCTTGTTAACATGCATCTTCATGCTCTGTAATTAAATCAGCATGACATTTGCTGATAATTTATCTTCTCGGACAAATAAGGTCGTAACTTCTTGGAAAATGTTATAGAAAGCTTGCATTTGTTTGTTTTCCTGATAATGCTTTCAAACAGGTACAGTATTTCTAAATATAAATTTCTCATAATTTACCTCAAAGTTTATTGTTTTTCACTTATTTTTCTTATTCTAGATTGATTTACAGATGATTGTAAATTTCAACGCTGAGATAGCTCACCTGCTTACATCTCTGTTTTTTTTAAGTGCTTAAATATACCATAAGATATCCTAGGACAGAATTTCCTCTGTGGATTCATTCTTTTATCCAGGATAGCTGTCACGGTTTTCCTCCTTCTTTCTGCTAGGTGAACGATGATGTCGGAATTGACTGGACTAACGAGAACGATCGCTTGCTGGTTTGCCAAATGTGCATCAAACTGGCTGACATCAATGGGCCTGCAAAATGCAAAGATTTGCATCTTCAGTGGACAGAAGGCATTGTCAACGAGTTTTATGAGCAGGTAAATAAATATATGTCCTACGTGATATTTATTGGTTCCTGGCTTGCCTGTGCAAAACAATTCTTGAGTGTGCTAGTGCTAGTCATGAGTGAAAATCACAGAGAACGGAACTAGAGTTCAGCTAGTCCATCCTTTTACTGGATCAGCTGCACCATGGCCATGTTGGACTGAAGCTTATGATGTGTCTGTAAAGACCTACCATGATGTGATTCCTACAGCCTTCTGCAGGCTGTGTTCCAGTCTGGTGCTCTCTTTACCATGGATGTGGAGAACAGGTTGTTCCTCTCCTCATTTTTCTGGTTGGTATGTTATCATGTCTGCCTTTCAATCTTCAATCTTTTTATCCTTCCTGTATGTCATGTTTTCTAGAGATCTGATAATTCTCATTGCTCCCCTCTGCAGTGACCTAGGTGGCTCACAGTTTTATTGACATGTGGTCTCCAAAACTGGACAGAACATCCTCTTTGAGATCATTAGAGCAGGCTAGAATTGTTTTAGCTTCCCTATGGGCCATGCTCCCATTTAGCACACAAAACCCTTATGTACTGAGCACCGCAGTTTATCACAAAATGATCTCTTCCTTACTCCTTGATCTAACTATACTTCACTTTTTAAGACTCTACTTCAGCTTTCAGAAGGTTTGTTAGTAGGGCTGCAGTAATTGTGCAAGATTCAGCTGCTGGTAGCACAATGGTAGCACAAGGGAAGAGAACAGCCACGGATTGATTTGCAAAGACCTGGGAATATGGCCAGCCCTGGTGCTCTCTTGCCTCGTATAAAGGAACCGTTAATTAAATCTTTCTCGTTAGAACCTATTTAACACTGCCAAGTGTAAGGAACAGGGCCATTCCTACACTATTCCTCTGTTTCTTGAGTGGGAAAGGTCTTTGAACTCCATGTCCTGTTTTTTCAAGAGGAAGTTAGCAGGCTAAATCACTAGGCCAGAACCCCCGCAGTCTGCTTGGGAAGGCTAGACACTACCTTGAAGTTCCAAGCTAGTCCCTGTAAGTTTTCATGATGGTCATAGCTTATATGGGTGCCAATGCATGCAGACAAAATCTGCTAATCAGGAATATGGTATGACTGTCCTTGGGTCCATCATAACTAATATCAGAGGACAGTATGTGCTCCAGTGCATTGATGTCATCAAAGTACCTGACAGTGAACTCTGAATCAAGCTTGAGAGGAAAATAATGGTGTTATCTATTCCACAGTGAGAATCTGGTTGAGGGGAGCATTATTCTCCATCAGTCAGAGAGGTGTGCTGTTAAATTTTTTCATGCTATTGGAAGCTGCTGTGAAGGGCAGCTTTTGGGGGATGATCTTTCTCATAATCCTGTAATTAAAAAGAAAAAAAAAATTGATATTTATCTTCTCTCCAAATTCTGATTCAGAATACTACATTTGCTATGGATTTCCTTTTGGCATGGGAATTATGAATAAATGTGTTTGAACTCTTGGCTTGCAACTTCCGTGAGATTGGGTAGTCAATATAACATATTAGGGATTTCTTTCAATGCAAGACATATGTTCACTGTATTGAGGAATCAGTATGTCCTCATGGGTTTCCTGTTTTGTTTTTTGTGTGACATGTGTCGCCATACTGGCAGGATATGAAACAGAATATTTTCTTTCTAGGAATTCCAGCTTTAAGGACAATAAGCTATATTCTTAACTGATTAAACCTAAAAGAAAATCGTGTTTTTCCATAATATAAAATGCTATGAGAGGTTTATCAGATCATCTTCACCATGCTTTTGATCATAGAATTATTTTCTGAGTGGAGAAAGATACTCCTTTCTCATTTCTAAAAGAGGAAAATTTTATGGGAAGTATGGATTTCCCCAGAATTTTTGTTATCAAAATAGCATATATATAGATGTTCAGTATATGCTGTGAAAATATCTTTCTTGAATTTCCTTTAATAAACACCTATTCCTTTGAAGGATTTAACTCCCATATAAATAACACTCCTTATTAAAAACATATAGCATATTAACATTCAAAATCCTGTGACATATTGTTACAGTATGTTTCCTTTTTTCCTCCACATGCTCAGCATCCTTATTTGAAGACAGGCTATTAAACATAATTTTAAAAGAATCAAAAAATGTACTGCAAAATGTTTCACATAATAAATCATTTTTAACTGAACATGAAAAAAGAACTTGTAAACATTTCAATAGTCAACTTTCTTCCCTCTACTGACAGCTCGCAACCGTGAGACCTCAGATATGTTAGTGTGAAGAAGAGAGAGCTGCCATCTTTTCTTAATTTGCTTGCTATCTCAAGAATGGATGGCATGTTTCAGTATCTTGTTAACACTGATATTCATGTTTGATGATTGAGCAATAAATTTTTGGATAGATTACTAGAAAAATAAGAAAACACAAGGAAATGAAACACTTGTGGTACATGCTTCAAAATTTCTCTCATTTTTTTTTGTGCTTTGTAGGTATCAGCAGGATATTGAGTCAGATATATTATGCATGATTTTTGGAACATCTAGATTACTAGGAAATAAATTCAGGCAATTTGTAACTTCATGGAAACTGAGAATGACTGTACAAATTCTAATCTATGTTCTCAAATACTGTTCTCTATGTGGCATTAACATTTCATTTTCATAACCGACCTGGGTTTTTTAGTTGGGGAACAGGGCATCCAGTCTTTATATGTCTAATCATCTGAAATCATCAGACCTTTGCTCTGATAGGGGTGAATAAGAACATGAGAATTTATTCTGCATGAAAGCTTAACCTTCTTTTTGTCGTGAGAGGAGGGAGAGAGAGTCTTCCCATACCTCCCTTATACCTCCAAGAAAACGTAGCAAAGAGGTTTGTGAGAAGATTTTCTGCTTCTGAATTACCTCTGCTTTGATGGATTATTGCAGTTTTCCCAGGAAATAGATAAGTAGATATGACCCAAAGCCAAGGAGAGTTCTTCTTGTTATTATGTACTGTCAGGACAAAATTCATAAGAAAACTACTTTAGTGAGATAGATCTTGCTCAGGACAGTTTTGTTTTGTCCTCTGCAAATAGATGTCAGATTACAAGGAGAGTGAGCTAACAGTCACTAAATCTGAAGTTGCTCTTGTAAACAATATGGCAAAAGAAAACGTTTGTTTTCAGACTTCCACAATTACAATGTAAAACACAGGCCAGGGAGGTAGGCATCATTTTGTATTAAATTCTTGATATTGGTGGAGGGTCCTCTTAGAAGAAAAGAGCTGTAACTTCAATTAATCATTTAATGTGATGGCTGAAATGACACTGTAGCAATGTCATGCTGGCATGCTATAGAAGTGGCATTATAGTTAAATCATTTTCCTTACATTGTTTTTAATTGGTTTGATGTAGTAATTACTCCTTTTAGTGACATGGCTTTGCTTCATTTACTTCAGAGAGATTACTGTTATTTTTCATCTCCAGGGTGATGAAGAGGCTAGCCTTGGTCTGCCTATCAGTCCTTTCATGGATCGCTCCGCTCCTCAGTTGGCACACCTCCAGGAATCTTTCATTACTCACATTGTGGGACCACTATGTAATTCCTATGACTCAGCGGGGCTGATGCCAGGAAAATGGGTAGAAGATAGTGATGAATCAGGAGACACTGATGAGCATGAAGAGGAAGAAACAGCAGAAATGGAAACTTGTGAAAATGCTGAATCCAGTAAGTTGCTTGTATTCTCTTTTTCAACAGAATAAATGTCATATTCTGATGAAAAATGAAACAATCTTATTAGAGCTTGTGAACTGATCAGGTGCAACATGGGCCTCTCCAGAATTAGGGTGGCTCAGTGCTGTCCTCAGTGAGGTCGGCATGTGGCTGGTCACCTTGGCAATGGAGAAGCTCTGTGGTTCATGACCAATACACATTTGTGCTGCATATCTAATATTTATACTTTCGTCTGAGGTTTCTGGTGGTGAATTGCCTTTTTGTGCATAAGAGCATTTTAGATTGTTTCATCGCTGATGTTCGTAGACTGAATGTATTTTTTTCCATTTGAAGAAAGTAAGGATGGGAGAAGAATTTTCAAGGAAAGGACTCATCATTTCCATGAGTTAGCATGCTGCGAAGTACAATTAGGCTTGGGGAAATGACATTTTTTTTAGCAGCAGAAGTATTTTAATGCAGATCTTTCCCAGTTTGTGTTCAGGGAAGGGAGAGCAGAGGAAGGTATTGTGCCTCACCGTACTGTGTGTTGTGAGCCACATCCCAGCTGATAATCTCCTTGCCTGTCCTTCAGGAGACCAACAGTGTCAGTGTTTGCCATGCTGAGAGGAAGACTTTGTACCTTGCAAGGACATCTCAGGAGCTTGTTGGAAATTATTTTTAAGTGAAAAGGCTGCAGTTGTAGGCCTGTTTCTTTTACTAGTTGAATCCTCCTTGTATTACCATTCCATTTCTTTTTTTTGCTCCTTCCTCTGAATGGGCACCTTCCCATGGCCCACTGAGTATCATCGTCCCCATTTTCTGTTGGGGAAGCTGAGAAGTGAAAAGATGCACTAAACATAGGCAATAAATCAGATTAGGGCTTGGAATAAAAAACTAGGTCTCCCAATTTGCAGGGCTGTTCTTTTATCTCTAGTAAGATCCAGGGTTATATATTTTGTATTTAAGAAATCATTCTTCTTGTTCATAAACACCCACCCCCATTCTATATTCAGTTATTTTCTGTATCACTAGCAGTCAAGTCAAAAAATTCTTCTCTCAAGTTCAGAGCACAGAGTGCTATTAACCTTTGCCACTCTGAAAACAGCCCATTTTCTAGTCTCTTCCTCTTTTCTGCATCACTTTCTAATCCATGACAGTATTTCACTGATCAGTCTATTGCTCTCAGACATTTTTTTTCGAAACCTTGGGAGTGATTATATCAAAAGTCTTGAAACTTCCAAGCTAATTCTTTCAACTATTGTACCTTTTTACTTTCTAAATTTCTGAAATGCTCAAAGGATTTTCTGGAGATGCAAAATTTTCCTTCATGACATTATGCTGCATTCATCTGGGGATTTTATATTTGCTGTATTTTTAATTGTCAAATAAACCTTTTCTACTTAAACTGTAAAAAGACCTTGGGTTACTTGTACTATTTTTAAATTGGAGAGAAAGAAAGATGAGTATTTGTTTACTTCCTTCCTTTTCCTTCTCTCTTTTTATAGTTGGTGTTAGTGAAACTTAGCAAAAAAAGGTTTAAACCTTCAATTTAACTTCCTTACCCAATATGGGGTGTTCATCTCTGTGTGCTCAAGTGTGAGCCCATCATACCAATACGTTAAAACATTTTCTTTTGACCCTCTACATTCTCTGTGACTGGTATGTGGATCTGAATGAGGTAGGTATGGCACCTTTTGTGTGAACATAAGGGTCTTCGAGTTTGCTAGAATTTTATACCTATGATCAGCCCAATTTTGGATGTTCTAAACTTTCTCCATGAAAAACACAAAAAAACCAGAAGCTTAAGATATCTTCTGCCGCCTGGAGCAGGTTAGTATCCATTTTTTCCAAGACCTGCAGATATTAAAAGTTGTCTAGATGTGGGTGAAGATCTTTTTCTTGGTGGAAACACCTTTCAGGCAGATACAAATATAGTTACTGCAGAAAGCACTTTGCATAGATCCTCATAATTCACTAGAGCAACTGAGATTAAATTTAGAGTTAGAAAAACAGAATTTGGAAAATCTCATCACATTACCTGCCACGAGAACACTCAAGGTAGCTTCAGATCAAACCTTATCATAATCATTTGCCATTAAACAGGAGCACGTAGTTTCCCCAAAGCTCTGCTGAAGAGATAAGAGTTAAACAGGCTGGGTTTTGAGCGACTTGGCCAAAGTGTAGCACCACAGCAAGGTGCGAGGTCGCCCAGGAAGCCCGGGAGACAGCGTCCCGCTGTGGACTGGCAGCACGGGGGTCACTTATTAGTGCTAAACTTGAAGGGTGCCTGCAGGGAAGCAAGGGCTTGCTAATGAAGGATTGAGCTGGATTTGGTCTGTGCTCAGTGAAAAGCTCTTTGTTCCCAGTTCAAGAGCTTCGAGGGCTAAACGCTTTGGATCCTGACACAGGCATACTTTAGACAACCTGCAAATACTAATCCACGCACATTTATTGAGTACAAAACATTCCTCTACGTCACCTTCTTTCTTAAAGACATCGGCAGTGGTCTTTGAAAGGTTATTATTTCAGTTCTGTAAGTGCCTTAATGACCAAGGAAAATTTTCAAGCTTTGTAGCAATAGAGAGTTGGACAGAGTAGACAGACGCAAAAACAGACACTTCAGAGAGCAAAACATTTACAGCACCGCTGCATGAGGAGCCATGTGAAGGACCAGTAGCGAAAGCATTTCTTAGAGTAATAGCAGGGGACTGATGCTTTGAAACCAGAGACGAGCGAGCTTCCTGATCATATTTGGCTATACGACTTCACTTCAGCAGTTATCCAGCTCAGCTGTTTGGAAAATGTTATGCAAAGGCCTTAAGGTCATCTCCAGTGTGGTGGTGGAGTGGTAAATCCTGGGCTTTGAGAAGCGGACGTAGGAACAGGTTCCCTCCTTATTAATCCCTGCTCATTTGTTATCCAACAGTACTGGTCAGATCAGAGAAGTGTGGAGAAAACAAAACAGCATTTTTTTTTAACTTAATTTGCTTTCTAGAGCAGGGAGCAAGGATCCATTTGAGGGTAGGGCTTAGTGTGTGTGTTATGGAGTGGGCTGATCAAAGTCTTTAAATACTTGATGGCAAGAGAGAGGGCAGAAATGACTCAGCAACATGTTTTTGTGTGTAACTGTTCAAGCACTCAATGTCTTTGTAAGCTAAGCGGTCATGAGCAGCGCACAAGCTATCATGGGACAAACCTGGGAGTCAGACTGTGCGGGAAACTGGTCGACTTCCCCAGAGGCTGGAGGGATGTGGTTTCCGGAATTTTTCTTTAAGGTTGTTTAAGTCTGTGGTTTTAAAAGTCTGTTGGAGCAGTTGCTCTACGTCCGAATGCACCCTCTGTGCTTCCCACACCTTCAGTCCCTTTTCTTTCTTCCCTCAGAGAAAAGAGTACATTAATTTCTCACGGTATCTTCCAGGAAAGAAGAAGTTCAAGAGGAGGAAAATCTACTGTCAGATCACGCAGCACCTGCTTCAGAACCACAAAATGTGGAAGAAAGTGATAGAAGATGAGGAAAGGTTAGCTGGGACAGAGAAGCCAGGCACAGAGCAAACCACACTGCACCCGTCTTCAGAACAAATCCAGGCCATCAGGGAGGAGGAGGAGGAGAAAGGGAAGCCCAAACAGGAAGAGAAAAACACAACTCTAGAACCAAACCAATGACAATATTCACAGCAGTATTTTAAGACAGATATTGACTCGTGCACAGACTCTTTCTCAAGCCAGCACAGCATTTAGACACAACACTGTAGAAGTATGGGATAATGCGCCTACAGCTGTTTGATTTGTTTCTCTTTCCTTTTTATGGTGAGGTACATTGTTTAAACTCCTATGCTCGAGGAAGCTTTCACACTGCGACACCGGCTTTTACAGACTTTCTTTAAAAAGTTTGGGGAGGGTGGGGGGTGGAATTATATAAATATATATAGCCAGGGATTATTGGCTGCGCACTTCAGCAAAATACATTTAGTGATATATTACGGTCACTGTGATATTTACAGAAGGAAGTTATCTAAGGAAATGCTGCTTCTAAATTGCAGTTACCGGGAAGGTACCGGTTAAGTAGCTTTGGCTCTTAACACTGAGGGATAAAAGTTGCAAAGCTGTACATGAATGCTGATGCATCCTGCCAAGATACAGGCGTGCGTGCGCCGGGAGGGGGGTATTTGCATGTGGAGGTGCTCTAACGACAGCGTGCTTTGAGTTTGGACTAGCTGTAGCGCACGTCCTGATACACGGCGACAAGCAGAAGGCCTGAATTTTAGAAAGTCGGTGCCCACAAGGAAATCGGAGCCTTCTGTGAGGAGCCCTGCGTTCCCGGGAGCCCTCCGAGCCCTGGTCTGCGCTCCAGCTGCAGGCAGCGGGCTTTCGGCAGGGGCCGCAGTGGCGTGGGCTGCTGGTGGGGTCCCGGCTGGCTGCAGGAGCTCCTCTTCCTCCTCCTCTTCCTCCTCCAGGCTGTTGGCAAGAGGGACGGGCCACGAAGTTTATTCTCCGGAGGGGTTTGGGAGAGAGCGTGGGGCACGCCGAGCTGTTCCTCTTTAAAGGAAGGAGATCCTTCTGCACGCCCTCGCGCGCGTGTGGGGCGCTGCGTGTGTTCGCGCGGGGAAGAAAAGAGAGCAAATGCGAGCGCGTGCGCGCTCAGGAGCTAGAGGCACACTGCCGTCCTTCCAGCCTGCCCTTTTGCCTCCGTGCATCAGTGGCCAAATACATCATTTAAGAGTGAAGCTAAACTTAGCTATCATTAAAGAGTGAGCAAAAGAAGGAGGGTTTGGGGGCCATGCACTTCCTTAGGATGAAAGGCAAATGATGCATTAGCAAAAAGGCAGGGGGAGAGGTGCCAGTCCTGTGCTGGCCGGGCACTCGTTTGTCTCAGCAACCACTCACATGAGCTTCAGAGAACTTGATTTTCAGTGTGAGGTGCTGGATGGGAGCAGTTTGTTACTGGCATTCTGCTTAGAAGCAGCATATTTGATCCCACAGATATACTTACTTTTTTTCATTTTTCTTTTTTTTTTTTAAGAGAAAGGAAAAGATCGGGCTTGTAAAAGAGCAGATCTTTTTTTTTTTTTTGTTCTGTTTGTTTGTTTTCTGTTGTTTATGCTGTGAGCCAAATGTCTATTTAAAAGGTTGAATATTCACTTTCAATATTTTATTTCACAATATTATATTTGTCAGTGATTAGCTATCTAGATGTAAATATGGAGAAATTTTTATGGGTTCCTGTAGATAATGATATCTTTAAGAAAAAAAAATGAAAAGAAAAAAAGGAATAAGTTTTTTGTAAAGCTAATTTTTTAAAAAATAAATACAAAAAGATTTTTATAGAGTGTAGCCATTTCCAAGCCCAACACATAAGGTTTTGAGTAATTTGTATAGACCCTTCTGGGAAGCCACTGATCTACAAGATCAAGGCTTTGACATATTAAGGCTCTCTGGTACTGGCAGCACCAAACAGTACCACACCAGTTACATTGTTTTATTCCCACCAAAAAAAGAAAAAAATTTTTTGTGTAAAGTTCATTCTCTCTCCAGCATGAATTGATTATGTATGCTATTTTATAGTCTGATCCTACAGCCCTTTCTCAAGAAAGGGTGTGAATAACAGTGCTTGTGAAAGGAAGAGTTTGTAGGAGAAGTCCTGTCTGTATTGAATTTATGTGTCCATCACTTCTTTGCCATTCTAACACATTTGCAATATTTCGTGGTCCTGCTGATACCTCCCAAGAAATGTTGGAAAATGTTCTCTATCGAAGCCAGTTAGTGTATGTGTTACCGCTTCAGGGTTTCTCTTTGCTTCATATTTCTTACAGAGTTAACTTTTGCTCCAAAGCAGATCTTCGTTTCTTAAAGGTCCCATCTCCCTGATATTGTCCCTTCCTGCTCCTGCCCCGAGAAAGGCATGTGCCTTTCCACAGAATGGCCCTGGAGCATGGACATGGGTGCTCTCATCACTGGAAACATTTACTGGTATTTTTGAATAGAACGGCAACAACAAAAGATCCCAATTGCGCTATTATTTTAAAGGAAAAGGATATAGCAGAATTCACTCAAAGGAAAAAAACATATCTCAAGTTTTCTCCAAGATCTCAGCAATTCCACCAATTCCAGCTTGCACAGTTTTCACTCCTCTTCAGTTACTTTGATTAATCATTTAAATTGGGGTTTTCTTGCATAAGTGACTTGCATTCCTTACAGTACCAGAATTATTTAATATGTGCCTCATTCTGCCCTTTAAAAATTAAACTTGCAAAGATGCTTTAGAACACCACATTTCCAAACACTTCTTGCAGGATTTTGAGTGCATGATCACTGGAAATGGATTCTTTATATTGATTTTTATATTGCCCTTGCTGAAAGAAGGAAAAAAAAAAAAAAAAAAAAAAAAAAAAAAAAAAAAAACTATGGCACAAAGTGCTAGTAGGAGCCCACTTGGTAAAGTTAAGAGGAGGCATTCCAGAAAGAGGCCAAATCCTGCAAGCCAGTTAAAGTCCACATAGTCATCTAAGCAAGCATACAGGGTTGAACCAAAAACAGTATCCTAAAAATAAAAAAGGGAATTATTATAGTTTCTTAGTCATCATTTTTGGTTGCCATTAAGTAAAATCAATGTCTGCTTCTAATTTGTTGACCTTTCTGTAGTGCCAAAGCAGCTGTTACACATTTCTGCATTGTTATGCAGCCTGTTTGTGGGTAAGGTTGATAAACTCAGGTCTTTTGCAGGAAAGAAATTGCTGACAGGCTTAAAATCAGAATGATCTTCAACTTTATCCAAACTGGAAGCAGTACTAGTGGAGAAACAAAAGGGTCTGGGACTGGTTAGCTTGATAAGAAGCTACCCTTTTGCACTCCACATAGCTGCTAATAGAATCCAATTTTAGCCTGTGTTCACTCCTTATAAACCTGATTTTGCAACTTTGCAATTCATTTCTGCTAGAAAGTGGTCGGAATATTCAGAATATTTCCCAGGTTGTTTTGACTATGACAGAAGAGAAAATACCTGAGCGATTATATATCAAACGTGTGAACACAGTTTTTTGCTTTTTGCTTTTGTAGAAAATAAAGCAGGTAATTGTTTAGGGTTTTTTATACTGGTGTCCAGTCCAAAGGAGGCAAAACTTTTGGCCTGCAGCTGCAGCAGCCTTTCTGAGGGTAGGCCTCGATGGCTTCCCACTTTTGGCAGTCCTTTGGTGTTATGAAGCCCGAATAAACTACAACCTGTGCAATATTTTGGGGAAGGAGAGAGAACAAAGAAAAAGACTTGTATTCTTCCAGCAAAGTGTTCAGATTTCAGTTAGTGCATTTAAAACGTTGATACAAGTTTCTGGTATGTACAGTATGCAGGAAGTTTTGCTAAATAGTAATGAAAGCAAAAGCCTTTGAAGCAGATTCTTCAGTAATAAAAATACTGTGTATTTTCATGTTCAATTCTTTAAAAAGAGAGAGAAGGGAGGATTAGATCATGATTTTGAGGTTTGATGCTTCTTTTTCTCTACTGTAGTGTCACTTGTGGGCTGATCCTGTTCCCTTCTAGCCTAGAAGAGTTCTGCTCTTCCATTAAATAGGCAGCTTTTGACAGTGCTCACAGTTACCAGTGCATCGAGCAATTACATACATTGCCATTTTCCCAGTTTGCTCAACAGCGATGCTGTGGGCCGTGCATCGGGCAGTAGAAGTGAACTGTGGGAATCTACTAGGAAAAAGGGATTGTACTGTGCTCATGGCAGCATTTCAAATTTACATTCTCTGAATGAAATTCTTTAGAGAAACCTAGACAAATGGCCATGTGTCACCAGCAGCCTGCTTTATGGCTGTGTGCGAGATGCTGGCTCTCGTTGCAAATGCCTCTCGTGTTCTGGGAGCAAATCATTCCTGGGGCAGATCTGAGAATGCGTCTGCGATTTGAGAATGTATTTGTTAGCATGGAAGGGGAGTCGTTCATCAGCTTTTTACCATGATGCAGCATTTGAACATCACTCTGAATCATCTGCAAGTTAAAATCCAAGCCTGCAATTACTTAGGACTTTTCAGTGGATGCATTTGAGGCTACTAGCTTATTAAAAGTTCAAGGCCACCCAGATGCATGTAGTGCTGTGTCCATGCTACTGAGCTGTGAACTCGAGGAGGCTTGGTGCTCGGGAGCCTGCATCTCACTGTCTTTCAATGGGACTTAGGGTCTTGGAGAATTTTGTCTGTCTTTAAAATGAACTTTTTGCACTTTTGATTTTTTTTCTATAATTCAGCAAAAGGTTTTGTGTTTTGTCCCAAATGTTAACGAAGTGCTTGTGCAAAGTCTCGTTAGTACCAGGTACACCGTGCTTGGTCCATGTGGTGTGATCCTGTGTTTGAGGTGATGGTGGAGGCTTTGCTGGTAAAATACATGGGTGCAGGTTTGAATCTCCCATCTCACTGACTTCCATGGGTGCCACAAGAAGCACTAGTCAGTGCCAGCCTGAGCAGCCCAGCAAACCTGGCTGTGTTTTAGAGCTGGGATCCAGGTAAGGACAAGCTGCTTTGCCAGCAAATATGACAGGGAGATGCCCCAACTGGTTAAAGTGTGGGAGAGGCAATGAACTTTGTGGCAGCTCGTTCTAGAGATGAACCAACTAGGAGAAATACTTTTCAATAGGTTGGTGGGAGGAGGGGGATAACGAGAGTTGGTGACTTTTCTTTCTCAAAAAGAAGAGCCTTTTGACAATAAATTGTTTTAACTGTTGGAAAAATGATTTTGAAAACCTGTGATGCGGGGAAAAAAAAGTATAAATCTTTCCTATCACTTTTTCAGGTGCTGTTATGGTGGAGATGTTCCAACATTATGTGTTTAAAGCAGAAAGGTTTCAGTTTAGGCATGAGCAGTATTAGTATTAAATGGTCATCTCCTGAACATCCGTCTGCCATATGGGTGGAAGATGAAATCTGAGGATGGGCATAGAGCCAAGAAGGTGCCTCTCCCTGTTCTGCTACAGACCTGCACAGATGTGGCCCCTGGAGTCAGGCACTGATGCTCATTTGCTCTTTCCTGTCTCAGACTGGTACATTGGCCTTAAAAATGGGATATCGCTCCACTGGCCGCGCAGCATGGATGTAGTTAGTCCTCAAGTTGATCAGGTTTTAAACAGAGATGGAGAGGGTCAAACTGGCAATTCTTAGAAAAAGAAAAATGGTGTCCAGTAGGAAGCAGACTTTATGCAAAATGCTTAGTTTTTCTTTTCTTTCTAACCAAAAGTAATCAATCCCCCTGGATAGAAGTACGCATGGAGTTTTGGGGTTTTTAATCACTACTTGATGTTGAAGCATTATTTAAAATGGTGGCAGCATTAAAGAGAATTGTCCTAAACTAGGGCAGAGGAATCTTTCTTTTATATTTTTAAGTGATTCAACAAATAAGAAAGCCCTCTGACAATTGAAGGACTTTTTTGTGCTTGATGATAGCAAGAGGAGGAGGCAGAAAATTTGAGAGAAAAGAGGAAAGAAAATATGTCTATGTCACATCTTCATTTCAGGCCTCCTGAAGAAAATGTACATGTTAAGTATTGTTGATGAGGCCAGGGAGTAGTTAAGATTAAGGTGATAGCTATCTTAAGCAACTGTTGGAAGAGCTAGAAAAGACACTGATTATTGGAGGCAAACTTCCATTGAAGTGGAGCAAAATAGCATCAGCACATTTGAGAATAACTTCAGACAATAAATCTTTCTTTGCATTTCATTGCTTTCTGTTAGCAAGACAACTTTCCTCTGGAAGTAAATCGAAACATGGTTTTAGTTCCTGCTGTGGTCAGTGAATCCCAGGGTCAGAGGGAGCAGTGCAAGGGGGACCCTCCATTTACTTCCTAGCTATGGTTTATTCAGAGGGATTTTCCTCATAGGTGGGTCCTCACTATAGCATCTAGTTAAAAAAAAAAAAAAAAAAAACCTCCTCGGTAGGATGCAAACATTGCCCACTTGACTGCCTGCTTGAAATCTTAGGGTGATGGAAACTCCTTGGGAACCTGCAGGCAGAGCAGTGCTGCGGTGCTCCTGCAGGGCCCATTTTCGCAATGCCAAACCAGGAAGGGGGGCAAAACCTTGAGCTACTTCATAATACTACTTTGATAAAAATTAACTTAGCAAGAAGCATTGTGCAGTTTGAAAGCCTGCCAGTGTCACTTGAGACGTATTGCAGAAATGTCCCATTTAAATCTGTTCCTTCTTAAAGATGATTGATTTAGTTGCGACCAACTGGCCTTGTCCTTGGTCTGTCAAGCTGAAATATAATGTAAACCAAGAAATTTTTTTGACTGAAGCATTTTAATCCTCCAAATGTATCAGCAAACAAAACTTTGCATGGTGCTAGAGGAGGAAAAAATTGCAGTATTTATTTCAGTTGAGATTTTCAGGTCTGTGTGATTTATTTCTCACTTCGTAAGATGTGTTTGTGGTATGTCCGAGGTGCAAAAACTTGGACAACAGATAATACCTGTTTTACTGCTGGCGGCATATGAGATGGGCGTGCATTGGGGGGCACGCTGCAATTGCAAGCACGGAAAGTCTTGTGTTGCAGCAGTAAATCAGATGGGGAAACCCGAGCGGGTTCTGTTTGCTGTCTAGACGGAAGGACGAGGAGCCTAAGAGGACTCGGCCACAGCTGTGGACTATGTGTCCCCTTCCCTGGTTCGAAAAGCATCGCGCTCGGATCGAGTAAGCAGAAACGCCCGCGGCGGGCGGCCGCAGCAGGGCAGGCGCGCGCCAAGCGAGCGGAGGAGGCTGCAAGCAGCCCGGGATCGCGGCCGAAGGGAAGGGACGAGCCGCGGAGCGGGAGAGCGCAGGTCGAGAACAAACGCCCCGTTTCCGAGTGCTGTTCTCCAAGTCGCTGGAGAAATATCTAAGCAAGCCGGGTCTGGACCAACCTTAAGGTGGTTTCCTCGCTTATAGCCCTGAGGGCCATGGCATTAGATATTCCCTTTTTTCAACACTGTCTTCCTTTACCACAATGAACACTTGCAAACAATTAATGTGAACTAACAGTTGTGCTTTGCTTTTGAATATTTATTTAAAGGAAGTCGCTGGTTTTTTTTTTTCCCCTGACCTCAGTCATTTTGCCTCTGTGCTTTTATTAACAACAACAACAAAAAAAGTCTGCAATACGAACAGAGAGAAACTGTTAAGAGTTTGCCATGCGTGTACCTACTATTTTAGGTAGAAAACCCGTTGTCTGTTAAAGCTATCTTTCCTCTCCTTTTCAAAACTGCTGCCTGATTCTGACACACAATGAAAATCTGTATTTGAATGCAAAATTTTCATTTTAGACGTTTATGAACCTTAATGCAGTACTGCAGATGGTATCTTAAAAGATCAAAGACAGCGTTTATACCTGCTATGTGGTGTTGATGATATTTTTAATATTTTGACTGTGTCAGCATACATTTGGTCATTACTTTTCTAAAGCTAAGTCTTTTTTTCTTGAGTAATCAATATAAGATGTTTGCATGATGGAAAGTAATTTAAGTTCACCTTTTTTAAAAAAACATGATTCATATTGTAGGTTGTGTTTGCTTAACAGATAACATTTTCACTGATGGGTGGCAGTTCTTTTTTTTTTTAGTGCTTTTGATTGATAGAAGAACTAGGACAACATTTTCCAACAGAAACATATTTTTTAACCTTTGCCTCAACAGCTCCAGAGAAATAGTATCTTTCAAAAGTAATTGGTTTCCAGTAGGGTTTTGCCATCTGGAAAACAATATGCAAGTACGTATACCACATACACAAAAAATCCCGTTTTGATGAAAGTAATAAAGAAACCAATGCAGCAAGGTCGGAACCTTTCCTGAGCGAGGATTCTGGATGTGTTGATACCATTGCAGCCCTAAATCCTCACCAAATTTTGAGGCCAAATTAAACACATTTTGTATTTTCAAATTCCCACAAAGGTCAATGAAAGTTTTTTTACTTTAGGAAATACGGAAGAATGTGGTCATCTTAGATCCTATCCTATGAGGCTTGACTCCTGTCAGCTCCCAGGGCTGTCCTGGGACCTCAGGGCACTCTGCTTCATACAGATTTATCTGACGAGAAGCTCGTCTGGGTTCAGTTCTAGTACCAGGTTTTCACAAATCACAGGGATAGGTCAAAATTAATCCCCCCCTCGATTTTTTCACTTGTAAATGCTGGGCGAGGGGGCAATGTAATTTTATATGGCTGCGTTTGAAAAGGCTTTTGGGTAGCTTTATAATTCCTTTGAAGCAATATTTTAAAAAATAACTGCCAACCAAAGTGGCAATGCAAGGAAGTGCCATGTTGTTCAGGATTTGTACACGCCAATTTTTAACACAGTGTTCTTTTCACTAAGTACAACATACGTTAATTTATATTTATATATTGTCAATATTGTTGTAACCAAGCTTCTCCTTTTTAAACACTTCAGGAACAAGGCCTTGTATTTTTAGGTGATTTTCATAAACAGAATAATTCTTTTCCTTTCACTTGTATCTTGCACTCAATACATGTAGCAATACTTAATATATTCTCTTCACAAGTATTTGTTAAGTGATTTAGTTAATGGCTGATAAATGTTTTGTACAAAATAGATTCTGTACAGGAAAAAATCTTTTAGATAAACATTATTTATTTTTACTGTTTTGTAAGTTAGACACTATAATGAAGCTCCTTTTTGCCAGAATTACTGGAAGTGCCTCTTGGTAAAATGTATTATATGGTAAATATGTATTCAAAATTACTAGAAATACTTGTCACAAAATGAACAATGTGGATGTTGCAATGTGAAGACAAATGTACAACATAAATATAATTCTGTGGTATCCTGTTTGCTGCGTTTCCTTTTCCTTTATTTTCCAGTGCCCGGCTTTCTATTTAAGAGCCAGACCGCAAATGACCTGAAGCCTCTTTGATCTCTGATTCACATCCAGTGAAGTCAGGGGGAGGACAAGAACATGTTTTATATCCGGTCCAGTATTAAATACCCTCTCGGAGCAGTCAGTGAGGGTGTATAAAACATGCAAGTACAAAGTTGGAAAGGTAAATGGCAATACTAGGCACTGAAGGAGGGTTTCTTCTGAACTTTACTTGTAGTATAGAGCATTTAGCATTGATCGGGAAGGTTTCTAATTTAAGATGTTTATCTGAAAATATCATTTCCCCCTCTAATCAGCAGAGAAATCCACATTAAAAATGAGGCAGGTATGCTCCTGGTGTGGTCCTCCCCCTTGCAGGACCTGCGTTGCCAATCTCTGAGCGCTAAGGGGGCACTTGGCCCAGGGGGAAGAGGAGCCCGCGCAGGCGGGCAGTGGTGGACGGGTTATCCTCCGCTCAGGTCAGTGCGTGCCTTTCCGTCACCCATCCTCATAGGATTCCTGCAGCTCTCTCCTGAAGTCTCCCCGGCTGATCCGCAGTTATTCTAGAAAGGAAGTATTAGAACTGGTCCCATTTTGCTGTTGTGCATCTTGCCAACACAAGGAAGGTTTTACCCTTTCTCCAGCGTAATTTTTCTCCTGATTGGACACTGATGGCTCACTGGGTAGGTGCGTATGTATCATATATTCTTTCTTCTGAAAAGTTTGACTGTACTATAAAGTAGGTATTTATTGGATTATTGGCTTATCTGTCAACCCTGCTTAGCATACATTAGTGGCCCATGCTTACATTCATTGATCACCTGATTATCCGCAGTTTTACCAGGCGGTATTCTGCAATATATTTCAGAGGAATAATAAATCCCATGTTAAATGCTATATGACTTGGAACCAGTCTGTGGAAGATATCATTATAAATGTCCCTGCTTAATGGTGACCAATATTTCAAAATCCGTCTTATGCCTATTTTTCAATCCAGTTAAAAATGGACCACTTTGACTGAACATGGACTGTATTACATGGCACAATTTAGCCATAGTAATGCAGAGTGACTAATGCTTCCAGAGCAAATTAAATGTGTTTCCTTAACAGCGTTTCCCTTATTAATCACACATGTAATATGTTAAAGAGGGAAATCAAGTAAGTGAAATCATTTTTCTTGCAATTATATTGATTAGTATTCTGTCATTCTTCACTGAAAGATTTTGCTGCTTCATTATGTGGGCTAGGACTGATGTCTAGGTAATTTCTTTGATTGCTATTTATACTTGCAAAAAATAGTATCTTTCAACCTTCTGCAATTTTCTCCATTTTTTTTAAGTTTTATTATCTACTTGCATGAAAGTAAGTAAAGTGGCTGAAGAGCTCTTCAGCCAACTTGTCTGAAACGGATGCATACAAATTATCTGGATAAACTGTGTACTCAAATCCTCTTTTCCTCAGTAACTTAAAAATTACAGATTTCAAAATATGAAAGACATCAGCCATGAAATCTGAATATTGGTTTTGAAGTCCCACCAGTTTATCTGCCCACTAGCTTAAATTCTGAATGTCAGAAGTTTAAGGAAACTTGCACTAGGCAGTGATTAGGGAGGTATTAATTGGGATTATTCCCAGTTTGAAAGTAAAATATGTTTATACCTATTCTAACGGAAAAACAGCTCACAAGCCTCCAGCTGGTCTGTCCCACCATTTAATCACTCCATAGCATTGAATTATTCACAGAGATTCACAGGTGCCCAAACAAAGGCATACAACCAGAGTAACAAAGAAAAACTCTTTTGATTCAGCACTCCTCATCACAAAGATTAGGCTAGCAAGGTAAGAATGCACTTGTCTTTAAAAATCGCAAACTCTCCGTGGAGCTCTTCAGATGATAGCAAGAGGTTCCCATGGGAAGAGATGAGCAATAAAACAGAGAGTTGAGGCAGTCAATCTACTAATGAGACCACACATGAACACGCTTCTTCTAGTAATCTGGTAAAAAATAAATGAGACCATGGCACACAGTCAGTAGCAGCTCAATTAAACGTCGCATTTTTCAGGTGTTCAAATTGCTCTCAATTGCTCGGACAAATCCACTTGCCTAAAACCACTTGAAAATATTTCACTAAATAATAAAGAAAGCTCAGAGAACTCATGGCACTCTCTTTAGCAACACTTTCTTTAATATTTTATTTTTCCTCAGTTATCTCACCAGAATCATACGGAAATAGACATTGTCCCTCAGGCCACCACAGGCTCCCTGGATGGACATCAGCAAGGAGTAGAAAGGCAAAGGACATTGGCAGTCAAGGACCTGATGCCAGCTGACCGATGGGACCTGTAGCTCTGAGACAAGTGTCTCACACTGTCCAAAATAGTACAGAGGTTTTTAACCACTCCACAGTGCGATCCCAAAAAACTAGCATGATGAGAAGAAAACTATCAAAGACAGCAACTTGGTTGAACTACTTCACAGCCAAAGCCTGATATTTTTTTAGCATTACCTCAGTTCTTGAGCCATGAGAGAAAACAGGCAAGCTTAAACTTTTACCTAAGATTTTCATGATCGATGTCCCACCTAACCCAGACTGGTAGTTAAATTTGCTAAATAACCTGGAACAAACCCAGTCACAACGGTTTGGAAGTTTGATATGCCTACAGAGTTGCTGCATAAAGGGTTGCTGCAACATCTGCTTATCTGCTGCCAGGAAACACAAAGCAGAAGGGTCCTGTTTGATTTGCATGATGGTCGCATTTACTGCGACTTTTTTTGTTGTTGCTGTTAAATTACTTCCCTCTATGATCTTTTGTACATGGCAGTTGTTTATCACTGTGCTTGCCAAAAGCATCACATTCTGCAAGTTCAACCCCTTCTGTGTAATAAATTCTTCTGTTAAATTCTTTATACCTTCTCTTTCTACATTTTTAGCCAAAATCTTGGGTTTAAACCAAGTTCAAAGAATTTATCTGCATTACAGAAAGAGCTATGGGATTTTATTAAGATTACCAGCTTTTAATCCCTAGTGGTTGGCCAAATTTCAGTTTATCTTATTACAGTCCAGTCCTCTAAATTAAAATTCTCTCCAAAGCTCCAGTAGGTAAAGTGTGCTTCTTGCCATGAAGTGCTGTGTCGTATTGCTGGGTCTCATTCATCACTCTTGTTACACCCACTAGGAGCTAGTTTCCTCAGGGCCCATCAGGAGCTTTGCAAAGTGTGGTGCTATTTGAATATACATGTGACTTCCCTTCTTGCCTTCCTCTTCCTTCCTCTCACGTGTTATTTCTTCCTTCTCTTGAGAACTCTAGTCAAAACCTGCCTGGATCCATAATTCTTGTTTTTTACTCTTCAGGAGGGAGGGAAAACCTCTTTTACCTGACAAGTTACCTTCTGCAGCTGCTTGCAGGATAACTTACAGCTATTGAGCATGCTCCTGTACACTGTCCCAGGCCCTGTGCATGGAGAACATATTTATAAAAGGCCTATCCTAGGGGTGCAATAAATACTGCATTTACTTCAGCTGCAATCTTTGAAAATTTGTCTTCCTGAAGTCTTGTGATAGGGGCTTTAAATCTGAATGTCGTGAATAATTTGATGAGCATCACAGGATAACGAGACTTCTCAGAAAGACCTGTAGATATTCCAATGTCAAGTCAGTTGACACACTAAAATAATTAGGATGATTTTGTCTTGCTTCTGCCATCTTTTGATAATAAGATTTTTTCTTTGAGACTAGATCTGGAAGTCCTTTCTTAGGGAAGGAAGTATTACCCTCAAGACTGAAATTTACACTGTAAACTGAGTATTTCCATGTCTCTAAAAGCTGGCATGAATTACTCGTTTCTGTTTCTTTTATGTGGAATGGATGTGTGAGGGTTGTTCTGACAGTGGTTTTCCTATTCGTTTATATTCATGGCAAGGATGTACTTAGGATTGCAAGAAAGTTGCTTTTATTCTGCATTTCCAGACTCACCAGTGCTGGGGAGACCTTGTTCTAACGGCTCTCTGGACAAGGATTCAAGAGATGTGGATCTATTTGACTTCAGCTCTGCACAGACTTTGTGCAATGACCTTCAGCAATGGGTCTCCTCTCCTTGTAATGTAAATAATAATTTTATGCTAGCTCTCTGTCTTGTCTGCTGAAGTTAGCTCTCGCACTGAGCTCTCAGGAGGGTCAGGAAATCAGCGCAGCTTGAGGACCATGTGCCACAAGTAATTGCTACGGGGACTGTTTCTCCTGTGGTGTGAGTCATTCCAGGCACAAGTGGGAGTTGCTGGGAGGTAGACTACCTACATGCTCACATAAAAAAAGTAATAAGGTAGCATTTAGCCAAGTGTCAGTCTAAGTGTTTGACTCTTTCTACTAAGGTTTTGTCCCACTGAAAGTTTTTATGCAGCTTTGCTTTCCAATGCAATGCAAGCTTTGGGAACGTGTTCTCTGTCAGACCATACAAATTACAAGAAGTTCAAATTTTAAGCCAATAGAGTCTATCAAAATCCCATTTATGCATTTTCATTTATTTCTTTTTTAACCAAGATCTTTCCTTCTACCAGATAAAACCAAAAGCTTTTATGCGGCTTTTATGTGTGCATTCAGATGCCAGTGTTAAGTTTATCTTTCCATGCAAGCCTTCGTGATTTCCATAACTCTGTCAGGATCTGTTTTAATAAATTGTCTTTTATAAAGGGAAAAGACTCATGCTTCTGAGCACTCTTTTTTGGAGACTTCACAAGTTTACAAGTTCAGTATTCTCTCATTAAACGTGATTGAAGAAGGAACAGCCGCTTCCCTGGAGCTACGCCTCAGAGATCTGTTATTGTCGGACAGTTTAGAGACTGACCCACAAAACTGTTGTGTCATTAGTGTAGTGATACATCTCTGGTGATTACTCTGGTGACAGCTATTCACTAAGGCTACACTAGGCTTTAAAAATGTAATTAATTTAACCCTGTGCTTTAGAAATGAAGGTGGTCTGGCTTCTAATTTCCTGTAACTAATACAAAGTAGGAATGCAAAGAAAATGGAAACAGACCTCGACGAATAAACTTGCTTCTGATTCTTTGTCCTGCAGCTGCCTTAAAGGCTTTGTTTCCGTTATAGCTGAAATATAAGTAAGTAATTCCTTTGGGGATTAGGGGAAAGCAAGACCTTTTCTTGTGTGATTGATTGTTTTGTGAGCTTCTACGTGAGTTTTGTGTCTTGCTTGGGCAGTGCTCTGCTCTGAGAGACACTGAAGAAAAAAATCGAGTTGGGCATTGACACAAGAGGTGTCACGTGCTGCAGCAAATCTGTTTCCCAAGTTAGTAAACCTTAGTAGCTGAGTTATGCCATCACCTTTTTCTGCAGTATCTGCAGCGCGTCTGTCTCTGAGAGACAGAGAAAGTCCTACCTGGATGAGACTGTCTTCTCTGGCAGATGAACTCACTGGGTTTTAATGAGGAACTTGCATTCATTTACTCCATACAGCCATCTGGAAGAGAGACAGAGTGGACATAAATAGGGCTGTTTTGGAGGAATGGCCATAACACACTCATAAAGGAAGGATGATGCTCTTTTGGAAGGTGTTGTTAGAAAACTTTCCATGATGGAGAGTATCTCCTCCAGGGTGGTTTTGATAGAGTTCCAGTGAAGATATTATATCCACCTACAAAGGAGACAGAGAAGCTTCTATGAACAAATTCCAGGAAAGGGCCAACAGTGACAGAAAGCTGATGCTGAGGTTTTACAATGCTGCCGTTAGAATTGCTAGTGAACCAAAAACCCAGGGAAGGAGGGAAGATTGCACTCAGTCTGGCAGGCCTCATTTTTCAAAGCACTGCTTCATCTTACGCCGCAGAATACCATTCTTCAGGGTTTTTTTCTGTAACAGTAGAAGACTGTCCTGGTGTTTGATACCACTGAGGACTTGGGGCATAATGAAGGAATTACAGGAAAGGGGATCATAAAAAGTCTTTATGAGTATAAGCCTCAGATCTTTTAAGGGACTGTGTGCAGAAAGCTACCAGTGGCAAAAGACCTGGAGTTTCTGTCAGAAATCGTTGGAGGAGACAAGGTCAGCATCAAAGATTAAAGATCTGGCAAAACTAGTACAGATCCTGTATTGTGTAAACTCAGTTTCCCTAATAATTGAAGGAAACAGGCTGGAAGCTGTTCTCAGAAAGAGGCTGAAAGAACTTTTAGTTCTCGCAAACACTAATTCCCGTGGGCTGTTAGGGACCCTGACATCTCTTAGAAAAGGGGGGAAAAAGAGATTTCCAAATTTCTAAATTGCCAGGCAGGCATATAAGACCCGCTGCAGCACAAAATGTGATTTGCGTGCAGTGTAATAAAATTCCAGCTGCATTAAGTAGTTAAAATGGAGATATAATGGAGGAATGGATAACAATTTGTGTTAAATCTCAGAAAGTAGAAACTTGCTCCAAGGCACTGTGTTTGTCACCGCAACATTTTGAGTGTCAGGGAAGTTTTAGCTGCTATGGCAACATACCCTACTGGAGAGGGTAGGCGAGAGCAAGGGGAAAAGAAGTATTTATAGTTAATACTTTCTCAGTCTGTGTAATTAAATCACCCAAGTTCACAGACCATGCAGGATTTCTGGCCACTCTAATTTTAAACAAATGCACTCAGAACTAGTCACATTATTCACAGGCTTTACCATAATGTGAACCTGCAAATTAATGTTGCCTTTTCAATTGCCATAACCTCGTGACAGGAGAAACACTGGGCTAGAATGAAGAGGAAGTTTGCAACGTTTCCCTTTCATTTTGGCCAAGAACGTGACTGACTCTCCAAAGCAATTCTGTCCTGTCCTTTAACAGACCTTTTCAGTCTGGCTTTGCACCGTGTTGACAGGGACTTTGCTTTGGGGCCTCTGGGGAACAGGCTGCACTGGGAATACTAGGAAATACTTGCATCTGGGTGGGAAAGCTTTGTGAATAACTTGCTCTCTCTACATCCTAGCCTCTTCCCTCTCCCCACAACTCTTCTTCTTCCTCTTTTTTTTTCTTTCTTTCTTTTTTTTTCTTTTTTTTTTTTTTTTTTTTGTCTTTGTCTTTTTTCTTTTGGTCCACTCTTTTATTTCCTGAGAATGAGCATTTAAGAAGATGAGGATTATATATGTTTTTTTTCTTTACAAATCTTTGTCACGTGCCCAATGAAACTTGCAGCAAGTTGCAAAGAAAAATATCCCCAGAGTGGGAGTGAGGGTGGAGGGGAGGGGGTTTAGCTACTCTTCAGGGTTTCAAAGTTCAGCACCAGGTGTCTTTGCTTTGCCCGTGTGCCCAGTGTCCCGCAATCTAGAGGAGGGGAGAAAGGAAGGGAAAAAGTGACGAAGTGGAGGAGGAGGATGGGGGGGCACAAGCGCAGAGCGCTGAGGCGAAACAGGAGACAGCGATTCTCCCACCCCTGTGTTTCTTTCTCTGCCTCCGGTATAAGATGTGCCTTCCTAGACTGAGTATTTTCTAAGAGGTGGTTTTCCCCCTCTAGCTTTTCCCACCGCTAAGTTGGGACCACTGCGCGTGCAGGCATGTATGGGTATAAGCGGTAGAGGGAGCTTACCCACGCAAATTGGTAAGCACCATCCCTGGGGATTGCAGCTGCCAGGTAAGACTCAGTTTTTCTTCTTCTCTTTCTTGATGGCCCTTTTGGAGATGATATGCTTTAGCTCATCTGGTCCACTTTCTCTGTACGGGCCTCCCGGTTCTCCCCCCTCCCCCCACCTAGCAAATGCTGCTCTGTGTCTGCAGGCTGACACACGGTAAAGGCACCTCTAAGGAGGCTTATTGCGAAACAGACCTGCTTCCAGCGGCTGGAAGGACTTTTCTCAATGTCTGGAGCTTGCACGAGTTTAGGGGCACTTAGGGAATTGCCTGTTTGCCTCTCGCGTGCTCGGAGACCTTCTCCAGACCAGACTCTGAGCTGCAGCCCTGCACCCCCACCAGCGCTGTGAAGATGACACAGGAGCTGTGGCACGGCCGAGGCTTTTGGTGGATGCAGACGTGCAAGGAGGGGGCCAGCGCACCCCGGCGTGGGGATGAAGGGGGGTGGGAGGTGTGCTGCCGGCCGGCAGCCAGCACATCTGCAGCCTGGATTTAAGCATTTGCAGCGAGTGTGACAAAGTTTGTAAGAATCCCCTCACTTTGGGGTATTGAGTTTAGTATCTTGTTTTTCTGTCAGAATAATCAGTGGCCAAATTCTACCCATTTTATTTATTTATTTCAGTACTCCCACTAAAGGCGGTTTTAAGAAGGAATTCAGTTGGTGTGATCTGATTCTTCGTAAGTGTGGTAAAACACAGTGTTTTTCTGTCCCTTATCTTTGCAGAGGTTAAAATGTCTCCATTTTTGGTGGTTCTTGCTTTAACCCTACCTGAGAGAATCACTACTACTGTAAAGAAAATTGCTAGTATAGGTTACACTAACAGAATTAGACTCTATTTTCAATTATATACCTACATTTCCCATGAATATTATGGAGTGGTGCAACTATCAACAAGAAAAGGTTTTCCTAAAAGAGCAAAAAACCTTACCCAAGCTTTCTTGAATGCCTTACTCTCTTAATTCCTAGTAAAAGTTACCAAATGGATTTAGAACAACTAAATCCATGGCACTCCACTGGCAACCCAATATCCTCAGAGATCTTTGAAGATTTCAAAGTGCTATATGAGCTTCAGAAGATGCTACTTGTAACTAGGAAGCACTGTTTAGATAGTGTATGGTTGCAAGAAGGGAAAACAGTGTTTGTGCCTTCAAGTTTTATTGTTTCTGCCTTGTTATACTAGGTTTTATTCTCACCACATCATTATCTGCTTGTATAAGAGCTGAATATTTCTTCTGCCACAAAACTTGCATTTTGGATGATCTTGGAGATCATGTGCTGGTTTAATAATAAAGACTGATAAAACCAGTTAGTATATTTTTATTATACAAATAATATATGATAAAGATATACACATAAAATAACAAGTACATTTAAAGTTTGTGCAGAGATAACTGCTGCACAGATATTATTTTCAAACTCTTCGTGAGTAGGCAGAATGCACTAAATCCGTATGATTACAATCTTTCAATCAGGCATGTGTCTTTTCATGGATTTAGCTTAAGTGTGTGTGTGTGTGTAAGTATCCATGCATAGCCATTGCTGCAGTCATGCACGTGTTAACAAATTACATAAAGATTTCATGACTATAAGCATTTCAGCGGGGTGCGTGTGTGTGCACATATGTATACTGAGGGAGAAATGCGTAACGAGGGCTAGATATGGAAGGCTTGAATTTAACACTGTAACATGGATCTTTCTCAAACGTGCGGAGCGCTGCACACCGACCTCTGATTCTTTGCTCTTGTTGGCCAGATTGGACCAGTAACCTGATCTCTGTGAAATGATGTTTATGCCAGTAGTTAACCTCATGTTTCTTCAGTGTTCCCGCCACACCTGGGGAGGAAGAGGCAACCCTAGATTCCCGGCCGCATGTTTCGCAGCATGCTGGAGAAATGCGATATCCAAGATATGGCAAAAAGCTGAGGCTGTCTCTGTAGTGAAGTCAGTAACAGGCCATCTGTGACAGTCAGGTATCTCCCAGTGTCACAGCAGAGCTCTCTGAGCTCCTTGAGCCATTGGGAGCATATTACGAATACTCCCAAAATAATGCCAATGGCACCAAAAAGTGCTTGAGAGGCATTGGGCATGTTTGTGATCAAAGCACAACACTCATTGCACAAAAGAGGAGAGATTAGAGCTAGTGCTGCATCGGCCTGTGATACCACCAAGCGCACTTCTCTGCCCTCTGGCTTGGGCTGAGTTTCCTGCTGAGGCGTTATTGGGGCAACTGAACTGAGGCCCAGAGATACATGGCTTCAGGTTGCTCTGGGCTGGAAAACCTGTGTCCTTTGCATAGCCATACCGGGGGATCACCTCTTGCCTCTGTTTGACATCTGGAATTGGATTTTAAATGGTATTATTTCCTACACTATGTTTAGCTTGTAGAGTATAAGACTTGTTTGAACACTGCTACCCATTCTCTGTCTGTATGAGAACTGCCCAAGCTTCGTGTGGCATGGATTTATGTGTCGCTCTCTGGTCCTGGTGTTGCATACTCCGGCTCCATGTCTCTGTGGCATTTTGGAGGGGGTTGGTGTCAAACCTCTGTGTGAGGTGCAGAGGAAAAGACTGCGCAGCCCCTCTGCTCCCCTGCTGGACTTTCCCAAGTTGAGTGTTGGTTACGCAGACATAAGGACAACGCACCACAGGCAGGGTCAGGCTGTTTTTGTTGCAAAATTTTCATTATCCGTTTGGATTTTTTTTCAGCCTTAAATTCGTATAGTAAAAATACGCTCAGCATTTCAAACTTTAAGCTAAAGGCTATCATCTCATGTGTTTACATATCATCATACCTTATATGAGCTTCATGTCCATGCGCTCAAATTTGAATGAATTTAACCTCACTCTGCTCTCGGAGCCACATGCTGCCGTTCTCCACTGAGCAGATTCGGAAGTGGAGAGCATAGAGAGATGAGATGGCTTTTCTCAAGATTACAAAAAGTCATCTGCAGGGTAGGAATAGGTTATAAGTTTTCTGCAGCATGCACAAGCCATCCTTCTTTCATTGTTACCATTCTTGCAAACATCTTTACACTCAATAGCGCTAGTATGGAAATTCATTATCGTTCCTGACACAGCAGTGTTGTATGCAAATATTTTTCTCTTTTTACTTTGTCCATTCTGAACAGGGGCTAGGCAAGTATTTGCATGAACATCTAGATAAACTTTTGTTAAATTTAATGGATTACATCACATTTTACATTCTGGAAACACAAGTACCTACTGCACAAACCCTTGGCAACCCATGAACACATAGATATGTAGAGATATGCATACATTCATGCACATATATATTTATGAACATGCACACAAATATATCTTTTATTTGTATGAGGCCTGTGTCTTTATACATACTTATAAAAGAATAAGAACTTCACCTATTTCTGGTTTCAGTCAGAAGTTCTGTAGTGCTGCTTAAAAGTGAACACAAAAGCTTATTTAATAAATATTTCCAGATCTGATTTAGAGATTGAAATTAAGAACAAGGTACTGTAGCATATAAGTAGAGATTTAAGAATTACTGATATTTTTTGTTTTTAAACTTCAGTATTTAGGTTTTTCTTTACTTCTTTGTATTTACCTGCAAAGAAGCAAATTAACATTTTCCTGTAACAATTGACAAAACCATTGAGCCCTAAGGCCCTATCTAAAATGGTAAAAGGAACTAAACCTCTTTATTCTTGTGTAACTCATTAACTAGCATCAGACGATTAGAGCTAATGTTTCAACATAAAACAATTCAAGTCCCTCATTAACAGGGCTAGATTTCCTTTGATCTAATTACTTGATGTCCCAGATATATGGGAAATTCAGAGATCAGCTCTGAGAAATCTCTGCAGACACAGTCACGTCTAGAAACATGAACTTACATATAAACTCCAGAAACATTATTTAACATTAACAAGCCTCATTTAGTCAGCTGGTAATGCTTGGTCAAATATTCAATGAAATCATGTTGACGATAGCTAGAGAATGAAGATGAAGACTGCTTACTGATGTTTATCTCCATTATGATAGGCAACTGGATTGCAAATTTCCATAATTAAACATGCAATGCACTGTTCAGATTCTGCTGTAAAGTTTGATAATTGCTGTTGTAGGGAAAGCTGTACAGCAGGGTGTTGTTGTCACATGACGAGCTTTTCAGGCTGAGCTAATAGGATGCCCTTTTAAAATATTCTTCATGTTTTCTGGTTTAGAGGCAGGGGATATCATGGAGATTTCGTCAAAAGAAAATACGCAGTTTTTCTCGAACAACATAGTCCTGCCAGTTGACCGATCTTCCTTCAAATCTGAATCTTCTGCTTCCAAGGAAAAACAATCATGTTGTGGAGGCATAAAGGTATAGTAAGAGTTTTGAATATTCTGCTAGGCACTTAGAAGACCTCTTTCTTGGTGAGCTAACCTTTTTCAGTTCTAGTTTTGTGTTGTTGAGGCAGTATGAAATTATTCAAGATGTTTCTAAATTGCAAAAAAAAAAAAAAAAAAAATCTGAGCAGAGGTGAAAAAAACGGTAAAAAAATTCCTCTGAGCAGAGGAAGCACTCTGCTTCGAGCCTCCTACCGGAGGCTTTACCTGTCTGATGGTAGGAGCATCGTGCCTGGGAGGAGCAATCCTTCTGGGAAAGCTTTTCAGGGACACAGCGGGATGGACACCAGCACGGTGCTTTACCTACAGCCTCTATCAGTGTTCTACAGATGTGGCTCTTGCAAAAGGGCTCAATAAATCCCCAGGCAAATGTGAGCTGTGTTCATCTGAGGCATATGGAAATTGAATCTTTGGTCTTGCCAAAGATTCTTTTCATCTTGCACATTCTTTATTTCTGTTAGTTTTCCAAACCAAAATCAAACAAATCTTTCAGAAGACAGATCCCTTTCAGACATAGAGCCCAATAAAGTCATTGATTTCAGTGGTAGTAGAACCGAACTCTATAAATTATGCAGAGCAGTTAAGATCTTCTTGGATTGAGTAAGATAACTGTGGTAAAAAGTTTTGGATTGCTGAATATTCTCTGTGGTTTTGCTCTGCAAAGGTCAAGAATCAGAGTCCTGTTTTGAACCAAAAAATGAGTTGTATTAATTAAATTCATAATATAATAGCAATTCTATCTTTGTTCCTCCGTTTGCCTCAACAATAATCAGATTCCCTCATTGAATAAAACTTCAGTCACAGATTAGCCAGTCAGGAATCAGCTTAATAGCTCCAAAAATAGAAGAACAATAATATTACAGCACAGTTTTTTGGGTTCAAGAAAACTGTGGCTTCTGGAAACTAGGACTGACAAGATTAACCTTTAGAATACCCCCCCCAAAAAAAAAAAAAAAAAAAAAGGAGAGATTTGGTGGGTTGTTTTTTCATTAATTATCAGCCTTCCCATGCATTAAAATTGCCTTTATTGACCAAAAAGATATGGTGAAATACTTGCATATGTACAGGCCGTGACAAATCACGGAAGAATATGAAATCATGTGCACTTTTCTGCCACAGCTATAAATCAGGAACATTTCTTCCATCACAGTATATGGTCTCCATCTCCCTCCTGGGATAGTTCCAAATCAAGAGTAAAAATCAGTGCCAAAGTAAGAGACGTCTGAAGTTCTAGTTTCACTCTATAATTTTCTTGTGGAAAAAAATACCTGTTTTACCATTACTGTTTAAAACTCAAAGGCATAAACACATAGCAAATGCAAAAGATTATATCAACCTTTTAACCAGAGAGCTTTTTGAGAAACCTCATAGTGGGAAAACAGAATGAGGTATTGTTTATTTACCTACGAGCATTTGTGAAAGAGATATTTCTTAACAACAGTACTAAAAAAGAAAAGTATGTTGAATGTGACACAGACATTTTTGAAGCTTGGCATAGGAATTTGCATTAAACATTGATTGTATTAAACATTAATTTTTGGTAAACATTGATTTTTGGTACCAATATGCCTTGTCAAATGTGATGTTTTAAGGATGTTGTGCTTGGACATGGAGCAGACTGTTCAGAGCACCTGCTTGTTGCAAGCATGATTGCCTAGAGAGCAGTCCTGAAGGGTAGGGCAGAGGTCTAGACCTCTTCGTGTACCAAATGTTACTGTGTCTTTTTATTTCTGGTTTTGGTTATTTGTTAGGTGCTTTTTTTTGTTGTTGTTGTTTTGTCTTTTTACATTTTTCATAAAGAGCAATATATATTCAGTAAACACAGCCTGTACTTGAAAATAGAAAGCAGTGTTGTGGTTCCTAATACAGATTGCAGTGTGTCTGAGCATTTCTGCAGTTAGTAAACACAGTAAGACTGCATTTACATTAGGAAATAGCTCTGTAGGAGTGAAACAGTTGGTGCTGAGGACCCAGCAGTCAGTCTTTACGCATCTCAGGGCAAGGTGTTACTTCACACTAGCTCTAGCCTTGCCCCAGAGACTGAACCTCCGTTATCTGTTAAAGTGACTTAGCTGCCCTTCTGCAGCACGTCTTCCAGTTTAATTTCATTTGCAAGATCTGCAGTGTGCACGTTTGTAATGTGAACCAAAGAGCAGTGAAGAAGACAGGAATTTCACTTCCAAAGCACACTCCTGATTCAGCCTAACACACAAAAGACAACGTGAAAATACCTCTGTGAAGATAACCGCCTCTGCAAAACAGAAGGACATGAGAAGGTTTCCCACCTGCGAGATGCACTAGGTACTCATAAGAAAATGCAGATGTTGTTATAGCTGAAAAGAGCTTTGGTGGGAAGAGGGTAGTTACGAAGAGCTACATCTACCTCCTCGTTGTTTAACAACCAATTCTACTCTGAAGTTCATGCAGCTGAAGATACTGCTGTATGGACACCTTACTACCACCCTGGGCTTCAAGAGAACATCCTCTAGAGCAAGACTCTAAAATCCAGCTGTTTCTTAGATGCCCTGGTAAAATGGGTGTAAATACATGTTTTTAGTCAGGTTCTTACGAGGCAGAAGTCTATGTTAAAAAAATACTCCTCTACTAACACTTAAAATTTATCCATACTGTCGTTGTAAGATGCTCTCCACAGAGGGATCAGGAGGCTGCTGTATTTCTCCGTTCTTCAAGTCATCAATTGACTTGGCATCTACAAGAAATTAGCAGCTGTACTGGCCACTAGTAAATTCAGTTTGGATTGTTATTGCTCATAGGAAATGCACACATTGACAAACTAGTGTATTTCACAAAGAGTAGGAGAAATATTACATGATTATTTGGGAAAAGAAGAGATGAGAATGTAAGAATTATTTTAAAATAGTTAAGAGTAAAGCTCTCTGTATTGCTTGATTATAATCACTATCATTTTCTTTCACAGATATTTCTTGGTGCATTATCTTTTGTTTATTTTGCAAAAGCACTGTCAGGAAGTTATCTAAAAAGTACTATCACACAAATAGAAAGAAGATTTGATATCCCTTCCTCTTTGGTTGGCGTTATTGATGGCAGTTTTGAAATTGGTACGTGCTGTGGAAACTCATTTTTGTTTTCAGAAAAAAAAGTGATGTAATTTGTTTTGAAAACTATATCCCTCTAGCCCGTTAACACTGAGTGAGATTCACCGAGCAGTGGTCACCATGACTTAATGTATTTATACTGGCTAAGATTGGGCTGCTAACACAAACAATTCAACATATTCCTAAATATATTATGATAAAGATGATAGTAGTGGCCAACACATTTATGTATGGTTCTGGTTCGCATTGATTCTCAGAACCTGTAAAGACAGAAATTCCACTACAAAAACAGTAATGGCCACAGAATACATTATTCCCGTTTTACTCCCCAATAAGTAAAAATTTTAACATACGATGTGGAGTGAAGGGTCATTTCACCCATTCAGGTAACTACATGTTTTGATAAGCTCAGCTGTTGGCTAGCCCAACCAGAACTTCATGTCATGAAGTTTAATAATGCAAATTTTACCTTTAGAATGACAATTTAGCTGGACAGATTTCAGACTTTTCTCTCCTTTTGTTAGCAGTCCTTTTCATCCATAAGTATTTGTCCAATCCCACCAATGTATTTTCATGCTTTGGTAAGCAGCAAGAGTACAAATCTCTAATTATAATCCCTCTCCATTTTCCAGTCCATCCAGGTCTCTCTTACACTAAGCTTTCCAGCGTGACATCACCTCTGGCTATTTCAAATTACTGAATTTTTCTCTTAGGTGTTCAGTGGACAGTGATATTCATGGGAATGAAATCTTGGTTTAAGTACATAAAGCTTTGTTTGATTCCTTCTTTTCTCACTTTCCTGGATATTTCTCAACTTCTGCTACTGGCTATCATCCGGCATAGTCCTTCTCCTCTTTTCTACTGCTTTTCTAAAAGCTTAAGTTTTTCTTATCAGAGAAGGTATTGGGCTCCCCTAAGAATGCCTGGAAATGGGGAAAAGAACCAACCCCATGTGATCAATCATCTCCTCCTGAAACTGCTGTGCATACTCCATGCTAGGGATTTTAATTTTAGAGCCTAGGTCTCTTATCACCATGTCGTAAATCTCAGTTTTCTTTTTGTACTTTCAAAGGGAACCTCCTAATCATAATTCTTGTGAGCTATTTTGGAGCAAAGCTTCACAGGCCAAGGATAATTGGTGCAGGCTGCTTAATTATGTCAGCTGGAACATTCCTAATTGCGATGCCCCAGTTCTTCATGGGACGGTAAGCGCACAGTGGTCGACGTTCTCCAGCTGGGCTGGGCACACCGGGTGTTAGCTCATTAAAATATTTAGGCATTGACTGTGACTGGGCCAGTAGAAATGGGCATATGTTGATGTGGTTACTCAACTTAGTATTTATTATGAAAGGGCTTCTTTTATTACAGGAAAGCAAGTAATTTAACATATACCCCATTCACAGTTGTAATCAGCTTATCAACTCATTAATCTGTGATCTTGATCAGCGACTTTTTGACATGGTTGAAGCATCATAAAAGCCTCAGCGGTGAAGTGATGAACAGAGCAAGGAAGACAATCTGAGTTTAAAGCACAACCTAGAGGGTACACTGGCTGTCTGATAATCAACGTACGCTCATGTAGATTTATGTATTGTAGAAAAGGAAAATGCTTGTTAAATGGAATTGCATCACTGGGACACGGAGAGATCTGAGGGAACCATTTTCATGTAGCATCACAGTATAAACTGAGCTTCATTTATTCCTGCAAACTGCACAGATCACTGACAACATTATAATGGGATGCAGTTGAAATCTGCATTTTAGTGCTATGGGCATGTCTTCCATTCTTTTACTTTTCTTTTCTTTTTTTTTATTTGGAAGAGTAAAGAAAATTTTGTTTTTAAACAGATATAGGTATGAAAGATTTCCTTCCACCATGAATTCAACTGGTAGGCTCTCCCCATGTCTGCAGGAAAAAAGCCAAATTCCACACTCAGCCTTGGAAAAATCTCAAGCCAAAATAAATGCAGGTAAGAACAATCCCTTTTAAATGCCGTGATAAGCACACTAAAATACATCAAAAGGCTCCCAAACTCTACTGCACTATTTTATTTGGATGTTAAAACAATAATTGGGAATCAGGTAAATCTTTCCAAGAGAAAAGCCAAATCTACTGGGTGAGACAGATTTATCAAGAAAGATTTGAAAGCCCTTCTGCAAACTGCCAATATGTCTTCTCAGGTTGGGACCTTTCCACCAGCCTTGCTGTATCCTATATATGCTTTCTGCAGCTGCATGGCTTGCAGAAAAGCCAGGTGGTCTCCCCTAGGACCTTGGATAGTCACTGTCTTCCTTCTGCTGGGAAATGTGTTTCCCAAATCTTTCCAGTAGGAGATCCCAATTTTGGCTAGAAGCAAGTGAAAGCAGTTTCTATCTGGAGATAGCAGCAAATTCATAAATTTAGTCAACATTTAATATCTTTGGCTGAACCTTGTCACACTAAATGTGTCTGCCTCAAGCTGATTGGGTTAAAATTTCCACTCTCATCCCCACCTAATCTTTTTTTCACAGTTCAGGGTACACTACTTATTCACTTCAAAAGTACTTTATTCACCTTCTTTTAGTCCTGTGCATTTAGTAGCAAAATGTTATGAAAAACATGTTGCTGTCTCTGTTCTGATGTATGCAGGATGTGAAAAAGAAGCTGGCTCATCCATGTGGATCTATATTTTACTGGGAAATCTCTTGCGTGGAATAGGTGAAACCCCTATCCAGCCTTTGGGCATTACATACATTGATGATTACGCCATTGAAGAGAATGCTGCGTTATATATTGGTAAAATAAATAACTTATTTTCTCCTAACGGATTTTTCCCTGGTGGAACCTGAGTCATTCTGAATAACAGAATGAGTGTTATTGAACTAACCTGCCCTGACTGTTTTGTTTGCATCATTTCCAATACTAAAATTTTATTTAACAATCATGTACACTCCAAGGACCAAGTTCCCCTTTAATTATACCAGTCCAGTTCCACTATCTTAATTTGAGAACAAAATTTGACCTTAGGTTCCTGCTGTTACCTTAATCTTCCTAAATCTTTTCGATGTGGACTACTGAGCCTCTGTGCACCATCAGCTCTCTGGAAAATTATAAAAACATGTATATTTTTTAAACACTTAAAATAGAATTTCAGGAAACAAAACTCCAGATTCATGTAGAATTGTAACAAATAGTGCAGAGGTTTGAAAAGCGGGGATCACTGTTTTCTTGTGTTCATTGTGTGAAGAGCTCTGCACATTCATCTGAAATACTACAAAAAGTCCTGCCCTGTCAGCATCTTTTCTTCCTGTGTTTTCAGCCTGGCAAAAAACTGATTCCCTGTGTAAAAAACTTTTCTTGCCAGATTTTTCAGAACAATTCTGAAAACTCAAAATATGGAGAAAGTTTGACTTAGAGTCTACTGAAGTAAATATTGGGTACCATATCACAGTGATTTTTCAGCCTATTTGAGATCCACTATAATTTAAATTACTGAAACAATTTCAGTAATTGATATGTGTTCTCCAGTTACTTTAATCTAGTCAGTTAAACAGTTTATATCAATTATAGAGTGGTGTTATTATTGAGCTTAGGCCATTAAGTTCTTTGAATTTCTTTTTTCTAGGCTGAATTTCATTTTTTAATTTTATGATAACTGAAAAAAAAGAAGTATTGATGTACTGGGCCAAATTTTATTGTTGGTTTCTTCTTGTAGAAGTGCTAACTTGAGTAACTAATGTGTCAGAGAACAAAGGTTGACTCAGTATTTTAAGACTGTATCACTTGTTACCTACCCAGTGTCATACTTTGTTCTTATGTATAGCAAGAACCAATGCTTATTTTCACTTAGAAACATAACAGTCGCCTGTTTTCTGTTGCAGGCTGCGTACAGACAGTTGCAATTATAGGCCCAATATTTGGCTTTCTTCTAGGATCCCTGTGCGCCAAGCTTTATGTTGACATTGGCTTTGTAGATCTGGGTAAGTCAGAAAACTCAGGTTTAAAAATTTAGTCAGGCTCTAATATGCCTGTTCTAGACATGTATTTTAGGGCAAGAACTTTATATTTCTAGTATCTCTTCTAAGAATAAGGGGCTAACAGAGCAGAGCTGGCACCTTAGGCGATAAAATGATGACAGCAATGCAGCGCCTCATGCGAAAAAGCCTAACAACAAGAACACCTCTGGAGGAAGTAAGAGGCTTGACCCTTCCTCAGTCCAAGCAGATCCTGCCTTGCAGGAGATCACTAGGGAGGCAGCAGGTACCAGGAGGAGGTAGACCCAAGGCGCAGGATCCTGATAAGAGCCAAACATGTGAATTTTGGATTACACTGCCATTGGATAGAAAATCAGTCCTGAAGCTTGTAGCAGAGCTCCTGGTTTCCTTCTTCTCTGGAAAACATCTTCTGCCCTTGTTTCTTGCTGGCTCCACAGCTTCTGTGCAGAACAGCCCAGCTGGGAGCAAGCTGTGACCATCTGCAGTAACGCCCTTGGTTACACCTTGTCTGGGGATGTGCACACAGCATGCTGTGGGCCCCCGAGGTGTTAGGGAAAGGCCACTGCTTTCCCCAGGGGTCAACAAGCCCTTATCACCTCCCCTGAGTCACTCTTGTAACACCAGTAGAGAGACATATGGCACAGACAAACCTGGGGTGTGGGAGGACTCTCCTGGAGAAAGTCCCTGCAAAAATCACCTATGTTGTTATCAGCAAACATTCCCTAAAAGCATTTGTTTGTGTCTCCTTTTTGACTTTCTCCAGACAGCATAGCAATAACTCACAAGGATGTGCAGTGGGTGGGAGCTTGGTGGCTGGGTTACTTAATAGCAGGTGTGATTAGTGTTCTGGCTGGCATCCCGTTTTGGTTCCTGCCCAAGCACCTACCAAAACCCGAAAGCCGAAAGGACTCCAGTACCTCTTCTGAGCAGTCAAAGTTCATCACTGAAGATAACAAGGAGCGACAGAAATCTTATCAGCAGCACGTGAAGATTGCTGAGATGGCAAAAGGCAAGTCACTAGTTTGTTTCCTCACTGTTGAGTCCCTCTCTCACAAGCTCTTATACCATTTTATAGCCTCCTTTTTTTTTTCCTTCAATGTAATTTTCCAGCTAGCTAGTATGTGCAATTCTAGGCAACAACTTCATTTTTCCCTAGACCTGCTCTTGTAGGTAAAATTTCTTCATCTGAGATTTGTAAAATTATGCTAGTGGCCCCAAAAGTATCATGAAACTCTGCAAAACTGTTTCCTTTGCAGGTCTTGGCTGTTGCAGGAGTGGAAGTCAAATAGTGATAAGCTGTGATGGCAGTTTCCAAACCTCTTCTTTGTGTGCTCTAAGCTTCTTTTTCCTTTAAGGCCACCCATTAATAAAATACATACAAAAGCTGACCAGAATAACGATGGGCACAGACCACATACAGTATGTTAACTAGCTATCTGGATTTCAACACCATCTGTTTTGCACAATCCAGTTTCCTTGGCTCTACCTTGCCAAAAGTGTTTTTCACAGAATGGGTAAGGTTGGAAAGGACCTCTGGAGATCACCTAGTCCAACCTCCCTGCTCAGGCAGGGTCACCTAGCGCACGTTAGACAGGGTTGCATCCAGGTGGGTTTTGAAGATATCCAGAGAAGGAGACTCCACAATCTCTCTGGGCAGCCTGGTCCAGTGCTCTGTCACTCTCACAGTAAAGAAATTCCTCCTCATATTCAGGTGGATTTTTTTTCCTCAAAATTTGAGTCTGCAACTCAACATGCTTGTGGCTTACCTTCAGCAATGCTGAGCACCCTCCAATTCCCAATACAGTTAAAAGGAGCTGTGGCTGTTGAGGACACACAGAAACCAACTCAGATCTGTTTTACGATCAAAGAAAGGTACCTAAAACAAGATGTCTCTTCTAGAAAATTGTTGCTTAGTAATTTGTTTCACCATTACCCCATCCAGAAATGCAGCTCCTAAGAGCATCTTGAGACTTCATTTATTCCTTCTGAGGTATGCTGCAGTTTTCCTTTGGAACAGGCAATCATATTAAAAAACATTATTCACAGAAGTTATTCTCTCTGACCTGGTTGTCGTTTCCACTATTTTGTTTTGCAGATTTCTTGCCATCACTGAAGAATCTTTTTGGAAATCCAGTTTACTTTCTGTATTTGTGTGCAAGTATCATTCAGTTCAATTCTTTAATTGGCATGGTGACATATAAGCCAAAATATATTGAACAACAGTATGGGCAAACATCTTCAAAAACTAATTTTGTTATAGGTAATGCTATATCTGCTTCTTGATACCTTATAAATGGGTGTTTTAGGAGTGGCATATACCTCTGAGGAAAATTGTTTCTTAGGCTCTGCTTATTTCTTCTCCTTCTTTGCATGGCTTTAAAATAGTATCTTGTAGAAGGTAAGTTATTTCATTTTGGCTTTAGCAGTAGTCACTTCTGAGTTTATCTATGCAGATGATACTGCAAAAGGTTGCACAGTTTGATGCCTTATTTCCAGTTCTACTGGGAATTTGAAAAACAGTGTATGTACATCACAAGAGAATAATTGAAAAGAGAATTAAATTTAAAATACTTTACATAAATTGTCGTCAGACAGATCTATTCCCTTGCTGTCTTCCCATTTATTTCAACAAAGGATACCATCTAAGCGAGCGCTAGAGGACTGACCATAAATTAGGTGTGATATTGCCAGTGATTTCTTACTTTTCTTGAAGAAGTTGGTGTTAAATAAAAGGAAGTCAAAGGCATATCAGTGATTGTATAATACACACAGAGAAAATCAGGTATTTTGGCCTTAGCTCTGCCCCTTACTTAAGAGCTTTTCTCAGTTATGAAGTTAGTTAGTCTCCCTAGCCCCAGGTATAACACAATAAAGAGGCTTCTTTTGCCGCTGCTACTGAGCTTCTCCTCTTCCAGGCCCAGAGGGAGAAACTGTCTTTCTCTACTAATCGCAGGGACAGCTTTGGGAGTCTGGCCTCCTCTCTTCCCGCACCTAAAATCCGAAGCTGTGGAGGCGGTCATTTTTGGAGACATCGTCGGGATGGTGAACTTCGCTGCCCAGCTATTGAAACGAGAGACTTGAATTCAGTTTTTGAGGTCCAGTGATTCAATAGCATTAGACAGCAAAAAGAGGTTTATGTCTGTGTAATACAGAGGGAGCTGCCTTGTTTTACAGCTCTCAAGACAGCATTAGTTGCGCAGCAACAGAGGTATATAGGTGCAGAAAAGCTGTAGTGATCCATTGTGCTATGTTAATTCCTTAAAGATAGAGGCTGGAATTTCCTGGCACGAAACTCCTTTAAGAAAGGAGAAATCTTCAACTGCAGTCGATGACCAAGGAAAGTCCAGAAAATAATCCCCACGTTCAGTACAGTACTTTTCATTGTATTCACAGATTTTCTGGAGCTAAGCTTTCAGATATGTGTGAACTGATGGAGGATTAAGATCCATCTGATTTGAGAAGGCAACTGTATTCAAGAGAGGGTGTGTGATGGTAGGGCTATGAAAGGACTCTGGCTGAGCAGCCATCCCTGCAGTAAGGGGTTTCCCTTTGTGCCTTTCCTTTCTCTCTCAATCTGCTGTCTCCTTTTCTCCACTAAGAAACTGAGGGCTCAGCAGAACTAACAACATCTGTCTCCCTTTCCTTTCTCCTTTTTCTTCTTCTTTTTTTTTTTTAACAGTCTGTCTCAATCTCTTTGATAGATATCAGAATTGTCAGGGCAATTTGAAGCACTGTAACCAAAAACAGCTGAGCCTGTAAAAGGGTATTTTTTGTAGTCACAAGCCAGGAATATACAAGAAAGGAAATGGTTGCTGCTGTGTTTGTATGGACTTTATTTTAAATATACATAGAATATATTTTCCTACAACGCCAGTGTCAAGTACTAAAGATAGCTGTAAGAGAAGTACAGATGAGCCACAGAAGTACTTATGAATGGGTAAGCGGCACTGGGGTATCCCACAGCTCGCAGTTTCTACTCCAGGCTCATCTGACAGGCAGAAGAAAACAGGCAAATGTGCAAGTTGAAAGTGTTTGAGCAGGGCACTCACAGGAGATTGTGTAAGGCCTCTCTGCTTACACGTGCTGCATTTTGGATACTGCTTCTGAAATCCCCTGAAGTGTGGTATTCACGTGTGCTTAGGATGACCAAATGCCACCCCAGCAGTAACAGGACTAGGCAGTTACAACTGCGTTTAATAAACTCTCCCTTGATGTACTGGTGGCAAAAATTAGATTATCTTGTTTTACACTGTTTTGCTCAGAATAAGCTATGCTTTATAGTTTTGTCATTACATGTTTCTTCTCAAACAAATTACTTGCTATAGAGCCTCCTAATCATAGAAAGTAATAGACAAATGTAAATGAAGTATCTCATGGCAATCCTTAAGTTAGCATTCATTTAAGCAAGGTATGGTATTGAAATGAAGGTGAAGGCACTGGTCTGTGTCTATACAGAAAACCTCTGCGTAATCTGGATTTTTATAAAATATTTCCTGAAAAATACATTTCACTCTGTTTCTACTGGATGGAATAAGGCTATTTTTTTAAAAAATAAATACCTTCTGTCATCTCATATAATCACTACTCTCTTTCCTACATAGAGGTGGATACACTTTGACTCAGTTTAAGGGAACCCTTAAGGGTTTATTTCTCAGCAGGAAGATTAAATTCCAATGTTGTGAACTCACATTTGAAATTAAGTAATTTGAGATCATATTCTAATATCACCACACTCCTGAATAAAGTTCCTAAATATCATCTATTATCTGAACGTATATATGCTTTTGTACTTGCTTTTGTTTTATACACCCAGCTCAGTACCACTAGGTGTCAGCATTAATTAAAAGCTGCAGAATGCATAGTCCTGTAAAAATGGGGAATTTCATATACTAGAACCTGATGGTAAAGCTGGGAAAATCATTTGCAGTCTCACTGAGATCCAGCAAAGAGCACCATGCTTGCTTATGCAGTATCTTTTACAGTGGTCTCTCTTTACATCTTTTTTGCTTGTATTGAACAGGATTTTTTTTTGGTCTCGATGTCCGTGTCTATCAATACGGACGTTGCTTTGAGCAGAGCCGTTCAGGTCAGGATTACTAGTCACCCAACCTTATGTGCTGTCTTCACTGCTCTTTGAGCCTGGTAGAGAAGAGTGGCCTTTGGGGTATACATCTCTCCAAACACTCACCTGAGGGAGCATTTCAGCAGCCAGAACCAGAGATCTTCCTGTTATGCCCTCATACTTCTGTGTGCGGAGGCAATGGCGTATAGCTAGCTCTGTCCTCACTGCAGACTTCCCTAGGGGGTCATCAGGAGGATCATTCAGCCAGTGGTTCCTGACTGTATCGAAACAGAAGAAGCAGCAGGTCTCACCTGAGATTTCTTAACCTTGTAGGCCAAAACTGGATTTGCCCTCTAGGAATGAGTAGTTCAGGCTACTCCTGCCAGCAGAAAGGGGAAGGAGAGAAGCTGGCAGAGTAGCACAGCCCCAGAGAGTGGCCTGTGCTGCTCCCGCTGCCGTTATATGGGTGCAGGACAGAAATGGGGCAGTGGCAGTGTCTGTACCAAAAACCCAGAGTGCCAAACTGTGCAGCAGGACTGTGGCCCTCTCGGCTACCCTCAGCAGTATGATGCGCTAGATGACGGCCCACTTCTCTGTGCCCATGGCAGTTCTCACGAGCACTACTGTGACATTATGACTACGACTGCAGAATATCACAACAATAATGGAATTTGAACAATCTCTTCACCAACAAACTAATAGTGGAAAAAACCACAAAGCTTAAAAAATTGGCTGATCACTATCTAGACCCTCTATACAATCTCACTGATAGTTATGCATCTGTCAAAGAACTAGTGGTGACATTTTTCTCTAGAAATAGATTTTCGAAAACAGTCTTACCACCATCATAGAAATATTCGAAATCTGGACAAATAAAATCTCCAGACTGAAGATATTCATATTTTGCTACTTCATGCTAATGCTGCTGCTGTTTTTGTGACTGTAGAGAATAATTCATTGAACTGAAGTTTTCATTGATACAGATTTCTCTGTTTGATTTCAGGTCTTATCAACATTCCTGCTGTGGCCTTTGGCATATTCTCAGGGGGGCTGATCATGAAAAAATTCAGAATCAATGTCTTAGGAGCTGCAAAACTTTCCCTGGGATCATCTTTCTTTGGTTACCTTTTGCTTCTTTCATTATTCGCTATGGGCTGTGAGAACTCAGATGTGGCCGGGCTGACCGTGTCTTATCATGGGTATGTTGGGAAGTGCAAACTTCAGCATAAACTTCTATTTCAAAGCAAACTCCTTCCTCATTGTATTCCACAAGGAATATATTTTTGAATGGAGAATTACTGACCTAAATATACTTCTCATAAATTTGATTCAAAGCAGTCGAAACCATTCCATTTATTCCAGTGGGCATTGTGTCAAAATCCTTTTGTGATTGTCTTCAGCTCTGAGGGCTTTATGCCACAAGTGCAGATTATTTTTCTGATTACTTTTTAATTACTATTGCCATGGGACCCATCCTTTGAACCTACAAATTCCTGGAAATCTGAGGAGCTCAGTAGGGGGGTAATATTCAATTAATTGCTCCTTGCCCCTGTGTGCTGCTAAACAATCCATGGCATGTAACAGCTTCTGAATCCAAAACTTAACGAAGCAAAGATTAACCATTTAACCATGAGCACAGAGGTACACTGGCACTTTTGGGTCATTTTTGCCCCTACTATTACTCTACAAAGCTCTTTCTATGGAAGGACCTTCTGCCTCTCTGATTGCACAGCAGCCTCAGGAGTAGCTCAGGTGTCGACTTCAGCAGGAGCCAGCAGACAGGATGCAGTTAGTGGCCTTTCAGTTTGGGTGAATCTCATTCTGGTCATTTCCCTACCAACTTCTCCAGCAATGATTTCCCACAAGTAGCTCACTCCCCTCTTTGCAACTGGAGTAATCAAACTTTTGTCCAGGTTTGATTTAACTGTACCAAGCTTCCAATAATTAAAATCTTAGAAAATGCATGAGCAGAAATTGCTAGCTGTCCCGCTGAAGAAAGTAACTGCTATCTCATAGTAAGCTTATGAAATAGTAAAATGCTTCTGATAAAAGAGAAAAAAGAATTAACACTCCTGTGTGAAAGTGAAAAGAGACAACACCTTAATGGACTAAAAATACAAAGGCCAACCTCAGGTGCATCTGGCAGAAAAGATAACCCATGATTTGATAATGATTTCTTTCACATCTGCTAGAAAGCATCATTCCAGTTTCTCTTTTTCTACAGAACCAAACAGATAACTCATTATGAGCAAGCTCTGTTTTCAGAGTGTAACTCAGGCTGCTTATGTTCCAAAAACGACTGGGATCCTATATGTGGGGAAAATGGAATTACCTACATTTCTGCTTGTCTTGCTGGCTGTCAGGCATCCAATGGAAGTGGAAAAAACATTGTAAGAGAGTCTTCTATTTCTGTATATGATGCTGTAGTTTTCCTAATATAACTAGTTCTGTCAGAGTAACTGAATTAAAATTGAGTAACGTAAATCCTCCCCAACCATAAACTCCTGAAGCTTATAGCAATCTGCCACCCACGTTTAAAACTTTCTCAAGTGCTGCTTCCAGTAGAAATCCCAAATGAAAATTGTAGATTTTTTTTAGCTGTTGGCTACCAATACAACTAAAGACACAAACACACACGCACACACACACACACACAAATTACTGTCATCAAAAGTAGATATTTCTTTTAGCTAATTCTTCTTCAACAAGAAAAAGACTTTTTCCTGCTGTAAAAGCTCTTCCATTTTAGAATTAAATTTCTGTCTACCCAGAAAAACATGATGAGGAATGACTATGAACTTCCTTTCCCTTCTGTTCTGGTTATCATATTCTTTCACCTACTGTCTTTCAGGTATTTTATAACTGCAGCTGCGTGGGAATTTTAGAATCTCCTTCAAGAAGCCTCTCAGCCGTGGTGGGACCATGCCAAAAAGGAAATGAATGTCCAAAAATGTTTCTGTATTTTCTGGTAATATCAGTTATCACTTCATATACTTTGTCAATAGGTGGCACACCTGGATACATACTACTTCTAAGGTAAGCAATCATTTCTTTTACCATTGCCAAATGTTTTCAAGGTACTTTGACACCTGTAACCAGGTCTTCCTCCATTCCTAATAGTCTGTGATGTATTTTCAACTATGCAAGGAGGATTTTAAAATACTCTGTCAGTACTAAAAGACATCCTCAGAATTTGGCAATGAGTTTTCTTACCCCTGAAACACATGCTTCTGATTATCCTACCTTCCATATGTTTCTGGCTGTAAACATAATATAGCAGGCCTGATTATCATTTATATCAAATCCCACTCACCTTAATCCATTTTACCTTACCAGAATGATGTGAAATGGCCTTCATGTGAATGGAAATTAGCCCTACATGTGCCTGAGTGCACATGTATGTACTTGTAGTTCTCCTCACTTGCGGTGGATACCAATATGCAGGTGACCTAACACAAACCCAGCTCTCCTCAGCTCAGCTCAGCTCTTCTTCTTCGGTCCATTATATTTTTATATTCTTTTGCTACTTTAAAGATTTCTCTCTTCAAACTATGGATAGATTTGTCATGAGACGGTTTTTGTTATCATAACAATTGTGAGTTTATCCTGTGTGTCCCACATGATTGTTCCATTACTTATTTAACTGCTGGAAGTATTTGTCCACCACCAAGTGTAAGCTTTTAAGATAGTTTTAGAAAATACAAGTAGAATATAATACTTGCAGTGCATAACTTGGACTTTTGTCAACTTTTGGGTTCTAAGTGCTGCTCCACTCTGTCTTGAAAAGCTTTCTTTTTCAGTACCTTTTTCCAAATTATTTCCGCATGGGTACATGCTGCTTCTCAAATGAAACAATAGCAAACATGTAATTAAGCTTTATTATTGCTGTGTTTTTTTACCCTAAAATTCTCTTTGCTTTCGAATGAAATTCTCTGGAACAGGCTCTGTCTCATTGCCAGTGTCCTTATACTACACAGAAAAAGCCAGTGCTAGAACTGCTGAATATGTGCTATATGGAAAAACCTAAATTAAAAAATGTAACTCCAGCTGTGGTTCCAGCCCAATCCTTGAATCAGAAATAATGTTCGTAGAGACTTATAAAAACGGTTGGGGTAATGATCCTTCCTCGTTGCCATCCACAAACACTGCCAGCAAAATACATGCCTTAAACCATGTGAGCTGTATCACTTTACCGACCCACACTATAGCCTTGGCAGTGTTATCATCAAGAACTGCGAAAAGATGCAGTGTCTTTTTCTCCAAGGAGTAACTGCAGGAAGACCAATCATACTCTAACCCATTTAAGACCACTTTTCACTGAAAGGTGAAACCATTCACCATGAAACTGCCCATACACCAAGAGGAGGATGATTCACAAGCTGAGAGCTTGCACCATAGCAAAGCCATTAACATTTCTGTCAGATTACCTGCTGAGGTTGCTTCTGCCACAGGTTTTTCTGCTGTATCAAAATGGGCTTAAGGCTAGGCTGGGCTGCAATCTCCTGTTTTACTTCCGTGTTATGCCCTTTTTTGTCCACAAAACATGGGGTAGGAAATGCACACGTCTGGTACTACACGGGCACCCTGCTGCTGTGCTCAACTACTTGTTATCCGTCCTGTCTCCACCGGAGAAATGTTTGGGAGGAGACACTCTTAGCTGGACACCTAAACGCTTAAATCATATGGAGCTTCCCTGGAGAATGCTTGCTCTTGAGAGCCTTGCTGCTTAACAGATTTATTTGGAGAATATTAGAGAGGTTTTCAGTAAAGATCCTAAAGCATTTTGTTACATGAAACTGGAGAGATGGCTTTATTGATTCGGTTCCAGTATCTTTCATTCCCGTTGAAAATCACTTTACTTTGAGAGTGGTCTAACTGAAATTGAGAAGTTACGTGTTCCTCAGCTGGAATAAAGGCATCAGAATCTGTTCCACAGACATGTTTCAATATGTTAAATTCTTTTTTTTTCTTTGTAAATGACTTGAGGGCACAATTCCATTTTAAGCTCATACTTATTTTTCTGAACTCCATCAGCAACTGACTTTCCCTGAAAATCTGTCTGAACAGAAAGTATGCTTTTTTTCCCAGAAGGGAAAAAATGCTCAACAAGTAAACAAGTACTCCCAAAGCCAAATTTCAGACTTCTTTTAAGTATCTTTTTGCCCTTACCTTTTTTTAAAACATTGACAGTGTTCAGCCAGCTCTGAAAAGATTCGGGTACACTGTTTTGGGATGAGTATGGGATATCCTTGCATCTGCTGTGGGGCATGAATAGAGCCAAATCTCCCAAAGCCTAGAAGATTTAGTGACATTTCAAGGGTTTACAAGGGTTAAATCATTGAAGTATGTTTAAAGCTAGTGACTGAGTCATTTGCTGAAATATCTTTCAGTGGTTTTAGGCTACTGACAAATGCTGAGGAACTTGGAGAAGTCCTGAAGTTCATGAGGAAAAAATTGCAATTTGGATTGCTCTTGTTTAAGAATAAGCAATTAACAGGAGGTCAGCAGGTAGTGAAAAGGAAGTCTCAGGTCTCCCAAAAAAGGTTTAGCTTTTTAGGGTCTTGAAGTTTTTGTGGAAAGATAACACAAATGTTCAAACAATTTCTTTTCTATCTGAAAGAGAAGATGTCTCTGTTATATTATATATGAAGAAATCTTAGCAGGATATAAACTTTACAGAACAGATAATACATATCGAGTTTTTGGTTTTATTTTCCACTCTTTGCTTTCTATGTCCTCACATTTGGTTAAACTAATTTCCAGGCAGACGCTTGTGTAGTATGGATCCTATAGGAACAGTAAAACATTGTTCTTCTGGCTTGCTATTGTATTACATCCATTTTTGCAGAGATGACAATGTCTGGGTAAGCCACAATTATAACAGATTTTATGGCAAAAATCCATGATCTTCATTAGCGAATGAAGCCCTCAGATTTCAAAATGATATGCATACAAAGATTTTTTTGACTGTGTCAGTACTTTGGTATTGTTTTCCATACATGCCCTTTGTGTCCTTTTACATTTTCACTAAATCAAGGGAAGATGATCTGAATGTTCAGAATAAGCACTTAATGCTATCCTGGCAGATACATTGGAAAATAATAAATCAGGTCTGTTGGGGAACCAAATAGCTAGTTCTGAAATGTCTTAATAAATTTGTAAAAAGTATTTCCAGTTACATGAATTTTTGTGCAAGCTGAGTCCATCCCAGTTCAGAGCACGTAGAGTGCACTTCCAAAACACTGTTTTTAATTGATAGTAACTGAATATCAGCCTATTTTTTTTATATTGAATAGAAGGACTAACACAACAGGGAGCTTTATACATTACCATAATGAAATACATGCACTAGTCTCAACATGTATCAAGCATGTCCCAGCTTAACCGTGTGACTGGGACTACTCACATGTTTAAATTTAACTTGAGCCAGAAGGGCTTAGGTTTGTGTTCAGGAGCTCACACAGGGAGTTCAAATGCAAACGATCTGTTCTGCCAGAGATTTTTCTTCACAGGGGGTGTGATCCTGGTCCCAGATACAGGGAAATTAACATAGTGTGCCTAAATGCCGTGTATTAATCTAGGTCATTATCCACAATTTTATCAAGTGCTTAATTGAATGAGATGATTGTTTGATTTCATGAGCCTATTCTTGTCATCTGTTCCTAACTCCTATATTCTGTTCTTATCTGAAAATGCATCACCATCTTAAAATTTGGTATTCAGTGCAGATATTCATAACTCTTAGATGCAATTTTAATTTTATCACATTATTTACATATTTCTATAATTCTACTAAAGTCAGCTGCATTAAGGAGGGAAAAGTAATATCTTTTTCCTCCCTCATGCTTTCTATTTGTGTTCAAATTATGCACAGTCAATTCTTAGTCGATACTTAACACTAATTTCTTTATTTTTAGATGCATTAAACCACATTTGAAATCATTTGCACTTGGGATCTATACCCTGGCAATAAGAGTGCTTGGTAAGTCTGTTTGGGTATACTTTAATTTAGTCCAGTTTAATCTTTATTAGTCACTTATCCCAGATTTAACCTTCAACTGTTGAAAAGAATTATTTCTAGCTGTCAGGTCAGTATTATATGACTAAAAAATAAAAAAAGGAAAAGACTTGGGAAAAGGAGAGCAATTGTATACTTTGTAAACCCTATAGCTGTATCATAATAAAAATGTAGACTGACAAAGTATCTAGAGGTGATAAGGGATCTGGCTTAGTACTATGAAGCTAACATCAAAATTACCTTTTGCTTCCTCTTATCCAATAACAAGCCTAATGGTCAGGACTAGAATATTTTGTGATCATTATTCAGGCACGTTTTCTTTAAGTTTTAGGGGAATTCCTGAGGTCAGAGTTGACTGCAGCCCTGTGGTAAAGCTATGTGCAAGCTTTCTCTTAAAGCAAGGGGGCCAATGAACTGAGAGCTCTGAAATCTTCTAGGTCTGATTAGAAAAGAAAACAATCAGCATGAAGCAGGGCACTTATTTAAATAGAGAAAATTTAGATGAGCTGGGTGAGGCAGATGGAAAGAAAACAAAATAAGGTGTCAGTTGTTTTCTTACAACATCTTTGCTAGCTAGGCTCTTTCCTCCAGGCTTACTTGCTTTTGCAGCAACCATCAGTGGCTCCCTAGGTTGCACAGGGTCCACATTTTGTCCTTTCACACCCCAGCAAACGCTTTTCCTTTCCATCACTGATAAGCATAGCCATGCCCCTGCTGCAGGAGGACCCTGCTCCTATTAGTATACTTACACCCATGTTGCAGGCTCCCAGCCCCAGTGTCTCTCTCCCTTCGCAACTCATCCATGCAAGCACGCAAGACACAACCACCACCACCCCAAGATGAACAGGCTCCATTGTGCTTATGGAAGGAGAAATATCTCCCCCTTTTCCACAGAGTTCCTACAAAGCAAAGCAACCAAGCCATGGTAAGCTTCAATAGGCATTTTGATGTTCTTCTGCATTTGATGCCTCATCCTAATTTCACACAGGGCATAAAGGTGTGGGGGGGGATGCAAGATGCAACTTCATAAGTCAGCCAATAGGGTGGAAGTGTAATTATTATTTTATAGTGTATGTTAGCATGACTCTTAATCAGAACTGATTATGCTGGAAAGTAATGTTATTGCCTCTATTTCATTTCTTTGTTAAATACATCCAGCTGGAATTCCAGCCCCAGTGTATTTTGGAGTGGCAATAGACACCACTTGCCTGAAATGGGGAAGCAAAAGATGTGGAGGAAGAGGAGCATGTAGACTGTATGATTCCAGGGCACTCAGGTAACAACTCTTGTCAATTCATTCCTTAAATACATCTACACACAATGAACTAGCATTCATAGGAGAATTTGCATCAAGTAAGTTGGGTGAAAAATTTCACCTTGAATGAAAGGTCTGAAAAGCAATTATAATGATGATGATGATGATGATAATAATAATAATAATAATCAGTTTTTAGAGTGTTCTTTTTGTTTAGTCTTTTCTGGTGGATGTTATTTCAATTTGAAAATATTTACAGATTTTCATTTTTAGCCCCCAAAAATTCAATTTAACCCTCAATTTTCTACTAAAACTCCTCCCATTTTCTCAGCAGCTCTGCTAGGGGGAGGGTTGGAGGGAGCTGTTGTGTGCCGTCATTGTTCCTTATTGGAGCTGGATCACAAGAAGAAAGGGAAGATGCCCTGAAACACGCCTGGCTTATCGAAAGGCTTAAACTCTGTGCTGTCTTTATTGATTCATTGCTAGAGAAGAGTAATTACATGAACTGTATTCATGAATGGCATTACCCTGCCATGGAGAACACAGTAACAATGGTAAAAGGAAAATAAGAGAACAGGGCTGCTGGTAAGTTGTCACCTCTTCCCCTCCTCCCCCACAAAAATAAAACATGAGAAGAGAGATACAGTTTCTTTTGAAAATTTCGTCATTTCAGACCCATTACTAATAAAGCATAATGAGATACTATTATTGTTGTTGTTGTTATTGTCACCATTATTATCTGCCTGCAAATCAAAAATGCCATTGGTATCGCTGCTACTGCTGATGAGGCAACCAAAAATAAATTAATCATCGCCCTAGAAATATTAGCATTTTTCTCACCGAGTACATTGGAGTGGAAGACGACAGTCAATGGCTGACATACTTTCTTTGCCACTGTCCACACAATACTTGACCTGAATGAACTGTGCATCTCTTGCTGCCAGCTTCATCACCTTGCTATCTTGCTTGAACTCCTTCCTCACTCAGCTTCACCTCACAGAAATATAAATGTGTCCTTACTGCCAGGCTTCCTTCTAATTGCACATTTCCTTCAAGACAGGTCTGATAGATCTTTTCTCTCACAGATACGTATATCTGGGACTGACTTTGGTGTTGGGCACCATGTCCATTTTCTTCAGCATCGCAGTCCTTTGGGTCCTAAGGAAAAGGTCTGCTCCACAAGATGAGACTGTGCCAGCCAACAGGAGAGGCGCTGGTTTAACAAAGAAGAGGAAAGATAACTTTGTCAATAGTGACCATTTAATTCAGACAACTTACTGGCCAGAAAAGGAGACTAGACTTTAAGAAGATTGAGATTTTGACAGTGACTTTATCTAGTGAGTGGTGTTCCAGGCAAAAATTTATCATCATTGAAGATCTTGAAGTGAGTTTAGTATCCTCTCTGAAAATGTTCATATTTATGTAATTTTTATTGTAAATGCAAAAAACAAAGGACAAACATTTTAGAATATGTATAGCTCTGAAAACACTGCTCAGCATTTGTCCTACCAAGTAAGTGAAACTCGACAGAGGGAATTTGCTGGGGCTAAGGGGGGCAGCTTGCTCCCTTGCTGAAAAACAGGTTTTATGGCTGCCCCTCAGCTCCATTTCTCCAGGTCTAGCCACAACAACCACTGCTGCCCCTTCCCTTCTGCACATGAGAAGTGGTGCACAGGCTGCAGAACCTAGCTATAGTGCTCTCAGCCTTACTAACATCAGCCCTACAGGCAGCTAGTGCACAAAAACTACCTTGTAAATGAAAGGAGTGGAGAATATTCTGCACTGATTTTCACACAAAACTCCCCCTTGCAAGCAGCCCAGCATGGGGTGGGAGAAAGGTGGAATGACAAACCAGCTGCAGGCGTTGGGCATCCCATCTGTTCTACCCATAACACTTGGGCCATCAAATGTGGTTCGGGATTTCTTTTCAAGTATACTCCAGCTCTGTTACAGCACAACATTAACGAAAGTTATCATTACAACAGTCAAAGATTCCATGAGAATATCTTCGAAAGAAAAATGGAATGAAAAATAGAGCTTTTTTAGGCTTCCAGTAGTTTCTTCCTACTTGCTAACACTCAGTGTACCGAATAATTCCATGCATTTTATGCAGTGTAATAACACTATGATACAAAATACACATGATTTATTTTTAAAAAAGCTATGACAAGGCTTCTTGGAATAATAAAATAAATTCAAAGACTGAATGATTTGGGACATTTATTTTAATTTGTATTATTTAATTAGTTGGAACAAAGACTGTATGATAGCATGCTTCTACAGGTAATTTTTGCAGTTCAGTAATACTTGGTGTTTGATGAATTTGAGGGACAGGAGTTCAACAGAGAAGTGCTTAGCATGGGACAAGGATGCTTATGCTGAGACAAAGATAGTACCAGTACAGATAACATCCTATAAAGCAATTAGTATTGCAGAGTGTCTGATGAGAGGCAAGTTTCACCATTCCTCATAATATTGGCAAAAAAACCTCATACCACATCGCTTGAATCTTAGAAGTGACTGTAGGTTCCCTGTTGCCTACTTGATCTTGTAGACTGAGCCTAGATGCCAAGTCACTCCTGTGGGACGCATAGGAAGGGATAGACATGTAAGAATAGGGTTTACTGAGCTTTATCAATGGTAAATGATTACAGTGGATCACTAGGGAACTACCTAATCTATTCAGTAGAACAGGTTCCTCCTCAAGGACAGGGATGCTGCTTAAGCACCAAAACCCTGCAGAAGGGAAGGATTTAAACAAAATGCAGTTCTCTGAGGAAGGGCTAATTGTCTCCACAGCTCATCACATAGGCGAGTTGCAAGGCCACTCTCCATCTGCTAGGCCACTCTCCATCATCTCTGAAAGGTCTTGAAGAACAGGAGAGGGGTCTGAGACTGAAGGAAATCCCATGTCTCTCCAGTCTTCAAAAAGGGCAAGAAGGAAGGCCCAGGAAACTGCAGGTCAGACAGCCTCACCTCCACCCCTGCAAAGGTGATGGAGCAGCTCATCTGGTACATCATCTCTAAGTATGTGTAGGATAAGAAGGTGATCAGGAGTAGTCAGCATGGATTCACCAAGGGGAAATCCTGCTTAACCAATCTGATAGCCTTCTAGGATGCAATGACTGGCTGGGTAGATGAGGGCAGAGCAGTGGATACTGTCTACCTGGACTTCATCAAGGCTTTTGACACTGTCTCCCATAACGTTCTCATAGGTAAGGTCAGGAAGTGTGGGTTAGATGAGTGGACTGTGAGGTCCATTGAGAACTAGCTGAATGGCAGAGCTCATAGGGTTGTTATCAGTGGCACAGAGTCTAGGTGGAGGCCTGTGACTGGTGAAGTCCCCCAGGGTTCAGTACTGAGTCCCATCCTGTTCAACTTATTCATCAATGACCTGGACAAAGGGACAGAGTGCCTCCTCAGCAAGTTTGCTGATGCTACCAAGCTGGGAGGAGTGGCTGATACACCTGAGGGCTCTGCTGCCATTCAGAGTGATATAGAGATGATGGAGATTTGGGTGGAGAGGATCCTCATCAATTTCAGTAAAGGCAGGTGAAAGGTCCTGCATCTAGGGAGGAATAACCCTATGTACCAGTACAGGCCAGGGGCTGACCTACTGGAAAGCAACTCTGCAGAGAAGGACCTGGTGGACAACAAGTTAACCAGGAAGGAGCCACTAAGGTGCCCTAGTGGCCAAGAAGGCCAATGGTATCCTGGGGTGCATTAGGAAGAGTGTTGCCAGCAGGCAGAGGAAGGTGATCCTGCCCTTCTGCTCATCCCTGATGAGGCCTCATCTTGAGTACTGTGTCCAGTTCTGGGCTCCCCAGTACAAGAGAGACATGGAGCTACTGGAGAGAGTGCAGCATAGGGCTATGAAGATGATTCAGGGGGACTCCCTGAATCCCATCTCCCCTATGAGGAATGACTGTGAGAACAGGTCCTGTTTAGCCTGGAGAAGAGAAGACTGAGAGGGGATCTTACCAATGTCTACAAGTATCTTAACAAAGAGTGTCAAGAAGATGGGGCTGAACTCTTTTCAGTGGTGCCAAGTGACAGGACAAGAGGCAACAGGCACAAACTGAACCACAGGAAGTTCTACCTGAATATGAGGAAAAACTTCTTTACTGTGAGGGTGACAGAGCACTGGAACAGGTTGTCCTGGAATATAGGTTGTGGAGTTCTCTGGAGATATTCAAAACCTGCCTGGGCACGATCCTATGCAATGTGTTCTAGGTGACTGTACTTAGAAGGGGGTCTGGCCTAGATGATCTCCAGAGGTCCCTTCCAACCTCAACCATTCTGTGATTCTGTGTTTAGACAGTCACTGGGAACATGGGAGACCCAGACCCCTGTCCTTGCCCTTTGTCCTCCCAGGTGACTGTCAGAGGCAATAGGTGATGGATACCAGAGGCTGGTGTCCATTCTCTTAATTCTGCCTTACATAGCTGGGTATAGAACTAAACAAATGAAATATTGAAAATTCAAGAAGTTTGTGAAATGAGACTGGCTAAGGCATTCTGGTTAGGGTGATCACAAAAGCTAGCGGTCCAGTCTCGGGTCCCATTCATACTGTATTGCCATAAAAATAACAAAAAAATGCCAAACAACATCAGCATCCAGGAATGGGAGCTGGTTAGAGCCTTCCACAGCCTGCTTGGGAGCACGCTTTTGGTAGACGTGAGCTCTCCTACCATGTGAGAAAAAGAAGGAGCTTAATTAAGGACATGCTAGTTTAAAAGAGGCTTCACTCAATGCCTGACCTTGTATGTATGTCAGATAAATGGGGACGTTTCCTAATTTGTGACTCAATCACAAGTTGAGGTTTAGGGCAGGGACACTGCTACTCAGCAATGCTGAATTGTGAACATGTGAACATCTGCACATGCCTTGCAGCAAGATGCCAGGGAAAATTTACTCATTTACTGTTGCAGCTGTTGTAGATCTATGTTTTACACCAACAAGCTAAAGTCTAAGTATTAACAGAAGCTAGGAAAAAAAAAAGTACAGTCAAACCACTACAGTGGTGACCACTACAGTCAAACTGAATCAAGTTAAATTGCCAGGTTCTGCAAACCTACGGTCTGTTGCAGATTACTGGCTTTGACATCAACAGGTCTCAAGATATTCCAGACTTAATCTCTGTTTATTCTCAGTCTCAGGCAACGTAAGCTTTGGCTCATGTCAGAGACTTACATAATTTCATGCCAAAGAGAAAATAGAATATTCCCAGAAGTTAAGAGAAAAACAACAACAACAAAAAAAAATTGAAAAACTCAAATTCTATTGAACAGGACAAAAGAGAAACTAAGAGAAATATCTCCTGTTCTTCTATATCAGAAAGAAACATGAATTTTTTTTTCAGGTTATTACCTAAACCTCTGTACACATGCCTGTACTTTGTGGATATTTCTTTTAAAGCATGGCTTTTACTTCCATGCCTTGTTTCCAATACATATGAAAAGAAGAGAAATACTATAAAAGAGTCTGCTTTAGCAAGGCATATTTTCATTATGGTTCAAAAAGGAGCAGTCTTTTCCTCTCACCTTTCAGCAATGATTAACGCTTTAAGCTACCAAGCAGATACATTCCTTTTTCATTTTGAAATATTCTCAGGTCTACTGCTGTATTTTATTACTACAGGTATTCAAGTGGATGCATGGATGGGTGTCTGACTAGAGATACAAGCCCTGGACTGGTTATAATAAATGACCAAATGGACACAATACTAAAGAATTTGGACCCATCAAGTTCTTCCTATCAGAATTCTTTCTCTTAAACTAAACATATCTCAAACTAAATCTGCTACTGGCAGTGTAACCCAAAGGGTAATAAATGTAGATTTTTTCCTTTTTAATATTACAGATATTAAACAGTAATTGAGAGACTGCAGAACAACACACAGTTTTCTTTTTCAAAGGTGAGGCTTTTAAAAGAATTGGCTGAGGAGATTTCCAGACCATGCATGTCAGCACTTGAGGTTGACTGGGACATGCAGTGTTGTCAAGAAGTATCCATGCGTTGTATGTCATGTAAAAAATAATATACATGCATCTTCATTCTGTAACAAGTGCCTGAATTGGCACACATTAGTTAGTGTGTGGGTGCCAGGCCATATCACATGTCAGGAAGTGCAACCATGTCTGGGGCATGTGAGTCTACAAGGTTTCTCTTCCACCAAAAGCAAAATGTACCTTTCCCACGGCATAAAACAGCCTCCTTTAAAGCCAGTCATTCCTGGTCAGGCCAGCAGGGATAATAAAACAACTCTAACAAATGAAGGAGGCAAAATGTGGGAATCAAAGTAGTGTGAGATCAATGCATTTAACTACAGATCTTGTCTGCCCAGCATTTGAGTGCAAAAAAGCAACAATACAAAATGAAGCGTCTTCAGCTCGATAGGCGGTAGAACAGCTACTCTGTCCTTGTGCCATTATTAAATTGCAACATCAAATTCTAGAATATAAGGGAATTTCCAGAAGACAGAAGGTAAATGTTGTGAAAATATCAAACAATATATAAGATGAGTAATGATAGTTTACTCCCTTGATATGCTCAAAATAATGAATAGAGTTGATGTATGAAACAATTAGTGAAATATTTTAAAATGTCAGTATGGTTATTTTCATCTGAGAGAAAACTTTGACCATTTTTGTGTTTTTACCATTTTGATTTGTTTGACTGTTGACGACACAGTACAGTTTAACTTTTCTAAGATATGCTATTTAATTCTGCATTACATTAAAATTAAGAAAATCACGTATAGAAGCTATAAAGTGTATAGTACATAGAATCACAAGTAGCTAATTCACAAGGCTGGTTAAAAAGTATTTGTAAATAGAGTCAGGGAGAATCCTGAGTGACATGAAGAACAGAGAACATTTTCATTGTATAATATAAGAAGAGCGTCTGAGGACACCATTAACAACTGGCAAGTTCAGGATAAATGAACAGAGGTACTGCGTCAGCTGATGAATAGTAGAATTGTGGTGGTAGAAGTTTATATGGGTTTAAAGAGTGACTAGATGAAAGGGACAAAAATTTTTGGAAGGCTCTTTAAAAAGCGTAGAGGCCATCTCTGAAAGTCTCAAGCAAAAGCAAAAAAATATATATATATATATCCCTGGAGGCTGAAAGAACATATGAGAAAGCATGATTATATACATTGCTATAAGGATGGCCAATCACAACAGAGATTATGCCTATTCAGTTTGGAAAAAAAAAGACAATATAAAGAAGAAGAAAAAAGAAGTCTAACAAATTGTAAGTGGAAGGAGAGTGTGGCCAGGGATTAGCTGCTCACCATCTCTTCCATTACTAGTACTAGGGAGCAAGAAGGATCATAGGAGAAAGGTTCAGAACAAACAAATGGAGTTAGCTTTTCACACAGTAGATTTAAGACTTGCGAAATCATGCAAAAAATGTGGTATACAAGAGTTCAAACAGAAATATGGTACTTACACAAAAGAAAACTTTGTGTGGATCACTATGTGCCTGCCTTCTCCTACTGGTGCTGCCCAAGAGTTCCCTTTTATTTTGAAACTAATTGAATTGTGGGAGAATAATAGAAGTGTATCATATGCAAGTGCGTATGATACACTTGCTGACCCTTACTCTCCCTAAGCATCTTCCCTTGGTTATTGGCCATTATGGCACTAATGGACCTTAATGGTCCTGACTAGCCTCACCTCGGACCCCCACCTTTGCCCTGAGGCTTGGGTGTCCCATTCCAGCTCAGCCCTGAGCACTTGCTCCTGGCTGAGCCATGTTGAAGGTGTCCTGTGCTTAGCCTGGACTGTTTCTGAATTTCTGCTTGGATTTCCTGGGTTGTACTTGGGCCTGCCTTTGGCTGATGTTCACTAGACTGCTGCTGGGACCTGCAGCTCTGACTACTCTGTCTCTGCTCACCCTCATTGGGTGCTGGGGGCTGCATCCTGTTGGTGAGGGCATGGCACACACTGGGGTTGCCTCACCCCCTGGCTCATCCCCACTTGTAGGGTAGCCCATAGGGCTAGAGGGACGGTAGATCTGACTCCATCTAATGATCGTTTTTACTCCCTGGAGCACCTCTAATGGAGTTAGGCATGAAGCAGATCTTCACCTGGTGCTAATCAACCTCCAGAAGAAAGCAAACTCATAGCTGCGATAAAAAATTATGAGAGAGTAATTATGAAGGTGGAGGCCATTTAAAAAATGCTTGTTAAAATGACCTCACTTAAGCAATATGTGGTTAATATTACCAGGAGGTTGGTTAACCAATAGCTCATTGGAGATTAAGACAGTTCATTGAATCCTGAAAAGGAATATATGAGGAAAGGATTTAGTGGAGAGCAAATGGAGCGTGTTCTCACAGCATGACAGTGACTAGGTCAGGAAACTTGCTCTCGTGGCGGTGAAGCAGGGTAAGTTTGACTGAATGGTTGTTGTACATGGGATGTTACTAGAATCCTCTCCTTGATCCTGTGCTGTTGATGTGTCTAACAAAGATGTGGAGAAATGGGATTTGGCTTAGAAAAAAAAAAAAAAAAAGCTGTGGAAATGCTATTCACTCAGGAAAAATCTGTCATGGAGTAAGAGACTGAGAGCATGTAGAGAAAATATGGATCATGTTCAAATCACCTTTACATGTGGGAAGATTTCTGACTGGAGAGGGCTATTTAATCTTGCAGACAAAGGTAGAATACATTCCAGCACCTGGAACTTGAACACGATAGAATTGGCTTAGAAATAACATACATTTTTCCCCAAGAACATCTTTGTTTGGGATCTTACCAATTTTTCCTTCATTTGCAGTCTTTAAACCAAGATTTGACCCTTCTTGTAAAAGATCTGCTGTAGTGCAACAAGGTAGAGGAACAGCTTAGTGAAGTTCTGTTGTGTATTATGCCAGGCATTCAATTAGTTGGGCTTAATAGTTTTTCCAGGCCTTAACTCTCAGGATAATATTCTGGACCATTTGAAGGTGGTGGGGATTTTGGCCCTGGACACATACACACAGAGAGCACACGTTTGGTCTAGTTCCTACAGAGGTCTAAGTACTCTCACCTCCCAATGACTTGCATACCCTCAGCTCTACATCTATGATAACAGCCTTGAATCAGGCTGCTGATTAATATTTGATGTAGGGAGAAGCTGGACAATCGTCATTACAAGCTACTTGTATTTTTAATGGAAAAAAATATAAATGCCATTAAAACAGCATGCCTCCTTCTTTTTTCTTCCTAGATTAGGTACATTATACAAATCAATAGCAAAATTATTAGTGGGTTGTTATGAATGACAAAAGCTCCACTGAGCAGCGGAAGGAATGGGTCCAAGACAATAGCTAAGATGGTAACAGTTTTGGGGGACACCAAATCAGCTTGTAAGTATGCTTTTCTTTCTTTGTAGCTCTACAGCAACAAACTGATGTTAGATGTGCTGAAAGAGCAATAGCAGAAATTTTTCCTTCTCTTGAAGTAGCTATAAACATACTTTGAAGGTTTTCAGTCTCAGTTTTAGCATCTCTCTTCTTTTTCTTAGTTTGTTAACCAAGAGTTAAATTCTAAACTCCATTGATTTCCTTTATTTAGGGATAAGTAGCCAAGAATAAAAGAGCTCTAATCAAAGCTGCTCACTGCACTTGGCCTCTGCCTGGCCAACAGCTACTGCTGCTCACCCCTTGCAAACTAGTGCCTTGGAAGTCTTCTAGTGGGAGTCTGCTGCCACCCTCTGCTTGGAGGAGTCTGCAACCATCTCCTGCTGTAAAGGTGTCGCTCCGTGTGGCTTTTGTAAGAATTGTTTTTATTCTCAAGAGTAATCAGCAATTACTGATATCTCAGAGATGTCAGTAATTTTTTATTATTGTTATGAGGATCTTGCTCTCATAATCCAGTTATTTCCCTTGAGTGTAAATTAGAGTCATATGGAAGGAGTTTGATGAGGAAAAACAAAAAAAAAGAATGAGATGTCTTTTTTTCTCAGTTTTGATATCATGGTCTTTCGTTTGACTGCAAGACTTTCCTATTTCCCATTCTAGTTCTTTTGGTCAACATCAAATGCTCTGGTTCATGAAGGCTACTTTGAGTGTGAATGCTTCCACGCATGGCTTGGGCAATAGCAGTTTGAATAATGAAAAATTTTCAGCTGTATAGAACCTAAAGATAAAAGATATTTTCACTCCAAAACAAGTTATAGATTTATGATATATAGGCAACTAGAAAAAAACTGGGGAGAAATTGCTGTGTATTCATGTACTAGAATAAGGAAGCCAAAGAGATATTGTTTTCCCTTTTTGCCATATGAAAAATTATCACTTTTTTCTACAGAGTGCATTTAGCTTTTTTTGGATTTAGAGCCATAAGACAAAAATATCTTGGGTAGGTCTTTCAATACATCTGAATGCAACCTGACAATGAAACCATGGGAAAGGCAAGATTCTTTTCATTATGGAATATCGTAAAACAAGAGGCAATGCTTATCCTGACATAATAATAATATATATAATAATAATAATAATAATAATAATATAATAATAATAATAATAATAATATTAATAATAATATAGCATAATAATGGAGCTTGTGACACATCGAAGAAGAAGAAGAAGAAGAAGAAGAAGAAGAAGAAGAAGAAGGAGACAGCTTTTTGTGTGTGCATGTGCCCTACACAAAACACCAGTAACTGCACTGAGAAGCACAAGTATGGTATACCATCCTGTAATAAATAACAGTAAACTAGTGCCAAGGCAGCCTATCTTGTAGACTTGCTGAAAACATCAACAACGTTGTGAGAAAACTGTTAGCAGAGGAGGGCTGATGCTTTATCTCACAACAAAATGTAAAGAATCACTACCTCTGAGAAGAAAAGAGGCCCATATCTGTTGTAGGACTTCTGCAGAAGAGCCATGAATTTGGACTTCTCGCATATAGTTAATTCTAAGCACATGATCAGTTGACCAGGAAGATATGCTCTACTCTTTTTTTCAATAAAATGGCCTATTTTTTTTCTTAATTCAGACCCAAATCTGATAGATACAGTCATAATAACACTATGCTTTTCCTCTGCAACAGTGAACAGAACCCTCCCTTTACTGTTACTGATCACTACTCATGGAAAACCAGTTATAGCTTTGCACAAAAAGCTACAAGCAAAAGAAACCAACAAAATACCAAGAGAAGATTATACAATATTACAGAACAAGTTCCTCTTGAAGCCATCATCAAGTGCACAATGAAACAGTGACAGAAAACAGTGAGCATGGATATATGCTCACTGTTTTATGGCAAATCATTCCTGACCAACCTGGTTGCCTTCTACAATGAGTGGACAAGGGGATATCATGGATTTTGTTTACTAAGACATTTGATATAACTGTCCTTAGCATCCTAGTAGCCAAACTGATGAAATGTGAACTGGAAAAAAAGTACTATAAGGTGGGAGGCAAACTGGAAGACTCAAAGTTGTGATCAGCAGTTCAAAGTCCAGCTGCTGGCCTGTTGCTAGTGATGTTCCTCAGGGTTCAATACTAGTGCTAATACTGTTTAACATCTTCATTAAACATTCAGACAACAGGGCTGAAAGCACTCTCAGAGGTTTATGTTAGAGAGCAGGACTGCTATCAAGAGGGCCCTCACTGAGCCTAGAGAAATGGGCTGAAAGAAACCTCATGAACTTCAACAAACGAAAATAGACCTGCACTTCAGATAAAATGAGCCTACATAGTATAATATGCTGAGGAAGACAATTAGATAAAAAGCAGCTTTGCAGAAAATGATTTATTTGTCCTGGTAGACAGTAAGCCAAGCAAGAGGCAGCAGTGCACCTTTGATGCTGCTAGGTTAACTGCATGTTGGGCTACATTTGTGAAAGATCAGAAGGTCTGGAAAAGTGATTCTTTCCTTCTGTTCAGCACTAATCAGTCTGTATTTGGAGTACTGTGTCTGGTTTGGGGCACTCCAGCACAGGAAAGACACTGACAAACTGAATCAAGCTGAATGGAGGGGCACCAAGATTGTCAGGCTGAGGGAGCTGGGTTTGTTCAGCTGGGAGAAGTAAAGGCTCACTGGGGTGGAGGGGGAATCTTATTGTTTCCTATAACTACCTAAATGAATATTTATAGAGAAGATGATAGCACTAGATTTCCTCAGAGGTGCACAGCAAAATGATGAGAGGCAATAGTCACAGGCTACATAAAGGGATATTCCAGTTCTACATACATGCACATATGTGTGTATGTGTATATATGCACATTATATATGTGAAGTAACATTACCTTCTCCACATAAAGTTATTCATTGCGAGGAAGGTCAAACACTAGCCCAGGTGCCAAGAGAAGCAGTGGAACTTCCATTTTTGAAGAGTTTCATCCAAAAATTGACTTGAGAAGATCCAGGAAACTGTACAGCACTTTGAGGTTAGCCCTGCTTTGAGACATCAAAAACATTGATGAGGCAAGCAGTTAAGACTCATCAACTCATCTATTATAGGTTTCTAAGCTAGGCACCAGACAATCTCTTTAATTTTCTTTACTGCTATCAGATTTATAAATACATTATGTGCAACATTCCAGCTTCATTTTTGAAATAACAGTAAAGACACAAAGGTGGATGGTGCTGTTAAACAGGGGATGGTCTGGATATCACAGAGGGGGGAAAAAAGAGGAATGATTATGAGAATGGCAAAATAGGACTGGATTACATTGTAAAATAAAAGGTTGTGCAGTTGAAGGCCAATGGCAAGAATTTCCACTCTAAAGAACAATAGAACAGCTAAGGTTTTCCATCCTTAGCTGCAAATGTGTGAGAAGATCCTCAGTGTACCTGCAGATCCTGAGTCTTCTTAACTGCAAATAATTATGCATCATCCTGACAGAGATGCTATGTGGAATTTTGGAATATATCAGACAAGGCTAGAGATAAGGAATAGTTAATATTTCAAGATGTGGTGCTAGTGAGATTACACCTGCTATATTGTATACATTTTTAGCCATGTTCTTTGTGGAAATATGAATCCAGTTGGAGAGCACTGTAGCCAAGGGCTCTGAAGATGAGCTGCAAAGTCAAGAGAGTCTGTTTTTCAAGAGGTGATTAAACACAACTGGGTTGCTTATCTAGCAAAACAGACTAAAAAGTGTGATTGCTCTCTTCATTTACGATCAGGGTCAAGTGCTAAGTATCAATTTGAAAGGAAGAGCTTTTTAAGCTGAAGGGCCATATCTGTGCAAAACCAGAACGTACTTGATCATGAATTCTCATAGGCTGGCAATCAAAAGCAAATTACTAGGCATTATAGGAGTGATGTTTTGCAGTATCCTTACAAGCAGGTGGGAGGCAGGAGGCAGACCTAATTCTTACTCATTTCAGGGTAGGGCTTTTCCATATCACAAAAGATGGTTTTTGAGATTGCCAACGGGATTTGTGATCTGGGATTCTGCCTGCATTTTTAATTTCTAATTTTATTAATGCTTGCATTTGAATTGCCCTGATATACAACTTTGGGATGACTATCCTCTTCTTAATGATGATGATGATGATGGTGTCTTTTGTTCTGTGGAAGCTAAAGGGAGCTGTCTTGTTGAGTGTCAGAAATAAAAGCCATGAGCTGTAGCAGATATCACTGCTTATCTCATAATAGCATTGAAGGCTGAATAATTAAGATAATGCAGAGGTGAACATTGTTGAGTAGGCTGTAATTGTTCGTACTAGGTAGAAGAATAGGTATGGTGACCATATTTAGGGTTGCATAAATTACACAGAACAGCACATTTTGGTGAAAAATCTAGGCAGACTGTAGTCATAGTTTACATGCTCTAAAACCAATTTCTGTTTTAACTAAAATTACTCTTAGCACTCACGTATACAATGAGAGCAATTAAATAAAATACCTCTCAGGAAACCAGTTCAGTTTTCCTTGAATTAGAGCTGTAAGTAGATAAAGACCTGTTCCAAAGTACATATAGCCCCAGTATATTTTCCTGTTGAGTTTGCCTATGCTGTTAATAGCACTGAATATAAATACCATCATTATTCTAAGCATGAATATTTCTTGAACATGCAGGTTGTTCAATATGCCCAGTGCATTGTATTTTCTCTTCCTACAAATCCCTGGCTGGGTCTAACAAGTTTTAATCTGAATAGATTTTAGCCATAGATTAAGAAAATAAAACATCATACCAAGATCAGGAACACTTCTAAAGTTGGGTCATCGAGTTTTTAAGAGCAAGGAAGGTATGAACTATATGAAATTATAAACTTGACAAGCTCAAGAGAACATATGTTCCATAAAAGAGTGTGCAAATGAAGCCCACTTGCACATTTGCTGCCTCATTAGTTTTTGACCCCTGTAGATAAACATGTATTTGGGGGACCTTTAACAGAGGGCAGAACTGGGAGGAGACAAGATTAAAACTGCCTCAACCATAGTTTATATTTGCTTATGGTAGAAGTTAATGATTCTTCTACCAAGTACCAGCGCTGCCTTGCTTAAGGAAAGACTACTCTGTCTTTTAATTACTTGAGTGGTAGTATAACTGGTGTTGTTGCGGATACAAAACCTAGGTAGGCACTTTTTTAATATTCTATTTATTTATCTTAACTTTAAAATGTTAACATTTAGTGTTTACAGTTAATGAGCATTACCGATGTAGTACTAGTCACATCTCCTGTGACCAGTAATAGTGATAATGTTCCTGTTGCAATGATGGCATCCTACAATTGTGTAGGTCTCTCTGAACAGTAAACATCATATCTCATGAACAATGCAAGTGGCGTTTAGGCCTGCACGGCTCCTTGTGATATTAATTTCTCAGATTAATTTAAGAGGTCTTATTATGATTCCTTAATGTTTCTAGAGATCAATAAGATTCTTGGATTAGCACTGCAGTTGGTGAGAGTCAAGATAGTTACATAAATTCCTGGAAGAAATCTGGCTCTTGACTTGTGATACTGCGGTCTATTCGATGGTGATACAGCTTTCCAGAATGCAACTGCAGTGAGAAACAGCCAAGCGATTTACAGTTTCCTTGCTGGATTCTGAAAACTCCTGAATCGTATTTTCTTTCATACCATTCTGTACAATCTGCAGCAAAAAAAAGTCTTCACCTTTGTAAACTGGTTACCTGTTATTCATGCTGTGTACTTGTTAAAATTTGTATAGATTTAGGGAGTGGGAAACCAAGCTGGAATTTTTTTAAATGTTCAGTAAGGGATAGATTAGCATTTTGCACCCCAAATGTAGTGGCCCCTGTAAGGTCACCTACTCTGAAGCACTGAATAAGCCCGTGGCTGGACTGTGCAAGGTAAGCTGCTGGTCTTTGCAAGAGACTTGCAAGGCGCTTTGTGCTTCCTGTGATGTTGTGAAAGCTCTCAGCTCCCACTAGAATAAATGATCCACACTGATTACTAATTAAGAACCTTGATTTCCTCTCACCCTAAGCATTTCTCTGAAGATACTGTATTGACACAAGAATAAACTCAGTACCTTGTTTCCTCTTCTATGCCAACTTACTACCATCACAAGTATAGTAGGTATTTGTCAGATGTTCCCTGGGTATCATGGGAAAGTGAGCTAGAAGGAGGAACAACATGAAAGAGTGTTAACTTCCATTCTCACATTACGGCGGGCTTTGGGCCTTTTTTTCCTTATGCTTGCTTTTGGGGGGAAGAATTGTTTATTTTTCCTGGGAAATGAGACAGGGTGATATTTTTCTGTTTAGGCTAAGTAATTACATGAACAGGCATGTTATATGCTCAACTATGTGTTTGCACATTCCACTAAGTTACCCGGTAGATCTCTTCTTTCTGCAAATGCAATGATTTAGGTCACTACTATAGCAGAATGACTTGTACCAGCAAAGAGTAATAGTTGGAAAGAAGGAGTATGACTGAATGGACAAATGTGCTGCGGAGAACTTCATTCTTTTCCTTTGCTGATACCTAGATCCTTTATTTATGAAAGATAGAAACAAATTCTAGTGCAATAGTTCTAAAACAGCAACTTCATCAATAATTTTTAGCCTTGAGATGATCAGGGTCAACAGTTAATATAGGTTAATAATTATTATAAATTTACCTTTTTTCCTAATTTTCTTGTGGCATGACAGCTCCCTAACTCTGATCTTTTCCTTTCTCTGAAAGATCTCCATGTAGGTCAGGGGCAGCATAGGGCAGCAGGAGAGGCTGCCAACAACTTCAGCTGTTGGTCCTTACATATAGCCCACTCTAACATTTCTCCCGAAGTGGTTGCATGACTTTTTCTCTTGTCTCTTCTCTTTCCCCAGCAACAGTCCCTCCAGTAACACCTGTGCAAAGCCACGACAGTACATGTGCTATTCACCCCTGGCAGGAGCTAGTCATTTTGCCCTCCACTGGGAGTCCTTCCCATGGATCGCTGGAAGAGCAATACTCCTGAGCCAGCAGGCTACCACCTGCTGGCTGGCTTCACACTTTTCTGTCTGCATCAGGCAGTTTTTGCCCCCAGAAGATGAATTTTACTCCATTTTTCTTCTTTTTCATCCTTTGTTTTGCCTGACACCCTAACCTCTGCCTGTCAACACTTGTTTCGCTGTTTGCCACTTTCTTCTTAGCCTGTTGTTTCATACTGCTGTCACTCTCAAGGACTGTCCCCCCTTCTTATGCCTTCACAGTCCCTCTCCAAAACATTTTCCTCCATGGCCTGTTAGTATCTTAACTTCCTGTGTTAGTTATGGATACTTAACTGCCTTTATGTTTTCTCTCTTCTACTTCTCATTTCTATCTTCATGTTTTTCTGCATTCACTCTTTCTTTCATTACAACTAGTGTCAAAGTTTTGTGGTATCTTCAAACTCTCTAAAAAAAGCTACTTCTAAAGCCCTGTCACTAGTGATGACCTGCTAACCCAGCATCTTACTGAAGCCCTTAATGTATCCTTATAAGAGGGAGAAACTAATCTCCAGATTAGGTGGGTGTGCCCAGGTTTCAGAGGACCAGATGCTCAGAGGTATTTTGAGTACTCACTGCCTGAGTCAGACACACAGAGAATCTTATTTTGTGAACATTTCTTTTAGTAGCCACGCAGGCTTGAGCTAATCCTTCCTCTATTTCTTGTTCCCATCTGTCTGGGGAATCAGGGTGTGTGTGTTGGGGGGGGGAATTATTTTTCATTTAGATCAATTTTTGACCCAGACTTACAGTACAGTCACAGAAAGAGTGGCACTTGCTTGAGTGAAGAGTGTGGGAAGCAGATATGAGCAGTGGGAAAGGAAATGAGTTATTTATGGCAGCAATAGCACCTAAGGACAGGCTGGTGAACTTAAGCCTCAGAAACTTTTAAACTGTTTAAATCATTGCTTATTTGTTTTAACAACATTGAGGCTTGCCCCATTTGAGTAAACAAAATTGTTCTTCCCCACTGTGTATTAGAGCAATGCCTGCCCTTCAACTGCTCTGAAAAATGTTACTCTGCCATATGACCTGTAGCAGAGCAATTTGCAAATGCAGCTGGACTTCTTCCAGCATTGGAAAAGTTGGTCCAACTTTTTTTCAGCTCCATTCAACCATGGAAAACATCTCTTTGTATGCTTTTTTCCTCTCTCTACTTCTTCCTTGCTCTTTTCTCAAAGGAAGAGACTACTGTGAAAGGTGAAATAAATCAGTTCCTGTGAGCTCTGATTCCTGGGCTCTGACTTGGGTTCATTAGTTCCAATATTCTCATTTCCTCTGTGTGTCAAGATCTGCAGATCTGAAGAATGGTTTGTTTCAAGTGATCTATTTTCCCAGAGGGGCTCTGCAGTGGCTTTTGGATCTTCCTTCAGAAATCTGTTCTGTTTGTAGTTGGAGTTGCACAAACGGGCAAGTGTTTTCATTCTTTAAATAAACTTTGCAATTAGATACGTAAACTTCCCTTACAGCATTTCACAGAAGTAGTCTCCTTTTAGATTACTTATCCATCCCTCCAGTATAGAATTCTAAACAGTCAGTAAAGACAAATGTGAAGTTTGCAATTTTTGTTGCAATAAAATCAAATTCGACTTAATCATGCAACTAATCTTTCAACAATAAAAAGTTCTGTTATTTTGAAAGAGGGAAAAGATTAGTCTTCTGTGGCTGCAGTATGTGCTCTTCACAGGGGAACTGGAGCAATTCTACTGAACTGCTGAATAGTAGTGGGTCTCATGCATAGATATAGATATAGATTGCATTCTGCAGACAGAAAGATACTAAGGATACCTTGCATGCCATTGCAAGAAGAAAGAACCTCTGAGCTCCTTACAGGACCTTAGGTAGCTGAATTAATTACTTCTTTTTGTCGTTAAGAATTGTTTGTGCCAGACAGTGCAAAAGAATAAGCAGGATGAACATAGATGGCATGGTGGCATCACAGATCCTCCCACAGTGCTGACTGACCCCTAATCTACTCGGCCAAAGAATGCAAAACTTCCCTCAGACTCCCTGTTCTTCAGCACTGATCTCTCTTTAAGTTGTTTTTGGACAGAAGTGCTCTCTCTTAAAAACACAAACACAAAAAAAATGGAGAGAGAAGGGGGAAGAACTATTTTATTTAAAAAAAAGAGAAGTCAAAACAAGATACTTCAGAACTTAAGCAAATATACACTTTGAAACACCCAAGTCATTGAACCAAATCCTTTCCAATGAAAAGATTCAATTTCAACATCTCATCATTTTCCCATAACTGCTGTTTCATCAGACAGATTCTTACCCAACTTTACCTTGACATATGTGTTCCTGCATTTATTATCGTTTTCTCTTGGGTTTAGATAATTCATTAAAGAAATCAACCATGACAGTGGAAACTGAATCCAACCATGCTGATGACTCAAACAAGGAAGCAGAACCTGCCCAGCTTTTGGATGATGAAGCAAATAAACAACTGCCAGTCAAAAAGAAGACTTCTTGTTGTACAGGCCTGAAGGTTTGGTGCCTTATCAATATCACCACAAATTACTGCTGTCATATGTTTAGAAATGTTGTTCAAGATATGATGTGGCAGATTACTTCATTCTTGTTCCCCCAATCTTTTCTGAAAATGAGCACACACTGGAGAAGGGTTGGATCTTATCAAACTTTGTCCTAAAGAAAATAGAAATTCCTGAGCTAACATATTTACTCTCAGGTTAGCCATACTTAAGCCTCCTCCTTAGTCACTCAAGAGAGGTAGCAATCTCCAGTGGAAGATTTCATCCATCCTAAAATAGGTGGCAAAGACACATTGATGTCTGGAGGCTGCAATTGTCCCCCCTTTTTTGTAGGGCCAAAATGGGGTGACACGACTCCTATTCCAGGGTTTTTAGCAAATACTAAGGTCTTTAGGCCAAGCAGTCCACTGATTCACATGAGTACCTGAGCTTTCAGAAACACACCGGAAGAGTTTAATTCATTGACTGAACAAAGCTGGTAGACTAATGAGAATTTTGCTTTCATATTAGAGCCTTAGGATTTATCGTTTCTGGCTGAGCTGTAAATACTACAAGGGCAGGATTCCTGTGACAGTGATGTGTTTGGGTCTGCATCTTGGCTAGTTCCTGAGCCAGCTTCATCTCAGGTTAATTCTGTAGGCTCAGTGGAGCTGTAAGCGAGGACGCAGTCTGCAAAAGAAAGATTAACAGAAAAAATAGGAAATTGTAAATTGCTCAAACATTCGGCATTGTTTAGCTATGGTACTGGGCAAAGGTTGTCACATTTTCTATTTTATGACTCACTTTTGCTATCCATATACACCTGCAAAAGTAGAATCTGATCTCTCTGGGAGAATTGTGGGACTAACTTTATCACCACGCACACAGGCAATGCTGCAAGGCAGTGAACCTGTAACTGCGTGTCCTGAGACTCCCTTTATAGAATTGGAGTTTAATAGACACAGTATCTTTAAGGGTAAAAAAGGTAAATTCCTTTCTACTTCACCTTCCTATCAAAGGGTTTTATGGTTTACATTGGCACTGTGTTTTCAAACCCAAAACACCTAGGTCATTTCTGTTTGTGTTTTCATGCTTATCTGCAGTTTGTGATTTCAGCCAGAACTCGAGAGAGATCCTTGCTGGAACCAGGCAAGAAAGGTGGTTCTCACTGTCTTTTCTGCCAGGCTGACTCAGCAAATATAACACATATCAGGACCAAGACCTGTACTTGCAATTTTTTTCCCTTCATTCCTAGACCAAAAGAGAATAAATATAACTATTTTCAAGCATTTACTGTCAGGATTGGCATTATTTCTTACAGTCTAAGGTCTAAACATGTATTTCTTTTCCTTACTCAATGTTGTATTGTATTGTAACTTTTACCCAGGGAGCAATAAGTCTATTTGTTTTTAGTCGCTGTTGAAATAGTTGGATAATATTTAAACAGACTTAGTTTAACTTGTTATCAAATATATCTATTTGCAAAAGCCACAATATGTGTTAGTGGAAGCAACTTTGAAATTACAAAGAATATTAAGCTTTCCTTTATGAGGCATGCAGTACACAAGCAACATAGCTATGATGTATATATTTAAAATATATCTAAACAGACATACATCCGAACGAACAAGCCTAAAGTACGTAACACATGGCCAGCGCAGAAGGTAGTTGTGGCTAAGGTTCGTGTGAGATTAGATTAATTTCAGTAAATCCCTGTTGATGGGGAATTTTAGCAGGGGCACATTTAACATTTCTGTGACATCTAGAAATCCCACCATTTCAGCTACCCAACCCTGGGCCTCAGCACTCTAACAAACTTCATCACTGAACATCAGCAAGGTAAGCAGTCCCCAGGGAGTTGTTTGCCACATTTTAGTTCCACAGTCCATAGGATTTCTGCCTTGGAAAACCTTTGACCAACAACTCAGGAAAGATCAAGCTTTCTGGCCATCAGGATGGCCAGGGCAACCCTGAACACAGGTAAAGCAGGTGGCTGCTCTCAGCCTAAGGTCAGCCCTCCTCAGCAGGGGAAACCAGAGCCGGGAGCAAACCTTACTGAAAGACTGTCAGGACTCTCCGTGGCATTAAAACATGTGAAAATTCACACATAATGTTGTCGCTGGCATTGGATTAACAAAGTCAACCCGAGTAAAATATATACTGTAATAATTGTTCCGCTCAAGTTTAAACTTATTTCATCTCTCTATGATCTGCTTCCCTATTCTTACCTCTCATTTTCCATCTTCATCTTTCCTCAGGTGTTTCTCGCTGCTTTGTCGTTCAGCTACTTCTGTAAAACGTTGTCTGGTACAGTCATGAAAAGTTCCATCACTCAGATTGAAAGAAGGTTTGACCTTACGTCTTCTACAGTTGGTCTCGTTGATGGAAGTTTTGAGATGGGTAATGGATATCCCATTACACAGAGCAAAATTTTCAGAGCAATACGAGACACAGCATCTGATACTAATTTTTGTTCTTTCTTTTTTAGGTAATTTGCTCGTGATAGCATTCGTAAGTTACTTTGGAGCTAAATTTCATAGGCCTAAAGTAATAGCCTTAGGATGCTTTATTATGGCTTTGGGATGTCTTTTAACAGCGATGCCTCATTTCTTCATGGGATAGTAAGTACTAAACAAGATTAATTTGGGTAACAGAATTTTGGAGTTAGATACTGCTTTCTGGTTTTTGAGCAAAAGCTGGTATATATTAAGTCCTAGATTTCCAAAGATCTATGGAATCCCATCTTGAATAAGACCCAGCTATCTCAACATACATCAAATGAAAACATAATTAATCATGTGACACATATATTACTGTACTTTTTGTATCTAGTTGGAAAAATAAGGTTCCTCCAAGGTAAAAATTCAACTTTAGGCAAAAATATGAAAATCAAAATGCTTTAATTTTCAGTCAGATTTGTTCTGGAGTAGAGACAGAAAAGGAAATTATTTTAGGAAATCATTATATATATACACACACATATATACATTTTATATACTATTTATATATAATATAACACAATATAATATAATATTATATTATAATAATAAATGTTATAATATAATATAATAAATATTACAATATATAAAAATAATATTTATATAATATATATAAATATATATATGCAGAATATATATATATATGCAATATATGCATATATGCATATACATATATATAGATATATATACACGCATACACACACACACACACACACACACACACACATATATATATGGCAGGAAACAGATCCTGATGAAAATCTTTGGAAAAATCAACTTTCAAACAAAAAAATACTGTTCTTTCTTTGAAAGTCTTCAGCCATCCTACCATACTAGTGCTATTGCTTTAAAAAATTATATAATCATCCTGAATGGCTTACTCTGCAAACACCTTATTGGGGAAAATCAGTGGTAGTCTAGGAATGTTGTATCACTAAGTATTGATAAAGATGTCAGGTTTATGTGGGCAGGAAAGTAAACCATTATCAATCACAGTAAAAGTATTAAGATACACCTACTATATAACCCACCTACATGATTTCCAGACTAAGTTGCAATTGGTGCTGTTCTGAATAGGATCTCAAAGCTTTGAGCTGGTAGCTTCGTACTGGGTGACAACCCTACCTGAGATATGAGTTTATTTATAGTAACAGGCAACTCTCATGCAAAACCATGGCTTCAGAGCTAAATCATTGAAGAAAACAACCTACAAAGGTGCTCATTAGAAGAAATCCAGCTCCCTGAAAGAGGCACCCAGAGCCTGGTTGCAGCCTCGGGCAGCCTATTTATGAAACCAGTTCTGTGCTCTCCCAGGGCAAATAGCAGTCCCTCACACAAAGAAGCCTTTCAGCTTCAGCGAGAGTTTACAGACGAACCAATGCTCATAGAGCTGGTCCCAGGTTTTCTTTCCTGTTCCACATGGTCATGGCTGGTTAAACTGATTTTCTGTGTTCGGTTAAAATAATTTTTGTGCTTCTTCTCCAGATTCAGAGAATTACTGTGTTCTGCTTATATATAATAATGTTTCTAGCCATAGCTCTGATACAGTGGAACTATACAGTGAGACATATTTCTGTTGCTTTATTAGGTGTAGTATATCAGTTTTAGGTGTACTTTTATAAAAAGAAAACTAAAGGGTACATTTCATCACAGTGGTGGATTGTGCACCATTAGATTTTTAGTTTCCCACTGCTTAAGTCAAGCTGTGTGTGTTGTCTAAACTGGGGAACTCATGAAGTTTCTCATGAGCTAGGGACTGAATTTTTCTGAGGAAATTGGTGTGTAGTATCTCCTGAGATGAACACTCTTTGTTTCGACCTGAAAATAAGACTGCATGGTCTAGCAGTCTAGTTTCTAGAGGTAGAAAGTATATTTTATCATATTGCTTTGCCTGAACTAACTGTACTTTGCACCTCAAGGGCTAGTATGTGGGAAGATCACTGTGCTAAAACAACTGGACTGCTTCTAGCACCTGAGCAGCTCAGCCATCTCCCCATAGCATTACCTGCACCTTGTAAATACACTCAAACAGTGCCTTTTGGAGATTAACTTAATCCACCCTCTGCTATACAATGGCTCCTTCTAAGGCCAATGCCAGTTAACAGGCCAACAGGTACCTCCGGAGGATGATTTCTCCCTTTCCCACTCCCCAAGACTAGTATCTAAGATAAAAAGGGGGACTCTCACTCCAGAGGTTCTCCTTTGCTCCTTGTCTGTGGGGTCAGTGTAGGGAGCTGGCTTGGGCAAGACCCTATATTTTGACACCAAAAGTTCAATCCTATCATCTCAACTATTTTCAAAATCCCTCTTGAAATTTCCAGTTTAAACAGCTGTGTCTTCTAGATGGTTGTTTAGATGTCTTCTAACTCTGGTTTGCTCTTTATTTTAGTACTTCAGTTTTCCATATTTTAAAAATAACCCTTTCTTTTACTCTTTCATTAACACTTTGGTCTGATATTAAAAAAAAGAAAATCCCTTTACATAAATAGCAGTCAGGTGATTGCTACATACTTTACTAATATTTCCGTAGTAAACACTGCTTCTAAATGTGCTGTTGTGTGTTTCCAGTTATAAGTATGAGAGGGCACCACGTACAACATCTTCTGTCAACTTAACTTCAGATGTAAATCCTTGTTTACTACAACAAGATGCCAACAAAACTTTGTTGGAAGTCTCACAACCAGGTAAGGAAGTGTAAGTACAAAGGACTGCTGGAAATGCATGCAAAGAGAATTAACCTCCAAAGAGATTTAGGGACTCAAGACCCAGGGAAAAAACAAACAAAAACAAAGCAAAACAAAAAGAATGGCATGAAGGGAGCTGAAGCTGCACAGCATTAACCATAAATGAATAGAGGTTTCTATGATTTCACTTATAAATATGGAGTATAGCTGCCATTCATTTTGCTTTGCTAAGTTCTGCGCCAGTGATGATCTCTAGCTTCTCAACTTAAAGATGTAAGTTATATGCCAGATAATATATTTAGGACAATATCAATCTGGCATTGTTTTTTAATTGGGGGGGTTTTTTGGAGGTGGGGGGGGGGGGGGATGATACCTCTATCTTTAGAAATCAAACATGATGAAGGTTAAGGTAAGTGTTACTAAAAGATATAATGGGATTGACAGCCTTGTCTTAATATTCCCTAAGGAGAATGTTGTTAATTCCTTACATAATGATAATCACTTTATGTGTTTAATTTCATGAGATTTGTCACCATTTCCCGTTCAACTATTCTGTTTTGAAGATATAACCCTCATTATGTGCAGGCTGTGAAAAGGAAACTTCATCATATATATGGATATATATCTTACTGGGAAACATGCTACGAGGAATTGGCGAGACACCAATAACACCACTGGGCATTTCTTACCTTGATGATTTCGCTAAGGAAGAAAATGCACCTGTATATATAGGTAATCTCAACATAAAACAACCTGAGAGGTTCTTGGCATAAGAGATAAATGATCTTCTGCAGAAGAAATTGTTCAGCTATTAAAGCATACTTGCATTTGCTTCATATGTTTTCAGCAAGTTTGCACACAATAGCCATGTTCGGCCCAATATTTGGTTTCCTGTTGGGATCACTATGTGCAAAATTGTACGTGGATATTGGATTTGTGGATTTAGGTAAGCAAATCAGAGGTAAAGTAAGCTAGTACATAATAATCAATTTGCACCACCGTTGGTAACAGATTCCTCTATATATCTGTGCAAGTTTTTACTATATTCCAAGATATTGTTGGAAGTTTGTTTTGAGAAGAAAGATGTAATTAGACAGGGGATGTATTTTAGTTATCTGCTTTAGGATTAAAGGATTAAATACATGCTTAATTTCAAATATTAGTAACAAGAACTCTCACTAAACAAAGATGTTTTACTAAATGCAGGTCTTAATGAAAGGGTTTTGTTGGCATAGATACTTTTCAGTTTTGGTGAACTACCTCCCCTTTCAGCTGGGCATTTTACAATATTTAGAATTCTTTTAATGTTTGCAATATATTTATATTTCTTTCTTGCTTGAATGAGAAGAAAATGCATGCGATCACTTCTGCAAAATGCCAGAGAAGGCAGCGCAACCTCCACAAGTAGTGATCATGGCCCCTTATCCTGTTCTTACACTTACACTTACACTTGGGAGAGGCAGGAACAATTCATGAGACCATATTTCCTGGCCAGTCCATCTTCCATTTCACCTGGCAAGCCAGGGATGATTGGGCAGGGTGGACGAGCAGAAAATTTTCAGGAGCTAATGCATCCAATCACCAGCAGCAGGTGATCCCATTTTACTGGTAGGAGGAAGAACGTGAGCTCTTCAGGATCCTATACTTGGATAGATGGATTATTTTATGTCTGTCCTGTGTTAAGCCAACATTATATTTTACCTAAGCATAAGGACATTGAGCCAGTTCTGATCACACAGTGAAAATTCTTATAATGTTGGTCCACCAACAAGCCTGAAGGCACATAACAGTCAAAAATACAACAAACTACTCTCATCTTTCTTGTAATACATAATCAAGTGTAATTTCATGGCTAATCTCACTGAAGTCAAAAAGAATCTACTTACTTAATACTGACCTACACAATTCGGGTAAGCAAAGGACAGTTTCATTAGAAATGTCACATCTTAAAAAAAGGATCCAATGTTTGGGGCTTGTCTGCCACCCATTTTGGATTCTTAAGTATTAAGTATTCTTAAGTATTAAGGACTTCTGTCTTGGACTTTATACCAGTCAAAACAGCAGTCAGCATGTGCCAGAGGAAGGCAGCTGAACCATAACACCACCCAGGGTGTGATTCCTGATGCCTTCATTGAATGAAATGTCTCTTATTAGATGACTATCTTTAGCATTGAGAGCCAGACACTGTCAAATGTAGTTATGTTTGCAAGTAAAGAGTGGATACTTTCAATTTATTCTTTTAAGTAACTCATTTCTGTCTTACTCAATTCTAGAAAGCATCACTATAACCCCACAGGATTCCCGCTGGGTGGGTGCGTGGTGGCTTGGTTTTATAATAGCTGGAACAATCAGTCTCCTAGCTGCTATTCCTTTCTGCTTCCTGCCAAAGAGTCTGGAAAAGCCAGAGGAAGCCAATAATGACAAAACTTCATCTGGTCTCCTGGAAGGGATGGGAGCTATGAGGAAGACACATACTTCTGTAAAACCTAAGACAAAAAAGTGGACAGCAATATTGAAAGGCAAGTGTTTTACACGTTGTATAAATATGGAAAACAATTGGTACAGTGTACACCAGGAATGTGTTCTGCCAAATACTTTGCCTCCCCAGCACTTCAAACTAAACCAGGTAGCTATTCTGAAGAAAGGACGTGTCTGCTAGCAATTGAAGACAAAGAGCACCTTCAGAACTGTGAGGATCATGCATTCATTGCATGAATGACAACTACCTCTAAAATTTTGCACTAAAATAGATTAGGATTGTGGGAATTTTTTTTTTATTAGAACCTAAAGAAAACATAAGAAGGTTCCTTTGGCAATAAGGAAAGCCAGATTATTTTTTGATCATCACAGAGCTCACAGAGACTCTGAAGCACCTTGCTTTTTGAAGAAAATACAGCAGGTTTGAATTTCAGTGCTGGCTGAGCAGTCCTTAGGCTAGGAAAGTGCAGACATAGAGTATAAGGAAGAGATGGTTTTGTGTCATCAAGAAAATTCTTCTGTCTTTGCTCAGATCTCACTGGAAAACATGCCATTGGGCATCTCAACCCTTAGCCTTGAACCTGTGATGATATTCATGTGAACTTAACTCTTTGCTGTGTGAAAACTCGTGTCATGTGTGGATCTCACTACAGGACCGAGGCCTTAATCAGCAGTTCTGTCTGCTTTTAAGTTTGCCATTTTGTGGGATTCTCTTCTCTTATCTTGATCTCTGGTATTTCATTTGAGAACCAGATGTTGCTTTTAGATATTATGCAAATGAAGATCCGTATGCTTTGCACTTGGACATCTGAGGAAAAAAAATTTCCCTAAATTTCATTGATTACTCACTAGCAATTATGGCATGCATCTTTCAAAGCCAACTCATGTATCCCTTCCTTTCAGATTTTTATACTTCCCTGAAAAAAGTCTTGAGTAATCGATTGTACTTTACGCTCTTGTGCAGCTCACTGTTACAGTTCAGTAGCTTTATCGGTTTCTTGACTTACAAACCAAAGTACATGGAACAGCAGTATGGACAATCTACATCTAAATCTAACTTTCTCATAGGTGAGTGACACTGCGCAATGACTCTGTGTGTGCATGGGGAGGAGTTCAGGCACGCTTTTTCTGGGACTGAATTCCTTGTAGAATAGACTGATGTCTCTCCTGAAGCTGAATTGTATGAAGGCAGCGTACAAACTACCCCTTTGGTGTCTGTGGGACCAGAATAAAGGAAGAGTGTCCCTGCACTCAAAATGTGGAATGGATGCGGTGTGGGAGTTTCAAATGTTGCAATGTCTGACGGTGGGTGCTTGGGGTGGAAGTGGGAGCCAAAGCCTGTATGAGGTAGCTGGGTGTGCAGTAGATTTAAAAGAATTAGACACTTCAAAATATCATGCCAGATATAGGGAACAGGCTGAGCAGGCAGCCACTTAGAGTCATCAGATACAACATACAGCTGTCTTGGACATTGCCCCAAGGACAAAAATCGGCCCTTTATTATGGTGCAAGTCTCTTATTTTAACGTTCCTCTTCTATAATCTCTTTCAGGTTTGACATCTTTACCTCCTATAGGTATTGGGATTTTCCTAGGAGGGTTCATAATGAAGAAGTATAAAATGAACATCATTGGAGCAGCCAAGTTTGCATTTACCATGTCATTTTTGGGCTTCCTGCTTACACAGTTGCACTTCTTTGTGGGTTGTGAAAACCATGTAGTGGCAGGACTGACAGTGTCCTATGATGGGTGAGTGTAAAATAGACAACACATTTTTCTTAATAGGAGTAAGGAAATAGTCCAAATTATACATTATGGTATCAAGGCTAAAATAGGAAAGCACTTTTGCATTGCTTAGAGGAAGTGAACTCCACCAAGTGTTATTGTTGTAGTTTTATCAAAGAGAGGAGTGTGAGCTTGCCAGAGTACAGCACTGGCAAAAGTTCAATTACAAACATATTAGTGAAAGTACATTGTTACCAATGTAGGTCATCTGGCTGCTACAGGGGTTGTTTGGCTATTTCTCGTACTTTATACCAGAAAGGATTTTCTAGCAAAGTGTGTCAAAACTTGGTAAAAAGGTGAAATACATGTAACAGAGAACATTCATAGCATATCTTGCACAGAGATGGAAAGATTGGGATATGCTAGATTCTCAGTCTGCTATAATGCAAAATGAAGCTTTTGTGCCCACTAATGATGTTCACTAGAACCTGGATTCAGAAGTTACTGGCTGCTTTTTTTTTTTTTTTTTTTTTTTTTTTTGGGGGGGGGGTGGGAGAATAAAGCCATCAATCCAGGGAATGTGTCCTAGGATAAGGCTCTCAGAGGGGCCCAGAGGCACTCTAGCATGGCTGTACAACTTCTGGGTTAGCACTGCCTCATGTCCAGCCAGCTCAGATTCCCTCATAGCTGATATGAATTTGTGGGCAGCTTCCTGAAGGTTTACCCTCAACTGAATAATCTGTCACCACAACTCATTTATCAAACCATACTGGTTCAAAGCATAAAATGTGGAACCAGATATGCAGGATGCAAGGAATTTTGACATTTGTTGGAAGCTGAGGATGAACTGTCTGCCACGTGCCCTGTACCTAACAGTGTCTTCACTAAGAACGCAAATGGTGGAACATGGAATATACTCAGTAAGCCCTAAAATGAAAGAGGTGGCAAACATATGAGCCATACTCAGTATGAACCTTACTCCAGAAGGCAGGAGATGAAGGAAGACACCTGTGTTACAGATCTCACTACCCAAAAGATGGCTGAAAGTAAAAGGGAATACTCCAGTCCTCCAGGAGGAGTTAGGCTAAACTATAAGAGGGGAATATTTCTAATGGTGAAGACCAGGAAATATAGTTTCCATTGTCGATGCTTTTTACCAACAGTTAAACAAACATTTGACAAGGCTCTCTTAACTGTTGCTAGCCATATCTACGATTAAGGGATAGCTTAGCTAACCTGTCAATGCCTTTCAGCTTTATTTTCTTACTCTTTTCTATCTGTACCTGGAAGATAAAATCAGTAGGAGCATTATTTATTGTAAAATTCTTTATAATGTAGTAATCTTAATATCAGTGGAAGTCAGATAGAATCTCAAGCAAAGAGATTGATACTGTAGAAACTCTATTATTAAAACCTGTGTCCTTGGCATGTGACCTGAATATCAGAGTACTGACACTGTCAGATAGAAGGGAAAGTCAAAGGGATTAAACTGACCTTAGCATTGAATTGAAAGTTGTTCTTACACCTGTCTAAACTTAACTTCTAAGCAAACCCATTCAGCACCATGAAAATGCCTTATTTTCTACCTGCAACTCTGACTGCAAATGTGCCACCAACGTGTGGGATCCCGTGTGTGGAGACAATGGAATTACATATGTTTCAGCATGTCTTGCTGGGTGCACGACTTCAGAGGGACATGGAAAGAACATGGTAAGAACTTCCTCCAGTTTGTGGGCATTTTTTACTAGCTTACTTTCTATATAACATCAGAGATTTAGTAGTGTCATACATTTAGAGGAAACCGAAGGTACTGAGGAACAGTAAGTAAAACGTTTATGATCTCTGGCCACAAATGTCATGGAGGCCATAGATATTTCCCTGAGTTATTACACATTAGGCTAAAAAAAACAAGCCCTTTGTTGTAGATGCTAACTTTCATCTTCTGTGGACTGAACATAGAGATGGAAAAAAAATAATTCAAAGTGCTTATATCTTGTCTGCGTCCGTTGCCCATAATTTGGCTTTCATAGACCTGATCTTGGCTGCTCTGAGGTTTTCAGCCAAGAGTGGAAGTATACTAACATAGCTGCCCTCTTCCCTGGTACAGAGCATTAATGTAACTTTTGCATAAATATGAACAATGATTTGAGGGGAGGCAGCTTGTTTCTATGTGAGACTCTGTCTGGCACGGTGGGATATGGCTTATTTTCCCAGATGGCTGAGCTCTGCTTGGCAGAGAGCAAAACAGTTCCAGTGCATGGATATACGGCTTCATCGCACTGTAATTCTCGTGTCTTCTGATGCCAGATGATCATCCTAGAAAATACATGGTCTAGGGCATTCTCTTCCATTCAGAGATATTTTTTTCTCCAAATGATTTTTTGTTTCCAGATAGATTATTATTGGTGCCTACAGTGATCTTTTCCAAGAGATTCTCTGCTTAAACTCTTACAAGTTGAAGGAGGGACAGAAGTAGGGCTCAGCAGGATCTGTGAGACTGGGACTGTTGCCTCTCACAGAAGCCAGCCTGTGTCTGTAGAGACTGAGGTTCATGGTGCACAGCTCCCCTCACCTCAGCAGACCTCCATGCCTCTCAGTTCCTGATTAAAAGGGGGGTTGTTGCTCTCAAACTCTCAATACAACTGCTGCTGACCTCAGAGCACTGCATGAGCTATGACTTGGCAGGTAGCTGATGCTTACAGCTGCAAGGTACCTCTGTAGCTGATGCACCAGCTTTAGCAGGAGAAACCTATGACTTGGGCGCTTTTCACAGAGATAAGTCTGCTAATAGGTAGTGTAACCCAGCTGCAAAAGACACCGATTCCTGAGCCTGCTGTTCGTTTTCGACTCCCCTACAGGGATGCAAAGGCTGAGGCCAGCCCTGCAGGTGCTCCAAGCACCTCCCAAAAAGTGGTGGTAAGTCCATTGATAAAAGCACAGTGCCAGGGAACATCCCTTCCTCCTCTGAGCACTGTTTGTAGGAAAGAAAAGAAGCTGCTGCTGCTCCTCTAATGTAAACGCGATAAAAGCAGGGCGCTTAGAGGCTGCAGCCTCCGCCTGTGCCAGGTGGTGGGATGTGTCACCACACTGGCAATGTCCCACCAAATCCCTCTTGTGTCTTTCAGCTCTTCCATAACTGTAGCTGCCTGGAAGCCAGCAGATCACAGTGGGGAAATAACTCTGCCACTTTGGGGCAATGTCCAAAAAGTGATACCTGTTCAAGGAACTTTATTTATTATACAGTAATACAAGTCATAAGCGGCTTTTGTTATGCCTTGGGAGGCATCCCAGCTTACATGCTGATGTTTAGGTAAGTAAAAAAGTGAGTATACACCAATGGTAGAGTCCTTCCAGCAGGAGGACTCATTTTTTTTTTTTTTTTTTTTTTTTTTAGAAACAAAAACTCTCTCGCAGTATAATATATTTTCTTTAATGAGTTTTCTCATTTCCTACTTGTTTGCAGCTGGTAGTATTAAACCTTACTTTGCTGCTGTTTAAGTGTGTTGCTTCCAACTCGTCCATAATGGTGTCTCTTATAGGTATCATACTCCTAGGTTTTCCAGAACATGTCTTCTTTCTCTGTTTGGATATTTTGGTCACATGGATTTTGAAAACACTGTACATTTGTCAAGATTCCTGGATGTGGAGTAGACCTAACAGATCATGCTCACTGGCTGTCTGTAAATTCAGGACATATGAGGCACCTATGCACATACCTTTTGTGGTATACAGGTTCAGGGATACCAGGATGCAATCAGAAAACATACATAAACTAGCATATACTTATCAGTAAACTGAAGAGTAAGCTCTCTCAGAGAGCTTACTTTTCTATTTAATGTAGAAAAATACATTAGTGGAAAATTTAATGAGAGCCCCAAAGGCACTATGTCATCCTAAATGAGTGTGGAAATCAGAATGCAAACTCCCCCCTCCCTCCTTCCTACTCATTGCAAGACAACTTTTTGAATGTTGTCCATGTTAATATTTGTAAGATGACAGACTGGATGTATAATGGATTCAAGATCAGTGCTCAATTCAGATGCTTGGAATGTGGTTCCCCACGAAACTGATGGACATACTGCCAGACAGTTTGACGTAGTTCAAGATGTGGCAGTTGAACAGTCTGCTTTGACAAATGTCATTTGAGAATAAAACGATGCTGCAATAATGCATCTATATGTAGCACTTCTGCCTCAGAGCAGTAAGATATTTTCCATCACACAAGTAAAATACTTCTCATCAAGTGAGAAAATTTGTGCCGGTGACTTAAGATAGCTGGGGGCCATATTTCAGTAACCCTAGGACAGAGAGTGTAATTATGCCTTTAAAATTTCATCACTTCAGTGAATGATTAGTAAATGGACTTTCTAAGAGATATGTGATGGAAAACAATAAATTGATTCACCATTCATCTCTTTCAGCAGATGTCAGAAGCACTCTCCTCCTGAGAGCTTCAGCTCAGCGTTCTATGATTAGGAGTGTTAAATCCAGGGGAAACAGCATCAGTTTAACAGGCATATCTAAGCACTAAGTAGGCAAATACATCTTATTTATCCCTCTTTCTTTCAGATGTGTCCAACCAGAGCTGAAATCTCTTGCAGTTGGTCTGTACACACTCATTGTGAGAATGCTAGGTAAGAGAAATTACTCTAATTAAGATGTTTGCTTCTCTAGCTTTAAATGACACCAGTGCAGCCACCATTTGTAAACCATATATATGCTTGAAATTGCTTTTAAATCCTGAGTTATTCCTGAAGTCCAACATACCATCGAGAGTTCACTGTGAAAACAACTGACACAATTTTGAAATGTTTTGGTCTGCTTATTAAATATTGTTGCACTTGGGAGCACTGTGTTCCAAAATGGAAATGAGTTTCTAAGCAAAACTAAAATATTATCTTAATTACCACTCAACTGATAGCTTTTCTCACTGAGGCATACTGCTGCAACTAAGAATAAAGGGAAAAGCTGTAATAGGACTTTATTCGACAAAATAAGAGATCTCACAGCAGAAAGTGCTGTCCCTGCTGAAACTTTGGTTTCATGATACACAAGTGCTTAGATTCTCTTTCCTTTTTAGCATGCTGCAATGTGCTTTTTTCCTTTTAATCTAAGGATTGCTAATGAGATGCATTGCTAATGAGATGGTTAATTAAGATGCCTAGACAGACAGGAAATCATTTATCTGTTTGATTCCTTTTATGTTTTCTTTGTCAATGGAATAGGAAAACCAGCATTTTAGAAATGTCGAGAAACGTAAGTGTGAAGAGTCAAGCCAGATGGATTTGCTGTGAAGCCTAAGATGTCACCAGCAGCTTACAAATGTCTACAGTCAGAGGTTGATTAGGGCTGTAGTCAGTACTGGGGATTTAGATGAGACATTTTGAGACCGAAAGTTGTACCTACATTTTGTCCTCTTGTATTCTCCTTGTCACACAATAAGCGGGGCAGATTATCTGACCCAGAAAATTTTCTGACACTATGCCAATGGAATCCCATTGGCATTGGAGCTTTGCTGGCCATGGGAAGGGGAAAAAAGTCTTATGAAAAAAGACCTAGCCCCTCTTACAGACTTCTGCTTGAGCATACCAGGACAGCAAGCGGCTTTCCTTGTAGAAGTCACGGCCATCAATTTGTGAAAATTTCTGGTGCCTTGGAGTGCAAATCTTCTGTACTCCCCTATCCCTCTCTGGGGACATCCAAAATGAACATTCCTCTTATGCCCTGGCTGCAGGACATCATGATCATCACATAGACCTCTATAGACAGATTATTGAGTTCACACTCACAAGAACCCTGTGCATGAAGCAATGTGCAAGATTATAAGCCTGGTTTTACAAAATAAATCATTCCCTATGTAAGAATGCAGGGTGTCTGTGTAGGAAGAAAGTTAACATAAAATACGATTCCAATATGTATACTTGGATCTGCCTCTTCATATCAACTGCTTTTGGATAGAAATATAGGGTTAGTTTAGGCTGTGAGTAGAACGCACTGTCGGTTCAGTGCTACATACACAGACAGACCAGCTCTCTCCTGTAAGAGCTTAACATTTGTCCTGAAAGCCAGCAGCGGCTCCAAGCACTGTGTTGGAGAAACCAGTGTGCTGGAGCAAGCAATGTGTGAGATTACAAGCCTGGCCAAACCTCCACCCTGAGAGCAGTTTCCCAGGAACTGACAATTCACATGGCATAGAGAGGGTGTCCCAGTTATTCTGAACGTCCGCACGAAGTACTTATAAAGGAAAGGAACATCTCCACACAGTCTCATCCTCCACCGATGCCGCTATTAGGGTTCACGATGGGACCTGCCGGAAAAAAAAAAAAAAGAAAAGAAAAAGAAAAAGAAAAAAAAAGGTGTCTTGAGTGTCTTGAGACATTTCTGTTTGTTTCATTGCAGCTGGGATTCCGGCTCCAGTTTACTTTGGTGCATTGATTGACAGGACGTGCTTGAAATGGGGAAGCAAAAGCTGTGGGCAGCAAGGGGCTTGCAGAATATATGACTCCAATGCTTACAGGTAAGGTAAATTAGAGCACAAAGAGTGAGTCCCATGCCTATCCTCACTGCAGATGATAGACACTTCTTGTTTTATTATATTATAACATATGGCACCACTGATTAAACACTAGCCAAATGCTAACGCTGGACTTAGATTTACATCAACACAGAACTCCAAAATTGAGAAGTCTTAGGATGACAAGGCATGTCAATGACAAGACCTTTATGGAATGAAATACATATATATATATATATACACACACATATGTGTAAAATATCCCTTGAGTTGTTTTAAAAGATCTAGGGTTGTATGATTTGCCAGTAAGAGAGGAAAGATAGATACCCAAATTTACTTTATTTGCAGGTAGTTTGTTCATGCTGGCAAGAATGGTAACTTTGTGTATGGCCACACTTGAAAGAAAAACAAATGAAAAAAAAATCACATTAGGCAACTGAGAGCATTGGTTAAATACAAACAAAAACTGTCTCCAGGAGGAACATTCTCTAGGTTTCTTCTTTTTCACTCAACCCTTGACTGCTTGTGATGTGTTTTTTATTTTTATATAAAATAGCCCAACATGGGGCTCTCCATCTATTTCTAGCCCTGAAAAAAATCTCAGACCTTAAATTGATCTCAAAATCTTTAAGAGCAAAGAGAACAGGATGGAAGTTTCACTCTCCAACTGTTTTCATTGTATAAATTTTTTAGCAGGTGTTTGTAATAGCAGTTTATGGCACTATTCAGAGAAAGTGAGTTTTAGATTTTTTTTTCCTAAGCTGCTGTTTTTTTTTTTTTTTTTTTTAGAAATTAAAGACTAGCACTGTCTTTTATGCTCTTCACAGATATTCCTACCTTGGCTTATCAGCGTTGCTAAGAGCTCCTTCCTACTTGTTAGCAATCCTTTTCTTCATACAGTTAAAGAAGCACTATCAAGCTAAGAAATCCAGATCCACAGAAAATGGAGGAAGAGAAGATGCTCCTATGAATAAAGAAGATAATTTCAAGAGCAATGAACCTCTGACAGGTTCTCCTGAAGCAGAAAAAGAATCCTGTATTTAAGGGGCCATTTAAACCAATGTCACTTGAATCAGGGCACCTGCTTCTAGAAACAGCTCTCACAATGCCATGAGTAACTAAACAATATAGGATAATACTTCTTTGGAAAGTGAAAGCGGTAAAAGACTTGTAATCAACAGCAAGAAAAGCTTGCACACAGGCACGTTTCTCTTTCAAGTATGAGTATATGTTCCAGGTTACCAATAACAGGTATAACAAGTTACATGAGCAGAGTCAAGTTCTCGGTTGACAAGGAAGGGAAATCCCACCTAGTATGACTGATAGAGCCGATCTGCAGTTAAGGGTGTTGGAGATGCCTGCTGGTGGAACAGCCACCTCCCCATGGCCCCACAAAACCTGCCGCTTGGATCCTGTGGCCAGAGTCCCACCGGGGAGCGGCAGACTGGCGTCCAGCTGCAGGGCTCGATTTCTTTAAATTCAACGCAGAACTCAAAATAAAAGCAAAACCTGTAAGTGAAGCATTCCAACCTCAGTGAAATAAAGTATCTCAACTATTTTCCATTGCAAAATTGGCAAAATTTGGCAAAAGCAATATTTTCCCAGACAACATTTTATCTTAGTTCAGCTGAAAACATTATGTGTAGCTATAACCACAAATAGGTTGCTATAAATGAAATAATTGTTTTAAAAGTCTCAAAGTTGTAGCATTGTATTGAAAGTTAATTTTTTTAGTTGTGACTATAAAACGTAAGAAATATTCTGAATTTTGTAGTGAAATTATTTTCTAAGGAAAATCTATCCAGTGAACGGCACTTTATCCAAAGTGGCTTTTATTGCTATGCCATGTAGTAACCAGCAGAGGACACTCAAAGAATAGTATTACCTTTTCAGCAACTGCAAAGGTTTGAAATACTTGTCATACACAAGGTCCCTCCCTTTATTAACAGCATTCATCTGGGTTGTCTTGCACCTTAAAACTTTTAGCTCAAGCCTTTAGTTCGTATTTTTAGAGTCGCTTTGTATATTTGTTGGTTTGAGTTCAATATGTTTGTAGCAATTAGCCCTGGACAACTGTTACTACTTTAAATAAAAAGATATATACTTGAGTATCATTTCACAGCAGTAACTGAGTTCTCTGGTTGATACCTCAAAACCGATGCTCAAGCTACAGTGGGATATGGAAAATAGATAATACACAAAAGCACATTGAACAAAATGCTAAGCTGAGCTGTTACGAAATAACAGTGTGGGTCATCATAGTAGTTCATATAGTAGTGACTACAACAGCTAAAAGGAAAAGAGTGAGACCTTTTTCTAAGTGAAGTGATGCTTACTGGAGGCAGTGTGTCTCTATTTATCAAGACTGCTATGAGTTTTTGCATGGGATTATCTAAGACTTGCACTTGCAAACCTTTTGACATACCCAGATAGAGCCCTAGGAATGGCCTGAATGAACGAACCACCTCACCTAGTTATCAGACCCTGGAATGAGTTTTGGTAGAAAAAGAAAATGCAGCTGTTTAGTTCTGCGTGATGTCCTCCACTTTGTCCAGATGACGCTTTATTCATATGCCTGGGTGCATATATGATTTCCTATGGTGACTCCAAAGCAGGAGTTTGGGTGAGGTACTTGAACCTAAGATCTGCAACCTTTGAAAACACATATTTTACATGTCAAAATATACCAGTTTTAACCAAAAACAAGAGCAAATTCTGGATGAGAAATTATGCAAATTATGCATGAGGAATCAATGCCACTAAAAGAAAAGGTTATCTGCCTGCAGCAGATTTAGGAAGCTATTTCTCCAGGCTCATGAGGTCAACAAAGTATAAATAAATGGGCCTCTTTGGGTACAGACAGGCAGATTGGTACAAGAAGGTCATAACCCGTTTATGGGCTTTTCCCCTTTTTTGTGGAAAAATTGTTCCAGTTGGAGTCAGAGTGCAAAACCAGCTTTGGGTGCTGTAGCAGTTTAGCAGCTACAGTACAGAGTAACACTTTGAATCGGTACTAGCTTTGAAAAAAATAGTATTCTTCCATCTGTCATTAGAAACTGCACTGGTAGGGCTTGTGGAGATCATGGTGGAGGCAGAGCATACAGGACACTCTGGTTGTATTTTGTCTCACACTGCAACTCTGAAATTAATTTCTGTGCTGTGCCCTGAGAGCACTCGGCACACGAGGAGCACTGCAAACCCATACACGTGTGCACGCAAAACAACAACCTCTGCTCCAAGGAGCTTGCAGCTGTGGTCTAGCGCAAGAGAGGCAGGGCGAAGCAGGAACCCTGCAAGAAATGATATCACCTGCTGCTCAGTATGCTCAAGAGGGTTTTGCAGGTTAGAGATTATTTTTGAGCATCTTTGCAGTTCTAGGAGGAAAGCCTGGAGCTTTTCTCTCTGCTGCTTTTGAGAGGAGAGGAATTACTCTGAGAGAAGATGTGCGTGAATGCATTTCAGTAGCAGTCTATCACAGCAGCCACCGCTTTTACACATTGAGGATGTGAAATGAAATACCCAGGTCTACTCTTGTGTTCATCACTGTAAATGTACACAGAGTTCCCTTACTTATCTCTTGGGAGAGGCAGGGCAGTTTTATTCAGGTGCCTTCCTGTAGGCACTGAAGTTTTGAAGTTAGCAGCAACGCCTCTAAATCCAGAGGGGTCCTTTAGGATTAACAAAGCTGAGAGCTGTTGCCGTAATTGTTTGATTGTTTCATTTGTTTGTTTGGGGATTTTGTTGTTGGTTTGGGTTGGGTTGGGTTGGGTTTTCTCTGAAAATAGTGTGGGAAAACAGGGTTTGTCTTTCCTATTACTGCACAGGAAAGAAGCTAGATTGTATCTCTCCCACTTAATAAAAAAAAGTTGATTTCCAAAAAAAGGAAAGGAAAGGAAAGGAAAGGAAAGGAAAGGAAAGGAAAGGAAAGGAAAGGAAAGGAAAGGAAAGGAAAGGAAAGGAAAGGAAAGAAAAAAATACTTCTAGAGCTGTGCATGCTTTGATTAAGATGCTTTTAGGTGTGCATCTACATTTTAAGGCACAGCTAAAACCCCATAAAACAAGTGATTTGTCCAAAGCTGTCTGAGGTGACATGAACTTATGACTGAACCAACACAAAACCAATACAAAATGAGAAAGGCACACGCAGCTTTTATGGGGTGTATACTACCTCATGGAGGTAATCCTAGTCTTTCTTACCCTGAATTAGATCCACAAGCAACAAGATGCACTGCAGAGACACATGGCACAAAACAAAGACAACGACTTAATCTGTCAATTTTATCTGGTGACAGATTATCAGCTGGTGCAAATCGGTGCATTGTAAATGACTTCTTCGATGATCTGTCCAAGTCGACAAATGGGCTCATTAGTGCACCGCTGAAACACTGTTAGCGCTCCATTGAAAGTGTTACAGATTAGTCCTTTTCCTTCTTTTTTTTTAAAGATTCGTAAAACATGTTTCTTGGCAAAGTGACCATCTGTCACATATTTTATCCATAGCAGCATACTATCAGAAGGTGACTTTAATCCAAAGTATATAAATTTTCTTCTCTAATAAAATTATTGAACTTTTAACAAATCCATTAATTGTATGCGGCAGTGTGAAGTATTCTGGCTAAATGTGAAAAGCCCAGAGACAGGCTGTGGGAATAGTCATGACTGCAGCGAGCGCCCGGTTGGATTAGGGTCATCATCCTGACAAAAGATATACCTGTGATGTGCTCTACCTACCCCAAGGGCAAACATCTCAAATTTAGCAGGCTCTCTCTTGACGCTTTCCAAAAGTGGCTATTCAGTTCAACTTGCTACATTCAGCTGGCATCTGAGCAGTTATCAGTTACTTTTCAAAGATACGTAATAGTGGTCAGTAGTAGCACTAGTTTTCTTAGTGTACCTTCCTTTTCATGTTTTGTGGAATTCTTTACTTCCATACACTAAGTATTTGCTGATATTCACTTGCAAAAGCTCCTAGTCTCCAACTATTCATCCTATTTTTTTATTTTTTTCTTCTTCAAAACAGATTTTGAAAGAAAGTTCAATAGCTGACTCATTTCTGAATCATAATTAATTTCAACCCACTAGTCGTATTTTAATCCTCATTTTAATGCATAGGATTTAAAGCTGTTTGTTGTTTTCATAGACTTTATGAAGGCTTTGAGTTGGATTAGAAACAGTGTGGAACGTAAGAAATGCTTTTGCAGTCCAGGTCTCACAACTATCATTTTTCCAGCCCTGCGTAACAATTCCCCCACTGCTGTAAGAAGTTCAACATCTGTCCCTCAATACAGATGATTTGATGATGGCACCATCACATTTCATCATGTTCTTAATATTCTCCAGACATTTAGAGGTCTAAAAGACCTGGTATTGGGTGAAATGTGATTATATCTTTCTGTTAATAACACTGCTCAATGAGAGATGCACTTTGCTAGCTTGCAATCAAATTGGACTTGTAATAAAATGCCAGAACTGGTTATATAAAGGACAACATACATTTCGTTGGAAAGAACAGCAGTGAACACATAGAACAAGTAGATTCCTGTCATTCCTAAAAAGTCTCACTCTGAGAAGGTTTCATCAAAGTAAAATATTTTTAAAAAAGAATGGGTGGATGGGCAAAAATTCAATACCAGAATGTGATTTTAACAAATAATACAATTTAGGTAGTACACTGTTAAATTCAATTTGTTTGAATTGTTAAATTCAAATCAGTGTACTACCTAGATTATATTATACCCTAGAACAGCTGCATTTGGTGCAGTTATCTTTCTATAGTGCAGAGAGTAGAGCTGAGAAGCCTTTGCAAGTCAGCAGCTGTAAACTGTTCTTTTTAAAATTTGAATTAGGTGGAAAAGAGAAAATAGATGGGAATACAAGGAAAAACGATCTATTACAATAGCCAGACTAAATTATCAGAGCCAATTTTTGACAATTTCAAAGAAAATCTGCAAACAATTCAGGCCAGTTGATCCAAAACGGCAAGCTCTCAGTAGGCTTTGCCTGTAGGATGGCAATCATTTGTGTGGCACAGCAGCAAATTACCGAACTGTGCAATTTCTAGTTGAAAAGGAGGAGAAAATCACGTGTTAAAGGAGTTGCTTTCTCACATGCAATTACCCTTCTTACAAAGTGGCTGTAAAATATCTTTTACATTGAGAAATCAATGACCAGCATTAGGTAATTTTGCTCCTTTTCTGCTCTCCAATTTTTCTCTCAGATGGTGACCTCCCAGCTCTCAGCAGAAACCAATAGAAATTCCTGTATTTCCACTACAGTTTCCATTAACCTCTGCAGCTCTTAAATCAATCTTCTTTAACGCTGTATAGTCAATACAGAATGGAGAAAAACGGAGCTGAAAGTAATTGTTATATTACAGATAAGCATTGGAATGATCTGATACGAGAAGGAATGCCTTTATCTTCCAAAACTTCAGTAGAAGAAATAGCTGTTATGCTTGCACACCAAAATCAAGGTAGCTATTTTTTGCTACCTTGAAACTGAGCAAGCTGCCTTGGGATATGGGATATCTGCATTCAGTACACTGTTCCATCACAGACTTTGGGGGTGAAAAAAAGCAAGCTTGGGAACTATCAACAAAATGGCATTTTCCAAAGTACTGAATACTTTGTGAGTCAAAATCTTATCTTTCAGAGTGCTTTAGAAAAGCAGTCTCCAAAAAGCCTACTTCACTTTCAGAAATGAAAAAGGACTTCTGCCATATAAGCATTTTGAGGAATTTCATCTCAATGACTCTTCTAGATCATAATATACATATAAGAAAGTGCTTTAGGAGAGATTGCCTATTTTGAGAACATGTGGCCACAAAAACTAGAAGGTTATGTTCCTCATTATTAGTTCCTCTGCCAGGTCATTATTGAGTTGCTCTATCATTGAAAGACTGGAAAAGAAATTGTAACTTGTAAGTTATTCAGTGTTTTGAAAACATGAATTTTCTTTCTATAGTCCCCAAGTTTGCATTTCTTGCTCCAAGAATATTTTTTGCCTGGGGATATCAGCTTTGCCACCGGAGGTTCGGCTTCTAATCCATTTGGTCCTGAACAGCAATTATGGGCACATCTTAGCCTTTCAGCTTTCATTATAGGTTGCCAGCCAAAACACCTTGCCAGAAACTGTAGTGGGTTTGCATAGCCCACATGGAAACCTGTGCAAAAAAGTCTTCTACCACTGCTGGGGGGTGACAGTGGGGAAACAATATGTTCAGTAACCACTTTACTGACCAAAATAACGTCATATATTTGCAGCCTAAGGCCAGCCCAGGCTTGATAAACATCCACTGTTTTCAGATGGATTGAACCTATTTATGCACTGGCACCAAAAGGACACTTAAAAAAATCCTAAAAAAATACAGTTCAAATGTTTTTGATCTGTCCTGACTTTTTTTATTATTATTATTATTATTATTTTAGAGAGAAATGCATTATTCAGGGGGGCTAGCATTTTTAGAAAATGCTGAGTACTAATGCTTTTAAACTCAAAATTATTTAAATTACTTAATATACGACATCCAAAAATGGAACTCTGCCTCTAAACTCTAAACTCACTAGTGTCTATTTGAACATGCAGACCAGTATTTTTAGGCATTGATAGGAAACTTTTCAGTTTCCCAAAGGCTGGCATTCTGAATCATTTCATCACCTCACTTGCTGTTTTACTCATGTACTGACATGTTCCTCTTTCCAAGCTAGGTATTCCAAAGAGCTACCTCCAGCTAATGTAGTATTATAATTGCTCATTGTAATCCTTCATGATTCATATCTTCTGCTGGATATGCAGAATAAAATTCTATATAGATGTCTATTTGTTGCATCTGGGAGATGACTTTTTCCTCCTGCAGCTCTGCCCGTGGGGAACCGGGGGGAAGGATAAGGAGCCGCCACCACCAGCACGGACTGCAGCAGGCCAGACAGAGCTGCACTCTCCTGGTTATCGATACGAATCAGCAGAGCACATCATTCCACCTCGCAGCATCACATCAGGCAGCAATGTCCTTGCTTAAGTGAGCAAAAATAACACCCAGGCTTTTTGTTATCAGGGAAACATCCTGAGGGACACAAGGAGTCAGGCAACCAGGGATCTCTGGGGACAAGCAGTGGAGTCTCCCATGTGGCTGCACACAAGCCCTCTGCACAGCACACCTGACAGTACGTCAAGGCACCTAAAAGCAGGTCAGCCTTGGTGGGCACATTCTGGCCTTGACGGAGGCTTCATTAATCCCTCTGCTGTGGAAATCCCATCTGGTCATAGCAACCAGAGCTAAAATCGAGTATGTTGCTCACACTCACACAGTTGTTATGTTTCTCTCAGCATCTCACTGGGTTTGTCCATTTCACCATGTCTGCAACAGCTAAAACAAGCAGTTGCTACCACTGGAATGGTAGAGACATTTGCTATAGAAATGCTTCCTAAAACAACAAAGCTAGAGACAACTCATAAGAACAACAACAGAAAAAAACAGTCTGAGCTGTGGGAGTGGCAGCAGAACTCAGTAGATGTACAAGAAGTCCACATTTAGGTGTTACCATAATACTGATTTTAGAGAAATATGAATAAAACATGGTACGTAAACGAGCTAATAGTAGCATCAGTGTCCCATTGATGAGATGATAATAAAATTAACATACTTTCAAATGAGATGAAGTCATTTATTATTTCGCATGTAATACAAAGAGCGCTTGTTCATCTATGGAGCAGTATGTCCTACTGAGAAACATAAAGCTCTTCCGATGATTTCTCACATGATGATTTTAGTGGAGAAGAAAACACTACCTTTTCATATTAATAACCTCATAGTGTAACTCAGCTGAGGAGATGAATTACTTAGGTATGACAGTCACTGACTCAGAATATCTCTGGTTTAAGATGCAAATCTATAACAATAGTTTTAGGAACACTTTTCAGAGTCAGATTTCTTGCATCATGTTTTATTCTGAGCAAATCTTTAGGATGCCATTAGAATAGTCTGTCTCCAGCTGCATTTCTCTTATAATAATTTGCATATATTCTCTCTCTCAGTTTATTCTATTGATTTACCAAAATCTGCTGACCTGTTGTTTCCTTGGAGTCTTTAGTGATTATTACTTAGTTCTTCACTAAATACAGTAATCACATTGCAGCATCAATAGAAGAGTTCAGTGAAAAAACACCACTTTGGTCCCGTAAGAAATAAACTGCAGGCTTTCTACTTCCAGTTCTGGCTACTTGCCAGAGACACATAAAAAGCATTTTTGGCATGAGCTTGAGCTAGGGCTCGGCCCAGAGCAGCCTCCCAGTGTGCATGATGGTTTCACGCCAATGACTGCAAGGAGGTGCTCTGCCTGGGTTTTGCTTGATCCGTAAAACAGTCCTGCCTTCACGAGGGAGGAATCATGTCTTGGGTCTCTTAACCAGAGACCACCATAGGGTTTCCGGACCTGAGCTGAGAGCCTCTGCACCCTGTGGCACATTGCTGGCAAATGAGGCAGGAAATCAGGCTGAAGGACCCATCTAGGCTGCAGTGCAAACCTCTGTGAGTCAGACCTCTTAGTAACAACTTCATTTAGAAAGAGCTACAGCCATATTCCAGACCAGAAGTAGGTAAAATGACAATATATTCCACAGCGAAAAACTAGTAGACTAAATCTAGTCTAATGTTGCCTTTCTGCTATTTTTGTTAAAATGTATGAAATGCCCTTTTAAATTTAAATTTGACAGTCTGAAATATTTTCTGTTAATTCAATGACAGCTACTATTCCATTCCCAATTTATTTTTGTGCCAGGATAGACAAGATTTGCTGAAAATGGGGACATAAAACTTGTAGGAAGGCTGCATCTCTGTAGGATTCATGATCCTAATGCATACAGAAAACTCTGGGTTTAGGACTGCTAGGGTTTTTTTTTTCCTCTGTGATAAACAACTAGAACATATCATAAAAACAGGTAGTCATAGGTCATTATGTCTGCTTGATTATATATTTAAAAGTCAGCAAATGCCAAATAACAACTCCCAAATAGAGTTCTGTCTTATATAATTATTCTCACAGAAGGATTTTTATAACACCAGTAAAGGGCCTATATGATAGACTCACAGCTGGTAAACACAAAAGTCATGTCCTTAAACCCTCTACAATATGAAAAAAAAAAAAAAAACCCAGCAGTTCAGCCATTTCCTTGTTGATTTGGGTGGAACTATTACAATTTAAATCATCTGCAGCTTTGGTCCACCATAATGTCAGCAATGATCCCTAAACTGCCTGGTTTGTGATCTCAAGTTACCCTCACGTATGTTTGTCTTGGTGTAGTTGAAAATATAAAGATGTCTTATAGCTTTCCTTTTTAACAAGTCCTCCGGTTAAACTTTAAAATATAGCCGGTTCCTCTTTCTCCCAGAGACAGCAAGAAGAACATATCAGCAAAGAGATTAACTTGTACAGCCACCAACTGGTCTTTAGCTAAGTCACTGACTCAGAAGAGACATATATGGAAGGAAACCACATCTGACAACATGCAGCTTCACCATGTGAGATGCTAAAGGGCACTCTGCTGCAAGGAGAGGAGCCAGACCACAGCTCCTCAACGGCATGTCCACCCAGCTTTGAGACCTTCAGCAGCTAATGGTCATGTCTGTAACACCTCCTTCAAACATCTTGGACATGTTCAAAGGGGGTCATACTCTAAAAGCTAAACTTCAAAAAGCAAACTTCAGCCCTGCCCATTTCCTTAGCATTTCCTATTGAATGGGTGATGAAGTTCCTTGCTTTGTGTGCTGAATTTTCCATAAAACCATTTAAGGTGTTTAAGCCATGAAATGTTCAGTTCAAGGCTGAGGCTTACAGCAAGTGACAACAAGTGCTAAACCAGGAAGCTAACCGGCTTTTGTTGCTATGATCCTATTGGAAAGGCTAGAGTAAATTGAACGGGATTATTCATATGTTTACGTGTTAAGTGTTTTTATTGGGTCATCTCCAGAAAGTGCAATCTTTGTAACCACTGTATAACCACTACCCTTGTGCAGTTGAGCAAATCAGTCTGAAATTGGTACCATTTCAGGCAATGACACCTGGCATCATTCAAAAATGGAAACAGATCTAAGAGATTAATAAAGAATAGAAAGTTCTTTTACACTAGAAAGTGCAACTTTGAGATATTTTTGTAGACTATGAAAGCAGGAATAAACCAACAGAAACTGCTGTGAAGGGGGTGCCCACTCTGTCAAGATGTGGGTCAAACAGTCTTATTCAGTGACGGGATGAATCTGAGGATGGAGCAAGTGACTACAGAAACCAGTACACTACCCTTTAAACGCCCTGGAGCAACGCCCTGGAAATCAGAACACTTGTTAGCATTCCAGCACACCAGTTCTAAGGGTCTATGCAACCTTAAATTGTTAGGTAGCAAATTAAAGCTCTAGATGAGAATAAGGGAGAAAATAATGCTTGCTTTAAAAACATGAATCTGCAATAATGGGATTTAGTAATTTTTTTTTAATCTATAATGTAGTTTCTACATAGCAATAAAGATAATCTTGCTGCTCAGTATCCAGTGCACTCCAGTGATGCTGAAATCTCTGCCAGTTAGTTTAAGCTGGAGTTTCTTTCACTTCTGTTGATTGCTGCTGCTGCTGTCCCTTTTTCTGTTTCTTCATCCCTGCTCTAGACCATTTTTCAAAGCTGTCTCATGCTTAGAGTTTCCCAGTTTTATCCACTTGCCTCCTATGAGGTTTTCCTCACTTGAGTTTAGCAGTTTGGCACAGAGATACTACATGATACTGTGGGGAACTAGATTTCTCTCTCTGCTTTGTTAGGCCTTTTGGTTAATGTTTCTGTCACACACTTTAACTGGCACATTCCTGCTTCTCTGCTATGTGAATCTGAAGAAGCACTGGTAAAAGCTACTACATTTGAATGACAAATATCAATTGTACATTCTTCTTAACAGCTTCAAAACTATCTTCTTTCTTTCTAATACTACCCATGCTAGTGTTTGTGCTATTACTGATTTTATGATTGTTATGAAGAATTATGTTATCATATTTATTTGAAAAAGTTTGCTACATCAAGTTGCAAGTGGGGTAAATATTTGGACATCAATCATCAGATCTGATCAGAACCTCAGTTCCAGTCTTATATCAATTACTGAAAAACCCTTGATAAAATATTACCTATTGGGAAACTCAAGCAATTAGATGCAAAAGATGCTCTCATTAAAAAGTGTATTATATAAAAATGAACATATAGAAATATCTAAACAACAGAAGTAAAAAGGAGATGATATTAATATGTCACCTGCCTAGATCTCTTCCTATATACCTCGTGCAGATCAGATTTCTAGAACTGCCAGTATTTTTGGCAGTAATAACATTGTCAGAAGGTGGAGAAAGACACCTTAACTTTCCTAGAGTAAAATTCTTGGGATTTATGGATTTAGGATTTTTCTTTAATTATTCTCTGCTCTAGCTGCAGTATTGGTATCATATGTCCTAGAGCAGCTTTCATTCCCAACTCATTATAACACATATTGCTTTTCCATATCTATTTACAGTTTATAATCAAAGCTGTGATTGCAAAAGACACAATGGCTAAGTGTCGTTGTCTTTAAGCAATAAAATTCAACCAATGCTATCCCCAGCACCAGGATCTGAAGAACGTGCTTTCAGTAAGTACCACTTAGACCCCCTTTTTCGAGGGCCTTCAATTCCCATGTTGGCACTTACATGGGATAAGTGGATGAAGAAAGATCAGAAGATCATTTAATATGGAGAGTACCTTGCCTGCTCTCTGCTCTGTTGCTTTTTCAGATAGAGGTTAGTACAGCTTCTTTATATCATGCTCCATTCCATGTCCCAGGGAAGTTTAAGACTAGGAAGGAAGCTTGTTTCCTAATTTTAGGCTTCTGCATAGGACTTTAGAGAGTAGAGAATACCCTTCAAGAAAGCAAGCAAAGTATCTGTGGTGACGGAGACAAAACCTACAGTGATTTTACTAGGCATATTTGCTCCCATTGCAAAGCTACAGAATGAGATCTGTCAGAGAAATATCACACCAAGTATTTTTCAGAAATTGTTTTTTCACAGTAATGACTCTTGGAAGCATTCTTCATTAAAGATTCTCTCTAACATAGTCTGTTCATGGAAAGATGTGAAACTTGAAGCTTTTAGCACTGTATTTCAATGCTTACTGGTTCCTCAAAAAAATGAAGAAAATCTATATGCATGTGGCCATTAGGATACATGTATATACTGTAGTCAATAAGATAAATCTGCCCACACCAAAAAACAAAACAAAACAAAAAAATTAACATCTATCAATTTATTGCATTAGTTCAGAGTAATTTTTCTTAAATCCAATACTGAGATGTGTCGCAAAAATTAATACACCATTTTCTTTCATTTTCAATCCATTTTGATTGCTTACTGGTTCTGAGCCAAATCCTGATGTCACTTTCTTATTCAGAAAATGCTCACTGATGTCCAAGGGGTTCTTGCATGAGCATGGGCTGGGGACAAAGTCTGTAACAAGGATTATCAACCAAGCAATGAAATCTATCACAGCCACTGGGCAAGTATAATTTGATTAGCCGTTTCTTAGGAAAGAATTTTATTGTAGATTTCTTCTTTTTAATTTCTCAAATGTATTCAAAATTATGATATTTGAAAAATTTTGGCAAGTCCTGTAGTTGGTCTAGAAAGAGAACTGGGGGTAAGGAGATTTGAGAATTCCCCAAATCTTAAAAACGTTTTTCCTCTGTTGTTTGGGATAGGGAAGGGAAGAGGATATGATAAAGTAAATTAAAAGTCAACGTTTTTTCCTTTGAACCCGAAAAATGTAAACTAGCTGTTATATTCAGTAATAAAACCTCTGTTGTGCTTAGTAAAACTGGCACATAGGCAGAATTAGAAAAGGCCTTGTTTCTTTTTCACATACAAGTTTCTTCACCATCCTCTGAAATTCTTGCACCAGGTAGAGTTTCTTTTTTGTTGATATTAACTGGTTCTTTACTGGTTGGATTTTCTATATTTTTAATATCTGTCACCTCTTTGCTGTCTGGTTTGAACCGTTTCATTATTAAAAGATAGAGTACTATGTATAAGAAACAGCAACCTGCCCGTAGTCCTGCAATGAGTCCAAGATAGATGTTTCTGGAAAAAAAAGCAACAAAACATGAGTAATAGTTGCCATTTCTGAGTGGAGTCAGGCAAGATATCAAATACAGTTAGACATCAGCATTTATTCTTAGCTAGGCATGTTTTGAAAAATAACAGACAAAAAAAAATCTGATTTTGAGTCTAGGCAGGTGCTGATCTGGGCCTACATTGCTAGCAGAGATGCTTCCTGTCTGAAGACCTTGTCCATGGACCACTTTTTAGGACTGGGATGGGAGACGTGTGCAGATGACACCAATAGCACAATATTGAGATCCTAGCCACGAGCATTTAACGTGCCAGCAAGCCTCTGTGTCCCTTCTCCAAGAGCATTTGGTGACCGTATCTCTCAATAGCAATATCCAACGACAACCTCTCACGGTAGACTCTTGCCCTGAAAACACTCAATGCATTTTTTTTCAGTCCTGTTTTTTTTTTTTCCCCCAGTTCTAACCCTTCACATTCACACAAAAATCTCCTCAGTTAAAGGACTATTCAGCTGGGAAACAGCCTCCTGGCCTGGGGGAAGCAGCTGTTTCCAGAAAGTGTTAAGACTTTAACTGGTCCAGGACGATCAAGATGTACTGGGGGTAATGGAGATGACTGAGATGCCTGGTACGTCGGTAAGGAGAGAAATGAGGAGGTGAGGAAGAGTGCCTTCACCTCCTCACACATTAGGACTTATTCTAGGGTTGTTCAGTCTCCCCAAGGCACCACAGAACTCCTCAGTGCACTAGGGCTTCATTAAGGATAGAGATTTTGGCAATGTAAAGGAGTGCACTGCTATGCTGTATGTCAGACAAGCTAAATGTGTCTTATTTGAGCTACTAAGGCATAGTCAAAAAAAAGGAGTTTTGATGCTTGCAGTGTCCTAATCCATTTCTGGACAATTCTCATGGGCAAAGGTATACCTCAGTCCCTGGAGGCCAAAGCTGCCTCAGAAGCCAAGTTCCCAACCCCTCGCAGAAGAGTTCAGCTTACCTGAATGCTTTTGTGTCATATACTCGGCAGGACCCAGAGCCCCCACAGCTTTTTGTTCCCCATTTCAAGCAGGTCTCATCTATTAAGGCACCAAAATAAATAGGAGCTGGGAGTCCTCCTGCAAAGAACATTATTATCACAAGATCTCAGATATACAGCTGCGAATTTAAAGTCATGGTGAAGAAATGACAAAATGAATCTCAGTATCAGTTTCTGTTGCAAAAGATGGGACAAAATAGCCCATTCCAGCTTTGAGATAACAAAGTTTGCGATTTTTTTTTTTTAAAAAAAACAAGTACTGAAAAGGAGTGGAATGGATGGATGATTACAGCATTATTATTTTCAGTCCCAGTTCGGGGGGGAAAAGTTCCACTTTGATAGTATTTTTATCAGAATTTTAACTTCTGTTTTTTAAAGAAATAATATAACCAAAACTTCTTTGTCAGCCCCTGGTGCACTGGTACCATGATATATTAATACATATTACATACGTATATAAATACATATAATATATGTTAATGCAGTAATATATCTATTTGGGTATTTTACAACTGTTCACCATTAAAAATGGTTAATTCAGTGCAAAGGGTTCAATCTAAGCACTTAATCAGAACCAAATACATAGCATGTGTGTTGCTGGACTAGTACTTAAAGATAGTCATAATGCTTTAATATATGATAATGAACTAGCTATTTCAGCATTCAGCTAAAATACAGAGAGTAAGGGAAAGAATAAAACGATTAAAAGGGCTTATTTACGTAAGGGAAATTTCGAAAGATTAAGGCAAGGTTGGCAAGAGGTAGGACACACTACATGTCTGAGGAACGGAATGATTATTTCTTGTAGGGCAACACAAGAAAGAAAAGAATAGACAGACTACATGTTGGCTGTAAGAAAAATTGTCATCGACAGGCAACATGGGTGTTAAGGACACCCAAACTAATCCTGCTTAGGTAGATGGCCTGGAACAAGGACATCCCACCAGCTAACTTTGGTTTCTCTCTTCTGTTGCCTACTTGAATTCCCCCCAAAAATGAAACAAGCTTTACCTAGTACTCTACCACCTAAAGTCTCGATCCCCACAGCAAAGGATTTCAAGTCTGGAGAAACAGATCTGAAACAAAAATAATACATTGTTTTGATGTTTTGGGGAACAGTAGACTAAGGTCACTACACTGATGACTGTGCTGTGAACATCCACACCTGCCCCATCCCAGGAGCCCTGTGGCTTACCTAGCACATTTCATCAGGACTCTAATTGAAAACATTCACCAAAGTTAAAGTTCAGATGATGACCCTCCTTCCATTGATTTCAGTGGATGAACTCTTGTTGAGCTACCTGGGAGAATCTTTAGGAACTACTGTTCAAACTAAGGAGAGCAGGGTTTAAAGACCTTTCTGGAGAGGATATATGCAGGTAAACCTCCCAGGGCCTCCAGCACTTTATGGAGACACAGTGACTGTGAGTTACCTGGTTATAAAAGCACCTCATTCCTACTGGTAGAGACAAGGCCAGTGTCCATCAGGTAAATTAGAAGAATTCACCAAAAGAGCAGAAGGGAGTGCTGAGCTGGCCTGGGGGCAGACAGGAGGTTGGTTCTGACCTGTCCATTTCCCAAACTGCAGTTTATGCTAGGTCAGTATATCATATTTTCTTTCCAGCACTATTATTAATAACCGCTGATTATATGCACTAGCTGCCTGACAGTTTTTCCTAGTAAAGTTAACTTTGTCCATAATCCAGGCAAGCTGTACTAAGAAATTCTGCAGAAGAATCAGCAGTTTAGGGAAGCGAAGTTAGCTAGTGAGGTGCTCTACCTCCTAAAGATTGTAATTCACTCATAAGCACGAGTGGAAAGAAACTTCTATGTGAAAGGCACAAAGTATTTTCTTTTCTTCTGACTATAACATAGCAGTTTTGCTTGACAATCAAGGGAACAAAAATTAAAAATTATCGCTGATAACATAATTCTTTTTATACCAGCTCTATAAAAATAGGCTATTGAACTTTGCACAAATATCCATAACACAGACAAAATTCAGAGACAACAAAGCTTTTTGGTAAACCTCTTAACAAAGGTGAATGTTTTTCTTTCTTGAGCAAGGTGAAATGTATATCCAGTTTGGAAATGAGTTAGCACCATATCTTATTTCAAGTTCATTGCTCTATTAAATACATCCCTCTCAATTGGAAGTAAAATCTAATGTAAAGTCTATGCTGATTCAGTAATCAGCATAAGGCCTACCCATCATTCGAAGTACGTACTAGGCCTTAAATTGGAATTAAGTGGTGGATTAGATGTTCCAATATCTCTCCAAAGAGAGGCAGATTTTAGAGAACAGGAAAAGACACATAACCCCAATTTCCCCAATTTGATCAAAATGCCATTCCTCGGAACAGGAATGAAATGGTAGATACTGTACTTTGGTTTCTCTTCCCCAAACTTTATGGTCAAGGTAAGGCAAAGTTTTTCACCTAAACATTATCATATATGTAGGAGTGCCTCCTAAGCATAAAATAAATGCACATGCGGCCTGTAACGCTAAAAAATAGGGAAATGTTTTGGTACAGCTTTCTCTTTGGCATTGTCCCAAAACTGCAGAGGAATTGCCAAGTCCATGCGCATGTCCTTCCACACAGCTGCAATTGTGAAACACCTGAGAAAAGATGAGAGGAAGAATTTATTTAATCAGAATTCAATGTATCCTGTGTACTACCTGTTAGGAGGTAGATTTTTCACTCCATGTAACAGGCAGGCTGTTGTTTATGCTGAAAGAACCTCCTAATCTCCTTTGCAGACTGATGGCCAAGTTCACTGGTATGCTCCAGCCGCTCTAAGCTGCTCCAGAGACACAAAGCAGCTGTGATTCTGGTTTCAGCCATGCTGCTGCTAGGACAGAAAGTGCTCTGTGTGTGCTGAAATTGGGCCAAAGCTATAAAATTCAAATGTGAAGTCTGAAGCCATACTGACTGGGGAATGACATGAAGTACATGAACTAACAATAAAGGTATAGATATGAGCCTGAAAATGCAAACATGGGTATTTATTATGATGTATCTAAATCAGCGTTTGGCCTTGGATTGAGAGTGGGCTGTGTCATAGCCATGAAGCCAGCAGGCAATGAGGGTTTGAAAGCCAATTCTACTGATACGAAGCATGAGAATAGGGCTATGGATGTTACCAAGGCAATACTGTCTTTTTCAGTATTGTTGTAAGAAGTCATTTATGCTTCTGCCAGAAGACATGGCCATTCACAAAATTAATATGACAATTTTCTTATTTTTCATTGCTTTGCAGAACTTAAAGGAATTTTCAAAGCTATAGAGTAAATTATTTGAATTGAGAGGTATGACTAAATCCCTCAAACTACTTTGAAAATGCAAACTGATGGTCTAACATTCAGCATTTGCCATAGCATCCTTAATTTACAGCATTTGGAAGTTCTTATGATGGGTATGTATAGGCTCAGACTAGGGTTCTGTTTTAAGTATTGTATGTGTAAATAGGTGTAAATGTATTTGTAATGTAGATACATAAAAATGTAACATTTGTAAATATATTTGTAAATGTATTTGTATTTTTTATATTTGTACATATATTTGTAAATTATATATATTTAAATATTTTCATAATTTAAATATCTGTTTAGATATTGTTTCTGGCTATAAACATGATAACATAAGACCTGAGGCTGAGCTCCCTGTAATGAATTCCCTGTAATGCAAAGCCTTTTCAAACTATGGTCCTGACATAAGGAAACCTTAGTTCAGCCACCTAGTTTTCATAAGCACTTATCCTCAGCAGGGCTAAGGCTAACCTGTCAACTGCTCACTGAAGCGGGCCAGGACCTCTTACATGATCTGATGGTGATGCTCAGCTTTGAGGGTTATAAACTGCAGTAGAAAAGCAGCAGCAGTTACAAGAGCAGCAATATACGAAATTAGGCAGATGATCTACTCATGCAGTGTCATCTTAACTGGCCTTAACATGAATACAGACCTTGCTAGCTCTTTCCAATGTAATTTGCAAATGAAAAAAACATTTCCTAGGGATTTGGACCTACCTTTTCCAAATTCAGCTGTGGCAGTAACAGCAAACCAGTCCCTGACACTGTTAATGTCTCCAGCAAGCAGTGCCAATGAGCACTGTCTACTTCACATTGGGCACAGCGAACTGTTTTATGCTGCTGATCTGAGCCAAACTAGCTAATCTGGCCTAATGTGAACTAAAGATTGCTCACACAAAATGCTCCCCCAATAGATCTTTGGATCAGCTGGGCTTTGAGGATGCTCCTTTGCCCATGGCCTAGATGACTTTAATTTAAGTGATGGGGCCTGCTTAAAACTTTGCAGGCAGTTTAAGCAGAGGTGAGCACAAAGGCCTGCATTTATGTACAGTTTAGAGGTATGACTTATTTAAGTCAGCACAGCCAGGCTGACTGAATCCTCTGTGCAGCTGCTGCCCCACTGCTATGGCCGCTCAGGCCATTCATACTGGTTCATGAAATCCACACTCACAATTTTGTATAGTTCACACCACATGAGTTCACACCAAAGGATTTGCTGATAGAATGACAAAGGTAAAGGTCTTCGAAAGCAGACTGCTCTTAGCTGTGTTGGACCTATGCAATAAGAAATCTACTGAAAAACTTAAAATTAAATTTATAGTCATCTGGCTGAGAAGAAAATCATTTAAGTTTCAAAAATTTAAAATAAAAGTATCCAAGACATTTTAGTCAAGAGTCTGGCAGGTTTACAACTCTCCTGGGTGGCTTGCTTGCCTCCTCCTAACTCTTTTAAAAATCCTGCTTGGAACCTTGCATTCACGCAGTTACTGCTCCATGGTTAAACAATACAGAATGGACATCTGTCTCCATGGTGTTTCTTAATGCAAAAGCCAAAAAAATGAATGGATTCAGAAATTCAGATTGCACAAATAATCATCCGTCCACCTATGCATTTACCATATCCTTTCCAATTCCAGTTGACGATTTACACCCGGCAAAGCAGGCTGTCATGTAAGTGATTCCATTGTCCCCACAGACAGGGTCCCACTGATTCATCTTGCAGCTGCAGTCTGCATTGCAATTGGCTATGAAGCTGTTTTGGGGTGAGGAGAATTGTTTTAATCTACAAGAAAAGATCAGGAAGAAACAAAAGAATTATGTAGTTGAGTTATAACTTCAGATAAAATATCTGAGAGTAGGTAAGAAAAAATGAGGAAGTGAAGCAACACTCCTGGACAGATATCTACCAGCATCCAACAGCATCCAATACTGTGAAGCTGTTTTAAGGAGCCTCAGCTAGTGTCAGCTAAACCAATGTTCTCTTGAGAGCTCACCTAATTTTATCGTGTATTATCAGTTTTATGCACTATTACTGAAAAGGTGTATAATTGGCAATGTAGGAGTATTCTTGGCTTTATTAAAGGGTAGGAGACCATGAATAAACACAGACTGTGAGGGAATATTTGATATTACTTTTTCATTTGAAAATTCAGTCCAAGAAAAAGAAAATCATACCCCAAATCTCTGTCACCTGTAGACTAGCCATGCTCTTCTGTAGTAGTGGAAAGTTTGCTATATCTGCATGTTGGAAGCAGTGGTATAATACTTTCCATAAAAATACACCAGCAAGGTGCCCCCGACATGTTATCTGGATCAGAGCAGGTTAGTGGCAATGAAAGCCAAGCTTGTCCGAGGGGGAAGTGGTACTTCTGTCTCAGCTCTGACCACATGCAGCAGCAGCTCTGCACCTAGGCCAGGTCTGAGTCATTTCTTATCAGATCTCATTTCTTATGGTACCATTATCATGGACTTTTATGGCTTTCATTTTTATTAACATTTCTGTAAGAAACCTAACAGAGGCCCAAGGTGCTAAGCTAAGAGGATGACAATAAAAACTGAGAACTGGAGTGTCCAGTGGTTCTGTGGGCAAAATAGCAGGGTTCAGTTTTCAGAAAGTGTGAAGAGCTCACAATCCGCAAATCACCCAAGTTTAAAGTGTCTTACACCCATAGACTTTAAAAAAAGAAGAAAAAAAGAATTCACAAGTTAAAGTGTTGAAATTTTTCCTTTTCTTTACTCCTACCCTTCAACACAGAATAAATCCCATGGGGACTATATTTCTCCTAAGTTTTTTTAGTATGGAAAATAACTGGCTTCCTTTTAGCCTTTGCTGTGATATGGTTGGTCTTCAAACCATAAATTGTTAAACTGGTGAAACAGTATGCGAGTCACTTGACCAGAAAAATCTGATTAGATGATACAGTTTTTCCAGTCCCTGACAGCTTGGAGTGGCTGGAGAATTTAATTTCTTTTTCAGTATTTATTATCTTGATATTTCTGGCTTATTCTTTCGTTCTGTCTACAGTATCTGATACTGCTCTCTACCACAGTGATCACCACTGGTCAAAATCGACATCTTTTGCATAACTAACCTCAAAGCTGAACCAGGTTTCAGGTTTGCCAAGATACGTAGATATTTCCCTGAACGTACGCTCAGTTTCAAGAAACATAGGCCTGAGTTTCTATCTGAACTGAAAATCCAGCAAACTCTGCTGGATTCGCTCAAATCCTTTAAAATCCCTTTAAAATTGTCAGACCAGATCGAGCTAAATTTACATAATGAACAAAAGGTTCTCAAGAAGGTGTGACCATGGCCCTGGTTAGGGAGGGGGAACTTCTGTAGGGGCAGCACATGTTCCTCAGGCAACGAATTTCTACCTTCCAGTAGGGGGGAAAAAAAAATAGAACCAGGTAAGTAAGGAGCTCCAGATATGAAGGGAGGTTGGTAACCACTGGAGCAAGCTAATAACTACTGAGCTAGAGGATGGTCCCTTCTAGAGGTAAAGCCACTGGGGTGGCTATAAGGAAGCCACCTTCAACACTTCTTATAACTCCCACTCCCGATGTGACAGCGGGAGGCCAGCTTTAAATTAAACCTTTGAAATAAAATATAAATATTTCAATTGCCTGAGATCAATTTAATCTTAGCAAGTGATTTGCCAACGTACAAATGTACACTGCCAGTAACCAGCAATAAATAATTTCAAAAAAAAGCCCATCTTAACTGAAACTTGAAAATCAAAGTCATAGTAGTCTGCACATCCCCAACACTAGGTATCATTTCAGCCTGTCAAGTCTATTTTAACTCCTAGGATCCTCTTGCATGTCTCACTAGGAAGGGAGCAATGAAATGCCGTAGTCACAGCAGCTGCGCTGTCTGAGCTGAAACAGCACTGATTGACTCTAGCAGATAACCTGGTACTCTTTGATTTCAAAGACAAATTAGCCTTTAAACGTACAAATATAGATATATCTTTTATACAAAGGCTATGGCAATAGGCTACAGTAAATCAACAGGGAGGCTATATTTCAGAACTCATCCAAATCCCATTTAAAATGTTTTCTAAATTAAAAAGCTTTTAGTGTAGATGAGATTTTGAGTCCAGATGAGATTTTGAGAGTAAAAGAATTCAAGTGCATGCAAAATATTCCGAACAGGAGAGGAAACAATTATGGCAAGGGACATAACCAGCATAAACCCAGGGTTATACATACCCAGAGTAGGGCGCTGTCAGTCCAGCCACTTGGAGCACCTCACAACTGCACGTAAAGTACAAGAGATTTAATAGATACGCTATTATAAAGGTGACGCATGCAAACTTTGCCATTCCAGTTACATGCAGTTTGAACTTCTTAATCAGAAAGCCTCCTAGAAACATCCCCAGGATTGTGATGGGTAGAAGTATCACACCTGCAAATAAAAGGTAACAGGAAGATGTTAAGAGCTACTACTTAAACACTTTTTGGAGTAAATATCTGATACTAATAGTTAAAAAAAAAGTGTGGGGGGGGGGAAGGAATACCCACAGTTATTGACCTTTTCCCAGACTGGTCCTTTGAGATTCTATGAATTTTTCTTATCTTTAATTTTTGTTATACCTACTCCTGTTACAGTTTTAAAAACCTTAGTTCCCCAATACTCCCTACTCTTCTTATTGTACTGTTGTTAGTACATATACTGATGTAACAGAACTTATATAGGTGCCGGCTAGAAAACAGAGTACGTAACATAAATGTTATAGCTCTTGGGAACTTCATCTAATGTAAACTATTCTACTTTCTGAAGATTATCAAAAAGTCTCAAAAATAGAACGTGAAAGGAAGGAATGTCTGGTTTTGTATGAGACTCTGTTGTGCTCTGAGACTGGAAAGATTTGCATTTAGATTTAATATCTGTTCAACGTTTCACAAACTCCAGCCTAATATTTACATGCAAAATAGAGAGCTTTATTTTTTTCTATTGTGAGAGCTTTGTCTTTCTCTGCCTGTTTTTTCTTTTTTTTTTTTCTTTGGGGGGGGTGTGTCATGTTGTTTTTGTAAAATTTTTCCCGCACCCAGAAAAGAGAGAGAGGGGAAAAAGGTTCTTTCCACTTTTCTACTTGACTCACAGCAAAAGCAGACCTGCTTCAGACTAAAGTAATGGAATACGAGTTCTGCAATGTCCGCAAATACCCTAGATTTCTTGGCAGGTTATGAGACCGTGTTTACTCAACTCTGCAAGGTATTAATATTATTCAGCTTTCTCTTTTGTAGAGAACTAAGATGAAATTATTTTTGAAAGGAGTGGCAAATAAAAGAAGAATTTTGAGATGTACAAAATGAAATTTTACACTTTGTTTTTTGATTGTTTATATGTTGTTGATTGTTTCATAAAAATTGCATTTGTAATCAAAACTGAAGACCATTTGAACCAAGCTGTTATTCTGGAAAGAAAAATCAGATATTTCTTTGAACATTTTTGAAATTAAACAATCATGGTTCTTTTAGTTGTTACTTACTTGCAGCTTATGTGGGATTTGTCTTCATGAAGACTAACACAAATTCACAACCCTAATCTCATTCTTTGGGAAAAGCTTCAACTGAGAAATTCACCTAGTTTAATAATCCACTAGCTCACTATCCTAGGAATACCAGGAAAATTAACACTTAAATTAACATCCACTTTCAAAATACAGTAGGAAACTAGTAAACCTCTACGGTTCATTTTTTTTTTAACTAGAAAAAGTTCACAGAAAATTTCTCCTCTTAAAATAGAGAACAAAACAACCACAAATCTTCCTTTTTCATTTTAGAATAAAAAGAAGATAGGTACCTACCAATTAGAAAAATGGCTCTTGCCACTGATATATTGAATTGCTGCTCCATGAACTTTGTCTCATAGGTTATCAATCCAACAAGAGAATTGTACTGCAAAATAGTGAGGAGCACATACACCAGGAAAATTGGGTTTCCAAACAGCTTCTTCAAAGTTGGTAGGAAATCTGCAATGGAGAGGTATATGCTGTACACCCTGCTAAACACAGAGAAGAGTTGTTTTGGCATGTTAGCTAATAAACCTAACCTTGATTTAATTAATAACAGGATATAATCAACATATATGTTTGCCAAAGTGAGAATTTTCCCCATTGCTAACACATGATTTACAGAGTTACTGCTGCATAGAGCAGTAAGGCTGAATGGTATGGTGGGTGCTGGACTGGGAACCAGAAATCCCAGATTTATCTCATGTGTGACACAGGACTATTCATCAATCCAACACTGATCATCAATGCCCAAACAGGACAGTGCCCCAAGATTAAGTTTCTCTGTTAAATACTAAGCAAAAATTTTGTTGCCTAAAGCAGAAGCCTTTGCAAACCATGTGAGAGCATCACACACAGTACCCAGGGATGACATTCAGAGAAAAGGATTCGGAGCACCCAGCCCAGCGAAAGGCAGGAAACCTTGATTGGATCCTGATTATGGTACCTAACGCCATAAAATTAAACAGTGAAGAAGAAAAGCTTTTTATTAGTCAATAGTCTACCTGTTGGCACACTTGCCTAAAAGATCACTTCCGCTTCCGCTCCTATCCACTAACGGGTGCACATGCATACATACGAATAAAGCTCTTGTGGGATCGAGTCCAGCACTGGGCACATGGTTCTGATCTTACCTACATTAGGTTAATTTATCCAAGTCGGCATAACTGAGCTCATTTAGAGGAACCATGAATGAATGAATGAATTCAGTGAAATGCCACCAACTGCTAATGGGGTACTTAGCCCCAAATTTCCCTCCCATACGTTGGTCTCAATTAAAGAGAAACCTGCCGATAGTGAATTGCTCATTGATGATGGCCTGGGATGTTTTGTGCCCTCCCCTTTCCTATGGTTATAGCTGTAATACATCATATGACACCTATTGTGTTGAACTGGGAAGTGCTCAGAGCAACAGCATGAGCTTCTTCCAACTGTCTGACACAGCAGGAGGACTAAAGCACACCCTTGGCACTCAAGTAAAATATTACAAGTTAGAGAGAGCACTGTTGTCCGTTCTTTTCACTGCATTAACATGCATTTTGCTGGGTGTTGCGCAAACCCCTGCTCAGCTCAGAATCAACCCATGGGAGAGAATTCACGTGCAAATGCTTGGACCATAATCTTTCACCTTTTACTGCCTCAGAGAACTTTAACTGTGGCTGAGCTGGGGGCTCTATTTTACAATGATCTCCCTGAACAGACACAGGCAAATGACCGATCTTTGGATTTTCATCCTCTCCTTCTTTTGGTAAGGAGTACGGCAGGAACCAGAAAGGCAATGACGCTATGAAGCTGACTGCTCCACAGATCAGTAATCCAAGCCACCAGGCACCAACCCAACGAGTATCCTTAGGATTTATACTGATGGCATCTATGAAATACAGAGAGACAGCAAAAGAGATTAAATTCAATATAAAGCAATTAGAAATTACAGTTTAAATTATATTTTAAGATTTAAACACCAGGAAAAGGTAGGTTAATATTTCATGTGATGATTTGAAAGGGAGCTTGTATTAAATCTGTCCCATGCCAGAGTCTCCATCTAGACCCATGGTGACCTTTCCTGCTGCAGACTAGCCTTTCAAAACTTTCTATGGGGATGGGTGACAGGAAGAGAGCCCTTTACCACCAAAAAAGAACTTCCTTTCTCAATTTCCCAGTATCCCCTCCTTCTTCCAGCCCCAAACCCAAAAGGTTTATCCTTGAAGTTCCTCAAATTTTCCCGGGACTAGAGACATATAAAGTAAACTGGACAATGAAATAGGATTTCATATGGGTCTTTGTTCCACTTTTACTTAGAGAATCTAATTTTTGCCGAAAGTCCAGGAACAAAAGGCCTTCATTGTTCTCTTAAAATGGGCATGGCCTTTCATTTGTTCATTCGTTCTCAGCTACTCAGCAAAGGTGTAATAAGGGCTGTTCCAGTCACACTACAGGGCTGGAGATGCAAACCAAACAGCAATAACATCAGCTTTTGAGTAGGAAAAACCGTTAGAGTGTCCCCCTTTTTGAAGTAGGAACCCGGGAACGCACTGTTAGCATGTAGGTTCCTATACTGTAGCCCTCTCAGCCAGAGCATTCCCTCACTGTCCCTTACCGATATCCACAATGCCAATATCGACCCACAGATTGGCGCAGAAAGATCCAAGCAGGAAGCCCAAGGTCGGCCCGAACATGCCCGCGGATCTCACCACACCTGTAAGAGGAAAGAGGCACAACAAGCAAGTGAGGAAGGCACCTTGTGGACAAGCATCCCGCTCCTCTGAGAAGAGGTAAGGAGGGTGCAAAAACAATTGGGCACAGACTATCTAAGGGATTTCTTACCTTTAGAGGCAAGAAAATAAACTGTAAGCCCCTAAACTGCTAGTTGCAATGTGAAGATGGCTCCTTCACCCACAGAGGGATTTGCTGAATGCTGTGGGCTCTCATGTGGACTCCCACATATATTTTAATTGGCAAGATCAGGGTGGCAGAACAAATAAGAGGAAAGATAATCCAGACTGCAATGATTTTTATCCCCCCTTTATCTTCCTTGAGTTCTCTCCTCAGATTTTTCTGGTTCTGTTGTTCAGCTTGTGGCAGTTAACTAAAGAACATACAACTGTAGGTCCACTGAAGGTATCTTAATTATGTTTATAACTTGTATGATGTTTTGTGATTTTAGAATTCAGAATTTTTCCCCATATTACATTTTTAGGTCTTTAATTTAAGTAACAGCAGTTCAATTGATAATATGCATACAAGAAGACATGTTTTTGAAGTTTAGAGTCACATTTAAATGACAGAGGCAATAAAAGTGAACCCTGAGAATATTTTAATTGGGCAACAAGGAAATATAAATCTGGCTGTATTTGGATAAAGCACCTTAGACAGAACCTTGGTTGATTCATTGAGCAGTAGAATAAGCAAACTAGTTAATGGACGAATTAATACATGATTATGTACATACTGTGTTGTTCTACTGCAGAGGTATTTCACTCATTAGTTTTACAAGCTCACTGCTGAATATAGTGATGGCTCAGCTCATCTGAGAAAGACTTCTGTAATGAATTCTTACAATGTAATTTAACCATATGAGTTTTCTTCTCTACTTCATTACTTCAGTTGCATATTGCTTTCATTTAGAGCTCTCATTTTAAATCTTTGGAAAATCTGTCCTTTTAGATTAATTCTGATGCTAAAATGTTTGACTTGTATAGAGTCAGGATTTTGACACTGGAAGTCAGAAAATAGCTCTTTATGTTTATCAATTAATCTAGAGCAGATCTTATTCCTATGCACTGTGAGAGCTCATCTCCAAAGTTCAGATACTCAGTGATAAATTTCTAAAATAAACAGGCAGAAAAAAACAGCACGCCAACATCAGCAGCTTGGCATTTTACAGCATATCTCTTTAAGATGCCACAAGTTACAAAGTAAACTAAGAAGAACAGGTGCAATAATTTTGCATATGTGTTTGATAAGTTCTCAAATTTCAAATTTACTTTGCTCTTAAATTAAAGAACAGTTTCACTAATCTAATAAGCTTATGCCTATATTATGATAAGATAAAACCAAATAAGTTCACTGTGATATTTTCCTACTATATTTTTGTATTTATCCTTTGTAATTAATAAACAGACTGGACTGTAAACAGGAAATCACATAAACATATCAATTAATCAGCTGCTGCAAATTAACATACCTTAACCTAGCCCTTGTACTGACAAGTATCTATGGCATATAACCGGTTTTAGTTTACAACACATATTGGCCTCAGATATGTTTTTATTGAAGCCATTGAATTCAATAGACACAGAATTATATATTAGCATTCAACTCTGTGATGAAATTTCATTCATTCACAGTCTGTCTTTTGGCGAGAAACCCATGCACATGGAGTACACCTCATTAAATAATTTTAATTGCCTATTATTCCTCTTATAGAATGCTAAATCTGATAGCTACTGATGTTAATTAACCATGTCAACATTCTGTTTCAATTACACTCAGAAACTGATTAAAAAAAAATTGGCCACCAAAAGCTTATAGTACGGGCCAAATCCTCAGACATACAGTGGCAACTCTCCTAGAGGTATCAAAGCAGGAGTTAGATACTTGAATACCATGAAATACTTAAGTGATTAGCATGGTAGAATGTCTAGAAAAATAGGCAGTCAACCCATCTCAGCCTTTCAAACTTTTATTCCAGCAAAGAGCCCTCTCAGAGCAAAGCAAACCAGTCAGAGCCTTACAGTCCTACCTCCTAACAAATACCAGTTGCTTGCAGACAGTGGCTCAGCTCATTATAGTCATACTGAACGGTGACCCTATGTGAAAGCACTTTTCAGGACTGCATGCAGTGTACAGTGCATCCTACCAGTAAGGGCATTAACTCAGGACCATGCTGATGGCCTGGTAGAACCACATAAATTAAAGAGGTTGTGTAAGAAGACCAATTTTCTGTCTTATATAATTCTATGGTAAAGTTATCATCCTCTATTAAGTTCTGCAATATAGTTAAAATTAAAAAAAAAAAAAAAAAGTGTAGTTTTTCTCTTTCCTTTCTATTCTATGGCAGTTTTATTACTATCAGCTGTCATTTGCACTATACCTCTACTGGAAATACAGTAATGCTGTATTCTACTGACATTTAGTGAAAAATTGTCTCTGCCACAATAGTGGCATAAATAGTGGCACAATAGTGGTAGTAATCTATATTCTTTCTCAGCAAAACATCAAAGAGCAGGAGAAGAAATGGAGACACATGAAGGTGATGCTTCTGGTTCAGGGTCAAATAACGTGATCAGTGTTCAAAATTCAACAGCAAGGCTTGACTTGACTCTTTTTCATTGTAAGACAACACTTACTAAATTTTTGACAAAAATGCTGTCATAAATTGACTCAGACAATGAATATAAATGAGATATAAAAAGAGTTAGAGTTGGTCAAAAAGTGGAATTACAGGCTTACTATATTTCAGTGTTTTCTCTTTTGCATTTTAGTCAGTTCCTTAAAACATTAAAATCTTAATTGAATAAGCCTCTGAAAAAATTCTATTCAGAATGCTAAAATAAAACATCTGGATAGTGCATAAAAAAAAAAATGTGTTTCAGTTGCATGACCCAACAAACTTTCATTTGGTTGAATCTATACTGTTCTCTGCATCTCCTTCTGGTTTATAGTTTTGGTCTCATTTCCCCAGTAGTTCCCAGCACATTGCAATCTCTCCTAGATCAGACTCTGACAGGAAAAAAAAATCAGCTGTACTTCTAAAACTACCTTTAATTATAAGCTCAGAGATGATTACAAGTACTTCTGATGACTGGAGAATGGAATCTGCATTTTTGTCATCTCCATTCTTAGTATTTCAAGCTACAGATTTCCTCGTCGCCAAATAAAGACATTTTCAATGGCCTTACCTTGCAGCCTCACTCACTGAGTTTTCCTTGAAATTAATATAGTGCCTGGTTATTTCTATGACCAGTCACCTTCACCAAGTTCATTTTTGGCAGTGGTTTCAAGAACTCTCAGTCACACAAAGACTCCAAGGTATAAAATCAAATTCCAATAAATGAATTAGCTTGAGTGTAAGCCTTTTCCGTCTTGGGTATCTTGCCTCAAAACAACAACAAGAAAATCCTAATTGAAAGCGATTTGTTACATCATCCTAGCAAGGGTTTGGTTTGTCCTTAGGTAACTATTAACATTAAAAAGCTTTCATCAGCAAGTATACTGCATGTAATACTCAAAATGTCAGCTAAAAGCTTCTGAAACACACGTTTACATTACTGTGACTAAGGATAACTGGTATTTGTGGATAGATGATTAGGAAGAATGCAATCTTTGAAACTGTGGTACTGAAGGTAATATACTAATGCCAGACATGAGTAATAAACACTTGTGGGGAAACAAGTATCCATTCCTGTTTATCTTCCTCAGAGAGAAAACTAGCACGTGTAGCAGAAGCCAACTGGAGAAAGCAGGAAGAGTCTCTGGGAAATATCCCTCCACGGTAAAGATGAGATCTCTTTAGCATTCCTTATTTATCTCTGCACAACAAAAAATAACCAATAGAGCAGACAGATTTTTTTTTTTTTGCTTGGCTACAGAAATGTTGGAAAAAAGAATGTCGAAAATAACATCACCCATTTGGATATTACCTATGTAAAATGCTGAGTTTTCTTCTTTAGAAAAATCATCAATATATGAAACCCCCAGGGGCATAACTGGTGCTTCCCCAATTCCACGTAAAAGGTTTCCCACCAGCACAAAGAGCCACAGATAGGAACTCGATGTTTTTTCACATCCTGCAGATCATAAACATTTACATTTTTGTGAACATAATTCTGAAAATACTTTTTTGCAACAGAAAAATAACATAAAATATTTTTGTACAATTATAGTATGAGTTTTTACATATCAGGGTTTCTAATAAGGGTTTTACTACTACACTTTCCAATTAAAAAAAGGGGGGGGGATATGGGATATATAAAATGATAATAACCAAAAGACAGGATTCCAGTCCTGTCCTGTTCCAATTTTGCTTACCATAGTTTTTCACTTCTCTTGGTGTTTCCGTAGCATCTGAAAATGGATGGTCCACAGGCAGTGCAGGGGAGCAAGCTGATAAACTTGTAGAAGAGTTGTCCACAGTAACAGTTATCCTTTCATAATTATAACTGGAAAACAACTGTGTAAAATACAACTGACATACGGAAATCTCTGTTTTGCAAGAACTGAATATGAGCCTTATGCTTGTGGGATTCCCTTTATATAAAGGCAGAGCAGAGAGGCAACCCACCAAAAATGCCTGTGCAGGTGGAGACTGCTTCTAACTATCTTCTAATGGTTACCTAGTTGCTAGGCTGACTGCAAGTTAATATATTTCAAAATGCTGTGACCATTCTAATATCAATATTTTCTTCAGTTAAAGAGTCAAAAAGCTGCTCCAGGGCTAAGGTCATTCTTATGACTCAAGGACAGAGGTCCATCCACATCTGTCTACATGTAACAGTGCTGATATTTTTCCATATTGGCCACCTCTTTTATTACCTATGTGACAGCTGTGTAATATAGAAATACCTCTCTTAACTTAAAATTGTCTGTCTCAGGATCTAATGGTAATCTATCTATGTCTATAAAGAGATTAACACAGGCTGCAAAACCAATGTCCCGGGTAGGCTGTATTTAGACAGTCAGCTACCACTGCAAGTCTGCAGAGTAACCTCCAGCTGCCTTGAGTTCAATTACACTGCACTGGGCTGAACGGAGAGAAGATATTCCCTCTGACAACGCTATCAAGTGGTAGCATTTAATACTATGATGGACAACAGTGAGGCCCCCATGGCCACCGGGTTTGCACAGGGTTGTGGAGAACAGGTAATCTTCAGAACTCAGCTGCGAGTTTGGGGTAAATCAGACATTTCCCTAGCTCTGCTTCCATCCTGTGTTGACCCCTGCAGCACAAGCTCCCTGCTATTTCATGGGCAGGGCAGTGACTGTGGCCACTTCCTGCATCACTGTCCCTAGACATAACTCCTTCTACGCTCTCTTTATCATAGGTATCAGTCTTGGAGCCAAGGAAGATATACGGACAAATAATTTTAATTTTTGAGAGATAGAGGGGCTTTATTTCCAGCTACTGTTCAGTAAGGCTGCTGAAGATCTGAACTGCTTCTGACAGCTATGTAGGTGTTACAGCTTAGATCTTAAGGGTCTTTAGATACTTAACTCTCCCTATGTTCAGCAGAAGATAGGTACACACCTTCAGAATTTTAAAGAGCTCAACATAAATGGCCATCAGGGAGAAAGAGACCCCTTACAATATTATCTCATTAAAGTATTTAAAAAGGTGTACATCTAAAAAAAATTTGTATCTATATTTATCTGTCTAATGTGAAAAATTCAACTCAGTTTATGCATAATTATGGCTAAGGTTCTGTAACCATACAAACATCCTGGACTTCAGGTCTTTCTCTTACCTACCTAGTATAAAGAGCTGTGCTTTCAGAAAGGAAATCAGAAAGTCAGTAATAAAAAGTCCACCTACTAAAACTTTCCAGTTATCTGGAGGAAACTACTACAGTCAAGGTTTTAACTGAGATGTATGATTAAAAAAAAATCATATGATCAAGTTCAATTACTGCACACTGAGAAAACTGTCCATATTTACCGTCCCATTAGGAACTGAGGCATTCCTGATAAAAATGCCCCGAGTGACATGATGAGACATCCAACAGCAATTACTTTTGGTCGATGAACTTTTGGCCCAAGGTAACTCACCAATACCATTACCATTAGGTTACCTGTACCATCAGAAAAAGATATCAATAAGATTAAAAAAGAAAAAGGTGTTTGGGGGGGAGGGGAAAGTGTTAAGAAGGAGTATTCTTCTACTCTCCTAGAAAGTACACATACCTATCTCAAAGCTGCCATCAATGATGCCAACAATTGATGATGAAATTTCAAATCTCCTTTCAATTTGACTCGACATGCTCTTCATGTAGCTTCCAGAAAATCCTTTGGCAAAAAAGGAAAAAGCTAGAGCTCCGAGAAATATCTGAAGAGAGAAAATAATGGAGTTTGCAAAGAAACAAATTTTTCTTCATTACTGGATGGTTCAGCAATCTATTCAAGGAGCGGAGGTTCTTTCCACTATTTTCACTTAAACAGTTGATGTTACTTGCTTTATCTTTGGTGGTCTGCAAAGCCTTTCTTTTACAATGAAGAAGTCGAGAGGCATTGACTGTGTGCACCTTCTACCACATATTATTTTAGCTGTTTTCTTTCTTGGAGAAAACTTGCAGCATAAAGCTGTTTCTTACTGGTATTATTACTACGGCATGTTCTTATTACTCTTACTTTTTCTCTTCTAAAAATACACGTTAAAAGATGTAGCTGCTTTAGCAATTACTACTATGATTACACCACATTTGTAATGCATTCATTAGCAAAATATGGCACCATCTTTTAACCATTGAACACATTTATTGAATTTGAGGTGCTTGGAATCAGAATCTAAAACACTATTTCCAATACACATAGTGTACAATACTATCATATAGAATTAATTACATTTTGATAGAACTTCAAATTATGTTTTCAGTATTCTAAAGAAAATAGGTGCTGAGAGCAACTCTCCATACCTTTAACTTTGAACAATTATGGCACATGCGCTTGGCAAGAACTGCTCTGCCATTATGGTTCTGGAGCGGTGGCTTTTCTTTAAGTTGGCCAGTAGTGATTCTCCCATCCATCGTTTCCCTCCTCTAAACTTGATATGTAGATCTTCCTGCTTAGAAAATATTACTGTGAGTCACTATTATTTACATGGCAATAAAAGCTTCCCCAGTGTTATCCAGGCATGTGAGACAGTGACGTTACTTGAAGCACTTACACAGTAAAGTTTTTTCTCAGAGCTGATCTTGAGAAGTGTTTAAAATGTCATTATAATGATTTAAGGGTTGGTGCACCTGCTTTGGGAAGTCTGCTTTTTAGGAGACTTTAAGACCTTGATTGGATTAATTGGAATTTAGAAATAACTATCTCACAGTTTTTAGAAAATTACAGGTAGAAGGAAAGTCCCTGAGGAAGCTAGGAAAGTATGTAAGAGAAACATCTCCACTGTGTTTGAACTAATTCTTATATTCTTCCTTAGGCATCACTTCCGGTCACTGTCCTAGGATAAATGAAACTTTGGTCTGACCCAGAACAGCTAGTGATATTCTGTAATAGTCACAAGGATTTCCAGTGACTTTATAATCTATGAATTTGCAGAAATACTGAGAGAACACTCCTCTGTACAATTCTGGCAGTATTCCTATGAATAAAATTATTTATTGGATAAATGTAGAATCAGAAACTAAATGATGACAGAGGAGAAAATAAAGCAAGGAATTTGGTGAAGAGAAAGATATGTTAGAAAAAAGAGGACAAAGACTCAAAGAAACAAGAGTTTTCTTCAAGGCACATGAGCCAAAAGTTTCTGCAAAAAAAGATGGTAATTGTAGCTGTTTTAATGAGACTGCCAAAATTTTCTCAAATTTTAACTCTGATAGAAGGAGTTGTCCTAGCTACATGAGTTGATGTAGATTAAGCTGATCAAGGAAAACTTGCTAATAGGGAGGATCTGAAGTGAAAACAAGGAAAAAAAGATCTATCGCCAACTTCTCTGTTGGAAAAGTACAGAAATCAATGAGTTAGCTCTAACATGCACAGCCAGAGATATTGACCCGCAACATTTTCTGCCCGTTGATATCTCAGATATTCCAGTTTGTAGAAGTGCTGCATTCCTCCAGGAACCTATCAAAGTCCTCCTCCCGCAGGCCTCGGAGGCCAGCTGAGCTCTGAGTTTCAGCCCCGTCAGGAGGTGTCACGAGGGCTTTTAGACACCGCGGGTTGCAGGGCTACTGCAATGTCGCTAGCTAACCTGTAAGGATCTCTCTGTTCCCCCGGATTGCTCTGTTCTCCCAGGCGAGACACTTAGGCATAACTTGATCCACCCACGCTCAGAAAGGTCAAAGCTCTCTTACTCACCCAAAACAAGTTACTCCTAAAGACTGTAAATAGATGCTAATAAAGAGATATAAATCCTTGTAAGTGCTCACTTCAATTTTGACATTTTTTTATTCCTACTCCAGGAGGACCCACAAAAGTGACTATGAAAAGCAAGCACATGTATATTAAACAGTACTCCAAATTATAGGAGGTTTCTAAAAGGATCTAACCTTCCTTAGACCATTTTTAGCAGCTTACAAATCAAGAAAGTTTGAAAACAGCAGTTTTAGATACTTAACGTATGGTGAATTCAAACTTAACCCAACCTTTACAGAATTTTAGCTGAAAGACAGAGCACTCTAAAACAAATACATTCTTTATTGATTTGTATTTTGATGATGATTAACTTTGCAAAATATCTGACTCTGTTAAATAAACAGTATTTAAATCAGTGACGTGAGTTTTTTTCACAATATTTAATGTTATGCCACCAGCCTAGTAGTATACCTTTATACCTTAAACATATATATATTACTGAACTATATGAACTCACTTTTTCCTCTGCCTAATGAAATAAGAGTATTTCCAGTGACAACTCTATAAAAAACTGAACTTTGGCAAACCAGTTAATTATTGATAGCAGTAGTATTTAAAATACAACAAAGCAGAAAAAAGTACTCCAAGATTTAATTAATAGCCGTTTCTAAAAATGAATTAATGGGAAAGAATAACTTCACTACAGAGGGATAAATCATCCTATGGCTGTCCACAGTGCTTATCCTTCAAAAATAACCTAATTGCAGAGTTGTGTTTTTGAACTTTAGATAATCTCCTCCTAGTGACAGCGAGATGTACACCAACCCTATTCTGTCCTGCACTAGCACGCAGCTATTAAACAAACAAACAAACAAATGGAAAGAAACAGCAGAAGAGAGAGGGCAAGAGAGGTGGGGAAAGATGGAGAGATTCAGAGAGAGAGGCAACTTACTTTGTGCCACTTCTGTGTCAGGCTGTTGCTTTTCTGTGTCCAAGGGCTTTCAGGCTTGGAGCCAGAGCAACGTCACTGCAGAAGTGCTGCCTGCTCAAAGAAGTAGAGCACTCCACCACATTTTTTCAAATCCTGGATTTCCTTCATACGGTGATTGCAAAACTTTCCCACAGTCAGTGATACAAAAGCTTTGCAAAAGAAGGCAGGTTTCTTGTGCTGTCATTACTTCAGCAGTCTATCTGCCAGCCTGGTAGCAGTGCCAGCCTCTCCCAGGAGGAACAACTTGTTTCTTTCTGTTGTCTTTTTTTTTTTTTTTTTTTTTTTTTTTTTTAAAAAAAAGTCTAAATGCTAAAGCTGCTTTAAGCACCTCTGCAGAGGGGACTCTCTGCCACTCTCCAGCCACTCCAGCTACAGAGGGGCTCAGCTCACGTGCAAGCGCACCAAGAGTTTTTCCAAGTGTATTATTTGCAAACACTAGCTTGCCTTTGCTTAGGGTTTCGGCAGAGGTGCTAAGGGATGACTTAGCTCCTTAAGAGGATGTGAACTGTACCTTCACATCTGCCAGTTTAAGTATAGGCCCCGTGTGCCATAATCCTGATTTAGAGGTGAAGAGAGTTACCCTCACAGAGACCTGAAGGAAAGTGTGTGCCCTCACGAAATCGCTGCCTCCTGTCATAGGCCTTCTGTGGCTTGGGAGTCAGGGAAATTTAACACAACTGCACGCCGTTCCCGCCGGTGCCAAGAGCAGACACGGGCTGACTGAGCCACCGCTCAGAGCGAGCGGCGTGCTGCCCGCAGGCTGGCCAGACCACAAGCAATGAACCTCTCAACGTACAACTAGCCTGACGCTCACACGCTGACCGTCCACAAGCAGAAAACTAGCTCTCGGATCTAACCAGGCACAAAAGCAGCTGATCACTGTCTTCCCTAGAGCGGAACTGTCCAGAGGTGGGGGGGAACAAAAATCTGACCTAAAGGTTCTTCCAGGTATTATAAAAGGACTCGCAAGAAAAGGGGCTTTTCGTTGGCTTGTTGCCATTAACAGCATGGTGCTCACTTTCACAATGTGACATTAAAAAACCGGATTCATGTTTAATTAAAGGGCCATTCTTCTTAAGCGATTGAAATCTAAATATAGATCTAAAAATAGTCTTCTGACTACAATAACTTCAAAACCCTAGAAAAAATGCATTGTGCTACCATCACTTTTCTTTACAGTGAAAGGTAAATTTCTGAAATGCGGACGAGTTTGACAAAGTTTGGATGATGAGCCTTTATCACCCTTTTCTGCATAAAAGATTGACATCATAAGTTAAGAAGTTTGCCAAAGATTAAATTGACTCAGTGAAATACATGGCAATTTATTATTTACTCCTGAAAGCTAAATTAAATTGTAAATTTGAAAAGTCCAGAAATATGCAAGTTCTCGCGTTCCCCAGAAGCTTAGTAGTTAACTTCAGACAGTCATTTCATCTGCCGTATTCACACTTGCTATTGGATTTTGCTTGATATACTTTTACATAATTTATTCTGATGATTATATGTTAATTTTTTAATTAGGGTTTTTTAGCAAATTAAGAAATTTGCTTTTCTTGCTTAAAGCTTCAAATTTCCCACTTTGCCTATGTGACTTCATTTACACTGTGGCGTGTCAGCAGATACTCAGTGAACAAATCAAAATACAGTTAATTTCTATCATTGGATAAGAATACATGCAACAAAGACACATTTTGTTTATAATGGTTCTAATTATGATGTTCCGGTAGTAGTCTTTAAATACTTATTTTCTAGTTTCATTAGCCTAGTTTTAACCTGAGGAAAGAATGTACATACGAAACTTTCTTTCTCTTACAACAACTCAGATTACAGGAAATGCAATCAGATCTAGACTTCAGATAAACTGATCCACTGTCCCATCTGCTCATACATTTATTTAATTGAAGAAAAATCTATCTTTCCCTAGTTCTTAGTGCCTTAATTATAAAAAAACACTTTGTTTAAAATGCTTAGATTCATTCCCCAGAATACTGACTTAATCCGATAGTTCTGAAGATACAAATATTGCAACCTACATTTGGATTGTTTTTAACTATGAGGCTACTATATGCCTCATAGTTAAAAAATCTGTATCAACATTAACACCGGGTTCTCTATTTGTCGTTGCCCCCTGCTTGCAGGCAGAGAGAACAACAGAAGTCTGTTGGAAAAGTAATTGCGAAGCCCATTGCCTAGGAGGAGAAAAGCCAAAGCAAAGTTCTCAAAGTGAGAGGCTCAGGAAAATCCCATCAGCACTTCTATAAAAGCATCTTAAAGTTAAATACACATACTTTAGAGGGCATAACTTTTTTTGCAATTTTGTCACTCAGAGAGATAGGATCCATTTACGTGGCAGCACCGCCTGGATCCTGTGCAGATGAACCAGTCAGACCGTTTCTCTTTCTAGTCAGAGGAGAAAAAAGAAGCTTTTCCAAGGATGTGATTTGTCTGATCTATCTTAGTTACTTACTTCAGAATAAGATGAAATAACTCTTGATACGGCCGTGAAAGAAGGCTAGACAACAAGATCAGCATCAGACAATGGAAAGTCAGAAGAGATGAATCCGACCATCAGAGACTTTGGCACTCCCATAAAAATAGTTGTCAGTAGCTTCTGCAAACTGGGTTCCTGTGCCTGTACCAGTGTTTGCCATAGTACCTCTCAATGCAGCTCAGGTGTGTTGAGGCAGCTGCTAATAGACATTAGAGGGAAAAAAGGGACCTTGTTCCGGAAGGGCAGTGTCGGTGAGGCAAGCCACAGCCACCAGGTCCTGGCCAACCCACCAGCATGAGTTGGCAGAGAGCACCATCAGCAGCACACGTCAGTGCCTCTCTGTGAGCTACAGTGTGGGTTTTTGTGTCAGCCACCAGCCTGACAACTGGCTGTAGGTTGGCCTTGCCCCACCAGGAACCTGTTCTGCAAGGCCTGTGATAGCATAGAAAATAAAAAACAGAAGAGTAGCTCAACAACAAGCAATTGTTTATTGTCACTGATGGAGATATTGTTCCTCCTGCCAGTGTGACTCAGTGCTGTGTCTCTGCAGCAGGCTGAGCAGCAGTGGCCATCTCCATGACACGCTCTTGGGAGGTGGGCGTCAGAGCCCCCCTGAGAGGGCACTGAGAACAGCTCTCAGGATGTGAGCTGCTGCCCGGCTCTGGACGGGCACTACGCTGCCTAACGCTGCCAGCCATGTTCCCAAAGCAGGACACAGAGTTCCTGATATGATGCGCCTGGTTGAACGGAGCTGCCCATCGACACCCTTTGTGTGTTATGAACCGCATCAAATGGGTGCAAGATATTCTGCAGCTGGGGACAAGCAAGGACATTTAGAGCAAGTGAGTGTATGTTCCCCATGTTCAGCTGCCTTGTTTGCCCCAAAGCAATGGTGAAACACTTCATGTTTTAACTTTGGTAGTCGACTAAGAATTTGCAGAGGTTTAAGGCTTGGCCACCTGCCACGCAGAGGTAAACCAGATGGCAGCTCCCGCTCGAGAGGCTGCACATTGAGCACTGCGTCCCGTTCATCAGCAGTGGGAGCACCGAGCGAGGGGAACGCACTTGTCACTCCTTCAGTCGCGCCTGGTCGCACTGATTAAGCTTTACTGTCAGCAGAGCCTGAGCCTTAAGCTGCCAAGTCGCACGTGCCAAGCTTGCAAAAGAGGGCAAGGACGGGTGAGCCTCCTGGCACCAGGGAGCCGGCACCGGGAACGGTGCTTGTGCCTTCGCAAGCAGAGGGCCAGAGCTTTAACCAATTTCACAAGAGGTAAATAAATGCTCCACATCGGAATAGTTAGTTCTGGGTACAGAAACATATCTGAAAATTAGATGTGAACGAACGTGCTTACCACAGCATGAAAATAGGGGGAAGCATAGGAAATGTATCTCAGCGCTGATGTGTAAATCATTATTAATGCCTTTATTTTGATTTGTTTGTATGTTGTGTTGCTGTAAACTTGCCTTCACCTTTTTTAAATGAGAAGAAACTTCAAAGTACTTTTCTGTACAAGACTAGAGTTATTTATGCATTTTAGGATTTTTTTTTCTATTAAATGATGTTGTAACAATCATTACAGAAAACTTACAAACTTTCTGCTTTCAGTTAAAATGTGCTAGACATGAGAAGCTTCAGGGAAAACACATCCTGATTTCTCCCAGATCAGTATTTCTCAGCTGCAATTCCAAGTACAGATTTGAGAAGGTAGCTTTTTTACAGCTACTTTTTGAAGCAATATTTTATATAGAGTTTTGTTTTTTAATGAAATAATGAAGTATTTAAATATTAGTTATGGTAGTTTGATTCGGGGGATTTTTCATGAGGAGTATATAAAATAAAGATTTATTGGGAAGTGTCACTGAAACAACTGTGTAGTATAATCTCAGGGAATTATGGAATTATTAAAGAATGGGAATTTTTTTCTCATAGGTCCTCTGCTAAGGAGTGTGAAGATATCTTCCTCTGCAATCTGTAAGACAACTGCTAGATAGCATCAGTGATATAATGGTAAACATGGTAAACATTAAAAAAGCAGAATATTCACCATTTTGGTGTTCCACTCCAGTCAGTAGCCATGTTTCTTCTCTTCTTCATAGTAAGCCATGTTTCTTTGGTTTTTAGCTGGCTTTGGGTATTCTGAAAAGCAAAAACAGGAGTCCCTGAAATAAGTTCTTGTCATTCAGTTCCCCAGGGTCAATGACAACACAGTTTTAAAAAAATGATCTTTGCTTTTTGTTTTGTAAATGGTACAAATTCTAGAAAAATCTCACAGCAAAAAAAAAAAAATGCACGCAGGATAATATCAAAATGTAGGAAGATCTTGGATAAAGCAATACTTGAAGACCTCTTTCAAAGCAATGAATAAACCAGTGTTCCAGTCAAGAACTGGTTTTTGGTGCAGCTATGATAAGGATGCTCATTGGATGAGCATCACATATATCTCATTGCATTCTCAGGACAAATTGTAAGGTGCTTAGTATACAGGGAGATACAGGCTTACATTAGAAAGATTGACAGAAGTAAATATCTGAAGAATCTAAAAACACGGAAGAGAAAAGAAAAACAGATACTAAATGACATGAGTAAGTTTGTGGTAAAAAAGATATTAACAGAACAGAATGTCTGTGACATATTGGGAAAAAATCCAAGACAGTAAAACAGAGTATAAAACAATCCCCAGAGAACCTCCATGCCATTTAAATTTTATCATCAGACTTGACAAACAGTAGTAGATACGTGCCAAGAAATATTGGCAGTAGAGAATGTAATTTACTTACTGTACTCAATTTATAGACCCAGAAGAGCTAAACCAACAGCAATGGACTGGAATGAGAGGCCTAGTCACAAAATTGTTCCCATCTGTTCATCACTATCACTGCCTAGATTCTCCAGTGCGAGCACGTTACCAACCGATAGTAGTTTAAACCCTCTCTGACAGCCTGGGGGTTGCCAGTTGCAACTTGCTCTGCAGTTGCTATATTCAAGGCAGATGCACCAGATGCTGTGCCCCCACCACAGTGGGGACGCTGGTGGTGTCAGCCCCAGCTCCCCTGCTTATTTCCCTTCTTTTTCTTTCTAGCGACCACAAGCAATACTCTGCCATTGTGCAGAGCCGCCTGCCAACCCAGCCCTCTTGGGAAGCTGGTATTTTTTCTTGAGCAAAGCCAAGGTCATGCTGGATCTGTGCGGGTCCCCGCTGGCAGCGTGCATCCTTTGGGACAGAGGTCAGCTCATCACGTTGCAGGACACACACTGACACCTGGCAAAGCCTCTAGTGAGGGGCAGAGGTACGTACCTGATCATCAGATCAGAAGTGAAAAGGGAAAGATTGCCAGCCGATATTATAACTTACATGATAGTCTTAGCGGATGTGCTATTTCTTTTCCTAGAACTTGTCTCATTTATCCAGGACAAGGGATTATTCCAACATATATAGCACTTGCTAAAAGTCCTGTCCAGGTATTAATCCTTGGCTGCTGCCTGGCCACCTAAGGTCTGATTCCCACAGCCACCTGTCTTCTTCTCATCCCACAGTACATAAATGCTCATTAAGGATGACTGCACATCCTGGAGTCACCTGGACTCCTGCCACGCAAACATAGGCTAGGTGGACCCTCTCAGCACCTCTTCTCTTCCCTGTTACATTCTTTATACAAAAGATATATGTATACTTACCTTAATCTTGGTGTTCTCTCTTCCTGACACTTTTTTTGAGATGATATTGCTTAATGGATTTGTGATAATAAACGTGCAAATTGAGCATTGATGGATCGGCTGCCATTTTGGGACACTCTGGCATTTGAATTTCACAGAGTATTCCCTATTCTTAGTCATCTGCACACTTGGGAGAGTGACTGAATTGCAACCCTATGCAACACATATCGAAAAAGTATGGAAAAGTGTCAATTACACTAGCTATACTGAACGATTTCAGTGGCTGACCCTCAATATTAAAGCCATGCAAATATACGGCAGAAGGGCTTTTTCCTTGTGATAGGATTTTCTTTTGGATTTATCAGCTCACAGTACCAAAGCAAAATAACTCTTCCCCTTCTACCAGATTCTTCCTCTCTCCAACATTTACTAAAGTCATAATTCTTTTTTAATAATATCACTGTCTGCTTCCATGGAGGAGTGTAGTATCAAATTCAGAAGGATGATGTTCATGACAGAAATAAGATGAAAAAAAAGATCTGGAGAAAACTAAGCTCTTCTCTACATACCACTGGCATTGCTAATTAACAGAGAAAAACGAGGACTGGTCCTAAAGGACCAGTTGCAAGAAAAGCTCATAACCTTATCCAGCCTTCATTGGTCAAGCTTATCTGACCTGAAATCATGGAAAGATAAACGAACAAAGAACGTTAGGAACAGTGAATAGCTTTGTACTTAATATATTTGGATTAGAAATGACATCCTTAGCACCCAGCAGAAGATTTCAGAAGCCAGATTTCTGCATAACAAGAATTAAAATAAAAGGAAAGAAGCGTAGGGCCTCCAATTCCACTGAGTGGATGTTGTTACTGGCTGCAGCATCCCTTAGGATTATCTGTCTAATAAGTTGTAATACCTGAAAAATGAATGAGTTGATAAACGACAGAAGTTATGTGTCTGTGTGTGAGCATGTGCAAATATCCTTGATAAAATATGCTTCCAAATTCCTAGTCATAAGTGTAAGCCACAAAGCAGCATCAGTGCTATTGCAAATGCTACTATCCTGGTACTCATGCAGAAGCTGGGTAATAGGGTAGGAAAGCGGGGAAGGAAAGCAGGGTTAGGCAGCAGGGCTCATGCCCTCTTGAAAATAATGCTGTAATTCTGAAAGCATCTGCAGAAACTTCAGCTTTTTTTATATACAATTCTGTCTTTATATCAGAAAGTTTTCTTAAGATTGGTTTGCCACCTACAGAAGAAAGAGAAATCCTCATGTGCCAGACTGCACGCCGTTGCCTTCACTGGGGCCTTCCAGAGAACAGCCTTGAAACAATAGTAACAGCAAAGGTACAGCATGATCTGGACCACTTGTTTTCCATTAATCTCAAATGAGAAGTCTTGGGTTTTTCTTAAAGCCTGTTAGGAACCATTTAAATGATAACATTATAAAGCTAGGTAGTCTTTAAAAAAAACACAGGGGGGGTCAAGGCCTCTTACAAAAACTCAGCCTCTGTGTTCAACTTCTTTCTCTGTCTCCTACACACACACACACACCACCATTTCCCATCCAAAGTGGGATCCCTGCCCTCCGAGTGAGGACTTTCCTGACCCACTGCCCCGGCTATAAGGATCCAGCAAGTTCCCACCCACAGACGCATGCAGACAGGTATATCCTGAGCAACTACTGTTTGTATTTCCAAAAAAACTCTCTTGGAAATTAACAGGCATATATCACACGTCCAGCCTGCAGCTTCCGAGTGGGGCTCATCCTGATGGGCCCCATCATTAGGCATTGTCGTGCCTAAGCTTTACCTTCGAATGCGATCTGCAAGTTTTTCTCATGTGATTTAAAACCCTTTTAAAATAATTTAGGCCTTGGGGGCTCTGGACAAAGCAAAGGAAAGGTAAATCACCCAACAATTTCCCATATTCCTAGAGGAAGTCCTAGTCACAGTGAAAGTTCAAAATCCCAACCAGCATAGCTGGGAACACTTTATGCCTTATTAGTAAAGGAAGAAACTGAAAAATCTCTAAAAGAAGCAGCAATAGCCAGGAATTTGTTGCTGAATATATCCAGTTTTTATTACATGAGTAAACTTATATAAACTGAAAAGGTATTTAACTTCTTCCTCTGCCAAATCTTATCCCAGGCATGCTCAGGGATTTACTTGCTCCACATCCACAGACTGAATTACTTCTGGGTGCTGTGTTATATGAATTTGCTTGGATGAGAAGAGTCTGCAGGGAGGGATTTTCTGATAAAATTCATCCTGAGGTAGAAAGCACACAGGAACAGCTCACTGTTTATAGTGAAATGCCTGAAGAAAGAAAGTGAAGTTGAGCTGATAATGAAGCTCATCCAGAACTGTAATGTTTGTTGTTCAGAAGCTATACATTAGCATAATATGTATGTATCACAAACATGAAGCCAGCAATCATATCATAAACCAGATAGACTTGCTCTCAACAAAATTATTTTGTAATGATGCAGGTTTGGTCACATAACTCCTTCATGCCCATTAATTAAAATGCACTTGACTGGTAACATTTTTTGCCTTTTATACTCCCAGATGAGGAATTTTGTCTCTAAAAAACATCATACCTTAACCAAAGTACATCATCAGCAATGTTTAGCCATGCACTTGGAATAGGTTTAAATTCTTAAATATTAGAAACAGCAGGCAGATAATGATATTTGTGTAAGATACAACAGTTTCTAAGATAGGTCTAAGCCTGTTAATAACAACTTGTAAAATACGGAGAAACTGATGAAATCAAAAGTTGATATAAAACAATGTAAATACAAAAATAGTATCATATCCTACACATGCATAAAGATGTGCTTTAAATTAAGTGTTAGCTTTTTCAGCGAGATACTGAAGACTTTGTGGGTAGTCCTTTGAAAATGTCAACTCACTGCTGGAGCATGGTCAAAAAAAGATCAAGAAAGAGGAATCATTACAAAAGGCACTGAATACAATACGCTAGATGAACATATGATATGCACACAGTTCCAAGTACCATTGCCTTTAAAATATGTCCAAGCTGATAGTATTGGTCACACTGCCAGAACAACATCAAGTGTTGGTTTCTTATTGTGTGTCAGCCTCTGTATCCAGGCGTAAGACCCAGCCCTCCACATGGCAGGTTTAAAAATCAAACCTCAATCCATAAGCATCCTTTACCAAGCCAGTGATAAACAAATGTGGTTAACTGCATTGTGAAAGCCATCTGCTCAGCTCCTGCGCACTCAGAAAAGAAACTTACCACACGTTTTTATCAATTTGATATGGGATTTAATCAACTAAAGCCTTCATTTGCAACTACTTTATAGAAAACCTCACACTTACTTCTACTGACATTATTCCTGGTTTTGGCTTGTTTTACCCATAGTGTTGATGCAAATCTCAGTGCTTGAACCAGTAGATCAGGATCAGCCCAAAACTTTCAAGCACAGTGGATATGATTTTAATACTTACTACAACCTACAGCAGTAGCCTCTGTTCAAATGAGCGTTACAACTATGGCATTTTTGCAATCAATCTTGAGATGTTTGATTTCATGAGCACAGTTCACCTGCTTAAAGAATAAACATCAGTGTGGCCACTCATTTTAAAGTTAGGCACATGCTTAAATGCTTTGCTGAACTGAGGTCAGCATGCTCAGAACTTGGAAGGATCAAGTCTGAAGATTGGCTTTGCATTAGAAGGAATAATTCCAATAATATTTTTTAACCTCCCAGTCTATTGCCAGGAATATTTGTTGTACCAAACATGGGATGTTATAAAGATTTTATAACGATTACTTTGGAATGCCCTGTACTCTCCATTTCTTGGTTTTGCTTCAGAGAAGTAATGCTCTTGCCTTAGACTTATGCCAAGAAACCTCCCTACCATGCCATCATCCATTCTCTCCACCCAGCACCTTCTAAGTCAATGAGCAGATTGAGTAGCAGGATAGTGATTTCAAACTGTCTGGTGATAGTTGTCTGCCACACTTTCTCAAGCAGATGAGCTGCTTGAAATAATTGAAAAGAAAATGAATGTCAGTACCAAAAGGCTAAATGTCAAACTAGGAGACTCTCCTATCTGCTTTCTTCCATTTCAAAACACAGTGAGTTAACTGGGCCTGACTCTTTGGCAGTGGTCCATTTATACGGCACAGATTTACTTAACTAACAAGGCCCTTTTGTTTGCCACAGCTGTGAAACTTTGGTAGGCTATATCTTTTCACGTTTCCCAGGTTACCTTGGCACCAAACTGTGACTAAATACTTGCAAGAGATTTTTAACTGTAGCTTTGGAGGAATAATAATCACCACAAGGAAGAATGATGGCTTTCATTAACTGCTCTAGGGTGGCAAGAACAATAATAAAAATTAGCTGTGTCTCAAATATTCACGATGCCTCTAGAGTACCTGGGGCATAGCAGAGACCTGTACTCTTTGCTCTGCTGTGTTACATGCTGCATCATGTTTCCCTTTTCTTCTCTTCCCCTTCCTCATGTTATAGCTGTTCAGCTCCATGAGGTGGTGCGAAGGGAGAAAGGAGCTGTGATTTATCTTTTCAAAAGAATTAACAGTAAGACTTCCCATATTTGAAGCTGAAAACTTTAAATTTTGGAGCTGAATTCCCTGCTCCATGAAAAGAAATGGGTGTTTTCTCTTTGAGGGACATGATTTTACCTGAAGCACTTTCAAGCACACACAGTTAATGAGCCACCCTAAAGAGTCTGTACAATTTTATAATTGCCCTAATGTAACTATGTGGGTGAAATATCCTGCCTGTTTTTTCACGGCTGTAGAAGCTCTCGGATGTATAAAATCAGAGGGATTCTGTGTCACACAGATTAAATAAAAGTAGGAAACACTTGCAAGTACTGGAGTGTTAGTCTATGGTATAGAATACAGCTCCAGAAGCTCTCCATACATTACGCAGCAGGGAATAACAGTCAGGGGTTTGGGGGATTTCCAAAAGCTATACTAAAAGGGTTTGAGAAGTTCCCATATGGCCTGCTCCAGACAGACCGAAGCTCCTCTGCATTGAAGCCAAACGTGAGGCAGTTTCAATCTAGAGGCTAAACGGGGATGCATGGTATCCAACCAGATATGCACCTTGCATGATGTATATCCCTATCAGTAGGTTTGTCTGTATGGGTCTGTTCCCGAGACATTTAGGGCCTTTTTATGAGATACCTAAGACATCTTAGGACAGTGGGTCACTGACATTGAACCCCAGATGGATACTGCCTTCATTGTAGCATCACATATGAGAGAAATAAAAGCTGGACAAAGACCAGAAAGAGCACACAGGTGTCTACTATTATTTATCATTCAAAGAATAATCTGTCAAAACACGTAAAGGTATAGGATTTAATAGGCATCATTTTGCTGGCAAAGTTCCCCCACTTACCATTCTATCATTCTTATTGTACAAGTTACTACTTTCTAAAGTGAATGTGACTGAAGTGACAAATCATGTAAACCTTTCCTTGTCCTCATTGTACACAAGCTTTAAAACATCCCCATAACACAGTATGTTTAAATTTTTTTTTAATTTTTGTTTGTTGTTCTTGTTACCAAAGCACCCAGGCCATGACCTAAATCAGGTTCATAACACTGGACAGTCCCTGCCTGAAAGTATTGGCAATATAATTACATAATTTTATGGAATACTGAAGCCCAAAGAAGCTATGTGTCCTGTCCACAGTCAATGAGAGAGGCTGTGGCAGAAGGCACTGGGGAATTCCAGGGTGAAATCTGGCATCACTGGAGTCAGTTGCAAAATGCTAACTAACTTCAGTGTAACCAGGATTCAAAACATATGTTTTTGCTTCATAGCCTTTTGCTCAGATGACTCAGTCCTGGCATTTCATAAGTTTTCATACTTCTACTCCTTGCTCTATTGCACAAGACACATTTTTCTCTGCAGCCTCTGTTTATGGACACATATTTTTCTAAGAATAGAATTAGGATATAACTTGGTGTAATTCTTTTAATGTCTGTCCAAGAGTTCACTAGTAAATAACAGATTTTTCACAAAGATATGTCCAAGATTTACACTGCAAGGCTTTTTCATGATATGTCCTGCTTTGACATGCTATTTTAGTGACTCATTCTCCTCTTCTTTAGCCTGCATTTCCACTGGTGCATTTATTAAGACTTTGTTTTCAGAAGATTTAAGTTTCTTCTTTAAAATAAGGAGAATTAATACACATGGGATATAGGATACTCCACGTAATACTGCTGGCAGACCCAGGTAGAGCCATCTGGAATAAAAGATGAACTTCATTAAGTATATGCATTCATAAAACAACAGCAAAACTATTCAGCGTACATCCTCTTGTGATAATGACCAAGCTGCTGCAAAGCCTGTGCCCTGAGCTCTTGGATCTCACCTAGGATGAATCAGTGCAAAAACAAAGAACATGTCAAGGGCAGCAAAGTGGCTGCTTACCCCACTCAACTTCAGGCAACTAATCTGGACAGTTAAGTTAGCTACCTGGTACCACCTGGTAGGGGAAACAGAGAGAGATACGAAAAGAGCAGTTCAGAACATCTGAGGAAAACTTGCAGGTATTCATGAGCTAGCATTCTTCTTCCAAAACCGATCTTAACACAGTGTTACCAGGAATCAGGCTGAGGCTGTTATTTCAACATCACTTTTCTTCAAAATTCCCGTAGTGCTTCTAGAAGGACTACAAAAGGCATGAAGCATAATATCCTGCATCAAATTCCAGCTTGGGTAAGCATGTCCTCTGCCTAAATTTCCCCTGTAACTTAATTCAAGTACAACTTCACTCATTTTCTTTTCAAAGATATTAAGCCACTAAACATCTAACATTTTTTTCCATGAGTGTTTCCATCAGACCTGTAGTGTGTTAAGGCCTGTTCTCATGGAAAATGTTCAGTGCATGTAAGCATGGTAACAGGACATTTCTGTTCAAGGGATGTTGCAATGTCTGTAGCAAAGGTTGCACTTGACAAATAAAGCCAATACCAAAGGAAACAGTTGTGTTAAATCTCTAACGCAGGAGAAATCTGTGAACTGGATAAAGATGAAGAGCATACACCTGTATCTCTACATATTTAGTAATATAGTAAGGATGAGAAATGCTCATAAAATAAAAAACATACCTGTAAGTGACAATATCATACATCCTGCATGCTCCTTCTCCTCCACAACTCATAGTACCCCACTTCAAGCACGTGGTATCTATCAAAGCTCCAAAATAAATGGGAGATGGAATTCCAGCTAAAAAAATAATATTAGCAATGCTTTTGTGAATAGTATATTTTTTGAGTAACAGGTACACTACAGAACTTGTGTAGTTTCTCACCTACTCCATCTGTCCTGTTCTCTTTCAGCATGAACCATGTTCTCTACCTTTCCTATGTTCCCTCCTCTTTATCACTTACTCTCAGCAAAAAATAATACTTTCCTATTGTGTATTTAACTATATATACCTGTTACAATATAAAAAGCATGAATTGTGATTCCTACTCAAAACTCAGCATTTTTTCTTACCAATGAGAGTGTTCTGTTCAGTGAGCACTTGACAAGAAGGAAGGAACACAAGATGGCTTTCAGATGAGCCCCATATATAATCAGCCTATCCCACAATATCAATACACACAACACAACACAATACAACACAAACTGAAAGCTGTTCCAGTTTGCCATGTTGCCTAGATTTATATAAAAAAAAAAGGAAAAAAAAGAAAAATTTCCCCTGCTCAAAGGCACTCCATAGAGGTGGACACCTGTGCCATGCCCATAACCCAGCCCTGACCTACATCTAACTCCAGATAAGCCCTAGAGATGCGCATTAGAGCTTTTCTTACCAAGTACTCTTGAAGCTAGTCCATGGAGACCCACTCCAAGTGATTTTTCTTCAGGCTTTAGAGACCTGTATGGTAATTGCATTGTACACAGATTAACAGCGGTAACATTAATAAAAATAGTTACCTGGTTAGAATGAAGGAAATCATTCTAACTAGAGTGTTGTCTAAAATATTTCATTATCCTCATTACACGACTTTGACTGAAGTTCCTTAACTAGGACTGTCAGATTGCAAAAGGAAAGGCTATTCTCCCAGTATCACCCACCTGCATGGAGCCCAGGCCAAGGCAAGATAGTGGTGGCTTAATCAGCATCATGTCAATGTGATCAATAAGCAGATGGGTATTATGCACCTCTCGGTATCTCAATACACTGACTCAGTGGTCTTTCATTAACTCAGGATAGAGCTGATAGCCAGAAGCAACATAAAGCTAACAAAATTTAGCATGCACTAAACCCTATCAATCAGCACAGAAGTGACATAAGATCTTTCTGTTCTTCCTCCCTCCATACAAAGTAATACACTTTTAAATCATGGAGCTGTTTGACCCCAGAATAAAAAGTCCAATAGGTTTCTTAAGATAAGAACATTTTACTGTACCTTATTAAGACCATATATCCAGGCATAGCTGATAAGGAAAAAATGAAGCTGCAGATTAACGACAATATTAAAAAATAATGAAGCATCTTGTCACAGTTTTCTTCTCTGTCACACTGGCCCAGAATTGCAGAGACATTTTGAGATGAAAACCCCGAGGCTGCAATGCAGGTGCAGTTTTCCAATACCTGTCAAAAGAGTGTTTTAATCATATAGACCTATCAAAACTCACACACTGAGTGTGAAACTCGCACGACTGGTGCCTTGCTCATTCTCCTGAGTCTGTAGGTCACACGTGTAGCCCAGCTGCCAGGCATAGATCCATCGGTCAGCTGTAGGTGATGTGTGGGGTCCTAGCAGGAGGGAGCTGGGGTGCTCTTATGTAGCTGGGAGTACACAACCTCAAGCAAGCCAACAAAAGAGCCCTTTGTAGAAGATATATTTCCCACCATAGCCTAGTAATGTGGTCCCTCCCCTGCCATTAAACCTGGCCGTTCTTTTCATAAACCAAATGCACAGGATCTCACATGCTAGAAGAGAAAAAATCAGATATTTGATTTAAGGCCAGGTTATAATATCTTAACTCACATGCTTGCTTCTACTGAATTAATTAGACTATTCACAGAATAAGGGCTAACAAATGTTACCCTCAGCAAATAATGGCATCAGCACCTGGCCCATACTAAATCTAATCTAATCTAATAGTTCTCTAAAATATTTGTATAGCATAAATGATTTCTAAAATCTGTATGGTTTGGATTTTTATTGAAGTTATTACTTGCAATTGTTTTCCATCTCATCAGGGCTTATAAATATTTTTAATTAATTATGAAAAATGTATAGCTAATTAGGATGAAAAATGCTCTATAATACTTAGTTATTTATTTAAATCTATAGGATGAAAGAGATTATTATACTCATACTGTAGAATTTCATTCTGGCTGAAATGCTCTCAGGTTTCAGACAGGCTGATAACACCCTGAAAATAACTTCTCACAGTGTTTTTAGTATTTTGACTTCCTTCAAAAAAATAGAAGCTTCTTCACTATATTCTTTAAATTAAACTTAATTTAAACTAATGTTCATATTCAGCTTGGAATTTCTGTTGCTACTCAATGAATTTGTCCAATTCTATTTCATACAAGTCCAAGTGAGTGAACAGGTATGGATATTTCTCCCCCTATTCCTCACCTACTATATTTCATAGCAACAGTGCGGGGAAAAAAAAAAGTGCTTTACCATATGTTTTCCAGTTCCCCTTGAGGCTTTACACCCCGCAAGACAAGGTGACACGTAAGTGATTCCATTGTCCCCACAGACAGGGTCCCATACTTTCAGTGTGCAATTACAATCACTGTTGCAGTCAGTAAGCAGAGTATTTTCTGCATATGAAACATGTTTTATCCTGAAATACATTTAGAAGATGAATAAATATTTCCGTACTGAAATCCCTAGTATAAGCCTGTGAAATGCTTACAGTTCTGTTCCAGCTCAAGCGCTGATCCAGGACACAATCATACATGCTTCTATCCAGCAGTCATGCCCGTCTATCTATCTATAGGGTATCATACTATAGTATATACTCCTCAGTAGGTATTCATACCCTACAGCATTTCTCTCACCTAAGGCATATAGGTGCTCAACTGTCAATAAGCATTTATATACTTGCATGTGCATTCACATACATGCAGTCCCCCTGCTGATTAATGGCAGGCTTCAAAACAAGAAACCGCAGATGAATTTCCTGTTCTCTTAATAACAAGCAAATTCCAGTAAACTAGTGCAAGATAAAGAAAGTTTTTGTTCCTCTGTAATTCTGAAAGTGCATTCATGTATATGTATGTTTGATCAACAGCTTTTTACTTTTACCTGCAGTTATGACTTGCATATATAACTGTATTAGTGAAAGGATCAGTAGGGACATGCAATTGTAGAAGTATTTATATGTATATCTTTTTCAATACAATGTATCATTTAAAACAGGAACAACCAAAGCTAGACCTAGAGACGTAGTGTCTCACTCAATTAAAAAGTCTAGAAAAGTTAAATCCTAAAGCTGAAATGTACCTAGTTTTGTTCTGAAAAACTGTGGAGTCTCTGGCTGACTTCTGACAAGAAAAATCATTCCGATGTGTCTTAGAGAACATACCCTTCATACGAAACTGTTAGGCCAGCAACTGGTGAAGTGTCACAGATAGTCCAATAGGTAGAAAAGTAGAGAAAGTAATCAAATAAAGATATCCAAAACGCCAGGTTTGCAGCCTGAGAAATATTTATCTTGAACTTCTTCATGAAGAAGCCTCCAAAAAAATAACCAACGCATATGACTGGTAAGTTGTAAACACCTATTTAAAAGAGTAAAACATGTTAAAATAAATAAGGAGACTGGTAAAGCCACCCATATAGGAAGAACGTGCATATAATTTAGCAAAGATGCGTATAGTGCCTATGGCTGATTAATTTAACTAAAGTTTCCTTGCACTTCGAAAAACCAAAGCCAAAGTCAACAGCAGTTGTGAACTGCTTGGAGAACCAGTGGCTAGGACTCAATTCATTAGAAAATTGCAATCTACCACAGCAGTCTAGTCCAACACAAAAAAAGACAGCGTTTCCTCCTATCTGAGAGAGCAGCTCAAGAGCAGGATAACCTAATGGAGCACATCTTTACATACGCAGAGATCACAGAAATAAGAAACAGACATGCAGTTTTGGCATGGGATTAGTGAACATATGCTTCACTCTTCTTTTTCACTGTTTGATATTTTAATGAAGCAAATATTGACAGAGATACTGAGGAACTAGTTTTACACAGCCATCATATGACTTGGTTGTCTTTGCTCAAGTAGGTGTTGGTTCTCTAGCAATCCTTGATTGCATGTGAGCATGGGGAGTGTGAGGAAAGGGAAGAGCCATTAAATGAGAGTTGTTTTCCTCTCAAAGTACTCTGTATTTGAATACCGAAGGTAGTCAAACTGAAAAAGAGCTTTGCAGTGCAGTGACAGTATGATGTCAGCATACAGATAAGATGTATGATAGCTACATGGCTTTGTATGCAGAACTTCAAAACACTGGTGACAGAGGTTATTAGTGGTACTCATAAGATATGGGTCATTTTAAGGTATGATTTAAAGAAATTGTGGCAGCTACAATGAAACTGAGTATTCAAATAAGGAACAGAAGTATGGCTTGATGTACATTAAGGTGATTCTTCTATAATAATTTGTCCTGGTCTAATTAAGTCTCAACCCTTAAGTGAGAGAACGCTGAGCATTTAAGAAATGAAAAAGTTGAACCTATTGTTTCATGATATTTGCTTTGTGCTTCAACTACTTGCCATTAGCATAATCTCTTTGACATCAGTAGTGCAAGTGGTGCAAATTATATCAGATGATATAATAAACCAACTGAAACTTCTGGAACAATCTAGAAGACGGGAAATGGACTGTTACAAAATTCTGAATAGGAAATCAGGAGATGTTTAGTAGAAAATGTAAAATGATTATTTAGAACTACTTTGTAGTGTGGAATCTTTCTCACGCAGAAGCATTTGACCCTAGCATGTATACATTTACGTGTATATATCTGTACAAGTATACTGGTATACATGCACATATGTGTATGTATAGAGGGAGAGAATTTGCATACAGCCATCACCAAGTGGTAGATTAGAGCAAAGCAAAATGTGAATGTACCAATTAAAAAGATGGCGTCTGATGCAGATTTTCCAAACTGCTGTTCCAAGTATTTTGGCATGAAGGATATCATGCCATTGTATGCACTGAACTGTAACACAGTTACGCATATAAATAACATATAAATTGGGTTGCGAAACAGAGCCTTGAGGAACGGGATGAAATCTGGAAAGAGAGAATGCAACAAGTTAGTGCAATGCTTTGTGAAATGAATCATCCATTGCTCAGTTTATCTGAGGAGGAAAGAGGGGAACACAGACAGTCCTTAACTGGATCAGGCTAATCCTTGTGCTTGAACAGAGACCACAGATCAAAGACTGTTTGCTCAGTGCAGCCTTTCCCAGTGCATCTCTTCTACATGGAGATACCACCACCACCCGAACACACACAGACAGCATGCATGGTGCTGCTTATAAACACAGTAAAAATCTCATCAAAATCTTCCTGAAGGTTATGAGTTAGGTTATGACTGAACCTTGAAACTGCAGATTTGCAGTTTTGCCCTGTTATTCCCATTCCATTTCCCCTCATCCCGTCCCCGCAGAGCATCTGTCAGGATCCCTTACCCACGTCCAGCACGTGGCAGACAAAAGGAGTGCAAAGGGGAAAGGATACACACAGACTAGACAGCTATAACTGCCTGTCACAGAGACATGATCACTAATTTTGGCTTACCTTAGTGTTAGTGAGGGGGAAAGGGAAAGGTAGGGGAGAAGAGGCCTGAAGAAAGAAGTGACTCTGATTATTCCCACCACATCTCCTGTCTTCAGTGAGGTAAACCTCGGAGAAACTAATTTACACATGTCTTTTCTCTGAGTAATGCCTATTAAATCAGGACCTGAACCATAAAAAACCCACAACAATTCCTCTTTCTCTCATCTTCTCTATCAATTAATGTGCTGAGGTATTGTCAAGAAATTCTGCAGAAAAACATAAACTTCTGTAGAACAATGACCGTGATTCATTGAAAGTGAGCACTAGTGAGCACTGATACGTGTCTTTCAGAGGCAGGCAAGCATACCAGTAGAACAGGATCAGTATATTAGTCTTGCAAAAATGGGTCAAATATCTGAAACACAATGAATAGGCTGGCTTATTTATATACGTCATGCAGTTTAGAATCAGAGCTTTCTGCAGAAGAGGTTACCATGTTAATTTGAACTATAAATACTTCAAGTTTCAACTTCAAATGGCAACCTTTTTAATTCAGGATATTCAAGGACAGTGGACATTCACATCAGTGCAGGAAAAGAATGATGACAAATACAAATAAGCTCTGAAGTGTACTCAGGAGTGGTAGGGAGACACAGTCTGAGCTAGGAAACTTACCTCACCAAAGCAGTATGTTCTTCATGAGTCGATTTGGGGCTACATGACAGCAGAGAAAGAAACTGTTTAAAGTTGCAATATCAATCAATATCTGAGTGTTTGCTCAAAGTATGGTGACTATTCAGAGCTCAGCCTGAAACATCACAGAGCGGTAGCTCGGACTTGGAGCTGGGCATCCAGAATCACTACTCTGAAGGTCATAGCCTTTGACATATTTTATTCATTTATGTTTCTAACTAGTACAAAAATTAGAAGGAAAAAATAGCTTTCTACAGATATATAAATCTGAAAATACACAGATGTGAATGTTGCTATTGGTAGCCTGAATCAATGTAAGTGAAATAGAGCCTTCTTCAAGGAGCCATTAAGTGTCTGTGAGACAGTTAAGCACCCATCAATTCCCTTTGTGTCTTTAAGCTGGACTCCAGAAGTGCATAAAACTTCTGCTAGTTTTCGGCACAGTGGATTTGGAGACACATGTAACTAATATTTTCAATTTGTTCACAGCTTACTGAGGTGTAATATCCTTTACGACATTTCAGTGCATTAAACCTCTAGGAAGGAAAAAAAAAAAAAAAAAAAAAAGAAAAGAAAGAAAGAAAAGAAAAGCTCCAGATCTACATATACCTGAAATGCAGGAGGGTGGAAAAGGAGGGAAGTCAGGACTTGGATGTATGAAATTAGTTTTCTTCTTCTGTGAAGGCCATTCTAAATCCCTGTATAAATCCTTTGTACTATAGAGAGTTGAAAAACAGATGTATGCATTTCATACCTTGGACCCATCTTTACTTATAAAAATACGCAGACATAGTTTAAATCATAAGGACAAAAAATGATAAGATGGAAATAAGACACAGTAAAACTTGCCTTTAGCAGTTTCATACATGGTCTGCTTGGTTTCATTTTTATCATTTTCTTGCAACAGCACCACATTTTTTTTACGAAACTCCTCATGTTCTTGGGTTTCTCCTTCCTTCACAAGGGACCTGGGCAAAAACCATAAAGGTGTTCCTGCGAGAAGATTCACTGATGCACAAATCAAAATGCCCAGCCACCATGCTCCAACCCAGCGGGCATCAGTAACTGTTATAGTTATGTCATCTAAAAAGAAAAAACATCTCATATTAGTTCAGAAACATTTTTTGCTGTCATTGCTTGTTTTCCTAATAATCTCTGACATATGTAATAGATTTAACACATTTTAAAGATCTTAAAACGAGGCTGATGAAAGAGAATAAATAGTCTCTAGTCTTCTTTTCTTATGGTGCTAACTTTTCTGGCAAATTTAGTGCTTTGCATTAAATTAATTCTAATATTTTTGCTCTGTAAGTCAGGCAATACAATAATTCATCAAATCATTTATATGGAGATTCATTTGCTCATGTGTGAACTCAGGGCATTTATTGCATTAAATATTGTAACAGATTTTCCATTCTAAACGGAACACTAGCAAGCTCGGATGAAATGAATACAACTCATACTAGCTCAGAAACATCTTTTAGTGCACCACTCGTGCCTACTGATTTATATGAAAGCTTTTATATCTTCATCCATTACCTGTGTTTACTGATCCCACATCAACGAACAGTTCTGCACAGAATGATCCCAATAAGAAACCAAGGAATGGGCCAATCACAGTTGCTGTGTGTAGACATCCTGACATATGAAAAGGTGAAAACATACAAAATCAGAGCCTGCACATAATTATTTTCTTGGAAGTATTATAGATGTTTAAAACAACTCTACAAAATAGATAATTAGGCCTAAAACCAGCCTCACTTCAACAAATTAATAACAAATATTTAAACTACAAGCTCTACAGTATTATTATTTAGATAAGGTAGCAAAGTCCTTCTCTCATCTTCCTTTATTGGTCTAATGGAGTCAGAAGAACGTACCTTTTCCTTTTGCTTATTTGTTTGTTTGTTCAAGGGCTAGGAGTTAGCATAATAAGATGGAGTACTTATAAATTTACCCAAGTAGAAAGGTGAATTCTCTGCTTTGGCAAAATCCTCCAAATATGAAATGCCTAGAGGCATGATGGGAGTTTCACCTATTCCTCGTACCATGTTTCCAATCAGCACAAATATCCACAGCAAGGATCCAGGCTCTTTTTCACAATCTATGTATAAAATAAGAAGCCAGAATTTCTGTTTTCATTTTAACTATTAATTACATTCAAGAGGTGAAGATGAAGAATTACTAATAACTTAAGCTTTGACGGGATTTTTCTGTAAAACCAGAAAATAAGTTGTCGAGGTGCTTGAAAGGCTCCAGAACTGGAAGAAGCTGATGCATTTGTTGGAGCAGAGTTTAAAACACTTTTCTGCCCACACCACACCTTCCCCAACCATCTGGCAGTGCTGATCACTTGTATAACCTAGGCTTTTCTCCTTACGGATTCCCACCAGCAGAACTGTTGTTTTAATGTCAGTGGATAGAGGACAAACCCAGAACATCTGTGTGCCAGAGAGATGAGATCCTCTTGGCTCTTAGATGAAGGTCCTTGCAGCATCCCTCCTGCTTCAAGACTGATGCTGACCTGCCTCAGAGCCTGGCAGGGTCTCCTCGCACTTAATGAGATGCAAGTAGATCCTTGGAATGACAATCATAATTTATATTTGCCACCTGATACTTAGAGCTAGTTAAAACAGCCATTTTTGTCTCACACCAATATGCCATGCTTTTCCATTTCAAACCAAACAGGAATGTTGAATCATCTACAGTTTTCACCTAGAAAACAGCTCCTTTTACAAGATTTTCATGTTAGCAGACTACATGTCCCTGCATTTATCAATTTGGTATGGCAAAGCTGCTGTGATCCATCGTGGGGCTTGTTTTGGATACTGAGTTGAAACATTTTATTTTGATTTTCTTAATAGAAAATTTTGTTAGAATTGAACATTTTTAATGGGAAAAGTTTACTTAGAGAAAAAAACTGCTTTTCAGAAATAATGTATTTCGTTTCAGATTTTTCTACAATGTCACAAAGAAAGGGTTTTCAAGCTTTAAAGACATCAGGTCAAGTTTATGATCACTCTAATTGAAAACATTACTGTTCAGAGCTCAGGTCTACTATATCGGTGTCAGATTCCTGCCAGCAAACACATGTGAAACAATCCAAATGCAGATGTGGTCAAACTCAAATAAGTTTTCACATCACAGAGGAGATGGGCTCATAAGTGTGATAAAAGTGTCATAGTTCTACTTGTCCATAAGCTAATAGGGAAACAGTTAATTTGCCCAAGTAAAGGCATGGGAATGAGAATCTCTGGGTTCTATTGCCTACATGGCCATTGAATGGCTGTCTAATTTAAGGAAAATCCCTCTACATATCTCTAACTTTTTGTTACACATAAGTAAAGAAAAACAATATCTGAAATCTTCAATTAAAAGATTAATAAGAAGTGCTATTTATAGTGCTTCCTAACTATCCCTTCTAAAGTTGGAAAAATTAACTCCTAAAGTGACATGCAATCTTGGAAAGCTTGGAAATCATGTTCTTTATTAAATGGAGACATAGGAAACTACAGGATAACAACATTTGGGTTTGATGTCACAGTGTACACAGAATGATATTAAAGCAGTGTGATTCAGCTTTAGCACATATTTATGGAACATCATCTCACCTAGTTTTTGCCATCCACCGATAATCTGTTTCCAACAATCAACAGGCACATCCAGGAGGTTATCTGCCCTATCTTGCAGTAAAGACTATGAACATCTCTACAGTAAGTGACACATTCTGAAAGTACTCCGTAGTCTCCTTCCACTATTTACCAAGGGACCCCGTAGAGTTCAGCCTAAATGGCTGTCTCCGAGGTGGCTAAAGGCCAGGGAGATTAATCCCATCGTCAGAGTGAGAATTTTATGTTATTTTTTAATCATTGTCTCTCACTCTTTTGATTTCAAAATAGTTACTTTATATGCATATGGACTGGTAATGGAGATGTATATTTCAGTCCCCAGATAAGTTTTCTTTTTTCTCTAAAAGAACACAGGCTCTACTTTTTTGCTCTGCCTCTATTTCTCATTTTTTCTTCCATGTGTGATACAACAAAAAGAGATCTTGATGCCTTTTACCATTTTCCAAATCACAGTTTCCCAATTCCTCACAGTGCTATGCTATTTCAAGTCAAAAACATGAAGATTTCTGAAAACAGCATGGTTTTTGATTTCCCCAAGCAACGTGGAATGACAGGGATGTTAACTCAAGCTGTTTGGATACTGTAAAAACTGCATGAAAAGGACTTATAGAGTCCTTTTGGACTTTGGAGTTACAGACTACAAAAACCAAACAAAGCTAAGAAATTGCATGGCCTCTAGTTTTCAAGCCTGGAAAAGGTACTAGTTCAAAGCAGAGCCCTGAAAAAAGTATTAATCAAAAAAAAAATCTGCTTATGTAAATACTATAAAACAACTGAGCAGAAAGTAATAGTACATACCGGAAGAGCCATACCTTTTAATGGTTTCTCTGCAGGTGAAGAGAAAGAGCTTTGATTAACAAAGCACAGAGGCATGACTGAAGAATTCTCAGACGGTAAAACGCTGCTTTCAATGTGATATCTGTTTGAATCAAAATATGGCATTCACAAATTCAGAAGAAATACTTTTGCACCACCTCATAAATCTGCCCTTCAGTAATGAAGCTATCTAGAAGGGGATTATGTAGCTACAGCAAAAAGTAAACCCAAGTCAAAAGTCACCTGAGCCTTAGTAACAACATGAAGTAGGACCAAAAAAACTATAGGAAGGAAAGAAGCCAGTGTTTTATTCAGACTGGTATTTTGTCTCTAACATAACCTTGTAACAGATGCTTCAGAAGATGATGGAACACCCTAAAAAAGACCTCATATTATCTTCTCTCCTATTCTTCATGCGCTTTAATCCAATTTATACCCTGAGTGGAGGGTGCTACCAAGCCTGTCAGAAACACACCACCTTGGGCATAACAAGATTAAACTCTCAAAGGATCTTCTTTTCTCTAAAATGATCTCACTGATTAAAATGAAGACAAGCCTAAATGCTTATCTTGTTAACCCAAGTAAAAACAATGAAAAAGTGGATAAAGACTCATACCTAAAGGCACTGTCAGAACAACAATCAGATACAATTTATAATCTAGATTCCAAAGCAAAGACCTCTGAAAAATCATCCTGTATTGCTCATCCAAGCAGATAAAAGCAGTTTATGTAATGCAACAGTAGCATATAGACCACTGTTTCTTCAGAGAGTCCATAGGAGAGGTAGCATGAAGAGGAAGGGGTAGGGGACAGAAAAAGGGATAAATACACAAGAAAGAGGAAGGGTTGTCAGCTGCCCAGCAGAAGGGTGACTTTCTTCAGGAAGTGATTACTGACTTTTGAAGCTCTCTCAGAAACAAAACAAAGAAGCCACTCTAAAACCATCATCCCATACCCAATGCTTTTCTCAGTAAGCAATCTGACTTCAGTTCTCGATTAAGGCAGAAAAGAGTCATAGAAGCTATTGTGAGTTAAGCAAAATACTCACCGTCCCATCAGGAAATGTGGAAGTGATATCAAAAGACAGCCAAATGACATAATTGTGCAGCCCAAAGCAATTATTCTCGGTCGGTGAAGCTTTGCTCCGAAGTAACTCACAAACGCTATCAGCAGCAAGTTCCCTGCAAAAAGAAGGTGTTTCATATTTATAAACTAAGGCATCTTTATATCTTTTAAAGTCCAACACAATTTTGATTATACCTTGTTAGCTCAACATCTGTTACTTCTCTGGTCTTGTGAGTACTTTAACTAGACAGAGAACTAGCTAAAGATGCAATGATTCTCTCCTATCTGTATTGTCAATTTTTATGGAAGAGTTATACTAGGTGGGAATTAACATGGGAATAGAAGCTAAAATAGAACAGATATCATGGTGAAAGAGAAGATTTTTGACTGCATCCATATACAGAAGAATTTTCCCACTGCTTTACATACAGACTAGACAGAAAAATATATCTTTTAGGAAATTATTCTCCTGGGATACTGTATTTTGCAAAGTATGGGAAAATAGAGAAGTAAATATTTAGGTGTTTTGGTATTGAAAAGAATAAAAGTGAGATGGCATACAGAGAAAAGAGGAATAATAAATTGATATTAATTTCAAAAATCATTTAAGGAGAATTTTTAAAAAGATTTTTGTCTTTAGTGCCATTTAAAAGTGCAAATGGGCTTACAAACTTGAATCTGTTCTCCTCTGCTTTCACTTCCAAATCAGCTGATTTGCTATATTCCTCATTTATTGCTAATGCAGCTAAGAAATCTCATGTAATGAATCAGGTCCCATAACAATAACAATTGTTACTACACTTACTAATTTTGTCACATTCTTGTCAAAAGAACAAAACTGTGTCTCCGACTGGCAAGTATCATGCTTGAATGAATTTTGCATCTTTTCTTGTATATAATTGCTAGACAGACTTCATTGAATCAATGGCTTGAATTACACTAAAACTTGTACACTTGTACAATTCTAATAAATCTATTATGTCTGGCACATACACTGATTCTTAATCATTTATATCTTAATGTGATTGTTCAGTTATTTTACATCCTTGGAAAGAGGAATGCCATAACTCGCTCTTTTAAAAAGGTTCATGTAAGAGGAAAATATTTTTAAGATAGTAACTTTTCTACACACCACCTCATTAATCTCGACAATTTCACATTTTAAAAATTCCCTATCTTCTCAAAAGCATGAATATATTCTGGTTATTCATTCTCTCATGACTTTGAATGGCCTTATCAGACTGTGTTGCAAGCAGCAGCATGGAGTGGTGAACAGTCCCTTCTCTTTGTGTATGTAAGTAGATGAGACCAGGAAAAAGTATGGATGGAGCCTTGACTCCCCTTCCCGCCAGTACATATGTGCCTATGTAGAACATTTCCTCCATTGAGCCACAGATAATAGAGGATCCAGGGCTTCATGGTATAAAATGCATCATCTGATGGTCTCTACTTAGATGGTTTTTGAAGCTAACAAGCCTTTTGGTTGGCTTTGGTGGCAATGTCAAAACCTGTGCCTGTCATTTGGCAGTAAAGGTCACTGGTAGGAGAGTTGAAGGTCGCTATCAGTGGAACTAGAAGCTTTCTTGTAACTATGAAAGTATGAAAACTTGAAACACTGTTCAGTTTGAATGAGGAGACAAACCACTCCAACCAATTTTCAGGTCACTGATGGAAGGAGCTGTAAAAATGATAAATATGACTTTAAATTTAATACAATCTGTCCTGAGATAGTGCTTAACTTAGCAGAACCAGCTTCTAATCCTAAACGTCTTTATTTGAGTAAGTTTTCCCATTGCTCTCCAAGACACTAAATACATAGTTCAGAAGGTGTCAGTTCAGAAGGTAGGACAGTGTTGATCACTATTCTGTCTCATATAGTGAATGATAGATTACTATGGACAGAAGAGTCCCTAACACATGCTCAGCCAACATATTATTTTTTGAAGGAATAAAAAATATTAAAATGAGTAATTACCAATTTCAAAACTTCCATTAATGATCCCCACTAAAGAAGCTGGAATATTAAACTGCTTCTCTATCTGTGTGTACATGCTGTTCATATAAGCACCAGACATTGTTTTACCAATATATGCAAATGATAGCGCCAGCAGAAATACCTGGGAAAGAAAAGGGAGAATGAATAAATTTCAGCATTTGAAATTCAGGAATATTTCCAGGCTTTTTTTATGATTAAAGACATGCTACCAAATAAAACAAGTGAACCATCCTGACATACTGACATGCATGCAAATACAAAGTCAAATCCCATTAGCTATCCATGTCCACAGAGCTATGGCTTCAGTGAATGAAGAAAGGAAGCAGGATTTTGTTCCTCGCCCATTCCCAGTCACCAAGACTCTCTTCAGAAACCAGAAGCCCCATTTCCCCGGCTAAGACATAGGCATAGCACGCGCACTGCCACCCTGTGCCTGCTGCAAGATTGCCATCTGCAGGACTGCCTAACATCTGCAGCCAGAGGGAAGGGGAAAAAAAAGAAAAACAAAAAAGAGGAGTTTACTAAGTGCAACAAAGATCAGATCTTTGCACCCTTTGCTCATCTGAGTGATAAATGACTTGCAGGAGTAAGATCGTTGTCTTCGATAGAATAACTTGTCTGAGTAGCTACTCTCCATTCTCAGTAGAGGTCATGAGCCCAGAAAGAGTTCGATCGAACAGGTGTAGTAAATAGCAGGTCCCTTTTATGAGAAACTTTTAATTGACAGTAATAAAATAAATATGAACATATGCATTTTCATTCAAATCCTTTTCATTTTAGGATACCTATTAAATAGTATTTATGAGAGAAAAGAAATAGTATTTTTAAACATATCTACTGCAAATCCTAAAAAGCAAGAGTAATATACTAGAGCTTTGAATCACTATGAAAAGCAAACTTTATATAGAGTTTCTTGACAACTTGTAGTATGGGGTTTGTCAGTAGTCAGTTTTTACAGCTGTGTGCCATGCGATAATTGGTAAGGCTCATTTCACAGGTTAAAGAAGGAACAGTAACTGTATCAGATTAGGGGGATTACACATGTTTGGTGGTGGAACTTCAAAAGAGCAATCAAGGCCTACTAACATGTCACAGAGCATAAGGTTCAGGGACATAGAAAGCAGCACATCTTTGCTTACAAACCTGCTTGACCTCAATGACAGGCATTAAGGATACAAAAAACACCCCAGAGATCGTTCATTCACTTACTCTAGAATTTAACTCTGACTACGAGTTGAAGATTTTGGCTACAGTACAAGCAATTATAATTGTGCATTCATATAAATTTGCTAAAACATTTCTGTACCTTAAGCTTGGAAATGCAGCAGAATTTCTCCTCTGCACGTCGTTTTCCAGTTTCTTTCATGTTGCTTTGCTGAAGTGACTCCAATATCTGTTTCTGAATCTTTCTAATGATTCCATTGCAGTGTTTAAAAAGATGAAAGACAAAAAGAAACAGGTTTGTCCCAAACTTGCAAAAAAATCAGAATCCTTCTGAGACCAGAAATTTGAGCATCTTCCCTAAATAACTGCAAACTGAATTCCAACTAATATGAACCAAGACAATATTTTCTAATCAAGAAAATTTGACATACAAGTGTCAATAGTGTAACAGCTAGCTATTTTTCATCAGATACTGAATGCTGTCAACAGGTACTCACTTCCGTGGCAGTATCCAACTGCCAGTATGGAGGAACACAGTCTATGGCAGGATGAGACCTGAAGGAAGTGAGAAGTATATAAAGAGCATTAAGACAGATGCATTAGCCTGGTAAAAAACAGGAATAAAAATATTCATGTTCAGATCACAATCCAACCAGAAAGTAATGATGGAGAAAAGAGATGCTGTGTAGGCAAGCTAGTTTGGAACTGTCTGTAATATAGATTTTCAATCTTCTTCACTAGCATTTGTACTAACCATTGGGGGAGACAGAATTATGAAGACTATTAGGTTTGGCTGATGTACCTGTCTCAATGCTCTTTATTTACTATATTTGTCCGTATTAGACATAAAGAGGACATACGGTTCTGTGCTGCATGCCTTGTTGGCCCTCTTCCTAAAAAATCAGTGTAATTTTTTTTAATTTTAATAGAGACCAGATTGGAACCTAAAACAAATCAGTCTCAGTTCTGCTTCCCCTCCCAAGCTTTGCAAAACATCCCTCTTCATTTGCCTTCTAACCAAGCATCTGCCTACTTTTAGCAATCTCCATCTTGGCTTGATGGTTAGATCTTCTGGTACTGCTAAGCCACCTGCTCTTACGCATCTTACACATTTCCCCAAAAAGGTATTCCAACAATAGGCAATATATTCCAGAGACCTGGAATATACTGACCTGTAAATGCCCCTGCACATCTGAAGTTTAACAAGAATAGTCAGGCACAGTGAATCAAGGGGAACACCAGCTTAAAGGGGATTTATCTCTAAGGACTGCTGAAAAGGATTCATATAATCAGGTTATACAATACAATTTCCTGCTGCCTGATAGTGGGAGAAGCTGAGGAAAAGCAGAGCAAGTCAGAGCCCTACCTTACAGCTGGAATGGATAGAGGTCAATTTCCTCTTTTTCGTCTCGGATATAGCGTCCAAGTGCTACCTCGCAGCACTTGCTCTTCTCAATGTACTCCACGGTGCCAGGGTTGGGAAGCAAACTATCCTTCAGTCCTCAGCAGGACCGAACTGCCCTTTCACATTCTTCCACAAACACCACCAGTCAATCACTACAAATGCTAATTTCCACAACAATTTTAATCCTTTCAAGTATATTTCTTCATTAACTAGATTCCTGGTGAATTTGTAGGCATTAACTCCTTCTGTTGTAACCTCACTGTTTTCAGCCTCTAAAAGTGTAGTGTATTATTATAACATTCCTGGAAATACCTAATTTATAAGTAAGTGTAGGTGATCAGCATCTTGGGCAATTACTACGATACATAAATAGTTTGCACATACAGTGTTATAGGCTTTCTTTTCTGGTGCAAAAAGAAATCAGTCACCAACCTGCGCTCCAAAGTCCCTTCCTTCTCTTGGGGCATCAAAACACCACACTGCCCCTCACACAATTACAGATGACAAAATCATAATGTTTGCCTTTACTTATTATTACCTTCCTTCAAAGTATACATTTTTGTAGGAAGTTATGTGTCTATCTATTTTTGTCTGAGAAGATCATTAAATGAATAGCAAAATAGGCAACATGATGACTTCCAGCTATACCGCTGAAGTTGCTTTCCCTAGTTTTGAAATATTGCTGTGGTCACACTTGTCTGAATGAAACTGAAGCCAACATAGACTTACAGTGTAGATCTCGAAAAGATGTAGGTATGTAACTCACTCAGTTCAAGTGCATTTACACCACATTTTAAATGCAGGTTAGAAATTAGACTGCAATTTCCACGCCACAAAATTAACCAATAGCATTCCCTCTCCCTTCTCCCATCTCCCTGCTGTGCGTTCCTGCTGCTTACCTTGCTCCCAGTATTGGGTTCTGCAGACTCTTCTGCAAATCTCTTTAAATCATTAACTAGGCAGAAATCGAACACAGCACAAAAACTGGCTTATGGGTAATGACCTGAGCTGGCCCAGGGAACTGTTCAACAAGCATCAAACCCACCTAAGGGAAAGAGCAGGACAGCAGGCCAAGAACAAGAGAAGAGAGGGGAAAGTGGGGATGAAACTAGGATAAGAAAGGTTGAAAAAAAAAAGTGAAACCTGACTGTCTGGGTACCAGTGATGCATCATGTTACCTGAATCGTCTGTGGAAGCACACCCCCAAGCCCCAGCCTAACCTGCCTAGGCCAGCCCTGAACACAGCTGACCTCCTAGGATCAGCACAGTAAGCAGTTATATGTAACAGAAATGTACTCAAATAGATTTATTTATTTATTAGGTTTGTTTGTGTTCAAGGGTTGTGCTAAGCTTTTGAACCTCCCCTGACTACCTGCTGTCACCATAGGCTTTCTCAGCCTTTCCCACCTCCCAGACTTATAAGCAATTGCTCAAACAGGGAAAGCAAACTAAACTCTCTGTTGAGGTTTTTTGTTATTTATCATAACATATTAAACAGAACAACTAGTATAAATTCAGTCTGCTCATAAAGACGCAAAAGACCTTTTGGTTGCCAAAAACTCTGACAATGCTATCTAACGCTATTCATTGTACTAGAAAATGATCCCCAGGTTCTCACTTTTCTTATTCTTTGGTGACTTCAGTATAGTTTTCTGGCTTCCCGTTCTCCTTCACCACTCTTTAGTCACTGACATTTTGAGCTCTGACAGCTAAATACCCAGGACATTAACAGCACTGACCAAGTATCCATAAAGTGTTTTGAAGCACAGTGTTTTGTGCACAGTGTAGCAAAACACTGAACGCACGGCACACCAGTGGATCTGACACGGCTGTGACTCAGGTCATTGTGTAGATAGTTGTTGATGCCTAGACAGTATTGAGGACCTACAACATAGAGACATCTCTGTGATTTTTAACATAAAGACAATTATCAAAATTTCAGCGGTTTCATAATCTACTTAAGCCAAAATTAGAGTGTAATAGCCTCATCCATCCCTAAACCCTCTCATGTCTGCTTTTAGCTGTGGATCCGCTCTTCCACTTCACTAAGTTAGTTCTCAGCCAGATCAGTGGACTGAATCGCATGGTGACAAGCACTGAGAGGAGGATGACGGAGGCTGCAGCAATGCCCAGCTGTGTGTCGAAAAAAGGCTGCCCTCCTGCAGCTGTAGCAGGGGGGGTCCCACGTCAGGTTGGCCTGATTGTCACAGTGGTCCCCAATCCATCCCCTTCGGGGTGACTCATTAAATAACTACAAGTAGGAACATAAATTACAGAGTATCGTACATGGTGTGAGGCTCCCCTTTAGAGCATACAGAAATTTGATTTTGCATTTGAAGGACTAATTACAGATTATTTTCCTCCTGTTTTCTCACTTACTGCTAACATTTCCTGCTGCATCAGCTCAGCCCTGGAGATACCTGGGCATGCGAAGAACAGATGAGCTACTGACTGTCAGCCTAAATTCTTAAAATTGATGTGCAAAACCTACTTTGAAATGTGCTTATTTACACCAGAAAAAGGGGAACACTGAGGAAATGACAACGCTGCCTGTACTGGCTTAGGTAGTCTTTGGCCAGGTTGCTTGTCCCCAGCTTCTCTATTGCAGCTCCACAGAAAACTAGTTATTTTCTGTTGCCTCAACTGCTCCTGTTCATTTCATGTCCAGCCAGGCAGCTGCTCTGGCATGGTGGAGCAGCTGGCTCAGGAGTAGGAATGAGCAACCACAGGCAGAAGAAAAAGAACTGAGAGTGCTTGAAACAGGATAGCCTTTGAAGAAAGGCCCATAGACCCATGACTAAGAGACCCATTGAAGACCTGGGAAAACTTAGATCTGTAACAACAGTGACAAAAAAAGCTTTTGTGTCAAAAAAAGTTAATTGCTTAATCGCATCAGAATGATACTGCTGGGGACAAAAAGATAAATAAACAGGAGCAAGTTTATTTTCCTTAAGGTTATTACCTCCCCCAAAGATTGAACTGTTCAGAGGATAATAGTACATTCAAATTCATTAAATAAAACTTCATTCCAGCTTGTTTACAATTCCAGAGAGGATCTCCAAAAGCAGCAGACAGGATAAACATGCCAGATTTGCCAACAGCAGGATTAGCTGCCAAACCATTAAGACAATTACTCTGAGCAGAGTGCTCGGAAAGGAAATGAAGTATCAGATAAGGATAAGCAATGCAATACTTCTTCTCATTTTGGGAGCCTTGTAGCACTTGTAACAACCTGTCAGGGCCCCGTGGGCACTCCCAGCTCCTGCGGCACCGTGACACAACCAAATCCGCTTGTGAGGAATACCACCGGTGAGCGTCAGCCAGTACCCCACAGCCAACAGCGAGCTGAAAGGAGGCAACTTACACTACCAGGATGTTCACATTGCAGCGAGGCTTTGTAACAAGCCACTTGAGGAACGAGCACCGGCCAGGTGAGGCTGTGTCTCTGCCCCAAGTCACGCTCAGGTCGTGATTCACCTACCGGGTGTAGTCTAAGCACACTTGACTCCCACCCACAAGCCTTCAACAACTGCTGCAATTTCAGAGATGAGGTCAATTAAAAAAAAACCCTTAATAGGATCAGCATTAGTCCTGCCACTTCTGCACTAGGTTGGGAACGTATTTATGGCAGGCTAAAACATTATTTACCTGTAAGGCCACAACCGCCTCTTCCAACCTCCTCCCAATTTCCTTTCTCTTAACACAAACAACCAGAAAGATAGACGAGTAAACATAAGACTCATCTCTAGAAGACATCCACTTTACGCAGTGCAAAGGGAGGAAAAAAGCACAATGTGGACAGGGTACAGTTACAAAGCAGATGCGTGAAGGGCAGCTGTCCTGGCTTAGGCTGACCTCAGTCAGCCTGTGTGGCTGTGTGGCTGACGAAAGCAGATAGGCTAAAGTTGTGAGGTTTGAGTTTGGACGTATCTCTCCTACACACACATACATTCAGTTGTTTTAAACCACATTTCATCTTAATCAAGTAACAAAAAGGAAGACAAAAATACACGGATATCTGGATTTAATGACCTAGGAAGCAATATTCTGTAAGTTGTCTTCCCTGAGTCCCAAGGGGACATCACAGTTTCAATGTAAAATGCATCTTCCAATTGGCTTAGGTTATTAATATAGATAATCTGATAAATTCATTTTTTCTTTACAAATATGATTAAAAATCATGTGTAACAACCAATTCTTCCCATAAATCAATTGTAGCATCAGGCAGAATTTTTTAATTAATTAATCTTCCTGATTTCCCAAAGCATTTTAAAATCTTGTTTTTCTAAGTTTAAACTGTTACTCAAACGCAATTAAACTAATATTAGGCTGAGACCAAAAAACCAAAAGATTTTAAGAAAAAAATAATTAAAGCAATTAGGTACTTATGATTTTCCTAAAGTTATCAGAAGAAATGGCTGAAAATGTGCAATTAAACTTTGAGCTTTATTCTAAACCACTGAAAATTAACTAACGTATAGTTAGCTGGATTATACTATCGACTTGCATTCTTGCCAGACAGTTTTAGCTATACCTTTTAGAGTACTCATTCAGATGTGAAAGGCATGGCCTGAACTCTGCCTTCATCTGAAGAAAATGAAGCCCATCTCTTTCTCCACCCAACAGAGTGCCAAAGAACTACAGTTACACAGGATGTCCTTGAGGATGAACATCTGACATTTCTGCCCGCTGAAGACATCTAGTAAGAGCTCACAAGCAAGAAAGAAACTTTAAGAGTGTACATAACTGTATAGGTTTACAGGCTTAGCCAACATCCTAGCAAAGGGTGATATAAAGTAAGATTGGAAAGTGTACGAGTTTGTTTCTCACCATCTGGAGGGGATGCTTAAGCCCAGGGTTAGCTGATGGAAAGGAGTGCAGGCACAATGACTGTGCTCCTGTTCCTGTTGCAGAATGATTTGAAAGCAAGGGTAGTGCTCCCCTGCATAAAGCACTTAGAGCTTAGCTCTAGGAGAGGTGGGTCTGCATCAGAGGCAGAGAAAGCCTCGGAAGCAGAGTGGCATAAAATCACTCTTCTCAGCATCTCCCAACACCTGGCCTTTGGTGTCCCTGCTTAGTGTAATTGCCTTTCTAGATTCAATTTCTACTCTCTTTCAACTCTCTTTACATGCTGTATAAGTTGAGTGCTGTTACTTCTAGAAGGGGTTGAAGATCTTCATCATGAGCTACTGCAACATTCAGTCATTGCACCCTTTCCTTCGGGACTTTAGCCAAGTAAGGACTGTTCACCACACAAAAGAGAAAGATAAAAAAGCTGCCCATGGTCACACAGTGGTTGTGGCTGCTGTACAGACTGAGTAGTGCTGCTATCCTTCTGTACTTGGATGTTACATAACCAGAAAGCAGTTTGATCAAGTATAAGTAGTTCTAGCTACTGTGACAGCAAGAGGTTATGTGACTGTGACCAAATCAATTCAGTATCAGTTTTGTGAATCAGAAGACACCCCTTCAATTACTGATGCTGAAGCAGGTTTCATCTGTGACCTCAAGTCCCTTGACAACACTGATGTTTGTGTCTCTCACAGGAATTACTAATACAGATGAAAACCCTAAATGCTAGGTCTACAAAGTGTAAAGTGGGTAGGACTGGAATTAGTGAACTCCTGGCCCTAAGCACAGCCCTAGGGCAGTGTTTCTAGCTTGCTTCTAGTTTGTTTCTAGGGAACACCTAACCGTCCTGAAAAGTCTCCCTGAACTATCTCAGACCCACTGTGGTTAGGCAAGTAGGAGTGGGAAATAATAGATCAGCAGGGTGCTCAGCATTTTTGCTACACAGAATATTGCCTCACAGTTTATGACTCTACTGCTGCACTGAAATGATTTTAATTTAAAATATCAGTAATATACCAGCCTTTTAGACTCTCTGCACTGCTGATCCCAACTATGCCTTTAGGCACCTTTATTTTTTATGATCATTTTGCAGACCCTCTCTTGATGCCTTACAGACCACTGGTGCCTGCAGATCCTGGACTCCTCAGTGCTGCACCAGAACTTGAGGTGATGCATTTTTCCCTGTTATTTCATAAAATGAAATTTCAAAATGGTAAATTTCAGAGAGGTTATCTTCTCAGTTCTTACAAGCAATTTTCTCATGTACAAGCTATTAACATTCTTCCAATATGCAAAAAATCTCACTCTCCCTCAGAAAAACGTGTCTCATAAGAGCTATAGCCCTGCTTCTATTACCTTTTCATGGTGGCCCCTAAATCCTAACTGATGACTGTCTGTATTGGGTTTTTGTTTATAAAGATTAACTAGAAGTAGAAATTGTATATCCACATTAATATTTGATTTCCTTGAAATAAAATCTGAGGTGAAGAATTATTTCCCATTAAGGAATGTCAAATGTTTGTCTCTTTTCCCCACTTTCCCATTACTCCTTTTGGAAAATTAAAAAATCTTCTGACAAAATAAGAAGGAAGCATAAAATTGGTGGTCCACCTGAGTTCTGCCACTTTTTGCTTTGTGTGCACAGAACACAGTATGATGAAAAAGCAACAACCAACAGAGCTAGAAAATGGCTGAGTATAAAACTACCTTACCTCCTTGCAGCCAACCCTGCTTCTCTTGAAAAAAAGGTAAAGCTGATGAGGGAAGAGGATGCTGCCCACCAAAATGGTAGTTGCTCAGGAGTGTATGTCAACAGCAGTGTAGCATTCGTTCAGACGTAAAGCGACTTCTCTCAAGCGAATACCAGGTGCAGTAGCCCTCTGGGTGCAGCTATGCCTGATTCTTTGAAGGAGAGAAGTCTCACTGTCTTTAGAGCTTTATCCTTTGCTTTTGCATTGAACTATGCCTATCCCTCCTACCAAGGTCAGTACTGTAATTGTAACCATCCACTACGGAAATCTGACTGCAAGCACCTAATTAAGAGACTGAGTTAAGTGAAATGCGCAGGGAATATAACATATTTATCTTAACTGATTAGAAACTAGAACTGTAGACCTCCACCTAGTTAGTTTTTCACCCTATGCTTAGCTATTACAAGGGTTTACCATTCCTTTCTTCTTTGTCTCTCACCTCATCCATTTTCATAGAATCATAGAATCAGTAAGGTTGGAAGGGACCTCTGGAGATCATCTAGTCCAACCTCCCTGCTCAAGCAGGGTTGCTTAGAACATGTTAGACAGGGTTGCATCCAGGTGGGCCTTGAATATCTCCAGAGAAGGAGGCTCCACAACCTCTCTGGGCAACCTGGTCCAGTGCTCCGTCACTCTCACAGGGAAGAAATTCCCCCTCACGGTCAGGAGGAACTTCCTGTGCTTCAGTTTCTGCCCATTGCCTCTTGTCCTGTCACATGGGACAACTGAAAAGAGTCTGTCCCTGTCCCCTTGACCCCCTCCCTTCAGGTACTTATACACATTGATAAGATCCCCCCTCAGTCTTCTCTTCCCCAGGCTGAAGAGGCCCAGCTCTTTATTTTGTAATATTACAACTCATAACTATTTGTAGAATATATTTTAATTCACACTTTTTTATTCTTTGAGAAAAGTCATGATTTTGACTACAGACATTTGTATTTTCAAAGTTCCTTATCAATCACACTTACTCAAAAGAACTTATGTAAGCTTCTGAGATACCTCCAAGTTTTTTTGGTATCTATGGAAAATAAGCAAATCAGCGACATAAAAGCTTTTGTGTGAGTTTTTAATGAATTATTACATAAATAACCATTTAAAAAACTTTGATAAAACAGAAAACAAAGAAACATCACATGCAGGTCTCTGTAGCATTATTTGGTTCAATAATAATTCTGGCTTAGGGTGAGTAAGGCTGAAAAATTCAAACTCAACAAAGGAATTACAAGAAATAGAAAGCAAAAACTCCAGTCAGACTAATCCTTCTTTATAGCAGCCACTTGACAATTTGCTTTAAATACTCTGCATCAGAGCAAAACAAGCTAGGTGGCAGTTTTAGTGGTTTATAACTTGTGCCGATGATTATATGATTTTCTAGCTCCACTGTAGAGAATTGTGCTTTTAAAACTTTCCCTGGAATGCATTATCAATAATCTGCATTTTAGAAACTGAATACAAATGAGTGCCCTCTTTCCTCTTAAAAATAAAAAATAATAAGGAAGATAAAGAAGAAGAAAAGAACATACTTTCTTTTTAAAAGTTGGAATATCTCTTCAGGATGATGTCTTTAATTACTGCATACATTGGTTTATCTCAGCTGAGATTTGAGGTTTAAATGCTTGTTTGCAAAGATTCACATTGCCCATTATAAAAGATTTATTCTTGTACATGCCCTATGAGGAATGGCTGTGAGAGCGGGGTCTGTTTAGCCTGGGGAAGAGAAGACTGAGGGGGGATCTTATCAATGCCTACAAATGCCTTAAGGGAGGGTGTCAAGGAGATTTGGCCAGACTCTTTTCAGTTGTCCCATGTGACAAGACAAGAGGCAATGGGCACAAACTGAACCACAGGAAGTTCCGCCTGAATATGAGGAAGAACTTCTCTACTGTGAGAGTGACAGAGCACTGGACCAGGTTGTCCCGAGAGGTTGTGGAGCCTCCTTCTCTGGAGATCTTCAAGGCCCGCCTGGATGCAACCCTGTCTAATATGCTCTAGGTGACCCTGCTTGAGCAGGGGGGCTGGACTAGATGATCTCCAGAGGTCCCTTCCAACCTTAACGATTCTATGATTCTATTCTATGATTTGCAAAGTGCCTTAAAATAGGTGCCTATGTACTGCACAGTCAGAAAAGTCCAAGGGATTTCACTTATTGAGACACCTACATACGAACAGAGGATTTTATCTTCAAAAGAAAAATGAAGAAAGAGATGCTTGAAGGGCATATTCCTTCAGACATATACACGTACGTACAGGCACTTTCTAATAAGAGTTTTCCCAAGAGTGTCTTCACTCAAGAAAGAGTAATATAAGCTTTCTGTCTGGTGTTTAATTTTTGTGTGGTACCATGAGAAAGAAGGTACTTTTTGGAATATAGCAATCTTAATTTTATGGAGGAAGGGTCTTAGACACTACTGCTTACAAATGAACAAAGGCTAGTAGTATCCATACATTTGGCTCCATAGTCCTGGAGGAAGGAAAATGCCTTTTGTCCTTTTACAGGACTATTCAAAGAAATCATTCTATTTAAAACTGTGTTTTTTCAGGAAAAATATTAAATTGAAAATACATTTATTTGCAGTGCTTCAGGGCTTTTATATTTTCCCAGGCTTTTGGGGAGCTGAAGGATGTGTGAAGGAATGCTTTTGAGAAAGTATATTTTCTCAATTTTAAAAACTTAAGATACTTGTTGTCTGTGGATATAAATAAGTACCTGAAGGAACGCACTCATAAAGCCCATACTTGGACACCTCTATGAGTAGACTCTTTTGACCTTTATGAATTTTCAATGCTTAGATGTGCTAGCGTTTTCAGTGCTTGGAGATGCCCTTAGTGATCAGTGCACTTTGGTGCACTTAATTGTGCAGACCTTGACTTTTCTAACCTGCTTTTGTTTCAATGTACAGCCTTTAACTATGGGATGAGGAGTCCTTGGCCAGGGATCAGCAATATATACAAACAAAATGGCTCTGCAAAAAACAGTATGAGCAGAGATATGAACTTAACATAGATTGCAAAGGCATAATGTTGAATATTGAGTAAATGAAGGTAAAAATCAATTTGTATTTGGTTTTGATAATCATTTCTACCTTCAAACAAATGTCTCTTGTGATTAATGCAAGCATAATATATTGTTACATAGAGTCTATGATGTCTTGGAATATTGGTAAAATATTTTGCATCAGCTTGATAAGATTCCTCCTAAAAGACCATATATGCAGCAAGCTCACTGCTTCCTGCAATATTTGCCCATCATTTGAGAAACCAAGATTCCATATATTTATTTTTTTCTATCTGGATAGTTTTTGCATTGAGGGGTACTCTAATCATTCAGATGCTCCAAGATATGGAAAACACTTTTGAGAGTCTAGTATTTGTACAGAATCAGGTATATTCTATTCTTAGCAAGTAGTTTCATTTAAGACATTCATCTAGACTCTCTCAATAGTTATTTGAGAGAGACACACATTTCCAGAGGGCAATTTATCCCATCCTCAGACAGCTGTCTAAAATAAGTGGGAGGAAATGGTCTCTATAGATATTTCTCTCTTTCCTTGGATTTGTAAAATCTAGCTAGCTAGCTTAGTCTAGATAGCTAACTTTTAGACAGATAAAATCAGATCAGATGACACCTGTTCTGGGTATCTCTCCTCTTTATGCCACTCTAGATCTAGCTGACTTGGAACAGTTGACAAGGAACAAAAAAGGCTGTAGTCATAAAGGTCAGTGCCTAAATTACAACTGCTTATGCAAGTTCACAAGAAATTCAAGTGGATAAACAAGGTTCTTACTGACATCAGTAGAGTTTTCAGTAAGAAATGCAGAGTTAATATAAAATCTCAGTTAAAAAGCAAAAACAACTATTGGTTCTCACCTAAATATTACATGAAAGGATGGGTGATCTACCAAATCAGGAGTGACAGGAGTCACTCTGAATATCGTACATCATTTTGGAAACAAGGAGAAAATAAACAGTTTTCTTTCAGCACTGCAACAGTACATAACCACAAATGTACCTTATGAGGAAAAGCTAGCAATAGGAGCTGTGTATCCACAGAATGAGCACTACAGCAATAATGGGTTGTACATCCCATCTTATACGGCATGGCAATCCAGGTAAGGATTTTGTCACACAGTTTGTGTTCCTTTGCATCTCCCCATCAGTTCAGAGCAGGCCCACAATGCAAGTAGTGCTTGAAAACAATTTTTCGTAGTTGCATCTCCAGAGATCTACCTCCAGGCTTAAAAGGAAACATATGGGAGCTTAAAATTTTACCACTCTCTAATACTGACTGGGATGATGGCACTCTCCACTCCACCCGATGCTGTTGTAGCTACATAGCCATGTAGGTACCAGCAATGAAGACTGACAGAAGGATGCTTTCTAACAAGAACAACACAGAATTTTCTTCTCAGAATCGTGCTCTGGTTTGGATACACATTCTAAAAACTTCACTGGAAATGTAAACCTTCGAACAGACCAGAAAACCGAGTCTGAAAATGTCACAATATTTTCTCTAGCTACTCATAGAGGTCACAACATCTTATAGTGCAAAAAAAACCCTCAAGGTATTTTGGGAACTTACCCTCTCAGAAGACAGAGGAGAATGATACAAAATGAAGACAGATATGATAATTTAACCGAGCTTTCTTTAATCAAAACTATAGTTACTCTAACAGTGATTACACTAGACAGAGGTACATTGTGGGCAGTTACTATACCTCATTGTACTGGCCAACAAGTAAGAGCTTGATTTATCTCTGAAAGTTAAGGAAGTACCGATCTACATTTAACAAAGAAGCTGGGTTGGTGTTCATCCCTGTATATGCAGAAACATAGGGAGCCACAAAGCCTTCTGCCTGTTGTAAGTCTGGACGCAGATTTAGTTTGAACATGCAGCACGCTTTTATCTTTTCTTACCTTGTCAGAGAGTATTTGTCAGCTACACACCAGATCAAGATTTAGATTTGTCTTCCATGCTCGGCTCTGCTATTGACTCTGTGCATTCTCACTAAACTCACTTGTCTCAGTTTCTTCCCCTGTAACATAATAAATATTCATTTATGGAGTGCAATCAGATTCATACATCAGAGAGAATACTGTCTATCTGCAAAACATTGTGTCGTTTGTTTTCATTACTATCTCTATTTGTTTACTGAAACTGCTGAGACTGTCATAACACTTTCTCTCTCAAGGCAGTTTAGCACACTGATTTCTACACGTATGGATTTGGGAGGGGTTGTTTTTGTTTTAGCGAAACAAGTTTGTGTCTTCCGGTCTTGTGGCAAATTTTACACTAAGATATTCTGTTACATAAACTTCTATTTTTAAATGTTAGAAAACACAAATGTTCCAGTTGTCAAAGCAGCTTTTCAAATTAAAATGTTTATGGAAAAAAAAAGTCAAAAACTTAAAAACACAGTTTTGGGCAGTACCTCTTTTTTAAGATACAAAGAGATCTGTTGTGTGTTCAGGTCCTCAGCTTTCCTCTACGGAGGCATATTGTCTCTTGAACGCACTTCAAGAGAAGTTAAAGGAGCTAATGTGCTGTAGGCTGACTGGCAGTTCAAAGGCTTCAAAGTCTCTCTGGAGTCTTTTCCTCTACAGAAATGACATTAACTATGATTCATCAATCAGTGGTTTATATAACCTGATAGCATTTCACTTTTGCTATCCATCAAGTCCCAAAGTTTTTTGGTGTGTGATAATATGCTTTGTGTGCAGAGCTATCATCACACAACTGGCTAGATACTGGCTACTAGAAAATACTTAAAACTGATACTCCCAACATTTCTAAGTACAATTTACCTAAGGACCTCTTTTAAAAGACCTCAGTCTTAAAAGGTGTGAAACATCCTCACCTAAAAGTGGAAGCTTTAGGAATACAGAAAAACTTTTGCAAATCAGGCTTGCAGCTATGCATCTGCATGGCAGCATGGCTTTCTAACTACAGTCACCTCATTTTTTAAAAACATGGCCAATTTTCATAGGATTCTCCCAAAACAGGAATTCCTGCTCAGAAAGTGTAAGTTGCATACATTCTCTTTTGACAATAGAAATTAAAGAATTGATTTCAGATAACAGTGTATATTTAACACTTTATGATAAAAAATATTTTACCTCCATGCATGACAATTTTTATAGTTTTTTTTTTAACAGCTATATAATCAACTGCTATGGACTATTATGAGTATTATAAAAGCCAACAGGATGATATATCACCCAGAGCAGTGGCCTGTAACCATTTATAACACCATGGAGAAGATTATGACCATTTATGACAACTGCTTATAAAATACTTTAAAAATGTGTCAGTCTCTTGTTGATATGAAATTATATGAAATGTTATGTTATGTTGATGTGAAATCATATATTACACTACCAAAATTTTTAGCTTTTTTCCCATAATAACAGTAAGAATGAACAGTGTGGCTATCTGACAGTTCTTTCAAATGAAACTAGTTGTTTCAGCCTGTGGGAACCCATCAGTAAGGGGTATAAGATTTTCTGTGAAAAGTGAGTAAAAAAAGCAAACCTATAGTAATTAGAATTATAGTCATTAGCCAGAGGTCTACCACTCCATCTGGAAATGCTTAGAGATCTTGTAAATTACGAAAAAAAAAAATGAAAACCACCAATCTAGACAACAGTTCAGACTATAGACAAAGGCTCTGATCCCAAAAGCATAGCTTAAGCTACTTGTTTCAAAGAAATGCTTAATATGTACTCAGTATGCACTGATTTTAAAGAGACTTAAATTTGTCCTGAAGTATGTGTTTCTGTGCCACTCTGTACAGCATTCTTTCCCGAATCAATTGCTGTGATAAGATGGATTTTCAGTTTTGTCCCATTGAAATCGTAGCATTTGTAGGCACAACACGTATTGGTGTAAAATTAATTTAAAATATTAATGACTAAAAGTTTTCAGAGCCTCAGTTTAATGTCTTGCAATAATAAAGTGACTTAAACCTTCCACTGGAAATTTGGTTCAATGTCAGTTTGTTGCAGAAAATACCACCTCCTGAATCAGCCATATCACTTGTAGTACCTGAAATATTTATGAGATCTCACATTTTAAATACTCACTTTTCCACACCATTGGTGCCTTCTGTTATCAGGGTAGAACTTCGCCGAAAGCAGAGTTGTGGCTAATCAGATGCTAGCAGTGATATATGGTGGAAATTGCACTACCATAATAGAGCAGAAATTCACTGATTTTATTCAGATACATATGCTGAACTTCTAATAAATTTTTAATGACTTCTTACAGTGGAGAGACAATTTCATGTACTGATTCACATTCCTTGTGCTTATCAAATTTTTTTCTCATCTCCAAGTGGATGAAAAGGTCAGGTCTTCCACTCACACATACAATAATCCAAGCACACAGTAAATGCAGCCCTAGTGCACTCCTCTCTCAAGGGTGTTGGGGGGGGGCTATATTACTTTGCAGCCTACCCCACATGTGCCGACATACCATAAATAAGTTAATTTATGTTTCATGGCATTGCCAACGTAAATCCTCCTACAGAAGCTAGTACACTGCATTTACCCCTAGTGAAAAATCATTACTAACATGACTGATTCTCAGTTCAGCACAACTCTCCTCTTTAAACAGGAGAGAAAATGCCACTATTAATAGCAGAGCTGTCAAGACTGCATCATCTGAAAGACTCAGAGTGTTTCAAGACAAAGCCAGATTGTCATTCTCTTACTGCAGCTGGCAGAGGGGAAAAAAGTCTGACTGTTGAAAGCGAGATAGTTTAAAAGAAAACTTACTTAAAAATTATGCACTAGATCAGCTAAGAAGGGCTGATGTGAGTTTGTGGAGATTTACTTTGAAAACCAACAGTTTCTCTTACTGGTGAATGACTCCATTTGCTCTGCACTTATTAGCAATTCGTCTAAGAATTAGACGAAATAAGTCTAAGAGTTGTTCCTGGTGGCATAGTATCTTCTACAAACAGATGTCTATGCTTTTCATAAAATGTTGGGGTGGGGAAGATGGGTGGAGATGTGATTTCTGTACTCGCACAGTAACATTTGGTAAATCAGAAACAGCATTCCTACACCCATCTAATTCTTTAATCTTCTTTCTTCCCTCACAGTAGCACGCAGTGAGGTCTGATGCTGCACTTTCAGCAGCAGTGTACTCAGGACTTGTCTGTAAGGAGATATATGCAGCAGGACAGGATATGAATTTACAGTGCACTAACTGCAAAGAGATACTCCAAGTAAGCACCACAGCTTTCCTTTCAGCAAAATGTTTTGTTCTGCTGTGAGGAAGAGTAAATTCACATATTACGGTGGTGGTGGTGATGGTGGTATGTATACACTCCAGCTGAGAGTGAGCATATTTCAATTTTTTCAGAGCTGAATAGCTCTTTATAGGTGAATTCTTACAGACAGTTACTTTAGAGAACAATCCTAGCAGGAAGCAAGGTGTGATTTGGGTTACCAAGAAGGAAGAACACAAGTATTACTAATGCACATTACTTACTTACCATTAGCGCTGTCTAGAGCTCTTGTAAGTAACATTGACCAAATTGAAGGAGAATTCTGCTTTTGGTTATATTTCTGGAAACAGGTTCCAGAAGAGAGAGGAAAAAATTATCATGAATTTAAAACTCCTATTGTATTCAAAGGTGAATCATTGAACACAAGCCAGTAGGAGCTATGCAATTAAACTCTACAAACTGTAAGCAGCAACAGCATTAGGAACTATAACTCCTAAATCACCGTGCTGTCAGTTCCGACTTTTCTGATGTAAACAAGGATTTTATTCCTCGTTCGGAAGACTCCCAGCTTCAGGGACTCATTCAGCATAAACTCTGCTGAGCTCATTCTCAGAACCGGCGTAGCATCAGCCCTTTGAGGCAACAGTGTTGTTTTTCAGTACTTTGAGCTGAATAGTTCAATACGTCATAACAAGGGCATTAAGATTTCCTTAACTATCCAAATGACTTTTTTCCCATCTGCTGGTCTGACTGATGTTCCATGGACCGCCACACTGCATTTCTGAATCACCTAAGTGTTTTTTCCCACAGAGGAGAAATGATTAACTTTGTTTCCATTACTTCTCCTGCTGCTTCCACATTTCTTCTATAGGATTAACATCAGTTTTGGGGTTAACAGGAAGAGCTTTCTGAGTTTTTACCAGTGCTGAAATGGCCCGTGCCAAGTAGGAGTAGTAAATCAAGTTATAGTAGCAAAAGCATGTTTGATAAAACAATATTTGAACACAGATACCCACAGCTTAAGTGCTACCAGTAGCAAATTACAACTCAATTTATTGGAAAATACAAACATTGTAGTATTCACCAGCATAGTACCAAACAAGAAACACTGTGAAGAGTATATTATGGTCAAAATTTTCAGACTTTGGCATCCAAATTTAGGGTGCCATAAGAATTTAAGGAACTATTCAGGTTCCTAATCATAGGTGTCTAGTGCAATTGCATACTCCATCTGTTGTCCCACCCCATCTGCAGTTACTGGGAATGTGTCCTATTTGCCAATATATGTACCTTTGCCCAGAATATCCTAAGACACCTAAAATAACAGTAGACAACTACGTTTAGGGACATAATTTCAGATCTGGCCATTTGAACAAAAGACTTTCTTTTCACAGGTTGCTGACACTATTCATGAACTTGTTTTAATCCCTTTTGTTTTGATGTTTGATTTACAGTTATTCAAAAAAATAAAAAAGCTAATAAAAAATTTATAAAATTAAAGGAATTTGTTCAGCTCACTCAGCATTATGCTCAGCCCAACATGTAACAAATACAAGCAGTGACACATGCCCCATTCTGTTTCAGTACTGGAAATATTTACATTAATGCATATTAATGCTGCTGTTGTTATGATTTCTGCTTTACTGAAAAAATTGAAATATGCTCATTTCAGATTAATCCCCAAAGCTTTTCTTCTCTGTTTTCATACAGTAGGCAAACTAAGCATGAGTTATTCACACACTTCTAGTTCTTGGTAACTGAGCAACAGTGTAATTTACTGGACACAGCTACCTTATGCTGCAGAACAGCAGCTGGTAAAGCGCATGCAACAGGTAATACAGCTCTTTGTGACTCTCACAAGAGCAAAAGAGATATCTGTTACTAAAAGTCTATACATTTTTCGTATTAATGTAATCAAGTTAATGTGGAATTCAGAAATTCAAAAGCAGCCAGGAGAGCGGGAAACAGCTATCCAGCAGGTGCCAAGAATAGCCTAAGAAAATGGCAAATCTGAGAAAGAGAGGGAGTTTTCTTAAATGTCAGGCAACTGAAGACCTAAAAAAGTTAAGGTATCCATAACAGAATTAATTTCACATATATTTAGACACCTCCAGAGTGTCTATAGCTGAACTAGTCACCCAAGGCTGCTTTTATAGTCAATGAGAGAAACAAGTACAAATCATCCAAGCTATTTTAGACTCCTGCATTAAAAACATACACAAGAATGCTCTCTCCATTCATCATTTAGTTGGATGAATCCCACTCCCCAGTACATAAAAGCAGCAGATACTCAGGGTGAGACTGGTTCCCTTTTCCTCTGCTGCCAGTGCAGGTTCATCATCTTGCAGATCAAGACATTTAAGCAGCCAGTCTCCAGAAGGAACTGGGGCACGGGCATTTTGTAACCTCTGGATTCTTTGAAATCCTCAACTTTGGTGTTCTTGCACCCTCGTATAGGCACAAGATGTTAGACAGATCTTCATACATGGGCTTACATGGTATTATTAAAATGTAAGTATATCACATTTTAACTACTCAGGATAAAATTTGCCATTTTTTAAGATTCAGAATTCTTAATTTCTGCTTCAGGCTGATAACGTTCGTTATGCATGATAATTAAATTATTTCTGAGACTTAGGTTAAGGAGCTTTGTTTGTGATAAACATAGCTAGTGATCAACAGTTTTCTAACCAATTCTTTGAATGGTACTAAAAGCACAGTACTTTGTGCTAGGTTCTTGAAAGCTGAGTTATGAATACTTCTGGTATCAGAGAGGTTCTGTGATTGCAAAACCTGTTGTTTGTCCTAGAAAACCACCACTTCTGCTTAAGAGAAATTTGTAACAGAAGAAGCAGTCATGTCTTAATTTTCTGAATATTGTATCTGAACTTCAATAGCTGGATATACTTCTCGCTGACTCTGCCAAAATGTTGTATGGCCCAGGAGGGAATGCTATGGCCCTCGGACATCATGAACCCAGTTTCACTTCTACAATGCACTCAAGAATCCTTTCTGTTCTTCCCTCAGAGCAATGAAACTCCCCAAGGCCACTTGCAGAAGCACTGGAATTAGAATTTGGGACCAATATTTCTTAGAAAAACCTGTTCACACTTGTCTTACGCCAGCACATAGTTTGATTCAAGCACTATACAACATGCTTACCTTAAAACATAACTACATAACTCCGTAACTACTAATCAGTCTGATCTTTTAACATCTCCAACCTAAATTGCAGCTGATCTATCCACTGCTTATCAGGAACTGAGAAAATCTGAGCTCACTTTTTCAAAAGAACTGAGCACACAAAACTCTTCTGAGTGCTAAATGGACCTGTAAATCTTACTGCTCTGGAAGAATTGCCCCAAAGCATTCACATTCAATATGCAAGCTACGAGGTATCACTTCCAGATTATTAGCGTAATTATCTTTTCGGCACAATTCTACCTTTGTAAAACAGAGTTAATCGTGCCTTATTTTCAGGGAACCATTCACATACTACTGTGAAAATAACTATAAAAAACTCTTTGTTATGAAGAGTTGCACTTTTTCCAAAGCAGTGTACAGCACATCATGTCATGGTGAAGATCAAAGGAAACAATACTTACTTCTTTCACCCTTGAACTGTCCACCCAGGGCAGTAAGATGGGAACCTATGGCAAAAGTAGTATAATACAGTGTATTAAAAACAGCAAAATATTCAGAAGCAACATCTTTAAAAAAAAAAAAAAAAAAAAGGATTTTGTCACTTGCTAAAATCTTATCGACAGGTAAGTTCATTACTGAGATGTTGTACTAGTTTAAGAGGTTACTATCCTCAACCAAGTATTCCTTCCACCTTCAACCCAAGTAGCACAGATGCCTGAAGAGAACCAGCACTGGAACTTTGGCCATTTCACAGAATCACAAAATGTTTGAGGTTGGAAGGGACCTCTGGAGATCATCTAGTCCAACCTCCCTGCTCAAGCAGGGTTGCTTAGAGCATGTTAGACAGGGTTGCATCCAGGCAGGCCTTGAGTATCTCCAGAGGAAGAGACTCCACAACCTCTCTGGGCAACCTGGTCCAGTGCTCTGTCACTCTCACAGTGAAGAAATTCCCCCTCACGGTCAGGCAGAACTTCCTGCGTCTCAGTTTGTGCCCATTGCCTCTTGTCCTGTCACACGGGGCAACTGAAAAGAGTTCAGCTCCATCCCCATGACCCCTTCAGGTACTTGCACACATTGGTAAGATCCCCCCGCAGTCCTCCTTTCCCCAGGCTAAAGAGGTCCAGCTCTCGCAGCCGTTCCTCATAGGGCAGGTGCTCCAGCCCTCTGATCATCCTTGTAGCCATATGCTGGACTCTCTCCCATAGCTCCATGTCTTTCTTGTCCTGGGGAGCCCAGAACTGGATGCAGTACTCCAGATGAGGCCTCACTGGGGCTGAGTAGAGGGGCTGGATCACCTCCCTCGACCTGCTGGTAACACTCTTCCTAATGCACCCCAGGATACCATTGGCCTTCTAGAGCGAGCAATGTGCCCTAGTGGCCATGGTTAACTTGTCCACCAGCACTCCCATGTCCTTCTCCACAGAGCTGCTCTCCAGCAGGTCAGCCCCAAGTCTGTTACGGTGCATAGAGTTATTTCTCCCTAAGTGCAGGACTCTGCACTTGCCCTTGTTGAACCTCATGACGTTCCTCTCCGCCCAACTCTCCAGCCTGTCCAGGTCTCTCTGAATGGCAGCACAGTCCTCAGGTGTATCAGCCACTCCTCCCAGCTTGATATCATCAGCAAACTTGCTGAGGAGGCACTCTGTCACCTCATCCAGGTCACTGATGAATAAGGTAACAAAAGTTATAAAGAAAGCAAGAGAAAATAATATGCCAGATCACAAGTAACTGAAATATAAGAAAATTTATTAGAAAAGATAGGACCCATTACTGACCCCTGGGGAACACCACTAGCCACAGGCCTCCAACTAGACTCTGCACCACTGATGACGACCCTCTGAGCTCTACCATTCAGCCAGTTCTCAATCCACCTCACTGTCCCCTCATCTAACCCACACTTCCTGAGCTTGCCTATGAGGATGTTACGGGAGACAGTGTCAAAAACTTCGCTGAAGTCAAGGTAGACAATGTCCACTGCTCTTCCCTCCTCTACCCAGCTACTCATTCCATCCTAGAAGGCTATCAGACTGGTTAAGCCTGAGTTAACCACGTATTTCAGTGCAAAATCTGCTGTTACAGACTAAACTGGCAATGAAGGAGGCTTCCAGCTAAGGCAATGCACTTGGTATTGAAGCAATTATGAATGCATTCACATCCTATGGGGATGCAAAGGATATATATGATGACTTCTTATCACGGCAAATTTTGCCTGAGCTTTTGTGTCAACATCTTAACTTCCGTAAGTAATTGAGAGACCAATTTTTCAAAGGCATCTAGGCACCTAAAGATACAAATAGGCAACTAATGATACTTAGGAAAAAATGTAATTTGCCTAATTCCCACTGAAATCAGGAGCCTTGAAAAAGGGTCCTAATACGTATCTTTGTAAATCTGTAACAAAGTAATTATTAACACCAGATTTGGCCTCTGAAAAGCTGTATTTTGATATGTTTCCCTCAATCATATTTTATGCACAGTAGAGAAATAAATTTGCACAGGTAGCCTTTACTCTGACATTTCCTAGCTTTTTAATACTAACCTTTGCCTTCTTAAGAATATTAACTGATACAATTTTCATGCATGAAACAAAGAATCTATGCCTGTTAAGAAAATAAAAGATTTGCATTGGCAATGATAAGATTTTCATTCATACTTACACTTTATTGAAAAACTTAAAGGATTTCTACCTTACATTCTACCTGAATGATCATCCTATCAGTCAGTTTAAATCGTTTTCTCTTTTTTCTCATGTCTCATACAGCTTTTATCCCTTCATACATTTTTTTTTCTGTTGTGAACATTATACACTTCCATAACAAACCTCAACAACTTTAACTATCCTATCTTTTCTAATATGTTTTCTTGTATTTCAATTACTTGTGATCTGGCATTTCATTTACTCTTGCTTTCTTTATAACTTTTGTTACCTTATTTAGCCCTTGAAAACACCCACGGGGAATATTACCTCAGCATCTTATCAGAACTGTAAAATTGCGGCTACAGTTCTGATGTGCAATATGCTATTACAGTATTTTCACGAGGGCATCCTGTATATACTAGGTTAATATTTACTGATGTGCTAATGCAATAATGACCCATCTGCCTCTGCTCATCTCTGGGGCACTTTCTATCTATAGGGATGGGGATTAATGACAGTCTCTCTGTGCTGCCTGATGTCAGAGCTGAGAAAGGTGTGAAGGGTATATAAGAGCTGTATTACTTATCAGCAAGGAAGGGGGGAAACGGATACTCCAGAGCCAGACGCAAGCGTGGAATTGTTGCATGCACCCTTCTTGCTAACACAGGAGTGCCTCTTCAGATAGCTCCCTGACCACCACAAGGTAAACAATTTCCCTTCTTCCCTTATTTAAGATACCATGCAACACCAGTGCTTTCAGGAAAGCACAATCTTTCTCATTATTAATCAGCAGCATTTTTCAGAAAAGGGCTAAAATAAGTTCAAGATAAATTGCACCTGTGGCCAAAATCTGAGATTCAGAACATATCTCAGAGATATGGGAAAGAATAGAGACTGTTAGGTGGAAAAACAGCATTTACTGTTGTGAGCTGTCTGTCTGAAACTGCATTGTGTGACTAAACTTAGGGGGATTGTGCTTTTATTCTAGCATGTGAAAGAGATTAGCTGCTGTTGATTTAGGACAGAATGGGCATCAGTAATTGGATATGCTCCAGAATATTTGGGATTGCTTTCAGTTGCGAATCATTATTCTTTCCAGAAACTTTGGAAGCAAAGATGTGCAACCTAAAGCTGTCAGTTGTCTTCATTGTACTTTCTGTCACTTTGAGCTGTCTGGAAGCTACACCTATTGAGAAGTGAGTTATAAATAATTGTATTTATTTCTTTTTAAGGGAAGATGCATTCAGACTGTTGCATGAATTGCTTTTGCTTTCATGTCTCTCATGATATGAGCAAAAATAGAGCCGTTCAGTCTCACAGTATATTTTATTCTTGTTTCAAGACTATTATCTGTGGCTGATGATCTATCTGATGGGACTTCCAAGAGACAAGGGTGGATATTGCCAGTAATGTCAAGGAACGCACTCTCAGGACTTAGTGAGGCAATGCCAGAACAAGCAGCAGCAAAGCCAAAAAGGTATCGATTTCTTCTCTGTTCTTCTAATCGTATCAGTAAGGTTTAAATTATGAAGTAAACTTTGTGCCAGTGAAAATTCTGTTCCTTCAGATTCTTCCTATTCAACTCTCAAACAGAGCTTAAAACACTCTTTTTGGTGGAAATGAAGCCATTCTGTAAACATAAAGATTGTGTTGCAAAGTGAAATTCAGCAACAAAAGTGGCAGATTGCCAATCAATTTACCAGATCCATTATAACCCTTTCATAAATGAAAAAGTCTACCAATACTACATTATCTTGCAAAAGAAGGTTTATTTTGAAAGGGCTTTTTCATTTGTTGTATTTCCAAGCCTGAAGGAAAAAAATAAAAAATATATCTGAATAACACAGAAGCTCTGCTAGAATATAATTCTTTTGAAATGTTACTACTTCTTATAAGTAAAGTATATTTCATTACAGATTTAACTATCAATTTAATAATGAGAAGAATAAAAAGAATCAATTGGCTCTCTCAGAATTTAGCTAGTCTGAAATGCATTTACATTTATAAATCCATAAATGCTATTTTTAGGTAACTTTTTGACAGATAAACTAGCATTTCAAAAAGTAGTTAGAGTTAGTACCAAATGTTAAGCAGCACTGAATTAGCATATCTGGTTATCAGGTTTATGAGTGACTTTCTTTAATGACAACTCTGTTATGGATAGATTCAGGGAACATGTCTCTGTATAGTCACCTCTGATCTGTATTTCTTACTCTCTGATTGAAGAATCGTTATTATATGACAATTTGATTATCTTCAAAATAATTTGATTATGGAGACAAAGTTGTAGCATTTTTATAGCTATTACTTTTAAAAACTAAAATAATAATTATAATAATAATCAAATGCAAGGCATTACCTGTTATGAGTGTGGTATGCCAAGCCTGATTTTCTGTGGCCCTTGCTTATAGTCTTTTACTAGGTGAGCTGTCCCATTGAATCACATATTCAGATAAAGGCTATATAGATCAGGAAGCTTACAGCTATAATCAGTTCAGTTGGACTAGATATCAGTTAGAAACCCAGTAACCTGCTATAAGGACTGGAGTTTTAAACTCAGAGTGTCAGGGCCTCATTTGGTACCTTAAAAAAAAAATGAGAATTCTGCCTCCACAAACAGATTTGGGAATCCCATGAGAACCCATCATCCTTCAACCTCCAATATTAAGGACTTGAGCCAGCTCCTCTTATGTCAATAGAAATACCAGTGGAAGTCTAAAAAGAACCATATTCAGCTCAACAGAGCCATTTACTTTAAACATAGTTACATATTTTAAATATTAATTGCTTAGAAATCCATACCCATTTGCTGACAAAGAACCAGTATAATTCAGACATTTCTCTCATAATTGCTATTCAATTTGGCCACATCATGACAATCAACAAAACGATGCCACATCAATATGAAGAAGCCTAGGAAAATAACTGGCAACTCAGTAAGTAACCTGAGTAATAGAAGTATTTGTATCTAATGGAATAGTGGTCTAAGAAGCAAGTTTGAAAACCCAAGCTCTCTCAAGATAAAAATTCCATTATGTTTTTAAAAAATCCTCATGTAACATAAGTTCTGTACAGAACTCTGTAAATGGTCTGCAGGTTCAAACCATAAAATCCTGGGTTTTAGATACAGATTCTTCCTCGGATACTCTTTAAAGTCTTATCCAGCAAATGATTACTTCCTACCACAACAGTATTATCAAGTTGCTGATGTTTCAACAAGATGTAGCTGCTTTTCGGTAGTGAATAAATTCCCGTTTGGACAGAGCTAAATCTGAAGTGGCCCTGGAGCCATCAGAAGTTGGCAGTGCCCGCCACCTCTCCTGATAGGTGTCATAGTTCCATTTCATGTGAATTAGGAGGTTACTGTTCACTTCAATGAGAGCAGGATATGATTCTGTGGGAATAAGAGAACTAAATAAATGATAGTGGTTGTCATCATGTTAGTAATCCTCATGATATCAGCAAGAGCTTTAAATAGATTTAGAAGTTCAGCTGAAAGCTAAACATTTAGTCATTGTTTTCACTTACTGTCTTAACTATACTATCATTACAGGTTTTCTAGATGTCATAAACTGTTGTGCAGAATATCAATAAAAATGACATATGACTCTTAAGGTCTTTGTATTTAAATAATCCCCATCATTAAAACTGATAATAGCATACAGCACAAGACTTCTTCAGGCACAAAGTAGGTGGTAGGAAGATTGTAATGTTCATGTATTTGTGCTCATATTAAAAGAACTCCCACATTAGTACAGCTCAAATGCCTTTTAGAAGTGGCATATTTTATTGCTCATCATTTGACTTCATCTTGACTTTTTTTTGTCTTATATTAGTAGTCACCATCTTGAGAAACGGAAATGCAACACTGCTACATGTGTGACACAACGCTTGGCTGACTTTTTAGTTCGTTCCAGCAACAGCATTGGAGCAATTTATTCACCTACCAATGTGGGGTCCAACACATACGGAAAGAGGGACACAGCTGGGCTTTTAAGCAGAGAATCCCAAAACAACGCACAGCTCTAGTGGGTTAAATTGACTACTGTTACAGTTTTCATTAGGAGCTCCTGCCCGCTTTTTATGTATCAATAACGTTCAAGTCATTTATTACTTGTACAGTCTTAACAGTGCCTTGTCTTCTTTGCGTGGGTGTGTGTGCACATGATTATGTTCATTATTTCACTATGCATGTACAATGACATGCATAGGCTACTGTTTTAACTTCATTAAGAACACCAGAAATCTGCTTGTCACATTCCTTTGTAAAAAGAAAATAAATCAAAATAATAAATGGAAATGTAATTGCAACAGTTTTTTTTTTATTAAAAAGATGAAAAAGATAACTGTGATGTGTATGTCTTTATAGTCACAGTTCGGTAAGAGAAAAGAAACCATCTTAATGAAGAAGTCCAACAAAAATCAGATTGCTAACAGAACTTATGTCCTAATGTAAGAGAAATAGAAAAAAAGTTTGTTTATGGTTTGGAAATGCCTGCAGTGTCCTCTTTTGCCTAGTTCAAGAAAAAACTAGATGAGATACTATGGCTGCACTGTGCAGATGATCAAATCAGTTGATTGAATGGTCTCTTTCCACTTTAAAGTGCACTAAACTAATAGAAGCGGTCTTGCTGTAGAGATTTCATTACATATTTATTATGAAATTTTAGGAATTTATAATTCTTACTTTAAGATAGTATCAGCTATATGTAAACATCATAAGTACATTTTAAACATAAATAAAAGAAAGCTCAGTTAACAAGCTCTCAGAAACCCTTTCTTTGGGCAGTCCTTTCTTTGAACTAGAATAATAAAAGGAAGGGACAAAATCAAATAAGCAGTTCAGACACCAAAATGTACGACAGAAGCAGGGTTAATCTGCCTGCTGACATACTTACATTGCTATCAACATCCAAGAAAATTAGTTCAGATATGGGCAGACCCTAACGGAAGTTTGGCAGTTTCATTTTCGCCTACCTCAGACCAGTATCACTGAAGGCTTAGTAAGCATGTTTAGGGCAAAATACTGAAAAATGTTGTTCAACTCCCAGATAAACAAACCAACAGATAGGAATAACAGATACATCAATAGCTATAGACTAACCAGTTGTCAACACTCTTCTGCTATTTGGTGGAGAAAGACAGCTACCGCCAGTTCATCCCAGTTAGACATCTATTTTAGGATGGGATGAATCACACTCTTAAAGTGCCCCTATTTCTTCACTAACTATAGAGGGTGTCTAGACAATTAGCTGAAAATGGAAACTTAACTTTAAGTTGGCTAGAGTGACATGAATCCTACCTTCAGATGGTATGAATTGTTCAACTCAAAAACAATCTGGTAAAATAAAAACAAAACAAAACAAAACTCAGGCTTCAAATCATCAGAGTAACCAAATCTCATACTGTTGTAAACAGGAAAAAAACTAATTTTGAAATAAATTAGCAAGTTCATCAGCTGGAGCATCTATCTTGAGAAACTGCCTACACTGAGTTGTTTCCCTGTGTATATCTTTGAGAATACAATTTTGCTACTCTTTCCCCTACTCCATAATTACCACAGACTGCACTTAAAGAAGGCTCTAGTCATGGTAAACCAGGATACAAGCATACTCCTTACAGAATCAGACAGGGAAAGAGTTTTCTTAAAAAAAAAAAAAAAAAAAAAGTTACAAACAAGTATTTAAACACTAACTCATCAGAACATAAGTACCTACTTTTCAGAATATGAAGACTGCTAGGTAAAGCATAACTAAACAATAAAAACTAAGTATCTCTAGGTACTTTTGAAAATCTCACTGTGTATGTATTTATCCCTGCATCTTTAGGGACCTAAATATTTTTTGAGAATCAGACCTTACCTAGCTTCAGTTTGTTTTGAATCTAGCTGGATGCCTTGTATCTTTCAGAGAAAATGTAAGAAAGCAAAAGATAAGGAAGAGGAAAATGAAGAATATAAAAAAAATGATAAATGTGATTATTTTCCCTTTAAAAATAGAAATACTAAACCTCTGATTTTTAGTGGTTTCTATTAAGTTTTCTTTAAAAGGAGTACATTAAGGACATAATATTGAATTTTGCTAAATGAGAGCGAGAAGAATAAAAGTCATCAAACAAGCAAAAGGAATGTTAAAAAAAAAGGTGATAAGAACATGAAGAATGCATTAAACAGAGTAGTGGGCCCTAGGGTCTAATATTTCTCAGGAACTGTGACAGCTTCACAAAAGACAGAATTTATATTTTTTCATGATGAATACAGTTGAGGTAAGAAATTGATTTCACATGTAAAAGCTTGGGCTAAAACTAAGAAAGCATACAATATTCCTGCAGCAGAAAGTGCACTTTTATCGAATAGTCACCTTTGAATTAATATTTTCAATTTCCATAAATAAATATTTCTTCAGGTAAGATTTTTTGCCACTAGGTTGGCAAGGCTTCCATTCACTTTCAGCAGGATAGTGTTATTAGCACATCTAGATTCTACTGAACAGCTTTCTAAAAATATTTGAAAGTTAATACACTGATACTATGAATAAAATCCATTTCCTGTAATGCACAATTTAATATCTTCAGTAGCTGCCATCTTCACTTTCTAGAGTTATGCTAGTTTTGAGTCAATTAGTTCATTTACAAACATAGCCGGACATTTACAGTAGATTCCTTTCGTTGACAGTAACAAGGTTAGGTAATTTTGTTTAGCTTCATTACCGCATAGGAAAGGAACTGCTCTACATTGCTTTTGCAATGCCACTAGCAAAAAACTGTGGTTAGGCATGAGACATCTCCTTGCAGAATATAAAAATAATGGTTGATGTAACATGAAATACAATCTTTCTATGAGATATGACAACTTCTGTTTTAATCATTATCTCTTTTTCCACACATGAAAAAGCTATACTGAAAAATGAAATGTATTTGAAATACTGTTGTGGGACTGAGCATGCTTCAGTAATCAGATTCAAACCCAGATGTGAAACCCATTGCTCAAACTAAGCTTCAAATTAAGTACGAACACAGCAAAATCTGCATGCTTTGTTGATCAGTTTTTCCGAACACTTAAGGTAAATTGGCTTCAGCTTCCATTGCTATGAAAATTATATATCATGTATTAGATTTAGTGAAGAAGTGTTTCTTTAACAAGAAGCAATCTTCACTTCAAATGTTAAAAATGTTCGCAAGCTTGGAATTCACATTATACATGCCATCAAAACTCAAAAGCCATGACATCACATAGGTTTTTGAAGACTAGGACAATGGGGACAATAGTTAAAACTGCTTTTCATTATGCAACAGATTTTCTTCTTGAATGCTAAAATATCTGAACAAAAAGAACAAATTTACATGCATTTTAATCCTAACAATAGGGCTGATTTGAGTAACAATCATGCCATAAAGTCACTATTTCCTAAAAAATGCCTTTTAAATCCAAATTCAGTTTAATTATTCAAATTAAGGATCATAGACCTGCACCTATTTTGGTAACATTTTTGCTTCTATGTTAAAAGACTCTTTTTGATCCAGCACTAAGGATGGCGAAACTGTTCCTCACAGGCTATTTTGCAATATCCTTAGTATAAATAATTACACCACAGGTAGCCTGAGGCCTGCTGCAGAACAACTGGTTACACCTTGGGTGATAAAAGCTTGAATTACCTGAATTACTTTGGTCCCAATTTTTGATCAGTGCATCAGTTCTGTGGATTGTTTTCTCAAAAGCAATTAGAATATTGGTACATATTAAAACAATTGGAGTTCCATTAAATAGACTGTTACACGTGTGAACTGAAATAGCTGGCATCATTTTGGAATGAAATGCTACTCAACATAAACACTATGACTTGCTTATTATTTACACTGCCAACAGACTTAGAGCACTTTGTTTGCAGAGTCATACCTTATTTAATAAGCAGTCCCTTTGGAGGATGCTAAAGTGGGACTTCCCTGCACCCAGGGAGTTGTATAAAAATTTATTCAGCCTATCAGTTACTATCAGTCCATTACTAAAGAAGTTAAGCTACCTAACACTCAGAATATGGGTCATTTTTAAATATCATTCTTGGACTAGCTGGTATTCATTACTCTGCTGCATGTGGAACCAGTCACATAACAGGTTGTTTTTTCTCCTCTATTTTTCAGCATTTCAAAATAAAATAGAAAATTGATTTTGATTTTTTTTTTTAGAGGGGAAAGGGAGGAGAGGTCATAAAAACTGAAGGAAGAAGAGACACAATTTCAAGACTGCAAAATACTTCAATCCTGTCAAAAATACTTTAACCTTTTTCCAGAATGAGTAAGCAACTGGTAGCCTTTTTTTTAATTCCTAATTTTTCTGCAGTGTTACAGGAAAACTAAGATTCTTGGGCAGTATATCCTTTCTTTCATAGAAAACACACATTTGAAACAGTCCATACAAATGGGAGAGGTTTCAGCAGATACGAGGAAAGACCGCATGACAGGTCTGAACACTGCTTCCCTTTCCACCATGACCCCATAGTGGTATCAGAGGGATCAGAAGTGCCTATCTGCACTGTAACCGAGATTTCCAACTCTCCAGTGAGAGCTAGCAGGACCAGCATGTTCTGGTGGCCATCTCCTCGTGGCCATTTCCTGTGCTTGGCTTCCCTTTGGGAGTCACTGATTTCTTAACCAATCTCAAAAATCAGGCTGGCTCCCCAGAACTTGGCGCTTTGAGCAACTTAATGTAGCCCTTCCCTTGGTCTGTTTTCATTAAACAGGGTTCAGATATACTGCGGGTTCCCAGGAGAACGCACTGATGCTGTTGGCAACCACAGCAGGAGGTGTGAGGGTGCACACAGAGCTAGCAGGGGTCCCACATCAAGGGAAGCAAAGATGTCCGAGGCTAAGCTGCACCTCTTCTGGGGTGTAGGCAGCACTCCCAGACCACAGGCAGGGTGCAGCACAGAGGTCTAAACCTTCCCTCACTCATCATCCAAAGGAAAAACTTAGCACATAGTTTATTTTATATAAATAGTTTTACCGTTCTTTAATTTTCCACTGCACAGGTGATGGCTAGGTGAAAAGAAAGGCACATTCCTGCCCCCAGACAAGATTCCTGTCCCTTGGCACAGGGGGGATTTGCAGCTCTCTCTGGCACTTGAGAACCAGCACTAAACCCTCCTCCTTGCTAGCACACAATGTTGGTTCCTAAATACTCAGGCTATCATTCAATTAGATTTGTCACAGGCACACCCCTCAACACGAGCCATCTGTATATTTCCTAGCTTCTTCTCCTTTGGTTTTCTGAGGTTGTCCCTGAATCATTCCTTCTTTACTGAGCAAAGACTTTCTAAAGAAATTAATTCCTGAGTCCATTGTTGCTCATTGTTAACACATTTCTGTTTTATTTAAGAAATTCTTTCCCAAGTCAAAAGAAAAATGTTGCTGCTATTTTTTTCTTACTGATTTTTTTCCTTGCTTTACTGCAGGCCTTTCTCAAGACCCTTTGTATGCACTCCACCTGCTTATATTGCAGCGAACACACTAGGGCAAAGCCAGGTCAGACACAAGCATGTTCTGGAAAGACCTAATCAAAGTATTATTACACAAATCCAGAGTATGTAAACAGTATAGGAACTAAGCGTGCTGCTCAATTTATTTCTGGAAGAGAAAAAAGTTATATTTTTCTCATTATGTGTTACCCCACCTCAAACCCAGGCAATGAAGCACAGCACTGACAGCATCAATACCAGCTCTTTGAGCATAAATACTCTGAGTGAGTCTTATATAGCACAAAGCTATTACTCCATGATATTTGGAATTAAATGATTGAAGGAGAAGTCTGCTTTATCTTAATTTTCTTCCTCTTCATTCCACACTCTAGTAATGTAACTTTTGTGAATATAAATCACCACTCACAGTAGTAAACAAAATTAATTAAAACAACTCATTCTATATTTTTGAAATTAAATAATTGCATTGGAAACTAATGACTTTGCAAAATAATTTCCATCACACTCACTCAGTAATGCTTTCAGCTGGATCCATCTTAGTGTCTGAAAGGAAGCTACCCACATAACTAGCCATTGTCCAGTTCAAGCGAAATCTGGAAGATAGCTGTTTAGGATGGTGGTTTCCCAGACAGTAAGCTGCATGGGAAAATCAAGAGAGACATCACTGTGTCCCCAGAAGTGTACGCATGTTCTCGAGTCTTATTCCAGCAGATACAACAAGACTACTACTGTATTTTTCCTTTTATTCAGTCTCCTAGTGAGACACTGAACTAAATGTACGGCCCAGTGGTCATCTTGCTGCATATCACCACAATGTGGCTGACACTGCCCCAGAACCATTCGCAAAGATATTGCCTCAGAGCATCATAACTAGAGCTTATGTTGCAGAATTTCCTAACAGGTTTTCCAGCAAGATTGCTCCCATAAGAAAGAGGTTTTTTCTCTCGCATCAACACCAGACACAGGAGACTGCTGCCTCCAAATGTCTCCAACATTCCTGTTGGAGCTCCCAGATTGCAACTTCAGGAATTGCTGTTTGAACTGGTAGTGCTGCCAGAGACAAACCTCTTTCTTTTATAGCCATAGTTACTTTCCAAACCTGGCTTTCTGTTGTGTTTTGTTTTGTCTTGGGAAAGTTTGAAGGATGGGAAAGGAAGAAAAACCAGGGAGTAACTGTTGCTTTGCAAAAGAATCCAGCATGGTCAGCATAACTGGCCAGAAGAAAACAAATCCTGAAGGTTTTGCAAGGCAATAGACAGACATGGCTTCAAATAAAAAACAAATTTGCAGTCACAAGGGACTGACTTGAATAAATGACCCAAGTGGCTATGCAGAAACCATGTGGATTCATCCAATGAAGGAACACACAGGGCAACATGGGACAGAAGCAGAATTTTCCAATATTCAGGTTAAAAAAAAATATTGAAACAAAATGGTCAATCCAGTTTTGCTGAGTTGCTTAAAAAGAAAAAAAAATCTTGCCCTAAAGTTATAAAGATTTTTGAAGGGCTGTAGCAAAGTCTTCAACCTTAATGAATCTGCACCTTTCTTCAAAATTATTCCACTACATATTCAGGCAACTCTCTATTTTGTATTAAATCGGCAGTCTAAGGGCACATCTCATTTCTGATATGATTTTTCTGAAAACTATCATTCATGTTAAAAACATTATTCAGTCTGGCAGTATAAAATTCAGCTAAAATAAGAAACACTATTAAGAGGAAATAACTCCCAAGTCAACTTCCGACCCTTGCAAAAGAGTGGTGAACAACATTTATTTGGAGTTTCAGTTCACTTATATTACTGATAAGAGCAGACCTGAAACTTGGAGGAAGTTCTGAAGCAAATCAGCAGCAATGAGCCTTGGGGTGTTTATTATTTCAGTGTGTGTATGCGTGTGCACATGTGCAACAGGGAAAAAGTGTGCAGCTTTATGTAAATAGGAACTTCCTCTTTGGTTTGCATTTGTGGGATTACACATTGAAGTTCTCAGTTTCTGCTGAGTTTCAGTTGATTAATCCAACTGTTTATCATTAATACTAGTATTATTAGAATTAATAATAGTACTCTATTGACAAGTACTCCACTGAAATCAACACATAAGTTTAGTAACATGCTCTGAGAAACTGGGAAGAATGAGTTGAATACCATGAATCATCAGCATTTCTTGTGGTTTTTGGCCTTGTAGATAAAGTAGGAAAAAATTAAGGATAGCATACTGGGAATCGGGGGGCATTTAATGAGTGGCCTTAGAGACAACAGTGACAGAAGAGAACAGTTAAGGTAAAGAGCACAGTATAAGTGGTGGAGCTAATGTTTCACATATTCTGAGATCAAAAAGCATCTTAAGAATTCACCCCAGCATAAGATCAACTCACTACTTTTGTCTGACTCTCAGGACTAAAGGAGGGTCATAAGCTTTGGACAGTTCTTCTAGACAGGTGCTAGCTTAAATCTAGAAGTGAAAATCTTAGTGTCTTCATTTAATAAGCATATTCAGTAACAGGTTTGACTAAAGACTGCAGGATTTGGTCCACTGATACTGTATGTCTTTGGGAAGAATCATGATTGCATATTTTTTTAAAAAATTCCTTTCTGTATCCTCTATTCATAAACGTAAGCAGCAGACTCCAGTGAAATCAAGCAATGGCCATAAATTTTACTGCTCACTTATTACACTATATTTATTTATATATCCCCAAAGGGACCGGAGATTGGGTATCTGACTAATGCTAAGGTTATAAATTGCTCAGAGAAGAAATCTTAGCCTGTGAATTTCCTCTTCCTCCTCATCCAAACACATCCATCACATTCTAATAATTTCAAGTGCAGTTCTAATCAAAAGTGATCTGAACCCTTTTTAATCTTCATCCAATGTATATTCACCAAAAAAAAAGATTATTTGGTTTGTTGGGTTATCTAGTTCTAGATAGAACTAGAGAACTAGCACAGATCACTGAAACAGTGGCTTTTCTTCTGGTTTCTATGTACTACAGCATCTTTTTTCTCAAAGTTTGCCTAATAATATCTTAAAATCTTAATGATGTAGTAATAATAATAATTTTTAATATCTTAAAATAATATAACCATGATCTTTAATAATAACGATGATAATATCTAACAACAACAACAATAATAATGATAAATTTTAACCTCTTAAATAAAAATATCCATCTACTGAGCTGGCACAGAGTGCTATCTTCTTATTTTACATACTGAGTGTCACCTTGTGCCTCAGAATATCTCTCTTTGAAAAAATGCCTGTAATTTAGAACTGACAAAGATAAGCTGGAGACTAGACAAAATGACAGTGTGAACTTGCCTCGTTCTTTTCCATCATTGTTAACTTTGAAACCTAATAAACACAGCTGATAAATGAACATTGTTGACTAGTTCATTGCAGCTAGAAGCAGACAAGAAAGTAGACAGAAAAATTATAATGTTGATCTGCTAACTTGCAGAGAAAGTCAGTTCATTTGAGCAACATGATTTGGTATTGCCACCAGCTTGGATTGTCAGAGGATTGTGGATTTCCTCTTTGCACACAGAGTAAGTGTGATGCTAAAATTCATAGAAGCCTACAGACATGTAATTTAGCCAGAATAACTTTTCAAAGCAACATTGAATTTAGAGGTCTGTATTAACAAAAAGTCATGTACATCACATATCAGGTGAGGCTTAAATACAAGTTAAGTCTCAATAAAGTCTAATGTAAAGCACAAGCACAGATGTTATTTGTAAGGATACACAGGCTCTGTATCACTCATTACCATTGGCGTGTCATCCCCCAAGGAGCTGCAGGTGAAAGTAGGAGCCTGTCTCTCTTCTCACTGTAGGGAAGTATGTATATAGCTAAAAGCACACTTCTTTTCTGGAAAAGTGCAGTAAATAGTGCCTCAGCTAATTCTAGTAAGGCTATCAACTCGTGGAAGATGACAGGTCAGGGTAGAGCAGTACACAGGGATTCTCATCTAAAAATTGTTCAGTCAATTACCATATTTAACTGGTGCACTTACATTCACAGGACATTACAACTGCTAAGTGGATAAGCAGTTGAATAAAATCTGCATTTCTGACCCTCTCAAGTTCTCTGAAGCCATAAAAACAAAACCACAAAACAGAGCAAGCTCTGTTCTCCCAGTTGTGAACCTAACCATGAATCTAATGAAGCAAAAGAAATATTGAATGTCTTAACTTCTTATGTTATTTACTAGTCTTTCCCATTATGTAGCAAACCTGTAATTTTGTCAGCCTTCTCAGACTTCTGCATATTTACAGACCCTTTTTTCTGATTGACTTTACATCCCCCAGTAACTAACTCATTTTCTGCCTGATCTTTTGTTGTACCTACTTGTATCAGTCATCTATACAAATACTCTTTAAGCCTGTGTCCTTTCTTCCAACCTTTTGTGTAATGCTTTTAATTTTCAGTGCATTAAAGGGCATTGTTGCAGAGCAATTCCACTGCACTTACCTCTCCTCCAATTTGCAACAATTAGTATCGGCCACATGGCAAATTCTTTTAGTAACTTCAGCCTTCCTCTGCCTGCCAGCATGCAACTTTTCCTTTAAAAATTGCTTTCCAAGAGGTTTGATCTCCACATCTTGAACTTACTGCAGCTTGTTTTCCCCCACTCCATTACTGTTAGCCAGTGCTCTCACTCCTTTCTCTTCTTGGAAAAGGCAACATAGGAACCTGGGAAGAGGTTAGTCTCAGTAACATCCCTAGATATAATTAAAATATCTTATACCATCTAGTTCTGAATATAACCTAGCACACCCTAGAATCAAAGGAATCTAAAAGGAATAGAAAGAGATGGACCAAAAGAAATAGAAAGAGAAGGATTTCTATGAGGGTAGGAGTAAGTACAAGTTCTCTCCCAAATCTTTTTTGAAGTCATTATGAACAAAAATGTACAGAAGAAAATTAGGAACACAAAAATACACCTCCTGGGTAGGATAGTTGAGATGAGACACAATAGCTGGGCAGGTGTTAGCAGCTCTGCTCCCTTTGAGCTTTCTCTTCTTCCATGAGCATTACAGAGAGGGGAAGATAGCTCTCGCTCAATAGAGGGACCAACCAGTTTCACCACTCATGTTGTCTCCAGACCTGAATGTGACCAAATAGGAGATGGCTGTGAGTTGTGAGGCAATGGAGAGAGCAGAACTTGAAAGAGGCAGCACAAATCCTAAAGCAGTGGAGGCTTCCTGTCGAGATGACGCCAGCCAGTAGTGTCAGTGGGATGATTCACAGAACAGACAAGGACTCAGTAAGGGAGAGGAAGAGGCAGTGGCAAATCAAACACAACCTGACAACCTATTTCTCTTCTGACACAACCCCCAAATCATCAGAAGTCAAGATATTTTCTTTGGCCACAAGATTCTAATTTCAGCTCCATTATGCAGAACCCTTTCCCTGTACCTCCCCTGAGGTCCATACAATGTCCTTAGCCCCCCTCACTACTTACACATGGCTATCCCCCCATCCTCCCAAGATTTACAAATTCCCCAATCCTTCCACACTTTTGGTTTCCTAGTGTTGGCATGGCCAATGATCTCCTATCCTTCCAGCCTCTTAGCCCCCTGCACCGCTCAAGAGGCTGGCAGCAGCTCTGACCATACTATACCTCAACACAAACATGCTACTTCCAGGATGTAAATCAGTGCTACCTGGTGTAGGATTCTGCTGCAATTGGATAATGATGCCTAAGGATTCAGAAGAAAATAGAAGTGGCCAAACTGGCTGGCCACTTGAATACAATTATACAGCTGAAAACACACAACAAAGATTGTTATACCTCTCAGGAAAAATAATTTTACTAGTTTACTGGTGAGGCACAATTGATGCTGAGAAATAGCATCAATTTCCACAAATAAGACTTGGCCGTAAGCAGACAGAGAAGGATGGCTCTGAGTATAAGCTATGACAAGGATGTGAAAGCTACTTCTATTGCAAGCCAGAAGGGACCCAGTGCCATCACCCTATCACCACTACCAGAACCAATGCATTCCTCCCTTTCACCTCCACATCATTAGCGCACAGCCAGTTCCTCACTGGTAAGCCACAGGCTATTGACTGCCATCCACACTCACCCTTGCTCCAGATGGCACCTGACAGACAGAAGCTAGAGCTGCCCCATCCAAGAGCTGTAGACCTGCACCGATTACTGACAGCCCCAGCGCTACCCAGATAGTGCTTCTTACCTCCCCCCTCCCAAATCCACCCTCTCCAACAGAGCAAGGGCCAAGTTCAGCGTTCAAGCTGCTCTTCTCTCTTTCAAAGAAAACTTTTAAAAAGAAAGTTGCTGCAAGCCAGGGAATGCAGCCAAGTTTATTTGCCCTTGAAAGGAAGTGGTCACATGCAGTGAATGACAAAGGAAGGAGAGAACTCCTATGGAAAAATATTCACCCTAGTATCTCTTCAAGGCGTTAGTCAAAAACTCCACAAACTGGGCAGCAGGACACCACTTTTACAATTCCTAGTGAAGATTTTTTGTTTGGTTGTTGTTTTTAACTTCAGCACAAATAAAGAAAACTTAATGGCATACACATTGGCATACATACTGTCAAGGAGAAAACACTATTGATGAGCTGAAGTTAACTGTCATTAATATAATGTGTAAAAGAGTCAAGTATTCCCTCAATGGCATGTCACAAATGACCTAGGAATTAACAGAGGGATGTAAATTCTATTAACAACAGAGTCAGCAAAGAATGCAAAGGTCTGTGCTTAATTATAAGCAAGTATTACAGACAGATATTGAGACCATGAATGAGTTCATACACACATACATATATGCATATGTACATGTATGTCAGTAACTCCTGTAGCTACTTATATGTCAGTAACTTCCGTACTTGTCAGGTACCAGAAGGGTGTTTCTACACCATGAAAATGGGAAAATGGAGAATACTAAGACAAACTGCTTAGGGAACAGGAAAAATTTTCTCCCTGAAATCACCCCTGAAGGGGAAAATGGATATGAAGTTATAGAAACCTGGTTACTTACCTCTTTCACATGAAAAACTCAGCTGTCAGCATTACTATAGGAAGTGCAGGGATAGATTCATGCTGTGAAACCGCTGGCCAGATAAAATTACCAGGTAGATGACAAAGCAGAGAGCAAACCATGCTGTCATTCACAGCATGCAGTTCATCTGCATGGGAACAGAGATCTCCCCTCTCCTTTGCCTTCTTCCTTTTCCCAGTAGAGCAGTTTGGAGTTATCCTCCCTGCTTCTGAGGAGGAGTCGGCATTGGGCTACCCTCTCACCCTGAGTGATGAACCACTCTGCACAGGGTCACCAGCCTCAGCGCATGGTTGCCATGGGTCATGATCAGCAACTCTGTAATGAAAATGAGAAAGACAAATTAAAGGATCCTGGACGCATGCTCTGGGGGCCAGCACATCCTGAAATCCACACCTTCACTCCTACTGTAACCCATGCTAGCAAGATTAAACAAAGACAGGTATCTGGAAGGCATTCTGTGACCTGATATACACATACGACTGTATTTCTCCTTTATAACAGTCCCTGATCTTCAGAACAGTTCTGATCTACAGAACTTCTCCATTATCCTCTATCATGTCAGTCAACCAACTCTGCTCAGAAATCAAGAAAACCATGCTACCCAGTAGGGAGCTGCCAAGCTGGTTTTGAATGTAGGGTAGATCTCTATTACCACTGTGGCTCTGTTCTTCAAAGAGGTAGTATTCCAAAATACCCCTTTTTGTTCTTTGCGATTGCATTGATTCATTATGATTTTCTGACTGAACTAAGAATATATTTAATAAAAGATTCACCATGGATGAACAAATTGGCTCCCTAGATGAAAAGTCAACAACTAGAATCAATACAACTGGTTAGTAGGAGTCAAACTGTATTAAGTACCTCATGAGCTATAACTCTACAAACATTTATAGTTCTGATGGCTACAGGTTTCAGGTGAACAGGGACCAGCACAATTAGAGGAAAGGCTGACTTGGGGGATGGAGGGTAAGAAATAATGTTTCTACTGCTGTGAAATGCCTTAAGCCACTGAGTAATATAATTAGTGACACTCGTTTGTTTTGTAAAATACCTAAAAAAGAGCAAAACACTGAGAATAAAAGCCTTGGCAAATGAAAAAAGAGCAGTGGAGAGCACTGAAGCGTCCTGTAACTCAATACCATAGTATGTATCATTTATGTGGAGCGTGAGGAAGGAAAATAAATCTTAAAATTATTTTTGTTTGTAGCTCATATTGTAGAAAAACAGAGAAGAGGAAAAAAACACTGATCAATGCAAGATTAATATCTATTATATATAGTACCTTATTAGAAAAAAATCATATGAAAAGTAGGTGAGCTAGACAAAGGAAAGATTAATGTGGGAGAGAGAGAGAGAGGGAAAGAGAGAAGGAAAAGAGAGAGTGAAAGGAATGAAAGAAGGAAGGAAGGAAAGAAGGAAGGAAGGAAAAGAAAGGAAGCCGATATTGACAATATAATTCTTCAGCACATAGTTTGGAGAACAGAATACCCAAGAGACATGCAGGGGATTCAGAAATGCTGATTAACAAAAAGAAAGCTCATGAACAATTACCCAATGCAAAGAAATGCATTCACGTAGAGCACTCTAAGTTTTGGAAACCAGAAAAACAAACGGAAATGGACAAGCCTCCAACCAGACAGGGTTCTAAAATAATTTCTACAATGCCACCAAGTACTTATTCCTCTGTAGATATAAATACTGATGATGGGACCTAAAAAGTTCTATATTATCAGGGGTATAATTCTGAATATAATGGTCTGGGATTAGGGATAATAACATAAAATAAACCAGCCTATATTGTAAATAAAGACAAAAAGGACCTCCACAAAAGTGTTTGGAGGCAATCATTACATCTAAAATGCTCAAATCCACATGTTGAGCTATAAAATTCTGCAAAACAAGATTTACATTATCAGTATGCCAGCAGAGTTTAATCTGGTTACTCAGGCCATTTGAGTGAAGATTTAGTCAATCATTCTTGACAGAAATAACTTTACATTTCTTTTGTTTTAGGGATTGATTTGGTTCACTATGGAAATTTAATAGGTAACACTAACTTCTAGAGGAAATACAAAACTGAAATCACACAGGTTCTTTCCTAGTTCATGGTGGTATCTCTTAAATTTGTCATTTTAGTAGATTTTTTGCAAATTTAATCACTTTAGAAAGTGATTAAATATTTGCTTCCTGTGACACACACATTGCAGTGTTTCAGTTCAGATAAAGAAATACCATTACATTCTGAAGCCTTATGCAGGACGTAAGTTAGTTCAGCAAGTCCTGCAGCAGAAATTCTCTTGATTTTAGCGATGCTTGTGTACTTGCATCATCTTTACCTAACACTTTGAGTGCTCATTAAAAGGCCACTGCTACCATTTATGTTGGGAATGAATCTACCTAAACACAGAATCTTAAAAGTAAAATTCAAGAACACAGGGGAGTCGACTGCTGCCATTACATCTTTATGTCATAGAAATGCAGCTTCCACAATCAACCTGTGCTATTAGGATGCAGATGGAAACAAGGAGTGGCCATTTTATATCACAAGTAAAAGCAAATTGTAAATGTTAACAGTTAATGATACTAAGATATTGTAACACAGTTCTCCTTCTGCTTCATGCTGAACAATTAGTATTTATCGATGTTACTACCACTAACTCTTTTCAAAAAGCAAGGACCTCTTAGAACATACAACTAATTACACAAGAGACATAATTTTTGAATTAACTTTTGAGATAATTTAAACTATATAATTATAAATCAAATAACACTTACAAATCATTACAAAGCAACAATATAAACTAAGGAATAAAATTCATCAAAGCTAGTTATTTCAATGTTTAATGCACCATGGAATCTACAGTTGCACATGAACTTCACACATTCTTAGTACATGTTGAATTTCTGTTCTATTCAACTCTAGGAGCTGATTCTCTCTAAATGGAAAATGTTCTAAACCTTGCCATAAAGCACAATAATGGACCATGGTCACTGTGACCAGTAATTCAAAATGAAATTTCTTCTCCCCTCAGAGACATTGAGACCCTGTACTTTTAATTACTTGACAGTAGTATTAACTATCCACATTTGAAGTGTCAGGGCTCACAACAGCTTTATTAGGTCATTCAATGAGAAAGTGAGCAATGACAAAGCCTAACTGGCTTTGCTTCCTGCTACAGGGACAAACTGAGCTGAAAAATTCTGGAAACCACTGAAGTCTGAACCAAAACTCAGAGAAGTCGCCAGTGCCCAGCACCTCTCAAAAATGGACCATTCATTAAGGCTAGGGTATTGTTTAAGAAAATAACAAATCCATCTGTTTAATGTGTAGTGGTCATCACATCTGCTTTATATGCAGAAGGTCCTGGGTTCAAATCCCAGTGGAAGCAGCACCAGGAAATCTTCGGGAGGTTGGACTAGATGGTCTCCAGAGGTCCCTTCCAACCTTACTGATTCTGTGAATGTAGGACACCAGAAAGAGCTTATCTTTTAAGCATAAAAATATTCACTGAAATCAAAACAATCTTAGATAGCTTTGCTCAACAGAATGCATTAACCCATGTACTTTGCTAATGAGAAGCCTGTACCTCTCCCCTGTTCATTCTGCATTCAGTTCTGCCTCAGCTGAAACCCTGCTCTCACTGTTGCTCCTTGTCCTTCCTCCCCCTTACCTCTCTCCCCGCTGCACACACTTTTCCCGTCCTTGTTGAGTTCTGTGTGCAATTCCAGCTATCCTTTTTAACCAAGTAAAAGATAAGACATAGAGAACAGCTGCTAATTTTTATCCTCCATGCCCTTTCTAGTCTAATGTCTTTTGTAGGGGAAGGTACAAATAACGGCACAATCCTTCAGCTTTATGTTGAAATCCTCTGGGCTGTTTTACCACAGGAGAGAAGACAGTGGGGCAGCTTACAAGTGGAGAAAGGATTCATTTAGACCAGACTAGAATTTATCAGTGGGCAGGAATTTCTTTCCTACTTACAGATTGGTTCTAGTCTTGAACAAACTTTTATATTCATCTGTGGGAAAAGAGAAGGCAGGAAGTATTACATTCCACTGAGACCACAAATGAACACCTAACACTTGTATGTCAGGTGAGAAACACGACGTTTGGCAGTGTAGATCTGATTATATTCTAATCAAATTAATGATTTTTTATATTTATACTATACTATTAAATGCCTTTCCTTTCATTCAGGCAACATACATATTTGATACCTTTTGCTGAATTTTCCCATACTCTCCATATGTTCAGAATGACTAACAATAAGTTTCATTTATCAGTAGTATTATCTGGCTCTATGGCTTATTTTTTGACACATTGTTTCAAAAATATTTATATGACTGTATATCATGGTAAATCACGTTTAAATTGACTAAGATGGAACATATTCGTACAGTCTAATGTGTCTTTTCCAAAATGTGATGAATTCCTCCCCAGAAGAATCCATTTCTTAGCAAGGGCTATAGGGTGCCCAACGAAACCAACAAGAAGTTTTCTGTTGATTTAAGACATGCAATTTTCTTACTGTTATCTACACTCTCTCTGTTACACTAAAAAGAACACTGCTTGCTATGTCAACATAGCAAGTGTCCAGCAAGAAATACTAGAGTATACGGAACAGCATATTTATTTGCTAAAAGATACTTTAAAGGAAAAGACCAATTTATGCATGAGAAGAGAAAAGATCAGGGGATCGATTCTCACTGCCTTATTTGTGATAACTTTAAAAGGTACTGTACCTAAGGAAGCTAAACATGCTCAGAATCAGACTGCAAAAGACTTGTTATTTGGTGCCCTCATGTCTTGTAAAATTGGGGGGAAAAAAGAAAAGAAAAAAGAAAAGAAAAATTGCAAATCATTTTAAATAACAAACCAGCTCCTCAACTTTGTAAAATAAGACGGCTTAAAGTCAAAGGCATTATACTGATTTACACTTCTTGCCCAGTCCTTATTTTTGCCACCAGTAAATTCAAAGATATGTACTTAAGAATATTTTAAAATACTGTTAAAAAACAAATGCCAAAATGGATGTAACTTGAAAGACATTTGCCAAACCTTGATTTTTCAAAGGTAATGTTCTTATTATTCTTACTTCTTTAAGGACAGAATTTCTGATCATAATAAGGTGATTGCTAAGGTCAAGGTTATCCTGTCAAAGTTTCATTTTTAAACCTGGACAACATGTTTATAATTTTATGAATTCTGCCCAGAAGATAGGGCCACGCTGACCTTTTCAGATAAATTATATGATAGAGGAGAAACCACTTCTGATAGCTTCCTATTATTGGAAAGAATTTCATGATCCAAAAACTTGTGATCAAGTTGAGCCTTTGATGCACCAGCAGAGTTAAGTGACAGCATCTGTGTTAAAATGAATCATCAAAAGAGACTAATGACAAAAACATCGCAGAAGAGTTTCTCCCTCTGCAAATGATTCATAAATCTAATCTTAGGGAAGAAAGAAAAGAAGAGAACAAAGGTAGAAAGTTGTGCAGCTGCAAAATAAGAAGCCATAAGACAAGATGTATGCCTTTTCTTTGAGTACCCCCGTTAACTTTGGTGGATAGTTGTATACTGTCTATGTCTGCTCACAAAATGAAATAGTTTACTATGCCGATTATTGCAGAGTTTTATGACAAACTGCATTTAACATGCAACAATTTTTCCTCTACTTTAATGCTATTTAGAGATCAATCTCAGCAGAACTCATCTACGATTCCAGACCTCCAAGACAGTCTTCCAACAAATAAACACCAATAGACACCTCCCATTTTCCTTTGTATCAGACTGAACAGGCTCAAGATAGGCAATATTCAGTCACCATCAAGTAAGAATTATGGTAACTATTCCTCTGTCGTTACTCAGAATGAGAATAATTATCATGAGCAAGCGAAGCAAAATCTGGTCATTAAGGTCTAACATCCTAGGAATCTCAGGGTTAAAAGCAGAAGCTGCAGATTACTTTAAAGAGGACTTACTTGACTTTCTAAGGGAAATATGCATTAGTCTGACACAATTCTATGGTATACCATTCTAAAATCAATCCATTTTAGTAACTAAAACAGGATATCTCCAGAGATTTTTATAATATTGCTGGTGTAATTTTCTTTGCAGTCTCAAGTCTTGCTCTGTTGGAATCATTATTTGTAAAACTAAAACATTTTTAAAATAATAGGCTTATAGTAGTGCTTTATTTTGTGTGTGAGAGTATATAATCTGTCTGTCAGGATCTCTGCACTAAGGACAAGAGATGTGACAAGTAAGTTATACAGCCAATTCAAACCCACATAAGTAAAGCCAGCAGGGATTTCCTGTAACTGATAAGCCACTAGATTTTCTATGCCCACTGTTCTGAAGAACTAATAGATTAGTTCTAATGGAACTTTATCTCTAGTTGCAAAGATCTCTGGGTCACTGTGTCTGTTGAGTAATTTCTTGGCCTGCAAATGTGAAAAAAGATGTGACTATGCACCTTATTCAAGTCTATTTAGTTCCACAAGGGATAATTTCTGGGGTTATTCTATTCCGCTGCAAGAACAAGGTTTGATCTGCATAAGACAACTTGCAAAAGTCTCATCTCCCATGTGGAAGACCTTCCCAAATTGCTCAACAGTTTTACATTCCCATTGATATAGGAAATCATGGTCAGAGAAGGAAGATCAGTCCTCAGGTAGATCCTCAGTGTTTTAGATAGTAAAATGAAGACCTACATATCAACTTAATACTGCAAGAGGATTTCCTTCTTCCTAGCAATATCAGCTCAGTCTGATTTAAATTCAGTGTCAGCCAGAGCTGCTTTTTCAAGTGCAAATTTTGTATTTATCCAGAGATACATGTTGGCAAATAGATATGTTTGATAAAGAAAGGCAGAGGTATCCAATCATGCAAAATTTGATATTATTGCCATAAAAATTTTGTCTTGTAGAGTCCAAGAGGTGAGACCTTAAGGTAGAGAAGGCCATGTCCTATAATGATTTTGTGAGAAAAATACATTCACTACAGAATATTTCTCTCAACTCTGCAGATAGTCAGAATTAGGATAGAAACTTGTGATACCAACATCAAAAAGTCCTTCATTATGGTATGTTTAAACAGGCTTACCACTTCTATACAAAGGAAAAGAAAGTCACCCACAAAAACAGTAGAGTACTGTCTTTGTTCCTCTCCTCAGCCTGACAGCTAAGGATGATCAAGCTATATGTTCAGAATTGCAAATCATGGCATCATGACTTCTTGCTATCACTTGTCCACCTGCAGAACATGTAAAACATTTTGAAAACCTTAGTAAAAATGGCCACAGCACACCATGAAAATAACTGATACGGAACACTGCAAAAACTTGAGGAGTAGATCTATTCAAAATGGATTAAATAATTTAAGGTAAATCTATTTTATAGTCATGAGGCTATGAAACACCCTGGTTTAATGCAACCTTCTGCTCTGGATGTCTCTTAAACAAAGACTGTGCGAACCTGGAAGAGTATCCCAGAGAAAAGCCACTCTGTGCTCTTTCTCTAAATGCATGTAACTAGGCATTGTCAGAGACTAGACAGAGACTAGGCTGGAAGTGTATTTGATCCAAGACTGCATGACCATTCTTATGTATACATGAAGGAAGTATACCTCTCTTGCACTGCATTTATTTAAACTTACAGAAAAGCTACAGTCAGTGTTTTATAAATATCCATATATATGTACATTACATAGCGTACTGTTCTATGTTTCTATATGAAGCTAGGTAATGTAATGAATTTAAGATTTTAGAGTACATGGAAATTATGCACTGAATGAAAATGGCAATGGCAAGTATCTGTGAAAGCAAAGCGGGAAACAAATCTAATGTATAATATGCGTGACAGCTGCTAGTAACAAGCCCTTGGAGAAATGATAGAAAAATAAAGGAGTTCACAAAAGAAGTTTCTGTTCTCAGTTCTGATGGTTTCATTTTTCAACAAACAAGTTTAGCTCCATGACAAGACTACATTAAGGGAGCCATTAGGCTATAAACATGACCAAATGTTATTTGTTTTAACTATCAAAACTTATTACTGGCAGAGCCACTGACAACATCACAGGCTTGGAAAGAGAGAATCAAAAGACAGTTGTGTTTTAAATGTTTTAAACTTTTTTTTTTTTTTTTAAGATACAGTTAACACACAGCATATATAGGATTTTTTTCCCTTACCTTACCTCTATGACAAGCCAAGAAACAGAACAAACCTGTAAAAAATGAAAGGTTAAGTCTTTACCATACATGAAAATCACCCTGGAGAGAATTATTCATACATGACTAAATCACTGGTGAACATCTTATATATATTCTAGAGATACATTCATTCTCCTGAGCTATGTGGCCACAGCAGCAGAGGGTTATTGCTAGGAGCTGCTGAGGCAATACTGCTGGGAAGGGTAGCTAAAATGGATCCATAGAAATAAGATGTTTGAAACATCTGCTTTAGTATTATCCATTATATTAACACACATGTTATTTACCTTTTCTTCCAGACCAAGGGTCTGCAGGTAGGGAGACAAGCAGTATCTTTGATTGCATCCACAGTACAAATTGCTGCCTGGGTTGACGGTGGTAGACTGTGCAGGCAGAAGGCAGTCAAACCCACTGGAGGGTAGCTCATAACATCTTTTGGCCACAATCCCTGCAGCGAACTACCCCCAGCATGTAACACTGCCCTAGGCTGCATTTCAGTGGAAAATTATGGCTTAACCCCCAGAAGACAACCCAGACTAACACTGAGGCAACGTGGATAATCAGGGGACCAGGATATGGGAAGGAATGGGGAAACTGAGGTATTTGACAATATTCTTGTTTCCTTTGTTGGGTATCTTAGCAGAGAAACCAAGATGCAAATGACTAAACTCTTTGGGAATGGCTTTCTAAAACTACTTTTCTATGGAAAACATCATTAGAAGTTTGCAGAAGTTGCCTATAGTATTTTTTTTTAATTTCTTATCAGGAAAAAGATTTTTAAAATGCTTCATTTGAGAGAGTCCTAAGCAAAACCAAAACCCCTCGATTAGTTGAAGTGATAAAAAAAAAAAAAAAAAAAAAAAAAAAAATCTCCTTCAGGGCTGAAAGGGCACTAACAGACTTTAATTGCCTTGACAGGCCACACCTGGGACCCTCCCACACTCCAGCCCAGGACCTCCATTTAAGCTGAGGCCTGGGGCCTTGTATCTTGATGCCTCCCTGGATAGACTCAGACCTGGCTAGGTTACTGCTTGCTGTGCCCTGGCTGCTGATGGATGCCCTGAGGTTGCTCTTGGCTCCTGGTCTGTCCCTGCTGTGGGGTGGCCCTGCATGCGTAACTGGAGTTGACTTGGATGAAGGCCTTATCCCTAGTGACCTGGAGTCCTCAGTCACCTCTCCCATGGCACCTAATCCAGTTCCTCTGCAGCACCCTTTTCTCCCCCTTCCTCTGGGGCTCCTTGGCTATGGCTTGCCCCCCCTGCCTGGCCTGGGTTGGGAGAAGGGTCTTGCCCTGGCCCTATGATCCTGTGGTGACCTCTGTTTCTATCCTACCTTCAAGTCCTTATTCCAGCCCCAGGCTGTGCTCTCCCAAAACAGTCCCAGGGTGGCTCCAAACCCAGCCTGTGCCTATGGTGGCACTTCACAACCACAACCTTCCCAGAGTCCCCTCTGGGATAGGTCTTGTAGGGTAGGGGAGGGATGGCAGGAGGCCTTAATGTCTCCTGGGTTCCCCCCCATCTCTCCCCAAGCGTGGTGGTGGTGGGGATCATCCTGCCCCTCCTGACAATTGCTTTGGTGTTAGCTGACTTCTTCCTTAGGCCCAAGGTCCAGGATCCTGGCTTAGGAGAAAATGTGGGTTGAAATATCAAAGCTTTTTAGAAGGCAAACTAGTTTGGGGAGGTTTTTTTTGTACTCATCTAGCCTTAAGTTCAGTTAGTGAGTTCTGCCCAAATGCAGGATAAGGCACAGGAGCTGCTTTGCTGAGCAAAAGATGAGCTGCATCTGTTTCTGCCATGTTGGTTCTGAGAAAATTGGACTTAGTTTTCATAACTTGCAACAAAGTACCTCTTAAATAGTGTCTATAAAAGTTGATATTTGAGGGAGGAGAAAAAAATCCAAAGACAGTAATTTAGCAGCAGTTTCCTTGCAGCACTTCTTAAAGGACCAAGACCTATGAAGTGCTGTAAGGTTTTTGCTTTCCACTGAGCAGCACGGCTCTCATAGTAAGGTCTCATTCAGTATTTCCTTTCTGCTCCACCAGTAAAACATTTCTATAAGCTGAAAAGGACTAGTTCTTCAAAGCTACTTCACTCAAAGTACTGTTCAGAGAATATCATTTCTAAGTGTTCAGGACAATAGAAAACAAATGGAAGAAATAAATGCTATATAGATCTTGCTAGATGGCAAGGGAGTGAGAGGAAGGGACATATGTGCATGAGAAAGCTATGGGGAAAAATCTTTTTCTTTTCTGAAAGCAAATCACTTCGCAGACATAAATTATGAGCCAGTCAATTTGCTTAGATGGCTCTGTGCTTGACCTAGCTGAAGCTAGGCTTTTACTCTAGCAATTGCATCTTGTTTGAGGAAGGTAAGGGCAGGGCGACAGATGGAAGTCAGTGACTAGCAACAGAAGAGTGTCAGTGCTTCTGATACTGTAAATTTTACCTGCAGAACTAATTCAAGCTGGCATAGATGGGCACAATTAATGTGAAGTGACACAACTGTGATCTGATAATGAGGTAACAAAATAGAACTGTCAGAGTGTTTCCTTGTGCCATGATAAATGATGTCATCTCTATTTCAGAATCCTTCAGATGGGAGGAAAGCTTTAACCGCACAAATTGCAGAATGAGCATGATAATTTTGTTATTCTTAGATATAATACCTGCATGTTATACTGCATGTTACCCATGCATTTGGCTTTGCATTCCTGATATATACCATCACATAGTCCACAACGGAAATCTCTATGCTTGTTTCCCTAAGTGGATCCTACCTGAGCCCACAGGCTCAGGCTTTTCAGTATCTATGTAAAAATCATCGCAGTTATTACTCCCTTCTCTACATGGCTGATTCACAATGTGGATACAGGGTGGCAAGGAGCTACAAAACTCAAATACAAGTAGTCCTTAAATAGTATTCCCAGAATTCCCCATATTGGGGTTTTTTGAGTCTCTTGCATGCCTTCCTATCTGTCCTCTATTTCTCCAGACAAGGATAGCACTTCACATAGCCCTGTTTGGCAGCTTAACAGATTGTTCCAGACAACTAGCAAAGCTTCTACTCTACCTCATGCCTGCTTTGCCAAGCCAAGAGTATGTTCCCGGAGTGCAGCCAGCTGGACAGCCAAATCTATCAAATATTGATGACAACTGAAAGGTATGTTTTAAGCCTGCAAAGGAAAGGTAAGTCACAGATGTAGCAGCATTAGTGCCCTGAGCAACAGTTAAGGCTGTTCCCTGGTGAGGGGGGACACAAGTGAGCGTAGACTAGACCAAGCACCAGTGAGGATGCCTACATCTGGGCAAATACAGGTTTGCAAACCTCTTGCAACACTTGATCCTCATTAAGCAATGATAACAATCCTGGAATTTCAGATTTAAGTGTCAAAATTCATATGCTGTTCAAGAGCTCATGAATTCTCTTAAATTGAACAGCCCAAGAAACTGCAGGTGACAAGCATTCAACCTTTGTGTCATGTCACAAGTACAAGAAAAGACAGTAAGAAGCAAACATGACACAGCAGCTAGTTGCCTAAAATTTTCTCATTTTCATTTTATACACTGCAAACTTCCAGAATGCTTGATAACCTTAAAAAAAAGGCTGCCTTTAGCAGTCATTAGATCCAACAGCAGTCAGCAGATCCAATTATATTCTGTTTTTTCTTACACATGTTCATAAATTTCAAGTTTGTTTAAGCATTTGCTTTGTCTAGTCAGTCCTGAAGAGACAGGAAACTGCCAAGGTTTTGTTTTTAAAAAGCTCTTAATCAAATAAAATATTCCTCCTGCAGAAGAGCAGTTCCTTCACACTGGGTTAAAATAAGCTTATCAGGCAGATTAAACTTTATATGCCTTCCTGATTTCTCTTCTCTCTGGACCCCAGGGTGTTATCGCTCTCCAACTCTATGAATTGACTAAAGAGATCGTCAGAATCAAGGGTCCTCTCAGTCATGTCAAGACTCAAGAAAAGTGAGACTTGCAGTTTGGCACTCCTATCATGCCCCTCACTGTAATACTTGCTTTTTGACTTGCAGATATGTAAGAGCCTAGCACAGCTGATCAATGCACTTCCAGCTCACTGACTGGTTCTACTTGCACTCCGAGCCAGGGAAAGTCAATGAAACAGCGCTGTAGCCAGAGCTCCTCCTATAATACGTAACCTATGGCAGAGGAGTGCCTCTGCCCTGTGACTTAGCATCTATGCATTTATCACTAGACTGACATCTGCCTACAGCTTGATAAAAGAATCCCACCCACTGGGTTTCTTGGTTTTGGTTCTGTGTATGCTGTGCAGAGTGCAGCAAGCTGTAATCACACGTGTCCTACTTGCATCTGAGCAACTGTGTACATTACACTGCCACACTGCAACTGCTGTGAACGAGATTGGGCCTGCTTCTGACAGGGTGTATTAACCTGCTTGGGACTCTTAATGAATAAAGCACTTTGGTGCATGTACGACAGGACAGAGGCCCACATCTTTTTTCCTCTCTTCCTAAATGGAAAAGCATGGAGTTAATAATCCATTTACAGCCCTATCAATATAAGCCACTCAGAGCTCATTGAAAGTAATGTGTTTTTATACCCATGGAAATGAAAGCAGGACCTGGTCAACATGTTTTCACTGATACACTCCTGAATGCATTTGCTAATAGCTGTACTTTCAATGAATAAAATTATTATGACAACATGATGTTAGGTTGTGTGATAAAAGGTTCGTCTGCACTCACAAAAAGGAGTAAAGAGGAACAATGGCTTGTAGGGGACCCTCCACAACACAAATGAGACCTTGCCCAAGCAGGACTGTGGAAGAACCCCTCAGTCCCATGGTCCAGGTGTGAAACTCACCATGGTGAGTCAGCAGAAGCATCTCTCTGGGTTGCCTTTGGGCAACTGAGGAGGGTTACCAGCTAGGGGTACGGCATGCATGGCAGGCAGAGGAGGAGCATTTTGGGATAGAACAAGACTTATTATGGGATGTTTAGGAGAGGAAACAAAGGTGGGGAAAGGGAGGGATCGTAGTTTGGGGAGAACAAATGTGGGGAAAATAGCAGGATAAAACCGTAAAAGAGCCGGTCACATTTAAAGAGGTTACTGGTCAGTACGCTTGTCTGGCCGTGCCCTGCATGTGATCAGCACAGCCTGCCCTATCTTTTAAATTCTATTTTCAGATTTTTGGGGGGTGAGGATACTTGCTATTCTGTGTGTAAGTATGTGTATGGAGGCTTAAGCACCAGCAACTGGACTGGGACAATGGGTCAGAGACCCCGTGTGTCTGTGGAGCCAGCAACTAGAGCAAGCCAGGGTATGTAAACCAGTGTGCAGTTGCTACTGAACATCAAACCAGATTAATTAACAAGTAGGTTAAGTTATTCTTGAGCCAGGTGTCAGTGTGTGCACCCCTACGAGTGCAACAGGAGAAGCTGGCTACCTGGGGGACCAAGCACTTGTTTGTGGAAATGTGTGTGTCTGTTGATCTCCGTGGCTGGCGTATGTATATACGTTGTACATGTGTTCACATGTGCTGTTGGGAGTGCTTACTCAGCCTTGTTACTGGTTGGACCTAGGGGCATGGAGTTGCAGCAGCCTCACCCTCATCAGACTACTGGATTTGGACTCCCTCTAACACATGAAACATTTAGCTGGTATTCAATTATCTGTTAATTTATTTTCAAGTCCAATGTGTCAAAATTACAATGCCTGACACAGACATTTCCTGAAAGAAAATCAGAGCAGTAATCATTTCAGAAACAAAGAAAACACCTAATAGGCAGCAGAGGCCTGAAGGACCTGTAACTATACAGATATTATTTTTTCTTTCACTGAAAATAGGGATATAAAAAAATTTTTTGCTTTACAGTTAAATGGCTTGCTTCCGTAATTTCTTCGTGGATTCTCCCAGGTCCAATACATCCATCTATGCACAGTAGTAAGGATTTGGCTGTTGCAGTTTGGAGGGACTATGACTCCCATCTATATTTAACTGTGACTGTTAGACAAGCAAAGCCAAACATCGAAGGTTATACAAGTACACACTGATATGAGTAGTACGAGCGCTGTAATGGATGCACAGTGATTTTGGGGGTTTCTCAGAGAGCACTAAGAGTTCCCCTTTAATAAAGAGTGAAACCTACTTACTGAATGTCATCTGCACTCAACGTCTCAATCTTTCACTACTCCTTTCCAACACATATATGCTAAGAAACTTGGTAGCAAGTGGCAGGAGCAAATTTCTGTTTATTTGCAATAGTGTTACTAAAGCTAAGTTCCTTATATACCCTGCATAAATTAAGCACTGTTAATTTGGAAAAGTTTTTTTTATAGATCTCATTTATCTTCCGCTTTTGCTGCGAATTAGGAGCTAAGCAGGTATGCTGTAACTGTGATCAACTACTTTTCATGTTCTGAATTTGCCCCATTGTGCCTCAAAAGACTTGACAATTTTGTAGAGGTAGAAATAACTACTCTTAGTTTGCACAAGCAAATACTCTAAGTAAAATGAGTTTCTCCTTTCATTTGCCATATGCTGCAAAATAAAATCCTTGGAAGGTGTTTTTGCACTTGGTGACGCAAGTCTATCCAATTTCTTGCACTGCTTAGGTCAGGTCATTTAGTAAGGTAATTTACAGTGGAATGGGATGTGTTCAGAGAACAGAATTTAGTTTATGACCAAAATGGCCAGCAATTGTCTGGACTGTGAAATTACCTTCATGAGATTTTCCTTATGCTAAGAAAAAGTTACTACTTTAAAAAAAAAAGCAAAATGAAAATATTTATAATTAACTGTCATCAGGTAGTCACTGCTTTAAAGACTATGATTGATGTTCTGTTAGTAATAGGAATGTCTGAAAAGGCATCGGCTATTAAACAGTTTCAGTGTCTGAGGTGCATTCAATTAATTGCTTTCTTAATAGTTTTTTTTTTTCTCCAAGAGAAAAAGAGCATTAGCTCAGTGCTAAAAGTGGCACTTTTAGAATCCAAAACATAGTAATATGGTGAAAAGTCTAAGGTTGAGTAGACTGTATAAGCTTCGATTTGTTTTGAGAGTCATATTAAAACATGAGCATTGCTGGGCAGTTTATCACGTGTCAATTTATTCCCTTACTTTGACACACTTATGTCGCAGGAGCGTACTTTCTATCGTAGTCTAGAAAAAGCCAAAGAAAATGTCAAAGTCATCTACTCTAATCACTAACAAGAAGATTAAAGATCCAACAATACCTAAGGGCTACAAGACATCTCCAGCAGCTGAGTTTCCCAACAGCAAGGTCCTCACCAGGAAGTGCCAGGTATCATGATACTGTTACGCGCTTTGAAGGATGGCTCCGTAGGCCTTCAGCGTGGCTCCGTAGGCCTTCAGGAGTCACGTGCAGAGACAGATCACTCTCTAGCTGTTTGCTGTATTTCTTCTTGAAAGTACAGGATGATCTAAGTAATACAGTTAGTCTGTGTTCTGTGAGAAATGCAATCTCTACTCTCACATTTTCTTCTTTTCCTAATTTCTGGTTAAGGAATGAAAAAAGACCTGTGTGTGTGTGTGTGTGTGTGTGTGTGTGTGTGTGTGTCTGTGTGTGTGTGTGTGTGTGTGTGTGTGTCTGTGTGTGTCTGTGTGTGTCTGTGTGTGTCTGTGTACACACACAAAGCCCGTATCTTGTTAGGTGTTTATAAAGTGCCTTGACAGTCTGTCGACAATGCAAATATTTACGTAGTGATAGTTAAGTAACTTAACTGGCTGTTCAAGGAGGGAAAACATAACCAAAAAAACATTGAGGAAACGACATTTGGTAAGTCTCCTTTCAGTAGAGTCCGTGTTGTAGGTGCAGCCCTCTTTTACAGTGTTTTGACCCCCTGCAGCCCCTGAGGGGTGGGGAGACTTGCTGGGGGTTGCTGTGGCCAATGCTGCAGGTGAACCTCGGCCCTGGCAAGGGAGAAGGTAAAAGGCAAATTTAGAGTAAGAGAAACAAAGATGAGGTGAGTTTGGCGGTGTTTCTGCCCGAGGCGGGGGAGGCCGCACGGCCCCCGCTGCGCCCTCGGCTCCAGCCCTGCGCAACGCGCAGCAGGCGCCCGCCGCCCGCGGAAGAAGTTTGGGCTGCGCCGCGCGCCGTAGTCGGAGTGCCACGGCCCAAGGCGCGGGCCGGCGCGCCCCAGCTAGGACGCGGAAGTGCCGGCGGCGGCTCTTTGGTTCGGGTGCTCAGGAGAGGCGGGGAAATGGCGGCTGCCGCCGCGCGGAGCCGGTTCGTGGTGGTGGGCGGAGGGATCGCGGGAGTCACCTGTGCGGAGAAGGTAAAAGGGCCGCAGCCCCTCCGCCTGCCCGCCCCCTGGCCTGGCGCATGCGCGCGCCCCTAACCGCCCCCTTCCCCCACCCGCCGCGCGTGAGCGCCAGGCGCTGCGGGGGGAGGGGAGGAGGGTTCCAACGCCAACGGCCGCCCGGGGCGCGCGGCCGCAGCAACGGGCGGCGCTGCTGGGGCCGCCCGGGGCGGGTGACGGTACCTAGGTGAAGTCGCGTATTCGTGGTTACTCGCAGAGCGTAAATTTTTAGTGTGTGTGAAGCCCTGTAGAAGGAGCTCCTTGGACCCATACAGTGATCATACAAGCAATTTTTTTCCTACTCTCCAACCAATATTTTATGTTTTTGCCCCTTCTGTTTTTTGTTTTTTCTTTTTTTAAATGTTTCATGAATAGTCAGCCCCATGGAAGCAGTATTGTAATATAGCAATATTTTACTGGCTGGCAACATGAGTGCTTTGTAAAAATGGATTAAGCCTTTGCAGCTCGAGAAATTTGGCTTTCTGTACATTAGCGGGGCAGTTAAAAACTTGGAGGAGGGCTGCCCTCATTATTAGTGCTGTCAAGGATTACGCTGCAAAGGAGATGAAGGTTGCCTTGGTGTGCTCTTCCTTTATACAGATACTGCTCTGTTTCATTGAATCCATGCACACCTGTAGAGATAGCCCAATTTATTCACCTTCCCATGAGCTCAAGCTCAAATCAATTCAGTGGTTCCTTTCTCAATTTCGAGGGTTTTGCATTTAAAGTAACAATGTCTATTGAAGCTTTGCTTTAACTAGAACTGATTTGGGGCCTAAAATGGAGACTAAAATAATGTAAATACTGAACTGTAGTTCAGTCAGGAGTGTGTTCTCTCTTAAACTATAAAGCAAGTATAAAGACTGTTTCAGATGTGTGTGTTCTGGGGTGATGAAGTGATAGTTCGTCTACGTTTTTCTATCTTGGGCATGTTGTATAAACCAAATGCAGACTAATTTGCAAAAATCTATTTATAATGCTGCCTTTCTATGTAGTAAATTTGTATTTTTCTACCATTTATCAGCTTTTTGCTTTGATTTTATTCATAGTTAATGTAGTATGTGGGTTCTAAATCTACACTCTTAATATGAGTAATTTTTAAAAGTTGATTAAACTATCCACGTAAGTAAAGCAATTGTGGCTCCTTAAGTGCTTGCAGTAATGAGATTTACATCAAGATTTAATATTACAGGAGACTTCATGTTTTCCTGGAAGTAATTCAAAATTGAGTTGTATTTAACTGCAGGGATCCCATTTCAAAATGCAGTTATTTCCAGAAAGTATGTGTTAAAAAATTCTTTAATTGCTTTAAAAGGGACTGTTTATTGTTTTCTTGAAAATGATGGCTTTCTGCAGTGTTGATACCACAGAGTCATGGCTTCATCTTCTTTTGAATCTCATAGAGAGTGCCACTTAGAGAGTTGTTGCTGTAATTTACACCTCCTTTCTCATTCTCTTTGCTTCACCCGTATTTCCTTCGTTGATATTTTTTCTTGCAAATTTCAAGTCAGATCCTTACATGATGACAGAGATTTACTACCTTATCTCATCTCTTAGTATATCAGGAAGCACAGATAACAATGAGTTTGGTCTTCTGGCATGTGTTTTATTTAATTGAGTCCATTAAGAATGGCACTGAGTGTTCTGGTGTGGTTTCTGTGCTGTACATCCATAGCTGGGGACATGCATTACATTAAAAAGAAAGGTTAAGCTCAGTTTTCTCAGTTATGGTTTTAAGCAAGTAAAATTCCTTGGAATGTAGCAGTGGCAATAAACAATTTGTTCACTATATTGCATTTCAGGATACTCTTCCATGATAACTTGCAGTCCAGACTTCTTAAGCTGCTGAGAACAATCATTGCTTTATGTCCATCTTAAAAAACTCATTTAGGGTTAGTTGCATTTTGAATACATTTTAAAATATTCTGACAGAATGTCTTAATAGCTGAATTTTACTGAAAAGTTTGAGTTAAATTTATTTTCTATGTCAGGATATCATTTAATTCATCCTATTCTATGTAGCAGATTTCTAATTCTAGTCTTTTAAAACCTGCAAAAGAAATGCAGCAGCCTCAATAATACTGAATAAAAATTTTAAATAATCATTAAATCTCAGAAGTGAGAGGAAAGGCACTAGGCATATGTTACTGATGTACACTGCAATCCAAAATTTTAAGACTGATCTCATGCACTTTGCATCTGATGATTATTACACAATGACACGCAGTCCATGGGATTCTGTAGTTTTTCTGAGGCTTGTTTATTAGCTACAGTTGCAGCCTGCTGCAACAACACAGTGTGCTAATTTGCTGCATAAGCAGTCAAACTCTCTTCCTTTTTTTCTGTCGGTATAAAGCATACAGCTGCAAAATGCATGAAATACTTGTTTTGGTGGTTAATACTATGAAGAACAGATTACACGAAATTTTAACACGGCCTGGTGAAATTCTCTTGTTTTTTGGGCCAAATATGTGACCATGTGAATTTCTCTTTAACCAGAAACAAAGTTTCAACACTTTCACCTTCAGATTAATGGGTCAGATTCCTCCTATCTGAGGTACAGGAATAAATGCTTGTCCCTTTATAGCTCAGTCACTCATATTCAACTTGAGATGTGCTTCTTGGAGGCTTATACAACTGTTTTGGTCATCTGTAGAATGCTGGTGGCAAGGAACCTGGGTTTTGCTTTCATCTCAGTGATGAGTGGTTTGTACTTGAAAGAGTTCTTTTATTTGCAGTGGCAGAGAAATCAATGTTTTAGATTGGATTTTTTTCATCTTGGTTTGAGACCTATAAGCATTTTGTATTTCCTAATAGTACCCTGAAGGTATTAATCCGCTTAGCATTATACTAAATTGCATTTATAGTGCCCAATAGGAACCAGTATTTCTGTTATCAAAGTGAAATCTGAACAATTAGCTACTGCTACCCAATAAAAATTTCCATTTCATTCCATGTCTCATCTCTCTTTATATTTGGAATGGTATTTAACCACTAGGATTTTACAGGGGTAGAGTAATGTAGTCACACATACTATTTTTTTCTAATAATTATATTGTTAAATTCTACTGATAACTGTATTCACTCATCATTATCTCTTTCTTTACAAGCTGGCTATGGAATTTCCATCAGAGGACATTTTTTTAATGACAGCGTCTCCAGTTATAAAAGCTATAACAAATTTCAAACAGGTAAGAGACTTGTTTTTTATTATACTAATGCATCTCCAAAAGTTGGTGTTTTGTCTGTACAGATAATTTAGAGCTTAATCCTGAAAATGTGAATTGTGAAATTGTTTTCACATCAGTGGGACTGCACTGTTAAGCGTTAGTAGGACTGATGAGTTATTCTATAATAAAATTAATCTATAATCATTATCTCTATAATTCTATTAATCGTTAGTAAATAATGAATATATTTGCAATAGTAGTGACTAAACAAGCAATATTAGTGAATTCACAGTATTAATGTATTAGTACACTGTATTTATATGGTTGAAGTATGTTATAAGTTCCTATGGAAGCTTTATTTCACTTCTTTGTTAATGGGAGTGTTCCATTTCAAGCACTGAAATGGAATCTTTGGAATAAGTTATTTAGGAAACCCACTCCTGCAAGTGGATTTCAGATCCCTAGCCTTTCATACAGTAGCAGTTTTTAATTTCGAGCAGAGTGAGACCTCTGGTGAGTAACCAAAAAGGAATAGCTTTCTGCAAAATTCCTTTCAACTTCTATCTCACTGTCTGGTAGCTGGTGATTCAGTGACCTCTTTCCTGCTAAACAAAAAAAGCCATAGTTGATTTCAAATTCCTGACTAGTAGGCTCGTAAGGCTAGAATCACAGAGGTATTCAGATCTTGCAAAACACAGTTCTTTTACTCTATCACGTGGGGGAACTTTACACTCTACAGTAAGGCATGGAAAAAGTTGGAAACTGGATTGCACAGCAGGCCAGCAAGAAATTGTCTTTTACCTGTCAGGCAAAGTTAGACACCTAGAGCCGGGCTTCCACCTAGAATTTACATTCATGACCCTTTTTCTGAAACACAGTACCTAACAGAGGTAAAGTGCATCTCATGCAAAATAAAGAAAAAACACGCTGCAGGTTATCTTACAGCCTGGTATGGATGCCATTCTTCCTGGTGTATAAATTCCTGGATTCAAATCACTGCAGGGAGAAAATAACATACAGAGAGACTTGAAGAACAGTTGTGTGTATCTAGTGACTGTAACTGGCTGTCAGCACTGCTTTTCACACTTGTTTTTTTTCTGGGGCTGGGGATGCTTAGAACATAGGTGTTACTCTACCAGTCTCACATACAGTTCTGAGTCTCTCAGCTATCTCAACAGTTTCCTGTGAAGTTGAGTGGTAACAGTAGGACTCTCCGTGTCCAGGGCAGACATTTATGCATTCCAAGGATCTCATCACCACCAAAAGTTGTGACTTCTGAAGATTAGGGATTAGATAAGCAGGATGTTATGAGTGCAGCAACATCTATGTTTTGGGTACAGGCATCTTCATTTCTCTGAATTGCAAGCGTAGTTTGGCTTCCGATTCCTAGCTGTGTTCCAGACTGGATGTCCTATAATATCGAAGGCCCAGAAGTTCACACGCAGCTGCTCCCTTCCGGAAGAAACCCAAAATGAACATAACTGCCTGGATATTTTCTGAATTTTGGTTTTCTTATTTTTGATCAGTCCCTGAAATATCAGGCACTATCTACAGATGAGTACAAGGTTAGAGATGATCTGGAACTTGTTTTGCCTGAACACTCTGTAATACGTCTTGCTTAAAAGCTGAATGATAGTAAGCACTTCCCTGACGTAAGAACTGCCTACCTGCAACATGATCATTAGGAGTTTTTTTGAGAAAATGTTGCAAGGATTTCTTTTTATTTTTTTATTCTTATTATTATTTTTGCGTAAGAAGAAAACCATTATAGACAAAAGTACTCGCTAAGGGTCCAGGCTGTCCTGACCAAGGTTTCCTCCAAAAGATCTAGGAAAGGAAGATACTTGCCTGGAAGAATATCAGTACAAATTGTGTTATTTTTATTAAAGTTTTTACCAAAGGGTCCTAGAACTGTATCAGGTAAATTAAAAATCAGTGCTTCCGACTCTGCATCTAATATAATCTCTATATGGCAAAAAAAATTATAGTAGTTAGTGCATCTGTCAGCCTAAATACAGCATTCTGACTTCTTGCTTCATTTCTAGTTTAAGGATTAAAATACTCTGTGCTAACTTCGAACATTTGCTAGTAATATGCATGAAAAGATTAGATAAATAAAAAGGTACTTTTAGCAATGACATGGTATCTTGACAATTTGGGCTTTATGTTTTGAGTTTTGTACTGGAAATAAACATAACACCTTTTGTTGTGTAAGCCTTAGAAAAAGAGATGAATAAATTATTTGTATTTTTAAATTTGTTTTTTTTTCCTGCAGGTCTCTAAAACACTTGAAGAATTTGATGTAGAAGAACAGCCAAGTTCTCTGTTAGAAAAACGGTATCCCAATATTAAAGTTATACAGTCTGAAGTAAAACAGTTGAAAAGTGAGGAGCATGTAAGCTAAAGTTTTCTCTTTTATTTCTGTGTGGGTCCTTCAAATTATATAAGAAAAAAACTTGAACAGATGCATGTTTTTGGCATGAAATTTTATTCAGTAACATTCTGGTTATTTAATGTAAGTTATGAGAAATTACAAGAGAATGATACTTCCTAACTTTCATTTCACATATCACTTCTACTATTGTTCCAGTAGAACTATAGATAAGGGGCATAATTATAGATCATAAATTATTAATTAGTTAAGAAACTACATTTCTTAGATTTAAATCTTTAACACTTTAGATCTATCCTGCTGAGTACCTGATTGGAATAGCAGGGAAACTGGTCAATAAAACAATATTATATGTCAGTGTAGGTGTCGGAAAATTCCTGAAATCATTGATTGGCAGTCTCTGTGGTTTCTGAATTATTGCCAGTTGCTGCAGAGGCCAAAATACTAAAAAAATTATGCTGTACAAGAAAAAAAATTCTCGAAAGAACCAATGTTTCCACCTTTTTTTCTCTTCTTTTTAATGGAAAAAATGTAGCAAGTACAAGCAATGTACAGCAAGTACAGATACCATTTAGTGTCCAAGTCAGCTTGACATGTTATTTTGCACTTCACTATTTATTGTGAACTTATGTTCAGATCAAGATCTGTTTTTGTTTGTTTTGAATTGTAGAGCTGTGATTCCAGTTAGACTTTAATTCTGCTAATATTCTGAATCTAGTGATGGTCTTGTGGTTTCATTATTGCCATGTTTTTTAGTTAACGTATGTCTCTATGCACACCAATATTTCACGTTTATAGATTTGAAGGATCTTTTGCTTCTGTTACCACAAAACTTTCAAAACTCTCTTTCTGCAGAACCACTGCAAATTATTTACCTTCTGGTTTGGAAAACAACATAAAAGCTCATTTTAAAATGTAAAATGCTGCATTTTAAATACTACTTATTGCACAGAGATAAAGCTTTTCTAGCAGCTACCCTTTTTCATTATCAAAAAACCAGAATTTGCTGAGTCTCTTTAAATTGTGTTCATCTAGCCAGTGCCTAATTAAGATACAATCTCACATGTCTGTATTTAAATAGTTTTAAATGAAATTCTTAATTGCTAATACTTAGTAGTGCATAGATCTATATCTACTACTGTTCTGTTGTTTTGGTGAACGTGTAGGTACAACTTGATTTTGAAGTCAGACCTTTAATCTGTGGGATAACCTATCAGTGTTTTGTACAAATTAGAAAAACAGTCTACATATAAATGTATATATATTCTGAACATAAAGAGCAAAAGCTGTCTCTGTGATAAAATAGCACTTGAACTGACAACACTGCATGTATCTGTTATGTCAAATAAGTTTGGCAGGGGGGAATGGTCACACAGAAAACTCTGTCTTTCGACACAGAAACTGAGTACAGGGTGCCACCAAGAGGAAAACTTTGTATTTCATCTATGTTTGAGTGCACCATGTACACTGTCTATTTGTCTGGTCATATTGTATGTTTAGACTTGGAAGTCTGTGGTGAGTGTAGTGCAAATAAAATAATAAATTATTAATGAGAGAGTAAAGGCTTACAGTTGTTTTAAGAAGCCAGATACAGCTTTTAATATCTGCAAAATATTGTAATGTTAAATATAAAGCTGAAGTTATCGTAACGTCTTCAATTCTTTTTTCTTTCCTCTTGATTTTTAACAGAAAATCTTCACTGAAGATGGGAAGGAGTATACGTATGAAAAACTTTGCCTGTGTGCTGGAGCAAAACCCAAATTAATTTTGGAAGGAAACCCATATGTATTAGGAATCCGGGATACTGACAGTGCAGAGGTAAATGTATTCTAGACTTACACATCTGTAATAGATTTTTGCTTCTATTTTTGCAAAATACTAAATATGATTGTTGAGTGAAAAGGATAAATATCAGATGGTGTTTGTTATTTTGTATCCTTAACTAAGAACATTTTCAGTAGCTGAGAAATAGCCTTAAAATAGCATTAAATAAATTGGTCACTAAACTTAGTAAGTTTATAGGTGGCCCAAAGGCAGTGTTCCTAACAGAAGAATCCAGGATAAATAATGTTGTTTTTCCCTGCAGACAGAAGCCAACCTGTAAATATACTCAGTAGGCAACATCAGAAGCTTTTCTGAGAAGGAATAGCTAGAACACTTTAAAAGGGGCTACTTTTCACAGTGAAGGGCTACTGAAGGACTTTTTTTTTTCTGGTTCTGTTATAGCCTCTCATTGTTGTACATAAAAGAGCTACAGTTGTAATCAAGGATATGGAAAAGTTTACACATGAGCGATAACTAAATAGACTAAGATAAGACTTCAACTCGGAAATAGCGATTGAGATCTCACTACTATAGGTCTTTAGAATTACAAGCAACATGGTAAAAATGCAAAGAAAAAACACTGGTTGCTGTTTCTTCATTATGTGAGAACAGCAGTTCTTCAAATGAAGTTATTAAATGGCAAGCTGAGAATAAAAAAGGAGGCACTTCAAGCAAACTACAGTGAAATTATGAAAGTATTCTTATAGTTTGTTTTCAGTGACCAAACCTGAATTAAAACAAAACAAAAAAGACTCACAGCATTCAATAAATTTCTTCCATGAACTGAGGAGAAAGATATCACATGAATTACAGGTTTCTGGAACCTGTGAGATAGCTCCATGAAATGGTTATTGTACACTTGTCACCTTCGCATGGCATTTCCTATGCATCTGCTGTTGGCCCTGTGGGAAGCAGTACGCTGGGACAGATGGATATATGGCCTGACACAGTAGGGCTGTTCATGTCATACTGGATATCTAATTAATTTGTTCCTTTGAGGCTGCAAATGACAATCAGTCACCTTCACTAGTTTCCTCTGACACAGGCTGAGTTCAGCATCCTTTTCTGAAGAGATTAAAGACCTCAATTTTCAGGGTCTTTCACCATTTATTTTCTCTCCTAGTATGAATAATATGTAAGTATTCAGATAAACTGGAAACATTGATGACCAGATTTTCATATACTTTCAGCAGTTTATCTGATGATCAAAATTCTTGGTTAGTTTGAAAGAAAAAATGTGAAGTGGTTCTAGTATGATCCAGGAAAACATACTATCAAAGTTGGACTTTATACTTCTCTCACCATTAAGACATAATTTGTACATTTGTTTCTTTACAGGCAAATCAGCTTTCACGTTTGCGACAACCTAATTTTTAAACCACTAAAAAAAGCTTCGATTTCTTTGCACTTGTAATATGTATACAAGTTACTGCGAAGTTACACAAGTTATGATGAAACTGGATTAATAGATGTCACAGTGCTAACAGTCTCTAGGACAGAGGAAAGGCTCCTGGGTTCTGTGACAGGCTGTGGTGATTTGGCTTAAATGTAACTATTCAACTGCCCCTGGCTTAGTTTAAGACTTACATGGCTGTGGAAATACTTTCATCCCTTTATATGAAAGAACTTCACAGGTTTTATGAGCTGCTTTAACAGATTTTTAACATAAATAAATGTATTTCAATAGTCTGAGCAAATGAAAGACTTGAGAAAGCAAGAAAATACTGAAAAGGATATATTTGATCAGCATGAGGGAAACATGATTAAGCTGTAGTTCACTTTTTTGTTATTTATTAATACAGGCTTTTCAGAAGAATTTGGCTCAAGCTGAGAGAATAGTAGTAGTAGGAAACGGTGGCATTGCACTTGAATTAGTGTAAGTAAACTATTTCGTCTAAGTTATAAAGAAATGTTTGGAAATAAAATCTTTAACAATTAGACATTAAATGCAGTGTGCTTGAGTTTGAGGAAAAGAAAGTCAGCTTCCTATAAAATTGTAATTCTTAAGGTATTTAGTACCAAATCAGTGAAAAAATTATTCATTTTTCATGATATAGCGGAACTTACTGTCACAGAAAATTCAGCAAGCTTCAAAATAAGTAGTAAAACTCATCTGACTTAGAAACAAAAGATGTAAAGGTAATAGAAAGGCAGTTTATCTTGCATCAACCTAATTTAGGTTGATAGAATTCAGAAGGGTCTGTTACAATCTTTGTCGTAGGTAGGACTTGGAGCCATATGGTGCTATAGTCCTGATACGTTGCAGAAACATCTGTATGATATGATTATATAGTCCTGTTTTGCACTACAGGGGTCATTTTTTCACTAGGAGACTTAGTAAATTGTCCTGTGTAGATGATGTCTTTGCAATTTCATGTCTCAGGTAATAAACTGGACAATTTTTCTTCAATCTGTTTTCTTCAGATAGAGTACCAAAATAGCTGTCCTCAGCTGTTTGGCAAAAATTGCACACCTTTACAGTGCAATTTGTGTTTGGTGTGTTTGGTGATGAGAGCAGGAAGTATTAAGTGTCATTATTAAAAACCTGATCTACCCTCCTGCTTACTTTCACCCCAATCCTTCAGTTGAGGCTATAGTGGTGGGAAAGTGCAAGAACTATCAATTTGCAGAAATTTTTGCCAGTTGGTTAGGTGAATATTTAGGAGCGTTAGTGGGTATAAAGTTTATCTGGAGCAAATTGTTTCTAGCTTCTGGAATGACACCTAGCACACTTCTAGTTGTGTTACTCAGTTGTAGATGCTTTATTTGACAATCTGTTGTTTTATGCATTGTTTAAATGTTCATTAAGGTATGAAATTGAAGGCTGTGAAGTAATCTGGGCTATCAAAGACAAAGCCATTGGGAATACATTTTTTGATGCGGGAGCAGCTGAATTCCTTATTCCAAAGCTAACTGCTGAAAAACGGGAGACTGAAATAGCATGTAAAAGAACCAAGTATACAATGGAAGGTATGATGTTTCAGTCTTCTTGCACTGCAGCAGCACCATTTAATATTAAAAAGAATCCTGAGATCAGTTAAATTAACAGGCTTAGTTAAGTTTTACAGTTATCAGTGCATATCTGTTTTTTTTTTTTAAGAGGAAATATAAAACCTCTTCAATATTCATGTGTATACATGAGATCATGTAATATGGTTATCTAAAGATTGTACATGTGCTTACCTTTATATCTGTGCCAAATTTGAATTTGACTTCCTGTGTTCAATCTGCTAAAGTATCCATTATATTTTCTGTTAGATTTTAATATGTTTTTCTGAGTTATGTCAGCATTATGGAGGAGGGAGCTTTCCCATAATGAACTATTGGAGAACTAGATGAAACCTTACAGAATGTTATTACAGATGCAATTAAACTCTATTCTCAGTGACAACAGTTAACTAGAATTGCATGAACAAACATGCAAATACAAATATATATATATGTATGTATATGCACGTGCGTGTATATATGTATTTGTATTTATACACACACACACACACACATATATATACATAAAACAATTAGCAAAAAGAAGAGTAGAATTGAGACTGGAAGGATGGATCATAAAAGGTTCAACCTGAAGATCACAGTACTTTTCAGATGTATCATATATTAGAATTTGAATTTGCATTTTGATACAACAGAGGGCATATAATGCACGTTTGCTAGCAGATGAGCATCAAGTTAAATACTGGCATTGATATTAAGCAACAAAGTCTACAGTAGGCCTTTAGAATCTTGGTACACCAGGGGTTTGACTGCTAAGAGTCCATGCAGGCACTTAACAGTGCTCAGAATCTATAATCCCTCTCTTCAGTGGTAATATTATTGATTACATGCAAATAAGGATTTGCTAGATCTAAATTCCTGTAATACTCCTGACATAATTGTTTTAGAGGCAAGTGTAGTATGAAAGAGATAAAGTTGAAAAGTATTGTTAAAAATACTAATTTGAAGTCTGACATGTGAAATAATAGTCTGGGACTTCTGAATTTTGCAGGCAGTGTGAAATATATGTGCTGAATCTGATATTCTCTATCTTTTTTGCTTCAGGAAGAGAGAAAAAAGAAAGACCCATAGCAGCATCTGCCAACATAGGCAGTGCCTTAGGCCCTGATTGGCATGAGGGCTTACATCTTAAAGGCACTAAAGAGGTATGGCTGTAATCTTCTTGCTCACACTTGTTTGTGTTGCTTGAGGTACATAAGGATTACAGAAAATGAAATGCTGCAGTCAGGATTTCTAGAAAAGGAAAAATGCGCTTGAACCGATTCTCCTATTTTGCCACAATTACACTGGAAAATAAATTAACACAAGTGCATTTTTTTCCTGCTATTTTCTGCAATTATTTTTGCCTCCCAAAGAAGGCGGCAAGTTGGGTCCACTGGCATGGTCTCAGACTGAAACATGTAGATGTTGGTTTGCACATTTCTGTAGTACCTGTTTCTATCCGAGTTTTAACCAGACATAGTAGTACTTTTAATCTCTTAATTTCAGATGTATTTTAATATATGAAATGCAGGACTGTAAAATTTGTATATAGAACATAACTCTCCTTTCACAACAAACAGTGAAATGCAAAATAAATAGTAGACATAAACATAAAAAATCCTCACAACGTCTAAAATCAATTAAAAATAATTTTTAGGTTTTTTACCACATTTTCATTTATCAATTTCTTAGGTGTACAATGTTAGCATCTGTTAAATGTATTTAAAAAAAAGAAGCCTATCAAAGATGAGTAATCACAGGCTGTACTCAACTTGCAATAACAACTAAAGGATATTTAAGATGTTCAGCAGACTAATGAGTAGTGTTATAGCTGGTACAGGCTGTGGAAATTTGTTTGTCTGATAGAAACCAAAGAATTAGACTTGTTCGTGATCTGAATCCATGAAGTAATTCAGAGAAACTGACACCTTTCCAATGTCTGTCTTGAGCTCAGAATAAAAGTTAGTGGTTGAAACATGAGCTGACAGAACAAGATATCTTTTCCTTTTTACATAATTTAAAATAACATTATATTAATTTATACCAATATTAATTTATATCAGAATTTAACTCATGATAAAAATTGAGGATTTGAAATCTTAAAAGACAAAAGATTGAGTTTAGCTTTTTCTGTTCTGAAAAGTTCTGTATTCTCTTCCTGTGTCAAAATGAAAGAGTAGAAAATAAGCTAATGTGTCATGCTTTGAGGTAGGATATATGCTTATTCTTTTTGTTCAGTTTACTAACATTTCAATTTAGGAGAAAGTGTATTTGCTATTAAGATATTGTTAATGCTAACCAGTATTATAATTTTCTCCATCTTTCCTTAGTTTTCTCACAAAGTACATATTGAAATACTGTGTGAGGTAAAGAAAATATTCCTGCAGCAAGAATTTATACAACTGCAACGGACTTCTCTGACTTTTCCTAAGGAAGACAAAAATGTAGAAGCAGATGATGGTAGGTGTAGCAGAAAAATTAAATAAGTTCTGATTTTTAAATTCAGGGTGAAAATAAAGCACAGCTGAAGAATGTATGTTGTTTTAAACCAAATACAGATTTGGAAAACAAATCCTTTGTTTCTTTAAATTAAATGGAACTGAAACAGTTTGCATTAGTTGAGGGTCTGATTTACACATGCCAGTTAAATTACAAAATGCTATTGGTTAGACTTTCTCCACAGTCACCTAGATCCTGTATACAGAATATGCTGGTTTTGTGACAGTCTAACAGAATCATATATTAATAGTGGAGTTGAAACAGAACCAAAAAAATCACTATTTACTGTAAAAACTCTGAAATCGTCTCTCAAAGAGTATGATAGAAAATACAACTTATTTCATCAGTAATCCCATCTTTAAAGTTCACTGAATCAAGAGTTAATATTTAAAATATTAGTTTAGTAGCCAGTTAAATACCAGTATAAATAACTAGTAAGTTAAGTCTCTGGCATTCTTTTTGAGGCATTTCCTGTGCATCAATAAAACTTTGTATGAAAGAATAATTGGCAATTAGTTTTTACTAACTAACCAGTTTTTACAGAGTTTTTACAAGGGTTAGCCACAGAACACTGGATTTGTTGCAATGGTAAGACATAGTACTTCCTTCTTGCAAATCAGAGATTTGATACAGGAAAATTCCAGAGAAAACAGTAAAACTGGGAGCTAATCTCTCAAATCTTATATTCTAGACCTAAACTAAGAAAGAAATGTTATAGGCAATCTGAATTTTTTTTTCCTAACTAATCAACTAGATACCTCAACAGATTACCTTTTGTTGTTGTTGAGTTTTTTTGGTTTTGTTTTTTCCCACAACTTATAATGAGACATAATTTATAAAAATAACTTCTATTGGTTTCATTCTCAGGGCAAATTTTTCCCCTTTTACAGTTCTATGGCCTGTATATGTGGAATTAACTAATGGAAAAATCTATGGATGTAATTTCATTGTCAGTGCAACTGGAGTTGTGCCAAATGTTAAACCATTTCTTGATGATAATAATGTAAGTATACTGATAAATTTTGAAGTTTTTTTAAGTAGGGAAAATAAAGGCTGGTAGCTCACTTATGCTTCTGAAATAAATTGTTGAAAGTCAAAGGTTTTAATGTTGTACATTTCAAAATAAGGTAGGGTATTTGATGTTGAAAATATCTAATGTGATAAAAATGTCATTTGTATGTTTAGCTTATTATATTGCTATTCATAGTAAAACATACTGTTAAGAGCAAGCCTGTACAAAAAGAGAGAAATATCTGTATAATTGATACAATGGAAATTTAGAATCTTTTTTTGTGTTAATTCTGCACTATATTTCTATATTACAAATATTATGGTTGTCTCCTGGAAAGTAAGCATGCATTTCCAATGTTTTTCATCTAGGAAAATGAGGTTTAAAGGTGCTCGTATTGATTGAGGGTAGTCACGCACTGAGTCAGAATCTGAACATGGACAATGATTACAGAGTTCGTAGCTGCTGTGTGGATTTTCTAAGCTTGAGAACATTGTATCTCCATATTAGGGTGGTTGTGTGTGGTAGTGGTTTTTTATTTTTTTTCTGATAATGAACTAGAAAACTACCCTCTGAATAAAACAGAAGAAAATTAGGAAAACATACTCTTAATGTTGAGCTATGAAATATTTCAAGGCATGTTTAGAGTGTTAGCTTAGGAATTGGGTGTTTGTAGTGGTATTTCCTGGCCTTGACAAAAATACAAAATGAATTCTGAAATACTAGATGTGCCTGTTACATACTTGGTGTGATTTGAAACTAGGCAAACTTTGTTACATCCCTGCCACATATCCATAATAATAATAATAATAAAATGCCCTAATGCTTTGTGTCCTGCCATGGAGCTTGTGCCACTCTAGATGATCTCACCTTAAATGTATATTCAATATGTGATGCTATTCTAAGCTTTTTTTAATACATAAAGTTCTGGGTTGTAGTTATTTTAAAAGATATGTGAAGGTCTCTTGTAAAATACAACATTTGGGGTTTGCTAGTAATGGAAGGAAAGGGGAGAAGAGAAGGAAAATGGTTGTCTGCTGCTAATCAAAGCAAAGGAAAAGCAAAAGAAAATACAGACAAATTATGTGTGGTATCAGGCTTGAACAAGTCAAAGACTTTTAAAGATTTGAGATGATGATTGAACAGGATAGTGAAATGTATACAGAACCAAACAGCTTATGGCTGCCGATAGTGTGATTGTGCTTCTACAGGTATGAAAAGAGGCATGTTGCAAGATCAGTATTTGGATTTAAGTTTTGATTAAGTGAGAGAAAAGACGAGCTAAATAGGTAGTATCAGTAACAGGCTGTCAGTGTACAATTCAGTTCATTTACACTAGCATTGTAGAAGACATGAGTTGAGCCCATTATATCTAAATAATAAAAGCTGCTGTAAGTGAATTTAGTAAATTAGATTACTGCTAAAGTTAATGTATTCTTGAACAAAGTAAAGGAATGAAAAATGATAAGAACACAAAGATTGCTAGGGAATTCTATGCTTTTAGTGTAATTTTATTTTTATCTGTTTGAAGGATTCTAGGTTTGAATGGCAAGATAAAAATTTCAAAATAAATCCTGGGGTTTATAGCATTATAATACCTTTAACTTATAATGTATTACTTCTTTGTATTTGAAGAAGAGGTAGACAGTTAACAAAATTACTTCATTATGGCACTCTTGGGGGAATCTGCTTTCTTCCCTTAAAAATGAAGGAGGTTTTTCTTGAGATTAGGGTGTTCATGTCATATGTTTTCCTATGATTATCAGTCTTTATAGTCAGATTAGATGGGAGAATGAACAGTCATAAATTGTCTACAATGAATGACCTTTTTCTGACCTTTTCTATGTTGCGAGAGGGCAGTCAGAAGTGTCTTGCTGGGTTCAGTTAGAATTTACTCATGTAATTTTAAATCTTCAAATATTTTGATTAAGTAAGTGGAGGACTGGATTCACTGAAATGTTATATAGCTGTCTGCCATAAGAAGCAACTAATGAGATGGCCACTTAACTTGGACTAAGTTGAATTACTCAGTTAAAACAATTAGTTTTCTTCAGTGCTGATCACTGCAAATACTTAGTTTGCTCTAGGTGAAGATGGAGGACTTAAAGTGGATAAATACATGCACACATCCATACCAGATATATATGCAGCTGGGGATATCTGCACAGCATCGTGGGAACCTAGTCCAGTGTGGCATCAGGTAAATCAAATCATGACTGTGCTCTCAGCAGCAATCTAATCTTCGAAGTAAATTTCACACTGTGGACTTCAGACATGTGAAAAGAAAGTTTAGTTGAACTGGAAACCAGTGAGTAAGGAGATGTGCTTAGACGCACTTGAGTGTACTGTGTCAGATAATTTTATACAGGTGGTTGAAAGCCAAGTTGATTAATTAGCCTGAGTATAATGAAAGTGCTTAGTATGCACTGATGAGAACAATCAGTATCATTCATTGCACAGTAACACGCATCTGTGTACCTTTGTTTTTTAGATGAGGCTCTGGACTCAAGCGAGACAGATGGGTTGGTATGCAGCAAAATGCATGGCAGCAGATACTTTAGGGGAATCTATTGATCTGGATTTCAGCTTTGAACTATTTGCTCATGTGACAAAATTTTTCAATTATAAGGTAAGGTAATTACATTCTAATAGCTTAAAACCATTGAACAAGATACACTGTTTGTATTCATTTACATGCTAATATTGAGCATATGCTTTAATATTGACAAAACACTGTTCTCCATATAATAATTATTCTTAGTTCAGATCATCTCCATTCACATTGACTTCAAATGCTGAAACTGAAGAGGGCAAAGATCTCTACAGATGCATTATAACTTTTAATTGGTGAATGCCAGCTGATCTGCTTTGCGTCTAAGCACATATTCCATTCCATTTCTTTAAGAAGCTGTTCATGGATATGTTCATAACAGTTCAGTGTGGTATACTTGGTTTTATCTTTTTTAATCTATGTCATGTTTCAAGGTGAATATTTTTTAAATATATTGTGGCTATGAAAGCCAATGACAATTGTGTGCATATGTATGTATATACATTTATATGCCCATCATTATATGTACACACACACAGATATTTTAATGTGTGTGTATATGTGCATATATATATGTGTGTATATAAGGTATGTATTTTTTTCATGGAGGCAAATACCTCCCTGCTTACATCAGTCTTGTCAAGCCTATACCTTTTGTCAGCAAAAAAAAAAAATTAAAAGCCACTGTGATGTTTTTATGAATGCTTTTTCCTTTTTTTCTTTTTTTTAATCTGTTAGGTGGTGGTTTTGGGAAAATATAATGCTCAAGGCTTGGGTTTAGACCATGAACTAATGCTGAGATGTACCAAGGGACAAGAGTATGTTAAAGTGGTGATGCAGAATGGAAGAATGATGGGAGCTGTACTGATTGGTGAAACAGACTTGGAAGAAACCTTTGAAAACTTGATTCTAAATCAGATGGATCTTTCAGCCTATGGAGAAGATCTCCTGAATCCAAATATTGATATAGAAGATTATTTTGATTGAACAGAATCCCTTTTCCATTTTGTATAAAGTTCTAACAGCAAGTGATATGGTTTATAAAACAGTTCATTTGGGATTAGCAGAAATCAAGGATAAATGCAATTCCTTATTAGGATTTTGTGTTGATATTGTGAAATACTGAAAGGCACATTAAATAAATTGATGTAGAAATTCAGCAGGAAAAGTACATGGATTAGTAGGTGGGCAAAGAGTTTAGGTCTAGACTAGATGAGAACTTAGTAACAGGGGTATTATAACACTCCTAAAAATTAGACTTTGCTGTGCTGTTAAGACAGCACTGCATACACTTTCACTGTAAAGAACATAACATATATTGTGTAAGGTTTTAATTATATCCAGTGCCTACCTCCTAGCTCACTTTTTCCCAAAACGATGCATAATTCACCTGGCACGATTCCCAGAGCCCAGTTTCCTTATGACTTACTGCCTATGTGTGTTCTCAGTCATTTCAAACACTAAGCATGGTGCTTTGAGTAGATTGTACTGCTTGAAGCTACCTAGGACAGGGTATTAGCTTGGGCGAGGAAGCCCCTGCTTCCTACAACCACTTGTTCAGATGAAGGTGTACAAGGCAGTTATGCGGTGTGTACCATCCCACTAGCACCTTGCCACTGTTCAAACATGGATACCTGCCCCAAGCTTCAAAGTTTCTCTTCCAGGTAATGGCACCATCTGTATCTGCTATTCAGGCCAGCACTGGTCACCAGAGGGCATCTTTAGGGCATAGGTCACTCAGAGCCCTCACCATTGGCAGTGTGGTCTGCAAGCATAAGGCAAGCTGGATCTCTTCTTGATTTTTGAACTTAATTTTTTAAAGAAAAGTGTTTTTTACCTGTCCAAATACAGAATGCACAGAGACTTTGAACTATGGAAGCCAGGAAGAAATGCCTTTGAGATGCTGTTTGGGAATGGCATTTTACTTCTTGTCACTTCAGTTCCTCTGGTAAGCCTGCACTGGTATGTCATATGTGATCCTTAGTGGGGTCAGCATGCAGCTCCATGACAGGGAAAGATTAACACAACAGCACGAGCAGCTGTCACTTGTAGCAGTCTTCCACTGTCAGGATCCCATGGAGTGGATGGCTATATATCTCATTTGATAGATGGTATCTATTAGGGTCACAAAGAAAACACTTTCTGTCCTCTGTTACTATTTACACTGCCATGTGTACAAGTGCCAGGAAGGATTTTTTTTGCAAAAATTTGACTTCAGGTAACCGGTGGCAGAATATACTGTTGAGTTGCATATTGGGGTAGGGTTGTTTGTTTTAAATCATAACAAGCTCCCTGGAAGTATGTTTAGAGTTATGTGAGATGCACTTTAATAAAGGTGATGCCATGTATGTACATGTGTGTACAAACTTGCTTAAATCCAATTCCCCTTTTTCAGTTGCTGGGAATAACTTAGTGCCTAGTTCCCTTCCTCTGGAGGAGGAAGCCTGACAGTTCAAGCTGTTCCTAAATATCTTCTTCATCTGCTGTAGTACCATCCATGGACATTAAGTTGTTTCATATGTGATATGACTGTTCTTAAATCTATAGCTGCTACTCTTTTACTGGGGATCAAATTGGGAATAGTTTATACAATTTTGTATTTAGGATAGTAAGAACCTTGTGGGACTTGCTGCAGAAAATCTCTAGTCTAATCTTTTTTTTAAGAGAATGACTGTTTAATTAAATGAATAAATTCCACATCAATCAAAAGTTTCAGTTAAATGATGGTAAGAGTCTAAGCTCTTATCCTTCAGAAGATCCTACCAGAAAAAATAAAGATAAATGTGTTCTTAATCTTTTGGTTTATTTAAGTAAGTGTATATGTATCTAAGTGTCAGGGGGGAGAAGGGAAGAAATCCAAAATGAAACTATGAAACTTACCAGAACTTAATTTAAGTTTATAAGATGAGTTTAAATAAATTCATTATCTATCATTAGCTGCTGAGATTTTCAAAAAATGGGAATATAGCATTTAGACTCCTGTGTGTCTAAGCAGCTCTTGAAGTCAGTAGCACTGTGGCATCATAGTTTCTGAAAATATGGATGTAAATGTGCAAGAGTTATGTATTTCTACTACATTCACACTTAGATTCCAGGAGTTTATAGCCAGCTTTGAAAGGGGAGGCAAAAAAAAGTCTCTAGCTGAAGACTTTCTTCAGTTCATAGAGATTGCTGAGAAAAGTGAATTGTGACTATGCTGAAATGCAAATTACAGGAGGATGGTGCAGCCAGCTGATGTGTGGTGTTCTGTGTTACAGGTGAGGTTAGGCTTCGCAAGACAAAAGTTTCATGGCATGCATGCACCTAATGCAGATAATTAGACTGAGAAAATAAAATAATGCTAGCACTAGGCAATACAATTCAGATATTAATCATAGAACCATAACCTGTTCTGGAGATGGAAAAAAAAAGGCTCCTTTATTGCAAAAGAACTGAAGCTCTTAAAAGGCCCTTTCCCCTGACTACTGAAAACCATCAGCTTTTTGGACTCTTTGAGCACTGTATATTCTTTACATTGGAGATGCTTTCTGCAAAGGCTGAGCAGCATGGGTTTTTGGAGAAGAGAATCAGTTTCCTCAACTTGCTTAACTTTCATTCCTTTATAACATTTTTGCCATGTTAATGTTTGCATTTGCCTAATAAGAGGCAATATTTGTTGAATAACAACTTCTCAATGAAGCTTCCATGAAGTAGATTTAAAGCACTTACTTACTTAAACAAACAAAAAAACTTTATTTTAGGCTCATTTTTACTGAGGAGATGGCAAAGCTTCACTTGATCTTGTTCTAGGCTATAGTTTATTGTATAAGAGAGAAGTTGCAATTGTAACTCTATACTGAGGAGTATGACCATACTTTTATTTAGGGAAGCATGTCTAAGCTACTACAAGTTCAGCTGGACTTTATGCACTTTTAAACTAGCTAACTTTGCTGGTGGGGCCTGACAATTCCAAACAACTGCATTAAACACATTTAAGACCACTTAAAAAGTAAAGTTACTGATCCAAGCTGTATGTCAGGTCAGTTTATGAAAGCGTCTCTCCTGCAGAGTTAGAGCTCCCTTGAGTGCATGTGAGGTAACGGAGTTCACATTTAAGTTGAGATCAGTATCCTTCACCATGCTGCTGAAGGTCTCCTGCATTCAGCATTCTGTTTTTGCTATTTCTACACCAACTTATATTTTCCTCATGAGTTGTGGAGAGGAAGTCATTGATAGGAACAGTAGTTTCTTGATTATTGAATTTATCTAACACCATTTTATAGCCTTGTTATTAGTGGGTCTCATCAGCAAGTTCAGAAGTGACTTAGGAGGAGAATCTGGGGGACAAGAAAAGAACTAAAGCCCCAGTTGAAAAAAGCTGAAGGGCCAAGGATACCAGAACTACACAGCTGTGAGCTTAGCCCTTACTTCCTCTTACTGTAGTCATTCTCATATATATGAAATACAGAAGACTAATAACAGTTTTAGTAAAATTTACTAAGAGTTTAAAACAACAATATTTTAAAACAAAGTAATATGCTTCCCTACAAATGGACATTGTTAATTGTTCATTAACAGTATGTGGAAGAGCACAGAAAGTCAGTAGTCATTTGTATCAAATATTTAAATGCATATAAGACTTCAGAGTGCATTTAATTATTGGCTCTTTTTTGCAACTTTCACACAGTTCAAAGATTTTTTAATAAATAATGTAACCATGATATCTGTATCTTTGAGATTAAACACTGCTTAAATGCTAAGCATACAAGCAATGAAAGCCCAGCAGTTGTTATTGCTGAAGAACTGAGACAGTGTGAACAGAGCTGTTCTTTGGACCTTTTCTCTTGGCCTAGCTGTTCTTGCTCCCAATTCTAACAAAACCAAGCAGAACTGAGGAGAACAGTGCTGAGAAGTCTCAGAAATAGAAATATCAGGAAAGTTAAAACAAAAAACTTTACCAGTGACTAAATACTGCTATTTCAGAAGCAGCTGCTCTTTTCCCAAATTCAAAGTAGTAGCTTGAACATTCTTTTTTATCTTCTATCCCAGGGTACTTCGTATGCTAACTTCTTTCCATGTTCAATCTCAGGGCCTGTCAGTGCTCAACTCAAAACATGATTTTTCTTTAATGTTTAATTTCTGGCAAAAGAAAAAGAAAGCAAGCCAACCTGTCAATTTCAATCCATTTCCAAACTTCAAATTCATTACATTTCATTTCAACTTATGCGTTATCAAATTCCTACTTCTTGTGAAATGTTTTAGAACACAATGTCTCTCTTCTGCCCTTTTATCATTTTAAATGATTTTTATCTTTCTTCTGTAAACTATCATAGTTTTCACTAAATTTGAATTGAATATTGTGGAGAAACATTCCAAATTTTACACAGTAAACGTAAACAAGATGAAGCCAGAGTCTCATTCTATCATAGCAGCTGTTTGCACCAGCTCTTCAACAGAGATCCTCAAGTGACCTGTACTACTTCAGATCAAGAGTTCCACATTGTCTTTCTTATTTAGATTGCTGGGATGAAAAATTCAGTAGTAAGGTGTATCAGCTGGTATGCAATAAAAAACAGCTTAAAACATGTCAAGTTGCAAGTTGAAATTTGAATTTTACTCAAAATCCAGGTCTATAGTATCAATTCCATAGGTATGATATGTTTCCTGACAGCACACTTCAACTGTTGGCAATTTTTCAGCTCCTTGGAATGAGGGAACGTGTATGAATATTTGCAGCAGTAAGCACTGGTTCTCTCTTGCGTTGACAGAACCAAAATGCCACATAAGAAGAATTGAGAGTCAAAAGAAACAAGCAGCGCTTTAAAATGATGGAAACATGTTACTCTAAGCCACAGACAAGCAGAGATGTGCAGCTATAGTTGCCTTCTCTTTTCTTATTTCCATAAACACAACAGGAATAACATAAGCAAATTTATATTTCTCAAGTAGCTCAGTTAAAAGAATAAAATCCAGAAATCTCCCAAAGATTAATACAGTACACTTTTAAAGCTTAAAGCATGCAACTATTTTAATTTTCATTGTTGCTCCAGATGCTTGGACCCTTTGTAAGACACTAACAGTGTTAAGCAATTTAAGCAATGTTCTATTGCTTACAAAGTAAAATGATTCTTAATCATAGGAGAAGTATCAGATCCACTTTAAAAAACTTAGGAGGGAGACTGATAGGTGGCATTTAAGTCCAAGTGACTAGGGAAGAGGAAAAAAGGGAGGACAGAGTTATTTTTTTTTGTGGAGTTGTTTATGTATTTCCCAAATAAAATACAACACAAGAAAGATCAAGAAGTGTTGTCCTTAAATATAAATTTGTGTGCTTTTGAAAAGCCCAGAAATAGTAATTTTCCATTTGAATAACAAGCTAGAAAAAATCAAATTGTAAGAGGAAATTAATACATTTTAACAGGGTAAGTATGCATAGTATTTCACGAACAACTGCAAGTCAAAAGCAGCACAAAGTTGTAGCAGTTTCTGCTTAAGTTTTTGTTTTAAGAGCATTCAAGTGTTTGAATGTGCTGCAGTAGATTTAAGTATTACATCTACATGCACAGCAGATGGGCAGCTACCAGAGTTGCAGCCATTGTCACAGCAGGATCAGAAAAGTATCTCTGCTCAAGACTGTGCAATGATGATGGCGATGCCCACATGGGCTGTAGCAACTGTCCTCAACGCAGCAGAGGCTTCAGTCCACACAGAGCTCCAGCAGAAAGATGCTGCAGAGAGTGCCTGGAGCCTCTCGCTGCATAGCTCTCACTGGTGGGAGCTATGTTCCGGTCAGTGCCTGTTCGCAGCAAGAGTAGCTCCTGCGGCCTGTATAGCAGCAGAGAAGAGGAACAGGAGAGACTGACAGGGTCTTTGCCGAGACTACAGAGCCAAGAACCACCCACGCTCTGTATTTCAAAGGAGGGACAACCAGAGAGTATCCTCAAAGAAGCAATAGATGGAGACTCCCACAGTAGGCAAGTCTGGAAACCTGTTGCTTCCAGCAACACAAAAGGGCTCCTTCTCTGCCTGCAATTCAGCCACTACAGAGCAGGTAGAATGCCCTGGGAGCAGCTGAGGAAAGTTACCTCCACCAGGCAGGCATAGGAGCTAGCTGAACCTGAGCCAAAGGAGAAAAGGAGGGTGATAGTTACCAGAGAATCCCTTCTTTGGGGAAAAACAGGCCCCCCTCGAAGACCTGCCAGCCAATCAACCATCTTACTGGGGGCCCAGATCCCAGATGTTGCTCAGTGACTGAGAGATGTGAGCAAGACACACTCGTACCGCAGCCCCAGACTTCAGGAGAATAGATTAACTTGTTCAGGGATACGCTTGTCAGAATGCCAGGCGACACTGCCGCAGAAGGCAAGGGAGCTCAGGAGATCTGCTTGGTACCATAGCAACACAGCCAAACGTTTCTCAGAAGAGCACAATCCTAGGTCAAGAGGCAATGGGCACCAACTGCAACATGGCAAATAACAATTAGCTCCAAGATTTTTTCTTTTTTAAACAAAGTTGGTCAGACACAGGTGCAGAGAGGCACCTCCATCCTTCGGACAGTCAAAACACACACACAACCCTGAGCAATTTCCTCTAACTGGACCAGCTTTAAGCAGAAGATTAGAATAGATCTCTGGAGGTGCCTTCCAGCATGCTTGATTCCGTGATAAAGTACTACCATACACTGTACTTTCAGAAAAGGCAACATGTACAAAAGGCAACATTTTGTAGTCTTTGCTGTATCACAAGATACAAGTTACTTTGATATGAAGCATTTGTCCCTTTGCTATTTATTCAAATGGTACAAGATGAAAGATGGAGAGAAGGGCTTGGTCTTCTCCACATAGCTAGGTTTTAACAATATTTGTTTTCCCTTGACCTTTTTTGTAAAGAACACAAATCCTTTTAAGAGAAAATACTATTACTAAAATACAAGTTCAACTTACGATTGTCCATAGAGAAGCAAACACAGTTAATCCTAGATGTAGCCTCTAAGACTCAGTCAAGCACTATTGGTTTTTCATTTCCATTTGCCTGAAGCTTAACCTTCTTAGCTTTTGAATTGGTTCCACAGTTAGGCCGCTTAAGTTCTTGAGACTTCTTCAATACTGAATCTTGGATATTCTTTGAAATATTCTGAGTATTTCCTCCATTTCCTTTCAGATTTGCAGACTGAGATGATTTGTTCTGTAAGTGATAAACAGCTCTATTAAAAGTCTAAAATTCAATGTACCCATGCAAGAGAAGATAATGATATCTATTTTAAATCCTTCTAAATTGTATTGCTATGGAAGATGAATTGTACAAATGCCAAACTATTAAAATAAACTCTGTTGGAAAAAGGTATCTGTGTAGCAAGTCAGTAGAGACGTAAATACCTTGTAGATGCTTTTCTCGTTTGTTGTCCATTGTATCGTGATAATATGTGCCTCGTTTTTTAGCAGATCAGCTTTTGGTCCTATCTTCAGGTAGGATATTGTAGCAAACGCTGTGAAGCTGAAGTCTTCTCTGCACAAATTAAATCACAGTGTTATAAGGGATGGTTGGAGACAAACAAAATAGACCACATGGGGAAAAGAAATAGAATGCGTTTAGTAACCCTTCTGATGGATGTTACAAATAGCAACTTGATTCTGCTTTACTTATTCAAATGAACAGTTACTTAGTTTAAAGGGATTTTGGCCTTAACTTAAATCAGTTTTGGGGTGCATGCATGTGTGTGTGCACACATGTGTGCACCTGTGAATCTGAATGCATGGCAGAAAAATGAGGAAAAATATCTAACTTTTCATCAGCATACCCTCTTAAAAGTGTAAAAAGTCAACTGTACGAGCAAGTGCCAAAAATTAGGCCAAAAATAAAGAGATTAAAGTATTTGATTTTACATATCATTAGAATTTATCAAAGTATATAAAGAGACAAAACACCACACAGAAGCACTGCTGGCATTTCATGATTTCTTAAAATTTCCGAGTACCACTTTCCACATTTGCCACTCTGTCCTGACTTAGACTCCATCTTGGCAACCCCATTTGCTCTGCTTATCTATGAGATGTTAGTAAGACTCCATATAAATAATTCACTCATCTAAAATGAAGCTTGCTGCAGATTTAAAGGTTCTGGTTGCATAATCACAGAAGGTCCTACCTTTTTAAAATTGCAAGAGATGCACAGGAAAATATTTCAAGCGTTCTGCCAGCTTTTATGTTAACATTTTACAAATAGAAATAATATTTTCTGTCCTTTGTAATACAATAAATGCTTCTGAAATACAAGCTAAAGATGAGGCCTCAAAATGTATCTATTATTGTTATAAAAAAGCAACATGATAGAACAACAACTAATAGATTTTAAAGAAAATGAGAAGCAGTAATATACATTGTTATACATACTTCAGATACTGCTGCAGCAGTAAATGGGCAACTATCCTCTCCAGTTCCTCTCGAGTGTGCTTTGGTGGAGTAACATCAGCCACCCTCAATTTTGAGGCACCTTTCCCCAACCATGCATCAATTAATTTCAATGGTGTGAGTTTCTCACTCATGTTTTCAGCTTGCTCAAGTATCTTGATTAGATCCTGGCAGTATGCCGTTATATCCATTTTCTGAAATGCTACAAGTAAAAATGAAATAATATTTAAATAATAACAGTTATTTATGGCAGTGCATTTTTTAATATCAGTCAACAAATATTATAGTAGAGCTGAAACTTTTCCTCTATCAAATTAGGATATATTCATAGTCAAATTTACATTAATCTTTTGGTTATTAAAACTTCAATCCTGCAAACATTTTTATATGTATTTCATTTCACAAACCCCATAGAAATGATTTCAAGGAAGCATTTGCAAAGTGCAATATTTGTAAGCCAGCTCTCTACCCATTACTATCTAATCCCACAGCTGGATTCACTTTCTCATCAATAATAGCTATTATGAAAATATTAGAAAGCAAAGAGGAACTGAAGAATATGAGCAAGGCATTTGTTCTTTCAAGATACTTAACAGACAAAATAAGAAGGAAAAAAGGATTCATTTCATTACATGATATAGCTTCATCATGAACAGTCATTCCAGAGCAGTAACACATCCAAGTGGTGCACAATGATCATGCCTTTACTGCAGATCAGATCACGGTCCAGAATTACCCAGACTGCCTCCTCCAATAGTAAGAATTGAGTACCAAGGAGCTAGGACTACTGCTAGGTTTCCCCAGACATCACTCATATATCAAGAGGCCCTAGGCATAAAACAATAGTAGATGTGATAAAATTTTAACTATACTTCATCATGTGGCTCCTGTAAGTCTTGTATATGAGCTGAAACTTCCTACTTTTCTTATGCTCTGATCCCAGTAAAAACTTCACCTAAAATCTTCCAGTTAGTAGATAACAAGATGTTATAACTTGCATGATTTTGCAAAGCTGCTTTATTGTATGGATAGAAATAACTGTATATTGCAAAAAGAGGTCAAATCTATTTTATTTCCCCACCTATGTTACCCCCCAAAAAATGTTCAGGGAAGGAATAAGTCTAATTATCAAAACAACTTTGAATACAGAATTGTTTGTAAGTTTTCCAAGTGCTCATCACTACATTTTCAAAATGCTTCACAACAGGTATATGAGGCAAGCAGATTATATTTTTTGCATTTTACAGGAACTTGCCTGACACTCAAAGAAAATTAAGGAGTTTGTACGTGTCCAATTACAGATGCCGAAGACCAGCTTTTCCCTCAGAACTCTTTTGGGGGCTTTTCAGCACTAAATAGCATTTCCTATGTTTAAGGTACAGCTCCCACTTAGTGCAGCAACAAATCCTTCATGCATCTTCAGCAACTCAGGATGGGTACCAAAACTGACAGTTAAAGCAAGCATAGCTGCCCAGTACTACTCAGGAAGTTTGTGGAAAAAAGCAAGGAAAGAAACTATCTACCCAAATGCTGTTCTACTGAAACCATCCTCCTGATTCACCATTCAGCAGGCCTTGTTCCAGCCTTTCTCCCAAGTTCCTTCTAAATTTGGCCTATATGCATTCCCTTTTATGTTCTCAACTTCCTTCCAGAGGAAGAGCATGTACTAGACAAATGTTCTTCTGCTAGGGCTAGGGCACTGCAAAATCCCAAAAAACAATGTGCTCAGTTGTTCTGCACACCTGACACACGCACAGTCCTGACACCAGCAGGACTCATGAGCAAGCAGCACTGGAATCCTCAGAGATTTTAACTAGGCAAGTTGTAAAAGGACATGTGCAAGCCGTGACTTTTCAGAGGCCAGGTTTGAACAGTTTGGCATGCAGAGAGCAAGAGGATCCTCCTTGAAATAAACCTTTCACATCCAAAATAAACCAAACAAAACCAAACACATATCAGAATCTTTTTAATACAAATCTCTTGCCCCAGCTTCACTTTCAGGAACAGATGAACTGCTGAACCTGAAAGATACAAAGGAGGCTGGCCTCAGACAAACAGCCAATCCAGGAAGAGTTCTGCTAAATACCTTCCACTTGACCACACTGTCAGCCACTGAAAACTGACATTCATAGAGAAGTTACACCTTGGTAACAGGCAGCATTAGCTAGATGCTTTACAGAAGCTCCTCGTAACTTGCCTAAACTGGATTTTTTTTCTTTTTTTTTTTTTTTTTTTTTTTTAATCACCTCACCTTTTCTGTGTTCTCTGTCCTTGGTTATCAAAGCAATTTACTTACAGTTCTCTCTACAGCAGTTATCACACATTCTGTTGCAGTTTGCAGAATCCCACACTTCATCAAAGTGATGGGCTATGAGGACCCGGCGACACCTGAAAGTACAGAAAAGCAAAAAAGGGGCTGCAGAATGTAAATGTACACATCAATTTGATAAGTAAGAGAAAATAAAAAGGTTCCTTGGGTCACCTTGTATTGCAAAAAGAAGTCTGAATAATTGACTTAGGAAGATAAGATGACAAATACAGTAGCACAGTATTTCCTGATATGCTGAGTAGCTAGTAGCTTTCAGTGATATTAAATATTGCTATGGGAACAGCTTGGTTAAAGCAGAAGAGTAAATACCATCTGCAGCTCCAGTAGAGTACAAATTGTGAGACAATAAACTAATTTATAGACTCAGGCCAACAAAAGCTATACAGATTTCATGAGTTGTCCACAACATTGACAAAAATGTTTTCCATAAATTATTCAATATAGTTCAGTGCCATATATGAAACCTTAAAAAGATTTGGAGTCCTATATGGCCATTTAACACTGATACCAGACTTAAAAAAGCAAAACATTTCAGTATTTGCACTTAATGGAATTTGAAATACATTTTTGTTGACGCATTTTTTACCTCAATATAAACACTTCCAGAACTTTATCTTGAAACTAGCATAAAACAATACTCAGTTATTTTATGTGCAACAGTACACGTTGAGCATCCAAACCACAAACCCCAGAACTCAAGACTGAGTTACAATGGCAGTTTTTGTAGATTTTTTTTTTAATAGCCTCTTTAAAAACATGAAAAAATCAGCCTAATTATTTAAAAACTAAGCAATCAACCACTACAGTAACTTACTTGTTCATACTCTGGCAGTAAGACACCATATCATACAGCTTCTCTTGCCCTACATTTTCCATCACTACCATTGAGCTAATTCTGAATATATCTCCAAAACCATAATATAAAATGCAGTCAGCTTTTTGGTCATCTCTACCTGAAATGCATTTAAACAAACAAAATTTAAATCTTACAAGACATTTACTTTAAGCTTATTGTTTTCCTCGCACAAATTCCACTCTTACCTGCATGTGCTTCTGCAGCCCCTCTTTATAGAGGGGGCACCACTATAATATTAACAGGCATAGCATATCAGCCAACAGAACATAGCATAACACACGCTAGAAATAAGATGAATTTCTAACAGTTTTATACAATTACAGAATCAAGCAAGCTAAATATACAACACAATGAAGTTTGTGACTCATTAACAATTAAAACACTGATAATGTGCTGCACAAAGTCAACAGAAGCAGTATTTACCCACCCCAACACCTCTTGCAAAGTCCTATCCAAATACACATTAAAGTCTAATTCATATTACAGGACTTAGGCTAGTTTCAACTACCTTATTAAGTATTCATGACAACTAATAGAGAATTAGATAGCAGTTGCTTGAACACTGCTATTTCTGCTGCTACTTAAAGCAAAACTCTGCATGTTGCTGTCATCTTATAGAAAATGATTTAACAAAACATTCAATTTAAAACTAACTGTGCCTTTCATAGCTGCACTTAGATCATCTCTTCCTTTCCCTGTGCTCTCCTTCCTCCACACCAAGATGATGATGTATTGATGAGCGTCGTCCTCCTTTTTGCAAGATCCAGAGAGCAGAAAAGGCCTAACCAGTCTAAATTTTCTAAAGTTTAATACTGAACAGAAAGGAACTACTTCACTTCAACTGGTGCGCAGGGGGAAAAGGTTTCCCAAGCTAACTGGTATGTTCAGGCAAATTGGCAGGAGTGATTAATGAAACTGTCCTGGATAACCCTAGGCACCAGTACAAGCTGGGGGCTGACTTTCTGGAGAGTAGCTCTGCAGAGAAGGACCTGGGAGCGCTGGTGGATGACATGTTGACCATAAGTCAGCAATGTGTCCTTGTGGCCAAGGCCAATGGTCTCCTGGGGTGCATTAGGAAGAGTGTTGCCAGCAGGTGGAGGGAGGTGATCCTGCCCCTCTACTCAGCCCTGGTGAGGCCACATCTGGAGCACTGCATCCAGTTCTGGGCTCCCCAGGACAAGAGAGACATGGAGCTACTGGAGAGAGTGCAGCATAGGGCTACAAACATGATCAGAGGGCTGGAGCATCTGCCCTATGAGGAACGGCTGTGAGAGCTTGGCCTCTTCAGCCTGGGGAAGAGAAGACTGAGGGGGGATCTTATCAATGTGTACAAGTACCTGAAGGGAGGGTGTCAAGGGGACGGGGACAAACTCTTTTCAGTTGCCCCGTGTGACAGGACAAGAGGCAATGGGCAGAAATTGAAGCACAGCCAGTTCTGCCTCGTTGTGAGTGGGAATTTCTTCCCTGTGAGAGTGACGGAGCACTGGACGAGGTTGCCCAGAGAGGTTGTGGAGTCTCCTTCTCTGGAGATATTCAAGGTCCGCCTGGACGCAACCCTGTCTAACATGCTCTAGGTGACCCTGCTTGAGCAGGGAGGTTGGACTAGATGATCTCCAGAGGTCCCTTCCAACCTTACTGATTCTATGATTCTAAGAATATCAGTTAAATCAAGTTACATATAAGAAAACACACAAGCTTCCTTTAATGTGCTAAATAAGAAACATTCATGCCAAATGGTAAACGCTGTGAAACAATAATTTCAGTACCTATATCAAACCCTTGTCTTAGCACTTACATGTTTTTACTTCCTGTTACGCCAGTACTGTCTAGTAGAAACAAACTCTAGAGTAAGCAGACACAAACTCTCACAAACTTTAATGGATACAGTATCTTTTTTAGTCAACATTAAGGCCAAGTTCTATCATATAAGCAGCATTAAAAGCTCAACGAATTGCCCACAGGCTCCTTAGAAAACTTTTCTCCACATGCATTCGAATCTCTCATTGAGCTTGTGCATTATTACTATTTCCCAAAGCAAAATAGTTTTTTTTTTTGCCATATTTAGCACCATTACACACTGATCAATCCTTGAAATTCCCTGCCCCAGACTCTCTATCCTACTTGTATTTCTGTAGCCATTCATTCAGAGATTAGACAGCATCTAGAGACAATCTGAAAAGACTGTACATCCCATTTCCTCTAAAAAACTTTTCTATTATACATATATGATTAGTCAATGTCATATTATAAAATAATTCTGGTAAATCATGGATGTCCCAAAAATCAAACTGTTTAAAAAACATTGGGCAAAGGTCTAAATTCTTGGGGCTTTTTGCTGCATTGCAATATAGTGGCCTGAGATCACAAACGTAATTTATATTTGCTTCAAAGCCTCTTTAGAAAGGCAGAATGGTATTATACAGTTTGGAACCTGTCTCAAAATAAAGGTACTTTGCACAAATGGCTAAAATAAAAGCATAAGTTTATTGATTTGAAGATGTCAATGGATGTTTAGCAAAAACTAGTTCTTACAATACCTGCACGTCCACTCTCTTGGTAATAGTTCTCCATGGATTTGCTCATAGTATGATGAATTACAAACCTCACATCCGGTTTATCAATTCCCATGCCAAAAGCAACAGTTGCCACTACAACCTGAAATGAGAGTAACAAACCATCAAGGTACCAAGAAATAATTTGTTTAAATGAGACAAAAACCTATGAAAATATCTGTCTACTTAACCTGTATTTCATTTGTTGCCCATCCTTTATGAACTTTGGTCTTATATTTTGCATCCATATTTGCATGGTAAGTCCCTGCTTTGATTCCCAGTTTCTGCAAACTCACAGTAACTTGCTCTGAGTCCTTCTGAGAAAAACAGTAAACAATTCCTGCACAAAAGTGAAGACAACTTTTCTTAAGGTTTCGTGAAAATAATAATGAAAAAAAGACCAAGAATAATTATAAAAAGAGAGTAAGTGACCTCTGTGCCTATTCAAGATGATGAAATACTGGTAGCTGTGAATGAAACTTCAATGATCAATCTAAAAAGACAAAAAAAAAAAAAAAAAAAAGACTTTTGCATTTGCCTCTGACTTACAATGCTTCTCTAATATTAGGGGGAAAATGACTTAACTACATTTTAGATTTCTTCTAGTGCAGAGAAACAGTTCAATCTCTGATCTTGGCTTGTAGACTACAGAGAAAATATGGGTGCCAATTAGTATAATCAAAGAAGGACAGTGCTTATGAAAAAGGGTGCTGTCACCTATGATATATGAGATATCTATAACATCTCATCTTAGAATTCAGGAAACTCTGCTTTTTTCATTGGTAACACTGAGCTAGGTCAAGGATTTCACACAAAACCAGGAGTCTGAAGCACTGTCTGTTTCAGAGAACAATGTGTAACGGATGCATCATCACCATTTCACAATGAAATGGTGTTTTTTCACTCGTTAAACACCTTGGTATTGCAGAGCACACTTATTCTGAGCTCACAAAGAAAAATAAGAAAGAATCCATTCTTCGACAACACAACAGAAGATTTACAGAACACTTTTCATTTTCTGAAGCACTTTTCCCCTGTGAATTATTATTTCAGGTTTAATATAACTAACAAAGACAACACGAAGTAGGATGAGAGGACTGTAGCACAGCACCTGAGACAAGAAGGAGCAGGGAGCTCTGGAGCAGGGAAGACAGCGACAGACCAGAAACAAAAGGCTACATTTAGTTAATTTAGTTACTTAGTCAAAAGAATCTAAGAATCTAATCTCTCAGCAGACATTTGCCCGACATACGCACCTTACCTGCATTCATCTATTCCCACTTTGTTCCTGATCAAATATAGAAGGGCTAACATTTTTAAGATGTGGTGTATGGGTTTATTTTGCAGAGTTGCCTACGTGGTTTGTCTAAAGGACTCAGCCATATTGAAGGCCCTTGCAAATGCCTATATATTTTCACACAGTAGTAAACTGAAGAAAAGAAAATATTTCTTTAACATTTTTTTTTTTATTGCTTAAGCTTTTGAGGATATTGAGGTTATGAAGTGAAATATTCAAAAGAAGGATGGGTTGGAATTAGGAATACTCTATATGATCTTAATTCTCTCCACTCTTTCTGCAAATACATCACGATATAGCCTCCAGTTATCTACTGAAATGCCATTTTTCTAGTGCGTTTCTGCTCACACAATGAGCAGATGTTTTTACTGCTTAGTACGTTACTTTCTTATTTCATATTCAATGCATTGCTCTAATTTCCTGCACTATTCACATCTTGATTATAGTGAAGCCCCTTATAACATTTATAATTCTATGGCCCTCATCATCCCTAATAAATGCTCTGGTGATACAGCATCTCCTTTGTTCTACTAAGGAACCAGCTACGGTCAGTAGCATTCACTAAATTTGGATGACCATTCTGAGATGCCTGTAATCACATTTTTAAGACTAGTGACATAACACAATTACATTTACGATAAGCTTCCATCAACATCATCTGCTGCTATGAATGCTTTAGCAACTCTGTATGAAATACTAGAATTCCAATTTGGATAGAAGTAACAAGCAGTTTGTGATCAGCTTTGCACAGATTTGTATCCAGGGAGCTGCCCAGCACAGCAGCAGAGACAGGTATAAACCGTTGCTCTGGAAAATTTGTTTTCCTATTTGATCCCAAGACTCATGTCTCATTCAAAGTCCAGGACGGATATTGGGTGACATGAAGTATGCTTGTGCAGTGAAGGATGGAAGTATAGAAGTTGGGCTTTGAATAGTAAATAAAATATGGACTGCAAGTAAAGAGAAGGGAGACATATTACAAAGGCAACAAAACCCAAGTGCTAAAGATAGTATCCAACATATAGATAATAAATGGCAGATGATTAAATTAAGAGCATAAAGGTAACCTTTTCTAAGCCTCATTTTAACAATCTTAAAAATTGCTGCTATTCTGCATATGTCAGACATCACTTAACATCACTGATTATATTGTAATACTTCAGAAGATGCAAGTAAATTGTAAGGAATGAAATTTAACAGTAAGGAATGAAATTTAATTTCTTTTAATCTTGGCTGTTAAATGGAAGCGGAATTTCTCTTTGCATTTCAGGATCACTTCAAAACATCCCTGTAATGCTAAATGATAAGTAACAATATGCTTTTTATACTGTTTACCTGAGAGTCCTTTGTATCTTCCATTGATGATCTTAACGATGTCCTCAATAAAGTCCGCATTATTTGACGGTTTATGTCGAACCTCAAAAATAATACATACATGCCAGAATGCTCTTCAGCTGGGAAAGCAATTCATCAAACAATCCTATTTTCCTACTTCCTCCAGTATAACAAGCCCATCACTTCTGCCACTTAATCAGAATTACTATATATTCTGCATGTAAAGCTTCATTACATCTTAGAAGCCCTCCAAAAAAGAAACCCACAAGTTTTCTGCAAAGAACAGCAACATAAGGCATAGTCAGACAGAAGATGTAGCACAACACAGTAATTTTTAGTTTTTTGCAACATGACATAACACGTTTTCTAACAGGTTGCAGAAGCCTGAGCCTGCTACCTCTCCCCATGGTGCACAGGCCTCATTGCTAAGCCTTGCTGACACAAAGAATAGAGTAGCACAAGTTCCTCTGCAGATGACAGGACAGGAATTTCAACAAGACAAGGTCATTAAAGACCACCATGGTTCAGTTTAAAAGCTATATATTATTAAAATATATAATTGAAAATCTCTCCTAAAACTAACCAACTATTAACTTCCAGAAAATATAACATTACTGCAATGCAGTCTACAAATAGGCAAAAAGTACCTCATAGTAAAGATTGGGCCGGTTGAAAGATGCGGTAAAGGTAATGCATTTCTTAACACACAGAATTTTCTGAGCATCCTTTAAAACATGATTTGTAGCAGTTGCAGTCAATCCAATCAATGGAGCGTTGGGAAACTGTCGTTTCAAAATACCGAGAGACTTGTAGTCTAAACAAGAATACAGAAAGGAGAAAAGAAAGATTTCATGTACCACAGATCTAAGCTTAAGAAAGTAACATATTCACATAGCTAGTACTCAGTGAGGTAATACTGCATTAAACCAATAGCAAGTCATTAAGTAACAACTTAACTAATTTATACATCCAAATGAAGAAGCAATAAGGTTGCATTTTTCAAAATGAATGCTTAGACTTGTAACTGAATTTTCTAAGAGCAGCCACAATTCAGGAGATACCACATTTAGGAATGGAACTTCTTAGAAGAGTTAAAAGAAAGTGGCATTGTGTTAACCGACCACAGATTAGATTACAAGTCTGTGCTTAAAAGCAGTTAAATACAGCTTTGCTAATAAACAAGCAACGTGGAATTTGGCTACATACATCAGACCATGCTAAGGAAAGATTTTAAAGGATTGGTGCTGACAATCACTTGCTACCTTACAGGAAAAGTAGCCTGAGGTACATATCCAAAAAGGCACTCCACGTTGCCTTTTTCACTGGCATGTCTCTCTTTACTTGGATATCATTTTTAAACAAAATTGCAAAGGTTGACTTAACAGTAATCTTTCTTTTGAATCACAGTTTATCTTTCATAGGCAGAGAAACAGCAACTGACAAACTGACAAGATAGGAATCAAATTGAAGCAGAATTCTTTCTCTGCAGGCCCAGGGCACTTGCTGCAAGTTACTTAAGTAGTAATTAAATTTTATTTCACGAATTTCCAAAGGGCAGAACAGTATTATTATTTTAAATGCAGGTATTTTAAAGGATCATGAGACTTAGCATCCTAGAACAAAATTCTTTGCCTCAGTCATTCTGTGTATTAGGGAGCACGGTATAAAATGACACATTTTTCTTCCATAACAATAGATTAAAGATGACTTTATTATATTAAAGATAGCAGCCAAAAACTGTTCCATTTTATCACATTCCAATTAAAACGGGCCCAAATGGCAGCTTTTCGGAGGACTGACATTGAAATTTGCATTGAAATTGTCCATATTTGCATGTACTTAGCTCTTGGACAAGTATATAGTCATTTGTTAATAAAATTTAGCGTCTTTGAGCAAACAGAAGTACTTTGTATATCTAAAAACGGAAATATTAATGCATGAAGAAAACACTTTGTTTTATTTCAGGCCTAGTTCATCATTTACTGATGCCTGAATAACACTGCAAACTCAATTTCTAATGAGCATACCAGGCCTGAAGTCATGTCCCCATTGACTACAACAGTGGACCTCATCTACAGCAACACGAGCCAGACACCCTGCCTGATAAGCTTTCTCTAGCTTTGACATGAACATTTTGCTTTTTGCAATCTTCTCCGGCGTCACATAAATGAGCTTCAGTTGCGAATTTCTGTTCAGCATTTCAGCATGAACCCACTTCACATGCTCCTGTTCAAAACAAAAGGAGAAATCAGAAGCCAACAAACTAGAATGACATATAGAAGTTGCTAAGTGTTAGGATATTTAAGAGGCTATTAACAATTTAGGGAGCAATTAACAGGGGCTGAAACCGTTACATATGACTTAGGTCTACTATAAGTCTTTGCTGAAGATATATAAAATATTAACTCTAATACCTGGAAATTCTATCACAGAACTTCTAATAGGAGAGCTGTTGAATATTGGTCTTTACTTCATCATGTGGTATCACTATTTGCCCCATGAACTATCATATACTAACATGTCTCTGGTGCTACAAGTACAAGTATAATATAGTTTCTTATGCATATCCACTAGTCCCAGCTGTAATCTTTATTACTGAGTTTTCAGAGTGCTCTACCTGAAAGAGGCTCAAAGTCTGTCATATTGCATCAAGCCACTAACCCATCAAATCCAGCATCACAGGCAAGTTAATAACCATGACCTCTTGGTAGTCAGGAAATAAAAATATTTCACTGTAAAAAGCAGTTGACTAATAGCATACTGGGAAATAAGCTGCTTCTGGGTCTCTGGAGCAAACAGTTTACCATCCTAAAATAAGAGAAATAATGGTATGTATGAGTCCGCACTGCTCAACATGTCAGCAGTGCACAAGATCATCTCCTCCAATCTTCTCTGAAATCCAGAAACAGAGTAAAAAGATACAACATATACAAGCAAAAGGTACCTCCTATCCCTAAGACAGTCCCACGGAATCTACTTATTCCATGGAAGGTGTTAGCTTAATCTGATTTTGTTTTTAAAAATAAAAATGCAAGACACTCATTCACATTATCTGTATCACAGCAGAGCTGCAACACTGACAGAGTGATATTAGCTGATAGAACTGTTCATTTAGTATTAATAAATAGTAAAATTCATTTAGTACTCATAAATAACATGGATTTTGGCAACATGCCAGCGTGTACCTCACAGAACAACATCAGAACTTGGCAATTAAACTTACCTTACTGCTTGAGGCATTTAATAAAGTTGCAGAAATGCCAAGCTGTTCCAAAACCATGAGCTGATCTTCCATAAGTGATATCAAAGGACATATCACAAGCGTGAAACCTGTAACAGTCAATCATTTAGCTCATCTAAACCGTTCAGTTTGCATAATGTTCCCAGTAATACTTTATTTATTACTAATGCATCAACCCGGTTCTGAAGGAACTACCTACAAACTTAAACTTCATACTTAGTAGCAGATTCCCCTGTTAAGTAGCTGATAGGAGAGTAGTAGGTCACATAGGGTTACATCTGATCAACCACCCATGACATGTCCCTTTTCTTAGACTCCAGACCACAAACAACTCAGCTGCAAACATAAAACAAAGTATCAGAACTAGTACACAAACACAGCAATTTGGATTCACAACTATCTCAATAGGTGCTAATTTACCACACAACTAAACAATGCAAGACATTGTAAGTTCAGTCTTTATGAATAAATAAATTATCAAGTGATTGAATGGGTTATTTGCCCAAACAGGTTTTAAGAGCAAGTATCCAGTTGAAATTTTTAAAGTGAATAAGTGAAGTCTGTCCCACATAAGCTGATGCCAAAACTTCTGACAGGGGATCAGAAAAATAATAGGTATTCCTACTTTGATAATTTACACTCTCTATATTGAATCAAAAGAAAAAGAAGAATAGTGACAAATTTTTTCAAATGTTCTTTCAATATTTAATAATATAATGTGTTGAGATGAAGCTAGATAAATGTGATTTAAATTTAAATCATTTCAAAGGCATGTCTGCTTTAAAGTTACTATTGTTCCTTTAAAGAAAAACAGAGTAGAAGAGCACAGTAAATATATCAGTAAATCTTTCTCTCACTTCTTCACTCTTTCTTATGTCCAATATCAACTAATATAGTGATATTAGACACTACCATAACGTTCATTCTCCAAAGAAGTATAAAAGGGGGGAAACTAAATAGAATTGTTCATATATGAACTTCCCCTCTTCCCCCCTCCAGTGCCCTCCACACACATACCATCAGAACAGACAGCTGGTAACTGATAGCAAAGACTCTTTCCACCACCTGTAGGCATGACAAGAAATATATCCTTTCCTGCCATTGCAGCATTTACTGTTTCAAGTTGCAGGGACCTAAACTTCTGGAGTTTAAACTTATTCAGCAGTGCTGTTTTGATTTTCTCATACCAGGGAAAATCTATTAAGAAAAAAAATTACAGAATTTATTATGTTAAAATATAGGAAGCAAAAGTAACATATATACAATAACTAGTTCTGAAACTGGTACAATTTTACATCAGGGAAAATGGTCAAAGGTTGAATAAAGGCACACAAAATGCTACACATAAATGGAGTGTACAAATTAACTTCTCTAAGATGTACCATTGAAAACCCAATTAAAATGTAAACACAATCCTCCTCTGACTAGAGGCTTTCAGTGTGTAGAAATGTGAACTCCTGCTAAAATGAAACTCTCATGTAGATGAGTTTTTTTTTTTTTTTTTTTTTATATAAGGATCACAGTCAAAATCCCAAAGTCCTCTGAGGTCAAGGAAAGTCTCCCATTGACTTCAGTGAGCTTTGAACCAGGGCCAAATCTAGCTATTGTACACATGCAGTAATTTATTGAAAAGACGTTAGTTTTCTAAGCACAGAAAGAGAGAACTAGGTGCAAAATTACCCTAAAAAAACCAGTTTGTTCAATAGCACCAACATGCAATTATTCAGTAGCAATATTCTTACACGCACATGACACTTTTCAAACACAGACAAATATAGGTTAGACTACCACTTTCATTTCCCAAAAAAGCAAAGAGGGATATTCAAACAACAGTTACAGACAAAAACTAATAATGCACTTCTGAAACACAAATAATGTAAAAGAGAAGTGAGAAAAATAATAATAAGAAAAGCCTGAACTGAATTTGGCTACAGACAACATGGCCAAGAATCATCAGCCATCTAGGACTTCAGTTAATACTTCCTTTGAAATACAGCACTTGGAAAAAAAACAGCAGCTCTCATGCCACCACAGGGTACTTTTTCAGGTTGGTGTAAATTCACTGCACTCCATGTTAATTTTGGAAATCAGCATTCATCTAATGTGAATCATCTGTCAAGATACTGGAGCTAAACAACACTAATGTCCAAAATGAAATTGGACAATATCATTATCCAAACAGAATTCTGAATGAAAGCATTTTTCATGTACTGAATTAGATTACCGCCACACTAGGATACTTGAATTTGACTCTGCAAACCTTTTTTGTTCCATGCCTCAGCTGAGGTTTCAGTCTCTTCGCTTCCCCCAGCCCCCGAGTCTTCTGAGGACTGCTTTATCAGCCTCTTTAGCATCATCTTCTTATGAATGAGTTCCTGCTGTTTATCAAGAAGCTCCTGAATCTGCATTTCCACTGCCTGCAGCTCATTTTCAATGGAAACCAGTTCCTCCTCTAACACTGAAGGGAAAAGCAAGATAAAGCAGGGAAGAAACTATAATAAGCTGCTAATCAGAGTTTTAAGTGGCATCATATTTTATATCTGTTGATTGAGAGCAATCCAAATTAAACACACAGCAAAAGTATCCAGAGAAACAACCTGATAGGTCTATTGATAGGATTACAACACCCAATCTCTGTATTTACCAGGTAAACACACCTATAATAAGTCCTCTTAGATTAGAAGGTCATATATACTGCAGCAGAGATGACAGTTTATGGTATATGAGGGATTTGCAACACTAATGATGAATGACTGTATTGGTTAGCACAGGGTAGGGGATGGGGGTGAAAATCACATCACAAGTCTAGTTTCACAAAAGTGTTATCCCTCCACTGAAACACCTGCAAGTTTTTTTTTTTCTTTCCTGCAGATGCACACTGAGCTTCAAAAAGCATCTCATCTACCCTGACAAAGCTGAAAGAGGTAAAACGAACACACGGCAAAACATCAGCCAATTCCAAGGTGAGCACAACCCTAACCAATATTCAGTAGAAAGCATATACATGTGAAGCAACATTAATCTCAATGAGTAAAGATCTTATAAAGATAGAAACATGGGCATTAGCTAAAAATTACTCTTCATGCACCCAGCTCTTCCTTCTATGCTGGACCAGAGGATCTGCCAAGTGTCAAGGCTTGGACACAGAGGACAAAAGTTACAGCTCTTCAGATGCAGAGAGAAAGGCAGTATCTTTACTTGAACCAGCTGATATAACTAGAGATGAAAACAAATATACATATAGGGGTGGGGGAAAGAGGGAGGAAAAGCAACACCTTCCCCACCCCGAAAAGACAGACAGAAAGACAGACACACAAGCTTTTGTGAACACAAGCCATTCCTCAGATCTGAAAAAGCAGAAGCAAATATTCCCCGGAAGTTCGAGTCATCTAAGTGAAGCTATGTCAGGAATTTGTTCCTTTATATCTTTAAGTGCATTTGTGTGAATTATAGATCATATTTCAGAATTCAGCTCCCATGGTTTAAAAGCATAATTAATGCATATCACACAAAGCTATATGTGTATCACTATTTCAAAGCCAGTTTACATACATGTAAGAAGAAATAAGTCATCATTTTATTTCAAAATAACGGTCCAAACATAGCAGATATGATAATTCTCACATATGGCAGCAAAAACATATTAGATATGAATATGGAAAGGGATATTCACATTAGAAACCACACAAAATAGGGACACTTGTCTTCCAGAGTGCCCACTATTACACCAAAGGAAAGATTTGAAAGTATCTTAAAATATAAGGTACTTTTGCAAAATATTGAAAACCATACAACTTCCTAAACAAATCTACTTTAATTTTAGTTTATATCTAAGAAACAAAAAGGTGTCCAGTAAAAGTGTATTTTGCTTCAAATTTTATGTGGAAATATAATAACAAAGACCCCTGTAAGTCTTTTCTGCATAGGCTAAATACACATAAATATCAATAACATAGGATGCTTTTGTCCATTAGCTAGAAGACAGCAAAAAAACACATCAAATAGTAATTTTGGATTACCTGCAACAGCTGCCATTTTTGAAGATTTGAGAATCCTGTCCTCAGCAGATCTTAATTAACCAAGCAACTCTCACTAAAATATGAAAATAATGGATTTCATTAGTAACTCTTCTAAACTTAGAACACATCTACTATAAGAGACTTTTCATTACTACTACATTAGGTATTCTAAAGGCTATAGATCATCAGCCTTCCAAATGAAACCAAGCAAGTTTATATCAAGACTTAAATTTTACAGAAGTCTTTCTCTTCCTTCTACCAGAGACAAGGTGTACTACAGACTAGTCATTCACCTACCTTAGATCTGCATTTTTTAAAAAAAACTATTTTATAGAAAAGTCATAAAAATTACATTAGGCCCATTAGAAAAACAGCTACATAACACCTATAGAATCTTCTGGGAGGAACTGGAAAGTTAATTTGGTTCAGAGAAGGGGGATCATTTTTCATTAGATGATCAGCAAAAAGATCTTAGAATTCTACTTATTGGCTTAATTTTTGAACATCATCCATCATGGTATCGTGTGTTAATGACACAAAACTCAGAACTTGATATCCTCTCTAAATCTTGCATAATTCTGAACCATGCATTACAGATGCAGTAGCTAAATCTGAGGAATGAGAACAAATTCAGCAAACTCTCACTGGAAACTGATCCTAAAATAAAGAGAGGCATTCCTACATAGGAGTTTTTTATATGTATAAACGAAAGTGCAAGTAAAACACTGAATTTGTCAGAAGATGTTATAGCTAAAAAATGAGGGAAAAGCCCACACTTTAGAGAGAAGTTGAGTGCCCAACCTTCAAGTTGCCCACATAATTAATTCTAATTACATAAGACCTGTCTGCATACCACTTGCTACTTATACAAAAGTATTTGAAAATATTAGCCTGCCCAAAGTACAGCACAAGCAGGGATGTGTTGAAGATCAGTGGCTATGAAACTGACCTACTTTAAAAGCAGTAATTTTCACTAGGCTGATAGCTCAGGAAGCATAGGCCATTTTTTCCTTACCCAAACAATAGAAAGAGAAGGAGAATTACCTGTGAGAGTCTCCATATATACTATTAAAGCTCCACAAGTCTTTAATTTAGCTACTGCCTCTAGAAGTAGTAGCTCAGCATCCCTTATAATTGATCTTGTATTGGCACTGCTGACAAAGTTATGACAATTATTTTCTGATTCTTCAAACACTTGGCTCCTAAGAAACTGAAGAAATGAACCCATACAGCACAAGCGGACAAAGGGCATATAGAAGCATCTTGCCTATGAGGCAGTTTTAGCTCACTCTAAAAACAATTTCATTAGTATAAGGTCACCCCATCATAGCCATTCCTCACCCCACTAGTGAGGAAAAAGAAGCCTCTAAGCAGATATAAAATTGTTGGAGCTTTTTGGAGACAATGATCACTACGCCTAAAAGACAGAAAGCTTGGTAACCAGTGTCAGCTTCCATTGAGCACAGATTTTTCCTAGTGTCTTAGGATCATAGAACGGTAAGGTTGGAAGGGACCTCTGGAGATCATCTAGACCAACCCTCAGCATAGCCCATATGGGGACTGAACCCACGGCCTTAGCATTAACGGCACCACGCTCTAACCAACCGAGCTAAACCTGCCGCCTTAGCACAGTAAACGTTTCAACTCCACCATCTCTCTAGCCTCTAAATTAAAGTTTTTTACTCTCAACTCTAAAAACAGAGTGATGTTAATCGTATATATCAAAAAAATTTTAAAATTAAAAGAACAAAACCAACAGCAACTGCACAAGCAAGCTGTATTTTACTAGAAACAGCTAAAAGAAGTAAAAAATCCCACCCGCCAAAAGAAACCCTGAGAAGTTACCTTAGAATTTGTGTTTAGGCGGAAAAAAATGCTCAAGCTCACAACAGGGAAACGGATTGAAGCTTGCCGTGCTGCAGCTTCAGCCACCAGCCCGTCGCCTGCAAACACGACACGAGCCCCGGCCGCGCCCGCCGAAGGACAAGGAGCAGCTGCCACAGCCAGGCACCCCCGCGCCGCCAGCCAACGGTCAGAGCCGCGCCACGCGCCGCTGCCTCCCGCCACCAACGGTCAGAGCCGCGCCACGCGCCGCTGCCTGCCCCTAACAGCTAGGGCCGCGCCCGCGCCCTCCCCGCGTTACAGATGTGGCACACGCTGCCTCCCCCGCAGCAGCTCGAGCCGTGGCACGGGCCGCCCGGCCCGGCGGCAGCCCCGCTCTCCCACCTGGGCAGCCGGCTTCCAGCCCCGGCGGCTTCCCGGCACCGCCGCTTCCGCTGCCGGCTTCTCTCAGCCAATCACCTAAGAGGGATGCGCGCGAAGCGAGCATGTGTTTCTCCCTTCGCCTAATGCTGATCCCGCGCGGCCCCCGTCTGCCGTTCCGAAATCGGAGCTGTGGGGCTCCGAGGCAGAAAGGGGCGTAGCCACGCGAACAATCTGCTCACTGATTGGCCCCGGCGCCGCCAATCGGCGGCCCCTTTCACCCGGCGGCGGGGTGGAGGGGCTGCGTGTTTCCGGAAGACGTGGCCGTTGCAGCCGCCGATCCGGCCTCGCTGCCCCCTGTCCGCGCCGCCGGCCCCGCTCCCACCCCCGCCGCCACCATGATCTCCCTCTCGGACACCCAGAGTAAGCGCCGCCCGCTGGGCATCGGTAGCCCGCGGTGGGAGTGGGCGAGCGGGTCGCCTGAGGCGGGAGGTGGGGGCGGCCGAGCTGCGGGGTGGGGCGCTGCCGGGGGGCGAGCGCGGACCCACCCGGGCGCTCCCGCTTTGTCCGCGCCGCGTCGGTTGCCGCCGTTGGCGGGGGCGCGGGGCGGAGCAGAGCCCTCTGCCCGGGCCCCTGCGGCGGGGCGAGAGGCGGCGGAGAGGTGCGGGCGAGGGTGGAGCGCTCCTGGGCGCCCCGCGCGGTGTCGCCGCTTCGCGGAGGTGGTTGAGCCGCGCTCGCCCCGCGCGGCTCTGGCGGCGGCAGGCTCGGGTGCCGGCCGCGCTGCAGGAGAGGCTGGCGGAGCGCGCCCTCGGGGCGGCTGCCCTCCCCTTCGGTGGGCGTCCTCGCCGGCCTGGCCACTGCTGGCGTCTGCTTTGGGCCGAGAGATCCCTCGTGTTGGCACTGAAGTGACGGTGACAAGAACAGCATGAATGAAAGCCGAATGGCAAACAAAAGTAAGCCCTACCAAATCGTCATTTTCTAGTATGCCTCCATGGGGGCATTAATGGTTTTGAATTGCTTAATTATCAATGACTTTACTGCTCCTCTCATAACTTGCTGTTATCGTTCTAAATGTTTTCAATAGTTGTTCTGCAAACTCCCCAGGTAGGACAGGGAAATATCTTTGTCAGCTAGTTTAGAGAAGGAATTGCATGTGAAAAGAAAGGGCAAAGTAGGTAAAAGTTCCTCCAAAAAACGTAGTGGAAGCACCTATGGAAGTTACTAGAGCAGGTAACACTGAAAGGTCTTTAAAGTGAGGACCAGACACTTGTTTTGAAGTAGTAAAGGAAGAACTCGTACGTGATCAAAATTTTGTTTTCGTTGTGTAGAACAATTGTAATTAGAGATGGTGAAGATGAAAATACAAAGAAATCAAAGTAAGAGGAATTACAGGAGTTTAAGTTGCAGGGGAAAGGAGAATGGAAAGGTCTTTAATGCTCTGGTTGCCGTGAAAGGAAGTGAGTCCACTTGATAAGCATTGTAGTGTCAGTTATGAGGGAGGCAAAGTTGTAGAAGAGAAATTTTAAAAACTAAGTTTAATTTGACAGCAGGACACTGGAAACAGGTATTGGAGAGACCAGCCAAGGCAAAGGATAGAGACAGTAAAAGGGGCTAGCAGGATCTAAAGTAAATGACTTGTTGAGAAATCCAGGTTGCTACCATGCTCTATTGCATGGATGAGTACTAACCCTCAGGGTACTTTTTAGATTTGATTGATAAATCTTTGTGGGCTTTGCTTTTGCCCATTCCCCTATCATCCTGTCCAGAATAGTCAAGGAAAAAAGAAAATTTTCTTTAGAAAGAAGAGATCTGACTACTGTTTTTCCTTTCCTTAGTTCCTTGTTAACTCCTGTCAAACTATGTGCTGACGCCACTGCCTTTAACTTTCAGAGCAAAGAACAGTAATTAAAATACTCTAGAGTTCTGTTTTGTTTTTTAATTTTACTGTTCTTCTCAAAATTCAGGAGATAAAATCTTCAGGGGTTTTTGGACTAATTTCTGTCTAGAAAAATAGAGAAATATCTGTAGATTCATTTCTTGGACTAGCATGATAAATACTTGGAGAGTATTGTTGAATAGAGGGATCACTCACCAGTAAATGCAAAAGAATACACTTAGCTGTCATTAGCAAATTGTGGGGGTTTTTTTGTTTTTAAACACAAATTTTGAAATGTTACCTTTGTGTTTAGAAAAAATCCACTTTTGAGCACATATAAACTACTTAAAAATTTTTGTTTTCTGAAACTTTATAGTATGTAATTTCCCCCCCCCCCTTTTTTTTTCCAGAAGAGAGAGAAAATGTGCAGTTGTCTTCCCTGAAGATTCAAAAATAGCACTATTTTTGTTGTTTTCTGACAGTGGGGAGGATAGAGAGATTTTGGGGCAAAGGAGTATTCCTTAAGTATTTTAAACATCTATCTAGTATATTACATCTATTATTTTATGAAAGTTGAAACATATCTTAAGTCATAATTTTTATTAAGCTACTTTGATGCAGTGCTGCAGTACTCAATTTCCACAGAAACATTGAGGAAAACATTGTTCCCTCCTTTCAGTAAATCATAATGATTAAAAAAAAAAAGTCAGTGCCACAGGACTAGTATACATTCCTACATTTCTCGACCTTGAAGAAAGCTGTTTTCATGTAATAAATGGGAAAGCTCTTCTGGTGCAGGAGAAGGCATTTAAAAACAGTTCTTTCAAAATCACTAGTTCATCATTTGCAAATATGAGATATAAAATGACAGTGTTTTTCTGAGGAATGACAATCAAATATTGTTCTTATTGTGAAACTTGTCTATTTCAATATAGTTGGCTTTTCTACTGTTTTTTTTTTTTTTCTTTTTAGAATCCTAGTATAAATCAGGCCAGTTACATTTTTCTTCTGCTGAGAGTAGAAGGAATTCTCTGCAACAGATATTCTCTGTTGTAGAATAGCAACAGAAGGTAGTAGTTCTGGACTACTCAGTTTCTCTCGGCAGCTGTTTTGGGATGATGGTAACATGGAGTGTTATCTTCCCCCTGTTCCCCATCCCCTGCCCCAGTAACCAGAGTGTATGATTGACTTTGAATCTTTTGTAGCAGGAATTTGTTGTAAATATGTTGCAAGTGAAGACAGCAGAAGTGTTAGAGTAGTAATTGCAGCAGCTGTTGAGAGTTGGCCTCTGTTTCTTGCTTGATCCCTACTTTGTGTTATGTCTGAGGGAGGAATGAATTCTCAGTTCTCATGTCTGTCTATTTATTTCATTGGCAGCTGTTAATTCCTTTGGAGTCCTGCCTCCAAGTGTTTTCCTTCCAGAATGCAGATTGTTTATTGTGTTAAAATGTGTATAGCAAAGCTTTAATACAGGTGATCTCATAGAATTACAGATTTAACACCATGTGGTCTGCAACCTTGCTGAAATGTGAGACCTTACAGAAGTTAGGGAAGTTTGAATGTTGCTGTAACAAATCTCTTTACTATGACTTGTTATTGAAAACTTTTGCTCTAACTAAATGGAAGTTTAAGAGTAGGCAGTATGCAGAGTCCTTCTACTCCTGAGCTCTTCAAGCAAGAGTAAATAATGAAGTAGATCTATGTTGCAAAAGTGCAATTGAAATACACTTAGGTATATATGTTCTAGCTTTAATCTGGCTAACAGTTTAAAAGGTGTTTTTTTTTCAGGCTAGACTGTACAAAACTGCTGGAATCTTCAGAATAACTAGGTTGCCAGCAAAACTATAGTAATACTGCTACTTACTCCAGCTGAATTTATGCATGCTGTAGGTTGTGAAACACTCTAATCACAAGAATAGAGTATTTTTGCCCTGCGTGCACGGAAAATGCGAAGATTCTTGCAGCTCTGTTGTTGCTGTTCCTGTGGTGCTAATATTCAGCCTGTGTAAGGGTCAAATGCCAACCTTACAGGTTTAACTTTGCGTAGCATGTATTTGAAAGTTTAGTTTTCAAGATACCTCGTGGGCTTTTGTCATAGTTAGCTTTAATTGAGATTTCTAGCTTTGTTTCCTTGACAAGCAAATCTTCCATCTCACTTGTCCCTTCCCAGTAGTTCCTGAGCAACTATTATAGGCAAGCATAAGTCTCAAAGATGCTTTAGTATCCGCAAGTTTTGTGAAAAATGGCAACTGCCTGGAGAGAAAGGGAGCTATCAGTACACATTTAACTCGGAGCCTACAGCATTAATCTGGGTCTTGTCTAATCCAGATGCTGGGGAAAATGGGACTGCTCTGCAAGGTTATATGAGGTAGAATGTGAGGTCTTAGGATAGAAAGGACAGGTGTTACTTAGTGATCATGAAGGCATAGGAGATAAATTTCATTATCTGTTCACAAAATTCTTTGTGAGAGATTTTTGGCTATAAGTATACTTATTGCACTCCAGTTCAGTATACAGCTCCACATATATACTCTTTGTTAAGAAGCAGCTTCCAAATATCTTTCCAAATCTCCAATCTGGTATTGAAATAATTGGAATCTACAATACCTATTTGACTTGTATATTTGCAAGAGTTTTTTTAAGTCGTCATTAAAACATGCCATCAAGTTTTTCTACAAATTTAAAATTTCTATAGATTGGGTGTTCTATTTTTTTCCATGAGTTTCTTACATGAGTTTGTGTGGTACCATGCTTGGCTAAATCCTGAATTTTGCTTTTATTTATTTATTTATTGCAGAGATTGGAATGGGATTGACAGGCTTTGGAGTGTTTTTTCTTTTCTTTGGAATGATCCTCTTCTTTGACAAAGCTCTTCTGGCTATAGGAAATGTAAGTGCCTGATGTTCAGTTTTAGATTCTGCATTTAGAGTTAAGTATATTGTACATTAAAAAATATAGATATATTAGTAAATTGAAGCTGTGTCACAGAAAATACTGTAGTAGTTTCTTATTTTATAAGAGTTGCACTTGATTTGAGTGAATCACTTTTTCCTGATTAAAGTTAGAGCGGCTCACATCAATCTAAATATAATACCTTCGAGTCAGGCCTGTGGTATGTTGGTAAGAGGAAAAAGCAGCTTGTTCTACAGTTGTTACAGCACTGTATTACTGATGCTTTTTTTTCCCCTGCTCTTGAAAGATAACAATCAAATTTAAGTACCTGTATCTATTTGAGCAAGAATACTAAAGTGTTCTGTACACTATTAAATGTAGCCATGTTTTTTTTATGAAGAAAGAAGCATGAATTACTGATAGTAAAGCTGTCTTTGAAGGGTGATTAGCTCTTCTAAACCTTCACTATCTTCAGTATTTACTAAGTTAAATTTTCACTTAAGTAAATCATAGTTTGGGTACATAAAATTCTCAATGAAAACCAAATGTAAAATTATACTTTTTTTTTCTAAATTTGACAGCTCTGCACCTCTGCTGTTCTCAGCTTCACCAGCCAGCCAAAGAGCACAGCCTGCTACAGGCTTACTGCTGCCTTTGCTGCCACCTAAGTATGTGTGGGCAGTGATCAATTTCATTCTTTGGCAGCAGAATGTAATACTGAGATTCACTGACGGAAAATCCAAAATGGATATTTGAATCTGGGTGCATTATTTGAAGCACTGTTCTGATCCATCAATAAAATGTATAGAGAAAGAGTTTTTCTTTTTTGTTTTTAAAGTGATGCAGATTAAGGGGAAAAAAAGTAAGCATAATTGCTCAGGGGAGCAATGAAAGGCTATCTGGTAACTAAAGAAAATTGAGAAAAGATACAGTATCCTCACAGAGAGTAAAGTAGTTTATTAAATAATATACAAAACTTAAATTTTGAGTCAAATTTGAAATCCTTTTCCTTTTCACTAGGAATGCTGCCCAGTTGTATGCAGAGAGGGTAGAGTGATTACAACTGCTGTAGCTGAAAGATACTTGTAGTAGTTTTAACTAGCATGGACCAATTTGATATTGTTCAGCCTCTAACAGAACAGCTATACTGTAGGAAGATCATTATGCAGTAAAAAAGCAAGGATGATAACTGTTCAGAAAAAGAAAAAAGCTCAAAAACATTATCAGTTTTCTTAAGCATTGTTCAATTGATCAGTACAAGCTATTTAAGATGTCCATGCTACAGAGTAGAGATACTTACTTGTCTATTTTCCGTCTCTGGAAGCCTTAACTGTTGTTAGTACCAAGCTTCAGACTCTGCTTATATTACAGGACAGATGACCATTGTCAGCAGGCCTTCAGACACAACTGTGTGTGTCAGAGTCCATAAAGGTGGACTGTTGCCTATTTTCTAATTAGATATGAGGAGATTTTTGAATGTTAGCTACAAATGCTTTAAGCTGGACTTTATAGAAGAAAATCATTAGTTAATTCCTCCTTGCCATCAATCTTGATATTAAAGTTGTATAAAAAACGCAATCTGTTTTTGAAGAATGACTATATATTTTAAAAGTTTTACACCCTAAATTTAGGAATATAATTAGTTATTTTCTTTATTTGGTTGGTTTTTGTCTCTTCTAGGTTTTATTTGTGGCTGGCTTGGCTTTTGTTATCGGTTTAGAAAGAACATTCAGATTCTTCTTCCAAAAACACAAAATGAAAGCAACGGGCTTTTTCCTTGGTGGTGTGCTCATAGTTCTCATTGGTTGGCCTTTGATAGGAATGATCCTTGAAATTTATGGGTTCTTCCTATTATTCAGGTAAGACTTATTTCAAAATAGACATTTGTATTGCTGTATTTAGGAATAATTGTATTTGTCTAGTCTTGCAGCATTACAGCTGGTAAAATAGCAACCATTGAATGTTCTTTTTTAATAGCTATTCTATAAAGCTATGGACTTATATTTGCAAGAGGTCTATCTTTAAATATTGCTCCAGGACTCAAATACGCTAAAGTACACGAGGCAGGTATGAAACTGATTTTTTTCGTAATGTTGTGCACATCTAACCAAAGAACTGTAAAGCTTCAAATACTTGTGAGCCCAAACTAGTAGCAGTGCAAAGTTTAAATACTCACAGAAAGGGCAACTTAAATACTTAGTATGCTTTGTTCATGAGGAGTGTGCGGCTGATACACCAGACGGCTGTGCTGCCATTCAGAGAGATCTGGACATGCTGGAGAATTGGGCAGAGAGGAACCTCCTGAGGTTCAACAAGGGCAAGTGCAGGCTCCTGCGCCTAGGGAAGAATAACCCCGTACACCAGTACAGCCTGGGGGCTGACCTGCTGGAAAGCAGCCCTGCAGAGAAGGGCTTCAGAGTCCTGGTGGGCAACCAGTAGACCATAAGCCAGCAATGTGCTAATACATTTGCAATGTATGAGATACTGATTTTGGTTATAGGTAACTAGAGTTGAGTAAATATAAAAATTCATATTTGTGCACAGCAGTCTTGATGCATGTTATGTATTACAAGAAGTCACTTCTACTTTTACCACTAATGGTGAATGAATTTGATGTGTAACAATCTACATATTGATATGGTTGAAGTTGCAAACTTTTGAAAAGAAAGCAGAAAATGTGCTAGTATGTATTTTTTTTTTAGGTGTTTTGGAACTTCTAATCAGAAGAATGCCATTCCATTGAAATGCTCATTAATCTAATACAAGACTCGCTAAAACTTTTTCAGTGTTCAGCTGCTGAAAAATGCAGTTCCTCTTAATCAAAATACTGTTTTCATCACTTCCTCTCTCAAAAACCTGAAACATTACATTAAACACTAAGATTTTTTTTCAAAAGTATTTAGCTTAACTTGGCTCCAGCTGAAGACATAGTGAGATTTTGAAAATTCATTTTGCAATTTTAGTTTAGGCTTCTTACTGTTCTAAGCTTGCATTATTTTGAACTCTTATCATTGCAAATGATTTGCAAATCAGGGTATTCCACTGAAAATATTTTCAGTTTTTGGAGGTGTCATTTGGATTTGATCAGCCAGTATGAACCAGGTAGAGTAATTTTCAAAAAATATACTCATTCTTTTGAAAAAAAATAATTTGTTATGCCTAAATAAGTATGGTTATTCAGGGACTATCTGTGCTAGCCAGGGCCTAGCAAGATAAAATAATGTTCAAGGGAAGATCACTAGTCATCCCTAGAAATGCAGTTTATCCAAAAGAATAGCAACAATGGATAAATAATTCCAGATGAATGCTTACCTGACTTGTTTGATTTTATAACTTCTATATGCAGTCTCTTCTAGAGCTTATAAGCTCTTAGAATCTAAGTCTCTTGCTACAGTATTAGTCAACTACTAACTCAAAGCTTTTTGTTTTACCTTGGCTTTGTTTTCTTCCTTCTGACCATTATCATGTTTTTGGCAAATTATTCCTTTCTGGAGAAGAAAAAAATGGAACTCTTTCAGTTTTTCCTCGTGTCATTTTACGTGATTTCTCAGGATCCCACTGTTTGGTTGCATGCCATAAAACTTTCCTGATTATGATTGGCCTTTGAAATATGTTCTTCTCTTAGGCCTATATAATAAAGCATATGGACCTTTTGATTTGTTGGGGCATCGTGTTGTGGAGGTAGGCATTTCTGTGTACAGATGATTCTAGTCACATGGATTACCAGGACTTCTATGTGGAAAGCCTTTGCACTTAGCAGGAGTTCTAGTTAGTTAGCATTTCTAGTAACTTTACCTCAGCTAGACTAACACAGTACAAAAGAAGAACAATGTACTATACTGTTTTCAATCTCTTGAATCTAGACCACTAAAACTCTTCCATTAGGTGTTCAGGTCCTTCTGTAATCTTTACTTACAGATTGTTATCCTGTATACCTAGACTGCTCTACAGAGTCTCCTTTAACAGCAATTGCAGAGCCTATGTTGTACACAAAGCAAAGATTAGGAAGTAGCAGCTAAGAAAGCTTAAGTAGACAACATGTTTGCAAAGGGTGTGTGTTGTGTGTGTGTGTGTAATATATGCATCTGACCTAAGAGAAAGAGAGCCACAATTACTATCCTTGTTTAAATATAGATTACCTTTCCCCCTCTTGTCCTTATTTAACTTGCTGCCTGGATATTTCCCATCAGAGGTTTAGTCCTTTGCTATACTTCCATGTGCTCAGATTGCTTTTACTGGGGAAGATGTGGGACAGTGTTTCTTGTTATACTCTGTACTGTTTTGGAGCTTCGCTCAGGTTACAGGAATCTAAAGTTATGGTTAAAAATATCGTCCTACCTATAATGACTTTTGAATTCTTGACCAGTTGTTTTAGTTTAAGGGGTTTGTGTATCCTGCAGCACAATTTACTGGACCACTGAAATGATCCAGGAACAAAACTTGCTCTTTTGGTATTATATAGCAAATAATCATCATCTATCAATGCAGCTGAGAGAATGATGAATTGTAATTTCAATGTTTGCATGTGGTATAGGTTCTATTACATGTTAATCCTTATCCTATACAAGAAATTTGTAGCTCAGAAAGAGGTTATCCAGGATGCCAACACCAGCTGAACTGCTGCAGTTGACTGCAAACAGCTGAGATATTAGAAAATTGTTATTTCTGCTACAGAAATGAAGTGGGCAGTGTTGGGGGGCTCGACCATAAAAGCTGTCCCAGGAAATGTCCCCTGGCTCATGATTCAAACTTTTCACTTTATATAACTTTGTCATGCTTAATTTTGTTTACTTAATTTGAAAAGTATGTGGTTTCAAAGGGAATTACTTGCAATTCAGTTCAGTTATTTTTACACTGGGCATTGTAAGAATGTTTATCCCATAACAAAAAAGCAGAGGAACTCAAATATCCATGTACCAAGTGTCCATGATAAGATAATTAAATTAATGTTTGAAATTTAAAAGATTAAAAAAATCTCAAAATATGAATGGTAATACTGGAAAAGAGTTGAGAATGTTAGTTCTGTTGACTAAGTTGGATATTCATTCCTTAGTGGTCAGCCTTCTGAGGGTTGCCAATTATGGAGGGGGCAGGGGGTGATGGAAATCAAGTCCACTTAAAAATATTTTGTTTTCTGTTCTTTTTTTGCTGAATATTTGTTCATATATTTGAGAAATTCATTTGTTGCTAATAAGCAACAAGATTTTTAGTGTAATCTTGTTTTTTAAAAACACCTATTTCTTCCTTCATAGCTATATAAGAATTGTTTAATTCTAAAAATTTATGCAATCTTCTGATATCTTACTTCAAGGGGGTTCTTTCCTGTGGTGGTTGGCTTTATTAGAAGAGTTCCAGTCCTTGGCTATCTCTTGAATTTACCTGGTATAAGCTCGGTAAGTGTTCAGTACTTAATGCAAAATTTGAAACTTTTCCTGTGTTTTAATCCATTATAATATAATGGATGCAGTAGCATTAATAATTGAGAAATAAAGCAAATGCAACTTTAGAGCAGTGACATTGAATGCATTCTTGTAGAGTTCTTCCAGCATATAGATCATGTTCAGTCCCATTGAGGGACTCTTAAAAGTAACAGAAAGTAACAAAAAACCTTTGCAGGAGCTGCCCCTGCTTTAGTGCTGCGAAGCAGAAAGGGCCTTGAATTATGATTTGAAAAGCTGGAGGTCTGTTTCTTGCTTCACTGTTGGCCCTAGGTGACTACAGGTGAACCATGCCTCCCTTTTGTTCATCTTCTTCTGTCTGTAAAATGAGAAGGGTACTGATCTCCTTTGTGCAGTACTTGATATATTTCGAAAAATGGCCTAGAAGAGCAAAGAAATAAGGGTTTGCAGCATGTGTAGTGAACCCAGAAATTCTCGTGATGCATAATCATTTATCAAATATGGTATTTATTCAGGTCCACTCCACCAGACTAGGTTTTGCTATTTACTGAAGTGTGTTTTTTCTTTTTTTCTTTTCTTTTTTTTTTTTTTTTTTTGGGGGGGGGGGGGATTCAGTTTTCTGCTTTTTTAACCAAGTAGCCAGGGAATTGAAGACAAATAAAGGTGCTAGAAAGATGGTAAACTAGAGTTTTGTCAACTACTTTTACTGTGCTAATTTCTGTATGTACTTTAACACAAGAGTTTTTAACCTCAGTTTTGTAAGCTACAGTTTAATAGCTATTACATTAAAATTAATGGAGGGTGCAACTGAGATGTATACAGTCTGTTTTTTTTTTTAAATAGTGTTCAAGATAATCTGTTCCAGTCTTGGGCCAAGTTGTGGCTCATAAATCCTGATCAATTGAATGTTTCACTTGTCAATTGATCTTGCCTACACATATTTAATTTGACCATAATGGGGTTAAATCTTGTTTTAAAAAGATAATCATTAATGTTTTATTCAAAGCCTACGTAGGCTCAGAAGAGAATCCACAGTAATGGTCAGTTGAAATATCTTACTTGGTTTACTAATGCATGTGTGGCTGATAATGTATTGTTTTGTTTTGATCGTTAAGCTAGCAGTGTTACCTGCATTCTTCTATTTCCTTTTCCATTCTGTTGCATTTTCATGTTGCACTGTTAATGTCTATATGAGAAAACATGTCATGCAGAAACACGGTTGCAATGCAAGATTGTTAATTTTCACAAACTTAAATTTCATGAGGCCTCGGTGAGTACTATTTGATTCTCATTTTCAGTCACATACTAACTGTGTGCAAGTAGCAAGCTATGTTTAAGAGTAAATTCACTGTACGTAAGTGTCATGCAACTTTTGAACTTTTTGTCTCCTTTTCTACAGCTTGTAGACAAAGTTGGAGAAAGCAACAACATGGTATAATGACAAGAGGGCAGAAGACTGATTCTGAACTTACTGTATTATTTATAAAAATCCTTTTGAAGAATACTCAGCACAAAGGTTAAGTTGTGTACAAAGGAAAAGCTTGTAACATTCTTTTACATAACAGTTTAATTTAAAATGTATAGTTGACAATATACATTTAGAAAAGAAGCTCAGCAAGTGTGCTTCTAGGAAAAGTAACTCCAGAGTTCAGGAAGTAAACTGAAGAGGGGAGAGTCAAGGAATAACCCATCTTGCAACTGTTCAAGACTATTTGTGTTGGGGTTCTATGGAAAACAAGCTAAATGCAAAGAACACTTGTGGAATTAATGGTGCCTGTAGTTTACCTCCTTATTTTGAAGGTGCAGTAGAACAAACAGGCCTGCATTTTTTTTTTAAGGGTGACCCCAACTTATCCAGCCCTCTGCTTGCTACCCTCAGAGTGCAAAACAACAAATGAAAAACTTCTTGTGTAACAAGAGATAACGTCTTTGCATGAAAGTAAAGATGAAAAGTCATCTTAAATCTTATTATGACAAAAAAAAGGAAATCCCACACAGTTCTGTTGTAAACACTTTTGTAAATATGTGGCTGAAATAAAACATTGTTATCTTAATATTTCAAAGCCAAATGTAAGTTGATTGTATTTGCCTTCCTTTTTGGAATATGCAAAAAGTCAATCTTTAACTTCAGTCGTAAATGTTGGTTCTGAACATGCAGAGTTCAACAAGGAATTCTGGAAACTGACTTACACTCCTTCATTTGTTCTTCTTGAGTCATGATGGGAATGTAGCCTCTTGTTGCTAACATGAAGATTTTGTGAAGTATATTTAGTTCACAAAAATGCATTTGGCTAAGGTGCTGACAGGAACCCTATGAATTGTATCTTATCAAAATATGACCTTTTAAAAAATTGTTTGGAGCTAAAGTTTCCTGTTTACCCTGGAACTACAAATTGAAGATTTTATTTTTTACAGTAATAAAATGAAACCGTAAAGTTCTGTGTATGTGAGTCCCTGGGAAGAAAATCGATCTAACTGGCTAACTGAAGATCAGGTGCCAATCTTGGTATCTGTTTCGTAATTTGTTCATTGGATTATCTTCAAATAACTTATGACTTCTGTCAATCATAGACTTCTATCATCACCTTTGCTGTTACAGAGATTCTTAGCTAACCCAAATGAGGTGCAAACCTAAAATAATTGTCCACTACTAGTGCAAAGGTCACACTTAGGCTTCTAGAACATCATGCACTTTCAACAGATTTAGTTACGTAGTGTCTCCACCTAACAAGAAGCCAGCAGTAAGTAAATGGTATTTGTGCAGGCTTTGAGGGGTTTTTTGTTGTTGTTGTTTTAAACATTCTTCCTCTCTCTCAAATATAATCCTAAAACTATCTGAAAAGCAATGTCAGTTTCTCAAGTAGCTGTGTAGTCTTATCGATCTAATGACTGTTTTTTGGTTTGAGGTCTTTGTAATTACAAAATTAAAAATATTTCCAAACTAACTTCTAAGCTGAGAAGAATACTTATATACCAACCACTTTGGAAGTTACTGCAAAGTGTACTGGTATATGTGATAAGGTTTTTTTGTTACAACTGTATTAATAGCCCCAATCTACTGTTTTCAACTTACGTATTTAATCTACTTCCTTCTTAAATAGGCATAAAATGATTCAGTGAAAAAGCATGTCATGGTATTTATTTATAATGAGTAGTGTCTGAAAAATCAGTGTTTATATTTTATAAATGACAGCGGTTATATCTGCGTGATGGCATGTGTATTATAGCTTTCAGACAGGACTAAATATGACTTGTGCTCCTACCTCAAGAGATGAACCAATTCTGACAGCCCCTATAGATCTGTGTCTGTTGAATGACTACAGAGTAACACTATGGCTGTTTATGAAACTGATCTTGTTTGCTTTGGTAGAACACCAGTCTGTGCTGTGGGAATCGAGTGCTATTTAAAGCAGACAGTGTTCATCATTTACAATAGATGTTGGCTACGTAAAGATTTTTTTTTTTTTTTTTTTTTTTTTTTTTTTTTTGAAAAGTAATCTGATGGGAAAGATGGATTGTACCACAAAACTATGGAGTACTGATTCAAAGAAAACCGTTTGGTAAGCTGAAGCACCTTCATCAACAAGAACTGATATCTTTCAGAGATCATGAATGTGTTGTGTGTATTTTAGCCCTCTGAAGTTCTGTGATGGGGGCAGTTCATCTCACTTCTACTTAATTCACTGTTTTAAATCAAAAGTCAGTTTTTGTCAGATGTGAATTATTGTGAAAAGTGTCCAAGGGAACAAAACTGTACGTTGAATTTAGTGTAGTCTTTATCCCTCAAAGTAACACTGATTGTCTTTGAGACAGTTTTGCCAAGCTAAATATGGGTGCAGCAATGGTCAAAACTACTTAGCCTTAAAGTGTTTCTGTCACTGCAAAAATACCTTTAACAGAAACATGTTTGGAACACTTCCCCCTTTTAAGTGTAATTTAGAATTGCTGCTTTAAAAATCAAAGATGAATCTTATCCTGAGCAAATGAATATTGTAAATATACTTGTCATACCTTGAATAAATGGGTACCTTTTTCTATAATTTGTCTTTGTGTCTTTTTGCCTACACGTTTTAAGAGTGTTTTAACTGTTAGAGGGGAAAACTTATTAAGAAGTGCATGCACTTCCTGCTTTGCTATTTTGCAGTCATGACTTTTGTAGTAAATAATGTCTTATGTTAGTCTAAAATGGAAAGGTTGCCTTCTTATAATAAGCCTTCTTTTACTTAATTTTACAACATTCCCCTTTACCTTTTGTATGCATCCATACATAACAGGGTGTCAAGTTTTTTCGATTTTTGAATTGAATTTTCAAAATTCAAGAACCAAACATCTTAATGCAGAACAGCCTGGTAAATCGGTATTTGCAGATGAAATATGTGCAGCTGACATATCTTCCCTTTGCTTTCCTTTGCCTTGTCTCTGATTTTACCATATGACCCTAGACAGCTTCAACTTCAATGCTTTGGTCAGAAACTGTTTTAACAGGTTGGAAGCTAGGAATGGAATATTGTTCTCAGCTGGTTATTCAGATTCTAATTTCAAACAAAATTTGGAAATTATGGTAACCAAGAAATAGTTTCTTAAACTCTCTTTTGCTCTCTCACACTTTTTCACATGTGGCTGTAACTCCTAAACTCTAGGAGAAAATAAGGGTACATAACTAGAATTTAGTGCAGGTTCTGGTCCCTGTGCTTTCAGTTTAGTTCAGGGATAGGAGTGTGACTCCTATATCCTAGAGTGGCCTGATAAGCAAGTTCACTATCGTGTAGTGATCAAACTTTTTTCAACTATTCAGAATTTTTTTTTAGAAGGAGTAGGAGAAGAGCAAAGTGGAAATATCAGTTTGTTGTTGACATGTTGTGTTAGCACCATGTGCTAGTTAATGCCCTAAAAAAAAATTATTCTGACAGAAGTTACAGCTTCTTAACTAGTTTTACTAATGCTGGTGCTATCCTAAGAGTTCCAAAGAGTTAGCACTTTCTAACTGAAAAGGAAAAAATTCTAGCTATTCTAGTTATATTTGTTAAATTGTGAGTGGTATAATGCTAATCCGTATACAGTTTGTGGTCAGTTACTTCCAGTGAATTGTTGCCATTTATCAACCAGTAATCTTTTGACGTTGTTACTGGTTATGCTGTAGTACCAGAGATTGGAGTTGTAGATGATGTTGTAGAGAAAGTATTTGTCTCTGTAGTAGAAGCCAAAGGCAAGACTGTCTTGGGTTACTTTAAAGTTGTTTCTTTGCCAGCTTTCATGAAGGTACAGGCTAACCTAGCTGATCCCTTTATGATTTGCTTGACTATCAAGCTGAAAAGCAGAGTCAACCTCCCTAAACTGACTGTACTGTTAGGGTTCCCTGCTGTCTTTTTGAATGTCATCTCCAACCTGTGCACTCCTGTCTCCATCTCTGGCTGCCAGCTGCTGGATTCTTTTTGCTGTTATTTCTGACCTTCAGATTGCCATTACCAGCTCTAAAATCCCATTACCAAATTAACATACCCAGCAGAACTGGGCCTCTGTGGCCCCACTTTGTTGTAAACTTCACTCTTCTATTATTGGCCTTAGTGTATTACGGCATCTTCTGGAAGATTTGCATTTCATTCTTGGCCCAAAAAAAGAGATTGTCCAGCTGCAGTAATCCCTCACCAAGCTTAATTTCAGCACATTTATTATATGCTCAAGTATCTTCCTTAAATACATAACAGAAAAATGGCAGGACTGACAAGGAGCAATTTAGTATGGCATTTATTATCTCAAACTGATTTGATGTTTTCATTTATAATTTGAGATATATATCAAAACATGTTTACTCCAGTCATTAATGGGTTTAATTTATCTGCTGAAGTAATGCAGTGCATATTTGGAGGTATATTTGCTGAAACGTATTTGTCTTGTATGCTTTTGGGAGATAACTATCTGTTGAGTAGTTGTACTTTGCTGGGGAATTTAATGGTTCTCCCATAATGATATATTGGATCAAAGTGTCTTGTTGTATATGATGCCAAAAGCTCTTAAAGCTACTGTAATTGGGCTCATAGCTGACTAACTGAATACTAGAATTTCTTGCCCTCTGACAAGAGCAGCAATGTTTTACTATTGCTCATAATAAAGGGGTTAACTCTCATTAAGAGCCCATTTCTTCAGGAGCCATTACACTTATAACTGTGATTTGGCCTCCTGGACTACTGAATTGCCAATGCAGTTATTCACAGGGGAAAATATCGGTGTCTCACAACCTGGGAGGTTTTTTGCTTTTTTTTCGGTGCCTCTCGCCATTCAGATCCAAACTGGTCCCTGCGCAAGGCTCTAACGCTGCCCGCCGAGCCCCGCGGCGGCCGCAGTGCTCCCCGCGGCCCGCAGGGGGCGCCAACCGCCGCCGCCCGCAGCGACCGCTCCGCCAGCCCCGCGCGGGGCGCGCCGCCCGGCAGCGGGGGGGCTGCGCTGGGCTCGCCGGTGGGGAAGGTGACACGGGCGGGTGAATTTACTGGGTCCCTAGATTTTACGGAAAACACATTTGGAAACATCAACCACGAGCCTATACTTATGCAGGACTCCAGCACGTACAGACTGGCTTTATACCGGTAAAGCTGAGGGCAGAAGAGGTGGGGAAATCTTACCTGGTCAAGTGTGAAGAGCCTTTTTGTTTTCTTCTAAAATGCACATTGAGCCAATAGTTTCGGTCCTGTAACAGGTAAGTGGGACCTGAAAAATACGTTGAAGATTTTTGGTCAGTTTGCAGTGTACTTTTGGAATCACCTTTGGTTTAATTTAAGACTCGGGAATTGCAGTGTAGCTTTAAAACACAAAGCGGATGGTGAACTTTTTACAGAGAGCTATTTGCTCTCAAATGCTTTGAGTCAGCCAGTGTCCCAGCTGGCAGAATTTGAAACAGTCTGATTATAATTTGAAGACTGGGAAAGTCAGCTTTCTGTTTGTTACATTACAGTTGCAACACTGTATCTAGCTGATCAAAAGATCTCCCAGTAAAATCAGAGAAGCCAAGATTAATGTTTCCACTGCTTTAAAATAAAAGGCATTCTGGGCACGAAATTTTTATGCCTCCCCCCCCCCCCCAAAAAAAAAAAAAAAAAAAAAAAAAAACTTTAAAAGCATGTTGATTTAGTTTTCCTATTGAAACCAAGCACAATTCAGCACTCATTCTTCCAGATGTCCTGGCATGTATTAACCATCCAACTTATGTGGAAAACTATCCACTGAAATTGCCCCCCCCCCCCAAAAAAAAAGGACCTAAAAAAAGGAATGCTAGGCTGTAAAACATAACACTGCCATTTTTCTCTTCCAGTTTTTAAGTATGGCTGAGTGGAGGTAGAAAGGAATGACGTAGCCGTGCTCTTTTTGTTGTCCTGGGAAATGGGATGAAGCAGCACCATAGCACTTCATTGAAGACTTCTTCCGTGAAAGAACAGACTGATTTTGTTGAAAACTCAGGACTTACACGGCCCCAAGTGGTGGCGCACGAGAGGATGGGTCACGTGGACGTGGGCCGAGCCCCACTTCCCCCCTCCGTACGGTGATGATACCTCACCTTGCTGTCCCAGCTTCTCCAAGTCGTTGGCAGGGGCTGAGAACCTTCCAGAACACAATGTCCGGGGGGCCAGAGCTGGGCTGGGGGGGGGGGTGTGGAACCTTCCAGAAGGCAATGTCAGTTGGGTGGAGCCAGACTGGAGAGGGGGGAGGGGAGGGTCAGAACCTTCTAGAAGGTGATGTCTGTTGGGCAGAGCTGGGCTGGGGGGATGCCCAGAACCTTCCAGAAGGCGATGTCTGTTGGGCAGAGCTGGGCAGGGGGAGGGGTTCAGAACCTTCCAGAAAGTGATGCCTGTTGGGCAGAGCTGGGCTGGGGGGGATGCCCAGAACCTTCCAGAAGGCGATACCCATTGGGCAGAACTGGGCTGCAGGAGGGGCTCTGAACCTTCCAGAAAGCGATGTCTGTTGGGCGGAGCTGGGCTGGGGGGGACGCCCAGAACCTTCCAGAAGGCAATGTCTGTTGGGCGGAGCTGGGCTGGGGGAGGGGTTCAGAACCTTCCAGAAGGTGATGCCTGTTGGGCGGAGCTGGGCTGGGGGGGATGCCCAGAACCTTCCAGAAGGCGATGTCCATTGGGCGGAGCTGGGCAGGGGGAAGGGCTCAGAACCTTCCAGAAGGTGATGCCTGTTGGGTGGAGCTGGGCTGGGGGGGGACCTCAGAACCTTCCAGAAGGCGATGTCCACTGGGTGGAGCCAGACTGGGGGAGGTTCAGAACCTTCCAGAAGGTGATGTCTGTTGGGCAGATCCATTGCTGCGCCTGTATTTGTGAGGAGCCGGAGTGCGAGGAGCAGCAGAGGTGGGATGCCTGGCAGAAATTTTTTGGAAACAAGCTCACATCTTGGTTAATTCTTAGACCGTTGGGGGAGGGGGAGTTACACTTGGGAGAAGAAATTAGTGACACATTCACCACGTGTTTGGGAAGAAGGCGTGAAATACCATTTCCCTGAGTGAGTAGGAACGAAGCACTAGGAGATACTGTATTTATTCACAGTTCCTATTACCCTCTGCAGTTAGCTCAAACAGCAAGTATTTCAGAAAGATCGTAACATACCATTTTCATGTTTTCAAAAAAGATAAGTTTGGGAGTTTAGTTTTCAAATAGCTTTGAAAACTTTAAAAGCTAAAATCAAACTGAAGTATTGATTTTACCAAAATGATATCTTTTGATTGAATCAGAATTGATCTCCCTACGTTTCACTACAGAAAATTCTGAAATCTTCTCATTCCATTTTAGAAGGAAAAAAATCTCAGAATTAGTGTTTCCTGTTAAACAGAAAATTCAGTTTCTATCCACCTTCACTCTATACACTTTATTCACATCAGGGTTATGAAAAGAAGCTTTTGAAAGTGTATCAAGCTGTGGGCTTCTGCCCTTCATTCCTCCTAGAATTATGCAATTATACAAGCTACCTCTTTCAAAATTCCCCATTTGGCTGCATGTTATAGAGCGTTTTCATTTTGCCAAAGGTAGTTCCTCAAATTTCTATGACTAAAATGTGATTTTTTTTTTCACTTCTAATTTGAATAATCTATGTGATCAAAGCCCCTTTGGTCTTCCTCAGAAATTTCATTCAAGGTCCCATAGCAGACAGAAGAAACTCAGTACACTCCTGCCTTGCTTCTTTGTGGCTCAGCAAAAGGAAGGAGGCAAAATAGGTTTTCTGTGGCTCTTCTGCAAACACAGTCTGCCCCTAGGGCCCCCAGGTGACACAGCTCATATTCACTTTGTGAATCTCTAAAATCTGTGGAAGCAGTCTGGACTCAAAACATGTAAATTACCTAAGTTTCCCAAATCTGTGAAAAACTTGCTCATTAGAACTTCCAAAGTTTAATAGTGCTGTCATGTGTTCATGCTTTACATTAATGGAAAGTGTAGCACAGAAATGATCTGTGGCATCTTGTCTCAAAACAAAATACTTAGAATGTACAGAATTTTATGTTCTTATTGATGGAATCAATACAACTGATTGAAAGATAAAGCTGTCAGTATTCCTTGCATTGTGATAACTGCTAGGGGGCTACATAAGGAAATGTAAGTAGAGTGAACTAATGCAGGGCAATATCGCAAAAATATGCTTGTATGGCACATTTACTAATGGCAATTAGTAAATCAATGCAGCAAGAAGCTTTATATTTTCAGATGAATTCTGTCTCAACAAATTTGAGATATGTTTTGTGCTGCTTATGCTGATTTCCATTTGCAAGTTTACAGCCACTTTGAGTGTCAATAAGATGATCTGTGTTTATTGGATATCCTAGAGATTTTGGTGTTTTAACTTTACAGTAAGACAAGTCTTCAAAAGTCCTCTGCAATTCAGATAACATTTCTTCTTTCTGTGTCTCTTCCTTCTCTTGTTTCTTAGTTATACCCAGGCCATGGGTTCTGCTGTGTACCTCAAAAGTTTGCCATTGCAGGATAACTCAAATTACATCTATTTGATGGACCATGATGCAAAGAATTCAGAAAGAATAAGAGCTCACTGCAAAATACTGTTCAGACTGACCAACTGAACTCTAGAAGCAATAACATTGGATCCAAACTGGTTTTTTTTTTCTTTTTCTAAAGGGATTCAGGACACTAAAGTAAGTCTGTAGAAACTGTAATAAGGAATAGAATAGATATATGGGCATATGGGAATATGACATTGACAAGCATTGGGTGTGACTTTCGTAAAAGGAATTTTTGACCTGGAAATCTAGAAAATTATTTGAAGGATTCAGTAAACATGCACACAGTAGAGGTTCAATTGATGTGGTCTACTTGGATTTCCAAAAGACTTGACAAGATTCTTTACCAAAGGCTCTTAGAAAATAAGCAGCTGTGAGAAAAAGTGCTTTCATGGTTGTTTTTGTTAACTGCTTAAAAGATAGGAAACAGTGGTGGAAATAAATGGTAAATTTTTGTATAGATGGAGTCTGTGCAATTCAGCAAATGATACAGAACTACAGGCAAGCAGTGAAGGGACAAAGTACTGATGAAATTAAATTCTTCAAGGTAATGGTGTTAAATGATTCAGCAAAGCTAAAGCCATCTGCAGAGAGTTGCAAAAGGACCTTCTGGTATTGAGTATTCAAGTAACAAAATAGCAGATACAGCTCTATGTCTATAAAGTGATGGGAAAAAACAACACTAAATTCATGTAAACAGTGATGGGCTATGAATGACTTTTAATCATTTAGGAGAGAGATCTTGAAGTTAGTTCCGTAAAAAACATCATTTTATTTCAGCACTCAGAAACAGTCAAATTAGGAAATAGAACATGAGGCATTATTAGGAAAAGAAATACAGATTTAAAAAAAAAAAAAAAAAAAAAGAATGAAAAGTATACATGGTGACCTGCATGTTGAGTGTTTTATGTAGTTCACATCCTCCATCCCAGAGCATGGATGATCAAAGTTATGGAGCTGTTTCTATATTAAGACTAAATAGATTAGGGCTCTTCATCTGGAAAATGAGATAACTGACAGGAGATTCAATAAAAGTCTGTAAAATCACAAATTACATAGCAGAGAAGAATGTTTTCATCATCTTTTTTTGTTATGTTCTGTCTCACAGTACCAGAACAAGGGAACATCAAATTAATTTTTCAGGTAGCATGTTCCAAATAAAATATTTTTCCACAGAACATAGAGTTATGTCATAGGACTCATTGGCACAAGTTTTTGTAGATGACAAATTTTACATGGGTTTGAAGAGCAACTAGATAAATTAATGGAAAGAAAATCCATGGAGGACTGGTAATCCTAGAGATTCTGTCATTCTCTAAGGAAATCTCCATGCAACAGACCACTGGAGGCTAAGAGTGTATCAGAGAAGTGCTTCTATATGCTTCTGTTCTTGTACTCCTTTGGCATTGTTAGTCCACTACCAGAGACGGGATATTAGATTAAATATATCTTTGACCTGACCCAGTATGGTTGTTATGTTGTATTTGTATTCTGAAGGTAATTCATTGGTGATGGATGGAACTGCTCTCATTAGCATTGAATAGTTCTTGATGATGAATTACATCTCTCTGAGGCTTCTTTGCTCTCCTAAGTAGCCACTGAAACATCACTATTCACATGAACTTTTGTTTGGGGTAGTGTTTACTCATGTTTCTTTGGAAGATGATTTTTTTTTCTAATTCCATTAAATAGCACTTTTTTACCTGCTTGAAGAGTGGCAGTTGCAATGATCTACTTATGTTTATATAACTGATGTCTGGCACTGCACAAGAGAGAATAATTCACATGCATCATGCAAAACAGAAGCTGACACTTGACAGTGGAGTTGAGATAAAGCAGCTTTCTACACCGACTGTCAAGCAGATCAGGAGAAAACATTTATGAAAACAGTAGTAATGGAAAAAAGATTTAACTGTAAAATCAGTGAAGACAAAAGTAAGCATGCTTGTGAACAATACACTGTGGTTACACTAGGATTTTCTCTTTAAAATTCTCAGTTTTGTACTAATGCTGTGCAGTTTCACAGGCAGCAGCAATAGTAGGAGTACCAGAGTAGCCTGGACTGATGTTTATTCCCTTGGTCTCTGGTGCTGGTGACCTGCAGGGGCTAGCCCTGCTAAGGGCCCATGGTCCCACCTGAGCATCTGCCAATCCCAGCTAGCTCTAACCAAGCTGAACTGAACAGGCCCCTACTGTCTTCATACCGCTTAGCCGTTTGGAAGACACACTGTTGTGGTTACTGCTTGTGCCAGAGGAATCAGCCCATGTTGTGCACATACTTGCAGAAGGTGCTAGTCTGGGAAAAGCTGCCTTGGCTGTGAGAACTGCAGGGCTCGCTGGCGATGGAAGGGACGGATAAACTGCGAGGTGTCTGGTGTGTCACAGCTTGGACTCAGGGGAGAGGAAATGACTCAGAGACCGAAAATGATGACTTTCTTAGTGTTTGTGAAAGGAAGGAGGGAGAGCACGACGTGTTCTCCTCGGTGTAACTTTCAGTAAAAGCATTTAATCATCTGTGCTTGGCAGACGTGGCGGTGATTGCGGGGCCATCTTGGGAAGGACAACTGTGCCGCAAGTGACCCCGCAAGCAACGTTGCCTTGCCGCCAGCGTGGGCGCGGGCAGGGGCTCGCCGCCACGCCACGCCACGCCGGGCCGGGCCGGGCCAGGCCGGGCCGGGCGGGCGGGGCGGGGCGCCGCCGCCACCGCCCCTGGCTGCCGGGCGGCTCTGCCCCAGCGCGGCCGGCGTGCGCGCAGCGCTGCCCGCTGATGCAATCGGCGCCCGCGAGCGGCGGCAGCAGCGCCCGCAGGCGGATCGGCCGGCCCTGAGCTCGCGCAGCGCGCCGCCGCGCCTCAGCACCCCGGCCACGCGCCGCCCGCAGCCAGAGCGCGCTCCGCGGCGGCTGGGATATAACCCCGTTTGCCAGCATGCTCAAGGTAAGGGGTGCCGGTTTCTTGCCAGAATCCTCTCATCCATCATTCGGGGGATGCAGAGGAGCAGGGGAGCTAGTCCCTAGCACACAGGCAAAACTGTAGTTTACTGATTTGTATATACCGATGTTAATGCTCTTACATGCTATTTATGCCCCGTGAAGGAGATTTCAGTCTCCAAGCGGTTTATTGTTTGAGATTCAGAAGCAGGATATGTGCGATTCCCATCTCTTTCCATGCTGTTTCATTGCAGACAGCATAGGAAAAGAAATAATGAGTAGCAAGGGAGAATGGGGGAAGGGAGGGTGTATAATTTCATCTAGAGGATTTCTTACTATTTATCTGTAATGCGGGGCTCAATGTTTCAGGAAACCTGCAAAGAGTATGGTCTGCTGTTGGGCATTGTGCTTTTCTATGCATGGGAGTTCATTATAGGTTTTATGTCTTCTGTTGTACTGAAATAGACTATGAGTAAAACCAGTAGTATGTATTTTGAGGTTCTGAGTAATTTCAGAAATGTAGTTAACCGAAGAGGAGTTGTTAGTAGTGAATGCTAAGATGAAAGATGAGCATCTGTGGGAGCTATCCTTTTATAAGCGTCACGCTTACACTCTTGAGCTTGCTGAGGCTGCTCTAGGGATTAAAAAAGTCTTACTATTGAAGACAAAGGGCATGGGCTGCTTTTCAGTTAGACTGGGGGAACATCATAGCAACTTCATACCCTCTGGAACAGCTGCACAAGAAGAAATTCTTGGGTTCTGAAGAATGTCTGTGCTGGGCTGACTGAACTTCTCAGCTGCAGCATGATCCCAAAGTTAACAGCTTAGAAAAAACAAGACTGAGTTATTTGCTCTCCTTTCAGTAACCATAACAAATGAAATATGAGCACAACAGGTATTTAACTAGCAGATGTCACCCCAGCTCCTTTCTGCCACTGAGTGTTACTTTCATCAGACTTTGCATCTTACAAGCTTTGCTCTCTTCTGTGCACCTCTAGCCGTGGTGCAGGTGCTACTGATGATAGCAGGTCAGGAAAAGGTGAGTGTCAGACCTCAGGATGCTCTGATTAGTCTCATTTGTGCTTTCTGCAAGTGGAGAGTGTCAGACCAGTCATTGCAGAAGATCTAAAACTGCTCATGGAAAATACCGGAACAGTTTCCCCTGCCCAGAATGCTCAGGGCCAGAGTGCAAGTGTGTCAAGGAGTGAGACAGACTGTCACATTTTATACCATTTTTGTTGTACCTGTTGTGTGACTAGGAAAGAGGGCTGGACTTCAGTCTGCTGGGGCATAGTCCAGCACCTGACAGCAATGCTGTGCATGCCCATGCCAAAAACAAGTTTCAAACAAACCATAGACGTGCCCATTTGCTCAAAGCTGCCATGACATCTCTTCGGATTTCTCACACGCACACAAGACCTAACTTTGCCTGGAGCTTTTTCCTGCAAAGAGGACAGCATGAAGCAATAGCTACAGCACTAGAAGATCTGTATGTTCTTGTCACTGGCGAGTGGTGTAGCCATGGGCAAGTCAGTGCTGTCTGGGCCCTTTACCCTTTTATTTGCCTCAGTTGTTCAAACTGTAAGCTCTTCAGGGTTATGGCTGTCACTGTGTATTTGCAGAGCACATGTCAAAGGGGAAGACCAAATGCCATTTGATTATTAAGGTGCTTCTGTAAAAAATAATACAATTACAAAGGTATCAGTAAGCAACCACATTATTACAGCTCCTTAGGCCTTCATCTCCCACTTTGCCATTTCCTGCTTTTAGTCCAAACTCTTCGTTTCCCCTTGAAACATTTCCAGTTCACCCTCAGCCCTCTCTTCCTGGGCCTGTTTAAAGGAATATTATATATAATAAATGAATTGTGCCTCTGGTCTCTGCCTTATCCACCTATTGCACTGATTGCTACTGACAGGCCTAGCACTCTCAGCATCGTGTGATCAAATGGATGTTCTGATTTTTCCCACCATGGAAGCAGGGTATTGAAATCTGCTACAAACTCATAGGCAAAATGGAAGATTACAAAATTAGAGTGTGGTTTTAATGCAGTTGATATCTTGCTAAACCAGCCCATAGGCCATATATATCTTTGTTTTAATTCCATAGATGAAAATAATTCAAATTGAATTCTCCAGCCATGAATTTGTCCCTGGGAAGGCCATGTTAGGCAAGAAGGTCTATCAGTTTATTAACTGTGTGAGCACTCAGTTTGAGCTGAATTTGTTCAGCCATTTTTAAATGATTTATTCAGGCTAGGCATGCTAAAGAATCAAAATAGATATTATTTCTGTTAATTCCTTGTGTTATTCCATTTGCTTAAATGAATAATTGTAGCCAAAGGTATAGCAAAGGGCAGGTTATTAGTAAGTTTGACCTCTGGAGCTTCAGTGTTGGTAGAATGAAGGATTAATTCTGTTTGCAGACTTCAGGCTTCCTTAGCCAAACACACGGGGATGTGCATCTTCATATGTCATTGCAGTAACATATTATGTACTCCACAGTGCTAGATAAGCTAGTGAGAGATGTGGATGAGCTCAAGCCACTCGGTGCTGATTGTAGTATTTAGTAATAAATTGTGGCTATCCAGCTGCCATGATAGCTGCGTATAGAGATTAAATGAATGGCCTTTACCTTGAATGTCTGAATTCTGGTGATACTTGAGCATAAATTAAAGGAATGCATGAGCATGATTTTTTATTCATAGTCATGTATATGCCAGCAACTCAATACTTCCACTCTTTACAATAGAAGTAAGTGAATAGGTGGTCCCATTTACCTTGGAAACAATTTTATTGCCTTATGACTTTACCCATTAAAGGGACAAATATAGTACATCATAAAATAGCACACCTACTGTAGAAGCTTAGCAAATACTACCATATGCTATTGCAAATGAAAACTCAGTGTTATGGTTATGTAAAGGCCTCATGTTGCCATTTGGTGTGTAGATCAAATGATCCGGAAGAGTAAATGTGAATTAAGTAATGGTGTTAAATTAACACAAACTAAATAATTAATTAAATATTTTAAAGTAGTCAAGAGATTTTACTTTTCTATTTATTGTGCATCTTGGCCCATGGTTTATTATTGTTTTTACAAACTAATGTCATAATACCTTTGCAATAGAGTCGCTCATTTACTTTTCTTCCCTTGAAGTCTGCTGTTTGTTCCAAGTTTTATTTTAGAGCATACCTGATACATTGATGAAGTGCACCATGACTTTTTAGTAGGTGCACAGCTAATGCTAATTCAGTTTGCCTCTTACAGCATTTCATACAACTCCTGATAAAAATGCTCATTGTAGGCACAGAAAACATTTTTTTTGTATTACAGGAATATGGTTTAATTCTGCAAGGTGCTGATTTTATTTATTTCCATTAGCATTCAGCGAGATCAGTGCCATGCATGCCCTGTCTGTCTGTTAAGTTTTGCATAGACTGTTCACTGGTCATCACTTCCCTATTAAGTACTAGAACTTGCATTATCCTTCCTGAGATTTGTTTGTTTGTTTATTTATAAGCTTTCATGTTCAGAGGCTGAAGGAACTGGATTTGTTCAGTCTGGATAAAATAGCACCTAGGGAGGACATAATAGTGGCTTTCCAAAACCTACTGGGGTTTATCTAGGAGATGGAGCCAGACCCCACAGTGATGTATAGTGGGAGAACAGCATATTACAGACCTAAATTGAAACAAGAGGAAACAGACTGGATGTTGGGGAAAAGTTTTCTGCGAGAGAACAATCTTTCACACAGTAGTGCAGATCAGCATGTGCTTGTCCAAGGTTCTGCTTGATAGTCCAGAGCCTTTTAACAGTTTGCAAAGAACTCTGTACAAAACTGGTCTTTAAAGTCACCAATGTAAACAGATTTATTTGTTAATTTCTTTGTCATGTCAATATAGTAGTAATATTTTGCTCCTCTTTAGTACCTTTTACCCTGATGAACTCAAAGTACTTTAGAGGTTGAACACTAGTGCTGGTAAGTGTCTTCACATGAATGCTATTTTATATAGACTCTTCTTTTTTTTTCAGGAGTCTTTTTTCTTTAATTGCCTCATTAAGATCTATGGCAAGGTTTATCAATATTCATCAGTGTGCGTACTGCTTGTGCCAAGGACTGCACCTCCCTCCTATAATGTCAGCACCTTCCCTAAAAGTACTGTACTTTCTTTCCACCATCAGCATTGGGGAGCCAAAGTGGTCTTCTGTTCTTGCTAGATGTTTTTTTCATATAACATACTGTCTAATTCTGTAAACAAGTGTCAGTTTTACCAGTAGGAACTGACCAGGGATGGCAGGAGGAATTTCCCCCAGAAAATATGCTACTAATATCAAAGGGAAGCTAAGGGGGTACCTAAGCGTTAAAACAGGAGAAAGTAATTAGGTTGCATGGGGAAGAACATGAAGGATAATACTGAAAATATCTAAATGCCTTGCTCATGTTGTATGCTATGCAAAGTCAGCACAAGGAGAAAAGCTGTAGCAGTCAGAGGGACTCAGAGAAACAGTCAGAAGGATAGGAGGTTTGGGGGGAAGAAAGACCTGGGACTTTTTACCTTAGAAATGATGAGGTTTGCCTTAGAAAAGGAGTGAGTTATAGGAGACTTCAACAAAAAGATGTATCAAAATTTAGCAAGAGTCAAAGAAGGATTAGACAATTCAGTAGACAAGGATATCCAGGAATAATCATATATATATTTTTTGTATAAACATATTAAAACATGCAAATATTTTGAAAGAGTATAAATCCTCATTCTTTCAGACTCAAACTTGACTTGAAAGCAGTGTTACTGTACAACTGAGGAACCTTACAGGCTACTGGATGTGACAGTATTGTGTGAATTAACCCTATGGGCTTAAAAATGAGTTCCCAGTAGAAGACAGTTACATGTTTGGAAGTCAGATGGATTTGCCCTGTGTGTCTTTGATCTGTGGGATCAGACCAACTTTTGATGCATAGATGCATATTCATACACAGAAATAGTGTTGCATTTGCCAGAATTCAGATGATGGGTTCATGTGGCTGTATCTGATCCCGTATATGGGAGAGGAAGGAAACAGGCTTTAGTTTCAGCGCCTAGCAAGCTATAGACAGTACCTCTGTTGCTGTGACAGGTATACATCTGTTTCTTTCTCATCAGTCTTATCAATGTCTCCCTGAAAACTGACTTACAGCTTTTCTTAAAGATATTTTTTTAATAACACAGTTGGCTTTCTAAATAACAACTTGTTTTAAAATGAATTCATGAGATCATCTTTTTTAATGCAACTCTGGCTACAAGAAAAGCTCAATGCACTGTTAGAATTCTTACAGCTTTTGAAAAGGCTCAACAGCTTTTTAAAAAGAAACCTTTTTTGATTCTTTGGATTATCAACTTTAAATTATTATATTGTAAATACATAGATATACCATACAAAATCACACACTCTAGCTTCAAAAAAGTTTAACACAACTGTGCATCATCATTTAATTTATGAAAAATAGCATATAGTTCACTTAAAGTTTGCAGCAATAGTATAATTCATGTTGATTCATGGAATGTCTCATCTTCCAGCATGAGAAATAAATTTCTGGTCAAAACAATGTAAAAATGAAAAGCTTATAACAAGTTTTAATACCCTCTGTATTCTCAACATGTTTTGCAAGCTAATTGTTAAGTATCTTACTAGATGCATGATGTAGATTTATTTCTCTGATTTTAAAGTTTGAGAGATAGAGAGGTTAGGTTTTTGATCCAGTAAAATTACAGGATTTTTGGGAGGGTAGGCTCTGTAATTGTAAAATATTCAGAACTATCATAACCATTTTTGAGAACAGGATTTAGGCTTTTATGTTCCTTAGGAAAACTACCAAGATCACAGTCTGTGATAGTGTTAGAGGTTGTCTAATGATATAAAAACATAATGTGAGCCTTCGAACAATAATATTGGGTAGTAGTGGCAGCATAGGGTATTACAGCATACCTTGGTTACATAGCCACAAAGGCTGTCAGAATATATACATGCATGCATACATGCTCACACTTAAGTATTTAACGCATTTATCCTTATTGTCTTATTTATAATGTGATCTGCTTTCATGTATATAGCATCTGCTTTATAAGTGATATGGTTAGATATGCAAGTAGTCTATTTATATGTGCATGGAAGCTAAATTACAGACTCTGCCAGGATTAACCATCTTTAGAAACAGAAGTGTAGTTTGGGAGACAAATGAAAGAAGGTTTACCATGCCAGAAAATGGTTTTCTTCTGAAACTATAAGAAAAGTCATTTGGTTGTTTGACTGCACTGGGTTCAGTTCTGCTTTTCATATCTTTCTATCACAGTTGTGCTTTTTTCTTAAATTGACCATAGCCATAGTATTACACAGTGCTCTGATGAATGCAGAGACGAGTTCTATAATCCATGCTTTCTCCATATTGAGGAGTGCCTGTACCATTAGAGTAGCCCTATTTTTGATTATTATCCTTTGCCTTTCACACCTTTTCAGAGGCGATACAAATATTTACAGGTTGGCTGTTCTTCTTGACACCTAGAGGCAGAAGTTCAGTAACGTTAACATTCATTTCTGGTTCTTCATTGAACTGAGAATGCTGCATTTACATTTGTGTACTTTATATTTTCTTTTAAGGTTTTCTGTTGTAGCCAGCAATGTTTTCATCATGTCCATTATCCCAAATATTTATTTTGATGTACGTATGAAATGAATATGTTGTGTCGTGCTACTTCCAGATGAACTGGATTCCAATATAAGACATACCAGACAATATTCTAAATTATATTAATTCGTTCACTAGCTTCATAAGTCCAGAAATGACAGAGACATTCTAGTCAAGAGTATTGATATTCATGTGGTACTAAATTGGACAAAACCCTTGGTTCATGGAGTATTATAAATAAGTCTTATTAAATTAGACTTCCTGAGCTGAACAGAGCTGCTAGATCTTTGATAAAGATGTTGAACAGTATTTACTTGTAATAGGTCTATTATCCTCAGTACTAGTCCTATTTCTTAGTTTTTCAGAGTTACCTCTCTTCTAATAGAGATTGAATCGCTCTTGTGATAGCCTTTTACCATGCAATAATTTTGGCAAAGAGCCTCCAGTTGCTTTGCATGCTTAATGCTGGCATCTCTACAAATACCTCATCTGTGGCCATACCTTTTTCAAGGTCACTTCTAATGTGCTGAGTGATATTTTGCTCTTGACTTCCCCAGGCAGAATACAGTTTACTCTGATCACTGTCAACAAATGTGATAGGTGATTTCAGATGAAGCACTTGCTCACGAGGTATTTAGAAAAGAGGCATAGAGATAACTTTAGTTCTGAAGCATCCAGAATTTTGGAGTGCTTGATGCATGATTTTTGCCCTACCTTGAAATTGTTACACATTGTCAAATATTTACTTTGCATCTGGATTAATCTAGCCCTTTGTTGCTAATCAAATAATTTTACCTCTTCTGAGCAGACATCATCAAGAAAAGCAGCTCCTTGTGGCTGATATTATGATTTACGTTACTCATCTGATGTTTTTCCATATTCAGGGAGGTGATATGTGACATTGTAGTTGTGTTCTACTTTGCTTGCTTCCATGTGATTATTTATGTTTCCTTGATGTTGTGGGTTATACGTTATATCTCTGATTGCACCCTCTGAACCTTATAAAGACTATAAAGTAAGAGGAATTACTATCATAGTCACAGCTGTACGTCTGTTATGTAAACATGCTTCCTCTCTGTAGTTTGTTGTTAACTTAAACAGTAAGACAAACATCAGTGTATATGCTGTCTTCAGCTATATTCCCTGCAGGATAGCTCTGTTCCTAGTGTCTTTTACTTCAGGAAAAAGGCTTCAGCTTCCTCTGTGCTTTGGTAAATTGTGTAAAATTAATTCAGGTGAAGGCAGTGTTTGAGCACATACCAAAGAACACACCACAAGGATATAATCCAGACTTTATTAAAATCCAGGGAGACATCTCCCACTACTTCAACCCACTAATGCTAAGTTTAAAACTCACTAGAGCTAGTATAGACAGGACTTCAGCAGTCATTGCCTGTGTGCTGTTATGAAAGAAGCTTGCATAGGGCATAGATCTATGTGAATAGAGTACACAGCCAAAACCACATCAATCAGTTACACTTGTTCTTCCTTCTATAGAGTTACCTCAATTACCTCAACTGTAATGGATGTGATGGGTATGTCGTTATAAGAGAAAGGAGCTATAGATTTAGTTTGTCAGGAGCTGTGCACTCCCTATTCCTGCATAAGTCAGACTTCTATGGAGCAACCTCTGCAAACTCTGAAGCAACAGCCAACATGCATGTGAAGTGTGCAGGTAGGACAATCTGTGCCTAAATTTCCTCTGTAAAAGAGACAGATACTTCCACCCTCCTTCACTTCGATGTTGTGACTCTAGAGCCAGTAATAGTTTTTAAGGCTTCCAGGTATTACAGCAAGAAGCTTAATTTAAAGGTTATAAATAATGAAGGTCTCAGTTCTTCTTTATCTGGAATAAAAATTTTTAAGATTGTACTATCAGAATATAAAAGAAAGCACAGTATTTGCGATACCCCTAGGCAAAACCTTCTGTCTTTCTCCTTTTTCTGGGCTGGTTTCCATCACCCATCTGAAGTCACCTATTAGATCACTCAATCCACTGCAAGATTTGAAAGCTCAAGTCAGGGTCCTTCTGCAGCAAGATGTCCAGGCAGAGCTCATATCCGGGTATGTACAATTCTTCCAGCAAGCAAAAGAGAGCGACTGTGCTAAGCCGTTTGAAAAGAACAATGAAGCTTAAGAGCACATTGATAAAGAGTACTCCTCTGAGTAGTGAGGCAGAGTGTTCCTGCGGTATAGAGCCCATTCAGATTTCAGGGTAGATAGCTGCTGCCATGCTTTATCAGCTTTATCTGTTGGACACCTAACAGCTAAACACACTCCTTGGGAAGCAGGGAACAGGCTGTGACTGCCCTAACAGCCTAACGCTAATCCAGAGAGTAATGCTTCCCATGCTTTTGCACCAGTGGCATTTGATACTCAGTGATGAATTAAATAGGCCATACAAAGTTATCAGGGCTAGATGTGATATCAAGCCAGTATATGTCTGCCCTTCACAGACCAGCAACCACATGCACAGTTGCTGAACTTTTCATTGTACTTGATGTTATTGGAGAGCCGGTCTGTAAGGTACTGTTTTATTATCTCTAGTGGGAGTGTATGCAGGACTTACAGGAAAAAAGTAGCTTCTTTCCTCTCCACAAGTCTTTTTTTCCCCTGAGCTTTTGTTTTCAGTGTGTGATTCATCATTGCTCAGCGTCTTATGTAAACCTTTATTCCAGTGCAAAATGGACTTAAATGGGACACGCTCTAAGCACTCTGAGAATAGCTACAAATGACTGCAGAGTACAGGCCAGCGATTAAGGTCTGATCCTGTACTCCTTCTGTTATAGCTGTAGTTATGAGAGATTGGGCACAGGAGTATATCCTTAAATACAAGTTTTAATCTATTAGCTCTTTAAGCATGTCAGTTCTCTTTTTGGAATACATCACTGTATCTGCTGTGGTTTGTTTTTTTCCCTAGCTGTCTACAATGATTTATTTGCAAACCACAGAAGCTGTATTCCCCCCCACTAAATTATCTGTTTCCAGTTCTAAGCCTTCAGTTACTCTTCAGACAATGATTTTGTTTGTCTCTGCTACGTATGCATTTCTATTGTTAACATTATCATTTGCTAATTACATTACATCAAATCACTTGCCTTGGTCATCAGCTGTGGTATCTGTATGTACTTTTAGGGATAATCAGGGAATTTCACAAATAACCTCTTAACTATATTTTACGTATCTTTAGATCAGATCTGTACTAGACCTATATAGCTGTGTCAATATAAAAGATGTTGGCAGTATAACCCATACTGGATTATTTTCCCTGATGAAAATAAGCAGAATTTATTTTATTGTGCTTACATTCATCTTGGTTGGTGGAACAATGCAATCAAAAATATATCTCATAGCTCTGGTTAACATTACCAAAAAATCTTAAGATGCTAATTTAGTACCTGGCTTTATGGAATGTATGAACAAATTGGAATGTTAGAAAGGATAATCAACAGAAGCAGCTTTGTGTTTAATAACAAAGCTGTTTTACCCTGATAGGAGAGGACAGATAAAACATTTATGCTCTTTCTTGTTGCCAGTGTGATGTAAAAGATTTCATATCGACAAGAAATGGGCCCAAACAATAAAATCGTGATGCCTATCAATTTTATTTTGTTTGAGCAATAAACATATCACATAGCCATCAAACACTATCTGTTTAGAAAACAGGCAGATGAATTTATAGGTCAACCAAATCCAGTTGGCAGCTTTAATATGTTTTTCTTTATGCCATTCTAGCAAACAATGCACTTGTTAAAAAACTAATTAATGCTATAGCAGACAAACAAACCAACAAAAGAAGCGCTTACAGGCAGTGTTCATAGGAGTTAGAGATGGAAAAGATCCATTAGGTCATCCCCCCCTATTCTCCTAATAAAACAAGACTTTTTTCTCCAATGAGAAGGGAAGAGTCAGTGAGCTGAGCAAAAGAGTAAAGACAGAGGAAATGGCACTAGGGAGTGACAGAATAACAGAAAGTTCATAGAAAAGGAAACAAAAGTAAGAACAGTATGAGCAGTAGGCTTCAAAAATAAGGTTGAAGCGGATTGCATTTGGAGGTCATTTGGGAAGAAGGTTTCTTTACAGTGCTTATCTAGTTATGTAAAGAAAATGAGTAGGATCGTATGGTTGTGCAGGGAATATATGGGGACAGAACTAATAAAGGAATAAAGGGACGCCAAATAGTTATACATAGCTCCTTTATGCCCTGTGTTGGGTGGGGCTGGTGGTAGGCTTTCAACACCGTTGAATTGGGAACAATTACATTTTACATTCCAGATTCACAATTTATGCTGTAAATTTTCCAAAATATCTGGCAGAATGCTTTTAGCTTGAAACTAAATATAATGCTGTCAGATTCTTCTTTAGAGTTAGTTGCAACAAATTTAAAATAGTCTTATTTTCTAGTGTGCTCGTTTCTCCCTTCTTTGTAATCCAGTTTATCAAGCACACATTCTTTTGGGGTTTCAGAAGTAGTTATCCTTTACCTTGCCTAGTCTTGCTGTATACCTTTCAGGTGAGCTGATATGCCTAACCTGTTGTACAAGAAAGCTTGTTACTGAACTCATTCAAATATTCGTTTAAGCATTGGCATTCTTGCCTAGAGACGTTTCTCACCTGACTGCTGACTGCAGTGACTCTACTTTGGCAGCTTTGTCCTGCATTTATTTAATCTTTTGAAACCAACTTACTCTGCTGTTAAAGTTGTGATATACTTATTAAAGTTACTAAATATGAATCTTGGATAGAGTGACTGAATAATTCAGTTGCTTTATGGTCTCCATTTTAAAGTTTTTTCTAACCAATAAGTTGTGCTAGTTTATACTAGCACAACTAGTAGTGCCATGGTAGCTGTATGCTATATAAATAATATTTTTAAAGTGTCTGTATATTGTATGGATATGAATGTCAACATGCACGTGTGTATCACCATGTGAAGGCCACCAGGTGAGTTCATCAGGCTGAGCTGCTTACAGGACAGCATGCCTTCCCATATACTACCTTGAGAAAATCTCATCCATACCACTTCTTTTAAATATTCTGTTTTCAAAATCAATAAGAAAAAGCAGATAAAACTACCTCTTAAATTATATTTCTTCTTAAATTGTGAAAATATTATTTGTATACCATGGCTAGTTTATACTAGCCCAACTGAATTCTTTTATGTAAATACAGGACAGATGCTTGTTTTAAGAGGAGCATATTTCAATTTTATTTAAACTGCTTCTTAAAGTGATTTTATCTAAACCAAGTAAACTAGTCAGGTCAGAAGATAAATGCCTGCATAGTCTTTTGGACTAATTTAATGACATCTATTTAAAATTCAACCTTAGTTATTGCAATGCAGCTTTCTTGAATTAAGAAATTTGTGTGTGTTCTAAGCTGTGATTCTTTCATGCCACAGTCGTCATTAAATCATCAGGAAGCTTACTTTCTTTTTTTCTGCTAGTTGCCTTGTATTTTCCTTTATTCTGTGTCATTATTACACTGCCTGGCGGTGTAACCAACACTAGTACCAGCTCAAGGGATGGGCTTGAACATGAAGCTATGGTAAAGTGATAATGCCCACCGGTCAAGGCATCAATGCAGGTACATATCAGGTAAGAGTAGTCTTAGAGAAATACATGGGAAGTGCAGAAGTCAAACAAGAATTCTTCTTGATGAACTAAGTATAAAGCTAAGAACTGAGGTGGCCTTTGATGAATTACCCTTTTTTTGTGTGTTTTGATCTACATGTCAATGGAGCTGCTCTGGTGTTTGTGCTGTACCTATTCTGTGGATTCATTATTTAAGCCTATCAAGCCAATCCCTAAAGTGTGTGCCATGCTAACAAAGATATGTCAGGGATCTCTGTTTGGCTTTAAGTGTTTAGAAATACAATTTAAGAGGTATTTTTCTTATCTGCTTTTCCTTGATGATTTTGAAAACAGAATATTTAAAAGAAGTGGTATGGATGAGATTTTCTCAAGGTAGTATATGGGAAGGCATGCTGTCCTGTAAGCAGCTCAGCCTGATGAACTCACCTGGTGGCCTTCACATGGTGATACACACGTGCATGTTGACATTCATATCCATACAATATACAGACACTTTAAAAATATTATTTATATAGCATACAGCTACCATGGCACATTGAAGGTAAGCATGCCTGGCTGTTGGATAACATAAATGAGATTCCGAGGCTCTAGAAGTCTGTCATAAAGGTCATTAACTAAAAGTCTTTTTAGTTTATGTTAAAAATAGTATTGAATGTCTCAGCCCTACAGCAGTATTCGGATTTTCTCTCTGTCTGACAATGGGTTGATGTGTTTTATTTTTTGAGAACATCATTCTGCTTTCGGTAGCCCTTTTTCTGCAAATTCATATTTTATGTGATGTGGATGTCAGATTATATTAACGTTTTCTGCAGAGAAATAAATGCTGTTTTCAAGTCATGGAAATGCTTTATATGAAGGGAACAACACAGAATATGTGGCATTTGTGCACATTGAATTCTTATTTTATACCTGTAATAGTAGGGCAACTATGATTTTATGGGTACAAATGCATGAGTACCTGTTGTCACACATCTAATTTTTTCCCCTGTAGGCAGTACCATCATATAAACCATGTTTAGTTGTACTGAATGCATTGATCTGCTGGATACCTGAAATCACAGATAAATACTCTAATTTCGTTATCCTCCCAAAGCAAATTGGAGCATGAAATCTTTATTAGACACTTAATAGCCAGAAGCAAGCATGGAAAAAAGCAGTAAGACACTGTTTTATTTGGAGAAACATCTCGGAAAGAACATTCTCTATTGAAGGCTGTTTTTCATACGGCCTCTGACTTTCCTTCTGTCTTTGGTGGGCCATGATGGCTGCTACAGGATAGTGTTGGTTGTAAACTTTTCTGTGTAGCAGGAGACAGGGTCATCTCAATAGAAGGGACTATGTGCCACCACAGCTGTGCATCTCTGGCTTATGTGCTTCTTTAGGTTCTCCTCCCTCATGAGTAGCCAACTGCCAACAAAGCGCTCCCTACAATTCTAGCCTTCCTAGGCAGCAGCAGCATGAAATTGGTTTTTCAGATGTTCCCTGTCACTGACAATACTCTAAACAGGGCACAGGTGGTGGTGATGAAATTCTGAGTCACAGTGGAGACATCAGAGATATCTGTGGACTGACTTGTTTAAGGACACACTGGGTCATTTCATTCATATTTAGGAAGGTTTTTACACAGAATTTCAGATTAGATGTTCACAGTCATGTTATCAAGAAAGCTGCACTCTCATCTGAATACCTTAATGAAATGCATAGGTTATAGTAAGTTTGGGGAGTTTAGCAGCCCTGAGGACATTGCCAAAGAAAGACATGAGCATTGACAAAAATCGGCTGCATCAGTTCAGTAGGGATAAGAAACCAAAAGATGACTAAGGAGTTTGTGAAACTGCAGCTCTTGAGCTGTTTTTAAAAACAGTAAATATAATTTCCTAACTGATAGTGTGGACTCAATAGAAATTACAAGTAGAAATTGCAATATATTTTTTTACCCTTACCTTCCACTAAGGGAAAGGGTTTTTATTCCTTAATGGGGAGATGCATTATCAAACAACCTGGAAAACAAAGTGATGTTAGCACTGATTAAAGAATTATTTTCTTTGAAAAGCATGACAGAGTACATGGCACATAGGGCAAGTTTCAAATTTTGTGATGATTGGTACCAGACTTGGTGTGTTCCATTCCACATTGAGAAGAACCCTGTAATAAGCTTTATGTCTTTACGTTAGAATTAAGTTGGAAGTAAGTACTGGTGTGAGGCAATACTATAACTCAACTGAGTTAATTATGATTACTTTGTAAACACTGAAGGATTTGCAATAATAATAATTATACCACTGAACATATAACAATAACACTGTACTACCTATACTAACTATATAGTATACTACTATATACTAACACTATACCACTATAACAATAAATAAAAAAATTGCCATCAAGTCTTTATTTTGATATTTTTCAGTAATAGAGACTTATAAAACTCACTTTTTAAGCTAACTAATTCAATCTAAGATGTATGCTTTACACTTTTTTCTCATATAAGCATCGCAATTCAAAATTATCCTATTTTCTTGAAGGAAAGTGGTGAAATACTGTGATATTTCAAGTTTACAAAGAGCAGCTATATATACACCATAAAAATGGTTGTTGGATCTCCACTGCAACATAGAAAATACTGTCATGCTAACATAGTTACACAGCATCTTAATATTTTGGTCTGGGACAGGTTCCAGAAACTTGAGCGGCTTTTAAGGAAGCTTTGACACAGAATCTCAAACATTTCTTCAGGATAATGACAGTATTGTAATAGGTATAGTTTTAAATCTACCATGCTATCAAATAAAAGGGCAAATCTAGCCTTGGCACATCTCTCTTAGTAATGTGGGTGCTAAACCAGGGAATAATTTCCCTTATTGTATTTAATGGCATGTTTCAGATTTATAAGCCATTAAAATATGACTCGATCAATTAGAAGGTAATTGTGGCATGTGTTTCTAGTGCTAAGGGATTAACTGTATTTGATCTCAGTGTGGTTAACAAAGGCAGTTAGCTACTGCTTTAAATATGAATTAAATCTACAAAGCATAATGACTTCATTGAGAGCAGGACTTGCCCAATGGCATATGCTCTAAAAATGGACTGTTGACTTCACTGAATTAAGTGGGAACCTTGACCTGAATGAAAACATGATCAAGCCCCTAACGGTTCCTTCTGTAAATGATTCACACCTGAAATTTACAAGCAAATTTTGATTCTCTTTCATGTTCTTTAAAGAGATACATGAATTACATCCACATTCTGTCCTTTCTGCATAAACCAACACCTAGCTTTAGAGTAACTTAATAAAGCAGAGATGGAAAGAGACTGAAAAATAATGACTGAGCACTTGCCAGCATTTGCTATCACCAGTAACTGTTACTAGAAAATCCAGTTTTGCATATTAGATGAAAGCCAGCAACGGAGCTGGAGCTGTTTGAGAAATTCTTGTTTTCACAGCTTGTAGTTAACATCTCTTCAGCTGGTAACCAGTATATTCTCCATTCTAATTCACTGCAGTGCAGAGTAGAATTGGTTGACTTAATTCATGGACAGTATACTTAGCTGTTACAAGCTGATGGTCTCATGAAGGCCTTCTGTAAGCTGATGGTCTCGTAAAGACCTCCTGGTGTTTTACCACTGAATTTGGGAGTATTTGAAGAACTATAGGGAAAGCAAGAATCTATTATACAGTGCTTAGTTCAGGCTGTCCTCAGTTCAGGTAATACGTAAGTCCTGCTAGGGTCTCAGACACTGAATACTGTTCAACAGGAACTAGCAAAAATACTTGTCTTTCTGGATAAATAAATAAATAAATAAACCTGAACTTTAAAATAAATAAATCAGCTTTTTAATAAGCTTTTAAGATAATGTGTGTTGGTAAATTGCAAAGAGATTTGTGATCTCTCTTAGCAGTTCCTTTAGTCGATAGTAAGAAGTACATAGCCAGAATTGTATGTTGCACTGTAGAGAACTGGAAAAAGAGGAACAGAAGGGTTAAAGCTGCTGATGAGAAAAGGCAGAAGGGATGTTATGCTCCCCCCACCCAGGGCATAATAGGTGGAGGAGGGGAGAGGAAGTGAGATCTTCTGTGGCTGAGATCTTGCCTTTTCTGTTGTTCCTTGCAAGTCTGCTATCCATTAAAGGCTCAGTGAAGGTACTGCTCTCTTTTCACTCTCTGCCATATCTCCAAGATCTACAAAGGGAAAAAATACATTATTTGCTTTGTGTGTTTTGTGCTTCACAGTATATGACCCGTGCAGCCCCAGCCCCAGCAGGACATGCTGGCCGCTGTAGGGCTCTGGTGGCCTGTGTCCCAGTGTGCCACTACTTGCCCAGCACTTGGGACTGCAGATAGGGCAAGGAGCCTCCCCCCCCGCCCAAGGTGTTGGGGCATGGATCTCACAGACTGACCGTAAAGGATTTTCTGTGCACTTCTTTGCTGCAGAGGATTAAACGTTTGACCTCAGACTTTCCTGTCTAGCGGGACTTCCCGCTTGCAGTATGACAGAGCTGAGGGGTGGTGTGGCCAGAGGTAACTGCTGAGCATTGAGCAGCCAGGACCAGCACCTACTGGGGCTTTTCCCTTGTAGGGTCCCTTGTAGCCCTTTCCTGTCAGCCCTGGCAATAACATCCCTTAGCGCCTCTGTCCTTCCCTTGCCCCCTTCAAGAGCCCCTGACAAGCCCAACTGCTTTCCCTTGCCCACTCATCAGCTGCCACGTCTCACAAGCTGGCCATCCCTTCAGCCATCCTCTCCATGGCCTGTCTCCCAGCCAGTCTTGCTCTTGATACCCCATCCCTCTCCTAAACCTCTGCCCCCACTTTGCCTTTCCAGCTCTGTCTTAAAGATGCTACCTTAAATGCCATGTGCATTTTTGGCTGCTGGTGAAGAAGGTCTAGCTAGTGCAGGAGGGTCCTCAAAGAGGCTAGCCAGGTGCTGCAGAACTGGAAATCTTGCTTTCAGGTTGATGGCTTGCACCTCTCTGTGTTCTCTTACTGTCACTAAATGAAAGACTATCTAGAGCTATCACTCCTTTTTCTTCAGTCCCTTTAGAGCATAATCAGCAGCAGAACTCTTCAGACCAATAAAGCAGGTAATTCAAAATGTTCTTAAATAATGCTTAAAGATTATACCTTTATGTAGGTGGGCATTCGTTATTAGTGCCTTCATTTAATCAAGAGTGAGTGCTGAGAGAAAATGATTCATTCCCTGTTCCACTTTGCCTAGTCAGACCTCTTTGAGAAAAGACAAAAAACCCTAAATCTATTGAGGTAGATGCTTTTAATAGAGATTCCATGATTTGATGGAACTATGTGAAAACACAGTATATTTATTTAGATTTAAATGAAAGACTTGTGATGTTGTCCATGGATTATTGTAAAGTGTATAGGGTTAATACAAGATGTTATCACTCCTACTAAAGCCCCAAAATACAGTTGCATGAAATAATTCAGATGAAGTAAAACAGTCTAAAAGGTTTAAAATTACGCTAGCAAACTACAAAAAAATCTTGCTAATAAACTTGCTGACTATGAAGTCTGAACAATTGTGAAATATAATCTGGCTCTGAAAGAATTAACTTTTACAACATACATTGAATTTGATTTCCTGTATTTTTATTCCATCTAGGGCTGTCAGAATGAGTGCATGGCTGGAGGATGTGCAGGGGAAGCCACAAAGCATGTGGTTGAATCTTTCAAGGTAAGTTGTTTGCTAAAAATCTGAGCGTCTGGAGCATTTCATTGGACAGTGCCAGACATCATCCGTAATGTGGTAGTGATTGTTGTGCAAGACTTAGTAGCTGCTGACATGCTTGAATATCATAATTTTGTAAGCAGAAGTTGCATTTTCAGAAAATATTTTCAAAATATATTAACCCTTGCAGAAATTAAAAATATTTCAAGAAGAACTTAAATTAATTATTTTTTCGGGTACTAGCTAAAAGCTTGATAGTCATTAAACAAAAATTAACATGATATACCGGGATGTTTCTTAACTCTTATCTGCTTTTAAAACAGTATAACTCTAGATTGAGTTCACTAGACAAAGACTCTGTAACACCCCCTATTTATACTTTATTATTTGTTAAACTTTGGCATGGTGCTCAAAAATGGGTTTTTCCATCTGTTTTCAAAGTTGCAGAGTTAAGGATCTCAGAAGGACTCCAAAACACACCACAGCTCTGGCACGTTCTCAGCACTCAACAAGCAAACAGGGCTGTGATAATAACGAGCGCTAAGAAGCGGCCAGGAACTGACCAGGAATTGAGTCCCTCTCTTTTTCTTTAATCTTATGCTTGGAACTGAGTTTGGTTAAGATCTCACTCTTCTTCCTCCCACAAATGTAGCACTAGTAATTAAGAGATTTTTTTTTTTAACAGTGTGTGGATACAGTTAACTTCTACTTTTCTGTTGGAAACTGAGATTCCATCAACATGTGCTGCTTTTGACTTCTACCTTCTGTCCTCACTCCCATTCTCTGCCTCTCTTTTTTATTTCTGTTGTCTTTGTTATGCCTCTGCAATTCTCTTTTCCCCTCTCTCTTTCGCTGCTTTACATATAATCTTTAAAAAGCCTCATCTATCTTTTGTAGATGTTTAAAAATATTACCCCAAAAAGTTGACCTCACTTGTGCTTTTTCAGCAGTTCCTTTCCTGTTATTGCTGACTATTGTCAGCAGTACATGAGATGAAATTGTAGTGATACACTTTGTAACCGTCATGTTCTTCCTGATTCTTTGGGCAGTGTCCGGTCCAGTGCAGTCTTCTGAATTATGCTTAAGTAGTTATTTCCCTTTTAGCTGTTCAGTCTTTAACTAGATATAGAAAATAAATGCTGCACAAAATGTGTTGGTCTCCTTGAAAAGATTTATTCTAATGCTGGTCTCACTGGAAATGGCAAAGAATTCTTTTTAGAGTCCATGACTGTAGGATTTGGTCATGTAGTAGAATGCCATTTAATTTCTTTTTCACCATTCTCAACTCTTCCAAGCCCTTCTCCTCTTTGTTTCTTTGCATTGAGCATCTCTGGCAATTCTGTCTGAGAAGGATGATTTAGGATGACTTTTCAGCCAGAAGGTCTGCTTTGTAAAATGTTGACGTAAGCATGTAGCCAGTTACGAAACGTCAGGATCTGACATGTATGGAGTGCAAATTGTTTTGTAAATCTAGTTTTAATAAATAGACAAGATAGATCTCAATAGATTTTTCAGTGTAGTTTGCTAGTGTATTTGAAAACAAAAACAATTTCTTTAGAGAAAGGAGTCACTCTCACTTATGTAACTGTCCTGTACTGTTTCTTCTGCTTGTTGGCACAGTCCAGAGGAAGGATAGACAGACAGAGTAGTGATGTACTCTGATGGTGTTTGGGTCATAGGTGAACAGGCCATAAATTACAGCAGCCTTAAAGCAGCTTTAAATTATATTGGCTGTCAAGCAGGTCCCTTACCAAAACTCCAAATACTGCGTGACTTTGAGCCAGTTTCCTTTCTTTCTATTCTTGTATGTCAGCCAGAATGGCAAATCATGAGTGGAGAATCTGTGTGAGGGGAAAATATATTACAAGGTGGGACAGATGGTCATAAAGGGAATAATATTACAAAAAACAGCTGGCTCAGACTGACGTCTGATTTCTAAGTCCTTTCCTGCACTTTCCTATCTGTTTCTGGAGATTAAGTGCAGTCACCAGAAAGGGTGTCTAGTCACTAGAAAATACACTGTGGTGTATGTGTGTGAAAGTTATGATGGGGAGACATGTATTGTTTGCCATATCATGCAGTATAATAATAATTTGCAGTTTCTGTACCTTCTTTTTCAAATTAAAAAACCTGTATAACTGAAGGAAAAATAAAACTGGATTCATTCCAGGGCACTTCACAATTGCTTGTATGGAAATAATTTATGGCTACAACTTCAGAAACTATTGGGAATGATATTTCAAAGAAAGTTGTTATTTATATGCAAGTAACCTAAATAATCCAGGACTGTGGGAATGGAAATACAAAACAGAGTATGGTTTATTTTTATGCTTATATAAAACGTATTACTTAAAGTGGATGATGCCAACATTTGAATACCAGATTCCCTTCCTGAAGACATTTCTTTTTAGGATGCAGTGTTGTACTTTTTAGGTGGATTATATAAATTTCACTGCAATTTCTATCTAACAGGGGACTTTAGACTTATAGGGGAGTTTTCCCCTGCACACTGTAAATGAAAGAATGTTACATATAGGTACTAGGGAGTAGTGAGTCCCTCTGCTAGCTGTTTACTCTTTCTATTCTCATGGACTTCTCTCAAGTCAATAGGTCAGAATCAGAACTTTGTTCGTATTAGTTGCTATTGAAATACTTCTAAATTTGACTCACTTCTCCAGTTAAAAAGCTAGCCCCGGCTGCTCTGTGGTTTACAAGATTCCTAATGTGTTGCATTTAAAATTAACATCGCCAGCAGCCTTGGAACAGATGAGGAACATCAAAAGGAACAAGGATTATGCTTAGGTTTCCTGTACTGTAGAAAATGTCAGACCTCCAGGATTTATGTACCCAAATCCTTCTACCAAAGTGAAATCTTTCTCTTTTTTTATCCCATAAACTATTGTTTATTATGTAAAATATTTTTAAAGAACTGACTGTGGATTGTGACCATAACCTCCAAGTATAACCAAGATATATTTGTAATTTTTGTTTATTGTGAGCATCAGATTTCTAGGAAAGGCATATAAAACCAATAATTGAAACTGCAGCCATCCTCTGTATGATCATGATATATTTCAGAATGTTGAATCAGCAAATGCATGTACTGTGTTTTGCTGTTGTATATGCCTTTTCACATACAGTAGTATCATGATATAACATATGACTAAGGCACTTAATCTGTATTATTTGATAAATTTGATAAACTCTTTAATGTATCCATTCTCGTTCTACTGTCACAAGACAGAATGAATGTTGTTTGGGTAACTTAACAGTCTATTTCTGTATTTTATCATAATTTGGTTTCTTTTAATATGTGCGTTAGCTCTGACTTTGAGTACATAATGCTTGGTCTTAAGAAACTAAAGGCATCTATGAATGCCTTTTTTATCATATTATCAATCTATATGCAGAAACATGATTTTAGTCTTTATGTAACTGTCACAGAATGCATTTTTTCCTCTCTGAGAGACTAATGCATAAAGATTCTTAAAGAAGGTATTATCTATTTCTATTCTGTTTCTCTGTATTTTGATGATTTGAAGTTATATAGAATTAGTCAGTCATCTTAATCATGTAAGCAGTTACTTTGCTTTAATTTTTAAGGGTACATTCACCACTACAGGTGCCAAAATTATGCAGACCTTCTAGGGCATTATGGTAAAACAGAGTAAAATAGCTATAGTTTACAAATTAATCTGGATTAAGTCACTAATATGAAGAGTTGTGGTAGTGGAATGAAAAACATGTGAGTGGAGTTCCTACACTTGAATGGCTCCTCATATTACACTAAATAACTGTGATTATTTCTGCACAATCTTCTGCAGACAGACCCAGCCTTCCTGGGCTAAAAGGCAGTGGGATGTGAGCCCATAGCAGACTGGAAGCTATATAGGCAGGTCAGTGCGGTGCTGCGCTCAAACTAATAATCCATGTTGAGATCTTGGACTTGCTGGACTGAATACAGTACTAGGCCAGTATGTGTGCATGGCTTCCAGTTTGAAACTGATTTATGACTAGCTGTGTGAGACAGTGGCTATAGTGAGATTTCTGTGATGCTGTATGTTCAGTATTTGTTTCTTGCATTGCCATAGTGTCCTGGAACATTATGTGAACTAAGTTGTGAACTGTCTGCCATTCTGCTAGGGACTGTATAAACTAGAACAAAAAGATTATTTCTGCACTGTAGGTATAACCTACAAATAAATAGATAAAATCTCTTCACAGAGATCTATAGCTGTAATATTTTCTCCTTTGGATGCTGTATGAAGAAACTGAAAATGTATTTCCAAGGCAGGTGTTTGTGCTTCAAACATTGCCAATAAAAATTTTAAGGATGTTTATTTTTTTTCTTACAGGTCCTGTCACACAGATATTGCTCTTGCCTGTAATAGAACCTTTAGCTGCGTATTTTAAATCATATAGTCTTGGTGTCAAATTACTATGAACTTGTTGGGTTTGCACAAAACAGAGTACTGATTCCGTTTCTCTGCCTTATTTCACTTTCCTAGCAAATAATATAATATAATACAATATTAGCATTATATATAAATACATTAAAGATAAAGAAAAGCTTTGTATCTTATCTAGAAGCATGTTAAAATTTATAAGTAAGGTGCACCATGGTGCATGTTAAGGTTTTGTACAAGAGTGTTCTATGCAATTAAGAAGTAGGTTAGATTTTACTGCTTTACATAGTCTTTTTTAGTGTTGTTATTACACATTAGAAACAGGTGAAAGATTCCTATTTTCTATAGAGAAAATATATCCCTATTTTCAAAACAGTCTTTGAGTGGGAAACCCAATGAATGGTTGCATTTTCCCTGTTTACGTTAATGAAATGGGTTTACATAATGGGTTTAGGTATTTTCGTATCTATTCCTCTCTATCTCATTCTCAATTTGTCATTTTGTACTGACATCAGTAATTTATTTACCTTGCGAAGCATACAGACACTCAGTGAGACAGTTTGTAGCTGTTGATTCTGCTGTGAGTTTTGAGGTGAATACCCTAGTTTGATGTTTACTATTTCCATTTTAACATTCTGTATTAGACTACATTTTAAATTTTGATTAATCAGAAAGAACATTTCCTTCATGAGAAAGTTGCATGGTAAAAAATCAGCAAAATGTTTTGTAGTGATTTCCCGGTCTCTTGATGCTGTGAAATGAGCAATAACTCCCAAAAATGTGTACATAGGAAAGCTGCTTTTATAAACTGTCTTGAAGGAGCAGAAGACAATCAATTAGAGGTATATATAGTGTTACCCAATAAGGTATTTCCAGAAGTTTTATGTCCTGGAATCACAGCTCATACAGTCTAGCCTCCCGTTGAATGTGGGGCTGTCATCAGCACTAGATCAGGTCAGCTGTGAGTTTGACTACTATGTGCTGCACTGCACTCCTCTCTTCCAAAGTCCGATCTGAACTTTCCAAGCAAAAATTGTGGCACTTCCCACATCTTAGGTCATCTGGATAAAATTTCTGTGGAAGTGCATAGCTTTAGCCACTGTTGGATTAGGATACCAAGCTAGAGACTGGTTCTGTTGTTATTACAACAGTATTTAGCATTTTTCTGTTTTACTCCGTTTGAGGATCAGCGATTGTTTTCAGAGAGGTCATTCTGGTTATATCTTGATTTCACCTGAAACTATTAATTTAACTTTTTTGTTGATGACAATTAAATGATTTGCCCACTGTTACTCATTCGATCAAAAAGAGATTGGAGAGTAATGATATTATTAGATGACATGGCCTTCATATCACTTGATTATGCCTCCTACATGCTGCAGAATTACTTCAGGTGATTTGCAATCAAATATATTCCCTCATCTTCATCTTCCAAGAAGGAAAGCAGCTACAACAAACAGATTGATTGCCAAGTGGTGACTTGGCATTCTGCATCCACACAGGCTTTGCACACAGTCATTTGAATGTTACTAATAATGGCAGGAATTCATCGTGTGGTTGCAGCTCTCTATTAACTGCACTCTTCTACAAAATATGTTTCCAGCATATTACAAGAATCCTATGTTATAAAGGTATAAACCCAAGAATTTATTAAAGAAGACTAATACAAGCTGGTCAAGACTAACTTATGCATCTGCTGCTTTCCTTCCAACTGTCAGAAAGGTGTGGTTAGAGTAACGATCAACACCTAGTCTGCTTGCAGTCAAGATTGCTATCCTGACAAGAAGGAGAAGTGGCAAGGCCTAGGAGGTGATAATGAATGTTTCAGTGGTTGCTGGCTGTTAGGAGAAAGTATCTTTCCTGAAGTAGACCACGTAAGTTGCATACACAGTAGAGCACTAATGCAGCTCAGTATTGTCAAAGTATGACTCTTATTTGGCAGATTGTGCTTCCAAATCAGGTAGATCATCACAGAGTAGTGGTAGTAGAGAAACATCATTGATTCTTCCTTCAGAACTGTGGTAGCCCAGAAATGCTACTGAGCAAGGACATGTTTTTAGAGCTGTGAAAATAATTCACCATGATTCTTCCATTCTAGGCTAAGAGGTGATTTCCCAACAGTCTTCAAGTGGTTTTTCATGCCCTTGGGAACTTGTCTATCTTGTGGCATTTGAGATCTGTGGTCATTCTGTTCAATGTAAACCCCATGGCAAAAGGTAGTTCCAGCTGTGTTTCTTTTCTGAAAAGTAATGTCCCTCAAATAGTTACAGGGTTTTAGCTGTAGTAGAGAAATGGATTGTCCCATTATCTGAAGTTCTTAGATTTGTAAATAAAACTAATTGTCTTCCGCAAACAACAGGAGCTTTTAGCCAAGATAAAAGGAAGATGCTGGAAGAACAGCCAGAGAACAGTTTCGTTGAGGTAATTTATAGCACAAGGAAAGTGATGCTTTATCTTTTTTTTGACTAGGAATTTAAGATAAAGTTTCTGCAAAAGCACAGAGATTTTACTAGAATTTTTGAAATTACATTTGGTTCGTATCTTTTCCTGGTTTTATTTTTTCTGAAAGTGAAGAATTGCTTTTAAAATGCAGGGCTTTAGCACCAGCCAGTGATCCACAAAGGAAACTATCTGACCCTCTCAAACTTATAAAATCCATATTGTCCATGTCTGTTTTCAAGAATTCTTAGTTTTTTCCCAAAAAACTAAGTGGTATTGAGTCCCCAGATTTGATATTAAATGGATTCTTTGCTCAACATATAGGAATTAGAACTACAATTAAGGAAGAGAATTCAGTCTTTTTTTCCATATGATTCTGTTGGGCTTTCCATGCTTGCTTTGAGCCTGGAGAGCTCGAAAAGTTTTATCTTAATCCCACACTTACTAACTGTTTTCAAGAAAGTATTAAGTATGCTCAGTTGACAAAATACAGCAATTTTTGTGGCAGATCAAGTGCTATAATTCATGTCAATTTGTAAACTTTGTAACTTGTGTCTACCTGTGAGAGCGAGGGATGGAATAAGGGAAAAGGTAGGTGTGGTCAACTGAATGTTTGAAATTATTCCTTAAACGTGTGTAAGAAACTGTACCATGAATGTTTTTGGAATTATATTCCTAAAAGATTTTTTTCAAATTCCATTGGAAAAGATAAATTCAGGGTGCCATCATTCCATAAATCCACTTCCATGCATGTCCACAAACTTACTAAAATCAGGCAGATTTAAATCAAGATTTAATTGCAACTGCACAGGATTCAGGTATGTGAGATTATGACTCTATTCTTGGCTATTCCACATAATATGTTTGTTACTGAACAGGCTACTTAGGCCAAATATTTCTTTCTTGTTTGTTGGAAATTTAGGTTTTCAATTCATTTCTTCCATCAATATAGCTACTTTTCTTAAAAGTGTAGAAGTAAGTATCTCATTTTTTGTGTTTCAGTTTCTTTGTGTGAAATAGAAATTACAGGGTTTCCAGAACCGTAAGAAAATAATATCTTAAATCTTCACATATCAATTTTTTAAGTTTTGTATTTATAAAGCATCATTTGAAGATCTATAAATACTGTGACTGTTTAAAAAAGTAGAGAAAGAAAGAAAGAAAAAAAGCCATATCAGTGAAATGTTACGAATCTTTATATTCTAGTGTTGTGTCACAGACCAATGTGAGCCCTCAACTTGTGTTAGACTCAAAACTTATTCTAGGCAAACTCTTTCTAAAAATGGACTGTTGTGTTTGTGCTACGGTGTGGAAATACAGTGGTTGTGAGGCAAAGAACAGCACAGCATTAGAAATTGTGTTAACCAAGCTTTCAGATCTCTTGAGAAGAAGCAGCACATATTAATAAAGAATAATATCTATAGTGTAATTAGTTAATGTGTCCCATTAGTGAAGAGGGGCCATAGTTTTGTATTTATGGAAACATCTGAATGTCAGTCTATGAGAAGATTTTCTGTATGAGGAATTGAGCCATTATACAATTGTGGCATCTCTCATTGTTCTATATGGAATTGCTTTTAAAGTCGCAGTCAGGAAGTGCAGTTGCGTGGCCAAAGCAGATTTTAATATAGCTAGCTTGACCAGCAGTAGCAGCGAGTTTCAGTAACCAGATTTGAGAGCAGTGCAATGACTGCATTAAAGCCTGCTCGTACTTGCTCTCCATTCATGCTTTCTGATTGTGGTAGACCACTATTGCCTTGTTCAGTTAAGTGACATAACTGTTAATATGACCAAAATGTAACAATCTATGGGTATGTGTAATTTCTGGCCTTTTGTTTAATAGTTTATCAACATCTTGGTGTCTTATAATTTAAGGAACTAGCCATACTTTAAATGGTTTATGTATTTCTTTGGTAAGTAAGATACTAGATTACAGAGTCACAGAATCACAGATCGGTAAGGTTGGAAGGGACCTCTGGAGATCATCTAGTCCAAACTCCCTGCTCAAGTAGGGTCACCTAAAGCATCTTAGATGGGGTTATGTCGAGGTGGGCTTTGAATATCTTCAGAGAAGGAGACTCTACAACCTCTCTGGGCAACCTGGTCCAGTGCTCGGTCACTCTCACAGTAAAGAAATTCCCCCTCACGGTCAGGCGGAACTTCCTGTGGTTCAGTTTTTGCCTATTTCCTCTTGTCCTGTCGCATGGGACAACTGAAAACGAGTTTAGCCCCATCCCCTTGACACCCTCCCTTCAGGTATTTATGTGCATTGATAAGATCGCCCCTCAGTCTTCTCTTCCCCAGGCTAAATAGGCCCAGTTCTTGCAGCCATTCCTTATAGGGCAGATGCTGCAGTCTTCTGATCATCTTTGTGGCCTTGTGCTGGAATCTCTCCAGCAGTTCCATGTCTCTCTTGTCCTGGGGAGCCCAGAACTGGATGCAGTACTCCAGATGAGGCCTCACCAGGGCTGAGTAGAAGGGCCGGATCACCTCCCTCCACCTGCTGGCAACACTCTTCCTAATGGACCCCAGGATACCATTGGCCTTCTTGGCCACAAGGGCACATTGCTAGATTGTAATCAATTTATCATCCACCAGCACTCCCAGGTCCTTCGCTGCAGAGCTGCTTTCCAGCAGGTCAGCCCCAGCTTGTACTGGTGCCTAGGGTTGTTTCTCCCAAGTGCAGGACTCTGCACTTGCCCTCGTTGAACTTCATGAGGTTCCTCTCTGCTCAACTCTCCAGCCTGTCCAGGTCTCTCTGAATGGCAGCACAGACCTCAGGTGTATCAGCCACTCTGCCCAGCTTGGTAGCATCAGCAAACTTGCTGAACAGGCACTCTGTCCCCTCATCCAGGTCACTGATGAAAAAGTTGAACAGGATGGGACCCAGTACTGAGCCCTGGGGGACTCCACTAGCCAAAGGCCTCCACCTAGACTCTGCGCCACTGATGACGACCCTCTGAGCTCTACCATTCAGCCAGTTCTCAATCCAGCTCTCTGTCCACTCATCTAACCCACACTTCCTGAGCTTCTTTAGGAGGATCTTATGGGAGACAGTGTCAAAAGCCTTGCTGAAGTCAAGGTATACAACGTCCACTGCTTTCCCCTCATCTACCCAGCCAATCATTCCATCATAGAAGGCTATCAGATTGGTTAAGCAGGATTTCCCTTTGGTGAGTCTATGCTGACTACTCCTGATCACCTTCTTTTCCTCCATATGCTTGGAGATGACATCCAGGAGGAGCTGTTCCATCACCTTTCTGGGGATGGAGGTGAGGCTGACCGGCCTGTAGTTGCCTGGGTCCTCCTTCTTGCCCTTTTTGAAGACTGCAGTGACACTGGCTTTCTTCCAGTCCTCAGGCACCTCTCCAGCTCTCCATGACCTTTCAAAGATGATGGAGAGCAGCCTGGCAACAACATCCGCCAGCTCCCTCAGTACCCGTGGGTGTATCCCATCCGGGCCCATGGATTTGTGGATGTCAGGCTTGCCCAGAAGATCTCTAATCCTATTCTCCTCAACCAAAGGAGAATCTTCCTTTCTCCAGACTTTCTCCCTTGCATCTAGGCTTCAGGATTCTTGATGGCTGCCCTCAGCAGTGAAGACTGAAGCAAAGAAGGCATTCGATAATTCTGCCTTCTCTGTATCCCTCGTCACCAGGACCCCCGCCTCATTCAGTAGCAGGCCCACATTTTCCCCAGTCCTCCTCATGTTACTGATGTATTTGAAGAAGCCCTTCCTGTTGTCCTTAACATCCCTTGCCAGACTCAATTCCAAATGGGCCTTAGCCTTCCTCATCACATCTCTACATAGTCTGACTGCATTCCTATAATTCTCCCAAATAGCCTGTCCCCCTTTCCACATTCTGTGTGCTTTCCTCTTCTGTCAGAGTTTTGCCAGCAGCTCCTTGTTCATCCATGCAGGTCTCCTGCCCCCTTTGCTGGACTTCTTTCTCCTTGGGATGCACCGCTTTTGAGCTTGGGGGAAGTGATGCTTGAGTACTGGCCAGCTCTCCTGGACCCCCTTTCCTTCTACGAACCCATGAAATTACTCTAAGTAGGCCCCTGAATAGGCCAAAGTCTGCTGTCCTGAAGTCCGGGGTTGCAATCCTGCTTGTTGCCTTACTACTTTCCTGCAGGATCCTGAACTCCACCATCTCATGATCGCTGCAGCCCAAGGCTGCCCCAACCTTCACATCTCCAGCCAGTCCTTCTTTGTTGGTTAGGACAAGGTCCAGCAGGACACCCTTCCTTGTAGGCTCCTCCATCACCTGCGTCAACAAGTTATCATTGATGCACTGCAGGGGCCTCCTGGACTGTGTGTGCCTAGCTGTGCTGTCCTTCCAGCAGATATCGGGGTGGTTGAAGTCTCCCATGAGAACCCGGGCCTGCAATCATGAGGCTACTTCCAGCTGTCTGTAGAAAGCCTCATCGACTTCCTCTTCCTGGTCAGGCGGCCTGTAGTAGACACCCACAACAGTGTCCCTTTCGTTAGCCTGTACTTTGATACTGACCCATGAGCTCTCGACTGCTGCCTCCTACACCCCTAGGCAGAGCTCGATACATTCCAGTTGCTCTCTCACATAAAAAGCAACTCCATCACCTCATCTTCCTGGCCTGTCTCTCCTAAAAAGCACGTAGCCATCCATGACAGTGTTCCAGTCATGCGAGCTATCCCACCATGTCTCTGTGACTGCAATGAGATCATGGCCCTGCAACCTCACCCAGATCTCGTGTTCCTCCTATTTATTCCCCATGCTGTGTGCATTGGTGTACAGGCATTTCAGAGAAGGAGTCATATATGCAGGTTTCCCAGGAGGGATGCAAGGGGGTCCCCCATAGCCACGTCCCACATGCACATCCCCAGCTGCATGCAGCCGTTGGAGGCCTCCCAACCCGAGATGTGTTTTATTGACTACCCTCTCTCTATGACTCTCCCCTTCCCCTTTCCTACCCAGTTTAAAGCCCTCTTTACCAGGCTGGCCAACCTGTTGGCAAAGACACATGTGCTGCACTTAGTAAGGTGAATCCCATCTCTCCTCACCAGTTGCTGATCTTCAAACAATGTCCCATGATCACAGAAACCAAAACACTGTTGCCCACACCAGCAGTGCAGCCAGTTGTTAATTTGGAAAATCCATCTACTTCTCCTCCTATCCTTCTCCCTAATTGGCAGGACCGATGAGAAGACCACCTGGGCTCCCAGACCCTTGACCACCATACCCAAAGCCCTGAGGTCTTGTTTGATTGTTTCCTATTTGCTCTCCGTATCATTAGCATCCACGTGAAAGAGCAGCAGAGGGTAGTAGTCTGATGAGCAGACAAGCCTTGGCATCCTTTCAGTCACACCTTGTATCCATGCCCCTGGCAGGCAGCAGACCTCTCTAGAGGAGAGGTCAGGTCTGCAGATAGGCTCCTCTGTCCCTTGCAGCATGGAATCATCCACAACAACCACTCCTCGCCTCTTCTGAGCATTCATGCAAGGCACGGGGTCTGATGGCCCAGTTGCTTCCTTTGAAGTCAGGTCCGGGTCCTCCTCATCCTGGAGGGCATAAACTGTAAGTCCAAGTGTACAGGAGGAATAGGGGCCTTTCTTCTTCTACCAGAAGCAGCTAGTTTCCAGCCTTCTTCTACAGCGCTGTGCTGTACTATTTCACTATGCACAGAGCCTTCTGGCAGCTCCCCTGCTGCAGGGGATTGGGACTCCTGGAGAGGTACAGTCTCCAGGAATGCCCAGTCTGTCTCCTGCTCACTTTCTTGGATGCTTCGCAGTCTGCTGACTTCATCCTGCAGCTCCTTGACTTGACCACACAAATCCTCAACAACAGCACACCTCTTGCAGGAGGGTGGTCCCATCAGTCCAGGCCTTCTAGAGAGGCTCCAAGCACTCCCTGCAGCCTGAGACCTGTAGGGCAGCATCTGCTGTAAGAAGGTCTGTCTGCGTTGAATCTTCCAACACGCCTAATGCAGCAATTCCAGCAGCTACAGGAAGATGTGCTTTACAGTGAGGTATAACCATGTCTGTGAAAGTTGGCACTCCTAGGACTAGAAAAAAAGAAGGATGTCCTCTTGCACCTAATTGCACTCCTTCTGCAGGAACTGCTGCATATGTTTGCTACCTCTGTTAGCTGTGCTCAATTACTGTGTAATAGATCTGAAGATCCCATTAGCTGGAGAAGAGGAGACTGGCTCTCTTAAAATCAGATAAATGATTCCTTAAGAATTTCGTAATATCAGGTAGAGCTTTTCCTAAATATCTCTAGGAATCCCTTTCCCTCATCTTTATTAACTTTAAAAAAATCCTTTGAAACTTTTATCAGAGGAGAAAGAGAATAATAATAAAGGGACAAACTAAAGGGATTATTAGTTCATTTATGTTTCTTGCAGCAGTAAAAGTAGGTGAGGCTGTAAAGGTTCTGGTAGTTTTGCCGCCTTTATAATCTGAATTTCCTCAAAGGGTGGAGGAAGAGGTCTCTACTAACTTAAGTGAGCTTTGGGTTGAATCAGTATGAGTTGGTGCAGGGCATCATTTGAGTACAGATGATTAACTTTGAAAATTCAGTTAGTGCCATTGAAATCAATGACATTATGCATTATCCATGTGCTTGAACATTTTGTAGGGTAAGACCAGTTTATTCAATACTTATGTTACTGGCTGGCCAGACTGTAACTCTCTAACATGTTGATTTTCCCTTCTGGTGCATTTTGACTGCTTCAGGCTGCATTTGCTGCTCTAGGCACGCTGCTCAGCCTCTAAGGGAAGAAATTTCTATCAGTTCCAAACACTTTTTTGCTGTCTTGCTGGACATCAGGTTTACCTCCCTGTTTACCTCTCCAAAACAAGTATTACCTGAGCAGAGTGGAGCATCCATCAGGTCAGGGGAAAGGTTAAAGAAGCCAGAGAAAATGCTGTTCCCTCTTCCTTTTCTTCTCATTGTCTGCAGATGGTCATGGTAGAAGCTCACTCTTTGATTTGACAAATATTTGTTTGGTATGTTTGATAAACATCTGTTATGAATGATTAGATAAATGCATTGCAGGGTATGGGCTAGACAGTCCTTCCAGGCCTGTCTTCTGCACTTTCGTGATTGATATGCAACTGATCCAGAGCCCTCACTCCCTTTTGCTTTGTTACCTGTTCTGTGTTTTATTACCCACCATGCAGTCAACCTGATACAGTTTCCAGGCACCACTTCAAATACTTGTGCTAATAAATATTACTAGATCAATTCTTGGGGAAGCTTTATGTTGAAAAATTTCTGTGTATTCTCCTTTGGGTAGAAGATGCTTTGTTATGTTTTGTTTCTCAGTTTTTATCCAGTAGGAGGATTAGAATTTTCTTCCTGCTCAAATCTTACTACATCTTGGCTTACTTTCCATTCTAAGCCTCAGGCTGTGCTGTAAATTTAAAATAGTATTGACTGTAAAGGGATTATAAACTATCTTGATGTTATTTTTTCTACTTACAAGCTAGTGATAAATTTATAAGAATTTATCTCAGCGCCTCTTATAATTCCATTTTGAATAGATACAATTCTATTGTTCTTACTATTTCTACTGTAAACATTCTTATTATTGTCATCAGAGCCATTTTGGCTTAGGCCATCACTTTATGTATAGGACTCTTGCAGTCTGTTCCAAAGAAAGTAAAGGTGGGGAGAAGAGCACAGAGGAATGGTTTGCCCACAGTCACGAGTAGAACACAAATCTCCTCACTCAAATAGGTCATGCAGCTTTGGTGTCAACTAGTGATTAGAGGATAGAGGTAAGAGGTTAGTTAGCAAACAAGACAAAAATAAACCCTGTTAGAAAAGGCAGAGTTTGGTTGCATCCAGTGGACCAGTATTCAGCATTTCTACTTCTAAGGCAGAATTTGGTTGCATCCAGTGGACGAATATTGAGCATTTCAATTTCTAAGGCAGGATTTGGTTGCATCCAGTAGACCAGTATTCAGCATTTCTATTTCTAAGGCAGAATTTAGCAATAGGCAGAGCAGGTGACTGCTTATTTTGCCCCAGTAGAGGAGAAAAGGACTAGTTGCTGTAAAATCACACACAGCTCCTGTAACCTTTTTCCACCTTGGTTGTAGTTGTACAACCCAGCCTGCTGCTTTCTGCTCTGATGCCAGTGATGGAGGAGTTGGCCTGTCATTCCTGACACCTCTCTGAGTCTGGCAATAGTTTGGCATAAGCCATGTTGGTTTGTGCAGTAGTAGCTGTTGTTAAGCATGATGCACTACATCAGCCTGCAGAAAGCAGGACCACGTGGTGAAGGCTCTTCTTGGATCAGATTGCAGATCCCTGTGGGCTGTTTGTAGTAGCTGCACTGCAGGAGCGATTATGTGCAGCAAATAGTAGCCTGAACCCTGCCGTATGTGGCTGCTGGCCTGGAACGTGTAATGGACAACCTTCCTCAGCCAGCTGGGAGCACTGCTTATGTCAGCAAGAAAACAGGGGCCATCCCTTGCCACCAGCAAGGGCCTGGAAAGAGAAGGGGCTGAACAAGCAGCAGGAGAAAGGTGCTATTTTGCTCATTGTCCCTGCTGTACTGCTGCCCATACAGTGAGAGCTGCAAGGCCAAATAAACTTGTCAAGAGATTTCAGCTTCCAAAGATGAATTAGCAAGCCTTCCTCTCCAGCCTAGTCCCATACTACTGCTTCTCCTTGGCAGAGCAAACCCCTTCTCCTCAGCCTATCATACAGCAAGAGCCTCAGGTTTAGGAGGTCAGGTGGAAGGTGTTGCGGGAAGAAAGTAGCTGCTCCTGCGCAAGGAATAGCCATTCCTAAGGTAAGGGTGGGTGTGATGGAGAGGGCCCAAGAGCACTCAGGAGGGTTCCACAGCCTCTCATCAGAAGGACCAAAGGGCAGGAAAGAAACATCATCATCCCTAGAACCCTCCTCAAAACCACTCTGTTTAGTCCCAGCCTTGTTCAGTCCAGCACCTGCTGGCTTCACCTTTGTACCTTTCCCCTCTGCAGCAATTCCTCACCTTCTTTGTAATCTGTCTCCTCCTGAAAACTTATTCTGCTGGAGCAATCATATTTTGCAGCTCAAAAGTGCAAGGGCAAAACGGATTATTCAATTTTACTTATGCTTTCATGTCTGTTATTGCATCAGGAGGCCTGATCATTCCTAGAATAAGCTTAAAAACTCAGCATACATGATAAAAAAGAATAATTGCAGTTTCCTGCTTTGTGATCTTGAATGAACCACCTTGGCTAGAAGTCAGGGAGGTTAATTATTTTATCATAATATATACTCTCATTCGGTTTAGGTTAATGTTTTGAGGATCTCTGCTGAAACTTGTTATGGTTTTGTAATTTGTAAGTTGTTTTACAGCTGAGGTTGCCAGTTCTGTATATACTCAACCATAGATAGAAACATCAATAGAAATGCTTGGCCCAGTTCAGTGTTGAGAAAAGTCTGGGTATGTCAAAAGAATTACACCTGTTACAGCTGCTCAACCTACTGCTTATGGCCTAGTAGTTCCAGTGCAATGAAAATAACCTAGTAGGCAAGGATCAGCAGAGGAAGACATCGGCAAAATTTGAGGGAAAGAGTAGGATAGGAGATGCATTCACCGACGACACTTCCCCCAAACTGCTCTCTCTGGAAAACATCAAATGAGAAAAGTAGGAGGGTAGCAGTGAGAGTAACAGCTCTGGACTGAGGCTACTGCTAGCTCCAAATGTGCTTAGGGATATTGCAAGGAAAGAGTAGAATAAGCACTGAACTGCCATCCTGGCTGTAGGGACCAAAATGTCTTACTGCAGCTTTGGTTAGAAATACTTAGCAGCATATCACTTTTAATTTGACTTGGTTTATAATTTACAAGATCTGTTTTGATCAAATGATAAATTTTAGTTCCAGAAAGTCACATTGTGTCCTCTTTGCTTGGGATCAGTAAATCTTCAATCTGGAAGAAGTTGTGTTGGAATCAGTAGGTACTTTCAGATAAGGAGCTACTGGAAGAAAGTGAGTGTGGTTGAGATAGTAGCTACTTGCAGGAGTAGTGTTATCCCCAGTCTGGCAAACTTCCAGTCTCACGGCAGTACAGGACATACAAGACGTATATGCATAGGTCCCAGCTCTGGGAACTCTTACAAGAAGTAGGAAGAAACAGATTGTCCTGCAAGGGGGTGGTGGGGAAGCCAGCTGGTTAATGGTGATTGTCAAGGCATTTTGTAACACTGCACTACACTAAGTCTTTGTCATTCTGCTTTGGGAACAAGGGCCAAATAGCTGCATTTGTTTATTGCATAAACTGTGTGCCATGTCTGCTTCTTTCTTCACCTCCCTTTTGTCCTTTTATTTCCCAGTTTTGTTTCCAGTTTAATGGCTTTATTAGGCAACAGTGTCAGAAAGTGCTTGAGAGTGTGTTCATAAACAGAGCAGGCAAAACACAAACCTAGCTGAAAACTGCCCTTTGTACTGTCAGTACGAACAGCGGGGATGTGGATGGGTGTTAATGCTAATCCCTAATGCATGCTTAATGCTGCTTTCAGGGTTGAAGCCATGTTGACAAAGCAAAGAAATAGATTGCCATTTATAAAGGTCACAGGTGATACCATGGTATTAGTGTGATATTTTTTCAACGTTAAGTGATGCTGAAAGTGATAGGCGCTGATACTTAATCAGTACTTCTGGTATTAGTTACCTGGCCTTGCTCCACACTCTTTTTGTGGGTCCTGCTGTGTCTGTTTTCCCTCCCACCAGTGTTGCCTGAGCAGCACAAGAAATTCTGGTGGGGCAGAATTTCTGGGCATGTTAAGCCAAGGGCAGGGGGGTAGGAGGTGGAGGAGGGCATCTCTCATCCAAATAAGGAGCTGTGTAGGGGGTCTTATTGCTCAGAGATGTAAAAGAGGTTGAGGTTGCTGGCAGTGCTTTGTGCTGCAGGCACGTTGGGAGTGGGAGTATCCTAAGGATGGGTTTTCCAAGACCCCACTAACTCCTGACAAAAAAATTCAACATATTACAGTACTTGGTGGTGTCCTGCCTTAAAAAGTGTTGGGATTCTGAAAGATTCAGCTGATTCTGTATGTTGTCAACGTATTGCACTTACTGATTGATAAAGAGAAGGGAAGAAGTACAATAGAATAAATAAAGAGCCTTAAGGAAAAAGTAGGCAACAGTAATAGTAATAGTGCCAAAAACATGAATGCAAGTTTAACAGGATTTGTCAGAATTACAGTAATCAGTAAAACTGCCTTCTTGCCTATATAATGACTATTGTCCTGCCTATGCAGTTTAACCAATACTTGAGGCCTTTTGCTAGGTGAATATTTGAAGCCTTTTGCTGGGTGTCCTTAGAGTTATTAGAAGGAAGAGTTACGAGTCAGGTGTTGCATCTGATGTTGGCAGGTCAGATGTTTTCCAAATACCTGAACAAAAGCCAATTTTCCTAAATGCTGAAGAAACTGAGAAATGGCAGGCAGGCCTCCTGTTCAGAGTGCGCAGCTCCAGGAAGCTCTGTGCTCAGGAAGCTCTTTGTTTCCTTTCAGGACAACCATCATAGCTGCCTCTCTTTATGCTGCCTTTATGCGTTCAGCTGGCAAAGTCTGAAACCCTGTCTGGTGATTTCTGTTTATGCCTGCAGAAGGTCACCAGTCTTTGGGACAGATGTGAACTAAGGAGTGTGGGCTATTGCTTTGGGCCACGTGTACTGCTGTTTGTGGCTGCCCATTGCACAGGAGTACCCCTTTATTGAACTTGCGGGTGAGACTGATTGGCCCAATCCCCTGTCTTTAATGAGCCAGTGTAGGAGTGACTTTCAATCTGGGACACTCCCAGCATTAGGCATTAGAGCATAACAGTGTGACTGTATTTGAGCGACATAATTTTACTAAATGCCCTACTGAATGACAGAAACATTGTTACTCCGCCCAGGGGTCTTTCGAACCCCCAGTCTCCAAGGCTGGGGAAAAAATTTGGTGGCAAAACTGGATCAAGGAATCCCCACATGCTCCCATGGGGGCACATTTCTTCCATTGCGGCTGTAGCTCACTGCTACCTCTGTTCATGTAACTGTGAGATGAGCCAGGTTAAAATCATTCCCTATCCTTAGAATAAATATTGTTTGTTAACTCAAATGAGCTTAGAGAGTGAACTGTTCTATAGCCCTCGGGCTTGTAGTTCTTACAGTGCTTTCAACTAGCTGTGTTACCACAACTGAGGAAGGAAGTGGCAAACACGGGCAGAAATTAGCAGGTTGATAGGAGACATACAGGAAAAGACTCTATATGATATTTCTGATGTCCAAGCCAGTTTACTCTAAAGATAATTATCTTAATGAAAATGGCCTGAGATGAGACAGAATCATTAACTTCAGGGAGGGCTGTTACTATCACTGTCAATAAGAATTCTTAGAAACTCTGATTCAAACATCTCTGTCTTGAGCTAAAGCCATACATAATTGTGTTCTGCATTGTAAGTCCCACTGATGTCTTACTCTCACCTAAGTGTTTTCTTGAACTAAGTCTTAGAATGTGGCTAATTGCTAGCACTGTTTTCTTGCTTTTATTTCGATGCATGCTTTTCTGTGTTACCTTTTTTTTTTCAAAGTGCATGATAAGAGGTTGTTAGGTAAAATTCATTTTTATTTTCAGTACATCTTTAATAGTGCATTTCCCATTGGAGCATTCACTGCTAGCAGGATAAAGGGTACTCTAAAGAGTTAAGAAGAGTAATTGTTTTTTTCATCAGCTTATGTATTAGTACAACCAAGCTAATGCACTGTAGTATCTAGACAAGACCTATAATTGGAGATTGTTTAAAACAAGCTTTTAGCTATTCATGTGCTCCAGCTCTCAGTTAATTTCACATCTAAGCTATTAAGTAAAAAATAACAGTAAAAATAGGCCACTGTTCATTAAAGACATCTTGAAAATCAGGTTGTTTACAGAGATGGAGGTGGGGTAAATTCTCAAAACCTCAAAACTAATTTTGTGCAAAATGTGTGCTGAGTATGAAAAGTCAACGTTAGCGGTGCCTCTTGCAGAACCTCCTTCTTAAGTGCACATGCAAATTATTTGAACTGAAAAGCCTGAAGTAGCTACATTTTAGTCTGCTCTATATGTACCCAAGGGTGGAAGAGTGAGATTTCACTCTGTAATAATGAGCAGTGCTTTCTGAGTCAGGTTAGGAGAGAAAATGCAGCCTAGAATGGAATTGTCTCTTGAAGTCTTCCTTCCTCGCCTCAATGACCAGCCTAGCGTAAATGTTCAGATGACATAAAAAGAGAAGGGAGAGAACATATCAAGACCTTGCTGATTTTACTGCCTTCTCTAGTTGTTTTGTCCCTGTCTGTATGTAATGTAATGGGGGAGTGACACTTCACAGATCCTGCTTTCCTTCCTCCCCTGCTCTTCTTTACCGTAATTCACATACGAAAAAAACATGATACTTCTCTGCAGCCAGTTACGGCTTGTATGAGAAAGCCCTTGCATGGCACAGTTAATCATGCAGGGAAACCTTTAGCCTTCCTTGTCCTAATGGGATCTTTCTAGGAAAATACAAATGTGAAGGAACAAACTAATGTGACCCAAGTAATCTGCTGACCACTTATTTTGATCTCTCACACTGGTTCTATGTGTTAAAAGAAACTCAGTGCAACTTACCTGCTTAGTTTTGAGGGGGATTTGTTTCGTATGCTGGCTGATGATCAATTTATGTTCTGAGATACAGCAATCAGAAGTTTCTGGAACTTGTACAGATGTAACCATTCGCATTAATCTAAACGTCCAAAAAATTGTCATCTGCTAATTTTCTGTTTTGTTGCCTTGTTTTGCTTCCCCCTCGTAGCAATACTTCAAAATATGCTAAATACTTCTGCTCTAAGAAGCACTACATGTATGTGTGCATACACAGAAGTATAAACGCTTTGCCTGCTACTTAGACATAGCTACTTTTAACCACTCTGACGGTTAAGTATCCCTGCAGATAAAATTCTGTATTTGTCTATGTTCACTAATGTAGAATCATTATTAATTCAGTCTGAATTAATTATTTTCATACACTTCATTTTTGGCTTTATGTCCCCTCAGGCTTCAGACTTGATTATCACCCCAGCTACAACTCTCAAGGAAAAACCAGACCCCAGTGGTTTGGTATTTGGGACTGTGTTCACTGATAATATGCTGACAATTGAATGGTCCTTGGCTTCAGGATGGGAGAAGCCTTATATTAAGCCACTTGAGAACCTTTCATTGCATCCAGCCTCCTCTTCTCTGCATTATGCTATAGAAGTGAGTACTAAAGAGTCTCAGAAACCATTTATTTTGTTTCATTAGCTCTCGAAACTATAGCATTGTGTTATATAAGGACTATTACTGTCTTAACTTTGTTAGTATTTAGTTATGTTTTTTTAACTGATGTCATTCTAGAATAACTTCTTTATTTACAATAGGCTATGTTTATGTTGGTGTAACTCAAAATCAGCTCTGGTCCATGGGTTCCAGCACACTTTACTTTGTAGCCCAGTAAGGTAGAGCCCATTTTTTGTGTTGTGATGAATTAATTTTAGAAAGCATTCTAGTTCACTGACAGTGGGTCAGTTCAATTACTGTCACTGATGTAACTTAATGAAGTACTGGATAAGATTGTGTGAGACTCTAAGGATAGTTTTAATTTTGGAACTGAATATGCACTTTGTGAAATTTATTATAATTTACTTTAAAGGTTTATAGTTTTTATTGCAGGACAGACTAAACAGATACTTGTTTGCAGCTCCAAGTGAGTCCAGAGACCTCCAGATTAGATCTGAGGCATTGAGCACATACAGGTGTAATGGAGCAGAGAATGTTCAGCAAGGAACTTTGGAAAGTGAAGTGTTAAGTTGGAAACCAGCGTGGTTAACAGTTTCCGTGCTTAGCTGCTTACTATCTAAAACTGCCTTTTGTGTCCCTAGACACAATAGCTTCGGCTATATTTGCATCTATGAGAGAGCCTCAGCAGGGCGCACTGAACCACCTGGGAGCATACGGTAGCAATGGAGGCCTGCTTCTCCTCCCACTCTCGAAGAGGTTGGAGTGACTTCACTGAAGTTAGTGGAGTTGCTTGCACCTTTTTTATATATTTTTTTCTCTTTTTACCCCCCCTCTGTCCCTGGGCTCCTGCCTGCACCATTTTTGTTGTTGCTGATTTTTTCCCATCTAGTCACCTTACCTCCAGAGGACCTGTGACCTAAATGACAACAGGCCCCTGTGACTCGGCCTGCAGCACTTGATCTGCCCAAGGAGCAAGAAACCACGCTGGAGTCCCAAATCTGTATTTCCTCATAGTAATATGTTGCTTTAGTGCTTGGCCTCTGGCCCTCTCTGAGATCATTGCTAATATGAACATGCTCTTATTTTTTCCATTTTTTTTATTCTTTTACCCTTATTGCATCACGTTTCCTCTAGCCAAGAGGACAGACAGAGGAGAATCTGGTGCCAATGCTGTGGCTCAATGAATACACAGTGGGTATAATAAAAATGATGAATTTGGCATTCCCTCCCCTTTCTCCTTGTCCTTCATGATGCAGTGTGATAGCTTGGATCTGCTGAACTCCAGATCCAGCTCCTGTGATGTACAAATGTCAGATAATAGTGTTTGCACACCACTGTAGCAACCAACCATCAAGCAATCACAGTAGTTTCTGTTATTCAAGTTGAGCATTTCTGGAACACATCACTGTCTCCCTGTTTAATTAGTGAAAGGTTTATTGAGCTCCTGAAGGTTAAAAGTACTTATTTTTGGAGAAGAAGATTTAATGGCTTCAGAAGGCTTTGTGTTTCAGTAATGATATGATTCTTGCTTTTGTCAAATCATTGGTCAGTACTTAGTAGTAACATTCTTTCCTCTTCCCTCTCATTAAAAGTTCTGTAAATGTGTTGGGAGAAGGGGTGGGGGACAACTTTTCTGTGATAAGAACAAATAGCATTACAGAAATGTGATATTGCTTAGTATCTGGCCCAATACAAATCTTATCAAAGTATCATTTGTATCATTACAAATCATTAGCTATGCCATTGCTTATTAAAGATGCATTTTGTATCTACAAGTGCCTATCTTGGGAACAGTTTTGTTCTCAATACTTTGCACAAGTTTTTAATAAGGCTGGCATTGTCATGGAATTAAGAGAAATTTTAGGGCAAAAAGTTCTGAGTTCTAATTCTGGTTCTGCTATGTAGTGGGTATGTAGCCTAACAAAAAATATCTAGATTGCTGCAACCCAGTTACAACTCAATTAAAATTTGTCTTGTGGGAAGGACCTAGCTCTGTCATGGGACTGTATGAAAGCTTTTTAAACTTTGTATTTTGCTAATCCTTATGGGAAGATGTATAATTTAATAATAATGATGCCTTTAGTATTCTATAAAAATTACTTACAAATACTGGATTCCTTTTCCTTAATCAAAAACCTTTGTATGTTGTCTTCCGATCACAGAGAATATATTGCCAGCTTTTTAAAAAAACAAAACAAAACAAAAGGATTCGAAGGAGACTGACAGAAGCAATGCAGTTAAATTCATGGAATTTGTGCTTAATGTACGAAGAAATACTTTAGAAAATGGATTTTAAAAATCCAAGTTCTGTGTGTAGGCATAAATAAAATTTAGTACTTAACATATGTATATATTCATATAGTAATCTAGGCTTATATAATACCTGTATGTATCTATAACTATAACTAGAAATTATCAATCTATAACTGAAAATTACTGTGAATATTTTGTGTACATATGTTGTTTTTCTGCAGTTAGAAGACACTAACATTCTGTTGGCAGGGCACTGGGGCAATAGAGGTTCCTAGTAAATTGAACAGCAGCACCAGTCATCCTGATCCTGCAGATAATTATGTCTGGTGTAAGCTTTCTGTAAAGTATAGATAAAGCATTTTCATGCATTATCCTCTACTGCACGGCTGATGCACCAAGAATTTGCTTGAACTACAGCAAGAGCTGCAACAGACTCCCCTTAATTACCTTATTCTATGCTTCCTGCCACAATGAGTTTTGGACAGAGCCCTAAAAATAATTTACGTATTTAATTAAATTCTCTAGGTCTTTTCATAAGGGAGAATAATGTTTCAGCTCAGCCTTAGATATTGGTCAGGATATGAGGGAAAGGTTAAGTCAAACACATGCTACAAATTTTAATTGTTGTAACCAAATAATGAGAAAAATGTTATCAGTAAGTCCCTTGACAGAGCAAGATGTATTTGTAGTATAGACAGGTTGTCTCTGTAATAAAAACATGAAAATAGCACTTCACAGGAGTGTGCTGCAAGGATTGACTAGTTTGCATTAATGCTTTGAGTACAGTCAATGCTAGGAATGAGTGTTAGGAAGGGAAGGTAGGAAAGTGAAGTTCATGTATTTCCAAAGGACATACTGTATTTTTACACAGGTCATCGTGGGATAACCTGCCTCAATTACTATTTCTTTTCCCATTCCCCTACCCCCCTTTTTGGTTTCCTAGTTGTTCGAAGGAATGAAGGCTTACAGAGGGGTGGATGGCAAAATCCGTCTGTTCCGACCAGGCCTTAACATGGAGAGGATGGTGCGATCGGCAAAACGAGCAACTCTGCCAGTATGTAACCAAGACACATCTTATTCTCCTTATGTCAGAGAGTATCTTCATTTTTAGAGTGTAAATCTCTGAAACTGTACTGTAGTATAATATTTATCAAACACTGTAGCTCTTGAATAGTTTTATTAAATCTTGTTAGAGATCCTGCTCAGCGAAGGAAACTTAGAATTTTTTTCTTTAAATAACAACAGAGTTTTGCTTTCTCCAGCATCTCCCTACTGCCTTTGATGTAGAGGGTCTGTTTCAGGGGGAGGAGTATTGCTCTTTGCATGCAAACAGCTGATGAAATTGCTGTATTGCTGTAGCTGTTGCTTTTCTTTTTCTCACCTCAGTTAAGCCATTTAGTGTCCAAATGCCTTCATTTTTGATCTTGCTAACATCACTGCTTCTCACACTCGTTTATTAGCCAATAAATTTCCTCCAATATTTATTATCTTTTTTACTGTAAGAACTTTTCATTAAATCTGGGAGACTTGGCCAGTGCCTTGTAGTCGTTACTCAGAATACTTCTCTGCCAAAGAGGTGGTACTCTAGCTGTCAGCATGCCCTGGGAAGTCAAGGTGTTGGGTGCACGTGGAATTCTTTACATATGCTTTGGAGGCTAAATCTGTAAATCACTGCTTTTTCTTAACTCTGGAAGAAACTTTGTAAGAGCAGGAGGGCATTGAGACTATTATATAGAAAGGCACAGAGGCAAAGAACGTGTGATCTTAAATAGTTTGAGAAGTGAATTCAAAGGTGATGCTATAGTCATATGAACTATGACTATGAACCCCTATGGACTGTCATCACTACTCCTCCTGATAAAGTGTTTCTCTGAAGATGTGGATCTATGAAGACCACAGAACGTTCAAGCTGTATTTCTCCTTTTGCTTTTCCTTTCCAGTGTTTTGATGAGAATGAACTGTTAGAGTGCATCCGGAAGCTTGTGGAAGTGGAAAAGGAGTGGGTACCATACTCAACCACTGCCAGCCTGTATATCCGTCCTACTTTAATTGGAACTGAGGTTTGAAACAATTTTTTTCCTCTTAGCTTTTGTGTATTTAAGTATGAGACCATTATTCATAAAGTTAAATAAGCAGCAACCAGTAAATGATAGCATTACTGTTCAGGGATGATTTGTTTTTGTGTTTTTAATTCTGAGTTAATCACCTGGTGATCTACTTCACAAATTTGTTGACCACACCACCACCTAGTGGACACATTGAATGTAAATTCAGTCAGATCATTGAATGTAAAGTGTTTCAATTAATTTTCTAAGTGATTACAGTATTTTTTTTCTTTCTTTACTGATAGTTATTTGTGACATGATAAGTTTTTAAAATATTTCTATTTTACATCCTTTTCATCTTTTATTTTAAATCCTTTAAAATGTTAATAATTTAGAGAAAAGATGAGGGAAAAGAAATCTAGTGTGTAATTTTCATTATTTCATTTCATACCTCCATCCTGACCTAAGTGAGAGGATTCTAGAAGATTCTACCAGTAAATGAAAATGGCTGTTTCTGAGAGAGACTCTTAGCAGAATTAAAAATCAATTCTTGTGTTGATCTGTTCTCAAACCAGGATGAACCTGACCTTGGCAGAGACTTCATAGTACCTAGGTATTTTTGTATATTCTGTGAGTTGCATATGGGTGCAAATCAAGCATCAGGTATTCACAAAGTGAATTAGAATAGGAAGTTTATTTTAATTAAAATTTTAAGGTTTTTTTGACAGTAGTGAGAGAGAAAGCTGTGATGGTAGAGCATGGGACACAGAAGATAAATAATGTGTAGTTCCCAACCAGGAAAGTCACTTTCCTGCAATAACCATATCCATCAATACCTACCATAGTATTCATTGATTTCACATGTGTTCTAAGACTTCATTAATTTAACATTTGTAAATTAATTGCAGATTTTTAGGTAAAAGGATTTCCACATAGTAAATGTGAAGTATTAATACTGGATTTTTTTCCTATTGTTGTTTTTCAGAAATTCCACCCATCTGACCTTTACTCTGTGTCATATATTGTCACCAGATAGCTTGTTCTGCTATTTTTGGATGAATTTGCACAAAAAAGGGAACCCAAATGCATGATCTTTTGAATGATTGTAGAAGAATCAGGAAAACTATGAAGATCTTTGTTAATTAATGTTTCTCTTCTTAGAGAAACAGAGTAAGGTAGACAGAAATAGGGGAAAGCCTTCTCCCCATCTCGAGAAGACTTATTTGAATGTTCTGTAGTTTCATGATTACGGAACTCCTCCTGCCTCCCAGTTTAGCTTCATGCTGTTTGTGCAGTGGGTTGTGGATTTGGGTGTTTTTGTTTTTGTTTTGTTTTTTGTTGTTGTTGTTTTGTGAAAACCTAAGTCAGGATAGCAAGGATGAGCTTGTGCTGTTTAGATTACTAGTTTTGCTGAGGGGAGAGAAAGCAGTAACTCATTCACTCATTCAGTTGCATATAAAATCTCAAGAGTGACTTTTTTTTTTTTTTAATGAATTGACCCTAAGCAAGGCAAGCAGGATCCAGTCTTAGGATGCTTTTTTTGAACTGTTTCTCTTACTCCTTAAAATTGTGAAAGAAAAATGCTTGTAGTGCTAGGAGCTTGTAACTATTTCTCATATGATTTTTTCCTCTTATTTTAGTGTTTCCCTAGGATTGTAATGCTTCAAATGACTCAGTGGTTTCTGAGAAAGGTTACTACTCATCATGAGCAATTCAGACTGTTAGTTCCCCTTCATGTCGACATACTGACAGCTGGGAAACTGCAACTCCATGGGCCCTTTTGTACTGATCTTTTCTGGGTAGTAGTAATGGCAAAGGCCATACTTTTTCACAGAAAACCTCATAGATGATATTAGATGGCGTAAAAAGAGTCTCTTCGCAAATAGAAATGAAACTTCAGTAATCTCCAGAGTGACAGGTTTCATTCAGTTTCACTGAGATTTTTCAAGTTGGAGCAAAAAGCTAGTGGTTATTAGGGGAAACTATCAACACGTTAACCAGAAATTTCAGTTCAGCAAAGTCTTTCAAGCTCTCTGTGTCTCCTGAAGCTGCATTAGCCCTCCGAGTCTGTCATCTGGCTAGAAAAAAAAAAAATCATTAAGTAGACATGTGGTCTAAAATACAGTTTACATCTCCTTCCCTTCCCACATGAGAAGGAGGCATTGCCCTTTGCCTCTTCTTTGATCTATTTTGCTTAAGCAGTGAATGCCCAAACTGACATGCTGCACTGAGAAACTGCTTATACACAGACAAATTGGAGTGTAATTCTGCTGTTTGTGGCATGTAGCTACCTACGTTTGCATCATCCCAGCAGCTGCACTGAGAAACTGCTTATACACAGACAAATTGGAGTGTAATTCTGCTGTTTGTGGCATGTAGCTACCTACGTTTGCATCATCCCAGCAGCCATTACACAAGATTCCAGCTATTAGCAAATCACATTACGTAGCTGCCTCCATGCAGCCGGTTAGTTTGGTTAACTCATCAGTCTAGATCTTTACCAAGAATTATATAGATAAGCAGAGTCTCTTATCACAGAATTCAGACTTTTGACTAGCGGCAAACTTTTCACCTCCATCTTCACATGGTGATAGTGATGACCTGAAGTAAGAAAAGCTGTCTCTCAAAGAAGAGAAAAAAACAGCAATACGTTCAGGGTTATTTTTTATGCTGTAGTATGTGAACCGTTTTCAATAAGCAAATAATTTCAGACTGACATATGGCCTTGCACAGAGCCACTATCTGATTCTACCAATGCCAGGTCTAATTGGTATTGGCCAATTCTAACTGCTAACAGAGCTGACAGTGGTTCCTCACCATTGCTACTACTAGTGGTGGTCCTTGCACAAGAAAAAAATAAATAAATAAAAGACTTTGCAGACTCCTGGTATAATTAATTCATACAGTTACAATTCATATCCAGCGTGTCCTTGAGCTAACTTCTGAATTCTCTAAAGTTTGAAATTATTTGAGAAGGTTAAAATAATACACAGGTGAATTAACTAGTTGTAAGTGGTGATTGTATGTAAAATTAGAGTTGCTACGTTGCTTGAGGAAATAGGAGGGTATATAAATATTTCCCCTTCTTTGCAGCATTTCGCATTGTCTGTAAAAGCACTCTTCTGCTGCAGTTCCTCTGAAACCAATTTTTCAGAAGCTGATTGTGCAGCATCTGATGTTTGGAGTGAAGTATATCAGTAACTTTTGTTTGTATTCCTATGTTCAGCCTTCTCTTGGAGTGAAGAAGCCAACTAAAGCCCTACTCTATGTCATACTGAGTCCTGTGGGCCCTTACTTTGCAAGTGGAAGTTTTAATCCAATATCCTTATGGGCAGATCCAAAATATGTAAGAGCCTGGAAAGGAGGAACAGGAGACTGCAAACTGGGAGGGTAGGAAAACTTGATTCTGCATTTCTTATGGAACTCACCAAAGAGATTTTTTTTTTGCTTTAGTAAAGTGTCTAATCCAGCATAAGATGTAAAGGTATTACATGTAGCAACTGAGCAAACAGTGTACTGTAACAAAGATTTCAAAGTTGTGCTTTGTGAATGTGTATACAATTCAGATGCCTGTTTCTGTTTGGATAGTACTACCAAGTGAGCTATTTGGAGAGAGATTTCTGCAGTATCTCAAGCCAGAGAACTAGAGCTGGGTGGTTTCTGTATAATACTTTAGCCATTCCCCTTGCAGAAGTTGACACTATCGCTTCTGTGATGCAGCATTCCGTAGAGTGGCCTGCTGCCCACTGGGCAATGCACTGCATTGACTGCTAAACTTTCTTAGCAAACTGTCCTGAGGAACATGAATGTTCCAGGGAAAGCATTAGACAATTACCTACGTGGACTTGACCATAATCTGTATTCTGTTGAATCAGGCAGAAGCCCTGGTTAGACAGAAAAACAATTGTTCATGTCCAAGTACTTGAGATGTTGTCAGAATGAAGCTGCTTAGGATTTGATTGGAACAAGCAGCTTTGGTATGGCTAAGCAAGTGACTAGATTATACATACCTGGTCTATGGTTTAAACAAAGCTTACTGCTTCTACCTAAGAGTTTCTTTTGTAGGCATGAAGTTAGCAGTCAAGTGCTGTTCAACCAAGCTAGTAGAATAATAAAATGGCAAAAAAAACCACGCCTTTTCTTCACTGAGTCTGATATTTTGAGACTTCTACTCTCTACTTGTGGGATTTGTTTGGTTTTACAAATACAATAATTGTTTCCTATGCATGCTTCATATTTAAGCTGTGAAGAAAGGAATACTTCAGAGTTGCTACAAACTTTATTTGAAATTGTGGCCTGGAAGTGAGAGCTTAATTTTGGTGTGGTCAGCAATGGAACTGCTGACTTGGAATTTTGATGGTTGTTGAACATCAGGATTGAAGGACTTTTTCCCCCTAGAGAGGCTACAGAGTAAACACATTATTTAGTTGGGTTCACCCTTTAGGCAGCATTTTAGGGAAACAGTTGCTACTCAAGGATATGGAGTTCATTGAGGTCCATCTGCAACGGGAGAGCTACTAGTTCTGCAAATGTCATTTACTAGAAAAGAAATCACTGGTGATTTTGTATTCCAAGAAGTTTATCTACCTATCTGTTCATCTGACCTATATAATATGAGGTAGATAGTTTTGTTCTGCTTTTCTAAAGCCATGGGATAGATGGGAATTGATGCACTCTCTCCAGGATTCCAACTGCTAAATATACTTAAAAACAAAAACTTTCCTAAAGTGTTCAGTTGCAATAAAAAGAACATCCAAAAAAATGGGACAGAAGATATTTTTAATCCACCATTTGGGTGGATATGGTTGAGCTGTTAATGCTGTTCAGACTGTCAAAATTTCAGGCTAGTAGATACAAAACGATCTAGTAAAATTCTAGTAAAATAAAATGAGAATATCTCAGGGACAAGCAGTGACTGTGCAGACTGCTTGCTCATAAGCCAGAGATGCTTTTGTGCACTGAATCTTACGCAGAAATGAGAAAATGAAAATGTGTTGTGGAAAGAAAATATCCAGCCAGATACTCATACCTGTTTGGTTTTTGCTTTTGTTTCTGCAAGGAATTATGGTTCTTCTATTTATGCCCAGCGAGAAGCCTTGGAATTAGGTTGCCAACAGGTTCTGTGGCTCTATGGAGAAGATCATCAAATAACTGAAGTTGGAACAATGAATCTGTTTCTCTACTGGATAAATGAAGATGGAGGTATAGTAACACAAAACATGAAGACTCTAACAGAGTGGATAGTTGGGACAGGTCCAGTTTAGACCTAGGAATGCTGGTGGATGACAGATTGACCATGAGCCAGCAATGTGCCCTTGTGGCCAAGAAAGCCAATGGTATCCTGGGGTGCATTAGGAAGAGTGTTGCCAGCAGGTGAAGGGAGGTGATCGTGCCCCTCTCCTCAGCCCTGGTGAGGTCTCATCTCGAGTCCTGTGTCCGGTTCTGGGCTCCCCAGGACAAGAGAGACATGGAACTACTGGAGAGAGTCCAGCCTAGGGCTATGAAGATGATCAGAGGGCTGGAGCATCTGCCCTATAAGGAACGGCTGCGAGAGCCTGGCCTCTTCAGCCTGGGGAAGAGAAGACTGAGGGGGGGATCTTATCAATGTGTACAAGTACTTGAAGGGAGGGTGTCAAGGGGACAGGGACAAACTCTTTTCAGTTGCCCCGTGTGACAGGACAAGAGGCAATGGGCAGAAATTGAAGCACAGGAAGTTCTGCCTGACTGTGAGGGGGAATTTCTTCCCTGTGAGAGTGACGGAGCAATAGAGCAGGTTGCCCAAAGAGGTTGTGGAGTCTCCTTCTCTGGAGATCTTCAAGGCCCACCTGGACGCAACCCTGTCTAACATGCTCTAGGTGACCCTGCTGAGTGGGGAGGTTGGACTAGATGATCTCCAGAGGTCCCTTCCAACCTTACTGATTCTATGATTCTGTGACAACAAAGCAGGTGTTCGTGTTTTATGAATGAGGCCTCTAGAAGCTACGTTGTGGTCCAAAGAATGACAACTAGCATTGCTTTTACTTTTCATGTTAGTAGGATATAATCCACAGGTACTTCTGCTCATAATCCACAAAATGATTATTAGGGTGCAGATCATAAACTTCAATTAAAGATAGTTATTTAACGAAGGGAAAGCCTCTTCACATCTGAAAACTAGTAGGTGACTATTTGTCATGCCATTCTAGAAGAGGAGACCCTGGAGCAGCTGTGTGCACTGCCTGCCCATAACGTGCTAATCTGCAGGGCCAGTCCACATGCTTACATGGATAGGGTCTGGCAATGTAAGGGTTCACACTGTATGTTTGCTGTCAACTCTGGCAGCACCTTTGGTCTGGAGGGAAGCATTGGGTCAGAACAGTACAGAGGTACTAAAGACACCTTATGGCTGTGTAACTTCACGCTCTGTGGCTTTGAGCATGGGTGGTTCCCATCATCACTTTCCTACAGGCCATATGTTCCTGAAATGTGACCAAAAGTATTTCAGCATCCAACTGATGAAGCAGTCAGCTCTTCCTTTGAAGGATTTGAAGTCCTGTCCAATGGAGGGAGAGGAGAACACATCAGTCAGCCTTCCATATCACTTATGGTGACATGATGCTTTGAAGATACACTATCATTTTTAAAGCTACTTTTTGCTCCTTGGACCTGCAGTCATCTATGATCATATATATGTTGCGTGGAAAACAATCTAGTTAATGAGCAGCCAGCTAGTTAAGCTTCTCAGAAACACCCTAGGGACCTGCAAATACACAATAATTAAGAAGTGATAGCTGCATTTAAGTAATGATTCAGAAAAGTACATGGGTTTGCGTCCTTACAGAATTGAGCCAATGTATATGGAAGTGAATGGAAGGATGTTCCTTGACTTTCATGAGTGCTGGCCCACACACAGCACTCTGTAAAAATTAAGTGTTGTTGACTTGTGTATGGCAGAGAATGCAGAGTTCAGACTGATGATTTAATCATAGTGCCATAGGTAGGCTTGAAAATTGGCATTTTTCTTACAGTGCTTAGCTGCAGTACAGTGGCAGCATTCTGTGGGAACAGCAGTGTGCTTTGGATGTGTTTATATTCAGGGCACAGTAATGGGAGTCCAGATACTTGATTCCTGTTTTCAGTTTCATTTCTTGTTCTTGTATGAAATCTTTACTGCTTCTGCAAAATCAGCGATGATAATTCTTCAGTGTGGAATGAGTCTTTGAAGTTCCATGAATGAAACTATAAATATGAAAAATGTTATTGTTGTTGCAGCAGCAATGGATTTGTCAGTGTAGCTAGATGGACAAATTTACTCCTTCTGTAACTTTACTAGAGAGACATGAAAATAGATTTTGGTTCCTTCTGCCCAGGGAAAGGACACTGAAGGGGGGACATAATTGGAATTCAGTGTTCTCATTGTACTTAAACCAGGAATATACTGGAATTGTCCAGCTGCAGCACCATACTGTTCCAAAGATCTGCCAATCACTGTGTTACCAGTGCGCTATTGAATAGTACTATTGTGAGGTGGCGGTAGCAAACAACTTGTAATTCATGCCACCCAAGCTACTGTATACTGATAGACCTGCCGTTTCACACGACATAGTCATTAGCATCACTGGAGCGCTCTGTTATCTCCCAGTGTATTGGTTAATGCTCAGTTTGTGGTCACTTTGGTTAAGAATTGCTCTTGTTACCAAGAAGGTTAAACATGTGCCATCACATACGTGCCTATGGCCTTACAGTAGGATTTAGAATGTGCTTGCCATTATATTCTGCCATTTCACAAAGGATATTTAGGCTATGCTTTTGTTTTGTTTTGTTAGGGAAATACAGTAGCTGAGAGTGATCTAACATAGAAATAGTGAGGCATAAATTGCAGATCATAATAAAAAGGAAAATGCCCTTCTTTGTGTGTTCAGAGGTCGCTGCAGAGCGCTATGTGAACATGCTCTACTTGGTTTATAACAAACCAGAGACACAACTCAGTGAAGTCTAGACTAACGGACATCCATGCTTCCAGTGACAAAAAATTTCTCCTAAAAGCCTATATATCATAAGCATCATGACTAAACATGTCATGTTTTTGTCTTGGACAGCAGAAGAAACCTGGAAATATACCTTGTTTCTAACGTTGAGGAGGGAGTTAAGGAGGAAACTACTCATTCTGTGGTAAACTGATATGACATGCTATATGCTAGGCTTTTATCCCTGCTGCTGCTCGTGCTGAGAATTATGATATGGCCAAATCTGGATCACTGCTGTTGCATAAGTAAAGGAGGGTGGTATTTCATTCATGAAATGCTATTTTCAAAAGTGCAAATCTGGAGAGTGACAAATGGTAGGAGTGGTTTATGTTCACAAAGTGAAAATTTTTATCACCCTGAAGTCCCTTCCACCTGCCTCTTTAGAGTACGTAACAATCCCAAGAGGCTGTTAACATTGAAACCCTTGTTTCCTTTAATAATATCTGTTCTTGTGCATAGAATATAGACTTGACTTTGTGGAAAGCCTTAAAATTTAAACATATGGCCAACTTGAAAGTTGTTGACTATGAAATCTGTGTGTATTTTCCAAAAATTCAGTGTCTTGAGAGTGATTTGGAACCATCTGGGCTCTGTTTCTTGCTTTACTCTTAAGGCATTTTGAATACCCCACAGGCATTAGTTAATATTTGCATGCTGTTATTAAAATGGGAATTAATAGTGCCAATTTCCAAACAGCTTACATAAGGTTAAATACTTGAAAAACTTCTTTCAGGTAAATGTCAGGCAAGTAGGCAAAATGTTCTGGAGACGAAGGATCATTTGTGGTGTGGGAGTATGTTGTACAGGTAGACTACAAGTAAAATACTGATTGCACCTTATGTTGTAACAGAAACTGGTAGCAAGAGCATGGAAGGGGAGCAGCAGATGAATGAAGTGACAAAAGAAGGAAGGGAGGGAAAACTAATTGAACAAAGTAAATTGGAAAAAAAGGCAAAGACTGAGAGTGATTGCATGAGGAAAAGGTAAGAAGAAAAGTCTGAGGGAAGAAATGAGGAGAAAGAGATAAAAAGGAGCATAACAAACTGGGAGAGGAAGTCAGATATAATGGTGAAATTAGGGTTTCCTGGGTTCTCCTTGATCCTGAAATTTATTTATGTCTGTTACCATTTTTGTAAAATATATTTTGGTGAATTTTTCAGCATTGTTATAATCTGACAAGTGCTGAAGGCATCCCATCAGTGAAATGTTATCTGTTGTGTGTTCATAAATAGAGGTGTACAAAAACAGAGGCTTAGTAAAATGCAAAACCTCATTCGAACAATTCCTTAAAAGTCTCTCAGAGAGTCTGATTGTTAGGACATGCCTGTACAGTACCTGGTGCAATTGGCATTGGATTGAAGGTGCCTTAATAAATAATAACAGTAATCAAGTGAAGAGAATCCCTGAAATTTTCTTTCAAATGTTTTTTCCTCCTCTTTGCTACTATAAAAGCTAGGGCTCTTAGCCTATCAAAGTAGTTCAGAAGGCAATTGGAATCTGTGAGCTCACAGTCTGCTTTCCTGGAGATGGACACACTGATGTCGTATGGAGCCAGGTTTGGCATCAGTTCACAAAGGGAATGAGCTTGCTGGCATGCTGTGTTGTATAGCATTATCATCTCTGCTGGGTACCAAGGGGAGCAGATGTTCTTTAGGTGGCCCCAGGCTGGTAAGCATCATATGTACATTTGACAAAATTCTGCAACAGCAGGCTGTTTAAAACATTTTGAGACTCCTATGTTCTGTCTACTCAATGCTGTTTGGCATCCGGTCTGGCCTGGCACCTTTTCAAAGTATCCCAAAGCAGTTAATACATGTTGTTGAGCTTAAACAGGTCCAGGCCGATATTTGTGGCAAAATCACCAGAGAAAATAGTATCCAGTACATTGTCACAAACTGTGGTATTAAAGCCCACATTATTTCAAGTTTTCTGTTAAAAGAAGGAGAGTACCCATATATGACTGAGTCTAAGCGGTCCAAAGTTAGCAAATGCAGAACACCAGGTTTTCAGTGTTCAGAATCAGGTGGGACCTGAGACTCATGAAAGTTTTTAAGTCCTCTTCTTCTGATAGTTGTGCCAGAACTAAGACCAGACAGGCTTCACAATTGGGAATGAAGAGCTTCGTGTTTGATGCTAGACAGACTCCAAAAAAGAAAAGCTGTTGTTCTGACTGTATGAGAAAGAAGTAGATTGCTGTGCTTAGAAATCTATGATAGGTTCAGGAATAGCCACTTCTGGTTAGTCAACCCTAAGCAGAATAGATATAGGCTGTTTCAGATGTTTCTGCTGTAGGAGATGTAATGAATAGTTTCCATTCATTATCCTCATTTTCCTCCATGTAACTGCAGCTCTGAAAGTCCTCTCTTGCTGAGCTGGAGAGAGCCCATGCTGTCATTAGAATGGGGCTGTGTATGTGCTGGCCGGCAGGCAGTGTTTGTGCACTGATTATCTAGTTGACTGTTGTCATGGAGTGTTCAGCAGCTAAGTTCAGCCTGCTCTCTCTCCATGCAAGGGTAAATAGCATTTTTCTGTCTTCTATCCAGCTGCCAATTTTCACAAGACTTACAGAAACTTTCTTGAGACAACTTACTCCGTTGGGACTGTGGGTTCAGTGATCATTTGCAGGGAGGAATAAGGGGAACAGAATGACAGCATGAACATATGTATCTTGTTCTTTTATGTCACCTAGTTAAAAACAAATCAAAAACCACGATGGTTTATGGATTTAATGAGCAGGATAATATCTTTTTAAGATCAACAAAGATAATAGATTCTTACTGGAAAGAGAAAAGAGCAAAAAAATGTGAAGAAAATGACTGAAAGACTCGCTGACTTTGGATGCCTTTACCTCAGTGAAAATCTGGAACTGGCTTAAAGAGCCTGGTTGTCAGAAAGAGTAAATGTTAAATTTTCTCTGATAATGGAAACGACTGTGTGTGCTATGCAATGCATGCTTTAAGGTGGTTTAAGATGAAGACATCTAACCTCAGAGTTGCTGATTTATTGAAAAGGTCAGATAGAAGAAGAAAGACTTTTTTCTTATAACTTTCTTCTGTGTTGTGATTTAATCATTTACCAAGTATGAATTACCATTTGTCTACTGTTCCATTAGTTATGTTAGATAAACACTTACCTAGTATTATTTTTTTAAAAAACAATCAAACAAACACTGGCTGACAAAATCAATCTTATCATTAGATAGACTATTTGAATTGTGGGTGATTTTGGAGTTTTATTAAGGCTGTTGTTTTGGAGCAAGGAGAAAATGAGAGAAAAAAGCTTGTCTAGAATAAGGCAAATGATCATGAAGCAGGTATCCTTTTCAAGGTGCCCATTTGGCAAAGTTTTCACATCTGTTTTGCTTGTTTACAGTAAATGAGCCTCAAAATTCCTGGCAAACGTTTCATATTAATGCTAGGAGGTAGGTATACTACTCTATATATCTAAGTTAGTAAAGCACTTCAGACAAATTCTTTTTCTGTCCTGACATTGTAAGGGATAGCTTTCCTTTATGGCTCTCCATTATGAATTTGAAGATTGAGCCATTTAGTAGTTCCCTGTAGTTACACAGTGAATTCGTAATATAATTGGGAATAAGACCTAGTATTAGGTTTGAAACATGTGTTTATTAATGTATTAAATCTATTTCTTCCTCATCCATTCAGGTGTACTCAGAATGTTCCAAACACTCGAAATCTTAATGGAATTGAATATGTGCAATTTGCAGAACTCTAACAAGTGTTGCATCTCATAGTAGGGAACATTTCTGATACCATTTAACTCCTTTTTGATTTTCATGTTAGTTAACAACAACAACAAAAATCTTAGGTTTTTATTCATCTTGCATTTGACAGAAGATGAACTGGCAACCCCACCTTTAGATGGCATCATACTTCCAGGAGTGACAAGACAAAGCATTTTGGATCTGGCATGCAGCTGGGTGAGTGTTTTGACCTTGGTAACAACAGTTGTATTATAAGCATTTATGAAAGTAAGTCATCCCTGGTGTACAATAGCTTGAAGTTCAACTGATCTGGAAAAAAATCTCTTCAACTAAATGAGAACTAAGGGAGCATGTTAATTCATAGATACTCAGCAATGTCATCAAAAATACATACCTGTCACCCAGAACAATACCAAGCTTGTTTATGTAGATCTGTACAGTATTTAATATGAAAATTCTCATCAAATTAGTATTGTTAAATTCTATTTTCCACTGGTACCAACAACACAAAGTAAGGAAACAAACATTTACCATGCATGACCACAACTATACTTTAGTCATAATTTCCCTATTTCTCCACTCAGTTCTCATGGTTCCATCCTTATTTCGTAACAACTAGCGTGTAGCCTAAAATCCAGTCAGAGTTTTAGTCTTCTGTCTGCATGCAGATTCCAGTTCTGTAATGTATCCATAGAAGCACTTACTTGGACCCTTGAAAGGACTACCTCGTATCTTGAAATGTGGGGAATTGTTCACTCTGCCTGTACAGCATTCAAAGGTTTGATTGCAGCTTGGATAAGAATACCACACTGCCAAAAGTACACCTAGCCCAGGATCCTGTCTCCTGCTTCTGGCCAGGCTGATGCTTAGGGAGGAGTAAGGCAAGCTTGTGTGATCTTTTCCCCAGTATTCATTCAGCTTCCAGCCACCTATAGCTGAAAGACATCCTGAAGTAGAATTCACAATTACATCACTTGAATCCAACTGGTAGTAAAAAGAGCTATACATGAGCCTCAGTGGAGTACACACGACGTCATATCTGCTTTAGAGGAAAGACAGATATTCCCAAATGCTAGGGTTTCTTAGCAGGATAACAGATATCAGACTCTCACCTCTCTATTCTTCCTCTTGAATAAATTTTTCTACTCTTACAAAGGTTATTCTGTTTTTCCTGACCTCCATCACCTTATTTATCTGAAACCCTTGCTTGCTCAGCGTTTCTGCGTGTCCAGAACCAACCATATTCTCTGCTCTCTTGAGAACCTCTGATCCATATTAAAAAGCTGGTTTATAATACAAGGGCTAAGTTTTAGTTTGGCTTGATAGGACAGTGAAATCCACATAAATTTGTGTAATGAAAATGTAAAAATTAGATGTTTATATTTGTTCTTGAAACATCTCCCCTCAGTCAGCTGCTATGCATTCACCATATAGAGAAGGTAAAATCCCCTTTGTTATGACTGTGTTCAGTGTGGATTGCTTTACTCACACTTGAAGTACAGTTAACTTTTGTATTTAACAGTTGTGTGCAGGCTGGAGTGAGAGATCTCGGGAGGGATTAAAGAAACGTACAGGACCTGATTGACATTGCATGTGTAATTAAGAGAATATGTTTTGCCTAGGAGTTGCCAGAGAATTGAATGTAAAGAGCTCTCGTACAAAATGGAATCATTTTTGTACAAACTTCAGTATGCTAGTGCAGTAGTCAGACTCTGTGTCACATAATAAATTCTACTGTGTTATTCTGTAATACATATTGAGGTTCACTACCAAAATGGAGAAAAGAATGCCACATAATCAGTAATCAGCATTATATCTGACAAATCCTTGGTTTTCCTTGAAGGTCAATCTTTTGATTAGGGTTTATTTTGCATGATACTGTGAGGTTTGAAAAGATTATAGCCCAAATTTGGCTGTTTGCAGCTGGACTAATTAAAAATACTATATAGTTCTATTAAAGATGTTTAAACTATGTTTAAACAGTTTTTATATTCTTTTATATTGTAAGAATATTGTATATTCTTACAGTTTTTATATTTGATTCTTTCTGGGTAGGGGGAATTTAAAGTATCTGAGCGATACATTACCATGAGTGACCTGACAGCTGCTTTGGAAGAGAACAGAGTGAAGGAGATGTTTGGTGCTGGAACAGCTTGTGTCGTATGTCCCATCTCTAAGATATTATATAAGGGCAAGGTAGGAAAATGTTTCTTACTCTTCTTTTCAGAATATTCTTAAAGTTAATTGTAACTGGAGAAAAAAGAACATGTGAGCTAGAAAAGGAATCCCTGCGCTTCGAGGGTCATTATGCTGCTTGAGGGTCCTGGAGGGGTGAACAGTGTCAGTATGTTGTCTGCTAAGTGAGTTACCAGTATGTTGTTGGAAGAAAAATTTGCCTCATCTTTCGTATTTCGTTAAAACTTACAAAATCACAATTCCTGAAAGCAAAAATACTAGCTCCCTGTCTTTTTTAAGGGAGAAAAAAGAAGGGGGGGGGGCCTGGAGAATGTATTTATTTTATTGATTTTTTTTCAAAAATATAAGTCTTATGAGATAGATGAGGAGAGATTTCTTAGTCACTGCATTCTTTCCTCTAGTTTATCTCTTCTTCTTGACCACTCATTGCAGGGAAGCCAGCTCTGATCGAAGAGCTGTTTCAGAAGGCTGCATAGCAGCTTCCACCTGCTTTACACCATCTGGAAGATTTCTTCTGCACAGGTGGAATTCCACAGGGCATTTCTTCAGCCCATTAAGCCAACTTACTAAACACAAAGTTAATTCAAAAGGCTGGGGAATTACAACTGGATATCTAAATGTGCATTAAATAGGACAAGCATAGTAAATGCATGGACTTCTTGAATACTTCTTGAATTAATTAGATTGAATAAATGTATTGATGGTATCATGTACAAGGATAATATGAGAGAAATTAAGGTGCTGAGTATTGATAAATACAATAAATGTACTTTCTGTATTTCTACACAATATACTCTGAGATGGAATATTGTATGCTACTGGTATGCTCTTGCCTCTACTATTTACTCTCTGTTTCAGACAAATCTTTTGGAAGGCTTAGATTGGCATTTCTTTAAAAACAGCATAACAATACAACTAATTTAACTTTCTACTCACTTAGCATGAACTTCTGTGAAAAAATGTTACAACAATCCTTGCCTGCATGTAAGGAGGGCTAGAAGGCTTGATTGATATTTATTAGATATTTATTAAAATGCTTGGTGATGCTAAGGTATTTGTACATACATAAAACTATTATTTCATGGTATGTTATCCTCTCCCTCCTCTCTCTGAATTCAATGTTAGCATTTACATATTCCAACTATGGAGAATGGACCTCAGTTAGCAACCCGTTTCCTGAATAAGCTGAGTGATATCCAGGTAAGATGTTTCCTCTTCTTTAACAAGATAAAATAATTTGAAAAGAGTAATAAAACACTGAAAAAAAATTTCAGTAACAGTGCTCTAGACATAGTAATATTGGCATTTGTGTTCGATGTGGTTATTTTAATTTATCAATGCTTTTTTATCACAAGGAAGTATGATACAGAGGGAGGGTGATGCATTTTTTCCCCTGTTTATCTTGCAACCTGAATGAGAGTTGAAGATATTACTATTACCAGTCAAATTCAGTACAGTTATTACAAGTTCCTTTTTAAGGAGAAAAGAATAGATGAAGCCTCTTAAAAACCAAAATCACAGATGAATATAGCTAACCAATAAACAGATGTGTAGAGTAGTAGGCACAGACTGGGAACAGCCAACTAACCACTATTTCTGATTCTCAGCACCTTTCCAATTGCATGGTTAGTTCTTGTTCTTGATACAGTTCCTTCCTCTGAGGTTTGCTAAATGTTAAAGTCTATTTGGAATATATGCTTGACCTCTGTATCTGGGCTTAGGATCAGTACCATTTCAGTTACCATCAATGGGCAGAACATGATGGCCCTCCTTATTTTAGTTGCTTTTTTTTCTCTGCCTTTTTTTAAGGGTAGTTAATGGTGTGAGGGATTTGGGGATAGGACCCAAATATTGACAAATTACAAGCCCCTTTATTTAGGATTTGATAGTAGTAGCTGTTTGGCAGTTTCATCATGATTTCTTCAAGTCTGTTAGTTAGTGCCCTACATTCGTAGCTTTTGACTGAAGGAGCTTACTAGATTTGGTGCTAAAAATTTTATCTTCCTGCTGGTAAGCCCATATGAAACTTCTTGAAATGTTGTGAGGTGACCTGCAGCAGTGGCAACTGTATGAATCCCTTAAAGCAATCAGAACTTTTTAAGAAAGAGTCTTTAAAATGTATTTTTTTCTATTCTGCAGACCCTTCACTAGTCTATAATAAGAATCTGACACAGAGTTCTTGAACTGAGACCCCAATTAAAAATCACTCATGAATTGTGGTCTATTACCTTTTATTGATCCCATAATGAGCAAGCTGATTTCTGTAATGTGAGATTGCATTATTATTTGTTCAGTGGGTTCTGCTGTAGTGTAGTCCTAATGAAAACGCAATGAATAGCAATGGATTCATTCTTCATTGCTTAATTCAAATAGGATACACTAGTCTTGGACAAGGGGAAGTCAGGCATTTCAGTGGTCCTTCTGGATTCTTACTTCTCTGCGTATTTCCAGCTTTCACAACCACTGGCCTTCAGCACATCCACTTCTTTAGGATTTTTAACTCAAAGAATCCACTAAGGCCAATTGGCTGTTCTTCAGCAGGAGGATGCCATGAGATAACTGTCTCTTGTTCCTTAGAATAATGTTGGCCATTACTGGCTACAACACAAGGAGGAAAGAAGTTCTGGTATTCTGTTACCTTTGTGTTGGTGGCTGGCCCAACTTCCATGGGGACAAAGTGGGACATCCCTCGTGCCACATTTCTCTGGTTTCAGCTGTGCCAACTGTAGTAGTTCAGGATCTGGGCCCTCTCTTCAAATAGCAAGATTGACAGCTGGGAAGAAGTGTAGACATCTTAAATATTTTGTTTATTTGTTGAGATGAGGTAGTGGTTTTATCTTCTCTGTTCCCAAATCATTTACCTGTAATATCTACATCCTCTTGCCTTTTTGGGAATACATAATTGCCTTTCTACGTCATGTACAGCAGTTTCATTTCATTTTTTTCATCCCAAATGGCTGATACGTATATCTTGAATCGCTGCATGGATCACTTTATTTTTCTTGTTATAATATGACCAGTTTTGTTTCAGGGACAGTCTATACTGATATTTTGCAAATACATTTTTCATTGCGATACATATTAATGATTATAACGCACATTTCAGAAGATCTTACCAGTTTTCTTTTTTCTTTTTTTTTTTTTAATCCCTGTCTAACATGCTCTAGGTGACTCTGCTGAGCAGGGAGGTTGGACTAGATGATCTCCAGAGGTCCCTTCCAACCTTACTGATTCTATGATTCTATTCTATGATTCTTTCTATGATTCTTTGCTCTTTTTTAAATCTGTCTTGTTAATGTGTCAGGGATCTGTATTTAATGTCTAAAAGCACTCATGTAACCCCTGTATTACTTTCTGATGCCAAGATGATGCTTTATGTGTTAGGACCTTCAGCAATTTATGGTCAGTTTCTGTCTCAACTGATGACTTTTTCCAGTTGCAGTCATGAAACAGTGCTGCATCAGAAAGAGTTGAGGCCAGTTCCTAGTTCCTTCTTGTAGAACATTGTCTGGGAGGATATTGTGAAACAAACTTTAGTGGTTCATTTCACAAGTTGAGCACCTTCTCTAGAAGAATGGCTTATTAATTCCAGTAGCTCTGTTTCAGATGACAACACTGGAATATGGGTATTTATCCCTTAGCCAATAGATAATGAATGGGCTGTCAAGACAAGATCATTTAGCCTGCTCCCCCTAAAACAAAGCAGCTAAGGATTATTTTCCTTGGCTCTCTTTGCCTTACAATTGTGCATACAGAATTGAATGTACTTAGCATGTACTTATTAGTTGCACTCCAATAATAAATTCAGCACTCCTGGAAAGTGCTGGACTACTATGTGTATATTCACTTTTTGGAGTTTCTTCCTTCTTTAATAAAGCCAAGAAAGCTTGAAGTCTTCATCATTAGGAACATAGTTTTCAAAGAGAATGATGGCTAGTTCCCCTTTAAGAGTCAATCAATGGCTATGGGATGTGTTTCTCTACTTTCCTATTTGTGACTGTAGATTGTCATACAGAAAACAATGCAGTAACATACACGATGGAGTATATAGTATCATGAAATGTCAAGGGAGTTTTCAGGAACTTTCAGGAAGAAAAAAAGATCTCTTTGCAGTATCATTGGAATACTGTCATATTGTTTGGATTATCTGAGACTATTAAGCCAAAATGTGTGCCTGTTCTTAAGAATAAAATGTTTTGTAAATTATAGCCAGCTGCAGCTTTGATCTCTCTACTGTGACGTTGCCTGAATTAAGGCATTTTGTGTTCAGTAATGGACATACTTGATATATTAAATCTACCTTTGTATTTGATATCCATTTCATTTTCAATAATGGACATTCATAAGACAGTAATAATTTTCAGTATCCACCCTTTGTCCTTCATTTGAACCTGTGGCTGAGAGATGCAAGGCTCCATATCCAGTAACATTATACTGATTCCCTTGTGTACAACACATACTTGTTTAACATTTTCGGATTATCTTGATTATTGTGTTTCCAAGTCTGTTTTCCCACTGCTCATTGTTTTTTGCAAGTTTTCTGTGTTCAACAGGATTTCTCTAGATTTGAGCAGCTGTTCAGAAGGAATTAGAGCTAGAGTGACAAATTAGAAACTCTTGGGCAGAACTGATTCCATTTCTCATGGCAGTTGAGAAAGACGGTAGTAATACTGCAGTATAGATTTCCCTTCCTATCACTGATTGGAAATCATGATTATTAAAGGCTGATAAAAGATTTTTGATGAAATAATTTGTTGTATACGGTAATGGTGTTCTTAGGAATGAATTAGTCATAGAACACTATCTTCTATGACTGCTTGAGTTAGAAGACTTAGAGATGACATTCTTTTCTCTGGAAATACACTCATTAAAATATGAATCAGATAATTTCATAGTTTTACATTCTGTAAGTTGAGAATAAACAAGCTTTTGCTGTACCCTTTAAAGTGTAGGTCAGAATACACCTTGGAAGGTATGGATAAAAGGTAAAATATACTGTGAGAGTATAAAATACATTTAAACAGAGCAGTCAAGACAAGGAGCGCTAAACAGATATTTAGTCGGAAGCCCTACCTTTCTCAAAGTCACACAGTCTAAATGGGCTGGCCAGTGTAAAACAGCAGGGGAAGAAAAGGATATGTTAAATTTTACAAAGCAGAACCTGTAGGATAAAAAAAAAAAAAAAAAAAAAAAAAAAAGACTAGCCTAAGGAGGCCACAAAATCTATGACAAAGACAAAAGGAAACAGAATCTGCTTTTATTTCCAAAATGAAAATCTTGATTGTAGTATAACGTCTATCTTCATTCCCCAATTAATTCTACAAGTAATTCAAACAGTAGTCAAATGGCAACTCAGACCAGCCTTTGAGATTTCTGAAATTTTGGATTGTTATGTTAGTTTTCAGTTCTGCATTTTGTGTTTCCTGTGCTAACTGAGTTTTAAGTGCTTTGTTTTTAAACACGATGAAAAGCACAGGCCAACTGAACTTCATTCCTTTGTGATTCCAGAAATGTGTTTTTCTGACTCATCCTAATTTGGATTTGTTGTGCTTTTCCTGCTTTTTTGTACCTTTATCACTTTCTCTGCTGATGCAGAATCTGGATAAGAAGAGCTTCCTTTTATCCTCTCTAGAGAGATCATTATCAACTGATCTTTTCAGCCTACAGGAGATCTCTAAAAACAGTTCTTTATTCATTGCTGAAGAATTTTTTCAAGTTCCCTGAACATGGTACTATGAGGGGAAGGGCCCCCAACTTACATCTGCTGCTCTTCTCTGTCCACCTGTACTTCACTTACATACTTGAGCCATATGTGTGTGTTTTGGGGCTCTCAGGAGCATTATTTACAGGGCTGGTGACAAAGAGCTTTAGAACACAGGGTCAGTTTAAGAGCCAAAGATGCTATCTTGGGACTGTATCCTCCCGTGGAAGGGATAGAGCTCCTTGTGGTAGGTCTTTTCCATTCTAAATGGTAATACTGTTGGATTGTGTATGGAAAGAAGACCTCTTTTATTTGGATTACAGTTTTCTCTATTTGTACTCTGTGGTATTTGTGATTGGTTTTATTTCACTTATTAGCTTCATTCAATCAGAATGTTGTAATGAAAGACCACCTTGAAAAATAAACAAATATGTGTGTTTATTGGAGCTTGAGCAGGGGCATACTTAGAAATTAATTAGTGAATTGAGCACAAGGAATAACCATATTGAATTGATGGAAAGCTCCAGCAAAGCAGGACTAATTTATATCATCTCCAGGGAGAATCAGTATCACCCCTTCCCAGTGTACTCATCGAAGACGGATAAAACTTCTTGCTGTCTTTAAACTTTGCTACAAAACAAAACATAAATAAAGGCATAAAAAAATAATGTAAGCTATTATCAAAGTGGGGATGTGAATCTTACTGAGGACAGACTTAAGAAGTTATCGTAATTATTTGTGCACCTTTACTTTTAACTTTTAGTCTTAAAGTCCATTTTTGCTTTGTTTCAGTATGGAAGAGAGGACAGCAGTTGGGCAGTGCTGGTGTCATGAAGGTGGAAGAATTCAGACCCTCCAGAGAGAACGAACATGAATAATGACAACTTCTGTAGTGCCTGTGCGTAGCGTAGTTTCTGTATCACTTTGCTCCCCTGAGTGATTGTTTCCACAGTCCAGGGAATGTGAACACAATCATTTTTTATTTCTACTGTAATCCTGTTAGTAGAAGCCTAGCTTCTTGGTAGAGGTGCTAGATATTAGCAATAGGACTTGTAATGGTTCTCTTAGTGCCTCCTTTTGTCTTATGTACAGACCAAAAACTTGTAAAATGCTCTTCAACTACTCTTCAGTTTGTTTGTTTGTTTGTTTAAACTGCCTCCTCAGCAGAACAGGTTGCCATGTAACACAAAGGCATTGCCTATTTATTGGGCCTAGGGTTCAATTGACATTATTTTGCCTGTTACTCTGTGCCCAGGAAAAAATTAAGTTGAGCCACACACTCTTTCGCTTTATACTCTGCTGTGTGGGAGATTCCTGAGTTTGCAGAGCCTTCCAGATCCCCTCCTTCATATTCTGTCAACTAACAGCTCTGTCCTTTAGTCCAAAATGCTCTGAATGGATCAAGCCTGATTACGTATTCTGTTGGCCTACTGCTTTTCCCTCTATGGAGATGAGCAGTGGATGCTTGAGCAGGGCACGCCTCTCTAATCATTGAATACATCCTCCCACATGCTCTTCAGGGCTGGACCATGCTATGCTGAGGCACGAATCAGCCTCCTTTGGCCCAGCACAGAGCTGGGAGCTGCTGATACAGTTTTGCCTTCTGGATGAATGTCTAGAAATAAGATCAGGCCCCTGTGGCTGTGAAGGTTGAACCACCCTTTATTTGGACAAACTGAGAGCAAGCAAGCCTTTGGAGTGAGGATGGATTAAAAGAAATTTCCTTCTATATCCAGCCACCTAATTTGGATCAGCAAAACATTTTCTCATCCCCTTCACCACTCATGGACTCACAGAGGCTGGTTACATTCCTTAGTGTGACCTTTCTGTTTAAGGAACAAGCTGTACTGTCAGCAGGAAATACCTAGCACAAGAAAGAAGGAGATTTCATTCAAATGCTGTTTGCAGTTTAAGCACTTACTTCTTCATGTGCCACTACACACTCACATGCCATCTTGGTATCATTTGGAAGCAATATAAAGCATGTAGCCTACAGTTAGGGAAATAATAACTTCTGCAAAATGTCATTAACAAACATACTGTAATATTTATTAGCTTTCTGCTATTGCACATAGCTTTGTCAAACAGCTTTAAGATGTCTTTAGCCAAAAAGGATCACCATATTGTGTATCAATGTTCCAAAGTGCTACTTCAGCATGAAGCTGGTGGAACTTCATTGACACTAATGGAATCCTATAAGAAATAAGTGAAGCATTTATCGCCATAGTGTACAGTAGAGATGCACCAGTATTAAGGGAAATAATTAGCACTTTAAAAAAAAACTACTCAGTAGTATCTCTCCTATTCTTTCTCACAATCCTTAGTTGTTATTGGCATTTGTTAACGTAGTTTAAAAAGGCAAAGTATCATTTCATCCATGCCTTATGCAACTGCTGAAAAGTAGCCATATGGCTGTCCTGTTCATTCTGGACAGATTTTAAAGACAAATATTACTTAGTTCTTAGTTCTTAGAAACATTAGTTTCTTTCCATCCCTCAAATGATGACTTTACTATCTTTTACTGCCGTCCAATCTTATTATTTTAACGAAGAACAGTTGAAGGTTCTATCTAACAATGTAACCATTGTTAAAATGTGTTGGACAGTTTTCTCTTTAGAATGCATTTGCAAGCACAAAATGCAGTTTCATTTACAGTAGCAGTAGTACTGTGTATCTGCTCTTCTTACCATTTGAATCTGTGTTGTATTCTGGTCTGTGTTCAGTATCTTATTATATTTTATAAGCTGCTGGTAGTCTTTTTTCTTTCATAAGATGGGTGGAAAAATTAATATCAGGAATATGTCAAGATGCGGTCTGAGGTAGAGAGTTTTTTCTATTGAGGCAAGTTCCATAACTAAAGAGTGCCTTGAACCAGCGTGTCCATGGCATGGAGCTCTTCAAAGATTGTGTAATGAGAAACCATATGTGGCTTCCTGTTAGTGAACTATGTAATCTGTTCCCTTATGTTCAGCTTATATTTAGCAGCAAAGGAAAGGTGGAAATACTGAAATGCTGCATGGGAAACTGGATGTATGATCCTCAACATCTCAAGATGTTAATAGAGTTAAGAAGTCTTGTATATCAAAAGTCCCCATGAGAGTGTCAGTATACAAGAGCTAATCTAATCCCTAGTCAGAATGAATAATGGCAAGTTAGAACAATTATTTGATTGTGGCGTAGAATCTAAAAGTTGTGTAAAATTCTTCTCACATTGGATGCAATTAATTTAATGTGCAGAAACAAGGTTGTTTTATTGATTGTGGTTTGCACTGTTTCCAATACTGACCAGAGATAAACCTCTCCTTTCACTGCACTTCCTGAACTAATAGAGACTTCAAAATTTTAAGTGTTTACACTGCAGTGACCCACAGAAATCTCTAGATGTTTCCAGCAGAGTAGAATGAAAAGATTGAGTGTGTGTGCAGTCAACTGTTGCCTTTAACACCCTAGTTAATTGCTTTACTCTAGCTGTGTCAACTCAGAGTTGTGCTTCTTTCTAAATGAGATCCATGTGAATAGGCTCTAGATTTTAAATATTGACACCTAAATAAGGTAGCTGTCAGGTCTGTATAATACAGCAAATTCTTATTGAATGGAGTCCTACTGTGTGTTCTGTCACTGTTTTTTATCTTGTTAACCAAAGGAAAGAAATGATGTTTGTAAATAATAGTGAGTATTTGATATTGCATTCTCCCTATTTTAGTCTTCAAAATTTAGGAGGGAATTGTGGTATTCCCTGAGCTGCTAATTGTAAAAGAACATCTGCACATCTCTTTTCTATGTGGCCTATTGGTTTAATTGCAGCAGATTTACATAGAAAGGGTATGATACGTCATAACTAGGCAATTATCCATTCTTCATCACTTAGTTATGGTTCTGCTAATTGATCACTTAAGACATAAGATAGTCTAGCATTAGGAACATTTGAGACTGTTCAGAAAAGATCAACAAATTAATACTGTTGTGTGATATTTGCATAATTGGCTGCAATTATTTAATGTTTAATTGGGTTGATCAAATGAGATTCAGCCTTTCACATGTTTATGCTTTACAAACACTGGTACTTCAAAATGATAATAATGAACTCTAATTTTTGCATGTTCTTTCTTCCTCCCCTCCATTCTTTTGATTATTTTCAGTATTGAACATGTCCTTAATTTTAAGTTTGGTGAGTATGACTCATGCATAGAAAAGAAGTCCTTCAAATGAGAGAATGTCTTATGAAACTGGAATTTCATACAAGCTTTCTGGATGCCAAGAGTTACAGCATCAGCAAATGGCATTATTTAACTAGATTCTTAACAGCAATCAGGGCAAATTCACTGAAGATTTACAATGACAGACTCTGGTGAGAGTGCTAACAAAGGTTCCAGCACAGGATAGATACTCTGTTCAGTCTGTAGCAATGCAAAGCAAATATGATTTTTGTGGGATATAGGAGGGAAATAAGACAAAAGCAAGACAGTGCGGGATCTCTCTGCCCAGACATTGTTTACACCTGTTCAGCTCTCTCGAGCCATCTGCCAAAAAGCAATCGTAGTCCCATTCCTCCTCTTTTCTAGATAAATCCTCATTTACAGTTTACCTAGTTTAACTGAGAGACATCATTGATCTTCTTGTGTATATTTATTTTTTCTCAGGCATGAAGAGTGATAATTTGGAAAAACAGAATATTTGAAAGAGTCATTTGGAGTGTGAGTTAATTGAAATGTCTACGTGTAGTACACATAGGACTTCCAAGGAGATAGACAGAAAAACAGCTGAGAGTGATCTCATAGCCACTTCTTTAGAGTAGGAACTCTCTTTGGTCTGATGGCCTCTCCAAAATAACCAGTGTAATATTTTTGAATTGCTCATTGTGAACTGTCTACTGACAGTGCCTTGCTATGAAATAGATAGTGCAGGCATTGCTATGAGATCGTAACACAGCCTGTCCAACTATGGCACATTGGCTCTGTGAGTATGAGTTTTACCCTACTGATGAGAAAATTTAATACTCCAGTGTCAGGCTTGTATATAGAGAGGTGAGCAGGTATAAAAGATGGCTGAGCATGCAGAAGGCCATTCCTTGCTCTCTTTCTCTCCCTTCCGCACAGATTGACACATCCCTTTTCCTCAGCTCTTCTGTGATGATGTCACTCAGTCTCATGTCTGAAAGTGATCATTTAAGGTAATTTTCCTTCAGTTTTTACTTTCAACAGTAATGACAGTTTTTTAAATATATATGTATATACACACACAGACGTGTGTGTGTGTGTGCGCGCGTGCATGTTGTTTCTCTTGCGGATATTGGGAGCAGAATTGCACTTAACTGCCTCCACACCTGCTCATGTAATGCCTGCACATACTGACACTGACTCTGTGATCCTGGACAAATTATCTAACCTCTTTGTAAGTGTAAAACAATAGTAGTAGTACTACCACTTGTGTTGCTTTTGACTGTAATACAACTTTTGTAAAAAAGGTATTTTACTACAAAATGACTATAAGTGAAGCTAGTAAGTTCTCTCTGCTTTTAAGCAGCAGAGAAAGATGCCAGGTAAAGAACTGTATTTAAAGGATTGCTTCAGAGCTGAGTGTGCAAGTGTCTTGATTATGCAGAAGGAAAATATTATTTCAGTGAGAAATAGATTTAAGGTCTGCTGTATGATTGCACAAACAATTAAAATGCACAGTTCAGAGTTTAAAGTTGCTTGCAGAACATTTCTTGACGAGGTGAAGGTGAACTCAATCGTACTGAACAGCAAAGCTAGTGAAAGCCTTGCACCTCTTAATGTAGAATTATTAGACTACAACTATTCTAGAGCTACACTTCGTTGTGTAGCATTGAGACTTCTGTGTAGATCCAGGCTACAAATTTTCTGAACATTTTTATTGTACGATTTAACAATTGAGAGGTGTCAAAGACCTGTGTTTTACTGTGTTTTTGTCACTACCCTCAAGATTTATAAAAACAATTGATGGGTACTAAATCATTTAAGCTAAATCAGTTCTTTAGTAGCTGTATTTTTAGTCATAACAGCAAAAGAGGGTACTGATACTGCACTGGTGAAAAATACTGTTGTTACAATCGTTCTGCCTATGCTTTGGTTGAGCATGATGGTTATTAGTGGGAATAACAGGATGTTTTCCCTGACTATGTAAAATCTGAGTGCCATCTATAGCACAGTTGGCAAATATATCCCCAACTCCATAAACAAAACTGGCTTCTCCATTAGCTTAAACTTAAAGAATCAAGTACATTAGTGCCTAGCAGGTGTGGAACAATACTGAGTTAGAATAGTCAACCCTTAACTTTGAGCAGAATTTTGAGATCAGTAGCTCAGATGGAAATAAAAGTCATTGACCACGTCCAGTTAACCACACTCAGTCTTACTAAAAGGAGATGTACTTAAATTCACTACTACCAACAGCATGGCTAGACCCTCATCCTTGTCTGTGAACATGAATTTTTGCTGAGTTTGCTTACCTTAAAACTTGACTTATGACGGACTCAATCCTGAATTTTCATACTGTGCTTTAAAAGAAGAATCTTAAATTCCATGTTCATAGGAAGATCTTAAAGAGGATTTAAGACCTTGCCTATACTATTTGAAAGTCTTTACTTTAGAATATCTGTTGTATAAAGTTAACATCAGAAAAGGGAAGATACCTCTGTGAAAATAATTATATACTGCAGTATACCAGAAGGCTCGCCAGGGCTTGAGAGTCCTTCATATTATGCTTCCTTCTCCTCTCCAGGATCATTTTTGTTATTGACCAAAGAACTATCCAGGGAAAGTAAATAACATATGCACAGTGCTTTTTTTATTTTTTTTTTTCCAACTAAGAACTGAAAAAGTTTCCAAGAGTTGGTTCTCCTGATAATGCTGGCTTTTTATAGGACTTGATTTTTTCAGGCATGGAACAGTCAGTTAAGTGGGAGATAGGGGAATTCAGAAGTCATCTTAGGCAGTAATATCTTGCAGGAACAGATCTTCCTTTATTTTTTGATCAAAGTGATCAAGATGTGAACATGTAATCTTTGAAACTTTGGGCCTTTGTGTAACTTCTGTGCTTTTCATTTTAAAAATCTGGTATAATATGACAGAACAGTTAGTTTAAAACTATCATGTCTCAGTAGGTTAAGAGAAGAAAGCAAGCTTTCTTATTATTTTTGTAATTGCCTTCTTCCTTTTTTGCCAACCCCCTTCTTGGTTATGTTTGATCTCTACTATAATTGTGAGCTTTTCTGGTGAAATTGGGGTTTTTTGTTTGTTTGTTTGTTTTTTTCTCTTCTGTGCCCTAGCATACTCTGAGCTTTTCAGTAAGTACTGAGTGCTAGTGGCAGATGTCAGAGCAAAGAGTGAAGTGAAAAGTCTTTTGTCTCCAGAACAAGTGTGCCGAGGAATGTGAGTGTAATTATCCATCTCTGTACTTCAAGACAGGAGGTCAGAAGAACATCATAACCATTCTTGTTCAGTCCTAAACAGAGTTTATACCAGAGAATACCAAATGTCTAGCAGCATGATGGATTGCTATTTTAGAATGCTCTTATTTTGCTTAAATACTTAAAATATATGCCAACATTTTCATAATTGAGCTCTAGTTACTTAACTGAAACCTGCAACGCACTTTTTGTAGGTCATGAAACAGTAAAATGGTAGATCAAAACAAACAGGCAATGTTCAAAATCATCTAACAATGAGCAACTCTTTTACAGTCAGTGACCTATTCAGTTCCCATGATTTCTGTCAGTTTTCCAATGGGCCAGTAGCTGGCTGTGACTGCAGGGAGGTGGCAGATATATCATTAACTCAATCCCATAGGCATAGGTGTTGAAAAAGAGTGAATCTGTTCCCTGCATCTCCTTGGAACATGGCTTGGACTGTAGTTTAGCCACTCCAATAAAGAGTGACAGAATGATGAAGGTAGTTCTTTGCCATGGTGGAGACAAGTGAGGGTCTTACTTGAAACTGCTTGCACACAATTTCAGTTGGAGCAGTAAATTTGGGAAGAAAAATGTCTCAATCTACCTGGTATTCAAGGCATTTAGAAGGGTAGTGTAGTAGTTCTTGGAACTGTAGCATATAAAAGAGGGAAATGAACAATTTAAAGAGGTAGAAGTAAACACCTCTTAAGGGTTTCTGTTTTTGTAAGTGCTGAAGTTAACAAGGTATTTTACAAGGATCTGAGCATATAAAAGCATTAAAGGACAGATGTGTGAAAAAACACCGGATAAAATAAAGGAAACTCTACCTCATTCTTCTTTAAAGGTTTCGTAGAAGCACAAGTAAATGCTCCTAATGGCATTGTTACATCCAGACCATCTGGCTTGAAAGAAACACTTTATATTTGTATGTCTATAAATCCTGTAATAACTGTATTTTGCTGGCAGTAGAAACACTCTATACTATTTGCAGTTTTCCTCATCAAATCTGTAATTATGCAATGTTTCTGTCTCCAATAAAGGAATTTAATGGGCACCTGTTTGTGGCATGTTATGAAATCATCATTGTTGAGTACAACTAACTAAACATAATTATCCCATGGATAGGAGCTGTCATGAAGAAAGGTTCTTGAAGGCTAAATTAAAAGAAAAAAGAATTACCGAATGAAGTATGGCATTTAAGAACAACAAAGTGAGACATAAGTGGTGAGAGATGAGCCAACTCTATAATCAAAATGCAAAGCCCTTATTCTGCTTCTGGCTTCCACTGAAGTCTAAGGCCATGACGCTCGTAACAGAGAGAAGAATGAGACTTAACTGTGGCAGGCGTGCATCTGCCCTGCCAAGCCTGGAGGCTGAGCCAGTTGTTTCGTCATGGTAAAAATGCTGGACAAATTAATCAGCAAAGGAACTAGCTGCTAACCATGCTGTCATGAAACAGCTTTTAATGTGTCAGGACTATATAGCAGTGATTGAATACAGCCCCCTTCCTAAAGGTTTTGGAGCAATGAACTCAAGGGAGAGAAGAAAGCCAGAAAAGAACTTCGTACTTTAAGCACTTACTTCACAAGGCAGTTCTGAGTAGTCATTACTCTAAAGAATATCAACCAATGGGAAGCTCTTTGAAGATGAAAAATACTGAAAAGTGAGTGTCATTAAAATCTTGACATTTGCCATGTGTAGTAGCTACATTTACCAAATACTTGATGTATTCCCCTTTTTCAGAACAGGCAATACTGTGATTAAAGATAGTACTGATCCATGCTGTGGTAAAGAACACATCAGGGTAAATTTTCCATCTGGTTTGGTTCTTAGTCACTTCAGAGAAGGCTGGCGTGGATACAGGAAACTTTAAAGAAGCTGTATACAGGTAAGTACTAAGTGTTGTTAATTATTGCTAGGGGAATGAATGTAATATGTCAGAATCTGAGTTATTCCTGTGTTCTGGCCTCTCCATTTTCTTCCAAAGGGAACCTGTCTTAACTGTAACTTAACTCTGGCTTGAGCTTCAGTAAGACAGTTTTCAAAAATTGTTGGTTCCAAGTAGTAAGAATTGGAGGACTGATGCTGCAAGGCTTTGTAAACAGACTCGTGCCTGTTTACACAGGCACATGTAAAACAGATTTTTATCAAGCAAAACTTGAGAGACCCCTTGTTTCATCCATTTTGAACCACCTCACCAGCTGCTAGCAGCTCTGATAAAGAGCTTGTTGCAGCACTGCCACCAATGTATAGATCCCAAAAATGCTGGTTTGGGATATGTAGTCTTCTAAAGTTGATATGAGGAAAAAGCAGTTTTAAAATACTATGATGGGGAGGACAAGAGCAGAAGCAGAAAAACTGCATTCTGTACATACAAACAGGGCAATGACAAGTTTCAGATTCCCGTATAGGCAGTCAATATAAGAATTAGAAATGCCATGTTTGAGGGTGTATCAACAAAGTTGATCTTGAATTCTGAATTTCAGTTTTTCTTCCTCCTTTTGCTCAGTCTTATGACACTGTGTCATCACAATGGTGATTTTAATGGAGCTGCTAAAGAATAACCAGAGAGTTCTGCAAAGAAGGGCAACATTTTCTTTAGTAGCATCTTTGTCATTTGGGTGCTTTTCAAAAGATGAATTTGTAAAAAGAAATTACAAGAATGTGGAAGCTGTCTACTTTCCTCTGTCCTAAGCAAATGATTTTTATTGACAGGTAAGAAAGTGTTTGTGGTCCTGCTTCACCTGCATGCAAATACTGTGTTGCATCTGTACAAATTTAAGATACTAAATTCTCATTGTTGCCAATGTCAGTCTGTATAGGAAAAAAGTGTTTATTCTAACTCATACAAGTTGTCATGGGTCATTCAAACAAATTACATTCTTTTGAAATGATTCCCAAACAACTTCTTTTTTTGTGATTTAAATTTTTTCATCTTACCCGTAGAGTAAGTCTTTGCAAAGCTTCAACTTTGTTTAATTAATGCTCTTAGCATAGCTACTTACCAATGGAAAGAGAAAGTTCCGGTTCGTAGAAAATACCCTAACCAAACTTGGTATTTGTATGATAGATAGATACCTGTTTTTAAAGATAAGCAGAATAACAAATGTTTAAAATGGATCAGTTCTAACCATAGACTGCATAAAATATTTATGCATCCTTTAATTTTAGACACTATGCATTTTATCAAAGTGACTTAGAAATTAAATACTTTTAAATTGTCTTCTGATCGGGTGATATAACAATTACATGTCTGAAGCACCATGTCCATACTAATAGACTAAAACATACATGCCCTCTGAATAAAAGGCTGATCAAGATGATACTGATTGGGTATGTGGCAATATCTATAAAGCAGGCATTTTGAAAAGGCTCGGTATGCAGGTCAGTCATCTACAGTGCACAGCACGTACTTGAGGATCCTTCTGGGTACACAATGCCAGTCAAATCTGTGTCTTTATTTTCAAGAAGGAAGGTACAGCTAGAGCCCTGGTATAGATGAGCCTGTGCAGCTACAGCTGTATTGTAATACAGAAGCTTGTACTTCACAGGCTTGTATGTGTGAAGGAAGTGATTTTATACCCATCCCTCAATGTCCTTTACCAGATTTATACAGTAAATATGTTCTGGGAGGCTGCTGCTACCAGAAACACTAATACCAGCTTTTGACAGAGATGAAATTCATCTAACGTGCCACATCTAAGAAGAAAATGGAGACTGTGGCTTACCTGCCCTTGAGGTGAAGTTTACATAGACCAATTCCAAGCAAAGCCAGTGGAAACACCACCTTTAAATTCAACTAGTATTGGCTCAAGCCCTAACTTGAGATGACTTTCATCCTCTTGAGGTCCTGCTGCTGCTGAAGAAAGTGGCTCCATTCTTCCTGCTTCCAGCTGCTCCAGCCCTGACCCTTCCTTGTGCCAGTGCTGATATTTGAGCAGTTGCAGAGTGGCCAGATCACTAACCACAGAAAGGGGTGCATGTAGGCCATCCATGGGAAAAGCAGGACTGCCCTTTTAGCCAGAACACAGCTTTCAAGAGACTGAAACCAGTTGTGAAGCCAGAACCACATGAAATGTTAAGATTTGAATTACTTGCATGGTCCAAGGCAATTTTAGTATGGCTCTTGAACTTGCTTAAGTCATTGCTTATTTCTGGGTTCATTTGCTGCTGCTTTTAACTCACATAGGACTTGTGCCTGAGCAGAGTGTAATATTTGCTTTACTGCAAGGTCTTCTGTTGAAAAAGAAAGGAACTACAGAAAGTTTTATATCTTCACTGTAAAGGCATAGTTGAAAGGTGGTTAGAAGAAGATGGTGAAAAATACTTTGGAAAAATATTTCCATATTTTTAAGAAACTTCAGTGCCTGAAAATTTGATATAAGGAAAGTGCCACAGCTCAAACTCCTACCCCAGTATCTTTTAGCTCTGAGGATATGGCTCTGACCATCCTGTTGCTCTGGATCACACCAGCTAACACACATATAGCTCCTAAGTGCTTATGAACTTCACAGAGTCTGTCTTTACTGATACTCTTCGAAGGGCAGAACACCTGAGTGCTTTATCAGCTGCTTTTATTATCTGGAAACTGTCCTCTTGCAAATGCCACCTTTAAACATCACCCATAATGCAGGTTCCATTTGCTATTCCCTTCTTTTGCAGGTGGAATTTTTTAGCTCTGGAGGCAAAGCAATTTAGTTTGAGCTAAGCCCAAGCTTAGAAATCCTCCCCAATCCCAACTGCCAGTCTGTTTTTTCCCAGGAGAGACCCCATCTGTCCTGTACCCTGGGATAATCAACATGCCTGCTCAGGTGGCAACAACCTTCACGTCATTATGTGGACTTGCAAAGTCATTAGGAGTATTGTGTAGGTGAGACAGGAGTTAGTTATCCATGATAAATTGCCTTACTAAGAGAAATTACATTACAAGAAATACTTGCTCTATTTTGGAATCTTCATTTACGGTGGTGATAGCATTAGCCTGGGAAGTGCTAATAGCTGCTATCGGGTGAGTCGTTAATCAAAAATTTTCAGACTTGTCAGTGGCTGTGCCAAGGGCCTTTTATATGGCAGAGTTTGCAGCCTGTGTTAAGGTGAAAAGCAGAGAGAGACAGTGTTGTGTATGCTTTCCTGAAGGAATGGGGAAATACAGGGTTTGTTTGCATGGCACACTCAAGGATTCCTGAGCAATGAATGTACCTCTTGCTATTTGATGCCATCATATTCTTGAAATGAGATTTTCTTTTTAAGAAATAAACAAGCTAAAGAAATAATATTACCTAATTCATTACTTGTTTCTCCTTTTCACTGAGTGAGATCACAAATACTGGTGTACTTTCATCCCTGCAAAGTATAACCTCCAAAGAGGTGAAGTGCAATTTTTTCAACTTCTGGGAGACCAGACTACAGTCTGCCAGTCCAGGTAGAGATTTATTTAAGAAGTTGTGCATGAAAAGCTTGCAACTGATGATGCTAGTGCATTATGCAAATGAGACAACCAATTAGCAGGTTTTTTAGGTCAGGTGGCTACTCTGTCTTTGAAAGATCAGTCTTGTTGGGTTCCTATCTTGCAGCTCCTTACCTCAGCAAAGGTGAATGAGGAGAGCTCAATTGTACCTCTTGTAGCTGTTTAACTCATAGAGTTGGACTTGCAAGTGGCTTCCTTTTACTAGTCTGCGTGCCACTGCATCCAAGCAGCACAAACAAAAAATCCTTATTCCACATTTCATTTCACATTTAACAAATAAAATCAACATCTCTACTACTTCCCTATTTTTGTGTGTGAGTAATATTGGCAAGCTTTTTCAATACTAAGACAAGGTTAGATCAACAGATAAGGTGGATGTCGATAAGCTTGAGCTTACAAAAGAACTCCAGTGTTTTTACAGGATAAGATCATGCTTAAAGACAAGTTTTGTTTTCTAAACATGTACATATCTTTGTCCAGCTCACCACCTCCTTGTGGCAACTTTATCCTGGAAAGAGAAAGTAACGTGAACAAGGCTTTATTTAAGCATTCAGAGGAAAAGCTAACAGTGTTTGACCCAGTAAGACTATCATCAGGTCATCTAGGAAATTCAGGGCAAAAATCTTCTGCTACAGAGATGTTTAATCTGTTTTAACCATTTTTTTTTCACTGATAAAATGTGTATTGTTAGAAAAAATAATCTGTATTTGTATAAAGCAGGTAGCCAGAAAGATGTATGGTTTTCATTTAAAAAAATGCAAAGTAATCATTCATGGAAAGAAGAAAATTCATACCCACAGATCAGTAATCAAACAAGTATAGTGTAACAATTACTGTTTTATTCAATAATAAGATGGTACATTTGAGATCTTTTACAGGAAAACTGAAAATCAAACTGCAATTATAGTAAACTGCTAAAGCCATGTTGGTTTGTAATGATTTATTTTTAAAATATATTTCTCTTGGTCTCTCTACAGTGCATAACGTAAATTTACCAGTTAAGAACTGGTTTTCCTTAGGGAAAAATTCTAAGCAATATGGAAAGGAAGAGAAGATTAGTGGTTACCCTTGATCAGCTCCTTTCTGTGCCTTTGAGCAAGTCAGGTATCTCTGCTAGCTCCTATTTACCAGCTGTAAAATGGGGGTAATAGTTCCTAGCTAGCTGAAGAGACTCCTATGAGGATAAATGCATAACAGGCTGTATGACGTCCTAATACTACAGCAAAGGAGAACTATATGGAACTGAAGACAGATTCCACCATGGCTGCCTTTTCCACATTAATTTGTAATACTGTGCTTACTCTTTCAATTAAATCATACAATCACTTTCTGCCAAGCTCAGTATTGCTTCCAGTTTCAGTGAAACCTACAAGCTGGAACATTGCATACAGCTGACAGTGACATTTAAATGTAAAAAAAAAAAAAAAAAAAAGCAAGCTTATTCATGGCCAAACCTTGTATAATTCCAGGCCTTGTCAGTCTATAGTATTGATTCAAATTCGAACAAATAAACATCCAGCTCATTTTCACTGAGCCTTGGAAGAGTTTGCATTGCCGAAATGCACCACTCTGCATCACAAGTGATATCTCCTTGGATTGTGAGTGTTCAAAAGCAAATTAATTACACTAACAACAGGTATCTAGGCACTGTGGTGATTGTTTGCAAAAGGCTGCTTGGCTGCTTGAAATCTAAGCCTTTTCCCTTTGTGCAAGTAGACCAAACACAACGTGGACCTCAGAGGAGCAAAGCAGGTTGCAAAAAGAACTCTGGAGATAGCACTAGAAAGTCAAGTGTCTAGGCTTACATGTTCAGTGGCAGTATTTTTTGTATCCATAGCTTTCTTAACTGAGGACCAGCTGCTGTGCAAGCACAACATTCTGTTATGTTACTAACCTGCATAAGGTAAAAGAATCTATACAGGTGAGACTTGACATATTTACTGTGTTTATTTTTGTGATCTTGACCTAAGCCTGCAGAACTATGAAGCCTCATAATGATCTGTGAAATAAAGAATGCATCATTTATTGCATAGGGAAAAAAAGATAGAGCTCAGCTGCAGTACAGTGACTTAACCAAGATCTTTATGATCCAGAGTTGCCTGGCTTCTTGTGCTGTCCAGAGCTGAGACAGCCTTCTAGGTGCCCATGTCTCTTAGTGAAGAGTTGAGCATTGTGGGCTGTCAGCTGGCCAGGCCAGGGCAGGGTTGGTTAGGCTGGCTCCGCTTGCTGTACCTTCATGGAAGTCCTCCTCTACAAGGAGGCTATTCTGCAGCTACCTTCTGCCTCCTTTGTGTTATTTAGCCAAACAGATAATGTTCTGGTGCACAAGATGAGGTGAGGTGGCAGACACATAAAAAGTAAGACCCATGTTTGACCTCTTCCTTCCCACCCACAAATGAACTATTTTTGCTCCTTAAACTTGCTCTGCTTGGAAAAAAAAAAAAAAAATGAAGTACCCATTACCAGAAAGACTCTTCCATGACCTCCACTGCAGAAGAGCTGACATCTTCCGTGGAGCCCCTGCAGTCACTATCTATTACATTCATGTCTCTAGTTTGTCCCTGCTCCATCTTTTTCCAGTTTGATCTGATTTTTGAATGCCTAAACTGCAGGAACATACATTTCCCAACAAAACACAGAGCTCGCAAGTTTTCTTCACTTAGCTTGCACTTAAAACCTGCCTTTCCACCAGCAATCAGACTTTGACACTTCTGATTTCCACTGGTGGAATGACTCTAGGTTGTTTATCACAATTCTAACTTCCCAGGCAAATTACTCTTTTAACTTGAGATGCATGATTGAATATTTTCTTCCTGCTTGAAGGAAGACATCCATCATGGGAAAGGTGCAATCCTACCCTTCCTTGAAAATTCTAGGGGATGCAAGAAGAGTTGTAGTTTTACATGCACACACACACACAAAAAAAAAAAAAAAAAAAAAAAAAAAAAAAAGCCTATTTTCAGTCTGAAATAGCTTCCTCTGAGTAAACAAAGTACTGCAAACGAGAACAGTAAAGTCTCTGTGAGGTAGCAATGGGTTTTTAGCCATGCTATACATAAACAACCTCTAAACCTGCTTATAACCAAAGTGTGATATGCTTTGCTCTTATGTTTATGTTTAGGCACCTTTCATGAATACAGAAATACAGCTGCAGCTCTACCAGTCTAGGTGCACTTGCTTCATATATAATAAGGACCATACCTGGCTATGACTGGCCATAGGGAAAGCTATTCTAGAAAAGCATATTTTTGCTAGAGCAATGGAGTTATCTGGGGCTTTAGCTGGCACAGCTCTGCTGGGGAAATCACTATTCACCATGCTCCTAGTTGGCATTACTGTTAGCAGAAGTCTGGAACAGTCACAGTCTCACAGGACTCAGCTCGGGAAGAACAGATTGACTTTAAACTTACTGATCCCAGGCAACTCAGGTCTTTGGTGTTTTCTTGACAGCCCTGAGAGCTTGTGTGAGTTACAACGGGCTTTTACAAAACTTTTATAATGCAGTGTGATTTAGCTTATCCTAGAATATCCCTCCTTTACTCATAGCCATTTCTGCCACATTACCTATACCAGCAAAATTGAGTACTGTCTCTCCAGGAGATATTCTGTATCGTACTTGTATCATATCTTACTTCAACCTATTCCTGCTTCTTTACTGGAGTCAAGAAGGTTGTCAGTGGATTGGGATCTTATTCCAATTACCTTCCTGGCTTTAAAACTTGTGCAGGAAAAAGAGCCCAACCCTCCAGACAAAATAACATCCTCCCTTTTCCCGGTCATCCAGCACCTTGTCCTCGGAAAAAAAAAAAAATAAATAAAATAAAACACATATAAAGGTAGAGACTGTATTTAAACAAGAAACCATCTATATCCATCCAGCCAACAAACATAAAAGTATTAATTCACTTTATACTTATTTAAAAGCTTTAGTACTGCATTTCTTCCAAATCAAACAAAACTGAAATAAAATCCCTCTTATGCTAAAATAATGTGCAAAGGGAGCATTAGGGAGATACTACAGAAGAATGGACCAAAATCATCTTCATCTCATTAGCACTACCTTAAAAGTTCAGGTTCTTGTGTCATATTCTACTTTTACCATTATTATGCCTCAGATTATTACCAATATTATTAAGATTCCTAGTAAAATAATTTTAAATTCTTCATTATTTATTTAAATTTCAGCCTGCCATTCACTTTTCAACCTTTATGCTGGTGTGTTCGGTTGACTTCTGGTGGGTGGAAGCCCTCAGCTGACACAGGGCTAGGATATTGCCCCTGAACTCTCAGTGCTCATCTCCCAGAGAGGTGAGGGAATGACCCAAGTGGTTTGTACTCTGGCAGCTCCCACCAAGTCTCAGAGCTGAGTGAATGCCTAGGTGCTCAGTCAGGTACATGCTCCTCTATTTCAGTGTGTCCTCTTCCTGCCAGGAGCTCTGTCCAAGGACCACTCCTGAATTCCTGAGTAGAAGCAGAAACCATCAAAGGATCTGGACACATTTCCCACTACCAGGTATTTGTCTTGCCTCTGTCCTCTAACCTGATCTAAATTAGAGATAGCCAACTGATGGCTTAGAGGCCAGATCTGTTCCATAACAGAGTTTTATTTTCCCTTTCTCTCCACTTCTGGAAATGCTGGCAGGCCAGCCCAGTTGCTGCTGTTGCTGTTATAAGGCTGGGGGATAGGGAAAAGAGGGGATAAAACAGAGAATCAAGTTGAAGCTGTCAGGACTGGTTGGCTCAGCTGCAGGACCATGTGAAACAGACTGTTCTCTAAACACATAGGGGGAAATGAAAGTGTACAGAAGTTGGCTGTTCTTGCTTGAACTATGCCAAGGTCAAGCTGGGAGAACCAAGGCACTGTACTAGGATCTCCTAACTTCTGGGCAGCAGTGAGAAACAATCCAGGCTATTGTGCATTAAGTTGAAAGAACTGAAGAGTCTCAAGGAGAGCAGACCTGAACTTGGCGTATCTAATTCTCATTTTGATTTCTTCTTCACCTCTCTGTCTCCTGTGAGAAAGAAGGGTTTTCATTCTTTTTTTTTTTTTTTTTTTTTTTAAGGAAGTAATTAGCAGTATGACTGCACACTTTATGTTGGCTTTTAAGGGTGGGTAGTATAGCTGAACCCAAAATCATGAGCCATGTCTTTACAACCATTTCAGACACTTTAAAAATCCCAAGCATCATTTGAAAAATAAAATATTTTGGAGCTCTGTGTCTTGGCTTGCCTGTTTTTAAACTGCCTGATATACATATTGTGCCTTTTCTCCTCATCATATGTGCTAAAAATAATGTTTTAAAATATATTTTTCATGTCTACAGCAGGTAGAACTTTAAGAAAAATACTAGGCATTGTGGCGTTGGCAATAAAACACAGACAGCTGATTACACTGTGTGAGGTATTTTTCTAACAGTTTTAAGATGCTCTTACTTTATGGTTACAGTTATTCTGAAGTAGCATTGCTCCAGTGATTTGTCATCTCTCATCTGTCCTTTTCTTGGGAATCTCTGTGGCCTGTTGCTGGAGGTATCACAGTGTTAGACAAGACACTTCTACTTCTGGCCTCTACAGGTGATGTATAGTAAGTAGCATGTTGTTTTAATAAGTATTTTCAGATATCTACTCATCCATTCCACTGACTTGAATTATCGTCACTACAAATGACCTTCAATTTTTCATTAAAAAGATTGCAGTATCAACAGCTGATTACAGTGAAAAGCAGAGATTGATGGCATTATTATCTGTGCTGATAACATGTCATACAGCTAACACACATCACTTCCAAGGTATGTGAATGTTATATCTGGGGCTGTGGAAAAACCTGGCCTCTGCTCCTGCCATGGAAATCACCACATCCTACTCTCTAGCCATTGTCTCTTGCTGGAATTTTTCATGGTTCTTCGTTTATTAGAAATAATCATTTGTAAATTATTTAATCCCATGTAGGTAAAAGTCCCAAGACCTTTGACAAGAGTATAACTTTCATCTTCATTAGCAATTCTTCAGAAGCAAAGCCCTTTCCCCACCAGTCAGCAACAGTGACCATTTTTTCTCCTTCCCGTGTGCATGGGTTGATCCTTGAGGCTTGGCAAGGGGATGCTCTTGGCCATCACAAATGTTCCCAAGGTGGGAATTCACTAATTGTGATCACTAGATGTGATACTTATAGGATGGTTACAGAAACACCAGTGAGATAGGAGGGAGAGAAAGAAAGAGATTAATACCATAGTATTTCAGGACAAACTTTAACTAAGAAATTTTAGAAACCTGACAAGAAATTTGGTTCTCACAATATTTCCAGATTGAAGACATTTGCTAAGGTCAAACCATAGGCTTTTACATCTCTTTCTGGGAACTATAATGTTTTAACCATTAGTTCTGAGTAGAAAAATTTCTGGTGGCTGCAAGAATGCTTCTTCTGGATCACACAAATCCTATAGCCAAGTCAACTGTCTGAGCGCTTTTGTTGGATAAGGCCTTTCTTGCTTTCTCACCAAATCTGTGTTTTAATAGTTAGCAATAGATGGCGCTAAATTTCCACCTGTCCAACGCTGTCAGCCAGAAAATGTATTTGAAGTAATTAGGCCTGCAAGATAACACTTAAAAGGGTTACTGCTGAAGTTGATGAAAGTGTGTGGGCATGGAGAGGCAGGAGTGCCAAGATGCTTCACCAGCTGGAGAAGTCTTAGGTGAGATAGTCTGGCTGCCAGAACAGGCTGCCAAGCTAGTCAAAGGGAAGGAGCCAGGAACTGGAGAACAATTTGCAAATTCTTGAGAACAGCTATCCCCATCCTCTTGCTGCCTGGGTCAGGTAATGCCTGTCATTATCAGCCGTTGAGGATCCCAGGCCAGAGGTGAGGATACCACTAAAGAGTCTCAGTTTTGTCAGTGGTCTGCCACAAACCCCCCAGCCCAGCATAAACCTATCCCCTAGCATAGCCTATACGGTTGAGCCGTGTCAGTAAGAGCAAGTTTGTGCTGGCAGGAGTGGAGGTAAGGGCTTCAACAGCTTCCTCACAGTCCTGACGGCTAGCCACCCCATGGCTTTTGGTATTTACAAGTGTGGAGAGAATTGAATTATACTGACAAATACTGCTGTATTTTGCACTTCTCTGCATGGCAGCATGGAGCACCTGCATTTCACAGGCTTCTTCTTCTGTATTAACTGTGTAAATCATCAAAATTCACCAGATATGACATTTGATCCATCTGCCTGCCATGAAGAAAATTGCCCACATTTGCTGTTTAGCCATCCAGAATGTGACTTGCCCTGTGTAAGGAATGGCATCCAGTTTTATGAGTCTCAGAGTCTCAGTTCTGCATCCTTCAGGCCAACTGAAAAACTCCCTTGACCGAATGTTTCAGGATCTTTCATATTTCTCTTTCTAAATAATTCTTCCAGCTTTAAAATGTGATCATTCATCAGTCTGGCACCATTAAAGCAATACAGTGGTCTGATGCTTAAAATCTGTAACCCAGAGGATTAAACATGGAAGCCAGAGCTGTGCTCTGCCCCAGTCCTTGCCTCTTGTTCGTTTTTATGTTCTTCTGCTATGGATGTTCTTTGTCTTTTCCCATTCCTCTAGCAGTGCTCACCTCACTACACCGGTGTGAAAATGATTGGTTACATTTCTATTCAAAGATATAACTAAAAGTCTTCCTGTTAAGGCAGTAACTCTCTGAAGTACTGTGCATAAGAAAATATAGCCAGAAACTGAAGTTAGTAGACAGTTCTCCTTGCCACCAACCCTCTGTTTCCTATCTGCGCGCACAAAGCCAAACCCTAGTAATGCGCAAAAAGGCTGGCCTGCCCTTCCAGGCAAAAACTTACAAGTTCAATGCCAGATGCTCTTAAAGGCTCTCAAGTGTCAGAAGTTTGTTTATAAAGATATCAGGAAGGCTGTGGTGCACATCTGAGACTGTGAGGTTTTCAGGTACTCAGCTGATTTTAAAGGTAGGCCATTGCACTTCAGTTGTCTGTCTGTGGTTGCAGGAGCTCTGCTGCAGGCAGCCGCACTGGAAATGCTGGTCTTCCTCACACTGGTGGTTTGCGTTGTTCTGAGGTAGAGAAGAGGTGACTACTTCCACTAAGCAGCTGGGCGCTCCTCCGCTTTTTCATACCCTCAGACAAAGGGTGACCAGAACAGACTTAGACCCATAAATCCTGTGCGATTTAAATACTGAGTGTTAACTGTTAAAAGTACTTTTAATAAAAAGCCTCTGAAAGAGTTATTAAAAAAACAGAGCTTTCAGTTACTACTAAATGAAGCAATAAATGCACATACTGTTAGTGATGTAGCTTAATTATTATTCTAAATTTCTGTGGTGTTAGTAACATACTCTGGTGACTGCAACAAGCTGCACAAGGCAAACATGATTCTCCAGTATCTCCCTTCTTCCAGAAGGTGTTGCTATTACACAGTTTTGTTAGAGACATACAAAGTCCTCTAGAAAGCAGGGTGGAATAAAATGTGGTAAGACTGGATAAAAAATGTAAACCATACTAAGTATATAGAATTCAGTCACAAGGATTTCTATTATGCAGAGAAAAGAGAGCCTTTAGTGTAGTATGTGTCCACAGTATAAATAGTTCAGCAAAATGTAAACACCAAATATTTCCACCAGAGATCTTTGCAACCTCACATACAGTAGCTCTACTTTTCTTTTCATTAAGGACTTCATTTAATAAAGGGGCTTTTGTGGCCCGAATTGGGAAAAATAGCAGCCACCTGTAACTTTTTTTTAAAACCTAACAGTACATACAGTACATCTATCAAAAGCAAAGGAATTTGAAACCTTCAGACTTTTTAAAGAAGCAAGTTCCACATACGATATAAAACAAATGCCATGTGTGCACCAAGCCAAGCAAATTAACAAAAGGGCAGGGGCATTTCCAATATTGCTTAAATAATTCAGGCTTAATAATAGGCTCTTTTCACACATCCACACAAAAGCTAAAATGTGTTTAAGAAGAAAAACATGCATTTTCATTGTATTCTATGGCAAGAAGCCTGATTTTTTAAAAAAAATTAATCCTAAGCACATGAATTCTTTATTTTGCAGGGGGGAAGGAGGGGATGTGAATGTAGCACCTCGATGTAGAGCTGTTCTTTGTGGTTAAAGGAGAAAGATCAGTTTGCCTGGAGAGTTGCATACTGCTTGCATGTCAGAAGTGTTCTCTTGAGGTTTCCTCCCCACTGGATAGGCATCACAGAAGTCCCCTGGGTGTTGCTCTTTTTATTATCAGTATTTAGAGAGAAGCCAAGTATTATGGGGGTACAGAGACTGCCGTGGTGCAAAGACTGTTTTTCAGAGGCACAGAACTTTCTCCTTTCCTGCTAGAGATGGGTGTCTTTAGATGCTCTGGATGTAAAACTACAAAATGTTCCTGAAGGTGGCACCTTTAGGTCAATGTAGGCGTATTTAGTTGAATTATTCTTCAGAGCTACTAAGTCCCTTATGTTTCACAGCCCCAGATTAATTATAAACCCATTCCGTAGAGTGACTGGTCAGCTTCTGCTTTTACTGGTTGGAGTGCTAGTGGTGAGTGGCGGTGGTGTTTTATAAGACTCTAGATTTGTTAGGATTTCCTTAAAAAGAAAAAAAAGTATTTTTAACATGATCTTGCTTATGTTTTTCAGTCCAACGGATAGTGACAAAGAGACAGGACAAAAAGATACCAAAAAAATGACTCATGCAGGAAATTTAAAATTACGCTTTGGTTGATATAAACAGTCCTTTGTATAGAAATGTTGTTCCCAATCTTCATCGGCTTTGAATAAGCAATACAACATGTCACACTTTGCTTTTCCTGTTGGCCTCCATTTAAACTTAATTTCCTGTGGCCCACCAACATTAAAAGGTCTTGTGAATAAAACATTTGCCCTCCTTCCATATAAAAAAACAAAGGGTCTCTACCACACATAGAGTAGAGATGAACTTGGACTCCTCTGACCCAGTGACACAGAACTGTATGACTACAACACTTAAAAATTACTGCCTTTTGACTCCAGCCATGGAAATTTGTCTGATTGCATTCAGCCTGAGTCTGAGGACTGATGTGACTGTGTGCCACTGCTGTTCTTGCATAGTATCTGGAGCTGTTGGTGGCTTGTTCCCTCTCCAAGTTGTTATTGAGGCCTCTGTGCCAATTGCTCAAATGCAGTAATTTTCCAGAAACTCCCCAGTCTGCATTTTCTCAGTGCTAAGGGCTAAAGGTAGAAATAAGAGCCCTCCGTACAACTAGGTTGTGTGTCACAGTGGAGGAACCTTAAGCAGTCAGTTAGGGTTTATTACAGTCCCTTTGTGTTTCTGTAATGTCAGCCAAGATTTTCCCTCTAGCTAAAAGTGCTTTACAAATATTAACAAATAAGCCTATAATTTAAGATTTTATCCCCCTTTTATAAACAGAATTACGTCAAAAAGCCAAGTTGCCCAAGAGTCGCAGAGAAAGTCACACCGAGGATGCAGAATTTAGTGGTTCCTGATTCTTCTTTTCCAGCCATGATAGTTTTTGTGTAATTTGCTGTAAGTAGTATCCTATTTTCATGCCATTAAATTAGATACAACTTTTTGAGGCAGGGACCTCACCTGCCTTTTTGTCTGTGAAGGGCTTTACTGCTAAGGAAGCAGTAAGTGTCATGAGCAGTAAGTGTCATGACCCAAGTCTGTTGGGTCAGTCTTTCAGCTAGCTGGTTATGTGATTTCAGTGATTTTGAGCCTAAACCTTCATTCTACTTTGAATGCAGTGGTTCAGATGCACAAGCAGATTATTGTGGATCAACAAGTTGCTGTGCATCAGTCTGATGCCAGCTTGGTGCATAGGTCTGATGCTACACTCCCTTTCAGTTTCCCTGATTATTTAAAAGTATGTTGCTCAGTGTCTATGTTGAGCTAGCACATGTGTACGTTGGGCTAATGTGAAGTTTCCAGCCTACTCTAAGAGTAGCTATTATGGTTATTCTCTGCTATCATACTAAAAAGAAACTTCTCTTTATTAAGTGTTTTGAATGTACATGTTGCGTCATAATATATCAGCCTAGTGTGTGTACGGAATATTGGCCTCAGATTTAGAAATGTTTGACTTTATCCTGTACTTATGTGTACTTACTGTGCCTAAAAAGCATGCTCTAAGCTCTGTAGGCATTGTAGACTAGCTGATGCTCCGTGATAGGTATATATTGTTACTGCATTCGTTTGTATCACACAAAGCAGCTTGGCGCAATATGTTTAAAAGGAACAAACTGTTATTTTTTTCACCATTGAAAACTCATTTTTGTTTTTTTCACATTTAAATTTTTTGGATCCAGATGTAGCAAAGAAGGTAGATAGTTGCTACACAATTTAAGAAACAAGATACCAGAAATTGGAAAGGAGCTTACTTCTGCTTTGAGAAAGTGTACTGATTTGTTTTTATGTTGTATAAATTGGTATCTCCAGAGTACAGCTGTTTGAAAGTTGGTTCTTTTTCGCCCAGTTATTTTTAAAATTTGTCATATTTTTTCTCACTTTCCTCACAGAAACCTGAAATAAGAGATATTTGTCAATTTTAACTGACAAATAAGAGCCCTTCTATCTATCCCTATATTATTCTTTTTCAGTACAGAAAAAAAAAGAGAGAGAAGGGAGGAAATCAAATAGGCAAAAAATTAATTTTATACTGAAAAACTTTATACAGAATTTTAAGAAGTAAGAGATTTTATTTGCAAAATATTGATTCTCTTTAAAGAAAAATACCTGTTTCTTACTGAAAAAAGGTTTCAGAATAAACTATTGCAATGAGTTTTACTCCGCTGTTATCTACTTTGGTGCTGGTTTTCCTGAGCTGCATCTGAATTCCTTGCCTGCAACCATAACCGTAACCGTAACAAAGCTCGGTGAAGACAGAATCCTATCACGTGGCTGCCTATGGTTCTGACCTGGCGTTTGGTTTGATTAAAGATGAGCTGGTTGAAAATAGTGACTCCGTTAGAAAGCAAAAGTAACTTCTTTCTGATCCCAGGCTGCTGCTCTCCTCTCCTGAAAAGGCAAGTCTGTCCTCAGAAACCAGGAGAGCCTGAGGACTTCAAAGGCCTCGTGGGCTGTGGTGTCAATGGATCAGTCAGATTTCAAAACAATGTCTAGTCTGTCTGTAGCAATAAAATGGGCCCTCTTGAATAGTCCAGTAATAGAGCAATCTCTGCTGTGTTTTACCAGCACAGGTCACTTTTGCCTATGTACAACGTGTAATAAGGAAGCTTGCAGCACTTTGGGCTGTAGAAGCCAAAGGAAAACAATTGCATCACGCAGGGATTTTTTTCATTATTGTCCTACTAGGAAAAAGAAGGAGAGCCTACGTGCTGGTCATCAAGCAGCAATCTGTAAGGTTTTGGGTTGTTTTTCTGTATTGAGCAACCTAGTCAGTCATCCACACTTAGCAACTGAACAAAATACATCCTAGTGTTGGCTGCTCATGGCTTCTGTGTCTACTGATCAGACATCTGAGCTATATACTTTTCTCCTCTCCAAGCTATCTGGATTTTAACAGATCTCCTGTGGGCTGTTCCCCCAGCAGTTTCAGTAGTACCACTCACAGACCGAAGGTGTGAGCTATGTCCTTCTTCCTCCCTCATCCTACACCCTTGTGGCACCTACTGAAGAGCAAGACAGAGGCCGGCCGCCACTGACACTCTCCCTAGCACCAAAGAGCATCCTGGCTATGTGAGCTTTCCTTGTTGCAGGGAGAGCAGGAGAAAATCCACCCATGATTTTCAATAAACAGACAAATTTTGCTGGAGAAATGGCCCGTACAGGGCTTGCTGGCTGAATTCAGCAGCAGGGGAGCCCACAGTTAATCAGCTTTGCCTTCATCCCTGGATTTCACAGCAGCTAGAACCACATCCGAGAGGATCCACAGATGATTCAGCTCCTGGACAAACAAAGAATTAATACAATACTGTAAAGAAAGAAATAACACTGTAAACTCCTACTTTTTTGCCCCTTCTTCCCCTTATGTAAGGCTGTACTAAAACCAAGATCTTGGCCAGTGGTTTAAAGAGGACTCTTTAAAGTGTTAGGATGATGAATAATAACAGGGGCTAGCACAGGGGCCACCTTGGGCTAGGACACACTGGAAAGGAGGCTGTGCAAGCCCTCTCAGCTGTGTGTGGGCACTAGCATGGCAACGAGAAGCCATCTTCACCTTCAGCTATTCGGCATGCCATGCCCAAGAGGGTTTACAATGGGCAGCTGTAGCAGTGTTTCAGGGGTCTGGAGGAGGATAACCCAAGGAGGAACTATAAACCTGCTCCTTGCCTGCTGTGCGAGCTGAGCTGAGCTTGTGGGAATGCAGTGGGCAGGGGCAGGCTTGTCAAGTGTGCCTCAGCCTCGCCTCACACCCACAGCCTCCCTCGTCCCAAGGGGGAGAAAGCCTCACAGAGCCTGAGGGACAGCCGTGGAGGAAACAGCTCCTTCTCCTTCCCTCTGCCTCCCTGTCCCTTGTCCCTTCACAAGCAATGGCTGAAATCCACTCAAAGCTAAAGCAGGGTCAGTGGGAAGCAGAAAAACTTGCCAATACACTGTCCATTCCCTGGCTTTTGAAATCTCAGTGCACAAGGGATTCATACTGCTCTTTGAACCAAACTGACCCCCCAAAACCTTTTGTGCTACTAAATAAAGTGGAGAGTATCTCAGCCTGTCTGCTTAGGGAAAAAAGAAAGGGGGGGGGGGGAACATCACCTCTGGCATTACTGCACAGTCCAGCTCAATTTTCAGTCCTAAAATGTAAATGACTGATTAAATGCTTGAAGAGTGTCCTCCTTTGTATGATCCAACATACCTCAGAAACTGATTTGCACCTGAATGAGGAAACTGCCACTGCCGGAAGAGTGACCTTGTCCAGGCAGTGAGCCTGAGATGAGGGTCCCACCAGCTAGACTACTGAGCACCCCTGGGCTTCAGTCCCCCTGCATTCAGGTCTAACACAAAGCACATGTGCAGCGACAAAGTCCTTCCTCATTCAGATAATACTGTCATGTCTATTTTAGAGTATTTAAATGTTTATATATCACTGCAGATCAGAGAAATATGTAAGATACTCATATGGACAAATATAAACAATAGAAAAAATAGCTCTTCAAGCTATTTCTCTTACAAACTGAGATGGTAAAAAGAGCTGAAGATTGCTTTTGTTGTTCAGTTAAAAATGTATATATGAAGTCATACAGATATGATCTGTATTTATATAGGTAAACATACCATGTCTGTGAAGACTGAAATGCTGGGCACTTGAGGGGCATGCATCTCCCTCACAGCTGGAGGGATATTATTTGTGATCCTTGTTGTCCTTCACTATAGTTTAGTATTATTTAATACTTGTATTTCAATAACACCCTGAGGCTTTGATTAAGAACTAGCTGTGGACGTGGGTGCAGTCAAACTGTTCTCACTGTTATTGCTGTGGTATCCTGTCATTGGAGAAATCATCTTTCCCTTGAGATCTCTCCTTCTGCAGGCCTTCTTCTGCTTTTCCTCAGTCAGTGTGCAGGCATGATGGTAGTTTGCCTTCTGAACAGTGAGGTATGCGTGCTTTTACTTCATCGCTTGCTATGACGTTTTTCCAGGGCCTCTTAGACATCAATCAAAGCATTTAATTTTGGCCTGCATGTGCTTTTGAAGCTGCAAAGTGCCGAGTGGTCGGTGGGGGGTTGTTGCTATTACCATTTAATTTCAGAACACAGGTTGATGCCTCCTGGCTCCCAGTTTGCTTCTGGCATTCCTGGTAGGTGCCCCTTTGCAAGTCACCTTCCTCTCTGGTTCTTCAATCTCGCTTGGGTATGGGGGACAAAGGGAAGTGGGGAAAATAATATTCTTCCATACGCAAAGCTTCACTAAGACTCAAAACTGCACTATCTTCTTTACATTTTACCCTTGTCCTATAATATCAATAATAACAGCTATACGTGTTATAAACAATAACGACACCCTGGGACTTTATATACTGTTTTGGTTAATTGTGCTTGTTGTGTCCTCTTTGTTTATAATGTTTTGTAGTTATCATGCGCTTTTTTTTCACCTAGCCACTGAACTTGAGGTGAAATGTCCCATTCTTTGACGCTTACTGTTTACTCAGTAAGCACCCTGGGCAGGAATAATCCAAGTGACCTCACACAATTTCCACAAACCAAAACTTTGCTTAATCCAGACAGTGAGGAAAAAAGCATGAAATTAATCAAAAGATAGTTTAAAAGACAAAAAGGTTGATATAGCTAACCTGAGTCCGACTGCCTGAACGAGGGAGGAGATCTCTCTGGATATCAGTCTTTTCCTCATGAAAAGTTATCAAGCAATCGCTTTTCTTCACAGAGAAAGAAACTGAAAAATCATTCTTTGTTGTTTGGTCATCTGGGCTTCAGGACTGGCAAAACATGCAGTATAACTTGCCTGAGCCAAGAAGTCATATAGCTTCATTCCTTCCTGGGGCACTTACTGGCTGGTCTCTTAGCTGCAGCTGTTTACTTGTCTTCTGTGTGCCACAGCCTAATGATAAACTAAAGCAGGATACAAGAAATACTCCAATACCTCTGTCATATCTACTAGTGAAGATTATTCTAGTACTGGCCTATGGTCTTCACCCTTAAAAATACAAAAGAATTGATTTTTCTACAACTGAAGATGAAAATGTGATATTCAGTGTCCCTAGGAAGGGACAGGTCCTCTATAAGAAGTATGCATTACTAACCTGAAAAAAAACAAAGCTGTTCTAGAAATACCTAGATTGGTGAAGGTATGAAAGATGATGAGAAATGCAGGTAAAGAGTTTGAACTGGAAACAAAATACAGATATTAGGAGTTTCAATTATGAAGTCTTCATTTTTTCAAAGAAATAATTAACTGAGGGGGTTATTATTCAATCACTTTTATGTAAAAAAACTATTGTATAGGAGCCGATTTGATTTGTGAAAATGATTTGTTTAATTTATGAGGCATTTGTGAAGCAGATTATCACTATGGAATTAAAATGCTCACACACACCACCTGTTGAGGAAACCAAGTGTTAATATTTCCTAATTTCAAGGGGAGAAATTGAGACCGAGGAGATTAGTCTCAGAGTGAAGACTGAACATCAAGCATTTCTGCCTCCTATTCTTTTTTTCCGCAGGTTTCAGCCCATGGAATGAAGATGTTGTTGCCTCTACAGAAGATACAAGATGCTAAAAGAGCTCTGGAGGAGCTGCTGATGTCTGCTGAAAGAAAAAAAATACAGATGCTGTAAGCAGTAAGTAGTTACACACCCACTATTCTCCGTATTTTGTTTTGCGCATAAATATTGATCCAATCCCATGAATGTATGTAATGTTTCAATAAACTATGCTGTCTATTTTTAGTGTCTTGATCTATAACAGAAGTTTGGGATCTTGGAAACCCAGAAACTCTTTTTTTTTTTTTTTTTTTTTTTTTTTTTCTTATTTTTCCTATCATGTAATATGATAAGGCTAGCTATATTGTTGAAGACATTTTTGAAATTCAAGAAGCCAAGGGTTAATTTAATTATACAGATCAAGGGCCTGCTTCTCCCTTACTTTGCAGTTTAGTTAGCAGCTTACAACTGCCATAAGTGTATGAACACCTTTGATCCAGTAATATTTAGATGCTGATTTTGTACAGTTTTAAGTGACTGTTCAGTGTGCACTGTTGTAAAAAAATCAGGTCTTCGTTCTTCTCCCAGAATTGCTAGGACAGGTGCAGTAAAGTCCTGCACCTCTCTACCCCCATTAACAATTCAGCATCATATTCAGAGTGGCCAGTTTGGAGAAGCACACTGTAGTCAAAGTTTGCATTAAAAAATAACTCTCTCTTAAGTTAGATGTGTCTGTCTCTTTTTTCTTTCTTTCTTTTTTTTTTTTTTTTTTTTTTTTTTTGGTAAATATTGGAACAAATAGTATCCCATATTGGTCCTGTAATTAAGATATGCATATCTTGGCTCCAAAGATCCCTAATTACATCTGCTTTAGGGATGCTGTCAGAGAGAAGATAATTGTGTACAGTTGCTGCAGAGACAGGAGAGGAGCTTAATCTGAAGTATAGGGAAAGCTTAGAATAGCAGTTCTGGAACAGCATTTATTTTGTGAATCCTTATCTGCAGCTATTACTGAAAGCACACATTATCCTATATATTTTATTACAAAATGATAGATATTTATATTTTGGATGTAGCTTTTCATCTATGGGTTTATTCTTCTTCTTCATTAAATCAATGATAAAACTCTCATAGATTTTAACGGTGCAGTCTCAAGCTCTCAAATAATAGATGGTGCTACGCCTACTGCTAAAAATAGCTTTTACTATGTAGTTTTTTCATCCCAAAGATTCCTGAAAGATCCCAGACTTCACAAGCCCCATGAGCCAAGTTCTGCCCCATAAGCATATGCTGAGTATATAACATTGTCAAAAAAGACAGGCAGGGTGTCAGATGCCTTGGAAAAGTCTCCCATAGAAAGTCTCCCTTTGTGGTTGATGAACTAAGTCAGAGCAGAGGGATGGAGAAGCACATACTATGGGGATAAAAAGGCATAATGCTGTGAAGCTTCAAGCTGCAGCATACCAGAGGCTTATGCCAGACTGCAGGAACAGAGCAGCGGTGAACTGGATTAGAGAAACCAAGACAAAATGGCCACAGCCTGCTAGCGACTGCAGGAGTCCTTTTGAAGCTACCTACAGTCTGATGCCGACTGCTGATGCCGGCAGCATTTGAAGTGATGCTTCTCGTCTGGCCACTGGCAATCTTGCAGGCAGCAAGAATTAAAAACTAACAATCTGAGGACAAGTCAAAATACACTCCCTGCCTGTAAATCAAAAAGTACAGCTTCAAACTCAGCCAAATCTGGCTGCTCCCTTCTCCCCCACAACCACCATCCTAATTACAGCAGCTGATTTTCCTCACACCCACCCCAGAGATTTCTGGGGGTTTTGGCCAGGTTTGCATCCCCATATGATCCAGCCTACTTTTACTTATGTTTAGCGCATTGTGTAATAAGCAAAGCTTACATAAGCTAGGCACTGTGGCTCCAGCTTCAAAAACCTTCATCAAAAATAGGAGATCAGAAGCACGATAGCAACTCGTGGTTGCTTTCTTAAGCGTGGATACAGAATTAACTGTCTTTGGGCCAAACACTCAGCTGTTTCAAATCTGTGTAGCATCATTAGTTCCTACTCAGCTAAGCTAATTTACACCTTGCTAATGGTCTGGCTTCTCATCAATATTGTCCCAATGTTGCAATCTTGGCAGCAACCCTTTGAAAGGAACTAGGATGAAATTTTGGTGCATTAAAATCAGTGGACATTTTCTCTTTACCACTAGATAAGCTGATATCTTAATCTAGAACAACCAACTCTTCAAAGTCAGTAACTGATGCTGGTGTCTCTGCTCCTGCTGTGATACTGTTCCTATCACAGTAGACATCCAACCTCTAAATCATTCTGTCTGGAAAAGGTAAATATAACCTGCCAGTTCCTTGCGAGAAAATGTTTGACTATCTTGCTGAGCTAATGCAAACTGCATTCATTGGACTACAGATGTATGGAACATCTTCACCTGTCCAGATGATAATATTATATGTTATCAATATATATTAATATTATATATAAGATTATAATTAAGATCAGCAATATAATTATTAATAATTAATACAAATAATAATATTATACTAGCACCATAACAACCAAGAATGTGGGCTTCCTTGCAGTAGGTATTGTAAAAATACAGGGTAGTAAATAGTCCCTGTACAAAGCTTTTGAGGAAGAGAATATTGTGTATATGATATCCACTGGCATGCATGATGTAATATTTTTTCAAAGGTTAAATTAATTCCATAGTTATCTTTTGGGGTGAAATTGTATTGGAAGAAAATTAACAGAAATAGACCCCCAAAAAAGGGCTGAGCTACAGCCCTGGCACTTCCTGTATTTAAGGACTCTTTCCCTTTTCTCAGTGTCTCTGCACCTTCAAGGGTTTTTCTTTTTCTTTCTCTTTTGGCTTCTACAATCTAATCTTTTGCATAGTGGGGCAGACATAAAGCCTTGGTTGGAACAGCTCCTAGCCTGTTGCAATATTTATAAAGCTGTGCTTCTTAAACATGCTGCAAGATTGGTTTAGTAAAACAAAAGGCATTATAATTTATTGTTTGAAGATTATTGATTCAATAAATTAACAATAATTTCCATGGAGGGTAGAAGCCCTGGCACTGTAAAAGTTTATTTATCTACACTTTAGCTAGCACTGATTAGAGTATTCAAATTGTCCCAGTGCCATATAATTGCTCTTTATAGGTGGAATGACCTCTGCTGTGCAGGAGACAGTAAAATAAACATTCAAGGCAGAAGTGACAATGGGTCTTTTAAAAGCTAGATTTTTCTTTCTTTCTTTCTTTCTCTCTCCCTCTTTTTTTCTTTCTTTTTTTCTTTTTTTTTTTTTTTTTTTTTTTTTTTTCCCCCAAGAGGGAAGAATGAGTTTGTGTAATGCTTTAAAAACACAGCTGGTTTTGGCCAAACTACCTTGTTATATTGCAAGGACAGACATGCAAAATAGTATTGCTATTATTCTGAGAGGCATAAGACATGAATATAGTAGTTATCCGTATATTTGATTATATCCAAATGAGAAGGCCATTTTCTGTTGTTGTTTTGAAGTGCCATTCCATGTCACACTGAAGTGCCAGGTGGAAATTTTTGTTACACGTGCTTTTCCACTTCTCCCTTTTGTTTCTGAACTTCCTAGTGAACCTGTTCAAGGTAACTATGAAGCTATTGTAAATATGTTAATAACTTAAGCAAAGCAAACTGTACTTCTAGATTCACATTCACCAAGCAGGGTTGCTCTGAAAGCAACATCCCTCCACCACAGAGAACAGTAGCTGGTTTAATTCATAAGCACTTCTATTCCCTTTGTGTAGAGCACTTAGGACAATGTAATTACATTTGTAGACCTAGTCCTTTCATAAATCTATCTTCTGACAGGTGTGATACCACTACTTTTGCTTTACATCTCTACTGATACAAAAGATTAACAGTGCCTTTTCCCTTTTTTGTTTTAATAAAACATCCAAATCCTAGAAATGTCAGAACCACAAGTTTGCAATAATAACAAGTTTGCAATGCATCTTAGTAACCCAAGGTGTATGATTAATGAAGGCTTTAAATGATTGTTTGTATTAAATTGTTTCTCCAAATGCAATTCTGGAATTTGAAGTTGTCAGATTAACTGCTGTATTTACTGGTCTGTTTGATTAGGTGAGCAGAGTTTTATATTCCCTCTTGGAGACCTAAATAGCAACCATTTCCTACCAAAACAGCACACAAAACAAAGGCCCCATTCAGAGGGCTGTTCAGAGTGGGCAATGCTCTATGGTCCTTTGTATCCTGAAACAACATGGTTACTAAAGTGCCTTTAAAAGGTACAATAAATTTTTTAAATAAAATAATAATGGCCATTATAATAATGGTTAGAACATTACATTTTTGCCCAAAGATAAACATATTTCTTTATAAATTAAGCGATTCATTTCATAATTGAACTTAAAGGCATCTGAGAGATGCTGTTATGATTAATACTGTCAAATAGGTCTTAATGAATGGTGCTAAAAAGGTGGCTAATATTCATTTAAAACTTTAATTTGCACTGCCTGAGCTTGTGTCTGTTCTGAGCTCTTTTTGTGAACATTCATGGAGTTGAATTTTAATAAGCATTCATAGGAAATGAATTCTAGGCTTGGACATGGAATTCTTGTCCAGAGTGAATTTTAATTTCTTTTCCTTTGGCTCTTCAGCACCAGAAACTTGCTCATAAGAGCCAATCAAGGAGAGGAAATAATATCATGTGATTTTTTTTCTTTTTTTTCAGTCAACAAGTGCATAATAAACACATCTTGAACTTTGATAGTCACAGCTCAAATATCAAAACAAACAAAACAAATGGAGTGTTTATACAATTTTTCATCAAAATCTACTGTAGTACTTTTCTATGTCTAAGATAGATGCTAAGCATTTTTCTCTTACTTGGTTAAGTGTTTGAATGTGCACTTTTCAAGAGCAGCTAGCTAGCAATTTTGTTGGGACAGTGGAGAAACATTGAGTAATAATAAAATATTAATAATAACTTTATGGTATTTCTGGGCAAGGCCAACCTGGTTGCCACATCATTCCTGAGAAGGGAGGAGTATGACTACTTTCTCCACTTTTTCTTGATGCAATTTCTTCCCCCCCCTCCCCTCCCGAAGGATGATTTACGGTAGGAACAAATACAAACAGTAATGGAGGAAGGATAGTCTTGCCTTTAGGCATCTTGCACTGAGGGCACAGAAGTGCTAGCAGTCATTAATATGGCTGGAGGAAAGTGAGCTATGCATGGAATGACTTTGGTAGGGACGCACATAAATGTAATCCATTTGATCGCTTGAAGAGCTGTAAGGAGCACACTGTTAGACACCGTGTAGAGGCTGTGTACAGAGGACCAGGAGGTGTGGTTTTTGAAGAGGGGATACAGTTCCCCTAGACTGGGAAGTTTCTGAGTAAGAAATTGTGGGAAGCTGGGAGGGTATTGTGAGGAAATAACACCCTTTTCTCGCTCTATTTTTATACTCTTTTTACCTTTTATACTCTTTTTACCTTTTATACTCTTTTTACCTTTTATACTCTTTTTACCCACCTCTGGCCACAGTTGGAGATAGTGAGCCAGATGGTCTGACCTAGTGCAGTTTTTATGCTTTTATTATCTTGGGAATATACTTTCTGGAGAAATGTGGTCCCTTTGTGATTCATGTGGCCATAGGTGCAGTAAAGCAACATGAGCCGCATGGGATTTAGAGATCAAAATTATCTGCCTTCATGATTCTTCCTTGTCCTGGTTTGTCAAACATAATATGGGATGAACGCCAGTGAAATTCAGAGAGGTTATTAGGGCTTTCCAGCTTCCTGGAGGCTATAAAGTCTAGGTTCAGCAACACTGAACCTAGAACAGCCTCAGTGAAGAGGCTTGACTTCTACTTTTTCCTCATCCTGATGGAGAGTTAAGTGATGCTCTGCTTAGTTATCAGAAATGATGCATCTGTGGTGCTGGGCTCTGGATTGCTAAAACTGTATTAGAGCAAAGGACTACTGGAAAGAATTAATGAATGTGTTCCCAGCTGTGAGAACCCATACTCCTCCTCCATAGACACGAATGAAACCTGCAGGAGATGCCTCTGCAGGGTGTTGTTTCCCCGCTAGGATCTCAGGTGAACTATGATTGATGCCTGTCAAAACCAGGCATACTACTCCCCAACCTGTCACTCAGCAATAAAGGACACATGGCTGGGATGCTGGCTGCCTCAGTACAGCAGCAGTGCAACAAGGATGGTGTGGCTGGGGGTAGCTCTGTAAAAGCTGGGAAACTACTTGCCGGAGAACATCCACAGGGCTCTCAGAGAGGTACTGGACACTGAAGAAAATGAGGCATGCATAGAGAAACTCTTGCACTGAAATCAGTAATGTCTTGACTTGGCACAATGCTTCTATGACAGTCTTGGAGACTAGATGGTTAGTTACAATGGTATAAGCAATGGGAGGAGTCTTCTTTAATGAGTATATATGTTAAAGGCCTAGGGGGAAAAACAGGAAATCTGCTCATTAAATTTCAGTTAGGAATTTGCAATCCAGAAGGATGCATAATCCTAATGGAAGAGATGAGTGTATTTCAGTTGGCAGCGATCTATTTCTCCTCCTTTTCCACAGTGCTCAGGGGAGGCCACTTGTACCAGCCACATATAGAAAGGAAGCCTGGGAAGCTGGACTATGTTTTGAGTTTGAGGAAAACGTGGATCACAGGAAACTGCTCCCATACCCAGAGGGTGATAGAAGAATTTTGCAATGTCTAAAGATGTATTTTATTCCTGATCCCTGTGATAGCTTTGTGGGATTTTACTCACTTCAGAAAACTGATATGATACTCCGAATGTCCCATCTCGATGAACTTTACACTGCTGTCACTGTTTTCACAAAACTGCTTAGGGAACTACTTCTTATCCTGGTACAAGAGGGCTAACAGCTCTGTTGTGGTTTGTTCTCTCCCCTTGAAAACACTGCTGGAGTAGTAGAGTTCCCAAAATGTTCAGGTAGGACATTGTTTAACAAACTGAGATGGATGTGTTTTAATTCACTTGCAGGCTCAACAGTGAAACCTTGCTGGCTTGTATCTGTCTATCTCGATGACATTACACTTTTAAAGACTTGAAGTGGGGCCTATGAACCCACCAAACCTTTCTCAGCTGTCCCTTAACTCTGTTGATACCTTCTGCTATTTACGTTTAAACTCCTAGACATTCGCTTCAGCTTTGGTGTGTTGCTAGAAGTGCTTCAGGCTGAGCAGCTCAACACCATTTTTGTAGGAAAGCCTGGTTAGCTCGCTAAAGAGACCCAGCCCCTTGGGTGCTCTCAGGGTCAAATACCCACCATGGGCTTACTCTCTGCTCAGGATTTTTGCAAAGTCTGCCTGAGGCCATCTTTAAAGACATCCCTCACACAACCTTTTTTACTTAACAAAGCAGTTAGTGCATTTCTTTCACCCCACCTTTCTGACTGCCAGTGAAAGTGTCCTTTTCCTTGACTGAATACTACATGGAAAATAGTGCCCCAGAGGGAGGACCAGGATCTACTCCTCTTCCATATTAAGGAACTGCCCAGTCTCAAAGCCGTGAAGTTATTGAAAATGCCTTTCTCTACAATTGCAAAACAGATCCGTCAAACTGAAAACGCTCAAGCAGTTTCTGAAGATTGTTCCACAAGAGCAGCCACCTTGGAATAAAGCACTCAAACAAATATATTGTTCAAAGATCAGTGAGATAACTCCACAAATATGAAGTATAAGCTGCACAGCCAATGTGTGTTACACTTCTGATTTTTATTAGCTAATTTTTATTTTAGATTGATGCATTCAAAGATGACTAAAGACTTCTACATCCTTTTTTCTTTTTTTCTTTTCCTCTCTCTCTCTCTCTCTCTTCCCCCCGCCGCCCCCCCCCCCCGAAGTGTTCTCTATTGCGGTGTGGACATTGCAGTGGTTTCTTTCATGCTACCACACATCTCTGAAAGAACTAAATGCCACAAAAGATGTCAGTTTCTAGGTCACAGATGGCATATATCTTTTTATTATTATTACTTAAACCTGAATTCTTAGCAAGAGCCACTCAAGTTAGGTGCTCAGCTTCTGCTGTTGAAGGTCATCATATTTTGGCAGCTAATTTGCTTTGAAAATTGCAGCAAAAAGCAACATCAGATAGCAATGACTGAGCATTATGATATCATGAAATGAAAAATGGAAGGTATATATAGTGAAGGCTTTCTTTGCTCCAAGACGCAACTGGAAGTAGAAAAGTTAGGGAAAAGTGGGGATTACAGGGTCTATTATGTAGAGGTAATCTCACCATTTTGCTGCTAAAAACTCAAGTTTTCTTCTTCAATAAAGTGCAGTTATTTCTAAGGAAAGAGGATGCTTCATATTAAAAATGACAGCTAGCAAAAAATCAGTTTTCTAATATAAGAGTTTCAATGGAAAGCTTTCAATGATTTAAAGCAGTATTATGGTATTGAGACAGGGAGAGTGAAATGGAGTTGTTTCCAGTGTTGCAGTAGAAGGGGTGCTGTCTTTCTATGAAGACAATATTTGAACCGCCAGCTAGAAGAGACGATTGTATAACTGGTTCCAGCCCCATTCCCCCATCTCCACCCAGCCTGGAGCCATCAGTCCCTGTCCTGTGACACCACAGGGGTGCTGGCTCCAGCCCTGTGACAGTCCTGCTCCTGCCTAGCCATGAACCCCCTCCTCAACCCAACCTCTGGGTGCCTGCCTTGCCCAGCTACTCATATTTCCTGATACTGAAGGATGCATTCTTCCTTTAAAGAAAGATGAAGAAAGAGTTATAGTATTTCCGTCATTGATATAAATTGGAGACAGGGAAGGCAAGTGCATCATATTTCTGTCTTCTTTCATTGTGCCTTCCCTCACTTTGCTAGTACCTAAAGGTTGGGTAGTTAGTTAAAGCAATTATTTATTGTTCTTGCTAAACCTCAGGAGTCAGCATGGCTAAATGAAATGAGCCAAGTCTGCTTCTGTTGTCAATTAGTCCTAGTAGTTGCTCCTATACAACCCCTTTCCCCCTCACTCCCCAGAGGTAGTGTGGACACGTGCAGATGTCGGTAACAGGAGGTCTCCAAGCTTTCACAAGTGCTCTAGGAAAGGGAATCTGTGCTCTACTGAAGAAGACTATTATAGTCATGTATGACATAGAAATAACTCAGCTTTCAGTGTACAGATTGCTTTTTGCAGGGCTAGCATTTTAAAAGATATGTTGTTGAGACTTACAGAAAGACTTATTTTGTTGTCCCCTGTCTGCTTCCACTGCTTACAGGGAGAGGGTTATTTTCCCCCCTAATTTTTGTTGGATCAAAAGCAGGTCAATTCTGAGCATTCGAAGATCTTGTCCAGTGTTGTACTTGTAAGTTGAGAGCTTTTGATAGAGAAATCACTAAAGGTCTGTTTTCACTGAAGTGTTAACAAGAGTGTTGCCCCTAACATGAAATCTTACTCTCATACAAAATTCCTTAACTATTAAGATGAGTTGTCTCGTTTGTTGGGGAAGAGAGAGAATTTGCTGTAATTCACATGCCTAATCTGCTGTAACCCTGCAGCAACTCCTGTACTATTTTTCAACATGGGTATTCTCACTAAAACTTGCTAATTCTAGAGTTGAGTAGACAGCTTGAGCTAATGCTATAGCAAGTGTGTAACTTAGGACATCTGACTTCACAGAATTACTTTACAATGCAGCATGCTGGACTGTGTTTCATATGGCATGAATCTAGGTTTATATACATTTATTTAAAATTCTAGAATAATAAGATCACTCTGAAGAGAGCTGTGCTAGAGTTTGCAAGGGACATACAATTAACTTGAAAAAAGAAATGATCTCTGTGCTTGGTGCCCTTATGCTAAGAGGTGCACAGTTGGTATGGCTACTGGAATTTTTATAGATAACCATCAGGAATGAATGTTGACTGGATTAACATGCTGCCTTGCTTTTTGCTGATGTTACTCATGACCAAAAATGGTTTGCAATTCTGGAGTGCTAGCAGCATATACTGTTTTTGAGCTCAGAAGTATTAGATTCACTGGTAACTACTGAATCAGTTAATAAGCCTGTGAGATCTGGCATTGTCATCCCTTAGCTCTCAGCAGTCAGTAATATATAGACTCTGTGTGTATACATGCCGAAGCTTAATTTGCAATCCTATTTAAAGTGGAAAAAAATGCCGCACTTTAAAAAAATGTGCAAACAGGGTTCTTTTCACAGCGGACAGAGAATACTGTTAAACAGAGGAAGCACAATATCCCTTTTCATAGCAAGAGATCAAATGTCTGCAGAAGAGTTTAATTTATACTTCTTCATGTGCCAGAGCTGTGTCTGAGACATTGCAGCATTTCAGTACTTTCAATCAGGTCATAGTTTCCAGCACAGATTACTTCATCCCTTTTAAAATAGAACAAATAGAATAAATGGAATTCCACATAATCATGGTAGGAGCAGGGATTATAGGAAATTAAAACACATATTTAAAAGCAGAGGTCTGTGTGATAAATAATTGTGACACAGAGCTTGGAAAGTAATGTTTGGTCTCTTCTCAGCAGTTAATGGGCAACAAGGGTCTCTGGCTTTGTAGCTTTCTTTAGCTTGGGGGTGTGGGTGTATCCTAAAGGAGGATGATGGCAGTGATGGTGGATAACATGCAGTGTCACACTTAATAAAATTGCCACCTTTATAGAAGAAATATTAAAATAATGCCTCCTAACTCAAGTGCAATGCAGATGAGCATTATATGATGATATGAATTTGGCATGGGCTTTATAGTGTATGCAATGCCACGCAGGGAGCACTGTTTTGATCACTTTCCCCAGCTAGGTCTTCTGTTCCCTAGCTGCTACAGAGTACTTCACATCTCCTTGCCACGGCTCTGCGTTGGCAGTCAGGGAAAAGGTGTTGATGAATTCTGTCTCAAATTTCTGCATGTCTGAAGAAAGCTTTCATAAAGTACCAGCATATATTATACTGATATCCCCAAAACAGAGAAGTAGCTTGCTGCAGCCTGAAATGCTTTGAACTATTACTGTAAGACAAGTGTTTATAGTATTTATTATAATAGGAGAAAATAAATCTAGAAACATGTTGTTCCTTAATTATAGTATTTGCCTAACACTACGCTCATTGTGACCCATTTTTGGCATGAAAATGAAAAAAGAATTTTCAATAACTTATTTGTAATATAAAAGATTCCAGCTAACATCAGAGCTATTTTGTTAGGCAGTATACAAGCTCACAGTAAAGGAATCCCTGCCCCCAAAGGACTGTTTTGTCGACATTAGTGAGTGAAAGGCTAAGATATTACGTGTGTTATCTCAAGTCACAGAAGAATTCAGTAGCAAGGCTGGAAATTGAATCCTGTTCTCCCGAGTCACAACCCTATGTCTTTAAAGATAAGATCGCCCAGGTCATGTATGTTTTATGTATGTGTATATATGCACGAGTACATTCACATTTGTCTAGCTTGACATTCATGTTGAACCATGAGTCTGTAACTTGCATATTTTTATCTCTTTCTTTTTTTTGCATCATGTCTTAGTATGGTAAAGATTACGTTGACAGATTAATTCCACTTGGGAAGGTTGCTGTTTAAAAAATAAGTAAAACTCTGGAAGGAAATGCAAATTTATCACTGCTGAGTTGGCTGAATTCAGTCGCATGCTGTATAATATAACTTATCCTTAGGAATTTATGCTGCCATTGGGTCTGCCTAGCAGATAAGCCGCAAAAAGGTGAAAGTGAGCTACATCAGATTCTGATGCCCAGAGCACGCAGGCACACAGTTCAGTCTGTGCTGCTTCTTTGTTCGACTGGATGCTGTATAAGAAACAGCATTTTCTCTCAAAACAAGAAGGTAATCAAAAGGGAGATATACAGATAAAAGTTCTATGCTTGGTATTGTGCTAATATTTCTGTACATTTCAAAAATATACTTTAAGTTACTTGTGCTGGTATAGTGTCTTAAGAAGTTTGACCTGGATTGCTTTAATTAGAGAAAACAGAACTCTCTTGCTTGATTTTGGTAAACAGTCTTCTACTGACTATGCAACTGCAAGGCACTGGCTTGCCTTTGTAGTTCCAAGTGGCTCAAAAAACTTTTAATTATTCTTGTAGATGTAACCATAAATACACCTGCCAACAAGGAACAAACCCTAACTTGAAAATAACTGTTAATTGACTACTGCAGGAAAAACTGACACGACCAAACTGAATAACGCTAAACAGTGTTAATTTGTGGATTTCTGTAGGATTTGAAAAGCAAAATTAAGACCCTATGGGATTTTGGATGTGCAACGTAAAAACATGAGCCCTGTGCTTCACTTGTATAAATCGGCATCATTACACTGAAGCCAAATAATCTCTTCTATACTCCAGATGAGAAGGTGGCCTACGACGCTGAACGCAAGGTGATCATCATTATTTTTTTGCTTCTGTCCATATATCTGAGGGTGAGGAGATGAGAAACTAGCAGGGATTTGCTAGACTGTTACTCACGTCCATAAACATTTTTCCTTTTCTGTATGAACACTGATGCCACTGACTGGTGCAAATTGAATGTGAACAATGTTTCATGCTTCCACACAGCTCTAGACCCCAAAGCTTTTTCAGACCCCGGCAAAGATGCCAGGAGATTATACGATCCACAACAAAATGATTTGAGGCAGGCAGCAGACAGTAGCCAACAGTGGCAAACAAGAGGGGCAAAGCTGGCAGCTTTATGTGTTGTCCTAGCCTGCTAAGTGACCCCTCTTTCCATACAAAAATGCAGGCACACACAAAAGCAGTTTTCTTCAGAGCTAGGCAGAATTTTTGCAATCAAACTTCTTACTAACTCTGCATATTTAGCTCAGGAGAAACAAGTTCAAGAATCTGTCAAAAAAATAGAAATTTTGAATTTCAAAAAGAAATGCCTTGACCTTAAGTACTTTGTTTTGTTAAATTTTACCAAATTTAAAAATGATGATCTCAATAAATTGAAAGGGAGGATTCATTTAGGTGCAGCAAAAAGCCTTGAATGTAAAGTTAGAAGGAAAACTTCCATTTGGTTTGGCCAGCAAACTAGAAGATCACTTCAGTTATAAACTTTTGTGCTTGTTTTCCTTCCTTCTGTCCTTCTCTACATGATGTTGGGATGTGCCATGAACATTTAATGAGGAACAAATTCAAAAGAAAAGCCATTAAAATATTTGTCAAGATGGATACAAGATGACTTCTGATTCTAATGTACTGGCAGTCTGAGGAGAACGTGCAAAGTTAAGTGAACCATACCTTTGCCTTAGGATTTGTAGTAGGATTAATGTAGGAGTGTGTAAAGGGGGAGAAAGCCAGAACAAAGATGTATTCATTTATGTGTGTATAAGTATGTATATGGCTTTTGTTTGGTTGGGTTTTTTTGTACATGAAGCTGGAATAGGGAAATCTCCTCCAGCCTATATTTTGGATCATGCTTGCAAAGCTTTATGTAGCTTTTTGCCTTGAGCTGGTAGAAGAGAAAGCAGAGATATCATCATGGATCATTTCAGCCTGTTAGGTCAATGCTGGATATGCAGTTCAGTATGCCATAGTTAACTAAACAAAGCCCCACACACTTGCTTCTAGGTGACAAAAAGTGATAATCAAAGCAAAGAAGGTTATATATCCAACAGCACAGTGAGGGAATTGCAACTGCAGTTGGCTCAAATTAAAATGAGAGAGAGAGGAGGAGCCAAGGGCAAAGAGGAATTTGTTCTACCTTTTTGGCTTTCCACTTGCTCAGGGCCTGGAGCCCACTGGGAACTTTTTAAGAAACTGATATGTTTTGGAATTTGGTCAGTTTCTTTTGAGTGCACATAATTGCGTTGCTTTAATTATAGCCCTTGTAAGGGTTTATGGTGCTTGTTATTTAGACTGGTGATGAATAGAAAGGTGGAGAGTTGAGCAGGGCATGAGAAGCCCGTGCCTTGATGATTTCCAACACTGCCTGTGCCACAGTGGCCCTCTCCATCCGGAACGGGGCATAAACTGGAACAGCATGAAGTACCTTTGTCTCAAAGCACTGGTGCCCACTGTAAGGTTGTGGTCATATCTGGGGCTGGATGAAACTACTTCTTTTGCCACTGAAAACACTACACAGTTACACGGACTACTGAAGTAACTATCTTGATATGCAAGCAGCGTGTGGCCCATGTCTAACTAGTTGGTTTCTCAGTTCAAAAAAGAAACAAGGCAGACCAAGCCAGTCATCTTGGACTTTTCATTTTGACATTATTTGCCTAGTTTTCCTCCACATTGATTGTGGGCATTTTCTTCCCAGCTGCTCACTGGCACTGTCATACTAGGGAAAGAAGGCTCCTACTGCAACTCTTAGACAATCTCCAGGTGCATTGCCAGTCACAGATCTCTAACCTGGCCTACAGAGAGCCTGTGCTATACTGAATATTCCTTTGGCTGTACGGTGTGACTTCTTTTCCCCTCCTGAATGATCAGGACTTACTGTTGCAAACAGTAAATGTATGTTTTGAAAATTAACATGAAAGGCAAGGTATGTGCAATGTTGCCAAGTTAACTGTGCAATAGAAATCTGGGGCCAGATGCACAGTGACTATTGATTGAACCGAAGCCAAAGACTCAGACCCTTAAGTTTTCCAAATCTCCGGCTCCCTGATGTTGCCGCCCCTTCTATCGCGCCGCATTAGCAGAAAGCGTAGCTGGAATGCTCCACGGCCAGTTACAAAAAAGGATCTGTGTGGGAAGGTGAAGGAGGATGGTGGGGGTGGCAGGCAATTCATGGGGAGGGGAAAAAAAAAGGAGCTAGAAAATTCAAGAATTAGAAAGAACATAAGGGGAAATTGCATCTTTGCCTACATTTGAGTGGGACAATCTTGGCGCTTCTGCCACTAGGAAGTGCTCTGTGAAGTTATATAGCAGCTCACCTCTTAGACAAATAATTTAAGATGATCTATGAGAGTAATTAAGCATTTTGTTGTCCTGTCCCTAACTATGCATTACTCCACCAGAGAACACTGGTGAAACGAGTCCATTTAACTCACTTGCAAATTGTCCCAGGCTCCTGAAATATTCTGCAGTGTGGATGGCATAATTTTTTTTTGTTGTTGTTGTAACAAGCATCTGCAAACATGGTCATTTAAAAACTGCTTGGCAAATTTGCCTCAGACCTTGCTTTTTCAGCAGAGACTATAAAACCTGAAGGAAACTAAGTCTGAACTTTCTAATTTCAGCCACTTAAAAAAAAAGAGAGAGAGAGAGATTTGAAACTTAGAGTAAAAGTGTTTTCTTTCCTACTTTCGTAGTATAAAATGGCTAAGCAGACCTTTAATCAAACTTTCTATAGTAAGAGCTACCTTGCACTGAGACCACACACGGAAAATTTCAGTGCAGAATCTATTTTGTAAAATAGATTGCAATAGCAAAGAGATTAGAATGGAATCTGCAGGGCATTAAACTAATGTGTCTGCTCTTAAAAATTACATCCTTATCACATGTACATGTGTGCACACATGCATGCACACACAGTGAACAATCACAACAATACAAAAATCAATATTTACCAACATGCAGGGCAGGTCATTGCAGGCATCTCCTGTTCAAAGTAAGTGAGAGTAAAGAGTGGTATATCAGACAGTACTGTGTGATAAATAATGGCTGGCAAACAGCATTATCTGGTTTTTAACGTTATGAGTGTATGTGCACGTACTCACACAGCTGATATGCAGTTGCACGTGCAGTGCGAATTGGGAAGCTGTTGGTGTGCACTGACAACAAACCCATAGACAGTCAGAAATGCAGGTAGCTCCCAGGATACGTGTGTTATGAGGGAATGGCTTCAGAGAGAACCGCTTTGATATCCACTATGGATTTGCATAATAGATGGCCACCAAGAATAGAAGTATAGCAAGGGCAGAGAATTCCCAGACTTCTCTGTATAATCTCCTGAGTAACATACAGAAAAATCTCTGCCTTAGCATATATTCCACCACCCCCATAAAATGGCTGGTTTTGCCCTTTCTAGGAACTTGCGAGTCTTAACTGATGTTGTAAAACATGCCATGCATGGAAGATGTGCTGTAGAAATGCAAAAAAATATATAATTATTGTAGCCGTCCAGTGTTAGAGCTTCATCCAAAGCTGACTGACTTCCCTAGATCTTGACTCAGGTCAAATAATCTCTAAGTACTGAGATTCTGCTGTGATAGCATGCTGCATTACTGATCTTTTGGTCCTCAGTTATACAAGGAAGATGAGAAATTCTTCAGGCTTTGCTGCTGAACATCTCTTAGGGAAAATTTGTATTTGGATGTGGGGGCTGTTTGGGCAGCTTGCTCTGCATATCTCCGCTAAGACACTTCAGACTAGCATAGAAATCTAAGCTATATCATAAAGAATCTGCGTACCAAAATGGATCTAAATGTCACCGTTTTGCAAGAGAAAAGTAAGGGAGCCGATGTAACGCAATGCACAAGACATAGTACTTTTTTTTAAATAAGTAATTCAAGTAAAATTATTTTACTGAAGCAAAGAGAGAGGGGGCTACTGTTGCAGCAAGCAGCCTTCTGTGCGAAAGGGCCATACAGCGGAGCACGTGCCCTCCCATTTCTTTTAATGTCTCCCATCTCGTTCCCCACTTAACAGGGACTCTTAATGCTCCGTGACAGCACCTGAGCGCCACGGCCAGCTACAAGCGTTTCTGCCAAGCGCCTCGGAGCTGCTGGCAGCCAAAGCAGCCGCTGCTGCAGCAGCGCTTGCCAACTGCGCGCAGCCCTCGCAGGCTGCAGGGCGCCCGCGCCTGCCGGGGCAACCTCTTTGAAGTGGGGCCACCCTTCCCTGCCCGCTTCCCTCCCTTCTGCTAGGTGTTAACACAAACATCTCCCCGGCCAAAATAGTCTCGTTATTTATTGGACGTTGCTTTTCTGCCAGCTCGGTCCCAGACTTCGGTAGCTTTGCAGGAGCTGAACAACTGGGTATATGTCTCCAAAGATACCATAAAAGCCTGGGTAGTGTGGCTATTGTGTGTGCATACAGAGCACCTTGTGAGAGTAATCTCTCGTGGGTGTCAGCAGAAACAGAAAGAGAGCCCCTCTTGGAAGGAGGTGCTGACAGTGACCGGCATTAGTGCACTGATCACAATGGAAACATTTGTATATTAATTACAAACCACTTACCCCCCCCCCCTTTTGCTTTTTTCTTTCTTTTTTTTTTTTTTTCTTCTTTCTCCTAAGAAAAAGGTGGAGGAGAGAAGCTTTTATTATTGCTGATCAGGGAGCATTACTTGTATCTCTCTCATGGCATCTGTTCATACGCCTGTGGGCTCACACACACAGCGTTCTCATTTCAAAGCTTGAACAGCTCTCTTAGCTATTTTTCCTCTCCCTTCTTCAGGACTTCAAGGAGCGAGTAGGATGTAATCTGAGAGCGAGGAGGCTTGGTTCTGTGCCAGGCACTACTGACTTACCCTGTTGTCCCTGAGCAAGTCACTTCACCTCTTTTATCCTACATCTTGCCACCTGTAAAAAGGGAGTGTGATATTTTCCTTCCTTTGTTTAATTAACTAACGGTACTTTAAAAATTCATAGACTGAAAAGCCTTCACATCTTTTTTTTTTTTCTTTTTTTTTTAATTAAAACCTAATTGACTTCAGGGCATTGTAGAATCTTGCAGAAACATGCAGTTTGATTCTTATATTACATGATTACTGTAGTGGCATTGTTTTAAATGCCTTCCTTTTTTTTTTTTTTTTTTTTTTATTTTTTGTTTTTTGGCTAGTCTGCCTGTCTGCAGGTGATGTGCTACAAGGCAGTCCTGGTCCAGCAAGGTATATCAGTGGGAGAGCAGGTCTCTGCTGAGGACTTCACTAGGAGTGAAATCCTGGTTCACTGAAGGCCATGGGAAAGAGACTTCACCCTAAGTGTCAAGAAATGGACATCATCCCACAGTGAGGGCTGAATCTGTGCTGTATCGTGAAAGGATACGTGTTGCAGGAGATGTGTGAGGGGAAAGACATACCATTGTCATCTGACCTGTCTTTCTGCCTGTTGCCAGTATTGTGTCTTTTCGTTTGTCTGTGTTTGTCTTTAAAGTTTAAAAGTTAAGAGGTAGAAAAGGACACCTAGGTCACCTCATTTGGCTTTATGTTTCTGCAAAGTTGTCTTCTGTAGCATCTCTCCTGTTTTAGGTATCTGTGTGTTGGGCAGAAAGGAGCAGAGACCCACCCGAAATAAGGGCACTTGCCCACCCAGAGATTTCCATTCAGACTTTTTGTGTGAGTTCTTCTTTCAGGTGGAAGCTAGACTCTGATTCTGTGATTCTAGCTAATTTGAATATAAGCCATTTTTGTATGCAAAGGATTGCTGACACCAGCAAGTTTCACTGTAATGATTACTATGGAAACGTTTATCTATAAATATAAAATTCTTTAAAGCTTAGCCTTTTATCTTTATAGAAAAAGGCCTGTTTATGTCACTTCTAAGCTTCCAGCTTTAATGTAGACATGAGCTGTTCTCATGCCAAACAAGATAACCTCAGTGTTAGAGCTGTGTGAGCTTTGAAACATGGGAATTTGAGCTAAAACTATTATTTTTGAATATAATATTAATAGTTGAATGGAAAATATTTTAAAACGCCTCTCTAAGCCCAAAGCTCTAGCTCACTTGCAATGTTCTCTTCTGTAGGTTTTATAGTAATGCTGCTTCTGTGGAAGAGCTGCTTTTGGCTGCCAGTCAGTCCTTAAACTCTGCGTGTGTATGTGTGTGCATGTGTGGTTTCCTGTGTGTGTGTGTGTGTCATGATGAGGCTTGTGAAAGCAGAGCAAAAATGGAGAAGCCATTTATTCATTAATATTCCATTTTTCTCTGGAGTGTTTTTAGATGTTGGCTTTTCAAAGCCTATGTGAAAATACAGTGTCTAAGTTTAGGCCCTCAAAAGACTTTTTCACTAACAATAAGAAACAGACATGAGTTTAAGTTTATAAGTTTATAGTTACTTAAAACCTACAGTGAAAAGGATGCATTAACAAAGATGAGGAATATTATTTTCCTCCTATGTTTCTATCTAGGGATTTAACATTTTTTTTCCTTGACTTTTAACATTTATACTTGTAAAATATTTATTCCAAGATACATATTTTTTCAAATCTACACGTAGATACCACAACCATCCACATTTTCAGGTACTCTAACACTATACCATTAGGGTTATTCCCAAATAAGATGGAATCACAGGGGTTAAGTATGTATCTTTAGGGTCAAAATTTAGAGTGTTCAAAAGTGTTTGCAGTATCAGCTGCTCACTGACTTTGGGTATAGAATTCATGACAGGCATAGAGTAAAATCATAGCTGATGATGATCAGAAGGTTAATCCGTTATTCATGGCTTGGAAGCCATGGATACCAGGGCTCTTGTCTACAAGGGCACAATTCCTATATATGTATGTATTAAACTTTCCCTTTATGTAAGTTTTGATTATTAATAGTGATGATTTTTTCCTTCTGCTTTTGGGTGGAATGAGAAAATGGACAATTAAGATTTTCATTTAAAGTTCAGTGCTAGCCTGATGAGCTACTGGATTAAGACGTTCAGGTCAGGGACAGAAGAGGCTCCATGTTGCCTTTTGTTCTGATTTTTGTGAGAGGAATAAGGAGATATTTAGCATAACTTAGACACCAGGGAGATTTAGGTTATAGGTTAAAATCTCTTTCCTGGATCGTTCTGTGGACTGCAGTCCCACCCGTAGTGCTTCCTGCTCTGGTGCTTGAGGGGGACTCCTTTGCAAGAGAATTGAAGGGGTTGTTGGTGTGTATGTTCGTATCTTGTTTGATTCCTTCTTTGCTCATCTTTCTTTCTCAGTCTTTCTCACCAGTGAAGTGAATGTTAGTAAACGTTTTTGAGCTCTTAAATGGAAATGTGGCTGAAGTACAGATGAACCTAGTCTCCACTGGGCAGTCCAAACCATCTTCACTCCACATTTAAAGTTCACTTACAGTTTCATTCTCTGAGAATAGCAGCAGTCAGAGAAGTCAATTGGACACTGTTAGTAATTGAACAGATTGCCTAGAAATAAAAGATCTAAGAGCCAACATTAAACCTTTAAATGGAACATGCAGTAAAAGCATAACAATATACTGTGGCTCCCACAGGACTGAGGAAAACTCAAATATAAAGATTTCGTGTTGGATTCAGAGAGATACCCCCAAATTTAGAAGCTTATTTGAATCTTATCCCAATAACTCAAACCTGTTAGATCTGTAAAATTAGTCTGTAAATCTCACAGGAAGGGCTGTGGGGTATTTCAGCACTTTCATTTGTGCTCCTGGCAGGAACATGAGTATTAGTATGAAAACATAAAAATGACCATGAAAGTAACTTTTAAAGCAGTAGTAGCTTTTTATTCTCTTTCAAATCTTACAGAAAGGATTAGAGTTGTGGGAAAAGATTCAGCTTGCTTTCTATTCAGTCCTAATTGGCTTGCCTAGCCTTGATATATTAAACCATACGTTGTTAATGTCTTTATCATATCTTTATTTTTTGTCCTGTTTCAAGGTTCAGATCACAGTCATCAATCCTCACCAGTAAACAGGCTCCGTTTCTAGAGTGACGCATGGTAAATGCAGCAGTGATTAAACTGGGGCAACTCAGGGAAAGGGGTTAGCATGACAACTTGTACCTGGAAGGAGGAGCTTGGATGAAGTTCCCCAAAATAACGACAGGAATATCACTGAGGGGAACTTGCATCTGTGCTATTCTGCTCAGCCTAACACTGTGGGATGTTTTTCTATCCTCCGCCTTACTCATGTGTCATTTGGGCTCCAGCAGCAGTGCAATTAGAGCTAATGCAAGGGGGTCCTTGGAATGAAAAGTGCTTTTTTCACGGAATGTCTCTGTGGTATCTCACATGAGAGGGGCAGAGCTATAGTGGTTAGCTGGGAGATGAATGGGTGCCTAGCACAAGCGTAGCAGTAATATCAGCATCTTTTTCCTTTAGTCAACTGAGTGGTCGGGAAGTATGTTTTATCTTTAGTGGAAAAATATACACAGATATTATTATCTGATCTCTGCGAGGCTGAAGCTGCCTTCATGGGCTGAGAGAAGCACAAAGCCCATGACAGGAGCTGAGTACATGAGCAGAGCAGCTGGTCCGGGAGCCAGCACAGAAGCTCACAGACCTAAGTAATGGCACGGTGTTGCAACACCAGGAGAAAGCATGGGACCAGCTCTTACATTGAGCCGCAGCCATACCAAAAGCAATAGGACAGATATCCCATTGCTTCAGGCAAAGTGAAGACTGAGCAGAGCAGGAGGTGTTTAAACAACTTCCTTTTGCATAACTGTCCAGAGTTTCCTTTTATAACTTATGAAATGTAATGTTAACAGTAGGTGAGTCATAGGATGGGTCAAGAGAGATGCTGAGAAGTGGTGTGAGGACTGGAGGTGCGAATGGGATTGACAAGAGCAAATAAGTAGTAGTTTTTGAAAGGTTGAAAAAAAGACATAACACCCCCCCCCCCCCCAAATCTTTAATCCAGCACTGGAAATATATCTGGGCAGGGCTAGGAATTCAGAGCCCAAACTTGTTTTCAAACAGGATAAATTGGAAAACACTAAAACTTGGATAAATTGAGTGCTAGATTCAGATTTTTGGTTGTGATTCTCCAGCCCTATATTTGGCTGTGATTTTTCTAAGACCAATTACAGAGCTCTTGAATGTAAGGTCCTCTGATTTTGCTGACGTTCAGATGTATTTCTGCTCAAAATAACACATACTAATACCTACTTGTTTTTAATAAGCTCTCTGGAAACAACCACTCCCCAGCTCTTACCTCTACTCTTACTCTAAACTCCCTTTATTCTTGGGCTATCTTATCTCCCACGAAACATCTTACTATTCAGGTATGGCTAACTGCTGAATGTATGGGAAAACCGCTGCTGTGGGGGAGAGTTGTGTAGGGACTTTCCAGATCAATTTGCATAGCTTTGCACATGATAAACCCTGCTAGACCTGACCTGAGACTGCAAGTTCTCACCCAACCCACAGAAATACCCCTAGTTTGTTTGGCCTGAGGACTGACTAGAACTTTTGGGAGGACAAGTAAATGACAGTAGCTTCTACTTACTGCGAATGTGCTTTTGTAAGCACAACATCTCAGTCCTCCAGAAAACGAAGAGAAGCCTGCATGAAAGTGGGGAACAGTCCAACAAAATTTTGCTTTCACTGACAGAAATAAGTAATGTTGCAAGGCAATGACATTGCAAGAGGTAATACTGCAAAGCAGACCTGCCCTGTTCAGTTACCCTGGGATGCTCTGACTCTCCATCCTGAGAAGGTTGCTGTGTTTTATGTGCAATCTGGACATGTTCATCCCTGTCTCTCCAGCGTAACTGTAAATTTTATGCAGAACAAGGCATACATGTGTGTGTCTTCATATACTTGAATATTAGGCCTGGGGTTTTGGTGGAGAAAAGAGCCACAGCTCAGTCACTCTTTTCAGTCAGTATCATCATTGCTGGAGGATATTGCTGTTATGTGGTAATGTGTCATCCCTACTGATGTGCTTGAATGTGAAGAGTTTTTATCTTCTTAACTAAGTACATCATAGAATTGATAATTTTTCTGAAGAATTAACTAATCAGAGCAGGCAAATTTAATAGTGGAAGAGCTCTGTCAGATGGCTAGAGAGTGCTCTCTCCAAACCAAAGGCATTGCTGTGGTGCTTTGGCTCTTGTTTGTATGTGTACTGTATGGTTTGTGATGCAAGTACCTATTTACAACTGCTTCTCTTTACAACTTGATAAATACAAGTATACATTTATTTTTCCAACTCTGGGAAAAAGATTGCTAATAGGCTGACATGAAGGGGGGCCCAACGTACCTGGAATAATATGAAACACCTTTTTTGTATGTATTAGTTTACATACTGTGTTCAGGAAGCAGGGTACAGAAACTTCCTTAAAACTCCAGAAACAATAGCTATTGTTGGTTGTTGATATGGCATGAGCTCATATCCAGGATACTGAGAAAGGAACTCCTGACTACAATAAATAATATATTTCTTAACTCCTGGTGTGAAAGAATGTATTTATTGTTTTTGTAAAGATAGATGGGGAAATATGGCTTTAAAAAGAAGGGAGGTTGCATGGCAGGACAAAGGCTTGATACTTTTGCTTTTTTTATTTTTAGTTTGAAAATGTAATTAACGAATTTCTTATGAAAACGTGAAAAGTTTTGTAGTTGCATTCCCAGCAGTCTAGTTTGAAATCTATTTTGAATATGTCTGCGTTATAGGAAAATGATAAGATTAGTGTGACTAGCCTATAAAACTATTTTTCCAGCTATCATTTTGTCTTGGCTACATCTGAAATGGTTATGGGAAATAATTCTTCACACAGCTCAAAGCTCTTGGACAAAGTTATACAGGACTACGTTTCTCTGGATTTTTAGAAGTTGATTAGGGTAGAGAAGCTTTTTTAATGCTGCAGTCTGTCAGTCCTTTAGGAGCACAGCCTTAAGTTGTTTGAAAAAGAAATTTGCAGAACACTGGGCTGTTCTATCTCAAAGTGACACTTACGCTAGATTTAGTGGATACTCTTGACTAAATTGTGCACTACAAAAGGAAAGGCCTTGAAGGGAGCCTAATCTTTAAATGCTATGCACCAGTTAAAACACAGGAGTGGGAGTTAGGGGGTTCTCCAGCATTTCTGATACTGTGGCACCAGTCACGTCACTTAGCAGAGGAATAGGGAAGGCTCCTTATCTGTCCTGTGGATCCTCCACCCCAAAGGAGCGTTACATCTTTTAATTGCTTTAAATGCTGCCCAATAGAGCAGTCTGGAATATTTTGATGAAGCAAAACTTGTTCATGATATGTCATTTTACTGAAACATATTAATCTCTGCGAAGAGCTGCTCAGATGGCTTCTGGGTTCAGCGCGAGTGCTTCGTTGCCTTGCTGGAGGTCTGGACTGTGTAACACTGAAGCCGAACCCCCGCTCTCTCCAAAGTGAGCTCTGCTCAGGCAGCTGAAGTGGAGACTCAGCCCTCTGCACTCCCAGTCAGTGCCCTGAGTATTAAACCACAACAGATGTGATGTAGACTCCCCTGGAAAAGGCAGTTATCTTTCCTTGCTCCCAACATGAAAGCAAGGAACGCTCAGAACTATTATTATTTTTTTAAAATGTCTCTTGTACTGAAGTCTCAATTTTAACTACCCAGATGGCTGTTTCAGATGTTCTGTGTGTTTATGTTACTATACAGATGTCTTGTAAGGGTAAGTATTAAGGCTTGCAGTGACGCTTTTCAAACGAAGTAGCAAATTTTTAAGGATATGCTCAATCAGTATTAAAATCTCAGTAAATTCTAAGCACCAATGTCTAACAGTGTTTTGTTTTATGCTATATACAGGCACCAGTTTTCTGTAGAATTATGTGTTATTGGCTACTATTCTACATATTTGTCGGAAGAAAAATACAGAGTTGCAGGCTCCAAGCTAGAGATGAAAATGAAGAGTGATCTTTTGATAGGTTATTTTTGCTTGTTTTCTTTCAGAACTGTGCCCTGCCACACTGAACAATTCTCAGAATATCAAAATCATTTACTATCTTTTTCAGTAATAATTCTTGGTTGAGGACAATTTAGAACACTTTTTTGACTACGTGCACTTTGCATTTGCTACAGAAAAAAGCATGGCATTCTTTTTGTTTCAGGACTGCAAGACTTTAAAATAACCCAGTGCAATATTGCAAACAAAATAAAATATGTACTTTGACATTTACTTTTGTTCCACCAAATTTTAATATAGAATTTAAATAACTTACTATCAAACATGCCTAGCAAGTGGTGAAGCTGTACAGCCTATGGCTTCAAGACAAAAAAGTGTCTAGTTTAAGGTGGTCTCTACAAATGGACCAATATTTGCTCACCTGAATTTGCTGATTTGAGCTAAGGCCCAGCTCTTGATTTCCCAGGAGAAAAGCAAGGAGTTTTGGGTGAAGCTTGTTCTGTGTTTTTAGGCTGACTCATTTTTAACTACATCTAAGAAAATAATGAAAAGCAAACTAAAATCCTTGGAGGTTGAAGTTAAGTGAAACTGCTTCATAGCTGATGGGTCCCAAGGCTGTGATGCTCAAGGATGCCTGGTAAATGCTCTGTGTCTGTTGAAAGCCCTTTGCACACGCAGGGCAGTTGGCCCTCGCTCTGCTGGTTGCAAAGTCAAAACCTGCTCTTATAAACCACATTTTACTGTGTTGTCAAGCAAACTCCATCCAGCACTCCCTCTGTAAAAATTAACCCATATGGATTTAAAACCATTTAGCAGAGGAATAAACATCTCCAAACTTCCAGAAGTGTGCTGGCAGAGATGAGCAAAAACCCTAATCTGTCAGAAATACGGCCATATTCTGATATCTCAAAGATAGTTGCCAGCTTGAGTTTCAAATGAGTACTAGTGCATTTAAAGAACAAGAATAGTTGTCTTTATTAGCTAATTAACTGAGGTATACTAAATACTATAGGATTTTCTTCTAGAAAATAAAGATCGGTTTGTCTGGCTGTGAAAATATCATACCATTTAGTGCTGAAATGATGAAAAGTTTGTTCTTAGCCTTACAGGATCCTTCAGCATTACTTCTGATTCCCCATACCAATGTTTGTACCTGCTGTATGACGTTCAGAAAACCTGTCTAGTTTGAAAAAAAAACATCTCACTTGACAGGTAGAATTAAATAACCTTTAAAGTATGTAGAGACTTTGCTTATATTTGAGAACACTTTTCCAAATGTTCAAATTCCAAGGCAGCCAGCAGGACAGCTAATATAAATCTGAGCAAGGGAGAAGCAGATTTAGAACTAATTTTGTAGCACTATTTTCATTACTTGGAAAACTACAGGGATGTTAGTTTAGCAAGTTGCAGCTTTGACTAGAAGGTTATATGCTCTACACTTTCCACAGTATAATCCAGATACAAAAGCCGCTGTAAAGACTGCTTTTTAAAATTTTCAAGTGCAACTTTGCCAGATTAAAATAACAAAACATTCCTTCCTAATGGGCTAAGCCCTGCTCTCCTACCTTCTGATGTGTCTGTATTGCCTCTGATTATTTTATAACAGAAAAGAGAAGTGGCTGCACTGAAAGTACCAAAAATAATTAATCCTCCTGTGCCAGCTCTTTCCTGTTGATCTTGCTGCCAATTTTGTATCAATATGTTTTTAGACATTCTTATTTCCCTCCCACCTCCTGTTTAGCTTCCCATGAAAGAAGTTCAGGACTGTAGCTGTTCTAGTACTGGAAATCTTGCTGTTGCAGAATGATACTGAGGAAAATAGCTTAGAGATTTTATTTATTTATTTATTTATTTTTAAACAAATGGATTAAGCACTTCTGTTATTACAAATAGCACCACAGTGACTGGGACTAAGTGACAAAGACTGCAGTCATGCTTCTTTGCAGGCAACACCCAGCATCTGGGGCTGTGACTCCGTCTCTTCAGTATTAGGACTAATGTGCTATGAGAAGCAGCCTGAGAAGGTTTTTTTTTCTTCACCTGAGAAGAAGACAGTAACTTTTGTTACAGACAGGATGCTACCTATACACAGTGCTTACCCAATCTATATTTTCAATCTTATTTAAGACAATTGTTATACTCGTGATGCAATCCTCAAACCAGAGAGACAAAAAAATCTTGTCGTTACCTTTCTCTCCCTGTCTCCACAGTTCTGTAGATCTACTCTTAATTTATTCTTGTAAGTTTAAGTGAGGAGATGATTGAAACTTCTTTCACACTGCATCTATAGTAGAAGCAGCAGTCTGGACTCTGATCTCCTTTTTGTAAAGTGAAAAAGAAATGACGGGAAAGAAATATGTAAAAAGCTAAGCAATGTTTTGTCATTTTATTTCTTTTATTTCTGGTCCAAAGGTAGGGCTTAAACAATTCTCCCAAAACCAAATAAAGCAGACATTGTTTCATTGTGCCCCCTACACTAGTACTTGCAAGAAAATGGCCACACAGAGCCCTTCATGTTTATTCTAGGCTGCCTGGTCCCTCTAGAGCAGGAGCCACGTAGCACAGCTGTCATATGGAGGAGCCGCAGCTGGAGCTAGAATCAGTCCCCATGATTCTAGTTAAAATGGCCATCTTTTTAGGCATGTGCTTAGTATGTATGTTAGAGAAAGGCACTTGCTCTTTCAGAGATCTTTCTGAAAAGTATCCTGGGTGCCCCAGGAGTAGCTGAAACAGCCCATCCTACAAACAGGGTGACAAACCCTATTTAATTTATTTTCCCTTTTGGTCATACGGTGGAGCCATTCTTGTGACTACAGTAAATTCAGTTAACAGACCTTGGTTCTCTATCTCTATTGCATGAGCAATTTTTTATTCATCTTCTCAGAATGCCCAAAGGCAAATTTATCTGTGCTACCTTGCTGAATTTTGGGTAGTTTTTGTTTTACTTTGCCTTGCTTTCTCAAAGAAATACAATAGTCATAGTCAGGAAGAATTCCTCTGGTCAGCCTGGAATATTCCCAAGAGAATACTACAGTTGCTATAGTTATAAGCTTCAGCCTCTTTAAAGACAGAAAACATATAGTAAGAAGATAAGCATCAACATAAGATATCTCTGTCTTGTGGTTTACAAGGGCATCACCATTGTGATGGTGTAATCATGATGGAATTGCAGGACACCACAGAAAATATTCAGATAGCAGATAATGAGACAACATATAATCCAAAACTTCTCTGTCACAGTCAAAACAGATAAGAAAATGGAAAATTGAAACTGGAGAGCAGGCCTCCTCAAGGATGTTCTGTTTCTTTTTAGTATGTAATGTTCAAAATTGTTGCTGAAAGCCATGCAACATCTTCACTTTGCTTGAAGCATTGCAGTTCCTCCACAAAGCTCATGATACTGTGGACAGTCTGGAAAGGAGAAGATGCAGCTCCTCAGAGGGCAGAGAAATCATATCCAGCTGTGGCAGCTTCTCTCTCAGAGTTGTCCCAAAAAGAAGGTGGGACTTTGCAAAGACTGACCAATATAGTATCCTCCAGTACTCTCAGGTTTTAGCTTTATTCTTGCAAGAAACTTTGAAGAAATTAACATTTCTGACTTACAGACAGGGAGTTTTATATTGCTGTGCCAGGTGGCTCTTTTCGTTATTTTTTAAAAATTCTAAATAATTGAAAACTCCATTTCCAATACTTGCATGTTGCCTCCTCCTCCACTGTTCCTATTTGGAGCTCCTGCATTTTAATCTATTAAATGGTAATCACTTTTCTTGGGCAGTAAGTAAAACATGCATGAGACTTGATCTCTGCTGTTATGAATGGCTTTTTAATTGTGGAAATCAGGTGCCACAAATCCCAAAGGAAAGCCCAAGCATCCCTTTCTCAGTCTTGCTCCTGCCTCCAGTCTCTTGTACCTATATGCCGTGACAGACGTGACTGTGGTCCATAGGAAGCAGCTCATTAGAATATCTTTCCAGAATGGGAGAGATCCAAAATCAAGTGCCTCGATTTAATCAGGCAGAGCAGGATCAAAAATCTACAACTTTTTCAAATCCCCATTGACTAGTCAAAGTCAGAAGTTACTGGCTGTTTTGGATGGCTGAGTTTATGTTTGGTTTTCAGAAGAAAGGAAGTAAAGATTAGGAATGAGCTGAAAAGTTACAAGTTTGTCTCAGCGAGGAAGCAAGCTCTGTATTCACCGTGACTTTACTGTGAGATTTAGTGAGGCATCTGCTTTAGTGCACTTAGTGTACCCAGATAGTCTCCAGTCTCCGTTTCCTTTTTTCCTGGTAACAAGGGGACTCAACAGCAGCTGGGTATGCAATTGGGTATTTGGAAAGTTAGAGGAAGCTCCCTGATTTCTGGTGGCAGTTTCTGGCGTCACTAAATGGAGGAGGGCAACTGCTATGCTCGTGTGTTTCCTATATTGTTGGGCAGCAGGAAGAAGCTGTGGCCAGTGCTTTCTTCCTTAGTGTTTGTCAAGGCCTTTCTTTTCCCAAATGTGACTTCCCCAAATGGAAGCAAAGACGTTCAGCACAGAAATAAAGCACAAACTAAGGAACAAACTAATCTAAAATACTCCCTTTTCTGTGCTTTGCACTAGGAGCACACGGGACTAAGACTCTGGGGTCTACTGAATACCCGTAACCATGTGAGCAACTGTGTGTGTCAGGTGTGGGATGGAGCCAGCTCTTACAGATGCACAGAGATATTTACGATGGGTTCAGAATACAAGTCTTATGGGCAATGTCTGTCTTCTTTGTCTCCAGCTAGTGTTTCTACCCTTTAAGATGAAAGTAGCTCAGGTGGGACTGCTCCTTCTAGGGTCAACAGCTGAGCGTGGGAGAAGCTTCCTGCCTGCAAGGACCAGGTGGAAGTAAGGTGAGGGTCAGGACTGGGGAGCTTGGGTTTCATGCTTACAGGGCAAAGAGGTTGCTGTTGAGAGCAGGGTGTAAAACCCACAGGTAGGTCTCCGGTAATGGGAATGAATGGTTCCTAGGGACTGGGGGATATTGTAGCACCTGTGCAGTTTGCTGCAAAATAGAGCCATTAATTTGTTTAAATCCATGCTTGGAAGCAATGACCTACTTGCAAGAATATAGCTGGCAGGGGAAGACTTCAGTCTAAAACTTTTTTTATTTCTGTTCTGCTTTACCTAGCCTCTTTTGAATTTGCCCATTTAAAGTCAGTTAATTAGTTTATAATCTAATTAAATTTGGCTTTTTTGAGTCTGGTCATCTTTAGGGAGCTCACTTTAAGGAAAAGGTCTGGGAAGATGTAGTTCAAACTCTGATGGCTGTGGAATCCCGTCAGATTTTCCTCTGTCTCATGCACAGCTTGCTGCCAGTTAGCAGCATTTGGGCAGCAGTGCCACTGCCTGCATCCCCCACCTAACATAAGGGAAAGCAAGGAGCTGGCGGAGGCCAGAAGCTCAAAGCTTGCTGAGCTGAGACGAGCCCGGTCCTGCTCTGAGCACAAACAGTGGCTCCTGCAGTAAGACTGGTGCATCCCTTTGGCTGGTCTCATGGGTGCAACGTTTTTGTGGAACAAAAATAGAGAATAATATCATGCTTTTTTGTACTTTTTTTTTTTTTTTTTTTTGCATATAATGCCATTATAGGATTAGCCTTTTTAAAGCATCTTTTTTTATTCAAATGAAGTGATAATTACAAAAGCATAAGCAAACCAGCTATAATACAGTTGGGCATAGGAAGGCCTGGCTGACATCATCTTAGAAAATGAAAAGGGGATTTTGGAGAAACATTTCCTATTAATTCTTGCTGTCAGTTGGTCCTGGAGCTCCTGTGGATATTACTGGAAGCCAGTCATCTAATTATGCAAGGGTCTTCGGTGACCTGTTTGATTCTCGTGTACAATGATGGTTAGAGTTATGGGCTTCAAGCATTATTTTTTATGGGCATTATTTTTTAGTTCTTCCACCCTGAAAACTTATTGCCATCCAGCTACCTCTCTGAAAGGACCATTTTATATTAAACAAAGACATTCATGCAGATCTTATTGTCAGGTTTGCTGTTATCTATTTATTCCTAACGTAAACTCAAGGTTAGAACTGACTGCAGGCGCTAAAGTAGTGATTTCTTACAATAACTGATATCCACAAAAAAATCTCATTTTCATCCACTTTTGAAAACTCTTGGCCTTTAGATTTTATTGTGAAGTTCTTACTAGGTCATCGAATTAATAGACTGACCTATATTTATTTTATTTCTCTTGCTACAGGTTAATTTTGACCTCTGAAATTCAGCAAAGAAATAAGGCACACAATAATGATGCATTGGTTAAAGGAAAGTATTGCAACATAACTTGAAAAGCCAAAATTGAAGGGTAGAGGTGGCAGGGAAGAAGGCATACTGATGGAGATATCTCTGATGGCGATATTCGTAGCATCTCATAGTAAGTACCTTCAAATTCAATTCTAGGAACTAATAGTTGCTTCTTCTGGATTTGCAAGGAGAGTAGTGGTGACAGAACAGGACTTAAAGTGAAAATATATATTAAAATAAGCTATTTATAAAAGAACATTGCTCCTACAGTCTTCATTGCAAGACTTAGATCTTCATTGTTTTGTACTGTATTTGCATTGGTATAGTACTTCGTATTCACGTCTTACAGTAATTTAACTTAGCAACTGCTGCCACCTTATTAGGAGACTGCATGTTTTGTTTTCTTTTTTCTTTCCTGAAAATTAGGTGCAGCTCTTCAGCATATTTCCCGTCTAGTCTCCAGAAATAATACTCTGGGTCTTAGGCTAATGCCTTACCAACAGGGATCACCTGCCTTTGCTGAGTTCACAAACCTGACTGGTTAGACATGCAGACTAGCCTGAGTTGGAGGTTGTTTGGGCACCACAGGCACCTCCAATAGTTGTAGCCACTCAGAGAGCATTAGCATTTTAAAAGGTTTAACCAACACAAGCACACTTGTAGCTTGGGGAATACAGATGCTGAGAAAATGTTTAAATTCAGGTAATGATTTGGATCTTCAGGACCACTTGATTCACCTTTGCAACCTTGTCTCCAGACAGTGCCAGAGGCTTAACTTACCTGCCAAGAAGTGTTGAGCATTCCTTCAAGTCTCTGTAAAATGCATCTGTGCGCAACTCCGATAGCTTTTACAAGGCATAAAATTACTGTTCAGAGTAACTCCCTTTAGCTACTTTTAAGTCAAGTTAAGTAAGAGTAAATATTTCTCAGCAGGTTGGAATTCCAAATGCCACTTCTCTTTCTGTCTTTGGAGTCTCTTTATATATATGTATGCATATATTTCACACAGGTTCAAGCTGAGACATTTAGGGGTCAAGGGAAAAGGAGTCTGGAAAAATCACAGAACATTCTTGATAGATATTCACAAATACAGTAAATTCCATAAAAGTGTGAGGTTTTTTTAAACGCAAATAAGCAAAGTGCAAAATCAATGTGAAGAACTTTGTATGTGACGATAAAATGTGAAAAATTCACATTTACCTTGAGCTGTTATGGATGCTCTTAATAATGGACCTGTTAAAGTCGTATATACCATTTTCTACAGTGATAAATACGGGCTTTCCTAGTTAGGACGTTATATGCTGATGTGAGTGCCATAATGCACTAACATGGAATTTTGTTGTTAACCTGATAAGGGGTGGCCAAACTCTCTGTGCTGAAACTAGCCGTGCAGTGAGTTTCCTGTCTGGGGGAGCGCTCCTGTCTCATGGCTCTTGTGTGCGGCTTGGCTCACAAGGGCATGCTGGCAGGTGGTGGAGGGGGCTCCCATTGCCACATGTTGCCTCCAAGCTTGCGAGAGGGGATCCCATGGAGTATTTGTGAATTCTTGCCCTGACCCTGGAGAGAGGCAGCCTTGTTCTAAATGGTGTGTAGGTTTTGCCATGTTACATGGGACTCCACGCTGTGCCGGCTAGTTTTAAAGCCTCAGTATGTCTGTGGTGAGTCCACACCTCAAATGCTTAGGTATAGATATATATACTCCCATTCTCACTTTCCTTCTGGTGCTAACAGGTTCCACACTTCTATGCAGACTTAAGTAGTGGCTAGGCCCACTTCTCTCTGTGCCGCACATGTATTGCCACATGTGGGTTGCTGCCCTGATCTGGGTCCATCCTGCCCCATGGACAAGTAAGTGAAGCTCCTTCTCTGTCCTCCTCATGTCGGCTCACAGCCCTGGAAGAACGTGCCTAGCCCAAAGATTGATTCTTGCTTTTTTTCAGTCCAAACCTATCTGTCTGTAAGGCAGAGAGAATGTTTTGCTGTAAATCAGTTAGCTAGACTGTGAAATTTGTGTTTTATTCTCCCATTTCCAGTCCCAGAGCTGAATGCTTCTTCCAAGGAGCAAGATCAAAGGATTGAGGCTGGGCTCAGTCCTGACTCTGAGCTTGCACTTTTGTAGCAGCTATGAATGTAGTGCAGGTAAGATAATTCTCAGGACAACTTCACACATCTTAGGTTCCCTGTACATCCTCTGTAAACGCTGTCTTTCTTGGAAATGGCATGATCAAGGTCACAGGAGATGAATTTGTTGCTTTATTCAGAACGTGCAGTGGCTCCTCTCTTTCCCCTCTGTTTTGAAAGGAATCTTCATTTTCTCATTATGCACATACTATTCTGGTTCACATTTCGGATTGCTGCTTACTTCCTTACAATTCCTTAGGTTTTTTTAAAATCATGTTATCACCTTGTTTTAACTGATTAATGCAGAAAAGGGCTGGATGAATAATTCATTATGTGTGATTTAATCAAAGAATTTATGTTTTCTTTTGTTTCATAAAATGTCTGAAAATATATCAAAGCTTCCTTTCAGTTATTTGTTTTTTCAAAGTTATTTTGCCAAATAATCACAATAAATATTTCTTTGTGCTGGAAGTGAAGCATTCATTGTGCACAAATTTGACATGGGTATCCAACCATTACGATGTCAGTAGAGACAAATGTGAAAGTTTTTATGTTTTTTGTTGTTCATTTTTTTGGACCCTACTCTCACTTCACTTAATGAACAAGAGGGATAGGTCTGCTTTGGAAGTAGGTAGGGAGCCAGATTGCTTTTTCCCTAATTCTCTGTCTGGAGATCTAGGCAGATGACACTGTAGTCTTTACTCTTCAAATTCTTCTATGGAGTTAAAAGGACTAGGAATGAGACATTGTAAAAATATTTTCCATTTTTCCCTCCTAAATTCTGATGCTCATCTGTCTGAGAGTCAGGTTATTAAACAAGCACTTAATAACGTGTAAGGGGCAGCACAGACCCTTCTCCCTGAAGAAGTAGTCCTGTATCTGTTTGGTTCTGTCATGGATCTCCTGGGTTTTGTCTAGCAAAGTTAGAGAGGGAAATGACATTTGTTATTTGCAATGTTTCAATCACCCTTTGAAATCCAAAGACAAGTATTGCAGCTGGTAGTGGTAGACTTAAAATGACGAAAGCATATTTGGTGGAGGAAAGATTTAGTAGCTGTGCAGAAAGGCCTGGAATCTGGGGGCAGTGCATGGGCTCTGAGCACTTCTTTCTGTAAATGGCTAAACTGATAAGAAAGTGTTGGTATCTAGCAGCGCCTGTTAGCTAGAGACCCAAAGCATCTTTACCAGGAATTTCCCACTGTAGATTATGGGTCTTACAGGCACACACATATATAAAGAAAAATATCCATATATTTTTTATTTTAATAACCTTTTCCTAAGGAGACAGAGATTTGCCCTCCTAAATAATGGCAGAAATAGCAAGTCAGGTGGTAGTGGGGGGGAGGAACAGCCTTGAGGAGACTGTTTTTGAAGACTTTCATTCCATCATGTACCTTGGACATAGCTCAAGTGAGGGAGAATCTGCTATGCCAAATTGAAACTTGGCCCTGGTAGAGGCAGATAAGGACCTGTGCCTACTGCAAGCCATGGGAAGAATCATATTTGGAGACAGGCACAGCTGATTGAATCGAAGATAGTGATAACCTGTGGATCAGACTATGCATCTTTTTGACAAGCATCAGCTGTTCATTCCCAGCCTCTGGGTGACTCCTTTATACCAGATGCAGTATTTCAAAAAACAATTGCTAGTGATGTGGATTAAGGGGAAAAAATGTAAACTGGAAGCGACCCAAGTTCCGACTATGCACGGGTGTCCCATGGGTCAGATGAGAGAGACTGTTTCCCAGGAATCACAGACCAGATGACATTTGCAGAAAACGTGGAGGCAAACGCTATTAGAAATGGAATTGTCTGAACAGAGGGAGGCCACATAAGAGGAATTAAAATTTGCTAATGCAGTAGGGTCACCATTAGCAACAATTGATATCCCCAGTGTGGGGACCTGCCCCTAAACTGCTGCTATTATGTGTCTGGAGACATTGACAGGTAAAAGGTTACAAGGGGACAAATGATCTGAAATTAGTGATCCATGGAAAATGGCAAGTGTGGAGGACAAGTACAATTTTGACTGCAGGAGTTAAATAGGTAACTACTTCTTGTCAGACACTGCATACAGCAGGAGAAATCCAGCTGTTTATCCCATCAAGACTGCTGCTTAACTATATTCTACTTCAAGCTGGATGAAGCAAAAGTAAAGGCAAATGATATTACTTACCACGAGGTGCAGCTAGTGGAAAACTCAGATGTTTAGAAAACAGTTTCAAAGACTCTCACAAGAGAAAGAAGAGGTCAAGAGCTAAGAGCAGAGGAGCCAGGACTTGCCAGAAGCATCCATACATGGCAGCTAGCAAATATATAAGCAGTTGCTCTTACATTTTTTCCAAGAATAAGGTGTTTGTAAGACTGTGCTCAAATGAGGGAGTGTTCAGAGAGACAGCTTTCATATCCACTTCCTCTGGAATGCCCAATAACAGGGAGGACCCAAGTATTTACCCTGATTCTGAGGAGAGTTTTACAGCCTGAGATGTGCGTTGGGCTTCTGCAGCTATATTGCTAGCGACGTCTATTTAGCAAGTTCAGAGCAAGCCTGAGTAGGTCTTTGTGCTCCACAGTACATGCTTAGTCTCTGTGAAGTCCAGCAAGACTTGTTTTTTTTTTCTCTCTCTCTCTCTCTCTCTCTCCCCTGCTCAAATAAGTACTCATCTATCTGTGACTGTCTCTCTTTCCAGATGACTTCTGGAAAGTCGTAATTCCCATTGAGTCAGTGTAGTGAGCAGGGGCAAGATGGTCCTGTAGTCAGCTACAAAGACATGACAGGGCTGAGCATGAGATCTGAGGACTCCGGAGGGGTGAGGGAAAAAGGGCAACCTGAAAGAAGGCTGATTAGATATAGGCTACCAGGGAAAAGATGAAGAGTGATGTGCCATGCAGGAAGAAATGAAAGTGTAGCTGTGTTTTAGAGAAAATATTTGCTCCTTTCTTATACGACATCATAAATAACCATTCAAAAGCAAGACCTCCTCACACTGCAGTGCATCAAGAAGTGAGGACAGCAAATGCAGAGAATACCTAGAAAAGCATCCTAGAGGCCTACAAAGGAAGGATTGTGATTCATACAGCCCACAGTGTGAGATCAGTTGTAGGGAAGGAATTGTGGATATGTTTTCAGGACATGATAGTCTTCTGCAGACATATCTGTGCTGAAGGACTTGAATACCATCCTATTAATCTAGTGCTACCTTTGGTGTCCTATGTATTCATGACTCAGGCAGCCAGGCCAGCGAAGGACCCTACTCAGACAGCAGGTTCCTTGGGCTGTGCTTATGCGAGTTTGGAGGGGCTGCAGATGTGAAATCTGAACTTTTCATTGTTGTCACTTCATTTGGCACTTGAAATTTGTACTTTCTTTGGTCTTTTATCCCTGGGAGGAGAGGGGTAAAGAAGAGAATTGAAATTCATATCTGTCAGAACAGCACTGGTAAGACAATTCTAGTCAACCAGGTTTGTTTGTTTTTTCCTGCAAAAATTTGTCTTATTTGCTTTAATCTGCCCAGAAGTACACGTAGTTGTTACTGAGGTAAACCAAGCCTGAAGAGCTCAGCACACACAACATCCCAGAAAACATGCCGGGGTGGGATCTCACTTTTGGCATTGTGCTGTTTATTATAAATCTTTATGACTGGCCTGATGTGAATCATTACAACAACCAAGCAGAACTCCTACAAAATAGTATGGGCATAAAACTTCTACTGCCAGAGCCACCCAAAAGTCACAAATCTTTTCTTCCAGTGTTCAGTTTGGAAGGACAGTAAATAAGATGCAAGATAGCAAAGATATTCAAAATGATGTGGAAAGATTAGTAAACTACTTTCTTTTCCTCATAATATTAGAGATAAAATCTACTACATCTTTATTTAATTATATTAAACATGAAAAGAGGAAATACTAGTTTTAATATAACACAGCCAACTGATAGGACTCATTCTGGTGGGATACCTATGAGGCCTGACTGTTAATAGACTTTGCAGAAGAGAAGTGTATTCCTGTATTTAAGGGGATGGGAAGATTAAAAGATCAAAAATGGAACCACAGAGAGCTGCACTCAGCGTTGTGAGAACGAAATCTAAGCACAAATTGAAAGAATCAGTCACATGTTTCTCTTCTGGGTAAATCTTTCTGTAATTGTCCACTATGGTTTCCTTGCCCTTTCCTTTTGAGCCTTTCAAGTATGGTACTGCTGCTAGTGTCTTTGACAGCAGACAGTCTGAGCTTGCCGGGCGATTACGAAGCTAAAAGCCAGCAGAATGCCAGAATACTGGCGAATGACAGTCTGCAGTGTGAGCATTAGCAAACAAAAGTTCCCAGCCAGGAATAATGAGTAGTAATAGATGCTTAAGAGTAAAGTAAGCCAGTTTTATCCAGAGGGTCTACTTAAGGCTTCCATTAGAAGGATTAAGTCTTTTCTTCTCCGTCAGAGCTTACTTGTAGTCAGTCCTACATTACTGGCAGACCGACACACCAAAATTGTCAGTGTGAGTCACCTGAATCCGTTTTGGCCTGGGAGATGAGGACTTACTGTTTGAAGGAATGGTTTTTAGTCTGGCAGCTTGACCTCACATACCTCAAAGTACTGAGAAGTACACTGCACTTTAAGAGGATGGATTAGTAAGAACTAGGTGAAGACACTTCCCAGCGTCTCAAGTGCTTTATGTCAAAATTATGACAAAGCAGAGGAACAGAGTTGCATCCTGTGAGAGAAATACATATGTAAGAGTGAACTCAGCTGCAGCTAAGTTCTGAAGAGACCAGGCCACCTAAGTCTATGAAGTACAGGTTCAAAGCCAAATAATACTGATTCTGTTTTGTTTTGTTTTGTAGTAAAGGAATAGCTGGTTTGAAACCCACAAACAGTTTTATGTCCGTAAGAGTATTAAACGAGAAGTTTCGATATGAATCATTATCTTCCCTCTTCTAAATCCAAATACTAATTGCAACCTTGCTGTGAGCCTACAATATTATGGCTATCATAGCCATGGCAACCAAAACCTTCATTAAACGGAATACATATCCGCTGCACAAGATTGGCTTTTTTTGTTGTTGTTTTTTGGGCAGTAGGCAAGCATTTCTTTTCAACAGCCACAGTATATAGGTCAAACGAACTTTCAGTTCTTCAGAACCCCCTGAGCAATTTTGCCACATATGCTCTGTTATCTCTAAATATTTTGTGTATCTGTATAATTAATTTCAGTGCAGAATGGTTTGTTATTCCATAGACACAAATAAAAACGCAAATTAAAATTTCAGCATGGATTTTTACAATGGCCCATTTAAATTTCAAGATTAAATCCATAATAAAAACTTTGTGGTGTTATAATTAGACTGATTTTTCTTAAAACTAGGAGATAAACATCTATGTAAATAGCCTCAAAAAAGATACTCTGTTTAAGAAAAGAGCACTTCAAATGAGCTGCTTAAAGTCACCTTCTATGCTTTGCATGATAATTGTAATGCAAAATAACAAACAGCACAGGGCACCAAGTACAACACTTCAATATTGTGCCATTTATATACAGATAATTAGGCATTTTAAAATATCCAATATCAGTTTAAAATAGTATTGATTAAAAAAAAAGGGAGGGGGGAGAGATGAGATATTTAAGGTAAGCTTATTGAAGTAAGTTTCCATTTACTTGATTTTTTTTTTTTTTTGAGGATACGTGTCCATAATGATCTCTGCATCCAAAGCATCTGAGTATACACTGAAATTAATTGCTGGGGGAAAGGGTCAAAATCATTGCAGTGCAGTTCTGTAGGCCATGGGTGACACTTCAGGTATGGATATGCCTTACTGATTCATGGGTGTATATGAAGGTTAGTTTTACACTGGAAAAGAGGTAGCTGTGTCTAGATTGTCACATAGTAGAGAGGAAAATCTATACTAACTGAAGAACTTTTTTGCTTGGATTGCTTATTTCATTTTTCAGAGAGAAAGTGTGAGAGAGAAAGCTATATCAACACAAGTATCTTTATGCAGGTATAATTGTATCCATGCTAATGAGATCTCTCTACCAGCAAAAGCTCTAAAACATTGCACCTTAATTTAACACTACTCTGTCAGTAAAAGATTTTTGCTGCAAAACTGTAAAAATGTTCAAGAACATAATATTTATGCATGCTTATAAATGGTTAAGAAAGGGCTAATAGTCAGACATCATTAGCATGAGCAGAAGGTAGTGGGAGATGTTAGAGATTGGCTGCTTGTGCCCATGATTTACAGCAATTGTCCTGCTGGAACCAGTAATTATCTAACGATTCATTATCTTTTAGGAAATTATTTATAAACATGCTTTTTTGTGTAAATTATAGCAAAATTTGTTCAGAGGAGAGCTTTACAACAATAAATATTTTAATACAGAGTATGGAAAGAGAATTTCCTCCAAGTCTTAAAGTGATGCTATTAATGGTGGAAATGTGTTCAGGCAGTTTCTGTGTGTAACAAGACAAATCGTTCGATTCCATTTCATCTGAAGGAATTTATCATGTTTCCTAGCACTGTGATTGAAAGCAATGGCGCTGGAAGTATGATTTGGTTGCACAGTCTTGAGGTAGAAGACGGCACCCGGTCCGAAGTGAAACCTGTCACTTGCTGCGAGATGGCAAATCTACTGCTGTACTTTCTTTTTAGGAGAGAGTCTAGATCTTTCTAGCTCTTGCTGCTTTGCGGCTGTCGCGTCGGTGCAGAGGGTAGAGGGGGAGGAGGTGCCTCCCCTTCGCGCGCAGGCAGTGCAGCGTGCCAAACCCCCTGTCCGTGAGGCGCAACAGGACTTATCCAGAGTGAGTCCCACAGACTGCCTGCAACCGCAACGCTTCCTCCCAACTTTAAAAATGAACTAAATGGGAATGTGCTCATTCCCATTTAAATACCCCTTTCCCTGACATGGGTGAATTGTGAACTGCTCTAGATTTAGTGGGCCATTGCATAAGCACGAGGACAGGTGATTAGATTAAGGTATCGCCTGGGATTCAGGAAACAGAGATTTAATCGTGCTTTGCCACAGGCAACTCGCATGGTTTTTAGGTGTAAACCACAACATCACTTCAACTCTCCATTTCCCACTTGTATGGAAAAGAAATATTATTTCCCTGTGCCTTACTAGACATTGGGGGGATGAAGGTGCTAAGGATGCTGCTGCAGTAACATAACGTAGTGTGAGACTTGTCAGAGCTGCATTCAGTGACAATTCCAGCAGCGATTTTTGAAAAGATTATTTGCTGCTAGTGAGATAATCCAAGTCAAAAATCTCTACAATGCTCAGTGTACACTTGGCCATTCACAAAGCGTAGCTGGAACTGAAATAGTATCCCTGAGCTTTGCATGGGCTCTTTGCGCGGGAGGGAATTTTCATCTATTCAGCTGTGTGTGGTTGTGTGGTAACTTTTTGTGTAAAAATTGAAAAGAAGAATTCCTGTGATGAGCCTGGACTGTGACGTCCAGTAACCCCAGCATGGGCTTGTAGACATGACAGTGGTATTAACCGGTCTAAAAAGATGTATTATCTCATCCTGCAAACTGTATCTGCCTGCGTTCCTGGACTATCGTGGCTGCAATTATACCATAATAAATACTCAGAGATCAGCCTGTTTAGTGAGAAGGCGTAGCATTTTAATTAACTCAACGTAACTTGCACAAGTGTTCAGTGTAGTCTGGGTCAGTTGAAGTTTCTATAGGTATTTAGTTTATTCTGGGCATGCTCAGAATCTTAATGTAAGTTTTGTGTAACTACGTATTGCTCTTTTCATGCTAGCTCAGTCATTTTTTTCCAGTGCTGTTGGCACGACACCTGACTTTGTGTCATTGTTCTAGGAGGAAGAGTAAAGCTAACTCTCATAAATTAAAATATGCTTAAACCATTTTGACACAACTTGAAAAAATAAAAAAAAACTGATTGCACTTTAAAAGCAGTCTTGTCAGTAATATTCGAAGTAGTGAGTGTCTAGTATTCTAAAGGCACAGAGTTCCCTAAGTGACTAAAAGACACTTCAAAGAATCTATAATTAAAATCAGTAATATGTACAGTAGGCTTTAACATACTGAACTCTATTAGAGAGATTATTTTCTTCATATAGTACCATATAGACCATATTCAGATATATTGATACCACTATTGTCTTATTTAATGACCATCACTGCTGAGGACTGGCCTCAGTGGCTGTAGGCTGAGTCCTGCATGTGGGACGATACGCCGTTGTACCATCCCAGGAGATGGGCTGACAAAGAAACGTGTCTCAGTCACAATACCTTCCCATTCTCCTCTCTTGCTCCAGAGAAAATATCAAAAAGGTGCAGTTTACTCCCCCCTGCCCGTCTATGGTTCCCCTGGCAAGCGCAACATGAGCAAATTCCTCTCAGTCCCCATTCATGGGCAAAGGCACAAAAGGAGAGAGCAGTATCTGCATTTTCCACTGTAACCCGTACAATATCTGGGTAGGCAGTGCGGCTAGACAGGGATTTGGGGAATTGTTCCCCTGCTTGGGACTGAATGACAAACTATTCTTGCAAGAGCAGACTCTGCCGGTGTCATTATATTGAACTGTCACTGACACACCTGGAGCCGCCTGTGGATAAAAGGGACTTTATAACCAAAATCTGCACCTTTCAGAAGGATTTATGAACTGCTTTTACAGCAGTGTAAATCTAACAGTGCTGCTAATGAGCTTTTGGTGATTTCGTTAGGAATTTTATATGCAAAAGAAAAAAAGAAAAAAAAAAGACAGTTAAGCTCTCCTTACAGGTTTTGAGGTTTAAAAAAAATTGAAAGAGGTAAGGGGGCTGCTCTTTTTCAGCCATCTGGGACTCCTGCCTTCCTTCCCATTCTTCACAAGTTCTCCAAGGTAGATGCTACTACAGTGAGCTCCTTGGGTGGGTGTCAGGGCACACTTCGCTTGACAACTAGCTTCAATACCTCTACTCTGCCTAAATGTTCTTTAGCTCTTTTTTTTTCCCTGTTGAGATCTTTATCCTTATTCTGTGGTCAGTATTATTTTTGTGGAACTAATCCTTGTCAGAGTTAACGTTTCCATTTGAAGACTGGAGCAAGACAAGACACTAAAATGTTTCAGCCTTGTGTCATCCATTGTTTACTGTCCTTCCCGATTACATAATTGAGTTTTTCTGTTCTTTGCCTTTCCCTTATATTATTACATTTTAGAATTACATATTACATATTAGAATTAGTAAGAAATGTGTAATTTTCTTCTTTGATAAAGTTAGCCTCTTAAAAATTGAATTCAATTATATTGTTCATTGTGGGGACAGGGGTTTGTTTTTTCTTTTTTTTTTTTCTTTTTTTGTTTTTTAATAAAACTAAACTTCAGGACTCATCTGTATTTGGGGAGCTTTTAGAAGCCCTGCTTTATTATGTTTTTGAATGTGAAAGGTCTGAAAGCAAAACAAGCTGTTTCTTAAACTTTAGCACTGGAGTATTTGAAATATAGAACAGGCTACAGACAAAAGCTTTGTAGGCCTTTTGGCCATTTATTTAGAGAATGAATCTTTCTTTTCTCCTGAGTATAAAAGTCTAGAGCTGGAACCATCAGGTCTGTTAAAAATTAGGAGTAAAAGTGTAAATCTGAATCCTCTTTTTTTTTTTTTTTTTTTTCATACCTGGCGAGCATAGGAAGATAATTCCTTATTGCTAGAATTATTAGCTTGAGGTAGAAGGAAAGACTATGCAAAGAGAGTGGTAAGAAAGAAGATTCAGATCTAAATATTCATATTTTGGAGTCTATTCAATGATATTAGGAATAAATTATCAGCTAAGGACACACTTGATTGCTTCTGACTGAATTTGTTTTTATAATATTTTCACATAATTTCATTTATTCTTTCCTTTAACATCCATTACAGGAAAAGAGAAAAAATATACAGCATATGAAAGAACATGGGGAAGTTTTTAATATAATGTTAATAATAGCTGATATTTAATTGAGATCGTATCTTTAATCTTTTCTTCTTTTCCCCTGCCAGTGTTTCATCTCTATTCTTATTATCTTGTTTTCAGTACAGAATTATCACCCACTGGTTTTCAATTACAGAGATGCCCATATTGATTCTCCCCTTGATTTTAACTTGAAGCTGAAAAATTACTCACTTAAGCCAATAAAACTAGATGTTGTGGTTAGTTTTGGGTTCCTTTTTTAAATAATAAATGTATAAGGAAGAAGAATGATAAGCTTATAATGATTCTGGGTTATAACAAACTGGCATGGGAATGGATTTGAAATCATTTGAACTCAGAACAATGTTATAAATTTATATTCATCTCTTCACATTGAGGTAAGTGGTCCCTAAGGTTACAAAACCTATGTCTGTGATTCTAAGTTGCATTTATCTGCTAGTACTCGGGCACTGAGACCACCTGGCAAAGAATGGATTCTGTCTATGCTTCTCTTGGCTTCCAAAATCAGGGGGTCTGTATGCAAATTACCTATTGGGAATGGTCCCTAGTCTATGCTCGCTCCCAGACCATGGCCAGGAATTGTCTGGGAGAGTGCCAGCTGGCATGGGCTGAAAGCACCACTCTTCTGGTTTAATAGTAGAGATGATCATCACATTCCTGGGCTTGGGAAAGTTCCCAGGCACTGCTAAATTTACTAACACGAATGTAGCCAGAGAACATGGTCCCATCTAGAAGAGGTTATATCACTTCCCCAAACACTTCTGTGCATACCTATCTTCTAATACACAAATAGACCCATGATGTGAAGATAACAAATCACAAGCTTAAAACCAAATATAGGTGCAAGACTTAGCCTAAAATATAAGCAGATGTTATGAGTTGTCAGGACATGGTTTTGGTGACCACGTGCAATTAGGAACCGATTTTTGCTGATGCTGAATAATTACAGTCCAATTGAATTCAGGAATGGAAGTTGAATAGGAACTTTTCTGAGTGGGATGCCAAGAGTTTTGATTCTGCATCCACTGGTGTTAATGGAATAGCCTCTTACTGACTTGTGTTAGAGCAGAATGAGAGCCATAAGGAAAAATGAGTTAAAAGCCATTAATTTCATACACAGAACCCAAAATATCAAAGGATCAAAGTTTATCTAAACTAGAATAATTAATATCTTTCATAATTTCAATCTTAAATATCACAAGTAATCTCAAATATTTTGATAGAATGAATGGATTGGACGAGGCACAAATCTACACAGGCACAAACACACACACAAAAGAGTTGGTGGGTATGTTGGTGACTGAGATTTCTCCGCAAAAGGGGATAGGAAAAATACTGTCTTAACTGAAGGAAGATGTTAAATATCTATGAAAGTAAAGCACTTCAGGTAACTATAACCATGGCAGTCTGTTTGCTACTCCAAGCAACATCCAGCTCATGCATGATTAGGACCTCCTATATAGACTTCATATAAAACAAGTACTTGTTAATCTTGACCAGGAAAGATTGGGAAGCTAAGCACGATTATGTATGCTTTATGCTGTGAAGGCTTAGGCTTCTACATATAATCTCTCTTTTTCCCCTTGAGTATGTTTAGTATTCTTGCTGATATTTTACTGTGACTCTAACTTCTAAATTCAAGACTACTAATCTGTAATGATCCTTGCAAATATTTGGGTCAAGATTTTCAGAAGTGTCCTAGGAGTTCTGGAAACTCCAGAGGAGTCCTTGCCTAAGTGGCAGTTTTTGAAGAGCAGAGCCTTCATGAAACTTTTTGGTGCCGTCCAGCCGCTAGGTATGTCTCCTCTCTTAGGTTCCCTCTCATTACTCAGCACTTCTCAAAGGAGCCTTCCCTACTTCGGACAGACAGTCCTTCTACTTTCTCAGGGGCTCAGGTGTACTTGCCCTATTTCAACATCTGTGTCTCATGCTTAATACTAAATATTTGCCTTAACAAAAGCAAAGATTTTTGTAGACTTGACAGTGCACATGGTTCTTCTTAAACATATATATATATATATATATATATATATATATATATATACACCTATACACACACACATATGTATAATTTTCCATCTTTTTATGCACTGTAGCAGTGTTTCCTTCTTTGGAAAAATTTCAGAAAGTACCTGTACATGCTTGCTGATTTGTGAAATGCCAGTATGGTAGGTTATAATATGTCAGTTCATTTCTTCACCAAGATATGTCAGTTCATTTCTTCACCGAGAGTAAATTAATTAAATTGATAGCAGCAGAAAGTACAACTTTATACATGTTATGTGTACATGCTGTGGTAATATTTTAGGATTATGGAGTAACTGAGTCACTCTGGAGCAATTCCTGTCTGGGTAGTGATTGGAAATGAGTCTCTTTAGAAAGCTTCTTTTTTCCATTCTTTCTAGGAGACCTGCCTTGCAAGTAAGGCCTAGCTCCACTCCTTTTTCTTTTGCAGTTCCTGTCACGGAGCCCTTGGGCTGTGGCCTTCCAAGGCTTTGAGAAGCTATAGGAGAAACAAATTCCTCGGAGCGAGCCTCATGCCATTGTTGTGCTGTCTTTTGTGTTTGGTGCACGCATGTCTGTGAGGGCTTTGACATTGCTGGGTATTCCTGAGTGCCTTACATATTCTAATTTGTTGCCTTCATCTGCCAATTCCTTACACAGAATTTGTATTTCTGTATTTAGGGTTAGTCTAGCAGGTCTGTGGCTCTTTCTGAACCTGCATAGAGGCTCTGCTACTCTTCTGCTACCCCTCTGTCCCCCATCCCCATCCCACTAAAACATCTACATAGACTATAGTACCCACTATACCATCAAAAATTTGTTGTTGTTTCCTGTGAAACACCTCAGGTGCCAAACACAACCCCAGTGCAGTCTGCGGAAATGGTGTCTCCCAAAGGGGATGCTGAGCATGCACAAAAGTGGGCTGTGTTTTTCCAAGGCACCTGCCAGAACCCTGCTGACATTTTCGGCATAGGAAAATATTTGGCATTGGACAGCTGTTCAGAAATTTCTCCCCTTGTAGGTAGTAGAAAATGTTCCTTTTTTAAAAACATATTTATATAATTCTTTTGAACCGGTACATATGTGAAAGGTTTCATTTTTCCCCCAGTGTGATGTCCAGGAAATAATTTACCTCCTCAGTTCTTCCTATTTGCTCTATCACTCCTCACAGTGAATATATCTAGTTCATCTTTTTAGCCTGTCTTTCCCAGCAACCTGAGCTACAGGATGGTTAATTGCCTTTACTCTGTCTAGCAAGAAGTCACCTCAGAAGTGTGACTCTAACATCTCTATTTACTCGTTTTAGGTTCCTCCAACAAGTGCACCTTGTGAATGTTTAACGTGTTTGTTTTTAACACCTCCTCCCACAGTACTATCGTATTTCTTTCAGCTTATTCACTCAGAAAATTCATGGGGATAAGCTCATACCTGAAAGCACTGAGGTTTACCAATTTGCCGCCTTCTTTTCTTTCAACGTCTCCTATCCTAGTTTATGATACGCAGTTGGCTTGTTCTCCTGTATTCAGTGTAAAATTACCAAGTATCCCATTTGCTTTTAGACTGATATTGTACCAAAGGTAAATTGATGGTTCAGCTATTGCTTATATGACCAAATCATGTGAGGTGCCTTTTGGGCACTGCACAGTTTGCTAGCTTTGGCAAAAGGGACAGGCCAGTGCAGCACCAAATGCCAGGTGTTGTGGTGGCTTGTGGTAGCTACAAAGTGTTTAGCTATGTGCTGTGTGATCCTTCCCCTCTCCTCACCTAGCTTTTCTTTCCTTTGAATCTCAATTATAATCTTTGTGTGCCTTTCTGCTTGGGTCTCTTTTCCTTCAGTATTTTGGATTTTCTTTAAAGTCTACTGAATAGATAATACAAATGTCGTCAGCCAGCTTATGTTGTCAGTGGTTAGATCTGCTGTATGCCTTGCTATCAACCTTGTTCCGCACTCTGCAAACCTAATTGTTCTGTTATGGGTTACTTTACTTTAGGGGTTTCTAATAGTGCCTCTGAAGTGAGTCGGAGTTTTTATCTGTTTCAGAGTCTAGTACTGGTTTGATTTCTCAATAGAAATCACAGTAAGCCTCCTCTCTTGACACCACCCCAGTGCACTTAAAAAGAGAGAGAGAGAGAGAGAGAGAGAGAGAGAGAGAGCACAAACTGTACCTACTCTCCAGCCTTAGATCATTTATAGGTTCATCTTTCCTTCTCCTCTTTTTTGTGCTGTTCTGAGACTTTTATAGGTAGAAGGTAGTATTCAAATGCCTTTATTACAGCATCTTACCTAATAACTTTCACTTGAGTTCCTGGAAATATATTTAAAGTAGCAGTGCTTTTCAGAACTAGATATTGACAGAAATAAAGTGGTCTCAGCGTTTTTTTTTTTTTTTTTTTTTTTTCTTAATGATGTGCTTTGCTTGCAAATGCAACAGATACTGTGCAAGGAGAAACTCTGATATAGACCTTTCTTATCGCTCTTGAATTTTCTGGACGGTTACAACAAACTAGTGTTGTTAATCTTGTTATTAAGATTCTTGATCATCAAGATTGTTAATCATGTTATTAGTAATTAATTAGAACCCAAGATTTGCTTTCTATCGCTTCTGAGTTCTCATTGACCAGCATTATGGAGCCCGAGTCTCTACACAGCAGAAAAGTCAGCCTATTTTAACATATTCATTTTGGTGGGCTGCAACAGGAAGGAAATACTTGCATGCTCTTTTCATATGTCCTGTGTGCCTTCTTTTTATAGAATAGAACATAGCTACTTCTGAAGCTTTTCTCTGGAACACAACTTATATGTAAAGTGCTAAACAGATGTAGATATAAAGTGCTGGACCACAAGTAAGCTAATATGCAAGTTACATTAGTGCATTATAATTGAAGAATAATGCAGGCTACATTAAGAAAGTTTCTTGAAACAGCTCTCCAAAATCATTCAGGATAGTGTGCTCTTAAAAGAAAAGGAAAACAGTGTTAAATTTTTAAAAATTCTAAAAAGCTAAATATTTTCCCATCCATTCTCAAATAAAATGAACTAAAACCAACAAAAAGTAAGCTTCAAGCATAACTGTTTCTTCTGCACTCAAGTTCACTAATTCTATGACCAGACCTATGCTTTCAGCAGTCAGGAAATGGCTGTATCTCTAGTTTGATAAGATTGTACAAGATAATGTAAAATTGAACTGTGCAGTTTCCCTGCTATTCATCAAAATAGGACTCAGAATTTCTGCAGATGGTGAACAGTACAATGCACATTGCCATTTCTAGTTTCAACCTATTGTCCTTAGGAACAGAATAAATAACTGAATCATGTTAGATGTTTTTTAAAGAGTTCAGAAGTTTGCCTAGAAAATACAAATTAGAAATGAGGTCTGACAGCCATCAAACAACATGAAGGTTCCTTTTTAAGGGTGATATGGAAAAGGACAGAAGGATTATTTGTAAAGACAGTCCTCCCCACAGACTATGTTACTACAGTAGTAATAAGCTATGTTTTAACAAATTAGATGAATCAGTCATGTGTTCATCTCTTGGTCCTCGAAGTTTTAAGGTGTTAGTATTCTGTTTGATAAAGTAGCCTTTTTTTTAAAAAAAAAGTAGCCTTCTCTTTAAAATAGGAGTGGGAGAGAACGCAAGAATTACTGAATAAAGGTTTCTTTTAATTTAGTTGCTAAAGATTCCTGGCAGGTAAAACTCACTTAAAGGAAACAAGTTTTTTTCATGATCTTCTGAATTCCCATCTGTACTCAGACAGTTGTATTTACACTGTTACATTCTTCAGGAGCAAGAATTCTCCGATGTGAAAGGCTGAAGGAATTGCATGTGAATGTCGCTGAAAAATGTCTATGTGCAGAATATTCCTTGAAAATGGCAGCGGTGTTCATGATGATAGCTTCATGTAATCAGACTTGCAGGATACCATATGTACTAATCTAATAAGTTGCTGCAGCCCTAGCTAAGGAGACAGGGCTCTTTTTATTAAACTGAAACAGCTCTGGCTTTTAATTCATAAAGTTCTCAGTTCATTCCCCAATCTGTCAAACTCATGGTAGCAAAGATAACTGAGCTCAAGAGATTTTATGCCTGAGATACTTATATTTAGGTGTACCAAAAACAGAGCAAGCAAGAGGGAGAGAACTGATGGCAAGAAAGATCCAATAAATGCAAATCAATAGAAATTACTTGAAATCACGTAAGTGGGTTTAGGGAAAAAAAAAAAAAAACTCTCATCCTTCTATTTGCTGGCAGTTTGATGCTTAAAATGCCAAGCAGAAGTCCAGATTCTGAGAAAATTCAAATAATTTTGGATTTGCCAAGTAATTTTGGACCTAACAAATCTGTACTGTCCACAGTCTTTGGTAAGGCCTCGATTTAGCAGCGTATGTAGACACTGACTTCAATGACTAGTTGAAGTAGGGTTTCTCTCTTCAAAGTCTCCAATTGCTTTCACAGACTGACAAATCTATTTGGACTCCAAAGTCTGAAGCACAAAGACATTTTGAAATAGCCACAAAAAAGCTGTAAGCATTCACTGTGCTGATAACACAAGTAGCATTGCAACAGAACAATCCACTTAGAGCAGCTAACTTCAGGATACAAGACAGTAAAACTGTGCTAGAATTAAAAATCTATATTGCAGTTTTCCAGGCACTGATTTTGGCTTCTTAGATGGTGCTGTATGCAGCTTTTAAAGATTTCAAGCCCTCTGCATATTGTCAGTGTCTTTGTGTTGCAGATTCTGAAATATAAGAAAGTACGAATTTGTCGTGGTCTCTAGTATCCATAAAGGAGAAGACAGTGACTCCAGAGTCCCTTGCGTAAGATTGTCAGCATGTTCTGAGAAGAGCTCTTCCAGGATCTTTGGTAGATCAGCAGACCAGGTTTCCTCTGCAGATTTATTCTAGTGTAGAATCCCTGGCCTTCAAACATATAAAAAAACACACGAAGGAAAAGTAAACATATGTGTGTGACAATACTGGTAGTGGAGAGTGGGTAGTGCAACAGTACTCTGTAGGAAACATCAAAATACGTGAAGATGCATAGTCTGATGCCTTTCAAAGCAAGCAGAGGAACCCTACTGTTGACGTTGGATATTTATGCAAAGCTTTCTGTGCAGACATACAGAAGCAATGTAATACAAGGGGTCACCATCACAAGTCAAGGCAGTTTCTGCAATAAATTTCCAACCAGCCAATGTTGGAGACCAATGATACATGGAATACCTTACTGTCCTTGACTCAGATTAGGTGTTTACTTGTTTATGAGGTCTGAAAAGGAACCATGTGATGTCTGATTTCTGTTTGGGTTACTGGGAAACAGATCCCTCACGTGCAACAGCAGCCTCTCTCATCAAGAGCTCATTTGCCTGGCATGGAATTCCAGAGACTGTAATTACTGGTAGTATAATTCAATTTTCCTGTCAGGAATCTGCTATTTGTAGTACCAGCAGAACCAGAGTGTGTCACATCCCTGCCACACTCCAGACAAAGCAGAAGCAGCTGTCAGGGTTGCCAAGCATCCTAGGGTAAGAAGGACTTCGAGTATTTGTATATGTTATTTGGTGACCAGAAAGCCGAAAAGACATCTTGTGCCACACTGCACATGGATACTACTGCTTGTGGTGCACGTGTCCTGCAATTCAGTAGAGAGACAAAAGGTCACAGAAATATACCCACAAAAGTCAAGAGCTTGGGTCGTTTATTGACTCGTCATTAGCTCTGGATAAACCACTTCATCTGCTGTGGTCTAATCTGTGAATGATCAATATGGTACATCCCATGTGGCAATGTCCTACACAGAATAAGAAAACTTATTCAAATAAGGGTGAGTATAGTTTACAGTCAGAATCTAAGATACACGTGAATTGAAAATCAAGGATATTACACTTAAAGATCCTGCATTTGTTCTAGGCCGTGCAGCTAGGCCTATGGCTTTTTCTTCTATTTGCAGTAAATATTGTCTTGTTACCACAAGGGCCCACAAGAAATTGCATGGAATGAAATGGTGGGGAGGTACCGAACTTCCAGTGCCTGAAACTAAACACAGAAGCTTAAAAGTAAAGTGACATCATTAATGCAAATGAAAATAACAATTGAGTTTCTGTTTCAAAAGCTAGCTTCAAGACACCTGCTGTTAGCGAATAACAAATATCAAAGACTCTTTCACCAAACAGCCCTTTCTCATGCACTGACTTCTTGAATTTGTAAAAGTAAAATTGACTTGATTGAAACAGAACTGGCTTTTATTTTCCCTATGCATGGAGGAATTTAACATACATGATAAATACAGGACCTCTCCTCATGTTCCAGAAATGGCTGTTTGCAACTATTCTTTAGTTTGGCTCAGGTTGAAATAACTGTTCTCTGAATATGCTACTATGACTACCTCTCTTGCTCATCCACTTTGTGCAGTCATCCTACAGTTACTTGCAGTAGAGACATCTTCATCTGCAATTATCTGGAAAAAGAATCTCCACTGCCCAGTTCCTATCTCCCTGTTTACCCTGAGATTAAATTCTGAATAAAGATAAAAACTTAGAGGAACATAGGAGTCATGCTTCTATTCATGCAGATGCAGTGGCTCTGGAGTGTTACTAACAATGTTGTGACAAGTATCTCGTAATTTCAAGAGATTTCATAGTTCCTGTGCTGCCATTCATATGCCATGTACTAGTTAAGACAGAAAGAAGCCATGCATAGGATGTATAAACTGTTACTTTTAGTGGGGTATAGTGGGGTAGCAATTTGGACAGACTTTCTTGGGACAGATTAGGGTCAGAGAATCAGAATAATTCAGGTTAGAAGGAACTTCTGGAGGTCATCTAGTCCAACATCCTGCAAAGCAAGGGCAACTTAATTAGATTTTTCAGAGCCTTATTCAAGTTTTGAATCTCCAAGGATAGAGATCCCACTGCAAATGACTCTGTATTCTTGACGGACCCAGAAAGACCAGTGAGCACTTTATTACTTTAAGGTCAGGATCTGCTTCTACCCAAGGAGCAAAGTTATTGATTTAGGTCTTTATCCTGGAGCTTCAGATAGCCTCTTGGATATGCCAACCTTAGACACAGAGATAAAGCATTGAGAGCAAGAGCAAAATCTTGAATTTGATTTGATATCCTGTGGCAAGGTGTGTACTGCAGGGAACCTGCCTGATGAATTTGAGGCAGTGGAAACTACTAAGGTAATATGAATTACGGCAACATTCCTGCATCTTTTTATCCTATGGAAACCTTGATGTGTGTATAGACACAGTTGTGTAGGCTGTTGCTTTACTGAATGCCTATCTGTGTAGCTCAGCCATATCGAGTTCAAAAAGTAATACCCGGGAACAGATTTATGTGTGTGTCATAGTATATATACATTTTCCACCACAATTTTTAATTTTGCAGGAGGCATGCAGCTATAGTAGCACTTTGAACTAATCTCCATTTCTGGTAAGGAGATCCAGCATAGATTCATTTACTCTTGCTTTCTCTTATTTTGGCCTACATTTGTTTGCAAAATGTTATCTCACTATTCCTAGATGTATTTTTTTGGAGCATTCTCTTAGCTGGAGGGCCAGTTTTATTCTATCTGCCAAGTAAGAGCCGTCTTTCTTATTAGCCTGATTTAAGGAGGAGACTACTGTTTTAGACAGTGATGCGTCAGTTTTCCAAACATCCAGCAGCTGGGGTTGCTGGACAATTAGTTATCTTGGACAACCAACTAATGTGCATGGCCAGGGCAAGTCTGACTTACTGCACACTTGATGCGGAGTTTATGAAAATGAATTGTTCACTGATTGAGCTAATAAACCCGTCATTCTGGATAGGTCTTGTTTTTGTGTTTTGGAGGCAAGAAACCTTTAAAAAACAGGCAAGCAAGCAAGCAAAAAATCATACCCCTCCCACTTCACCAGAATCCACCAGTATTTTTGCAAACCCATGATGTATAGCTTTTAAACATCTCTGAAAGTATTCAGATCCCCGTCCAGACATGTCTGGGAATGAGAGAGGCTGTTGTCTGTTAGGCTTTTAGTGCATTTGCCCTGCAAATTCTGTTTGGTTCATGTCTTTATTTTTCCTGTTTATATTATTTTCTCTTTCTTCCTCTCTTACCCTCAAAGTCATGCACAGTGGTAAATTTGCAGGAAGATATATACTGCTTGTAGACTGCCATAAAACTTTTTTTCCCTTCCTTGCCTCTGTAAACCTTGTATCTAATCATGTTGTTCTCGCACGCCTCCCAGGCCAATAAGAAAACAAAATGAATCAGGCGACAACACAGTTAACTGCATTGCAGACTGCATTAGCAAGACTGCAGCCAACAGGTCAAAGGAAGTGGTTATTCCCCTCTGTTTGGTATTTGTGAGACCGCAGCTGGAGTCAGGTGTTGAGTTTTAGATATTACCGGATGGGAATTAGCCAAAGGCCACCCAGATGGCAGGGCTGGAGCACCTGCCCTGGGAGGAGAGGCTGCAGGAGCTGGGCTGGCTCACCTGGAGCAGCTGGGGCTTCGGGGGACCTAACAGCAGTCTGCTTACATCTATGGGGGGGTTGTGGAAAAATTGAGGGCAGGCTCATCCCAGTCTCGCACACATGCTCATCCAAAAGTAAATCTATGTGACTGGAACCATACATCATCTAACCAACTAGCACAGCTAGCTCTTTTGTGAACATAGAGAGAATATCAAAAGGCAGGTAGCACTCGAAAAATCCAGAAATATAGAAAAATTTGTAACAAATTGCTTTATACTTTCACTCTTTTCAAATCCATGCACAACACACTTATAACCAAATATTTTCCTTCCTCTCTACAGATTTTTAGTTTTCAATTGAAAGTTCAATAAATGTGTTTTCAGATGCTGGCATTTACCACCTTTAACTGGTGTTCATGTTTCCCCAAAGATGCCACTTTATAGCAAGAATTAGAAAATGCAAGTTTATTCACAAAGATATCATAAAATAAAACTTGAGTATCAGTGTATTACTTTTATTTTTTCTCTTTGGCAATGACTATTTTTCAGTATTTATGGCACAGAATTGATGGTGTAAGTGAAATAATTAGGTAAGACATTAGTAGACATACTTCATACTTCAGTTCATGAGTATAAAAAACCAGCTGGGCTTGTTAGGAAAACGTTCATATTTTGAGGTCTGCGTCCCTTGGGAGAAAAAATACTGGTACGGAGAATAAACATGTTGAGAATATATAGTAGCATTGAATTAAATGTAAGGACGTGTCAGTGGAAAGAAGTAGGGGAGATTTTGAGTTACACCTGTTCACCTTTAAAAGTTGTGCAAGTTCATTGCAGTCACAATGTACTCATTTGCAAGATGGTCTTCCTCAAGCAGCTTGCTTTGTGCTGTGATGCTGCCAGGCAGCCTTTGCCAAGGCTAAAGGCTTATTTCTCTAGGTGCTGGGCAAATGCAGTCAGAAGACAGCACTTTCTCCAATACACCACATTTAAATTTATTAACAAACATGCGCAGATGCACCTGCAAGCCCTGAGACTAGAAAGGATAGAAAATAAAAAGTGAGTGATCCCAGGCCTCTGAGACTGGGCAAACGAATTGAGAGAGCTTGCTGACAAAACCCAAGGAGCCTGGCTTGGTGATACCGTGTGCGCTGTGTCGAAAGCCTTGCCTGCACCCCACGGTGGTGCAAAGGGAAAGGCAGCAGACTTAGCCAGTGACGCGGGTTTAGAGCAGTGCGGGGTTGTGTCAGCCTCTCTCCAAATAATTTCTAAAGTGAATGTGCAGGGACTGTTACACTGTTTGGTTTTTGATGATACCGTGAAAGAGAAGACCCTGTGATGCATGAAAACACCATGCAGTGGAGATCCCCAGCGTATTTTGAACGAATGTGTAAGTCTCAAGTGACAGCGATTTAAAGGGCAGACAGGGCCTTCAACCAAAATTTTATCCTGTTGCCAGAACCTGCTAAGGCTTGTGCTTAGATGCAAGGAATGAGCAAATTCCACTTACATCTCCGTGGACTATTTATATGCTATTTTAAATACATAAGCTTTGGTACTAAGGTTGAATCATATTTCATCTCTACAGGCAAGGTCAATAGAATATCATGAAATGCACTATATCAGCAGCAATTTTCCATAACTACAAATAAAAGAATTACATATGAATGACACAATAAGTGCTACGTGATGTGAAGGTCAGTGGTGCATGCTAGAAAAGTGGTTCTGTCCTCCAGGATGCAATTACTTTTATTCAAAGCATTGCATGTTCAGTAGAAGAACGGAAATTCATGGGATGACTGCGGGACAGAATGTTTTCCAAAGTGTTTGTCAACAGTTCTCAAAACTGCAGCTTGAAAAAAGAACTGACAGAGTACTCCTGGGACTCTACTTCTGTCTGAACCACTGAACCAGTTCACTTTTTTTCTCAAGCAATTCAGTCCATGACAAGAGTTTAAAAGAACCTTCTGAAGGTGAACAATTACACTGAACCTGAAGAATTAGTACTTTTAGAGGCATTAAAAAGAATGCACTGATTCTTGTATCCAGAGATTTGATCGCCTGTCTCTCAAGGGGAAGGAAGGTATTCACAACAGTACAGTGTATTTGCAGCTGAAAGAATGTAAATTCAGATCGTGAAAGAAAAAAAGAGTTGCATTCATCTCCTCTAATACATTATTTTGCACATATACATCTGAAATTTGCTTTCCTATGAATATATTTTTCTCCCAATTCAGACTTGCACTTTAAAAAAGTGATAATATTTTACTGCTCATTAACAGTAAAAGAATTTCCCAATTAACATTTTTTTCTTTTCAACACAAGATTTTAGCAAGTAAGATAAAGAGAGAGACAACAAAATGCCAGTATATGTGGCACAAGTGTGGTTGAAAAAAAAAATCTACCCTTTTCAGGGATATAATGTGCCCAGCCTTAGAGTTTTATCTAAACATGTTCATGGTGAATTGACTTTAAGATCTGAAACAAATGAGTGTTTTAAATAGGACTACCTGCCAGGAGGAAAAGGACATCAGAAGAATAATACAGCTTGGGATAATGAACTGTTAAGGTATTTAGTTCAGCATTTACCTGGGTATTATGCATATCTGTAGATAAAAATGAATTATTTATCGAGACACTTTGGTTTCATTCAGAATTCTTATTTGATTTGATTCTCAGAGTTTGTTAGGAGGATACACAGCTAAGACAGACATATCTGACATGTACAGGGGCATCCTTTGTCACATAAAAGGGTACAAGCTGAATGGAAATTAAATACTAGCTTCACTCTACTTTGTTCCTTAAAGGGAATTTAATCTTTTGAGTGTTATGATGTTTGGTCTTTTTTTTTTTTTTTTCTTTTTCAGTGGCCTATCATTTCTGTGAGGTGTCAGCCTAACAATCCTCCAGATAGTGATCCTGGTATGGGTAATGGTACAGTGTAATAGGAGGAAAGAGAGCAGAAGTTTTACTCAGAGACTGATATTATTGAAAAATATGTTTTGTTGGTTTTAAGGACTAGGATTTTGTCTTCTTCTTTGCTTACCTTAACTGATAACTGTGTATGTTAGCAATTCTACTTAAAAAAAAAAAAGAAAAAAAAGGACAATTTCAGATACAATAATCTATTACAGTACATTTGTTGTTTCACAAAGAAATGGAAAACAAAATTTTTAAGCAATAGAGATGAAGTTTATGCCATGCACTGAAAAGTAGAAATGTGTGTCCCTAAATATGAAAAAGAATTTTCTTTGAATCTTTAGGATTTCTGTACTTTGTAGCAGTGATTATTTGTGATCTGTCCTGAGAGCTGGAATGAAATCTTTAAATTTACTGTATGTTTCCCAGAAAAGAATCATTAGATAAATACAATTTGGTCACTGGGGTCCATCCTGAGAAGTATTTACACCACTATGTTTGCACTGAAATCAGTGTAAATTAGTGCCTAAATGCTTTTTGAGGGTCTTGGCCTTACAATCTAGTCTAGACAGCTAATGCAGATGTGAAATCTCCCTACCTTCCTATCACTTCCTACCTTTAATTTTTTTCTTTTGAGACCTACTCTGAGATGAAATGTGATGCTCACCAGTCACCTGGCAGTCAAACACATCCTGAAAACAGCAAGAACTTTCTGATCTCTGAGCTACTGGACTGCTGAGATATGTAGTGCCATCAATATTTTGTGAGTCGAAAAACTTTTCAAAAACAATTTTGCCTCTGAAATCTTAGGATATTCTAATCCATCTGTGTCTTAATTTCAAGTCAGGACAAAGAAGACTCTAGTAGATACCTGCCAGAGGAGGTTTTGTTCATCACTAGCAGTCCTTTGCTAGAAGCATCTCCTTTTCTAGTCTTTCTCTGTATTCAATTCAGATCACCTTTCAGCAGGAGAGAGGCAAAAGAGTGTACCAGCTTTGGTTAATATGCTTATCATGCTCTGTTGCATTATTCCCCCTTCTCAAAGAAGAGCTGCCAGTCCATGGTGGTGTGGTGCCAGTCTATGGAAGGAAAGTAGAGGCTTGAGCCACCTCCTCTCTGTCTTTCCTAAGGCACTAAAACTCCCTGACACCATAGTTTTCTTCCATTTGATCCTTTTTATTTTTTAATTAAGAAGACTTTTAAGAGTAAAAAATATTTCATTCACGTCCTACTATATTGTGGCAAATCTATTCCCTGTGAGTAGACTCTTTGAAGATCTCTGCAATGAATGCTACTTAACTCAGTTGCTGCATTTGAGTGAATTCCATCCTCTACTTGAAGCCACTGAGAAGCTGACAGCTTTCAAATATCCTTGCTCATGTAACTATTAACGGTACTGTTAAAATGCACCTAGGCCTTTTAAAAATTTTTTACTTTAGTTATATGACTGATTTTCTTTAAATTATCCATCCCAAACGGTACCTCATATAGGTTTATTGCTCCTGGCCATGCATAAAATCTACAAGAATGAATGGAAAAAGGCAGAATCCCACCTCTTTAATATATATGGAGATTTTGGTTGAGACTTGGAGTCTGGCACTTGCCCATTCACACAATGACCTGTCCAACAGCAGATGGGTTCTTGGGTGGGGTAAGATGAATATCCTGACAATTGTACTACTGTGTCATGTAGCAGCTACAGCGGGTCCAAATTCTGTGTTTGCAGGCCAGGACCCCACTCTAGTCAGGCTAATCAGACCTGACTGTGGAGCCAAGGGGTGAGGGGTGAGTAGGTCCGTTCTCTGCAGATGGATCCTGTTTTGGGAAAAAGACAAGCTAAAATTAGTCATAGATACCTCTTCCTTGACATATAGCTCACAGGGATCAAACACTCTATGTTATAGCTATAGGTAAGGTGGGTTTTGAGACCTGTCTCTTTATACATATTATGGCACAGAGCCAGGAGCAGCTGCTGCCATTCGTAGTAGCAATACCAAGGCAAACTAAATTCCAAAACCCTTGTGATGAAGGCATCCTTATGAATTTCATCTTTATGAAATTATGACCTAGACAGATAAGACAGTGGGTGAGAGGAATGTATATGTACATACATATGGAATGCATGACCTAGATAAAGCATATATACACATAAACACACACGTATATACAGGTACATACCTAAAAGGAATGTATGAACAAGGATTGTCCTTTGCTCAAACTGCATTGGAAATTGGTGGTAGAATTGGAAATTGAACAAAACCTAATGTGTTAGGCAGAAGATCATTCTTCTGTCACTGTAACAAAAAGGTAAAGAAAGGTTTATTCCTATATTAGCTTTCATCTTTCAGGCTGCACTGCTGTTCCAAACTATCTCTTCAAAAGATGGACCTTTTAAGAATGTCTGCAGATCTGGACCCCCCTCAGATTATCTGAGGGCACACATTTCAAAGGGAAGTAGTGTTCATGGGGAATTTGCTGCCAGCAGCCCAGATCTCAGCTGCAGAAGTAAAAGATAAGTAATAAAGGAGTTTAAATTTCCTCTCTCTGCCTTCTGTTGTGCTTCAGCTTTGATCTGCCAAGATTACCTCTAGAAGTGGGAAAAGCAGTTCATTTTCCACTTTTACTTGACACTTCCCCTTTCTCTTGCAGCTGCTGAGTTACTGCCCACTACCCAGGTGAACTGAATGCAATACCAGAACTACCATCTTCTTAACATTGCTTAACTTTGCATGCTGTCAGATAAGGGAGGAATTGGTTATTTTCATTGGTTTCAGTGTAGCTACCAGCCAGCTACAAGCAGAGTGGTATACTTTCTGCTTGGATCAACCCATGATACCATCTTTCTTCCATTCTTCAAAGAAGTCTCCACATCTTTTCCCATGTTCTCCCACTGGCCCCCTCAGAGCTTTAGTCCCTAGGGGCACCCTTAAAACATCCATATAGTCATCTTTTTGTCTTTCTCCAGCTCCTCACTTAGGACTATTCTTTGTGGCAGAGCCTACAAAAAACCTTGACTGTGCTTAGGTGACTTCTTTTGTATGTCACTTAGGTGGCATAACTTATAAAATTAAATATGTTGTCTTACTGTGTGCTTCTGCTCCCTAATCTTTCATCTTTGGATGTACATCTATCTTCTTTTTTGTTACTAGACTCTGTCTTTCTGTTCAGTTCTTATAGCACCTGAAACAGAGTATAGTGCATGTTTGTTTTTAAACAGTCATCACATGGGATTTTTCACGTCTTTGCACTGTTGTCAGCTGTTGCAAAGGACAGAAAAGCAGATGGTAAAATGGACTAAAAAATGACTAATCATGACTTGAGCTCTACTTCTGTACTAGGGGCAAAGGAGAACAGAAGTGATGCTGTTCTTGCCTCCAGGCTCCGTCATTTTGCAGTCTCTGCTCTGGGAGACTGATGTGTGCATCCTGAGTACTGGATCAGGCAGGTCCAAGTCCTGTGGCTGTTATCCAGCCTGGTAGGCAGAGGGCACCGTGGAAAGAGAGAGACAATAGTGGTGGGTGACAGCCAGGGTGCATGTCACCTGGTAGCACTACACTCTCAGAGATGCCTCACTCTAAGCTATGGTCCTTAGCTGCAGTGTGCTGAGAGAGCCCCTCTGGTGCCATCCACTAGCATTGTATACCATGTATATACGGCCCATCATGTATGTCAGTGCATCAGATGTGCATTGCAGGCTCTGCCTCAGAGAGCAGAGAGGAAGAAACTTGAGATATATTTGTTGTTTCCTCTGCAGCAGGAAGCAGAGGAGGAGCTCTGTCCCGTCAGTGCTCTCGCCAACTGAGCCAAAAGCCAAGCCACTTGAATGGTCATAACTGATTTTGAACTGATATAGGTATTGGTGGTAACCCATAGGACTTCCAAAGTGGCTTAGCTCTCATGGTAATATTATGTGTCCAGACTAAGGACAGTTTTAAACTAAGTATGCAAAAAGCCAAATACATCTTTTTCACTGCAGCCAAGTCCTTTCAGAAGACAGCACCCTGGGCTGGCCACCATGGTCCATTGCTCCCCCCACCTTTGCTCCCAGCACACACAGGCCAGACAAAAAAAAGCACAACAGTAATTTCTAACAAATGCAGTGAGTCAGCTCCTGTTAGTGATGATACTCCTGTGAGCATGAATCAGATCATAAGCACTGACTTCCATTTCCATTGCTCTTGTTGGTTATATTATTTAAGAAAATGGGATATTTTCATTCTATGTTATTTTTTAAGCTGTGCCTAAGGAAATAGGTTCTATGCAACGATGAACTCTATTTGTCCAGCATTCTTTCCTCTCTGTTAATTTTGTGCCCATCAACAAGGTTTGGTAGAAAAACAGCTATCTCAAAGTTGCTAAGGCTTCAAGAAAATAGGTGGATAGATAGAAGAAAGAGACCCTGTGATGAGGGAGAGGCCACAGAGGGAATTCTTCCTGTTAGTTACCAGAGAATCTGCACTTCTAGAAGGCAATACAAGTTTCAGAGTTTGCAGGTTACTAGACCTCAACAGAGAAATGTCTATTAGAAACTACAAATATTTTTTTCTGCTACTTACGGAAGTATGAGTTTTTAATTGTATAAAATCCATCATATGACAGGAGCGTCTGTATCTTGCTCAGTAGATTCATATGCTAGTATCTCTCTGTATGCATGAAGATTTAAGGTACTCATCAATGGGAAAAATGTATTACCTCCCTCAGGACTGCAGCTTCTCCCTCAGTAATAACATATTAAAACTAGATGACTTAAACATTCACATTAATTAGTCTGTAAGGAACCATTACCAAAATATAGTGTGAATACATAATTATAAAGGTGTGTTGTCTGGCAGGGAAATGAAGGTCTGATCCCGCCTTCCTCAGAGTAAGTGGCAGCTCTACCACTAATTTTCATATAAGCAGCGCTGGGCCTAAGGCAGCAGAAACGAGAGACATTTTTCCCCTTCCTGCTTTACTGGAAGCACTGTCCCACCCTTGCTGAGAAAGCACTTCAGTCCTCCTGGGAGGGGAGATGATAGAAAGTAGTAAGTTTGGCGGCTCTCATCAATATTCATCTACAGCTGCAATCCTCTGGCCTTATTCCCTGCTGAAACACACTGTTAGGTTCAGTGGGTTCCTGCCCGCAGAGAGTGGGACCCATGAGCAGCAGGGAGGTAACAGGGCTGGACCACCACTCTCCCTCCTCGCCAGTGTGCATCTGGTGTCCCTTTCCTGCAGAGGCAGCCTGATTTTCCCCAAGTGTTGGGGTCGCTTTTGTCACCTCCACAGCTAGTGCAATGGGGTAGCAAACCTGTGCGTGAAAGGGCTTCAGCATTGGCTGAAGGTCTGAGCCAGTTGTAGCAGTTCAAACTTTGCCATTTTATTGGACTAAGCAAAATGGCTTTTTTTGTCCCAGATAGCGTAGTGCTACAGCCTACAAGATGCGGCAAGCTGTGTGTGAATTTTCAAATAACAGGACCATAGTTTATCTCAGATTAAGATCTCCTCTTTTTTGTTTTATTTTTGTTTGCATGTTATGTTTTGATTCTCTTTAAATAAACAAAAATATTATGGTCTAGGAAATGCAGGACAAGACTGAAAAACTGGAAAGAGATCTTAGATTTTGTTTTTCTGCCACTGATTTGCTTGCAGGCTTGAGAAAACACTAGGATATTATTTCTCCAGGCCCAGCTACTGTTTTGTTTATGGTTTGATGGAACAACTTTCCCTCCGCTTTCCCAATCCCAGATTTTCCTTCTCCTGGCTTAGCCCCATGAGAGAGCAGTGTTTTTTGCTCACACTGGACCATTTCCCCTCCTTAACCAGCATTTCTTTCTGTCCTGTAGTTACACTCTCTCCCTTTCACTGCAGCAAAGTCACACTGCATTGGGAAGAGCAAGGCTTCAAGGCTGGGGACACGTGGTTTATTCCCAGCTGCCATCCCACTGCCTCCCAAGCCTGACTGCTGTGGGCAGCGAGTGTCCCTGTGAAGAGCTCCGCAAGTGTCTTAAAGCCTTGGTACTCCCTCACCAGGCCCAGCTGGCCAGTTGCTTTCGGGAATTTTTTAGATGATCTGGCATCTGCAGAGTGGTTGCATTTAGCTTATGCTGTCTGCTGGACCGGCATGCTTAAAAAGATCATCATGAGATTTTCAGTCTCAAAGCTTTACTGACTTTTATTGAAAGACAGGCAGCCGTAGCGATGGAAATCCCCTACCCACATAGCCTTGACAGTGGCAGTGCAGACCTCCCATTAGCGCCTTGCTGTATCAAGAAGTTCTCTCTTAGCATCAGCCACCAGGGTGCTGGTTAGACAGTTTGTCCACCAAAGACTGGATTGAAATCCCTACTTTATTTCTACCAAAAAATTATTGCATATCAGTAATGGTAAAGGAGAGTTTGTGTTTTAAGAAAACTAGATGTATATATAACAAGATATTCAATAGTGTACTCAGTGGGGTTTTATCTGTATGTGCAACTGAGAATTTTCAGAAAGTCCCTCCTAGGTGCCTGTTATCTTTTTGCATCTAGTTACCTCTAAAAATGTGGCCTTCAGTCACGATTCACTTGAGCTGAACAATTGCTTGTGACCAAGCAGAGTGTATCTATATCTAGTTAGCAGCCTCTTAACACTCAACTATCTCCCTTTTTATTAGACTTTCCCACACTTGAACATTCTGTTGGCTTTTATGAGAATGAGAAGTTGAAAAACGTCAGGAGCTGAGAGAAAAGCTTATTCTCACACTCTGTCTAAACATTATATATCCTTGGGATTTCAGAAGTGTCCTGAGACTCCCAGTGCCAAAAGCTTGAGTTTGGTTGGGATATGCTTAGTCAAAAACAAATTTCCAAACTTTGGGGATTTTCATCAACTTCCGCCTTTTTCTAGGCAATAATTTTTTCTATAAAATTAAGCCTGTAAGAATCCCTACGAAATGAACATCTGCTAACTGGATTTAGTGAGTTAGGGCTGCATGTTGATGATGTGCTCACTAAAGTGCTAAAACCTGGGACCTTTGGCACAGAATTTGCTATGACAAGAGTGATTGTTTAACTAGAAAATGCCATAAAAACTGCAAGTAAAGCAGGCTGCGATACTGACTGTACCTAGCCACTAGAGAGAGACATTATCCCATGTAGTAAACTGAAATGTTTCACTTGCGTGTGTCCAGAGACCTCTCCTCAGAGCTAGATCTCCTGTTTGTCTGGAGCGGATGACACAATTGACTCACCAACTGGACTTGGGAGGGCTGTGGCTGTAAGCATGTCCTGCATCATATGTCCCAGGAAATCTTTCTAAAATGCTCTAATGACAGAAATTTGGAAAGTGTTAAATTTACATTTAAACTATTTGTCAATAAAATCAGCTCATGTGAGGTTAGGCAAGGAACTAACCAAGTTAACTGCTCTTCTTTTAAGGAGCAGGGTAGATGTTAAGCAAGCCAGCCAGGCTAGTTTCTTATAGTGTAACACACATGCGTACACAGACTTACCAAGTTTAATGACCAGCCTGATGGCCAGATCTTATAAAATGTGTCTTGGTGTACTAAGCTGCATAAACCTATATATTTTTGTACATGCTGCTGCAGTGTCTTTAGCACCAAAGCTCCTCTATGGTATTTGCTAAGAATAAGCAATACCAGCCTTGTTTTGACCCTGTCCGCTACAGTCACCCAGCTCTTAACAGATCCTACAGATTTTACCTGCCCTCTCTGAGATGTAAGCAGGGTGACTGGTGGCTGCCCGAGCACACTGCCTTTTGCACCTGCAGGCCTGTGTTTCTCAGCTTTTCAGCACTACTACAAGTCGTGTGTGGCTACCCGAATAGTAACTAGCACCTCAGAGGCCAAGGTACGCTGTCCCAGGAGATCTCCAGGGCTGCAGTCGGTGTGTGAATGGTTAATGGGAGCTGCCTAGTTCTGACACTAACAGGTGCTCGTTTGATTGGAAAGGAGAACTGGGCAGGCTAGAAACTTTCATGAATTGACAGCGGAAATGTCCATAAAACTAACACTACATTCAAGGCTGATAAATGCATGGTGCGGACTTGGATAATGCCCGGAGGTCAAAAGCAGCACATTTATTTGTAAAGCCTGCCAAAACATTCAAGCTTCCAAGCACAGGAAAATCCAGTTAAAGTAACAGTAGGATGGCTGCTGGTGGGAAACGTAGGAAGGCTGATCGTGCTGAAAAATGCATCTGGATACAAAACTCACTTGTCTTGTGAATAAACAGGACAGTGCGTGATGCATAAGTGGGGCTGGGTGTTTAATCATGGTGATTTTCTGCAGTCAGGTGCCAAGTCTGAGTCCTAGAAGGAATCCCTAAAGAGGGGAGTAAGCACCACCTCGCTGTTTTGATCTTTCACAGAGCACTGAGCGGGGAATCTGATACTAGGATCAGGTGGTCATGTCCTACATTTATTTGTTTTCTTTTAATGCAGGCAATAAATGGCACTAATTTAGAATGAATTTTTGTGCTTGCCATTTTAAAATTTTGTTCAACCTTTAAGCACGAGATAACAAGCATTTGATTTATGATCACTGATTAGATTATATTGATTCTTTGACTTCTAACCAGACTTTATATTTGTGTCTTTATTTGCACCTGTACTTTAAAGTTCTCAAAATAGCGTAACAAGATTCATATGTGAAAGGCCCGCTATATTTCGTAGGCTGTTTTGAAAATCTCAGTAGTAGCACTTTAATGTTTCAAGCTACAGGTTCAGCTGTATGCAAACATGCAAAGAGCGGTCTCAGTCATGGGTTTCCACTAGGACTTAAGTAGCTGTATGTTGAAAGTGAGTATTCATTTTTTGTCTTGCAAATTAGCAAACACTCAACTGAGGGGAGTCCTCAATCATTATGCAAATAATGAGCAGGTAAAATCCCCCTTCTCTTTCTTTCTTTTCCTTCTCTCTCTCTCTCTCTTTTTTTTTTTTTTTGTATAGGTCACACCATTTTAGTGTGTCCTAAGAGTTAACCATTTTTAATGACTGATTACTGTAAGGCACTGTAATCTTCTGTGCCATTAAAACATTAAAATGAAGCTTCTTAAACCCCCCTTTTTAAAAATCTAACCAAACGTTCGTTACAGGCATGGGTGTTTCCTGGCCAGATGTGTTGATTCCGAGAAGCTTTTCTAGAATCTAGCATGATACTTTCTAGCATCTTACTACTGTTTTACAATTCTACTTTTAGCACGTTTTCTACATAGTGGAAAACTACCTGTAAACATAAATGTTTAAATGAAAAAAGCAGGTGCATAATACATACTAATGTATCACAAGATGGTGAAAAGAGCATTTGAAAACTCTGCAAATCAACAGAGTTTTGAGGTTATATACTGAATGAAGAATATAGAACTACATATACACAACTACCATCTTGACTTTTCATATTTGTCTTCCAAAATGGAAAGACAAATTTAAAAAAATTGTGAAGGAAAATGCTACTCTCAGCTTCCACGAGAACAAAACAGAGAACAAAATATGTGAGATAGATAGATAGCTTCACAGAAAGGGGAATGGCTTTCTGCTTCTCCTCGGCCTCTCAGCAAAGGACAAGCATAGGCCATCCTGCTCTCCCTCCTAACCAGCTGTCCAGCTTGGAGCCACTGGCATTGGCATATTTCCTTTTGTATTTGCAATATGGATCCATCATCCACCTTAAATTTTGGTAAGCCCATGCTGCTATGCAGAAGCAAGAGAAGGAGGTTCAGGTGCTCTCTGGAGATCTGAGGAACTCTGCTGTAAGAGGGCTTCACTCTTCTTGTTCTGAAAGAAACCTTGTGTGACAGACCATGCGTCTCTCATGTAAAGCTAACCTTCACTAGAGTGGTGCATAGGCACTATATAAATAACCTGATCTTGCAGCAAGCAGGTTAAAGCTTTTGTTTTACAATTATCAGTTTGGCCTAATGAAAAATAAAACACTTTCTGTGCCCTCACCTAAATACAGCTGACCTGTTTTAGATGTTCAGAAACTTTGTGCAGTGCACATAAAAACTTATTGCCAGCTTTTATCTAGATACAGAGGTGATGAAATGTTGAAAAGGATAGCTGTCTTTGTAATATATGAATTCCCAGCCAGGCCACCTGGCACACACAAGTAAGATGCTGTTGCCTAGTGTACTCAGGCCAGTTTCCATCTTTGTGCCAAGCTGGTGGCACTGGGAACTCAGGTGGTCAGTGCTGTGGGCACACATACTCATGCTATGTGTATATACCTAAAAAATTTTCTTTGCTACTGAGTATGCACTTCAGCTTTGAGGAACTCATAGGGTAAGTAATTTCACTATTTTGAAAATAGGAAAACTGCTATGGGAGAAAGCCAATGGCTTATATAAGGAAGGAAGTCCTGGTTAGCTAAAGACGATGCACTTACGAGTCTCTGTTCACACTATGAGACTACAGTGCCGTACATGTTTCACTTCACTCCCATTCATGGAGGGAAAATAGGGTAATAAGAGCATCCAAAAAATAAATAAAAGGGCACATTCCTGGAATGGGAGTGCATCCCATTAAAACTTGTGCCATAAGAAATAAATGTAGGCTAAGTCTGTACCTGGTGTCTTTTTTCCCCCCTGCAAATTATATTGTTTCAGAATCCACTTTCTAGAGGGCTTTGTAATTCAAGTGGCTATTTATTAAAAGGAAACTTCTTACGGTGGCTCAGCTTAATTGTGTTCTTGTGAGAGTGAAACAGGATGCTTGGCCCAGACCTTATTTCCTTCATTTCACTGTGCTCTATTACAAGTACTTTCCTGCATCCTGCAGTAAAATATCAGTAGCACTGCACCTTTCCCAACGCAAGGCATTTGCAGTGATGTGCGATCAATGAAATCTTAATTTATCAATCAGTTAGGTAGTGGGGATGCTGGAGTCTTACACGGAGCAATTCTTTTGGGTCACAGTTTTACACTTTTTCCACTAGAGGGGGTTACATGTTCTACTTCAGAGCAGGAGAACAGTACAAGGTAAGATGGAGCTGCCTCTTGTCCACCTATATTTGTAATTGATGCAGTCAACTCATAATAATGAACTGACAGTACTAAGGCTTGAGACCTTAATAACCATTACAAAAATCATTAATTACAAGGAAATTAGAGAGGTGTCTGCTTAAATTTGCAACCTTCTGTCCACAAACAGAAATCTAAACACTTGCCTAAATCACAGCTAACTTCCCACATATTGGTTATATCTTATTTATTTCTGCATATATTAGTCTCAGTAAATGATTAGACTTGTCACCCATGACCCAGTATGCTGTCTGCAATTATTTCTTATATTAAATTAAATTAATCACTGTATATTTTCTTTGTGAAATTATGTATAATATATCGATGCACACATGTGTATACGTGTGTGTGTCCTGGCTGCCGTTCCTCTTGTATAGTTGTAAAATAGAATTAACTGCACTCCAGCCAGTGGAGTTATGTTGATGGAACCTAGAACAGAAAGCAAGAAAAAAAATGCTATACAAACTGATTTATTTCTTATTTGAGCTATTTCCACTTATTCATTGAATTATAAGGATAGGGGTGGCATAGCTGCTGTTAGTGGATATGTGAAGACTTGGGCTGCGAGTTTTAAGGGCTTTTGGTGTGGACTTTAGGCAGTTTTGTTTTGCCTCCCTCCCACGTCTTGCTGCTGTGCCAGTATGGGGTGATCTTCATGCGTATGGGCTCTCACCATTTCCTCGGGACTTTCTGTAGCAGTAATACTACACAGCTAACTTTTAGCAGAACCAAATCCTTTGTGAATTACTTACTGGGTGAGACTAATTCATATGGCTTGTGACCTTTTTCTGTATAATGTGAAGCCTCTCCTTTATACAATGAGATTTAATTTATAATAACTCCTTTTCTAGAAAAAATAAATCTTGTGTTATGTATAGGAATAGGACTTCCAACAGTTTGAGCCAAAGCGGAATATGTCCTGTGCTTTTTTATAAAAACCTTTCCATCTCTATTTAGTGTCCATCTAATCTTTTAGATTATTCACTCTCCCAAATTTCTGCTCTGTAGTGCATTTTATTTTTCATTGCAGTGCTTCTTCTGTCTTTTCTGCATGTAATTTCTTCTCAGCATAATTCACCAACAACAACTTCCAAGTCTGAGTTGAATTTACAGATCCATTGTACTTGAATGGGTTCAAAATGAGACAGAAATATTTTCTTCTAATCTGTTGTATTTCTGAGGTGTTAATTACTTTGCCACCTCCTATTTGCCACCCAGTGCAAATTGGCAACCTGAATGCTATGAGAAAGTCTTCAATAATCTTTTAAGAAAATGATATGGACTAATCTACTTCTGCAACAAGTAACTTGCTCCAGGAAAGGGATCACTGGGATCCAGACAGTTACTGTGATAACGTGGATTGCAAGCCATAAACACTTCAGCTTGAAAAGAAACCAGAATTATACGTATTAAAAACCAGGGATTAAACAACCTTGCACATTTCATTACTTTTGTCTGTCACCATATAGTGCTCTATATCCAGATATAAAACATGTGGACTGGAGCCTCCTGTACGTACACACACAAAGTCCTTTCTTGACCTTTTGACTTTCTTGCTTAACTAAAGTTACTAACGAACCCAGGGACAGCACGGTTTACATAACCTCCGCAGATGATCTTCTCAGTTACATCTTCTTGTAAAGAAGCAAAGCAGAGATGGCAGGAAAGCAACATCGCTTTGAATGAAATGGCCTCGTACCTTCATGGAGCAAGTACACGCACAAACCCTTACTGACACACAAGCGAACTGTGTTTTTTGAAGGATGGCCATTGTTTTGTCTTCTGGGCTGCTGGAGGTCTTCCAAGAGCACCTAACAAAAGCTTGAAGAAAGGATTCAAAACATCGTGGAAAAACTTTCTGCTAAGGACTCGAATGGTTTCTTGGTGTGTTGTCAGGTACCCAGGGGAGGCTGCAAGCGCTGCACAGGTATCCGGCTTCCCGCTCCAATGCTGGGCAGCTGCTGCTCTGCAGGCAACAGTACGGATGAGCAGGGCCTGAGGGAGCCCCCGGTGTGGGAAGGGGGCTCAGCCCTCCTGCAAGACACTTTTGGGTCTTCCAGTCAAGGCTCTTTCTTGGCTCTTCCCCCCACCCTCAAAATAATTATGGTTAATCAGAAATGAAGGAAACATTTGTCCACCTAGAGATCAGTAAACTGACCAGACAGAGAGATGTCCTGAGCAGAGCTGATTTGAGCTCTTTTAAGAGAAGACCCTCTTGTAGTGAACCAACTTGCCTTCAGAAACAAAACCAACAGCAAATACCTGAAGAACTCTGCTAGCCTTACAACCATACCCATGTCTGCAATTCAGGTCAAATACTCAGTTCAAACTCTGTAAGAATTTGCCTTCTCTTTTGGAATGAAGTGTGGCTGCTGTGGACAGTCCTAACAGTTGGGCTCGTTGTATGAACAAGTGTATTTGGTATCTGTACACGTATGAAAACATACAGTATCATTGAATACGATTTTACCAGTACCTGCCCTTTAAAGCCTCTTACTGGTTTGCATATAGACATTTCAGTTGGTTTTGTCAAGAAGGGTATGTTAATGGTAAAGCAAAACATCACATGACTGTGTGCAAATCTGGAACTCACAAACCCTTCATATAAAAAATAGAACAAAACAAAACAAAAAAACCTCAAATATCTAAACTTTGTACCCCAGTCTGCAATACAAAAGTTTATAGTGGGTGCAATTCACCTATGTACTATGCCACTGGAAGACACTGTCTATCCGACCGAGATGCCTCCCAGCCATACAATGCGTGCAGAGTGAGTTACAAGATGTGCACGGCAACTCCAACGCCACTCTGCCAGGTAGCCTCAACGTGACCAGCCCTAGCTGTGGAAATACAGTGTTTAAAGATACCCGTAACAGCATCTCTAGAGAATCTTTCTCTTCTAGGATTGAAATTGCCAATGGCTAGCAGTATATCTGAGGAAGGCCTAGCGAAAGCCTTTTAGCTGTTTCCCCTCTGCAAACACAGATCCCATTGAACACAGCTGCCAAGATGACATTCATTTTCCACCAGTGATATTTTTCATGAATGCTACAGTTTGAAAGGGGCATATTTTTTGATCTGCTACCTTTCCCTCCCGTATCTGTCAAAAATTGACTATAATCAATTGGCACTCGTACAATGCGTCTTCTAACCAGCCAAGGATCTTTAAAATAGCTTCACTTGCTTCCGTTCTCGTTTTTCAGAGCAGGGATTTTGAAGGCAGAGGAGTTGACAGGCCTTACTCAAGGTCGCATAGGAATCAGTGGTAGAGGTGCAGCTGGAACTGGGCACAAACCCTGTTGGTTGGCTTTCTATGCTAGGTTTTCCTCTGTGCTTACCTTAAGCAATTTCTTTCTTCCCATTTATGTCTGACATCCTTTACTAGAAACCTGCTAATCTCCGGATTATGCAGGGGAGCATATTTTCAGTCATAGGATGCTCACATGCTTCCCAGACCAGGGTGAACTGGAGTGCTGCATGGCATGCTTGATGTCTGATACACCCGCACGCACGCATACACAAGCGCTGGCTGAGACCTGATCATCAGAGAATTGATTAGACCAAGAAGGGCGAGGACATGAGCCTGTGAATTACAGTAACAAGCAGGGCTTCAAAGACATTGCACTTGCCACCTCTTAAATAAATGCATCCGAAAATCATCATTCCTCTCTCTCTAAAAAAATAATGTTCATCTATGTGCATTCTTCTCTGATGAGATGTGTCACCACCAAAATGGTGATCCTGCTGCTTATCGGTAAACTGCTTTTTAGGAAACCAGCAGGTGAGGAGTGTAAACAGGTTGTAGAGGAAGGTAACATGAGAGTAGGATGGGTGATTAGTTTTCAATGTCATTCCAACTATTCAGCGACTAAATAGATTGCAGCTGTGAACAAAGGCAGCCGCAAGAGGAAAAGATTTTCCCAGCTCCTGAATGCTCCAAGAGATGCTAACTGTTCCTGAGTAAAACACCATAACTGGCTATAAACTAAATACTAATTATATAATTATCCTTAAAGCAGTGAGCTTTTCAAAGTCCCAGAAGGCAGTGAGCAGCTTAACTACCATTAGTAGTGTGAAAGCTTGCTACTTTATGACTAATACCGCTCAGTATCGCTCACTCCTGTGAGTCTACCCTTGTTAGCTTTTCTTGTCCCATGCATTTTGTTGAGCCTTTTTTTCCCATTAAAATTCTCTCCCTGCTTCTTCTTGGCTGCTAGTTATCTCACAGTCACCCTTGTATTTGAAAACCCCCTTGCCCCCAAAAAAGAAATTTAACTACATGAAGGCCTTTTCTATTAAAATATCACCATGAATCTATGAAATGGAATATTCCAGATGTTAACAGCTCATGTCTTGGTGAGGACTTCAGTAATATTATAGTTAGAGAGTCTTTGCAATGAACTCTTGGATTTTCTCTTTGTCTGCAAGCCTGGCTTCTAATCCCAGCTTTGGGTTTGCAAATACCAGCCCTGCTTCTGGCTTGCAGGACAGATACAATGGAGTTTTATTGCAGAATTTTTACTGAACAAAAGTCCGTACTAGAGGCCTTCTGTTTTTCCCAGAATGTTCTAACCTTTCAGTTTGTTCCAAAGGCAGTTAAAAAGTAAAAAAAAAGAACTAATTTGGAACCCCCTAATCAGTCTGGCAACAGTTCTGTCTGTGTGACTTTTTTTCACATGCCTAATATATCCATCGCTGCAATTTCCAGAAAGCCACTGTCTTTCTGGCTCTATCCTTTTTGTTTTTCGTTCTTACGACCTGCCACCTTCCCTTCTTTGACTCTCCTATGTAGTTGGTCCCCGGGGGGTTTGCAGTCCCCCGGTTCCCCTGTGCAGGAGTGCTGCCCAGGGGCTTGGCCCTTTAGTCCAGCCACTGCTGTGACAGTCGCCCGCTCTCAGCCGCACTGTGGGCCTGGCACCCCTCGGTGCCCACGGCAGACGATTACGCGCAGTCAGGTGTTTCAGTTGCATGGGCAAAAGAGAAAATAAGCCCATTTAAACAAATCCAAACCAAAAACTTACGTCTGTTCCTAGTGAACTTTCCAGTTTGTGAATAACAGTTCTTCAGGCAGACATTTCTGGAAGTAATCCATTGGTTTATTGGCCTCTTTATTTCATTTTTACTGGAGAGGAGTAGTTTTGTGGGAATTTAAAAAAGACTTTCCTCAATGGCCTTCATGTTTTTGGCAAAAGATTTGCAATCAAGTCTTCAGAGGCAGAATGGCTAAGACTGAATGGATGGTGGGGTAGTGCTCTCTCTGAAAGCTTTAGTACTTTGAAATGTGAATTTGGGAAGCAGGACCACCGTTCAGATGGCCCATGTTTGAAAATATTGCTGAAAGTAAACTTAAAAAAAAATGTACACAGCCAGTGACATAAGAGTATTTTGTGACCGTATGCATGTAAATTTTCTTTGTGTTTGTTCTGGTGGCTGAAGCAGAGCTCCAGAGGCATGGTTTAGGGACAGGTATAAATGCCATTGGTTTTCAGCTAGGCAGCGGGTACGTCCACCTTTTAAGTAGTTACACCACTTAATGTAACAGCCAGGATCTATGCCCTTAACACGCGCGCTGAAAGTTCTTCTCTTCTGCAGAGAAAGAGAGATACGTTTGGATGTTTTTTTGATTTTAAAATTATCAGTGAGGGCAGGCTGATATGTTTTAGGAATATCTGTGTCTTCGACTTGATTAGCTGTGCTTTGATTCTCATTGAGGTTCAATATGGGAAATCTCTAAAAGAGTTAGACAATGCTGTCTATTTATATATTTTTACTACCTAGTATTCCTGATATCTGGTACTTCCCTTAGCAAGATGATATTTGCTTATCATATATATTTATTATTTATGTAATATTAAGTTGTTTCTGACTTAAATGGATCATTATGCACAGCCATAAAGTTCCACAAAACAGCTCTGCAGTGTAAAATACCACAATGTATTAATAAGTAAGCATACTTATTACATCTTTCTTATATCATGAACTATTTTCTCATACTACCAGGGTATATTAAAATAGTAAGAAAGTGAAGTTTGGGTTTTTTTTCTCATGCTATTATTTATAATTCCTAATGCCATGTGTTACATCCTGTTTCACAACCAGTCAGATACTCATGTTTAAATGTTAAGGAGGTCTTGAACAATTTGGTCACAAATGAGGACAGTTCTGAATAGATACACTGAGGGGAGGGAAAAAAAATAGATGAAATGCAGTCTCCTCTCCTGGATGCAACCTAACTGCCAGAGTAGTTCCCACAGTACACACAGATAGCTAGGTTCATTTTGGAGCATCCAGCTGTGAGGTGACACACTTAATGCACCAGTGGTCTGATCCAGTATAGAAAATCTTTGGGGCCTGATTCTCCAGTGTCTCTCACCTTGTGCAGTCATTTGTAGTGAACAGCCTGAATGCCTACACACTGGAAAACCAGAATATAAAATATTTTGCACTGCTTATCCTTCACTGCACACCTGTGATCATATAAGCAGGTGTAAGAGTTAAAACAAGCTTTATGTTACTGAGAGAATTTTATTTGTATGCATTTTTGAGACTTTTTATTTTCTTTGAATACAAAATATATAGATATACAAGCCTGATTTTTCTGGACAATAATCTTATAGGCATTACTATAGGAAACTCTCAATACAACAGAATGTGCACACATTTAAGAGTGTGCAAGTCTAATAGTCAAAACACACATTATAATAGGTGCTAAATCTAAGCCTTTCTGCAGATATTTAGATGCTACTAGTTGGTTTAAAGTGTTCTTCTCCTAACCTAGCAATCATTTCAGAAAAGGAGTTCCACTGCCAATTTTAAATCAATGATTGCCCTGTTACAACGACACATCTTACTGCATTTAAGCCTACTCTCCTCTTTGTCTTTATGATAGTAATTTAGTGACATTAGAAGCTGTGTTATTCTATGAAAGGTAGGAAAGCGAGAAAACATTTTACATGAAAAATGCTCTACCCAAAATTGTATATCAGAGATCACAAGTTAATAGAGCAGACTTTCTTGTAAGGAACAGTATCTCTCGCTAGGGATTTTCCTACTTTACTTAATTTCTGTTTGTTTTTGTTTTGTTTGTTTGCTTTTCTTGAAGGTACTATTTATTGCTTTAGTGCTGGATGGTAAACCTACTGCAACCGTCTTAAATTTTAAAGAGTCACATCAATTTATTTGCTGATTTATTTTATTATTAATTAGTGCATCTTTATAGAAAAAAAAATATTTAACCTTGTAGCACAAGGGCTGATTATATCCAAAATTACAGAGTCTCAGCAACAAAGGGAAATTGAGTCACCTTTTCAGTCCTTTTACAGCATTTTTTTCTTTTGTTTTCTTTTTAGGAGCACTGTGGAGATACTAATCTTAATAAAACAGCATATGCAACTCCCTGTTCCTGTGCTACTGATAAGACACTAAGTGTTCAGTCCTGCTACAACTTACTCACAGGAACTGGCCTCTCTTTTCAGAAGTCACGAATGATTCTGATTACCTCCATTTCTCAGTCGATCACCAGTTTTAGAAAATGGGGCTAGGTTTAAAAAATGAAGCACATCTGCTCTTGGAAAACTTGGTGCCATTTGAGCAACTACAATTTCATCAGGTCTCAGGGCACCCAAAACTGCTAACCACTTTGAAAACTTCATGTTGCAGTCCTCCCTGGCACTGAACGTGCACACTGTGCCCAGCACTGTGCCGTGCTGAGAGAATTGGATTGCTTGGGGGGCTCAAAGTCCTAATGGTCTGCCCTGAATAATTAGTCCTAAGTAACAGCCCTCAGAGCCATGCAAGAGACATTCCCGGGTGTCCATATGCAAGTAAGCAAACCCACGTGGCTTCTCATCCTGCAAGTGCTTCCTCCACCTCCAGCGGTGGCTCTAGGGAGAACACCATTAATTAAATTGGTGGTGGGGTAAAGAGCCAAGAGGGAAATGGGACAGCCATAACACAGACACGAGAACACCAGTGGGGATCCTGTACGGGTTCTCTGATTTTGGCAAGCATGAGTGAAGCTGGGGTTTGATAGTCTCTGTGCCCTAGTCCACAGCTTTTCATCATTTTCTGTGTCATGACATACGAACTATAGTCTTAAGATGCTGTCGTTTGATTACGTATTTGGGGTTCAAGAAAGATATGCTTTTTCTTGGGGTACAGCTGGAGAAGGCATACGATGTATTTCCAGCATCATGGAGGCACAGGTAGGCTGAAAAGCTGGATATAGAAATGGAACAGATGATTGGAACGTATGTATTCACTGTTGGAATTTACTGAAAATTTTAGATAATGTCCAGTGTGGGATAAGGCTGAAATTTAAAAGAAATCTGGTACTTTGCTATTGGATTTGTGCCCAGGAAAGAAACAAACCTAAATGAAGTGCTTTAGGTTTTAGGGCCTCCTTCTTTCTTCTTTGGAGGGGGGTTGAGGGGTGGGCTTCAGATATGAGCTAGTTATAGAGATAGATTAGGGAGGATCTGCCCTAAATTGTAGCTTTGTAATCCCTGCACTGGACCCACTTAACTGCCTGACATGTGAAAATATTGTGTTAATGAAGTTCCAGCCTGCTTCTTAAATCCATCCTTGTGACTGTCTTTATTCATCTGTGTGTCCTGATAGATTATGCTTAATTTTATATATGTGTGTAATCTCATTGAAATCTAAGAGTTACTAATGGTAGTACAATAGATGAGTGTTGCTTGGGCCTTCAACCTAATGTTGAAGTTGAAAACTTTTTACAGATTCTCGTAATATTTAATTTCTGCTCAGCATGGACAACTAAAAGCAGGTATCTTCACTTTTTCAACACAGGTTTCATTTTCTTTCTTCCTTTCATATGCCTGCAATAGTTTACAGAAGACCAGTCAACATTTTCCATTTTCCATTTAGTGCAGATTTTGTACCCACCTTCTACTAAAAATAAACACATTCCTCCTTTACTTAATAAGACCAATATGAGGTATCTAAACTAAGTTACACTAAGACTTAGCTACACTGCTGCAACATATTTCTATCATTTAGTTTGAGGAACCAGCTAACAAGAAACTGGATAGATGGCCCTATCCAGGGACACAGCAGTGTACTTTATGTTCCATAAAGAGTTATTTGGATGTCTTTTTGAAATATCATAGCTCAGATTCTCTGCTGTCTCTGGAGGAAAGTAGACAGGACATGCGTGGAAGCAGACTGCTTCAATTTAAATAACAGAAGCTTTTCCTCCTAAGAGAAGTCTGTGCAAGTAACACCCTGATTTTGATATGGAGAAGCAGATAAGCCATTCTGAATGTAAAAGACAAGAGTCATACGTTGACTGATTAAGACCATACAAGAGTGTTCTAGTGCTCACACACTCTGATATGAAAGCAGATGTTTGTAAGTTCCTAAGTAGTTTCTTCATTTTAACATGGCTTTAAGGTTATCACAGCACCTGAATAATTGGATTACATTGGCACAAAGATAATGTTGTTTTTTAGGATGTGAGCCTTATTCTTCAGTGCAGTCATTTATATCCCTGAAATGTGTGAATAAACTATTTCCATATAAAAAGGTAGCATTTTACACCTGTTCTTGTGAAAACGAGTGCACCAGACTCAAATCACTAGAAAACTGGAGTTCTCTGAATTTTCTTGGAGAATGAGGCAGGAACGCATGCATAGTAGCTAATGAAGAATGATAGTGTAGGCATGAAGTCAGGGACAGCTGAGAACAGGACAGCTCTGCACAAGCAGAATCAGAAGTATCTACATGTTTTTTTCTTGTGGAGTCAAGAATAAAAACATAATTAGTGAAAGTGGACCTGTGTGTAAACCACCCTTACTAAATATATACACACAGATTTATAGATGCACACTGCTCTTTGTAAAAGTGAGATACCTTTTATTCAAATAGTGGCATTCTGTGAATTTGGCTAGAACAGAACCAGACTCAAGCCAAGCCTCCCCAGGGTCAGGAAACTGAAAGTTAGCCACAGCTTTGCAAAATTTAAATTAAAAAAAAAAAAAAAAAAAAAAAAAAAAAAAAAAAAAAAGCACCCCTTCTCTTTGTACAACAGTCTACTTTTCATTGGATAAGTCACACTGAGAATTTTCTTTTGCGCTGTGTTTGGCTGTTCAGGGAGGAAAACTTGCTTGAAGCCTTGCTCCCAGCTGTGTCCAACCCATGTGTACTAACATTCAACATCCTGTGTTCTCAAAAATGTAGAGCTAAATAAGGATATGTCTTTAGGTTGTATTAAAAAGCATTTTTTGACTGAAAATTTTGCCATAAGCCAATGCAAAAATGGTAATATCCTTCCTTTAAATAAATTTAAAAACCCCACAGAATGAATCCTCAACAATAAATAATAAAAATAATTGTTAGAATTTGAAATTATTGGTTTTAGAAGTGTTTGGAAATAAGATTTTAGAGTTCTTAAGGGACAAAATGACCTCATTATTTATGAAAGAATCAAATGCAGTCAGTACTAGGCCAGTGGAGATTTTTTTTTTTTTTTTTTTTGTAATTCTCTGTCCTACTGAACACCTTCATCCTATTGCAGAAGTAGAAAAATACAGCTCCTGTGGAGAGCATAATACAATCTCACACCATTGTGCTTTTGATCTTAAATAAAATGCATCCGCATTTGGCTTTTTCTCTTTGCTCCAGACTTGTTTTGGACTCCACCACTTCAATTCCTTTCTTGTTCTGAACTGCAAGCTATTTCAGCCAAGACTGTAAGGAGAGTTGCCATCAAGCTAGAGGGGAAAGAGGGGGGCAATGCGTATGAAAAAAATAGGTGGGATTTATATCAACAAGGAGGAGCTCTGAGGGATGTGGGGAGGACAGACAAACTTCTGTCAGCCTAACCCAAAGAAGTCTAGAGGTAGCTCCCTAGGTTTAGGATTACCTGTGATATAAAAGGGGCTGCACACCCAACAATTTATTTGTACCTAGGGTTGCCTGCCCTCAGAAGCAGGGTTTGCAACCAGCTAAGAAGGTGGGAACTGGAGACTCATGACTTGCTGACCAGTAAGAGAACTTTTGCAGAACTGCATGGGTCCAAAGCCTGGCAGTGTAGTGTGCAACTTTGGCATTCAACACGTGGGTACATTCTTCACCTGTCTGAATTTGGCTGAGACGAGGCAAGTTTGGGGACTTTTGTGGGCGATCAGGGCAGGATGCAAGTAAGCCTTGGGCCCCAGTCTGGCCTGCCTTGCTCACTGCAGTCAGGCGTCAGGCTGGTCCCAGGTACCGCAGGCCTGGAGGAGGTGAGAAATGCTGCAGCAGGATGAAAGAATCCCATTCCTTACCTACTTTGGCACCTCTCCTGTAGCAGGAGTTACAGGCCTGTGCGGGGAAAGGCTGGCACTATCAGAGCTCATATCTCTGCAGCGCTGGCTGGTGCTGCGTGAGGCAGCGGTGAGTTAGACCTGCACAGCTCCCTTCCTGCCCACTCGCCCTGGGAAATCCCTACCATGTAGGTGGGGAGTAAGCAAAAACATCTTTTTCCTTTTCCAGGCTTTTTTACAAACCTCTCTCCCTACTTGGGCAGAGACATTTGAGGTCTCACTGAATCAGCAGTTGTGAATATTCAAACAGTGCTGTTAATGGTTTGCATCTTTTGGCATCAAAGAATAAAATCATTTAGGGACACACACACACACAGACTGAAAAGATCACATACAGTAATGCATCCAAGCAGAAAAAAAGGGTGTAATGCTCATGAATTCCAGATGATGACTTTTTAAATCCCTGAGAAGGCAGTGAAATTGTTTGATTGTTCTGTTAATTATTGGACTTGTCCCAGTATCAAATATTTGTAGAAGATAAGGCTTCCCTCACGGAGATGAATAATAACTGAACTTGCTTTTCTTTGAACAGTTTGGCTCAGGGTGCATAGTTCTGCATTTCCCACTCTCCACTTATAAATGAGGATTTATACAATCCCGTCTAGCCACTTTATAAAAGCACGTGTACAACACAGTCAATTAAAAAATAAAAGCCTCCGTAAGTAAACAAGAGAGAGATGCCTTATTTGCAAAGCGCAAATGCGACTTTATTAATCAGAGCCAGTTTCCCGCTCCCCCTTTCCCTCCGAGCTGCAGCTGCAAGATGCACCACTTCTCGCCTCTCCCTCCACCGGTGCGCGGCGGGTGGCGGGCGTGCAAGTACGGTTGCGCTACCAGGACGCCTATTTGCTTGCAAACTGCTGTTTTTAAGCGCACGGGAGCTTCCAGCCCCGCAGACACCCGCGAGGTCCCCGCGGCCCGTCGGCGGGTCCCGCGCCGGTGCCCGGCGGGCAGCGCGGGAGGGGTGTGTTTGGGGGGCCGGAGCCACGGCTGCGCTCCGTCATGAGCGGCTGAGGAGGGGAAAAAAAAGAAAAAAAAAGAAATAAGGAAGAGGTAACCGCGAAATGCAGGGAGAGGCAAGGGCTCGGCTCAGCTCAGCCCCCTCCCCCCCCCCCGCTGTAGTCTGGGGGAGAGATGACAGGAGGAAGCTTCCCCAACTCTTCCCCCGCGTCCGGGGCGCGTATTTTAGGCTGCTGGGTCCGCGGAGGGGAGACCGCAGCTGCTCCAAGTCAGCGGGGGCGGCCCCGGCCCCGGCCTCGCGCTGAGGTAACTCCGTGAGGCAGCGCCGCGGCGGGAAGGGCCGGGCCGGGCCGGGCCGGGCGGTTGCGCCCCCTCCGTGCCGTCCCGCCCCGCCACCTCTCGCAGCGCGCACCGCGGAGCCCGGCAGCGACGGCTGTTATTTTTAAATCCGCCACCTTTTCCTAAAGGGCGTGCGTGCGGCCGCGTCTCCGCGCCGGCCCCCCCCCTCCCCCCAGCCGCCGCCGCCTCCGCCGCCTCGGCGCCGCCTGCCCCTCCGCCTGCGGAGAGCGGCGCAAGACCCCCCAAACTTCAGTTTTGCTTTCGCTTTCCTACGAGCACTTCCTAAAAATACAGATACGGGGGTGGGGGGGGGGGGGGTGGGGCGCATCCCTCCGTGCACCGAAAATTCAGAAAAGAGGCTGAGGAAAGGCGGCGGCGGTGGAGGTGGTGGGGGGTAGCGAAAAGGCTCCCGAAGAGGCTGGCTGCAGCGGCGGCCTCGGGTGAGCCGCACGCGCGCCCGCACCGCTCTTGACAGTTGCTGCCGTTACGGGAGGCGCGTGCGGACGCGCGGAGACGCGCGGACACACGGACACACACCACGCAACTCCCCGATGTTTGCTCTTAGCAAATAGAGGGGAGCGGGGGAGGGGGGGGGAAGCGCTCAGGTAACGATCTCCCAGGGGGCAGCAACAATTCCTGCTTCGTGAAGAAGTTGACCGGAGGAGGGAAGGGCTCAGTCCTCCCCCCTCCTTGCCCCTTTCCGAAGCGCTCCCCTGAGCGGCGGGCAGCGCCCCCCCACCCCTGCCGCCCTCCCTCAGGGAGGCGATGGCGGCGGGGAACCGTTGCCGCGCACCGGGCGGGTAACGGTCGCTGCCCCTGGCAGTCGCCGCGAGGGGTGGGGGGAGGAGGGGAAGGAGGTCGGGGCCAGGGGCAGAGGGGATCGGGAGAGACCTGAAGTGCGCGGGGGGGACTCCCCGCACGCCCTCCCCGCGGCCGCCGCCTCGCCTTCCTCCTCCTCCTCCTCCTCCTTCCCAGGGTGTCTGAGGTGGCCAGACATCGCACGGAGAGCTTCTCCTCCCCCATTGTTCCCAGTCTCTCTCTCTTTTCTTTTTTTTTTTTTTGCCTTTTGTTATTTGCGCTCGCATTGTGTTGTTTGTCTCTGAAGCCGCCTCATGACCAGCAAAGGGATTTCACCTCGTCCTTGAGACAGACAGAGAGAGAGAGAGAGAAAAGGGGGAAGGGGGGGAAGGAGAGAAGGAAAAAAAAAAAAAAAAAAAGGAAGAGATCAACCAAATACCCATCTCCAGGTCCCTCCCCACATCGCTCCCTCTCCCCCAGCCCAGCCAGTGTATCACTTAGCACCCCGCGCCCGGAGGAGACATTAAAGAGAGCGGGTAGGTGCGCGAACAGAACCGTTTTAACTTTGCTGTTTGTTGCCGGCGCGGGCGGCGGGCTGCTCCGGCGCCCCGCGGTCCCCCCCCCCCCCCCCCGCCCGCTCCGCCGCGGCCCGGCCAGGCGCGGAGGGAGGAGGAGGAGGAGGATGAGAAGGAGGAAGAGAAGGGCGGGGGGGGGGGGGGGAGGTGGCGGCGGGACCCCCGGCGGCGGGCCGGGCTGTCAGCGCGGCCGGGCCGCCCGCCGGGCGCTCGCACACCTCGCAAAGTTTGGCACGGCTCGTCCCGCCCCGCTGCACCCCGCGGCGGCGGGCAGGCAGGCGGGCAGCGCGGGGAGGCTGAGCTGCGCCGCGGTGCCCGGGCATGGCTCGCCCCTGCGGATCCCGGCGGAGCGCGCAGACAGGAAGCTTTAAATTCTTGTAATTGCCTCCGCTTGCGGGCGGGCGGGAGTGCGGGCAGCGGCCGGTTTCGGGGCGCTGCGGCGCCGGCAGGGCGGGCGGGCGGGGGCCGGGCCGGGGTGCGGGGGCTGCTGCGCGGGGAGCCGGCCCGCCCGGCCGCTCGCACCGGCGCGGCGGCGGGACGAGGCTGTTTACATATTTGCGAAAGGCATGTTCCGTGCGGCTCGCACGGCGCGGCGCGACGCGCCGCTCCGCCGGCGGGAGGGCGGCTCTCCGGAGTGGATTAAGCGCTCTCGCTCCACGCATTTCGGCTGCTTTCCTCTCAAAAAGAAAACAGGTCAGGGAGAAAAATCCCCTCCCAGTCGATGCCGGGCGTGCTGCGCTCGCTCCTCTCTCCCCGCCTTCCCCTCCCCGAACCGGCGTGGCACGGGCGGTGGGAGCGAGCTCAGCCTTTTCAGAAAAGTTAAGAGACTTTATTCTAACGCAACTGCGATCCTAGAATAACCGGCGCAGCTCGTCGGGAGGGACGTGATCGGATTTTCCCAGGGGATGGCATGCTGCCTCCGCGCTGTACTTTGGTCAAGGGTAGAACCAATAGAAAGCTGTGGGATTTTGGGTAATAAGTGTGGGAATCTGCAAGAGGAGTAGGGCTAAGAGTGATTTGTTTTCTTACTGCTCATGAATAATGGCCTCTAGCATTTTTTTTTAAACCAGCAGGCCAATGCAATAGGCACGTGGGAGATTTGGAGGCGTTCAACATTTCAATCATCATCAGCAGCAACAACAATAGAATAGGGGCGCCCGGGAGAACTAGAGCACAGTGTCTGAGGAGAACTGTTTTCTTTGAGAGTCTAGTATCACACGCTGTTACAGGTAGCTTTCCTTACCGTTGCTGCTGCTTAGCTCTTGCAAAAGGAAAGTTTGCAGTATCTTAAAATTAGAGAGGAAGTGATTTTTTTATAAAGATCCATTTTGCCCTATCCCTGTCAAAGAATGGGGTATTAACCTTCACTCAAATGAAAAAAAGATGTTGTATTCCCATTGTAAAACTGTAAGATAATGTGTCTGGTTTTCCCTCCTCCCAGTTTAAATAAAGCTGGCTGCCTACAGCCTTGCTGAAGTGAGCTGCTAAGATTTAAAATCAAATTCTTTTATATCAGGAGCTCATACACAGTTCCTCATCAAAATATTTTATCACCTGAAACTTACCTGAGAAAGGCTACTGTATCTGCTGTTACCTTTATATCCCCTTAATCCTTCCCAGTGGTAGAAATTACATTATTGCCTCAGAAATTGGTTCTTCATCCTGCAGAACATACTATTTACAACTATAAAACTGGGATTGCAAGGGGACAATTTTTGTATTATTTAGCTATAACATCTGGCAAGGTTATAGCCAGCTTTGTTTTATGAGCCTCCTCCAGCTGAAAAGGGAAAGGCTGGCATCAGTTTGTTGCATTTTGTGACCATTCATGTCTATTCTGACTTAATTTGAACATGAGAAGCTGATAAACACATGGCCATTATGTACGGAAGTCTTGCAACAGACCTTTCTGGTTGAACTTAAACTGTTTGGGTTGAGAGTTACACTATAAGGAGTACATGACTTGAAAGCCGTAAGTGTCTTTTGTAAACAGATGGACATTTGAGAGGTATTGACTGTTTCAAGTTAATTTGGTTAACATGTGTGTGCACATGTATCTAATTTAGCCTAGTATAAGTTTTTGTAAGTGGTGGAAGCTAATACATGCTTTTTGGAAAGAAAATAAAAGCATATAAATTTTGTCTGTCTGTGTTTGAGCTCAAACTGTAGAGGTTCTTAAGGACTGTAGTTGTCCTGTTGTCATCATGTTGTAGTAGCAGGTGAGAGTTACAGAGCACTTACTGTTTTTCAGTTAAGCATGCAGGCAGTTTGCTAGTGAATTCTGAAATGCTAAGACACACTTCTGAGATCTGTATGTGGAGAAAATAGAAAAGTGCTTAAACATACATATTACTGCACCTTTATCTTATGTACTACTTGCCAAAACCAGTTAGGTTGAGCAATATCATTAAACTGTCAGATATATTGTTTACAATGACATAGTTCCTTAGTGTTCAGGATTAAGAAACAGCAGTTCTCTGTTACTCATCGTAAAAATATACCGCTACATTCCAAGAAGGTTTATAAGCAGAGTAGCTAACTATCACTACATAAAGCATGGGAGGAGATAGAGACTTGGCATCTCTGACAGTGCTGCTGTAATGCAACATGTATATGGGAGTTTTGTTTCTGCCTGTGGTTCGTACTTACCCTGATATAAAATACTGTGATGTTGACATATGGATATACCAAAAAATAGAGCGTTTGTTGAAAAATAAGAATTCTAGCATTTAGGAGAAAGTAAATGAACAGTCCTTCTAAAAATACAGCAGTATGCTAAAGTATTGCCAAAGCACTGCCATGACGCTGTTGTAAGCTGTCATATTTTTTTGACCATTATAAATAGATTAGTATTATTATAAGAATTTTTTTCCTATTAGCAAAGAAGGTGTTCCCCCCACCCCCCGCCGTTTTCAACATAAGAACACTGTCATGTCCCTTGAACAGGCAAAACCATACTACCACTGAAGGCAGTGGGAGGGCTGCTTGCAAAGAAAGTGGGCAATTGGGCCTAAGCCGTGGGAATGGCCCTTGTGAAGTTTATGAACTCCTGTATTGTAAACTGTTTTTTTATAATCTCACTTTTCTGTACATTCTTCCTTTCTTCAAGGCATCAGAGATGATCATGGCGTAGTCAAGTTCAGATCAAAATTTGGTTTGGACAGTATACTACTTTAAGCCTGAAACAAGAATGAGCTCCTGTTCAGTGGTATTGAAAGGCTAGGAGCTTTTGGGAGCTTCCTGCCTTTTTCAAGGCATGCTTAGACTAGATGAAGAAAACTTCTTTCAGGTTACTGACCAAACTGTAGGACTAGGAGAATTTGAATCCAAATCTGTTTCCCTTTGTGAAATTTAGTAACAGATTAGAAAATTCAGGTCAAGACCAAAACCTTAGGTTCATGTCCTACCTCTAGTGATAGTATGATTAATCTGCAAGTTCATTGGCATTCTGTACAGAGTGGAGGCTACAGAAAAAGTTGATTTCAGATTGTGTATACAGTCTGTTAAAGCAGCTCAAGTCTGTATGTTGCTTGCTGCTTTGATGGACGTCTTAGGAAGGTGTAAGATTTGTCATCCTTGCAGTGCTTTCTCTGTGGCTCAGATCTGTTCTAGAGCACACATACACACACACAGAGCCATCTTCACAGTATATTCTCTATATGTAAAGTGCATTGTCTGAACAAATTTTTATTGCTCACTGAGCACACATGCTTTGTGTTGCACACGTTTCTAGATGAGGAGACCATATGCTTCATCACAGCTTGAGGAGAGTTTCCTCTAATATTTCTGACAGCTTTATCTTCTGTCTTCTTCAGTCTCTCTCTTTCCCTTTGAGCTGCAAAGGTAGATTGAGATGCTGGTAATCCACAAGAAGATCCATTATATTGGCTATTTTCAGAGGCACAAAGGATGATTACTTTCTCTTCCTAGTAACCTCCTGCTGGCTTACTAGCTGCTTGGGAGGCAGGTGATTTTAAGACTGCCACTTTACCCAGTGCATCAAATACTGAGTAAATCTTTGCTCACCAAGATTCCGGTTCCTAAAGCCAGTGGTAACACCAAAAATTGAACTTGAGTGGCCCAGAGCGCCAGCTCCCACTGTGATGACTCACACAACCATCAGCACTTTTTAGAGTTAAATTTGATCCATTGGCCCTGAGCGGTGCTGACAATTGCCAGCTAAAAGGCCCTTCAGTGAATTGTCCTTTGACAGAAGTCTTTTCCCATTTCCTGTTTTTCTTTTAAATAAAAAGAAATCCCGATGACAAAGCAAAAGCATATTCTGTGGTCAAGAGTGTATTCTGTGTTCTTCTGTTTCAGAAACAGAGTATTTACCTATATTTCAGGGAAGTGAATTGCCTGAAAACTACAGGTCAAAGTTACTCTATAAGGATAGTGTTCTTCACTGCTGCAAAATCTCTTCAAGTAAAAAATCATACGCTATTTAAAAAGATGTGTCATGTAGGAGTATTTGATCCTTTGAATGGATACAGTCAAAATACAAGGAGAAGTCTGTACTGTATTAGTACTGTAATAGTCTGGTAAAATACAAAGGTGTAAGCCCATCTTTTGTGAGCGTCTTCTTAGAGAAATTGAAAAGGTTTAGCTGTCCAGAGGAATTTGACAGCATCTTATACCTTCAGCAAGAAGTACAGAATTTTACAAAATACAGTCCCAATAAAATCACATCCTGTACTGCAGTGATTTCAATTTGAAGTCTCATGGACCCTGGCAGAGTGGTCTCTGTTTTACCTGAAATGAGTCTATAGGGTCTTGGGATAGCCAACGTCTTGTTCGGTAGGTTTGGATTTGTTGTGCAGGCTACTTGCCTTAACAAGTCAACTTCGAGGGAGATGCTTCAGAGATACTGGACTGTTAGTAAAATTGTTTTTAAGGTCTTGTTCTTAGTGGCAGTGATTTTAATTTAATTGAAAACCAGATTCTCAGCACTGGTCTTTGGCATGGGCAGGGTAAAGAATTGGCTAGGTTAGCAAAAAGCCTCAATGATAGGAGAACTGGCAGGATGGAGCAATTCTGCTTGCTTGTACCAGAACAATAACAGCTCCATCCTGCCCTGAGAATTTACTTTGGCCACATCTTTGAGGAGAGGGTATAATTGAGTTTTGCTTGCACTGCTCAGAAGCATTAAGCTGGCTCTGGAATAGATGTAAATATGGGTTGCAGTATCTTTCGTTTCTTTCAGTAAGCTGTAGGTATATGAATAGAGCAAGTCTAAATTTGTTTGAGTGCCAGTCAATTTAAAGACTCGTATTTAATTAAACTGGTTCAATTTCTAAAGTAGGATTATGGAGACTACTTCTTACACTGCTACAAAGTCTTCATATATGAGTAAGTTTTCAGTTTAATGAAAACAAGGGCTGAGGGGACACAGTAATCCTCAGCTAACCAAATAAGTATTTACTCAATATGAATCTAAAAGTTAATTTTACAGTCTGTTTAGAAAAAAAAAATTAAGCAATTATCTGGCTAAGTTAGTGTCTTTGGTCAGTGAATGGAAGAGTTCACTTTTCTTTTCTTAGAATGCTTTTCTTAGCTGAGAACACCATTTCTAATGTTAGAACTGACCTTCCAGCAGGAGATTAGTCCTAATGAAGCGAATTTGTGCTGAGAAAAATTCAGAAACCATTAGAAAAGAGAAGAAAATGAACAGTTTTCAAGTGACTTCAGAGCAGTTTCTGGATTAAAGGCAGATGCTAACTTCTGTATTACTAAACTCTTTAAGGACGTAGAGAAAATACCTTTTCTGTAACAGTGATTTTTCTGCCTAATCACACTCTGGTAGAGTCTTCTTTTCCACTTAACTCTGGAAGGAGCTTAGGGACATTAAGGGCCAGGCAAAGTCAGCTGTTATGGCTCTTTCATATGCTTTCCTTATGTGTACCTAGAGTAAGCTACAGGTGTGTTTACACTGAAATGAGATTTCTCCTTATGCTGTGGTAGTAAAGATCATGTTTCTCATGCCAAAATGTAAGCAAATGCATAAATAATAAGAAGAAATGAAGTGTATGCATCCATTCCACTTCCGTTTAATAATAAACTGAATGTATCTGCTCTTGCAGGGTATGTAAAATACATGAGAAGTGTATGTAGCCACAGAAAAGTGAATGTGTTAATGCAATATTCTGTTTTACTAATTCAAGTTTGGGAGAAGAGTGTGTTCAGTGTCAGATCTGTCTCTTCTGTGCTTGGGATTGATTCTATATTTGTAATTGTATGCAAACAGCCACTGGAAGTAGGACGGTTTGATTCTGAGAAAAATAAATGATTTGTTCTGATACGTTAAAATGAATGTTTTTATAGTGGCACCATGGTGTGTTAAATATGTTATGGTTGAGATTAACAAATTTAGGACAATTAATTAATTCAGCTTTGCAAGTCATCCATAGATTACTCATTCAATATCCGCACATACATGGTGAGCTTTTTAGTTCCCGTTGAAACCTGTTGCTGACATCAGTTTCATGAATTCTGCCGAGAGTCAGAAAAGACAGAACAGGAGTTGAAATTACTGAGGTTCTTGTCACTTCTATAAAACAGTTGCCAGTTGAAACCTGAAATTATATGAAATGAGGCAGCCCTATAAACAGACTTGCTGTAGGTAAGTATCAGTTTGGTTGGGATGATGGAAGTTTTGCAATTGTAGGGGAATAGTATTAATTCTCATGAGACATTACACATGAGTAAATGTTGATGAATATGTACAAATATGTAAGTGTGAATTTAGTGCTTCTGAAAGGCAGCTGACAGTTCTGGAAACTGAAGGCCTCTCTCTGTCAGAAAAGTGTAGTAGAGGAACAGCCCTGTAAAATTTAGTGCAGTTTATCACCAGTTTGACCTGGAGTATGTTCTGCAAGCAGCATCTCACAGAATGAGAAGTCAGATTCTCTACACTTTTGGTCCCAGATTCAGTAAAACTTCTTATGATTCTATGTGATGCTGTAAAAATACATGTTGTAGATTACTACTATGTTCATACATAGTACATTTGGGAACTTCAGATTACTTGGGGGAAGTCCTCCCTTGCCCTATCATAAACCATCATTAGACCAGTGTCTCACTTTACATGAACTGTCTTCAAAAGACAGCAATATATGATATGTTTTTATGAGTTAGAAAAAAGGGGGGGGGGGAAGTAAATCATACTCTTTCACTTTCTACAGCAAGTCCCCCTGTTGCTCTTTTAATAGGTGATGCTTTGCATTGATAGGGAAAGTGGTTCATAGTGAGAAGTATCAAGTAGAAATGGGATAGACAATGGAGAAAACAAGAGATTCCAATTGTTGAAAATATGTTGGAGGTAAAGGTGCTCCGGTTTGGGTAAAAGAGCATAAATATCACCAGCAGTTCTGTATTTAAGCACCTCTATAACGCACATAAATATAGCATAAAGAGCAGCAATAAGAAGCTTTAGGGAAAAATACCATTACACAATGCTGTAAAGTTTTAGAAATTCATACAGGATTTTTCTTCTTGCTGTGCTTAATTTTAAATTCTGAGTACTTATATATGAGAAGAAGGAAAATACTTACTTGTAAAACCGTACAGCTTGATACAGTTATTTTTATCACAAGAAGTTTTGCTCTTTCTAAGCTTAAGGTGCTTAGAAATGTATCTGTGTCTTCATCACTATTTATAAATTACCCATTTATAAACAAACTCAGAGTATGACTTGCAAGTTGTAAAAGTGTGTTCTACGACCCTAATTAAGAACAATATGTAAGTATAGGCTTAACTTTAGGAACATGATTTAGTTCATTTTAATTCAGTGAAATGTGAACATTTGCGTAAGTGCTGGCTTGAATTAGAAAAGAGTGAGTTTTCAATGCAGCCAAAGGCCTGTTATTGAAGATAGCTTAGACAGTGCCCTGTTAACTTTCAAGATGATTTAGGTGCTTAAGTTGCTCTTACAAAAGAGAAAAAAAAAATAAATGGGGCTCCTAAGTTACCTGTGTATGTAAACAATATTCACTCATATGTTTTGAAAGCCAGCATGAACTGTGACAACTGTGCATTAGAGATATCTTTCAGGAGCTCCAGAGACTGCAGATTTTACACAGATCTCGGGGCTAAGGAGTGAAGTTGTGGACATTTAAAATTGTTATTATTAGCAAAGATTGGCTTCTCTTGTTTTCTTTTACAGAATCAGGGATGTTAGTTAGACGGGACCTTCGGCATTCATCAGGCCTGGCCACCTGTGTAGAGGGGCCTGGCAGTAGGTCAGGGTGACTGTGGTCATGTTCGGCTGGATCTGCAACATCATCATGGTTCCACTGCCTGTCTGTGTGGCTTGTGGTTTGTTTTGGTGCCTCGTCTTTCCCTGTTGCTGATTATATTTCAGTTGCTGTTAAACCTATCCATGCATATTTTGTAATGTTTTCTGTTTTGTTCAAGAATATGAATGTATATGGGTTCTTTGTTTATAGGATGCTCCCAAAGGCTAGTTTAAGCCTGGTAAAGCTGATCCTTCTAGGTTCCCTCTGTCAATAATTGAAGGGAGGCTCCTTTAGAAAGTGCTGCAGAGCAAGAACTTCTCACTGTTGATCATAATGGGGAAGAATATTCTCACTAGATCAAAGTTAGACCATGTGAAAGTAGAGCTTGAGAAGTGAGAGAGAACCATTATGGGCCTAGTCTTGTACCCACTACTTGCATCGAGGGAGACTTTGCAATTTATTTTAGTCTCCTCATGCTAAAATCCTGAGATGGTGAGCCCTCTGAAGCAATGTCCACTAGAGCATGCATCTATGTGGGATTTCCACAGGAGCAGAAGGAAGTTCAGCACTCAGTGTTCACTGGTGTTTAATGGGCTTGGGAACACAGCTATTTCCAAAAACCAGCTGTTTCAAAAAAAAAAAAAATTTTTTTTTTTAATGCAGGAGAAATCATTGGGAGTTTTGCTATTTATTTCCTTGATTTAGTGGGGCAAGATTTTGCCCTCTTCTTGCTATTCAAAAATTGTGGAGACTTGTCAGTATCTTAACAGGTCTTGTTTCAGCCCCTAATATACTCTCCCATTTAGAGTTTTTATTTGTTTGTTACAGCTGTCTTTCCCTCTTCTGCTTTGGAGAGGAACAAGTAGGGTGTTTCTGTGGAGCTGTGCACATTTTTTTTTTCATTTTTTAAAATCAAATATGCAGTTTAAAGGAAATGGGGATATATGAGGGGGAAAATGATTTTTTTTAAGTATCACCTGCTTTTAAATAAACCCCTGTATACCCATGTATGTTTTTTCACTTGAAAGACACTATCTCCTTCTTCTAAACATTTGCACAGCAAAGTAATGCATTATTGCATTTTCATAAATAATTGAAAAGCGACTTAAAAGAAAGTAGGCCAACAAAAAAAAAAAGAAAGTGTCGGTTTCAAATTTGAGAGAAGAAAAATATGTTTCTTTCTTGATAGCAAGTCAGTTAAATGTTATTAAATCCCATTCTCCCACTCCAATGTGACCACAGACAAATTTGACAATTGACAGTTTCATTTCGAAGAGGAGGAAAGGGGAGAAAAAGGCTTTGGAACATTGAGTGTTTTGTTTTCTTTCTTTCTTTCTTTCTTTCTTTTCCTTGGTAAGAAAGGCAATTGTGACCCCTTATCAGTTTGCAAGTGACCGAGGAGCAAATCTCTGGAGGTCTGCTTGTTGGATTTTCAGTACAGTTTTCAATGCTGTGCTGTAATAATGCAAGCTATTTTAGAACTGTGCATACGTTAGTGTTCTGGCACGGCACGATACAATAATGTGTGAAAAAGCATAAGATCACACCTTGGTGAAACTTGCAGATTTCCTGCATAATCCGACAGTGAGCTCTTGTCAGGTTTTGACTATATGTAAAGTGAGAATAAAGTTTCCAGAAGCAAAGCACAGGCCTTGGATGCATTTTTATGGCTGTTCAGGGATTTTGGCCCTGACATAGTTATGAATGTGCCTGACTTGAAGCACTTTAGTCCGACTGTAGCCAACGGGCCTCCTTCTGTGCTTAAAATTTGGCACATGCTTTAAGTCCTCTGCTGAATTGGAGCTTTATTTTTGCTAGTGCTGAGACAGATCAAAGAGCCAGTGTAAATAATTTTTTTAAAAAAATAATAATAATCAGTCATCATGAACAATTTTCAAATAACAATACGGTGTGTTTTATCTGGTTATAGAACCATATATCATCTGTGATACTAGTTTGCCACAGATACCATCACCTGGCTGCTGGTACGTAAGTCCTTAACTGTTTTCATGTGAATTTGACTGAGAATGGCCTGGCAGACTGGAAGTAAAAATGTATTCAGTTACAAATGTTCTTGGTACAAAGTGAGGACCAGTGCCATTATTCCAGCATGCGCTTTGTGTGGGTTCCTAGTCATTAATTTATGCTACAACAAAAGTCATGGATGAGATGCAAAAATTCCTGATTGAGGCTCTGAGGCATGTGTCAGGCAGGATGCCTGACTAGAAGATCACAGTGGTCCTTTCCGGCCTTGTGATCAGTGATGGTCAGTATTAATGTGCTGCTACCTAGTGTTTTAAGATCAGAGCTGCGAAAAGAGAGGACACTGTTTGGGTAAGTCTCAGTGAGTGGAAGATTCGTGCAACTGATCCAACTTCCAGAGGAAAAAAATGTCAGTGTATTCATTCTCCCCCCTACTTTCTTCCCGGATTTGCTATGTCTCATTCCATTTTTAATAAAATCACTGAGGCTGTATTTTAAGTCATGGCCCACCATTTTCAGTCAGTGTGATATATTTGTTGAGGATTTAGAATTTGGGATGCTTCTCGCCTAGGTTTTGTAGAAACACCTGATGTGTGAGGTTAGTTCCTGAATACCTTCTGTGCTTGATTTACCCTCACAGGTTGTCAAGGTATTCAGATGACCTGAAACTGAAGAAGTGAGAGGGAGCTCAGCTGGCAAAAGTCTGACATTGAGTCTGACTGTGGTTCAAACTTTTGCTTTTTTTTGCAGAGTTAAGCCCAGGCTGTGTAGAAGGTGAAGAAAACCTTCTTCACCTTCTCCATTGTATCCAAAAAGCTCTCAGCAGCATAATTTTTCCAAATGATGATTAACCTAGTTAGCTCACATTGTTTTAAATGAAAGACAGTTCTCCTTTGAGAAAGCATAGTGATAATTCGTGATAGTATATCAGTGTCCCCACCGCAGCAGGCTGTGTGGTTGAAGTGCTCCAGTGGTGCTTCAGGAGGTTCCCTCAGCCAGGCACACTGTACTGTTGAGCCTCCACATCTGTCGTGGAGCACTCTGCTCTGCTTTTGTCCAGCTTGCGATTAAAACCCTTCACATCAGATACTGCTGTTTAATATGGGTCTGCAGATTGGCTTTTAGTGAAGCAGGCTCACAGCTTTTGGACATTTTTGAGGTGCTGTGGCATTTGTGACCATGCAAGGCACACAGATCTTTAGATTAAATAACTGGAGGATGCTCAGAAAGCAGTGTCATTTGCTGTTGGGAATTTACTTCCCTTTGCTTCTCCTGGCTGAGATCTTTCAGGGTGTAAGGCCAGAACTGTCTGTTTTGGGAGATCTCTTGTATAGATGGAAAAAGGGTTTTTAGGGCAAAAGACAAAGTCATTTTGTTGACACAGAACAGTATGTATCACTGTTTGTGTTATTACTGTTTTACATGTTTTGTATTTTTAAGAACAGCATATTGCTGACTGTGTGTTAAAACTCTCTCTTTTAGTGGCTTGTTTTCTTTCCGAAAAAGGAAGAAAACTACATTCTTACTGAGAAAACTCCCAAATAATAATGTACCAAATATTAGTGCTGTGTTCGTACATGATCAAATTCAGAAAGATTAGGGCATTGTGTATAATTTGCCTTCGTGTTCATTGGGTTAGCAGCTGTCAAGTAAGTGATTATAGATGTTGGCAGAGCTTTTTCTTTCTATAATCACTGTGAAACAGGGATGGAAATGTAACAGATGCCATTTAATACAGCCCAGCACCTAGGTTCTGTTTCTGGGTTTGGCTCTATTGCCTTGTGGCCAAAGAAAATTTCTTAAGCTCTTTTTTGCTATAGCATTAATGATAACACTAAATAGAATAACTATGTTCAGATTATAGACAGTAGTTGTTTTAGATGGGGTTTACTCTTCTGGACAGTGATAACTTTCTGCAGGAAATAAATTGGTCTGAGGCTGTGTTGGAACTTCATTTCCTAGGATTTTTTTATTTGTTAACTGACAAGGCTTTTTTTGATACCAGGCACCATACTTGAAGTCTTGTTGAAGAGCAAATGAAGCGTTGTGATGCTATTTTTTGCAGCATAGGAGTCAGTGTGACTCATTTAGTGTTCGTAATGCTTGTGACAGATTTAAAAAAATCAAATCAGTTACTCCCAGTGAGACAGATACGCACAGCCAGACCCTATTTGAGAATTATTTGCAGCACTGTTAAGACCAAAGTACACATCTTCCCCCTCCCCCTCAAAAGAATCCAGCTTATCATGAAATGTTTATCAGAGCCATATAAACATTTCTCAACTGCTGAATTTTGAAGGGAAATTCTTTCAGTCTAACATATGTAGTGCAAGCAAAACTCTTCATAGATTAAAAAAAAATAATTAGCTTGGTTACAGCCCTACTTATTACCAAGCATGCCAGCATTTGGCAAGGGTACGGTGATCTGGGAATTCACTGCTTGGAGCCATGGAACAAAGTGTTCTGATCCGACCCCGGCAAGCAGAGTCCAGGACTTGAACTGGAATCTTCAGGAGCAGAAAAGTCTTAAGTGTCTGGAAAATTGGCCTGTTGAGTCACCACGCAGGCACTAAAACAAAACTAATTTTAAGCAGGTCAGAGTTCAGTGATTCCCTCTGGAATCTAATTTTTTTTTCCCTTTAAAAAAAGTCTCATGTTTTAAGTGAAAAGGGTCAAAGTTGATGCACTGCTGCAATTTTTGAATGCTTTCCCTTAAGAACAGCCACCCAGGCTAGGATTAGCATGAAGGGCTGCTAGGCTGGCACTTCAGTGTCTGGGTTAAAAATATTTTAAAGCAGTAAATGCAGTCAGAACGGAGAGAGAGATCCCTGGGAGCCTTCCTATTCAAAAATGTGTGAGCTCAGGGCAGCAACTGCAATGTAATTTAGGGCAGTATATGCTTCATAGCTTTAGAGAATATTGCCTCTTGTTAATGTTATGTTGGAGGACAGTGGGATAGTAGTAATTTTAGAAAGGTGGTATTCCTGTTTGTTTTACATTGGAAACTTCAGAATAAATAAAAAGAAGCATCAATTGAGGAAGAAATGTAACTGCAGAAAACCAGCAATGAATCCACTTCTGAGCAGACTGTAGAAACGACAGGGGGAAGTAGGTATAGAAACATTTTCGTGGGAATGCAGCTGCGAAAGGAACTTAGCAGACAAAGGCGAAATCAGGTATGTATTTTAAAAGGCATGTGGGCAACTTTTGTCAAAGAGCCCAGTGAAGAGCCTGCTCACATTAAATTACAAAATGTTTTGGGGGATCGAATGACAAAAGGCTTGTATTGCTTTTCCATTGCTAAAGAAATGGATCTGCCTGTAAGCAGGAGTGATTCAAATAGCTGGTTTAAAAAAAACAAATACTTGCGAGAGCGAGGGAGATTTTTCCTTCCCATTCCTTTAGGAGAATTATTTCCTTCTTTTTCTCTTCATATCTTAAAGAATTCCCTTTAAATCTGTAAATGAAGAGGACAGGGTCTGAGCTATCTAGGGAGGCTTGAATATAGATTCTGTTTGTGTCGGGCTTTGTGAGCTTGGTGATCTCTGTTTATCTCTTAGGAAATAGTCATGCTTACACAGCACAGCAAATGCAATGCACAGATGTCAGAAGAGCTAAAACAAAGAAGTCTGTCTAGGAAAAGCAATGCCAAATCTACTGGTTAAGAGTTGAGAAGTAGCAGTTAGGGCTTCTGGTTTCTTTACTTCTCTGTGCCTCTTTATGACAGTAGGCAAATCTCTAGGCCAACATGAGAACTCCTTATTCTTGCTAGTAAGTTTTAGCTCATGCAGACTATGCTGCTCATGTGAGAATGTTCATGGGAGTGGTTGCCCCAAATATGAGTGCAAAGGTTTATGTTCTGGTTATCAGTGCCATAGTGATCCTGGTTTGCTGAATAATCTCTCTCCCACGGGGCTTCTGTGTTGATGTGCAGTGATTGTGTAGTAAGTAGCTCTTTGAATGATGGTGCTATAAAGTTTAAAATTTATCAGGAGAATCTCAGTCTAACTTGATAGTACATAAAGTTATTGGAATGCTTTTCATTCATTCTCCCACAGGTATTCAGTGCATGAGGATTTAAATGTGAGGATGCGTGAGGCTCTGAGATGCAGTTTGTTCTCCAGATTGTGACAAGGTTCCATTTTTCTCAAGCCTTACAAGTAGCTATCATACTTTATTAAATACTTATTTAAATTTAGAGAAAAGTTACTGACATGCATTTCCTTTTGTATTTAAGAACACAGTATATAGCCCTTTGAAGTCGTATGTTCGAAGGAAAAAGATGTGCTTAGGATAAGCTGAACTTGAATTAAATAGTGTAGGCAGATAACAGATTGAATTTGCGATATGGTTCGTTTTGCTAAGGAAGTAAGTCAAGCAATGAGTAATGCTGGGCCAACATGTATCACAACAGGAGGTAGCGTAGCTTTAGTGCAAGGTAGTGTGGTTCATTGAATCTGAATTATGGAGCAATTCTTCTAACTTAAGGGATAATGATGGTTCTGAAAAAAGCTTATATGTGATTTGTATAACTATGATTCAAAATCATGGAGATGAATCAGTCAGACTTCCAGCCCTGATACTTTGATTCACCATGATTTGTAACTTGCAAACTGCAGTTTGTTTGTAGGTTTCAATTTCTTACATTTTGGAAAAACATACTTCTCTCTGCTAGTATGGGACCCTGTGGAAACTTTGCAAAAGAGGAAAATTGTAGGGAGCTAAGAGGCAGAGTGTGGTTCGTGTGGTTCTCAAACATGGTACTGATTTTCTGTTTGAGTTCTACACTAGTTTTCCTTGTATCCAGGCCCTTTAAAAACTTATCCTCGTGCAAGAGGGTTGCAGCATGCGTGTGCTGTGCCGATCCTTTTTAACTGGCAAAGCTTTTACACTTACACTAGCTATTGGAATATGACGGGTCAACAGGATCGTTCTCTTTATCATGAAGCACACCTGAAATATCTGCTTAGCTAGCGCCTGTGACTTCTTAGGAAATATTCAAACCAGTAGGGAGCTGCAGGACTCAACCTCCATCTCCCAAGGGTTAACAGTAACCTATAATAATAATCTTGTGGCACAAAAATGCTTCTTTTTATGCATTACCTATTTCCAGAGGCCTAATTTAGGTTTTGTATCAAAATGGATATCACAAACTTCCTGCTGAGAAGGAAAGTGCTACCAAGAGACTGCGTTCTCTGTTATTCTCGTGGTGTCTGGGAGGGGTGAGGAGACAAGGAAACAATTGCTGCTGTCTCTGGCAGTAAGCAAGCATAGTAGCACGGGATGGGTTGCAAAGGTAAAACAGTTTGACAGTGTTGTTCCTTGTGAAAGGTTGACCTTTGGTCTCTTTTAGAATATCCATCTATCTCTGTATATCTCTCTGTATAGATCTGTATCTTCATATAGAGACAAATTTATACAGCACCAAGAAAGAAAAAAAGATGTAGATCGGATTAGATTTGGAAAAGTTAGGTTTCCAAATTGCACAAAATTTTCACGTGCCTTTACAGGAGAAGATTATCCTAATGGAGTAAAATGAGATTATGCTTATTTATTCTTAAACACATATAGCTCCATTCAGATATCTATATGTATGCGCCCCTGTTTTATCTGTGTACATTTTGTGCCAGATTCTCCTGTAGACCCAGCTATTTTCATCTGTTACCTTCATCAAGAATGTTTGTTTAATATTTTCACACATACAAAATTAAATTTTGATTATTTTTTTCTGTGAGTGGAAACAAGGAAAACAAAAACTGGAATTTAAAAAGAAAATTTTCTGAAAATCAGAAATGCTTACTGAACACCCAAATACTTTTTTGCTCTCTGGTATTAATTTTTCACTGGAAACACATGTGGGAGGAGAAGGAAGATTGTAACAAAACCAAAAAAACGCTTGTCTTTCAGAATTTCCTGGCAGCTGGTATTTTTTCCTGCTTTTTTGAATAAAATTTTGTTATATGACAGAACTTCTCCTGAACCTCTCCTGCTCTTTCTGCCCATGGAGTTTCCCTCAGGGGTGGAGGAGCTCTTGTGGCAGTCTTTTTGCTGTTCAGCCCATGGGCCATAATGCCCCCTCCGTCTTTCCCTCCACTCCTCCTGCTTTGAGCAGGCACGTAGTTCCTCTTAGGGAACTGTCTGCTTTGCTCAGTCTCTGGAGAGAAAGAGTTCCTGTTGTTCCTGGTTATTCCAATAGAGCAGATTCATATGCTGAAATATGGGCAAGATCAGAAAAGCTCACCTGGTCCAAGAACCCACAGCAATGCATATAGGCAGAAAGTTTTACATGCAAGATCTAATCATAGGAGGCAGGGTAGTGTGGTGTGGAGAGAACGAAAATCATATTTGGTCTGTGCGCGTGTGCGCGTGCACACGCGCATGCATGCCTACATGTGTGGGAATGCGGAAGGCACAGCCAGCTTAGGTAGGGTTTATGAGGTTGATTTCAGCACTGCACATGTAGGATTGTGTTGGCCTTGGTCCTCAACCACATGGCTGGGCATAAACGTGGTCCTTAAACATGAGGGAATTAGCCATCCCAGCTAGAGGACTGAGCGCGTGGTGGTGAGTGTGGAGAGCGTGAGCTCCGGTCCTCTTCCTCCACTGAAGTGCTTTGGCATTCTGACTAAGTCACTTGACCTTCTGTTCCTCCATTTTCATGTATTTAAAGATGGTTATACAGACTGATCATCACACATGGCTGTTGTAAGAATTAATTAATTACCACTTGTACAGTTTTGGAGACTTACAACCCTAAGTAAACAAGAACTTAATCTGTTATTTTCTTCATATTTATACTATAGGAAAAATCTACTAATTTGTTTCCAAATGCATGACACCCAAAAACTATCTTCGCGATTCTAAGTGAAGTCAGGGCTTGATGCCAACACTTCTTTTTCCTAGTGAATATGGTGTACTTGTACACTCAACTAGAATGGTGCAACCTTTCAGTTTCACTCAAGAGCTGGGAATTTTTCCTTACTATTTTTCTCTACATGTAAGCTGTAAATATCAAATACTTCTATTTGATCAGATTCTTTGTCCACATGATTGTACCCATTGCCATTTATCCTTTAGATGCATATTTCTTTGGGAAGAGCTCTGACAAACTAGTAAACTACACGTGTTTTCTTTTTTTTTTTTTCATGTGTTTTGTAGCCTCCTTCTACATTAATTTTAAAAGGGATTAGGAGAGAAGAATGGAGACAAAATATAACAGAGATGCTTGTCACCTCTTACCCTCTTTCTGTATGCGCAGAAAAGCCTCTTAGTATATAGTTTGGGGAGAGAGGAGTAAATCATGCCCTAAACTTAATGTATCATTACAAAAGTGTCATATGTCAAACGTCATTGGTTCAGCATGGAACATCTAGACACAACAAGATGAAGGAAGTCAGAATTCCAGTCTGTCTCTGAATTTGCCATCATATGGGAGTTAAATCAGAGCAGAGTTTTTTTTCTTTTATGTTTTAATTTCCTTTGTTTTAAGAAAGTATTGTTTTTAAATGAAGTGAGGGAGGAGAGTAATATGCCACTGACATGCTTTGGGATCTGAGGCTCCTGTGGACCTCATAGGATGTCAATGGACTCATTAAGATTTAGCCAAGTTTTATGCATTATTCATAATATACATTCACAGCATGCACCCTAAAGACTGTCTCCTGTGAATGCTTAGTCAGAATCATTTGCATTCTGTATTATAGATCCATAATACATTTAGTACATTTTGGGTATTATCCTTTACACATATTTCCAGCCTTTACTGTTATGGAATGTGCAGCAAATATGTTTAAACAATAGCATACAGTTGTGTTTTGTCGTTCCATAAAAACTAACACATAATAAGGACCCCGATGAAAATTAATTATTGTGTATGAGCAATGGACAGGTTTTTTTTCTCTTTTTAGCTTCAGTGTCATTTTAGATGTCCTTCTGTAACGTGTTTAAGGGTGGTTTTTTTAATTCTGGGATGATACTTCGTAATTTTTTTGTTTCAAATATATATAAAAATCATTTTTGATGTAGGAGGTTGGCAGGTGATGAAACATCAAATTGAAGCTGAGATGTTTAATAATCATAAGAGCCGTTTGCTGTGAGTTTACTCTAATCCTACGAACATTATTTCTGCTGTACATGACAAGACAAAAGAGTCAACAAACACCACATCAGAAAATTAATTCTCTTCCTGTTATCTGAAATGTTGAAACTCTTCTGTTTTCTCCTTTCTTCAGCTGCCATTGCATCAGGGTGATTGGGCTGATCCCAGCATTGCCACTGGTCCACTGAATGGCCCAGGCAACTTCCTTAACATACCTTTGCCTTAGTTTCCCCATCTGTTGCACAGAAATAAGAGAAATAATACTCCTAGTAATACTCCTTAAAATCCACTGTTGTACCTGGCTATTTATATTTACTCCTTGTCACTGCAGTTAGAGAACATTCTTTTTGGAAAGGCTGTTCTTTTGAGAAAATTTGATTTCTTTTGGGTCCAGATTGCAGTAGAGTGAAGTCAGAGATGTATGAGAATTATCTTCTATGTGAAGAATCTGTTAAAAGATCTTTTTTTGTCTAGTTTCTTCCTGCTTGGGAAGGAACTTAAAAAAAAAAAAAAAAAAAAAAAAAGAGAGAGAGAGATTTCTAGTTACCAGTCCGTACATAGGAAAGTAGCAGTGAGCAAAGTAAGGAAAAAGGCCAGATCTCAAGTGAAAGCAAAGTCCAGAATCTTGTGGCATCTGTTGCAGACACATTTTTGCAAGGAAGCAGCCCTTATATGTCTTCAGGAAGACACAGGGAATGCAGGACTTCAAATCCTCTCTTTTTTCAGAGAAATGATGGAAGGTTCTGCAGACCTTCTGCACTTCTAACACTTTGGTATGCTGATGTCCATGTCTCAGCAACTTACCTTGCGATGGGTAATGGTAGGTTCTAGAGCCTAAATATCCACAATGCTGAAGGATAACAAAAATTATCAGGTGATTTTGTGTAAAGTTTTTAAAAAATGTTGTAATACCTGATGAAAACCCAGTGCTTATCAAAATGTTTAAAATAAGTGTCAATATCAAAGAAGATTGAAATTTCTTTTTCCCATCATAGGTTTAATATAGGTTTGTGAAGATGTGGTCAGGAAGAAAAGAGCTGGTATGAAATGAGTTGAAAATCCAAAGGATTATTTCTAATTTACTTTTTACCAATAGTCCTCCTAGTTTACCTTAAGGCAACATCTATGCATACATACTCTGAAGATACAGCAGAGAGTTAGGAAGGATTTTGCTGTATGCTTACCAAAGTTTAAGTATCCCATTCTTCGATTCAAAAGTGACTTCTGATGTCTTGGTCAAATAACGTCTGGCATACACATATTTCATTGCCTTTCTGTTTGAAAGAGATGACCAGTTCTTTCTCAGAGTTTTTCACAATTGAAATGATAATTTTAAATTTGTTTATAAACATGCAGGTTTTGCAGCATGCCTTTTGCTTACATAGCAATTGACAGTTCCCAATATTTATGTCTGAAGCACAGAAGCAAAATACTTCTTTTTTATATAAGACGTGGCACAGTGGAGTCCTAGTCTATGATTATAGTAATAAAAAGTAAGAGTAATCATTGTAGAGGCAGCAGCGGTGTTGGCACTAAGTGCGGACATTATTGGATCCTTCAGCATTATGGCCTTCTGTCCGTTAAAGCAGTTCTATCTCTCCACCTTGCTTTTTTGTGTTACTCTTGGATATGTGTGACTGAAGGTAGGAAAGAAAGACGGTGGGTATGAGACTGGGATTCAGGTTTCCATTCGCTTGGTGCTGCAGTCCTCCTTATTACCTCCCTTGAATCCTGAGCTGCCATTCCTTATTTTCTCCTATTTCCTCTCTTCCAAGGCTCCTGCTGCTGCCCTGGCATTTCTGTTCTGCAGCCCTTCCTTCTTGCTCTACCCTGAGAGCTCCGGTCCAAAGCCCAGACTAACATGAATCAAAGATTATTAGCTTGGGTGTTACTGCATACTTGCATCACTTACAGCGTTGATCCATCTCACTGGTTGGACATCAGCATCTGAGACCAGTGGGAACTTGTTTTTTCTCACTGCGTATCAACAAAACAGGAACATAAGCAAAGCTCAAAAAACAAGACATCAACATACACCTTTAAAATTGATAAGTATGCTGTATATAAGCCTAACTTCTGAGATTTTTTTATTGTTCTCATGAATACCATTTATATTTGAGCAAATGCAAATTCATTACCATTTTTGATACTTTAGAAGCTGCTTCTCTGAAGGCATGAAGTTACAAAGATGCCTTTTAGTAAGTACATCTCAGTTCAGATTACAGTGCTGTGTATATGACACCTCTTTCTCCAGAACAGCCTGAGATTCTCCTATTTGTATTTGTCTTTTGAGCAATTTAAATTCATATTGTAAGATGAGTAGTAGTGCAATGAGCATGTTTTTGTTAGTGTGATTAGACTTAGGATGTGGAAAATAAAGAACTTACTTCCTACTGTTCTGTGAAATTTCTAGCGGTTTTATTTATTATTTGCAATTCTAAATTACTTTTAACAAAATCTCTTCAATGAATAGCTGTTTAAATAGCAACTAGGCTACATAGGAAATGAGCACTGTACATTAGCTGGACTCGCAAGGGATGGTGAAAGAAACGGTTTTCTTTTCCTGTGCTAATTTCTGTGCCTCTACCTTCCATAGCAAAGAGCCTCTATTCCATGTTTCAATTCAAGACTCCTCAAGTACTGTGTTGTCATTATTAATATAAATAATTATACTATATGAGTAGTTGTTTGAATTGATAAGTTTAAAGTGTTTTTGCTGGGTTAACTACCATTTTGTTAACCCATTTTCCAGATGGAAAGGTTTTGTGTTTGTTCTTCTGACTCAGTGCATCAACTGGAGACCCAGACATTCCAGTTAGCTGATACTCAGTTCCGTGCTTGCTGTCTTGACTCTTCATCTGTCTTTTATCCAAAATAATGTGCATAGTATTTTTGTCTATCCATAATGTTAAAAAAGGTCTACAGCTAGAACCCTTACACAAGACGAGATTTTTAAAAATAATAAATACTGATTTCTTTTTTTATTTGGCTTAGTTTTAAGTATTTATAGTTTAGGATCCTAACTTGGCAACAATAAGACTAAGCACTTCTAAAAACTGAAATCTTCATATGATCGTATGAGTTGGAGCTTTAAAGGAAATCACCAAGCTTTCTGAAACAATAGAAAAAAATCATAGGTGTTTACAACCCAGGAGCTTCTATTTTATACGTGATTAAAGGGAGACGAAAAGTGGTTGTAGATCTAATGCAGCAAATGGCCACACAGACTTGCAGGCTGTTTGTTCCTCTCGCTCAGAGATCCTTCACCTTGTGGTGCTTCATGGGGCATGTAATATCCAAGGAAGGAAGGTTAGACTCTGACTCATGTACCCCATGCAGTAGAGTTTGGAACAGAGGAATCTCGAGAGCAAAGGACAGCGTTTAGGGAAGATGACACTGTCAAGTTGTTCCTTCTGGTTAGGTGGAATTTTCAGAGTAAGAATTTTCCCCAAAATTTTGTTGAAGGGGAGGTGCAGATGTGTACGAGTCTCTGCAGCGGACTTTGCTTAGAAGCTCTGACTGATTCTGCAGGCCTGTGCCTTTGAAGGAGGCATTGCTCCGCAGTGCTGTCAGCCTTAGCCCCTCCACTGATCTTTGCTTACCTTGTCACTAGGGCAAGGAGCAGCAACCCTTCACACATACTTCCCCATCGCCTTCCTTACAACAGCTGCAGAAAGCAGCCACCCTCAGCCAGGGCTTTTCACCTTCCATTGTGGGCAGGCATCATCTTTTATGTTCTGGTTGTTTTAAAAATATCTAAAATCCTCATGTCTCTGGTACAGCTCTGTTCAGGAATAGTTTTCTCTGATGCTAGGCCTCACCTTTGGTGCTTTTCAACTTCAGCCCAATTAGCAAGGTGTACAGTAGCTTGCCTTGTTATTTGTTCCTGAGTTTAAAACCCTGAACGCCCTTTTCTCCATTTTTTTCACTTCTGACAGTTTTACAGCAGTGGTACTGCCCTGATCTTCCTGATTTGTCTTAGTGTTCAAACCATTTTGTAGCAATGAAGGAAAAAGCAAAAGCAAGAGTGTAGAGCTACATTCACTCATCTGTATTATTTTAGTGATAAATCTCAATGATAAAATCGATCAAAATGTACAAGAAAGAGGGCTGCAGTCCTATTTTGAAGATCAGCCCCCTTTATTGAAGAGAGGATGAGAGCACTAATGAAAAGGGTAAAAATTGAGGAAGTTGGTGGGTATGTCCATTTTAAATGTATGCCATATGTACTGGGAGTGACTTGGTTCACACAGAATATTTGCAACTTGGTCAAAAATAGAACTCATAACTTGCATGCTTGTGCTTCCTCAGTCCAGTTCCTTCAGAAACAAATCTCCATATTACTTAAAAAGAACAGAACTGAAACACAGCTGCTAGAGTTTGCATCAATTGCCTGTTGGTGCAAAGAGTCCGAAGGAAAGCTAGGGACAGAAATTGGGACAGTATATTGGAAGGCTTATGCAGATGTTATGAGTGCTCTACTTGCCCTGCTGTGTAATATTTCTGTCTTCAGGAGTGTCAGCCAGCATCTCCTGTAAGCACTGAATTAATGCAAAATTTTCAAAACTAGTGCTGAAGTACAGTGATGATGTATTACTGTAGTTCACCAAGACTGGGGATTAAATGTAGTAAATAAACTGCAGACAATTGAAGTCTTGGTTGCAGCTGGTTGTTTCCTAAATATTAATACAAATACTACCCTAAAAAAAGTAAAAGTTTAAAGGAATTTGTTGGAAAAACTATACAGGTGTAAAAGTTAAGAAAATGGCAGAGCAGAGATTGCCAGTGAAAATGACAGGTGATTTAACATTCATTAAAACTTTCAATTAGCACCTTGAAAAATTCCATAAAATAATACTGCATGTAAATAATGTGTGATGTTTCTGAGCATTCTTTTACCTGTTTTTAAGAAGAGAGAAGAGAGAGAGAAAGGGAGAAATGTACTGCAGAAATACTTACAATGATTTTTTAGCCCTTGGTTTGTTTGGGAGCTCATCAGTTTAGTGATGAATAAACCAAGTTTATTTCAGCTGTCAACATGGAGAAAAAATTGGCATGCATGAAAGTTAATCCTTTGTCTTACCAAAGATGAGCAAAGATTTTCCTATCTTTATTTTTATTGTAAATATTTGTGTTCTGAGTGGACCTTTGAAGACAGAACCTGAGAGAAGCTGCAGGGCAATGTTAAAAATGCTCTGATCAGTTAACTAATTACAGAGGTAAGCATATGACATGCATAGTTGCAGTCCTGTCTGTATCATCATCTAGAGTGCTCTCGGCTTCAGTGAGATTTCTCTTCATTGTTGGGAATACTGGATTTGTGCCTTTTCTTGTCAGTATATACTTAAGAACTGAGGAACACAGAACTGTGTCATATCAGTAATTTTTGTGAAAGTAAATTAAAAACTTAGCATTCAGAGCTGACTTAGATACTCGGTGTTAATCATACTGAAAAGAACTTCCTAAATCAGCCATATTCTGGTTGCTTTGTCCCAAAGAAATTGTATTCCTTGAGGGAAAGAAATGTCTTTGTTTTATAAAAGCAGGTGTAGGGTATAAACGGTGTAAGTGATTTCATATTAACATTATGAATAGATTTCTTGAATCTTGGGATTTGGATTCTTACTCCAAAAGAAGTCCATTGGTTTTGTCTTTTTTTTTCTTTTCCTTCTAAGTTACAATGTATGTTACTGAGCACTTTTGTAGTCCTGGCTGGAATCAAATACAGGAGAGCTCTGTGGTTCTTGGGATCCAGACTCCAGAATTAATTTACTCTACACTTGTGTTTGAAGTTCTTGCATTTGATCCTTAACCATCTTCATAATGTCATCATAATGGGATTCAATCATGGCATGAGTGTGGCTGTTTATACTGTTGACCCCCTTATTCTTCCTTCCTAAAATCTCGTTTCTTAAGTTGAGAATGTATGTCTACATCTCACGGAGTATTCCTGTTGTTAGCCTGTTAAAGCTCTGCTATCACCCGGCAAAATATATTTAACGTAGTTGAGGACTCAGGAAGAAGACATGAAGAATAGTGAAAAATATTACAGAATGACTTCAATTTTAGAGCTATCTGGCTTTGGAGTTGAGGGTGGGATGAAAGGATAAATAAGAAAGCCTCTGCCTAACATATCTGTTAAAATACTCAGGGCCTATTTGGGCCATTGTTTTATACATGCGGTTAGAAAATTTTTTTTTCTGGTTTTGAATCAGGTTGTCACTGTGCTTGTCTTACTACCACCTGTAATTGTTGACTAGATTTCTCCAAATAAAGACCACAGCTCCTTCCACACTCGACTGTGTCTGTACTTCAGTGTGGGCCATACTAGGCAGAGATCTCTGACTCAGACCAACTTTTATGGGCCATTACGGTCAGGGATGATCCTCTTTATATCAGACTAGCCAAGTCACTGCTGCAAAGCTCATGGCCTGTATTTTTCCTTGGTCCCACATGATGTTCCTGGGACAGTTCTGAGGCATAGCAATAATTGTTACTGTGGATTTTCAATTCAAAATGCCAGAAATACTGAGAGGATAGCATGGCAGATCATGGAGGGGATTTTTCAATGACTTAGCACTGAGGTAGTGTGTTTTGTGTTCTGCAGTGTTGGTTGAATAACTTTGGGGATGTCTGAGGATGAAATGTCTGCCAAGGTAGAAGGTACCACATTTGGCATGATAAGTAGACACAATTTGGGTAGCATTTGTACGGGAATAACTCTGCTGTCAGACTGTTTCTCCTTGGAGAGGACCATGGTTTGTTTCAGAAGAAAGCCAGGGAGCAACCTCGATTTTCTGCAGTGTGGACAATTAGGGCACCTGATTGCAGGAATAAAATAGTAAGTTAAATGAACAGTCTGAACACATCTGTAGGATTGAAGGCTAAATGAGAAAGCTCACTTGGAGAGACACCATCAATTTAAACATACCTAAAAAGGGGCTTGACCTTTCCATTCAGTCTTGTGGAACCCCTCTCTCAGCTAGCATGTGGATGAGAGGTGTACAGTTACACAGAACTACAGATAGCAGCAACAGGAAGGAAAAGACAATTCGCTCATTCAGTCTGCTATCTTTGCGCATTTGCCTGCTCTTGAATTGTTATTTTCAAAAGCGATCAGCATTGGCCTCTGTTGGCTTCCAGGAAGGCAATGGGAATTTTATAGCTGACGTCAGTGGGAGCAGAATGAGACTGATGCTAAGTACTTTTTTTAAAAATCCTGTCCCTAGTGTACAGTCAGTTTCATTGTTTTCCCGGATATTTTTGTGGGTTTTACACAGAGCAAGAAGGAGAAAATACATTTAAGAAAGACAAATTGTGATTGTGAAACCACAAAATTGTCAGAAAGACTTTGGGGGTAGCTGTGGGGCTTGGAATTGCTGTTAACTTCTGTTTCAGATTTGACTGGATTTTAGTATGATACTAGTGCTTTGAACATCATTCCTCCCTAGAGGACATACATAGTCAAAAAAGTCCACCCTCTGTGACACAAGAAAACTGGAAACAGTTCTACTGATGAGCTTCTGACTTACCTCACTAAATGAGAGAAGACAAGAATTTGGCCCTTTGAATTTCAATTTATGTTGTCCACCTAAAGCCTAGCACCCCTTATAAGTTTATGTGTTTGGAGTGGGATGCACAAAGAACGTATTTTTCCTCGGAGCATTTTGACAGGCTGATCCATGGTGAAACCTTTACGATGTCATGTGTGTTCCCCCTCGAGCTATACATCTAAAATTCTTTGACGTGAATGGGCAATACATATGTGTGTAGAAGGGCTATTTAGACCTAGGACTTACTGGTCATAGCACTGAAGCTAATCTCTCACTCTGCCATACCTGAGGATGAAGGATGACTCCAAAGAACAAGGAAAGGGGAAACAGGCTTGAAAGTGGGTATAGGGAGAATACACAAAATATGTCCCTGTCAATGCTGGTTAGTAATCTCTCCCTCCCTCTCTTGCCATGTCTTTTTTTTTCTCCCTATCCTACACTACTCATTAATTTCATGTATTGAAATACATGGTAATAAGGGTTTGTTTAACAGTTGAAGTGCTGACTTTAGAGGTATTTTGGATTAGGCAATATGTAGTAGATTTAAATGTGGAGAATTCCTATTCAGTCAGATGACTGAGGGTGGGGTTAGAAATTACCTCCACAAACTTTAGCCACTTGACAGTATATATTCTCAGATGCTGCACCAGAGAATTGTTTTAGTGGTATGTGGGGGAAAAAAATGTGGTATGTGGGACGAAAAACTGATTAGGCCGTTCAGCTTTTGCCCCATCTCCAGGGGACTGCTTTTTAGGTCAATCAGGAGAAATCTGTGGGGAGTGTAATGGCATTTGTTGAGCAATCAAAAACTTACCCTTGAGCCTACAAACTGCTCTTGTGGTATTTAAGAGAAAGAAAAGATAACCTGTGTTGTTTTCTTCCCTCAATCTTTAAGTGGAGAATAGTAAATGTTTAGCACTGACAGGAGTCTGTCATACAGAATTTTTGTTGTTGTTTTCAGTTGGACAGTTAAAAGTTCTTGTGAGGGGATAGTCTTAATGCAGATAATTTAGAGAGTACAGTAAGTAGTCATGTAAAATCATGCAGAACACGGTATTTGTTGCATTGTCAAATTATTGCATTATAAATGCAGTGTAACTTATGGAAGGAAGCAAAGTCTTGCACTAAAAACACACATTTCATTGATTTATATTCTGAACACTTCTTTGAGTGTAATTCTTTAAGCAATATTGCCCAAAACAAACCTTCCCCTTGCCTCAGTTTCTTCTTCTGCTAGAAACAGATAATAAGGTTTATCTGTGGAGGTTTATCACCTTGATATCTACTCTGAAATTCGTAGATGAAAACAGCACTAAAACTACAATTAAATGCAGCAGACTTAAAAAAGTGGACTGTCTAAAATACTGTTCATGTCTGTAAGATGAGAAAACTGCTGCTGCCAAGCTCATTTAATGATACATGTGAACTCTTGATAGAAGAGGAGCTGCAGAAGTCTGATTGCTGTACTGCAAAGCTGGTAGCCATTTCAAATCTTTCCATTCCCTCAGATGCATGTTTCTGTCTACCTGTGGTAAATCTTTTTCAAAGTGAAAAATGCATTCATCAATGCCACAGTCATGCAAATTGTTTTGCAAGAGGAAGACTGCTGCTGTCATAACAGCATGAAAGTTGATGAGGTTTTATATGCAGTGGTCTACACACATCTCGTAGGGCTTCAGGTTCAGTTTTCTGACTCATGATCTGAGAAGGAAGAGCTCATTCTTCAAATGCGAAGAGACTAGTTTTTTGGGGCTGTTTTATATATAGACCCTGAGATTATCTTTGTTTGAAAATACTTCTGGTATTTCTTTTGTTTGGAGTATAGCTTGTCATAGCATCATCTGAATTTATCACAGCATTTGTATTTCTTTCAATGTTGGAAAGCCAAAGCTCTCATAAAGATTTAAAATTGTCTGACAATGTCTAATCAGTTCATACACTGAGCAAGCTTGAGTAATAAGCACTTCTGAAGAGCTTGCACCTTAAAAAAAAGGAAAAAGTGAAGTACACTGATAATATTGCGGAGTGTAGAAAGGTTTAAAATTATTGGAGCACTTAATTTTTTCTATAATTGCTTCAATTTGAAGGGAACTAGGCAAAATACCAAGCTGAAAATGAGTGTCATTAATCGAAAAATTCATCAGTCAGAAAGTAGGATTTAAACCAAAATGCCCAGTTAAAACAAAAGCCATACTAAAAATGCTGGAGCAAAAACCTTGAAGTGATGAGGTTCATATTCCTCCTTATTGGCTGTTGACTTCTGAGGGTATTAGAATAGCTTCACACATTCATTTCACTTAAAAATGCAGAGGAGTTAAGGTAGAGTCTGAGGTGCTTTAGTTTAGAATGAAAGACAAAAAACTCAGGGAAACTCTGATTTCTTGCTTATTGCACCAAAGTAGATAACAATCAAATATGAGGATAAATTAGTTAAAGGTTAAAATCTTTCTGTAGTAAGCTGACAATAAGTTAAAATATTTAACACCACTGTGAATACCTTATGTTCAGCAGGAAGCTTTTAGGTACCATGTAATTGTATGTCATAATGATTTAATGAACTCTTTTTTTAAAAAAAAAAAAACAGTTATATCGCTTGAAAGATATCACACAAAACAAAAAAAAGATGCATATTACTGTAGTTCAAGGTTCTTTTCAAATTTCCAGATCAATAAGTTTACTGTTACAAGTCAAACTTGCCTAAGAGTCTTTCTTGTCTGTCATATTTTATACAAGCACTGACTGTTACTAAAGAAGGGAGAGGTAACATTTAATTTTTTTGTTTGTTTTTGGAAGGGAATGTAATACTGGTGCACATATGTTGCATCCCTGGAACTTACAAGGGCCTGGCAAGTGAGTCCTGGGCACATAGTTCCAATGCATTGCCTGGTGGATTTTCAGATACCAGCTATCATGGAGTTACAGGTACAGCTATATTCCAGCAAAAATATATACCCAACTTTAAACATGTAAAATAGTCATCTTGGAATCTGCAGGAAACCTCATGGACTGGAACTTAGTTCTGAGCTTAGGTATCACTGAATCTGACCTGTCTTGTTCTCCCTTTCTTTGCCATCACGCAATATAGTGCATCATGTGGTGCTTTGATGGGATGTGGACAACTGCTGCAGCCTCAATTTCACAACATTTTGCCTTCACCTGGCACCACGTAAATGACTGATGCGCAAAGTCAGAACAAATGAGTAGTGGCAAATGTGCCAGGGAGAGCCCTGGGCGTGCGCTTTGCTTCGCACGGCTCCTGACAGCATACGGGGTGCTGGCTGCCACTGCATTGCTGTGAAGGCGGCGTCACTTGTGCTCTGCCTGAGATCCCAGTGATGGCAGCTGGCTTGACAGTAACGCTGCCAACAACAATTTCCATGTCTCAGATCACCACCTGAGTGGCTGCAAGATTACGTGCTGATTGTTTCTCAACTATAAAAAAAAAAAAAAAAAAGGTCACAGAGAATTTCTGCTGCCATTGATCTTTTTATCTTTTTATGATCTCTCACACACAAAAAAAGGTATTTGGGCCAGAGTGCATCACCAGTGAAAAAATTGCTTGCAAATTCATTTTTTAGTAAATCGTTAGTGGAGAAGAATGATACACTTCATTTCCATCAAAAGTCTAATAATATAGTAACTGCTTCTAAAGTCAAGTTCTTATTCCTTTTGTTCATACTGAAAAATGCTGTGTTTTGTGCATGCTCCTGTTGACAGGATTAGGCTGGGCCAAAAGGCCATCCTGAAATAACAAAAAGGTTTGAGAGAAGGAAACCTGCACCTGTCCTTTAGTTTCTTAGGGCAAGAGCTATTATCTAACCTACAGAAAAAGCACTGTTGCTTGGCTTGAATGAAAAGTGATATTTGCCTCAGAATTTAGTATCGGGGGGGGGGGGGGGGGAATCCACCTCCTTTTCAGCCATGGCCTGCACCCTTCAGGCTCCCTTTGGTCGATAAAACCAAAGGGGCTGGAAGAGCTATAGCCTTCTCCTTGCAGTCTTGGCGTGACTTCAGATGTATGCCTGATGTGGAGCTCCGTGGGGATGTAGCAGGGCAAGCACACAGGAGATGCAAAATGGTGGAGTTTGTGAAGAAGGTGACTATTAATTTTTTTTATGCCTCTTTTACTTCTGCTCTTGCAAAAGTGCATGTTGCTTTACAGTCGAGAGCACTATGTTCAGGCTAGTTCAGTGTTTTAAAATGCTCTCAGACCGATGGCCCAATTTGTGAGGAGAGTTGAAGGAAAGCAGTTATGTGAAAAACAGTGTATGTTCGGGTCTGTTATTATTATTTAGCAAACACTCTACTTTATTTACTGAAGGATGATTGTAGATAATTAAAATTCTCTAGCAGTTCTCCAAAGAAAGGGATGAAGGGTCTAATTTTTGAAGGAAAAAAGGTGTTAGGTCAGGGCTGGAAAAGCTCTCCCCCAGGCCTCAGTTTGGCATTGTGTGTGAATTTCTGTTTTATCTCTGCTGATGTATCGCTCTCCTTCAGCTAAGCAGCTTCCACTTTGTTGTCTCCTCTGGTTCTGTGGCATCCGCTGCTTGTGCCACATTTACCTCACGCTTTCAGTGTTCTGATCTATGTGCTCAGGTTCAGTCTAGCGTGCTACAGATAACTTGTAACCATTGACTTGAATCAGTACTCTGAGAAATTTTTCCTGTCTGTACATCTCCCCCCCCATATGTACAATAAATATTAATAATTTCAAATACTAAAGAACTTGATAATCACTTCAGATGACCCAACTTTATGCCAAATTTATACCTCTGATATTCTGCTTTCATGCTTTTCTTTCCCTCTGTTTTTCATCTCCCCTCTTGTTAGTGGCGACATAAATCGTCCTCAGAAGCACACATACACTGCAATCTGTGGTGCTGGAAATTAATACTTTATAAATAGTTACAAGTTTTGCTTTTTTTCCACTCTCTCACCTGAACCTAATCCTATCTTCAGTGCAGAATGAATAAAAGAAGTGAGAGGAAGAGCACTGATGGTTAGTTATATAGTAATTTCACTGCATTTTGATTAGCCTTGGGCTCAGTTTGGGTTTGTAATCCACTCATAAAGGTGGATATACACTCAGAGAAATGGAATCCTGACTGCATTTTTGGAAGGGATTTTGATGTTTTCTTTTTATGCTGGAAACCAAATTCACACCACTAAGCAAGGGTGATGGGAGGGAGGAGATGAGAAACTGCTCCATTTTGGAACTTCATGCATGTTTTTAAGTCAATTTTTGTCCTTCCAGTGCTCTGTGTCTAGTAGTGTTAACAAGAACTGTTGTTCAATATGCTTATTCATCAAGGTTATTCTTTTTTACTTCCCAGAGAATGTTAGAAGGCTTAAAGAGATGCAAAGCTGACCTGTTATCTGTTGCCATACTTGCTATGTTATGTATCTGTAACATACCTGTAAATGTAGAAGAACCTGTGATTATACCTCTTTTTGAAATAACTGGTTTCGTGCAAATACAATAGCAAGTCACAAACAATTTAATCATTAATCCTCCATTAGCGTACCTTAAAATGTACACTGCACTCCATTTCATGGTCTTAATAATCCTTATTTTTCTGTTAACTTCTTGATGTTTGTAGCATGGAGTGCACGTGGTGCAACCCTGCACTAAAAGCAAGACCAGCTTTGAAGTTAGATCCTATTTTAAAGTTAAATCAGGTTGCTCAGGCTCATGAAGTGTGGCAAGCAGCATTGCCGCTTGTACACCAAATGGGGAAAGTACGGTTGTACAAACTTTCTCCACGCAACCTGGCCAAGTGAGCTCAACATCCACAGCTGAAACCCTCACAGTGAAGGAGAGCTTATTAGTTGCTAGTGAGCTGCTCTTTGTATGCCCCCTGCCCAAGCTGCAAAGGATGGCTCAGCCGCTGTGCATGAAGGCCAAGGGCTTCCAGCATCTGATCTCACAAGAGCTCTGTGGCTGTTGGTGACTAGGCTCTTCAGTAGCAATTTCAAGAAGCTCCACAACTGAAATGTGTTGGCTAGCTAACTTACATGAGGAGATTATTTCTAATGCAAGCATTGATCTTTTTGAGTCCTGCCAAGCCCTTTTAGTTAGTTTCTCAAGTTAAATATATGTGGTAGGTGTTTCGAACTCCGCTATTGCTTGAAAAGGCATTTTATTTTTAAATATATTATATGCCAATTGTGTCTTGTTCTATGAAAGGAAGTAAACATGAGCAAATTATCTCTATAACATTCATCCTTTCACATGAATGTACTCCATAAATTGAAGGGTTCTGCTTTTTCAGAATGTCATATAAAAGTATTCCATGCTTCTAAGTGTGGACATAAGAGTAAAGAGACTCTGATTTATCCTTTTTTTAAGACAGAATAATCTGAACTTAAACAGTGTCAAGCATTGATTTTTAAAATAGGGGACTGAATCCACCAAGGTTTTGATGGGAAGATATGCCAGTTTTTTTATTTCTACAAAATACCTTTTGTTATAAGAGTTCTTTCTACAGCCTTTTCAACGAGTGCCAAGTGACTGTAGACTACTTTGAAGAGTCTGTGAAAAGTGGCTGAGAAAAGCAAGTGAATCTTAACAGGCTTGAAGTTGTTATGCAAGGGTTTCAGTTTTTATTGGGAAGTTTTCTACAAAGTGAAAAAGATCATAGCATGTTTTGGTAGGTACTAGTATGTCCCAGAATCAGAGGGCTAAAACTGAAAAACTCAAACTGCATCTGTATAACGACTTTAAAATGTCATGAGTATGGAATGTCATGGTATAGGGTGGTCGTGTGCTTAGTAGTTTTGTGGGGATCCAGAGCAAGGGACTTACCAGTTGCAAACTAACGTTTGGTTAGTTTTTAAATGACATCTTGTCACATAAATATCAGTAGCAGTGATGTAGCAGGAATATATGACTGAGGGTCAAGGGAAAAAGAATGTCTTTTAGTAGATACTGGCTTTTATATTGGCTCATAGCTGACTGTACTTTGAGCAGGAGTTTGGACTAGAGACCTTCTGAGGTTCCCTCCAACCTGAATTTTCCTATGATCCTATGAAAGCAATTGTGGATCTGCAGCGTCTTTTTAAAATATCTGTCTTTTTTTTCCTAGCTCAGATATCTAAATTAACTGGAGGATTTTTCTGTTTTTCAGGTAGTTGGGTAAAAACATGGATTCTGGTTATAGAATTTCCTTCTAAGAGAAGGCACTCATCTTGCATATGTGGCACAGCTTCGTATGTGCTACATCACTGTCCTCACTACACTTTAGAGTTAGAAGAGATTTATACAGAGACCAAAGCTAGTGGTGGAGTTGGAGCTGCCCAGCAGGAGCTGTGAGTATCTTCTTTGGGCTGACGGCTAGGGCAAAGGCATTGGGGAAAACTTCATCGTGGGGGTTTATTCTGTCTAGAATGGCACATGTGTAGTTGCTTCTTCTTTGGACCCAACAGGGACTATTATTTTTTCATACAACTGTGAAACGTTTTGTCACAAGAGATGACCTAAAGTGTAAATGTGTTAGAAAGCAATCAGACAAGCGAAGAGAAGAAAGGTCCATCAAAGTTGTTGGGTTACTTGGGAAGTCCCTGAGCTGGGAGTTCCAAGGAGTTGGGAAAGTATCTTGAAGGAAGGATCACCATGTATCTGACCCTTTTCTGTAGACTGTTTCTGAGTATATGGTCCTATTACTGCCAGAGAATGGGATAGATTGGCCTTTCGGCTGGCTTAGTATGACCATTCATGCAGTCCTGTGAAGTCCTTTTGAAAACTATTTTACGTGGTTGTGTGAACTGCAGAGTGTAACTGGACTGCTGATACTCCTTGTGTGGTGAGAATTTGCTGCTTGGGGTTAAACTAGCTTTGAACTAGTTGATGGCTTATGTTGCCATTTAAAAAACTCAGCAATGAATGTGCTAGATATCACCATTATTTTTTATTATTCGACTTCTCTTTGCAGAAAAAGCTGTTAAACTAAAGCAAATAGAGAGTCTGACTGCTGAAGTGAGAGCCTGTTTTAGACTAAATGTCCTACATCAAACTGCTTGTCTGTGTACTGAAATATGCTCAGGTACTTAGTATGCTCAGGACTTTGGATCCAGCAGGGACTAGTATTTTGTCATACAACTGTGAAACTCTTCCTTTGAGACTGTTTCTTTGAGACTTTAACAAAAAGCTAGATGAAACTTCATGAGAGTCTTCCAGTGTGCAAAACTGATGCATAGAATGGACTGTCGAGGCTGGCAAAATAATACTGATACTGAATTAGTGACTGCATTTTTAGATGTCATTTGCAAACAGTAGGGAAAAAACCCCTAAACTTAAGCATTTTTATAAACTCTCCCTTTATATATGTTTCTCATTTTCAAAATAGCTCTAACAGTGGTTTTGGGGAATTAAGTGTTCAAATCTTGCAGTTAGGTCTCTGTGCTTTTGTCAAGCTCCACTTAAATCAGCAGGGCTCCACAGCAGCACAGAAGTTTGTCCACTAGGCCCCAGCTGCAAGCCTGGCAGCAGACTTTGTTTGTGCGTTGGTCTTAGTTGCTCTGGATTGGAGCCAAAGTTTCGCCTCTGCTTAAGGGCAGCATAGTGCTCTGACAGGCCTTCTGCTGGTGCAAAGAGCTGCTGGGCTGTAGGCTGATCCAGTGTGTTTTAAATATATAATGCAAATTAAGTAATATCCCTAATTTACTGTTAGCACTTCGACTTTTGCTGCTAAAGCCTGGTCATTATCCCATTAAAGTTCATCCTCCCATTAAAGTTAGTGACAAAGTTGTTCTTCGCTGTGAGCAGGGCTTGGTTTTAAGCGTTATCATTAGGGTTGGATGTGCCTGTGCTTCTTTTTGGGCTGTAGGATTTGCATAGCTTCGTTTGTTTAATCCCGTTGACTAGTTGTAGGCTTACATTCTTTTCCAATGTCTTTCTGGTTTGTTTTCTCAAAGTGATGGGCAGGCCTTTCTGAAACAACTCTGATCCTCTAATTGATCTGGTTTTGGAGCTCCCACCGAATTCAATAGATGTTCTGAGCATGGAACAATTGCAGGATCAGGACAATGTCTATTTAAGCTCAGTTGAGTTGTATAAAAGTATCTTTTTTCATCCCTTCCAACAGGAAATTGATTTCATGCGTTTCAATCCTTTGGCATATTGATTAAACTACTATTTATTATTTAATTTTATACTAAAATGTGGGTTTGGTCTCTAGAAGGAAGAATGGGCAACGTTTTGATAGAACAGATTCCTCAAGAAGTGTTTATGTTTTTCCATCTTAAGATACAGCACTACTGTGCACCTTGGAACAATGGTGACTAAAACGTCTTGACAACAGGGGCAAGAGTAATGGCAGGGGTAGCAAAGACATGAAAAGTTTTGAATAGCAACGTTCTTCAGTGTTGGGAAAGTAATAAAAGGTCAGAATGAGGCTCAGTAGAAAAGCCATTATGAAGGGAATGGGCGGAATTCTAGTTTTATGTTGCTGTCAAGACTTTGGATTTGTTTTATTTCCATTCTGACAAATATTTTATTTAGTTTAATTTAGATTATTATTATTTGCTTTAACTCATGCAGCTTTACTAAATGTGATTTTTAAATGTGCACAACTGTAAATGGCTGTTTTAGAGACTTTCTTCTCTTTTTCTTTTTTATTTTGAACCTTTTGTGTACTGAATTCTTAACCAAGAATTATTGTTTAGTATTATTTACTCACAGCCAGGCTGTGCTACCATAATACAGACTGAGTAGCACCATACTTTGCTATTAACAATACTAACTTCAGTAGGACTGCTTAGGCAGCAGAGTGGGTGCTAGTGAATGTCTTTCACATACTGTCAGAAGTCCTTGCCTTTAATTGAATTCTGCTGCCTCTGCGGTCGGTGTTGACATCTCCATTGACTTCAGTGCCAGCAAAAGACCAGCTGTGACTGCTTTGGTAACATCACCCTAGGATTTACTTTCTTGACCCTAGTTAGTTAAAAAGACATTCTGCCCCCATTAGCAAAGATATGTTTTGAAAACACATAGATTTGTGTGGCTTAAAGAGATACGTAGCGGGGTATCAGTGTTGGAGTCTGTCTTCATTTTCATTTGGTTTTGATCTAAAAACATTTTGGCATGATGGGGTGCTCATGTAAAGTAGCCCTTCTCTTTCTTTCTCCCTTCCCCCTATGTAAGAGCAGCAAAATTGGCCAATGCAATTGAAAACCAGCATTCTCCAGATAAAACTTTCTTCCAGGTATCACACTGGTTCTTCAGCAGATACTCAGTTAGTATGTCTGGGTAGCCAGTAGATTTGGTCTGTTTCCAGCCTAAACAATTTGTAGTGACCTAGTGTGAGGAGAGCCTGTACAAGTCGTATTTATTTCTTCTCTACTGCATTTCTTATTGAGCCACCATTTTTATTTCTCCTGGAACTGTCTGATAGCAAGATCTCACTGTAGTCAGTGCTGAAAGTTTGGAAGTTCTATAGAAATGCCCTCCCAGAGTTGTTAAAGGCAGATTAGACCATCATTTCAGCAAAGAAATAGTCCAAACCCAGGATCAATCTCCTTGTTAGTTTTATACAGACAAAAAAAAGCTTTGTTTTGCAGTTTTTTTGGGCAGTTATCAGTTTCTGGTCTTCTTGTTTTGTAGTGGAAGGGGTTTGATTTAAAAGTACTTGTGATTTCTCTCTACTGCTGTGGAATAAAATACTAAAGCTCTCCTTTACTTCAGCGGTGGATGAACTATGCCACAGGCTGAATGCTTGGAAATCCCCACCTTAAAAGTCTCATGATGAGCCCCATATGCGTTGCACCACTGCTGTGATAGAGGTTAGTCTCAAATATAAGCAACGAGTACGGCAGCTGCCAGATTGCAGCGCACAAGATGTAGGACCCCAAATAAACAACTTACCCTCTCACTGTTTCCCCTTCCATTATGCATGGGGAGGAGTTTTCTATTTTATTTTTTGTTTCTTCATTTGTTTTTTGCGAAGCGCACTCAGCAGATGAGAGAGCACCCTTCCTTGCCTTCTCAGTGTAAAATGAATGTAAAATGCATTTGGATTCCTGAATTCTTTGAGTTTACAAAAATGTTTACTCTTTCCCTTTTGCCAAAATTTTAATTCAAAATTGCTAGACTAAAATTAATTTCCTTGAAAATTGTTTCGTCCACTGGGGAAAGGAAATGTTTTCAGTATTTAAATTTATTTGTAGATTGGTTTATCATATCTTTTTTTTTTCTTTTTTAACTTCTCCAACTATGTACTCTTCAGATTCTGTTTAACCATCTAGATTTCCTCTGTGCCCCTTCTGGTTAGCTTTATTAGCAGTGTACCTTCCTTTTATGGAGTTCTACTTTTTCATTTTTTTGTCTTTGAATGGATTCCTCAGATGGGAGCGTTGGCTGCCTACATGTTGTTCTGGGTAGCATTATGTGCTATCTATTTAATTGGAAATTAGGCTTCCCTTGGGAGTGATGATGACAACATGGGGGATCAAGGTACTAAGCTGTCCCTCTTACAGGAGGGCTACTAGTTAAAATCTGCCAGAGGAAACTTCTTTGCATGTTGTGGTTCTTGATACTGCTGGGCTTTTGTCTGAACCTCACAGCCTGGTGGATAATATACTCAGATTCCTGGGATTCTACACTTCTCATATGTTGCAGGCTCTCAAAGGTTTTGTCTGCAATGCTGCTCTTGTATATGCTTGTTATTTTTAAAGAAAATGAAAGTATCCAAACTCTCAGGTTGACCAGCATTCATTTTAAGCCTTGGATGAGTTTTAACAAGAAGAACATTCCCGTTTGTTCTAACAGAGCTATGGATAAAGTTCTTGATTACAAAATTGGAAACTAAGTTACCAGCAAAAAGAAGGAAACAGTAAAATGCATTTCTAGATTATATTCACAACCACATTTCCTCCTTACTCGAAACAGTACCAGGTTAAAGTGGGGACTGGCAATCTAGTCCCCACTGGTACTGCTAGCCCTGAAAGATTCACTTGTGCTACATCTTTGCTCTGCCTTCACATCAGTTGAAATTTCCTTTTTCCAGGCTTTTTGCAGAGCGATGTCTGCGGGTTGTGCTGCTGCTCAATGCAAAGGAAGTGAGTGGGGTCCTTGCTCTCCCCTGGCTATGGGCTGCTTCGAGTTGCTGGTCCTTCTGTGGTCTCTAAATCAGCACGTTGATGCTAGTTGATATAGTTTACTTGGCTATGTTCAGAGCATGTTCAGAGAGAAGTATGTTTTTGTACATACATGTTAAGTCTTCATAGAGATCATAAATTTCCTAATAAATATAAATGATAATTATACTTATCATAATACATAGTATTATGTCCCTCATCCTTCAGTCCATCTCCCTTCCACATATCTTTCATTTCTGAGGTACTTCATCACATTGGTGACCCATGATTTGGTGAAAGTGATTCAAAGCTGGTTTATTTGAAACAAAGCATTTTCATTCTTTTTTTATGTAGAGCTACATAGTAAGCTGACAAGGGGATAAAACAAAAAATGGCTGTTCACATGTGTTTTCTCACCTTCTTCTTGATCTTTTCCTGCAAGCATGTGATTTTTACCTTCAGCCCAACTATCTCTGTTCCTAGGCCAGAAGAAAACATAATATACTGCTTCAGCATGATTTCTGAAAGTCTGCTCACATATATGCCGGTTTGCCCTAAGCTAGCATCTTCACAGGATAAGTAGAACTATTGTTCATAGTTTCAATGTGGGAAGAAATATTCTGCTAATATGTGCCAGCCAGTAGTGTCCCCGGCTTCGTAATTCCGCCATTGTTCTCCAAAGAACCTTGCTATTCTTTACATCACCTTCTATCTGCTGTTTTCAGGTCCTGTTTGCCTTTTCCCCCTGCAGGTTCCTTTGGTGTGTTTGGACAGGATAAAATCATACAGGTAAACTAAACTCCCTGTGATAGCTATGAAAAATAATCTGTGTAACTCCTTCATTCTCCATGTGAAGATACATGTTCTGCTAGTTCAGATTTTCATTATTCTGTGGTACTGATGTTTTTCTTACCTTACTGTTTGCTTGTTGAGAGATTCTTTTATGATGCAGTAGGAAAGCCTTAATTGTTTGCCTTAATTGTTTTTTATATTTTGGTGCCTTAGCATTGACAATTCTGGTAAATTTCAATTCTCAATAAATTTGCATTTTTTTTCAATAAATTTGCAATCCTCAGTAAGTTCTCAATAAATTTTGTTCTCAGTAAATTTCATTCTCGGACAATTTTTGTTTCATGTATGGGTTTTGTTGCTTACTACAGGTGCAGTGTCTTTAGTATTTAGTTGTAGCAGAAATGCCACTGGGAACAAATTCTTTCTCATGATGAAGAAAACTTTTTTTATTGGGAGCACTTGCTTCCTTTGGTTCCATGCTGGAAAAGGTGAGAGTCCATGTTTGTCTTCTGGAGTTTGAATAGCTGAAATGAGTAATAAACAATTGACTATTTCAGAATAAATTAACTATGCAAGTGAATGGAGTTTTTGCTTTCAGATCCTGAAATCTGCTGAGTAGCAGTCAGCAATCTCACATCTGCTGCAAGAGTGACACTCTGCTTGCTGCAAGTTTGGTGAGACTGTTCTGCTTTATGTTTAGGGGGCTAGGACTTTAAAGGTATGATGGAAGTTAACATCCTATTAGTTAAAACTGTTGTATGCGCTTTTGAACTGACATTCTGAATTCAGAGATTTTTGTAAAGTAGAGGGAAGAGAGTGCTGTTGTGTGTCAACTACATACTGTAGGCCTTGCTGTTTGTAACTCATTGTCTCAGAGTAATTAACTTGCTGTGGAGAGTAGGATAAAAAAATCAATAAATTCCAAGCATGTGGACACTTGCCGGATTCGTAGTTTTGAATGCAGTCTTGCAAGTGTCAGAGTAGATCCCATAAACTGCCCTGCCCCAGGGAAGCCCTTGCAATGGAAACGGATTTAAGTGAAATGTTCTTGTTAGCTCTTTCTGTGGTTTAGATTAAACTAACAGGCCAGGGCTGGACATCTGATCCCATGTTGTGAAGATTTTTCATGGCCACTTCAAAAGCACATCATGCTTTCTACTCCAATTATGACCATTTTTCATGTGTCAGTACAATACGATTCACTACTGTGTACCTAGAAGCCAAAAAACAGATGAAATTTTTGATGTACCACTGAAAGCTGTGGTTACTTCTGTAACTTAGGTTTGCTTTTTTTTTAATGTGAGGCATGTTTGCTGAGACCATTCTGTTTTTTGTCTTTCTCGCTGTCACCTTGCTTCTTCTCTTTCTTTCTCTCTCACAGGTTTACTTTTACATTTAAATGAATTGTTACTCTGCTCTGTGTACTTCAAGAATTACAGGAAAACTTAGCTTGGATTTTTAATATATTGAAATGACTGATTTTTAATCTAGTTGCAATTTGTTTAACTTTATGGCCAGCTAAGAGCTTTGAACTTCTTGTAAAACATTGTATAAAGTACTGGGTGTTCTTGTACTTCCTAATTCTGCCTGGCATTTACAACAGTTCTTTCACTATCTGTAAGGGTATGGCTCCTAGCACTGCCAAGACGAGCTTTGAGTCTGATCCACGCCATTGATATGAATAGGAGTTGTTCTATGGACCTCAGAGGGAGTTGATTCAGACTATCTTGCTTTACCTTTGCAAACTCAATACCATGTTATTTTCCTTGATAGAAATCTTGGCACTACTGAAGTCATTGGGGTATTTGCTGTAGAATTCAAAGGAGGCAGGATTTCAGCTAGAATATTTAGTATCTCATAGTTTAAAATAACCTAGTTAAAGATCTTGGACTTGACTTGGACATTCTGCTTTGATACATACACAGGTGATGAAGCTAAACGGAAATTTCTGTACTGACACTTGATTAAGGTCAGAGTTACTAGTAGATACTTGCTGTTAACTACAGCTGTATAGGACAGAATTCACTAAAGTCTGTAATTTGCCCATTAAAGGAAAGCCTGCTGCATTGAAAATATGTCTGAGCCAAAAGGATACCACCTAAGTGGTAACGCTGACTTTAAATCTTGTTGTGTGGATATTTGTTTTTAATAATAAAAGTGCATATTTTCACTGCAAAAAGGAAACAGATTTTTTTTCTTAATCTGGTTGCATGTTTATTTATTTATATGTATTTCAAGTGGCAACATTTCATATGTTTGTGAGCCAGCCAAAGGAACCCTGAAAATCATCAGGTTGTCTACTCTGACAGAACCTTTCTAGGAGTCCTAAGAGATTTTCCATCTATGAACTGAGTAATAGTCTTGTAACTTTCATAGTCACCTCTAAAAACAGGATTCACAACTATATACAACTTGATGTGAATATGTTATCCTGCTCATGTCTCCCAACCCTTACCCATATAATACTTTATGTGTATGGCTAGTGCTAAATATAGTCAGATTTCTACAACAGCCTTCCAACAGAATCTAGTAGATGCCCAGCTAACTAGTTTGTTCTTAATTCCCTACATCAAGGAACATAAACACCAGATTTGGTATGAAACATAATCAAGAACCATAATCTTGTCTGTATTGTTGCTATGTTTTTCTTTACAACAGTCTTTTCAACCAACAGTAAAAGAAAAAAGGCATCTGAAGAGCTCTTTAATGTAGTTCATGAGTCTAATTTAGAAATTCAATCATAAGATCTGTGTTTAAAAGTGTATGTTGGAATATATGCCTGTGCATACTCTTCTTTAATACAGTGGTCTACTGAAAGCTTACACTTAGAATTTCAAAAAAAAAAAAAAAAAAAAAACCAAGGTTGCTTTATATTTCATAAAGTTTTAATTTTTAATTTTTTGAAATCTTTTTAACAATTACCAAGTAACTAAACTCGTAAACTGTTTTTGTCTGCCCCAAGGGTTCCTTCTCTTCCGCTATGTGTTGAAGGGAAATCTGAGCCTAAGAACATTAAAGAGGAAAAACATGTCTCATCTACTTGTCACGGCATCTATACTTTGCCATTTTTTTGCCACCCAAATGTGACAGGGCAGCACATAAATGTGTGAAGTCTGTCACAAATGGCAGCCGGGAATTCAGGAAAATGAGATCTGCCTTTTAGAGTCTTTTGCATTTAAATCCTGTAAAGTGCTGGTGCGTTTCAGAAAGGTTATGCTAAGCCCGTTGTGTATCCTCTGCATGGAACTCTATGAAGGATATATGGGTTAGGAGAACATGTGATGTTCCCTAAACTTTCATGTATCTCATATATATGATACATATCAGGAATCACAGATCTGGTTTGGAAGCATAGGTATGACAATTGTGGAGGCAGAAAGTTTGTCTTCATCCATAGAAGAGGGCAAGGACAGTGTAGACAGCAACAGCCTAGCTTATTCTGGATTTCCAGGACAGTTTCTCAGGAAAATTCACAGGATTTTTTCCCTTGAAATTGAAAAGGTGTTTAAAATTACATGATGTGCTTATCACAGTTTCTTTTTCTAATGTGCTGTTTAGTATCTTCATGTGTCCCACGTCTCTACAGGAGCTCACAATATGCTCAGACTAAAGGGACTTGAGGATAATTTGACACCACCGAGCATGAGGACGAGGCTATTAAATTAATCTTAAACTAACACCTAAGGGATAGCATCTGTGCAGTAGTAAAGGTGGGCTGTGTTTTAAATTGTCATGCGAGACTCCAGGTGTTTTGCTAGTCTGCAACCATTCAGAGGCCTTCAACTTCATACTGCATCCATCTGTGTATTTGTCTGTCTCTCTGTGTGTCTAACACATATGCGTGTACATATGTATTTTTTGATTTCATTAGGAGTGCCATAGCAACACTAGTCCTTCTCCTTGCTACTACCAGGGCCTTTGGAGAGATGCGGCTAAGCGCAGCCCCGAGAAGCACTCTGTTTAGTCAGCAGAACAGCATCACTCTAGGTTTTGGAAACAAGAACCAGCCATCTCCTGCCTCCTCCAGCACATGGCAGCATGTGTGCCTTTTTTTCCAAGAGGCAAGGGTAGGTTTGGTATTTTCCCCTCCTTTTTATCTCTCCCACAAATACACTACCTTTCACTGGGTTAGAGGGAGAATTGGGAACTACATCAGGAAGCTACTTGTCTTTGATGGCAGGCAGAATGGGTAGAGCTAGGGATGAGAGTCAGAAGTGTAGAGTGGGCGCTTTAACTTTGTAGTCTATTTTCTCTTTCTTAAGGTATTTCATGTGACAGGAGAGGGGTTGGAAAGACAAGAGAAGGGGGGAGAGTGAAATGCAAACATCACTACTATCCTCAGTAAAAGATTTAGATTTCTGTGTTGGCATAAAAAGGTCATTTTGGGCCTGAGGGTTTTGACATTGTTCCTTTAAGTTAGACCCACAACATAAACTATTTTCAACACTTGCCATGAAGAACAAATGACCTTTAGTAACTTGCCCAGAAGACAAATGGTACGTTAACACAATAAATATACTTTGTTAGTATCATGCTTCTTGCTTTAATTTTCAATTAGAATTGTTACCTTTCCCTCTATCTTTTACACAAAGGACTGCATTTTCATGCTTTGATTTTGTAACAGAGATTTCTTTGCCCTCTCTCAGATTGGTAATATTTACTGATAATTAATGACTCTACAGTAAATTTCCATCCATTCAGGGACAGGATTTTGTACCCTTCTGCTCAAAGTGGGCTGGGTGAAGTGTGTGTGTCAGGGAAGGAGGGGATGGTTAGCAGACATCACAAGACATGTCTCCTGTAAGAGCAGAGGAAAGGGAGTCAAAAGGACAAACAGTTAAGGACTGGTGCTGGTAAGCGTATCTTCTGTTTGATAAGCTTTCATAGCATGTAAAACAAGGGTAATTAGCCTGGAAATTAAAAATGAGATTCTTTCTGTTTACATGAGGAAAAGTAAGAAGTATGGACATTGGCACTTTGACTTCCATTTAGGGAAATGAAGAGCCAGCACTCATCTCTGCTTTCATTTTTATTTTAGAATTAAGGTTTCCCAGCTGTGTTGTCATGAAGCTAGCCGCCAAAATGCAGACTGATCCCAGGACCCGAAAGCATATCACAGGTTGCTGCATCAGAGTGGGAACACTGGCGTTCCTGCTGGGGATGCTCAGTCCATGGCTCAGCCAGCCGGCAGCACAGCCCGCTCCCTGTTCGGGCTGCCTGTGCAGCCCCGCATTCAGGCAGAGCAGTAGAGCAAAGGGAAGTGGATGCTAGCAAGTGAGGGGAGATAGACCAAGGGGAGGAGAAAAGAAAAAAGATGGATAGGGCATAGTAGCTTCCCTAAAGTGGTGGAGAAAGGAGGTGGGCAGTAGGAGATGCTTTTAGAGACCTGGGTAAAGGTGCGTTGGGGGGTGAGGGAAAAGACGTCACTGTCATACAAGCAATAAAACCCTGAAGGAAGGAAGAGATGATGGTGGTGGAAAGACAGAAGATCAAAAGTTGTCCTTGCACTGTGGCAGAAACATATTTAGTGAAAAAGGAGGGTGATTTGTTTTCAATTAAAGTCACAGATACAGCTCTCTCAACATTAATAGGGCTTGGAAGGTAAGATCATCTAATACAGAGGCTCATTTGGCATTCCTTAAATAATGGTTAATTATTTTTAGGGCTGATACAGTTCTCTTCATCCAAGAGGAATTCAGAACACCTGATACAAAAGTAGATTTTTTAATTTGCTGAGGATTTAATCTGAGGATTATGGTTGTTTTTTGGTTAAATAAAGAACATTTTGGAGAAGGTTTTGTGATGGTCGAAAAAATCTTTTGTTTAAACTGAATAGAGGCAATTTTATAGAACTATAAATGAAAGTTTTGTTTTTAGGATCTTAGGGTCTTTTGCATCCTTATTAAGTACATTTTAAGTAAAATGTTTTTAAGCAAAACCTTTGGAAATGAAAAATTGAAATAACTGTTTTCATACCTCGAGAATTTTTGTTTCTTGGTTTTGGATTAGATTGCCAACTGAATCTGATTTATTTTATACATAAACTAGTCATCCCAAATTGTTTTTTCATCAGCTATAGTAGTCTCAAAAATTTGTCCCCAGCTATACATTTATGCCCTATTGTGATCGCTCAAGTGGGATTTAAATAGAGCTAGAGAATTGTGCCAGCCCTTTGCTTTGGGGCAGTTTTATTAGGGAAAAGCTGAGCTGGGGAGAAGGGCCTTAAAATGGAAGGAAGCAAGGGATGAATGAACTGAAAATGAGGGAAAGCTGAAGAGAGTTGGACAATGTGAGTAATGGTGATAGTTACTTCCCAGAGTAAAAATAGGAACAAGGAAATGAGGATTAGGGATATAAAGATGAAAGAGAGAATTGAGAGAAAAAAAGGCTGACTGAAAAGGCAAAAAATAGGACACTCCACCTTTATTTTAGTGAGTGCTTTAATTCTCCATTTTCCTGAGAAATGCCATATATTTCTTAATTTGGAAGGCAGGGTAGGATGGTTCTTTTTAGGAATTACTAATGTTTCTGGCTGTTTGAGATTCTATAGTTAAACAGAAAAAGAGAAAGCAATATAAAAGTTAGTGGAACATAAGAAAGTACTTTTGAAAAGTAGGACCTTAATAATGTCTAAATGCAGGCCATTGTGCATCTAAAGAGACTACACGAGACCTATATTATTTAAATTTCATGTGAACCTTACAGATGTAATCTTGCAAACGCTTGTAAAACACTTACAGGTCATTGGCACCTTTTTTTTCCTTTTGATGGAAGCTGGGACAGTCCTGTGACTCTAGAAACTGAGGATTCAAGAAGAAGACTCAATATTGATAGATTTGTGTTAAGAAACCACAAAATTTGAGAGTGCTCTTTTATGTTGGTCTTTCACTCTAAGAGGGGATTCACCTTTAGAGATTTTTTCAGTAATTTATTTTCGGACATTATAATTGTGTATGCCTCATTCTCAGCTTAGGAAGCCGAGATTCCATTTATTTAATAGAGAAGGTTGCTGGAAACTGCAAATTCCTTCCAGCTGTTCTCAATCTCACTTTTTTAAAAAGATATTTTACTCAAAAATAATCAATTAGAATGGGGTAGTCATCTTGTTGGCCCTCCTAAAACTCCTGAGGCGGGTTTGCTGATCTCTCTTGATTGTTCATCCTTTTAGAACAACAGTAGGAGCCCTGAAGATACGTTTAACTGGCAACCACAGTCAAGCATTCACTGTGTGAGAAGGGGGAAGGGAAAAAAAAAAAAAAAAAAAAGACTTGGGTCAGCAGTACAAACCGGGAAATGACACCAGCATGGTGGTGAGACTGAGGATTTCTGCTTCGCTAGTAATTTCTAACTTTCTTTTTAAATGGGTTTTAGATGTGGATTTTCAAATGAGCTCTTTGAAGTAGAGACAGAGAATGCAAATTTTTTTACAAGAAAAAAATTGAGGGAAAATTAATATGAACCTTACTCTCACTCCCCTCCAGTCTTTTCAGAGAGGGGCATAGTTACTGATTATGCCAACAGTCCAACCGCATCTAAGCTACAGAGAACGTATAGTGTAGTAATCTGGGCAAGAGACACTGTTTCATTGCTCCTACTAGCACCCACACTACCACAGGTCCTATGTTGGGCTTTTGTTCTTTAATGACATACGGGGTCATGATCCTAACCCATGTCACTGTTGTCAGTGGGTATTTTGCTACTGAACTAGTGAAACTGTGATCAGTGCAGGATATTTCATGGGTTTAGTCTGTTGTTTGCTGTGTTCATGCTCGGACAACGCAAGGCAGATAAATGGTCTTGAGGCTGTTCCTGGTCTCTGAGTCATAGGTTCTTGTTCTTAGGAACCAGTTTTTATATAGTACACATTATTTTTGCATTTGAATGTCTTCATTGAATTCAACTTTTCTTCTCTGTAATTTTACTTAATATTATTGAATTCTTGCTTTTCTAATAGGCCGCTGTTCAGTTGTTTTAAGCCCTCAATTTTGGATGGTAATGTTGAGCAGGAATAGCTTGATAGAAACTGTATTCATTTTGTTTTACAGACAGTCTATGGAAGCTTTAAGTGGAGCTGAAGTTGTTCTTACTAAAATTAATTTTCACTCATGAGTAAGAAATTAAGAAGCATGTGGTGCAGGTATTGTAGAAACATTTACAAATTTGATTTACAGATAACTGCTTTTATTGATCAGTTTGGAGAGTGGAAACATCTTTGAAGTACTGTAGAGAGCAGTAGATTTGGCAAATCGACCAAGACCAAGAGGAATGTCTAGAGCAGCAGGATCCACTGAAGTCAAAGCTGACAAAAATAGACATAAGAAGGGTGCCAGTGGCAGAAATAATTCTCAGAAATATCTGAGTCATTGATTACATTAAACCAAGTAGAGATATCAAGGTGAATAAAGAGGGGAACAAACTTATTAGCGAGGGCACTTCTGTGAACTGGGAAAAAAACAGATGAGATAACCTCCCCAATGGAGTTTTATGAGTTGTTTGAGCTCTAATTATGCAGTGAGCATATAAGAGGTTGAAAGAGAGGACAGGAAGGAGATGGCAGTTGAGGGAGGAGCAAGAGTTGAATGAAAATCCTCCTTAGCTGAGGAAGACACACAGTTCACTTGTGCTAGAGGCCAAGAAACAGAAAGTAAAACTTCAAACAACCTCCTCCTGAGGCCGGGTTTTCCATTGCTTCTGCACATTGCAGTCATTCAGTGCAGTACAAAATATATACACAACAACTTTTAAATTTACTGGAGTCCAGGGACATGCTTGCATTTGCGTGGGGGGGAAAGTGTCTTATGCTTTTGGCTGCCTGGCAGTAGTCTTCCCCCAGTCCCTCAATACCCAAAGCCATGTAACTTGTCTTAGTGTGGCACTGCATCCTGGCAGGTGGTCTTGCTCATAGTCTGCATTGCTGTGCATATTTTATGATGTATTTGTTACTTAAACAGGCTGAATAGTTAATGTATGAAAAGGCAGGTTTTTTTATTAATGAGTGACTTCTGTCTTAGTTTATTCACCTTCTGAGATGCCTAGTGAAAGAAGGGACCAAAAGGACTGCATGGACAATGGCGAGAGTAGCTGGACTCCATAAGCTCACTTGACCTAGAAAGTGCATTCTTGATGCTGTTTGGCATCCTTACAGTAAGCCAGGGTTTGGGGATACAGCAGCAGGGGGAAGAAGAGGGGAAGTTTGGTAGCTTGTAGGTCAACAGGAGATTTATGTCAGTTGAGAGGCTTGAGGGGATTTTTTGACAATGGGAAAAAGCTGAATGCTGGTAACATTGTTTAGTTAGAGGTATTGGGAGCATATTCTTTGAATTTGAAAAAAGGCCAGTCAGTGGCAGGAGAGCAGATCAAATATAAACACTTAAAAGAAGCTGAGCTCTGCTGTCTAGCATCAGTTGACTGTTTGGGGGAAATGGGGTAAATCTCTGCAGAACTGAATTGGCTGTGCCAGCAGAGAAGACTAAAACAGAATGAGGGTGGAAAATGAGACTACCACCTTGGCTATAGATGTTTGAAACCAAGACTGCTTTTCTAAGAAGAATTCAGTCAAACTGTTATTGGCTTAATGTTTCCCAAGCTGTGTATTTCACAGAACTTTAACAGAAAAGAACTTAAAAAATTGCCAAATTGGAAATAAAAGAAAAGTAACATCACAGCAATACTACCTGGTCTCGTTGCCTGTAGGGTAAGTATAGTGTCAAATTCAGAAAGGTAGTCAACCAAAGATGTGGAAGTAAGCAGTCAGGACCCAAAAGAGACTGCAAAGCTGTCAAAATGACCTTTCAACGTGGAAGAGTGTCATCTTAGGTAGTGCAAATCACTTTAAGTAGAGTCACAGTAGAAAATCTGTGCTGTAGCAATTAATTATTGCCCTACAGTAGCATTTTAATGCGTTGTTTTAATTAGTTGTTGCCCAGTTAAAATACTAGTTCAGTAAACATTTTTGAATTCTCTTGAAATGGAACCAACTTCATTTTTCCCATATTTGTGTATTTGTTCTCCCATCAATCTAGTTCTACTGAGTGTGTATTGTTAAGTTGTATGGCCCGTTTTTGTTGGTGGCCCATTTAGTCTTAATTCTTCTTTACGCTTGTTCTTCTACGTGGAGAAGTTTGCTCGAATGACTTCAGCCTTAATAGGCAGAAAGCTTGTGTTGTCAATGCTGCTGAAAAATTAAACTGACACAGAAACTGAGCTACTCTCATACATGTAGAGGATAATCTTAAACATGAGCTGGTGCTACAAACTAAGAGCTGCTTTGCTTGCCAAAACATTTTCCCCCACTAAAACCTTATTAACAGCAGTGTAGCTTCATCAGTGGGAATGATGGTAGGAGGAGGCCTCAGGTAAACAAAGCACAGGTGGCCATGTGGGGGTTTTATTGCAAGGGCATCTGGACTTGTTCTGAACAAAGCTGTATGTGTATGTGCAGTCCCATCGTTTCTACCACTGGGGGAACACAACTGATTTTAATAACAGTGGGAAATGATGGAGAAAATAAATTGGTGTCACACCAGGAAGTGGCAAGTTCTCACTCTCTCCATGCATGTCTGTAGGCCTCTCCTTGCCTCAGTTTCCCAGTCTGTAAGATCTAGATACTCCTTCCAGAGATGTAGTATAAGGCTTACAACTGGTTAACATTTTTAAACCTTAGTTTTGTGAAAACGGTGAAAGTGGTAGGGATTGTCACTATTCCTCTTTTAGAACAAACCTGAAATGTTGAGAGACTAAAGCTATTTCAACTAGCCAGCCTCAAGCCCCAGTATGACTGCAGAGGAAATCTATTACTCATTTCCTGCCTTTACTTAAAATAAAGAACACCCTACTGCCCAGTACCGTGTCTAAGAAGACACATCATCACTAACTTTTTGCCAGAATAATAAAAGTGACAGAAGGGGATTCCCCTGAGTGTTTGATGGTTTTCTTCTGCGCGACTCTGGCAATCCCAGATGAGCAGTACAGAATTTGCGCTGAAACAGGAAGTTGAAGAGTATGAGCTGGGCTCACACGTGCCTTGTCTCTGCTTTGGCCTTACTGGAAGCCTGTGTCTTTATTTCAAGAAAGAACTGGAGGGGCATGGCAGGAGAAGACCAATGGACTTAAATCCAGACAAAGGATTTAACAGAAAAAAACAGAAGAGAAACTTTTTTCAAAGAAGTTGAGGGGAAGGTACTGAAATGACCTGTCTGCAAATTCACATCGAGGCCTTACTCCTAATGCAAAGTCGTTCTCTGATATGCTCAAGATATACAAATTTTTCTACATGCATTACAGTTCTGGATAAGGATGTGACATCTTACTCATGTGGCTATGCAAGACTAGTCCTAGTGAAAATACCATTACCATGGACTCAGTGTGCATGTACTGATAGCACTATGGAGGTACAGAACTTACAGAAATAGTGCATTGGTTTAAAGACAGTTGTGTGTGCGAAACTATAGCTATCCTTGCAAGGAAGGGAGCAGTAGATAAGTGGGCCTTCTGCTGTGGATTTGTGTCCCTATATCTATATATCTCTATATAAATACTATACAATACAGATAAATCAGTGCAGTTTTTATACGCAGACAAAATATAAACTCTGTAAGTGTATGCTAATAGGAGAATGAATTGAAGGTGGTCAACTCTACTTGGCTGATACTTGCAGTTCTTAGGTTTGGCCCTCTTCTGAAAGAACTTGGCACCTATTGTGAGGCTAGATTTAATAAACAGAATTTCACATGCTGAGATTTCAAACTTTCAAGTAGTTGGACAGATGTGCACAGTGGGAGCTCTTAAATGGAGAGAAGATTCGAAAGTCTGAGCCTTATTTAAGTAACTAAGCAGACCCTCGAAGAGTCTGGTTTAAAATGTGGATATTGTGCACTAAAAATCTGGGCCCTGTGTCAATTCTTGTAGTTATCTAAATTTTGTTCCTAGTAACCAGAACTTTTCAATGGAGATTAAATGCCAGAGGGATGCAGTACTGAGGCTGGAGATCAGGAACGTGCCTTTTGATAGGTCTCTTGAACATGAGGCAGCAGCTGCTGACAGAAAGCTATATATACCAAGTATATGGCATAAGAGAAAACCCTTTAAAATTCATTTGGAACTTGCAGTATGCTTCAAAAGGTTGTTCTTTCTACATCCTGATGTTAATTTAAAGGTAACAGGCCACCATTTAGTCAATTCTAAGAGATGGAATGTATTAGTGTTACCGTAACCATCATGCTGACAACATCTTTTTCTAATAATTGAAAGAATCAGTTCTGTGGCTGTTGTAAACATACTAATTCCACAGACTTCAGTGGAGCTCCAGTGCCGTTCAGCAACTGGACATCCCATGCCCCATCGCGTTCTACGGTTGATGTGCAAAGAGAGTAAATACAACATGATCTCTTAGATTTACTTGACGTATACAAGGCACAAGAATATTCGTTAGCACCTGTGAGCATCTAGCACCATACTCCCCAAATGTCTCAATTTAACGCTATTGGAAGGAATTCTAAAACATGTTTCCTTCAGCACCACTGCCATTCAGGAGGAAAATGGCTTTGTGGAGTTGTCATCGCATCAGGTCACTTGACAGGCACCTATTGTTTGCATGGTATTTTGGGTGTCAGCCTTCCCCTGCCCCAGCCAACAAGGCAGTGCTCTCAGTGTAAGGCACCAGCTGGAGAGTTTTACTCTTGCTTCTCTGAAGGTAGAGTCTTGCTGGGTGTAGTTTTCTACTATAGCTCAATGCCATGGCCTCCTGCGTGTTCCCTCTCCTGGTGGACAGATGGGGCTGGACAGATATGTGTGGCATCTCAGAGAAGGATAGACCATGGACCTGTACTTCAAATGCATGAAAAACTGACTAGTGACAGGAGAGCGTAAGGAGGGAGCTGGTTGTGTGTCTCATGTTCTTCACATAAAGCTTAGCATTTGCCTCTTGTGAGCTGAAATTCTCAACAGGGAGTGAGAACATCTATTTTCTATGCCTGATTTGTCATGCAGTTCTTGTTTGACTTTGGGTGAATTGTCGATGGGGTCACCATCCCTTTTGACTTCACTGTAAAAATAAAAAATAAATATAGTGAGAAAGAGAAGCTGGAAGATTTTTTTCTCTTCATTAGTAATTTTAATAAGAAGAGGAAAAAGCTGTTCTTTCTGCAAACCACACATTTTAATACTGACTACAATAAACGGTGCTTGAAAGTGTAAAGAGTCCGAGGTAAGTTGATGAGTGTCAGTAATTTCAGAGTTGAGACTTTGAGTACATCTGCAATACAACCTCTTGCACTCAGAAAAATACATGTATGCATATATGTATCTGTATATATATGTATAATAAGTACAGCAGTACCAATTACATTTTATGAGGATGAACTATATAAACATAGCACCATCTGATTTTTCTGCCTTGCAGACATACTACTAGGATGGCTGAAACGTGAGTTCTGTGCTTTTGTTGTTGCTGGGGAGTCTTTCTGGGAAGGAACGTTTTCTTGGGTGGTTTCAAGACTCGCTGAGTTTTCAAAAGAGCTGACTTCATCTGTCTGATAATGAGCAGTACATAAGGTTGAATTCTGCCCTCAGCTGTACAGACACAGCTGCCATTGGCTTCAGTGGGAGCTGCATGTACACATTCAAGGGCAGAACTTGGACCATAATTTTTAGGTGCATGTAAATGCTGTTGGAGGCTAAACAGAGGTCATGCAGAGCTGCTGGCATACAGCCATGTATGATAAAGTCAACTATGTTTCATCTTTCTCGGGATGCTTACTTTAAAACCTATTGTGTTTTTGAGAGGTGAGGACATAGGCTTAGATTCTCTTCAGTCAGTTGGTAATTTTTTTTAATTAGATATAACTTGTTAATTTCTTACTGTGAATTGTGCTATAACACTATTGTGTGCTTTGATCAGCTACTGGATTCCTCTCCAGAAGTTGTTGCATTTTCAGTGATGAAGCACTTTGGAAATTCTGCAGCCTGAAAGGTGTATGTATACTTATAACCAATAATTTCATTAGGTTAAAATATTTAATCTTTTTTAATATGATGCATGTTATTGTTAGGAATGATATTCAGGAGAAAGAGCAGTATGTATATTGTATGTATATATGTATGTATATACACTATTTTATATTAGAAGTCTTTCCATGTGGCCAGAAATGCATTAAGAAAACAATGTTAATGCTTATATGTTATGCCATCAAAAGGTGCCCCTTTTTATTGCTTCATGTACAGTGAATTGTATATGTACAGGCTAAAATAAGGTCCAAACTGATGAGAGACTTCACGTGCTGCAAAATCCTCCTATATTATATGCACATGTTCTGTTAAAAGAGAGAGTTTGCGACCTTCATTAGAAGGATTTTTCCTGAGACCTTTGAGATTGTGTTGGAGTACTATAAAAATGAATTTTCAGTTTGTCTATTTAACTGTTGTTCAAGTGAGCTTTCCAGCATTGTGATTAAGCCTATTTTCTTATGTCTTAAAAGTACAAATCAATTTCTGAGGTTTGTGAACATCTCGTGGAAAAACATGCAAGAAACCTGTATGCTTATAATATGTACCTACATATGTGTGTGTGAGACTGTGTATATGTGTATATTTTCACAAAGGGACAAAGATAACTATTATTTTGGTATTTGTAATTTTGTTGAGGTTATTCTGGGTGATGTAGACATCCTGAAAATCTGTGAAAGCTGATTCTGTTGCACTGTGATGTGATACAAGGATATGAATCTCCTCCGATGTTCACATTTAAGTTTTTTTTTTTAATCCAAATTAAGAATATCTGAAATACCAGAATGTGTAGGAGTTCTAATTAAAATTATATGAGTAAAAGGGATAAGAAGTATTTGACAAAATATTATATAGTTGCAATGAATAAAAAAAGCTAAATTTGTTATTCTTCACTAAAATTAAAATTTTGTTTCCTAAGTATCCCTTGTAACTGCCTGTGATTCTTGCCAACTACGTAGCAGAAGCCCCAAAGAGTTCAGAGAATTATTCCTGACAAAATGCATTTCCTAACCATGTGTTTTGATTTCTTTTTTGTGTCTATTTTCCTTCAGAAGAGAAAGGCTTACAGTGGAAATTTTGTGTTCAGGTTCTTTCTTTTTCTTTCTTTTTTTTTTTTTTTTTTTTTTTTTTTTTTTTTTTAAGATGAATGAATGATGAGAGCAGAAGTCCATACTGAATTTGACTTCATACTTGAGCGTATGACTTGAATTTGGAGCAGTGTCTCCAAGAATGCAGAAGACCCATCAGCTTATATGTTTGAGTAATTTAAACTGCTGGAGAGACTTGTAAAGTGGAAGGGACACTGTGAGGAAAAGTGGCTCGAATGTGCTGGTTTTAGTAAGCTCAGCAACTTACTGTGAAGTATGAGTTTGGGCCTGATTCAACAGTATACTTTGTGAATCCAGGTATCAGTAATGGTATAGAATGTTTTTTTTTTCTTTACTTACTGCATCTAAGCTTAGGAGTAAAGCTCTGATAGGACACTCTGCTCCCTAGAGTAAGATACCATCTTCAAAGAGTTCATTGGAGCCTCTCTGTTGAATTGCTCTTTCATAAAAAAACCTGCTCACTAAACAATAGTGGTGAGCTGGAATATAACTCCAGTAGAGGATTTACAATGAAATCCCCTCTTCCATAACTCACTGCTCTGAACATCTTGGTTCGCAGATGAAACCTGCTGCTTCCCTTGCTGATCCTGCCACTGTTGCCATGAAAGAATTTAGTCTGTACACTTTAAGCTCACTGCTTCTTTTCTTTTGTCTTATGCCAAAAGCTCGTGTTCAGTGGAAAAAACAGCTTGAATGGTATATCTGAGGAGTACATATTTATGATAGCAAATACCACAGTACAGTAATATAAACTTCCACTGATGCAAGAAGCAATGCAGTCCCGCAGTATTTGTATTAGTGAGATGTAACGAAGAGCGTAATCAGAGGTGCAGAAGAGTCTCCTTCAACTAGTTCCGTATGTGAGTAGCCTGGTGTGGTGCTTACACAGTCCAGCAAGGAAGACTTCACCTTTTTTTAATCTGGGCTGAGTTGTACCTTGTTGTAAAGCTGTAAGTATCAGCACTGCATGTCTTGGCTTTATGCCATAATATTACTCAGGTATTTTTTTCTAATGAATTCAGAATACAGGGTATGCAAGTTGGATAGATAGAACGGTTTCTTCCTTCATTTGTCTCTCTACACTAATGATTTACATGTTGTAGATCATCATGGCTCAATAACTGTCCGTCTATAGTTCTGCTATGAAAATAGCTTTTCCTCGTGCCTCAACTCACTGCACTAATTTAGTTCTATTCCACTTTTTGAAATAGTACTATGATGGGTGTGTCATCCAGATGGATTTATTCAAGCACAGTATGAAAATAACCATTACAGAAATAGGCACGGTATCTCAAATCACTGTGTAAAACTTGACAGAGATACAACACTGTGGCATAATATAACTTAATAAAATCATATTTACTGTTCTGTATTCGGTAAAGTCCTCTTATTTAGGATTGGAATGAAAATATAATTTAGTACTTCTGAGTTTGGATGAAAAGTGAAGCCAAGACTTTTTTTAGTGGAAAGTAAAATATATTAAAGATCCTTAGGACTTCCAGATCCCAGCATATGAAGTTCCCATAAAGTTCCAAACATATATTATACCTTCATTTCTTGTCATAAGTTGCCACACAGTGTTTCTGCTCCTTTGGTGGGAGCTGTGTAAAATCTTTAAAATCCTTTAAGATCAATAGGACTACATCAGAGTGTTTGTTACTGTTTATTGATTGCCTCTAGTTTATCTTGTTCCTGTCCTACTTGAGATTATATTTCCAGCTGTTTCCACACTTGTTAGGTAAATTATATATTTGATATTAACAAGAATTACTAATACAGAATTACAATAAAGTGTTCTTGAGACTTCACTTCTAAATGTTTTAAATTAAAATGCCTTTTGTTTTCCTTTTTTTTTTTTTTAATTTGGTATGACTAGATTTGAAACAAGTTTTTTTGAAACTTTATTTTGAGGAATTAGATTGCTATATTTATTTCTTTACATGTCACCTTTGGAAGAAGTACGATAATTAGCAAGAGTAGTTGAATCTGTGCAGGCAAATGGTTTGTGTCATCTATTGTGCTGTGTGAAAATGTTGCTGAAAGCCTTATTACCAATCAGATAATACCAGTAGTTAGAAATTAACATTTGATTTTAATGCAGAGTTGTCCTTTTAAACATATCGTAGAAGAGAGAAGTATATAGGGGGTATAGAGGAGAGTATGTGTAAGGTTTGATGTTTATTTTGATACTTTTTTTTTTGGATTTAGTTTACATTTGCTAAAATTGCCCTTTTGGGTAAGATGAGGTACTTGGTTTTGTTTTGCAGACCTAAACCTTAACTTTTTCCTTTTTTTTTTTTTTTTTTTTGGTCAAGTATAACCTAGACATGAGGAACTAAGATCTAAGTTTAATTATTTGAAACAATTTTCATGCAGACCAGAACTAAGCTAAATTATTGTCTCCTTGTGTAGGTACTCTTTTGGTACAAAAATCTTGACAGATTTTACCAACAGAATTACTAAAGTAATTATCACCCTGAAGACTTGGTGAAAAAAGCTAGTAATATAAATATAGACTGAATTTTAGAATATCACTTTGGCCTTAATGAGCTGATAAACCAGCTGCATGTGTATCACTCACTGCTCTCTCATATTGTTGCTGATGTCATGTTAGCAGTAAGATAATGCTAGTATCCAGCTTGTTTTTTGACTTTTTTTTCCCCCTTTTTATATCTTATTTCCCACAGCGATTCTTGTAGGCATATTTTGGCAACCTTGGCTCGTGCTTCTTGGAAAGCTGCTGCATCTTTCTGTCTGTCCTTTTTCAGGCAACAACACCATGGCTGTTTTATGACTCTGTGGGGTTTTAATGTTTGAAAACCAACAACATGGCCTCTGCTAAATCGAATTAGCCCAGCTGTAGTCTATTCTGGCTGTTGATCTGAAAGCTGAAGTCATTCAGTCTGAGATTCCCAGCCAGTAGCACAATACATTGTACTGTTTCAGTAGTAATGAAATTCCCCTACAGTATATACTGATGCTTGTTTTTGATATGGAATATGTCTGATGTTCAGAGTTATATTAACAAAATATTTGAAGGCCAGGGAGATTGCTCTTGTGATGGAGTTCTTCTCTGATGTTGTTATCATTAAAGCCCACTGAAAATGTTCTGTTTCAACTGGGTTCGGAAAGCTGAGTTCTGAGAAATTTATGGAGGATAAATTTGACTTTGCAGTTTCAGCGGAAAACAGAAAAATCTTTGTATGTGAATGCTGCTGTGGTGCCTCATGGGAATTTTAAGTCAACTGTACCCTGTAAATCTGTGTGTTCAGTGCCCTGGCTTTCCTGTGCATCCCACAGTGCCCATAATTGCTGATTCCAGTAGTCCCAGCAAAAAGAGGAACTACGAACATGCGTGAAGATGTAATCTGTTCTGTCAGTTTTATTCTGTCTTTCTCACTGCAGTGTCTACTTTTTTTTCCAGCAGTGCATTCATTAATGTGACTAACACCTGTCACAGTGTTCTTCCTGCTTTTTGTTCCAACAGAGAAAATCCTGTGTACAGCGCAAGTCTTCAGATTCTTTTTGGGTAGAGTTTGCTTTGTTGTTTTAAATGTATAAACTGTGACTTACAGCATTAGGAAAATAAGGTTGAAGTACATCCGTCAGATGCAATGGCAGGCGGTGGAGTTTTTCATTGCTCCTCATTCCAGTGAGAGCTGCTGCCATGGTTTGGACTAGCTCTTGCAAAAATTTCTGCCTCCTGCAGTACCCTTCCCATGATGGTGTAAAGGCCTTCAGTGCTCAAGTGGAGCAATTGGCTGTCATTTGGGGAATTTAAATGATATGTGCTGAAAACATATAGGCCATGCAGTGTCCTGAAAATAAGAACTGAGACTTTTTTCTGATATCTGAAGTTCTGTGGAAGTCCATGTAGATGAGTCAAAACATGATATATGTATGATAATTTGTGATGCTGAGGAAGTATGCTGCATCTTGCTCTACTGGAAGACTTCTCATTAAGAGGAGTGTGGGCAAATTATGCGCTTGAAACACCAGGCTGCATTTCTGAATTGTTATTTTATTTTTTTGTTTGCAGCCTGAAATACCTAGTGTTTTGGGAGAGGGTTAAAGAATTTCGTTAGTGGAGGAGCAAGGTGAGGCACTTTTTCACGTAACCAGAACAATGTTTGTGCTTCATTGCATTTCTCTGCCATGTTACCTGTTTTAATGCACTTACAAAACAACTTCTATGCTTCATTTGAAAAATGATGCATGAAATTTGTCTAGAAAAGTGGCCTGATTCTGTGGCAAGCTCCATGTTGTTACAAGGATCCATTTTTATGGAGCTCACAGTAAAATTAAGATTTAAATAGACCTCTCTACCTGTTACTCAAATGCAGTAGTATCTGTGGTGATGGCAGGAGTAGCTACATTGCACAACGTTGGCACAAAAATAGAAGAACACTGTCTTCACTGCAGCCCCAGGTTGAATTTCAGGGTCACTGAAGTTAGCCAGCAGACTGGTTTGCATCTCTGTACTTGCCCTGTACATTATCTGCCAGGGCTTTTCAGGGACCTGAATATATTTTCTGAATATCCTAAAAGTTGGCAAATTTAGCAGTGCAGAGTCACCTAGGCCCACTTCTGGTTGCAGGACTAAGTACAGAGACAGAAATGGAAATACCTTTTTCTTATTTCTTTATTTCCTTTTGTACAGCATTTTTATTTTCCATTTCAGATTGTGTGCACACATACTAACTAGGCTTATTGTGTGATCTGAAGATTTCACAAAATTGGATGCCACAGGTGCCCCCGTGGCCCTACGGAAGATTAAACTCCTTGTGAGCAGATGTTTGGAAGATGGGGAGGCTGGAGAAAACAGGGAAATCATGTACAACACTTTCCCACCTGGAGGAACTGTGGCCATGCCTGTTCACCTTTCAAAAACATTCATCCTCTTGCTTTGCTGTCTCCCTGCTGTCAATCTAGAGAGTGTCTCAAACTTCATTTGCGCTCCTTTCACACAGAGTTTGCTTATCAGTCTGAAAGGCGACTGTCTGATCTTTCCTTTTGCATGCGTTCACTTTTAAGATCTTCCCTTTCTTATGTAAAAAAGGCAATTAGAGTCGTATCTGTTTATTTTAAACAAAATGGCTGTTAATTAGCGTGATCAAAAACCCTGCCATTGTAGACTATGGGTTTCACTTTGTAGTTGCACTAAATTGCGTACAGTTTGGTGCCAGCTGACATGATAGCAACACAGAGTCTAGTTTTTTTTTTTAACTTAATGAACAAACAGATTTATGACGCTGTGTTATCTTCTGGTTTAGATCTATAGGTTCTGAATGCATTATTTAGAGTTCTTGTTTCTTAATGACTAATGTCATGTTGTTACCTATTAAGAGTGCTTTAACTTACTGAAGAAGTTTCCCTCTCTTTTGTATCTCATTTTTTCCATTTTCCGTCATTTTTTGATGGCTTAATTAAACAGTACGTTTGCGGCACGCAGAACAGTTGAGATGTAGTTTCTAGTCTCATTCAGATGCTTCATCACTAACTTTGTAATGCTGTTGTCCTGATGAAGAGACTGGATATTCTGTCATTCTTTAAAATGAGAGTAAGAGCAGGTCCTTATTTTTTTCCCTGCCTCCATTACTGCCTGCTATTCATTTATGTCTGGAAAAAGATCCTCGCAACAACACATCAGTGCATTCTTACTGAGTTTTGAAAAGAAGCAGCATACAATAATTGGTGATAAGCTATGAGAGTTTGACTCTCTACCATGTCAAGTCTTGTCGCTAGACCTACCAACTTAATGTGAATGACAGCTTGTCCTTGTAAATGAAAAGACATTTTAATAATGAGAATAAATGAGAATTTTGAGTGCCTTCTTTTTTATCGTTATGATTATTGTATTTGGAGGGAAGGTGCTCATTTCAGACATTTTAAAGGTCTGTGTTTTACCTTCTATGTGCCAGCTTCTAATTGCCATTAAAACAATGACTAAAACTAGCAGAAATGTAGAGTTGGATGTTCCTCAGAAGGTCATTTACTCTTTCATCCTTGGAGAACTGGGAACTGCAGGATGATTTCCAGAACTTACTTTCACTTGAATGCACATATCCCAACCACTCATATTCCTGCTGCTTCCTTAGCTAGCCATTTTGTTGTTAACTTTTCTATATGCTGATGTAAGGCCTAATTGACCCAATATTTCTAAGCATAGCTGATTATTCAGCTATGTCATTTCTCTGCCTTTTTATCGGTTGGTCACTATTGAAAGGTTCAAGTGAAATCTTTATTTGCATAGAGAAAATAGAAAGTGAAGTCAAGTCATAAACAAAGTCAGTGAGCCAGCATAAATTTGTTTAAAACAAAGTGTGATTATTTTATGGGTTTTGCTTTCATTTAAAACTTTGCATTGGGTGTAATTCTTCGTTGCGATTCTCCAACTACATGTTTAGTTTAAATAGATAGGACAGTACAGTTGATTGTACTTCTGTATTAAACCATATGCAATTCTATATAAAAATACTGCAGAAAATTTAATTGCTATAACAGAAGACTAGAATAATAATATTCTGATTGTTCCATGGAATAGAAAGTCTGTATAGACTTATGGGAAGGAAAAAAGACTGAAGAAAGTCAATATGAAAACAGATTGAAAAAACTAGAAGTTCTAATGATGCTCTGATAGATTCAGATATTTGTAATTGTTGCACTTTTAATTTCCAAATTAAGCAGAAGTGAAAGAAATTTGAAATTCCCAGTGGTAAAGGATTTTCATAAAGTTTTTTGCTTTGATCTGTCAGAATGTTATATTTAAATAAAGTAAAGGGTTGCTTTGCCATTTTAACACTATAAAATCTGACAAAACTTCAGGTAAAAGAAATTTTGAAGTCGTAACTTTAAGTAACAGAGCTTTTGGGAACTAAAGATTCAAGTGGGATTTTTTGAGGGCCTTATCAAGAGTTTTTCTGTGTTTTTCAAAATGAACTGTTACAAAAGCCGGTATACTCATTGAAAACGTTCAATTTAGATGAAACAACAGTTTCGAGTGTAAATATTATTTGGACATTTTTGAGTAGATCTACTTTTGTTCTGGAGAGTAGAAGGATAGGAAACATAATAAAGGTAAACAAAATAAATGATTCAGTGGAGAATAGAAGTCGAGAACTTGGGTCTATTTCATCCTTGATTCAAGAACAAGGAACCAGTCAGTGAAAATGACAAGAAAAAACCTTGGGTAAAATATGAATAGTGGACACTAAATGCAAATATCTTGTGGTGCTTATTATTGAAATTTATTTTCATAAAAATGAAAATTAGCAGATTAAGCTTTTATATGAAAGACTGAAGATAAATCAGATGCGGTTTTTGTCCCTTTATTTTATCCTTTATTCTTCAGAACATGTACTAGTTCAGAAGTGTTTGTGAAAAAAAGTCTCCTATGGCAAGTTATTTTCTAATTGTTCAGTTCCAAGAATTTGTCACCTTTTGATGAAATGGTTGATATTAGCAGTTGTTCATCCTATGAGTTAACTGGACTACTGTACTATTACAGATTGTATAGGGGTATAAAATTTATGCACTTGGTATTTTTCATGTACTAGTTAATTTACATGCATTTTACGTTTAATTACCATATATAATATTTTTTCTGTAGATGTGATAGAAATGGGGCTTTGATCCATCCGAGTGCTTCAGCAGATGCTTAACCTTAAGCACATAAATAATCCCATTGTTTTCAGTGTCTTTAATCTGTACCCTTAAGTGCTTTGTTGGATTGTGGCCTAGTATAATTATATGTTTGCAATAACAGTTGCTTATTAAAAGCAGTTGTTAGATCTCAAAAATAATATAAAAGAAATAACATGAAAAAATGTGTTTTAGACAGTATTGCAAAAATACATAAAAACTGTTTTAAAATCTTTACTTGCCTGTCATTGCATATTGCAGATTCTGCCTTTTGAAAAGCTTCATTAATATATAAAGTCAAAACCAAGCTATATTAAGCAAGATTCCACAGATATTTTTATAAAAATTCAGTAATTTCTTAGAAAGTTTTATTCATCTTGAATACTGTAATGAAACTACCATATTTTGTTCAATGGTTTTCTTACATACCAAGTTAGAAAGGTTATCATTATCTGTTACTTTCTACTGGACTTTGGTTCTATTTTAAATAAGATCAATGGACTAAAAATAATGTTCAAATGTTAGACTTACTACTCTTTTATTTCAGTGTTTCGTCTATTTATTTAGGTAGTACCTTTTGTATTTCCTCTCTCTTTTTGTTCCTGGGTCTGTCCTGCAGTATTCCATCCTGTGTAAAGCATGATTTATTTCCTTTAACCCAAAGCAAACATTAAAGACCAGAGGTTTAAACATTGTATTATGCTATGATAAGATATTCTAATGAGTTGTGAGTGATCTGATTCACCCAGCTGCCACTCAACCTGTATTTCACAGGTGCTTGCTGTAAGAGTGCATAGATTTCTAGTTTACAAATGCTCTCAAGTTTTAGGGTTGATAGAAATGGAGGTACATGAGGTTTCCACTTGCAAGTTGAGGAAGTCTCTTGCAAGGGTAAAATGCTGCCTCGCCATCCAGGAGTTACACCTGCGGCTGTATCCCAGTATCTCCCCTCTCCGTAAAATAATTTACTGATTACCTGAGGTACCTTATCCTCTGAAATATATATTCCTGGAAGCCCAGGAGAGGCCATGATAGTAGTCATGGAAAAGCAATTTTCCCCAGTCTTTTGTGGTTCTGAGTCAATGCCTAGGCAGCTTTTACGGTGAATTGTCCCTTCAACTGTTGCAGCACAAGCATCTTGTCTGGAGGGCCGGCCAAATGTTTGCAGTGTATTTCCAGTTAATGGGAGCATGAATTAGTGAGCAGAATCATCCAGCAGCATCTAAAGGGTAAAACTAATGTGAAATGATCTGTAAATATCACTGTTTTGTGCGGTAAAAAGGAGGACACCGTCATCCAAACTTAAGATATCCAGCAGTATTTAGTGGACACAACACTTAACCAAATAAATTCAGGATAAGTTTCCTTACATAGTGTTGCAGTTCTGCTGTGTGTTTGACTTGGCAGTATGCACACTTGAAACTGTTTGTTTTCCGATGAGCGTGTGGCCCCATGATTTAATGTACCTGACGTAGGAAATGCCACGCACAGCTCCCAACTAAACGGCCTTGCACGGAGATGCAGCGCTGTCCAGAAGAGGTGGAAATGCAGCTGAAGATGGCAAGAGAAAGAGGATCCCGTCTGGCTGGAGTAGCCCAGCGGTCTCCTCCCTCCGCCCGCTCGGCAAGTACCAATTTCCCCCCAGAAATTAGTTCATTAGTGTGTATTGCTATTCATGCAGGAAGGTGTGCGATGCCTTGCGGCTCTATGTATTTGAGTAGGAAATGTCACCTCGTATCAGATTTGCAATACTCCCAGCTCGCGCTGGCCCAGGGCACCACGTCTCTTGAGATCCTCCGTAATGCGCAGTGACTGCCTCGCTGCAGCTGGAGCAAGCCTTCGCCACGCTCAAGGAGAGCACAACGGTTGCCACCTTATGCAGCGTGGAGAAATGACGAGTTTGGGGAAGGTCACAGCTCGGCTGCCTCTTCCGATCGGAGCCACGGGCGATGGGCGACGGCCGTGGCTGCAGGCTGTGGCGAAATGCGTTTACGGCGATGCAGGGAATTTTTTGCAGGGACCAGTTGCAACGAGACTGAAAAATGTAACGCCCCATAAGCCACTTAATACCGTCTCCGTCCGTAGCTGCCCGCGTGCCACCTTACAGCCAGCCGTAACGCTGTTAAGTTGCTCCGTGTCCAAGTGGAAGGGGAGGATTAAGCATGCTGCGTGCAGAACTTCTTGCCTGTTACCCAGCCTGTGAGATGTGTTTTGTTTTATTTTCTCCCTTTCTTTTGAAAGGTACAAAGTACAGTGACAGAAACTATCATCCGCAATTGGACGCGCTTTCATCCAGATTTGTTAAGGATTTACTCTGCGCATTTGTAGCATTTAGTTGCCATGGCAATGACCTGGGTGCGAGAGGGAACAGCCTTTAGGTTGGACCTCAAATTCTCCTTCCATTTCCATTTAATTTGATTTGACTGCGAAATGTCACTTCCATCGCATTGATTAAGCTTCCTTGCGGCCAGCAGCTCTGTTAGAAAGGTTAAGGGGCAGGCCGGGGGCCGTCGTTTCCCCCTCCCCGTCCTCCCCTTTTCTGTTATCAATACAGCCGGAGTGGGGGCTTGTTTCAGAGGGAAAATAAGGTTTCACCCCACAGTGCTCCACAGTAATAGCAAAACTAATGCAGCAAGAGTTCAGAGCTGTGCTAACCTATGCTTCCTCATATGATTCTGTAGTCCTTAAAAAAAAGGGGGGATTTGTGATTTGTCTCATCCTGACATATGCCCCCCTCCTCCCCCCAGTGTAAATAAAAATGAGCGGATGCTCTGACATCCGCAACTGCGTTTGGAGGAAGAGAGCCATCTCTCTTTCAAAATCACTTTTCAAACAGCTTTTTCAGTGCCTTGGGATGAGAGGCTCTGAAGAAGGCATGGGCCAAAGTCAGGATCGTTTCTACGCACCGCTTTATTAATGGCAAGCAAAATAAAAGCACTGCTGTGGTATTCTTCGGTAACTAGCAAATGCATTTTAACTTTGAAAGCAATACTGTGCGTCTGCAGGATACACAGGTAGGATGACTGTGCTGTGGCTAACAAGGCTTCCCCCTCTCGGTGCCCTGAGACCTCTGCTCTGTGCAGTGTGGGCTGCCAGGGACCCGGATAAATCAGATCTGTTCATTTAGGTATTACAGAATGTAGGATACCTCTTCTGTGCACATCTTTAGAAATTCAGTTTTGTAAATCCAGGGACACAAATCATACCAACCAGCTAGCTGTTTTTGCTGTAAACCAGGTTTTTGGCCACATGTTTCAGTATCAGTTAAAATAACATCTTGAAATTTGCATGTTGCGTATTGGCTGAAGTTAAGTTTTCTCCTGGATGGTCTGGTCAAAACTTAAGAGTCTTACAGTTAACTTTTCAAAAATATGTTAGATGTTCATTCTGAAAACAGTGAGAAACTTTGTTTTGATCTTACCTGTCCTAAGTAATAATTCTGTCACTGAATTTCTGAGTTTGCTTAGTTTAGGGGTTGGAGGGAAATTAAAAAATGAATAAATCAGAAATACTAAAGCAGCTTGGTAGGAAGGGAAGAATATAATGAACGCTCATTAAAGCAGACAAATGAAGAACAGCAAGTAGGTTGGTGAGGCAGAGGCCCGAAAGGTCAAAGGAGAGAAAATGTTTGTCCAGCCACAGGGTAAACGATGCAAGGAAAAACTGAAAAACCAAAGTACTATGCATGGCTTAAAAGGCTTTGCAGTTGAAGGACTGTTTTTCTTCCTTCCCTGAACTGAGCTTCCAATTAAATCCCTTTCTTTCTGGAAAGGAGTGTGAAGTAAGCTCCAGTGCTGGAGCCTGTGTCCTGGCTGGCGTGGTGCAATATGCAGTGTGCAAGTCGCACATACTTCAGGAAGGTGGAATATAATACTTCATTTCTGCTTCTTACTTCTGCTCTCCTCCTTAGGGCATGCCACATCTAACACCAGGGCCATGCTGTCCCATATACGAGACGTGTCCCCTTTGGGCTGAACAGTGGGCAAATACCCGCAAGGGCGCTGCTCTTCTCCGGCAGCAGATCCCCGCTGGGGAGGGTAGATGCACGGGGGTCTGATCTGGAAGAAGGGCTTCGGGAGGAAAATACTTCCTTGGATGCCCATGCGTCTCCCAGAGGAGGGATAGGGCTTGAATGGCAGCCTTGAAGCTGAGGGCTTCGTTGGCAATGGAGGCGAAGGAGCAAGTGACCTGGCTGTGAGCTCTCACTCAGTTGTCTGAACTACGTGTACAGCGCGTGTGGAGTGCCCACCAGGGGAGGGATACAAGCCCACACAGTGGGTGCATCACCCACTGGTCCTTTCTCAGAGCACCATTTCTCTTGATTGCCTTCTCCTTTCACATCTGGAAAGTTGCTTGGATAACTAATGGAAACCAGAGTGAGAGGGGAGAAAATTAAGAAGGAGAGAGAAAAGGAAGCAACTTCCTTCATCAAAGAACAAGCTAAAAAAATAACTTTAAGCTGCAATAATTCAGAGCAATCCAGCTGGTGGCCTGCAGGGTGATTTTGTCTAATCCACTTGCTTTTCTGCTGTGGCCTTGCCTTGGGACTGTAGGTAGAGGAGAAAAGCCGGATGTGAAATCCAGCAGCTGATGAACATTTGTGCTTAGCTGTACAAATTGTCACTGTACCCACAGAGGGAGAAGTTTGGCATTATATGAGCCTCAACAGTGGCCCATGGAGGTGCCCAAAAATCAGGATCCTGTTCACAATGTGTGTGTGTGTGTGTGTGTGTGTGTGTGTGTGTGTGTGTGTGTAAGTGAGTGATTTTGACAAGCTGTACTATCACTTTCTCAACTTGCTTGGTCCATTGCTTGGAAAGGACATCAGCGTTAGAGGAAGGTGATCAATTTTCTGTTTGAATAGGATGCTAATATTTACAGAGTATAAATATAGATACTGTAGACTCCCACAAAATGTGAATTCTTCTGCAGGAATGTTTCAGAAGCACTAAAACTTTCAAAATCACTTAAATTTGGCGATATAGAAAGTGTGGGACCATGGAGGAAATGTCAGGTTAAGAAATAAGACTTCATTTCTCCTTTTCTGTATGGTTTACTTTTTTGTTCTTTAATATGTGTCATGATACTTGGTTTCATATGCAAAAGCACTTTGAGACCCTTAGAGGTAAATGGCTGGTATTGTTAATTTTCGTTATTTATGAAGTACTTTTTGAGGAAAGTAGATTTAACACTAAATATTGAATTTGGGGCTTTCTCTTCTTAGCTGTTTTGCCACGTGGTAGGAGTATTAGCTTTGTGAGCTCTAAGCCATATTCTGTGGCAGAGACTGGAGAATAACAGACAGCTTCTTTCAGATGTCTTCGGTGTCATCCTCTCAGTTTTAAGGAGTATAAAAAAAAATTGAAGGAGGTGCAGAAAGTTAAAAGCCAAATTCTGAAAATCCCTTTTCACACAATATTCCAATTCTTTGCTTGAAAAAGAGACATCTTGTCAGTGTGCCCTTTCAGACAACAAAGGGATTTATTTGGGTGAAACGTGTGTATGTATCTGTGGGTGTAAACCTTGTGCCGTCCGCACTGCCGTTGTGTTACCAAAAGCTTGTTTGAGCAATCAAGATCTTTCAGTCCACGAAGGAGCTGCTGCATCTCCTCACCTCCCTGAGTACCTTGTGCAGTGCCCTTAGGGTCCTTGGTGATACTCGTGGCAGCAGTGGAGCTGAACTGATGTTTTTCTACCTTGAAGTGCATCATTTTATTTTGAGTATTTATTTTGCACCATCAGTGAAAGACACTACCCCACCTTGGTGAAGCATATTTGTCATATTTAGCTGCTGAAGCAGACTGTTTAATTCCATTGCACAACGCGAACATGATTCAGCAGCTCCAGCTCCAACCCATTTTGGTTTTCTTAGCAGGAGCTGCATATTGGCATTTCTCCCGTAGAATCGTTTCTTACTGTTTTCTCTCAGGCAAAAACAGAAAGAAAGAAGATTAAAAAGAAGAAGTAGATAGATTTGAAAGAGGATCACTATCTTTAAAATCTGTTGAGACCTCCTTGAGAGTGTTAACAGTCCTGTGTCACCCATGCCAAAGTCATGCTGCAGTTTTCAGAGCTTTTTATACCCCCACCGTATAAACACTCTCTATTTCTTCTTGTGTTTGCTGCTTAAAGGAAACAGTTCATAGTAGGTTCTGCCTATTTACCTGTCCTTTTTTAAATTAAATAATTACTGTGAAACATTCAAGTATTCATGCCATGGTATGCTGTTAGTACCTTTGTTTTGTATGGCTTTTACTGCTTCTCAAAGCAGTTGTACGGAGGAAGTTTGAGCCAGGTTCACAGAAATTTCCAAAGTAATTAAGAGTTATAAATAAAACCGAATCCATTGCTATTTGGGGGGAAAGCTGCAGAACCCTTCAGTCTTTTGTTCTAGGTCAGCCCCAAAATAAATACATGCTGTGAGTTTTTCACCTTAAGCTTTTAGTTCCCATCAAACCTCAAACTTAGCAAAGAGATTAGAAAAAACTTATGGACTGAAGAATCAGTTCCTTGCAGATATGAATCATGCATGGGTGTCTTGGCTATGATTATCATGTGAGTATGATAAATTTTGGAGTCTTAAACTGAACACACTTGTCCACTGTGCCTGTGAGACTAAGCAGGAAAAAGGATACATTTTTCAAATGTCGGAAGTGCTACTTTCAGAGAAAAATATTTTACCTGCAGTCTCTTAATTCAGATTGTCAACTTCATTCAGATTTTGAGATGCAGGAGGAGTACTGGGGTTTTGGGGCACCAAGCCAATGTAAATACTAAAAATAAGAGGAAATCATAGAGCTGTTTTCTTATTGTTAATATCATAATGCATCTTTGTTGGGTTTCCTCTCTGCAGGACTCTGCTGGCTGCAGTAGGTCTGTTTACCTCTGTTTCCTCTTATAAACATAACTCCAAAGGCCCCATTCTGCAGGGCTGCTTCAACAAGCTCTACTGAAGACTGAAAATTTTTGCATAGAAGTGGACAGATTTGTGAGTGACCGATAAACTTAATTCCCAGTGACAATGGGAAAAATTAAGCATTTAGAGAGATGAGATTTGGGGTGGGGGTGAGGGGACGTTTATAGTGGTAGTCTATAATGTGAGTCTTTAATGTCTGAAGGATTTGAGCCTGTGTTTATAAAGAACCCTTTTTACTTTGCCCCCATTTTGAAGCCGTTATTTTCCTCTCTGCTTGCAAAGATCTTAAAAAGATCTCCAGTCTTTGTATTTGAGATTGCTTTTGTTCAGAGTTGTCCAGTGCTTTCTCCCCTTTTATTTTTTTACACTATTTGGTTTACTGTGTGTTAACATATAGACTGGCTTCAGTGTGCACATTGTGGGCTTTAGTGTAAAAATCTAATGGGTGAAATTGTGCATATCCTCCTATTTTGGCCTTTGTTTTTACTCTGTGAAGGAACCAGCAAAGGGAAAATGCTGTTACTAAACATATAAATAAATCATGAAGTGGTAGTTTCATAATCAGTTTAGCAGATCTTATTCCAGTGGATATATAATATTATATGTTTGTATGTGAAAACAAAGAGAAAGTAAAAACAAAATTATATTTATCATCAATTTTATTAATTACAAAAAACTAGTTCACAAATACACAGGAGTACTATCTTCAGCAAATCCTTTGTCTTCTTGTTTGTTTAATAAATTAGATGGATGCACTGAACAGCATGCTGCTGGGGCAACATTAATTTTATTATAGAATAAAAAGTAGAACTATTAGTCTCTGTTTCTGGCATGTTTTTAAGCTATCTGACCTATTTTCTTCTCCTGCCCCCTTCACAATGCTTACCAAATTCCCATCTCCTATGCCTACCATAAAGCTCTCTTACAATTAAACCAGCTGATAGTCAGCCCTGGAGACATTACACAGTATCCTGGCAAATAGATAAGATATATTGTTTTATATATTTGTGCAACAGGGAGAGACAGCTTCATCACTTTAAGCAAGGGAATAATCTGTTTACACTAGAGAAATTGGCTCACTTGTATTTCTTTCTTTCTTTCAGTTGTGGAGATATTTTCAGGGTGCAACATGTACCTCGCAAAAACATCTAGATGTCTTGTCTAAAATTTGTTATATTTCAAGAGATGATTAAGCTGAGGAACTACAGTTCCCAGAATCCTCAAGAAGTGTATAATGCCTCATTTGGACTTCTAAAATTAAAGTGCAGTGTATGCGATTAATTTTTTGTTACTGCTTATATTCAAGGGTTGGACGTTTCTGGGCTACTTTTAAATGAAATTCCCTGCAAAAAAAAGCAAGCAAAAGAGAGAAGATCTGCCACTTCGTATTGCATTGTCACTGAAGACGAAAGGCAGGCCTTTAAGACTGAAGGAATATTTAATTAACAGTATAGGCATTGCAGGTCTTCAGAAGTCGTGAATCTGATGTCAAAAATCTGGCTCATGTCAAAAATTTTAGACATATGTCAAAAGTCACAAGTTGTCTTGTGACAACTCTACCTTTAACTGAGCATCTTCCCTGCTTCTCGTTTTCTGCAGTTAGGTAACTTTCCAGTTTTAGTACTTTCAAAGAGGTTTACATTATATAAGGTTTTATGTGTGAAAATAAAAAACTATCAACTGATCCAGTATTTAATATCGTACAACTTGGAATTCCCAGCGTGACCTTGACACATTATGTTTGGTAGAAAGGGGCATGTCTGCAGGGAAGTCAGGCCAGTCTGGAGGACAAGAAACTCAATGAATGTGTCCCTGAGCCCGAGTCGGCACGTGCTCCATTTCAAGTGGCCGGTGCGTGATGCTAAGGTTGCTGTGGGGACCAGTAGGGATTTTGGTCAGAGCAGAGCACCAGTCGGCACCTCTGTCGGCACCTTGAGCCGTGCAGGTGTTCGTATGGCTCGGGCTCCATGACTCAAGGTTTAGCCCGAGGAGGAGAAGTGTCTCCACAGCAGAGCTAGAAACGCAACCCTGGGGAGCTTGATACCCAGTTCAATGCCTTAACCAGTAGACTGTGCTGTTTCCTCATTTCAGTCGTCACCAACCCCTATTTCTCTATTTTTACCATAATTTTGAGTTTTTTTGTCACACACAAGCAAGGCCAGGGTGAAATACTTAAATACTGAGAGATGCTAGCTCTCAGGGATGACTCTGTTTTCATACTGAGCAAAAATACAATAATATTTTTACATGTCTGCTGTAATTTTCCTGTTGAAAACACTTTGTAAACATTGTCTTATTAATAGCCAGTAATACGTCTTTGGTGGATTTTTAACAGTAGTGGAGGGAACTGCTGTTGGAAGAACCTCACAGTGCATTGGGATCCTCCGTTGTCTCCTCCTCCGCCATCCCTTTGGTTAATACCTTCTTTCAAGGTGTGCCAATACAAGTCTTAATCTCTGTCACCAAAATACTGTGTCGTAGTGCATATTTCAGCCTAGCTAAGCTACGCAGGATGAATTTTCATTACAGTGCAAGGTGCTATTATTGTTGATGTACAGTAATAGCGATAATATTGATTTTTTCATTTATATTCTTGAGCTTTGTATATACCCTTTGGGTGGATGAAGAGTTTATGAAGAAAGGTTATATTTAAGAAAAATGGGTATCAGTGCTATGAGATTATACCCATGACAGATGGTTGTAACTAAAGCTCTGTCTTTGTGCTGAAAAGCTGAATGAAACTGTATTCAGATCCTGAAGTAATGTTGGCTTCATTTCAATGGGACTTTTGCCTGAGTAAGAGCAGGCTAAAAGCTCACTAATGATGCTAATTTTTTATATCAGTTTTTGAGTAGATTTAAAGAAAGAATTTACATTTTTTGATTTTAGATTGATAAAATTTCAACAGAAAATATGGAGAGGCTGTTTGTTGTTCAGTCAGGGAAATGTGTTTAACATTATGCTTTTACTCCCTTGTATGACGGGGAATAAAACAACACTGCTTTATTTAAGTTGGTCCCATGGAAAAACAAAACATCTTACTGGGAATCATGACAGATTTATTAAAGTAATTCTTTAGTTCCTAGTGTCAGAGTTGGTCGAGAACCTCAAAAATTCTTGAGGTTCAGTCTGAATGGTTATGTAAAAGTTCAGATGTTAACCTTAAGCAAATCCAAATATCTTTAGGCTGGAAATCTCTACAAGAACATATTTCCCCTTGACTTGTCTAATACAATGAGTTCAGCAAGGCTACACCCTGGGGAGTTTTGGCCCACCATGTAGTGTGTATGCATTAAGTGCTTACACTCAGCCATGAGGGTATTTTTAATTTCATTTTGAGAAACTAAACTGAGGGACTTCTCAAATGAAACCGTCAGGAAGACAAGGTTAATTCTGGCCGCTGTTTGTGGGAGTATGGTGCCTTCAAATACCAACACATTTTTTTTCAGTGGTGGCATTTGGAAGAATAAATGAAGTGTGACTCCCGGCATCTCTTTAGTTGCCCTGAAAATGGAATGTCAAACAGCATATAATCATCTTCCTTGTTTAAAGAAAGAAGAGCAAGTGAGAGACCTAGTTTTCTATTTGTGTCAGTTTTTGGATGTCTTAATATTCTATCTTGTCTAATTTTCCAGAGAGTGATAATAGAGTTCCTGTCAAATTAGAGGTTACAGACTTTTTAACCTCTGTCACAAAAAAACCCCTACATTAGTTGTTATTACTATGAATATAATCCAAATAAAAATTTAGTTTTTAATACTGTTATGCTGAAGGTTGCATTCCAAGCATATAATTTTATTCATTATAAATATTAAAAATATTCAGTCTGACATTAGCCTGCTTCTTTCCTCATTGCTTAAAAAGAAAGGCTGAATTTGATTTGGAGCAAATGCACAGCCTGTTGGTCTGGCGAGCAGAGGCTGAGCCTCAGCCCCCTGCACCATCGCAGCTGAGCAGGAATTACCGCTAGGCTGTGAAGTGGATTGCTCAGGTCTAGCTGGTGTGGCAGAGAGGTTATTTTCAGAGAGGCCAGCCCGACGTAACCATCTTCTAGGAGGGAGCAGGCACGAGCCGGAAGGGTGAATTAAAAGAGGTGCATGTGCCCCACATGGGGCTGTGCTGTGAGAGGAGCCCCATGCGGTAACGCTAGATTTGTATCTAGCCCAGGCTGGAAGTGGCGTTTTCCCTTCAGTGGAAGAAAAGCTGCTGTTGGAACGCGCTGGATTGCAGATGCCGGTGCGAAGGGTTTAGGTGACCCTGCCGTAAAGGGGTGCTATTCGGTTGAAGCTTGGGTGGAGTGAGCAGTGAATAGAAGTATCTCATTGCTGCCTGCTTTTGGTTGAAACTCCAAATTCCCCGGGACTTCTGCACCGAACTGTGTAGTGCCCAGTGTTCACAAAGATGCAAATCCAAGACTGTGTTTTTTGGTTTTGTTTTAAATCAGGTGTGTGTCACATGCTTTGGTTTTGTAATGAGAGTTTTTGCACTGCCCTAATTAATACAGTGTGCCTATCCTGGACCCTTGAAGTAAGTGGGAGTTCTGCCACCAATTTAAATGGGAGAAGGATTTGAGCCAATTTGAACAGAAGTTTTCACTTATCTTAGTGCCTAATCTTCTTTTTAAAGGGATGTGGGAGTATCAGCACCTCCTACGTAACGCTCAGCAGCATGCAGAAGTAGACTTGTCTGGTCACTTATGGAGGCCCATTTCAAACCAGTAGAGGTTATTCAGGTGAGTGACAGGGCTTTAAAAACAGATTTTAGCAATGTTAATTCAGAGTGCAAAATGACATTTAACCCTTCAGTGTGAATATTAACAGCTGAAGCAGGCCACAAAATGATTTATAAATCATAAGATTAAAAAAATCCTCTATTCATTTTCTTGATTTTGAGCTATCAAAGTTCACACTTTCAGGGATGGCTGCCTGTTTTTTTTTTTTTTTTTTTTTTTTTTTTTAATGCATGAGAGCTAGTAACTCAATTTCTGTGTTAAATTAGGCTGATATTCTCCAATAAGTAGGGCAGAACTTTAAGAGAAATGGCAATTACAAATCTCATGATAAAATCACAGAATATGGGAACACTAGGTCTATATAAATATGTTTCTTTGCAAGGCTTCATCCCCGGAGAAACATGCTTGTCTGACCTGTCCTACTGTCTCACTGAATGGGAAGGTGTAGCGCCTGAGTGCCTGACTAGATCTGGCAGATTTATCAGGAAGCTGGCAAAGTCTGACTGTTGTCTTAGGACCATATTGCAAAGACAAAGGCAAATCTGCTGTAAGGGAGCTGCACTTACCTGGAATACTGTCGAATATCTGTAAATTGGAGAAGGTTGAAAAGTCGTGTTCCTTTCATACTCTCTTCACTGACTGCGAAGGAGCCCATAAATACTGGCCTCCTCTACTCTGTCCCATGGTCCTTGTAGATTAACCTTGATTTTTCCCAAACTGACAGTGAAATTATGTGGTAGCTGTTGTTTACTACAAATGTCTCTTCGGTATCCGCAGAACATTCACCTAACAAAAGCCTGGTAGATAGTGGCATTAAAAGCTTTATATATTGTATTAGTTTTAGGGAAGGATTTTTGTCCTCCATTCCAAACGATACATTAAATGACATCATTGACAGGGTTTTACTTATTTTTAATTTAAAGGAAACCTCTTTCCCTTAGCTGTTCATTATCCAACCCGATAAGAATAAAGTATCCACAATTGGAAGTACGGCTGTGTGAAGAAAGAACTGAAAAAAAACATTTCCTCTGGTGCATCTCTGGCTGCCACTTATGCTAAAATAGATCGGCATTTTAGAAGATGACAGTATAGCTTTATTTATGAGTTTTAAAATAAAATTTAAAAGAAAATTATTTTATACATTCTTCGAAGCAAGTGCGGTGAGATTTTGAGTGGTAAGTTTTTGTTTTGTTCTGTTGCATAGAAGCCAGCTGGTTTGCTAGCTTGAGTGACCTCACATTCCTTAAATGTACTCATAAATCAAGCCAAGGCCATGCATTAAAAGCTCAGCTCTGACATTAATTCAAAGGAGGAAAGTTTTATACATTGTGGGAGAAGTACATAGCTGGACACCTAAGGCCAGATTTTTCAGTCCTTACTCACATTTAGTAAAACTGCATCATGCTGAGAGTCTCACAAAAGACATAGAAGTCAACTGGACTCTGTATTACTTAAGGTAAATACAGATTGAAGAAGTATGCCATTAAGAACCAATAGCTATTATAAGTACTTATTGTAACTAAGCAAACACATTAATACAAAGAAAACAAACATGATGACAATGAGATAATTATCTAATACTCAATTACTTGCAAGTGTCACTCTTGTGAATAAAGGTAGTTTGGTAACATGTTCAATGAGATGATGGAACATTTTGGTGTGATTTAGTAAAAGGGATGTAAATCATCAGGTTTGTATTAATAGGTTAGCATGCCATTATATTTTTGGAAAGCAGTGATGTTTCTGGGTCACACAGAGATTTTGGTGTCGACAATTATTTCAAGAACCTAAGAAATGATGAACGAAACTAGGTTGATTTTAGAAGCAGAAAGACGATGATAATCAGAAACATGAAAGTAAAAGCCTCTCTTTTCTAAACTCTTCTGCTTTTTCAGACTTTCTGGCTCCTTGGAAGATTAGTAGTGGTTAGCTTAGAAGCTACTTTAAATAATATTGATTATTGTTGTTTACAAAGAACTTGATACAAAAACCAGAACAACAAACTGAAAACTACTGTTTTTAAGAGTTTAAGACTATCTGCTTATCACTATGGTTGCTGAGTGAGCTAAACAAAGCCACTCACCTTTAGATTTGATAGTTTCAGAGTGATGTTAAGGCCAACTTAAGCATCAAAATTGAAGTCATCTTACTTAAAATATTGCTTGGCCTGTATCAAGATGTTATCATTTTTCTTTGCTTACTAAACACTTTCAACATTGTCTTTATCAAATGTCTTTCATAAAGTCACTCTCTGAATAATAGTTTCATATACGAAATAGAACATAGCTAAGCATATTTTAAGCAGTTAGAAATGTTATCTGTTCCTTCAGAAAAACGTGGTTTATTCCAGTAGCTGCAGTGTTCTTTCAGATGGATAATAAATTGGAAGATAAAATGTACCAGCAAAAATTAAATGAAGACAAATGAGTAACACTAATATTTAAATACATTATTGTTAAGAAAATTAATTCTGTAATACAGATTCTGAGCCAAGTTACTCTTTAGCTTAGTGTCTCTATATAAGATACTGTAATAGGAGCCACGTGATGGAGTAAGATCTTATTATGTCAAGTGCTACTCGGAAGTGCTGCTGTCTTAGGCCAGTTTGCACCACGATGGTGAAACTGGTTTAAAATGTCTTAGTACCAGATGTTTGTTTCTGTCTTTGCACCTCTATTACTTGTACTTTGACTTGTGCTATTACAACTGCTTGTGAGTCCACGTAAAGTCCATCCAGGAGCAATATCTTTTTAGAGTGGCCTCACCAGCAGAACTTACACAGTGTGACATTACAACATATTTCAAGTATTAAAAAAAATAAACAGACAGACTATAGAGAGCTAGAAAGAATGCATAAAAAAGTAATGTGATAACAGTAGTCGGCATGGGTTGCACCTGTATTAGCATTTTGGCTTGGAGCAGTAGTTTTGGATCAAATCTTCCCATTTGTCTTTACTTAGCCCGTGTTAGCTCAGTTTGAAGAACAGTTCTGATGCCTGTTGATCTGGACTTCTCTAGAGGCAAGTAAAACAGAAAGTCCTTTCCAGAAGCACAGCGCAGGTGCTTTGAGCACTAACCCAAAAGGGTCTGAACCAATGGTTGGTCCCTTGAAACAGCTTTGGATTATAGGCATGATGGGGACATTCAGTACATAAGATACAATTGAATTTAGTCCATAGTAGCCCTGAACCCCAAATAACATAGATATAGGGGCCACGGCATTATCCTCTACAGTCTACTGCTCTGCCTCTATTGCGCCCAATTACTTGCTAATGTAGATGTACTTATAATAGGCAGATATCTCAGTACACCAGCTGCCCTGCAGTCAATATATCCTTTGTAGACATCAAGGCAAGGAAGAGACTGGAGAAAAGATTTGCAGGAGGACAGTGAGATAGCCTTAATTAATATAATTTAGCTAATTAATCTTGATAGCATACTGGAGAGGAAAATATTATCACCCCATTAGACATGAAGGGAATTGGTGTAAGAGATGGCATGGCTTAACTGATTTGACATTGGCAGACTGGAATTAGAGCTAGGAGTTCTGCATGCCCAGCTCTCTACTTACTCTTCATTTTCTTACTAGCTTTTCTCAATGCTGGGCATAGGCCTTCTCTATTTATTTGCAACTTAATTCTTAAATGGATTTTAAAGTAGCTGTTAATAGCTTAGCTATGTCCATGTAAGACATCGCTTCCCTCGGTTCTCTTAGCTGCTTTCTTCTGAGTTTTTGTTTCTGCCTATGCCTCAATTTTTCACACCTTGTTTAGACTTGTGTTTACTGTAACTCTACTGTTTCAAGTTTCCTACCTCCTTAAGACCACAAAGCACTTCAAGAAAGGATTTCCATGTATTATATTTTGTTCTGAAAGCCTTATCTCATACAGACATATTTGCCATTTTCTTTTTTTTCTATATATATTAAAAAATGGTGTTTCAAAACTGCTATATATGCAGCATTCTGCTTCCATAGCTTGGGTTAAGATCTCTCTCTGAAACAGCACACAATAAAACATTTTGCCTAAGAAAAGTTAATAATGTGATAAATACTGATGCAGTGTTTCAACACACTTAATTATTTCTTTTTTTCATTGTTTGTCATCATTTTGTCAACTTTCCATATCATTCCCCACAATGCTTTGTGCTGGATTTTCTTTGAAAATTCCTTTCCCCTGAACTTACCATGAACTTGTCTGTAAAATATGGCCATAAAATGCCACCGACAAAGCAAAACAAAATCCTCTATTCACTAATAAAAGAACAACGCCCGGTCTTTCTCTCATCCCTCAATAAAATAAAAAATACAGAATTCATATGGAAAAAAAATTTTTGATGGCAAATATAAAGTAGAGCATGAAGCCTGAGTAGAAAACTGAAGTCATCAGTCATGAGGATCTAGTTTAAATAGTGTATATGTTTTGTGATTCATTTTATTTGTTCTCACTATACTGATGGCTATTTAGCTAGTAATCTAGTAATGCCAGAAGTGTTGGGATTAAACTTTGTGTGATTGAGGGGGAGGAGAAGGATTATGTTTCTCGAGATGTTCTGTGGGAGGAGAAGGGTTATGCATGTACCTTATGTAATGAGAGAAGAGGATGGAGAATTAGGATGTATACAAGGAGGAGGTGGGAGGATTATCTTTTGATGTAAAGGAGAGAGAACTGCAGCGGTTTTGATGCTTGTGGAAAACATCAGAAATATATTACTATCCCATATTTTTCTTATTTCTTGTGTTAGAGGAGGGATTCTCTTCTGATGTAGAAAAGACCTGGGTTGCAAAGGAGGTGAGAAGGAAGGAGGCGGTACGGGGAGACTGACCGGTGCTCTGCTTAGCTGTTAGCCAAAGGATTAGAACAGGGAGCTGGGAGGGGGGAGAGTTGTGACCTGACTCTGTCAGTTCCTCTGCACATTGATGAGTGGGAGTGAGCTGCCTGTACGGTCCTCTGCAGCAACCGGCGGAGAGGAGCGGATGGTGCAATGTTGGAGGTCTGGTCTAAGTCAGCATTGCTGCCAGCTTGGCTCCAGTAGCTTCTGCTGGTGGTCAGCCAGTGCTAAGGCAAGAACAAGCCTTGTCTGCACATCCTGCCCCTCGTCAAGCTTGTTACTTATGCTTCACATCCGTAGGTTGCAAGGCCCTTTGCAGGGCTGGATGAATGCAATTTGTGCCACTTTTAGAGATAGGCGTAGAGGGGAGAACTGAGGCACTGGGAGATCGAAAGCTTTGGATTAAAATAAAAGGGGCTCATATGGATTAGATGCCCAAGTAATCTCCAATAAGTCTGACGCACAGGAGGGAGGAGAGGTGAAATTGTGGGCAGCGGCCCTCCTCACACTTCTGGCCCTCCTCGCACACAGTTCATGGCGACTTTTGGAAGCTACCAGCATGGCCACAAGTGAAGCAGGAGCATGTGGGGAGCAGAGGACCCTGCATGGTGTGCTCTGCCCGTTGTACTGCACAGTGCGGTGGCCATTGGAGAAAGGACCTCAAAGAAAGATGTCTGCATTCAGTCATTACTGACACCACTGTTTCAGACTGGGGTTTTTGTGAGGCATCCTGGCTCCTGTCACTGCTCTTCTTTAGCATCTGTGTGTGCACCCTAAGCAAGGCAGGTCATGGGGCCATGCACTGGTGTGCTGCTCTCCATACCTCTATGCTTTTAGAGCTGGTGTAGTTTTGGCCCAGGCCAAATTGCATTTACTTCAACAGTACTTAGACATGATTTAGAAGTTATCATAGGCCAGACACTATTGCCAGTTGGCAGTTTTGACGTTTAACTTTTATTGGTGCGAGTGTTTTTTTGTCATTTGCTTTTCAGGCTAGAAGAAGATTCCTGGCCTGTTTTGCTACTAATATTGATGTAGCCAAATGGCTATACCTATGCTAATAAAATAAGCAGGACTAGGGGAGGGACTTCAGCACTTACATGTTGCTGTTTATGGCGTCTGTTGGCACGTTTTTGGCCCGTGGTAACTGGGTGGCATGCCAGACAATATCTGTGTGTCATTTTGCAGGTAGCAGCAACCAGAGACTTCCCACAAGGCAGAGTGGATTTTGTTCTGTTTGCAGGAGGAAGGAGCATGTAGCCACAAGGATGCAAATGTTTTGGTGCCACTTGCCCTCTGCACCAAAGAACAAGATCTGACCCATTTTTATAAAGGAAGATGTAGCCAGGGATTTGAGCCCGTCCCTATGGACTTCTGTCCTTCCTCTGCCCTTTCTGCTGCCTTACTGGTATGAGGAGTTGGGATTAATCCTTGGGGCTATCCAGCCAAGTTTGGGGAAGAGCTCAGTTCACTGTACTGTGAGAGTGAGTTTCCTTCTCCATGATAACTGCTGTTTCCTATTCTGACTCCAGGAAACCAAATCACAAGCAATGGGGAAATTGGCTATGTTTTTTGTTTTTTTATTCAGCCCCTGCTTCACCAGCCTAGCTCATTTCAAAGTACAAGGAAAGGCTGAAGCAAGTTCATCCCAAAAGAATTATGAAGTAACTTTCTACAATAAAGAATAAAGAAATTCTTTTTGTTTTTGAAAGATGTGACATGAGCTACTTTTTCCAAATGATTGAGTTGTCACCATTTAAAAGATTTTCAAAAAGGCAGTTGGAATAGGCTAAGAGCATCCACACAGAAAGTTGCTGTGGCTCAGCTGACATGTGGTAACCCGTTAAGCTTGGTAAGTTTGTCTCCCAGTCGCACCTGCAGGTGCTTCATAGATGCGTTTGTCCTGCCCATACTAACGTTCGTTTTCTGTAATATTGAGTTTACAGTTAGAACAGCTGAGTAAAGTAGGCAAAGGTAGTCTGAAAGATGATTCTCCCCAGGAACTAAGTAAAAATAAATAAAAACTTGGATGCTTTTGTATCTTCCGTATTTTTGCCAAATACTACTTAGATTATAATAATGCCTGATGATAATATTCAGCTGTTACATAGTGCTTTTGACTCACAGATTTCAAAGTACTTTATCAAAGCAGTAGGTTACTATTATTCCCATTTTTATCAGTGGAGAAATTACAACAAAAGTGGTTAAGATCACGCACTCAAACAAAGATCAAGCTGGAATAATATATGTGTACGTTTTTACTCTGGGTTACATTTGCTACCCACTGGATCCTAATGTCGTTCTTAGACGTGTGAAATTTTGAAGATTTCCTGATAAAGGACAAGGTTCAGGATGTGATAACTTCTTGGAGGAGCAGAGCTGAACCTAAAAATCTCTAAGATTCAGTGTTTAGTTGTAGATTCGCAGGGAAGAAGATGATTATTAGGCTTATCACCTTGTAAAATCTGTCCCCTCCTGTCCCCTGCATCAGTAAACCTGTATGTGGAAGTGTATGCCACGTGTGCGGTTGAACAGTTTCTCCTGTTCTCTTCTACTTGGCCCTATTATCTGTGTGTGAAGAGGGGATGGTGGAAGGATCTCAGTTTAGATCCATCCCCACTTCCTGACTTGGTCTAGATTATTTTAAAAAGTCTCCACAAGACTTTATATTGCTATTTGTGGGAGCGATACAGAGCCCTAAGAGACATATACATTATAAAAGGAAGTATTTTCAGTTATTTTCAGTGTTTGCAAGTATTTGATTTTAATTTTGGACCAGGAGTTGGGATGATATCTATTTTCTGCTTATAAACAGTTACTTAACGGTTGACAAGTTGTGAAAGATACCTATACATATTAAAGACTAGTGGAGTTTTTCCTATTGAATTTGGTAAGCACCGATGATCTTTTCTTAGAAGAAGTGAAATGATTTCTGGAGACTTGTCAAAAACAAATCAAATTTTAATGCATCATTTATGTAACTCAGAGAAGGTGTCATAAGTAGTCAGGTTCAAGGTGAGGTCAGTGATAGGACAAGGGTATGATGAAGCCTGCCATGCACATGTTAATGCCTGTATGTTTGCAGTAACTTAGTTTCCAATGCCATTGTTTTTTCCAGCATCATCATTTCCCTTTCCTCACCCACTATTGCAAAAAATAATAAAAAAACACAAAAGGTTTCAATATACAGTAGTTAATTACTATATTACAAGCTCTAATTAAATTCTTGGAGTCTCTACACAGTATGATGTCCATGCCAAGAGGGACATATCCTGTCCTTAAGTGAATACATGTTCTTGTCAAGTTAACTTATCTGCATTTTACTTACATGAAATATTCCTTGTCTCTTGCTTCTTGACACATGTGACTGATAAATGTTTTAAAGGCACAGTTAACATGGATATTTTTGTCATATGAAATGACAATGACTTCAATAATTCCCAGATTTTATTTTATATAAAGTGACATGTTATGTGATGGTAGACTTCCCAGACTTTAATGTAAGCCACACACTGGTAAGAATATATATTGCATCAGAACTTGATCTTTTTGTGATGCAAACCTACAGTTCTAATGTTTCAACCACAAACAAGTAGCTAAAACTAAAGAACGTTAAAGCACATCTTACAAATACCATGGACATTCAGAAAAGTCAGAGCTCATGTTCCTCTATTAGCTGTTCTTTTTTTTTTTTTTTTTTTTTTTTTAATATTTAATGAACAGGCATTTTTCTTGCTTTTGTGTAATCAAGTCATCTGAGAAGAGAGATATAGTGGAAAGATACCCAGATTGTTGTCAAGTCATTTGCAGTTTTAAATTAAGTGTTAAATAGAATTTCATGGATTCTTTGACACTTTTTATCACAGATCCTTGGGGTCATAGGTAAATTTCTAACTCATTTTTTTTAGGTGAAGAAAGATTTACCTCCATGTTATATCTTTACCTCCATGTTATATCTGTGGATGAATGTATCTTAAACTGCTGTACTTTTAAGAGAACTTTAGTATTCACAAACCAGTAATTTTGTTTTCACATTGAAATAAATGAGAACTATCGTTCTACTTAACCTTAGAGTGCCATTAGATCAGATGTCTCCAGGAATTATGTGTTTGTGTGTAGCTTAATGACAGTGAAATTTAGCTGAATGAGCTTTCTGTTGGCCTCATTATTCATCTGATAGTAAGCCTTTATATTATACCATGTCAACACTTACTCTGAATTTGGTCGTTATTCAACTTAGTACTTAAAACACCTCCCTAACTTTAAGGACTTCCATAAGCACGTATTCAAATGCTTAAAGCTAGGCACTTGCTAAATATATCTTTTTATGTTGTAGTTCAATAATAATGCAATATTTAACAAGTGTGTTACGCTGGCAGCAACCAGATGGACGCGTATGTATGATAGCTACATCTATATCATAATCTGCATCTTCATTTGGAAACACTACAAAGTCCTGCAAGCAGCTGAATATCAAGTCTTGATTATGCCCATGATAAGTGGGAAGAAACAGTTCATGCGCTTAGAGTAGTGTATCCCAGGCTTGGTTAAAAATGTAGCCATGTGCTTTGAAGCTGAAATTTAACTTTTAACGTGAGTTGTAAGTAAGCTTTGGACTGAAATTGCTGTTCAAAGCTGCCAGAAATTGCTTTGTTCATTTTATGATGGTGCGTAGTGCTGACAAAAGCATGAACGAGAACTTTGTACAATCTGTGGTTTGAGTTCTATTTATTTATTTATTTTACTAATTTTATCTTTCTTTTCTTGTGCTGATACCTGTGCAGATTTTTTGGTTTAAAACTTTTTTTCCATATGATCAGTTCAGAACAGACAAGTTCTACCTCTGAAGTGAATATTAATAAGAATATTACATTACAAAATACATTACATTACTGGCTTATGACAGTAGGCCAAATAGACTTACCTTACTAACGTGAATAGACAAGTGGCAGATGTGTCATGAGCAAGTGAAACGGAGTTTGGCCTTATATGATGTATACAGTGTTCAAGCAGTGAAGTGGCATATTTGATGGGAAGAAACCATCACATAAATAGCTTGTGAACCAGTGAGAATTTCGCTGAGGAATGGGGCAAACTTGTATCCATAGATCTGCATGGACAAATGTTTTAAAAAATTGAATGTGTGTGTTTTACAAGGAGTTTACTTTTTGCCTTTGCTTATCTTAGGCATGGATTTTGTAGGAATGAATTGCTCTTTGTTGCTGGTCAGCTTCATTTCTTAGTTTTCATTGAACATAAAATGCCTACCTCATTTCTGTTTCTGTTGGGTCAAGTTGAAAGCTAGTCAAGTCAAGAGGGTTAGGCTGATTTAAATGCAGCTGTGTTGATCAAAAGTTGAAGTGCTGGCCCATTGTACTTTTCAAGAACCTTTCAAAAAAACCTCTGTTTTTGTCTTTTTCTGAATCTGAATGAAAAGGGAAACTTTCAGGAATTTTCACTTAAAAAAAAGCCCATTCCCTTTCACTTAAAAAAAAAAAAAAGCCCACCTTCCCTTTCATTTAAAAAAAAAAATCAAACCTTGAGAGGAGTACAGCACTTTAGAGTAGCTCATATTCCTGACGGTTAGGTACTCCCCTAAAACATGTGGAAACCAGGTTCAGGGCTCTGATTTGAAACAGGAGTTTGAACTCGCAGCTTGAGTGAGTGTCCATCCTGCCGGCCTGCGAGCACTCTGGGGAGTGGTTTCTTCCCTGCCTTCTTCAGCTCAGTCATTCTGGGCCTGAAGAATTTTGCTATTGACCCTAGCCAGTTTTCATTAAAATTTCAGTGACTCAACATTTTCCAATTAAGACACTTTTAATCAAAGAAGTCAGAGTAAGTACTATTGCTGGGTCAATTCTGGTTAGCTTAGCAAATCCGGTGCTAAGATGGGAGACAGAAAAGCTGCAGCAGCTGAGCAAGTGAATCATTTTAGCCTATGAGGAACAGACTCTTATGCCCACTGGGAATCCCTTGAACTCCAGTAGAAGGGGAAAGGATATACACTAGCAAACTCCCCTACAGGGCTGTCATCTGCAAATTGAATTTTTGCTGCAGGGAAGAATCAGCACTAGAAACATATGTAACTTGTGACCTTTGATTTTATTATTTCTTGTTACACTTTCATAGTCTTTTTTTGTTATTGATTTTATTTGGAAGAAAGTATTTTCCCTGGTTTTCCCCTTCAAACGATATATAACTTCACTGCAAATATAGTATTATTTCCTCATCATGTGTTTTTTTTACTTCCTTAATGTCAGAGTTATTTGCCCTGGCAGAGTGAAATGCTGCTCAGAATCAGGGATCTGCAGTAAGCCTTACGCTGGACCAAAGCATAACAGAGATCTGTTCCCTTTGCACAGTCATCTGCACCTGAAGAGTGCCTCACCTCCATCCCTGATAAGGTGATGGAACAGCTCCTCCTGGATGGCATCTCCAGACATATGGAGGAAAAGAAGGTGATCAGGAGTAGTCAGATGGATTCACCAAGGGGAAATCCTGCTTAACCAATCTGATAGCCTTCTAGGATGGCATGACTGGCTGGGTAGATGAGGGGAGAGCAGTGGACGTTGTGTACCTTGACTTCAGCAAGGCTTTTGATGCTGTCTCCCATGGCATCGTCCTAGATAAGCTCAGGAAGTGTGGGTTAGATGATTGGACAGTGAGGTGGATTGAGAACTGGCTGAAAGGCAGAGCTCAGAGGGTTGTCATCAGTGGCGCAGGGTCTAGGTGGAGGCCTGTGGCTAGTGGAGTTCCCCAGGGCTCAGTACTGGGTCCCATCCTGTTCAGCTTCTTCATCAATGACCTGGATGAGGAGATGGAGTGCCTCCTCAGCAAGTTTGCTGATGCTACCAAGCTGGGAGGAGTGTCTGACACACCTGAGGGCTGTGCTGCCATTCAGAGAGACCTGGACAGACTGGAGAGCTGGGCGGAGAGAAACCTCCTGAGGTTCAATGAGGGCAAGTGCAGGGTCCTGCACCTAGGGAAGAATAACCCTATGCACCAGTGCAGGCTGTGGGCTGACCTTCTGGAGAGCAGCTCTGCAGAGAAGGACCTGGGAGTGCTGGTGGATGACAAGTTGACCATGAGCCAGCAATGTGCCCTTGTGGCCACGAAGGCCAGTGGTATCCTGGGGTGCATTAGGAAGTGTTGGCAGCAGGTGGAGGGAGGTGATCCTACCCCTCTACTCAGCTCTGGTGAGGCCTCATCTCGAGTACTGTGTCCAGTTCTGGGCTGCCCAGTCCGAGAGAGACATGGAGCTACTGGAGAGAGTCCAGCATAGGGCTACGAAGATGATCAGAGGGCTGGAGCATCTGCCCTATGAGGAACTGGTGCGAGAGCTGGGCCTGTTTAGCCTGGGGAACAGAAGACTGAGGGGGGATCTTATCAGTGTGTATAAGTACCTGAAGGGAGGGTGTCAAGGGGACGGGGACAAACTCTTTTCAGTTGCCCCGTGTGACAGGACAAGAGGCAATGGGCAGAAATTGAAGCACAGGCAGTTCTGCCTCGTTGTGAGGGGGAATTTCTTCCCTGTGAGAGTGACTGAGCACTGGACCAGGTTGCCCAGACAGGTTGTGGAGTCTCCTTCTCTGGAGATATTCAAGGCCTGCCTGGATGCAACCCTGTCTAACATGCGCTAGGTGACCCTGCTGAGCGGGGAGGTTGGACTAGATGATCTCCAGAGGTCCCTTCCAACCTTACTGATTGTATGATTCTATGATCCCACCAAGCGAGGGGGAGTAGCTGGAAGTGGTTTAGTCAGTAGCTTTTCCTTTCCTTTTTCCTTCCAGAAGAAGGGAACTGCTTTTTCTGGGGTGATCAGAGGCTTTGCTTCCGTGATGCAAAGTGCACTGAGGGCATGCAAAGATTTCCACTGACTCTTGTGCTCCTTAAACCTCTCTGTCTTGTGCTGTTGCTCTTTACAGATGAAGGTAATGATGCTTTTTGTCAGATGCTTTGTCTGACTTGCCTCTGTATAGTGTGAATTGTTTGGGGGTAGTGAAGCTATTTATTTACAGATGCTTATGCATCTGGTAGGTCCCTGATTTTGGTTGAGGACTCTCAAGAACTCCAGATAATGCCCAGGAGTAGTGATTACCCTTCTCTTGTAATACCTGTGAAATTGTTGGACCAAACTGGGAGCTTTGGCAGAACTGCCTTAAATTATGACAGACTTAATCAGTAGCTTTTCCTTTCCTTTTTCATCTGTCTTTTCCTTTCTTCCTTTCCCTTTTCTTTCAGAATTTCTTTTCTGAAATAAATTATTGCCATGTTCAAAACCTTTATTTGGTTTTCGTTTTCCAAACTGTTGTTCCTTATTTCAAGGGAAGCTTTTACGTGAGGTCCCTCTTCAAAGTGTATATGATAAGACAAATTGTTCCAACACTTGCTTGCAAGGCCCATAAAAAGAGATGTTGTAGTGCAAATTACCCTTGCAAATGCTCTCTAAAAAGCTAATAACATTTCCCCCCCAAAGGATGGTTCCCAGCCATAAGGAGAGTTTCTCTTTCATGTTCATTTGCCACACAGATTTATAAAATGATCCCAAATCCTTGCATAGGCTGTAAGGGATTGCAGCTTTGAACTGCTGAATTGGAAAAGCTATTAATGGAAGAGGAGAAGTTTTCAATTTCAGTCAGATTGGGTCAGGATGGTATAACTCAGCCCTGCAAGTTTTGGTGTAAGATGGAAGGCTCTTTCTCCTTTGTTGATAATTTTCATAGTAAGATTCACAAGGTTTTGTGTTTAAAGGCATGAAATGAGATGATAAGAATGTAAGGAAAAATCATTAGCATATTCACTGCTTTAATTTTTTTTCAAGTAAAAACAGTCATTTTAATTTGCTTTCTGTGAAACATGGTATAATTGGAAACTTTTCAAAAACAGAACTATTAGGCAAGTGGTCAACATCTTCAGAGAAAAGGTCCAAACGCTCTGCACTGTAGCTTGTCCTCCCCGCAGGCGCATGATGGTCCTTTCGCCTACAGATTTCTTTGGTGGCATGTGATATTTTCCCCTTCTGCAAAATCGTGGGCAGCCTAAAGAGCCAGTCCTGCAGATTGCACTTGTGTTTAGCCCTGGAAGTGATTGGGGGCAAATCGTATTTCCCATCACTGAAAAATTCTCCAGGTCTTCTGCGTAGTGATGGTTTCCAGCTTAGCACACTTTTCCTTTTTGATAGGACGTGTGATGGCTCAGTGGTTATAAAGGACTTTGAGAAAGACTTTGAAAATCGAAAGTTGGCCAAATTGCTTCTCCTTCATGCCGTTTTGACAGAAGGCTTTCACAAAAAAAGTAAACAGTAAATAACTTATGTGAAACTGCATCTTGTATTTACTGCTTTTAGGGATGGTGGGATAAGTGCTAAACTGAAAGCCAGCAAGCTGAACTTGTGTGTTTATGCACAGAGCAGCTTCCACCAACTTCTGCAGCGACCCATCTACGCGCCCCGAGTAGCTTGCAAATGGGACTGTGTCCATAAACAGCTATAAGCTATAGGCTTATTATTATAGGCTCTAGAAGTGACTGTGAAATACCCTTGCCACTAAGCACCTTGCCGGTGCTTAGGGCACCGATGGCTTCTGCAGGGCCCCGGCCGGCTACGCAGCGGTAACATCTCCCAGGGGTTTCCAGCCTCCCTTGGATTTGAAATGGAGGTCCAGAAGATTTTCCCATGCCAGACTCCCCATCCTTACACGGACGCGGGGGACTGGTGAAAGGGGAGCTGCTATTTCCCCGCTCTTGGCTGCTCGTGACATCCTTTGGAGGGGCAGCACGTGCGGCTCTGCGCCCTCCTGCTGGAGCCAGCCCTATCTCTTGCCCCCGTCCCCTCTCTCCTGTTAATCTGGTAACTGCCCGCTTATCACATTTATTATCTCTGTAGTTGAAACTGAGAAAGCCTGAGGCATGGAAACCCCCTGGCTCTGGTTTCGTGGCCCTCAAACCGCAAGCCTCCCCCCAGCGCCCGTGACAGCAAACCCAAAGCACGGAGAGCTCGTGGAAGCCTGATGCGAACTTCTGTTTGATTTTGTTTGCAAGCTTGTCTCATGACCAGCTCTCAGCGTGGGAAGAAGCAGGGAGCGGAGGAGATGTAGAGAGGGAGTTGTTGCAACATATTTTAACATATGTGCTTTAGGCCTCTTGGTGGACTCTCTCTTGGGAAGAGGGGAGGGAGCGTGCCCCTAAGCAGTTGGTTGGCTCTGCTTGTTTCTATAGCAGCCTGAACGAGAAAAATCCTGGTTTAACGCTAATATATTCATCCAAAAACCCCTAACAATTACAGGAAGAGTCTTTTTTATTATTATTAAAGAAATTGCATTAAAGATGAATGAGCATATATTGGAATAATTATGTTTTAAGGTGTGTAACATTAAAAGGTACTGAATGGAATATTGACTGTTTTGTAGGAACAGTAATAATGAGATTTCTGTCACCTAATCTTACAATAATTGGGTTATTACTATGCAAATTAAGGTATTACTTAAAAAAAAAAAAGGAGGTAAGACAGATCCTTGAGGCAGCCATTTATCTATCCTTAAAGCTATGCTGTCGATTCTCTTTAGGCTGAGGATCCTTTTTAAACAATTTGGAGATTCTAATTTCATTATTTTTTCACCTATGTTTCCTACTAGAATGTTTTCTATTCTCCCCAGGTAGCAGACCAGGAGTGCTTATACACTTACTAGTCAGTCTCTTATGAAATCCTTTAGGAATAATTAGATCAAACATCTATGATTATTACCTTTTTGTTTCCCTTTTCTTTTAAATAAAATAACCATTCGTGTATTTTGCTTGAGATTTTTATGGCAGGATCACAGAGAATGCACATAAATTATTTTTTATCCTTCTTTCCTTTTAGCAAAAAATTATTGACCACCTACTTTTTTACTTGCTTCATTTCCATTAGTTAATAAAGTTTACTTACTGGCCAGTTATTGGCTTTGAATAGAAATCTAGGAGTAGTCTGCATTTACATTTTTAAGCTTGGAGCTTGTTGGATTTTACTGGATGCCCCACAGGTCTGATGGTATTTCCTCTGTCCCTGGTTGACAGAGGTGATATTTAAGACTGGGAATTTCCTTGTTTCAATGTGAATATTAGTTTCTTTGTAATACATAATATTTGTAGGAATCTTTTTTGTAGGAAAGAAAAAAAAAAGTGCCTGTAAAGGCCTGCACTGGGAATGCTGCTGTTATTTGAGGTAGTTGAGTTCAGACGTCCGTGGTTGTGCCTAAACATGCTGCAGGCATGCTTCTGATTGCAGAATATATATCCCCTAGGAGATGCTGAACACTTACAACTCCCACTGACTTCGGTGTTCCCAGTTCTCTGTGTGTATCGAGTGTACAGATGTGTCACTTCAGTAGTCTAGCATTTGACTTTCTCTGTCAGCAATTCACTTTGGAAAGCAATGCAAGATTTAGCAGTTGGATTTCAAGTAATTATAGTGTGTTACTCCATCTCAGACCTTCCTTTGGTCTTCCTAGTCAGTTCATGGTGACTCTCGTTTTCTCCCTTTTTGGTTCACTGCTCTTCGGCTCTGGAGGCTATTTCTGATTCTGTAGCCTCAGCTTATAGTTGCTTTTAACACTTTCATATTTTTCTTTTCTTTTTCTTCTTTTCCTTTTTTTTTTTTTTTTTTTTTTTGAATGTATATGCATCCAGAATGGGCACAGAGTTACAGTTTGAGTACTTTTCCTATTACAAACACTGGCTTTCTTCAAGCAGCTCGGTCACTCCTCATTTTCTGTCTTTAGTGCAAGTGGGATGTAAGCATATCTAAAATTTGCCTACCTTAGGTGTAGCTAAAGGAAATAAATTTACCACATTATTTACCTATTTATATTGTGGAGTGAGTAACAGCGTACTGAGAACACATTTATTGATTAAAAGATTAACAAACATAGATTAGTCAGAGTTTTTAAAGTGATTTGTTTCATGAATTAGTAACATACATATTACCGGTGCTAAGTAATTTTACAAAAATTGACTTTGATAACCCTCTAGATTTTGCAGCACTGTGGGGCATTTTGTGTTATTTGTGGCCTGCCATGCAGAAATAACAACAGCAGTTATTGTCACTGAAGTGGGAGGGAGTTTGTGTGGTATGAGTTACTGCCGATCCATGCCTCATGTCGCTAGAACTCCCTCAAAGCGTGTGCCTTCAGTATCATTTGCAAAGAAGAAAGCTTGGTAAAACCTATGAACTTCCACTACGTCCTTGAACAAAAACTAGCCAGCTCCAAATTAGCAGTGATGTAGGGTCACACTTGCCTGTTTCATGCTACCTGCCATCCATGCAAGAGAAAGCTCTTAAGCTTTTAGGGATTCACAAAGAGATGAAGTCCCTATATTGACTCTTAACTAACAATTTCTGCTGTGCTCAGTGTATTAGTTCTTGCTTGATGAACAGCTCCAAAACAAACTGAGCTACTGACCTCATGGACCTCAGTTTGTTTTACCTTGACATAATAATCAGGAAGAGGTGTGTCTGTTGGGTGTACCTGGGGGAGAAAAAAAAATTTATAATTTTCTTATAGATCTGAGTCACAACAGCGTCCTGTGACAGATACTAACTCTAGTAGGAATAACAAGATGTCTAGAAAAAAGACCTGTACAGTTTCTTCCTGGAAGAGTCATGTAAACCCATCACTGTAGGCTTTTGCAGCACCACTAATGAGAAACAACCTGGACTACTTGCAGTGAAATAAAATAATGCTAAAGCACTTTCCAGAATTCATAGCAAGAATGTTTGAAACTCAAAAAGATGATTTTGTTTAAGGGTTCAGTTTAACACATATGTGTCCTGCCCTAGTGATTGCTGGTGGTTGCCAGGAAGTTCTCCAAGAAAGCTGCAAAATGTCTAGACTGCCTAACAGACGGGAGTGGTATAAAAATTGTGCAAAAGTCCAGAAGGTTTTATGTATTTTTTTTCTCCTTTTTTTCTTCTTTTTTTGAAGTAGTTTTGGATCATTTAGATAAGACGTTTACATGAAGCTTGAATTCTCTCTTTTTACCCATCTGAACAAAACCTCCAAACATTTATTGAGTTGGTCCTTCCCTCAGTAATCACAGGATGAAAACTTAAGGAAGCTCTGGATTGTGGAATTCATAAATGAACAAAATAAGCATTTCTGGAAAGGAACTGAAGTTCCAGCAACTACCTCATACTTTTTAGTTATTACTACCAGTGTATTTAATGCTGAGGAAGAGGGATAACTGGCTAGATAGGAAGATGCCATGACTCTGCCACAACATGCATGACACGCTCCTGGAGTGCTGGCACATCAAATGGAGCACACCAGGGTACCCCATAGTGGCACTGAGCATTTGATTGATGAAATAAAAACTATTGCCCTGGGGCTGCATTTCTTCTTTACCAAGTGACCATTACTGCTCTGACTGAGCTTTGAGTTGCTCAGGCTAACAACAGCCGCCCCAGTTTGGTTTTATATCTGCCCCAGGTTCTCACAGCTTCAGTACCTCAACAACTAGCTGTACGTTGGCTACTTTTAACTCCACCTCTTCTAAATATCCTTTGACAAAACACCACCCTCCTCTGTGTGGTCCCTAGCTACCTTTGCAAGTCTGGGGAAAATGAGAGTAGCAAGGAATGCAAATACTAATTACTGAGCTAGCTAAATACTAACACCTGAGCTCCCAGAGAGTGAATCAGGAAAGGCAGTCCCTGTAGCAGCTGAGTCCTTTTAGTAGGTATGTGTGCTGTGGGGGTATGGAGGGGAGCATAGGACTTGTGTGGGTTGCAGGTAAGGATTCTCATTATTGCTTTTGACATAATTTACTGTAGATCTCTTAAAGTTCTTCTATACTATTTGATAACTGTTACCAGCTGGGAGGTATAAGTTTTGGTGTTGGTTTATTACTGTGGCATACTGAACCGGACAGGAGTTTTAACATCTGAATGGAAGGGACAGCATTTTTTTCTTTTTAATCTTAAAATCTATGAAGTCTTTTCTAAGTCAGTTATAGAGGAGTTTCTATGCTGAGCCATAGAAGCACTCTGTGCTCTCTTCTAATGTCTTTGACTTTAGCTGCAGATACAAAGCAATTGAGTTAGTTATTTTATAAGCTCTTTCTTTTTTTTATAAAGGTAAGTGCAAAAAAAAAAAAAATCCCATCTTTATATCTGAAGTCACTGCTGTTGAGTCTTCAGTAACAGACGGAAGAAGGCTTTAACAGTTGTAAGATGAAGCAAAACTGGCTGAAATGTGTGTTTAGATAGAACAAGATTGGTTGGGAATGAGATGTGGGAGTCATCAGCACAGAGGTGGGGAATTGAAGCTATTATTCCACGATGATGTGAAAATGCAGAACTATAAGTGGATATAATTGCTCAGATACTATAGGGACATTAAAAATACACAGTATTTTATATAATATAGCATTTTATAAGAACATAGTAGCAGTTAGTGTGGGGGTAATGGGGAAACTCTGTAATTATTGGGATATGATGTGAATAGATTCAATAGTAAGCTCCAATACAACCTAAATATATATATATATATATATATATATACATATATTTACCTTTTGTTGTTTTTTCTGGCTTGCTTCTCTCCTTTTTTATTTCTTATTTAAAATTCTATCATCTTTTTTTCCTTTCTCGCTTGCTGGTAGGTGATTTCGCCCTCCTGTGTGATGGCAGGCAGATGGCTCTCTCTGCAAATAATACTTAATGCTGTTGTGTCACTTGGCCACTAAGCAGTGTTGTAGCACTAGGGCAGTTGAACTCACTGTGTGAAAAGTATTAAGACACTTGGCCTCTTCTGGTGTAAGGTTAGTGATTCCAGACTTACTTATGAACGTGCTTTTTTTTTTCCCCAGGGGACTGTGCGTAGCACTTGCTGCGGCACCAGGTCGGCTGTTAAAAGCTAATTCTCAAATGGGTTCAGCTCTCAGTCCACATGTGGATAACCTGTAAGTGGGAGCAATTTAGACATTTAACCAAACAAAAGCTCATACTGCAAACCAAATGAAGGCTTTATTATGGATTCATGGTGCATTGTTTTTGTGTGTAGTCAAGGATGGTCATACTGGAGTACATATCAAAGGAAAGAGATGTGTAAAGGTATAAATGCTTATGGTTTTAAGTCTGAGTAAGTGAAATAACAGCATTTTAATCATTGCCATATCATCCATTTATATTTTCAGTCAAACGCTATGTCCTCCTTAAAGTCTGGAAGGCTTCATAGAACAAAAATAATTTCTCTCAGCTTCAAATTTCTGTGGATCAGGTGAACTGCTGATAAATGTCTCTTTGAGGATAGTAAGAGTGAAATTTAGAATGAGTATTATAAATACAGTTATTGTTATGCCCCAGATCTGTTTGTTGGTTGGGATTTTTGCACTTCACCCTGCTTCATAAAACTGAATCTTTCTTTTAGTGTTCATGCAAAAATTTGTTTTAGTTTTGTGTTACGTTGTTGCATGTCCTTTTTAGTTTCCTTTAGGGTTTTGACTTTGAATAAAACCCAAAGCCTAACATGAAACTCTGCTGAAACCACCACATTTTGCGTAGTTTCTACCAGAAGAACCATAAATTAACCCAGATTCACTCTAAATTTGGCCTGGATACATGAAAAAAGTTGCAGATGCTTTACTGCAATTTTCTATAAAATTGTTCGTCTAGATTTCTTATAGCTTGCTATGCTGCTTTCGGTCTTGAGTATAGTCTCAAAACTTTGGGACTGCTAATCTAGATCCTGCTTCTCTGATATGAAAGGGGCTATGTGCAGGCCCTTAAATATTCCTCAGAATCATCATAGGTTTTGGGGTACCAGGTACAGCACCCCAAACTTCTGCTTTATTAATTTAATTTAGATGCTTTAGTGGAGGTAGGGACCTGAGGGATATGGCAGGGTTGTTGGAGAGGTTAATAGCATAAGCATTATTATAGTCTGTGAATTTATGTTTTCAATTTGACAAGGGAAGATTGTTCTTTTGTTATTTTGTTCTTGTGTTATTTTATTTTGATTTGAAATGTCAATTACTGCCAGACTGCTGGTAGTTTTGGATACCCATGCTATGAGAAGCGTGAACGAAGATGCGCTCTCTGTGTGTATAACCAGTTAGCTTGTGAAAAATAAAGCACTACTTGAAATGCTTTGACTCCTTAAAGATTCAGACCTTTACCTTTAAACAGTTTCCAGAGTTTTCACCTGTTGACCTTAATTTGGGCTCTGGAGTTGCACTTCTGTTTGCAAGCCTAACTACTTCATTTTAATTTCGGTTAGGCTTGTGACCCCAATTGTCAAGGCCTCCACCTCTGAATTGGGAGCAACTGGCTCAGGCAATCTGTGTTGTGTTCTGGCAAATTGCCATTTGGGTAATTACATGCTGTTTACTTTTGATATCTTCTTTGACTTCAAATCTGGGAGTAATTCCACTTCATTCCTTGTTCTGAAATGGTACTGTTGCTTGGTTGTTACAGTCTATTTTAGAAGAGGGCTGCCTCCAAGTAGCAGCAGGGGAAGCAGTGCCTGTTCGGAGTCTGTAAATGATTGCCGGGCGCTCTAGCTTGCGGAGAAGTCAGCCTCTGTGTCTGTGGATGCATATGCTCATGTACATGTGTTTATATATAGTTGTTGGACTTGGCCAAGCAACGTTCTTAATGAAGCTTGTAACATTAGAGCTTGTCAAGTGTAACAGCTAGGGTCTTTGTTAAAGATCAGTGAATTCAGATGGTGAGGTTCTCCTCTTGCATTTTCATATGTGACGGTTGAATGCTCTGCAGGGACACAAGATCTCTAGGTGGGTTGTCACGAGAAGTTTCATTCCTGAGGTGTGTTTCAAGTTGCTTTTATCCATTTGTTTCCCTTTAGAAAGCGATATTCAATTTATTTCTTACAGTATCCTCTGAGCAATGGGCATACCATCCATTCTCAGGTGTGTTTCTCTGATTTGGGAAAACTGGCTTTGCTAATGCTGCTAGGGGATTTTTTTTGGCAGTAATTCAGTAGGTGCAGTGCTACAGTCTACTCAAATTTCTAATCCATGCCTGTTCCTAATATAAGAAATTAGAACCATTTTGATCTTGAAACAAAATCTGCTAAGTAAGCTCAGGTTTTTTTCCAAACCAGAGAAGCATAACCTATGATTTGTATTGTATTTGCAATTTAAAAGGTGAATATCATATTTGATTCTTCTTGCAAAACATTAGTATCCAAACCTTCACCAATATTTCACGTTGGATAGAAATCGAAGCCGAAGTCAATATTGAAATCTTCCTTCTGACCTGTTTGCCACTATTATATTAATATAACTTTCATTTTTGTACCACCTTTCATCACACTGACCATCCAAGCAATTTACAAACTATACCTTGATTCCTCAGAGAAATCTGCAGTTAATTGAGCTTGTATTTGTCTGGGGTCACTTAGGTCAATAACTCGATTCCTTCAAAAGGTGCTGCAGTTCTAATGACCGCGGTCCTTGGGACCTCTGCTTGGCCTCTCATCCCAAACTGAGTGCCTGTGTCTGCTCCGAGCCAGTACACTGACTCCATGTCAACCAGTGGGAAGAGCATCTCCTATTGAATTGGCCGTTCTGTCTGTAGGCTCTTCCCCCTCATGTCCCCATTAGATGCTGTCCATCTTCATACTGATCCCTCCTGTTATCCCCTTCAGAGATGTGAGTTGGTTCATATACCAGGGTAGTAGGTTATGTTCATGTAGTGTTGTTTTCTGAGTTTCTTTTTTTTATTTTTACTTATTTTTTTTTTTTTATTGAAAGTGGGGGAGAGGAAAGGTGAAAGCAAAGTATTTCCTGAACTGAGTTTTGGGCATAATTTACCTGTTAGGCTTTATCCGAATAGTTCAGAGGAGTGATGATTTTCAATTAACAGGAAGACTGGGGACAGTTACAAGCCCTGGTGATTTTGAAAGAGGTATTTCTGCAGATGAGCATAACGTGTGTATATGTGCAGCAATTCACTCCAGCACTTAACTCCAGCACTTCACTGTTCCCATTGCATAGGTCTAAAATATGTGTTTGTGCGTAACACAAACTTAGTTTTACAGCCACTTACATTTAGACTGGTTATAAAAGTGAAACTAAACCTGTGTACCTCCTCCATGACTCCTTCATCAGGAAAGTATGACAAAAAATTGCGAAAAGGAGTATTCTTTCATTGCCGCTGAGATTTAGGAGGTTAATCTTGAAGAAATCTCTTATTACAACATGTAGTACTTGTTTGTTCCATTATGACAAATGAATGTTACATATCCAGGACTTTGGACTCTAATGCATGTAAGACCCAATTCAAGAATACCCTTGAATATTGTTTAATATTAAGCAGACACATAAAGCATTGGAGTCAGATAGGCATACTAAGATCGCAGATTTTTAAAAATGCTAATAATTAAACTGTATATACAATAATTACACTCAAGATATCATGTTTAATATTTACACTTTCCTATTAACTTTACTATTATCTGCATTCACAAGCCATTCATAGATAGCTGTGTATTTATCCAGATAACTAGTAGAGCAAACATGTGATTGATGAGATTTTTTGGCTCTGAAATCATTACACTGAAGCTGGAATTTCATCCTATATATATATATATACAAGCAGAGAGCACTAGTGTAAGTGGTTTTGCACAATATTCATATATGAATTATAATATAAAATGTCACAGTAAAATATTGCTGCAAGGCTATTTGAGATTAGTCATTGAAGTAAATTAAAAATTATTTTACAGGGTTTATCAATTTATTAGTACTTCCCAATTCTGTTGTGTCCTTCAGAAATAACTTCGATGGAGGTAGAGACATATTTGTGTATATATTTACAGTTCAGTCTCAGGAAGAAATATCTGAATCCTGCTTGAGCAGAATTACGTTGGTAGTTGTCTTCAGTTGGTATGACTAGTTCTTACAGCTACTGATATTTTTAATAGGTTTGGATTTTCTTTGGACAAGGTCAAAAGTGCAGATCAAAGAGAAATTGGTGTGATACTTGCCATTATGATTATAAGACGACTTGTTGCTTGTGCTTAGGCTATTGTCTTAAAATAACAGGTGCTTTCCTTAAAATTAAACGCTATTGCCTTTAATACTGTAACTTCATAGCGTTACTTTATTATGGTATTTTGAGCTGTTACTGGTACTTCTAACAGAAGAGTTGTGTACTTTGATTCAAACTCTCTACTGGGCAAAGCAATCTAAGCCCTTGGGTGGGAGCTGGTAGTGCTCAGCTCCCTGAAGCAGCAGCCCCATCAGTACAAGGTAGTAAGTGACACAGCATTTGACAGTGGCAAAAGCGGGGCTCGATTGTGAAAATGCATGGTGTGAAGCAGCATCTGGCCTTTCTATAAATAGCGCCTTTGCGATAATTCAAGTTAAAGGCAGATTGGTTAATCAATACCTTTCTCCTCTTTAGGTACATTAGGCATTGCATGCTTGAGCATTCAATATTTTCCCTGAAACAGGAGTTTACCTTTGAAAACTATGTAAGATTGTTTCCTAGAGGGGAGGAGGACAGTGCTTGGCCCAGTGCAGTGGTAATAACTGCAGGCAAAGCCTTCAAAAAGTAGGTTTCTGAAGAGCTGTAGGCAAGCTGCCCCATGGCAGCAGTGTGCTCAAAGGCTTGGGCTGCTCTACTCTAGATAGCTGTAGACTGTCTGCAAGCATCAGTAACAGCTGAAAGCTTATAACAATGTTAGCTATTTGTTTTTATTTCCCAGGCTTTACATTAACTTTGACATATTATTACTATTCCTGCAAAAACATGAAACGTCTAATGCTACATGAGTAAAAGTTAATGAAGTGCTTGCGGTTAACTCAAGGTTAGAAGAAGTTGCAAGTAGAGTTCCTGCTGAATTAGGTGCTAAACTTCTTTCTAATGGAAGCTGTGCCCTTGCCTGCATGAAGTACTTACCGGAGGAACATCCTTGGTTGTTGCCAAGTATTGTTTGATTTCTCTCCTCTCTATAGTGGAGAAGTGTTGTGAGTCTTGAGAGTTAATTTGAAGTTTCTTGGAAGTTTGCTGTGTGGAGGTGGTGGTGGGGGAGTCGGGAAATACCTTGTTGACCTCTGAAATCTATCTGGCTGCCTGGGGGCTCGGTTTTGTCCGGCAGCGTCGGCACCGGCAAGGGTTAATCAGGCTCTGCCAGTGCGAACAATGGAGACGGGGGCAGCTTTAAACGAAATGAGCCGAATATTTCATTCGGCCACTCAGCTGCCTGCTCCAGTTGCCTCCCTCGCTAAAACTAGAGCTTAATCTAAAGTGACAACAACATCAGTTTCTATGTGCTCCAGTCACACAGAACATGACTTCCTTAACATAAACACTATTTACATGGACCGTCTGGATAGAGCAGGGAATCAGGAGCGTGCCCGGCGCAGGCAGAGGCTACAGTGAAGGACGAATAACAGGCAGCTGAGAATTACCATCAGCAAATGAAAGCCTGACCCTCGGAGGGCATGTCCCTGTTAGATTTTTTTAAAGCTAAGAGCCCTGCACTGCTAACCTTGCTTCCACTAAAGACCATATAATTTAGAAGAAAATAGTACCTTTTTGGCTTAGATACTTAACCAAATGCATTATGTCTGACCCACTTTCCTACTCTGCATGACACAAGACGAAGGACCCCCAGCTGCAGTTACTAGACTCCTTCAAACAGCTGTAACCGATAACGCTCCCCCTCCTCCTGCTCCCACCTCAGAGGAGCCGCCTCCGCTTTTTGGCAGGAAAAGCGGGGTCCTGTTCAGAGACGGCGGCGATGCCAGTGAGCTGTCGCGGCGGGGTCCCCACGGCGGGGGCTGCCCTCCAGCTCGCACGAGTGAGCGAGGTAAAAACCCGTGGTGTCTCCAGGCGGGAAGTCGTGCTGCCGCCGGGACAGCCCGGCATCCTCCCGTGGGCTCGGACGGAGCCGGCTTCCCGGGGGACTCGGCGCTTGCGAGCACCCTGCCGCTTCCCTGCGGTCCCTGCCTGCAGCGGGGAGGGTTGCCGAGCACCATTTGCTCATTCCTCTCCTCCTCCTGTGTAACCTACAGGCTATCCCGACAGTATCCCAGACCTGCTATTTTTTTTTCCTCCTCTCCTTCACTCTCTTCTCATCTCTTAGGCTAGAGCTATGCCACAGGGTTTTAGGCCACTGGAGGATTTAAACGTTCATAGTCCTCTCTGTGTTGTCAAGCATTTAGAAAGCGAAGGTCTATTTTTATTAAAAAAATTTTTTTTTCCTTTTGAGAAGAACATGAATTATTTGCTATGGGGAAAGACAGAGCAGCGGCACACCTCGCGGGTCAGCGTGAGGGACGTTAACACATCTCCTCCGTGCCACGGCGTGGGCCCTCGTGGCCTTCCTCCCAGCAGTGCCCACACCTCACTCTTCCTCGAACCACATGCCAGGGCCTGCCCGGGGAGCAGCACGAAGGTGCCCACCTACGTCCCCCTGCCACCCTGGCCACCCTGTTATTCCTGCGGGGCTCAGCATGCACATGGAGATGAGCCGAGGCTGCGTTTCTCCGTGGTTTTATTCCCTGTCATGTAGATGGGCATGTGCTGTCCTGTTGCGTTAAGGGCGATCGTTTTGTCCTGCTCAAGAAGCAGATTCTTTCCAGTCGTTGGGCTAAGAGCAGAACTTGCAAAAAATTATTGATCCTACAAGAGTTTGTTTGATCTTGTCAGAACGCTTGCTGTTCTGAAAAATTAGAATAGGCTGATATATATAGCATCACTTAATATTTACCAGTTTTTATTAATGAATGTTAATTATTAAAATTTAGGAAGCTTGTGAAGTGGAGGAAATGAATATTTGTCACTGCTTCAAATCATTCTTGCATCCAAATGAGAGGTCCAGCCAGTATAATTCCACAGCTGAAATCCTGAGCTGTTCCTTTTTCATGTTAAAGAGTAAGTAACTACAGTTGCCAAGTTAAGTGGACTTCTGTGATGCTTTTTCTTCTCCCTAACATACTCTGTAGTTAACTCTGAGCTGCTGTAGCTTCACGTTAAAGAAGGAACACAGATCACTTATGGTGTCAATACAAGACTTAAAATAGTAGCCAAAATCTGTGCTTTTTTTTTGATTCTCTCTGACTACCATCTTTCCTTTTCCTCACTTTCAGTTCCAGAAAGGAGTGTAAGCAGTCACAGATTTGCAGAGTTACAGATGTATTTCTTATACCGTTGGAAAACAAGGTCTACCATTCTTGAGATGCAAAGCACTGGCGTTGGTTCAAGAGCTAACACCTCTTCAAAGAGAGCAGTCGCTAAAATCAGCTCGTTATTGAAGTGCAAGGGAAAAAGACAAGACAAAAATTAGACTGTAGGGATTTTTTGGGGGTCATCTGAAATGCCATATCTCAAGTCAGCTGTGTTAGTAATGATGCTCACCATCAGCTGGAAATGATAGATTTCCAGAGATGCAGAGCCTAAGTTTGTGTTCTTAACTGTTTCATGAGATAGGCCTTACAGCTTTACAGAGGGATTAGTGATCATGTTGTTAAGCTTATTTCCTAAAAAGGCCACTTGGTGCTTGACCCTTAGGCTATAAATCTTTCATGGTTCCAGTGCTAGAAACAGGCATCATGCCTGTAGTCTGGTGGCTAACTGGAGATAGGTGTTAGGTGAGTAACAGATGTGCATTTCTCCCCAAAACTTCTTTGAAGAAGGTACTCAAAAGAGTATATGAGAAATAAAACAGTAAGAAACATCTCTGTACAGCTGGGTATGCGTTTAGTATTCCATAGGACATAGGAGTTCCAAAGAGTTTTTCAGTTTTAAGAGATTCATCTTTTTGCATCTCCTTATACCTTCCTGTCCAAGTCCTCAGACTAGGCTGCTATCTGGCAGCCTCGCGTAGTTCACTTCAGGAAAACAAATTGTCTGGACTGCTTTTTGGAAAGGGGTGATGTCAGGTGCTTTGAGGGAGTATGGAAGTTGTAGGCAAGTGAGCTTCAGGCTCCCACCTCTTCTCTCTGGGGACATGCAGAGCATTGATGCGGTAGGTTAACCCATTCTTTGGCCTGCATTTCTGTAGGCAGGGAAGACATAGTGTACTGGTCTTAGCATCCAAGAGCCACTCTCCAATGCAAATAAAAGTGATTAGTAATCCTCGGAAAAGGGGATTTTTAATAATCTGTCTATTAGATGTATGCTTATTACATAGTTATTAAACCTAATGAATGTATTTTTTAACATGCAATAATTATCTAATTAAATATAAAGCATTAGATTAAGTAGGCTAGCTCTCATACTAAAATGCTGTCTATTACAAGTAGATTTATTGAGGATTAACAACTACATAATAGAACTGTCTCTATTTCATGATTGTTAATCCTCAATGAATGTTTTTAATAATTAATTGGCACTTAACTAAGGGATTATGTTCATTGTGATGGAGTTTATGAAGCAATAGAAAGGTTTTTGTGGATGATTAAGTGCCAAAGGGAATGTTTCTATGATATGGTTAAATTAATAATTTTTTTTAAAAAAAAAGTGGGTTGGGGTGGAAAAGAACAAATTGCAGCTAGTAGAAAAATTTCTGTTGTTACCTGAGAGAGTTTGCAAGTTTTGTTTAATTTCTTTAATATTTTGTAGGAGAGAAGATTGAAGCAAGCAGCTGTTAGGCAACAAGATAATTGTGAAAAATAGATAAATGGGAATTGTATCAAGGAGTGTTGTGGTTTTTCTTTTCTTTTTTTTTTTTTTTTTTTTTTTTTTAAAAAATGGAATACTTCTGTGTGGCTGGTGAAGATCCTTCAGTACTTAGGCTTCATTCTTGAAACCTTTATTATGCATTTGAATTAGTAAACTAATGCATTATACATTTTGGGAGACTTAACATAAAACTGCATCTACGTGAGCTTCAGGAATGTGTCTTGTGTTGGCTATTCTGTGATACAGAAGGAAGGTGCATGTTTTACCTGAGCATAAAGAAGTAGAACTGTGAATTGAAGTAAAAAAAGTCAATTTTCCATATAGTCATTTATGGAAGCAAACAAGAGAAAACATATTCTGTTGGCTTAGCTGACTGCAAGAGAAGACACTGGTCCTGACAAACAGGATTTCAGCTGTTAACTACTAGAAAGTCTAAGTCAGGGTGCGATTAATAACCACGTGGCTACTCTGAACCCCTCCTTGAGATTTGACATTGATGGAAGAATTCTAACATAACCACAAGCCTTAGTGAGTTCCCATAACCAATATATTTATATAAACTTAGATTCATATGCAGATGTAAACAGTGGACTCCTTTATAGAGAAATTATTCCACAGCATTACATATTTTCAAATAGAAATTGACTGAGTGGTTGAAATAGCAAATATTTTTAGCTAGTAATGCAGGATATTGGGAAGTGCAGATATTCTATTGATGTTGTTATCAGACTTCACTAGTTCTACTATATGAATTTAAGAGAAATTATCAGATGTTACGAAAAAATTTCAAGCTCGTCAGGAGTATTGAAGGGGGGAGCAACGCCTGTGCATGTGAATGTATATGCATGTTTCCATTTGCACAGCAGCAGCAAAACTCTGCATCTTCTTAAGTTGTCATACTTCAAAGATTTTTCATTCTTGGAGGTCTTTTTGGTGTGTGTGTGTGTGTTAGTTTTTTTTTTTTTTTTTTTTTTTTGCTTTGTAATACAGGCTTTTTACAACAGATGATTTGTCGTAGTTCTTGCTGAGCACTGTTAAAATATGATCTTTCTGATTTGGGATGTGTATGAATCATGTCCTTTTTCTGATGAGGTTTTGGGAAGTAAGAGAGAGTAATGTTGTCTCTTCCTGGCAGTGTTTGAAGTGCTGGTATTATATGGGGCTCAGAACTGAGCTAGTCCAAAGTCAGGATGTTAGATATCAAAAATTGAGTCATTTTTTGGAATTGTTGTTAGTGATTGCTTTTAAAAACAGGTAGAAACACCAGGAGTCAAAGGGATGGAGAGGAGCTGGAGTGTAGGAGCAGATCTCAGGTTGTATAAAGGAAGTGGATGAGGTAGTCAGAGTAGAAGTCCTCATGGCCTCTTCAAATTAAAGGACCATGAACTCATACTTTAATTGAGGAACCCCTGACAGCTGGGAAGACCCAGAAGGTGCAAGTTCTGCACGTTCCTTGGAATTCAGCATGTTGGGGACCATCACTTCCCTGCGTAGCTCTGCAGGTTTCTTTTTTTAAATAATAATAAAATCCTCCTTGTCGGCAGGTTAATTGCATTTTTCCAGAGGGTGGCAACCCTGACTGCCCACGGGAATTGGCAAACTATGAGACAAAGCCAGGCTTTCCCCCTAAAGCTTAACAGCAGTCATGTTGCAGCAGCAGCTGCTGCAGAAGGTGAGTGTAGTGACGATATTGATGAGATTGCTAATTTGTTTAGTAGACAGGGAATGAGGATTCGTCTGTTGGCTGTCATCATCCGTCAGCCGTATGTTGCCCCAGGCAGTGGGTATATGTTGTTAGCCTGTTACTAATTTTACTTTGTTTTTTCTCAGCTTAGTTCTTTTCTTTGGTTCATTTCATTCATTTGTTGTGACTGAAAACTAAACAAGAAGGGGAAAAAAGAAAAACACCATTGCTACCTGTCTTAGTCTGTTGAAACAGGTACCCTGCAGCTCCTGCCTGCTGCCTATACCATTCGATTTGGCTGAAAGCTGGCAGGGAGAGAAATGGTGGTCTATAAGGAAAATGCCTTTTGGGGTATAAGAAGTTTCTTCCAGCAACTGGTGCCTTAGTGGTATTTAGCCTTCAAAGTCAGTAGATGAGAGCTACTTTGTTATTAATTAGCATTGCATGAGCCTGCAAATGAGTCAGGGATGCCTTGACGTTATTGTGTGTGCTTGTGTGTGTTGATAGATGGTGTCGTTGCACGTGCCGTGGTTGCATCTGCCATGGCTGCTTGCCTGAATTGCTGAGAAGGTTTAGATCGTGATAATCCAACTTTCGATCCTGAAAAGGAGCAGGAAGCTTGTACATAGGAATTTGGGGGACAGTAATGTTAACTGGAAGTTAATGATGGGTTTTATCTCATAAAATTAAAACTCTGGCCTTACAGAGTTGGCCTACTGAGAAATTAGAGGGCGGCCAACTTAGAGCTGCAGACTTGACTCAGAATAACATTTCCAGCTTGAACATCCCTGTCGTAAATAGCATTTAATACTATAGCCGAGGAGTCACTTCCCACTATCCTCATTGAATCTGTTCCATAATGCTGTCGTGTTCTTACTTCAACATGCAGTTAGTATTGTGTTCCTGAACATCTTCAGGATCTTTTTGCAGTGGAGATGAAAGAGGTGTAAGGGGCTATAAGGCAGTCTAAATTTTCAGACTTCATTGGAAATATCTTGAGTTTCTCACTCCAATAATTCTAGTGTTGATTTACAGCACTGGGCGTTTACTGAGGTTTTTAGCAGCTCTAAACCATACCAAGGAGCCATCCACTGGAAAGTGAGGTTTTTGGTAGTATTATCATGGAAGACATGTGAATTTGAAAGGATGTAGTCAAAAGAAACTACAGGAGGTGAGAGCAGTGAGTAGATGTATTGTTTTGTGGCAATATTTTTTTTTTCCCTTCTTCCTAATTTTTCCTATTGTCTGTTTTATCTCCCAGTGAACAGTAATTTGACACCCATCTTTCAGTCTTTACTTAGAGTGAGCCATCTCTAGAGAATACTGCTAAGTGGGATCAGTTTTCTGGTCAGCACGGAGCACATACTGCTCCCTATCTCAATGGGAAAGAGAGAAACCTGTAATAACCTAAGTGACTGGTGGCTTTGCTAGGCCGTGTTGAACTTCTGGCTATAAGGTCAGTCTTTTTCCTTCTGGTGTGGTACTGTCTGGTGGGCATTTATGGGCCTGTTTCCAGGGCCTTGAGTGCAAACAGCCGCAGCTTCCCAGTGTCATGGTTCCAGCTTCCCACCTTCTGTCCCTTCCTTCTGCAACTGTATTCCCCAGGCAGCAGGGACATGATGTCCCTCTGACTAAGGCATGGGAGAGTTTGTTTTTGCAAATGAGGTGTCTGCTCTGAATGGCTTTGAATAGCTCCTGCTGGTACAACAGCCCTGGCTGATGGGGCAGACCTTAGTTACCTCAGTACTGGTGTAGATATGTCTGTCTGACTGTTCTCTCTGACATTTAACTCTTGGGCCAAAATTAGTGTCCTTAACTTCTGTGCAAAGATTGAATACAAAGTACATCACCCCCCCCCCAAAAAAAAAAAAAAAAAAAAAAAATCTGAGGTTGTTTGTTACTTCTCTCCCATCTCTCTCACACAACAGGTCTTATGAAGTTATAGGTTGTACAAATGGAGTAAAAGTGAACAAGCTCAAGGGAATTTCAGCAAACAGATACATGAATCTTGATGAAGTCACACTTTTCTAAAGATGTGATAATCCAACAGCAAACAAAGGAATTCTGCTAATCCTCTTGAAAATGTGGTTTGCTAATCTAATCTTTATATTAGGCCTGCGGCTTGATAGGCACAGACTTTATCAGAGTGACTTTGGGCAGACTTGGGAATCCTGATAGCCAGTGTCAAAACCTTGTTAGTTTGGTCAGCTCTCCTCCTGAAAGCAGTTTCAGCATGCTCTCTGGGTAGCTTTATGAATTTATTTTTAATTTTTAAATACAACTTCTGATGCATGTCTAGCGTAGTCTTATTTTTATTTCTAACCATTTCCTTTGTCTTGCATGAGAATTGCTTGATGCTACCTGTCCGTTAAAGAAACTAGAGCAGACTTACTGTAGGCTATATTGAGCCCTGGTGAGGGGAAAATAGTGGAAGAAAACTTTTCTGATAGCAGTGAAGTAACAAATCCCCCCTTCCCTTGTGAACCATCGGAGCACAGAGCAGTGCAGAGGGAGAGCAGAGGATGGCTGTAATTACCAGGTAACAGACACGACAGCTCAGAGGTAGCTTCAGTGGTCACTGAAACTTCCTTCCCTGTTGAAAATGGTCAACAGAAAGTTAGTGGGTTGACAGACATGCAATGTCATCTTCATTAAGCCAAAATGCTCCTTGTGTGTCTCGTGGCCCTATATTTGGGAAAGATAGATGCAGTTTTCAAGTGCAGTGAAACCATTCGTAAGACTTGGGGTTTTTTGTTTTATGGATGACAGTTTTATACCCTTGCATGTTGTATGTACTCATGTTTATACCACATTGGAGTTGAAATTGGAAAAGAAAGAGCGCTTCAGAGCACTTTTCAACACACTGTAACGGTAAATAGCATTTTTGGACTCTATGGGGGATGTTGCTGGCTATTGAGTCTTGATGCTCTAATCTGTCTATAGTCATAAAAGTGTCCAGGTGCATTGTCCAAAGCTTCAAATGGGAGCTCTTTCTGATGACTGTGTGGTGATGGTTATGATGAGGTCCTTTGTGGTATCTCATAAATTCCTGAGGTGGAATGAGGTTTTGCTGTCTAGGAAGTGATCACAGTTCTCATAGTTTGTTTTTTAAATAGACAGGCGTAAAGTTGGTGTCTTTTATTTATTCAACTGGCTTCTGGGAGGGGAGGGAGAAGGAACTTTCAAAAAGTGATGAGAAATGTGAGAGCCCTTTCTGTAAAATATCACTATTAAAAGATAGCAATATTTCGAATACTTCCAACTAGTGGTACGTCTTTTAGCAAAGTGTTGTTTTTGCAAATTTTGTGCTCTGCGTGTGTGTAAGTATGCTTAGAGCAAATTACAAGACCAAAGGCAGAAAGGCATTTTTCAGTAGGTAGCAGCCAAGTGCATTATGTATGTTCACACTGGGGATGGTGGGGTCATATCCTGTGGCACTTGGGGTGACAGGGGAGAGGAAGGCAAGGAGGCAGATCAGAAACAGGAGGGAAAAGTAAAAACAAAGCAAGGGAGGCAATGGGCGGGGGGATTTCACTTCTGTTAGTGACGCCTTTAACAGCAGCACTTGTACCCAGAAGATACTGCGTAGGGGCAGTGTCTCTTTAAAAGCAGTAGGGGGTTGGAGCTGGGGGAGTGCTCACAGCAGTAAGTATAACACAGCTGTGCTCTGTTTATGCTTAGGCTACAATAAAAAAGCTATAAAATGTGAGATGTCATAGCTCCACTTTGCTTTATTTATACTATTTCCTCTGAGCTCTGTCACACTGCACATTCATCTGCTAAGTTGCAGCAAGAATGGAGATTAAAATATCACAGCTCAAAATAGGAGTCAAGCGGAAGGAGATTCATCATAGCCCTATTAAAAAATATGTAAATATGGGAATGAAGTCATTTTAAAGCTGTATGGCTCTCCTCCTCAGTGGGCTGGGGAAAGCTGTGAGTGATGCGCTATGCAAGTGGCAGATTTATGGGATTTGTTCTTTCTATTTTTCACTCCATTCCACCAAAATACTTTTAAGATTAAAAATATCAATTTGAATTGCAAATTTTATCTGCTATATATATTTTAAAAAGGTTTTCTTCATAACCATTGCCTAAACTAATAACGGAAAGAAACATTTATTCACGATTGAAAGGGCTTGGAAGTGTAGTCTGGTGTTGAACTCGGAGTAGATGAGATTTGCCCTTCTAGAGCACTTTTCATCTGAGGTCCTGGGAGCACTTGGCAGGCATCACACCAAGCCTCTTGTGTCCTCTGAGATAGAGGCCTCCCTTGCCTTCCTTACAAGTGTGCAAAGTGCACTGAACGCTTGCTGGAGCTGTTGAAAATGGCCTGTGGCACCCTAACCACAGTGTCTTTGGGGGCTTGTCTCTCTTCTTCCATGGGCTGTTTGGAAAGTGGAGCTGGAGGATAGAACCCCAAAGTCCCAGCATTTGATCGCTTTCTGTAAGCACTGTGCAAAGACAGGTGCCTCAGCTAGCAGGCGCAATGCTCTTAATACCCTTTTGAACTTTGCAGCGAGTCTGTGGTCTTTGCTGTGGTCACATTTGTGTATGAGTTCTCCCCAAGAAGATCAAAGCAGAGATGTTACAAGATATCTGCAGAACGAGGGACTTTAAATAACACTCTGAACATACTAGCAAGCCACCAAATACTTCATTCTTGAAACCTAGTTTTGAATAAAGAAAGTGAAATGTGGTGCCACTATGCAGAGCTGTGTTTTGTAGGTCAATGTGGGTAGAATAAAAGTGGGTGAAAACCAAAGGGGAACTGAGGGATCTGACTGCTGTGCCAATACTGTTTCCCGCAACTGTAGCATGAGCCAAGAGCCTACAAGAAGAGCTGGAAACTCCTTGGTGCAAGCTGACCTAGGCAAAGCGACTCCTCTATCTGCATAACCTTTGCAGCCACTGAGTTGGCCTGCCTTTGAAGAAAAATTTTGTGTCCATCCATCCAAATAGGTTCTACATTCAGGTTTTTATTCAGTAGTTGTGGTATGGAGAAACTTTATCCAATTGAGGGGCTAAATTTTATCAATGAAGATGATTGAGGAATGCTAGTTTCCTAGTGTTTCTCCTTTTCTGGATTTTTTGAAGTCATTTTAATGTGTTGCCTTCATGCATATTTAGTTGATTGACATCCTTGGAAACTGATGCTTTGGATAAACAAAAGTTCAGCTGAGCAAAGCTGGACTAGATCATATGTTTCTGTCTTGTAACCATCTCAAGTGCATTGCTGAAAAATTTAATGAATTGGACCACAGTTTGGCCTGTGATTATCTTACTTCTGGGACTTCCAGCACAAATTAGAGGATGGTCTAATGTTCCCCAGTGGAAGGTTGTCTGCTAAGAATGATGCTAAACTTACCACTTTTCATGGTATTTGGGTTGTTTCCTGGACTCACAGTGTCTTTCCTGGTCGTGACTTTAACCCTGTGTGCTGTGCTTCAGTATGTTGATAGGAATAAGGAGAGAGTGTGTATGTTGTGGCTTGTGATAGGTGGATTTATTTTTTTTTCCTTGAAAAAACTCTTTAAAAAACCCTGTGAAAAATCAGGGAAGTGGAGAGTGATTTCTCCCCTACCCCACATTACCCCAGTATGTGATTCTAGAGTAGTCCTGGGATGTACTGATTTGCTCTGTGTTGCTGTTGCCAGTAGGAAAGAGAGACTTCCTTGATGTGCCGTGCATGTTTGAGCATCACTGCTTCTGACTGAGGCCAGAACTCTGGGTACTTCTGAGTTATTTCACCTGAGAAAAAGACAGGTTACTACTGCCCTTCAAATGGAAGAATAATTGCTTGTCCCTTTAAGAAGGTGCTGTGCTTGATCACAGCTTAGAGTAGGAAGATGTAAGAGAGGTTGTAAGATTGTAGTTGAGCTTAACATACTTTCAACTCTTTGAAGTACCTGTATGTTGTAGTATACTTGCACTTATGAATAGAGATCCTTCTTCCGTGTCATTCCTCCTCTTTTTTTCTCCTCTATTTTTGCTTTAATCAAATGGCAAATTATTTGGAGAAGGAGCCAAGAATGCCAAGAATGGCACTTTTAAAGTACCAATATGACTTTAAGTCCAAAACTCATCCCCAGAATAATTTGGGCATTTGGGAACCCAAACCTCATTGGAAAAAATCATACATCTGGACAAAAAGGTACTTAAGAATTTTTTTTCTTTGTTTCTAGGTTAGCACTAGTGTTACATTTATTTTCAGGATGAATGCATTGTTTTATTTGGCTAACATTTTGACTGATTTGTGTTCCTTGAAAAAAGGGGTGTGTGTGTGTAAGTGTGTGTGTTTATATATATATATATATAAAATATCCCTATTATTGGAATTACTATATATCTGTACAGCAGTGGGCTGTCCAGTGGGGACCTAGTAAGTCCTTTTATATTTCAAGATCTAGGCAGGTTTGAAAAAGCATCCATTCTTTCATTAAGGTGGTGATAAGAGGGGGAAGCTCATGAAATGAAACTGCATTTCAGCTGGATTATTAGCACTCTCTGAAAATCAGACTCCTTTTGTGCTTTAAGTCAGTTAAATTCCCTGCATCTTCCAGAATCTTATCCTTTGCCTTTTCATAGTAGATACCTGACTATGTACATAACCTGAAGAATTGCCTTTATTGTGTATGCAGTGCTGTGAGGTTTTTAAAGTTGTTCAAGAACCATAATTTTTTCTGTAGTTAATATATTTCTTTACTTTGATATACATGACACATTTTTAAAAAGAAAATACTGATGTTATATTTACATAGCTGCTAAGAGTCTTGATTTAAATAGGTTGCAATTGGTACATTATAAATATAGTCATTAGTGGGTTCTCTACTCTTAGATCTAAGGTATGTACTACTACGTACATAAATAGCTTCATAACGCTACCTTATTTTTTGCATATGAAGTTTTTTTTTGCATATGAAATCATCAGAGTATTATGGAAAGTGGAGCTGTGATACACTTTGTTAAAATTGGAAAATAACTTTGGAATTAGTTTTAAATTTGAATGCTTTATCCTAGACAAGAATGAGTTTTAATTATTTGGAGGTCTTTTCAGAAAGTATTAGAACTGTGAATTTAGTTTATTCTGAAAATCTAATTAGAGACTAAGTTATGACAGTTTTGGTGATATAACTGAGTTCTTGCTTGCCTGTAGTAATCTACAGGAGGTGCAAAGTAAGAAGTCAGAACTGCTAGATGTCTCTTATATCACTGTCAATCTTAAGCCAAATGCTAATGCAACTGGGCTATGCCGAATAATAAAATGCAGGTAATTAGTGAATCCACTAAGGGATTAATAGTTACAAAACATAAAGCTCTCCAAGGCATAGTATGTCAGTTTGGCTAAATATGGAAGACTATTAAAGCTTGACAATATAACAAAGTAAGTCATTTGCTATCAGTTACGTTTTATTTAGAGTATTTCCTAATGTTATTTGGTTGACACTGATGCTTCACAGCAGCAACACTGTTTTTTCAGTGTATTTAACAGCAGTCTTAATACGGCCTAGACCAAACATCAAGATTTCTATGAACGCTGCCTTAATTGATTTCTTTTTTCTTCTAAAAAGACAAATGAGAAAATATTTTAATATATTCTTGCAGTAGCGTTTTGAATTGTGTGAACATAGTGATTTGAAAACAGTACTGTAAATGCTGTGGAAGTTCTTAAACAGACAAGTTACCATGTTTTCACCCAGTCCTAGCAGCCTTTCTTTAAAGGAGTAATCCTTATATAAACCATCATTAAGTTAATAATTTTCAAATTGGCTCTACTAATAAAGTATATTTTCACAAGCTGAAAGTACAAAAATTTTTTTTATAAAACTTTCTCTGTTTACAGAGTTTCTTGAGACAATTTAACTTTTTTCCCACGTAATTCAAAGCGATCATAAATAACTTAACATATGAAGCCCTTCTACAGCTTTTAATATAATTTAAGTTCATTAGCAGTTAAAAAGGTCAAAACTATATGTTTCACTTTCCAAACATAAACCCCAGCCAGTTATATTTGTAACGCTGCTGTGCTTCGATAGTGCTGGAAAACTCAATTCGCTCCTCTGTTTCGTTCTGAAGCCTGTGAGATCTGCTGTTGCTGACCAGTAAGCAGCACGACTCCTCCTCTGAACCGCTTGCATACAATAAGGCTGGTCTGACCGGGTATATGTTGCCCATATTAACTGATCTTTTTTTTTTTTTTTTTTTTTTATGGATGAAGTGTATGGAAACAGATGGTTTCTTTGATTGCAAGTATCTCAGAGGGGAGGAGGAAGAGGGTTATAGTGGTTGGGGTGCTTTTTCTGTTTTTGTTTTTCATCCCTAGATATATAGGTAACATGTACTTTCCTTCTGGTAGCTTTTTAGCTGGTCGTGAGGTGGCTAGGGAAGCCCGTACTCTGCTGTGAGTTAATCTCCATCACTTACCTCATACGTTGCAGATCAGCCAACCTTTGTTCCTTCTCGAAATCTTTGAGATTTCCAATACGGCCTTTTGCACTTAGTCATTAACTTGGTCTTTCTCAGAGTGACAGCTTCTCACAACCCTTTCTCTTTGGCTTGCTTTTGGTGTTGATAATTAATAGTTTACATTAGTCCTCATACTTGCTCAGTTGCACTGGGTTCCCTTCCCTCTTCTATTCTGCCAGCCTGCACAGAAGTAGAAAAAACTGTTAATGTGCAACTTCAATTTCCTCCCTTTTTTGCAAGTGGGTTGTGGATGGATCGAATGTGGGACTGTGAGTCACTTGACATGGCCTAGCCTATTGTTTCAGGGATTTGTGTCCTAATATCGTAATTACTTCCATATTATATATTTTACTGTGGGCCGCTACTGGCTACCTAGAAAGATTAACTGAAAAATAAAGCAGGCAGAGAAGTTGAGCTGGAAACCTCAGGCTTAATGTGGAGTTTGGATACAGGTCAATTTTTTAAATGTATTTGCAGCTCCCATAAGCAGGAAAGAACATCCCTCCCTCCCTTTCCCTTCCCTCCTCAGCTTTTGAGGTAGGCTGGCTAGCCATAATTGGGGAACTGCAGGCAGTGGTGGAGCAATGGGTAATAAAAGTGGATGTAATATATTCCCCTGGGGACTGAAGCTGCCTGGCTGCTGTCCCACTGCTGCCCTAGAGCACCTTGGTTTGAATTACGAGATTCTGTAGTGGCCACACATCATTTTGGGGACCACACAGCTGTGGGTTCCTTCAATGCAGCAAGCAACCTTTCCAGCCAAACCAGAGGGGTTATGGTGCAGATCCAAACATGCAGCATTTAGCAACTGCAATTTGGGGGTGAAGGGGATGTCTTTTTTTTTTTTTTTTTAAATATGGTTCCATAAAAATCAGTAAAGAAAACGGAGTAAATGACATTACTCGCTACTCACCTGCAACCCCTGCAGAGACAATGAGTTTACACTTAAATTTACAGCTTCCAAGGATAATGAGAAGCAGTAACTACATGACTGTGCCCTGGAGAAAGAAAGAAAAACCAGAGATAATGTACTACCTACTAGCTAGCCTAATGATGACTATAAGACAGTGTACTATTAGTCCTACTATGCGCAACAGTTTGAGAGAGGCTCTCTGCCTCTCTTTCTCTGTCAGTAGAGTGATAGTTACATTTTCTCATTAACTAAAACAAGATAGATAAGAAGACAGATCCTTCCATTGGATGTATGTGCTTCTTTCTTTTTTTTTTTCCCTCCTCCTTCTGCCCCCCCCCCCCCCTTTCTTCAGCAAACACCAGCTATATTTCGGGGAGCAAATAGAGGGAGAGTAAATCTCAACTGAATTTATTTAGCTGGAGGAGTTTTCACTAGCAACGTGGGAACACAATGTCAGACTGTAAAAATAAACAAATAAATAAAAAAAACAAAGCCTCCGTTCTATTTCAGCAATCATTTAAAAAAAAAAGGGGGGGGGGAGGATTTTGGTGTTTAAATATTTTATTGACTTTTTTCTGCAACTCTTCTGGTATCAAAGGATGAATAGGAAAATATTATGTAAATAACTGGAACAGATTTTTATTGTTGCTAAAGACTATTGACACGCATGTTGTCAGGTTACCATGTAATTGTATTTTTCTAAAGATTGCACTTGTTACTTGCTTTTAATTCCTTTAAATAAAGAATCCTTAATGAAGTAATTTTGTTAAGAATAGCAACAATACTGAGAATATGTATGTTTGCACTTCAGTAGTTCCTTGAAGTCATTGTCTCTTATTAATCAAGTCCAAAGACCACTAACATCAATGGGAATCTCTTCACTGGTTTCAGAGATTTGAAGTGGGCCCTCTAAAAATAGTTAGATGTTATGTACCAAATGCTATTGGTTATGCTACTGTTGATGCAGATGATCATAAGAATTTATAGATTCATCACATTTACCTATAATTAAACTTTATTTTCAGAAGTATGATGATGATTAGATTTCTCAGTCAAGGCAACTGTTAATGTCAGTGCAAGAATAACAGCACAGCTAAGATGCTTATAACTGCATCTTGTGTCAGGTAACACAAATTAGGAGCTAGATTTCGAAAAACTCTTTAAATGTGGCAAGCACAGTGGTACCCAGAATCCCATGGAAAATGTGGAGAGAGGGAATTGCCTCTGAAAGGGAGCTATTAGAGGTGCCTGCTGGGCAGGGTGCAGTCTGTGGCTACCCAGCACTGACTGTGTGGAGGTACTGCCCCTCTTCGGGTGCAGTTACTTTTTTTATAGAAGGAAGGGAAATCATGCTGCACTGTGACAGAAAGGAAAAAAATAAAAGGACTAGGGTTTGTGTAGATGTACTGATACTCAAGGATGGTGTACTACGTTGTGTTTCCCTTCTCTCTTATGGTGCTGTTCCTTCTAGTTCTGGGCTAGCCCTCTTGAGTGCCCTTCAGTAGGGGTTCAGATAGGTTTGCTGAGGACTTGCTAGTATTTTAGGTAGCGTGCCGAGTGTGAAGGGCAAGTTCCCAATTTGGTGGCAGATAAGTGAGGCATAGTTCTTAACTTTTTTAGCTGAGGTTTCCTTAAATCTTGCTTTAGGCACCCAGATACTTTTAGGGTCTGACCCTCACCTCTTATATGTCATTGGACTTTCTGATCATAGACAACATAGCCTCAAAGTTGTAAAGAACATTGAACTTTTCCAAAACAAAGCATTGACAGGTGATTGGGATCATTCAAAAACATAAGAGCACAAAGCATGTTTTGCAAATATTTTCTGTGTTTTTTTTTTTTTTTTTTTTTTTTCTGAAGAGTATGTTTTGGTCACTTGAATGATATATTGTGTTTAATCATATCCATTTTTTGGAAATGTTAAGATCTCTCATGTGAGTGGAATACATGGAATGTAACTTTAAAATGTTTAATGAAGTGGTACAAACATAAGCTGCATTATCATTGCTAATGTCATGACTCCATTCTCCCAAGAAACAGGTATCACCAAATCTTCCTCTGCTACTGAAACCATCAAATTTAGAGGACAGTAAATTGTTTCTCCCAGAACTGCAGTAAATATCTTCCTGGTAGCTCCAGAGTGAAAAGCGGAGAAGAACTCAAGATTTGTGTATCAGAATACCTTCCGTCTGTGTTTCCTGGGGCAAGTCAGCATTGTCACCCCCCCCCCCCCCATAAAGACTTAGAAACTCTCTGTAAAGACATTTCTAAATGAAGAGGTACTCTGCTTATCAGATAACTGGGAAAAAATAGTCACTATATATTTTATGTTGATAAAGGAAAAATATATTGAAATTAATGTTGTAATACATGCTTAAACAAGTACTTCTAATATCGGATTTCATTACTAAGGAGTAAAATATAGTTGTCACCTTTCTTGTACATTATGTATAAAGAAATTGGTGTATCCTGCACAAATTTTATGTCATGGATAGTAAGCACCTAAGGCTGTATTATATTTAAAATGTTGCCACATCATCCAAAATATAGCCGAACATTTGGCACATTCCTTATTTTATAATAATAAATAAAACTATTTTCCCTGCCCTTTTTGATATATGTATAGATATAAAACATTTTAATAAAACACATCTCATGTAGATGAATACTGTATTCTTAGGAGTAGACCAGATTACGAAAGGACTAGACAGTAACATATATCATATCGTATACAGATTTATAAGGTGCATGTTTCATGGCAGATGCCAGCCACTATTTTTATTATGGTCAGGAAAAAAATATCCTATATGGTGGGCTGTTACATTACTAAAGCACACCTGATCTCTTATACCACTGAGCTATGCAGATCAGGCCTCTGTCAGGGTACTGGACAAGCAGTTATTTGGTCTGGTGAAGCATAGCACATTTTTCCTTTTTTAAATAGCTGTGACCTTGAAACAATATTGTTATTGCAGAAGTCTTTACCAGCATTTGTATCACCAAAGACCTGAGCAGTATTATCACTCCAGTGATAATCTCCGGTCTTCAGTATCCAGTCTCATATTGTGGTTTTCTTTGTGGTGTTTGCATCTGCTTCCACTTGCTATCATGCTCCTGCTAAGGTAGGAGCAATAATAGGTTCAAGACCATTTGCACTCTGTGCATGGGTGCACCTAATATGTGGTGGTGAGTAGTACTTGTGCAAGTGCTTTGTCTCATTAGGTGACGTCTGGGTGATGTGAACATTGCTTCAGTCTCTGGATGCTGATTGCTTGCTTTTCAAAGAATGAACATTGCAGTTTGAGAAAGGAAAAAGCCCTCCCGAATGAGACAGTGGGATCTAGGCACTTAAATCTGATTGTAAGCATGTAATCCGAGCTCCTCATTCTTCCTGAATGTGTTTTGAAAATCATAGTACAAAGTCTTTATAATATATAAAGCCTGCAATTAGTAAGGATGTAATAATGATTATTCAGCTTCCAGGTAGTAGGCTGCTACAGTTTAAAGCAGACCTCATCAGTACACCTTTGCCTTCTGATTATGTACACCGTTAACTCTACACAGGTAGAGGCTAGATAGCATTTTGGCTGTTCCCAGGGCAGTTTGTCAGCAGCGTTTCATTAATGGTAAACAAGGTGATGAGGAGGGAAAGTTGTAGAGAAACATCTTTTTATAAAGAGTGCAAAGAGGTTGGTTTTGCATATTAAGACTCTGTCACCAAAGTGGTAGTCTAACCCCAAACACCTGCTTCTTAGCATTTCTTGAAACCTGACTGGTTCTTTTGCCATTTGCCCCATTTGTGAATGTTACTTGATGTTTTTGTCTTGGGTCGTGCTTATATTATTATACTACCAGACTTTATGCTTTCATTGATATATTAGATATTTCTCTGCTACAGCAAAGTATGGTGCCAAACCAAAAGTAGGCAAACTTGTTTGGTTACAACCAGTGTCTTGAGGTGTTCAAAATGCACGTGAAGTTAAGAGCGAAACTCAGACCCTTTCATTTAAACACAGGCTGCTCTATCTGGATCTATTTGGGAACAGAAGATAAAGATGCCAATGCTAAGAACTAATCGATACATTAATTAATACAACCCGCTGGCATGTGTGTGCTGCAGGTCCTGCGCTCTGTGCTGATCAGAGAAGCTATCAGCTGTGCTAGCCTTCAAGTGAGGGAACCTTGGCTCCATGTGCTAGCTGTAGACAGCTCCTGCATCTGGTTTCACAGACCCTTGGTCCAGGCCCCAGCCTGTTGGCCAAGAAAGTGGCCGTCATGCTAACGTGAAGCAAGAACAGCCTCTCTTGCAGTGTTCCTGGCTTGGAAACAGAGAGTGAATACTTAAACTCCTGAGAGAAAGCTTGTCCCTGTAAGGTCTCCTTTGGTAAGACTTGCTAGTTGAGTGAGCCATTGGACTGGACAGGTGTCTTTGGAAAATCTTGGAAGAGAAAGCATTCTTGTCCAGTAATGTATTTAAAAGTAAGTTTCGAAGAGAAGTGGTGCTGGTGGTGACATAAGACTCAAATTGCTCTGAAGAACAGAACCAGACCCTTAAACTTTATTAAGATAGTGTAGTGAGAGAATATTGGGAAACGGCCAGAGTGTAGATAGAAATACTGCTTTCTGAATACAGCCACGAGTAATCATGAAGTAAACAGCATGCTGATATTAAGTGGCCAAGCAGTTTAGGCCTGTGTTTCTGCCAAGCTGTTGGTTTTCTGGGAGTGATCCCGTAGGAGGACCAGCTTCCATGAGCAGCAGCCTGGTACTGACAAATAGATCAGTGCCACTGTGGGCTGTGAATTGCAGTAACTTGTACTCAGACCAAATGTTGTGGAAAAAAAAAACCTACTTTGGCAGTGTATTTGCTAAAGTTGGAATGACTTGGTGGCTTCTGGATCCCTTACTGGGGATGTATGTGTGTGAAGGGGGGTGGTAAAGGAGAAGGCAGGTAATCTGTATGAATTTAGTGAAAGCAGCCCATTCTGCATAACAGCATCCAGGTACTGCAAGCGGCATGGAGACAAACAGCACGTTTGGGTACAGTCAGCTGGCTGTACTCATTTTCTCATACTTTTTGGAAGTTATTAATCTAGGGTGATAGATAAGGATAAGTATATATTCTTTTCCACTGACCTACCTTTCCTACCAATAGAGTAAAGCACATAGGCAAGAAGTTGTATCTGATAAGATTCTGCCTAGAATGGGATTTTTTTCCCTAATCAGATCTTCCATAAAGGGTAAATAGATGTAATGCTAAAAAATGATAAAGTTTCTGGTAGGTGCCATAATTCCAGGTCACTTTAAGAGTATCTTTTTATTATGAGGAAAAAGGTTAGAGATTTGCTGCCAACACCAGTACCAATTTAAGTGTGTGTTTTTAACGTCAGTAAATAGCTGTGTTCAGAGGAACCAGGTCTTCTGCAATGGCTTTTCCTTTAAAAGCACATTAAGTTCAGCATGCAGAATCTTGTGGGAAAGTTGGTTTTCATTCTTGACACTCTTTAGTATTTAACATTTATGATACTTCCTTGTGTATATATACAGAATAGACATTTTATAAATTAGATAGTTCATGGAGTAATGCAAGATATAAATGTTATTGCTGCAAATTCAGCAGCTGGTTATGTATTTTATATAATGTAATAGGAACACTAAGATCTGTCTCCTTTCTTTTATATGCTTGGACTAGGTGCATCCCTTATATAACTTTATGTGCATGTGGGACTTTCCTGGGAAACCTGCATGCATGACTACCTCTCCGAAATGCCTGTACACCAGTGCACACAGCATGGGGAATTAAACAGGAGGAAATGGAGATCCGAGTATGGTCGCAGGGCCATGATCTCATTGCAGTTACAGAGACATGGTGGGATAGCGCACATGGCTGGAATGCTGTCATGGATGGCTACGTGCTTTTTAGGAAAGACAGGCCAGGAAGGCGAGGTGGTGGAGCTGGAATGCATTGAACCCTGCCTAGCGTGGAGGAGGAGCCAGTTGAGAGCTTATGGGTGAAGATCAAAGGGCAGGCTAACAGGGGGGACACTGTTGTGGGTGTCTACCACAGACCACCTGACCAGGAAGAGGAAGTCAATGAGGTGTTCTACAGACAGCTGGAAGTAGCCTCATGACCACCCCGGTATCTGCTGGAAGGACAGCACAGCTAGGCACAAACATTCCAGGAGGCTCCTGCAGTGCATCAGTGATAACTTGTTGACACAGGTGGTGGAGGAGCCTATGAGGAAGGGTGTCCTGCTGGACCTTGTCCTAACCAACAAGGAAGGACTGGCTGGAGATGTGAAGGTTGGAGGCAGCCTTCGGCTGCAGTGACCATGAGATGGTGGAGTTCAGGATCCTGCAGGAAAGTAGTAAGGCAACAAGCAAGACTGCAACCCTGGACTTCAGGAGAGTGGACTTCAGGAGAGTGGGTTGGTTAAGGCCCTAAAAGGAAGGGGGGTCCAGGAGAGCTGGCTGGTATTCAAGCATCACTTCCTCCAAGCTCAAGAGCGGTGCATCCCAAGGAGAAAGAAGGGGGCGGGAGACCTACCTGGATGAGCAAGGAGCTGCTGGCAAAATTCAGACAGAAGAGGAAAGTACACAGAATGTGGAAAAGGGGACAGGCTACCTGGGAGAATTATAGGAATGCAGTCAGAGTATGGAGAGATGCTGAGAGGAAGGCTAAGGCCCATTTGGAATTGAGTCTGGCAAGGGACGTTAAGGACAACGGGAAGGGCTTCTTCAAATACATCAGTAGCAAGAGGAGGACTGGGGAAAATGTGGGCCCGCTACTGAATGGGGCAGGGGTCCTGGTGACGAGGGATGCAGAGAAGGCAGAATTATCGAATGCCTTCTTTGCTTCAGTCTTCACTGCTGAGGGCAGCCATCAAGAATCCTGCAGCCTGGAAGTGAGGGAGAAAGTCTGGAGAAAGGAAGACTTTCCTGTGGTTGAGGAGGATAGGATTAGAGATCTGGGCAAGCTTGACATCCACAAATCCATGGGCCCTGATGGGATGTACTCACAGGTACTGAGGGAGCTGGCGGACGTTGTTGCCAGGCCGCTCTCCATCATCTTTGAAAGGTCCTGGAGAACTGGAGAGGTGCCTGAGGACTGGAAGAAAGACAATGTCACTCCAGTTTTCAAAAAGAGGCAAGAAGGGAGGACCCAGGCAACTATAGGCTGGTCAGCCTCACCTCCATCCACAGAAAGGTGATGGAACAGCTCCTCCTGGATGTCATCTCCAAGCATATGGAGGAAAAGAAGGTGATCAAGAGTAGTCAGCATGGATTCACCAAGGGGAAATCCTGCTTAACCAATCTGATAGCCTTCTATGATGGAATGACTGGCTGGGTAGATGAGGGGAGAGCCTTGACTTCAGCAAGGCTTTTGATGCTGTCTCCCATGGCATCGTCCTACGTAAACTCAGGAAGTGTGGGTTAGATGATTGGACAGTGAGGTGGATTGAGAACTGGCTGAAAGGCAGAGCTCAGAGGGTTGTCATCAGTGGCGCAGGGTCTAGGTGGAGGCCTGTGGCTAGTGGAGTTCCCCAGGGCTCAGTACTGGGTCCCATCCTGTTCAACTTCTTCATCAGTGACCTGGATGAGGAGATGGAGTGCCTCCTCAGCAAGTTTGCTGATGCTACCAAGCTGGGAAGAGTGGCTGATGCACCCGAGATCTGTGCTGCCATTCAGAGAGACCTGGACAGACTGGAGAGCTGGGCAGAGAGGAACCTCCTGAGGTTCAATGAGGGCAAGTGCAGGGTCCTGCACCTAGGGAGGAATAACCCTATGCACCAGTGCAGGCTGTGGGCTGACCTTCTGGAGAGCAGCTCTGCAGAGAAGGACCTGGGAGTGCTGGTGAATGACAAGTTGACCATGAGCCAGCAGTGTGCCCTTGTAGCCAAGAAGGCCAGTGATATCCTGGGGTGCATTAGGAAGTGTGTGGCCGGCAGGTGGAGGGAGGTGATTCTGCCCCTCTACTCAGCCCTGGTGAGGCCTCATCTCGAGTACTGTGTCCAGTTCTGGGCTGCCCAGTCCGAGAGAGACATGGAGCTACTGGAGAGAGTCCAGCGTAGGGCTACGAAGATGATCAGAGGGCTGGAGCATCTGCCCTATGAGGAAGTGGTGCGAGAGCTGGGCCTCTTTAGCCTGGGGAAGAGAAGACTGAGGGGGGGATCTTATCAATGTGTATAAGTACCTGAAGGGAGGGTGTCAAGGGGATGGGGACAAACTCTTTTCAGTTGTCCCATGTGACAGGACAAGAGGCAATGGGCAGAAATTGAAGCACAGGCAGTTCTGCCTCGTTGTGAGGGGGAATTTCTTCCCTGTGAGAGTGACTGAGCACTGGAAGAGGCTTCCCAGAGAGGTTGTGGAGTCTCCTTCTCTGGAGATAGTGAAGGCCTGCTTGGATGCAACCCTGTCTAACATGCTGTAGGTGACCCTGCTTGAGCAGGGTGCTTGGACTAGATGATCTCCGGAGGTCTCTTCCAACCTTACCCATTCTGTGAACTTCGTTAACTCCATCAGCTTACTTTTGGAAATATATATATATTAGCTGTGAGGAGGAGTGCCTAAATTTTGCAGTACGAGAGAGTGTAATGGCAGTTTTCCAGGAGCCTTGAGATCTTCATAAAATATAGCATGTTTTCTGATCAGAGCTATACATATACTATTAAAGTATAAATTAACTAAGTATACTAATATTAATATCTTTTACCAATGTTCATCCTGTGACTTGTATTTTCTTTCCATGTAACCATTATGCAACATTTATTTCAGAATTTTCTAAGGGTTATGATTTTTCAAGTATTTTAAAAATGAAGGTAGCAAATATGGATTTGGGCAGCCAAGCGGCATCTGATCTGCAGCATTCCACAGGCGCACGTTAGTGAAAAGATGAAGATGTAGCTGACACCAGTATGTGTGAAAGAATCTCTTCCTTGCAGTACAAACCTGAAATGGCATTATCTGGCCTTTCTAAAGGGCATTTTATCACTCTCTTTGTGTTTCAAACCCTAGCTGAAGAGTGGATCAGCAAACAGTAATCAGCAGATATGGATTCCAGGGAATGGGCAAAGTGTCGAATGATAAATGGAATGATTAGTGGAGGTAGAATCAAGGCAGAACCATAATCCTCAGAACAGCCAATATCACCTTTTTTTTCCAAAGCTAGTTAATACCTTGCCCTTTTAATTATCCTAGTGTTGGAGGGAAGTTCCTGGTTCACATCACTGCAGCAGATGCATTAATTTTACATACTTGTGAACGTATAAAATAGGCCACTCAGTAAGAATCTAACAGCTTCTTTTTACTTCATGTATGTTTTCTTACAAACCTCTGGATTTTCATCTGTCTTGGAACTACTTTAAAGTGTGCTGGTCTCTTCAGCTGTGCAGCATGCAGAACTGTGGTCTGCTCACGGTGCCTGGTGGGATTTTGTGGCTCCACTGACACTGGGCCTAAGAGACTGACCCCAGATTGCAGGTCGCTAGAGGCAGTTGACCTACAAGCAGATCCCCATCCCCATATGCTGCAAACTCAAAGGTCTGGTGAGGAGAGTTCAGCTGCTTCACCTGGAGATGGTTTGCTTTTTCCCTTGCATCGAAGACTTTTACCATGTGAAGGAAGTAGGAAGGAGCTGATTGGTGCTGGATTATTTTTTCCAGTCTTGTTCAGCAACCTGAGCAGCTTTGGGGAAAAAAAGAAAAGGAATAAATGAAAGAGTAGAGGAGCAGCAGGGAAAAGCTGTGTAGTAGAAAGAGGGAGTAAAAGCAGTTGAGAGAAATCCTAGGGAATAAGTGAAAAGAAAAAAAAAAAAAAAAGAAAACATGCTTGTTCTTGAAGACAGAGTGGCAAAAAAAGCTCCTGCAGTTTCAGATTTCATCACTGAAGGCTCATGTTACCTTTATGCATTACTGTTACAAACTGTATGAGTTTTGTCCCCCCATGGGTTTTAGGGGTTTGCTACTGTGATTTGCTGATAGTTGCTGCAGAAGGTAGTGTTGACTTCAGCACAGATTGTAAAGCCTTACTTTACAATACTTATTTACCTCAGCATTTTGACTTAATCCATTTGGCATTGGAGATGAGCAGAGCATTCCTGCAGTTGTTATCGAACACTGGTTTTGAATAAGTGGGTATTAGGAATTTCTAATTTAATGTCATTTTTATTTGTCACAGTGATTTTTTTTTTTTGTTCGCTTGGTTTACTCATGTGGCTCTTCCTAATCAGATTTTATATAGGTAATTATCTTGTTTTTAGTGATTTTTGGTGACCCCTCTTGATTTTATTGATGTTGAAGTAAAATTGGAAAGAAAATTAAAAAAAAAAAAAACCACTCTAAACCCAAACAAACCACAGACTGTACAAAAAAATCCCATACCATGACAGTTTATGAAGAGTCAATGTTTTCAAGCATCATGGAAGATGTAGTCTGGCTAAGGATCCTGCCCTTAAGGGTAACTGACAGCATGAGACAGAGAAGGGATGGTTTTACTGAGACACTATAGAAGTGCTTTCAAGTTTAAATTTTTGGCTTTATGCCATTTTGGGAATGGAAAGGGCAATAACTTCTGTTCCCGAGGCTTTTTCTTTGTAAGGAACACCTTATTTGCAGTGTGCAGGGAAATACACGATTAGTTCTTCTCGTAAACATCCTTCTGTAAATAATGGTTGTAGTTAGGAAGCTCCTTCACAAGCAACTGGGGCTGGTACACTCAGAGGTAGCAGAACCATCACTTTGTGCTTATCTTGACTTGGGGAAGATAGATGTTAACCATGGCATGTTTTGAGTTAAAAAGAAGGCCATTGTGTAGAACTAACATTTGTAGGGAAAGAAAAAGTGTTATTTTTTAATAAATGCCTCTTTCAGTAAGGTTTTATTTTTCAAATGGGTTTTATTTTAAATAGTTACTTTATTGAGGGATCCAAAATAAGCTAAGGCCACCAGTAAACCATCTTACCCATTTTAAATGTGCCTATTTGTGATCCTCTGCGTATTGATACGGAAGTACTCCAAAGATACTTCCCTGACTATAGTAGTCAAATGGGGAGAAGTTGATTTCTCGAGTTTTTCTGTGCCTCGGCTCTTAGTGTGTAATGCTTAAGGGGACAGCCTGCACAGTAGTTTTTGAAGTGCAGTGCTCTGGTGCACTGAATCATGGTGATGGGTGACCTTGTGGAAGATCACTATGGTCAGCTGTAATCCTGCTCCTGCCAATGACCCTCTATCCTGAGCCGTCGTGCACTATATAGATGGCAAAGGACTGCCTGCTACTTTCCACCTTCTAGCTGTCACCTGTGTTTTATGTTCCTGCCTGGTGCCTTTGAAACACAGTGATAGCAGTTGTTCTTCCTTGAGTTCAGGTTCATTAATTTACAGGTGGTTGAAGAGCTGCTCTATCTGACATATTTGCCTCTGAAGATACCTTCCAGAAATAGGAAAATGAAAGGCATATATTTTTTGTTTGTAACTTCTTAAATGCCTAGTGTTTTTCTCCAATTGCATGTTTTTCCCCCCATTTACCGATGTTTCCACCTAGGATAAAGTGAACTTGAGCAATGGAGAACTCTGCAGGGTCATTTTCGAAGCCTGCATGCACATCTCACTTCTGACGTTTTCATACCAGTGGGCATGATACTTGAGAAATATCAGGAAAAATGCATGTCAAGTTAAAAATCTAAGATTAGCAAGTTTGATATGTCCCGCAGAAGCGTGTAGTATGAGAATTTTGAAATTTGGGATGTATAGGGGTTTCTGTGTGTGTATGTGTATGTTTTTGCTTTTTCAATTGTTTCTTCCTACCAGGATGTGAGAGAAACCTTGTAACCATAATCAGATACAGTACCTACTACATACCTAGCATCTTGCAATTTCTCTAGCACTGTGACAGCCAGCTGCATTTCTATGAAAATGAGATGCGTGTGTGCATGCAGACATGAAAAGGACTCTTCACATAAAAATATTGAAGAGGAAATTCTGCTCTATTAGGAAAGAGGTTTAATATGCAGGATTTTACTGCTCTCCGTGAACAAGTTCCTCCTTGTTATTTATGTATGGGCCTTGCTTATATGTGGTGAAGGAGTGACCTGTTGTTGAGGATAATCTGGGTGATTAGTGTGTTGATGGTTGCAACAAGGTAGGTAGCCTTTCCCAGAAGGGTAATTGCCTGCTTAGTGCTCAAGCTGTAATCCCCAGCAGATACACTGTCACAATCTTTGTAAAATAAATGGACTTTCTTCATACTACAAAACTAATTAATGGTTGCTATTTGTTTTTGGCTGAGTCTCAAGCTTCAGAGCAGTATTTTCAAACCTGCCTGATGGGCTGGTCTTGGCAGCAGAAAAGTCACGTTCCTTATGAGGAAAGGTGCACTATGTACGTGAGGAAGATAGCATGCTGCAGGTCTCCTGTAAATACTCACCTGCCATGTGAATGCACTGCTGGGATGCAATAGAGAATAGTTCTCTAAAAGTTTTTTCTTTTCTGAATGCTAATGCAAAATACCGTGGTAACCTTACACTTTGGATTCCAGTTTTGGGAAGAGTTCAGTTTCAAACATGCTGTCCTATGGAATGCAGGTTTAAAACAGGAGTATTTCCAGCCAGGTTCAATGATAGTAGCAGGCTGTCTTTTTACTATCAGGAAGTAAAGAGGAAACTGGGGATGGGGTGGGGAAATATATAGGTAAGTGAAGTCAGAAAAATAATAACAAAGAAGAAAAAAGCTGAAGAAAATGAACAATGGTAGTTGTTCCTGTAAACACTTTAATGGAAAAAGTTTCATTTCCTTCAACAGTATCAATGGATTTTTTCCATATCATATGCATTTTTTATTTAATCTGATTTTAATACATTACCATTAGAATATATTTATTTTTATTTATATTTGTGAGTTCTCTTGCCCTTTCCTAGCAGAGGAAAGAAAGTTAGAAGAGGAGCACAGATTTTTTTTTTTTTTTTTTTTTAAAAAAAAGAAAAGTAGAATGGATATTCATAAAAACTAAAAATATTTCAAAAATATTTCAATACTGTGTGAGGAATTGAAATATTTCAGTAAAAATAAAAATGTTCATATAATCTGTTTCATATAATTCATATGATTTGAAAAAGCAACTGTGTTTTATTCTACTTTCACTCTAAAACAGAGACAAAATTGCAAGGCTGTGGATAGAGTAACTTAATCTGAACTAAGAACTGTAGAATGACAACATACATAGTTGGTGAAACATCAGAGAAAACTTTAGACAGTAGTAGCTACCTGAACTGAAATTTCACCAATATGCAAAAATCATTAGCTAATACTAGTGAAAAATATCATGGGATCTTACTGCCATCTTAAGTGCACTGGATCCTGTTTTTTCAGCCCGTATGAAATAATGTTGGAGCCAATAGAGTGGTGTTTCCTGATAGCATGCCAGGAGCTTTTCCTGATTATTATTCCTTTTTTTTCCCAGTGATGAAAACAAAGCCAATTACCATTTTTAGGAAATTTTGTGCATATTATCAATAAATAGTTAATAGCTTTTGCCCCGCTGCCTCTTTATTATACAGTTGTGTGAAGGAAGTAGTAAGGAATTCATGTTTTCTCTTGCTTTATTGATGTTTTCTTTGATTTTCATTTGTGAAATTCAAAATATAATTTAAATAATAGTACATAAAATGCTGTTGCTTTTATTAGTGCATGTTTGGGGGCTAACAAAGCAATGGGTATAACCAGTTGAAATACTGCACTTGGACAGTCACTATTGGAAGGGAGTAGCAAAGCCCTTACCATCTCTACATGAGTGAATGGATTACTTTTCCACTCAGATAGGCTCTGCTAGCTCTTTAGAGTGATTGAATTTGAATCATATCTGCTTCTTAATAGAAACTCTTACAAAGAAGAAAATGTTTAGAGGGAATGAAAGCTCAGCAACATCATTATATGCAGCCTTTTCCTTGTAGATTTTTTTTTAATCCTACCTGCAATTAAATCTACGTATCAGTGGAATTATATAGTTTAAAGACTGTTTCTTTGGGTCATGATGAGCGGTATCTGAAATAATAAGAATATAGGAAGCAAGCAACAGAGCAAACTTAAGCCAAAAATTTACTTGGAGCATAGAGAGTTTTTGTTGAGATTCAGGGTTCAAAATGTACCACCTGTTTTTGCTGTACCTCTAGTTGGTAGTTGAAACCTGAGCTAACCTTCCTCATCAGCCAAAGGAAAAAGCAGTGATATTGGGTGCTGTTGATATGTTTTGTTTATTACACTTGTAACTTTTCAGGATGTGGTATGTGGTGAATCTGGGATTTCCGTGCCCCATTTGCCCCAGCTTCCCCTTTTTGGGGATGGTGAAGATGCAAGATGGTTCAGCTCTACAAATACTAGCTGTCAAGCATCCCTGAGAGGCTACTGCTATGGCACTGTAGGACTCAGGAGCTACTGAAATCAAGAAAAGATTATTTGGCTCCATCCTGGCCTTACACTAGTGCAGCAGACAAAGTATGAAACATTTGCGTTCGCCTAATTGGTTTGAAACAGTCATCAAATGGCAAAGAAGTAGAATTACTTAGTTTCTTACCGAATCATGGTTTCTTTCTGGCTGTATGGATTAGGCAAACTTTCAGGACATGCAGCTTGTTAGGAGCTTCTGTAATTTTTCCCCCCTTTTTCTCCTCTTTCCTCTTGCCTTTTTCCCATAGGCTTGTTCACAGCAACACCCACTGGAGGTAATGAGCAGTGACAGTATCGCTGCAGCTTTCCCCCTCGGGAGCCCTTCGTTGTTGGCTGCTCTAAGTTAACGCTGTAAGCAGTTTTTTTTATCCATAGGTTGGGTTGCCTCTAGTCTTCAGCAACATGTTTTCTGTCAACCAGGAGAAAACGCTTAAATAAATGTTTATATAAATCTAAGTCTAATAAACCCGATCAAAACAAAGTTGAATTTTGGCTTATTCAGCTAATGAAATAAGTTATGAGAATGCATTAAACTTTGTGCCAATCTAGCTTAATTCCTAAAGTACCACTTATAATTTAAGCAAGAAGTGTAACTATTATGATAATGTGAACGTGTTCAGTAGAAGCATGAGATTTTGTTTTTTAGCAGAAGTTCAACCTTAGGCATATGAAAAGTTAGTATTAAAATATAAATATAAGATGTGGGAATGGCACTTGTATGGTCTCCTGATAGGAAGACGGATCAAGTGACTGTTCAAGACCTGAGAGTCGTGCTGCTGTGTGAGCTGGGCTATAATTTAGCGAGCTGACAGGAGGAGTGAAGTATCTCCTCAATATCTGTGTTTGGCAGACGAGATGAATGCATACATCAGGAAACAATGTTTAAGTGTTTTATTTCCTTATTTCAGCCTGTCAAACTGTCAGCGTAGTTAATGGCCACCAAGAGAGAGTGAGGGAAAGGGAGGGAGGGGAGGAGGAGGATAAATGGAAGGGAACAAAGGTGCTCCGGAGTCAGAAAGAAAGGAAAACTGGGAAAGATTAGCAGGGTGCAGAGGCATAATGGTCACTTGTACACAAATGTCCAAATTTCATCCTCTTGCTCCCCCCCCTACCCCAACTTCCCCTCTCCTCTGGTCCTCCAATGAAACTTGTAGAGAAAATGAATGTTCTAGTACACACTGCATGGTAACTTTATTCTAATATATTACTGTTTTATTACAGTAGTACTTAGACTCTGAGTCAGCAAGGCACTTGAGTATAATCTCAGGTCCTGCTCAAGTTGGGTGTTTTGCTGAACCGGGATCTAAACTCAGTGAGATAGAATTGGCTTTTCTGGAATTTAAGATCTTGGAATTCAGGCAGATTTTTCGTATTGTTTTACAAAGTGTCTGTAGCTGGACTTTTTTAAACAAACAAGGTTTGAGTTGACGCTTTATTAAATATACAGGGAGATATGAGTGTCTAGGGACTTAATTCTTTCTGACACACCCGCACACCTTCCCCTGAAGTTAGTACAAATGGAATGCCTTTCATAAGAGAAGTATTCTTAAGATGTAGCCTATATTATGTATTATTTTCATGGCATGGAAATAGAACAAGAGGGCTTTTTCTGTTTTTTAATACATCAAAGAATGTTTGGTTCAGTAAATACGTAATGCATATTATTCCCGTATTTCGCTCAAAGCTGACATTTTGTTCTCGCTGCCTTTTTAATCACACTGGTTGGCAGCAAAAGGGCTTAGTCCTGCCATGGAAGGTGGAATTTGCTTTCATATACCCAGGTGAAGCACCTTCCAAACACTGCCTTGGAGATGTGGAGCCCAGGTAGTTTTTACCCGAAATACCTGGCTAAGGTGTTCCAGACTCTGGGGGAACATGCTTGTTGGTTATGCTGGCTTTATTCTTGGGGAACAAAAAGGAAGAAAAAGAAAAGCCGTCTCCTTTCGTTCCAACTCCTGTTCATCAAGGCGAAGGGTGGTGCCCTTATCAGGAAGGGGACTGGCCATTTGGATTAAATCTGAGATTGAGATTATGCAGTGTTGATTCAGAAAAGAGCTCTGAGTATTGCTTGTTCGTGGCAGTTTAGTTATGGGGCCACAGTCTTTTTCATATAAAGCTGTCCTCATGTCATGCAACTTCATGAGGTACAAGTTTTAGTCACAGTAAAAACAGATTTTCCTTGAGCATCATTTTGTGTTGTATGCAAATGCAAACTTCTTACTGCATATTCCAGTAAAAGCCACTTGAATCCTGTAATTCTTGATTTTACTTATCTATCACTCTCTGCAAAAATTTCCTTACGTCATCAGACTAGTAGTGGTAGCATTACAGTTATGCTTCTGAAGCTCCATCTTGGACTAGGACAACTAAGGGCTATGCAGACACAGACTGAGATATACTGTTCTGGCTTCCAGAGAGATTCCTATTTAAATATTAATGCAAAAACCAATAGCTTTGATACAAAAAAAGACAAATGGCTAAAATAACAGAAAAGGGATGCAGTGGCATTCAGCATGGTTTGGTGTTTGCAGTGTACTCACAGCCGGAAAGTTGTCTTAGTCTTAGAGTCATTTCAGTGGAGGAGAGCTTTAAGAGTTTTGAAAGAGAATAAAGAAGTAGCCTTACAATGCTTTTGAGGAAGTTCTTGCTTATAAGGGGAAGTATGAGTGCCCAATGTACTTTTTTTTCCTGAAAATATAAATAAATGGGTGGTGCTGGGTAGTGTCACTGGCTGCCTTGAGCGAAGACTCAATCTGGTTGTGCAGATCTGGTGAGAAGAAAATAAAATGGAATTAGGCTGTTAGGAGCCTTGGAAGTCAGAACGAGCTGCAGATACTTAATGTGATGGAAAAGGGAAGCCAAAGAAAAGTTACAAAGACAGGGATGCAATGATGGAAGTAATGGACTAAAATGATTTTTTTGCTGTGGTAAGCAGGTAAAAGGGAGATGAGACTGTGTTGTTTGATAGTGGAACAGTTGTGTGCTTAGAACTAGTTTTTAATAGCTTTATAATGGGACTGAAGCTCAGCTTCTTATGAAATTAGAGGTGCTCTGGTTTAACACTGTTGGAATGAAGTGTTATTTCTTTGTGAATGTCACTGTACGGGTAACTAAAGTGTAAAGCCTGAACCCTGATCTGTAAACTTCAGAAATATGTTACTGTAGTCCACTGCCATAACTTCTAATGTGAACAAAGTCAAATCTGCGGATGCTACTTGGCCTACAGCAACGTCCCCATGCTCTGTGGTCTCGGGAGATGCAACAGGTTGATACTCATATCTGTTCAAAGCCTGAATTTGAGATTTCCAGGCACTGGAGACAAACGGAGCTGGTACTTTGGTGATACGAGAACTGAACAGGTTGACTCGACCATTGTAGTGTCAGGGAGACCTCCGCTGCCAAGGAGTCCTTGTATCCAAAAAGATACAAACTGTGTGGTTGTTTAGAAAGCACATGCTTCGTTTCAGAGCTACCGCAACGTTACTTATGTCTGCCAAACTATGGAGACAAGTAGTTGTATCTGCGTATTTAAATTTTGAATGTGATCCTGAGGCAGGCTTGAGTTAGCTTTGTATGCTAAGCTGTGAGAGGAGCTCAGTATTAAAGCAAAACTGTTTCACCGCTGAGTTGAGATTCTTTACTGGGGTAGACAAATGTTTGTATCATTGGAAAGAATAAAGAACTGAAGAAGAGGAAGTGACAGTGTTAGCCTGTTTTTCAAAAGGAAAAAGAGTTTACGTGCATCACTGGAAGCCACTTCACATTGATCTCAGTCAAGAATATACATAGGGGACATTTTTGCCAATAAAAGCATTAATTCATGGGTAATGAGGAGTCCTTGCCATTCTCATGTGAAAGCTCTGCCAGAATGGGTCAGATGACTCCACCTCCTAAAACTGTGTGTGCTTATGACACACACTACTTCAAGCCATAAATAAATACGTGGCATTTTGCCTGTAAAAATGTTTCTATAGAGCTGTACAGTACAGCCTACTGCTCATTAGCTGATGTGTTTATCACGCTTACTGTTCTTTTCCATTATTTCTCTAGTAAGAATACGATGGTATCCGATAAAATAATTTCAAAGGTATTGTTAAAAATACAAAGTACAGGTCATGCATGAGAAGCCTTTAAAGATAATGCAGCTTTGTGTGGGCACAGAAATCATTATTGTGGATGAGCTTGTTGTTGTATCTCTGAAGTTCCGTATCTATACACATGTTCTATGGGTATGTGTATATACACAAATACATATATGTATGTATTATGTTTAGAGGCTTATGCATGTGCACACTTGACTATTACAATAGCAAAGTGAATATAGACGTATAAAATTACAAGATTCTGCTCAGAGATGTTTGTAGAGAGATGTTGTTTTATTATACAGAAGAATAATGTGGCAGGAAACTATTACAGCAGCCTTTACACAGAAAGGAGCAGATGTAATTTTGCATACCTATGTAATGTTAGGGGTGTGTGTGTATATATATATATACACACACACACACACATATATACAAACACATTTTATATATGTTTATGTATATATGTATCCTTTACTTCTGAATGCCTAATTATGCAATTCTGATGATCTATTGTTCTTGAATTTTTTTTATTTTACAGAAGTAAAAGAATTCTGCAATAGAAGCCTCTTCTAATTTTGTTTTAATATTAGAAATCCAACTGCTTAATGACGACATAAATAGGTTTCCTCATTAAACACAGGTGACTTCAGTCAGTGTCAGGTTCTGACACCATAAGGTCTCATAACTTTCTTTAATAGTGATTGTTCTTTTTTTTTTCTTTTTTTTTTCTTTCCAGCACTTCTGCTGACTCCTTGGATTAAAAATTCATACCAACTAACTCTCCCTCCAAATTTAAAATTTATAAAAATTTATAAAATTATAAGGTTTCATGATGTGTGCTGCTTTCAAGGTGTGTTATATTGCCGCCAGGGCAGAAATCTTTTCGTTTTAGTTAAATCTGAGATTTTTATGAAGTTACTGTTCACTCAAAACAAACAAACAAACAAAAAAAACCTATGAATTATAATAAAACCATCAAGTTTCTCAGTAGACCTTGTGAGCACACTTCTCCATGATTGTGCTGGATGTTTTGTTTCTTGTTAACCAAAGTTGTCTGATCAGTTGTTTGTATGGGTATAGACACATATGAAAAGAGAAGACCTTTTTTATTTTTTTAAAAAAAAAAAAAAGTTATGAAATAGTAACATTAGTAACACTTTCATGAAGAACTGACCTGAGTATTAACTTGCACTGGATGTATGAAATTTCTGAGACATCATTATTAATTTCTGGCTTTCTGAAAAGTCTTCAGAAATTTTCCAGAATTCAGTGTAGCCCCTTATCGTAATACTTGATTAAATGATCTCAAAATGGAAGAAATGCAAGAACACTGCTATATGTAAATACTTACAGACTGTTCATTATGGTGATATTTTAGCATCTCGCTGCTTTTAGCGATTAAACAGTATTAGTGCCAAAGGAAGGAAAGGTTTCAGAGCCTATACCTAACTTTTCAGAGGTCAGAGCAGTTCATCAGTTCTGAAACAAGAAACCTTGGAGGCCTGAGGCTCACAAGTCTGCACTCAAGTCTGCTTAACATTGGCAGTTCTTGGTGAATACAGTGCCCACATCCCAAAGCTGGTAATGTAGAAGACTTGCGTGTTTGCCAGGGAAATAACTTCCCTTGTTTGGATGTATTTTCTTAGGGACTGAAGTAGAAGGAGCAGCTGTGGAGTGTGGGGTTTTTTCTTTTGTTTTGTTGGGTTTTTGGATACAGATGGATCTGAGGATGACTGTACAATAGGAAAATATTAAGGTACCAGTCTTCTGGAGGAGCTTTGAGATCTCTAAGTTAAGACTAAATCATAGGTATTCTGTCAGTAATTTTCAGCAATAAAATCATGTTTTCATTTTTTTGATGTATATTTATATATAAACTCATCCTTTATTTGGGAATGCCATGTAAAAGGACAACATACAGATCAATGCTGCTTTTTGACAGTGACTCTTCCTCTTGGAATTAATTTCTTCATGCTCTACCAATAAATCTTATTTTCCTCTTAGCTTGTTCTTTCTGTGGACTGTTGAGCTGCTGAGACCTAAATTACCTTCTCCTTACCCTGCTGCTGCCAAGTATTTTGCAGCTTGACCCTTCTCAAGTCCCCCAAAATGTGGGTGCCAGATTTTCTGAATATCTCCAGTCTAAGAAGCTGCAAGTCTAAAGAGCTGAGACTTTTGGGAAATATCTCAAAGAAATCCAGAGATGCTGTAGGCTGCAGCTTTTCTCAAAGCTTTTCTCATTTCTGGAGCACCTCAGTCTCACCCATGGTGGACCCCAGAACCAGACACGTGGAATTTTAAAAAAGCAGGTGTATGTATGTGAGATAATTTTGTGTGCCTGTAAATGTATGTTTGTGTGTGTGTATATAGATATAAAAATATAACTGGTAAAATAGTATGAGATTCATTACAGGATGATATCTATAAAACTTCTTAAAGAAACAAAAGAGGCCAATGCATATATTTAGAATGCTTTCAAGCAAACTTAACCCTTGCTTTTTTGGACTAATGTTTTGTGTGTTTGTGTGTGTACGTGTGTGTGTGTGTGTTTTTTTTTTTTTTTTTTTTTTTTTTTTTTTTCCCTTGCCTGAGGAATAATTTTGTCAGTTGTGCTTCACACACAGTATTTTATATCCAAACGGGAAAATAAGTCATATACAGGAAAATGAACACCCTGTTTTATTTTTGTGCTTGCTAAAACAGGTCTTAGTTCCCAGGGGCTTTTCTGTTCATTGTTTGCCCTTCTGAGACTTTTCTGTCTCTTAACACCATTACACTTTTGAAAAGCACCAGACTGCTTTATTTATTGGTCAGATTTTTTTTTTTGGGGGGGGGGGGTGGGAAGCTAGGAAAGACTATTTTCAGAGAACAGTAGTTCCAAAAATATCCTGCTTTCAGCAAAGATTTTAGTGCTAGATTTCAATTATGCCTGCTGTGGGTTTTTTGTTTGTTTGTGTGTTTTTATCCTGATCTGGATTTTTCTCTTGCTAAAATCTTACTCAGCTGTAACAGCTGTTTCAGACTGAAGTCTGGGCATCTGGATTCATGGAATTTGGTTCCAATTCTCCTGTAGTGTCAGTGTTTGTTTCTTGATTTATCTGTCTATAAAATGGTAGTATTGATAATTATCTTTAAATTTTGCTGTAGACCTGCAGCCTTATCCTAACTCTACTAAAGTTAATGGGAGACTTTTCATCCACATGTACATTTTTGAACTAGACCTTCAGTTCACTGATGTTGTTTGAATCCTTTGAAATCCTTAAATGAAAACAGTTTTGAAATATGAAGAATTACTACTATTTGCACAGTGTTACAGTGAGAAGATAAATTCAAATGAAGTGTCCTTGACCCTAGCTGTGAACAGTCTAAATTAGACATAACACAGCAAGAACATGTAATTAAGAAAAAAAGTGTGTGGGGGGGGGGAGAGGAGGAGGGGAAGAAAAAAGGTTTAATGGTCGTAAAATAGACCTTGTTTTATGTCCTGTGAAACTGCCACAACAAGCTGCTTTGCTTAAGTTTTCAGTCCTACCTTCTTCATAATTTTGCATCATTCTGAGGCCAAGAAAAAAATAAAGATCAAAAGATCTACTGCTGAAAATCTTTCAATAGACCTGTCTTGTGGTCTGGTTTGTTGGAACAATGGTTAGCACTGATTTGCATTGGAGACTGGGCACTGGGGCTTCTCCACTGCTGTTTGCACAGTGTGAAGTCTACTGGTGGCGCAGGGGTTGCACCACTCGCTCGCTTTGGACCTGGTGGTATATGTGGTTGGTTGGGGGCGAGGGGCAGTGGTTTGGTGGTTTGCTTTTGCTTTTATGATCAAATGTACCCCCATTTAATGTACGTGCTGAGACTGCTTTGGTGCCAGGACTTTTACCACGTGTTCCCAACAGGACTGTGCAAGAATAAGGAGAAAACATATTTTTTTTTCTGGTAAAGAAGTATACATGTGCATTTATTGAAGTGAACTTCAATGATTTCTTTAGTGAAGGAGTTAAACCTTTTCAGTATTACAGTTCATTCAGAGAATGAGCTTATTTAGTGCAGCCATAACAGCCAAGAATTATTTGTTTTCATTTACTTAAAAGATCCTCAGCAAATAGCTTAAACAGGAAGAATTTTTCAGTTCTTGTTCTGTAAAAACATCAACAACAAAAGGCCTATGTAATACCTTCTTCTTTTGTGTATTTTATTGCTAGCATTCTACTTTTCCATTTTGTTATGGAAAACCTACTGCTGGCACATGAGATAGTGTCATTCCTGGTTTAGACCGAATTTCTCTGACAAGCCAGGCTTCCTGGGCTTGAACAAGAAGTTAGAGTAGAACCAGTGTTTGCAGCTGGTACAAATCAGCACAACTCCACAGACCTCAGTGGCCTGGAGGATCTTAGGTGGTGTGGAGGCAGAAGCAAATATTCACAACCATTAATAAATTAAGAGGTACCCCTAAGCCAAACCTAGTGCAAGAAAAAATACCTGACCAGCCAGGGGTTCAGCTCAGTCCTCAGCAGGAGAGCCTACTTTCCCAAAGGCATTTTCCCATCCTTCACTCCCCAGCAGCTGTTCTGACAGACCCTCTCTCAAGCAAGGCAAGGGACAACAGGGAACAGGGAGTTAACCCTTAGCTTACAAGAGATGGAGGCTATAGCAACTTCTCTGCCCAAGAGTTAGCAAATAATGTTCAGAATGTGTTAGATTTTTTTTAACTATTTACTGTAAGCAAAGAGGGCAGAGGTAATGAATAAGAAAATCCTGCTGTTGAAAGTATGTATTTAACAATATCCCTCTAGATTAATACTCTTTTGAAACAGCTCCAGTGCATTCTTGGATTCTGGTAGCAATAAAGGGGTTAAATCATTTTTGGCAGCCCGTTGATCATGTAAAACCATAAAGCAGTTCCAGTAGAAAGAGATGTGTAGAGGTAGAAAATATCGGACTGAGTGCATGCTCTCTGTGGATAATAAAAATTACCCACTTTCTCACAGATGTCGAATCTGGCAGTTTTCCACTAAAAATTTGGATTGCATATCAACTATCCAAATTATTTTAGTGTCTGTTGAAGAGTGTGTTTGGCAGGGTTTCCAGTAGGAAAATAGGAAGTCGATTTGAAAACATTAATACTATTTGAATACAACTGCTTAAGCTGATTGTTCCTTAGATGAGCTCCAGTAGAAACATATTCTACCGTGCAAGTCCCCAGCAAGTCTCCAGGTGGAGAAATTGGAGATGTGAAATGAGTGCTCAGGAGGGGAGGGAGAAGTTTACCTCTGGAATGTGTGTGTAGGGGACACACCTTTATTCTTTTCTTTTTTCCCTCTTTATTTTTCCTTTCTCCCTCCATCCCCTGCCCCCCCCCCCACACTTCATCCTGCTTTTCTTTGCTATGCATAGCTTGGTTAAATAACACTTGGACAAATGTTTAAGACAGACAACTAAAATGGGGAATACAGCTGTTGAAGAGAACAAGTATCAAGCATCTTTTAGGAGTTTTAAGTGAACCTCACTGATTTGGGAAAGAGCAGTAAAATCACTGAGGTCTCCTCAGCTAAGATGCACACACAATGAGGAGGTGCTGTCAAAGAATTAACTGAGATGTTAAATGCATAAAGAATGGGAAAAGAGGTCAGCATAGGAATTTGCCAGAGGTACACTATTATTTGGGGTAATGCATATGGCTCTAGTCTGCCCATCTTGGAATAACACAACTAGAGGCTTTAGGATGATGACTGGACTTTGCAAAAGGATGGACAAATCCTCACCTATTTAGCAAAGGGCTTCCTGCCTCCTCCTCTGAAGCAGAGACAGAATAGTAAGTCAATTAGAGAGGTGATTAGATGTGGCAATGCTTTTATTCTTAGAGTATAATTTAGATGCAATAGGATGAAGTTAAGAGAAGAAAGTATCAGAAGAATTAACTTGAAGTTTGCTGATGTTGGATTCTGTTAGAAATTGTTAAACCTGTAAGTCATGGATATCATAAAATATAAAATGCTTGGATGCTAAATAACAGGACTGTGAAGCAGTTCTCAGAGGAAGTAGTGGGAGTGATGTTCCAGCAGACACTTCCACTCGCTTTGACAGAGCGTTGTTCTAAAACCAACAGAAAGTAGTATTTGCTTACTGCAGATATGTTCAGAGTAATGTTGTAATGTTTTACTGACTGTTTATATGACAAAGATAAACAGAAAAAAAAATGCCCTCTAATTGTCCTGATATTGTTAGACTCTTGCTGTCATACTTTGAAAATGTCTCATTCCCCTGAGCATTGTGAAGGATGGTGGTTTCATGGTTTGGACCACAAGAAGAAGTAGAATAGAGCTCTTGCATTAATACGACTGTTAATAAAGTTGACACAGTTTGAAAACAGTGCACTGAAAGGGGGGAATTCAGCCCCTAGATGTAGTAGGAGAGTAACTTCTCCTCTGAAGAAGAGCCAACTCCTGTGGCTATTCTGTTTTTCCCTCATCCATCTGTTCTATCTTTGTCTCCTTAATAAATTCAAATACTCTTCCATGGAAAAATTCAGTCCTGCCTTCCTGTTTCTTATTATTAGTACAATGAAAGGAAGATTAGCAGATCACCGTAATATGAAGTGTGGAAGCATGAAAGGCAGTTTCTGACCGGAGCACTTGCGTTCTGTGGAGGTCAGAGTCAAGTGCTTCTCCTGTCTGTGATCTGTCAGGGTGCTGACACACGTTCCTCTCAAAAATTCTCTGCCTGAACCACATTTAATCTTTTGGTCTGGTGCTGTGAGAATTATTGTCAGGCCATACTAGTTTATCTGAGGGATAATAATGGAAATCCTTTGGGTTTTGGTCTGGTGAAATTCTTGGCTTGGTGAAATTGCTAGAAACTTATTATTGGATTTCAGAGTGGAAATCAGGCTTCTATCTTTCAGAGGATTTCAAAGACTCTTCTGATAGGTGGTCTTGTCGCTTGTTCGTGTTTGCCTCGTGTTGGATGAGATCTCCTGGGGTTGCGCCTGATGGGATCTGGTGTCTTCCTACCAGTAGCAGCTACTGTAAAAATGAGTGGGAGGTTTGGGGCTACCTCTGTTTCTGGCCTTCCTGAATTGCCTGCTTTCTTGTAAGGACTCTGAGAATATTGCAGAAAGCAATAGAAATTTCAGGGGAAAAGTGCAGCAGTGTAAAATTTGCTTGCCATTTCCATCCGATCTGCAAAGAAAGATAGCTGAAGACTGGATCCATAGCTCTTCACTTTTTCAAGCATGAGGGAGAAAGAAGTGAGGTAAGAGGCTTAGGATATTTTTCACGTGGCCAAAATTATCAGGAGACAGATTTTTTTTTTTTTTTTTTTTTTTTTTTTTTTTTTTTAAGCACTACAGGAAAGTAGACCTGAGGGTAGAAGACTTCTTCTGAGGGATGGAGAACACAGAGGTCCTTGCAGTGGACTAAAAGGATAAGCAGGAAGATAGTTAAGACACCTGAACTATTAGTCTGGAGCAGTAAAGGAAAAGAAAAAGACCAGGAAGAGACGTGTGTGTGTGGGGGGGTTGTTTGTTTTTTTAAGGGAAAAATGTATCAGGTCATAGATTAGTTTTGATGTCTCGTGTTCATCTTTCATCTTCTAAGTCAGAAAACGTGTTCCCAAATACTTAAAGGCCGTCTGGTAGTTATGAGTGATCTATGAATTATTTGAAAGATTTCATAATGTCAAACCTTGGCCACTGTACTTTTGTGATCGGGTGGAATCTCTTCTCTATGTGCGTTAGATATTGAGATTTCTGTCTCAATAAAAATTACTGACTATAGGATCCCTACATAAACACAATCATGGCAGCCAAGAGATAATTTTTGCTGCACTGCTCACGATAGAAAATGCCACTGGCTGAAATGTTACGTTCCAGTTAAGGATTTTTTTCTCTTCCGTTTTCCTGGTTATAACATAGAGAGACTAGGTGAGATAATTCAGTATGTGCATGTGAGAAGTGTCAAGTCGCTGAAATGCTATCTTAACAGTTTTGAAACTTTAATAAGAGTAACATAAATTTAGGTCAAACACAAAGCAAAGCTATGCTTGATTGACCACCAAATAGGAAAAGGGTTGGTTTTGTTATCAAGGAGGACATTTGACAAAATAGCATTTGGATCTCTTAACTCGTGTCCGCAGTCTGAGAATCTCAATAAATCTCAGTTTTGTGTTACGTGATGAAGCTTACTGATGCATAAATTCAGGCTGTTTGGTGTATATCCTATGCTTGTACATCCTGAAGGGATGAGTTCAGCCATCTTAGATAAAAGTCTCTCTCTACTTCTTCCCAGACTGTAGAGATAGTCTCAGACTAAGACGCCATCTCTGTATTACACCTTTTTGTCTAGATAGTTTACATGGATCTGCGTAAGTTTTTGGGCTATCAGTTGAAGAGCTATATATTATATTTTTTATAAATTATATAAAATTTATATATTAAATATACATATAATGTTTATATATTGTATTTTTTTTACATATCTGTGTTCAAAAGGAGGGGTTTGATACTTATTTTAATGACTTTCTAAGTTTTCTGCAATTGGGAGTTGAAAAAGAGTAATAAAGGAACTCAAATCCTGAAGCTGTGATGGAGGCTAAATCCAAATCTAATCTTTAGCTTCATCTCAGCTGTCATTTAAAGACTACATAGCAGGCTGCTTTTGTCATTCTTGTCATATGAAAACAAGAAGCTTTGGGAATTTCATGAAAGTAGTAGTTTTTGTGGTATTGCAACCCCAGTTACAGGAATTGATTTTAAGTTTACTTAGGATTATAATGAGACTCTGAATTTTTTCAGTGATTTAACAGAACTAAGTTTGGTGTTTTCCTTATACTGTTGACTCTCTCTTGCTCAAATCTACGTAGTCCTTTAACTTTTAGGCATACTTTTATATGTAAATCAGGATGGTCTGATTATAGAGGCTTCCCCAAAGCTGGGGGCACTTTCTTTTCCTGTTATATTTCTTCCCATGTGATAGGTGTAAATGTCCTTGATCTTCACAAAATTAGAGCTGGTGGCTTTATAACAAGTCTCAACTTGCTGAGAGAAGTCTGTAAAAACTAAAACTATTTTCTGATGTGGATAATAAAATACTTCCCTGCTCCTTTATATACTTTTAGCAGACATTCAGGGTTCCAGTTTCTCCTTTCTGTGTTTCCTCCAGTGCCTGCTTTTCGTGTTTCTTTGAAAATCAAATTTAACGTTGTGTGGATACAACTGAATTAGAGTGGTTGAGATTCTGGAGGCCTTAATTGATCAAAGCTGGTCAGGACTTGGACTGCTCATGTAGGTAAAATATATGGAAGCCTATTATTCGAGATAGTTCTGTCATCAAAGCTTGAGATTCATCTCTCTAGGACTAGTAATAGAAATTTCATGAAATCTTCCCTTTTGATCTCACCTTGGCTTGGCTGGAGATCCAGCTGTCAGTATTTTCAGTTTGTTACGTTTTTCATCTTAAAATAAGTTGGTGTATTTTCTTGTTTTTCGGTTTATCCCCAGTTGAAAACCTTAGTGCATGCCGTCAGAAAAAAGTTAACGCTGGTCAATCCTATCCTAAGGAAATAAATACAAACTGGAGTAATTTGCCAAGTGAAGCATTGACAAGTATATAAATAAATATGTATAAACATATATTATATATATTTATATACATATAAATATGTAATACTCTGGTTCTCCTCCTCTCCCTCCCGCTTTGTCCAACTTTAAGCGAAACCAATAGTAAGAGACTTAACTGAAACTATGTTAGAATAAAAGAGAGGGTTTCTGTTCTCATTAGATACTAATGCTGTCATTGGGTTTGCTTTTTTCCCGTAGTCTCAGCTGGAGTGTTCTTGCAGGGATTACCTAATGTTGTAGCATGAATTTCTGCCTGCTTTTGTTAGTTAAGCATTGCTTAGAGTGCCTCTGTGGGCTGGGTTTTTCAACCCTTTCCTGTTTTTTTGAGGCTTGGATTTAAAAACGCCTTCCATGCAGTACTACCTTGAATTACGAGTTGCAAGATTGGTATTCTGCGGTTCTAGACGTATTCTTACAGCCTATGCGAAGAGGTCTGTTCCGTTACTCATTACGAGATACATTCTTGGCCGCCTCTTCACCTGCAACTTGGAATTTGAAGATCTCACGTCTCCAACCATTCTGCCTTTGAAAATTGATCAGCAGTCGAGACGGTACCCTTAACGCCGGCGAGTGGCTCCGCGGGAGTAAAAGGAGTAAACTGCAGCAAAAGCTTTGCAGTCGCCAGTTCTAAAAACTGAATCCAAACGTGCCCAGGCGGATATACGCGTTGTAGATAAGTAAGCGTGCCGTGTCGGAGATGTGGAGACCTGCTCTCGTAGGGTTAGATGGCAAAACTGGGTCTGTATCAGTCCAGCGTGCAGCTGTATCTGTGGAGTTTTCTGGAGCCCGTTGACTTAACGTGTTGTTTTTATATACATACTTCAAAAAAAAAAAAAAAAAAAAAGGGGGGGCACTTTTAAAAATAGTATCATACTTGAATGAAATCAGCATGAAGAATGATCTCTACAACTATCCAGCTACCTTTCATAGGAAGAGAAATTTTTGCCAGGTGCTTTGTCAGTTGTTACTTGCAACTGAAAAGTATAACTAAATAATCATTTACAGCTTTTCCCTTCTGAAGGCAGTTTTTAGAAGTTCATCTGAATACCTGGTGGAAAAAGAGCTTAGCTTTTGCACTAGGCTCCCCCAAGACCATTAAGCGACTAAGCAATAAGAAATAAGTGGCATGTTTTTACTGAACAGCAGCGCGAGGAAGACTGTTTCTTACCTCCTCCCCCACCTTGTATGTTAACATGCAGAATTAGTCCTAACCTGCCGAGAAGAGGAAACCCGCACAACACCTTTGGAAGATGCAAATTGAGAATTAACCAAACGATGGGGTCGGGGGCCCCCCTTTGCAGAGGTGCAAATTGGTAATCAGATTGCAGGGAAGAGCTCCTGGCGTCTGTTCCAAACTTAGTTGGAGCTGGAGGCTCCCCGAAGGAAGGAGGGAGCGAAAGGGGGGAAAAAAGTAATGCAACCAGTTCCACCCTGGGGGGAGGGGAAAAAAAAGGGGGGGTGGGAGTGTAGGGAACGGTGGGATCCAGGTCGACGTAAGCTGCATAGTCTGCACGTGAGTAATTGTAGTAACAGTAAGAAAAAGGGGATGGTAAAATTTGGTTATGTTACTGAGTTGCCGAGAGCAGGATTTGAGGGGTAACAGGTCTGTTTTGTTTCTATACATATCGTATGCCCCACGGTGATGTTGATGAGGTTAAGTTAAAAACCTTATATGATAATTTTTCATGCGCCTTCAGCGGTGTTACCCTTGCTCGGCCCGCTATGAACCACCACCCCCACCCCGGCTCCATTTACTGCAGTATTTCATGTGCTCCTGAGCCACTACAGGTAACCCCTGGTTTATTTTATCCCAGCTTTCCTCAGATATGATTTCTATATGAGTTTAAGAGCAAATAAATTGTGAGAACCACTGTCAGCTTTTCTAGTAGCAAGTTTTAGTGGCTGGTGCTTGGAAGACTGCGAAAGAGGGGTTTGTACTGCTGGAAGGCAGGAAATTTCCATATTAAAAATTACAGAGTGCATCATGAATTGGAGATTTGACTGGAAAGTATCATTTGGCTAAAAACTTTCTTTTGTCTTGTCCTACCGTCTACCAGCTTGTTTGTTCTGTGTTTTTGGCCAGCTGTAATGTGGCTAAATCGGTGCCTTGAGTCATGTCTCTCTGTGGCCTTGATGATTTCTCCTCCTAGGAACTCATACGTGTTGCCGTGCTTTTGTATTTTTGCTTATTTTGACTTTTAATTCACAGATGACTGGTTCCCAACAGCATTTATATTTTAATGTCTAATCTCTCTTGAAAGATCAGCATTATAGCATATAGCCTTGTATTGCTGAGAAACAAATCAGGTGCTTAAGCTGCATTGGTTTGGTAGATCTTTTGTACGTTTACTTTAATTTTGTTCTTCTGAATTATTTTCACTTGAAGCTTTTTTATTGTGGGAACTGAATTTTTAAAGTAGAGAAATAACTTAAGGAATAAACTTTACAAATTATTCAGATTATTGTTAACATGTGACAAATATATAGATGTGTGGTTTGAGATTTTTAAGACCAGTTAGAGTATTTAAGACTTTGTTAATTTAAATCCAAGCTGTATGATCAAATGTCCTGGATATCTTTGAAAGTTTCAGGTGTAGCTATATAATTTTAATGAATATGTTGCTCTTGAAAATGTTGAGCTGACAGCTGCTTAGGGTGAAGTCTTGGAGAGTCATAGCCCATGATAGGTAGGGGACTGCAAAACGTTGAGCCTGCTTCACATTACTCAGCTGCCTCTCAAAACTAAGTTGAAGATCAATCTGTAAATGAGAGGCTGAGCAGTTTTGCTTAGCTTATTTAGTCCTTCCCCTCTTGTCAACAGAGGAACTAGGTCTCATTTTGCAGAAACAGCTGGCTGCTAGCAAGTACCTGACATCTTTTATTTTTCTGGAGAGTGTGTGTCAGCGTGTGTCAGTCCACAGTGATGGTGGTTGCTGCCCTGGTCGTGCAAGGAGGACTGCAGAAGCTGTGGGCTCTGTCGCTGGCAGTGATGGTGCTCTTGAGCCTGTATTCAAGAAATGCGCGAATCAAAATACGTAAGAACCGCTACATGCAAGTGTCAAGCTATAGCACTACTTGTGTATTAGGGCCAAATGGGAGAGTTGTTGTTAGTGGGGTTGTGTCTTGTTGTGTTTAGATACTGTTTGTTATGAGCTAAATCCTAATGTTGAATTTTATCCCACTTCTCTGAAAGCAGCTCCCCCTCCGTGAGTCAATGTGCTGTTTGACAGGTAAGTAATAGCATGCAGTGCCCTATGAACATGTTTTAACCTGCTCCAGAGAAGTTTTCTTAGGCTTTATGCACGTATTTAAAGTATGTAGGATGTAGGAGGTATAAGGATATAAAAGTTTGTTTATGAATTCAATGATTTCTTCCTGGGCAAGATTCATGTTGATATCACTCAACATAGCATTTTATTATCCTGTCTCTGCTACAAAGGGGTATATAATCTGAAGTTTGGGGGTGGACTTATTTTTCAAATAAAAGCCACTGAGGCCAGCACTTTTGTCCCTTTTCACATCTTATGAAGACTGTGTGATTTCTAACCTTTTATTTCTTTTTTCAAGGCTATTCATGTTTACTGTCAGGCAGGGCAAATCAATCTTTTCTAGGTACTCTTTAATCATAAATCTAGATGTATTAAGCTTACTATTACATAGCCAGTGATAGGCAGCAGCAGAAAAGGTGGCGAGGGGGTGGAATATCTGGTCACTATGGCTGGACTGTGACTGGAATCCCAGGTCTTCTTGCTCTGTACCCCTTTAGTGTAGACTTCAGAGACGGTTTGTTTTTATTGGCAAAGTGTATTTTTTTCTTTCTTTTTTTTTTTAAAGAGGCTATTTTACTCTTCTGTCTAATTAATGTGCTCTGCAATGTCTGTTTTGTGTGCTCTGAATGTTCGTTTCCCTTAGCTTACGCTTCCCCTCTGGTTTTTAATAAATCTTGGTGCACCTTTGCATCCTGTTGTCTTTTCTGCTCTTTTTCCCTAGAGTGTTAATTCCCACCCCCTGAATATCTGTAAAATCAGCATTTTTATTTTTTCCTCTCTTGAGCAGCTATTGCCATCAGCTGTAATAAAATAATGGCTTTAGATGTGTCCCTTATAGTACGTTGACCCGTGTCTGATTTATCATTAATTTCCAGAGATCTGTTCCAATCTTGAACTTATTCTGTCCCCTCAGGGTCTTGAGTTAAAAAACGCACTGGAGCACACTTTCTTGTTCTTTTATACCTGCAATATTAATCATATTGCCAGCATCACCAGCACATGGAGACATCCCAGTATGTTAAAGATATTCCAAATGTACTTCATTGGCTTCTGTTATAACATCACGTTCAAGCTTCTTAAACTAATCTCTGAGTTTGAATTGTATCTTACTGCTGCTTTTATCTAGGATTACCCTGCCCCACGCATTTGCACACAGGCACATGCTTTTGCTTAGTAGAACAGTGGTGTTTTTAACTCATCCCGTTTTATGCCTTGTTACTTCTACTTACCCTTCACACAGCGTATTATATAGTTAAAAGTAACACTGTATTGATTGCATGAGCAGAAGATGCAGCCATATGCTGTACAATTTGGACTAAGAGGTCTAGGAATATTTTTCCAGATTATAGCATTATGAGGATTGTAAGAGTTGTGAGCTATTAAGAATGTTGAAAGACAATAATTATATAAATCCCACACAGTCAGCGGAAAGTATTCTGTCCTGGGTTATGAGTTTTCTTCACTGGAATGTATTGGTCTTAGTGGGTTGTGTGGGACAGAAATGGGAAGAAGGCTTTGTTTCCAGCAAGGCAGCAGATCGTATTTGTATAGCTTAAAAGAACCAGGCACCTTGGAGGTCTCAGGACATTTAAGGTGTCTATGGGTATCCCACAAACTCCATGCAAAAAATCAGTATCTCGCAGGCTGCATGTTTACTTTGCTTTTTTTTCTCTGTAACTTAATAAAAAAAATTACACTGAAATGCTTTAATTCTAAGAAGTATTACAGTATTAGTATACTTAGTATCTAATCTAGTAAGTATTACGGTACTTTATATAATTCAGCATGTATTAACAAGTAATTTTATTGCTGGATTGCTATTGCTCCTGAAAGAAAGGGGAATGTTAAGATCCAGATGGAGTCAGATCTGCCAAGGTGATTGTGACCGGAACCCAAAGGACCCGATACCAGACCAAATTTGAGTATCAAATAGTTGTTTGATTCAGATGATGAATAGACGAGCTTGGTGTAGCACAAGGGCGCCTCAAGAGATTAGGAGACATCAAAGGCGGTGTCTGCACCGCTGTGCACAGAGCCCATAAATATTGCTGTGTTTGGTGTGTGAGTGGTGGAAATGGAGGCAAGAGACCTTAAGCTGGGTCACCTTAAGAGTGGTGACCCAACACAGTGACCATATCTCCTAAGAACAGTTTATGTACCTATTCTAGGCGCTACACTGTCTCCTACAAGTTCAAATTATAACTCTGAAGTAGTTCTTTGGGTACAGTTCTCATACTGCAGCCCATTTATTATCTCCTGTAATTTCTTAAAATTGCAGTCAGCTCTTTCCAGGAAAGAACTGAAAAGCTTGCTGTACAGGAACTTACTCTGCTGTAGCTGAAGTTCATCTATATCCTCTATTTCTTTCCCGTTGCTGTAGTGCAAGCTAAAAATTGCTTAGACTATGCCTGTAAAAGCCATGTACCCATGTCTGTCCCTCACAAGGCATTAGGAGCTGTTAGTGCTTGCCACTTGTGGAAATTAGCACTCCAGAGAATTAAATCCACCATTATGAATTTTAGTCTTCCTGAGAGAATTTTAAAAAATCTAGTTCTTTTGACAAGGTGAAAAATCTTGATACTGATTTAAATACCTTCAGAACTGCTTTGTACAGTTGCAGGGAGTGGTTTAGCCACCTTTGATCACACAAATAAGTACATGAGCATCTATGTATGAGGCAAATAATAACAAAATGTATATTCTACCTTGCTGCTTGTTTACAAACCTGAATGCTCACTGCCTTTGATTGTAATCCAGGAAGATTCGTAAGCGCATTAGCCAGCAGAAGCGAATATGTAACAACAATAGAGATAAATAAGCAAACGTTTTGGAAGGAAAACATCAAGTCCTTACTCTTTACAATGTTTATTGGATTAGAGACTTCAAACACTGTTGCTGCAGTGTAGTGCACAGCTTGCTCCCCACCTCTGCCCAGTATTAGAAGAAGTACATTCTTTCTCATGCCCAGGATAAATTGACCTAAATGAGACCAAAGTATGTCTCAAAGTTTTGTTCCTTGTAGGGATTTGCATATAAAACTCCATTACTGAGGCAGGACAAGCTATGAATAATATGCTTTGATATCTTTAACAAAGGATATGGAGAAGAACAAAAAGTCAGAGAGCCACATCTTCAGGCTTACTTGTCTGATTGGGGGCATATGTGGGAGTAAGGTAGTCCTAATAATTTCTTTGCACTTGTGCCTAGTATCTTTGGACATTTATGCCTGAAGCCCCAAATACCTACGCTTTCTAGTAATACCTGCCCAGAACACCTAAAAGAAAAGTACAAGCCTTGTGTAAAATATTCTGAAGACTGATATATTAGCAATAGAATTCTGATTTTGTTAGTTGTTTGTTTTTGCTTCAGGACTTGAGTCTGCAGTAGTACTTATACAAACTTTCTCCAGAAACAAGATGAATAGAAACCTAAGAAAAAATGTAATGCAAGCTGCATTCTGATGTATTCACAGGTGTCTAGGAGATGGAGCTTTAAGAGAAGCGCAGATATGATGGCTTGTGAGCTAACATTGACAGTCTCATTACAGTATGCAATAACAATTGGGACGTGATAATGCTGCAAAAGTTAGGGCAGCCACTTAGCTGCATACTAGCTGCCATTAAGTTTTGCTAATTATCTAGTTTTGGCTCCCTAGGTTAATTTACCCTGCCTTGCTGAGCTCCTTGCAGTGGAGCATCTTTTGACTACAGGGCAGATGGACCTATTTTACTTAACGTATCTGACAGTTTCTTGTGCTACTTATCGCTATGAACTCGTGGCTGACAGTACAGAAGGAGTGGCATAGCGTGGGCAGCATCTTTCTGTTGCCTCCATCCGCCACGGGAGTAGTTGATAGTGTAGTGTGGTTGCTGTGAGGATCTCAGAAGGTTTCACTGACAACATGTGGCCTTCAGCTTGCAGGTTAGAGATCACAATGTTAGAACAATGAAGATGTGTGAGGGTAGTACAGAGACCAGGTGCTGTGGTGACTGTGTTTCTGATGAGGAATTGCTATTTCAGCTGTTCTTTACCATTCAGCTTTCAAATGTTGCTAGCAAGAGGAGTATGATGGGCAGCACTGTTTGCATCTTTCATGGTATTTCTGCTAGAGAAAAATATCTCAGGATGGTCTATCACCACCAGATCTTCTCAACAAGAGGTCTGTGAAGTTTTGGAGGGCTATAGCTGGATAGCTGTTCCTTCTCTCTTCAGCTTGTTAATTCTGCTTCTAATTTGATTTGAGAATGCTGGAGGCCCTGTGGTGGGGCCTCAGAGCAGCTGGGCCCTCTCCTTCCTCATCTCTTGCCCCCCTACATTGTTGTTTCCTGTTTTATCTCCCACAAACCACCCTCACTACATTTGGGATCCTATATGGTTGTCTGCTGGGCAGCTGAAGGAGCGCTAGAGGCTTGCTTTCAGCCCCTCTGGTCCATCATTGCTGTCGCAGAGAAATCTTGCAGACTGTAGGGAGATGAGTGGGAGGAGGCAATGCTGAGCTAGGATAGTTGGCAGGCCTGGTGAGCGAAGCAGGACCAGGCTGTGCCAGGCTGAACCAGCTCGGAGCAGGGTGCACGAATAGCTTTTCAGACACTACAGTGACATCAACATGTAATTTTGGCATTGCTTGGAATCGTGTACCTTTTAGAATCACAGTATTACTGCAGTGCGTGCATTAGAAAGAGAGGAATTTGCAAATACCTTTGAGCTGGGGGGAAAGAGTCTATGGGAAAACTGCAGTTTCTGCCTATTTTAGTTAACTGATTCAGCCTTTTGAGGTCATTTAGGGTGGATTGATATGTTCTTGTTCTCCGTATGTGTGGCAGTGCAAGGATCCTGCAGATTGCAATAAACATGGAAAGGGAAGGAGCAGATTGTCCTACCGGAAAGTAAGAGACACTTTCAGGATTGTGTAGGTTGTGTAATTTGAAGATCAACATTGCTTATGGTGAACAGATGGAGAGGATGATTAGAAGCTACAAGTGCCCTCCTGTGCTATAGGCCCAATGTCAGATAAACTACCTCTACAGAAAATTATCACTTTCTGAAATTCTAGGACAACTGTAGGTTGCATTCTATGAAATTGAGAGAGAAAACTGGTGTGAGGAGGAGGAAAGGATCTAGACTGTTAACTGTGTGAGACTGCAAACTGCCTCTCAGGGAGCTTGGAATCAAGGTGGTTTTAGTGTTTATGAATGCTCAGTATTGTTTTCATGAAATTGTGTAAGAGGAAATTCCCATTATTTCAATTCTGGAGGTCACTATAGCTATCATTAGTACAAACTGGTATGATCTTTTTCCCTCAGTGAGGGCACATTCACCCACCTCATGAGGTCTAATAGTGCAGTATTTATTGTATGCTAGAGCATACATGTTAAAATCCATTTGCTGCATCTTGTCATGCATGGACGGAGTGAAAGCATCTGACAGCCACTGGTTGAGAGTTGCAGACCAGTGCATGTGTATTGTAACACAGCATATACATTGCAAGAAAGATATATTTGAGATATCTAGTGCATGAGTGCTCTAAAGTAATGGGCAGTAATTGGAGGATGGATGGTGGAGCGTACACTGAGCTGACGTAAATCTTTTCCTCGCTGGGAATGAAGCATCTTTCTCAGGGATTATCTGCCAAAACTACTTATGTGTTGTGAGGATCCCAGTTGACACTGATGCTGGGGTACACGTAGCAAACTAGGGGTACACACAACTGCAAGGCAGTTGTCCCCTAACTGGCTAAGGTAGCGCTAGCGTCTGACCAACGCTTGACAGACAAAACAGCCAGTGCTGGAGCAAGACAGCAGAGGAAAGTGTCTTGATGGAGCTCTTTTTGTGAGACCATTTAAGGCTGGGATGAAAGTTTGGCTCAGTAAGTAGAAAAAATACTGAAATTGGGAGAGCAGAAAAGGTGCATTTTCCAGTGATAAAACAAATTATAAAGTGTAAGAGGAAGAATCTGTTCATGCTTATGGTTAAACTGATGGGACCCAACAAGTTAAAAAGGGAGATGGTTAAGGCTTTTGTGCATCTCTTTGGCAGCAGTGGAAAATCTTACACAGCAATTCTTTCTCTGGCCCTTGAAGCCAAAGTCTTCTCGGACGTCCACAGCAGGCTGAAGAGCTGTGTGTAGCCTGGAGCCAAAACCAATGTCTGCTCTAATCCTAACTTCTTAAAACTCCAAGGAGTGGTCACCTTTGCAGGCTCCTGTTAACAGGAGAGGCTCTGTTCAGGGTGCAGAGTAAGGGGGCCATGTATTTGTGCACGTGTGCTCTAATCCGGAAATGGCTCATACACAGTAGAGGCTATTTAAAATGCTTTTACCGCTAGGTGAGGAACTGGAAGTGTTGACACATTTTGTGTACGTAGAAGTAAAAAGTGAAAGAACATTTTAATTGCAGACACCCTTGAGCAGCTTATTCCTGGTGATGGTGAATGTAAACGGCAAGAATGCGCTGCACAAGGGGAAAAGGGCAGTGGGCACAGTATGGCTGCATATTATCCTGCTTTGCAGTGTGCGTATGTTTGTTCATATGTGTGTAAATATACCCTGCAGAATCAGAATATGTAGCAACCTGGAAGATGTTACTAGCACATATATAAAACACATATATAATGTATGGTATTACATACAGAAACTGTTAAATGAACACTAAGATTGTGAAGTCAGGCTCTCAAAGCATAGGAAATGCCAGAATTAGATTTGCCTGCACAACCTTAATTCAGCCCCTTTGTGCATATGCATTATGATACAGTCTTTAATTACATGATCACATATCAGTCCACTGAAATGATGATACTGAATGAGGAGATATTCAATATAATGTTTAATCTTCATTGTGCGTGTGGCCCTGTGGCAGGCACATTCTGCACGCGTTCAAACCCTGCCTTAAAAACACAATTCCAAAATACTAATTTTTGCGTGTATTTATTATACTAGTAGATAACTTCTGAAGGGACTTTCTTATAGTGTTTATTGCTATGGTGTGTGAATATTTTTACAGACGTTAATTGATTCTCACCACATCCTTCTTGGTGATGTTGAATCTATTTTACAGATAGAGAAAGAAGTTATTCAAAGGGGGAGAGAACACTTCAGTCCTCTCAAGTCCAACCAATGTACCTGTAATCCACCTGAATCCTGGCAACAATACAGTCCATCCAAGTCTGCTTAATTCTGTTTGTTTATTAATCTGGAAGACCCTGGACCACCTAAGCTCAGTGGCCTCAGCATGCTTATCAGTTCCTGTTCTGAAGGGATGGAGACCCACCTCCCATGAAAAGCTCTGTTGTGACCTGTGTTTAGGTGGACACCTAAGTTGTCTTGCCACCCTACTTCAGAAAATAAGATGCTTCAGGATGTTGGCTAACTTGAGCCGTCGTAACGGTTCTCAGATTGTGCCGTGGTCTAACGATTCCAGTGCTCATCCACTGTTTAGCCTGCAGGGGTTTGAACCCCTCTGCTCCAGAAACATGCCTTTGCCACCTGGCTTTGGGGGGTATCCTGAGCCAAATCATTCCCTACCAGTCTTCTGAAGCTAAGCTATTGTGCACTCAGGCTAGAGTCACGTGGGAAGCCAGAGACCAAGCAAGCCTGGGCTTAGGCTAGTAGCTAGGTACTCAGAGAGGGAATAGGTTTTCAACAGATTGATCGCATGTAGATATAGGCAGTTTTCTTTTGACTTCCCATGATCCCGGTAGAACAGAAGGTATCTAACTAAAGTGTGAAGAAATCTCTGAAGGCCTCTGTCCAGTGAGTGGAGAGGAAAACGCAGATTTTTTTCGGGCTAGACTTTTCCCTGTGCATCTTCAGAGGTACCTCTTTTTCTATTGGATGTTTTGAGAAGTTAACCCCTATGCCAGGCTGCCAAAGGCATCCGTGTTAAATCTGACTTTTCAATGTGTTACTTTCACTTTGTTATAACTGTTTGTATCTTTAAAATGTAGCACCTGAAAAATATAGCACCTAAAAATATATACCTACAAGTATATGTTAAAGTGTACCAGGTTGGAAAGTAGGGCACAGGCAACTAAGGGCTTCTTTCTGAGTTTAATTCCTGCAGAAGTGCCTTTCTTTTGGCTTGCTTTATTAAATACTCATGTTCTAGTACCTGCAATTAATTACTTTATGGTTCAAAAGGCAACTGTGTCTTTAAGTATGCAACTCATGTTTGTTCCCAGAGCTAGTGCTTCTTGGGTGATATCCTTCTAGAAAAAAATGGGATGTTGTCATATAATTAGAGTGTATCACCATGTATATGCATCTTAGCTTATGCTTTCAAGGGGTAAATTAGGAATGAATGCACAGTCTTAAGCCTAGTATTTTGTAACTACTGAATGTTGGCTTTTATTCAGCCTTATTTAACATGAACATTTTTGTAGATATTGTCATCATTTAATTAAATGTAAAACTGAAAGATCAGAATTCTACTGTGTGGAACTCCACTGACCTTTCCTCCAAACTCAGGTCACCAGGGTGTTGTTACTGACAGACACTCAGTATAGATCACTGCCACCTGAGCTGAGAGAGTAATTGCTAGTTAGTAGGCTATTATTGCTGGATGTACTGGCCACTAAGAGGAACGTGAGATACTTGGTCAGAAGTCTGATATTTACTCCCAAGTACTGGGGGTAGTGTCCTCTGGAAGATCTGACTCATTTTGCCATGTAGTCTTCATTTATTTTTGTTTTTCTTATCTTTACCCATGAGTCTTGCTCCTTAGCTCCTGCAGGTCTCACTGCTGCTCTTTGCTTCATACTAGTTTTCTGTGCTTCAGGTCTTTTCGTAAAATCAGGTTGCTCCTTTCTTTACGATTTGGGAGGAAGAGGAAGGGTATGAGGTTGCACTGTCTTTCTGTTGCTTTCCAATGCTCATTTCTGACACCTGGCAGGTTTTGATAACTCAAAAGAGCTGTTGGAGGAAGGGCTGATTCCAGGGGGGCCTTAAAGGGAAGCAGGTACACTTGGCACGGTAGTGTTACACATAGGGCTGCGTAGGATGAAGCACGCCCAACATAATAGACCAGTCAGTCCCTTATGCTGTTTTTCACCAAATCTTTCCTGTGTATGTGCAAATTAAGATCCTTCTCTCCCCTAAACTTGGACAACTTTCAAGTGGGTAGCAAAGGGCATGTCACAAATGTGTCACATTCCTGTGGACACATTTCAAGACCATTCAATAAGGGCTTAGGCTAAGTCACTTGACAGTTAGGACAACCTAATAAAATGCCTGTGGCTAGGTAATGAATAGTAATGCATTGCTAATCAAAGTTTTCAGTTTGTGTACCTACAGTTGAGACAGTATTGGCTACCGCATTTAGTTTATGATATATGAAATATTAAATAATAGGCTATCCCCAGTTAGGAGCAGGGCATTTCTGGTGAAGTGACAGTGGAAGTTTGACCATAGCACTGCTATGCTGATACGCGTAGCAAATATTTGAGTAGAAATGCAAACTGTGTAACAGAGATTTACAGTGTAGATTGAAGAGGATTCTGTCCTTTAAGGAGGACTGTTTCAGAGATTTAGTGAATTATCTAAATTTAACTTTGCCTTTTACTGTGGAGCTGCTTCTGCTGACTGGTTGTACCACAGTTGCTACAGCAGTAAATGCTGCTTTGCATTCAAGGAAATGGATTTTCATAGTTGCATCTGAAAAAAAAAATTGTCATAGGTGAAATAAGCTAAACTGTATAAAAATTATTAGCAATATCCTTTTTTCAAATAATTCATATTAAGCAACCTAATGTTTTCTTAAAAAAATCACGTTTGGGATATGTAAGATACAGCCATATTTGGAAGAGCTAGTAAGTCTGTTGTACTGGTGATTATATAGTGTGAGGAGGGTTGGAGATTTGCTTCCTTGCCAGTTTTAATAGAGGCGAGGTAACTAATTCGATTCTGGACGCTTTCATGATGAGTTGCTTGGAGGTGTTCAAATTTGCTTATGACATAGTCCCTTCTGAGCTAAGGAGATGGAAATGAGACACTAAAAGGCTTTCTTGAAGTGCTTCCATGTTTTTCAGCTCAGTACATCACATTTGATATTAATATTAGGTACTGAGGCAAAGTCATCAGGTAGAAAAGGGAGGAAATATAGAAACAGTTATTTTCTTGTGTGTTTCCTCAGGATGCTATTTTGAGACTTAAAAAAAAAAAAAAAAAAAAAAAAAATCATGCCTTGCTGATGAGGCTGCTGTAAACCGGAGAAGTGGCAGATGTAATTTAAGTCCCAGGGCCCTGCCCTAGAAGAGGTCCAACACTGGCAGCATACATATTGCTTATATGAAAGCGAACAGATGGATACATTTGGTCAATCCTGCTGGGTTCGTATGGAAACCTTCAGAATTTTTCTTACTATTTTGAGTGGAATACTTAAATCTGTTGTCTGCTAAGAGTCTGCGGTTGCCCACGATGGATGCTTTTGTAGCTTCAAGAAGCGAACATTTCCTTACTGTGGCTGTCTTCAGATCAGATTTGTTTATCTGACTGATGAAAGCCTTTGTTCCTCCTCCTATACCACAGGACCAGTTCAGCTCACTGAAGGAGTAAACTGGGTTTTTCTCAGCTTCTGTGGCATAAGAACTGTCAGCTGAGTCTTAATCATGGAGCTATTACTGGTAGTGAAAATGCAGGAGGCAGAAGAAATCCAGCTTGCTTTTCAGATGCTAGATTGATTGCAGAGACAAGTTCTGGTTATTTTGGGGGAGCTGGGTGAGAAAGAGGAGGAGATGGGGAGAGCAACACTTCCTTTCACTGAGAAAAACGGTAATTTTCTGAATACTAATTCATGCTAAACCACTTGCTGATGCTTTTCCATGTTTCTGAGTTCAAAACAACTGAAAGCATCAGAAGAGTAGAGACTCAAAGAGGAGGAGTGTAGCATATTAGAAGCACACAACTTGAAGTGTTAATACCTGGTATGGGAAAGGGTGGGATTAATCTATAATGCCTGAAAATTGTCATGTTTTTAGTCCTCACAGGTTAGTGTGTCTGTGTGCATGTGTGCACATGTGTAATGACCTAATAAATGTCTATCATGTCACAAAAAGAATTGGGGTACGACTAAATCATTCTAAAAGCCTATCATACAGACCTGCTAAGATCTGTATCATCATCCAGCCATCTTTTTCCAAGTGTGTGGCATATATGTAAGCAGAGTATTTAGACACTATCAGTGACAGCTCTGCTCGGTATTACAATTCTTAACATTACTCCTGCACGTGGAATCATGTAAGAAATGGAATACTTTTATCAGAAAGTTCTAGCTTTTCAGCTAAGCTGTAAACAATGTAGGAAGAAAAATGAAATCCCTGATATTAAATGCATGGTTCTATGAAGATTACAATTGTGTGAGTTCTCACTTTTCACAAATAAAGATAAATAAAAATAAAGCCTCACAAATTTCTTTGAACAACTTGCTACAATGATTTTCTTCATTAAAAATGGGGGTTAGGAAAGAAGAGTAGAAACTGAGCTTACTGGGAGAGAAAAAGAGGGCTTCAATTTAACAAAATATTCTTTTTAAATTCCTGTCATCCTCTTGAGCTATATGCTTTTCACACAAACACCATTGTTCACTTTCATTGGTAATGGACTTTTCTTGATATCTTTTTTTGGAGGTTTTGATTTGATAGTCCTCCTGGAGTAGTTTAGGGGATTAAACTGAATAGCACCATCAGACCTAGTTAAAACATAATCCTAATATAGAAAAATCCATGTATGCTAGTTGAAATACACTTCTTAACGGAGGTTTAACAGTCATTTCATTCTCCACTGTTCATCACGTTCACACACGTGGGATGGGCATTAGCAGACTGAGCTACATCTTTTCATTTCAATTCTGCAGCAGTGTCTCTTTGCGGTAATATTTTATGTAGTAATAATTTTCTTCCTATTACAGGTTGTCTAACTATGCTAATGGCAGTAGACTGGCCATAGAGACATTCGTGAGAACTACCTTTGCAGTGACATTTAAACAATTTATTTGATCTTGCTTTAGCATACCTGCTCATGCCTTTTCTACTCTGTTGTCGACCTTGGGAGAACTTTGTGTATAATCATGGGTCTTTCAATCACATTTAACTTCACAGAAATTTTCATACCATTTTGTAGTGTATCACTTCTGCACTCTTTGTGATTTGCAGTGTATGTGCCGTCAGGTGGGCACCTCTTGGCTCCACGGGCATGCTTCGATAGCAGCTGCCCAGCAGCTCCAAGGCAGGGTGTCTGGCTGAAGATGCATAAGAGTGTGCAATTTAGGGGATATTTACCTTTTACTTCCCAAAGCAGGAAGTGCTGTACAAATGATGCTGTCAGTTTTTTTTGTGTATGTGTGTCTGTGGGTATGATAATAGAAAAAATAGGAAGAAGTAAGGGTTGATGGGGTTTTATATCCAAGTATTATATAAATCTCTTAAACTAGCCCGTTGTAAGGATCACCTTACAAATTGTCATTTAGAGATTTTGAAGACTATGGATTTGTAGCTGAAATGTGCTACTGGTGTGGGAGTGCGGTTGGATGAAAGCCTGAAATTATGACTTTGCTTTGTGAGGATGTGTTTTGTCCTGTGGTTAGTATAGCTTCTCCCATACCTGACCATGTAAAGAGGTGCTCTTAGAGTAAGAATAGTTAAAACAGATTAGCACTGGCACGATAGTTGTTATCCCCTGTTATCCCCCCTCAGCTGCTATCAGCATGAAATGTACTCTTAAGTGTTGTTATAAAACCATCCAAGCCACAAAACAATGAAATCAAAAGGCAAGAAAATAACTGAATTAATTAGAGAAAGAAATATACTTATTAGGTTGTTAATATAATTCATGCAGTCTGTGAGGGCTGGCTGGGTGGTAGAAACTTAAGATCACTGTTGAATTTTTACACTGAGGATAACCTTCCCATTCCTTAAAAACAATGGTCCCTGATAGCTTAGAAATTAGTGTATGTAGGTTACCTGCTACATTACGGCCCCTGTCTGGCAAACATTTGAAGCACATGGTTAATCCCTTAAATTTCTGTTGAAATAATTATTTTTTCAAAGATAAGCCCACAAGTTTTATATTTGGCTGTTTCATAAATATTTGTAGAATGAGGTGCAGCTTACGCTGCTGAGTGTGTTTCATGCCACTCTTCATTTCCCAATCCTGGTCATGAAAAGCAGTCAATATTTCAGAAATTTATGGAAAAGGTAAGCTGCTTGTGTGGATGGGTCCAACAACTGGCCTTGGTATATATCTGTATGCGGTCTGTTACCGAGTTTCTGAATGGGACTCACTGTCCACACATAGCAGCTGGTCTACAAGCAACAATAATTAGGTGTTTCTCACTGTTCTCAAAAGCCCTGAAACTTCCCTTTTGACAGGGGAACTTCTAAGCAATCAGTCAGTTCCCCTAAAGTCATCGGTTTTGGTTTCTCTTGTTTGCAGCGGTTTAGTATCTAGGTCTCACCTACCATTATCCTGCATCTTCTGTACAACCATGGTTGGGTGAAACAAGTGGTGCAGGTAGAAGACAGTGGCAGACCATATCCTTGAGGTGAAGGAAATGGGATGTACCTTGACTTTCTCAAGTGACAACGTTCATGAGCGTGTTGCTTATAGCTATCTGTATGTAGGCACAGATAAGCTAAGATTTTCTGTGCACTGCCATTAATAAAATCCTAAATCAGTGTTTAGAGGTGTTTCATCTGTTAAGATTTTTTCCCAGAAACTTTTTTATATGTAGCTTTTCTTTATTAAAATAAATTAATCATTGATGGTAATGTAAAATCACAGGAAGCTAAACCACTATGTATTTTCTCAGATACGCTGTTTCTTTTGCCTCCTTCCTTTGGATCTGAGTGTGGGTCTCTTCAGTGTTTACTCAACCTGTGTGTACTTTTTGTTTTTCCCCATCTGGTGTCTACTTTAATACCAGTCTGACTGTTGCAGTGTGAGGAGTACCTTAGCCTTCTCTGTATCAGGCAGAAAAGAAGTAAAATAGAGATGAAAATACATGTTTCAGGAGAGAAGAGGTAATCCCTGCTATGAATTTTTTTTTCTCTCTACATGATTTTTGTTCTGCTTTTTTTGTTTTAGTTTTATTTGTTTGGGCAAGTTTCTTGCCATTTACCTTTGCATTTGCATTTCCTATTGATTGGCAATTTTTGAACTGTTTATTGTGCTCTTTTGTTTAGCTGTTCAAGAGCTAAAACAAAAGCCACCAGGCCCTGTGAGGGACACATTTGCATGCGGCGAGTGTTGCCCGAGGAAAAAGTAATTGCTAATGCATATTTATGTGGCACAAATTTGCCATTTGTTTATGCATAAAATTATCAATAGTGCAGGGCGGCCCAGCCGTAGAAAATGGTGACCTTTTTAGCTTAATAAATAGAAATCAGCTGTTATTGTGAAGAGATCAGCCATTTATTCTGTGTTGAGGGACACTGTCGGGAAAATGTAGATTGGTGCTGGCAATATCATTAAATGGAAGGCCAGTGACCCTTTCGGTATAGTCTATTATACTTTATCTAATAGGGGATAAATGACTGTGGCTGGCAAATAGATTTTTAAAAGTAGGAAAAAAAAAAAACAAAAAAAAAAACCTTCAATGTTGACTCTTGTTCCTCATGTAGATTATGAACAGGTAGACAGTGACGAGGTAATTTTGCATAAGCCTGTTGGTATTTTTCTGTATAAAGCGGGGTTTTGGGGGGAGGAGGAGGTTTGTTTTTTTTTTTTTTTTTTTTTGTTTGTTTTTTTTAAAAAAAGAAAAACCTCTGTTTAGACTAGTTATTGGTTGCTTTGGTTTGGAGTAGGAAAAATAACCAAAGCTGCTGATTCTTCCTAGTTCACCTGGTCAAAAGAAATATCCTGCTGAAAGGGACATAAAATAATTATGTTTTGGCTGGTGAAATGAGAACTCATTTCAAAGTGGAAGGAAGAGTCTTTTTTGAAGACAACAGAAATTTAAAAAGCAGTTACACTTTTTTCTGGTATGCATTCAACTTTTAAAGTGTGGATAAAAATTTTGCCAGATTACAGCCCAAGACACTGAAGACCTCATCTGCAGAACAGTTTCACAGAAGATGTAGCAACATAATTCCCTTTAATGCTGCTCTGCTAATTCCCTTCAACCTTAATGGGCAGGCTTAAGATCTGAGGAATCAAGAACTAACAGCCATAAGCCTCAGGAAGTTCAAGTAAAAATGAAAGAATAAGTAGAAAACCTCGTGTTTGTGTTTCATTCTGTTCTCTGTGGTGCATCGTGTCGTGCATAACTGGAAGCAGTTTTATCCACTGCATGGGTGAAATGCGGAGAAATGTGAGTCACGGTGACTGGAAATGGTTGTGTGTTCTGCACGTGTTGTGTTCTGGGCTGGACATTTGATTTTAGCCCCAAGAAAGAATCAACAGATGCTTGTAATCGCAATGTTGTATATCTGAGACTATGCTAGATTACGAGTGCGCCTTATCTGTGTACCCTCCTTGGCTATATGAGGTGGCCACCACCGCGGTGGGACTGGAGAGTGGCAAATGTCATCTTCACAGAAAAGCCACCACAATGCATGTCACTGAGTGGCATCTTCCTGGTGGCCTCAGTGTAAGAAACAAATGGGTGAACGGAAAGAAAGAGCCTGCAACTAAAATCAGTGGAATCAGTCTTCCTGAGGCAGGGCTGTGTAGGGAGGATGGTGCCTAGGGTTGTCTGAGACCAATGAGAGAGACAGGACTCTTGAGGCTGTTGATCTGCCATTTCCACTAGCATTAAAATTTAGGTAAAGTGATCAAGTAATACAATAATACATAATAGAGTACATAGATTATGTTTTACAGTGTATAATACGCTGTAATAACATAGCAGGAATCATTGTAAGAATGTGTGCTGTTGTTTGAGATTTCTTCATCCCAAAAAGCCTTTTCCCCCATTTAAGGGAAAAGATTCTGGAGGCGTCTCTGCGTGCTTTTCATGCATCTAACTCCTGTTGCCAGAGCACTTGCCCTATCCTGCAACTATTTTGTAGATGTCCCAAATAATGGTCCCCAAACCATATTGCTGCAAAACCAAAAAGATTGGAGGTCTTAATACGGAAATACAGAGACGATCAAAAAATACCTAAGTGTGGGTAGTATAAGTTTAAATATTAAAGTAAAAGAAAGTAAAGTAAAAGTAAGTTTTCTGAAGTCTCTATTAATACTCGGGCATTACCTCATCTTCTTGTAATAAGCAGGTATTACCGGCTTTTCTTCCTTTATAAACAGATTTTCCCTTCTTTCTTCGACAAGTTAGTTAAGCCTTGCTCATTCGAAATAGATCTGATTTTTATGCAGGTGTCCCCAGCTCCACTCCTGAAAGCGTTCTTCCTCTCTGCGGCAGAGCCCCTGGCCAGGTGTTGGCCGTTCTTTTGCTTTTTCTTTCCTCCCAACGATAACGTGACCCTTTTGGAGCACGCTGAGTGAGACCTGGCAGGTACGAATGGGAGGTGATCTGATACCTGCCAGCAAGATTTGTGTAGCTAAAATTAGCAAGTGGAAAATGTTTGCATATACTGTGTAGGGGGCCATGCTGTTGTAAACTAACCTGGCTCTGGTGAGATTTTAGCTCCGTGTATTATTTTTATATCTGTCACTGTTGTTATTACTTCTGTATCTGTAGCTGCGTAGAGGCTAGGGGTGTAGGTGTGGAAGATGCTGAAGGTAAGTAAGTACAAAGAAATAAGAAAACAGGGCTTGTGCCTTGGCTTATGGAAGGTTGCAGAAGTTTTCTAAAGAGGTGTCAGCAGAGGGAGGAGACAGGTCAGAGACGAGGCAAGGCTGAGCAAACAATCTCAGCCATCAAAGGTTGCAGCGGAAAATACAGAAACGAAGGAAGCAAGTATTGCCTTTTCTTGGCAATTCTGCTCGTGGAGTGGGCAGGAGGTATCGCTGTGCCTTGTTTCTAGGCTGCAGGGGAAGACGAGCAAACGCATGGGAATGTTTGCTTACTGTAAACAAGCCTTGCAGGTCTGATCTTCACCTGACCTTACCTGGCTTTAGCCTCTGTGATTTTTCTGGGGTCAGATCTGAAGGAGGAATGAATGAGTGGAGCTGGTTTGCACTCCTCAGCTCCTGGTTGACTAATAGTGTGTTAGTTAGGGAAGACAAAGGACGAATTTTGTGCTGCGCTAATTAGTTGACGAATGGTTAATAAGATAACCAGTCCGACACAAGTTAAGCAGTTTCTATTTTCTAATTCTTTGAGATACTGTTAACAACATAGTTTGATAAGTCCTAAAGATCTTGACCTTCGTTTTTTTTAGTTCCTTAAACATCCATTTATTTGAAAAACCTGTAAAGATTCTAACCTTGCTGAGAGCACAATTTTGCATTTGAGGAAATTCATATACAAAAGTATAGAAAGCGCCTTTCTCTTTGCTCAGCTGATTGCTCAAAAAACAGTACGGAAAATCAAGTTTTATCCTTGCCAAGTTTTGCCTGCACGCAGAGCTCAGTATGAACCAGGGATGGTCATCTTTTGAAACTATGCTCCAGCCTGTTCTCACTAGTTTTATTAAGTGCCTGTCATTTTCACTGAGTCTTATCAGAGCTGTAGGGCTGACAAAGTGACTCTATCAGGTTAAATCAGTGCAGAAAGGGTCTGGCTTTGGAGGAGTTTTTTCAGAGGAGTGTTTTTTCTTTTTTTGACAGAAATTCTATTTATTCAGAAATGTTTCTTATTCCAAATCAATTATTTTGGTTAGACTAGATTAATATTAAATTATTAAAATATGGTAACACATCTTTGGGATGCACAACATGACTGAAATGACAGATACATGACACCTGCGACTGTGTGGTCTTACATGTGTGTGAACCTGAGACGTTATGCCACAAGCGTGGCCTCAGACTTGCTTCTGTAGCTGCGTTCATGTGGTCCCGCCAAATAACGACAGTACCAAATTTTATATTTTTCTAATCACTGCTTTGATGTGCACGCGGGATTGGTGTAAAGCTTATTTTCTCCATTTTGCAGCTGGGTAAACTGAGGTGCAAAGCTGGTAGTCAGGTGCCCATGGCTAGCGAGGGCCACTGGAGCAACGAGCCCAGTGCCACAGCTCCATGTGCCCATGTCCCCACCTCTACGAAGGGGTCCCCGTGGTGCAAAATGCTTCCCACCCTCTGCAGTGCCTTTCAGGTTGGGGAGTAAAATCGCGGCGGCCATGGGCGCAGCGCGTGCCAGGAGAGGTGCGGGGGCTCGGCCCCTCCAAGCCACGCGGCTCCCGCGGCGCTGGGGGTTCCCACGGCCGACGTCCAGCTTCAGGGCCTCTGGACACTTTCAACACTCAAGAGAAACAGCAATGTATAGTCCTATCTTCCTGCTAGTTTGAGCTCCATATTGATTTATGATGCTAATAAGTGCCACTTTAGTCCTAATAATGTCTTTTTAAATTTTATTTTATTATTTTTTTCCTATTACATATTTCTATGGCAGCTTTTACATGTGATGTATTTTGGGTCACACATTAATTTACACCAGCCTCTGTTCTGCAAAAAAGAGTTCACGAACTAAATGAAAAGGAATGGGGAGGGGGGATGTCTAGCAGAGCCCAGGCTTTTGTTTCATGTTTTGGGTGCATTTTCTTTTTCAAATAAAATTGTTGATATGCGTTTGCTTTTATTTTTCTAGCCTTCCTCTTGCTGATGACTGGGTTCCTGTTTGATCCTGTTTACAAGCTTCCGAAGATTGAAAATAACCCCAACTCCTCTGCATTGGGTAGGAAAACAAAACCATATAAAGACATATTGCAATTACTTTGGAGGGCTAACAGTATGGGAGTGTGTGGTATGAAGGAAGAGCTTGTGGAGAAAAAGAAGGTTACTAGGTTAGCACAAAAGACATTAATGTACCTAATTTTTCTCACCCACTTCTTCTGGACTGGGGAGGAGGGGGTGTATCAGTAGGTAAATGAGGATATTCTCCAGTATATGTTCTTCCATGATAACTATTTTAGGTTTGACTGTACTTTCTGGTTCTCATTCAAACAACTCTGCAGTTTTATTTTTATGTATTCAAAATCTAAGAAAGATGAGTTTGAAAGATTTGAGGTTTTTCTATTTTTTTTCTTTTTTTAAAGTTTATTGACAAGATAAAAATTATCTCACAGTTACTATAAACTTCTGGGTATATGTGCAATATCTGATTAGGACTGATTTGTAAGTATACCTATTTTAAATACTGCATTTTTACAAACAGTTTATGAAATCACTTTTTTTTTTTTAATACACTTGAGGAAAGTAGATAGAGAGCAATTCACTTAAACATTGTTGTTGGCCTGACAGGTGACTCAGCTGTAGGTAATTCCACAGTTAATGCATCAGCTTGAACCCATAGTAGTCTTTGTGCTTAACCTGACTGCTGTGAATAGTAAATGTTTGTAGAATTAGGACTTCAAAGACAAGCACCTCCTTGAAAGTAGTGTGCTTTTTAGCCTGTTGTCATTGACTTCAGGAAGAGCAGGACCTGTCAAATGCTTTTGAGTGCAATGTGATTATCCTTGGGTGAGGCTTCACCTACTTTGACCAGGCTCCTGTTGTGTTTGTGTGTTCTGGTATAGTTTGTGCCTTGACAATGGGAGTGGGAAATGCTATCAAATCACAAATCTAAATCCAGCCAGACTGACAGATGCTGTTTGTGTCTAGTTTTCGTGGGAGGGGGTAAGGAAGAGGCACGGAAAGCCATAGAGAAGCAGGCCCAATGTATCTAAGGATTTAGGGCCAGCTAGAAATGAAAGTGATGAAAACCGTGGGACAGCCTTGATTTCCACGGGGATTTGTCCACGTGCCGCAAGTGGGCTCTTCTGCGGTTCTTGTCAGGATGAAACTTCTGATTAAGTCTGAGTGCAGGGTTATCAGACTGATAGAAAATTTTCTGGTGTAAATCCAGTGTTTTCCTGCTTCTTAGGGAGGCCTTAAATACATACGAGATCACAATCTAAATCATTGCATTTTAAAATGATTGATTTATATAGAAAAAGTTTTATGATTCACTTTTCTCTTTTTAACTGCCAGAAGTCAGTTGTGAAATTCTTGTATTTCTTCCTCTTCTAAGTAATCTTATCAAACAAGAAATTGCCAATTTACCAACTGGTGCTTAATAACCGAGGAAGTGAAACTTATACTTAAGAGGGGAAAAAAAGTCTTTTACTGAATTGCTGAATTATTTTTTGGGGAGAGAGGGGCAAAGAGGGTTGTAAAAACTTATCATATACTAGGCAACTTTTTGTTGGTTTTTGTTTTGCCTTTTTTTTTTTTTTTTTTTTGTGTGTGTGTTAAGGCTTTCGTTCTGAAGAGGGGTCACCAGCCTTTGCAAGTGAGCCACTTTGTTGACAAATCTGTCCTCTAAATTGAACAGCATTAATTAGAACTTTATGCTACACATCCTTACTTTATAATGTGGGTGGTGATATCAACAAAAATTTATAATGAATTTGATTGAAGATGATTTTAAAAGGTCTGCCACCTGTAGATAAAAATGTGCATTACTACACATGATAATTATCAAGACTGAAGGCCGTGACGTGATCTGTTGACCTTTTGAAATCAAAACACTCGCTGTAAAGAAAAAGAGGACCAATTTCCCCAGCTATGTTAATAAAGGACAAGTCTGTGTATTCAACTATATCAACTCTCCACAGTATAGCTAGTGAAAAACATATTTTAGATTATGTATTAGGTCCAAGTTTTCTATATTCTCTTCTCTTACACTATGGCTTGCAAAGCTCTCACTTCTTTTGTGTGTTGAGGGATCTTTTTCAATCTAATGAAACACTGCACTAAAAATACTCAGGTGACAGAGACAGCAGTAAAATGTCTATGAGCCACCCTACAAAAAATCAACCAGCTTTGAGTATGCAGGATGAAGAGGAAAGTATATAGAAGCAGATTTCAGCTTTAGGCTTTCTATAGGGGCATTTACAATAAAGGAGGGAAAAATAACTCAGCAACCATCATTGTAAAAATTATGAAGAGCACTTTGATGGTCCTTTTAAAGTCAGTTCACTAAACAAGGACCAAAGCAAAAGCCTGAAAGGCAACTCGTGCTTTGCCATTAACAACCTAAGTCTGTTGCTGCTATTTGCAGTTGAGAATGAGTGCTTCTGCACACGATAACGGTGAGAAAAACTAAAAGGAAATAAAGCATGTGAATGAGAGATTTTTCTCTTTTCATTTGAGTACTTGGAACACCAAGCAAGTAAAGAAGCAGCTATTTTAGCTAAGCTAATGTAATAGAAGACCATTGCACCCAAACTGTCTCAGCAGAACTTCCTGCATAATTAGATTGTAAATCTTCTCAACTGAGGAAGTTTTGCCCAGGGTCAGATTGTCTAAGTAATAATCCATTCTACATAAATTAGAAGATTTGAACTGCTGGGATACATTATTACATTAGTTTTGTTTTTTATTCCTAATATAACTAAGGAGAACAAATGCAACATTTTTTCCCCTTCTTTTTAATTATGTTACATCTTTACATCTCTTCAACTTTTGATTACCTCAGAAGGCCTTTTTTGTCTTTTATAATTTGGTAATTTTCTTGAGCATTAATGATGATGTTCTCATCTAGGCAAATTAATATATTTTTAATATACTTCATAAAGTGATACCGCAGAATCCTTTATGCTACCTGATTCTGTGATACCACTTCCTCAGTGAAGCATTTAGTAAGAGATGCTGTTGCTCTTGTGCTGTGGTTTTTGTGATGCTGAAGTTTTACTTCAAGGTATGACTCCTTTGTTCTGCAAAGACTAGAATTGCTGCCTTTGGGGTAAGAATTAAAGGACGTGAGTTTACTTGTAACTGGTTTTAAAAAAAGAAGGGTTCTAAGGTTTTTATTGAATTATTTTATTTGAAAAAGAAAAGATTGCAGATAGCTTGATAGGCTTAGGTAGTTACATGTGGAAAGTGGTAGGGCCTAAATGCTGAGATCATTACTTGGGTAAAAATCACCATTGGGATTTCAGTATTTGGGCCTGCATGAGGGAAACAATATTCGTAGCATAGCACTGATTAGTGTCTATGGACATAACTGTTAGTGGTGATGTTTTTCTGTTCTACTCATGATTTGCACTATAAAATGGAGCAATGGTCAACTTTTCAGGAGGGTGTGTGCTTATTCTTACAAGAAGAAAAAACTTAGAATACATTTTGCAGTTTTCACGTTTAAGGTCGTATTTAAGAAGGAGGAATATTAAAACTTTGGGGATTCAGAATCCCCAGTGCGTGCTAAAAACCAGTGAGAGTGGATGCTGAGAGGCTGGTAGACGCGCTCGCAGTTCTGCAGGGTTCAGGTTCCCAGGCATGACGTCAAGTGAGCACAATCTCCAAGGTCTGTTAGAGAGGTATTAAATAATCTAGACCTGCACAACTAAATAAGTGGTGTCTGGATTGCAAAGTCAACTTCATCTAGCTCCATGATGAGGTTTTCTTTTTTTTTTAGTTGCATGTGTGAGCGTTGAGACAAAGAAAATATAATAGAAGAAAGGTCTGATTTCGTTGTTAACTTTTTAATTATCCATTTATTGCTGAAAATTCTTGTGTAACATTTTATTTTTTTGCAATAAAAAAGGAAACTGATTGGGGGAGGGGGAAGGTCTGAATTCCCTATTTCTCATGCACTTGCTGTGCTCAAGAGGAGAATTCAGTAGATAACCCTTGAATATGCAAGCACAGGAGGTTTTTGCTTGCCTGATGGCTGCACTGTCTGCTCAGCTGCATGGTGACTCCTCAGCTGGCCCATTCTGCAGAGCACTGACAGCTGAAGGTGAAGCATATGTCTTGGTGGAAACAGCAGGGCACTCTTGCAAAGGCCCTGGGAATAGGGGCACTCCCGTACTCAAAGGGTCGTGGTCATCTTTGCCTGATCTGCTGTGCAAGGAATAGATCTCAAGATCCCTTTTTTATTTTTCTCCATTGCTATGAGACATCAATGGAAGTGGAAAAGCAATAACCCTGTAGAAGATGTGAAGAAAAATAATCAAGATGTCTGAAAGGCCTTTGAAACTAGTGTTTTGGGGACAAATCAAAGCAGTCATGTGCCCTTGGAAACATACAACAGGATGCATACAACAGCCATGGAAGTCAGGAGATAAATGGAGATCAAAAATAATATTTAAAATCCAAACTTGCTCTCATTTACTGCTATTATAATCCCTATAAAATTACTTTTATGTGCTTAAATTGTTCAGTATTATTATTTAACAGCAAGTAGCAGTGCATTTGCTCAGGAACTCCAGAAATAAAGAAAATCAGAAATCAGACCTCAAGACTACTTTTTGAGGCAGAAATAATCCAACCATTATTTCTGGTGTAAAAGGTTTGTGAATAGCATCATTTGCCTAGAAGCTGTTTTCCAACCTAATAACTCCCAGAATAATGACCTAAAACTGTTTCCAAGAGGATTAAGGCCCATATAACTACTAGGAACTACAGGTTTTTGAAAAAGCTTATTTCTCATTGGCTGAGAGGTGAGTTCTGATTTAAGTTAAAGCTGCTTTCTTAGTAGAATCAGTTTCAGTCTCTCTGAAGTCAACAGTGTTGGAGTAATCCTCTTGAGAAGGATTTTCTGAGGTCATATATATATATAGGTATATAAAGATGTTGCTCTAGTGGCCTCAAAGATGGTCATTTAACTGTGTTTTTAGTCCATTTGGGAGGAGTTTTTTTTAAATCTTCTGCTTTGGTTTGCCTTGGGCACAAACCATTTAAAAAGGCTGAAATCACAGCTGAACACTTAGCTTGTTTGTTAATCAACACTTGAGCAGTCTTCATTGGAGAGACTGTGGAACACAGAAGTTATTATCTCTAATGATATTGGTGTGTTCGGTTGTGCGCATGGCGTATGTGCTTCACTCCTGTTGATCGCTTCTTTAGCGAGTGCGATCTGTGAACTGGGTGGGAGGAGGAGTTCTGTGGGTTCAGGGTGGCTTGGGAAGATCTGCTCCGCGGGGGTCAGGTGTTACCGGTCAGAGTAACGCATGGATCTGCAGCTGAATCCGTCTGATAAAGAGCTGCTCACTGAACTGCACTCTTAAAACTGGCAAAACTTCCCAATTGCGCATCAAAATCCTGGTGGCAGTAGCTCACTGCAGAAAAGGCATGAATGATAAACACCTATTGCTTTCCTCCTTTTTGAAGGAATCGGAGGTAATGTTGCACTGCATTCTGCTCCTGGCAGAATCCCAAAAGTGTCTCGACAAATCTCACTGAGGGCCTGAAATCATCAGGGAGTTAAGCCAACTTTATCCTAGGGTGCCTCCACTGACAGCAATCAGGATTGTTTTACGTCTGTCCCAAGATCATGCTTGGGTAAGAAGGTGAGGATGAACATCTGCCATTAGCAAAGTTAAACTCTAATTATTCCTATTTGTATTGTTTACCTGAGGAACTAGTATCGCCAGCCATTCAGGAAATTGTAATAATATGCTTACACTGTATAAAGTCTGGCATTTAGTTGTGTCTGGCATTGTGTGCAATTTGGGGGTGGCTTAGCTGACCTTCTCACTAACCAGGTAACAGTGAGATTTGGCTTCAACTGAGTAATTGTAAAAGACAGGGCCAGTTCTGTGGGAGGCTGAAATCCATCTTGAAAATTGCTGAAAGGATTTAATCAGTGATGGTACTTCACACACAGCTGAATTGGGCCCTGTTGTGGAAAATCGTTGTAGTAATTTTTGCATTGGTTGATTATAGCCACAATAGGGAAAGGCAAAGAAGTGTTTGCTGATCAAATTTATGGCCAAATTCTTATTTCTGATGCAGGATGCACAGTGCCAAAAATCTGATGCATATGCCTATGAAAGATTTTTCTGGTTCTATATGTGCTATAAATATATTCCACATGGCTTTATACAAAGCTCTCTGTTATTTCAGTAAATCGCAAGCTACTAAGCCAGATCCAAAGAAGGTGAAGCTCTGAATAAAACTCTTTAGCATTTTATGATTCTGAAGCTCCATTTTAGAATATATTTGCTTTGTTAATTTGTGGCTTTGATGGTCTTGGTTGGGTAAGCATTGAAAAGATAGGGAAAATTTAATGGAAAAGAGCTTTTAACAAAACTCTCCTGTTGCAGCTAAGTTAGCAGACAGAGAAAGCAGATTGTTTTTTTTTTCAATATTCTAAGTTTCAATTTAAAACTGGGAAAATATAGTTTTATTAAAAATGATTTGTTGAAGGAACAGTGGTACTGAAGATATTACCTGATGTGATTAGGTTTGGCAAAGCTGCTTCTCTGTTGTGAATACAAGTCTTTCCTGGGTTTTCACAGGAAAAATCTTTACTACTTCTGTTCCCAGCTGTGAGTTTGTGAGTGTGATTGTGCAGTCTTTTCTTCCTGAGCCTGCAGACAGCTCTGTCCAGTGGCCTTGTTGCTCCTCAGTTTTGCTGAGCAGCACTAGAATGAAATCTGGCCATTGCCTAGCTGGTTTTCCTTTTTGATTTAGGAGGCTTGAATTCCAACATTGCAATTTGGGGGGGGGGGGGGGGGGAGACACATAAAAACCCAGTGTATTAGAAAAGGTAATGGGTTAGCTGGAAAGGAATGAATTTGGTTAACCTAAATAATAAGCTAAAAGTAGAACTGCAGAGGTTTTCCCTGTTGAAGCAACAGGATGCTCTGGTTTCTCAGTTCCTCCTTTTTTTCTTTTTTTTTTTTTCCCCCTCTGTCCCCAATCATCAGTTAGGCACTAGAGGAAAAAAAGAAAAGTTTTGGGTTATTTTTCCAGCAGCAGCTTGATGCTTCCAATGTGAAGCACAGCTTTGTTCTCACGATAGATGACACAAATGCCATATCATCCCACTCGGATGATTTGTCCCTTCTGCATGTGGTCCGAATTACGCCGTCTTACTGTACCTTATTCGCGTACGTAAGCTTTAACTCCTTCCAGCACTGCAAATCTGAGAAAGTGAACGGAGTGCTGCTACCTGCCGCGCGTTACCTGTGCAGCTGCTAAGTGAATGCCAAGCACGAGCCAGCTTGTGTCGTCCCTCGTACCTGTGCAATAGCCAGGGAGATGAATGGGTCTGAGAGTCGGAAAACTTCACGCAGCTGCATTGCATAATCTAAAAAAGGGAAGCGTACTGTGGGGGCCTGGTTGCTAGGCTAGCACGTGGGGCAGTGACAGCAGAGCTGGGCTTTCAGCTCTCAGACTGGATTTTCAGCACTAGCAATCAGAACAAATACTCTGCATCATTTTGCTCAGTTAAAGGAGGGGGAAAAAAGTCTGTAAGAATCAAAGACAACTGATATCCCACAGTCGCTTTTTAGTGAACCTCTGTAAACTAAGAAGAAAAAGGTAAAACATGAAGACTGTAATTTTATAAGCGGTCCGATAGCTTTGTGTGCCTTCCTCTTCAGAGCTGGGCACACAACAGGAGGACAAGGCGCTGGCTGACAGCCAGGGAGTGCCAAGTTGCCCAAGCTCGGAAAACTGCTTGCGGCAGCCCCTCAAACGGGGTGCCCCAAACCAAAGCGCTGGAAACAGCGAGCTGCTTTCAAATCGTCGGGCAGGAACCATAGAAAGGAAAGGAGGAAAGGGGGTAAAAAAAAAAAAAAAAAAAAAAAAAAAAAAAAAAAATCCAGAGCCTGGCAATGCGAAGCTGAGCCAGCAGAGCCGATTTCCTCCCGCTCCGAGCACCTGCGAAAGGGTTAACGCGGAGGTATGCTGTTGTATCGAGGATGGTCGTCTCCTCGCAGAGCCCACCGGGCTCTTGCAGGGGCCTCTCGAAACAATGAGCGCGGCGAGGCTGCTCTGTCTAATTACTCCAAGACAGGGATGCTAAAGAGGAATTAATGACAGTTGACAAGTGCAATTAATAATTATAGCAAAGCCGGGAGTCATGCAGCAGGCAGATGACAATAACAGGGTAACCGTACATGACAGCTTTCATCCGTTCCTTCCCCCCTTCCCGCTTCTTTCTTCTGCCCTTTAACGCGAGCTGCTGCGCGCAGCAGGGCCCGCGCTGCGCGCTGACGGGGAAAGGGAAGGTGCCGAGATCCCGGCACCTGGGTCCGGCCCGTTTCGGTCCCTCCTATCCCTTCCTTCCCCCTCGGCGTTTCCCTCCTGAAGATAAACCAGAGTGCAAACTTGGTGGCACAGGCTTCTGTTAGCTTTCCGCCATCAGGTGTTGACAAGGCTACTTAAAATTCATGTTGGGAGATTGGAAGGAGAAGGGGACAGGGAAAGGCAGCAGCAAGCTGGAGTTGAAGTGGGATTTCCATATCAAAGGCCAGGCCTTTGGCTCTGAATGGTAATTAAAGTACCCAGATTTCATCTTCTTGGTCAGCTCATGAAAAGGAGAAAAAAAAAATTAGAGAGAGGATTTTTTCACTCCCTTTAGACTACAGTACAGCAAGCAGTAAATTAAATGAAAGTTGAGCTAAAAGGTGCCTAACGCTTCAATCTTTTGCATCTAATAGAATCTATGATGTTTTTAAAGCATTTATTCAGTTCACATCTTCATCTTGCTGTGATTATAAAGGATATCATGTCTGCTTACATTTATTGGGCACACATCTTGGCCTTCCCAGGGTAGTAAAAGGATTTCACTTTGCATTATGTTGCTGTTGTGCTATGGCATATATATATATATATATATGTATGTATGTATATATATTAGGAGAGAGAAAAAGACACATTTCTCTAATTTCTAGCTGGTCATTGTAAGAACCACTAACACCGAGAACCAAATAAATGCAAATTTAATGAGGCATAGGGAACTGGTAATGAGATACAACAGCCTCTCACCTTGAGGTTGCTGGTTCAAACCCAGAGCGTGTTGTGACTGAAAGTGGCCACAAACCAGCAGTCATGTGGCAGTAAATGTGCAGTGCTTTGTCACCTCAGTAAAGGTCCAGGTGGATATGTAGTCATTAAATGAAAGCCCTACTGGTACTTGTTGGTTGCCCAAAGGATTGGATGTCCTCTGGACTTCTTCCCTTTTGAGAGGACCTTCTTCAGGTCAGAGCTAGGCTGCAACATTCTCTTCCTTTGCTGTTCCGTTATATAGAGGTCTCCAGTCTTTGGAGCCTGTCAGGTCTTTCACAGGTACTGAGTGAACTTCCAAAGTCCTGGAGTTTCACTTATGCTACTGGTGTCTTGATTTGCCCTTCAGTTTGTCTTGAGATCTGCGCTTGCTAGACAGTTTCTCGAAACCTTGGACTCCTTCCTGTGGGTTTGCACCTCCGTAAATCTGTGGTTGCACCTTCTTTGGCTAAGTGTCCTGGAGGAAAAAGCAGTTTATCCCTTTTCACTTCTGCTTCATATCTATGAAAGCTTGAGAGGATCCCAGCCTTAAGTTTCAGAGCTGCACGTGTATAATTAAAGGTGACCAGGCTGGGTCTCTTTCACTGATTCGGTGCCTGCTGTAAGTCTCTGGAAATATCTCTCCTGACCCCACTGGATGCTGGATCAGTTCCCTCAGCTGCAACTCTGAAGTCGAGATGTTCTAGCATGTTTTCCTATAATTGTATCTCTCCTATAGCAAATATATGCCTTCTGACATAATGATTTTGGTACTGCATGTTATAGCTGTACTGGTACAAATAGACACCACCTTTGGTGGCAAAAGAGGCAGACCTTTCTTTTTTTTTAAAAAAAAAAAAAAAAAAAAAAAAAAAAAAGGCTCCTTGAAACAAAGTGTGGAATAGTCGGGATCAAAATTAGAACAGGAAAGGGTGGGGGGAAAAAGCAAATTATTGTTGCTGCAGCAAAAAACAAGAACTTACAAAGGAGCTTAACTAAACCGAATCCCAAACCATCCTGAACTTCAGAGGCTTTCCAAGCTAGACTCGTATTCTAAATTCGGAGGTTATTGCTCTTCTCCCCTTCTCTCTCTTTCTTCTTGCTTTTTTTTTTTCTTCTCTCTTCCTCTGTAAGGTGCACTCTCTCCTCTTTTCCCCCTCCACTCAAGTGCATCATTTTCTGCTATTGTGTTTTAAAAACTCTGCTGCAGGGGCTCTGAAATGAATAAAAATGTAATCCTCGATGTGCCCAATGTGCACTCTCATTTGTTTTTGCTGTATCGATTTATCAGCGGAGGGAAATTACTCGCTAGAAGAGAGGATGCCAGTCAGAATGACATTTATTTCATAGTACAAGGAGGCTCTCCAGCGTGTTTCCATGTAACCCAGATATTGGAGCTGTAAAAGGGCTTGTAACAAGGTTTAGTGCTATGATTAGATCGTGTGGAGCACCTTGCTTTCATAACAACAGGCATTTGGCTGGAGCCAAGGCCTCAGGTTATGGTCAAGTTTTTTTTTTTTTTTTTTTTTTTTTTTCCTTCTTCCTTAACATAAAGTATTTGGCTTGCACCCTAAAATATTTCTCAGTTGAAAGCTCAACCATGTAAACTTGTGAAATCTCCTTTGATATTTATAAGTGGTCCTGAGCTTTTATGTCACTAATGTAAAAGGAGGGGGAAAAAAATCCACTTACTATTTTTTTTTAGCTTTGTGCTTTTTTGCATTTCTAGTAAAATAACCCCATGATTTTAATTCATCAAAGCAAATCTTTTCCTCTAGTGATTGTTAGCTACACTTGCTCAAGGCTAACAATTACTTGTAAAAAACTATTTTTTATGCAAAAAGTGTAATAGTTACATACGCATTGCAAATAAAGGTGGGATTCTGCGTGGCAAATACTGATTGTGGTCTCCCTTGTGTGGCTGTTGCTCCTAGGTAGTTGGTGCTGAGGGCTTTGCTGTACTAACTTGCACTCAATGTCTCTCTAGCTCCTTTTCAACAGTGTCCAATGTCAGATAGTTCAGAGGAAGATCTCAAAACCCACTATCAGGAGTGGTCCTCCTCCACAGGACTTAGCAGCTGCACGTAACAGGCATTTATGTACCCTTGGAAGCTTTCTTAAAACTCTTGGTATACTCGTGGCTATTTAAGAACCTGGGCCTAGAAATAACCTTCTGCACTGCCAAACTTTTCCTGCTAGCATAGATATTGATAGCAAACAACTTTCATTAATTTCCTATGACTTAATTTATTGTTACAAAGCTGTTGCTAATTTCTGTGTGTCGGTGGTTATCCCTCTTTAACTTACTGAGCCATGAGCTTCAATGGCATCACATAGCAGGGAGTACTATGGCAGGGAGTTGGGTCAGAGGAGTGAAATGTGCCCCCTAAGCTTGGTCCTGGTGCAGCCTGGGGTCTGATGGAGTCATGGAGCTGATGGAGAAGCTGCTGTTCCTGATGATTGCAGGATCCCTGGGAAATACACAGTGTGCAGTGCAGGCAGTTTTGTCTGTGTTGAAGATTGCTTGATGCTTTCCATCCTAAAACTTGCTTTTCAACTGTTTATATCTTTGCGAAATGATTTCAGCTTTGGCTGATATTTTCCATTTTGGGTGTTTGCCTCAGACACTTTTGGAGGGGGGGGAACCTCTAACGAAATTTTCAGCCAAAATGGCTCAGCTGTTCCCAAGCTGAGATAAAAATAAGTTGTTTTGCTTATGTTGAAAGTATTCTTCTCATTCTTTCAGTAGGAAGCTCCCAAGTTTCAAGCCTTTTTATTAGTTAGCCTCAAGCTAACTTTCTTGAGTCAAGCAGGAGCTAGAGTGATAGAACTACCCAGTGTTAAATAACCTGTGGAGTCCCTCACTAGACTGAACCAGCTGGTTTGTGCATCACTACTGATGCACTTCTCTCTAGGGTAGCAAGGTGGCAGGTAATGTTTAGGCTGAGCTTAGCTGGAAGAAGCTAGCTGATCTAACTCAATCAATTTTTCTGCTTTAAACGGAGGATAATGTCATTGCCACAGTCTTACCATGCTGAGCAATAGCTCAGGTTGGATTTGAGTCAGAGTTAGCTAAGGGTCTCAACAGTTAAGCTTGGCCTAAATTGAACTATTTTTATGCAGTCCACAGATGTGTTGTTTTCCTCCTACGGTTGAGGTCAGAAATGCAAAGGCTAAAAGGAGTGACTAATACTGAACTGTGGAAAAGAAATAAGATTAAGTGTATGGCAGAGGTAGAGGATGACTCTACTGCTTTTTGTATAGCTAGGAGCATGCATACAGGTGCATCTAGTGGAACTTGCTACAGCAAAGGAAGTGTGACTGTTACCTGTTGTAATGGGCACCTGGGATTTGCTTGAAACACCCCATTTTGGGGTAAGCATTAAACCTTCCAGGAGGGAATTAATTAAGAATTTTCTCTATGTGCCTCACTGACATAGCAAGCGGAAATAAGACATCTGGTTTGGGGAATGAGAAATGGAGTTTGAATATGTGGACCCAAGGAAAGGAGCTCTTGGGGCACCAAAGACTACAAGGAAGGCTTAAGTGGGGTTAAGTAGCCAGAAAATTATCTGGCAGTTATCCTGGCCTGAATTCTTGAATTCTGGTTTTGTTTAGAAATTATCTGTTTCATCAATATGTTTAGACTCTTGGAAGGCTGAATCTTTTTATTTCTTTGCTGTGTACACAAGTGGTTATATTTGGAATGGAATACGAATTCTGATAACAGGCAGATAAAGAAAAACTAAGTTTAAATGGTGTTATTTAAAAATAAATGCTTCAGTACTATATAGTCTAGAGTTATTTAAGCATATGGAAATGTATGTAAAATCAGTATAGTACTATGTCAGTTTTTGCGTCAGAATCGGCGTGTCTGTGCTGACAAAATGGCATGCATTACCTTTTCCCATCTGTTCAAAGTACATTTAGTTGTGCCTTGAAAAGCTTTTGCAAGTCATGACACAAATACACAACTGGATGATGAAGTATAGGCTAGCAATCAAGTGAAACCTCCTTTAAAATGAGATTATTTTAAACCTTTTCAGACAAGAAATTAATTTTCAAATAATTTCTTTTGATTTTAATTTAAAAGTTTAGTAGCATTTACAGCCATATCCATTTAAACATTTCTCCCCACCACCATATCAGAAAATAGCTTCCAACATGGATGAAATCCAAAATCAATTAGTTCACTTTAAGTCTTTTTGAATTTCATTGTTAGTTTTTTAAAGAACATCTTCCAGATTGTCTCTAAACTTTACATGAAATTTAATGTAGTTAGAAGTTTCTTCCCACTTGCACATTCCAGCGTAGAGAATAAGACAGGAGCTGAAGATTTGCAGAGATCACTAGTAAAAATAGTACCATTAATTCCCACACAGCAGTACCTCAGTAGTTACTCTAATGTCACTTTCTATGTATTTATTAGTGTTTTATTTGGCTTTTTAATAGAGCTCCTTTTACTGTGATATATAGCAAAGCCAGACAACTCTGCCTTACCTGATGAGCTTTGGGTGTCCATCCACATGAATTTATTGAAGGTGTTATATTTATGTAACAATTTTCTTCCAAGAAGTGCCTTTTGATAGTAGAAGGCTTGGAGGTGGCTCACTGTATATATGCTGTCCTAAAATACAGAGTTCTCCTTACATGCCCAAGGATGACGGCCATTCCTAGGGCAGAATAGTTGCAATCTTTTAGGCAACCTGCCAGCCCCCATATTTTTGAGGTGGTGCAACTGTTTGTTCTTATCTGTTTAACCTGAGTTTAATTCCATCAACTAAATAGTTTTCTTCTAGCAAAACTGATAAAACTTGATTTACAGCAGCTGAAAATATGTGCTCATGTCCATCTGCATAATCAGAAGGAAATGTAGACAAGCAGAACTGAATGCCTGAAATGGTAGGTTTTCAGCATTCAAAATGATTGTTCATTTTTTTTGGCTTAATTTACTGCAAGGCTGCAGCATCTTTGTGGAGTAAAACCCCCAGGAACTATGTAAAAGCTTGTGGCATAGCTGTCCTGTTTATTTATAACTACCTCTAACATTTTCCCTCCTTGATGAACGATTAGAAGAAAATAGAAGAAGCATGAAGAGGTAAATTATTTTGAAAAGTACTTTGATATCGCAATGTACTTTAGGACCCTCCAAATCATTAACAAGTTCTGAGGCCAAAGTGATCAGAGCAGTGCGCATTGAATTTGGTTCCTTCTATTCTACAGCAGTGGCCTTAGAATTGCCCTTGCCAATTCTCTGCATCCAAGCTAACAGCATGGGAAATTTTATTCAGGTGCAAGTTAGTATTAGCTATTATTGTGATGCTTCTTATTCTTTGCTTATGTTAGTGTTACTGCATTTGGCAAGTGTAGGAACAAGAGCTAAAGCAATGGGAAGACCTTCCTTTTAAAGCAAAATTAGAACAATTAGTTGGAAAATCTCACACTATGATGTTTGTTCATCTCCTTTCCATTGCTGAATTTTGCTTTCACTTGCAAGTGTGAACTAGCAGATTAGACACTTCCACAAGCTCCTTCACTGTGAGTTTTTTCAGGTGATTTCAGTTTAATGCAACCAGATAATTGTAGCCATGGGGCTTGGCTAGGTTATAAAGCTGCTAATCCAGACAATATTATCCGATCGCATGTTGTGCTTATGAGAGAGACCTCTGCCTTTAATAGTCTCTCCCTGTGCTTGTAAGTGTTTCTTAGTTTCAGCAGCCCTATAAAAATGAGACACAGGCTAAGATTAAGCTTTAGGATAAGTCACTAGAGTTATGCAGTAGTAGGCCCTGTATGAATAATATACGTACTGTTTATAGCACCTAGTTCACAATGTTACGTGCATGTTCACCTCCCCATTTAAGAGCAGACAAAGCGGTAGGCACTGACAGCTCTAAATGCTGAAGCCTGTATTTAGCTGTAGGCCACGCATAGCTGAAGCAAGCCTATGGTGTAATGCTGTAGAAGCAGTATTGTTGGTCAGTATGGTCAGGAATTTTCCAACAGAACATTTTTATTAGAAAATAATTATTTGTCAGAATGAAAACTTTTTATGGGAATACAGTGCTTTGAAAGAAGCTTTTAGGGGGAAATAAAGGGGATTGAAAATGCGAGTGTGCCTATAATCCAGTTCTCTCTCATTTGGCAATATTCTTTGCTAACCTTTAATGAAATTTTCATTGTTTCGTTTCAAGAAAGATGGTTCTTCTAAGTTTGTAGTCCATTTCTTCCAAACTTAAGAGGTTGTTGTAGGTCGTGTAAAAAGTTAGGCCTATCACTATCCATCTGTACTGTGGGAAAACACAGCGCTTTTTGTCCTGATGTTGATAGCTTTACAGCATTGCTTTGCCTCAGCGTATAAAGTGGAATGAGGAGCTGTCTTTTGGCCCAGCCAGAAAAATATGATCTTTAGATGTGGGTGAATTGCTTGTGGCTGTATAAGAAATAATTCTGAAATTGAGAGCAATGGTTTGTATGACTTGCATTTTAGTGATTTGGTCTGTTATGGATAGAGATCCCTACCCCAGTAATTCTGTAAAGCTGAGTTGCTTCTAACTTGCTCCTTTGCATGCCACTCTCATTTCTCTGCATGTTGCTTCAGGCAACACCTAACCTGGCTGTGCGTGTCTGCGTTGGGAGGAATGAGGCTGCTGCTCAGCTGCTTGAATCATGTAATCAGGCTGAGGAGGATGCCTGTGGGAGTGGTGGGCTTTTCCCAGGAAAGGTTTTCTGTACCATTACGCTTTATATTATTATTATTATACATTTTTATGTGTCTGTATACTTATACAGCTGATTTAAACTATTTATCAATAAGTGTTTGTGGGAGGCAAATTGTCAAAATAAAATGAATTGTTTAAAATTAACACTTTAAGGTTTTTCCTGCTGGAAAAAACCCTGCTGACTAGTGCTGTGTTATGGCTGAGCTGATTTAAGAGCTTGCAGCTTCTCTTAAAGAGGGGCTCCTGGTCCCCCTGGCCACTGCTGCCAGCTGAGGCCTCGCTTCTCTTGCGTGAGCCAGCTCTGGCAGTGGTTTGGCCACACGCTGAGCTGATTCAACTTGCTGAACTTCAGCCCTGGACCCAGTGTTCAAGGGCTGTTCTCCCTCCCTTTGCTTCCAGAATAAGTTGGAGTAGAGAGTGCCTGTTTTAAATTGCGCTATACCAGGATTCTGTTGTCTGAGGAAATCAGAGTGGCCACAGAGAGTTACTGGGGTGTAGCAGAAATCAAGTCACTTAACTTTTTGACACTACTAACTTCCTTGAACTAACATCAAGGAAGGAGATGATATATAAAACTGAGGATTGTACAGTACTACAACATTTGGATATCAGTTTTGATAATACTTTAAAGATTAGACTAGAAGATGCCCAGCATGTTCTCTTTTAAATTTATTTTTAACATTTCTGTTAAATATTTATTCTTTTACATGAGACAGCTGGGACAAGCTCTATAGTGTTCAATGTGATAAGAGTCTAAGGCTCTGCTTTTGTGAAGACTTAGAAAGTTTTCATGCTAGCTGATGCATTTGAGTAGTCCCTCTTACTTCATCAAGACTATTGATGTGTTGCTTGCTGAAGTCTCTGTGCAATGTGGGCCAAACAAATAATACAGATTTTACACTGGGGCCCAGTAATGTCAAATGTGTAATTAAAAATCTTCTCGTTGTTGAGCATGTGCAGTATCCTTTTTGTGAACCTCAGGATCTCAGCTGGTTTTGGTGAAAAACACAGAACGCAATTAGCTTGCATCTTAGAGGCTAATAATAACTGAACCTTTTGGCAGATTTTGTGATGGGATGATTTCCTCTCTGTGATATAAGCCAAATAAATTAATAACAGATTTTTAAAAATCTCTTATTTCTAACACAGTAATTCTGTTGTCAGAGGTGCATAAAAGCAAAGAATCAAAACCTGGACACTGTTACTTCTCACTTTAGACCTTTTTGAAAGAATCAAGCTAATGTATTTATTCCATGTTATTGAATCAGAACATTTTTTTCTTTGGAGCTATGATCTTGTGCATTCTGCGTGAGATTTAAGCTCGGGAACTGAGTTCTCTTTATTCTCTCTCTTTTTATAAAATTTCCAAGTGTTTTTTTTTCCAGTTCAAAGGTCAAGGTCCAAACAAATCTGCCTGGATAATAAAATGAGCAAGATTTGCTTTGAAGTCAGGCAATAGCAGTGGTGATCGTGCTTGCTCTTGTAATCAGTGATGTCTGTATACAAAAAAAAAAAAAAAAAAAAAAAAAAAAAAAAAGACAATGGTTGTAAGCAGGTTTACCACATATTCGTATATTCGTAAGATATTTCAGTTCTGACCCAAAGCGACCTCCTCTTTTCTTTGCAAACTCGTTCTGTTATACAATTGCTTAGTCTTTGTGGTCTCTCTGAACATCAGCAGAGGTTCAGCAATACAACAAGAATGGGGTAAATGGTGCCTGCATGCACAGAAATGTCACAAACAACTATTGGGTAAGTCCGGGAGATTTAAACAAGGCAAACGCCAATTTCTAAAATATATATCCAAGGGATTACTGCTGGAAGAGAAGAATACAGACACCTCAGTAATAATAATCTGGAACTGAGGTTCAGTTCCCTACTTTGTCACAGACTTCAGGCACAACAAATCGTGTTTCTCCATTCCTCTGTATGTAAAATGTGAATAATAGCACTATTTGGAAGGAGAGGTACTTGTGAAGACAGGTATCTTAAATGATTGTGCAGCACTTGAGTGGCTGGCTATACCACAGTCATGTGGGTCATATCAGTGCCCCAGGCAGATTGACAGTACGGTCCTCTCTGGAGGGTCAGGTAGGTACCTGGACTCTTGATGGTAGAGGACAATGCAATTGCATGCAAGTCACAGGACAGCAGTGGTTTCCAAACAGCGAGGAGCAAACTTGGAGGGAAGAAGCAAGAACTGCTGGAAGAGAGGAAAGAAAGAACAAACAGATGTACTTCCAGATATTTTGGTCAATTAGGAGTAAGTGATATGTGGGCAGCAAAGGCTGGAGAATGCTGCCTGTTGCGTGATAATTCAGCTCTCCGACATGGGAATGAGCCCTCTCTGGAACGGGTGACATCACTCCAACCCCTGAATGTACAGCTGCCTTTATAAATCTTCCAAACAAGATATAAAGATGCCAAGAACTTCTTTTACCTTATGTCTCTTTTCCTGCTCTGGAGATGGTTAATGTAGTGGAGATGTTGGTAATGATATCAAAGGACTTTCCCTTGCTGTCCCCTGATGAGTCAGATGCACTTAGGGTTTGGTGCCTCGCACCTAATGCTGGTAAGTTTTCTCTGCTGCTCTCCTACTTACCAAAATTTGCCTGATCTGCAGCGGGCTTTTTAGCTGCTGTTTTGTTCCTCTTAACCGTAAGCATAGAAGGATTTGTCTGTTGAACTGAAATGTGAAACACATGCTGATTCTTTTGAACCAGTGGCCTAGAAAAAGAATGCTTAGTTTCAAGAAGTCTGTAGTAGTATTTTTTATCTTTCCTTCCAAAAGGAAAAATTCCACAGCCAACAGTTGTCCTAAGCAACTGGAAAATACTGCAAATACTTTATCCTTACCTGGGGCCAGTGTCCAGCCTTAGAATTTCTTTGCCTCTGTTCCTGTCTCCACTCTCTATCAAAAGCAATGATATGCAAAATATGGACTGAAACTATTTCTGCCCAAGGCTGCTGTCCAGGCTGAGAATAAATCTAAACAGCTGCAGACCTGTATTTTTCAAAGGAGTCTCCATTTCTGGTCCTTTCTAAGGAAGAAAAAAGCACGAAAAAACACTAGAGTGCTTCTATTTTTGTGGTTTGCTCCTATCAGAAGAATTATTCTGTTTCATTCAGGTTCTTGTACTTCATCCATTGCCATGATATCTAAAGTCTTGTGGTTTTATGATAGACTGTGGGCTCCTAGTGCAGGGCTCTTCACTCATGGTGTGGCCTTGCTGTGCCTTCTCCTCCTCCAGCCTTGCAATGGAAATATAATACTTCTTCCCATGCAGGGGTCTAAGTTTCATGAAAATTGTTATTTGAAGAATGCTTTTCTAGATGAAAAGTAAATTATTAATAGGTGGTCAAGTCAGTTGCCTAAATACAGGCTTATAATGCTATTACAGATGTTTTATAGTGCTTTCTCTTGTGTCCAGTTGCTTTTCTGGTAAGGTACCGGTCTGGGGTCACATAGCACCTGCCTGATTTGCAGGCATGCTTCAGGAAACCTGGGCATCTCAAACTGCACTAAGCACTCTTGTTTAGGCAACTGAGTATGTCCTTTGTGTCCGAGAGTAGGAAAACTTGGGTGGTAGCTGGATTTTCAGCTCAGTGAAGTCAGAGGCAGTATTTATCCATGGCAAAATACAGAGCCCTGCTGAACAAGGTAGCTACTGCTGGTAGTCATGGTAGTGCTGCACTCTTCTTGGCCCAATTAGCCTTGCTGAGAAAGCCAGGCTTATTAGCTCAGACTAAGTGCTTTAGAAATACGGTAAACTGCTGCTGTGTGTATCTGCACAGCACTGTGCTTTGCTGTGGACCTGCCCTGAGAGTCCTTCCCTTGATCCAGGCTGCCAGATCAAGCCCCTTAAACCTGGCACTTTAGCTTCTGCTGAGCTGTCAGTGTGCTACTCACTGTCACCTAATTCAGATATTTCTGTCCTAGTGTCATCCCTTTTCATTTTAATATCCAGGGGTGGATAAACCACAATGATTTATTCTACCTGGAACTCTCTTAAAGTGTAATAGTCTGCTTGGGAGTCGCTTCATAGACGTTACGAATCAGCCTAACCTTTTGGTCCTCTCTGTCCATTTCTTTCAGGCTGCTTTAAAGAGGGAAGATTTCTTCTCTTCCTTCTCCGCTGCCTCCTTTGCCCCAGCTACTTCTCCTTTCTGCCTCGGAGTAAACAGTAGATGTTACATGTATTAACACTACACTCCAGCACAATGCTCTTGGGCGTGCTCTGTGTGCAAGTCCCTGGCAGCCGTAAATTAATTAAAAGTAGACAGAAACCATAGGGAGAGGGGGGAGGGAGGGAAAAAAAAAAAGAAAAAAAAAAAAAAAAAAGCAAGTTCCCTTCCCCCTGCCTCTCTTTTCCTTTCTTGCTCGGTGGGTAAATAGCTAAAGCCTTTGTTCCTTGCTGCACTATTTCATTTCTGCCATCATTGTCCTCATTGTTCTCTGGAACAGGAGGGGTCTGGGCCAGGAGCAGCCAAGGTCTTGGCTAATGACGGGAAGTCTTTAAAGTTTGCGCTGCATTTCATCTTCTCTGTGGGAGTTTTAGGACGCATCCAGTGTTTGATCCCCACCGTGCAACTTTGCTTCTAGTTAATTAACAGATCCCCATTACACTCTCTCATCTGCAAGCACATGGGAGGCCTATCAGGAGGTAATTCAAGGCCGATCTGAGTGATGGCAGAAATTAGAGAAATCGGTTGTTTTAGGGTTCTAAAGTTCAGGAATAAAGCTCTCCTTTTGCAGAGGGGTCCTGTAAATTTGCAGTTATTTCTTTGTCTCGTTGTATCATTTAAAATTTTTAAGCCCTCTCCTTTGCAATCAGGTCTCTTTTGGGGCTTTGGTTTTTCTAGGAGGTGTGGATGGAGAGGTGGTTATTTATTTTGCTGCTGCTTTGCCGTGCTGGCAGCCTGCATGGTGTACAGTTTTTGAGGGCCAGCTGAAATGAAACAGCAATGTTATTAGCAAGATGTTTTCACCTTCCTTTCATTCTCAGCTTCCCTGTTCCCACCAAGCCTATTATACAGGTTACAAGTGTCTTATGGCAACTTTTTTAGTGTCGAGTAAAACCACCACAGGCCTCCCAGCTGCAGAGCTTTGTCAGGCTTTCAGCTAAATACTGCATCTCTCAGGAGTGCAACCTTCTGTCGACTTTGAATGTTTAGAGTTGTCTGATTTTCTTCCCCCCCTTTCCTCTTCCCCTCCCTCTTCCCCACCCTATGAGCAATGACCCCCTTTAACTAATGAATTAGGAACTGCTCCTGCAGATGCAATTCTCAGTTCAGCACTTGGCAATGAGAATCAAACCAGGGCTATTTAGTGCAGCGTTAAATGGCCCACCACATTAGCCCCCTGGCATGCTAAGCTATTAGGTTGTTTTACTGTTGTTAAAGTTACATTTGTTAGGTGGAGTTGCTGCTCCAAAAGAAACTTAGTAATGTGGGAAGCAGCAGACAGCCCAGTGTCTTGTGGATGTAATGCACCAAAGTTTCCTTTTCTCACCAGTGAACGAGCACGAAGCTATTACATGGGAAACTTTCCAGCGTTGTTGAGATAACAGAATTAAGCAGGCTTGATTGACCATTACACTGTGGCAGGGAGTAATCAAATCATTAGTTGTTGCCTGTTCATGCTCTACTCTCAGCTGGGCTAGAGTAACATGATGTAGCTGAGCATAGAGCCTCCAGCACGGTGGGACAGGCTGTGTCCTCAGCATCCCTGGCTGTCTCTGGTTACTGACCTTAAAAAATAAAATAAAAAGTTTTTTTTTTTTACGGTGGTTAACATCTTAAATTGTGCTATGGGTGAAAGGGATGAGCACAGGAAAAAAGCTTCAAGAGGAGCAGTGAAGGGAATGGCTTTGTGTTGGAGCCTCAGACGCAAGTTTGAATCTTGACAGGGTCAGCAAAGCCTTCTATGTTTCTGATTTCCCTTTAGCTTACTAAAGGTTTTATGGACAAGACCTGAAGGTGTGATGTGGTTTTGTTCAACATTGACATCCAGGTTCTGTGAGGCCTTTTATAGGTGCATAAATTTGCTCAGCTGGCCTAAGTGATGTTTCTTTTTGTTCTTACTCATTTTGCAGTGATTTTCATCCTCTCTGTCCACAGCAGCAGATTTCTGTATTGCTGGATGTAAAAGACTCATGCATTCATTCATAGTAAAGCACTGGCTGATTCTTGGTGGGGGTAGTGGAGGGGAAATAGATGTACTGATGCAGAGTGTCGCTGTTGTTATCAGATTTAAGCATAATGAAATAGGCAGCGTATTCAAAGTCAAGGCACCCTGTTGCTGACGTGCCTGGGCTGGACAGGGTCCTCAGCTGCTAAGCAGGGATGCTTGGATGTGCCACAGGGTTTCGGAGAGAATCCCACTGCAAAAAGAAGTGCGTGCCAGTATTGTAGAGCGCTTGTGCCAGCCAGCTTGCAGGGTTGATTTGGCATTTGGCGTATTGGTAGCGGCTGCCAGTGTGTGGTGGAAGAGAAGGGAATAGACAAGAAAAACGCATAGGCGTTTAATATAAAATTGTAAAATTACATGCTTTGTGCCATATGGACTCCAATATTTTGACAAATCTAAGGCCAGAATTCATCATGCCAGGTTAGAGTTTTAGTTCAAAAACATATGTATTACTGTCCCCCTGAGTGTTTGAGTTACCATTTTTCATAAAGAAGAAAGATGTTTCTTAACCTTTTTCAGTTTCTAGTTCTCTGCTGTGCTACCAACTGCTCTCTCCAGTGAACTTTTCTTATTGTGTGAAAGTTTAAAATACTTCTTACTATTTTTAGTAGAGAATCTTTATAGTTAAATGTTGAAGATACTGTGGGTTTGCTTTCTGAGCTTGCTTTCTTGACGGGAGTTTTTCTTTTCATGGAACCAAATGGCTGTTAACAAAAGTTATCTTAGACCTAGGCTCGATTCTTTCAGTCAAAAAGAAAGGGGAAAGGGAAAGGAAGAGAAGATGAGGGAGAAGACATAAGCAGGACCAGCAGTAATGGCTGGAGACTTACTATGTGTCATGTAGAAGTCCATCTTTCGGATTCTGTGTGTCCTGACTAGGACACCCTCCCTACTGCACCGGTATAATTGGGATTTTCAAGGCTGAGGTTTAAGCTTAGAGATATGGACTGTGGCCGGTTGGCAGATTCTACTTTATAACAGAACTGTTGCGATTGACTGCTGTAATCTGACCTTCTGTGTAAGGTAAACTGTCGAATTTTGCACTATAATTTTTTTCATCAAGCACCTAGCGTTTTATTATACCAAAGCAGATTTTTCAGGATTTCCCTGTGTTAGGTCATGTTTGTACAACAAGCCTGGAAATGTTTTGGAAATGCAATACTATTTTGCACTTGTTTCTCTTGTGGATGCTTTGCTTGGCCACTGATAGGACCTTATGAAGTTTTAGCTTAATCCACTTAAAAGCAAAGGTAAGCCATACAAAGGCACTCCTAAAATGGAATAGGGATGCTTATGGAATTGAGCTGTTCTGCAGCTGTTTTTCAAGGATGGCTCTTCATGTAGACAAGTTAACAGGAAGACGACAAATCTTAAAGATCCAATTTTTGTAGAGTTTAGGTGTGATTCAATCAGTATTTTTGTTCATCCCACTACAGAGATATGAGATGGATATGAAATTCAAAAAAAAAAAAATCTGTGTCCTTTTAAAGTTTGGAAACGTTGAGATGCAAGATTTAGATAATCTTTAATTCATGTGAATGTAAGCAATATCATGATTATCTGAGGACTCTAAATGTGTATCTATCTCTAACTGATCTCAAGATCAGCTAATCCATTATCATAAAGCCCCTTCTTTGAGAGAGGGAAGAGGTGTGTGGAAATTTGAAAGAACAAATTCAAGCAACTAGTTTCCCTTCACTTTTTAAAACCAAATAGTGAGAGAGGCATTAACAAGCCCCAATTTGGATGGTAACGAAACACTGCTTTGAAGTTTTAACTAAATTTCGTTTCTTGTTCTCTGCTGTTGCCTGTAAGACTCAGAAAAATTGGACAAGCAATGATTAGTATATAATAATGTATGTTCAAACAGCTTATGGTATTATGAAAACAAAAATTCAAAAGGCCAATATACTGACAGTTACAACCTGTCTAAGGGGCAATAGGGGGGGAAACTTCACAAAAACAATATTCTGATTGCATGCAGCTACCCTGCCGAGTCAAATCTTAAATAAATTATACATATATAGCTGTACTGGAGCAGAGAAATGAAGCAGTTTAAAATGTTCCTGTTCTGTGCTTTAGGCAAAACCTATATCCACTCTATGTCCTTAAAGCATCCAAGCTTTGAGCTGTTGATTTCGGTATCCTGTCACAAAAATTGGGTGATACTTGGTGCTTCAGAGACCAATGGAAGAATCCAGCTTTGTGCTAGACAAGCTATGGGGGAAAGTGTGGGTGAGAAACAATCTCACTCTGACTCTTTGACGAAGCATCCCTCTCTCTTAATTATTTCCCTCCAAGTCCCCTCTACCCTCTTGTGAGGAGTCATGACCAAATACTGAAATGTTGCATCCTTAAGGACACTTGCCAAGCAAGAGGCGACAGCGCTGACAGTTCCAGAAGTCGATGCTGTCTGCAAGGTGCAGCTAGGGTAGGATTCTTTTCTTTTCCCCAACAGCATCAAATTTATGCTTCCCAAAATTCAGTTTCTAAGCAGCTGAAATTGTTCAGAAGTTTGGGTCGAATCTGGTAAGTAATCTCAGCCAAAATAAAGCTGAAAATACATTTCTGAACACCAGAATGATTCATTTCATTACTTACGTTTACTGAAATAAACCATTTTGATTTCTTGGGATTTCCCAGAAGACTTAGTAACCACATCTCCTACATGCTTGTCATGAGGCTATCAGATGTCTCATTCTGTCTCTACCTAAACTGAAGGTCTCAAATACAGCTTTCCTTCTCACATGCTATTCTTAACCTATGTATACATGCACTCATACGTATTTCATTGAGGGAGAAAAAGAGTAATTCTGTAGTCTTGGGAGCAGATGAATCCGTGTGAAAGTAAATAACTGGGCGCAAATGCCTCTGTCAATGAACGTGGAAATGCTTAGGCAGAGCATCACCTGGGAAGACTGATCAGTAGACTGATATACCTCTGCTTATGATGCTTACTGAAGATGTGAGACACAAGGGTTCAAGTCCTTGCTCCCGAGTAGGTTAGGAATTTAAATCCTTATCTTTGGTGAGTACTTCAATCCCTAAGACGCAATGGTAAGGGAGATTTTGAAAGCTGCATCTTGCAGACAGCACCGACTTCTGGAACTACCAGCGCTGCCGCCTCTTCCCTGGCAAAAATGTCCTTAAACAGCAGCTATTTGCATAGCTCTGCTTTCAACAGTGGAAAATAAGGCTTGAACTTAAGCAAGGAGAAATAACTCGGTCATTTAATGAACACTTTCTGACTTTGCTCGGATTCTGTGAGTTTCTCAGAAACAAATCACACTTCCTAAACTTTACCCCAAACTTGCATTATAGAAATCAAGAAATAATATTCTAGAAGTTTATATACTACACAGAAGGTAATGCAGTTTTGGTCTTGGATAGCCCCAGAATCAGTCAAATCATTAATGGTAAACCTAGCACAAAAAGGCATAAGCAAACCATGCAGGTCTAAGTCTCAGCACCTATATGGTTGCGTGCTGTCACAAACCTCTTGTAGTTCTGTGAAAATTGCCGGAGTTTCAAAGTTAAATCAGAATCAGTTAGCAAGCAATCAATACTGCGCTGAAGGTGGGAACCAAATTTTGCTCTGTTACTTATAGGTTTTATTTGATACGATAGATACTATTTGAACTTATTTTAAAAAGTTTATTTCAACATTACTTAGGCACAAACAGAGGCTAATGTGTCTAGCTTTCAGATAGCTTGTTACCATTCGAATACTCTGTAGATAAATTATATTAAAAGAAAAAAAAAAAAAAAAAAAAACTGTTCCAGCTTCTGACTCATTCTAAATGGAGACTTAGCTCTAAGTAATCAAAATTGCTTTGGTTGTGCATTGCAGCATTAAAAGCCTTGTCCGCTAATTGAGTGAAGCGGCTCCAGCGAAGCAGCCGTGCCCCCTCATTATGTGATCTCGCAAGTGCTGTTTGTCATCGTCGCTTGCCGGTCTCAATCTAACTCTACTGCCGGCGCAAATTAACGGTAATCCGTTATGACACGCTGCGTCCTTCCCCGTGAAACGACAATATGGAGCTCGCAGCACCCTCGCCCCGGCAGCCCTCTCCTCCCGGTGCCTCCCCGATCCTTCCCGCGCTTGGAGATGTCACCCCTGACTTGGCCTTCTAGCTCCGGCCTCCGAACGCGTGCGCCGGGATGCGCCGCGGGTGGACGGTGCCCGGCGCTCTTCCGCCGACCCGCCGCGAGGAGGTGCGCGTCGAACGGAAGGCCGTGCTCTCCGGCCGCTCGCGAAGCCTCGGTGCCGAGGGGCTGCTCGCGCTTCGGAGCCCGCACCCGCGGCGTGTCCCGTGAAGCAGGAAAGGCCGGTGGGTAGCGCTTCCAAATCAACGTTAGCAAACGCGTCGTGCGTTCGGATGTTAGAGGGCGATCGCTGTACGTAACCGCTGCTGATAAACGCTGTTGTTTTCTTTTTGCTTCCATCCTGACTGCAAGAAATGGTGCCAAGGAGGAAACCATTAGTCAGGGGCTCTGAACTCACGAATTCCAGGCCGTGCTCTGCTGCGGATTTCTTCGTGACTTTGGGAAGGTCGCTCACTCTCCCTTTAATAATAATCTCTACTTCTCACCTTTTTGCTCTGCTGTCCTTTTAAATTATAAACGGTGCCGCAAGGGCTGTCCCTTGCTTTGCATGTGTACAGAGGCTCCTGCAAGGAAGCCCTGATTTCATCTGGGGCTTCTGTCCCAGATTCTCAGCTGGTGTAAACTGGCAGAGCTCCACCACAGTCATTAAGTATGTGCGAGAGGTCTATCGCGCATCGTCATTGCTGGAGAGATGGATCTTCAGCTGGTATGATCTTAGCTTCCGTTAAAGTCTAATTCTCATCTCGTTTCACTTTTTTCTTTCCATTTAAAATGAAAACGAGATATTTAAAAACAAAATTAAATATTTCTGGTTTAAAATATCTGTTCTTGAAACAAAATATTTTCCTTTCCTATTTCTGGCAGGATAATTAGTAAGGCTACGTTTGCAATGTTTTATAATAATTTTTCCCCTGAAAATCAACCTGCTGTCATTTCTCAATTTAAAGTATTGTTTTGGGAAAGGGGGAACAAGAGGAGGGAAGTTTGGATCAAAATTCAGCATTTTCAGTGAAAATTTCAGAAAAACTCGTAACTTGTGAAATCAGGCTTGTGGATCTGGGCTCATCCTAACTAACTTTGAACACTTATCTGAGGTCACTGACTTTTGAACTTTGTCACCTGAACTTTTCTTTATAGTCAACACAAAGAGAAAATTATTTCAGCCCTCATTAGAGCCTAATGTCCTCTTGGACAGTCTGTCCATCTCCGCTGGAGAGGGATCCTGGGGCAATAGTATTCTTGCCTGTGCAGCTGAATTTAAGTTTGGGTTAGACGTCACTTGCCACAGGTCATTGGTTCTGCAATGAGATTTTTATTGATACTAAAAGGTCTGTAAGACTTGATAACGTGTTATTATAGGAATATAATGGTAATACCTGACTCATCTACAATGCTATCCTTGAGTAAGGAGGCTAATGCCATTACCCTGATTCCATAGGTGAGAAACTTGAAGCAAGGGAAAAATGACTTGGCAAAGGTCAGCCAAAAAAAGACATTGGCAGGTTTTAACTAGACCGTAGATGTCTCTCAAGCTACCACACGGTGCTCCAGGTGGTATTTAAGCTTCCACAACAGAGTGTGAAATGCAGTGATGGCAATGCCACTTCTCCTCCACTCTCCGCCCACCCCTGCCTCGCCTTGTTTGTCCAGACAGAGCAAAAGGAAGTTTTTCTCCACCCTTAACTCCTGGAGTCATGTTTTCCCGTGATAGACTTTCAGCTAAATATTTTCTTTACCCCTATGGATTAAAAGATCGAAGAAACCAAGTAACTAATTCCCTCTAAGAGTTCTTGTATAAAATCTCACTATACCTTAGTGCTAATCCTGTGATTTTTGGGGGGGTTCTGTCCTATGCCTGGCAACAATATTTCCAGAATCTATTGCATCTTAAAATATCCTCTGTGATTACAAAGACTTTTTCATGACCAAGACTTAGGGCAAATACTTTGGAAGCTGTATCTCTGGGGATGTATCAAAGAAGAAGGCTAGGTCAGGATTATTTCTGACCACAGAGGAGAAGAGGCCGTTTTCAGCCCTGGGTTCATGATGGCCCTGGTTGATTGCACCAGCACTAAGTTAATTGGTTTAATTTGAGCTGAGATAAATCTATGTTACATGGAAATAATTTCTTAGAGTGCGATACATACACAACCTGTGCTACAGTCAAAACAATTGTTTTAGATGCTTCAGGATCAATACTAGAGATAACAGTAAGTACACCTCCAAATGATATTGCAAAAAACTCATTTTTTCCATTTGAGAAAGGTTAAACATCTTGACAGTTCTTCCTTTTGCGAGGTGTCTTATCTTTCCGTTGAAAACAATGGTGAAAGTCCAACTGATTTCAGTATCGCAGGATCAAGCTCCGGGTGTTGCAGAGCATTTACACGCTTAATTCAAAGATCTTTAGATTCCTTGACCTGGAGCAAAAACATCTTTAATTTAGAATATATATAATCATTTTTTATGAGAGCTTTAACTTTCTTAAGTATAATCAGGTAGCTATTGTATAATTTAAATGGCTAGTGTTAGTTGTGTAATAATAACAAGTTACATTTATATAGTGCTGTATATTCCATAAGGATCCCAGAAGACTTTAAAGACTGAACAACAAAATATATAACAAAGTAAATATTAATTACAATTATGCTATCATTGAAAAATATGAGGATATTAAAATCTGGGAGTCTGAGGCTTGCTTTTGTTCACATATGAATTCATTAGCCAACCTTACCCAGAGTGCCAATGGGTTATTATGGTTTCTACTATATCTGATTTAAGAAATGTTCTGTCTGATATTGTAGTGATACTAGAGAAAAGAGTGTTAATACCCTTCTCTGGTTGCCTACAAAACCACCTTCACTTATATGAGTCCCTAAGTGGGGTGTTATTTTTGAACTCTGAGTCACTTGAATTCAACCCTCTGTTCATAGGGTGACTGTTCAGCTATGCTGGGTTCTTTGAGGTTCATTCCTTATTGGTTGGGGGAAAGCGAATAGGTTATCTCCCAAATGCCACATGCCTACAATACCAGAATGAAAGGTCATATAGCACTTTGTACAAGCTGTTCACCTTCTCTTTTTGTGTATGTAAACTATGAAAAAGTCTAAACTTCATCCCTGTTATTATCAGTATTGGGTACCAGCATTAACACCTCCCTCACGTGAATGGAGCACTTTGTACCTCCTGGAGCTCCTCTTTCAGGCTTCTCTGGACTCAAGTGTGTGGCTTTGGGCTGTTTTTCTGTAACCAGACATTGTCAGTGCTGGAGAAACAGATGAAAGTTTGAGGGATGTTAATGTGTTGCACTGTAGCATCTCATCTGATTTGAGTCTTTGTTTCTCTGGTAACAGTACAGAAAAACTGCAGGTAGGATTTGGAGACCCACAGCTGTAGGCACTTCATGGCTAAGTCCCAGTATAATAAATTCTAGCCTAATTCTAAAAGATTCCCACAACACTTTGAAATCTACATGAATTGTAAAGTTATCACAATTGTCAAGGCAAGTTGTTTGCACCCAAAAATAAAGATAGATCACTCTTAAACAAGCTTTGGGATATCTGAGAGAAGATGTAAAATACTACCCTCCCCCCCCCCCCGCCCCAAGAGCTTGAAGAGCTCTTGCTCATCAAGATGTTTTTCAGTTTCTGAAAATATTAATACTTTCTGGCTTTTGGCCATAACATATGAAAACACTCTACTTAAATCACTTCTTAATCATAATTCTTCCTTCATTTCAGAGCTTGTCTTTAGTTTCTATTTTTCTTTTTAATACTCTAATCATTGTGTGAAAGTTGTTCACCAATGCGCTGCCTTGTTTTCAGATTTGTAATGAACCCTGAGGGATTTTTACATTTTGTGGTTAAAGTTTTGCATGGGTCTTACTGTAAACCTTTCACAATTTTATGTCTTTAATTTGTTTAGTTTGGGGAGATGGAAGAAAGGGAAATGATAACTGAAAGACAAATTTTCTGCTCCATTTCCTCTGTGCAGCAGATGATAACTCACAAATACAGATATTGTATCTGTTCTCCCCAAACTATACTGTTATCCCCAAAAGACTGAGACCTAAAATATGGCCACAAGTAGATCCACTGATTGCCTATTTTCTAGTCTGTAGTCTGCAATAAACTTGCTACAATACAGTTAGAAGCCTAATCTCTGAAATTGTTCAAACATCCTCGAATAAAGCTTCAGGTAGAACCTTCTCAAGTCCTTTTCTCTACCACAATGATTTGCAAATCCAGATCTGAAAATGAAGATAGCATTTTAGGTCATATAATTCTGCTCCTCTTAGCACCAAACTTTGGAGATTAAAAACAGACATAACTTCTGTGGAAATGCTATAAAAGTATTGTTTCTCTTATAAACTGGATTTATGAATGGGTTGGTGTATAATAAGAATTGCACTTGTGCTCATTAGACCTTGGAACAGGACCCAGGTCTCTTCACCCATCAGTGATATACAAACTATTAGAAGAATGCTGAGTTCCATAGTGTTTTATATGTCATGTTATGTTTGACACAATCCTGTTATAAATCCAAGTATATGAAACACAAATTTCCCTTCTGTATGGGAAAGTGTAGCTTTCACTTTACTGCTCCACAGTCTACTAGACTGTAGGAGATATTCCCTGTTGTTCTGCTTAAAGTTGCCTTACGTTTTGAAAAGTCGGGATAGATCCTATTGGAAAAGAAATTAGCCAATGGCATCATCTTGTCTGAGAGAAAAACAGTATTCTCCCTTTAGATGGACTTGGGGGGGGGGGTGAATGCATTTTTCTTTATATGATCTAATTACTAATTGGGATTTAGGCACTGTAGCCATCATTGTTAATCAGAGTTATCCTTTGAGAGCAGGAACTAGAACCCCTTCTTCAATTTAGGTAAATTTAAATCTCTATAATCTGAGATTAAATAATCTCTGCATGTTACCAGCTCTAGCCTTACCTTCTCTGCATATGGGCCATCTACTGAAAAGTGATCAAGTGCATGTGTGGGTGACAGACACCTCACAGAATATGACTGGTTTTGGTGAAAGTGTCAGTGGAAATGATTGAATTTTGTGGCATAAACATGGAAAGAAAAGGGAGATTAAATGGAAGGGTTTTTTTAATATAAAAACAGACAGTGTACAAGCGTACATATGAAATCCTGGTGGATTTATGTACAATGTGATAATTGCAGTGGTTTTAGAAGGAAATAAAAAGGAAATAAAATTTAAGAAAGATTAACTCAAATCAGAGTTTGTTTTTACTGTGATCTATATTTTTTAGAAGAGGAGTAATATGCACTATGGTATAAGGAATGACAACACGTTAGCGGAAGTACATCTTTAAAAGTAAGTAGTCTTTGTGTACGAGAGCGTGAAACTGTTGAAAAGAAACTGCTACTTTCACACTGTCATATACAAAACTCATGATGAGCCCAGCACTGAAGTGTAAAGAAAGTCTCAATTGTCCCTTCAGGAAAAATAGCACATGACTTCCAGCCTAAACAGTTCTGGGTTTAACTGTTTTACATTTTGGTATCAATCTGTGAGACTCAAAGAAGGAGAGATGATACAAATAAGAACATGGAAGTCCTAGGATCTGTGTGTGGATTTTTTTTTTCAGAAAACTCTTTGCAAAACACCTTTAATACTTCGAAGAAATATTTTAGAATTAACGTCAAGATTGGGAAATAAGTGGACATTGTTGTTACTGCACAGTCTATAAAGCGTCTCCTTTGTATGTATAGTGTGCAGGAAATACAAATAATAGCTGATTAGTAGTCTTGACTTAAAGCTCTCTGTTTCCTGCCTGTATCGGATAAAGCTCCTACTGATGGATCAATCATTTAATCAATCTACTAACATGGCCTTCAGCACTATAGTATCTGAGTGCCTCCCAGTGTTGGAACGCTCAATACTGCTTGTTTTTTCTCCAGTTACTCTGTACTCTTTAATTTGATTTTGTTACGCTGATGTAAATCTAAAGCTACTCCATTGATTTTTGATGGGACAAACCAGGGTTTACCAGCCTAAAAAGCAGAACCTGACCTTCTTCTTGCAATCCCCCAGCTATTATGAAGTATAGTAATAATACTTACTGGATTTTTTTACTTAGTCTCTCTTCTCGTTGTTCCTGCTGCATCTTTCCCCCCCCCCCAATCTTCTTCCTCCTCCCCCTATGCTGCTGCTTTGAGCGAGATCCAAAGCCCATGGGAACTGATGTCAGTCCTAGTGCTCTTGGTGCCCGGGGATCGGTTTCCTGCCTGCCCCTTCCTCCTCTTCTCCCCTCTCTGGACTGCAGAGGTTCCTTTGCCAGCTTATTTCTGTATTATTAGAGACAATTGATTCTCGTTAAAATGACGCGTATTTTTGTGGTTCCGTGTGTAAGCACCTCACCCCGTACTGGGACCCCATCCCTCTCCTTTCCTTCACACCCCTTGCCTCGCTCTGTTTGGTTTTCCTTTTGATGGCATCCTCCTCTCCTCTGAATGCTGCGAGTCTTGCTGGCCCATATCAGGAGGGCCTGATCCGACTTCTGTAAAGCTGAAGGGGAGAAACCCTGCTTATTTCCTTGGGGCTGCTGCTCTGGCTGTAGCGCACGTGGGAGAGGTTCTGCGTGAGATAATTGTGGCTCCTGCTTTGATACACGTTTTTTTTTTTTTTTTTTTCCCCTCTTCTCCTCCCTTCAGTGTTGCAAGCAGAAGAAAACAGCAAGAAGAGAAGTTGAGAATTTAAGCTGGGAGACTTGGCAGGTAGGAGGTGTATTTTCTTGCTGGCAGAGGGTGCGTTTCTGGAAGGGCTCGTGCGAACGGGAAGCTGGCTGGCTCGGCTCGGGGCATCCGGCTGGCTCGGGACTTGCCAAGTCGGGCTCGGCTGCCTGCTCCTGCGCCGACTGCGGGCAAACGCCTCGCTGCGCTGCGGCCTCCTCCCTCATCCGCGAGAGCTGGGCAGAGCTACTGCCGTAACTCGGGGCGGAGAAACGCAATAAAGGCCGCAAAATAGCGAGGTGTTGTAAGAGGTGCCAGCGCGCACTAGCTGCTTGGACAAAGTCGCCCGATGCAAGAACCGCGCCGTGCAGACAACTGGGCGGTTGTTTGCGCTGTCGTAAGAAACGTTTCGATAAGTTCCTTGTGTGATATCCATAGCTTTCCTGCGTTTTCTTATTTGAAGTCTCATTTGATTATTGTAGTCTCATTTCCCGTTCTGTGCGGTTTGTAAATAGGGTGGAGGCGAAAAACTGCATAATCAAGATGCAACATTTGCCTTCATATAAAAACAGAAAGCACAGTAAGAAGTTTGGGGAGCCAAGCACTCGTAGTTAGGAGCTGTCTTTGTGAACTGCAGCTCTTTCCAGGAGTACTTGAGGCAGATCCGAGGACAAAAGGCTTTTCTCAGGGACAAAAGCCGCAGCCAGGCTGCCAAATTTCAAGCCTTCCTCCAAAGCTTGCGGTGCTGGAGTTTCTCAGAGGAAGAGCTCAAAGACTTTGAAGTGTAGTATTCCTTAACCTTGTCATTGGAAACAGTTGGGCTATTTCCAAAATGTTCAGCCTGAGGCAGTCATGCATCATAGATAAATCGGTCTAAATGGCAAAATATTGGCAGGTTATGAACAACTGCAGGTAGTGCATTTAATGGGTTCTGTCAAGTAATCTTAAAAACAGATGTAGCTACTGATCCAGTCAGTTATATCAACTGTCTTGCAGTCTTTTGTAGGTTCTTACTGAGGCAAAGCTATTGATACGTAAGATTTTCCTGGGTGAGATGGCAGGATTTGGCCCTGTGACACTGTCCTAGAAGTTATAGCATATATTAATGGGCAAGGTTTCTGCTTGAGGAATGACTGATGTTTGTGCTTCTGTAGCTTCTTTTCATAGCATACTGTGACAGCAAGCACACTTGATTTTCTCTTGCTTGGACAAATTTGAGAGAATATATTCTAATTTCAGTATTCAGACCTCCAGAAAATGAAAATAACACCAAAATGAGCATTGCCACATTTGGCATTGCCTGCTGTGTCCACCTGTTGTGCGTTGTCTGACATGTAGATAAGCAGCTCTGGGGGGGCAGCAAGTGCCTTCGTTAGTTGTCTGCGCAGCACTTTGTGGTGCTGTGCTGGCTTTTGGAGAGGCACCTAAGCGCAGTACAACATGAGAAATGCATAACTGCTGTGCCAGAAAGTTTGCAGGTGCATAAAGCAAGCTTGGTTCACCCCCCAAAGGTCAAAGGAAGCTCTTTGCTGATAGAGAATAAATCATATTCTAATCTGAAATAATTTGATCCCTAACACTTAAAATAAAACTCATCAACACCAACTGAACAGCAGTACTGTAAAAGTAGACTTTTAATTGTGGAATTCCTAGTTTGAGAATGAAGTATCTGTTTTCACTGCGTATCTCATTAATAGGCCTCTGACATGAGCTAGACATGAAGATGATTAGGGATGCGTTGTTTGGTTTAGAGGAAGTTATTCTCTGAGTTTTTTTTTTTTTTTTAATTAATTTGCAGGTGCTTTCTTGATTTCTTGAAACTTTCAAAACCGTATAATGGCATCTGGTTTTTGCTCTGAAGCTAAATCATCTCAGCAAACCAGTGTAATGCATCAGGTCATCTCGGTGTGTATGCTAGTTCATATGTTTAGTATTAAAGATCAGTTTCTGTGCTTTTTCATAACAGTTTAGATGCCTGCTAGGAACTGGTAGTTAAAGTATGGCAGACTTCAGATAATTCTTCAGCCTCTGTTTCCATTGCCTTTGATCAGAATGCGTTCAGATCCCAAATATTTATAACTTAGCTTTTCACATGTTACTTTTTTTCACAAATGTACCTATCCACACAGCAGAAATAGTTAGGGATTTCTTATTATTGTTCCTTAACACATAAATACTGTGTTACTATAAACTCCAATAAAATTCAGACTGTAAGTGCATGTAAGAATACAGAGACACAGTCTTGCTGCAAAGAGTTTATAGTGTTTTCATATATACTCAAATATATGTATAGAAATACATAGCTTTGTTATCCCTGCAGTTTAACATCTTTTCCTTGTCATATTAAAAAAATGACAAGAGAAAGATTAATCTATAAAAAAATTTGAACCATGTGGCCAAACTTGTTTTACTGATGAAAATGAAAAGCAGACACAGATTGAAAGGGGGGGAAGTTGTTTTTCTTTTGAGATAGGTTATCTTAAAGTCATTAAAAACAAATTATTCAACCTCTTCCCAAATAAAATAAAACTTTTTATGACTTTTTCTTCCTATAAAATTTTGAGAAAGAATGGATATTAGTACAATTGCAGAAACTTCTTCCATACAGATGTCGTAAAGCATATTGAATCTGTGATTTGCAATTTGGATGGCCATTGTAGGCTGGAGAGCACAGCTTTTTTGAGATGATGAAAAAGAGTTAGTCTGGGATTGTATGCTGGCTTCCAGTTTGGTAAATAACAAAGCTGTGCTCAGGCAAATTCTCATTATGGTCCTGTTATCTGTTGCAGATATGTTTTTGGTCAACTTGAGGATTTGGGTCTACGTTGTGTGTGGCATTGGTGGGAAGTGGGCTGGGAGGAATTGCTCTTGTTACATTACTTCCCCTCCAGAAAGGTCTCAAAATGAAACCAACTGCTAAAGTGGTAAGGTACAAGCTGGCAATATTTGCATGCGTTTCTGAGTGTGGGTGGGAGAGGGAGGAAGCCCACATTCTTGTACACCGTTTGCTTTCTGTGTCATCCTCAACGTCGAGATCTGAATCTTTTATTTGCATGGATTTGCTTTAATTTTGATTTGCTTTGTGCTGTTTTTCGTACAAAGCCATGGCTGAGGCTTGTTTGCAGGAGCGGTGCGCGAGGGGCCGCTTCCGCGTGAGGCTGAGCAGTAGACTCACCTGCTCTGAAGAGTGTCGTGTTTGTGTCGAAGGAGCAAGTCCGTGCTGTACTTTGTAATGTTTTTTTCTCAGAGTGTTGGTGTGCTGAGGTGGTTACTGTTACGTGCTAGTGCGTTTCAACTGCAAGAACCTCTGTGTTGCCTGAGGAGGAGATTAGGATCATTTTATAGCACTGAAGAGAATTTGTGGGAACTTTCTTTCCTTGTCCCTTTGCTGATTTCATCTTGCTGGTGAGCTGATTATATGTATGTGTAGCTCGATTCATTTTCCTGCTAACAAATTTTGCCTGCTTTTTATAAATACTTTTTAAGAAAAATTCCAATGATTAAAAAAGCATTGCAAAGTTGCACCTGAAGATAAGCTATTCCTTTGCCTTCCTATTATTCTATTATTTTGCTTTCTCCTATGAACAAGTTTTTTTTTTTTTTTTTTTTTTTTTTTTTGGTGTGTGTGTGTCTTGCATGGAGATACACTTTTTGATAGTAGCATCATTTTCTTTCTGAAAACCAGGTAACAGGAGTAAAGTGAATCAGTTCTTGAAAGCTCTAGTATTTTATTCGCACATCCTGGTGGGAGGTCCAGCCGCTGTTTCCAGCCCTAGTCGGCCGAATCAGGCGTCTCAACCAGCCCTGGCATGGCTGGGCCAGGTTGGCAGTCGGCCCAAGTCTGCCCTGAGAGCAAGCAGGGGCAGGGTTTCCGGAAAGGTTTCCCCTCCTTTGGCTTTGAGGCTTTCTGAGGCTTATGAGTGGGTGTTAACTTTTGTGTTCCTTTTTTTTTTTTTTTTTTTTTTTTCCCCCCTCCTTGCAAGGGAGAATACCCTTTATTTAGGGGAAAAAAGTCAAGAGCTTTTATCTGGGTTTCCTGTTTTCCATGCATATTCAGTATTTTTTTTTTTTCCGGGAGGTGTAAGTCCAGCTTACCTGGAAGCAGTGTACATCTGGACTGTTTTTCAGAAGTGATAAATAAGCCTGTTTTTGAAGCTGTGTAGTGTGTGGGCACCTCAGAACCTGTGAAAATCAGCTAAGTGAAAAATTTTTCAGTTTTCCTTGAGCATCTCTGCAAAGTTGGTTTAAAAAAAAAAAAAAAAAAAAAAGAGAGAATTCAGTGCTATGGAGCTGCTAATCTTCACCAAGATACTGGTCAATGCAGTGGACAAACCATTCTTGCTTCACCTCTGGTCGTGGCTGTGACCATTTACAGACCTGCAGGAAGTTTTTGTCTCCTTTCCTCCCTCCAGTAAGATAGGCTCAGTGAAGGACAGAGGCTACCTTAGTTATCAAATTCAGTTCTGAGATGCAACTAGTATTCAGGATATGTGCCCATGTGAAACATCTTACTGTTTTTCACTTCTGGGGTCTTAAATCACTTTAAAGAAAGAGATATTAAACATAGATTAATGTAACTATGTGAATAAATAAGCACATATAAACATTGATTTCTTCAAGCAAATTAACTTGTTTAATATAAGCGAGAATGTACACGTGCACATTTTCTATATGAAAGCTTTGGGGTTTTGGTCACAGGAAGAGGTGACCAAAGAGGGCTTGACCCTCTCGTTCCTGCGTAAAGGGTAATCCTGCCCCAAGGACTGTAGCTCTCGTTGCCGATGCAGGTGTTTGGTTGCTCCTCCGGAAGGAGGACTTCAGTTTTTAGTACTTACGCTTCATGGATCAAAGTGCCCTTTGGCTGTGGCTTCCTCTGAGGGAAATAAGATCTGCCAGAAAGTTATCTGCCACATAAGCTCACCACAGAGTAGCTCACAGTTGTTAGACCATTTCCTGACACGGTGCAGGGAACTTCAGGTGCTGGAAAGGGCCTGTATGAGCAAGGCTGAGGCCAAGAGAAGGGAGAAATATTGAGTAAGAGCTCAGAAAATGATTTCCAGTCACAAGACTTAATATAAAATGAAGCATCTCTAAAACAGGATTGTAGAATTCGATTTTTGAGTTGTGGTATACGCACAATTATAAGCTTTCCAGTTGAAGTTTGACCCATCATACTGAAATGCTGTCACCAGTATCATTAGCAAGCAAAGTGTTGATAACGTAGTCAAATGCACAGCAGAGTTCTGGCTCTTAAGTGTCTGGACTGACTCCCAGCACTAGAAATAGGAGTCAAACGGCCATTGCTTCGCCTGTGCTAACATACACCCCACCATTAGCAGTCTGAAGGCAATTTTAATAAAATACATAGCCCTGCTGAGCTGGTCACAGAAGATAAATAAGCAATGTAGAAAAGAGGCTTTTGTTTAAAAGTGATTATTTAAACTATGCATTACAGGTAATTTTCCTTTACCAGTAAAGCAAATGCTATCAGAATTTCAATAATAGCTTTGTGTTACTTATCTAGATAACATGGTATTGTTATCTCCATGAGCTTAAAATGCTGTTTTATTTTCATTTCTGTCAAATATAAAGATAAATGGGACCTGAAAATACATATAAACATGGGTTTTGCAACTTTTTTTTGTGAACAGCATTTTATTTTCCAACATTTTTATATTACTATAACAATCTAATGACAGTTTCCTAAACCGTGGACTTGATTTATGGGACCAGCTTAGAACAGTAGGGTGAGGAACATTTTCTTATTTTCTGTTTTGTGCAACCATACTGCGTTTCACAGTTAGCAGACACACGATTCTTTGAAAAAGTTTGTCAATAATAAGCATAATTGCATGGGAACTTTATAAAATGCATGCAAACATATCCAACACTCAGTGCTTCAAACCATACGTGGCTCAGAAAAAGCTGAGATGTCATTTTTACCTGAGAAATTTTTCATTTCCAAAAATGAGATGAAAATTAAGCCTGTATTCACCATTTGTCATCTCAGAACAGTGCAACTCTCAAATGGTCACAAAATGGTTTATTATACGGAAGACAAAGTAACTAAAAGAGGAACAGGAAAGCAACTTCTAAGTTTTCTTGAAGAAGTAACTTCTCTTTTATGAGATCTTTCACTGAGAGGATGGGTATTCTGCTTCATTGAAAATACACTATTTTCTATTCATATTATGGACTTTTGTGTATTTGGTATTTCAGTGATGGAGGAAAAGGTGATTGTTGCCTTGAGAATTTACAACTGATTGTGTATCTGAGTCTGCGTGAGGTTATCACCTGTAAGTGCCGTGTTGCAGCTTTTGCTTCTAGCTGGGAGGACTGTGGCATAGTTTGACTACAAGGGTATATGACAGGAAAGATGCCTGAGTGCATTAAATGCAACTTTCAACCCAACAGGATGGGGACTAAATTCTGCCCGTGTCTCTAACCTCGTGTTTCCTACCTGGTATCTCCAGGCCTTCAGAAGTGGCTAACCAGTAAGAACCAGAGGCACAGGGATTAAGTGGATTTTTAGGTCATTTAAATCTGGCCATGGTCTGTCTGCACTAGAGTTTCCAATTACCCAAAATGGAGAAAATGGCATTTCTCTACTTCACAGAAGATTTGTGAGGGTCAATGTGTTTAAGATTGTGACAGTAGCGTATGTCTGCAACTTACATAAGTAACAGATCAACTTAAATACTTTTAATAAAAGTGGACACAATAATTCATCTGTCTGTCATGGGAAAACTGTGGTGCTTACTATTGGCAAGAAATGTGAAAGAAGTGGTGGAGATCTTTTGATTAAAAAGTGGTACTGTTATAACTGTAAGTTATTAAAGCATCTACTTTCACACTGAATTTTACTTGTTTGCCTACCCACGCTAGAATTTTCATCCATGATGAGTAACAACCTTCATCCCACTTTTAGAAAGTTTCATCCTTTTGTTTTTTAAGCACTCCTGACCCTTGGCTTGTTTTCTTTGGCTCTGTCTTTTGGAGCAAGGTGGCCCTCTTGCCCGGGAGCTGGCATGTGAGGCAGACAGGGCAGCTCCCGGTGCTGGTAGAGCCGGCGCTGCTCTGCAACAAGGTGGGACTGGTGCTTCTTTGCCAGCCAAAGAGCTCGCCTAAGACCAGGGTAGCGTAGCTATTTGGAGCTGGCAGGCAGGAATCCAAATGCCATCGTCTGGCTGCGGAAAAAGCTAAAGATTTGTCTCCAACAAGCGACAGGAGCCAAGGTGCTGTCGCCCGTTTTCTAATTTTAGAGGAAGCACTGGCGCTGCTCTTACCTAGACAGACTCGTGTTATTTCTGCCCAGCCTGATCTGCCGCCGCAGGTTCTGTTCCAAGTCACTCAGCCCCGTTTCTCTCCTGCTTTCAGGAAATGGTGTGCTGTGGCTGGGAGAGGGGAAAGCCCTACTTTATTTCAGGAGACTTGTGGAAGGTCTGAGTAGATTTCAAGATAATAAAACTTATAGTTTATATTAGCTCTCTAAGAATAAGTTTTTATGGGAATGTTATTAATGCAGTGATTGATTTATTAAGTCTGTTTGATGCAGAAGGCTCCTGTGACAATGTGTATAGTGCCCACATATAAGAAGAGTGTGTGTGTCCTACCATTTGGTGAGTTAGGTGCAGCTGCAGAACAGAAGCAGAAGCTGGTAGAGAAGCCTGCAGAAGGCGGAAGAGAGTGGGTCTTCTCCCCAGTGACTGGAGCTTCTGTGATCATTATGCAGCATTTTCAGTCAAATTGTTCTGGTTTTGAGTTTTGATCTTAGACGTTAGTCTTCAGGCAAAGGTATAAAGGGGCATGACAGTTTTCTGTTTTGTTCTTCTTTCCACTCAGGTTCACGGGTCGTTTTTACAGCTTAGAGGCTTTGCACTGCAATGTGTTCACACAGACGTCCACTTTTCTGCCCCTTGCAGTTGTGTGATATTCAAAGTATCACTAGAAAGGTCTACAGTAGGGAACTGGTCAAAAGAAAACAAGGCTGATGTCAGGGTAGGTTTTATTGGTGCTCCAACTAGTTGTTTCATTGATCTCAGAACACTTTAGAAAAGTAAGTATAGTCCATATACACACACACACACACATATATATATATGTATGTATGTATACACACACACACATATATGTAAATGTGTGTGTATATATGTTTGCACATGTTTCTGTACTCATTTTGTCTTTGAAGAAATTGAGGCACAAGGAAGCGACTGCAGGAGGTTTCAGTAGCAGAACCGAAAGTCACGCAAAGCACAGAAGCGTGCTTTGGGATGTGGTTTGGTGATGCACATAACCTGAGCCAGTGGGCGATGCCGCTGAAACGGGCAGCCCTGCTCCCTCTCCCTCCTGCCGGGGCTGCACGCTTGCCCTGTTTCCCTTGAGCCAGCACTGTGCTCCCACGGGGAGCCTGTTCAGAAAGTTAAACGGACAGAAAATTAAAACAGAGGAGAACAGAGAATAGTTTTCTGCTGGTTTAGCTCCCTGAACTGCTGCCTCATGAGGTCAGACAAGTGCCAGTGAGACACTGTTCTTGGTACCATCTTAAACAGTGAGCACTAAGGGATCCATCACATTTTGAAAATAGCTCTAAGGACTCTGCACCCGATAGTTTACCTGTGCTTTTCTTCAAATACCCCATATTCACTTATAGTCTGAAATTGAAGAGAGCGTGTTGTCATAATTACCATGCTATTAAAATTAACTTTTATTTTGAGGTTTTTCAGTTTTGTAATCGTGACATGCCCAGTGCATAGTTATTCTGGGCATTACATAAATGATAATCAGGAATATCTTTTTGCCAAATGTGGCTGGAGATGGACAATGTAGGGAAGCTGATATTTATCACATGCTTCAAAGGTCATTTTGACCACCTTCATTAAAAGCTATACTTGCTTCAAGCACATCTTGCTTGATGGAGGATAAGTTCTGCCATTTTGAGAGGGGTAGTTTTTATTTATAATTGTGAATGTGTTTAGCCACATGAGGCTGTCAATCAGTGAGACGAAAGCCCAGTAGGATTATTTCTGTAAGTGGCCAATTTCGCCCTCCCTTTCCCTCCCAATCAAGGACAGATGAAAGGTCATGATTAAAACAGTGATTTCTCCCTAAATTGTAAGTTAACAGTTGAGCAACTGTTTTTTACCAAGATGTCAAAACTGTATTTTATCTTGAGGAAAGGGGAGGGGGGGGGAAAGAAAATTATAAGTTCTGGAAAAATGTTGGCAATTTTCCAAATCGTTGTGTTGAAATTTATTTTAATTATTGTACTTGTGTCAGTTCCTAGCAGGGGTAAAAGAAGGGGGGAGAAATAATTCAGTACAGTATTATGCAGCTATAGATTAAACAATTAATGGTGAACCTCTGTATCCTATTACTATATTTGAATTCATTATTTCAACAAATTGTTTTATGAGCCAGTGACTAGTGGATTTAACCATTTATTTAGTAGTCAAAACAGAACAGAATAACGATCATCTTGCTGAAATATGGCTTTATATTTTTGAATCTATCCAGGAGTTAACCTGAGATGGTCAAATCACGCAGAAAATCATGGGAAAGTTGTTTTGGGATGAAGTCCCAAGAGTTTAGCACTCTTCTTATGTGTGTAATCAAGCAGCTTGCTGTTTGGGAGGGTGCAGGCAGCTCTGCGGTGACCATTGCGACAGCTACCGCACCTAAAACGGCGGTGGATTTTTGCACAATCAGCAGTTTCTTGGAAAATACCTAAACTTCAGTTGTACGTAATACTCTTCTTTTGAATACATCTGTTGACCAGTCCTGAGTCAGAGATAATATTACGTGACTGATCATGGCCTGTAGATAATCACCAAAGTAAATACTTTTGTCAGCAATCTGTGTGCTCAATTTTGAACGTAAGATGTATTAACAATGACCAAATAAAAACTTTCTCAAGAGGTTCAACATAGGAGATTATTCAAGTATGTGAGGAAGAGCTCTCTTTGACATCACTGGAGTTTCTCTTTGTAATTAATGTTAGAAGTATCTTAAGACCCTCATGAGAGCATAATTGAATTGGGACCAAATATGTCTTCCTAAATATTATGTATGTTATTTTTTTTCCCCTAAGTTTAGCATAAAAGTGAAGTGCTGTCTTTTTATGTGATGAAATAACACATTTATGTGGACAAACATGACAAAATTAGTAGTACACTAGTCTCCGTGGCTTTTGTTTCTCCTTTCAGTGCTTCTTCTGTACTGCGGTGATTTCCTTTTCACATTGAAGAATGCTGTGTCTTTGTAATGTGTTGTAACATGTATATCATGTTCCACCACCACAAGGGATACATAATCAGATGCTCACTGTATCAGTGACCACCTGAGAGGTACAAGTAAAACTGGGTGAGGGCAGCTCTCTTTCCCTAGTGCACAGTTAATCCACAAATTGGTAATGCACTGAGCTCATGAATGAAGTAGAGTTGACTCTATTTGAAGAATGGACAGTGAAGTGTGAATCATTTCTGTGTATTGTTTTTTTTTAACTTCCAAATTTCTCTTGAAGAAAGGTCCCATGGTGGATTTGTATATAAACCTGATGAGTAGGTTTTGCCAATTTATTTTGTTCTCCTAAGCTGAGCAGTTACAAGTTTTAAATTCAACTGAAGTGCTTCCTTTTTTTTTTCTTTTTTTTTTTCTTAGCAGGAGATGATGGTGCCAGCTTCCTTACAAGCGACTTTCAGATTTGCTAAGAGACCTGACTACTGCTTTTATTGTTTAATATGCAAAAACCTTTTTCGTAGTCAATGTAAATTTAGATCTTCAGGCTGCAGAATATAGGCAAGACACCAAAACAGCCTCCAAAATGTGTGTGGGGCTGCGGTAGTCAGGGAGTGGATGACTTTCCCTGCCTCATAGTTGCTGCATACCATTCTGTTGCTTTTCCACTTTTGGGTGAGTTGCATAAATTGTAACATCAGGTGACTGGACTAAGAATGAAGCATGAGAAAATTTTTCTCAGGACTTTTCCAGAACATTGAGGGTGTGGATGATGAAAAAGACGTGTGCTAGAAGCTGTTGATCGCTAGGTGCGTTTTTAGGGAGAAGGGCTAGAAAAAGAGGTGTTGCCCAGGCTGGTTATGAAGAAGGATGTGCTATCTCTTTCTTCTTCTTTGCTAGCCTGGATTCACCAAAAATAAAGCATTTTGTGGCTTGGCTTTTAAAAATTGATTTATTTGTCGGTGTCTTTTCAAATGGCAGATGAAATCAGAAGTGTTTGGGAAGGGAGGAGGTTTGGGTTTCAGCTGAGAAGGCTGTATCAGAAGTCCTGATTTCCCATTGTATACAGATAGCTCAAGATAAAGGTCAGCGAGACAATTGATGTGAAGAAAAACATGGGAATATGGTGCTAAGGACACTGCTGTATTTTTATGTGTATAAAAATACAAACAGTAGCCTATTTGAAAGGATGAAAAGAAGTGGGGAAAAATAAATTTTACATGCACAACCCTTTCCTTCCCTTTCACTACAGGAGAAGGAGAGGGAAAAAGATAATTTGTTTCAAAACATTTTCTGACACTGTGAAATGATTTATAGACAAGGTGTGCTGTATACAAGAGCTTTTGCTGGCTGGCTTGGGAATGAATTAGGGCCCTATTCTACAAAAAGAAGTGTTAGCACTTTCTTTGCAGCCACCTTATGCTTCCATGGTGTGGAAGTCAAATGTAAATTCTGCCTGAATTGGGCCCTTATGGAAGCAGTATTCAAACAACCAGTGAGGAGAAGAGAAACATTCAGGTTGTGGGCCTCTGCACGCCTCAGAGTCCTTCGATCATTGCTATAATTCTTTGAAAGCAAACTAATAAAACTTCCTATTGACTTGCACTTGTATGTGCTTTGAGCATTTATTTACAGTCTACCATCAGCAGATTAAAAATCAATTAAAATCCATAAAAACAGCCAAAGTTACATACTCCTTTTTGCTGGTAAAGATTTTTTTGAAGGATTTTACATTAATACTTGCTGTGAAATATTACTGAAGATAATGAATCAGATTCAGGCAAAGGATGTGTCTTTAACTGTGCAGCTCTATGCGTTTTTAACTGTACAGAAGCCCTGCTAAGAACCTCTGTGTCTCTTGCCTTCTGCAGAAATGGGAGAATTTATGCTATTCATTTAACTGGAATAGAGATGTTGAAAGCTCTCCAATACTATTATGATAGATTCTATTGCAAATGCATAGGGAAACAATAATCTTAATGATAAAATGATAAGTTTAACACTAGTACATTAAAATTGAAAGTTAATTTTAGCACCACAAATGTATTAAAATAAAGGAGACTTTGATTTGTATTCATCATTTTCCATGGAACTCACACAGATTAATTTGGCTCTATCCTCAATTCAGAGAGAGGCTGTGCAGTCCCAGGGACTCAGCCCTGCCTGGGGCTGAGGAGACCTGGTTCTGCCAATGACTTGCTATGGGAGTGCTCTTTGAGCGTGTGTGTGTGCGTGGAGCAGGGGGGATGCTTCTTGATTTTCCTCTGCTTGTAATAAATAGTCATAGTGATTGTAGTACTTATTTTATTCATGTGTAGAATGGAAAGATGTAGTTTAGATTTCTAATTTCTGCTTTTGTGTTCTGTTTTATCTATCTTAATGCAATATTTACCTTAAATGAAACTTAACAGTAGCTAGGAAAGCTGCAACTTTTGTATTGGAGTGACGTTCGAGTATCAACTCAAAAAGAAATGCAGAGTACAGAAGTAATGCGTAAAAACAAGCCCTGAGAAAGTTTTTTTGTTTGTTTTTTAAGTGAGAATCAAGATAACTTGTGCAAACTTAATTTGGTCATCTTGCGGGTATTCTTGTTTGTACAGAGCTGATACAGCACAGTGATTCTATAGATAGACTGCAGAAAAGCTGAAAAGAAGGCAGTTGTTTTCTGAGAAAGAATCTGAGTAATATAAAGTAAATAAGGTATTTACACCAAATGCTGAGAATAAGCAAAATATCAAATGATTGTTCATTAAGCAAGCAGAATCCATCCTTTGGGTGGCATTTTATGAAGAAAAGATTGGCGTTAGGTATTTATAGACTACCGTAATGCATATTCACAAGACAACTGAATTAAGGTTGCATAGTCAACTTAGATCTCACATTTCTCTTTTTCTGTTCTTTGCTTTGCAACCTCAATAGTGTTTGTATGTGTGTATGAGTTCCTGAAAAACCCAGAAATGTCATCGCATTCATCACACTGACTCTACGTGATTCATTATCAGTGCCAGAAGCTCCCATCCAGCTGCAGAGACTTCTGCCCCTGCCGGCTTGGAGAAATGAGTCTAGCTAAGGGTTGCTGTCCTTAATCAGGCCAGAGGGAGGGAGACTTGGTGGGGTGCTGGAGGGAACATCTTGCCAGTTTTTCCTAAGCAGTTTCCCCTGTTTCCCCATCTCCTCCAATCAATTTGTATCTTGTCTATACTGTTAATGGTCATCTCCCCTTTGTGCTGTTTTTCCCACTAAATCAACTCTGGTCTCCACTTCTCAGTGGATCTCGGCATTCATTGCTCGTCCTCATTTCACCCTTCCAGACTATCAGTTTTTCATATTCTTAGTCTGCCTCACTACTGCAGCCTTCAAATACATGCTCACATTATTAATCTCCCCTAGCTCCAGATCGCAGTGTCCTTCTCTCTCTTCCTGAGGGTTCCTCAGTCCCTTCAGTTTGATCATAGCAGTATTTGTCCAGCTCCTTGTTCTGCTGTTGTTTCTAGGAACTCTTATTTTTCTCATTCACCACATGAAATAATTTCCTCACCTTGCCGTTCCTGCTCCCTGTCATCTCCAGTTTCTGTTTCCAGACTCCCCACCTCAATACCATTTTTTTGCCATTCAGACCTTCTTACTGTTCTTACATTCTCAGCATTGAACCCAGTTACCTTCTCTTCCAAGCATCCTGACCGCCAGAGAGGGCTCCGCTCAGAAAGCTGCACGCCCACTCAACCTCAGCGTGAGGTACCATCCCAGGGGCAAAACCACCTCCCCCGGGTGTCCTAGTCGGCCCGGGATGCTGGGAAGGGTGAGCATCTCCCTGCCAAAGCTGGGATCTCCCTAGCCTTTTGCTGTTGATCCTCAGAAAATCTCTGCCAGCTTTAAGAAATTGTTTTTGCATTTGTTAAATGGCAGAAAGACTTTTTCAAGAGTTGCAAATAATGCAGTTTCCCCAGTTGTATTTTCTGAAAGTTGTCCTGAAATTTTCTAAAAAAAAACAACAACAACAACAACAACAACAAAACCTATATACCAGTGTCAGCTAGGCATCTTTCAGTAAAAATTGAGTTACATTTCACAGAATTTCTAAATGAAACATTTTTTAATCTGACTTTTAGAAAAAGGCAAAATGCATCATCTTAACTTTAAAAATACTTACTTTTTAACTGAAAATATTTTGAGTTTTATCTGCATTTGCTTGCAAAGATTCAGATATTTTCCAAAATTTTTGCCCAATTACCTAAGTTTGTATTGCTAGTACTAGCAAATTATTTTACTAAATTTCTTACTATATTAAGATGCTGAAGTTTTTCTTCTTTCCTTTCCATTACTATGTATACCTCATAAAATCTGTCCAAAAAAGTGTCTTTTTGAAGCTAAATGCAGAAATACCATTGCCTTCAATAATGTCACCATTTCATTCCTGGAACATCGTATAACTTTACTGCTTTTAGGACAGATTCATCTGCCTTTTTATACGCTGAGCCCTGACTCAAAACCAATTAGTGTTATGTTTTTGCTAAATTGATTTCTCAAATAGAGGTGCTTTCTTGACAGGAATTTTGCTTTACAGGCGTTCCCACTGAGGGAGACTATTTAGGTACTGAAGTATTACATAGCAGAGGATCAGAATCTGTCCTCTGATACGATATTATTGAAAAAGAAAGAGAACCAAACTGATGATGCTTTCAGTGTTTTTCTTAAATGTGAAGAGCTGTGTTTCCAGATAAAGTTATGGTTCCTACACTTCTGAGTTATTGTAACATAAAATATTAACTGCCCTCTTAGAGCTATACAGTGTTTCAGTTCTTTCACAGCATATCGTTTCTCTTTTTAGCTATCTGACCTTTCTGCAATTCTTATAATCTGTGGAATAGTGCAATTTATCTTTTTTTTACCTAACATCTTTCTTAGGGTGGGTGAGTGGATGGATGGAGGGGATGCATATCTGTTCTCATTACTTTTTTCTGACTCAGTGTTTAGTCATTTTCTGTACCATTTAATCTGTGGAAAATTTCCCCATATGTCAGGCATATTTTAAACATGCAACTGAGACCTATGCTACAGTAATCCCTTTTTGGATCTGATGCTTAGCAAAGGGCAGAGTTTAATCTACTGAGTTTACAGCAATGAAGCTTTTTCAAATACTGTTATTTAGACAAATACCAAAACTGTGTCTTCTTGTTTTGCTAAACATTTAAGTCAGATTTCCCTGTGTATTTTCCTTTAGAAGTCTTATTTCTTTGTGTTGCCTATAGAAACACCTAGAAGTATTGGGCAAGCTTACTTTCTCATACTTAAATTGTGGAACTTCTTGACATGGCATATTACAAGTATTAAAAGTTCTCCCAAGGATCCAACCAGGACTGTTAAACATAGAAATACAATCTGTGGCTTTGGAAGTTCCTGGGTCAGATATCCCTCCATGCTTGTCTTCCTTGAACGTCTGGTATTCAGCACTGTTGGAGACAGGACACTGGGCAAGCTGCCCTTTGAGCTCACTGGTAGACTTATTTTAAAAGCACTTAGGAAATGTATGTCTATAATTATCAGATGGCTGAAAACTCTTAATTTGGTTTCATACCTATGTCTTGTTCTTGTAACATGTACTGTAATAAATATTTCCTGTTAAATCTCTCATCTGGATTCCATGTGTTTTTCTATGAATGTCTAATATGTTTTGGGCCTATGAGGTTCTGATTGGGGGTTCACATAACTCAAAATAATCTTCCACTGGATTTCAGTGCCTACTGAACCCTGAGTTAATCAATAATTCTTTTAAAAATGTCATCTTGACCTCAAAGAATCTACAGAATAGGCATAAAAAGAATACAGCAAGTAGTAAGAGAAAATAAGAGTAATAAGAATGCTCCCAATGTGGTGACAGAGAAGCTCTGGCTCTGAGGTTTGTTTCCTGCTGAAGTTGGCTGTTAGTTTGAGAATGTGGGACATTCTTAGGGTATTTAGACTTATTTCGGCAAATACATTTGGCTGCTTAATGGAACGTAGCATTTTTTGTTTCCTAATGGAATAGAGACCACAGGAGAATAGGTATTCCTTAACTTCCTTACTATAATTAGTGAATAATATCAGTTATGGTGACACACATATGCAGATGTCTTAGGAGAAGGATGGCAAGTCGCTTTTTCACAGGGAAGTAGAACTGTGACTCTAGATGTGTTGATTTAAATCACTTTCTGACTAAACAGACTTCTATGAAGTGTTAAATATGATTGTCTTATAAACATTAAACGTGTTTTCCAAAAATACTAATTTCCCATTGATTTCTCTTGCCTCCTTCTCATTGCTTTTGATTACAAAGTGGGTGATCAGCCACCTGCCGCACACCGAAGCAAGGGAATTTCTGAGACTGCTGTGATGCCTGACTTTAGCTGTACTCTTGCTCTTTTCCATGGCTTTTCCCTCTGTCCTTACGAGCCATATGGCTTGTGGACCAATCTGGAATGAGGCCGCCAACTGGTAATGAGTTAGCAGCAGTCTAGTATCCTTGGTGATGACTTTAACCTTGAGTATGGTTCTGTAGTGTCTGTGGCCCTGGGTCTTGCTGGATTCCATAAACTTGGTAGCTAGCTCTAAACCCAAAGGCCAGCCCATGGAGATGATGAAATCTGATAATCTTTAGCTTTTAGGAAAAGTTGGTAACAGGTGTTTAGCTCTAGGGACTGATGATCTGTCTGTTTGACTTGTTTTCTAGATTAGCAATCCAACTAAGGGATTAACTTTTTATACTGTTTTGAGGAGTGTATGTGTTAGAATAAGTTGAAGTGTTTTGATACATCTACATCTTCAACATCTAAAAGCCTCAAAAGTTTAATACTACGTTTGTGGGAGGCTGTATGATGGCTATCTTTCTCATTAGGGAATTGTATGCTGATGTGTTTCTTGACCAAATCACCATAGCGAAGTGTTGTGCTCCATGAAGAAAAATGAGCTTTAAAATTGACCAGCACAGCTAGTGCTTATCTTTAAGCCGAACAGTACTATGAGTCATGCTCCAGTCTCACAGATTTTGGAAAGTTTAAATGAAATATGAGTATAATCTTGAACCTCGGTTATAAAGCTACTTTTAACTTGTATAGGCTACTGATTATGCAGTTTCTCTGCTGGTCATTTTGATTAGCCTTGATCATTTGAAAAAAAAATCAATTCACTCTCCTGGCTTTAATTTTGATAATTCAAATTCCTGGTGTTCTTCATCTGCTTTGTTTGATGCCATACATAAATCAAGGTTGTAGACAAAACCAATTCGTGAATGAAAAGTTTCAATTTTCTTTTCTTTTTGGCTACAACTATGCAAAGAAATCATCGTTTGTGCAACTAATATGCCTAAGTATCCTTCAAAAGGAACTGTGATATATTAGAGCTGTTCAAATGTCTTCACAAATCATTTTGCCTTACAGCTTTGATCCTGAAATATGTGAAATGATGTCTGATTTATGTCACTGATCCTTCTTTTAGATAGTTAAGTGTTCTTGCTTAATGTTATTAAATAAGTTCAAAGCAGCAAATAGGCCATCCTGGGCTATGGACATTTGAAAAAATAGCATTCTCAGCAAGCTACATACACAGTGTATGTCCGTTAGTTATTTTTGTTGATTTTTCTTTTGTGTACAGCAAACTACTTGAACGTTGTTCTTTTTCTGTTACTGATTATAATGGTTTTGTTATCTTCTTGATAGCTCTCTTCTGGGCTCTGTTCTTCTGTGTGTGTGTGTATGTGGGGGGGTAAGGAAAACAACTTTGGGACAATATGGGAAAATGGGAAAGATTTCACACTATCCTGTGAACAGGAGGTTGGTAAGGTGTGCTAGCAAATGAAATAAGTTTTGACCCAGCTGAGCAGTATGAAAAGAAACTGTAAGGGTATAAGTAGGTCAAAATCGCACTCCAGAGAGCAAAGTAAATTTAAGTACTTTTAATGAAAAACTATCAATACATTGTGATTTCTGTTGTAAAAGAGGTAAAAGAAGGCAAGAGATGAGAAAACTCTTGATTTTAAAATATTTATGAGTAGAACTATTTCAAACTTGCATCAGAATACCTAAGTGCAAATCCCCACAGGAGTAAGGGTTACATAGGAATCACATCAGCTCTACATTTAGTGAACTTTTTAATGGAAGTGTCACACAGTTCAGGCACCAGATTTAGGGATTTCAATGTTGTGTGAGCTTTATAACCAATACTATTTTTATACAATTTCAGTAGGAAATACTAAATCAGCATTTCTAGTCCTGATGTGATACTTGAAGAAGCAATGAGAGCTGCCTCAGTCTGCTGATGCTAGAGAAGAGGTGCTAGCTAGAGACGACTTCTTCCCAACGCTAAACCTGCAGCCATACCAGTCCCTAAACACCACATGCAAGCCTGGAAACAAATATTATAGCTATTTTGAACACAAAACACAATCTTATTAGTTCTCTGGTTGTGAGCCTTTCTTGCCTAAACTTGAGAGTTCAAGGCTGGCAATGCTGTCTTTTCTTCACTTGCATGCCTCCCTGGCTTTGGAAACTGGTTTTATGGCTCTCTCTTCTTGATTATATACTCCTGGAGTACAAAAATAAATGCCTACGATGGCTTTTTTGGAGTCAGCCCTCTTTAGTATTTAAGGGAAGGTTTAATGGTTCACAACTCATTATTAAGAACATACGTGGACGGTGCAAATGACATGAGAAGGACTTTCTGAAGCTGGCTGCTCTGGACACAAAATAGTTGTTTCCCTGGTGACCAGGTGACTGCTCATAGCTTAAATACCTTCCTACAGGTTCCTGATACATTTTTATAAAATATAATTCCAGATACTAGTTACACATACATTTATTTAAGCTTATGGTTCCTGTTATCTTGGGAGTTTTTCGTAGAGACCACTGATGGCACATAAATAGTACAGATGGGACCTCCTGTTTTGACTCGCTATTGCTTGCCATCAGTTTTGGATAACTGCTGGTGCTGGCTGCATATGTGAAAAAATGCATGCACTACTTCTCAGTAAGGTGATTAGCCAATAGTGACTTCTGGTGTACCAGTTAGTTTTCTACAGCTAGTTCAGCCGTCTTTGCATAATACTACGTTCTTCAGGAAAGCATAACATAAACTGCCCTTTGGCCTGTAGTATTAGCAGCTGTGTCCATCTTCTTTAGCCCAGGAGTTTGGGGCCTTCCAAAAGTTGATGTTAATAATGTTTTGAGGTTTTGCTTTGTTTTATTTGTTTTATAAAATTGCCTTGCAAGCCTCTAAGCTGTTAAGACAGCTTTGGAAAACACAAAGAATCTTTTCTAGATTTTGCTTTCACTTCCATGCCCCCCCCCCCCCCCCCGCATTTTTCTGAAAAAGTATTCTGTATTCACTCTGGCCTGTAGGTCCAATCATCCAAAAAAAAAAAAAAAAAAAAAAAAAAAGGAGGAAAGAAAAAAAAAAAGAAAAAAAATCCATCAAATTGTTTTGGAGAGAATACCAGATGGTTTGCTGCTAGGTGTGGTATTAAAGCCACTGTTCCTTAGCGATGACCAAAAACAAAACTAGTCTGCTGCCCAGATGCAATAACATCGTAGTAGTGAATGAGAACCAGAAGATTCAGAGTGAGCAGCAGCAGGGACACTGGCTCGGATCTATTGATGTACTAGTTTAAATTCCCAGCTTTTCTTCATTTAGCTTTTCTATCATGAGCATTGCTTATATAGTTTTCTATCTTGAAATGTTTTGTCTGGTTAGCTTCCATAAAGAAATAAGACTGGGATAGTAGAAGCAAACGTAATAATACAAATATTTAAATTTTGTACGAGCACAAAAGCATTTTTAATGAATGCGTGTGGATACTTTTACTTTCTCTTTCTATATTTTTATATAATGTCCTGAAGAAACCTGTGTAAGTAGGATAGCAGGCAGAGGCTCGATCAGTTAACTACTTTGGTGACTATATCTGCTCCTCTTTGTGCCAACCGTTTAATTTTCCTTTCACCTGCTTCAAAGCAGTTATTAGCTCAGAGTTTAGGATATCTGGATTGATAGTCATTGATAGTAACCATAGTCATGTTAAAAGCATGATCCTTATTAAATCATTTAAAGTCTTTGTTCCTTTGGGCCATGCTGGGGGGCTAAAAGCATTTCCTACTTTTATGCCTGTACTCCTGTTAAAAGGTAGGAGAGGCCTCAGAGGGAAGTGGAGGTTGGAGGTGCTTCAGAAGATTAAAACAAATGCTCCCCTCTCTGATTTTGTGCAAAATACTACAGTATTCTGGTTACGTTCCCAAAGCGTGCAATTTGCAACGATGTTTTCACAAAGCTTTAGACCTTTACATGCACGGAGGGATGGGCTGTGTTGTGTGTGAAAGCACACGCTTTTCGTATTTGCTTAAGGAAGAAATTCTTGAATAATAAATGAAAACACAAAGACTGCAAGAAGTGGTTTTCGTAGTGGGTTGTTTTTTTTTTTTTCTTTTTGGATGTCGTTAAGAAGCTGCATTTCTGACACCCAAATGACTCTGAATGCTGGACTTCTGCCACGAGCGGACGGACAGATGTAATCATTAGTGAATGCTGGGGAGGAGGAGAGCAGGGGAAGGAGCGAGTGCGCGAGCGGGAGCTCAGTTTATTTCTGCGGTGTCACATCAATCTGCCCGGTTAAGTGATTGAAGGGGAGACTCGCAGGCTGCAAAAGAAACTGGGCCCTGATTTGTTCAGGGTCACCAGCAGTGGTTTGAAACCATCTTGTTTGCAGATACCTCTTTCATGTTATTAGGCTGTCAGCTGAGTGACTTGGTAAGATTTATGGCTCGGAGCTGGAGCGCGTGCGTGTGCGCGGCAACGGGCAGCGGGGGGGGGAACAGAGATGTTATTGAGAAGACAGTGATCCATGCCTGCCTTGACTGAGCTTTGCAGCCTTTTGTCTAGTCCTAGTTAACCTCTTTATGCATCTTTTCTTTTTCTTTCTTTTTTTTTTTTTTTATTCCACGTGCATGTAGTGAAGGTGAAGCAACAAGTGGTAAAAGGTTTCCTCTCGGCAGAACAGCAGAGCCACAGCGTCGGCGCGGGCTTATTGACTACGTAATGATGGAATAAAGCTGTTTACGGGGAAGGTCCCGGGTTTAATTTACTAATGACTTTCAAATAGTTTTATTTACTGTAATGTTCTCCAAGCTACTAGCTGAATGCTCCCTTGTCACCAGTAACCTTGTACGGAAATATTATCATTAGGAGAGAATTTAGAGACATCACTGGCCTATATTTGAAAGTGAAACCTTTTTTAAGGGCGGGGAAGAGCTTGATCAAAGCGACGTTTACCTTAATTTTGTGCGTCCTCCAAGTAGTAATATAGCAAAACAAAATTTTATCCTGCATAAATTTCAAACTGAAAATTGTGGATTTTGAGAATGCTTTGAGATTTTTTTTTTTTCCCAGAGTATAATGAATTGTGCCTTTTCAAAACTAAGCTGAATTTCAGCAGTGGTAATTTGAAGTTAGCTATATAGCATCTAACACTGTGAGAGCTGGAGAACCTTTTTGAAACAAATTATCTCAAATTGTTATGGACTCTTTGTAATATTTGGACGCTTATAGCAGACAGTTTATTTGTAGTTAGTTGGCTGCGGGTTAAGAGAGTATATAGAAATTGCTACTCTGCAGTTATTCATTTAAAAAGCAAGCTGTGTTACCTATCTGGCACAGTTTGTGTTGTGTGTTGGCTTTCTGTTTGCACCTTCGTTAAGTTAATTAAGAACTGAAAAAAAAAAAAAAAATGACAGATTGAAAGATGTTTTACTGGGGCTGGGGCTCAGACTTGTGCTTAGAAATATATGCTTTGTCCCAAATGCTTTTTAAGGATCTACCACAGCCTTTCTTACTGCAGTAAGTTTAAGGTGCTTGACCATAAAATGTAAGTGCTGCTTCACAAAGGTGTTCCAGCACACCATTAGTTGCTAATTGATACAGTTGTGTGAAAGCTTTCAGTAGTTTTACAAGTAAGAGAAGGTTAATATTTGTCTACAAGATTGTTTCTTCCCTCCCAAGTTTGAAAATTAGCCCTTAGTGCTGCAGCCTTCCTAGGCAGCTATGGTTTCCACATTGAAATGGGTATCACGGGTCTGGTGGGAAGGATACGGTATTAGCTGTACAAGGGAAAAAATAAAGCTGCCTGGGATTTTCCTTGCTTTGGTAGCAATTCTTACTCCTCCATATTACAGCAAGAACTGCTTGAAGCATCAGTTATATGACTTTTCAGCATTTTCATACTAAATACTGTATCATTTCTGATTAGCATTTTAGAATACCTCAGAAATTAAATTGTTTTTTGAAAAAGCCTTCCCTGATTCCCTTTTTATTTATTAAGTCATCAAAGAAACACCTGTTCTTTACATCTGTGATAAACTGTGCACAGTCGGAGTCTGATTTTTAACCTGATCACAACCTGAAACATTTCGCTGTATGTGTGTTCTGTTGTTTCAGGAACACAGATGCCATTTCTTCTCTATTTAAGGAAGGATATTGTTGAGATTCTCTCATTCTTAAACTGAATAAAATACTGCTCTTGGGAGAAAAATCTAAACCAAGTTCTGCTGTAATACCTGGAGAAAAGATGATACTATCTTTACATCACAGAACTGGAACGTCACTTTGCCCCAGATCTGACTTGGCCACAGCCGTGCCGTATGACCTTGCGCCAGACCCATACTCTCATTTGCTGTCGTTACTCCCGCTGCAAAACGTGAGATGTGCTGTTTGGGAAGTGCCGTGGATCCTTGAGCAGTGAATAATCTATACTGCTATTACTCTATGAATTACCTTGCAAAATTAGTAGTTAATTTCCCTGATAAAATATTCTGCAAATGAAAACTCAGATTTCTTTTCTTATTTTTGGTAGAAGGGTAGGTGAGATTTAGGAGAAGTTTTGAGGAAAATATGAACATTTATAGTGAAAAGTGAATTGCATTAAATTCTTAATTCTGCCAAAAATCAGTTTTCAATTACTTATAACTACTATATACTGCTAACTATACTTTAACTATTCCATTAATTTAACTACTTTTTAGAAATATGAAATCATTGCAGTCAGCTGTAATTAACCACAGCTTTGGAAACTTGGAAAGGAGTATTACAGAGACTTTGCCAGGCATATAGGGATGATGTTCAGAAAGCCGAAGCTCAGCTAGGGTTGAGACTTGCAAGGAATGGTAAAGGCTCCAGGAAGAGCTGCTACCACTGCGTAAGTAGCAAAAGACTGAGCAAGGAAAATGTGGATTTGTCACTGGATGGAAGTGGGTGATTTAGTGACAGTGGAAAGAGAAAAGGTAAGGTAGTCAACATCTTCATTGCCCCAGCCTTCACTGGCAAGGTCTCCCAGGCCCTTGTGCCTACTGGTGGGGTTTGAAAAGAAGAAATACCAGCAGCGACTGCAAACCACATTGGGGATTACTTACAAGAATTCAACCTATCCAAATCCATGGGACCAGAGGGGCTGTGTCTCTATTAATGACCTGGAGAAGGTGATGGAGTGCACTCTTACCAAGTTGGCAAATGACACCAGTTTGGGGAGGGCTGCTCAATACGTGTGAGGCTGCCATCCAGAGGGACCCAGACAGGCCAGAGGAACAGGCCAACAGGAACCCAGTGAACTTCAGCAAGGCAGTGCCCTGCTACTGGGGAGGAAGAGCCCCCGCAATGACACAGGCTGGGGCCTGACTGCCGAGAAGCAGCTCTGCGGGGAAGGCCTGGGGACCGTGGTAGGCAGTGAGCTGAGCACCAGCTAGCAGTGGCCCTGGCAGCAGAGAAGGCCAACAGCCTCCTGGGCTGCGTGAGCGGGGGCGCCGGGAAGGGATCATTCCCCCCCCCCCCCCTCTACTCAGCACTCATTAGAGCACAGCTAGAATACTGTGTTTGGTTTTAGGTGCTCCACTACAAGAAGGGCATTCACAAACTGGCACGAGTTCAGCAGAGGGCTTCAAGGATGGTTGGGGGCTGGAGCACCTGTCCTGTGAGGAAAGGCTGTGGGAGCTGGGCTGGCTCAGCCTGGACCAGACCTGGCTTCAGGAGACCTAGTAGCAGCCTGCCTGTCCTTATGGGGGAGATTATTGAGAAGATGCAGCCAGGGTCTTCATACCAAAGCACTGTTGGAGAATGAGAGACAATGGACACGTTTGGAAACCAGAGGGATTCAGACTCATTGTAAGAAAACCTTGCTCCCCTCTGAGGACAGCCAGGTGGTGGGGTAGGTTGCTCCAAGAGACCGTGCAGTCTCCATCCTTACCACCTTCTGAGGTCTCTTTCAGCCAAAATTATTCTGAGTGATTCTATTTGGAGGAGTTGGTTTAGTCTTCATGTTCAAGAATTTTTTCCAAGAAACTTACTAATACAATTGTTTATCTTATTGACTAGTAAATATGATTTCTGAAATATAAAAGTATATCCCTGACTATTATTAGGAAGCATTAAATGTAGCATTTGGTAGTGTGGATAGGAGTATTCAGTGTTTCTTAAACAGAAGTCTATCTCAAAGACAAACTGCGTAAAAAAGAGCAAAGGGGGAAAAAAGGCTGGTGACTTTATACCATGTGATTATTTGGGGAATTTTTGTTTTTTTGTTTTAACTCGATTCAGGCCACTCTTGAAAGCTATCCTGTCTTCTCTAAAATCTGTTGTGGCAGGTTTGGTGTTACCTCTTTCCTCATTATAAATGCTTTGTGCTTCTACTTTTCTGCTGCTCACGCTTAGGTGAAATTAAGAAGTCTAACTGTCGGGTATTACCTTTTAGACCTGCTGAAATAGCTCTTCCTGCTTGCATCCTTATGGTCTCATTAAGAGGATGCTCACAGCATGCCTGACTCTAGTGAATATTTGCAGACCTCATTTGCCTACATTAGCCACAAAAAGCTTTAAAAAAAAAATCCTTCTTGAGCAATAAATGGTTGAGTTTGTCAGTATCCGCGATCTGAGCAATATGGTCCTCACTGAGCTGGTGACTCACACGGCGAGGCCTGAATGCTTTCCTTGTGGCTGAGTAACTTGAAATGCTTTATCCAAGCCCTTTCAGGGCTGTAGCTGCTGTGATGTTACGTTTGGTCCATGGCTTTGAGTAAGTAGTTTTAAAGCAGAGCCTTACTGAAGTCAGTGAGAAGTGAGGGTATGTGCTACAGTTACAGCATGCCCTGTCTGTCAAGGACTTATGTGGATGATCATATAGTTCCCATTCCCACTTTCTTAGACTAATTGTAGAATATAGAGGGTGGTTTATTTATTAGTTATTATTATTAATTAGTTTCATTTTGTCAAGTCAAGTCATGTTAGCGCATCGTAAAGCAAAGTCTAGGATCTTTGGAGCAAACCCCCGATTCCCACAGGAGTGAGTCATCTTTGTGTTTTATCTTTCATTTGTGACTCAGCTGTTTTGTTTTCTCTGTGTGCTGTGTTCAGGTTTTCAGCCTCACTTCAGTTCTCTGGGGATTTAAAAATCCTTGACCTGTTCTGTAAGATGGAGGTCATGCTTTAATGCCAGGCAAATTTTCCACTTCCTCTGCACTTCACTTGTGCATTGTGTTGTGCCTCGGCTGTTCACCTGAGCCACCACAGGTGGCTCGTTTCAGTGTTGAGTTGATAACGAGGTATAATGGATATATTTTTTAAAGCATATTAGAATCCCTTTGCAATGAGAGGTGACATGTAAATCTGAAGTAATACTGATGTTATGACACTTTTACTCAGCAAATTGGAACAATTAGAATTATGTAAGTATTAAGCACAGGTGATGTAGCTGTTACATTAGTGAGAAATGCTTGAAGATTAATATCTATGTGTAACAGAGATCAGTAATCTTACGGATTTCCAACCCGTATTTAAACTATTTAAATCTCATGATCCTGAAGAACTGAACCAGAAATCTTAAGAAGAGTTTTTCCCTTAAACCTGTTATGTTTTCCTGACACAGTTTTTAGAAACGTGTTTCAGTTTATGTACATGTACCACGAAAAAAAAAAAACATAAACTTTTAATTGCATCTGAATCCGTTTGCTGCTTATTCTCCTATAAATATAGAAATGAGAGACCATTAAAAATGATAGTCTTTCTTAGAGGGGTAGTTTTCATGTTGAAATGTCAAGATAGAACCATTCAAATTTTGAGAGAAAGTTTGGATTAGCATTTTTGATGGACTGACTGATGGATATGAAGAAAGGAAGGCAAAAATTGGATTTTTCTTTATCTGAGACTGGATAAAGCACCTCTTTGGACGTGTTTTTGGCTGTTTGCATTATAAAGCGCTGAACAGTAGGGAATTCGATCATTTTTAACTTCGTGCAAAGCTCCAGTTTTCTTCTGTTTTGAAAAATTCATCCAATACATGACAGAGAAGAGGGCTAGGGAAAAATAATTTGTTTGCTGTTCAGTTTTGGAAAGCATTTTTTTCTTTGCATAATTGTCATCCTTATCTTTTGAAACAGTAACTTGAAATTCAATAGTTGTGTTGTCTGGGCATAGATGTGTGGCCTCTATATCAGGGATATGTTCCTTTTTCAGTTCCTGTTAGTGTGTAATGCACTTTTAACTTGTATTTAACCATTTTTACCATATTTAATAACCCTATTTAATCAACCTATAACAATCAATTTGCAAGTGTTTTTTAGAGATTTCCATTTTAGCAGTAGTGTCCAGTAAATCTTCTCTTGCAAAGCTTGCTCATGCCTTGCATAGGTCGCAGCAGTGATATTTGCATCTCCATCAGTCTTCTAGGGCAATAAATTATGAACTATTTCTTAGTTGCAGTAGGTAAGCAAATTTCAAACATGTCATTCCCTGATAGTAGGTAAAAAGACTCAAACTGTTTACAGCTTCCACCTGTTCCTGGACTGGATGTGTACTATCCATTTACTAAAACTAACCGTAGAAGTAAACAGCCAACTCATATGAATAAGAGACTGAAATAAAGTTGCACAGGGCCTGAAATGAAGTTGCACGGGTATTTCGTAATTTCTGAGGTTGACTTTACAATTCTCATCAATAATTTATCTGTTGCTAGCTTCAATTTTAGCCCTTAGTTTTTATGTGTAACAGATGTTGCATAAACAATTCTCCATAGCTACCCAATCACTTTTTGTTTATATTGTACTTTCATTAGCTGGAAAAGATATTTAAAGTAGCTGGATGATGAGGTGTTTCTTTTGAGTAGATGCTGAGTAGATATTCTTCTTTTAGTAGATATTGCTGTATGATTTTTGCAACTAGCCTGTTACTTCCACCTTCGATAAAGGGGTCTGGCTGTTTGTTGAAGAACTCCGGGACTCAAGACTCCTTGATTTATGGGAGGACTAAATGAAGGCAGAAAGCACTGGCCAAGATTTTAGTGTTTTCTTGTTGCTTGAGTTAGCTCTAGTGCCACATGTCACAAGCATAGGCACCATTCAGGTTAGGATAGGGGCAATAAATGTTTACACTGGTGTTGCAAAAGGAACAAGAGAAAGTTTTATCTAGAACTTCTCCCTGAAGGATTGTGCTGGTGTTTACCAAACTTAATCACTCCTCTACTCTGAATTTTTATGAGATGCATCATCGCTGAAGAAAACTAGATGTCAGTGAGCTTTGCAAAACAGTGTTTTGTCCAGCCTGTATTGTAGTTAACCAGTATGTGAAGCTCATGCAGGACAGTTCATTTGATCTATGGGCCTCTTTACTTTGTGTGCTGAGCCTGTTTCGGGACTGGCTGCACGCTGGATTAATTATTTTCGTGATGATAGTTGCCATGTAGCAGAAGAGACTTGCAGCATATGACCCACTGTCTTTTTTAGAAGAAGCTCAGTCACTTACCCAACTGCAAGTTTGGGCAGTGCTGTTTTAGGAAACAGTGTATTGGGAAGAAGCTTTTCAAGCTGGCCAGTGTCATGGGATTCTCCTTTTGCTTCTGAACTCCAGTCTCCCATCAGGTGGTTTTTCATATGAACTGAGACAGCTAGCTAAGGAGATTGCTTCATCTTAGGCTTCTTGTTTCTAGTCTAGAACACCATGATCACGAATTTGAGTAATGCATTTTGAATTTGACATGTACATTCATTGAAAATTCCAATTCATCTCTTTCCCTACCTTCATTTCAGCAAGTTATGAAAAACTACTTAATACTACTTAATTTTCACTTCCATTTTATTCTTTTTTATCAGTGCAGGCATAATCTGTGCAGGGTCCATATTTTTACTGTGATTTAAGATTAAAGCATAGAGCCAATCACTTTTTTAATCTGTAAAGCACGTTTTCCTCTGGGATTTTTCTAATCATAAGTTTTTGTTGGAATATGTCAACTTCAATGCAACTTTTGTAGAGCAAGGTTTATCTCCAGGTTGTGTTTTCTCAGCAAAACCATACTTATACCCAATGACTATCTGTTTCACCCCTCCTCCACCTCAAATCCAGAATAATTCATAGATACGAGACCTCAGTTTTGTGTTTATTGATCTGGTTAAAATTGTTAGTGTACCTGATTCAGACTTTAGACTTGTATCTCAGCTTTGTTCATGACAGAGGAAAGACAGTACCACTTGTTTTGTTGTCTGGCTGTAATCGGAGTGACTGGGAAACCAAACTTGTGCTCCCAGTAGCCTGTTGTGAAACCTGATCATGCGACATGTGGGAGACTGTGGTAAAGACCTTCATCTGAATCGATTACAGCAGGAATTTGAAACTTGGGTCACGCATTCAAAACAAATGCTCTAACCTCTGCTTGGTTGAGGCAGCTGATTTATCTGCTTGCTCCAGAATGTCATACTTGTAATGGTTCTGCCTTTGTCACTTTCTGGAACTGGAAAATAGTTTGAGGTTACACTGATTATTCAAGAATGGAAAGACTGTTTCCCACTCAGCTGAATTTGAGAATTTTGAAGAAAAAAAAGTACATGTAATACTGTACTGTAATAATAAATGGACCTACTAAAAAGGAGAAATATGTTTTTTCATTTGTTGCCAGTATAAACAGGTGTTTTGTCTGTGGAGGATTCTGATAAGGGAGCTGTCTGCTATAAAGCTTTCAAGTTTTGCTATTTTATATGCAATCAGTAGCAGTGTTATCTTTTCTCTTAGGATTTTTGGTAACAGTGGTAGTGAGCAAGTCGTCAAAAAGGCCTCCGGTTGTGTCCTAAGAGTGAGAGTTCAGAAATATCATAAATCTTAAAGTATTTCTTTTGGATCTGATATTAGTGCTTTTATAGAAATATCGTGCCTTTATATATAGCACCTTTCATCCCATAGCATCCCAAAGTGCTTTACAAACATAATGGACAGAAAAGCCTTCTCTTCCTTTTCCTCCCCACCCCATCCTCCCCCCCCCCCCCCAAAAAAAAAGAAAGAAGACAAAAAAAAAAAAAAAAAAGAAAAGAAAAAAGAAAAAAGAAAACCTATATGCAGTGATTGCTTCCTTCTCCAAAGAACAAGTTACCTCTGGAGTGTGATGCACAGACCATTCAATACCAACACTGCATGGCAGGACAGGGCAAGAATTTTGGACGAACAAAAGGTCATTACTTCTACCTTTTTTTTCAGGCTTCTGGGTTACTAACCCTTGTTTCTTGAAAAAATGTCAGTCTGAATCTTCATTTTGAGTTTTGCTGTGGAAAGAAATTGTACTTAGCAATGCAGTGCCTCTAATCACCATATCAGTGAATTTATTTTGTTTGTATTAATTCTCTTCTGTCATATTCCCTTCTATCAGACTAACTGGAAGAGAGCAAGGAGAAGGAAGTAGGGCTCAAAAGGTACCATGAAGGAAGCAAAATTAATGTGAATTCCCATGCACTCTCCAAGTTTTCAGACATCTTCCTATACCTATCCTGTTTGCGAAAAGCTTTATCTGTTCTGGGCCCAGGGAAGGAAGAGCATGAAGCAGTCATTCCAGCAAAGATTCTAGATTGAAAAGGCTTTGGGTATTGTCTAGTCCAACACCCACCCCCCCCCCCCCCCCAGCTCAAAGCAGGATCAGGTAGCAAGTTGCTCCTGGCTGTCCAGTTGAGTTTTGAATATTTCCAAGATGGAGGCTCCACAACCCCTCTGGGCTCCAGTGTTTGACCACCCTAATGCTAATAAATTGTTTTCTTATACCTAACAGGCATTTCTGTTGCCTCTTTTCCTATCACTGTGCACCTTTGAGAAGGGTCTGACTCCATCTTCTCCATACCTTCTGACTGAGAAGTTGTAGATGGCAGCTTTGCCTTGAGTTTCCCCTTTGCTTTCTCTTCTTAAGGCTGAACAGACCCCATTCTTTGAGTCTCTCCTTGCACTTTGTGTGCTTCAGCCCCCCAACCATCTTGGCAGCCTTCCACTGGAATCACCCAGTATGTCAATGTCTGTCTTGTACTGGGGAGCCCAAAGCAGGATAGGGTACTCCAGGTGCAGTCTCGCAAGTGCTGGCTGGCTGGCTGTGCCCCTGTTCATGAAGCTCAGGAGGCTGCTGACCACCGTTGCTGCCAAGACCACCCCTGGCTCATGCTCAGCTAGCAGTCTGGCTCCCCCGATCTCCATGACTTTTGAAAGCGGAGAGAGCGCGGCCTCGCAGCACTTTGTCGGCTCCCTGAGCCCCCTTGGATGCCCTGTCCAGTCCTATTGTATCTGTCGAACTGGCTTAAGCAATCCCTGCCTCAGTTTTCACCTGCTGTGAGTACTGCCTCATTCCCACAGGCTCTGCTAGTAGCCTTGGGGATTTGGGAGGTCTGCGGGCAAACGTTACCAGTAAAAGTGAGGCAGAAAAGCTTCATGTACCTCACCCTGCAATGTTACTAGCTCCTGTGTGCCATTGAACAGGAGACTTGCTGGCCTTCTCTTTGCTGCCATGTGCTTATATAAACTCTCCTTATTGCCCTTCTCATCCTTTTCTAGTTCCATCTCCATCTGAGCTTTGGCTTTCTGACCTCCATCTCTGCATGCTCAGGCAATGCCTCTATTCGTCTTGGGGAATCTATGCCTCCTTCCACTCTCTATAGACTACTTTTTTGTGTTTGAGCTCACTGAAGAGTTCCTTGTTCACCCATGCTGGCCTTCTACCATGTTTGATCAACTTTCTGCATATTGGAATAGAGTGTTTGGGGCTTTGAGAAAGTTGTCTTTGAAAATCAACCAGCCTCTTGAATCCCTTGCCTTCCAGGGCAGTCTCGGCTGGGATTATAGAATCGGTAAGGTTGGAAGGGACCTCTGGAGATCATCTAGTCCAACCCCCCTGCTCAGCAGCGTCACCTAGAGCATGGTAGACAGGGTTGCATCCAGGCAGGCCTTGAAGATCTCCAGAGAAGGACACTCCACAATCTCTCTGGGCAACCTGGTCCAGCGCTCTGTCACTCTCACGGTGAAGAAATTCCCCCTCACGGTCAGGCGGAACTTCCTGTGCTTCAATTCTGCCCATTGCCTCTTGTCCTGTCACATGGGACAACTGAAAAGAGTTTGTCCCTGTCCCCTTGACACCCTCCCTTCAGGTACTTGTACACATTGATAAGATCCCCCCTCAGTCTTCTCTTCCCCAGGCTGAAGAGGCCCAGCTCTCGCAGCCGTTCCTCATAGGGCAGATGCTCCAGCCCTCTGATCATCTTCGTAGTCCTAAATCCTGACAAGCAGATCACTGAACAAACTGAAATCTGTTCTTCTGCAGACCAGGCTGTGATACCTCTATATCTGGATCAGTTCTCTCGGGATTTGAATCTTCAGTCTCACAGTCAGTGCAGCCAAGGTTTCCTGTGACCTTCATGTTTTTGGTCAGTTCTTTCTTGTTCTTGAATAACAGCATCAGCAGAGCATCTTTTGTGGTTGGGTTGTCTATTTTTTAATGGAGTCTTTGGATGTTATGCAGTAAGTTTCAAAGCATATCCCTAGTGGTATGTATATTCCCCAGGGAATCAAGGACTTTTGCTCTGTTTAAATAATTTAATATTTTCATTGTGTTAGTTATTGTAAAGTGAATCAATAAAATAATGTGCAACCTCCACACGTGGCAATGTTCGAATGACCTACAGATTAATTAAGTTTAGCAGAACAGTGTGAAAGGTTTTGGTTATTGGAATGGAATGGAGAGTTTTACTTGTTCTGTTTTGTTTTTCTCATGCAGGGGAAAAAAGTGACCTTGGTAGACAGAGCCTTTTTGTCTTTCTTTGATGAGCACTCTCACTTGAGTTTTCAAACCTCTCTGTTTAAGCATATAAAAGCTTTTTTTTTTTAAAAAAAAAGTAAAAGTATATATGAAACATATATAATATACACATGGGGTAAATGGAAAAAGCATCCGTTGTCAGGTGGGAGTCAGCACTTTGCTATCCTACAAAAGCTAATACACAATAGCCACACCTTTAGCCCCTAACTAGTTACTCTGCTATTGCAAATTATCCTCTCCAGAGCATAGCTGTTTTTCACGTAATGTTTTTGATGCACTTATGCTGTGTTGGTCAACTGCCTTAACCATATAGCGTGTATGAGCCGCACCGTTATTGAATATGCCAAGGTTTTAGATCACTGCTATTGTACTAAGGCTTGCTTTTTTTTTTCGCTTTGATTTTTCTTTATAATCTTTTTCATCTGTTGCCCACCATCTGATAACACCTGCGTGCTAACAGAATTGCACAGTTAGTGATTGCTAAAGGCGTCCATATTTTACACTCTCTTCTCTGTGTATGCTTTATCAAAGAGGATATTAGTATAGATGATTTGACTATTTTTCCCCTACTTACTCCCACACCAACAACAGAGCTTCAGTCTGTGAAGTCTTGCTTTGTTATCATATGAATATGGACAAGGGCATTCCTTTTCTAGATTTTAAATGAAAAAATAAATGCGTATATAAGGAATCATTTTTCTCTCAGTTTTAGCTGAGAGTGCGCATGTTCAGGGAGAGTAGCGAGGGCTGTGCCAATGGTTAAAGGTTCTAAACTCAGGTGTGTTCAAGTAAGCAATCAAGATTTTTATCCTGCTCTTTACAGTTTGGACTATACTGATAGAAGTCTTATGCCAATGTTTTCTGTCACGGGAAATTTCGTGTTCCAATTTTGTAACCAAATATTTCAGGGTTTGAAAACTAGTAGTGCCTCTAAAGAGTTATTAATTCAGTTTGCTGTTCTAAACCAATTAATGCATCTTTGCAGTCAATGTTCTTGACCAAAAGTAATATTTTAATTTGCTCAGTCATTATGCAGCCAAATTTTTATGCTGGTAGCTTTTATTCCTTTCTAGCTTGTTGGGCAAAACCTCATTTGGTTACGTATTTATAGTGATTTTGTCCCGGTGTGCTAATGAGGGGTTAAACTAGCAGCAAATTTTCTATCACCTGGCCATCACTGTTGTTGAAGGGATGTAAATGGTATTGCAAAGTAAACCTGTCTGCAGTTGGTGTGTGGCAAGCGAACGGCACTGCTCATGAGAGAAGAGTGTTGGTGCACCACCACATTTGAATAGGAACTCAGAAGAAATCAATGAAGTTTTAGATATTTTAACATTTTGACCTTTTTCAGAAAATGAACATATTCTCTAAAGCACAGAATATGTTGAATCAGCAGCAGGCGATGTGAAACCAGATTGTGATGTAATCTTCAAGAAAACCATATTTGTAATAAGGTTAATTAAATTTGCTGCAAGCTTGTGACAAGCATGCTGTAAGTTTGCCAGTAAATCTGGTCTTGCTTTATCAAACTGAAGGGCAAGAACTAAAAAAAAAAAAAAAAAAAAGAGAAGGAAAAAAAAAAAAAAAAAAAGCAAAAAACCAAAAGAAAAAAAGAAAAAAGCTCCCCCTTCTCTAGAACAAGTAGCATGCATTGCCAGAGGACATGCAGACTGGCAACAATAACTAATACGTTAGGAGAGGTTGAACAAGTTTAAATGGGATTTTGTCTCTGAACTGAAAGGCATATTGTAAGAAATGTCTTTGTCTCCTTGTGATGCTGTTAAATTGAAAGCGCAATGGGAGGCTTCAGTGGAAGCAACAAAGGTTGAAATGATAGCCTGCTGTTTGCAGCAAGCATCATGGCTCCGCTGCTGGTCCGGACATCTGGGAACACCAGCCACTCCTGTCGGGTTTTGCCCCACACTGGGCGCCCGAGCGCTTTGCACCGCTTAACTCGTCAGACGCTTCGAGCGCAGTGTGCTCTGCATCGCAAATGTTTGTGTAATAGAACAGAGCTAATTAAACATTTCAAAGGGAAACATTATTCTCACTCTAATTAGATATGATTGCGGTTTCCTTGTGCGTGTGCTGGATTTGCACCGAAGCTCTCGTGTTTCCTTTCCCTATTTAATTCCACAGCAGCATTGTTTCGGTGTGATTTTTTTCGCCGGCTCGCATGGGCTTTGCGTTCCCCTCGTCTGGAAACAAACTCGTCAGCTCTGATCAAAGCTCTGTGTATTTAAAATGAGAGTACGTGCCCCCGCTGCGTACGGTAAGGCTGGGTACGCAGCCGGGGAGCTGGGCAGAGCCCCCGTCCCCGGAAACGTTCAAGGGCGCACTGGACGAGCCGGGCAGCGGGCGCGACGGGTGCAGGCAACGCCTGCTCGCCGGCTCTTTGAGCCACGAGCGCAAGCTCTCATACTTACCGCACCTAGGGTAAGCGGAGATGGCCGGGTAGCGCGGTGCCGATGCCATGAAATGTGGACCCAGATGGACCTGGGTTCTGTGACCCTGTGGGAAGTCCCGTGTTAAACAAAGTACCTGCCACAGCCAAATATAAAGCGGATCCTTGCGTATGTGTTTAATCTAGAGTGATAGCATCTGACAAGGCTTTGGAGACGCATCATGTCAGGATACTAAACATCCAAAATGCTGAGAAACAAATACATGGGGAAATCAAAAAGAACAGGCTAATGGCAGTAATAATCAGTGAATATTTTGTCAGTTAAGCAAATGCTGTATAACTTGTTTAGTGTTTTCTAGCTTTTATGACAGAGCCAGTCTGCAGATCATATGGGAGAAGCAGACTGAATATAAGAACCCATCCTTTCCTTGTCATCCCCAAATCCAAGTTTTTGTAGGGGATTTCTTCAGCTAAAGGACCTTCAAATACAAGTTTGCCTCAGCTTTTCGCTTGGTTTTCACCCCATCCAAGAATTTTTTAAACTCTAGCTTGGATTTCAAGAAGAAAAAGTGGGGGGGAGGAGGAAAGCAGGCTTTCATTCAAACTGCTTTTCTGCCGTCCTAATTAAAATAGACTTCAATGAGAAGTTTTCTTTTCCTCTTCCAACCGAAGCTTAAGGGCATAGTTCTAGCTGGAGAGTATATTGTGTTCATTTTACTGTTTGAGTGGTTTGGTAGAGAAGCTGTCTTTCAAACACAGAGCGACTACTACGATGCCTCAGGACTCAGCTGTCACATCAAGGCTGTTTTCCACATATATGTATTATATAATGTGCATATATCATCACCATCAGGTAGCTGAAGTTTGTACATCTTACATGGAAACAACTTTTTCTCATCTTTAAGAAGTTTTCTCTAAAGTGAGATTAGAGGCAAGTATATCATATAGTTTAAAGGGAACAATGACATGGATTGTTCCTTTTTTTTATTAAAAAATACAAATGGAAAGACATATGTATAAATCTCGCTCTATATAAATTGAGCTGCAACCGTGGTGCAGTGTTGTTTTCTTTGTACTGGAAAACCGAAGGGTGGAATTATTTTCTTTAAATGTTACAGTCAACTTAAGTGACTGTAAGAGTTGGTAGACTGAGAGCCCTAGAAAATGAAACCTCCCATTTAGCCACAGAGGAAATCTTCCATTTAGCCATTTAATTAAATAGGAAATGGCAGTGCATAGCCCAGTCATTGTCTCAGCCCTCGTAGAGAGGATCAGAAGAAGGTCAGGAGCTTGTTCATTTTCCATGCCCACGGCCTCTGTCCTGAGACCACCAGCAAGGATGGCCAATTAATACCAAATGCTTTAGGGGGTTTGGGGTTGGTTTTTTTTGTCCACTAGGATCTGGACTGAGGCTACAAATTCATTTCAGAGAAACCACTACACAGTCGGTGACAAAGATTTCAATCACTGCAATTCTGAGCAAGAATGAGATTAGTCAAAGAAAGGTGAGAGATTCAGACCTCAGTTTCCTTAACTAGTACCACCACACCACCAAAAGTCTTTCTCAAAAGCTCCTGCAAAGTTTTGGTTTCAGGCTTCAGTCTCCTGTTTAACGCACTAATAATACAATGTCAAAGTGCAGCACACACAAAATCCCCCAGATCTTCCCTGCTTCGAAGAGCTGATTTTATTTTATTTTCATACTCAGTTTATGAATTACCTCTACCTCTGAATGAAGTATCTGTGCAAAGCTATTGCCACTTGCTGGTGAACTTTTTAAACCTCACTAACACCCCGGTGCTACTGTCTTTTGCACCTCGTTATCAGTGATTATTAAAGACTGAATTTGGTGCTGTGAAATTTTGGCAAACATCAGCATTGGGAGCACCCACAAGCTAGACAATGCAGTCTCCTTGATAGTGCGAGCATCACCTGTAGCAGTCTGCTTGAGCTGACATTTACGGTAGCATCTCCTAGAAATTAGACTGACAGCACTGATTTGTGTTGCATGCTGTAAGTCACCCAGCGGATTTCAGGCTGCAATATTTTTTTGCTTACAGTTGACCTAAGCTGGATGCAGAATCTCCCTGAGAAGTGGGAGTCTGAGACTGATATTACCATCGAAGGATGCCTGCGTCTTGCTGGCTGCTGGCCTCTCCTCACCAGGGGCAGGCGTGAAAGTGGCACGCGTTGCCCCGCTGCGGCTGTGGCGGCGAGATCCAGTGCCTCCTCGGGTCTGGGGCTGCCTCGATCCTGAGCGAGTTGCACAGACGTGAATGCCCTGGGATGGTGTTTTGGGAATCAGTGAGTTGTAGGGTAGGTAACTAAGAATTTAGGAACCAATTCAACTCCCACAGCAGTTACCAAGAGTCTTCCGTTGCCTTTAGTGGGAGATGGGTTTTCACAAACCTTTTTGAGATTTGGTATGATTTCAGTTTGTAAGTGCTTGACTGTCTGTGGCCATATATTTTGCTGTAGGTAAGGATCTGGACAATTTTTATCTTGTAAATATGCATTTAAAGAAATACATGATTATAGAGAGAAAGCTGACTTTGTATGTATTTTATGTATCTTAGTAGAGAAAAAAAAATCTAAAGACTTGCGATATACACATTTTTTTTCTTTTTTTTTTTTTTATTTAAGAGTTGGATTGCCTTCCATGCTGTAGTGTGATTCATTGGAAGTTTGTAGCTTGCATATATACATAGTGTATATACACACACGCACACACACGACATGTACATATATTCTCAGTGTCGCTGGTAGCGAGAGTGGAGGTTTGGAGATAACTGGGACTCTTTTTTAAAGTAATTAAGGTTTCAAAGAATCGCCTTGATATATGTGTAAGAAAGGCAGAGGCAGCGTGTGGTAGTTTAATCTGAGCAGAGCGTAAGGTTAGCTGTTACTGTTCACTGCCAATATTTAAAAACTAGTTCCAGGAAGCTGTCTTTACAGCTAACCTTTGTATTACATTTAAATTTCATGTTGGGAAACTCAGCTTAACTTATGAGTGTATCTAAATGATAAATCATTGGAAATACAGAAAGGAGGGAGTATCAGGGAGGTACCCTGCTTGCTTGCCTGCGTGTAGTTCAAGCCCAGTCTCAACAGAAAGAGTAAGTACGTGGCGGCGTTGCACAGGCGTACCCCGGATGGGATCCGGAGTCAATCCGTTAGCGTCGTCCTGGGATTCTCCGGGTGGAGATGAGAGGAGGTGGTGAGCTGTTGGATGGCACTTAATTCTGTCTTAGGGCTGGCACCAAACAAACGAAGGAGCCGTGCTCGGTCTCTGCTCAACGGAGCCAAACGCCACCGCGCGCAGCATCCGCTACCGTAGCGTCGTATTTCGTTTTAATGTCCGTCGGCGTCGGCTGAGAGTGGTTTCCCGTCTACCCGGCTTCGCTGGCCTCTGCACGGAAGAGCAGCATGCCCGGCAGGGCCACGGGCCGCTGTGCTGAGGCCCTGGGCCACCCCGTGGCTAGGACGGCAGAGCCATCTCCCGCGGCGGGGAGAGGGCACAAGGACAAGCCTTTCTCCTGTCTCTTCCTTTGCAGAACAGAAATGCAGCCTGACAGGTCTCAAACTGAATATAGAAAGAGATAGATAAACTCTGTTAACCACAGAAGCAGGTTTTAAATACATTAAAATATTTTATCCCATTATTTGTTTTGACCAATTGACCACAATATTAAAAATTCAATCATGGAGCAGCTGACAAGTGCAGTTGCCTAATTTTATTTAAGGGTTCTTCCCCCCCCCTTTCCATTTTTCCATCCTGTTAACGCTGCTGCCTGTGCCCAGACAGTAATGGGCTTCTTGTATGCCCACGACTGTTATGATCATGTAAATTTATTGGTGCTTAGAAGAAGCGAGCTATTAAAACATTACAACAACCATTACAGCCAGGCTCGTGTTGGCTTTCGCTCCCAATGAACATATGCTTCCGAGTGAATGCCTAAACTCTTATTTATGGATTTAATTTAATATGCGGAAAGAATTCAAAATTAAATTTTGTGTCTGCCTCCAGAGAGTGTCAGTGTATAATAACATGGTAATTTTTACACATCTTTATGAGAAATGGGAAAATTAATTCTTTCTGACAAGTTGTAATTATTCGACTTGGAACAGTTGCAGCTGAGCAGTTTGCATGCCTGTTGTCTGTTGTTGCACAGTGTAAGGGGAAAACGTGGGGATGGAGATATATTGTGTCTCTGAGAGTTTCTAATAGCTTCTGACATTTTAGCCCTGCATATTATCAGGGTGCTCTTTAAAGGAGTGGGGGGTATAATCGGTTGTGTAGCTGGGGACATGCATGCAGCAACAAGACCCACTGTCGGAGTATGGGGGAATTATTTTGGTCTGTCTGAGGCTGAGGAAGGGATTCTCTGCATCACTTTGCAAGTTATTAAAGCTGAAAGTGAGGTAACGTTATTTGTCCTCTTTGCCTCGCTTACTTTTGCCTTTAATGCAAGTGCAGGTGGAGGGAAAGTGTTGATTTCAGCTCCCAATAAGCAGACTTACCATATTTCAATTGCTTTTTCTCACCAAAATCAATGACAGTTGAAGGCACTTTGCACCTCTCAACCACTAGGGACTGACCCCTCAAAAAGCTAACCATCTTTTACAATGAGAATATTTAAAAATAAGACACCTGTTATTGAATGTGAGCTTTCATGGCAAATATTTTCATGAGGTGACTTTATTCCTAGCTAACTTAACTTCTGCTGCAGAGTTTCTGCTGAAAGGTAGGACATGTTCATCAAGCACAAGCCTGAAGCATCACTGGATGTATTAGATAAAAAGGAAATTTATTCAAGTGAGTGAAGTGTGCTTTCATGGCTTTGAAGGCAAACCTGGCAATAGTGGGTGCTGCATTTTTTGTCCTCCTGGAACGGTCCCTTTGGGATAAACACATACTAAAGGCAGTGCTTAGAAAACATTTTATCAGACACACATTAAAGGAAATAGAAGTGGCACAAATAAAACAACACTGTGCTTACTTTTATTCCCAGTGACTTATCATACTTGCACTAGTTTGAAGGGTGCTAATGGTTTAGAAGGTGCTACTCTTTCCTGTAAGACACTGAAGAGGTTTTGTTGATGCCAGTACTTGGCATGTGAAGATACTATAGTTCAGAAATACTTACTTCTCCGAAATATAATGTGCTAGCTCTAATATATGCCCCGGTTACGATCTGGGTTATTGCTGAAGCTCTGTAAGTCAAGCCCATAAATTCAAGACTGCTTATTTTTTGTAGGAATTTAGGTTGAACTGAAGATTAACTCATCTTCCAAGCTCTTAGTGGCTCTTTTCTAGAGGCCACCTTGACCAGGTAAATTGCCAGGTAGCTCTCTGAGGAGGGTGCTAGCAGCCATTGTAGCACAGTTGGGCTCTGCTTATATTGAGAAGCTACTGGGAGAGGGAAAACCACTGCTGATTTCATCCCGGTAAACCCCTTTAGGGAGTCCAGGGCTTTGAGAAATGTTACGACTAATGGGGTCCGGGAAGTCCTTGTGCAAGGCAGTATGCTTGTGAGCAGGCCTGTGTAAATCAGATTTCATTGATGACAATTCATGGCTACAGATCCCAAACCGTTATTTGTCACTAGTTTATTTAGATCTGCACAGTGCTGTCATCAACAACATCAAAGTTAAAGTTAAGAAGGGTAAAGAAACAAATTCTTCCCAGCTGGCACAGCAAGAGCACAAGACACTTTCCATTGGGCCTCTTTACTGCCTCTCATGGCTCACCAGGTGATCCTCAGAGGATGGGTGTCACCTGCCCCAGACTTACTGGTGGCTCCACAGTGCCATCTCCGCAGCAGGAGCATCTACTCTGAGCTCCTTGGCCAGGCTCCCTGCCCAGCACTGGGGAGAAGAGGCAACTCACAACTCCCCTTGTCTTATCAAAGGTAGATGCCCAGGTGAATCATACCGGAGCAAAATTCATTTATCTCCCTTTTAACTACATGGGGACTCTTTCCAGCTAATGCAGATATAGATATTGATGTTACAGAAATCTACGAATCAGATGAATTCTGTTTGTGGAGACCAAAGAGAACAAAGAAAGTTGAATCTTTCCCCTGAAGATGTCCCCTCTTTTTTAAACCACTGATGGTTATATTTTCAATTGCAGAGAGTCAAGTGCTGCATGAGGAGTGAGAGTCTCATTCACTAGCACAGTAAATTAACTCCCCAAAACCTCACTTGCTATGGGCATTCCTTATATGCCAGACCAAGTGCAACTCTTGGGGCTTGCCTTAGGGTTTTCGTTTTTTTTTCCTTCCAGGAAGGACTGTAATTTGTTCCTTCCTTGGAGAAACCTGTCCTAAACACTGCCATCTAGCACTTCCAGCCCTGTTATTCACTCTTCGCTGCTTGTCAGGAAACACTGCTCAGACCTCTTTTCTGAGAATATATTCTTCTTGCTGTGTACTGAGACACTGCACTCAGGAAGATGAGAGTACCTAGAGATTGCCAGTTTTCTTCCAGTTCTTTTTGCAACACAACAGGAGACAAATTTAATGGTAAGATGAAGTCTGGGTGGGGGAAAAAGAAAAGGCAAATAAATACTGCAATTCTATCTTAACAGTTGGGTAATTTGATATATTGGATATATATGATCTATATTATGTAAACATGGATATTTTTGTGGCTGCCTAACTTTACCTGGAATCACTGAAACAGATCCCAAGTGGGTGAGAATTTAAGATTCTCAGCAATATCCCGTGATTTGTGAGTGTTTTCCTTCAGTTTTCAGTGATCTCATCTTGTATTTCCTCCTTCCCCTCTCACTCTGGTTTGGAATAGGAGGTTGGGTTACCCGCTGTGAGACTTCTGGTTTTTAACAATTCTAGATATTTAACACTGATTTCTCTTGGTTTACACCTACTAAGAGAGGATATCTAGGAACTATGCAAACGCAAAAAACCCTTTGTCCTCATTTAGCTTGGAGCTGACCGGCTGCTTTACACCAAGTCTTACCTATTCCCTTTATAGAGCTATAAAAGTATTTGTGTTAAAGATTATATGTAAAATCATTTATATGTGTGTGTGTGTGTATATATATATATATATATTTGTATATATATGCATATATATACGCACATATATACATACAATAAATGATTTTTTTTTTATATATATATATATATAAACACACACGCATGCACATATATATGGTGTTATATACTTAAACCCTGGTGTTCTGGAGTCCAGATTTTACTGCTGTTTTTAATGAAACAACTGGTTAGTGAGTCCTCTGGCTGGCCGTAGGTCTATTTTCTCCCTGGATGCTGCTACTCCATGCTGCCATGCCATGCCGACATGGTTTCTGATGCTGTTTCCACATTTTTGACTTAAATGAGAAGGCTGGTGTCAAGGGCTGTGTATTTAGTTGTGCTGGCTGTGTTGTCTGAGGAGCGTTGGCCATGTGACCCTGTTGACCAGCCAGGGTGTAGGCGATGCTGATCACTTCCTATGTACAGTTGAATGATTTTCTGTGAAGCATTGGTGAAATTGGGGTCTGTCTTGTGGGCACCCGATTCATGAGGATAAGTTTTGTGCTGGTTTTGGCCTTGTGTAGCACACAGGAACTATGCAGAGAAGCATATGGAGGAATCTGTATCATGGTGATTTTTGTCATCATAGCATCATGTTTTTTGTCAAATAGCTTTGCTTAATAAAAGCTCAGTCAGCTTAGATTTCGTTTCATTATCACTACCCTCATGAGACTTACGCTGGACAATATTTCTTTCCAATCCTTAAAAAAAAATTACCTCACACATAAAAGTAAAATATCTTTCAGCACTGTGCTACTGTAAGGTGCCGGTTTGCATGATGGCTTTGGTTCCTTAAGACAAATCAACTTCTGGAGAGGTCCCAGTTCATCAAATAAAACCATTTTTTTCTTAAATTAAGGAATCTTATTTCTTCACAACTGAGCACAACTGGGTGAAGAGAAACACTTTGAGACGTTCCCAGGCTTTTTTGCAGAGCTTATTCTAGAAAATACTACCATATTTGTCATTAATATAAACAAATTTCTCTCTAGCATGGATATAAAAGATAGAAATAAGCAAAAGCAATTTACCAAATATGCTTAAATTTTCTATTTAATTACTGGCTAATACTTGGCCCATTTTGAAATACATTTTCATACACCTTTCCCTTGTGATAACTATTTTCTACTTAAAGGCAAGGTAGAACTTTGTGTTGTTTTTAAGGAGGAGAGTTTGCAAATGCTTTTTGTGGTATTCAAAGCCTTGTGTCCTAAATGCAAGTTTTCCAAGGTGCTCCTTATTGCTGCGTATCTTCTTATAATTTGTTTAAATAATTTGGGGAATAGAAACTGTTTTAGAACTAAATGTGGCGGCTTTGCAATATTTCGTAGTCTGTAAAGCACAGAAATTGCTCTTTCAGCGTCGTGGTCTCTAACAATACCTCAGTTCAGAGGGGCAACTTTCATAAACCTGAGTTCTCTGCACCACTTCTGTTTTACATATGGCAAAAATGAGACTCTGCTTAAGACTCACCAAAAGATAGCAGCAGATGAAGAAATAAATCATATTTCTTAAATTGCAGTCCAGTATGTGAAAATAATAGCCTCTGTAGTTACTGTGTTGGATCAATGTTAGTGATGAGTAGACAAAATGATCACTAATATCATAAACGGACCTGGTTCAAATATATATATATATTTTTTTTTTTTTATTGGGAAGTTGTCAGACTTACCTGAGGTTCCTAGACCTCTAAAACCAGGCTTGTACTCCTCTGGAGTTATCCCCTTTAGAGATTTCCCTGTATTAACAACTTCCAGTAAAATACTGTTCACATTGTCAGACTTGGCTGTCTTCTGGTGGAGGTGCTAACTGAGCAGCAAAATAGCTTAAAAAGTTGGGGACAAGGGTGATTGCTGCTGCTGATTGCTCTGTGGCTTTTGACTGCTAAATTAATCTCTTCGTTGGTATTGGTTTTCCTCCTGTAAAACAGAAAGTAACACCTACTTTCTTGGTGCGTGAGGTTTAATGAGTAGCGTTGGGTTTGATGAGGTAAAACACTGAAAGTTTTATCGTAGTGCTTCTGCTTCCAGTTTCAGCAAGAGCCGGGCACGCTAGGGAGAAGCTTAGATGTGTCCTAACGGTTGCAAGAGGCTTTTAAGAAACTTTAGAATATAATTTTACTGTTCTGCCTGGGTTTGGAGGAGCAGGGGCATACGTCCTCTTTTATTTAAACACGGGGCTAAGCGAAATCCCGGTTCCTTCCTAGCCTGAAATTTGTAACTTGACCGGGATTTTTTGCCAGCTCAAAAAACCTTGAGATATGGGCCCGTCTGTAATTTTGCCGTCCCCAAGCTGTGCTGCCCTTCCTCAGCGGCGGGCAGCCTTGCCACCAGCTTGGAGGAGCGGTGCCCCCGATGGCGTCCCCCTTCCCAGCCTTTTGGGTTTCAGCGGAGCGGGACGTGATTATAATCATTATATCCCTATCTATATCTTGCTGTCTGCTTTCCTTTTAATTAGGTTGTAAAACAATTAGTTACCACCGTGTCTCGCTCTCCCTCGCTCCCCCTCCTGGCTCTGCTTTTGGAGCCTCCCCCGGTGAGCCCGGAGCTCTTTGCTGGCGCTGGGCTGGAGCAGGGGGTCCGAGCGCCTCGCTTTATTTACAGCCGGCTGAAGGTCACATATAAACAGGCTTTTGTTCTTGTGCTGTTGCTTGCTTTTGTGACCTATCCGGCATTGTTTGGCTTTATTTTATTTTTTTTATTTATTTTTTTTGGTCTTCCTCCCCCGTGCTTTGAAGTGCCGCACACCAGGTGTTCCTGTTCTGAATTACACATGAAAGGACCACATCCCTGGACTAATTAACTAGTAAACTGCACCCGCCTCCCCCGGGTTTAATTGATGCTGCTCTTAAAAGGGGAAGCCGGTTTCTTATTCCTCCCGATTTCACGCCGTAGTTGTCTCCTCTTTATCTTCCTAAAGACGGGAGATACTCTTGAATTTCTCACTCGTGGGCCACGCAGTACTTAATACGTCTTCTCATTTCACAATTAATAAAACAATTATCCGGCAGGAAATTTCTGCAAGGAATCCTCGTCTTTTTTCTTTTTCCTCCTCCTCACTCCTAATATCTTTGTGCCTAATGGTTGCAGCCTCTCTCTGGGGAGCGTACCGTACAGCACTGCACCACTTCCTTAGAGCGGGAAGATCCAATATCTCGCTGCTAATTATTTTACTTGATTGTCTTGACCCAACAAAAGCATTGGTGTATGCCGACATGTTCCATGGCTCACAGGATCTTTCCTGGGGCAACATTTCTTTCAGCGTAATGAGTAGGAGCTTCTGTTATTTCTCTGTGAGGCCTTGGAGCACCGCACCACAGCGAGTCTCGCCGCACGCGCTCTGCCGCGAGGTCGGCCTCGGCGGTGGAAGAAAATTGCGCTAAGCCATCAAAACCAGTTTCAAATTGGCAAGCCTAAATCCAACGCAGCTTCCTTTTACAGGCCCTCGGAAACTGCTCAGCGCAGATTTATCTCAAGTTGATAAAGAGTCATCTTCGGCTAAATCAGTACACAGCGCTTGGGGGAAAAAAGAAAGAGATTGTCGTACGAAAGGTTTCTGCCATTCATCTGAATTGGTTTCAGTAGCCATCTTGTTAAGTTAATACAGTTTTTCAGTGAGACAAAGTCGTAGAAATCATACTGGACTCTTGATCTCCGTTCCCAGTGTACCTGTGGGTCACATAGCTATGGGTGTTGCAATGCTGACCTGTGATAAATGACCTGTTGTGGCCTATTCTGAAGGTCCATGTACATATCAAACCTTCTGGTCCTTAGAGCTAAAACCCCACTCATGCAATGACGTGTCCTAGATTTCTCTTAGTGTTTTTGGTTTGTGAGATAGCAGAACTTTGCATCAACTTACTGGCATTAAACTTGCTGTGCTCCAGCCATGCCCTGCGCTGGCAGGAGGACATTTTGGGCTGTGTCACAGCCCCTGCGTGTGCGGGAAGTGCTTGCTCCCTTTGCACACAGAGCTCCTATTGACTTTGACATCAAACCAAGACCTGTGGTGGGAGCTCTGCTCCCCGGGGTGCAGGAGCTGGCCCATGCATGAGGTGGCTGGCTGCACAGGGAGATAGCGTGTCCAGGAGACAGCTGCCTTGCCCCGGCATGCCCATCACGAGTCGTGAGGGAGGTGGCAGAGCTGAGTGAAAACAGGCTTGGTAATCAGACATAAGGACTTTGTGTGCTATTTGGCCTGCACTGGTGCTCAGGCAGGTGTGAGTCCTCCTTGGCAGGGAGGGGCCAGCCTGACGGTGCTGGCAAGCAGAATCGTTGCAGGCTGAGAAGATCCCTGTTAGCCTGTAAGCATTTGTCCGCTTGTTTATTCATTTTAGAGTTGCCTGCCCTTGAATACTGTGTTTGTTTCTTGACATTTTTTGGTCTATGATGCTTTGAGGTGTTAAGGGATGATTTCATTCCCTGATTTTCTTTAGCCTCAAATAGGTAGTTTCTTCCAAGGTACTATTTTAGGTTTCTGGTCACATCATGTTCGTCTGTCTTATGTGTACTTACTTCGCTTACCATGAACATCCCCTTCCAACTGAGTCCCGTGAAGTCTTCCTATTCACTTCAGTGGAAGCAGGGCCTGTGCCTATTCATTAGATTTTAGCTGTTTTCAACCTGAAATACATTTTCAGATTCTACCTTATCAATCTTAAGAAACAGAGGGGAAAGATTCAGTACGTTACCAGAAAGTGAGTGGGATGCAGTAGCGTCCTTCCTTACTCAAGAGAGACATGTATCACATACCTACTTCTTTCTTGGATACCTGTCAGAGGGGGAAAACTGAATTCCTTTGCTATATTTGAGCATTTGGTTTCACAGGTGGAACCTGAATACTAGTCAGCTCTGTATTTCTTGGAGGCGGAAGGTGTTCCTTGAAGATGTCTAGCTAGTTACAGCTTAGACCCAGATTCAGGGTGGCCAAGAAAAATGGGCACTTTGCTATTAAAACTGCAGTGTTTTGGATTGTGGATTCTGCGTCGTTGACATACATAGTAGAAAGGAGAGCATGCCACTTTGCTCCGAAGTCACAGCAATTTGAATCCATGCAAATTAGAGCAGTAGCAGGGCTACCCTGGCTTTTTCTTGTTGAGGATCTGGTAAAACTGTGGAGTCTCCTTCTCTGGAGATATTCAAGGCCTGCCTGGATGCAACCCTGTCTAACATGCTCTAGGTGACCCTGCTGAGCAGGGGGGTTGGACTAGATGATCTCCAGAGGTCCCTTCCAACCTTACCCATTCAGGGATTCTATGAAAACATGGTCCAGAGTCCTGCTCCCTTATCCCTCCTCCCCACCCTGCATATGTATGTTCTTGAAAAGGGAGGAAGTCAATGCACGAGCCAGCAAAATCTTTACTGTCTTCTCCCTGAGGAGGGTAAATTTTGCACTTTTGTGTGGTGCAAAGTGACTTTTGGTGGACCATGTCATTTTATGGAGCACGATGGGACCTTAGGCTTTAGAGCAAGCCAGCTAACTGACACTGGAGAACAGACCTCAGTGCAATTAATTGTAAATTGTCTGAAGCTTATAGTCAAAGGCAGAATGAACTTTAATTAACATGCAGTTTAGGACAGGCATTTGTTATATGCTGAAACAGTTATTTTAAAACAAAAAGTATTGAACTCACTGAATTTTAGGTAGAACTTTGGCCTTTATAAGCTTCATAGCTCTATTGAAATTCATGCCATGTTATCTTGATTTAAATAGCTTAAAATCTGGGCTCTCTTTTGCATTATATTTAACTGTTTAGATTTAACACTTCCTGAATTCTTAAATTTATTTTAATCAATCTTTGCTAACATTTGTAATAAATTCCTTTTTAGGGAATCTTGCTTTAAAATACCCTTCAATCTGGTTCTGCTTATTTCCTATCTTATTTTCTAGCAAAGATGTTTTCAGCTTAAGGCAGATACAAATGAAAACCCGAAAAAAGACATTTTATTGCCAAAAAGCACTGGTATAATTCAAAAGCACCTCTTGCTAAATCATTTGTGAGTGTCTCATCAAAAGCATAGGATACGGTTTTGTTAGCGCAGATCAGGTCTTTGAGAATGGTTGTCATACATTTTCTTAATCTTAGTCATTTTAACCCTTTTACAATTCTTTCTACCTTTTCCTGAGCTCTGATATTCTATAATTTTTTTGCTGCTTTCCTCTTCAAAGGCAAGTTTGCCAGAGTTTTTGTGATTAACTTTTCTATGCCTGAATTTTTCAGAACACTGTCAGGATATAACATTCTATTTAAAAACCCAAATTCATCCTTTATTATTAATACTACTTCTCTTTATCAAAATTGAAAGTCTTGTCATATCCTGTTTACATTTCAATTCTTTTATTTCATCCTTCAGAAGAAGGATAAAAAAACTTTGAGGCAGAATCTGAAATTTTCAGGGGACATATGGGAAAACTTGTACTGGCCCATGTTGTACTTGTGATGTGGCAACTAGTAGGTTACCCCACTTTCTTTCAAAGAAGTAACTTATTTTTCTAACTGTTTCGTATTTCCAGATATCTCAGTGCTAATATTTACAGATCAAGCATTTTAGCGAGTTTGCATTAAAAATATTAAGTAAAATGTATGTGGATTTTTGTTGTTGTTGTTAAAGAAGATACTGGCAATGTTTATGCTTATAAAATATGTCTTACATTAAAAAAGAAAACTTCTTGTTTCATAGGTTTAGATATTGAGCTTCAAAATGCATGATAGTACCCATTTTATGATGGTTGCAGAACAGGAAAAGCTAGTACAACTTAATGATTGGAAAAGCAAGGCATATTTATTGTTGGGTTTTTAGATTTAAATGATTAAGGATTAACATTTTATATAAGAATGTATTTTGGCATGTCTCTCCTTCCAGCTGACACTTCTCCCTGAACGTGTCCTGGCTCGTTCCCTTTGCGCTCTCGCGGTGCCCTCCCTCCCTCCTGACTGAGGCAGGAGGGATATCATGACTAGAAAGCACTTGAATGAAAGAATTGAATTGTTAATTTGATCTCTTTTTAAAAATAAGACTTAAATTAAGTATTATCTTAATCAGCAATAAAATACATTCTTTCAATTACTTGTTTCTGTGACTTATTAAGGGAAATCTAAATAGTTTCAGTGAGTATTGTTGTAATTGTTTCCTCCTTTGATTTTCATTTCCTTAGTTGTCATCATCTCCTGGCAGCGGCAGCAGCTGTAAAACAGATCTTTCAACAGCCTTGTTAATTGTGTAGAAATTAATCTGATTTTAAAAACCTTATTGATATACGGATTTGCGTGCCTTAATGTGTATGTATAAATGCCTGCTTGCCTCTTCTACCCAATGTATTCTTCTGCATCTCATGTCAACCTAATATGTAGATTGAGGCGTTATCTCTGCTTAGATGGGAAACTAATGTCCTTCCTGCGAGGTCAGATTTCATTGCAGGGCTCCTATCCAAGTGCATCGGATATCTCCATGGAAATACAGAACAGAAATGTATCTGAAAAATACTCATGTACAGGCATTAAGAAGGTTCACCAGTAGCTGTTGTTGGTTTCTGGCTGGCTTTTATATCTGCAAGAAACATCTTTTCTTTCTTTTTTTCCAGTCAGTATCTCTTGCTTTTATTTACTTCCATTCTATACAGGCAAAGGGAGATAATGTAAGTTATATATGTACAGCTTCTTCAAACTGTGCTCCCATTGCTTTGTCTATTTATCTGTTGCCGTAAATCAAGGAGTATGCTCAAAAGGAGCTGGGAGTCCCATGCTGCATCATCTGCATCCCCTGAGATACTGGTCTGCAACTCTTGGCTGAGTGATGTTAACAAAACAGATGTGAGGTTTCCTTCTTGAGAGGCTTCCAGACAGTCAGGAAGGATCTAATGCCCAGTATCCAGGGAAGCGTGGACAACCCTGGATGGCTTTCATGAGAGGCGAGAGGAGGCTCCTTTATGGAATTCTAAAAAAAATCTAAAAATAATTTAACACATTAAACTATCTTTTGTAATGAGAAAAGAAATATTACAATACTTTTGGCAACTGTCACTAAGCAAAAGAAAAGATTATTATTAAGCAAAGTATTACTTTTAAGCTGCATATGATTGAGTAGTTGAATCTGCTCATGATCTTACTTGTGGTCATTGCAACCCACGTGGTACTGCTTATTAAATTCACCTTTTTTTGCCTCGATTTCCAGACTGTAAGATGTATATCTTAATTCTGTTGCCTAAAATGTTACCCCTTTCTTCCTGTCATATGTAGCAGCACTCTGGTAAAGAGCAGCTTCCTCTCAGTACATTGGGGTAATGGTAACTTTTACATGATTATGTAAAGTGCTGCACAGCGCTTTGCGTTTCTTTAGGATGAGCAGTGCCATAGAAGGATACAATTTTATCATTTTAAAGATGGAGAAAGAACAGGTTTTCTATGCCAATACAAGCGATGGTGGCAGGCCTGTCTTTTTCAGCTTCAGTGAGATTTGGGTCAAGTCCTTACACAAATTCAAATTGAAGCTGGCCTTCCTACGTGTGTATCTGTCAGTAAAATGAGAAGCAATTCCACGCGCAGAGGAACTTCAGGCGTGGAGCCCGTACACTTGCTGGCTGGTGACTAGAGCTGGATTCATGTTTTTGTGGTTTAAAGCCATTATTTGGTGGCTATTAGTCCGACGGGAGATGAAGGCTGAGTGTTTTCTTCCTCTTGTGCTGTCACATAACGTCAGGAATCTGGGAAAGCAGCTTCACAGGTGCAGTTCAGACTTGTGAATACCTAACAGTAAGTTATAACAAAGATTTTATTTGCGGAGTACCTCTTTATCTCTCTTTTTGCAATGCCAAGCAGCAGTATAAGAAAAAAATTACAAAACATGTAGTGAAAAGGCTACTTGGAAATCAAAAATAAACTCCTCATGAAAATCCGAGACTCTAATCCCAGTAGTATAGACTTAGACTTACCCTTTCATCCCTATGAGACAGATAAATTGAATATCATGCAGCTTACTACACGTGTCTCTTCTGGATAAGAGTTATAAATCAAGGTCCTGTCTTTCACACATGGATAGCAGATAGCTTGATATTTTATTTTAACAATGACTATTTTTGTTTAGGGTACTAACAGATCTTGATCCTTATACTAGTTGAGAGTTTTATTTCAGTGGCTGTATATGTGCTGTATATATTTGCAAAATGCTTCACATTTGTTCAGATGAAAAGATGCAGTATAATATTAAATTATGTATGTAAAACATGAGACCAACTGAAAATTCATTCTCTTTGAGAAAGGCAGTCTTTTGCCAGTGATTATTCATTTAAGCTTTGCACATCTAACTTTAATAGAAAAACAAAAATGTAAAACAACCATATGCTAAGACATGTTCAGTCACTGTGGTGCAGTACTGTACATACTCAACGTAGCATTAGTTCACTACTGGTACCAGTTTAGGTGTGAGAAAACTGATGGACACTGAGGTACCTTTTTTTAAGAAACATTAAAGGAATAAAGAGCAATTTCGAGAGCATTAATCTTGCAGCTAAAGATGAGAATAATAATTAAAGTATGCACATATGCATATTCTTTTATGTATGTATGTACATGCTGACTTAAGGTTGCTTTCTAAGAGTAGATGACAGGCGTTTTTTCTGTGAAGTCTTTGGAGTTTCAGTAGGATGAAATGTGTAACAGGGCAGAGTCTTACTGAGAATGCAAAGCATCTTTTTCTTAACTTCCAAGGACTTTGAATTCTCTCCTGTATTAACAGAAAATATTGTCAGTTTCGCAATACTGCTCCAAGTTGAAAGGGATGCAGAGATTTTCCATAATTTTACCACTTTTTTTTTTTTTTTTTTTTTTTTTTTTTTTACCACCTACAGGTGGATTCTACAATCATTACTTAACAAGTAGGATTTACCTCTCATCAGTGTATCAACTTTTATTTTTAGTGCTTGATTTAAGCTAATCATTTAAACTTATTTTTTAGTGAATGGGAACAGGTAGGTACCTGAAGTGGACACTTTCCCACTTTAGATAACCATTTTCTGGAGTCTCTCTCCATTCACTGAAGTGATGATTGATTTAAACTAGATGCTAGCTTTAAGGTGGTTGAAGTTAGACAGAACCAGAGAAGTCCTTCAAATTCTTCATCTTGAGTCTTCATCTGTATTTGTAGTGTTTCATAACTGCCACATATGTACTACATAGCAAAGAGTCTAAAACAGATTTTAAAATCATTTTGTTTTTGAGACAGTAATATATATGTATGTATCTATATATACATATATAAAAATATGGTGGCTATTTTTTCATTAAACTTATCTCAAAACTAGAATTACACAGCTACACGCAGAACGTCCACTCGGGCAACATCCTTGTGGAAAGACAAGATGATGTTACGAAACTAACCCATGCTGCAGAGTTTGGAAAAGGACAGGAGCAAAACTCCTTGGATACTTTGAAGATCCTTCAGCACAGTAATAGTTTGGGACTCTTTTATAAGAGGGATTCATCAGCAATGGCTTAAGTTAATACATTGCCTCTGCCTTGCAGATACCTGCTTAGTGTCTCTGTGGGACACGTAGAAAATAAAAAAAAAAATATCTCTGAAGGGATCAGGAGAGCTGCAAGATGATATCTGATGAGTCAGAGGTCTGTTACTTAAAAGGAATCCTGCAGGACTCTTGTTTTCCTGGTCTCCCTTCTCCTCTGGTCTCCATGGGAGACTAATGGACTAACTGGGCTAAAATATTGCTCAAATGAAGCTGCTGCCCTTTCCTAAACTAAAAGGGGTGACTGAGCCACTGTTGTAATTTGGTTATTCAACACAGAAGAAATGAAGAATAAATTAGTTATAAATATGCGTGGGATGGCTTTCTAATGTACAGTCTGCTCAGTGTTGTTTTGCTGAAAAGTGCTCTGCTGAAAGTGGAGGAACTTTGCGAATTAAAGCTGGTGCAAAATACAGAGCTGAGATCTGGGTGATGAAACCTGCAGAGCATTAAGCTTTTCTGATGCATGCGGGAGACTTGCATTACAGCATGTTTGACTTGTTCAAAAGATAGAAGTCATTTTTAAAAATGAGTTTTGTGTTTAGGCTTAGATCTTGAACATCCAGATTTGGTTTTGTCTGTACTGGGGAAGGTTTTGTCTGTTTATCTAAATGTGTGTGGGATGTACCAGATGAGACTATATAGGATGATCATATGAACACAAAGCTGCTTGTACTGCTAACAAAAAATACTCTGGACATTGTCTGCCAGAACTCTTCTTTATTGGGAAAATGAGGGATGGGGGATGTGTCAAGGGATCTGACTTAAATTCAGGTGTCAGTAGAAAAGGATACAGAACAAATCAACAAAATGTGGAGTATCAAATTGCCAGGACCAGACAGTATTCATCCACAAGTTCTAAAGGAATTCAAATAGGAAATAGATACCAGAACAGACAAATTGGAAGAAACAACAGGAGAGAATAGGGTTAGTAAACACAAAGATAAATATGTTACATTGCAAAAGAGTTAAATGTGTTTTCTGTTAACAGAAGTCGTGTTTCACAGATTACTACAGTTCTGTAAAGGAGTTCGTGAGAGATCCTGGTGTTATCAGCTATTTTGATTTGAAAGGCGTTCAACAGGTTCCTTGCCAAAGGCTTCTAGAAAAACTTAGCTGTCATGAGATAAGAAGAAAGAGCCTCTATGGATAAATAATTGACTAGAAGGTAGGAAACAAAGGGCAGGAGTAAATGGGTAGCTTTCATAGTGTAGGGAAGCCAGTGGTGTAGTCTCACAGGATTTGTATGCTGCTTAGGATATCTGTCGTTCAATATATTGTAAGTGACACAGGAAAGTGAAACTGAAAAAAGGTTGAGCTGATAATAGCAATGTGCTAAAACCAAAACAGATGAAGGACCTCCCATTACTGAGTGGCTGGACAGTAAAAGAAATGGCTGGTAAATTGCATGTATATAAGTTATGCGGTAGTGCATGTGGGGGAAAAAGTCCTAATTTTGCATACAAAATCGTGCTGTAAACAATCTCACCACTCAAGAGATTTTGGAATAGTAGCACTGTTCTTGGAAAGTATCAGCTGAATGCTTAGTATCGAGGAAAAGAACAAGCAGAATACCAGTTGTTATTAGGAAAGGAACAGAGAATCGTGTTATGCCACTCTATGATTTTATTATTATGTCATTAGTGTTATAAATATGGTTGAGCTTCATATGGTATTCTCTGTGCACTTCTAGTTGTTCTCTCCCCCCGCCCCCATCTCCAAAGCAGAAAAGACATAAAAAGGGATAGCAAATAAAATCAAATGTATGGAGAGAATTCCACTTGAGGAAGAACAGATTAAGATCCTTAAGCCTACGGGGAAGAAATAATAGAAGTCTGTAAAACTATGAATGGCTCGGAGAAAATGAATAGGCAATGCTTGCTCGCACTTCCTTCTCATGTGGAACTCAGTGATAGCAAGGGGGTCAAGGAAGGAGATAGACAAATTCATGGGATGCAAAAGCCATCAAAGAAACCAACATGCCACCAGCAAGTTGTTGGAGGGTAGGAGAATATACTGAGGAAACACTGCTCTGCAATTGCCCTATTTTTGCGTTCTCCATGCGGCATTTTCTTGTGGCCACTGTGAAGGGTGGAAGGCAGAGCTAACCTGAGCAGTCTCTTGCCTAATCTGGTACAGTTGTTCTTGTGATATAATTTTATGCAAGTGTCAGCGACTAAAGTGCACATGTGTATTGAAAGTCCTTAATTTGTCAGTTTGCAGACTGGAAGGGAATACAGACCTACAGATTTGGGGGCTTGTCAGGAAAGGAAGCTTGAGACCTGTAAAAGTGTAGGAATGTGTAAAAAGGGGCAAAGTCTCATTGGTGTCCTCTTGGTAGCAGAGCTCTTCCATGGTCATCCTGTAGTTGCCTGTTCAGTTGTTTCAAGTGACTGAATTCATTGGATTTTCAGCACTTTCAGCACTTTCAGCACAAATATAGGAACAGAAGGATGTTTGCTAGGTTGGAAAACCTATAATAAATTTTATTTCCTGTTCCTTGAGTATACAAACTCTAAATGGTGAAGTCTGTAGAGGTGTTTGGATATATAAAAATTCACTGGGTTTTCAGCACTTTGATCCCTTCATTATTTGAAAGCTGAGCTAAAAATTTTCCTTTCTCCATGAACTTCACAGAACTACTGCCCCAGCATCTGGATGGCTGGAGGGGTGGAGACTGTGTTACAAGAGGGTCAAAGCCAAAGCTGCTGAGAAATTCACTCAATTTCCGTGTACCAGACTCTAGATGCTTCCTGAGTGGAAATATTGTACTCCTAGTTTTGCAACAGTGACTGTTTCCCAGTTGATGTCGATGGAGCTAGATCATCTCTCTCTCTCTTTCTTTTAGCTTAAGCATGATCTGATTTGTTCAAATAGAAGTTGTGTTATGTGTTTTCCCTACACTTCCACCTGTTTCTCTGAGCAATGTCTGGGATTCGTGAAGGAATCTGAAACCTCTTTAAATGGGACAGTGCATCTGACTCCTTCAAGCTCCTTTCCTGTAAGTTCTTTGTGTAGTCAGAAAAGCGCCAATGGCCTATAGGTAGCACAGAACCTTTAAATAAAAATAAATTTGTTAGACTAAATTATGCTTCAGCTTCTGATGCACCTTTATTTGGAAGGTTAGATGCTTCAAATGTAATGCAATGCACATAGGCTAAAAGTTAAATGATTTGTTTTGATGGCTGAATCTGTTATAATAGCCACAGCCAAGAAATGTGAACTAATCAAGGATTAGATCCAAGAGGTTGTTAGAGCACCGAAGATAAATGACTAGGAGATCTAAGAGAGATTTAAGCTGAAGGAGGCCAGGTACAAGTTAAAATAGCTCATTAAAAACGTCTATGTTAATAGGACATTTCATTGCCTAACTGAAAGTGTATCTTTTATATTTTAGTTAGGGATTAACTCAACTGTTCGTGATTCTGCCCCTGATGTAATAGGGGCTTTTAACAGGTCCTTTTCTGAAGGGAATACCATTTGTGCTTTGTTCACATAATAATATAGGATAATATACGTCCCCATAATCTTGATGTATTGTTAAAAGGCAAAATGTTGAAACTGTGTATGAAAGTACAGGAACAGAAGGATGTTTGCTAGGTTGGAAAACCTGTAATAAATCTTATTTCCTGTTCCTTGTGTATACAAACTCTAAATGGTGACATCTCTAGAGGTTTTTGGATACATAAATACAGCACAGTGTACTGTATTCTCAAGCTGAGAGAAAAAATGATATTCAGAAATGATTTTCAAGGAATGAAATACCTAGACTTTTTCAGTTCTATGGTAAAATATTTCATGTGGTCTCAATTGCAGGACTGTGTGTTAATTTCCAAAATGTGTATAGACATCTTCTAACTCTAACTGCACTGTCCTTACATTATTTTGATTTAGTATCGTTTTTATGCTGTCGTTATAGTGCTGTAGTTTGAGGAAGACACAACAAAACAAACAAATGATTAGTGGAACCAGAAGGTTAAAAAAAAAAAAAAAAAAAAAAAAAAAAGAGAGAGAGAGAGAGAAAAAAAGAAAGAAAGAAAGAAAAAATAAATAAAAAAAAAGAAACTATGTGCCTCTGTGAACAAAACTCCCTTGTCAGTGCTGACCACGCAAAAAGTACTTCCCAAAAAGTAGGAAATACGAGGAGGGAGGAAGGACTATTTGTAATTAGTTAAAAGAATAATATAATTATTATTAGAACAAATTATTATTAGAACAAATAAAAAAAATATTTTGGCAAGTATTCTTGCCGAGGCGTGGATCAGCAGAAAAGGCTGTAAGCAATCACTGTAGGTGCAGCTCCGAGCGTGCTGTGCTGCCCTGATCAAGGGCAGCAGTCAGCGGAGGGCGAAATTTCTTCCCAGCTTGGCGTTTCGGGTTGACGGGCTTCATCGGCCCTTTCCTGCGCCCTGACTACCTGTTCTGCTCCTCAGCCCACCGCCCTCCGAAGGGAGCGGGCAGCCAATTCAAGTTGCGTGGTATTTAAATGTTACCATAGTGATGAGTAGTGGACGCTGCCACCTTTCTCTTTTTAATTAAAGAACAGATGCAGGGAAAGCTGATCTCTCAGTGACCCTCTTTAAGCTGACATCAACACGCTAATTGTTTTCAATTCTTTCCTTTTTTGGGGCAGTCCTAGCGTTGTCCTTCATTGATATCAAGGTCTTGCCTCTGGTTAGGTTAAAGAAGCAGCAACTCTTTTCAGAGCCTGCCTTCGGGGACTGCAAGCTGGGGTGGTTTCTGAGCGACTCAGCTCCGTCTTCTCCATTAAGGACGTGGGTACGAAGGAACGAACGCTCCTGCCTGTGGTGAGAAACTTCTGACTTGCTGATGCTGAAAACAGTCTCAGCAGCAGCGTGAAGCAGGGATTTGTTCAAGGTATCCAGAAAAGTGTATGCTTGTAAAACGTAGGCATAAATACTTCCAACCTCCTGACACCTTGCACCATTTAAATATAGCACAACCATTGCTAAACAAACAAGATGGTTAGAGCTAGGATGAGTTTGACTCGGGAAGAAGGCTTCTGCCTTTTAATCCCAGTTCAGCCATTGACTCACAAAATAGCCTCACCTTTCTCCCGTAGTTTCCTCTTTTCAAAAATAGCATTAGGAATTGCTGCTCACCTGTTGTATGAAATAATTGTGCTTTGTCCAGGTATTTTAATGCATAAACTATTTCATAAGGAAGAACTAGTTACAGCAGTCGGTCTTCATCAACAATTGCAGCCTGTCGATGTCAGGGATTGTTATGGTGTTTCTTTATAGATTGAAATTGTGCATGGTATTCATGTTAATGATAGGCAAAAAACACATTAATGGCTTCTGCTGTACTGTCTGCCCTTTTTGCTTAGCTTCAGGCTAGAGTCAATAGGCAATTTCACTCCAGGAAAACAGTTGCCAAACAAGAAAAGGGATATTATTCATCCAGTACCAGCACAAGTGAAACAAAAATAGTCTCAGGTATCAAGTTCAGACTTAAAGAAAGCACTTGCATCACATAAGTTAACTGGTGATTGCCACTGGATGTCCTCATTGCTGAAGTGAAGAGTTCGGCTGTAAGATCCTAAAGATCATCAGCGACAAGAACCCTTGAAATGCACTAGGCTATTCAGACTGTTTGTACAGCAAGATGGAAGGGTTGATAGTCTTTGTTGCTGTCTCCTTCATCTGTATGCTTGCTTGAGTTGGAGCAAGATCTCATTTTTAGAGATAACCTTACAAGGCAGGAGGTAATTTATGCATATGAAATACGTCATTCTTAACACATTCACAACACTCAAAAAATAATTATTTTGACTGTAGAGCCCACATGAGGCAGGATTTACATTTGGAGTCAGGGATTGTTTTGTATATGGTGCACATTGTTTCTTTTCTTAGCATTTTTCTGCTGAAATGTAAAACAGAATTTTTCACATACTCTGTCAGATCACTCTATCCATCATGTAGGTACTCTTTCTTGGACAGTTGTCAGTATTTGCTGTTTAAGAGGAGGACAAAACCATATAAAATACTACTAAATATTTTGTAGTTCTTGGAAGGAAAGATGGAAATTTTTTTTCTGCTATCATCAAGCTGAATGGAAGCTGAGAAGACTGGCTAACCCTATCATAGTCCACAAATCTACTCTTCTATTACCTATAAAGCAGATGCAGTCCTTTTTTAATACACTAGCAGTGTGGGCTTGGTGAGTATTTAGAGCAATTGCATGTCTACACCCAGATCTTTTTCTGTATGAAATAGTCTTAAAGTACACAACACAGACAAGTCTATGTAAGAGTTCTTTTTACCCAGGTCTATCAGGTCTTAATAAGATAAAAAGACCTCCCTTTACAAATGTTTTATCATTATAGTAACTCTCTTGCCAAGTTCAGACATGAATTTCCATCTTAGATGAAGCAACACAGAAGGGTAAGTAGATAGGATGTGCTTGACCAACCCTTATGGTGAGAATGATCAAGCATTGGAAAAGGTGCACAGAGAGGTTATGGAGTCTCCATCCTTGGGGATATTCAGTAGCTATCTGGAAATAGTCCTGGACAACTTGCTCTAGATGACCTGCCTGAGGAGGGGTTGGACCAGATGTTCTCCAGATCCAGTTCAAACCCCAACTATTCTGTATTCTGTGAAACTATATCCTAACACTCAATAGTGGTCTTGAGCTGCACAGTAAAAGCCCTAGTGAACTTGCCAAGAGTTTGTTGCCTTTCAAGATGTGTGACTGTATTTTGCTGCATTGTGAAGATAAAGTGAAGGTGTGAAATCCATATCTAGATGTCAACATCCCACAAGTAATCTTTTGATGCATTGTGCTCCACTTTAGCTTTTCTGTAGGCATTTGAATTTTCTGTATCAAGTCGGGGAGAACTGACAAGCACAGCCAAAAATCATGTTGGCCTTCTATTCAAGTGAGACACTGTGAGGTTTCCTTTCCCAGCAGAATTTGGAATCTCGTTTATTTGACTGTAGCTGAAAAATGGAAGATTATTCATTTAAACCGAAGCCTTAGTAATAATACTGATGCAGACAGACTTCAATAATTTTAAACAATGGGAGTTTATGACTTTATTTCAGGAACAAAACCACAGAGAGCAGTGCTGTGTGCTGTAATAAACTGCAAAATGTAAGACGCAGCTTAATTTGGTACTGAATGTTTGGTCAATGCATTTTATCTTAATCTGAACTCATCCACACTGAGCCTTTTTTGTAGGATATGTATCTGAAAGGGCAAGACTTCTTGCACCTCTTCTACATAAAGCATCTATGTGCTTTGGGGGCTTTTATTGCAAGTCGTTTGATGTTGGATGCTTGCTGCATTATGACAGTGATTATTCCAATATTTTGGAATGAAAATAATTTGAATAGATTAGTAATTTGACCACCCATTTCCTCAACATTAGGAAGCCAATTTCCCTGTGAAGATTGTCAGCTGCTAAGCCACAATGCTTGAAAATTTCATCCTAAGTTACATATTCAATTTATACATTAATTCCCTTTCCTGCAAACATTATTTGGTATTTCCTTTAGAGTTGACAATATACATGCCAAGGAGATAGGGCCACAGCCTTGTACTAGGGTCCTAGGTTCATTCTTGTGTTTTTTTTAAGGTCATTCCTGTTAAGCATCTGATCTTTGTCAGCTACTGCAAAGGTCCGTAAGTCAGGTTCTTTAATATAATACATCCCTGTGTTCAAAGACCACAGTACCTGTTCAGCACCACTGAAGTACTGCTTCTGGACTTGTTTGCAAATTCTGAAATCTTATCTTTTCCTTGGTTGTAATTCATAAAAAAGATACTTAGCAATCATACAAGGGAGCATATTGGCTGATTTCAGAAGGTCATTTGCCACTTTTTAGTTAATGTAAATGTGACTGTATATTTGTTTAAACAGAAAGATCTTGTGAGCACAATGCACATTTAAAACACTTGAAACTGAATTCAGCTTTATATACTTTTTGTCCTATATAATAAAAAATTCCAAAAAGAGCATGTAGTGCTAAAGCTTTAAATCCATTTTTTTCAGGCAATCAAGTTTCATGCACTGAGCATCAGATTCGGTAGTCAGCTCTTGCCTCCTGCTCACCCGCAGCTACAGCTCAGTTTCGTACATCTAAGGTGCAGTGACCTGTCCTTGATCCGTGGTTTACTGACCAGCTGCATCCAAGGTTTTGAGTCCTGGAGCTGTAAGGAGGACTGTGAACTGCAGCTGAGGATGTAACTTCTCATGGGAGCCTGCTCTCAAATGTCTTAACTCTGAGGTCCTGCGCTGTCATGTGATCCAAAGTAACCAGCCTTGTTCCCTAGCACACGGTCAGCACCAGTGTGCGTGTCTGTCCTGGTAAGCTCATGCTCTAGAAGCCCACCATGTGGTTCAGTGGGAGTTGTGTTTTTGCTTTTCACAATCTAAGATTTCTTTTTTTTAATTGCTGGGCAAGTCAGTCCTCAAATGCATATACAGCTGTTGTATTATTGGCATGTCTTCCTGGAAGTTGTTGGGCACTTTTCAGTTTTGAGAGCTATGTTGGAGTATGGAATTGGGAACTTACCTTTGCTTCATGCCTTTGAAGATATTGGATGTATGTGCAATCAGTCCAACTTGCTTCTGGTGTGTAAAAAGGAATCTGTGAAGAGGAGCAGCGGGAACATGATACATTCGTTCTCTGTCTTAAAGTATTATCCTGCTTGTTGTCAGATGGAAGCAGTACTAGATAGATCTCGTGGCAAAAATAGTTAGGTTGGCATGGTGGAAGGACATTGTGACTTTGAAATAACTACTGGAGATTGACTACATAAGGTTGATTTACTGTTGGATACATATCTAGGAATTTACTGTCATCTCTGTGTTTTGGAAATCAGAATCCTAGGCATTACACAAGTATGCAGTAAAAAGACGGAAACTCATAAAGCTGCAAGGGTCCTTTGGTAAAATGCGTGCGAGTAGCCAAGTGGGACAATAGTAACACTGCTAATTCATTTAATTAATATGTAATTTACTTGGAGTAGTGTTCATTCTAGTCTGTCTTTCTTCGGAAAGATGTTTTCTGCTGTGGCGAAGCTGTGATTCATTTCCATTTCACTACTTTCATTTTCATGGTCTCTTTGTCAATTGTCAGGGCCTATTTGATGATTACAATGGCTAGTAAATGCATTGCTAAATTATGGTTATAAACAACAGTGGGAAAAAAAGACCCATTCATTTAGATTTTTTTTCATTTTTTTGACCCAAGTAAAAGACTGTATTTGGGACTCTAGCAAAAACAGACAATGCTGCTTTTCCCCTATCCTATCGCTGCACTTTCCTTGTTGTTTCTTGTTTCGTGCAGATTTCCATGGGGTAATGTGTATTTATGATATGGCAGTGCTTGGAACATACAGTCTGAAATACAGTATGGACTGGGTATGCTGAAACGGTGTGGATGTAAGGGGGGTACTGGTATTTTGGCGCCTGCTGGACGGAACTGCAAATCCCTAAGTCATCCTATTACTGCTGGTGCTCTTGAGAGGAGGTCCTGTTATGGTAAACAGTAGTACAGCGTGCTTCCAGCTAGGATTAAAAGATGCTAATCAGATAATTTTGAACCCATGTCTGCTTAGCAGTTGAAAGGAAAGATGTCATTCTCTTGACCAGAAATAAGAGCAGAGAAATTATGGAGAAATGTAAGCACTGTCCTTGATGATTTTGTGCTGTGTGTTTGTGTTAGGTTAAACTGCACAGAAGGAAATACAGCTTGAGACTTTCGCCAAGTTGGTGTCAAACCAGGCGCTGCCACAGGCACTTTAGCAAAACTCTCCACAGAGGATGATATTTGCATTCAAGCCTTTATGATTTTTTTCTTGGTTTTGCTTTTGATGTTTTGCTCTTACCCAACAACAGTAAGTATGAAAATAACTCCCCTCAGTCGTGATGTAATTTGAGTCCGCCTCCTTTTGCTGCAGAATTGTGACTCGTTGGGCTTTAAACCATCTTCAGTCCAGAATGTGCTAAAACTTTTTGCCCAACCAGAGATGAAAGTTTAGTTTTGGCACTCAATTAAAACATGGCTTGATCCACTCTAACCCATGAGACTAGTTTGAGCAGTTTAAATGTTACACAGGTAGCTTTCCCAAAGCCACAGCTTTTGCTATTGTAGATAGAATCTGAAAAGGTTTCAGTGCAATTTAATATTTATTCTGCCTGTTTTAGAAGTGTTGTAGTTTGAGAACATATCTCTTTGTGGCAGGACTGATATAGTTTATTCTTTAAAGCAGCACAGTATTGGATAAATTTTAGATGGTATAGTTAAGGAATTGGGTTCCTAAATGAAGTCTCTTGTGCTTTCTATTAAATCCAGTTCTGACTCCCTCAACCAAAATAATTTGCTTATAGAGCCCTACCTGTGTTATCCAGACATTTTTCAGATATTTTATTTCATTTCATACATCTCAAACTAAAAAGGCAACCTTGTCATTGCAATTTTCACACCCTTTCTTTTTCTTTGTTCTATATGTCAGTGAAATCTTATCTCTGCAGTCTTCTGTCATAGGTTAATAGTCTGGAACAAACTTCATTTAAGGCTCTTACATAGGAAAAAAGGGGGAGAGATTATAGAAAAGCAAGTTGGTGGCCACAACTACTGGTTCGTAGATAACATCTCACAGACTGATAGTTGTGAAATATCAACCACAAGTCTGGGAGAGCCGAGAAGAATGGGCCTGAAAAACTTGCCTCAGTTCAGGTGCCCAGCTGAACCTAGTTTCACATCACAAAGCTCAAGTCCAGGGCTTTGTACTGGCAAAAGTGGAAGTTGTTCAGGTTTTGTATTGCTTTTTCTTTGTTTTAATTTAAGGATGAGACAAAATCACAAAGGTCAGGCTACATTTTAAATTTATTCAGTATTTTTGTTGTTGTACATATACATGTGCAGAAGTATAATAGGTTCCTTGAAGACCTTTAAAATAAAGCTTTCTTATTTCAGAATTTTGTAAAAAGAACTGTACTTGTTTTTCTTCAGTACATCCTTCATTGTCAGATCCAGAAACGTCTTTTAAACAAGGAACTATCATGTTTACATGTTCCTCTATTTATCCCCTTTCCAACTGCAGCATATGTTTAATTTCTGTTTAAAGTGACTCAGAACAGTTTTTTTAAAAGCAAAATGTTATTTTTGTACAGAAAGGTAAAAAATCAAGCAGACAAAAACATTAAGGCAAAAAGGGAAAATTTGGGATAAATCCCTTTCAACCTAGCATCTCTGTTCTTTGCAGAGAAGCAGAGAGCCCCTTAGTAGCATTTTTCTCCATCCTCTTCTAATATCTGCTTGACTGCCCTTTCTCTTAAAGCTGTGGACTTTTAATATCCCCTTTGATCCTGTGTTCAGTCTTGGAAAGAATAAACTTTGCGAGCTTAGATTCAGACAGGTGAGTAGGCATTTTCCAATTAATAATTTTTCTGTTGTTTCCTCCCAGGACACTCTTACTGGTTTTAACAAATAATCTTTACTATCGCTTCATTTCTTGTATTTTCCCCTGGTTTAACTGTTTGCAGTTAGGCAGCATAACAATAAATGGTGACACTGTGATCTACATAAGTTCATAAAAGGTAACACAAATTTTCTCCTTTTTAATAAAATGCATTGCAGACCACAGACTCAAAACACCTGGACTCCTTGGAGACACATGTTCATCCCTTGATAGAAGAGCTTGATCCTTAAATTTTTCTGGTTCTAAAAAAAATTAACTGAAGTTGATATTCAGACTTCGCTTGGATAAGACTTTATAAAACAGAGCCTCCCAACTGTTCACAACAGTAGAGTGGATGTGATACAATTTAGCAATGAAATCAGGTATATTCCACTGGTGACACCACTGACTACTTGAAATATTGGCCAAGATTTCCTAATGTACAGAGAAGATTTCAGGGCCCTCTTGTAGGTATGAAGGCTAAGTTTTTGATCTGCCCTTCATCTGCCGATACCTGTAATCATTCTCTTGTTTGGCCCCACAGCTGGCATTTGCTCAGGAGCTAGGGTGGTGTCGTGGTTGAAGAACAGTGGCCTGTGGTAGAGCCTGTGCGAGAAGCAGTAACGCAGGACTTCATACCAGCAGGCTCCATGGGAGAGAACAGCATAAGAAGGCAGAAGATTGACTTTTCATGGGATATTTCTCATATTTTCTTTATAAGGGTGGTCACAGTCTTTATAAAACATTGAGTCTCCAATGCAAGAGATGTTGAGAAATTCGCCTTTCATGTGTGTGCTTTTTGTGCTGCTTAGCCTCTCCTCCTCTCTCTCCAAATATTTCTGACCCTTCTCTCTTTTGAAGCCCCGCGACAGCGCAGAATCAAAGGCCGGTGTGGGCTCATGTGGCCACTGCCGCTGCGAACCGAGGCGCACAGGTCAGCAGCTTTGCGCGAGGGGCTGTGGGGAAGCAGCCGCTGGGGAAAGAGTCCACAGCTCTGCTGAGGGTACATGTGCTTTATTTGTCTTTTGACTGTGCTGCTCTTATTTTATCTGTGGTTCTTCTCTTCCTCTGCACCCCCCCCTATTTCTTATTTGTAGTGATTGTAAAGAACATTCAGTAATTCATAGGAGATCTCAGTAGTTTGTAGTAGATGTTTAATTTTTATTATTTTTCTTTTTTGCATTATGTGACCAAATCAGAAACTCAGAGGAAAATGGCAGTTTTTGCAAAGTTCGAGGTCAGTCAAAAATCAGTCCATGTTAAGCAGGAACCTAGGACCTTTGACAACCAGCTGATGGAGGTAGCTCAAGCTTGCAATTATAACACTTAACAGTGTGAGTAAGTGGGCTTCTTCAACATAAGAACAGAAAATATAAAACCGCAAGATGGCCTCAACCTTTGACAAACAAGCCTTTTTTTTTGTTAAACACAAGTCTACATGAATTGTGTGGGAATGTAAGGAGGAGATGGGAGATTGTTAGTGTGCATTGGGGAAGAAGATTGTAAGTTCTGGTAACAGAGAATTTCCTGCCAGCGTTGTGCACGAACAGGGAAACTGAGATAGACACAATCTGGAAAGATGATGTGCCGATAGTGTTGTTGCTCATATTTTTGGAGGAATTGTCCATTGTCTCCTCGCATGGGTTATTATTTGTTTTCAGCAATTATAGTATCCCCAGTGAAATTTCAGGAATGTAATTTAGGTTTATAGGAGCTACAAAAAAAATATTAATGAAGTTGACAAACACTTGTTGTTGTAAGACTGTAAAGTGCTGAATATCTGCCTTAGGCAGATTTATTGGCTTATTTAAACTTACTGTTCCCTAGGCATCTGCTTTGGTCGCTGTTGTAGAGCAGGTTCTGGGCAAGATGGACCTTTGATCTGAGCTTGTACAGCCATTCTTGTGTATTTAACGTTCTTATGTTGAATGATACGAGAGAAAAATCCTGGTCTACCCATTTGAAAAAATGGGAATCTGATAGCCTTTTATTCAAATAGTCTTAAACTCCAGAGCAATGGAGCAAAGACTTGGAATTTCCCCATAGGTAGTCTCTGAGTGAGGGATGTACCTTTCTCGTGCCCTTGATTATGTGCCCATATATGTCTAAATTGTATACTTTTGAAAAATCTGAAATTGCATATGCAATGTAGAGGCTTGGATTTTCACGACCAGGTTCTCCAAAATCTCTGTTGAGAGTAAGCTGAAGGTTCCCATTGCCCTTAGTGCTAAGTGGGCTACGCGCAGACTGTCCTCACAATTTGGTGATCCTAGTTCATCGCTTACATGAGACTGCTTTACACGTGCTACCCACACACGGAGATATTCATAGAGCAGGGCTGGAGGTGCCGGGCAGAACATCTTATCTCTAGGCTACTGCCGAAAAAATACTGGACCTGAAACGAGCAGCTTAATTTCTTCTTTTCAATGACATCCCATATCTCAGGCAGTAAGGATGCACAAGGAGACTAGGACTGAAGTGAAAGATAGTGGAGAAAAGGTAGAATTAGGTAAAGCAGGAAGGGCTGAGGGAAAAAGGCAGAACAAGCACGCTGTTACCTTGAAGGGAAGCCGCTTTTGCTACCATCAAATACCTCTGGAATTCAGGTAGATTTACTGTGCAGGTAATGGTACACAAATGAAAGTGCAGGTAGCAATTTATTTTTGCTCTTGATTACTCCTGTTAGTAGAAGAGCACAGGTACGGAGATGGACCCAGAGGTTCAAAGCCAGATGACAAATATGTTGTTGTCAGTGTGATAAATATGGTGAAACTGTTGTTTTCTCTGTTTGCCCTCTTGAAAAGCATAGGAAATTATGTGCACAAAAGCTGTTTTAAAGTAACATTACTTGCCAAGTCAAACACTCTAATTACATTGCTCGATACTGTGTTGTTTGGGTAGTTTCATTTCAGGATTTTTCTGTCTACACATACGATACAGTCTGCAATTGTATGATCATGTATAATTTTTTTTCTGCACAGAGCCTCGTTCAGCACACGGGATGAAGATGGTCAGTTAATGAGCAACTGTGCAATGTTGCATTATTCCTTACTGTACAGTGTGTAGCACCATACTATTTGCTGCTCACCTGTCATTCTTGCCCTGAAGAGAGAATTATTTATTTTCTCCTAGCATTTTGTATGGCTCTGTTCGAGAGAATATCTGAGTACACCCCAAACTTCTAATTTATGTACACAATAGGTATGCTGGAAAGCTGAGGAGGGGGCATATCTCCACTTTACAGAAATGAGGGAGCAGAGTTTTTACTGATGTGGCAATTTAAGAGACAAAAAACAAATTTGCTTGTTTGTTTTCAACAGTAAACCTTATAGAGCACTTCTGTCTTCAGAGTAAGGCATCAAATGCCTTCGGTGGTGGCTGCCCATGGTCAGTAGTTCTGCATTTCAGTTTCAAGTCGCGCACCCTGAAAATGAGGAATGTCGAATTAGGGGTACCATGAAAGTTTTGTTTATGTGGCTGGCTGCCCCCAGGCTGTGGCATCTGTCTGTCTGTCCACTCATGAGTGCCCATCCCTCCATCCCTGCCCTCATTCGCTACAGGCCTCCAAAATCTGCAACAAATGAAGCAAACCCCCCAAACTGCATCCTCACTAGCAAGCCATACCTAATTCATTGCAGGAGAACATTTGTTGAACTGGCACAAATATCCTGGGGGAAAAAAATCTGTGACCGTGTAACTGTTGTATCCTAATTCATCTACTTAATGGGGCCAAATAAAGGTTGTATAGGCAGCTATACTTCAGGCATGTCCTAACTTTTGAGCATTAGGTTTTCAAGACTTCATAGCATTGTTAATGTATATTTTGCATGCATATTTGCTCTTTTTAGACTTGGCATGGTATATAAAACAAAACTTTCTTCTCCATTTCAGCCTCTTCTTCCCTTCTCTTGTCTCCCCCACCGGGAGTGGGTGATTCTATTTTATTTCTTTGCTACCTTTTACAGCTCTGGTTCAGATATTTCAATGTCCTGTAATTTATTCTCTCTCTAAATGTCAATTTCCTTGCTTCTGATGATTTGCTTTCAGATATAATGCCTAAAGCAGGCTGTCAGCCATTCGGAAAGTATATGATTCTTCTCTCTCAATATTGCACAGGCCAAGTCTGGCTGGAAGGACAGGGGGAAACTAAATTGTTCTCATAAAAAAGAAAACATAGTGCTAATATATCTTTATACTTATGTTCAGGTATCCCCTTTGTGTTATTAAGGGGACTCATGATCTCATATGTTTTCTCTACAGGGGATCACATTAATTTATATTTATAAGGTCTCCCATAATAGGTGCTTTGTAGAAACATAAAAGTGATTCCAAAAGTTCTTTGGATGCTATCAAACCAGAAATGAGCACTGCATTGTATTATCCGGCAGCAAAAAAGAGCTCTTGAGGAGTCTCAAAACAGACGGATAAAGAAGTATTTATTAACTAATGGCTGATCCTACCATCCTTGGGGAGCTCCAGTGATACCAGGGCATGGGAGCACTGAAATGAAACATCGGTGTGGGAGCTGGACTCTCCCTCTTGGTCTGAACTTTTAGGATCAGGGTCTCATTGTGGAAGTGCAAAGGGACTTAATTAAAAAAAAAAAAAAAAAAAGAGAGAGAGAGAAAGAGAAACTGAGACTCCAAGACATCAGCTAAATACAGGAGCCTAACAGTATCTAAGCCTTCAGATACCACTGGTTTGCTGCACCACAACAGGTTGCTAGGCTGAGCTGGTGCCTAACGAAGGCGATTGCTGCTGTGTGTCTGGCTATGGCAGCCTGTCCCAGCTTCGACGTGAAACGTCCTGTGGTGGCAGCAGTTTAAGCTGTTTTGTTACCTTTCAGTAGGAGACGGTTGCAAGTCGTGTTGCTTTAGCTTGGCTTGTACCCAGGAGCACTTAGAAGTTTGACTGCAGTTTAACATCTTGGAAATCATGATAAATTTATAATTTAGCAGATACTTTTCTTCGTTTATCACTGCATATTGTGCTTGTGTAATTTTAAAGGTGCCTTGGTGACCCATATTAAACTAATATTGTGGATATAGACAGTCAAAAAAATCCACGAGTCATTTTGTCTATTTATCTATCTGTCTGGTTGGTGCTTGACATTTGTAGATTTTGCTGACTGTGTTTTAAGTAAAACAATGCTTCCATATTTTTTTCATAAAGGACGTGTCAAAAAGGTGCCTGAACCCTGTAATAATAAAGGAGTAAGTGGAGGCTCTTCAGGCTGGATTTAATCCAAACTTCAAAGGGCAATAAAAATTCTGATTCCATTTCAGTGGTTTCCAAGGTGTGTCTAAATGGATTGTTATGAACAATTTAAAGGAAATATAATCCGGTCCCTGTTATCCTGCATGGCATGTTTCTACCTCTGGAACAGGCAACACTTTTAAGTGTTACTGGTTGTTTACCTGTTTAGGCTCCTGCAAATATTTATCCATGAATAAACCTCCCTCTCACTTCAAACATACAGAGAAAGTGCCTTCTTCTCAGGTATATGCATCACTCTTGCTTTCGTAGGAGTGATCCCTACTGGGAACTAAACGACTGGTGCGTAGTGGTTGTATCAAACAACCTTGGTCCCAGGGCATGCTAAACAGCACTGGCTCCAACTGTACTGTAGATCAACAGGGTGCTCATACATGTCTTGCCTGGTAGAAGAGAAGCCAGAGTTCACCCCTTCTCGTGGTGGCCACTGAGAAGGCAGAAATGCTCCTGCAGCTCTTCTGCATTGGTGCTGGCTGCTGCAACGCGTGGGCAGCTGCGGCATGGTATAGAACTCACCCCTGCTCTGCCTTGCGTTGCATCTCTGGTGGACTGCGACTCGGCTGGAGTCTGGAGATGAGGTTTACCTTAGAGAGGTCCTCAAGAGCTAGGAAAGGCTTTTTTAAAAGTCTGCCTCCAGGTTTTGCTTAAAAAGAGACGAAGCACTCACCCTGCCTTCTGGCAGTCTGTGAGCAGCAGCCAGGGCAGGGCAGGAAGGAGAGCGAAGTGAGCAAGCTCCTCTGCTGCTCAGCCCTGGCCTCTCAAAGACACGTTGAGCAGATGAGCACCCAACCGACAGTCCATGGGTAGCTATAGGATACAAGCTGTAAAGGACTGAGGGATTCTTTCAGCAATGCTCTAATTAGCCCACATATGTGCAGCTACAGAAGGCCATGTAAAATTTTGGCCTAACGATCATCCATGCCTGTGTCTTCACATTATGCATTCGTTCGAGCAGCTGGTTCTGTTGCTAAGCTAATAATGTACACTTCACATAGTTAAAAAAAAAAAAAAAAAAAAAGATAAAGGGGGCTCTCCTGCCAGAAGCCAAAGCTGGACTTCTCACGCCTGCCTCCTCCCCTTTGGGAAGTGCTGTCATAGAGTGAAAGGAGCAGTTCCCTCCAAAACAACATCATTTAAATTTGCAAACCAAACGCAGTTACAACCTTGATGAGGGGCTATGTACTGTGTTTAGTTCATATGTAAATGGTTTTAATTGATTGCATCTTTTTTAAAAATGCTTTTGATTGGAATATGACTGGTTCACATTAGCTTACGATTGTAAAATAAATACTATCCAATTCAGTAGGTACCACAGTTTCGAGTGGAACTCCTTTAGCCCGCCCAGTAGTGGGGTTTTCCAGGATAAGCCATTTTGGCTTGTCAAGCCATAACTAGGAGGCCATCGCCTGGAAGGGTTCAGGAACGTTCAGGGTTGAGAGTATGCACGGCACCAGCAGTTGCTAATCAAGTAAGCACCTCTTATCTGTGGTGTCAGCTTATCAAGATCACTACTATGGACAAGCAGGGCTAGACTGAGCTGTAATGCATAGCTCCATGTAAAACAACTGGTTGCATATTTCTAGTTAAGTATTTTCAAATTCCTCTTGTAATATTTTAGATCAGCATCCAAAAAAAGGGTGCGTTTATAGGGGGCTCATAATCACGCAGTTTCTCCATTTTCGTTCCTTTTTTGTATTTTGAATCATCAGATGGGGCATTAGCTGCAAAAGTTTCTTCTAGGACCCAGATTGTCTTAATGGAGGAGAACAGGTCTTTGCTGCAAGTACCTCAGATTTAGTAACAGCTTAGATCACAAAGAGTAGTGGTGAGTAATTATGATTTTACCATGTGTTTTGGGGGTACAGAAGAGATTTTAAAGGCAACTTACCCACTAGGTAGTGAACAAAAGCCCTTAATGTGGCTTGAAATAAGACCTAATAAGACCTCTGGAAATGAAGCTTCAAAAGAGCACAGTAGGTATGGTCCATCTCATGAAGATATTGCCACATTTTTTTATTATGAAGAGCCTCTTTCTGGCCTTTAAATTTGTTTCTACATTTTGGCATCAGCTGCTGTTAGTAGGCAGCAACCTTTGCCTGTCAGCCCCTACATGACTCTTGCATGTACAATCGGATAGTTAAGTTTTACTCTGTCAAATAAGAATGCACTAACGGTACTGACTCACTCGTTTCTGAGTCCGTGTACAATCAAAATGTGGGGAGCAAATCTGGAAGTAACTTAGTGGTATTAAAAAATTGGCTGTCTTCTCCATGTGTCTGGAACCCGTGAGTCAGTACTCCAACACGTACGTTTTTGCTGTTTAAATATAATATGCTATGGTTATTTTTTTTATATATTAACAATATGGTTCATCATTCTGTCGAACTTTTCATCTGCAGCTCTCATGTCGGTTTACCAGTTGGGTGAGTAACTTGTTCTTGATAAATCCCAAGGTTCTCATATATTAATGCGCTGTTGGTTTCAGCCTGGATTTTGCATTTTGTCTCTGATTCAGATGAACATTCATCCCGAGGAAGGTTCTTAAAATTAGGAAACCCCAGAAGTACGTGCTGAAAGTATGCTGGAATTAAGCACTTGTTTGTTTTCCTTGTGAGTGAAAGCAGAATTTGGTCCAGGGCATCACACCAGGTTCTTGGGGTGGTTGTTCCAGGGAGCATTAGCATTGCCATTGGGTTTGAAATACATCCGGTCCCGGTGGGAAAAGCCAGCTGTGCAGTTGCAGGCCTCTCTCTGCAGCCCTCCGCTGTCCCGCTGGGCTGGAGGCTGTGGCTGCAGCTCTGGGCGCTCGCCGCACGCTGATGCTCGTGGGGAGAGCCAGCCCTAACCCACGAGCATCTCTTGCTGCCGGCGCAGCTCGGGCTCTCTTCTGGCGGGGCGAGAGGCGCAGAGGCGGCAGCAGCCCTAATGGTAGGGAATGGAAAGAAAGCAGAAGCTTGGTCTCGTTTTAGGACGTGGGCTCTGAGATTATTGCCTAACGATGAGTTTAATGGCGTTTGACTGTCTGCAGGTTAGGTTGCTGTGCTCCCTGGTGTCAGGCAGGGGCTTCAAGGTTTCTGATAAACCCAAAAAAGACGTGCACGCTTTGGAGGTGCACGAGTGAGGTGGTGCAAATGTCAGGTTGAGTCCTGGTTATAAACAGTCTTTCTAAACAGCAGCACGTTTTCATTCAGATCCTTCCAGGCTGTGAAGAATACTGCATCTGCAACTCAGATTTAAAATAACACCCTGGCAGTGAGCGCCCCGTATGTAGTGCAGCGCTCTCGCTCCGGCTCTCCCTCGTCCTCGTCTGCTAGGAGGAGCACGACTGCGGAGGCGCGTCCGCAGGAGCAGCAGCAGTTGGTTTGCTGGTGGTGCTGCCGCTGTTGTTTGCAGCGGAGGCAGTCAGAGCTTTCCGAGCAAAACTAAATCGTGCCTGTGAGCTTATGCTCAAACTGTGAGTTTTGCAGCGGTGCTAATGGCGAAGAGCGCGATGAGGAAGGACAGCTCCTGTTTTATTGTTTGTCTCCCTTTCGCACTCAACTGTGTGCCCAGCCGTGCGTGTGCAGGTTATAACGTAGCCTAGTTAATCTTCCGCTTGGTCTCCGCGTCTTTTTCTGTGTATACCCAAGTAGCAAGGACTTGAGCAGTTACCCTCTCGAGCAGCACTTACTGTTCCTAGCCGGGATTTTTGTAGTTTTTTAGGCCTTTTGTTGTCGTTGCCGTTGTTTTCCTTTTTTGATCTGAACTAAGTTCGAACAACTGCAGCGGTGGGAAAACCTCGCCTGCGTTGATTCTTTTTTTTTTTTATTTTATTTTATTTTTTTTTTTTTTTTGCTGCCGGGCGCTGGCAGACCGGGTAAAGAATAGACTTTGTCGCGCGCGGGTACGGTGCGTGCGAACGGCGCTGGCGGCTTTGCCCCGTTGGTCGGGCGGGAGCGGGGAGCGGGGAGCGGGAGCCGGAGGAGGGGGCGCGCGGGAGGGAGGGCGGCCCGAGCGGCGCGGGGGCGCCGGGCGTTGTCTCGCGCTGACCTCCGTGCGGGCCGGCCGGGGACCCGCTAAAAAAGGGCGCCGCGCCGCGCCGAGCCTTCCAAGTACGCCCTGCAACAAAGGGCCCCCGAAACGGGTTTTGAAGTTATTTTTAATTGAGTCGAACTAATTTAATAAAGGTCCTAAAGAAGGAAGGAGGGGGAGGGAGGTGGGGGAAGGAGGGAGGGAAGGGGAGGGGGGAGAGAAAAAAAAAAAAATAAAGGAATGTGATTGTTTTATGATTCCTCACAGATGGAGTGGACATTTATAGCATACTTCTTCTTTAGTCTTTGAGAGAACAGTAGCCCCATTTACAGCTACTGTTAGCAATTTAAAACTGCTCCAAAATGAAGTCTTTCAAGAAGTTGACAGCTTATAAATAAATCTGTCTGATAAAATTGAACATAAACTGCATCTGTGGTTAGTTTGCCAAAATTAATTCTACATTTAATTAGAGATAGCAGTCAAACATATTTAATAAAAAACAGTCTTGGAGAGTAAATCAAATGAAGTCAGATTTTAGCAGACGCTTTGCTTCCCCCCCCTCCCTTTTTCTTTTCTTTTCTCTTCTCCCCCCCATCCCCAAAAGAGCGATGAAATAACCTCACCTCCGTGATCCTCAGAGGTTTGGAAGAGCAGGCTGAGCAGCGGTCACTGAAGACCCGGCTCGCGCTGGCAGGAGACCACTATTGTGCTGCAATTTTGGTTGACTCTGTAATTAGGATTTTCAGCAATGCCCACTGCGTTGGCTGTGAATGTTAAGGTGAATTAATATGCTAATGATTAACCCAGCTGCAAAATTTGGGGTTGGTCTAGGTTTAAGTTCTCGGCAGCCCCAAGTTCAGAAGGGTTCGCACAGGGAGGTGGGAAGTTGGGCTCCGCAGTGGTTATTATTTGTGAGCGTTGTGTGCAAATTTCAAATCAAGGAGCCAGTTCCCCACACGCAAAATTTATATCTACTACTTCACTTTCTTTTTCACGTGCAGCTCATTCCTGTCTCCAAAAATACGATTAGATGGAATCCTGAGCCGACGTAGAGGGGTGCAGCTCCCTCCGCATTGATGGCGCCTGGCTCTCGGCAACAGTTTAAAAAACACGAGATAATAAAAAAAATCAGTGTCCCAGGTCACCAAATAAAGTCAGATAAGCTGTATTAAAAATATTCAATCCATTGTATTTTAAAATGAAGCAGAACGTTTTTCTTTTAGAATTCTCCCTCCCGATGCAGCCGTATCTCTACCACCGAAAACAAACTTTATTTAAAGCTCAGACCTTATTTAAGCCCACACTGTAAAGACATTTGAGACTTGTTAAGGTTACTAGAGAAATCCTGTCTGCTTGGGCTTTTTTATGACACCGAGAACTACATGATTTTTGGGCACAGGGTTTAATGCATGAGCTGATAATAGACTACCCTTCTTTCAAGAGTTTAGATTGCTTTCGTATATTTTGCATCCCAAAATAAATATTACAGAAACACACCATTTCCCATGTGAGAGATATTGATTAACCATAACTGCAACAATCTTTCTTTTTTTTTAATCTAGTCATTATTTTCTGAACATTTTTAAGTTTGTAGAAAGAAAAAAAGAGCACGTACAGGAAACACGGATAGGTAGCAGGGTTAGACATTCCTGGAGGTCATGATTAAAACCTTATTTAGTTAACCCTGTTAAAGCTCTACAGTTACCAAAACCAAAAAGACCCTACTATACATAGGACCCCCTGCCTGAGAAAAATGGAAGATTTTGTGTGCGCTTTTTGTTGCACTCTGTTGTGGTAGCACAGTAGCTTGCAGATTGAAATAAATATTTTTTCTTGCTTTGAGCTTTGCTTTCTTTTTCATGCTTAAATTATGACTGGAAATGTTGTTCAGAAGGGACTTTTTTAAAATCCATCTTACGTAGATATCTCGATTCCTCTTAGAGAGCTTGCAACTTGCAAGTCTAACAAATCACAGCACACCCCGTGCCTTAAAATAAACCGTAGCTTGTGTTGACTTTAACTTTCCAGGAATTGTGGCTGAAATTTCCAGAGTCAGCCAGGGAATTTGAAGTCACAGCCCCTCTTTAAATTAAATGAGAATTTAAATATAAAATTCCCAGGCAGCTCTGAAAAACTCAGCTTTTCATATTCAAGCAGTGAAGGATGATTTTCTTCTTTCCAGAATGCTTCTTATGAGCTATGTCTTGAGTCCTAGGAACTTGTATGTTAAGCTTAGATTGATATATTAAAATATTTTATATACATATATACATATATATATAGAGAGAAAGAGAAAGATGTAAATGATTCTATTATCATCCATTTATGGCATGTGTGTAGTTGTTTTAGATAGCGCTTCTTGAATGAGACGGCGGACTTGGGCAAGACTTCATGTGGTTAATTATGCCGAAACAAAGGTGCTTTGCTGAATCAGGAGCGTTAGCACTACTGGTTTGCAAGCGTTATCCTTACAGAAGTTTTCGGAATTGTGACATGCAGATGCCCATTACCTGCAACACACACACAAATGCAAATCTTTTTAAAAACCACTGATTCTCCAAATTCTAAAATATTTCTATGAGTATGGCCTAGTGGTGATATGTATCATTCTTCTCTTTAGCCTTCATAATTACTTATTCAAATATTTCCTACTTACCCACAGTTTAAAGTTTTCAAAGGCTTATCTTTTTAATGTAATGTTCAAAAGTGCTATGTGAAGGTCATTAAGACTTAAAATTGCTGTTTTGAAGCTAAGCTAGAGATTTTACTCTTCACTTAATGCAGAGTTAAGGTTTGAATTTGGAAGAAAAAAATATCACTTACATAAAGATGTCTTTAAAAGTAGAGCACCTCCTTACAGAAATTAGCTCTTTCTTTTAATTGCATATCAGTGCTTGAATCTGATGTGGATTTTTGAAGTAATAGGAGGCTTTGATGTTTTATTAAATATTTTTTAAAAGGTGGGACTTTCTGAGAATTAAACGTGCATATTGTATTTTGTGTACCGGGAACATGATGATTTCTTCCCAGTTACCACTACTCCAAGTAATCTGAGACTATTTTTTCAATATTTATATTTTAGTTTTAACACTTGATGAATAATAGGTAAGTTTTCCTGAAGGGTTAGTTTAATGCAAGTAAAAGGTAAGGAGATTCTTTATGTAAAAGAAAACAGGGAAACTGTTCCACTTGTTCCCCCCAGAGTGTGAAAGTCCATCCTGCAGTGAAGAACACTTTCTTGCAAGTTTAGACAGAGGGGAAAATCTCGACGTTTTGGTGATTCCTTAGCAAAGGAGTATCCAAAAGAATCTCTCAGAGTCTCGACGTGTTCTGATCTGATGCTGTGAGACTATAACTGATAATTTCGGGAGGTGTTTTTAACAAATATCTAGTACCTGCTGATTGCATACGGAGTGGAAATAATGCACAAAGGTCATTTAGAAGAATGTATCGGTCACGCTTGCAGTTGGGAGAACAGGGCTGAGAATCGTGAGCGATGGCTCTCAAAGCTCTGCACTGATTTTGTGACTCCCTTGGGGGAAGTGCCAGATTGCTCAGTCTCCTTACTCTGCCTCATTCTCTCTGTTTATCAGGTGGGACTAGCTGCCTCGTACCTGAAAAGTAGTGGCATATTTGCTGGTGTTTTTCTCTTAGTGCTGTGGGCAAAAAGAGGAAGAGGCTCCTCATTGCAGTGTTTGGGATGGGTACTGTTTGGAGTGGCAGGAAGAACCCATCTGAAGACCGGGATTCATATTTTGAATGAATCTTAGGGTTAAGGGTGTCAGCGTTTCTCAAACACCTGTGTGGAGGGGACTGTCACACTGAGAAATAGAACTGCAAGTGTATGAGACTGTCCATTAAATCACTCCCCACGTAGAGACAGTTGTGATGAAGGCAAAGTAGGTTGATGCAAGAAGCAAACTGAATGTGAATGAAAGCTGGGGGCACTATTGCTTTATCTGGAGCCCAGGTTGGATATTTTGATAATAGTCTAAGTGAAGGTGAAATTGTTTTAAGGGAAGATAATATTGAACTTGAAAACAAGGGTCTCTGATCTGCTGAGCTTTTAAATGAGCTGCAGTTCCAGAAAGTAGACCGGCAGGTGCAGCACAACTTGAACCTAATTGCTGTTTTACTATCTCCAGAAAACTTGCTTTGCGTATTTGGCCTTCCTTCCTGATTGATACAATCTAGAAAGTTATCAGAAGGGTAAAGGGAAGGCTTTTGAAAAAAAAGAAGGAAAACATGGTCTTAGACTGTTTTAGCCACCACACCAACCCTTGTCACATGGCAAGCACCTCTAATATACCTTTTTTTTTTTTTTTAAAAAAAAAAAAGGATTGAGTGATTTGAGTGAAGGTGCTCAAAGAGCATCAGCAAAAGGAATGAGTCAGATCAGTTTGCTCTTCCCATGAGACGATAAGGGCTTTCATGAACAGAAAGGAATTAACAGGAGCAGGTGGAATAAAGTAAGAGAGATCTGTGCATGTGCAGCTTATGCTATTTTTTTTTATCCTTCGCTCTACCTTGTACTTTGCAGAAAGAAATTCCTTTGCATGGGGGATGGCGTGAGGTTTTGTTTTTGTTTTTTACTCTCTTTAACTACCTCATTGGTCAGAGTTCCTCAGGCTGAGAGAACCTGCAGGCATCAAAATGAGATGGGCTTGTCATATAAACACGGCTGGGGAAGAGCAGAGTGATGCCCAGAGACTCAATCCAATATATAGTGAAATGCAGTTTGTACCACTTGGAGAATGAGGAAGGCCAATTTGTTTCCCAACGCGTATATTCAGGTGTAATTAAAGAAGCACAAAGCACAGCTTGCTGCTGAGGAATTTGAGTCCATTTCTAATGTAGAGATTTTTTTCTCCAAGTCATCTCTGAGACTTACAAAAGATGATTCAAAATGGGGAGGAAAAAAGTCGTGAAAGCTTCACAGCTTTTTGTACAAAATTTCCAATCACATTTAGAATTGTTGGAACATTTTGGTTCCTGTCCATGGAATATGTAAAAAGAAGTAAAACATCAGTCTATGTTTAAAGGAATACCGTGTTCATCATCTCTAGTGGTTGTTGTGTAGCTGGCATGAAAGAGGGAAAAAAGCAATGACTGTGGAGTTTTGCATACTGCATCTTATCATCTGTATAGACCAGTCACTAGTGACAAGTATTTGCAAGATATTGTTGCTAATGTTTCAAATCAGACAAGACTGTATTATAGAAATTATCTAAGAGGACAGTTTTAAATCTGAGTGAAGTCAAAGGCTTGGTTTAAATAAGGGGTCAATACTGCTTCAAAGGTGGAACTGATTTGGAGCTGAAAAGGGCAGAATTTTTTACTCTAACTGAAAGTCTTCAGGACTACCCATTCAGTTCTGCAGTTTTGGGATGAGCATTTATGAGGGGAAAATTCTTTCTGCACCTATACCAGTGCTGGAAAAAAGAACTTATTTTGACCTTGGATATAATCTGCATTCAGTATAGTAGCAAAAAGCTTGTATCTTGGGCCGTTAGCATAAACTCTCTTTAATTCTATGAAGTCTAAATTGTGAATTCTGACTTTAGCTGGCTGTCTGGCTCTGACTTGTCCTGTCTCTGCTAGCAAGATGATAGTTTTCAACAGCTTCATTCCAAAAAACTGCCAGGCACCATTTCACTTAAAATGTCCAGTACACCACTGGGCTTGATTTTTCCATGGAGTTGTAAGAGATGCCTCTGAAAATCAAACCAACCAGCAGCCACTTCTCATCAAGCACATATTTAGTGTGTAAGGCAGCTTAGCTTGCCTTGTTTTCAGCTAGGAATAGGAGAAACTGAGCCTTAAGGGGGAGTAAGTATCAGTCCTAGTCTGAGTATCTATAGTTAAAATGAGTGTTCCTTCATCCTCCGCATCCTTTTCTGGCTAGTGCCATGAGAAAAAAAAGGGTTAGGTTATCATGGAAAACTTCCCTGTGGTATTGTCCATTGGTTCACAAGGGAAAATACCAAAGAACCAAAAAAAAAAAAAAAGAAAAAAAAAGAAAAAAAAAGAGAGAGAGAGAGAGAGAGACAAAAAGACTCCATCTCTCCAGAAGCCTGTTTCTCAGGCTTTCTCCGAAGTCTTTTTTGAAGATTCAGAAGATTTATATAGTTATATAATTTGACTAAAGTTCATCTAAGAATCCACATTTTGGGCTTCCTTCTTTGAACTGGTGAGAGCCTTCTGAGGATTGCTCATCGCACCTGGAAACCAGACAAATTTCCCTGCTCTGAGCTGGAAACTCCTATACTTTTGGCTTCTCTCCTGTTCTGCATTTAATTATTTTGAATTCCAGCACACCAAGCCAAGTTTAACTGCTACTTATACTTATGCAAGTATTCGGCATTCGCCTGCTCCAGCTCTGCCTAGCCTCCTGTGATCCGCAAGCGAGCAGCAGCGTTGTGACAGGAAAGGAGGTTTGTTAAATTAAGAGCCTCTTCGTCCCAAAGGAGAAGGGTTACTCACTCTTCCATAGATGAAAAATGACCTCTTCCTCTCCCCTTGCCCCTCAGGGATATTTTCTTGATATAACAACATGAAAACTTGGCAGGCTCCATGTGTTAGATGACACTGTATGTTGATGAAGAACATTTCTGTGATATCTCAGCAGGGGCAGACAAGATGGTATTTGGAGAGCAACAAGAAAAGAAATCAGGTGGGGGGTAGAAGTGGGTTTGTGCAGGTCACGCAGTCTGCTGGTTATAACTCATAACCTGCCAAGACCCCGGTGCATGACACAGGCCTTTAAAAATGTGTGACAAATACCTCAAATGAGGGACAGGACACCAAAGAGACAGGGAGGCAAAAAGCTTAGAATGAATGTGGAATTTGTTCCCTTAAATTATATAAATTGTAACCCTGACCTTAAAAATTTGTTATTTCTGATGTTGTTAAGCTTACAGGATTAAAAAGTGAAAGTGCCAGCACTGGGGGAATGGAGGTAAATTGTTATTCTGAATTATTTATTTGTTAGGAAATTAGGCTTGGGCACAATCAAGGATCAAATCCATTTGTGTTGTGCAATATATATTCACATGCAAATAAAAAAATAAAAAGCATCAGTTGCTGTTGCAGAGACACCGTAATCAAAACGCAGCTAAACGGAATTGGATATAAAGTTCATAGTATACTTCATAATGAAGAAAAGGATAGCTATGTGGCTCTCATACTAGTAGAGAATAATGCCGCTGACAGCAAATACCATAGAGATAATGGAAATTCTTGCTTCCTTTTTTGTGGAGGGATGAATGAGAGATTGAAAGAGATATTCAGATTTTAATATATATTTAACCAGCCAGATTCACTCTTGGCGCAGGCCCATTTACGTCAGATTTTATTCAGTGATTTTTTTCTCTTTTTTTGCCTTTGTATCTCTACTGATTTTTCTGTCAGGTAGGTCCGATATATTGCATCAGTGCAATTGCTAACCAAATGCAATTGTGTGTGTGAGGAGAAAACGGTAATTCCCCAAGACATAGAGTACTGGTGGATAGTTAGCAGTCACCCAACTTTGACTTTGGGTTGTTCATCTGTTGCAATCCGTTACATTTTTGAAGGAAGTATTCCAAACAGCTTATGTTTTGGACAGAACTTGTTGAGGAGTCTGGTTTATTTGCCTATTTTAAAAGTCGCACCTTGAGCGGTGGTTTCCTCGGCAGCGCAGTGGAGTGCTGCCTCTGTGCTGGCCGACGCGGGGAAGTACTGCCCTCTGCGTCGTGGCCACCGTCTCCTGCAGCGTGTCGGATGCCTGCCTGTCCGGCACGGGCTCTCTGCGGTCGACTCTTCTTGGCACCCGGCGCGGGCAAACTGGCAGTTAGAGGTGGCGTTGCTGGAAGGTGTTTCTGTGTTAGCGCTCCTTTTATTTATGAAAATCTCTGTCTCCAGTTTTGGTCAAGGGGTCAGCACAATAGCCCTGCCAAGGCCGATCCAGCCTCTGCAGTCCAACCTTGCATCAGCTGGCACCTTACCCAAAGTTATGCAGAAGCACTTCCCTATTAAGTAAGATCTGTTAAAGGCAGCAGACTGAGAAGGCTCATAACTGAATGGAGAAAAAACTCACAGAATCAGTTTATGTGAATTTCACAAGTTAAGGAAACCACCTCACCCAGTTTTTCTTAATAGTTATTTTAACAGATGTTGATAATGGATTTTGTCCTGTGAGACCTCCTCTAACCTGGGTAAGTAATTGGAGGCTAAAGTTTACACATTAGGATTTCCCCAAAATGCCTGAAATTTATCAAACGTTTTTGATGTGATGATGGCAAATTGAGTTTTTTTTCAAGTGTGGTTGATGAACTCTTGCTCTCCAACTGCATCTGTTGTTTGCTCCTTCCAGAATAAATATTGCAGTTCCTGATGCTGAAACAGCTGGAAATCTCGCATTCATTTGTTTTCCTTGAGATGAAGTGTGTCCTGTGGGCTTACCTGATGACACTGCTGATGTACTATTTATTTCACATGGCTGGCTGTGGAAAAATGTATTCAGTGCTGGACTCCTAAGGCTAGTATTTTCCAAACTGGATATCTAGAGTAAGACGCTGTGAAAGTTTTTACCTAGATATTTCCAAGTGGATTCGATTTTAGGAGGTGGTGAATGTTCCTAATGGCAATGAATTTCTACAGGAGAAAAAAATGAGAGGTTCCTAACCAAACTAGTTTGTCCTGATGTGTAGTAACGCAGTGGAAGCTTGATCTGTGATGGAGATCTATATGTGCCACTTCAGAATAAGTAACTGAAATAAATTGCAACCGAGGGAAAGTAAAATGTGCTGTGCAATTCAACCTCAGACATTCAAAGTTTTTTTTTTTTTTTTTTTTGATAATAACAGCACTAGGTGATTTGTTTTTCCCTCTGATGTGACAAACTTTGGTATCCTTTGCTGTCCCAAAGAATATAATGTGACTGTGCTCTTTCCAGCTGTGCTGGAGGAGGGTGGGGGGACATGGGACAAAGGTGGGGGACAGGGGTGGAGTGGCGCAAACTTTTAAGCAGGACACAGTGATGGAGAGAGGCGTCTTTCGTACGTCTGGTTCGAGCAGAAGTTCTCCCTCACGCTGCTGAGGATGGGCTGAGCAGATTAGGAGAGGCTCGGCTGGGGCAAGACACAGGCAGCCTGTGTAAATGGGGATCAAGCCTGTTTGCCCAGCGGAGCTCTCTATCTTCTTGTTGACCGCAGGTGCGGCTGGTGCAGTGTCGGACCTTGCAGGCTCCTCCTCTTGACTGTCAAGTGGCAGTGGCTGTGGTAGTCAATGACGGTGCAAAGTACTCCAGGAATCCTTCATTTATTCGGCGGTTGTAGCCGGGGATGGGGATTTAGTACTGAATGGACTCCAGATTGCCTAAATTGCAATCGCAGTTTTTATTTAAAGCGTCTGTAGGGACTGAGAAAGCAGGTTAACTTTTGCTTCTATCCTTTCCATGTTGCAAAGTATTGAGGGAGGAAAAAAGGGTGAAGGGGATTGTAAAGGAGAAGTTAGCACTGTAAAAAGAAAACATTAGGATGTTGGTGGTTCACTTTAACTGCCAAGGAGTCGTCAGGAGCTTCAGTTCACCAAATTAACATATAATAGGATGGACAGAACCCTGCTGCGTTACCCAAATAGGAACTTTTCTTTTGCAGGTGCACTAAGCTGTCACGGAGTACATGCTGCCATCTCAGCTCGTTTAAGTTGCTCTCAATGCCAGATTGCAACTTGTAATGTTATCAAATAACGTGTACAGTAATTTGTACTTTAATAGCATTATGGCACCTAACAAACTCCAGACCGAGTCAACAAACCAGAACAAAACACTGTGGAGTGAAGTATGGGGGAATCACCAAAACCAGTCAGAATTCATTGATTCTTATTTCAAAATGTAAAGGAAAACTCAAACCCCTCTAGGAAGCAAAAGTACCCTGAATATAGCCTTGCAGCTATGTGAGGCAGAAAGGTTAGAAAAAAGAACAGCCAGATGTAATGAATCCTAACTGTAGAAAAAAAAAAAAAAAAAAAGTGTTATTACAAATTCTGGGACAGAGAAGAGTTTTCTTTAGCAGAAAGGGCTCTTTATTTCATATCGTGGCTCAAGACACACGATCACGTTGGAGGTGCTAACAAACACACTCAGTAACAGGTCGCCACTTGTTCGGTCAATAAAGAACCTTTCTTCCTCCGTGTTTTGCAGGATCCTGAGCCTCAGGTATCTTTGACAGAGCTGTAAACAATTATATGCGGCCATGTGTTTGAGCAATCTGATAAAGAGGACTTTAATAACCTTGGTGCCACATCTGGAGCACAATCCATCTTTACTGTGTTGTGATCCTCTGCAGCTCCTCTCTAATTTCACTGTCCAGTTCAGCTGCTTTACCCCAAGTACACAGTGATCTGGGACTTTCATTTCCAAAGAAAGCCCTGTTCACTACACTGAGCACAGTTCCCTGTTTGAACCATTTGAGGCTGCACAGAGGTGTAAAAATACTTTTTTTCCCACATAATACGTAGTTGTTGAGGCTATACTCCAGCTCTGGCGAAGAGGACATGCGTGCAACTTATCTCAAGAAAGTTCTCCAAGGCTTCCCCAGCCAGCCGGGGTTTTGCAGGAGTATCGCCCCTTTGCAGAGGTATGAGCGTACAGTGCTGGTCTGTATTCACCACCAGCAGTGGGCCAAATGCTCTCGTTTCCAGGAGGGTTTTATTCGCAGATTATTTTGTTTTCCCTTAAAACAACCATCATTTTCCAAGCTAATGGAGTTTTTTAGTGGGGGAAGGGGTTAGCAGTAATGACTTGAGGTGTTAAATGAGATGGATTACTGGCCCCTAATATTTTCCGAGGAAATTTAGCTGTACACATTTTGCTAATCTTACTTTCTGTGGAAAATTTAAAAGCAGCCAGAGATGCTTTTGTATACAGTTCTTTATTTAAAAACAGTGAATGTTTTGACTCTTTATTCTCAGCATGAATATTTTTTCATTTTTTACACACAAATTTAAAGTGTTTGTTACTCCTCTGTGTCTGTGTATGTAAATATATAATCCAAAAATTGGCCAGATTACAATTTTCAAGGTTTGATATTCGTAAATCATCAGTTATAACACCCAGACTTCCATGGGAAGCCCAGTTTTTCATAGGCCACAGTGGCAACAGCTCTGATAAACCAAGACCTCAGTTCAGAGAAATATCTTTTCGAGTATGTGTTTAAGTTCGTTCCTAGATACTGCTATATTTAAGCATGTCCTGAAGTGCTCTCCCCAGCCAAGGACTAAGAGGAGTTAATCAGTCTTATTAGGTAGATATAAAATCTCCAAGTATCACACAAGTTCTGCTCAAAGTTTGAAGGCTGATACTGTAGCATGTATACGAGTACCATTAATTCCTGAGCTGCGTCTTTGACTCTTAAGGCTCTGAAATAACTCATTTCGGTGAAAGACCACAACTTTTATTTATAATTATGTAGTACATGCCTTCAAAGTTATACATCCCCTGTACTTAACCAAGGACTTAGTCGACTCCAATATTTGATTTTTGTTTTCAAAATCACTATTGCTATTGTATATATGGAAAGTGGACAACTAGTATGGAATATTTTTGAGCTCCTCACCCTGACTGCTCTGGCATCTGCATTAGCCCTTCCTTTTTGCCTTTTTCATTTTTCTCTGTCTTGTGCTATACTTTTTTCAAAGCAATGGGAAGAACAAATCCTGCTGTTTTCTAGTGTAGGTGGTCTTTTTAAAATTTTTTATTTATTTTAGCCTCAGATGTTGGAGGCTACACACAGTTAGTTTATAGACTGGAAGATGCTGCCCCCATCCATTCCTTTAGCTTCATAGCAGCACTTGTGAGCCAGAAAAAAGTCTACCAGCCTCAGGAGGAATTCTTCATCCTTGAAAATAACTGATGTAAATGTTTTAAAGAGGTCGCTGAACATGATGGCAAATAGCTGCTCCTGTGTCCTCCTCCACCCCCTCTGGTGGCAGAAGAAGTGCCACCACAAAAAACGGCGATCTGTGGGACATTTTTGCTTTTTCCTTTTCTCCAGCCCACCTGAGGCCACCACGGACACCGGAGGGCGGTAACATGGGCAAGGGAGGGTAGCCAACCCCGTTGTCCAGTTGAAGTCTGATTTTTGGTCATTATGTGGTGGACATTTCTGTTCTACTCTGAGTCCAGTTTTGTGTAGTTCAGTTGTGCTGACTGGACAAGCTGTGCTTGGGCTTGTTTTACTAATAGCTGACTTCTAATGTCAGCCTGTAACAAAATACATGGGATTCTCTCGAAAGTATGCCACTGAAATACACGAAAGTGTATCTTAGTTTGTGGAGAGGATATTACTCTGTTATTGCCAATTGTGGGATACATGGTGTGGTGTCAGTTTTAAATTAAGAAAGTACTCAATGTATCCAACAGTAATTTGAGGTAATGTTCGGCAACAAGATCCTGACTCAGCAAGAAACATAAGCCTATTCTTCACTTGCACCGGAATCAAGCTAAGCAGTTATTTACATGCTTTGCTGGGCACAAGTAACTACATCACTCCGAGTTTTGTGTGGCTTTGGTGCATTCCTTTTTTATTTTCCTTTTTAACTGAATTTTTAAGTGTTGTGCCAAAAAGATGGTAGTGCCAACTATAGCTTTTTAATGTACAGACGATTGACTCAGTAGACCACAAACACTCCTTTGGAACTGTTATAATCCATTGCATTAAAGCCTGCTCAAGGATGGAGCGATGCTATAATTCCCACATTATGGACACAGTGGTTCTATTGTGCTGGAGTGGCTTTTGCGCATGTGTATCATTTCCATCTGTCTGCTGAGAGTCCTCAGGAAACTTGTGATGAGAAGTAGGCACAGGACATGTGCAGATCTGAAATACTTGCTTCAGAAGACCGTGGAAAACCTTGAATCACAAGATCGTAAAAGAACATCTATAGTGAACAAATCAATCTCAACCTTCCCTAGCAATCCCTTCATCCCCCACACACTTATTCTTTATTGAAATATTGATAAAAATGTATCATCTAATTCATTTTTGAAATAGCTCAACATTCAAAATATATTTTAATAATGATAATAAGGTTTCAAATATTGTTTGTTTATTTTGGATTATGCATCTGTCCTTGTTAATCAGAGAATATAGGTAACTCTAGAAGTCAGTGCCTAGGTTTTGATAGCCAGAAAGAACCAGCATCTAGAACACACATTCTTTTAGCCTGATGTGCTCTGTAGGGCAGACCATAAAATTTCAGATTATAGTTTTATGACCAAACCTAGAACAGAACTGCTCTTTCGGGTCCAATATGTATTTGAGAAATATTTTTAGAAAAGAGTGTGTTTTAGTTACAGTGTTGTGAAAAGCACAGACATTGTAGTGCATGAGTAATATCTTGCATGTTATTTAGACAGAAAGTAACGTATATTATAAGACTGTTGAACTCTAGTACACAGCTGACCTTTGGCAAAGCCTATTGCCTGATTGGGAACTGCAATTTTCAGCCTTTTTTTTCCCCTCCCTTACAGTGTCAGCTTTGAAAATGTTCAATCAATATAAACCTATCACAGGGGTTAAAAGGAATAAACAACCTACCAATCTTCCAGCAGTGAGAGGGTTGGGTCTTGACAGTTATAGAATTAATGACTCACAACTTCTGATGGTTGCTTTCCGTTAAAAAGAATATATATATATATATATATATATGTATATATATATATATATATAAAATATACACTATGATTTTCATCATTCTATTATATTTCTAAATAAAAGGGAGAAAGAGCAACAATAAAGAGGGAACTTCAACTGCTCTTACAGTTTTTTAAACAGAAACCAGCAGCACAAATTTGAGAAGTACTATCATTTTAGAAAAGGATCAAAATGTCATAATGAAAAATTAGAAGACTTTGAGGAATGGAGGGTTAACAATCAGATAAAATTTTATAGCATAAACAACAAGGTGATTTGGTTAAGGACCAATGATAAGGACCATGCCATACCTTGTCATCTCCTCAGTTCAAAAGAGTGAGAGGAAAGACCTAGATGTTTAGGTGATCATAGGATTACTCTGAAACATCAGATGTTGCAACAGGATAAAGGAATTGAGTCCAGGATGTAACAGGTTTGGTATTTTCAGCAAAAGGAGTAAAAAATTGTGTTGCACAAAGCATCCAGACTATTGCTTACAGCTCTGTTTATTTGTGTTTAAACAGGTTAATTTAAACTGGAACTAGATAAAGAATGACTACAAAGATGATCTAGAAGTTGAACTGTCCGTTGATGGAAAAAAAGACTGAAGAATTTGATTTGTTTAACCTAGCAAAGATCAAGTAGTCATATGCTTTATCTGGTATAAATACACTAAGAGAGAGAAGAGCAATTTAAGTTAAGGTATAAGAAAAAAAAAAGTGTTTGTGCAGTATTCACTAAATTTAGGGTGGAAATTAGAAGCTATCTACAGTTAGACCACATCTCTTTTAAAGAGATAAATAGGTGTCTACAGAGGTCTTACCAATGCTGGGTGGAGTGAGAGATTTTCGTCATGTGCCATGCCCCTGATGCACATCCCAGGATGAAATACCATCGCATTGTTTACTTGAGATTGACTGTAACACCCAGATCCTGTCCCAGAGAACCGCACCTTCGCCAGTTGTTCCCAACCATGTACGTATGCAGTTAATTGTTCCTAATTACACTAGTGTCCCTATGGCATCCTTTTCAGTCCATTCCTCCAATTTGTCAAGATCATTTTGAATTCCTGTTCTGCCTTCCTGCTTGCAATCTCTGTCAATTCCATGTTATCTGCAAATTTAGTAAGTATACTCCCTATTCCATCACCCGAGTTGTTAGTGAAAATACTGAGCAGCACCAGGCCTAAGGCAGACCACTTCAGTAATGAGCCATTAATAGTGTATTATTATAATAGTGTATTGTTTGTCAACCTACCCCATAGCAATTCCATCAAGACCATCTTTCTTGAAGCTCACGTGGTTTATTTATGTGATGGTTGTGTCGCACAGTTTTAAAAATCTAACTAAAATCAAAATATGGCAGCTACAATTTCTGCGCTCTACGAAGAACTGTAAGTTACAGAAAGAACTGGGATTCATTTGGCAAGATATTTTCTTGATAGATCAGTGTAGGTAAGTGTTATTAATCTCCTTTTTACTGCCCATGTACTTACAAAAAGTTTAATTTGTTTCAGATATTCTGGGAATTGAAGATAAGCTGAAATTTATAATTCCCCTGATTTTCATTTCTTTTAAGCCAGGTATTATTTTTGTTCTTTTCTGCTCATACCTTCCCTGCCCTCTGTAAGTTCTACACTAGTTTCTCTGTGATTACTTCCGTTGCCTGCAGAAGTATCTTGGGATAAATTTTGTCAGGTATAGCCACTGGCATGTCATTTAAATATACTGACGTGATTCACATTGAGTTAATCCTGCCCCGAATATATAATTTCATCAAAATATTTTGACACAATCAGAATTTTTTGTAGAACGATTTGCTTTTGTGAAAACTATTTTTCCATCAAAGAAAGCATAACGGCAGGTTTCTGAACATCCATAACTAACGAATGTGGGACTTACGGTAATTTCAGCCTCTGAGCAATATGTATTTTAGATCTATAAGAATTAATTCTGATATTAATGAGAAGGTTAAAATGTCCTAGTAAAACATATTTATTAAATATAAGCTGGAGTATTAGACTGCGTACTGTTCAATATCAGTATCTTTTCATTGCATCTTCCCCAAATAGTCTCTCTCAAAGATGCTTTTTCACATGCAGTACCGCAAACGTGATTTGGTGAAACACCCTCTAGCAGTAAGACTGTTTTCTTTATTTGGTCTCTCTGCAGAGATTTTCAGAGTTCAGATCAACTATTATTAATCACAATGATTTTTGCAGTGTTAGTTCCGTTCCTCGCACTTCTGTGTTACAGTTATCAGCTCGTGTCCCATCGTTCAGTCTGTTCTGACCTTCAGGATGTTCAAAGAGCTGACCAAAGTCATCTGCATCCTATAATCAATCCTTAGAGGCATCTAGCCTCAATCTTACTGTGTTGGGAACAAATTTAAGGTTGAGATTTAAAAATAAGTAGATAAAAGAATAGCTTCCTCTAGATAGGTTTTGAGAGCTTTTTATTGTTGCTGCAGTTCTTACCAGATAATGAATTCCCAGTAAAGGAGACCATAACTGGCCCTTGAAAGTTTAGAGCTGAGATGGTTGTCGTTTTGGATGGGAGAGTTCAGAGAGGCTGAGTATCGTTCTGGTTGGCAGCTGCGAGGTGATAGTATTGATTTCTGTTCAAAGTACACACGGATGCCTACAGATGCAGTCGGTGTCCATTAGGCCCTGAATGCAGAGCTTTTAATTCTTAGTAAATAGCAGCATGGTGTGTAGGAAGGCTTTACTCTGTTTTGTTTGTTTTACCTGTAACTAGAAATAATACTGTGTGCGTCCATTTAAAATGAATTGACCTTTCGTTAGAGTGAGGGTTGTGTGTTACTTGTTATGGAGTGACTCCATTTGTCCATGCAAATAGGCACAAAACAAGGATTATATTGGGCTCCTGCAAAACTAAGAGCTAGGTCAGATTTAATGGAAACATCAGTCATTAACCCTTTTACAGTAGCTGCCTAGGGAAAGGCTTGTGGATGCAAATTTTATTATGTTATCTTACCCAGCTCTGCTGCGCAGCGAAAGGATGGCGAGCCTGATGCACATACTCTGCCTGGCAGAGTTTCCTTGGGAGCTCTGCAAGGAGGCAAACACAGACCTTTTCTTTTTCTTTTCAGAGAATATGGATCAACTAAGGCTGCTAAGTTTGGCCATTCTCTGCGGTCCTGCTGCTTTCCCACTGCTGCGCCAAGACGGTGGGGATTAGGTGTGGGGTGGGCAAAGGCGCAGGATGGGAATCGCAGCGTTAGAGGGAGATGCCTTTTCTGAAAACAAAAATGCAGAGTTTTTCGAACTTGCAATTATAACCACAAAGAGTGTGTGTGTTTTTTGCAGACTGTTGAGATGTCTGTGCTTTGGTATGATTTGCACAACAGTAGTAATGAATCTGAGTGGTTACAAGGACATAAATAAGATGAAATTAAGAAGCAAAACAATTGTTCATTTCAAAATGATAGTAGCTCTTAAAAACAGTTAAATAATAGCTGGAGTGAATGTTATTTTAAATTATTATCTACATGGTGATTTTTCTACAGCACAAAAGCAGGCGTGATCCCTGCCCTAAAAAGCATGCATAATTCACACAACAGAATTAAACAGTCATCTTAATGCTAGGTAAGAGCTAAGGCTCGGACCAAGGAACAATCTAAATCAGCTATCGTCTTGAATAAGGTGCTAAAATTAGAATCCTGATCTGCATTTTCTGTTGAGTGGGAAAGTCTGTCCTGTTTAGTCCGCAAATTTTGGTGCAAAGTTGGTTTCACGTTTCTTTGTTCTGCTGTTCTTGTAGTGTTAAGTGGCAACGTTGCAATGCATGGAAACGAAAAGCAGTGATTGTAAGTTGTAGCAAAATAGAGGTTTTTTGTAAGCACTCCCACCCATCTGGAACTTGCTGCTCCCTTATAATCAGTCACAGATTGTTAAATAAAGTAGACTTTACTTCACCCTGAACTCTTGCTTTTTCTTCTGTGAGTAGTCCAAAATAAGTATTGGATCCTTTAATTAGAACTGAATAACCAATTGGCTTGCATTACCTGCTGGCCTTCAGAGGTCTGTAGCCACTTTTCTATTTCCTTCTGATCATATTGTATTTAATGAAGGGGTTTGCTGGCCAGCTTCCACATAGGGTGCTTGCATTCTTGGTGACTGCAGTTACTGTTTTTATTTATAATTTGTGCAGCGCTGCTTTAAATATTTTATTATCCAAAATGCAAATGATCTCCTTTAGCTTCCCTTCATGGACGAACCTGTTTGCTTGACTTTCTGTATGTGTGTCATATTTCCAACTGACATGTAGCAGTGTGGGATCTCACATTTGGATACTTCTCACTTGGCTCAGTGCTCATCCTTCCACTTACATTTTGAAGAGTAATTTCATATTTTCTTCTCTATCATTTTGTTTGCCAGTATGGATGAGAGCCATTCCTGGAAGGGGGTGTGCATTGGAGCTGGCACCGAGCGAACCACTGGCATAGGAAAGAGAAGCTGTTCCTGTGTCAGGAAGGCTTGGGCATGTCTAGGTTCTGCAGCCTCTTCCACTGTCAGCCTGTTGCCAGATTTCTGTGTGCTCCCTTATGCCAAGACCTATTGAGAGACTGTCTGTGAGTGTGTGAATTTATAGATATTTAATTAATAATCGAGCATGTAATTTCCAGAGTAATTGCCCTTCCTAGGGTGAAGGAAAAAAAAAAAGGTATGCATGGATTTAAGCTATATATGTTGCAGGACTGTATCCTCAGCAGTAACCACATGTTGATTTCCAACCGGTGTGTGACAGGTGAAAGATCTTTTGTTTGTTTGTACTCTCGGTTTTTTTTTTCCTTTTTTTTTTTTTTTTTTTATTATTATTAGAGGGAGGAATTTTGAGGAGTTGTTTATTTTGCTTAATTGATGCAACACAGGGTTTTTTGAAGCCGGCCCCCTCATCAGAAATCTTCGTTATGAGAAGCCTCCTGTAATAAGGATTTATTGCACATAGTTGTGTTAATGTAACAGGCTGGTGAGTGTGTGCTAGAGTTACTCCCCTACGTTTGATCTGAATATGAATCTCCCAGGCCTTGCTGGTGAGCCACGGCTGTTTAGTTTGAGCTAAAGCAGCTTGTGTTTTCAGCTACTGAAGCTCTGCATTAAAGATGTTAGTCGTTACAGTGGCTGAAATGAGACTGTGTCTCTCTGCTGTGAGAGGGTGGGTCAGGGTAAGATATTAGGTATGGGTATGCATGATGTGACAGGGTTTAATATTTACTGCAAAGCCCCTGAATTAATTTATACTGGAGTCTGTTAGATGAATTTACTGAAGCTCATACTTCTTTCCGAGATGTCAACAGGAGACAGCGTTGGCTCTGGAGGTGGTGAACCTGCCAGGTGCTGCCCACCATCTCCCGACTGCGACTGGCAGCAGCGAGCTGCAGCCCCTCTTTAATAAAGACACCCATGATGCAGGGTGTAAAAGGAGTTGCATGGCTGAAACCGTAGCAAGTTCCAGGCAAAGTTGATTTATGATCTAGCTGCGAGGACCATCGCTTGAGGAGCAGGGACCTACCTTTGAACACTGTCTCAGTTGTTGTACTTTAACCGTTCAGAAGTGAAGAAATTCAGAAATTTTAAGTAAAGTTGGAATTATGTAGTTTGGATGTCAGTGTTATCTTTTAGGTGATGTAGGCACTTATAATCCAAATGACTCGATCTCGATTTTGTGACAACAGTTTTCCTGTTGTAGCAGCCCTGAAGTCAACGGAGGAGAGTGAAGCCTCGCTTCCCATCTTAGAGCACCTTCCTTCTAATACAAAGCTACTGTAACTCTGTGTTTGTGTGATTTCTGATCAAGATCACTGTGCTATGACTGTGTCAGCTGCCTGAAATTACTGGGGAGACGGCCTATGACTGTCCTTCCCTCACCCCTATACGGAGTCGGCAGAGATGCAAGCATTTGACTGGATACTGCTTGCATGCTCAGCAGCAAGTTCACCTTTCAAAGAGTGGGGACATTGGGCAAAGCACTGAAAAGAACCCCCAAAATTCACCCCAACCTTGGGGCCGAGGGAGGAAATGGCAAATAAGAGGTGGACTGCGAAACAATGGCATTTTACAGAACTTCAAAGTGATTTTGAACAGTTGTAGTCTAGTCACTGACTCATCCCCTCCTCCCCCTTTCCACTTTTCCTGCCACTCCATGAACAGCATGTGAAAGCACTGAAAGAAAATAAGAATCTTAAACTCATAAACATACCTGCCTCCCATCTGGCATTCATCCCAGCAGCCTGGTGATCTCCTTAGTTGTCCAGCAGATAGTTGAAAAACAAGAGTCCTGTGAAGATTCACATGTCACCATATCCCTGCCAGATGGTGGTTAGTAAAACATGGGCAAATTGCATTGGCTCTGCTTCCATCATGACAATCACAACAGAAACACTACAGTGTTGCAACATCGCTGTTTTTTAAGCTAGGAAAACGAAGGGACTGTAAAGTAGGGCAATTGTGGAATGTTAAATACCACTAAAACCTAATTGCAATGAAATAAATAGGCTCGGAAGGGTACAAAACATTGTCATCTTATTGACAACCCACAGGTTTTAGTCTCTGCCTCTAGGAATGGCGGGGGTGAGCTTCAGGAGCACTGCACTGTGCATATTTGCCTCGCCGCACTATTTTAAAGCTCCTGCCAAAATTAATCCCATTTTAATTCCATTTTTACAAAATGGCCATCCTAATTTGATAAACTTTTCAGTCTTCAGACCTCAGTGAAACGGAAACAGAACTAGGCCATAAGGCTTGATTCTTTGTTTTTAAGCCAGGATGCCCAGAGACTCAGCATTGCACGAGGATGAGCAATTTTGGGCAAGAATAGTGCAGAAAAGGAGAGAATCTTCAGGAAATCAAGCTGCTGCTAATGTCATTTGCTGCAATAAAATAATACTCTGGCACCACAAGTAGAAATTTGGACCCTACTTAGTTAGCTGTTATTCCCAAACAGCACAGGACGATCTCTGCGCTACCCAGCTCATTATGTAAGGGTATGTTTCAACATGCAGCTGAGCCATTATAACAACTCCCAGCTCCCGAAAGGGGAGGCCTCGATCCTCCCCACTGGCAGCCAACTGGTCCCATCCTCTTCCTCGTACCAGTTCTGACATTTGTCAGACGTTCTTCTGAGCTGTGACCAAGTATATGAGATACCTGAATCAGCGCACAGCTTCTCCTTGTGTTTATGGGACAAGGAGCAAGAACCATCTCTCCAGACATCACCTTCCAGGTGCTATAGAAACCCTTTTTCCCTGAGGGACGAAGGAAGGTGGCTGCTAGTGGGAGTGTTATGCGAGATCTCAAAGGGCAGAGGTCCATGACTTTGCCTGCTTGGAGTCTTGTTTGTGCAGATCAGAACATAAGAAGCACTGGAGCGCTGCCTTTCGGCACCATGCACAGCCAGACAGTGCTTGTTTGAGGGGTGCAATATTGACCCAGTTGTATGCCCTTAGCGTTTGTGGCAGCAAAAGTCTGCCAGAGGTTAGGGTGGAATCACTTTTTGCTATTGGCTTGCAGTCCTATTAATGCTGGTGCGGGTTGTTTGAAGAGTCAACCTTCCCTTCTCCACCCAGTCCCCCAGCCCCATCTTGAAGGACTTGTTTCAAGTGGCATTGGCAAAAAGTCACAACAGTTTCAGAGATTTGCCTTACATTAGTCATCCAAAGGTTTTTGAGCCTCCATAGACTTGGTAGTTAGTAGCTAATTTGCGACAGCGGGCTTTTGGCGGGGATTTGAGTTCCTTTTGGACCATCATGGTAAAAATGCTGTAGGAAATGACTTCCCCAGAAATCGCTTACAGAGCAAAATTCTTGATCCAACTAAGATGAAGAATTCATTAAAAAAAATAGAAAAGCACTTAACCTATTGTTTGGGTTTGGGGGTGTTTTAGGCAAAAGTGCCTATTGGAAGCTGTGAACATCTTGTTTCAGTCCTATTTCAATGGAGTTGAATGCTGCAGTTGCATTCCGTGCGCAGAGTAAATGCCTGCCGGCTGGGATGCTGGCAAGGTGCAATCCTCTGCTGGCTCGAGAATAGCTGTTTGTAGCTTTGGATTCATTTTAGGTCAGGTATATGGGGAGAGATTTTTTTTTCTCTCTTTTTTTTTTTTTAGCTCTTTGATGAGTCAAAAAGCAGTTTGGCAGCTGCAGTATGATGTTGTGTGCTTGGTTAGCTGGAGTGCCTTAGTGTCAGCAGAGCTGTAACGCCCACTCACACCCTGTCCCACCTTTTACAACCAGATGAACTCAAATGTAATTCATTTAGAAACTACCGTTTGGTTTTCAGCGTTTATATGTTTGCATGCTTTCAGCTTGCTTTCCTCTTAAACGTCAATGTATTTCACAATTCTGCACCATTCTCATACGCAGCATAGAAAGATTAAAAAATTTTCGGCAACATCTCTGAAAATCTTTTATCAGTTTTGGTAACTGTTTTCTTCCCTTGCAATCTAAATTACTTGACAATGTTCTCCTTTAATCAATAGCATTAGAGTAGCTAACTTGTTTTTGAATCAGCATCCAAAAAGTTACTCTGTAACAGCAGTTTAGGTTATTACTGCCTGAAGGAAAAAGGGGAATCTCTTCCAAACCAAACTTTTTACATCACAACTTACTTTTTTTAAAATTTCTGCCCTCCCCTCTGCCTTTTCTTTTCTTTTCTTCCTCTCAAGCCCTATCCCCTTCTCTCCCCGTTGCTCTTAAATATGCCTGTTACCCTCAGGCTCTGACCTTGTGCAGGCAGCAAGCACGGAGTCGTGTTATTTGGAGTGAAGTAACACCAGTAGTCAGGAAGGAACAATGTAGTTCAGGCCAGATAAAATAAATCTCGCATTTCCTGTCAAGAAACGGGGCCAAAAGCAATGATGAGAGACAGAGGGGGCAAACCACGCGGCTCAAAACTAGAGACATATGGGTTAGAAGCAACCACAACCCTCACTTAAAAACAGAAAACAAAAAGCAAAGCGTCGGATGAAAGAGAAATAATACCAGCTACTCAACAATAAAAACCGCACGACGTGGGGCCCAGCCAGCTTCCAAACCCGCTGCATGTGCTGCGCAAGTGGGCTCTGAATTTCCTGCTACTGGACAAGACAGTAATTGTCTTTTTAATTAATTGATTCAATTCATGGTTTGGGTTTTAAGTTGGAGAGCTGAGCAGATTCTGACTTCTTGCTTTACCAAACTCCCTTCCGGAAGCGAGACTCACTGATTAGAAGTTGTTGCTGTTTTTTCTTTGGTTTCGTTTTAATAACTGCCAGGCTGGTTTGCATAATGGTGAAAACTCCAAAATTATTTGAGTTTTAGACTGTGAATCTGCTATCACAACAACAGGATATTACTCCAGCCCTGTTAAACGTGGTGACTATTAGTGCGTATGCAAATAAGGAAATCAGGATCAGTCCCTGAGACAATAAGAGTTTGAGCGTGTGTTTATTTATTTAAAAAGGTCTGTGATAAGCAGCCAAGCTGTCAAGTTTAGGAGTTGGAGCTTTGGGGATTTTCTCTGCGGAAAGGATATTGAAGGGTGTATGGAGCGTGACAGCATCTGAGCAGCATCCCGACGAGTTGGAAAGCGCGGGGAGCGGCTGGGACTCGGAGATGGTTCCCGTCTGGGCTGGTCGTGGATCACCATCAGTTTGGGAGAGCGGGCTGAAGGCAGCACACCAGGTATTGTAATAATGTTTAAACACACGGAGCACTTTTCATCTTCCAAGTACTGTACAAATAGTAACTAATTAGATTGTTTTTCCTCCTTCTTAGGAAGAGTTAGCAAAATAGTGGTCAGGGAACAACTGTGGATATGATTTATTTAAGTGCTGAAATGCTTTGTATGAAGTTCCTCACAGGAGGCTGTTGAGAAAATGCGGTTACTGTAGGATGTGAAGAAAGGTCCTTTGTGGTGAAGAAACAGGAAGCAAAGAACATTCAGTTTTATTACGGACAACGATAATATTTGAATACCTCCGTTATAAATCTGAGAGTTCGAAGTAGGTCTTGACAGCGTATTTGAGAGGCAAAATTTTCTGTCATGAAATATGTTTGGATGAATTCAATAAAGGGGAGGGAGATTTGTGAAGCACGCTAGCCAAATTTGTCCTTCAACTCCATTTTCAGGAGTGGAGGGGAAACACTGCTGCTAAGTCAAGTCGAACAGTTACAGAGGGGAACTGGCAGGATCTGACTCCTTTTGCTTTCCTCCTAGGAGGCTGGCTAAGCATTGACTTGAGGAGGGCATCTTACACGTCTTTTTTTCTGTTAAAAAAAAAAATAAAGATAAGAAATCATGAAAGCTCACCCCAAAAAGCATGAAAAGACATAAAAGGAAGGGGCTGTCAGGAGCAGGATTAGTTTAGGCTAGAAATAAGGATAAGCAACGTGAGACTATGAAACACACTAGTTTTGGTGCTCCAGTGTCTTCTGGAGAGCTCGTCCGTGTGCTGCAGGTGGGTGCTGCTTGCTCCCCCAAGGGTGAGGGGAGCTCCCTCCTGTCCAGGCACCCTGGGAAGGCACCGCTGATACCCAAACAGGGTGCTGACACAGGATGGCCAGCGTGGAGTAACTTCACACTGCAGTTTATCGTGTGGACTTGCCTGTATGGGCAAGCCCAGGGTTTGGTCATCACTGAAGTGAACATCCTGAAGGAAAGCTTGGCTGGTCTTACAGAAAACTCCAGCAGCAGAGCTGTCTAGCAGGGTATCAGATAGCAATGTACTGAACCAGTGAACCACCGTGTTTGAACAACATGTCTTCAGAACAAATGATGTGCAGCCTGCAGGTATCCTTGTTTCTAAGGTACTTGTAAAAGCTCTCCTTGCTATATTAACCAGTGCTGCAAATACAGCACAGATGGGGAGAACTTGTACTTAAGCATGCCCTTCCTCTGGTTCATCAAGACAACTGTGTTGTGCTGGCTGCATTTGCTTTGCAGCTTTGACAATATGTAGTAGCCTACTATGTTCACCACTGCTATGTGCTGTGGAGTTGAAGGAGGAGAAGGAAGGGAGATAACTGTTTAAAGGGGGGTGATATACCCATATTAGATACGGTATCTGTACCTCTGTCAGGTTCCATGAACTATAATATAAAATTATTCGGTGATTATAGTTGAACCTTCTGAAAGTATGTACGGGTATGTTAACATTTCAGTATCATTGGAACAAACATATAAGAAATCTTCAGGTTTATAGCTCATTCTAGGAAAAAAATAATCCAGATTTCCAGTTAGAGGTAGGCCAGAGAAATTTTCATCTAGAATATGATCTTAGGTTCCCAGAGCTGGGGGCATCTAGATCTTTTCTTGTTTAGTCCCATATTTATCCACAACCTGAATTTATCTCAGACCCTACTCATTTGGGCTTGAGCTAGCTCACGCCTGACTTGCATGCAAGTATGTTTTTATTCTTCAGTGAGGGCTGAGGGCAATATTATCATACTATTTATCCTCCTCTACTTTAGGTACCTAAATTAGGAGCCAAAGCCATCTGTATAGTCAATACAGAGAGGCAGGCTTCTTCAGAGGGTGATTCAGAGCAGCTAAGCTAGGGACTTCCATTGACTGTATCCACAGCCCAGTTAGATGCCAGAAGTGAGGTGGTATGAGTACTCCCTTGGATGCTTAGTGGGTGAGTTATATTTGAGTTCAGTTTTCCATGGGCCAGAACAACATGCCAGAATCTAGTCTTACACATAACCAGAAACATTTCTGGAGCTCTGAAGCACGAGATTTCCCCTGATTTAAAGAACGGGAAAGATCTTGGATAATCATCCTGAATTTCTGTGTTCCCTATAGCCAAGGTCGAAATGCCTTCCTGATCAAATTAGGGATTAAATTCTCATTCTGAATGTGTATGGGACATCTGTTAAAATATTAACCTCTTATATACTAGCATTCTCCAGATTCTCTGGCAAGTATTGCTCAGGCTGTTTTGCAACTAACTGTGTGTATGCAAGGACATGTTTACATATATGAGTATATATAAATACACACACACACATGTGCTGCAGAGAGTGTGTAGGTGAGTATGCTGTTGCAAAGAAAGAACATCCAAGTTATTTATTACAAGTAGTAGTCCCCTGCTTCAGATACTACATTCTGTTTAACTGAAAAGCGTTAGTTTGCTGTATCTTCAGCGTGCTTTAATATTTATTAGTGAAAAAAAGTCTCAAATTACAAAAGTATAACTTTGTTGTCTCATGAGACTCGGTTCAATTTTGGTGGTTGTACAAGCTCCTAAAAGTCACCATTTTGCTTTTATTTTCATTTTCATTGTCTGTGAAATGCTGTCAGTGTGTCACAATATTAATGGAAAATGAATGTTCCCAGGAGCTGAGCGCATGCTGCTACCAAACAGCATCAGCTCCTGCTGTAGATACTGCAGTAGGAACTGGTGGAAATTGCCAGAGTGGCTGTAGCAGAACGAGGGAAAAAGGATTCTCCGGACCACCTCCCCAGACGTTGAATTTCCCATTCCTTTCCCACTCTAGACAGACATTTACTCGAGTTCCTCCAAAAAAAAAGATAGGAAAAGAAACAGAGCTGAGCTCTCCTGGCCACAGATCAGACTGTACCTTTCTCTGGAGAAAAATTTTCTGCAGATGCCCGCTCATAACCTACAAGTATTTTCAAATATGCTCAAATAGTAGCATTCTCCATGCAGAGGTTCAGAGGTTAAACTTTGCCAGGGAGGAGTGATTTGGAAAGCTTCAGCAGTTGCATGTAATACATTTGGTTTTTATCTTTTTTCTTTAGAAAAGGAGGAAAGTTCATGCAAAAACAATGTTTAAAGCAAATTGCAAAGCCAAACATTTACAATTAAGGCCAGATTAAGGTTGTCCCTCCAATCACACTTCTGCCCTCTTGTGTGAATGCCCTGTGATACACTTTTCAATTGCAAGAAACCAGACTGGTTTTCCCTCCTCTGTGCAGAGAATGGACGCGTCACAGGACAGAATTAATGGGCAAGCTGAATGCTAGTGTTTCCTAATTTTGAAATGCTTGACTTTAACCTTTTTTTCCAATATTTTTTGAAGGTACACTCAGGTGTTATTGATTTCAGAATAAATACTTCACTAGATGTGAAGAGATATATTAATCTCTAGTACAGCTGCTATAAAGTAACTAGAGTTTCATCAGACTTGAATTTGGCCCATTATATCTAATGAGTTGTACATTCCAAAATCAATATTAATAATGCCAGGTGCTCTTTTTAAATACATTCTAGACATTCATATAGTCTGTGTGAAGTTCATGTGAAATGTTACTGTCCTATTTTTCATTCATCCTTTTGGTTAATAAATAACCCTTTAGCTTTTCAGTAGTTGGTTTCGGGGATCCTGTTGGACACCTGTATTTATCATTTAGGAAGCCATCATCAGTAAATCTTTCTCTTTTGACAGAAAGCCCAGGGCTGTCAGGATTGTTGGCTACTTCTTGTTTAGTTCTTTTTTTGATGTTGCCTATTCTATTGGTGAGTTGCAGTTTATCAGTTGAGAAGTTGTTTAGCAAATTGCACAGCTTTGGTGAGGCAGTGAGAAGGCGGCAAATCAGCTATCCACTTGCTGAATCTCTGCAGGTGCAGAGAGGCACAATTTCATCTGGGGATATGAGTGACTCACAGAAGTTGGAGCAACTCAGAATTTCCATACTACAGCACTGTTTGCTAGAATTTTGTGATTTTTGTATTTATCATTAGAGGCAACATTACACAATGCCAAAGTGAAAAAAATACAAACTTCATAGTGTGCTTTCCCAATTGTAAATGGGGCTGGATATCCTGTACTGAAATGTCAGGTTAGCTGCTTTGTAAACTCCAAAGACTATTCTCAGAATAGAACACTTCTGGAGTGTATTAAATGAGTGTTAATTGAGAAACACATATGCCAATGACATTTTAAGCTACGCTAAATAAAACCAAACCTTTAGCAGGTCCCTATCACAGAGAGATTCTGAGATTTCACTGAACCTGCTGCTGCCGTCATCTTTTTTCCATCTATGCATATGTTGCTTGCAATGATATATGGTATCTCCTGATGCAAATACCACTCATGCTGTTACAGCTTAAAAGGCCCAGAAATAGAATGCAAACACAATGTCTGTTTTTTCTGTTTCACTTTATAAAAACCTATGACCAACAGCTTAAAGTTTGATTCATTTTCCCTGCAGTTTTCACACCAGCTGACTTTAAAAAATTCATTTAGTGCTGCAAGTAATAAAAAAATTCATCATCTCTCTCTTTTTATAGGGGACTAATTCTGCAAGTGTCTTAGGGTTCTCTAACTCCTGTTGCAGCTGAGGCAAAGTTCAACACCTCTCAGGAGGGGCCCCGTCCTCGCATGACCCACTGCCCAGTATATTCCATGACTCCACTTTCCTGACACAACTGGCCCCTGGATCAGGCCCTAAGCATATTGGTAAAGTAAATGTGCTTTATCTTAAGATAAACAAAGCCATTTGAAAAACACAAAGCAAAATTGGGGTTGAAGTCCCAATTGTGTCAACATACTCATGGGATGTGGAAATATTTTGTCGCGCATTTGATTTGTTACAGAAAAGAAAGGGCAGCCTGGAAGTTACCCAGGGCTGGATCTCAGCAGCTGGGTCTGGTCCCCCTGCAACACCAGAGGGCTGTGGTGAAATCCTGCCCTGATACAGATACACAAACACTTTCAAGCTTGGTTTGCAGGGCTGCTCTTGTAAGAGCCCCTATCTTCTGCGGTGAGTTGGGGCGAGAGGTCAGGAGTGGTTTATGAAGCGGGGTCTTGTACCACTAAACTGGTATGAGGTAGCTTTTTTTGAAACTCACTGGGGAATGACTACTTTAAAAAAGCCAAAGCCCACTACAGCTTCATTACCTGGTAACTTTTGGTGTTTGAACTGAAAAACAGACTCTTTTTCTCAAATAGCTCATGCAGCTTTTTTGGAAAAACTGGAATTCCTTTGAAGATGCATTGCATTGCTGCTGTTCAGTGATTTGTAGGACCTCTTTGGATAGGGAGAAAATTTGTAGCCCTCTCCTGACTAGGTGCTAAGGAGGTTTAAGTTTGTTTCTGACTCAGGCACAGACTTCTTTTGTGACCATTGTTAAATCGATACCAAATCCACAGAAGGAATTTGATGTCCATCAGTGGTGGACACTTATCAGCTCGGTCAGGTGTTCTTGTTGCTTATGTACAGAACAGCACTCTATTTTAAAGTGGAAGGCCTGACAGGACCTTTTGAAGACTGTCCTAAGGAAGGAAGTGTCTTTATTTGCATTTCATAGAGCGATCAAGTGATTTACTAAGGCCACACAGGAAGACGATGGCTGAAGGAGGAAGGACTCTCTTAGTGCCCACTGTGAACATCCTCTGTCCCGGCAGTCTGTCCTTCCTCTTGGCGATGTCGTGTCCCACCACTGCCGACTGGAGTAGCTCTGAAGCACAGGGGTCTCCCATGCTTTAGTGATTGGCTGGTTGTTTACCGTGCAGTCTGTTTCACAGGATAATTGCGTATAAAATTTCATTATAACTTACTTAATTGTGAATTTCCTTGTTGTCATTTTTCTTGCTGCCTCCTCCTCTATTAATGATGTTCTTGCATCTGAAGGGCCCAAAAGGTTACGCTATCAGGCGGGGTTATTCCTTTCTCCTTTTGCAGGCAGCATCACTCAGATGTGAGAGCTGCTTTACAGGCAGCCTACAACCACCGAGTTACAAAGTCTAAAGCACTATTATCATCCCTGCTCTGAGGACCCCTTTAGTGATAGCACTGTAGATTCGGTACTCGGGTCTTAGCAGACTTTAACATAAAATATTATGATCTGTCCGTCTGCCCATCTGTCTATCTGTCCAGCTATCTAATTGACCTACGCGCATGCTGGAATTGCTTGGGGAAGGTCAGTGGGAGTTCAGGACGACAGAAGAAAGGTCAATTTTGGTGTGCGTGCGTGTGTTTCAGGCTAACTGATGAGGCCTCTTGGCAGAGCGTTTCCGTTTAAAGAGGCAGCCCCGTCCTTTCGGAGGGTGGGGATGCCCTTCCAGCGCAGCAAGGAGCTGCTCACCAGAGGTGAGCTTTTTTTTTTTTTTTTTTCCTATGGCTTCTCCAGTGGTAACGTTGCCTCGTGCCTGTCCCCAGCGGTTCTGCTGAACTTGCCCGAGATAAGCAAGGGACGCTTGGAGGGGTCCGGGGCTGCCCTTGAGCTTCACTGGACCATCGCTACGTCCGCACGCGCCGGAGAGTGAAGACGAGGAGAAGCGGTCCTCTAACGCCGGCTGAAGGCATGGTCCAGCGTGCGCCAGCGCCCCGCGGGCTTTAGACCCGAGCATCCCTCGCGGGAGCGGAGAGGGGCTCTCCGCCGCCTTTAAAACCTTTTTAGGGTCGTGGCCCAACGCTGCAGAGCCATTAAGGAGGCCTCACGCAGCAGCAGCAGTTTAACGGGCCCCAGCGCTGGGCGCTTAATTGTGTCCGTAATTATTCGCGCATTAGCACCAGCTCCTCCTTGAAGCGTGTGCTGCGGTGACTCGTTAAGTTATTGCTGGTGTTCATTACCAGTAAAATTAGCCTTTTTTCGAAGTGTAAAGTATGTGTTTTATACAAAAATACCATTAGGAGTGCAGTGGCTTTCCTGAACTCCCCGGTCGATGCAGATGAAAACAAGAGTGTGTGGAAGTGAGGCAGATTTTATTATTATTATTATTATTATTATTATTTTGGCCCGAAAAGAGGCGATCAAAATTAAGAGGGAGTCAAACTGGAAAGAGTCTGATGGTATGGTGGTTTGGGGGACGGGCTTGGTTGCTTGTTCATTTTTTGTGAGGTTTATGTACGTGGAAAGGGGAGCAGCCGCGTTCCCGCCGGGCTTTGCCGGTCGGCCCTGCGTGAGTGCACGGTGCCCTCTGCTCCTGTCGCAAGCGAGAGCGATGCACTTTATTTGATTGATAAAGTGCTAACGCGTATATGCAGCTGTCTCTGTGCTAAATGCTTCGTGGTGCACTTTGTTTCTTTAAATGCTGATCATTTACAGTGAGCGTGTACAGTGTTTGTGCCCGGAGGGAGAGCAATTGTTATACAACTCTTTAATCCGAACCGTGATTAAAACCCCTTTTGTTCCTCCCTCCCTGCCTTTCTCCAGCCTATCATCTTCTCTGAGAAATCATTTGGCAAGTAGATACGTGTACATTTTAAGAGAATAAGTCCTCTAAAGAATCCGTTTTGCTTTTGTTCTGCTTTTAGAACTTAGTTTTTTGCATTTCAATATACTGCACTGTTCAAAACGAGTAGGAGGGTCATACCCATTTTTTTGTGTGAATAAGGTATAATTGAAATATGATGTATGCAGATATCATCACTTCTACAGCAATTATCCCGGCTGTTTGTTTAGTGGGAACGTACTTTCAAGTAGGATTTGAACGTGCTTTCAAGTAGGGTTTGGTCAGTGGCAATCACGTCGCGTGACAGAGCCGAGGGAAGTGACAAAGAGTATGTGAAGTCTCACACCGGGAAATTTTGTGTTATGCTGAGGCTGTCTGCGAGGAGGAAGCATTAGGAATTTTGAAGGTGAGGGCCACCGTGATTTCAGAGAGAAATGCAAAGCGGTTTGGGGAGGCTGGCGCTTAGATCTTCGGGAGATGCCGGGGTTTAGCATTCTGTTTCATGTGGAGACCAGCAGTTAACGTGGTCCTTGTTGAAACTTAAAACAGCTCCTTTGGTAGCTTGACTGGGGAGAGGAGAGGAGACCGAGAGTAAACAAAAATGTGGGGTCTGGAGATGGGCTTAATTGCACGCAGCGCGCCTTGCCTCTGTGCAGCTTATTCTAATCACTCCAAATGGCAACGCAGCACACACGCACGCACACACGCACACAAATTTGATCTGCTCAAGCAGATAAAACTGCTATGTGTATAATATTGCCAGGCATGAAGGAAAAAAAAATGGACATCTGTTTAACAATTCTCTATTGTGGACAGGATCATAGAAACACTGTTGCCTGCCTGTCGTGTTCAATCAAAATGAATAAAATGCTGATTTAAAAAAAAATCAGTCAGAAGAGAGCCTTAAAGTATTTGCTTACACTTTTTTGTTTTAATTTCAGCAGCGTGATGAGGAGGGGGAATCCCAGGGGCAGGGGGAGGTTTCAGCAGCAGTGAAGGGAAGATTTTGTTTTGTTTTGTTTTGTTTTTTCCTTCTCCTCAGTGCAGCCAAGAGAGCCGAGCAGCAGTCGGAACTAATTGTAGCGCGCTCAGGAAAGTCTTCATTAGCACTTGCCACACATGGTTACCAGATGTGCCGAAGAAGGGTGGGCGTAGGGGGGCAAGGGGTATGCGGAGAATGGGCTACACACTTAAACCTAATAATCTGCCTTTTGTTTTGAGGGCTATTGTGTTGGGGAGGGGAAGAAGAGGGAGCGGGAGAAGCCCTGGCTGCTTTCGGATGCAGTCAGTCCCCATTAGCTGAATGGAATTCCTTGTCTTGCAGCCTCCAAGGAAGGAAAAAACCCTCAATCATAGCCAAGTGAAGGGGGACTTTTTTTTTTTTTTTTTTTTTTTTTTTTTTTTTTTTTTTTTTAAGGCTATCAGTGAGCTATTCTTCCACTGAACCCAGCTGAAACTATTTGGCTAATCAAACTGGTAAGCCCCTACCTTTCACGCTAGCTCATGGACTTGAGTTGATTTTCTGGTGAGCTTGTGGGCTTGCAGAGTTTTGACAGAGCTCTTGAACTGTTATTTCAAGGAGAAGCAGCATCTCTTTAGTCCACATTTACTTTGCTAGTGCATGCAAGCCATGAACAGTGAAGCCAAGTCCAACAAAAAGATAAGAAGAGCTCTGTGGTCATGTCCATCAGTCCTGAGGTTGGCATCTTGGTCAGATGCCTTTCTAGCCTTCCGCGTGTTGCTATTTAAAACAAAAATCTTGCATAGCGGCTGTTGCTGCTACAGACCAAACTGTGGTCTTGCTGCTCACGGAGATGATTTTCACAGGAGCCAGCATTCATTTTCCTGCAGACATACCACAAACGTTACTAAGTGCTCCTTAGATGAGCTCCCTTCCTTTTCCTCTGGACCTGTAATATCCAGGAGAGCGTGGGGCTGCAGGGATGTCCCCTCCTGTCCCTCCTGGTTTGGCAGCACTGCCGCTTCTTTCTCCTCTTGCGCCCTGAAACATTCCCGCTAGGAAGTGTTTTTTTCTCACTAGCATCATCTGTGCTGGGACATCCTGCTGCTTCTTTCTGCTGATAAAGGTCTTTAAAATGGTTGGGTGAGAAAGCTTAAATGATTCTCCAAGTTCTGAATAAGCAAGACTGAAACTTTAATTACGGCACCACACATGATATTCACGAGATTTATCGCTTTGGTCATGTGAGAGAACAGCACTAGTTGAACTTTGACTAATCAAGCGCTCTGTTTCCCTTCCTTCCCAAAACTGCAAGAAGGTAGAAACATGAAAAAACATTATATTAAAGTGAAACAATGACATTTTTAGAATCTTAAATAGTCTCAGTTGAACATAAATCTTGTGGCTCCGACCTTATTTTATCCAGCTCAGTCTGCCAATCTGTAATCTCGTCCTGCTATGGAGCCTGGAAATGTTCTTGCTTGCAATCTCAAAGTGGAGCAGATGTCGCATAAATAGAAAATAGGTTGTATGTAAGCAGAGGCCATAGATTGCACAGAAAATGGTTTGGGTGAATATAAGCTAATCATGCCACAAATCTGCTGTACTTTGGGAGTTAGGGTCTTTTTTTTTTTAATATAATTCTGCCTACCAAGTGCCAAACATGCCAGTTCACTTTTTTGCGCTGCATGGCATCTCCCACTTAAAAAAAAAAAAAAAAAAAAAAAAAAAACTTTTTAGCAGCGGGATGATCCTTGTCAGCTCAAATGCTTGGTACAAATGGCTGGTAAGAATTAATCTGCTACATTCTTTCTTGAATGTTGGACTGACTTCTCCATGCAAAGATCCTGCTATTCCAGGTCCAAATTAATCGCAGTGCAAGAATTCTTCTCAGATTTCCTTGAAGGAGGTAACAAAGCCAAACTGCTTATTAGGTGTATCCATCTTTCCTTCTATAGGACTGTAGTGTCTCCTACTCTATTGAACCTGGTTAGATAAACATAACTAACATATGCAGAATATATATAACATATAACATATACAGAATATGTAACATATACATACTATATATAACATATGCAGAATATATAACATATACATAACATAACATATACAGAACATGGCTTCCTTAAAGTATCTTTATTAACTGCCTGAAAGGCCCTAGAAAAAGCAAATTTAATAAAACTAATTATTTACCATATTAATTTTGCTGTAGCTACAATTCCATCAGTTGTTCTCTTTAATAATATTAAGTGCCATATTTGCAATTTGTGTGAAGCTATCACACATTATTTACACAAGAATGCTCTGTTTGAACTGTGCTCGTGCCAACATGCAGTATGTAGAGACACTGTCTCCACTTAAAATAATTCATGATTAGAAAACCAGCCCTTCAATTTTGACATTTTTGTCAATTTTTCTTTCATTTGGAGATATATATGCATTTTTTTTTCTAGTGTTACCTACAGAATATATTTCCCAAATATATGTAGTTGTGTTCATGGTGAAATCACAGCCCTACACAACAGATATTATCTTACCTGATTTTCGTTGTAATATATTCCATAGAGATTTTACATAAAATTTTGATTGGCTATATATGGCTCAGGTGCCTGTGCTATCAGGTCAACAGGATTTTAGTTACATGAGGTTGCAGTAGGACTTAAGCAAAAGTGCTTTTGGAAATTTGATACACTGAATGTATTTTTAAGACTTTCTTTTTATTACTAATGTCAACTTTAATTAATATAAATTAATTTAAAATTTATTAACTTGGAGATGGAAACCAGAGTGATCAGATATACTTCCTGGTTTTCATGCATTTCCACACTGAAGTCAATGTTCCAGGCAGCAAGGCAAATACTTTTATTCAGGTGCAAAACTAATCAGCCAAACGTGAAAATATTCATACCAGGTTTCCTAGATGCCTTGCTGTGAATACCGGGATGCAAATAGTATAGCATGAATATTGCAAGGCAGTAGGATTCATTTAAGGACCACGAGTAGTGAGTAATCCGCAGGAATTGGTACGAGAGTCCTTTTTATGCCACACAAAATCGCATGCTTTTGCTGCCTGTTCCACTGTTTTTCACCCTCGCAATATTCTATAATGTACTCCCTCCAAGTACATGTTTCTTCACAGGTGAAGTCATTTAAGCAGAAAAGAATTGTAAATCTTTCTTTGGCCTCCCGTAGTTTTTCCTAGGTAGCCAACTGAGTTCCAGCTACCTCTCTTTCCAGTGCAATATATAAGTAATCGATACGATTTATTTTTTGGATACACATGCCAAGAATACTCCATGCAGTTAGAGAGTACCCAATACTATTTTAATGCTGTGCAGTTATTACGTACGGCAGCTCTTTTGCTCTCTGTGCTTTGCAGTAACTCCAGTACGAAGCCTGCGACTGAGTTGACGGGCATGAAAGTTTCATTGTAACGTAGGAAAAACTGGACGAGCGCGTCTACTGGGGAGAGCACAGATAGCTTTTCTCTTTTCCAGGATAGTGACTTCAGCTAGATGCAGCGCAGCGACATGAGGTCCACCGTTCGTCACCTCCAAACGAGCTCCCTGCGGCGCGTGGCCCGGGAGCGCCCCGGGGGGCTGCTCGGGGCAGCCGCCGACACCAGCGGTTGCGGGCGGTTTTGGGCACAGGCTCACGCCAAGGGAGCCGAACCGCTCCTCGCTCCCTGCCTGCACCGACTTCCGATGAGTTTCCAGGAGTTACTGCAGATTTAGAGAGGTTGGTGCTGGCCTATGAAGTTCCCGGAGAGGTTTGGGACCCAAGTACCTGTCTCTTGCAGGGAACACTACTGCAGCTGAGACCAGAGTAAGGACTGGGCTGATACTCCGCTCTTCGATGCCAGCGAAGCTGCTGGTGAGGTGTAAAGCATCTAGGCATGAAGAGAAGCTTTTTCCTTCTCCATTTGTTCTTCTCCAATTCCATATCTGCTGAGGAGGATGTAGGGTCAGATTGATATATTTAAGAACTGCCCTTATCTTTTTAATGATTGGGCATCTGTATCTGTATCTTGTAATGATTAGGCATCTATTCCGGTGTATATGATGAAAATCATATATATTGGAAGAAACATAACTGTCAAGTAAGAGGAATTCTCAACTACATAAATTTATTTTTATTTTCTTTTTTACCTGCTTCTGTTTCAGTGATGAAAAGGATTAGTGCAGAAAACTATGCCTGCAGTTTATCACAAAGCTTGCAATACCCAATGTGTCTCGTAAGGCCCCATTCTGCGATTACGTTAATATGTGAAAATCTCAGCCTCCACTTCCGTAAAAGTAAATTTTTCCTCCAATGAATTGCAGAGAAAAGCTTGAGGATGTGACATGAGGGCACCCCAAAAGAGTTGTAGAAAGTTAAAAAAGAAGGACCTTAGCTGCTTTTGGAAGGAATTTAGCTATGCTTTGTAGTTTTGTATTTTAACATCACTGTTTATGGGAAATTTGATGACTTGAAGTACTTCTGTGATGATTTTTGAGTGGTTGGGACTGGTGGAACCTAAAATATTCTTCAGACCAAGGGGTTTCTCCTTCCATGCCAGGACGCTGTGCATCATCTCACGCAGTCTTTTCCATTCAGCGTGCTTGGAGGTGCCGGCTCGTGGCAGCATTCCCTGACCGTGGCTGGAGACGTCTTGTCATGTAGGTTTAGCCTCCCTTATTTCTGCATGTGTCACGCAGGTTCACTTGGGTTTGGCCCCTGGAAGAGCGAGTGGTGATGAGCTGCCAGCCCTTCATTTAAAGTTTAAAAATTTAAAGAGCACAAAAAGTAAGTCGCACAAAGAATAAAATGAGTACTTAAGCAAACGTTTCAAACTCACTTGGAGTAGTTTGACAAAGTAATGAAAACACGCTGCATACAAGCACGCACGTACACACAGTCGTTGCTGGCTGCCGTTGTCAGCAAGCTGAAGCAGGAGAGCATCCAGGGGCCGGTCCAGCCTGCGCTTCAGCTGGAAGCCCGACCTCGTGGCAGGGATACCCCGCATCTGCTGTGGCAGCTTGTGCCACCGGCACTGAGCGCCGCTTCTCTGCAGAGTAGTTTTACGAACGGCCTCTGCGTGTGAGCAGCTATCCGGTTTTACCCGTAAAAAGAGTCAGGATCTCGAAGGGTAATTTTTCAGTCCCTGGTTCTGATGCGTGATGAGCAGAGCTGCTGCAGGATCACTAGTAATGTCATGCTGTACCCCAACCAGAAGAAGAAATTGTACCCCAACTTGGCTTGAATTCGTCCAAATTATGTGCAAAACTTTTGAGTGTTTGAGAGGTTGTTTCCCCCAGACAACTCAATATACATGCAATTGAGATCTTTTTTGTCAGAAATAAAAAAAAAAAAAAAACAGCAACAACAAAAGCTTACATCAGTGCACTGTCAACTGTACCAATAGTGAAAACAAAATTAAAGTTGCTTTAAAAAAAGAAAAATTTGACTATAAGGACAGTAATTCATGGGGCATTTCCTGACTTCTGTAAACAAATTTCTTACAGTTGAGGAATTTAGGATTATTTTCTTTTTAATAAGAAAGGAACATTCATTCAACAGACAACAAAAGCTGTTTTAAACCTGTTAAATACTATGAAATAGATGTGTACAGCTAATTAAGGTATGTGTTGAATAGTAATTGTGTCATCCTGAGGGATTTACAAATAGAGTCTAGTTAAAATTTGATTCAATCTTCTATCATTCACAGAAGGTGCAAATTATTATTCATTTAGTGTGCTCTGATTTCAGTTCTAAACGTAATCCAGAAAAAAGGGAGAGGGATTTCTGTTTTATCAGCATTGCTTGAGAACTAAGATCCCTTAATTATCACACTGTACCAATAATCTGCTACCAGCTCATGGAAGCACTCATCCAGCTTTGCAACTAACAATTTACCCTCCGAGCAGAGAAAGATGTAAGAAAATGTGTTTAGTCAGCAAGCAAATATCCCAAATTGTATGTTTTGGCTTTTGTCGGTGCTAATGTTGCTGAGCTGCGCAACCACGAGTCGCTTGCACAATACCTCTCAGTGCAATGCATTGCAGCAAAGGAGACAGATTTCCAAAGCAAGGGGGGGGCGGAAAGCAAAGGTGAAGTAAGGCTAAATGGGATCCACTTCCGTCAAGCCCCTGGAACCTCCATCCAGGTCCTTTCTTTTTAAGTAACGTTAGTGGACTCCTTGCCTTATTGCTCTATGTAATTTCCTGACGTAGAAATGAAGAGTTAGTTAAGATTCCTGATCAGCCTGTGAAAGTATTACATTTTTTAACAAGGAAGTTGCATTTAATGCCCTTAAAAGAAAAACCTTATTGCATTTCTGGATTTATAGCAGTAATTGGCCATCCTATGTACTTACTCTTAAAGCTGGCCTGAAACCAACAATTTGTTTTATGAAATATTTTTAGGTCTTGGGATGAAGACAAGATCTTTCAAAAAAATTGTGAAAATTCTCAGAAGAACCCAGGAACTAGAATACTCCATGGTGATATGGTAGAGACACGTTACATTTCTATTCTGCCTGATTTAGAAGTCCAGCTTCTAGCTGCTGTTGGATTCTCCTCTCTGTGTCTCTTATCTCTCAGGAAAATTTTACCAGAACTGAGATGTTTTCCTAATAACTTCTGTTTTGCTGCATTTTGATTCTTTTAAGCAGGAAAATTTTTTATCTCAAATTTTTCTTGTTATGTCTTCTCATTTTCTCAATTATTCTCTTTAAAAAAAAAAAAAAAAAAAAAAAAAAAAAAAGCCTGTAGTCATATTAGCCAAACAAAAATATTGGGCATTACTCCAGTTTTTCCATTAACTAAGACTAAGGGATCTCTTCAGTTGTGTTATCAGTTATTGTTTGGGCTTTTTTCATAAGCAGCTTCTAGTGTGCTTAGCTTGGATAGATTCGTTGTATGGTTTTACTGCAGAAAGGTAAATGTTCTCCTGTACTACTTTCTACAGTACATGTTTTCCTATCAATATCAGTGGGACTAATTATGTATATTAAACTGCTTATGGGAATAAAGGTTGCCTCTGCTGCCCTCCAACCTGTACTGAAAGGCAGCCACCTCCGTGACAGGACCCGGCAGGTGCCAAACAGCTCACCAAAACGGTATGCAGTTCTTTGAGGTTTAGCTTAAACAAAGATACTAGACTTCCCTGGAAAAATGGTTGAGCAGCAAAACATAATTCACTGCATTCTGATTTTATCTTTCTGTACTAAGGAGCATTTTGCTAAGGTGAATAAGCAGCAACTGTGAGTGCACCCACATTATATTTGCTTGGTTGGGTTGGGTTTTTTTTTTTTTTTTGGAGAGAGGCAAATGGGCCTGAGGTGTCTTCTCCAGGTGCCCCATCATATTTAATCCTTTGACAGAGCTGCATGTTTATAATATAGTTTGGAATATGTTGGCTACTCACTTGAAAAACCATAATGCTCACTAGGAATCTGGCAACAAGCTACCATATTTTTCTTTTCTTTTTTTTTTTTTTTCTTCCCAGGCAGATTCTTTAAGAATATAGAGGTAGGTAATATTGTAATAGAAGTAAAAAGGGTTCCTAATTTCTAGCAAGATAAGAAAATGTTGTTTCTTATCTGTGATTTGAGAAGAACTGAAGGGTCAGTGAGGAAGAGCACTGCAAAAGCTACTGCCCACGTGGTTGGAGCTGCAGAGGAAAGAGTAACTCTCACTGCAGCTCAGTTGAGTGGAAGGGAAGAGAATGAGGTGGCTTCAAAGTGAAGGGAGACTATTGGAAAAAATGTCAAGTAAAATCAGGCAAATTTTCATTTTTTTTTCTTAAAGAAATGAGAACACATCTTTGAGATGAATACTGAGAAGAAGAAAGCAAATCCAGCTGTCTGAGGGCAGCTTTAAGTGTTTGCCTGCTGTTGGTGCTTTGGGATTGTTAAAGCTTTGTTGGCTCTTTCTATCTGTGGAGGTGGCTGAGAGAAGCCAAGCAAACGGGATGGGCTCTAATCCACCTGCAGTTTGGATGATTGTGTAGAAATACAAGGCAATTTGCTGGGGCCTGCCCCTATGCCTAAATGCCTCAGGATAGTTGTGTCAGAGATGGAGACATGCTAGAAGTTGTATGGGGAAGATCTTAGGCTACCCTTATCCCAGCTAAGAGTTAGTTACTGGAATTTTTTTATTCTCAGGAGCATGTTTGGGAGCTATGAAAGAGGTCAGGGTGGATTTCCAGACCCAGGATGCACGTGCCAAACTTGGTGGTACTGGCTGGCTGGGTCAGCAACTATTTAAATCAGTTCTTTTCCTCTCCCTCCTCAGCAAATTTGTAGCTAGTTTCTGCCTGATGAAAATTACAGGTGCTGATGGCTATCTGACATGCCCTGGCATTCAATTTGGGGGTGGATCAGATGCAACAGTAGCTAACCTTTCCTTGTGTTGTACTGTGGAAAGTGCAAGAAAAGTCGTCTTGTGTCTTGTTTGTATCACAGAAGTATTGAATGTATTCGGTCACTGCAGTGAACTCTGTTGATATTAGCTTTTTTTTCTTTACTCATCAGTTTTTGCATCACATTTGTCCATGTTCCATTCCCAACCATCAGAGGCAGGTAAGAAGGAGGAGTCTGATGAGCAAGAGAACTGCACAACAGAACTTGCAGTCTTGTAATAGAAATAGTGGAAAAGGACAATGCTTTTCTCCTTACACAGGTTACTATCTTTTACAGACCAGTAAGTGGGCTAAAGTTTTGGAGCTTCACATTTAAGGTTTTGATCTTGTTTTTGTACTGAAGAGTGAAGTATCTGCAATAACTGGTAATGCATGTAAAATCATTTGTTATCTGAGCTTGTAATACTAGCAGATTTCAAAAATTATGCATACCTTTTGGAGCTGGTGGAATGTTTGAGGGATTTATGCCTAACAGAATTTGCATTCCATGTAATTTGGATTTAATGAGTCAGTGTTATACAGGCAGAAGGGTTTCTGAGTATGTGACTCTCCATTTCCATGGCACAGTAGGTATTTCATCTTAATTTTTAGTTGCATACTAGGAAATCAATGTGTAAAGCAAAAGTGAATAGATATTGAAAAGAAAAGCATCAGAGAAGTTGAATAGTGATTACTGGGTTATTACTGGAAGCTGGCATATACTTATGAGTGAGAAAGTGTTTCAGAACTGGGGCAGTTCACAAACCACTTCTTCCCCCATCAGCAGCTAACTCAGTGGCAGCAGATATGTAAGCAGCCCCTTGGAAAAAAGACCAAGTGTGGTTTGTGACAGAACTGAGTGGAGATGATCCCAAGCTGAAAGTCAAAACGGGATCTTCTTTTGAGGAAACCAGGTGATCTGGAATTTTATTCCAGGCCCTTATATAGGTAAGGTGCTTCCAAAGAATGTGAACCTAAATTTCCCAGAGCATTAGAATATGTGAATCCTAAGCCTTATTCATTGGTTGTTTTAGGTTTTGAAACTACCAGCGTAGACCTAGGAATCAAGTTTTTGATAGTTTGCTTGGTCCCTAACAGCTCTCTCTTCTCATAGTCACATCAGAGTACTGCACTACTTGTATCAGCAATCCTATCTATAGTAATGAATGTATGTGTAGAATACTACTGGGACCAGAATTTGAGACTTCAAACTAACGTACCCTCAGTCAGAAAGGCAGAAGCACATCCAAGAATAAACCAGAACAGTTTCTTAAATCTTCGTGTCTCATTTCCGTGAAAATCAGAAGTTTGTCCGAGGTGAATAAGAGATCTACGTCAAGGCAATAGGTGGAGTTGGCTTTTGGCCCCGTGCTGGGAACGATGCGTAGAATCAGGTACGCTTTGGTCCTGAGCTATGCTGCAGTTACAGAAGAAAGAAACCTGAGAAATGCCAATGTGCTCTTTGAATTGCTGTGGTTGGACAGTAGGAATTTGGCCACGAGAGCTGCTACCTGCCCTGTTCACGCTAAGGCCAGCTGCAGACGGCTGCATGGCAGGCTGGTTTTACTGGGGTGACTGGTAGAACCCTTCAGGAAGGGAATGAAGGTTGTGATGAACTCCGTGCATCAGATTCTGACACTGAAGCCTCCTCGTCAGCTCCTTTTCAATCTGTATAAGCTTTTATACTTGCTCTTTGGGGTGATGTGCCGGCTTCCTAGGCAGACGTCGCCTCTCCTTATTCTTTATATAGTATAAGTTATGTGGAGTTGTCCCGTTCTAGTTACTTGAGAAGTCATGTTTGGTTGGAGTCGGGGATATGCTCTGTGTCTGCTCACTGGAGAGCCAACATGTTTTCGACCATCAAAACTGAGGGCTCCTTTGCGTCGTCATCATTTTGTTGAGGGTGAACAGCAAGAGAATAAGTAACTCTATTCCCTGTGGCTTAAAATCAGCCAGAGATAGATCTTCAGGATGGTAATATCCTTCCTCCCCAGCTAACTTACCCTCAGGACGTCTGTATTAAGATGGGTGGCAGTGCACTGAATGTGCGCTCCCCACACCTCTCCAAGTCCTATTTCTTACTAGTGGCTGCGTGATGCCTCAGCACCTCAGCAATACGTGGCTTCTGCTGTCCAAGGAGACCCCCCTCAAAATGAGGAGCTGCCCCTGCAGCTCAGGGACGGGGAGATCCTGGGTGCTTCCGTGGGCAGCAGCCACAGAAGCTGCTTTCAGGCGGATAGTTATTCCTTAATTATTAGATGTAATGAGGGGTTTTTGTCATATTAAAAAAGAAAAAGAAAAGAAAGGGAAAAATGAGAAAGAAAAAGGAAAAAGAAACAGCAAAAAGGGAGAAAAGATTGGGAATAGTTGGGATTATCTCTGTGCCGTCTCTCAGGTCCAGTGACAACACCACTACAATGGGCAGCTTTCAGGGCTGCATATGGTCTTGCTTCCGAGGGAGTTGATTAAGCGACTCCGGATGAAATTGAAATCCTGTGATTTGACCTTTGTCTGGCCTGGGAGGGCTGCAATTCGCATAACAATTTCCTTTTGTTCTTTGTTTGGAGTTATTAATCCAACATGAGCCTCGAATTAATCAGGGGTAGTGCGTTGTTACATTTCTAATTCACAGCTCCACTGCTTGTGTCTTTTTTAATTAAGGCCGAATGATAGCAGGCCTTAGCCCCTGATTGCAACACTTACTAACCACACATTGAGGGATGAAGAGGCTAAATAGGCAGAATGAGATTACTTCAAGGTTTCACTTAATTGTTTTCTTCCTTTAAGTAAAGAGCACTGAGTGAAGTTGTTAATGCCAGGCTGGGAGTATTTCTTTTATATGTGTGTTGTGTGTGTGTGTGTGCGTGTGTGCTGGGGAGGGGGAGATTATGATGGTTGCAGTGAGGACTCAGAGCTCTAATGACTTAAGGGTTTGTAAAATTGAAGCCTTTGGTTATTGATTTAAACCATTCCTCCTCCCTTCCCTGGGGGAAGGGGGGGGCAGGGTAGAGGAAGAAGGAAAAGATTTGAAGAACATTAAACTTAAGTTAGCTACATGGATTTTCTTGTATCCTGTTTGAACTCATTTGTTTATATATTTTTTTCTTGTTGATTGCTAATGATGCGAAGTAGAAAATGCAGGAAAATCGAAGGCTATCAGAGATACTAAAGAAATGTGTTTAGAGATGCGAAGCCCTGCAAAGCCTGAGAGTAGTAATGATAGTAAAATAAAGGCAAGCCAGTTGTGTCACACACTTAGATTTTGTTCATACTGAAATATGTTTGAGTTTCAAAAGCTATTTGTAAATTTTTATTGTTGGAACAGTTTAGAGCCACTAAGACGCAGGTGCTACTCCAGGGGAATGTGTAGATGATCTCAGTTAGGTTCACTCTGTATATATAGCTCAATCTGTGCCAACCACTCAAGGTGCTGGAAGAGAAAATGCTCTTAGCACCCAGCCCTGTGACATTTACTTGCACAAATAGTTCCTTTTATATACGTGTGTGTGTGTGTGTGTGTGTGTGTATGTATATATATATATATATATATATATATATATATATAGTTCCATATACAGAAAACCCATTGAATTCAATTTGTGCTGTGAGCCTGCAATATCAAATAGAGCTCTGTAATTGTGGAAAATTAACTTTCTGAGTTACTTCATTCATCCGAAGAGCCGACACGAGGGAAGGTGCCTGTATGGAGCAGTTCATGTTTCTCTACAAAATGTCACGTTAGTGTTAATCATACAAGGCTGTACAGCTACAGAACTATCATTCCCATCCTGGTGTGGGATACATAGAAGAGCAGTACTGTCCTTGCTTTTCTGAATTCTGTGGCTGTTTCATGCAGGATTATCTGCAGATGCAATGATAAAACCTCTAGATAGATTAATTAAAGGTAGGATATAAGCTCTAAGGAGAAAATGTTCCAGGTGAAAGCTTATTTCTATGTTTAGAAACCTAGATTGTAAACTGAGTCTGCTTTTTCAGATGAACCTGGAAAGGAGAGTTTAGATATTCAGACTTCCGTAGAAATATATATGCTGTCTGGAACCAAAAACAAATTAACACACAGATCTGTAGGTCTGGCTTTCAACTGGTGCAAATAAGTACTAACAACTCCACTTCATTTCATGCTCAGTCATGTCAGCACAGCATTCACCTCGCACTGGGTTCGTAGCCCTGTTCTTGATTTTCCTGCCCTTTTTCTTTTTCTGATGCTGTCTATCAGGATACTCCTGGTAGGTTGCAAACTCCCATGCAGGGAGAAGTCAATAGGATAAGAAGGTGCTCAGCATTTGTTGGTTAGATTTTGTTGGAACAGGGCTTCCTGAGTGGCAATTCAGGCACCTTTTGCATCATTTTGTCTTTCAGGGCCAGTTTTGATGCTCTTAGCTGAATAACCCCTTATTCTGCAAGTACTGCTATTGAATCAGACTTTGCATGGAGGGAATACTATTAAGCATGAGTAAGCACATCAGAATCTGACCCTCAGTCATTCACTTTTTTATTTTATTTCCATTTAAAGACTAAACACTTCACATTTGTTCGCCTTGTTCTTTTTTTCCTAGAAATGTGTGCAGGCCAGGGTATGTTTGTTTAGCAGATACAATTCCAGAATTAAAGTCTATTTTGAATGCAGTTCTGTGTGTCCTAGATCTCAGTGTGTTTCTTTTTTAATTATTGCTTAAAGGTTTACTCTCATTGGTTTAAAGGTGTCACATTATATTTCCAGTGGGTCTCAGAATGAGTGGTACTCCCGTGTGTTTCTTGTGTGTGTTGAATAAGATCTTAAAACCCAATGTCCAGTCCATTTTGTCTGCTGTTTAAAAACCTCACGACAGTGCTCATTGCAACAGGAATGTTTGGAGTTCTTCTAAAACTTGCTTCTTTTACCTCTTCTCATTCACCATTAGTGTGTTTGGCTGCTTTTTCTCAGCCATTTAATGTACAATTTAACTGTTTTGAGATCCTTAGAGATGAAAGATGTTGGATAAGCATATGATACTGTTCTTATAATGCTTGTTTGGATGGGTAAACCTCTTTGTGAACTCTTTTGCAGAGCCTTGCTGTACGGATAGAACCAGATATCCTTTCAATAGTTGTCAGTGGTTGGTTTGCTCTCTCTGTAATAGACATTTCTAATTCCTTTTAATTGTTCTATGAAGGAGTTAGGCTTCTTGCCGTGCTCGGGCACCAAAGAGCAGGTTGGAGGTGTATGTGATGATGCCTTTCCTTCCCCTGCCCAGAGTGGCTTTAGTCTGCAGTTATTTCAGGGGCAGCCCATTGATCCGTAGTTCTTGCATACGCACAGCTGTAGCAGCCTCTGTAACAGTCACCCTGACAAGTCCACAAATAAATCAGGAATAACTTCTGTTATTGCTGTATTCTTGACAGTCTCGGACAATCTGGACAATGGGTTGCTGCGTGGGGATGTGCTCCCCATGTCTGCAGGGAGGGCTCGTCCTTGGGCAGCAGACCGCCCCGTTTCAGCTGCGGAGAGGTCGGCGGTAGCGCTCCTCCGAAATGCGCGGAGGTGCTGACGCTCCTTCTCCCGAAACCGGTGCCGAGAAGCGCCCGGCCCGTTACTTTTCGGGCTCGCCCCTTTCGGACATAAGGTAGAGATTACTGCTAAAGGCTCCTGTAGCTTCTGGGAGCTCCTCCCCGCGTGCCGTCTGCCGGCGCTCCCCTTCCCGCGCCCCCGGGAGCGGCGGCCTTTGAAGTCGCACAAGGGAACGCTGTTGGCTAACAGTCCGGAGGCCGCTTCGCTCGAGCTCGCCACCACGTGAAAACAAATGCGATCCATCGTATTTCGTTAACTAGCCGCCCTCCGTTCGGGTGCCCCTTTTTTGATGTCGGAGCGATCCTGCACCGAAATCAGAAGGATGCGTGTGATTAAGAGCGGTCATACTACTTGCTGCATTGTATTGTAAATCACCTTTCCGGGCCCCGGTGCTTTATCAGCCCCACTGGCCTTGGCTTGGGTACATTTTTGACTACTCTGTATATACAGTGTATTAGCGCAATGGAGATCATTATGTGGCCTGTATTTGAGTCATTTTTATTTAAGATGCCAAACAATAAGCTGTTGATTGGGGGAACAAGAGGCGAACAATAATGTTCTGTGTCACATAATACACCACCATTTTCCAGCTTTGCTTTAGAAGGGCCCTCTTTATTGTTTTTGTATAAAAATGGTTCTTAGGAGGAGGAATATTTTGCTGAGGTATGTCATTATTTTGCAAATTTCTATTATCTCATCATGTTGTCTTCATTGTAAATTGCAGCTAATTAGGAACCTAGTTAGAGCCCCAGCTTTGAGGCTGGCTTTTTTGTGAAAAGAGCCCACCGATTACTGCACTACAAGAGAGGAAGGGAGAGAAAAAGGAGATTAATCTGGTTACCTAGGCGACACTCGCTTCCATCTGCGAGGAACAATACATTTTTGTTTCCTTGGCTCAGTTCAGATCTGTTTTGTTTAGGAGGGAAAAAAAAGAAGAGTGAGGGAGAGAAAGAGAGAGAGAAAGGAGGAGAGGGAAGGAGAGAGGGAGGGAGAGGGAGAGGGGCGGTAGCCCCACAACAGCGCTGGATGGATGCAGCCCGGCCCCGGCTCACCGGCTCCGGCTCTGCAGCAAGTTTCAGGGTCTCGGGGGAGTGGGAAGATGAAAGAGATAAGCTCCAAAGTTGTCAAAGGTCGTAACCTTGCCACACAAAGCCAGCGGTTTTACTTCTAAATCCCCTGCTCCCAAAAAGCACTTAATGAAATAATATACTGCGCTTCTCAACGCCCCGGAGTCTTTATTAAGCAGCAAGGCCCCCGAGATCGGGAATTTAAGGAGTCATTTAAAACTTCTGACTCAACAGGCCGTGGCTTGGAGCGTCTCTGGTGGGTGTGCTGCTTTCCTCGCAGCGAGCGAGACAACTTTTCTTCCGCCGCCTCTCGTCAGTGGTATTGGGGCTTCCCTGACACGCGTTTTATAACTGTCTCTACACAAAAGGGAGAGGTCTGCAAAGGCCGGGCAGTCTGGTCCTTTTCTTTTTTTCTTTTTTTTTTTTTTTTTCCCTTTTCTTTCTTTTTTTTTTTTTTATTCCTCTTCGGTTACCTTCGCAAGGTCACGGTGTAGCAGGCGGCGGCGACCTGCTAATCTTTCCCATTGCGCACCAGGCTCTGAAACCTTTGCGTGGCTTTTGCGTAGGACACACAACGTAGCCACATTATTTGCTGCGTGTTATGTAGCTTGCCAGAAAAAGGACTGAAGTAATAACCAGAGCTGATAGAGCCTGGCTAAAAGCTCAGAAATGCTCAGGAGCTCTTCTACTGAATTGGCTAAATCCACAGACTTTTGATATGTATAATGCTTTCTCCAGGTGTTATGTCATCGCATATAACGTTTTGCTATCTGGTAGCATTATGGATGATGACATAAAGTCACAAAAATGTTGAAGTTACCAATTTTAGCTTATCTGAGCTTTCCAAACCTGGACTGTGCTGATAAAATCAGAGCAAGTATCAGATTAACAACCCTAAATCCCCTCTTCTGCATTGCTCTGAAGTACTGTTCTTGCAATTTCTTCCTCTAAAGAAGCTTCTAAGAGCTGCTTCACGGATGGTGCATTGCTCCCTCTGACTGGGAACGACAGTTGTCGTGTTTAAAAATTAAGACCATTCAGGAGGAAAGGATAAAGAAAAGTACCCCAGCTCTTCGTGTGAACAGCGTGAAGAGTCTTGCAATTGAAGCCATTTGATTTTTCTGTTTTGCCACATGTTTGCTGTGGGATCTTGGCCAATTCGTCTCATGTAATTCTGCATCAGCCCTTGACCTATAAAATGGCCAAATCTCTGTTTCTCTACCTCAGAGGATAACATGAGGCTTAATTAATGAAGGACTTGTGAAGAGTTTGAGATACTAGATGCTAAGGTTTTGTATAAATACAAAAAACATAATTTTTGGCTACTCTGTTTCCATAAATGCCTTGTTGGGTATACCGAACCAGCTCTTCCAAGAAGAACTCTCAAATGAAAATGAAATCAGTCATATTTGCCTTTGTTATGTGCCGAGACTTGCTGAGCTGTTTTGCAGAAATTTGGGTAGAGCAGTTGTCACCTCACAGACAATTAGCGCAGGTCGTCATTTCGCAAGGTTTGAAGAGAATTTCCTCAGCAATTTTGCACTGGCTGAATGTGTTAAGATGAGGCGGGGGACGAAAGATGGGTAGATGCAATCTGTGTGTGTGAGAAAGAGAGCAGGGACCCTACTCTTCAGTACGCAGTTGGGTACCTTTTGAGAGAAAGGTTTGAGGAGTGAAATAGTGCACTATTTCACTAGAGACTATTAGCTGTATAAAGACAGGAACAGGAATATTTTACATGTTTGCTTAAATAACATCTTATTTTTAGCAGCAGTGTTCATTCTGAAGGAGTCATAAAGAACTTTCCAAAACATAGAAAAAAAGATCCATCCATTATTAGAGAGAACCAGGATGACACCACGTTAGACAAAGATGTTTACTTTGAAGTAAGTTACAGTTTGGAGGGACTTTAGGGTTACCCTTCTTGTTCTTAGGGAAGGGGGCGATTAATAACATTCAGTGGCCAAGGCTAGTTTTACATATTGTGGAAAAGATAGCCAGGGATGGAGTTCAGATGGAGCCCAAGACGGAACTTGTTAAACAGACAACACAGAATGAGAAATATGGAACCCAATCTTTGGGAAAGGTCAACCTCTGCTTCAGCCCCAGTGTAAAAGGTGGAACATTTATTGGTGATTTCATGTCATTGGCATAACAACAAGGAGTTCTGTTTTCATGTAAAGTGTAGGCTTAAATCTGTTTCCTTTCCTTGCAAATGGAGGACTTCTGTTGTTCCTAGGAAGGGAACTGCAAAAGGCCCTCTTTCCTCTCACGTCCTGGCGTTGTAAGTAGAATCTGCATTAGTGTGCGCTTGTATGGACCCATATGAGACTGTATAGACTTGTCTGCTTGTATAGACCCATTTGGCAGTTCTTAATGCCCCTGCCAGCTGGTGATCTGGTGACAGTAAACGTGAGATGCTCTGCACTGCAGCTAGTAATCTCACTAGCCTCAGCACCTGTGCACCGCTGCCACCAAACTCAAACCTGGAGCGTGGCACCTGGGAGGTTTTTCAGGGAAGAGTATCACAGATGTGACTCTGGGAGGCTCTGATCCTTCCCCAGCATGTCTCCTGTCTTGATTGCTATTTGGTCTAAAGTCTTCTTGAGTCTGTGAAATTTGACAAAATAATACTCAGAGGGAAATATGTTACACCTTTTGTGTTGCATTTTGGAACAACACAGTGTTGTCTGAAGGAGCTGTCAGTGTCTCTGAAGGTTTCTCAAAGGGTTTCCAGTGCCTTATCACAGCCAATTTAAGAAATTTAGCTCTTAAATTCATTTTCTTTGGAGACTGTTTTCTTTTTTCCTGTGTTGTATAATGATTTCCCTGCCTTTCCAGTCCATTACTGTCAGTTCTTTTGGGGGATGTCAGATTGCATAAGAACTGATACAAACATTCAGCAGAGCCTGGAGCAGCCCTTGAATGAGTTTTGTCTTGGCAAACCCACTCCTTTACCAAATCACTTTCTGCATAAGCATTCCAAGGACAAGATCTATACTGTTTCTGTGTTGTTCTGCAGTAAGGAATTGGTAATTATTTTTCATATGGAAATTTGAGAAGATGTGAGGGACACAGGGAGGCAAGATACAGTAGTTTGTGCTTCCTGATCTAGCACTTTTTTTAGACAAATTTACTTCCTCTTTTAACTTAACGGGAAGTTTCTGTCAGAGAACTGTGTGTATTGCAGAGTTGCATGTGTTGCGTGCAGTTGTGTGCCAAGTCACTACCACAACAGCAACTCCACAACTCGGCACTAGCAATGGACAATTTGGCTGTTTAAACCATAGTTAGTTCTGTTTAATGGCATAGCCTGGATCTAAAAATCTTTCAGCCATATTTCAGGATAATGTTAAATCTCTTATCTGTTTGCTCCTCATTTATATGGTATTTACATGGTACAGGATTGAGTACGAGTGCAGTTATCTGTGAACATAGAAGAGACTATAGCTGGACCCCCAGCGACAGCCGAATTGTTGGTGCATGGTGGCTATCAGAAAACACAGCACCAATGAGTAACCTTCTCTCTCTGTGTCTGTTACTAATACAGCTATATCTTTTCTGACAAAAAAAGGAAGACAGAAAAGGAAGGGAGGAAAAGAGAGAGGGAATTCATCTTCTGCTACCCAACTAGCAAATACAGCATAAAACATCAGTGTGCCAAATACATATGAGCTGTAGATCACCATTTAGTTCATCCCTTTCTAGAAGACAGCACATCAGTGGCTTGACTGGAGGTAATAAAACAGAGAGGAGTTAAAGGAAACTGTCACAAGTCACTCCTACATCTCTCCCTTACTTTATTTTCATCTGTAGTTATCCAGTGCTAAAATAAGAGGACGTCTTCTTTTGTGTATCATTTGTATTTTTTCTGTGAAGACAGAATTATGTTTAGATTCTCATGACTGAGTAACCTTCCTGAGGATAAGAACTTTCTTCAAAACGGGCCCTGTCATGTGGTCACTCTTTGAGACTGTTTGTCCATTCTACTTCAAAAGTGAATAAGACTAGTAAACAGATTTTCAGGAAATATCCTCCATGTGAATGGTTTCTCAGGTTAATACAGAATCAGCAGAACAGCACTGTTCTATCCTCTGCAAATGAAATTATTCTCTACTAGATCCTGAGAGAAGCTGATAGGTATACCTTCTATTTCTTCATGAAACATATGTCGGAGATCTTTGATGAGGACTCCAATACCATGTGCAGAGATTTTATTGGCTGCTTAGTTAATCCCATTTGATTTGTCAATCTGTGGGATTAGATCAAAGCGTTGCCAGCACACATTATTCAAAAATCATAAATTAAGTCCTAAAATGTAAACTAAGCATAATAATCATGGTATTGAAAACTAATACTCTTGCATCCCTTCTTCTTTGTCTTTTTTTTTCTGAACTTTTTTAATGCATTCAAATGATGCATTAAAACTAAATCTCAGATTTGAAAAAGTGAAGCCCTAAATTCTAACTCAATCACTTGATTCCAAGAGTTGTAGCTTTGAGAGAAGCATAGACATTGCAAGATTTGTGAGTAGTGAAGGGTGAATCTTAGGAGACTCAGAAATTTGGTTCAGTTTGGACCAACTCCTTGTATCTTGAGTGACTGTCTATACAATTCAGAATTGAGCAGATTTTCTTCTGAGCTTGCCAGGATTGTATCTCCTGCTTAGTGTTTACCAGCACACACACATGTCCTGGGACAGATGAAGACAGGAGAAAGGGTTCGTTCTCACGGAAGTACCATGATTACCCTCGCTTCCCCCCTCAAAAATCTGGGTAGGAGAAAAGCAGCTGTTAACTGAGTTCTTCACTATAGATGTTCCATGGTGCTCTGCTTTAGTCCCCTCCTGCAGTGCTGCTTCTTCAGCAGGTTTAAAGAGTTGCAAATCCCCCCCCCCCCCCTTTTTTTTTCATTTTGGAATATTGTATCTGCTGTAATTCATGTCGAATGAATAACTGAGTGAGCAGGAAGAAATAGTTTTCTCTATTGGTTGCTATTTGTTTGTTGCATACTCTTTTGAGAGATTTTATTCTCCTCCCGATCGTGCTAACTTTTAAATGTGTGTTTGGCTGTATGTAGGTCAATAGTTTGCAGGTCTGGGGTACCAGTTAATGTCATTCTTGCTGAAAAGACCCTTCCAGACAACAAAAGGGGAATGGAAAAGTAACAAAAAGGAATGTAAAACACAGACGTTTAAAGTGTATACAACATTTACCAGGCACTCAATTTGAAACATTTTATATATGTATTTATTTTTAATTGAGCAGTTTAAAAATGTCAAGTTGATTGACTCTCTTTCAGGAGATTGGTGGTATTTTCTTTACTAGTGCCCACTGTAGACCTGCATAAATTGCTTACTCTTTCCTCAAGCTTTCAGTCTGAAACTTTTCATCACACTGATGATCATTAATTAAAAAAAAAAAAGGGGGGGGGGGAATGGAGGGATTGAAGGTTTTCCAAGCTCTGAAGACAGCTATTGTAAATCAGATTTGAACAGAAAAAAACAAGGAAATTAAGATTATGTAAGCCTTTCTTTTTGTCAGCTATGTTTGTATATAGGGTTACAAAATTCCCCAAACTGGCTGGACTGCATACATAGGATAACTGAAGGCTTTGATAATTACTGTAAAAATCAAGTATATTATACGCCATTCATTCTTCCTACTTTCTGAATTCTTTCTGCCATCTCAGGTATATTCTGGCCCTTAAGGATGGTCTTTCTTTAGACAGTGCTTTGTACTATGTGAATGCTTCAGCAGTTAGATGAAGCCTTTGGCCAGCAAGTCAATAAAACTTGCTGTGAATCTGCACATTCTCTATTGCATTCAACTTTTATGCTTCCAGAGTGAAGATGATTAAGTTTTAAAAAGTTTAGAGAATTTGACTTTAAGCATTGTTGACAGTTTCAGGAATCATTGGGCAGCCTGACATAATGTTATTCATGATGAGAGAGCTGTCAGGACAGATCAGGAGGGGTACCAGAGAGAAATGTAAGGCAATATCTTCAGTATAGTATGTAGAGATTTTATCTGCGTGACTTCTATTAATAATGGGAGTTTTGCAGTTAAATCCCTAAGCACTATGAAAAAATGCTGCCAACATGCCCTGTAGCATAGCTTGAATTAAATTGTTTGTTCACTGTTGTTTGGACATTGAAGATCATCATGTCTGAGCAGTAGCCCCAGTTCCAGTTTCCTCCAGGTGTTGCTGAAGAGCAGGGGGCTGCGGTAGGGGATGGATAGCGACAAATTGCATGGCCAGTTTGTGATCTCTGTCTCTTTTTGTGCATTTCAGATACCTCTGCCCCTAAAAGTGCCATCTCTGGGCAGATCTGGTCTGTCAAGAGTTCGTATACATTGTGACTGCTCAGGCAGGAGGCTCTCCGTGTGCCGTGGTTACACGGCATGCCTATAGCTGCACGCATCAGAGCTGCTGAACAAGTAAGATACTGCGTATGCAGGCTCCTGCCCTGTTTGCACTCTTCTTTTCCCAGGCCATATTCCTGCTGAGTTTCCAGCTTACTGAATAGTACCTTGCTCCAGATAATGCAAATGAATTTAAAGCTCTCCAAGAAAAGTTAACACGAGCAAAGGGATAAAATCATCATCTCTACCTCATCTCTCTCAAACCGACCGAGGTAGTCCAAGGCTTGGGCCACCAGGCAAAAGCGAGGGCCATCTGCGTAAGGAGCGCCTCTGCCTATGCAGGCGACACTTCTGCCCTCCAGTTTCAGGGCAGGGAGCAGAAGGCTGGTGGCAGTGACTAATGAGCCTCATGCCTGAGGGTAATCTGTAGTCTTAAAAAAGACTGAATTTACCTTTAAATTAGTTATTCCTATTCTTATATATAGTCTATAGAAATGCAGGGACTTTGGGATCTTTCCCCTCTCACAAGAGCATGAAAGAAACAAGAAAAACAAACCAGTTCAAAAATACTTAGGAATTGATATCTCATATCTGAATTAATGTATTTCCGCAACGGAAACAACCGTGCTCTAAAACTATGCCTGCGTACAATTACAAAGTTCATTCGTGTGGCTCCACAACTGGCCAGTGAATAAAGCCATAGCTGTGCGCTAGAAACCCAGCCTGACAAGATACATCCTGCAAGGCGGTGCAGGTCCTCAGTTCTCGTTGACTTTAGAGTGCACATCTTTTTAGTTCAAAGAGGATATCTTTCTCTGTGTCTGTAAAGTGTGCATTATATTTTGAATACTAGTGTTACATGAATTGTAATAATGACAACTTCAGTTCAGGACTTTTTATGACTAGTAGATCTTTGTTGTCTAAGTGATTCCATACCTATTTTTCCCTTTTCTTACATTTTCTTGCTCATTAAATTTTGATGTTGCTCTATAGGGAAAAAGAAGAGGAAACATAATGTGTTAATCCATAAAAAGCTGTGCTGAAAATGTTTGCATGCTTCTACTGAAAGGTCTCCCACCTCAATTTTAAACCACAGCCTCAATCCACTCTTGTTTCTGTTTACCTTTAAAAGTATTTTCAGTCATTGTATACTTATAAAATAATTAACATACTTCAAAAAACACTATTTTTGTAAAGTCAAGGTTTCTATGGTATGAATTCTTCCCAGCTGTGATAAAACACTCTTGAAATTAACAGTGGCTTGATGAGATCTATATGGGACTTTGTAAACAGGAAGAACCTTTGTGCCACTGTAGCTGAAGTTACCCTAGCATTTCCCACTGTAACTAGTGTTTTCATGTAATAATTTCTGCTGTCCACACTTCCTCTCCAGTGATGCTTATTGTACAGAATTTCAGATTTTGAGCACACATTTTCTATTGCAGATCAAATAATAAAAATGTTTGACTATTTCTTTCCTAATTACACACCCTCAGAAGCTACTTTTTCTCTTCACGTAATTATAAAGATCTCTTTTCTTTTAAAGTAGTTCCTTAGACTCCTTGGTTATTCCTGATGTCAGTTACCTTTGGTGTGCGAGTCTGTTAAATATTTCATAGAGGCTTGATCTTGCAAAGTCCAGAGTACTTACATGATTAAAGACAAGTAAGTGCTTTGCAGGGTCATCAGCTAGAGTGCTGGGGCAGAAGCAAGCCCTATAGAGGAACCAGTACGCAATGAGGGATGGCACTCAGTATTCCCGATGACTGGCAGTCTTGGACTGGGGAGTCATGTGTTGTTGGGGATTTACCTCATTTTACTCCCCTGTAAAATGAGAGTGAGAACATTTGTGTCCATTTCTGGGTTCTTCTTTGGATAATCAGCTGATGCCTGAAAAATTCTTTGAGTTCCTACAGAGAAGTATCCAATATACATATTTGTACTGTGTATATGTGTGTTTATAAGAATGCAAAATATGTATTTATTCCAATTTGATATAGTCATCATCTCAGCTTGAAAATTGTCTCCTGCAGATATATTGCAAATTGACTAAATTTTTTTTTACTGTATCAAACATTGTAATGTGCAATTCATGCCCGATCTCATAAGCTGCTATATGCATCCTGTAATGTTAAAGCTCAGAATGTCTGCAGAGTACCAGATAAAAATCTTCTTAGGCCATATTTTAGGAGGTATACCCTGATCTGCTCTATGGCAAGTGTTTCAGTTAAAACCTTAAGTGACAGACTGAACCTGTTAAAAAAGAGAGAGAAAAAAGAAAAAGCTACACAGGAACTTGGTGTCCCCCAAATGTTTCGACAGGGCAAGCTAACCAGTGGTTCTTGGAAAGCTGAAGTGTGACTTCAGTGCCTGAACTATATGGCATGAGATCAACCACAAAGACATACTATCGCAAGGTCTGAACACAATCAAAATCTCCAGATATGGGGGAAATTGAGCCAGGCACTGGCATGACCAAGTTTTTTTGGGACTATAACACATACTTAACTCTGTTCTGGCATAGGGTGCTGGGATGCCTGGGGAAACTTGCTGTCTCCCATCTGTGTGTTTCTCTTCTCTCTGATTCTCAAACTACGTGCTATGAGTGTTGAGGACCTTGGTCAGAGAAGGATTTTGGTGCTTTTAGAAGCACTGAAGAAGCACCAGATAAGGATTTTCAGTGCTTTGTGATTTTAGGGGCAAGATACCAGCCAGCCTTGCAATAATGCACATCAAGAGCAAAGTAACTTGCTTTGAATTTCCTTTTTATTCTCAAGGAGACTTAGAATTTTGATTCTTTAAAGAGTGAAGCACCACATGTATTTCATGTGAGTATTTTTTTGCGGACTGTTAAGTTGATCTCAGTTTTCCTGTGTATACAAGGAAACAACAGGACGATGGAGGTATTCTCATTGCAGGGAGGCCAATGTTCAGCTTGTTACATTGCTTCTCATATCATCATTTAGCTAGTGTGTGATGAGCAGACTGCCAAGACAGCCTTAAGTATTGGGAGACATTCTCGAATTTCATGTACCTAGTTTTAATCCTATTAGTCAGCAGTGTATTAAAATTCCTGACTCTGTTTTGGTTAATGTCCAGGAGAACAAGGTGAGTGATTCTTCTGACTACATCGTTCTGGGTTACATGACAAGGTTTGTGTTTTGTAGGCTTTCTTTTCCCTCCAGGAGAACTCTGTTTTTATACATGAATTAATTCTTTGGTTTTGGATGAGTTATTTGGGTCTGGATGGTGATGTGATTTTTGAAGGCAGTTCTGTGTGGTTAGTCCATTTGTAATTATTTCACTCAGACTGGAAGCATCTTCCGTTGCCAGAGGAGATACAATTCTCTTCTAAGTTTTCGTCAAAGACCAAATGATTGTCTGAGTAAACTGATAATATTGATTCCAGATGAACCTAAGAGTCTATCTAATAATTATATATTAAGTTATATACATTAAGCAAGAAAGATTTTTTTTGGTTGATTATTCCATCTTCAGCTTTTGGTTTCTTTCTGCTGCCATCCTGATTACCATATCTGTTCAGATATTGACTGGAATTTGTCCAGGTAGTCTGAGCACTGAGGTGAGAAGGCTTATTTTGTGGAATAATTGGCTGAGCGTCTCATTCGCTAAGTACTTAATGATATATGTTCTTTCTACTCTATGTACTCATTTCCTTCATGTCCCCCATCTAGCTCAACTTGTATCCAGCTACAATTCAATAGACATTAATTGCTATAATATGGATAAGAAAAGCAGAAGGCTAGTTTTTAGTATTCAGTTCATATTGATGTACATGAAAGATCACCACCACAGGGGCTGCGTCTACAAGCACTAGGGACTTCTCAGAGGAAAATGTACTGACAGATCTCAGGTCAATACCATAATCATCCCTCACAGAGATTGATTCTGGACATACTGTATTTAATGGATATATTTTTGTTCTGTTGGGATTTATGTCACTTTGTGGTCCAATTGTTCTAGACGTTTTGTCCATCAAACTAGGAGCATCTATACAGAGCAATAAAATAACAACTTGTCTCCATGGATTAAAACAAACAAAAAACCAAAAATATTTTCTGATCTTTTGGGCTTTTCCATATCTGAAGCAGTTTAAAAATTATTGTGGTAGCTTTTATTGGCAAGAGTCATCTGCTAGGGTCTTTCTTGACTAGAAATGGTGGCAGTTACTTACTATTGCATCTCTTAAGGTGTGTCAGGAAAAACGTAGCAGTTTCACATGACTCCTTTCTAATGTGCCCCCTCCTTTCTCCGTATCATTTATGGGCCTACAGTGGCTGGCAAGTTAATAAAGAATGACTATAGGAGTCTAATGGTATGACAAAAAAAAGGCAAACCCAAAGAAGGCAAAGTCATAAAACAAAGGAAAACTGCTCAAAGAGGATTAGGGCTGCAGCAAAAGATAATCTTGGGTGGCCTCAGTTTCTCTGGATAGAGTGCAGGGGATTTCTTTGGGAAGAGCCAGTCTTGTCAGAGAGCAGAATGGCAGACCGAGATGTATATATTTAAGAGCTTGAATAATAAGAGACTGATTGGGAATTTGAGGGCTTTGGCTATAAGCTCAGTCACTTGCAGCTCAAATTCTTCTCCCTTCCTCCCTTATTATCTGCATATTCTGTGGTTTTCTTTGCTCTCTTTCTTTCTGCCTTTCAATTTTGCCTCCTCTCAGCATCCTGCTGTGCACGTCCACTCTTCTTTCTCTTCCTTTGGTTCTTTCAATTTTCCTTATTTTCTCTAAGGAACAACTTTATTGTTGTTGTTGTTGTTACTGTTATTGAGCCACCAGGACGAGCTGAAAGTTACTCTGGCTCTGGGGTCATTGAATCTGGTCCACAGAGGTATCTAGGAGAAACATTTGGTATGTTGACATACTAAGATGAAGTTGTCATGATGGCTGTTTGGAGCATTGTCTGTTTTGACAGTGTTTACTTTCTCTGCATTTTCGGTTGCAGAGGAAAGCATTGTGTCTAGGGAGTAAATCTGCAACTTGTAGTTTGGACTTAATGCTCTTAAGCATTATTTTAAAAATGGGTAGCGAAGTGGTTGACAATTATGGAAGAAAATATTATTGATCTGAGATAATTTGGCCATGGCTATTGAACTTCCAGGCACCATGAAATCAGTCTTCACTTGCTAACCCAGAACTTACTGGGGGAGAGAAATGTATTTTTAAGCTTAAAAGTTTTCTGTTAATAACTGAGTATCTCCAACTAGAACATATAAATGTAGTAAGCTCGCTCATGTTGCACATGTATATGAAGTCAGTAATACTTGTGAAATATTCCCATTCTTCCTCTGTTTCAAGGAAATAATTTTAATTCTTGTGCAGGCTAATGAATTGGACTCTAGAGACTGAAATCTTTTCTTTGTTCACAGAGCTATGGTCCGACAGTCAACAGCAAAGTTCAGCTACATTATATTACAGGATGCTGTGTTTTTATAATGGATTTCTATTATCATCAAAATGAGTAGTTCTACAGTCAATTCATTCTTTGGCCTCTTTAGTTCCTTGGAGTAAATCAGGATTATTTAGTCCCATTCCAGAATATAATCTACTGAATAGAGTTTATATATTAAGCAACAATCCGGTTGAATTCACTACTCAGAATTATCAACTGAAAGAGAGCTATAGTGCTTTGATATGTTTCCCTGGCCTAGGAGTATTATTAGGTGGGTTTTCTCCCCATCATCTCATTTGTGCTAGTTCGTGGTCCTCAAAAAAACAAACAAATCATTTGAACAGGAGAAATATATGATTGAATTTTTGTCAGTAGGTAATATTAACCCTTAAATGGTGCCAGCTGTGAATTCCTACAACTTTTGATGTGTTACTTAGGTGTAATTCCATTTCAGCTGGAAGAAAAAGGGTCAAATTGTGTCTTCACAGGCAAATCCAAAGGCAATATTTGCATCAAAATATACAATTAGGCCATAACAAATTATTGGATCATACAATAGATCAGCTGCCTGATCTTTCCTGTCTGGCAACTGAAGAGCATGTTCTAGTACACTTTTGGTAAGTAGCCAGATTGGTTACATCTACACAAATAGATTCACAAAAAGTTTAATTTGAAGAAATTCTTAACCTATGTTTTATCCATGCCTGGAAGTCTGTAGCTGACTGAAAACATGAGTTAAGTCTGAGTACTGGAGTAGTGCTCAAGTTCTGGCACAGGGTTTCATAGGTATATAAAAAGTAGCCAGGACTGCAGCCATGAGCAGTAACACCTTATTTTTATGATGTAGAAAATGTATCCCCTGAATTCCCACAGTTAACTTGTGCAGCTCTGTAAGTGATCCAGATTATATCTGCACTTCCAGAGGTTTTCCAGAGCTCTGTTGATTCTTCTTTCACTCACCAACTCTCCATCTGTTGACAGTGACTTTCTCCTCTATTACCTGTGCAAACCAGAGCTTAATAATACATTTTCAAAACTTCAAAAATGCTATTTTGTGCTACTGTGGCACAGAAATCCGTAGAGGATGATCAGAAAACCAGGAGCTTGTTGTCCTCACACCTCTGGGAGTACCCACTGCTAGTATACAATGTTTTATACTAAACTGTACCTTTTTTTTATACTCTGTTCACCCACATGGTCTCGTGTGATTTGCAAACATGAAATATTTACATTAAAAATCTATTGCATATCACAGGAATAGGAGAAAAAGATGCATTTTGAAACTCCTCAGAACTAAGTACCTGAAGCAATTAGGAAATCTTGACAGTGTATAATAACCATGGAGTTTTTCTTCTTGTTTTTTAATGGAGACTAAGTGAGTTGCCTAGATTAGTATAGCGCTGCGCATGTCGAGTAGATATGTAAAAAACTTACCTGCTGTGTAGGGGGGGTCATCCTGTGCTATTAGGATGTACATGAATTTAGCTTTAAACCTGGATGGCTTACTTGCCCTCTTTCAGGCCAGTGGGACTACTTTCAATGAGTAACAGTACCATTTTCTGCAGTTGAAGGGGTCAGCTTCTGGAGCATAGTACTCCAGAATTCAATGAAGCAAATATTGCTTCAAACGGAGGATTCTAAACAGTAGCAAAATACATCCCATCCTCACTTTCCTACCTTTTCTTTCGCAGTGTGATCCGTTATGTAATATTACACATTTAAGCTGGGACCAGGCAGAGAAAATTTGCTAGCATTTCCACATTTTATTAATATTAACCATCTCTCTGTTTGAGATCAGCTTCATATAATGGTTTTGGAATGTGATGCTCTTAATTTGCTAGGTTTTATATCTAAACTATTGTGCATTGGCCACTGACCTGCCATCAATCAACTCAAATGCCTCAGTGCCCTTTCCATCCATTTGTGTTTTCTCTGTATGTGCTGAGAATTAGATTTAAAGCAATGTGCCAGTGATTAAACAATTACTCTGTCCTCTCTCTTACATATCAATAATTTGAAAGACAAAAAAGCCAGCTATTCTTTTGTGTGTTTGACTGTGGCCTCTAGCTTTGAATCTAGTATATGATGACAAAGTGTTGTCTGCTTAAAAAAAATAATTGTAACACATGTGGCCTTTTCAATTCCATTTGGGGACCTCTAACCATCATAAAACAAAGAGAGCAATTTAATGCAGGCTTTGATAATGTCATTTTCAGTCACCTTTTAATTAATAAACATGAAAAGCCTGAAATTGGATAGATCTTCTGAACTAACAATGGCAGCAATATGAACTCATTTTCAAAGACAATTTTAAGGGTATTTGAAGGTGGGCATTACTATTTAGGGAAAGGTTGGGATGACAAGCTACCAATTAACAGCCACTAAGACATATATTTGGACTGAGACTGCAGGACACTGATATTATACTGCTCTTCATGCAAGCATCTACTTTACATGATGTAAGAACAGTGGAGCAGATGTAGACAGTGGAAGTTCATTACTCTGAAGTCAAAGAAAGCACGGGGTAGCTGACTTGCCTAGCAGGTTGGAACAGGGATTGGCCGTGGGCCTGAGATGTGCCTAATGTGTGTCTTCTCTTTCCCTCCGCACACCATTCTGAAGGCTACTGCTTCTCCATATGCTCACTGTGGAGGCAAAGGAATAGTCCCTGCTACTGTAGCCCATGTCGGTATACACACGAGCTTCTTGGAGGCTGTTAAAATAATCATTCTAAGTGGATAAAAGTCCACAGAGACTGCTTGTTGTTTATTAGACCACAGGGCTTCTATTTTATTTCCTGGTATTTGTAGACTGCACAGCAGCCCAGCTGCTTGAGGAGGCCTGTCACTAGGCTTCCCCTTTCAAAGAGCTTGTAAAGTAGAGGAGGAGAAAGCAAGAGGAGAAAAAGAATGGATGGGACTCTAGAAATGGCTCTGCTTCCCATCTTCCCATTGCTTTTCCATTCTCTCTCTCGTGCATGGGGACATACAGTGTGTAATCTGCAACCAGAGCTGAACTCCAGGTGTTTTGACAAATGTAAGCTTGCTCCAGATTCTTATTTCGAGCTAAAATACTTAAATAAGTAAAAATAACAGTGTAGAAAAACTGGAAGTTCTCTGCTTCAGTTTACATGCTCCTGAAGAAGGGATGTTCAGTAGTGTTAACTGGAACATCAAGTGCTGATTTACAGTTATCGAGGGAACTTGTCCCTCAACAACAGCAGTATGATAACAAGAAGACTTGTCCTTCTCCTGAAGGATCCATTTATTACTGCTAATCAGTGTCTTGCTCTGTGGCAAAAAGCTGTCATTTTAAGTTGCACGTATCTGGAAAATATAGCCAAAACATTTATTTTTGAAAAGCTTCAAAACTTTATAGGTTCAAAAAATCGGATTACTCAATGTACACAATAGAAAATCGGTCATAGTCCATCTAATTGGATACATAGTAACCTAAAGGGTGATCTCTGCATCTTAAAGCTAATTTTGATCTGAAATTAACTCAGGAGGAAGAAAAGGTCTCCTTTGCATTGCGACCTGAAGGGAATGATTCCACACACCAAAATGCCCTATTAGGAAATCAGGTGAAAGAGTCCTGAGTATATATCAGGAAAATACCTGTTGCTAGTCATTCACCTTTCCAAACCAAGTAAATGTTGAATTCAGATCCTTCTGTTGATCACATCTGTGAGATTTGCCCCTGGGGAAAATGTCTGCTTCTATGTGTTTACTGTGTAGCATAAATGCATAGATGTTCCTAAGCCATAAGTGATTCACCAGCTTTATGTAAAGTATGAACTGTGTGAAGCCGTTTGTAAAGTAAGCAGAAACATTCTGTGGTGACTGTATCTGCCATTTGATTTCAAAGTATAATACCTTCAGATTTCATTATATTAGGCTACAGCCCCAGTCCTTAAAGAGATTTAAATTCCTGAATTCCATTGATTTCAGTGAAAGTTAACACCTCCCATAGCATAAGCTTAAGTTTCTAAGTGACTACAGTGTTGATATTTATAGTACAGGTTTCATCTGAAATGAAAGGTTGTACTCTACCTGGGAAAAATAAATACCACAGAGGGAACTCAAAGGGTGCGGTCCCGTAAGAGCATCCTGAGTTTCCACTACTATAAGGATGTTTCACAGATCCCCCATCTGATTCACAGATATTCAGGAGAGGGAGTTGGCTCAGCTGCTAATGAAATGAAGAAGTGAAGATGACATTGCACAATGAACTGAAGGAAAAGCCTATATCAAACTGAAGTAGTAGCAATGATTAAAACCTGCAGCTAACTAGATTTTCCCAGCAGTGTCCCCTCCTGATATGACTTGCACTTACACTGGTGAAATAGTGACACTGCATCCCGGAGTAAGAGTAGTCCATTTGCAAATATCCTTTCTGAACTGAAAGAAAAAAAAAAAGAGCAGTTAATACTTATGCAGAAAGGAAAATATTCTTATCTCATTAACAGTCTTTCTTTAAGCTTACTAAGATTAGAATACTTAGTTATTTCAAATTGGTAAAACATGCATTCATTATAAACACGGTTATAATGATAACTTTGTAGATAATAATCAATTATTTAAATATGAATTATTTCCCTACATTAGAGTCATGTTTCAGCTGTAATCACCTCGGATGCTCGATTCCTCCCTCCTTTACGGCACCTCTGGCTGTGTGTGGAGCATTAACCGTTTGCTTCCAGACACAGACTGGGAAAGTGCAAGTCAAGAAACAAAATTTGCTGTGTTGTCCTGGCTAAAACTAGCATGTCTGCTTTAGACTTTCTTAGGTGGGACGAAAAGGGGGGAAAAATCACCTTGACCCTCAAAAAGCCACCTTGACCCTCAAACTTTTTCCTCTCGTTTTTATAAAAAGCTTGCAAAAGTGCACTGGAAGCAATGCTTGTGGGCTTAGTAAATCAATAACTGATGCCTCGGCTGTTTGCAAGTACAGGCAATCATCCATTTTTAATAAGAATTCTGAGAAGATTAGCACCCTGCAACAAGAGCTTCATTTACACTGTTGCAAGGCTTAGCGGCACAATAAACTCTCCAAGCTTGCATATGCTTTGTAACTCTAGATGACAATTTAACCAAGTCCTTTGCCTCTCTTCATGGTGGAGAGAAAATCCACCTTGAAATACTAGATCTCTTAAGCATGTGCAACATGCTAAACATTTGTAAGATAGACTATTCACAACGTTTATGTGCAGCGAGTGGAATTTAATCTCTTTTATTTCTTGCTCCAAATCTTGTCAGTTGTTTTCCCCATTCTTTAGTAGTCTCTTTAATATAGTTTGCAAATATTTAATATATTCCCTCCGAGGATCTCAACACACTTTCAAGAGCTAGTTTTGCCTTGCTGTGACTCTGCAGTGTATCATCTAGAATGTAATAGCACTATAATATACCTTTTTATAGATATATAAACTGAAACATTGGGAAGTTAAATGATTTGCTGGTGGTTATATTTGGAGTCAGTGACGGAAAGGAAAGAATTCATAAAACTGGACTATCAACATCCTGTTTTAACCTCCAGACACACTGGTGCAATTCATTTCACCTACACTCAGATGTCTTCAGCGTAGATACTGTGCTCAAGTTAGTTGTCTTGTTCTTCCTCTTTGGGCAATGCAGAGATAGAGGCACTTCTGAGGTACAATTCACCTAATCCTTTACTAGATATTTAGAGTGGGTCAAATGAATTGTATCCTATGAATCCCTGTTTCTCTGCACTGACTGCACAGAGCCTAGCTCGGATATTAATAGCTATGCTGAAGTTCTGTGAAGTTAGGTAAGATAAATCACATCCAAGCTCTGTTTCCCACAAATCTTAATTCTGAGTGCTAAGTGGCTCTTTATCAAGGTTTCAAGAAGAATACTTTGGCAATACGATTAATTAAATACTGAAAGGGAAAAGTTGGCTGCTGCCAGATGCAACCCAGCAAGACAGAGGGGTCTATTATTGTCACAGAGCAGTGAGCTGTGTATGGGGAGAGGGAGAACTTTTGAGCAAACGTTCTTTGTTTTAGCACGATGGGCCAGTGCCCATATTTAGGCACTGGAAGGTTCATAAAAGTGTCAGCGGGGGTTTTCCAAGGTGCCTAAGCACTACTTCTGTAAGCAGTCTTGCATACTATGGAATAACATTTTAAGGCATTTTTGTGAATCTAGCCCTATGTCCTTACAAAAAAAAAAAATATATATATATATATGTACTGATATCACAAGGGAGGATGAGCAAGAGAAATTTATATTTCACAGTGGGAGTAAAATACACTGGAGAAACTGTACTGCATTGTGGCCTGGTGATTTATATGCTTGTAGGGATTAATAACTTCTTTACTTCGTAACTGCTTCATAGCACAGCTGTGTCTTTCAGTCTGTTCTCCCAACTTTCCAAGTAGCAGTGACAGTTCTGGATGGAAATCCATTAATACAGAAGGAGAAATGGTACAATGGAGCTGTCCCTAGACAGTAAATCACAAAACAATCGTTAATGGTTTGCAAAGTTTAGCAGTAGGATGTATGATGTTGACAACATTGTGGCTGTGCTGATGGTTCACTGAATTGACAGTGGCCCATCTTTGGACTTAGCAAATCCAAATTTCTTGGGAACCAAGGTCTTTTAGCAAGCTTCTTAGACTGGTATTTGCAACATTATAGATTTACTGGGACAGTTATTGTTGCAGTCCTCGTATTTCAATTTGTTTATCTTAATTGTAAGAGGAAAATAAGCTAGCCTGATAATTCAAACACCATCTTTACTAAAATGGTAGAAAAATCTAAGCAAGATTTTCGTGAAGTTTAACAGAGAGTATGACACAGATGGTTATACCTGGAGGAAGAGGATGTAGTTAAATGTATATTCAGAATTTGGACTGACAGTCAATAAATGTTTTTACAGATAGAAAAGATGTTTTAAGAGTATATCACTTCGGATTATTGGACTTTGAGTCTTTTTCAGTGCTTTTGAGACTTATTGTCCATTTATACAATCACCTCTCATAGAAAAAATAAAGTGAAATTCCTCTCAGGGAGTAATTTAAAAGAAGCTAAAGCACGAGGAGATGATTTGGAGCAGCAACCCTCCACTGTTGGAATGGTGAGTATATTTACATAATAGTGTCTTCTCAGTTTGGCAGAAACGATCCAGTGAAAAATAGACAAGTACTTGACCATTTTAGAGGAAAAATGTATTTCATAATGAGAGTTCATCCTTTCTAATATTTCTTCCTCGGTGTCAAAGGATCATCTTCCACTTCTTTTTGGCCTGTGAAGAAAAGCTCCATTGCTCTCTTGCTAAATTGTCAGACAGGCCTCTGTGATTACACCATGCTGAATCTAATGCTTAGGAGATGCTCCCCATAAATATCTGCAATCTCTTTCTTCAAATCTTTTTCGTGAAATCTGCTTTGTCTTAATATCTAAAGAAAAAAAGCTTGATAGGCCTCTGAGACCAGTGCATAATTATGTGGAGTAAACACATTTCATTGCTTCCATACTGCTCAGTCTAACTGCTGCCTCCTGTTTCATAACCTGCAAACTGCTAGGTTTTCTCTGTGTTTACGTAGCAACAACCATCTACTGGAGGACCTTGGTCCCTGGCTGAGGTTCCTAGGCACTCCTCTTTATAATACAATAATTCTGTTCTGATAATCACATAGGTATAGAGACAGATGCTCGAAGTTTCATCTATTCTTAGATGGCTCGCTGAACCACAGAGGTTAAGTGGGACCACAGAGACAAAGAGAAGAGAAAAAAAAGAAAAGTTAACAATGTTGGTGTAAAAAGTGTGTTGTTTTTGAACAATGTCAATCTCCTAAAAACATACACTTTCTGTTAAAAGGTTTTAGGCTTGTGTAGAGTACGGAAAGATCCTATGCTGAGGTCTGAAAATGTTTATAGTGGAATTTGGCTTCAACAGAATACAATGATAGGTGTGTTTTATGTTGGGCTAGGAAAAGAAGGTAAGAATTTCATTATGAATATCTTTGTAAATAGACCATTAATCATCATGATGGATATAAAGTCTAAAACGTGGCATAGCTGGCAAGCACATTCCTTAAGTGAATCTAACCTGAACTTAATAAAGAAATGCCGAACTAACTGCAGAACACTATTCTGCCAAGATTCAGACTCCAGTCAATCATCCTGCCAGGTGACAGTGTTTCTAATGCTAAGACAATATATCATTTACAATCTTCGTTGCTACCAACTCAGCAGAATTAGACTAGTTACTGAACAAAACCCAGTAGACTACTGTGCAGAAGTAGTCTGTGCTAGCTGTGCAGAAGTTGGGCCACTGCCATTCTTTGAGGAAGACTATGAACTAGACCCCATCTGGAAAAGAGAGCAGGAAGAAGGGATGTAGCCAGTATTGCTCTTAACTGCCCAAAGTGGCAGCTCTATCAACTCTGCCACTGCTCGGTTTGGCTGGTTAATGTCAAAGTGGCTCCATGCTGACATCCTTTCCCTGCAGTTGATGGCACTGCTGCTGGTTACTCACTGAGTTTGAGTGCCTTCAGAGCACAACAATTCGTGCAAAAGCTGAAAGAGGTGGAAAGGCTCTTGTATGCTTTTCGACTTTTTGAAAGAAAAGGTGTAGAGATGGTAGTTTATGTGTGTCAGTTAAGCTCAGATAATTCCTTCTGTTCCCCAAACTATCTCAGAAAATTACAGTTCTCTTCTCACATACTTTCCATGAAAAGAATGCATAGAGTTGCTCACAGATATCTATGCTATCCTAAACAGAGAGCCTCATTTACATATGTTTCCTCTCAGTGTAATTGAAAATGTGTCTGGGGGTTCCTGACAGTAAAAGAAGTACACAAATTTAAAACAAGTGCAAGTTATTGTACATGTAGTTACTTTAAGTGAAATTTTCTTTAAAATATGTGTTTGGGCATTGCAATTGCCCACATGCCCCAAAATACAAACTTAGAGTTGCAAATCAACTTGTAGAACTGAGGAAGTTTGTATCATTTCCCATGACTTTGGAGCCTTCAGGGAGAATTAACTGCTATTTTCTTTTGGTCCTTTGCCTCTGTGCTAAAATTGGTGCCCAAGCTGGTATATGGCTTTGAATTCTGGACACATTTCCAGGGTAGGTACTACGGGTTTGCCACATATGGCATCAGTATCTTAGAGTGGATTCTGAATGGCACAGAGGAAGGCCAGTGCAGGAGGTATCTCTGAGAGGCAGTGGCTCCTACTGAGATCCTAATTCCCTGGGAACCCAGAGCCACAGCCTCACACAGAGGCATGATACTGCCAATCAGCTGATTGGCAGCATGTTGCCTCTTTGAGAGGCAGCGTCTGTTGGCTCCTGCAAAGTTCCTGCCAGCATTCTTAAATTCTAATTTGGGAAAGAAAATTACAATCTGGCACATCACCGTTGGAAGGTTGCCGACCCCTGCTCTACACTGTACGATCAGCAGCCTCCAAGAGCAGTTGTATGAAACTTCCTTTGTTTTGTGCATCAGGAACTGATGTCTGAACATCGTTCTTCCACGGGGCTGTATTCTACCTAAACTTTACAACGCCACTGAGGACAGCAAAGGCAATGGAGTTGTCCACGTGTTGACAGTGAACAAATTGTCTATTCCTATTGTTGCTGCATGAGCCACTAGGTAACCAGATTGATTTTATGATCCCTTACTGAGTGTTCAGGACTGGTGCTTGAAAAAGACATCTTTTATCTGTCAGCCAGTAAATCTCACATTGAGTTGCAAACATACTGGAAAGCTAGAATTCAGCAAGACTGTTTTCATGAATAGAAACATTTTCAGAATAGATACTCTCCTGAACACAGTTGTTTTACAGGAATTAAAGAAGTCCTTATGGTGGATAGATAAGCCAACTCAGGATAAAATAAGAACCAGTCTACACTTTGAACTGTTGTTTGAACAGAACCTTTCTGAAGAACTCAAAAAGTTCTGAGTGATGTTGGTCTTTTTTCCTCTTTCCTCTGCTTTTTTTCTTATCAGACTTAATTGGGAGCGAATAGTGTGTAATAGATGAGAGGTTTTTTTTGCAGCATTATTGATGGGGATTATAACAGATTTGTTACCAAGCTTTTTTCTGGTTTATCCACATTATTCAGGATCTTTGATGTTTGACATTAATATAAAGCAAAACCCTCAATTGACCTAAATCCCAAGCCCACACCAAACAGCATACCAGGTGCAATGGCCCCTACTGTTAGCCTCTTCTCTTTAGAAGAGCCATAAATCCAAAAGAATACAACCTAAGTAGGAGCAAACATTGAGTTTTCCTTAAATGAATGTTCATTACACTTCCAGGTCATCCAGTAAGTACTATTCCATCCCTTCCACCATCTCTGCCTTCTTGGTAACAGATTTATGAGAGGACTTCAGAGGAAGTTGCAGAATATAGCCCCTGTGAGATCCAGCTGTATTCTGAACTTGTATCTTGGTTTCTACAAATCTTTGCCGTCTATTCAAAGAAGTTAATAACATACTAGCAGTGATTTAAAGAAAATAGAGTTCCTCAGTGAGAGAAATTGTGGATGTTGAGACTACCATTTCACCAAAGGAAAACTCCAGATTTTAAACCTGTTGTCAAGTTTTTAATGATTTTGCACTCTTGCACAGTATTCTATATCTTGGAAGTGCTCTAAAAACATTATCTGGCAGATTTCTCTTGGAAGTCCCACAAAATAGATACTGACCTTTTCTAAGAGTTGGGATACTAGCGCTAGACTTGATAAGACGTTACTTAAAGATCTCAAAGAAGCTAGATCAGCACTGGCATTATAAACTGGGGAATTCCTACCCTATAGTTGCCTGTTCAAACTATTAGGCAGCTCATCTTTATCTCAATTACAGTTTCTAAGTCAAGAGATTAGATGTATTTTGTAATTTTTTCAGTGAAACAGGTTGAAATCAAAAAAGGGTTAATTTTGTAGCTGAAATCCCTCAGAAATTACTAAGTGTCTTTAGAGTGTTCATTTAAGAGTGTCCTGATGATATAGTAATACTTAGCTCATACTATAGTACTTCTGTCCTGTGTTGTCTTGGCTGAGTGTGCTGTTTAACTGTACTGAGAGATTCATGTGACAAGATTTCTGAATATATCTTAGTTCAGTTTGACAGTAATATTTAACAAGTTAACTGTTGCCACACCTTGAACATTTGAATGGCTTTGGGGAGATAGTCAAGTTCTAGAAAATCTGTATTTTTTGAAAACAGAGATATTAATTTTAAGAAACTGCTGAATATCAAGTTCAAACTCTTGAGTTTACCTGTATTTACAGCCTGTTTCCAGTTGGAGAGCTTTATCCCAACCCCATGCATTTTCTTTACATCAGGAATATTTTGTTCTCTTTAACTGGAACTGCACTTAGGCTCAGATCTGCGGGTATTTAAAGTGGAATAGTGACAGGGCTCAAGTGCCTAAATAAAATCTTGTGATTCCAAGAACCTCTTCTCAGCTTCTGTCTACCCTGATTGTGCCTAAACTTCACAGTTACATAAGGTTTTCTTTAACTTAAAATAAAGCACATCCAGAAGTGCTGCTATCTTGGTAGAAATGAACAGTATAGCATCTATCTTCCTCAGAAATTGCTCAGAAGCCACAAAGAAAATGCTGTTCTATCCAGGTTAGTCTCTCCTCTCTCTGAAGTGGATTCAGGTGTACATTTCTAACCTCTTAGGAGAATGGTCCAAACACCCGAATGCAAGAGAGTCTGGGATTGGCTGAGATTTGTTACTCTCTTAATGAAATTGTTCATGTTGGCCAGAAAGAATAAAAGATTAATTTGGCTGCAGAAAGTGATTCCTCTCCTAGCTTAATGAGTTAGGTAATGAGATAATTCTAGTATTTTATCTATGGCCGTTTAGCATAAAATGAAGAAAAAGGCCATGGAAAAGGGTCTGGAATCCCAGGAACCATCTTCTCAGTTGGGTACCTTACCTACCTTATTAGTGGGTCATCATCATGTTACTCCCTTTCCAACCAAAGTAAGCTTTCTGCATCTTGTAGCAGCTTTTAATGAGGGATGTGAGATTTCTGCATTTGACTAGGTTATTGGGCAGGTTATGTTATTGGCATTTTGCAATAACCAGACCTGGCTGCCAGGGCCCGTCCCACCACCCCAGGGCAATAGGGGCAGCTGGAGCAGCTGTCCCAGGTCCAGGACAGTGGTGGGGCTGGAGCCGGCACTGCTGCAGTGTTGCAGGGCAGGGACTGATGGCCCTAGGCTGGGCCAAAATGGAGGAAAGGGCTGGGCAGGGAAGAAGGCTTGGAGGTGTGCAGGAGAAGGCAAGGCTGGGGGGGTCCCCGGGGCCCTGACACCTCTTACTGGTCAGCATCTAAAGTAAGTTAGACCTGCTGCTTAGCAGCTCCACCAAATGAAAATGGTTCATTTCTTCCTGCTTTATATTTTATGCATAGTCTAATGACAGGTTTGCTTTCATATCCTTTGAGATTAGTCTTTATTTCAGACAATGCTTTCAACACTAAAAGGGTCATAAAAATAGACAGTTCTGAAGAGCTTAAAAAGAAAAAACTACTAGTCTTCCATCCTGCTCCCTCCCCCAAATTATTTGATAATGGAATGGGAAGCTTTCCCATAATCTTTTGCTTGGTTTTTGCTAATGTGAACCTGTCAAAGATCATGGCATTTCCTCGCTGTGTGATGTGGAGCCAGCTGGATCCATAATCTGCCCATGTTTTCCATCATCTTTGTATTCTGATAGGAGCCTCTGCTTAGCCGAAATGAGAATGTACCTGTTGTACCTTTCTTGTGGTCACACTGGGGCAGTTTCCTTCTTAGTTAAATTGTTGCCAGTTCTGAATAAATGAGACCAAAATCAGTGGATTTTCTGACCAGAACCCATACCCTATTCTTATGGCAGTTAGAGAGGAAAGTACTTCAAGAAATGACACTTCCACTTACTGCCCCAGAGAAATACTTTTAAGGATGAATTTGGAACCCTCCTCCTTTGGCTTGAAGATGTGGAGATTTGGAGCTGTCAAAATACCATCCTTCATCCTCTGTCTTACTGCTACAAGAAAGAGAAATAGCACTTTTATATGAGCATGTGGATTTCCCTACCAGAGAATGTGAATAACTTTATTCGTTTGCATTGTAGTCTTCCTAGCTGGAGTGCCTTCAAGAGTGGGCAGCCAAGGCAAATTACAGCCACCCAGCCCTTTGGTTTCAAGCTCCAATAACTGTGTAGCTGGAGAACACACTTAGTTTTCCGGTTTCCGATTTCCAGACTATCTCTTCTGGTCAGTATTGCATCTGTTTTAAGCATTAGTGTTTTGCATGTAACATCTCTCAAAGTCTAATCCATTGCTATGGACCCACCTAGTGACGACTTTATAGATTCTTTATATTCATATAGACTTCACACTTATCCCTTTGTGACTTTTGTTTTTGATGTTTGAAATGGATCACAGTAGCTAAACTGCGTACTTCCCATGAATAATTCTTTCATTCAGCTTCATTTAGCTTCATTTAAATACTGAGAACAAAATGAAATTATGTGACTACGTGTGAATAAAGGCATAAGTACATACAGTGTGGTTGCATCATTAAAGAAACGACCTAAAATATTTTAAGCATATTTTACATCACTAGAAATAAGAATTGCCTGCCACCAGTGAAGAAACTTCTACTCACTGCTGTGAGAATGGAAATGGTCAGTATTAGCTTCCAGTTGAGAATGATGTCAGAAGACTTGTATTTTATTGCTGATAGGGATCTTGTTCTATATCGTAACTGACTGAGTGAACATCGTAAATTTGACAGTTTCTCTAGAGATGCAAACTGTAAAGAACTGGGCAACATACTATGGCTTTTAGTGATAATCTACTGCTTCACTGCTTTGTGCAGTGATCTATGAGATTTTTGGACAGCCAGCAACGACTCAGCAGTATGTGACTCTTCAGCAGCAAATGCTAAATATCTGAAAGTCCTAGACAGGTGCTCCTGGTTTATGCAAATAGTAACTGTGTGCAGTCAGGCAAACGCGACAAAGATGCATGGGATTCACTGTCCGCATGGTGTAGTATCCCATTAAGCATATGCGGTGAGCCTATTGCTTTTGTACTGCCCATGTAGGTGGGTGTGATCCTGCTTTCTGTGGTTTCCTGTTTTCCATTAACCTGTAAATCCAGATAGACCACTACATTGTTTCTAAGAGGTCTGCTGATGGTAGTCCGCCTCATGTAAGGGACTCACTGTGTTGTATTAATAATTGAATATTCGTATATGAAGGATTACTATGGTACATAGATTTTATGTATAGTAACCTTTAAAAATACAGTATTTGGAACCTTCTGTTAAACAGTCTGCATTTTAGGGATAGGTTACATTACAGACCCTGTATGGTACCAGAGATAGAGACAAAGACACTATTTTTATTAACCATTAATGAAACTAGTTCTCCTAGCAAGTATTAAGTAACCAGTTCTCCCAAAATTCTAACTCAAGCAAATACTTCATAAGTTTTATAAGTATGTATTTTTAAAAAGAAAAAAGTATTTCTGTTTTGGTTACTGTTGAAATGTTTCCATCCTCATTTCATGTGCTTTCTTTCCCCAACTGTAAAAGTAGTACAGGCTTTTACAGTAGTCATACAAAACCCTGCAATCAGATTTTTAAATTCTGGCCATTGAATTATTACTAAAAAATACTGTATTTCTCCTTACATGGACTAGTCCAACCAAGAACAGAGACAGTCAAAAGCCTTGCATGGTGGCTTAATCTCACAAAATCCTTAGTGCAATTTCCTGACACAGGAAGCTACAGTTCTCTCTCAGCTGTAGAGACTTGATGCTATTTCATACCTCATTGAAAAAGGGAGGCTCTGGTTTTATTGGCTGCCTTGGCAAATCTATGTATGATGTAAGGTTGCTAACCCCTGAGGGATTAGCAAGTCCAGGGGATAGATTTGGTTCCAAATGCTGGGAGAACTTGGTTTGCATGGCCAAGTAGGTAGTATTAGAGGAGGAAGTGTGCTGTTGGATAGGCGTGGCTTAAAACCGCAGCATCTCATACTCATTGCCAGCTAGAAATAGAAGAGATCCCTATCCCAAACAATAGCGTAGTTTCTGGAGAATGGATTGGTCTGCTGAAATTTCACAGAGTAAATTCAGATGTTTTCTAAAATGCTGTACATATCAAGTTTGTAAACCACTTTTTTTTTCCTATCGATATTGTAACACAGAATAAGAGTTAAAGAGGATAAGGATTTTGCTTAGAGTCCAAATTATTTCTTTGTCCTACTCTATCACAGAAGACTGAAGAGGGAGATCTAACTTGTAAATATTCTTTTGCAATGTACTGTTAAAGACAAAAGTGCAGGGAAAGGAGGTGCTAAACCCATCAAATGAAGAACAACAGAGTACCAGGTAAAGTTAGATACATTAAAATGTGCTATTGGAAACTGATGGTAAGCTTAAATGCAGCTGCAAACTTCAATTGCAGTCATTCTTTTGACACTGGCTTCTAACCTATAAGGTTGGAGAAAGCAATTTTTCTGCCTCTTCTTAATAAAACAGTAGAATTGATGCTGAGAATCAGTCTAATGAATTTTGTTTCCCTACTTGATAAATTGGTTGAAATACCAATAAAAAATAAAATTAGGAGACATATGGGTGAGTATTGTGATACTGCAGCTACCAATCAACATAGTTTTTGTAAAGAAAAATGATGTCTAATGGTAATTCCTTGATCTTGTCAGCAAATAGTAGAAGACATCCATTAGATAGTATTTATTTGGCCTTATAAGAAAGCTTTTCACAAAGATCTTCACAAGGGACTATTAGAAAAGTGGTTATGGAGTAGGAGCAATTTCAAGAATTAGATAGTGCCTAAGGGACAGAAGACAAAACCAGAAGTGTATGATCAATGTTCAGAGTAGGAAAACACTACAGAAGGGGTATCCAAAGTCAGTGTTGTAGGTGGTATTTTATATATATATTAATGAACTGAAAATGAAGGTGAAAACAGTGATACAAAAACATTCGCAGCTGATGTAAAATCATTCCAGTCAGGACTAGAGAAGATTGTGGAGGACTCCACTGGGGCTTCTTGCAGGGTAGGAGGATAGATAGGTTGGTTGCACAACAAATGTGGTGTTGACAAATGCTAAGTATTGCACATTGGGCAGAAAATTTGACTTGATGATACTCTCTGCTCTGTTGTAACTATGATCACTGGGGATTAGAAAGGAAGGTTTGTATTTCCTTATGGAACACTTAATCAAAGCAGATGGAATGAGCCAAACATGAGATTTAGTTGTTGAAAATGGAATAATAAATAATGCTGAACAGACTAGAGTGATGTATGTCAACAGTAAGCCCTTTCCTGTAATTCTGAGTTCTGTATAGGTTATGCTAAAAGATGTATATAGCAGGAAAAAAAAAAAAAAAAAAAGAAAACAAGAGGCAGTACACAGTTTAAGGAGAGTTCCATATGAAGAAAGTTAAGGGACTGTTTAGAGAAAAGATGAATATTGAAAAACAGAAGTTTACAAAATAATATGTAGTATAAGAAAGGAAGATCCATTATTTCTTTTAACTTCTTCAGCTGTTACAGAAACAAGTCATTCAGTCAAATGGAAAGGTAACAAATACAGAAAAGAAAATGTGAAACACTTTTATACAACTTAAAATTGACTTTTGGACCAGTTTCCAATAGGATTTCCATATCTGAGAAAGAAAGAAAGGGGAAAAAAAGACATGCTGATATGCTCAAATGTAAGATTTTGGAGTTAGCAGGTTGTGTGCAAACCACACATCTAACAGGAAGGACTCTGTAAATAGCTGCAGACTTGGTCCAACTGGCTTAACCTGCAAAGCCCTCAGCTGGGGCTGGGAAGCTGCACCAGCCAGCTGTGGATGTCAAGGTACACCGCTGGGATAGTACAAGGACATGCTATGTCTTGGTTGGTACTTTACTGTGGCAAGCTCAGTAGTGTGCTTGCCCATTTCCCATTTGTTTATTGATTTTTTCCTGTCTTGCAAAATTTGGTTTACTTTATAGTTGAGGCCACTTTACACTTAGGCCAATGTTGTGTTAAGTAATGTGTATCTCAGAGTTAAAGCCAGCCACCAGAAGACAAAGACTAGGAGGCATCTCTTGTTATAGGTTGGTTGTCCAGTCTGAATCCCCTCCTTTTGAGACATCCAAGACATAATACAATGGAGAACTTTTTTCCTTTGTGAACCACTCTGTTGTATGTGTGTTTGACGCAGGAGTTCTCTCTTAAATTCTGTGATATTTTTTGAAATATCAGTTATAATGAAGCTTATTTTTATTACATGATGCACATCTTTTTTATGCAATTAAACACAAAACCCTACTAACATCATGAGCATTCGTTTCGTAACCAATGTGTCATGGACCACAAATCACTTTACAGTTGTGATTTTTCTAGAGATGGTAGTCATGAAGCTGTGCGTAGCTGTTCTTGTTCTAAAGAACTGTCCTGGCCACATACACCAGGTTAATTTTCACTATGATATTGGGGCCCCTCTGAAAAACTTTTGGCAAGTTGCAAAAGCCACAAGAAAGAGAAAGTAGGTGTCCCTGTCTCCTTTTATCCTTTTATTTTTCTAAGCTGCCTTTTTTTTTTTTTTTTTTTTTTTTTTGCTACTTCAAGTTTCACCTGTGATGTTCTCACATGTGAGGTCTTTGCCCAGATTTTGAACCACATTACTCTCAAGAAAGGGCAGTGGCTATATGCAAATAACAGGAGAGCTGGTTGACAGGAATGATTGTATGGGGTCAAATGCTAAAAAGGTAAGAATTTGATGGTGATTCTTGTAAAGGTATCAAAAGAGTATCTTCTGATATCTGATGTGGTGGCATTCAGTGTTTCTGTATTTTGACATTTTTCTGCATATGCTTAAGACTGTTAACATGCAGAGGTTGTCTATTTTATTTTATTTTATTTATTGGGCAAGGGTCAGGCGCTTTGGAAATTATGGACTGCATTCTCAGTGAATCAAAATATTTAGGTTGCTTGTGAGGTTCAGTCCTTGGCATCATGTCACTAATTACTTCTACACCACTTTGAAATAATGACAAAAGGAAAATGCATCCACAAAGAAAAAGAAATTGCACTTTTTAAAACAAAACAAATCATCAGAAAAAGAAACTGTTATTTAAGGGGAAAAGTGGGTGACCAAACATGCAGTCTGGATTCAATACAATGTTATATGGCAAGAGAAGAGACACTCAGCTTTGGATCTTCTCCAGGTAGAGGAAAATTTATGACGTAACATTTCTTTGATAAACATTCCTGAGAAATGAGGTTGTGTTTTAATCTTAATGAATGTTTGCTTCAATCCAGTGAGGTTTTGTGTCGGCCATAGTTTTTTGTATCTTCTTTCTAATTCTTTTATATTGTGCATATACTTTAATCCCCACTGTTAAAGATCTGTCCTGCTTACAAGCTAATTGGCAATAGACGGTAGTCAACCCTGTACCTCGATTGCATTAGGGATTTTGCCACGTGACCCTGGATGTTCTGATTTTTTCCCCATATTTATGCTTCAGAATACTGTAGTAGAATTTTGTGTGTGCTAGTGGCACCACAAAGTGCAGTGGCATTTCTAGGGGTCTTCAGTATGCTACCTCAAGCAATGGTTCCAGCCTATAGCTGTGCCAGGTAATGAGACGAGAAGCAAGAGTTAAGCCTCCGCAGAACTAGTAACAACAACAAGCCTTTGGTCTGTTTTATCCTGTAGCCATGTATTTATTTCTCTATAATAATGACTGAATCCTCTATTTGGAGTCTGTCTGTTGTAAATAAGAATCCAGCTTTTTACTTTGGAGAAAACCCCAAATGACATTAATTTTGCTTTTACCCCAAAGTGGAAAATTACTGATAAAACTGCATCAGAGCACTGTTAAAATATAGGAATGGGCGTAGTATGCTTTTGTAACTTTATAAATGAATAACTCTACATACTCACTGGTTACTGTTTCAGTGTGGTAAAATAGAATAGGTGTAAAATAAAATTTATAACTGCTTCTCTTACAGAGATGCATATAATGTTATTAGAATCCTTGTTTAATTTACAATTTGGTCTTCAGTGGCATGTATAACAAGTTAAATATCAGTACAGTGCATTTAATAAACACTAAGTTGTATTAGCTTTATCATAGATTGTCTGTATAATATAGGGAATTTGCATGTGTGGTAGAGTGGAAAGTGAATATATTTACAAATTGATTGTGAATTTTTAAAATGGACACTTCAGTATCCATGTATTTTGAAACGTGTATTTTCTATATAGTATTTGAAGGAATTCTTATGATTATGCAGAGTAAAAAGGAAGAAAACAGATAAGTAATTTATAGAATGTAAGAATATTACCATTTCTGGTTTCTTCATCTATTTACAATTACGCTCTGAATTGTAAACTGGTTTGGATAGAGGGTATTTCTTACAAAAGATTTAATTCTTCACTGTTCTTCCAGTTCAAAGTGAGCAGAAAATGTTAATATTATCTGTTAGTATTTTGTAGTCTTACTCTTTTTTTTTTCTGGTCCAAGTGTATAAAATGAAGGGCAGTCATGAATTGAGATCTATGTGTTTGTATCATGCCTACCACAGAAGAGCTCAAGCTGAAGGTGGCTGCTAGACCTATGGAAAAAGTGTCATAAATTATCATAACAGCGCTAAATGACAACCACTTCTAGTGTAGAGAGGTGGACAGTAGATGTACAGCTGTGAACTTAGAAAATTTTGATCGCAAACACCAGAGTAAACCTCAGGATCACAAAAGGAAATCTGGAATGCCTTCACAAAATGTATAGGACTTAGTGCCAGGGATTATTCCAAAACACCTTTGTACTTTGAATTGCATGGTGCTTTTTTATATATCAGACAGTCGATCAGTGAAAGCAAATCTGTTTTAAATACAGTGTCCTTGGTGCACAGGTTAGTAAGCATAATGTAGTGGAAAGAGCAGTCAGGTTAGAGATATAGCGCCAAAATATGATGACTTTAACCCTATTCAGTGGTTAAAAAAAAGAGACAGCATAGTTATTGGGGAAGGGACAAGAATGCAGTGATAAGACCTGCAAGAATTCTGTGAGAGTCACTCAGACAAGCCCCTTGGGTTAAGCAGGAAGATCTCTATTAGTTTCAGAGCACTTTGAATCATGCTCAACAATATTATCTACAGTATATAAATAGATCAAAGTTGTATTAGTAGGATATTTATGTTCGGAAGCTTGTGTTTGGCAATAAAACTTAGGCTGCCTGTTCAAAAGACGCTTGGGGTCCACCAACGCCTCCTCCACACATACAAGGGAAAAAGGGAGTAACTTCCATCTGATGGGAGCTGGTTATATATAAGAGCTGAGTTAAGTTTCTTGTTCGGTATATTGTGGGCAGGTATTTACATTTTCCTAACAGTCATTAGAAATGACACTGAGAAGGAACATCCTTGTTGGCATGGTCATCCAAGAGGCTGAAGATTGGAAGGGCACTCACAGTAAACAGGCCTGTCACTCAGAAAGTAATTATACTAATCCGAATGGAGGTGGAATAAGGAGACTCTGGGTAAGGTGAGACTTTTGGTCTCCTAGCAGGACAGTACGTTTTCTGTCGGGGAAAAAGAAGTACTCAGAAAATAAAATAGAAAAAAATATTTAGAGCAACAGATTCCTATAGTTTTTTTTTTTTTTTTTTTTTTTTTTTTTTTTGTACAAAACCTTAATGAGAAACTGCAAATTTGAAATCTAGTTTGTTTTTTAAACTGTTTCAAGCACAGCTCCTATCCATGGACATGCCCATCTATTCTTTGTGATTTTGCACACTGTCCTGTTTTTATTTATTTTTTTCCCTCAAGTTGCTTCTATACAGACCACATCTACTCAGATAGACAGTAAAAGGACCTTGCTAGCTAACTGACAGTATAGAAAAATAGTGAAGCACACTGTATACAAAATAAGTAAACTGAAAAAAGAGCAGAAATTTGTCCCTGATTTCTCTCATTTGCATAATTAGAACTTTGGGGTCCCCCCCACAGGAGGATATATATAAAATTTAATTTAGTATGTGTTTTTTCTTTTAAAAATTATAGTTTAATTTCTATGTATATTAATTTTGAGGTTCCTTTGCCCTAGTGGATGTGGAGTGGACAGAATCAAAGTGTGCTGACTTGATTTTAAAAAATGATTAGAATCTTTATTGTAAGATTTAGTGACCTTGGAGAAGTTTGAATTCAAATTTTAGGTGAATGTTCTTTGCTTTAGGTGAAGGTACTCCTGTAGAGTGATGTCAATTCTCTTTTACAGGGAGGTCTGCAGATGATAGGCCAGTGCTGAAATTGCACGTAAATAGCTGTTAAATTAGGGCTTTCCATTTGCAAATTAGATCGTTTTATTTTTTCCTTGAAGAAATTCAGCAAATTGAAAAACTCTAAATAGCACAGGAATTTCAGTTCTCCAGACTGCCTTTTGCTTCTCAGATTTTGCTATACTATATTTGGCACTTGGTTTTGCCAACAGCAAACATGCCTGATGTGGCAATTACATTTTTTTTTTTTTTAAAAGCATAAATTAGGTATATTTCTAAGAGTTAACTTCTCCTCTTGACACATGTACTTAATTCCCATTAATGGAAATGGCAGTTAGGCATGCACACTGAAAGGAAAAATCTGTTCCTAAGCATATGATCCAAACTGCATTGTAGCTAAACATTTCCATACTCTGCAGTAAGCATTCATTATTTGCAAGATATTCTTCACAGTGAATGCATCAACCCCACCCCATTCTCCCTCCATTCTCTCTCAACCTGTTCCAAAACATCCTTTCTTAGAAATTTTACAGATTCTTTTTAATGCTGTAGTTGTTTTGGATACATGCCTTAAAAAGAAAGGGTCTTCAGAGTTTTGCATATTTTCTGTGAGAATTTTCCAGTAAAACATTCTGTGGAACATCTTACACTTCCTTGGACTTTGTAGGTCTCTATTATTAAACCTTACAGTGGAAACGGCAAAACCCAAAAAGCTCACTTTTTTTTTCCAGCACTTCAATCACTTACTGTATTGTAGCGTCTGCCAAAGGCACTAGGCTGAAGTGTTATCATTTGATGATTTTAAGAACTTTTTTTTTTGTTTAGTTTAAAATTTTCTTTCTGCCAATATGCCTGTATAAAAACCTGTGGGTTAGATATATCTAATATTTCAGAGTTACGGTATTTCTAACTTGAGGAGAGTGGTTAATTCATTTTTCTTTTCTTCTTTTCTTTTTTTTTTTTTTTTTTTTGGTTCACCTCTTGAACTGGAGAATCAAAATCAAAATAGCAACAAAAATTCAGCTAACTACAAAAAATTGTATAAGAGTTTATAATTTATTTCCCTCATCTAAATGAAGGTTGGAGATTTTTGTTTAATTCAACACAACTGTCTTGTTTTACATGGACCTTTTTGTGTTGGGCACCTTTAAGGGAAGTAAAGCAAGAGAAATGGAGATTCACTAAACTGCTGTGGAAAAAAAAGGCTTAATTTTCTCACCAGTTGAAGATATTTGAACTTATATATCCAGAATTCTGAATTTTAGAAGACAATTGGGCATAGATCTCTTGCATTGCAAGCCAATTTTGTAACTACTGACCTACTCAGTAAAAAGAGGCATCAGGACTTGCTATTACCAGTGAAAAGTTTCAAGACAAGGTAGAACTTCACGTGTTAAAAATTGGACAGTTGAGTGTTAAATAAACACTGACTTGAGAAATAGGAAAATATATCAAAATTGCTTATTTTTCTATTTTCTGATAAGATAGCAACCTTTGTTATATGTCCTCACCATTTCTAAAAAGCAAATCCTTGAAGTTAAGGCAATATGGTTTGTAGGAAGGTTTCAAAGATTCTCTAAAACCATTTGTTTGTCCTTCTTTTTTCTCCCTCTTTCAGTTGTAGTTTGACATATTTATGAGAACATAATTTTATAGCTAGAGATACAATGGTATCAGCAACAGCAGGGTTTTGGTTGGTTGGTTGGGATTCCCTCCCCTTCCGCTCCTTTTTGGACCCAACTTGGTTTCCTTCCATGGAGCTGGGAGAGGTAGCTCAGTAGTTACAGAAAACCTAAGATGAATGAAAGCAGGAAGAAGGACAGGTAGCTTAGCAGAAAGTGTAATGGCATAATGGTAAATGTTATAAACTAAGGTAGGGAGGAAAAAAAAATGGGTTCAGGTCAGAAGCATTCAGAGAAGTGGTCTCTGCTTCCTTTCTTCCATTTCCTCTCTCCTCAGCTCCCCGTCTTGCTCAGTTTTCTTTCAGATTTCTCCCCTGCACATTTCTTTGCTTCCCCCCCCCCTTTTGTTATGGCTCTTTGTATATTTTCTGGTCTAGCCAAAGTCCTGTTCCATACTTCCTGATATTGGTGGTGATTGTTCATGTTTATAATCATAGCAGCTGAGAGCCAGCCAAGAAGGAGCCCCATTGTGTCACTGCATGACACAAACTTGGAGGAGGACATCATAATTGCCCTGAAGATCTTACAGCTTTTGTAGGAAATGATATAGGAAGGGATAAATATATGTGAACAGAAGATGGAAGGACATGGTAGAAAGAGGGCAGCTGCAGGGCAGAAGTGAGATGAAAAGACTATGAGGTTAGAGAGCTGAATGATGCTAACATGCAGGCAAAATATGATAGACCTGTTCTGCCAAAACTGTTGATAATTCTTTGAATAAGAGGTCATCTTCATTATCCCCTAGATGAGGTTTCTGACTAGCTTGCTTTCTACCAAGGCCATGTGTGAAGAAGCAGAGGAAGTAAAGCAAGAAGTGGCAGAGAGGAACAGCATTGTGAAAGTACTGAGGGGCAATGGTGCATCAAAGGGAAGTGAAAGCTCAAGAAAAAGGGGCCTTGAAAATGTTGAAAAGTGAGAGTAAATCTCTGAAATGCATTTTAACCAAATAGTTAGATGTAAAAATCATGCCTTTGTAGGAAAAACAGCTGAAATATACTGTTGGACACAGGGGAAGAACATGTTTCAGCAGCATAAGGACTCTTGCCAACTGCGGGGCGCATGAGATCTTTGTTTCTCATCCTTTTACTGTGGTTGGCTAACTGTGTCGGCGTGGGCAAGCTGCTTAACCTGTCTGCATCTTAGTTTCCTTATTTGAGGCCAAATGCTCCTACTAAGTAGCCCCCTACTCCACACAGATTTGCTGATTTGAATAGAGCCCCTGTGGTGTGAGATACTTTTCAATACAAATAAAGTTTTGGAATAGGCCCTAATTATATTTATTACCTGCAGAGGAGTAATGTGAGACTCAACATGGTTTGAGACCCTCAGCTGAAAGAAAGTATTTAGAATTGTTCTTTTTAATCATCTGCTGCCTTTTCAATGTCTATTCCGTAACTATCCTAAAAGGACTAGCTACTAAACAACAAATAAAAAAAAATCATTGTATGTATTAACTAGGTTTGTCAGTCTGCTGTGAATGAACCTCTGTGGAAAATATGATATGCCGGGGGCTACTGAAGGAAATCAGTTTACCCTGCCCCACAGTGAGGAGCCATTAGATCCACCTCACGCCGGGAGCTGACAGATTCTGCGCGGCTCTGCTCCGAACACTGGGATAAGGCAGGCTGCAGAGACAGTCTTTGCGGATACTCTTTTATGAACGATAATGAAGGTGCCTTCGCAAATTTAGCTGCAGTGTTTTGTTTCAAGAATGGTGTAGTGCTCTTTTGGGACAATGTGTGTAACTTGCAAACGGCTTTGCTATTTGTGATTAAAGCGATCATCCCGGAGCTCTAGCTGATAATGCCTTTATGCCGCGCTGGACTGACGGGCCCCTGTGCGAGCCCGCCGTTTTACATGTGCGTTGAGAGTAAAGAGAAACAAATCAAAACAGCGTAGCTGTCGGATATTAATAAAAATAATAAGCTCTTTTCTGATTTTTTTAAACTAATGGGCATGAAAACGTTGAACGTTTTACAGCCACTCTGTGTCGGCATGTGTGCGTGCACTTGTACGTATTTTGAAAAGTAAACTTGCTTTCTCCGTGTGACTAGGAGGTGGGGGTAAGCAGGGAAGAGAGGGGAGCAGCGGACCTAATCAGACTGCGGTGGGGTGATGGGGTCAAAACCTCATGGTTTTTAAAGGCCCTTAATGTTATCCAGCTGCAAATTAAAAAAAAAAAAAAAAAGAGAGAGAGAGAAAGGAATTAGGGTTGGGGAATTGGAAAGAATGGAGTATAGATATGTGCTTGTGTGTGGGTGTGCGTGCATGTGTGTTAAAGAACAGGCAGACTTAGTTTTTCCTTTTTCCTTTTTTTCCCCCTTTCTTCTTCTGTCCCCCTCTCCCTCCCCGCCCCGATGCGAGTTCAGTGCCAGGCTGGACACTGGCCGTGCAGACTATTGAGCCATTGTCTGCTCCGTTTCCACAACGGCCCCCAGTTAAACCGCGCGGGCTTTGAAGGGAATTTCCTCGCGGGATTCTCCACAGCGGACCTAATCCGGTGACCTGCCCTGGCGACAATGGCAGGCTCCCCGCGGCCGCGGCCCCCCTCCCTCCCTGCCTGCCTGCCCGCCCGGCTCCGCCGCGGCGGCGGGGCGGGCTCTGCGCGGTCGCCTTTTGTGCAGCCGGAGCCCTCCCAGTAGGAGTGGAGAGCGGGTCTCCCTCTGCCTCCGCCGTGCGATGCGGGGCGGCGGCGGCGGCGGCGGGATTCACGTTGCGTTCGCCTAACGCCTGCGGGTGCGCGCGCCCCCCCCCCCCCCCCGCCCCCCGCGCTCGCGCCCGCGCCGTTAGACCAGATGCTGCCGTGCGCTGCCCGGCCGCGGCCCCGGCCGCGCGCGCCTCTGTCACTTCATGTCAAAGGTCCATTACCTGATTTACCTTCCATTACCTGATTTACCTTCCTCGCCTGCCGGGTCTCCTGTCTAGATAATTGGGGGAGCGGTACAGAGGCGCTGCGCCGGCAGCCCGCGCCGGGGTCCCTCAGACCTCTCCCGCGGTTTGTCCACCTTGTCCTTCTGGGCATAGGAAATTAAGAGAGATCCACAGCTGAGGGGTTCCTTTTGCTTGCTCAGAGAGGGGGGAAAAATAAAAAGTAGGTGGGGATTTTTAAAAAAATCCCTAGAAAGACAAACTGAAAGTTTATTTTTGTTATTGTTTGTGTGTGTGTGTGTGCGTGAGTGCGGTGTGTGTGCGCACGCTGTTTTGGCATGTGGATACCTTTTCCCTTCCACACAACAGGGCTGTTTGATGGAGTTTGGAGCTGGGGAAACTTTGGTTTTGTTGCCAGGACGGTTCGCAGCACTTTGTGGAAAGCAAGAGCTAACAGTGAGACCGACAGAGTGAGTGACAAGTTGTTTACAGGTTTCCTTGAAGGGGCCTCTGCTATATTTCAATCTGTCAAAGTTGCTTTTCTTCCCTCAGAACAATGCCTGATTGTTGTGTTTTTTTTTTCCCCCCTCAAAGAGAGAGAAAGAGAGAGAGAAAGAGAGAGAGAGAGACTGAAAGGGGGGGAGAGAAAGGAATGAAAATTCTTTGGAGTACAAATGCCTTTGGTAACATTTTTATGTGTCTAATCTTTTCTCCCCTATTTCAACTCTGAGAGAGTTGATAACTGTTTCAATTTAATCAGTCTGCTCTTGTTTTATCTTCTTTCTCCACTGATCTTCCTCAGCGCGCAGGGGATTTGCTCCTGGTTTGCTGGGTTTAGGTGGATTGTTGGTCTGGCTTTTCTTTCTTTCTTTCTTTCTTTCTTTCTTTCTTTCTTTTTTTTTTTTTTTCCTCCCTTCCCCCCCCCCTTTTCTTTTTTTTCGTTTTTAGGGCACTAAATGAGTTGACTTTTCACATTTTGTGGTGACTGGAGAGCAGAATTAAAAGGAAAGGACAGGCACCCTGAGGTTGTCTAGTGCCTTGCAGCCGCAGCACGCCGCTCCGCTGTGGGGGGAGCTTTATAAACAGTCTGCTGCGAAGTGTGCTACCCCTTTAAGAGACTGGTCAAGGAGTCCTAGCTCAGAGAGAGAGAGAGAGAGAGACAGGGAGAGAGAGAGAGAGAGAAAATCAATCGGTTTAGAAGGTTTGGACTCACTTGACAGGTTCAGTTGGAGGCGATCATAGGTGGCTGCTGTGACAAAGGGAAATTGTGCTTTTTCAGCATGCTAACTGACCCTGATTTACCTCAGGAGTTTGAAAGGTGAGTCGAGTTGGGAGTGTGTGTGGGGCGGGAGTGTGTGTGTGTGTGTGTGTGTGTGTGTGTGTGTGTGTGTGTGTGTGTGTGTTGGGGGGGGAGGGAAGGAAGGGTTGTGTTTGGGGGTTTATTTTTTGTGTTTTGTTGTGGTTTTTTTTCCCTGTTTCTTTGGAGGTTTTGTGTTTTTTGGTTTTTTGGCTTTTTTTTTTTTTTTTTTTTTTTTTTTTTGGTTTTGAGTACGCGTGTTTGCGCGCGCGCGTGTGAGCCGGTGTCCGCGGTACACACACACGCACACACACACACGCACACACACACACGCGGGCGCGCAACTCCGGCGCTCGGCGGGGAGATGCTTCTCCCCCCCCCCCCCCCTTCCCGGCCCCCCCCCTCCGCGGAGCGTTACCTTGGCTATTCAAATCGCGTGTCAGTTAGGCGGCCGCGCGCGGGTGGGGGTGGGGCGAGGGAGCCCTGCGTGCCTCCGCCGGCGCCCCGCCGCGCCGGTGATGCTCCCCCCGGTGTTTAGCTTTGTTCGGCTCCCGGGTGGAGGAGATCTTCGTGGACACTATCGTGTCCCCTCTCTCCCTTCTCCGCTCGCCTGCTTTCCTCCTCTTCTCCCCTCTGTTCGCCCCCCCCCAACCCCTTCCCTGGATCAGCCCACTGCGATACAGGAGGCGATGCTGGGTGCGGAGTGCCTTCATTGTCAGCATCTCCCTGCCCTCAAAGAGTGATTTCCAGGGTGACAGAAGATGTCTGGTGGCGGGGGAAGCGGTGGGTTTAACTTCCAATTCGATCCTTCTGCAAAACTTTGGAAGGCGCTCAGTAAAGCACATGACCTTTTGTTGATCTAGCACAAGTGATTATTTTTAGGCAAGTTAACATCCCAGCCCTCCATCAAGAGAACATCCTTTTGGCTTCGAAAAAGTGAAACTCTTGGTTCTAAGTTTGAGCTGTTGCCTTGCTCGCTGAGTGTCAAAAGTGGGATTTTGATTTATGACGTATATATGTTCATCTCCCTCTTTCTGAAGCCGGAGCCTTGCATGTTTGGAATTGAGTTTTTTCTGTCACTGGCAAGGGCTGGTGACCTCTGGGAGTTTAGTCCTGCTTTCATATGACCTAGCGTTTCTAAAATGTTTTGAAGCGTTTTCTCAGGCATTTGTAGACACATCCATTGATGATCCAGCATCCTTTCCCTCTGGCTTGATTTTTAAGCTCTATTAATAGTCCCTTGTTTAGCTGCAATAAACAATTCAAACTTTTCATTTTGAAGTGGTAAATAAAAGAATGCCAGGATGCATGTTACTTTTTTTTTTTTTTTTTTTTCATTTTCATGAAAGCTACCTCCTGTATAAACATTTGGTTGTATCTGACTATGCAATACAAGCTAGGTGCTAGACCAGCTGGTTAAAAATATGCTAAGTCAAGCTGTTCATCGTTCAAACCTACTGCATTTGATAGTAAAGGCATAGAAGAGAAGGCAAGATAAAAACATTTTAAGTGGGCTGAGAAACACGGTTGCAGAGAAAGGACAGGAAAGAATGCTTGAATTAAAAGATAGGAGAAAAATAAAATTGGGAAATTCGGAAAAGTGCTGTTTTAACGCTTTCGGTCCTCTCTCAGCAGCTAAACACTTACTTACTAGAAAGTGGAATTGGCATGGTTGAACTGTTCCAAGGTCTTATTAAATAATACAATTAATTTTCCAGACTTGCTTAGAATGCTTGGCATTTTTCTTTGCTTTTGTTATTGTTACAATAATAGGAAAAAAATTGTTTTTGTTCACATGTATTGTATTAAGTTAGTTCAACTACCTGAGGAAACTGTTACTGTTTCTGCTGTTGAATCTGATCTAACATCACAATAGTATAGTTGTCTTGTTCATAAAATTAATGAAGTAATTCATTTGCTTCACCAGGATTATAGGCAAAAATTTATAAGCAAGCTATTTAGATTATTCTTTGAACTTCATGATGAACAGAATACTTATAAAGTCTGTTAAACAGAGTGAAGCCCTTTCATTTTTCTGTTCATGGACTTCTTTTTTTTTTTCTGAAGTCTCTCTGCACTATGTATATATTTATGTAGATTTTATATGAAAATAAATCATATTGGACAAAACATGTTCCTTAGAAATAAAATGAGCTTCACTTCTCTTTTCTATCCCTTTTTCTTCTTTGTTTTTTTTCTGGGCATACATTGCATTTTCAGAGATCCCAGAGCTTTGCTCTTGTAAACATTCTAGTTAAATAATCGATAAACTGCTCTCCTTTTACTATGCAGATAATAGTAAGTAGTAGAAATGAAAAGCAATAAAAATGAACCTCGGGATATATGTGGGTTTTTTTCATTTTTAAAATTTTTCCTCTGCAGTTGAAATTGGTAATACAAACCAATATCTCTGTTAATCATTACCATTTGTTTACATTGTATGTGTTTGACTATAGTTACACACACATACACAGAGTAGATACTGTCTGTGTAATATATTTGTATTTATCAAAAGACAGACTTGAGGACATACTTTCTCTCACACAGACACACACACACAGACACATGCGGTTGCAAGGTTCGCATGTGTATATATGTGCAATGTATAGAAGGTTGGTTTTTAGACTCTCATAGCAGATTATTTTCTTAGATTCTCAATGAGTGCAGTGCTTAGAGCACATTTCTGCATTTGCTGGGGTCCTGCATGTCTTACCTGCAATTTTGTTATTAGTTTTGTTATTAGTAGCCATCTCCCATTATTCCCTTTTAAACTCAAGTAGCAAATTGTGAGGAGTTAAAGATTTATCAAGCAAATTTGTTTGCTGTTCAGATCTCAAGAGTATTTTTATTTATCTCAGAAGTTTATTCTTTTTTTTGATCATCTTTCCCATGATGTTTCAATGTATCCCGGTAAACTGCGAACAGTTCAGAAACTTTGAGTCACCCCAACTTTCTAAAGATGCAAGAGATCTGAATCAAGGGGGGCTTCTCGTGTTTGTCTGTGGTCATTATCATGGGCATTTGTGATACACACTTAGAATGAAAATGATCCTCAGTGTCAGACAAATAAACATTCATTCAGCATCAGTAGTAGATTGCATTAGGTTTTGTGAATTAGCATGAATAATTAATTACCATACCAAAAATGTGAGAGTTTTCATGCTTTCCCGGGAAGTTGCTTGCACTTTATTTCTGTTTGTGATGGTTCAGTTGTTTTATTGAGAAACGCATCAGAATGCATATGCTCAGGGAGATGGTGTTTGAAGAGAGGTTGTATGAAGAAACTGTAACCGGAGTCTATCCCGTTTGTTAAAAAGGAAAGGGAAAGGATAACTTAGGGATGTACTTTGGGATGTACCTGTGGCACTCTGAATTAGCTTTGAAGATCTCAAAAAGAACAGCTTTTTTTTTTTTTTTTTTTTTTTTTTTTTAAGTTAGGGAAGATAATGTTTAGATATATTTAAATATAACAAGAATGACCACAATAGAAAGCAAGTTTACTTCTTTGAGGAAAAGGTAGAGATAATGTGGCCAGGACCATCACAGAAAGCTGTAAAATTTACAAAATGATAAGATCTCAGAAATGCCCAACATAAAGTTTTAATGTCTTAATAAAATCTGGTAAATGAAAAATAGATAAAGTGACTGCTTAACAATGTCCCCAGTGTATGGAATGTTCTTAAACCCAAATTAATTACTGCATATTTACATTTCTCTGTAGACTGAGGGAGGCTAATCTAGGCATCAGGACAGAATGACATCTTTTTTTTTTTTTTCTTTCTCTCTCTCTCTCATGTGCCAATTCAAGGTAAAGAAGTATGCAGTGTTTGTGGAGGAAGGAAGGATAGGCTAGTGTTTCTATAGGAAAAAAAGAGCTAGAAAAGTAAAAAAGCGTAGGTAGGAACAGTGGGGATGGGGACAGTAGAACAAATTTAACATTTACAGTGATCGTTTCTGTGCACTAGAAAAATTCTGTGAGCTCCTGAATAGCTTGTAGAAAGGAAAGGCTCAAGGATGTAAAGCAAGGCTTTGCTTGGAGGAAAAAAAAATACATAGCTGCTTCACTGCTGCACTGCACGAGTCATTTCAGACTCCCACTGAATTTATTTTGGGGTTGTACCAACACTGTCAAATGGAGAAATCATTTTCCTAAAAGGAAACTTTGCGTATTCCTAAGTGCTTTTCTTAGCTAAAGTTACCCTAAAAGCTCTCTTCTTCTACTGCATTTGCTGAGAATTTTGGAGAAAGAGTAACACCTTTATATTAACCGGCTTGCTCAGAATGATGTCCCACTCTCCTAAAATCTCCTAAAGTCTACCCGTAGAAGTAAGAAGAATGATTATTCTTTCATTTAAAAGAAAATCATGAGATTGCTTTAATATTGGGCTGAACAACGTTTACATTCCACTGACATGTTTTCAGAAAATGACTTTATTGCTTACGTATTTAGGTCTAGGAGTTTGGGATCAGAGCAGTGAATACAGTTCCAGTTAAAAGTTTCAGATAGTGATTCTTTTCTGTGACAAAAATTGACATGTTTTTATTCGTCTGAGATGAGGCTGAAGGAATTAATGCATTTGCAGACTACTCATTAATGTCCTGTGTGTGCTAATTTCATTTGTTGTGCTTATGCTTCGTGAGGAAGAAGTTGACTGTTACAGATTATAGATTTTAATGAACGTCTCAATAATTTACTGGTTGCTGAAATTGTGAACTAGACTTGGAACGTGAAAGCACAAATGAGAGAGCTGATGAGTGACGCATCAGACTGCACAGTTCGACTGTTGTATTCATTGCATTTGAATCAAATCAGGAGTTTGGCATTACTAGATTCTGGGTGGCTGGCTCATCATATGCATTCAAGGAGTTAATTAAAACACACACAAACACATACACACACTCTCCAACCAAGCATCTTGTGATGTTTATGTGCATAGTGTGTTTGATTGGTACCTTTAGATAGGAGAGAGATTGTTTTTGCTTCTCTTGTTGTCCAGGGATCTTAAATAGATAACTAGTTTACAAAATATTTACTACTTCTCAGAGAGCTTTTAACGAGCATTTACGGCTTTATCATGTAAGAGGCATATAGTATCTGGTTGAGTGACTTAGACGTGAAGCTCCCTGATAGGATAGGCTTACATGTCTGTATAATGTGATACATCTGCATCTGTATAATATGTACTTTTACAGTATTTATACGGGAGAAGGAATATCTTTAGAGGTAGATCTATAGCTTCATTGCATGCTTTTCATGCTGTGCTTATTTAAGGAAAAAAAAAACTGTTAGTGTTGAATAGTATATCTACAAGTTTGTGTGTCAGATATCTTTGCCTCCACAACTCTTTCCGAGGGGAGATTGATATCTTCTTGGCTTTCTCTTTTTTATTAATTTCTTACTCAGGCCTAATTTAAATACAATTAACTGATAAATGATGGGATAAAAAATATGTTGTACCTATGCACACTGGAAATATTCAATGCCTGTGAAAACCTGCCACTGTAGTCGGGAGAAAAGAAATGCTCACAGCAATTAATCAATAGCTGTAGTTCTCTGCTGATGGTAAGGAATTTGTTTAACAAGTAGCATCCTTAGAAGCAAAGAATTTTTGTCTTTTAAAACATTCATGAACTTCTATCTAACACAGAAAATGTATGCTGTCTCCTGTACTTGTTAAGAAGGTAAAACTACGTTGTATTTGAGTATGCTAAAAATTACGTTGCAAATTAAACAAATTCTAGTCAGATTATTACATTAACTGAAGTAGCAAAATTTATTTCTCCTAGAACTCTTGAAATGAATTTTATTTTTCAGTTTAACTTTCTGGGCAATGGACTACAGTAAGGAATCGTATGTGCTATAGTTGACATGGATTTACAGTATTTATGCATTTTATATCTTGTCCTTGAGACACCTGGCACAATAAGAGCCTATGAAGTTTTCTTATGTTCTTTTATTAAAATTATCATTTTAATCTGCATTCTTCCATACATCCTCTCTTTCCTATATTCTGCAAAGCTGTGTGACTTAGTAAAAGTTTTTCACATTTCGCCTTTCCGCTGGTGCTGGTGCTCTGCCTGCTTGCAGCCAGCCGCTAGGGGGGCACTTGAGAGCAATATGCACTGCATCCTCCACTCGAGAGACTGAGCGTGTCACCTCCGCGCTGATCCCAGCCTTTGCCAGCCTGAGAAGCCAGAGTCTCTAAAAGTTGTTCCTGAGCCCACATGTCCTTGTGACAGTGTGAAGTTCTGCGCACACTAGTTGTTGAGAGAAAGAGAGCAAATTTAGACAAGATTTTGAAGAATTTGGTGAGCGGTGCTTGCAGGGGCCATGGTATTTTAAAAGAATGTAAGGAGTGAATGGAATTGTGAAGTGTACAGTGGTAATTCAGAGAAATTGTATGTGTTTTTTAGTGTTGGAGCAAGATTAAAAAAAAAGAAAAAAAAAGGAAAAAAGAAAAGGAAGACCCAGATTGAATTCTAGCTGCTAGAAGTATTAGCTATTCATGTGTAGTTCAGGAGTGTTAGAGGTGTTGCCCATGATATTGTTTGGGGTTTTTTTGTTTGCTTTTAAAGAAACTTGTGAACATTTTCCTCTCCCCTATTTTTGGTCTATTATGGGACTTCTCTTCAACTTGTCCTTTTGTCACCTTATTTAAGAAAGAGAAAATATTTCAACTTAATGATACAGTTTTTGAATTGTAGAATGCTCTGAGTTTAAGTGAAAATGCGAAAAAGCTTGGGGCTCATTTTTAGTTTGAAATTGGCATTGACCTTGTTTTCCTTAAAAGTACTGTGGAATTAATTAAGTAATATTTTTAAGTCTTTTGTACGTAAATGTAAAGGCTATATTTTAATTGTTTTTTATTTTAAAAATTAATGTTTGGGATTCTAGATTTCCTTTTTGTACTTCTTGTACTTTTTTTTTTTTTTTTTTTTTTTTTTGAAAAAGCAAGTATTGAAATATGTATCGGCAACTGCTCTTTGAGAATTATGGTAGTTTTTGGTTTACAATGTACTACTACTTTTGAGTTCTCTCAAGTTCATATAGACAGTCTTAGTTGCTTATTTATTTAGGATGTGGCTGTCTATGTACTATTTGATCTAAATATATCATAAAATGTTACCTTGGTGCTAATTTTTCTGTGTGGTTGTATTTTAGTCCTATTACTAAGTACTTGTTTCTTTCGTATTAATCTTAGCATAATTCTAATACTTCTGGGGCAAAAATGTAAACAAATTGAATAGAAATGTAGTTTTCTTATCTGAATAATCAGAGATCTTTTTAGTGGTGAGGAATTGTGTGTGTGAATATGTGTTGTTATTGCATAGTTAAGACCATTGTGTATATGTAATGTACTTCATGAGGCTTTGTTGCTCCAGAGGAAAAAAAAATAGGAATGTAGTTTATGTAAAGAGAAGACCATAGAGTTTATTGTGATTTCTTTGATGCTAAGCTTGTAATTTTCCTGATTTTTAAGAATATAGGAGTGAAAAAATATCCCATATTTCAATCATTCATCTCACTGGTTAGACATGGGCAAAGATAATCTGTCTGAGAGTGAACTGGAGTTGCATGTCATTGCCAACACAATAGATAGTGTAAGACTACGAGTAAGGAAAATCTTGTTAGTTCTAAACAAATCTGAATGTTGTTATTACTTTTTTACCACAGTTGCTTGAAAAGATTTCAGCAAACTTCTCTGGCCAATTAAAACAGACTAAAAAAATATCAGTGTGTGTGAACACATGCATACAGATGCATTCATGTTAATTTTGTACACTTCGATATATCCTGTTACTGGATTGCATTAAGTTGCGTTATCTTCGGTTTGCTGAGAATCCTAAAGAGGCTGTGTTTTGATAGTGTGATGAGACTAAAATTTGTTAGAGTCTGAAAGACTAAAATGCAACTGTGCATACAATTTGCATAATGTAGTCAATTTTGGGGTATTCATTGTCTCAAAAGAGAGACTTTAATGAAGGGCATGAAGCGTACAGTGTCCTTTCACCCTTTGAAGTGGCCAGCCTGTGTGAGGGTTGCAGCGCTTCGGCAGAGCTTTGTGCTGGGAGGGAAGATTGGCTTGCTGTAGTGCTGCCCATGCTGTATTTGACTGTAAAGATATCTTCTGTTTTCAGAGAAATTCCCTTAGCAGTCTCATTACATTTACTTTGTAAAGCAAGATTGAAAACATTTTCTCCAAAGCTTCAGTCGAGTTTCTATTCATAGGGTATTCTCCCTAAATTTTGGTGCCGTGGCCTCGGAAGGGCAGAGGCTTTTTTGGATAGAAATGAGATGTGTGGGAAGGTGATGGTTGGTAAGGGTGGAGGAGAAGGATGTTCTTACCCACTTGGCATGTCTCTTAGCAAACTGGGTCATTTTGTTGTGTTGTATTTAGATGACTTGTTCCTATGCTGGTGTGAAATGTGAATCACCAAACATGATGATTATTTTTAAAAAAAACCCAACAGGCTAAATGAAATAAAACTGAAATAGAACTGAAAGGCTAAATGAGATGGAATGAAAACAGAACATGTTACATTTTTCTGGTATAGTTTCTTTCTGCAGTTGTTGAATAAAGCTGAATAGATTCCTTTTCCACTTCTGTTAAAAATATCCAGGCTTCTGAGTGTGAAATTCAGAGGGACATAGAAAATGCAGCTCTCTTTTCAGGTTCAGCCTTTGGTTTTTCTTTTGCTCTTGGATTTTGGAGATTTAAATAGCTATTTCTGGGCAATCTATTGTGAAGAAGACTGTTGACCCTCATCTTTGTTGAACCTGTATGAACATCAAGTTGATTCTGATTTTGCAGCTGAGATTAGAATTTGGCAGAATTTCCAGTGGAAAACTCTCCTCCTTTGCCTTTTGTAAGTTCTGCTTGATTTTGCTGTTCATACCTAAACTCTGTAACTAATTATGTGACAGTAAACAATATTGGGCTATGGTGTTTGTGTGAAGTGCCATGCAAAGGATGGGAAAAATACTGTACTACTCTCAACCATGTCATATGTCTCTTTTATAGATAATCTGCATGGGTATTAGTGTCATTGATTGAGTGTGTTTTTGTAGACTGCAGGCATCCTGAATCAGGACCCTATTATGCTTGTCACTGTACAAACACAAAAAGAAGGTTTCTTTCCTTTCCACAGAGCAGGCTTTGTGCTTAGAGCTTAGACTAATATCAATGTGTCCACTAATATCAATGTGTCCTTGTATGGGAAAAATTCAGAATCGCAGAATAGGTAAGAGATTGCTGCCATGGTTCATGAGTGAGATTTCAATCCTGAAATCGTGTTTTGAAATTTATAAATAGAAAAAGAAAGAAATGTGCTTGCACATTCTATTTATACATACTTTCCACATGTATATGTGTAGAAATTGATTTATTGTTAGCAGTACTGATAAATTAATAATAGATTCATACTTCATGTAATGCATTTTGATTAGGAATTCAGAGCATTCAGAAAGCATTCACATACAAATCGTGAAGATTTCTGTGCTCTCTGGATTGAGAAGCAAGATTAGAAAACTGAGTGACAGTGTCACAAAATCATTTGCAAGGATGGGTGTAGAAAGTGGTGATACTGGTTGCTAGTCCTGTGTTTTAACCTCAACACCATCTTTTTCCTTCTTGTGATCCTAAGAACTGCAAATTACAGACTTCTAGCTGCACAATTATAATTTCTAAAGGTCTCACTCTAGCAGGATGAAATGTAATATTTAAAGTACTTAAATATGTAAAATAGGGACTTTGGAGTATAATTAATAGCATTATGTCCAGAAATATTTACGGCCTTGGCCACACTGGTTAGGGCTGGGAGGGAAGAATACCATCTTTAGCTCCTCCAATTATTTGAGTATGCTTTTAAACTAATTCTCTACCTGAATGCAAGTTCTGAGAACTGGAGTTAGGCAGCGGCACATGCAGTGTTTAAGCAGTAGATTAAAAGACAATATGTGTAACTAATGCCCAGGTAAAGGATTTGTCCTGCAGAACAGTTGTCATCTTCAGCCATATGAACAAGAGCTGTCATATATTTATAACTTAAGGACTAGGCCCTATGGGAGTCCAGGAAAAATTCTTTGAATGGAGAGTATTAATGTGAGGAATAGACCCTACTAAAAGCAGCGATATAGGAGCCCGTATGAGCAAACCATGCAGCTTAAAAGCAAAAAGCATATTATAGAACACAAAATGCAGTGTTACTTACCCATTCAAGATCCACGTATTTGACATGTGTTTTTTAAATGCATTTCAAAAGTCCAAAATGAAGGAAATGATACAAACTTATTAGAAGGGAGGAATTATTTTGTTACTTACGTTAAAAGTTCTGTTTCAGTATTTTTTTCATTTCCAGCTATATCCTCCGTAGATAGAACTGCATCAATGAGGTTTGCAGGTAGATTTAGATCTAGTCTATATGTTGCATCTCTTATTACATATTGTTGAGAAAATGAGTATAAACTAGAGAGTCCTATGTGGATTTGATATATGTAGCCTATGAATATTATGCCTGGGATGTTAAGTTATTTTCCTTTATACACTTTTTAAGAAGGGGGCTACTTTCAAAATAATTGATTATAATTCGACATATTGCATAGTATTTTAGTGGTAGTTGTTCAGCAGTGTGTTCACAAAGACCTTATTTTGTGACGGGGCTAGTCAAGGCATCATATAAAAAAAGAATCCATTCATTCTGCGTGTTCAGACTCACTGGCACTCAAGTTCAGAGTCAGGTCCTAAAAAAGTAGGCCTAATTAATTAAGGTTCTGCTCACCTCTTTGAAAAAGGCTGATGATTTTCACCTCAGTAAAGCAGGATAGCATGATAGAGTGACTAGTTAGAAGATCACTGAGCAGAATCCTGACTTCCTTTAATCTGCAGCAAACCACCATGGGTTAAAACACAGCCAGGATTCCTGAAGTGCTGGGAGAGGTTTCTGCAGATTCTGACATCTGTAGATCTTGGAAGTTTTGTATCAGTGTGCTTTAAAGATGGGCTAACTAACTAGGCTTCTGAAACAGCTTTGTATCTCTGGCAGATCATAATGATTTAAAAAGCAGTGATGAAAACTTACGTGAACAGGGCTAAAGTCTGGACCTTAAAGGACTGGGCATTGTACAAGGAATTAATCTTTGTTTTGAAACATTGTGTTTTCTAAAGTAGCAGTTCCCAGTTGTGGCCACCAAGGTCCTAAGTGAGACCACTGCACAAAAATGCATTCTTCCAAGTATATATTTGTTTGATAACCTCGGTTGTCAAAACTGTGACCTCTGTTAATTTGTCACCAGGCAAATTGCTATTAGCAATTCCTAGATTCCATGAGACCCCTGGGCAGAGAGCAGAACCTCATGCTGGTAAGCATTTTTGATCTTGCTGTTTGTAATAATAAACAATCTATTTACAAATGAGTTAACTGAGGTACCTGTAACAGAGGTGACTTGCTGGAGTTCTCTAATGTAGCAGTAGCAGAGTCATCGGTAGATTGCTGAAGGGCACACTGCTCTAGTTCATACAGAACAGCACAATATTATACTTATCTTGCTTATATTTTTATACTCTGTCAAATAAATTTAATAAAACATATTATATAATAGTTTATAAAATAAGAAAGACAAAGCCCTGTTATTGAAATAATTTTTAAGATTTCCTTCTTGATATTTATTAGAAACATGAACACAAGATAAATTAAGTTGCTATTGATGTAGTTTGGTAGAGTCTGATATGGACGCCTATATTTTTAAAAGCAGCTGTAAAAATTCAGAGCAGAATAAAAGTTAGAATGTTATCTTTTAAAAAAATATAAATAAAATAGGTTTTTGCATACATACGCAGTCTTTTGAAAAGCCATCTAAAGCACTGATACCAGTTTAAGAAGATAATCTTTTGCCTTAATTGTACATCTGGGAGATATTAGCTGAACATTTTGTGGAGAACTGCGAATACCTTAGTTGCCAGTTGTCTCAAATGCTGCTAATGATTGCTTCAGAGCCAGTGTTTTGATGGCTAGAACCTAGGCCTGAATATGAATACAAAGAACTCAATCTAAAAAAACGCGCACAAACACTTTTTCTACAAAACAGATTTCAACCATCTGCTTGGCACTTAGCTTTGCAACTATAGGCTCTAATATGAAAGGGAGTACTGTCCAGGTTACGAATGGTATCACTTTTGCTGGTACCTTTGAAAAATCATAGTGCTTTTAGAAAGCTTGTGTGTCCAATGGTTTTCTTCAGCCGAATAAAGAAAACAACTGCCTTAGCCAAAATTTTGTTCCTTCCATCGTTCCTCTGACGGCGGTGTCTCCTTATCCATGCAAAAGGGATTTTGTAGTGAAGAAAAGTTTCCGTTCTGTACCTCAGCATTTCCAAATGTATTAGAGGAGTTTAGATGAGTGGCCCTTAGAACTGACACCCCAGATGGTTTATGACACAAAGCACTGTTTGCTTAGGAATACGCTGTATAGTAGAGTCTGTTGCCCAAGCACTGCAGAGCGTGTCAAATCAGCATGGAAGTTAATGGACCAAAAACACTTCTGAATTTAACACTTTCCCATTTGATCTGAATTTACAGCTTTAAATCAGGACAGCACTTTTCCTTTACTGGTGCAGTGGTGGAAAACAAAGTTGATGGCATAAATTACAGGCATATAATACAATCATTTTTTCCCAGTTCTTCTCTCTGAACATTTGGATTGAATGAGACTATATACAATTTTTGGTAAAAGGCTATTCATGAAGCATACAAAAAATTGAAACTTCGGACTACATTTGGGTATGTATTAATTTGATACTCTGATCAGTTCAGGTTTAACTCTTAATAAGCTAAGCAGAAGAAAATGCACTATAGAGAAAATAAAAAAAAAAAATGGAGTTGTCTGTTACTGTGAACTCTTCTGTTCACAATTTAGATATTATTTCTTTGCTTCTGCTAGACTTGTCTGAAAAATATGCAGGACAAAATATGTTTTTTCTTTGCTTGTTCTGCTTTTAATATAGCACTATTTGATACTATTTTCCTTAGGTGCCTGTTTGGAAAAAAATGAGGAAAATGCAGCCTCCCACATGTAACAAAGCCTCTGTGTTTGGCCGTCCATTTAGTGCCGTGTCACATTAGTACTGCATTGTTAACACCTTTGGACAAGGCTAAAGGTTTCTTGCTGCTGTGTCTAGAGAGCTGCTGATGTCAGATCGTAATGTTGCTAAATGCTTTTTTCAATAAATGTACTTTTTTGAAAAAAAGTAGGACTTTTTTTTTCTGAGATGTCAGGAGAGTAAATAAAAGGACTAGTTGTTATTTATGCTCTAATTTTATAAGATTTCCTTTTCTCTACTTTATATGGTCCTTAGGAAGTGCTACTTAAAAGTATTACATTTGATTTGCCCGAGTCCATCTTTTTGCAAAGAACATGTGAGATGATGAAAGGAAGATAAAGTTAGATCTCTCTGGATAAAATGAAGATAATATAGGAAACTTAAAAGCTTCTGCATAGTTTTAGACCAATCATAATGTACAGACAGCAAAAATCCAACTTTTTTTTTTTTTTTTTTTTTTTTAAATGTGTGTGAAATAAGCCTTAACAGTATTAAGGTTATAGCCCTAACAAGCTAATAGACTGCCAGCCCTGTCTATTATTCCTGTCCTGTCTCTTCCTTCCTCATCTCTTCTCCTTTCACCTCCACCCCCACAAGCAGTCATGCATTTTTACAGGGAGAACCACTATTCTCATAGGTAGAGATTAAAACATTAAACCTATTAAGCTTACAAAAATTCTGAGGACATTTAAATTGTGATCCTAATGGAAAGCAAAAAAGCTAGTTCTCTAGCCACTACATCACCATGTCTTCCCATAGCAACTGTACTGAAGTCATTTAACCGTCTTATTAGTGAAACAGTTCATGTTGCATACCATAAAATGGGTTTCTTCAGGAGTGGGAAATAACAGCCTATCTGCTGTTCAGCATTAATGATTGCACAAGAAGGAGCTCCTGTATTCAGGGATGGGTGAGGTGAAATTCTGTAAGAAACACTATGAATGGATTCATAATGAAACCTTTACCCTTAAGTTCCTGTGTTTTTGGAAATGTTAGAGGGGAAAGGCTACTTACCCAATGTCAACAACTTGGTCATTTTTCTTTGCTTCTCCCCCTCCTCCCTTTAGGTAATATAGTTATATTTATTGCCAATTTATTTTCTGTGGAGTTCTCCAATCCACTGTGGTTTGAAAGACATTCCCAAGTGAGTGCAGGACAAGTTAAATTTGAGATGTCAGTTGGTGGTGTGGGAGGGAGGCTCAGGTACGAGGTAGGGGGAGGTGGTAGGAGAGTGTGACTACAGTTTTAAACAACCTGCCAATTGTCCCCTTTTTATTAAAATGGCAACTTTCAAGCCAGGTCCCTGAACTGTTTAATTTGATTTACTCTGTTAAACCTAAGTTCCCTTATGCTGTTAATGAGGAGTGAACAAATAGCTTGCTCTTTTCTCCCTCTTCCCATGTTTTTTTTTTTTTTGTTTGTTTGTTTGTTTCTTTCTACCACTGAAATTCTACATGTATCACTTGCTGTTTATTTTAAACAAACTGCTGCATTGTGCCACCCTTCCCATTAAGTTTCCACATCTAACTTACGAAAAATTTAAGATGGAGAGGGGAGGACTGGCAAAGGAAGATGTACTGGCAGATCAGATGTGCCTCATTCTCCTGATTTTTGGTCAGCTCAATGTTACCATTGGGTTACGGATGCATTTGCATTGAAGCTGGGTATAAATGGCTGGGTTCAAAGGTTGCACTTTAACTTTCTTCTTTGCCTATCATTGTTATATTTCAAAATAAAATGAGTTTCATAATATGCGGTTGCCCAAATTTCTATAAAATATCAACCTGCCAATTTCTTTGACTAGCTCCAGTGTATGAGGAAAAGTGAGGTCAGGCACGTATCAGTATAGGACTTTGGAAATCCCTTGAAGCCTGTATTTTGCTTGTGCCTTCCAGGAAACTCTGGCTAAATTTTTGAAAGCCTCCAGAATTTAGTTGACTCCTCCATTTCAAAGAATATACAGCATCTATATTTTCAAAGATTCTGATATAATATTTAACATCGAAAACAGGAGAAAAGGATGAAGACGTGTGTGTAGGTAGAGTGCGTGATTTTCATAAAGAAAACAAAAGCTGTTTGTGAAAGAAGTGTGTATGATCCAGCTAGTACAAAAATGTGTATGTCCTCTCAGGATTTCGAGGCATTGGACTGTTCCTAATGGTATGGCTCATACATCTAATCCATTTTGAGATAAATCACTTCAAGGGATGTTCGGGGGAAAACTGGAGCTTGTTTGTCCTTACTTCTATCTGTATGAAATATTAAAGTGAATGCTTGGAATAGATTGATATACAATTTTAGACCTGTTTATCAGATTAAGTTGAATAAAGCAATGCACATTCATTGTAATTGTGGAGTATTGTGCAGGTCACTTGTTTTTTTTTCTTCAAGATGAAAATAACCCAGTTAAGTAAGATGGTATATGTAGCACCATGGATCTTTTTGTTGCATCTTTAAATGCTTGAAAACACTTCAGTAAAATCATAGCTAAAAGTTGTTTCTCACCAGGCACTGTCCAATAGAGGATATGCACTGAGTGTTGTGTGTGAATCCAGTTTTGGACAAATGAAAGTTTGCATTACATTTGGCAAAGTTTGATGGCTTTTTTTGTCAGTCTTGGAAAAGAGGCCAAGGACTGAATAAGACCAGGGAGCACTGATTCCCCTCACCTCCAAGCTTTTATTGTTGGCTTCTACACAGCTCTGGGTAGGAACATTATGGGAAGTTTGTTCTTCCTCTGTCTTTGCAGTATTATTGTGTGAATAAACAGAGGATATGCTTGTCATTCTCTCTGCTTTCACAAGCCTTACAGTCATTTATAATCATAAGGCTCTGTCCAGCTCTTGCTGAAAACAATCGTAAGACTCTCATTGGCTTAACTTGGAATTTGGATTGGGCCCATTAAAAAGGAAGAAAATAAAATAGAAGTGTTGCTAATGGTTCTTATTAAGTTTTTTCCTGGCACAAAGAACTGCAGATAATTGTTTTTAGATGAAATACAGTTACGTTTCAGTATTACATTTATTAGCTTTTTAAAGGAGGAGTAACCAAACTGGACATATGGGGTGTTTGAAGTGTGATTGTGTGAGACTAAGATAATTTCAGGAAAATAGCTTAAGTGGCAGGATATGTGTGATGCCCTTTGTATACAAAATGTGGGACTGTAGAATTTGTTTTGCATGTGCTGGTTTTGACTGAGGAAGAATCCAGAATGCAAGTATGTAGTCATATTTAGAAGATACATGCTATGATTCTAAGATCATCTACAAATGAACATACAAAGAGTGCAACCTATCTGCTGTAGACTTTGAGGTCAATTAATTAGGACTGATGATGAAAATAGTTTAGACAAATAGTTTTAGCCTTACTAACAGTCTCTTGAAACCATTTATGGTAGACTGTGAAAAGGAATATGGTGGGTTGAACACACAAATGGAGCCCAGTCCTGTTCAGCTGTGAGTGGCTTTGATTCCTTTAAAGTTCTGTAGGTTTTGGACTTGTTACGAGATCAGGACACTAACATAAGATTTTTCACCAAATCTTTTTCCATATTTTCCCCCTGGAGCTGACAAAGATGGGGTTCTGCTCCTATTTTTGGTATAATGTAGGCTTTGCCCCAGACCATCTCAAGACTAATGTAGAACACATGTTAAGAACATGTCTTAAACCTTCCTTTGGAATTTTCAGGTCCAATTATGTATGTATTTTCTCCACTTTTTGGAATGTCTTCTGTTGACTTCAGTGTGATTCAGCTATGGATAACTTTGATCCAGATCCTTTTAAGAACAAGAAGGTGGGAGAGGGTACCACTTATTCCTCTACTTTCTTTTCATTCATTGAGGGGGTGGAGGGAAAGAAAAAGGTGCCGGAACATTTGTTGCTACCGTTATTAGGAAAATGTGTTCAAAGAAATATTTCAGAAGATGATGGTGAAGTTGTTCCTCCTATTCACACTGCATTGCCAAAACATTGTATTCTTGTATGAGGTAATAGCTGTGGTTTGTGGCGACATTATGAAAACATTGGTTTGTTATGATGATTGCAGAAAAAATCCCAGATACATGGTAACGTATTTGTAATATTTTATTGAAGTGAAACATGGAAAATACAGCATAGCATGGAGTCCCCTTGGACTGTTTTCGCGAGTCAGGAATGAAGAAGCAATTGTGCAAAACTTAAATGGCTGTACGTGATATCAAATAGTAGATTTTGGCCCATTTTAGCATAAATGCCTGAGGTTTTTTTAGTATAATTACTTGGTGATATGTATTGTTGGTAGCAAGATGTATTTTATAACGCTAATAATCTAAGCTTGAATATGTGTTTTTGTTATGTGAAATAGAGAGAGTATTAACCAAAAGATAACATTGCTGCTGGATGCTGATATAGGATAAAGTATAGAACAAAAGTAATTATTTCGCAGCTTACGTAATATAGCCATCGAAGGCTGTCTAAGTACCCAGGTAGGCAGAATTGACCTTCTTAGCAAGAATTACAAGGTAAAGGAAGTCGGCAGAATGAATAGGAAGAGATTCATAGAGTCTGTTTACACATTAGCTGGGCAGGCTGAGCTCCTGTGTTTTCTAGCTATGCTGACTGAGAGATTTGAAGTTAACGTTTGAACTTTTGATTACATCTGCATTTACAGCAACCTGCTTTTATTTCTTCTTTTCCCTTTTAATTAATGGGCATACCTAGCCTGAAAGCTTGAGTCAGAACTATTTATATATTTTTTGAGTTTATTAAAAAATAAAATTAAAACAACACAATATGACCTTGACTCTCCCAAACTTTGTGTATTGAAAACTGCGTATTATCCAAGACAGTTTTGTGTTCCCATTAGGTACATAGGTCCTTCAGTTTAAAAGTTATATGCTTCATCCACATATGGTGTCTTCCATCATACTCAGATAATCAAGCCAGAACCTCTAAATGTTCAGCAGGAGTCAGAGAGTGCCCCAGTAATACATGTTATCAGATTGTATGAAAAACAGGTCCCAAAACAGCTGTATTAAAACAGTATGTCACTGTATCAATGAAGCAGCACTTCTGCTTGATTTGTCCTCCTTTTTTTTCCCCTGTCATTGTTTCACCTAGTTTTTATCGCACCTTGCAAAAGACCACTCTAGCGCATTTATGTTTTAGAGAGTTGAAACTTGTGCAGGATTTTTGTAATGCCTGTTGTTAAGATATGTCTATCACAATGCAGAGTGGGATCTACAGCAGAGATATAATGAATGACCACAGTCAATTTCTGTGATGAACAATTGATTTCTGTTTTTTTTGTTTTTTTTTTTTTTTTTTTTCCCTGAGAAAATGTTCCCTTAATAATTATTTGCTTAGCTGAGCTATCTCCTTTGTATGAGTGGTATGTGGAAAGAGAGGCATGATACATGTTATTGCTCATCTGGCTGTGTCAATAAGAATATAAACTGCATGGATATGACAAACTGCCTAAAAGATGTAATGGCAAAGAACTGAACTAAAGTATTTTGCTGTAGGTAAATGCAAGTTATTTTTAGTGTGTTAAAATTGGTAGACTATTAAAAAAATACAGTCTGAGAACAATTTCATCAAAAATGTCCTTAAGGATGCTTTAGCCAAATCAGTGGGGTACATTCTCTGGCTGTCCCTTTTTTTCTGCTTTATATGATGATGGATCCGCAGTTCCTGTTGGAATCAGTAGCAGCTGAAAATGCTGAGAACTTTGCAGCATTAGACATCTTCCTCACACACAGTTCAGGAGGTGCTAGAGTTGAAAGGGGCTTTAAACTCTTAAAGATGATACAGCTTTACTATGAAACACTTGCCTGCAGAACATCCATAGTCTTGTGGCACAAAGAAAAGGAGAGCAGGAGACGGGGAGAAGCAAGAACTACATGCGTACGTAAATTTGTATGAAAGAGGCTAGCTTTTTCATTTTCAGAGGCTAGCATTGAAAGTGGATGGTAACATGATATTAGGAACTCTATTCTTGTTCTTCAAAGTTTGGTTTTTTTAGTAGTTGTGGTGAGTCTTTTTCAATTGTTTCATTTTTTGTGACTAGGCTGAAGGTTTGGTTGGCAATTTGTAGGTTGGGGAGAGGATGCAGCTGGAAATGTATGGGGGTGATGAAAAAGAGGAGGAAAAATAAAGGGGGGGAAACAAAGGCTGCATTAGTCTTTTTTTAAGGTTCAGGTTTTATGGGTTTGGGGATTCATCATCCAGTGGAAATAAGTGAGGAACAGACTAAGAGAAGTTACCCTGTTTATTTGACTAGGCCTTCCTTTAACTCAGTATACTGTAATCCTCTTTACGCTGGTTGTCTTTCAATGCATAATTAGCTTGGAAGTGAATGTGGGTGGTGGGTGGTATAGAGAAGTATTTCTTCTGAAAAAATAAATAAGAAAAAAATGGGCTGGTGAAGAAAAAAGTCCTGTATAGCTTTCCAATTTTCTGGTTTGGATAGTGTACATATGTACTTCAAGAAGCCAAAAACATCCTGAGTCAAAGTCTAAAAACAGTTCACTAGAAACAGTCTAACTGGAATATGCCCAAATTTATTTTAATGATGATAATACTTTGTACTTATGTTGTGCCCTCTGTGCCAAGATCTCAAGGTGCTTTACAAATATTTAAAGGATTAACTTGCACAATGCCACTGACAAATATTACCATTTCCTTATACATGTCTAGAGAATCAGTGTACTGAGCAGTTGACAGCTCAGGTGTGCAATCCATTTCCCTAGAGTTAAGGACTTACATAAGTCACCCCACTGCAGCCAAAGGTCTGAGCACAGCAAGAGAAAAACTTAGTTCATGTGTCTTTGAACATTTGCAGCTGTCCATTTAACTAAATTCATTTTTATTTTAATGAAGAAACTTGCAACTTTAGAGGGACACAAGGCAAAGTTATAATTAATCACTCCTTAAGCAGAAATTCTGCTTAATCCATTCCTTAATGTGAGGATGAAGTAAGGCGAAACATCTGAATTGCGGAGGGGACAAGGGGAAAAGAGGGAGTATGGAGAGAAAGATGGACAGGAGGAGGCAGACATTTCTTATGTTGTAGGCACACCTTGAGGAATACCTACATAAATGAAATATGTTTGTTAGTTTTCCCTCAAATCACCTCTTGACTTAATTGTGAAATTCAAAGAAATAGACGATTGGAAAAATTCATTAAAAATTATTTTTTTCCTACCCCTTCCTGTCTTTCATTCAGTCCGCGAGAGTCTCTGGAGTGTGAAATGTGAAGACACCAAATTGGAATTAATTTTGCTTTTTCATTTAACAGATTGTGTTACATTAACACCATGCTATTGCCAAGCAGCAAACCTTTCCTTTCCTCAGATGTTAGCTACTACTACAGACTAAAGACTGCTGAAAGAATGGGTATGCTGAAATGCTTTCTTTAAGTTTATCCTCCCTTGTGGCTCAAGTGGGCCCTGATTCTGCTAAGATGTATTCACATGAGCAGCCTCACCAAGTTCACTTTTATTGCTTTCTGGCAAGCAAGCTGGACTCTTATTTCATATAACATCATAGAAACTGGAATTTCAAAGCTCACTCAATCCTCAGAGAGACCTTTACAAGAGTCTTTTCTCCTGACACGGCACTAAACGTGTTGAGGACACAATTGAATTAATCAGGGCTACTCGTGTACACAAAATCAACCAATAGTCTATTTATGAGATGACAACTTTGATGTCATACTGTTCATTTTTAGTCAAGGAGTTGTTACTGCTTGTGTAACTGAATGATGTTTACTGTTTACTGATGATAAATCTTGCTTCCAATATTAAGCATGTATTGAGAGTACTAGTACAGCTGAAAAGGATTAGTTATAAATGGCATCACAGGATTTGTCATATTTCCCTAAACTGTGTGTTGTTTTCACTTGTGAGCACATTTTTTTAATTTTCAGTCTCACAAGTTAAGCCCAAAATCTCACAATCAAGCTGACTTCTCTCGTGCTCTTGGATGGCAACCAACATTAAATTCTGTAGGTTGAGTTCTTCTCATGATGATATCCACCTTTCTGCAAAATGTTTATTTTGTGCCCTTTTACAGTCTATCCTGACTGATGGAAGTTATGCAGATTCCAGTGGGGGCTAATTCTGATTGCCCCCACTGCAATCTGTGCATTATTCTGTGGCATTTGACTAGAATAAAATGCTGTTCAGTGGCCTATGGAGTAATTGGTTCTGCAGAACTTAATAAAGTAGTAAGAAAAAAGCTTTAAATTAGAAAATGAAACAAAACAAAATGAAGTATATGCTGCTTAATGCATCTAGGGCTCAGGACTGCCTAGTGAGAAAGTATCTTTTGACATTACCACCATTTATTACAGATTTCTACCTGAGTAGTTTAGATCTCACTGTTTTCCCTGCTGAAGATGGCAGTGCTTAATGCTCATGTTCCCCGAGGAGCAGTGGCCCATTGGCGCTGTCTTAGAGAAAAAAAAATTGTAAGCCTATTCCATTGCTTTTTAGAAGAATTGTGCATCATCTATCCGTAAGAGATTATTCAATTTCAGGCTTTCTGCCCTTTGAAATAGAATTTTCATATGCAGTCTTTAAAAAATCCTGTGCTACAATTGTAAGCCTGAATTATATAAATTTGAGAGAATCTGAACAAAACTGTCTTTGAGGGATGGTTTTTTCGGCTGTGGTGCTTATGCCTTTTCCCATCTTAACAACAGTAATCCAGTTGCATTTAGTATCTTCAAGAATCAAAGTGTTGTCCCTGCTAATGGACCTGTGTTATGAACCAAATGAGAAGGGAGTATTTTAATGTGAAAAAAGTCTTTACTGGGGGATGTGTGTGTGTGTCATGCATTTGATCCAAAACAAAACAGAACGGAACAAAACAAAACAAATAAATTAGAAGTGCTGCTATGATTGCCATTGTCAATTATAAAAGGCTTCAGCTGCTGCTGTGGTATACATCCAACAGTGGTGGGTTATTTTTGTATATATATTTTCATTATTCCAAAACCATTTTTGGTACTCAGATAATACCTGTCTATATCTTCTGTTTAATGGCTATTCTTTATTTCCTTAAGATATTCAGTGCAACTAAACAGTTGACAAGCTTGCATCATGGTTGTGCTTCTTAGTTGGTGAAGAACTTTTTTAAAAACACGTTTGTCAGGTATGTTGAATCCCACTGGAGATGCAAGGCACATGACGTCCGAGACTGTTGTATTAAAGTTAACAGAGATTCTCCATTAAGTTCAGTAGAGTTGCATGAGGAGCTATGAGAATGTCAGATGTTTTACATTTGTCATAATATAGTCCAAAATTCTGCTAAATTGTGTAGTGTGTCATGCTTGATAACTCTGGAAAATGTTGCTCAGAGCTTTCTATATCAGGTATCTCAACTGCGTTATTTTAAGTAGTCTTTGTACCAAAAGGGCCTCATTTGTTCCGGTGCTACATGAAACTGAGGCTGGTTAGCACTAATACGTCTTACCTGTTGCTGTCATTTGTCAACTCTTCTCAAAGAAACATGTATGGAAAAATCTTTTTAGATTTTACTTTCAAATTTTAGGCATTCACTTCTAGTGGAAGAAAATCAGGAAACTGCAGAAGGGAAAGTGAAGTTTCTCTACATCAACTCAAAGTTACTTGGCAGTACAAATTAACGCATGTTTTATTAAGCATAGTTGAACTGATATAAATTAATTGTGACTACTACTGCAAGTGGAAAGATTATAATTATAGAATGCAGAATATAACGTTAATAATGAAGATGTTGTATTTTGCTTTCCTGTTGGTGATAATTATTTCTAAACTGCCTGGAAGAAGAGTTGCTGAACAGGATTCACTTAGCTAGGCTGCTGCCAGCTTTGTAACTTTGTTATTTCTAATAATGACTGATTACACAGGTTGCAATATCAACAATAGTAGATTTTCTGAGAAATATTTTCACAGTGCCTCTGATGGAAGAAACACTCACTAGCAGCTGATAATTAATGATCAATTTGGAGATTATCACAAACAATTTACAAAGGTTGACTTTTTCTTTAGAAGTCCTTTGGATAAACTGGATGTTAAATTACCTGCCTAAGGCTTTTACTTTACTTGTGCTAATAAGATGAAAATGACTGTTTGAAGAGCTCTGAATTGAACTTTTCAGACTGTCTTATAATCCATACAACTCTTCTTTAAACATCTTAAGTAAGTGAGCAAATAGAGACTATAATAAAATTGAAAACTGTCATATAGGTGCATGTCACCACCCGGTTTAAGTAATGGAGAACGGCAAATACGAGGCACTGTGGTAGAGTTCATATTTTTCATTTTATGGGGTGTGTTAAATATTTGATCATCAGCCAGCAGGTAGATAGGACTGAGCTGAAGAGTATTGTTTGCAAATAGAGGGATAAGATGTTGAAGGTCTTAGTCTGAGCACAGCATGGAGAACTTCTCTATCCTCATGCTTCAGTATCTTCTCTTTATGTTGTGGTGAGCAGAGCTCTTGAATTCTCTTCTGTAGTTCCTCAGTGTGTAAAAGGGAGCTAGTAATGCTTATTTACTTCAGAAGAGATCATAATCCTTATTTACATCACAGAAGGGATATGTAAAGAGTAATTAGTGTTTGTAAGTGCTTTTAAGGATGAAAAGAGTGCAAGTATAGGATGCAAATATAAGGATGAAAAATGCAAGTATAAAAGCTCTTTAGTAAATTGTATAAAGGAAGAAGAGGAGAGCAGCAGGATGAGATTTGTAGAGGTATGTAGGTATTTAGGGGCATAGATGAGCTCCTGCTCAGATTTTCATAAGTGCTCAGGCATTTTAATACATATTTGAAAAGCAAAGGCACGTTTGAAAATCTCGTGTGGCAAAGCAAACTACATTTTTTCACACTTAAGTATCTTCCTAAATGTGGCTTACGCTGTATATCCGTGACATGAGCGGAGGGGAAGGGAGTATGGGGAAAAGGGTGTGAAGGCCTGGTAACAGTGGCACTGTCTGATCTCCACCCTGTGGACGGGGGGGGAGAAGGGAGTGGGAGACAACAGCAGCAAGCCTCTGTATGGCCGGCTGGTGAGGTCTCCTGCTGGCGGCTTTCTGAAAACCCTTGGAAAATGCCAGCAGGAAAGCCAGCCTACAGCTGTGTGGTTTGTCCGTGTTGTGAGCAGACTGATGGAACCAGAAGCATGCTGGTTGGTTAAAAACGTTCCCCTGGGAGTAGTCTGACATTTTTGAGACTTTATGGTTGAGATTTTTTAAACCTAAAACATGGTATACCTGTATGGGCCATTTAAAAGAGAGAGGAAAAATAAACAGAAGGATCTTTGCTCTCAGTTTGTGAATGGTGTGGGGGAGAGCTAGATACAAGATCCCATATTGCAAAAGCTGTCCTTTCTAAGGAATTGTGTCTTTTTAATAGGCACATGTTAGCAGTTATCCAGGGGAAAGATTGGAAAGGGGCTGTTTTTAGCTTTCTGTCATTACCTTGATAGTGCATCTGATGAATGCAGTATCCCTCATTTTCACTTTCCTGAGGAATTATCCTAAGAGCTATGGAGTAACAGAGGAAATTGGAAGTCAGTTTGTGGATTGCTGTCCCAATCTGGCCCTGATTTGCCGTGTGAGGGTGCGTTAGGGATCCAGCTTTCACTTAAGTGCCAGCAGTAGGTAGTCCTGTGTAAGCAAAAACCAAACGGGCATTTGTAACTCTGTTCATCTGTGAAATGGGTGCAGTCATTAATGTTTTATGAAGGCTTGTGAGATTTATTTAAATTAATTGTACTAAGTAAAAAGCACTCAGTGATTGCGAATTACCATCACTGGCAAGGGGTGAGTTTTAAATTAGTATGAGGGATAGAAAAGGTGATCCTGTGAAATGGGACTGTACAGTGAAAACTATTCAGTGAAATACTTCCATTATTATTATTGTTATTTTTTGCATTATCACTACCTATAAAAAGAAAGATGAATAGATTTCTGCATAAACATGGTCCATATATTCACACACCTACACGCACACCAGATTCTTTAAGTTTGTTGGCAGGACTGTGTGAAGAAACTTAATTTTGTAGTATTCAAGTAACTGAATGGAGTACTTAATTTTTCCCTTTGCTCACATGTCAGTATACCCAAAAGTATCAAGCAAATTAATGATATGAACAAGATTTTCTCTCTTCAGTCTCAGAACTAGAATAGTAATCACTAATAAAATGTTTTCTTAAAGAAAAAGAAAAGGAAATTGGAGCTTGCAAAGCTTTGTATAAAGAATTTCAGGCATTCTTATCTCTCGTATAGAACCGGAACAAACTGTGCACCCGAAAGGTTCACTAAGTGCCGTGAGGTGAGGCAGGAGGCTGCCGAAGGATGCTCTCTGCCATCCTCACCGCTGGCTCCCTCTTCAGCAGCCCCAGCTCGAGCCAAGGGACGTGAGGCAGCTTGCTGCCACCACGCGATTTCAGTGTTTCTGCATCTCACTACAGCAATGACTAACTCCAAAGGACGTTGCCGTACTGCAGAATTAAATTTCTGTGATGTATTCTAATCGTGAAACCAGTCCTCTGCCCAAGATGTCATTCAAGCAATGGCAGAGCTTGCCAGGTGACTACTTCCGCAAATTAAAGGCCATTTATTATCTCTTTGAAACTAAAAATGGGACGGCGGACCTTTCTTGCTGTAGTTTGCTTGTGTTGCCGCTTTGTTCAGGCAGGAAGAATGAAAACGTTAACTGAGCATCAGCTCTGGTGATAAAATCAGGAAATGGTTGTCAATGGCTGATACAGAGGAATCACTGTTTTTTTTTCCTCAGTGACCTAGTTTAATGTGGCTATAATTTTTCCTCATCAATTACTTCATTGGAATAGGTAGCCCATGGAGTGAGAGGGCCTCCGCCTGCAGCTGAGCACTGTTCTTTCCAGTGGAGCCTTCAGACATGTCAAAGAGCTTTTGGGAGATCTGCTTTCTGCTGCCCTTTTCTAGAGATACAGGGCAAATACATCTAGTCATTCTTGAGTTGTTCTTGGTGCCAAATGTGTGTATGCAGAAAAAGAAAAAAGGGGGCAGAGTGTAGAAAAAGTGGAAAGCGGTAAGTAAGAAAGATTGTTTCGCAGATACTTAATTTTTGAAGATGCTCAGCATGACCTCTTTTGTGCCTGAAAGGATCTGCAGGTCCTCAGTCCCTGCAGAGCTCAGGCCAGGGAAGCCCTTTGAATTCCCAATTCTCCACGCAGTAGTCATTTTCCTCGTAGTGCTTGCAACATACGTTTTAGATCTGAACATCTGGATTCAGATTCACTTATATTATAATTAGGTATATCCCCAAGGGGGAGAGGGTTTTCTTATGGAAGTGGTCTTTTCAGAAAAGCTATTATACCACTTGTTATGGCAATAGCAGCCAGGTTTACTTTACTGTAATGTATATTTATTTTTTTTCAGACTATAGCTGTCTTCTGAAGTTGTACCTCCGCAGCAATATGGGTCTTAGGCTGCTAAACTGTTTTAATACATCTTGTTAAAAATAACCCCATGCAAGTACATTTTAATGGTGATTTTTTTTTAAGTGTGTTTGAAGGCAGTGTGTGGACAGTGTGATGTAGGGGAAGAGCCGAATGTTTATTTTAAGATGTGTTTGAATGAATCTGCCTACATAAACTTGCCAGTGTTAAGAAAGAGGGGCTCTGCCCCTTTTAGATCACAAAGGCCTCTCAGTGGGGGATGGTTTTGGTAATGGAAAAAACAAAAAAGGTTCCAGTATGTGGTGGAGGAGGTAAAATAAACAAACAGCAATGGATGATTACTTCTCTCCATCAAGGCTTCTTTATCCTTGCAAGCTCAGTCAGTGGTCAGCATGTTAGACACCCCTCCCTGTTTTATCCATCCCTAACTGTGTTCTTTGACAGCATTGGTTTATACAGCTGGGTCTTTGTGGAGCTTTATGGGAATTGCTGTTGAACAACAGACATGAAGGTAGACAAAGTACCTATGGAAGGGTAAATGGCAGACTTCCCCCGAGGTTCCCTGGAGGGAAGGATACTAGTTTCAGGGTTTTTTCTTCCTTCCTTCCCCCACTCTCCAAGATTTTTAAAGTGGACTTTTTTTTTTTTTTTTTTTTTTTTTTTTTTTTAAACAACTGTGTTTTAGCGCCTGCCACTGCAGCTTTTCTAAAATAAATTTTGAGACACCTTACGGTCCTAAAGGTATGTTGTCTTTTAGAATAGTCTCTCATTTTCTTATTTGTGGATTTGTTTTTATTTAGAATAAGAATATGCATTTTGTTTGTACTTATACATGAGTGTATGTGTGTCATATTATTAATAGTCACAGTTTAGTTTTGTAACAGCTCCAGCAAAATATAGTTAAGGTTTGTTAAGAGGGATAATTATCAGCTGTTTACAACTTCTAATAAATATTGTTCTTTCTGTAGAAATTTGACAGGCGGTTTTTGAATCAGATATAGCAAAAATGCAGCTTTCAGGCAGCTGTGAGTTGAAGTCAATCCATGTGCCTAGGAGTGCAGTTATAGCGGTGAGGAAACATGGGAATGTGAAATCAACAATTTTGAAAAGTGTTCAGTAGCTCTTTAAACTGAACATGAGCATTCAGAAATCAGAAAATTACAGAATTAGTGGCTTGTACAGATAGATATTACTGCAGCTGAATTGGCATGTGCTTTACCAGGATGGATGACTGCAATGCACATATATTAATGTAACTTCTTAATTCCGATGGTTTTATGAATAAGCATTAGGAAAATAATGTAACAGCTATGAACCTTTCACACAGCAGCATAAGAAGGCTTCACAGTACAATATGCCCAGTCAGTGAAGCAGGAACCCCCTTTGCATCCTTCCATAAACTCTTTCTGTTTTATCCCTCCCGCAATCCACCTATTGGAACAGAGATGGCCTGACTGTGGGTAATCTGAAGTATGATATATGTGTGCAAAACCGCTTGAAAAGAGTTCCTCTCTTTTGAAATATCAGAATGTGTGAGTAAAATTACTTTTATTTAAATGTTTTTTGTTTTACTCTTTGTATTTCACAGTAGCTTTCAGAAGCAGCAATTTTCACTAGTTTCTGAAAGACAACATCTGGGCTATGAAACAATTTCTTTTCAGCTTTAAAAATCCTACCTCAAATTGCTTAGACATTAGAGATGTTCAAAATTTGGAGGTTTTGTTTTTTGACATAATAGAAGGGCAATAATGTATTTATTCCCTACCATTTTGTGATCAAATTCAGTTTGATTTTTCTTTCTCAGTCTCTTCAGGATTATTTGTTCCTGGGCCAAGAATGCACCTGTCCTATATAAACCCAAAAAAGGGGGATAGGGGAAAATGTGCATATGAAACAAAAATGATGAAAAATTCTCTGCAGCTGGAATTGACCTGTTAGAAAATGTTTATGTTCACTAGAGACATTGCTCTGCCGAAGTGTATTTCTGCACGCACTCACACACAACACAGGGAACACGTTTCCCTCTGCCTGTCATTTTCTGCTCCCACTAAAGTCAGCTAGCAGCCCAGTGTTTCCCTGATGTGAGTTCAGACTGTGTATGCATACATACTTTATTAGCATTCTTAATTTTACTAGCGAATACACAGTGTGTGTATGGAAATTTGTGCTGTTTTTGTTTATAAGGTGGCATACATGATGCAAACGCATGATTTTTGGAACAAGGGTATATAATAATGCTTACTGTATACATAAAGTTATGATGCATGGATATAGGTGGATGTATTGAAAATAATTTTAGAAGTGCACTTATGTGTATATTTGTTAGAATTAGACATACATGCAGTAGAAACTTCTTACACTGAATTCACCTGTAATTACATTCAGAGTGAAGTGGAAAAATCATACAGGTATTTTATTTTATTTCCTTGTTTCAAGAAATTCATTTCTGATTATATACTACCTCTGGTTAGAGAATATTGTTATTTTTAAAATAAATATAAAAAAAATCCCTTTTGGGGGTTGAAATGTAGTAAGGAAAGAGGGAAGAGAGAGTGCTTGAACTTGTTTCCTTGGCACTCACATTATTAAGCGATGGCCTGATGGAATAGTGGGAAAAACTGTGTCACAGTTTAGCTAGATCTCAATCAAAAGAATAGCTTCTCATATCAAACTCCAGACTTCTTTTGCAAGAGAATTTCTATTATTAATGTTGATTCCACTGAAAGTAATTCATCATTTAGTATTATGCTTGAAGAAAATTCTATGTCAGCTTGATTAAACAAGGAATATGAGTGACCAAGAATAAACTCTCTACATTGCAAAATTTTTAATATTAACTAACTTTTCAGGATGAGTCTGTGCTTCCTCAGATTTCTTTGTAATAAGTCATTCATAATTGTCATAATTTTAAGGCTTTTTTAACTCCTTGGCTTCATTTCACTCAATGTCAGTGGAAATTAGGTACACACGTCTGTGTGTGATGTATGGATTCCTTGTAACGCACAGCACATCTCTCCCACTCAGCGTCTGGAGACTGACTGACTTTTCTATACTTTTCAAGAATTAGTTTGTGCAGTACAGGCTTAAAATCTCTGATTATCTGACAAGATCCGTGTTTGTAGTTCAGCTGGCAGAAGAGTGGTGGTTGCCCAATGTTATGATACTCAGTAGTTCCAGTAGTGATCGATTCCCAAAACTTTACAGAGAGATAAAAAAAGAAAACTCCGCTATTCTTCTTGTGGCATAAGAACAAATCTCTCTCCTCCCGCCCCTATGCACTCACACACACACACACACAAAAAAAAAAAAAAAAAAAAAAAGAAAAGAAAAGAAAAAGAAAAAAGGGAAAAAATGGAAAAAGAAAGAAAAAAGCAGGATGATATAATAGGAGCTGAATAGTGAGGGGAGGTGTATTTCTAAAATGTTGAGGAGAAGAGGGGGGAAAAAAAAAAGGCAGAGTTAATTTGAAGATGTACCGGAAAATAAATGAGCTTGTGGATTTAATTCAAAATCATCCAAGCAGAGCCTTTTGCATGAAAGAAGCTAGTGATCAGGCTCAGTTTACTTGAAATGTCAACAATGGCTGCATCCTGCTGTTTCAGAGTTTGTGCTGATAGATGCTCATCGTCTTTGACACTGCGCCGTTACGTTTGCATGTTGCTGGTAATAGAACTACATTTTCACTACGGTGTTCCTCTCCTTTGGAGAAGTTCTCAAAATATCCAAGTTTCAAATTCTGATCTTTCAGATTCTTTTCTGCCAAAGGAAGATTCTGATCCTGTAGTTTCTATTCTGTGAACATAGTATTAAATTTTTAGCTCTTTTAATTAACATGCAAACTACTGAAATAAAAAAGGATTATGAGTTTGACAGATATCACACAAAAATAGGAGACTAGGTTCTGGGTTTTGACTGTGTGTCTTTGGGTAACTCACTAAACTTTCTGTTTAACAGCTACTAGTCAGGGTGCCAGGCAAGACAATAATGAGAAGTCCTCTTTGAGATCTACCAATGAATTATGCAATACTCTTTGCAGGAGTAGAACATACTATCTTGGTAGAAGTTTGTCTGTCACCTTGCGAAGGCTGTTTTGGTCTGTTTCAGCCTGGAATATTTCCCTAAATAGCTTAGTCATGCACAGTGAATCTTCCTCAGTTACCTGCCTCAAAAGGTCAATGAAAAATTATGCACAAAACATATTGGGAGTACTCAACATGCATTTTTTTTGCACACCGTATTTTTCTTAGACTTGATTTTTCAGTGTTTTTTCTTGCATGAAAGCTTGTTGCCAAAAATGGAAGAAAATGGAGATGGTAAATTTTTGGTTGAGAGCATAGAGTTCATAAAAAGTATGGTTTATAGTTTTGTAATGAGAAAAGAAAAATTCTAAAATATGTTTAAAATTTTATTGAAACACTCTTGCAGTGACTTTCTTATTTGAGAGTTTCAAAATTTCCAGAATTAAACCATTTGTCACTGGAATTCCTAAAATATGTCCGTCCTGTGCCTACCCCCCAAAAGAAAATCTACAATATGTATCAAATTTATCAGCCTAGCTGCTGTCGACATATTACTATATTTTAAAATGCAAACTTTAAAATAAATGGGGGATTGCACATTCCATGCCCATTTTATACTAAATTTTCTTCTTTTCTAAAAAAAAAATAAAAATAAAATAAATAAATAAATAAGCAAAAGTTACTCCAGTCAGAGCGCAAACCTGGAAAGCAGAAGTGAGGGGAAAACAGGATAAAGTTGAGTTGAGTGAACTGGAAGCTGTTGGGTGACCTTGACCATAGGATTTCTTGTTGCTGTTATGATAATAGACAACTGCACAGAAACATTGCTCAGTTTATATCATGGTAAGTTTAGTCTGTATTAATGGAGTTGACTTATTCACCAAAACCTTTTGTGAGTAACATAACTTATTTGTAGCATATGTGTATTTGAAAAGATATCTGATTGATATGATCTTAGAAAGTAATAATTAGGAGATTACTACATCTCCCTGTGAGTGACAGCTGAGGGCACATTTCATGCACATATTTTTATTGATTAGCAAATTAGAGATTGTTACTTTTTTAATGTAAAATCACTTTAGTAAATAATTCCAAGTCAGGCTGTAAATGACTCAAAGATATTGCCAAGTGAAGTCTGTTTTTAGTGGTATGTGTAGAAACAAGTCGGGCTTGCAGTTCCCAGTGGGACAGAGTGTGGGAGTCTGCCACCCTTACTCATGTTGAGTAATACCTTATTACACAAGTCATCCTGTCAAAATGAACAAAGTTGTTTTTCTAGAGAGGTTCTAGTTATTCAGTGTAAGTAAATATGAATGAATTTGGGGCCAAACTGGAGACAGTCATTAATATTAATTAGCACCTTTTCATTGGACTCTCTGTGGAGAGATCATAGCTTCAATATATCTAGGAACATGAACTGTTTTACTACTCCAAAATATGATCAGAGATGAGGCAGATATGTGACAGAGTTTGGAGAAGCTTGCATTTGCATGTGTGTATGGGTTTATGTATGTGTATACACAAATGTATTCACACACACACGCACTCATATGTATAATACTGCTGCTGTCTGTTATCATATATATTTTCTGTGGAAAAGCAGAAGCTACGGGATTTCCAGTGTGCATTTTCATTAAAGAAAAATATTCCTTCAGATCAAGGGAAGAGTCAGACTGAAATCCCATTAAAGTTCATGGGAGTAGTTTGTAGCATTCGATTTGGAGTTGGGCCGTGTGAGAGAGTAAACTCCCTACTCCCGTGTTAGTTTGCGTTATCCTCTGTGCTGCTGCTGAAGGATCAGCTCCGATAGTCGTGTCTGTGTGTCAGTCCTCCTGCCTCTGTTCAGCATGCAGCTCCTTGCCCGTCTCCTGCGTATGGGGCTGAGCGATTTAAACTCTGCCCATGAGAAAGACTTAGTTTGTAGCTGCCAGAGAAGCTCAAGAGGTGAACGTTTTCATGCCGATTCAGAAACTGGCTATACGACTCCCGTCAGGCGCTGTCACGCCTGGTTATGGTGAGAAAGCAACAATGCCTCTCTTAATAAGGGAAAAAAGAAAGTATTGCACAGTCAAAATTTTGACATACAATTTAAATCATCTCTCTGCGTCCTGTGGACTTGGAGCTGTCAAAAAGGCAAAGCCTATGTTTGAATGGAAAAGCTTTTTATTTCTTTAAAAAGTGTACCGACTATAATTATCCATAACTATGCAGGCCTGTTTTAATGCTGTTTTATAATTACAGGTCTTAATGCTAGATTATACAAAGTCATTTATAAATAGTCAGAACAGAAGGACTTTGGGAGTTTTAACCTGTAGCTTGCTGTAGGTTGTGGCAGCTGATGGGATTTTGCCTGTATATATATATAGTGTTAGCTGTGTAATGATTGATGAATCCCTTAATTAACTCCCAACAAGTTAAGATTTATGGCCTCATATCTTTTTCTCCTGACACATCTGTGTTTGTCACTTTTAAAGACATGGATAAGCCATTTCTTCAAAAGCTTTTGTGGATATTTGAAATGTTTCTGAGGTATTTTGCTTAATGTAACAAGATTAGAATTTTATGACATAAAATTTATGAAATTTAATGGCATAAGCAATCAAATGAGAATGGATGCTGCTTGTGTGCTAGAGGGCACTATCTCCTTGAATACTGGATACCGTTTTAGATTTATTTTGGGTGTGCAATCATGCATAGAATAAACCAAAACCAGTGAACAAATGGAAATCTAGTGGGGACTCTTAAATTAAGTTCTGTTAAAAATAATGAAAAAAAACCCCAGACCTACGGAAAGATCATTTTTCTGAGGCTCTAAACTCATGGAAAAAAAACAAACTAGTGTTATTTGGTAGCTTGAAATTAGCTGGGTGGAACCAGTATTTTTGCATGGCGTGAGGTAATTTATGCACAATTTATGCAGATGCAGCGTAGCTCTTCTTCTCGGGTGGGCAAAGCCAGCCCTTCGCACTCGGTGGCAAAGGCGGGGATCCATGGGCCCAGGGTCGCAGCTGCAGCCCACGCAGAGCCCCCTGGAAAGGAGCACGTGGAGCCAAAGACAAGAGCCTTCTGTCCTGGGAGAGGAATCACATCAAGCGTTTGCGGAATGAGAGGGAGTTCGAAGAATGAGATTTTACTGCCCTGAAAAGTGATACCTCCTACTATAACATGTGTTTATTTAATGGAAGAAATACATTTTTAATTGTGTAGCATTTTCCCCACATTTTCTGCGTATGAAGGAGCTCTTCCTAAAACAAAAAGAGTACCCTTACAAGAAGTAGGGTGGTATTTGAATTTTGCACTAGAACTAAGTCTTCAGTTTTACCCTAACCTTTTGATAAAAATCAAGTTCGGGTCCGTGTTTTGTAATTCCAATGTGTCTGAACAGCGATGAGTGCTGGCTGCATCCTAGTGCATCTGTACTTGGTAGATTTAGCTTGTCTAAAAATTAATACTTAGATCGTGAGTTCATGGTCAGCAGAATGGATTATTGACAGTTAAAAATTCAACTCTTCTTGCAAGTATTAAATTATAAGAGATACCATCGACAGAGGCACTGCCTTGGCTTCAGAGTCTGGTGCACTGTGTAGGAGCTTTTCCCTGAGCTGTGTCTTAACTTTTTTGCTAAATCTTGTCCCTAAGTTGATGTTTGAGGAGACTCACATTCCCTCTCTGATGGTAAACCTTCCCTCCCAGTGGTGCAATTGAAAACCCTTCTTAGTTTCCAATCGTTTAAAGAAAAGATATTCAAGTCATGTAAATTGTAAAGTGTTGTGTTATGACTGAGGTTAGACCCGAGATGTTTGCAGTCCTCTATTAAGATGGTATAATTTGAGTCTCTCACTTTTTAAAAATGAGTCCTCTATCTGTTTAAAAGAGCTCAGTTTCAGATAACATAGTGACTCAGGATCTAGCTGTTTCCCTTCATTTATTGTTTATAATGGGAGCTTAACTCTACTTGCGTCTCAGATGTGGAATCTCAGTTAATACTCAGTCTTAACTGAGTTTTGTTAACATTAGCTCAGGAAAATGAAGGTGTGTGAAAAGAAGAGAATTCAAGGACATAGAATGTGGGAGAATTTAAAATTCAAAAGAAGGACCAGTAAAACCGTAGAAATATTGAAAGACTAACTGGGAATGGATTTACCTTGTACCATGTTGTTTTCTGCTTGTGAACCTATCAGAGTAATTTGCTGCTATAGGCTTTGGTACTTTCAGTCCTTTCTGGAAGCCATTTCAGATTCAAGTAGCTTTGATTAAAAAAATTTTTTTTTTAAATCTTGTATTTTCTTTTGGAAATTTTCCAGATGTTCATAAGGAGTAAATCTTTTCAGTGAAACTTTGTGATATTTGTGTTTGATGTTAAAGGTGGAGGTGAGATTTCCTACAGGCCAGATTATGCCTAACTCTCGTTGGCTCATGTATGGGCAGTTACCTGAAAACAAAGTGCAATCATCTGAGCTCTGTGACCCTTCCCTAGGGTTGTGCAGCCACTTCTCCAATTGCCCTAGTCACTTGGAAGAGTAATGCAGACTGGAAGAATAACTTAGCCACCTTAGTCATTTTTTAGTCTTCTAGCATTATGATGGGCGCATGGTTTGCAATTTAAGCTGGGTCTCATAAGAGCTGTGTAAAGTCGGCAGGAGGTTCTTGCTCCTTTCCTAGTTTCACTATGGCCAACAGTCTAGCCTGTAGGTTTTAGTTCTAGATCAAAAATATGATAATCCCTCTTGTTGGTAGATAGAGGTGGTCACCTCTATTGCCTTCCTTGTGTGTTTTTTATAAATTCCCTGCAGAAAATGATATCATCCCTTTTGGGAACAGTGACAAGCAGAAGGTGATGATGATTTGCAGCATGCTAACTGAACAGTAGAGTGGAAACCATATATTCACAGATAAAGTTTAGCAGAAGTGCTTAACTTCAAAATGTTAGTCAAACTCTCCCTGTGAAGTAATGTGACAGAATCTGTGGTTATTCTGGGTTAACATCAGTGGGAGTTTTTCACACAACTTGAGTATAGAGTATATAATACAAATCTTTCTTACAGAGGAAGGCATCCTCTCTTTGTATTATATTGTCAAAGTGAATTGTAGTGGAGAATTTTGTAGGTGGTTTACAGTGTTTTCAGTCATCTTGTCAACTAGAAATGTCCTGAAGTATAGAGCCTTACTGTGGAAAACCTGACTAATGATTTTGCGTCCCTCCCTTTTTGTTTGCCAAAATTGAGACAACCACTTAGTGCTGATTTTCAGAAAGAGAGATTTTTCTAAAACCCAAGCTTCTATTAAGGCAGTCCTGAAACAAGTAACCAAAATGTTACACTCAGAATCAATAGAAAATACATAGCTTGGTGTGGTGTTTGTTTCAGTGCAGAATATGAGTAATTAACTTAAGGACAGAGTTACATGGTTTCTGCAGAAAAAAAAAAGCTTGGTGTCTGTCACATCAAACATAGCTGCAAAATCCTGAATTCATTGGGCTAATAAAAAACTGCTAGTTAGAGTCTATTTGGTGATCCCTGTCTTTATACATATGCTTCTCTGTAGACACGTAGGTGGGAGAGCCTAAAAAACAGAATTCAGGTAGGATGTATGAAGTGTTAGTCTGTTGGACTGAGTGAAACATTAATAGCAAATACAGATTGCTTCTCTATGTGCGGACAATAGGTGGTGTTCAGAAGAACAGGCGATGTGCAACTGAGTTTTGATTCTGGTAGGCTTCTTTTTTTTGTCTTTTTTTTTTTTTAATATAATCTAGCTTGGCTCAGGAGGCGAAGCTCAAAATGAGATCATTAGAAACAAAATAAGTCCTAACAAAGGGCTGTTTAAAGTCACTGTTTGTTTTCAGACCCAGTTGACTGCCGCTAAGAACCATTCCGTGCTCAATATGCCAAATCGCATGGACATGCTCCACCTCACAGCAGCCCCACACATGGTTCAAGAGGCTGCTGGGCTTTTGAAACGCAGTCCTTTAACTGTGAAGTGGAAAATCAAAATGGGGTAATTAGAATCATAAATGCTAGATTTTTGAGGAGGAGTGGTATTACTTCAGCCTCTTTTCAACTTTTATGTACAATAGTCTTCAGTTTCCTCTTTCATAACTTCTCATTTTCCATTAAATATTTTTCTTTTTTTTTTCTTTTCTTCTTTTGATTATGTCTGTAGGGTTTCTTACTTTTTATTCCACACCTTATTACAGAGGCGCCTGCGTAGCACGGTAGTCCATTATGCCATCCATGCACATACCCTGATTTTTACGAACAATGCTGTTGTAATGAATCCTGAAAGTCCCCAGCATTTTAGTACTTTAGTGCAAAGGTCCAGACCTTTGTATTCTGAAGACCAAACTGAAGTGTTCTGAGTTCATACTGTGTTGTAAGATTTTTTTATTATGACTGTTTTGGATGAAAACTGACCTTTCCGATGATATAAAGGTTCTCTCAGTCTTTCTGTATGGTGAAGATGTACAGATATTATCAGAACAATATTACTAAGCAATCTCAAAAAATTTGGAAAGTAGGCCCAAATGTCACATAAAGATTTGTGCTGGATTTTTATGATACATACCCAATGTGTGTTCCTTGTGTGCCCTGTTTTATATGGACACAATTTATATTTACATGTTGTTTTTTTTCCAAATATGGCTATAGGTAGAAACTATAGGCTATCTCTACAGCGTATCTTCAGTCAGTCATTATAACCTCGAATTTATGCTGTCAAAAAGCTTTGATTATTAATGTCCAAATGTTTAATTGCTTAACTATCACAGATCTGTGAACCTTAAAAGATGATTGCAACATGACTATAACGTTCTATCATTCACATAGGTGAAGTTTTATAAACACAGACATTTTGTCTTGACAGCAAGCTTTTTATCTTATGTTATTTTATTAGATACTATTAAATACATGCAGATAATTATTCCTTAAAAGCTGAGTTGACAATAGCTTGCATCAGGAGACAGTCTATCTTCTACAATCTCTTGCAAATACAAAACTAGATGGGTATATTTTTAAAGGAATTGCGTTTCATTGTACAGTCTTCTTAGGTGAATTTTCGTGTTTAAGAAGCCAGAATACAAGAGAGTACTATATTAGTGTATTATTCTCACAACAAACAAGCCACTGTTCTGTTGCTACCTGCTTGGCCATTGTTCCCAATTGTGTATGCTTTGCAGTGGTATTTGGATGGTTTCCTGCTCTCTGCCAGCACAAAAAAGGCATTTCTGCTACAATGGCCCCTAACCACACAATGACGGCATTAAGGATTTATTTGGAGGTTTCATTATTTTCTCCTCTTTTGTTCCTTCCAGGATGTCTTCCAAGCGACCAGCCTCTCCGTATGGGGAAGCAGATGGAGAGGTAGCCATGGTGACAAGCAGACAGAAAGTGGGAGAAGAGGAGAGTGACGGGCTCCCAGCCTTTCACCTTCCCTTGCATGTGAGTTTTCCCAACAAGCCTCACTCTGAGGAATTTCAGCCAGTTTCTCTGCTGACGCAAGAGAACTGTGGCCATAGGACTCCCACTTCTCAGCACAACACAATGGTAGGTTTGCTAATGGTCTATTGTGCTTACATCCATTCTTTCAATTCTGCCTCTACAGTAGTTTGGCATCCAGATCTGTACTTTATGGAGCATACAATGCATAGTTACACGTACAGAACATGCTACAATAATGTGAAAGCTTTGACCTAGCTGGACTGCCTTTACCCTCCACTACAAATGCTAAATCACTTATGGTGCAAACTCCCCTTTTCCTCACCTTTGTCTGCTGACGTTTAGGGTGCTAACATTTTTTAGTTACAGTGATGTAAATTTGAAGTGTATGTGTTCAGCAAGCAGTAAAAGGTTTTGGAACACTGTAAGTGACAGTCATGTTTGGCGTGGTGTCTCAAATATCACCCCAATGCCAAGTTTGTGCAATAGTAAAACAAACAAGTCTGTACGAAAGGTATAAAAAACAACTTTGGATTTTACTGTTTTTAAAAATTCAAGTCTGATGTGAATTCTACATGGCACAGATACTTAAAAGAAAATTTACTATGTTTACAGAATTATATCAGCCTATGACTTTTTCACTTGTGAGTTACCACCTCTTTATGCACTTTACAAATGATAGTGCAAACTTAAATCACTTCATTTAACAGCCCACTGATAGTCCAGAACTGGCTTTGTATAAAAACATACAGAGACAACAAGAACAGGAAAACAATGCGGTGTTCCTTACTAGAACTGTGGTGTCACTGCTGTAAAGTGAAGTGTTTGAACATTTAATGTAGAGTACTGTGATACATTTTTGTAAAGGTTGAAAGGCGCAAAAAAAGCCATTGGAACCCCAGGACTTAGGCACCTTGACAAAGCTGTCTCATTGTGAACAGGCTTGCACAGCTCTTGCCTGTGTACAAATTAACTGTAACTTTTCTGTTAGTGCCCCATTTGGACAAAAGCACTGACAGTTTCACTCTAAGTGAAGATAATGAATGGACCTGTGTATCTGAAGGCTTTTAACAAGGAATCCCAAAATAGGTGATAGTTTATTCTCATAAAAGCCTGCAACAACTCCATAGTGCTACTTAAGCCCTTACAGCTGATTACGCATGTGTAACGAACTCTGAATAAAAAGCCTTATGGATTATTGTTTTTCTTTGGACAAAGTTGCTGGGTATTCACTGAAGCTACTTTCCTAGACAAAGTGACTCATGCATCCCATTCCTTCCCACCTCCCCAACCGCCTTGTTGCTCTAATGCTTAAGTTCACACAGTGATTTGGAATATTTAATTTTATTTTTGTGCTCCTGCAACTTTAAATGAAGAAAGAACTTTGTTGCAAAAATTACTCATGGGCAGGGTTGTCTTTTCTAACTGGTTTGCCTTATTTCACATTTTATGCAGGTGCAATTTATTAATACACAGTTCCAGTAAATGGGGTGTTAGGTTGTTACTGGTGTATGAGCTTTGCTGTGTTCTGTTCTGTCTTAAGAGAGCATATTAAAGAAAAGGGGCTGTTCCTTAGGACATGTAAGTTAATAGTCAAACTTTTGATGACTTTATCTGTAGAACTAGACCTTAATGAAAGAAAAACTCATAGTCTTCTAAGGAGCCCAGCAAGAATATTTTAACTGCACCTGACTGAAACATTTGGCTTCTCTTTAGCTGATTTGAAGAAGCTTTTCTATTCATTTATAGTTTTTAAGATGAAGAAGTGAGCTGATCATCTAGTGTGACTTCCTGCTGTATAGACTGTATTTAATCTGATATCAAAACAGTGTATTATGTCTCTTAATAATACAAGGTATTTCATGTCTTAGGCAATTTCATTGTGCTAATGAGATACTGTAGGTTGATTTGAAGTGTTTTTGAGGGTTGTGGGGGCAGATTTTGGTTTCATACATACATTAAAAAATTTGCCATTTTGAATGCATGTGACATTTTGGTAATATTTCTCTTTTAGTGAAGAGCGTCATGTAAAAATGATCATCCAGGTAGGTCAGAAAGGGTATAGTCTGTATGTTTCCTGAAAGAAGGAAGTAATTGTATAAATGAGCAATCATAATCCCTCTCTCTGTCCTTGAGGTATATATAGCTGTATCTTAAAAGAAGGAACTGACTGAGTCCAGAGCTTGGATAGCTTTTAGATGGCTTTAATTTGTGTGATTATCATTTACAAAAGTAATTCCTAAAGAATATTCTTGCCTTGGTAGCATCACAGAGGTCACTTTTATACTGTTTGAACTGACATTCTGTGATGTTTTACTGTCTCTGGAAAGCCAGTCCAGGTGTATGCACATACACACACAACCACACCGTGCAGTCCAATGCAGTTTTATTGACAAAGTTCCAGCAGTGCGCTTCACACCTGTTAATAGCTTGTCAGCTGTACTGCACCTACTGACTGAGTCTCCAAGTGACCATGGAGTTCTCATTTTGCAGCCACGTGCTGTCCTGAGTAGAGTATACCTTTTCACATCTATCCAATGTCCAATAAGACACGATCAGATATGCAGCTAGCTGAAAATCATGCAGTGCATCGCTTGACTGCACGCCTCTAAACCAAACCACTCCTGCATGTTTTGTTGGCTAAGATATTCCTCCCAAGTGACTTTTAGATGGACCTGTTGATCCACCGAGATCTTTCTATGGAGGATACATGTACAACTCCCATTGGGCATAGGGAGCAAACCCAGCAGAAGGAAGTCACAGCCAAGGGATCTGGGAAAGATATGGAGTTACACAGCTTTGTCTCTTTGGTAGGCTCCTCTTGCCACCACAGCCATCCCCTTCTCCTCATACTCTGCCTCAACACTGAGTCGCAAAGAGACAGCTAGGAAAACAATTTCAGCCTTGAGAATCAATTTTGTGGCCTCCCTTTTTTAGCTGTTAACTAGCCCTGTGTTTCATGGGTTACTTCCCGCTGTGCTTCCTTTTACAAGTCTTGCCAGCTGGGACATCCTAGAAGCCTTATGGTAAAGGGCTAATTGCAGCAGAATAACAACTCAACAATTTGTGGAACTTTGATTTTCCAGAATTTACCCTGTTCCAGTAGACCAAGTTTTAACAGCTCCTGTCTTTGACAGCTGGTTTAGAGGCACAGCTCTGAATGTTGGGAAAGTTTTTCTATCCAGGAGGGCAAAAGCCCAAGAAAGAAGTCTTTAAACCTAACCATATCAGCCAAAAAGCTGCAAAACCACATCTTCCATCTTTCCATCAAGTGGACAACATATTTCTGAGGCTGCTGGAACTACAGCCAGAGAGAAGTCTTTCAAAGGCAGGGCAACTGCATCCCAGACTCCCTTCCTGCTGAAGAAGAAACTAGATATTTATTTCAAATAAGAGAGCATTTCTTTTCTTACTAGTAGAAGAACTAATTTATTAGATTTAAACCAAAAACTTGGAAGAAAGTATAAGACAAATCAGTTGTCCTACAGTATAAGTGAGTATCCCCATAGAATGTTAATAGCAGGCCATAAGCTTAGCTGGGAAACACTTGAGGATTCTAGTATCAATTAATACCTCTTTGAAGAAACTTGTTAAGGCTGAAGTATTTGCAGGGATAGTTGTAGTAAAGAGATTAGCAAGGATACTTGTTAGTTTGTCAAAGTTCTGAGGCTTTATTTTATTTATTTGTTTTTTTCCTGCCTTAGGGAACCTTGTGCTTTGTGCTTTCACCATCTCTCAATGTCACCAGCAGTGTCTGTGCACTGATCTCTGAACATAAGAGATAGAAAGGCTAGAAGAGTAGTAGTAGATTAATGTATGTTGTTGACATGGTATACTGTGGTTAACCTTGACTGTTTTTCATAATGATGGAATACCATTCAAATACTAGATGAGGTAGAAAAGGCAAATTCTGACCAAAAGATCATACTGGTAAAGTATTGTTGTGCCATTGTCCTTTCATATTCCAAACTGACCACATTTGCTGGCCCACATTTGTCCTGTACTTTGAGTGGGATTCAGTGTTAATTTTCAGCTGTGCTTTAAATTGATATGAAATATTACAGTGTGTTGTTAAGTAGCCTTGTTGCTTCTCACTAAAAGTTGCTGCTTTTCTGTGGTGAATGAATTAATTCCTCTGTAACTTGGGAAATATATTAAGAAATTTTGGTTATATTAAGAACAACAATAATACTGCTCAAAGAGCATACCTACACATTATTTCATGCCTTTCCTCTACTTGCCCAAAATAAAAAGTTGTTTAATACTACATTTGAATTTAATTGTCACATACATCCTGATCTACACTTTGCCAGTTGGTCTGGGGTCATCAACATGTGAATATTATCATATCAGAACAACATGCAGCTACAGCACTTAGCTACTGCTCAGAAGTTGTGAAGAGAATGGAAATCTGAATGTGTATAGCTTTTTAAAAAGTCAAAATAGGACTCTAATTATAGTGAGCTAAAGAATGCCTATTAAAAAAAAACCCACAGCGGTTTTAGAGAAATTTTAATTTCCAGTGTACCTTTGTGCATCAAGCTTAGGATAAGTTATTGTGATGGTACAATGCACAGTGTTGTGAACACCAGTGCCGTTATTGTGCCAGCTCTAATAATGAGAATTTCATTGTTTGGGGAGAGCAGTCTCCTACACTCTAGACAAAAGTGTAATTACTTTTGAACGATGTGGAATGTGCTCAGTTTAATAGCACGGAGAATAGATTCACAGAGATTCAGATAAAGCTAGCTTGGAAGCCATATGTGCAATGTGGCAGTATGAAATTGTTAGCAGGCACCATAATTACACACACTCACACACATACACACACACAAGCACACATACACAGGGTGTTTCACAGTTAAACTATAAACTGTTGTTTTTGTAAGAGATGAGCTTATCTCGTCTAGTTCAATTAAAACGAAGCAGAAGTGGTGATAAGTTTGCATTCGTCTTTTTTGTTGTTGTTCTTTCCTTCTTCTCATGGTAAATTGATATTTATAAGATGATGAAATTGCATTGTTACAAACATTGCATTATAAATGTCATCGCAAAAGTAGCACATGAAAGCTGTTTCCACAGATATAATTTCAGGCTTGTATCAGAGTTTGATCTTTTCAATCTTTACACTTGTACTATTTCAGAGAATAACTGTGAGGGCTATTAGGAGAGCGAGCAAATAAAGAAGAATCAGCCAAGACCCATCAAACAGCTGTAGAAGTTGCCTGTTGCATCATTTTGTCTTGTCTCTAGAAAACTCTATATAGTCCGTGGGAACCAATAGTGAGGAAGCCAAAAACATCTTTGATGCACTTGGTATCTGCACGACAACATATCTTACACTGAAGTTATTAGAAACCTGCCCATCATCCTTGTCATGATTTGACATGACAGGCTCTCCATCTTGTCCCATCTATTTCTGTAAGAAATGCTTATATTATTTAACATTTACTTGCAAACTTCTTGTCATACTTGTCCTGTGGAGGGCAGGTAAACCAAATTAAGTATTTTCATTCTTCGGATGAGGCAGAGGTTAAAGCCATAGTGCCATTCAGAAGTAATATGTTGATTTGGACAAGTTTCCTTGGTTTGTTGTACCACTGTTGATACAGTGAGTTTTGATTACTTGTGGCCATGGAAAGAAAGAGTGGATATATTATTTCTCTTGCTGAAGTAAATGCCCAGAAAGGCCAGTCTGAAATGGTGCATCAGTGTTTTGATCAGACTTTAAAAGGTCCAAAGGTTTGTTAAGTGACAATAAATAAGAAATGAAGTAGGAAATCACCTATATTTTTTTCTAAGCAGGAGTGTTAGAACTACATTTAAGACAATAAATGTACAAATCAAGACCAGCTTTATCATTTATAAACTGCATGAAATACAGGGTGCAGATGACTGTAATTTTTAAAGGCCAGGAAGAGAAATGGAAACAGCAGTTGTTTGTTTTTGCTGAAGATCATCTTACTGTGAAGCAGTCACGTTTCTAATGGATTCATTTGAATGCAGTTAAGCAGAAAATAGTCAACAGAAAAGTAAACACCTTTGTTTTATAGAAGTGCTGGGAACTGTGTGTATCCATTGTTTGCAAATGATTATATGCCTAGGAATCAATTCATTGACTTCATACTGGAAAATATCTTCATTTAAACTTCTTGCAAAATACTAGCAAAATCTAATTCACATGAATAACTGAAAAATTACACAGACGAAAACAGGTAAAATCATACAACCTGCAGTCCTCAGGAATGTTTGAACCAGATGTTCTCTTTTATGATGAAATAAAAAGAACTATTAAATGCCTTTTCAAAAAATACTTTAAAAAACTTGGTCATTTTTCTAAGCAAAGTGGTTTGCCCCAGGACCTCCACAGTGGACATAGTGGCCTCATTCCAAATAGCTATCTCAATCCAGACTGCCTTTAGGAAGTAGCTCTGTTCAGGATTACACCTATTTACTGAGATGTGCTAGGCAGTTTCACTGAGGCTTGTATGTTTCCTCCTGGAAATAGTACATTGGCTTCAGATCTGCCTGGCCAGCCTAGTGGTACGTGCAGCTTTTGTGGCTGAGAAGTGCAGCAGCACGCCTGCAGCAGTACGCTGCAGCTGGCACCCAGAAGACAGACGACAACGAGAACAAGGGAGGTCTTCCAGAGGGAAGTGGGATGTATCGCAAGTGTGGAACAGTAGTAAGGTCAAGACAAAATTTTGAAACTACCAGCTGAGGAGTGCTGCTGAAGATGAAGACGAGGGTACACAGAAAGCCCCTGCAGGACTGCAAGATTTGATTAGATGTGGCAATGTAGAGAGACTACATTTCAGTGTTCTTTTGCTTTTGTTTTCAACAGTTGATCCCCAGCTGTGATGTAACCTAGGTAGGATCTATGGTATCTCCGTTCTACCAGAACTTGAATAGCTGAAGACTTTGTGTAGTTTCTCCTGTCCAAATCCATCACCTGTGCCACTCTGCTGAAATTTATACTGTGTCTTTGTCTTTTCTCTGTTGAAAATGAGTATCTTCACAGCATTGCAGTGAGACAGAGGTTCTTCTGCCAATACAGCATCCAGTTCTCCATGGTTCTGGAAAGAAAAGGCGACAGAGATGTGGTTACTTTTTATGCTTTCCCTTTCAACCAGTGAAGTTATCTCCTTTGGCCAAACTTTTTCACTGCTTTTAGGAAGTTCACTGGCCTTTGACTATGCAACTACTATTGGATTAGAATGCCGTTTAGCAGACTTCAATAACTTTATCTGACATACACATCAAGGCAAGGCACTTAGGTATATAAGTTGATTGTATTTTACACCCTATGTAGTTCTTTTACCTTTGCACACCATCTTTACTCCTTTTTGCTCCAGTGGTTGCCCATTCATTTTAGAACTTCCAGAACATTTTTACCCTTGTGCGTTCTGTCTGCTCTACACTCTTGCCTATCTAATTTCCCCCCAGTAGCTGATGTGGCTTTCCCCCTTTCTTTTCACTGCAAGTGAGAAAGCCTTTCTCTCTCCTTCCAGCTTTACAAGAGCAATACTGTTATAATATCACTTTTTATCTACGTTCAGTTGCTCTCTGAAAACCTATTTCTTCCTTACACCTTTTCTTTCTCTGCTTGTAGTCTTTATATAACTTAGTCATTTTTATTATTTAATCCATTTTAAAGCCTTTTAGTAAATAGTTCATACAAACACATTACACAGGAAAAGAATGTAGTGTGTTATTTGCTTGTAGAGAATGTCAGTTAGGTAAAGATTGTTGGGTTTTGATACACATTTCTACTTTCAATTGAAATATACCCAAACTGAAATGCACTGTGATGTGCTGGTCACGGTTTCTTGAATTTCAGGGTTGCAAGGAATCTCTGTGCTTATCAACTCTGCCTCTTAGAAGTACCAGAACCTTCTGCTTCACAATCATGTTTTAGCCTGTGCTAGCGAATGTTTGTGCCCATAGTTAGGATGTTGCCCATCATAGTGACATTTAAAAGTATTTCTTTGTTACCTGTCCTTTTAATGGTTCAGCAAAATGCTGCATCATTTTTTTTTTTTGACTTGGTCTCCTTAAAGTATTTCCTCTCAGGTTACACAAATGAAGTTCCATTAGGCTGTGCCTAGGCCAGCATTTCCTCTTTAATTTTTCTTGCAGTTGCTAATACTTCTGCAGATTCACCAAATGTAATAATGGTTAAATGGTAATGAAAATGTGGCATCAGGCAGCTGCTAGCATTTAAAGCGTCATATCATCCAGTCATGTTTTTTTTCTGTCTTGGAGCTAGTAACTTCTCTCATCTTTAGTGTATCAGTGAAATACCACCTTCTTATCCACTACAATCTTGGATTGTATGGATTTATTAATTTTCATTGGAGTTTCATGGCTGGAGAAGCACCTGTGGCAAAAAAGACTCTGAATTTCAACAAGCATTTGCTTAAGTGTGTGCATCTAATATAGGTGGGTTAATTCCTAAGGCATGTGCAGAAGCATCACCAAGGGAGAAGATTGACATGCTGCGATGTTACTGAACCAACCAACGATGAAAAGTGTTTCAGAAAAATTAAATGGAGGAAACAAACTTTCCTATGTAAGAGTAGTCCTTTATGTCTAGCATAGCAAGCTTGCTTGAATAGCTTGGCCAGCCTCATTTCCAAATTCACTGTAATACTGTTAAGTTCTTTTGTTTCTTTTAACTGTTCATGTGCAGTTTGTGTAAAGAGAGAAGACATCTTTGCTCTTAGCAAAGTAGCCTCAATGGATTCTGTGAACTTAGCATCACTAGATTAAAGCAATTGGGCATAACTAAGTATAGTTTGTGGCAGTTTAGCTAAGTATAATGTTTGCCATAGCACCATAAACAGTATCAGCTTTGTGTATGGAAGTAGTGTCTGCTGCAGTGTCCTTTTCTTGTTTTTAAAACTCAATCTACCACAAGGTAAAAAAGGGCTATAAAGATTAACTGTTTGTAGTTTGTACAGGCAACAGGCAAATTATAGATTGTCTGAAACATAGACCAATAAAACCTAACATCAGACTGTTACTATCTTTATCTGTATTGTGCCCAGAGCATGGTTTATTTTTACACAGACAGAAAAAAGAAACATTCTTGCCCCAGAATGCTTAGCTTATGACCCTGTTCCTGCAAAATAATCTGGTTGATTGGAACCTAATACTGATGATAGCAAGAGGGAGAGGAGGAGAGGTCACTGACTATAACTCTTCCTGCACATATCTTTCTGTAGGATTGGAGTTTGATGACACAAAATAAGAAATATTATAGCAACAGGTAAAATTCTTCTGACATCTCAAGTCTGAATTACTGCAATAGATTGTATGTGGATCTGCACACTAAGTCATACCAGAAGTGGAAGCTTGCATTGCTTATTAATATTGCTACCTAGAAAGAGTACAAAATATCTGTGCTACAGGCCCTGCTTGTTTGGCCTATCAATCTGTGCTGATTTTCAGATTAAATGTGAAGTGTGGGTTTTCATCTGTGAAACAGTAAGTGAAACTCCCTGCCTTCTTGAGAAATCGTAAATCTTTTCATTTTAAACTGCTACAGTTATAATCAGGAGAGTTGCTCAAATTTGGATACTTCTGTATTCAAAGGCAAAAGCATTCTTTGAGGTGAACATCTAGCTTCCTAGGATCTATGGATTTGCGCAAAACACCTATACAGAAATGTGTAGCTTTCTGGGTTTAGAACTCTGTAGGAGTCAGGTTTTGTTTCTTGTCTGATTTTCAATTAATTCTTTGTTTTTGTGATATGTGACAGCAGTCTGAATAGTAAATTTCTATTGATTACAGATCCCTTGGACATTTTGGCTTTCTGTTACATAGGAAATAAGTTATTGATGTTGTTACAAACACATAAAGCAGTGTCATGTCAAGCACAATGTCCCTTTCTAGTAAAAAAGGATGAGGATTCATCTGATTAAATGCTTGCAAAGTATATGTCTAGGGGAACCAAAAAGGCCTGGAGTGAGAGGTAATTGCCTGGCCAGGAATTTACCTTCTTCTTTTTTTTTTTTTTTTTAAGCAAGTAAGTATTTGATATATGGTACTTAGCTATACTGGGAGTGTAAAGCATTCTACGTGGTAGAGCTCAGAACACTTGATTCACTGAAGTTTTGAGTCCTGTATCTGACTGATGTTAGCAGCATGAGTCCATGGTTTATCTTCAATTTTATAAATATACAATCTGCAACTACTCTAACTATTTATTCTTAAATTTATACTGTCTTGAAACAATAAGGCAAGTAGAGTGTGAGGGAGAGCAGGTTGATCTTTCCTAATAGTTTCCATGTAAAATAATTGTTTAAATTTTAAGACCAGTTTGACAAATTTTTTTGGAAAACAATTTTCAGAATTTTATATATCTGCAATTAGAATTGAAAACAGAGTGATTCAATTCTGCAAAGAATACATCTGTAGTAGATGATGTACTTTTCCTGTTTGCTTGTGGCCAGTGTAAACTTAGCTTTTGGGCAGAGACTGTAACTTCAGCTTTGAAGCTGTCAACAGGAGTATTGGGCAATGTACTGACACAAGGCCGCAGTGAATTCGCTGGTTGTCTATGTGGATAAACCAATTTGACTGAAATCTTACTTTTGTATATTTAGGGCCTGTATCTTTATTTTGCTATGTAAAATACCACAAACTGTCACTGGACTCTGTATTTGTAATTTTATAAATACTAACAGAAATAGTATGTTTTCCGATGATTCAGTTTACTGAAATTACACTGCATTCCTAACTGAGTTGCTGATTTACCATTGACAATTCACTTCTCTTTTCAGTGCCTTAATTTACACACTAGTACAGCAAAAATTATCTTTCTTCCATGATGATCTGTGGTTTAATTACTGTTTCTAAACTGATGGAGATTCACAGAATCACAGAATGGTTGAAGTTGGAAGGGACTTCTGGAAATGATCTAGTCCAACCCTCCTGCTCAAGCAGGGTCACCTGGAACACGTTGCCCAGGATTGTGTCCAGGCAGCTTTTGAATATCTCCAAGGATGGAGACCCCACAGCCTCTCTGGGCAACCTGTTCCAGTGCTCTGTCACCCTCACAGATTTGTGAATGCCATACAGTGAAGCGGGGGTCAATTCACCAAAGTTAAGGCACATGGTTGTCTAGACTCTCTTCGTAGTTTATAGAAAAAGATAACCACCCTCAGAGAACAACCTTTCTAGTCTTAAAATAAGCATCTAAGACAAGAAAGATGAATTACCCTCTGAAAGTGCTTGTCTATTGACTATAGAGGGAGCCTTGATGACTAGTTTAGACTAGATGTCTAATTTGGAGCTAAAATTAGGTGAGAGTAATCCCGTTCACAGTGGAGTTAAAGAAGTAACACACGTTACTGTGTACTTACTCTTTCATATTTTTGTAGAAGAAATAACCATATTCAAGCTCATCTTTTATTTCTTTTTTTGTGATTATTTTAGCAAACATTTTTTTCACCAGCACTGATGATATTTAGTAAGGTGTTAACAACTGGATGTTCTCTAAAAACAAACCTTTAGCTATATATCCAGCTAGCAATGTTAAGATCAAATAATAAACTTTATGTTTAAATACACAGTTTGCACTTTGTTGGTTAGCAATATGTACTGGAGAACAGAAGCAATCCAAAATACCTTTAAAAAGTTATTTTGAAAAGATTCGATTTTGAAAAATGTCATTGATTCCAGTAGTTTTCCCTATTTTAAATTTAGTGAATACTTCTCAATTACTATTAGAAACTTCTGTGTTTAACAAAGCATTCATCATTCTTACTATTAGCTGTAATGAATATCAAAATTTAGTTTTTAATTTAATTCAGTAAAGAGAACACAATGTGTCTGACCTGCTGCATCAGAAAGGCTTGATTTAGCCTTACTCAGTCATTTTTATAACATTACTGGCAACTCCAAATGCCATAGATAGGCATAGTTGATAGACCTAGCTATATATTAATTATGAAACTGTGGTATGTTTCAACCTTACTTTACCTACCTTACAGTAGATAGGGTTCTATCTACTGTGCATGTCTTAATGCTGTTTGTTCCCACATGTATGTTTAATCCAGAATGCGGGTACACATTCATTTTGGCACCCAATTTGGTATGTTGTGTGCTGTGACTTGTATCATGCCTGCAGGCCACAGGAGAACGACACAAATTAGATGTGAGAGAGAGAGGAGACTTAATTTAAAACTTGCATGTTCTACAGATGCAGTATGGCATATGAGAGTTGCAACATATTGCAAAGAATTCACCCTATTTTCTCAACAAAAATACCATGTTTTCAGCTGTGCAGTGGCTGGAGACGTAGGCAGTTCTCTTAGCTGTCCGCTCTGCGTAGCTCTCAGTGTGCTTTAGTATTTTATTTGAGGCAGTATCCTGACCGCTGCTACCACACACGCTCTGTCATCCTCTTCTTCCCATCTAACTACACAGGTCAGCCTTCTCCTAGCCCTCTGCTGTGATTCTGTAATTCTATTTATTTTACACAGACAAACGAGCTCCTTTTTCCCTTTTACATATGTTGTTTTGCTTCATGAAGAGAAAACTCCACAGCTTGACAGGGCTTTTTTCTTCTCTCTCTCTCTCTCTCTCTTTTTTTTTTAAAGCACTCCAAATTCTATCCAGCTTTAAACTCTTATGTTTATAACCCCGAATATCTCTAAAATGTCTTTACCTAAAACACTTTATGGTTTTATTACCAGGTTTATGCCAGTAATAATATTCACATCAGCTTTCTTAGGGATAATCTTTAAGCAGAACCTAGCAAGAAAGGCTTTGAAAACTATCATTCCCAGGAACGCAAATCTCAGAACATGAAACATCGGTTTAATCGCCCTCTCTGACAACTTAACACGACAGATTGAAAAATACAAGCCGATATGGAAGTGGGATCAATGGATTATCAAAGTCCTAAACATCTCCTCTTGCGGGGAGGGGGCCGGGGGGGGCCGCGGGCGCGCGTAAGCCGGCAAGTTTGCGGAGCTTACCGCCGAGCCGGGGCTGCCTGACTGGCAGGCGGCTTGAGAGGCAGCGGGAGAGATTTACATGAGGGAACTCAGGGGGCTTTGTCACGGCAATTGTATAAAGTGATATACAGTGCAAATCGACTCGAGCATGTCCCTGGATAGCAGGCGGTTTACAGCCTCTTCGAGCAGAGATTACTGCTTTATCTTGTCATACTAAATTAACGTGGCAGCACACTGTTAAACAGTGGTGACCTCTTCATCTGTGGAAATTGCTGCCTAGAGGAGAGATGGTATTTAAGACTCTCCCTCTCTCTCTCCCCTCCCTTTTCTCTCTCTCTCTCTCTTTCTCCCTCTCTCTCTGTCTTGTCTTTTTTTCCCCGGTAGAGCCCTGAGGCATTTTTGGGTTAGGTTGTAACATTAAAGGCAAAAAGAAAGAAGGAGAGGGGGAGGGGAGAGGCTTTTAACATCAAGGTGACAACAGCTATGTGTTAATTGGGCCTTTGTTGTTTGATTAATAGCCACTTTGGTGGAGAATATGAAGACAGTTGTTTGGACAACTTTCTAAAAATGACATGTCCTCTCAGTAAACTGGGACTGAGCAGTGTTCTTTGGTCTGTACCTTTCAACTCCTTGTTGTTACGGCGTTTTGTCTTATGCGGGCGGCCCCTCCTAGCCCCTTTCTCGGCTGGCAGCCGTGGGCGCTGAGGCAGCGCTGCCCTGCGCTGGTCCAGCATCGCCCTGCCCTCACTGGGGGGCAAGGAGGCCAAGAGCTCTGAAATGGAGTTGGGCTGTTGTGGTAGACTCCGTCGGGGGGCTTTGCCCCCCAACCTCGCTCAGTAAACTGAAGCAATGAAGGCGAGAATGTCAGCTTTTCTTTAGACTGGGATTTCTGTTCCTCATTCCTGATTTTTGTTTACTGTGTAGTGATTCACTATGTGTCTGATCCGAAGCTTTGAAGTTAGTGTAAAGACTGCTTTGTCTTTAATAAGTATTGGCTCAAGGCCCACGTCACCTTCAGCAAATTACTGCAAATTAGGTTATGAAGTGCTTCAGAATTTGCAGGTGTACAGGTCCAAAATATCATTTTTTGCTAGAATTTTTATAAGCAGCCAGAGTCCAGGTGAAGTCTGGCTGACCAATGTAGCACTAGAAACAGCAAACGTACCGAAAATCATGACATTAAGGCTCCATCTTCCTTTGGGGTAAGGAATCCTTCCCTACCTCTTCCTTTGATGAGTCTCCTAGTTTTTAGCAGGTTCTATTCCTACATGTAGACTATCAGTTGAAAAGAGAAGACACTTTTGTTCCTAAAACTCAGCACCAACTCTGGGATGCCATAGAAGTTTCACTACTTTGGTCATATGAAGAAGGTCATGGAAATGGAATGATCTAAGATGGAAAAGACCTTATAGATCATCTAGCTTGGAATTTTCCTTGCTACAGACAATTGTTCCTCACTGTGATTTTTTGAGCTGCCACCTACACAGATTCAAGCAAAATTCTGTGCATTTTGTATTGTACATTTTGTATGTAACATTTGTAGCAGCAAGCTTTTATTCACTTCTCTGAGGTGCCAGCAAAGCTTATTACAGGCAGAACATTTGCCATTTGAGATGCAGTGTATCTGTGAACACTGATATTAGCATTGTTTTCTTTGGGGGAATTTTGAAGGCCATTGAGCTAAGCACTTATACTAGAGATGCGCAAAAGAGGGACTTACTGATTTATTATTTTTAGGAATCAGTGCATTTCATAATTTGTGTACAGCTTACAGAGACCATGTAAGTGGTTCATGAATCAATCAGCAGCCTGTAAAAATGAAAGCTAATGAGCTCATTTCGGTAGCAAGTTTCTCAGTAGCAGGTAGACTCACTGATCTCCAGGTTTACAGTTCAAAGTCACATGGTCTTTTTGTGTTCTTGGAAGAAGTAGTTTTCTTGCAAAGAAGGAACAGAAGAAGAAAGCATGGCAAGGTTTTCAACATTTTCTCCTTACTTTCACATATACACTTGCAATAAAGGCTTGCTGTTAGGCTGGAGGGACTACCTCCTGATGGTCTGCAGTGCTAACTTTTCCCCCATGACTGTAGTATCAGCAACTTTCACAGAATGAAAGTTGATTTTACCAGTGAATTTACAAGATGTCTGGGGAGGAGACCAAATACTTTGGTGATTTCAGTTTGGTTTTTGTGGGGTATACCCAACAACTAGCTTATTTGGCCCAAGTTGTTACCCTTACTGACAAAGATACCAAGAGCTAAATAAACATAGTAACTAATCTGTCCCTATGAAGTATTCTAAGGGAGTAACTTAGTATGTTCTGAGGCTCATAAACTTCTTTGAGAACAGGGATCTGCGCTCAGCTTTGTGCATTAATAGAGTGCATTGGTGTGCAGCACTGCCATTATTTTTTTTTCTTTAAGTGAATAAACAAGTTTACTTTTTCTTTTTGAAAAGTCAAAACACTGCTTTAATTTAACAGACCTTTGGTGGAAAGTTCAAAATATTTTTTAAGTCCTTAAAAGCTAACCAAAGTCACTCCTTTAAAATAAAAAGGGGACCTGAGAGGAAGGTAAGAAAATATACATATAATTTTTAACCATCTCCTCCTACAGTGATGAGAAATACACTGCTCATAATCAGGCAATAAAAAAGAAAGATTCTTGAAAGAGAGTTGCCTGAGCCCCCTGAAGTACCTTCCAAATGAGGGACTCTTGAAACATTTAAAAAAAAAATTAAGAAAAAAAAGACAGATTTACCAAATCTCAGGAATAGATTTTCAACTGCCTGATTTGATTTTAAATGAGTTGGCTGAATCGTTTTCTTTCTCTTTTAAGTAAGTCTGTAAAGCTTTGATGAATCTGGCGCATTGTTGAGCACTTATCTCCTGAGTAAAGCTTGAGAGGTTTGGCTTCAAACTTACCAAATCTCATCTTTGGAAAATGGCCCAAGCCTATTGATTTATTTGAGAAAAATAAACAAAAAAATACCCAAAGCAAAACATAACCAAAAAGACCTGATCCAGCTTAGTGAATAAGTCCTTTACAGATCTATAGAGCCTCTACTGAATGAGTCCATCTCTTTGTCAATGTATGTCAGCACTGCATTTTACAGAATTGTAGGGCTGTGAGGAGTTGCAGAGGTCACCCAGTCCCAGCTTCAATCCAGGGATCAACTGTACCAATGCCATTTCTGTCAGATAGTAGTCCAACTTCTTAAAGTTATTCCACGATGAAGACTTACAGTGGGACAGATTGCCTGGTAGGGTTTATGAATATCTTTCCTATTAGAAAGTTATTACTAATGCATAACCCAAATCTTTCCTGCTTCACATTTCCTGCTCATTAATGTGTGTCCTAGCTACAATGGCAAGAAGAAATATATATATTCCTCTTTTTGGCAACTGTCTTTGAGTTTAAGCGCTGATACCACATCTCCTCTTGTCAAACTTTTCTTCTTTTGGTATGTGGAGGTTGTGTCTCCATCATGTTTTTCTTAAAAACTTCTACTGGTTTGTTGCTCCCCTGAAAATAACAGTGGTGGAAACATTCATGTTTTAACAGCTATGTCTCCTGCTTAGTGTATTTGCCTGTTAATGAAAATGATGTCAGCAACAGGTAGATCTGAGATTCTACAGAAAAAAAGTGTAATTCAAAGTATAAACAGACTCCAGGTGGTTTGGCCAATGTGTCATGAATGATGCTGAGTAGTTTCGTCCAATTAACTTGCAGTTAAACTCTGTCTGGCACGAGGCTGTATCGTTCACCCAGAATGAATTCTGTAATGGAAGGAAGAAGTTTTGTGTCTCACTGTCTTTTGATTAGTTCACTGGCAAAAGTGAAGTTTTGAGGGCTTGTTAGCTTTCTAGAGCTCTGACTGCAGAGCTGTGGAATAACTAAATGGATAATAGTTACTCCTGTATATCAAAAGCATTGGCAGTGAAGTCTGACTGTGAGATCTTTCCTTTTAGGAAGGAAGAAGGAACGTTGTCCAAATCTCAACCCTAGGAGTTGGCAGGGAGCAAATCTTTTAAGATATTTAATCTGAAAGTTATTGGGGAAAATAAACATTAGCCCTCATGATATCAATGATCTGAATCACATTTTAAAATGTATTCAGTCCTCTGAATATAGTTTTCTCATACACAAAATAGTGTGCAACACATGTAAAATCAAAGTCCATTTTTTCCTATGATCTTCGAATAATTTGCTGTTTGTACAAGCAGAAATAATAAAGTAACTACTATAATGAGAGTGGTGCTTTTGTGTATTGTATGCATTTAAAAAGCCTCTGTTAAAAGGAGTTATCAAGTCAACCTTCCCACCTTATTAGCAGACAGGGAAGATTGACTGCTCTATGCATAAGCAGTTCTCATCTTTTTACCATGTTTTGGGATACTTGTTAGAAGAAAAGCTACTTTCCAGTTAAGGTGAGTCTCTTTTCCTTATCTATCTATTCTTAGGTTTTAAAGATTTGTCGTGTGACCACCAGAAAGAGCTTATACAAATGAACCATCTGAAAACCAAAGCTGTTTTTACTTGTGGAGCTTAATGCATTTTACAACGTGGGGAGATTGGTACTGATCTTAAAGGGAGAATAACGAATAAGGAAACAGTTCAACTGCTACCCACCACTGCTTTCTTTAGAGTTCTAGCAGGGTAACTGCAACTCTGGTAGTGAATACTTAGTGATTTCTTCCCCTGCGTGCACTTGAGAGAGGCTGGAGATCAGTCTAGGCAAAAGTGGAATAAAGGACTGTAGTTTCCTGCCAAAGGAAAACATGTATGAGCGACAAGATGGCAGTGAGCACTGATTGCCCTTTCTCTTCCTCCTGTCCCCTCACAAAAAGGACCTTCTTCTTTCCATTCTTCCTTGTGCCACTTTTTGGTGGAATATTTTGGGCAAATTCCCTTTTCTTTGGAAGTGCAGAGAGCTGCTGCAGTCAAACAGTCAACGTAATGGATGGCAGATGACAGCTGCTGAGGAACAGATGAACATCGTGCTTCGGTGGGAAGTCGGATAAAATTTCTCAACATAAGGATATTATAGAAGTCTTACAAAATTAACAAAATTTGAAGACTCCATGGATATAAACCCACATAGGTGCTGTAATAAAGCAAGAAAAGTTTGTATGGTGATAGGAAGATGAGGGTCAGCTCACCAGGCTCTAGAACAGGTGTAGTCTTTGCTGAAAGCACAAAATTGTTCATATGAGCAAATATGTCAGAACTCTTCTGAATTTTGTGTGTGAGATCTGAAGAAAGTCTGAAAGGCATCTAAAGATGCCTATAAATACAGGATATTAGCATACATTATTTCTTAAAAAGATGAGGGAAATGAAGTGCTAAAAAGTTCTGAGATTTTGTCAAAAGTGAATTGAACAACAGTCAGTTAAAATGAATAGTACCATAGGAAAACCAGCTGGACAACTTGCCCCAGGAGCTGTAATGGGAAATGGCTCTTCCTCACTGGCAAAGGATCAGTTTGTTCTGCTCCAGTTTCGTTTTTTTGGTTCCAGATTTATCAGTTCTTTGTTGGGTACTCTTTTGAACTGTTTTGATAAATAATTGTGCTTGTGAAGGTTAATGGAGTGTCAGTCCCTTATTCACTCTCAAGTCAAATGCAGTGCATGCTAGTCAGAAGTGTAGCTCATGCTTTGTGACCGGCTGACCTTAATGCTTTAAAGTGTGGTTATAGTCAGATAAATGACTGTAAAAATGACATTACAGGGTCCCACCTTTTCTGTCTTGCTGTGGCTTTAGTGGTCAAATTTAGTTGCATAAAAGTATGATATTTTTATTAATTGCCTATAATGCAAACTTAACCTGGGGTTTGGAAATAAAGCTGTGTCCTTTTTGCCTCACATCATCCCTAGTAATAAACATTTTGCGAATGGTACTTAACTGACTATTTTGTTGATGATATGTGTAGCAAAGCAGAGTCTAAGTTCCTTCTTTTATAGCTGTATTGACTCTTCAGTGCTAATGGTAGTAAAAAAAATTGTTTTAGTCAATAAAGTAAGCAGATAGACATGACTCAAAAAATAAATGGGGAACAAGTATGTTGAATAATGATGACATTTTCCAGTTACTTTTCTGCTTATCCCCACATATAGTTGGACGTTCACCAGTTATAAAAGCAGAGTTAAAATGTTTCCATTGTAAACTTATACTGTTTTGTATAAATCTAAAATTAACGTAACCCTTGTAGGAAAAAATAGCTAGCAATTTGCAAGGGTGCTAGCTGCTATATATTTTCCCATTTATTTTGATAAAGATGATAAAGGTGTATAAAGCTGAGTTGAAAGACAAGACAGCTGGGAGAGTATGTATGTGTTCCTTCACAAGTTTTTTAACTTTTCTTTAATATAAGACTTTGAAGGAATGAGGAAGGTACCTTACATATCTATAAATAACAAATATGCTTGCAAAGTAATGCACGATACTGATGAAAGAAGCAGAATGCTGACATGATAACCTTACTAATATTAATAGTCATGAACATGACTATCATGTATTGCATTAGCTATTCAAGAAAACAATCAGACGTTGGGTATATCCAGTGTTGCAAAATACTGCTATATCACCTTTTTTCTGTGTTCTATTTTTAGAAATTTCTTTGAACCTTAATTAGGGAATACTATAAAATGTTTAAATAACAGAAATGTAATACCAAACCATATTGAGATGAGCTTTACATAAATATGTAAGTGCAACTTCCAGTAATGTCAGAGATAATATAAGGAAGACTGGATGCCTTTCAAATGTGCTGGACTTGTGTGTTAGACACTAGCTTTTGCCTGCTTGTGCCTTGGACAATAGAAATAAGCTCTTGGCACAATTCCTGCATATAATGTCATTTGCATATGATTTTTCACTGCTCTGTCAGATAATTGAATTTATTCAGGCAATGTATTTCTAAAATGTGTAGTCTGCACACATCTGAAGATTATAAAAACTGAAATGAAGAACTCTTGCCTAATTCTGTTAGATATGTATAAATACATATGCCATAAGTGTTGACACACATCTATGAGAATAGAAGGGCAGAAGGAATATAAGAAAACCCTCCAAAATCTACTGTAAAAAAATAATCAAGAAGACAAAGTGTGACTCTTATAACCAAATACCTGTTGGACCGTTCATGGTCTATCTGTTTGTAAGGTCTGTAGGTGCTCGATAGGAACTTTTAAGTTATTTTTCCCTGATTAATATCGTTAAGTACAATGAATAGATTGCAGAGAACTTTTCTGTAGAAACCTTCTGTACTTCAGCTCACTGCTAGTAAGCGCAGTGATACCTGACAGGATCACATCCTGAGGTTCTGTTGTGATACATTTAAGACCAGAAGAAACATACTGTTTAAAACCAAGCTCTGTTAGTCAGCCAGTACTTCGTCATCACAAGATAGGTTTAGGTTCTTTCTAGTCAAAATGGAGAGAACTATGTCTCTCTTACTTTGGCTGAGCAATTCTGTGAATTTTTCGGTATCACTCCGTGGTGACTGAAAACTACAGTGAAAACTCAGAGATCAGTGATTCAAAGAGGAGCTTGGAGAAGAAGGGCTAATTCCTGCAAAAGTTATGCATAGCTTGTATGCCTTAAGAAGAACAGATGTTGTTGGTTTTGTTTGTTTATGAACATAACATACAACAGTGGACAGGATTAGTTGGTAAGGAAAATGTTTAGTAGACCTAATCAACTACAAGGATATGATTTCTTAAAAGAAAATGGATGGCAGAAAACAATGAAAATGAATTGCCTTAAAACTAAGAAAGACCATTTGTATTACTCAGAATAATTTAGGTAGCTGATGTGAAAGGGGAAGGAAATTATCATTTCTGTAGAGTTTGGTTACTATGTAATTCCTAATCAAGAGTGTCACAACATCCCTTGATATCATCTTATCACAGAACTGTCTTCATAGTAGGCTGTGTATGCTACAGATTGCAGTTTAAAGGAACAGAAGAAATAATAAGTGATATGCAGAGCAAGAAGATCTTTGAATCTATCTTTAATTAGAATTTATCTTCTTTTTACATCACTTAGCCACAGCCTAAACTGTGTGCTGGGTCTGTGTGCATTTTAAATCTTATTTAAGCTCTGCTCGAACAAGCATTGGAATTGAACTTAAATTATGAAATGACATTATGCTACTCCCCAGAGCAGGATGTAATGTTACCGTTTGAGATTTGCTAAGACCTAGAAGAGTGAAGAAAGAATTGGTACTTAGTAGCCCTTGAATGCTGAAAATACTCCGCCATTATCTTGTTTGAAATCTGGTAAAACAGGCTGTTTTGTTTCCTAATTTGCCCTATACGTAATATCTTGCAGGGCTTTTATGAGGATTAATTAATGGTTGTTAGACTGGCATTAATATGTAAGTGCAATATACGTTAGAACTATGTGGAATGACTTACGATGTATTAATTTTTATTAATTATGCTGATAAATTTGGCATTCTCTCATTAAACACCATCCTTTGTGGGAAGTGTGTAAGATTGAAATATAATTGAATCCTACTCTGTGGACATCTTCTGTGGAACTGACTTTTTGTGAATATATTTATTATGTTTATAAAGGGTTATGTTTTTTTTAACACCTTACTAATACCTCATTAACATTCCTTGTGTGATCTTTCTTCTAAAGCTGAAAAAAATACTTTGGTTTATATTAGAATTCCAAATTCTATTTCACTAAAATTGTGAAACTGTCCTTGATTGAAGGAAGATTAAGTTATAAAGGGCATAAAGAGGAGAGAAGGCAAAATAAATTCTGGAAAGAACATAGGTCTTTTAATAATTATTGAAGAGGACAAAAACAATTATTCTCTATAAGTTACGGGATTGTCTGTATGATCATAGTTAAGAAGTATAAGAGAGTAAGTAGTAGACAAAGTGTAATTGGTGATGTCTATAAAAAGGAGGTAAGAGAATGGAAGACTTGCATAAAATCAGATCCGTGATTCCTGAGTTCTAGAAGGTATATGCATTTCAAAATAGAAACAAACTAGCCAAACGTATTTTGAACCACAAGAATTCATTTTGAAAAATTCTTATTCTGCATGTGTATCTTATACAACAGGTAACCCTGGTGGAGACAATGTGGCTGCTTCTCAAGGGGCTGTTCAATTTTAGTAATGTTTTCTGGCCCTTTTGGAGTATGAGATCTTTCAGAAGATTGCTTTCAGAAAAAGAAATAAAATGATACTGATCTCTCAAAAAGAATGGAGGAAAAGATGATATTGACAGTTAGCATCCTGTAAGTCTAGCTGTAACCATTTGAAAAGCAATAGAACAAATACAGGGTAAAAGCAAATAAATAGCTAGGAGATAAGAATCATCATGTGTATCAATGTGTGTAAAACAGAACATGATTATTTAAAAAAATGTAATGGATTTAGCTACATACCTGGCCTTGATGTAGGGTATGTGCAGAATTCCTGACATTAAATTCATGGGCTAGGACCTTCAAAAATACAAAGAACAAGTCATTCCAGGAAGAGTTGATCTTTGGTAGCTGCACGTAATTCAGTCCATCGGTATGTGTGCTTTATAAGGTGCTTTCTTCATAAGGTCTTTCAGGCATCTCATTTGAATATTCCAATTACCTTGGATATGAGTGTTGACACATTAATTAAAAGCAGGTGAAATAACTATAAACAAAGGAAAATAGTAATGTATTATGTTGTTGGGAGATGGTTAGAATGACATTGTACCATAGGGTTTTATTTAACAACCAGAAAAAGATAGCGATAAATTCCATTAGAAAAAGGTGGGTATCTTCTTTGAAATTCCCTAGTCAAAGAGATCGTCAGAGAAATTCCATCAGTAGAAATGAGAAGAATTCCTAGGACCACGTTATCTGTGCAGGTGCCCTCGTTACAGTACCTTTTGGCTTACCCTGGCCTATCAGAGCCTTCTAGTTACGTAGTAAAATCCATCTTTTGCACTAATCTGAGGTAGCTGGAAAAAAATGTGAATTGAAGTAAATATAATTATGGAAGTCCTTTGCCTGTTGTAAGTTTTTTAATTATTGGTATGGTATACACAGGGCAGCAAGTGCTTACAACAGCATCTTAGAAATATGGAGAAATAAATACATTATTCTAGAAGTTTGAACAAGTGAATTATAATACACTCATTAAAGTTTCCAATGGCACACTAGGGAGAATAGAATCATAATATCAAAGGGATCAAGGGGATGCTGTATGGCAGGAAATAATCAAATGTAAAATTACAAACTGATATGGCTGGAGAAAGTAATCCAAAACACAGATAATCAATGGGAGTAAGGCACTTGGAAAACAGTAATGCTGCAAAAGATTTAGGTGCGTTAAAACAAATTAGATAGGGGCTTGCGATGTAGCAAGGCAGCCAAAAAAAAAAAAAAAAAAAAGCAATAACAAGGCAGTAATTGTCCTTCTCATAACTTTGCTAACATTACATGTGAAATACTGTGTTCAGTTCTGGCTACCTTAGAGAGGTCCACAAATTGGAGGGATTTCAAATGCAAGCAACAAATGATTAAAGAGCTGTAGAAGCTGATTTGTGAGGGAATACTGAAAGAGCTAACTGCATAAGGAAAAGCTAAATAGGAGCCAGTAGTGGCTAAGTAAATGTTAAGTGTCCAAAAAAGAATGGAAGGTACAAGCTCTGACATAGAAGAAGAATAGCGTAGAGCACTGATAGAAGAAGCTGTATAAAAAGAGTTATGGGCTGAAATGAAGTAAATATGAGGGAATGTTTCTGAGCAATGATTTTTTTTTAGTGTGTAGAATATTTCACAAGAGGAATGGAAGCCTTATTGTCTATTTGAGACATTTTACTAGGCTGAATGAAACAAAGAAGAAGAAACTGGAGGGCTAAGAATATGCCATTTTGTTACATACTAGCTTTAGGTACTTGACAGAATTTCCCTGCCTGATGAAAAGGATTAGAGGTATGAACATGAACATAGGCTCTTATGGTGCTGGATGTTATCTTTTCACTTGTTCCCAAATTTGTTTGTTCTCTGCAGTCAGAGTATCCTACAAATCATCCCCAACACAAAGGGCATAGTTTTGACCAAACCTTGCGTGGCTTGTGAGCGAAGTTCTTTACTCCATTCTCCTCTCAGCCCCACTCACAAAGAAATAAGGTAAAATATGTCTGTTTGGTACGATTTTCTGTGAGCCACTAGAGAACAAATGAGATGATTTCACATCCTTTTCCCATCTGAAAACTGTAGTAAATCATAGTAGGAAAGCAGAGTACCTGAAAACAGACCACAAGTCATTGCTAGCCTATGGCATTCCTTTTATTTATATCACTAAATTCTATTCAGATGGTCTTCTCCTATTCTTTCAAAGAGTTAGCACAGAAACTGGGTTTTTTTCATGGTAGAAAATAGGTGACAAAACTGGTTTGACAATCAACAAAGATTTTGTAACACTTATAAAAATGGAACTGTTGTATGTGGTTAGTAATCTCATATTTTCACAAAGATAATCATTTTATACCATAGGATTTCCAAACTATTACAAGGATTTAATGCATGCTGAAGACACTACCAAGCTGTTTTGATCAGCAGTCTTATTTTTTGTTTAGCAAGGTCTTAAGAGTGATCTTTAGTCCCACAGGGAAGAGATCATAAAAGTCTTAAAGGGCTTTTGCAGAGTTTTATTTATTATTTTTAAGCATAAAGATTACTAGCAAGAAGATAACAAGGCTGCCATAGTACAACATGTTCTTTGTTTTGATAGGTTATAGCTAACATATTAGGAGTTCTCAAAATGCCACTTTTGTTTGTTAAGTATTTTGAGAGCAAATAGGTGTAAACCTATATTGCATTCTTAAGATGAGTTTTTCTAGGGAAAAAAAGCAGTAGAAGAGGTCTGGTCTGAGGATTTCTGACAGGAATTATGTCACTAATCACATTTACCCAAAATAAAGTTTTCACTTTGAATTACATTTACTACCCTCATTTTGTAGTAAGATTTGCAATTAGCTTTTATATGCAGGGAATATTTCATTGCAAGAGGTGGGACAAAGAGGTAGGTTAAAAATAAACCAAACATCTGTAAACTCAGATAAAATAAACCTCGGAAGACCTATTAGGCTCCAATATAAAAAGGCTTTAGCATTTCACTCAACGTGTTCTCATTTACTTTTTCCTATAAACAGATACATAGTTTGCCTATATCTCTTATGTTTGCAATATATCCCATAGAAATGGTGGAACTGCAAGAGGAGAAGAAATGTTTGTTTTAAAGCATTGGTTATCAGATTGTGTTCTGTAGATAGCTTGTTAATGGTGTGTTGAAGATGTGCAGAGTCAGCTAGTTACACGATGCTGATTCCTCCTCTTTATTTCCAGGAACCTCTAATAAAATCAGTGGGAATTAAATGAATCTATATTGTTACGCATTTCAAAAATTCCACTAGGCACCTCCCTATTTCTTCGTACACTTTGAAAAAAAATATGCGCTTATGCTCTGTATATCACAAAGGATAAAGTTAGAGATCAGTGCAAAACGGGTAAGTTAGTCCTGTGTGAACACACCAGAGCAGTTTCTTAAAACTCATCTCCAAAGCTTGGAAACACTTGCAATCTTTTAGTAGTGCAGTTATAGCAGCCATCTGAGGATCATGGGATTTAGAAAAAATCAAAGTTAATTTCAGTGCTACTATCGGACATTGTAGGGTGGTGGCTGATATATCAGAGTTCCCAATTTCTGTTTTCAGGTGATTGGTAACACACCATGGAGTAAAATAAAAGTTGAATATTTATTGCATTGATAAAAAATCAAAATACTACTACTATGAGTTTTTTGTCCAATAATCTTAAGGCTTTTTGCATCAGTTATATAAAAAGCCCCAAGCTACAGGAAAAATAATAATAGTCTCAGTTTTGTATATAGAGGAAAAAGGTAGAAGAAGAGTGTCTAATGTAGCAGAATTCATAGAACAGATGGTCTTATATTTGAGCTTCAAACCATTTTCAGCCAGGTTCCTAGGTGTCAAACACTGGAAATACCTGTTAGTCATCTCATTCAGATCTCTACCAGTGTATCTTCTGCTTCATCAAAAAGAGGTCATTAATTAGATACAGCACTTGACATCAAATAAATACAGCCCAAAGGATAGGAGGTAGGAATGATTGCCAAGCAATATATTAATGCTTGAGATGGAGAACTAGATGGAATCAGATTTCTCTGATAATTGATAATAATTTCCAAAATATGGAACACAGAATCCCAAATACATTATATCAGCAACCTCAAAAGAAATTTCAACTTGAGTGTATTTTACTTGATTGTAGCATGACCTTAGTAATAAGACAAAAATATGCATCTCTATTTTACAGTATGTAGTCTACCTGTATCTAAAATAATTGAGTTAAATTCTTACCTTTCCACTATGGTGACCTCTTCAGCCATCTTTTCAGATCCGTTCATCAACTTTGCCCTTCTCTGTTATGTCTCAGCTCCTCTTCATCTTTAAAATCCTACTTCTACAAACAAACTATCTGTGTAGGAATAACTGTTGGTTTGTGTGAATTTGATTGAAGAACCAGAGCCTGAAGGTGTACACCTTTCTAGATTTGCTTGTGTGACAGCTTTCAATGACTCTTTAATCTCTCATTGGGTTATGTGTTCTTGTCAGTTCTTACTTCCTAAGAGTGTATTTATCCCCTTCCATATTTTTTTTTCTTTATGTATTTTTACATATGGTCTCCCTTTTTCTCTCTGTATCCTCCACTATTTCTTTAAAATCTGCTTGGGATCATTCCTTTCCGTCACTGATTGATAACTTCACTCCATGAAGGAAACCTATAGACAAAAGATCTACTTAAATGAAATCTAGAGCAAAGAAATTCTACAGTTTGAAGAGAATATTCACAGGGAAGTGATATGGAATATGTCTTGAAGGTGCCAGGTTGACAGCCGGCATAAAAAATGCAGGTTTATGGCAGTATCTGCAGTACAGTTGCTATGACTTAGAATAGGTTTCTTAAGGAGGGAATTTTCAAACTCACTTAAGCGATATAAAGATATGATTCCCACTAAGTCAATGGCATGTATGCTCCTAAGTGAATTACACTAAGGCAAAGACTGTCCATGAAAGGTTAAGAAATAATAAATGATCATTCTTGCTTTTGAATATTTGTGTGATTTTTATTTATTTTAAACCTTAAAAATACTGGAAATGTCAAGTTTGGTCTTTCACATAATTGTTGGTGGATCTCCGGTGGACATTGGGAGTGTTTTTATTAGGTCTGAGATTTTCACTTGGGGTAGTAATCCTGTTGGATCTTTAACATACATATTAGTTCCCAAAAAGTTTGTTAGCTAAAATAAATAAAAATAAATAGCCAACATTACTAAACTGCCTAAGAATCTTTCGCCTTCAGAGCTGTGAAGTATTTGATCTTTTGATTGTCTTATGTCATACTGCTACCAGCTTCCTGGTCACTATGGAGATTATAAAACAAATAGGCCTAAATGTGTAATGTAAAAAAAAAAAAAAAAAAAAAAAAAAAAAAGAGCAAAATGCTTGCTTTCTTATCTTCCTTACCTATTGTAAATGAGCAAAGTATGGGCAAAATTCCAGCTTTGAAGAAAGAACCTGCTAGGTAGCTTTTAGGATGACAAGCCCCTTAAAATCGAATAATATCAGTATTTGTTTTAAAAGCACAAGTATTTTATTCCAGGTGTTTTTGGCTGCAAAGCCCAAAGCTGTGTTCACGTAACAATTTTTATGCTGCAGATGCAGCCTGCTTGCATAGCATATGGTGGTAATTAACAGTTTCAGGCTTAGTTCTGAGTTTTCTTCTGCTTCGATTATTTGTTGATTTGAGGCAAAATATTAATGTCACAAAACAATTTTCCATCTAATTGCAGATCAAGAACAATGTGCATCTCTAGATAAGGAAGAAGAAGTTGAGATCTATTTAGAGCACTAAGATATTTTAGAAATCTCACCAAGTAAAGTGCAACCTGTTTCTTTCAACATTTTACCATCCCATTTTACAATTGAAAAAGGTCTGAATTGGACCCTGAAAATAGAGAGAGACAATTTGAAAGATATCGGTGGAATGAATAGGTTCTTTTAACAGCAAAATGTTTGCACTTTTTATGAGAGCAAGGGTAACATTGTGTAATCTTTAAAAAAGATATTGCTCGGTGAGGATAAGTCCATTGTCCAGTGACATGACTTTTCCTGTCAATCACAAAGGTGACAAGGGGGCTAGATTAAGTAAAGCTTGCCCAAGATTAACAAAGGAAGATTATTGACCTCATCCTGAAAGGGTAGAAGCCAGTTTTATCATTAAACCTTGGAAGAGATATTTCCTGCATAGGCTGAAAGCTGTTTGGCAATATAGTGACAACTTTCTTACAAATGAACGTGTCTTCCGGTGGATTGGAACAGAAGCAGAAGACACGAAACGTGGGTCAATCCGTTTTTCTTTGTTGAAGGGGAAGAAAGGGCCTAGGGTATTTCTGTCAGCAGGATCTTTGTAGGTTCTTGCCTGCCTTTCTGAAGTGGGAAAAACAAGAAACAACAGCATCAGGTGTTGGTGAGTACAATCCCAGTTCAGGGTTGGATGAAATGTTGTGCCAGCACACATTAGCAGAGCGATTCGCAATGCAAATGCGCAATAGAGCCCCATCCATGAAGCAGCTGCTAACTGCATAAAACTGTTACTGGGATTAACGTTGCCAGAGGCTGGAATGTAATCAAACTTGAACAGGTGAAATGGTTACACAGCTGAGAGGGACTGCTCTGTGGTAAAAGAGAGCATCTTTTTTCCTACTGTTTTGGTAACTGAGATACAGAACTTTTGTGCACCTTAATGGACTTCATTTTAAAATGTCCTTAATAGATATTTAGGTTTTTTAATAGCACTCTTTGCAGTATTACCAAGTGTTTTTCTCTCAGTTAAATGAATAAAGTTGTGTGAATTTGTCTATTTGTCTTTACAAAAAAGGAACCTGCTAAGTCCCGCTTGTTTGGGGGGAACTTCTTTCCCAAGCCATTAATTTTGGACTGTTGTTCAAATGTCTTTTTCTTGCCTTTAAGGGTTTCTATGAAAGTTTTCAGGGGCATAGTTGAACTCTCATGCATAATTTCTCCAGTTTCCTTGCTGTAAGTTTCTTAGCTTTTATAACCATTGATGTGAGTAGATTCTGCATGGAAGTTCCTTTTTCTTTCTTTTTACGTGACTAAAGCAAAAATCCAGAACTCCTGAAAATTCCTTTTCTTTTTTCCCTGATAATAACATGAAAAAGAACAAAACAGAACAGAGATCAGTAAAGTGAATGAAAGCCAAGATAGTAGTTGAGTATTTCAGGTGGTTGTTCTAAATGATGACAGATTAAAAAGATCATGGCTATATGAGGAAGGTATATTCTTGAGCTGTTGTGCTAGAGTTTACACTTCAAACTCTCATCGACACGAATAGCTGATGTGTGCACTCAATCCCCTGGCAAGGAAAAGAGAGGATTCCTCTTAGATTGCAAATCACGCAATGAATGTGTGATTGCTACAGATCTTTTTGAATGAATAATTCACTGGTGTACCGTAATTTAGCCCACTGAGATGTGATTGCAGCTGTTCTCCTACTGTATGTGTTTTGATGAAGTGGAGTGTATGTTAAATACCACAAGTGTATAAATAGCCCATGTATGTGATATGCAAACACTGCATACATGCACGCATAACAAGAGCAGGCTAAGGAAACAATTTATTTGAGGGATGATTACTTAGACGGGTAGTTTAATATGTAACTTATCTTTTAAGAATCTACACAGAACATGCCCCTTTTTTGTCCAGCTATGAAGTCTTAACTGTAGTACAATATATGTGCTTTCAGCCCGTGCTGCAGTATCAGGGCATCTCTGATCATTAATGAGTTTTTCACTCCAACACCTTTACAGTGTAAGAAGTTACTTCTTTTGTGCCTATTTTACAGGTAGGAAACTGAAATCCGGAAAAAAAAGTGACTTTGCCCACGGTTACACAGAACATATAAAAGACCAAGGAATCAAATATGCAGGGTTTTCATTCTGTTTTAACCAAAAAGTTACTCTCTTGTCCTCTCCCCTCATACTTCTTTTTTCCCTGGAGTTAGAGGTATGGAAATTCTACTAGCCTTAAAAGTACTGAGGAGTTCCATTTGAATGCCAATTGATTTGTAAAATACATATTTTGAAAATCACCTTGTATTACCTTACATATCCCTTCAATTCTTTTATTCTTATATTCTTTCTCTTACAACAAAATTGTTACTAAACAGCTCTATCTGCAAAACAAACTCAAGTGTGCTTTTTTACAGAGAATGTATTTGTACATATAAAAACCTTTACCTGTACACAAAATAGGCATGGAAACAGCAATGATGATTCCTGCATTTCAGTAGCTTCTTGCAAATACTTTATGTCTCTCTGTGTCCAATGTGTGACATGCACAGAAATACAAGTGAGTGTCTGTGGTCCTGCTTTGGAACAAACCCAAGAAACTAGTTCCTTGTAAAATTAGGAGTGATATTGTTCCTACAAATAATTGATGATATAGATGGATTTTTAACTGAAACTATAAGGCAGTAGGTTTCTCTGTCTTGGAAGTGTGAAGATATTCAAGGATATATTTTTGAAGCTGTTTCTTTTGGCCTTATTTGTGGGAAAGAAATTTTCCCACAATAATATCCTTTAGTTGATATCCTATTATCATTTAGTGATAATAGGTTTGAATGTTAGATAAAGTTTGAACTGATGCTGAAGTGAGTCAGCTAATCTATATCATTGCTTGAAAAAACATACTTGTTCTGGTCTATACTTGTTTTTATATATATGTGTGTGTGTGTGTGTGTGTGTGTGTATGTATATGTACATATATATTAAGCTCCAACTCAATTTTGAAGTCCATTGTTAGAAACTGGTAATTTTCCAAGCACAGAAGAAAAATGGAGGGGTTTTCAAGAAAGGGAGCAGTTCGGTTGACTACAGTCAGAGTATTTTTTTAAGGCCTGGTCAAAAGCTCATTGACGTCAGTAGAAAGTCTCTCATTAACATCACTGGGTTTGGCTTTTGGGGCATATGATGGCCCAGATTGTAATCTTAGTTAAATCCGATTTTGTTAGGGAATTTATTCACCAGTATAACACATTCAAGCTGCTCAAAATTGCTTTCACTAGAAGTTTTCTTAACCAAAAGTAGTCTTTTAGCCAAAATGAAATAATCTGTGAAAACAAATAAGTTTTTTACTTCATATCTACCATGTTGCTTAATTCAAATTTTATCAAGATCATTTTTGGCAGTTTGTATTTTATTTATGAAAAGTTCCATTTCTTGCTGAAATATTGGGGTTTAAGTAAACTAGACGTACCAAGAATTACTCAGGAAAAAATCAATCAATAAAAAGATAGCATACCACTAAAATTGAGTATGTATCTGTTTCAAACCTTGTAAAATGAAAACAATTTAAAAATTACTTAGATTTTTCTACCAACTTGGTAACTCAAATCGCAAGATAGTCTGGTGACTTTATTAGAAATAATGAAATTATTATTTCTATTTCATTGTTATTTATTTAATAATAATTAAACATCTGGAAAACAAATGCAAGGAAATAAGAGAAGGAAAAGGAAAAAATGGCTGAAGAATCAGTTCAAAATAAAAACTCATAATAATGACTGATGGAAATAATATTTTAGGCAACATTATATCACTCATTGTATACACTCTATAACAAGCCTTGTCTGGAGACATTGACCTAAGTTTTTGAAAAATCTAGGTGGCATATATTAGCAGAGAAAAAAAGGGTTTCAGAAGTGTGTATGGAAGGGTATAAAAGAGACATGAAAAGGGGAAGGAGTATATGAGAGAACATCATAGGAGGTGTGGGGGTAATGCTCTTACATTAATGAATGGAAATTTACAGATGCTGGAACCAGTTTTGGCTTCGATTAAAATTAATGAGTAGACCTGTGTGGACTCTCACGTGAGGAGGATTGTGTGTATATTCCAGGAAATTATAGTGTTTTGTCATGGTGCCACCTGTGAGAGTCATTAGGACCACCTTTGTGAAAAATATTGTCTCTACAAGGAATAGAGGTATGAGATGGAAGAGGAGAATAGAAAGCGAATTAGAAGCCAGAAAACAATTGTTTCTTCCTTAGAGATGGGCGAACTACTTGAGAGTTAAATCATGTAGTGAAGGGCATTTAATATTTGATTACTATTTCATTTCTTACAACATTTCTTACAACAACTGAGCATCATATTATTAAGTGTTTTTAAAAGTCAGAAAATGAATGGTCCTTATGAAAATTGAAGATTTTGTTCTAAATAAAACTTTAAAAGAGCAAACAATTAAAGATAATCAATATCATTGTTATTAGGAAATCTGTGAGTAGAACACTTCTTCTCAATTAGGGAAAAACTGCATTTTATGTGCGTCTCTTGCAAGCTGATCTTTGCTCACTTCAGCCTGTAATCTTGGTTTATGCTTCATGGATAGGCTTTGTTCTGGGTGTTTTTGAAGCATTGCATGCCTTTTTAAAGGTTTCTACAGAAGAACAAACAGCAATGAACTCAAAAGAACAAAGAATTATTCTTTTTTCTATCTTTTTCTTCTCTAAAAAAAGAAAAAAATGTTTTATCTCATTTTTCTCCTCTTTCAGGAAGTTGATGGCAATAAAGTGATGTCTTCATTTGCCCCGCACAACTCATCTACCTCACCCTTGAAGGCAGAAGAAGGTGGGCGTCAGAGTGGAGAATCATTGTCCAGCACAGCCCTGGGAACCCCTGAAAGGCGCAAAGGGAGCCTAGCGGATGTTGTAGACACTCTTAAGCAAAGAAAAATGGAAGAGCTCATCAAAAATGAGCCAGAAGGTAAGGCCTGGGAAACTGGCCAAAATTTTCCATTTTGTTTTTTCTCCAGATTCTTTGGATGCATATACTTTTTAATCTTCTCATTTTCTGCTCTATTTGCTTTTTCTTGCTAGCAAAATTGAAGTAAGGAACTCATAATTCATGCCTATATTAAAGATAAATTTTAACAGTCTCCTATCATTGCTAGCATTTTTAGCTTTTCCCAAATGAGAGCCTTTGTCTGACATTATGGTCTTTTTGTCACAGTTACAATAGGCACAAGCATCCTGTTACCATCCTCAAGACTGGCACCATGAATACTGTATTTGTGATTGCCTTGGGTCATTTACACCATGACATTTCCCCCACCTCCCCCTACTGCTGACAACATTCTAGAGCAAAAAAACAATGTTATCAGCAATGACATTCTTTTTCTACAAAACATGTAGTAGATATGCCATTATTTGCAAGGTAAAATGTTAAATTTGGAATTCAAGAAAGCTTTTGGAAGGAGTGTGTCCTATCATGTCATTCACTATTTATCTATTGTGCAGATGCCATGGAAGTAGATATAATACAGTATTTCTCTATATTGTGTCTGGCCAACAAGTTTCAACTCTGGCATATAGTGATTGTGTCTGGAGAACTGGTTTCCTTTTGAGACTGTATGTTCAGCCAGTGATGATGCCACTTGTCCTCTGTAGACTAAGACCAAACATCTCATCCCTTGGAAGCCATAGAACATCTTGCCTATAAATAAGATTTTCAGTCCCTTCCTATTTGGGGTAGATTCAAACCACTGACTGAAAGGCAAGGTTCTCATTAAACTCTCCATAGGTATCCAGCATGTATATTTTACAGCTAGATCTCCAGAGAGGGGACCGGGGATCTGTTGATGTTGTGTGAATTCACTGAGCCTTATTCTGTAACACACAACAGTAACACTGTATTTTCTTTTATACTTTTTTTTTTTTTTTTTTTTTTTTTTTAGAAATATGCTTCAGCTGTTTAAAAGCATGATCCTCTAAGCCACCTAAGTGTTTAAGCAAGCACTGACAACACCAAAAAGAAAATTTTAGGACAGCCTCTATACTAAAACAAAACTAGGTGCAATCACAGGCATGCTATTACATACACAAGCATGATGGTAACATAAGTTAATTTTCCCTTCTTAAATGAAACACACAATAAGGAGCTGCTGGGAAACAATTCTTTTCCTAAGTATTTTTCAAAATACTACATTTAATCAGAGCATTTTGTTTTGCCTTTACATTGACTTACTGGCCAATGCCATCACCTACCTTGTGCCTTTGAATGGGAAAAGATCTTCTCTGTGTATGGTACAATGGGAGAAAAGAGACCAGATTATGTTTAAGAGAGAGGAAAGAGCAGAGGGTTCTGGGCAATGTATAAATACTGTGTTGAGTGGGAAGTTGTACATGCTGCACAGACTCCATTAGGAAAAGGCCACAGATAGACGTGAGAGTGGTTACAGAGTGGTGGTTACAGACCCTATGCATTATCCCAGCTTTACTAAAATGAAAATATACAGCACAAACAAAAGATCTACAGCTTTGTGAAGAGATTGGAAGAGAGGGGAGGGGGAGCAACTGAATGTTAGGCTTTGCAAATGCATGCAACAGAAAATCTTTTCTTCCCTCTAGCCATTGTTCTATTGTCTTTCAAAGGCCATTAAAATGAACAGCAGGTTGTGATGAAAATTTCATTAAGCCCTAGTTAAATCATTATGAGGGTGCCATATTCATGTCTCTGCTTACTCCCCATCCAGAAGAAAAAAAAATGATTAGGAAAGGGCTTTTTTTCTCCCTTTCTCCTTAAAAGCGAACTAACAAAAGTTCGGAAGTTATAAGAGAATGGGAAGTGGGACATGAAACAAAAGGAGGCCAGAGAGGTGAGCTAGCTAGGAAGAAAATTAGACTTGCAAAGAGGCATTGAAAGGTGTTGAGGGACAAATGCATCATCTTGACAAATCTCCCTCCCCCTTCCTTCAGCCAGCATGATTAATTTTTTTAGAGTGGCTAATTAAAAGTATGTATTTCTGGGTGCAGAAGGCAAGTCTGTTCCTAGAGATCTTCCACAAATATGAGCCTTTTTCCCTAAAAGAGCATACTATCGCAAACAGAATGTTTTTTTCTATTTGAACTCTTGTAGAAAATCATCTTATTGTTGTGTCTTCTTTATATAGTGCAAAAGTAGACACGTCAGTCATCACTGGTTGCAAGTTGGGTAATTAGCATATTAATGATTTCCTCCATGAATAAGATAAGTTAAAAGTGGCAATCTTTAATAGCACATGTAGGTAACAATTCAGTGATGATTGTTGCTGTGTTTTTCAGTAATTTTTAGTTTTACTAGTTTGTGAAGTTCTGTAGGATAAGGCCAAGAATCTTGGTTAAGCACTGCTGTATTATATCAACAACAATAATACAGTAGTTTGTTTCTCTTTGGGAGAGAAGGGAAACATTTGCACCAATAACTGAGGTTTAATTAAATAAATTTCCCTTAAGTCTTTCTAAAACCAGATATGAGCCAGATGCTTATTTCTTTATGTGCTCAAAGGTTTATGTATTAAACTCTTACAGTAGGCTGTATTTACTGTTTTTTATTGTTTGAAATTGTCTTATGAATTACTGTAGGAAGTAAGCTTTTAAAACATTCTTTCAAATGGACTATTTCTTCAAAATTGAAAAACAGAGGAGTACTGGATGAACAACTTCAGGCCTTGATCCAAACCTCAATTGAGCCAGTGAAAGGACTTCTCTTTTCTTGAATGAGTTTTGAGGACAAGCCAGATGCTCCAAAATATTGATACAGGACTGACCGTTATTAGCGGACTTTACTAACCTAAGGCAAATGGTTTTCTTAAAGAGTGTTTGTTGGAAAGTAAGGGTTGATACTTAGTAAATTGTGTGAGTAAATGGCAAGGGTTTTTTTACAGTGTTACAAAGCATACTGCTCAGAGTGTATGAACATGCACATGTATGTATAAACATTTGTGGACACATACCCACACATGCTCTGACAAGGGAAGCATCACTGATCATATGGTTTCTATGTTGATTTGTCCCTTGGATAAACTCCCCTATATACTACCTACTTATTCCTAAGAACTTTCTAAAAGCCTGTCACTTCTTTTTCTTCCTTGCATTTGTATATGATTTTGTTTTTCTCAGGCATTTCTACTTAGTTCCTAAAACCCTATGCTCTTTTTGACTAAACTTGCCTTTTTACTCTTATTTCATGAGACGATGGGATTGAGAATGAGTCATGGTGACACAGGGGCATGGAGTGTTTTAGTGAATCTAAAATTTGTGGAATTTTACTCATTGCTGATAAGAGTATTCGTTTTCCTCATCTCAAATTCTGCAGAAAATCATTGTATGCTGCTTTAGTATTTAGGCCCCCAGAGGCATAAACCTATTACTGAAGTCACACAATGTTATTTTATATGAAACATTCTGTCCTTTCTAACTTGGACTTCAGAAGAGGAGTCAGTCCCCTTTTATTCCTGGTATACAATAATGAAGATAATGGAGTGGGTTTGGAGAAGCCTTATATACTGTGACAGACCTCAAGCCCTTGCCCTGAGGGTCGTCTGCCGACCATGGGATTCCTTTTGCAGCTAAAATCATTAAGCGAATGAGATACAGGCATGTTTTTCTTCTATTTTCTTAAGGCATCTGAAGATGACAGAGACTCTCTGTCTGTCTGTTCTCTTCATTTGTAGAAATGAAATGGAAATCTCTTTGAAGTCACTGAACTTGACACAAGTTCATGAAAGCAAAGACCAAAGCAGCCACTTAGCTTTTTCTTGCACTATTAATGGGATTGGATTGCCGTATTTTAATTTATGGCCTGTGCTTGAGGAAAATTAAATCTCTGAAATCTGTATAGCCGTTCCTCTAAACGTATGGCTTGGCTTCTTGGGGGGGAAGAAGAAAAAAGGCAAACAAGCAAATTCTCTGCTATTTTTAGCAGAGGCTAGAGTACTGACTGACTGTTTATATTTTTAATTAAGAATCAATTGTCATTTTCAATTTTGGCAGTCTTTGTTTGCAACAGGCTATCTATCTGCGTGTCTCTGTCTATAAGACTCTCATGCTGTATCTTCTGAGGCCAGGTCTATGTTGTCGTGCAGAATTTATAGGATGCCTGGATAAAAGGGATCATATGGACATCTACTTGATCAGAGAAACTGCTCATATGTGTGTATATTCATTCATCTGCATGGCTCATTCTCCTTCTGTACAAAGACCTTCTGAAACTCAATTCTATGTTTTGCTGTTTAAATGAGTGCTTTGAATTTTGTATAAATACATGTACATAAACACATCTGTAAAGTGTATGTATTTTTATATATATTATGTACATAAATATATATTCGCATGCACACAAAAAGATTAAATTATGTATATACAGTGTTTAATATTGTTCCCACTCCAGCATTTCTATCTGTTAGGCCTACTTTAGTCCTCTCTGCTAATCCTCTCTCCTGAGCAGCAACAATTAATCTCAAGTGTTTAGAAAGCAGGTAGTGCATGCTGGGTGCTATTGGAAATAAATAAATAATATTTTGTTAGATGATGTAAATATATAATGTACCTACAGTTAAAAGGGTTACTGGGACATACGTTTGCAGGGCTCTAATAGGTAATGTGAATATTTGAGTCTCATCTATTGTAATACACTTCAGCAATATAAGTAATAATTTTTTAGGAAATAAAATGATGAGAAAGGCCTCTCAGACATGATTTTTGTCTTCTGAACATCCCCAGAAGGCTATTTGTGTTTGATGTTTAAGTTTACATTATAAATCACAACACCTGTTCTTATGGTAATTTAAATGGCTGTTGTTTAAGCAGCTCTGTAGTCTATAAAAGTGAACTGTATTGGATTCAGGCTCTCTAACTGAAATAAGATCCCAGAATATCTTCTAATATTATCAAACTTTTAATCATATATCTTGTAAAGAAATCAAGAGGTCTCCCTCTTCTTAAGCCATAAATTCCAAAGCAGACCATTAATGGGCACAAGAAGAGAAGCCTTTGAAATGCGGGCTCTTGCTTTTAAATCACATCTGATGAGGTGGGAAGAAATAAAGTGAACAGATCTAGGGGAAAAGCCTAAGGATACTTTAATTGGCTGAGGTTTGAATTTCTTTTGTTTGGTTCTTCACTGTCCCTTTGACAAAGTACGTGTTGAGGAGGCTTTGTAATGCTGTTCTACTGAAGGACAAACAAGGATACTTTCAGTTGAGTACTTTTTAGTTTTGTTCCATACATTCCTGCTGCTGTGCAAGGATGCTTCAAGTGCATTTGGTTGCATGTTCCTCTACACAGTCTGTCACCAGAAAATACATCTTACCTTATAGAGCAAGCCAGCATCAAACCTCCATGCATTTTTTTCAAAGACAGCACCATATGGAAATGTGCATTCATATAGTGCTGATAAAAAAAAAGAGAAAAAAAAGATAAAGTTTATGAAACAAGCCTATGTGAAGAGAAGGCACTCTTTATGCTGTCGTAGCTTAAACCTTTATTAACAAGTGCTTTAACTTTAGAACAGAGGTAGCCTAGTTTGAAGCTCTGCCAGCTCTTACTTGCTCAAAGTGAAGTTTGTTCATTTGTCACCTTCAGTTTTTAACTGTTTTCCTTCCTAATAGTTTAGCCTGATAGTCATGGCTTATTTAAATAAATGTTTTCAAAATGTGCTTAGATTGCCTTCCAAGTCTCTATTGCTTACATCCTCAAAGGTTTATAGCTTTTGTATTTTTCTTTTCTCTTTTGGTAAAGGCATCTGAGGCGCTGATACAGCATCTTAAGTACAGAAGAAAGCACTAGGGTTAAGTAATATTCAGGAAACTTGTGCTTGTGGAGAGAAGATGCAGTCCGTCTCCCCCTCCCTGTTTTAAAATGAAAATCTCTGGTGGGTGCCATAATTAAGATTTCCTTCCAGGGTACCTTCACTCCATAATATTAGATATAAATAAGACATACACAATATAATAATATGGGCTCTTGTCTGCCCCTAAATCCCATTAGCCAGACTCTTCAATAGTCATGATTCATTTCAATGGGTGTTTTCAAAATTGCTGCCACCCTTACCCCTAGTTCATTCCAATGTGCTTGTTGTATTCCAGCTAGATTAGTTTGCAGTCTCCTCTCCCTCTCTCCCTCTCTCCCTCTCCCCTCCCCTCCCTCTCCCCTCCCCTCCCCTCCTCTCCTCTCCTCTCCTCTCCTCTCCTCTCCTCTCCTCTCCTCTCCTCTCCTCTCCTTTTTTTTTTCTCTCCAGGAAAAGCCATTAGCTTTCTGAGCTTCATTTCAGCCCTTAGATCACTGCTGGAGAAACATCTGACTCAAACTGTTAATATACAAATATACATGAGGGAGTGTGCCAGCTCTTTTTGTATGCTTATGTGGCCACGGCTTTTGGGGATGTCATTTATTCAGAAATGAAGAGCGAGCCACCTGTTTCTCAGGCCTCTTGTCCCTCATATTAAAGGTTCAAGCCCTTGCTGAATAGTAACATCTTAATCTGGGCAACATACACAACATTTAGCTGAAACCTGTTTGTCAAGCTAGCAGGGTTTGTGGGATTCTTTTTTTGCCTCTCTCTTACCCCCAAGGTGCTTGTCACAGCCGTGCATATTAAAATTAATCAGACCTCCCAGGCTTCTGTGGCTGTGTGGTATATCATGAAGAAGTGGATATCAAGCATTTGCCCTAATTAAATAGGCCTGCTTGGTTTTCTTCTAGTGGATACTTGGTCTATGTTTTAATAAGAGCTGCTTATAGAGGAGGCACGGCCAGCACTGGAGTTAGTGGAGAGCTCACTTCAAAGTTTTCTTTGCCACCTGCGCCCAGCATACTGGGCCCTGAAGGGCTCCCGACGTTCTTGCTTAGCAGCACCACAAGTTGTGCTGCGAATGAGTGGTGGAGGTGGAAGGGGGAAATGCGGCCAACTGAATGAGAGAACGAGCCTGGGAGCTGGCATGGGCATGTGGATTGGCTTTCTGAAGTTGATTAAGATGACCTATCATACTGTCTGATTAGCTCTGGATCTTAGTCTGTGCCATGAGCTATTCACAAGGCTGTCTCCTGTCTTCTGTTTACCAGAAGCGAGGGAAAGCCTCTAGCGTGGCAGTGAGCGGCATTTGCAGCAACTCCCACTTGCTTGTTTAGCTAATGAAGTAGCCTGGTAAAAACACTCTTAAATTTGAAGCAGTTGGCTACTTTTATTAGTTGTGTGTGTCTGATGTATTTAAAGTGCTTTATGTGTTGCTGTTTTGAGTTGGCAATTTTTCGCAAATGTATGCATCTCCTGCTTTGCAAATTAGCTATACCGGGAAGATAGAACTACTTTCATTATCTCCTCTTCTCATACAGTTTCATTGTATTGTTCTGTGGCACCTCAGGAGAAAACATGCTATATAGGTGTGTGATTGATATACTGTAATACAGAAATTCAAAAAGCGCTCAAAACTCGGGAAAGGAAAGTTGAAGGGAGGGGGGGAACCCTCCAGCCTGTTAAACAGTAATTCAGGACTGATACCACTTAGCAATTCATCGACTTAATTTTGGCCAAAAAATAGTAGGAAATTTGGAACGGTCAACATTTTTAGACAAAATGTTTAATTGGAAATGATATTTTTTGTTTTTAGATATTTAAGATGATTAATCTGAAAGAGAAATGAAAACATTTCAATTAGGATTAAATAAAACATTTTGGGTCAGGTGGAAACAGCTTTTCTCCAACTTGGTTTGGCAGCTGAAATGAAAAAAAAAAATACTAATCACATGAAAATGCATTTCAAAAGATTACCTGTAAAAGTTTTGAGGATGTTTTTGTTTCTAATGACCTGAGGAGAAGGACAAATGAGCATTTCTTATAAAGTCACTCAAATATATCTGAGTGTTACACTTTATGGTTTTGAGGGAAAAGCTTTCAAAATTTGATTTCCTCCAAATGCAGGAATTTCTACATCTTCTGAAGCATAAGTCGGAAAAGTTTTGTAGCACCAACATAATTTTATTTTGTAATAGATTTGTTGGAAGTTAGTCAGACTTCATATGTTAGACATGCTTGGCATGTCTCTACAGCAGAGGCCTATAAGCCTGTTTTAAGGGGCCTGGAAGTCAACAGTCATTACACCCCTAGAATTTGATTTTGCTTTCTATTAAAATTCTTGCAATCCAGTACACAGGCAGAAAGCAGAGCTTTATTTCTCTGTTTCTGTAATAGTTTAAACTGTTGAAGCAGGTAGGATGATATTCCATTGATTTCTAAATTCATTGCACATCCGTGCACTAACTTGTTGCCATCTTTCTCTCATTTTCTAAGCATTATTATTATTATTCCTATTTTATTTTTCATTTCAAACCTTGGCACAACCCAAACGTAAAAAACCATATTGACACTGCCAAGCATCTGTCTGGTGCTTGACAGCATCATAGAAACCCTTCCACTGTTTCATCCGGGTTGCTATTGGTTATTTAACAACACAATGCAAACTGTGCAGTGTGGGTGTATGTGAAATGGAAAGAAAGGTTGAGGTGGGGGGAAGGAGCCCTGCACAAGTAAATACATTTTTCATCATATCTTTTGTTTGGTCTGTTTGCTGTGTGCTATTCAGTAGTCAATAGAAGTTGTTTGACAGTTCTGCAAAGGGTAAGAAACCTTTTCTTAAACTTTTATTCCCCTGCATTTATCTCAGTATAAAAAGTTTTCTGCTTTCGGTTTTTCTTTCGTTGTTGTTGTACTCATCTGTCTGTTATTGAAGGATTTTTGTTGTTGCTGCTTTGCTGATGTGACATAAGCTCATAGTTATGAAGCACTACTTACTGAGCAAGGATCTTGCACAGGTGAAGTGGACATGTAGAGAGCTAATATGAAAGGTTCACTGTGACAATGTTCTAGGGCAATCTAGTTCTTCCAAGCTTGCTTTTTATTTATTTATTTAGTCAGGGGACCAAAGTGAAAAGTGATTGAACAGAAAAATCAGTCTATGCTTTCTACTGAATAATGCCCTGTTAGCACACATGCGACTCTGCAAGGCTTTCTGAAATGTTTAGCCTTGATTTAATTCGTATTTAAGATCTCTCCTCCCAGCACATTAATATAATGTCAATGTAGAATGCATTGCATGGTGTAATTACTGCAGAGAGCAGTAGTTGGGAAAACAGACGGTAATTGAACACATGGCTGTTTATTACAACAGGACAGTGCTCCTACGCTGGTATTTAGGGCATTAATAGGGAAGAATTGATTTGTTGTTTTAAGATGAATTCAATCACTGTTGCTTAGGCCTTTGTTTGTTCAGGCCGAGTTATGCTTTGTTTGTGTTATGTGCCCAAGAGGTTTACACACCACAGCGTGGCATTAGTCATGCAGAGGGCTTGGGAGCAGAGAGCCATTTAAATGAACAAAGGACATTTTTCTTTTTGGCTCTGTTTATCTTCCTCTCTAGTTTTGTTACCCTCTAATCTCTCTCTCTCTCTTTCTCTCCCTCTCTCCCCTTCTCTTTCTGTCTCTCTCTCTCCTTTTTTCTCTCCCCCTTTCTCCTCCCCAGACATTTTGGATCAATGCAAAGGTCCTCCTGCTTTCTTCCTTCCCCCTCCTTCTGATTCAGCCTCCCAAAGATGAATGGAGCTCTGATTGACAGGTGGCAACACAGGGTTGCAGCACAGGGTAAACAGGAATGGTTGCTCCCAAGTTTGTGCAAGAAAGAATAGGGAGGCAGGCAGAGAACCCTGTTCAACTTTGGAGGAGAATGATTAATTTCAAAGCAAACAGAGCTGGAATTAGATGTACCACTGCATGGCTCAACTATGATGTTTTTGAAAGAAGGAACCCACACCTTTTGTCATTTTTGCTGGATTGCACTTGTGCAGGCCACATCCTGTGATTTAATGAGCCTTCTGCCCTTTTCTCCTTTTTACTGATGTGAGTCTGAGAGAGGAAGAGAGAACCATATGACTGAAGTTGAATTCCTGGTCTCCCTGTTGTGAGCAGTATGGTTTATATTTTAGGCTCATTGTGCTTGAGAAGAATCTCATCTTGATTTATTTCTAAGTGTGGGAGAGTTAATAGACACTTTGGAATGTTGTGAGCCAAATTTTGCTCTCAAATGTAAGTTTATAACTCTCACAGCAATAGCTTTAAGAAGGAAACATTTGACCCAGTACAGGAGTTGCAAAGAACCCAACGTGAATTGGTTTATTATTCCCATGCAGATACGGATTGTACTTGTTCCTAGAAAGCGCACTGTTAAGAGAACTGAAAGGTAACAGCACGAAAGTCTGTGCAGTTATTAATTTCTAGAAGCTTATATTTGCTGATGGTAAGATACCCTGTATGTAAGTAATACAGTGCAGGATAGTCAGGTGAGGTAAAAACACCCACAGACTTGACTTTTGGAGGTATATGAAGTATTAGCTTATGTAGTATAAGGAACGAGAGCCACAAACCTGTGATGAGGAAGGCCAGTTAGATTCCTGCCAAGTAGAAACAGCAATTTAACATACATGTCCATATCCTGCAACACACGGAGAAGAATATGAACCTGAGCTGTACATCATAGCTTTTCAGACAAAACTATTTAAGTTATTGAAGTTCTGAATAAGTAGAAACACAAGAGAAGATAGCTACAACAGGAGCTAAAGTCCAGCAACATTTTTATCCGTGCCTGCAATCATAGACGATTGGTTATGTGTGGGATATGCTACTTGGCTGTTATTCCTAAATCTTTTCTAAATGTCTAGGAAATGCAATTCCAAGGGCCCAGCCCTTATGACGAAGGAGAAATTTCCTTCCCACATCACAAAAAAGAAGCAGTTATAGTACTGCTCTACCAACTAGGAAGAATGATCATAACTACAGATCTGTATAGCCCCGAAATTACTACTGAAGTCCAAATGTGTTATCAGAAAGGAAGGTATCTCTCCTAACTTGAAAGAGGTTACTCGAGTATCCTGTTTTTCCAGTACAGTTTGGAATTTTACATTAGTTTTGTACTGTAGATTAGGATACACAATCTCAAGGTAAATAGTCTAGAGACAAAGATTTCATGGAAGAAGAAAAAGCTTCTTGGTTTTGTATGCATCCTCAATCTTTTTTTTGGTAAGCCTTTTTGTTTTTCTGTTTTGCCTACAACACACATCCCATTTCAGTAAAGGAACAGCTTATCTCCAACAGAGTCAAGAAAGCAGAAAAGCTGTGTTTCAACTGTGGTTATTACTATATTCATTCAAATCCTATGATACTGGGACACTGTCTTATCCCAAAGTATAAAACATGTTAATGTATTTTTGCTGAGATGTCTATACACTAGACTTAAAGCAATGCATTTCTAAATTAATATATGAAGATGAAACCAGAGGACAGCAGGCTTTTACTAATGATTTTCAGCTGCAACAGTTCTGGATTCCACACTGAGCTTATGTACAGCCTTAATCAGCAATGCTATTTAACTAAATCTGGAGACGTTTCACTGAAGATTATTTTATTTTAAGTTAAGTCTTTTTTATGCATGTCCTCTTGCTGTGTCATCTAATTGATTCACAGCTCCTGTGAAGCTTTGGGGTACGGGATGCACATGCAGGAACAATGCATTCTTCCTTTGCAAGTTTGGCCAGGTCAATCCTATCTCAGTTCAGAGGAATTAAGAAGCTGCCGTTGGGCATCATTCTGTAACTACCCATAAAATTATTAGATGAATAATACACATGATGTGGGGGTTTAGGCTAGAACCTGTTCATTCTACTGGAAAAAACTGCAGCCTTTTTGAGATGCTGATCATGGTATCACCAGTATTTCACTGTACACTTTTTTTTTTTTTTTTTTGGTGTACCATTTCACTGTACAAAGTGGATATTACACACATTACGCAATACTTTAAAATACTGGTTCATACAGAAGACAGAAAGCAAAATTAAGATACTTTCTCACATTGCCAAACATTTTCCTGATTTTTGTAAAATAATAAATAATTCCTTCCCCCCCCCCCCCCCCTTTTTCTTTGACTTGAAAATAGCATGAAGCAAGCTGCCATTAAGGCACTAGTGAGAGTTCAGTCTTCGGTTCCATTTCATCCTTGCTTTCTCGCAGGGGTTTGCTAACAGTTGTTCTGCTTACATATTAGCATTGTAAATGTTCACCAGAAATCAGACAAAATCAACCAAACACCACACTCCCAGGTACCTTTAGGAGCAAATGCGATGTAGTGCATGGCTATTTTTTAAGTTAAACTTTTAAGTTTTTTAGTTTAAGTTACTTAGCTCTTTTAGTAGACATAAAGAAAGGTGAAAAAAGCAACAAGAGCAGAAAAATAAAGTTGCTATCTGCTCTTGAATAAACAGGCCCCACTGTGGCAAAATGAACGGGAGACATAATTTTTGTAAACTTCTCAGTATAACTTTTTAAACTCTGAGGGATGTTGAAGGATGTGCTATGGTATTCTTCAGACCTTCTCCCTTACGTTGTGCTCTTGGAATCTGATTGATCCTAGGATAGTTGAAATAGAAGAACTACTAGTGGGGATTGGTTTGATTGATTGCTTTCTTTTCACACAACATCTTGTTCATACTGGAACAAGACATTCAGGTTATTTTGGCAATTCCGGGTAGCCTTCCTCACAGGCTGAACGCACCCCATAAAGCTGTCAGTTCTTTAGCTTAATACCAGATCTTAGTGTATTAATTCAAGGCTTTCAGTGATCTAGGACACAACATGTGTCAGGAGTAGGAACTAAAATTAGAGGCAGTCTTTTCCTGTGTGAGCTGCTTGAGGCTACTTGGGGTGAAAGAGGAGGGAAGAGGCCTGGTGTCACTCACAGGCTAGAGAATACAAGATGACCAAAGCATCCCCTCAGATAGAGTGTTTTTTTGCAACACCCATTGTAGTGAAGAACCCTTCTTTTTTTGTCTCATCCCACTCACTAATACAGCACTCCATGATTCATTTCACACGTTAACTCCTTGGTGAAAGGTGTCAGAGTTCACTTGTTACAGCAAAGTCCAGTTCTAGGTACAATGGGAAGGGGGAGTCCCCTTTGAAAGAATGATTTTTTTTTTTTTGAAAGAAGAAAGAAAACTTAAATAGTAGGTAGTCTTAAAAAAAAAAAAAAAAGAAAGAAAGAAAGAGTGAGAACGTATAACAATACAAAGGTTCTAAGTTGTGTGTATATAGAAAACCAGCTCTTGGTGACGTAACTTAATGGTGAAAGAACAATTAGGAGAAATATGACTGAGTGACTGTGGAAAATTGCTTCTTCTTCCTTCACTTTAGTTAAGATATTTTGTTATATAAAATTTTATTTTCTTGGCTCTATGTAGGAACCATTTCTTGGTATTTTTTTAATACAATAATTCTGTTAAGAGCTACGAATGGAGAATAATTAGGCATTACTGTTTGGTTATGTAGATTCTCTTGTGATCCTTTCTTGTTTACTTCATTTAAACTGCCAATACTGTTCTTGTCATGTAGAAATAATGGTTCTGTTATTGAGGGCAGGTGAGATTACCTTATTTGAAATTGCTTTACCACTTGTGATCATTTCAGACCATCTGAAACATTTTTTTCTTCCTGGGAGGTTAAATACTCAGAAACACAAATTCATAGTCTTCTAGTCTTTACTAAAAGACATTTAGTCTTTGTTCTGTCCTGTCTGTCTCTCCATTTTGACATTGGTGTGGGATTCATGTAAACATAATAGGGCACTGTTTCAAATTAGATACACAGAGACCATTTTCTGGTACAAGAATTTTACCTTATGTTCAAACCTAGAAAGATTTGTAAGTTTTTAGTATTAGTGAGAAAATTCTCGTCTGAAATCAATACTGTGAATGTAAACTCTGATATTTTGCTCCTATTCATGTACAGCACTTTCTTTGATGACAGTTGGAGTTCTGATCTCACAGGGAGAGAATATCGGAGTTGAGATTTCTTGTACAGAGCTTAGGGGATAATATTGTGCTTAGTTTGTTGCACTAGATGCAGGCTAATCAGGGAATAATTAACAGTCAAAATGCCAAGGTTCTTTTTTGTGCAAAGGATCTGGTATTGAAGTCCTCAGTAAGGTAACACTCACATTGAATTCGATGAGACTTTAAACCAAACAAAGGCTTTGGGATTTGTTTGTTTTTTTTCCCTGACATTTTTTAATGAGCATCCCATAAAGGTGTTTAACAATTGTACTGGCTTTGATATTTCAAGTTTTTGGAGAAAATTGCCTTCTCAGGTTATGAAAAAAATGTTGAAACAAAACCACATTTTTTTCTTCGTAACATCTAACTTACTGTAAGCATATTCAAAAAATATCTCACCTCCTGCTTTTTTGTAGGCAGTAGCTAAGGACGTTGTAGAGAGTATTGTACATAAATTGCCAAGAGGAAGGAATAAAGTTGATGGAGGTATATAATAACTCACCTTAGTTCTTGAGATTGAGATAAAATTTAGATAGAGAGGTAGTTATAGGTGCTAGTACTTTGTTTGTTTGTTTTATAAATGAAAGGAAAAAACTCAGATCACTATACACAGCCTGGTGTTTAAATGCCATGATTTTATGTCAGAAGGAAAAGCTAGTGTATCCGGATTCATCCTTTGCCTTGCTTTCCTCGGTTGTCACTGAGAGCTCCCAGGCTGAGACAGATGGCTGCTGGTTTAGTTGTGTGCGTGGGAGACAGGAACTTCCACATGTGATTTTTTACCATTTGGTAGTAATTAGTTTGTTGTATAAATTAACATTAACTGAACCATTCTTCAGGCATTGTTTGTAATTATCTTCTTTGAGCCTCTGAGTTGTGTAAAGAAATAAAAAGCAGGGAAGAAACTGCTTCTTATTTTGTACGAGGAGAGGACTCCTATCATTAAGCAGAACAGAATGGCAATTATCATCACATGCCCAACAGACTGAAAACTTTGAAATAGCCCTTAAAAACCAACAAAAAATTAAAGAAATATTAATGGAAGCAAATGATTTAGAAGTGATTTAGATTTTATAGAATTTATAGAATTTATAAAATAAGAAAAAAGTATGAGTAAAAGCAATGCCTGCCTGACATGATTTTTATTATTATTACTACTATTTTATTTGAGGTTTGTTGGTGAGGGATAGAGAGTTTGTTTATGTTTTAAGTAAACATTTTTTTCAATTTTGTTCCACTATTTCTTTTCTATCTTTCAGACATTTCTTCATTTTTTGTAGTAAACATTAAGGTTCTTGTGTCTGCATATTCAGCATTGAACTATCATTAGTGCTGGTTTTCTCAGGGGATTTCTGTCATTTCCAACTACCAGCCAAATTGGAATTGTCAGGAGAACAGCCTCTCACATGTTATTTGGCAGTTCTGTTTCCAGACTTGGCCAGAATCCAGAAATGCAGAGGTTCAGGGACATGAAAAATAACAGGGAAGATGCCCTCTGGTATTAGCCAAATATTTTAGTAACATATTGGGACTCTTCAGGTTTATTTGTTGAAAAAGTTCAGTTCTTTTCTGGTAAGAAAGACTGATACTTCATTACTTCACTTTCTTCACAGGTGTAGGTATCCTTATTTTGATATAGTTCTACTGTGGATACAGTGCTGGCAAAATTGGCAACATGGAGTTGTGTACCGGTGGTACACTAAAATCACTGCAAGATAGACTAGTTTACGCTAGTCAAACCCAAGTACACTCCATTACAACGTATTTCACAGCTTCATTAAAATTAATTTAGTGTCTAAAATGTGCCCTCTAGACAAAAGTTCATGTTGTGTTTTGAAGTACTTTGCCTTTTCTTGTGAAACAAAGTGAAGACAGTTCTAGACCCAGACTTGAGTTTTTCTAGGTAAATCAGTGCTGATTCCAGATTTACTTAGGTTAACTACATTCAGGGTCTATAGGTGCAGTTTAGATAATGCTTTTTTATTTTTTTTCCCTCTCTCTCTTTCTTGGCATGGAGAATTAGCCTATATGAAGCTTAGTGCTGTTTGGGGAAGAAGAACGTTGGAGGGAGTGTGTGGGAGCTGTAGTGACTAGGAACTTGGAGAGAATACTAACGGGAGCCCCTACACTACACCAAGAACTGTGGTGAACAGCAAGCTACCCAGAGACGGTTTTCTTTTTCTTTTTGGCATGGGTTAATGCTGTAACTGAGGATATCTGTGATTCTCCTGGCTTTTGATATCAATGAATCAAACATTTTTCAAAGCATTCTTATTGAACATTTTTTTTAACTAAGAAAAGTAAGGGTATCAACCATGCTTTGATATTGATAAGACAGCAGAGTGGACAGGCTTACAATTAACTCAGATGAGAAAGTGAGCTTTTCAGTTCACCTCTTTCCTGCTGAAGAGATGTGGAACAGGCAGGAGGAAGTGAATGCAGTCTTTTGTTCTTTAAAGTAGTATAGCTGCTTCATCATAATACCAACTATATAGCTATTTTTTCCTCCCTGAAGGAATAAAAGAAAGACTAGTCTTGTGGCTGAGAAAACAGAACAGAGTCAGAAGATACAATTTCTTCTGTTTCCGCCCCTCCCCCCCCCCCCATGGATTTCCCATATGACCTTCCTTCTCTGTGTCCTCAGTTTTTAGAGCATGGCTGACAACAGTACCTACATTCTTCACAGTGGGGAAATTCAATTCCTACTTGGGATAAGGAGCTGGACAGTGGTTGTACTTAAAAGAAGGACTAGACGTAGGCCTGGGGAAACAAGCCGACTGGAAATACTGTGTGTTACGCCTCAGCCCCATTTGTCTGCCTAAGCAGAAGCGAGTGTGCTAGGTTTGCTTTGGAAGGCTTTAACCTGAATTCAGTAGCTTCGTTGTGAGCAGAACTTGCTCTTGCTCCGTGGGATTTCTGCAAGTGAAGCAGCTGCAGAATTGGGCCGGTAGGGCTGTTGTACAACGCGAGGTTGGCATTGTAGCTTTGTGTGGTAACATGAAAGAGTTATAGTACTAGGTAACATAAAAGAGCTATACCACTATGGAAAGATTTGTTTTCCATCCTTCTTTCTAGATTCTACTTTCCAAGATGAGACAGTTCTCATTTTTGCATCTCTTGCTACCTCTGTTCTCACCTTGAGCGAAGGCACTCTGAGCTTTTGGTCTTTGTGGCGCAAAACACTGCTCGCGGCAGAGGTTCATAACCATACAGGCTAACGTAAAATCGTCCCTTCTTTCCTTGCCGCATAAACATTTTCTTGCTGTTTTACCTGTTTTCCCCACCCGCCTTGTGGAATTTATTTATTTATTTTATGAACACATGAGTTACAAGCTCTGGCATGGCAAGAAGGTGAGGAATTTTTTGTTTTGTTTTTAGTTTGGGGAAGAGGAGGGTGGGAGGGAGCGTGTGGGAGCTTTAGTGACGAGCAGCTCAAAGAGAATGCATTAATTAACCCAGGAGGATTGCTGGGATGCTGGAGTGAGAAACTGCAGCTTTAAAATCCAGCGATCTTTATTCATTGTTGGGTTTGGGTCAAAGACCTTGGATAAGAGAAGGGGGAGCGGGGGGAAAGGGTGAGCAGGAGGGTGGGCACAATGGGAACCAGATGTTTCAAGCTGACGGGGGTTAGCTTCTCTGTCACTGCGTGACAAGCCGCTGATCTCCCCCGCACACACGCTTCAGAAAGTACCCCGTTCTTTCCTGAAGGCCTTCTGGCCTCTGCGGAGGGAGGGAGGGAGGGAGGGAGGCACACGCACATGCACGCACATATATACATGCATACGCACACACGTATACACACAGTCCTGGCTCTGCGTTTTTCCTTTGGCCTACCTTGTCGAATGGCCCTGGAAGACTAAACAGGTGTTATCTACTTTTGATTTCAGTGCATTTAAATTAATCCTGTCAGCTCAGCTGTTAAAACAACTGTCATCTCCAGCTGTTAGTAATTTTCGACTGGGCACTTTTACAGGTTGCCAAGTTCTGAGCCTGCATTGTGAATCTCCCTTTCTCTCAAAGCGCTATAGTAACAATTTGTATTTTTTTTTAAGGGGGCTTGCATTGCACTGTTTTTATATCAGTCCCTGTTTATTATATATTTGAAATAATAATATCCCCAAACCCAACACTGGCATGCCAGACTTTGGAATAAAGAGCTAAACCATGTGTGGAGTGCAGCGCATATCAATCTTCTGTGGGTTTGTTGCAGCCTCTCTGTGCATTTTAAATTTGAATGAGAGATGAATCAACCTGAGGGTTGGGGGAGGGAGGAAGAGGGGGGCTTAAATTTTTGGTGCCAAAAATAAGGCCTCATTTCAGAAGTACGTTTTTTTCCCTTCTACCTCAACATATATGTAATTTTAATACCGGGTATTAGCAAGATGAACCTAATATTAAAAATATTTTTAGATATTTTAAAATTTTTAGATTAATGGCGTACAGATGGTGGCCTTAAGAACTGTAGGGGAAAAAAATCATAAATTGGTTACGTGTTATCGATTTTGGTAGACACTCTCTAATGTGACTTATTCCTATGGGGTCAGGATCTATAGTCTATTACCAGGGCTTCAGAGTCAGATAGCACTTGTGGATTACACAAGCCTGAATTCTGACAAGAGGGTTTTCTGTGCCTTTAAGGGTTTTGCTCATTACAGTTGTATGGCTGGATTTTCAGCTGGTATAAAACTGACACAGTTCCGTTGACTTATTTTGCAAGCTGGCTTAAAACAGTGGATTATTTAGGTATTGTTTGGTAAGTTCATAGGAAAAGGACATACTTAAAAAGTGGCTACTGGTAATCTGGTTGTCATCAGACTACAGATGATTTTAAGTTCCAGGTAGCCCAGTAAAAGGGATCCTTTATAAAGCCATGCTTTGTAGTATCTGTCTGTTATTTAAACACAGGTGCAGTTTCTACATCCTGCAGTAAAATGAAGGCTTCAGATTTGGAACCTCATTCCTTAAGGTTTACATTATCTTTCAATTTAGAATTTCTTAAAGAAAATTCTGTTAAAACAGGAAATATTCCCCAAAGAATTTTAATACAATTATTTTCCTTCCACTATGCATTCTTAACCTTTGATGAAGAATTTTATTATTCAAGAAAAGAAAAAGAATCCCCAAACTTCAGGAATTATATGAGAGATAAAAAGGAAATTTTAGATGCTGAAGTGCCGTCTAATGCAGCAGGCCAAGTACTGATCCCATTTCTACCTTGAAAATATATATTTGCTTTTTGGCTTGTTCACATTGTAATACAGAATTGTAGCTATCTGAGAAGTATCTTAAATTCCTATGCAGTTGCAGCCATTTTTGACAGCCTCCACAATAATATCTTTCTAGAGAAGTTTTGAATTCTTTATGAAATTACTGCATTTGGGTGAGCTACTGTTACTATCTTGTTTTCAAACACTGCTACCGTTTAAGCAGGCAATGAGGCAACTTCCTCAAATTTTCCATATCTTACTAACCAGTTTAGTATTTTTTAGTTAGATATGGAATGATTTTGCAGTTAGATGTAGAATTATTATGGAAATTGAATAGTGTTTATGACGAATTTATCTATGCATTTTGGAAACAAGAGTTTGTGAATATGTAAGACAAAATTACATACATACAACTAATAATGCTTCTAGCAGTAGCAGGAGCTGTGGTTGCTTATCCTAAATTCTGATGTGTCTCATATACTATATGGACAAATATTGAAGCTGCAGTGGTATACTAGGAATATTTTAGTAGATAGTCTAACATAAATTGTTTTAAAGGGAAATTAGAGTAAGAATTTAATCAATAATGTATTAATCTAAAATTCTGATTTCACAGAAGCTGCTACTGGGCAAGAATGTCATTAGATCAAAGCAAATCTTTCCTATAAAATACTGCTTTTTGAAAAACAAACTGAAGTGATTGAAAATTAAAAAAAAAAAGATAAGACATATTACTATGGAAACCTTTTTCTGCTGTCTAATATCCAAACATTTTGTTTTAGTGAGATTTAAATGTTTAGATTCTGATTCAATTTTATCCAGTCATTTATGGTGGATGTTTTACTTTGTTTATTGTTTAAACTTGCATTGAGCCCTGCTGGAAGGTGCATTGTCAAATGTTCCTGCCTGCAAGGATTTATCAGTAAAGGTTTATTTTCTGCTCTGCAAGATGCCCATAGCTGTTTGTAAAACAACTGAACTTCGAAGCCAGACTTGTGTATAGCTCCTGAAGTGGAATGCTGCTTCCTTACTCCTTCCATCCCCGTATCTCACCCCCACCACCATTCACACCAGAACTGACCTTTGACTCATGGCTTCTACAACAAACTGTCACCATCTCCTTGCTGCCGAATACTGTTAAAGGTACAGCATTTCTTAAAATCAGATGGTAGTTAACTTAATGCTGCAAAGACTGATTTACACATGTTTTTCTCTTTTCTCTCTTGCAAGTTCCTTTCCTTGCAGATGCGTATCTTGAATCTGCTTTGGCATGACACCATTTTAAAAGACAGGTACTTCCAATGATGTCAGTGAAATTATCTATGTATAAAATCGAAGTAAGCGAGACTGAATCAGTGCCCAGTGCATTCAACACCTAAGCGTGTGTCTACTTTGCTTACTCAAATTAAAAGATGCTTCCAAACCTTTGAGGCTTTTATGCAACTTGAAAAGGTCCATTAATCTTATCTATATGTAGTAAAACCTTGTCAATTCACACTAATGATGCTGGGAGTTAACAGGTAAGCACATTTTTCAGTTGGCCTCTGTTTGGGTTATGGACCTAAACTCTTGACCCTACCCATCTAAATTTGAAGGTATTCAAAATCTGAATTTTGCAACTCGAGTCAATATTTAAATTTCTTTGACTTTGCATTTAGTAGTTTTAGCCAACTGCTTTATGTTTGACAATCCAAAGGTGTAAGAGATACCTACGTATTGTATTATCTCTCCAAAGATAGCCAGAACACACACAGGAGGGGTGGGGGCAGTGGAATGCTCCAGCTTGGCAGGGGAGCCCGCAGGCACCCAGCTATTCCCGCTGCTGAATCCACGGAACCTGTCCCTGTGCTCGGGGACAAAGGAGGCTCTGCAGGGCACCAGATTTCTAGGGAGCCGCGATGCTCGTGGGAGCATGCCTGCACCTCTCTGTTTCTGCTTTGGGTGATTGTAGTATGTCGAGGAAGGTTTACCTGAGGCCTGGTTTTTGAGAAAAGACAAAAGGCTGCCCCATCACTTTTCTCAGCAGAAAAACATCTAACATGAGGAAAAACAGACTCTGTCATTAATTTCTCTTTACTTTCAGTCTTCATCTTCCAGTTCCATATTTTATTTTCCCTTCTTACCTTCTTCTCCCACCTTTCCATTTGTAATCCTGAAAGAGCTCATTAACTTCCATTAACTAGATTTGACGAGCACCAACAAGCATCTCCAAAGCAGGCAAAAAAAGGTGACAGTAATAGGAAAAATAATAGTGAAAATTTGATATCAACAGGACATGACTAAGTGCCCTGCAATGTCAGTATAGTGCAGAATATTGCTAGGCTCTTAATTAAGCTGTGATTTCTGTTAGATGAGATGTTAAATCCAATTTCATGACTGTTCTTACGGATCTCTAACCCTAATCTGTGTTGAGGTTCACTTAGGAAGTTCCTGTTTCATATAACCAAAAGTGCAAATTTAAAATTATCAGCATATTGCCATGACCCCCTGTGTGGATGCTCTTATTTTGGTACAAGAGTGACATTTGCAATTTAGTTTGCTGTTTAGGAAGGAGTTTAACTGAAGCTGAAAAAAAATACTCATTTGTGTTCAAAGTTGTATCAGTAAGTGTATTGCTTAGATTGATGAAACTTTCCCAAATAGACAAACAAAAACTCTGTGTCCTGCTAACTACTGCCAACTACCTTTGATTGATATACCTCAAAGTAAGTGCGTTCAAAGAGCTGAATCTATTTTCAGTGTACCAACATGATTTATTTTCAGCGTGAGAAAATGGATGTTTGAGGCTTTTCAGTTAAAAGTGTTTGTTTTGGTTTCTTGGAACAAAACTTTCCTTACCCACCGTTGATGCATGGCCTGGATGATACAAGCCAGTTAAGTATTTCTCTCCTCTTGAGGTGGACTGCTTGTCAATAATCATGTATTTGTAGATTTTTCCAGTTCCATCTAGGTCGTGGAAGATGACATTTTTCAGTGCTTTGAATAAAAGGAGGAGATAAGAACATTTATGTAGCCTCTGTGGGCTGTCATTAACAAAGTCAACAGAGCTGGGACTAGGATTATGTATTTCTGTGTGTGTGTCTTTGAGTGCGTGCATGTGTGTGTTTGTACACATGCACAAGTGTTTATCTACCAGTAAAGAGCTAAAATATATTGATCTTTATTTCTGTTTTTCTATGGAGGACAAGAAAGGCAAAGCCCCATATTACACTATTTTGTACGACTTGATATATTCTAAATTCCTTGAGGCAGAGGCCATGTTTACTTTGTGTTTTCTATACCAGTAAATGTAATGTTAGTATTTAGCAATTACTTTAAAAAGCTAGCTTAGCTCATATAATGCACCTTAGTAAAGGTTATTTTTCTTTGTGATTTCCTTCAAAATTCTGCTTTAGAATTTCCCAAATCCTTAAGTCTTCTAAGCAGTTGATATGATGAAGAAATGGACTTCTGCCTTCAATATAAGCTGTTTTTACAGTAGATATTATTTTCAAATTGTGAAGATACAACAAAACATATAACTGAATTCTCTTCCACCTCATTTCTGTCTGCCTTTTTCCTGTCAAAAGCTCTGGGCTTATCCATAGGGTATTTTCCAATAAGAGAAATGCCCATAAATACTTCACCTCAAGTTAAAGCAAGCAGAGGTGGCCACTTTTAAACTAAGATAGGAGAGCATAGGCAGCTTTTTGCCCAGGTTCAACAAGATTATTTTAAAACAATTTTTATATTCAATTATTGCAGTTTCTGCAGTTACAGAGCATGTTCATGAGCAAATTTTCATGAAGTACACTAACATGGGAATTTGAAGCTTGTCAACTACTTCTGGTTATTGCCTGCGTGTTTGCCTTTACTTACTGCGAAGTAATGCAGTATAGTCTTTTTTTTCATTGGTGAAAAGTTAATATGTCTTTTACTGCTGAATAAGCACGGGTACACAGGCAGTTACATACGAGTGGCCTGTGTGCTGCTAGTTTATGTTACGGTCTGCCTTGCAGGAAGATGTTCAGATGCTTTTTCCTTGGACAAAGTCCTCGAGTACTTTAGGGGTATTTCCTGTGAGGTTGCTGTATCACACTAGCACAGGCTGCTTTCCTAGCAGGGTGAGACATTATTCAGCCAGATGACACTCTCAAGATTAATGAGATTCTTCTTTAATGCACTCTATTCAGTTCATTTTTTTCCAGTTAGAGGACCAGTTGACTGGCTTAGCTCTTTTGTATGACCTGTTTACTATTTTCCTCTCACTGGCACTTTTGAAGTTGTGTCTTTGTTTTTAAATGTGTACATTGAATACACGTATTCTAAGATTTGTCAACACTTAAAACTATAGGGAATGTGACTAGAACATAGTTTTAGGAGGCTTAGTTAATTGTCCTGCTTAGAGATTTCCTCCAGTGGTCTCATGAGGGCTGTGAATTGAAGGAGAAACCATATGATCGAGAACATTCGTGTGCAACTGTGAAATACAAAAAGTATGAACAGTGAAGTGCAGGAATTCGACTTTGTCCTTATCTCAGAACTGTTTAACAGCCTGCATTTTATCTAGTCAGAATGCCCTCCCCACTTTGTTAGAATTAACTTTCAATAAAGAGATTTAATGGTAAATAAAAAACGTTAATTACAAGCCTTTCTAGACTTGAATTTCTCCCATTAAACCTGCTCATGCCCCTTCCCTGTACCTTCTTTCTCCCTGCCCACTTCCATTATATTCGATCAAATTAATGGTAACTGCTTTTGTGGTTCAGGAGAAGCCATTTAACCCCTTCCTTGAAGGATTAAAAACTGTTATAAGCTGAAGTTGCTTGATTGGAAAATTCTGACTTGCTGTTTCACAGTTCAAGAATGCTATCTACAGCATGTACCACTAGGCATCTAACTTAAGTAAACTGATTCAAGCTCTGAAAACATCTGCCCCACTTCATCAGCTCCATGGGAGACCTAAGCACCTGGCTTGAAATACCATTATGCCTCATTGTAATTCTAAACTTTAAATTTGCCTTATATATGTGTGGCAAATACAGATTGTATTGATTAGACAGGATGACTGTGGCAAGAGGAAATGAAAGTTCCTGAAACATTTTCAGAGCCGATATAATGCATTATGCCGTGACATTTCGTTGTGATAGGATGAGACAATATTACGAAGCAGGCAGTTTGACTTTTAAGTTTTGCCTGCAGGGCAAACTAAACATGGTACAGCTTCCCCTTCCACATCTTGAGTGGTAGTTACAGGACACAAGCACCCAGACCCTTAAGGCCAAAGGCTAAGCTGGCAGTGCTCCAGAGACCAGAGCCCTGCCTCTGATATAAGTCCATCTTCTGCCTCTTCAGTATAAGGCTTAGAGCATCTGGCTATTGGTTTGGTTCTCTACATTTTCTTCTTTCCTAAACCTACCTTCCCATGGAGGTTATAAAGTGCAGTTAATGTTTGAGAGGCATATTGAGACAGCTTGATAGAAAATAATAGCTGAAAATCCAGAAATATTCTTTCTTTTGCAGATGTGTGTGAACATGAACAATGTTGTATTTTATTTTCTCTGACAGGTAACTTCGGCTCATTCGTTGACAGTTTTCCCAGTGTTAGAAAAACAAGAAAGAAATAAACCTGTCCTAGAGTTACCAGAGGAAATAGGGTGTTGATCACACTGACTTTCTCTGAGTCTTTTTTTTTTTTTAAAGAGAACAGAGGGTCATTTAGGAATTAAAAAAAAAAAAAAGTCAGAGAAACAAGTGAACCGTAGGTTGGTCATATGTCACTGAATGATGGCATCATGTTTGCTCATGGTACTAGAAGAAGTATCTATATTTAATAAAACCGTAACAATTGAGGCTGTTTGGCACATTTGTTGGAGAGAAGAAAATGTGCTAGGGATCCTGTGTTTTGTCCTCTCCTGAGGTGCTCTCCTCCAGGGACATTCAGTGCTAAAAATTACAGTGTTATTTGGTTGCTTCTTCTCAGTGAATAAAATGAAGAAATTTACTCTTTGTCACTTTTAGGATTTGAACAAAACTGGATTCATTAATTATTAGTGGTATATGATTTGATGGTCATTTAAACCTATTGAGATCAACGGAATCCAGTGAACTTTGGATCTGAACCCTAGCACATTTGCTGCTGGAACTTGCTTGTGTTTCATGAAGAGCTCTGTGAGCTCTTAAGCCTTTTATTCTTTGTCTTCTCTTCGGAAAGGTCTCCTCCGTATCAGGGTTGTAGCCTTCATCCAGTCTATTGCTCAAGGAGCAGATGCACTGCACATGTTGAAAATTGCTCAAGGGAAGAAGCTCTTGTTTGATGAGCTTGGCCACCTTGGGGAGGTGATCAGGCTTGAGGGGTAATGATAAGAAGTAATGCTAGATAAGAAAAAAAATATTGTGCATGAAGTTTCAAACTTGACAGTCAGTATGGTTGTGAGGCAATTTCTGGACATCTGTACTTTGGAAAATTACATAAATGCAAATAATGTGCTAGGTGAGGCCTTGAGTAGGAAAACTGTGAATGGAGTGTTAGTGTGTAATTTCTGTTGTAAACAACATGGCCTAATTTTACCTTGAAATGATTTAAACAGAGTTGTATTTAAAAAGATTTGATGAGCCGCTGGGTAGAGATAAGTAACAGTTTGGGTTTTACAACTTCTCCTTTAATGTGGGTATGGCTCAGACTGTATAGCAGGCCAATTTAAGCTGTTAGACTACACTTCCCTTGCTAGCATTCATTTTTCAGACTAGAATATTTTCCTTTTTGTTTGTGTATTATTGAAACCCCACATCTGCTATTTAAATGCTAAAGTGATACTTTCTCCAAATTGGTTTTAGGAGAAGTAAACTTTAATCCAGTGATACATCACAAATAGTTTGATGTTTTATTTTAATTTCTCTTGAGACTTTTTGCTCTGTGTGGTCTCTCTCTGTCTATTTGTGCAGCGTGGAAAGTCAAAATGGTGTGCACGTTGGGGCTCACATAGCAAATTTTCCAGCTCTCATCTGCTTTAAGCTGCCCATAGTAGGAGCAATACAGCCCAGAGGTTAAATGACCACCTTCTTTCAAGTGATTCTAGGAAAGTAAACTAGACGGTGCTGATTTTCCATAGGACTGTTCCATAGTTTGAAAGCCAAAATCCAGGATAACTTAACTACCCAGTATTCTCCTGGCATTGTTGTGCAGACGCATCACATGTTATATGTGCTGCATACAAGCACAAGAAGTTTTATCATGAATTTGCAGCAGAGTATCATTTCCAGCTGAAAGTACAAAGTATATAATGCAAATAGCTTGTTTTCACCCTTGGAGAAGAAAAAAAAGAACTTTTGAAAAAAAAAAAAGCCAACTGAGGTGATATTGAATATTTTGGAAATAGATAATGATTTAGAAGTCTGTGTCCTGTTTTCAAATAAGGCTGAAGGATATAATCAAGCTGTATCAACATTCAGTGAAACTTAAAATCATAGGCACCTCCTTTACCTTGAAACTAGACATACTGTTCTGTGTGTTTTAAATGCTTGAATATTCTGTTCCAGTAGTTCTTTACTATTTGTTTCAAGCAAATGTGCTGTTGTGCATGTCTTTCACTTGTATCAGGATAAACAGAAATAAAATTGTAAAACATATTTTCAGACGGTATTTTAAAATCAGCACTGTTCTAGAGCAGTGATTCTATCACTATAATAATTAGCTAGTAATAGCAAATATTATGGGCCATTGCAGTGTTTCAGGTCTACAGTCTCCCATCTTTTGGAACAGAAAACTGTCACATACTCTCAATATTATTATTTAATCCGTAGTGCAGTGGTTGTGAGACGTATAAACTCAGACCGGGATCTTTCGTGCTAGATTTTCAACGGACAAGTTGTAAAGGAAGACCCTGCCTCAAAGACCTTAGTCTGAAGGTGGTCTGACAGAGAAAATCTGAGCTGGGGAAAAGAACAGTGAAATGGTAGGGCTCGGGGCGGGGGCTGAGTCCGGAGCATCCCCAGCTCACTCCGGTATCCTCACCAGCACAGTGGATTCATAGCTACAGATTTGAACTTCGCAGCTCGGGCCCACACCTAATTAAGTCTGAATGTGGCAGAGTGAGTTAGTGTGTGGGTGTATATTGTCACATGTGTACTAGGGGCATCACTCAGTGCTACACTAATTAGCCAAGTTTTTGTGAGAGGTGACAAAACAAAGCTTTGGTATTTCTATCTCTGCTGCTGTTGTAATCCAAGTTAAGAGGAGTAAAACACGTTAAATAATTTAAAAGCAAACTTGCTTTAATTGTGAACCACATTCTTCTCATAAAGTCCCTGTGGCGTTTGGCAAATGAAATGAGTCGATCTGTGGCATTCTAGGTATAAATAGCACGTATCAGTTTTGCTCTTGCTTATTCCAATAAAATCCCATTTGAGTTAACAGAATGAAGTATTCAGGAGCAAAGTAGAATTTGGCCTGCTTCATACGACAGTGGGCTGGAAAACCTGTTTCCATCATTTCTTTCTCTTCTTCTGTTTCCTTTTTTGTTTCTGTAAATTAAGACATAGCTTTTTTAAAAAGGAATTTATTTAAATTCCCCAAATCCTTCTTTATAAATATACAGCACTTTTAGATGAGTGGCTTCTTAAAATACTAGAGTGGTGTTTTTCAAACCACTTCATAATAATCCAGATTTGATCAGTGTTTTAATTAAAAACCTTTTTTTATGACAATCTTAGCTTAACCATAAAATTCACTTAAGCTGGAAGCACTTATGCCCTGCTTTACAAATATACAGTTAAGCAAACATTAAAAGTTAAGCGCATACTAAGTGAATTTCTGAATTAGGGCAACAGATACTTCTCAGCAATAAGAGTGGTGGTACATGCTTTCATATAGCTTTCATATATTCGGTGGTGCCGAATAATTGAAAAATGAGCTATTTAACTTTGAAAAATGCATTATCCAAACATCAGTTGCTACATTAAAATAAGTACTGTGAGTTTACCGGAAACAATAGATTCGACATGTTAGTTCAAATCAATTATGTTTATGTCTTATCTTTTGCCTCTTGTAATATTTAATTACTGGAGATGAGCAGGGAGATCTTCAGAAGAAGGAAAATTGGGCAAAATTGTTAATGAAATAAATGCTTCATGCACCTAAATAGGTGTAGGCACCATTTCATATTAGCGGGAAAAATTCCAACCTGCTCCCTGGAAACAATCAGTTTCTGACAAAAGCATATGACTTGATCACTTTTATCTACGTGTACATACCTTCAAATATTATTATTTGTCGTAAAGTTTCTAGATCCTTTGGATAGCCTACCAGCTGCAGTATTTTACTCTGTAGTATCTTGTCAGTAAAAACAAGTGTCAAACAACCTGAACAGAGAAATGAAAAGATAAAGTTGAAAATCTTATTCAAAGTTAAAAGTTGTGCCAAAGATCCACACACTCTCTACACAAATGGTTTTGCTACTTGTGTTTATAAAACAGATCAAGGCCTACATGTCAAGTTTAAATTTGAAGATTGCTGGCAGTTTATGTGTAAACACCAAAGTAACATTACTGTTGCTTTAAACATGGTTTTGTTTGCTTTAATATCATACAAATTTTACTCTTACATTAAATGTACTGTTGTGTGTGATGAAGCTAGAGGGTAATATCTCATTTGAGTGCAATTTTTGTCATTGTTCAAAACTATGGTAATGCATTTGATGATTCTTATCTGTACTTCAATGTATGTGGTTATCTTTCTTATTTTCATTCTCATACATATCTATAGCACGGTCTAGATCTGGAAGATTTGATTTGTTGTATACGTTCAAAGAATAGAAAAACTTATCTTGTGTTTTTATTATGTTTTTCTGCAATCTTCTTGTAGACCTTTAAATTGAAGCTGGCACATTTGTAAATATGATTTTCTTTCTTGGATCTTTTGAAAGTTGATTTTCTCTGTAGGTAAATTAACCTGCAATTCAAGCAGTGACTTTGGCAAAATCAACACAGTGGGGTATGGATACAAGAATTTTTCAGAGTTCTGAGTTAATAATTCCACTGTATTCCTATATATGGATTTATCATTCAGCTAATTGTATTTAATATACTTGACAAAGAGCAAGCTTTGCTTGCAAGAAATACAGAAAAATTCTGCCAGAGGATTCAATATTTAGGTGGGAACTGAATGAAGAGATACTCAACACATTCCTGATACGTGAATTTAATTGGTCACTTGCCTGTCTTTCAGTAGCAGCTTTTTACTCTGTTACAAAATTGGGTAGCGTAATTCCACAAAACCACTAAGGAACGTTTTCAGTTATAATTACTTTTTTTCTAAAGCACTCCCCTTTTTAAACCAATATTCTCTATTTGCCTTACTTGAATTTTAAAGTCATCAGAAGACTAGAGAGGTTTTTCTATACACACATACATAGTGATGTCTTCTGAGGCCTCAGAGTATGAAAAAAAAAAACCATAAAAATGTGCTTTCATTTTTCCCCCTTGCACACATGCAATGATTGTTACTGCACTGTGAGGACTGTGCATTTCATATTTGTTAAATGCTTCATGTTGGAATAGAGGTATAGGTTAGTGTATTTATCATACTTATTTTCCTTATTCTTGATGATCAACATTAATAAGCTGTTAGAAGTGTGTATATGAATTTTGGAAAGAAGAACAGGGGGAATTCTTTTGAAAGTGGAATAAACTTAACAGTGAGTGGAAAATGCTTTTGCGTTAGACTATGCATTAATTCTCTTGCTGCTTGTACCGTATTAGGGTATCCACATATTGGACTAAAGCCTGATGTAGCGCATTTCCCATGTGAAAATTATTTCTGTCCCTGCCATATTTTCACATGCATGCTGTTACTGTTGAACCGTGCTGTACATCTGAGGATGGTCATCTGGCTTTTGATCTAATTAAATTGCAAAGTTAAGAGACATATATTCTGTCAGGTGAGTTCAAGGCTTAAAGTAACACTTGAGCCCATACTCCCTAGTTCTGTCTACTACTTTAATGTTGGTTCTCCCTTTCATTTGACTGTGGAGCAGCCACCTCACTGTCCAGGTGTGCCAAGGATGGGGCTGGCTCACACCAAAATACTGCTTCTGTTGTCAGTCTGGCTACAGCTGGACCTACAGTTGTAAGACTTGAGCCCGAAAGACAATAAAGATGCAGCCTCAGAGTCCATAATATTTACAGGTCATGTTTCTGCTTGATGGCGGTAAAATTATGTAAAATGCTAAAGAAATAGAGATTTCTTGTAAAAATCCAGCGAGCGGACCCACTTGTTTCACTCTAATACTTTTATCCTCACTACAAGAATTGATTGGAAATCTTAAAATATTTTTTACCACATTTTTATAAAATTTTTGTCACTTTCTTTTCATCAGAAGATTTGTGCAGCCTGAACATTTTTCCAGCTCTATTTCTTTAATTCAATACTTAGTCCTTCAAGGGCAAATGACAGATATATTTATGCTCAAAATACTGTAGTGAGTGACCATGCTAAACACCTGCCAGCTTTTACAGTTCGGTCTTCAGCAAGTGCCCTTTGGAAACGCCACTCTCCCTAAAGCATGCACACGATCAGATAATTAAACCACTGGCAAGCTTCCAAATGCAGACATCACTAATTCCCTAACCCTCCTGCAGCCTCTGAATCCAGGCAGCAACTCGAAGCCCGGCAGTCCCGCTCCCGCCAGTTGCCAAAACCCCTCGTGCCCTGTTCAGCTGGCGGACGACGGCGCCCGCACCTTCCCGGCAGCTGCCGCCCGGGCCGAGCGCTGTTTCCGTGCGCTCCCTCCCAGGTGCGAGACCCTGATTGCCTGCCAGCTCGGGGATCGCTTTTCTTCAGCAGCAGTTTTGCTCGTCCTTCATCCCACCAGGCAGGACTTGGTGCCTGTCCATCCCCTGTCGGCAGTTTCCCAGAACCTGTCCGATCCCTCGGTAGCAGCTCTGGCTCATCCGCCCTCTGTGTTTCTTTTGCAGCTTATACCGTGTGTTTTAGGGTTCTTCATTTGTTTCAGGAGAGCATCTCACCCTTCGTTTGTGTTACCACAGTTGAAATATGAGGGGAAAAAAAAAACGTTTAAACGTTGTTGCTTGTATCTTGATAGACAGCTATAGGCTAGAGCCAGAGTTCTCCAACCAGGATGGAGAACAGAAGCTAACATTTCACTGTAATAACAGCAGTAGCAGCTATTGGTAGCGATTTCTTAGTTGTTGTTGTTTGTTTTTTTAATTGGGATGCTCAATACATGAAAGCACATTTTATAGATTAGTATACCATGGCCAGTGGAGCTTTTTTTCTGAAATAAAGATTTTATTACATAGCTGAGTCTTCCCTTCATTAGTAACTTGCAATTGCTATGTTAGCTTTTTCTTTATGCTCTCTGTATAAGGGATAATAATGTGTCTGATAACTGTAGTTTCAGAAAGTGGTGTCTGTCAGCTACAGGAAACGTACCCTGAAGCAAATACCCGGCAAATTCTGCCCGTAGATGCAAACTGGTCACCTAATAAGCCAAATTTGTCCTCTGAGTAACTTAAAAGAAGTTAGGAAATGCTGTCCCCAGTTCTGTCTGTTCCCAGTAGACACAGGGAAACATCAGTTTCATTACTGAACAAGGCAGTGGCCCTAAAACAAGAAAGACTGGCCATGAATAAAAGTGGTCGGGAAATTAGAAGGTTTTTAATCATTAGAGCAGTGGGGCTCTGGAGAAAGCCTTTGATCAGTACGTCGCAACAGAAAAAAGAACTGTTTTTACAGAAGAGCTCTGTAAGCTAATGGAAAGCATCACATGACATGCTGGCTGTAATATTAGAGGGACAAACCTGGTGCTCTCGAAGGCCCCTTGCAGTCCTGTACTGCTGTGTAATATTTGTATGCAGTAACAAAGAGAAACAAAATCAACAAGCCATGAGATTTAATGTGCGTGCATCCAGAGGGCTGTTATAAGTCTCAGGGATTAATAAGAATGTATGATAGTAAAACATGCATTACAAATATTGAAGCGTTATCACAGTTGTCTGCATTTTCTTAACTCTCGCTGAAGATGGTACTGAAAGAGGCCTGTACTCATTTACTGTTCACTTCACAAAATTTTCCTTTATCATGCAGTAGAGCTGTCATTTACAAAAGAGTCAAAGAAGGTTAGACACTAGAATCCAGTGCAAATTATGTTTAGAAATGGCAGCTTAAACTGTGAGATAGCAGGAAAATAATATTGCCCTGTGTGTGTGTGTGTGTGTGTGTGTGTGTGTGTGTGTGTGTGTGTTCTTATTGTTTTCTCTAGCTCTGAGGCTGAGCATTTTAGTCTGGACAGTTGAAGTTTGCTAAGTTAAAAGCAATTGAAAACAGAAAGACAGAAAGGAGAATTTTAGGCCATCCCATTACTATGAATTATTATCAGCGTCTTGGATAACATAAATTATATTTTTCTTTTGTTGGCACAGCTATTGATTAGGCCTGTCAAGCCCTCATGGCCTGGCAAGATATCTTTTTTTGTAATCATGTGGGCAAAAGCTAGAAATGTTGCTTAGAGAGTGCAATCCTCTACAATCATCTCCTCTCATTGTTATTTTTAGTGGGTTTTTTTAAGATGTACTGTATACAGTAGAACCTTATTAAAACCTCACTTAAGATCTCCAGATAATCACCCAGATGAAGCACCTTGGCAGGCTGCTTCTGAGAGATTCTCCACAAACCATTTTTAAACACAGCAATATATTGATTTCTAGGGAGGTGGGGGGCAAGTGGGAGGTTGCTAATCTGGGCACTTGGGTCAAAGCTGCTGTTCATATCCCCAATTCCTTATTTTAGTGGGAGTGGGCAGCAAGTGTAGGCATATCTCTGTCACTGATTAAAACTTGGTTGTTAGTTTTTGGTGCTGGCATTCTGAAAAACTGTGAATGTTGTGTCTTAAATGTTGAACAGATTTTTACTCTGATGAAATGGAATGGGAGACCAAAACTAACAGTAGTAGAAAGAAGTATTTCGAAGGTGGCAGTGAGAGGATATAGCTCTTTGTTTTCATTTTCAAATCTGAACCAAGGAATAAATATTGTAATACTTGCAAAGTTCTTATATTTTGGGGCTGAGTCTAAGCATATTGGGGTGAGATGGGCATATCTTCAGATTTCATATATATTTTATTCTTAAGGCTCATCAGGTTCTCAGGTGAAAATGGTGAGAGAGATGGGTTTTTGAACATTTTGGATTCCTGAGATTTTCTCTTTCCTCTTAGCCTAGTTTCAAGATGTGGAATGACAGGGGATGCTCCTAGCCTGGTTGTTTGAGGCTCTTCTGTACCGATGTAGTCCATATTTAGATCTAACAGCAGCCTTGGATACTTCAGCAGCAGGTGTTGTTAAATCATCTCTGATCCCTTCCTGAGGTGGATGGCATCACTCTTGAATGCTTCCCTATTTTCTTTCCTAAATAATCTCAGACAGTTGTGGTCAGTTGTTCATTTGGCACAAGGGAGGCCATGAATTTCTTCATGTTATGTGTTCAGAATTCATGGGAAACCTTTTGGAGATGGGTGGTCTGTGGTAACAACCACAGGATGCAGACAGAGCTCATCAACATATTGGTGAGTGGGAGAATTTGTGATATATTTGAATGTAATATTTTTGTTGCTTTTCTTCTTTAGAGTTCAAAATATTGTGGAGGTTGAGACTTAAAAAAGCCAGAGCTAGCTCATGTTCTAATGAAAGGAAAGTTAGCTCTGGCTGCTGGACATCTTTGTGCTCTGGTCAAGTTGCTCAAGTAGGTCAAGTATAGAGTTAAAAGCAAAACATGTATGATGTAGACAGGAGAGGAGTGTCAGACGTTTGGAGACGATTTTAGGCATGATTAAGGGCTACTCCAGCCCCTTTATCACATTCATGAAAGGCTTTTTTCCTCCTTTGCCAAGAAGTTCATAGTTAGGACTGCCTCTGATCTGTTATCTGTTCCTGGAGTTTCAGGGCCATTAGTAGTTAGATTGCCTTTGGTTGTCTGTGGTTCACTGGAATATTGCAGCATTTCCCTTCAGATCTGGACCCTACTGCTGTAATCCTGGTCACTGTGATTTGTAACTGAGATTATTACAACACATTGTGCAGAGGGTTTGGTACTTAGCAACCACAAAGAAGATAATCAGTCTTGCAGAATGCATCTCCTTTCTTGTGAGTGACGTTAGCCACAGGAGACACGTTGGACCTGTTGCTGGACACCTTCACTGGCTTCTCATTCATTTCCCTGTGCAGCTCAAACAGGTGCTGGCAGTTGACATAAAGCCCTATTTGGCTCTAATTGCACCTGGCTCCGCTCTGGAGCAGAAGACCTCACCTCCGCTGCTGGCTGCCTTAGGTGAGCGGAGGCAAGTTGTTTTGTCTTCTGCCCCATTTTCCCCACTAGGGAATGATGACGTCTTTCCAACTAAAGCTGGAAATTTGCAGAACTGTTAGGACATACAGGGTTTTCATCAGGTGTGATGCTGTCACACTAGCTGATCTAATGAAGGACTTTTCCTTGCCTTATAAATCTTACCTTGCATATACCCTTGGACCATGCAGCTACAGCAGCACTACTACTGTAATGATAATGCCCTCTTTCATAAAGCATTGAGATCTGATGATGAAAAGTGCTATACAAGAGCTGGGTATTAGTGTTATTCTCTCCCAAACTGCCTTGGCAGTCTTAATTGGGACCCTCAAAGTAAGAGCCCCCAAAGCAATTGTCTTGGAGCTACCAGCAGGAAATTTTGACCTGTGCTGGTTTTATTTGTCCAAGTTTCCCTGGGTCTGAGTTTGCCAATTATTCAAGGTATAGTGCAAGGCCCAAGTCTTTTCTTAATTTTTTGTATCAGGAGCATGATTGGAGTACATCAGTTTGCTTAGTAGCTTTTTACAGATGCACAAAGATACTGAGCTGAAACCCTGAGAGTTGCATACTGCAACAGTTAAATTATATTTATCAGTAACAGTCTTAGTTTAATTGGTATTGCTGTCCCATATGAGATTTGTATCCTTTCTGTCCTTACAACTGCTGCCTTAAAATACTGTATCCATAGCTCTCCTGCTGAGATTTTTTTGTATGCCTCCTTTATTCCTCTCCCCTGTTGATTTTCAAACTCTTTCAAGGATTAAATTTAAATCAAAGGGCCTGTCTTTGACTTTAATAAGCTTTTAATAAAAGCTGAAAAAATGCCACCAATACCCCTACAAGAGCAGTTTTTATGAGGGTTTGCCTCCCTGCTCTAACCCCACAAGACCCCATTTTCTATGAGTATTGCTTCCTTACACACCTGGCCATAATTAAGTACTCCTTGTTTTTCTTTCAGTCTTAGCCTTGTTTTCCAAAACATAGTGTAATGTAGTATTGGGGGGAGCTTATAAAAGAATTAACTTCAAGTAAAGTAGAGACTCGCTGCATGGTAAATATGCCACCCAGTAAGAGACTTGTTTAAGGCAACTTCAGAAACATTGGCTGTTTTGAAGCCTTGGAAGTCTCCTTTACAGCGGGATCATTAATTTTCTTTTTCTTTTCTTTTTTTTTTTTTTTTTTTTTTTTTTTTCTATCATGTTCCTCGCCCTAATTTTATTTTAATGAAGACTTAGAAGTACGTGAGGATTTTCTCGAAAGTCCTATAAATGGGGCTGTATCAAGTTGAACAGCAGATTAAGCTGGTTAATAAGAACAGATCCCTCCAAATGGAAACACTTCAGTGGGGTTTGGAATGAAAAGGAAAATTTGAAAGGGAAAAGGCAGGGAATGCAATACGGACATCATGCGTCATCTCTCTCCCCTTTCAGGTAGAAGCTGGCACAGCGGCCTTTAGCAATCAGCCCTTGTGTGTTTGTGTGTTTTCCTTCCTTCCGTGTTGTTTCACAGTTATCTGTTAGTAACAGCAGTATTATTACACACAGATTAAAAGACAGGCAGCTTTTAGGCTCCCTGACAGTTGGCCAGAGCAGAGATTAGAGATAAAAGTTAATCCCGTGAGGTAATAGCAAAAAAAAAAAAGAGTACAAAGACATGAGATGAGCCGATAATGGTTTGTTTAGGTAAGAAGGCTTCGCTTTCCTTCGCGATCGGCTCTTGCTCGGTAGTGCGCTGAGCGACAGCTTCCCAAATCCTTTCGAAGGGTTATAACAGTTAGCAGTGGGCTGGGAGAGAGAGAGCGAGGGGAAAAGCATGGCAGCGAGCAGCGGCAGAACAGAATGAAACCATTCTAACCCTAAATGGAAGGTGCTGGGCCGCGGGGGAGAGGAGAGAGGTTTTCTTCCACAGCTGCAGAGCTGTTAGTCAGTTAACAGCAGAGTGGAGGGAGATTAAAACACTTTCCAGTCAGGGTTGCAAGTATCAGAGAGACTTGTGTTCGTGTTTCTTGTAAGGGAAAATAATTAAAAAATATGTATAACAACAGGAATGTGGCTGAGAGTGCTTAAAGTGTTAAAAGTCTGCTAGGTTAAAATTAAGTTACATTTCTCTGAGTTTCACTGATCCTGGCTGTTTCGTTATACCTATTGCCTGTTCGGGGCATAATGTTTTCATAGATTTTCTTGCATTCCGTATGTTTAGGAATGCTCTAAAATCTACATGGCATCGCAAATTCAAAATTCAGATTCCAATAAACCATCCCTTTATAGTCAAGTTGTGAGGGAATGTGGGGCAGAAGATTAGGAGCATGAAGCAAGTGAGTCTTTACTTCAGTACAGCCCTATCATTTTGCAGCTAACGCAGATAAATAAATATGTGTTTGAAATAGAAGCTATCTACCAACCACTGGCAGTTCAGCACTTCGCTGCAGTCTCAAAATTGAAGAAGTAGAAATTCATATCTTTGCTTTTTTAAACGGAGATTAAAATGAAAGCAGCAGCATTCAGATTCTTGAGTATAATAACGTTCCTGAAATGAACAATTAGCAAGCTAGAATTATTGAACTTGCCTTAAAGCTGACTATTGCTAACACTAGGCTTAGAAGTGAACTGTAATAGAAATACAGGTGTGCTGTATTAGGGCACCTGGCCAGCTGAATTGATGGAAGAAAAATTTTGCCCTCACATTTCCTACTTTGCACTTCTCTTTTGATGAGGGCAGGAAATTACCATGAACACCAAAAAACACAATTATAAATAGAAGAACTCCAGAGTGAGTGACCATAAAAATGTATTTCATCAGGTACAATTTGTTCTAATCTCTGAATTTCTTTGGTTCCCATAAGAATTCATTTCAAGGAGTCAGAAGTCAGTAAATCAAGCTGACTTTTTTCTATCAAGTGCTGAATAGCTAGATAGTAATTAATATCTCACTTGGAATATTAATGGAAGTTATTTGTGTGGTCACAATAAATAGGTCTGGTTGGACACCAACCAGTCAAAATTTCTCCTACTGTACTTAGAAATAAAGCCATTATTTTTTGAGATAGTTTAAAGTATCATAACACAATACTTGGGTCGTTCACTGGAGCGTTTCCCTTTCTTTTGGAGTCTGTGGATTGTGAGACAAACTGAGCTAATAACATTTCTAGATTAGTGTTCAAATTCATGAAATCTGGATGGTTCATACTCATCTTTCAAGAGACCTCCTCTGAAGTCTGAGACAAAAATATTAGTTAGCAATCAGTAAGTACTGGTTAAGTCCTCTTTCTCCAGTTATACTTAGCTGAAGTGTTTGTAAGAAGCCATGTATTTGTGTAATGAAACACTGCTCCACTAACGATGACTTTGCTTGAGATCCACCATCTTTCAAGAAGCATCAAGAAGCAACTGTACAGACTGGGGAGCATTATGCACTAGGGAACAGTAAACTGTCATCTTCTGATGTCTCTGTGTCAAGCCATACTGATTGAGAAACATAATTTAAGATCCTAGCACTGTTAAAATAACAGAGGGCATAAATTCACATAAAGCAGTACATCTGCCTATAGAACATCTGGGAGTGTCTTGTGTGGTGAGCAGACCTTCAAGTATCTGTAAGATACTGTATTTGTGAATAAAACTGGTGGTAGGTGGAAATTTTCGCTAGCAAAATTTCCCCCCAAAAAGGGAATTTTTTCATAACAGCATTTTCAAAGATAGATTTTTTTCTTTGCTGCAAGTCTTTTTCAAATATGATGCAATATTGCATCCTTTTCTGTTTGAACTCTTGTAAACTTGCCAAGGTGTGTAATGTCCTGTTTTTTTTTTTTTTTTTTTTTTTTGGTCATAGAAATTCCAGCCTCATTTTCTCCTTTTCATGCTCAACTGAGCAGGAGAAAGAAGTCAGAGTCCAGAGAATGTCCTTTTCTGAAGGGGCTCAGCTGAGTTGCTCTTCTTTACGTAATTTTGAAGCTTCTTGCTTCAGGCTCAGTTAGATTAGTAGAAAGTCAGGTTATGAAGTTGTAAGAAACTGTGGTAACAAAATATAGCCTCAATTTTTTTTCTTTAGAACAATTAGACAAGAGAAGGAAACAGAAGGAGAAATACCAGCCTCTCCACTTGCCAAAAGAATTGTCACATTCCTCTCTTCTATTCAGAGGTAATTCACATTTTTGGATAACAACTTGCCATAGCTTTAATAAACAGTGCTAATATGATTTGTTTCTAATGGAATCTCATAGTGCGCGTAGCATGCAGATAATTGGTTTAGGAGTGAATTGATGGGAGGGTTTTTCTCCAGACTCTCTTTTCTGTCATTTGCTGCTACTATGTGTCTGTCGTTCAGGGCCCAACTCAATCAAGAGTCTATTACTAATAGCTGAACAATGTGGTGCCCACAGATCTTTTATGATGCAAAAGTAGGCAGTTGCATTGTGCGTGTTTCAAAAGGCGTGACATAAAAAAAAGAATAAAAGAAGGAACTTTTCTTTAAATACAGGCTTTTAGATGGGAAAGTGAATCCTTGGAAACAGTTTTTGGCTATAGATTTCTTATTTAATATCTTCAACATTTTCATTTTTTACTGAGAGTCAAAGAAATGGTGTGAAATTGGGCCGTCTCTCCATTTGGTATGTCAGGGCTGCAGTTTGCTTTATAGATGCAGGATTCCAAATATTTCTCTGTGCTCTGCACTTTCCTTGCAGTCATTAGCTGTTCTCCTTTACCAGTGCATCTCAGTGCTTCACATATACCAAACATTTCCCAAACTGAAGAATGAGGAATAAGATAATTTAAGTGCACTGCATCACAATTTGGTACCATCAGATTCAACTTTGTGTATACGTATCAGAGGTTGGTATCAGAAGCCTTATCAGTCTTCATTAAAGGAAATACAGATGATCTAAAACCTGTGTGGATTTTTTTTAAAAAGCAAACCAAACCATTTTTTGGAAAGTCTTACTCAGATGAATGATTTTTCTCTTGGCTTGCTGGGCTTATTCTCTTTAGGACCCAGGGTGCTATTTACATGAATAGTGTATTTCATGTTCTTTTGAAGTGAGACATAATGGAAAGAAACTTCTGGTTTCCATTGTCAGAGTCAAAAAGACTTCATGGAATGATGAGTTGATATGACTCTCAGTTTTGATAATATTCATGTATTTGTACACTTTTTTGACTGTGATAATCTATAAATAGATTCCACAAAAGTAGTCTTTTTCAAAATACTTCCTCTGTGGCTGTTGATTTGCATGGCCAGGCATGCCAGAGAAATAGGTGGATTTTTGCATTTGGTCTGGGCCAAAACAATAAAATTTCAAGCTAGACAAAAATGAAACAGAAAAAAAATATCCACAAGCTTTTATGTCAGGATCAAAATCTTTTACTTGAACTACTATTTCCTAACTTTAAAAACCTACCACATTAAATGACAATCAACTTTTGTGATCAGGGATCAAGTCGTGTTACATGTAATATGTCTAGCTTCACTGTGGTACCATCAGAGGTCCTCCTGATCAACCTGACAGCCATACCTTTCTCCCAATAATACCACTGTTTAAGTAAAGGGCAGTGACTATGTGTTGCCCTTCACAGGACTGTGTGCTTGGAGGTGCAGTCTGATCACTGATAGAATATCTTCACACTGAATCAATAAAGCTTTTGTATGCTGTATGGTATAAAATTGTAAGGGAAAATTTTGTCTTTGGTCTCTGGTACCATTTTCTATAAGCAGGACAGTAGGAAACAAATGGGAAGAAAAATGACAGGAATGCCTTTATGCCACAAAGTGAATCTGCAGAAGAACTTCAGTCATTTTCCTTTCTTACTGTTTTCAGAAACAGAAACTTTTGTTTGGGATGGTCAATTTGATCAGATAAAATAATCTTTCACACACACACACAAAAAAAGCCTTTTAAGCAAAATCTCCATCAGTCATTCACAGGAAGATTAAGGGGACCTCAGTTCTATTTTTTTTTCAGTCTTTTCCAAACTCCTACGTGTCTGGATTATAGGTGGGGTCAGATTGGGAAGTGTTAAAAATCAGAAGAGAACAATTTTTAGTATGTTCAACATTTAGTCAAAATAAGAAGAACCGTTCAAAAGTCAGTTCTAGTAAATGAACTTTCATGATAGTTTAAGAGACCCAGGTGATTCAGGAAGTCTCGATACTGTCTACAATTTTAAATAATTATGTGAACTTTCAAAGTTTTAAAGGTTATTCCCTTCACTAACAGTGCAGTATGTTCACAGTGACTGGTAACGCAGAGAGTGTGCAGTTTTTACTCTGTTGACTCTTGGCTACTGTTTTGTTCGCATTTTTGATAGCAAATGGATTTAAGTTGCAGCAGGAAAGGGTATGCATAGGCGGGTGGGTGCGTGCATGCATGTGTGTGTGTGCATGTGTATGTGAGAGAGAGAGAGAGCAGGAGAGAAAGAAATGTGCCTGTATGAAATGTACCAGTGAGCAAAGCGAGGATACTGAATGGCAACATTTAGGCATTGACTGTGACATTGTATTAACCTTTTTAATGGATGTATGTAATAAAGTGACATGTAAATGGAGCACAAGGGGAGATATGACACTATATCTGGAAAAGGATAAAACAGTCAGTGAATACTGGGCTATTATAGCAGTTTGCAAACCTTGGATAAACTCAGTCAGCGGTTGTATAATTGGTTATTCAATCCCGACCCTTGTTCACAGCTCAAAGCCAGGAACACTGAGACCTGTTGCCAATTTGAGTGAATGCAGTGACTGTACTCGGCCGGGGCCTAACACTGGAGCCAGGCCTTTTCCTGTGGGCTGGTTTCCACCATGTCTGGGACTGGCGCAGTGACAGTAGCCCTTTTGTTGTGAAAGGCTGGCTGGTACTCCCCTCCTTTGCAAAATGTCTAACAGCTACACAAATATAAGAAAATAGGAAAAGGGACTTACTGTAGCTTTTCTCTTACTGAGTTAAATGTAGAGGCTTTGAAAGGGGGGCAAAGTCCAAGCAATAAGGAAAACTAAAGCATACTGTGAAAAGTTAGGGCTAGATAAGGAAAGCCTCGTGTTCTTCCAATGTACGATACAAACTGTCTGGAGAAAAATATATAATACAAAAAATAAAGTGTGTATCCAGAGTAATCTTCTCTGCTCGATTTCAAAATACTCACTTCTCCATGTGGAACTGACTCCCAACATGTGCCCAGTAGCCTGGGATGCATATTCTAGAGAAATGATTCCTGTGAGCCCACCACGATGGCCACATACACAAGCACCAGAACTTCTGGGTGAAACCACTCGGTAAAAAGATTTAATATGTGGGTGTCATCAGCAGGGGGTTGTTTGAGAACCGCTGGTATGGAGGTTGTCCCTCACATAATGGGCAACATTGTATTGGCCAGCTGGAGATATACAGACAGTATGTTAGAAGTACCCCAATTCCCTCCACTCTCATCCTTCCACACACAACTTTCCAGTAAAAGCAGGGAGATATTTATGGAATGTCCTGACTCAGAGGCCAGCTGTTTCGCTTCTAGTAAAATGCTAGTTAGAAATAAATCAGAAGAAGGTTTGATTTTGGTTGATGAAATAATGACTATTCAGTAATAAATATAGAAGATGAGCCTGGATGAGCTAATGGTCCCTTCTGGATTCAAACTTTTTGTGAATGGATCTGCAGTGCTATGAATCTAGGGTTTTTCTTTTCCCTTCCTTTTTCTTCTGCTTTTCTGTAGCTTTCAGTAGTTGAATCTTGCTGTTCATAAGCGTTCTAGTTTCTAAGTGTGCCTAGGATGCACTATTATTTTTGTCATATCATCAAACTATATCACCTCAGAAAGAAAGGAGTTATTGACACAACAGATTATGCACAAACTTTTTAAATTATGAAATAAGATTGAGGTAACGGTTAAAAATTATATGCCCCTAGATCACAAAGAGATGGGCTTGGGGCTAATCTCTTTGCCATTCTGATTTACTCTAGTTCAGAGAAAATAATACAGAGTGCCCGATTTAATGAAAGGCTGCAATTCAATCAGGAGGTTCTGCTGAGGTCATATAATATAAATGGTTGCAGCACCTCCTGACTGAGTTACAGCCTTGATAATTCAGTACTTTGTTGTTATTTATGAGGGTAACTTTTCAAAGCAATCTGCATATCTCCCGCTAAAACCTGCTTTGAAAATTTTATACCATGATGTCATTGAAAAAGAATTTTTTTTTCTTTTGGTAGGGAAAAAAAACCCAACAAAATGAGAGGGGAAAGGAATGCATTGTTTTAGAATAGAAAATTAATCACTTGGAAAAGGACTGGTTATTGTGAAGCAAATGCAGAAAGAGTATTGAACTTGCGATACATGAGAAAAACTACAGAAACTCCTGCAGAGGCTTTTAATGGAAAATACACCACGCCATCTCATTATAAATACAGCCTTGGCAGCAAAGAGTTATAACAGTGGAGAGAAGGTAGCATTATGGAAACATACATATTTTTAATAATCATAGTTAATGTAGCTCAGCCTTAATCAAAGTATTGTATGGGTAAGCAGGAATACATTATAGCAGAGTCTCCTGTAGTTTGGGTGTTTTGGGTGTTTCTCTGAGGAAGGGCATAGTATTATATATCTTGCTGGTGAAACTAGGATGGTTTAGTGGTCAGAACTGCACTGAGTCCACTGAAGCCTGTCCCTATTGACATTAGAAAATCCATTCAACATACACCTCATCTTCTCAATCCCCTAAATATTATCTGTGTTTTACATTACAATGCAATATTGTATGCAGGGATAATGCACTGATGTCTCCCTTAGGTCAATGTTTCCAATTTAGTGAATTGTAGGTGTCCAACTAGAGAGCCTACAGAGGGTGTAGAAAAATGAACGCTTGAGATGCCTCATTAATTTAATGTAGCTAAGAGACTAGTGGACTTAAAGGATTTTGTAGTAGCCCCACAGAGAGAAGCCCAAATGTAGTTTAAATAGGGTAATGGAAACTTTCTATTCCTTTATTTTCTCCAAGCTAGAAATGTTCAAAGTCACTGGTAGTAGCTCATTTTATATGTTTTAAACTTACAAAAAATGGAAGCATGTATGGAACATACATACATGGAAACAAGTGCTTCAATTAAACTCAGATCAAGGCTTTTCAGAAGCCTTTTTTTTTTTTTCATGGTGCTGTAGCAATACACACCTATGGTGCTCCTTTTTTTCCCCCCCTTGAGATGAATGGGAGAGGGAAGAGGGGAAAAAAGTGTAACATGCTGTGTCTACCAGGTAACTCACAGATTACAGCTTAGCTACATTCCCCCAACGCTGAAGTCTCGGAAGGCAAAATAATTTTATTCTATCAAACATTTAAATTTGAAAATCATTCACAACATTTTCCCAACATTAACCATCCTTCACAAGATTCTCCAAAAACTGCAGAATTCGTGATGCCAGATTTAGAACCCACTGAGAGGTTCCATCTAGATACAGTCGGAATTTGAAAGTTTAGAGGCCAAATTTAATTAAGATCTGGAATGAGTTTGATTTTGGGGTTACGTTTCTCTATTTCTTTTCTCTACCCAAGTTAGAATGAGATCAAGAATTTCTTTCAAATGAGAATATTTATGTGAAAAAATATCCTAGTTGCTTGAGAATGTTATTCCACCTCTTCTATGAAAAAGTTATTCTACATTTTCCTTAATCCTGTAGCCATACAATAAATAACATTCTGACAGTTCCCTTGTATGCTGAGTGAAAGCTGATAGTGCCATTTTTAACATGTTTCCATTCTACTCTCTGCCCTCCCATCATAGCAAGGATAGGCGTAACATATTCTGTATTATGCCCTAGAATGTGACCTTTACATTTTTAATTAGACTTCCTTCTCTGTGTTCTTGATTCAACCAGTGCTGAAATAAGTGAAAAGATGCTCTCTTTGATGCTAACAAGAATCAGATAGGACTCTCCAGCTCCATCATCTGCTGTAAACAGGGCTCAAGAAATTCAAGACTAAATGGGAAAGTTTCCCAAAGACATAAGATGCTCTGAGAAAGACTTGGAAGGTTAGCCTCCATTTTACACGAAGTGTCTATTAAGGCACTTCCATTTCTTTAGCAAGGGAGCGGAAACTGTGTAAATTGGTGGTGTAGTGCTTAATGGCTCTGTTCATATAACCAGGAGACTCCAAGTTTAGTTCGGTGGTTAGAACATAGGAGAGAAGGGAGGCCAGCACAGAATAATTCTTTCTTTCTTTTCTGTTCTTCTCTGTAACCATTATATTTTACGTGGCATTTGACCATGTCTATTTGTCATTCATGTGGCTTATTCCCTTCCCCCGCTCTCCTGAGTACATTGGAAAATGCTGCTGAAGAAGGAAGGGGGGAGATGGGAGGGCACGACTGTGTGGTTTTTGCCAATTGCAACTCTTAAGACTTTGCTGAGAGCTGCAGTCGTCAGTGTGGTTATGTGATACAGAAATTTATTCCATCAGCTTTCAAGGTATAGAGTGCTTTCATTTATGCCATAGCATCCCCCCAGGATTAAGTCATTTGTTGCCCTGGCATTCTCTTAAAGCCAGCTCACAAAAGCGAACTTTCTGAACAATGAGCCTGTTATCCTATTCAGCCTTTTCTGATCTATTAAATTCCCTGTTACACCATTCTACAATTACTCCACACACCACCTTCCCAGACCCCCTGTTCTCAAGCAATCTGGGAATTTGCCCTTGTTCTTTGCCTCACTCCACGGGAGCCCCATATCCCTCTGTTTCCCCACCCCACTTTTGATACTGACTCTGTGTCCTTTTCTGTGCTTGGGGTACTCATATATTTGGTATTCCTCTCCTTCAAACACACATACCACACAAACCTTTTAAGATGTTTGTGTAGAGACTTATCTATTCTTTATTCAGAGAGGTGGGTTAAAAAAAAAAAAAAAAAAGTATTTCAATCTGAGGCCTATTTTTATGTCAAGGTCAAAAAAGAAAAGCAGAATTGTTTGTGATTCTTCTTCCAAACATGTCTCACTAGATACTAAATAAATTTGTATGTAAACTACATACTGCTGAACGCTGTGTCTGCAAGAAAGGTGTGTGCTGTACATGAAGAGTTAATGTTAGCCATGAAATCAAATCACACAAAAAAGTATGATTTGTTACGATACCAGTTTGATAATGATATCATTCAGACAAAGTTCATAAACATATTTCAGGTGTGTGGATGTTAATATTGAGATACAGTTGCTTGTAAATGTGAATTTTTCTTTTCAAAGCAACTCTAACCGTTCTCAGACTAAAGAAATTTCAGTGCAAACCAAATTAAAAACTTAGCTAAGTTTGTTAGAGACTTGGAGTTAGCTTGAACCCAAACTCAGAGTTACTCTGTGTAGATAAAGACACAAGAAGATATCCCCAGCAATTCCAGCAGTAAAACTGCAATTTTTCACAGATCTACTTTTTCATCCATCATGCTCCTCACTTATGTATCAGATCTTTTTTTGAAGTAGCTATGCCAGTACTTGTAGAAAAAAAACACTCACTTCTGTTGTTGATTGAGGATCATTTTTAGGTACTTTTCCTGAATGCAGGTCCAGCTCCTCTTAAGGATTTGTCTCACTAATTTTCTGGCAACCCATTATGGTTTCTGTGTCCTATTCCTTTAGTCAGTTGTAGCTTAGTCAGTGTTTGAGGTTATAGTCACAGGGAGGAGTCTACTTTCTGGATAGGTAGATGTGGTCCCATTGTGGGCTTTTAACATGAAGACAGAGTTTTGGGAGAGAGTAGAGATTAGAACTTCATATTTATCAAGAACGTTGCTGTTGACCTGGATGATTTGCTGCCTTCTGTACCAGTCAGAGCTTTTCAGAAGCTGCCTTGTTCTTTTTGTAGCCATGGAAGGTAGGAATAATCAAGACAAGAGATCAAAGATACAAAGATCACTAGGACCAGATTTCTGTGTGATAAAACAAGGTGCAGCTTCTGTTCATTTACAGCAGAATTGAAATGTTGCTTGCCACCACACCTGAGAAATGAAGAATGAATAGGATGCTAAATTGCAGATGCTGCAGAGAAAGTAGTCCCTTCCAAGTGGCGCTTTGTTCATCTGAACTTCATCCTACTTCAGTTGTTTCACTAATCTCTTGGGGCTATACAAGAGAATGTTTTGGAAGTGCAGAAGTTGTTGAGTGTGTTTATCAGAAAGGTCTCATTGCAGTCATCCCAAACATTACTTGGGAGCATGTATTCTGGGAAATCTGGGAGAACGAATACACCTACTCCTCCCTCGTTCTATGTTGGAACATACCAGCTCCCAGAATGAGAAAGGACAAGTTTACTGGACAAAGTGGGAGACAGTTAACTGTCAGTGGTAGTTGATCAGACTGGTAGCACACAGGTGAGAGGAGCATTTCTCCTTTTAAAGTAACTTCCCTTCCTCAGAGAAAATACTGACATTCTCCATATTTCTGAGGGACTGTGTTCATTTTACCAGGTCAAAAGAGTTTAATGCTTCTTGATTGTCATCATTGTGTCCAGAGCTACTTTTACGGTGAAGTACCTTAATTCTCGGGAAGAAGTTGTTCTGTTTATGCTCTTACTGGTCTTTGGTGATTCATGAAGCCATCTTGAATGCAGATGATCTTTCTTGTGGAATTGGGTAACTATTTGTGGAGGAAGTTGTAATATCCTGAGGTGAATGGAGGTAGTCCAAGTTCCCTAAAATAGTCTGGAAAAGCTGTGCTGAGGGCATGAGTAAAATTCCTTTCTGGCAAAAAGGAAATAAGATTTTGTCCCTTTCAAGCAGCAGCAATGACTTGAAGGCAATGGCTTGTCTGAATCTAAATCCTGTTGTCTCTTCTGACAGCAGAAGTTTAGTGTTACTGTTCTTTGGCTCTTCTCTCCCATGTTTGCCTAGACTGCTCCAGTTATCTGTCGGAGGGCTGGGTAGTGGGGGAGGTCAATGGTTGTATTCATTTTCGATAGTCAGGGAGTGGCTGGAGAGTTGCACTGACTGTCCTGCTCCTTCAGTGCATTGTGTAATATAGGTACATTTTGGATTTTGACAAATGAGTCCCTTTTCTTAGTCTTGTTCTTTCCCTTTTCTTTGTGTTGTTTTCTTTGTCTTTTCTTTCCTTTGACTTTTCTTGTTTTTCCTTCCAACTTTCCCTTGTCTAGAACTATTATATTAAGGAACTTTACGTAATAGACTTCCTCTGATTTCTCTTCATTTATTTGGGGATAGCTTGTCAGAGCTGTTACATAGCTGAACCACTTGTGATCTTGATTTTATTCCTCAACTCAGGAAGAAAAATGCTAGATCAAAAGGAAACCCAGTGTATTTCCTTTCCCTATTTACGCTGAAAATAACAGAGTCCAAAAAATCCATGAATGGAGACAAGTGAGAACAAACAGAACAAGTTGTCAAGGCAGATGGAATGCTGTACTTTGGTGGAGAAGCCTGTGTGCAAATCTTGGAAGATTATTTTAAGCAAATTGAAAAATGACATTAGCTTTAATAATTTCTACTTAATTTGACATAATGATTCCATGCAAATATCATTTACCTCCCAACTAGCATTCTGATTTACTGTGAAACTACCTGCACTTCAGAAGCTCTGATTTATAGTGTGCATCTTTTTCTTTATTTATTTATTATTGTTCTTGTCTTTCTGGCATCTGGCAATCGACGATTGAGATTTTGTTTTCACATATGTTGTGCAAGAGGAGTTCAGGATGTGTAGCTGTTTAGCATCAGGCGTATGTGCTTTAATTCTCACTTCCAGTGGTAAAACAGTCTGTCATATTTTTAAAGAGAATAGAAATCTAAGCATACTATATGTTTTCTTCATTGTTTTGGGGGGATATCCTTTTTAGTTTTCTGTTCTCATTTTTTAAAATCTTTTCTGTTTTTTTAATTAAAACCCCAAATGAATATTTTAAAGTTCTTTTGATGTTATCACTAGGCTCAAATTTTAATAGTACATGTTTAATCTAAGAAGGACACAGTCAATTTAATGAGTATAGCCCTTTTGCTATACAGTTATGTCAACTTGTAATTTAAATAAATGGGTCCAGATGATCAAAAGATGGGTACACTATTACCCTCAGTTTGACTGATAAGTTATGACTGTAAACGAACTCGTTACATGCTATGTCAATATTTTGATGTTTTTTAGTATTATATTTTCAACTTTCCAGCATATTTGTGCTTCCAGGTGACTTACTTGCTCATTCACTGATTTTCTTTGGACATGGAATTACTCGATTTGCCTACGTGTTTACATGGTTTGTCAGTTCTGTGGCAGTGCAGGATTTGTCTTTGATGAAACTTATCTGTTATATACAATTTACTAATTGATTAACCTCAGCTAGTAAATACCTGTATGTGAACACATGTATTCATCACTAGGCTCAGAACATCCTTGGCATATTTTTTTTTCCTAGTGGTAAAAAGTCTGATAGCATCATTTAAGATCCTCTTTGGTATAAATAATACTACTTTTAAATAGGTGCAATTGACTTTCATCCAAGGGAAAATTAACTTTTCTTCCATCCGCCATCATTCTCTGAAGAGAATGGTAACATGGGTGGGTGAAATGTTAAGAATGGTAAGGAAAAATTATGTTAACTTTAGAAGAGAGAATGTCTTATTTATTGCCTAACCTTGTAATTACCCTGCAAAAACAAATCCTGCAGGGGCAGGGGAAAACTAAAATAAAAAAGAAGCGTGCGTTCTCTCCGACTTGCGCTTCCCTTACTCCCTCTGTCCCTCCTCGCAGTTTAACTAATGGTCGTATCTCGATGCCCCTCTCCCCACCTACACTCGCCTGACATCATAAATTATCCACATCTAAATGGGCAACATTCATTAGCTGTGCACTTTACGGAAAGAGCTAGCTCAGGAGCTAAGCTCTCGCCTATTTTTATTAAAAGTTAAAAAGCTGCTGGCTGTCACGGAAACGGGGGGCTGGGGGAGGCACAATGGAGGACAGTGCCGCAGAGCTAATAAATAAAAATAATAACTATTACCATTGGTTGAGTGACCCGGGGAGAAGAGCACTACCGAGCCATTTGTTGTTCCCTTTCACTTGTCAACAGCAGTGGCTTAAAAGCCTTAGCCATTGTTCGGGGCCTAATAGCACCTGTTGGGAAGATAGGAAGACAGCTGTCAAAAAAAAAAAAAGAAAAAAGAAAGAAAAGAAAAAAAAAGGGGGGGGGGGGAAAGAGGATGGGGGAGGAGAGTGGAAACCACTGATTAGTTCAGTAACCTGTACTTTGGTGCAGCTGCACTTGGACATCTCATGACTCGAATTCCGAGGTGTGGTCTCTCTCCTCCGTGGTTCTCCATCCTCTGTTCCCCAGAGAAGAAGGCTCTTCTTCCCCGAGCTCCCGGGAGGAGCGCACCCTGAACCTGAGCCAAAAGCTGCCAGGAACGCCAAGCAAAAGGACCTGATGAACGTGTGCCAGGCTCTGAGATTAGTGATAGCTAACAAAAACGAAAAGAAAAAAACCCAAAACAACAACAACAGTAAAAACCTCAAGCTAAGCCTCAGCAGAAGTTGTGGCTTTTTGAAAAGATTACGTGTTTTACCTTTTTTGTTCTTTTTCTTTTTTAGTTTCTCTCTTAAGTTGACAATTACAGCTGTTCTTTCCTCTTCCGCAGCGTAAAGGTGATGTGTAAGAAAGGCTTAGAAGTAATGCGCTCCAAGTATCAACCACCCCTTTTACAGCTTGTAATCTAGGGGCCAAAGTTGCATATTTTTTGGTAGTATGAGACAGTAGCTGTGGCAGGGGCTGACGCATGTGCTATTTAGAAGGTTGTCTCCTTCACTTCATCACACACAATCCTTGCTTTTGTGATTTTTGGGAAAACTAAGAGATCTCTCTCTCTCTCTCTCTCTTTTTTTTTTAAAAGTTGTTTTGAGATTTTCGGGTAAAAATGCTACAGTAACAGTGTGCAAAGCATTATGTTGTTGCTGTTGAATTGCAGTATTTTAAGTGCAGTGATTTAGGTTTGAGAAAGATTTCCCTGAAATTCTAGACAAAAACTGATTCTAGATACATATCTTAGAGTTATTTAGATGATACACTTTTTAGTGATTTTGGAATGCTTTTTTTTTTTTTTTTTTTTTTTTTTTTTTTTTTTTTGAGAGAGAACTTTATTTACTTAAAAACAGGAGTTTGGCACAAGAGATCATTTCTACCTAGGGATAAACTCTGGAATCTCACTAGAATATCTTTAATATTCAGTGTTAATACCCATAAAAAGTTAGTGTATAGCTGTCTTGTTAAATGCTTTTTTAAGCCCTCTTGTTTTCTAAGGAAAAATTAGCAGACCAAAAACATTGCTCTCTGCTAATATTAACAAGCTATTATAGCCCTTTAATTAGAAACTGGGTATGTTGATAGCAGTAATATAAAAATCTGTTTTAGAGGAATATGTGTTTCAGTGGAATATCTTTGTCTAACAGAGACAGAAAAATAAAACTGAAGTGAAATTTAATGGTATTTAATTCCAGATGTCTCTGTTTATATGTTGTTACTCTTGAAATAGTTTCTGGAAATATTAAAACATCTTTGTGGTTTCAGAGTTCCAGTGATGCTCAGGCTTGGTATAGTGCCTCCTTCTGTCAACTGAAGACAGTTTTTTTGCTGGGTGGACCACTCTTGAGAAAATCAATTCCTTCTTTCATGTAGTGATGTCTGGTTCTAAAGGGGTATAAAAAAGTTGAAGGACACATATTAAGGCAAAGTTCTCTTTTTTCATCCATAGGAGATTTTTTTTTATTTTCCCATTGCCCTTCTTTTCCAAAGATTACTACTTATGTAATTGTAACATCAATGAAAAAGGAAAAGGTTGCTGTTCAGTTACTTGAAAATGAATTATTCCATTTCATTTATTAATCTATTTTTTTGGATGTCAGGGAAGAGTATGGGGAATGTTTTTAAATTTAGTTTTAGTTTGTGGGGGTGTTTAAATTAATCTTGGATTAAAAATTTAGTAAGGTTAAATAACTTGCTTCCTTCTTGTCTGTTTATTTAAATGAAGATGAAGAAAATGATGGTAATGGGGAATTGGGATCATTCTAAAGATTGTGTATACTATACTGAAAAAGATGTTCCAGCAAAAGTTCTGCCAGCGAAATGCCGCTTTTGGCAGAATGTGTTCACGGTCAGCTCTTTCAGCCAGCTCCCTGGCCTGGATCTCCAAAGGCTGTTGGGAGCATAATTCCTTTCCAGAATGAGATTTATGCTCCTGAATGCCTTTGGGAGTCCAAAACATTGAGTCCCAACCAATTTCAGTGACAAAAGATATATTGTTCTGTGCACGGTATCCAGTACCGTTCGCAGTGCCTCGGTGTGCCCTTCTCTGGGGGGACCCACTTGCTCTGATGCAGAACTGGAAAGGCAGAGACTGAATGGATTCTCCACTCTGAGGACTGGCCGTGCCCTACTGTTGTATTTGCCAGGACAAGGATTTAGATGGAGGGTAGCCGAGCAGTGACTATAAACCCTACGGTCTTCCAGTCTATTTTCAGAAGAGTTAAACTGGGAGGAATGGTGCTTTTGTGACTCTCCTGTGAGTAATGCAGCCACATCTTCCTGCAAATCTGAGACAAGCAACAGCAGCTCCAGACTTGATGGAGAAGGCCAGGTTCTTAGAGGAGCGTGCGAAGCACACCACTGTCCAGCTGTGCAAGCACACAAATATGAATACCACCCTGACAATAGAGGAACAGGTGGCAATTATCAGATAGCAGCTTGCAACCCTGCATTGTTATTGCTTGGAGGGTAGTCGGCGCGCTCTTAGGAGCCTTGATGATGGGGTCTGCTGTCGCGAAGGTATGCAAGGTAATAAAGCATGCACTCTACAAGTTAGCGTGCTGGAAATCACAGAGGGGTTGAATGACCTGGGATTCCCTGTTTTCTGAGTGACAGTGGGAATGCATGCTTGTTCCCTGACTCAACACTGTTAATCAAGAGGTGTTTTTGTCGGTTCTGCAGGCCTCAGAAGGGCTTCACAGAAATGTTATTGACATAAACGTTGTCAATCCAAAAAAGTGCATGATAGACAGACTTTTAGAAATATTAACATTTTTTACACTCTGAAAACAAACTCTATCATGAAACTTTATATCAGTAAAGAGAATGGAAGCTGAGAAAATTTTGACTATTACCTGTGTACTTCAAAAATGAAGAGAGTCTGCTTGTGGGAGAGTGAAGGGCTAGTGGAAGGTATGTCATGACAAACCTGATTTCGTTGTGTTGTGTATGTCATATCCAGAGCTCCTGGAGTGAATGAGTGAAGCTACCATTTATTGAAATGAAACAGCCTGAAAAGTATACAATTAACAGTACAACTGCCAGTACGTTCAGGTGATGGAAACTATAAAAAATTCAGACAATAGCCTGACTGTTCCTGAGGGTGTAGTTCAGTGAGATGCTGGTTTTGGCTGCAAACCTAGCTTAAGGCGTCCCCATGCCCTCCCCCCTCTTACTTAGCCATGTGTTCTTGCCTTGCGCTGCAGTTTGCTGGCTCCTTGCTTGCATCCTAAGGAATAATTAGTTCAGCAACTAGTAGTATAGTGTATCTGAAGACTACTCAAACCTTTTCTTCCTAACAAATATATTTATATTTTTAGGAAATATTTTCTTGCAAAACTGGGTGTATGTAGTGGTGAGCAGTTGTAAAAATAGCTGCTTGTATATTTGTAGATTAAGTAAAATCATGGTTTTTGTGGCATTCACAGACTACTGATTTTGATTTAAAAGTCTTGAATATTTTTTTTATTGTGCTACAGAAACTTTTCGAGATTTGTGAATTATTTTTGTAGCACAAGAAGCAGTATTCTTATGCCAAGAATCACAATATAGATGTCTGATCATTCAAATACTGTATACTTCATCAATGCAACATGATGGTATTGCAAAACAGAACCAGCAACTTGCAAATAAGTCTCCTGTTATAAAGTGTACACAAAATTGTTCAAACATGTGCAACAAGAATACTATGGTGACCTGATCTTGTTGTGCACCATAGGTGACCATGGTCACCTCTGTACAGAGCAGTTGTTTTTGTGCTCTGAAATAAAATGCTATGGGAACTAACATGTGGCTGGGGTTGGGACTGGAGATTACAAGAACAGGAAGCCTGGTTATTCTTGCCAGAGAAGGGAGTTTTTAGTAGGTTTGGAAGCCACCTGTGGACATATGTAGCCCAGCTGTTTTCTGCACAGTGGTCATGATGGAGTGGTGTCATAAGTCCTACTATGGTGTGTTGGCCAAGGCATCATAGCTTCATCACATCTCATCAAAGCTTGACTATTTTGTTCAAATCTTTGGGCAGAGATTGAATTTGTTTTAAGAAGACAAACAAACAAAAAAGCCACCAACATGCTACTTTATGGCAGGTCATAAAAGCCCCAGTTAGTCTTTCACCTAGCATCAAATTTTATTTACCACACCTGCGTTTTTTTTTTACAGTCAGACTTTTTCCTGTTGTGACAACTATCTTACATTTGTACAATATTTACCTTTACAGAGGTGTGTCCTACTATCTTTCCAGAAGTCTAAAATGCCTTTAGGCCAATACAAACCTGAAGTAGTGTCTGGATTGCAAGAGAAAACTGCATGTTGTGTGATCTTTCGTTTCCAAACTTAAATAGATTCTGTGTTGTGCCTGCTCATGATTCATAGTGTCTTGCCTAGCTGCATGTAGTTCCTTAAAAGCATGATTCTGTTGATGGAGAAGCATATGTGTATGCAGATGCTGTATGTCTCTGTAACCTGCTGATACCAACCATTTCTTCGCAATGCTGCTTTATTTGCTTTGCTATGAAAATTGTATTATTATTTTGTATAAGTAAGACTTTTGTAATAAAAAGGGTGCGCAAAAAGAAAAATTTCTTGTGTCTGCATGTGCTGTCTGTTACTTTAAAGGAATCCTTCAGCTTGTTTCCTGATTTAAACCAGAAAAGGCTCATTGTGGTGCATGAACAGAGAGCAGCATCTCAGTGTGATGGCACTTTGCTAGGTGAGGGTTGTGGAAATGGTGGAACTGTGGCCAGCAGGTGTAAAGTATTTATGACTGTAGCAGAAGAAAAGGATGAATAATGGATGGATGATATTTGCCTGCCAGCTCTTTCATAATATAAAGGAAGGTGCTTGCCAGAAGTGGAGGGTATATCAGCCAATGTTAAAGTTTATTCGTGATCATTTGTGCCGACCAAATATTCCTTCCTCTAGGAATGACATGTGTTGGCAGGAAATGTCTGGTGGTCTGGCTAGGTATTGAGCAGCTCCTGGCTTCTCTCCACTCTGCTACACTTCATGTCATCATCCTTCTTGAGGCCAAACATCTCTTTCTTCTACTTTGTCCTAAGGAGCCTCTCTCTCTCTCTCTCTCTCTCTCTCTCTCTCTCTCATCCCAGGAAGAGAAGTGTTCACAGTAGTTACGGTGGAGGGAGCTCTGTGGAACAGAGCACCAAGCTCAGACCCAGCGCGAGCCAGCAGCTCCAGAACTCATATTACTGCTCTTTAGCTTGCAGTTGTCTTATCTCAGCCTCTTTCCCTTCTGTAGCAGTGGTCTTTTCTTTGTAACGTCAGAGCTTTGCTATCTCTTTCCCTCCTCAAATACTGTTCTTCTGGAAGTGCCTCGGCTGTGAACGCCCCCTGCCCGCCCCGCACCTTGTTGCAGCGTGATGGAATTACGTCCCTTTCTCTCGAAGCAAGCAGCCGTGTGAGACTGAAAGACCGGGGCCTTGCTTTTAGTAAATAATCAGCAGGAATAGAAATAAGTAATAGGAAGAGATTTGGCAGTGAAGACCATACTAAGCTTTTATAAGTGGATTTCCAGGACTCTGACCCGGCAGCATGGATTCAAAAGAGCTACTGGAGGTTGGGCCTGCAGGGAAGGTTGCGCTGTGGGGCTGCGTTTGGCAGACTGCCGTGGCAGGTTTGGGTACACACGTGCATCTGTGCTGCCGCTGCATCCAGAGTGGGGTTAAGTCACTCCCAAAGGGGAGGTACAATGCTCGAAAAAAATAATCCAGCTTTTAGAAGGTGGCTAAGTTGAATACAAGTCTACCAGACAGTGCTAAAAACGGTGATTCTAACTCCAGCTCTGTAGTGTAGGTCACTTCTGGAAGCAAACTGCTCCTTTCTTCATGTGAAACTTTCAGGCTTTTAAGCAAATTAGTCAATGAAGCCACATTTAAAGGTCAAATACAGAAATAGAGGGACTTGTTAGCATACAAAAAGTGGCTTGCTGTCAATTTACTTGGATCCTTTGCTTTTTAGTACTGTCAGAGCAACTCATCGTATGCAGATGTGTATGCACAGCATGTACAAATGCATGTGTGCATGCACATACACAAACGAGAGTAGTTAAGGGGACGGTTACTGTACCGGGAGTGTGCCGAAGGCCGGTGGCAGAATTCCTGGATGCTGGCTTCAGTCTTCAGGTCTCGTTGTTGCGGATGCAGGAGTGAATCTTGAGCGCTCTTGGCACCCGAGCGCCGGGAGGCGGGCGAGCGACTGGCAGCGCGGGGCGCTGAAGGGCTGCTGTGCTGCTGCAGCGACCTGGCACGGCTGGAAGGCCGTTCACCTGGGGTATTGCCATCCCCAGGAAGCATCAGCGAGCAACAGAGGCGGGGGTGAAACAAGAACAAAATGTGCACTACATATCTCTAGCAAGAGCTAATGACTGATAGCTGCGCTGAAAGGAAATGGCAAAAATCTTTTTTGCGGATTAGTGTGTATTTCTATTAATTCAAGCTGTCTGCTTTTTACCACCATTTGCGTAGTGCTTCCTATTCTCTCTCATCGCGGTCTTTCTCTTTGCTGCCCTGCACATGATCCTCTTTTAACACAGCATCATTGGAACTAAGATGTTTCACAAACATTAATGAATTGCTATTCACAAACAACTTGTTCACAACCGTTTTGCAGATGTGGTCGCACTGTGCTGTGGGTAGACTCGGAAGTGGTTTGCTGCATGTCATAGGACCTACGTTGCAAATAGGTGACGGAGAGTCTTCTTAGCCCAAGCGATTGAATCCTGGGTTCCCATGATAAAGGCATCAAGAGACTTTCTGAACACTCATGATACTTGGAACAGCAGAGCACACAGTGTGTAGCTTTTGGGAAATGGAAACGTAGATTATAACAATAGTTGTCCTGGTGTGTAGATTGTATCCAGGATTTGCCACAATACGACTCAGACATAGCAAAATAGTTCAGTAAAATCCAAGGGGAGAGTAAGTGTTAGGGTAGGGATTAAGAAGAGTAGTTCCTGTGTGCAGACCACCTTTCCAGTTTTAAGCTGTATGCTACATGTGCAAGCATTAGAAGTTTTATTGACTTTCAATGAATGCGGAGAATGAGTGCTTCACAAACAAGATGCAGGGTTTATTTCCTTTCTTAATTTGTGAGCATCATCTTCCCTGTGTAGTCTAAAAAAAACCAAAACAAGACTGCTTTGTTTCTGTATAATTCATGAAAGCTCTACAGTTGTAACCTTTTAAACAGTTATTTTTATTTAATATCTGTAAATTTCAAATCTTTTTTTAATGGAGCGCATAAATGATATAATAAGTGTTTGTTTCCAAGATATGGTGCATAATGTCTTTTACAAGCAGTACTGAAATGTGATAGGCTGAGTATATGTATGAATAGAGTATTTTATATAAGTACAAGATGTTAACATGGTATGTAATAGAATTAAACAAACTTTAATTTAATATAGATCCCTAGGTCTGTGTAGCTGTAGGGGTGGGGAATCTATTGTTTTTAAGAATTAAAGCTCTCTTAATATTAGGGGAAAGACAATAGTTTGCTGATTCTATGTCAGAATTCTGTGGAAGTGCCGTACGTAAAAATCGCAGCTTGAGTCAAGAGAGGTTTGAAATTAAGTTAGTACATCAATTAAATATGATTACGTGGGTTTTTTTTAAACCAAAAATCTATATAATATTATTTTAAATAGTTAACATACAGTATTTCAACAGGGGGAATGCTGATTAGATCACCACAATCTATTTCATGCCATCAGGATTGCAGAGGGGCTTATAATTGTGTTAAATTTTCATATTACTCATAGTCACACATTAATGAACAGATGCATTGTTACTATTGGGATTTTGCCATTTGGCCTTTCACATCTCTGATCATGATTTCCTACTGAGATCTTCACCAGTCGAGCAGAAACTCCGTCATTGATACATGGGCCATCCCTCGCCTTCGTTATTCCTCCCTCGTTTGTTGTAGCTCTTCCTGAATTACCAGCGGAGTCGGGTTGCAGGCAGCGCAATTTGTAACCCGAGTGGCGCGGCTGCAGACAGGGCCGCCGAGTCAATCAGATATTTATTGACCAGGCCGGGGTGGGGGAGAAAAGGGAGGGGAGGGGGGTTAAAAAAAAGAAAAGAAAAGAAAAAGGGAAAACCCTGCTGAATGAAGCCGTGTTCGGGTGAAGGGCAGGCGCTGCCCGCCCGTCGGAGCCGCGCCGGGGGCTGCACCGGGCCGCCAGCCGCTGCCGCGGCTGTAGCGCGGCGGGCAAGACGGAGCGCTTCTGCTCCGTTACGAGCGCACTGCAGCGAATATTTTGTCTAGCTGCGGGGGGAAAAAGCTTTGTCCTGGCCTTTGCTGACAACGGACTTGGAAGCATGGCGGTGTGCTCGCGGGGCCTGCCGCTTCGGGAGCCCGTTGTCAGCCCTCACGGAGCGCCCCGCGAAGGTTTCTTCGCTGCCGGGGCCTGGCAGGCAGCCGTCTCCGCGCCGCCCGCCTGGGCGCTCGCCTGTTTACATGCTCCTCGCAGATTTTTGAAAAGCACACAGGGAAAAAAAAAAAAAAAAAAGAAAGAAAACAGCAGTGTTTATTTGACCTATTCAGATATGTTTTTTAAAAAAGGTTTCCTTCGGGAGTGTTTACAGGGCCTGTGCAAACTTTGGAAGTGTTAGAGACAGCGGCTAGAGCAGGGTGGAAACTTCTTAGGATGACCTCTGCCTCGGAAATGTTAATTGCAGGGCAGCTTCTCGCATCTCTGTCGCTATCACTTAATTGCACTCTTAGACTTTCTAACAACAAACCCGTCTGAGTGGAATCCGGGGTTACTCAGGCCTTGGTCAGTGACAGGAGCAAACCTCAATTCCAGCTGCTGCTCCAAGGAAACTTCCAGGTACACTTTTCCGAGAGCAGATTGGAGACGGAGGGGGGGTTGCAGAGCGTATACGCATGTCACGGAAAATTGCTGGTCTGCCGGCAGCTGGTTCCTGCTAGTTGCTAAGCGCTCAGCACCTCGCCGGATGCAGGCGTGTGCGCGTACGTGCGTGTCCGTGTGTTTGCACGCCTGGGCAAGGGAGCCTGGGAGGGAGGTGTAAAGCAAGAGGGCATCCCTGCGCCTGTGTCGGCGTAGTTAATTCCGCATTAGTATTACACTGTGTGTGTGTGTGTATATGCGTGCGTTGTTTTTTATTTAACAGGAATCTGGGCTTGCTCGTTTCATTGTATTTGACAAATGCTTTGTAAAGGGAGGGGGGAAGGATACATTAATAGCATTTAAAGAAAGAAAGTGAGAGGGGAAGACCCCCAGTGATACAGTTCTATTAAAACTGGCACAAAGATTTTACAGCACTGCGTCCTTAGAGCTTTAAGTTGGGGGTTCAAGAAAGTAGGCAGAATTAGCCAAACAAGATAATGAAGGTTCCTCATAATGGTTTTTACTATGGGGAAAATTAACCAGTTGCTAATAATTGTATGGTCTCTAGGCCAGACGGTCCCTTTGATAAGTTAACATGTACTCCCTTTATGCTCCTAGTAGGGGGTAAACAAATGCCTGAACAAATACAAATACACATAAACACAAATGTGGAGAATAGCAGTATATGTCTTAGATCCAGATAATAAGTGTGGGTATTGTTATTTAGATGGCGCATACTGGGACACTTATCTTTTAGTACACTCCATTTTCTAACTGAATGCAGTGCTAATCGTGGGATTGAAAGCTATTGTAATTGTGTACCCATCTAAATGCTGACAAGAATATACAATTACATTGTTTGGAATTGAGTTTAATGTTCTCTGAATTTTATTAGCATTTATATTTATTTATGCATTAAAATTCTACACAAAAAGAGGTCAGAATACAAGAGTTATAGACATAAATATCAGACCCATCCACACCCTCACTGCATTTTTCCTGAAAATACCGAACAAATATATTTTATTTTATTTTATTTTTAAAGGAAATGATAGAATCTGAAATGAGCAAATAATGGGTTTCCATTCTAAGCAATGCCTTTTCTCTCTCTGGGTTTTGCAATCTTTTAAAGCATTTTTCATACCCAACTTTTTATTATTATTTATAATGTGTGTGTTACTGGAAAACCTTGCCACAGTATGCTTACCACCACGCGATGTTTAAACACACATTATAAAGTGGATGTAATTGTAAACACTCAGAGGGATATAATTACATGTAGCAGATTTAGGAGCTAATTCTTTGCCTCTCTCTCTCTCTCTCTCTCTCTCTCTCTCTCTTATTCTCTCTCTTTACTCTGCATTTTATCAACATAATTATTTTTTGACTGCAGCCTAACACCCTGAATTTGACAAGCATCCATTATAAGCAGGAACTTGTTCACCAAATTGAAAAACAATGAACTGCAGGTTTATATGTGCCCATTGTCATAGGGAATTACTATGGCTTTGTTCCACAAGAGGAAAAAGCTAATAGTTTTGAAACAGCAGGTGACAAAACACATTCTCTCTTTTTTTTTTTTCTTCCCCTCCCCTCTTATCAGTTTGTTGATGAAGTCATTACGAACTGGGGCCCAGAGTAGGGTTGGCCTTATTTTTAGCAGATAGACTTTTAATGAGTTCTATTGTGAAGACAGTCATGTTGATTTGCTTACATTTTTTTTCCCCCCCTTCACTCAGAAACTCCCAGTATTGAAAAGCTACTATCAAAGGACTGGAAAGACAAGCTTCTTGCCATGGGATCAGGGAACTTTGGAGAAATAAAAGGTAACACTGTTTCTGTGCTAAAGCAAATTGAGAATGAAAAATACGTTTATCACTGCCTTTATGGAACTTTGTTTGTTTGTTCTTCCTCCTTCCCCTCCCCTTGAAATATCTTAATTTGGGACTTAAATGAAGTGTATGCTCCCTGAGAGAAGCAAAATGGCACGTTGTCCTAAGCTGATGTACTTATACAAGACTTTTGTTGCATATTTTGTTTTGTGTTACAGGATGCATCCTATTGTTAGGCCTAAGTAAAAGTCAGTTCACATATCGAACGTAGGCTTATGCGGTGTTGAACTATAGTAGAATTCAGCTTCTGAAATCTGAGGGTGACCGGAAGTCCTTGCTATTTTTGGTACCGATTTTGGCAATGTAGATTTTTATGACTTTTCTATGTGTTGAGGGGGAAAAAAAAGAGCAAAGTTTGTGAAATGGTACCTCTAGGTACTGAAATTAGCCAGTGCAGATTTTAAAAGACAGCGTACAACATCTGTGCACTAAAGCATGTTTTTTTAAAGCCCTACTCCAGAAGGAAAATGACAAAATTTGACCACTCTCCAGCAGCAGTAGCTTCTGCTTTGCCAAGATACTTCCCCATTTTATATATGTGAGGTCATTGCAGGGAACCTGTAGTTGTTTTCATGTAATTTAATATTTTTGTAATTCTTCGTCCTTACTTGTGATGAAGAACTGACTCAAAATACATGTGTGTCCAAAATACATAGCTTTCAGAGCAGCCATTATCCATCTGAAAAGAAACAGTGACTCTGATTCTTCTCCCATTTATATCAGTGTGCATCTGGAGCAGCACAATCAAAGCCAATGTTTTTTGGAAATGTTAAAGTGGTTATGAGATCAGAACTGAACTCTACGTTTTTGTTTTTAAGCTGGGTTATATTTCTCTCATTATTTTTAGTTGGTCTGTTTACTAGGGCTGGCCGCAGTGCTTAGGTCCTTATTCAGATAAGCTCCTAAAGCTTGTGCCTAAAAGGTTTAAGGACCTTCTGCACAGGAGATGGCAACATTCAGTGAAGCATACAACATGAAACCAGATCTGTGGAATTGCTCTGTAGTCTGCTCTGAGAGGCTAATGTATTGGTATATGTGCAAACTTAGTGTTATTTTAATTCAATGTGTCTTCCAACTTGTCACAAATAAGCCACCAGCATTAGTTTGCTCTAGTCCTCTGACTTACACAAGCAGGAAAGTATGCCACTTACTTCCCGAAGCTTCTCCCTAAGAGGCTGTAATTCAAAAGTATGTATTTGTTACATATGTAGGATAACTTTACAAGAGAATATAGTGCTTCAGCCCCAAATAGGCTGAGATATTATTATTATAACAGAGGGCCAACTCAGAGTTTTTTATCCCCACAGAGCATATTTTCTTCATATATGTAGAGCAACAGGTCATAAAGAGGTAGGGTACCCACTGGGCTTCCTTGTGATTTCTGGTTTTTAAAAGTATATTGTTTTAATATAGCATCATCATCTGCAACGAGCTGATTAATCTTTAAGATGTTGGAAGCCTAAGGTACGCCGGCAGCTTTTATTTCCACTTTTGGGTGTGTGTTTCAGCAGTTCTTGCACTTTGGTGGAGCTTCTTTAACTCTTTATCTGCTGGGAGTCTAAGAGTACTCCCGGGGAGTCTCCTCTCCCTTTGGACAACGAGTAAAGCTACTCCGCAGAGAGCTGTGTACTGAGAAGGCAGGCTGCTCCCCGGCCCTGTGATCTTGTTCTGTTGGAGGACAATCTTTCTTCTCCTTTCCTCTCTTTCCTCTTCACAAGTTAAACTTGAAAGCAGCAGCAGCAGCAGTTATATGCTAGCACAAAAGAAATTCAACAGTCCTTTCAGTCTTGCCCGGGGGGAGGATGGGGAGCAACAGCACAGCCTCAAAGAGGAGTTTGCTTTGCTTTAATTTTTGTTTTTTAGCTTCATATTTTGAGCACAAGTTGAGTTATTGTTCTGTAGCTCTGTTCAAAAGCCTCACATCTGACGCTTTTCAGTGCAACTGTGCTTCTATGGTTGGGGGCATGGTTATTAGGTGTTTGGATCAGGTTTGGCAGTAAGCTGTGAAAACAGGCACTGGTTTATTTTTCCTACTGACTGCCGTGACAGTTGCAATTATTGTCCATTGTTCCTAGGTGGCTGGAAAGGAGGGAGGATACAATAGAGCATTGCCCTCTGGGGGTAAATGAATTTGACTTACAGGTTCTTGGGGGGTCACGGCGGCTGATTATTTAGTGCCCAGGAATGTGGTTTTCATGGCACCGCGGGCCATGAGCGGCCCACAAACAATGGCTCAGCTGTATTGCAGCTGTAGTTAGTGAGACAACATGAAAGGTGTGCAAGTTGAGCGGTTCTTATACTCATATATGCGGGTACAAACACACATATATTATGCCAGAAAATGTTGTTGTCCTTCTATATGAATGTGGAGTTATTAAGTCTTCCAGTTGTGATTTTTTTTTAATTAACTTCTCTCTATATTTGGCTTGGCAGCTGCTTTTTTTTTTTTTTTTTTTTTTTTCATTTCTCTGCTAGTGATATTTGGAAACACCGCACAAGTAGTGTCTTATTATTAATACACCCTGGAATGTGGACAGCAGTAGAAGCTGCACTGTCTAACTGTCTTATGCATTGAATAGTTTTTTCCATCTAACTGTTCAAACTTCCATTGTGTTTTTCATTAGATCTGGGGGATGTCATATGCTGAAGTCTCTGCACTGGGCTACACATTGTTAATGCCCAGGTCTATGTTATCACTATAGAACTTTATTCTCTGGTAGAGATTAAAAGAAAGGGGATTAAAATGAAGCCTTTATTTTCTATTAGTGTTGTTTCTTTTAAGTTAGAAAACATTAATGTTTTATTAAAGGTGGGAGAGTTTGTGAATGGCTGGAATAAGCAATCAGACTCCCTAATTTTGGATTCAGTTCGTCCTCTTACTTGCTTTGTTACTTTGAGCAGCTTTTTTAAGTCCCCTTTTCTTCATTTGTGTGCCTGTAAAATGGAAGAATCGTCATAGAGTATCTATAGAGGTCTAGTTATAGACTTTAAGATCTCAGTTAAAAGGCGCTATTGCTGTCTAGTTACTAAAGAAAGAGGAAATACAATGTTACATTCCAGGGCTTCCTTGAAACATACTGCAAGGATATACCTTCATACTTAAAATGAGGCAAAATCTAGAAGCTATCATAAGGGTAGAAATGTAGTTCAAACATGCCTGTATATTTAGGAGGGTAGTACGGGGCTAAATAAGTAGTACAAGCTTAGCAATGGAGATTTCTAAAGAAATTTTGTTTTGAAAACCATGCAATTCTTATTCTGTTCAGAACAAGTCAGTCTCTAGCAAAACACACGAAACACGTAGTTAAATTGAAATACTTAAAAACTGTAAAACTATGTATTGAATTACCTATATTTGTCATATTTGAGAACAGGCCTCAAAAGGCCTCTGGATTATTCATGGATAATGCGGTTTATGTATTCAGTGAAGCAGAGAGTGTGTCAGGTCTCAAACTGATCATCTGTGGGAAGGAGAGTTATGCTGTCTTTCTACTTTTGGTGCAGCCTTCTGATGTCTCTGAACTTCAAGGTGAAAGTCGTTGCTTTCCTCAAAGCAACATTACTGACTGCAGCAGATGCAATGTGTAGGATGCACCACTGATTCGACTGGATATAAGAAGTATATTCCACATCCAGCAGTAACAGTGACCATCTCTGTACGCAGAAAATGGACATGAGACTTGTGTTTCACTGGTGCTGGGTCCCTTCTGAGCGGGCCTCAGGGGACAGCGGTGGCCCCTCAGGTGGCCTTCAGCGGTTTCAGTGCAAGGTGCTCAGTCTCCCTAGTGCTGGTGTGACTAAGGCGGCTTTAACCGTGAGGAGAAAGCTTTTGAAAACTACCCCAGTGTACACAAGGCCTTTTTGCTAATCTCCTTCATCTCACCGTTATCAAGAGTTGTCAGGCAATAAGAATACGTATTTCATATGTTCCCCACTTAGCTAATTGTGAAGGGGGGTGCGGAACAATAGGCTGACCGGGCTCGGAGGCTGATCTTCCCGCGGGGGTTTTCTGTTGAGGCGAAGGCCGTGATTGCGCCTGAGGCTCTAGGAACGGCTGGGCAAGCCTGAACCTGATCTGTTTGTTGCTGGTTTGAAAATCCTTCTCCATTGTGCAGGTTAGTTCCTAAATGACACCGACGAACCGTTCTCTGCGCCCACCGTAAAAGGGATCGCTGTTAGGGCAGATTCAGCTCTCCGTTGCATCCCCTTAAATCCAGATGACTCCAAAGAGTTTACTGCAGTAACTCCAGATGTGTGAGTTTATTTGAAAGGAAGATTAGTGTACCAGTCCTAATGTTTAATGCATTATGACACAGACATTTATTTTGTCCAAGAATCTGTGTTCCAAGTTGCATGAAGTATCAGTGCAGGTATTTATATGAAACCGTGTTTGATGTACGATAGAGCTGTGTTTGCGGAAGACTTTAATCTTGCTTATATATTCAGAAGATGGGGCATGAGAGAGTATGCACTGAACAGTCTTACGACTGCCAATAATGGATAAAGAGAAATAATCCATTCAGTGATACTATAGCTCATCAGGGCCCATGAATTAAAGACATATGTTATGTAGATTCAATGTATGGATTAAAACGGATAATCTGGTAGGTGACACACAGAATCTTGAGATAAGTGGGCTATGCAGATTCGGTATATGGATTGTGACGGATAATTCCATTTAAGTAACACTGGACAAGTTGAAGACAAGTAAGCTTTGGGTAGTGCTCAGGTTATGTACAGTAATCCAGTGAGTGACACTCTGGATCTCATAATCTGTAAACTGAAGACAAGAAAGCTAGGGATTCTGCATTTAGATGTAGAGAGCGAGAAGGCAGGGGAAGGGGAGAGAGCTTATTCATGGGGAAAACACTGGCTTTAAACCTTTGACTAATAAAGCACAGACCCCCAGTGGATGTGTGAAAGATGAAGGCTTTCTCGGGAGCTGTGTGGATTTTGCATTTAAAAATTAATGGCTGAAAAATATTTGCAAGCTTATGTCAGATCTGGACGTTTTGCATTACTTTTTGTAGATAGGATTGTATTTGGAGTGGGGAGAGAAGGAGGGTGAGAGAGTCAAAAGTGAATAAGCTGTGTGTGGTTGTTAGCTTTTAACTGATAGATTCAATATTTATTGCAGCCTACCTAGTATCTTCTCTGTTTATTTTTTGGAGATGTTTAATAGGAGCAATTTGCTGACAGTGAGCTTTTGTCCTTTGCTAATATTTCTAAAGTGCTCGAGAGGGAACCTGCCCAGTGGCACACAGGGGAAACAAAGTTTTGAGAGGGAATTTGGCAGCTACTGAAATAGTGGAGGTTGATCACAGCGCAATGTGATACTCTCCGACTGCAGAGAAGCAGAGCACCAACTGAGCCACACCAACGCAGAACATCTTGCAGACCAACTGGAAGTCTGAAGTGGAGACTCTGACTGGACTAGGCTGCTCCTATTTGACCCTAGAGTAGGAGGTTAGTTGGGGGCAATATCTTTGAAAGGAGGATCCGAGGAAACTTATAGAAAACATAAAAAATGCAAAAAAATGAGGATTTATGACAAAGCAGCAGCATCACACTGTTCTGGAATCTCTCTTTCTCCTTTTTTTTTTTTTCTTTTTTTTTTCCAAGTGAAGATACTTATAGAAATAAAAATGAGGTTTTCTATTTAAATCAAATACACATTTTTTTAAAAAAGAGAAAGATTATGAATAGTGAAAAATATACTGAAATTGAACTAATTAAAATAGCAAATGCCAGTGGTTTTATTTTGTTTGAAGATATGGAGGCCAAACCACTGTATTTAAACATCGGCCAGGGTGTTGGATGACAAAAGGAACTTAAACCAGTTCTTCTTTGTACTAAAAGTACCTCAGAGATTTGCTGAGAGTGATGAATGTTGCTGAGCTACAATTACCAGTCTGTCAAAATGAAGTATATATACATACACATACATAGTTTTTACTGTTTTTTACTGCTGCTGCTGCATTAATTCCCCTAGCAAATGCTAGCTTTCTAGCCTAGTAGTTCTCGCTTGTTGTCTAGACAGTAAAACAATGAATAACCTCTGAGAAATTAGTCTTAATACAAATGTTGTCTATTCCTTTTGTAACCTTGACAATAAGTTACTAACCTGGTTAAATACCAGGCTTTGTTTGCTGTCTACTGTACCAAAGCTTTTTATGACAGCAAATAAAGAATATTCACTGACAACTTCTTTCCAGCGTTGCGAAATAGTAATGTGTTGGTCTGTTACAGAGCAGACGGCTGAGTTTTTGTCCCCACAGAATATTAATTCTTGAGGGTAGTAATGGCAAAAGATGGTAATTGTTCATCATTTGTTTTTATTCATTCTGCAAAGTCTTCCAGAGAAGCCTGAAAGATTGAGACAGTCCACATGCTGAAATAACTAACTTCCTTTTAGCTTGATTTTCTAAAAAGGACTTTTATTTGTCAAACACGAAAGATTCATTACATAAACCTGCAGGTACAGACAAGCAGGTTTGAATTCTGGGCCTTTTTCTTATTTTATTTGTTTTTTCTGGTGGCTGTGGCTTACTGAGTAAAAAGCAGTCAGAAAGTTTCCTTTTATTACACTGACTTCCCATATCAAGCAGATGAAGTCATGTAATTTAGCAAGGTAGGTAGCTGTAAGTGATGACAGTCATTGTGTAGTAAAGTTGTCTTAAATGCTTGCTGAAAAATGCTAGTTTTTAGATGTTTATGTCCTGACAGCTCCAAGATTTACTGACTTGAAAAGCTACATGCCAGTTCATAATAAAACACCCTGTAGCATTGACTAGGGAAGCATCAAGGGAGTTTGCACATGTGCACAAGCACATATCCCCATCCACCCACAAACACATACCAGTAATACCATATCAGTACATTATTTAAACTATATACTCATTGCTTGGTAATAAACGCCTGGCATTTCTGTTCAAAGACAGAGAAAAGAAGAGTTTAAATTCTGAACTTACCTCAGCCAGTCAGATCTGTTTACGAGACTACATTTGCTGAACGAACGTAACGTCGGCTCCCCATGGCCTCACATATAGTACTTTAGGTGACGTCAGCAGCAAGTCTGTGTGTGCATCAAGGGCAGAGCAGTCCTCTTTAAAATTAATATCAGGTTTTAATTTGATGTTTTTAAAGGGGGCATGACTAAGACTATTTTGCTTTTAAATAGAAGAAAGCTAGGTGGCTTGTCTATTTTGCTTTCCTGATTCCCTTACTGAGCATAGTAATATCGGGTTTGGATATTTAACGTGCTCAATTTAACTTTAGGGAGTGGGGGTAGAGATAAAAATGGTTCAAAACGGATAAGAAAAAAAGTGTCAAGCAAAGATACCAGAATAAAACTCTGAAGAAAAGATATTTATTTTGTGGACCGGTGTTCTGATATTTTTATTTATTCTTTGGATAAAAAATGTTATTGCTAGTAGGGGTTTAACTCTTCCAAGGCCTGCCTAGTTAGCAGGCTATTCAGTTTGATAAACCTCCTTATCATCCGGTTTTCAATTTGTATTTAAACTCCTACATGCGTAAAATCTCACTGAAAAAAATGCATCACTGCAGTAAATGCTTGAATGTGACTCGGTTTTTAGCTGGTTTGTGGATTGTAGTTACGGCCTTAGCACCCTGTTTCTGCATTATCCCTAAGCTCACTGATAACTGTGTTGTAGCATGGTTCGGTCCCTTGGTTAGCTGTATAGTGTCGATGCTTTCTTCATTCACAGGGTCCCTTTAGAGAGAACCCTACCTGGTATTGAACCTGATCTAGCAAAGATTTATAGGTTCATAAAATTTGTATGCCTGTTATAGTCAATGGTGAAATCCTTGGCTTTACTGCGGTAGTTCTGCTGGTGCCTTCAGCAAGGCCAGCAATCAGACTGCTTACAGTGTGTAAAGTTAAGAGTGACTTTAAGCAAGTTTCAAAGATGTCATGCATCAGTTTTCTCATGTATGAAAGTAATACATAACAGTGCTTTTCTGCCTGCTAACAGTCTTTATGAAGAACAATTAGCAAATGCTTAGAAATTAAAAAATGCTTTATACTGCATGTCCTAATTATTATTATTGTGTCTTATCATCATTTGAAATACACAGAGTACTTCAAAATATTCTTATTTCCATTTATTTATTTCTTTTCCTCCTACAGAGCTTTGTAGAAGCAGGAAGGATTTTTTATTTAGTAACTAGCAGTTAATGATATGAACGTAATACAATATTATTGTGTCTCCCGGGCATTATACTAACACATTGTTTTCTTTGATTTTTCTTTGAAAGACAGATGCTGACAGTTCAAAAGCTATTTAGGTAATTACTTTGATAGTAAACTGACTCGGGGGATAAATTTCACTGTCTGTATGGGTGTGTGCGAGTGTGCACGCCGCCTCTGACTGATAATGTTCCTAGTTGCTTCAGATACGTCACAGAGATCCTGAAATCCGAGCGGGTGCTCCCACCCGCTGCCCCATGTATAGTATGTTAAGTGGCGTGTGGCTGCGAGCAAACGTGCTGATCCCTCAAACATTAGCGGCAAAAGCTTAAAACATCTAGTTAAGAAAATACTGGCAATCCCACCAATCCCAATTTTTCATTTACATTCTCATTCTCTGTAATAGATTAAAATAAAATATTTACTGTTTTGATGGCCAAAGCAGTTTCTCTGCTTTTTTTTCTGCTTCTGTTTTGGATGAATATGCCAAGGTTTCTCCTGTTCATTTTCTCACTTTAAGTGTGTCATTTGGTCATATTGGTGTCTACACTCTAATGTTTATTAAAATGTTACTGTCACTGCCAGTCTGAGACTGTGAATCAGAACTAAGAATGTGTAATAGTTTATTTCACATTCAAGTAAATTCATTTAATACTTGAACACTATTATGAGTAGTGCTGATCTGAGATGAAGTTTAGGTTTGGCGATACAGAGCGCCATTAATTTCAGTCTTCCTTTATTACCATCTGCTGCGAGTGTTGCATCCACAAACATATTTTTTTCCGAATCCTTTTTTGTGGTGGTGGTAAATAAGCTGATGCATCTGGAGAGCATCTTTTCTTGGGCCCTTTACTGTATCAAATCATAGTGTATACTTTGATGCTTTGTTACCCGAGTTGTTTTAATAAGTTTATTGTGAAAAATCCAGATTTTCCCTTGGCAGTGGTAGCGCACGGAGAGAACTGTGTGAGCACCTAGAGCAATCTCCTGAAAGGCAGGTGGCCTCGTGGTTAAAAGCTATGTTAAACATCAAATACGCAGCAGCAATTTGTTGTGGATATGACAGTAATTAAAAGTAACTTTTGAGGCAGCTGTTGATGTAAATCGCTCTCCTTTTACTCCTCGCTCGATACCTGGGTGAAGTGCTTCAGCTTGCTGTCAGGCTCTGCACTGCTGTCATGGGCACTTTTTTCTTTCCTCCAAGTCACGCTGCGGGGCTAGAGAGAAAGCGCTGCGACCACGTGAATAGCGTGTACGGAGCGCAGACTCCGCTCCACGACCATTTCCAACTCGGTGTTAATTAGGTCGGCTCTAAGGAAGTTTAATAACGGAGTTGCCGAAGGCAGATGCTGGGGCTGGTGACTTCTCCGCGCTGAGGTCTGCACGCAGCTGCCCCGGGTTCGCGTGCCTGTTAGCAGCGGCAGGGCTGCTGGATTAATTCCAAAGGGCAGCCCGCCGTAAGCAACCGTCGCGATGCAGTTGGTATGGCATTGCTGAAAGCCTCGGCCCACCTTGCCCTGTAAGCTCCAGAGTTGGGAAGGGGTAATCCCGTCATTGCCCGGACGCTTGGCACAGCGACGGAGGCTTAGATCTTCTCTTGTGGGTTCGTAGAGGGAAAATAGTGGCCGTAGGACAGAAATCTGCCATCCCAGGGTGCCTACAATTCACAGCTTCTAGAAATGGTTACAAAAATGGCAGTTCCGTAATTCTGCAATGCAAGTGGAAAAAATTGCTATCACTGACCGTACTGTTGTAGTGACCAAAGCTATTGGTCACTTTTCATTAGGAAATCAAACATTTCCATTAGGATCTATCAGAATCAAAAGAGTCTGATCTAGGTATTTTTCTTCTTTTAAATTTTTGTATTTTCACACTTCTATAAGCCACGGATTGCCTGCAAAAAACACCCAACCACCTGTGATTCATCAGGAGTGTGGCTTATGTGTATATGTGGGTAAAGCAAGGGGAAATTACCCCAAAACTCAGCATCGCCCAGTAGTGCCCCACTTCTGATCTCCCCAACTTCTGGTTTCGCACAGGTTGTTTGGGAGTATGGCTATCAGAGACCTAATTTTTCAAGGAACTATACCTTAGTGAAGGCCAGGCTAGTCACATGAAAATAAAGTACCTACTTAGCTATGTTTTCCAAAAATATTCTGCAGCAGCATTTTTTTTTTCAATTTGCCAGTCATAAATTCCCCATTTCAGTTCATTGCCAAACTGAAGTTGCTCAAGAAAAGCAACGTAAGAGGGCTTGCTTTTGTGAGAGACCGCTTCCACTCCAGAGTGAAAGTCAACAGAATTAGAATTATTGTACTTAATAACAGTTAGTGCATAAAGCCTCCCTTTTGGGCATCTCAAATGTTGTTTTAAAAATAAATAATAATGAAGACATTGAGTTCGGTGAGCTTCTTTCCAGTCGCACGGTAGTACTGTGACGAGAACTCGAGTTTCTTTACTGTCAGGTCTCTTGCTCTTCGTTCGTCCATAATTTCATCTTGTTCCTGTGACTTAAATAAAGCTCTTAAATGTTGTTTTCCCAGTGGGAATCGCTTTTTGCTCCTCTATAGGTAAATAAGATTAAAAAAAGAATTGACCGAAGTCAGATGGGCCTGCAGTTTCGCAGCGACTGCTTGTCAGTGCCAGGGCAGTAACACTTGGCGTGCTTTATCCTCTCTCGGGAAGCGCAGCCTGAGGTTTAGGACTCCAGACTGGATATCGAGATTTCTTTTTTCTGCGGCTGTGGGTGACTAACTCTGTGACCCGTCTGTCTGTCAGTTTACACATATGGAAACATTTTTCCACCTTTCAGAGGTGTGGTGGGGATTAATTTAACTTTACAAAGTGCTTCTTGATTCCCAACTGAAAGCTACTGTAGGGGCTCAAAATACACTGATTAACCAGTACTAGCTGAGTATCTTTGATGTGTGTCACTATATTTGTCAAACAGTTCATTTGACAGTGATTTCTTTTTGCTTGCACTTACTTCAGAACTAATCCGATATTGTACATTTCTTCTCTCTCTCTATTTCTCTCTCGCACTTTTATACACACACACACACACACACACACACACACACACACACACTTCAGGAAAAACTTCGAATAAAATATTTGCAAGTATTTTTCAATTTTCAGAGATTTCAGTGTTTGCAAAGCATTACACTGCCAACGATACTAGGTAAACCCAACAAATCATCATCAGATGAATGTTACAGTAATTTAAAATGCTCGCTGCTGATGGAACTGGGAGCTGTGTTTTAGAATAATTCTTCCTTCTTTGCCATTTGGAAGTGCTGCACCCTTTTTTCCCCCTAAGGAAAGCAATTGAAGGATGGAGGAGCTGTAATAGACACTTCTAACTAATTATGTGACCAGGTGGCAAATGCATTACTTAAACTGCTTCTCTGCCTCCAAAGCTTGAAATGAAAGTTTTAAGTTAACAGTATTTTCTTCACCACTAGTAGTGTTTTAGCACTTGTGTTCTTTCTCACGGATTTTAACAAAGCAGTTTTAAGGTCCTTTGCTTTCTGTTTCAGGGTGTTTCTGAAGTTTCCTGCTTATACTACAGGTTTTTTTGATAAATATCTGAGAATATTCTGCTGTAGACCTTTGTTATATAATGAGAATATTTTCACGTAGATCTCTGGCACCTTAATAAAAAGTTCAATCAAGTGACATTTCCTTTATACAAAAAGCTTCATTCTTTGTGTTTTCCCAGTTGTATATAACTGTCTACAAATGCATTAGAGGGCAGGGAGGTGGTTAAAGTAGCAAATGGGATACTGCTTGGGAGTGCAAGGATGAAATTAAGTGAATGTAAATTAGACTAAATATCAAGCAAATATCCCTAACAGTGACACCTCTAAGACTGTGGTATAATCTTCCAAAGAAAGCAGTGGATGACTCACCATTTCAGACATTTCAATCCAATCTAGAAAGCTGTAGTAAATATATTGTAGGGAACATTCCTGCACTGGCAGGGGGTTAGCCTAAATGAGCTATTACCAGTAGCTCTTTTCCATGTCTGACTGTTAGTTGGCTAGGAACATGTTTAGTAGAGTAGCCAAATTTTTTTTTTTCCACTTGGAGAGCATTGGTGACATTGGCAGAAGAACGCTTCCTATGTTTGAGAAAGGTTTCTGTGGCAGAATTGTCCCCAAAACAGACTATTTTCAGAGGAGGCATAACGACAGATAGCCCTAATTGTTTCCTAAAGCTTTTTGAGAAAGCGTTTCATAGGACCTGACTCATATGAGAGGGTGTGGTGGTATTGGAGATATCTGTGGATTAGCTGCTACACATATTTTCTGTCTTTTAAATTCATGGTAAAAGGGTATTAGATATACTAATACTGGCATTTTTGTTTTTAGGGTATGAGTCATAGCTTTTGATTTTTTTCTTTGGAATTCGTTCTTCCCTTCTCTTATAACCACTGTCATTCTGCATGCAAGGAGGCCTTTTTACAGAATGATTATGAGATAGAGGTAGTCAGTTCCTGTGTCTGTCAGTTAAACTCTCGTATAACAAACATCTAATGACAGTAAAAATAACAGAGACTTTGAGTTGCCTTTAACTCACTTCGCTTTTCTAATATGATTATGCAAGGTTTTTTCCTTTAAAAATTCTCGTCATCAGCAACACCAATGATAGCAGCTATTCACAATTTGAACACTCCATCATTTCACACTCATCTGGGCAGCTCTAGATGGCATAGCAGCTAGCCTTCTGACAGCTGTGTATGTTGTGGTAGTAATGGTGAGAAAACTGGGGATGGACAGACGCAAGGGTATCCAACACCGCGGAAACTTCTCTGCTTCCCATTGGTTATAGGGAGATGCTAATACACACCTGATAATTTCTGTAAGCAAAAAAGCATTGACATCTTTTTGCCATAAGTTTCTGACATGAAAATGTTATAGTCTTTTGATGATGAAAATGTTTATTTCAATCCCCATGATATGTAAACAATTTTTTAAATTTGAAACTCTTACAAAACAGACTTTTTTTTTCTATTAATCCCGAAAAAAAAGGCAATAGAACACAGAGGAAAGGGCAAGGAAGCATAGAAGGGGGACACCAGATCAAAGCCTGCATACAAGATCATCCTTCCTGGCTCATTTTTATGTAGAGGGACAGGCCTTAATATGCAGCACGCTGGAATATGCTGCTGCACTTTGGTTCTGCTAAAACTTTGCTTGCAGTGAAGCTGCAAAATAAAACTTAACTAGCTCTAAATTTCCCCTCTCCTTTTTTTTTTTTTTTTTTTTTTTTTCATTGTATGATGCCCAGGGACTCCAGAAAGCCTTGCTGAGAAAGAAAGGCAGCTCATGGGTATGATCAATCAGCTGACCAGTTTGCGAGAACAGCTGCTAGCAGCTCACGATGAACAGAAGAAGCTGGCTGCATCACAGATCGAGAAACAACGCCAACAAATGGAGCTGGCTAAGCAGCAACAAGAACAGGTGAGTGATTATTATAGTGGCTTTCAGCTTAAATCCTTTTCTAGGAGGACTTTCCAATAGCTTATCTTTTAGGGTTGATACTTCTCAAGCTTGTTGTCCAGGCAGAATTTTTATTCTTTCGTTTTCTTAGGGGAAGAAATTTGAACAAAAATATATTGGAACAATGCCTTAATTTGCAATGTGTAGAAGGTGCTCCTTGTCTTTTAAAGGAAACCCTACAGTTCCTTCCAAAACTGGTTTGTTTTTTGTAAATGCAGCTAAGTGTGCAAATTAACTCTCTTGAGTAATCTTCCAATACTGCTTGGACTCAGGCATACTGAATAGGTACAGAAGGAACAAAACATGACATTTGGATAGTAACCTGATGAAAGAAAGGGATCTTTTTGCCAGCTCTGGAAAAAAAGTGAGGAAGAATAAAACATCAGTGAACAAATGTGATTTTTTTTTTCTTCTACACTTCCAGAGGCTTGATTTTCGGCTCTTGCAAATATGCCCTCCACAGGAGGTGCAAAAATGTCTTCACATGTGAACAGTTCAAATGTGTAAATGTGGACACAACGTTTTATGCAAGAGCGCAATTTTTCTAAAAAATCTGTAACATGCAAGTTTTAATAGAAATGAATGTCCGTTTCTGTACCTGAATGTGAGAATGGAATACTTAGACATCTAGCTTAAAATTTTGTCAGTAGTACATCCTCATGCCTCTTGTCTGGAAACATATTGGCCTATCTGAGCATATATCTCTGCTTTTCTCAATATTATTGTAACCAAATTTGAATGCCTGCAGGCTTGCAGTTATGTGAATTTTTGTTAACAAAATTCTACGTTCAGTTCTAGGTGTCATACCTCCATGTTTGTGTTGTAGCAAATAAGCCTTGAGAACCTAAAACACAGCTGGCATCTTCAGACATGGCAGTCTTGTATTTCCTAATTTTTGGTTACTTAAAGACCTTATTTTAAATACTGTGTATTTTCGCCTCACACCTAAAATCCTGTGTGGAGACAACGGAAGTGACTTATCTGTTAAACTAGAGAAGTTGTATCACAGTGTGTGAAGGTGGAATAGGCAAGATTCCTCTATGAAGAGACTTCCTGCAGGACCTATTTTCTTTACTCTGCCTACTAAAGTCACTACTGTTTTAGGATGGCCGAGTGATTTATAGGTGGAAAAGAAAATGGAGTGAGTGGAGGAAGGCAGGAAAAAGTCCTGCAAGGTTACTATTAGGATAATTAGGATTTCTTTTAATTTAAGAAATTGTTTGTAATTCAATGTTGTATAGAAATTAACTGAATTCAAAAAAGGTGTCAATAAAAATTATTTTTGGTCATTTAAAGAGAGGCTCTAGAAAGAAAACACTTCATTAATCTTTTAGGTGTGGAGTTAACTATGAACTTCGTTTCTTATGCTAATAACTTAATAATAGAAATGAAAAAAAAATACCTGAGGGGAAGAATGCTCAAAATTTTTTCCCTTTAAGTATATCTAAAGTCCCATCTGATTCTGAGATACACACACATACCACAGAGGAAGAGCAATCCTAGCTATCAGTTAGAGCAAAGCTTTTGTGATGACTCAAATGAAAGATTTTAAGTTTGTTTCTCACTTTTGAGGTGTATGTTGGTTTATCTCCCTCAGTCCTCTGAGAACTCTAATCTGATTACAGTAGTCTGCTTTTTCCTTCACTGTATGTAAAATAATATCCATGATAGACTTCCCAATCATTTAGCCAATGGAGAGAGAGGAAGTTCTTAAAGCAAATACACGTGACTTTGAGTTAGAAGACTTAGAACTACTTCATCGGCTTCCGTAAATCGATTTCGGTGTAGAGCCACGCTGACTTGCGCTAGCCTCTTTGTTTCTTTCAGTTGATGCACACATGAAGGTACTGAGTGGCAAAACAATTTTCCCAAACCCAGTTCCAAATTCCTTGTATCTGTTTCTCTACCAATGAAATACACACACTAATACCTTTCTCCTGGGTGTCATATTTCCTCTCTTGAAATCTTTGAATAGGTGGTACCAAACCTGAAAAGATTATTGCTGTCCATCCTACTTTTTTCTTCTTCTGCCTTCTCTTTCTATTTGCCATCTGCTCTGCCAATGCTCTTCCTCCAGCAGGGAAGAGCAGATGAATGCTCATGTTTTTGTGGCTTCAGGAGTGCCATTCCATTAGGTGACAAATGAGAAGAAATTTTTGCATCAGTCCTTCTCTTAATATTTTGCACAGCATTGTCTGTAAGATTCCCTTTCACATTATTATCAGCTAGGATATGAGCCTCCTGCTTCAGTGCAACCTGCTATCACCTACACTTGAAGGTTTTTAGCTTAGTAGAACAGTTTAAAGAACCAAGCAGGGTGGAAAATTCCTACGTACTAATTCCAGAAATGATGATACATATCTGACATTCCTTCTGTGCAATTTCTCCACAGATTGCAAGACAACAGCAGCAGCTCCTGCAGCAACAACACAAAATTAACCTTCTTCAGCAACAGATCCAGGTCAGAGACTGCATCTCCACCGTGTCTCTATTATCTCTTGTCTCTCCTTTTTCATTCCCCCCACCACCCTTTCTTTCCCTCAACCATTATTGTCATAGTTTCTTAGAATCTCTGTAGATAGCTTGACGTCTTATTTATGAAAACACATGAGGATGTTACCTGTCGTTAAGCGAAGAAAGGTCAGTTTTTGAATGCCTTCTTATGATTAACACTGCTCATGTAAGGATCAAGAAGCAGATGTCAGAGGAGTTAGTCAAGGGTTTGTAGGATCAGATTCTCTGAAAGCATCTGCCAGCTGTAGATTGGACTCTTAAAAAACCCAGAAAGTGTTGGATTGGAACAGATCTCCTACAGTTCTGTTTGTGATATTTTGCTGAAGCAGTTCTTTTCAGTCATTTGTAATTAAGTCTCTCTCCTTTGCTGTGCTCAAGGTGTTAAAACTCTGGAGACTTGCAACAGTTTTGGTGAAGCCTTGTCTGAATGAGAAGCTATTTGAAAACTTGGTTAGATTTTGGAGAGCAACTGTCTAGGTCTTAGGTACCTACATGTTTGCTCCTGGTAGAAAAAAGGTTGTTAACCCAATGTAAGCGGTAAACTTCATTTAACTTCTTTTTTTTTGTTAACGTATTCAGAAGTCTTTTTTTATGCCATTGGCTGTGTTTCATTACTTTTCTTCCATGTGTATATATGCATACTCCTGTTTTGGGAATAATGCAAATTAGTTTGGCCATGAAAATTTTCACAGAATAACAAGTGATAGATTTGACATTTTGCAGATATTTACAGTCAGAGTAAAATCTCTGACTGTTTGAGTATGCAATTATTTATAGAACATTGCAAGTCATTGTGGGAAGTGGATGTTATGTTCTGTTTGTTCAGTAACATCAGGATTTTCCTTCTTAAACTTATCTTTAGTGTTTTAGAATTAGCTGCATAAAATTACGGGCCAGATCCTTAGCTGATTTGTTAAAACATAATTCCACTGAAATCAGGGGATTTCTATGGCCTCACACGAATGTAGAAACTGCCTCTATCATTTCAGAGGATATTCCTTCAGTATAAGGACTTCTGTAACTATGACAAACTTCTGGGGAAGTTCCAATCCTCTGTTATAAGGCAGCATGTAAAAGACACATGCTTTGTTGAAAAGAGTTCTGGGATTGGTAAGGCCAGGCTTGGCCTTGACCTCTGAATTTTTTTCTTCTTCTTTAAATTCATATGTGGAAGGAATTTTTTTTAAGTCTTTATTGGTGTGACTAATAAAACTTACAAACAAATAGTAGAGCCTTTACAATATGTTGGAAAGTATTTACATTTTTAGCTTTTAGCTGTAAGAGTGAAAGAGGAAATTGTTTTATAAGCAGCAAATAGAAATAAATGGAAGTAACATAAATTGACCCCATCCCTTTTAAGTTTGAAGGCCTTGTAGATAAGAATGAAGTATGTCTTTTTTCTCGTGTACTGAAGAACACTGATTATTGATAATGAGGTATAGAGCCTTTCATCTCCTGATCCCTTGTCCAGGTTTGACCTAAGTCCGTAGTAAATGAACATCAGCTAGCTACCATCTGATACAAGCTGCAAGTTTAAGAAATGATTTGGAGGCCTGCCTCAAAGAATTTTGGATGAAATATTGACCCCGTCAAGGTCAGAATTTCACCTCTAGGGTCTAGTTCACACAAAATCATCAGATTTAGGGTACCTCTTTTTTTGATGATCACATGATAAAGGTCAAGAATTGAGTAGGCGTAGAGATAATAATGTCCTCTCATTCCCATAGAGATGATCTATTTGTAGTGAAACTTCAATTATACTGCCTGCTTCTTGTCAGTTCCACAGTTTATATGGGCTTGTAGTCTCTTGAATCCCAGTTGCAGTGCAAGATTGGAGGACTGTGAAGTCACTGATAGAAAAAAAAACCTCCTTTAAAATAAAAAACATATTGACAATGGATATAAAGAGATTTGTTTTTCTCAGTTGCACACACAGTTGACTGTTGTCAGAGAGAAGTAGACTGAAGAAATCTGCCTTTGTGTATAAATGGAGACAATAAAGTCACTCTAACGTACACTTTTAAAGTGGTCTGTGAGTTTACAGTCAGGTTATGGTAGGTGGAACAAAACTGTAGCATGAAAGTAGTTGTGAGTTCAGATTTTCTGACCCTGCCCTAATTAATCTAACAGGCTTCTGTCACATGGCCCGGAGTTTTTAAATTGTGTGAGATTTATTGACAGGGAAATATTCCTACAAAGTCTGGATAACTATTTGACTTATGTGCAATTGAATGATTAGGCTGCAGTTATGAGCACAACCTATTTATGACAAAGGATTCGTTTTACGTGAGCCAAATTTTTCTAGGCTTGTAAGAGTTGCCATAATTCCAGATAAATTACTACACAGAAAAAAAAGCTATTGAAATATCGTATTGAAAACATAATACATGAGGGTTAAAAAAAAAAAAATGACTGACCCCCTGATTTATGACTCCTTTCTCTAAGTGCGCTAACTTGGAAACACTTCCCTCTCTCCTTACCCCAGCAAACAATCACCAAGACGCACACAATACACAAGCAGGGAGAGATTACAGCATATCCCTCCTCCTCAGAGGACTGTGAATGCTAAGTAAAACTACAGCTCAATTAAACTAGCCACCTCTGTGATGCTGAAGAAAGACTTACTAGCTACTTGAGCTTAGAAACTGTACCTGACACGAGTCTCTAATTGGTACTATATGTTTGTCAAGTCCATCCCTTTTGAATTGACAGGAGTGAGGTTTTGCTAAGGCAGAAGACTAAGAGCTTGTCTTCATACAGAAACTTCAGTAAAGAGGGAATGCTGAACTGGAGAAAAAATGCTGATTAGATTAATTTTAAGAATCTGAATGACCTCAGGAAGCTATAATGTGATCTGCACAGAATTTTATGTTTTGGCAAATGGTTACATATGGTAACAAATGGTTACAAATGGTTATTTTTATTTGCTTTTCAGGATGTTCTAGACCTAATTTGTAAATGGAGTTGAGTTTCTCTGAATAACTATTGAAACCTCCCCCCATCTTATTTTATGCCACCTTGAAATACATATCCCCGTACACATTGTTTTCCATTCTGTTTTAATCTGCATGTGTATGAACGCTGTTGCGATGAAAAGGTTTTCACTTCACCAGTTTCTGCCTGTAAAGCATTCACGGTCTTCTACTGTGCACACCTTGGTCTTGATCTTTCAACAGCAGTGGAACTGAAGTGCTTCTTCCTGTCTGTTTGCTCTTGTGATTGTGCATCAACAGGCCTGAAGATTTCCATTTGTTTTATTTTCAGATCAGCTCTTTAATGTTCTGCATCTATAGATCAGTCTGTGGAAGGCGCATGCAACTGCAAAACACTGCTCTGTTACTTGGACTAAATCTAGTTTAGTTCCTTCAGGGCCTCAGAGGAACTATCTTTGTCACCTCCCCATATTCTTTTGTGCAGGCACAATCCACTTTCTGGTGTTCTTGCTTCAGAACATGTCGAGAGCTGTGGGACTCCGAGGGTGTCCCATCAAATAGGCAGAGAGTAAAGAAATGTGAGGATTTTCTTTTTTTTCTTGTCAATGATCTGGTGCCTAATACAAGCAATGAGCATGCATCATGTCATGCCTGGGATGCAAGGTGTTGAGGATGGTGCAACTTTCCAGTTGCTCAGCTAGCCCAGGTTGGCGTTTGAATGGTTTTCTTTGAAGCTCAGTGACAAATATTTTAACTGAACTATATTTAAAATGAAATATGGTTGTTAAAATTCATAAGGCAATTCATATTCAGTAGGGCACTGTTGATAAAATAGGTCAAACTTGAAGCCTAAAATGTGATTAAACTAATGTTGTTAATCTCTTACAATTCTGTAGAGAACCTGAGAAAGTTTAGTGTTTTTTCTTCAAGCCCCAGCTCTTGAAGTCATGTGATGACATGAAAATGCCAGCTTTCATTTATTCAAAATGTAAACTTCCAGCTCTCATGTTTCTGGGCAAAGTTTGAAACCATGAACACTACGCATTCCAAAATTAGAAGGCAAACAAAAAGAAGGCCAAATGTTATTTTTTAAACTGTTCTGATATTTAGTCAAATTTCTTTTTGGAGAGCCCAGCTGAAGATTTTGGAGCACTTAAGACTGCTAATAATGTAAAACTAGGAACTTGAAGCTGCAGGAAGCAACAGCAATACTTTACAGTGTCTCTAACATTTGGTCCACATTTTTTTATTTTTTGACTTTTTAGCTTAATACTACCAATACTTGATTAGTAATTTTTAGTAATTTCTGGGTGATGTACTTAGTCCAAGAGCTGAATGCGATCTAAAACTTTAGAGCAATTCCTGTCATATATCAGTCATTTGATGACTTCATGTGTTTTAATACAGGTTTTCTTTTTCCTTCAGAAACAGAGACATATCAGATGATGTTCTAATGGAACATCCTTTCTGCTAGAAAATATGAATTCATAAAAGTCAAAATGTTCTGAAGAATGGGTTGATTCTGACTACAATTAACCTGATGTGAAACTAGAAGGTGTGCTTATAGTGGGCTCTGCCTGCCTGGCAGGTTGTGTCTTCTGCTTGGCATCCTGCCAGATCACCCACCTTGCTCCAGATCCCAGGGCTGCAGGGGACCTTGCTCTCAGGTTTAATGCTTACTGAGGTCTTGATTGCCTCAAGCTTTCCAGGCCCTTCGCAGCTTGTCTAGCAGAGAGGTTGTGTGCCATCGCCTTCCAGACTCCATGCCTCTTGGGCTTACAGACCTGGAATTTTTGAATCTCTCAGCTGCCATGAGTGTCCTCTCAACTTCAACTGCCAATAAGGCTTTCCTTTACGAGCTTGGGTCCAGATTTCCATCCTCCTCACCCACTGTCAGCTGGCTGTATCCCTTTCCCCATGAGTTGTAGTGGTAAATGGAGAGGCCTGGCTGCCCTAATGTTCCCAAGTCAGAATATTCCCATTCTCATTAAGTTCAGAAGTTTAAAGGTGTTGTTCCAATCTGGAATGTAATAAAATCTTGAACACTTGGAATTTTCTGCAAAATGGTTAGTCCTTTTTGTAATAAGATGTATTTTTCAAAGTCTGTCTTTTTGAGGCGGAGAAGAGAGAAGGATTTGCTTTCTGAGTTACACAAAAGTTCAGAAAAAAACATTTCTTAAGCTTAAAGCGTAAGTTAGAAATGAGACAGAGTTACTTTCAAAACTTTCCAGACACAAAGTGGCTCTGTTTTGATTCCAGCCTTCCAAAACATTGCTAAAGGAACTTGCTTCTAAGGGGGTTTAGATACCATGATTTACCCACACAGTTACCTATGGTGATAATTTTTTTGTTGTTACTTAGATTTGTTGTTGTTGTTGAACTGCTTAGGTAAGGAAGCATCTGCTATCCAGAGCTGACTGAATGATGTTCAGGCCTTTTTGCATTCCCCCCCCCCTTTTTTTTTTTAATTTTAAATAGAGATTTTGATGAGCATGCAAATCTTTTTCAGAGGAAATGTAGGCAATTTGGATTCAGTTGTAAAAGCATCAGTTGTTCCTTGTTGTTGTAAGCAGGCACCGAGTGTTTCATTGTTCATGAGAAATGTGAAAATTTATTCCCTGCCCCCCAAAGTTTGTACTGTAAGTGATACTTCCAACACAGCTCATCCTTTCATGTTGTATTCTGCTGGAAAGCAAACTCAAGCAGTACACTATGTGAGCTAAATACTTGAGTACTTTGTGCCTTACATAAGGAGGGTAGAGACCCTTCCCCTTAATCCTTGCTCTTTGGTATCTCCTCAGTGCAGCTGTAAGGACTTGGGAAATTTTATTCTTGGCTTCTAGCCTCTGACGTGCCTGTAACCCAGATTTCTGTAGGAGACTTCAAAGGGCTGAAGATGATGATACAAAAATGAGCAACCAATGCACGAGTGCTCAGTTGCAGATTTAGTAATGTCTGTTGATTCTGTGTTAGCATTTCCCTAGGAATTCTGCTTTCCTGAGAAGTCAGTGATGGCAGAGCAGTGTTTCGTGGTGCTGTGAACCCTTTGCAAGCTGTTGCATAGCACAACAGCATTAGTTCTTCTGTAATTGGAGTCCTCTTTGCATATCAGAGAGAGGTGAGGACAAAAGGTTTCCTTGGTAGACAATAAAGCTGTTGAAGTGAGGGCCTGATCCAGCTCCCACTGAACATAGTGAAAAGGCTCTTATTCATATATAGTGGGAGTTTATTGAGACCTTTCTTCATTAGGAAACTGTGAGAAAGTGTCTTCTTTCTCACTCTGCAAAATGTTTTTAGAATAGGCTCTGTCCACTGAGCTGGTTTGTTTTTTGTTTTGGTTTTTTACCAGCGTGGATATGACAAGCTGTGACTGCAGAGTCAAACTGAACAGGCTCGTAGGTTGGGGACATTTTGTCCAAATTTGTCATGTGTCAGCAGCTGTTTTCCTGAAACTTATAAACATGGGCATACTGGATTCAGGAAGACGGGCCCAAGACAGCAGCCTTTCCCATGACTTTGCAACCTCTTCTCAAACAACTGAGGTTGCCAGCAGAGGCTGAACAATTGTTTCTCACAAAAGCTCTGCAGCTGATGTCCTATCAGTTATCAGAATAACTTGCCTGTCTCTGGAGCAGGGAAAAACCCTTGGGAAATTAATTATGTAAAAAAAAAAAAAAAAAAAAAAAAAAAAAAAAAAAAAAAAAAGACAAAACTGGAGGAGGAGACAGGGAAAGGGAAGAGTGAAAAAGAAAAAAAAAAACTAGGCTAGAAGTCAGAATGAACTAATTGCTTTCTGTCCTCTCAAGCACAGCAAATAATGTACATGTTTTGCTGAAGGATATGATGCATATACTTTAAAAGAACCTGTGGGCCTTTGCTTCCTCACATTATTATACAAGTTAAGTTATAGAAAAGTGAAAGATTGCAGATTGGTGATTTATTTATCTACACTTACTTATGTGCAAAGCAACATTCTGCACCAATGATTTACCTACAAAGATTGCCTCTAGAGCAAGTATCCACCTCAGTATCAGGTCTTTCCTACAATCTGATGTAATCTGAATTGCTAACTGGGATGATTGTATCAGTGGTGATCCTAAATAGAGACAAGGAGAAGCTGTTTGGGATTTGTGCAACTTGAATTTATTAAGATTTCAAGGATATGTTTTGATCAGAGAATTCAGCTTTGGGCCTATGCCTAGCTATATTATTGGAAGAGCACTCACTGATACAAAGCTTTCCCCAATGTTGCCCATCCAAACATTCAGAAATCTTGAGTTTGTTCTAAACTTCATGGCTTTTTTTTCTTGTAATTTTAGCATTTTTTCTTAATTTCCTTTTTGGTACTGGAGGTTTCAGTATTCACATTTTCCAATTCTCGTGCATAATCATGAGGGAGAGCTAGAAACTTACTTTTGTTAGAAACAAAACAAAACACTGAAGCCTGAAACGACAGAAGTAAACCAACAGTTAGGATTATAAGAAAAATACCAATGTTCACACTACATCAGAGCTGGCAGCATTATACACCAAGGCCTTTTGTCTTGGTCTCTCTCCACCAAGGTTGCCAGCAAGTGTTATCTCTGAGACCTCTCTTTCCAATGCACCATCTTTCCTTTCTTTTCTTTTTTAGATCCCCTCTCCAATTTCTGCATCTCTCTGAGGCACCTCACTACAACTTTCTTCCATTTCTGCATTACTAAGCAAACTTCCTCGTACGGCTGCACATCCTTTTCCTCAACTCCTCCTTTCTGCCCTCCTTGACAGTATTTGCATGGTCTCTTTTAATGTTTTTTATCACAACTTTAGTGGCTATAGAGAGTGTGTATGTCATTTTGTGAATGTTTTTGTTCATAATGCACATGGGAGTATACTTATCTGTGTGGGCACCTATGCTCACATTCATGTGACCAAACAGCCATTTACACAGGGCGCAGCGGAGGTACAGGATCAAAAAAGAAAGTACCGCAGTAGTTTGTATAAGTGGCCTGGGAGGGTGAACATGAATTCTTTATGGCTGTGATCTAGTCCGTATGGAGTGTGTGCAGTCATGAGCACTTTTGCTGTGCAGCCAGAAAAGGCTGCTGCTGCTGCCTCTGCACTAAGGTAAAGTAGGAGATAACAATAAATTTTTTACTGCTGGCTGGCAGAGGTGTTTAGGATGTATTTTCTTTATATCTTCATCCGCCCCTAATTGAAGATGCTTTAAAATTGAATGACTAGCAGTCAAAACGTGTTTGCTTCAAGCTGAGAAGAAAAATGCTGGTGTCTCTGCTTCCAAACTGATTGCGCTTTGTACACAACTGACAGCCACAGTCACTTTGAGTGACTGATAAGTGGGAAGCTTTGCCACTTATCAAGGAATGCACGCTGAAAAGAAAGGACTGGAGCCGTTCAGATGCTTTGGCATGTTCAAAATAACATCTCACATCAGTCAGACTCAGAGGCACTAGAAGACATTTCAAAATAAACTTTATATCTATCTATCTATCTAGAGGCAAAGATTCAATTTAACAGACAAATCACTGTGTAGCATCACACTGGCTCTGAAAACGAGAACGTCATTATAAGGGTCACCAGTTGCAAAATGACTCAGATAGCTACATAATTTGAGAGCATTTATTGTAGGGTCATACCCCCCAGAACAAACCTAAATTTGAAAATTCACAGCCACATATCAGTCTAGCGATTTCTCTAAATTGTGGGTTTTTGCCCTGTTTGGCCAAGCAATATTTGGTTTATATAGCACGCACTATCCTGAAAGATTCTGAAAATACAGAAGCTCTGAGCCAAATTCTGATCTCATTTGTTGCCTGTTTAGTATTATGGAATATATCGGGATTGCCTAGCTTTAACTAAAATCACAAATCAATTATTAGGGTTTATTTAGGAATTATTATGCTTTTCAGTGATTTATAGCATGAACAGAACATGGAAACTTTGTTTGGTACATCTTTGTTGGTGATGCTAACATTACCAGACTCTGACCTACAGGAGCTGAGATATGAGGGGGTAACTTTTTCTGTACTGACTCTGTAATGACAGCAGTAACAGCCAGCATAAGGTTATGTTGGTCCACTGGAGATAATGATGTTTTAACTTGCCTTAGCAAGCATCATAGGAGTTAACCTGTCACAGCCCCCTCCCTGTAAATATCGCATATAAATACAAAAACTCATTATACACAGTCAAGAGCTGAGATGGGAAGTGGGTTTTCATGTAAAAATAGTAGAACAAGTTGATAAAAGCAAGTAGCATATAAATTCCTGCATTGGAATTTGAACAGGAGATGCATAGTCTTGACCTGTGTCCAGCAGCAATACTTTAAAAATTTCTCAAGGCTGCTACAAGGTTTATACCTCTTGTCCTAGCAACTCTGGGAATGTTATCTGTGGTTATAAGTCTGAGCACTGCATCTGGGTATCTAATTCTGCCCGACTTTTTCTATCTATTTTTTTTTTTTAACCGAAGTGGCTACAACTAGCAGGTTATACTGAGCATGCCAGAGTTGCTGCTAGGCCCCATGCCTGTATTATCAAGATGGAGATATCTGGGGATCTTTTAGTTTCTGCTGACAATTCCTTGCTTTTCTGATTCATTTCTTGCCATGTTAAGTGGTCACGACTTCAGTTTGACAGCTCATTCAAAATAGGGTACTTCAAACTCTCTGCTGGAATAATGGCTCAAAATGATTCACAGGGGAAAGTATGGTTACACCTACTGAATCAACACTGCTGTCTTCATCACCTTGGATTTTCCTCAGACATCTGTCATCCAAAAGCTGGTGATGCCTTACCCTGCATAGTTTAGGAGGCAAGATGAGCTCACCGTTGGTGGTAACAGCATGCAAGAGGCCAAAGGGAATTGCTTTATTTTTGTTGTCCACTTTCTGTCAGTGATCTGCTACTGAACTGTGTTAAAGTGCTAGGGGAATTGCTTATGCTTGGTATTTTTAAGAACAGAAAATAAAATGGTTTAATCACTTGAATGGTAGTGATTGGAAGGGGCAATATGAGTGAAGCCTGGCTTAGAAATTGGAGAAGGAGAAGGAAATGGAATAGTTGTCTGTTGGAAATCTCTCCTGAGCAAAGATAAACTGGATTGTTATGGATCTCATGATGGCTTTCTTCATTTTATGTATTGTATTTAGTACGTATTTAGTACAGCATTCACATAAGAAAGATTAATAAAATGCATAATGGATAAGTAATTTTAAGGAACCATTTTAGATTTTTGTTCAAATTGTTTTGAAATCTGCATTGGAGAGGCCAAGAAGCATATGTCAGAATTTTTTGTATTTACAAGTTAAATGAAAAAGTTCAAAGATAATAAGGTTATAAAAATAGAATGAAGACTTATGTGAAAGATACTAGTAAGGATTAAACAGGCCAAATTAAATTTGCAGTACTTGGAGTTTATAAAAATTCAACAAAGTGAATTTTAAACTCATTTTAAAACGTATTTATTAGAAAATAGCTTTTAGCAGGTTTGAATTCTTTTAAGGGCAACTGCTATTGATAGCATTCAACAAGTTATTCTAAAGCTGAAACACTGATAGTTTCAAGACAATTGATAACAGTTTAAAATTAACAGAAATGATCAAGATTTCTGTGTTTTTGTAAGTTATGAGGATTGTACACAAAGAAACAGTTAAATAATGGAGTAAGACATTTGAAAGTTAGAAATGGCAGAATTAGATTAAATAGATACCTTTAATTTATCCCTGTTTTACCTTCTTCATACATATTAAATAAGAAATGATATCCTGGGGAAGCAGAATTTCATGATCATATAATTGTAGACTGTACCTACCACAGGCAAATTTAAAATTATGTGGGCAATCTGAATTCTGGCATTTTCCTAACTTTGAATCCTTATCTTTTCATTCTATTATCTTACTGTGTTTCTATATGATTTTGATGGCCATAAAAGAAAATAATACTCATGTCCCAACCATTCATAATGTATTGTCAGCAAGCCTGAACCCTGAAATGTTGGCATGGGAGAAGAGCCAAATTTCGCTTGAGTTACAGGACTGGCTATGTTAAATGCCAGCAAGAGAAGACAATTCTCTGGATAGGTGCCCTTAACTATGATGCATCTTGTTTGTTTTTCCTCTCCCCCCCCCCCTTTTTTTTCTTTTGGTCTCCATCAAAACAAAGAAAGCGTTTTTCTCTTATTGTCTTCCTTAAAGAGGAAGACAGATTGTTTGAGTGCCTTGTTGAATTTGGGCTGGTTGTGTTGAAAATGCAGTTTGATCCTCTCTTTGCAACACTCTGTACTTGCTCCCCCTGTTCTCCGTCAGTGGGGATGGGACAAGATCAGGTGTAATCACAAGTTATCACTAATCAATTCTTTCCTTCTAATTTACCATGCTCTTTATGTCTTAGCAACAAAATAAAGGCTGAAGTTATAGAACCTAAAGCCACAGACCTTTTAAGAAGCCTCTGCTCTGAGTATCTGATGGAAGGCTGTTTAGGCATCTAGCCCTTTTAGCTCTGTGTGGTTATATATTTTCTTATCTTTCGTAATGCATGCAGAATCCAGTCTGCATGTTAAGCAATAATGAGTTGCTGTGAATCAGTGAGTAGGTTTTTTTTGATATCCTACATGTAATAAGTTTTAAGTTCTTAGATTCCTTAAGAATCACTTAAGTATAAATTAAGAATAATTTCTAATTTCTTTAGGTTTGTAGAGAATTTGTAGTCCAGGAACAAGTAACATATATTAAACAGATGATTAATTACATTCATACCCTATATACATAAGTAAACTAACTTAATAGTTGCATATACCTTTATGTGAACCTGTGCATGCATGTGTTTGGAAGATCCTTATTCAGGTACCATTTACAAACAGGAGTAATTTTCTATACATGAACTTCTAGTATCTTTTAAGAGAGTGAAGAAGGAAGGAATAGGATTGTTTTCCTTGTGGGAGCCATAGATAGTTCCTAAGTACCAAATTATTGTTGACGTTAGATGTGAATTTCTTAATGTTTTATGAATTCTTTAGCTCTATTGACAGTTCCTCTTCAGCTGAAATCATGGCAGATGGATCAAATCCTTAGTTTAGATCAAGATGTCAATGACTGCAGTATTTCCCAGTGATGCAAGCAGGCTAATGCAGGCACTGAGAGAGACAGATCAACTAAACAGATGCATTCAGATTATTTGAAAATAGAAAACTGCAGGGAAATAAAACGTCTAAGCTTCTTTCTTTTCCCTTTCTGTGATTCTTTGCTCAATAACTACAGACACCCCAATAAAGGATGCCCCTGTTTTTCTACAGAACATGGTTCTGGCAGCAAGAAGATTCCCTGGGTAGGATAATGCCCAGATAGGGGATCAGTCCAGATATTTCCTTGCCCTTGTGGTAGGAAGCAAAGGTTTGGAGAGCTGATACCTTCTAGTTCTGGAATTAGAGTGATACTGTATTTCTTGTATTCCTTACTTGAGAAGAAAGCCAGATAAGAAATGTTATTTTCTGAGCATTTTAGTTTCTGTGTCAGGAGCTTCAGGGTGTTATTTAAATCTATTTTCCTTTTATTTTTTCTTTTTGTACAGTAACAAATTTCTGTCTTTTTGATACAATCAGAATAATGAAATTCAGATTGTAATCAGTTTACTCGTATAAAATTCTGTATTCTATGGTAATACTATTCACACTTACTCAAAAAGAAACACATCCATTGGAGGTGTAGTTTATCTCCCTTGTGTGTATTGAGGTGGATTTGTGGAAACCAGAAGTTTGCTTTCTGTCTCTTTTGTGCGGGTTGTTTGGTTCAGGTTGGTTGCGAGGCTCTGTATCCTCTTAGCAGGAACTCTTGCAAAGACCCCGTGGGAGGAAAATTGTCCATTGTGTTCCTTTGAAAGCAAGCTATCTTTTTTCCTGGAGCTAGTCTCAAGCAAGTTTATTCTTCCACTCAGGGATATCTTAGGAGGTTCCTGTCCTTTCTGGTGCCTAGGAAGCAGAGCTCAGATAGGTATTTGTTGCCATCATATAATCTGTGCAACTTCCCTTCGAATAGAAAGAATTACGCTTTCCCCAGCTGTTCATTTGATAGGATTCTGGCCCTTCATTTAGCGAAAACTGTGCTTCTCCGACGCACATTGTTTGAACCATGGCCTCTCTTCTATACCTATTGTTTGTTTTGTCTTTTTTTGTTGTGCGTAACAGGTGTTTCTTTCATGCAGCCAAGGCAGCAAGGCGAGGGCTTCCTTTACCGCAGATCTCTTGAGACTTTGATTAAACTCTTCTTTGTCATAAAAATGCCACTGCCTTTAAAATGAATTGCACATGTAATCTGTATTTGCACAAATGCCCTCCAACTCTCTGCTCTCGTTGCTGAAGTAGATCTCCCTTTTGGTACGTGTGTGTTTGCCTTTTTTCCTGGTTTTCGCCACATAAGTGATTCCCTTTTACCTTCCTGATACTGTACTCCCCTCAGAGCCTGGCTGCAGCCATGGGAATGGTTTAAAAAGAGCAAAGTGTTTTTGCAAAAAGAACTCCCTTTTTTCCCAGTGTTTCCTGTTCCTGCCTCCGCAGATGTCATTGCCAGATTGCTGAGAGCGCCTTCCTCAGCCTTTCTCACGGGGAGACCAAGGGTTAGCATCTAGGTACCTTTTCTACATCTACTTGGTGAATATTATAGGAAGGATGGATGTTTTTGTGTCCATTTTGCTTTCTTTCCTCCATGCAGTTTCACCTGTTGTTGAGGGCACCCACTGCTAACAAACTAGCTTTCCTGGCAGGGGCAGGGGAATACTTCAGGGAGTTCTGGTCAAGTGTGTCAAGTGCTTTGGCGTGTGTAGGCAGAAGGTATATGCAAATAAGAATCCATAGCTCACGGTGCCCAGCTGCATAATACACATTTGGTCTTCTTTGTGGTTTTGTTTAGAATGGTACTACCATATGCTCCAGTATGATCCTTTTATCTCTCTTGGTCCTAGGACAGCCACAGAAGCAATACAGACCAAAAAAGGGCCAAAGGCTGGTAACACTTTCCTTAGTACGTCAGTTGGCCCACGCTGATCAGGTATCTTGAGGAGATATTGCTCTCCTGTAATCATCCTTTTATATGCTCTTTTCCTTATGCCAGGACCTTTATTAGTTAAAAACCATGGGGGTGAACCAATAAAAATATGCGTTAGTCAGTATAAATGTAGTGTATGTCCTGGGAGCTGTGCCAAACAGTTAAGAAAATAGGGGTAATGATTTAGAGGGTGAGCAAAACCTCCAGACATTGCTACATCTGTATTGGGTGCTCTGTGAATATGCAGAAGTGGAATAATTGGTGGCATTGCAGTCTACTAGAGTTAGTATGTACCCAGTGAACTAATGTGGATGGACTCTGGCTTTCAGTCTGAGAGCTACCTTATGTGACAACTTTGTTGTTTGAGCATTTGTAAGAACTTCCCAAATGTCAACTACAGTGCTTCTCCGATCCTATTTATGTTAAGCATCTTTTTTCTTCCTGGTACAGACTGACTGGTAGTTGCAATGGTGGGGGTACCAGCACAGCCTAGAAAGGATACTAGTGTTATATCTGTTTTAGTGCCTAACTTTGTGGCAGTGGCAGCATATGTGGAAAACATGAAGATAACTATCAGAAAGAGTATTTGAAGAGTGTTCAATTTAGAAACAGTGAACTCCCCTATGCTGACATTTACTTTAGCATGCAGTAGTTAATAGAAGAAGATGGGACTTTAATAATGCTATATAATATGGTTTCCAAAATTGCTCTTTTATCATAAAAGCTGTTGCCTCAGTTTGTTAGTGTTTGGCTACCTAGTGCAATAAACATAATTAATTACGTTATCTAACTCAAAAACTATAAAGTTTTATTTTTCTGTAACACATCTGAGATGACTGGGGCCTGAACTTCCTTCAGCCTGCACTGATGTCAAGCATCCTTAAATCAGAACATGAGCATTTACAGCCACTTTGTACTGAAATAAATGAACAAGATGCAGAAAGGAGAGGGATGAGGCTAACAACGTAACAATTTTAACATGTTCCGTTCCACACAACTCCTTCTCTATGTGAATTTCCTTTATTTTTAAGAAACCTGTGGCACTGTTTTAATAATACAAAAAAATAGACTGTTTTAAAAGAAGAAATTGCTCTAAAAGCCACCATTTCTTAATTTCAGTCCTACGAACTTAGCTCACAGGCAGCTCTTTTGTAGGGGCACTTTCTGAAAGCCCCACACCCGTTTTTCTTTCAGCCATCATCTCCCCGTTCCCTCTGGAAGTGCCCTTTTGGATGAGGTTAAGCCTTCTTTGCACCAACAGGGGACTTGCGGAGGCTCCCTCGGAAGCCTGTCATTGCTGCTCTTGGATTTTGCAAGGCAGCGATGCTTCCTGAGCCGTGTGTGACGCTCACCTGCCCAGAACGATTGCCACTCGGCGGTCTGCTTTAAGACGGCTTTGCATTGCAGAGTCTGATTTTCTTCGTTTTGGGACTATCGCTCAATGGAAATGTCAAAAATATGGAAGGATAAATACCGAGTTACATTAAAAAGAGAAAAAAAAGAGCTCTGAAATTATCTGCTGGCTCCATGTTTTCTGAGGTTTTGCATTAGTGGGGACGAAGTCACAGTGTGTTGACACAGTCTAATGTGCACTGACATAATACCTGGAATATGGAGACAGCAAGAGGCACAAAATCAAACTTATCTGAGTTTTCACAGGAAAAGAAGGGATTAAACTTTGCTGGTTAAAATATGGATTTTTTTTTTTTTTTTATAAAAACTATCCTAGTTCGATTGAGATAAACCTACTCAGATCTAATTCTATCCAGTCCCTGGGAAAAGTGGGCCTTAAGATGTTGAGCCTATTTGGCCAATCCTTTTTTTTTTTTTTTAAAAGAAATAAAGATTAGGGTAGGAAGTTTGGTCCTTATCTCTAAGGTTCTTACTGCTTCAGGAGGAAACTGAAATACTTACATGAAGGACATTTCTTGAACTCCTGATTTGTCTTTGCTCAGATTATTTCAGAAAGCTTTGGCAATGTAGATTTCCCACAGTGCTTGGCAGTTTTTGTTTTACACGTCTTAGAGGAACTATGATAAATTGTTGTTACTGCCTCTTAAAGAGTGGAAAGGATGCCAAAGCATTAGAGTGACTTAAAATGCAAATGTTACTGCATAGGCATGGGAACTTTGATCTGGCGTCATCCCCCATTTCATAACTCCTGGGTGCAACTCTTCTCTACCTTTTTATCCCGTGTGGTTACTTATAGCTGTACAAAACAGCATTCAATCACTCTGTTTTACTAGCATTTTATACTCTATTTGCACAGATATTATTATTAGTGTATGACCCAGATCTCATATAGCACTGTCATCACTAGATCTTGTTATAGTTCCTCTTTTTTTTAAAGCATCCTGTTTTTCAGACCAGGGGAATTGAGGACAGAGGGGGAGCAGCTTGCATATTGGTACGTCGTAGCTTGCTGCCAGAACCAAGAGGAGAATCCAGATTGGCAGCCGTCTCCCACTGGGTCATGGTACAGAATGTGAACTGAAGTGAGGAGTTATCAGAGATTCAGGCCTTCTAGGTTTTTTTCTTCCATCTCAATTTTTACTGTTTTACATAGAATTTCCCATTTCAGTGATAGAAATTGAACAGACAGTGCAATGGTTGTGGGATGTGAGAATGAGGCAGAGAAGCACACGTGAAACAGCCCAGCCTGATTTCAGAATCACATTTATTGGTGTCATTCCCCTGACTTCAGTAGAGTTTAATGCAGAAACTTTGACCTGATCTGTCACAACTCTGGAAAAATTAAGTGAATAAATGGTGAAAAGTCCATAAGGGTCAAATTCTCTTCTCATCAAAGTGAGAAAACAATCTTTCTTTGCATTTTTGATATTTCTTGCCTTTAATTTTTTTTCCATTCTATTCACTGTAACAAGGCCAAGACTTTGTTAGCACATACATTTCTTTTTCAAGCATCCCATGTTTTCATGATTCCATGAAAACTGCCTAAACAAATCACAGTGTAAGGCACTTACCAGTCATTACACACCAACCCTCTCCACACCTTGACTGCTGTTCCTTTTTTATTCCATCCTGGCTGTGCTTAATGCCAGTGGGATGCCTGCCCGTGTTTTTTGCCTGGATTGATCTGCTCCAGCTCAGAGGGGTTCATTCACTGATTTTCTTTCTTTTCGGTTTCTGGATACTTAACCTGCTTTCATGACAGTCTCACAGCTCTGGTTACCTAAGCCCAGCTTGTTGTATTTAACACGCACAAATGGCTGTGCCTCAGGCCTGCTTTTCCCCTCTCTCCCCCTTCTTTTTCTGTTTTTCATTTAATGGCTTGCTAATAATGAAACCGCAAAGGCAACAGTAGGGGCGGCATAAACACATGCTCACCTACGGGAGAGTTGCTGATGTTTTAGAATTAAAAAACAAAACAGGATTATTTTGATAATAAAAGCCAAGACAGGTGCTGGGCACTTTGTTTATTCACTGATTAAAACAGTCACAGTGTGACATCTTTTTTTGATAATAAACTAAAGAGGGAGGTGGGTTATACTGTTGCCAAAGCTTTGAGTATACCTTAACAGAAAAAATTTGGGCAGGACCATCTGATTTTAAGGGATACCAGCTATCACTACATGCCAGGAATATACCTGTTTTGCAAGCTAATGGGCAGGAAGTCAAATATTCAAAGTAATTAGTCAGCTGCCAGAGCATTCAGTTCCTTCTAATTTGACATCGTCCCTCCTAAGTCCCCAAGAAACAAGAAGGGGGACTGTCCAAATCTCTGCTTCTGTCGTTGAATAGGATGTCAGGCAGTGGAGGCAAGACATGTTGCATTCCTTCTTTCTCCCATCTTCATAGTAAGCTGTCCAGCTTCTGTTAGCAATCGTGAGCCCTTTTCCGTTCTTATACCACTGTTAAGATGATACTGATTGAGTTTTAAAAATCCTTAATCCTTTTTCATCCTCAGCTGAACACACAGTATTTTGCTAAGAATTGCCTGCTTGATTTGATTTCTCTCTCTTTTTTTTTTTAATGAAAGGAATCAGTGTTGTCAAGCTCATTTTTTTGTATGAAATTACTTCATATCAACTGGAATTTTACTTTGTGGCAATAAACAGGTTTTAGGCATCTTTGCCTTCACTTACTGTTTCTACTGCAATGTAAAGTTCTTGTCGGGACAGAAACTTTGCTGTGTTCGGAGTTCTTGCACTTTTTTGCATGTATGTTTTAAGTATTCTCTCCGTTGTGCAATTAACAGTTTCTTCTCATGCCTGACGCTCTAAATCTGCAAATGCAATATGTAGATACTTTTTTCTTTGTCAGTCTGCTTCAGGCTAAACGTTGAGACTGCCACTCTGAGTTGATTAAACACCTTTTTGAAGTTAAGCTGTTGAAAGGCAAATAAAATAAAATAAAATAGTTCCAGCCTTATGGAATGATTATTGAAGCTGACAAAATACTTTCTACTTTTTATTTTTCCTTTCTACTTTTCAGTCTCTCTACCTGCTTCATATGCTGCTTTTCTATCCACTATCCAGTACTGCAGAAAGTGTGTAGAAAATCGGTATTCAGAAATCATGCTGATAGTACTTTATAAAATTCTAAATTCTTGCAAGTGAAAGGATGGGATTACTTTTTACTTCAAACATATCCTTCCTTAATGAGCCTCATGAAAGCTGAGTAATTTCATCTCTACCTACTACAACTAAAAATGTTGTTGTTGACCAGAACTTAGTTCTAGCTCCAGATAAAACTGTTAACCCTCTGAAATGAGAGACTATAGTAGTCTCTGACTTCTTTCCCCCCTGTTTTTTTCCTGTTTCCACAGTTATTCTGATCTCTTGCTGCCCTGGAAAATAGGTGTTCACAGGATAGGCAAATCTCTTTTCAGAAGACAGTTTTGCCTGTCTTGCTAAAGCACTGTATAGAAGTATCAGTTTTTCTTAGGTAAAAAAACCATTTCACTAAGTTTGTGCAGTGTGAAACACTATGAAGGCAATATTTACTTTACAATGAGATGATAAACAGGCTAAAACATAAAAAGCTGTTTCATTGATAAAATTTTTCATTTAAACTGTTTTTCTTTAAGTGAAAGAATGAAGTTATTTACCCATTAGTATCTTAAGCATAAAATGTTAGAAAATGGGGAAGTATTACAGCACCAGCTAAAAGAAGTAATAAAATCCCTTGTCTTTTTAGCAGGTGTTGTTTTAGGAGAATAAATTTCAATAAAACAAGTGGTCAAGTCAAAAACCTTTGAGTTAGTTGAAGTTCATTAGTTTCTTTAACTTTCTTTGAATTCTTTTTCCCTTTCCCTCCATCCACACATACTTACAGATGTACTTCTCTGCATTTCTGGAGTTCAGTTATATTACCTTACAACATACGCTGATTTTACTTAGCAGCCTCATATACTATGAAAGGATGAAAATGCTCATGGGCTTCAGACAAAATGCAGGATGAGAATTAATTTCTTGTTCAATTGGTGTCAGAAACAGCTAGACATATAAAAGAAATTGGGTTCTTCTTAGACTGTTCGATTTTAGAGGATGCTTAGATGTTTACTTAAATTTCCAGTCTTCCGAGATACACTTGTGAGTGCTTTATTCATCACTACCGCTAAAAAAAATATATATATGTCATCAGCATAACGCAGTTTGCTTTGGCTGGACTAGAGTCTCTATACTAAGCATTTTTTGTGTGTATGTTCAAGTTGGCATTGACAGTTCAGCAAACTACTAGGACACAAGTGTCTGTAATCATTTTCAGTGTGTCAAGTGCTGTTCGCTTAGTTTCTTCTTAGGTTGTAATGTAATAAAAATGTAATTGTTATTGGTTCGCATATTTCTTGGATATGATAGTGCTGCAGAATGGCTTTTTGTAGAGTTTATTTCTGTTGCATAAGACTGGGAGGTCTGCAAAGGACTTGTGGAAGGGAGGATCTGTAGAAGGACCAATATTTGAATCCTGCAGGGAATGTGTCTGCTTTTTATACTACTATGACTATTGCTACTACTGCTGCTGCTACTACTGCTGTTACTGTGACTACTACTACCACTATTACTACTGCTGCTGCTACTACTACATGATCCAATTTGGCTGGCTGTTTGTATCACTGCAGGCAAGCCCTTAGCCACTCTCCCCAACAGTTCTCCTTAGACATGCTGCAGGTGGGCTTTACATTAGAGAATACTCATTCAGAGGCGAGTTTTGAGTAAGTGCTTGCTGGCTGCACATCCAAAGCTAATAAACTCCCTAGAGAATGAATTTTGTAGGGCTCTAGGCAATAGAGCCCTGTTGTCTTCAAGTGTGTGTGTGTGTGTGTGTGTGTGTGTGTGTGTGTGTGTGCACATGCACAACTCTGCAAAGGCAAAACCACTTTTAACTTCCCACGGCATCTTTGGACATGGACATTATTCTTTATGCATAGGGGAAGGTGAATGTGAGGGAGTTAGTCATCTTGTTTGAGCTGAAACATACAAACCTGACTCTTACAGCTAAGCAAGACAAGACCGTCTCTGTCCTCAGGCATGACCAACTGGAAGATCTAAATGATCTCTGAAGGAGGGACTTTACTTATACAAAGCATGTCTTTTGTCAGCAATGTGATCTGATATCATGTTGAGATGGGGTAAGGGTTAGTAAGCACAATGCTGCAAAACAAAAGAGAATTACATCTCTTCTATTGATTGTGTCATCTTTCTAATCTCAATGTAAAGAATTGTATATCTTTCTTTCTTGAAATACATAGGTTGCTTCAGATGTTCTTTAACATTATAATATTTCTATCCATGCCCAGGATATTGTTTACAGCATTTTACATCTTCTATAGAGTCTCAGAGCCTCTGGACTCTTAATTACTCAATGAGATTTAGATTTAAACCAATAGGATTGTGTACCAGATAAGATACTAGCTTAGTCCTGTCCTCACTCTATAATCAAAGCAGTGCATGACCTTCTAAAGTTTATATGGTACAGAGTTTATCTGGATGTTGACCTGTGTCCTTCATCAAATTTAGATGAACTCTGCAAACAGTTCATTGTCCAGCTTCAATACAGGGCATCAGTCTGCAATACCAGGTGTTTCTGCTTGGCCAGAAAGTAAGAAAGATGATAAATTAGCTATGAATCAAGTGCCTTAATCTCTAGCGAGAAGTAGCATCAATCTTAGACAGAGACGCCAATCTCAAATGAACTCATGTCTTCCCAAAGCCTCCCTGCTTCTTCTGTTCTTTATTACTGGTAACAACATCATCTTCCTCCCTATCAAGCAGATTCTTATTCCAAGAAGCCATTTTGATTCCTCTTTTTTTCCACTGCATCCCTTCCAAAATCTCGATTGTTTTGGTATAACATTTATAAAATGCAACTTTTTCTTCCACCTAATAAGACTCTCAGCCATGTCTTTGCTATGGACAGACTTGGCTGCTGAGTCTTCTGCTTTCATTACACTTTCATTGTCCCCCTGCTTTCCTGGCAGGGCATTCTGTAATTACTATTATTCATTCACTTCTGTGTGTGTGTGTTTGTATAAATATATTTTTAAAAAGTATGTATATATGTATATATATTACCCCACCTCTTCCTTCATTACAGGCATTAGCTCCTTGTTTTCAGTAGCATCAAGCTAAAGTTAGTGTTCTTCCTCAAAGGGTCTTCACAGATCTGTCCTTCACATTTTCTTTCTTTTCTTCACAGTTCATTTTGGTCCTGTTCTGTTCTGCTGGTAACACTGACTTCATTTTTCAGGTTGCTCACTTCTCCTATCTTGTTTTCATATTTTATTCCAAAATGTCCCAAATGTGTGTATCTTGTCTGGAATAGTCCAAATGTCATTATTGCTCCTCATATTTTAATGCCACTGTTACCTGCAGACAACTAACAAATCCATGAACTGTAGCCTGGAACCAATCACAGCACCTAAGTAGTCTTAGTATACATTTAATGCTTTCTACCTTATCATGTTTCACACTTGTCTTAAAAATGATAGACAATTTCTGTCTTTGACCATGCACAGTCAGGTGTTAGACCTCTGGAGTCCTTAGGGCTTTTTACAATATAACTAATAAATGATGACAGCAGTAGAAAGATTCACTTGACAGTCTTATGTCCCTCTCTGAATTTGCCTGGATTGTGAAAGTTCTCATTTGTGTTTGTTCTTGTGTAACACAGCCTTGGGTGAAAGCACGTTGGCTCATATGGGGTGTGGATGCGATCATGGTAGTTACTTCCCCACTGTTAATGACTCCTTTCTTGCATGAGACCCTGAAGTCCTTTCTGCTAGTTAGATAATAATTATCAAAATGAACTCAGTATTATCTGTCTACCTACTCAAGGATCAACCAGTCCATGTATGTTAAAGGCTTTTGACATTTCTTTGAATGTGAATTACTATGAAATAGTGTCCAAATTTGGTTTCACAGCATCAGTTTCTCTCTGCTCCTTACTGTCAACTCAGTAGGCTTTAAATTGTGGCTAATGTCTAAACTCAAGGATGCTAGAAAGCAAAGGAAGCTTCCTATGTCAGAGAAAATGTGATTAAGTTAAACTTATTTGTCCCATTCCCATTCAGTATGGGGCTGATCTAAAGTGTACTTTGAATTGTAGTCCAGATCATGCACAGCGTTCATTTCTCTTATGCTATAGAAAGCAAACAGTGGTAAAAGGCACGTTGTAATAAAACCAAAAGACACCTGATGTTAGCTATTCCCTCTTGGGAACTCCTGCAGCTTTCAGTATGTTTGTGTGCAGCTGAGTGAAAGGAGGTAGCAGTCGGATTATTATTGAAGAGAGAAGCTTAGGAGAAGCATGAAAAGGGGACCAGGTCTTATTTCTGGTTCCCTTTTTTCCCATGCAGTTAAAAAGAGAGAATTGTTTAAACATGGATCTGTCAAACTCCTTTCATTGGTCTCTTTTTCTAAGCAAAGTTACCAGTGGTTTCATTCATGAGATGATCTTGAAGGTTGTTTCACTGTCACTGGGATATAGTTAAGGTATTTTGTAAAGGGTACCACTCAAGTGTAAAGATGCCTGGTAGGAAAAATAAGACCCTTGCAGAAAAAGAGCAGCAGCCCATCAGATCTTGCTTTTTCAAACCAGGCAGGTTCCCCCGTGGAAAGATTAATTACAGTCAGGTTTGGAAGACAGCCTTGCTGTGTTTTTTTTTTTTCCCTCTTAACATTAGAAAAGATAAAGGGGGTGATTAGTGTGCACAAAGCCTCTGATCAAACCAGCACTGAGGTTTGTGACAGGAGGTTCAAACACTTTATGGATCACTGGTGCTGACAGGTAGATCACACAAGCCTTAAACAGATGTTTAGTGAGAAGATGAATGTGTGAGATCTCAAACATGCAGGGCTCCTTTGCCTGGCCATTACAGCCTGTGAAGCATTAAAAACCTCCCTCCTCTCCCCACAAGCCTCCCCACCCCCCCTTTTTTTTAGGCTACCCCACTGAAAAGGAAAAAAGGAAAGTACTAGCAAGATTCCATTACATTTTGGATTTTTTTTTAATTGAAATTAAGTATAGCCAGGATCTTAAAGGTGTTAAACTTTTTTTCTTTAGGAAATATAGGCTATTCTTTTGGAATTGTGACTACAATTTACCCTCTATAAAATTCCTGTGAGCCAATGAGTGTACATGCTCTGACAAGGTGCATAGGAGATGTTCAGCTGCAATGGAGATATATTCAAATTAAATTACAAAGATCTTCATTCCAGACACCCTCAGAGACAGGATGTTTGGTATGGGGTAAGCATACAGTGATTTGAAAATACTCTAAATATGTAAGTTTTGTTGAGCAAACTGTATTTACTAGACCTCTTTGAAACATTTTGAGTTGTTGATATGAAGGGAGGAAAATATTGCATCTGTGCCATTTATTATGAAAATTTAAAACTTCTGTGCATGGTTTTTAGAACCTTCTTCTCCAGAGATATTATCTTTAGCCTTGCACTTTGTAATCACAGATTCCTCTCATTTAGAGGTGAAGATGTCCTGTGTACAGGACAAGTGGAGACCCTCCCTTTCTAGTAGTATATTAAGACCTTGGCAGAATGTCTGATGAATGCCAGACACCTGGAGGGATCTATTCAATTTAGAAATAGGCTTAAGCCAAAAATGCAGAACCCAGTCTCAGTTTTGAACACTGCAAAGTTCAAGGATTTTTGGATAAAAGTTTTAAGCCACTCCATGTAAATAATAAAATTACTGAATTTTGTCTGGACATAGATTGTAAACACTCCTAAAATGCAAGAATATTCTTTAGAGTTTGTTATAGTCAGTCTGCAAAGCCTTGACCCAAACTTTGGACTCCTTGCCATCAACCTTGGAAGCAGTTGGTTTGCAAATGTATTTCTTATTTTTCCTTCATTTACTGTTTTCTAGTTCTTTTTAAAGAAATGCAGAAGAAAAGGTGTTTGTAAGCAACTTCCCGAATTATTTTTTGCCATCCCTGAGCATAGGGCTGCCTGTTTGAATGTTTCCAAGAAAGTATTGTTCTTATGTGACAACAGGTCAGAAAGACTCTGCATTAATTACACTAACATATGGTTATTAACAGATTCTAGCTCAGGGAGCAATACTTTACAATGTTATCTTCCACATAGTCAGATGTTAGCCATATTGTCAGTGCTGGCAGCTATTGTTTCACTCATTTACTTCACAGAGCTAATTACTCCCTAATAATAACTTTACCTTGGAGTTTTTCACTTGCTTGTGCCAGCAAACCTGTTCACACTACATATGCTAATTATTGGCACTTATTCATTATGTTAAGATAGCTTTAAGTTCAAGCTGTGCAGCCTGGCTTTCGGTATGGAGCCAGCTGGCTGCAAAGTTCCACCTTTTTTTTTTTTTTTTTTTTTTTTTTAACTAAAGTCATTAAAAGTTTTAATATGGGCCTATCTTGTTCTTTTTACAAGATTCAGGCTTTCAGGAATTCAAAAACATACTTGGTTACTCCTGGACAATTGTGAGTTTATAAGGAATTCCTGATTTCCCTAAAATATTTTGAGGTCTTTTTTGCAAGCTGGATTGGAAATTCATCTATATAATTTGGACTATACGACCACTTACCAAAATGGATACTCATTTTCTTCATTCCCTCACACAGTTCCAGCTCTTTGCCTTTTTTATCACTCCTTATACTTTTCCACTGGGAGTCCTGAGGCCTTTTCAGTGCCTGGCAAGGATGCTCTCTGTTGATTTAGTTTCTCTGCATTCTCAATGTCCCAGGACCCTAACCTTCAATGAGCTTTGTCTGGGTGGATTCACTGATTTGTTGTGTCCTTAATGCAAGTACAATGAATCAGTTCATTCAGATTCACAGTCTAAGACAATTTCATGGGATTCAATCTATTATGTCTTTCCAGAATTCCCACCAATCCTTTTTCCGCACTCCAGAATAAGGCATGTTTTCATAAAACGCAGAAAAATGTGGTATCTTTTGAAGATAAAATACTGTCCTTGACTTGCATGAAGAATTTTATGAATATCAACTGAACATCCACATGGAAATCAAGGACAATTGACTACTGCTGCTGGTTAATGTTGTATGTACAGTATGAAATGTTACAGAACTGACTGTTTTAGCTGGGGGTCTTAACAGTGTGTGAGATCATCATTTAGCCTAGATCAACATTACTGCATTTCCACTATCTGGTGAGCTGGTCCTAAATTTTCTGAAGTTCTTAAAGAAATGATTTTTTTATTCAAGATAAAGTGAACCTGTTTGAAACCCTATTCATTTTTATCAGTAGAAACAGGAGACCACAATCTTCCATATGTAAGAATTCAGTCCATATTGAAAAAAAAGATCTATTTCTGCTTCCCCACGAGCTGAAAGCTTTGAATTCTATAAGTTTTTGAGCTACCTTGACATTATAAACAAAAGATTTATTTTGAGTTATGGTCTAGTTAACTTTTTTCAAAAAATGCATACAGAAAACTACCATACGGCTATCTTATTCTTATTTGCATGCACATTACATACATTAGGGTTTCTCTCCATGCTAGTTGAAGTATTAGAGAAAACACAGATTAATTAAGTAAGATAATTTCATAATCGAGAGAGACTAATTCTCTCTTCTCCTGTACACATGTGCACTTCCTACCAATGTCAGTATGAATTGTTTCTGTATACTTCAGTGCAGAAGCGGTTTCACACAGTGCATGTGAAACCAAAAGAAAAGATTTACTGAACATAAAAACATTGTTTCCCGCAATCCTGTGCATTGTTTCACAGCCTGAGAGTGTTAGATTGGATTCCTTTCTGTGTTATTGTAGCTCTGCTTCAATATAATTCCAGTGTTCTCGTTAAACATGTTGTATACAGTTCATAATAAAACTGAAGTAAACAGACATTTAGTTGAGCCATAATAGATAATCTTTTAAGATGTTTTTACTTCTGGTGTTTCTTGGGCTATAAAATATGAGTTCTATTTAACAAAAATATTATAATGGTGACTGTACATTATACTGTCCAGTTCATATTATACAAAGTTCAGGGGTTGGGAAGAGGGAGTTTATCTTGCTCTGAAATGATTCAAAACCATGAAGACAAGTGAAATACAAAAGGTGAGAGAGGAAGAATTCCAAATCTCTTGCCATATGGCTCATGTTATCAGTGGTTGTGTTATATAATATGAGCAAAGCATGTAGAGTAAATCTAGCAATGAATTATTTTAGGTCAGAGATGAGTTTTCAATTGGAAAGAAATTACAAATGAGTTCAGAAAGCTAATTCTCATCAGTGGCCTCGGAGCTGTGACTACTTGGTGTTCTGTCAGTGGAGTCTCCAACTCATTTGAAACAAAAGGAGCACGGGGTGTTGTAATGTTGTTGTCTGTCATTATATCTAGAGAAGGTTTGAACCAAAACTTAAAAGCTCTGGTGCAGTTTGTTTGGGAGTTGACCTTAGATATCCGTATGTTTTAATGAAAGGCCAAACCGAAATGCCAGATCTGAACTCATTGTGGAGATTTGGATCAAAATTTGAATTTTACCTTTTAGATCTGTATTAAGAGAGCCTGCTATCACTGCACAGAGCACTCAGTGTCTACCTCAAAAAGCCTTTTCTTGATGAACTTCAAACATTTCCAAAATAGCAATACCGCCTAGCAACCAAATATTGATATTTTATACAAGCAACTGAAGTGGGGCTTGGCTGAAGAACATCTATTGGGAAACTCTTTCAGCATTACAGGACTGTGGCTGGAAACCCTTATCTTAAGAACAATGATAAAGGGAATCTGGAGAGCCTATGTGGGCTGTTAGCCTGAAGGTGCTCTTTAAAGAGTGAGGCAATAGAAACATAAAAGTAAAAAGAGAAGAGATAGAGGGATAGGAGAGAACAGAAAATTTCTAAAGAGCACATGCAAAAGGGAGGGAGCAATTATGGTGCAGGCAGAGATGGAAACATAAGGTTAAAGTAATTACCAAAATAAGAGAAATTTGAAATGCAATTACATATGTTGAGCTCTATTGCTATATATACAGCCACCTTCCCAGAAATGATTTTTACACTAGAGATGCATCACAAGCCCCAAAGCTTAAGACAAAAATGATTTTATAAAGCTGCTCTCAAAAGCAATGAATCCTTTAAGTTGATGGTTTATTTCTTGATCTCTGTGACTGTCCTTTTTTTGTCTTCCAAGCTCCATGATGTCAAAGTGACTACTGAAAACTCTGTCACTGAAGAAATACAAGATGTTTTCTCTGCAAACATTTTCTATGGTAGTATCTAATGACTAGCCAAGAATGGAGGTTTGTTATGAAAGACACTTTACAAACACTTTGTAGGTGGCCCAGGTGCTGAAGATCCTAAATTCCAAAAAGTAGGAAAGGGAGGTACAGGCTAGGAAGCGGTGGATTCAAACTCTCTACAAGTATCCACCTGAGACTGAATAGCTACCAGACTGATCTTCATATTAATTCTCGAGGACTAGACATGATATTTCAGGCCACATAAATGAAAGTAGGGGAAAACCAATCATTATTCTTTTCTCATCCCAATTTCTCCTCCAGACTGGAGCTTATTCTTTCTTATCCTTCTCGTAAGTTTGATGATACTGTTGAAATCAATGAAGGGAGAGAGTAATGTTTGAATGGGAGTTACTGGAATTAATATCAATGTCCCTCTGACCAGTGAGTGTGAGAAAAAGAGGAAGACTGCAAGTTATTTTATTAGGTGCTTATATTTCTGATGAAGTGGGGATTATCCTCCAGAGATGATAGTGGTAGGCAAGGAAAAAAAAGAAGAAAGGTTAGCAACTAAGAAAAGACTTCCAGAAAAAAATGCTGAGACAAAACTCTTAAGAACCCATTTATATTGTTAAGGAAAACTCCTCAAGAAAAGCCTTGAGAGAACACTTTTTTTTTTTTTTTTTTTTTTTTTTTTTTTTTTAAATAAAAACTTAGTTCCTCCTTAGATCTTTGGCACTCCTTAAAATCTACTGGAGCCTGACGGACTATTCTGACGTTCTTAATGCACCTGAGAGTAACTTCCAAAACTTGCCTTCCCTTATGCTAGATCTTGCCAAGATTTTTCAGATAAACCTCATTTGAAGTTTCTAGGACAAACCGATGTAGCAAAAAGGAACCGTAGAAGAATTTTGAAAATACGATTAGCACATTTTTCTAAGTCCTATATCACAAAAACATCTTGGCCAAATCACCTCCAATTCAGCTAAAAGTATGATCTCTGACAACCGACTACCTGTGACGACTTTGAAGGATGAATGACCTCTTGTGAGATGGGAGGGCTGGTCAGAAACTATCTAATCTAGGCATTTATCTGTGCTCTGAACCATGTACTTTGAATGCTTGGCTTTATAATAGAAAGCAAATCTTGGTCTTAACTATGGACAGCCTATCTGAATTCTCATACATAACACGTGAGAGAGCAGTAAATATGTGCCGGCCTGATGTGATAGGTAGGGTGTATTGGCTTGTTTAGAAGAAGCATGTTACTGGCCACTTGTGTGTTATGCATGATCTCTCAAACTAATGGTAGTAAATCATTTATTCTACCTTAGACTAGAAAGTATTGTATATAAACCATGTATTTTTTAAAAAATCAGTTTAAAACTGTTTTGAACTACTCAAAAAAAAATATTGGTATGTATTTTTGAGTCCTTCTGCTTTAAAAATGCTTCATACCAAGGGTCCAATGAACTTAGAAAAAATCACCTAAAACCGCTTTTCCTTAAATGATGTTATGCTTGAAGTCTAACATCTTGAGTTGTTTCAAGTTTGCGAACAGGCACTTTGGGTCACATTACGAAACAGTGAATCTTATGCTTCTGTGAATAAAGAAATCTTTCAATCGGAGCTCGGAGGTTACGAAGTATAGACCCTTAGAACTCCCTCTGGCCTAGGACTGAATGTGGATAATACTGCAGCTCAGGCATGTTATGTGAAAAGTTGGGAAGACAAAGACGCATGTCTGTCAGTTGGCTTTACAGAAAAGAAGTTTCTGAGATATAAGAGGTAGAATATTGTCTTTGTTCACACAGGTGAGTGCGTCCAGTGCAAGTGAAATTTTCCAAGGTGTGCAATAAATACTGTTTTCGTTCTGTTTGAAGTTTTCCCATAGGTATCACTGTCTCTTGAGTGATGCTAGCCTATATGCATGCATATGTGTGTGGACTCTTGTGTGGAGGGCATCTGTTTCGTGGGTACTGTGTGTATATATATATGTGTAAATATCAGTACATGTGCACATAGACACACATTTACATTTAAAAATAAATACCAGAAATGAGATTTATACATAGCTTCCCTCACTTGCTTGTGTGGTGTGTGAGACGTGTGCACACACATCTACTGGAAAAATGTGTGTGTTTACAGTTCTATATGGGCACAGATGATGCTTGTGTGTATACAGGCACAGACAAACATACACTCAAATTGTGATACATTAGAAGCACTTAGATCTGTAGGACTCACTACTGAGTTCTATTAGAATATCAGCATAGGCTTCTTGTAAAAATCATTAACTTTGAACTATTCTTTCTTTCTTCTGAATATATATTTAAAATACTTCTGAGCTGAAGTGAGATGTAATGGAGATTTACTCCAGTGATTGACACTGAGGAGAGTTAAGTCCCTGGAAGAATCAAGGTATGCAGCTAAGCTACCCTGTAGGTGTGCCCTACTGGACCTTCCTAATACTCAGTCATTTCAAGCCATGAAAGATATTGTCAGATCATTCTCCTGAATTAATATTGTTCCAGAAAAGTGCCAAACTACTGCGGAGTTTTTAAAAAAAAGATTTGCAAGCAAATACTAGGCATTGCACTGCTTCCTTTCCGAACTGAAATCGTTTGATTAACTGAAGATGATATTTCATCATTATTTAACAACATAGTGGGAGTTTTAAGCTTGTCATTAAGATTGTCATTTGTCAGAAAAACACCTTCTGAGTGCTGCTTGGCACTGAGGTGAGCAAGCCCCTGTTACTGTCAGAGCCTGGGTCTGTCCCGCTGCATCGTTAAATTTGTTGCATCAGGATGTTACTGGGCAGCCCTGGAGGACCCTCCAAAAGACATTTGCAGACAAGACCTTGAAACAAGCACAGCCTCAGCGTAATTGTAGCCAAGCGATTCCACAGAAAGAGTTTCTGTGTGTGGAATCCGAATGTCCAGCTGTTCTTAGAAGGATTACTAGGGCTTTAATGGAGAGCACAGATGGAATCAGTACTATTGTCCAGAGTATTCTAGGGCAGAGGCTAAAATGTGAAGGATGATCAGTGGAGAGATGATTGGAAAGGAAAAAAAAAAAAAAAAAGAAAGAAAGAGGAGAGAGAAAAAAAATCCCCTTGTTCTGTAAAAAGCAAAGGGATTGATGCTGTCCAATGGTGAGAGTGCAGAGGAAATCATTCCCAAAGCTTCCTTTCATGGTTAGCAGGCATTGTAAAGATGGCACAGGTCATGTGTTGTGTGCAGCTGTTTAGAGGTTCTTACAGAACTGTTAGAGACTTAGCGAGGCCCATTATTCAAGGCACTAAGGCAGTTTTACTGGATATGGACTACTGCAATTGTATAAGCTCTCCATTGTGTGAGTACTAATTTAGAGTGCTACCATAAGCCAGCCATACAATCCATGCTTCCCATGAATGAATGAGTCATCTTGACAAAAAGGCTCAGAGCGCACAGCTCTGACTTTTAGTCTTAAAGGGACCTGATGTGTTTAAAATGGATCACATTTTAATGAGCAAACTCACTGGAAAAATATTTTGGTTTTGTATTGCTGAAACAATCCTGTTGCTTTTAAAGAAAGATGTCGCACACAAAGACTTTAGGTTCATTTTCACTTGCCTTATCACATGTTAGACATATTTGTAGTTACCGATTTGTTATGGGATATTAAAGTGTAACTAATATGCTCATGTAAACATAGCAGGTTTCAAGGCCACTCAGTAAGCCAACATTTTATATCCTAAATCATTCCTTTAGGTGCCAAAGTGTCCCATGATATTTTTATTCAAAACTGTTTGGCTGCAGAAATGCAGCTGTTTTTCATTAATGATGTCCCTGCACATACACAAGTAGTGTGTTGTTTTATACCACTACTGTCTTTTTACTTTCTTGCCTGATGAGAATGAGAGAACAGTATTAGGATCTATAATGTAGTTGCGATGTTGGTTAGTGAAGTCATTCTCTGCAGAACTCTTACCTGGATGACTTAGGGTCAAATCAGGGAAAATGGATTTTTTAAGGACTTAGCCTTTGGGAACATCTAAATTGGAGGACCCAAGAAAGCTTCCCGAGTTCACATGCACATCCTGTTCAGCCATAATATAGACTGAGCCACTAAGAGCTTTGGTTTGAATTTGTGGCCTGAAGTTCTGGAGGCATCTAAACTTAGTGGATAGCACCTACTGATTTGATCTGACTGTTTCTGCAGTTCTTCTCTAACTGCTGCAGTCTAAACTCTGAAATGCTTAGCTCCTGCCTGAGGCTCGTCAGGATCCAGAAGCAAGGCAGAGTGACATTCGCATCACCTGAAAGGCTCAGCTACCAGGCATGGTGCCTGAGGCACAGCGATAGGATCACAAAATCTAGCTGCTTTCTTCCTAACAGTCAAAGAAGCGGTAGTCCTTGCTTTTTTGTTCAGTAGTCTAGTGAAAGCTTGAGCAGTTGCCCGAGGAATGAGAAGAACTGGGCTTGGACTTTAGTCTCCTTAATGCAGTGTGCATTGTGTCTCTGATACACCAGGAGAGAATCCTTATAATCTGAAATTAGGTTGGGGACAAGGTCTCTCTCCAAATCTGCTGAAACTGGGCTTTATGCAGAATGAGACACAATGTTCGTGTCAGAAGTGGAGCAAAAAAGGAGTAGCAGAGCCCTGTATCTTGCTGCTGATGGCATTCAAGCCTATTTTCTGCTTCACACTTGCCTTTGTTTTTTTTTATTAAACTTTTTTTTTTTTTTTTTTTAAATTAATTTGGTTATTTTTGCCAAGTACCATTGGAGTCATTCTGTATTGACTTCGGCAGAGCAGAGACTCAAACCAGAGTTCCTACAGGTCAAATTTTGTCCTTAAGGAAATTATTATTACAAAGACCCTTTTTTGAGCTGAATACTGCTTAAAAGCTAAAGGCATTTACAAAATCAAGTATCACTTTATGTTTTCATCATATTACCGTTGTTTTCCTTTTTGATCTCTCTGTTAGTATCAAACCAAGTTTATTGAGTCATTTTTGTTTGATAAGTTTTATTTCACTTGTTCAGCAGCATTGCCAGAGTTTCATTTTTCAGATTCACAGCTCTGAGTGAACATACTCTCAGTGACTGACAAGACAAAACAAAAACAAAAGGAGAGGAGAAATTATTAAAATATTTGTATTTATATTTGCTTAGGTAGAATGCTTCCAGAACTGACATTTGGAGCAGAAAATACGTAAGGATTCTGACACTTAGTTAAAAACAAATAAAGAACTTAAATCTGTTCTTCTTGATGTGTCAGAACTTTCATTCACTTTATTGTGAATCACATCTACCGCACAAAGCATATTAAGTATTAGTGCCCAAATTAAAAAAAAATTGCCCACTTTCAGTAAACATTTGTGCAGTTGTTTGGCGAGAATAATAGAGGTGTCAAGTAAATCTGTGCATCTCAGTGAGTGAGTGAAGCCAGTGAGTAAAGACTGCTTTCTCTTCCGTACTGCTCTGGGGCATCGAGCGCCGTCATGTCTTGTGACATGACCAGAGCCAAGTGGTTCATCAGTTCCCGCCTTTATGTAGGGACTATGGCTGTCCCATACTAGTATAACATAAAATTGCTGCTGTGCGTGAGCCTGAGCAGTAGGCCCCTGATTTTCAATTGCACCAAACATCCAGCCCCATAGACTGCACTGTGGATGAAAACTTTGTTCTCTGTCATAAATTGTGCCGAAAGAGATCACAGGAGTACTTTCTGTCCAACAGTGTTTCAGAATAAAAAAATAGTAGGATTAAATCAATTGTTCAAAAAAAATGCCATTTTTTATTACTTAAGCGAATGGTTTAGGAACAAAACTTTAAAATGGTTTATGCTTAGAAGAGAGTAGACGAACAGCATTATTTTAGTATTTTCAGAGCTTTTTGGAGTGCTCTGTTATATTCCTCTCTCCAAGACACATCCCATCCACCTTTTCTTTTACTATGCAAATGCACAAGTAAAAGCATTCAACAGATAGAGATGAATAAGCCAAAAAGTATGCTGCTAGTAATTTATTTTCATTAACTGGGAGTATGTAGAAGTACCCCAAAGAGCAAAGTGTTGCTGGAAAGTTGTAATAGATAAGAATCTACTGACTGCCTTTATGTAGGACAATAGATCTTGTGAATATTCTGCTTCCTCTCCAGGCAGTGAGCTAGTATGGTTAACCAAAATTGTTGAGTAATTGTTCTGTGGTTGAGAACAAAATGCTGAATTAAACTGTTCCCAGCACAATAATTGTGTGATTACAGCATTTATGTTGCTGGCCAAAAGAACAGTCATTAGGTTTGGAAGACTTACCAAAACCACAGGCACACACACACACACACACACACAAAAAAAAAAAAAAAAAAAAAAAAAAAAGTAAATTCACATGTAAATTGTCCTCTAATACCTATAGTGGCTTAAAATTTGAACAAGGAGTATGGTATGTGTCTATTTAAAGGCAGGCAAGCCAGAAAAATGATTGTACACTCAAGAACTACTTCAGATTGGGAAGAAAATATCCAAGATTATTCATTTTCATAATGTTATACTTTTTCCCCCTTTGTGAAATCCTACACTTCATATATTGTAAGTGTATTCGGCTTTGCGGATGCCATTATATTTTTGCCTGCTGCATACCAATCAGATACTGTCTGAGTTGTCTGTGAGGTAGGTTGGACTCCCACACCTAACTGAATTTTGGTCCAAGCCAATTCAAAGAGCAGTGTACAAGGGAGGCAGGTAGCAAATGTTTATCCGATTGCCGTAATCCATCAGTAAAATTAAAAATTGATTTATGATAAGTGTTCTTGTTAGGTAAATAATTTCCTTCTTCATTGCACGGTCCATATCTAGAAATGTCAAAGAAACAAGCACTTACAGTTTTTGCTTACCTCCCCTTGTTGTTTTTCCTCATATTTCTATTATTAAAAGAGGAGGAGGAAGAGGACAAGAAAGAACTGAAAGAGACAGCAAAAAAAAAAAAAAAAAAAAAAAAAAGTTTAGGACAATCAAAACTTTTGTGCCTGAAATTCAATGCAGTAACAAGCTGCAAGATTTGGGTTAGCTACCTGACTGTACACAGAAATCGGATGATCAGATGTCTAAACTCTGTCATCATCTGTTATCTACAGTTAATTGTGCTTTGCATGCATTGCTGTCACAGAATTGTAGGCAAAAATGAGAGACTGTCTTCAGTCCTATTTAAAAAAAAAAAAAAATTCCCAAACAAACTTCCTAGAAACATCCTTGTGTGAGGAGATTATGATATCAAGAGGGAAAAAAACAGCACAAGAACATGAATGGAAGCTACATACATATTTAAATAGTATTTCCTCTGCAACTTGAATCTGTTTACTTTTAAAATCGAACTGTTAATGGTGAAACTAAACTCTATTAAGGAACAATTCCACTGGCAAAGGGGACAGTTAGAAACAAGTATGAACAGCTGAAAGATTGAAAAGAGGTCTTTATTGTGCATTTCCCTGGGCGGTAATTAGAGGCTATCCAGCACTAGAAATGTGTTTTCCACAGAGGCTCCCACTAACATTTGGTCTTAGTTTTCCTCACCATTTGTCCATCATATTTAAGTGCAGGGTTTTTTTAGATCATGTAGAAAGCGATAAAACTCAATATAAAATAATAATAATAGTAATAAAATATTATCTTCAGGAAAGAATTACAGTTAGTTTTATTGTAGCAACTAGCACTCCAAAACTGATGTCACTGCGAATCAGCCATACATTAAAACATGTATCTGATTTTAAAATATTTTTTAAAAATCAAAAAAGGAGGGGCATTCAGAGGGTTTAATCAGTGGATTTAAGTCTAAGATTTTCTGAGCAGACCCAGTTCTGCCAAAATCTACACTGGTTAGGTCCTAAAAAATGGTTCTTTCCCTGTAATGTATTAGACTGCATATTGTTTTATTAATTACATCCCTCAAGCCTTCCATTTAAAGAAATCAAGAGGAAGTACAGACTTCTAGCGTAGAAATAATGTGTTTTCTCTGTCCGTTGTATATATATGTGTGTGTGTGTATGCGTGCATGTATAGATATGTGTGTGTATAGATAGATATATATCTATATCTATATATAGATATATAATTTTTTCTCTTTCTAGATGGTATGATTTTAAGTAAATGACTTTGATAAGACTTTCATGTTTGTTTATACCATTGCACTATTCAGCAACTGAATGGGTTTTGAATTTCTGCCCACTACATGATATTAAATAACCCCTATTTCTTGCCCACCGCCTACACATTAGAATTGTTGTGTTTGCTTTAATTAATGATAATCCGCTTGTCAAAGAGATACTGAGTGCAAAACACATCTTGATAACTTAGGATTTTGACTCAAAGAATACCTTTCTCTCCTTCTGTAGTGATTTTACCTTAAATTATATTAAGGAAATTAGCACAAAAAACCCTAACCAAAACAATAAATCTAAATATTGTAAGTCAGAGTTTTAACGTGCTCCTTGTCTTCTGTGTCAACCAATCTGAGTAAGTAAGATTTCTACAGTAAGGGCTATGAAAATAGAATTTTTTCATATTATTTGATCAGATTTAGATATTTTACTATAATTATGTGTAGGATCATTACAAGCAATGTGCCATACATGGCTCATAGTGAGTGACAGTGGAAGAGTTGAGATAGAGGACCAGATTGTGGCAACACTGCAGTGCAAGAGCGTTAGGAGGGAGGCATCAGTCCAGGAATAGAGGAAAATTTTAGAGAGCTATCACTTCCCTTTACTCCCTAAGCCTACCATAATGGGGAAGAAGGAACACTGGGATGAGGAATGAGCTAGCTGCTCAGATCTTTTCCTTTCCTTTTAAGCACCACAACCTACCCACTTACTTCATATTTCTTCCTCATTTACTTCATAGTCCCTCATTTCATTAAGCAGTGTTCAAACCATGGGCTGATTACTGCTCTTGATCTGGGAGTGCCTCAGCATTGTTAATAAAATCAGATACCCCTTAATGAAGGAAGTTCACTAGTAAGTGGTTTAGGCTGTAGATATTGATCTATTCATGAATTCGAAATTCAACACTGGACTATACCTTTGTGTCAAAAATGCTGTCATAGCACTTGTCTTTGTCTATACATGGTTTTAAATCTGGTGGCTTCCTTATTAGCACTGGTCTCCTTGTTTTGGAAGTTAAAAAAAAAATCCTTTTTTGGAACAATAGACAGCAAAAATATTACTGCAACTTATACATCAAAATGATTATTTACTGGGATTTTAGTATGCAGATATGGAAAAATCAATAAGAGATAAAGGGAAAGGAGGAGTAACTGGTCATAACACAGATGTCTCTGAATAACTTTGTATGATGAAAAATACTGGTTAGTCCTGCTTAATATTACTCTTGCAGTCCATTATTTGATCATTTGAGAGGAATACATTAAGCAAAATTTAAATTTTGTAGTATAAATATTAAATATAATTTTGCCCCTGATTCCACAAGAGCATACACCCACACTTAGCCATACGTAAATGAAGGGGGCTCATTGTAATCAGTAATTGTAATCACAGAGCAGGCACAAACTATCCTGTATGCTCCTCCCTGCTTACTCTGCATCAGAAATTAGTATTGGACCTTCTTCCCGGGGCTCTTTTGACAACAGTCCATGATACTGTTGAGCAAATGATTTTGACCTGGTCAAACACAAGCCCAGGCTATTCCAAAGAAGTTTCTTTGGAAAGAAAAAGAGCTGGGTTACCATATGCTTGGAACAAACAGCTACTTCAGTCTCTTTTAACAGAATGTAGCATATCGAAAAGAAGAACTATACGCGTATCTTCTGGAATGCTAGTATGAACAGGGGAAAGGCAGATATACTTATTTTTGTCTCTGATTTTTTATAGCCTGTTCACAAAAAATATGAAGTTCATTATAATTTGAATAATTGAAACAATATGTAATAGAGCAGCTAACTGTAGAACAGAGTCTACATTTGCAACTCAAGAAAATTATCCTACATGCTGTCTTTTAAAACACATCAGGAAATCTCACACCTGTTTTCTTCTCATTCTGACAAATGTTTCATTGAATAGCTTACTGCTAGAGCAATCAGCACTGGTCCAGAGCTCATTGGGCAAAGCATTAAAGAAGCATCTGGGTACTGTATGCTCCATCATATGCTGTGAGGTAGAATTGGTTATTAATGTAAGATCATAGATTTCCCACTTGGAAGGAGGTGACTTTGCACGTTAATTCTTGCCACACAGTTACAGTTACATTTGGGAGCAAGTTGCTATAAGCCAGCAAATGTGCAAAAAGGGGGCAAAATACCATATAAGTCAGCAGTTGTGACAGTCCTGAGCTTGTGGCATCTTTATAGTCCTAGCTTATCCTTCTGGGAAGGGTACTGCAATGTAAACAAGGTGACTAGGTGCTTGGAAGCTAGGGCATAAGAAATGTAGTATTTGTATGAATTTTAAAAAAGGTGAAGTAAGTCAGTTTGGCCTAAACACTTGTGATCATACCTCAAAGGCCTATTTTATGTCCCCCACTAACTTTTTCCACTTCATGCAACAAATTACTCAATCAGCCAAACAATGGATCTTTTTCCTCTACAAAGAAGAAAAAGCAAATTGAGTCTTGCTCCTGAGCTGTGACCGCCTTTGGTTAGAAAGGGCTCTTCTGAAAGTGCACTTCAGTCTTCCACTGTAGCTGTTACATGAATTATAGTAGCTTGCCCCTAAAGTCCTTTTTCTTTTAACCTGAGCACCCTACCCATGGGGGAGATGCGTAATCTGGAGTAGCCATTTCTGCCTGAAGTCATAGGCTTTAGACTTGAAAGAGCTGTATATTGGAATGAATTCCAGTTTAGGCTCTTTTTATTTCAGTGGCCTCCCTACTCTAATTTTTCAATTAAGCCAGTGCCTTTAAATGTCTCTGTGGCAGAGTTGCCCTGTAGATAACTTCCATGCTAAGTGGCATGAGCAGGAATACTCTCTGTTATCATCATCCGAAATGGGAGAAAATCATCTTACTGCTTTTTCTTCCACTGTTTGCTTTCTGTATACAAATCAAATATAAAAGAAGTGCACCACAGTTCTTTATTTTAGTTACATAAATGAATAAATAATATTGCTTTTCCCATCGGAAGTACTCAAGAGATGTTCATTAATGAGAACAGTCCTTTTGGTTTCTGTCCTTCAAAGTGCTACTGAAGGTGTTTGTTTCTCACCATGTTTGTTTTATCCCGGCTCATCCTGTTCTGTAGTATGAAGTGGAGGATGGGAACCTCTGGAAGCAAGTTATTGACATATAAACAGCTACTGTTTTACTATTTGGCAAAATGCACTTTAGTTAAAAGGGCTAAGCACACGTCTGTTCAATAGTATTTAAAGTCCTTATGATGAGATGCTGGGACTGACACCTGGATTCTCTTGCAGGACTGAGCAAAGACAGAAAATTTCTACCTGGAGCATGCTTGCTTTTTTAAAAATGAAAAGCTTTTATGTAATTCTTTGAGATTCTTTTCATTTTTCATGGAAACATGTTTCTTGTGCTTTTTGTGAGCCAGGGCACATATATGTCTGTTATTACCTGTTAAGGATTGTCTCCACATTCTAGCAAGCTAATACATTTTTCCTCACTATCACTCTAAAAAAGCTCTCCTGTGCTAGTGGAATTGAAATAGAAGGGTTATTTTTTTTCCTCTCTCTCTCTAAATGGCCTTATTTATTCTTCTTCAAAGGTTGCCAGTATGAAAGCATATTTTTCTAAGATCAGTAGCACTGCATGCAAACAATTGTGAACAGTGAGGTGCTACTATTGAATGAACTGGAGTATTTAGAAAGGATGAATTTTAATAAATACTGGTATACACTGTGTAAGTTTCTGGTGCAGTAAAGGCTAGTATCTAGGGCCAGGTCATCCACTACAGAATTTTTTGGGGTTAGCGCATAGGAAGAAAAAGCCTTCACAAAATCCTTTCTCGGGGATCCACTGTACCACTATTTCTAGCAGAGGTATGAGCTGCCCCTCAGTAGTACGGGCAAAGTATTAGGATCTTCAGAGCCTAGGGAGCATGGGGCAGAATCTGCGTCACTCTGCCTCCCCAGTAGCTTGCCCAGCAGCTCCCTTCTCCTGTGTCTCTTGTCCTTTTGTGTTTGCTTCTTAGGTATCCACTGTGCACCCCATAAAGAAGCCACCCCAGACCTTCCAGGAGAATGATCATTGCATTACACAGATATGCAAATGTCCATGACATATAGATCTAGGACACATGCTGTAGATTTAAGGAACTGACACAGAGAAAAGAATGAGGAGAACATTTTCTTTTCTTATTTTAAACGTCACTGGAACAGAAAATAGCAGATTGTAGTTATATGAGGACATATATTTTTATTTCTCTTAAGATAGATGTGGGGGGTGTGACAGAGGGAGAAAGAGATGGCCAACACATATGCTAATTAAAGAATGCAGTCCTTCAGCGTAGTGTGCAGCACCATGAGCCAAGTGTTTCTGGAAGAGGGGGGGCTAATGCAATTAAACGTTGTTTTTGAAGGACATATTTATGTCATTGCATGATAAATGTGCATTGCTTTCTTTTATGTACGCTAGAAGAGATACTTAACTTCTAAACAAGTAGTGGGCAAGATGATATTCATACAACAGTTTGAAGTTAAAAGAACCATTTAAGCACATCCACTGTTCTAAAAATGTAAAATCCGAACTTCTTTGAGGCAGCTGAGAATAACTCAAATGAAAATAAAAATTAGCCACACTTCTACATAAAGGAACCATGTAAAAGTCCATTTAAATGAAGATTTTCATACAGCTCCTGAAGGGCATCTTCTATATAGCTCGAGACTGAAAGGGTAAACTACTGCTAAGAGTTTTGTCAGTTTGTAAGAAAGAGTCTTGCTTTTATCTGCCATTCTTATGCACACTGAGTAATACATTGCTGTGTGACTTGTCTCACTGAAATGGAAAGAATTGCTTCTAAAGAACTAGAGGTAGGTGGAAGATCAGTATTCACCCCACAGTGTAAAGTGTTACATATGGATGCAAAGAAATGTATTAAAATATTTACTTTAGAGAGAAGAAAACTTACGCAAAAAGTGTATGCCAATAAACATGTAATGAGCAACTATGAAAATGACATTGCTGTAAGTATATAAGGATAAAATACATAAAACTATCATCAGCTGTCTATGTTAGAGGGCTAAATTTGTTGAAAGTATGGGTTTATACTACTTGAAAAATATTATGAGCCTACTGGATTAAGCAAGAGTCATGTAAGGGCAAAAATTGAAAACTTATTAACCACTTAATTAACCACTGTGTCTGTATACATGTGCATAAAGGGCCAAAATAAGGTTGTACATGCCATCCTGATCCTGATATTTCCTAAGCCTTGAATACTTAACTCTGCAACCTTAAATGTTTCCATAAACTATGTCATATTTGTAACTATTTATAAAGTGACCCAAAGTGCAAATAACATTTTGCAGAAAATAGAGCAGAACTGTAATTCTTAAGTGTTTGCAATCTAAAATTATATAAGTTATCACAGGAGCTAGTAACAAACAGTAGGGGTAACTGGTAAAAACATACTGCTTACTGCTTAGGTAGCAGTGGTAACTATACTACCTTCCTAAATGTAGATTGGAAACCAAAATTTAGGCAGGAGTACTACAGTTATAATGAAGCTAGGAATGCTGAGAATGTAGCTGCTACATTAAATGCACTTTTTTGTGTGATTTTATTTGTTATGACCATGTAGTAAAGGATATGTACAGATTTGTGAAGATACTGGCGTGGGCTTCAACAGCTTGAATCAGTTTCAAGTTTTATAACAAATTTCTTTTGACAAGGATAAGTCATTTAAAGCTGTATTTTCAAATGCCCTGAACCAAATAAATGTAAAGAGGGGCATGTCCCAAAATTGAAAGTCTTTGTTGGACATATGTGGTTGCCTCAACTTCCCCCTTGGACAGTAGATACAATATTTAGTACCTTTCCATGTGCTGATATTATCTAATTCATTGATACATTCTTTAGATCTAGTCCCCTTCTTTGTGTATTTTCAGTGGCAAGTTTGAAGGGTTCCTGATTTTGATTTGGGCTCCAGGTGAACTGTGTTGCAGTGTCTCCTGCTGCTGAAATGCAATGCTGCTGCAGAAGATGACTTAGTGTCCTCATTATGAATTAGAGAACCATTACTTTCTTGGCTTCTTTGAACTCTTGTTTAATCCATTTCCTTAGGGGGACTTTTTCTAATAAACTAAAGATCAAGTGGTATGTTTTTACTTCCTTCATTGCAGCACAGACTTCCTTTTTCCCTCAAAATATTTGTCAAAAATGTGTGAAGGAAGGTATTATTTCCCTGACTAGTGAATCGATAATGTGTAATATTATGGCTCTCATTTCATTGTATTCATTTCTTTGTTATTTTATATATGTCATATCCCTTTTTCATGTGCATGACGTGTCTCTACAGTTTGTCAGGTAGTACAATAGTACTTCTGGTTAATCTGATATGAAGTGATGGCATTCAAATTAAAAGACAGATCAGGGAACTGTGCGATCCATTGCCATTGTAATAAAAATGCGTATAGTGACAATAACAGGCCTTTGGAAGATTGAATTGATATCATCCACGCTAATGCCATAAAGTTACAAGAAATTACACAAAATTATAGCCCATTAAATTCAATGGGATTTTTGTTGGGATTTTTGTCAGGATTTAAAATATAGTCTCTACCTTTAAGAACTTACAACTGACAGTATGTGATAGTGTGGAGAGACTGACAAGTGAAGATTCATGGCAGCTTATATATATTTTTATGTTGTTACCTGTGTATTTGGATTTTTTTTACTTATGACCAGTAGCAGAACAAATTGAAAGGCCTGAAAGTAGTTCTGATTTAGAGTCTGTTACATTCAAATTATAAATGTGGTACCAAGAAGTTATCCTCAAGAAAACTTTGGAAGGAATGTAAACTATGTAATAAAAACCATTTGAGTGAGATGCAAATGACATAATACTAGCATTAAAAAGGAAGAAAAAAGGAGGAAAATACCCTCTGTGTAAAATTCAGAAAAGAAGGGGCCTGAATTCCATACCACTTGAAACAGTTGTATCCTAGCAATTCTAGGTAATAATAATAAACATAACAAAACTTAAAATGTAGTAGTTAAATGAGCTATAAAAATGAAGAGTCCATAATTTATATTGAATTGTGTCAGGTAATCTGATTAAAATAAAATAATATTTGCACTTATTTGTATTTGGGAGACAATGAAGTGTAGCTGTTTGAGTGGTGCTACATATACTCCAAGCTGGAATGAAAATCACATTGTTTTGACTACGTTATTTCTGTATCCATGCAAACCATCCTCATCACTCTATAGTTCTTACCTCCTTAACACAACAGGGGTTGTGTCATTTGAAATCAGTGGGTCTAAAGGCCCCTTGGAGAAGAAAAGAGGAGCAGTGATTTGAAAAAAGAAAATGCTTTAAGAAGAAAGGGCATTTTCCTGATAAATGTTTTCCTAAATGGGAATTTTTCAGTGCAGTGTTTTGCTCGTGTATTTGGCAGTCACTTGGAATCAAGTGCAGACTTGTGCTACATTGTGGGCTTGGCAATGACAATTTGTGTGTGTGTGGTGCTTTAGTTATATTAGCCCTGGAGGCAGAGTTAACACTTGCAGTGGGACAAGAGTATTTGCAGTCATCAGAGAACTTTGCAGTCAGCTTCAATAACATCACTCCATTTTTTTCACTTTTTTTTAACATTTTTTTTGGCAGCAAAGCTCTTAGTAGAACCATCTGTCTTTCTATTAGTGTTTTTGAATCCTGTTTTGAAGCTTCTTTGCTTGGCAAAGTCACTTTCATCCTTGGAAACCATTTAAAAAAAAGTTCTGTGGCTTTTTGCCGAAGAAGAGTACTATGCAAAAATTCCACACGGCTGTTCATTTTTGTTCTAAAAGAATATAGTTACTTTATCTTTGTCTTAAAAAAAACCCCACAAAACAACAAAAACAATGAGCAAAAGGCAAACATCGGACAATTTCTGGGTGACTGAGTGGGGACAGCAAAGAAATCACATTTTATGTGGTTTCTTTTTCTCCTGCAATCCACTTAACTCACATATGTCTTCTAATTAACAGGATCAGAATACAAAGGAGAATACTCAATTAACAAAAAATGGATCAAGTTAGTTCAGTGAGTGGAACAACATCTACTCTAGCTTCAGTCTGAGTCTTAATCTCCCACTACAAGAATTTCCATCATCAGCACTCTTGAACTCCATCCTTGCAAATTGTTTCAGACTCTAAAGGTGCAGTCAGCACACACATAGGTGTTGACAGGTCTTGGCATAAATTAGGAGTTACCTTCCCAAATTTCATATCACTCTTCTGCCCCTTAAGTGTTAGGTGAACTGAGAAATCTCCTGGATCTTCAGGATTAGGTTAAAACAAAATTAAGTTAAAATGCTGTACTCTGAACTATGGCAGCCTAGGAGCTGACATGTTCTCCTTTGCCAGCTCTACTATAGAGCAATAACGAGGGGAATAACATCGTCTCATGCCTCTGGCTAAAAGAGCTAGTCTAGCAACACCCAGATTCCCCATGTTTCTTAAGGCTACAGACCACAAACCAAATTTTAATCTGTGATAATGTATCTAAATCTCCAGTGCCTTGGCTTTACAGAGCCTTTACAAATCTTGATGACCTCTCTTAAAAAAATGAGTCATTCTCCCTTCACTGACTGATCTCCTAAGAAACAGTTTTATTTGTTAGTGCAATTTTTTTTTAAGTTAAGACCAGCCATTTAACAGTTTAAGCTAGCAAACTATTCATTTCTGTTCTGTATGAAATACAAAGATGATGTCCATTTGTAGAAATCAATAACTCTGACAAAACTTGGTAAAAGCAATAGTATTAACTGTAGTGCCATGGCCAACTTCCAGTTTAGATGACTAATATCTGCATGTCTTAAGTCCCCTGCAGTATTCATTTACAATATAATATTTTCCATTTCCTGACTTAAACTGTTGTGTACAGTTGCTGTGCAAAGTTGAACAGCTAGCACTTAGATATAGCTGTATTTTAGTTGTGAACAAGTATCTCGGCTTTATTTTTTACCATCTCAGAAACTTCATCTTTTCACATGTATGGATATGTGCATGTGTATGGGCAGCAAGATAGTACGGGCTGTGCATATGCTGTACATTAAATATGCACATATTCTTACTTCTTTGTGGATGGATCTTTGGGAATGTGTTTGGGCTTAGTCAGGGTGAAAGTTACCACTTGAGACTGAAATCTAGCAATATTGTTACGCAATACAGTAAAATAGGAAAACAACCACAGAAAAAGCCAAAGAGAACTGAGGCATTATGGACTGGGGGGCTGGGGGAGGGGACACTAATTAATTGGTATGCGTTAGTGGAATCTTTTGATTTATTTTGGATTAATGTAATTCATATGAAGTGCTGTGATAATTAAGATGAGGCTGAATAGTTGATGCTACTGGAACACCCCATTATGGAGGAGCATATTCAGACCTGACCTCTCAGATTAGAAGCAAGAGAAAGCGTGTAAGCAGACATTTTCCCCAGAAAAAATTCCACGTTTGATTTTCCCTCTCCTGTTCAGCAGGTCCAGGGTCAGCTGCCTCCATTAATGATTCCCGTATTCCCTCCAGACCAACGAACCCTAGCAGCAGCTGCTCAGCAAGGATTCCTTCTTCCTCCTGGTTTCAGCTACAAAGCGGGATGCAGTAAGTCCTGTAGACATTTTTAGCTGGAAGTGGGTATAGGGCAGAATTTCATGCCAGTCTGTATAAAAATATCACCTCGTTTAGCCCGATGGACAAGATCACTAACTTGCACAGATGACATTAAAATACAGAATTAGTCAGGATCGTATGAGAAGGGGTTCTCAGAGTGACAAAAAGTACATGTATCGATGCAACAGCAAAACTTACCGGATGACAAGTAGGTTTCTGCACCTTCTTTCTGATAGGTCTTTCTGACAGGTGAACATGCTCATGACCACACATACTTATCTGAAGAGAAGCTATTTGAAACTTTCCAATGAATTTCAACACTGTTAATAGAAAATATGTTTTTTCCTGAAGCACCCTGCTTACTCTTTGTGAACTCAGGGTCTATAGTAGTCCCTTTCTTCACACAGAACTCACATTAATCTCAATGGGGGTTCTGCACAGAGATCAAAGATAGCTTATGCCTTTCAGTTTGATGGACTAACATAGACCATGAGTATATTTATGAGAGCCTAAGACTAAAAAATAAAGCATCTGCTTTTTTCATCTTTGAAAGATTTCTATTGTTCTCTACATTCTCCAGATTTTGGGGGGATTTTATTTAAGTCTTCTATAGGATCTCATGTTCCTGTCAAGAAGATGCCAATAAATACAAGTTAAAAATTAATCAAGGAACTATACTTCAGTGAATAGATTCAGCATCAGCATGAATTTCGTAGACTTGGTTTTCATGCGTTTTTGCTTATCTAGTTCCTCTGACATCGGTTTCCTACTGAGTTATCTAGGACTTGCTTGTTCTACTGTTCTGTCTCTAGTATGTCTGTTTAGCTTTATTATGTCCATGTCAATGTATCCATCTGTATCATTGACTAACTCATGAATTCATCCATTATTTTGAGTTATTCAGTGCTTGCTTCTACAGCAGTTTTATAAAATTAGAATGTAAAAAGATTCCTTTTGTTAAACTGGCTTAGCCCACAAGTTGAGATTTCTTTCGGTTTCTGTAACATGGTAGATACAGTACTAGACTGAGAACTTGAGTTCCTTTGGCCACTGATGCCTTTTCCTAATACTTTACAGACGGGGATCACTACTGAAAATTACTGTTCAAAATACTTCACCTCCCACTGCAGCTGCAGTGCCAAAGCATAGCTCATTCAGTTCTTCCAGTGATTTCACACTCATTCTTTCTCAGATGGGAGAAGTAGTGATTCATATTACAGAATGCTTAACTGAAAGCCACATTGAATATGAACGCTACCAAAACTGTAGGCCTGGAAAAGGTCAGGAAAGCACCCTATTAGACATATCTGGCAGATTAAATTAGTTCCATGTTAATGCAGTCTGATTTAAATAGAAAGAGTTGAGGTTGGTTTTTCCTTCTTTTTACTGCAAGTACATTAAATCTAAGGCGGTCCTATAGTACCTCACATCCATGAAGTACACATGACATCACATATTTTAGTAACCTTGAAAATGAAAAAGAAAAAAAGAACAAAGTTGCTGCTGCTGCTGCTCCTGGCAGTAAGACTTGGAATTAACAGCATGCCAGGGTCTATGACTGAGCTGAAGCCAGTGGAAAAAGACAGCTCTGTGTTTGGTGATTCCCTGGCATGTTTGATTGAGTTTGACTTAGAAGCTGAGGGGAAGTGATAAGTAGTCCAAAGGACTTTTTCTCTTCACTCACAGTTTCGTGTAAACAAAAGCATATATGGGTTTAGGTACACCTAGAAAGCTTGTAGCAGTGAAAAAAGTAGCTGCCTTAAAACTATGACAAACTCACATCAAGTAATGTTTTGACAGGTCATTAAAACACATTTCTCCCACTTTTATGCCTGCCCTCCTGTTTATCAGGCCTCTTAGCAAAGACATGGTAGATGATAAAAGAAAAAGATTTGGATAAAATTTTATAAAGCACCTGAATGTTTTCGGAGACTAAATCTCCATTTAAAAAGTGACAAGAACACTAAGACCTATGTCTGAAGGATATTTAGTGAACGTTTGTACTCTAAACTTCAGGACAGTCCCCTACACTAGCTTGAACAGAGCTAAAATGGGTACAAATGTAGCACTGCATCAGAGACCTCATAGCAGATTAATTTACTCAGCCTCTCAGCATGTTAAGTGGCTAATTCTCAGCGAGTTCACTTTTTGGAAGCAGGCCTGCCAATGAACTTCTGAAGATCCCACCACTACATTGTTAACTGATTACAACTGTATGTTTTAAATTTGGTTTATGTGCCTTGTGAAAGTGAAACCCCACTTTCTACACCTTTCAGATCTGTTTGGAAAATCTACCCTTTTTTCTGGACTGATAGATTTTCAGAATTACTTGGTATGGCTGATCCATAGACTTTCCTAGTGATAATTCTGTTATTTACTAGCATTAGGAACCTGCACATAGAAACAACAAAAATCTCCATGAGACAATTCAATTCTTGTCACAAATAATTATGAAGCACACAATGGAATTTTTCATATGCTATTTCTCAATAAAGAGAGGATTTGAAAATCTGGAGGGAGAAAGAAAGGAAAGTTGTCGTGGTAAATAACCTACATTTTCATAACTAGTTAATGACGTTGAGAACCTTGATTATGGACAGCCAGCTGGAGACACCTTCAGAGGGCCCCTGTTTTGTGCCCTACCTCTTTGAAAAATCAGATCTCCAAAAACATTTCTCAAATTAAGAAGCATGCTGTCCAATGCACTCCAAATGTATCATCACTTGTGCTACTGGTAAGACCTTATGGCTGTATTACCTGCCTTCTTCTGCCTTCAGGCCAAGTAGCTGAAGAGATAACTGCCCCCAGTTGCTTCTCAGTGTGCCTCTAACTTCTGACATATTGGCCAAGCTTCTTGGTTGAGCCTTCCATCCCTTGTTTCTGTCCAAAATGGGATAGCAAAGACCTTCTGTTTAAACTGTTTAAGCTAAGTTGGCTCATTCTAATGGAAACATGTTGGGGAGTGATTAAACAAGCAGCTTGGTCACAGTGGTAACCTTTGGCAGGGGGCTGTGAGTGGAGATGGTGGCCTCCTCAGCCAGCACAGCTGCAGCTGGAAGAGAATGTGTGATCAAGCCTCTTGGTCAGTGAAAGAGAGAAAGGATGAATACCTAGTTACGCTGCTATTTTTGTTTCATTCAGCTTCACCAGTGAAACTAAACTAAATTATTTAATGCTTTCTGGTTCAACTGTCCATCCCAGAGCAACAGAGGTCAGATGTCTGTCTCTCAGCAATATCAGAGTGTGTATGTGGTAGGATTCCTCAGCTAGTACTTTCCAATGGAATAGTAATTCCTCCAGAGAAAGACTGTGGAAGGGAGGAGTACTATTTTCTCTACACATACTTCTTCTTTTGAAGATTTAACTGTAGATAACATAAGAGTAGTCATCACAAGTCTTAGCAGTTGCCCGTGTAGATGCTTCTCTTAGCAGATAGCTGAAGAAGAATAGAAGAACAGGGAAAAAGTATATCGATTTTTTGTCCCTATATACTTTGCCAGATTCCAGTGGTCAGGGGCTCAGAAACTTTCTGACCAGTGGTGGCATCTTGGTGTAAGAGATACACTTACACCTTGTTAAAAAAGAGAAGTTTGATAGGAACTTCAATTCCTATCTGATTAGAAATATTCTAGAAAGCTAAAACGGTAATGAAAATACAACAATATCAATCTCTATTATGTGCACAGCAGATTATTCAGTTACACTTTGCAAAATAGTCTGTGAAATTGCATAAATACAGAAAATACAGGGGTAAATATTTTCCTCATGGTTACATGGCAGATCATGGTCTCTGACTTCCAGTTCAGTGTAGTGGATTTCCTCTTCTTTCTTTTTCTCCATAGCAGATCATGTTTGGGAGTGGCTTGGGTTTTCATTTTGTTTTGTTTTGTTTTTTTCAAACAGATGGTTTGCATTACATAAGGGACAATTTACACAAGTTGACACTTCCCCTTTTTTTTCCCTACGGCATATTGTGTAGTGGTAAAGTTGGCAGAGAGAAAGGGAGGAACTTCTATTAGGATTATATTTCTGTTTGAAAAAAGACTCCTGATCTATGATTCCAGTTGATTTTTGACCTCCATACCTAGATAAAATTGTATGGTTATGTAAAATATTTAATATTATTATTTACAATGAAAGCGTTTTTCCCATATTAGAAAACTAAGTTGGCAGTATGTGATGTGACTATATTGCCTATGATTAGCAAGAAAAAATACTTGTTATCTGTTTGCGAGATATCTGGTTATCTACTCACATGTGCTATTTGAAATTTAAATATTCTAATTTTGGTGCAAGCCATTTCTTTATAAAGAAATGATGTTTCAAGGCAGGATGATAACTAAGTTAGTGACCTATAGCATGTGCAGTTGTTAAGAATTAACCCCAGTATCCTCAGTATATTAACCACTTGGCTTTACCAACAGATGATCTCCCTCCTTTTTAAGTGATGTTGAAACCAAACAGCGACAGATTATCATATTTCCCAAACTGTAGCAGAAATTCTGTTACTCTTAGGCTATGCAGAGTGGCTCAGGTCATTTAACCCTTCTAATTTTTGTGAGCCAGTGTTCCTTAACCCTGTCACTTGCTACTACCGGTATTACTAGCTCAGCACCACTTGTGCTACTTGTTGTGGAAGCTTTATCCTGGGTAATATACATGACTCCCAGCATTTTAGCAGTAGCAAGTGAAATGTTGGCTCTGCTGAGGTTTGAGGAACTGTTGCTGTTGACTTCATTGAAGCCAGATTTCACACCAGATGATACAGATCTGCTGAAGCCACTCTTAAAAATAATTAGAATTTATTTAGAGCTAACTAATATTTGCAAAGTGCTTTCAAAGCATGAAAAAGTGTTAGTGATGGAAGAAGAGTAGTTTTGTGTTGTGCCCTCTAAAAGCTGCAGAGTTCCACCTCAGAGAGGCTACTCTTCTGTTGTAGGTAGTGTGATCTTTTTATGGATGCACCTATATTTAGATTTGATGTGGGACATTAAGGTAAGATTGTCCCCTATATAAGAGCTAATAAAGAAAATGAAATAAAAATTTGTGAAAACAGAGGGACCTGCTTCTGGAGAGCTATTTACAGAAAACACGGAAGAGGATAAGCTCGGATTAAGAGTAAATTCAACAAATATGAGCAGAATGCTCCAAGATAGAATGCTTCCCCATGCTTCTTCTGAGGCTATACATTTCCAATCCTATTTACAATTATCTTTCCCCTAAAAAGCACAGAATAACCCAAACTTTGTAACGAAGATAGATCCTCCCCATTAATGATGCTAACTAACAGTTATTCAGGAAAACTGCATGCCATTGCTTCTTTAGACATGTAGTGATCCCTTTACAAAGGATATAAAATGTTGACTAGTCACTTGTGGCAGAGTGATATTTTATATTGGTGTCAACATTTTCAGTATGATTGAAGCTGTTGAATTCCAGATAGCTTCTTGTCTGGAGGATGAAGATCAACACATTTTGTTCTCTAAACTGAGATGCGTAAGAAATTAAATTATATGGGAATTTTTAGGATTTCATTTCTTTTTTCAGGAAACAATAGTTACTAATACTGTATTTCAAAATGTTCTGGAAGGGGATTTGTTCCAAATATATTTTCTAAATTATTCAAAAATTATCAGGAAAGCTTCTACTTCTTGGTAGCCTTTTATTTGCTGATACCTATGTTATTTTTATGGAATTATGCCAAATTTTAGAAACAAGAACTGTTTTTCTTTGCCCATTCTCCTCCTCTCCCCTGTGGATAATTTGTTGTAACAAATCATATTGTGTTCCCAGTCAGATGTCATCAACATGGGGTTTTTTTGAAAGCACTTTAATCACTATTTCAACCATATCCAATTAAGGGGAAAAATGTGAATATACAATAGGTACATTGTATGTTTCTTGCGTATCAGCTCATTGCTGCTGGAAATGTTCTAAATAAAATCAGGCATAGAAAGTTATTGATGAAATATCTAATTACCTTTTAAAATCAACAAAAATGTGTAAAGTGAACAAACCAATCCTAATAAAATTAAAATTTTCTGAATTTACTGTTCATCTGTTTTCTGAACAATATTTCCTATGTCCAGTAAAAATAACACTCTCATTTAATTTGTTCCTCATACAGTACAATAAAATTAATGTTTAGGAGTTAAATACCATAAACTTCCTCAGGGAAATTTGCTGATGTATCTCTGTTTTTTAGTTAGTCACATGTTTCATTGTTTAATGAAGTATCATGTGGACTGTTCCATAATCTTTCCTGTATGCAGTGTCCATGTGTCTGGCTTCTAAAGAGACTGAGTGCTAATTTCTGATTTAACTGTGTCAGCTGTATCAGCTGACACACAGGTCGTTGACAATCACCAAATCACAAGAAAAAATATTGACATTGGTATGCTTTTATCAGAATGACAAAAATAGGAACTATTTGTTATGAGGACCACATACTGTAGCTTCTTTATAAAGATGCTAGTCATCTTTCAGAGCTACTGTTTATGCCTTGGAAAAGAATGAGCATATGACTAAACTCTCATGTTCCCCCCTCCAGGATAAGAAAAGAATAATAGCATTGTGGGTGGAAATAGCAAGAGTGAGTGAGTTTTGGTAACAACTTTGCCTTTTAGCATACATGAGAATGTGTAGCTTATATAATGCTGCAAATGCAACAAAAAGCATTGAGATCATAAAAAATAACAACACAACTAAAGACTACTTTCAGCTGAAAGAATCCAAAAATCTCGTCCCAAAATCTATGCATTGTCTCTCACAATAATGCTAATAAACACAAAATAGATAGAAAAAATAATGGTCCTGTGAGAACAGGCTGATATTTTCAGTTCTGTTTCTAGGCAATAATAGATGTCTGATATTGCGGTCCTATTATTGACAGTTGGGCAACCAAACAGAAGTCCTAATTTTAAAATTCATAAGCATGTACAAACCTCAGTGAAAATATATTGATTTTCCTTGGTTCTCAGTGCTTTTGAAAAAGAGCCATTTATTCAACAGGTATCAAAAAAGATTTGGGCACCCTGGTGAATAGGATTTTTCTGGTTGGAAGGGACCTTGGAAGGTGTAGAGTCCATATTCTTGCTCAAAGCAGGATTGTCTATGAGATAAGACCAGATTACTCTGAACTTTACCAGTCAGGTGTTGGAAACCTTCAAGGATAGAGACTGCACAACCTCTATTGACATCCTATTCCAGTGTCTGACTGTTGTCGGGTGAGGGGGAAGGTTTTTCCTTTGTTCAGTCTAATCCTCTTTTATTTCAATTTATATCCATTATCTCTTGTCCTCTCATCCTGTACAACTAAGAGTAGCTGCATCCATCTTCTTTATGAACTCCCCACTCCAAAGTCATCTCTTTTGCAGGCTGTTTTGTCTAAATCCAAGATAAACAAATCCCTTATAGGTAGAAGTCACTCACTGCTATCTGGAACCATCCTCAAAGACAGTCAGGAAAACGGTTTGGATTCCTTTTTGGAAGCCACTAATGAGATCTTCTTCATTCTCTTTTCCCTAGTCTTTCTAAACCCCCAGTGGCTAAGGCCAGACGTTAGGTAACAGGGCCCATATCTTCCCAGTCTCCTGTTATTCATGTTACCTGTCCACCATGGCATCAGAGAAATGAAAGTAAAATGGTGATGAGGATGAGAATGAATGAATGCTGAGAAGAGATGCTGTGGCTTACTTGTCAAGTACCCATCAGCTATGATTATTCATTTTCATTATAAATATACTTAAGTAATAAATTGAGTGTAAAATTATTATAGCTTTTTCTAGAGCTTGTCAAAAATAGGGGAAGATAATGTAGAACTCCTTTTCATTCAACAGAGTCTACTAAGAGGAAATATTTATTCCTAAATGTTTCATGAAATTTTGATTAGCGTTCTGGTTTGGGAAATTATTATTTAAGAATCTGTTTTTGTTTCATACTAACACTTTCTTAACTCTGTTTCCTTTTTCTCTTCTCCTTCCATGTTGTCCAACTTTTTAAAGTTTTTTCACCGAAAGAGAAGTAGGAGGGAAAGTATAAGTTAAAAAATATTGGGAAATGAAGCCTCTACTTCTCCTTCTCTGGTTTTATTTTTTTAAAGAAGAAAATTTAAGGAAAAAGAGAGTTCTATTGTTTCATATAATCAGGTTCAACCTAAAAATCTTGTCAAAACATTGTAATTTAACATTAGCGTGTTACTTGATTTATGTAGCAGGTAAGACAATTGTGCCTGCTCTGAAGAGCTTGCAGCCTGTCAGGAGAGAAGACAAGGCACCAGGGGGATTACACCATGAAGGAGAATAAATGAGATGAGTGACAGAAAAAGGAATACAAAAAATGCTTTACGAGTTTAGGTGAATGGTGCAACACACATAATGTTAGCTCCTACGCTTTCTTTTCTCTTTTAAATAAGTCTGTTAATTTTTGTAACTTGCTTAACTCCTATGATAAAATTTTGCAAAATCCATAAGTGGTTTAAGAGCTGCTGTCTTACTCTCACAAGTCTACAAATCATTTAGCATCCACAAGCCTGTTACCTAGTCAGTTGAAAATTAAGAGTCTAAACACTAGGTTATTTTGTATTTTGGTGCCTGGGACAGGGTGTCAAATGTTTTCAGTGGAGGATCACAGAGAGAGTTCATATAAAGCATAGCTTAAATATGATTTTACTTAATGAAAAATTCTCATGTAGGCAAGATCTTAGGTTATTTTGGGCAAGGATGAAGATGTGAACTGAAATTGAAAGAAGTGGCATGGCATAAATTATCAGGAAAGCGATTCTGAGTGTGTTTATAGAAGACAGACCAAAGGAGGAGTAGAGAAACGAAGAACTGGTCCAGAATTGAGGGTTCTGCATTGTCCTTTTTTCCTCCCTAAGCTGTGCTGAGCTTCTGGCATTCTCCTTTGCTCATGATGTGTGCCAACACTTCCGATATAGCTCATCCAGGCTCACATACACGCTTTTCTTCTTTACACGCTGTATTACCAGTACATGTGTATTTCCATGTTCTTTTCATGTAGTCAGTCTCGAACAATTATGTTCTTCAAAGTGATGTCACATGGCAGCTGGGAAATAGCTATGTATTAGAAAAGAATTTTTCAGCTAATGAAATACTTTTTGCTGTGTTGTTAAAATAAAAATTCCAGCCTCTGATCTGCTTCACATTCTACCATATAGCTTACTAAAGTCAGAAAAAACTTTCTCTCGTGTAAGGAAAGTCCAATAATAATAGCAGATAGTTTGGAATGTTAAAAAAAGTGCACAAAATGTTTCTTTTGTTGTTTGAAAGACTCAGGGAGATAGTCTGACCTGCTTGCACTACATTGGTAGATCGATACTGATTTTTTTGAATTGAAGTATAATACAGATTTTTGAGAATTCATTGATGTTTTCAGTGGAATAAGCTTGTGAATGGTTTGGGAAATAGCTCTTTCTGATAACTGTATATCTTGCCTCACAGTACTGACATGTTCCCAGAGTTTCGGAAAAAACTTAGCAACTATTTAGAGCTAGAAACAAGATATCTACTAAATATTAATGAAATAGTTAAGAAATGCATTTCAGAGACTTCAGAGTTAACTAAAACTGCGTAGGCAAAAGCTTAAGTCCGATATGGGAGTAAATTTAAGGACTGTGGAAAGAGATAACATGTTCTAGAGTAGCAGCAAACAGCAAGTAGGTAGGTATTTACCAGAGGAGACTCAAAGCTTTGACTAATATTTTGAGAGGTGGCACTGCCTTCTCTGCAATACGTGATGTGAGTATGGAACTCCTTGGCCTCCTCATGTGTATAGAGCTTGGATCCTTCCTTGGGAAGGGCACTGTCTGAAGAATTGAGGTCCTGGGCTTTAGTCTTAGGTCTTCCATTGACTTGCTGTGTGACCTAGGGCAAGACAGAGCATTTGAGTCTACTCCTTTCTGTTTTGTGTTTTGTCTGTTACGGACTGAAAGCTCCTCAAGACAGAGGTGATCGTTTGTCACACATTTGTACAACAGCAAACGCAACAGAATGCTAACCCTGATGGTGTCTCCGCTTGTCATTGTATCTTTCTTCAATGTCTTCGCTTCTACCATGTCTGTTCAGCTTTATCAGTGGGAGCAGTAACATAGATGTGCTACATGTACTTGTGAAAAAATCCCAGTGCTGGCAGGGTATTCTTCATAAAAAGAATTGCTATTCCCGTAGAGAGAAGAGCAAGATAGCAGAGGACATTACTGAAACATAATGCTGCAAAGATTTATAATGGGTTAAAGAAGTCCTTCAGATTTGTTTTATATTTTTGTTTGTTGAAAATATTTTGGAACACTGGAAATATGAAAAAATCAAAAAAGAGCAAATAACAAAAAAAAAAAAAAAAAAAAAAGAGAGAGAGAAAGAAAAAAGAAAAAATTGGAGAGATAGGAGAGCCTGGCCCTGGGTGGTTTTAATCCGTGTTATAGCATGAGTTTGTATTTCTTTCGCTAGAATTAAACTTCCCCGAAACTACGTTAGCCTTATATTGGTATAGTAGGCTCCAGGACCTAGCCTGGCTCCTTAAGCGCCTCAAAGGCATTCCCTAAGCCACCAAAGCCGGTGTTTGTGGTAACCCAGGCTAAGGCTGCTATAGGCAGCAAGTGAAAGAGTAGGACTGTACCTAACGTGGCCATGTGGCCATTAGCTTGTTCTTCTCCTATGAGCACCTCCTCGTTATACCTACGAAATGAACCATAGTGAATGAGTCTTTGAATAGTCACATCATGTCAGAGTAAGAGAATCTGTGGGGCTGCTCAGGGATCTGAGAATGGTGGTGGAATTCATGGAGTTATGCATGAGGTTGTGGGAAGATGGGCTGAGGTTTATACGTATGTGTGGAGAGAAGGAGAATGTGGTGCAGTGCATAGAGGTACTCTTTTAATATGTATGTTTTCATATAAATAATATTTTCAATTGAAAATTTTAACAGGCTGTGTTGAAATCAACATTTTAGCAAGCATCATTTTTCGCTTTCCTCTCTTTGGAATACAGAAAATTATTGTTTTATTTTCCTTTGTGGCTGGTACTTGCACAAAATCTGTTCTTCCAGAGAGGAGTTGTTCATAATGAGACTGGGATTAGCCATGGAGCTGCTAGTGCTCTGGAAGCAGTTCAACACCACTGATCTCTGGCTCTTTCTTCCCCCAGTCTTCACATCTTTAAGGCCCACTGCTTGGGTCTCAGGATATTCTCTAGAAAATTTTAAGTCAGAGAGTTGCTTCATTCAACCCAGGGTATGAAATAGAAAGTGGACATCTCAACTAAAGGAAAGAGGAATTGGAAAAATGAGAAACAAGGGCATTCTGTGGGAGAAAGAACAACCAGTCAGAAAATCTCTTGCCCAGTGACAATAAATAAATAGATACATGGGGTGAGCTCTGGGGTCTAATTGCTTGGCTGGATGTCCAAGTGGCTTGAAAGACTTTGAGACTTCAGTCAGCAAAGAATATTTATGTATATTCCATAAGCAGACATAAGTCTTCTTAAAGTTAAATATCTGCTAAAATGTTTTTGCCAGCTCAGTTTTTTGTAGGCCTCCATTTCTAGAAGCTGTGGTATTTGATTCTTAACGGGATCAAAATCCTTGAATAAAAAGATCTGTATAAAGAAGGTATTGTTAAAAAAGGGAAAAGTAAACATCAGCAGTTTTCCTGAAACTATATATACAAGCTCAGCTTATTTCTAACATTTTAAAAACATGATATATATTTCCCTTTATTTCATGCTTCTTTTGACTTAGGCTTGATACTTTTATAAACCTCAGTTCAGTGATGACTAAACATGATGGTACAGAACAGCCTGCATTGACTTTTTAGTTTCTATTTTTCCCCAGTTCACTCAAAGTAGGACAATAAAGGAGGAAAACTTTTAGTTTACCGGCCTAATAAAATGCATAGCAACGTTTACCTAAATTCTCTTCATACAGTTTTCTGTCTTTACCATAGGCTGATTTTAAATGGCTTCTTTGATGCTACAGTAATCGTGCATGCTGGCAGATCATTGGGCCTTATAGAAATGCTCTAGTGATCCTTATTTATTCAGAGGAAAGCACTCAAATGTTTTATCATTTGGAGAAGGGATATAAAAGGTGTGACAGTTTTTTGTTAATATTGTGCTAGTTTTCATAATAGTTTGATTGGTGAGGCAATGTGAAGTTTACTTTAACAAATCAGACCAAAAGTGTTTTCTCCGTAACATTAAAAGATGCCAATCTCCATGTAGATTTTTGCCATCCCAGATAATTTTCCTTTACAAATGCCCGCAACTTTTTCTTCAACTCTTACTAGATCCCTTTATCTTGTTCAGCACAATGTAGTTCTTACTGAAATTGAAATAGTTTTCTCTCAGAAGCAAAACTGAATCACAAGTCATGGAGTGCAGGGATTTCTGAAGCTTTTATCTGATTTACTTAGCCTCATATGCTTTTTCCTCTTAGAGGATCAAACCCCAAAACTGCAAAGCAAGATTTTTTTTCTAAGCTAAAAAGAAAAAAAGGGTAGTCAAGGGAGTGCCATTTTTGATCTGTGTGAGGCTCAGTTTACTAACAATCATCTGAGTTTGGTTAACTTCATATTCTGGACAAGCTTGTAAATTTGTCCCCTTCTAATGCTGTGATCTTATCAAGGTTGTACTGTTTTCCTTTTCTTCTCCTCCACCCTCATCTTCTTTCTTTCTTTTTCCTTTTTTTTTTTTTTTTTTTTTGTGAAGTGCAGCCTTCTGATCAATGTGCACTTTTTTTTTCCATTTCCCTAAATACATCATGAAAAAGGATGAGGTTTCCGCCTTAATTGCTTGTGCCTTTTATTCACATTCCTCTCTCAGCCAGAATTGTGAAAAGAGTGTTAGTAAAAGGCTGTACAATAGAGCTTTTCATTAGGCCTCAACAAGGCACACAAAAGAAGGCTTTTGGAAGGAGTGAATGCAGGACTTTAATTTGCAGGTGGAGAGTAGATAAAAGGTGCTGACGCCTCTATTATTCTCTTACTTAGGTGACCCTTACCCCGTTCAGCTGATCCCGACTACCATGGCAGCTGCTGCCGCAGCAACACCAGGCTTAGGCCCACTCCAACTGCAGGTAAGTCTGGAAACAATGCTGAAGAGACAAAGGTTAAGTAAATATGGAAAACAGATTGCGCTTGCATTCGAACACAATGAAATTAACAGGTTTTGGGGGTCTATTCTCTCCTTTTAAAATTTGCATCTGAAGTAAAATAAACGGCAAATTGCGTTCATTTTTTCTTTTACCTTTAGGAACTTTAAAAACATTTTTATGTTTTTATTGTCAGTTTAACGATTTAGTTTTAGCTTTGTACTTTAAATTTCGGTAGACCAAAATGTTTGCTTTGCTTTTCCATTACAATGTTCTGACACAGGTCGTAAAGACTGGCTAAGTGTAAACCAGCAAAAGCAAACACATTGCTAGACAGAAGAGCTCTGTCCTGACAAGCACTTTTAAACTGCTTAGAAGTCGCTTAACATGATTATGTCCTTCTAGGCTGTAAGCTCTTCAGAGCAATGACTGGCCCCTCCTACAGTGTTTTATAGCATGCAGCACATTTTGGGCACTGCTGTAGTGCAGATAATTAGTGATTATACTAATTTAAACGTGCAATAATAAAACAGGTGGAAGAATGCTAAACAATCTTTTCTGAGCCATGCTAAAGAATCAGCCTAGTAGCCAGATGTGTCTGATCAAAACTCCCAAAATAATTCTAAATTTTGGAGATACTGGGATGCTGGCCATGGGTCTTAATCACAGTGTGGCAGATGTTCCTCAGCTCTTCCTGATCAGACCCCCAACCTATGTAAAATCATTGGACTTTAGAAAACTTGGTATTTGTCTCCACAGTTTCAATCAGACAGTCTGGCATGTTTTGCTGATAGGATAAACCTGAGTAAAAATTGGGGGCGAAGTGAATTCCAAATCATCTCACGTTCTGCAAAAACTTACTGACTTTCATTTAAAAGCAAACAAAGAAGAGCCCTACAAGCATAATCTCTGTTGGTAATTTGTCTCCCCACTCATTATTATTTGCCAAGTCACATGGAACATGGAGCATTTTACCTGCTTGGAAACGCTCAGCACATCTGAAATGCATTCTCAAACTCACTTTGGCTAGCATCGGTATGAAGTAGACTCTCTACAACATCAGATATTATAGTTGTTTGGCCAGCACATGAGAGCGTGGGATACAATCCTGGGGAAGATTTTCTTTTTTCTTCCTAACACAGCCAGCGGAAGTTAGCTGAGTTTCACTGAAATAGCTGCCAGTGTATAAGCTGACACATTCCATGCACCGCAGAGGTTAATACATTCATTCCTATTGTGCCTTTGTATGAAAAGCTACACTGTCTGTATGTTACTTTCTGATTCTGTGAGTTACAAATACCACAGGCAGCTTAAGAATCATGGGAGCCATAAAAGTCATCCCTCTGAACCAGTTTTTGAGAAGTAACATCAGTATTCATAAAGTGCTTATAATAGCCAAGCGCACATGAACACACATATGGAAGAAGGGCGGGGGGGGGGGGAGGAAAAAACAAAAATGGAGCTAGTTAGGAATGAGGAGATAGACATATGAGTTTAATTCAGCTTATTTAAGCAGTCATTCAAGCTAGTCCTGAAATAATGCATCAGTGCTCCAGTACGTTAGGAGTTTTTCTTTCATTTCAGGACCATCTTTGGGCTCTGTCTTAGCATATTGTACGCTGGAGTATTCTGATTAAAGTGGGCATTATAACAATGACAGCTTCCTCATAAAAATGTGGATTTTGTGCAAATAAGATTGACTTTTTAAGCATCTTAAGATGAGTTTAGTGTGTGAAGAATTTGAAAAACTCAAAGCCCTCATGGTTCTGTAGAAATGGAATGTAAAAAGGGAAGTACTGGACAAGTTCACCTATGTTGTTTTGCTACCGTGTCATTTAGTCTGGAATTGAAGGGGGAGATTAGTGTCTGGTCAGTGGGAGCCGTTAAAATAACTAACTCTGTAGACTCCTTCAAATCTTTCAGACTTGATCTCTAAGGATATGTAGAAAAAAAAATTCCGGTCATATTTTCTCATGCCTAACGGTGATTTCAGTTATCAGCAAAACCTGTCCAGTGGAAACTGGGCATGCTTCTGGTGCTATGTGAAAGAGTCCAATAACTTTTGAAAAAGGTTTTGTGGTATAGTATTCAAAATGGACTCTCACCCATGCTAGCATGAAGGGGTTGAATCTAAGGGGGAATCACAGGAGAGATTATTTTGGTTAGACTTGGTGAATACCCAGCCTTTATAGCCTCTTTCAAGGAGGGACTCCTCTTACTTTAGAAATTCATCTACATTGTATGTAATCATAGTATTCCCTACAAATCCTCTGTCCTCTGGCCATCAAACAGTAGAAGGTCAGAAAAGTACGGTGTTCCTTCTTTTCTTCTTTTTCTGTCCTCCCTATCACTCATGCTTGAGACTTCGTATGCTAAAAGCAGCCGTTTTTGGGGGAGATCAAAGAATCCAACAAGATGTTCAGTTTGTCGCTCCCAGCAGAATTTGGTACACAACATTATCTTAGTGAAGACAAAGCCAAGGAATTTTTCCTGTTTGTTTGTATAGTGATAAACATGCCATTGTTATTTCATTACAGAATTTCAAGTCAGGGCCTGGCTTTTGTAGTGCACTTTGAGATCAACAGGAAGTGCCTTTTTTTTTCTTATCCCTGGTTGTCTGAACTGAATTTTCCTTTGGTAAATGAAATGCACACTGTATTTGTAGAGAAACATGTTACTGTTTTCCTGTGGAAAGATACCCTTTGTCAGTGAAAACGTAATCTCTGTTTTGAAGTGCCCTGTTGATTTCCACTGACAGGTTCATAATCTGAAGCTCTTCATTTCTCTCTCTGCCTTTGAGTCCCCACTGGGGTATACAGATGCTGTCATCTGATATTTGCCACAATTAGCTATACGTGATCGCCTTTATTTCCAGTATCTGCAGAGAGACTAATGGCTCAATACGAATGGGAACTAAAACTTACATTGTTAGATGTCTGGAAAGAAGTAGATGGATGGGGCCGTGCTGGAGAAGCTGGAATTAACATGATGCATGCTTGAACCTGTTCTGTGTATAAAGAGCTATCTATTATCCCTGCATATTCCCTTGTACTTGCATTTAATGACAAAAATGTCATTTTAAAAAGTTCTCAGCTTTCTTCTGTTAATGGTAAGATTCAGGCCTAAACTCTGTGGGCAGTGTTACTTTAAAATATACTCTCATTTCAGTAAAATCCCTCTTGGTTAGCAGGTGAGCTTCTGACACTGATTTCTTTTTCTCCGTAAATTTCATATGGTCTTGTTCTTCAAGAGTGATGCAGCACAGTGATTCTATTTCAAATGAACAAGAACAAAACTGAATGGAGCCCTGCTACAGCGTTTTAATAAATAAGGCTGATGAATTGTAAATTCTGCTGTGTGCCTTATCTGAGCATGATGTTTTCATATATGGCTCAGCAAATGAGGGAATTAAATTCCTCTGTCTTGTAGATTTGTAGATCAGCATTCAAAATTGCCATGGAATAAGTTTTACAGAAAGTAAATATTAAGTTGGTACTGATTATTCTAATACCGGTCATCTTGGGCACACCTAATGTGAAATAGATGGTTCCAGAAGCCTGAGCAGGTTCAGCATAAAATAAGATCTGATGATTTTTTTTTCCTGAGAAAAATAACCTCTGAATGCTTACTGAGCATGACAAAACAATGAGCCTTATAGCCTGATCTAAGAATTGAGAGATGAATCTGCACTACCGGAAATGCGAAAGGTTCGGATTTCCTAGATTGGTTGTTTTGATAACCAAATAATGACAAGGACTGATTAATTGGCAGTAATACAAATGCTGTATATACCCATAACTATACTGAAAGATGATGCTGGATACATAATGACAGCTGCCCGTGTAGTGTTACTGTATGGACATTTTGTGTCCTATTGAAACAATAGAGCATCAGAGAAGTCTGATGTAATACAGACTTCCTGCAAACATCTGCTCTTGGGAAAAACGCACCAAAAAAGTTTTTTGTGCCCACGTTCGAACTTTGTTTCTTCTTCATCTTAGCATGAAGCAGGACATCATGCTTATTTGGAGGTTGCATTCAACATTACAGTCAAACCTGTTATGACACAGATAAATAGAACCTTATGCCAGTATACAGATGTGAAAGTATTTTAACTGGTTTCTCAATTCTGAAGACCAGTCATTTGAAGAATCCTGATTGACTCTCTGGCTATTTTTGTAAAGATGATGAGCAGTGTGTATCTGGAAAAATAATTGTGCCAAGTTTTTTACACTGTACTTTCTTTGTTATATACTCAGGCCCATTTCTTTTTATTACTATTACTACAAACTTATTCTTTTCAATGGTGTGCGAAGAGGCATAGCAAGGACTGAATTTCAGAAGAATTTAGTATACGCAGTCTGGACCACAATTTTAGAAGACTTGGGCATGCATTTAGGCACTGACATACCTGGCTAGATTTTCAGGGAAGCTAAACTCAGGGTCTGAGTGCCTCTCAGAGACGTTCATCTTGGTGTTGTTTAAATGTCCTGACTATAAATTTTCCCTTAAGATACCTAGATACTTTTTTTTTTTTAAGGTCCCATAATCATCTGTGATTTTCCTATTTGTTTTACCTGAAGAAAACAGAGAGGATAGAGCTATTTAACAAGCATACAGTGACTCTGATGAGCAGACAGATTGTTCCAATGGTCATATGAATATTACATAAAGCATTTGTTGCACATGGAACCTAAATAAAGCAGAAGGATTTCCTGCTTGGTCAGATATCGTATTTTCTTCCATACTGCTTTCTTTTTGTTTGGGTGCCTTGGAGGGATAGCTGTATCTCTCCACTCTTGACAAGTTAGGATATCTATCTAAATCATCTCTTCAGGTTTCATTTGAAATATTGCTGATGGTGGAACTTCCCCTCCATCTTAGAGACAGCTCTCTATTTTCATGGATTAATTGTCAAGCACATTTTAAAATGTGTTCGTTTTTACTTGTCTCTGATTTCTTACTATAATTTGTAGATAAAACCAATGTTGACCAAATTAAGTAGTTGCCTTCCAATGTTACAACAGCACCTCAAAGCCAGGAAAGAAGACCCTGAAAATATGTATGAACACAGTAATCATGCATGGTTCTTGGTATTGGGATGCCAACTTGCCAGTGTTGCAAAGACATTTGAATTACTGCTGACTGAGAGGAAAAGTAAAAGGTCCTGTTACTGTCTCTACAGAATGTAGACAGGAGGTGGTAGTTCTTTATCCATTTACTCTGCATTCTACTTTCATGACCTCTTTGGGATATTAATGTACCCAGTCCGTTGCTTACAAGAAGATGAGCCATTTCTTAGCATTGCAAGGTTATTCTCTCTCTTTGCAGAAGAATGTCTACCTTTAAATACCGTCTAAGCCTCTTTCAACAGTGAGAGTCAGTATCCTTTCAATGTTTACTTTTCTACTTTACCTGTTCTCATTAATGGGACTCTAGCTTAATTTGTAGGGAATGAATCATTTGTTAACAGTTTAATTACAATATTATAAGACTCATGCAATCCACTTAAGCATAAAAAAGTAGAATTAGGTTTTAACTGCATACACATCTGTAAAAAAAAAAAAACCCTGCTAAGTGTGTGAGAAGCAACATTCCTCATTAGCATAACCGAAAGAAGGCAGTTGTCCATCTGCCACTAGCTCTGCATATTGCTATGCTGTTTCTGATGGCCATCACAAATAATGATTATAATAGGAGTAATAAAACAACATAATATGTATAAATTTTTGTTGGATGCCCTTTAAAATAGATGTAAAAAGTGTAATATTCATGCAGATTCTATGTTCCCTGCTTCTGTCCTCCGTTCGTTTCTGGCTTTGTAAGTGAATATGTTGACCACAAGATGTTTACCACCTGTTCTGAAAATGAGTAGCCACAATGGCCATTTTAAAAGAGATTCTTGAAGATCAAGATCCACGTACTCGTCTAGAGAAATGGAGCACAGTTCTCTTCATGTAAGTGAAGCTACAAGCACCTAAACTGGGTAAAGATTTCCACGTGGTGTGGAGGACGTTTGTCTTTCAAAATGTGACATTTTCCAAGATTTTATTATTATTATTAAGCCTTAGTAATGATTTTAAAATATTCATTAAATGGCAGAAGCAAGCTTTGGCATGAGGGGTCATTGGTTGCCAAAGGAAGCTTTGAGCAAGTTCCATGTTTTTCAGTGGAATAATTTCTCCAAATTAACTCAAAAGCAAACTTCAGAACACTGAGGTGTAACTACTCCTCACTACTACCTGCTGAGAGCTAGAGACTGTGATAGATTGTGTGAAAGCATGAACCACAAAACATATGAGCTCAAATAAATCTTATTCCTGATAGATAAATGTGCTTTGTAGTTGGCATCTAAGTAGCCCATGCTTGCCTTTGATATTAACTTAAACAATTTTATAGGTAAGCTCAATATATTCTATCAAACTAAATTTGAATGAAAAGCTGAATCACATCATTTTATCAGCACCTTATCAGTTTCTGAAAGACAGAATCATTGTAATGGAATATAGATAAGTGCTTTGCATTTTATGGAGCACTGTGAGTGTCTGAACGTATGCACAGTGGACGCTTAAAGGCAGTAAATACATGTGGTAAAACAATATCGTGGCTACTCTGTGGGTTGTCAGATTATAACTGCCTCCCCTGCCCTCCAGGGGAAAGAATTAGATGTGGTAGCATATTCATTTTATCTGGATTAACAGTCCTTTCTGTACAACTTTTGGATTCCATCCATATCTATGAAAAATGAAAAAGACTGAAAAATGACCAGCCTATCTTCCTTTCCGTTGTAAGTCAGGCCTGCTGCTTGCTAGCAGACCTCTGTCTGCATGAGTGAATTTTCTTGTAGGTTAAAGAGACTGCATTCCCCCTCCCTCCAACCCTGAGCCTGCGGGGCAGACAGACAGAAGCACACATATGATTAATACCGCACAGCTGCAGTAGTGACTCATTTGCATATGTATTAATAGAGGCAAAAACAACAATTCAATTACATACAGAGACATTCTGCATACTAAAGAACATATGCAAATAGGCCTGGAAAAAGTGCAGCCAGCGTTTTCTCTGACTCTTCTGAGCCCATATGGGCTAGCGGCAGAGCCTAGCAGTTTTCAAGAAATCCCCTTTGCCGCAGCCCATCCTTGGCAAGCACGGGAAGGAACACACACATCAATGTGATGCAAGTTCAATCCAACTTTATTCCTTTGCCTACCTAATTTATATATCTTTTCTAACAAGCTCATGTATCACCCCTTTAGGAAGAACCTGTTACAAGATGCTTATACAGCTATTACCACCCCCACTCCCCTAAGGGTTCCCAGAAGGCGTTTGACATTTGGACAATGGAAATAGCACAAGCAATGTCTTTTTCATGCTATTTTCATATTTGCCAGCCTTCAGCTTCATATTATTGTCTCTTTACATATAAGCCCCAGGATGAAGAAGCCCATTCTTGTCTTGCCTCGTCTTGCATATGGACACAGTTATTCTATTTTTCTCCTTTGTTCCTTTCTTTGGCTCCATTTTCCTTTGTCTTTCTCTGTTTTACTCTTTCTCTTTTCTTCTTGACTTCTATGAGTTAGAAAAGATCACTATTTCTATACCTTCTTCTTGTATTGACCTTAAATATCTCATAACAGTATAGTTCAGTCAGTTTCTCATAGGGGACCATTAAATACATCTAGTGGGTCTGAAAAGTAGCTCAGAAAAGTTAGCCTGTTGTAAATTTTATGTCATGATACATTGGTCCTCATCTCCATTAAGGAGTTTGTGGAGTTCTCAAACCTGAAGTGTTGAAGGGCACAGGTACTAAATAGTTTATGCCACAGGTGATGTGCTTACCGTCTTCATAATGGTATAAAAGTGTGATTCTAACAGGAGAAGAACATATTCTCTAAATCCCAGGGGAATTTAATGGGCAATAGATTTGAGCATCTTTCTAAAACAAGCTGAAGGTATTACTTAGACTATAAGAAAGCTTGCTTTAGCTATAATTCGTTGCTTTAGCTGTACGTAACTGCTAGGAAGGGTAATTTGGGTTATAACTGAAACAAAGTAAACTATTGTGTATTAGATGTATGTGCTCTGTGTATTTCTTCACACCAGCCATTCACACACTATGATACACAACAAAATTTCAGACCACTGAACATACACAGTCCACTAATTTCTAGAACAGCGGGACGTTTGACATAGAGCTCAATTTGTTGATCTGTAAAGGAGCATTACAACTTTAAAAGAGATAACAAGTCACTAAACTTTTGGAAACCTGACAAAGATACTAAGATGCCCAAGAGTATTGTTTGGGTGGCAACCCCTGCATTGTAAGCAGTCTGAATTACTAGCCATTTGTTTGGATCTACTCTGTGGTGTGAGCAGGGAAAAATAGGTCAGCAAGCAGGAGCACATAACTGTCTGGCAAGCATACTTGTGAGTTCAGGTCATCCTTAATTTCTTTTCTCTTTTAAAAGTGTTACACTTTTTTCTTTTTGGGGTTAGGCTGACAGACGGAAGCAGATTACTCCTTGATTATTTATAAGGCATTAATTTTAGATGAATATTGCTGAAGTAACTGACATCATAAGTAGTTTTAGCAGCCTGCAGAAGAGTCTGTGTTCAGATTGGAATATGAGTCTTCGCTTATACAACGTCCTGTTTAGGACAAAGTTTGAGGCATACTGAAAGAAGAAAAGACTTCAAGAGTGGAGACATAGCTATCGATTAAAACTTTGTTTATTCTTCTGTGTGTTGTAACTGGTGTTTCAGTAGTTTGGAGTGATGATGTCAATGTTATAAGCTCAGCCAGCTGCAAGGCATAACCTTTGTTGAAACAGCAGCAGTGGCAATACCTACCTGCCAGAGTTTTAAACTGGGGGGGGGGGAGGTCTGAGAAGTGTGTTGCAGTGACTCAAAGTAACTCCTATAGAGAAAGAAGAAAATAATCACCTTTGCACGTGTACCTTGAGATAACTAAAACAACACATTTTTACATGCGGGACAAAACAAACTTCTAAAGTGTTTGTGCTGTACATAACCAGTAGTGTCTTATATTCTTTTTGAATTAACTCTCTTTAGAAATGCCTGTATTAAAAATCTGGTAACCAAACCAAAAAAAAAAAAAAAAAAAGAAAAGAAAGAAAGAAATTTCTATTTTGTGCCCTTTGCACATTCCAGATTTTGGGTTTTGAAATAGTTGGCTTATACTACTGTTTTTCCTATTATGTTGTTTGCTCTTCAGAGAGATGTTGCTGAAAAGAAGATTATATAATCATGCAAATAAGATTATATAATCCTGAGCAAACTGTTTGTGAGGGGGGAGAAACGTGAAACCAAACTGAGTAGCGTTTGGCTGGTTGGTGGGGAGCAGGGGTTTATTCTGAAACCATAAACTGGAGGTTTATAGGCCTCCTATAAAACATGAAAGCTTGTGTCAGACTAGTGAATTTTTCTGGATATTTGTGGAATTCATTGCCTTCATGCTGAGCTTTGCCAAGAGTATATATTTACAATGCCTCACCAAAACCTCATGACTGAAAAATACATAGGAAAATACACAAGAAAACTGAAAATCACTAACATACACACTCTTCAAAGCCTTCAGAACAAAGCTACAAATAATAAATAACAGTGAAAAAAAAGCTGATTGAGAGAAGACTTACTCCTTATTGACACTTTCTTGCTACCTTAGGTCCACAAATCAAATTATTGCATTTTGTGCATCCCAAAGGTTAATACAAGAAAAAACTATCCCTTGAAGTCTTGCTGGCTTTGTTGTACCTAGGTCACAATATACTATAAAATGCAGATTAGTATAATGTATAAATATGTGTTAGAATTGGAAATTGTCTTACTTATTAGCACAGTCTTGTTCTTTTTTGACTGTTCTTTTTTTTTTCTATGAGGTTTTAGATCATTTCAAATTGCTAAGGCAGAATGGGACAGAAACATATAAAGAGCTTAGTAAATGCATATACAAGAAGAGGATCACTGGCCAGTGATATAAATCCCATGCAACAGTAAGAACAGTGCAATCCATTAAAAGTTCTTGTGCTGTTATTCTCATCCTCGTTTTCTTAGGTCCAGTTCCTTTCCAGAGCAAGGTATGCAGTGTGGATATTTTAGTGTCTTCAATGGATGGCGGCTAATATTAGACACAATTTCAAACAGTGAAATCCTTAGTTACTGTAGGTTATAGATTTATGCATTAAGCAACAAATCACTGCGGTGAGAATGCTTGTTGTGTTTGTCAAGTCAGCATTAATCTGCCGTGTTCTCAACAGAAGATACAGCTGGAGAAGTAAGTTTTAAGAGTGCTGAATTTACTCATTCTCTTGTGCCTCACTTGCATAAGCTTGTTGCCAAGATAAGGTTAGAGTACAATTAATTCTACATACTTAGGCTCAGTTTCCACAAATTGCTTGGCTGCTTTCAGAAGTGCTTAGTATTTTCCACTCCAATGGATCTTAAAAATCAATCTCAGCAAGAAAATGTGGAGGCAATATTACCTGTACCTCCTAGTGGTCTTCAAGATCCACTGTTACGTGTGTAGCACAAATGAGCTACTATCTCTTGAGTTTGAGTCTAATTTCTAGACTAGCTTCTAAGCATCCCTTTTTCTTTGGGGAACCTACTTATTTGCTTACTGTTTTTACCAATAATCTGCTTTTATTCATGTCCATTCATTATACAGCTATGTGAGGAGAATAGTGTCACAAATTAGTGGATTTACATTCCTTAATCCTTTAGCTATAGAGGCCAGGCATATTATGGTAAAGTTAAGTGGCCAGAAATGTATCAACAAGTTTGCCAAGTTACTTTGGTCTTGCAGACTCCAGAGTTAGAGAGCAAGGCTGCCAGCAAGTTACCACTTGAGCTGTCTCTCCCTATTGGACAAATCTATAATTCAAACAATCTAAAAAGCAAAACAAAAAAGCGTGTAAACAAGAAAGAAAACACACTTGAAAAAGTCACCATGTTTTTTTCAGTTTGTTTTTTAGGGGGTGAGAAGCTTTGAAATCATTATCCTAAGATAATTAACACAACAGCAATAGGAAAGTTTTAGATACTCTCATGCTAACAGAAACACAGGTGCTTTTTTAAGTTTTTTTTTTTTTTTTTTTTTTTCCTCTTAAAAACAGTAGCCAGCTATTTCTGCCCCTCCATATCTTGCTGGTTCGAATGATTACGCTCTTTATTTAAAATTTGCAGTACAGCACAGTGCGCTGGTTTAGTAACCACAGCTGTGCCGCGTGCCGCACCAGCGGCAGCTGACAGGCCCAATCTGTTTGTGGGATATTGAGGTAGTCAAATTGTCTTTGGGGACTGCTGTGGAGTGGCCTTTCTTCAGCTCCTTCCTAGAGGTGCAGCATCTGTTTCTCCCGAATGGGCCCAGCTCTACCAGCTTGTGTGCAAGGGAATGAGCTTGATCCCTCAGACATGTGGGGTGCCGCTATCAGCCCCCCACCTAGTGCCCTTGGGGGCGCAGAAAAGCCGCGGCTGCGCGTGCCTCCCCCCTGCCCGGTGCTGTGCCAGGTGCGGAGGGCTGCCCAGCAGCACGCCGGCTCTGGCAGGCCAGCATCTGGCCGTGCGACTGTGAAGCATCCGCTCTTGAAGTTAGACTTTTCTCCACAGCGGAGTGAGAAACACCCCGGTGGAGTGTCTGGCAACAAAGTCTTTTCTTTTCCATATTTTTCTTTTTCCTTTTCATGGCTCAAAACACTCTTTACAAATTATAACAGTGTGTTCTCCATTAATGCACCAAAACATTACAGCTTATGATAGTGTTATTAAAGTGTTTTGGGTCATTACCATAAAATACAGCAGCATATTTCTTTCATTAAGGGAACCAAATGGGTCTAGCTGCATTTGGCAAAAGAACATGGCTGAAGTCCTATTTCATCTCTGATGTTGATTTTACAGTTAAACTCTGAACTTCTTAAAAATAGAAGACTCATGATAGAAACATTAACGGGTATATTACATTTTGTAGTAAACTGTCTTTAAATATCTCTTTCTTTCTCCACAGTAGTTCTGAGTTGCTGTTTGTTCAATATTCCAATGTTTACTTTACAGACCTGGGGTTTATTGATGTGTAGGGTAAGCAGTGTACCATGTATGTATACTTGACTCACTGGCCTGGTGTATCACAAATACCTGCCTGGGAATTTATTTCAAGTTAGGCTAATTAACCCTAATCATCCCATTTCCATTATCATGGCAGCCTTACTTCTTGCTATATATTGCTCTGATGCACTAGTGGTGAAAGTAATTCAGACAGTAAATACCAATGTATGTTTGGATAAGATTTTTAAGGAGGCCTGAAGGGGTTTAGGAGCCCAACAATAATTAATTTCTTACGGTGGCTTTGCAAATAGCATATGCAACATACACACTTAATCCTTCTAGAGCTGTTTTAGTTTTCCTGAGATTAGTTTTGTGGAAAGGAAACAGTCACCAAAATGAGATCAAAATCTTTGATCCTGAGGTGATGGTCACTCTCTAACTCAGTTTTCACTGCTACAGTGAAAGAATGCATACTCAGCAGTTCCTGCCTCTAGTCCAAGCTGGCCAAGCTCAGGTTGGTGTAATAGCTTGTGTTTTGAGTGCGTGGTGTTTTCTTTCACTCAGAGTGGGCAAAAGAGAAAATAAGTATGATTTCCTAGCACTTGACATCGTGTGCTAGGATGTAGTAGTATTCCATATCCTCTTGCATTAGAATTTAATGACTGCACAGGTATGGGACTCTTACTGAATTGAATGCTTCCCCCCAAAACCAGTGCTGGATAGCCTGAATTCTATCACACTGTGTGGGCCTGGGTAGATGCACCTGTATAGGTGAACAAAGCTGACAGAAGAAGTCAAAGAAGGGATTCCAAAATAAGTCAGTTAAAGCTCATAGGGTTATGCTTAAATTTAAGTGTTTTCTTTAGCATGATGATTGATTTTTGCATCAGTTCACATTGAGTTAATTTCATTTCGCTTCACATTAATTGCTGCTCTGAATCAGGTCCTTAATGGATGTGGGATGAGTAGATGCTTGCAAGTCAAATGTTTCTTTCATATCACACTGGGTGGCATTATAGGTTTGGTTTCACTAAAAGGTATTGTTGTTCATGATCGAGTGGAGGAATGAAGAACGGTTACAAAAAATTGGGGAAATGTTAGATTTAAAAAAAAGCTAATTTGTCACTTTGCTCATTGACTATGAACTGAATAGACTTCTAAACCTTAAAATACTTTCTCCCCCCTTTCCTTTTTATTGCCTGAAATCTTAAGAGCTTTATCATTTGCAGTCATAAAATGAAAATATACACCAAACCCTCAAAGGGCAAGTATGAAATTAAATTATATTTGGGCAGCTGTAACCTTTTAAAACGATCAGATTCCAGTTAATGTATTTCTTCCTGTTCCGAGTGCTGCCATGGTGTTTGATGGTGGGAAGCAGTCCAAAGGGCATTAGGAGATAATAAATTCGCTGGAAATTTCACCCTGAGGCGAGCCTCGATGCACCAAGGCTTCCATTTAGCGAGACTGACCTAAAAATCTTGTCACATCCAAAGGTCACTTAGGTTGGGGTTGGTGTGTCCCATCTATCTTTTCCCCGGTGCAAAGAATGACAGCTGAGCTCATAAACAGTCATCAGAATATGGAAGACAAGCAGGCAGGGAGGGTGGGGAGAGGGAGGAAGGATGGTGCAGCTGACAACTTCTTAGGTTTCCTCTAGACCTATAAGTATAGATACCATCTTTGGGGCTGCTTGCTTCTGCTACTGCAGAAATGGTAATTCAGTTGAAAGAGGTTACAGTTAACTGTGGAAGACTAGAAGAAGCGATTCCTTTACCCATGTCTGCAGAGGCCACATAATCCTGCTAATACATCTTTCATCGTCACTGAACATTTCATACTTGTTATCGGTATGGTTAGTCAAAACAATTTACAGTTTATGCAGCACTTTGCTTTCAAGGAGGGTCAAAAATCTAAAAAGCTGTCAGTGATGACACTGATGGGTATCATCTATAAGAACAATTATCCTAAGAGGAACAATTTGGATGATAGGTCTAATTATAAACTACACTAGAAGTTAAGATATTTCCAGCTTTATGAGAAAATCTATTGAACATATCCTTTAGGATGTTATTTACCCTAAGCTCATTAAAATCAGTGTGATCCTCCTACACATTAAATTAAAGTGAAAGGCCTTTCAGGATGATTGTTTGCTATCTTCCAGTCATAGTTCTTGCTTCTGCAATGGGAAGCTCTCAGCAGATCCTTTCTGTGTTTGCAGTCTACCCATATGGGAGAATGGGGGTAATAAGAAGAATAATAGTAAATTTGAAGGACAAAGGTCTGTCTTATAATTAGTCATATGTAACTGGAGATTACCCATGCAGGATTGTCTTCTCATAATTGGTCTTACCTTTTATGGCTAATCTCCAGTAAAGTCTGTCCATTATATCCTAATGGTGTGTGTATCCTCAAAACTGCATGTTAGAAAGACTGGCCTCTGGTCTCTGCTGGGATGCAGAAGGCAAAAATTCCTGCTTGTACATGCTGTCTTGGCTGGCAGGCAGTGGTGAGTTCCCTTCTGACAACTAGTAATGCTCCCTTGCCTGAGGGGTGCTACCAGGTGTAGTAAGACAATTAGTCTGATTTTGGGGGAAATCTAAATTGAAGGTAAAATTTAAAAAGAAATCATCGTGTAAAATCAGTTTAAACATAGGCATAGGAGAAAAAAATATGACAACAAATCACTCGTGTTCCAGAATTTCCAAGATATTTGGTAAGTCAGGTATCCAGCTCCTGCTGGGGATTTTCTGAAGTCTCCCCATGAATTTTAGTAAATCAGATCATTCTGAAGAAGGCTCCAAATTGTACATTCCTTTGCTGCTTAAATCAAAATGGAATATAACTTATTTTCAGAAGTATTTCACACATTCTTACAAACATACTATATTTGAGGCAAACACAGTAAAGAAGGGCAAGATTGGCCAGCTGTCATTGTTTCTCATCATTTTACTTGGGTTCACACTCCACTTTATGTTAACATATATATTCTCTACACAAATTTGAAGTAATTTGCAGGCAGCTTTGGGGAGTTATATGCCCCTTTTCCACATGTTCTGTGCTGAAAGTGTACCTATATGTCTTACCAGTTGTACAGCTTTGGGGAAGAAAAAGTAATTTTCCATATTGCTTGCGTACCAAGAAAAAAAATACTATATTTTTCATGAAGTTCAGAGAGGACAGATACATTTCACTTTAAAGAATTCAGCTGCTACCATGAAATTTAAAACTAGGAAAGACATGCTCAGCACGGAGTAGTCAGTCTTTTTTTTTGCTGATGTGTACTCAGGACTCTCACCCACCCATAGATGTCTAAAATGTACAATTCTTCCAGCCTAAAGCTGCAAGTTCTTTTCTGTTTTTCATAAAGGATGGTCAGGGTGATTAGCTCAGACCTACTCAAGTGAATTCCCCACTCACCCTCACTCAGTGTCTGTTTTCTACTGTGGTTTAGTTTCCGTTTTCAATTGGCCAGGCAATTCCAGTTAGTAGGTAAGTAAAAACAGAAAATAAAGTGTAGTGCTAAATAGAGACTGTTTCAATGATTGCTTGTAGGAGATGCAGTCTCAAGGCCAACTAATTCTATTTTTCTGCAATTGTTAGAATTTGTGAAAGATGCTGAATTGACATGAGTGCAAACAACTTTTTAATCACCAAATGGACATAGATCTAGCTTCTGTGTCCATGAATTTTCCATTCTTGGGAAGAGGAGGTATCTCACCATGCTGATCAGGGGGTAATTCCTTTTCTGTGTTTTCATGGACATACTTATTCCATTTCATGCCAAGTGCCTTTGGACAATTAGCTGTGGTTTTAAAATATGTTAATGCAGTTAAATACATAACAGAAAGATGGATGGTGAGAGTAAGGATTGTATTGCGTGTCTGCAATGTTGGGATGTGCTTTTATGCTACCTTAGATGCTTTTTTTATTATAGTGAACACGATCACTTTGACTGAAAACCTACACATTTGTGTTAATGCCATGATACTAGCTGGAGTAGTTGAAAGATATTTTACAGTTGCTGACTTTGGCAAAAACAAGATATATGCCTGTGTAATGGAGGACTGTGCTGCTTCTTGCATTATTCACGCTTCCCACGCTGGAGTCACAAACATTGGGTAATGTTAATATTTGTCATGGAAAAATTTAATTGGCAACACGTTTAATATATTAGTGGTAGATAGGCGGCCCCGCAAGAGACCTTCCCTGTTCTGGATTGAAATGTGACAAGTAATTAGCGATAAAGGAAGACGCTGTATGGAGTTGTTAGCATAAAAGGAGGTGAGGAGGATCCCAGCCCAGCATCCCCCGTCTCTCCCGAAGTGGCAATACATTTACCAGTTGCTAACTGAAGAAGCACTGAGTACTGTTCACCCTGCCACCGTAGTGAACAGCTAGTCTTGGTGCAGCATTAATAGGGTCAATCAAATAGGTTGTAGATCATATGAGGAGGCAGATGTTCGAACATATTGTAATAGATTGCTGTGCGCTGTGTTAAGATGGCTTGTGGAGTACAGGGAAGGGGCAGGAAGAGAAGCTATCATGGTGTTTTCTGTTAGGGTCACTGTAAATACTCAATTTTTTGAGGAAAATTTCTGAATGCAAGAAACCAAAGCATTAGCATTCCTGTTGTGTTAGATGTGTGAGTAGATTGGGGGAGGGGGAAAAAAGACTAGTATCTTTAGTTGTCTGTAATAGTCTGTATAATACCAATATGTCTAGGCATTATCTGAGCTCTGCCAAAGTCAGCGTCAGTCTTGGAACATGCAAATATTTCACCTGGGGAAAAGAAAAAAAAGAAAAAAAAAAAAAAACGGAGCTTCAGACTGTATTAAACACAGAACTGTTAAAATAGCTTCTATTTTAGCAGCACCCCTAATTCTCACCCACTCAAACACCTCCTCTCTCGTTAACCTCATCAGACCCAAGTAACTCAAGTGAAATGAGATGGCATTAGGAATGAGGTAATGAAAAAAGATTTCTGGATAATGTTATTACTTCATGATAGCAGCTCTTGTTAGTGTGACTACAGTTAAGAGCTTCTCTATATTTCCATTGCAAACTCTTTGGTACTTCCACCCTTTTTGCTTTACAGACAACTACTAAGCCAGAAGCAATTTAAAATTTGATTTTACATCAATTTTGGCTGTTGTTTTGAATTGAAAAGAGTTTAGTGTTTTGGTGCTGCTTTCTAAAATGTAAAAATTGCTGTTTTTTCTCTCCTAATCCAAATTTCCAGATGAACAATTTAAAATGTGGATTAGCTCTTTTATAACTTAGCCACATTATTAACAATTGAAAAATGTCTCATAAGAATGCACAGTTATTTCAGTACATAATGTTTTTGGACAAGCATGTCCACTTTATAAAGTGTTATGTTATAAAAAGCCCCATACTGAGAATTGGCACAAAGGGGAAATTTTTCAAAAAGCACCATTTTCACTCAGGAGCTTACAGTTTTTATTGTCTTTATTTACTCAGTGCCTCAAAGCTGGTGTGAAAATCAACTTTCATAAATAGTCCTGGGTGGATCAATTGTACTAATGGATTATAGATCTTGTTAACTATTGTTAACACAGCCCACATCCCTGGTTCTAGAACATGTTGTTATGTAGTGTCCTATAAGAAATGAGTTAAGATTAAAGACCTGCTGCCAGTGAATGGTGTCCTTGTTGCTTGAAAAACAGAAGTGTCTTCCCATCTGCATTTAGGTGTTTAACTTTGACAGCTGGTTTAGGAGCAAAGTACCATGTAGTTAAAGGAGAGAGAAGTCACTTTCAGGCAGCAGCCTGGGTAGGTTGGAAGAATCTGCACCTTACAGCTTTCTTCAAGGTGGAAGCGTGCTAGTGGGGAAATGCAGAGAAGCTCGCATTGTCCCTCTGTCCTTATAGCACTTGTTAGGCAACTGTGCAGAAATTCTTTGTTCGCAAAAGCTTTCAGTCTGGCGTGCTAGTTCATAGCTGCATTTAATTTCCCTTGGCCTGTTTGATTCTAAGAAGTAGAAGGCTCACACTTTACATGGGAACATGAGGCTTCAACAGCTCTTTATTATCAATATGGATTGGTGAATCTAGAAGCAGCCATCACATTCCTCTTGGGTGAACATTAAATTCCAGATAAGTTCATTGTATAGAAGCTATCTCTAGGCTTGGATGATGCACAGCATGTTCTCTAAATCTGAAGAAAGTAAGGAGGAAAGGATTTTATTCCCTTTGACCTTCATTCATGTTATTGTGCCTACAACTTCTTAAACCGTGAATACAGTATGTGCCAAAAGAGGCATGTTGGCCTGAGTTCCGGGCTAGATGTAGGGCGTTTCATGCGTGGGCCGAAGTCTGATCACGCACTGTCATTGGACCTTAATGTTTGTGGTTTCATTGTAGTGAGAGTCAGAAACTGAATCCTGAGGGATTTCGGATTTTTTCCAGAGACCACTGTTGAGGGAACAAAGTTCCTAAGAATTAAACTCTACGTGTCCTAATGGAATATGTAAAGTGTTGCTCTTCCCATTACATCAGTGTAAGCATGGAAATAATGAGATGGACCAGAAAGCAGCTTCTTATGTTATTTCCTGAGAAGTTTGCCAAAGTTTTGCAGAAGTTTCAGGCTCTGTTTTATGGGCTGCACTGGAGGGGGAGTTTTACAGACCAAACCCATTTTTATCATGAAATCAAAGAATAAAAAGTGGTATTAACAGCTATTGAGTTGTGTTTCTACTACTACTTCATTTCATTAAAGTGGGACAGTGAGGCGAACTCCAAAATAAATGATTTTAGTAGATTCTGCTCTCTTAGCTGTCCCCAGAGATCTTGTTTACAAATGAAGGCCCCCTCTCACACATCTGCTCTTTGCAGCCTGTCATCTAGTAATCTCAAGCATCTCAGGTCAACAAATATTTATTTGTTTTTTAAGCATCTAAGTGATTCAGCTAGTATCAATAGGATGACCTGGCAGTTAGACACCTCTGAGTTTAAAGTGTGTAGGACTCACTCTGACTATTCTAAACGCATTAGCAGGAGCAGAGCAAAATTCAGCTAGTTTCTGGTTTGAAAAACGAAACAGGTTTGCTCAAAGATTCAGTGAGACTCAAGAAATTTTACATCAAACTTGGACCAGTTTCTGTGTTGTCAATTGGAAGTGCAGTTTCCCTATAAATCTAAGAAGTCTGATCGAGCTTTTGTAGTTTCCGTACAGGTCTAGGAAGTTTGATGATTGACCTTTTCTGCAAGCTTCACTTTTAGCAATACCTAGAACAAAAAGAAACACACTCTTATAGAGAAAGAGAGTCTGGGTAGGTTAAAGCCAAAGGAAATGTGCAGGCGAGCTGGAGGTTTCCACAGTTCTGGTCATATCTTCTGCCCTTATGGAAAGGGGCCAGTGTGCTGCTGGGAAGGTGAGCTGGTGCCCCAGTCCTGATTTCACAGCAGGATCACACAAGAGAAGGTAGGGCTAGTCAGCTGTCTGGAGGAATTTGGTAATGTACCTATGAGGGATGAAGATGAACAAAAACTACATGAAAGGTAAAGGTGGCTTCCTGTTGAATATAAGAAACAGATTCCAAATAAGTCTGATAGGACTTATTTGAAAGCTTCTTGCAGTGCAAAAACCTTTAGATTTCACTTTTAACTGGCATTAAAAGGCTGAAAGTAAGTTGGTAGCTAGCACTCCAGAAGGAATGACATTCTTCTCCTCCCCCAAAATAATCTCTCTGTCCCTTTTCCACCTCCTAAAATAAAATAAAATAACTTCTTTAGCTGAATAAAGAGGCCATGTCGCATCCTATTAGCACTCTCTGGCAAGAAAAAAAGCAAAGGGATAATAATTCTTTGGAACCATTCTAGGAATCAATTTGTTTTAGTTCAGCTCTCAGGGAAGAAGCAAATTTTATTCTACAATTTGGATGATCCTTCCATCACCAGCCCCTCCCTTTCAATATTCTTCTTCTACCCTTACTTCCTCCTTGCTGTATTCTTTGCAGGAAGGCTTGGCACGAGGGAGGCAGCTCAAATACAGTTCTTAGTTCCCTCTAAGGCACAAATGTCACATTCTTTAACCGCTGCTCAAACTGGAAGAGAGTCGCTATAGCTGAGCATGAGCTCTGTTGAATGTTGCTTATGATGGAGTAGGAGTTTGTCACTCTGTTTCCTGTACCTTTCTCTCCAGACCCTTTGACCGGATAATACAACTCAGTTCAAAGAGCAAATTAAGCTTTTGAATGAGTTGAGTAGCTGTCACTGAGCTCCTGTACACATCAGATAACCAAGGAACAATGTTAATTTATGTCTTTCAAGGACAACAAATGCACTTGCTTGACTCTGCTGCCTCAGAAATATTCTTAATGTCAACAGGGAAACAGTAGAAAGAATATGTTCTTGTTTTGTTATTTGATATCATCATTAACAATTGAAGATATATTCATGGAGGAGCTTTAGGAAGTACACAGACAAAAATATCCAAGTGAATTTTTGCAACTTGTCTTTGTTCTTTCACTCATTTCTTGCCCTCTTTCCCTCCCCCCTCTCTCCCCATTACACTTGGGTGATATGGCTCTGGTGCTTCTGGTGGGTGATTATCTTCCTTCAGCAGTCTGTAATGAGAGACTTAAGTATTTTAGGACTTTGTTCCTGTCATAGTTTCTCATGAAACAGTTTTTAGAGCAGACTGAGTGGTGTGGCCCACAGGTACTGCAAAATATCTATTCTTCTACTTCATTCCTGAAGAGGAGATTCATCTGGGAATCCTGTAAGCATCAAGATATAAGAACCTGATACCTGATTCAAGTGAGCAACTTTGTGTTCTCAAAGTAAGAAATGCTGTTGACCTTAATCGTTTTAGCATGAGCTTTGTGCTTAACTTCGGGAGAAGCAGAGTATTCAGATTTAAAGTAATTAATTCAGTATCAATCTTAAAGCAGGCACAGAGTTTTCCTGACTTAATTCCCTACTGAATACAGCAACTTTAAAATGCAAACAGAAAATCTATAAATAAAAATTGGAGAAAGAGTCGCTTAAGGAGATGTGTATAAAATAGTGAAATACCTTAATTATAGCTCAACAATCTGAAATATATAGAACCTTATTTATAGTAAATCTGTTGGCAGTGTTTGCTTATTAACTACTCTAGTCACTTAACGGATAACAATGAATGATTATATACAGTACCAGTCAAGTGAAGTAATGTAATATGAAATAAGTATTTTGTCAAATGGCCACTCAGAGAATTTTCCTCTCTCAAATGGGAAATTACATTTACTGAAGTCAGGTGCTCTGAGTTAGTTGCCAAAAATCTGGATATATCAAAAAATGAGCTCTTGGGAAACATACTTGTTGTAAACAAATGGGCAATGCTGAGTTTTCTTTTCCTACAAGAATATAATGTCTGTGCCACTTTACTGATTTCAAGCTTCTAATAGAAACGCTGTACAGACATAGGAGTCTGCATGTGGAACAGTCATGTGTCTTCATTATAGAAGAGTCAGCTAATGATAAAGGGATTGCAGTTCACCTGACAAGTGTCTGCTCCTTAAGTTACACATCCCTGTTGTTTGTTGGTCTTCTATGCCTTTTTTGCTTTATATTCCTTAATAAGTATGTTGCAAAAGGATAGCTTTTTTTCCAGTGTCTACTTCAAAGGAACTTTCATCTTTTTCCTATACCTTCCTTATTCCACCCCACACCTCCCTCCCTCCCCCCCCCCCCCAAAAAAAAAAAAAAAAAAAAAGGAAAAAGGAAAAAGAAAAAGCACTATTGGCGTAAGGATAAATACTGGTAATGGCAGCAGCCAGAATACATTACATTCTGGTGCTGCACAACAAACTAAGTAGGGATAAACTGTTGGTAGATTTCTTTATATGTACAGTATTTATTACTTTCCTTGAAAGGGACACTATTCATCTGCAACATTTCATCCAACAAGCTTTTTCCAGAAGACATTATCAAGTTTCCTCTCCAATATGCATGCCATATAATCACTCTATTTCAATTACTGTCATATGGTGTGAATATGGTATGTACGAATATGTAGACCACTTGGGCAGTTTTCCAGTTAAAAACTCGTAATGTGTAAAGAACAGGCAATCTTAGACACACAGTTTACAATGATATTTTATCACAGAAATTAACGGATCTTATTAGCCTCTGATAGGAAGTGTCTATTGATAAGTTCCTACAGTTACATCCTGTAGAAGGATTGTCTTATTTTTTAAGGCATGGGACAAAGGAGCCACGAGGTCTAGGCTCTAATCAGGAGTTTCCTACAGCCTTCCTGTGTGACCAAGACTGGCCAGCTGATGTCATGGATGCTGAGTCTCACCTTGCTAACATTTGCATACCATTTATCCATTCACAGAATTGAAGACTGCTTTTTAAGGAAAAGTAAATTTAATATAGCTTTAATTTAGCTAAATTGATTGCCCTGAACTTTGAAATTCCATTAGTTTTTGACAAAACTCAAAGCTGATCTATAGGTCATCCCTAGGTTTCTTCTTTATCCACTGTTCAGCATTATTTTGAATATACTGCAATGATGATAGGAGTCTTTGTTACTGCAAATACAGGCTTACAGCTTTTCAGTGACCTGGACTCCTAGCCTGGAGTCCAGGCTGTCCTACCATGCATGTTCCGAATCAGACGAGAGCAAGTGCATTCAGCCTGGCGTGGGCAAAGTAGTCTTGTTGACTACAGCCAGTTACTCTCAGGAATAAGGACTGTGGCCCTGGAACCATAGTGATCCGCTACCAGAATCTTATTTTTTTGGAGACCTGTGGTCACTGATTCTAAAAGCAATGTTTTTCTAATATGAGAGGTGCTGGTTACAAGGCTGTGCTTGTAACTTACATGCAAGAAGTATATAAACAAAGTCTTGTTCTGTTCATGAATGCTTTACAGTTTTTCTAATGTAAATTTGTTTTTTTTATTTTTTTAAGGTTTCTTTCTAAGATTCAGATTTCTTTAAGGCTAGAGAGACTATTAGATTGTCTAGTCTGAGAAAACAAGATGCAGATTTTCATCATAAACCCTAGTACTGGGAATAATGAGTTCTTTAAATAAAGTTCATCTTCCAGAAACACATCTGAACTTGCTTGAAACACCAAGAGAGAGGGATTGCACCATTTCTCTAGTTCTTCAAAGTTTTACCCACACTTTCTGGTTTAAAAAGTGAATATTTCTCATCTAGTTTCAGTTTGCCCAGCTTTAACCTCCAAATATTTATTGCCGTTACTTGATTCATGATTTACTTACCTGTCTTTCTCCCCTAGACTAAAGAAATGCAGAGCAAACCTAGGATGGGAGTTCTAACAGGATGTTATTTGGTGACTGTGGCCATGGGAAAGAACACTGCAGTTTTTCAACATGTGGTGTATCTTCCATAGTCCCTGTGTGGTCCACAACTTTTAGGCGAATCCATCTAACTTGTGAATTTTTTTTTTTTAACTTGGTAAAGAAAGGAAATGCTTGTACAGATGTATTGCCCTGCCAAAAGAGAGGACAGACTCTGTTGAACCTGTATATGCCTCAGCACTGGGAGCCAGGACAACTTCTTTTAGGAAATGGGTGTGACAAAGACATACAGTAGATAGAGTAATAGTAATTGTGCAACTCTGTTCAAAATTCTAAGGAAAAAATAAACTAAAAGATTCTAAGTGCATCTCAGGATCTTGAGCTATGTTGTCATTATCTGAAAGTAGCCCAAAATGAAAACTAGCAAGCTCAAACATGGAAGCTGAGTATAACTCACCCTGCAATTGATTCTTTGGGCCAGATTTTAAGGGGTCTTAATGAATTTGTGTTCATGTATTGTTGTTTTCTGAGAATCCCCCAGCTGGTGCCAACAAATTGCACTTTAAAGCTTTTGACAGAGTTATGAATGTTTAGCGTGGCCCTTTGAAATGCTGGACTACCAGTTTTTGAAGGAAACTCAGGCACAGAAAAGATAAAAGTCTGGTATTTGTGCCTTTTGTATATATTATAAAGAGCTCAATGAAGAACTCTTCACATATAAGATCTAGAAAGAATTTCTACCAATCACTGATGAGGACAGCTTTAATTCCAGTTTCTATAGTTATCCTTTCTACCTTTCCACTACTTTAAAAGCTTATTTTATGGTGGAATGTATGCCAATTGTTTGTTCTGAGTGAATTCTTTTTTTCTAATTTCTTTACGACTTTCAGAAAAAATACACTAAACAGATCCAAAATTAATTCTTTCTGCCATAATCATACTTTTCTTTGCACATCTCATACAAACATAAAATTTGAGGTAAAGAAAATTAAATTCATGTATTCTGAGAGAGAGAATCTCAATTTATACTGTTTTTTTTCCATCCAGATTATGCAAAAATAAAAGCTATCAAATCTGTGAAGTCAGAACAGGGCCGTTCATGTGTATGTTTTTAATGATAGGTCTTAGAATGAAACAGAAGTGTTGAATCAGTCAACAGTTCCAAACATTTAAGCACAGTGGTTTGTGAATTCATCACTGTGATAATTCCACTGAAGAACTGCTTATATCAGAAACAAACTTATTGCAATAACTGGTTTGGTTTCCAATACCACTTTTTTTTTTCTTTTTTTTTTTTTTTTTTTTTTTTTTGTGTGTGGTGGTGGTGGGTTTTTTTTAAGAAACAATCTTAATATCTACTGTCCACTAATAAAAATATTTCAATAAAAAGGTGGTACTGTAGACCAAATGCCCGAACGTATTTGAATCTACTATCTGTACCTATACAGTTGCTAACACTTTGTTCAACCCTTTCTAAAACTGCTATTAAATCTCATTCTCATTTTCCATATTAATAGAACAAGATTTCATTTTTAGTGTACCCTCAAAGCAGTAATGAGCATTGTTAACATGTAACAACAATGCCCAAGGGAAAGTTTCCAAAGCCAGTGTAACCTTAAGGTTTTGCTGTTGATGTGCTACTTAGTCATCAAGCTGAGAGAAGTTAGAGCTAGTCCATTTGGAGAGTTCAGCTGAATATTTCTCTTCAATATTTTGGAAGAATTATGAATGGTTTAGGTGATGACTTAGGGAGAAACAGGAATTTTTGCTTAATAGCTTAAGAACAGAGTGGCAACATTGTAAAAATGACTATAGCTTCTGCTCATTTTAAAGTGTAACAAATTGTGCTTTTGTTCTGATGATTTTGCTTCCATGTAGGTTTTCATATGAGGTTAATGAGAAAACATTAACAAGGCATGCAGTATTGCATCTGAGCAGGGCAGCTGAAAGAGAGTTATTTAGTTATAAACAAATAATTGATGTTACATTTTAATTGCTTCTTCAGAAGCCCAATTCTGCCTTTTGAAGAAGTATTATCTGTCTTCTTAAATGCAGAGTATTATCCTTATTTTATTTGTCATATATAACAAAAATAAACTTGTTTAAAGCAGCAGTGCTTCGCTGATTTCAGTGATGGTCATAATAAATCAGTCAAGAGCCTATGCATTGAAGTTCCTGTGTGAGTTGTAATAAAGCAAAATGACCTCCCTGAGTGCTAGAATTGAAGTTTGGATTTTTAGGTTAACTGAAAGTTGCCTAAGTGGCTTGAGAATTCCCTCTTTGGTGTACATATAACAAGGCTGAAGAACAGTGTATTACAGCAATGATATGGAATAAGCATTCATTTTCATTTCACTTTTGAGGCCTTGCTTTTATTGCTGTTAAAATCAAAACAAATATTTCAACATAAAGACTAATGACACCTTGAAACCTTTCTGACCCATGCGCTGTTTCAAAATTGGAAACTATTGGTGTGTAGGAGTGGAAATGTTTTTTTTGCTTGAGTTTAGTTTATAGAATTGATGCCTAAATTATTGTCATTTAGCCATCTTGATTCACAGCACATGGTCGCACCATTGCCCTTTCGTTGGGTATAAACTAAAGGCCATCATGTCCTAAAACAACTAAATATGAACAGACAAGTTCAATAATGTCAAAGCTTAGAAATATTGACAGTCTAAGAAATGCTCTGCATATTGTATGGTTCTGTCCTTTTCTTTGAAATGGGTAGGAGTATAGGAGTAATCTTAATGGTCAATTAAACTCCAGACCCTTGCAATTTCTTAAGTTAGATGCATTTCACTTTAGAGCTGGACCTGATGTTGCTTTTCAGTAAAACCGTTGGTTTGTGTTGTAGGAAGAGACACCTCCTTAAGAAGGGATTCTTATAAGGGGCATCTTATAAGACTTCTTTAAATCTTTGTTTTTAATCTGAAAAATGAGTTAAATAGAGGTGAGATACCAAATCTTATAGCAGGAAGGCATAAGTCTGCACAAGGCATAGAAGGCTCTATAGGTTTTCTTCCACCCTTCCTTTCTGATTTTTCCACACTATGCTTCACTCTCTTGTAAGATACTGTCTCTTTTGAGGTGTATTTTTCTCTAAACAAAGAATCAGTGTAAGGCAGCATTTGAATTTCCACTTATTATCCTTAAAATACAGCTACCTGGACCATTGCATAGGGAAATTCAATCTCCATACTTGGAGAATCCTCTCCATCTCTGTGCTTGGAGTCATCATCTGGTTTGCACAGATTATCAAAAGGGTGGTTGATGATAATACTGTAGAGAGAAATCATAGCTCTCAACATATTCTTCAGTGATCACTGAACAGGTGTAAGATGGTACAAGTTCCTGGACAGCATAATGTCCACTTCATATAGTTTATAGTCTAGTGCTTGTGATTCACTATTTCGACCTCAGCAGAAGGCTGAAAGCTATATTTGAGGCAGAGGTTTTGCCTTCCGTTCAGGACAAGGATTCTGTTTGAAAATTCCTCCTCAAAGGCTTACAGAAATTAGACATGTCCCTTAGACATGACTCTGTCCTCAACAGGCCTCATCTAGTCCCTGATTGACTGGTGGCATGTAGAGTTCTCTCCTGTCACTGATCTTCATTTGGTTCTGGACTACCAAGTGTCCACACCAACTTCATTATTTGTACTTCTACTTGTGGACTAGACATCTTCTTTCATATCTAATCTGTGTTTTCAAACTTTTGTTTGGAGGATTTGTCATCTTAGGATCTGCTGTCCCCCAGCTGCAGGTTTTCAACAAGCGTGAACCTTTCCTGCCTAATAGCTGTTCTACTTTTTTTTTTTCTTTCTCCCATAGTTGCATCATTTCATTTTGTTGTTTTTTGAATGGGAAGCAAAAGGAAAGGGAAGAGCTACATTTCAGCCTGTTGTAACCAGAGTCTAATTATGTTGAGCTGCTCCCTAACTGTGTATGCTGTTTCTTAAACAAAACAAAACAAAACAAAAAAAAAGAAAAAAAAAAAAAGTCCTTCTGATGTATTAATTCCTGCATAACAGTAGGCTTGTTTTCCTTGAACTGCATACTATAGTACTTTGTCTTTGGTTCATACAAGGTCTTGTTCCTTCTCCCTGTGTTACTGCTGGATTCAGTTTTCTTTTCAAAGAATGAATGTATATGAGCATCAGCTTATAAATATATGTATTTGAACCTGTAACTGATTTGTGGCTGGATTGTTTTTGATTATTTTTATCTATCTGATTTGCATTTATTTGGCTCTGACTGGGTGGAGATAACACATAGAATTAATGAGTAAGTAAATAAAGGGAAAAGGTAGGGAGAGAGGATGTGTGAATGGACAACAGAGGGGGGGGAGAGAATAAGCAGGAAGAAATGGATAAATGGTGATTAAGAAGTATAGTAAGACAAGGAACAAGCAGTGATCAGAGTAGAAGAAGAGAAATTAAAAGGATTCAAAACTGAATAGAATTGAAAGTCTGAAAAGAATAAAAGGAGTGAAAAGAAATAAGTAAGAACTTGCTGCCTAATGGATTACACTTAGAGGAGCAGAAATGGGGTGCTTCTAATTATGCAAAAGAAGTAGAATTGTGTACCAGTGAAGGGAGGAGTTTGTCCAGGGAACCACTGGGCAATGTCCAGGGTTGGAATGATGTACACTCATTTTTTCATCTCTAATGAATAGTCCTGGACTCAGAGCTGTAAATGTAGAACATGTCGTGATGGTGAGTGTTTGTTACAGGGCTTCTGTACTCTGAACACACACTAGTGGTGTTTCTGTACCTTTCAAACAGCTGTGTGTGGCATATTCCCTGTATGTTGGATCAAGCTGAACCTTTGTCTTCCTCTTCCAGGCTTACTGGGGAGGGTTAGGATTCTATTGTGCTCTCCAGTCTGACCTTCATTCTTTTATCAGCATATGCAATTAATTAAAAAACAGCAGCAAAACAACTAAACAACATTAACAAGGCAGTCTTGGACTAGTCATATTGATGCTCCCTGTTTTTTCACATCCAAAATCATGTTCCTGCATGTTATCGCTTGTCATGTTGAATCTCAGAAGTTTTGCTAGCACCTGCAGGCAGAATGTACCATTGTTCAGTGTTACACATTACAAATGTACTGCACAGCACAAATAAAACACAGAATGAGGTTTTGAAACTAATACTGTGACCGAGGAGTGAAAGCCTTTGTTATCATATTACCTGCTCTCTCAGGCATCTGACTTCTATTTGACTTCACTTGAATTCCCCTCTATTCATAAAACACCAACAATTACTGCCTCTCCTGCCATCATGTTTATTTTCTCCACTTTTTTTTGTTTTTCTTTTTGTTTTTCTTTCTTTTTTTTTTTTTTTTTTGATGTCAGTGAAACTTTTAGGAACAGCCAGTTTGCCTGTTTTCTCTGGTTTTGACATGTGTCCATTTAACTCTTACTCTAGTGTTCAACTTTCAACAGATGACTGATTGCAAGTATTCAATGCTAATAATCAAATATGTGTTTAAAGTGGTTTGCTGGTGTATTTTTGAGAGGGAAACCCATTCCCACTTCTTTTAGATCTATCACAAAGAGATCTCAGCCTTTACTGGAGCTGCTGGTTGCTAATGAGCAGTACACTACTATTAATATTGATATACTTAAATTGGCTGTAGTGGTATCTCAGGACCCAGCTGAGAATGAATCCTCTTACAATAAGTGCTAAGGAAAAACAAAGCTTTGAATTTCCTACCTTAGACACCTTACAGCCTGTGCAGAGGAGACAAACACAGCAAGTAAGAAAAGAAATGTAAAAGAGACTATCAGACCAAACATAATGTGAATTTCAGAGTGGCTGATATATAATATTGTTGGGATGCTGTTATGGCTAAGGCCTCTCAGAAAATGAAGATTGCCCCATGGCTCAGGCAAACCATGAAGATTAGCTTTTGTTACTTGTTTTGAATCCCTGGACACACATGGAAGCTGGGACATTTCTCATGGTGACGTCTGTCATTTGTCCCCTGAGGAATGAATCACAAAAGTTGAGACGATAGTTCTTGACTTGAAATATGCCAGTGTGCTAAATAAAAAATACCCATCAGAAAGAAAATACAGGATCTGCAGTAGGAGAAGGTTTTGGAAGAATATTTATTTATTTATGATGTCTCATTCTCTCTCTCTTTCTCTCCTCTTTCTGTGGTTTTCCTTCTTTTTTCTTTTTCTTTTTCTTTCTTTACAGCAACTGTACGCTGCTCAACTTGCTGCAATGCAAGTGTCTCCGGGAGGCAAGATACCTGGTATACCCCAAGCTAACCTTGGTGCTGCTGTATCTCCTACCAGCATCCATACAGACAAGAGCACAAACAGCCCTCCACCCAAAAGCAAGGTACTGTACCAGGCTCTGAAGCACAATGTTTCTAATAGTGTTGGTATTTGCACAGCACAGTAGCAACGAAGTCAGTAACAGGTACCACCTCAACTAAGATCCCATGGGTTCCCTTGCAGTGTCCTAGCTATTGGACTGTTATTTCTTCCATCTTTGGTAATGTGTAGCTGGCTGAGGTCATAGGCCTCCGATACTAGCATGCAACTGTAATTTCTTTCCTCTAAGCTAGAGCTAGATTAGCAACACATCAGTGAAAGATGGGAAACGCTGGGGCATCTCGGTAGCAGCCAGATTTTGTCCTGTGGCTCAGTGGGAGTCTATGGAAGAACAAGTATCTAAATCAACGTGTACTGTGTCATAGAACAGGCTTGAACCTGTTTATAAAGTAATGAGCTCTGACTCTTGGCGGTAGCTAGGCAGTTAGATCTTTACTGATATAAGAGGTCAAGTTAGCAGCTTGTAGCCCCATTTGTAGAACACTATCAGTGCATGACAAGTTAGTTATAGCAAGAAGGAAGATACAAAATATGTCTAGCCTATCTTTGCTGGCCCAGAGGAGGTAAATTCAGGTTCTATGATTTCTCAGCAACTTGTTTAGATTTCAGTTTCTCTATCAAAGAGAGATATATAATTGTTTCTCTGCATGTTGAAGCTCCCATACAGCAATATTCTAGCACGTTGGTATCTGGACTGGGTAAACTGGTTGAAATCAATGTTCTAAGTTGAAGACAAACATTTTCTTCCCCTTCTGCTAAATCAACTTAATAAATGTATGCAGTATAATCTTGAGAATATTTTTTTTGTTTTCGTCTTTCACTATTGCTCATCCAAAAAGTAGTGTTACAGGTTTGTTTCAGCAATTTTTACCTTTTTTTTTTCTTTTGGTTGTTGTATTTGCCCATGAGTAGTGAAAAATCCGAACTAGCCATTAAAGGTCATTTACAAAAGGATCATGCTGAATTTACTTTCTAGGTTCAGTAGAACTCCTCCAGTAGCAACAAATGGGACTAACTGAATATGTAAATAGGCTTGAAGACTTGCAGAATCAGGACTATACAGATAATAAAAATTCTTTAAATAAGATTTTCAGAAGTCACTGAATTATTTTGAAGCACACTGCTTAATGGGTTGCATTTTTCTAAGTAAGTTATTTGCTTTTGAAAAGCAAATTACTGCTTTATTTGTTCCTCTGATAAATCTGATTTTTGAACTACTTCCATATTTTGCTAAAGACCATCCCATTAAATCAGTGGAATAAGAAGTGCTTAGTATATTCCGCAAGTGAGCTTAGGTAACCGGTCACAACTGAATGGCGTTTATTAGTTGTTGCAAAAACGGCTAGTAAGAATTTAGCTGAGGAATTCATGGAAAAAGCAGTCCTATTTAAGTGACAGCAAGAGCCTGGTAAAAGTGCGTCCTTTCTTTTTGTTGGTGTCCTCTAGCATGCTGTCCATGTCCTTTATCATGTCAGAAAGGATTCCTTGAATTGACAGTAGTGTCTTCATTTTTACCCTAACAGTAAAGTGGCAAAGATTAAAAATAACCAGACAAATAAATAATGCTATTGTCAGCTCAGTGAGATATATGTTCAAAGAATAAAAGAGATGGAACTAGTGGCTGTTGTGTTAACGTATCGAGCTTAAGGTCTACATTTTCTTTCTTCTCTCCTCAGTACAGATTTTCTGACTTCCCAAAGTTTGTCCTTGGCTTGGCCTCCTCTTTTATATACTGTAGAGCTAGGAATCACAAAGTCATGCAGTGCTTGATGATATGTTTTTTTTCCAAAATTTCATGTCTATGGTTAACAGGAGATTTTTGTGCGTTTTACAAGGGGTTTTTGTGTGTGGATAGCAGCTTGCTAGATCCACTACACTTAAAATCCCAGTGTTGTTTTTGGATCTCGCCAGCACAAACAGCCTGTCTGATGAAATCTAAGGGGACACAATATTTATTTTGTGGCAATTGTAGGCCTGCCATATCTACTGGTAACATCAAGCATAACCGTCCTACTGGCAGCTGTCAAAATCAGCTCTGTTCTCCCGTGTGTTTTGCTGTTTTTTCGTATTCATAGGTGTTCCAGTGCCTTTGGCTTGCAGCTCTGTAGAAGGACGCAAACAAAACTTGTTTGCAGATTGCAAAAAAAGAGTGGGCCACAAGGAAAGGAAGGGGGCTCCAAAAGGCTGTAAAATTGTGCAGCATGAGCCCTGTGATGCATGCTGTTTTCAATCTGCTGTGTGCCAGTTGGAGGCTCAGAGAGAGAGCGAGAGAGAGAGAAAGGATAATGCTGAGAAATGATAGAGTGGCTGTGACCTCCAAGCTCAGCCTGGAAATCCAAGACATTGATTTCACTTAGCATTCCTGCTGAGAAATCCGGCGGAGTTCAGTTGTAATAAAAGAACAAGATTCTGTTCTAATGGTAATGGCGTATGACAGACATATCACTTTGTCTATCCTCAGCACCAGAGAGAGGAGAATTGGAGAAAGGTCACCTGACCTGCCTGTGGTGTTGTGCGAATGCTATACTGAGCTTTGAACTCCAGCCTAGAAGCACAATTATTTATAATACTAAATGGTAAAGAAACCTTTATAGTGCCTACAGTAATTAGAATAAAGCTTACACAGTAATGAAATGGCCTGGCTTAGAAAACACACTGGTAAATCTCTGATAGTTGCAGAAACTGAAGCTTGTATGTTGAAACCGTGCACCTCAGTTTTTGTCGTCCTCTGCTTTTTTCAAAGCCTGTTTATGTTCAACATTTTCAAAAGTTTGTGTGTGTTTGCTGATTTTTTTTTCTTTCTTTTTTTTTTTAAAGCTGTCGCTAAGGAGTATCTGTCCTGAGTTTCACAGCTTCCTCCCCCCCCCCCCAGCAGCAGCTTGATTCACGAAGTAAATTCATGGTGGTCTTTCTCAGTGAGTCACCATACATCAAGCCTCCACAGATGAACAGTTAATGCCTTAGACAAGCTTTCAATAGATGCTGTTTGTTGAATCTCTATTTTCAGCCCACAGTTTACACTGGCGCAGCTTTGGAAATACACTCAAGTGTTTGGAGACAAGGAGACAGCCTTACCTGAGAGTGTGTCAGGCTACTGGCAAACATTTAGGTCACTTCTGAAAAGCTCTGTTTTTTTCCCCTCTTGTGGAACGTAAAGTTACTGTGCTGCTCTTTGCAAGGATTCTTCAAAGTCGGCCTCAGCAGCAGATGGAACAACTGCTGGCTCTAGAAGTGCTGAGAAGCATGAGGGAGAATTTGCCAAGGATCATCCTTTAAATCTAGTAAGACTTGAACATCCCTGAAACTCCTCTAAGACCTTGGCAACCCCCATGTTGGCAAACCTTTTATCAGTGGCCCTCACCAGTGTTTAAACATTGCATTGGGCAGACTAACCTGGCATTTTCTGTTGTCTCACTTGCCTTTCAACAGATGTGACCTGGAATAGAAAAACTCGCTTCCCAGGTTTCTGTGCTGTAACTTTTAGGAAACCATGAAGTAGAGATGCCATTATGCTGTGCTGCACATTCTGTCAAGTTTTGGTTAGGAAACTGAGCTGGTGCTGTACGTTCTTCCAAGAAGAAATCTCTGTGCCAGAAAAACTGATTTAAGAAACAGAGCTAGTGGAACCTGTCCAAAAGAAAATGCGTGTGTCTTGCGGAAATGGATTTTAACACAGCTTCTTCTTGAGCAGTTTTAAAAACAGCCGGTATGCTAATCATACCATTCAAATTTACCAAGGCCTCCTCCACAACCCATTTGAAAGGCAACTATCTTAAATTTGCCAAATTGTGCTGGATTTCCAAAGTCTGTCTTAAGCACATTTTGCCCTTGATGCTGTAAATACTGGCATGCTGCTCAACTGGGTGTTCAAGGTGGCTACGTGCTCCCAAATAAGTAGGGGAGGACTAGGCACAAATGAAGATAAGGAGTAGGCAGAATAACCCACCAGCCAGTCTCGTGATTAACTTCAAGCTTCTTGCTTGCACAGTGCCACGCAGCAGAAAATAGAAGTAACATGATAAAAGAATATTCGTGTCTGGACAGAAACCCATATCATGGTGCTAGGGTTCTTACTAATAGGTACAAACTTCATTGACTTCAGAGGAGGTACATCATACCGTTAAATGAGGACAGCAATATCACCCTCAGCAGTAAGCAGGCCCTGTTCATTCCTGTCCTTGTTGTTTGCTTTTTGATGTGTGTATAAATACAAGATCTCGAGGGTGTGTGTATGTGTGTGTGTGTGACAAGATCTTAGCCCTTTCTATGTAATCTTTCAAGTACAGTAATTCTGGAGTAAATTTTCAATGTAGCTTGTAAATGTAGCTAAATAATTCCCAGGATATGGTGAAGCGCAGTGCATTGTCTGTAGCATCTGCTGAAAAACATGAGCAATTCAGTGTGAAATGTTACAGGAGAGAATTCCTGGGCACTTTTCTTTTAACCTTGTTGTGCCCTCAGTCCTAACCCTACTCACAGTTGTGTCTCCATCAATGGCAACAGCACACAGATTGTCCAAATCATTTTTTTTGTTCTTTTCAAATACTTCTGGCAGTGATGTTACTATTTGCTCAGCAGTAGCACCTGGGAGTTGTGACAAGGAAAGGAAATGTGTTTCAGACAAGCCAGAAACAGCACTAAGCAGTTGGATATACACAATCAGATTCTCCTCAACTGCATTATCCAGACAAATATCAGTGTGAATCTTTAACTGAGGATGGTACTTTATTTTTGCATTATTTGATCCTGTGATCACCAGAGTAAACATTGGATTGAAAATCTTTCATGCTGCTTATAGTCAGCAACAGAATCTTCTTTTAAAGACTTAGAGCTTGCCCCTCTAATACAGCACAGATTGGCCTTAAAATGGCCAAAGATTATCCATGGGAGCTTCTTCTATATTTGAGGAGTATCTGCTGACAGTGCTACAGTTGCTGCCGTATGCAACAGCTTATGGTAGGGTAGAAAGGGACCAGCGGCGTACTTGCTCCCTTTTCTCCCAGGCAAGCAAGTCTGAATGGGAAACTACATCTGACTCGCTGTTGGCTTTGCTGTCAGTGATATCTAATCATGGGGATATAATAAAGAGAAGGAGACATTGGATATGGGAATTTCAATTTGGACACAACTGTAGACTTCCATATTAGGAAAAAAATGAAAACCATTTACTAATGGGGAGCTGGTTGGGAATTTGTTCTCCCAATCAAAACTGATAATAGGAATGTACTTACCAGTGTCAGCAGGAAAGTTTTCTTGACTCAGGTTAAAAATATGATTAAAAAATAATAATATAGAGGGAAGCAGTGAGAACAAGGCCCCAGGATGGCTTGGTAATAAGAATAGTCATTGAAATGGTATTTCTGGTTGTAATTCAGGCAAATTGTTGATCTGAGCTTCATTTTAGATAACTACTCTAAGCAGTCCAACTGTTTGGGGGTCTTTGTCTCCCTTTTTTTCTCTTCTCTCTTTTGTATGCTAGTAGAGTGTGAAAGTTTATACTGGGGGAGAAGTTAAGCTCCATTATGCACATGATTGTACCAGTTTGCTTGCTACATCAGGCTATGACTATTGCAGAGGCTTAGCTGATAAGTAGTAGCAGGACTATTGCAGAGGCCTAGTTGATAAATAGCCGTATAGATTGCTTTTACCCTCCAAATTTTCTTCTTTGATCACATTGGTTTTCATGTTAGAGGAAAGTAATTAATTTCAGCTCTCCAGATGATGGCTACGTTGCTATTCATGTGTAGAAGGATATTGGTATTTCCCCTTCGTAACACTTTTTATTATTGAATGCTATCAAATATTTTTGGAGAGGTGCGCTAACTGTTCTTCCCAGCACTGCAAAGTACTTTGGCTGTAAAGAGGACAGTTGTATGATAAAGAGGACTGGTCTTGGCTGTGTACAGCTGATTAAATGGTGCTGGATGGGGCCAAACTTTTTTTTTCCCCTCCTGCCTGCAAAGTGCTAGAGAAGAGAGAAAGGAACAATGTGAAATGAGCACGTTGCCTGTGTTAGACCTTGTATAATAATTATTGTCTTCTTTATTGACCAAAGAGCTCAGCAGCTGCTGAATGCATTTCCAGACAGCAAGGAATTAAGGTATCTCTTTACTTTCAGTAAAGAGAATAGTGAGGTATTTTAGAGTGAAGGGTTTCCCGAAAGTAATAGAAGACACACCATCCCTTCTAGAACATTGCTGTGTTTACAATAGGCTTATCTCTAAGATTTGCAAGGCTCTTTAGTTGTTGTGATTTTTTTGGGGCTGTACACAATTCTTTAATTACCATTAATTTAAAAATCCTTGTAAATGAATCCATTAAACTTTTCCACACCAGAGTAGCAGTTAGACCTAGAATATTATAAATCCATGTATTCAAAACTTTACTTAGTGCTTGCATTTCCCAAATCCCTTGTCAGTCTATTTAACAGGTTAGAAATAGTTGTAAAATAGTTGAGAAAAGAGTTGATAGTATGGACACAATGATGTATAGGGAGCTATAAACTGAGACCTTACCTGTGCTATAGTGCTTGGTGGTGCTTTAATATCTGTGTCCATCCTCTTATGGAGAGCTTGTAGCTAATTATCTTTTTACCTGGCAGCCTTTTTTGTTTGCTGCCTTATTTTTTTACTCCTAAATAGCAGAATGTAGAGTGGGTGACGGGATCTTAGAGACTTTTCTCTTCTTTGCTCTCCTCCCTGTACTTGACAGCCAGGCATATAAACAAATTTTAAACAGTTTGCCTGAGCACAGTGAAATGATGTGTGTTAATGGAACTTCCTAAGATACTTGTTTAAAATAGAGAGTGTGTTCTGAACAATAAAACAGTGTTAATAACAGTATCTAAAAAGCAGCAGCAACAGTAGGAACTAACACAGCCTTCTTGTTTTCCATACCTCTCTGTTTGCCAAAAAATAAACTAAATACTTGACAGGGCTGCCAGGATGCTCTTTTAGATCGACTCTCCACAGTTTCGTTTCTTGATGCCATGCCTCTGTGGCAGGAGCCTGTCTCTCAAGCACAGTTGCCAGCCAGTCAGCCCTTGCAAGACTCTCAGTCAGTGCTTTTAGTAACAAAAACTCGGAAGAAAACATAACAAAAGGAAATGGGGAACAAAAGCCCCCTGAAGTCTGTAGTTCACAAAACAAAAGTAAGTCACACAAATTAAGCAAGACCACTGCATTTCTGAAAAAGGGGTCTTCAGAAACCAGACTGGGAACAACAAGAGATGTAAAACAAAGTGGTAATGACTAACATGCAGTCTGTGCTCCTGACAAGTTCCTCACTGTTCCTTGCCAGGGCCATCCTTACCCTGCGTGAACCAATAAACGATCCATATTTTCCTAAGTGGGAAAAGTTTGGGTAGGAGAGGAGGAGCACGAGCAGACAGGGAGTAGTTTTTATCCTTGTTGGATAACTATTCCACAACACTGGCTTAGCAGTGACACTGCAGACTGAGACATTACACCATGCTCTATTATTTTCAGGAGGCAGCTACTAAAATCAGATCCAGTTTTAGGTTCCCTCAACATTCAGGAATGTTGGGACCTGACATTTTGTTTCAGTTTCATGTCTTATTCTGTTGCTTAGAAATATCTACGCACTTCTGGAGAGGCTGTATGACAGAACTACCCACCTAGCGTCACTTGGAAGAAGGAATTTCAATAAGAAAAAACCAGCATTTCAGAAGAGACTTGGGGAACCCCAAGCCAGAAAACACTCTCACAGGATTTATTATTATTATTATTATTATTTTAATATCCCTAAGATAGCTGTTGTGCTGATGTACTCCGTCCCAAGAGTAGCAGTGAAAGGGTTTAGGAGTGACAGTATGGAATCTGGAGCTGCATAAAGAAAAAGATTAGATTTTTCTGGTTACTGTTGGTTTTTGTCAGTCACCTTTCACATGGGCTTGTTCTGGGGGAATAGTTGGAAAGTACGTAGGAGAAATGGTTTCTGCTGTGTAAGAGAAACTAAGCATGAGAGGTTCATACATGAAGTTCAGCTTGAGGGGAAGTGTTCTTCATAGGGGGTTTCTAAGTATCAGAGTATCTTTCACAGCACTGAAAAGTTGAAGGACCGATACTAGCTACAAATTCAGATGTAGATAACAGAATTGTTATCACCAGTGTTGTGATAATTTCTGGTTACCTTCTTAATATGAAATTAAGTTCCTCTGTCTTTTTACTAGAGATTTATTTTCTAGACTCTGAGCTGTTAGACACTCTAAGTCAAGGAATGTGCTTATTCCAGGAGCACAGGTTTGTGCAAAATAGTGGCAGCATGTTGGTTTCAGAGAGTAGGAGACAGCCTGAAATGGAGCAAAAGATTGATTCTACAAGATTCTTCTACAAGGAAGCCAGATGCCTCAATTTAGGCACAAAATTTTCCCTTTCACATCAAGTCCACATTTAAGTGCTTAGGTATTTTTTAGCATGTGTTTATTAAGACAGATAAAGTCCACAGGCTGTCATGGCAGGGCTGTCCACTGGACAGCAGTGTACCCATCCTTTATAGGACACACTCTGTACACACACATAGCACTCTTCAACACAGAAAGTAAATTTCTGAGCTGCTTGTACCAAATTTTAATATGATCAGTCTGGTAGCTTCCAGAAGCTGCTTGCTTTATCTGCTGAGAGTGGTTTGCTTCCACATCTTACATGCTAGATTTGAAATTAGCTGTTCTTGACACATTCAGACAGAATGCAATTTAAACTAAGCATCAAAGAAATCTAGTTTGCAGTAGGTATTAATGTACCTATTGCTGCATGAGTAACATTTAACAAGGGAGCTCTGCACACTTTTTTTTTTTTTTTTTTTTTTTTTTAACCTGAAACGTTTTAATCTGTAATCCTTGGTAGCTGTGAATACTTGAAGAGAAGTGACATTAGCAGCAGAATGGAGAAGGAATCTATTTGATTTTCAAATTCAAAGAGACGGTTTCTCATAGGTTGGTATGGACTCTGGAGTTATATTAAGTGCTTAGCAAATATTTCACTGAAGTTTCTGAGACCTTTACATTTGTTGTGCTGCATATATTTTAAATTGCTTGCTGTAAAATGGAAAGGGTGTGAAAGAGGGTTTCAGAGAAATTATCTGTAAATCCTGTTACTTTAAAGTATACAGGTTTCTCAGTGTAGCCATATCTTGTAATATGGTAATGGATAGTTCATTTAAAGACCCAGCCACCAGAGTCATGTGAATCTCATTTTAACAAAAAGCTTCTGGCCATCATGGCTGAAACTTACAGACAGGTATAAATATATTCCAAAGGCTTGGAGGGCAGCTACAAATAAAATGAATCTAAGAATTACTATTTTAATCAAGTAGTCTTAATTTTCAGTGACAAATCATAGATGACTCCATGTTTGCAGTTCTGCAAAGGCATAAGCATTATTCAACAAAATTACATTTTTTAACTGTGGTAAACCAGGTAAAAAATATCCAAAGAGGGTAGAAATTAGCAGCAGACAAACTGAGGCAGCAAATCATTTTGTTTTCTGACATTATTAAACAAGGACTCATATATGTAACCAGTTAAGACAATTTTGATTCTGATCACATACCTTTGTCCACTGATGGTACCAAACTATGATTTCAAATGTAACTTTTTTTTTTTTTTTTTTTTTTTTTTTTACTAATGAGTCGGTGTAGTTTGTTTTGTTTCATTTCAGTTGCTACTTTTTTTCCTATTCTTCTGGGGGAAAGATAAGTTGATATCATGACTGATGTCTCTGAAAAAGAATTCTGGTTGAGGAAAATATATCCTTGATAAAAGATTGCTCGGTGTCTTGACCAGCTGCGTGCATGGAGGAGGAGACCTTGTCTGCTATAAGATTGCTGGAGAGAAGGCTCTTCAACTTCCAGTCATGATATAACTGAAAGAACATAAGTTAGAGCATTTCATAAGTTGTTAGTGTTTCTTAAACTTTTTTGAGTGTATGTGCCAGCACTTGCTAGTAAATTTAAAACAAATGGGGAATGTTTTTAATAGCTGCGTGTGTACGGAAGTGTAGCGCACGGGTTTGTATGGGCTTTCGGCTGACATGCCATGCAGTGACATGTCACGTCATGAATCAGCCACATCGCGTTACATGATTTCAAGCTAACAGAATGCAACAGGAGTTACATAGTGACAAACACAACCCAACATGACATATCCATGGGAAAATTGGCACAAAAAGCTTCTTAAAGTTGAGTTTCAGGGATACATTTATTCCTCTCTAGAGTGCTCCAGAGAAGACTCTGAAGCAGTGTACCAGGAAAAGGAGAAATGTAGTGACAGAATACTAAAGCACTTTTAATTCAGTGGACCATTAGGAAGACAATATGATTATCACAGTTCTGAAGAATATTTTTATTATGTCAGGTCCTTATGAATTGCACTCTCCAAAAGTAGCTCTCTTAGGGCTGTAGTCATTCCAGGTCAGTGATTATTTTTATCTTTAGCCATGCTAAGAGCTGTATAGACTTCAGTTTACAGCTGTAAGTTAATATATTTTGAATTTTGCTGTTGGTTGTCTCAGTAAAATCTTGAATATTTCTAGTCTAAATTATTGTTTCTTCTGCTGTGCTTGCAGATCAGAATGACTCCCCTTTTTGCCTGTTTCCAATATTCTTAGTCTTCCCTAAAACTGTCTTGTTGCCTTTTTGGATACTCTTATGCTAGCCTCTGATGGCATCTGAAAATAATGATTCAGCAATTAAAACCCTGGGATGAATTAATTCATTGTTGTTTGCTTAAATGTGCACATAAATGTGCACGTATGTGTGCAGAAGAGCTGAGCTTTCAATGTGCTCTATAAAAGGCCCAAACCTAATCTGGGGTCAGGGATGTTTGACACATGCATTTGGTTGAGAAATGAAAGTCACATTGGCATTTCATTGGCGATATCAGAAGTTAAAGGGGTGCCACATGACCGTTTGCCCCCTACATTTCATTTCTGGATTTACACTTCCTAATTTCACAGCCTTAGGAATGCAGATTTCTCTACACAGAATGGGTCCTGCCAATGAACTGCAGCTCCTAAGCTGAATAATGCGATTTTGTGAGATCTGGGCAGTTCACTGGTATACCAAACAATTAGAGTTTATTGGGGCTAGCCTGTGAGGAAGATCATAGCCGCATCATTTTCACTAGCCAAAGGGAGAAGGTAGCGTAGATATTCAGCAGCCTGTAGAGCTGAAAAAAAGAAACTGAATAGGTACTTTCTCTTCTGCCTTCATTTTGAAAGGAGCAAGTTGTTCCAAGAGTACCAGTTTCTTGAGTGTTTGTGAAGTCTCACAATATTTAGACTCTGACTGGAGATGTAGACTTCTCATAGGGGGATCCCTTAGTGTCTGTTAAAATGTCGGAGTCTTTTCCTAAGCGGAGATGCTTACGGTGCCCCACTCCTCTGCCCTGTTTCCTCTTTACGCAAATCACATGGTTCTTTGAGGACTTTCTTCCATCATCAAACCTGACAGAAATAGCCCTGGTGAGCTCCAAAATTATTTAGAGATGAAGATTGACAACATGTGCATGCATGCACACTGATCTCATGTGCATGCTCACACTCATGCACACACACCCTAATTTCCATGCTAGAAATAATCTCAGATTTGGACAGCTATTCAGGGTTTTACAGGCGTGACATCTTAAATTTCAAATAGATTCAGTATGTCTTGCTACTGCTTTTTCTGCACTGTTGCAAAGTGTTGTGTGGGGTGAAAGGATTTCTGTGATATTTGGTATCGTTTGGGACTCACTCTGTAAATTGCTCTGGGCTCAAACAGAAGAATATGCTATATAAATATATATGTTAAGTAGTATGTATAACCAGTATGCTGTTACTGGTGAGGCGATGAAATTACCTTATGCTTACCAAGTATCCTAGTGTCTTGTCTTGATCCTAATTAACTGGTGACATATACATTGAGTCAGTGCTGTAGGATTTGTGCCCAGAATAAGTCACAAAGCATAGCAGCTTTAATATGGAAGAAATGGAGAAATGGGGGAGGGAGGGAGGTCTTCCTTCTTCTGGATAAGATTAAAAAAAAGAAAAAAAAAATTGCCCAGAGCTGGCGCTGTTCAGAAATAGTGAATTGGCCCCTTGGATTTTTTTTTTAAGATGTCAGCTTCCCTCTTATGTACTTCTGTGAAGACAAAGAGTGTCTTAACGTCTCCTTTGAAGTTATCATTAAAATAAAAGGAGATCTGTAGACATCAGCTATAAATCATCAAAAAATAGCTTGTGGGTAACCTTTGACACAACTGAACCTACTTGAAATGAGCTAGGGCTGGATTCATTGCCTTTAGTGAAGCCAGTAGGTGGACTAAAGGTCTCCTCTCTGTGTCTCCCTCTCTCCCTCTCTCCTTCTCTCTCCTTCCATATCATACAGTGTTAGCTTCTGGGAGGTGAATGTGTTCTGGCTGAGTGATGGAAATGCATTTGGATGTGTTCTTAAATAGACATTTGTTTTACGTCTGAAAAGAATAGGCCAATCATAACAGTGTGATGCTGGGGCTATTTGAAAGGTATTTTTGAAGGCAGTTGTCTTCTTTCAGCTTTACAAAACCTATTTTAACTGATTGTTTAGGCTTGAGAAACAGCATGGAATATCTATTGTGTATGCATGTATGTATGGAATAACAGGAAATCATAGATAAAAATCTGCCTAATTTTCCACAATAGATTTTTGGCATTCTTGTGATCTGACTTCAAATTCATGCTGAGTTTCTACAGTGTAACAGAAATACTAGTTTGTAGTTGTTAATTTTAATTTCTAAGACATGAGGTTTTAAAAGGAGCTGAAAGTGTTCAGCATCTCATGGGGACAAACTATGAGTCTAACTAATGAGTCCCGCAATTAGTGGTTCATTGTGCCTGCCAGCAATTTGGCCCTGATATTGGTCCTGATGGTGATTTCATTTTTGCTGGTGTGGATCAGGAATAAGATCTGAACAGTGTATTCACCAAGGGGGGCTGAATACTTTTTCAGTGCTATTCTGCTTGTAACCTGTATTCAGTAGTGACAGTAGTATTTCAGTTTTAATTATGATTGTTATGATTGTTTAATATGTTCTTTAGGATAATTATGTAGGTATAATATCAATAAAACTTACTAAAGAGCTTTAAAGGGTGGGGTCCTCATGCAGTTAAATGAACATATATGTGATGTATGCTCACTTTGCATGGAAGAAACCCTTTCATCAGAGATGAAAGGGTGTGTTTTCTCCATTTTATAAGTAGAGAATTAAGGCAAAAGAGGTGGCTTTTTGCCTTCTTTAGCCATTTGCACTAGTGCAAAACACTAACACTTTGTTTTGGTAATATTTTATAACCTCTGCAAAGATGTCAGTGACCATGGTGAAGAAGAAAATTAGCTGAGGAGTGACTCATCTGAGTTCCCAGAGGATGCTTGTTGCAAAATCAGGAAAGGAACCTGAGTCTCTTTGGGTGCCCATGCATGACCCAAGGACTCAGCAATAAATAAGGCATGACTGTGGCACAGAGAAGGCGAGAGCCCTTCGCAGCAGGTATACTCTCGAGTAGCTAAGGCTCAGATATCTAACTAGGGGTGGGGTATAAATATCAACCAAGTCTTTATTTCTTTTTGTGTGTGCACAGTTTTCAAAGATGGAGTATGTGTTTATGCACAGTTTTCAAGGATGGAGTATGTGTTTGCTTTAAACATTCCTGATGGTACCTCAGACACCTCCTCTGTTGCCCCCAGTTTCTGGAACTGCTGATTAGATTTGGTCTTACTGCTAAAATGAGGTGAAATGAAAAAAAAAAAAAAAAAGCATACAGCAAGATAGAGTGAAAAATCATTTTGATTTTAGTGATCTGGGATATTGTTAATAGCATGCAAGCATTAAAGAACAATGAGTTTTGTGTTGATAGTTTCCCTTTGAAAAGCTATTAGTTTGAAAAAGAAAATTGTCAGGCAGGTCATATCTACAGTTACAAAACATATTTTGACACTTTTCATACAGCTTGTATATATCTATAAATAAAACCAGTGCATTTTATCTTTGCACTGCCTACTCGTTGTATTGCATATGTAGCTGCCTGTCTCAGTGAAAAATATACCTAGACTGTATAGAGATACCCAAAGTCAGAGGAAATACAGGTGGTTTTGAAAAGGAATTTCTTAGGCCTACATTGGTTGTCCAAACTGTTTGAAATCTCTTTTTTTCCAAGCTCTTTTGACTTGTTTCTTCTAAAGTTTTCAACAGCTGTTTTTTGGTTTTGTTTTGTCTTTTTTTTTCCCCCCCCTTGAATCTAACAAACCATGCATCATTTCTGCTTCCCCTGCCTGACCGCAGCAGGAGGAGGGGTTTGCTGCTAATTTGTTTTGATATGGTGTGCTTTGGTCTGTATTCTTTTTGAAATTAATTCCTTTTGCAGGTGTGGGGTTAGAGGTGGTGGTGTGCTCCCAGCGAAGGTGTCATCCACCACAGAGAGGAGGTGGGAGGCTTTGATCATTGTGGCTTCTGTTTTCTTGTTTTTCATTTAAAATGTACTAATTTAACGCTGTTTGGCTTTGCAGGTCCTTGCTTTATTTCCTTCCAAGTCCTTCCCCATCCTTTCGGGTTTTGCTGTTTTCATTGCTGTTCATTATGCTTAACGTTTCCTAGGGGTTATTTGTTGGAGGGTGGTAACTCCAAGTTCAGTTCAGACAGCAACCCAAATCCAGCCTAAAATCTGGATCCGCTTTTCAAACAGGCTATGAGGAAGCATGTACCCTGTAGTTTCTACCCAATAGAAGTTCAAGAATGCATGTCACAGATCAGATTATCTGACAGCCACCTACTTTGTCCTGCAGCTTCTTCTGAAGCAGCTGGACATTTGGGGAGATTCAGTCAAGTACCAAAAAAAAAAAAAAAAAAAAGGGAGGGGGTGGGAAGAAAAGAAATCATAGATCTGAATAAGAGTGGCACTGTTTCTTCTTCTTTCTGATTCAGTTATTTACTCACTGTGTGAGACTAGGCAAATCATTTAGCCACTTTGTGCCTCATTCTTCCTGTTTACAAAAAAAAGGCAAAAGCTGTAGAGGTAATTATGAGCTTTAATTAATTAATATTCCTTTGAAGAACTGGAGAAGTGACTTTTTTCCCCTCTCGCACTTTATTGTTTGCCGTGTGTTTCAGTGGGGGCTGTTTGGAAGAAACATTCTTTCTAGAAAGATGCCTTTTCCCTCCTGTCCTCTACAATTTTGTGATCCTCTCTAATGTTTTTTTACTTGTTGTGTAGTGATTTGCATGGTTAAAAGCATGAAAAATTGGTTGTTGGCATCTGCTGAAGATTTGTAGTCTCTCCATCAATCCCTGCTGACCTGTGCCTAAGTCACCCTTCGTGCTTAGCAGCTGACTTGAGCCTTCTTGGAGAAGTGCTTAATTAATAGTATTACACCGGATAAATAGGTAGAGCAGTGATGTGGAATATAGAGTTGAACAATAATTATTAGAAGTGAAAAGCTAACAAAAGGACTCAAGTTTGGCACAAAGTGTGCACTAGCACAGTCTCAAGCGACCAGTCTTTCAGCACTGGCTAATGTGTCTTTACTTCATATGAATTCTTCTCAGTTCATGCAAAACCTGGCAAGATTTACTCAAAAAAGCTTCACTGAAGTTTTTTTTTTGTAAATGAGGCTACTGAGTTTAATTTTTTGCTCACTCAGAGATGCAGCATGAGAAATAGCTTTTTCATTATGAGGTGCGAGCAAATGCCAAAAGGACTTTATTCTTTCAGTTTTGCCTCATGTTGTACTGCATATTCATGCATGCGATCCTAAGCAACATAGCAAGCAACAATCAGTTCTGCTTGTTTCAGTCTAGCAGAAGAGCAAGTGCCCAAACAGCAGAATAATGGCAATAGGAAAAAGTCAGTTATATTTTGTATGGATGAAAATTTATGTTTGAAGTTTGGATCTGATTTGGGAAAAACATCTACAAGTCATCAGGTTTTCCTAAAAGTTGGTGCGACTGGAAACTCACGATCAAGCAAAAATAGCATAAAAATATCATACCAGCAGCTTTCCTCAAACACATTGTACTGTTTGTCTGTGGAGATTACCAGGAGATTTTACAAGGATGGTGGGCGTTCTGGCAGTCCAAAGCCAGGCAGAAGCTGGAAGTATGGTTTGGAGGATGCTTCTCTGAGGAATTTCAGAATCTAAATGAATGATTTTTGAGTAAACACAAACCAGTTTGCTCATTTTGCTAAGTTGTATGCCGTGATGTGTTCTGTTTGCCAAACACAAGGCTGGCTTCAGCTCCCTGAGACCCGAAAGGGCTAGGTCCCAGTACAGTACTTGTATTTCCTAAAGACATTTGAGAGTTGCTTTTACACTTCTGCATGCAGAATTCAGGAGTGCTTGGTCCTCTGTTATTTCTGCAGCTGTATTCTATGGCTCTAAGCATAGAGTGATACTCATAAAGTAAGCACTGCACAGCCAGAAAAAGGTTGCTGGGGGCAAGGCATACAGCTCCTAGGGCCTTCTGTGTTCACAAACAGGTGATTTTGCATCTCTTTTGCATCATTCCTCTTTTATTCTTCCTACATCTTTTTGTGAATCCTATGTAAAACTTTTGGAAACAACAATTCCAGATACAGGCAGAAAACAACCCAGCAAATCTCTGATTTTACTGTGACAACATGTGGACTAGACAAAATCAAAGCTTGGAGTTTCCAGGCAGCAAATCAGTCTCTGTAGCTAAAGACCTCTTCTCTGGCAGCAAGACTTCCAGTAAAGAAAAATGAAAGAGGAAGAAATTAGGGATTTTTCTGAGAGGACAAAGTCCCTAGAGTATATCCTCACTGAGAACCCCCAGTCTTGTAAAACAGGACTGGAAAAAGACTCTCTGTCTCTCATACTAAAAAGCAGAATGAATTAAGATTGTGTATTCCTGCATCACTTTTGCCTGTGAACAGGAAAGGAGACTGTGCAAGAAAAGAAAGTGTACCACTAGTGTATTAATGACTATTTGGGAGTAATTTATTCCTTGAATAGTCCCCTAAAAGAAGCTAACAGGAGGAAAAAACGTAGTATTTGCTGCAAATATAAGGCAGCTCAGCTTGTCCCTCTCTTTTGAGTCCCACAAGTAGGAGTATTTGGGGAATATCGGTACAGCCATAGAAGTACTAGCTTTGGCTGGGTAACATGCACTAAGTTGATAAAGTGTGCAACATGCACTAAGTTGATAAAGTGTGCAGCTCCTGAGAGCAATGCATTGAGGAAAAGACACTCAGCAAAACAGCACCATAACAAAATGTGCTTCAAGTAGAGACAGAAATTTGGGCTGAGATGTTGCTGCAGATGGCACAGAAAAGTCTGTGCACTTTGCAGGGCAAGAAAAGAGGGCAGTCCTTTCTGATATTTGCCTTCTGTCTTATCTTTAGTGCCTTTTCTTTTCCTTTCTGACAAGAATCTGGTCATGTCTTTTGGTACTTTCTCCACTGCAACTCATAGGCAAAGATATGGTAGGATAAAGTGACCTCTGTGAAGCTAAAGACTAATTCTGCTGTTTGTATTATCGTATCATGACCAAGATGTCTGTTTATATGTCCCCATCTCTTTCTTTCTGTGTAGTTAGAGAAATTTCCACCTTTGTAGGAAGGGACACATTATTCTTAATCAAAACTTGAGAATGCAGCAGGAGGAGGTGCAGCTGCAGATGAGCATTATCTAATTCACCCATCCTGTCATGTGAACATCCCTGCTTAATTTAATACAATTATTTCATCAGTGAGGATAATATCAGCAGCATGATTCATTTATACAACATGTTTCACAACTGCCTTTACCTCTCGGCTTCTTATTATCACTACTGATAATTTCACCATGAGTGGCTTCAGAGCAGGGGGAGGGGACAGGCAGAAAGCTGCCAATATCTTTGTGTGACTGCATGGACAACTGTAGTCTTGAGGGACAGCGATGTTGAAGGGTTTTATTTGCATATATGCCATTGCAGCTCTGCTTCTCAAATATTTTGGTTAGACGTTTCTGGATGAGCAAGAGAGCGACGGGGTTAGGCACTGAGTGGCTGCATTGTTCAGTGCACAACAATAGCGCCATTGTCTCTGCCCCAGACGCGCCAGTGAGTGCTCCATATTTTGCATTTCTGTTGAAATGAAGATCTCCATGGAACAGAAACAGGGTGGGGGAATGAGGCTTTGTTTCTGGAGAGGTGGGAGAGGCATTCTTTTAGAATTCCCCCCTCCCCCCCAGCTTCTTGTTTCTAACTCATTTGGCTGCAATTTGTACTGTCAAGGTCATTTAAATAGGCAGCAATATGTGGCGAATGTGTTCCCAGAGGTCATGAAAAGCCTCTTTAGTAAAGCATGCTAGGCTGTGCTTATGCCAGGTCATTTAAGCACATTTGTATTGCCAGTCAGATGATACACAGCATAGTTCATGATTTTGTAATAAACCATGCAACCTGGACCTTCAGTGTGTGCCACAGTGGGATGCGGTACTTGGATTTAAATTACAGTACAATAATTCAGTAACTGTGCTTTAATACTAAACTAATCTGTAAAATATATGAAAATAAGCTAGATTAAAAATCCAGCTAAATCATCTGGGTTCTTTCCCCCATGAGCACCTTTTTCCTTTTTCTGAGACTGGTTCGTGCATCTGGGCTATCAGTCTTTCATTTAGTTCCTGGTATTGAAATAGTGCAATTTTTAATAATTGATTTAGAAAGATTGTCAAAATCAGATTTCAGTCTCGTCTTTCTCCATATTCAGACATAAATGAACCTTTTATCTTAGGAGAGAATAAAAAGGGACAGCTTGATCTGGCCCTTAGAAACATTAGAAAAGACACCATTTCAGTCAGCTATTTGTAGTATGCATGACTGAGGCCGAATTCTTGGGTCCATCTGAAATACTTCGGTATATGACCTTGATTAAGTTTTTTTCTTTTTCTCTCTATTTCAGTTTTTTTCGTTCCATGTTAGTAAGCACTTTGTGTTTACCTAGCATTTTACGTTTTCAAAGGACCATACACACCTTATAAAAGCAATGTGATACACACTCAGTGTGCCAGCAGTATTTCTGCTTAGATTGTTTGTGAGGCACTTACAAAGCCTTCCATTTGAGGATTTCCAATGTCTGATGCTTAAACTTGAAAGCTCAAAGCTGTACAAATCCAGGTGTAATGAAGCTACAAAATTCCACTCTTGAATCTTGTCTTTTCTGCTGTCCATTTAGCCTCAAATGCTGACGCGGATGGAGGGTTCTTGTATTTTCTCCCCTATGTCTCGAGATCAGCTGAAAAAACCTCTAGATCAAATCAAGGACCCTGAGCTCCAGAGCTGTGGTTAATGATAGTCTTTCCAATCCTGGGAAGCAAACCACCAGCTCTGCCTAAAATAGCAGCTATCCTGATACTGCTGTGAAGCAGGTGACTGGAGTCTCTGTACCAACGCTTTGCTTTTCACTGTGTGTACTTCACTTTATTAGCCCTCCATCATGTGTTTTTGCTTATGCGTTATTCTCTACATTTTTTTCATCTGTATTTTGTTTTGTTAGACAAATATGCTACTTTTTAAAGGAAACATTTCATAACCTTTAATCGAGATCATATTTTACTTTCATCACATCTGTGTTTATATTATTACAAGCCTTTGGGTATTAATGTCCTCTACTCTAAGCAATAATCGTTTTGGCTGATATATAAATAAATGTTTGACTTTGTTTAACTCTAAAAAATACTGTCTTGTTCTTATCAATGGCATCTTAGAATAACTCTGCATGTCAAGAAAAGGCAATCAATACCAGGCTTCCTTTAATAAAAAGCAAGTACAGGGAGTTGTTCTAGGTCCTATGATCCCACTGTATAAAATAAAATTTCTCTTCCAGCTGTTTAAAGATGCAAACAACCTGAAGTGAACATGCTACGTATGTTTTTTTTTTTTTTTTTTTTTTTTTTTTTTTTTGTTATTACTCGTATTTGACCTAGCTCCCTTCACGCTGCACTTATGTAGCATTTATATAACTGAGAGTGAGCCCTGCTAATCTATAATATGGCAGAATGTTCGCTGGAAGAAGTTATAGTAAAAATAAAGGGAGGCCAACGCTAAATTCTCCTCTTGGTTATGCAGGTGCAAATGAATAATGAAGACAGTACAGTCCTCCTTGGTTTAAACTGGAATGGCATAGAATAGAAACTCATCCAGAGAATTTTGAATTTATGTTTGCAGAAATAGAAAAGGATAAAATGTCTCACTGAGTGTAAGCATGGAGATCCTAACAGTGGTGTTCACATTTAACACAATTGTGTATTATTAACTGTTTCCCAGGTAGTTCTTATGCTCCTGTGGGCTAGATCAGTGCAGTTCCGTTGTGGTAAAGGGGGTGACTGAAATTCTTCTTAGCTCAGAATACAACAATTTCTAAACTCTCTGACTGAGTCTTTAACACATTTGAGTTCCAATGTGGATGTGAAAATGTTCTTTGAACCAACAAAAATAAAGATGTTATGAAGACTAAACAGTGAAGTAATATCAATTAAATACATATAGTCACTTAAAATTGTTTAGTTATTCTCCTATGTAAGAACCAAGCTTGTGTGACCTCTGATTAATTTACCGTTAGCCTGAACACCCAAAGAAAGTGATTTGGAATGACATTTATCAGCTCTGGAACTGTCGCCTTCTGTTATTTCCACAAAGTCTTATGCTTCTTGGCTCCAGAGAAGGCTGTGCTGACTTGAATGAAGAAGAGCATTCTTACTACCAAGAATAGTGACAGCACAGATAGCTTCATCACTAGATGCTTAGGATGGAAAAGCCACCTTCCCCATTTCTAACTTGCATTAAATGAGACCCAAACCTGTTGCATAGTGGACTTGCACAAAACCTTGCCTTCACACCAGGATAAAAAATGGTATGGCAGAATGGATTGAGGAAAAGGGAGGAGTGAGAGAAGGGAAGGAAAATAAACATTATAGGGACAGGATAGGCCAGGTGGTTTGCTTCTCCAAAAAGGACAAGACTGAAAAAAACTTCTAGCTTTAGATGGCAGATTGGAATCTGACCTGGGTTTGTAGGGAGTAAAAGCCATTCCCACTGGTGACTGTTTGGTGGTCTGGCTGAAATGACGTGCTGTTCTCAGTCAGATTTCTAGTGGAGAGAGAGCACACTGCTGCTTTCACTACCATATCTGGAGCAACAGCCCCTTTTGCTGGCACTTACAACAGAGGTCAAGAATTGAATATAGATGGAAACTAACCCCTCTTGAATTGAACTGATGCAGATTTGTGGGCAGGTTTGCATTGCTGCTGATGCTGTCTTCTAAATAGACAATTTTGCTCTTCAGGGATCCTAGTCTGGCACAGGATTGCTGTGTTTGGTTGGCTTGTCGACTGGCTTGAAGTTACACTTTCGTGCAAACTGTCTCCGTACTGCTCTTCCAACGTTGTAGTTGCACTGTTCTGAGATTTCTTAATTGAAATAATGGAACAGCAGGGCAAGTCCCCTTCCATTTGGCTAATACATTAGTCTGTTTTATGATAACTCACATGGATTTGTGTTTGTGTAAGGGAAAGAATACCTTCTCAAAACATCAATTGCTTGTTGAATTGGAAAAAATTTTGGAACACCTGCATAACCCAGAGGCCTCAGTCTACTAGCAAATCAACAGAACTCACCTTCTACATGCCTAAGTCACTTGTGACAGTACAATATAGAGTCCTAAGACAATTTTATCCATTGATATTCCCCCCTTTATCGTTACGCGCCAGCTGCATCTAGGACAGCTTCACTGTCACTTCAGAAAGGACAGTTTTGTCCACTCTGTTCCCGATTGATTTGTTTACTCAGCTCTAATTTATTTTTGGCTATGACTATTACAAAAGCATAAAAATATCCAAATACAATGAAAGTGCTTAGTTCAAAGTTTGCTTGTTTAAGGTAATTGAAAAGCTATATGACAGTGCTTTGCAGAAACATAAGCAAATTTCTGGTGGTTGGAGACATTCATACATTTACATTGTACTTCCACATACAATAGGCAACTATAAAACTCCTTCTCTGCTGCAGCACACCACCCTTTGTGGAAAAAAATCAGTATTATATGATGGTAGTTACAGATAGTTTAGTGGTAACTGTAAAACACTCAAACATTATGAGTCTAATTCCAGTCTACTTTGCATTGCTGTAAGTCAGGGATAGGTCTATAGCAGTGAACGTACTTACCACTTATGAAGATCAGAATCAACTTCTTCAGTGCCTATAGCTGAAACAAGACTATGCAGTATAACAACATGTGCTTTATTAGCTAACGGATGACTTTCCGAAGTCACAATGTCAGAGGAAGGCTCAGCTAACATGTGGTGCTTGAATCTAATACCATATGCATTATTTCTGGCTTCTTAAAAGACAGTTAAAACTATTTCTAAAGTATCCTCTTTACTGAAATGAGTGTTTTCCTTTTTCTGTTTTTTCTTGTTTTCTATGATGGTCAAACAAAAATACATAACTTGGAATTTTGATGTGTTTAATGTGTATTTAATCAAACCAACTTCATACGTAATTCCAATTACCTTGTAAAAAATTTGACCCAAGTTTTCTGTTTTAACATAGTAATAATTATTGAAATCTTGAAGTTCAGCTCAGAAAAAAGATGAAAAAATCTAGAGGAATTATCGAGGCCATTGTTTCAAATTTTATAAAAAGAAATGAGAGGCCCTTCCTGCTCTCTTGTTCTACTGAAAGAGAAGTATATGTTCTTATGATATCTCTGTACTTGCAATTCTAAGTCTGGGAAGTTTAGAGGAAAACAGAAGTAAAAAAACCCCAAAACCCACTCAGACAATTTTTCACAGCTGGGGGATAGAGGGCTTTTGAATTTTAAGTAAAAATTCTCTTTACTTTTTATTTAGTTTCACCTATTTTAAGTTCAAAACAAAATAACAATAGAATAGAACACTACTATAAAATTATTCTTTATTTTCATTACAGAGGCATATATCTTATTGGTGTGAATAATTTCTTCAGGGATAATTCTTACATAAAAACTGCAAATAGAGAATATTCTCTAATCTCATCATGCTAATTTTCCAATCCACTGGCCATCTCAGTTCCAAAGTGGTGTGGCAAGGTGGTATCACATTTGATCTTAATATATATCACACAACCTTCCAGGTTTAGAACTTCATGTGAATGGAAAACAACTGCTTTTGCTTGGGTAGTATTGTGCCAACAGCCGTTTTTTAATAATATTGTTTTATCTTCTGCTCATCCTAGGATGAAGTGGCCCAGCCTCTGAACCTTTCAGCCAAACCCAAGACATCTGATGGCAAATCTCCCACATCACCCACCTCTCCTCATATGCCAACTCTGAGAATAAATAGTGGGGCCAGTTCACTAAAATCCTCTGTGCCAGCAACATTAGCTAGTCCTTCGGCCAGAGCTAACACAATAGGTAAGCTCACTTTCATTTGTCCCTCTTCATATCCATTAGTAGGTCTTATTAAAGAGTGGGCATTTATCAGCCAAAGCCAGACAGTGATGTATAAGCGTCACAGGTTGACCCTAATAGTGCATTTGTTGATATCAGTGAAGAAACTACCACATACTTCACAGCGCAGGATGAGTATCTTAACCTTGTATGCAGACTAGGAAAACAAAAACTTGCATTATTTGAGATACTGCTTTGTCAACAACAGTTAATAAATGATGTATGTTTAATGGCAAACATTAGAGAGAGACAGATTCTACCATGACATCTAAAAAAAAAGCAAGTGATGAATAAACTTTAACAAAAATTTCCCTGCTGGTTAGAGTTCTACAGATGCAAATAAGTCTTTGGAAGATTACAGGTTTAATGCTTAGTCCTCTGAAAAACTGCATGCGGCATAATTTTAACTTAGTTTACTAGAGAAAATACTAATGGCTAACTAAAAACAAAATCAGCAGATCCATTTTAAAGTAAGTTTGATGTTGTATCTTGCAAACAGTCGGTTTTGAAAATTGTTCCACAACACAATATTAATTCTTCCTCCTGTCAAAATTGCCTTTTTGCCTAAAGACTATCTAAATAATAATGCACCTGGCAACAATTTTACAAGTACAATTTTTAAAGGAACTACTCTTTATGTCTGTATAAGTAAGATGCTTATCCACTGCATTCCTGATCCTTCTAACTGAAACATTTCATTGCAAGAGGGATTTAACATAACCTGAATTAAGATTTCAGGATATAAAATGAAGTCGGTGAAGAGAATTAAACGTGCAGATTGTTGTACCCTTGCTGTTGTGGGACTTCTTGCTCCTAAAATGTCTCATGTTGGCCACTTTCAGAGATGGCAGGAAGAACAAAAGGAAGCATAGGCCAGATGTACCAGGAGCTGTTTCTGTGTTATCATAGTGCTATGTAGTGAAAACATTTTCTGTCTCTATAGGTCTCTCTCTCAAGCTTTTTGTAGCCTATGTTCTACCTAAATAGATACCAGGAAGACCCACGGTTATGTCCAAAGTTTAAAGCAGATATAGATCCCACTCTTACCTTTCCACTGTAGATACATTATGATTCCTAATGTTGGTGAGCATTACGTATATCAGACAGAGGATACGCTCGTATGTCCTATACAAAGCAAAAGAAAGTTATCTGGTTTGATATGTTTTATATAACTAAAAAAAATCATAAATGTCCCATTGTTAATTGTTAATAATGTTAATTAGCCCTACACTTTACTTGGGTAGGTAATAATGTATTTCATCTTTAATTTGTTTGGCCCTACTGCTGTCCATATGCAATGGACTGAATTTCAATCTTTTCACATTAAATCCTTCAGCAGAGCGAGTGTCACATTTAGATGCGGAGTTAAGCATCTGACCTGCATCTCAGTGGCAGGACATCTCTTGTTCTCTCCTTTCCAATCTTCTTTCCCTACACACCTGATATTTTTCATAGGTTTGAGACCCCTGCAATTTACTTCTTTTAACAAAATGCAGATTTTGAAATGCTGTACCTGTAATGAGTGATAATGTAATTGGATAAAAGCTGTGAGGATGAATGGAGCTTTAAAGGTCACTCTTGTAAGAAGAATTAATGCGTTATACCATTAATAAACCATGGAAAACTGTGGAGCAAAAGATAACATACTTAAGTTATTGTTAATGACATAGAGTTCACTGCTGTATATCTCCTAGCTACAAATATAGAAAGTGACTTTTTGAGGTTGTTGAGCGGTATCACTGTGCATACTGTATGTATAAGATAAGCATTCTTTAAATGTGGTGCAGGAGCAGGACAGACACAGCCTACTTCTTTCAAAAGTCTGTCCTTTATGGAGGACTAGAAGAACGAAAGGCTTGCAAACACTGTACAAAGTCTTTTTCTGCTAACTGCTAGGTCAGATCCAACCGAAGTTATAGCAAGCAAAAATCATTACCACATAGAAACCCTTTATGCAGGCCATTTGAAGTTACCCCCAGTAGGATCTATACCACAAAAAGCCCACTGCTGCTGATAATCTTGATAGCAATTTTAGCAGAGGGACAGAGAATTTAAAATGGTAGTGAGGCTGGGCTACTTTTTACCTTGAGAGGTGAGTTCTTCCAGGAATGGTCACTTCCTGGGAAATCCAGAGTTAAGTGCCAGGTAGTTACACTTGCAGCGTGTGAATGGCCAGCATGTGAACGGCTGTCAATGCAAAAAAGAAGTGTCAGTCCTAGGTGTGTATGGGCCCACCTTCCTGGGACGCAGCTGAGCTGTCACCTTTTCTGGCCACTAGCTTCAAATTAAAACCACTCTGTGAAAGCGATTCTTCAGGCTGCTTGTTTCGAGTGGCTTGGAGAAGTGTTCATGTGCTGTTCAACTGTATCTGGAGGAGGTAAACCTATGAGCCTCCTATGAATAAGAGCATAGCTACTGAAGTTGGGCATGCAGATACATAGCCCACTTCTAGAGCTATCCTGATAGCATATAAATTTTGCTACAGACTGAGCAGTCACACATGCCATGGCTTCATGTATGACTTTAAATCCGAGCATTTCTTTTTGGGAACAGGCATATGTCCACGTACTAAAAACAGAAACAACTTCTCTCTACCCTTTGCCATTATCTTCAACATCTCTATGCTAGTTTGGCAATCCTTGTAACTAAGTGCATTTTATGTAATGCAGTTCCCCTCTCTGTCAATAATTCACCACCTACCCTAAACAACAATAATTTACATTCAACTCGCTTCTATATTAATCATTTCCCTGCACACCAGCATCTTGGCAGCTACTGAAAAACATAAGGAGTGCTTGCTTTTATTCACTGTCGTGTGCCAAACTGTCTCAAAGATAGCAGTATTCAGGAAAAGCCAAAATAGTCTGGAGAAAGGCATGAATTCCAGTTCCTAGGCAAATTCAGCTGCCTTACAGATTGAAAGTATTATACCTAGCCTAATCAAGAGTGCAACCAGCTTTTAATACTACTGTTTGTTTGTTTGTTTGTTTGCTTCCTTTTTAATTTATTCTGACTACAGGCAAGCTTGATCAGTAACAGATGCAAAGTGGGGAACAAACCAAGCAAGTTGTTAAAATGAAGGTTAAAAAAAATTCAGCTGGTAGCACTGTGTAGGTGCAGGTTATACCCTTCCTTATGCCAGGAAGGCTGGAATTACTAGAATTCCGTTGGCTTGGAATTACTGAACTGGGTCATTTGATAAAAGCAATGTGGATCAAATGAATTTCATTAGAAACTCTCAAGGTTCTCGGGTATTTAGCCAAAAGCTATCTCTTAATGCAATTAACAGCACTCAAACTGCACAGAAACCTCCGCTTTTTACTTTCTGCCAGCCAAAGACCAGAATGCCAGTCCCATTCTGTGTATAATCTAGAAAGAAACAACAAAATAAAAACCAAACCAAGAAAATATCTTTAGCCTAGCGCAGCACTGAACTAATCTGACATCGGCTTCTTCGGCTGAAATGTTTTAAGCAGCAAGACAATGTCCTACGTTTTTTGGCAATCGGTGGATCAGATAGAAGAGTCTAGCAATACAACAAGGATGTGTAATCTGACATGATTAGACAAGGCTCTTTAGGAACAGAACATTCATAATTGAGACAAAGAAAGAGTATTAATAACACTTTCCTAACACGGCAGTTAGCCATTTTATATTTCCTTTCTTTAATCTTAGTGTTTTTCAACAAATCATGGGATTTAATAGCGTGTTTTGGCAGATTAGAGGATTTATGGCCCAGATGTTTTTTGTTCTAAAAATGGATTAGGGTGTAAAGTTTGCTGGAATCCATGGAACATGTTGAGGCAAGCCGGTCATTTTGTGTGTGATTAGTGCCTGCCTTCTGTCTCACAGTCCCTCCATCTGTCACAATTCGCCAATGGATCTGGTTAGATTTAGCCTCATGTCACAAACAGAAGTCCCTTTTCTGGGCAATTTCATATTGCAGATTCGTTTTATGCCATTTTTATGCCCTAGTTAAAAGACAGAAAGAAAGAAGTGTGTGTGCGTGCAGGCGTGTGTGTGTGTGTGTGTGTGTGTGTGTGTGTGTGTGTGTGTAGAGAAGGAGGGAGATTGATAGATATTAGCCTCTGCTTTAATGTTTGAAAAATAGACTGGGGCTTGGAGTCTCCCATCAGTATTCTATCCTGCAAATCACATGCAGATCATAATAAGTATAATCTACAGTACGCTAAAGGAAAAAAATGACAAAGTGTCACATTTAAAATTAAATAGTATTAGCTGTGCCGGTGATGCTTGTAACATTTTAAAAGGAAATAATTCAGTGACTACTAAGGCTAAGCCCTAGGCTGTGAATTTGCAGCAAAACAGTGGACATTTTGACCTACTATTAGCAGCATGAATAGGAGTGGGAATGTAGGTCCGTGTAGCTGTGGTTTTGTTATACATTTCTGAATGACAGGTGGTGGTGGGGAGCATTCAGTGGATGAGGTTTCTCTTCCCAGCCATTATGCATTTCATATCTCTAGCAAACCACCGCCACCTGTGGTTTATTTTAATATATTCACAAGATTTTAGAAGGAGAAGAATAAAATGGTCCATTTTTAAGAGTTTTGGATTGCTGGCATGATCAAAGCTTCCCCTGACTGCTATCCAGTTACATCCTGCTGCATACAAACCACAGGACTAACTTCTGTAATGTCAGGAAAATTTTGAAACTAATGGGATCAAATATCAGGACGCTGATTTTGGCACTGATGTTTCTCATGGTTTATGTCCAGGTAGCTCTGTCATAGCCGTAACAGAATTACCAAGCAAAGACAGGTTTATGGGCTATGCCTTTTAACTCTTTCTCATTAACAGTGATAAAACCTTGGTGAATTTCACTGATGAAAGCTAAAGTGTTTTCTTGTAACTTTCTTTTTTTAAGATATCCTTTCTTCTATCACGTCGTCAGGTTATTTAAATGACCACGATGCTGTTACCAAGGCAATCCAGGAGGCCCGACAGATGAAGGAGCAACTTCGGAGGGAACAACAGGTGCTTGATGGGAAAGTGGCTGTTGTGAATAGTCTGGGTCTCAATAACTGCAGGACAGAAAAGGTCAGTTCCCAACACTCCCTTTGTAAAGGAGATCGTTCATACTTATCTCTACTTAAAAATACATACTTTTTCCTCTCTTTTTTTCCCCTTTCTCTTGCTCTGTTTTCTTCTTTCCTTTCAAATAGAATAGTTGGTTCCTTCAAAAAAGGAAAATGAAGCAAAATGAAAACCACAACCAAAAAGCTGACAGGAGAGAGAGACCTAGAGATACTTGGCGGGAGGGTAATGGAGGGAGGGAGACTTAAAGCCCTCATGAAAACTTTGGAGGCCAATAATTCTCTGTTCCAGCCTGTCAATATGTATTATGACAAGGTGATCTTGGAAATCTCTGGGTCTAAGTAGAAATCTTGCTTTATGGAAATGCTTACATGTGTTTGTGAGATGAGCTGGATTTGAAAATATTCAAGCTTCTTTAGGAACATAAGCTTTGCTGATACTCAGGCTCAGCTTCTGGGTATTTAGCCTTACGAGGTTGTCATATATGATATTTTGTGACCATCGCAATGTAGCACTGTCAAGTCATGTTAGATGACTTTATTAAGTTGAAAAATCAGAGAATTGACAGCACAAACTGCACCAAGTATTTCCAGTGAAAGTTAGAAGCACTGGAATGTGTGGGCCTGGCCTCTTTCAACTTTTGAGTTGGCTGTTAAGCTGAACTGTAGCAAAATATCGACAAAGTGAGTATTTTCGTGTAAAGCTTGTACATACTGTAACTGTCACACCTGTCAAAGAGTGTGTGATTTCCTGCTGTTCTCTGGAAATCCCTGACGTCTTTCTGTACGCTGTCCTGGCTTATGGAGGTTGAATGGACCTGCCAATCCTTTAGCTGCTGCCTTTACAATGAGATGTCTTTGTAATGCTGCCACCTAAGATATGTGTCCAAACTCTTGTGTGCACCTCAACTTTGTGTTTAGCAAGACTTTTTCTGGAATTCCTCTCTTTTCCCTGCAACATTTTCTGAGGTGGTAGAAGAATCATGCAATACAACTAAAATGACCATTGCATTTGGTGTAAACTGAAATTTATTGAAACCTTTTGTAGTGACTTTTCGCCATAAGGCCTGGTGTGAATCACTGAGATAGCCAGATAAATAGAATGAATAAAAATGATCAGCTATTTAGCAGAAACTTGAAAGTCAGTCATCCTAGGAAGCTTGTGAGTCAAACAATATTGTCCAGAATGAGCAGATTGCTAATTTGGATAGCTTTCCATTTTCCCTATTTTTTAGATGGAGTTTGATCAATAAGCTGTGAGAAGCCAGCAGTCTGGGTAGTGAATGTTAAATGTACGTGTGAGTCTCTCACTACTGTACTTTTTTCATCAGCCTATCCTGGGTGTAAACGATGTGGAAACGAGTCCAATTTCATGCACTTTCTTGAGAGGAAAGGGAAGGAGAAAAGAGGTCAGTGTATTAGGTATCTGGCACTACGTACAATCTCTTTTAGAAAAATAAGAGCCTTGGTATGGGGCGAGAGAAAGAAAGAGAGGGATGAAGCATGTTTACAGCATTTCATATAGAAGAGTACCAGGAGGGAAAAGGGAAAAGCAGAGTGTCAGATATAAGAAGAAGTGATCACAAGCACAAAGGAATTTATATTCAAATATTTAAACATTCTTGAAAGGATGCTTGGAGCAGAAATTTCTTTTCTGTGCTCCCCATGTAGAAATGACTTTAACACTCAGCCAGATGCTAATGCAAAGTGACTCAAGCTATTCCTCGCAAGCATAGCTAAATTGCCGTTATTTGTTAAGCGCATTGAATTCAGCTGTGGATACAGCAGTTGGTTGCATTCAGAAAGCATCTGTACCCTTTTTTTTTTTTTTTTTTTTTTTTTTTTTTTTTTTTTTTTTTAATCCTCCAAAGCAGAGACAACTCTACCTATCTCCCCCCTCTCTTCCCCAGTGCTGGCTGGGAATTGTCAAGTGACAACCGACCAAATCCTTTTGGACAGGAAGCCTTCATCCTGAGTTCTATATACTTGCAAAGCAGGCCTTGTGGTTGGATCAGGAAGCCCATTAAAAGCACTTTGATGGTATGGAAATTCATCTTCATGAAGCACCCAGGCCCCTAAGCAGCATGCTGTTTAGCTGTGGTTACAGATCAGTCATTCACATCGGAGGGCAGTAATTGTGCTGACGGCTTGTACAGCAATGGAAGTACATAAAATAATCCCAGGCCCTCCACCATGGCATTGCGAGTTAATCTTCTTTAATACAGATCAGCTGTTGTTCTAACACATGACTTTATGCTGGCTCTAGTGACTCTGCACAGCCTTTTGATTAAGTAACAGGAGTGGAACCATCTGCATTCACTTTATTCTGTTACTTCCCTATTGTTGAGATTCTCCTTACCCCTTCTGTTTTCACTTCTCACCCTCAACCCGAGTTGAAGTTTATTTTCCTCTCTAATTCATGCCTCCTGGTGGGCTTGTGGAGGGCAGAGAGTTCTTTTACATGGTAGCAGGAAGAAAAAATTGCATTTGCTGGATTTAATTTTTTTTAAAGCAACACCAGAGTTTGGGGGTTTTGCTAAAATAAATGCCAAAACTTTATCAGGGAGGCACTGATTTATTTTTTGTTACTTATTTATTTATTTAAATTGGAGACAGGGAAGGACAGAACTGAATCTGAGCTGTCCTAGACAAGAATGGCATTTTGCGTTGCTGGGTGACTGCTTAAGGTAATGAGCCCTAGTGGCTGCACTGAAAATACGCAGTCTTTTAAGCTGAGAGATTTGTCTCTTGCATTTGACCCAACAGACAAAAAATCAGAGGCAGTGAAGTTTAGGTACTTGTTCCTAACTCCCAAGTACGTTCTAGGCCTTCCACTAGCTAGCTAGCTAGCTATGAGGTCCAGATCCAGAGAAACACCTGTGCTGCTCTAAAACTTGTGACTTTTTGATCTAGGGTCTTAGTTAAATTTTTCTCTCTTGTCAAGAGCAGGATCTGAGAGGAAGGTAAGTGCTGCCATTTTTAATTAAATTTCATTGAAAAAGTGTTTTTTTCCTGTTTTCAAGGGAAGAGATATTTGGGGAGGTGGGTAATGAGAAATAGAGGATGTTACAGTGTAGACATTAAGGGTGTGGGCTCAGAAGCTCGGAGTCCTGCGTGGTGGTTTAGCTGCAGCCCCCTGAGCTTTTCAGACATTACGTTTGGTTGCTTGCTGACAGTGAGATTTTGTTTGGGATGGGAGGGAGTAAAAAGAGGATTAACCTAATATATAGCCATATGTATATGGACATGCTCATGCATAGAAATGTATGTTATGTCTATAATGTTGTACAGAAGAAAGGTCACTTTACTTCATGTAGAGAGTGATCCTGATTTTTATGAGCAACAAACACTGGTCTGGGCGATGCCCAGAATTTTCCTCCCTTCTTTGCTGTAATGGTTAGTGTTACAGAGCTCACTCCAAGGCTTGTTGAGTTTTTTGTTGCATTAATCATAACTGCAGCTGACCAATGAAGGCGAGTGCCATAGTTTTCAGATCTGAATTTGCTAGTTAGACTATTGTTAGGAATGCACCCACCAGGAATGGGTGAGTAGGCTCAGGACTGGAAACCACCCTGGTGAATCTCTCTATTAAAGCCCAGAGGCTTTTTTCCACATGTGTTCATGATCCATTGTCTAGCTTTCATGTTCCTGAGATGGGTTTATCCCTGGATGGCCAGACCTGTCAGCTGTAAGGCAGTAGCCAAACAGGACTTTTGTGGAGTTGAAGGGATGCGGTGTAAAAGGAGTCATAAATGGGATAGGATTTGCTAAAATGACTAGGATAATCTGGGTGAGTCACTTTATGGGCATCCAGCTTAGACCATCTTGAACAATTTGATTTTCAGAGGCTTTCTGGAAAAACTATGAGCATCATGATGAGCATAGATTTTACTGAAACCTATTTTAATTGCAAATGCAATAAAACATATTTTTACTTTACTTTTCTTGGAATCATTTCAATGTATAAATGAGAAGTGTGTGTATATGTTTTTCTGGTTTCTTGGAAACCCAGGAGCATAGTTTTATTTGTAATTGCCATCTACAGTTAATTATAGCTTGATATGTACTATACATAAGCAATGTTACCTTTTATACATGTTGCTTAGAGTGCAGATTGTCATCTAGTGCAAACATGATGATGGGCAGCATCAGAAAGTGGACTCTGTTCTGTTTGTTCAGCCCCTAAACTGCATGTGCTGCTACAAACGAGATGTACACAAACACAAAGAAGCAGTGTGAGTGTGCATGCATGCAAACATACAGTGCACAGTCCACAAATACACAGCACAAATACACGCAAAGCTAGCCCCTAATTTTCTGATTATACTCAGACTCTCAAAGGTTAATGTATGTGCCCTGGTAACTGTAAAAAAAAAAAAAAAAAAAAAAAGGGGGGGGGGAGAGAGAGAAAGGGGACACAAAAGCAGCTATTTGAGCACATGTATATGTATGCTGGTACAAACACAGGTACTGATTTTTGAATGTTAGTGGCTGGTGCTGAAGATGCAAGCAGCTGGCATAGCTGTGTAAGTATATGCAGCAATGCAAACATTTCAAACGTGCATACAAGCGTAGTTGTACTCATGGCATGCTCCGAGATGAGGACATGTGAATATATACACATCCTGTGCTTAAGTGTTTCTTAACCTAGGATACAAGTTCTCTCTATTACTGCTAAGAGTGTGTCCTTTTAAAAGGCTCTGACATGTGCTTGTCTGCTGGGCTGTAACTGAAGAGCTATTTGTAACAATATTTATTCCAGCATTGTAAGCAAGAACCTATTTTATTACTCATGCTTATGGAAAACCAGGTTCAGGATGCCTTTCCTCCCATTTCCACCCCCCTTCCTCCTCCCACCCTCACCTCTCCCTCTTCCCCTTTAACAGAGTGCCAAACATGAAATGACAGTGACCAATGTTGACTTAATGTGGATGTTTAATAATGAAAAAAGTGTGTCAGTTCCAGTGTTAGTTACAAATGGCAGTAAGTATATCGGGTGGCAGCCCTGTAATAATTTTACATCCATCATTCCTTCCTGATGCCTCGCTAGCTGCCTGATGGATGGGGCGAGCAGAATTAACCCTTAAGAAACTGCTGTGATCTGCTGAGCTGAAATGAATTCTGTCTTTGCTGTCCCCTAGGAAAGGAGGGGGATATTAAGACTCTCAAACCAGCAGATCCTGCTGTCTTTGAGAAACAACAGTGGAGCTCACTTTACTAAAGGCATAAGGAGGAGCCATTTTAACACATGGGATTTAAATTTCTCCTACAGTAGAGAATTTTGCTTCAATAATGCATTTTTCTTCTTCCACTAATGATTGACTTTCTGGTTCAAATTTAAGGAAGAACTGGAGGCAAGAAGGGTGGAGAGAAGCAAAGAAGGACTGGTCAAGTAGTCTGACCCACTGCTTGCTGCAGACCCTGGGAGGCTGTGGGTCCGACTAGAGCGAATAAGTACGCAATAATAAGTGGCAGTGGTTGAAACTGGGATGAACAGGACAAGGTGCAAATTGGGCTTCCCAAACGAGAGGAACCCGCTGGAAATACGTCCAGACATGCACTACTAACATTGTAAATGAAATCACTTTATAAAAGTTAAACTCATTTTCATAATCTCCACAGTATTTTTAACTAGAAAAATACTTCAGGTTTCCCTATGACTAGCAAAAGCTCTAGTAAGAACAGACAGTATATATACACGCACAAACACTTATCCCTGCAAATTCAGCAGGCAGGTAATTTGTTGTGTAATTTGTAGGCTACTCTATTCCTTACTGGCCTGTAAAACACTAGGAAAGATGATCAGTGAAGCCTTTTTGTTCCCTTCTCACCCTGTGCAAAGATATCCTTCTGTTTGGAATAATGATTATATAATGTGGGGTCCAGGGAGCATGCTTTGGACAACAGACTGTTAAAAAATCTAAATCGCCCTACAACAGAAAAGTTAGCATGTTATCCTAACAATTGCACATCCACTTCTTCTTTCCTTTTCCCTACCCTCTTCTTAATTTTGTCTTACTGAGATTCTTTACCAATAGAAATTCTTGTATGCAGGTAGCAATCCCCATTGTTAATGCTATCAACACAGAGCAGACAGTTTTCCAAAAGCATGACAACAAGACAAGCAGGTATTATGTCACCACCCATCCGTCACTCCGTATGTCAGCCTTTCAGTAAGCCCAATCAGCACTCTCAACAGGATCTTTCACGTTAAAGGAGCCCCCTGTTCAGCAGAGCTACTGTATCTATTGTATTTTCTCTTGAAACTTTTTTCAAATTTAATTAAATATGCACGTCAAGTTTGCACACTGCAAAGATCAAAATTGTTTTTGCCCAGCATTGGTGGCTAGGCGTTAAACATTTTGATATGGTTCAACTGAAAGTTTATTCTTTTTTCCTTCCTCCCTCCCCCTTTTGCCATTTGCTTTGTGGAGCTTGTGTATATTTATATTTACAGCCTCTGCATTTAATGGCCACATGCCTTATTTTCACAGATGGCCAGTGGAAGACTTCCCCTCCCCCCTTTTCTTTTAGTAAAGCCTGCTTTTGGTTTTGCTACTTTTGTCACAGTGCCACTACTCACAGTTAGCAAGTGCCTATGCATGGGAGGGAGAGACTCTGCAATGAAGATTGGTTTTTTGTTCCCCCAGGGATTTTAGTTCTTTATTTTAGAGCACTACTTTTTTCGTCTGATTGACCGTCATCTGCTAAATGTCCAGATAGATTTTAAAAGGACAAGTAAAAGTGTATGTGGGTCTGTGTTTAATACATCATTATGGTGTGGATGCATGGGCAGGGTTAGCTAATAAAAAAATTAAACACACACAGGAAGGGACAAATTCTGCCCACAGATGTGTGCATAAAACTCCCGTTGAAGTCGAGGAGAACAGCACGCAACCAGGCAAGGGAAGAACCCTGGATCCTTGCAGCTGTCAAAGTCCAAATGGGAATGTAACTCTTTAACTCCAAAGGACAAACATTGGAAAGATTTGCAGACTAGTGTGAATAAGTGAGGATTGCAGCTGCTTATACCTTAGAGGACATTTTATTAAGCCTAGTAAAGATAGATCAGCTTCCTCTCCCAAAATCATACAATTGATTTGGGGTTGGTTCTTATTTCTTTACAGATTTTTAAATTTTAGGCTTTCCTACAGTCATGAAAGCTAATTTCTTCCTGGGGCTTTATTATATGCTTGCATGAACACGTGACTCCAAAAGACAGGGTGTTAAGCTGGAGCATGGGCTCCAGCCTCAGTGCGGTACCTCCCTGCAGTGTAATACAGGCTAGGTCTGGTTCCTCTCTCATGGTGTCACATATTGGAAGTAAACTCACAGAAGTCGAAGGATAGAAACTGTTGTAATTAAAAAGTGATCTGTGTCCACTTAGTCCTCTGGGCTGCCAGCCTGTCCTGGTATGTCAGTCCTAGAAATAAGATATTCAAACAAAGCCTTACTCCATGTCTGAGAAAATACGGCAGGTTTTTTTCTTCTTAGGAGATAATCTAAAATAATATGTGAGCTTCTTCATTAGGGCTGGAAGAACTGTAAGCAAAGGTACGGTAGCCTTCACTGTTTTAATACCTTCCAGGGAAAATTTGAACAGAATAGTCTACATCTCTGTAATGCTACCATGCAGTTAAACCATCCATAGAGAGTAAACAATTGCCAGGAGCACAGAGCCTGGTTTTGGGTGGGGGGGATGTGTTTTTTGTTTTTTATGTTTTCTTTATGTGTATGCAGACCCTCTTTCCCAGGATATCCTGTATGGGTTGTGATTTTCATCTTATTTCACTTCTGATGTACCACATCTTTTACCCTGTTAACCCTTCCTTGTCTCACAGACCAGCTGTCATGGCACTTTCTGACTTGCTGTGAAATCCTTCATTTGCATTTGCATGGTACATTGTGTCCAGAGATCTCAAAACTTTTCATGAGGATGGGAAAATGTCAGAAGCCTCATCCTGCTTAGCTAGAGAAAATAAAATGAAGAGCACCTGAACAATTCAGGCAAATTTAGAGAGCATGTCAACCCAGAAAGCAGTCTGGATAAAAAACTGGGTCATGTAACTCTTAACCTATTTGCAATCAGCGGATTACAGCTGGATCTGGTTGAGGTCAGTGTGTACATCAGCACTGTGAAAACTTTTGTAGGGAGCAAGTAGCGTCTTAACATTCTGCTTTGCTAAATCGGCACTACCTACCTTTCCATTTAAAAGTCTTGACTACCGCTGTCTCACGGAACTCACAACCAAAGAAGAAAAGGATCTTCATGTCTTCGTTTCCCGTAGAAATGCTGCATTTCATCAGTTTGTTTTCAGTTTTCCAAACTAATATGTTTTGCTGAGGAAATCAGTCTTTTGTGGAATAAAATATTAAAAAAAGAAAAGTGCTAGGGACTTGACTCTTAGGTGTTCCAAGTTTTTAAGGATTTTTCCTGTTTTTATTTCAGTGTACTCTGTCTTGACTTCAGTGTTTTGAAAATTACTGGCTTGAAAGCCCTTAGAAACTGAACACCTACATTCACAAAGTATGGCAAAGAAAATGGCTATATAAATTTCAGCAAAATCCCCCTGTGATTGGGCATCCGTTTTGAAGAGGAGAGTAGTAAAAGGACTGGGTCTACTCAATCCATCTGATTTTATTCCCTAGAAAATTAATAGGGCACCTCTCTACTGAGTTCATACAGCATTTCATATTCTCAGTTAGCGTTGAACCAATTTGGGTTTCAATATACACCCTAAATCAAAAAGATGTGATCCTTTACCAAGTGATGTAGTCCCAATTAAGACTGAATATGACAATTTTGAAGTACCATCAAATTGGGAAGAGCCCCAAATAAAGAATCTTATTTTATTTTCTTTTTTTTTAATGCTGCTTTTAGGTTCTGTGGGTGGATTATTCCATGGAAAAGAGAGATCTCAGATAAGCAAGATGGAAAGAGCTGAGGGGGTGGTGAATGCATTGTTTTTTCATGATCAACTTTGATGCAACAACAACAAAAAAAAATCTCCCAAATGATAAATTGCTGTAACATTACAAATAATCTTTCATCTTCTTTGGTGGTCCACAGAGTTTATATAATTGGAAGGCTAAAACCCGTCTTTGTTGTTTCTTCCCTTTTCATTAGTACAGTAGAAGACTATAAAATTGTGCAGCCAGAAGGGGTTTAACAATTATTGAGTCAACATTTAAAAGTCTCACTCTATTTTATCATTTCATGCATGTGCTTTTTATGAGTTTTACAGCCCTGCAAGCGTTACTTAGGCAAGGTCTATTGTAATGGTGGATCTATAACTGCTTTTATTTTTGTTTGATTTTGCCTTCCCTGGTAACATGCGTCATCAAGAAGAATCCCAATTCCACACTCATTTATGAGTGGTGAGCTTGAGGTTCTAATTTTGAGATGAGATTCAGGAGTGCTAATTTCAGTTCCTAAAAATACCAGACTTGCTATGGGACCTCTGACAAGTCACTTAATCTATGCCTCAGTTTCCCGTCTGGTAAACAAGGGTAGTAAGACTGCTTTTCTATGTGAAATAATATGGCTATATTCACTAATGAATGTAAAACACTTTGTGTGATTTGTTGTACATAAAAGCCTATAACTAAATAGAAGGTCCTTCCCAAAAGTTCTCTTACAGCAGTTACAGGTTTGACATGATCTGGACTGTAACATAAACAGTGCGTACAGCATATATTTTAAAGGCCGTGGCATTAATATGGAGAATTAGAGCCTGGCCTGCAAATAACTGATCACGGACAAACTTCTGGGCACAGCTGTCAATATTGCCAGCGGCTCCTGTAAGTTCTACCAGCTCCTCTGTCATATATAATGCCTGCCTACCTCATCTTCCACAGAAGAAAATCTTGTAGCACAAACTATTGTGATGTTTAATATCACTAGAGGCAGAGGAATTGCACAGAAAGATTCGTTTTAAAAAGTCTTCACTCAGATGTAGGATAAGAGTCTTCACCTTTTTTGGAAGCTAAGAAAAATACCTTAATGTCGAATGCATAATACCTGGCACCACCAGTATGTCTGATAAGTAAAAATGTTTATTTTCTGTAGTAAATAGAAGTGAATTTTCATTGAAGGATCATGGTCTAGCAGGTCATTTGCCTATTACTTTCCTTTTTGTGCATTTTGACCACATTGTGTGTCTGAATTTTTGTTATTTATTGGCACTTGCTGAAAGAAGGCTTCTGACTCAGCACTACAGACCACGTGAGATGGTGCCACAGGCCCTACTCAACAATCTAGCTTCTCAAAACTCAGTCTTGTTGAAAATAGCCTTTAGAGGCTAGACATGTGAATTCTTCCCACAAAGCAGAATGGTAAATACCTGGACAAACTGAACTTGCAGGGAAAAAAGGGACATTGTAAAACAGGCAGTGACAGGCAAACTGTCTGTTTTGTTTTAGATTTGGACACTAAAGAGAATAGAGATAGCAGGCATTCTGTCCATTAGTGTATTCATAATTCTTAGGTGCAAGAACTGATGAGCAAGTTTCTCCTTGCAGTCCATATATACCAGTGTTTGGTTCGAACCAGTAACCCTACAAATGCATTTTTTAGACTGGCCTTTCATTCACTTGGAGTAAGAAAAACAGCAATGTGATGTGCCTGAACACTCCTACACTGGTATTCTGGACTGGCTGTATCTCTGCGGGCATCAAACTTAGATGAAAAGTATTCATATCAGGGGAGATGGGGGGCAGGGCTAGGGGAGCAGAAAAATGAAGAGTGGACAGCTTCATTAAAACTGCTAACCTTGAATTATGCAATCGGAAAAACAACTCTTGCCAAAATGTAATTCTAACTGAGTTCAGAGCGCTGTCAGTGTTTGCCAGATAGCCCAGCCAAAAGGATGTCTCAAAGAGGGGGAGGAAGGATCCACTGCCATATGCCCAGCATTCGTAGTGGTCGGAAAGCATTATGGAGTCCTTCAGGCATGGAGGCCTGCCCTGTTCTCAGGTGCACGCTGAGCCTCGGTACCAAGGTCCCACACGTGGCAGGGGCAGTGAGGGGAAAAGGGATTCGGGAGATATATCCGAATGTCTCTATTTCTCAAGCCTTCCAAGGTTTTTATTCACGTTTGTATAGTAGGGGGAGGAGTTCTGGCAAAGATTATCAGGCTGTTCTACATATGTTTTGACTCTTCTTGTTTTATGTTTCTTCTATGAAAGAGACTGCAACCAAGTTCTCATCATTTTTAGATCAATGTTTTGTTAAACTATGACATCTATCCATGACAAAGAGCCAAGTAACTTTTGTAGCTGACCACAAAACTGAGTCTGACTTGCAGTGCTTAGTCATTTATATTTTTATATATATACATACATATTTATGTATTTTCTGCGTGACACATTCTGTATGTGCGTGTATGTGTATTTTCTTTGTTCTTACAATTAGAAGATTGCTAAGAGCTCTGCTACAAATCAATCTTCTCCAACAGGTACTTTCTTTGATTAGTAAAGTTTTTGAAACTTTTCATCACATTATGACTGTTGATGAGACCTGTCTAGTTATTCTTTGAACAACTGGGATATTGTAGGATTGTGCTCTACGGTATTATCTTCTCTGTTTTGCCTATTAAACTTTTAAATAATCCAGACAACAGGGATCTCACTCTTCTATAGTCTAATAGAAATGCCCATTAGGACAGTTTGCCTCAAACTCTGCCTAAATTCTTCATAGACTCGGAGGTTAAAGAAGAGAAAGATGTTTATAAGATGTCTATTCAGTCTTCTGGGGACAGATCCAAAATTCAGAAATTTAAAAGAAACAGAATCACTTCCTCTTCAGCAAGAGTTCCTTCTCCTGCAAGAACAGAAGTGTTCCTTACTGTCTGTTTTCTCTGCTTTATGCAATCTAATTTTTAATAAGTCTCACAAGAAAGCCTTTACTCTGCTTCCCTGGGTCTGGACCAGGCTGGCCTGTTCTTTCCAGAGCCCCAGCACTATTGGTTCAAGGCTGTATTTGATGCCATTCATGCATTGCTCTTGTGATGAACAGCATTTTTAGCTTTAGAGTTTGGGGCAAAGCTAAAAAGTAGGGATCATCACACTGCTTATTTCCTTCTTGGTTTTTGGATTTCATCACCTGAACTCTCTTCCCCATTTCTTTCTATGCCCGCTAGACACACATAGAGCTTGATGTAATCATAAGTTTAAGGCAGGATCCAACACGGTGTGCAGGAATGTGCTACCGCTTCCTCAGTTCTAATGCTGTATAACAACTGCTTTATTATAAGTTTGCTGCTGCACTCAACCTACATGTGGTCCATCTGCTATCACTAGATAGTAACACAGCCTGCTACTGTTTACACCACTACTCCACCACAAAGGAGTGGTGACAGTTTGCAGAACATGTAATCTGCAACCAAATTAAGATAATGAGGACAAATAGATCCTCTTTTTGTATAAACTTGAACCCATTGTGTATATCTGTCTGAAGTTATTAAATAGGTTGTGTGTGAGGAGGCTGGCCTAGCATTGTCAGCATGTCGCAAGTTAATTTGGGGTCGGAGGAGGAAATGTGTTTTTTCTTTGTTTCTTTGAAGCTTCCATAAATACTTTCTCCATAAATTGAAAGATGTGAGAGAGTTGCTTCCATCAAATGGCATGCTGTAACCCATCAGCTCTTCTCTTTTAAGCAAAACAGTATAGGAATGCTGCAAGAATCTTTTTCTTTCTTTCCTTCTTTTTCTTTTTTCTTTCTTTCTTTCTTTTTTTTCTTTTCTTTTTTCTTTTTTTTTTTTGCCTAACTCTTTTCAAATATTCTGTAATTTTAAAAGCATTTCTATGTCAGGTTTGGAGAAAATCAGCAGCAGTGTATTTAATAGTAAGAGTGTAGGACTGGAAATTAGAGCACTGCTTAAATAGTCTGGCTTTTATATCTTGCCCATTATCATAGCATGTGAGTGTCTCTGTTCTGTTTCTGTTTTCTTAATACCATTGCAGAGAAGCTTTAGGAAAGAGCAGGCCTTTCATTTGTCTGAGTCTGAATTTACACAGAAAAGTGAAGCAGGCTGCTTTAACATCCTCTGTTCTAAGAGCAACATCCTTCAGAAATTCTTTCAAACTTCTACCTTATAGTCTCACTGTGTAGTCCCAATAGTTATTGACTGAATTATTTCATTATTTTGTATATTTAAGAAGCAGGAAGTAAATTGGCACCTTGCTGAAAGTATGGACTCTCAGATTACTCATGTTTCAAGTGTCTAGAGAGCCAGCTCCATACCATAGCACTGAGCAGTGCAGCTCGCAATCTCAGCATGTTTCTGGCATTGCTTCTTGTGCCCTCTTCGATCATGCCTTCACTCTCTTGCTTCGTCTAATGTGACTGTTCCTCAAAATGCAAAACCTCTGATAAGATGGATAGTAGCAGAGCATCTGTAGGCTTGTAAAGTCAAACTCTGATAAACGAGCTGTACCAACCGCGTACCTTGCAGACAGCATGCCGGCGTATTCATTGACCTTAAGTCTCAATCAGATCCTATTGGTAAGATGTGATTCTGAATGTAACTGCCTCCACCTTCAACAGCTGCATTTACTGCATAAAGAAAAAGCTGTTAAGCCTGTGCCCTTTGCACTCTCAGCTCTGTTTCTCTAAGAAGTTTATACATGATTCAAGAAATATCTGCAAAAGAATAACTCCTCTCCTCTATCATAAATCAAACAAGTATATTCTCTTACATTTTAGGTTAGTGGCAACATTTTTGATTGGCTGCTGACCTAAAAATTTTGAACTCTTACCTTTGTGAAGTCGATGGTAAATAGTTAGGGTTTTTTTAAGGAAAAACTGTTGACTTGCATTGTGGGTCTGAGATCAGATCTGTACTATGGAGGAGATAAGAAGTCAAGCAGTTTCTGACTTTTGGACTGCTCACAGGTTACTTTGGAAATGAGAGCATACGTTAAAGAGTTTGATGGAGCTAAATGCCTGAAAAGTTCAGGTTCTTATCCGAAGCATCTTCAAGCTATCTGGGTCTGTTTTGCCTGGAAATGTTATAGAAATCCTCTTGTTTGTGATAGGCTGACTGTGCTGCATGTGATTTACCTGAAAATACCAAGAGGATAATCTGACTTTCACTGTTTCAGTGGTGATACGTCTGGTTATAGACAGAGCTCATGGAATGCAAATGTGAACCACAATGAAAAAGAATGTGCAAAGAAAGAAAGTTAACCTGATGGTCTCTGAATTGTGTGAGTGCACAAAGTTGAGCAGATTAGCCTTATTTCTAAATATTGCAAGAAGAGCTTTGTGAAATGAGTTCTATGAATTTGAACTATTCTTTGAACTGCAGATGCAGAACATCACATTGAGGAAGCATTTCTCTGTTCTCTTGTTCGCTTTTCTGTTTTCTTCTGTAATACAACCTAGTGACAGTATTAGGCTACATAAAATAGTTGTAAAGTCTCTAGTTGCCATGTGAAATCTGAAGGTTTTTTAACTTGTTGATCTTTTACAGTTATCAGGAATGGATCAGATCAACAAAACAGCAATATTTCTTTCAGGAAGAAGCTCAAAAAGATTTTTTAAACTGAAGCCACTTTATGATAATTCAGTATCATGTCATTTTCTTAGCTTTGCAAAAGGCACAATGCCTAACATTTTGAAATGTTAGTATTGCTTTCCGGAAAGATTTGTTTTTAAACATATGATTGTCAGGAAGATAGGATGTTTATGAGTAATGTGCATAGGGAAAACAAAAACAGTTGGAAAATGGAACACCTTTGTATTTGTAAAGTTAAACAATTCAGAAGGAGGTGAGGTGTTTTGAGGAGAACATTGGAATTAATTGCCCTGGCATGTTGTTCTGGCAATGTCTTTCAACACCACTGCAGCCTGACAGATTAATTGGCAGCATGCACTATCCTGTTGCAATCCAGGGTTCACAGATAGTTCTGAGTATGTGAATGACGGACGGGGTGTTAGTAAGGCTGGGCAAGAACACAAACCACCGCACAAAGCTTATGCTTAGTTCAGGCTGACCCTTTCCTGAGGCCTGCAGAAGTTTGATCTAAAAGTGTTTTTTCCTATAGGCTGCTTCATAAAATACTGCCTTGAAAAGAAAAAAAAGCAAAATTGCCTGTGTCTTTGGACTTTTGATTTTGGGCCAAAAATAGTAGAACAATAAATACATTGCAAAAGAGCATGTATCGTCTAAATTTCCAGTGCAGCTTAGCAAACCCAGGGACACAGAGAGTTCAAGTATTCTTCAGATGCACATCCAATTTTATCGTGCTTAACTAAACCAATCTTTTCAACACTAAAGGTTGCTCATCGCTAGCTAATAAGCACATTTTAAAAAGGGCATCGTAGAGAATGCAACTATATCCTTTCCAGAAAAAAATGTTGTTTGTTCTTAAATACCTGGCTCAGTAAAGTGTTCTGAATTAATTGTTATCCATCTTCCCTGTCAATCTTCTAAATTACCTATGAACTTTGTGGTTACAGTACTTAATGATTTTACATATAAAATCCTGTCATCTTCCCCGTACAGGACAAAACAACACTGGAGACCTTGACTCAGCAATTGGCAGTAAAACAGAGTGAAGACGGGAAGTTTAGCCACGCAATGATGGATTTCAACATGAGTGGAGATTCTGACGGTCAGTATGAATTGCTTACCCTTATTTCCATTTTTATGTGTACATATCATCAGACTCTGGAAGAGAATACAAGTGCTTTGGAGGTGTGTGAGGGGAAAGAGGGGGTAGTAGTAAGAGGCTTCAAAACAAGGCAGGAAAAAATGATTCATCATGTGGTGGTTTAAGTCTGGAGGTGATGTTTAGCCTTTTCTCCTGTATACTCCATTTGTCAAGACTGGGCCAAGAATGTATTTCTGATGGTAAAAGGGAATGAAGGAGGCATAGATATGGCATAAATGAGATCACACAGAGAGTCCATGAATTACAGAGCTGATCACCCCTGGATGATGTACATTGTACGTCTGTGGGTACTTGTTTGGATTTGATGAAGTAAGCCTAATGTTCTTTTCTTTCTCTGCCATTTCTTGTGTTGTTGTGGAGCAACACTTAAATTTTTTTTGTAAGCACAGAAATAGACAGATGTGTAAATGTTCATTTGCTAGTTAGAGACTTGCTTAAGAAGAGACTCCTGATGTTGCTGTATATCACACACCATTTCTGTCACAAAAAGAGGCAGAAAATAAGTAACATAGTATGGCCAGCAAGAAAGGAAGAAAATCAACATTGATGAGAGTTATTTTAGGTTATAAAGCAGTAAAGGATATTTTAGGAAAGCTGTTTAATTCTTTGTATTGAAAAAACAATTGGGACTCTTCGTCAAGTCTGTTTATACCATGTGATACTGAATCAATAGAGTAACTAAAAATTAGACATAATGTACAAAATATGTGGTGTTTACCTACTGCTTCAAATAAAAGAAGAAACACCATTAACTCATTGTGAATACTGACTCATTGGATCTGCTGCATCTGATGTAGCTTGCTGATGGCAGTGGAAGCTATAGAATGAAACAACTTGGAAATGATTTTCCCTCTCTTTTTAGGAAGTGCAGGAGTTTCAGAATCTCGAATCTATCGGGAATCCAGAGGGCGTGGTAGTAATGAGCCCCATATCAAGCGTCCAATGAATGCATTCATGGTGTGGGCTAAAGATGAACGAAGGAAGATCCTTCAAGCCTTCCCTGACATGCACAACTCCAATATCAGCAAGATACTAGGTAAGAATCACGGAGCACTGTTCTTTCTGTAACAAAACTTGGCACTTTTGATTGAATAGAACTGAACACCTGACATCAAATAGAACTACTATCTTTAGGTCATCTACCTAGTTACTAAATGACTGCATCAAGGACAGCAGCAGTATAAGCTTCCACCGTGCTGCCTAGTGGTATACATTACATTAACCATAACCCGAAGTACTCTTGTAATTAGAGTGAGGTGGTGGTTTTGGTGCGAAAATGTTAACTGAATAGATCAAACCAGTCCATTTCATTAGGCTGCTGAACCAGCAGAAAATGACTCTCATATATTTGCCCACATATTTCATCTAACTAGATTCTGTATGGTAGCTCAGCGCAGTATTTAATTTATACCATAGCACTTTCTGTTCAGACCAATAGCCATAAGGGAAGGATCCTAAAATACATCCTTTTATTTTATACACTTGACAGTTTTAAATGATTTTTATTATGTTCCTGTTATATTAATTTTCCCTTTAATATGTGATCTCTATCACAAGCTGCTTTTATTCTAAATATTCAAAAAAGACTCCTGAAATCAGAATAGAAACATCAGAACTGATTTCCATATCCTCTACTCTGCACGTCCCAAGCTATATATACTTGTCATGAACATCATCTGCTAATTTACATGCAGTAGTCCTCCAACTTTTTTACTACTTACTCAAATTCCCAGGAACACATTCTTTCCTAAGTTTTTCCTCTGTGACATGCTGAATGATATAGAAGGTGAGTAAGTGAGTAGTGCTCAGGCCAATGAATTACCCTTCTGGGAAGTTAAAAAAAAAAAAAAATCTGTGACTATATCTGAGATGTTGCATTTTTACTGATTAAGTCTGTGTTACAGACCATAAGCATTCATCAGGCCATGGGCAAAAGTTTAAACAGGAAACATGTTTACCTGGGCTGCAGATCTGATGGGTTATGCAGAAAACTTGAGAACTGTAGCTTGATTATAATGGCAGCATTAACTGGTTACAAGGCTGGTAAATTTGCTGAGTTTAGACTGGTCAGAGGCTTGAGGTTTAGCTTGATTAGAGTGACATTATGAAAAGTTAGTGGGGGGCAAGTAGAAATGAGGTTAAATTGGTCTAAGAGGCAGAATGTATTGGCTATGGATGGCAGATGTGATGATATTAAGCGATGATTAAAAGGGTGGTACGAGATGATTAGATTAGTTATAGGAACAGGATTAGACGGCTAAATTGGTTATGGTGATGGTAAAATAACCTTATACTGGTTAAAAGGGATTATACTGGTTACAGGTGTATGATGTGATTAGTCTGAGGACAGGGCAGTAATAGTTTTGGTCTGTTGCTAAATGGAGAGTAGGGCTGATTAAGCCTGTTTTTAAATAATCAGCTTCAGAAATCTATCAGATCACTGTGAATGGCCCTTTTCATATAGAAAGTACAAAGAGAGCTTGATGTTTTCCCTCTTAACTGATTGTTTTGGATAACAACCTCCGACAGCACGCTGCTAATTCATTCTGCTTAAAACAGGCGCTTGAGCTGGGCTGACATTTTACGCGGTCTCTGGGGATCCTGGTTGACATTTTAAAGGGCTTCTAAGCATTTTATAATACCCTAAAATCTGGTTTTAATAAGCCATTCTGCTGAAATTGTTAACATAAGGAATCACCTTTTACTATTTGGCGCTAGATCAGGGAGATATGGGGACATCTTTTTCTGATTAGATATACAGTAGTTGGAGTAAAATGTGCAAATTCATTACAGATCCTGTTGAGGTGACAGACAGTAGAGCTGACTCCAAACTCTACTGTTTTGCTGCCAGATATGGGGAAAAGCAGGGTTTGAAAGCAATTTGAAAGCAGAAAGATATGTTTCTATTTCTTTCCAGCATCACATTTAATTTTTTTATTCCTCCTCTGCAATAGAGAGGGATGCCCTGATGTCTTCTTTCTTGACAGAAACGTTATAAAGGTCTTCCCTCAATTGCAAAAGGCCAATCTTTTGAAGTCAGCAGGGAGCTCCCTGTTAACTGGCATAGGGTGAGCAACTAGAAACTTGCAGCTCAGCCAGGTATTAGGATCTCTTTATTAGAGCGCCACAATATTTCCTTACCTTTTCTTTTTTTTTCTTTTTTCTTTTTTTTTTAAGCAGTACTGCTACACATTGAGGTCAGAAAGCTCGTTATCACTGAAAGTAGCTTAACTGGAGTTGTCACTGATCAAGGGTCATTTTTACAGTAAAATGAGAGGAGATGTCCTTCCCAGCATTAGAATTCTCTAGGGATTATGTTTGACACTGTGGTGTTATGTTTTGAGCATAAAAATTAGATACATGGATTTGTCACTAAATTCATCTGCGCATACGTTTGTCATCCATCTGTTCATTGCAACTTAAACTTGTGGATGATGATTTTTTTTTAGTAAATTGTTAGAAAAAAAGTGCTAAAAAGGGTCTGCTGGACCCTTTCAATTTAATAATGCATTGTTTAGATATTTTTGTAAATTTATTTCAGGGAAAATACACGTAAGAAGATTAGGAAAAGATAAAGTTAGATATAGCCTTCCAAAATTTTCTTGGAGATGTTTATGTGCATGTGAATACATATATATGCACATATACATATACTTATACATTGTATGTATGTGTGTTTGTGTGTATTTTTCAACACAAAATCAGCCTGATTCAGACGCTCAAGACTGAAAAATGTAAGCCTAATAGACTAAAAGTTAGTAAAAGTCAGGCAATATTATAAACAGTTGAAAAGTCTTATCACAGAAATTTGACTTAAAATTAACTATAAATAGAGCTCCTAACCTTACCTAGTGCACATATTTGTGGGCCAGTGCACAAACGTGTGCGCACTGATGGGTGCTTATGTGGGTGCTGGTCTTGTACTATGATCACATCTGCAGATGGCTGGTCCTCTGCAGCTCTCCTCACAGTCATCATAAAAGCTCCTTGGGGCACAGCTCTAACTGCCTTTGCTCATTTTGGGGATAAGAGGTGTGCTTGGTGTCGTTGAGTCTTACAGTTGTATCAGGATATCCGATATTTTTCTAAATGCTTCAGCTACCAGGTCAGGGAGATTTGTATGAGATTTCTGCCGAACTTTATATAGGTGCATATGGAAGGGAGCTGGTGCTTGCTTTCATAGTTAAGGAGAAAAGCCTTGCAGACTTGACCCACTCAAAGCTTTAAAACACAGATGGTGAGCAGAAAGCACTCAAAGGGTGTAAATCTTCCCTTAAAAAGAAAAAAATTTCAAGACTCTTAAATCACATCTTTTTGGGGGCTTGAGCTTAGCACTGTGCATAGGTATCCATGCCTGTGTATGCGTGTATTTATAAACATACAGAGTACTGTCACATAAAGCTGTCACAAATATATTTTGTTCAAGCACATGATATTTTTAACCAGTTTTAGTATGTTGATTGATGATACCCATTCATACCTATGCAATCAGAGGCCGAACCAGCATATGTGCCCTAACTTCCCTTAGCTTTTCTGTGGTTGGAAATTCAAGGATCAGAATTACATACTCTTCAAACATTCATAATAATACCAGTCAGAAAGCTTGTTGGTTTTTGCATATTAGTAAGAAAGTAAGTGAAAGCAGTAAAATGAAAAAATCAAGGGTTTATCATCACAAAATGTGTCCTTTTTCAAAATTTATTTGACGGCATACTTTGTTTAATTATTTATGATACTTCAAAACATACTAGTAAATTATATTTTGTATATTTTGTAAAAACAATAAAGTCATAGTAATGGGAGGTATCACTGCAGGAGGCAACCGTTAAAAATTTGCTAGGAAGAGAGGTGAAACTGCCATGATTTTTGTTGCATTGAGTTTGCAGCTTAGCAAGGAAAAAACATAATGCATGACATTACATTTATATATAAATATTCATATGTGTAACTATGTACAAATACTGTGCATTGAAATTTTGATTTTTATGGCCCTCATCCTGAAAAGACTTACATATATAGTTAACTTCACACACTGTTTACTGACCCTTTCAGATAAGGAGGTAAGGATCTGCCTGCCCATATCTGGCTGTAGGAGAGAGACTAGTGAGCTAGCACAGTGACAGAGGAATTGGGCTGGAGTAGAACATTTACACAACAATTTTGCAATGCTGATTTGAATTTTTATCTTTCTGCCTGACTATCCATCTGAAAATACATCTGACTATTACTCAGTTCCTGCATTGCAAGTCCCCTCACAGTATGTAAAGCAATTGTCAAGATTTACTTAAAGTCTGTGAGCTTTTCAACTTTATTACTCATAAATAGAAACTGTTTCATCAGCAAGATATGGGATTGGAACTGTTTCTTTAAGCCACTGGAACTACAGCATGTTTGTGGTTAGAAGACTTTAGATTTAGACAAACTTTTATGATTTTTTTCATATGCTAAAAGGCTTGTGTGCCAGTGGCTAAGAGGTAGAATTTGAAAGTAGACCTACATCTGGGCATCTTCCCATATAACTGCATAAGCTTTACCCTGACTTCTTACCATTGTTCCGTGTGGGCCCTATCTGATTCATCTTACTCACTAAACCAACATTAGGAGGTGTTCAGTGTTTTGGCAGTCTCCGCATGTTTGTCACCATGTCATTTAGCCTAAATTTGAGGAGGTACCACGTGTGGAAAATGGGTGTCACTTTTTCTAGTCACTTCCCGTCCCAGAAAAAGCATGGAATGATTTCTCTGCGGGAGACAAAGCTGCTGACTTGTGTACACGGGGGGCTTTTCTGCTCTATGTAAAACAGTACCATGTCAGAGGCCTAGCACAGCTAGCCTGTGCTAGCTCCAGACTGGCTACAAAGGCTGTAGAACTCATGAAGTGTCACGCAGGAATTTTAGTTCAAGCATACAAACAGTATAGTCACACTAATACGGTGCTGCACCTAAGCTGGTAACAATATGGTTAACCTCTTTCCCATTCCAGTCCCAACTGAAGGATCTCTGCATATTATACGTTGTAAACACGGCCTGAAAAACTAGCTGTTTAACTCCTCAGTAATGTTTACAAAGAAAGGGATGTCCATTGCTCCTCTCCAGCGTAAAGACGTGATTACTTTCAAATCAATTATCTGTAGGTGTGAGGTCAGGCTGGGTCTGTATTCAGTACCAGCCTGTTAGCCTTTCATTCCGGAAGCTACAACTGCAGCTTGGAATAAAGCTTCAAGAAGCACTGGGAAAAATGATATCAATAATTAGAAGAGGCCTTTTTAGAAGGAACTGAACTATTTGCTTTCCCAGGAGTGGGTAACTGTACTCTCTGTATTGAGAGTCTTAGGGGCACAGTGAGCTAAAAGCAGTCTGGCTAATAGTGTGAGCAAAGTACAGTATGAATAACCCCCCCCCCCCCCCCCCAAAAAAAAAAAAAAAAAAAAGAACAAGAAAAAGTTAAGTATGACATATGACATTATGAACCCATTAAACTGAGAAATTATTCAAACTCTTTACCAATTGGAAAATGGACCTTTTTCCAATCAAGTCTTTCTTCTGGGCTTGGACCATTCCTGCTATTTGAAATGTATCTTACCCTGAAGCTCTTCTGAAGTTCATGGAAAAATAAGATAGGATAACTGATTCAAGAAATTTTACTTTCTGCTCCCATAGTATGTCCTCTAAGCAATATTAGTTTGTGAATTTCAGGCGATTTATTTAAAAAAAAATAAAGTCCTCATTATTTCCCTAGCTCAAATACCCACATTAACACAGGCGGCATGTCGGAGAGGAAGCCAGCAGCGATCAAGCCGCAGTGCAGCTCCATGGAGAGGTGTGCCAGTATCCCAGTGCTTTTCCCTTCACGACACATACTGAGTTCTTTGTTAGGCTGGAGCTGGCAGTGTTCATCAGGACTGGGGCTTGGAGTTAACACCCCACTGAGACATATGGGATAGTTTATAGCTGTTAGAGGCATTGCTTCAGGGTCTTTGCAGGCTTGTGTACCCAGCAGCATAGCATTTATGATCAGTTCATATTCTGCTTTTCACGAACGTGGCAGCTAGCAGGATACATTATTTGTCAGGAAAGATTAAGCTGTAGATATGAACAGGGTTTACGCCTTAATCCAGCCTTGGTGGAGCACAGTGTTTAGGACACAGCCCATAGAAGCGCTGCCTGCTCTGGAACAGGATGTGGAAACAAGCCTATGGCCAAAGGAAAGTGTAGGGGGACTTAGCAGAGCAGGCTCTGTGCATCTAATGGGTCTTTGGCCAGCCCACTAAAATATGCTACCTGGTTTTCTAAAAAGTGTCGAGGATTGCTCATTGGTTTTATTTCTCACCTGGAAGACATCATAATGTAGGTAAGTTTCAATAAACTATTGACTCAGAACTTCCAGTATCATCTTTCTGTGCCACATGGCCGTACTCAAGAGGTTTACCAGCGAAGTACGAACAAGACCTGACTCTTGTCTAAAAGCTCTGACTGATTAACAGCCCAAAGCGATACGACTGTAGGTATTTTGTTCTGAGTGACCTACTTGTTTCCCCTTCTTTTAGTGCTTGTAGATGAGTAGAATCTCATTTCTCATTCTTTTTTGTGACAGGATCTCGCTGGAAAGCTATGACAAACCTAGAGAAGCAGCCATACTATGAGGAACAGGCCCGACTCAGCAAACAGCACCTGGAGAAATACCCAGACTACAAATATAAGCCAAGGCCGAAGCGTACCTGCCTTGTAGATGGCAAAAAATTGCGCATTGGCGAGTACAAGGCTATCATGCGCAACAGACGCCAGGAGATGAGGCAGTATTTTAATGTTGGGTATGGGATTTTTAAAAATTACTATTCATTTCAGCAAAAATTGTTCTGCTCGGGGAGAATTCTTAATTCACTGGGGTAAACATTGTATTTTATGGGCAAGAACATTATATATTGCTAATGGAATACACTTTAAAACAATGTGTTCCAGGAGAAAGTTATGCAGTTTGGGATTTTTTCTTGGTTATGCTATTTACTCATCTTACAACTTCAGCCACCTTTCTCATTTCCACTCTGATAATGCAAAACAAACAAACAAACAAAAAAAAATCTTTGAAATTTTCCAGTGAAATGTAAGTCTTCTGATCTTCTGATAAAGTCTTCTAAGTATTATTTATTATGGGACCTCAGAGAGTATTTCCAAACGGATCTGTGGTGGTGCCTGTAGGTCCAAAAGCCAAAAATAATAGCTTATATTCAGCACGATCTGTGGCAAGTGCTCTGCAAAAAGACTGCTGAACATGTTGAACTTAAGCTGGGATATGAGTTTGGCTCGGTTAACTCATATCAGGCATGACATTGTCTCCTAATGTTCATCGTGATGCATTAGTCATGCCAGGGAGTGTCTTCCAATTCAGTAAGCTAAATGCTTTGTGTTGAGTACAAATTTCAAGATGGCTGTTCAGATAAACAGCTAATAGATGAGCTTTATGTGATCAGATTAAAATCTGCCTAGAAAAATCACATGTAGTTTCTTTCTGCAAATAGCCCTTGGTTTTGGTTACTGCAGATCAAAAGAATCAGAAGTAATTAACTATTCTATAGCGTTTTTGTATTTACTCCAGAAAATTAAAAACTACACACTGACCTTAAAAAAAGCAAAACAGCAACAAAGTCAGCCTCAGAAAAGATGGAATTTTCTCTTTTGACTCAGGCTGAATTTGGAATCATTTTAATATTAACCGAACTGAGTGGCACGTCTCTTTAGTTAAGGGCTGGAAGTAGCAATAAAGGAGAGAATATCTGTCCAGAAACTGCTAAGTGTCATCAGACTGTGTTTTAAACAGCTACAATGTGCGTTGTTATAATAAGCAGCTCAGCAGAGAAATTTGAGCTGCTTAACCCTGTGGCGCTGGCAAGTCCGGTGATCCCAATGGTAAGCATTGAAACAAACACAGGGAAGTCAGCCAACATTTGGCATCAAGAGATTAAAAAAAAGAGGAGGGGGGCTTTCTGGAAAAGAATAGGTGGCTACAGAGCCCCCAGAACACTGCTTATCTGGTTAACATGCATACTTCCTCATGGGAAAAAAATTAACCTTGTAACACTCTGGGTATTATTTAGCTTTCCAAGCAAGGCTGACATTGAAATCAAGACACTTCTGGAGATAATTTGCCCTGGGACATTAGAGCACAGAACCTGGGGTGAATTCTTCGTAGAAGTTACTGGCAAAACGGGCGATGACTGCAGTGGGGTCAGTGTTTGATGCTGGGAGTCCCAGCTCTGTAGTTCCATTCCTGGTTTTAGTTCCCCATCTACTGCTTCACCCTGCACAGGTCATTCAGAGCTAAACTTCTAAACAAAAATGCAGCTCCTGCTCGAGCACCAAAATAAGGGATTGGGTTTTCAAGAGCTCTCACTATGCCAGCTGCTGAGACATTCTAAAAACCTGTCTGAAAGCAGCACAAAGGGAAGGCTTCAGAATTTTTGGAAATTCTTGTGCTTTATGCTTTTCTGTCTTAGCATCCTTTTCTTTGGTGGTGATATAGTAATCTCATCTCACTAGACCACTGGGAACCCTAAAATTCCAGTAGCTGAGAACTGCTTTGAGATCCTCTGGAGTGGACGTCCTATGGACATGGAAAAATACTATTCTTAAATTATTGAATGTTTGAAAAGCACTCTGAAATGCGCCATTTAAGTGCAAAGTATTCCTATTGTTAAATATTAAAAGCAATTTAAGTGTACTGAATCCTGGTTACAGAAATGCTGACTCCCGAAAACAAAGCCTTCCCACTGAATTAAGAATAAAATGCAAATTAGGTTGGCTGCCTACTTTAAGAGCTGTATCTTCAGCTGAGACAGCTTATACTTGTTTCAGAAACAAGGAAATAATGACTGTAGGTCCAGAGGCCTCCTTTGGATGGCAGGCAGGAAGTATCCGAAAATACAGCCAGCAGTTCCAAACAAATGTAAAGCTCTTTGGCACTGGAAAGTCTTTGAGGATCACTGTAGTATGTAAGGCTTACTGTATAGTCAGGGCACAGCCAGGCAGTGGAACAGGGGAGGGTTTCATTCTTAATTAAGTATGTTCATCTCAGGAGACTCTGCCCTGTCTCCTGTGGCAAGGCTTTTCAGTGCAGATGGACACACCGCTGATGACATTACAATGTGCAGCATGTACTGAAGAGTATTACTGCAATGGAATTACTTCATGCAGTAAGGAAACAAAAGGAGCATGAATATTAAACCTCTGGGCTTGTTGGGACCCTGACGCTTCTCAGGGAAACAAACACTGATATAACACAACTAGTGTTCTTGATGCAAAAGGAATTTCTGTGGCCTGGCATAATTCTTCTTCCATTACTGCAGACAGGTTTCCAAGGCTTAGGTACTACTAAAAGGCATCCTATAGAGGATTTTTTCAAATGCTCATGCTTTTTATTTATTTTTAAATAATGTGTGCTTCTGTTTTAAGTCTGGCTTTTCCCAGTCTTATCCACCCTTCTTGAAAGGTTCTGCTTTTCACAAGTGCCACTCTCTGTGGAACGATCAATGTACGGTGGGAGGCCCTTAGTGATCATCCTACAAACCGCTGTCATCCCCAAGAAGCCCCCTATTCCTCTTTCTAGTAATGGCGAGGTCTCTGAATGATATGGAGTAAACATTGCCCCTTCAGAGAGGGGCAGCTTTGTGTGCTCCTGATCCACTGGTACTTTCCTCCAGCACTTTCCTATCCCTGTGCAAACTACCCTGCCCTCACCTCCTCCTCTCCCCTACTGGCAATGTGTCACTTCTGTTTCTAGCCCTGCCAGCAGCATGTGATTGTTTCAGAGGAAGGTTTGTTAAGTTGGACCACAGTTGAAAGGATGTTCATCTGTAGCTGGCAGCTCAGGGGATGCACCGTTTACCCAGAAAACAAGTTTACATCGCAGGTAGATGAGCTGCAACTGTGTAGTTCAGGGACAGATACAGATGTTTACAGAGACATCAGTGAAGTTGGTTCAGGCTTCATGTTTGTTTCAAGAGTATCCGTTGGCAAGGCTGGAGTATTGGTATAAGGGTTGTCTTGTGCGAGCCATCCAGGAACTCCCTCAGCCTGGCCAAGAGTGTACGCTGCGGACTTGCAAAGTGCTGTCTTACTGGCCCTCCCTTTACTCCTTGTTTTATATTCAAATGCCCTTTTCCTTTTCTTCCCTGGCAGGCAACAAGCACAGATTCCCATTGCCACAGCGGGCGTAGTTTACCCAGGAGCCATCGCCATGGCAGGAATGCCTTCCCCACACCTGCCCTCCGAGCACTCGAGCGTCTCCAGCAGCCCGGAGCCCGGCATGCCCGTCATCCAGAGCACTTACGGCATCAAAGGCGAGGAGCCTCATATCAAGGAAGAGATGCAGACCGATGACGTCAACGGAGAAATCTATGACGAATACGATGAGGAAGAGGATGACCCTGATGTGGACTATGGCAGTGACAGTGAAAATCACATTGCGGGGCAAGCCAACTGATCAGGGTCCACATGTCACATGACCTCCAGGACTTCAAGGAGAAACGAAAAAAATAAATAAAGCCCCATCTGGTTTATCCTTGCCAGTGGCCAAGCACATTAACTTTCTCATACACTGACTGTTACTTTAACTGTTAGTCTTAACTAGTTGGGACATCAGCTGACTAATAGACATCAGCCTGCATCAGAAAAAAAAAAAAAGGCTCAGAAGAAAGGAAACAAAGACAACGACGACGACAACAACCGAATGAAATAAGCTATGGGTAAAATAATGCCAGTAATTCAGCTGCTATACCCAAGCACTGAAGTCTTACCCGTCGACCTTTTATTATTATTATTTTTTTTTTCAAATAAACTTTATGGCTGTTTGTTCTACAATGTTCTAGAAATTCTCACTCAGGTACACAGTGCCAACAAGTGGCTTGTGAATGTGTTTTGTTGTTTTGTGCTACAGTTTAAAGAGAAATAATTTTTTTTTTTTTTTTGGTAATGCACCTGACAGGAAAGAAAAAAGATAAAATTCCTTTTACCCCCTCTGTCTCCTCCTCCCCGTCCTCCTCCTCCTCCCCGGCAAATCTGGGTCAGAAGTATGTGTGTGTGCGTGTGTGTGTATGCATGTGCGTGTGTCTGGCAAGGAAGGAATTGGGGAGTCTGTTTCTGTTAACCCCAACAAGCAATTATTTCCTTTCAAGAGAGGACTTCTCTTCATCAGTTGCACACCATACTGAGTCTTTGAGCAAGTGCCAAATTTGTACTAAAGTGATGAGCTAGTCCAATTTGTTTTTCTTGGTTGGTCTCTTCTTTTTTTTTTTTGTTGTTGTTTCCTTTTGTTTTGGTTTTGCTTCCTGCTCTGTCTTAACTTAGGACAGTGTTGTATCTTAGACAATCCCTAGAAGAACCTGATATACCAGCAGCTGGTGAGATTAGACATATATTTTTGGCTTTGGTTTTGCTTTTTAAAGGAAACTGTAGGTGCCGTTCTCAGGTGAAAAAGAGAGAGAGAGAGAGAGAGAGACTTAAGAAATTTAGAGAAAAAATATTTTATGATCTTGGATTTTCATGTGTGCATGTTTATGGTACTAATAAGAATAATATTGGGCAATTGTGAGCAAAAAGCATGTTCCAGAATGAAATCCCGCACCCTCTAAATGACTTGGTCTGTAAGGAGCCTTTGCTTTTAATATACACTTCAAGTGGAAGCATGTAAAATATAGAAAAAGATTGTCCAAAATATGGTTTGTTCAGTGCAGGACAGGGAAATTGGAAATGTTAACACCTTGCTGAGTGTAATTACGTTACCATGATGTTCAGTTTTAATGAATTTATGCCCACAGGTTTGCTCAATACTGATGTCCGATTCAAAAGGCAAAGTTGTTTTACAGGCAGCTTTTGCCTTTGCACTTGCAAAGGTCTATTTTTTATCAGTGGGATATTTGTGGAGGAAGGCAGGCTAATAGCTAGGAAGAGATTTCTCTATCCAAAGTGAGCATGCAAGAACTCAGCCCTTCGAGGTGCTGGCTTTCCCTAGCTGTTGCTCACACGAGCAAAAGATTGTTCTCCTAGGCTAAAATTAATGTTTTCAGTGTTCAGATATCTTGCTTACGTAATTTTTGCCTTCCTTGGGCAACAGCAACCAGGATGAGGATAGTGGATTTACACAAGTGTAGTCCTAAGCAGAAGTTAGCCGCTGTATTTTCAGTAAGGTAACTGACTGTTACGCGTTATTTCAGAGAAAAGAAAGTAAATACACGTGAGTCAGAGAGTCTCTTTTCATTTCCTCACTCTGCTCTTCCTCTAGCAAGAAAGTGCCCAGTTTCATGTAGCAAGGCAGAAGCGATAGATCTAAACCAGCCGACCGACCGAAAAGGCTACCTCCAGTTTCAAACAGCAGCTATCCAGTGTCTCCTCTTGGTCCTGGGAAGGAAACAATCACGGTCTTACAGGCAGAAAAGCCTTCCTCTGCGTCCGTTTTCTAACTGAAGATGCCACCGCAATGTTCGTCATGGTCACTGGTAAATCCTGGCTCCTAGGGAGAGGCTCGTGGCTACCTCTTGTCACTTGAACTCCTAAGAGAAAGCCCTGTGCACGTCAGTGTCAGCGAGATCCCAGCCCAAGGGGTTACCAAAACTGAGGTGTTCAGCATTCGGCAACCCAGATTTTGCAAACGATCCCTTAGCCAGGCAGATTCAGAGCGTGGTTAAATCCAGGTGCGGGAGGGAAGGGAATGGTAGCAGGAGAGACTGGGAAGCCGGGCGAGGGGGGTCCGGCTTTGCCTCCTGAAATGCCGCTTGAAGTGTAACTTGGCCTCCGCAGACCTTGTGCAAAGCAAACAAGCAGATGCCATGGAAGAGTTAGGACAATACTCCGGTGAGCGGTTCGGACGTGTGATAGTTACCCTGCAACATCTTCTTTTTCTCCCTTCCGTTTTCCCTTTTCCCTTATTAATTTCCACCTCTGCCTCAAAACTTCTTTTCTATTTTCTCTCTCTCAGAAGATTTGCTCTGGAGTTATGCTTGGAGTAGCTGATCATATCCTCCATGTCAGAGAGGGTCCTTTTTGTTTGTATTTTATGACTGTATTTTTTTTTCAGTTGAACTGCCTCTTCTTGCTAGTGTTGTAATGGTAATAATAATAATAATAATAATAATGGTCAGCTGTTCCCAGATTAGTAAATTATGTATAATTTATTTTATACCCCCTCCTTTTTTAACTTTATTTTATTCTGTTCTAATTTGGCAGTGCAGCAAATGAAGCTGTTAGGCTATTTAAAATGGATACCCCTCCCCACCTTGCCTTTTTATATATATATAAATATATATATACATATGAAAACAAATCGCTTCTTCTTCTGCTCACACCATTCCTCTTTCTTTTATTTTAATTTTGGCCCCAGCCATGTCAACTTCTGATGTTTATTATGATGGAGTGAATTAATGGGAGTGTTGTTTTCAATCTTAATTAACTTATGCTCTCTCATCACTCATTTTAGTTATTTAATTACACTAGTCATCTAGAGCCAATTTTTCTGAAGCACTCTGTTTGGATAAGAAGGAAAAAAAATAGACAATTGTTTTTATATCTTTATTATGTACAATGTGAAAACAGATATTTGCTCCTTTTTTCTTTATCTTTTTCTTTTTCTTTTTTTTTTTTTACTTTTCAATTTGTTCCCTGTCTTTGTGAACAAATAACTTCTGACTCTTGTGGGTTCACCTCACATTTGCTGGATGCTTGATTTCCACCGTGCTATAGAGACTCTCTGGTTTAATTATGTAACTTTGGGCTACCGGGATACTTTGTTTTAGCTCCAGGTAGGTGCCGCAGAGGCAGGTGTCATTGGAGCGAACCGTAGACCCCGGGGCTGGAAAGCCGGCCGTGCCGAAGGCGAAGGAAGGGGGGAAAACATGGCTTTTGGACTCCAGCGGGGGCCGAACCTCCACCCCGGGGAGCCCCGTGGCGGGGGGCAGGTTCGGCCCGCGCGGCGGAGGGGCGCCGCCGGCGCGGGGGGCCGCGGGGCCGAGCTCGCCGCGGCCGCCGCGCCGGGGGCTCGGAGGACCGCGGGTTTCCTTAGGTACGCAAAGCCTGTCGGAGAGACTGCGCGCGAGAGCCTCGCCGTGGGGCCGGCCCGGGCCGAGGGGCAGCTTTAGCAAACTATCCGTATCCGCTTCCTGCGCTTGGACGTTGAAGCTGATGCAGCAACGTTAAAAGAAAAAAAACAAAAAAAAGGAAAAAGTAAAAAAACCCCAGCTCTGGGGTCCCAAACCAGCAGAATACTTACACTAATATTTTGTTGGGTCAAGGTATGAGCGCCCTTATGAGTAGAAGACCAGATTTGAAAATGTGGCCCTGTTTGTCCCTCTTTAATTTCCTTAAAAAAAAACAAAGCAAAACATATATGCATAAAAAAAAAAAAAAAAAAAGAAAAAGAAAAAAAAAGATCTTCTTGTCTTGTTTCTTTTTTTCCCTGGGCTCTGCGCCCTGGAGCATGTAGAAAAACCAGGTTAGACGAGATTAGGATTGTATTAACCTCAGAGCGGATCAGGGCCCTCGTGCCGCCGTGGGGCCTCCTTCCCCTCTCTCCCGGGAGCCGGGCGAGCGAGGACGGTCTCGTGAGAGCCGCGGTGGGCCGGCTTCCTCCAAAACCCGCGGGGCTTCTCCCAGCGGTGCGTCTCGGGCGCTCGCAAGAGAACGATGCCGGCGCTGGGGAGAAGGGGGAAAGAAAGAAAGAGATAGAAAGAAAGAAAAACCGAGGCACTTGCTTCTAAGCTCAATTAAATAACACAGAGTATATCCTTTTTCAATTTATTCATGCCTTATATTAGTAAAATAGGATTTTTAAGTGCATTTAACATCTTTATTTAACCGTTCCGCTATATTAATCAGGCCCCCAGAAAAGAACACTAGCTATTATTATAGCATTTAATTAGTTTTGTAACCAAATCCTCTTATTACGAATGCATATGGAAGAAACTCTTTCTTCGAAGACATTATTTCAAAGATTTGGTTACTGCAGTAGACTCTCTCTTTAATTAAATCATTTTTTAGAAAGTAAATTGTCTTTAACCTTTTTACAGCACATTTTCAGAGCTTTTTAATCCAAAGAGATGAGCTGTTATTGTCCCCGAAGAAGCCTCTGACATCACGTTTGTAACATCAAAAATAATTATACTCCGTGGAAACGTAGACCTTACTTAGCAAGAATTCATCTGCTAGAAAGAATGGCAACTATGTAATATCTTGTACGTCTAAGGGCATGATTTATCAGCTAGGAAGTACTTTTGTCTGCCCACTTCCTGACAGAATCATATCTTCAATTTTGCAAAGAAATGTGTGTAATTCACTAGATGTGGATTCAAGTGTATCCTCAATTCACAGGGCATGGGCTGGATGTTTAGCTTGGTTTATATTTACATTTTTTCAACTTTATCTTAACTTGTCAGTTTCCCAGATTGAAGAACATGTCAAGTTTGTTTTTTCTACTGACTGATTTCTCTACTCCCCAGTGTTTTTGTCACTGGTTTGCTGAAACAGTATTTATATAGCTCCATTGGCTCTAAAGCTCTTACTCCTTCTAACATTTTGGATTTTACAAGTGAAATGATAATAGAAAAGAAATAGAGACAATCAAATGCCTGGAGCTTAAAACAAAGTATGTGCAACCTACCATCTCACTTGAAATTTAATAAAAGAAATAATTATGTAAATATAACATAGAGTTATAGATTTATATTTTGTTCATAACACATAGTGTAATATAAGTTGTATATTTTCATGTTTTGGTTTTATGTTATCATTCATGCCACAATAAATAAAAAAAAACCAGGAGTTGATGTACTCTTTAAAAAAATACAACGTGGGTTGCCACCATCCTGGGTTTTTCGTTTTCGTTTTTCGTTTCTTGTTTTTTTGTTTCTTTTGCATTCCCCCTTTTTCAGTATTATTGCCCTGCAAGGCACCAATAAAACAGCAAATGTGTTCTTTACCTCTCTGTGTTCTGTTTGCCACTTCTTGCAGCAAAGGTTGTGCTCTTCAGTGCCGTTGCCAGGAGAACGGAACAGCTGGGCTCAGGGAGCGAAACAGCGGCTTCAGCTCTCCGGCCTGCTCCAAAGTTCAAGGTTTTCATCAAATCACAGGAAGCAAATTAAAATTTGTCAGTGTTAAACCCGGCGAAAAAATTTGGTCTCTGGCCAGCGTGGTGCAGCACTGTGGTGCTCCGGTTCGGAGCCAGAGTGCTTCAGAAAGGGGGATGTCGGAGCCCAGGGGTTTGGCACATGTTGTCTTCCCAGGTTTGGTTCGTTTTCTGCAGGCGTAGTTCAGGGACCAGAGCAAATTCAGGGAAATATACCCAATCATAAACACCAGTGATGTAAAACGATGGAAAAAAAAAAAAAAAAAAAATAGCTCCGCTCGTAGTTAGTCAGAATGTCCCGACGCGCTGCCCAAACAGTTCACAAAGTTTTGACAGCAGCATATGGCACAAAGTGGGATGAAATGAGTTTGTACCTGGGTTTTGACAGCGAGTTATTCTGAAGGATGCTCACGCTCAAGTGCCACCAGCTTGACGGCTGCCGTTCGGCGCTCCTGAAGGGAAACGGGAATCCTCGGGGAAGCGGGAGGCAGCGCCTCGCTGGTGCCGGCCCCGCAAACCCGACCCGACGTCCCGCTCCGGCAGCCTCCCCGAAAGCCTCCGTGCCGAAGCCCCCGGCGCCTCTGTGCCTCTGCTGGGAGGCTCGGTGCCCGCCGGCGGCTGGGTCTTCGCCGGCAGCGTGGCCGCCAAGCTCGCGGGCCCTGTGATTTTATGGTTTTTTTTTGTTTGTTTTTTGTTTTTTTTTTTTTGGTGTGTGTGTGCGGTGGGGCTGGTACGTAACGGGAGGCAGCGACGTTCCCCAAACCGGGGGGGGAAGATGCCTATGAGAACGGGAGAGAAGCTAAGCTGAAGAAACACCTAAATTGCCCTAGAAGTGCGCAGGACGGCGCTTTGCAAAAACAGGCCTGATGATTTAAATTAAAAAACATAATAATAAGCGTGCATTTAGAGTTCAGCTACTTTAAGTTTTGAACGTGCTTATATGATATCACGGTCTAGGCTTGGGAACGGTAATAAGTCTTTTCCTAGACGAGGTCTATATTTTCTCTTTTTTTATATATATAAAAATTGGTAAAGCATTCCAGCAATTGCCTGTAGCAGGAAGGAAGAAAATGAGGATAATTACGACATTAATCTAGTTGAAAAAGAAAGACTTGTGACAATTATCTCGTTCCCGCCGAGAAGGCGGCGCCCAAATACACGTGCGTAGGAAAGCGCAGAGCCCCCTCGGGGAAGGCGCAGCGCGGGGCCGGCTGGCGCGGACACGGGGGTACGCGCGGAGGAAGGGCCGCTCAGCCCTGGGCCCGCTGAGTAAACCAAAGCCATCACCTGAAATTAAACCGATTTAAAGGAGCCTTAGCGCGGGCGAAGGGGCTGCCGGTCGGAGCCGCGGGCCCTGCGCAGCCTCTTCCCGCCGCTGCCAGGGCCTCGCCGCGCAACTGCAGGAAAATTACCCAGCCCCTCGCTACGGCTGCTGCAATAATACCTACTTCAAAGGGGTGTTAGGAGGCTTAATTCATTAATGCCTGCAAAGCACTCGGAGATCTTTTTGGATTAAAGGCGCTACAGCCGTGCAAAGTATTATTAGCTACAGGAAAAAGCTCTCAGGCAAGCGTGGCATGAAGTGTCTGCGGCTTAAAAAAAAAAAAAAATCAGGAAAGGAAAAAAAAGAGAGAGAGGGAAAAAAGAATTAAAAAAAACCCCAAAGATGAGCAAATTGTGGGTGGTTTGGGTTTCCGTCCGTCAGCGAAGCCGAGGCCGGGACAGAGCTCGAGGCCTGATTTCGCTCGCGCCCCCCCAAGCTCCCGGGCTGGGCACGAGACGGCGCCCGCGTGGGGCTGCTTCCTGTCGAAAGCCCCGACGTGACGGCTCGAAGCCGCGTGCAGCTTCCCTCTAAAGCCAGCCGCGCTTTCTCACCGAATCAAACAACAAGAAGAAAAGAATTACACTGTATTTTGACCGGCTGCATCTGTTTAAATTCAATTTAAGCGCTTGGCACCTGCACGGCAGCTGGTGCGCCCTGCCGGAGGGGGCACCCGAGCCGCGCGAGGGAGAAGCAAGAGCCGGTGAAACTGCGCGCAGGCAGGGCCCAGGGCTGCAATAGATGCATTAATCAAGCCTCTTTTTTAATCAAAAAAAATTTTTTTTTTTTTTTCAATCTTAAACCAAACCAGCTCCAGCCTCTGGTCCATCAGGGGTCTGCAGGTACAAAACAAAGGCAACATTTGCTAACTAAACTAATCTAAATTTTATATTCTTCATCTTTCTGACACCTCCTAAGTGCAACTTACTGACTTAAGTACATCGAACAGCCACCACTACCTTTAAAGAAAAGAATGCAACGTAACTGCTTTATAGCCTAGAGATTATTTATTTATTTATTTATTAAGTATTTGCAACTTTGGTGAGGAAAATCAGCTACCTCTGCTTGGTTTCCAGGTCCCATTCGGAGGGAAGGCAGGGGAAGTATGAGCGATTTTGGTTCTGGGAGATGCTTTGTTCCTCCGCTGAGAGAATACGAAACTGCATGTGGGTGGTGGGCAGAGCCACCGTAACCCGCTTTCTTCCGACTGAATAGGGAAGGTCAATATATTATCGTATCAAGGGAGAAGAAATTACATAGGCGATTCCCCCACAGGCGGTAAAGACAACTCTGACAGCACGATCAAAACAGCGTATAACTTTTCTTTTCTTTTCTTACAGACACACCAGTGTTTAAATGACAGCTGAAAGAGGATGATGGACTAAACACATTATTCTCTGTTCCAGCTACTTTTTTATAATAGAAATATATCTTGAAGACTATATTCAAGTTGATCAAATAATAAGTCAATTTGTCAATAAAACAGGTTAGGCAACCTGTCTGCCGAGATGATATCTGTCAAACAACATATTTTGTTAATACAGTCTGGAAGCAAATGCCTTCATGAAAGACAATAAAAAAAATGCAATGCCACTTTAAAGTTTATTGGAATAGACTGCTGACTTTGATTTCACTCCATAATAAATGGTTAAACTTTTTTTTTCTTTACATTTTAGTAGCTTAGTTAACGCACTGCAATTTGGAAAAGACTGGAAACAGCAGTTAATGGTCGGTTTGGCCCACCAGGCGCTGTCCACTGCTAAAAAAAAAAGGGTATTTTTCACAGGGCCCTGTTTGGAGGGACTAGCCATTGGAGTTTGGTGAGGGCAGCCACATTTCCCTGTAAAAACTACTTTTTTTGTCCCTATCCCATGTTTGTTGTCCCTGTTGTGATGCCCTGATTGTTGCCTGACATCTACATGATGAAGTGATGCCCCTTGCCAGACTGGGAGCCTCCATATAAATAAATAAATATATAAATATATATATATGTATGTGTGTGTGTGTGTGTGTGTGTGTGTATGTACACACACACACACACACACACACACACGTACATATATACAAATATATCTACACATAATCAGGGGCTGAAGTGTGCCAGCCCACAGCTCTGTGCCTCCCCAGCTTGCCGCAGGAAAACCAAGCACGGCCACAGGTGCTGGCGAAGGCAGATCCACAGAATAGGGGCTGGAGAATTTCCCTTTCGATCGCTGGAAACTGAGATTAACCAGTCCCAGCTATTAGTGGAAGCTTTGCCAAGCAAAGTTGGAGCCAGCTGTTTTACCTGGGCTGTTTTCCTCCTGCTCCCTCCCGGTGCTAATGTCACGTAATCCTCAGGAAAGTGGCTGATTTAGAAACGTGTATTCTTCTTTCTTGATTGGGAAGATTTTCTTGATTGGGAAGAAACATGTGAGATGCACTAATAAGTTGGTAATTCAAGCCAGTTTTTTTTTGGACTTTACTTTTTTTTTTTTCTTTTTTAACAGAACCTGGCATACATTTTGTCACTGAATAATCCCATGCAAAAGGCTAAAGAAAACTAAAAAGTTCCTCAAAAGCGTGAACAGGTACTGCAACACTGAGGGCAGCCATGGTAGTGGAAAATTGAACAGACAAAAACAAGCTCAAATGGCGATTGGGATTTAAGGATTTTTTTTCCTGCTCAAGTTTGCCTTTGCAAACTTGGGTTACCGGGAAGAATTAATGAGCTAATTTGGTGGTACTTTCAAGGATGCATCAACACCCTGCGAGGCAGAAAAGCTTGTACTCAGAAAGTCTTTCCAAAAAATGTGGGAACAATATTCGAAAAGGTACAGGCTGATAACAGATCTCCTTGGCAAAGTGTATGAGTCAGTTTTAAGACTGTCCTGAAAAGAGGTGGTTGCAAAAAAATAAATGTCAAACAGTAACAAAAATGTCAAAAATGTATGTCAAAAACGTCACTAATTTTTGTGCTGTAATTTCAACAGTGGTTAAAAAGGTATTCAAGTCGGCGGCGGAAGCCATTCGACTTCCACCTTGCGGTGGAAATCCCCTTTTGCTGAGGCCGACGGCACGCGCAGCGAGAAGCTGCGCTCCCCCGTGAGCTCCTCCAGCCCTCCGCGTTCGCGTGACCGCGTGGCGAGGTCCCGAGCGCGTCCTGCATAGCCAGCAGCCCGCTCCGCGCTGAATAGCTTGGCGTGGTGCCGCACTGTAGCAACCAGTGTTACCCCTAGCAATTGCTCTTTAAAGCAAAAACATGTGCAAAATGTCTTCATTCAGCCTACTAGTATCATGTGTCAATCAGATTCAGGATGCAGAACTGGCCAGCAATAGCCTTAAAAAAAAAAAAGAGACAAAAAAAAAAATTGTCTTTCTTGTTGGAATCACTTTGAATTAACTTGACTCTGTCATGTTACTGGCAAGAATAGTCTCTCTTGAGCATATGATTTCTATTTTTTCTTTCTTCTTTTTTTTTCTGATCTTTGGCTTTGCCTGCAAGTTCCAAGGACCTGGCTTAGGCTTTACAAGACCAGTTTAGCCTGGGGCTTTGGCAAGCAACTTAACATTGTCTGCATTGCACCGAAGTTTATTAACACCTTTCAAAACCACTGCAAGTTTGTAAATCAAGCAGTGGTTCATTCTCCAAAAATAACAAGGGTCTGGTTCTGCTAATATATACAAACACAAATGATGTATATGTACAAAACCTGCATACCTATGACATATAGGCATATATATACATTTACTTGACATTAGGTATTCACTGTCTACCATAATGGTGGCACTGAGACTTACCAAACTAAAACCACAGAAAGGCAGAGTATATCAGACTCTTTTAGGGTCTGTCAGAGCCTCAGATTTTCAATTAAAAAAAAAAAAAAAGTTAACTGACATATGATGCTAACACTAGACAAATTGCAAATATCTACCATACAGCATCAGTCTGATTTCTTCTGATTCCCTGAAGAATGAATTTTCTCCTAAACTCTCATTGTTTTGGCTTTTGTCCTAAGCAACTTTATTACGAGTCATATAGGCGCAAAGGATAATGCCAATTTTGCGACGTTTCTTCCAGAACTAGAGAAAAAAAAATATTGGTTTACAGTAAAGCTCCAATAAAGACACCCAGTTTCAACAGGGCAGAGAGACCTTTAAGCATGATCTGCAGCCCCTACAGGGAAAAGAATGCTGCTATAGCTTGCAATAAATTAATTAATGTCATTTTATTAGCATGCCTTGAGCCTCAGTGATGCTTTCCCAGTCCTCAAGATGAAATGGGTTGTGTGGACAGACTGTGCATCTTAGACCAAGGTACCAGTCTGTACCTCGCAGCGGTGGCTCGCGTGTCGTGGTACCACCCTGTGCCGGGAGTCATCGACTGTGAAGCCCCTAGAGAAACGCGTTCAAGAGTACAGCTGTAGCAGATGCAGAGTTGCACTGCGTACACGTACAACGAGCCGTTGTAAAACAAAACATCACTCTAGCTGCAAACACTACACGCACACCCCAGGTGCGTGGAGCATCCCTCAGCATGATACTGTGAGACTCCTCCTAAATTTGCAGAAGCAAAGCGTCAAATACTGGACTGCCCGTGCAAGTTATACAGCCCTCCGCGAGCAGAGGCGTTACGCTCTGCTCTCCAACTTCATAACCGTCTGTCTGCCACCCGACGTCCGCCTCGGCCTGAATCCTTCCCTTGACCTCAGCCGGCACGAGATCGGCCCTCTGCCCTTTTGCAGCATTTCTGGAGACGGCGTAGCAGGGTGCGGATTATTTGTTTATACTACTTACTTGCTTTACTTTTACTTACTGAAATTTCTGTACCTGGACGCCGCACAGCTCTTCAGTCATTACCAAGAGATGATGTCACTGAAACTTATTTTTATGTCATTCTCCTCGCCCAAGATATACGTGGAGTGCTGTCATGCCATTACGTGCTGTAAATATGTCATCATAATTTGTCTTTACACATCATAAATATTTTATTATATGACATTATTACACCTCCAGATATCTTTTTCCATATGAATAGTAATTACTCAAAGTATTTACTGTAATTATGTCACTTGATGAAATTACAGTAATTACATCGAAAAATGATAGCCCATGACTAATGAATTAAAATAGCATGGAAATTCGCATAAAGATGACATTAAAAATGTTAAGGATCTGAGGCAAACTCACAAAAGCAAGGAAATTCGTAATTAAGAATTTAATCTCCAAATAACATTGCAGGGTGCCACATTTTCAGATTGTATCACAGAAAAAGGGAAGACGTGTAGAGAGGTATGAGCTGAGCAGAAACAAAGTGCGACTGGAAAGGGAGCTGCCACGCAGCGCAGCCTGGCGCTCGGTGTTTGTGAGCGTAGCTGTACACCCAAGAGCTCCGCAGCGGCGGGTTCAACAGCGTTTCATCAGGAGCAAGAGGCCGTGGACCAAAGTCAGAGCTGGGACAAGGAGCTGCCACTCGGGTGGGAGCCTCTGTCTAAGAGCCGTCAGGGAACATAATCTCGTGATAAGTCTTGGGATAAAGTCACTATCCAGGTCAAGATAAAGTCACTAAAGTTCCCAAGCGCTAAATTTTGGAGAGAGACGGCTAGGAAAACAAACAAATTTGTAAGCCGTAAGCCATAAGAGTTTTGTGCAGCTTTTTTTTGTTACAATCTGCAAGCACCCAAATGTTTTCATAAATCTGGTTGCCTTCAGGAAGCCACAAAATGGGCTGTTCTGAAATTTGGGATTTGGGAAATTTGCTTCTTTTACACCTATAGAGGTTTTTGTCAGGCATGAGAGGCAGAAGATCCCTTGTTGCTAGGAAAATGAATGAATAAATCTTTTCTCAAATGGACATTGATGACAATAAGATGATTTATTATTATATTCATTCTTATTTCCATGTTCATTTTCTGCATTAAAAAATAAATATTATGTGGCTACTATAAAAAAAAAAATTAAAAGCGGTGGTGCTTGAGAAGCAAAAAGAGGAACTTCCAATGCCGTTTTTGCTGATGTCTTGTTTAGAAGAACATGATTTACCATGTTACTAGTTACTGCAAACGTCGTAATACATGAGCAGGCTCCACATGGCACCACAGCCTGTTCCCACCACAGCTAAGGGCAGGGACTGTGCTGCTCCTCATCCCTTTGGCTGCCTTTCTGCTACAACTTTACAAGCTGCACTGGTGATGCCAGGGTCTAGGAAGGGACAGCATGGGGAGAAGGTAGCTGAGGGCTGACTTTTCCAAAGTCGCTTCTCCTTCATCCTAATGAGGACATTGGAGACAGCCACAAGCAGACCCCAAACCAAGCATCCACAAGGCCAAAACCTCCACAAGGTCTTTGTAAGCCTAAGAGCCTCCCAGCCCCTGGTGATGACCAGTTTGGTCTCTTGTGAGCCCGTGTCCAACAGAAAGTCAAGCTTGCCCATCTCCTCCTTTCAGAGCAGACTTTCTTGTAGGTCCCGCAAGGTACAGTACATATATACACTTGACTTTATTGAAGTTACCCTCATGCTGCTTTTAAACTGAGGTGCCCAAATTATACCCTACACCAGAACAGGAAACCATACTAAGCTGAAACAGCTTCCAGCCAAACATGCAGTGAAAGCTGAGTTTCTAGCTGAAAAAATATATGGACAGAGAGACAGACAGAAGGACAGACAGACAGTAAGAGAGAAAGAGAAATTCTGTTTCCAGTGAGAATATCCAGCAATAATTTAATATATGGTGCCATTTGAGAAAATGTGCTATTCATATTTATGAAAGGCTTAATAGATGCAGCTGCATCCTTTAACAAATTATTATAAGGCATGGTATGAAATGCATTAGTAAGAAATGCTTAACAGATGATGCTGTGACAAGCTGTTACAACGCGTGTTATAAGACGTCAATATTATTAAATCTATGGGCTTGGTTAGCACATGAATATAAATAATTTTTATGCATGCTACAAATTGCCATGCTTTATTAATAATGAAGTGTTTATAAATGGAACCTTACTGTAAAGCATTATTAAATGCAGCTACTCAGAAGACCTTAGAGTAATACTGTAGTAGCATTATCACGTTGAGAAGCATACTAGAAAGGCTGCTTTATTTTACCATCTGAGCTGACATGGGTTCAAGCACACTGGGCTTTGATTCCTGAAGCCCCGTGTGGCAGGGGCCACCAATATGTGCAGGCTGAAAGATGCTGTTGTCACATTCTTTGTTGCACTGAAATCACTCTGGTCTCACTCACGTGGGATTTACACCAACCCTAGACCCAGCATTGGTGGAGTGACTTTTGACTAACCCTGCTGTAAGTGATGCAGGCTACAGGCCACAATATCTTCTTTTTTTTTTTCTTTTCTTTTTCTTTTTCTTTTTTTTTTTTTTTTTTTAGATGAGAGCTGGCCAAAATGTGTGTCTGTGCACTGCAAAGCAATTTTCTGTTAAAAAAAAAGAAAAAAAGTATGTAAATGTGAAATGGACAATTCCCCAAATCTGAGTCTGCCCTTCCAACAGACACCATCCAAAAGGCTATTAGAAGAATACTATATTTTTTTCAAAGCAAAAAAATCATCGAACTTCAGAAGTTACCATGACTTAAGAACGTGCTCAGGAGTGGATAAATTTGCATGACCCGAGCATTATTTTTATTGTTTTAACCATTTCATGCCTTCATGATTGATGTTGTCAAGGTCTCCAAGGCCCCATTGTGCTGGACCAATATAGTTACAGACAGACAGACAGCTACCACAGAACAGGTCTTGGCCCGCAGAGATTGAAGCTCTGTAATAAAAAGAAGACATGGGAAGTCTAGGACTATCTAGACAAGAAACGATTACCAGGTGCTGATACACAAAGTCTTTCAAATTCTCAGTTCTGGTATTTTTTCAGCATCCAAGCAGCTTTAAAATCTTTCTAATTTTATTTTTCAATTGGGGCTCTCTCATTCTGTTTTCACCCAGCTGTCCATTCTTCTACCTTTTATTGCTAACATTGTTCCTTTATTTTTTTTTTCACAGTTTCCCATTTTCATGGATGATCACCCCCTCCACACTGTAGGTTATTCTCTTTATTAAGTATTCCTTAACAGTGCAGAGGTCACATTACTGAATTGGGACAAATGCACGGTAGGACCTAGCCTTTTTTTCTCTGATCCATCCGACGATCTTACTTTAGCAGCAAGCAGGCACAAGTTTGACCTCAAGCTTGTGTCTCTTTTTGGAGCTGGAAACCTGCATTTATTAGAAACCGTCACCCCTGGGATTGGCAGAGGCAGGCGAAAATTTCTAATTTTTTGGATAAACTTACATGGCATTATCAGAGTGATAATCTGACTTTGCTTTGAGAGGGAGACTCCGTTCTGGTAGAGCAAGACGAGTGGCATGCCTCTGCGGGTGTTTGGGCACCCGCACCCACGCGCGAGTCGGCAGGCACCGCCTGGTTTGCTCTATTCGGTTAAAGCGCTTTCACGTCCTCTGGTACGGCCGTATTCGAGCACTTCAGGATGGGATGATGAAGAGCTTTAGCGCCGTTTTCCAGGAGGATCTGAGACAGCGGGAGAGAGAGGTCAATGGCCGGCTGTGGAAAGGTGCAGGTGTTTGCAGCTGGGCTTTTACGGAGGAGGACACAGAGCTAACCCGACATCGCATGCCTCAGATACAACTGAAAATCTCGGGAGAACAGGGACGTGAACCTGAGTCGCTCGAGTCCTATTGCAAGGACTCGCCCGCGGGACAGTCCTGCTCCTCCTCGGGGCCTTTCCCGTGTAATGCCAGCAGCCAGCGTAATCCTCTCCACAAGCGATGTAGTCCACTTCATTTATCACCTCTGTTATCACCCAGGAATTGAAAAACAAAACAAAGATATTACCTAACTTCTTGAAGCTCATAAATGTTGCACACGGGTTCATTCTAAGTTCTGGGCAAATGTTCAAATAGATTTTTTTTTTTTTAATAGACATATACTGACCAAAGCATAATTCCTGACCATTCCCTTTCATTTTTTTTCCACAAGTGTTTCACGGCACACATAGACTAGTGTCAAACAAGCATGCCAGAGGGCTCAAATTATATTTATCTATTAGCCTTGATGTGATTGCAATCATCTGTATCTTCATGCATTAGTTTCTAGTCTAGTTTACAGTTCCTCCTGCTATAATTCTTTTCATATCATGTTTTCTTTGTTTTCCCATTCATTATTAATTTCTGAGCCAACTTTTTACTTATTCCATGACTCCTGCGCCCGAAACGTTATTATTAACCTTGGATGTGGAACTTTGTCCAAAGTCCTTTCCGAAGCGTAAACAGCTCTGTCATTTCGTTGCAAAACGTGCTGCTGCTTTCCAAACCGCTCCTCACGCTGACCTCCGCGGTCGCTCGTCGTCCCCGACAGCCTCGGCTCCGGGTGGCTTCGGGACCCCCCCCGGGGCACGCCGGGGCCGGGACAGCGAGGTGCTGGCTGATTTCCGGGCGACCCTCCCGCCGCGCGTCGGGCCGGGTCCCGGGAGGCGCGAACCGATGCCGGGCGCCCGCGGAGCGACTCCCCGCCGGCCGCTGCTTGATCGCCTTACGGCTTAACGCGTCTTTGCAGCCGCAATAACCGCAGCAATCCGCGGAACGGCAGAAAACTGCATTAACTGCGGCGGCTGGGCTGGGGGGGGGGACGGGGAGGGAGCGAAAATAGCGCCTGGCGACTGCAGCGCAGCTCCCCGAAGGCGCTCCGACCGCTCAACAAACTTTAATAAGGACGCCTGACGCCCGGCGAGGCCGGCAATATTGTGACAGCCCTATCAAACCCAGCCGAGCTGATAAACCGAGGCGGGCGCACGGTAGCTGCAAAAAAAAAAAAAAAAAAAAAAAAAAAAATCCCGCTTTCCCTGGGAGCACGGGGCAAGGCGACGCCGCTGCGTCTTTACCTTGCTGCGCCTCCTCCCAGCTCTCTTATTTATTTATTTATCTATTTATTTCGATGTCGCGGAAAAACCGCCAAAAGTCAGCCAGAAAGCATGACCGTTCCTGTTTAGCCTTTATTCATATGCTTTATACGTTCCGCGTCTCTATTTTATCCTTTTTCCTATTGAGATGATGTGTGAATGCTATGTACACTTTTTTTTTTCCCCTCAGAGTCATGCAGCGAGTGTTTGTTTGTGCATCTGTATTGTGCTCTACTTTTCCTCATGTTCACAGATTTTTATTAAAATATTTCCATAAAACAGGTTGGTACCAAAAATAAATGAACACATACAAATTAATACATCAAAACAGATGAGTTATATAGAATATTTACAAACAACGGGATGCAATTCAAAGCTTCCTGTAAACACAGCATATGAATAAGCGTATACATACCCCGTGTTTACTTCCATGTATATTAAGAGTTGCTCAGTAGATCCGAGGTAGGCTCAGGCTGGCAGACAAGCCTCTTCTTCCCATCGCTTTCGATATTGTGGCTCAAGCTCTACTGATCAAAAACATCATATTTGAAACGCAGCCTGCACTTCCCCTACCCGCAGAAATAAATCCACCAAGCTTAAAGATGGAGTCTCAGCGTTGGCATAACCAAGCTTGTTCGCACATATTAAAAAAGTGAAACGCGGAGGTTTTTTAAGCGGTCTGGTCAAGGTTACACAGCAAGAGAGGGACTGTGCCGAGACAGGAGTCCGGTCGCCGGACTGTTGGACTTTCAGTTAATCTACTCGTGGTCAAAAACATGTTGGAGGAGGAGGAGGGGGGACGCGGTTGTGCACAGGATGTAGCTGCGGCGCCCCGGGGCTGAGCCCTCCCGCGCGGAGTGGGCTGACGGAGGCCCCGGGCCACCTCTCGAGCATTTCGCGGGCGGCCCTCGGCCGCGCGAGACCCGCTGGGCGCGGGAGGCCGGTGGCCCTGCCCGCTAGCACCTGACGGGAGGGCAGGAAAGGGAAAAGGGGCCCGCGCGCGGCGTCGCCCGGCTTTCCGCGTGCGAGGCGGCGTTGCAGCCGCGCAGCAAGCTCGATTTTCTCGAGCCGCAGAGGCAGGGCTGTGCGGAGCCTGGCGGCGCAGCGCGAGAGATCCCTCCCCGTGCGCCCTCCCACGAACAGGAGGCTTATTAAAAGATACAAAACGCCGCGCTGACTTTTCCTCTGTTTCCAGAGCAGGCTGTTTTGTCAACGTTTTGCCAGATTCTGGGAGTGTGAAATTGGCTGTTCATGTGCAGCCTGCGCAAGTGCTGTAGTTTGAAAGTGAAGGCAATTAATTTTAGTTGTTGACTTAAACTGCTGTTGAGAGGTACTTCATTTCCCGATTCTTCCTCCTATAAATAGATTAAGGGTTACATGAAAGTCAAGTTGTGCTCGTTTGTCCTCCCTCTAGATAGATTTCCCATGACTGCTTATCTATCAGCTTCCCCCCCTTAACACAATTTGTTTCTCAAATTAATTTAGTTCTCTCTCCCTCATTGGTCCACAGCCAAAAAAAATTTGTCTCCCTTTTCCCTTTCTCTCTCTCTTTCTTTTTTTTTTTTTTTTTTTTTAATGAAAAAAAGAAACAAACCAAAACACTTCAGAATTAATATTTTCTGGAAGGGAGGTGGAGCCGTGTGTGTGTCCTGAGCTTGTGTGGTTGGAGCAGCTACAGGAAAGGTACCTGCTGGAGGGCGAAGCGCTTGCGTTAATGGTCGCGGGGGCTCCGCAGGCGCCGGCTCGCGTCGACACGAAGGCAAGTCGCATGCGCCCTCAGAGCTGCAGCATAAATCCCCCTGCTTAGTAATTGGCTATTAATTGGTGGATCTTCTCGTTATTGCTTACCTGTGTATTGGCTGCAACCTATCCTGCCGTTTTCAGGTACAGCCCGTGAAGACGGCTGCGATAGCTATAAAAATAAAGGGCAGTTTTGTTCCTTACCAAAGTTTATTTAAAAGAAGGAAGGTTACCAACGTGGAGGATGTTTAAAGCCTCAGGCTTGGAGACGCCCTGCACACTAAAGAAACCAAAGTTGTTCCCCATCTGATGTTCAATGTTAAATTACTTGGAGGTTGGGAACGGATGGCGTCGCGGGATCGCTAACCATCTCCCTAAAGCTCTTAACACAAATTAGCTCTCTGTAACGATGTAGCTAGCGGTCTGTGCTGAGAGCTGAGGCTGGCAAAGTCATGGACATCAGCCGACGACGTTCTTCAGGGTGAGCACACACACATTCACCTTTAAAAAAAACCCTCCTTGTTCGCCAGAACAACTTCAGCGCATGGGACCATAGAGCCACCTTAAAGTGCCTGGAGATGTTCAGGCTCCATCCTGCTGTTTAATGCAAACTGATCTGAGCATGTGCCCATGAGCTAGCTCGTGTCTCCACTCCAAAACAGCTCTAGTTACAGGATGCAGGCCGTGAAGCATGCACAGCAAATAGCTAGTATGAAGGTCTGAAGTCCAGTCATTTTTTTCTGATGCAGATAACAACAACTGGATAAATACAAATCACTGTTTCAAGGGCAGCGTTTGTATTTTTCATGGAATGCATACTTAAAGAAAAATAATTCCATGGCCTCCAGATTCTGTAATTTTCTTACTGCAGTTCATTTGATCAGTGATCTGGAGCTGCAAAATTAATTTACTCTTTACCATATAATATAGAGCTGAACAAAATTAGAAAAGGTCTGTGTTTTATCACTGGAGATGCCAAATCATTAACTGGAAACACCGCACTACAGAATTCTTGCCAGAAGGGGAGGAGAAAAAAGAAATACTTTAAAAAATAATAGCGGATATTTGGAATTATTTAAAAATTCTTATTCTTTTGATAGTGGTTTTCTGAGGGATCTGGGCTCACTCAACATGCCTAAAATGTCTCGATACCCCAAAACATGGTCATGGTTTTTAATGTACGTAAGAATGGTGTCATACAGTTTAGAGCTATCATATAGATAGGTTTCCAGGTCATGGTGCTTATTTTTGAGTTAGAATATTTGTAAAGCTAGAAGTTGGGAGGTTCATAGGCTTACCCACTGGCCTGGCCAGAGTAGTTATCCCCGCCACAGTGGTGGCTCTTCAGAAGGCCCAGGTGAGTAAACTGTCTCTGCTGCACCGTTGCAGGAAGCTGGGCACTGCGAAGAAGCATCGTCCTTGGTGCTCCTGCCATACGGTTTAGTAAATGTGACTCACCACCAGCACCTTGGGGTTAGTGGCCTGTGCAGATCATCTCTGTGGCTCAGGAGCAGTAAGCTGGACCATTCCCAGAAATACTGGGCTCACAGCATCATATTTTCATTCCAGAGACTCCCAGGAGAAGCACAGCTGTCTCCTTCCATTCTCGGCTTCCTACTGCCTGCACCCAGGGCCAGGAAGCCCCCTCATCTCCCAAGCGCAATGAAGTCCTGATGTGGGCACTTTGCATGATAGAAATCAGAATTAAGAAAGTACTGGAGTCTGACTGCTAACTGAAATAAAATGCAAATGCTGATTAAATACTCTGTAAGATAATATATAGGAGCTGTAAAAGGTGGCGTGATTCTGTGCCATTCCTTTTCCTGGAGGATCTGCGTAGCACAATAGGAGAGTATTAAGCGGCTCAAAAGTTAATCAATGAAATACACATCTAGATATATTTTGGTAATCTTCTGTTCCAAGTGTAAGATTAAGAATTTGGCAGGAAGATCCCCCAGTAAAACTATCTGTGAACTAAACTGTTGTCATTGCAACAAAGTATTACCATTAGAACAACAGGGTAAAGCTAATGCTCATTTTAAGTACTGAGATACATCAAATACGTCGGGCAATTGCTACACAGCCAACGATCCGGGTCAAAGTGAGGATCCAAGTGGTCACAGAGTGTCACCACTGCTCTGCAGAGAAATAATGTGGGAAGAGATATTTTTTTCTTCAATAAAGAGTCTTCAAGATAACAAACAAACAAAACTACAATTTAGCTGTCATGTTGCCTCATTTTTCATCTCACCCGATGCTCCAGTAACTGTTGCTAGTGATTCCATGCATGAATTGCGTACTGGGGCACATGAAATTATTAAAGTAATAGGTCAGTGTTCATCATTGCCACTATAGGTTTTCAGGAGTTCTCAAACTCTATTCACCAAAAGTATGTATTGAAATTGGACTTGCTCTGAATTTCGGAAAATCCTGGAAGTGCTCAACTATTGCTTGCTCAAACCCCACAATATAGAAATGATGTTTGCATTAAAATTGAGGAGGAGTTACAAAATAGATTCTAGTCACCTCCATACTCGTAGGGGTTTTGGCTTGCTAGGTTGTCCTCTTCCCATTTAGGTACGTAGTGTGAGTTGGATATTGATCTAGTCTGAGATAACAATCATTATATCGATGTATCTGATATTAAGAAACAACACTTCTTCCAAGTTTTACTTCAGCAAATGAGAAAATACCATGGTATTGATCCTTCTCTATCCTTGTTATTATTATTATTACATTAATACATTGCAATTCCTTCTGGGCACTTAAGAATATCTTTCTCTGGCCCCTCACTAACTTCCTTACTTTGCAAATAATCATGCCCTGGCACCCAAATTTCACCTCTTCTTACTGGCCCATTTCTATTTCTCCAGCCTTTCACTTCCTAACAGTGATGATACAAGGTTACCACGTTCCTTTTAAGCTTAGTCTGAACTCATTTCTTGCCCTAGGTTCAATCTGTCCTGGCTGAGCTTCAATGCAGAGATACTTGTTGCGGTGTTAAAGTTTTATCTGATAAGTTGAAGACTACGGCTAATGACTGCTTGAGATAATTTTATACCTGGCCCCAGCTCTTTATTCCTTTAATTTGCTTCTTTCTGGCTGCAGCACCATTACTGCAGCTACAGCTTACAGTCAAATTTTTGACAGCTATATCTGCTGAGAAATTTTCAAGTTGAACCCATATTGTCTGCTCTCCTTTTCTTCAAAGGAAGAAGAAATCCTCTTAATGGATGTTAGGGAATCATTATAAACTCTCAGTATCTCTCCATTATTGCCCCATGTCTGAGGATAGGCTGTATACAACCGCAGGATTTTTTCTACGCTCCAAGCACAGCAGCTCACAGAAATATATCCTACCTCAATTTAAAGTAGCTCTTTCGAGGAATAATAGCACTGCAGTTGCAAAGGCACCGGGTCCCACATGGGCTAGATGTCTACGTATTTATCCAGCCCTTCTTGGGAGGTCTGTAGACTGTGCCAAGCACTTGGCTTCCAGCAGTTGTGCTGCTACCACAGCACACACATATATATATATATGTATATATATATGTATATATATGTATATATATGTATATACACACACACACACGCACACATATATGACATATATGCCTCTAATATATATGTGCATGTGTTTGCACATACTATGTGTGATCATCTATCTATCTATAGGCCAACAAGGCAGGACCACAAGTATTTCTCTCACATGGCATCCTGGATCCCAGTTATTGTAAAGCTGTAATAAACAAAGCAAATAAACCTATTAAACATTTCTTTCATGCTTTGGGGTCTTCTAAGGTTTTTATGGCTTTAGTATGCCTGCCACATCAGCCAAGTTGAGAATTGTTCTTCCTGTGTGCTGCACAGCAAATGCTGTAGTGATGTATAGCATTATTAATATAGTATAATGTAATACCCATTAGCACAGTACAAAGTAATATTATGTGATTTTATTAGCTCACATTAGTAAACACAGATTGCACTAAAAGCTGTTTCAGTTTTATTTTTTTAAATGTTTAGATAGGAAAGAATAGCCCAAACTACAGAAGTCGATGATTTTGTGACACTACAAAAATTAGCTGCCTGCAGATCAGCTTAATTTAAAGGCTTTCTGTCTTCTTTGAAAAGGTTAATAAAACTGTGGCTAAAGAAGACCCCGTGAACCTACTTATTATGATTTCAAAAGCTTTTTGACAAGTCCTCATACGATGAGAGTATGAAATAAAATAATTACGAATGAGATGATAGACAAAGCTCATAAAGAAATTAAAACCTGCTTTAAAGTCTGACAGTTTCACTTTGTTTTAATCATTTTCTTCCACTGTCACATGTGATTGCATTAAAAAAAAAGAGAAGTGACTACTGTACAATGCTTCTGCATTTTCCTACTAATGTATCATAGTGTTGATTTTAAAACCTTTTAGCCCATGTTGGAAAAAAAATGAACCATTTTACTAATACTCATTTTTTTTAGAAAAAGCTCTTAAGTGTAATTTAGAGTATTCTTTTAAACCTTGTGTCATGCAAGACACAAATACCAGGCTGTACCCTTAATTACTGTAAGATGACTGTGTTCATAAGTTCAACAAAACAAAGGCATTTAACACTGGCTTAGAGTCTGGGCCACTATATTAATACTGCCACGTACATATGCTGAGATATCTAAAGACACAGAGAAAAATACATATTCCAAATAAAAGATGTTATGTGTTTGTTGTCAATATGCTGAATGAACATTTGCCTTCTAGACTGCATGTATTTCAATAGATAATCATCTTTTCCAAGCATTTTCATTTTGCCATCAGTATTGTACATGACAAATTTTCATTTTGCTACAATGATCCCAGTGCCTCAGATTGTGTTGTATTTGATGGGAGAAAACTGTCTCCAGCATAATGAAGACAATTTCAGCTCAGCAAACGATGGGCAGGTACAGTTTTTACACAGCACAGTAATTTATTTATTTACTAATGCTGCTCTTAAAGGTAGGCAAAACTCCATTTCCTTGTATTTACTGTGTACTTCTTCACTAATTTATTCAGAAACTATAAAAAGGTTTACATACATGCACACACAAAAATCCTCTCCACACAATCCTACTTTCAATAGAGAGACAATGGCCTTGGTATAGAAATCACCTTGACTAAGACATAATGGTTTCTATACTTTGGAAGAGCTTTCTTGTTTAGAGAAAAATAAAAATAAAAAACAGCTTTCTGTTTACTGGAAGGAATGAATGGATTATAAAACCCCAGAAGACATTTAAAAAAAAAAAATTACTTGAGATTTTTTTTTAATCTGTGGATGCAGACAGCTCCCAACAACGATAATAGTTCCTATGTTTTATAAAATAACAAGAATAGGGCAAACTAACGGTGTTGCATTGCATCAACTAATTTCATATTGTCCATATTGCTTCTTTTACACTAGGTATAACAAGCTATTCCAGTGATATCAGAAAAAATCAAGATGCTACAGTATTAATCTTATTCCCTTTCTTATACTAAGCTTTTTGCACATCTATTGCAGAATGAGAGTAGGTCTACATTACATACCTTTGCGTGGATAGCTATGTCTAGATAGGTGTGAGATGAGACATCATCCAACAGGCATACCTGCCAGCAGGGACTTTTAGTTCGTAATTAGTATAATTATGTCTGTGCTGACATTTTTTTTGTTTTGTTTGCGAAATGTGTGTAATGAAAGCTGAAATTTGTTAACCAAGAAAAAAAGCACACTTCTCTTGGCATAAATTCCATCCAAGCTAGCAGAGTTTTGATGGTCAATCTAACTACACTGTTCAAGTGGTCCCAGGTTAGTAAAGTATTCCATTTCAAGCACATGAAAGTGTCTGTGTTTAAAAGTGGAGCTACGAATAATCAGTATGGATCTAGCTGGCTAAAGAGGAGCCTCTTGCTACAAGCGGTCTGCACTGTACAGCAATAGCTTTTGCACAGCTGTTGTATTGGTAGAGGAAGGAATGGAGCTGAAGCCACAATCCCAAACTGTGCAGAGATCCACCTGCCTGAACCCTTCTTCCTGCAGGGCAGCACACTCAAATCAGTGGGACTTTCTACTTGCAGATCTCTTTGCAAAATGGTATTCATGCATTCAGCTACTAATTTTCTTTTATTGATCCCAGGGCATTAGAGCACTGTTATGACAAATGCCCTGATCTGGAACTGGGCTTCGGTGATTGAGGCCGTTGCAGCAATGAGCAGCTGAAGAAATAACTCAACAGGTGCTTCGGAGGTAGGTGAGACTGCACGACACACCTTGACATTCCTGCGCTAGCCAAAAATTAAGAGTCGTACAAATACCCAAAAAAGCACCATTTTGTGATCCTTGAACGCCAGAGATAAGGCAACTTGTGTTATTAAGACCCTTTGGAACCTGAATACAGTTTTTAATAATTGGCTCAAAATCTCAGAGGATGTAACGCAGTGAAATGCCAGACAATGTCACTGCAAGTCTATAGAGGGAAATATGGGCAAAACAATGTCAGTGGATGTCTGTGCAGACAATGTTATGATTTGAGGAAAGGCAAAATGCTGTCAATGGAAGTCTATATGCTGCAGATAGCATTACTACAGTATGCGAATAAAGGCAAAATGATGTCAGGGCAATACACAATATGCTCAAGACAGAATATATTTAGACTGAATAGAAAATCTGTCATGTAAAATAGTTGCATTGATTCTCATCTTCCACAGTGATATGCTGTCATTTGTTACACTGACTGTCTTTTTTGTTTAGATTTACCCAATATTCTAATCTTTTTCTTCCGCCACATTAACACTTCCTTTACTTGCCAGATGTGAACCCCCTACCTTTGACTTTATTGCCTTTGGATTACTTTATTTAAAAGAAATGCAAACTTGGATCAAAATCCTAATTATAAAAACACCAACTATCATCTCACTGGAATCAGTGGGACCAAGATTAGGATGTCTATCTCACTGAATTTCACAGACGGAAATAAAATAAATTACCTGCACAATGCATTCATATACGCATACACAGATATGTGTCCAGGCAAAATCCTCGTCATCTCTGGTTTAGATAAACAATATTTCTGAGCTGCAAGCAGATTACTATTCTTTTCATAATTGTATAGCATTTCCGCCTAGAAATGTGATGCTGGGCTCATATGATTTATGCTCATTTAAATTGAAATCCTCATGTCTAAATTAATTTAATTTGTATACATTTCTTTATTTTTCTTAAGTCTAAGTTGATTAGACTCTGGGTTCAAGGTAATTTCTAGTTTTCTTTACAGTCCTAATTTCAATCAAATCTTCGTGTCCTAAACTGTTGGGTAATTTTTGTTAGAGCTATCGTGTTTTAGCAGCTAAGGGAAATGAAGTGTTTCCTGTGTATTTTGGGCCCATTCTGCCCTCTTCACTAAATCAAAACTCACTTCAACTTCCAGTAGCCCCAGTACCGTAAAGCTTAAATTTCCTCCCAAACCCTACTTTGCAAAGTAAAATATCTGTGCTTATTGATGAAAAGCTCTAAAATATAACATGTAATTATCTAAATTACAATCAATCAAGGAAAGCACTGGAGCTCTCTGCCTTCTTCAGTTTTGCTGTAGCTAACATTATAGGTTTTAGTGTTCTCTTCTCAAGAGTGTTTTAACTCTGGACACAGGCAAGTCTATCTTCATTAGCAAGTAATTCGCCATAATTGAAGCAAATCGGCAGAATGAAGCAGCTGATGCTGAGGTCCATGCAGTTATGCTACACGTGGCAGGTGTTTTTACTTGGGGTGAGCTTTAGTCTGATCCCTTTGACCAAATTACCCCCCCCCCCATGCTTGTAGTTTGCAACCATTCAACAGCCTGGGCATTGGTTTGGATCGTGGTGTCCTTTCAGAAGTCAAAATACATTTAGCATAGGCTAAAGAGCATCTGGATGAGCTTCCTCCCTGGAGAAGGTGGGGGCAACGGGGATTTACTTCAAACCATGCTGCTGCTCTGACGCAAAACACTGACAGAGCTGCAGCCTCTGTTTCGAATATTTCAGCTTCTGAAAAGTTGGTTTCATGCTGACGTGAAACTAAACTGTAAAATTGAAATTGCGAAGAAAAAGAGTCATAAAGTTCAGGCTGCCTCACCTGGAGGGCTCAGTCTGGAGTTGAAGACTTTGGAGCTCATAGGATCCTAATGCAGGGATGGCTGGCATCATAGGGGCAACGCCAGAGGCAGCAGAGGACTGATCCTCGAGGAGATGACAACTGCTCCTGCTCCTCCTGCCTGAAACCCTGGAGAAGAAGCTGAGTTTTGAGCACTTGGCTGCACTGGTCTATTGAGGCATTAGGGTGCAAAACAGATAGCATCTGAGATGACTTGCAGAAGTGATTGTTATGATTATGGAAATTGGGGGTTGTAAGAATTTTGGCTCCCTAGAAGTCATTCAAGTGAGCTGCTAAGTGGCGGGCAGACACCCACCTACTGAGAAAGAGGGCCAATTTTAGACAGAGCCTTGACCATATTCCATCCCAGCATCACAGAAAGCACATCTTTCCTGCAGAACATTTTTGCTTTGATTAATCAGCGTTCCTTGAAAAGGATAATTCTGTAGGCAGAAGTTATATAGAATGTCTTAACTCAAATTTTTCTTGCTCTTGCTGCTTTTCATTTCAACCTTTACATTACGTTAGCATAGTGTTCCCATGCTTAATTTGCCTCTCATCTGGATAATGATAATGAGCTGTTATTGACTAGCATTTCCAGTTCAGTGCAGTGAACATTGGGTAGTATTCATAAAATGTTCCTCTTATGCCAGCTGAAATTGGTAGTGGTTCTGAGGCAAAAGGCCAGATTCATCAAAAGGATAATGGGCAGATATATTTTTTGTTTGTTTTTTTTGAATTTTAATGACTGAATTGCATTCCTATCCTTTGTTTATCTATTTCTGAACTCTATCAGATAGCTTAAGGAATAACTACCCAATTTCTGTATTTATAGGAAACTGGCACAAATTGAGAAAAGAAAACAATTCCATGTTTATGAAGCATGAATTATCACAATAAATGTCAATATATAAAGCATTAATACACAGGAATTCTACAGGAAGGCACATATATATTAAATATGAGCTCCTTTTGTACAGAGCCTCAAGCTTGGCTATTTTGCACAGCAGTGGTTCATACCGGGGTGGTCCTTGGGATGCGATAAGACCTGGCTGTACCCGCTGCTGCTTTGTCCCCCTATCCAGCGAGTGCTGGGGAGGGGGCAGGTGAAGGCCCATGCTCTCTTCTCCAAACCTTGCTGGTAGAGGCAAGGAACGAAGCCTGCACTGCCCTGATAGTGGGGCAGGGAGGCCTTGGGGCCCTGCAGACCTTGCTAGGGCAGAAGAAGTAGGTGCAGGGAAAAGGGAGTCGATGCCACTTCAGGGTCTGTCTGCACTGCTGCTCTGGGAGAATCTGGAAAGTGGGCTTGGGGGAGACAGGACAGTGATGTGTCTGAGTGGGCTTGGAAGGGAAGGTTGATTGAAATACGTTGTGCACACTTTTTTTATTTTAGGTAGATGTATGGTTAACATGGGCCGCGGATGCCAGACTATTACAAAAAATAAATAAAAAAGATCTCATTTGAGAAATCTGAGAACTTCATTGGCAACATGCGCTTCTTCTGCCAGTGCCCACTTATACCATATGTTTAAATTAAGTATGGAATCTCCTCTCCTAATGAGAGCTTTAGAAACACAACAAAACCTGATTTTTCGCCCACTAAAACTGATTGGGAAACACACCCCAGAACATGCTGGATAAGGCAGCAACAGGAAGGTGTCTGTTCAGGTGCAGTGCCAAGAGTGGGGAGACTCCTGCCTAACCATAGTCACACACAGGGAACAGCCTGTTCTCCAAACGCTGCAGAGAGGCACAAATGTCCCATTCTAACAAAAAAGAGGACACCCAGAAAATCTGTATAGATTGCTTTCCTACCAACATGCCAACAAGAAAATACAAGGAACAAACCCTGAACCTTGTATGAGCTGCAGCGGGAGGTTGTATCTGGGTACTGGTAGACCCAAAGGTGCTGCAGATCTGGGGACCCATACGCTGAAAAGTGTTGCCTGGCAAGTAGGATGTGCTGCTTCGGCCAGCGTGCAGTTGGGGTGGACCTGCTGGGTGGGCCTGTCATCATTCCTGGCTGCATTTCAGTGTATGCCTAGTGAAACTTGGCCAAAACATAGACACTGGTGTATATTTGAGGAATGCGGCTTGGAAGATGGTGGTGAAACCATGCAGCAGTACAGATGCAAAATAACAAATGTGAGGGGCTGCTTCGGTCACTGACAGGACTTAAGGAAAAGGCAGAAGCTCACAGGTGGATGGGGCTTTAGAGAGGCTTGTGCAAAAAGGACCGCACATCTATAGCCCATAGTCAAGACCTATTTATGGCACAATGTCCTCTTCAGCAGCACAGAATCTCCTACCACTGTTTTGTGGTGTCTTTTCTCATTCTCTGGCTGATAATATTGGCTCTGTTAAGGAAAAGAACAATTTTACAGCATTTGCTTTTTATCCCTGAAGCGTGGCAGTCCAATCAACTGTGTCACGGGCATGTAAGCAATATCTTCACAGATGAGGAGGAAGGGCACTCATGTTTAAGGTGCTTTCTGAGTTCAGTGGATGGCTCCCACAGAAACTTCACATCACTTAATCTCTTGTTGTTGTAAGGTCAACCTGACTGCTTGTAGAGCTGAGTTTTAAGCTGCTCTTTTGACACTATGCAATAGTGTGGTGGCTCAGGACTGGGGCTTTTGCACAGTCAAACACAAGTACTAGAGGCTGGGTTGTCCAGCAACTTAGAACTTGAGTCATTCACACTTTGCCTTGATTCGTTAAAGTCAAAATCCTCTCTGCAGAGCTGATGTGAGACAATTTCTATCGCTTCATGGAAATGTGGCTTCTCCAGATCCTTCCATGTTCCAAATAAGGATACAGAAATTATGCCTGGCTCAGGGAAATCTCCCAAAGCATGTCTGGCCTGATAAAAGCCCAGCAGTTTTAGCTCACAGCACAAATGTGGCTTCTACTGTCTTGAAATCTGTTGAAACGAAGAATGTGTCAAGCAGAAAAAATGTTCCACCCCTTAGGTAAAGTAACTGATGTGCATAAACCACCTCAGAAGAAGAGACAGGAGCTGTGTCACTTTCTTTTCTCTTCCCCGATGCACATTCACTGTGCCACAAAACACTACAGCCTCCACTGCTCTCTTTGAGATGCTAGCTTTCTGGTGACGATAAACATGATGTGACAGGCAGAAGGGTCCAGAAGAAGAGTTACGCGAACTTTGGCCTGTGTGTGTTGTGGAACATTTTTTTTTTTTTTTTTTTGAAAACATCTGAGATAAGCCAGTGTGAAACCATCTTTTGGAATAACTGTTATGATCTTGGGTCCTCTGGTGCAAACAGATGTTTGTCCCAGCTGGAATTAGGGTCCTGCCCTTCTGAGTCTACTTTTGGGGAGAAAGAGCACAGGAACAAAATCCATGCTTGCCAACAGTGCCAGTTTAACCTGATCTAAGAACAGACACTGGCTGTGATGTGCAATCATGCAGCAGCCAGAGCCGCCTCTGGAAGTCAGAGAATTTGGTGGTGATGGTGCTATGCCACTCTGCAAAAGCCATTTTACTTGCCTGTAACTCAGTCTTTTCACCTGGACAACATGGTTAATAAAATTTTTTACTTCACATGTCCTGCCTAGAGGAATAATCAGCGCCAGTTCGACGAGTTCAGTACAGTTGATCAGAAATTTTCAATAACTCCAAAATACTACAGATGTTGGTGGGAAAACTAGATGAAAAGAATAACCAGGAGTCTTCTGGAGATAACTCTTCAAAGCTATATCCATCAAGCCACGCTGAAGTTGCAGACATATGGCAATTCAGAGCAAGGGTGGGTGAACATGTTTAACCTAATTTGAAACTCAGTGGAAGTCTATGGAGTCTAAGGTATTGCGCAGCCAACACTGAGCTGTTATTCTGCTTAGGAGAGTTTCAGGAAAGCAAGCGTAAGAGATGAGAAAAAATGCAAGTCAAGATAAGATCTTATTAAATACAGCAGGAATAATTTCCTTAAAAAGACCCACCCCTCTCAAAATGTCTAGCATTTATGAGGATTTTTTTTTCCAGAGCACAGAGAAAGTACAGCCTTGAGCTAATTTGATGACGAAGTTTCAGGGGATTTTTTTTTTTAAAAAATGTGTTGATAATTAATCCTCAAAAAGAAATACAGGGAAAATATTTATGAAGTAGATTCAAAGTTTTGTAAAACTTCTGCCTTCATGAGGCTTACCTTTTCTTAATTCAGAGTAAGCTCTTGTGCCTTCTTATATACAGAAATGTGAATGTGATGGGTATATCAGTCCATGCATCTTCCTAAAATGAGGAGCTGACTTTGGTGGAGTGAGAGTCTGACCCATATAGAGGCTTTCTGTGCTACTTTTCCAAAAAGAAAAGAAGTTACTTCAAGACAAAATGCTTTGACTGTGTTTTTAGAAGAATAAATCCCTTAATAAAGGTCTGAAAAATAATTGTGGGAAATAGTTTAGTTGTTTGGTTAATTATCCTTCTTGCTCTCAGCTTTTAACATGATGATGTTGGTTTCACTTCTAGGGAAGTGCTAACTGGATACGACCAATAAATTATGTTATAAAGAGAACAACTTCAGAAATAAAACCTTCCAAGCTATTTTAACCTCTGTTATGTACACACAGTAGTTTTGGCAACTAACTGGTATCTACTGAGATACAGCTATTGCTCTGACCAAACATTACTAGCTGTTGTTTTCTTTTACTGTATATGCAGCTCAATCAGGGCCTCAGGGAAAACTTTGAAAAACTTTCTAGTTGGAAAACTCTGCCTTGGTGCCAAGTTTCTTCCCTATTTCTTTCCCCAAGTTATTGACATGAGCACTTTTGCAAAATGTAATGTAAGTAAATGGCAAAAAGTGATAAATCATTTATGCAATAAGGATCCATCCTGCTGCCCTTGCAGTGCCATTTATTTGCCCCCTTTTCCATTGCGAGAGCTTTTTTTTTTTTTTTTTTTCTCTTCTCAGATGCGAATCAGACTTTCATTTCACTCTTCATGACATCCTGCTACCTTCCCTCCTAATCTTGTGTGAATATGCTAGTGTTAGCTGGTGGTTGTGATTATCCGCAGTTTGTCTTAAATAAAGTCCAGATCTTGAAGATAATTATTCTTATGCCTATATTACAGGTGTAAGCTGCCCCACGTAGTGAAACCTTCATTCAGGAGTGCAACACTTTACCTGATTTATGTTTTAGATTGGAAGCATTTCTGAGAGGCTTGTCTGGAATTAGAGATGAGGTCCTGATCTAATTTGCTGTGGAGAGTTCACAGTTCAATATACATTTTTGTAATTGAAAAGAAAGTTAGAAGTTTTGGAGTACAACATGCAAAACTTAGATATGAAGTCTCTGCAGTTTTAATTCAGACCTCTTTCAAGTGTATGCTTTGATATAGCCTTCATGTATATATGATCACATTCCAATTTTTCAAAAATCCCTGGTTCACACATTGAAAAGTAGGTATTGAATATTTTCCATGGAGCTATTCAGCTAAATACCTCTTAAAATCTTCCTTCTCTTGGCAGGGATAGAGGCAGAATCCTGCTCTCCAAGAAGCGTTCAACTACACAAAATACAAGCATTTTTTTTTTTCACTTTCTGAATTCCCATGCCTATTCCTCATGAGTAGCTGCTTTTCCGAGTTTGCAGACAAATAAGCCCTTCTTCAGTGCAGATTGCACAGGCCCATCTCATGCAGAGCCTGGTCCAGGGTGGAAAAGACCTGTATGTAATGAGGTAACTAAATGCAATACACTAAAGCTTATGCACAAATTGAGGGTCTAACTAAGGCTACAGAAGCAAATTTAATTCTAGAATTTCCTAACTTTTTCCCCTCCAGTCCCTACTGCGTTGGAGAATTTAGTTCCCAAACTCCTACAAGTCTCCACTAAGCACACATTTAAATGATTTTTTTTTTTTTTTCCCGGGGAAGGAGTACACTTCTCTGACACTTTTCCAAGGCTGCAGATAGGGCAAATCCCAGCACAGAGTCAGGGCTTCACTGTCTCCCTCCACCAAACATGGAGTTGCTAGTGCTTTTCAACAAAGTGCTGTAAGAATTCTTTTGAATGGCCAAAACATGGCATTTTTCCTTAATTGCATTTTCAGAACTGTCTAAACCATTCTAGCTGAAACTTTCCAGAAAAATTTTGCTTGAGACACCTGGCATGGAAAAATTCAGCCCAAGTAATTTGAAGCTGCAAAATTATAAGCAACTAAAAACAAAATCTTGTAATAGGAAATGTCAGGCAATTTTAGTCAGTGATGATACTACCAGCTCTGTCTGTAACAATGCAAAAAATAGAGAGACACAAGAATTAAAAAAAGACAGATAGGATTATAAATGATAAAAGGAGAAAGCTTACTTACTGGAAGAGTTTAAAGAGTTTTTGGAAGTGAATAAAAGGACATTTGACAGATGAGGTCATGGAGACTGTTTAACGTGTTATGAAGCAGCATGACTGAAGGCATAAAAGTGAGAGTGAGTAAAGGAGGGAAAAGAGCAAAGTAATACTATTGGAGAGTATTCTGAGCAGGCAGATGGAAGAAGAAATGTTCTAGAGTAAGAAAAAGTATCCAAGTTCCATTGTTACGGTGATTATGTTAATAAAATACATAGACTATCACCTGGCTGTGCTTGGGATGCTCAGGTACTTTGGTGACAGATAGATGGATGATAGAATGCCTCATTAAGAGATACCCTCTTTTAAGGTAAGCACTCCTAAAATATGAGGGGGTAGGGAAGAGGATAGCCTAAACCCACTTCTTCTCACAAGTCAGAGCTGTAGCTCTTTTCCAAATAATTTTTTCCCAAGGTCCTTATTCCTACTAGTTCTGCTGACTTCAGTGGAATTCAGCAAGAAGCAGAAAACATCTCAAAGGCAGAATCCAACTTCAAGTCAATTTTTTTAGATCAGAGTGCCCAATACTGAATTCATTGACTGCTGTGGGGATTTTGAGGATGCATACACAGAGCCAGCACCAGCTATAATGCTGATTCTTTCTTCATGCGACAGGATCCAAGCCTTCCACTCTTGAGAAGTGGTCTTTAATCATCTAAGAAGTCCTGTTGACCGAGGTCAGTCACGTTTAGCCTTGTGACGAAAGGTCTCAAGAACTAGCCTTTATTCTCCTTTGTTTTGCAAGTGTATGAGTGTTAGTAATAATGGTAGTCAATCTCCTAGTAGTTTTAGGAGGGCAAAGCCAGTTCTTAGCCCTCCTACCTGCACCCTGTCTCAGTGCGCAGGTGCTTAGAACTACGTATCACTTCTGAAAAGCATTTTTCTCCATTTACATGCTGGAATCATATTTACTTGGGAACTGCTTGGAAGTCTGTCATTATGGTGTCTGTGACAGCTTGACAAGGCCCGTTGCCATGGAAAAGCTTTGTGATGTTGTATAAATACATTCCTAGGTCAGAAGTTCTGTGTATTTTTTGGACATGGATGCTGAAGGGAAAAGAGTGACTAAACATTAAAAAAGCAGAATAACAAAAATAACAATAACTAACAGTTGATAATATATTTCTGCCCAGTAATCAAACAAACTATGTCTCCAAGCACTTCATTTATATCGGAACAATCCTTTTGCGATGAAAGTTCATTTATTTCAGAGGTTCACCCCCATCCTTAAAATATTCTTATTACCAGTCATTTTGCAATATTAATGGTTCCTCTATTAATAGACTAGCAGACAAGGGAGCTATTATTCTCGCCCTCTATCTGTTATTCCATTAGGTAAGGCTGACAGTCTCTGACTGTTAGCACTTCTATAACGTACCATGTGCTCAAGCCGCAGGGTACGCACTAGCTAAAACTCATCCTCACATGTTGTTTTTGGTGAAAATTATGACTAGACAGGAAAAGAGAAAACAAAAACATACAAAAAAAGCATGAGAGAAAACTCAATATAGGTTAGCATCCAAAATAGCAACGTTTTTTGGACTCAGATGGAAATGAAGGAACTGTCGGCAGAACGATGTGGAAAGTTATCTGAGAATGTCTCTGTAATTTGTCCCTGTTAATGACTGGTGCCTGTGCTTTAATTCCAACTGTACCTTCATTCAGACACACAAACGCACAGTCTTTTTGGTCCTTTTCACTTTCCAAAACACAACACCATCCAGGCATTTCATAAGGAGATTCTTAAATATGGGCAAACTCAAGCTGTCCTGAGAGCTGATGGGACCTATGGGCACAAGCTTCACTTGTTTCCTTCCAGCAGTAGTTGCAATAGAAGGCAGTTCTCATTTTCCTTTCTCCCTCTCTCTGCTGTCTATGTTTAAATACAGAAGTTTTGCAAGCATGTTTTTCACAAGAACGTCCTACTCAAAAATAGTGTTTGAGGTGTTGGAGCAGTAAGACACATTAGGACCTTACCTTTGTGATGCTCCAAGGCTTAAATACAAGTTATGACCCTGACTTGGGATCTTAGCTCCTGCTGAGCTCAGAAAATTTTGAAGAGCCTGTCCATCAGGGAGGTAAAATACCACCAAATAGCAGACTGGCTCAGTTTTACCGTTGCGAAAGACAGCTGAACCCAAGCCAACCTGCTTGATAGGATGTGCAGGAAATCACCCAAAATAGTTGGCCGCGTGTATCTCACCTCAGAGGAAGGCAATGACTCCAGCTGAGTTTCTACTGCCATCTTAGACACAGCCATTGCCAAAAGAAAGTAGCATTTTTTCAAGACAAAAATGTGGTGGTGTGGCATGACACTGTGTACCACGATACTTTACGCCTGACTCAGAAGCATGTAGTAAACTGGGAGAGACTTGGCCAGCTTCTGTGCCCACAACTCTTGGCTAGTGTCTTCCCCACTGAGTAAGCCAAGCAAGTCGCTAAGGGAAGGTGCTGTCCTGCAGAGCATTGGCCAAAAACTAGATCCCCTGGGCTTCTTTACTCATCTTGCAAGGCACATATGGTTTGCAAAAATCATTTTGCAATCTTAAAAAGGAATCACTGAAACTTTTCTAAGCCTCCAAATTTGCTTGTGCTCCTCGTGTTTATTGATTGACCAGCTCTTTTTTCATGCAAGGGTCTCTCCTCATCACTATTTTCTTCATGTTTTTGGCTTTCATTTGTCTATTTGTCTAATTATCTCACATCAAACTACGAGAGCCTGTTTTTGAGATCCTTAAATATCAAAATATCATGTATTTTGACTTCAAGCTGCCTGCCATTTAATCTTTATTTTCCTTAATCAAAGTGCTAATCTAAAAGAAGGGGAGAAAAGGCTGGAAGTAGTGAAATGAGAATCAATCTATAGTTTGAATGCAAGCCACAAATATGCCATAAGAATATAGACACATGCACACAGTGCCATCAAGAAAAAAATCCCAAACCTCCCATACTTTTTACACATTACAACATATTAAAAAATATTCCTGGTCATAATGGAATAGGTTAGAACAAAAAACTCCAAAGCTGCAAGTATCTCTAGAATTTTCTTCAGACATAAACATGAGATTAAAACTTCCATTCTTATTCGGACAACCTTTCATGACAGTTGATTAACCTAATCTTAATTTTTTGGAAGTTGTAGTCTACCGAAAAGAATGCAAATGAAGAAGAAGTTCAGCCATTAGTACTCTAGCTACCTACTCTAGCTCTGGTAGGAAGAACAATACTTCTAAAATAATAATTAAAATACCTCTGAGCAAAACAAGCTCCCTGCGGGTACCTGTGTGCTGTGGAGCAGTAAGGGATCATCATTTGACTGCACATTTCACATTCGCTTTGTAGCATCACCCGTATTAGTCACCAATTCAGGAAAGCATCCTTAAGTGCTGTTTTAAAGAGGGATGGTTTGCCATAGCTGTACAGGAGACCTGGCTGAGTACGATCCAGTAACAACACAACTGAATTTTAGTATAGTGCTGCTGGACTTTGGTCTTTCCATTTTTTTCTCTGCAGTAAATGATGCCGATGACTGTAAATATAGGATGTGCCAGGCATATAGGCCTACATGTGTATGAAAAGCTTCAAACAGAACTGTCATTAAATCTATTTAAATCACCTGGGAAACTGAGGCACGGGACGATCAGCCAGCATAGGACATGATGGGCTTGTCTCAGGCCCTGTGGCCCATCTGCCAGGGTCAAGTGCCGGGTTCCCTTCGGTAAAGTGCTGCTATACAACACCGTTCTGGGAAGGCACTGAGAGGGAAAAAACAACCAACCAAATAAACAGTTATCTATCCTTCAGCTCAGGATCCATGAAAGCTTTTAAGGAGAAGATTCTAAATAAGGAACCCCCCAAAAATGTTGCTGTTTCTCATCATAATTGTAAACTGAAAATAAGCACTTATACAACCTAGCCCAAATATTTAGTTAAAGAACAGGTTTATAACTAAGGATATCTTAAAAAGTGTTTGAATTATTATATACACTACTTAAACAGTTAAACTGTCAGCTTAGAGTTTTGTATATCTACCTCATTAGCCTGCCTCCAGGGCCTGTGGTAGGTGAATCTGCATTTTAAAATTTTGTATTTTCCCATGCTTTATGCATCCTGTAAAATGCCTTGAGAACTTTATGAGGGATGTTGCATTAAAATGTGTGATTATAAATATGATTTAAATATCTGAAACATTACAGAGTGATTATTGTTCAATAAGGCAGCGTGCATAAAAGGGTTATCTGCATGCTGTGCTTAGGTTTCAACAATATAATGTAATGAATTGTTCAATATAGTTTGTATGCTATTTGTCTCTGCTTCTTCTCATACTCCAGAGATGCCTGATATGCAGTCCTCTAACAAGGCTATCATAAATTGCCAAACAATAAACAGCCCTTGAGATTTTTAGATAGTATGTGGTTAGTGTGTAATCCATCTTGAGGAACTTGATTTACTGCCACAAAGGAACATCCTTGACAATGCTCAACTTTGTTTTAAACTGCTGCTAAATCAATTACGGCATTTGGGGAATGGCACGCTCCTTCCGCTCCCTGCTCCGTTCTGGTGGCCTGGCTGCTCAAAGAGCGACCGAGGGGGTCGCGCTGCACAGGCAGATGGGTTCGCTGAGGTAACCCAGCTTGCAACAGCGCTAAGTGAGGCCTCCTAAAATCAGCACTAATCTACAAAACTCGAATCTCATTTGTCTGAATTACCTTAACGGTGTCTAGTAACAAACGTATTACCAACCAAACAAAAACGCTTCCTTGCAGTTTGGTGCTGTGTCGAGCAACAATAATAACCACCCAACACCAATAAACTTGAGTGGTTACACAAAGATTTTCAGATTCAAAGTTTGTTAATTTTTTCTTGTAACATCCCAGTGAGTTGGAGAAGCCTTACTACCCCCATTTCACAGAGCAGAGGCAGCAACTACTTTAACAGTGCAAGGCCATGGGACCAAAGACGAATAATCTCCTGAATATAACGATGTTACAAAAAGTGACTCAGAAGTTAAACAAGACCAAGGCCATTTGTATTTCTTTAATGTTTTCTTATTTAATGCTCGTCTATTGAGGTAATTGCTGGGGACACTGAAGGCAAAAGGTGAAGGGCACTTCATGTACCTAAGCTATAATCACGTCCTTCTGCTCTAGAGACATAAATAAGGCTTCCTAGGCAATATTTTCTATATCTCAGGAGGAAGGAATATTGAGATGCAGTTATTACAACAACAATGTTCTAATATGCTTCAGGTGCTGTGATAGTCTCAGACATTTCACTCTATCTTCACAAGATAGAAAGAGGGAGAAATATTCTGATATTAAAGCAGAACGGGGTATGTAGTGCAGGATTCACTACTGAGAATTAAATGAACTAGTTTCTGAAGGATTAATCTCCTTTTATTTTATGATCTATGGAGTGTAGATCTCACATCACCATCCAAGGGGAAACCTGCAACCCTTCCCTCAAAAATCAGTATCCCTTTCCGGTTTTGGAGCTTTTTTCACTGCTCCCCAACTTCTGCCTTTAGAGAGTGACTAAGAGAGGGTGACCTATTTTTCTCACAGGCGGTCCAAACGTAACTCAGATTCCATATCCCTCACAAAGTGAAGCTGATCAGGTATTGATCTTTGATATATGGCATTGCTGGAAATGGCAGCCAGCTGTGGCTGTGAAGAACAACAACTGGCAGACACTCTGGTTAGCGTTGGCACGGGCTCTCTCTTATGAGATCCAAATTCCTGGGAACCAAATGTTCCTATGATTCTGGCTTGCTGCTGCCAATAAAGCTTATGATATAAAGCTAATTGGCTTGTAACTTTTCTTGGAAATCTGGAAGGGAAATGGATAGGTTGCCTTTATTTATTCACCAAGTTGCTGAGAATCAGCATAAAGATAAGGGGAAAAATATATACAACAGGATCCATAAAAAAGATGGCATTTTCCCATCTTCACTATGAAATGGTTATTGAGACATATAATTAGTTTATATTTCATATAAGCTTAACAGACATGCAAGTATTCTTTTGCCCTCTGTTATTACTGTGAAAAATAACAACAGGAAGAGTTCATTGAAGAAGGGTGTTTTTACAGCCTCCTTCAGGGAGGGACCTCATTTGGGATTTGTGTCCTTTGTGGATCGAAACTGTGGCCAGGCATCACCCAAGGAATGAGAGCTACAGGCTGATATGAGAAGGATGTTTGTGGGAGCTTTTGTTTGCTCAGCCACTGAAGATTAATATCTCCATTGATACATATGTAAAGGAGGAGTTTATGACTGAGGAATACCTTATTTCGTCTTTGGTTTATTTGATCCTCCGAGTCAATCTACTCGTATCAGCTGACTCAGTGGTGGGGAAATTCACATCTTCGTAGGATTAGAGGAGAGGAACTCTCCTAACTACAGTTGCTTTAGATTTGGCTATCATGATAAAACCAGCTTTTGCTTAAAAAAAAAAAAAAGAAAAAAAAAAGAAAGAAAAAAAAAGGAGAGCCATTTAATTCTGAATACTTTAAAGAGCATTTCAAGAAGCGTAGTCATGGAAATGTACCTCCCAGACAAGTGAAAAAAAAAATAAAACCTCTGTGGGATAGAAAGAGTTAAGAATAAAATTGACTTGGAGCATTCGTGCCAAAATACATGCAAGCTACTACTGAAGTTTGTGGGTGAAAAAGAGCTTTTCCTAGGAACTGGTTCCTCCTCTTACAGGCCAGATTTTGTTTTCTCCCGTGTAACTGAGAATGGTGTTTGGATCCAGTTCAGCAGGCATTTCGTTTCATGGAGACTTCCTGGAAAGAGAAGAAAAGTACTTGGATTGTAGGAAAATAGTTCTTTTTTAAAAAAAATTATTTATCTTCCTGAAACTGTTTCATAAGGCCTGTTGATCGGATTGAGAGGACTGGAGAAATTATACCTGAAATAGAGCTGGAAGGACATGCCAGGTAGAAATCATAGCGAGACACAACAAGAGTTAGGATCTGACTTCAGATATTCCCAGTCCTTTGCTCTGTGCCCAGAATACTACTGTTCTCATGTTGCTCTTAAAGTTATGTTTGCCTCTTGCAAAAGCATTGGGGATAAATGGGAACAGCTCTTTACAGAAAATGGGATGGAGGGAATTAAAGTCATGAAATTCTACCATTCTCAATGGGTCTTTTTATTTTCTTCCAGTTCATCTTTCCCTCATACGAATATACACATTATTTTTACCTTAGGTGTATCTGCTCTGCTTGTTTTACTTCACAGACAGTTACCTGGCTGTAAGCCAGCACGGCAAAATCAAATCCTGCCATTTATTTTAGGATTTTCTTTTATTATTCTTGCCTGAATTTCATATTTTTTCATTTCTTATTACTTTATGTCATGCAATTTTTTTCCTTTTCTTTGTTAGCTTTGTTTGCTTCCTGTCATTCACTGTTTGGTAGCTCAACTAGCAGAGCAGAATGAAAAAGCTACATGCTAACCCAGGTTATATATATTACTGTCACTTTCTTAGCATTAAAAAATGTAAGCAGCAACCAGAAAGCAAGCAGATCTGAGGTAGGTCAGCAACTTAGACTACAGTTCTTTGAATTATGCCAAGTCACAAGGAATCTTGAATTGCAGATATAAAAAGGGTTGTTTTTTTTTTAAAAAAAAATCTGTTTATTGAAGATGAAAGTGATATGATAACAATGAGAATAAGCATGAACATGGTGAAAAGCAAACAAGAAACAGTCCCAGGCTGAGTGTGATATATACATAGATTCTTTTTATTCCTAAAAAGAGCAAAAATGTATTTGTAATAGCTGGTCTTAACCCAAAAGTTTGTTTGGATCATTGAATCATGCCCTCATAATGTTTAGAACTATACATAGTTGTCACTGAAATGATTCTGGAAGAATCTCCATCTACTGTTAAGAAACCTTTTTTTTTTTTTTTTTTTTTTTTTTTTTTTTTTGTAGCTGAACATATTTTGTTGCTAAAGATGTAAGGGGAAATGAAAAAATGATGGAGAAACAAAGGCCAAGATTTCTAAAAATGGTTGCTTAAAATTAGCTTCTTATGTTCTTAACAAGTGGCCTGATTTTTTGCAAGACTTGGACATCTACCAGCTTGCTGGGTGCTCTGAAAATGCAGGGAGATACAGGCCCTTTGAAAATCTGACAGGTGCCTCTGTACCGACTTTGAGAGCCTTGTTCTAATTGCCTCTTTTTGATTATACTGGTCTGAAGATTAATGATAAACCTAACTTAGAGCTTCCACTTTGAAATTTTTGCTGCAGACACTGCTGTGGTTCAAAAGCTTACCAGATCTGTGTCTGACATCCCCATATTTTCCCTAAATTTTCCTCTATAACATCCCATTATTCTTCCTCTCATTCAAAGGCATTTTTTTCTCTCTGGTTGTCATAAATCTTTTTGTGATTGTATAGCTAACCTGGTGTTTGCCTTTCCACACCCTTTCTTAACCGTATAATCTCACACTTGCATGTAGGCAATGAAATTTGGAAGCTGCAGTTGAGTTACTTAGGTCTGTCAGCATATCTTTGGCATAATTTGCCCTTCCTTTGAGTCCAAAGAAATCCAAAAACCTCATCCCTGTGCACCTAACTTTCTTTAGATACGCCTCTACTAGGAGTCCAATACACCTCTGCTAGGAGTCCTGGTTGGTCCTCAGGTGACGAGTCAGCGCCTCCCATCTGTCCTGGTAAAGAGGTGCTTATTAAATATGTCAACCAGTGTAACTCTTGTGCTGTCCTAGTCCTTGTCTTTCTTTGCTTTATTAACCTGTAACTCTTAATCAGTGAAATCTGCTGTTGGTCAGTTTTATAAGCACTCAAGGATGGTGCCTTCTGTCCTCCACTTACTGACTTTATGTGTTAGTGTAACATGCACTGCTACGTCAAATGCCATTTAATCTTCATAATCCAAGTAGATTATGTTCATAACTTCACCTCTGTCTGCTCACTGCATTAGCTGCTTTTAAAAGTGCTGCAGCATTCTTTCCGACAAGATTCACCCTTTACAGGATAGATTTTTTTTTATCAGTCAGGGCTTCCTGCCTCACGTTCTACCTGCACCAGCATAGGGTAATGTAGCATATGGGACTCCACGTTCCTGGTATATTCTGCTCAAAATGCCAATATGGCAGTAACACTTGCCGTTTCGGAAATCTGTGGTAGTTTAAAGTAGCAGTGTGAAATAGCAATTAGTCTGCTGATTATTGTTTTTGCAAAGTAGAATATTTGCATTATTATTTAGAGAGGTTACAGCCTAGCTCCAGGCCCCGGCTGCTCATTCCTGCTGCGGCAAGATGAGGCCACAACAATAGGATGGAGCTACACAAACAGATGATTTACGTTTGGCATAATTGAGAGTGTGAAAACCCCTTGTCGGGGAGAAAGAGGTCAGTGAACGAGCAGCTGATGGGGAGGGAGCACGTACGGCGACTGCTAATGCAACGGCAGTGCTGTGCTTGGCAGCGCGGACCCTCCTGCAGCTCCCCACCCACCGCTGGCCTCTGGCCACATGTCGCTGCACTTCCTCCAAAGTTTCTGCCTCCTCAGTTGAGCCCACTGTCAAATCAGCTGTCTGTGTAGCTCGTTTTAATTGAGGAGGCAAACAGCTCTAGCAGAGGGGAAAGCAAAGCAGCAGGAGCTGGAAGGATAGTCGTTTTTTTTTTTTTTTTCTTTTCTTTTTTTTTTTTCCCCTCCCTTCAATGTCTTTGTTTCTCTCCAAGCCATCACTGGTCATGCTCGTACAACAGAATTACCATTCCCGTTTAAGAACAGTTCCGGGATGAAATCTTGGAAAGTTTTGTGATTGAGTTCAGCTGAAGCAGGTCCAGGCTCTGAGGAGCTCTCATATCCTATTCCTTTCGGTTTTCTCATGTACTTAATCCTTGCTGTGAACCGAATGAAGCAATGATCCTACAGAAAATAATGTATTATCACATAATTGCAGATTGCATTATATGGTATATTCATTATGGAGGCTAAACTGAGATTATGCAGACAGCTTAATTCTGGCATCTCCTAGCTTTTTAGTGTTTGACTTCACATCCTCTATGATGGCCTTTGAATGAAGTTTGCAGTTGTAAGTAATGATTAATTTTGATGCAATTATTACAACTTTAATTTCCATTGGTATCTTACAGAGAATTTCACAGCCGTGTCCTTCATAAACAATGAGGTTACGAATTTGCTTGTCTGCCTGCTTGAGTTACTGAGTTTTTGTCAATATATTTTGATGAGCTTTGACTTCTTTGGACACCAGTATCATCGCAATTCTTCTTTCCTTGTGATTCAGTAATATGCTGCGTTGTTTAAAATAGGAGCTGGATAACTGATTTGGGTGGGCCTGCATTGGAACTTGCCCTTCATGAACTTGATAAGTAATTTTTATTTTTGTTTTCTCCTCTCTCTCTCTTTCTTTTTTTTTTTAATAGATACTTATATCAGCCTATTTTATTGTTTTTATCTCTTTTCACTGTCAATGTTATTTGGTGAATTTTTACATCAAATCTACTTTTGAAGTGCTGACAGCTGCTGAAGAGCAATTGCTAAAAAATCAGTCTGAAACCTATTCTGTTCATTGGAATAATTATTGGTTTAAATATATTCTTACATCCCATTTTCAATATATAAAAAGTGCCTTAGATTTCAAGTTATTCGTATACATAAGATCTTGGGATTTGGATCTATGTACAACTGCAGGCATCAAAGCTATTCTATTGACTTTGAGGCTTCTGAATAGAAGTAAAGTTAGTCTGGAGGTAATATCTGAAGCATCAGAATTTTAATTTTGAATCACATCAAGGGATTTTAATTTCACGTTATACTATATCCCATTTGTTTCTTGATCCTGTAGTAAAATAGCCTAATATATACTGTTGATACTCTACTACATAGGATAATGAGGTATATAGGTATGATGCATGAAGCAAAGTATCTGAGCTAGGTAGCTATTAAACTCACCTTCACGCTTCTGACTTCCCACCACCTTTCAATTACTGAAAGAAAAAGAATTAGAACATCAGAAAACAGTGTTGATGTACATATCATATTAAGTTACAGTTTTGATATTTTTAGTTTATACTACTTAACGTTACAGTAGATGATAATCTCAGTGCCTGTATGAGGGAGCAATTAAAGGAGAGTTGTACTTCAATAGCTGCTTTTGTTACCAACAATTTTGTTCCTTGATGATATATTAGACAGTAGGGCAGTTTACCTTAAAAGAAATGAAATAAACCCCAGAAATTTCAAATAGCTATGGTTTCAAGTACAGCAAAATTCTAAGTAGATACATTTTACAGTGGCTCAGAGGATTGTCAAGCAGAAAAAGCCTTGAATTAAACTAAATATGACCTAAAGGCTTAGTTTCTATGCTTAATCTGCAAGGTGATACAAACAAGGATGGTTCTATTAACATTAAACCATCTTTGGAATAATTTTGCTTGAAGACCTTCCCCAGTTTGTGCAGGCCACCTCCACTTACTCAAGCTATGATTTTGTCAGCATTTCCATTATTATTTTTAAGTCAAATTTTCAGTAGTATTGAAAGTCATTCATAATGATGTCACTACAGGCTAGAAATGAACATAGAATGCTCCTTTTCTGTACTTCTTTCTTGGACATTAGTACCGCTGAGAATTCAGCCTGTTCAGACCTTGTATAATACAAAGTCTATAAATACAATAATATAAGTCAAAATATACCAGAAATCTTTTCCATCTTACTTTTTACAAATGATTACAGTCATTAGTCAAGATAATTCAGGAATGTGGGAAAAGAAGCGAAGATTCTTCTTACAGCGAGGTTTTTAGTATGAATCTAGCTAACTTGGTAGTGATTAGAAGTAGATCACAACTCTGGGAAAATTAAAAAATACAAATTCAGATTTTGTACCAGAATATGAAAATGACTTTTCACTTTCTTATTCAATTTCATCAAATGTTTCGTAAGTTCTCTCAGGAGGAGTCATTCGGGGTGTGTTTGGTGGTCTGTGACATGGACACTGAAAACCCGGGGAGTCCAGGATAATCTTAGTTAAGGTGCTGCTCGCCTTTGAACTAGCAATGGTTGAAACCACAGTTAGGCCTTTTTCAAACCAGAAGTGCTTGTGCTAGATTTCCAAGTCCAGCTGCTCACTCCAGGCACAGCCAGAGCTTCAGATCACCCAAAATTGGAAAAATGAAAAGGCGTTGTGGAGGGTTTTGCCATGATGAAGTACAATTTACTGAAACTAAGCCTTTTAAGCTTTGTCAAATATCTACTAAGAAGTTTTCCCTGGTCCAGGATACAAGAAAATGGTAGGAGGAGAGAGAGAGAGAAAAAGGAAAAAGAAAAATGCCCCCTGCTTTACAGCAGCCATTGTGCTAGTTATTGGATTATTTTCCAGTGAAATCTAGGATCCCAGAGTTCAGGCTCTGAACCTAGCCTATAATTCCCTAGTAGTTATTATGTCATCCTCTTCTAAATATAGATGCAGTTTTAATACAAAATGTATTCATTTTATTTTGATGAAGATTGAACGCATATTTTAAAACCCATCCATGTTTCAAGAATTTAAATTATTTTAAATTCAGATTTACCTAAGATAACTACTTGGGCACTGTACTCCTCTCCTCCAAGTACTGCTAGCCTTCAAAAAAATGGACATTTCCTCCTCCTAAAAGAAATAGGAACATTAGTGTCCTTTAATTTACACTGAATATGCAATTGCCTTTAAGAAATCTCCACTAAATTAGCCTATGAACAAATCTAGGAGTCTTGCTGTTGCCATGTTGCTGTTGCCATGTAAGGTGGCAAATTCTAATAATACTTTTTGAAGGCATCTATATCCATTTACTTTTATTTAGATATGGTAATCTTCTGTGACTGAGCTTAGTAGTTGTAATTTTGTTCTTAATGACTGTCCAGTAATTATATATGTATTTATAATTCATTTTGCATGATGAGACTTCACCTATTTATTTGTTGAAAACATTTTTAATAAAAGTGAGGAAAAAACAGCATAAAGAAATAACACAGGCTTTTCCCCTGATGAGAGAATATTGGCTGCACTTTAAGGATAGGAAAGTAGATATATACTTCTAAAAACATTGATCTCTTCCTCATTTAAATCTTCATTAAATGATTGTGTACGCCTCTCCTTCAATCTTCTTTGCTACTTACACATCCCATGCGCTTGAGTCCATTATTACTGTCCCTGCATGTGTTGGTGGGCCATGGACAGGAGACATGTTCACTCCCGATAGACATCAGGACATCTTCAGGTTGTTCAGATTCCCTTTGGAACTGATCTTCTGGCCAGTACTGCAGAGCTCAACACAAGTGGGTTAAGGCAGAAGAGATTATCTCTGAATGCCTGCTTGAGAGTCTGCATGCTGTGCCATTTGGAAACGATGGCTGGGAATCTCCAACTAGGAAGCTGGTTGAAATCTGCTCAGCCCCACCAGGTATGGTGATGCTGATAAAGACATTCACTGACACTGCTCATGGCACTTTTGGGGACAGAGAGATAGCATGTGACTTCAGTAACTGCTTGTCTGAGTTCAGAGAAGGTCTGTTAATAACTATACTGTGTTTGTAAGTTATTTAAGGGTCCTAGCTCTCCTTTATCAATAAAACTACTAAAAGCATGGAAAAAGCATGCACATTTTTTTTTTTTACGTACTTGTTTCAGTGCTGAATCATCTTTTACTGAGAGTGTTGGAACTGGTTTACATCCATGTTCCAACCTTCTCATATATTGGACAAGATAAGGCTATCTATGGAAGTGCAAGTACAAAGATATTCGTCTTCAAAAGTGATTATAGCTGACTTGTCCTCACCAGCTGAAACATAGAATACGTATCTCATGGGAAACAGAAAAAGTTTCTGTGTAGTTCCTGTCTGTAATCCTTTTTTTCACTATTCTTCAACAAAGAATTTGATGGGACTTGTCTTCTACTGTCCTACACAAACATTTTCTCCATTACTGGATGCTGTGCCCAGCTGTTGTATCATTGAAATTTATTCTTGCACTGGATCTTCTGCTGTTTCTCTCAGACCTTTCGTGCTGTCTCCCAGGATATAAAGTTGTGTTGCTTTCCGCACTGCCCAGGAGCGCTAATCATAAGACACTTTCCACAAGTTCTGCAAACATCATATTAACCATTCATTCCACAGAAACACACACTGATGGCCTGAGGATGGTGTAAGCATGGTTCACATTTTGTTATTTTTCTGCATGTAAAGTTGCTTGCTGTGCTTGTTTTTTCATAGTTTTTCCATACTGCCAATTCCAGGGGACAGGATATAAGTGAATATGACAGCATTTCTCTGATCTCAAATTCTCTGCTTTGAGCAATAGTCAAGTTTCAAAATGAATTTCTGTCTGCTTAGAAGATGAGTTCCTCTCCTGAAATCTTAGTAATACCTTTCTCTTCTCTGACATCTGAAACTTTCAAAATTTCTGCTTGGACAATTGATCATAACATTGCTATGGTGATAAGTCATTAATAATACAGTTTCTTTTTGAAACTACTGTACAGTTGCTTCTCTACTTTTTATGCTTTCAGTACTTACCTATAAGCTATCTACAATATTTGACAAGAGAGCTGACCAGTTGAAAAAATACAGAAAACTTGTCCAGCTAATGCTCTCTGTATATATCCGGGTATCCAGACCAGTATTCATCCAGAACAGTAAGTTCAGCATCTGCTCAGTCTTCGCCAGTCCTAGGGTTGGGCTAAACTGGAATTATGAGGTTGTATCATGTCTCTCTGATGTGGTACATGCTGACTGCCTTTGATTTAATAACAAATCTTTTTGTATCTCTTGGATCTTTATTTATCATCTCTTCAATTATCCATTTGAGATGGATTGAGAATTGGCTGAAAGACAGAGCTCAGAGGGTCATCATCAGTGACATGGAGTCTAATTGGAGGCCTGTGGCTAGTGGCGTCCCCCAGGGCTCAGTACTGGGTCCCATCCTGTTCAACTTATTCATCAATGACCTGGATGAGGGGACAGAGTGCCTCCTCAGCAAGTTTGCTGATGATACCAAGCTGGGAGGAGTGGCTGACAGAGCTGAGGGCTGTGCTGCCCTTCAGAGAGACCTGGACAGGCTGGAGAGCTGGGCAGAGAGGAACCTCATGAGGTTCAAAAAGGGGAAGTACAGGGTCCTACACCTAGGGGAAAATAACCCTAGGCACCAGTACTAGCTGGGGGCTGACCTTTTGGAGAGCAGCTCTGCAGAGAAGGACTTGGGAGTGCTGGTGGATGACAAGTTGACCATGAGCCAGCAATGTGCCCTTGTGGCAAAGAAAGCCAATGGTCTCCTGGGGTGCACTAGGAAGAGTGTTGGCAGCAGGTGGAGGGAGGTGATCCTGCCCCTCTGCTCAGCCCTGGGGAGGCCTCATCTGGAGTATTGCGTCCAGTTCTGGGCTGCCCAGTACAAGAGAGACATGGAGCTACTGGAGAGAGTCCAGCATAGGGCTACGAAGATGATCAGAGGGCTGGAGCATCTGCCCTATGAGGAATGGCTGCAAGAGCTGGGCCTCTTCAGCCTGGGGAAGAGAAGACTGAGGGGGGATCTTATCAATGTGTACAAGTACCTGAAGGGAGGGTGTCAAGGGGGCGGGACAAACTCTTTTCGGTTGTCCCATGTGACAGAACAAGAGGCAATGGGCAGAAATTGAAGCACAGGAAGTTCCGCCTGAAGGTGAGGGGGAATTTCTTCACTGTGAGAGTGACAGAGCACTGGACCAGGCTGCCCAGAGAGGTTGTGGGGTCTCCTTCTCTGGAGATCTTCAAGGCCTGCCTGGATGCAACCCTGTCTAACATGCTCTAGGTGACCCTGCTTGAGCAGGGGGTTTGGACTAGATGATCTCCAGAGGTCCCTTCCAACCTTACTGATTCTATGATCTAGTCTTCTGATTTGGTTTTTTTTTTTTTTTTTTTTTTTAAAGAGATTTAGAGAACTATTCTAAACCAAGAATTCTGCACTCTGATAGCTAATAATCAAATGAATCATTTATACATGGTAGATTGGCAAACATATGTAGAAGTTTGGGATATGTTTGGGGATATGTTTGCGGGGATATGTTTGCAAACAGCATTTTGAGGTAGTGGTTAGCACCTTTCCCTAGATGTTAATCTCTGTGTAATGTCCAGATGTGAGTGTAGGAAACCAAAAATGCTGGTAGGTTGCCTTTACAACTGTCTCTCAGGTAAATAAAGTATACTTCGAATAGATGCTACGTTTGTGAAAAGGAGCAACCATAAAAGACAGCATCAAAATACACTTGTCACAAACACTGTGATACATTTAAGGGGGTTCTTGCAAGCAGGCAATATCAACACTGTAATTATCCTGTAGCCAAGGAAGAAATTCTTTCTATGCTAATCTAACAAATGCCTCACATAGGATTTTGTTGAGCTTGATTGGACAGTTGTCTTTCCATTCCTGTATCAATCACTCTTCGAGTTTGAAGTCCGTTTTATATACAGCTTTCACAAATCTGCAGCTTGGAGTCATTTACTAGCCACAGATAGAAGACTGTAAATGATATGGAAGTTGATATTCTGACAGAATATGTTTTAAAACCTACTGAAGGGCTTCCATGTGATTTCAGCAGCCTTTATATAAAGATCTTAACTAGCCAAAGACACAGTCATGTCAGGTAGCTCTAGGACTTGTGTGACCATCAGTGACTAGTTTCTAATGTCCCTGGTAGTGTATTTGCATTGGAGGGACTTGACTACAAGAGGCTGACCTAAGCTTTCCTGACATGTCACTAAGATATAACTGTGGACTATGAGTGTTGAGACTAGGCTGGGGTTGTTTTGCTGTGTGAGCAAGGGAGCATCCAAACCAGGCTCTTCGAGCACTGCTGTCATGGCATTTCTTCTTTCCGTTGTGCAGGGGTTTCAGTGCTTTATCTGATACCATTGTCGCAGTGATGGTAATTCTTATCTGTTGCTCTTCAAAGGACTATCCAGTGGATTTCTTGCTGTTACCTAATGAATAGAGGCTGAAAAACAGTGATGCTCTTCTTACTGTCTCCTCTAGTCTATCAGCGTTATCACAAGCCAGTACAGTGTACACATGGCAGACGATGTATGGTGACAGTACCAGACCGTGTGCTGAGGCTGATCCTAGCTTATAGATAAGAAGGGCTGCATCAGCCTCTTTAGACTGAAATCTGCAGTATCACAATCAAATAAGCTCCACATTGCCTCTTAAAGACTGAACAATAAATTGCAGCAATATATGCTTTAGTGGATGGATTTCTTTCAGCAGGTAACTACATAAACTAAATCTTAGCAGTAGAACTTCAAGTGAGTGAAGTATTATGGTTGATGGGCTTAAATCTTTCTTCTGCTAATGCTGTGCAGGAAAGACTGTGACTGAAATAGGTATAATTAGTGAACCGTGATTGAATTCTCAGCATCAAGAAGACAACAACTCTTTCACAGTTTCTACTTTGATGTCATCTCTCATCTGTAAAGCTGTTCTACTCAAAACCACTTGAAGGTATTTTTCTTTTGAATTGGCTGCTTTAGACTGTCTTTAGTGCTAGATTATCCGTGTCAGGTTTATCACAAGCTGTCTGGATACAGGATAATTTTTCATTTCATGATAAAACTCACCACTTTTCTAAACTCTACTTTCAGTTCATGATGAAGGTGCTTCTTGGTTAAATCCCCTGTTGCTGGTTTCCAAACATCCAGAATCTTGGTCAACAAATCTTACAGTCTTCAATGTTGCTATTTTTGCTTTATTTACACTCCACAGTATCAACTTGGGTGATAATGACTTGCGCAGTCACTGTCTCTCTGCTGACAAGAGCAGAAATTCATCATCATCTTCTATCTGGTAGCATTTTGCACTTTTGAATCTGCATGTAGTGTATTACACTTAACCAGCACTTCACAAGTCCTTAGTCTCAAGCACTTGTAATATTTTGTTTATTTGTTTTCTGAAGAAAGATACTATTCACTTTATGTTTTCCTCCACTTGGAGTTTTGCTTGGTGATTTCCTAGAAGTGTCTTCTGTGTCAGGGAGCTGCCGTTTTGTTCTTCGAAGGTAATAATAAGCAAAAGACTTTTCCTGTAACCATGCTGCAGACTTCTGGTAATGGTTGCAGTATTTTGCCATCCTGTAAGTTTTTGCCAGAACCATACCTTGACTATTACAGAAAATTATTCCATGATTTTATACCTATCATTTTATATCTAAAATGATATTAGATTGTCATTTGGGTCCTACTAAGTTTTTGAATTATGTGTTGTACATGCTTGTTTGGAAAGGTGGTGACTGTTATCTTCTTATTTTCTAGTTCTTACTACCTTTGCTTCAGAACTACAGTGAAAAATGTGTATTACAAACAAAAATTCAGCCATTTTATGGAAGTAGGAGCAATAATAGAAGACATAAAGAATTTTTGATACTGTGTTATCTAATTTTCATGTTAATAAACATCCTGGTAGCTTTTTGGCATGAGTATTTTTCCCACATATAAAAATGAAGTCTACCAAACTATACAAACACACATCTCTAACTCAAACTTTGCTTCCTGTTGATGTAACCTAGCTTGGCTCATGGATAAAATGACTAGATACTGGGTGAAGTATATGAAGAAGATTTGTTAATAGGATAAACTTCCTGTTTGTTTCTGAGAAAATCTCTCACTATTTTTCCAATGATCATTTTTTTAAATAAAGCTTTGATATCTAATTAGTCTTTTTTTTTAAATATTATCTTTTGTCTTTGGAGTAGTCCGTTGTCCCTGTGAAATGCAAGAAGTCTTGCAGATCTAGGAGCTGAGTGAATGAAGAAAATAATTAAATGGGGTCATCATGTTGATGTTTTGTAGCATGACATGGTAGTTCTTGTTTTTTTAAGCACTAAAAAAAAAGTCCTTAATCTAATTAGTTTCTTTAATCCGGCAAGCAAAGATACCTTTTCTTGACTCTATTGATTTATTGCAAATGCAACACCTTGAAGATCAGAAATGTTCAGTTAGCTATCGTAATTGAAGTAAGTCGAGACCCTGTAATCAGACTCCTTCTGCTGCAAGCAGTGGTTTGCACTTGAGCCTTTTTATACTGGCTGAAGGGCAGCCCAGGTGAAAATTTGGAAGCGTCTGTATTTTTTTGCTTATATATAAAGAAAAAAATATTTTTGCAAGGGAATCAACTGATAGAGAATTTGGATTAACTAGTATTCCATCTATATTTAGTAAAAAATAAGCATTGAAATAAGGAGGAAAGATCTACCTATGTTAGGTCATTGAAAAGCCTGAAGGCAAATTTACATGGAATTTACATATAGCTATACAAAAAACAGCATTAAACATTGCACACTTGCATGAAGAGAAGTCTATGTTTTAACTTTGAGACTTCACCCCTCCCTGGGTTTGTGCTGGAGGACTGAGGGGAAGAAGCAGTGATGACTTTTCCTCTGCCTGGTGATCCACGAGTCTTCTCCTCCTTAACTACGCAGGGCCTGTAGAAGAGTAAAGGGATCCAGTGCACCAAGCAGATGGCCAGCAGAGGCTGGGCTGAAGCACTAATTTTGGCTTCCTCAGCGTGCAGCCTCAGCAGAAAGTAGGAAATCCTGCCATTGGGTTGGATGCTGGGCAAATCAAATAATTTAAAAAAAGAAGTCAAACTTCTTCCCCTGAACAACATGCCCTTCTACAACTATCACGTTCTATGTTCTGAAAGATTCTGTAATGTTGTGATAAGCATTTATCAACTCCAGATTTTAAACATGACTGGAATCTGGATGGTTAAGAACATGCCTTCTTTTCTGTTTTTTTTCCTTCCTCTCCTGGCTTGGGGAATTTAACACTTCATCTAAAATTCTGCTGCAAGCCTCCAAATTTAATGTGAGTTTCCATTATTAATATTATCAGCATAAGATTCAGCTTTTCCCCTCTTACAGGATGAAATTCACCTCCTCATCAAAAAAAAAAAAAAAAAAAAAAAAAAAAATCCCAAATTTGTTCACACGTTTGGGGCCAAGAAAATACAGATTATGGTTAAGATACTAGAAGACACCCTGCAAAGGCGTTGTAGCACAGAACACCAACTTGAACCCAGAAGCATTACGGCTTGAGATGGGGGCTCGTGATTCAAACAACATCTTTGATGGCAGTGCTTCATGTACACACATCTGCAAAATGCAAAACCTGCTGCTGGTCTTTGCTCACACCCAGCCCATCGTTTGATCTGTGGTGACGTATTGTGGCAAAGGGCTGTGGTACAGGCACAGGGACAAAGCTGGTTTCTTGGACCTCCAAACTCCAAAGCCAGGGAAAGTAGCAACATTCAGTAAAAAAAAAAAGGGGGGGGGGGGGAAGAAAGAAATTAATATGAGCAAATTCTTCCCAGCTCCAAGCACCCACACAAAGCCCTGCTCTCGCCTTCCCCACCCTCCGCCTACCCCTTGCCTTCCCCCAAAGGCACAGCGCCTGATTTTGCGTCAGCAGCTGTGGCAGAAAAATTGCGGTGGATACAGCATAGAAAGTGCCAAGGGGCTGCTTCACGCAGAAACAAGCTTCCTGGGAACTGCTGCCACGCAGGCTCCTACCCTGTCTCGCCCAGGGAGTCGCAAAACTATTGCAACGGGGAGTGATGGGTATGAAATAGCAGTTTCCTCCTGCTGCTCTGGTGGCTGTCACATTTCACACCATACCTCTCTCCTTTTCACAGGCACTCTGGCTGGATTAAATGGATTAAGAACTGGTTGATAAATATGAATGGAGTTGCAAGTTGATGTGGAAAAAGGTTTTCACTGTTTCTTTCTCTATGAATGAATCATGAACAGGAATTTCTTCAAGTGCATTAGAAATTAATTCCTAGAGACTCCTTTTTTTCTCCTCAGGCTGACAAACTGAAGAGCTACATCTTACAAGAAAAAAAAGGATTTTAATTTATCTAAGAATCTCTTGCTTCAAACCCTAACTTCTAAGTGCAATATTCACTGTGTAGATTATTCCCATAAAACAACATAACATTATAATCTGTTTCAAATAAAAGGATCAACTTATAGCAGAAAACTTTAGATTTGATAGTAAGTTTTTGCTATATCAAATGACTGTATCTGATCGTATCTCTTCAGTATAGTGCTGCACACTTTAGATGGCCTAAATCTGAGATGAATCGATGCTGAGGAATTTGGCTGCAGTTTCTTCGTTCAATACCAGGCTGCTATCCCCAAATTTGGAAATGCTGCTTTATGTTATTCATAAATTGTCAGTAGATCTTTTATATATATATATGTGTGTGTGTGTGTGTGTATGTATGTACACACTGTATATATTTACTCTATTGAGATCTACTCATCTATAAGATCTGTCAATTGAATATACATATACACACACACAAACATATATATATATATTATATATTTAAAATTCAGACCTAATTTCAGATTTAAAGCGTCTTGCAAATTCATATTTGTTTGGGTCTGACTGTATGTTTGGGCTGGTCATTCATTGCAAATACTTTTCCGTGTGAAAGTTGTCTGTTTGCCTTACATGGATAGTATATTTAAATCCATGGCTAGAAATAAAAATGCCATGGATGTAAGTACAAACTTTTAAAACTGCCTAGCAGGCAAGAAAAAACTCATGTGGAATAAATAAAACCTTGGAAACTTTAGGCCTGATTTTTGAAGAAAGTGGGGGTTATTGCGTTGTCCCGTCTGTGAATCTGTTCAGCTGTTTGCCTGTCACTACCCCCGCTTTCCCCCATAAGTTTTGAACATGTTACCTACTGTCAGCCTAATCTGACAAAAGTCTTGAAGATCTTGAAACAGTGAAAATCAGCCGCGGTGGAAAGCAGCCATTGCTGACTGCCGGATGTGGTGAGCACTTTTCTTTCCGTGCCGTTTGGCCACCAGAAGGCAGTGACTAGCGGGACCAACAGCAATACACGTACTGGCAAATCCTGCTTCAAACCAAGCCTGGGGCCTACAATCTTTTGAATGGCAGGGAAAAAAGCAAAAAATGGAGGAGACCTGGAAGGAGGTGTGGATATTACGTGTGTCTGGGCATGGGGAAGGAAAACCTGTATGGATTATGGGAGAGAAATGAGGTCCTCGGGGCACAGAGCAGAGAGGATGCAGGAGACTTGGAGCATTTTGGATAGTAGGGGACAGCTCCAGGAGGTGAGGGGAGGGGACAGGCACAGATCTTTAGGAAACTGGGCTTTGTTACTCCTCTGCTTACAAAATGTGGTTTAAAGGTGGTCTATCCTCCTTCTGATCCCCCTATCCCTCCAGACTTTAGTGGCAACGCAGCTCATGCCAGGATAGGTTAGACCTGGCTAAAAACTAACACATGTGGAAATACCACAAGAAATCTTCTTGTGAAGCTTTCTATTGATAAAGCAGATACTAGAAGCTGAAATTGTTCAGTAAAGCTGTGACTAACACCTCATGGTCTGACTTGTACAAATAAGGTGTGTTCAGCCTGTGCGATGACCTTCTCCTCCCTCCCCAGAGAAATGGTGGAATAAGGTGGTTTCAGTAGTGCAAACCGCTCAAGTAGCCAAATACCAACTCTTGCAGGAAAAGGAGCATCTAATCTGGCACTGAGGGTGTGGGCATCTGTTGCCGTGTTTGTATCAGAGAAAGGCGTGAGCTTGTTTCATACACTCCTCCTACCACACCTGCGGGCATTACCATCTTCCTGCATCAACATAACAGGAAACCAGGGTAGCTGTGAAGCTGGGATTACTGTCTGTTAGTGTATGGTATCCAGGCTGAATTACCTAAATAGTTCACTTCTGAGGTTTGCTCAAAACTATTTTGACATTAGTGTCATACTCGGGATCAAATCACAGCAAGAACTGAAGGCATTAGTGGTGAATATGGCCCTCACATGGTACACGCTGATGAACTGTGAAAATACTAGCCAGCGACGGCATACTGAATCACGTCTTGACAAGGCACGACTGTATAGAAGTTTCTCCTCCATATGCTGCCACACAGAAGGGAATTCAAAGTCAGCAGAGCAAATAAGATTTTGTGAAGATTTGGAGAACGATGCATCACACGATTCAGTGCTTAACTGAAGAGGCCAGTTAGGGGGCAATAAGTCAGGATGTGAATTTGCAGCGTATCAGTCAGCCTGCAATAAGTCCAGCTTGGACATTCAGTGCTACCTCGCTTTACTGCAAGAAAGGACTGCTCACCAAGGCAATTCAAGCATAGCAGCTAATGCCATAAGAGAGTAGTAAACCTTTATCCTCACTTTCTTCCCAGTAACAAGTCTGCATAGTTATATCCTTAATGTGCTTTAGATAGAGTAAGCCACAATGCAATTAGGATGTCCATATGGAGAGTCAGTGCAGCATAGCTCGTACACTGTAAATTCATATCCTCGCTTACCGAGAATTAATTATCTCGTAGACAAGCCATGTGTCAGTGAAATCAGTTTATTACTTTACAGAATATGTAGTCTTCTAGGGAGGCTGGCCCAAAAGAAATGGGGGACTGAAACTATGACTGGCAGAGTAAATACATCAGTAGAAAATGTAGTTTTATGCCAAGTCAGTTGATTTAAAGCAATCTGTCTCAGTTTTAAACCCTCCCAAATACTCTAATTTGGGTCAAACAAAATCAAATGAAATGTTTTGTTTTGGTTTTCTTTGGGAAAATTAGATTTTTTTAAGGGAATCCAAATTTTCAATTGGAATTTTTTTAGTTTATGTTTCTTTTGTAGAAATTGCTTCTTCTGTCAAAACATTTCTATGGAAATTTTTCATCTGGTCCCTCTTGAAAGACTTAGTCAAATTCTTATCTACTATATGTTCATTGAAATCGAAGTTGAATCAGAATGAATAATCCACCTACAGAACACAGTTTGCTGGAATAGAGGCCTTTTCCCCCCTACTGTAATCAAAACATCTTTGGAAGTAAATTTGTATTGCCATCGCACCTATCTAACAAAGACTGGCTTATAATTATTGTGATTTGAAAACGAGGTCTGTTAATTGTCTAAAAACAAACAAAAAGGAATAGGGAGCTATTGATGGAAAAGAAGTCCTTTTATCAAATTTCAGTGAGACTGTTCTTGACATAGTCAGGCTTGGTCATGGTTAATAAACCTTTGAGATGGAGATTGGGTGGTATGTCTTGAATCCTCATTTTGTGTGATTTTTTAGAAAAACATATGCATGTGTCAGGGCACCTCATCGTTCTTCTGATGATTTATCATATCTTTGTGGGATGGTTTTGTTTCCACTATGAAATGCAAATTTAGCTTGCAGTGCTCCTGCTGTCTGTATAAAGGTTAAAAAGATATATAGATATACATTTAATGCTATTCTTACTACTTTTAGAATTGGCTCTGAATGATGATTTTAGCACAATAAGGATTTTTTCACTATCTGCATTCACTGACTTTAGTTATTTTGTGCTAATTACCTTTTTTAAAACTTTGTAATTCAGACTATATAATCACAAACCAATTGCTGACAGACTAACTTACAGAATATCATTGGTGCCAAGAAACAGAGCAGTTGTTTACTATATCAGGAACATTCAAATATTGCTTTAAGGTGTCTTGAAGGGAAGACTGCAAATACTCTACCCCCAGAAATAATAATATCCCCCATATAAATTCAGGATTGCAAGTGCTGTCAGCATCAAAAGGCTTATTAATCCTAGTGTGAGTAATCAGCTGAACCACTGAAAGTGCCAAACTTTCTGGTGCCTCCACAAAACTCACCCGAGGTGGGAGAGGTGGCTATGTTGGCCTTCAAGCCTCTCCCACTGTTCAAGCCTCACCCACGCAAGCTGCTGAAAAGAAGCCGCATACCCAAAAGAGTAGGGAGATACGATTGTGCATCTATTTGAGGTTCATCTCTGCTCTCACATACCTGGACAATAAATATACATGTGCATTTCACTAAGTTTTTAGGCCTAGCTTTATTCATAGGTGCTATTTCCCAAATGCCAAGCTCTCTTTCACTGATGTGAAGGCCATTTCCTGGTATTCATTTTCTTTTCTCATGCAAGAGAGGAACAGGTAATAGTATTGACATTTGTATCATCTTATCAGTCCTGAGATCTCACAGAGAACAGTAGGACACAATCTAACTTTCCTAGGTGTTAAAAAATTGTAGGTGAAATTCAGAAGCACTGAAAGAGCAGATAAAAAAAAAGAAAAGTACATATAAGATAACCATGCTGAAGCCCTGCCTGAGCACAGATTCTTTGTGTGTCTACTTTTCCCATACACATACTCAATTTATTTCTTTTCACTTCCTTAGAGCTTCTTTGCAGATGGATGAGAGTTTCTGTTTTGAGGGGTTAGTTCCCATTGCCTCAAAGTGGGTTTCAGATCTGTCTTGCTCCTTGCCTTTTTGACAGCTAAAGGTAAAAACTACTTACAACTTTTTTTCCCTCTTATAAGGTGTCTACTGATACCTAGCATTAATTACGAATCCATTTTTTTTTTGGGGGGGGGGTTTCTTCCCTTCCCACTCATTTTAACCTTATCAGTTTCAAATTACTGTTCTCCCAAAATCTTGAAAATGCTGACAATGTTTCCGTGCTCTTAAACCTCCATCCTTTGCTTTGTGAGTCGTTATAAAAATATCCACATCACAGTGCAAACTAGGATGGAAAACATGCTTTCTGAGGGTGGTTTAACTCACTACAAAGCAAGCTACATTAAGCTACTGAATTAAAACACAAAACCTTGTCCTAGCTTGCTACTTTGTCTGTGCTAGTCCCTTTAGCTAACACTTTAAAAATTGGAGACATAAAATCATGCATCTACTGGCATAATTAATATCCAGGAAAAAACAGTGCCAAACTTTATTTTCAACAGCTCCCAGGATCTTCACTTTCCAACTACCTGTCTGGCCCAGCCCTAAGTTAAGGTCTCAGCCCGCCTAAATTAGGATGCAGTCAAGTTTACTTCTCAGGTGAGAGGCAGCAGATAGTAAGTGAGATGATCTTGAAGCCACCTGCCAGCTGATCTGGACAGCCAGAGGGATGCTCCTCCGAAGGCAGTTTGGACTAAGCTGGAGAATCATTCACGCAGTCGGGCATTAATCTCAGCTGTGAGGCAGAAACAAGCAGGCAGGAGCAATACGTCACTTGCTAGAGTTCCTCTGTGAGATCGCTGATGCCCTCCTAGGAAGGCCAAGTCTGCACAGCGTCCTTCTCCTGGTGAGTTTCCAAGCAGAGACAGTCCTCCAAAGCCTTGGGAGGGAACCGGTTCAGGAGGTCAGAAAATAAAGGTTCTGATTGAGAGAGAGGTCTGGTCCAAATTAAGTATAAACATGCTCCAAGTTAGTTTTTAGCATCATTCTGTCTGATTAAGGACTTCAATCCCTGACCTCTTACCAGATTTGTCATTTCTCCTAAAATCAGGACTTCCTCTGAGCGAAAATTTTGTGTATTGAGACTGGCATTTAGATCATACACCAAGGTGTGTCAAAGAAACACTGCAGAAATGAAAACTGGATTCCATGTGAACTGTAAAAAAGCCCCTTAATTTTAAAATATTCATTTAGGTGTTCTACTTAAGGTTTAAGTTCAGATAAGACAAATACATCCCTTTAACTTACATGCCAGTAGAATTTTGCCTCAGGTGAAACCAGGTCAGTGGAAACAGCTTAAACTGAGGGGGGTTTGAATGTGCGATGCAAAGAACCATGTTTGTTGCTTTTTCTCACGGCACCATAAATATTTTTGTAGAGAATAAACTTGTGTATTCATTAGCACCACAGCACCTTCCACATGGGGCGCTCCTTGGAAAAGCACCAAGTGAGCACGACTATTAATTCAGATCAATATGTGACTCTGATAGAGAATGCGAAGCATACCTTAACCCAGCTAACTATGCCCCTGATAGATGTCGTGAGAGCAGTGTGTCACCCGTGCCTTTCCTTTCTTTATTTCCATTATCCATCAGGACAGGCCATGAGGGAATGCCTGGGAACTGTGTCGTTCTGTGTAATAAGCCACAATGCTAATGAGGCATAACAAATTGAGGAAGTATCATGTATAATCCTGATCCCTCATTGACACTATTACCAGTATAGATTTCAATTCACCATTTGTTACATGCTTAACACAGACAAAGTGGGAGGGTGTAGAAGAATTACTCCTTCAGTCATTGCATTTTTTAAACAGTTGTCATCCTCCAAGACAAAACTCTCTGGTAATACCCTCTGTTTTTGCTACTGCTGTTTCTCAGCAGGATTTGCTGCTTGTTCTTGTAGGGGGTCAGCCAGACTTTGTCTTTCTCACAGTTTCAGTTTCCTACTGGGATTAAGGGTCTAACATATTTCTGCAACAAATCAACTGAACCCAAGATAAACAAATGTACTGAACAACATGGCTCTGGTACGTGCCTGCATTTTAGAAGTCAGCTGCAAAGTTTGTTCCTTGCAAGGTGCTCCAGAGATAAACCAAGGTGATGGTGTGATTTTAGGGAGTTCTCATTAATTTTGTATGTTTTTTTTTTGTTTGTTTTTCTTTTAGGAGGTGAACTGGTTCTTCATACATGCTTGCCTTTAGTTAAGTGCTCTGTAATTTTTCCTAGAAATGGAATTGTGCATTGCTTCAAAAGACTTTGTGTACTTAGTGCCATTCCTCCAAGCCTGCAGACAATGAATAATGCTTCACTGCATACTTATGACAGAAAGAAGTAAAGATTTTTTTACAGATTGAAAAAATGAGATACTGAGCCACATTATTTCTTCTCAAGCTACCGTCTTTTTACCCTAACAGGTCAGTTCTTCTAGCCCAAGGATAGAATCTCCCCAAGTTGCTGCTTGCCTTTAACTTGGCTTAAGGGTCCCACTGACCATGGAAGTGGCCATGCAGCAGTCCTCTAAAATAGCCAAACCTAAGTGCACCCATGTACACTGCACTCAGGCAAACTGGTGTGTCACTGACAGTGGAATAATCTGCAAATTAACATTTAAAAAAAAAAAAAAGAAAGAAAGAAAAGAAAAAGTATTATTCTTTATTTTAGAGTGTTGTTAAAAGGTATTCACACCAGGGCAACACCAGTATTCACCTGGGTCAGAGTATGGCACCTCTACACATTTTAAGCTACTTGTTTGACCTGCAGCTTAATCAATACATAAAGAACTTTTCAAAGCAGAGTAGAAATTGTTCCACAGTCATTAATGCATTTTAAATGAGGAATGGGGTGAGACTTTCACTGAGATCTGACAAAATAGGAGACAGATAACAGAAATAAGGTGTTTGACAAGGAAGTACAAAGTTATTATTACCACTTAATTGGGAAGATTTTTATTAGTCTTCTGCAATTGCTCCTCATAAATAGTGAGACCATCTACTATTCCTATAATGACGGCCACTTTGCATGAGTATTGTCACAGTCATGGTAAATGTGCTATGTAAGAGAAAGAGCACTCCAATCTCTTTATAAAACCAGATCTGATTAGAAATTATACTTCAGATGTGCTAGTGTTAAACTGTGTTTAACTTTTAGGCCATATATTCGTTGTGCCAAGTGCTTATGGCTTTGGGATGAAGAATTAGTTCCTGTTCCATTCAGCATTTTATTTTCTGGACAAATGCACTGGTTTGAGAGGAAAGGTATTGGCTTTGCCTGAAATATGACTATTTCCATTGAAATGTACTGCATATGAAAAATCTTTGATTTAAGCTCTTGACATGCTTTCAAATGATCAAGTGTCACAAAAGTGGTAACTTTTGATCTCATTAATGAGCTAACTGAATGATAGTTTAAATGTAGCATAGCATTTTCATGCTTTAAATTTTTATCAGACTGTTTTAAATGGAAAGGGTGATTAATTTTAATAGAATTTCTATCATAAATGGGAAAACTGTCCAAATTTTGTAACCAATACATTTTTCACTTGAAACACTCTAAAGCAAAAGCTACATAATCAAGTGACTTAAGCCAATATAGGGCAGGTCTGTACTGTTAGCTGCTACATCATTCACAGATCTCTCTTGAGTTCATTTCCAAGTGTTTACGGTCAACCAGAGATGTTTAACATAAAATGGCAGCTCTTCAGGTAAATTCACATGGCTTTATTAGTCATATTAGCTATAATTTACAGTTAATTAGAAGTTCTGATGGAAAAATTCTGTTACAAAAGCTGTCAGTATAAAAAAAAGAAGAAAAGGCCCATGTTAGACTGATGATACTGAAGTTTAACCAAAAAAAAAAAAAAAAAAAAAAAAAAAAAAAAAAAAGTAGAGTTGCAAAGGTGGAAGAAACACAACTGCTCTTTTGACCCAAATTTATGGCTCAGCTGCCAGCTTTGGACAGCTGTCTAAAGAGCCCTATAGAAGCTGCAGAGATTTTAGATGAGATTTCTCACTTGCAAAAAGATATGTTTAAAACATACTGACTTTGTAAGGGAGAGCTAAGGTAACTGTAAGTTTAATTTTGACCAAAGCAGTTTAAAGGGATCAAAGCAAAAATGCAAACCTAATTCCCTAATTCATAGTGCAAATGATTTTTGGAAGACAATGAAATACTACATATCACATTGTTTCCCACTTCTTTTCAATGATTTGTTGACCATTTTTCTTCTTTGTTTTTTCTCCCTTCCCTCCCTTTTCCTTATTTCAATGTTTTCTTTTATTCTGAAAAATAGAATACACTCTGTTTGGTATGATTAAATAACCATGTATCTACCTGAAATTCAAGGGCACTTTTTGAATAGAAAAAATAGCTTTGTGTGTAATGATGTGTTCTGCATAAAGATAACAATAGAATATTAATAACAAAACATGAAACTAAATAATAGCTAGCTAATATCTTTTGTTTTGTGAATTATAAAGTTATTAGCCTTTCATAATGATTTTTATTACTGACATCCTGCAGCAATAAATGATCAAATCATTTATACATAATTATCTGTCATTTATTACTGCATCCACTATTTGTATTTCATCAGATAATTTCCTATTCATTATATACTACGTTAGACACTCAGCAAGCCCTAAATCTGCATAGTTGTCTCAGTATGTAAATAATATCACACCATGTAGATATACTGAGTAGACCGGAAACCAAAACACCCAAGTTTCTTCAGTCTGTGGTTAAGCTTACATTATAGTCAAGATCAAGCCATATAAATTGTGTGCCTCGGTTTCCTCATCTGTGTTCTGGAAGCAACAGTGCCCTCCTCTCGGAAGTGCTTTGATAGTCTTAGATGAAAGGCTTTGAGCACACAAAGTATTATCTGTTATAGCTGCGGCTTTGTTAAAGCTTTGCTAGTTAATAATGCAGTGAGAGTTGCTGAAAATTGAGAAAATTTGCTTGCAAATGACAAAAGATGCCCGCTTTAGCAGCCTTACCTCTCCTCATCTCCTTTTTGTCATTGTAAAGAATGCTATGAATATGCATCTTTGTCACATTAGACCAAGAAGCAGTTATTTGCCCCTTCTGAAAAAGCAGCAGATTATGCTTCAAAGTTAACTAAACATGGCATCTCTTTCTGTATGTATGTTTTCTCTTTTTTAAAATTAGTTTGGGAAAATTGTGAGACTGAATGCAAGCTCAGAAGGTCTACGGGCACAAAATTAAATGGGGAACTAACACAAACAAAAACGGAGAAGCCACGAGTTCTTTCCCATAAACTGTGGAGCTTCACATTGACGTTCCAGCATTTTAGCTCTTTTAAATGGAGTTTACTACAGCAAAGGCGAAGCAAAAGATAATCAAGATGGTAAATAACAAAAAGAAGACGAAATCACTAAAACCTGCTCTATGCACAGAGACTTACTAGTTGTATTTATTCCATCTAGGAGACCTGGGTATCAACCAAAATAGTTACATGTGGTTAACGCTTAGTTTAGATTAAGTTATGTTCATATAAAAGCACTGACAGTCATACGCCAGTATATAACCTTCGCAAAGGTTAGCATTATTTAAACTCGGAGGGACTAAAAGAGGAGTCGATGCCCTGCTCTACATGCAGAGCTCCTGCGCAGGCACTGCGTCCTCTCCTCTCCCCCGGGCTGCAGCGCCGGGCTCGGTATGGGTATGTGTGCCTCTGCGCCTCCAGAAAGAGCAACCTAAGGCTCCGAGTCAGAGACGGTAGAGTCCTGGGTGGGCCAGACGCTGCTGCCTTCAGTGTTAGAGGGGCTCCTGACTATAACCTTTGCCTGTAGTCAAGTGGTAATGAAGCATAAACTCAACACACAAGAAAAGGGCATATGTTTCGTACAAAATTTGTACACTTTTTTTGTTATTGCAGCAGCAACTTTGAAAAATTTTCAAGAAACCTAGTCCTATGTCAAAAATAACTTCTAAAGTGGTAACAAACACCAGAGCACTAGCAAAATGCTGGATGACCAGATTGTGCCTGATCGCTCTCATTGCCTTTGGAGAGAAAGGATCTCTCTGAATCAAGGAACTGTCCTGGGAGAATTGTTGAATGTGTCAGTGTAAGTTACACACTGATAGACAAGGAGAACCGACTGTACTCAGGTAGACTTACTTTTGTGTGTATACTCTATAGTTTGCATTGCATTACATGCTGCAAAGCGATTGTAAGCGCTCATGAAGCTTCAGTAGAGACGCTGGAAATGGGTTTGGCCAAACTTGTATCAGCAGTTTATTGCAATTTTTTGAATTGGCAAATTCTGAATTACAGCAACACATAGAGCTGAAAGAAAAGAACACTCACCTTTAAAAGAGAACTCTGACTCTGTCTTCTTGCATTTAATAGATCAAAATGACAAATACTTGTTTCCATACTGGAAAAGTTAGTTACTTGATTACCCCCAAATGTAAATTTCAGCTCTTGCCAGCATATCAAAATGCATAGGGTTTGTTATATCCAAGCAGTTTCCAGTCAAATGTTAACACCTTGTTACGGGATTTTTCTCTGTCTCTCTATTCCTTTATTTTACTTAGAGATTCTCTGCAAAAACAGATATATGATTCCTTTGCTGACTCTAGTAACTTGGGTATCAGTTTGGCTACATAATGGGCAAATACATAAGCCATTATTTATCCAGAAATAGTTTACATAACTGTAGTGTCTTCATTCACGTAAAGCTCCCACTAACAACACAGACTTCAACACTCACCCCTCAGACTGTACCCGAATGACATCTCCTTTCCTAGTTTGCAAGAGAAAGTAGGCCACGGGGCAATTTTTTTCTGCTCTGAAACATGAAGTGTGATCACTCTTGCCCTACTTCAGTGCTTCAAATTTGGCAAGATGCCTATAAAAGTGAGGCATCCTTCATCCTTTCTGGTGCCTTAAAAGCAGATTTATGGGGCATGGTGTGAAGAGTTAGCTGCACAAGTGGCATTAACATTAATGAGAGATTTGGGTGTAACTTCCATGCAGCAGGTAGAAAATGCATCTCTAAGTGACTCATTCCAACTTTTTGCTTAAAGTATGTTTCTACATTATTCTGGATAAGGAAAGTATGTACTATGAGTCAATCATAAATACTTCAAGGCAGCGCAACACATGTAACTAAGTTAAGGATGGCAAATAAATATTTTCAACTTGACTTTAATCTATACTGAGACCACTTCTTCACACCAGTATGTCAAGGGAAGAAGGCTGAAAGTGGTTGCAGAATACCTTTAAAGTCTATACTTACACTGGCAAGTCTTATGCTGCTCTTATATATTCTCAAAATAGCATACATCAGAACACATTGAAATCTTTCTGGTTCATTGGTAACTCCCTAACATGACTTTTTAAATATCTGGCCAGCTTCAGTCCATGCTTTCCTTTGAGTCTTGAAAAAACAGATGTTGGCACACTAATGTGAATGATGTAAAAAATGAATGCTTTCATCTCCTGAAACATTCCAAATGTGTTGTAAAATAGATTGTAATCCTAAAAAATTTAAAATTTCAAAATATTTGAAATAAGATAGGTTCCTTTATACCGGAATTACTCTGCAAGGCTTAGTGAGAAATCTCCTTAGAGTGTTTGCATTGTAGTTTCTTGCCTATATGATTTTAAGATAAATCCCATTTTCACTTAGAGTGAGCCGACTAAATATTAATTTATGATTTTTAACAACAAGAACAAGAGCAGTTGGAAAATAGAATAAAATATCTGCAAACACTTCATCCTGGTTTTCCTTTTATTTAAATATAAAATTATCACTAAAAACTTGTCAAAATATCCTGTTCAAAATCTCTGTCCAGCTATAGTGGTATTTTAAAGAATAAGCTCAATGATGCAAAAACAAGATTTTGAACTTTTCTTCCACTCTTTAATCAGCTTTTTCTGACATCTGAGTATTTCTGTTCTCACATTATTATTGCAGCATCAGTCATGCTTTTCATGGTACGAATTTTGCCATAGAAGCCAAAAGCAGTATTTTATTTTATATTATTATTATTATTTTCCAAGGACTATATTTACTCTCAGTTACCTTTTTGGGGTGGTACCTAACCTTTTCCTTATGCTTCAAACTTGAACTAAATTAGCGATTTTGCTTTGTGTCCTCAAAAACGCAGAAGGAAGAGCTGTGGGTTCGTGTCTCTGAGTCGCAGTAGAACAAATGAGTGGTGCTTAAAAGATCAGAGACATGATACATTGAATAAAGGACCCACGACATTTTGCCAGTTTGATTTTAACACCTGGCACATCTGTGGCATCATCAAACAGCTCATGATTTAAATAAAACCTCATAAAGATATTCAGTGTCATAAAAGTAACATTTTATTTAACCTTCCTGTAACAACTTTAAGAACAGTAATCTGCTAGAGTAGGCTGCATGTCTGGCGCGTGTCAGTGGATGAGAATGAGTAATCAAATCTTAAATATGTATTTGTAGCACTATTGCAACAAAGTTTTTGCAAATATTGCTGAAAAGTGTGTGATGGCGAGAAATAAAAAGAGATAGAGCTATCAGAATAAAATATCATTGTCCTTAATTGGGAGTTGAAAGAATGGAGTTTCCCAGCACATCAACAGTTTTTTATTTATTGCTTCACGTCACTTTATGGCGATCCCACGAAGGCTTTCCCCATCTCTCCCCTGCCAGGACCAATGGAGATAAATGATACGTCTCAGCAAAGAAAAACATTCTAAGCCTGTTCCTGGAGTCTTTTAATTTTGTTGCTTCTTGACTCCAATTATGGCTCCCAGGCTGGCGTTGGGCATAGTTTGTGTCTGAGAACAGTGCTGCGGAGAAGGCACACGGCACATCCCGAGGCTTTAAAAGGGCAGACTGTGGCATCAGGTCTTGGGATCCTCGCCGCCAGCCGTTCCCACTCAGGCTGCCTCCGCGAGGGAAGCGGCATTTCGCAAGCCCTGCCAGGCTCTTTTGGGATAAGCGCCATATCCCCCTCCCCCAGTAGGCTTGAGACCAGCTCATCTGGAGAGGTTCAGGCTCGTGATACAGGAGGAAGCAAAAACAAAACCAACACTCTAGCACCTCACATCTGAACGAGATCTGAATCCTGCCAACGGTGGTTTGCACACAGAAGGTTTAAATAAGCATCTTATTTTGTCCTTCATTTTTATTGCTTTTTTATATCTTTAGTATGCATTTGATAGCTTTTCTACACAATAGAAAGGAATATATGACATCTATGCTGCACTCTGGTTAATACAGAAGGCCTAAGATAATGACGGACCTCAGGAGAGGACCTTTTTTCCTGACAAAGTCTACGCTGCTTTGTGGGGTCTCTAGGTAGCACAGGCACTGACTGTACCCTACCTTACTTCTCTTGTATTCATCTGTCCAAGCACATTATGGCCTGCATTATATTAAAGAAATATAAATTGTTCATTTTAAATCTTGACAGAGTCTGTTATTGTTCTGAGCCTTGACAAGCACCTAAAACAATACGCTGGTGTTATTGTTCTCCTAACAAAGCAGTTGCTCCCACCATGAAATCCTATCCCAAGTCGTAAGAAAATCAGTAGGCTGGGAGGGATAATATGTGAAGGAGCGATGGACAGTGAACAGGCGTGATTACTGGATGTCTCAAGGGAGATATTTCCGGGACTAGATAGACAATTATCATGGCCATTGTAGAACGCATTTGTGAGGCTCCATCAGGGATCCAGAACAAATCTTCTAGCCATCAAAGGTCTGCAAAGAAGAACTAAAGTGCATGCAAAGAAAGAGTGCCAGGAAGATCAGGGAAATGAAGAGCACATAATATGAAAAGAGACTAAGATCTTAATTCTTTTTACCTTGCAAAATAGTTCTGTGAGGAAGATGACTCCTTTCTATCTACATCTGAGGATAAACACTAGGAGGGAGAAGAGCTCATTAGGTAAATGATAAAACTGATATAGTAAAAAGTTGCTATAATCTGACCTGAATAATTTTGGGCTCAAAATGAGAAATTATTAACCATGTGAGCAGTGAGATTCTGATGCTGCCTTACAACAAGAGAAGAACAAGCAAGGAAATGTGCTGAAATTTGATGAGAGACTGGGAAGAATCATAATATACTGTTCCAAGCATGCATTAAATTCTTCTGAATGACCAGTGTTGGCCTGATGATGCAATATTATCAAGAACAATGACAAAATGTGTGTAGACATACTAAGATACCTTCCCCTTTTAAGCATTTAATCAGAAAAATCATCTGATCAAACTTTCATACCTTCTGGGATGTGTCACCTCTGTCCAGACTACAGAGTACAGTTAGAAGAAAGATGTATCCTGGTTTGTAACTGTATGTAAGAAATGGATTCTAATTCTGAAGTGAAATCTTTCCTGGGATGGAGGTGGGGGACCAAGCCTTGCGCCATTTCACATCAGTTGGCTCGGCTGGCTCACATGAGGCTGATCGTTTCTTGACCAGTCTTTTTCAGTGCTTTGTAAGGAAGGTGTAAGGATCACTGACTGAAATGCTACACATACATCACCAACTTTTCAAGGTGAAGAAATGACTGTATTCTTCAATGATATGAAAACATACATAACATACATAACATGACCTTTTGCACACACTAGAAATAGGAGCAATGCCGTTTATGTCTATACAAGGCTGGCCTATGTAACTATTTCTGCTGAGGATCTAATAAAGTCCAATAACGAAAAAAACTTATCTGATGATTACAGCAAGGCCTGGTATCTTGGCCTTGCTATACTCAGGTTCTGCCTGGACTCAGTGCGGTGCCCTCCAATATGTTAAGTTACTACCTAAGTACTTGCATTTTCGTATCTGTAAAATGCATATTGTATTTATCAACCTCACAATCTATTGCCAGTGTGAAGTGACTAATAACAAAGCCATTTGCTTTGTTTTTACATTTTGCAATGTAATACTGCATATACGCAAAAAGAGACGCATGCACTTGTGATAACGGGGAAGAAACCCTACAAAGGACTAGATTTTGATTCTAATTAGAAGAAATCCAAAAGAACAATAGTGAAACCAAGCCACTTTTTCAATTTACTATTAACTGATTAATTTAACTAAGACTAGAATTTGCCCCAGTGTCAGAATCGAGAATATTAATAAATAAAGACATAAATAGCAACTACAGAATTAAGCAATTAATGAGTTCTTTTTACCACATGAAAGGCCCTGATACAGACCCTTTAGCTCTTGCTAATCAGAAAACCAGACAGTTTCTCCCACAGGCAGTCTGTCAGTTTTCTTCAGGCATTTCATGAATTTTGGTCGGCGAGCCCACGATACGCAGTAGGTGTGCAGGATGGCACATACTCTCCTCAGTGCAGCAGTATGCCTAGAGCCAGACCGAGGTTGGTCAGCAGTCCAAAGCTTTGGTTCATGGTTTATCAAACTTAGGTAAAAAGGGCAATCTTGCAATGTGTTTAGAAAAATAGTTCCTTGGTCCATTCTATCATTTTGTATGATCTTTTCCACATTAAATCACTTTATGAGAACAGACGTGAGCAGAAGAAAGCCAATTATTTGATGATTTAAAAGGTGGGAGGGGAGGTAAAACAGTGGCTAAACAACAATGAAACTAATGTTGAAAGGCATTCAATTAATATTTATAATGTGCAGCAATAGTAACAGTAGAAATAATTTATTTTTGTGTGTCTGACAGCTCTCTGATTGATTAAGAATTGCATAATGATATTTTGTGTATTTCCCATACAAATACAGTATTATTTGCAGGATTATTTTTATCCTTAATTGAGGTTTTGTTTTGAAATCTCTGTTTTCTGCTGTACTAAAGCTCTGAAAGTGATCTTGCTAAGGATTTGACTTTTTTTCCCCCCCGTTACCTTATCATGCAAATCTGCATTTTATTTCAGGGGGACAGGGACAAACTCTTTTCGGTTGTCCCATGTGACAGGACTAGAGGCAATGGGCAGAAATTGAAGCACAGGAAGTTCCGCCTGAACGTGAGGGGGAATTTCTTCCCTGTGAGAGTGACGGAGCACTGGGGCAGGCTGCCCAGAGAGGTTGTGGAGTCTCCTTCTCTGGAGATCTTCAAGGCCCACCTGGATGCAACCCTGCCTAACATGCTCTAGGTGACCCTGCCTGAGCAGGGAGGTTGGACTAGATGATCTCCAGAGGTCCCTTCCAACCTTACCGATTCTGTGATTCTATGATTCTATATGCTATATATTGGATTCCTTGACTACATGTGGGGAACGACTCAATTTAAAACATTTCCTTACTGTACTTTGCTGTTTTGCCTGCTTGCCCAATTTTACCTGCAGTAGGTAGCACTTTAAAAGCATCTGCTTGATTCCCTTTGATATTTAAGTTCACAGGTTATTAAGGACAAAATTTACATACTGTATGCACCTAAAAGTGCAAGTAAATGTCTAGTCAGATTTATGGAAACAAGAAGGCCAGTGGATGCTTATGTTTCACCGAAAATCATGGGAACTGGGTGTTTAGCCTAGTTTCCATTAGATGTCTGTTATATCTTTGGACAGCTAAGATCTTTTATAAACCGGAGTTTAAGCAGCTTTGTAAACGGGATGAAAGAATGGAAAAAGAGTCTGGAGAACTCACCTTAGTTCCTCATAATTTATGTGGACTGTTGTGAGCATCCCACAACATAGCAGCGTTCCCAGGAAAATAAATAGAGAAAACCAGTAGCACGCCGCATACAATGAGATGGACAATTTTGGCAAAACAACCTGATGCTGTGAGGATGGGGTGAACAAGTCCCAGTGGCCTTTTTGCACTACTGTCTGCCTGTACAATTTTGCCTGTTTCACTTCCTACAAGGAAGAATTTTTGATCAAACTTTACTTACTTCTGCTTCAAGTTTTAAATTCTGCCCTTGGAGATGTTTCTCTGAACTTTTTGAAGAGAGAAGGCTAGAAGGGGAGAGGGAAAAGAGTGAAGAGAGGAGCAAGATTTTTGCTGGCTGGTATTTTCCACTCCCCTCATGATTTTTCACTATTACACTCCTAACTAACCGATAAGGGATGGATGTGGCAGAGAGACAGTTTATCTCAGTGTCTCTGATTCTCTCTCTTCCTCTTTGGATGACACTAGCCACATCTTTCCCGAGCACTCCCAGCCAGGAGACAGCCAGGGTGACAAGTGGATCTGCTGCTGCGTCTCCAACCTCTTTTGCCATGTCTTTTCCTCTCTTCCCAAATAACATTTTGAGTCTTCCCGAGTCGTTTAGATTACTTTAGACACTTTCAAAACAATGTCTATCAAGTTATACTGTGTATAAGTTGAAAGAAAAATAATTAGAATTAGATAAAGAAAAATAATTAAATTGCCTATAAATCACAGAAAAAAAAAAGAAGTAAAAGGGAAAAAAAGAAAGTGGTTCAGCTTGCCCAGGGGACAAGCCTAAATTCAAAAGGCCTGAATTCGTATCTTGCTCTCTCAGAAATATTCTGTACGACATTGGGCATGGCAGAGCCTCTCTTGCCTGTTCCTAACTGGCAGGATATGAATACTCTGGGCATTTTCTTTCTCAGCTGCCATGGGCTGGTTCGAGGGAAACCATCTGCCTTATGAGAAGTCATAAAACCTTTTTGCAGAACAAAAAGACCAATCTGAGTGAAAAACATTCAAAACTGTGAGGCAATTGGAGAATAACTTGATGATAAAAGATAAGTACCAAATTAAATAACCGGTCTAAGCTGTAACAGCCTTAATTGTAAAAGCTATTAGAACACATCTGGAAATATGATATGTACATTCTTTGCTTGGATTAAGTGTAGTGCTACCTTATATTAGTGATATGGATGTGGTGGGCGGCTTGGGTGCATTTCCACACACAAACAGACTGTCTAAACGAGGACTCCTCTGTACATACCAGTTTAAATTTGATTGATTCATAGATAAATAAATAAATGAAAGATACTCTTCTGACAGCTACGCAAACTCCTATTGCCTGAAGATATAAAAGTTAAATTGAACAATAGTAAAAATTCTAGAGGTCAAATTCTGCTCTCAGAACCTCCTCCTCCACCCCCCCCCCAAAAAAAAAAAAAAAAAAAAAAAAACAACAAGGAAACTTCAGGCAGTATTTTCAAAGGAGCCTAAAGACTCCTTGCTAATTGAAAAGGTCCAGCAGAAGAACGAGGTTAGACATGGTGACCACATTTCTTCCTTTTCCAATACCTGATGATGGACTTCAAAAGGAGTTACTGAGGTCTGCTGTGAGCGGCAGGCAGAAGGCAGTAATACGCCCGCAAGCACCTCCTTCCCCTCCTAATTCACCAGCCAGCTCCCTGTGCAGGAAGTGGACATGCACACCAGTCTGTTCATCCAAAACTGGGGGCAGAGAGGGGACATTCCTGTTAAACACCAGCAAAGGGGGAGGAGATATCATCCCTCTTCAGTGGTTAGACTGGGAGAGTAGGAGGAGTGAGGTCAGTTCCATATAGCCTCTTCCTGTAGATCTGAGGGATTCACATCTCTATAGGCTGAGAGACAGTTCTGGTTCCTGGACTATGGGATATTTGGGGATGAGGAGAACTTCCCGGGTTTGTCCTGCCAGCATTTTACTACTGTTGCATGTAACTGGAAATCAGCTGGGCCACAAATTCAGAGAGAAAAAGGCTTAAACTCTCTAGACAACCAGATATGAGCTACTGAATTCCTGTTCCTACTAGACTACTCCATAAGCATTTTTTCAATAATAATTTGTCTACTATTGAATAAAATAAAGAAATATTCTTACAAGCAGGGACTTGTTCCTTCTAACCTTGGGGCAATATTTTCATATATAATCTTATTCTGTTTGATAGATATATATAAATACATATATATATTTATAAATTATAATGCGTATTCAGAGTCATTCTTGTTTCCTGATTATTTTTAATTTTTTAATTATTCTCTCAATGGCTTTAAATTGCCTACAGATGTGTCCCTGATAATGATAGGTCAGGATCTCTCCTCAGAAAAGGGAGCTGTGGGCTTGAATCTCTTAAGAGTAGGAGTAGGATGAAAATATTTCACATACTATGATGGACTGCTCTACGTCCTGTCCCAGGGAATGGAAAGAAGAGGGGGGAAAGGTGCCTTCTTTACTTGCATTTCATTAAAAAGCACCTCCGTGACTGTGTTGTGCACTGAATCTGCCTTTGTAGCTTTTTTCTGGGAACACTTGCCTGCACACACCTGCAGCAGGCACTCAAACTGAATTTAGGGCTCAGTCCAGTTCACACTGAGGAACTTCTGGGCCTGAGCAGAAACTGGACTTAGAGGTCAGAACATCAGTGGTGAAAAGAGAAGTGCCTCTATACCTGACGTGCCTCTGGGGTTAGGTGATAGCCATGAGAAGGAGTAGAAGACATTAGTATCTTAGTGAAGGGATATAGCTCCTAGAGCAGTTCCTGTTAATAAATGCATCAGTAAGATGTGGTTGCACCAATGCTATCACAAGGCTTGCTGGCTCCTGGAGAGGGTGTCAGCTGGGTGCTTGCCCCTCTTCCTTGTCCCTCACCCAGGTAACATCTCGGTGCAGAGTTATGAAGCATTCAGGATAAGGTAAGCCCCCATGCTGGCCTCTTCTACAGCACAACCCGTCCCCCCAGTTTCAGGTAGGGTTTTATACCGGTGCTAGCGGGGCTGCGCCTTGTCCCAGTGTTTGGGAACCTGCAGGTCCCCCCGCCTATGTGACCCTTCATGTTGCAAGGAGGTGGCTGAGAGCTGGTCACCGCTGCAGTCTGTGGATATGGCCACTGGCAGGGTCCGTAATCCCCCTTCCTGCCTGCAGAGCAATGCCTCCCTCGCACTGCTGTCACTACAGCCCCGAACACATACCCCTTGGCCTGCCAGCACTTAAGGAATCCTATTAATTTTAATCCCAAATTTATTTAGGTTGAATACCGTTCTGATATCTTTTATGGGTGAGAATGACTTGGATTAGACATTAACAGTCAAAACATTGAGGTTACTGAAGGAGTCGTCATACCAAAGGAAGAAATCCCACACCAAAGGATGTGCGAGAAATCTCAGAGAATGTTTAGTTTTTTTGGGTTTTTTTTTTTGTTTGTTTGTTTGGTTTTTTTTTGGACCAGAGGTAGAAGCTCAACCTGGCAAAAAAAAAAAAAAAAAAAAAAAAAAAAAAAAACTGCTTTGGGGTAGTTCCCCCTCAGATCTTAGTAAGAAGTACTGGAAATCTGAAGTGATTTCCAGTAATCTCTCTTGAGATTTGCAGCCTAATTCTGTAGACCCATGTCTCACAAAAGCATCCAAACTTCAAGCTGTTTATTTGAACTAACCCAAATCCAAACTTTTGAGGTTCCCCCACCCTACTGCAACTTGAGAACAGCAGAGACTTCTTTTTTCTTTTCGAGAGAAGACATGTGGAATGGAATGTGATGACCAGTAAGCAATAACAAATACAAGAGAAATGTTAGTTTCAACTAATTGAATAAAGCAGTTAGATCCCTTTTTGGTCATGTTTTGAAAGCCAGATGAAAGGGGCAACCTTCTGATTTAAATTGTTTAAGAAAAAAGAAAAATAATAATAAGAAAGGCACACTGTGTATACAAAAAAAATCTAAAATTTGACTGAGTGTTAGTATGCTAACGAGTGCAGAGTTCTCCAAATATGGACTCAATGTGAATCGGAGGGGCATGAGCCAGGTCTCATGAGTAAACAGAATAAAAATACCAGAGGGAATGTTTTAATAGCTTCTTTTAATTCCCAGTTTAAATAGATTCTTTACTTAATTTGTTAAAGAATGAAGCAGTGTTGATTTGGTGGTTGTTATCGGTTTGTTTTACTGAATGCACCAGGGCCTGATCCTCTGTTGTGCTGCGGTGACTTTACACCAGTGAAACTCCCTGGAATCAGTGGAGTTACAGCTAACCCGCCCGCACCAGCAGTAACAACATGAAGAACAAGAACCATTATTCCCAACAGGCTGTTTTGCAAGTCCACCTTTTAACCAGTGGAAAATCACTGTTCTCCTGACTACTGCAACAGGATCAGATGTACAGCTTTGCTGAGACTGTGCGACTTCTGTATGCTGAACCTTCCCCCAAAAGTATATTAATCTTTCAGCTAAAAGAGTTTCCAAGAGTCAGAGAAAAAATGTTGACAGAGTGTGGAATTGAGATTTGGGAAACCTGTGTTCAGGGCCTGACTTGCCTGTATCATGGAACTGCCTGGTGATTTTAATCTTGTCTTTTCCTTGAAGGATGCCTTGGTTTCCACACTTGGAAACTGGAGATGATGGAACTGATTCCTGCATAAAGTAATTTGAGATCTGCCAATATTACTGAACTTTACTAATAGTTGTGAAGTCGAGGAATTGCTGCCTTCTAGAAATATCTCTGCTTCAGCATCTCTAAATGTCTGTACACAAGTCAGTGAACTTCAGTGTGCCCCAGTTTACTCATGTGTCAGTTGGAGACAACGCGTTTTACCTGCCTTAGCGAGGAGTAGTAATGATGAGTTACATTTGCCAAGTCTCTTGGAAGCGTTAGCTATTAGGCATGATCATTTGATTCAATGTAAAGTATCAGAAGGCTGGCTAGGTGCAGCTAAAACTCGTGGTACATATTCAAATTACTGCCCTTTTTGTTAATTTGAGTGAATTTTAGTGACCACAGCCTGACTGAAAAATGCTTACCCATGAATTGTAACAACACCTACGGTTTTTAAAGCTGATACCTTCCTTTTTTCCCCAAACAGGTTGAATTAACTTTCACTTTCAGTTAAATGACTTTAGACAGTTCTTATTTCTGTCTGGCTCCATGCTTACTGACCAGTTCTACAGAAAGCCATTTGGTTAGTAAACTCGGTGCCATTTCTTTGAGGTTTCAGAAGAAGGATATGTAGAAAAGAAGAAAGCTGGCCCAATGCCATGAACTACTGCTCAAAACTCATAAATAATATCTTCTGCTGAACCTATAACTTAAGGAGGGAGATTAACTATAGTAATATGGATTATATTTTTGTCTCTACTCTCATATCCTTTTCTCCTCAAATACATTTTTACCAGGTGGACAAGCAGATTTTTAATGTGAGCAGAACTCTGGCTGAGATCTGGGTTTTGCCTCCAGAGCTGGGTAAATGTGATCAATTTATCCCTTTTCCTGCACTGATTTGTCTGCTGGCAAATCACCAAGCAATTCCCAGCTAAGAAAATGTCACTGTAAGATGATATATAGGGTGAAATGGAGAGCAGTTCCTTCCTCAATATAGCTGCAGATGATGTAGTCAATGATAGCCATTTTAGGTGGAGAATAAAATTCAGTCATCTAGAAGACAGAATTCCATCTTGTTTATACATTCTGAAAAAGCTGCTGCGCTGGAAACATTTTATTTGCACGGCCAATAAAAGCTATTTAAGACGTATGATAAGGTTCAGTCTTGTGGAAGGCAGAACTTCATTTTTTAATGTAACCTGGGAGAGCTCATACACTGAAACCATTTTATTTGCCTATTCACAGTCAAGGTGAACCTGTGTTATTAAGACGAGAGAAGGAAGAACATACGTGAGTAAGGCTAGAATACCTGGGCTCGCTTTGTGGATGAAGGTTAGGCTCAACATCAGTCCAACCAACTCCTGGGTGCCCTGACACTGAGGGGAACCCACAGGTCCCAACGGTGCCTGCACAGCAAAGGGTGGGGACAGCAAGGAGGCTGCCAATGAGATTTGCTGATCACCCCATAGCAAATGCCTTGAACCTCTGCCATCAACGCGCACAACTCTAGGAGTCAAGGGACAAGTACAGGTGCTTATTCCAGTATTAAATTGGGATTCCTAGGGTCTAAATTGTCAACACATGTCCTAAAATTGTAGTTGGGCATCTAGACTCGCAGTTAATCTAAGCCCTTGCCTTCACCCTCCTCCTTCCTGAATTCCTCTGCTAACAAATTTCCCAGATTTTCCAACAAATTTTCCAGTTACACCTGATTTCCAGGGAAGTTTGTTTAACTTAGGAATAGGCTATCAGATTATTTTAAGAAGGGACACCAGTGGGCAAAGTCATGTACACACAGTTTCTGTTTATCTTTGTCCAGGAGTCAATCATTTTTTTAGTGTGGACTGCTGTTTCTTTTTCTAGTACTTGTGACTTTGTTGATGGCACACCGCCTTATTGCAGAACGAGTCTCATTTAGCAAGAAGCATTGGATCTGGAGAGACTGGACAAAAAGTGAGGGTACAACATGACCTCTGACCGCAAAAAAGAAAGAGTCTTTAGGATATTTATTTATGGCAGGAATGGTAAGGAGGAGGAGATCTCTACCATCTGAAATAACTATTTCTTGCTAGGATCATAGTTTCTGTTTTCTCTCTGAATTTTCTTTCTCCAATGTCTGGACAAGTGGGCTTCCTCCTCCCCTTGCATCTCCTCCCCACTGTAGTCTGCCTGAAAACACTGTGGAAGTAATGTGCCCTTCTCAGATCTCAGAAGCCGCTGAACAAGCACAAAAGAAAGCTAAGATGGAAGAGTCATGAGGACATGAGTCATGAATTTTTTTCAATCCTCAATTCAATTACTTCCTGCCTCTTAACAGGAAAATAGCTACCACAGGATAAGTACAGGAACATCCATAGACACAGAGAAAGCTTGGAACACAACAGATATTATTTAAGAAGTAGCTGCTGATTTAAAGAAATTATATATTATTCCTTGTGTATTTGCTTATAAAACACTGTAAAGGAAAACTCTATGTCAGCTTCACCCTCATTAATATAATTCAACTCAATTAGTTCACTTACTTAGAACTGCATGATATCCCAGTAAATTCTGTATTACATTCTTTTTTCCAGATCCACCCCACCGGTGCTAACAAGGAAAGAACTGCTTCTTTGCTATCTGTACCAGGAGGAATTCCTCACAAAGCTGAGGATTAAATGTGACTGTTTTAAACAGATTGCCTTTTCTTTAAAGTGATGTTAACTAAACAAAGCTATCCGTTCCTATCACAATATTTATGCTTGCTACTAGCTCTTCTGTCTCTAAGCTACTTGCTAGTGCAAGGTGGTGATCAGCAAGGAGGAAAGTCTGTATTCTGGGCCTTTTTTTATTTCTGGAACACTGGAAGAAAGATTAAGTAGCATTAATTCATCTTACAATGTTTTCACAGCAGAAAAAAAAGTTGGCAAAAAGTATATTATACAAGCTCCGTCAGCCAGCTCCCAGGGTTGTACTGCTGTTTGCCCTGGGCCAATTATATTTTACATGATAAACACACCCAATAATTAAATAATGAATTGGTTTCTTTTGGAAACTCTATAAAATGTCATGGACCAGAGAATATTTATCTTGCCTCTGTGATTCCTGCTGAAGAAACATCTGGTTCTTTTTTCTTCAATCAACATGAAGCCTGAAGGGGCCCAAATTCAAAAGCAATTATATTTTATGTCATTTATGTGCATTATAGGCTGACAAATTTAACTTGTTAGAATATGTGATCCCACCCTCCCTATTCAATTTATGTTGATGCCATTTTCAGACAGCCGTGGAAAGAGCTATTGCAGACTGATAAAAGTTGTTCATCTATTAAGTCCTATAGCTTCATCACCAGAGTTTACAATCATAATGTACTTATAATAACATAAAAGCCGTCACTAGACCATGCTTCCTTTCTACAAGGATTATTGTCAAGGAAAACCCAGGAAAAAGTTTCTTTGTAAAGACCTTGTAGCAGATCCTTCAAGAACTTTCAGCCTTCACCTCATTTTGAAAGAGAAGAACACTTTAAAAATAACTTTTCCTTTGAAAAAGATAGAACATTTTAATGAAAAAAAAAAGCCTGCAGATGCAGGTTTTGGATGGTGTAACTTTTCCCTCTTGATAGAAGGCCTACTTTTGTATTCAGTCTTTCAGGCTTCACTCCTTCAAGCTCTACGTGGAGACTGGATGTAATAAATAGTTTTGACAGAGCAGTGATACCTATAATGTCTGACCACATGCAATATGGCAAGCGCAACATATCTGAGCACATTAGCACAATACTCTGCCCTCATGTCTGGGCTCAAAAGTTGGTGATGAGACTCTGGAATACCACTTGGTGTTGCAATAAGGACACAAAGTGATTTAGTAAATAGTAACACTTTTTGCAAGTTTTATTTGAATCAAAATCCCTTGAGCTGTGCTAGGAAGTTTAAATAACAATGCTCTCAGCAACATCTGACGTGGGTGGATTAAATGCCAGGCTTCTAGGAGTGCTGCCTTTGAGAAGAATAGAAACAAAAAGCACTTGCATCTTCTAAAAGTATTTCCATCCCCATGTATTCAAAAAAGACAACCTCAGCCTCCTCCAGCTTAGACAGCTGGTCTCAAAACTTGTAAGATTTAACAAAAAAGGAGTAATACATGCTGGGTGAGCTATTGGGATTACTTCATCACCACTCTGAGCTTTTTTCCCAACTCATTAGGAGTTAACTTCAAAATTTTAACTGTATTCCACGATGTGCTGGGATATGGTACAATGCGGCAAGAATTGGCCACCTTGTAAAAAGGATGTCATGGCTGCACTGGCGAGAATTGAGGAAACTACCCATATAAGTCTGTTCTGACATGGGTAATTACATCTTGCTAATGTAATAACCATTTCCAGTTTCCACAGGGTCTTTTTCCCTTCTGTCATCCTCCGCTGTTTTGCTATGGATGGGATGAAGTGTTGGGGAAAATGTGGAGGTGGCTAGCTGCATTCAGATAAATGTGTAAGTCAAGTTCCTATTTCTGTGGAGTATTTTAGGATTTCTCTTCTACCTTTCTTCTCCGTTAACATATTCAGATCACTTTTGTTTACTGATAAAACCAAGATTTTGCTACTGCTAACCTTTCAGACCCTAATTATTTGCAGATGAGTCAGTTGTAGCTAGGCATCACTCGAAAAAAATTGCAGGGCTTGCTTGGTCCAGCCAGCTTGATCCTTTCCTCCCCTGCTCTGCAGATGCCACCACCATTGCCTCTTCACCCATCCTCCTCCCTGGGATTCTTCTCACCTCCTTCCCACTCCTGCCAGCTCTGCTGTCTGCTCCAATAGCTCTGGAGCTGAGACAGACCGGATACACCCACACGGGCCATGCGGTCGCCCTCCCAGGCGAGCCGGCACTCGCTCTGCCCCGGGATGGGGGCCGAGGCACCCGACTTGTCCTGGCAGGAGGTGCAGTGCTGCTGCCCGGGCCCAGCACCACGTACCCACTGCAATGTGCTCACTCTCCCCTGATGAGGTCTGCCTCACCGCTTGGAAACCGCTCCGGCGGTGAATAATTGGAGATGAGACTTGCCTGAGGATAACAGTCATCTCCACCTATTTGCAGCTGCATAGCTATACATCAGCTCCCAACATCTTATAGCTAGAGCTAGACCACAGTGCTCCTTGTTTCCAGCTTCTAAACTACATTAAAAGGCAGCTAAAAATATCTTAAATACTTTCCTAATGTTTCTTTTCCATGTAAGCAATTGCTGTAGGAGGAAGTGGCTTTTACATTTTTGTCTGGTGTAGGGGTGGTTCATGCTAAGAAAATGTTTAAGAACGCCTATGCTAGACCATCCTATCTGATGAACTACTCAATTGACAAAGTTGTATTAAAAGAAAAACACACACACAGGTCTTGTGTAGATGCACAAGTTCAAAAAGCTTCTTGAACTGCTTAAGTAACATTTAGGCTCTTCTATAACTTGAAAATTGCTGAAGTGATGTTTTCATAAATATTCCCTTTCAGGCATACAGAAACAAGCTGTGTTGACAAGTGGGAACCTCTACTTGATCCAAAATTTTGGCAAAAGTTTTCTTCTGGAAGCCAGGGCAGCAGCGTTTCTCTGGCCTGGAGAGAAAAGGCAAAACATTCACTGATCCTGTCTACCACTCCTGACATATTTCCAGTGTCACGAAAAAGTCACAAATTTAGGGTCAGTTTTTTACCATGGGAGGTAAATGGTCCATAACCACCATTCCTAAACACATTGTCAGCCCTGGCACCTTTGCCCGGCAAAGCCAGTTTTCCACATCTTGTGGTGAAGCTGCGTTCCCAATGGGTGTTGCACTATTTGTAATTTTCTGCAAAAACTTTTCAAGCACAGTAATGCATATTTCTTGTTGACAGTTTGAAGCAAGAGAGAACGGTCTGCCAGGCTGGCATATAGAGCCTCAAGTGCTGACTGATGCTGTAATGCCTAAGTCAGTACTGAACCGCTGCCCTCACACAGTGCTGAGAGAGTTGGATTACGAGTACTTCATCCCATCACCCACCTCCCAACAATGGTAATTAGAAGTCCTGCGGTATTTTTTTCACAAGAAAAGAGCTGTCAGCTTTAGCTATCCTAGCCAAAATTTCAATTCAGGTCATTTCCTTTGCCTTCCTACACTCATTGCCTCTGTAATTTAAATCTTATGTTCATTCTCCTGAGCTATCTAGTGTTACTTTTCTCTGAACTAATTAAATGGTGACTCCACTGCAGTGGATAATTAAGAAATCTGTTTTCAGAATTAAAGGACTTCTTCCTTATTTGTTCAGAACATTTTGGAAAGTAAGGCAAAATAAAATTTGGGCCTGATATTGCTAAGCAATTCTTTCTTTGTTTTTTGCCAGATTCTCCAAAGTTACAATGGATTCTCAATATTGCTATTTCATTATATGTGCATGCAGAAGTAAGTATTTAAGTAATGACTGTCTCTTGAGGATCTTGAGGGTCTCTGCTCATACTGGATAGCAGGGAGCCAGGGGTCTCAGTGCCTTTCAAAGTCAGGTCCAAGGTAGCTCAAGTTGGGCCTCCAAAAGCAGAAACAATTTCTGAACCTTTTGGCTTAAACAAACACAAGTTTCCCTAGTGATCTACTGTAAGCAGAACATGAATGCGACAATCCTTTGTATAGAGAAGTTACAGCTACGGTAACAACAGCAGCTTTTCAAAGCACCTCATTAAGCTGGCAAGTATATCACCTTCAGAATATTTCTTATCTCGCCCTTGTGCCATATGTTTCAGCCAGCCTCAGTTGAGACTCAAAGATTATAAAATGATTACAGCAAATGCTTAAAATAATGCAGGGCTCATTGTTTTAGAGTCAGTTACATTTGCTGTAACCATTCTCTGTCAGCCAGAATTTTTGCTACTGCTAATTCATAATATAGGAAAAACACCGAGTCCTTTATTGAAATCAATAGCCACAAGATTCTTGATTTTAATGAGACAAAGTGTCTATTAAAAGCAAGTTCAGAGAAGGAGAGATTTTTTTTTCATATAGGACCTTGGCTTTACAGTGTTGTTGAGAATACTCATCTATCCTGCTATATTTAGCTCTTCCAGCGTAATCACAGGTAGAGTCATTATTCTGGACTAAAGTCATGCCTATTTCAGCATGGTGCATTCACAAAGGCAGCTCTTCCATGGCAGCTATGCCAGGCACCTTCTCCTTATTCATGGGTAGCAGGTCATTGGTTCAGTGACTGAAAATCTTAATCATTTGATGGTTCCTGGGAGCCTGTGTGAACCAAGCAGCTCCGTTATCCCTGTTCTCAGTAGATACTTCTCTGCAGCAACAACTGACTGTAAGCAGGCATCTCGACAGGAAAAAAAGCAATATACTGAACTACTTTGAGCATTTTAGGAGGGATTACTAGACAAAATGTTTAATCACATTGGCAATTTAGGCAGGGAAAGCTTGTCCTACTGATGCCTGTGTGGTACCTATTCTATTCAGAAGATACAAGCCTCCACAAAATACCAAACATTCAGAATAAAAAATGTCTCCTTCCACAGCATCTCAAACACTCAAACAATTTTATAATCCATTTTTCTCTCTAAAGTTAGTCTCCATTATTACTATAGGAGTCTCAGTGTATTTATTCTAAACCCCTCAGAAGTTAAAAAAAAAAAAATCAAAACCTATTATGTTTTGCCTGTGAGGTACCTAGGTACCAATATAGTCATACCCTAGCCAGACTGTCTTTCTGATCCAAAATGCTGTTTTACCATACCCCAGCTGCTCCCAAATACACCAAATCCAAAATTTACTATCAGACTGCTGCTTCTTCATACTATCTGTGGCCCTTAAGCACAGAAGGGAAATGTTCCTGGAAACAGAAGGCAGCATTATCTGGAACCACTTCTTTAAGCTATATAAGATAAAGTTTGCCTGTTCCAGGTCAAGAAGTGCTCACAGAAACCAATGTCCGAGCAAAACTGTGAGGGTAGTAATACCAGCACAGCATGAAAGCAAATACGTGAGCGCTGGCAGTTCCTTGAAGCATCACTGTTTTTTGCTAAACTAATGTCTAGGCAGACCAACAAAAGGATTTAGCTACAAAAATCTTGCCTCATTGCTTCTGTGAATGAAGTCTCTATCCACTAAATTCCTCCTCAGCCACTATTTCTTACTTAGTTTAAACCTACGAAGAGTGCCTACTTTTTTCCAGTAACTTTTCTAAGTATCTGAAAACCTATTTCCAACTTTCCCAGAACTCCCAAGACTTCCCAGTGGCAAGTAGCCAGGTCCACTATGGGACCAGCAGCCAAAGAATACCTTGCTTTCCCAAGCAGCTTTGAACAGATACGTTTTTTTCAGAGCTGTCCTCTTGGATCAACCCTCCCCAACCTGCTCATACAGAATGGCCAGAAGAAAACCTGGTCTGACCCCCTCTGAAGACCTTGTAGCTCAGCTAGGAATGTTCACAAAGACTTTAGTCGGTCTGAGTTTAAGTCTGCCCTCAGAGAATATTTGAACCCACATCTCCCTGTGTGAATTCTCAAACTGTGAGACCACATCATATGCACAAGGCGGGCTTTTACAAACCTCTTTTGAAGCAATTCCAGTGTGCTTGGAATAATGAAGTATTCATTGGGCCAGGGAGAGTACAAGTGAGAGAATAAGCATGACTCCATTGCTCTGTGATTAGAGCATTCCCCAAGGCGGAAGACCTACATTTTGTCCCTGCTCTAATGGCTATTTAATGTTACGTCAGTAGATTATACCATATTATATCAATACATTTTATATTATATATACACACATATACATTAAAGAAATATGAAATAGTCATTAGAGCAGGGACTGGAACCCAGGTTTCTTCCCCTAACCTCCTTCTCTGGGGGTGCCATAATTATTGGGCTATGAAGTCATACTTATTCTCTCACTTTCTCTGGCCAATTAACATTTAATTATTTCAACTCAAGTAAAACATTTTCAGTGGGAGGATTTCAGACCCCGGAGTCTGGGGTAACCTGGTAGTTAGTGCTCTGGTGGGTTCGAGTGCAGGAGGGACAAAGCTGGGCTTGCTGCCACTGGGAGCTGTTCTCACCCCAATGGCCCAGCAACACTCCTGACTTCCCCTGGGAAGGAGGTGTCCCCAAACCTTGTCCCCGGAGAGCATTCAGGGGCAAATGTTGGCCAAGCAGGGTGTCCTGCTCTCACTTTGAACTGAATCCTGAGGTAGCATAACTGAGCACGGCTCCCCTCCTCCACTGTACTTACTAGGTTAGCTTTCTCCCAGCCCTGTGAGCTGACATTTGAGGTTCCTACCCTCAAACATCTAATGCTTCTCATACAGAGCATGGGCAGTACTGCACGGGCAGCCTAGGGACCTAACACCGGATTGTAGATCCCATTATATTAACTAGGAGTTGGATGCTATGTGGCCTGAGCTCTTTTTTGCGTTCGCTTTGAAGTGACCTGCTAAAGACCACAGTATTTTAAGCTGGGTAGAGAGTCCTAAATCCTGGACCATCCTTCTTTTTCTTTGATTTCTCACGTTAAGCAGATCTGCATCTAGCTAATAAGCAGATGGGTGAGTTCAAAGTGATAGCGTTGCTAGGAGTTTCAAAATCATTTTGTAATGGTTGCAGTGTTTAGGGAGGGAGATGTCTAATCATGCAGCTTATGAATCATAGTTGATATTATGAGGTTGTCAGTCTGAAAACTATCCAGTCTTTGACCTACCATGGACATGCATGGATAAGGCAGGAACAACAAGATGTCATTAGGGAGGGTCCTTTGGATAGCAGACTAGTTATTTTGCCCTTATGATAGTTATTGTCAGTAAAACAAAGATATCCAAGTGGGTGGCTTTTAAATAAATGCCTCACAAGTCATCACAAGTCAAAGGTGGTGCAAGACAGATCAGACAGATTTAAAAGCAGACCTTCAGGTCTAAGGTTGAAACATGGAAAACTAGAGGCAAAGCACCTCAGTCCACAAAGAAAATGAAGGGACCCCAGGCAATGCTAGCCTCAACTTAATATACTGTCACAGGGAAGGGCCAGAGGTGGTGAAGCACATTCATGGATATATTTCTTGTGTTACCACAAACAGAGAAACAATGTTTGTGACTATTATGCAAATTTTATGGGTCTTTGCTTCCTTTTACCTATTTCACCATGGTTTTGGGAGTCTTCTGCATATCAGCAGCTTCAAATCTGTTGGAGATTCTAGCAAGTCCGACATGTAAGTGTTTGAGGTGGAGGTCGGAGGCACTGCTACTGACACTGGCACCCAGGCTAGCTGGTGAAGTAGTTAGCTTCATGTAGATGCCTGTTGTTAGAAGGAAAGCAGTAGAGATTTCATCTGTCAGAGTATCTATACCAGTGAATCAAAACTAGATGCAGAGACTGGACTTTGGTCAGACTCTGAAATCTTAAAACATCTGGAAGTCTGGCTACCAACTCCTTTAAACAGGCAATGCAATTTAATAAAACTGTAAAAATGAGATCTTGATCAAGTCTCAATCTGGGCAATGGCTACCCATATTCCCTTTAGCTTTGATAGCACACAGTTTTGTATTTCACATCTAAGCTGCGTGAGAGCTACGGATCATATGTGGATTTTAACACATTCTAACAAAGAGATGGCTGCATTTTGTTAGTGGATAAAACATATGTCTTCCTGCATCCATTTTCATCATGCGTGGTCAATATTAATAAGACTGCCTAATGTAAATAAAGATATATAGATAGATAAATATAGCAAGAGATCTTTCATAGTTAAGCATGATTACACAAAACTTCAAATTCTAACAAGTCCATTGCCAAGAGATCTCCTTCAACTACTATAAAAGACGTTTACTTTTTTAAATGTAAAACAAACCTCGTAAAATATTAAACAATGTCCATATGTTTGGAGGATAATACTCCTGTTTTTTTTCACTTCAGCAACTGTTGATCTCTAGAACATTTTTCATTACACATCAGCAAAGTTAGACTTGGTGATCTGCCCCTAACACCTGTAAATCAAAGGAAAGACGTGGAGGGCTGTGCTGCTCTGACACCTCATCTCTTCTCTAACCATCACATTTTCACCTGCTCATTGTGTGAACAACTGTGGTTTGCTGGCAACCCAGCTGGTTGTGAACTCAGTGCTAATCTGATCCAAGCACAGATTGTGTGTCCTTTCAGCACTGTTTTGCCTCCTGGCTCCCTGGTCACCTCTCTGGTCCCATCTGCACTCAGGCCATGTTCCAGTGACTTCATTTCTGGACTGAAACTGGATTGTCCTACGATCTAGATCCATATCTTTTATACAGCTTATCAGGAAAAGTATGTGAAACATACGTTTTAATAAATAACCAAACTATACCAAATAACCCAAAATTCAGTATAAACTCAAATCTCCTTTTGGAAATTACTTTAAAATACCATACACTAAGAAATTATTATCTGTGATGCACTAAAAATTATTCATGAACTAAAAATTTTGGAATGTATCACCTGTATAAAATACTTCTTTGTAATTGAGAACAACTAGCTGTCTGACATAAGCTGAATTCATCATAGTCTGGAGCTTTTCTTTTTTGTGAATGAGCTCTGGATGAATCTTCAGAAAAACTTTACAGTTACCTTCCCTCCTTACCTCTCAAGTACACACGCATGCATACACATACACATACATACAGACTCCTTAAAGTTTTTTTTTTTTAAAGCAAATTTCATGCTAGTTCAGGCTACAGGATTTATAAGCCAAAGAAACACAGGAAATAGGGATTTGACGTTCTGCCCCCTGCTCAGGCCATGAAAACTAGTTTGCTATAGCATATACTCACCAGTCCTTTGGCTAGGACTTTTTGTTTAGAGATTTGCAATGTTTAAGTCCTGAGGATATGCTACAGGATGATAAACCCTGCCTTCCAGAGCCTTCCTACAGTTTCCTTTAATCTTGCTCATCTTCAGAGCAGAGCAGATACAGCACAATATATCACTATCCCTTCTTCTACACTATGGCCATGAGATGTGAGATCGGTCTCTAGGGGCAAACAGCTTATTCATTCCCTGTACATATGAATAGTATTTGATTTCTTTATCTAGAAAGGAAAACAACTTGTCTCAAGTACAGTGGGACTCTTTAAAGTGAAAACATCTGTCTACCAGAATTTAAATCAAGAACAAAGATCATTTATCATAAGTTCTACCTACACCAGCAGCAAGCATATACCATGCTTCCTGTCAGGATGACCTTTATCTTCAAGTAAGAGAACAGTAAAAGAACAAATGCAAAGTTCCTAGAGGGGAGCACAGCATGTTCTGCCTCTGCAACACATTACAGCAAAAGCAAGAATAGAAAGTCTTAAAGACATCACAGAAAAGGCAGGCAAAGATAAGGAAGAAAATAGAAAGCACTTAATCTACCAGTTTTATCTTTCAAAAGCAGTTTTGGGACTTTCAGAAACTATTACACCGTTGTTTGTGGTAAACATCAACCTAGGTACAGTTCACACCGGTACAGGACTTGTCATTTTTTTGATAATTGTTTTTACTATTTAGGAAAATGAACAAATGGGGAGGTGATGAAACCAGCTACTGGGTCCATGCTCTTACCGAAACAGAAGCCTGGAGGGAGGGAAGTAAAAGAAAAGGTAGAGATAATCCAAAGCCACAAAAAGCCACAAACACAAAACCATAATCCCAAACAAACACAGAAGCGAAAGAAGCAGAAGAGGTTAGGAAAAAAAGTCACACACGTAAGTAGAGTGGCAGTTAATCTCGTCTTCAGATTTTTCCTTTTTTCATTTTTTTGGGGTTGTGGTGGTGGGGCTCACCTTTCTAGCAGAAAGTGCTCCATATTCAGCCTCATATTCAGAGTATTATTTTGATACTGCGTTTTAAAAACAGCACTTCGGCAACAGAAAGTCATTTCAGCAGCTTGGTTAGTAGACAATATATTATGCCTCTTTGACAGAAGGCATGAAGCTGAAACAAAAGCTTCATAGCCTAGTAAAAGATAGCCTAGTATGGTATGCCCTACTGTGGTCAAAGCTACTTTATTTGCCAATGTACACAAGCCTTTCTGCACAGTGATGCCTGCAAGTACCTGACATACACACACTCCTACCTCTAGCTCATCACTTTCGATGTTATAGTTTGAGATACACTATTCCCCCTGGAATCTCCCTCCATTCTCATTTCGGAATGGGACATGCTGGAGCTGTGACCAAATTTTCCTCTCATACTTGAATAAACTCATTTGGATTTCCCCTGTGTACAGCAGAATTTCACTTCATATACCTCCTATAACACTCATTAAAATCTATCTCCAAATGGAAGAATCTAAACAAGATTCACAAGCAACCTGATTTCCAAAAGTACCAAGCACCTGGAAATTCCTCTTTGACCCGAGCTATTCAGTGTTTCCTTCCGAAAAAAAGGAGCTACCTTTTTAGGTAGCAAATTATGAATTTAGAACATTGACTTCAAGATGCTGCTCTTCTAAGGAACTATGTTTTCAGCGAATGAAAGGCTAAATTCTGCTTTCAGTTATCACACTCCTGCTGCTCAGTTTTGCTGGGTGGGTAGCTGAAGCAGAACTGTTAAAGCAGAACTTCATCTTAAATGTATAAAACAAAGGCATTTCATATTTCCCTCCATTTTGCAGATTTAGCACCGGATACAACCTGTCTCAAAGCTTAGTCAGAACTGGTTCCTATAGAAAACTAGAAAGGCATAGCTTTACGTTTAGTTGTTGGAAAAAAAGCCCATACGCTTCAATAGTCTCCACTTTTCACACCTACTCAGTGTCAACACCTGTTTAGCTGTGGATTTTTGAAAAGCAAAGACTTATTTTAACATTGCTGCAAAGCTACTTTATTTCAACAGAAAATACTTGTTTTAATTTTATTTCCTATTTTTCAGCATAAGCTATTTCTAGTGTGTATATATATATATATGTATAACGTGTTGTGGGTAGAGAGTGCATCTCTGATGAACACATACTAGTAAGTCTAGAAAGGCAGATAATTTCCTTCACTTAATAATAGTTTTCTTTCCTCTTGGCTGCAGACTCTCATAACTAGCACCATGCCAAACATTCGAAGATTGGATTATGGCCTGTCGTACTTGATTATTTTTGTCAGCATGCTGACCCAGGGTGCCCTTTTCTTGTGTTATTCCTTCTGTTTCCATTTTTCATGTCATCCAGCTTTTCATCTTGTCAATCAGCTTTTGACTTCCTGATTAAAGTGTCTGTCACAGGAGCAGCCTGGTCTCCAGTCAGTTGTTTAATTTGTTCCTCATGGCATCCAATTGAGTTATTCATCTGGCCCAGCTGTTCCCAAGTGCTTCCAGCACCACTTTTTCATGTGTTTGGGTTTAACCTCTATATCTATGTACAACAGTGTGAATTGTTCCATTCATTCTGTCGGCTGTGGATCGTTTTGCCTCCGTCTAATGCCTTGACATTGCTGGGCCGGCTGCTACTGTACACTGTGGCTTAACCAGTTGAGAGAGAAGCAGTATTTCACCATGGTGTTATGGTAACGAGTACAACTAAACAGACTAGTCCTCAAGTACTATAACAGGCCCAATTTTTAACAATTAGGAGCATGTAATGGAAAACTCTGCTCTCTGAGATTCGAATCCACCCAAAAAATAATGTTGATGACGCTTGGCAGGAGGAGAGAAATGTTAGTTTGCCAGGAATTTTTAGCATTCACTCAAAATCAGTTTGCTTCATTATCATGAGAGATGTTTTCTCGCTGCCAAGTCTAGGCCTGGTATAACCCAGCCATAACTCCCATTGACTTATGTGGGAGTTGTACAAGCTCACAGCAGGGCTAAATTTGGTGATCTGACTAAAGTCATGGAGGCATCCAGTTGGAACAATGGAATTTAAATCAATTCAGAGTCATCGCAGTAAAATGCTCAAATCTTGTTGTGTTGTCTGAATCAGTGCTTTTCAGAGAGAATTAGGGGAGAGGAATTAGCATTAAATTCTGACTCTAGTCTATGATTTTTTTTTCCCTCGGGGATAACAACTGCTATGCCTCAGTTTCCCAACTAGATATATTGATACCCATATCACACTGGGATACAGGAATGGTTGTTTATTAAATAAGTTGAAGCTGAAAAATGCTACATATTCCTGCTTATGATTTTTGGAAGCTGACTGAGTAGAATACTGAAACAATCTGTATCACAGCAGACAAAAGCATCCTCTATAACCAGCTTTCAAAGTTATGCTGCGTATATTAAAGTCAAGCAAATCCCGTGCTGCAGAGCACACATAGACTGTTTCAGGGACTGGGAAAAATCTTTTTTCCCCGCACTCACTCTACTACTTGTTTTTTTTTTTCTCTCTCTCTTTTTCCATCTTCTACTGCATCATAAAGTTTTTGTTAATGACCTGTTCCCCTATAAGAAATTCTCTGCTTCACTGTGAAAGAACATTACATTTATATATGTTTTATTTGATAAAGGTATAGCCCAAAAATCTGATCCCAGGTTGAACAGCTTTTCAGCAAACTACAGCTTTTTTCCTATTGTGCTAACGTTCATATCTCCACAGACACATCAAGACTCAAAGTGGTCATTCCGTAGCACTCCAAGTTTTTAGTAGAGTTTTATATACCAGAAGAATTTTATTAAAACAATATTAACCCAGTTAAATCCCTCCTGGATGTCTGTCCACATCATAAAAACCACTAGCTTGACTGGCACTCCCTGGCACCCATATAGTAACACGCAGTGGGGCAGCCAAAGACTTAGTGAACCCAGGGTCTGAGGTGCCCTTTCATCCCTACAGGTGGTCCTTCCAACTCAGAAGTGAGGTACGCTCTTGGAGCGGTACCATACCTGTGCTGGGGCTAAACAAATGACTTCAGTTTTCATCACCTTCGTACTAAAACTTTTCAAGAGTCTTACTTTTTTTTTTTTTTCCAAGTAAAGAATCTAAACTTTTATTTTTCTTATTTAGGGAAATGTATTCTTTCCAGCAGTGGATTTTGCATTTATTTAGAAAAGAAAAGTTTACACAACAGAGGATCAGAAAATATGTCCAGCAGCATTTTGGTTCGTGAGCTGAGCTAAGTCTATACAGAATAAAGAAGAGATTTCTGCTTTCCTCTTACTTTCTCACTGACTTTATACAAGCAGCCACAGGACTCTCTTACAGAATACAGTCTGTCTTTAATCACTGCTAAATGGTTTCCATCCTACTGGAGATTTGTTTGGGAAGGATTGCTCCTGAAAAACACTGCTGTGAAATACATGCTATTTGGAATGAGTTTGTATTTGAAATGCATGCTATTTGGAATGAGTTTGTATTTTCTAACCTCATAGTATTTTAGGATGGGTTAAAAAATATGGCAAAACAGAGCAAAAATGTGCATTGGGCCTAATAAGTATGCACTTTCTATGAGTATCTGCATCTCCTCTGGGTGCAGAAATGGAAATGGAAGAATTAGCTCTGAAAAATAAACTACATCCTGGGGCTGGCTGCAGTACACCCATTCAAAACAGACTGTCCCTTTGGGGCTGTCAAGGTCTTTCAGACCCTTGCTCTGAGACCTCCAAGTTTGGTTCCCTCTAATGAGCTTGACTCCTTCTTGGTTAGTCAAAAAAATAAATGCATGGTGTCTTACATCCGCCCTTCCCCCAGATTCTTGTATCATAAAATAACTCGAGGCGCAATATGTTATACAAGCCTGTGATCCTCCCTCTAATTTCTTTTAAAAGATATGACCTCGTTATCAATGGAGATATTTTTAAAGTACTGATCCTCTGAGCTAAACCTCACTGATAGAAACGTAAAATACATTCTAATCTCTCTTAAAGCTCAACTCCACATTAGTTACACTCAATTCAAGTTCTCTGTGGTTTCCTTTGTAACTCAAACCAACTACACTTCTTTAAATAAATAGAAAATACAAGCTGAAGTTTTGTGGAAAATCCAGAATATTAAGGAAGATTATGCTACAATGTTTGGAGGTGTCCTGAATTTACTGACACCTGAGAGTTAAGTCTGGCTGTCAGACACACATTTATTAGGATCATTCTAAAAATTTGTACAGGGTGCAGCTCACATCAGGGTGGGTGTTCAGTTGCATTTCTGGATATTAACCCTGGATCATGGCCTGAGCTGATTCTTTTTCTGTGTAAAGAAAGATGTACATAGCTGTCAGATTGGGACATATTGTACTCTGTATTTCCATTCAATTGGGAAGGCATTTTATTCAAAAAACCTCAATGTGGGCTGCAAAAGCAGATGTATATTTTCTCAGTATTCTTCCATAGAGGCTTTACATCTGTTCTTTCTTTCGTTTTCCCCCCTTTGCCATTCTTAATCTAAAAGAAAGGTCCACTTCAAGTGATGCTATACGTGCTCTTTATGCACGAAACATCAGCGTGCCTGTGTTGTAAGAAGGCAGAAGTTCCACAACCCCTTGTTCCTTTTACCTTTGATGTCTTCGAGAAGCGACTGAAATATCAATATGTTTACTGAACATAGGGGGAAAACTACTTCCTCTAGGGTGAAGTAACTGAGTTTAGGATAGCTTACAAGCCATCTCTGCTGTAGAAGAGCTTCAGGGCACATATAAATATACATCATACATACATAGCCACCCTCCTAGCCAGAAGAAATACACGTTTAACAAGCACATTTAGAAAGCAACCTGGTTTAGCTTTGGCTGCCCTAATAACTTCTGCAATTAAGCAACATTGGTAGCCAATTAACTCAGGTTTTTCTCCATGCTGAAGGAGCAGATACAGGCAGGTATTTAACCCTTTTTATGCCCTTGGGCCATCAGCATGCCTAACACCTGTAACGGTAGGCCTTTCATGTACAGGTTTTCTTCTTCTTCTGTTACATCAGAGTTGATAAAATAAAACAGCGTGACTGAATATTGGAAAGGCTGGATAAGTTTATGAATATTACTGCTACTGATAGCCACTTCATGCTTAAATGAAATATTTTGCATGGGAGGTTCTAAAAACTTCGCATTCTGCATGGAAGTATAAAAGGAACTTTCTGTTACAGCAAGAGTAAGTCTGGCACTTAGTGGAAATGCTAACACTACTCTACAGCCTATACAGTAAGACATACCTTGTGATGGGGGAGATTATACCGTGTGATCTTCCCCAGACTCTAAACCACTATGGTCATTCTACAGTTCTCAGCAAAAGAAAATTTATTCTTCTTTGCACTCACTAATGTAGAGACTTAAGACCACAATCTTACTGTCAATAATTCATGCTGTTAATTTTTATAAATTTGTATAGAAATATTATTTTATATGTATAATATCGATTTAGTCACATCTTCTGTGTACTCAGTTTCAGTACATCATCCCATAGCTACCTTAGGCAATGCTGGACTGAAAAAGTGTGAAATATCCTTTTGTGTGTGTGTGTGAATAGAGCCTTTAATGCTCAAGTTTAAATGAATGGTGTATTTTTTGGCTAGGTGTCAAAGACTTAACAGAGCTTGTACTATAGTCTTCTCACAGGAAAAAACAAATACTTTCACACTGAGGTATTTAGAAACAGGTGTGCTGAACAATTACAGAATGTTACAGCTCTTGGAGGCACTCTTCCAAAAAATTAAGGTCTAAAAATGTATAGTAACACTATCACATTGATAAAAAATCTAATATTGAATCCCACTGGAAAGGAAAAAACTGACTGGAGCACAAAGAGAAGATGTGATCATTATTATGTCAGGGCGTGAAGCAGCTAGATTTGTTGCCAACAGGTCTGGAAAGAAAACAATAGAAAAGCTTTGCTTGGAATGTAGTTTGCAGCCGCACAACAACATTGTTTGCCTCAGCACTCGTGGCCACCACCCTGCCTCAAGTGGCAAAACACTGTCCTTGCCACACTCAGCAAAGGGCCTTATGGTTTCGTCTCTGCTTATTTAGCACTCAGGTCCTGTTCACAGCTCTAGACAGTTGGGCAGCACCCTTTTTTACTGAAGCCTCTCTTTTCTAAAGCAGCAAATCCGTTTCACTATCTCTCCCTCTCATTTCAATTTTCTTACGAAAAACTAATCTTTCCATCCTTTTCTTCCTTGGCTGCAACATAAATCAAACTCCTCTTTCATAAAACTCATAAAACCGAGATTTCACTTCCGCCTCCTTATTTCTAACAAACATCCAGGCACAAGAGTAAGCACTTTCAAAGTTGTGATAAATTCACAAAAAAAGAATCCAGCCTTTGGTCCACCCACCTAAAACATCCTCCTGCTCTTATGAAAAGGATTTGCATCCCCAGAGACATCAGCATAGCAAAGCTTTACCAAGGCCTCATAATTTCTCCTGCACTCTCCCACTTTGAAACCAATATTCTTGGAAATATGAAGTTGTCCATCAAGTCCGATTTATCTGCTACCTCAGGGCAAGGTGACCCCACCTTCTCATCCCCCGCATCCACCAGGCTACGTGTACAATGCTTCTCCATGGGGTAGCAGGGAATTCCTTCCTGACTCTTGCTGCATTCAAGTTATGGCCCTATCATTATTTTAGCATGAGTAGCTACACATTTTTTTTACTGGTCACAAAATTATTCTTCTCCTTTTTCAAATCCAGCCACACTACTTGACTCCATGACCTCCTGTGGCAGTGGATCCCAGAGACAATTCTCCTCCTTTGCCAAGTCTATAGCAGAACATTTAATGTTGAAGGATGAAAATACATTATCCCTTCTTTGATGTTTAAAGAGAGGGGAGAGACCTCAAGACCTTTCTGCATATTATACAGTGTAACACATTTGTATGCCCTCCACAGAGCTTGCATGTCTTATTCAAGGTCAGCTCTGCTCCACACTCCAGTCGAACAATATCCCTCCCCAAGTTTCCACGTATCATCTGTTACACACTCAGTTGCTAAATTGCAAAATCAAGGCTAAAGCCAGTGAGAAGTCAAGCAGCAGAAAGAAGCAATCCTAACACTTCATACTGCTTTTGTACTTGTATAACACATCACTTTTATATCGCCTTTCATTCATGGACCTCAATAAACTTGTCTAAAAGTGGGCAAATGTCATTAGCCCCAGCATCAACAGAGTTCTGAAATGTATGCACATGCACAAGGGGCTGGGTCAGATGTAATTTTATTGATATTAGTGCAGACTCAATGCTGGAAATTTGTTATACATGTCAGGAGAATCAGGCTTAGAGGACTCGAGGTGTAGAAAAGAATTGATCTGACCCCCATTCACGGAGATTAGCAGCACGGTAAAGAAGGCAGCACATGCGTTCCTGCTTTCGGTCCTCTCCTCTGTAATTGCTGGGCAGTGTGGTTATGTTTCCATAATAATTGTGCTACATGCTTAACAAATTGTGCAAATGCTAATGAACTGCAATTTTGCCTTAGGATGCTCTTCAGGGCCTAAATAGCCTCTCCTCTTCTGTAAGTGTTTATCCTCAACAAGCTAAGACTGGATCACCATCAGCTAATGCCTAAGAAGCAGAAAAATTAAACACGAAGTCAGATTCCAGGTCTCTTTATGATCCTATTTAGGCTTATCAAGGGACAGATGTTCATATACAAGTTTGGTGAGACTTCCTGATCTTATTACAGCTTCCAGTGGGGCTTTCTACTTTCTATAGCAAATTCTAAACATATTTTGTCAAGAAAACATGTTTTCCTTGAAGAAACTGTTTCCTTTATTTCCAAAGAAAAATCTAAAAAAAAAAAAGACTACTCTCATTCTATTTTATCCTAGCCAAACTGCTGGAAACATTATTTCTTAAAAAAAAAGGAAAATTTAGATCTCCATCCAGTGACATCTGCCATGTCTGCCACTTCCCCCTGTTCATGAGTGCCATTTTGTAGTTTGCTTTTCAAACATCTTTTAACTTTAAAAATCACAGTTTATTCAAATCAGGTCTGCTCCTGTTCCTCAAACCTCAGTGAAAGTTCAGTGATGGAGCTCTTCCACAGGGCAATCTGCTCCCCTCGCCTCAGTGCTCTTTGCTGCTTTTTTTTTCCTTCTGATGTGGCCAAGAATGCAAAAATAGCCACAACACTTCTGCTTTTGCCTGTGCGATGCTTGTGTTAGGAGGCAGTATGACCTCCCAGGCTGGTATGAACATCAGGCTCCAACCTGAGAGATCATAGGTTCTCTTTCTACCTGATGTTTTGGTTTCTCCTTCGGTATGCCTCATAAAGCAATTTGAGAGTGGCTATTGGGACCCCTACTTTAGAGAGCTATTATCTCACGTAACACGGTAATTCAGGATCTGCCATTTCAGCTGACCTCATGTTTGGCTGGAAAAGTGCATGCTGGGCTTAGCTTGCCTACTGATTTTGTTGCTAGTATTTCTTTCTCTGAGGTATCAAAGTGGTGGATAGAGTCAACGGAAACTCAGTAGCAATCTTAATGACAGAACATATATTGGCGCACTATATTACATTATATACAGACACAAATACACTCTCGCACACACAAACTGTCACATCAGTTCTTTAGTATTCTTTGTTGGATATAAATGTAAGTCATTATAATCCCCATACAAAATTAATTACAGGCAGAAATTCCCACATTCTTACTTTCAGAGGGTTACCAGATATTTGTTCTTTTAATTTGGCTCTACCATCATGTCAAAATAAAAGCTCTTTGCCTAACATTTATGAGGCCTCCATGCTTAATTGCATTCATTTTTATCAAGTCATGAAACTGACTGATATATTTAAACGAGCTAAAATAAAAAGGTTTAAGGCAACTGAAGTCTCTTCAATAAGTTGAAGAAAATTTTCCAAAAGACTATGGAAGCAATAGAAGCAGTAAAGAAGAAAGATTTTTAAAACTAATGAGTTGCCAAGTGGATCTTTTCCTTAATTAGCCTTCCTTTCAAAGAATTAGTGAGTAAAAGGCTTACAGAAGATGAAGTGAAATTTGAATGTTACCCACTGTCTATAAATAAGACTTAAATTAGTCTTTCATTTGGCCCATGATAATTCTATTATATCTCTTCCACATTGTAATGTCTTTGTCTTGTTTCCCTACATTTCTTCACCACCAGATGTGACTTTGACTCTTGGAGGAGCCTTTGAATATTTTTCAGCCTATAAACCCAGCTCAGGTACATTGATACTCTTCTCCATTTGTTTTTATGTATTTCATTGCTAAACACTGTAAGTACTTTTGGGTTGAGACTTGGAAATGCTATTCAGAAGTGCTGGGTTCAAGTCTCAGCTCTGATACAGACATGCTCAGCAGTTGTAGGAGGTAGTTGCAAGGGCCGAGGTTTCATGGAGGTGGTTAGTCTCCCTGGGGTCCCTCTGAAGAAGGCATTGTGGTTTGTGGACCCCTGAGAATCAGTGCATCTATGAAAGTTACCGAGAAGGACAAACCTACTGTCATTTTGCATCAAAAGCAGATCCATCACTGGAAATTGCTAGAGGACTCTTAAATTGAGCCAGGTTGTCAGTAGATCAGTGAAAAGACATTTTCCCAGGGAAATAATGTCTCTTACTCAATAGCCTTTTATGCCTGAAGTAAGTTGTTCTTACTTTTTCTGTGATTGAATTCCCAGAAAGTAATGTGATGGAATAGTAGGAATACTGGGAATGTTTCCCATCCTGTTCTCCCTGCTTCTTTTGTAAACTCTTGAGGTTTCTGTTTCTACTGAATTTCTTCTGTTTCTGCAAACTTTGTTGCTTTTTTATTTGCTGTTTAATTCATAATATTGAAGTAGCAGTCACCAGTGAGCTCCCTCTCTGTTCAGGGATCTGCTTTCCACAGCCCCAGAGAAGGTGGATCCGGGGATTTGAGGGGGGAGAACAGCTTCAGCTCATCCCCCACACAGGAACTGTGGTTTTGGGCCATGACAAGATGTGATAATTCAAGATAGACTCAGAACTTCTTCAGATCCCTGAAACGCTTCCTTCATTGTCTCAGAATTTTCTCCTAGATGAATCCTGAACTGGAGCAGAGCTGGACCTAATGGCTCTAGATTCATGGCTCTTCAGTCAGCTATTCTTTGGAGAACAGAAACCTACACTTTCTGATTTATCTGAGAATTTCATATTGTTATCCTCTATCTCACAGTGTGGTCAATATCTACGCCCGTGAAAATTATTTGGCACCACAGAAGCAGCTGATGTAAAAAAATAGTTTTCATTTAAATCTGTGACAAATTTATGGAAGAACTATGTTTCTCTAATGGTTGAAACAAGGAGATGCAAGCTATAGTAGCTCGAGTTAAATTCTTATTTTTACAGAAGCAATGACTCACTGTGCGGCCATGGACAAGTCATTCGATTTCCTTGTGCACTAGTCAACAAAACTATAAAATTATTATAAGACAAAAAACAAGAAGTCCCCAGATTTTGCTGAAAAACAAATCCTTCCTCTGAGCTCAGTTGGTGAATACATGACAAAAACAACAAAATGAAACATGGGTGTAACCCACAGCTTTGGCAAATATACCACAAAAATATGAAGAGGGTACAGAACTGAAAAGCAGGGGGGGGGGGAAAAAGATCAGCAACAACACTGAAATGCCCCAAAGCACACAAAAGCATATTAACAAAAGCAACTTCAACAAAAGAGAGTATAGATGCCCACAAGGTGGAGAGTTGGAGAGTGTATTCAAAAAAAAGGATAACAATCAAACGACCTAATTCTCTTTCCATCCTAAGCAGCCTTTAAAGCTAGGTACTTATCATTTCACCCTTTAAAAGGGTGCTATTTAAGTATGCCCAAAAACAACACTGAGAGAACTTTAGTGCCTTAAAGGATGTGAAGGATGCATAGTGAAGGCTGGCGTGTCCAATGCTAACTTTAGGGAGACATATGTATGCCAAAAAGGCAATTTTGGCTACCAGCGATGGTCTCATATTTTAATCTGTTCACTAACACCTGCTTTGCCAGGGCCACCTGAATAAGCCAGGAGGACATGGGCATCTCATGTGCTGAGCATGTCCTGAAGCATCTGCATCATGTAATGGGGAGCACAAGGTCTTCCTTAATTAGAGCCCTGTGCGCACACAAGAGATCCACTGTGCTGCATGGGCGCAACAGACCTGCACTATGAAAGCTCCACTGCATCTGGCATCTAGCTTTCACAGCTGTCTTTATAGCTAGGGTCTCAAGGCCTTTTGTCCTTGCTGCTGCACCATCCCTGATTCTTGTCTGGGACAATATTTCACAGAGAATATAAAAACAGTAAGAAACCTCCTGAGATACCAGGATTATTTCTAGGCCTTTCTCTGTGTTGCCTGGTCATGGCAGGCTTAGTGTACTCAGAGCAAGATTGCAGCAGAAGATGCTGTTGCTTGGATTGCTGCTTTGAAAGAAAACAGGACGATGCATTAGCCCTGTCTATGGCAGCCAAGTGGTTGTAATGGGATGAGAACATGAAACACAGAGGAAAACAACGAACAGCGGAAAAGTCAAAGTTAGGCCTGCAGCAGAAGAGAGGCTACAAAGGTAGCATCAAAGGGTTTACGGGGGGGGGGGGGGGGGAGAAAAAGGAGCAGACAACATACATATTAATGATCCAGAAACAATACTGAAAAACAACCTATTATCATTACTCAGATCCAAAGAACATGACGATTAACACCTCAGAAATCTCTGTGACAGGAGGAGAGTGGGCTTAGCAATGAATCTGCTCTCCCTAGTCTCCCTCTAGTTTTGTGAGTAGGATCAGGCAAAGAGGTGGCAGGTTCACACTGAGAAGCAGTGGTCCTACATGCCCAGCACCTCCACAGTGAAAGTTTAAAAAAGTGAGCATTAAAACTGAGCAAAGATGCAGTAAAATCTGGATGGAAATGGAAAATGAAGAAGAAAATTACATGAGCTACAGGTCAAAGATAAGATTTACTGTCTTGCCTTGCTTGAGGGGAGTGCTGGAGTATGCAAGGAAAGATGGGGCACTACTTACGTACTCCTCACTGAACTGCCGAAAGGCTTCCTTGGTGGCTGTCCAACCTTCTCTCCCCTCCTCCCATCCCAGAGCCCTCTTCTTCTACCAGTCTGTGAGGCTCCATAGATTTCCCAGAGAAAGAGAGTCCTATAGTGCTCTTCCTTGTGAATGCATTATCATCTGAAAATCAGAGACAGTCTCTGCTGGGACTGTATCCACTTGCAATGGGAATGGCTCAATGATCTGAGAAGTCTTTTTCATATTTAATTTCTTTGATAGGCAAAATAGTAATCAGATCAAATTTTCTCGTAATAATTTCCCACCGCATAAACTGATGAGGGGATTTAGGATAACGAAATGAAAGCTACCCTAGAAGTAGCTACAGTAAAGGAAGGGTACTGTTAACAATGACAATGTTTTGGGGACTTCATAACAAAAAATCCTCTTTCTACACATCTATCTTTTATTAACAGCCACACTCACTGGCGGTTTTGAATAACAGATCAGGTTATTTCTGATTTTTACACTCATGTTCATACAGGCATTGATGATGAAAAAGGGTCAAAATACAAAATTAGAATCCAGCACATTTTTCATAGCTACTTTCAGGCTACAGAAGTTATATAATTAAAAAAAGAAAAAAAGAAATCATTAATTTTTTTCCAGAAATGTATCTGAAGGAAATTTCAGCCTTCTGAGATCAGCAAAACTTTTGCTGTTGATTCCAACAGATTTTCAATCGATTTCACATAGAGGATTCATTAGATAGCAGTGGCTTTTTTTTTTTGTTTTTACTACATTCATTTTCCTGATTCTGACCATTTTTCTGATTCTAGACATTTTCAAAATGAGCCAGACTCTTCTCAGCTATGCACAGTGATAGCATAAGACTCATCAGACACAAGCTGGAATATGGGAAATTCCATCTACGTATAAGGAAAAGAAATTTTATGCTGGGTGGTCAACCACTGGAGACTGTACAGAGAGACTGTAACATCTCCATTCTTGGAGATATTCAAAACCCTGCTGGACACAACTCTAACTGGATCTGCTTTGAGCAGCATATTTGACTAGGTGGCCTCCAGAGGTCCCTTCTGACCTAAATTATTCTATGAATTTACATCTGGGAAGCACAGTAGCTTACTATGTAACTGCACAATATGGATTGAATCTCAGACCTAGCTAGTCTTTAAACACTATACAAAACAGTATTAAATAGTAAGAATAAAACCAAATTCAGAATTAATTAAATTTTTTGAAATAGGGCTATTTATAGAAAGCTGTAGAATTCAGTGCAAAGTGCTGTTCTGCACAATAAAAAATGCTATTGCTAACAGGCTTATGATTTAACCAAACCCTTGTGTTTTGCTGCAGGTTTATATGGGTGGTATGAAACTCACTCCAATCTTTTCTTTCTACAGCAACAACAGCTCATTGAAAGTTCTGGTTTATCATCAAAAAAGTGGGCCGAGTTCTTGGCTGACTTAAGGAAGTAAGTCACTCACCTTCTGCAGTTCAGTAGAAATTAAATTTCACGAACAGTGAGGTAGGACAGAACCTTTCCTAGTGCTCTTAAATGCAAAAAGCTGCTTCTTCTTCTTCAGAGTGAGAAGGAATTTTTGCAAGAATATACTGACGTTTAACATTTCTAAGGCTTCTTGAATAGGTCAGATTCGAAATACCAAGATCATTTCGCCTTTTTTTTTTTTTTTTTTTTTTTTTTACAATTTCTAATTTTCCTTCTCTCCAGCTTTTCATAGAATCATAGAATCATAGAATCAGTAAGGTTGGAAGGGACCTCTGGAGATCATCTAGTCCAACCTCCCTGCTCAGCAGGGTCACCTAGCATGTTAGACAGGGTTGCATCCAGGCGGGCCTTGAAGATGTCCAGAGAAGGAGACTCCACAACCGCTCTGGGCATTCGTTTCTTCTTTTTATATTTATACTGTCTCTCTGCCTCACTCCTGAGAAAAAGAAGGAAAGAAGAAAAGATGTAGAACTTGCATTTCTATGTGGGTGGGAAGAATTAGCAAACTCATTTTCAAATTTCCATTCCTGCTGCAATCAAATCTGCTCTTGGTTTGTACACTTACTCTGCAGATCCTGTTTTCCTGTCTTTCCTACAGCAGTAAGAAGGTTTGAGATGCCTACTGAAAGCCACTCAAACCTCTGAATTTTTTATGGGTTAACCCATCATAAATTACTATTTATTCAATTATGAATAATGCCAAGCAGAAAGATAATAACTGGTCAAACTGAATGATGGAAAATAATGAATAAAAGGTTTGAGCACATGAGTCACAGTACATCAGTGTTTCCTAAAGTCTGAGCCATATCCCCTTGTGGGGTATGAAGAGCTAACAATGGGTCATGGAAGATGAATACATTAAAATGGGTGTATATTTAACAACATATAGTGGTTTAGCAGGAGAAGTACAATTATTTTTCTCTTAGTGCAGCATGGCTCAATTTTCAAAGGCTTTGGAAACAGTCTGGAACATCATGGTTCAATGCAGTGTGTTGCTATTAGCCAGTGGTAGAGGGAGTCTGCAAGAGTTTCAGGCAAACTTGGTTTTGCACACCACAATCTTTGAAGAATGGGACAAAAATGTGAGCACACTCATCTGACCCAGTTTGCAGCTAGGTTCTGAACTACTTGAAAACTACTAGAAAAGAAAAATAATGATACCAAAAATCTAAAAGATAGATGGTAGGCATGAAATCATAGCATACTAAATTGAACATAAATTCTTCCTTGGACTTCAATGAATCCATTGCCCAGGTAGCCTACCTGCTAGGAAAAGTCCAGCTGCAATTCCTCTGCCTCTTTGGCTGTGGCTTCACAACAGGCCCAGTTGTGGGTCAGCCATTACTGCCCATGCATGAAACGCAACAGCACTGAAATATCTCCTTGAAAACTGCATTCATGCAGGAGATTAGACTTGGGACTGTTGCTATCGTGTTCTCCTGGAAAGCAGCACTCTCTCCAATGTAAATTACATCTCTGTACAAACTTATATTTTTTCTGCACCACCTAATACATTGTATCCTCCTGACATCAGTTTTCAGCTTTCTCCGTAGGATAGATTTTCAAGAACACCCTTCCACAAATCAAAGCCTCTGTCTAGACAGCAATAAAGCCTATATTTGAACAACAAAACAAGTGGTCAGATTTTCAACAGAGCCAGGAAAATGGGGTAAAGTTTTCTCACACATGAAACCACAACTTTCAAAGAAAACTGGGCAAAATGTGGCTCTGCTTGCGGGTACCAAGCACTAGAAAATCTGGCACCGGAGTGCTTTGAGAATATCACTTCTTCTGTCTCTCTGAACCATCAATCTCGTGCTTTCACTAGCAAAGCAATCATGGCATTGAACTTCTAGGGATTAAAGCTAAAATTTGCTTGCACACATATCATAAAGCTCTCTCAAATATTTGTAGGCAATCACGCATGACATACTTCATTCTTCCTACTGCCAGCAAAATAGATCCTTCTATTATTTCTTATTATCCTAATTTTGAAAGCCCCTTAAGGCATTTGTGGGCTAGGAAATGCCAAGGCCAAACTTTGTCCCCAGGTATAAGAGACACATTTATTTCTAAGAAAGAGATGTCAGTCAATTCTTATCTGAATTTGGCTTAACATAACAGTTCTCAAAATATGTCGTATTGGCTGTTGGTTGTCTGTGGGGACCTGTCATGTGGACCGGGTTTTGTTTTTTCCTTCCAACGATTAAATACATTTCTAAATGTTAATTTCAATTAAAAAATAGAGAAACACATAATTTAGGTCAGGAACTGGACTGAGGCTTAAGAAGTCTTGAGTTTTATTCTTGGTTGTACAACTCATCTTTTGTGCATTCTAGGCCAAGCTGCTTCCTCTTTCTCCATCTTTCTTTTCTCTCTGAGTAAAGGAACTTCAGTCAGCATTCATTTACCAATCATGCCTGACCAACTTAATTGCCTTCTAGGACAAAATAACTGCATCTGTAGACCAGGAGAGAGCAGTGCCTGAATGGATGGGCCATTAGATGAGTAAAAAACTGATTGGATGGCTGGGCTTAGAAGGTCATGATTAATGAGTCGTACTCTATCAGGATGCCTGTGACGAGTGGAGTACTGCAGAGATCTACAATGGGACCTGGCCTGTTTAATACTTTTATTAATGATCTTGAGGACATGATGGACTGCACTCCATCAAATCTGACAATGGCACCAGTTTGAGGGCTTGAGGGCAGAGGCTGCCATCCAGGGGGACCCAGACAGGCCAGAGGAATGGGCCAGTGGGTTCTTAATGATATTCAGCAAGGATGAATACAGAGCTCTGCCATAGGAAGGAAGAGCCCCTGCAATGACACAGGCTGGGATCTGACTGCTGGGGAGCAGCTCTGCAGAAAAGGCCCTGGGGACATGGTGAGCAGTGAGTTGAGCGTGAGTCAATGGTCACCCTGGCAGCAGAGACTGCCAACAGCCTCCTGGGCTGTATGGGCAGGGGCACAGACAGCAGGTTGCAGAAAGGAATCATCATCATCAGATTACATCTGGAATACCTGAGCCCACTTTTGGGCCCACTTAATTTAGGATTGGTGTTAATAAACTGGTATAAGTTCAGCAGAAGGCCACCAGGACAGTTGGGGCCTGGAGCACCTGCCCCATGAGGAGCAGCTGCAAGAGCTGGCCTGGTTCAGCCTGAAGAAGAGAGACCTTCAGGAGACCTAACAGCAGCCCCCCCCTCCAGCATGAACAAGGAGGTTATGGGGAAGGTGGAGCCAGGCTCTTCAGTGGTGCATGGTGGGAGGACAGCAGACAACAGACATGACTTGAAGCAGGAGAGGTTCAGACTGGATATAAAGAAAAACTTCCTTCCAGTAAGGATGGTCAGGTGGTGGAATAGGCTGTCCATCCTTTTCCATTTAGCATTTATATCCTTGGGCATTTTCAAGACCTGACAGGATAACACTCCAAGCAACCTAGTCTGATCTCATAGGGGAGCCTGCTTTAATTGGGAGATCGGGCTAGAGACCTCCTGAGGTCACTTCCAAACTGAATCACTTTGTGATTCTGCAGACTCCAGCAGGCACTGAATCAGGTCCTCAGTCATGGGCTGACACACTCTGTGGGCTCTTGCCCTGTCTAGAGCTCCTGTTTCCCTGCCTGTGACTCCAGGAAAGAAATCTTGGTGCAAGTCCCAGGCTCTGTTGGACCTACAGTGCAGATTGCAGTCTTGTACTGGCAGAATAAATTCCTCCCATCCTGTTTCACTGCACATATGTCTACCATGTGTGCAGAACACAAATAGTAGGTCCAACACATCTGAGAACTAACCTGCCTCTGGAGAGAGTTGACAGAGAACTTGATCTGCCACTTCTGTCTCTGCCATATCTCTATAGGATATTCAGGGAAGTGGCTCTAAATCCTTCTTGAGAGGGCTGTTCCATTTTATTATGAAGCTGAAGTGTCATGAAGTGCTTAAACAGTCACTGTGGCAAAGGGCAAGAGAGGGAGATGGCAAAAATGGCTTTTTAGCCTGGTAGCTGGGGCAGCTGAGTTCAGCTTCCTGCTCCAGGTAATCGCCAAGACAAAAAGGAACAGCCACAAAAACAGGGCATGGAGAGCACTTGTTTGCACGACAGCAAACAGCCAGATGAAGCAGGCATGCTCATAGGACTTTGAGGTTTGTGTCAGGTATGCGAGGAAACTCAGCTTTTATCTGCTGTATTCTGGGCATGAAGATGCCTGGGAAAGAGCCTTTTGCCCCTGCAAAAGCCTGATTTATACTCTGTCCCTCTGAGGAGGTCACATAATAAGCTGGGGGGTCACCGTCCAAATAATGGACATGGGCATATACAACATCCTATATACCAATCACTAGGTGAAAAACACTGTCTCCTCTGAAAACCTTGAAAAAACTAGCCTTTCGTATCTTTTACTTCCCTTCCTTGTGCTTCAAAATGAACATTTTTGTTTTGGATGAAGTGGAATGTATGTTTGCATTTTACACTAAATAAATGTTTTCAGATTTCCATTTTGGCAAGAAAAACAAAAAACGAAGTTCCATTTGGTTTGATTCTAACTTATTTTTCTCTCCTCTTTTTTAGATTCGGCACTCTAGCTGAAAAAACCAATTATTCTCACAGCCTTAGTCACACGTTTTCCAGGCAATGCCTGAAATGTTTCCTTTCAACTCTTTGCAGGCATTTTATAGGTTGTCATTTTGCTACTGCTTCAAGAACAAGAGACTGCAATTCTTCCAAGTGAACAGCTTCGACGACTTTCCTGACTGATGCAAATGTGTTACGCTGTTGACAAATCCTAACCATGAACGTTGATTTGGCTATTGCTGTTTGCTGTAACCGGTATTTCCCCTGAAAATTCTCCTCCCACCCATCAACTGGAGCATTCTGTTTCATCGAGTTAGTTTTTAATATTCTTTTTGTAAGTCTTATTTTTTATCTAGACAAATAAGAACTATTTTCAAGAACTGTAATTTGTCATTTAAATGACTATAAATTATTCCCTGAAGAGAGTCTAGGCACTGAATGCGCATGGAGGCCAGAATATCTCCTGATATTAAATCTGATCCTTTTAGACCAAACAGAAGCACGCAGAGAGAGTAGCATGGAAAGTTTCAGCTATATTTCTGTATCTTTATTTCAGCTATTTGCGGCTTGGTCTGGGAAGAAACGGGGAACAAAGCAATTTCATTCCTGTAAGTGTTGCCACTATTCTAAAACTTATAACATGCAAACAGTGATATGGTTCCTGCCTTAAGGAACTTGTAATCTACACTAATATATAATATAAAATATGTAAAGAGGTGCAGTGGATGAGAGAGGCTGAGGTCTCAAACCATATAAATAGGGCCATAAAGTCCTGTCCTGTCCTTGGTCAAAATCTTGCTGAGGAAAATGTAGGCAAGCATCTATACTTACAGACCCAAGTGTAGAACCAGCTCCTTACAAGACGTGAAAATGTACACACACATTAGTAGGACGCTAATGACAGCAATTTTGTTGCCACAGGTTAACTGTTCGGGTTTGTGTTTATACGCTTCAGGAGGGAGCTAATCTGGTGTATCCTAACTCTAGCACTATGTTCAAAAGTGGTTCTCAACCTTATCTCGTTTACTACAAGAAGAAAACGTAAATAAACAGCTAAATTATTTTTTAGAACTACTAATCTATATGGATTAACAGCCATAATTCAATTTCAGAGAGATAACTGGATTTTCATAACACATACACACACCCACAAAATAAACACAAAGAAATTGGGGCTCAGCTAAATGTTTAAGTAATGTCAAAATTAAAAATGCTTTTGTATTTCGTATTTGTATTTTTAATAGACTAGAAAATGGAAAGAAGACACTGAAATACTCTATTAATGTTTATGCTATCTCCACTGGCTACTCAAAGATTTGCTTCTGATTTTAAAGTTTTTCAGCTCAAGAAGATGTAGATTTTCTTGGCAACAGCTGCTGTGTAAAATATTCTGAGATAGAATTTTTTATCATAATTAATAATAGATGAAAATTTCTGCGTTTTTGATGTTCTAAACTCTATGCTGTTTGATTTACGATGTCTTTATAGTTGTTTTTCTAGTAATTCTATGCCTTTTGCTGTTGGTATAAGGCTGGTCGTCTCTTTTATTTCCCTAGTGGAGTTGGTACAGTACTCTTTTCTTCCTTTTCTCGCCTTCTTTTTCTGTAAATATATTTCATAAAGTTCCCCTTTCTTCCTTAATGAGACTGATCCCTATGTTCTGTAAGTTTGTTGCCGTGGAATTTCTTTTTCTTTTTTCCTTTTTTTTTTTTTCTTAACTCTGCACAGGGTAGCAATAAAACCTTGGTAGAGGCTATTGCAGCTGGGAGAATGCTCTGTGCGTGCCCTTGTAGCTGGCTATATTCTCTGTAATGAATGTTTTAAACTGAATGGCAACTGAAGAGGCATAGTCTGGTCTGCAGGTTGATTTTTTTTGGCTTGGATTGTAATTTTTATTTTATTTTTTTTTCACTGGGTACTGGGATTTTAGGGAAGCTTTCCTTGCAAAACTTACTGGATGATGCTCAGTAATTGCTAGTTTCAAAGAAGTTCGATACAGGTGCTTGTATGCGTTATTACTGCGTCAGCACTCCCAGCTCACGGGATAGTAGAGGGCCATACATCATGGCTGGGATGCTGGTGACAGCTATAGTTAATGCTGCCAAAGAGTTGCCGTGAGAATCCCCTCGTTTTCTATCACTCATAACTTTTTCAGCCAATCACCCTCACAGTGCAAATTTTTCAGGGACGCTCTGTACCCCAAAGGAAGTTTTCTTGAGAAGCCTGGTCGGTGGTGGGCACACGAGTGGTGGAAGTCACTCCTAGGAGACAGTGCTGTGAAGCCCTTTGCACCCCTAGTTAATGGCTGAATTTTCTGCATTAGTCAGAACAACAAACGCAAGTTTCCTTACCCACTGTGAGGGGATCAGGGAGAGCTACAGGTGTTTTTTCCTGGCATACAAGGCAGGAAGATAGCAGACCTCCACCAGAAGTCCCAGTCCTTGAGTGTGACCCCAGCACGCAATAGTCCTTTCCTCTGGAGTACCCTGTATTTATAAATGATGGAATTTATATTAATAAATAATAAACAAATCAGGTCCAAACAAAAAAATAATAAACACTCTCTCTGGCTCTTTGTCAGCATTATTGCAACATGAAAGCCAGTAAAATTTCATCAGAGAAGCCACTACTGCAAGTAAAAAGAGGCAGCAAGAAATTCCTTCTGTTCTCCTACTCTGCCTGTTTCCCGACTTCAGTGCTGTGCATTTTTAAAAGGCCACTTCTGTTCTTGTTCTGTAATACTGCTTAAGTAGCATTTCTGCAACGCAACTGTCAGCTACCTCATCAACATCTACATGTAGCTGTTTGGATAGCAGGTTCTTAGCATATATCTTTACAGAAGTATAAGCTTTGCCACTTACATTGTTCAGTTTCTGTGGGATTTTTTTCAGTAAAATCTATACTGCAACATGCCATATGGGTGTAGTCATGGTAGTGTGGCTTTTTCTACTGTCTGCATTTTTATTTGTAACACTGCACTTTCCATAAAAAATTTTGGCAACAGCAATGGAGAATCAGAGTTTAAATATAATAATATTAATTTACCATCCTTTTCCCCCCTTTTTTTTTCTTTTGGAGTTATAGCTTTACAAACAGCCTCTAGTGCACAGACACTAATTTCTTCCTCGATAACCCCAGGAGATAACATTCTGGCATTCCTTAGTAAATTGGGCCTTGTAAAAACTATGCCTGGGTGGTCCATGATTATCTTTCTAGAACCAGGCTGCTCTCAGTCAGATTTTATTTTTCTTTAATAAAATATTCTTACTGAGAAATATGTGTCCTTCTGATCGATGCACTTTTAAATGTTGGTTGGGAAATAAGAATTAGACTTAACTGTATAGCATTTGACTTTCATTTTTAAACTGTCATTGTCTTAGAAGCAAGAATTTTAACACAGCTTGGTGCTGCATTAATACCTTGCATTTACGTAACACCCCTCATCCTGAGAGATCCCTTTACTTTATTCTGAGACCTGATCAGGCACAGACTCATCTTCAGGTTCAACTAAGCACTTCCCAGGTTGGTTCCTGTACGCATATCAGCACTGTGTAGCAAGATCCGTGCTAAATTAGAGGGGTGAAGAAAAGAAAGATGAGGAAGTCTATCAAATGCATACGCAGCTTCCCGAAACATCAGTGACCATGTAGCAGCACATGCTGCTATACTAATGTAGCTAACTGCATTACAGGAACGATGGTCTGCAGCTTTGCATGCATAGCTGAATAAGACTGGATGACTGGTATATGACCACACCTTCACAGCGAGGACCACGCAAAACCTGTCTAATAGAGGCAATTAAGTAAGCCAGACAAGGATTTGGTCTCACCCTTTGTGGCAGGAAAAATATACACATGCATCATACAGAATTACTTTGTCTGAATGTGGTGAGAGAAAATTAATTTTACATGTGGCCACAGCCTCTGCTGTTACAATAGCCTAATATTTCTACCAGTGATACATTTGGCCAAGCCTGAGTCAAGTATCCTGGAAAAGAAGATTTAAAAGATGCACTAAATATTCTCGACTCTCACAGACCTGGCTTGTTAACACCCGAAACATTCGCTATCTTTTCTTTTTTAGCTCATCAAAGATCTGAGAACTCAAAAATTCTAAGCAACAAAAATGGCCCTTCCTAGCAACGTAGGAATGACCACTAATGAAACAGACTCTATTTGTGAGCAATCCCAAGGATGTCCCTTAATTCCATAGTGTAGTATCAACAATAATGATAATAACAGTGAACAATTCCTTTTATGAAAATAAAAGAATAAAGATAAAAAAACCATATCTATACACAAAAAATAATAGAAGTCATTAACGGTACGAAATCACTATTGCAGTCAATCACAAAGTGTAGCCATGTCAGGAAAGAAAATAATCATCACTTACTAGTGCCAGCAATCAGCATAATAGCTTTATAACAGTGAATCTAAAGGTCTGAATAAGTGGTGTACAAGTAGCATACAGACCCACAGTTGCTCCTGTGTTATTTTAAGACTGAAAAGTGTGTTTAATACAGGTAAGCACTTGGCATTATAAAGGCTGAGAAGTCCATTATAAAGGTTCACACCAGTCAAAAAATCTTGAGAACTCGTGGCTTAGGAAAAGTGAACAGAAAAATTCTTTGCTCAGTTGAAATTACAGGAATATATGCAGAATAGCATTTCTTATAACAGAATCTGGTCATCTTGGTAAGATATTCAAGTACCCCTTGATTTTTATAACTAGAAAAAAAAAGCGTAAGTCCATTTTATGTTTTGCTTGGAAATGTGCCTTCTTGGCAATTGCCAAGATCCATCGATATCATTTGTTCAACAAAACATTTGCTTATTAGTGATTCAGAAGGCAGGCCAAAGATTCACTTGGCAATTCTCTATGTCCATTATCCAACTTCACGCTTCACTTAAAATCACTCCATTTATGAGCTCAGATGAGATAACATCCTACAACAGTATGACTGATGCCAGAAGAAATCCAGAGGTGCTCACTTAGTCATAAATGTTTTGGACATAACTTTTAATCAGAGTTAATAATATTCGGAGCATAATGGTAACAGTTCAATATTTTATGGATAAAAATTGCAGAAGTTACCAATAAATGTAAATGTCCCATTTGTTCTACTACTCCAGGTGCAACCATTTTTGTATGAAATATATATCTTTTGTGTATCTATTAGTGTAAGAATGGAAGGGACATCTTGAGTCATCAAGGCCAGACAACCATCCAGCTAACATAAGCAATCATATAATCTCTTATATATAGATTGACTGAATTGTGTTTTACAAACAGTTCTACTTTTACTCCTCTCCTTTATACCTGTAGAAATACTGTTCAGAACCTCACTAATTCAGTGTTTGAGAATCTTCCTTTATTTTCTACTTTCTACAGTTTTCCCATGTATACATTTAATCTTTTACTTTGATACTTAGTTCAGCTAGCTCTTCTCCCACCCTGGGATTTGCCATCCTGTTATGTTTATAAATATCCCTTTGCTATGTTTAAAAAAACAGGTGTTTTTTAGTGTCCTCTTGAAGATATGCTTTCCTCCTAGCAGCCCTTCTTTGAACTTGCTTCTGTATTGAGATCATCTTGCTTGAATGTGGTTGACCTCAGCTGTGCATAGTATTTCAGGTGAGTTCTCACACGTTGCAATCACGTTAATATTTATCTCCTTCAGGGTATCAAATGAGAGCCCACTTGCTTATTCTCCTCACTCCATGTATGCCATGGAGGCAACTTCTCATTCCTGCAGCCCTGCTCAGCCTTCTGTGGTTGGTTCCCTGGCATATGAAGGTACCTCTCCCAAGCCACAATCTTCTCTGAGCTTAGGGAGCTATGGGAAGACTTGACTGGTCTCCCTTGGTCTTTCCCTCCCTGGTCTGGTGGTGGTGAGCTACCACAGAGGTGTACTGAGAAAGAACATTATGAATATGCCCGATCTTTGCTTTTGCTTCTCTCCAGTTTAAAAACAAGCTGCACAGTAACAGATAGGAGATGTTTCATGATGACTCTCTCTTAGTTAAATGTTTTGATGCTGAACTACAGAAGTGATAGAAAGGCAAAACAACGAAAATATGCAGTCCAAATAGCTTCTACAAAGCTATGCATCCCGCTTCCTTTTAAATACCAAAGAAGAGGAGAACATAGCAGGGAGGAGTATATTCATTTAATCATTTCAATCATTCTTGTGGTACTTCTGTGGTGCCCTTCATGCAGAATGATCACAAGAAACTTCACTTAAACTAAACTCAAACACTTACCAAACTACAACAGAAGGAAAGCAGAATAAAACAAATTAGTCTAGTCAAGACTAAGGCTTAAAAATGCCGAGGGCCCTATTAACTATAAAAAGCTTACAGTGTCTCTGTGTGTACGCACTCGCAAGCGTGAGAGAGAAATGATACATGTACATGAAAAAAAAGAGGGGGGGAATTAGCAATCCATGCTGCTTCAGAGAGATTGTACTCTTCACTCTTGACTCGCAAAGAAAACTTGCCATAAAAGTGACCCACATGCACGAATTCAAGCCCTTCTAAGGCTAACATCCAGATTAACATAGGTTACAAGGTTGGGCAGGAACAGTTAAAACCTCTGTTGATGAGTCAATTATGATGAAAGGCATGGGCATGTGTTTCAGCATGGGTTTAGTGTGGGACCTTATCCATTGGGACAGAAAGGCACAGCACTCCTTGTGTTCATAAATACTGGAAACATGCAAAGTGCAAATTAGCTGGAATTGGCAGGACCAGTATCTGTTACAACATCAGATTAAAAGCCTGCAACTACTGGCAATTTTATGTATCATGCTGCGTTAACATTTTGTTAATGTTTTGGTAGAGAAGTAGGGGAAAATAACTGTAAACTTCCCTGTAAAAATATATACTTCTATCTTAATAGAAAGCTAGGGGAGAAAAGCAAGCAAGGAAGCAACACAATCAGCTTGAGATAAGCAAGCTCCTAATAAACACTGAGGGCACAATCACCAGCAACCTCTTCCCTGCTTGTTTACTGCAGTCATCATGATGCAGTTGTTCTCCCAGTTCTGGAAACTAATAGACAAAGAGATTAAAAAAGCTCTCTTGGGAAAAGCGTTTGCAAGAGTGAGTGCTATTTCCTAGCCCGGGCAGTGGGGCCTGATCCCATGCCGAGGGGAGGCCCGGCATCTGCAGGAACTGGGATTATTGTTCTCACGAGTCATTTTCCAACTTGCTTTTGTTCTCAATAAATGGTTGTTTCTTTTGGAGGTGTTGCCTGGTCTTGGGGAGAACGGTAGCTGCAGACACTGTAGAGAGGTGAGAGGCAGCAAGGTGAGGCCTGGGGAACACAGGGAATGGTGGCCTAGGTAGAGATGGGGATGCGAAGGTTGGCACCAGCTGTGGGAGGGAGCGACCCAGGCTTTGAGGAATTCACTCTTGGAGAGATTTGAAAATATCATTTTGGAGAGGTTAAAGTGGGGAAAATACAATATAGTGGTATTTCTATGGAATTTCACCTGGCTGAACTCTGTAATGCAAGAACCTAACAAGTCACAGCACGATACCTCTGTGAGATGGCAGAAAATACTCCCTCAACTTGTGAGCAGAACTTAGAGACAGTTGAGAACATTTTTGCAGAAAAGAAACATTTGCCACTTACCCATAAGGATTCCACCCAAAACCCGAGGAAGAGATTATAAATAATGTCAAAAAAAAAAAAAAAAAAAAAAAAAAAAAAAAAAAAGGAAGCTTCCTTCAGCAAGGTCATCTAATTTTTAGTTAACATAAATCAGGTAATCTTACAGTTATAACAAAAGCTAAGAGGGCTTCTGAGTCACAGTAATCACAAACACAGCCCAAATATTTGTTGCTTGACTGTTACTGTGAAATAGCTGCTCTGCACTGTCTGCCTGTGTGGACACAGCTACTGTGCAGCATAAAGAACAAAGCAGATTAAAATACATCAAAGTGAATTAAGTATTTCTGCCAGGGGTACTTTTATTGTGAAATGAAAGCATGCATCTCTTACAAAATAGTAAAAAATAATAGCTACAGTGGAATAGCTTTCAGCTTTAAAATTGTACCACTGCTTTTTCTCCATAGGTTCACCGTATAGAACAGTCCTTACGGAAGTAAGATAACTTGACAAAAAAAATCAAACTTAATTTAATTTTAAATTACATTAGAAGGAATTTTGGAAAGGATATTTAAGTTAAGGGGAGAAAAAATATTTCTGAATAGCTTCTTTCCTGGAAAAAAGTCTTTTTCCTGACTTCTTTTAGACGTTAGATATGATATCCTCAGCGTTTGCTAGTTCATAGAAATTTTACTCAGAACACTAACTCCAAAGCTGTTCGAAAGAATAGAATAAAGAATTACAGATTTAAAAAACAGGATACATTTCACAGATTTAAAAAAAAATCACAATTACATTTTCAACTTTTAAAAGAATGTATCCAGGTCTTCTGGTACCTTAAAATCCTGAGCATTCTCTCTGGTCATTTCTAATGTTTTACCCTCTAAAAAAACAAATTTCGGGAAAAAAAAGGTGAAAACAGACTATTCAGAGAATGATATTAACTAGATTATCTGTTCACGCTTAATTAACTCCACAAGTAATAAATAATAGAGACAACCCTTTTACACAAAAATGTTAATTGGCCTGATATGAGTTGGTTCATTTTAGGATTACTGATGAAAGCTAGTCTGACGTCTGTATTATAATGACCATCTAATTTTATCCAGTAATTATTGAATCAAAATATATAAAATACAAATGAAGTTCAACGCTTATCTATGTACATATATAGACTTATAAAGATACACACCCTTATTTAAAGACCTTAATTAGCAGAAAAGTAAAATATCTCTTCCTTCATCATTTCAGTGCTCATGAAGTTCAAAGTTATACCTTGTGAAAAAGAGGCATGGAAGAGTTATAGTTCTTGTGGAAGAACTAAAATTTACAAGAAATTATACTTCGGTTATTCCAAAGCCTTGGTCAGAAATCTAGAGGGGAAATTATCATGATAGTTCACAAAAAAATACCATAAATTTCAGGGCAATATATTACTCTTATACGTATTTGTCAACCAGGAAAGATAATTTCCACAAAGTGCCAATGGTAGAAAATCATGGCTAAAACATCCTGGCTACATCAAATCCTCATAATAGAAGGATGAAACATTTTTTGAACACAAGGTTTCTGCTTCCATCTCACCAAATCACAATTTTCTGAAAACATATTGCTTCATAGTTATTAAAAATAAATCATAAAATGTACTATTTTCTCATATTACAGATATTCATATGATAATAGTTTGTTCTCTATTGCATCCAAATCTTCAGCTTCAATGACATAATGTTTTAACAGGGTGTCTACTAGTTCCTAAATGGAAGACACAGTGTACTTTTTTTCAACTGAAGCTACATTTCACAAGAAGTGCCCAGCTATATTAAACTAAAAAATTGTTTGAAAACATATTCCATCCTTTTATAGAAATTCGACTGCCAGCTAAAGCCAAGGGTATAACAATTACAGAATACGAAAAAGCACATCTTCACAGAGATTTTCCAAATGCATGTGTCTCCCTCTCCATACCTATAACTAGTTGGAAATCAGCAACTATAAGTTTTCCCAAACTTCATTTATTTAAAAATAAAGGTTACACCCAGGACCAAGTCCAATAGTGAAATCAGCCGTGTAAACAGGATGGAAAAATCAGTTATTCTCACAGATGGAGAGTTATAAAAGGTATGTGACATGTGGAATCTGTATTTCAGTTAGGTCACAGTTTTGCCATAACACTTTCTTTTGCTCTTTTTAACCTGCTAGGAAAATAGATTTAGTCAAAGAGACAGAGATGAAAAAGAGAACCTATTGACTTGATTTTAAAGCCCTATAAGGATGTTGCCCACAAGAAAGATGTGTTAAATAACAAACATACAATATGCAGGGAAGATATGTCAGAAAAGTGTGAAATGTGCTTGCTTTAAAAAACAAACAAAAAAACTAGAAAAATTAACCTGTGTTAACTTTATTATGAGAAGCTCCAGGTTCTTTAATATTCTGTATATTTATCAGAGTAGGAAAATATGAAAAATAAAATACTTGTGGGATGGGAAAACTGTTTCCTGCCCATCTCTGACCTCTCAGTGTAAAACTGCTATGTGCTTTGGTTTACAGTACAAATATTTCTGGATATGGTATCCATCTGTTATATATTAGTGAAATGTTTTTGTTGTTCAGTATTCTTTTAAACAGCACTATTACAATTTCATCGAGAAAGGTTAATGGCTAAGTAATAGCTTGACAGGTTTACAGTGGATGGTATTTCTGGAAAGGGTATTTGCTGTTTAGCATTTCTTAAGCAGAGCTGTTAAAATTTCCACCAAAGAGTGTTTGAAACTTCAGGATGATGTGTCATATGTGGGGTGATTACATGGCGTATTATTCCTAAAATGTTTTTTCAAGGAAATTTGACTATTTTTAACTCATAACGAAAGGCTTTAAATGGTATGCTTGAGTTTATCATGGCCATCCATAAAGATAAGTTTGGTACCAGTTTTTGAAATATTCCTTGTCTTGGCTACATCTTGATCGTAGGTCTTTATTTGCTCAATAAATTTTATAGGTGTAACCTGATTACAGTAGTGGAAGAGATGCAGTAATGCTAAGAAGTCAAGGAACATACAGAACTAGAAAGGAAATGAAAAACCCCAACCTGAAGACCTGTAGGAAATGTCTATTAAAAACAGTTAATTGGCCCTATTTCAATTCCAATTAGCTTTTAGCTAACTGCTATTAGTGTAGTGTGCTGCCTGTTTGCTTACCAGATGTCCTGATCCTATGTGCATATCTGATTGGAATCTGTTTCCACAGATACATATATACCTGGATGGGAAGGGTACTAAGGTGCAGAAAGTGATTGAGGTACTCCTCACCTGTTCCTGGCTCCTGCCTGAGTGAGAAATTCAGGTGTTTCTGAGTATCACAGTCTTTCTGTGAGGATAGAGGTCTCAGGGGCTTTTCTTGAGCTTGAATTTTCTCTGAGGTCTTTATCAAACACTCAGAAGATCCTTGTCTCCCTAGTGTCGGCAGGAGATTTTAGCTTAGTACCCTCTTTCCAAAGCAGCCTCTCCTAATACCCATGCTGATGCCATGGTGTTTTAGTTTCCCAGGCGGATGGGAAATGAGAGCTGGTCCCTGCTGCCTTCGTGCCACCTTGTGCTACCCTCCCATTTCTCTTTCTCCTAAATGGAGGTGGGGGGAGGAGGGGGGACAGAGGAGGAGGCAGTGCATAAATTTTGACCGATACTGAAAATCTCTGGTGACTTTTTTCTATGTCCCTAACGGTAATGGCCAATATACTGACATTGCAGGCATATGTGATTCTAAGCATATGTGATGCCAAGCCATGCCAAACCATGCTAGCTGCAAAACTACAATACCTACAAAGCTATCCTCGTGGGCTGCTCTGCCTCTTCCTCTTTTCTCTTTCTCTTCCTGCGGACTGGGACAGTGCAGAGCCTTCCTGCTCCAGGAAAGAGGAGAGCAAAGTTGCTGCAGGAGCTGCTTCTCATTACTCCCTCCAGCCAACAGTGTGGCTCCCTCTTTTCATGAGTGTGCTGGAGCAGAGCCATGCTGTTGCACACATCCACCATAGGGCAGCTGTAAGTTCAAGGAGGCACCTAGAGCAGCATTTGGGCTAATACAAGGGATCTCAAAACCCAACTGGAGGGCACAGCACAAGGAAGTTCCAGGTCCACACCCAGTGACATGTCTACTATAGCGCCACGGTAAGGATTGCCAGGTAGAGTTACCATATGAAGCTGTCTAGAGGTCAAGGGGAGAAAGAGAGCAAGATCCCCAGCAGAACCATAGGACTGTCAAAATTTTGTGGGCTTTTGTATCCAATGTTAATAGCATCACAGAATTTCATGGTGTTGCTATGCCATTTTCGCATTGCCAACGATGCCACTGATCCCTACTATACAGGATTTCTTCTTGAAGGAGTACATTTTATTTCTCCTTCAGTTTCATCTGAAAATGAAGTTGCTGCTAAAAGGCTTTGTGAGCAGCTTTGGTTCTGGAGTCACCCTCTGCAAATGGGCCTATCTTTATGCAAACAGCACTCCCTTACTTTTCACAAGTTCTTCAGCAAAATGTTGGCAAGGCTCACAAACAAATGGGAAATCTCACATGCAAGATTTATAATTTTAAATCAAAAAGAGAGTTTGGTTTAAATGTACATATTTTTAACCTGAAAGGAAAGTAATCAGCCATGGCAAAAAGACGTTATTCACAGATAAACTGCAATAAAAAATATTTACGTACAGAGGACTCTAGTGGGATGAAAAGCATTCTGAATTCCACCACTAGATTCAAGACCAACACTCATTGCACCACACAGATGCAGAAAGGACACAAAATGAACCTCGTACTGTTCTGCAATCAAGGCAGCAGACCTGTTTCACACAAGGAATCAGCTAATCAACCTAGACTGCAAAACCAGCATGAGAGACCCAAGCATCAACTGTTGGGAAAAGTTGTCTGTGTGCTTCACTGATTAGACCAGTGGAATACACATGCAACTAATTGAGAAGGAAAATGCCAGATGCAAGCAAATGTATTGTCTGCCCAACCACATATGGCTGAATTCGGGCCCTAGCACAAAGCTCAAATTTTGAAAAATATTGAAAAATAATGAAAAATGTTGCAGCAACCACCTATACGCCCATGGGTCTGATAAAATCTAGCAAACTAAATAATTCATTACTGGGGTAAACTATTCATGCTTTTCTCAGAAGCATTCTTTGAAATACCCACCAAACTCTGAAAAACGTAATAATTTACTTAGCACTCAGTTTTATATATCTGTATAATTCCTGCCTCGTTGTCCACTTTCCCCCTACTCATGAAATACATATGAAAGGAGCCATAAGTAAGTTCCAGTCATCCTTGGGGCCTGACAGTCAAGTTTGGACGGTGACACAAAACAGAGAGGGATTTACTCAAGACCAGGGACATGCTGCTTAGACACAAAAGTGCTCTGAACAGCTCATCAGGATGATGTCTTTACTGAAGACACTTATTCCCCCACTCATAGGGAAGGCTGAAGCTGCAGGGCACATTTGCCTCTCTGCAAAGCCTGGAGATCAGATATCCAGGAATACCTTCAGTCTGGTTGAGGAGTTTGAAGGCTTGAGAGCAGGCCTTGGGAGACGACTGCATCACCTGTCTTTAAGTTGGATTACTATCATGTGTTGCAACTGGAGCTGAAAATGAAAGCAACATAGTATTTTCTCTAGGAAGGGAAGAAGCTGCCTACTTTCTCCACATTACAGGTGATGCCAAGAATGTTCTGTAATACTTTCTGGCGCCTTCAGTCAGCTTCTAATACCTATCTAATGCTTCAGTCTTGGTCTTCAAAAGCACAACTCACGTCCACATGAATGAATTTTGATTTCTGATCCAAAGTGGCAGGTGTGTTTCTCTGTAGCCATGCAGACCACGAGGCACAGGACAATATGAGAACTGGGAACAGAATATATTTCAATAATGCAATTATAAAACCATTTTCCAGATAATGTTATCAAATGTTATCAAGTACCTGGCAATCTTAAGGAATGCTGCAAAATTTCTTCTGAGAAAGTCTTTCCTCTCTGAGAGATGCTTGTTTCATACAAAGTGCTCTGGGTGATATTGGGAAAATGGGTGTTTGCAAACCAGTACTGGTTCCTCATGAAGACAAGTAATTTGTGGAGCTGCAGCAGACTTCCTACTCTGTTCTCTGACTCCTAAAACCTTTTCTAACAACTTTTGTCCTTTAATCCTTATACTTTAAACCTTATTCAAACCTCCCACAACATACTCAGACTCTCCTCCCAAATAAACAACTCCACATTTTTATTCTGGAGTTCTGAGGCTGAGGATGGAAAGATACAGAGACTATTTTTATTGATTTTATATGATGATTAAGATTTAGATTGTCATTACGATGGCCAGCAACATAAAACATAAAGCAGTGTCTTTGGAACCCCTCACTCCAAGGCAACTTTAACACTTCCAAAATAGAAACTACAGGCAGAAGGAAAGAGGCTTAGAAGACCCTGAATTTATTGTATGAAAGATATTTTACTAATTTTCAAACCAAGTACAAATTATCCAGATACAAAACATTAAAGAAAATGTAGCGTTCACCAAGAATCAGCTGAACTGGTCTATGAAATCGATATGCCAGGTTAGAATAAAGGAAAATGTGGCTCGTCTTTTCCCTGTGTCAAAGATAAGCATTGTACATCTTTTGTTATGATCAGTAAGTACATGCAGGCGTTAGAACAGGACCTGACTCTGCCCTTTTTATTTGGTACATGAACAGACCTTCAAATAGAAGGAATTTGTTTTGAACACTGTAGTGTTTCATGGACCTCCACTATGAGTATTTCTACCTATTGCATTTATTAATGTAGGAAAATGTGATGCTAAATTTACACAAAAAGTAAAAAATTCAGAGAATTCAGGGAATTCATGAAAAGAAACTTCATACAAATTCTTAAAACTAAGAAAGCACTGTCTGTAATGGCTCATGCACATAGTTGCCAAGCTCAAAGTAAATGAAAGTAGCATCTTAGTGGACAATTACTTGAAATACCAGAAAAACCTTTGTTCAATCAAAGTAGTCTTGCCTACCTCACAAAATAGGAACCTAGTGCATTTTAGGGGACTAAAAATTGAGAAACTACAGGAGAGAATAAGAACTGACAGCAAGTACTGTTCCAAGTAGGTATGGCTGAAATATCTTGGTCAGAATTTGCTTTTTAGAATTCTTCCATTATAAAAAAAAAAAAAAAAAAAAAGGAAAAAAAAGTTGTTTTGGTCTTCAGGTGACATAAATAATAGAAAAATTATGTGTTTTCAATTATTTTCATGTAACAAGAAATCAGACAGGAGAAACCTAGATTCTTCAAAAATTCTTGCTTCTTTCTGGCTATTTCTAAGTCCATCTTAAAACTGGGATTCCAGTTAACAATTTGTCTTTGTGGGATTAAAACCAGTCTCAGAGTAATTCACAAAAAAGATGCCATTGTACTATGACACTTTCAGTCATGAATATTCAGCATTTTTTTCATTTTTGACTCTTTTGGCCATTCAGACTTTCTCAGAGTACAGACAACTGAATTTCAGCAACAACTGATAGACAAAAAATGAAGGAAGCAGAAAGGAAAGAGGTGAGATTACAAATAATCTGGATTTCTGTTCATTAGTTTATATAATCGGTCACTTCTTTGAGAGAACGAAGAGCTCTTTAGTAACAAACACATATGGTTACCTGTCCTTGGGTATACAATGATACAATAGCATCAATTCACCCCTTAGTTTTCTTTTGATACACTTTTTGTGCTCTCTGAGAGTTACTTTATAGAATCATAGAATCGGTAAGGTTGGAAGGGACCTTTGGAGATCATCTAGTCCAACCTCCCTGCTCTAGCTGGGTCACCTAAAGCATGTTAGACGGGGTTGCATCCAGGCAAGCCTTGAAGATCTCCAGAGAAGGAGACTCCACAACCTCCCTGGGCAACCTGGTCCAGCGCTCTGTCACTCTCACAGTGAAGAAATTCCCCCTCACGGTCAGGCGGAACTGCCTGTGTCTCAGTTTGTGCCCATTGCCTCTTGTCCTGTCACATGGCACCACTGAAAAGAGTTTGTCCCGCCCCCTTGACACCCTCCCTTCAGGTACTTGTACACATTGATAAGATCCCCCCTCAGTCTTCTCTTCCCCAGGCTGAAGAGGCCCAGCTCTCGCAGCCGTTCCTCAGAGGGCAGGTGCTCCAGCCCTCTGATCATACAGGAGGGGAAAAAAACAAAAAAAAAAAAAAAAAAACAAAAAAAAACCTCTTCCCACTTGCACAATTTTTGTCAGTGAAAATTTTGAAGTAAAATATTAGATGTGCTTATTAATGGTTTATGGAGTGATAAAATGCATTGGAAAGTTCTCCTCGCAAATGGTTCTTCAGAGAATAAGGCACAGCAGGCGGAGATGCTGGCTCTGCCATTGCATCTCAGTCTTACAAGCTGCAAAAGATCTGTTATTCTCCCAGACTAAAGCTGTCAATCACGAGGAACTGTCAGAAGCAACGTAGTGGTTAGTGATGTGGTCTAAGGTTCACAAGAGACCAAATGATTTGCTCTTGTGACCTAACACAAATTTGAAATTCTGGTCTCCAGAGGTAAAAGGTTAATGGAATAACCTATTTTTTTCTTCCAGCTCCTTACTACAAAACACCCTTTTAATTATTGTTATTATATATTGATTTATAAAGTAACATGTAACATAAGGTATTCAGCAAGGAAATTATGAAGCACATAAAATACAGTGAAAATGATCAGGGAGGTGTCTGGTCTTAAGAGATCTGTGATGACAAATATGGAAAAGTACTTCTCCATCTTGGAAACAAATATCAGCTTCACTGTTGATACAGATACAGATAATAATTTAAAAAAAGAAAAAAGAAGAAAAAAGACCCGTCTAAAAGAAATGAAAGAACAGAGATTTTTAAAATTGACACTTGGGTTAAAAATCTGAAGATTGTCATACAAAGAACTCAAAATTTAAGGAATGAACATTTTAATTCTCATTGCACGTCAAATAAATGATCAAAGATCCCAACTTCTTTTACTGTCCAAGGGAATTGCTTTGATTATTTTAACACAGCAATATTTTGAGCAATATTGCCCGGAATTATTAAATAGAAATCTAAATTTTCCCAGGCTGGAGTCAGGTGCGATGTCCCCACTCTGTGACCTGCAGCTGGGCTCCTAAAGGAGGCAAGGACGTCACGAGAAGCTGCAAGACATGGGAAGCGTCAAGGACGTTGACGTGTTCCCCGTGCATTGCCAACAGGAGATAGGAAGAGGGGCTGCAAGAGAGGGGAGCGAGGGGGACCTGCGGCTCTGCCCCGCGGCTGCGAGGTGGCCCCGACGCCCAGCGCGCGCTGCAGGCCCCCGGCTGCCACACGCACTGCCGGGGCTGCGTTTGATGCTTTCCTAATGCAGCCTTGAGCCAGGAACTTCAAAGGAGCACATCAAAGCTGTTATTCACAGCGGAGAGGAGAGTGTGAAGCCGGGTGGCATTTTTTTTTTCTCCCCAGCGAATATGAAACTTTAGGGGGCTTCCCAGAGGACATACGAGTGATTAAAAAAAAAGGAGAACTCTCCTTCGTATCCTAGGGAAAGGAGGGTAGAAGCCCCGTAGAGGCAGATGGAGGAAGAAATGAAAATTTCTCTCTATTAATACATCTCCTGGATAGCCTGCTATGCCGCAAAGGGAGGGCGGGGGGAGAGCACAGGAGAAAAAAAGAGCTAAGTTTCATCTTTGTTTCATTGGTCTTTTTTTTTTTAATCCAAGTCAGAAAAGCTTAAAATGATGAAATGAGCATGTGCAGTCCGACTGCGATAGGAGAGAGGCAATTACCGAAACTCTGGGCCACAATATCAGCTGCCTGCTGACTTCCGCGATTGAATTAAAACTATCATAAGAATAATGCAAGGACTTGCCCTTGTCCTGCTTGTCTATGTGTTTATTTAATTTTCTGTCCAACTGACTCTCAAATAAATTGGAAACAGCTGCCATTTTTTTGATTCAGTAGCTCCATTACCCCCCAATGACATCAGTCTGGGCACGCTCACCAACAATAGGTCATTATGCAGCAATTACTTTATTGATTTATGGAAGTTTTTAAGCTCCACCAGGAATATGCACATTCAAGAAAAAAAAAAAAAAAGACTTTTCCTTTTGTGCTCTTGCAAGTGGTGAGTTGCCACGCTGGGTAGGGATACTGTTACAAACACAAAATTGGAATTTAGAGGGAATTTAGAGTACAGAGGGAAAAAAAGATCTTTTTGCTATTGATTATATGGACAAAAAAAAAAAAAAAAAAAAAAGATAAGATTTCAGAGGAGGATCCTGCTGTGAACTGATGTTTAGAAACCATGATTTAATGTGGTAATTAAACATATGACGCAAGTAAAACTGCTACGTAATAAGCTGGCAATAAAAGCATGCAACGTTTGCTATAATCCGCCCTAATGAAAGCTCTGATGCATGGGCTCTTTGAGGTAGTGCAAAACACATCTAAAAATTATTATCACATGGAAACATTTGCTTTCTTCTGTTCTTATCAATATATTAGATTGGCCATCATTTATACATTACACACAATTCTAAGGGAGGAATACAAAAATCATACAGTGCAGATCTGGTTCATTGCAGTCTTTCAGCCTTTAATCATCTGTTCTGTGTGAAAGCAGGGAATTCTGAAGAAGACTGACACTGCAAATTAAGACAAATTGTCATTTCCTGTATTCCAAAACTGCTGGAATACTCAAGAAAAAAAATATTTTTGTAGTTAATAAAATAGTGGTATGCAACGCAAGAATTTTATGATCTTTTGAAATAGAATGGGTATAAAACTGTATGGAACAAATATAGATGTAGATATCCTTTTTATTAAAAGTTTGGAAGAGGCTAAATACCTGCAAAAACTGTGCCTGAACATGTTCCTGAATATTTGAATTTAGCTCATATTCATAGTTCTTAACATTTGCTTTTATTTGTCTTAATGTTTGGAATCTAAGGAAGGACTTTCACTATAATCATTAGCGTGACTAGGATTTTCCAAACCCTAGAGAACTGGGTGCCTGATTATCACAGTATTTAACAAGAGCTGGGTGCCTTGGATGTTCACACTCCACTCTTTGTTTTATTGCAGTTCCTAACTTTGATTCTTAAAATGTTTCAGTCATCTACAGAGGGAAAAGCAGCCAAGTCATGGTTTAGGTGAACCATCAGAGCTGTGCAACACAGAGGCTCTGATCTTCAAGGTTCAATAGGTGACAGTGGCAGGATCTAACTCACTCTGTCATATGTCTTAATACAGAGGATGACATATGCAAACTGTGAACATTTTCACAATAACTTCAGTAGCTTTGAAGGTCTGGCCATAATAGATAACTGGAATGTGTAACTTGAGGACATCACATAGGCAGATAGGCCTTTTACATGAGCTTTTTCTACAAAGTTCATTTGTTTTTTTGCAGATAGCAAATACAGCCACAGAAGCTAGCCTCAGGTTGTGAACGATTCATAAACAGGAAAAAAAAAGGATGGATAAGTTCATTATAATGAAAAAATGGTGATTTCTAGAAAACACCTGAGGAAAATGTCTCCAAGTCCGCAATCAACACCATGTGGGTATATTACTGTGCCCAGCAGACTCCCACTGCAGAACTGTAGAACAGACTTACAGAATTGGAGCTTAGCTGCAAATTACCATCGTAAGTGCTTTAAGAAAGTATCCAGATAATATTTGTGACTTTCTGTTCATTTTACGCCTGCATTTTACAATCAAGACATTTCATTTGTTGTGATATGTCCAGTATCCATTCTACATCAAATATATGTTAATATTTGAAAAGTTGTGTGTGTTTCAGTAAAATGATCCTGGATGAAAGAAATATCCTAATTTTTAGGAGGTCATGCTTTGAAATGCAAAAAAAATCCTAAACAGCTCATTAGATCTGCCAACCACATTAGAAGGGACTATAAAAAAAATGCAGTAAGATATTTTGATTAAAATAACAACATATTTGGCATTTGATCATATTTTTGCATTTCACATACTAAAATAAATATGACTGAATGATCAGAAAATTCTGATGGCATAAGCTTAATTCTTTTTTTGTACTTACAGCACAACATCATTTGCGCTTTGCTTTAAAATCATGGAAAGATGTGAGACACCTTCTCCATGGTCTGATTATCCTTTTGCATTTCTTTAATGCAGCTGTCGTATCTTACTTGCATCATCATGAAGAGTATGTAATAAGGTCAGACACAATACCCCTTTGATAATATGCTTGTAAAGTATTTGAAATACAAGCCAGGACTATATGATGTCTAAGCAGTAGTCATGCAGCTACATGACTTGGTTGTGTGCTTATGCCTTTTTTACTCTGTTCAGCACAAACGTGAGATCTCTGGGTAGCTCAGAGGTTGTGTTAATAAAGCTGCATCAGCCAGTTGCGTTACCCCTGACTTTTGAAGTTCTGCAACTTTGCTGGATTCCACTCCTTTATAACAGTAACTTCTAAGGAATGGCCTACCAAAATTGACCAGTTAGTTAATTATTACAATAAATAGCATTGAATTCATTTATGCGCCACTTTCAATAACAAAGCAATGCAGAGAAGTCAAAAAGCCCAATCAGCTGCAGAGAGAGCCTTTCACACAGATATTGAGGAACCCCCACCTTACTTCTTCCTCCTGCAATGTCTTTCATTGACAGCGTGGGAGGTTTTCCTGTGCATGGGAGCTGTGGTTAGACCACAGGTATTGAAATTCAAATTTCTCAATCTAGCCACAACGTTGGTCAGGGAAACAGGAAAATGGTACAGTAGAGATTGACTCTTGCAGCGACAAGTGAAATAAGAATGAGAAATGTTACAAATCAAATATCTCCACTCTACCCTACGGCTCTCCCTTGAGCATCCTCCCTGATCGCCAGAGGTTGGCATTTTCTAGCTGCCTGAAGTGAAACTCGGCAGCTCCTAGGCAGGCTGGGATACAGCACTAGGCTGCACCATGACAAAGCTGACAACTACGCGATGTCCCCTGAACGGGGAACGGCACAAATCCTCTACTGACTCGTGGAAATGGAGCTGTGGGTGGGGCACCGGCGGGTGCAGAGAATCCCCTTTGGCAACTGGAAATCCTTCAAAGCCAGCGAACTGGCATGCTACCAAAACCATTTGCTAGTGCCAGGATATATTTCTATGGTAAATCAAGCGACAGATTTTGCAGTCATACCATAAATACTGCACCTCATCCTCAAGGGAGATGAAGTGTAGTTCTACCAAAATTAATAGCCCTGCATGGATTTATCGTAGCTGAGAATCTGGTTCAGCATGTTAATACGTCCTTTGCCATCTTCTCTTTTTAAGTTATGATTCCTCCGTTTTAAAATTCCACCAGGAGTTATTTGTAAAAGCAAGGAAATTCCTTTCTCTTACACTGTCCTACCCCACTAGAACTGAGAAGATTGCAGAGGTTACAAAACAAAGCATTTTTCCTTTTTGGCAATTCTTCCCATGAAATGGACACTCTTCTGGAGAGTATAATGGCCAAGATGAAGCCCAACATTTTGGCCAAGTGATATAATTACACTTCAGTCGATGGTACACTGTTAAGGCTCCATTATACTCCTGTGGCATTTTTTTTTTGTCTTGAAACCTTAAGTAAACAGCCCGCTACATAATCTCTAAAAGGCACAGTAGGCAAGCAAGGCAACAGTTAAATGAACTGCTTGCTGCTACAAAAGATCAGTGCCAGAAATAGGATCAAAAGTCATGGTTTTCTGGAAATGAGAACAAAATTTCTCTATGTAATTATATTTACCATTTACAGATATTAAAGATATGTAGAGATTGAAAATGTCAGAAAAAAATAGCCACCTTCCTTAATGGTGTCTGTATCTGCCCCATTGTTTGTATAGGCTCTCCAGGAAAATACATGAAGATTCAAAGGTGAGCAGCCAGCTAGCTAGCTAGTTACCGATTCAGCCAAGGGATGCATTAGCAAAAATAATCATTAGTTATCCTCAACAAATGAAGAATTAAATTTTGCTCTTTGGCCTAGGCAGTCTGGATTTCAGTCCTCTCTTTTTACCCTCTTTCTGAGTACAGCTTCCATTTGCTCTGGATACTTTCATGATCTTTAGAAATGAGACTTTAGCTTTGCAGTAGCTTGTGAGGCAAACTTAATTTCAAAATTAGGAAATCAAGGCATGGGGAACAGTTGCAGAGGCTGAGCTGGAAAGGGGACACAGTTTTCCTGCGTGCCCAAAGAACATCCAGTGCATCAGATCCTCTCTTGGAGCTCAAGAGCACCAGGATTATCATCTATGAGGAGCGAATTATGCAGCACCGAGGTGAGATCCCCCAGGAGCACCATCTGCATCCTGCCTTTGCACTCCCTACCGCCTTTCGCATGAGTAATGTCATGTGCAGGAGCTTGTACTGCAGATACATTTCTTTAATTATAAAAGTGAAGTTGAGATCTAAAGTGGGTCCAGTGATTGAAAGCACACTGCTCTGAGCTGCAGTCACCGTTTGGAAAGACTATGGTACCCTTTCCCAAAAGCACAGTGTCAGCTCGTGTAGCCTTCTCTCACTGGGCTTGGGGTCAGACACCAATCTAAACAGAGCTGCGCTTTTTTCTTTGAACTACCTGAACTATCACCACTGTGCATGTGGCTGATACATCTCAGATGTCACAATAAAAACTGATATATGCAAATTGGCAGAGTATTTGCTTTTTACCTTAAATATATATTTTTTTCAGTTGAACTTTGCATTCTATGGAGATGCATTTTTGAAAACCAGAACTGAGCATAAAATTCCATTATTTAAGTGGCATATACTAGGTAGGTATGGTCTAAGAAACCTGGCAGTAACTTACTCTGTTTGTGGTTTCTACTTTGTTAGACTCTGTGGAGCCATGAATCTATCTTGTCCTTAAAAAACTGAAAGAGGGGGCCTTTAAAATGAATATAATGTTAAATTTATGTGCCACAGGAGCAGCATATCAAGGCCTCTGTGCTGATTAGACCCAGATGTTGGTAACAATGTTAGTGTTATGCAGGTGTGGGAATAAATCCCTTTCCCTGGGACCCTCAGCAATCAGACCAGTGGTTTCTTCTGGCTCTCAGCTCACAGTTTTCAATTAGCACTACAATGGTATTGTTGTTCTCCAGCATTAGATCATATGTCACGTAAATGAAGTTGAATATACAGTTTAACTCAACAAGGTGATTAAGGCCAAGGATACATATGTTCACTATTATAACATGATCAAGGTTAAAAAATAATAATAAAAAAATAGTCCTGACATGCCATAAAGTTTTTATTATTTTGGCTTATCAGTAGATTTTCACATTTTACTTTCATAAAACAGAACATAGTGTAAAGCAGGGCTAGACTAGAATTATAATAAAAGGCAGACAAAAATACTGTGTGCGTAAAATTATACACATATATGTGTGAGTATAATGTTTAATTTTGGAATTTATATTTTATGTGACAATCTGACATCTGACAACTTGGATTGCTCTTTATTTCCTTTCTCAATTTTCTGTCCACTCTCTTTACCTTTTCCTCTTTCACGTCCACGAGTTGTGCGTGCACAACTATTTCCAGTGGAGAAGAAAATGGGGTATTCCTGAAAAGCCATCCACTTCAGAGCAATGAATCCAGCTCATCAGTGCCAGAGGCTGTTTTCTCTATCTCCTTTGGGTTTCATGATATTTAGAACACCACCATGGCTCACTAAAACATATTAAGGGCTCTATTAAGTAAAGGGGCCATGCTCCTTTTCCACACATGCATAATTCCCATTAATGTCAATGGCCATTACCTCTGCAATGAAGAGAGCAGGCCACTAATATTTTTCTTATATGTTCACTTTCATCAGGTTCTCTGTGCCAGAGCTGTGGTGCTGCATATTATTCAGTGGTAGCAAAACAAAAATAAAAGCAAAAGCCATGGAAAAGTAAAGCAAAAGAATGACACAAAGCAGCATAGAGACATGATCTGTCATTTGCATGAGAGCAAGATGATTGCTCTTTTCTGGCAGTATAAGAGAACTGCAAAGATAAACCCATTAAGAATACAGGGACATGGAGATAAAAGGGGTCCCCAGGATTACCAAGTCTTATCAAGCACCAATCTCTTGCCACTGTAGGCAATCATGGAATAGATTTAGGATCTATTCTGAGCCCAGAATACAGTGCAGGATGGCCAGACCCCACTACTCCTGCAGACCAGATGAGCCACAACACTAAGAAAGGCGTTTCCTCTTTCAGAGAACAGAGCTCAAGAGCTGCTTGGCTTCTTACTGATGCTCACAAGAAGGAACATGGACTACTGTGCTGTCTTGCTTAGACTCTGGAAGTACATCATACACGTGCTTTTGAGTGTCTTTGAACAAAACATGAAATTATGAAGAAAATGTCCTTTAAGGAAGTACACCTTGATGTGAAAACAAGAAACTGTTAAGTCTTGGATGTCAGATTCTGCTGATGCTTAGCTGTTGGGGGAAGTCAACCTCCTCCATGTCTTACCTTCCAATAAAATGGCTTCAAGAGCTGATGAACAGGAATTGTCTAGATACGCTTTTACCACTTACGTACTTTTCAGCCTGGATGCTAGAGAAAACTACATAACACAGATCAGACAAATATCTGCAGAATAAGTATGACTCTGTGAACATCTTTCGGTAACAGATATTTTCTAGGCATTGCTTACTCTGCAATAATTCTGAAACAGCTGTGGTGTCTACCTGTGTTAGACAGGTATTGTTAGCCTTAAACTCTTGCTTTAGGCAGCTGTGATATGAAGGGGAATGAAGTATTGATCTGGGTCTATCAGACTACTGAATTTGGACTCTTCCACTGCTGCTATTAATTGTATCGTGTTTTTGTTTCCTAGCTTTTGTTTCAACAGTATTAGGAAACATGCACGATACTCATAAAGAGTAATAATTAGAGATGATCACAGAATAGTAAATCTATGTCACATAGGATTTGAAAATTCAGTATTTCTTTTCTGTACCAATTTGAAACAAAAACCCAAGAAAACTCGTATTTCTCTATGAGAAGGAATTGCAAATCCTGAGAAGTCTGGAATTCCAGACTCAGAAGCAGACTGGTGAGGAACACACGCCCAAACTCACAAAATTAAAAGAAAAGCAAACAGCCCAGAAGGATATCCAAGCCAAAATCTTACCTGGGCTTCATTAAAATTTACAGTCCGCCCTTGAGAAACCTTTGAATTTCTGTGAGTTTTGGTATGTTCTAATGAAAAAAAACATTGTTTCAATTATTTCTGACTATAAAAATAATAAATATTTAAGACTTATTCTATAGCCTTGAAGCAATCTGGAAACCTGTCCCATACAGTTTTATCAACACTTTACTAACCCCAGGTTGCTGAAAAGTCCCAGGATAGGTGAAGTGGGAAAGAGATAAAATCCAACATTAAGGATGAATTAGTGGAGATAGTCCATTGATCACTTTGGAGTGCTCCTTCACAGGTTGCAGATGTCAAAAAGACACTCTCACAATGTCCCGTTTGTGGCTAGTGCACTGGAGGTGCAGTGCGAAAAAGTGATTCATCTCTGTTAAAAACTACTGCCTTTGAAACAATGTCGATGTATATTATCTTCAGTAAATATGTGAGTAATGTAAGTTAGTGATGATAGATAAAATTCCAATTTACAGAAGGGCTCGAAAAATTAGTAGATTTTGTGGCATAGATCCATAAGCTAGTTTTGGAGATGAGTCCTCCCTCCTGGCTTTATCTTCTGAATGCTCTGCTCAATGTTGTGTTCTGTATGGCTAACAATTCTCCTTAACTACAATTAATGCATGCTGACAAATTTGTCAGAGGTATTTGAGTTATTAGATAAGGTTTCAACAGGTTATTCCCAAGTTACCTGAACAGGGGCCTTTGTGTATAGTCATAATAGTAAGTCATAAGAATAAAAGTGTGCATACTGTTATATAAAAATAGTATTAATGACATCTAACTCTTTAAAGCTGGTAAAAATTTTCAGGGGAGTAAATACAATTTTTGGGGGAGGGAGGAAGCTGCCATAAAAATACACATATGCTCGTTTAATATGAACAGCATAAAGGACAACATAAAGGAGAAATGTTAAATGGTATGTCTAGTAAACAAACGTCAATTAAGGAACAGTTAAATTTACTAAAATCTATACAGTATTCAAGAATATAAAATACTAGTAGACAATATTTTGAATCTATGACACCCCTTTTTTTCCAGTGACTATAAATGTTCTACAAAATGTTCTGCAACACTGGCAAGAAATATCTTCTCTGTTTTACAGACGGAAAGAAAAAACTGCTGAAAGCGTAGGGTAAAATTTGCTTCTGATCCATGCTCTGAGAATACCTACAGCTCAGTGACCCTAAATCCTGAAAGTACCAGAGCAGCAGGAAGGAGCACATCTGAAGGAGAAAAGAGGGGACAGAGACTCAGTCTCAGGCCACAGGAGAGATATAAGCTGTAGAAGTTGGGCATCTTCCAGGGCTCCATAGGATGCCAGGATTGTGTCACCTGTATATACTCTCTGAACCAGGGAATAACACAACAATTGCTACAGAAATTTTCTCTAGTAAATACTTCCCAAGCAGAAGGACTCCTCTGGGACTTCATCCTGCCAGTCTTAAACTCAGACTCAGGGTCAAAGGAGGCGTGTATGTCAGGACCAAATATACCTCCAGGTACCTGGCCACAGTGAAGGACAGAGAGAAACTGAACTAAAACTCAGCACTTATCAATCTTTTTCTTCAACTATTCCATCTTCCCTTCATTTTTTACTTTACTCACTGTCCTAGACACTAGACTACATTTTAAACCTGTAAAAAAGAGTGAGTGACTGCAATGTCAAAGTTAAAGCTGCAGTAAAGTAGCAGCATGAAACTAGTAAAGGCCAGGCTAACAGAAGTTTATTGCAGCAAACATTGATTCATAGTTGTTAACCACTGTGAATAAAATATAGACAACAAGTGTGCCGCTTAAAACTGAGTAGGTGTGCCATTTACCCATTGATTGGAGTGAACGAAATCAATGGTGTGCACTCTGCTCCACAGCATTCGTGCCAGAGATGACGGAGTATGTTTCAGCAAGGTACCAATTAAATGGATTTGTGTGTTATAGCACCATCATGATCTGAGCGGTTTTGGTTGTGAGCGTAGAATGTCGGAGAAGCGATGGGTCTGTGTAATGACAATGCATTTTAAAAAATGGCAGTCTGTAACTTAGATAATTTGAACGCAATTTTCAGAGCATAAAAGTTAATATGAACTCTAGGATATGTAATAAATTTAGGACATGACAGTGCTGTGTACTTATCTTTCCAAACACTGCCTCCTATTAGCCAAGCAAGCACTGAGGAGCAACATCAACCCTTGCATTTTGGGGAGGACAAAAGCTGGAGAAATTGAGAGGAGACTATTATCCTCCTGTTTGCTTTCTGTTGACAGAAGGTTAGTGAGTTCAGAGACGAGTCTGTAGAGACAAAAGGTCATTTTTCTTGTTGTAAGAAACTACCAGATTCTTCCCACCCTTCTGCCAAGGGTTTATAATGAAAAGTGTAAGAGTGGTTTAGGCACCTAATTGTAGGCAAATACCTTTCAAATTAAATACAAGTACTCAGATGCAAGCCACCAGCACGGTAAGCACTGTAAACAGTACTTACATAGAGTGGGTTTAATGAGTCATATATCAAAGAACTAGAAATACCCACCTCAAACAGACCCCTTTTAGTAATCACTAAGTTCAGTGGCTGAGCTGTTTACACTAAAGGCCATTCGTTATGCATGCCCTAGTAGTGAACAATAGCAATATTATGCTGAAATGTTGAGTAAATCTATCCCACCTTTCATCAATACCTTTATGAACCAATGATTCCATGGGGATGAATGGCATTATTCCACAAAGTATTGTGAAAACAGATGCCATTGTTAGACCCACAACACATTACTGGTAACCAAACAGAGGCAGAGCGTAAAGGAACATTTCATTATTGCAGGTGAAGAAAGGAGAAGTGTTCTGCAAACATACGTAGAGGAAAGAATATGCCTTTTGTGCTTCTCAGTCAAAGTTAAAGTATAATTGATTTTCACATTTAAGCAACAGCTTCCTAAATATAGCCTTGATAAACATCGGCCTTTCCTTCTTCACTTTCCTGTCTGTCTGGTTTTGGAACTAATTCTGACCAATGCTCCGATGAGGAATTTAAAAATAAATGTAGGCAGCTTGAAAAAATGGGATCTTTTTTGAAGCTCTGTCTTAGTTATATTGGGAGATCTAGCCTGAAGGCCAACAATAGCTGAGGTTGGAAGGGGAAAGGAGGGACTGAAGGAGAGAGGAGTGGTGAAGAAGGGAGAGAGGATGAGACTTAAAGTCCTTGCATGTATGTCTTTTTAGTGCAAGAGCATCCCTCACTGGCCAAGAGGAGGCAGTGACCTAAAACAAGTTTTGCCTCTTTCTTCTAGATGAAATATTGGTCCTGAAGCCACCAACAGCAAAAGCATCTTGAGGTGTAAAGTGTGTTACAACAGTGGGCATAATGTCTGAGTGAATACAGACGAAGGATGTCTCTGCCTCATGAATGCATGTGTTTTTATATGCATTAAACAGAAGCAGATAAACACGTGAATAGATTTTCATAGGTAACATATATATTTCTACAGAACAAGTGAGCATAAAACTATTTGTAATTAATCCAAATTATGGATATTTTTTAAAAAAACGTTACATTTAATGTAAAACAATTAAGCATGAAAGGATAGAGCATGGTCCAGATTTTTGGCAGTTCCCCTGGGATGAACATTAAAGCAGTGAAAACAGCAGTAACAGCAGTTCTCATGTTTTGATGTAACTGCTCTGTAAAGGAGCCATGTATGCATCCCACAATATCTATTTCTAGTCTAGAAGAGGCATAGAAGTAGGAAATATAGATAAAACAGGGCCTCACTGCCCAGTTGTGTTAGGCACCTTACAAACACATGAAAAAGCAAAGTCCCAGGCTTAAGGAGTTTATAACCTCATTCAGGACTAGCCATAACTTACAGTAACCTCTTGACTGTAGTATCCCCTTCTGTCATTTATATCTATTGGAAATATGTGGTGAAAGTGAACATAAAGTAACCACATCTGACTCAAATGTCATACACCCCTTAAGTGAAAATTAACTAGGTCCTGTGTTTATTACTGTGGAGCTTGCTAGACCTCCTTGGGTTCAGGGTCAGTTGGTGTTTCTTTATGAACCCCTTTATGAAAGTTTTCAGTGCTTTATAGCTCAGCCATTAAATTTTGCTCCAGGCTGAAGCTTCTCACAAAAGGTTTAATTCTAGGAGCATATTTTTTTGGTAATATATTTTCAAAGAGATCTCTTTGGTCATTTTTAAAACATAAAATAGTAAAAAAAAAAAAAAAAAAAAAAAAAAAAGAAAGAAAAAAAAGAGGGAGGGAGAGAGAGAGAGAGAAAAGTTAATTGGTTTTAGACCCTCTTTAGGACTCACTATAATTCAGAAACAACTTGAGCTGGGCATTTTTGGTGTTGAAGCCTGTCTACAGAGTTTGTACTGGGACTTTTTATTGCATTTCAAATATGCATGTCTATAAATAAGCAGCCCTCCACTTTTTTATGGTTATTATAGTTTGTTTTTCACCCCCATGGGCTGAAATTCTGCTTGTCTGACTTGTGCAAAGTGTTCCACACTAAATATGATAATCATATCATTGTTAATGACAATATTCTAGTGAACTAAATTCTTCGCTTCATTTGATTGCATAATTTTAAGATATTCTTTAAATTTCTCATTTTACAGAATTTCAGCAGTTTTGAAAATTCCACAGTACTTCCGTGTCTCTGTTGAAATTACTTCCTGTCCTCTTTCTTTGTTGGTTTTATTACAATTCTGGGGAGATGAGCTTGTCAGCAGAGCTATCTAAAACTGTTCCTTTTCCAATTGCCCTTTTAAGGACAGTTTCTGCATGTTCCTGGCTTGAATGTTTAAAAATGAATGTTGGGGTCAACTGATAAGCAGTAACCACAGCACACAGTCTCTGTGCGTCTGTAGATACAGTCTGCTACTCTGTGGACTGCATTTATCAAGCAAGTGTAGCACGCAGGGTGCACATCCTATGCATCCTGCTAGGCCTGTGACACTGTAATTTGGTGGAAGAAGAGACTTTCTGCAAGCATCAGTTCAAAACGTGATTTGTTCAGGTTACATCTACCTAAGCGTGACCCTGTGCTCACCTATGCTCAGAGCGTTACAACTGTGGTAGTTAGGATTGCTGCTCCCACCATGTGATTAGCGCAAGACTGATATTGAATTAAAGTAGCAGCAAGAAAAGTTCCTTGTAATTTATGATAAAAAAAGAGAAACAGACAAAGGAGAAAAAATCACAGGCTCTTCTTCTGGTAAACCTCAGGGGTAAAACTCAGGTCTGAGCAGGATAGAATAGCTGTTGCATATTAAACTAAGATTTATTAGCATTTGTGGGACAGCCAACATAAATATAAATCTATACTTTACCTGTAAACTTGTACTTTCATTAGATGGTTTCATCCTAGACCTGAATATCTCTCTACAACCACCCCTTTGGGCTATGTCTCTATCTTGCAGATTCTTTCTGCATAACAGTTCTAATATATAGCTCTTTCTATCCACTAATCACTGCACATCTTGATTACTGCAACATTCTTTTCTCTGGCCTTGACAAAAGCAATCATCTTCATGTCCATTAAGAACACGTCTGGCAAAAATTATTTTCTAGCCTGTTTCTTTTAACCATTTCACTCCTTTCACATTCGTCTGTTGGCATCCTCTCCCTATTACATCAAATACAAATTACTTGTCATTATTTTAAAGGAACCTCATAGCTGATCTCACTCACACATCCTATCGGCTCCCCTTCATTAATGAGATGTTTACTCCTGTCTAGCCTATTAAAATTTCAAACAAATGCTTTGACATTTTGTCCCACAGGTTCTCCTCACACTCTTCAAAGCAAAAGGTTTTAACGGTCATCCGAATAAATATTATTTCAATGTTCTTCAAACTCCTCCTTAAAACATTCCTCCTCCATTAAATCTATAAAAGCTTGTCAATGGTTACACTGATGGTGTGCTGAGACCACCATCTACCATGCTGACCAATACTGTCCCTTGGTTTCCCTGAAATACCCTCAGTTACGTCTGCAGCCATATGTTGCCTTTTGTCTTGGGCTCAGATGCATTATCAGATTGCCACAGCTTAATGAGTACCACGTGTTAGCTGAGCCCAGGAGTCATTTGCATAGTTTTAGCCCACAGCACATTGCAAGTTAAAATGCATTAACTTAAACCTCAGTGAAAGGGGTTTAAGGTAATAGGTTTATATTACAACAGCTAAGAGCAGGTACGTAGCAAGGCATCATGGCAGCTTGTTAGACCATTGTAACTCAAACACGTGACTGGAGCCTTATGCTTAATATCAAACAGCTTTTGGAGTAAAGGAAGCTTTTTCATAGATCTATGGGGCACTTAGAGTCTTTGTCCAGGACAGGGCTTTTCAGATCTGCTGTACAGCATATCGTGAATAACAATGGAAAGGGGAGCTACTTGTCATGAGAACAACCAGACGCACTACTCCTGAAGTGCACTGACCTGTCCCAGCTCTTATAGTAGCTTCATAGCATAGTATCTTTCTCAAGAGCTAGTACCACACTGTTCAGAGAACCCTCTACTCCAGGTCATTTTGGCTATGTATTCGACTTTTGCATTTACATCCTTCTCTTCTGTTTTTCTCCCTCCCTTTTTTTCTTCTATGTCTACACTACTTCTTCAACCTATTTTTCCTCTCTCTGTCTCATTCTTTTTTCTTTTTTTCTTTTTCTTCTTTCATTTCCCTGTTTGTAACAGCAGCTCTGGGAAAGAAGTAAAGAAAGAAACAAAGAAGTAGTTTTCACCCTCTTGAGCTCTTAAAGACTGGTATTGACAAAATGGCAAGTTATGATTTTCCTGGAATAAACAAGACTTTTAAAAACTTTTTTGTGGTGGAGTTCTCCTGGTTTGCAGTTGAGTTGCAACCTGGAAGTCACATGAGATTGCGTGGCCAGGTTCTTGTCAATAAATAAAACTGCAGTCCTCCAGTAGTTAGTAGAGAGGAAGCAGGAAGAAGTCAAGGACAAGTCTAGCACTGCTGAGCAATTTGAAAACATTAGAAGTTGAACTCTTGTGTCAATGGGAAAGAGAGGACTGTTGTTAGGCTGACATCCTCTCTTTCCACAAGTATTGCCTTACATATACTGCTGTCTAGTGTGCGTCTCTTACTCCCACCTATTTAGCCTTTAAAACTTCCTATAGCATGAATCCTGAAATATGTATAAATATTTTTTACATATTTAGGTATATTTTATATATTATGCAGCTGGCCTGAGAGAGATAAGAAAGTTAAGGATTCCTCCATTGTTGAGTTGGAAAAAAGATATCAACCGGCATATTGGTTTTTATATAAAGACTTCCTTCTATCAGCACTACAGGCTTGTACAAGCAGCTATTTAATACGACTCTCAGAATTGTCTAATTACCATTGGAATAAAAATTCCACCAAAAATCATCATTAAAAGTTTCACTCTCCAAAATTGTTTAGCCAGTAACGAAACCAGAGGTTCTGAAAACCAACAGAAAAGGTATGCACATGCTAAATTTCAAACACTATTGAAGATAAAATAATTAATTCTCTCATCAATCCAGTGAGGCAAGTATTTTACCCACTGAAAATCTGGAGGAAAATGAGGGAGAGGGGGAAAGAAGAGGAGAGAGGAATGAGTCTGGCACAGTTAGGTGATTTGCTCATGGACAAGAGCATTAGCAGAATTAAAGAATGACCCAGCTCCCAGTGAGTTTCCAAAAATGATGTTCTTAGTCTTCAGATACAAGAATCAAGCAGTATGTGATCCTGAAGTAGCTATGTAATTGGTGAACTTGCAGTTTAGGCCAAGGCTGCAAGACTATTGGTTTTGTCACCAAGGAAGTTTTTACGATGTTTTTACTGTCTAAGAACAGTTGCAGTGCAAACGTTTCAAGAAGACAAGCTGAACTGTCAGTAATTCTGCGAACAGAATGGTGTAATAGATAGAATAATACTGTCATTTGGGGTTTCTATATTTCAAGAGGGAAAAAAAAAATGGGGCTGCTTTCAAAACAGCTTTACAAACGTGGCTGACTTTTCAAGAGCATGGTCGTAACTGTGGCTAGAATTATGAACAACACCAGGCCAAATTCAGGCCTGATTCATCACCGATCTTTGGTTAATGTAGTTAACCAAGTAACCAATTACATGATGAAAGGAAAAGGAAGATACAACCTAAAAAACATCCTTCAGGAAGGTCACTAGGCACAGCAATTCCCTTTATCATTCTCTCTTATTCATTTGGAATATGTCCTTTCACTACTTGAAATAGTCCTCCTAATATTCTGCATAAATAAATGACTTCTTATTGGGCTAACCCATGGCCACCACTGCCATTTGAGATGCACTGGCTTATCAAAGATGTCAGAGGGAAGTGTATAATGTATGCTCCCACCTCTATTTGTAATGGCAGCTGGAAGCCTAATATAATAACCTCAAATATCTGAAACGGCACAAAATGGGTATGTTTAAGCAAGAGCATTGAACCCTAAAGTCAATAGCAAAATTTCCACTGTTTTCAAAATAGCTGAATTGTATTCTCATTGGACACCATGCCATAAATACCATAAACCAAAATCTAATCTAAGGCATAGATCATTTCTTCCCAGCTGAGGCTACTTAGGCTATTATGAGTACAGCTTTATATTTTGGAGTTGAATCTGCACCAATATTATCCTTACCGCGCTGTTTGTTACGAGTCTCTAGACCTGTGCGGAACACCTACTGTCTCAACTCGCCTGTCCAGCACTTCCTGACTGAAGCAATAAGCACGCATATGATCTGGTTGTCAAATCTGTGCTCTGGTTGAATAGTGGAGGTGGCCAGAGACTCAATATTGAAACCATCCACTGCGCAGAGACTCCCTGCACAATCCAGCTCACAATTTGCAAGGCACAGGTTATTCTGGTCAGTCCAGATATAAAATGGTAGCACTTTTTTACCCTCAATGTTCCAGGATTAGGATTCCTGTTCCAGCTAGCTGTTGGACACTGAATTAAATTATTTGAATGTTTTGAAACCTGAGAAATAAATGAGCCTGAGCTCTGTACTGCTGAGTTTTAACTAAGTTTACATTTAGATATTTATTGTGTAGTAAATACTATCCAAGCAGTGGGCTGAGAGAGATTCTTAGATTTCCAAGAACTGCAGTCTTTGGGAACATGGAGGTCTTGATCTTTCCAGCTTTATCAATATTTTCTTTGAGGAGGACAGAAAATAGCTGTGACTATTTTTCAATGACTGATTTGTCTTTTGAGGTGAGGGAAATCTTAACCATTTTCCAGACCAGTTCACCTAGGCTCTGTTTATAGTGCAAGAGGCCTCCCCTCTAATTATGTTTTATATTTTTTCCAAGATCTTCAGCCAATTTATTTCAACAGAAAACTGTATCTTTAAACTGTGAAAATCACTCCATAAATTCTGAGTTAGAATAGCCAAGGTCTGATACCTTATCTGTGCTCTTACTGTGTACAAGGTCACATTATCAGCATGTAGATGTACAGAATATTTCATGAACTATACAGCGTCGACAGGTCATTAATAAAAACTGCAAAAGTAAAAGCCCTCTAATTAGCTCCTGAGGTAACTTCGCATGTAACATTTTCACCTCAGATTCAACACCATTAAACAAAATGACTGGTGTTTGCTCTCTAATGTAGCCAGAGAACCATTCTACTGTAGTTAAACTCAGTCAAATTGAGGGAAACTTAGATAGCAATATGTTGTGATTTATTGGATCAAAGGCCACAGTCAAATCAATATAGATAGTTCCAGCAAAAAAAATTATAATGTATGTCTGTAACAATATCAAGGTTACCTTGAAAAGAGCAATGTAGCAGGCCAAAAACATGACTAAAATAGGGTCAATACATTATCTTTGAAAGGAAAGCTCATTAATTTTTGAGCAATTTGAACAAAACAGAGAAAACACAAATAGGTTATAATTAGGGCAGCACAACACTGCTGCCCTAACAATTACTACGGCATCATTTCAAATGGTTGGTTATCTCAAATTAGAAAGTAGATATTATAATAAAGATCTAGCAACAGGTCGGAGAACAGATTGCTATCAACTCTTTCTCCTTATACAAAAATCTGATTTTCATACAGGAAGTCAAGGGGAAGATTGCAAGAGTAACTGAGTTACATTGGCTGGGTTGAAAAGAAGCCTCTCCTGCACTGACTGCCTGTGATTAAGAACAACTTGCTAGCCAAAAATCAACTGTTCTGTGGTCACCAAGGCTGCATCTCTGCTAGGAAATATAGGAAATATAACAGGGTAAAGGCATCTTTGAAACACCAACAGTCAACATGCCCTGCTTTTAGCACACTCCTTGGCACAGCTTTGGCCCACAAAAGCTGGTGCCTCCCAGATGATACCTACGTACAGCTTATGAGATCGCATGTGGCAGGACCATTCCCTACTGGCATTTTGGCCTGTTCACTTGACAGTTTTGATGTGGCCCTTGAGTCAGATCAAGCCAAAGGACAGACCAATACACTCTCTGCGTGGAGCAGAGAGAACTCTCTCTAGCAAATAATGTGTGTGGTAAATGTCACTCTTTCTTCTGTTTGCAAATTGCCACTGAATGATTTTTCATTAATGTGTTTGTTATTTGATCCTGCCTGATGAATAAATTGTGAAAGAAAGGTATTTCAGTCTACGTTCTTGGGGCTTTTTGGTGAGCATATTGCTCTTGACTGTTTGCTATTCAATATTTATAGTGGTTGGTCACCCAAAATACATTTGCATTGCTTCTGCTTTCTGGATTACTTGAGAGAGAAAGAGATTAATGAGAATTTGAGATGGTCAGACAAACTAATCCAAGTGTGAAGAGATTAGCACGTACATCCATGAATTACAATCTGTAGTCGTTTATAAACTTGAAGTCCTCGGTGTAAAAGATATATGATGACTTTTACATCCATACCTAATCTTCAATAACAAGTTGAAAATTTTAAAAATCTGGACTTTATTTTAAAGCCATTTGTTGAAAACCTGATAGTCAACTTCACTGCAGATAGAATAATGACACGAAAACTGAAATGAATCGATTTGTGTCAGCTTGTAGCAATAGTAAACTTGGTCATCCTTCCATCAGTTAAACCGAATAATAGGATGTTTCATGTTTTTAGTTCTTATAAATCACTCTAAAATATAACATATAAATAGCTCAGGCCCAGTGTTTTGACATTCCCCTCAGAAGGGCAAGTTGCCAATCTTTAAATAAGGCTATCTCTGAAACAATATCCCAAATGCTCCTTCTGTCACTCCTCTCATTCAAGACAGGCTACTTCTATGGAGACACGGTGGTCTTGAAAACGGAGTAAACAAATGGGGCTACCTAGAGCTGTGCTAACCTCGGTTCTCATCTAGAGTCTTATATTGACGCCTACCCACCATGGTGCAAAAAAGATGAAGGAATGGGAAGGACAACTTTGCTTTTATGTCGGAGAATTTACTGAACGTGAGACAGGCTTAATAGGCACCTGAAGAGTTTTTCAAAGGGAGCAGAGCCATTGCTTAGGCCCCAAAGTACAGTAATGGAAAGTGTATTCCTGGGATTCATTCTGCAGTGGCCCACAGCGGATTCACTACAAGACCTAATGGCTCTCTAGCCAACTCTCCTGTGATTTCTTTCTACTCAGGCTTAATAACTTTCTTAACAAGTTTCTTCGTACAACTATATCTGAAGCTGTTTTTTCCCAAGTGGTAATTGCCCCAAATATCCTCGGAATAGAGCTATTATCACTACCAGTGCAGTTGTTATAGTAGCTCCTAAGCAGAAGATTGCAATAATAACCCAGGAGAGCACTGGTCCTGAGCACTCAGACTGCACCTAAAAGTCAATAGAAATTCTTTCTATTCTACCATGGACTTTCCAGATGGTGGTCTCTATCTTAGGTTCCCCACATCATGAATGCATAACAAATATAATCTATGTAAAATGCTTTCAGATTTACTGCTGAAAACAGATATATTTCACTTATTTTTCACTCTTGAGTCCATCTGAGTGGACAAATATAAAATATAATTGATACTTATTGGTAATTGCTTAACCTATATAGGAAACACAGCATAATAGTACTGTAATAGGAAGCTGTATATAGAAATAAACATAAATCTATTAAGACTTACTGCAGGTATATCTGATTAGCTAAATGATAATAGACACAGGCAAGAGAAAGTAAAATAATGTGCTAGCAGTCAACAAATTATTTGTGTTAGTTATATCAATAATTTCCTACTACATTCAGTGTCACGTAACTCCTACACTGACTTGTCAGCATTACATTGTCTGTGGCAATCATAAGAAATACTAACGTCTAAGAGAAACAGCTGAAAGTTAGTGGGTAACTTTTACTACAATTTGAGAGATGATATAATTGAACAATTTACACCTGATATGCTAAAGTCTTTGCTTACTAACACTAACCTAGGTATTAAGGGTTGCAATACTAATTCGGGGCAGTGGCACAAGGTTTTGACAAGTAGATGAGAAACACCTGTACCCTGCAGGTAGCTCCTGTTCATGTGATAACCCAACCTGAGGCCTGTGCTTCCACATCTCCATGACTGTGGATACCATTCTAAATCTGGCATATGTGGACCTGTCAGCACAAAGACACGCCCCAAGGTACCCCTCAACGAAGATGATATAACCTACCCAAAATCAGACTAACCAAACCATGGTCTTCGTCTCCAAGTACTACTAATCCATGCTAACCTCAGCTGAGGGAAAAAGGCTTATAAATTTCAACCTAGCAATCAGACCTAGTTTACTTCATGTTTTGCAGACATGTTTTGATTTGGGTGGTTGTTTAATGAATGTGTACAGATGTTAACATATTTATTTCAGAATTCATAGCTGAATGTTATTTAATAGACATTTCCAAAATTTTCTATTAAAATGAACATAGTTTTCTACAAAAATAAGGTAAATATCAGCTCAAAGGCTGAAAAAGTTGCTAAAACAAACTGTAAATTGTTAGTGAAGAACTACGAGCAGGCACCAGAATTACAGTTTCTTCCACTTAACAGCATGCTTTCCTTTTGGGGCTACTCAGACCCAGGGAAGCTGGTCTGACTGTTTTACTTTTGAGAAGAGATAACCTTTCATACTGTTTTCAGTTGTTCAAACCGGACCTCTGATTAATCTCCAAGGCTCTTTTCTCTACTTTAACGATTAACAGCAGGATAATCTGTAATATGGATAAAGTTCTGAGCAAAATTAGAAGACACAGTCAAAAAAAAAAAAAAAAAAAAAAAACACCTAAGAGTGGTTTATGCTACAGCTTGCACTACTTTTCCTAACAGAACACACACTTGACAATGAACACGAGATCTCATGCATGGAGATGATTAAAGAAAGTGTATATGGATTTGAAAGAAGCTGAGCAAGAAAAGTGTGCATGGAGCCGATACAGACACATTACCACAATGAGGTTTAGCCACAGGAGGCAGCAAGCAAAATGGTAACAAGTTAGGTAAAAAAAGGGAGCTAAACCAGTTTCATCTCAGCTGGCATTTGTTCTTTTTTTTACAGTTTATAACTGAAGGCAAAGTATTGCAGTTATTGAACACAAGGGGCCAATTCTCTTTGTCTGGAGGAACTGAGCCTGAGTAAAGAATGAGACATTTGATCCAACAGGAATATGCAAATAAAGAACTACATTATAACATAGAGAAGACAATATTGTTTTGCTTTCTACACCTAAATCTAAGTCTTTGCATAAATCTGATGATCTTATTTAGTCCATAGATTAAGATCTCAGTAGAAATGCAATAAAATTACAATAAAGGTTATGTATCAATAAGGTGTCAGTTGTGCATAGGGATGAAGTATTCTAGTCATAATTAAATTTCAAATCTAATTATAATTTGAGGAGTCCTTTTAATTACATTGCAATATTTTGCTTTTGTAGGAAGATGATTGCTATAGCACTTTTATCTGTAATTTTCTTTTAATTAAAAAAAGTAAATAAATCAAAACCACCTACTTAAAATATTTACATCTTAAAAGAAAACAAACAGAAAAATAGAAGAATTTCTCCAGCCAGGTCTTATCTACTGAATCACACTTAGGTCTACATTTTTGCTCCTGAAGAGGTTGTGAATTACAGGTTTTTGCTTGTTATTCACATAACAAGAAGTGGTGAGAACTTTGGCAAAGGAGAAAAAAGAGCTTCCTCTAAGCAAAGACTGGAAGACAGGAAAAATATCAAATCTCCTTTCAAAAGATGCTGGGACTATAGGGCATTCTTTGAAAATCTGCTGGATGCTTTTCTACACTCTGCTCCTGCAGCCAGTCCCTCCAGACTCAGCGGTTCAATAGCACAGCAATTTTGGATACCTCTGCTTATCAATACCTATGAGTCTCTTTGTCCTTGCATTTCTTTGTCATCCTCATGTTTCTTTAAGGCACTTAGCCATGGTCAGTTTATACACCACCTCTCTGTGTGCTAACATTTTACATTAGTTTACGTAGTTCTTTTTTTTTTTTTTTTTTTTTCCTGCCATTAAGCTTCCTGATGGCTCGATGAGAAAGAAATCTCTGTGCTTGGCCTTCATTTCTCTAAACAAAACAGACCAGGGTCTTTTAGTCTTCTAAGAGAAGGTCTCAGCTTGCCTGATCATCCTTCTCTGCACCCGCCCCAGTTCGGAGTTAGTCTTTCTGGAGTACACATGACCTGAGTTATACTAGGACGGTGTGGCGTATTCCAGATGGGAACTCCCAGGGCACCTGCAGCAGCATAAACACTTTGCTGTTCCTATGGAGAATACCTCTCTTACTACATATTAATACCAGGTTTGCCTTTTCCAAAAACTCGTCATCTTGATGATCTGTAGCACTGCTGCGATCAGTCAGGATATCACGGACAATTGCAGTTCACAGTCATTTCCATCTGACAGCTAGGACACTGTGTACAATCATGCATTTTCTATCATTCAGCTGTATTCCCTCCCTACAGCCAAAGGCTTCAAGATCTAGTTCTGGCTGTAAGATATTTCCATCTTCTTTTGTTTTGAAAAGGCGCCAAAACTCTTTTTCATCAACAAGTTTTGTTGACACATTTTATACCAGCATTATTTTATAAAATCAGCTAAACACTTGTAGAGGAACTCCATTAATAATTTCTCTCAACTTGTACCCCTCCTTCTTGTCTTTACTGTAATAAATTCCTTACTCTGTTCTTTTAATCCATAGTTCTTTTATTTATCCTCCTTTCTCCTGTTGAACAAATGATCAATTTTAATGCTGCAATAATTACTTACTGCAGTATTAAATACCCAGCCAGGTGGATTGAATCTGCCACATTTCTTTTGCTTAGAAGACCAGTTATGTTATCAAAGAAAGCTATCAGTTTAATCTAGCATAATCCATTTTTTGAAGTTGCATTTATCTAATTTTCTATTTATTTCTTTATCTTAATCATCTTCTAAAAAAATTTTGTTTTAAAGTCCAATCCACAACTCACGTCAGACTACTAGGTCAATGATTGCCCAGGTAATTTTTTTCCAGTTCTTCAATATGGATATAGCTATTCTCATGACTTACCCTGACTTGGTAGCTTTTTTTGTCACAACACATGAGGAATCAATGGCCACTTCTTCAGAATGCTGGAGCAGAAGTTCTCAGGTAGCCCAGGATTTGGATGCACTAAGCTCTCTGAGTTTTGTTGTTACCTTGCTTGTGGTAACCTCCATTTCCATTTCTTTGTCCCTATTGGCTGACCCGCCTTTGCCTTACATACTCAACACTATTATGTGAATAGGAAAAGTCAAATTTTTTATCTCTCTTTTGGGGGTCTTGCTTATTCTATTTTTCAGCTTTATTCTACTGTAGAGTACTTCTATTTTGTCTTTCCTTAGTCTTATCCTGTTTATATGCCTGAAAAAAACTCTGGCTGTTTGTTTTAATATACGTTGCAAAGCATACTTCTGGAAATTCTTGCTTTAGCAATATAACTCCTGACCTTTAAGATACAGTTTTCTTTGCTGTTCACTGCTTTCTTTCATTCCTTTTAGGCTTTGTGCTTATTTGTACTATCTAGGTAGTTTGGACACATTTTTGTCAGATAATTTTCCCCTTTTTATTGAGATACAAATTCATAACAGATTTTAAAATTTGAGCTTAAGGAAATTCTAAATCTCTTTAGCACTATTCTGAGAATTTGATTTCCAAACTATAGCTGATGTGTTGGTTCATAATTACTAGAAAGCAAACAAATATAAACACCATATGGGTAAAGATTAGACACAAATTAAATACTCCCCTTAATTTCAAGTAGTCTAACCACACGTATACAGCTAGTCAGGTGTGTGAGTTGTTCCTGGTTCACTGCAGTCTTGTGGACTGAACCACACCAATCAAACAAATCAATGAAAATTGTCTTGAATCTGCAAAAGTGTCTGATAAAGAAGCATGGTTGTTTGCTAGTACATTAAGACAGGCTCTCCGAGCTAACAGAACTTCACCCGATCCTTATACGTAAGTTCTCATCACTGAAAGTAGTAATGGAGATTGTTTTTTTTTTCACTTCCATAGTCTGTAATCTCCTTTCTACGTGAGTGAAGAAGTCTGACTGGTGAAGACCATATATTTGTATTATTTAATCTATTCAGACATCAGCAGAAGAGTAAGGAGGAAGCTGACTGCTACGTTCCTGACCTCTGACAACTGCCTTGATGTCTAAGGCAGGAGGGTGCAAAAGGGCAGGTGGAGGATACAAGTGGCATAATCCACTCGGAGACCAGAGAGTCATGGCTATGTACAGGCCACAGCACAGAGCACGCTTAGGCTGTGGATATACAGTCAGTTTATCAACATCAGTGACGCTTAAGACATTAATGTTCCCTAGCTGCTTATTGCCATTACTCTTCTGGTGATTACCAACTCCACCACAGACTCAGTGGAAGGGAACTTATGAGCACTTCTCATTTGTTTCAGCATAGAATTAGATAGATTAATCTGCTGCTGAGGATAGTTTGAGCTGACCTTGCTGAATTTGCGCCGAGGCTCGCCGGGGTGCGCTCGCACATCAGCTTCTCCAGACAGGTCTGCAGGAGGGAGAAGGTCCAGCTGGTAGGCAGCCTCCCGAGCAGCTGGGAAGCCCATAACATATTAACCACACAGATGTTTGCAGAACGAATATGCATCCACAGCTTTGTTTTCCAAAGGGACAAACTGCAAGCTGCAGCAGCTCGGAGGCAGTTATCATCCCAGCCCTGCCCTTTCTCTCTGGGCTAGACCCTCGGGTGTGGGTTATACCAAATGCAAACAAGACAGATACCACAAGCACCTGCACATCTTGGTGTCCCACCTCAATGGGCCTTATGACAGATATGCTCCATGCTCCAGGAAGATGCAGAACAACTGTAAGTGGCTGGTTTAGCAGCCAGTGGTCACTGGGGTTCAGCAGCACACCAAGCTTGGCTTTTCCCCCTCAGTCTCTGATTTGATGCTCAGAGAGAGTATAATATACACTGGATAATTGTAGTGTTCCACTCAGATAAATGAAGTTATTGGCTTGATGCCTGTTAGCATTACCTAATGAATTCTTAATTAGGCGAGAATTGCAAAGACTGTTAAAGTTCGTATTAGCATATCAGGTGAGTATACCAGACATTTTTTTTTTAATCAGTGTCCCAACTTTCCTATTAACAGTTTCTAGTTGTTGTGCTTTTTTAAAAAAACTCCAGCATGAAAATTTTCTAGTTTTCAAGTACATTTCTGTCTGTCTAATGTTACATTATATTGTTACTGTACATTGACAGTACATGGAGACATGAAGATGATCTTAATAAAGTTCTTTTAACTAACATTTTTCTTTTTTTGGGAGACTACATGAAAATTATGTAGGAAGAACTACTACACTTTGGAGCAGAAAGAGATTATGGATTGGCATTCATACGCATATTATGCGCGTTGAAGGTATTTCTTAAGAACTTATGAAGCACTGGATCACATGAGGACTTTAAAAGTTCTTCTTGTCTTGAATTAAGCATAAATTAACAGTTTCTTACTGACAGAGGTAGCCTCAACCAGCAAAACTGCAATAATAACCATGAGAGAAGAGTAACAGAACAAGAAGAGCCAAACAACTCAAATAGCTGACTTCCAAGTTTTGTGTACATCTAAAGCACTTGGCCTTGGAGGGAGAACAGAATAAACCAAACCTGGTGTTTCTTGATCAGGTTATTGAAGTAAAGACGATATTAAGTTTTTCAAAAAGGGTCCAGGCGAGCTAGCCGGTGGCGGGGCTCAAACGCAGCCGATCGGCACCTTCAGTGGGGCCAAAGTCACCATGTTGAGCTGAGTGCCTACTGCTGCTGTAAGCCTTTTAGTGGGCTTACGATCCCAAAGATTTTGAGGGGCAGGAACAGAACCAGGCCAAAGCCAAACACCTCTGAAATCCCATCTTTCACGTGTGCCAAGGAGGGCTGGGGTGGATTTTCTTTTTCTTTTCTTTTGCTTTTTTTTTTTTTTTTTTTTTCCTCCTCCTAATTTAGTTGGTTTTTCAAAGGTGGTGTTTTTTTGGGGACCAGGGACACGCTTATGGAGCTGCTCTTTGTTGGCAGCGTGGCTGCCTCGGGGCGAGGGTGCACACGAGTTTCCCGCGCTGGCGGGCTCCCTGCGGGTTGCTGCTTTTCCCCCCACAGCAGCGTGTGCGCACACGCTGGGCTTTCTTGCTGGCTGCTAATATTTTCCACTCCAGCAGCCGATGCCAAGTTCTCCCACAGCTTGCTACAATTTTCCCGACAAGATATGTTTTACAGCCCCACGTACGGTAGGTTTACCATTTACGGCACCGCTGGGGAGGAGCTGGATTGCCACCGCTGCCGGCCGCTACCTTCACACTGAGCACTTTCCCTCTCGTGCCACGAATGGGCCGCAGAGCAGCCCCGACACATGCAGCCCTGCAGGGCACAGCTTGGCCCTCGCCTTCCCACCAGTCTGGAGGGGGGGCCTCTGGGTGCGGGGAAAGGCCCAGGGACATGCGTGCGCTTCGCCGACAAGGCTTTCGATACCACAAAACTTCAGGCTCCAGATCGTGGAGTCACGGGGCGATATAAAGACCTGAGCTTTCATCATTCAAAAACTGCTTGATTTTTCACCCCCAAAAGAGCAGAAGGCTACAAGTGCGATCGACGTGTCTGCTGAAAGGCACGCACAAACAAGATCTAAAAAGAAAAGTGAAAACGCACGTGACTTGCTAGTCAGCCCCGGAGTAGGTCAGTTTTCCACTCTGACTGCGGTGCTTTAGATGACTGAGTTGGAGATGCCGCGTGCAAGGAAGCCACCCCACAAAATGTTGGCACGTATCACGCAACACAAACGCCCTTGTTCTTCTACTTGTAAAGAGCACGGTCATTTCTGATAAAAGCACTAGGGAAAAAGAGGGGGGAAATAAAAGCTCATTGTGATGAAAGTGCTACGATTACAATTCTGCATGTGCATTTTTCAAAGATGCTGCTGTCTTCCTCCGTCAGCTGGCCCTAGGGGCGCCGGTAAAACGCATGTCATCCCCCAGAGCAGGGTGTCCACCCCGTCCCCGCACGGACCCCAGCCAGTGCTGTTGCTGCCCACCAGGTCAGCACTTAAGGGGGCAAAAAAGAGCTCCTGGAACCATGGCTCACCCCACCTCCCTCGAGCAGGAGCAACCAAGCATATAATTTGTAATGCATACAGTTTCTTGCATGTTTCAGAACGAATATATATTTCTTTCAGTATCCTAGGATGCAGCCTGCTCAACACGGAGTTTCTCCCCGCTCTGCTGCAGCCTGCTTGGTTCAGTAGTTCCCACAATACCACCAGTGTCAGTTTATCTTTGTTGGCTACAGCTCTCTCCGTCTCCTGCCCTTTACCCTCCACTCACAGATCTCTTTCCCAGACAGCTACTATTTTCCATGCGGCAGAAGCAGCCGCAGTCTCCCAAACAGACTGTAATTTTTCCCAGTACCATTGTCCCTCTGCTTGCTCCTGCTCTTGGAATGGCACAGCTTCTCCCGGCTCACTGATTTCCCTTCAGTCTTCCAGACATCATCTCACATAATTTTGCCACAGCTTTACTGCCCAGTCACTTGCCAAACTACTTGCAGCTTTCTTTTCCTGGGCTGTTCTGTGGAGATTTTATACTTTGGTTCTGTACATGCCTCTCAGTGTCAACTTTTTTTTTTTCTTCTTGTGCTGTACCAGCCAAAGATTATCCATATAAAGCAATGTAAAACACACCATTAAAAGGCCTCCTTGCCATAGTGTTCCCAGTTATTTTAGCTCTAGGCTTCTGTCCTGGGTTACTATAATATTTTTTTTAAGTTCATTTTTCCAAGATCCAGTCCAAAAATATCTGATCTGACAGTCTCTGGTAGAACACTGCAAAAATACTTCCACAAAGCTCAGGAGTGTTTGGACAATTTACAGCTTTTGTCCTCCATTTAGTTTGAAGTTTGGAAATGCTGGGATCTAAGCATTTGATCCCAGTTGTTTTTTCTAATTTGGCTGGCAGCACTTTTTGGCAGAGGTCTGTGTCTTTAAAGGGTAAAGAACAGAAGACTGGTTCCTTAAAGAACTAACAGATATTGACACCCTCAGAAATCAGGGTACTCAGCACACAGAAATGCTTCAGGAATAGCATGTGGTTGTAATGGTTGGGTCTGGGTGATAATACCTAATTCAAGCCCCTTAAGAAAGAAGGTGTACAACCATGATGTTGGACCACTGGCTGGAGGTAAGAAGTGGTAAATTTACCTAGACTGCTCAATAGCAAGTGTTATAAGATCCTGAGCCAAATCCAGCATCGGAGTGGTATTGATGCAATAGAGTAGTGCTGTGTCAAGATAATTAACATTGCTGCTGGAAATACTGCTTTCCAAAATGCACTGGGCCAAGCCATGTGAATGCACCACTCCATCTCTGCTAATCTGAGCTCCCTGGATGCTGAGCTCCTTAGACTATGTTTAGACAATTAACAGACCCATACATTTAATTAAGGACAGTAAATTGCTTCTGCCCATGAAGCAGGACTGGAGAAACAGTTGGGAGAAACAGGCAAAAAGAATGCATTGAGAAGACATAGAAATTTGATTTTCTTGGGAATGAAGCTTGGTTTTAAGAAGCAAAGGGGGGGAGGTGGAAATACCATGTAAACTCATAAAGAGACTGAAATGTAGGACAGAGCTCTGGGCAAGCAGCAGCATCTTCATTTCAGACTTATTAAGAGTGCTGGTCTTGGAAGGTAGGAAGCATCTAACAAGACCCATGATATATTTCTGTATCTTGTAACAAAAACTGTTAAGCTCCATTGATGAGTAATCTCTAAAATGAAAAGGACCTGGTATCAGGTTATGGCCAAGGATTTTATTGGACTGTAGGATCCTTATGGAACACTTAAAATCCTGATTAATTTTTTAAACCCTCAGTGTGGATTCAATTTCTTTTGGCATATGTAGTTTGCATCTTTGAATAAGTAACATGACATATTTATGTGTGAGATTATCAGTTATTGCATGATGAGTGATTAAATTTATACATTCAAGACCTGACTGACTTGCACTGACTGTTTTCCATTTAGAGAAACTCATGCCTATATAGAAAGCATAAATCAGCAGCCCATTCTTAAAAGGTAATGATTGCAGAATAATAATTTATAATAGCAACGTTAATATCAATTATTCTGCCTGTGAGAACAGTTCCTGCATATGCTAAATTCTGAATGTGAAAGATGTAATAACTTACTAACATTGTATGTTCTGTTCATTTGTTACAGCACTGCTTGCAAAGACTCAGGAGTTAGCACGTATGAAAGGGGCAAAAGCTTTCTACAGTTCCGTCTAGCAACACTTAGGGCAATGCAAATATTACTCACTCTGAAATTTTACCACTAGCTACACTATTCAACATCACAGTGGTTCAGTACTGGTAACTACTGGAACCAGAGTGAGACCGCCAAGGGAGAGACCACAACAAAAGACTTGGATGGGTAAAATAATGCAAATAAGAGTCCCAGAGAACAAACTAAGTCACTTGTTTCCAGAGCAATAGGTAAAACAGATGTGTGTATAGATACTTCACTATGATATTTTTTGTTCCTGCTGTTAAGATTAAAATATACTATGGTTTGACCAGATGATTAGCACAGAGATTTCTGAACCTTGGGAAAGCTCTGGGGTTTTCCCCAAGGACAGGTGACGTAAGAGAGCTTACGCTTAAACCAGGAGACCTGGTGGGGGGCTGTGCTTACAGCTTGGAGTCAAAAGCACAGCCATTTCAATAGATTTAGTCATTTCAGTGACTCACGTGAATGCCATTTTCCTCAGTTTCAGTTGTGAAGGACAGCCTGAAAACAAGCGCCAGTCACAAAAGATTTTGCCAAATGCCCATATATAGAGCCTTAAACAATTGTGCAAATGCCCTTGTGAATCTCTTGTGGATCTTAGTTATGCTGCCGGCATAATCTCCACCAGTATTTTTGCAGGCAGGTGGGAAGATAAAAGTGGAGCAGGCTTGACAAGCAATCATGCCTCAAAAGAGAAACCTCTCAGGAGCATAAGATAAGACAGACCTCAACGTTACATATTAGAAACCCTCAGTACCTATTGCCCCCCCACCCCCACTACCTTCCTCTTCTCCCAGTGCAGCTGCATGAGAAAAAAAGTAGGTCCTAGAGAAGGTGGCAAATGACCCCAGGCTGTTGTCCCTCCTGCTCTAGCAGAAAACCTCTCCAGGTGGCAGAAATGGTCACCGCAGAGGAGCAGTGGGCTACCCAGCATAGGCTCCTTCTACCCAAGAACACCCACTTTCTTAGACAGCCTAAACAATTATAAATTGCCACAGCCTGTCTGCAGTCATTATTTAGTCCTTATTTAAAGTAAAGCTTCCCCAGGCTTGAAGGACTGCAGTGCTCTGATGTTAATGGAAGTTATCTAAGAGGAGAAAATACCCCTTTGGTTTATTATGATCATACCAGACACTAACTTGGCAAATATGTTCCTGAACTTAAACAGTTAGCTTTAGCAATAGAAAAGTACAGCCAAAAACCATGTTGGCTTAAGAAATGAGTGTGTTCAGATAAAATAAGAACTGACCTAAACTTGGTCGTGATATTTTCTGAGATTTTGAAAAAAAAAAAAATGTTTTTGTATGTCTCTGCACTTCAACACTCCCTGTAAAGACTACAGTTATAGGTTCTTTGGAAATGCAAATTAGACAACAGTGCCTGATTTTGCCTGGCACAAGGAAGGGAAGCGCTAAAATATTTTCTGATGATTCTGAGCCAGAAGTCTAGAAGACTAGATTTGTAGCTGGGGGTTTAGATCTATCTTTAAAAGAAAAGTTATTGTCACAGATTTTCTATCCCCACTGAATCCAGGACATACTGAAGTCTCCTGACAACAGATACTCTCTTGAGATTTTTTACCTCCCACTTTCCATCTAATTTGTACAAAGGCACTTCCTCAGTTCATGGCTAGTTTTGAAAACTTGCATAAGAAATGTGAGGCCAAACCACAAAGTTTGGATAGTGATCTGCACTTTTTGCAAGTTTGTGGGGGGTATTAGGATCTGAACTGCTCTATGCTTCAAATAACTCCCACTAACTCTGAGCTGGAAAATAAAACTAGGCATGTCTGTGAACACAGTGACAAACTCTGATCCAAGTAATGCACAACAGACTAACGGGGAGGCGTGACTGGCCAGTTTTCCTCTTCCTCCTGGGACTACTTAATAGATATTACACCACTTATCTTGCTGAACATTTACAAATTAATGCCCATCCATTTTGTAATGCTTTTCTAGTACTGCCCTGTACTTTTACATCAACATACATATTTCTATTCAAGAGATCATTACTATTATTTTAAAACAGATGGTTTGAATATAATCCACATAAATAGTAGATTGGCACTGCCAGTCATTATGGCATGTGTAGAAGAGAGCTGGCTGATGTGACAATATTTAAGGATTAGCAGTCTGAGACCTTACAAATGACAATGTCTCTTGCCACCAACCTAATGCTTGTGCTATGGCATTCAGATAAAGCCATGGCAGTCAACACACCAAAAGAGCTGATATATGCTGATACAAAAAAAAAAAAAAAAAAAAAAAAAAAAAAGAAAGAAAGAAAGAAAAGTTTTATTGCAGGTATCTGATGGCAAAGATCCCTCGGTAGCAAAGAAGCATGAAACTCACACTCCCGTTGGGATCACCAGATGGAGGGCTCATGGCAATCTGTGTCCTGACCACTTCTGTGAACATGCCAGGATGGCTTTCATTTTTTTCCTCCAGGACACTAGGAAATTACCATCAATATAAAATATATAATTATTTAAAATTACCTATCATCAGTGTCCAGTAGAACCTGTGAAAATGTTGCACATTTTAGAAGCGCTCTCAGTGTTTGTGCACCCTGCAGCTGACCCTACTGCAGCTGTAACTATCTCAAGTTGCAGATGATCATGAGGAATTCAACATCACTCCAAGCTGTCAATTGTGTCCATGACACTTCATCAAAATAGCCCACTTAACAGCCCACATCTCTGCTTTCTGGCCAGTTTATCCCCTCTGCTTAAGTTGCCATACTGACTCATCTCCCGGTCCTAATCTTCTGCATATTCAAGTACGTTAGTTCCGGCAGTTCTCTTGGGTCCAGCTTGCTTGAACGCTATTAAGTCTTCCTCACTAGCTTAGGTCTGACACACTCCTAGCTCCAAGAGTGTCTAGGCCCTGGCTGTATTTGTCGTTGGGTAGTGGAAGCATGTCCTGCTCAGTGTTTTGATACATAGGTCCTTATTTGGCTCCAAGTGCAACATTCTCATTGAAGCCAGTAGGAGAACTGAGACCCCTGCGACACCCCAGAAATAACTAGGAATCAGTGAAAACAGCAATGTTTTCAGTATGGCTTCCATTGCTAGTTACAGGGAGGGAATAACATGCAAGTTCAAACAACAGAGCTAATAAAGGACATATTCTGAAATTCAGTAGCTATTTGAAAGACTGAAAGCTTCAAGGGCTCGACAAACTCTTTCAGGGTTTACATGTGATGCATATTCACAAGTCATGAAGTCTGCCCACAATGCTTGTTTAACCACATGACACTTCAGTAGAAAAGCCAGCCATGTGTTTAAAGTACTGGTGCTGCCTTGCTGGCCCTGCACCGAAATGCCTCCAGGATACTGAAGGAGTTTATCCAGGATGCAGGGAAAAAAGAGAAAGCGGTTAAAGGCTTAGCATGCAGACCCCTAAGACCATTACAGCATGCATGGAAATGTAAAACATTTTCTTGAGCAAGCTGTAACACACCAACAGGAAAACCACTTAAAACATCTTCAAACTATCAAAGTCAGAGATGATTTGATAGAACCTCACAAATCCCATAATCTACTGTAAGTAGTAGCTAAGACTTTGGCTTCACCCATGTGTCTGCAACTGGGGAAGAAGCAAGCAAATAATTTATCCAAGTCCAGGGTAATGAAGTGTTAACAAAAACCATATGAAGTTATTACTACAACCACAGGCCGCAGAATGTGAACGAAGGAGGATCTCAGGAGACCTACCTGTTTTCAGTCATCTCCTGCTTCATAGTTCATCTAAAGGTGTTCACCAAAACAGGAGGCAGGCAACTGAAATTAAGTGATTCATTAGGACTAATGAACAATACTGATCATGTCATCTCTAAAATACAGTCAGCCGACTTTGATATACACATACTTTAACTCATTCTTCCCAACTTTATTAGGTACATATGTCTACAGCAGACACAAATGAAACATTCTACAGCTAGGCTCCAAGCCAAAAACTAATTTATTCTTTAATGTGGTAGTGATTACTTGGTGGTTCCTTGAGCAGAGATGACAGGTCTGAGCTAATGGAGTTGTACTGTAAGTTAATATAAATCATGACAGAGCAATTAATTACAGAAACCACTGCAAATCCCTTTGTTAGTTTTCCTCATCACCAGAAGGATTTAATAATGTTCATTTTGCTAAGTTCCAGTGACATTTACAAGTCTTAAACCATTTTTAATCAAATCAATATCACTGGCTGCTAAATTTAGTTGTGCTGTGCTAGCAAGTCCTGGAATGCATCGATACTAATGTTTCCTACCTTCTGTTCAAGTAAAGCATACTGAAGACCCACACTTCCTCTTCATCTGTTTACATTGAGTAATTGTTTGGGGGTTCTTTTTGTTTTCTAAATGAGCACTATAAGAAATAAGCACATCCACAGAGTTTGGAGACAGCAAGCTAGAAAGATATACAAATATCAATGCTTACGATGCATATCGTGTGGTTTAAGTTTAAAGAAATGTTTCTTAATAGGTTAAAATTTCTCTAAATCAAAGAAATGTGGCTTATTTGGGAGTTGTGGTGCTCAGGTGGAGCTTTGGGTAAGTCCACATGGTTAACACAAGATCCAGGGCACAGCGACCTCTTTCTCCCCCTGACTAGAAGTGTGTTTCCAGGTCTGCTACCTGAAACTCAAATGACACCTCATTCCCATTTATCCCAGTGTAAGCTGAACACCTAAATAAGTACCTTTGAGGACTGTGGGTGGTGATCTCACACATTGTTTTGCATGGGATGGTCTCACTCTCTTTGTAACTTACATTTACAGCTATAATCTAGGGATAATCATACTTCCTCTGTTTGTCATATTCACTTAGATTTGAAGTCCTCTGAGGCACAAGTTGCCTATAATTATATGTGTGTACTATGTCTAACAAAAAGGGAGTTCTGAGGCCAATTGCACTACAAGAAAATTAGCAGAAATACCAGTAACAATGCTGTACAATTTTATCTAGGGACTCTTTCCAGATAAGTTACTGTACAATATTGAGCATTTGCAAAGTGGTTTGAAAAGTGCCGTTATAAATATCAAGAGTAATTAGGTCCAGTATGTGTTTCACTGAAATGGTTTTGGTATTGAAATGAACTTTCCTGAGAACAGGAATAGAAGCCTTATCTTTGAGTAAGAATTTTTTCCGTTTCTGTGTTTTTAATATTATTGTCATAATATTCAAAATAATTCAGCTGATTTCTGAATTTTTCAGTGAACTAATTCAACAGAGATATTTATTTTTACTCTGTAAAAATAAAGTGCAGAATTTCATCAGTTCTGGATGGTTATTTTGCTCCATCCCTAACAATAACAACAAAATGTGGAAAGGTTCGACATTCTGCTGCATTTAGATCAGTATCCTTTTCTTCATACCTAATGAACACGTTCACAACAATAGCTCTCAGATCTCTGACATCCTCAAGGGACTGCACATAGGTCATGGACTCAGAACACCAGCACATCAGCACAGAATAATAATAACAAAAAATAAAGAGTCAAACTTCAAAGTCGCTGCTAGCTGCAAGATTTCTTCTTTAGAAACCTTGTAGCAAATTCTACCTTATTTATTTCATTTCAAGTATTTAATTAATTAATTTTGGCGAGATTCAGCAGTAATTTTGTAATAAAGTTCCTTGGTCTATGACCTGTGTGCTATCCCCCTGTAGATAGGCAAGAATTGTTGTAGCTTTTTTATTTTTCTGCAAGCATAAAAACACCAAGATCTAAAGGAAGAATGGAGATAAAAAAGAAAAAAATAGACTTTAAAAATAGAATTGCTCCCGCAGAGGTTCAAAGGCTGAGCTGAGCCAGAGTCTGCACTTTTCATTAATGTTGGGTCTTTGTGTAAACAGTATAGATTGGTAAATAGAGTTTCATTTCTTTTGTTCTTCCTCTGGACAATTGCTTTCCATTTTACCTTAGATGACACCAAGTCATTGTGACAGAGGCCCCCAAGACCTTGCTGTGATTCTATAATAACTTAAATTCCCCACTTTCCCAGAGTGCACTAAGACATCGGAGGCTTTTATGTCTTGAGCTGCTGCATTAAGTCCTAATGGAAAATTTCTCTCGCAACTTAAGAACTACCTTACCCCCCATGAATAAACAATGACAGCATATGGATCAAGACTGACCTCTGCTACATGTGTCTTTAATGGAGGAATCACTGTAAAAATTGGTTTCCTTTCATCCTCAAGCAAAAAGGTCTTCCATGTGCAGAATTAAACACATACAAAGCATAAGATATATTCAAATGTGGTACAGCAAGTAGGGGCACTTCATTTGATATGCAGCTATGCTGGAGGCTCAGACCAATTTGAGGTTCAATTTGCATTATAATTCTAAAAATAATAATTCTCTAATGAGAATATTTGAGTGTATGTAAGTATACAGACATAAAACTCACTCAGAAAAAAAAAAAATGACCAAACACGACTGATTTTCTGTGGGGAGCATGAATTTAGAAGCTTAAGGCAAACTTATAAAAAACAACCAAAGATAAAAAAAAATAAAATCCTTAAAGGGAATCACAAGCTCACCTTTTTTGAAATTTGCTTAGCTGACTGTGTGTTTTCTGAAGGAAGTACTGAAAGACATCTGAGCAGGGAATATATTCCCTTCTGTGTGAGAACAACACACATAGCCTGACCATGACTTTGTTATTTTAGATATGGAAATGTCATGTTCATATTACATAGCACATTGCTGCCTAAGCAATAACCAAACTTCTAATGCAGCTGATTATGACCCATGTTAACGTCCACATTAAGCACGAACGGTATTTCTCCAAATCCATCCTAACAAGAGCATGCATTTTGGATAGGGTCAGCTAACTTTCTAGCCCTCATAAGTTTGTTATAATTTCTTTGCAGTGCACAGAAGCATCTATGGCTTGAGTTAGTATTGCACCTTTTAAGGTATATTCATTAACTGAACTAATTTTTGGTTATTGGTTATTGAAAAAAGATCGTGGCTTTTCATTTTCTAATACTAAAAAGCCTTTTTAATTGTTGTTTCCCCTTTAGTCAGAAAAAGTGTAGTGTCTTGGAGAAAAAGCAAGTCAGTAATCCAAATATTAGAAACTATTCATAATCTGCCTCTTTTTCTGAATGGACCGAGAAGCAAAAATTACCATGTTTTCTGAATGCAACCAGTGAATTAAAATGTGCTGAAGTGTCAAGTCCCTCTGAGCAACTACTTTTCTGTATTGACCTGATGCTAACTCTCCTTCTTTCCCTACCACAGTCTATCAACAAATTGTTATATATATTTATATATATATATATTTATTTTTATATATATATATATATTCCAAATATAAATTAGTTTTCTAAAGTTCACTACTGAATTCTTAGAATACTAACCAGGACTAACATGTTTTACATACTTTTCTAGGATTTGGTTTTCAAAACGTTGTGCTGCATATTGTCAAATAATACTACAAATTCTATATATTACATCCTATTTGCCTAATCCTTTCTTAATTTCAAACTTTATATGTACATACAAAGAATTATGTATAAGCTAAAAAAAAAGAAAATGAAAGGTGTGCTATTTTACAAAACATAGGAACATATCTAAATTTTAAATGTGACCACGTCCCTTTGCAGTAATGCATTGAATTCAGCACTGAATTTTTAAGTCGAACATTTAACTCCATAATTAAGAGCTTATATGTGTTTGCAAAGGAGGTGGAGCGATCCTGTTGTTTTATCCTCTATATGCCTTTCTTTTTTTTGAAATTCAAAGGTGTTGATTTGTTTTCAAGATCCTCTCAGAGCAAAATATGAGCTTTTAAACATTTTACATTCTGTCAAAATGCTAAAAACTCATGCCAGGAAGGTGCATGACCAAAATACTCCTCTCTTTTTGCCTTATGCAAAGGGCTCCAACAGAGCAACTGTTTTCATAAAGAGAGACATCCTACCGTGTCTACTGCTCTTTTTATTTCTAAATGGAAGAAATAATCTAGATAGCTCTTCTCCCAACAGCAAAGTACTTAAAGCTCAGTGGCATACAGCCACAAAGGTGTAACACCAAACACAACCGGGCTTCCTGGGTCTGTCCCTCGTTGCTGTCACTAACCTCCACAACTGTGTGCCCTGCCCTGCTTCCCTAGACTCCCGCCCCGGTCAAGAGTAACGTCGGGCTCCTTGCTGGAGTGATGGCTCATCTCCTGCTCACTCCAACAGCAGCACACAAGCCATTGCTTGCAGAGAAAGGGGGAACAGGAATTTGTGATTGCTGAACAACTCTGAGTAAGCTTCTTTTTCAGTTGTCTAACCATGCGCTGTTGGGTGTTGGGCTTTTGGCATTGCCATAAATAAGACGGAAGACTTCATAGGTGTAAAAAAACCAGAAGGATAAAAGGATTAACATGTAGACCATGTAGCAACCCAAATAATCCCAGACTCTATTCATGGAGGATTCGTGCAGCCACATCTGTGTTAAAGATGGCAGCCAGTATAGCATGTAGCTTTACAGAACAAACAGTATTGACTGGCTTCTTTCTGTCTTTCTTAATTCTTGTCTTATATTTACCTTTCATATGGCTTCTTTGGACAGACTAGCAGCTCACTTGATAGCAACACACCATAAAGTGTTTTGGAGGCACTGATCTTTGTTACACGTTTCATTGTCACTTAATTTGGTTGTATAATTTCAGAAAAGCTCTTCAATGTCCATATTTCCAATCATGACAATGCACTTGTATTTAGACTTGATTTCTGCATCAGCAAATTCCAGATATCAGATCTTCCCACACCCCCAAGGGAAAGCGCGGATTAGATTTATCAGCTTGATAACCTTATTTTCTAGAAGGCGCTTGGAGGCCATAGGGATGGGAGCAGCATGACTATTTACATGCCTGTAAGATCTCAATGGCAATATCTGTCATTTGTCTTGTGTTTGTACAGCACAGAGCACAGTGGGATCCTAGCCCGAATGAGACCCCCAGGCCCTAGATGAGAAAAAGTTTATAGCCAGCTGCTGGTATACATCTGCCAGCAAACCCTCCTCTAAAGCGCCAGGTCCTCATGAAATCCAAAGGGACCAAGCTGACCTGGAGCTCCTGAAGGCTGTGGTGTGCTCAGTAAGGCTGGTGGCAGCTTCTCTGCAGGCATAGGACCCCTCCAAAGGCACATCCACATGCCTACTATGCAACAGCGAAAACGCACCCTCTGAGTACGCAGCCTTATGCTGGCCCACCAGGATAAAAGGCGCTCTGCCCAAATCTACCAACCCAAATAAACCAGCTGCAGTATTTGAGAAGGTTTCTGTAAGAGTGCTCACAAAGTGTAGACTTACAAGCTAAACTGATACAGACCTGACTTAAAGCCATGGGGAAGACCCCCATTCCTTCCAGCACACTTTGGCTCCGTCTTTTAGATAATTTTTAGTAAAGTGAATGGCTAAAGAATGTCACAAAGAAAATAAACACCCGAAAGTGGCAGAAATGGAAGTATTTTGTGCAGCCAGATCAGTCAGATTCACTGTTCCACAGCTGCATCTCTCTGTTAGCATTGCAACCTGCCACCTCTAAATCAGAATACTTTAACATCTCACTGGTAAGTTTTCCTCCAAATAATAATATTGTGTAACTGAATAAGTTGCTTGTAATTAAGTTTATGTTTTAACCTTATAAAGCCTTTTTTTAATTCAAATAACACTGACCATTAGAGGGAGTTGAAGAATTCATATATCCTAGTAGATGGTTTGATTAGAAGTGGCTGTTAAAATTTTAAGATCAGAGTGATTCCTCCTGCTACTTGCTCACTCTCCTGCATTCTTGCTTTACAGGAAGCTCATTAATAGATCAGCTTGCCCAGTTTGTCATCTGTTTCATTATGCAAAACACATACGTTTCATTTACCTTTCCTGTGGAAAAAATCAGTTATCTTCGGCTAGATAAAATGACTTCTTTGGGTTTCTCCTCAAACTCGAATGGCTCAAAATCCCTAAAATCTCAATTGGTGGTAGAATATCAGGGAACCTTGATGTGTGCCAATTGCAGTGTAATGATCTTTATGTTCACATTTAAATGGGAAGTGCAGTAGCTTAGAAGCTGACCACTAAGCAAACCTAACATTGACCTGAAAGGAAAATAAAATAGTTTAAAAGCTCTGTGAACATTATCAAAAGATCTATTTGACATAGAAAATTAAAGGAGGAATTCCTAAAATAGAGCTTTAGTTCCTAAGTCTTTGGTTTTACAACATCTATGCAAATTAAGCACAAAAAAGTTTTCGGTTGCTCGTCTTATTTCTTGACTTTACTAAGAAAAGTACAGACTTTCTCTTCAACGAATAGATCAGAAATCCTGGGCCTATAGCTCTTCATTTGCATCTATACTTTTCTAAAATAATGGAGATTACATCAGGCCCATCTCTAATGAATATACAGTGAATGAAGAGACAGTATTGTATTTATTGTTATTTCTTAGAGATGCACTGCAGATGCATAAAGACTCATGAACCACTGCAAATTATAAATAATGACAAATTGATTCCCCTAACTGATCACAATTTAAGTCCTCAGTTCAACAAAGCATCTAAATACATAGCTAATTTTAGGCAAGAGTCTTTGTCTCCTTGACTTCTTAGGAACTAAAAGGAACCACTTAGGTGAGAGAGTTTAGTCGCATCATTTTGGCACAGGCCCAGCAGCTTTGATGTTTTTAGCACCTGACAAAAGGTGGGCATGAGTTCAAGGGCTTCATCGTCTAAAGTCTCAGTTTTGTTAATAAGTGGGCATGAGACGGATGCTGCTTGCAAACACCCACTCCCTGATTTCAGCATGAATTTTCTATTTGTAAGACCAAGATTTAAATGAACATGACAATAACTTAAAGATAGAGGAAGACCAAAGTGGGGAAGGCTAGAAAGAGGGCAAGTATGTATACACAATCACTTAAAAGTTTAATGCATACACATTTGTAAGGCAGTGGGGTTTTGCCACAGTCACAGAGAAGTAACTGGTTGCCAGATGAAGCACTTGTTATAACTACAAATAAATGCACTGGTGAGAGTGGTGGAAATTGGGACTGCAGGAGAATCCCTGCTGGCAGTTGCATACCACGTTCCTTCCAAGAAAATTTGGAGGAGAATACAAGATCTGTGCTGCACATGCAAGTCGTGATAAAATCACGTTATGTCTGAGGAAAACAAACTGCTGCAATCAAATGAAAAACTATTGTGCAAAGACAAAATATTAAACTGAAATACCATTCTTGTCACCAGCCATTAGATTTCTTTCACTTGACTCCGATATCACACTCATTTCCCCAAAATGCATATGTTATAGAATGGTCTATTGTGAAAAAAACTTCCTTGTTCCAGGAAGCTTAAGATATAACTAAGGAAAGCACTGTGCAGGGGCACCTGAACAAGCTCTTGATGAACTAACTCCCTTTGGCAGCAAACAGCAGAGTCATTACCGTGAAGCTCTGCACGAAGGAATATACTCCATTTCTGTACAGGCATAGCTGGCCACGGCCATGTACCTGCGTGCTTTCTCATCGAGACTTCAGATACCTCAGGAGCAAGTAGCTTCTTTCAGCATCAGCTTAACTGCCTGCAGAAACATGCTCCATACGCACATACAACAGCAAACCCGTCCATGCCTTTTCCCGTTTACACAGCTTCTTACACAGTTGCAGTATCAGAGCATCTCCTGGATAAAGGGAGAGATAGCAAACAAGTCCAACTTGCTTCTCTCTTTTCTTCTGCCCACAGAAAAACCTCAAAAGGAAATTCTGTCTGACGGCTTCCTCATTTTGGTGGGCTGAAGTACTAAGTTTAAGATCGTGACTGTCACTGAAGTTATATTCATAGAAAAGATACTAGACATAGAAAAGATACTAGACAAATAATAGAAAGAGAGCCATTTAATTTCATAGAAGAATATGCATTTGTATGATCTGTAAAGCTTCTGGGTTTTGTAAATGGCTTCCAGAATACCTCTTTTTAAGTATATATACAAAGATAAAACAGATAGACAATATATACTTTCCAAGTATAATAATGGAGAAGAAAATAGTCTTTATATAGTCCATAGATGGACTTGGGTTGATCAACATTTGGACAGAGAGGTTGAGTTTTGATAGGACTTTTCAGTTCAGCCTGAATTAGTACATAATTCATGCTGGAATCCATCTTCCAGAAGAACATTTGGAACAATCAACAGTCAAATCTTTTAAGACAAAGTCTAGGGAGATATTTTTTATAGAGGGAAGATACCCTCTGGCACTGTGCAGATCGTAGAAACTTGTTCAGTAAACTTTAAGCAAAATCTCTAACTATCTGTAGCTATTAGCGTAACGTTTAGAAAGAAACATCCCTGACTGAAAAGCTTCAGGTGATGAAGAAATATCACGCCTTCACATAATTTTTTCCAATGGCTGACTCTCTGCTTTAAGAATCTGCCTCTTCTAGGTTCGAGTTTTCTAGCCACCGGATCTTACAGTACCTGCTGGGGATTTCTTTGCTTTGTTGTGCTAGATTAAGCAGCTATCTCCTAGAGAAAGTCTTTTCCTCAAACCATTGCTTAGAGCCAACAATCGCCTCTAAACTTGTCTCAAATAACATAATAGTTAATGCTTCCAAAGTTTCTCACCAAAAGGCACGCTCGCTTTCTGAACTTTCTCCAATTTTGCAGCGTTCCAGCTCAACACAATTTTCTTTAAATAGTCTCACTAATTCCAAATACAACGAAGTCTTACATTCCCACTCCTACATCACAGTCCACTCATGCAGCCAAAGATCACTTTGCCCTCTTTACTCAGGTTTCATACCAGGAGCTAGTTTTCAATTATAAATTCTAAACACTTCTCATTACTGTTGCATCCTCCATACAGACCCCTAAAGAGTAAACACGGTTTACATTTGTTTTGGTCAAATGAACATATATTTAGCTGTGTTAAAAGGTGTGTTTATTTAAACGTACCTATTACACCAAGCAATCTAGACACCTGTGTAACAGGTGACCTGCTCCATTACAGTGTTTCACTTTACAAACGCTTGCATTATTAATAACTTCAACCAAGGGAGGGTTGTTTTATGTTTTCTTGACAAAAGATACTGACTAGTTAGATATGACCTTATAAATTGTCTTTAGGTGACAATTATCATTTATAATTACTTTTGAGAAAACTTAATAAGTTTGTGATTAATTTAATATGAATGTAACTAATTTAATTAATTTAATCTTTTTCTTTTTTTTCTGGATGACTATGACAATCACCTTATGATAACCTTTATTATATCAATGCAGCTACATTATATAAATACATAACTCAGCTAGTGATTCTATACGAAAACTTCATCAGGTGTGCGTCAAAAATCTTTTCTTATAAAAAAATGATTCTAACAGGCAGCAATTAGGCTCCCATCATTTAACTGTTTAATGCTAATGCCATATTTCAACCTTTCCACATTTTTCCAGGATCACTATCTAGTTAATGGCCCTGCTCAGATATTTCAATTTATTCTTTTTAAATACTGGAAAAAAAATCACCTTTTTTCCAGTACCCTGGAATTTTTCCCCATCTTCAAAGATTAATTCAGTGTCGACAATCATGCTTTAAAACACCTCCTTGGCCAATTCTTTTAATAGATTTGGCATTAACTTACTCAGTTCTGAAGATTTCAAAACATTTCATTTAAACCATTGCTGTTCAGTCACCTAAATATTAGCTACAGGAACTGAAGGCATTTCAGTAGCATACTAACATATCATCTTGCTTCTTTCCAATTGTATAATATTTATGGATTACATCTTCATATATCCTGCTAGAAAATGTCTTCATCCTTATCCAATATTGGGCATACACCAGTTTTAATTTGTTCTTCATATACTTTAAGAATTCTTTCCTATTTTTGGTGCCCTGTTGGCCACAGAGTCTTTATATTGATATATTTAATTTTCTCTACCAGTTTTTCGTATTTCCTAAATGTTGGTTTGTGCTCAGTGTGATCAGCTTCCCCTTTTTTCTTTTGCTGCATACTGTTGTTTTGTACTTTTTTTGGTTTTCTAAGGGGTTTTGCAACTGTCTTCAACTCCCTCTTTAACAGGATTTTTTTTTTCAACCATAGAAACCTTTCTTGATTGCAGAGCTGGGTTTTTTTGGCATCTAATAAAGCATTCTTAAACAATTCCTAATTATCATGCACATTCTTGTGTTTAAATTTTTCCTCCCACTCAATTTTGCTCATGATTGTTTTCCGCTTTGGGAAATTGGCCTTTTTAAAGCAACAAGAATATAATACTGTTTGCACAAAACAAATAAAATTAGATCATGATTGCTTGCACCTAGGCAACCATCTAGTTCAGTGATCAATTCATCTTTATCTGTCAGAATATGTAATTAGGAATGTCCCAAGTTGGCTGCAGTACCGGCAATACTAGTTTTAGAAAGTTATCTGTTATTTTAGCACTCCAGACTTTTTTAGAGTAGTAGCAGGAAACTTGCAGCACACACGCCACAAACTAATAGCGTAAATCTGCGTAGGATAGAGAGGTGTTTAAAAAGTTGCCTCAGATGCTTCCTTTCCTTCGTCTTGTGGTCTGTAACATAGTTCCCATTTCTGTACGACCATCTGCAGGACCATCATTTGTTGCACGTTCACTGTCTTGTGCCAGAAGCTAGCAATTATTAACAGGACGTAATATCTACATTGGAACTGTAATGAGATAATAGGCCATTTCTGGTTCGGATCCTGAACAAGAGCTAAATCTTTTGGGGACAGACCCTAGCACAGGGAACTGATCCAGCCCCTCTAAATATAGGGTTCAGTATTCCAGGTTTTATCCATCATTTCTTTTACCTGCATATAAGGGAAGCACTACAGTAAGTTTTCTTCATCATCTTGAAACGTGGACTGAGAACTGAAACAAAATATGTTCTTAGACCCATGTCTGCTCTTACAGTTTCACAGAACTTCACAATTCCTCAGGAAGACAGATTTCTGAGCTGTGAGACTGTCATTGGGAGACTAATATTTGGTATGGGTAGGGTACTAATATATGTAATGGACTAACGGACTAATGGAATAACTAGGGTACTAATATATGTAATGGAAGTAAAACTAGTCAAAGCAGAATACAAGACTCATTTTCTGGAGAAGATTTCAGATTGGATACATTCTTGACTTTCAATGGAAAACTTCTGGGTTTTTTTTTTTTTTGTTTGTTTGTTTGTTTGTTTTTTCTTTGTTTTTTTTTCCCATGGGAATTTTAAAAAAGTAGGGAGATTATCTTCTGCATTGTCGCCTTTTTTACAAAATTGTTCATTGGTACTTTTGTGAGCAAAAACGAAGAGTGCCAGATAAAGAAATTTTGTGACTCTCTCTTTGTAATTCTTGACATCTTTCAAAGTTTTTGTTGCCAAGGAATTAACAATTAAACCACAGAGATTGCATGAAAATGGAACTCCCTCCTCACGAAAAATGTTGAAAAGCCAAAACCTTCACATATTTTTTTTTCAAAAACCACTTCAGTTTAAAAATCACAAAATGTCCCCAAGGTAGGAACAAAATGAAAAGAAATATACTTCTCAGATTTTTTGGCTCCTGCTAGCCCACCTGACAGGGTGCTCAGCTCCCTAAATTTGGGGAAACACAAAACCCAGACAACAAGGCTTTGGGGGAAACTGGCAGACTAGAGAGAGGAAAACAGGCAGCTCCCTCACCTACATGGCAGGCACTAACTGATGGGAAACTGGTTGCACTGGGGTGCAAAGGGTGACTGCAAGCAAGTTGGAGGGCCCATCAGAAAGCTCCTTATCTGGGAACCTGGACATAACCCACAGACTGGGCTATAAGGCTGGTGTCTGTCAAAAGATGTGGCAGGGAGAAGGATTGGCCAGTCCCCATGAATAGTTTGCGTCAGACATTTTCCACTGAATGTTCCTATAGAACAATTCACCTCAGAGGAATTTTCACAATAAAATTCTTCCACTAGAAGATGTCCAAGAAGCTTTGGAAAATCCACTTTCACCAGCAAAGCCAACAGCTCATCCTTTTAATGCATTTGAGAAGCGTTTCCTGCAATGTAGGTGTCAAAAGAATTTTCTGAGAGAGACTAACACAGTTCATGTAACCCAACTGCACGAAACAGCCCAAAAGAAATTACCAGGTAAGCAAAGAAACCGCTAACTTGTATGGAAGCTGGTTTTTTGCATGTAGTTCTGCGTGTACCTCAGGTGCTGAATGCCAAGGCTGGGAGATCGACAAGCACGTGCTCAAATACTGCCGGTGAGAGAGCACTGACTGTGTTTGCAGCACACGTCTCACTTCCTGCAAACGCTTCTCAGGGCAGTTTGGGGTTTTTGTGTGAGGAACAAGAATTTTTTGAAATGCCTGGACTGGAGGCATTTGGTAGCCATCTTGAAAGCTCTTTATAGCATCCAGGCAGGGAGTAGAAAGAGTGCTATGCAACCAAGATAACCAGGTACACAGCAGAGCTACTCGAGAGTAGTCACTGCCTAGAGCTCAAGGTCAGTTACGGGCTGAGTGGTACTCCTATAATCCTACAGGTGAATAACATATTCAAAAATGTAAAGAGCTTGATTGAGGAGACAGCTGCTGTTTTAAAGTACTAGTATACAGAGAAACTCCACTGCCAATGACCTCACAAAATGCTGTAACATTTTACATTTTCCCAATATATATATTATTTATCCATAGGTGTACACAGAGCATACCACAGTCTGTCTTATGCCTGCCACCCTCTCAGATGAACTTTTATCATAGAAACCACTAAGAGTTCATCACTGGTGGGGAGCCTGTTCATTGAAACTCATTATTGTTCTAATGAATTACACGCAAGAGCTATAAGTGATTGCATTATAATAGTCAGACTCAGCCTTTCAGTGAAAATTTAATTACAGAGTACAGGGACATGACAAAAAAAAAAAAAAAGAAAAAAAGAAAAAAAGAAAGAAAATCCATGCCCGCATTCTGGAATGCAACCTCCTCAGCCACAGCTGGCTGCTGAAAGTCTTCATGCAATTACGTTTTCCCTTAATCACACCCGTTTTTTAAGAAATAAAATAGTAACTGAAGTATGCAGCAGTTATAATGGCTCCCCTGCCAGCCCCTCCTTCAGGGGTTCTAAAGATCTTTTTTTTACTCTTTGGGTGATTCACATATCCAAAATCTGGTGAACTTTCATGAGAATATTCCAATCCTCAAAACTAGAACAATGGGATACTGCAAGGCTGACAGCGTAACTAGCATTAACAGAGCTACACGCATGTACTGCAAATGATGATCCCTTCTTTATGGTCCCAGAAAAGGGTTTGAAGCAACCGTGGCAGGTATATTTTAAAGCACTGTTGCAAAGACTTTGCCTTAGGCCTTCTTTCTTCTGTTAAGTATCACAAAGAATGGATTGCTATAATTAATCATTATAAGGTTGCTCTTTCAGTAGGTCTTGCAGTAGGTCCATGATAACACTTAAGTTTTGGTGCTAACAACACAGCAGCTGTTGGGAATGACTCTGAGACTTGAATGTTCATGTGGATCTGAAGGCAAAGCCTCCTGAAATGACTTCTCCTCCTAGTTTGTCAACCTTATTTTGCAACCAATGAATAACATTTTCTGTTCCTGCTGCAGTCAGTACTACATGAGCACTGACTCAAGCATCTCCCTCGCAGGCAGTCCTGTGCTGAAGAAGGGAACCACCAGCACCCCATATTCTCCTTGGTTGCTACCATAAAGAAGCTGGCAAAGGAGAGATCTAAAACCATTAACATAATCCTTGAACTGACAGTCAGGATTTCACTGATATCCAAGAAACCCTAATTTATTGCTTATATAATAGTATTAACCATAATCTCTATATCAACTCAATCCTTGTTAACAATCATGAAAATAACCCTCACCTTGTGTATGCAATCCTCTAAAGTTATTTCCTAAATCTCAGTCACCGTTTTCCTTTTTTTCTCTCTTCATAATATCACTGTGAAGGAATATAAGTTTCTAACAAGCATTTTTGGAACTTCTCTAACAATTTTATGATATCACTTGGGGAAATTTATGGAAGATTCTGCTGTAGAAGTTTAAAAACAATTCTCGAATATATCTTCTTGAATATTCATACCGATTTTTTACAATGACCTTTGTAAGATAAGAAACAATTTTACTTACAGTTGAGGTGCTTAAGAGGAAGTCTTTTATTCTCCAGGAGATAAGGAAAATGGGGGAATAGTGGTTGATAACTGTGGCAAACAAAGCCCACTGTTCCCTTCAGTGAATCATCTAGAAGTCAGAATTTATTTACTTCCTAAAAAAAAATTTAAAAAAATTAAAAATCACATTTCATATAAACTGGAACTGTTGCTAAAGTTATATTGCAACCTAATGAGATAACATAATAGCTAACACGTCTCCAAATCAAATACTGTGATTAAAGCAGCATATTTTGTGTAGAAATGTTATAGAGTGTACATCTGATATTAGCAGGGAAGTGCTACTAAAATAGAGATGGCATCACCTACCAACATATCATCCTTGCTGTGTTTTCAGTTTATTCCCTGTGACCGCAGACAGTTCACATTAGCTGTTTCTGTGAGTGCTTTAGTGGGTAGAGATTTGACAAAAACATATTCACAATAGGAATATTTCCCAGTGGCTCCTCAATGACATTCAAAATTAAATCACATCCATTTAATGTTATGTTTGTTGCAGTCTACAAACCACAAAGGTGAAGTTACAGATTTTAAATTGCTGTGGTCTTACAAAAAGAAATGGACGCCTCAGAATACATCTGTAATCCTGAGTGACTACAGAGGCGGCATCCGGAAATGGGGAAGGTGTTACTGAAACACCTCATCATGAGATCCCATTGGAAAGGCCTTCTACGTTTTGCATTAAAGTAGCTGAAAGCCTGTACCTAATTCTTATTTCCACCTGATGTGTAATTATAAATATCATGTTACTTTAAATATCAGAGTTTTTAAAAAAGAATTTATTTTTACAGATTAGTTTCTGATAGTTTCTAGATGTCAGGAGGACATTGCAAAAGCCAAGACCAGCATCACCCAGCTCAGCTAAGAGCTGCTTTAAAATAGAGTATGTGTTTGTAGGGGGGTGGATCTGAGAAGGCATGGCTTCAACTGCAGCTCTGCTGTAATCATTTACAAATGTGAACTGTTTAGTAAAGGTAGGAAGGGTAGAAGGAGGAGGAAGATTTTTGTTTTTACATCCAAATAAAAGTGAAAGTTTTGATTAAAAAAATTCATGAAATCCAGCAGGATATTTTTGCCTCCAGAGAAAGGTCTGGCCGTGTCTGGGGTACTCCTAAACTAAGGTTTAGGTCCTCGTGATGACTGATCGCAGCTGAATGCTTCACAATCCTGATATCATAGTAAGCGTTAGAGATAAAGGGCTGTAGCTGTCTTCCTTCCTTCTTATCCCCTCACACGGAAGATCACGATACATTGCCATGGATGGACTAGCCTTTCTAGGATTCCCCCTGTGGCTACTAGGACTTTCACTGCCCTGCTGCCTAGCTCCTGCCATCTTAGTGCAGCTTTCTTATCTACTTCATGGGACCGAAGGACCTCCCAGAGCTCTTCTCAGGTTTAACACATTGCTGAGAGGAAGGAGAGATGCTGTCTGGGTGGAGGAAGAAAAGAGGCAGGAGAGGAGAGGAGAGGAGAGGAGAGGAGAGAAGAGAAGGAGCGCAGGAGCCCCAGACCGCAAGCTGGGCCAGAGGCAGAGCAGCATGTGAAACTGGTCCCATGACTGCTAGAGCATGGTGTTCCCATCAGTGCCTGATGGCATTGGTGGCATGCACGCAAAGCCCTGCAATACTACCAGGGCACTGGTAAAATACTCATCACAATTACTGCGTGCATTGCTTCGCAGGAAACCTCAGAGGATGGCTGGAAGAAATTAAACAACAGTGCTGGATACACTGCAGGATGGTGTTAACAAAAAGACATCTGGAGAGGGGCTCCTCAGCGAGGGCGAGATTCAGCAGGTATGCCGCACTCTGCCAGAGGTGGCATTGGTATCTGCACCCAGGGAGAGGAGTCCGGGAGACCCCAGGAGAAAAGGAGCCTGGACACATGAACCAGGACTCTACAGGAAAACGTACCACTGACTACAAGACTTGCTCTACGTTATATGCTTCGTACTTCCCTCTGTTTCTGCACTGGGGTATCCTGGCACTCCCATGTCCATGCAGTACAGCTTTCCTGTTGTCCCAATCTCCGTCTTTGCAACTAAATGCAATTAAAACACTCAGGATTCCTGGCTGCCAGATCTCTCCTAGCCCCAGAGGGTTGCAAAGGCCACATACTCAGCTCTGCGATTTGGACGGAGCTGATAGTTTGCTCTGTGTTTCTTGTTCATAAAACTTCTCAAAATTGGTGATGTTTGGATACCAATTGGTTATATTAGATAAGTATGTGTCAAGTAATTCTTATTTTGTATTCCTTTTATGAGAAACAAATCTATGGTCTGTGTTAAAGTTATAGATGCTGAACACAAATACATACATATAAATCTGATAAGGTCATGTCGCACAGTAAAAAAAAATAGTCTAGATATCTTTTGAACTATAAAACCCCCTTTTTGTACCCATACAATTCAGAAACCCTCCAACCTTGCCTGCACTGTGTGATTGTTTATCTAACTCGAGAGAAAGCAAAGGTATGTGAGCTGTTAGAATATTATTTTCCAGTAATATGAGACGATCTTAAGTTTAGATGATTTTCATATAAATAGGATTTTATAAGTTGGTTATGATCCAAAACAGAGTATTTTAGTAAGTGAACCACTTCACTTTATATACTACAGCAATTAATTATCCTTTTAACAAAATTGATTGTAGCAAGAGCACATTTTTTCCCCAAGGGAAAAAAAAACTACAAACTTTAACCAATTAGAATCAAGGAACTAATAAAATCCAGCAGCAATTAACATGCAAAATGTTTTGCTCTTTTAATATGATTTGCCTTAATTCTATTGAAAAAGCAGCAAGGAGGAAGTAAGCTATATCTGGCAGTTGCAGGGGTAGGCAAAGAGAAGTAAAAGAAATAAAGAAAGGTGTGAATGAAAAAAGCGTTTTTTAAAATGTAGATTTGATACAGTAGTGATAATTTAACTTGGTTCTAAGTGCACTGGGCAATAAATGGCCTCATAAATGTGCTGGGTAAACTCTGAGGATACAGCAAGGAGCCATTTATTGCCTTGTAACCTCAACGGCAAACTAAAATTATCTCCTAAATAACAGATTTTCTAGTTGCACTGAATTATTGTGTAACAGAGGGGCAATAACTTCCCTGTATCTCTCCCTTGGTTACTAGTAAAATGAACAGTATGAATTAGATCCTGGTAATGTTAGGTGTCACTATTTTTAGCAAATTCAACCTTGAAAACTTTTCCAAGGTAACCAAAGTCAAATCTAGGTTGTATTTGGGGTTCATATGTTAACAAACTGTTTAACTTTCCAGGAAAATAACACAAAGAAATGCCTTCTGCTGTGGCCCCATACAGAATTTCTATTCATTTATGTATCTCCTGACAAAGGTGATGATTAAACCACGGGGCACGGTGACACCGTAGGGTAACGCTGCTGACTGGTGACACCTCAGCCTGCAACAGCTTTGGAGGGCTCACAGAGACAACCACCGTGCAAGTCGCCCAATTAAACTTCAGTCTGACAAAACAATTCTGAAAATTCCATGAGATTTTTACCACTTTCTGCTCTGATCTGTCTCCATGTCAGATCCCCAGGACAGCACATCCAAGAGCGGTGCTTGGCCACGGAGCAAAGTGGGCTGAAGAATATTTAGAAATAAATGCATTTTGCAAAAGAAAAAAAAATGCTGAAAAAGGCCAGAACTTACTGATCTAGGGCACCATTAGTAAAATACCCACAGATTGCCCACAGTGTCCCAGGTGTATGAACCTATTAAGTTCAGGTGGCATAAATGCCTCCAGTTAAGGTCCTCACCCTCTTACTCATTGCCCAGAGATATGGCTGTAGGCACTACTGAAAACAGCATTTGCATGCGCCTTTCTGAACTTCTACCAAAACCTGCCTGAAGTTTTGGAAGATTTTTTTATCTAAGCTATCTCACACATCAAACATCTCACACAGGCAAAGGATTTGAATGAGTCATTAAAATTATAGATCTGCTAGTATGGTCACCATTCAGTAGCATGAGCTTTATATCTAAGAGTTAACTAAGTCTTTCAAAATTTCTATATATGGAAAATACCAACAAATAGAATAAAAGGGTAGAACAAAACGTTCTTTGTCAAGCGCAAGTTCAAGTTTGCACTCAGAAATATACAAGAATCTATAATAATAATATTTACCCATCACTTATCTAGTATCTTAGACATTTTACAATGAAACAAACAGATAAAAATAATTCCAAAGTTACAAGAGTAAAACAGTCCAACTCAGTATAAAACCATAAATAAAATCAAGATACTTTGCCAAGAACTTTCTGGAATAGAGATGTTTTTATTGCAAAACAACTAATTCTGTGTTGATTCTCAGGTCAAAAAGCCATATAGGCAAAAATACTAGCAATGTATCAACTGCTTCTGAACATGCCAACTGTCCCCTCTCTTGAAGGCATGAATAATGCTCATAGAAAACAACTTTGGCATTTTGAGGTCTTCTTGGCAGCGTAGGGACTCCTAGACCTACCTAAATAAGGAGGTACACCGGTGCAGCACCTTGGTACAGGGAAAGAGCCCTGTTTCTGAGAAAGATGTGAATCGGAGGGAGTGCAAATCTAATAGGGTTTCCCAAGCTTCAAACCCTGCTATGTGAACAATCACCAGATATGCTGTTTTTTTCACATGGCCTGCACGGATTCTGGAGAGAAAGCCAGGCAAGACAGGCAGCACTGGTCTGGTAGGATAAGGGAAAGATGCATAGCCTGAGGCTTTGGTAAGAGGAAAACCATCTGTGAGCTGAGGGTACACTTCTGTTCAGAGGATCAGACTCCTCCTTACATTTTATATAGAGAGAGTAATTATGCTAAGAAAATACACTGGATCTATGTCACCTTTTTCTTTTTCTTTTTCTTCTTCTTCTTTTTTTTTTTTTTTTTTTTTTTTTTTTTTTTTTTTTTTTTTTTTTGCCAAATAGAAGCTAACTTCCAAAGTCCCAAATTATGTTTATTAATTAGTTAGTCTAGGAGGCAAGAGTATAATGCCTCCTATAAAGGAGGTTACAAAAGTTGTCTAGAAACAAGTTTCTTAAAAGCCTGGAAGTCCAAAACTGCAGTTCATAAAACCAAATTCAGTTTTGCTGGAATTTCATGGTATCCTCTTGGTACATATCAGCTTCTTGAATAACTGAGCATTAGAGATGCCCTTCCGACCCTTTGTAAAAAAACAAGCAATTCGGCGGGCAAGTTGTGACACAGAGTTTTCTTCTCGGCAGCGGAGTTTGCCAGAGAAAGCCACTGGATGAGACCTTCCAGAAGATGAAATGCCTAATGAAAGTAAAAATGTAGGCATGACACAAACAATGTTATTAATTATCTTGGACATGCTCTGCCAAAAAAACAGTTGAGCAGGGGAGAAAGGCCCAGAATGTGGAAGAGAGAAAGAGACAGAAAGAATAGCATCCTAGAGATACGCCGCCAGCATCCGCCGGAGGGACTCGAGCAGCAGCCAGTCTGGCTTATGTCCAGTACCATCTGTGTAATATCTTACACTATATGAAAGAGAGAGCCAAAATCAGGCGCTTTGCTTTATTTAATACCAGGAGCTTTCCACTTCACCTCTGAGTTTGTGGAGCATCCCGCTTCTAAACTTCCTCTGAAAAGCCCAAAGGAACAAAGTAACACAAATGGATAGAAAGTTTTCTTACCAGTAAGAGAACTTTGAAATCAATGAGTTGGAGAATCATCTGATAATGCATTTAAAACACTGAAGCTACAGAAATAAAATGCTTAAATGTGAAGCACAGCTATTTCTACCTCTTACTTAAGACTCTAAAATTAAGGATATCCTTTTATTTAATAAATACATCCATAAATAGGTACAATCAATACAGTCAAATGGGATAACAGAAAAAATTAACAACATGTTACAGGAACTCGCATCTTTGTTGTAATTCTATTGACTTCAGTGGATGTTTTTGACTCCTTAAACTAAATGTAGGCAAGGTCTTTTTTTCAGTCAATGAAAAATGTGAATGGACAAAAATTTTACAGAAGACAGAAAAATCCTTTGGAAAGAAGGATTAAAGAATAATAATACATTACTTTTTGCTAGTGGGAGAGAAAAATTGAATGGACTCTTGCTCACAGTGTATTAGCAGTACATTTCCTTCTTTAATATATGATGAAGCACACATGTGTCTTGTCTGGTTTTCAGTATAGGTCTTAACTTCATGATTTTGACATGCACATCAACCTTCTGGATGCACTGAAGATGCACTGAAGATTTCAGAAACGTCCCCAAAGATTCAGGACTCAGGATTTTCACTCTGCAGTTACATCCACTAAAATAATAAATGTTTGCACAGGAACTTCTTCATGGGAACTGTAGCACTTTATATTCCTAATTTTAAAGTTCATGTAGGATTTAATCCAACAAGGCAGTCAGAAAACACTACAATGAAACGACATACTGTATTCTTGCTTATCAGTTCATTTACCCCTTTAGTGAAAAGTACCTCTGCTGCCCTATTTTGCCACAAAGTATAGATCTAATAAAACAACCTTTGCGGAAGAATAAAGGCTTTGAAGTTCTGAGAGGAAGCTCTGCTTCCCCCTTCTCCGAGTTGCACCCTGCATTTCATCAAGAGACACATAAATCTAGTAGAGAAATAATTAAATAAGAATATTAGCTCTTCATAATTTGTATCCTGCTCTTTTCTGTCTCAGAGCTACTTTCCTAGCAAAGCAGTGTTAAAGGTGTCGCAGTTTGGCACATTTAAAATGCTTGATACTGTTCATATAGGTACTGTTGTGATGAGCTCTCTCTGCATTGGTATTTACTGAATAAGACCAACACGTCAGATCACAATGTGAAATTTTTTGAGCAGTCTATATTAACAAATGACTACTCAAATCCATCGTGAAATAAATTGTTTGCTTTGAAAATAGAGAAAATGGAAAAAGTTTGCTCGCCGTGAGAACTTTCAATGGCCACCTTGTAATTTTCATCCGGGAAATATTGATGGACATTTCCCGAATGCAAGCTTCCGTGTTAGCTAGAGCTTTTGACTTCCTCTAAAGCCAAGAATTCAGAGTGCAATTCTTCTACTTTGGCTGATGGTGCACATAGATCATTGCCACTAGAGTCTGCCAATTTTTCAATTCATATGGAGCAATTCTGCATTCTAGTTCAGTAACTGACTATTTATGAAAAACTGCTCCTCTAGGGAAGTTATATAAAGGACTCTGTGTAACATCCTCCAGGAAGTGAGTCAGTATTACTCCCTTAAGAACCAGGTATATGTATATATTTGTTTTTATATTTCTATGTATTTTCGTGGTCATCATTAGCATCCAGAAAAGACGCAAAGTCCGCTGAAGTCTATGGAATGACTCCTGCTTGCCAAATCCAGACTTCAGATAAGCGAGCAGAATTAGTCCATGGATTGCATCCATTTGCACAGGATATGTGGAAATCTGAATCGCATTCTCATAAGAGCTAGTGATCGCACACACTGACAAAAGTCCAAGGATCATGCAGGGTTGCACGGGTGCTTTAGTAAAAGGATCATACAGAATAAGAATATGTGGTAAGAAGTTCACACACAAGTCACCTTTACAAGGACATTACATATTTGTAAAGAAAAGCAATGTGGTCAATGCCACTTTCTAGTTACCAGTTCAAATGAAATAGCAGACCATGTCAGGAACACAGGAACCTGCCAACCGACATAAAACTGATACCATGCCAATTCCAAAATGCATATTAGACGCTTGTATTGCTGTTCTTTGCCTGTGACATTTTATCCGTTTTTTTAATCTCCTCTTACAACCTTATCTCAAGATTCAAATCTTGTGCCATTTCCTGTCCTTCTTACAATCTTTTCCCCTAGAATAAGGTTTCTAAATCCTCCTTTCTTTCTGTGAAAAATTGCACTTTACCTGACTCACTCCGACCTTTTGGTGTTGCTGATTTACTTGGAGGGACAATTTCCTTCCCTGCTCCTCTCTCTCTCCAGCAGGCTATGAGAAAGTACTGGAAACAGCAAGTCCTTCAGGGTTGCCAGCACTTAAAAAGTTAATGGTGTATTGTTTGGTTCCTGGTGGCTAGATATAATGGCTGAAATCACTGTTATCACCAAGACACCAAAACTGTACAGTCCTAACTCCCTCTTAACCCAGGTTCCAGGAAAAATCCAATAAATGTTCTACTATACAATTTCCTTGTTATATAAAAGATATTCAGATAACCAAATTGATCTAGACAGAAAGGAAAATTGTCAGTATGAATCACAACACATTTAACTGTCTAGGCGATTCAATGATGTCATTTAAGGCATAGAAAATGTAGATTGTCAGAAGACCAAAGCAAATGAAACATTTGCAACATTTCAATATGTAATAAAATAAGTTAATTAAAACTTTATAGGCCACTTTTTAAGCACTTTTTATAGACTGTTAGAAATAACCAAAGAAAATTATACAATTTTATTTTCTCTACATTGAAAAATGACCTTCACCAATATGATACTCAGCATGAGGAATTAAATGTACAGAACTAATGTTGTTCTGGATTACTGGAGTGCTGTGGTAGGTAGCTGGCACTGGAATTCAGAGAAAATTTTTACCTCTAGATAACAAAATGCAACTCCCTGGGAAACCACATTGTTTTTGTAAGAAGTTTTATGAATATTAGATGACCATACAAAACTGAAGTAAAACGTATGTTAAAGGAAGATGAACATTTTTTCTAAGGCATTTGCTGTGGGCACTACAAACGCTCAGCTCAGCTGATGCTAGCCCTGTTGATTTCACTGGGAATTAAATGTGGAAAACAACAGTCCCTGGGCCTGAGAAATATATCAAGCCAAAAACCCTGGAAAGGAAACTGGTAACAGGTTTTGTAAATCATTAATGTATATCTGGGTTAGTTTGTGCATATGCATGCTATAAAGTAAAAAGACTTTTGCCTGTCTTAAATAACAAAGCTTGTCAGTGCTGTTTTCTCTAAATCTCTATTTTCATGTTCTTCCTTTTGGGATGCTCTGCAGATGTTTTTAAGCTGTTATGGCCAATGCATAGAGGACTGGTGCACAAGGCATACACGGGAGCATAACGTAAGCCCCGTGGCCCTCATCCTCCTCCCTGAAGCTGAGTACCCTCATAAGAGCCAGGAGGTCGGGGGTGCAGAGTGGGGACCTCCTGGGACCGCACGTGTCCTCCATCCCCTGTACCAGTTCAGAAAGCTCCGACTTGCTCCCTACTTGACACACAGCTTTGTAGGCACCTGCACCATGGTTTGGGCTCCTGAACAAAGCATCACCTCTGCGGCTGGAAAGAAACGTTCACCAAGACACGCACTTCTTGTGTATGGAAAAAAACAGAAACTTTTGACAAGGTTCTACGACCAGTACCTTTCCAGCAGAAAAAGCAAGCTTTTCCATAACTAAATTTGCATCTAAAATCCTTCAAAGTTTTGTTTAGATATTGAAACCACAGCATGAATATTTCAGTGGCAACATTAACTGCACTTTAAAAGTAAAACAAAACCCTCCACCAATAAAATATGTCGAAAATGTAACTACTATAATTATATGTTTCCTTCAGGCATTTATAAATATCTATAATATCTTAATATTTATCACGAAATTATACAATATATATTGAAAACTTGCTTTATTTTTCTTAAACATAGATTTCCTAGTTTCCCATTGATTGGATTAATAATAAAGTCTGAGACTTTCAAGTAGCTACAGTTTTACACTATGTCACCACTGATGACAAAGTAAAAAAAAAAAAAAAAAAAAAAACTGCCATCATTTTTTTCTAATATTTGCAAACCTTCAGCTTTTATCCAGCCCACTAAAAGAAGTCTGCCTTTCAGAAAGTGGATGTCAAACATTTTCTACATTCAGCCTTATCTTAAGGATTTCTATTCGGGAAACAAACTCAGAGACAGAGAATCTGTACTCTCTTTAGCCCTTAACAAAAGGAAGCTGGAGAGCCTAACCTGCCTCCCAGTCATACTTTCCAGAGTAACGGATTCTGCAGTGCAGTATAGACAGCATATTCCCATTCACCATCTGGTTACGCTTATCATAGCACTGTAGACAAGGATCAGATTAAGCCAATAATGTCATGTCTTTTAGACATCCTCACTGGCCTTTGAAAAGAAATTAAGGTTTCATCTAGCAACATTAATTTTCTATTCTGTACTGTTCAAAATAAGTGTGATCTTGTGTAGCATTACCCACCTGATTCTGGTGAAACTTTTGCTAAGAAAATTATAGGTGTTTACCTCACAGGACTCTGAAACTAGAAATGCTTGGCAGTATGAACATCTTACAGGTTGCATCCCCTATCATCATAGCTTTTGGACCTCAGGTGAAGACTGGGTTAAATAAGAAAGTTTTTCCATCTATCATGCAGATCCAAGTTGCAAGAAGAATATAAAAAAATCCTACAGACACTGTAGTGGCAGTAGGTGTGCTTGCAGAGGTTAAAATCTTTCAAGAAACAAAGACACTTCCCTGCTTTGCTCTGCAACCAGCTTGCCCTGCGCAATGGACAGATGTGAGCAGCAGCGCGCATGCAGAAGCGAAGAGCTTCGGGCACTTGCGCTGCCCGTGCAGAGAGCAGCCCCATGGGTGGGCGCAGCAAGCCTGGCCGTGACAGCGGACACTGCTCCAAAAGCAGCAGAGAGGAGCTGGGACAACACGATCAGACACGGACAGGATTTCCAGTGACGGCGATTATACCGATCTCCTGCCTCCCTGCGTGCCGGGCATTGCACGGGGAGCCTGGTAGTGTGAATCCTGCTGGGAGCTGCTAAGGGCACAGCACAGGGATGCTTAAAACACATCTTCACCTGCAAAGGTAACCAGACAGGCTCAGCTACAGCAGAGAGAGTGAAAACACAGAAACAGCAATGGAGGAATAGCGATGGCAATAGAAACCATATAGTACAGGGTGTAAAGACGCAATCAGAAAGGATTATTTTCATAATATATTTTCTGAGGTCTTCAAAATACTAGTTGATCTGTAAGGGCGGTAATTAGCGTTTTGACAGGGGGGATGATGAGAGATCTGAAAATGTGCATGGGACAGACTCCTGCGACTCAAACACTCATCCTAATTAAAATCTATTATTACAAATCAGCATTGCCTTTTTCCCTTCTTCAAAGTTACATTAATTTGATAAAACAAGCAGCAGAATTTTGAATGTTAATCAAAGAGATAACAGTTTCATAGGACAGATCGTCTTTAAATTCTCTCTCTTGTACTTCCACAGGGGAGGAGACTGGAGCAGAAAAAAAGATCCTGAAGAAATTTTTTCCTGTTATTGCTTAACAAGAAATAGGCAGCTAATCAAAAGGCCATGCAGTAAAAACAAAAACACACAAAACCCCAGGTCTGTTAGCACAATAAGGTATCAGAAAAATCCTCTTCATTGCTGTGTAATGAGGCAGCATAGTTTAAAACACCAAGGGGTAGATTTTCAAAGCAGCAAGCTCATCTAACTGTACAGATCCTATTGACTCTGCATAGGCCACGTAGCAAAATCTCTGAGCGAATCTTTGAAAACGCATCCCTAAAGAAGATTAAAGGTGCCAGATGATCTTCATGCTAAAGATGTGTGTGGACTGTCTTGTGGAAGATCATAAGGCAGTAAAAATTCATGTTCACAAATTCACAAAAATTAAGGTAAGATCCCCTTCATAGATGATCCTTCCCTTCCGTGTGCTGGGAAGGAGTTTCCCTGTGAGAAAGAGGGAATGAAATTTTTACTCATAGGTCACACACCAAAACCTGGGTTTACCACTCCAAGCAACTTTGTGAGATCTGGAACTAAATTTTGTACCTAATAATTTCATAGCTATGGCTAAATGTTGTATAAGAGATAATTGATGTGCACTGATCTAGCCTGTTATCAGGTACTGTAATCCTGCCCGAACATGCTGCTGTGCTTGCTTATACTTATTTGTTCATTTGCAGCAGAAGTAGCTTACAACAGTGCTTAGATGCAAGGGAAATGAGCTGCTCTTTGAAAGAAAGCAGAGATGGCCTGTAGGTGAGCTCTTATAAAGCACTGAAATCAAAGAGAAGTGATAACACAGTAATCGCTGCCACAAAACGTACGTCAAGGGAGAAAATGAAACAAATAATGAAACAAAGGCAAGAAACGGTCTTCTGGGTTTTTCACTGTCTGTATGGGAATGTGTCTGGTAGCCGTTAAAGACCTCATCATTAGTTTTTCTCAGACACAGTTCTGAGTGATTCTGGTTTCTGATCATTCCAGGGAGTTGTGTAAACACCACCTCCATATCAGTTTTTTAGTTGACTTCATGCTCCTGAATTTTACTTTGAATTTTCATTTAAAAAATCACAAATAAAACTAATTTCCGACTCATGAAGGTCACCTGATCTCCTCTGGACTTGTGTGACCAAAAGCAAAGGCATGCCATGCTTGATAGCCTGTAAATACTTAAAAGCATTTGGATTGAGATTTAAGATTGCATCGATGTGTGATTTCAGGCTTTGTGGTCAAAGTTTGAGGTGGTTCTATGTAAAAAATGTATTAAGGTTGAGACAAAAAGGCAATGTTCTCAAAATTTGGTTTTGGAGAAACCAAACCATGTGGCTCAGATTCACTCATCTTCCAAACTGAGGCAAAGAGCCCTCAAACCCTCTTGACATTTGAAAAAGTTTATCATCTACTGTATTTGCTTTATTGGCAAGTCTCTAATTATTACAGATTAATAATAATTTTTACTCCCCTTTTTCTTTTAGGTTAGAGATACTTTTCATAGTGAAAAGTCGTTCTTAAAATATTTCTTAGTGAAGAATATGGAAATACTCATCACCTCTCTAGAAAAGATACTCTCTAACCATCCCCAGCCTAGTTTCTTCACCAATGTTTTGGGTAAATTCAACCTCTATTCTCAAAGAAAATTTAATTCTAATCTCCAGATTTTAAATAGCAAGTAATATTTATTATGCTTTCACAGATCAAAAATAAGTAAATAAAAGGAAGGTGGCAAAATGACAGAAAATAGCATGCTTAAATGTTGGCCTGTCACAAAACTCAAATCGTAAACAAATATTAAAACTGGTACAGAAGCTGCATCCTTCTCTCTTTCACATAAGGGCTGCTAAATTATTACACTGCCCAATCTTGAAAACTGTTAAACAAAATTTGAAACTAAAAATAAGTGTTGCCAGAAATACTGTACTTTAGAAATTAAAATGAATCTGATGTGTAAAAGCATTTTCAAACCCTCCCACAGCTACAAGCAGCTGTGCAGGCCAAATCTGCCTTTTCCTTCTTCGGCTATAGATGTATTCCGTATTTTCTCCTTTCTCTTATTTGTACCTCACTGACAAATCCCACTTTTTTGTGCCACTGTTGTGCTTTTATGGTCCAGTTGGCCAGCCTGGCCAGGAGAGCTTTGCCGCGTGGACATGGGGAGCTGGGCACTGCGACCCATGTTTAAGTGAGGGGTGGAAAGCAAAGAGAGCAGGACACCGCGGGGGTGATGGCTCAGGGACAAGGGGTCTTTAAACAACCTGAGGTCTTTGGCTAACTAACCCTAGTGCTGGGGGGCTTTAACCTCCCTGACACCTACGGGAACGGCACCACAGCAGGATGTGAGCGGTCCAGGGGCTTCTACAGGGACTCTGGGATGACTTTACTCCACTATGAGTAAAAAAGTGTAAAGGTATCAACGCTACGGCTTCATTTTTTAATTAAGAAGTGTATGTCGGCTGATTCTTGGAAGAAATTGGAGGTTTTCTGTCCAAATCTGTCGACAAGAGCTGTTCTGTGTGCATTTGCTGTCTGTACTTCACAGATCACCTATTACCTGACACCAGCATTTCTGGGATGAACATGGAGACTTTGCATTTAACTAAAGCTAGTAACTGAGATGGGTATTAGTTCTCAAGGAATTACTTTTATGGTCAAAATATTGTCAGTAGAGAAACGGACAGATAACAGATCTGAGGGTAAGACAATACAGGAAAGAGTTTATGAGACTATAACATGTAGAAAGAAGGTTTGAAGCCCAAAGGAGCTGCTTAAACCCTGGCATTGCCTGCCAAGAGCAGTCAGAAAGCCGTGTAGCTACATATACAGACCCATACAGAGAGCTTTTGGGGCCTCTTTATTAGTTAATTCCTGTCCTTTTGAAAATAGCATTCTCTTCATAAGTTGGCAAGAGAAACCAACTGATTTGCTACTGGTTTACATTTCGTCAAAGCTAAAGGGATTACACTAAGCACAGCCTTGTGGCGACTTTGGTCCAGAGTGCCCTTGGCTGCCACACGCCCTGGAGAAGACCTTCCTACCTGTATTCAGCTTTTGGCTACACGGCTGACCTGCATCTGAATCGGTAACTCACTATCCTTCTCAGCCCCAAGTTTTTGGAGATGCTTAGTTTGCCTCAGCCATGAGCGTTAGTAACGTACTTGCACGCACAACGCATCCTTTCCATTCAAAGCACGGCTGCCAGGGTTGCCTTCCCTTCCCAGAATTTGAAATATATTATTTCCATCTTTAAACCTCCAAAACAGGAAATCACTTAAACATACGATTAACCTGAAGTGTGTGCTCAAGCCCAGCGCTTTTAAAATTCATTCCCACTGAAGTCAATGGTAGTTCAGCTTGTGCGTGACGGCTTTGCTGAGACAAGGTCTGAAACTTTCCACAAGTTTCTTCTAGTTTATGGCATCAGGTCCAAGTGCATTTTGGGTTTAGGATGAAGTCATCACTCTATTAAATACAAGAAAAAAAAATGCCAATGATTTCAACAAGGCTAATATTTTGGAGTTCTGTTTTTAAGCTGCGTGCTTCTGAGAGAAATCTTTCCTTCTTCCCCTAAATTTGTCTCCATTAAAGATCAAACTAAAGCTTAGGAAGCAAACTAAAGTTTGTGAAAGGACTAGTAAAACTTTCTTACCACTTGTAGTCTGTAGTTAATAGGTCAGAAAATGATTGCTGTAAACTATGTGATATGCATGACAAAAATAGGATTCTAGGGGAAAAAAAAGTAACCCTTCTCCCCACAGGAAGTTGACAGGGAACAGTTTGATTGCAACTACCATCTTTTGTGGAGCAAGAGCGGCAGCATCAGGTTATATGTATTGCATTGGTCAGTAACCACCCGATAGCGTTGGGGTGCAGAACCCATTTACTGTTTCACAGACAAAAACCCATCTATAAGCTACGAATATTCCAGGAGTCTGTTCATAAAAGCATTAGAGTCTCAGTGTTAACTCATTAAAGGCTTTCCATCTGTGAAATCTCTGTTTGTGGAAAATGCCAGTTACTAACACTGCACTCTGGCAGCTACTGTTCTAACTTCTGCAACACCAGCTCCTCAATATTTTAAGGATTAATTTAAAATATTAACAAAAAAAAAAAAAAAAAGATTTACAATTAATATGTGGCAGGGTAAAAAGAGAAGCAAAGCACATCTCTGAAAAGAAAACATTTGTGAAAGGGTGTATACACCATCACTTGGGCATGCTGAATCTCGAAAGTAATGCAAAGAGACAGAGTTTGTTTTCCTTTTCTTCTGCAAAACTACAATGAAGTGATAATGACCTCAGGAGTGTATGTGTGTGTTTATTCCATCTTTGGCCCATTTGATGTGGTTTTGGCCTAAGGAAAAGCTAAAGGCTAAATGTATTTTAAGTGGGCTAAACCCAAGATAAACACATGTCCCTGAGGTCATTATTTCCATCAGATGACAGCTTGCATAAAATATCAAAAGCATTGTAAAAACAGTGTAAACTTTAAAAAATATATTCTTTTGTAGGTCAGCACATCTTTTTGAAAGTGTATACTGTTTCTAAGCAATTGTTTCTCCTATTGTCAAAGCTGCTTCTTCAAGAAACGAGAAACCAAAGTTTATTTGGGCTTTGGCTATGCATGACATAGTCTGGGCTTTGCAAATCCCATTCATGGCACTGTAAAATGCAAACAGTGTATCCAAGCAGTAATCTCACTCATCATGCACAGAATAACTGTGTACACAGAAATATCTATCAGCTACACTGCAACTTCAAAGAGTCAACTTATGTGAGAAAGATTGTCAGGGCTTAAGAAACCATGCTAAGACCTGATTACAGGTACACACACACTTTAATAAGATTTGATTTTGCGTTTGGTGTGAAGACAATCCATGCTTGTAAGCTAGAAAATGTCTTCAGCATACTCTTGTCTTGCTTTTTGGCTCATTTTGCAGGGAATGATAACCAGCAAACCCAGAAAGCTGCAGCTAACCCAACGTGGCTGAAAAACACACTTCCATGGTTGAGTTACAGGAGCAGAGAATTGCTCTCACACATCAGCGCTCCGGCTTTCCTCCTGCTGCCCCAGACTTTATTGGCAAAGTTTGTCAACAGAAGGGTTCTTCCAAAAGCCCTCCCTTTTCTTCTCCTCTCCCCCAGATCCAAAACTTGCATGATTTGTACAGCTTGTTCACAAGTTTTTCTGTTCATTGATGCCCTTAGAGTGTTTTTATGGATCACAGTTTGAAAACTACTTTCGGCATAAAAGGCGAGTAATGGAAAGATTTGCCTTTCTGGAGTAATAAGTCACGCAAACTTGAATCATTCTTTTCTCTCTTTCCTTTTAAAGCATTAACTCTGCTTATCCTGTAGGTACCCAGAACATCTTCTTCCCCTCATTTTCTACATTCTGAAAATCAAGAAGAAACCCCAAATTTTACCTTTGTTCTGTCAAAATTACATTGCTGGATCCCAGGCTGAATGAAGTGCTGTAAGCATTTCACAGTTCACAGCAACTGAACCAATTTGAGAGGCACTGTGCCTTCAAGATGTCACTTGTGCTGTGGTTAATCTGCAACTTCTCTGTCCCAGCCACTCAGAACAGAAAGAGCGAAAAGCTTTTGTCAACTAGCAAGAGCATGTCAGAAGACAAAAGTATGGTTGAGTCTAAATCCACACCTGGGTTTAATCTAATTTCAGTCTGCTCCCTTCTCCTCGGTCCTCTTAGACTTCAATGTTGTCCACAATGTTTCTTAACTGTAATATCACTTTATTGTTGGTTTAGGCAAGGCGTAGTAATTTTTTAACCTCCTCTGACTGACATATGGAAGGTCTTTCTACACAGGGGGCAGGAAAGCCAGGAGAACAGACAGCTTCTAACAACGCCGTTGCTTGGTTCTCAGAGGCAACTTTCTTGAAATTATCTTTGTATAAGAGTTTGTTTGCAATAGAATGGTTCAAAATAAAGGGAAGTGGAGCATTTCAGCTAAGATTACTCTTCCTTTTTTTGGATCATTCATCCTTTCAAAGATAAGCTAATTCTACTGTGCTGTACTTTTAATAACTTAGCTCTTTTTTACCTGGCATTAGATGAGTGACTTGCATAAAATATCTGGATTAATTTGTGTAATCACAGAGATGCCGTGCTTTTTTGTGCTTTCATACAATCAGAGAACATAAAAGCATTGTTACAAGTGAAATGCAGGGTTGGGTTCTAGCAGGAATTTTAGGATTCAGACTGGAAGGTTATGTGAGGAGTTTAGCAGCATGACAGGCAATGCTTACATAACCTAAAAAGGCTTAGAGCAGATTTCAATTTTATCATTCCAGGAGAGATTTCTTCCATTATTCTCTGTTACAATCTGCTGAACTCTTATTATCCTCGGTAAATCAACATTCACACTGAACTGGAATGATTTGCATGTAAATCTGCCATTGTCACTCCTGTTATATGGTACAGTTGTAGCCCTCTTCAAAGTAAGCAACATTTACAGTGTCCATTTTCACTGCGTGTGTAGCTCAGCTTCTTCTTCTATGCAGTTACTGGCAACAATACGTTATCACTCCATTACTGAAAGTACCAGCACTGGCAAAGAAATTACAGAGCCAAGATGTATCAAGTTACAGTGCAGTGGTGAGTGGTTTTCCTTCCAAGTCCCCCACGCTGGGTAACAGGCACTTTCGCGACCACTGGTGCTTATCATAGAATCACAGAATCAGTAAGGTTGGAAGGGACCTCTGGAGATCATCTAGTCCAACCTCCCTGCTCAGCAGGGTCACCTAGAGCATGGTAGACAGGGTTGCATCCAGGCGGGCCTTGAAGATCTCCAGAGAAGGAGACTCCACAACCTCTTATGATGGTCACAGTTTCATTTGTGGGCTTTTATTTTTTGGTTGGGTTTGGCTCTATCATAAAATGCTCCTCTCATCCGTGACTGAAAGCTTGTCAGTCATATTGGCAGTAAGGAGAAGAGATACAAGTGGCAAAATACTGAGAGAAAGAGAAAGAGAAAGAGAGAGAGAGAGAGAGAAAGAGAAAGAAAGAGAGAGAGAGAGAAAGAGAGAGAAAGGAAGGAAGTAACTCAGGAGGGAATGAAGGGATTGGGTGGACAGCAACGAAAGGGGCAAACTGAACGGGTGCTATGATGAGCAAAGGAAATTTGATCTCTTATGCAGAAAGTCCATTGACTTCGATGGAGTCAATGATTTCTGTCAAGTCTTTTGTTTTCAAAGAAAACAATAAAGAGAAACTCATAGGCCAAAAAAAAGCAGGGGGAGATGAAAGAAAGTAAATGAGATTTAGAAGGGAAAAGGAAATCTTGAGATCCTGAGACAGTACAAAAAAGAATCCAAATGCTAATGTGCAGTACAAGCTGTTGGTTCTCACTCTCATCCCAGATGTTTCTTCAAAATAACTACATTCAAGATAACTGGCCATGTTAAAAATGTTATTTTCACATTCCCCAGTGCCACACGGGCAACTCTGTAATCAAAGTACTGCACACAGAAACAAAGAATTTCAGCCATAGGAAAGGGAGGAAATCAAGGCTTATGCCGCTGTTGTGAGCTTACACCGCTCTGCTTTGTGGGAGAATGCAAGTAGTGAACTTCCCCTGCTAAACTTTTCTAAGAGCTGCACGTTTCTGAGGTGTTTGCATCCATAGTATTCTGGTTGCTAGGTTTCCTGGACCCTTTCCCCTCACTTCTCCCTCTCCCCCCAGCACTTATGAAATGACACTGAAAAGAAAGGAAGGGAGGAGAGATGGCTTCAGAGCTGCACTCTTATTTTCCATTCTCTCCTTTCCATGTCCAATTTTTTTAGAATGTCAATGGTGAGGCACACTTCTTTCCTTCCCAACACAGCCCCGTTCTACGTGTTTTCTGCAATATTCATGTTTTTGTTTTTATTAGTGGTTCTCTAGTTCCTCAATTTCTTTTTATAGTCCAATCTTTACAGTGTCTTCCTATGACTTTTTTTTCAAAGAAATATACAGTTGTGTTTAAACTTCATCCTTTTCTCCCCCCCCTTTTTCTTTTTCTTTTTTTTTTTTTTTTAAGAAAGGAGTAAAATATGCAAGGAGGAATAAAAACTCCTTTGAATAAAAGGCCAATTACACTTATATAACATTACATTTCCTGCATTGAATTTGCATACTGCATCAATAGTTTTCAGAAGACTTCCAAGAAATAACAAAGAAAAGAACAAGAACTGTGTATGCCAAGAACATCCCTAAAGAAAAAAAAACAGCCATTCTTTTTGAATACTAAGAAAACAGTGTTTTACTGCTCAGAGCCCACGATATCCTCCCTCATTAGAGAAATATCTGCAAGCTGTAAAGTATCTGCCCTGGCAGAGGATCCACAAATCACAACAATTACCTGCTTCTTTTGGATATTGAATCAGCTAATTACCCACCAAAGTTTGGATTGGACATCTGCTACCTGACTTATTTTAGTATCCACCACAGAGTGCTTCTTGGCAAAGGCTTTCTGCTTTTCCCCTCACCCACCTCTCAATAGGAAAATGGAGAACGATTTTGGACACCATCGCTAAACATTAAGTAAAACGAGGCTACTCCGGTTGAAGGTACCTGATCCCTGGACAACCGATAGGATTTCTGCACGCTTCAGGCCAAAGTGAGCACTCATGCATGTGCAAGAGGAATAAGGAGTGGGGGCAGAGGGGGGAAAAGAAGTGGAGGGAAGAGTCAATTAGACTTCTAGTGGGCTGAAAAATAAGAAAACAGTAGCTCCAAATTTAATATGAATTACAGTTTGGCAGGCACTAGGGATGAATCACAGCATCTGGCATCTTAGGTGTTACTGTTTATCTAAACTACCAATAGCATCTGTGTAAGCAAGTCCTGCCAGTATCAATGTCTAGTAGAACCTTTTACATCAGGAAAAAATATTATACAAGATCCTGTTAAGAAAAAACAATTTTGCAACTCTCTGCCAAAACTTCCTCCCCAAGGAGAAAATTCACACGGGTGTAGGCAAGGGGCACTCCCGCTGAAATCATAGGAAGTTCCACCCACTTAGCCTAAGCCTGAATTTGCCCCCAGTAATAAAGATTTCTGCCTCATGTAAATGAGAGACAGCTGCCCAAACTAGCTATATGTACTGGCCAGTGACCAAGGGACAACACCGGGGTAGAGTCCTAGACATCCTGGTTGTGATATAAACACCCTGACATACACATCCTTGATATATATACTAAATTATATCCCTTTTCTGCTTTCTGATTTGATATGCCAAGTTTAAAACTCCATCTGTATTCCTTCTCTAAACTTAAACCTAGTGATTAAAGATATTTTTAATTATTAAAATTTATTAAAACATTTAAAGATATTAAAATTTTGAAACATCAAAAAAGAGGCTATTTTCTTTACATGAGGACCATATTCTCCATTAAAACCGCTATTCACACTGAAAAAGCATGAACCATGTGACATGAGCAGACTTGTACAGCTTTAGCTTCTATGAGACAAGAAAATGTAGAAAAACGAGACTTCCATGGGTAATTTGGCTTAGCACAAGAATGAGGATGAGGATGGCAGTTGTCTAATATTATACAAGGTCAAGGCAAAACAATGAATATCTTGCGTTGACTGGCATGTTCTGCTTTTGTGTTTCGCTGAACTCACGTTGACATTAAAGGAGGACACAGAACTTTGCCTTCATCTCCAGAGGTCTCCAACTGAATTTTTTGTGACTTACACCATTTCTTTATTAGCAAGAAAGAAAATGACAGACCCCATTATGAAGCCCTAGAAAGATTTAATTAATTATCTTGCCACCCATCAGCTCAGTAGATACTAAATGTCTGCTCCCCTAGGAAATATGCAGGGGTACCTTGCTGCTGTAACTTAAAAGCATGCTCCTACACATTTTGCAATTTCAGCACTGCAAAAAAAGTTCTGGGATTGTCCCTCACTAAATAACTGTGCAGGACATGTCACCTTTCCTTAAAAAACTTGGAGTGAGAACTTCCTTCCAAGAAGGAGTATGTCACTCTACCAGGTGATGAAAGCCACTAAAACCACGAGATCTGCAAGTCAGCTGTTGTTTGGACAAGTTACTACATTTCTCATTGTTTCTCTTTTCCATACAGACTTTCTGTCAGGAAGGTATTTATGCATAGGTCACTCATTGGAACAAGCTCTGCCCCTGACTTGGGGTTTCTATAGTATCAAAAATATCATGCTGTGCTATATGATACTGCACACGGTACTGTATCAGCCATCTCTGAATGAATCACAAAATACAATGTTAAGTCTAGAACTGAAGAATGGCTATTTAAATGTTAACATTAACTATTTTCACCTGTAGGAAGGATTCGAAAATATGGAGATTCAAGACACTATTGAACGCTGCACCTGGAACATTCAGATTTTGTCAATCCATGCTGGGCCAAACGAGCTGTGTTTGGCTCAAAGCAAATTAAAGAGGGTGAGAGGATAGGTGCCAGGTGTCCAAAACCTAAATTATCTCACAAATAGGATGCAATGAATCTAAAGTGGGTCCTGAGTTTTCAGGCTGAAAACTTTTATGGTGCAGACATTCATTATCATAAGAGAGTCCTGTGGCATGTTGAAAATGTAGGGGAATACATGAAAAATTGCATTTGATAATGTAAACTACAAGGATTACTGTACCAATTGTATTATTCATGTACATATTTAATTCAGTAAAAAGGAACTGAACCTGAATTTGTTTGTAGCTGCCACAGAATTCCCATTTTACCACAGGATTCCCCAGGGTGCCACAGAAACAAGGGGGCCTTGATGCAGAATTTAGATCCAGGCTCCACACAGCACATGGAGTACGTGAAGCGCAAACCAAGAGCAGGTGATGAAGTGAATTCTTTCTCCGTCTACTCTACAGTATTGAAGTTAATGGAATTGCACATAGTGATACCCGCCTGCATCAAAAATCAGGCCCAGCAAGTCAGGCCAATGAACATAATTTAAGATCTATTAATTCTGAAATGTGGCAACATAGCAACCAGTAATGGGAAAATCTACGGGGGCCAGAGATGGCTTTAGGCCCGGGATATTAACTAGAAGTGAAAATATTTATCCAAAGTTCATTCATTACATTTGAGCCTCCTGTCTTGGTTAATTTAAGTTAATATTGTTGAGTCATGAAACACTCACTAAATTAACCACAACAATGAGCAAAACATTGTATCAGTTGTAAGAGTTTTGCTGGGTATAAAGACCAACTTTAAGGTACCTGCATTCAGATAGAGACTCAAACTCATGAAAAATCATTCGCTTTTCTTCCACCAAATAAACTGAAAGTATTCAGCCCCAATAGTCACCTCTCACTGTAAATGCACACTTTCCCAGACCATTTCCAAGGTCCAGTGAGAGGATAAAAAAGCAAAAGTGCTCTTCATCCCATGCATGAGTAGGACACACAGCTTCATACTCTTTTCCACTCTTTCCTGTCCCCAGCGTCAAAGCAGAATTTCACTGTGCAGCTGCTCAGAAAAGGCACAAACCCTTCGAGCCCAGCTCCATGGCAGAGGTGCCATGGGGCCACCTCCCGCTGTGCGGTCGAGCAGTCAGCTCTCCACAGCCCACCGTGGGGTCTGCGCCCAGACTTCGGAGTGCCTGCGGGAACATCACAGCACAACCACCACCATGGGTTCGGGGCTTTGCACCACCGTTTGGGACCCTCCTTAGAAATGTTCCAATTGCTAGCCATTACTATGAATAAAAGCTTTTTTTACAAAGCTAAAGAGTTTCCTTTTTGTTAATGTAGATAATCATTTCTGCCTTAATTTAGTAGAGTTTTACTTACTTAAGGGCACAGAAAGGTTAGCACAGAATACATATTGGCATTTACCCAGGCTTAATAATTTAAGGACAATCTGAAATCTGTTACTTGGTGCCAGAAAAAAAACTTGCATGCTGAGCAAGATAGAGAAGGGGACAGAGAGATAGAGAGAGAAGGAGAGAGAAAAAGATGGAGAGAGAGAGAGAGATATCTTTTTTACCATGAGGAAACCTAGAAAGAACAACTTCTGTAAAAAGTCAGTTGTCTGAGAACTAATCTCCTATGTGATCTGAGGAACTAAGTAATACAACTCCCAAACATCTATCCTTCATTAACAAAAACATAAAAGAGAAGATTAATAAAAATTAGCCCTAACCTGCTGCTAAGCTTTAACTGTCACCTCGGAGGCCAGCCACATTCTCTTTTAATCTTCGCAATTACTAGCTCAGAATTCCAGCCCTAAATTTGGAGACGAGCTGCATTTTAAACAGTTAATAGCAAAGAATTAAAGGTTTGGATTACAAGCCAGTGACTAAATGCTCAGCGAAGTCTTCTCCAGTAGAAAGGTCGGTGCGTGCACAACAGCAGCTCTCCGAAAGGATCGGTCAGAGCAGAGTCTGCGTATCAGGACTGTTTCAGGAAAATTAGTTTGGAGTGCCCAGGCTGAAACAACTGATTCAAGTTTGGCCTGCAAGCAAGTCTGCCACCTAGTATCTGTGGTCTCTGCAAACACTGACAGAGGTCTCTGCATAATTATTTCTCCAAACTATAAACGAGTATAAGATGCTTCATTCTTCAAAAGAAGCCTTCCATAATTGACTGGTTTCAAATGGTCCAATTTCTCTTTCCAGTAGAAGGTATGGTAAAGTTGTCTGTCATGTTCCTCTCCTTAGTTGTATATTTTGAGTCATCAGTCCCGCTTCTTCCATACGCTCCAGAACATCTATTCTTCCTCACATATTCGTAACAGCAATACACCAAGATACTTAATCTTATGTTAATGGTAAGTGGGAGAGAGTCTACGTTCATCAGTGATAAAGGAACAAAAAATACCCATGTTGGTCAAAACGGCATCTCTCCAAAGACCACAATAGTTTGTCTTTACAGGGCACTGCTGAGGCTGCTCCTACAATAACCATTTCAGTTTGGGATGCCTCATGTCAGAAAGAGGCCCCAGAACTAGATGGGGTGACCTACAAGGTGAAATGAAAGAAAAGCAGGTGGGAATATGGGCATATAATAAACAAGGATGGGAAGGGTTAACTACAGACTAAAGCCTGAAGAGTTAACACCTATGAGGAACAGGAATAGTTTATCAACAGCAAGGGGTGAACTAGCAGCAGTATGGCAAAAATAAGCAAAGGAAAAATTTAGTCTGAACGGGAGGAAATATTTCTTAATGGCAAGGTACATTAGACTGTGAAATAGTTTCCCTAGAGACACCTCAATTGCTTGAGTAATTTAAAACTAGATGAGACAAAGCACTTGAAAATGTGTTGGGGGAACAGCCATGCCCTGCCATTATCTAATAGGTGTTTTCCATCTCTAACATGCGTGATTCAGCTGACATTAATTGACATTATGACATGAATCAAAATAAAATATGATCCCTAAACTTTACCAGACATCACAGTGATCATTTTTTCCTTTTACTGCTTTTCAGCAAAGTGGAAGAAAGCAACAATAACTTGAGACCTGGATGTCATGATCAGTTACAGCAAACTTACGTCATGTTAAATATTTTTAGAGTAATTTCATTCTGGTATGTTACGCTGACAGCTAAAATCCTTGGCACCTACAAAAGTGCCTTTCAGTTGAGATGCTTCTGCTGCTCCACAAAGAGTAACTAAATCACAGACCAAAGAAATTAGTGTAGGAATAGAGAAACAATTTTCCATACAGAACCAAGTACTGAAGCTGAGGAAAGAAGATTAAGGTTTTCAAATATAACATCAAAAAAGCACTTGGAAGGGCTAGTTAAATCCATGATATTTCTCCCATCATCTAACTACTTATATGTTTAATCTCCACTTCTCTAGTAGGTATCTAAGGTTTACATGCTGCACTCCTATCATGTTTCTTAGTCACTTTGTTTGCATTTGTATGCAATACGCTCTACCTAGAATATCTAGAATCCAAGGACCCTTTTTCCTTAGCATAATCAGTTCTCTGTCGGTTTAGCTCTGCTCCCACAGAAGTGAGAAGGATAAAACATTAGGTGAACACTGAAGGCTTTTGAAAAACTCACCCTCCACTCCTGATACTGTTACAGAATACACTGAATAATATTTAACATTTTCAAAGCAGTTTCTATCCAGGCTAGCTGGTAAATTCTATTAAAAAGTTGAAGGTAAGAATAGTTTTAAGTTCTGGAATCAAGGAACAGCAGAACATCTTCAAGATCTTAAGAAAGCACTGTGAAAAACTGCAAAAAGGACACTTTTTCCCTATTTTAGAAATGCAGAAACAGACAAGAGAAACTAAGTGACTTGCTGAAGAGCGCTCTGCCGGGACAAAAAACAAAAAAAGGTTATCCAGATACTTGCCTTAGGTAAAGTTGGGTGACCGTAAGACCCTGATATCCAATTGCAAAGCCTTCATAATGTATAGGCGGGGGAGGTAGCTAAGCCCCAGTACAACTGCAAAGCCCCAAGGAAGCAATGCCAGGGCAAAGATGGCCCAGAAATGGAGAAGCCCTGTGCTGCTGGCCAGAAAAAGTGGTGGAGAAGCAGTGAAAAGGAGCCACGGACAAGCCTAAGTGTTTTGGGTTTGCGTGTATTGTTTCATTACACCTGAGATGCATTTGAGTGTAATGCAATTTAGGCCAATTAATTTTGTGTGACTCCTGGGGAGTGGTTCCCCAAACGGAAGGCAACAGCTTCCAGCATTGGCCTACGCAGTTTGTTGGAGTTTTATTTTCTCCCTTCCAAATAATACTGGTTTTTAACCAACAACTCATGTTCGAGAAAAATTGGGAAAAATTAACTCCCTGAGCCCCGGAATTTTATTTTTTCCCAATTTCAGTGGAGTTTCAACATATTAGTATAAATCTCCTTACATTTAAGCCTCATTCTTGTTGATGTCAATCAATTTGTGTCAAAAGCTTTACATATATTCTCAAAACTTTATCTTATTACCTTTATCTTATTTCCTTAATTTTACAGGAACAACAGCATAAAGAGGTTAAGCAACTTGCCTGAAGTTGCACAGGAATCTGTGGCAGAACAAGGAACTGAAGCTTAGTTTTCCACGTTCCTACCAAATATTCCAGCCTTTGGATCATCATTTCTCTCCTTCCAACACTGTAAAGAAGGAACCTGTCTATTAGTTTTCTGAAAACCTTACACAAGTTGGAGAAGTCTTTGCATCCTAGGCCCAGGAATAGAATAAAGAGTTTAGATAGGAATTCACAGACACCAAGGGAAAACGAAAAGAGTAAAGAAACTTCAGCACTTGCAGTCCAGTTCAAACTTAATGTTGTTCTGTAGTCCTACCTGTAGAGAGGTAATTTTTCCTTTTTCACAGGAACCAACAATTAAAAATACCAAACTTCTGCAAAGAAAGTGACCCTTTTCATTGTAATCCTGTCCAGGACACAAAATGTAAATCCTCCAGGAATGCTGATTTGAACAAGGATCTTGACTACATCTTATAAACAAAATACATCATGAGAGTTCAATTTAAGACGTGATATTTTGGATTCCTATTTGTACAGGCAAAATTCTACCCATTTTTTGTAGTCAAATTATCCTGGCCTTCCTACCCAGTCACAAGGATCCCGGAGACAGTTTAAACTTCCCCATAACATAGGGGCAGTCATATTTGGTCTAATTTTTAAAAATGGTTTCCCAAAGTATTATTATACAAGCATTTGGTTTCTCAGAATTTTTGTGCGGACGGGGGGCTGAATGACAGCAGCCTGCTGGGTGACTAAGAGTGGGGGACAGAATCCACCTCTTGAAAGAAGGCCTCTCCTGGAACATAAATACTCATGCACTGAACCACCAAGGAAACAAGACCAAGGTTATCGGTGAATGAGGATCCAGAGGAGGAGAGTAAGCATGGTTTTATGTCATTAAAAACCAAACATTTGTATACAAGTACAGCAGCAGCATGCATGTCTGTGTATAGCCACCTTGCTACGATGACTCCCCTCCCCCTGAGCAGCCCATCTTTTCCAGGAGAACAGACTATCTTGTTTCTGAGACCTAATCTGCTCAGGTTTTTGTTAATTTTCATTGATCAAAATTGCCTAGCAATGGAAATGTGCAACGTGGTCAGAAGACTTCTACTGGGAAATGCCCTCCCATTTAGCCCACTAAATTTATTTCATGCTGGCTGGTGAAACCTGTTCAGACAGTTTTTATGTTCAGTGTCTCTTCTGACCCGGAGCAGGTCTGAACTAGCAAAAGGAAAAGGCTCATGCAGTTAATAATGAAATACCTGAGCCACCCATTCCCCTGTCCTGACACAAATTTACATTTTTAGCATCCATTCCTAATTTATAGTTATTTAAATAACCTTTGCCATATGAAGAGCTCTCTCGGAGCCATCCATACCATACAAGGCACCCCACACTGAAAGTCGACTCTTCGACCTTTTATTCTCAGGCCAGGGAAGGAGGCATGTCATGCGCTAACACGCTCTGCCCCTGGGCACTACTCTGGGTAAGTTACTTGGACAGCACCTCTTGCCAGCTGATTCACAGAGCGGAATCTGCATAAGCTCTTGAAAAGAAACGCTCATTAATATTCCTAGCCAGAGGCAAGTGTGCTACAACTCAGTGAGAGGAAGGGTCAGGGGAAGGGAGAGGAGGGAAAAAAAAAAGAAAAAAAAAAGGAAGGAAAAAGAATTGAAGGCCTTATAGAACAAGTCAATACCCCAAGACAAGTGGTCCCTTTGTTAATAGAAGAAGAACAGACCATTCTCCTCTTGGCAGATTTATTCAGATAGACTGAAAACAAGGAGATGTTTTCTAGTCTATTTTTGCCAACAACTCAAGAGTATCAGACTAAGACAGCCCCCTCCCCGAAGACACTTGAACAATTTAATGAAGCAAAACAAAAGGATCAGGGAATTCCATGGAGCATCGGCCCTCCTTCAGCCAATGTGTAATTGAAAAAACTCCTCATTTAGCTCTAAACATCCTAGGGATATGTTCACTTTCTCAAGTATGCTCTCATCCTCTATCTGTCACCTCCTCCTCTTCTCCCCATGCTCCTTTCCTCATAATATCATCCCCTTGCGCTGCAGAAATTTCCATCTCTGATCTTTGTACAGTAAAATGCAGGAATTTTGCTAGTACTGGGAACTGTAAGAAGATTACAGCAATACATATGTTTTTATCTAAAACCAGGAATTGTCTGCCATTTCCCTCCCCCACTTCCAGAAAAAGGAAAAAAAAAGTAGAAAAGAGGTGGTTATGTTATAGTTATTCATTTTCTTTTGATCTAAGTGATATATCACTTTTCCTATTAGGACTTAATTTGCTTTACCATGAAGAGATCAGCAAGTGAGTTCTGTTTTAATTAGACAGGTACTAAACAGTTTGATAGTAATTTGAATACTGACAAGCTGGAGTGTTCACTGGTCCATGAACAGAAATGATATTACAGTGTTCAACCTACTTGAAGAGAAAAAGTCCCTTAAATATTTTACACACAAGGGAAAAATAGAAAAAAAAAAGGTATACTGAACAGTGAGATGAAATATGGGCAATATGATACCAAGGCTGACCTGTAACCCCCCTATAAAACTTACAAACGTACCTGTTTGTTGCTTCTGCTCCCTAACAAGAGACCTGATTTAGCAATGTTTACTGCATGTAGGGCATAAAGTTAGAAAACAGAGCCAAGAACACTCTCTAACATAACCAAGATTTTGGAGCAATCAATGTAGACTTCAACTCCCAAGAAGAACGAATCTTAATTGTGCCATAAAACACAGCTGAATTAATGGAAAACGAGGAGCACTTGAGTGCTGAACTCATCCAGGAAAGCTTGCTGCTCCTTGCCACGGTGCAGTCTCTGTGGACTCCTTCAGAGTCTTCATAGTTCCCGTCTTTTCCTGTTCTACATTTTTTTTTTTTTTTTTTTTACTGCGGCTTTCTGCCAGTATCCCATTAACAACAGCAGGTCCTCCCCAACACTTATGTCTCACCCACCTTGCTAGTAATCAATTCCTTAAGAAGAAGATTACCTAAGAGTGTTTTCTGGATGAAATTAGACCCATCTCTTCACTCATTTCTCTTTTACTCTTGTTATAGAAGCTTCTCCTTTCCCTCCATACCACTGTCTAGCAGTGGTGGCAGTAGCCCAGCAAGCAAAGGCTCTGTTTTATCTAAGGTTCCTCTGCTACTCTGCTAGTTCAAAAGCTAGGACCAAAAGCAGTGCATTGATATTCTCTCATTCAGCCAAATAGAAACATGCATGTATTTACAGACTCACCCCTCTTCTAGGGAAAAATTGGCACTCCAGCTTCTGAACGCATCCACACAAGCCATCATAAATAGTATTAAATCAGATGTCCTAATCATGCACTGCACCCACCAGTAAGGCACTAAATTGACGCAGGAGAGACTCTGGATCATTAAACATATTCCCTATAGTAAAAAAAAAAAAAAAAAAAAAAAAAAAAAAAAAAGCACCAATAGCAATACCAGTGCAAAATAAAAAGTGCTAGGCCTAATGAAAGATCCCTCTAAAGATACCCAGTAGCCCAGATCTTCCATTAGTGGACAGAAATAGAGACAAGCAAAGGTTCTGATAGTCTAATGGTGTGGTGTGATGTCCAGATTCACAAATTCTCCTTTAGCATTTTAAATGAATGAAAAAACAGCTAGCTTTAAGTGTGAGACTGGGAATTTCAAAGGAATCAGTGTCTTTAACTTCTTTGCATTATGAATGTCTAACATCTGCAATTTCTTTGAAAATCCCATCATTATATTTAAAACTGAGATTTATCTGAAGGATCATGTCATACTCACAGAGACTTAGGGCTGCTTGGTGACTGGAAGAGGACAGTAGAGGAGTCACCGTTATGGGTTTCCACCGAGGCCTCTTGACTCATGGATCTTGAATCAGCATGGATAATATAACCTTGTTTCCTCAGTTCACATGCAGATAAAATAGATGAATGCTCCTTCTAATACCTAAGAATTATATTGTAAAGATTATTTAGTTACAATGTATAAGGTTACATGTTTCTCATATTATCACCTGGAGTTAAGCTAATCACTCTGAGGGAGACCTGCATCATTTAATACTGGTTGTCTAAACTGCTAAGCCTGTGTGATAACGATTTCTCACTAGTTAAGGCCACAGCCTCTCCAAATTTCACCTTCCCACACTTTAGATTTATCCACTGCAAAACATTACAAACAAATTATCGTTTACTCTTTCCTCTTCCACAGCCTTAGTAAACTCTTCATTTCCTCCAGCTTCCTGTCTATTTTCTTATGCAAATGCATTTTCCTTTGGAAATATTTTTTCTTTGCTCTTTAGCACTGATGGTCAGCTCAGTAAAACTTCTTCAGCAGACTCTAGCTTTCTGCCCTAAGCACAAATATATTCTATTAAATGAAATCATAAAAAAGTAAGGTCACAGAGAAAAGCAGACAAACAAAATTATTCCGATTCAATTTACAATGGTTTGCTCAGTCTGGTAACTTCATCCAAATGCAAGTTACAGGGCTACGTGCTGTTGCTTCGGCTGTCATGTCTAGAGTTGCTGGAGCTCTGTACAGCAAACACATCCTCTGAAAAGCAACATGGTTTCATGCTGGTTGCTGTAATAACAGTCTGACAAGCTGGCATGTTTGTAAGCGAGACAGATATTTATTCTCTGGCTTCAGAAATCTGATATTGGTCAAATTTTACAAAACTCACGGCAGTTCAGTTCATCAAATGAAGAGACAACAGTGACAGTATGCTGGAAAGGAATTTACAAATGTGTTTAATGGCATATTTAAATGCCTGAGAAGGTAGACAAGGACCTACTGTTTCACTGAGTTACATGCTGACCATTTTAACTTACATGTCTCGAATAGCACTTTTTCAACACTCAATTCCCCTCTTCCTGACTTTCCTATATGTATATTCTATATAATGTCCCCTTTTTTCCATGTTCCTTTCTTTCTCTATTTTTTTCATTTTCTGAAATTCTTGTTATATCTCAAAACAGGTAAAATCTCATCTTCTCACTTTCTTCCTTTCTCAAGAAAAATCTGATTTTTCCCTTTCTGTTGCTGTCTTTACGTCCATTCTTGCTTACTGCTATCTGTCCTTCTCTTGTTTTCTCCTATTTAGGTTATAGTAAAAGTACTGTGATGGAGACCCACAGTTTAAAAATCCCAGTCCTTCTGGACCTAGCATTTTCTTATTCTTCGTCCCTTGCACTCTGTTTAGTTTACCAGTTCTGCTGGTTTTAATGTCTTGCCTTCTCTTCAGACTCATCTTTCCCTATGAAATATCCCTGGAGCTCTGGAAAGCTCTTCCCATGTCTCCTGTTGCGTCCCCTGCAAGGACCACTTCTGTTACAGGGGCTAGAAGGAAAGTGTCAAATTGTAAAGCACAGCTTTACAGACAGTAGTGACTACTCATACTTTTTGTACTGCATCACAGATTTTGGTGATTTAGGGCCCTCAGCTAAGCTCCTCTGCTATCTAACATCCTCTCTTATTTTATTCTCCTGTGAAAGTCAGGCTGGAATTGGATGGCAAATAAAAATGTCCAGACAACTAAACACATGCTTTTAAAGGAATTGCAAGAACCTAATTCCCACTGCTTGCTATACATTCAAAGATGAGAACCCAGTGACTTTGAATTCTCCATTCTGCTTTCAAAAATGTCTTGAAATTCAATGGACTGTAGGCTCCAAAGTGCATGAATCACTTTTGAAAAAGAGGATTTAGGAGCTTGTTTTTAATCTTACCCTCTTCTGAATAGGGACTTTCTTTTTTTCTGTCACTGTTCATTACCAAAGCACAGGTCAGATCTGTGACCACTATTGCAGGACAGATCACTACTACTTAATATTTTTTTTTCCATTCTGCAATATTCAAATACGTAAAGCTAAAACACATAGAAACACCCAAATTGTTCTGTTAGCTACAGACCTGCTCTAGTAAGGAGTTTTTTTGGCAATAAAAGACTATTTTCAGTCCCCTGTACAGGTGTATCTTACATGCCACTTCTACCTTGATTTACAAGCTCTGTATAGTAACACCTATTGCTTTCTTCGAGGTAAACTAGGAGATCTAAATGATTCAATCCAAAGGCGATTCTTTCCCAAAACTAAAATGCTAAAACTAAAACAAAACTAAGTGTGACTGAAATCTCATCACTGTTCAGCTTCTACCTAAATTTGTACTCACCAGTCTTTGCCAGCGAGCACATCTGTTTCATGTTGGGATCTCAGTCTAGTAGCCATCCTCAGAGCATACTGACCAAATCAAGCTGCTTAGGACAACTTGGATAAACAGATTCAGGATTTCTTGGGCCATAGAAAAGTTGACTGCTTGCACATATGCATATAGTCCCATGGCTATTAAATTTTAAATATGGAGTTATTTAATGGCTCCACAGCTCTCCTGCTGGGCTATAGGAGATTCACCTTTATGTCTTCATTATTTGCAATTAAAAGAGATGCTGAGATTCAGATCATCTCCAGCATGCTCAGTGACTCTCCTATCGCTGTACAGTTTGTGTGTTGAGGGAACATGGAAGAGGAAGGAGAGTGTCCCTTGAGCATTCAAAGAGGGTGGGACACAAGAGCATGAGAACACCCTGCCGGGACAGACCAGTGGTCCACGCAGCCCAGTACTCTCTGACAGCAACAAGAGATGTTGTGGTACAGGAGGAGCATGCAACCCAGGCCACTTCTGCCATTCATCCTTCCTGTACTCCCTCAGCACCCAAAACTAGTATATTGTCAGCGTTAGAGGGAGTTTTCCTGTCTATTTCTTCTGTCTCTGTTCAAGGACTTGCCCCCTTCCCATATCTTTTCCTGTTGGCTCCCTCAGGTGTTCCCCGGTCACCCAGCTTTTTGGTGTAAGATATGATTAGAAGTGAGCTCTCTGTGAAATGATGAAGACTTACAGACTATGAAAGAGCAAAGGAAGAATTGGTACAACACAGCTATTATACAACTGAAACATGAAGATTAAAAAGAAATGAAAACATTATTTGTAGCAAAAGATTAAGAAAAAGCAAAACAAGCATTGCTCTCTCCCACATATAACAGTAATATATGGAAGTCAGTCCGGTACATTCTACTTAACAAAAAGTGGACTATGAACCTGTACGTGTCTAAAGAATGGATGCACTCGGAGAGAAATGGTTATTACTTACATTTCAACTAATGTTAACAGAAAGGGAATTCAGTAGTGGTAGCATGAAATGAGAACTGTGTCCTTCTAAAAAAGCTGTAATATTGCTCAGGCTTCTGGGTTACAGAAATCACTGACTTAGGGTGAAATCTCGGCCACCTTTGGAGAACTCCAGCTGAGTTAGAGCCAGAGTGACACCTGTTAAACTATCCTCTCCTTCTCTGCCATTTCCCTGGCACCTTTGATCATCATCATTGTCCTCATAGCATGTTCTTCTTTCCCTATATCTTTGGTTCCTTTTTATTTAACCTGAATTTTCTGAACACACCATGCTCAATTTCAAAGAGCTGAAAGGGACTTTGTGGGAGTCACCTGCCTCCTTTTCCTGTTCCAAGACAGGATCTACTCCTTTTGTATCGTTCCTGGCAGATGTTTGCCAAACCAAAGAGACCGAACAATGGTGTTTCCATGAACTCCCCAGACAATGCTGCAGCCCTCCACAACAAAGTGTTTCCTAACATTTAACCACAGTTTTTCTTGCTGCAGGTTAAACCCATGATTTTTGTCTTAGCCATTTTGAACGCGGTGATGGCACTACTCTCTCTCTCTTTGCAACAGCTTTGATTGTACGCAATTGCATACGGTCATTCTCCCCTCAGTTCTCTCTTCTCTGCCCTCAAAGAGACTTATTTTACTCTTCCTTCACAGGTCACATTTCCTGGACCTCTGATCACTACAACTATTCTCTTGTAGAATTTCTCCAGTCAGTCCACAACTTTCTTGGACTGCACTACTCAAAATCAGATGCAGCTTTAAAGCTGAAGTCTTACTGATGCTAAATCAAGTAGGAGCATTTCATGGGTCACGTAGGCCATACTCCTGTTTATACATCCCAGTATGATGTTTGCCATTTTCACAAGAGCTTGACACTGTTGACTCATATTTGTCTTTTGCTCTACTGTACATCTCTGATTCTCTTCAACAGAACTGCTGTCTAAGGCTTTGCTCTCCACCCTGTACTTCTGCAGCTGGTTCTACAAGCCTGAGTGAGACACTTGCATTTCTTCCTATCAAACTGGGTATTTTTTAAAAAAAACATTTCTCAGTTTTGTTTTGTTTTTTAATTCTAATTCAGTTCTCCAATGTCCTTTCAGTCTCTCCCAGCATCATGCTGTCTTTTAATAAGCATACTCTCTGTTTCGTCACCCAGATTGTAATTGAAATATTGAAAAGTACTGAACCCAGGACAGACTTCTGCAGAAAATCCTCCATCCATCCTTTATTTTGACAGCCCCCCCCAATAAGTCTCTATGTTCAGTTTTCTAATTGATTTTATGCCCATTCTACAGTAATTTCAGCAATATTAGGTTTCCCCTGCTTACTTATCAAAATGTCACAAGAGATGATGTCAAAAGCCTAACCAAAGTGAAAATATGACATCTGCTGCTTTTCTTCTATCCACAAGACCTGATACCCTCTCACAAAAGGAAATTAGATTGGTTTGACGTGATTTGCTCTTGACAAATCCATTTGGTCATTCTTCATCTTGTTAACTTCTCTGTGCTTACAAAGCTTTTGACTGACTACTTATTCCAGAATTTTTTGGGGGAACTGAAGCTAAGATGACATGACTAAAATTCCCTATCTCCTTTCCCTCCTCCCATGCAAATGCTGACACAACATATGCCTTTCTCTGTGCTTTGGTGCCTCATCTGCAGTTCTCAAAGACAAACCATTGACAGCTCTGGGAGGACTTCAATCACTACATTAAGCAACCCAGGAAGAAGCTCATCAAGCACAGTTGATTTTTAAACATCTAGGTATTTTCTCTCCACTTTTAGAAATTACTGAAACAAAGTGATAGTGTTCTTTACTCTGAGTTATTGATCATCAAAACACAGTTTTACATGGAAATATTTATAAGACTGACCTAGCCTATGAGCCTGAATCCAGCCGCAAGGCTGAACCCAAGGCATGGCAAGAGCTCACAAGTTCCATTGTAATTAAGCCTGTTTAATTGACCCTGTTATGGCTCGCTTTCTCAGTTCTCTTGTGACTTGAGAGATGATATTTTCCTATTTAATGTCTCTGAAAAACATGTGAGTGGTATTTATGGTGGTAGGTCAGCTCTCTCTTGACTGTGTGAAGCAGCACAGACAACAACCTACTGTACTTGCACTGAGTTAATATTTCATTGCCTCCAAGAAAAAGATTTTTAAAACACAAATAAAGAAACAACAACTCCTTTTGTTTGCTGTCCTTCTTTTTGAGTATCAAATATATCACAAGACACTTGAAGTTAATAAAAACAGGAACAATAAAAGTGGACTAATGCCAGCAAACCAGTCATATGCTTCCTGCTACACAGACAGATCATGTGTTGTCTCCTGCAGCTAGATAGGATGTAGTTTTGTAGGTACTTCAGATCTTTCCAGGATACTCTGGCTGTGGTTTGTACAACGCTTTTTCCCTGGGAGTTGTGACCACTACCAGGACACATATGCTGGCCGTTGTTGCTAGTTTTGCTCACATGGGAAAATCCCAGAGGCACTTTTTTACAGTTATTTTACTTTCCAGTTCTACTTTCATTTGGATGAAGGTCAATCAATGGATTAACTTCTGTTCCCTGAAACCCACTTACTGCAGCCAGGCAAGAAAAGGATAATCTCTTCTTGGAGTAGTTTCTTCTTCTTACCCACTACCATCAGTTAACTAAACTTTTTGGAAACTCACATCAGAGTTTGTCTCGCTAAAATGGAAAGGTAGCATTGAAGACTGTGATGTAGTCCAGCAGATCTGACTTACCATCTATAAGTGAGATGGGTACACGTCTTATCTGAGACAGTCTCATGCCTTTCCAAAGACAAGTCCATGATCCTGCAAGCACTTATCATTGCATGAAATGGTCACAACCCCAAATCCCTGCAGTGAAATCACTGAGATTATTCAAGTCAGTAATAACCCTCCAAACCAAAAGTGCCTGCCAGCCTTGGTAAACCTTGAAAGAAGAAATGTTTATGTGCCTGTAGACCGCAAATGTGATCCTCCACTACTGAATGGCCTAAACTGCTTCTCTGCCCATACAAAATGCTATTAAAAACAGCTGTATGCAGTTGTGCTTTGAATTAATGTCATAGATGTATCCCCCTTAGATTCCTAACCAGATCTTACTGAATCTTCCTGATTAGCAAGCTGAAGACGCCTCCAATAAATGTGTCTGCTTTTCTCCCTCTTTTCCAGAGAAAATTGAAAGCAGTTGTTGCTTGGTAAAATATCCTCACGGATGTTGGGAGGAGAAAATAATTTTGGAATAACAGCACCAGGGAAGCTGGAAGTCAAACTCCTTATTACTCTAATCCCCAAAGCTTTCTCAGAAATACGATTCTTGATTTTCATTCGTCCTCTGTCTTTGATTTCAAATATTTGGATGAAGCACTCCTTTTGCAGGCAGAAGTGACACCCCCTTTGCATTCTGCCTTCCCCTGGATCAGCATAATTTTTTTCCTTGGGAAAACAAAGCATTCTGGAGTTGCAGCTCTTGATGGGCAGCAATGCTGCATCTTTCTATCGCTGCATGCACACACAGCAAAAGCAGCAGCAGCTGCCACTGGTGCACAGACCTCCTCCCCTCGGACTGACAACCTGTCTTAACGTTGAAAAACAGTTCAAGGTAGCACTTGAGACCAAACGTGCCATTTTCCTTGTCAAAATGAAAGCTGTAAATTTTAAGCCTAATGCTTAATGTATCCAGATATTGAACAGAGGGACTTTTATCCTCAGCTTAATGGTCTGTCTAAAATCATCAAAAAAGATTACTTAAAAATTCAAGGTCCTCCGAGGTCCCATAAAAACTGCGTGGAGCATTTTTTCAGTTTTTGGTTGTTTCTTTTCTCACATTTCCCCCTCCCCCTCCTTTTTTCCACACGCAATAGGAAAATGTGTGGAGAAAGATTTTAGTCTCCTTTTTTCTCCCCCCTGAACTTGAGACGCACGGACAAATCTGGCTATATTCAAAGGACCGGAGTGTCAGTCGGAGTAAATCATCCCAGCTCCACTAGCCTAAAGAAGCCGGGATGATTTACACCGGGGGCAGATCTTGCCCGAGCCATTCCCTTTAAAAGCTACACAGCGAAGTGAGGTCTTCCAAGCAGCCCTCAGAGACGGCGGTTCCAGAAAACGCGTCTCACTCAACCTGCCTGCTTTTGTGGGGTTTGTTTATTTGGCTAACGTTGCTTCGATGTCCACGGATTTCAACGTGCCGTTTATTTAGCTTTCAGATGTTAAACTGGGAGAATCGGCTGCGTTTTCTAGCAGGGACTTTAGCAAGGGCTTGCACAAACCTACCCTCTGTTGCAGTGCTGAGCGCAAAGGAATTGCTGGCAGCAAAGTTGGTGTTAATGCAAACTCTCCCCCTTTTATCCCCCCCAAAAAAAGGAAGTATCCCCTCTTTCCCGGAGCTGCGACACCTCCAGCGCCCGGGGTACCCACCCCACGCCAAGACAAGGGTTCGTGCCGGGAAACGGTGCCGCCTTCAGAAAACTTCAGCTTTAAGCACATAATTACCATCCCTCCCGTACACTAAAAATCTGCGTAATGTATCCTGACAAATCTCACTCCTTTGCTGTTTTAGTTTGGCAGAACTTAAATCCAAAGCGCGTTTTGAATCTATGCAACCAAAAGCTTTTGAAGTGCGTCGGCATCTGTCCATACCTACGAGGTGCACGGTGTAGCCTGTACTCAAACATTTGTCTGTTTGTCCACAGCTTGCAATAAAAAGCATTATTAAAATAACAAGTGTACACAGATTACAGGTTGCATTTTGAAATGTTGGAAAACACAGTGTTTACATGTCAGACCACAATGCTTCCAGAGAAGCTGTCGGTGGGAGTCAGCTGTACATAAACTTTCTAGTTGTTTCTTTCTTTGTGTTCTGACCTTTTCGCTTTTCGTTACATTTCTTTTTTTTTTTTTTTTTTTTTTTTTTTTTTTTACAAAAAAGGACACTTTATTCATATTTGGGCGGCTTCTCGGACAAAACACATTTGAATATAAGCCTGATGTCATGCATCTGTAGCTAGCATTTCTGTGAATAGGCAGAAACCAGGAATTTCCTTGTTCAGTTCTGGCTTTGCAAGAAGCAAAAAATATCAGGCAAGAACTTCGCTTCGTCTGGTTTTCCACATATAAACTGAAAGCTTACCACTATTTTAGAAAACAGATATGTAAATCTCAAAGTTCAAGGTTTTACTTCTTGTAAGCAAGCATACCAGTATGTGTGCATGAAGCCTGAGCGAACTGATAAAACCTGCTTAGCTCCTTGTGTTCAGCTGCTGTAAACTGAATTTTTTTCCAAACTCTGAGCTATATCGATTTATATAATCTGGGGATCTGTCTTGACTCTGCAAAATGGTGCTGCAAACTTTACAAGGCTCACTTGCAAGATTTTTAGCACCTCCACTTACTATTTTTGGCTAGCAGTATCACATAAGCAACCTGATTTTTGTTTTAGAAACGGTCTTTCAATCTTTCCATGTCCAAACTGCTCATACACATTACTAGCTGTACTAGTTGTTTAAATCCTTAAAAAGAATTTGGTCTCACTTCAGATCTAGGCAAAGCTTTGGACTTCTTTTTTCTTTTTCTTTCCTTTTTTTTTTTTTCCTTTCTTTCTTTTTTTTTTTTTTTTTTTTAAGAATTTTATGTAGTTGTCGTGTTTAATGAGGGACATTACATAGGAAAAAGTATTCCTTCCACAGCTGTGGCTCCGCAGAATAGTATCCAAGATACGCAAATTAAAGTTTAAAATTGACTGAAAATATTACATGCGTTTTGTAAGCTTTTCATGAAAGTACAAGAGTTTGGAGTTAATGTTTGAAAAGGAAAATAAACTCGTCTTTACAGTAACTCTGTTTCTAGAGGGCGTGAAATACACGTTTATAGTGCCAGATCTCATACTAACGTTACACTCGCACGAGAAATAAAACAATTGCCAGGAGGAGGCAGATGTGCCTCGCAGAAACCCTGCCGCAGCTCTTGCCGTGCAGCGCTCAAGACGAAGCGTCAGGCAGAGAACCATGAGGAATCACTACTATTACCTGTGCCTGCTCCTCTCGGTTCAGTTGAGCATGTTAAAAAAAAAAAAAAAAAAAAGAAAGAAAAAAGCCCTATAATAAATGCATTCAATAATTGTTTGAATTGCTGCAGTGCATTCTGTCATAAATGGTTTATGGATAACCATCAATTCGTTCTGCTCATCACTCTAACAAGTTCAATGTACTATTCAGAGCAAAGGATGACTATTTATTTAACAGCTTTTGGCAGGAAAATTTGTTGCGTGCCACAACTTTACAAAGAACATTAAAATCAATGACAATTTATAAACCAAAGACTTGGAATTATGCTCTGGATTCCCATAATTCATCAGAATAAAGCTGTCAGATACCTTTTATTATAAATTAATAGCATGTTGTCTAGAAGCTTGGTAGTGGCAGCCGTTTTGCCAGGTTAGTAGTGACATCTAGTGGGTATTTTTACCCATAGCTACTGGTTTACTTTTATTTCCTAGAAATACTCGCTGCTGCATTAGTTTTTGCTAATATGGAAAATGTGCCACGAGAATTGTGTAAAATCGTGCAGTCATCAGCATCACTTAATATTACTTAAGAATTTTAATTTCAAAGCAACAGTAATGATCTTGACTAGTATATTATTAATAGAATCTCAGTTTTTGATTATTGATAAAAGAGTTCATTTTTACATACTTCTTTTGCCAGCCACATTAGATATTTATTCACTATTAAATGTAACACAAGACTAATTTACTCATTTCAGAATGGACACTTTCAGAGTCTTTGCAATCCACAATTATATAAGTGGGAATATACGCATTTCTCTAGCACTAAATTGTTTTTGAAAATCCAGTTTCAAACGATCTAAGATCCAGCCTTTTCAGACTCTCTCATTTTTAAGAATTCTTTAGCCTTTTGTAAACCAAAAAAAAAAAAGTGCCCCACATCTCTGGAATTTTCCTTTCAGTATCCATTTAAATTAGGTAGAAAAAAAGAGCATTACTGGGTGCTGTAAGATGGTCGACTTCTAATTTTTCTTCCACATTCTGCAGAGCACTTACACTGGCTTTAATGTTAATAAAGTGAAGGAGCAGTCTTTAATACATTCCTGTTTTTCACACTTACTTTTTTTCCCTGTTTCTTCTGGCTGCAGAATAATACATAGAAGTTGTAAAGAAACTGTATCCATTTCCAGCAGCTTTGTTGGCTTACAGAGGTCCTGATGATAAAAAGAATACATGAAAAGATAATGTGTGAAAATTTTCTTTCTACTGTATAATGTCAGGGGATATAGAGCTGATAATCTTCCAACCATAAGAGCGAATGGTAGCAGATGCATATACAGTAGTAATCTTCACATACTCACACACTTACTTTTCTATGTATTCTGATCTTATATTCTCAAGAAAAGTCCATGTTTATTTCTTCACTGAGGGGGAAAAAAATAAATCAGCAAAGTGACTCTCAGGCTACCACCGTCACCGATATCTGGCCGCCAGGGTCCACATCTTCAGGGGCGCTGAGGTGACATCTAAAGGGGGTGACATGGCCAGGCACCTGCAGGGACTGGAGCACTGCACCATGCACGAGCCACCACCAGCTGCCTCCCATCAGAGCTGGCAACATGGTAACGTGGCCACCGTCCCTTCCCTCTCCAAAGGTGCCATTGCTCATGGTCATCTCCCAGCCTGCTTCGCAGAAATACCTGAAGTTTCACTCCAAGCCTGTGGTTTATCGACACATCGAATTAGAGCCCCCGTTTCCTTTCCGTCAGTCCAGAGCTAGAGAGTCTAATTCAAAAAACATGCCAGATGGGTAGTAAACATCCTGCCCAACAATCTAAACGTAGACATCTAGTTCAAATAACCTCTCTAGGGCTCCTCTGTCATCGATGGGGAGGGATATGCATCTCCAAAAGCTGATTCATCACACCTTTCTGGATAAAACACTGTCTGGAGGTACATATCCCTTCCCATTAACTATAGAGGGAATCCAGACGACTAGCTTTGACTGCACACTAGAAAGTCAAAATTAAGTAAAGTAAATCTGACGTGTAGATAGGGAGTTGCATGAAAAATAAAGGCAGTGAAATAAGTGGCTTTTCAAGTGGCCAGAAGTCAGGCAGCTGTCTGATAGTTGCTCTGCTGCCAGCCTCCCAAGTTTTCCTTTTACTCCAATCTAGCATTTCTACAAGAGGCTGCAATGACCTTAGAAAAATATCAACATTTAAAAACCAAGAATATAAAAACCAAGAATACACCAGCAAAAACTGAAGCATAGCATATATTCCAGTAGAAGCCTCTTTGGAGGAATCAACAAAAAATACGAGTTAAGTTTTTGTCTTATAACTCTTCAAACTGTTCCCCATTCTTGCACTTTTATAAATGCATTTTATGATATAGGTGGTTTCATCCTAAAATCCCAGCTCTTGTATCACGTGACACTACAAGAGACTCAGTAGGCAGGGAGGCAGGACAAGAAAAAAGAAAAAAAATAAAGCAATCCTTCATCGCACCCCTCTGTCATAAGTCTTAATGGAAAGATGCTAATCTAGTATGAATACCTCAAGTTCAAAATAAAGAAAATGCTATCCTCATTTTAAAGAATCTCATACCATCTAAGGCAACCTTCTTATACCAGCAAGTTCAAGCTACAATTTTTCTCATGCAACATTTTGAAAGCAATTTTATGAGGTCCCAGAGGCCACTCACCAGCCAGAGGTATGAATCACAATTTCTGACAGAGATTATAATTTCCAATTTATCACTTGTTGTAACGTCGATCTCAAATGGAGTCTGTTCTAAGCTCCAAAATCTGTTTGCAGCTTCTGAAATGCTGCTGAAACTTATCCCCAGGACAGCAACCCAGTCCCTTTGCAATGCTTTCACCGTCTATTTGTGAAAGGACACATGATTCTATGACATTAGGCCAAGGCATTAGCCAAAACCCGTCCCAAGAACTTCTGGGAGACATCTCTATTCACTTTACTGGTTCTTGCTAATCCATCATGCCCCTCATTGAGCACTACCTTTGAATAGCTGTATTTAATCTAGTGCCCAAGCATTAGGCTGTCCCTGCCCCTCAAAGGAGCCCTATCACAAGCCAAGCCGGGCTGATAAGGGGCTATTTGTATTTAAGCAGCTTGCAGGCTGCTCTCTGGACAGCAGCCTTTGAGCAAAAGCACAGGCCAGATGTGGGTCCTCAGCTGCTTTTACCTGCTAGGAGTACGGTTCCTAGCCCTAATAACATACAATTAAAATCATAAACAGAAATGCTCAAAAGGATTAAAACAGGGCAGAACAGCTATAATCTGTCATAAAGAGCAAAGTGACTTGGAGGATACGTCAGCGTGTATCCATTCCCAAAAAGGGTTGTCACAGCATGTCGCAGCAATAGATTTAGTAGATTTGGTGAAAGGCACTGCTGCCCCCTAACACCTTGTTTTAGCCACCATGATTTATTACTCCACCATGCCACCCATCACATCGGGGGTGGCTTCAACAGTAAGCAAGAGCTAGAGCCCTTTTGCAGCAGCCCTTCTTACAAAGCAAAGCTCTGCAGAAGGATTCAGAGGGCCAAATTTGGGAGCGATCAGTAAAGTGGAATGAGCTAGACTTCTTTTGAAGTATTTATATCCTCCTACTGATATGCAAATCACTGCAAGGGACTCTGCAGTGGCATAATTGGCACGCTAGGGAGTTGGAGGAAAGAATAGAGGTGTAAAGGCAACCCACGCCCTCTGTGTTAGTTGCCCTCCCCTCCCACACGCTCCTCTTCTCTGGTCCATTACCATAAAACTAACTAATGCACAGGCTGTTTTAACTTTCAGAATCCATATACCAGCTCCAACCAGCCACTCAGGCTCAGTAGCTCATCTGTATAATAAAGTTATAAAATAACACAAAAGGGCTAACCTCCAATAAGGTAGAAAACAGCTGTGGAAATCTGTACCATGTCCCCCACTGTGGCTCATGCTACCTTTTCCCTCTTTCATTTTCAACCTGAAATGATTTGCACTGCTCCTAAATCCTAATTTCAGCCTGGGATTCATACTAATCCTGAAAAACTTTTAACAGCTTATTTTCTCTGAACTTCTGACTGGCTTGGATAGCCCCACAACCTACCCCAGTACAACCATAGCTAAAGGTCTCTCAGCAAAACTAGTCAGTGTGTCACCTGTACAAGAGAGGTCTCTGCGTATTCTGTTCAGTCTGGCAAGTTCCCAGGCAGTAGAGTAAATAAAAGAAGATATTTAATTATTCTGTGGAACTCATTGCCACCAGTGATACTGAGGCCAAAATGTTGAAGAGTTTTATAAAGGTAAGCTCTTGTGTTTTATGCCATCCATCACTTAGAGACAGTTTCTCTTATGGTCAAGATACTCAACAGCTGTTCTTAAGGGAGTTTCTGCAATCATCTGCTGAAATATCTGGCTCTTGTCCCTGCTGTGGCTGGATGTTGCATTGGTTTACTGCTGGTCTTATCCAAGCAAAAGAATTCCTCCCCTCCTAAATACACATCTATAAGTATAATAAAACATATTGTAAATAATTGTTCTGTTCTGGTAATCAACACAGAAGTTTTGCAAACCTTCATTTCTTATAAGACTGCAATTTTCAGTTCTTTTTGTTCAAGTAGGGCTGGAATAACTCTATTGTGGAAAATAGCTTTACAGGGATAGAGAAAAAGCCAATGAATTCTTTAAGGACACATACACATATATAGACACACGCACATGCATGTGTGCACACACGCCCTATAGTCCTAACTCTCTTCTCAGCTATTAAGTGCCTGTTTTCAAAATGACCTTTATGTGAGCGAGTACCTCATTTTTTGAATGCTGGACTTGAAAGTGGCTGTTAGAAATGGTGAGTGCATTGCCACCAACAGCAGCCAATAAAAGATCTAAGTAGTGACAAACTCTGGAAAGCACATCACTAAATTTACTATTTAAGCTTAGGCAAAACTAAGTTGAAAAAATTATGCAAAACAAGACTCCCCAAAGTATGGTTTACATACATATTTGTTTCCAAGTCCTATCTATTCAGCAGATCGTAAAATCATGCTGGGAAGCTATTTGAATTCCTTAGACAAAAACTGCAAAAAGCTTTCTCCAGATCAGAACTAGAGCTAGGCAGAAAACAGGAAATGTTTTGCATAACATTTTTGCAAGCCAGGGAGCAGAACACTACCCATTAGCAAGGCTGACAAGAATCAAAATTTGCTTGTCTTACAGTGGGGGGAAATAAAACAACGACGTAAAGAACCACTTCTTTATGGTCTAGTCAAAAGAGAAAAAGATAAGCATTGATAACAACTACTTTCAATTAACAATTTTATCTATTTATTTATTTTAAGCCCACTCTAGCCCTATTCCTAGGTAACAGATCCTTATGGTAGTGGATCCTGGGTCCTTAAACAATCAGGAAGCCTGAGCTTCGTTCCCTGTTGTCGTCTGAAGACCAGTCTTTCTGACTCCCAGACACTGTTTTACCTAACGAATACCCTGCAGAAAGGATAGCAACCTCACGAACACACAGCAAGCTTCGTTAAGCCATCTGTGGTGTGCGAGACTCGTGGCAAGCATTTGCTCTCACAACTAGTTGCACCAGAGACAGGGAGAAGTTCTAGCCCCAAGGACCATCTCATCTGCAGCGGACAACAGGTACTCCCAATACGTCCCTGGAAATAACTGCCTTAATTACCAACATCAACATTGTAATTTTTAGTTAGTCTTCCAACCACGTGAAGAAAAAGGCTCAGTTACACAAGCACAGGTAAAAACAGTATTAGAAGTGAAGGGGAGAGTTAAAAAAACACAACACAACTCTATCAGGCGACAAAGAAGCAAAAGTAAATGAAATGTCAACAGTTAGTTTTTCATCTCCGTAATTTAGAGCCCTTAGTGCAGAACTGGCACCAAAAGTTCTGAGGTTAATTCTGAATTATTTGAAAATAACAGAATGACAGAAATAGGGTTGTAATGCCTGCTCCCTGGAGCCTCATTACTGAGAAATATCAGCAAAGCAACTTTAAAACAGCTTTTCTCTTTATATTTGGAACCCTTCAGCCAGAGTCCGAAGGTGGAGCAGCATGAAAAAAATAACTGACTCAGAAAACAAAACCAACAGTTAAAATGTGTATTAACCTCCCCATGGTTAAGTTTGGAGGTTTAAGTGTAGAGAGAAAGGTCTGTTTTGATTTGCCTAAATAGATGTTGAGTAAGTAAAATTCAGGTCTCTCATTCAAATAAATCTATGCTTAAAATACATTACCAGAGCATCAGGGAAAAAAAAAGTATCAACACACTAATAATGAAGTTCAGTAACAATATACAAGTTGTCTTAAAGCTAAGGAAAGTACGCCAGAAGGTAAGCTCCATGATTGGTGCACGCTTTACACATGGAAATTGCTGTATAATTATATACAGAAATGCTTATAGCATCTATGGTGGCTTATAGACTAAAGGGTTATTGCTACAAAAGGAGAAATCATGACAGACTCTAAAACTACAACTGACTTTACTGCATCTTGGACAGAATTGGGAAAGGTGTGGGTATTCACATACTCAGAACCTGTGCTCATCCTCTACATTGTGTTGTCTATCATAAATGTAAATGGCTTAGACAACCCTCACACTTGTGGTACAAAATGTACTTAAGCAGAATTTGAGAAGAGGAAGATGTGGAGGATGGCTTTAACTTGTAAAGTAAAATGGAGGAGGGAGGAAGAAGAAAAAGCAATAGCTAGCACATCCACATTACCATATGGGCTTGAGCAATATTAGTTAGATGACAAGAAGAGAATTCATTTCCACAAACACTAAAAATATAATTGTAACAAAGGAGCTGAACAGTTGCAACCAGAAACAAAAAATGAGTATCAGACACTGAGAATGAGAACCACTGAAGCTAGCAGTAAGATATTATTTACCCAAGGGTAAAACCTTTTTATGAATGAGATCAAGGATGAAAACCACTAAAATCAAAAATGGAGGAACAGCTTTAACCTCCCTAGATGCCAGATCTGCTTTCCACTCTCACTGGGACAAGCACATTGAGCAAAGGGGTTTAGCTGACAGTGACTTTTTAGCCAGCTACATTCAAACATCCAACTCTCTGCTCTTGATCCTACCTGTCAAGTAGACAAAAATGGTCTATCCAAGGTGCAATAAATAATAAACAGTATCTTCTACAAAGAAGTTCAAATTCTCAGACTCTAAGCAGCATTTCTTATGCTTCTCTTGGGTATCAAAATGTCAGTTTCTATTGCCAAAATTGAAGGGAGGTCTTTTATGACTGCTAAACACTTGAAATTATTGCACTTATTTTGCAACATATGAGCTACCTATCTGGACTTGTAAATATGAATATAGATGTCTCAGAGAAAACACTGTCAGTCTAATATATAGAAAGGATGGAATCTGGCTGTAACCGAAGAGAATGGCACAGCTCCTACTGACTTCAGTTAAATCAGGATTAGGACTTTATTATGCTCCCTGTTTCAGAAAAGTAGAAATGAACTTGTTCAATCCTATTGCATCTTTGACTTCTCTGTCTATGTTCCACTTCAAGTGGTAAATGCAAAATATCTTCCCTGACCTTTGAGGGACATCCTCATTCAAACAGGTCTTGCACCACCTGCTGAAGATGCTGCTGCTGCTCTTCTGTCTCCAATCATGTTTTCTTCCTGTCAGTTCTTCTGAGCCAGTACTGCCTAGTATTTCTGAAGACATTACAGGTGGCATATAGGAAGCTAAGGTATTTAGGAGGTATGCAATTTATATGTGGGCTTCTCCGTGCAGCAAAACTACAATAGTTTGGAGGTTAGACTAGGATGCAGAGATATTCCATATAAAACTTCAATGTCCAAGGGATAAAATTTCAAGTTGGAAAATACCACCCTTCCCAAAGTGGGCATTTACCCAAAGATAGATCCATTTCATTTGCTATATGACAAGGAAAAAAAAGTCAGTACATGCAAGGCTCTCCAACATCAAGCAATAATGAAATATAATTCTTGCAAAAAATCCTATATTGCTAGTTTTTCTGTCATTTGCATTTGGGATGCCATTCACTGAAGAGCACAATCAGGGTCCATTGACTTACAACTTCTCGTATAAAATACACACATATAATTCAAGGCTAATTCTCTTAAGTTTCCTCATGATACATACGAGAACCTGACAATAACTCTTCAAGTTATAAAGTGTTTAGATGTTACTAAAAGAGGCAATCATTCTTCAGAAAAGTGTGGAAAAGATGCTTGATTATCTGCATAAATCTGACATCTTTCCTGAGCTGTGAAAGGATAAAAAACTTTCCTTCCTTTTCTGAAGAATTCTTATTTTTCTTAAATAGCATCTTAAAGATTTTTGCATGTCCTTTCCTACCCCCTGCCTTGAGAGAGAGGAAAAAATAGTCCTAGGATTTCTGAGTTTGAATTTGAATTGAATTATAGAGGATCGGCTGTTTTCAAACACTGTCCTCAAATCATGATAGAATAAAAAATAAAGAATACACTTCAGGAAGAAAGGGTATTTGATTTCAGGTCACATCTCAGGAAAGCACTTTAATCACAATTAAGCAAATATTTTTCACTTCTGTGAAAGTGGACATCCACCTAAATGCTTTGCTGGGCCAAGCTGGAGTCCTGGAGCTCTGCAATCATGACATCTTCCACTCTTGCCCCTCCTACTGTAGGAAATGTTGCTGCAATGGTGCATAGCAGATATGCACCAGAATATGTGCACTGACCGAGAAGTCCAGCCAGCCATCAGGCACCACAATGCTTTTGTCTAGATGCTTGTTCCAGGACCTGTTGTGATGACAGGGAAGACACTGGACAGTGGTTGCTAAACCCTCCTCACATCTCCTGCGCTCTCCTTACATTAGCAACCGCAAGCAGGGTTTGCGCACTTTTTGCGTCCATCGGTTCCCCAGCCCATCTCACTTCTGCAGAACTGTTCACAGTTCTCTGGCTTCAGGTCCAGATGTCTTGTGAAACTGCAGGCAAAAGAGGTGGTGATCTGATGACCTGTTACTCTGAGTGCTATGAACACTTGTGTTTAGAGGGCCCTTTTCCTGCTGTGTGTCCCTACTAGTGCCTGCGTGCCCATTCATTCACCATTCAAACCAACTTTAGCCTTTGCCTTGCAATTCTCTACAATATCTTAGTCTTGGATTCCTGGAACAGCAAAGAACCAATACCATCCCTCTCAAGTCTCTCTTCCTTTTTCACCTGGCTAATACCACAACAGAACATTGTGAAGGGAGGCAGAGGCCACAACACACACCTACCTAACCTTTATGTCAGATGACAAAGCTGAGGCAGATCTGACTGCTGGGACCTGGAGGCTGATGGGTGGAAGATGTAGCAGTCTGGCAGAAAAACACCTCCTGCATTACCAGTAGCAGTAACGGCTGGACATAAATAGCCACCATAGCCTAGCTACAGCAGTAGGAGCCCTTTCCTAATGTGGATAAGCCCTATTTACCTCAATTGTATTTCTTCACCTGACAGTTCTACTACTAGAATAAATTACCAGTTTTCTTATCAGATAGGAAGTAGTAGTTTCCCTTCCATAAGGAAACATTGATAAACTTGAATGCCCTGAATTTGCAGAAGAGAAAAATATCCAATGAGAGTGAAGGGGTACACATGGCTGAAAGCAGTATTAGGGATTAGTCTATCGGTATCAAAGGTGTGTATCTTACTGTGATGGACCTCAGTCTTACCATTTCCTTATTTTTAAAGATTTTAGCGTTAGCACTCGCAGCCTGAGAGGGAGAATATCTGAAATGGGCTCTTCTCCCTCTACAAGGAATACAGAGGAAAAGGATGGCGAGGGGGATGCTTACTGCTTTCTTTTCCTTTGTTTTGTAAAAAGGCAGCATGACATTTGTTGGCCCGTTATCAGACTGCCATAGTCCCAGGAGTCTTGAAAGCAACTTGGTGAACGTTAACATAGAGAACAGGTCAGGGGGGCTTCCTGAAGCACACACTCAGAGTGTGCCGGCTGTTCTGTATGCATTTACATTTAGCCTTTTTGCTCGACTTGTGATCTTAAATTCTGGGAGCCGATACATAATAAACTAAAGCAGCTGGAGAAAGCACTTCCTGGATTATGCCCAAGTGGAGCAATTGCATGAAGGATTTCAGCAGCTTCCAAGGAAGAAGTTCAAAGACATCAAGGCGTGTGACAACTCTGGCAAGCTGCTGAAGTCTTAGCGGAAAATTATGTTGAATATGAACTGTTGGAAAAAGTGTCTCTCTCACATACACAAGACAATACAATTTATACCAGGGAGTTTACCATGCAATTCGCACAAAGAGGTAAGAATTCTCCCCTCTAAGATCTTAATTTATCCCATTTCTAGTTATAAAATTAGATGACTTATGTTTAAATATCAAGGAAGAAAAAAAAAATCAAGGATCTTCATGCAAGTTTGGTGTAAATAAGTGTAAATAGGTTTAGCTCCATTGTAATCAGGGGAACTACGCCAATGCTCAAATCCCGAGAATCTGGCTCCCTGGTCACAAACCAAAAATACTATTTCCAATGTAGGCTTCTGCAAATTCTACAGACAAACAGGATCAAACTCTTTTCAGCCGCACAGCTGGGTATCAGATAAAATTCATTGACAGCAATGCAATGACTGATTCACAGTGAGGTAACGGAAAGGCAGAATTTGGCCCACATTATTGTGTGTGTACACTAAGAAAACAAACCCTTTGGCTATGTATACAAGGGAAAAATATCTTTAAAGAGGAATCATATAAAGGAAGTTTGTAACATCACTGAAATGAGGAAGCCAGATCTTCAGTGGATGCAAATCAAAGTAGCGTCGCTGGAAACCATATAGCTGTGCTAATTTATACCAGCTGAAGATCTGGCTCTCAGTCTGAATAGCAATCTCAACATTCTTGCTGGAAATAACAATGGATGGAGCATTTTATAGATGAACTTTCATCTTCAGAGTGTTTTATGAACTAATTACTACTCTTAATACCCTTAAGGTAGCCAAATCCTTCATCACTTTTCCAGTGATATCTCAACTTTGAATATATGAGAAAGACGCTACCAGGCCTAAAGAACCTCCCAGTTCATGTCTTCTAGGAAATGGATCCTAAAAATCCCAGAGGAAAAAAAAATTACTTTCTCCTTCCTGTCTTTCAGGGGCCAAAGATTATATAATTATTACATGTAATAATATATAATAATTATATAATATATTATAACTAGCTAGTGATCTGTATTTGCTTGTTACCGCCTCCTAGCCAGCTCACATCTGCTCTGGCTTTCCTCACTCCCACCCTGCAACTGCCCCTTCCCACATACAAGCACAGTCTGAGCATGAAGTATCAGGTCCAATTGGGCAGGGGTCTACTGTGCAGCTTTATCACCTGGTAGTAAATTTAGTGATGGAAGAAACACTTTGCCCCAGTATTCTTTCTGGGCAAAATTCTCTTTGCAGCCTCAGGTCTGAAAAGCCGGATTATGTAGGACTTCAGTGCTGCAAAGGCTCATGATGTGCCTGTCCTGCCAGGCAAAATTCCAAAATTCATTACAAATCACTTGCTGTTAGTTAAAAAAAAAAAAAAAAAAAAAAAAAAAAAAAAAAAAAGTCTCCAAACTCAAAAGCAAAAATGCTTTTGATGTTTCTTTCCAACCGTTTCTAAGTTGAACTAACCACTGGCATTGGAGAAGATTGGGTTTCTTTATATGAAAATGTCAGGTGCCTGCAAGACATCCTATGATTATGGAAAATATAATGTGGAACAAAAAGACTAGACTAAAAATTCATGAACAAGCTCTTAAAATGCAAATTCAGAGGTTACTTCTGTATTACTTACATGAAATGCAATTCTAATTTTAATTGGTAACAACCAAAAAAAAATATATGTACAATGTTTATTGTACAGTGCTGGATTAATAGAAATAATCTTATAATTTCTTTTTCTTTTTTTTCTCCTTTTTAATTTAAGAGAATGTTAAACTAACTCAGGATTAAGATTATGAATATTCAACCCGCCTGATAATATTTCCATCCTAAAACAATGTCCATAAGTAACAGTACTAAATTCTTTTACTAGAGGTGTTTACCAACTATCACATTTTAGGTGTCTTAATATTGACTAAAAACAGAAACATCTGTGAAAGTATCAGTAACAAACTACAGTACAAAATAATTAAAACTAGAGGATGTTATGCTAAGTATTGCTTGCTATATAAATAGATGTCTCTAAAATAACAGAAGTAATAATACTTAGTGTTTAAATAGCACATTAATACACAGGTCTCAGACTTTATAAAAGCAGGAATCATCTTTATCTCCAATTTACAGATGCAGAAACAGATGCAATGTGAAGGGGCATAGGCCAAGGTGACCCAGCACATTAATAACAAAGTCTTGGCTTGACTGCAGAAATAAATAATCAAAAAAAAAAAAAAAAGAAAAAAGAAAAAAAAAATCAAGACACTAGTACTTATTGAGATAAGGAGGATCACTGCAGTATTTCAGATGTGCACACAGCTGTATCACTGAATCCATGCATGGAATATTTCATACTTTACCATCTCTGCAATATAAATCTTCTCCTGGTAAATATCTAACTCCAGAAGATGACCTTAATATTTTACCTGTCTGCATATAAAGACACCATAGGCACCACAGCTGCACATCCTGGCTTACAAACTGATGGAATATAGCCTCACCTGAACTTCACCAGAAAACACCACCTGAAGAAAAGAGATCTTGACTACATCTACCAGGTTCTAGCTGACTAGATTAACCTGCTGTAAACTATGCTATTAAGGTATTGATAATTTTCCACATTTTGTAATACATTTGGGGCCAGCAACCAAAGAATGATAAAACCTGTGGAGGAAGCTTATATGACCTTATACATGGAGAAAGTCGCAGGGTTTGGCCTGAGACTACATAATTAGCAAAGCCATTGGTAGCTTATGCTAATGTTCTACCACAGAAAGCAATGACACTTTGCTCCATGTCCGTGAAGCAAAGGGGAAACAATACATGTCCCACCCAAAGCCCAATCCCAAGGTGGAACATATGGAAGCCAGGGCATTAGCTGAGAATCACAGAATCGGTAAGGTTGGAAGGGACCTCCGGAGATCATCTAGTCCAAACCCCCTGCTCAGGCAGGGTCACCTAGAGCATGTTAGACAGGGCTGCACCCAGGCAGGCCTTGAATATCTCCGGAGAAGGAGACTCCACAACCTCTCTGGGCAACCTGCTCCAGTGCTCTGTCACTCTCACAGTAAAGAAATTCCCCCTCACATTCAGGCAGAACTTCCTGTGCTTCAATTTCTGGCCATTGCCTCTTGTCCTTTAACATGGCACCACTGAAAAGAGTTTGACCTCATCCTCTTGACACCCTCCCTTCAGGTACTTGTACACATTGATAAGATCCCCCCCCTCAGTCTTCTCTTCCCCAGGCTAAACAGGCCCAGCTCTCACAGCCGTTCCTCATAGGGCAGGTGCTCCAGCCCTCTGATCATCTTTGTAGCCCTATGCTGGACTCTCTCCAGTAGCTCCATGTCTCTCTTGTACTGGGGAGACCAGAACTGGACACAGTACTCGAGATGTGGCCTCAGCAGTGCTGAGTAGAGGGGCAGGATCATCTCCCTCCACCTGCTGGCAACAGTCTTCCCAATGCACCCCAGGATATCCCAGGACACATGGCTGGCTCATAGTCAACTTGTCATCCATTAGGACTCACAGGTCCTTCTCTGCAGAGCTGCTTTCCAGCAGGTCAGCCTCCAGCCTGTACTGACGCACGGAGTTATTCCTCCCTAGGTGCAGGACCCTGCACTTGCCCTTGTTGAGACTGACACATTAACCAGTTGGAGCAAGAGTCCTGCTCCCCCAGGTCCACAATGTCCCCCAGGAACTGACAGAAGCTCCAGTTCACACAAGCATGCAGTGTGTGTAGCAGGTTAAAAATGTTAGAATCTCTATCCAAGTAAGTAAGTTTTAAATTGTATGCCAGAGTGGTGTGTTTCTCCTCTAGCAGCCACCCTACCCAATTCCCCCTTGGAAGATATTCCCTCTCAGAGATAACAGGTCTCTGTTAGCTTATTCAGAACCTAAATATTCCAAACTTTACCTGGGTGAAGTGGGTTGTTCCTAGTTTCTGTAAAAAACAGCTTTTTTTTTTTAAAAAAATAAATAAAAAGTATGTTGAATGAAAAAGAAAGTTTCCTCTTCATAAGCCTTTTGACAGTGTCTCCCATAATATCCTTACAGATAAACTGATAAAGTGCAGGCTAGATAAATGGACAGTGAGGTGGACTGAAAACTGATTGAACTGCCAGGCTCAGAGAGTTGTGATCAGCAGCACCAAGTCCAGCTGGAGGCCAGTCACTAGTAGTGTACCCCAGAGGTCAATGCTATTTAAAAATTTGTATTAATGGCCTAGATGCTGCCACAGAGTGCACCCCAAGAAAACTCCCAGATGATACAAAACTGGAAGGAGTGACTGATACACCAGATGTTTGTATCATCACTCAGATCTGGACAGGCTGGAGAATTTGGCTGACAGGAATCTAGAAGGTCAACAAAGGGAAATGCCATGTCCTACACCCTCAGGAGGAACAATCCCATACACCAGTCCAAGCTAGGGGCTGACCATCTGGAGAACAACTTTGCAGAGAAGAACCTGAAGTCCCGGTGGGTAAATTGACCATAAACCAGCAGTGCACCTTTACAGCAAAGGTGACCAACAGCCTCTTGGGCTGGATTAGGCAACAGATTTCCAACAGGTCAAGGGAGGTGATCTTTCTCCTCTGCTCAACATCAGTGAAGCTGCATCTTGAGTGCTGGATCCAGTGGTAGGCTCCCCAGTACAAGAGACACGGATTTCTTGGAGCAAGTCCAAAAGGCCACAAGAATGATTAAGGAACTGAAGCATCTCTTATATAGACTGAACAGTCCCAGCTCTCTCAGCCTCTCTTCATATATCTCATGAAAGGGCAAGAAACAATTGGCACAAGAAATTCAATTTAAACATCAAAAAACACTACTATATGGATGTCCAAACACTGGAACATGTTTTAGAGACAGGTTATGAAATCTCCAGTCTTGGAGATACTCAACCCCAATCTGATCCTGACCAACCTGCTCAAGCTGACCTTGCTTTGAATGCAGGGGTTGGAGTAGATACTTGCCAGTGTCCTTCCAACCTCAACCATTTTGAGCTTCATGGTACTCCTAAATCTCAGGGGCATTTGAAATTTGTTTTCTACTGTTGCCTCCACAAAAATCACAATGAATTGTTTATCAGAACATACCTATGTACAATGAAGTCCCCACCCACAAGTTTCACCTTGGACTTTCCTTTAAAGTCAAGGTCAATGGAACATAGTTACTCCTTTCTTTCAGTTTCAGAAGAAGCCCTCTAAATAATAAATGTTGCAACAGTCTTGCTTGTTTTGTTCTCCGAAAGAAGACAAATTAGCAAAAAGCTCAAATAGCTTTTCTTTGTGGTTGGAATTGCATTGGACTCAGTTGTGAAGGAGGGATTCAGGAAGTGCTGTTGAGATAATGAGGATCAATTACCAGATTTCAGCATGGGCTGTGATGACAGGCAGCCTCTTCTCCCATTTAAAACAGTCAGCTTCTTAACCTTACCTATTAGAGGGAATATGGCAATATCACCAGTATTTTTACACAACTATCAGCACCGAACTGACTATTTTGAAAGCAGAGAAACAGAGAAAAATGTTTCTCTACCATGGAAATAACACATATAAATTCATAAGGGCTGAATCAAGACTTTCAAATGAGCATACCATTGCACTAGCTTGAAAAGATGGAAAAAAACTTAAAGATTGTGTTACTTCTCCTTTGCTGTCGGGAAAAAGTAATTTACAGCCCTCTCTCAGGGTACAGGTCCCTTCTGCCAGGCTGCTCCAGAGATCCTCCCTAGAGCATTTAGAAGTCCCATTTTGTCTCCTCCTTGACTTAGTTTCCCCCCTCTGAGGGAGCAGGCAACCTGAGCTTTCGTCTGTGGCCCTCCCCTTGAGCCATGAGACAATAGTAACTAGGGCAGCAGCAAAGCCTTCAAAAAAGGAAGGGAAAGCAGTCCCGTGTCTTATTTCTGTTCCCAATCCCCTTAGCCTAGTCACAGCTAATCTATCTGATAAGAATATGAGCTCCAGTCTCCTTGACTAACCCCTGCCATACCGCTCAAGTCATACCTAGTCTAACCAGAGAAATAAAATGCTATTTTACTAGCAGCACAGCTCAATACTTTGCAGAGATACCAGAGTTAGTCCCCAAGAACTAGCTCTCTCTCAAGACCAGTATGTCCACTAAGTACTGTGTGCTTTCAGGTTCACAGATTCATGCTAATGAGCACATATTTCTTTAAGGGCCTCAGCAACTACCTCTAGTCAATATTACAGATACCTGCAGCTGTCTCAAGGCATTAAAACCTTCTCCCTGTAGGCATAATGATATCAGTGACAGTGCTGCAAGATAAGCTCATTCTCTCTTGCTTAGAAAGAGGTTACTGAGAGGCCGAATCATACTTCTATCTACTTGTAACATAGATTTTAAGACCTGACTTTTAGCTTACTCTTCTGCAAAGTAGATATAAGAAAATTGGATCAGATCCTTAGCTCAAAGCAGATCTGTAGACACAAATACCAACCCCTATTGACACACAAAAACTCTTCATAGAAAAAGAACATAAAAATCACATACAATATCAGCAATATTTTAAATATCTTGCACTAGATTAAAGGTTTAGGATATGTCCCTCTCTTGATATTTTTTTTTAATGTGGCTGTGAAGGACACTAGTTTGCGTGAAAGGAAATTTTATTAGAAAGTGTCTTTCCTTCTTGATGAATTACATGCCACAAGCATTTCTTTTGTAATGGCTCATCCACTAAAGAAAGAATTTATGGCAGTTTAATTCCCTAACTTAAAGGGGGAAGAATGCAAATGCTGCTGCAAAGGTAACTGGGCTACAAAGAAGCAGATGGCTTTAATTACCTATTTACAGGATTGTTTATACTGGGAATTTGAAAAGGACACACAGCTTAGGAACAGTACTCATTGTGGGAACAATCTGAACGTTTTAATTAAACCAGATTTTAAATGGGAATAAGAAGAGATTATTGAATGTTACCTGAAGTCAAATTGACACTTCAAAATCCTATGTGCCTTGCACACAAAGATTGAGATATACCAGATGTGTACAAAGATGTACAAATCTGTATACGCTGAGCCTCATTTTTGCTCCTCTTGTTTCCTGCTGTTCCAGGCCTGCAAGGAGGCCACAGCCATGCAAGGCCACATTACTACATGGGGCTCCGGGGAACATTAGTCATGTTCTCCGGGGCAAATTTGGTTTTGGATTTCAGTAAAGTTCAGATCACCTCAGATCACCTTCTGCAAACCAGTTAAACTATAATTTAATCGACACTTTCCTACAGGGCTTTGCACTTGTTCAGTCAATTTCATATCTTCTCCTTTGCCCCTCATTCCATACCCAGTGCTATTTTGATCCAAAACATGCTACTTGGTAGCTTTTGACTGTGCGTGCAATAGCTAACCAAACTATACAAGACTACTGGTCTTATGCATGTTCTTTGGCATGCTACATCCCCAGCAAAAGTTCACTTGAACTACTCCAAGCTTTGCCACCTCTTCCATCCACTTACTAGATCAGTTTAAAATTACACTTTAATTTAGACTGGTTAAGGAATGCCAGGCATTATCTATAACTCAAGGCAACACTGAGCACCTTTTTATGATCAAGATCGAACATAAGTAGCATAAAAGCACTAATAAATCAAGTGAGCAAATTATACCTGCAAAGAAAATATGCGTAAGGAAGGGCTATTCACCTTCAGTGACTCAGTACAAACAAACCCCTGGGGCAAAGAATAATTACAGCATACTCTCTACAAATGAACAGAATAACCAAATCAAGCCAAAATTCAGAAATATGGCACTGGTTCAGAGGCACTTTTAAGTCAGTAAGAAAAGGCATATAGGATCATTTTGCATATGAGGCAAATCAACAATGCAGAAGGACTATTTCCTTACCTTTCCTGGAAAGACTGAAAATATGCATTGCCTCATAGAGGGAAAAAAGCCAGAGCCAAGATATACTACTAGAAAGAGGAACAATTACCAGGAATTTCTCTAGTGATTTATGGTACAACAACATGCCCTTCAGGAATTATATTTGACATGATACTAGTCGATTGGTCCTTGGTGCAATGGGGCAGTTTCAAAAAGTGGAGATAATCAGTTCATTTTCACAATCTCAAAAGTTGAGATTGAAAATTTTCTTTTCTTAAACTGTTGTATTTTCTCAAAAGTTATTATGTAAAAACAATCACTTCTTAGTCAGCCGAGACCACAATTAATACTCATCAGTATGGAGTCTTTTTACCTTTGCAAGCTCTTTAGACACTTCTATGTCTCTTCTCTTGAGTTTAGACTACAAAAATCTTTAGGGCTGAGACCACTTTGGTTTCCTAAGTATGTATTCTGCAAGGGCTTGACCATGGATGACACTATTACAAGCAACATGGATGTTCCTTTGTGGCAGAGTCTGAAATTTAGACACCAGAAGTGGTTTACAAGACAGACATCACCTGCAAAGTTTTTGCAAAAAAAAAGTCTTTAAAATCCCAATATCGAAGTAAGCAAACATATTATAAGAGGAAAAATAAAAGGAAGCATTCAAAGCTTAGACTAGTTTTTTTCCCAGTTGCCAGAGAAAACCATCATGACAACATGGGTATCTCAGAGTGTGTGTGTGTGTTGGAGAGGGATTGTCTGGTTTCCCCCACCTTCTTCTTCAAGACAGTCCAGCTATTTTTAAAGAAGGACTCAAACTGAGTCCTTTCTGTATTGTTATAGAAATGTCATAATCCCATGGAAAACCAAACTGCAACAACATATGCCAGCTGGGGACATATTCTTTATGAAGAAATCCTGGCCTGAAAGATAGTGGCAAAATTCTCATTACTTTCAGTAGGACTGGGTTCTGTCCTTGAGGGTTTCTTCTGTTTTTCATTTATGACAATTTTCCAAGCTTTATCTTACTTCTAGATTCCAGGTACACTTTTCCTGCTTATTTTATTTATAGACATTGGCTTTCTATTAGTCTTAATACTTCTTTTTTTTTTTTTTTTTTTTTTTTTAATCACCCCTGGTGTTATAATTTTTGGCATACTGACTGCAGCCTTCTGGACTGTGCTAATTTCTGACAAGACTGAGACACAGACCTAACTAAAATTGTCTGGTACAGCCAACACTGCACTTAAAATAGTTTCACATTTTTTTTAGTCTTTTTTCACCAGCTAGGACAGGATTTAATCTTTCAATCATAAGGTTGTGCTTTAAGTTTTATTTTAAAGTGTGTTAGAAAGTTTTAAAATATCCATTTTACTATGTATATTTTCTGAGGTGGGTTAAATAGTTTCACTTGCTGAAGACTTATTTATGCCTCTTAGTTTTGTGTTGGTTTGAAGCTATCACATAACCTGTCTTTTTGGGAAAGGTATCTTATACCGGAAGTCTGATTATGGTCATGCCAATGTGTGAATATACCTGAAGGACACCCACATTTTTAAAAATGCAGTCATCCTGCCTCTACATAGAGATTTTTTTAAAAAAAGATTTCCCAACACGCCTGTTGCTTACAATACTGTGTTTTGTCCACCTTCCTTATACAGCTAGAAAAAGCAGAAAATTGTTTTTTAAAAAATAAATAAATAAAACCTCAAATCTTCTTCAGTTTCTATTGGCCCTTAGTTCAGCTATTGGGTTGGGCTTAGAGGAAGAGATTTGTGCGAATCCCTCCATTGTAACGTAGGGAATTTTAGCCAGAAGGACAGAGCTATCTGATGGTATGGACAGTGCTGTGAGTTGTACCACCAAAGTCCCTTACCCTTGCTTATAGGCCCAGCTTTATTCCTTCTCTCACAGCAGCTAGAAACATTTGTATTTGTTTTTTTTTTTCTCTTTTGGTCACCAAGCAGTAGCAACTCTGAGTATTGTTGCAGAGTTTGTCATTGAGTTTAATCATTAAAGATTTTCCCCATACTTTCTAAACAGCCTTTCAAGCCAGGCCCCAGCTGGTCCAGGGTAGAGTGTATGGGAGCCAGCAGCACCTGTGCCTGGGACCACGGATTTTAAGTGGCGTGTTATAAACGCAGTAACAAGTAACAGTGGGACCAGATAGATGAAAAGCTTCTACAATGTCCCTTATAACATGTGTTTAATACACCATTTGTTTCCTATGACTGGCAGATTACAAGGGCAGTGGAAGCATTTTGTACTCCCAGGAGGAAACAGAGACATAAATTACAAGAAACTAAAAATAACATGGTCAGAGAGCAGCTGAGGTGCTGTGGCAGGTGAGAAGTGCCCCAGCCCCACAAGGCAGGGGGACCTAAAGCACTGGCTGCTTTGCCATGGCTCATGCCTCCCCAAGGAGCCCCCACGGCTGCAGGAGCAGAGATCCTTTTCTCCACTCGTGCCACGCACAGCCGAACCTTGGTGCCAGCAGTCTGGCATTTCAGCTGCACCTTGGACCACCTAAGCCTTGAAGGCTGGGAAACGAAGCAGTTGGCCACTCTCCATCTCTCTGCATCACCCGTAAATGAAACGACTGAGCTTTGGTTCCCTTTGCCATGGATTTCGGGGTAAGGAATAATCTTGGACACCAGGATACCACAGCATCTTGGCCATTTGATTGAAGGCACCGCTGACAGAAAGAGTCAGAAGAAATTTAAGTTTAAGAGAGGCTGATAGCAAGAGAGAAAATTGACTTGATACATCATAGTTGAGGAAACAACTGGTAACAGGGACTTTTAGGTTCTGGTGTCAGCTCTACACTTGACTCACTTGGCAAGTCATAAAACTCAAATTGACAATACTCGAAAGTTTTTGAGTAGCTGCTGACAAGGTTTGCTGTTCTGAGACCTACATACTTAAACCAACTCATGATTAACCCTCTTTTCAAAGAGCGGTCCTCAGACAACTTATGTTTCAATTCCTGGACACAGTAATGCCAACCTTAATCACAGGAAGAGTAAGAGAGGCTAATTAATTGTTTATAAATTCCTTTGAGGTCTCAGAAGAAAAATACTATTAAATACTAAAAACTGAGCATGAATACCTCCTAACTTATTAGAAGTTGGAAAGTAATTTTCTCTAGATAAGCAGAATCATCTAGAAGTAATCTATGACTGATGCCATGAGACATTAATGGTATCTACACAAGTAATATCATACATGCAAACGAGGCTACTATTTTCATTAGAGACTTTCTAAGGTTGTATTAATTTATATGTTCATTAGCAAAACTCATATTTCTAACATCTGACAAGTACTGCCACTAGCATAACACTGTAACCAGAACCTACGATCAAAGATATCAGCCTATGGCATTTCAGACCCTGATCACTGCAAAGTTAACCATTGGAAACAATACCAATTATTGAAACAGACCTTTAAACTAATAATTTTAATGTTCAAAAAAAAGCCACTGACACATAGCACGCGTTTGTGTCAAGTATATCTTTTTCTGCACATCTTTGACACTTACAAAAAACATGGGCAAAAAGTTATCCTGCTAGAGAAGTAAAGTTTCTTGCTGTATCGGGACTGTGAAGCTGCTTGTCATTTTTCCTGGCTTTTTTAGAATAAAAATTCTCTTGTACAGTTATTTTTCTGTGAGGAAAATATGCTTTGCTTTTTCTTTCCCCCTCCTCTCAAAGAAACCACTCAGTTTTAGAGCATTTTGAGAGGGGGAAGGGCAGGGAAACAACACTAATTTTACCCTTCTACATTCTACTTTTTTTTGTTGTTCTTTGGTAGTTGAAAAGGGGGGAGCTGAAGAAGAATGAGAACTGAAATTTTTGTTTCAAAACACATTTGCATAAAATGCAGGCTATCAGTTCTTTTTGAAATGGTTAAAGTGAAAATAACTTTATTTCCAATAATTGTCATCAATATTCATCTCCTGTATTGACAGGCTCTAACACTATAAGAGTGACTGCTAGGTTGTAGCCAGTGGAGCAGCTAGAGTGTAAGATTCTTCCAGGAAGTATACAAAAAGAGCTAGTAGTTTCCATTTTTAGCAAGAAGGAACTTATTTCATCATGGAGCTGCAAGCTACTCCAAGAAAATAAACCAATTTAAAAAAACAAAAAACAAAAAAACTCTAGTTATTCAAAGCAAATGAGAAAGCACTGCTACCATTTGTGTTTTAAGAATGTAAAGCACTGCATACAACTAGTGCTAAATATAACCCTAACAATATTTGTTATCTAAAAATGAAAGATCGATTTTTTTGTTTTTTCCCTCCTGTTAACAAGCAGTATATTAAACTGAAACAATGGAAGTTGGTTAAAACAATAGTTTGTCAGTAAGGAAGTCTTAAATCCTTTAGTTAGGCATACAAAAAGGATAAACCATTGATTTATGCAGGACATAAATCTTTGTCTCTTTGTGGTACTCTAATAATATAGATACCCTGGGCCTTAGTTCCAGATGCGTGCATCTGAAGATCCATTTAATTTAACATCTCTGAAACCTGGCATTGCCAGGCTGATGCACATATGATCATCCTCACTAGAAATTAGAATAAAGAATCTGAGATGGAGGCTTCCACTTCAAACAAATAAGGTGATCATTTTTTGTAAAATTAATAGGCACAAGTTTTCTTTTTAAGAAAAGTTTTAAAAGTTTTAAAGTTTTACATTTAACTATTATATTGCTAAAAAAAAAAAAAAGAAATAGATCTTGAAACTAGCTAATAGTCAATACTATCAAAAGTGACAGGTAATTTAGGTGGTCCAACTTTGACATGCCTAAGTGGAGACACTGCCAAGAACGTGGCTTCAAGAGCAAGAGACATGGTAAATCTTCAGTCTCCTTTGAAAGTCTTGCGCTGGGCCATAACCAGCATCAGTCTTTGTGCAGTGGTAGCAGTGCACTGGACGCCTGCCCAGGAAGGTTCCCTTGGTCTCCTGAGCAGGCAGGGACTCCGCGGTTTCACTGCTGCCGGAACGTACCTTCAGCTACTGCTGTCCATAATTAAAGCTGACATATCTTACATGGGTCATTCACCTTTTATTCAAAATGAACAGTGCACAAAAACGGCTGAGAGGTTCACAGGAAGGAAGCAGTTAAATGATAAAAATGTGAAGTGTTATGCAGCAAGCTGTGTACAATTAACTAGAATTCAAATATACACCTTGTTCCAATCCAAGCCATTTATCAGATAAAAATAGTCTGCTAGAAGAATGTCATGATTAATGAGGTGAGACTCCAGCTAATTACTGTTTCCTCCAGAAGTAATTAGGTTGGCATTGCTAATCAAGATGAATGAACACTCTGACCCGCTTTTTTAAATGTAAAACTATGAGCTGCAGCAGCAATAACATCATTTAGTTCAGGCAATGTAGTCTTTATTAGGCTTGTAGTTTGATTAAATTCTTTTGTTACACCAGGCTTTCCACACATGAGCAGATGAATGCTGTGATGTTCAAAGAGTTTGTCACCCTTAATTAAAGGCTGAAAAGGCTTGCTCAATTCACAGGGCAATACACAGGACAGCTCTAAATTGATAGCTTTTAAGTGGGGGATAACGGAGGGAGTCATAGGGTTTGCCCATCTGCAAAAGGATCCCTCCTCCTTCCACAGTTTTCTGTCATAGTAGCTGGAAAATTAATATCAGATATTTCGTATTGATTCCATTAGGCAACACTCATCTCATCAGAGCACCTTTTCACACACAGCTATACAGCTTCACTTGTATAAAGTGAATCCATTATGAATTAAAAGGGAATCCATTATGAATTAAAAGAAAGCAAGCCATAAGAAGTATGTTCAAAGTATAACCTAATTTATCATGCTGTTTCTGACTGTGACCCTTTACCACAACTAATGATTTCCAAAATAGCCTTCTCCCCGATTACTTCAGCAACTTACATCATGACAATATGTTATTTCACACTTATTTGAAGAGAACATAGAAGTATCTCTATGATGAGTAGTTAATAAGTAGTTGTTGCCTTTTTCCACCACTTCCCATTACATAAAGTTTATCCTTATTCCTAGGATTTATTTTAGCTAAATGTTATGTCCAAACAGTCATTCGAGTCATTTAAATCAAACCAGAATTTGCCTGGATGACAAAGTGAATCTTATCCCATGATAGTGTTTTGGATCAACTTGCTATTGGGTTAAGAGAAGCAGCACAGCCAGAAGATGGGACTACATAGCCAGGAATGGGGACAGGGATAGGACAGAGTAGCAAGAGAGTGGGAAGGAGGAGGTAGATGCTTTAGACCTGGCCCTTTTGTTGGCAGTGAGCTCAGGTGCAGGATTCAACTATTCCATGAGTGTCCTCTAGCAGCGTGAGTAAACATCTATGACATACCACTACATAAAGCAAAATACACCCAGTTTTGAAAGTTAACCAGACTGGACTTACTAGTAATTGGCCAGGAAGCTACCTATATGCTTCAAGTGAGAAGGAGAAAAAAAAAATGTTATGCCTAAGCACAAGACCCACACGAGCCAAGAGTCATCATTTGCCTCCTCTGCTGCTGCTCAGCTGGCACACAAGGTAAACACAATATCCCAGACCCAATAGGCAGAAAACCCTTGCTTCTCATCACACCTCTTTCACCAGATTTCATCGCATCACTGCATCCTCTAGAAGCCCTTTTCATGTTATGATTTCACAGTGCTACGAATAAGGAGACATTCCTCATCTCAGAAAGCTCACAGTCTCATAAGTCATGCCAGCCCACTGTGTTCTACTGGCACAAGGCTGTACGTCTTTTTCTTCTTCAGCTTTCTGATACTTAATGATTTAACAAAAAAATCCTTACCTAGAGGGTGGGAATAATGTCTCTTTCCTTCCTCTGCCATCTGGTTGATATTTCCGCTCACTAGATTGCAAAATCCTATTTTTAACCTCTTCTGCTTAATGATATTCCTACGCTGCTCACTGATTGACATGTTTGTGCCTCCTGCTGCTTCTTTCTTTCCACCCTAGCTTGCAAGCAGATAAAGCAGCATCTCCAAGGCCTCACACCTTGCCTAGGTCTGTGGTTCTCACAGTTCACCACCTCTAGGGAAGCAGAGCAACAGCCAGACACCCATATCATCTGAGGACCACACAGGGCAGCCATATGAGCTTTATAGCATTATTTTCTTTCTGAGAAATTTTGAGAAAAGCTTTTCAAGGAGGTGCTCCAGGTGGAAACACTGAAAGAGCTGAGTTCAGCAGCTGGTGCTCATAGGTAAATATCCCAGCCTGCAGCCAAGCTCCAGCTGCTTGCTAGCCCCACAAGTGGTGTCCATTTGGGGTGATGTGCACCCAACACTGCAGGGGGTGGGCAATACACTATCCTGGGCTCCATGGAGAGGAAATCAAAAGCACAGTCTCTTCACTTCCAGAGCTACGTACCCTTTCTTAGCAAGTGGAGATTCATGTTACTTTTTCTCTTCCCTTTATCTGTGCTCTAGGTCAGAAACGACGCTAGAGCCTATAGAAAAACCTCTTCTTCCTTCCTCACCATTCCCTCTCACAACCTCTCTCAGCTCAAATATCTAAAACTCCTCTGGGAAGCTGCAGCTCCTCCTGCTGCTGTCCTCCTTCCACTTGGGTTCCCACAGCTGCTTTCTGAGTAGCAGTTTGGAGGCAACCGAGCCCTTTCTTAACCATTTTGGGCCTGCTGCCATACAGAGTATATACACAGTCAGACAGCACAGCTGGACAAACACTAATAACCAAGAGCCCTGTGAGCCCAGAGGTACAGCCCTGGGTTGTATATCCTATACAGAAATAGACTGTATTATCCTATACAGAAAAATTTCACAGCCTATTATTTCTAGATTATACCCCAAGAAAGGTTTATCGCATGGTCTCTTTCAAAAGAGTCCCAGTGTTGCTGTCTGGCAGTCACTGAGCGCCATGTGGCAGAGCAAAAACTGCAGCACCTGCTTCAAGAAGACTTCAGCCACACACAAGTTAAGGGGGCTGAAGTCAGAAAAATCCTCTCCAGACCAAGAAACCCAGAAGAGGTTATAGTCTTTGCCTCCAGAGTCCTTACATAAGTCCAGATCATTGGGAAGGTGCCATGTAGGTGGCATCTACACTAGGGCTTGCACTGGAGGAGACAAGCTGGCCAGGCAAGCATTCTCCAAAGCGGAGGCCTCAAAATGGAGAGGGGCTATGGAGCCCTGCTGTGCTCCAGGTTAGGCAGGTCTGGCTCTGGGTACCAAGAGTCCACCCACAGAGGTGGGTCTGTGGGGTGGGAGATTCAATTTAAAATTTATACACGACCTTCTTTTCTTCTCTTTTCTGAAAAGTGAAGGTTGTCTTAGAGTCAAGGCTGCCTTATGTTGGAGCCAAGAGGATAACACTGTCATCCAATACCTTTGACTCATTTTTGTTTTGCTTACTGAATCAGCTTGCTGGTTACAGATGCAGATTCCTGCAATGATAAATTCACTAGGAAACAAGTAAAGGAGACATAGTCATAGTCCCTAAATGCTCTAATTCTCTTTTCTTCTCTGCCAATACCTCTTCAGGGCTATATTGCAGTCATGCACAAATTCACTTTCCACCTTACTACATGGTACTAATGTGTGGCAAAAAACTCATCTCACCTTCAAGGTAAATCTGGCCCTTCTCCATTTAAGTGTGACCAAGAAAACATACTGTGTAAAAAGTTATTTAAAACATTTAAATCACATAAAACTGAGAAGTTTCATATGAATGCCTGCCTAGTTTATCAGAAATGCACACAGCCTCACAAATGCAGAGATATAATTCCCACACAACCAAAAGAGAGGTGTGAAAGTACAGACTTTACATATATTGCTCTGATGTGACTTTGCTTGACTAAACATGCTAAGAATTTCTTTATTAATGCAGCTAGTCCATACATCCCTGGGTTGTCAATGGCTTCTTTGACTGTGTAGCTCTTTAAAACAAAACATGGCATTTCTAAGCTGCTCCATGCTACTAAAGCAACTCTAATGATTTATTTATGAAAGGTTCAATTGACCCACCCCAGCTGTAGATGCTTATTTATTCTTACAAACACATACTCTTAAATTCTGTTGTGAGGACTAAGTTAACTGTGCCAAGCTAAAACAGGACACCCTATAGAAGTCAGTGATTTCCAAAATCACTTTCTCTAGTCACAGCTGTGCCACAAAAATTCTCTTTCTCTGTATGTGGTTATTTCCATGACCTTGGCTGAGTGTGCCCCAAGGTTGTCCAACCTGTTCTCCTCCAAAGAGCACTGGCACCTCTAGCTCAGCTTAAATATATTCGTTTCCATCTTTCAGCCTGCTACTAGCAGCGTAGGCGTTGCATCAATGTTGTTCCTTGGGCTCCTTCAGACACATTGGTTCAGCTGCCCCGAGGAACAGTGTAGTACATTGGGACTGCTGGATTTTTTTGGCTCTTAACTTCTTCTACTTTTGGTCTCCAACCATTCTCACAGTGAGCTGTCATGTCTGCTCAATGGTTTGCCAGGAAACAGACCTGTTTGGACAAGGGGTGTTGCATATGAACTCTCATTTTGTTTAGGACATATGAGCTCTGATTGCTTTTTTTTTAAATAAATTTTTATATTAATAGAACTACAAGCATCTCTGCTGCCAAGGGCTGACCTCTACCCTAGCAGTGTAAGCAGAATTATTCTTAGTTCCTCTGTTCTTTGCTGATAATAGGACCCAAGGGTAGCTTAAGAAATACTGAGAGAATTAAAATATTGGATGGGTAAATGAAAAATGCAAGTGAAAAAATGCAAGTGAAGTAAGAAGCAATAATAAGCCTATGAGGTCACTGATGGTGTCCAGACCTCATTGGGATGCAGGGGACTTGCTGTCACTTGTTTGCACTGCAGCTATCACCCCCTGTGGAGGAAGGAGGGTGGAGTCCAGTTCTCATCAGTGAGGTCATCTCCTTTCTAATCCTATACGTCTCATATTTTTGGAGTACAGCAGCTGTGGTTTTAGCAGGAGGTGAGCTCAGCCCTGCCAGCCAAGGGGCCTGCGTTCTCAGGAATTTCCAAATCGCCTGGTGGCTCAGCCCGCCCCCCAGCTGAGATGATTTACAAGTCCCGCAGCTCAGAGAGAAGTCTAGGTTTGTCAAGATCCACCTACTTTATGCACACTGTGTGCTGTTGATGCATCACAACTTGGCAGGCCCAAGGGCTTGACCCACGAAGCCAGTGCGTGCACTGGGTTGGCATGAGTTATGTTTCTCTGCCTACCTAAACCACCGGGAAGTTAGATTCGTGACACCTCTCAGACTGGAAGTGTATGAACTTGAACGGGAGAAATACCTGCATCATGTCCTGGGAGGTCCCCAATTCACTGCCCTACCATTAAATAAAATAGCACGTACTACTCATATTACATACTATGTGTGTTACGTATTATGAGTATGCATTCAGTCTGCTTTGGCAGGCACAGCTCAGAGGTGACTAGTCCTCCAACCTGCTCTACACAAGCAGCTGGAAGAGTCTGTCCCCATCCATCTTTGAGGCAGTCCAGCTTTTTAATATGGACACCAGAACGGGGTACACAAAGGTGGGCAGAAGGAATGTTCTTCCTCTTTCCATGTCCTCCTCCAGTTTTCCAGCCATGCGCTGGATTTTGTCAGGTTTTTTAAAACCTGACAAACTTGGATCTCCACAATTCTGTTCTTGCACTTTTCAGAGCCCCCACTATTGCGCCAATGCAGCTGTGGGTGAGAGAGTGTGGGCACACAACCGTGCTTGTCTGCTGTGTGTTTCCTTTAGTTAATTTTTTTAACAAATCTAATTCAGGTTTTGCAATTCTTGGTGTAGGTTTTTCTTACTGAAAGAATAAAATGGAAAAGTCACTGATGATTTGTTCTTTCACTATATTTCAGTGCCAATGCATCATTTAGCACCGCAGCAGCCATCAATACCCACTCAGCCACAATCATGCAGCTTTTCCCTGTCATTCACTGTGTCATTTAGAAAGTGATAAAAATTCCAGCTTAGAGCAGTATACTTGCTTTTGTGGTCCCCTACTTCCAGCAGCCTTTTAAAGCACTGAACAAAATTAGCAACAAATTACTTTATGAATACCAAGCCCTTTTGTTACAGCATTCTGAGAGTTTGCAATATTGTCGGGTTTCAATTAAATTTAAGAAAAATTAAGCTTCTCTGTGTGGCTACTTGCTTAGACAGTGAGGTAATTATATGTAATAAAGGGATCTGTTTAACAATTGCTCCTAGTCATGGCAACGTCTCACCGTTATTGTGCTTAACATGAAGAAAGACTGTTACATTGTTTTTAGAATGTGGGAAACCAGCAATAGCTGGGACACGTCGTAAGCTGAACGCTTAGAGGAGAATTCTTAATGTTATTAGTAGCGGTAAATTAATTGTTCCTACTTTCACGTTCTTTCAGTGAGATCGGTTTGGCACATAGGTTGAAATACACACTGTAAGATCCTCAGTACCTTGTACCTTGTGCCTTCAATAGTGGGTACAGCGAAAAGTACCATTCAGTCTGAGATTCTGTTGATCAAAACCCACACAATTTTGTGGATGCTGATTTTTTTTTTTTCTTTAAAAAAGAAAAAAGAGGCCAGAGCACGGAATTATTGTTGTTTTTTTCCGTATACATCAAAGTGATGCCATGATAAGTAATAACAACAGATGTTATACTGGAAGAGACCTCTTCATCACTGAATCCAGACCTAGTGCTCCAGTGCCTTCATTTCAGCAATCACGCCATAGTGGAAGATAAATCGAATTTTGATTACTGCAATGTTAAAGTACTATGTATTTGAGAAGGGTGTGGACACTTCAGACATTCTTTCACATATGAGCACAACTGTTTTTGCTCCCTCTGCCCAGGTAGCTGTAAGTGTGGATGTGCTGTTCCTTCAGGAGCAGAGCTATCAGCTGAGCAGAGAGGTTTGTGCGCTATTTTACCATGGCAGATGGAAAGAGGAATTTTACAAATAATGCAGTTTTCCCCTGTGTTGATAAAGACTCTTCGTGAGAGTTTGAAGAAAGCGGCTCTATTCTGGAATTCATGTGCACTGTAGCGTGGCATTTTGAACTCAGCAAAGCAGCTGGAAAAGAAAATGTCAAAGTTCAGTTCTGTTCCAGACTGAGTTTTGAATCTTGGCTAAGCTTAACTAGGCAAGCAAGGAAAGTAAGTCAGCCTTCTGATACATGCCGCAAAGGGCTCAGGCCTAAGAAAATACAAAATAGAAACAATCATGCATTTTCAAAGGGAGCAAAACATAGAAGCCTGTAAAGGATCTTCTCATTTGAGCTCAAGGAGGTAGCAGTGGGGAAGTGTAAGAAGTCTGAGGGACAGAGGAGTTGGATTAAGAGACATCTGAGAATCAGTGCAGCTCATTTCAAAACTAAGCGCAGAGTGGAAATTTCTTGCAGGGCAGCGGTAGCCAGCTCAAGCTCCCAAAGCGTTCAAGCGCAGCTCCCACGCTGGGACTGTGTCACAAGCCAGCAGCAGAACTATTTGGCAGAGCCAGTTTCTCAGAAATCCAAAGGCCCATCTGTGGGAGAAAGTTATTGGGTGAGTAGGTGATAAGGTAGCCAGGAAAAGCAAACAAACACCAAGAAAAGCAAAGAACCACACTTGGGCAAGGAGTCAGTAATTACCCACATTCAGGAAAGATGTTGGAGTCATTGTATGTCAAGTCCATGCTCCACAATCATCAAAAAGGCAAATAGAACACTGGAAATTACTAGGGAAGGAAGAGCAAACACAACAGAAAGCCTAAGCACACTGTATGCACATCTGCTTGAAGTTCCTGTCATTTGTCTCAAAAATGGTGCACAGGATGCAGAAATGATAGAACAATAGAGATGATCGGAGTTACGGGCCAGCATCCATGCAGGGAACACAAGATCCCTCAGCCTGGAAAAGAACTAAATCCTCAAAAGGTTGGTGGGTGTAGAGAAAAGCAACAGGTTCATAGCTGCTTTTCAGCCCCTCAGACACAGAAGACATGAAATGAATTTACCTTGCAGCATAACCGGAATGAGCAGAGAAAGTACTTGTCCATGTGGCACATAATTCACCTCAAGTATAGATGCCTTGAATGCCAAAAGTTGGTTTAGAAAGTAATTCTGCAAATTCATGCAGGAAAGTCTATAAAGGGCTGTCGAACACAAAACTCAAGTCTCCAGCTCAGAATGTCCCTGAGCCGCAGGGAAGGGATAGGTTTCCTTATATATTAGCCCCCTTCTTACGCTTCTTTTCTACACTTCCACAGTAACCAGAAAGCGTTTTTTGGTCTGATGCAGTATTGCTATCCTAATGTTCCTAAATTAGCCTGCAGGGGCTGCTCAGAGGACCATCTGTCAGACTGTCCTAAACCCCAGCTGTATGTCTGGCTCTGTCTTGCAGGACCCCTTGGGAAAATCTTGATATCTCCTTCCTGTGACTCACTCCCAGAACTACATCTCCTTGTTGCTCCTTAGGGTCTGCTGTGTGTCTTGTATGTCTCAGCTCTACAAAGATTTTGGTAAATCCTCACTTCACAAGGAAGTTTGCTAACACTGTTGCAGGGAATAGCAAACAACAAGCTACTGTGAGAAGAAGAAATGGTTTCTAATAAAAATGTATTGACATCTCTATTGAACATTCTGATTCTGGGCCTGAAGTAGCACATGGAGAAACATGGGGGAAAAAAATCCTGTCTATCAAGCCCATGAAAGCAGTTACATGGCGTTCAAGAGTAAAAGCCCCTGGGAACATGTCTGTCAGGGCAAAGGATGGGGAGAATGATCAAATAAGACTGAGTTGCACTTCTCAGTATTTGAGCCCAAATCAGAATAGAGCTGACAGAGGTGTAGAATGCAAGTACCTGGAAAATTTCCATATTTTTGTATCTTCAGAGAAAAATCTTAATTGTTCTGACATTTCCCAAATCGATCATTTTGTTTTAGTGCATTAAACTGATCTGTAACGCTTTGTTCAGTGTATTCGATATTTGCCTTTTGTGGCACACTGTCTTTATGAGAGTCATTGGGGAGCTCGGTTTCTCTGTTATCCTCATGGGATCTACATTCCTGTGTTGCCTCATCTGGCTTGGTCACAGGGATTTATTCAATATATTGTGGGAGATGTGATCCTCCAGGGAGTCTTTCTCATGGAATAGAAGAGAGTCTAAGCATTTCCAGTAAAGCAATGTGCTGATGCAGAAATGTAGCTCAATTTTTTATTGCATGATGAAAAACTATATGCTTTTTATAAGTCTAATAAAGTATTATGCATGGACCAGTTCCACTTGGATTGAATCAGCTAAAATCATATTTTGATGTTCTTCAACCTCTGCTGCAATAATATATTCCTTAAAAAAATAATATTGCATTTTCCATCAGGAAATTCCAAATAAATTTAAGAATACAATTAGGTGATTAATTTTTAATTTGACACTCTGACTAAGTAGGTATTTGCTATAGGAGCAAACAGTACAGGTTTGTAAAAGACTTTTTAAAAGATGCTCTTTGCCTCCAATCAGAAGCAGTCTAGCACTGAGCCTGTTAAAAAAACACCGTAAGTGAAGGAGAGGGACTAGACATTTGATGTCTGCGTTGTGAACAATCTTATTACCAGTATCCCGAGACCAGACAAAAAGCCACTGAGATGGCCCCAGCAAAGTAGAGGCAGCAGGGACTTGTCATTAGAGTGAGGCAACAGCGATTAGTTAGCACATAGCACCAGCCAGTACAGAAAGGTATCAGAACATTTTATTTCTGGTTGTATTTATGTATGACTGCAAAGAGGAGTAATTGAGATGGGACTTCGCTGTATACTTACTATACTCGCTTAGGGAGGATCTCGGCTGCCTTCCCCTTAAGGGACACTTCCCCTTAAAAGTCACAGGTGGATGACAGGTAAGAAATATGAATATCGTAGAATCATAAGGTTGGAAGGGACCTCTGGAGATCATCTAGTCCAACCCTCAGCAGAGTCCATACTGGGACTGAACCCACGACCTCGGCATTAGCAGCACCACGCTCTAACCAACTGAGCTGCCACATAAGGAAATAAATACAGTGAAGTATCAGCTCAGCATGGTCCTACCACAGACTGTTCAAGCCTTGAAGGACATACACCATTATTAGCTTTTGTAAAGTAAAATAAAAGCTTAATTTGAAAAGCATATTCAGACGCAAAGCCTAAATTAAGTGCAAAAGAAGAGGATTCTTGTCTAAGTGTTGCAGAAGCTGGGGGTGGCAACTGGTCCTCCTCAGGTTTTAGACTCAAGCCCTATCTTCTCTTAGAGCACTTTGAACTGAGCACGCTGAACAAGCAGCAAGCAGCAATGAAAAATTCCAGAAAAGTCAGTATGGAGAGGAGGAAAAATGCAGCGTTCTCCAGAGAACAGTTACCTGTTGTAAAAGTAATCTTGCCTTTAATCTTAAAAAATAACAGATTTTTTTCTCCTTTCTTTGAGTGTAACAACGTTAAACAATTTATAATTACCTTTGGACTCAAAGCTGGCATGGAAAATTTCAGTCCAAGTGATGGAAGCTTGAGAAAGATAAAGACATTTGAGACAAAGTGAGTTATAGCTGCAAGCTGGTTTTCAACCATAACTCAGGCAGATGCAGCCATTCAAGGGTATCAAGCCCACTTTCTGTGATGGACATGAGCCAATATCTAATCTTGCCAATATGAGCAAGCCATGCTCAGTGAGGGTGTCAGAAGAGATGGACATACTGGCATGAAGACTTGCACTGAGCTTTCTTTTGCTGAGATTGCAGCTCTTTGACCTCTTATACCTGTCTAGTATTGCTGGGACCAGGTGAGGTCTGCACAGCGTTAGTAATTCAGCACACGAAACACTGTACCCAAGCTGAAGAGCCCCAATACTTGGGTGCAGGGTGCTGTGTACGTGAGCGTACTTTCAGGAACAAGTTGCTACACCCATCCAGCTCTCTGACACGCACATGGATGTGCAGTGGATTTACAGCCCTGGGATTTATGTGCCACAGCCCACAGGGCGGTATACCTGTACTCATACTTGACTAACCATGAGCAGTTTGTAGAAAAGATTTGGCAGAAGGGGTATGTATCTGAGCTTCAGCTCTGATGTAACTCACAAAGCTGCAAGGAGCCAGAGGCTTTGTTTTAAACATGCAATTATACACACTCGTTCCATTTACCAAAGAAGAGAAAAGCTCTTCTCCAATTTGACACTGTCTGATGCATCTCATACAATGGCAGCATCCTGTATATGAGCTAGTCAACATCTCCGGTCAGTTAAACTAAAAATATCCTCTAGTTTGTAACTTCTGTCTTCCATGTCCATTTGAAACTACTGGTTTTACTCTTAAACTGCCCAGAAACCTTTGGGAGCATTTGGCAGAGTTTCTATTTACCATTAATTTTATATTACTGTTCCACATTTTTCCTGTTGAACCTTACTTTTATATTACTGTTGCACATTTTTTTGCTTTCTTAAGACATGTTCAATATGCTTAAAGGCAGCAAGAAGTACAATTTCTAAAAGTGCAGCTGATAGATAACAATGATCTCTACAGGCTGACTCTTGGGTGTCCTGATAGAGTAATAAAATGAGTGATGTTACAGGCACCCATGGAGCCCTAGCTATACAGTTTTGTCCTCCTTTAGATGATTTTCCTGAGTAAAAGAAGAAAATTATATCTATATGTTCACATTATAGCAAGGACAAAGCACAAACTGGGTAATGCACATGCATTCCAGACATAATATTTCCAGAGTTGTCCTGCTGCTTGTACTTCCTTTCTTATATATTTCTTCAGTATACATTGTTACCTGAATGGTTTGTCTAGTTTAGGTTGGATTTTTCTTTTTTCTCTTTTTTTCCCTCTTTTTTTTTTTTCCTTACTCTTTCATTTGTGTGCTAGGTATTGCTTAGGGGAGACAACTCAAGCGGGAAGTATTCTGAGATGTCTTTTTGTCTGTCTCTGTAAAATTAGCTTGAGAAGAGCGGTGTTCTTTTTTTGCCAAAAAGAGCTGTAAAGCAAAGCATCTTCCTTATACATTACTGGCATTAAAGGTTCTTCAGGCAAAATTAGGTCCTCTATTAAAAACTTTCTTTATTGAGTTTGCATGGGAGAAATAGAGTAAAGTTCAGTAAAAATTCTCTTCTCAATGCAAAAGAACATCTAGATCAGTCACAGCTACTATTTCTTTGCAGCATTAATGAGAGAAAAGGCAATAAAAATAAATTTTGTCACTCAGAATGAGAGAGAAAAGATCCACTGATTAGAAGAGATTTTTTTGTGTTTAATTAAGTAGTTACTTAATGAAGGAAAATGACACTTTAAATCTAAGTATCTAAGCCTGCAAAGAGTGTAGGAACACTGTAAGAGTCTGGTGTTTGAAAGTCTCCTGGCTTAGGACAATTACTCCCAAAGAGGTGGCCTCTCAGTTGTGCAGATGGAGACAGGGACTAGCAAGACTAGTCTTTGCCAGTAACTGTATAGTGAGGAAAGTATATTGGTGAGTATAACATAACTTTCTGTTACATGGGGACTACTGTTACATATACGTAATAAAAGCCTTCTCTTTTTTTCTATGAAACATTTTGGCAGAAAAGATAACTTTGTTTCAATGTATTTCAATTTTCTTAAATTTGCATGTCCAAAATCTCAACTATAAGAGTTTGGACATGAAAAAAATTAAAACTTTTCAGCTGAAAATAGCACTTGAAATTTTTAGCCAAGTATTCCACCAGCTTAGATAATTGATGGCTATTATTAAAAAGTTTTCAAGTTTAGCTGTATTTTGGAAGGAAATTGCTTAATGAAAAGCACCTTCCTCAGCAAACATATTTTTCTGAAGAAAACCAAATCAGTATCAGACGCAAGTCTCTATACCCAACACAGAATTGAAACCAGACATTTCCCATAGGAACAGCCATTTCATCACATTTTCTGTTTTGACCAAGTGGATGTTTTTCTACACACAAGTGAGGGGGATGTTTTATGAGTATTTTTCTGCTAGTTCTATCATTACTACTTACTCTTTATGTTACGACCATCTGTGGCCGGGATTACAACGCACCCCTGTGCAGTTTAGGCACCTGCTGGCTGGTCCCAGGGAGCAGAGGGACCTGCTGGCATTGAAACGAGCTCCCTTCCACCACAGCCCCGTAAACGTGGTCCTTGCAGCCTTCTTTCGCTTCAGCTGCAGGGCTCATCGGGGAAATGGGCTGAACCTGATTTTTCAACCTATTCCCCAACTCCATGCTGGCCTCGCATGGGAGGCTGCAGGTAGCCACCTATCAGCACCCGCCAGCAAAGGGATTATGCATGGGCAGGTATTGAACCAGGCTGTGGCAGGGACAGCAGGAGGGGAGCCAAAGAGGAAAAGCAGAGGGAAGGAGAAGCTGAAATAAAGGAAGTACATTTGAGCCAAAGTCTGCAAGAAAAGATGGAGTATTGCCTGAGGGTCTATTTTTGCCCTGGCTGACAAGATCCACTGTGTTGTTTGGGTAAGGATACCAGTCTTGGGGTTAGGAGGAGAGTGCAAAAGCACATTTTCAAAGAATCATAGAATCAGTGAGGTTGGAAGGGACCTCTGGAGATCATCTAGTCCAACCTCCCTGCTCAGCAGGGTCACCTAGAGCATGTAAAACAGGGTTGCATCCAGGCGGGCCTTGAAGATCTCCAGAGAAGGAGACTCCACCATCTCTCTGGGCAATCTGTGCCAGTGCTCTGTCACTCCCTCAGTGAAGAAATTCCTCCTTACGGTCAGGCAGAACTTCCTGTGATTTAGTTTTTGCCTATTGCCTCTTGTCCTTTAGCATGGGACAACTGAAAAGAGTTCAGCCCCATCCCCTTGACACCCTCCCTTCAGATACTTATAGACATCGATAAGATCCCCCCCTCAGTCTTCTCTTCCCCAGGCTGAAGAGGCCCAGCTCTCGCAGCCGTTCCTCATAGGGCAGGTGCTCCAGCCCTCTGATCATCTTCGTAGCCCTATGCCGGACTCTCTCCAGTAGCTTCATGTCTCTCTCATACTGGGGAGCCCAGAACTGGACACAGTATCAAGATGAGGCCTCAGCAGTGCCGAGTAGAGGGGCAGGATCACCTCCCTCCACCTGCTGCCAACACTCTTCCTAATGCACTCCACGATACCATCGGCTTTCTTGGCCACAAGGGCACATTGCTGGCTCATGGTCAACCTGTCATCCACCAGCACTCCTAGGTCTTTCTCTGCAGAGCTGCTCTCCAGAAGGTCAGCCCCCAGCTTGTACTGGTGCCTAGGGTTATTCCTCCCTAGGTGCAAGACTCTGCACTTGCCCTTGCTGAACCTCAGGAGGTTCCTCTCTGCCCAGCTCTCCAGTCTGTCCAGGTCTCTCTGAATGGCAGCACAGCCCTCAGCTGTATCAGCCACTCCTCCCAGCTTGGTAGCATCAGCAAACTTGCTGAGGAGGCACTCTGTTCCTTCAACCAAGTCATTGATGAATTAGTTGAACAGGATGGGACCAAGTACTGAGCCCTGGGGGACTCCACTAGCCTCAGGCCTCCAACTAGACTCCACGCCACTGATGACAACCCTCTGAGCTCCGCCTTTCAGACAGTTCTCAATCCACCTCACTGTCCACTCATCTAACCCACACTTCCTGAGCTTGTCTAGGAGGATGTTATGGGAGACAGTGTCAAAAGCCTTGCTGAAGTCAAGGTACACAACATCCACTGCTCTTCCCTCAACTACCCAGCCAGTCACCTATTCCACCCCAATTATCCCCCAGAAACCCAGGTATCCAGCTGCCTTCGCAGAGCCTGCAGCGCTGGGCCTCAAAGCACAGGTACAGGGCAGGCAGTATAAACCCTGCAGTTTCCTGTGATTTCACTGAGGCTCAGTGGCTGAAGACCTGGCTCTTCATGATAACAATTTGTGTGCTCCATTAGCTCTGTGAGAAGGGAGGACACCAAGGGACGAAGGCCCTGAAGAGACATCCCGTGAGCTGGGGCTGCCTCACATCCCCTGGACTTTTGCCACCAGCTCCCACTAGAATTTGTCTTTTAATTTGTGGCACAAGCCACAAATGGCTTGTGGCACAAGCTTTGGCAAACCACCTACCTTTTGTGCCAAAGTCTACCCATGTATGAACTGCAAAATGGTAAATGTTATCTGCTCCATAGGTCAAGGGAAGCCCATGGCATTTGGAAAGCTCTACAGATTTGCAAGTCTTCCAGTTGTTCCTTTGGCACATACAGATATATCTAGATATGTAAAGTACGCTGAGGTGCTGATGGCATTTCAGCAGTTCTGTATCCTACATATGATGTGGAGAATTTTTTGCCAGACATGCTTTGGCCCACAATTTCACTACCTGTGTCCTCCTTGGAAGTTACTATGTTATTTTGAACCCTACAAAAAAGAAAAATCTTCAACTTTTTTTGAACGTTTCTATCCATTTAATCCAGAACCGCTTAGTTCTGGCATGTCCACTGTGCAGCTTTACTGTGGAAGAGATGTGGAAGAGATGACAGACTCAAGAGCATAACGTGCAACTTCATTGCATCTGTGGCCACATAAAAGAAACTCCCCAAAGGCCCAAGGGCTGCATCTTGACTTACATAAATGGACCCGACTGTTGGGTCAGCACAGATCTTTTCCCCTGCTTCCATGACAAAATTAATTAGCTAAAATAAAAACATTAACTCCTTTTTGTATTCTTATTCATATATGGTATTTTTTCCTAATGGTTAATTTTCTTTTTCTTGTTGCCTTCATCTTCCATAATTTCCCCTTCCTGGTGTTTCTTCCATCCATGACCCTCTTACAATCTCCATTCCCCCAGCCATTAAGCTGATTATCTCTCTTTTTTTTTCCTTCTTCCCTGCCACTACAGCCATAGGCAATGTGGAAAAGCAGTGTTGCCATGCCAGACAGTGGCAAATCACGCTGTTAACGCCCGCCACGGCAAAGGCTGAGGAAGGACAAAACTTGCCTTGGGCTCTACAGCACACCAGGATCTGCCTTCCCGCACCTCGCAGCTGGTTATCGGTGCGGGCATCAGGGAGCTGCTGACCACAGCAACCAGCACAGCCCCTTCCCACGTGTCGGTTCCCGCAGCCCTGCCATGAGCTGGGTCGCGGAAATGCTCCGGCTGAGAACAAGTCTCTCCCAAAAGCTCTCTTTGGGGTTTCGGGGTGAGCCTGAGCTCAGAGCAGCTTCCTCCCCAGTCGGTGACGAGACGGGTTCACCTCAGTAGGTGAGGGAATGGTACTAAAATTGTAATTAAAACACTCTTACTGCTCAACACTTACGGAGCAGGCTTTAAAAGGATCAAGAATATCAACTCATCTTGCAGGAAACTTGGGGATATGGAGAGGCGGGTTGAAACGGTTTCCAAATCAGAGCAAATGTTGTAACTTCAAAATCATTCATGGATTAAACAACTGTCCCCAAGCTGGTTTGGAACCCATTTCACTTGGATAAAGTCTCCTCATTTCCGCTGAGCTTTTCTTTTATGCTAAATATGATGTGTTAGCTGGTATATTAAATACAAAGCATGTTAAAGATACTTTAATATCGAAAGAACATGAAATGAGAACATGATAAAGTCAAAACAATTTTTATCTTACCTCAAAACAAAATGTTTTAATATTATTAAAATAAATCAAGAAAGTAAAAATGAAATGTTTTGACTTTTTCTTGTTAAAAATATTTGTCAGAACTGACACATTCTCGCAAAACATTTGGATTTTGACAAACAGAATTCTTTTTACAGAAGAATTGTTTCAGTGAGCTCTAATTAAAAACTGGCTAACTCACAGCTCTCAAAAAAATACTTGTCAGCGGTGAATGATGACTGTGTGTCACATATACGGCGGAAGGGATCGGTTCATGGCCCAGCGCTATTTGATATCACCATCTGTGATCCTGCAATGAACATAAAAGCACTTCTGACAAATTTCGAGGTAATAAGGAGTTTGGCAGAGTGGCCGCTGCCGTCATCGTGGGATCAGGATCACCTCGGGCAAACCGGTGGCTCAAAGGCAACGCAGGCTCCAGTACCGAAACGGGGAGCCCGCCTGGGCACGAAGGGGCTCCGATGGGGGTTTATAATCGATAAATAGCTAACCACTAAGTGGACACTGGGGAGAAGTTAGCAAACGGGGGAGCAATAGATGCGTATGGTGGCCAGGCACAGAAAAGTGCTGTGGGAAAAGTATTTGTAAGCTACTACGTAACAGTTAGGTCAGTTTAGCCTGTCAAAAGGAAGATTGAAAGTGCTCAGGTGGGGGGGGGGGGGGCGGGAAGAAAAGAAAAGAAAAGAAAAGAAAAGAAAAGAAAAGAAAAGAAAAGAGAAGAGAAGAGAAGAGAAGAAAAGAGAAGAAAAGAGAAGAGAAGAGAAGAAAAGAGAAGAAAAGAGAAGAGAAGAGAAGAGAAGAGAAGAGAAGAAAAGAAGAAAAGAATTAAAAGGGGGCCTTTTTCTTTTTTTCTTTTTTTTTTTAAGTAAAGAAAGTTATAACAAGGAGTTGAAGGCAGACAAATTCAGAGGAGAAATGAGGCTACGGTTTTTAACAGCGAGTCTGAGCAACCGTAGAAACATGGGGCCTGTTGAAGAGGTGAGCTCTCCGTTGCTGGTGCTCTTTAAATCAAGGCTGGTTGGCGCTTCCTGAAGGCACTGGTCGCTTGGTTCAGTCTAGTAGTAGCAGGAAAATATACATACATATACATATATATATACATACATACATATTTTATATATATATATATAGCTGTAATTATGGGAAAAAATCACAATAAGCCATCTATTAATACATACCACACTTAAGATCAGTGTGAATCTACTTTTTAGGTTTTTGCACATGGTAGCTAATCTGAAGGTAACTGGGAAATTGCCAGTGATTCTCAAATTACATTGAAAATCAGGAATTTGTTATCAATATAGTCAACACTGGTAGAAGGTGGATGTTCAGAGTTAAAATACTGCCCTGGAAATCATGTCACACAAACATTTCCGACTTTCAAATTTTGGTACTAACTGTAACAAAACCGACTTTTTAACTGTTAGGGGGAAGAGGAAGAGATGCTCGGTCTGGAGTAACTGCCCTGATGTTGGGAGATCAGTGAGAGGCGGGTTAGACACCTGCTCTCCTTCTTGATTCAGAAGAAGGGACTTCATCTATGCCTCTCCCATTGCCCTAGATCTCAGGAAATTTTCAGCAAACAGAGCTCATTTGTAGAAAGACTTCAGTCTCAGTGAGCACCATTTTCTTGGGGGAAAAAAAGATGTATTTTAAAAAAACTCAATCAATTTAATATCTGGGTTTGATTCCTGTTTTTGCTGCAAAACTCATTGTGTGAAGCTTAGTCTGCAATTTATATTTCTATTACGTTGCTCTTTACTTGTAAAATAGGAATATGACCTTCTTTTACTTTTAATTCTGTTGTAAGGTCCTTGGGTGGCAGACTGTCTCTTTTGCTGTGTGTGTATGTATATACACAGAAAGTAAAAAGCAAAATAGCTTGGGTGTCTAAGCTCATTTGAAATATAGATAATGTTTGCTCTTCTGCTGCTGTATTTAAAAAATTATAGTCAACAGTTAGAACAGAAACTGCTGCTAAGGGATATTATCTGCCTGCCATCCATGACATGAATATCATATATTAAAATATTGAATTATTTGAAGAAATGGAATTATTTTATGCCATGTGTTTCTTTGTAGAACAATATGACAGTAAGATAACATTTTGCAATTTCAGATCATTTCCCATGGCAAGGAAATTACATTTGCCAGCCAGCTGGTTTTTTGCTCCATTTAATGTACACATGACAGATACTGGTTAGGACTGATGTTTTTAGTAGAATGCTGTTCAAAACTAAGTCTAATAACTGATACAATGTTAGAACACCACACATCAGCTTCTGATACTTTCAGCTCACAAAATCTAAACATGCTTTGCAGTTTTTTAAGTCTTTGATTGTTTTACTTCTATAGTGGGGGGGTAGTGCATTTCTTTAATTACATGCTATTATAATATGAAAAGATAACACATAATAATGGACATTTTATATTGTAATAGTGCAGTATATAGGATATATTCTATTCTATATAAATATGTCTAATATATTTATAGGTATGTTATGTTGATATTGTTTGCACTAATTTTATGTGTTATATTTGTTATACAAAAATATAAGGGAAGAGATTTACTTTTTTAATTGTGGTAATAGTAGCTTTTGCTTTTGTCTTTAAATCATTATTCACAGTTTGCGTCTCTGACAGAGGGGACTCCTGCTGTTGTTTGTTAGTACACAAATCTAGGACTTAGACAATCTGAAGACACAAAAGATGGCAGGAAAAGAGAAATGGAGAAAACAAGAAGATTGGGCCAAATCATGTTAGTTAACAGGATAGTAGCACAGCAAGGTCTAATATTGAATCACTTGCTCAGATAGATATATGTCTAGTGAATCCAGCTGGTGTGTATGTATATCTGTTTACAGGACAAAGGAAGATTTGAATCAGCAGTAATATCCCATTTGGTCCAGCTCTATGAGATGTAACACAGTAACAACAATATTACTCAGTGGCAAAGTTTAAAATACCACTCATTTTTGGCACTCGTAGTAATTCTCAGATTGCAATAACCTAACACAAGCGTGTACTTTTCAAATGAGGCAGCCATAATTCAAGCTACTGAATGACACGACTTACAAAAACTTGGCACAAAAAAATAATCACAGTAGCCTTGGTCTCACCAATTCATTGATGTAATCCATATATATTATTTCTTGTAATTTGAATTGCTCAGCCATCTCCCCCTGCCATTCTTCTCTGGCCTCCCTTGTCACAGACCAGGTTAAATATTTGCAGTTCCCCCACCATGTACACTTACACAGTTTAGTAGGCAGTAACCAGCACCTTATTAAAATCACAGTCTTTCTGATCCACAGTCCATTAAGTCAACTGCAGCAGCTTTGCTGTCTTAGGCATAGAAAATGGGCCAGAGCGATTCTGCAATGCCACTCTGTGCCACAAGTGAGACCAACTAAATATTGAGATAAACTTTTGTATCCCAAATATTCTTATTGTGCATCTTTTTGAGGTGGCTCATGAAGTAATTTTTTTGCATTATTATTTCTGCTCAAACTTTTCAATAACCAGCTGGGATAGGTAGAAGATGGATAGAAATCTTCAGATTCATGTCAGCACAACATAAATATCACTCTACAGAAGGTCTAAGGCATGCTATAATAGGATTTTTTTTCTCCAGGTTTTTCCTCTCATTTTTTTGATCTAGAGAATCCTAAGCAGTTGAAATGTAGCTTTCCTATGTCTAATAAATAAATAAATTTCCAAAACACAAAGCTCAGATCTTACAAGTAGACCTGTGGTTTTGGGAAACCATGGAAAAGTCATCCTGAAAACTGATGAATCTCCAAGTTGTCATCCAAACATAAAGATATCCAAAATCACTATTCTGTTTTAAAATACATACCAGAGAAACAATGAAGTAAAGCAAATTAAAGATGGCCCTTTATAAAGAGGTCTTCATTTTTTCTTAGAATCACAGAATAACTGAGGTTGCAAGGTACCTCTAGAGATCATCTGGTCCACCTCCCCCATACCCACCCCGCTGAAGCAGGGTCACCTAAATCAGGTGGCCCGGGATCGTATTCAGTCAAGTTTTGAGTATCTCCAAGGATGGAAACTCCACAACCTAAGCACCTGTTTCAGTGTTCAACCACTCATGCAGTGAAGAAGTGTTTTCTTGTGTTTGAGTGGAATTGTCTGCGTTTTGGTCTGTGCCCATTGCCACTCATCCTGTTCCCGGGCGCCACTGGCAAGCAGTGATGCTTTTTCTCTGCCGCAAACTGATTAGCTCCAGCAAATCTCTGATTTATTCTTGCCACTCTATTTGTTATCTCCCCCTGCCCAATCTCGGCTGCTCTCTGTCATTCATTCCTGCATTTTCTATATGAGCTCTCCACTTTCCCTCATGTCAGGACACTTTTTTCATTAATAGCTCTCTTTTCACAGGCTTTCCCCCTCTATATTACATTCTTCCTCCATACGATTTTCCTCATCTTTCTCCTCTTTCCTCACAGCAACACGCTCGTCTTTACGATCCCCTGCAAATGAAGATCTCACCTTTTACATTTCCCTCTATTCATCAGTTACTTAGATAACTCATCTGCTATAACCACAAACATTTGCATGCATATAGTTAAGAATAGGGGAAAGTATTTTCTTGGCTAGCACATAAGATGCAGAAAAGACTGTTTCCTTACTGTGCAGTATTTTTATTAGCTGCATTACAATTAATTTTGTTTGTTTTGACCTGCTTCTAAAATCTTGGTACAAATCAGTATCTGCAGCGAGAGATTGCACTATTTAGGTTCACGTTATGATTAGTCACGCTATCGCTAGTGTACACAACAGCAAAAAGCTTTTGTTTCTCAAAAAGCCCTAATACAGTCTGACATTTACACGACAACTTAATTCATCCGTCTGCATAAACTAGTCAGCTTCACTTGATTGCAGAGGAAATACAAAGTGGTTGCAAGATGGTTTGGTGCAGATAAAAGTCCACTCTAACTAGTTACCGGAACTGCTGAACTGGGAGAGGCACGCAGACTGCTGGGGCCCGGCGCTCCTCGTTCAGCTCGGTCCAGGTCCCCAAAGACTTGATCAAGGGGATTACGGCCGCTAAAGCTATTCACCACTTCTCCTAGCCTGAAAAAAAAAAAAAAAAAACAAAAAAAAAAAAACAAAAAAACGTTTTGCCTGAAAAACGTCAGGAAGTTTGTAGTAAGAGCTGGCGAAAGCCTGGTGATTCCACCTTAACAGGCTGGATCAAAACTGTAGTTTGGAGCAACGTTAAGTTTTGTGTGTGAGACTCGTTTTATTTCACATCAGCCTGCACAACAACATTATTATGACAGCCCAGAGAGGAAGCAAGGCAGCAGCTGCTCACAACCTGATGCTTCTGACCAACTTTTAGAGAGCATCTCAAGCATTTAAAAGGTCAGATAAATGAGGTTTTCCTCCCTCCACAGTCTTTTTTCTTGTTATTTTACTGATGAAATCTGGGAAAAAAACACTGCTGTTTTTATAGTGCAACACAATTGGCAAATACCCACGTTAGAGAAGTGTAGGTTGTAGCATGCATGACTAACGATTAATGATGCTCATTAAAAAATGAAGTTCTGATGAAATTCATTAATGCTTGGCTTGAGTCTTGCTAACAGTTACGCAACATTAAGAGCAAGGCAATTACAGATCTTGGCTGCAACTCATTGAGAGATAAAAGAATATCCTTTTTCCTGTTTAACTCAATGTATGACATGCTGTATTACAAAAATATGCTGTCTTGAAAAGCTTCTTGAACAATGAGACACAGTCTGAAGCTCCATTGCCACCTGCGGGTAAGTGCTGGAGTTTGCCATCCTTTTTGGGTTCAGAGAAATAAGGTATTGACAGAAAGGAACCGCAATAAAGTAAGAGCTGTGCTTCTGACTTACCCATTAGTCATCAAGTTATTCGAAGTAGACAACACCTTTGACTCCTTAGGTTACTGCTAGCATTTGAAGAAATCTTTGCATTGCTCTTTTCACATGCCTAAAAAAGGGGGTGGGGGGTAAACACTGACAAGCAGCTTTATTCTAATTAGCACTGCAAGAAGGTGGGATGAAGATGACCTCCAAGTTAATAGAAAGGAACATTAACGCTTAGGGGCTAGAAAGGAAACAAGTCATGTTAGCAGCTTAAGCCTAGAGTCTCAGGGAAGACTTACAAAAGAGTATGCAACAAGATTCACAGTTATTGTCTCAAAGCCAGCTTCTGGTGAAAGAATGGTTTTGCCCTTGTCCAACAATACAAGCAAACTATATTTGCTTGTAAGCAAACTGTGGGGACGTTAAAGAAAGAGAGCTCACACCTTCTGCTTGGAACCAAGTGCAGATTCTTGATGTAGACTGTAGGTAGACTACATGTGTCGATGTACTTAAAATCAGTTCACTCTTACTCTACTGGACTTTGCAGTGCTAATAGGAATAAAATCTTCTATTGAATATACCCTTCGTAATTCTATATGCATCCTACATAATAGGAATCATTTCTGTTTTCATTAAGGGTAAATGTGTTATTTTGATTTCACTCAGGGAACATAGAACTTTTTTTTTAATACTATGAGAGCACACTTTATGTAATTGATGCTTAAATGGAATACATATTGAAGTCCACTACACATTGTTTTATTTCTGTTTTATAAACCATTATCTGTGGTTTGCTCTGTACCTCAAGGAAAATGCCCTATTTAAAACCATACTTTCTGAACTGGCTTGCAAACATTTCTTTATTACTTCCCACTGACGACTTCTAGCTCAGTAAAGGCTTGTTCTGCATTTTCTGCTAAAATAAGCCAAGATGTGAAAGAAGCAATTTTACCTGGGAAAAAGATTCCATGTTATGATGGATTAGCCCCTCAGCACAGGAGCTCTGCTGTTCACAGTGAGCAGAAACCAGCCACAACTTAGCAAGTAGGGGAAGTTCTGAGGATGATGGAAGAAGAACTCACAGAAACACTGGCTCTTGGCTTTAATGATCAATTTGGTAGGGACAGGCAAACCTTTAAATCTAGTCATAGCTTGTGTATTTTTTATTAAATAGAAAAACTAGTCTTTGACTTACCATTTTGTCACAGAAATAGTACTTTGGCAGCAAAAAACCCCACGGAAATAACAAGCCCTGTGTTTAGGTCAATGAGAGGCAGCTATGCTGGCAGCACTAGAGACCCTCACATGACAGAAGTTGTGCATATAGTGCATTACCATTGATCATTGCACTTACAGAAAACAATCAACAAGTTAAAAGGTGGGGATCACACAAATCAAGAAGTAATTATTATAAATAAAAACTTACTAAAATAAAGATGAAAGCCTCAGTCTCTCACAATGCTGGGTCATGTATTTTCTTGGACCAAGATTAGTCTGTATTTGTACTTAGCCTAATTTTTAAGGTTTTGCTTTATTTGCTTGTTTTATCTGTCTCTTAATGGCTATACACATAAATTATTTTACTTTTTAAAATCAAGCCTACTTAGAAACAAGACTAACAAAGATTTGTATTTAATGCATGTAGAAAAGTCCTATTTCCAGTGATAAGCATGGCAGGTAATAATGGAGGGCAGAATTTGACACAAATTTTCTTCACTATATTTACTGTGAGCAGTTGCACAGGGATAACTCAATCCCAAGTAAAATTTAGATCTTGGTGAAGTCGTTCTCCTTAAGGTGTACAAATGAGATACAGGAAGTAGAATTTTACTGACATAAATTTCAACATCTCAGTTAAGCCCAAAAGCAAAATTCCTTATACTGTTCTACCAGCACTGAACGCAGAGCCTTTCTTCAGTATAATGGATCAGACTGTAAATGGGTCCTGTGCATTTAACACGGCTCTTAATGTGCACTAAAAATACTGTGCACTAGCCCAAGCTTTTCATGTATTTTTCCTTGATACTTAAAAGCAGTAAACCCTACCAACAGCTGTATTTCATCTAGTCCCTGTCTCTCGAGCCTTGAAATTTTAGCTGTTAATAACCAATTCCACCTTTAATATGGCTCAAAGTATTTTGTTTATAGATGTGTTGTTAAGCTTAGAAAAAGGTATTTATTTTGAAAGGAATCCAAAGCCCTTAAGAAAACTGAACCATTCCATATTAAATGTTTTTAAATCTGTGGAAAGCATAGTCATCACAACATATGCTAACAATGCAGTTAGAAACCAACTTTATTGTTGCAGCTTTAAATTATTTACACAATATAAATCTCTTTGAAAGATACATTACTTCATTTAATCAGTGGTAGAAGGCCTTATTATAATATAGCTTCAACATTTATTTCAAAAGAAATACAATTCACTCCAAATGATGAATGATGCAGCTAAACACCACATCACACAAGAACGGTCATGGGGTCTTTGGAGGGATGACAGTGCTGCAAGATGGTAAAAGCTTATTTTTAAATCAGACTTATTTTATTCACAGGACATAAATGAACTCAAATGTTTAAATAAAAAATAAAAATAAAAAAGCAAGACCACCCCCTCCAAAAAAAATGCAGTGAAAAAAGACAGAAAATGGAATATACCCCTAATATAATACGGCCCTGATTCTGCAAGTATTTAAAAGGTTTTAAATAGCTGGATTAAGAGGCTTGAGACAGAACCAATGCATCTACTTAAATCATGTTTAAGAGAGATTGAATACATTCTCAGTGCTGAGACTATTTAAAGCACTTGTGTACAAAGCAGCATTATACTACCACAGACTATATTTGCAATACAAATGTTAAAAGGAACATTTCTACAAAAAACAAAAAAGCAAGCTTTCACACACTAAAGACTTTACACACCTACCATTTTTGATACTTAAAAATTACTACCACCTAGCGCTTAGAAACATCTATTTTTCCCAGTTTATTCTGCATTTTACAGCATTGTATATAAGATTTTTCACATTTCTCCTCCTCCACAGTTTGATTCATCTTGTGTTTTGCATGGATCTTTGCTGTGTGGAAAAAAAAAAAAAAAAATCTATCCAGAAAGAAATGCTGTTGCAATACCACAAAAACAGGATGGACTGGTGCAGTATCTCAATTTCAGCATATATTTCTTACATTTCAAGTAACTTGTGTGCTTTCTAAACTTTCAGCAAACTTTTAATTTCCACAAAGTCTGGTAACCATAGCCATGTGTTCTGATTTCAGACTACTCTGTAACTGCAGGCCCATTTCAGTCAGTTTTTGGACACTTAAAAGAATGAAATAACCTACTATTGTCAAAGAATCTGGTGCAAGAACACCTACATGGTTAAATATGAAAAAAGCCAAACACACACTTGAAGTAAGGCAAATTAATCAACTGCACATAGATTTTTTTTTAAAAAAAGTAGAATTTTAGAATGCATCTTCTCTCCCCCCCCCCCAACTTCCCTTTTTCCTAGTTACAGCAGCTTAAACTTTATGGATCAGGTCCTTTGGAAAACAATTTAAAAATCAGAAAATGCTATTACCAGTGTATCATCACATCACTTAAAGAAAAGCACCATACAACTGGCAAATGCCAACAATTTATGCATCTTCCTTTCTGTTCTAAAGGTCTATAGGCCACAGAGGTTGGTTTCTTCCGACATGTGGCATATGCACCTGGGCAACTTCTCACTGCAGAGAGCCTCTTCAAGCTGTGTGGCTGGCCAGCAGAATACCTACCTTGCACAAGACCAAGGTCATGGCTTTTTGCATCTTTCACAACCAGTGAATACAACTAGCATTCAGCCTACTCTACTAAAAACAAGGGGGGGGAGAGGGGGAAGAGAATCTCCTGCAGGACTGCTCAACACCAGCCTTGTATTAAGTGGAAGTTTAATGAAATCCTTTCTGTTCTACTACTATAATTAAAACCTGCCTGGTATGGAAGAAATGACAGGAGACAGTAGCTAATTCCAACAGTTTAGTACTCTAGCACACTTCAAAAGGCATCTAAGAACATATTGAACAATACAAAAACATTAAATCCCATCAGGTGACAGCCACTTCACGTTCAGACAGATAGGAGGTAGTCAGCCTTTTCTACAAGCTGTAGAAAGCACTATCCCAAACATGAGATTATATTCCAGTTCATTATATTAAAAGTGAGTGAAAAAAAAAGGCATAATCCAAAAAGCAGTTGCCTAATTTTAAGATCTCTTTCAGCAGGAGTGATAAGGGGTATTTTGTAAGCTTTTATTATCTACAAAGATAATGCTTTAAAAGAAGCCTCAGCTTCATTTTGAAACAAGCTCTTTCTTTACAATTTGCTCATCTTTAAACTATGCACGTAAACAGAAGGCATATCCAATACCTTGTCACGTGAAATACTTAAACTTCCATGTGGCTTTTACTTATTTTTACTGAGCCCATCCCTTCTCTTGACTAATAATTCTGTAACAGCAACTTACTTTCCAGAACCCTTGTAAGTGTTTATCCTGATAAGCATGTGTACTGTTCGTCAGGCATGGGTAAAAGTGACAGAGCACATGAACTCCACCAAGATCAATCTGCCAGATGGACAATGAGACTGGTGCACCAGCATTTTTCAGCAACATTATTAAACGCAGCAGTGAACAAGAACTGAGTAACAGTCTGAAAACACAAGAGAGTTTAAAAACAAACAGGTGGTGAAAGGCAACAATAATAGTATCTAATCTGGCATTTAGGGTAAACAACTGTCTATGCTTCACTTCCAGGGTTAAAGGCTTCTTCAAAAGCAGACTTCCTACACCAAAAAAAACTTTTCAGAAGTCATTATAATATAGTAGAAGACCATTTTAATCAAATAAAGTAGATAATGATGATCAGATCTGGAAAGAACTTTTATATTTTAAGGTTAATAGTCCTAACATGTTCCCCCTAATGAACTGGGGTTAGCTTTGTCTTTTTTTTCTTTTCTTTTTTCTTTCTTTTTTTTTTTTTTTTTTTTTTTTTGGTGGTTGGGGGGAAGGTAATGGAGAAGAGGAAGCAGAATACCTCAGATAAGCTTCAAATGGTCTAAAGAGACTACCAATATTTTTGTGCTATGGAAAATGGCCAGCAGAACTATTTTAGTGATTTGAGGTTTTATTATAAGGATTTAAAAGTTAGTAGCTAATCCTACTATAAGGCTATAGCCACCAAAAATGTTCAAGTCAGGAGACTTCTATCCAATTAATTCAATTGCTTTCACCATAGGAGTACGCTTCCTTATAACAGGACTTCAATTCTACATGTTTCAGTTTAGAAGTCACCAACATTCAAAGATAGACAGGAAATTTCTAGAGGTTTAGTAAGTAGACAATTTTAACAGCCTTCCCTATACCACAGGTACTACATGTACTCCTGATACTTAGTTTGCTCTAATATTAGAACAGATTTTTCTCTTAATCTTATCACTGTAAAAATTCCTTTATTCGCAGGATCATTCCCAAGAGCATGACGCTAAAAAAAAGCTAATCAAAAAGATGACATTGGATGCCCAAGGCTATAAATGGATACCTTAACATAAAACTTATGCTCTGTTACAGGTCAAGTTAACAAAAGAAGTCAGCACACAGAGTTAGATTTCTTCTTTACATCAAAATTTCTACAAAATAGGAGAGAATACAATGCAATACACGAGTCCATAAATGCAAGATACAGTACAATTCACACTAATTTACAAATGGTTATTTACACTGTTGTATATACATACACAGTCAGACCTGGTTAATGTGAATCTGATAATTCATTTTAAAATGCAAATTAAGGACTGTAAATGAAGGAATTTTATGGTATGCGAGATCAGATCAGTTATCATTCAGGTATCTTTAATGCTTAAATGCTTTAAGAAACTAGACACAGATTAACCACATCTGACTGCAGAAATGAGAAGAAAAAAATTCACACTGTTCTGCTTTACAAAAGCAACCAGGCCACTATGGTCTATTGACTTGATGCTAGTTATGCATGAATGCCATTACTAACAATTCTCTTTATATTTACAATATAGGTTTAACTACAGAAAGAATTATTCATTTTGGCATTCATGCCCTTAGCTTAACATAAAGGCAACAGAGTATCTCCTTGGCAAGTCAGTCAGAACTACTGAGGGATGTTTCTAGAGCTCAGTCTTTTTCTTTTTTTTTTCTTTTTTTTTTCTTTTTTTTTTTTTTTTTTTTTTTTTTTGTCCTCCTTCAAGTATCTTAAAGTTGCTATACAAAGACTGAGATAAATGAACTGAAACAAGTACAGGTTCTCTAGTTTGGTGCTTTAGTACCTAACTTACATTCAGGATGTCCTGTATTCACAGTTTCAAGCTAGCTTATATCCTGCAATGCTACTGCAAGCTATCGCTTCAAGCTTAACACATCTGCAGATATTCTTGAGGAAGCGAGACTACTCAAGTGCTACCGGCTAAAACTGACATGGAGCAAGACTCAAGGTAACTGGTATTTCACTCTGGATGGTGTTTGATAGTATTTCCTCAGAACTTTTATCAGGAATTGTTTTAATCTGTACTTGTCTTGAAAGAAAGATGATGCAAAGCAGTATTTAAGTGTATAAAATGAATTTCAACATGCAACGTGAAAACCTCTATCGTACTGCAAAGTTGACCACTGTAACCTGTGATAATCCTTGTGCTTCTTCAAAGTGGCTCAGGAAAAGCTTGCAGTACTTATTGTCTGCTTCAAAGTGCTTTTATGGGATTCAGTGGAACTTAATAACTCCACAAAATGAGATGAGCTGCACTCAAAGAGCTTTGGTTCTGCAGGAGCAAGTTTTCACTCTTACAGAGTTATTGCTACTTATGCTATATAAACAAAATACTACTGAAAAAATTACACTAACTCCAAACTTAAATAGTACTGGCACTTGAAGAGGGAATATGGAAACTGTCGAGAAAGTTAGACAGAACCTCAAAGCGTTGGATTTCCCAAGACTATGTGAATTCCACAGCCTCTTTCAAGTATTTTATGAATACAAAGCAATACTGCCAGAAATAAAGTCACCACTTGGAGAACTGAGTTGCATTGAGTAACTGAGTTCTAAAACTCTTTATCAAATTTACTTCCAAAGAGATCTTGCTGAACTTAAAATGGACTACCAAGAAAGCAAGAAATTACTCTATGAGAGTTTGCTGATCACATCTACAGGGAGAAAAAACAGAAAATAAATGTCTTCAGTGCTGTTTCATGAGCTCTAGTAACATCCTTAATGACTGCTACAGAAGGAAAATATGTCCATTTTACTTATTTGTTTCTATTTAACTATCAAGAGAATTTGCCCAATATAGTAGCTTCCAACAAATAAATGCTAAAAGAAAACTAGTATCTAATTTCAAGTTAAAAAAAAAATCCAGATTCTCCCATTTTTATTATACTTTTAAGATTTTGACTGAAGAAAATAAAAAAATTGGAGACATTCAGAGATGAATATAAACCAGTTAAGGGGGGGGGGGGAAATCTTGCTTTTGTAAAATAACAGAATGCCATTCAGAATGGTCTTTCAAAGTGAAAATTTTTCATTCACAATTGCTTTTTGTCCTGAATCAACCCAAGCTTTTGTAAAGCACAGACATATGTATGTGTGTGTATATACACACACACGTACACATATCCATATATGTATACACATGTATATATATACACACACACACGACAGTGTGCTCTAAAGCGATTTTGAATAAATACCTTTGCTGGAGTCTGTACAAAAGGCTCCCCACAATATTTACTCTTCAGGTAAATTTGTGTTTACTTGTGTATATGCACACACACAGACTTTGTACATGTGGGCACTTAAGTGACCAAAGTGCAAAGTTTTTCAAAGTATAATCAGGGTTCAGTATATGCCTGCCCAACTCCACACTACATTGTTAGGTTGGTTTTTGTTTGTTTTTTGAGATTTAAAGCCTCTTTCCACTCTAAACTTATACATTACTTTGCTAAGTAAACATTTTCTTTTCAATTCACATTTTGTAATCCAGATCATTCTTGGTATAATAGCTTTAAGAAATAAGAAAATATTAAATGTGTGATGATCAAGGCTCCACTGTTCAAATTTTACGCTCTCCTGTACTGTCTTTTGAACTGGAGACTTTGAAAAATTATTTGCTACCACAGACAAAAAAAAATTAAAATAAACAAGAACATACCAGAACCTGCAACTACAAGACTAAGCATTTAAGACTAGGATCCAAGGTTAGAAGATGACAAAGCAGAAGGAAAGATGTCAACAATACACGAACTGTAAACCTAAGTGTCTTGCTCCCCAGTGCAACAGGATCTCTGTTTACTAATCTTCAGTTCAATAGTCCATTATGTTCAATACTGCTGAAGCACATCAAATACAGAGACCAGAATAGTGTTCATTTCTGAATCAAGTTTCAAAATGGAATACAGATTTTGGAATAGTGGTCTTTTGTTTAAAAAAGTTCTCAATAAACAAGCAGCTTTCCCACAAAAGTTAAAGATGGTACATTTCCCATCTAACACTCTGACAGTTCACATCCTTAAAGAATCTGACGGCCACAGAGCTTTCACGTTTCTACAGCTTAACATGCCAAGAAGGAAAAAAAAAATGAAAATGTTATTTACCATTTCAGCAAAACAGGTTGATTCTTACACAACTGAAGTACTGCGAGATGGAAAGCTACTTTTTTTTGATCCTCCTAGCCTTCCCTCTCCTCTCCCCCCCCCCCCCCCCCCCCAGTTACTGCATACTGGTCATCAGTATCACAAGAGTGTATCATCACTGATATTTTGCTTGTATAGATTTAACAGATTGATATTCTCTGACTGTGTAGTTCTCTACTATAAGTTAACACAACTTCATTAAAGTTGTTAAACAAATCCTTTGGAATAACTTCACTGTCTGCACCCAACTTTTCAAAAACACTGATGAAAGCAGCAATGGAATCATGTTAAACTTATAATAAATAATTCACATACAACATATGTTAAATTACAAAAAAAGGATTAAATTGCCATTTCTACAACCTTTTATAGATTTAGCAAGTTTCTAATCCGTTTTATATCAACAGCAGTAGGTATGCTCTTCATATTAAATTTAACATTGAAGGACTGTTCAGAGGCATTATTTATAAAGCAAGAATCACCAAGTGAGCATTATTGAACTTCAACAAATGTTTAGCTTTTTTCCAGTATCTGTTCTCAGAAGATTCAGGGGTTGTCTATCCACTTGGTAAGCTTCTTCCTCTTCATTACTCAGGAAGAGTTAATGTCATGACCTCCAGCTTCATTTTGAAATACTGGTTAAAACGAACAATTGCATACCTAATCAGAGGGAGACAGAGATTAAGTTAAGAGCAGAAAATTCCGTACATAAATGGAGCCATACTAGAACTAATCAGAAGTCCACCTATCCCAGTACATTCCAGCACCCTCCAGAGCAGCTGCTGAAGGAAGAAATTAAGAACAGAACAATTATGTTATGGTTAATCCTCAGAACATCCTCCCAGCTTGCTCCAGTCTGCAGAACAGTAACTTCTCCAGGGTTATCAGAGGTGGTGAATGGACAGCTGCACTTCTCCAAAGCCTGAGTTTATTTCAAGAATGCTGTTTCAAAACTCGATTCAAAACTGCAAAACAAAATTTGTTTTCTACCACAATGTGCTTTACCTTGGATTTTTGTGCCATCTAGTGGTTACTAACAAGTACTTCTACTTGAGACTGGTAAGTCAAAGCCAGGGTGGAGGTGGGTGGGAAAAAAAACTTTCTACACCAACTCTTTTACACAATGACGTAACACAACTAGGAACCTGCCTGAGTTATTAATGCAAAAAATTCTAAGCTGAAGCAAAAGTCTTATATTGAGTGAAGGTGATAAATAACCTCTTCTAGTCTCCAATGGATAAATTCCTGTTTATTGTGGTGAAAGAGAAAGAAAAAAACATGCCAAAACACACATTCACTTGAAATAGAACCATGTGTTCACTGGCATTATAGATTCCTTAAAAAGGATAGGAATTTTTCCTATCAATATCCCATGCAGCACAGCACAAGATAAACAAACTCTTTTGCATGAAAGCCTGGTGTCCTGATTTCAGGGGCTGGAAACATAGCTCATGTCTGTCAGACACTACACCACACTGACCAACTTACTCGGCTTCTGTGCTTTTGTCTATCCAATACACAACACCTACAAAACAGGTTTAATCCAATCAGAGTTCTTTGGCATGTTATACTATATGCTTTAGCACAAAGGCACATACTAAGTTGGAGAACTTTCAGCAACAAAAAGCAGACAACTTATCATCTCGGTATCTTCACAAGTTTCTCAAAAAACAAAACAAAACAAAAACCAGTAGGCTTATATAGATCAGGTCTGCTGCTCAGAGCTACCAGTTTCTGATAGTTGGAGTGCCAGACGACATGATTTGCAGAATTCCTTCCAACCTCCAACTATTCTGTGATTTTATGAAATTCATTATCAGGAAAAAAAAGTGTCTTTATGTAGCAAACATACTCACCCTAAGAAATCAAAGTCAATGGTAGAATATTTGGCTTGAATCAGAGCCCATAATCCCCAAAAGAAGTGGGATGCCTAAAGGAAAAAGTTAGAAGCAACAGATTAGCACTAGATATAAAAAAAGATACATTCTAACATAAAGACCAAATATATATGTATATACATACATATATATAGAGAGAGCGCGCGAGAAGAGCGCGAGAGCGCGTGCGAGAGATAGTATCTACAGGAGAATTATGAACAAAAAATCTTTTGTAAATCTGGTATGTTTACCAAAACATTTTCAACAAGCATTCAGACTTAATTACTTAGCAAACAGATTAGCTCCACAGGTCTCCTGACTCAAAGTTTCTTTTCCAAGAAAGATACTATTGTATTTGTAAAATAGTTCATCAATTAAGTAGTGTTGTGCAACTACACACATGGTGTTAAAAAGTACTTAGGAATACTTCTATTTCATTTCCATTTCTACCAGTTATTCTACAGGTATTCAACATGTGCACACACACATACACATATGTATGCATAGAGATCAACCTCCTTTTGATTCTTTGAATATATCTTCTTAGATTTATACCTTACATCCTCTGGTTATATCTTCATTACTGACTTATATAGAGAGATAAAATCTATACCTGTGTAGGAGAACCTCTAAGTCTTGTTCAGTTTCATAGTGAAACTATGGATTACATGAACGATGGTTATTAGTATACGTCAATAAACTTTGGAACACACACACACACATACACAGAGGTGATAAACTGGATAATCTCCTTGTGAAAGATGCATTTAAATTCTGGACCACCAACATTACACACAATACATTTCAAACCTCAGTTCTGTAAATAGCAGTTTACTGTAATTACCTAAATTGCTTCCTGAAACTTGCAGGTAACACCACTACATTTACATGTGTCTTTACCAGATGCATACAACATATATGCATAAACACATGCCTGAAAACACCTTAAACTACAACTTACACATGTGTGAAATCTCTCTTCTCTACCTTTAGTTTTGGTAACTTTACCTTATGGTAAGCAGTTTGCAGTTTTACACTGACATTCATTAATTCTTGTCTATTTTCTCTTAATAAAACCTCCCACTTTCAATAACATTATACCTTGTGTTTGGCAGTATTTGTACACCATGTGTGGTCTACAGACAGGTCTTGAGCTGTTCTCTAAACAGAACTCTATTCTCTTAAACATTAGTATAACCACACTTTAGAACTGCCAAAACAATGCTAAATTTTTAAAACAGACCACTAGCCTAAATAATTGCAAATCTAGCTTTCCTAAGTGAATGGGACAGCTGAATTTTGAAGTAACAGTTGGTAATACAGATTAACAGAATAACGGCAAATAAGCAGGTGTTCTCCAGAGTAAAGACTTATTTAGTAAATCACCTTGCTAGAAATACCAAATATTTTCTCACTGCAACCATTGGCTTTTCAATAGAAAACTAAAGGCATTATGTTAACTATGATGTATTTGGACAGTTGGAAAGAGGACTGAAGGCCAGTTTGGCTTCTTAGCCCTAGCTCTCCTTTAGTTTTATTTTATTTTGTTTCTTACTATCTATCTGCTGGGTGAAAGGCTGTTCTGCCGTAACACTTCAGGTTGCAGCTCCCAAGTAAAGCAAGCTCAGTGCTAATTGGAAAACTAACAAAGACAACACGAACTTGTAAGTAGCTTTCAAAATAATGCAGAGATACAACCTTTAAGTAACACCTGGAAAAGAGATGTGCATCTTAAAATTACTTCTAACTGTGTGTGTGTGTGTGTGTGTGTGTACACACATATGTATGTAAATACGTGTGTGTATACACACACACCCACTTACGTATGGCATTCAATGATTAAATGCCATACCTGTTTGAGATACTGTTCATAAACAAAGTTTGACTGTTGTTGGATGTTGTTTTTTCCTAAAAGACAAGGCAGCAAAATCAGGTGGAATTCTCTGAATAAGAATTACAACTAAACATGCTCAACAAGCAAATGAAGCTTTTAGATCCAGAGTCTGCAGCTGATAGCAGAGAGTATAGACTTCATAGCACACAAGACAGGAGGAGCAGGGAGTGGACTCAACACTGCCAGGCCTCACACTACGGAAAAACAAAACTTCCTAGGAACCATAGGACAGTACACATGCACTTTTGCTGCAATTTAAATCACTGAAATGTCCAAAACAAAACCTAGAAGTAACTCCCTGACTGCCAAGACACCACAGGCAGGAGAGCTGAGGCAATACTGAAAGATTCAAAAGTGGCCAAATTATCTTTATAAAACTAAGTATCTTAGTTTTACTCTTAAAAAATAATTAAAAAAAAGACTTTTAAGCTCACAAGTGTTATATGTCTTTATGAATTGCTGCCTTCCTCTTCTGTCTCCTTACTATTGTAAGCTCAGAGATCCACCAAAGAGCTCTGGACAACTTAGGGGTCTGTTACATAAAAGAACAGCTGATTAAAATACTTGGTAAAGTTTATCTCCAGTTGTTTCCAAGTACTGATTGCATCCTTTTCTTGGAATATTCTACATGAATCGTAACACATTGTCAAAATTCAGAGGCAAAGTAACTTGCTAACTTCTGCCATAAACTCTGAGGTCAATAGAAGTTAAAAAGCAAAAAGTACTGTGGTCTTAGTCTAAAATCTAGTCATCCACCATTAAATAAACCTACATCTTATTGCTTCTTAAAAGGCCTGGCACAAAGGATACACTTAATACACATCCATATGTGAAACGATCTAAAAAACAAATTGGCAAATTTTACATTAAGGAACAGTATTGGTATAACTGTGATGGTTTGAGAATGCGAGACAAGTGAGATCCTTTGACAAGTGAGATCCTTTGACAGTCATGTTAGAAGATCTAGAAAACCCAACTTCCAGTCTCTGAAAAGGATCAATTCACATCTTGTTCTCTCTCCTCACTCTGTTCCCCTCCCCTCTTTTTTAATACAAAGGTCAGTTGTATTGGAGGTGTTGAGAACTTGCCACTCATAATACTTCTACTAGCTAATTTAGATAGCCATCAAGGCACAAGAGACAGCTTAATTTTCTCTCTGACAACGAGGAATGACAGAAGCTGACTACATGGAAGCAATGCTTGACCTGAGCCTTTTCAAGGAAAATCAGCTGTAGGAGAAAGGTCAAGGGGGAGCAGAAGGAAACAGAATCACACACAGTAAACAGAGGCCTGCCACATCAAGACTCCACATTCTCATTAAAACTGGTCAAAAATGATTTTGCCTAGAAAATGGTTGCATCTTATGACTTCATATGTGACGTAACATTATCTGTCTTCTAGAGATGAAATGCATTTGAGTGACCACTTAATGCATACGTAAACAGCTTGAGGAATAGGCATGGTGTTATCTGAAAAGCGAGAGCAAAGGGAAAGCTCAAAATTTAAATAACACAGGCTAGGGAAGTTTTTCTTCATATACTACAGCACTTTGAATAAGAACCTGGCAATTGTATTTGTCTATAAAGTAATAGGTTTCTCTATAGCATTTGATATATTTTAATCCACAAATTGTTATTTACCAGTGCAAACTGATTGACTTGAACATAAAGAATTTCAACCTCCTTCTCACTGACTTCTGTACCAAATCCTTTGTATTCTTTGTAGGCCTCAAGGTAAGATCTCAGCCACTGTTCCTGTAATTCTCTATTGGGATAAAGGTTGTAGTCTACCTCGTTTACTCCTAGAAAAAAGGGGGAAAAAACAACAACAAAAAAATTAGGTTTTCAGAGCATCTTTTGAAAAAGGAACAAACACACATCCACATGGCACAGAAGCACAATAGTCAACTATTCCTTCCCCAGGGTAACGTGGGCAAACATGAGTATCTGTATTTTTACTCTGAGACATTTTTAGTCACAGGTTGGCAAGAATTTCTCAAACAGGATTCAACTTAGTAAGAATTATCCTGTATATATATTTTCAGCCAAACACATTTTCTATTTATACTTCAAAAGTCAGCAAGTTTGATGTCAAGGGAAGCCTCAGGAAAAATCATCCGCACTGTAAACCAAGAGCCCTCCCACAGATGTCAAGTATTAATGCATTTTGTATGAAAATGGACTTTATGCAACATAATCCAAAGTTGAATCCAATTAAACACATATTTCCAAGATAGAAACTTCACAAAAAGTCCACCCCTCTCGTCCACAGCATTAAAAGTCTCCTCTCTGTAACTAGCTTTTGGTCCTATTTTTCCTGTATAGCATATAGCTCCATATCTGCCTAACTGGAGATCCAGGACTCCCAATTCTGGATGAAAGTTCATGCCCACTGGCTATTATTCCCAGAGGAGCTGAGAGCATATCTTGTCTACAAAGCTGCATAAAATTGTTCTGTTTTCAATAATCTGCTTTTAGACACACTTTCTCTCCCTCTTTCAAGGCCCCCCTTTGTCTCCCTTCCATTATATCACCTTCCACATATGTCCTGTACATTACATGCTTTCTCAGGAACGTTACACACAATACGTGCATGTGTCATCAGCAGTGTTATATGAGAAACAAAATTCTACTTTATGAACACTGCAGGCCTCTAACACTTGAACTCCTTCCTGAAAGGCACAAGAACAACACAAGAAACAAACCCCCTAGACTTGTGCTTGACCTTTGCCATTCTCTACTTATCCAGTACAATTGTTTTGCAGAGTCAAAAAAATTATATATATTTCTTATTTGCGTGTAGACTCCTCTTATGGTACTTACTCCTTAAAGACTTACTTAAACTTTGAAGGGATTTCAGATGAAAAATAATTTTTCAAATACATTTTGTGAAGAACTTAATTTTAGAAAGACTCAAAGGGCATAACCAGCATAACCTGAAAGAAGTGACATTAATATATTTTGATACTGTCAGATGAACAGCTACACATATAGACAGAGATGTATACACATATGCATAGCACATGTGAGGTACAGGAGTGAGAATCATTTTGTTACCAAGTTGACTTTTACCTTGGAAATCCAAGCTTTACCTGCAAATTCATTGAAGTGATTCCCAATGTCATAAGCCAAGTAGTTGTATCCAGAGTACTCATAGTCTATGAACTGTACATCACCTATGTGAGACAACAACAGCAACATCAGAGTCCACATCAAAGTAGTCACAGCCCTAATCCTTTGGTGCCTTTGAAATTTTGAAGAAAAACACAACACACTGTCTTATTTGTGCTCAGTTGTGTGTACTCAGACATTCCAGGGTAAGGTTGTGAATTTTATGATACAAGATTATCTTGAACATTCATTAAAGAAAGCTCTTAAATAATTATGTAGAGCTTACAATATTTTATTTTTAAACTATGAATAGAAGTTCAAATTTAACTTTTACCACATGAGGGCATCCATTGCCTTCAAAGTAAGAAACATCGCAGATGATCCTTTACTTAAACTTTATCTAGAAATAAAATAATTTTCCCAGCTTCAATAATAGTCCTGTTTATTCTCTCACAGGCATGTAACCAAGGTGGATTAATATGTTGTAACTTGTTGGTATTATCCCCCCAACAGTACTTACAATTTAAGTCTTGCTTTGTTGTTTTTTAGTTGGCTTAAACTAGTCAACAGAAAGTGACAGAAAATGCTCAGGTGTTTGAATCTAGGTAGTTTTACAAAAGAAGAACTGATAAAGCAGCAATCTGCCCCACATGCTTCCAAATCACTAACTTTTATACCATACAGTGTTTACCTACAGGGAAGCAGGGGAAAGTGCTTCATTCAAGGTAATACAGCCTTGAACCTCCTCACGAAGGTCTGTATCACAGCAAATTGTCAAGACATCAAAAAGTTGGAATAATTTAACTAAACGTCTTGCATTTCAAGGGAAACAGTGAAATTACTAAAAGCATGAGGGGGGAAGTGAGGGGTAACTTAAGAGTTGTTCACAGTAGAAATTTAAAATGTGAATGAAAATAGAAATCTTGTATTTCCCACTGCTATGCTGAAAGTAACAGCTTTCATGATTTGCCCTACTCCCCCTCCACATTTTTCTTTTTCTGACTGTGTATTTATTTAATAAAAACTTATATTCCTTCTATTACAATGAATAACCTTATTTATGTGACTTAAAACGTCTTATAGATAGTAATTCTAACTACCAGATCTCCAGGTTGAAAAAGCAAGAATAAAGTTGGACTGCATTAGCTATTTCCTGGACTGTAAGGATTATAAATCTCTAGATTTATAAACTTGCTAGAAAGATTTATGGATATTGCACACACCAAATACAATAGCTTTGCCACACACAAATGTCCCAAGCAAGTTATTGTAGGACAGCTGTGTTAGCTTCTCATATCTGTGCAGTTCATCATCTTTATCATGCCTTAAACACTAACTCATTAACGTTTTCATGTTTTTATATGTATCCATCTTCTTACATAAGTACTTAAAATGGAAATTAAACCACAATATGATAAACAAAACCACTTAGTCACAATCCTCCAACTCTGAATTTACCCTTTCCTCCACAGAAACAGAGGATTGTGTACCAAGCTTATGAGGTTAAACATATTAGGCTCTGACAAACCAACATGGGACTGACCTGCAAAGTAGCAAGCTCCTCCCAGGAAAATCTTGTTGGCAGTACAAAATTCAGGTTCTCTAGAACACTAAAGCAATTTTACAACAGCTGCAGCCAAGATCTTATGATACAGTCACAGATTAACTTCTCCTGCTACTTGACTGATACATTCATACACTTGCATGTTTTTGTACTTCTTACTGGTTCTTTAGTTTTTGTTTGTTTTAAACAAACATTTGTAAGTTACAAGCCAGTAAAAAATGCACAGCCCAACCCTGGTTACTATTCTGCTACACAACTGAACTACTAATCCCCTCCCCAATCATTTAATATTGCTTGTATTCAGAGTTTCTCTCCCATATAAAATATAAACATGTCAGTTGTAAAAGTCTGTCTGCAAAATAGCAACATAAGATATACTTTGAATTACTTTAATGCCCAAATTTCATCTTGAACATCTGTAGTGCCAGTAGTTTTTTTTTTAATACAGCTATCCTTTAGATCTTATTTCCCAACACAGTTAATTATATCATAAAATAAGAAATTCAAGCTAACAAGGTACAGATGAGGCTGTTACCAGGCTCTGCGCTCTCCTATGGGGAAGTGCATGTGAACAAGTGATGCGATAAATCTCCAGGCAGTGCGTTTAAGTAGCATCGTGCACACCGCCACAAGGTGGCAACAATGGCATACCTAATCTGTAGCAGATGAAGAAAATTTGGCAAACTCACATTTGATAAGACAAAACTTTAAAAGTGAAAAAAAGTCTTGCATTTTTACTGATCTCTTTCAGACCCATGCTACTGTGGAACATAAATTTAAATTTTGGCACAAAACAGATTAAAAAAGCACAAGTCTTTCTTCTACAAAGAAAGCAAAAATCTTAAGACTCACTCCGCAAGTCTTTTGCATACATATCTCAGCTACCTTGTTTTAGGAGAAACAGAAGAAACTTTATATTAAATGTCAAACTATACACAGTATTAGAAATTATTCTTAAGACTTATTGCAATTCATACAGGAAAGCTATTTCTAAAACATATGGCTTACACTAGCAGTTAATCATCAAGTAGCTTTTGTTTTATAGCAGTCTAAAGAATTTGTTATATTCCACCGATATCACCAGAACAGGCAGACCAACAATACAGTAATAAAAACTTATTTATTTTATTAAAGTCAAAGAGTGGTTAGAACTACACTCTCATCTCTCTGGACAAGCTACTGTCATAAACAGTAATAAAGATATCAAGAATGTTTGAATATTTTAAGTTGAAAATAATTTCTTTTACTAAGTGATCTACTACTGTAGACAATATACAACGTAATGTATGCACACTACAAAAAGATACAAAACAAGCCACGTGGTGCTTTACCTCTAATTCCAATTTTTAAATATATCCAAAAAAAGTAACAAAGAGGGCATCTGTTGGATCTCTTCAAGGAAAGGTAGGAAGGTGATGAGACCCCTCCTTCTAATTGCTCTTCATTTTCAATGGTTTAGCAAGTTAAACACTTTCCATGTGCAAGTCCTAGACATAGTTCTCACAAGAGAATCATGTATCCCAAGCTCTCTCCTATCCTGATCAGGAGGTGAGCCAATGAGGCCCTACAACAGAGCTTCATTAAAGAGAATGACCTATGCTATGAACATAGTTAAAAATACAGAAAAGGGTCACATACCCGCAGAATAATTTTAGCTATAAATACCCGATATGCCTTTGCAAAATAACATAGGTTTTTAGATCAAAACCAGAAGCCTTAAACATACCTCAGTCTTCAGAAGCACTGAGCACCCACAGACTCCTACCAAAGATCATAGAAAACATTGGGTAGGCAGAGGGAATAAACAAAACAGAACCAGCCATCTACCTACACGCTTAACTTCCTGGCAGATGATGTTAATACATTTAAAAAGAGCACATACAGATAGAGTCAAAACAAGAAAGAAAAAAGGGGGTGGGGGTGAGGGAACACTACATGCTACTGATACTTGGTCTTACTGAATAGCAAGTATTTGAATACTTTTGAATACTCTTAAGATACAAGGTATCTTTCAAAACTCCCAGCACAAATTTTAAAAAGCTTTAAAAACATCAGGAGGTCTATAAATACATAATACCAAGCAGCAAGCAGACTGACTATTTTGATGTTCAAATTGTAATTAAGAACACGAAGTTCTGAATTTTCTTTGAAAAGTAATTCACACTCATAAGTTATGTAAAGTAACACTGGCAAATTCTTGTATCCTGAGTGATTTAAAAGGGACATTAAAAAAGCAGCAAGAGGCACAGTTCTCTGAGCCACAGTGTGAATGAACTCAAATCAGATGAGTGACACACTCCACTAAATGGAGACAGCACTCAATATGTTATTCCGGCCTTCTAAAAATAGCTTAAGGACACAAGACTGATTCTTCTTAAAAACAATTATGTGGCACAATTATGATTTGTCTTGCAACTGAACATGAACTTGATCTGGAGAATAAATCTAAAGCAAAGCACAGGGACAAAACACAACCATTTTATCTTCATTGGACCAGAGTTCTTGTATATGTTGACAGTCTGTAGCTATGTTTTTGTTTCCATGTCTAGTCTTAAGCATTCAAACAATATAAGGGATGAAGTGTTGTTAAAACCAATAAATGAGTTATGTTGTTTGTGCCAGCCTCTTAAAAAAAAAAGAGAGAGAGAGAGAGAGAGAGAGAGAAACAAAAAACAGATGAACACTATCTGCTTTGATCGAACTTTACAGAATAAAAGGGAGAGAAAAAAAGAAATGAGTAGTTGATCTAGAATATTGATTTTGATTTTTCTCTCCTTAACTACAGTTCAGGGTCACCAAGATGTTTCTCATACACACGGGTACCTTTCTACATGAATTGAATTAATTTAGTAAGATCTCAGCAACATCAAAGCTGTTAAACTAACTTCTTATGTCAGAATTTATACCTAATGGTGAAGTGCATCTTTAGAGATTCTATTTTCTGCTCTCAAATACTCTATGAATGGCATTGAGGTTTGGTTACTATAGAAATGGTACCTGTTCGACCTGGCTGGATTGCAGAAGTTTTACAGTACAGTACACCTGTACAACATTCAAGCATGTAAGTTTAACAATCTACCTACTTTAAACTTCCAAGTCTTCTTCCCAGTTGCTTACAGCTAGCTTCAGGCCAAAGTACTTTACATACCTCCCTCCTCCCCACCCTGCCCCAAACACTAAACACTCACACACTGGTTATTGTAGGATTGCTCATAAGTGATGCACTGCTGGCATTGTTTTTTCCTCCATTCTGTTTACAAAAAGAAAAGCATATAGCATTTGTTTTAAAAATAGGAACTTTAAACCTATTGACTGTGACAACGAGCCTTTTAAAGGAACACCTCCTGTTTTATTTCACTCTGAAGTATGGTTATACTATAAAAAGTGATCATTAAGAAAAAAAATGATCACAGTAATTCCAGCTTAAAGGAAAAAAAAATCAACACACAGTAACAATTCATTTATTTTTGGTACTAAAAGAATTGCAATTCTAATGTGTCTAAGCACACAAGGTTTTTTGTTTGTTTGTTTCAAGTAAATTGTAATCTACCATTGGATCTAAATAAAATGTTTTATTGAATTCTATAGAATTTAACACTGATGGTAATCACACTGTACAGGTGTAACAGGACCTATGCAACTAGAAGCACTAGCAATTCCCTTCAAAAATGGAGTTGCTCAGATGGAAACTTACAAAATACAAAGTGTGTGTGCATGTCTGTCTGTCTCGCATTCAGTGAATATCTGATGCAGAGAGTGGTTATACATATAGAGCCAATTTTCATATGAGAACTAACTCCAGCATTTTCTTTGCTTATTTTTATTTAGAACTTAAGGCACAAAAGCTGACCAAGGATGAGTGAGAACACTTCAGTTCCATTCAAAGTTACTTACTTCATGTTGGTTTAAGTGCCAAACTGATCACCAAACTGTTACAAACACATACAAAGCTACTAAAAAGAACATGTCATCCTCATTTCTAAAGAGGGTCTTGAACATCTATCTGACGAATCTGTTGCACTCAGTTGTGAGTAAGGTTGTGAAGGTAAGCTAGAAAATTTAAGCATTTTTACTGCACCATGTCAATTTTAGCATCCCAAGTTGCTTTGTGTTTTTGTTTTAACATGCCATTTAACTGCTTCATTTAGTAACCGAACCTCAAACCACTAAAACCAAGCAATGAAAGACACTGCGGGTTTCAACAGAAACTAAGCTTTTGTATAAGGCATCTTTAATAGAAGTTAATCATTTTATGAGTTTAATTTACTGTAATAAAAACAAAAACATAATTCACCTTTGCCAAGATGTGTACTGCCTAGAACAGTTTAAAGAATGCATATATTTACAAGAGGAATCTTCAACATGAAGATGTCCATGTACCTCATCCAGAATAGAAAAACTGAACCACTGAGCGTAGTGCTAAGTGTCATCAAGATATTTCATCATATAGGTCTTTTCCTTGGCAACAACATAATCTGACAAGCCAGAACAATACACAGATACATAGGAGATAGTCTTTAGGTTATTTTCTATGCTTGCATGATTCCTTCCCCCTCTTCCCCCCCCCCCAAAAAAAAATTTTGCATACTGGAATAGAATTATTGTGAACAATTGCATATTTTGAAGCTTTCAGTCATACAGGCAGGCTATATATTAACAAATTCATTAAGAAAAAAAACCAAGAACTCCCAAGATTTTTCTTTATACACTAGCATATAGATGAGAATTAGCTAATTAGGCAAATAATTACATATACAGATACTGCTACCATTACATTGAATTTTAAAGTGTCAAAATGAGTTCACTTGTTGCCGTCAGTAAAATGACATCATCAACTTAGCAAGTACAACTCTAGAACAAAACAAAATAAACCAATACTTACTGCTATGTTTAGTACCTACCTCGTTTCTTGTTGTAAATAATATTCTTACACAAAAGGTCATTGTGACAGAGTACCACTGGCGAGCCTAAATTTGACAATCTTTCCTTCATCCAGGCCATCTCTTCCTGAAGGACTTGAGGACTTGGAATGTCACTTAAAAACCTTTTTAGGCATAAGACATTAATATTCAGTATTGTACTCCACAGCAAACAGTTGCAATGAGGTAACTTTATTATTATCCTCTTCTCTCTTGTTTCCAGCAACTCAATACACCTTCTCTCAAAGTAGGGCACCATTTCCCTTGCCACCCCTTTAGTCAAATTATGACCAGTACTCCCCTCTCCCCACCCAAAAGTTATTCTCTGAAGACAGTAGCAGTCCAAAACTCAGAGGCAGGATTGAGTGCAATCTTGCACATTTTCAAAGACTATATAGATTAAAAGGGATGTAGCATGATTTTCATTCACTTAATGCTTAAAACATTATTTGCTTCAAATAGAATACGTGATTAAATACTACATGTATCTATACAAATAAGAACATCATTTTTTCTTTAGTACGGCAAATACTCAAAGAGCTATTTTATGTTTCAGATTTTCAACTAGTTGCTCAAATTTTTCATTTTTCTTGAGAACTTTATCTAGTAGAAGAAAATCAAATAATACAACTTTCTTATTGCATTCCTTAATTAAAAATGCAGCAAACAGTGCAACTGGCCTCAGTATTTTTAAAGAGGTTTTTAAGATTGCTTTAAGCTGAAATTCACTTATTGAAAGGTATGAAATCTGATGATATTGTACAAACACTTTCAATTATAGCTTTAAACTTTGATTTCCCCTTCCTCCCTGAAAAACATGCTTTCAATTCAAGCTTTAGAAAAACCCAAATGCAAGTGAAACCATTACTTGTATTCCACAACAGAAAAGATTTGACTGCACAGACTTTTTCCCTCCTCCTCTGGAAAACATTCTGGAAGTGTATCTCATTAACTAAGTCAACTTTTCATTAACTTTACTTTTATATCATCTTGGTTTTTGAATAAGAAAGTCTATGAATTGAACAAATAACATAGAACAGCTAACAGAGGCAGGTCAGAAGGAACTGCAACCCCCCCAAAAAACAAACAACATGCTTTCAGGATTTATTCCTCAACAAATGGCTCTATGCCTTTAGGGAGACTGGAGAGTCTAAAATACACCCATCTAAAGAAGTACCTTCACTGAGCCTTGGTTCTTTATGAACATACACAAAATTACTACCATGTACTATGAAGTGTCAAATCAACACAAGCACTATATGCAAAAAACACACACTCACACACTACACTCAGTGAATTAGAAGTCTCTTTTTTGTCATATTTTACACTTATAAGCTACTTAGGGTAGGGTAAACCCAAAGTCTTACACACCTTCAACCTTAAATGATAACTCAAGGTATGTCAAATATTTTTCTACTCCATACCCTGAAATGAAGTAAGAATGGTCAGTCAGAAAAGCAGATAATGAAATATTTACCTTTTATTTACTTCCTCATCTGTAAATTCCGTGGGTATAAGAGAAAAATATTTCCCCATCTTCAGCCAGAGGTTAGATTTAGGGATCCATCCATTGTGTGCATGAATAGTATGGATTTTAGCAAGCTGTCTGGCAATCAGTCTAATAAAACAAAAAGTTTAATTTAATGTTACATTTGCAATAGACAGGACGGTCTTTAACATATCTTTTCCTAACAACAAGAGGAGACAACAATATGCAAAACAGCGAATCCAAGGAAGAGATGCACAAGACCAGTTGTATGGAAGCATAATGAACAGCCTCCTGCAAAACTCAAAGGTCTTTAATAGCACTACTAAAAAGCTGGGGGGGGGAGGGGGAAGAGTGCATTAGTTCAGTTACAGCATGCACTTGACCTGTATTTACAGTCTATTCTTCAACTTATGGATCTTTAGAAGAGTTGACTTAGATTAGCTGCAGCTTTTTGGCATCAAATACATTTTAATTCATGTATAAAATGCCAAGTCTTCACTGCTGGTACCTTAAAAAAATTAAGTCTTGATGAAGACTATTTTGAACCTATTCAAACAAAACAGAGTGTACTAGAAACCAAGAGCTAGGATTCACTTTAATCAAATACAGCCCCCTATGCTGAACAATGCACCATGTTAAGTAAATAAATTTCCTGGTGGTAAAATGCAAGTTTTAATAAATATCTTGGAATAAGGCCACCTCTAATATAAACCTTGCTGCTTCCCCAGAAGACTGTGTATGTTCAGAACTGAATATCATGATAAACTAGATTAATGAGCTGTCATATAGTAAGAGTATTAAATACTCCTATAATCATAGTAACATAATAAGTTGTTTTCTGTCTACCTTCATACTAACTTTGAGATCATCTGGGTCTGATGGAACACCATAAATGCATCACAGAACTCAACAAAATAAAAATCTTACTTGAAAATATCTGGATTGCACACATGTTCTGGATCCAGTGCTTCTCCCTGCATGAATTCATAGCATAGGCCATTATTGAAAGTACAGTATAGTTGAGGGGCACAGCCATGGGCCTGCAACACACGGAAACTCTTCACTTCCTCATCTCGATCTACTAAGAGCTCAGTCTTATTTCCGTAGATTCTAACTAGAACCACATCATCTGTTACATCACCCACGTAGCAGCCAATAAGTTTATTGGTGATTCCATCGGTGAACAGCTGAAAAGTTAAATAGAAAAAAAAAAGAAAAAAAGCATAAGCTATTTAGTTTTGTATTTGTATTTTGGACATGCAGGAGAGGGAAAAGAATACAGGGTTACTCTTACAGGATCACAAAACTCAAGTGTTTATGTGACTGAGAATTAACAAAATAAATCTTCAGGATACAGAAAAAAACATGGAGAAAAATTCAAAGGTCTTCCACATAACACATGAAGACAGATAAGGAAGACATGAAAACATGTTACAGTGAAATACAGAAATACTTGTGCAAAAGCCAGCAACTGAATTTTCACTATTATAAAACAATATATTACTGGTGGATTAAAATGGCTCAAATAAAAGCCTCAACAAGGCAATAATCTTGTATCCAGAACAGGAAGGAAAACTACCTGGTGCTAATACATGCCACATGAAAATTAAGATAGTTTTGATACATTTGATAACTTCAGCTTTTGCTGATCAATGAACAAGCATAAAAGGTATTTCTGGAGTCCTAAGCTACTCCTTTTAAAAGCCAGAATTCAGATCAGAAATTCAGTTCAAGTTCAGTGGTTACCTTCCCACTGACTTGGAGATTCTACTGTTTGACAATGACAATTCCTGAAGTCACTTACTCTGGCTCCTCTGCAAATCTGAGGAAAGTATGTCAAGAACAAGACCCCAGTCTTCAGCTTTAGACATCGTTCTAAATCTAAGTTTCAGGAAAGATTTAATTTTCTGCCATTTCACTTCACAAATAGTGCATGACATTCAAAAGACAAACAAGCATTCTGAGTCTTTATCATTAAAATACATTGAAAAGCAATTTTTAAAGCCCTGCAATTTACTTTGCCCCAGTGACCAGACTATTCACTGGTAACCAAATAAGCTGAAGGTGAAGCAAACAACTCTCCACAAAAATAAGAACATTAAAAATAAGAACATTAATTGGGCATTATACTTAAATCTAACGACTAGTTATTCATTGCCTTCTAAATAATAATGGAGCTATGAGTGCTACAACTTCCCTGCTATGGAAGAAACAACCATAAACTTCTCCTTTCAACTTTGATGACAGAGGACTAAGTAGTCATAAACAATTTTCACTCCAGGACATGCCACCAACAAGCAGACTGGACAAGCTACTGGACTGCATGTGCTGAAGCACATGTAATAAAGCGTTTCTAAACGCCCTCTGTGCCTGCAAGAGCAATACAGCAACTGTCTCTTCTGCAGTCTGTGATAGTTTTACAGTTCAGAAAAATCAATCAGATTTGGGGCTTTCAAACTCTTTGCACCCTGTAAACTCAAGACTGAATGTTTACAAACTTGCTAGCTGAGCTTTTAAGACATCCAGCAGTATTTTGTCCTAGGCTTGTTTGGGTTACAAGAGAATTCTGTGAAAACAAGCACAATCTCAGAACCAGCTCCAGTAGCAAGGCTAGCTACAGGAACTCTTAAACTAAAGTGACTCAAAGGTAAGGCATTAACCACTGTCAGGTGACAAACCTACTTTCAGGGACAAACTACATGAAATGCGAGGATGCCAACATTTTCATAACTCCTGAACAGCCTCCTGCACAACCACAGCAGATTTAAATGTGAGGTAAATGATTTAAAGTTACGGTTCCCACAGCAACTGTAATTTGTACTCAAGCAGAATTTTTTAGGGTTCACAGTATTTTAATTACAGTCCTAGCATGCTTCTTTTCCTGTTCTGTTGGCCCCAAAACCTTAATTAAAACTTTATTAAAAAAAATTAATCACACAAAACACAATCTCCTTTCAGCACTCTGCACTAAAATAGGTGACCAGCAGAAAGCAACTTCAAGTTGGTTAATGCACACACTTAAAGATAAACAATATTCTCGTAGATGGACACCTTACAGCTTTAACTTAATGTCTTTCTACCATTAACTCTCTTCAGACTTTTTTGGCACGTGCACAAGAGACAAATGTAGATCCATTCCGACAACCTTTATTAGCCCTTTTTCAAACTATGTAGGTGCTTGATGCTGTTAATACTTATTTAAAGGCAACCTGAAGACTTTGGGGACAATAGCTTTAATTCGTAACTGTAACAAAAGTGGGAAAAGTAGCCCAATATTGAAACCTGCCTTAGCAGAACGAAAATACTAAGTTTTCAATGACAACAATGTGAATTCCTCATTATCAGGTATCTCCTCACTCATCCTTCCTCTTCTCTCAAACTGGAAGCTAGAACCAAAACAAAAACACTGACAAATATAAGAAGCATGCTGCATTTCAGACATCATACTAAAGCTTAATGAAAGATTATTTTTTTGTCTTTTATTGAAATACCCATCAACAATAGGCAGCTTCCCTATACTCACCTTTGTCCTTCAGAATCTAATTCCCCCTCCCCCCAAGTCAAACACAGAAAGTTAAAAATTCTGACACCCCCGCTCTCCAAGAGGTGGCTATATTTTGGAGAGAGGAGAAAAAAAAATCACCCCTACTGTTGAAACACAAATGACAAGTTCATTTGCAAGACACCAAGCACAAGGAGCAGTTTTTAAATGCTAAAGAAAATTTTCTGAAACTATGCTAAGTCTCTCCATTTAGAAAAAGAGACAGCATCTTCCACTGTGAAGTCTCTACTTTGGCTATTATGTCTTGCTTTCCCCAACATTCTCTGTGATGAGGTGAACATGTTCCATAATAGATGCAAAAAAGGGTAGGGAGAGCTATATTTGTCATCACAGTAACAAAGGAGTGCTCTAGGTCCCTGAAGAGAAACACAGAAAGGCAGAGAATATGAAGTCACACTCTATTTGCTTACATCTTTAAAGACTCTCAAGTCTTGCAGAACTAGGTTCAACAGATCATTTACTTTCCACCTACATAAGACGACCTTAAACTCAAATAACCCTGCTTAAATGATTCACTCAGAAATAAGACTTCACAATTCAGGGACAAGTTTCATTGCAAGATATCACCTTAAAAAAAAAAAAAAAAAAAAAAAGAAAAAAAAAAAAAGTCTTTTGCTATTACACAAAAGTTTTAATGTACATTTTAATGTAAGACCTAATGCTCTCATATTTATAGAGCAACCAAACACTACACAGAAGCGTGGACAAAAAATCCTTGCCTGTTCTGAAAGTCATAACTGAAGTAACTATTCCAACAGAATAAGGTTACAAGGTCTGAGATTTTTGGAAAATGAAAACCTTGAAAGAAATAAGCTTCTAACTATTTATCAGAACAGCTAACTACACTAATGCTATCACTTCTTAATAGACAGTTTCAGTACATATGTCTTTCACTACATTCATCTATAGTTACCTCCTTTACAGACAACGAGGATTTATTGATTCCATTAGTTTTACTAAGAATTTTCCAAGTTCCCTAAATGTCCCTAGATACTCAAAACTAGCAGTGAAAGGTACACCAGTGAACTTTTGCTGATAAATCTTCAGATGTAATTTTCATTAAAACAGAAATTAAAAGACTTGTAATTTCCACACACTAGAGACTAGATGAAAACATCTTTTAGTCCTTCACACAATCATCACCTTTCATCAAAGATAAGCATGTGACAGTGCGCAGAGCCAGAATAAGAGACAACTATTGAAGGCAAAAATTCTTCATTATTTTTCATAACTGCTAATTTTAAATTGTTACCATGTTAACTATTGCAACTGTAAGAAGAAAACTATACCTTTTAGTATCATACCTCCAGGTTTTCATATTAAAATGAATACAACTGTACTCTAACCCTACCCTATCTTTTTTGCTTGACCTACATGCAGACATTCTAAGTTTTCTCTAAGTATGTAAGGATATTAATGCAATACAGCACAACACATCAAGGTAAGTATGATCTGCTTGAAGAATGTTACCTTCTTTAACCAAACACAGTATTTAAATGTTTCAGGTGTAGCTTATCTGAACTCAGATTACACCTTCATATTACAATGTATTCATTCATAACTCCCGTTCCTAAACGTGTAATATAGCAGCAAACAAATGCATAAGTACTGTTCCCACATATTTTTGCACAAAAACAGAATTGTTAACTTTCAAGAAACTTGGAAGAATCCGTCATTAAAATCTAGAGTCAATTGCTTCTCAGAAATCACCAAAATTGAAAGTATACACTTTATACTCTTAGCTAGTATCCAATTAAGGTAACTTAGGAACATGCCTAAGTTCTTTAAAACAAAAGCACGGGGGGAGGAATTGCTTAGTGTCATCAATATGTACAACAGATATGCAGAATTAGGGTAAAGACTTTTAGTTTAAAGAGCTGATGTTTTTCAAAATAAAGAGCACTTTGCCCAGAGGTAGGTCTTGACTTGTCCAACAATGTACCTTGAAACATATTACATATCAAATCTCTATCACACACACACACACCTATCTTTGGTGCAAGTTCCTGCACAATCATATCAACCTTATACCAAAGAAAACCTCTAAGAGGTAACTCCACAAAAGTGCATTCAAGATCTATTACTGACAAAGCATTTCACACAACTGGTATCAATATAGGTTGCCTGAGCAACCATGTATCTAGCTCTGGAACAGTGCCTCTTTCTTCCCCCTCATATATTTTCCACAGTATTCAGGGTCATGCCTAGGCTCCATTCCAATCTTCTCAGTCTTGTACACATATGCCAACATCTGGGCCAATCATCTAGATGAAGCCATTAAAAAGAAAACATTATCTGAATCAGCAGAGCCTGAAACTGGGCTCAGAGTTCAGAACAGAAAATCAAGTTTGCTGCCTAGCATTCTTATTTTGGAATGCCTTATCAAAATCAAAACCAGACACACCTGAAACCCAGGAGCAGCAGCTCAGTTTCTGGCCACTGTTTTTCTGCCCTGAATAGCAAAAGTAACCAAAACTATTCTACTGTTTTTCCATTCCTATTCAACCAGATAAAATAAACAAGTCATATTCAGAAACACAATGGACACCACTATTAGAAGGACTGTATCAACTCACTCGCGTATCAAATGAACATGACCACTGCCAACACATCTTAGAAAGAACAAACACCTGACTAAATATAAAGAGAGAAACAGAAGTATTTTTGTAACTAACACAGGAATGTAGCAGTGGAGTTAATCCTATTAATGAAACAGGTTAGAGGAAACAGAACAGGTAAATAAGAAGTTGCACTCAAATCCTGAGAAGTCAAGCATGTAGGATGAATATTTTAGAAAAAAAATGAACACTTAAGCACTACAAAACGACTGAGGAACAGCATATATAAAAAGAAATTTTTAAGACTACAAAGACCACAAATTTGAGAATCTGACTAACTTTAAAATTTCTAAATGATAAATGTCAAGTGCAAACTTCAAGTAATTGTTTTCTTCTAAAGAAAATAGTAGGGGTAATATTTAGAACGGAATACAATGTTTCTGACAGTATCTTAAACATTGTATGAGGTTCTAGGTTCTCTATTCTAGGTACATACACACACACACACACCCCCCTTACTAAGAAGCAGCAGATACAGTCTTCTGAAAAGACAGCTAATCTAAGTAGTAGCACTGTCCCACCTTAGACACGAATGAGAGGGAACAGGATGGCACACTTTTGGGGAAGGAATTGAAAACAAGATTGGGGGGGTTATTTACTGAATATTAGGAAACAACTTTGTGGAAGTTGAAAACATCTTGTTTGCCATAGTTAAATGAAAACTGCTGAGATGCAGCATTAAAGTCTCTGTCATTGCAGAACTGACACAGAGAAGTGAAAATCTGTTTAAGGATCAGAATCCGTAAGTACCAGACTTGCTCCCAATCTGAAGTCCACTGTTTTCTATCTGATGGCAAAGAGGGGAAAAAAGTGAGGGAGAAAAATTCCCAGTGTACAATGGTACCACAGCATATCACTGAGATTTCTGCTACTATTGTCAAAGTTTTATTAAACAACTCTCAAAAGCAGCTTGCTTTTCCCCTGCACAGAATGGCATCACATAAAAGGCCAAGCTCTATGTTCATCATAAATAATGATAGCCTAAAAAAAACATAGACATAAGCAGTATTGAAAAAAAAAAAAAGAAGCAATACGAACTCAATTTGCTTGTACTGTTAGGCAGACATGCTTCTGGCCACTGCACAGTTTGTCATACTGCACAGGCCTATTAATCTCTTAAAACAAGTCTTACTAGTGTTAATAAATAAAATTTACAACACGGAAATTGGACTCCCTCACCTGATAATTTTGGAACTCTACTTCTTATTAACATCTGCTTGTAACACGCTGCTCTAAGTAATTATTTACACCCAGGAGCCTTTTATTTATTGCTTTTTAAAAAAGCAGAAGAGTTAGCTTACTTTTCTAATAATAACATTCAGAACAACTTCTGTTATTCAGTATGAAAAAACATTTAATGTTGTCTACTTGTATAAGACAAAACCTAATACTCACTTTATTCTTTCATTCGAAGCGCCTTTCTTTGAAACCACTGTATTTGACAAATCAGCTTTAAATGTCTTGCCTGAAAGTTAAAACTGAGACGCACTAGGGCAAAACAGTGATTCTATTTAAAAAACAAAACAAAAAAAAACACAAAAAAAACACAAAAAAAACCCCCAAAAAACTGCTGAGGAGCAAAAAAAAAAAAAAAAAAAAGAAAAAGAAAGAAAGAAAGAAAAGAAGAGAAAAAGAGCAAACTCTCACTAAGCTCTCAAAAAGAGCAAACTCTCACTAAGCTCTCACTAAGGGACAAAAAAAGTAATCAGTAAACTCTGCAAGGCCGCATGAAAGAAGAGAGAAGAACAACATACAGGATATTATGAATAGCAGGCAGAAATTCTGGAAATAAGAAACAAAGGTAACCAATGGAAGTGAAGAATATGATGAAATGACCACGACAATTCAGCAGTAGGTTTTGGTACTCTTGTAATTTGGAAAAAAAAATATTTAAATATTTACTTATCACAGTGTGATAAGTATTTCCAGGTGAAGTGAGTCTAAGCTATATCCACATTCCGACAACATTTCTCAAAATAGTATTATATTGACCCACACAATCCAGACGAGATATACAGGAGATTAACTAACTTTGAAATCATGGCCTTCCAAGCTTTTGGAACAAATATAAACCAAAATGTTTACCAAAATACAAACTGAGGGTGAGAAAACTGCAAGTAAGAATGAGTTACACAAACGTTGTCACAGAAAGCAGAGATGGCAGAAACAAGAAATACCAAGCAAGTCCAGGAAGAGCAGAGAAATCTCAACCAAGGTGTGACACACCTTTGAGATTAAGTAGACTTTTACCAGCATTGGTCATGTTATTAGATTCCTGAAAATGATGTGTGATGGGTATGTTCCCATCTCATAACTAAACAGTTATAAAAAAAAAAAGTTTATCTGATCTTACTGCTCCAGGTGTTCAAAATTATGAAAACCAAATTACAATCATATGGATCAAACATGAACAGGGAGAAATACTGTGTCCCAGGGGCAAAGAAGAGGTGTGAAATCAAGTTGATTCTCTTATAAACTGGCAGTTACAACCATAGAAAGAGAAACAATAAAAGCTGTATTGTACTACTGGAAAAACAGAATAGTGAAGCTTTAGCATAAACAAGCAGCAGTTTCCCTGATTTTGTTTCTGCATACCAGACTTCACATTAAGGTCTCTAGAACAGAATGGGAAACTTTTAATGCATTCTTCTTAAAATTTTGCAAGCTTTAAAGCTTCTTTAAAGCTTGTATTGTAAAATGATGCTTCACTTTTTCTGGGAGAGTGCAGTCTATACAGGCTTACTTACAAGCATATACTTCCCAAGAACCTAATCCTTGGAACAAGGCTAGTTATTTTTCCATCTTTTCCTTCTGTTGCTATCCTTAAAGAGAGAGAGATTACAACAAATGGAAAATGTAGGCCTTAAGATTCTCACATATTCATCTTGGCTAATGAGAAAATTATCATGCAAAGATGCGCAGACTCTGGTGTCGTATCTTCTAGATAGGCACTAGAAATCATTCAATTACACTTGACAGTTGAAAGCCAATGTCTACATGATTTTGGTGGTCAGATAATCATGATCTGGCACTACTTGGTGTTAAGAGCACTGAGTCAAAAAGCAAGCCAGTAAATTAACCGCATCATTCCAGGGTAAGTTAGGACACATGTCGAACTACCAGTCTTCTATCGAACTCTCACAACACATAGCCATACCAGCAACATGGAGAAAGCAACACTACTACTAACCATGCTAAACAGTATTACTTAAAACATTTTTTGTTACCAAACTGCCAACTGTGCAGCCTCAAGGTAGAATTCAGTATTTTCTCTTTTTTGTTTTTCTTTCTTTTCTTTTCTTTTTTTTTTTTTTTTTTTTGGGGGGGGGGGGGAAACTGTTAGCTTTGATTTCACATCCTCCATATTCTCAACATAAAAACCATTTAAAAATAGATCCAAGTAGTCTATTATAAAATGCTATATATAGGTATGATGTCATCCCTTGAAAGGGCTTGTTCTGATCTAAATGTGTGACAAGAGACAAGATGAGGAAGTTATTTTTGTTTATGACAGAAGAAACCTTTCCATCTTGCTTATGGAGCATATTCTCCTATCTAAGGACACACAGTCAACATCAGGAAAGTAGTTTAAGACATGGTAAAGTGGTGAATTGTTAGAATTTTATTCTAAGAATTAATTTGCTGCTGCTCCTGTTAGAGGCCATGTTAAAATGAAATAAAATAAAATGATAATAATAAAAAAGAAACATCATAGATAGCCATCTTACTTTCCAATGTTACAAGTCTATATTATAAGTTATACTCCATTACATAGACAGGTCAAAAACAGTGTCTGAGCACATACTGATCATCTCTAATTAGAATCAGTAATCAATCCAAATAACATATCTATGGCACACAAACAGGTGACATCATGCACTGACGTGGCAAATGGTTACCAAGACTTTGCAGCATGTAGGATTGCTGTCCCACCTTCTCATATCACAAAACATCCTTTATCTGATGAAGCTTGATCACCTATTGTAATCAGAAGGGAGAAGCTGACCAGCCTCAAAAGACATTTAATACTGCCTAAATTTCCTGCTCATTGTGACACTGCATTCAAGGTGGACTTCAAATAGCAAGTTTTTTTTCCAAAATGCAGCAGCAAAGCAGTCTGACTCAAAAGTCTCATTTTTTTTTCTCCGTTCAACATCCTTCTGTTTAGATTTATCTATTACTTCAGCACATCAGTCTGTGACATCTTCATAGATTAACATATTGAAGTTTCAGTCCTTGCCTTTTAGGTAGTGACAACTTTCTCTACTTGAAGTTGTGATGTCCTAAAAACAGCTGAGCAATTAAAAAAAAAAGAAACCTCTTGTAAATGTGACAACATTAAAATACAAAGTAAAAAGTTGCTATTCAATGCCTCAATTTCTTCTGAGATTAACCTGAACCTAGCCACAGATCCGAGAAAAAAATACTAAGATCCTTATCAGAAAAAAAAAAAAAAAAAAAAGTGGTAGCCAGAAAAACACTGCCTGAAGAAAAACAGTTGAGCACCATATAAGTCAGAAAGTAAGGAAAAAAAGGAGGAGTAATGGTGTTTTCTTGTCAAGAAAACAAATCGTTGTAAGTATGGTCCTGTTTTGTAGTCTCAATCCGTAACTACAGGAATACATTCTTGTAAAGAATAGTAAAGAGTTGCAATAGTACTTATAGTCACAAAAACACAAATTCTAAGACAGGTAGACATGTGTATCTTGGTAACAAAGAGCACTAGGAAAAAAGCAAGGTCCCACTATTTCAGGGGAAAAAAAGAAAGTGCTAACACATTTGTTGGAGATAATCTGGAACACTGCAGAAGAGTTTGCAGAGAAAAGAAAAAGTTGTATTGAAGAATTTGATCTCCTTTGCCAAACTGTTCCATCTTCCCTTCTCTACCTCAGATTTGGGCAAAGAGCAATGACTACTGTTTTCTAAAATATCATTTTTATCATTTTAGATTCCTGAATGATTATGTAGCTGAATTTTAGACACTTAAGAGACGATGCTAGTCTATCCAAATAATCAATGTGCAAGTAACTAGTATTAAGCCTCTTCACTAGTAGGAACAGCTATACTTTACTTATTCTCAATGTTAAACATTAAGGATCACTTCAAAAAGGACAAAAATACAAATTATTTTTTAATCTTATTTTGTAACCCTAAACTGCAGAGTGGCAAGTATGAAATAATATACTGAACTTTAAGGAATTCTTCATTATGAAGAGATCTGCAAGACGTGGAATAGGACATGTCACAAGAGAATCCCGGCTTTACACAGGCTGAAGTGATCACCAACATTTCAGTACTAGAAACACACACTGATCTCCCTTCAGATCCTAACATAAATAAATTTCCATACAGGAGACAAAAAAAATAAGAAAAAAAAAAAACCCACCACACTCAAGACAGGCAACAAAGATTCCAAATCGTTTTTAGATTCTTATGTTAGGAAGGCTGAAAAAAAACTCTTTATGACAGTAACGATAGATTAAAAAAAAATTATTAATCTGGTTAATAATGAATTGGTCAGAATATGCTAGAATGTCCACTGTAACTGTGCACTAATCCAGAACAGAGTTCCACAATGAATAGTGCTGAGTTTTGACAGGCATCTGTTTTTATGAAATCTGTAAAACTTTTCCCTGTATTCACTTCAACCAACTTCTGAGTTAAGCAAACAGTGAGCTTTGAGCAGGAGGTTGGAATTGAGGGCCTTCAAAGACCCACTCCAACCAAAATTAAGCCTATGATCCGATAGCTAAAAAAATCAGATGACACAGATCAGAACTCACTAGTGTAAAAGGCAGATTTTTATGATATTGGTTTCTATTACTGTAAAGTAGAAGAAAGCAAACCTCAAAAACGGGAGCTGAAAATAGAACACACTGTTCTACATGGTTCCTAGTACATCTTTAGATGACAATCACACAAAGTAACTACATGAAGATCAGCATTTAGACAGCAAAATTTTTTTTCTCTTTACCAGTATAATATAACCTGAGTATCTGTACTGTTCTGTAGTGATAATATTCACATATATTTAGATATAGAGGATATACATTACAATAACACTGGTTGTGATTCAACAAGTATTAGGCAATGGGGATTCTATAGGCTTTTTGAAAAATGTTCCAGTTAAATGCTACTTTAAGCACTTAAGATTTAAATTATTTTAATCCTCTGTCCTACAGGTACATTCTACGCTATGATTTTAAAGGTATAATTTTTAAGATATATTTATCAATATACTTTTAAGTTTTATACAAACCTTACAAGAAATGAAGATTAACCAAAAGAGTTAGCTACACTGTTTCAGAATTATTTAGCTGACTAAACAACCTGGCACACACAATTACATTAAAGTTTTGCAAGAAAAGTTAATTTACTTTTGTGAGTCAAGCTCTGAGCTCTTCATCTTCTTACTAATTCTTTTGACTCAAGGAGTAATAATAGCAAAGGTATCTAAGTGCACAGCTCAACAGAAGAAGTCCATATTCATAAGTAGTTCTTTTCACCTAAAAAGGTTCTTAATCTACTTTGGTATGGTGCTGCTGTTTCAGATTAGTCAAGCGTATTTTCCACACAATGCATGATTCTCACTTTCTTCTCCCTCCTAAACGTACGGACCTCTAATGAGGGAAATTCAAGGTAGACTTTCTGTTTGCCCCATGTCTTAACACAAATGGCAGTCTTTCATGTCAGCATCTTACTGTATGTAATGTGTAACTAACACATTACAACAGTGATGATGGAGACAAAACTAGCTTCATACCACAGGCATTCTTGCTTATTACTTGTACAGAGCAGTTTAAAAACAAACTAAAAATAAAAAGCTGATGAAGAGCTTCTTCAATATAACATTCTTCCATACAAAAGGTACAGAAGGAGGAAAGAAAAAAGAAGGAAAGTGAATAAAAAAGTTGGTCAAAATGAACTTCTGGTAATTTTTAGACATGAATTCCTAACCAGACAGTAGTTTATTATCACAGAACCAGTCAAGAGCACTTTGCCCATGTTCCACATGGATAGTACCAGTGTTTTTTATTCTGTTAATTGCTTCTTTCAAAAGAGGGTGGTGGAAGAAAGTAGCAGCATTTTTTTAACCTATTAGAACTTCCCCAAAATCTTACGCGGTCAGCCCTCCTGAGGAGAAAAAGTTTCAGTTTCATTTAGCAGTTTTCCTGTATGAAAGAAAAAAAAAAGATATCATCCCATTGAAAACTACTTTCACCATACAACTAGAAGAACAAAACAAAATACACCCTAAAACCTCTGTTTAGTATCCTTTACGGTGCACAAGGTATTAAACTATTGTCAAGCTATTTTCATTGTACCTCAAGAAAAAACATTCCCACCCTGAAGAGTAATATCTTATATATGCGGGGAGCATGTTGGGAGCATATGTAAATTATGCTTGTAGCCCTGAAGGAAATTACTTGGAAGAAGATATTAGCTTCACTTCTATACTGACAGAATTTATGTATGTCAGATTCCTTCCACTATCACAAAACTTCTGAAAATTCCTGTCAATTCATGTTCTATCGTCAGTGTATTCAGTTTTTCTACAAAAATTAAACAAAGCTCTCTTCAGTAAACTTCACTAAAATAAGACACTTCTGCATATTAATAACTTTTGAGCAATACAGTTTGAAGCATATAATGCTCAAACATACCTAGGCTGTAACTTTACTGATATTTTTATCAGCTAAATTTACCTAAGATTTGTGTGGGGCTAAGTTAAACACATTCTAAAAGCACAAAAGCAACCAGTCCTCAAACAGATGATTCATCATAAACATCAATGATCGCTCACCTAGCTAAATGCCAGAGCATGAGCCGTTCTACTCTCGAATATATTGAAGATTTTAAGAGATGTAAGCAAGGACGTTAACGGGGCAGATACTTGTTACGATGAGATGGCGCCAGATTAAGAAAAAAAATACGAAGCGAATGTAAGGCTTTTGGTTTTATTTATTTATTTCATGTGTAGGCGTCGGTAGAGCCCGCCAGGATAACGCCGACGGCGCCTAGGGGCGGCAAGCCTCTGCCTACCGCGGCGGCCGTTACCGCGGCGGCCGTTACCGCGGCGGCCGTTACCGCGGCGGCCGTTACCGCGGCGGCCGTTACCGCGGCGGCCGTTACCGCGGCGGCCGTTACCGCGGCGGCCCACGAGGCACACCGCCGGCGTAGTCGGCCGCCTCCTCCTCAGGCTGTCTCTGCCCCGGGGGAGGAGGAGATTTCCCCTTCGCTTTGTGAAATCCCCTGCTCGGCATCGAGCCAGCCACACGAAACCTCACGGGGACCTTGCCCTCCCCTCCCTCGCCAGCATCACAGCTTTCGTCTCTCGGGTCGGCACATGGGCAGCGGGCATCGTGCGTTCGCCAAGCCGGAGGGGAAGCGAGGCGAGAGCGGGAAGCCCACCTCGTGGCCTCCCCTGAGACAGGGAGCCAACTTTCAGCGCGGAGAACATGAAAGGAGGAAGAGGAAAGAACACGGTGGGGAAAGAGGAGGGCTCGGAGGGGGCTGGGGATGCTGCGCGCCGACACGCCCCGCTGCCAGGCTGCCTAGCAAATGGGGCTCAGCGCAAGGGGCTGCATGGAGCAGGCGAGCGAAGAGGGGGAGGGGAAGGAAGCGAGGCTGCAGCTCCCCCGCACAATGGCGGCCCTCCCTCTCTGCCTCCCTCCCCCCTTCCCTTCCTGGGGCTGAGGCTGCCGCATTCCCCGCCAGAGAGACGTTTTCAGGCCCTGCGCCGTGCCGTGCCATGACCAGTCTCCCCCCACCGGGTCGGTACCTGCAGCGTCACCTCCTCGGGTCTCCAGTGGGGCCGCAAACGGCGCAGGAGCTGCAGGGCGCCCTGGCGGTAGCCGGGCCCCTCCCGCTCACTAACGGTGATGTCCAGCTTAGGCACCTCGGGGGAGCCGGGCGGAACGTGGATGTAGTTGGACATGGCGGCGGGGCGCGATAAGATAAGGGCGGGCAGATCTCACGAGCGTCTCCTCAGCAGTGAAGCCGGCAACTGAGGGGGAAATTTCCACTTCGGCTCTCGATAAAGCAGCTCCACCTCCCCCTCCTCCTCCCCGGATTGCGGCGCGGGGCAGCCTGGGAGAACGGGCGGGGTCTGCCGGCGCGCTGCCCTCGGCGCGCTGCGCGCTGCACCGCCGCCCTTCACCTGCCCGCCGCGGACTGGGGCGCGGGGGCGCCGCTTGTCCGCCTCCAGGCTCGGAAGGCACCGAGAAAATGGTTAATAAAAGCTCCTCGCTGCTGCGGCGGGGCCCCCGCGAGCGACGGGTCTGGGCGCGCCCCGCGGCGAAGCGGGACGTGAAGGAATGCAACGGGCAGCTGCCGCGGGGGCTCAGGGGGGCGGATCGCGGGGCAAGTGGCTGGTTTCAGCCGGTCTCCGAGTTATCTGCTGCGGTTAGCTTTTTACCTTTAAGTAATTTCTGTGGAAGCCTTCGAAAAAGAAACCTTACTTTCTTTTTTTTCTCTCTCTCTCTTTTCTCTCTCTTTTTTTCTATTTTTCTTTTTTCTTTTTTTCGTTTTCTCTTTTGTTTTTAATCCCAGGCAGGTTATGTACCTGCTCACTACCTTCCTCCCCTGACTTTCCACAGTTTCTACCGGCGGTTCTTTGTGAGCTAATCCATAGTTCTCTAAAAAGAATAATAATTAAAAGAAGTGAAGTGCTATGCATCCGCTATGATTTAAACATATTCATAAATATCATCCTTTCTATTAGCTGTATGGAAGAATCATGTCCTCCCCTCTTTTTTTTCCTCCCTTGCGTTTTATCTTGTAAACCTTTTTTTTTTTTCCCCAGGCTTTATGAGGCGGTTTGAATTTTTATTTTCTACCAGAAAAGTCCAGCTCTACCAAAATACAGCATTTTGCAATTTAGAGAGAAAAAAAAAAGTGGAATTAATGATCCTGGTATTTTAGAAGCATTTTGATATTATTCATAATATTCCTAGGCGTACTTGCTCCCCGGCACATTCTGTGATCTGAGCTTGGAAACACTGAAGATTGAATCAGTTGCTCTGTTACGAAGCAAGTTTATTAGTTAGCCTAAGGCACAAGAACTCAGCACCTATGCTAATACAGTAATTGTCAGGAATTGTAAGTGTCTCTGACCTAAAGAGTTTTTACTCTAGATAGACTCAGGTCAGGGGAAATTGGCATAACATACATTCAAACTGAAGATGCAGTGAGGGAAGCAGCTAGTTCTACAATTTTAATTCTCATTAATTTCATACATATTCCTTACCAAGATTGCAATGTCTTAGTAACCTTTCCACTTCATGGAATGCTGTCTACTTGTGAAACTTTTTTTTACCAAGATCTGCAGTCTTGTCACCAAAGGATTTTGCATAACCTGACTGTATATTGTCACTTCTGCTAATTCTGTTGAACACCTCACCTTACCCAAGTATTTCTTCTTCATATGCTCACAGGCATGCCTGTCTCCATAGACAGCATTCAACATTTGGAACAGTCTCTTTGTCAACCATTTTTTCAAGCCATTTCCTTCTTAAATCTTTTTCCTGTCTTCATTATCACTATCTTGGTATTGTCTTCCACCTGGACATACATTCTGATCCTCCTCTAGTGCGTAAAATCTTTAGAGCAAGGAATCTATCTTTGTGGGCATTTATTAAACAAAATTTGCATCTGCTATGTTTACATGAAAATACAACATTTATAGGTTAGTGTTATTAGTGTAAATATGCTATATAAGTAGCCTTTTCCATCAAAGATTTAAAAGATATGAATATAGGGGCCTGAATTCAATTTTAGAGTCATAAATGTCATAACATTTCCAGATCTAAATGTTGTAGTTTGAGTACATTTCTAATGATAATATGCTTACCTTTATTTAAATCTGTTCCTTACAAGAAGCTACTGAAAGTGCTATAATTCTCTATTATGCGATATTGCTTGTCTTTTTATACATTAACTCGCCATTTTTTAATCTTTTTTTCTCCATCTCACCTATTTTGACTTCCCTATTTCTTCCATTCTTCCACTCCACTTTCTCTTCTTCTTCTTCTTTAATCTCTATTATAAAAAAAGATTTCTTCAAACATACTTAGAGATTTCATCATTTATTCATGTTCAGTTTTATATATTAGTATTACCATAGTGACTTGATATCACTCCATCTGATCAAGCATGCAATACACAGTGCCTGACTTCTGCTCAGGCAGTTTGGTAGATGATAAGCTAAGACTGATTTATGGATCAAGGCAAAGTTAAAAGAAAATGTCAAAGGTTGAATAATCTGGGTTCCACATGCTAAATTCAACAAGAACTGGTCTAAACAAAGATCAAGTTTGCTAATGCTGAACATAACACTCCTGTCAGAAGCCCTGCTACTTTCAGTTGTTGACTCCGGAGAAGCCTTGCAAGCTTACCAAAGTCTTGCTAAATTTCCTGAAGTTGACTGTGAATATATTTTAAGCAGAAGGGGGAATGTTAGAGCAGTCATGGTGCTTAGATTGTTTGGGAATTAAGGGAATTGAACTTCTGCCTGATAAATATTTATCTAATAGATGAAAGAAAGAACAGCACTTAGGCAGAAGCACCTTCCTCTTTTCTGCTCATAGCATAAAGACATGCCCTTCTTATTTGTCCTCATGTTCCATGGGGAATTCTTCATTCCAGTGTTAAAACAGTTCAGTAAAAGTTATAACTGGCTATTAGCCCTGTTCTGACCCTCTTCACCTTTTGTTTGCTGTTCCCATAAGTATTTGCTGTGTCCAACCCTCAGAAGACATTTTCTGAAGCCTGAACTGTTCCTCAAAGTTTCGAAGAGCGACTCTTTCCTCTTAGTCTTTTTTTTGTCTAACATTCATATGCTGCAAACTGTAAAATTTGTTACTAAGGTCTAATGGGGTCCTCGCAGGCTGCCAGATGTTTAGGTCAGTTGTAGGCTCGTTCCAAAAAGACTTGATGTTGCATGAAGTAGGAGTTTTGGAATGAATAGAATGCCTTTTTTCTCAATGCCTGGTATTTTTTTAGATATACTATACTGAATTAAAGTCATCCTAAGGGTGACCTTATGGTTTTTATGCAACATAGAATTTAAGAAAACACCATGTTTTGGTTCTCTCCCAGGCCTGCACTCTAACAAGCAGTCTCAGTATCGACTATGTACAGCCTGTTTGACCTGCTTATATTTGATATATTGCCATTCTCTTTTCCTTCTTCTACTGCTAATCAGAAATTAGGTTGTTGCCATTTTATTTATTCCTATGTTATTCACCTTGTGTTTAGGTTAGTGCTGGAAGCCTTATAAGCTCTTAAAAAATTAAAAGAATGAAAGAGAAATGTCAGGCACTGAACCAGTTTTAACTTCCCAGAGGCAGTTCTCCTGGCTGCTTTCCAAAACCCAGCAATTCAGTAATTGCTTCAGAAGAACTCAGTGTATAAATGAGACTATAAATGGAAAATGTACCCCTTCTAGCCATAATTAATTTTAATAATAGTTTGCATGCCTGAGAGTCTCAAAATACCATCTTTATATTGTCCTAATCTTACAAATACAAAAATTGAGTCATAAGAAGGTTAAAACCTGCCATTAGACCAGTCAGTCAGTGAGTCTGGAAATAATTTTTTACTTCCAGTCCAGTCCTTTAATCACAACCTTTCTTCAGTGCTTTAAAGAATGTCATCTCTGTGATTATCCAGCATGTGTTATTTGTGTCAAGATGAATCACATCTCTGTACACATACTGTTAAACTGTTACTCAACTCCTATAGTTATTATATTGATTATTAAAGTGCCTGGTGCCCTGGCATCTATATTGATTTACCAGCTGCAACTTGAAACACAGAAATTTGATAGTTCTATCATATGTTTATTATGCTCTGTGAACAGATTTCATTTTAATCTTTGTGAATACTGGCTTGAAATACATTATTTTATGAAGATCTTGACAGTTTATGTAAACGTCTCCAAGATAGATGCTGCTTGGTACATTGTTTGAATGGTAAAAAACTGTTTCTTGTGCAAGTTGCTTGACAGAGTAATAGATTATAGCTTTTTTCAAGTATATTTTTAAAAGCTATGTATGATAGCAGACTAAAGCCCTCAATGCTCTTTGCAGTTTTACGACTTAATTTTTAGTAGCTTAGCAATTAGTGACAGTCATTTGACACATTCCATAGGATAATCTAGTTTCTTACTCTCTTACCCCTATTTTTTTCCAGAATGTGAGTGGTACTATGTATAATATCATCACTATAACAGATGTGAATACAGGTGAAATTGCTCAGTGATTTTCAGCTCTTTCAGGGTTTCTCCTGGAAACCCTAGAATTTTCTAGTGGAAATCTGGACATCTAACACAGTAGGCTTGGTTACTTTATCTGAAGGTCACTTCAGATAAATCCATAGACATTTTCCCTCTGTTCTGTCCCTGGCTATGAGTCCATGAAGTGCAGGCTAAGCTGCTGTGAATAGTTCTTCAGTGACACATCCGGCAGAAGTCAGGAAATCTGGCCTCAGTGAAGCAAAGCACTTAGATATGCACTTAAATTAATCTCAGTTCAACAAAGAAACAAAACCTGCCTAAATCAGTAGAACCAAATACATGCTTATGCTTAAGCAGGTGCTAAATTAATAGGAGCAGTCCAGTAAGGAATTGTGTGATTTTTCCATTCTGGTAGGGCTAAATTGTATGTCTGCTTATGGTTATTTATAAAGGATGATAGTCACTGGGTATAAAGAAAAAATAGAAAATTTCCCTACTGATAATTCTACTCAACAATGATGGTTAAATAAATAAAGCAGCACAAAATCGGGATTAAAACCAGCATCTGCATTTATTTTAATAGAAATATTTGTATTTTAAAATATGAGGAGTAATACAAGTTAACTGATTCTTAACTAAACTTGACCTGTACGCACATCCAGTGGTTTACCATGCCCTGAAGCTTTCTCAAGGGCAATAAGTACGCACATTGTGTAAGTAGCCAAAGCGAGTCTACGTAAGCAGATTTAGAACGCCTTGCATACAAGAATAAATTCATCTGCAGTAATAAAAGAGTTGAATGACTTTTATATCTTCTTGAAGTTTAAGTTTCCTAACATATTGACTAATTAAACATCCTCCTATGAAGAAAAGTTATAAACTTTAGTAATTTGAAACATTCTCTGTGGACAAAGAAAACATCAAGTGTGCATTTAAGTGTTATGTAAGCTTGTAAAAGAAGCCTAAAAGACTTTTTCCCTGTTTTTAAGGTACTACAACTGCAATTCTGTATTCCCTAGTTAAATCTCTAATCAATTGTTATAGTTTAATAAAGCATGAGGGAGAGTTAGCTGAACTAAATTAAAACAAAAAAAAAAAAGTATGTATAGAATTAGCTGAACTAAATTAAAACAAAAAATGTTATAGAATCTTGAGAGACTGAGAGTATGATTATTGTATACAAATGACTGTCAATTCACATTCAGTCTGAACCAATAATAAAAAAGTGGAAAGGCAAGAGAGGGTGGCAAAGAGGAGAGAGGAGAGGAGTGAGGGAAAGAAAAGAACAGAAAGTTACTTTTATTCTGTGTCAATGGGAGAAGAAATGACTAGGTTGGCATAGGTGTCTGTCTCACAAAAACATTACTCCAGGTGACCCTCTTTTTGACAATATCAGGAAAGACTGAAGAATTGTAGAAATTGTGCTCCTTTCTTACCCTTGTAACTAATCCATTTGCATTAGGTTCATGGAAAACCACAAGGGCTCTGTGGGGCAATAACACTGCAGCCTTTCTTCCTTTAAGCATTCTAACCAGCTTACATATCTGGGCCTCTGTGTCCAGTAGAGACCAAGCTGGATGCTCTGTTAGGTGTCCCTGTTTGCATGTCTTCAGGCTTATGTGACCAAACTCTGTGTCTGCCCCCCTTTAGTAACTTTAGAAGCAAGACACTTCAGAGCTTCACAGCAACTTGACATTCCTAAGATAGCTGAAAGTCCTATAACTTTAAGGATTACTGAATAGAGAAAAAAAAAATCACTTATTTCTTACCAAAAGAAAGGAAGGTAGAGCTAAGCTTTCATCCATGCTCTTGCTGCTTATGAAGTAATCTACTTGTCGTTTGCTTTGAGGTTGCTTTTTGCAACTTTTCTGCTGGGGAGAAGGGAACAGTCCATTCAGTATAGAAAGGTAGTATAATCTTGACTTCTCTGGATTCAAACCGAGTAGCATCTTATAGCTTGATATCCTCTGCTCAGGATAACCAAACACTGCCTCCTTTTCCCTGATTTTGCCTATTCATTCCTTGTTTCTCATGTCGTGCCCTCATGCTTTGGTCTTTTCCTGCTGGTATAGTGGAAGTACGTAACAGAGCTCCTCTCTGAAGGACTTGTGTTGTGTCCAAGGAACAAGCAACATCCCCCCAGATTTGTCCATGGTTCTTCAGTCGTTTTCCTTTCCTGGATCTCTTCTTTTTGTTCTATGGTCTATATGCTTCCTTTTTAGTTATTTTTATTGTCCCTTATTTATAGCTAATTCCTGATTCCTTTGGCCTTATCCTTGGGAGTGGGTTTCTTTTGTTGTATGTGTTACGGACTAGCATAGTCTAATTAGCATCAGTTAAGCCTGAAGAGTAGAACTTTCAACAGCATGTTTCAACTTTTATTACAGTCACTAGTAAAACTACCATTTACTTCATTGGGAGTAAAATAAAGTGAAACAGGCTACACCTGTGTGTTCACATCAGCTTGGATTAAAGTTCACAGTTGAGCTCTTCTGTGGCACTTCCTTCTTTTCATACTCAGTCAGTCATGGTGTGGATGGCTGTGTATGCCTTGGGGCACTGCATGGGCTGGAAGTGCCTCCAGGTTGGTATCGGGGCTGTTGGGCAGAGCCTGTCCCCCCACCCCAAGGGAGCAGGGCACCAGGGGTGCTTGGGGACTGGGGTGGGGTCAGGGGGGCCTGTGGCTGGGCAGGAGCTGACAGTTCTGAGGCCTTGTGGAGCAGCTACTGATGGCCCTGAGCTGGACTGAGATGGGTTTGGGGGAGGTGTGGGGGTGGGCAGGGACAGGCAGGGGTGGGGGTGCCTGTGGGGCCCTGGCAGTGTCTCCACTGTGGAGCAAAACAACTGGCTTTCAAGGAGGTACAGGAGAAACAAATCTTACTTCCAGAGGAACGGACTTGTATTTCTATCCTGAACCTACAAGCTATAGGACACCATCTCAGCATGCTTTTAGAAAGTCCTATGGACTTTTTTTTGGTTTTAATTGTTTATTTCATTATTTGTCCTACAGATTGTATTTACTCCTGATGCTGGGAATTTCAGAGATTAGAGGATTTGCCTAAGAAGTACAGTGGTCACAAGAGAATAATGCCTCCCAACAACTTGAGACTTGCATACAGACTGCAGGTATCTTTTGTAGGCTTCTGTTTGCATCTGCTTCTAAGCATGGGAAATTACTGAATTAGTTGGCTTTGCTTGTATTTCTGTTTAGGGAAAGCTTAAAAGAGCAATTAAATTAAATTTAGAGCTAATTAAACTATGTGTAAAGGAAAGAGCAATAAAACTCTAGCAAACATAACGAGTAAAAGGGCTAGCTTTTGCCAAAGCCTCTGTCTTCCCTGCATCAGGCTGTGGAGCTCAACAGAGAGGAAGGGAAGGAAGGCAGAGAGGAAGGGAGAAGGGGAGAATTGCTAGCCTGGGTCCTGCCAATGTAGACAACATGTAATAAGCAGGAGGGGTCACTGAGGAGGAGGGTAAGGAAAGCTGCTAATACAGGAACACCCTGTATTACTAGGAGGCCACAGTGCAAGTGGAATTCTGAGTTTAAGACTTTTATCAAAACACCTAGAAAGAGATCTGGAAGCCTCCCTGCAATGTAAACACACATACTGTTAATCATTACCAGCTTTCCTAAATTATTTTTCTTTCTTATATTCTCTTAAAATATTTTGCTTTGTACCACAGATTTACTGCTGCAATCTTTAAACTTGGAAGAGCTGACAACTTTTCTGGCTTCTCCGAATCTGCAAAACTTTTAACATGTGAAAAGGAAAGAATATGCATTCCTGCTCCATCCCCCTCTCTCCACAGCAGCAGAGGTGAGGACCATTGCCTCTTGTTCTTTCTCCCAGGATGGAATTTTGCATTTCTTTGTTAACTGGGCCTCCCGGCCCACGATCTATAAAGACTGCAGTTTGCCCAAAACACAGCAGAGACTCTTTGCAAGCACATTGCAACTGCAACATTTTGTTTCACATCTGTGATCCATGTATCTTCTGTCTGTTGTTCCCAGGTTTAAATTTATATCTTGACTTTTAAGTATCTAAGTTAGTAGCATTTTTATTTAAAAGATACTGTTTTCTCTGGTATTCACTACAATTGGCTGTGCTTTAAGTAGGATGGGAGTTTAGTCAGTTGTTAGTACAACTTGTTTTTCTTCTTTTTATCCCTTTCACCCAGTGGAAGGTTTCCTGCTGCTCACTCCACTGATATTTGATATCCTGCCTCCAACTGATGTTCATCTTTAACTTACTTTTAAAGAACATCGTGTCAACTAGCTCTGTTAATTATCACTCATTTTGTCTTTTTTATTGTATTGTATCCAAAATTGTAATTTACTGTATTTTTTATTGTATTGTATCCAAAAGATATTTTGGAGGTGTTACTTTTCAGGAGAACGATTTTTTTTTCTGATCTAATTTCCTCTTTAATCAAAAAGTCAAGTTCTCATGCTTTGTAACCATGTATTTATTTAATCTACAGAACTAAAAGAATGCTTATAGTAAACAAAGGAGTCAGTCAGCAGCTTTTCAGAATATCTGTTACAAGTAATATTGTAATGCAATAAGAAGGGAACTTGAGAAATTTCTTGAGTTTCTCTTGATGTGGTTTACATTCTAATAGGTTTTCCCAATAAACACTGTTTGTTCCTCCTATTTTTTGTTTATGAGAAATTATCTTTCTGGCAACATCAACTGCCTATGTTGGAAAGAAACAGCAAGCCTGTAATACGAAGTTACTGATCATTTAATCAAATGTATCATTGAAGCATGCTAAAAACTGTCTCTCGGTGTATTTAAGATGAGCAAATGACTAAACCATTTCTAAAACCTTATTCTACCATGAATGTTGAACACCCTGGTTATCTTTACAAGGATTTCTTTCTCACTGGCAGTAACTTCAGGATCTTTGGGAACAGGAAGCTTTAATCTGTAGACAAACACAATGACTATATAAAACCAGAAATACCTAAATAATATTTTAAAGGTAGATTGATTGCCCCTATAGTCACATAGATTAATTGTTCTAAATTATGTATTTATAAAAATGTCTGCAATATCATCCACAGATCCTTAGTGATGGACATGTGGAACTCATGAGATTGCTCCTCTGTAATAGTCAATTCTGGCTCAAAAACATTGTCTTGCTTTGCTTTGCTTAGTTAAATTTTATGATGTAATAAGCTCAAAGGCTCAAGGTCAACTTCTGTGTGATCCATAAGGGGTCACCAGAACAGCTCTGCCACAGCCCCAACCAGATCCTGTCTTACAAGCCAGTACCACACATGGACCAGGCTCTATCATGATTAAAGCAGAAGAAATGGAGATATCTGATCCTTCAGAACACTTAAAACAAACAAACAAACAAAAAATTTTAAAACACTTTCACAGAATGGTTGAGGTTAGAAGGGACCTCTGGAGAACACCTATTCCAACTCACCTGCTCAAGCAGGGTCACCTAGAGAACATTGCACAGGATCATGGACAGGTGGGTTTTGAATATCTACAGAGAAGGGAGACTCCACAATCTCTCCGGGCAACCTGCTGCAGTGCTCTGTCACCCTCACAAGAAAGAGGTTTTTCCTCATACTCAGATGGAAATATCAGATGTTTTATCAGAATAATGAAGAACCCTTCTGTGTGAATACAACAGATGTATACAACTCTGGCCATTACTTCACAAAAATCAATGTTCTGATATTTTCAAAAGACTGGCATTTTAAAATTTAAAAAGACTGCAAAGTTATGCATGAATTATTGCTATAGATTATAAATAACTCTACTTTATTTGTCATATAACTATCCCAAATAATTAATTTTCCATCTTGAAAAGCACTGACCAGTAGCCTTGAGTCAGATTATTTGATTAATCCTTGCTTACTCTTTTATAAAGCAAAATCATAACTTAGTGTCCAGAAGTTTTCTGGATTTCTGCTATTCTCTGACATATTCCTGTTTTATTCTGTTTTATTTTTGTGGTATTCTTTCTTCAGCTGGCTGTTCAAATCTGGATCTTAATAATTCAGTAGGTGTTTTCATAAAAAAGAGAGAGGCTTCTCTGAGAAAGAAAAGCTCAGATATAAGAGGTTTTAACTGGTGAAAATTGTCTAGGAAAAAGCTGAATTTCCTATGGTGAAGGATCACAGAACACAAATGCAAGGACCCGGAGCATTTTTGATGCTCTCCTTGAAAGAGGTGTGATCAGCAAACAGATTAGAAAAAAGTTGAGTAATTAAGAAACATAATTATTATATGGTTTGTGTTTTGAATACTAAATCAGGAAATAATTTTAAGCATAAAACAGTAAATAGCAGAAAAGCTGCATGGTAGAGAAGCTTACGCTCAAAGTTCAAAGCTGAAATGGAAATAGCTATGGAGATACACTTCCTATGTCTTTGACCCAATTTTACTGAACCCTGAAATAAATTCCAGTTTTATGTGAGTAAAATATGTTTCCCTGTACACATAAGGTGAGTGAATGCAGTACAAACAGATCAAGAATAAGATAAGCAGTTTCTATAGACATAGTCTATAGAATTCTCTTTTTTTGAAAAACAACAATTACTTTTATGTTGCTTATCAGGAAAACATGGAATTCACTCCAATAAAACTTATGTCCAGTGAATTTAAAATAAATAAAAGGAAAGCATTTTTAACTGTTATAGGTCTGTGGAAAACACTGCTTTGGGCAGTTAGTTAAATTCTGTGGCCGAATAATTTTATGGTTGATAATAATACCTGCATGTACAGTACATGGCAAGATAAGGATAATTAAGATAAGGGTAATTAAATCTTACTCTTGTTGAGTATAAACTAAGTGGTCTAAAAGACAAGAGGGAATTTTTTTCTTCCAAATTTTATTTTAGGTGCAGCATTGCATACTTGTTTAGTGAGTATTAGAGCCTTTTTAACCTTTTTTGGGGGGCAGCCTTTGGTTTTTGGATACTTCTGATAATAGGACAATGGATCACTGGCATCATCCGATATCAGATTATTTTTTGGTGACCTTGGTGGAAAACCTTAAGGCCTACAAGCAAAGAACTGGTCGTTCATAGTGAGAGTAACTCGTTGTATTATATATCTATTCAAAAGTGTGTAGAAATATATACTGACTGTACTACAACATTCATGTAGTCATATATAAATGTTCTAGTACATTCTGAATTTCTAAGCCTAGCGCACCTTAAGAATTCGAATTTTTTCTACATTAAGCATTCAGCACACATGTTTCTGAACGTCAGCGTGGAGATCAGAGAGAGTTCTGCCACTGGATTTTTCTTCTCCCTTAATGAGCTTCCCAGCTCTTCACCGGCTGCTGAAGAAATCCACATCCTTAGAGGATTCTGTATAATTCTCAGTCATTTTATGCACAAGCCTAACTGTGTATCAACAGTGCAACACACATATATTAGCTTTTAGCTTCTATTCCTCTGTTTTTAAAATTGCACTCAGATAGGGCATTATTCTGCTTTTTTTTATGATCTTTTCTGACTAAGTGACAAATACGACGTTGTTGTTAAAAAAGGCAAAAAGGATGCCTAGAATGTATCAAGCAAGGTAGTCCCAAAAGAGGTTAGAGATTAGGGGTTTTATAAAAGCACTGTTCAGATTTCATCTGAAGTACTGTGTACAATTCTGGTCCCATATGTTCAAAACTGAAACAGGTATGGATAAGGCGTAACAGCATAATTAGGCAAATGGAGAGCCATACTCTCTCGTAAGAGGAGTCTGGATGACCTTGGTTAGTCCTATCTAGTGAGAGAAAAGCTGTGTATGGACAGAAACAGCCTTTACAAAAACAGGGCAGATATACCCTGAAGGGAAAAGACATATTTAGGCTAAAAGACAATATTGGTATGCATAATATCATAGGCATAAACTGCTATTGAAGTTCTACTTAGAAACTTCTAACTATGCAATGAGATTCTGAAACAGCCTTCAAGTATGAGTATTGGGGATAAGAATTTAGGCTGAATTTAAGTCCAAGCTTGATTTTATTATTAAGTTTGAGCATCTCATCTTTTTCTGAACCTAAGCAAGAGGGATATTTCACAGTGGTTGCTTTTTAAAGCTTCAGTACATTTTTTGCATGTATCCAACTACTTCCCAAAAGGTACCCTTTTAATTCAGAAAAAAAAAAGAATGAGTTTATCTACAAGTTAACTAGCTATATATTATCTTCTGAAAAGACCAATAGGCATAGCTTAATTGCAAGAAACTTGATACCTTTGTCCTGTTTGATACTGAATGAAAAGGAATGGGCTTTTTAATGTTTGATAGCATATAATTTTTAAGAAATATGAGACACTCCCTGTGAGTTTATTTGATCAGAGAGGAAAGCAGAGAACAACAGCTAGCTAGCTGGCCGTACTTTATTGTCCTACTGTTTTCAGTCATGGCATGTTCAGTCATTTTTGCGAGAAAAGATGCATAGAAGCATGACCCAGTCTAGATCTAGCCCACCTTCAGATTTTGAGTTTTGGTACCATATGATGATCTGATGTGGCTAAAACATAATCACTGTTTCCAGATTACTTTTCAGTTGCATCAGCTACCTGATATGGTTCATCACTATTTAGGCATCACCAGTTAATACAGCTGTGAGTGAGGATCACATTTTAACACACGCCAGAGTACTTTTCAGTAATTGTGTGAAAAATGTATATAGCCACCAAGAACATAAAATGAAGGCATAATTGGTCTATAAGCTGAAGGTTCTCCACTGGGAGTCTTTCAGTATCACAGACTGATTTTAAATGTAACAGTATGCTCTGATAATGAAGTCTCAATCTGAAACTGTGTAAAGACTGTAGCTGCAAAGGTTGCATCTGGAGGAAAGAGCTATTTGCTCATTGCTGCATGCAGATGACAAAAGCTGTCCACAGACACAACTTCAGATGCTTATCTAACACTTGCCGATAATCCAAAAAAAAAAAAAAAAAAAAAAAAAGAAAAAAAGCCTTGCAAAAGTGAATTACAAGTGACAGTTAAATACCTAAAATTACAGGTGGAGGGATCATACTTTCAACACCTTTCTGTTGGTTCTCTTAGCTTAGTAACATAAATCCAAAACATGGATTTTGCTTCAGCCTCATTTATGCTACAGTCTGTCTAAGACACTCAGCTAAGAATTCAGGAGCACTTTCAGGTGCAGATAAGTATCAGAATACATGACAATAATATCTAATAAACACATGTGCATTTCAAACATCTAATAATGTATGCATAAGAATTACTGCCTGCAGAGAACAAGCAGTATTTTTCTGCAGTTTCTACAGTTTCACCCTAAGCCTCTGACTGTGCTTTTAGACTACGAGAAATCTAACTAAACCAATTTCTAATACCATATCTGTGGCTATGGATTAGTTTTAATAGGCCATCTGCAGTGTAACTAATCTAATATGATAGTCCATGTGTTGTCATATCTCAATGACACGAATGAAACCAATGACAAAAATCAAAACTGAGCACTTCTTACATGTATGTTTTTATAACACAAGATCTTACATGTGAGATATTACAAGAAAAATGTTTCAAATGTTATCTGACATAGTCAGTGCTTTTTTAAACTTGAAAATCAATGTTATCATGCTGCTTCCCCACACAAACAAAAAATAACAAGGTTAAAATAATATTAGGTCTGTCTTAATTTCAAAACAATCATTTAAAATGAAGGCTGAAATGCTCAATCTTTTGACCTAAGGCACTGAAACTTTCATAGTATATTGAGATAATCTCAGACATAAATGAAAAATCACTGGAAAGGAAGGTCACAGATAAAATATGATACTAAAGGTAATAGTGGTTAACTCTTTGGATTCAGAGGGTATTAGAATTAGGCTGTAAAAAATTTCAGGGCCTTGTCTTCACACAGGTCATAGTTATATTTTGCAATATAACTCTAATTAGTTATCTTTGCAAACTATTACATGGATACTTACATTGTCTTTGGAAGCTGATTATATTAATTTAATGTGCCTTTGTTGGGTAGAGGGTTCAGGAGTCATATCAATAAAATGATGAAAAACAGATTTTCATACTGCTGAAGATCATTTGTGAGTTATCTTAAGACTGGTACTGCAAAATTAAAACACAAAAATAGTGTTTTATTATAAGAATATTGATGATATTATAATATTCACTATCATTTTTGTTATATATAGATGGATGTGCTGGAATATTCTTATTTCAACTTGCCTGTTTCAGACTGTTAAGATTTGTCAAGGCAGGCCTGTTCTCAATCCCTAAATTTAGTAATGACCAGATAGCAAAGATCCTTCTTCCTCCAAGGAACTTAACTGTAGGATATAGTTCTTATGAGATGACTGTAACATATATGCATATCTGAAAAATTTTCTGGACCACTGTAGATAGCAATTTTTTGGGGGGAGGGCTACTTTTTAAAGATCCAGTAGTGTTTCTCCTTATTTTGTATTAAATATAAATTTACTTTTAATTTTAGTAGAACATGCCCAGGCTCTGCCCTCAGCTCTTGCCTGAGAGCTGCAGCAGGTTGGCTGTGTCCAGCCTCACGGTGTGCACATCACCACCTCACCATTTTCCTGGCATACCCTTGGACCTGCCTCATCTCTACAGACTCGTCCGGTGGCTGGACCTGCTCTCCTTCTCTTGTTTGGGCGCTGCGGGCCGTCGCCCTTCGGGCTGCTGCTGCTGGTCTCCTGCCTGCCATGCTGTGTCCCCAGCTCCTGGCTTGCATGCTCTTGCAAAGTGGGCTACTCATACTGCTCCCTGAGTCTGTGTTCAACTTTCACACATCCAAAGATGTTTAATTGTCTCATAAAATTATTAAGAGGTATAATTAAGTTATGCACTTATCATACACTTCTGGAGTTGGGCTGTTCATAATCATCTTTGCTAATAAAATCAAAGCAATACCTCTCAGCCGCTATCAAGACAGTCCAAGGTGATGATCATAACTCTCCTGTACATAAAAGCAAAGACAGAGCAGAACAAGTCTGAGGAATGAGAATTTTTTGTACTTTGAAAGCAGTTTGGAGGCACTGTCCTCTTATTTCAAAATCTCTATAAATTGCAGTTAACAGGGTCAAATGGAGCATCAAACACAACTTTGTCAGTAATGAATTGCTACAGTACAAAGAGAAAAAGCGCAGATGACACAGCCCAGCATCCTTCTTTAGTTATGCTTATAACCAGATTTTATGTACATGAGTTTCCACTCAAGAAGTAAGGTGGTAAGCAAAGAATAAAAAGTTTGACTCAAAGGCCAATAATCAAGGGAGTGAACTGGATTACTTCACAATAACTCAAATGGGCCAGTACTAAGGCCACCCACCTTCTCTCCTTTCCATTCTATATAATACAGTTATATGCATCCAGGGCTATACATAAATTGGAATACTTGGGAAAAACTTTGTGGGGTTGTAGTTCTCCTGCAGGTCCTGAGCTTCTGTGCTTTCTCTTTGACTGCAGACTTCCTCCGGACCCCTAGGGGAAGCAAGAATATGTACAAGAATAGGACACTTATCAATTAAAAAAAAATTACTTTGTTAGAAGCAGTCGCCTTGATCACCACAATAATCCATCAGCAACAGGTAAGAAGAATCTTTTCTACTTTGGACTTCTGTCAGTCTTCATATGCAACATAAGCTTGTATATCAATTGCCATGCAACACAGGAGGAGAAAAAAACATGAACTTGCAACTTCTAGTTAGGGTTTCTTGCCAACCCTTATCTTCTGAGAGCTCTGGATAAAAAGAGGCCAATTTGTTCTATTTGTTCACTTTTTTCCCCTGAGAGCCTAGAGAGGAAGTTTTTCCAGCTTGTGAAGTGCTTCATGTCATAGTAACCAGTTTTTCCTACTTTCTTCACATGGTATTTCATAACCGTTCTGTTAAGCTGAGCTTTACTGATACTTTCTACAGCTATAGAACACTTTTCACAACCAATTAATAAAAAATAAAAATTAAAAAAGTAAATTACAGGGGTATTACCTACTGTTTCAAGTTTAAGCTTCTAACTTTACCAGCCCAAGTTGAGAGCTTAGTTTTTATGCTCCCTATGTACTACGTGGGGAAAAAGAATTCAGATCAGGAGTCTCCTTGTCTCCTCTGGCTTGGCATGAAAGTTAAACTCCTAAAATAAACAATGTGAACACATGTTTCAGATGTTTTGACAGCAAATGCGTATTAGTGTAGACACAAGCCTGCATTCCATGCTTGTATGAAGCTAAACATAAGGCCTTGCACGCTCCTGAAAGCAAAATTTAGTCTGTTTCCTTTATGAATTTGTATTTCGTATAAATTCAACAAAATTGCAATGCATAATTACTTTTATGTTTAATAGCTCACAACATTATGCATATTCCAAATGGAACACAAGAAGCAAAAGCATCACATGGTTCTTAGCAAGTGCATTCATTTTTAGAAAACAAAGATTTACTGTTTTGCTTGTAATCCAATTTAATCTCTCTAACTCACCAGGAAATAACTTGCATATCTGATGAAGGATCACAAAGACTACTCTATAGATATTTTATCTAGTTACTATACTTAAAGTAGTCTCCTCTGAGACAGAGACCATTGGCTGAGGAGTATCCCTGTACTCTTGCTGCCTGTGCCATAGCTGTTGACAAATTACACAGACTACATCTTGAAATTTCAGGACCATTATCTTTGATCCCGACAGCAGTTTCAATATATAAAATTGCATGTTTATTAATATTTCCATTTATGGGGATAGAAAATAAATAAAAAATCTATTATATTTGTACAGGAAAAAGACAAAATTCCAACAATATTAATCAGAAGAAAAAAAACCCAACGAAGCATAGGTGTTTTAATAACTGTGCAAGTCCAATACATATTGAAATTGCAATCATGTTTCATTGCAGTTATGTTTCATTTCTTTGACTCAACCCTGAAAAGGAGAAAGGGCAGAAATGTTGAAAGTGCCACTGACAGTCTAATTATCGCCTAATGATATAAATACTGTTGCTGATAATTACATTTAATTATTAACTAGGTGTTGACTAATTAACTAGCGCTTTGTAAATGTGAAGCACTCTTAATAGCTATTATTATTGTACTGTTTGTAACTAAATATCTTTGCTGCCGCATGTGTACACGGGATTCTGCTGCAATCTCTGTTAACTGATATCCAGTTATGCCATTGCCACTCATTGCTCATAAAATGTACAAAGCTATATGCAATGTTATTTCCCTTAAAAAACTGTAAAAAAGATAAATGATATCCAATTACTAGCTGAGAACATGACAACAGATCCTGTTGTTTGATCCGCTCCGTAGGTAACTGCATACATTCCCATGTTAATGCATTTATTTTATCTATTTTCTTTTAACTCTGTATAGAAATAAGAGAATTTCAAATATTTCAATAATAGCAAAAAATGGAATATTTTTATGGCCTCTGTTTTTATGAACTGCTTGATATGGGCCAAATCCCAAGCTGCTTAAGTCAACAGAAGAGGTGTTTCCTATTAACTCTAGTGGGCTATTGGAAAGACCTTACATTCGAAAGAATAAAATGTTGAGATCACTTCATTGTAGTATTCTTTGAGTCCAAAGGGGATATCTTCATTTGTTATCCAGGAAATGAATGTACCTAAACAATTCAGAAATACAATTTTTGGTCTGAGAAATTATGGAGCTTATTCTTCTTTCTTTCTCAATACAAGATTTGAGAAAAATTCTTGGCTTCTGTTTTTCTTCAAAAGACAAGGGTTTATTCAACTCAGTTGACCCTGTATGGGAATATTTTAGAATATTATTGGACTTTATTGGATAAGTTTCTCATACATACCATAGTCAAATCCAGATAAATGTTCAAATATCCTGTTGTATCATTAGTACGCTATGTTTCCTGACAGTCTTCAACTTCAAAAATTAATTCCAAGATACCGTCTTCCTTCTGAAATCCAAATAAATTCTGTATTCAGTTGCTGTATAATGTAAATAGACCATTTTATCATGTATCCCTATGCATAACCTTATTTTCCTAGTTCCATTAGCCTGGGAACTACTTTGAATGGATTCAGGACATAACTAAACCGTCAGTGTATACTGTTACTTGTATCATATACTTCAATTCCATAACGGAAATAATTCATTATGATCATCTGAACTTTACCTAGTAATTATCACATCAAGATTAAAAAAAGCATTATTGAGAGAGGTAGCTTTAGGCAAAGTAGGATAAAATTAGCTAAACTGTGACCATGACATTCTCCCTAAGTAGCTGAAAGTCCAAATGAACCTCTCAGCTCAACTACTAGGCACTGTTTATTGCCTACTTTCAAGGCCTTTTTCTGGAGCTGTGTCTCCAGGCTTGCTCTCCCTTGTTTTGGGGGATTTATAAACAGGTAGGGCACCTGCCCTGGCAGTGAGATGACAATAATAGAAGACTGGAAGCTGCCCACAGTCACTTTCCTCTTTCATGTACTGCTTATCTTATCAAGGCCATGAATCTTTGCTTTTGCTGTTATCTGTACATCAGCAAAAAACAGTCTTAGTGATGGACCTACAGCTTCTAAGTGCACCAATGACTTAAGATTATGAGCAATTCAAAATACCTATCTTTGATGTCTTCAAAGATAACTCATCTTTGTGCAAGTTGTGTGCACATATTTCCTGTTTTGTCAGGCTTAAGGCTTCCATCCCTTCTGTATCATTGCCTACCATATGGAAGAGCTTTATGGTATCAGCAATTTGTTCATGTAGATAGTAATAGATATTAAAAATGTTCTTCATCTTTTGTTTAGTTAGGGTAACTAGAGTGAATGTTTCCAGTATAGCTCAGACACCTCAGCAATGAAATCTCTCTCCCAGGAGTTCATAGCAAAGCTAATTATTCCTTTCAGTAAGATGAGGTTTCACCTTACTGATTTTACTGAGACAGGATTTCACTCCATGGCTTCTGATCTAATGAGAGAGATTAGGGGTGCCAATGCCATATCAAATACATAAAGAAAAAAATCATAGAATCAGTAAGGTTGGAAGGGAACTCTAGAGATCATCTAGTCCAACCTCCCTGCTCAAGCAGGGTCACCTAGAGCATGTTAGACAAGGTTGTATCCAGGCGGGCCTTGAAGATCTCCAGAGAAGGAGACTCCACAGCCTCTCGGGGCGTCCTGCTCCAGTGCTCTGTCACCCTCACAGGGAAGAAATTCCCCCTCACATTCAGGCGGAACTTCCTGTGCTTCAATTTCTGTCCATTGCCTCTTGTCCTGTCACACCACACAGGGCAACTAAAAAGAGTTTAGGCCCATCCCCCTGACATCCTCCCTTCAGATACTTATACACACTGATAAGATCTCCCCCTCAGTCTTCTCTTCCCCAGGCTAAACAGGCCCCGCTCTCACAGCTATTCCTCATAGGGCAGATGCTCCAGCCCTCTCATCATCTTCATAGTCCTACACTGGACTCTCTCCCGTAGCCCCATGTTTCTCTCATACTGGGGAGACCAGCACTGGACGCAATACTCGAGATGAGGCCTCAGCAGTGCTGAGTAGAGGGGCAGGATCACCTCCCTCCACCTGCTGCCAACACTCTTCCTAATCCAGCCCAGGAGACCATTGGCTTTCGTGGCCACAAGGGCACATTGCTGGCTCATGGTCAACCTGTCATCCACCAGCACTCCCAGGTCCTTCTCTGCACAGCTGCTCTCCAGAAGGTCAGTCCCCAGCCTGTACTGGTGCATGTGGTTATTTCTCCCTAGGTGCAGGACTTTGCACTTGCCCTTGCTGAACCTCAGGAGGTTCTCTCCACCCAGCTCTCCAGCCTGTCCAGCTCTCTCTGAAGGGCAGCACAGCCCTCAGCTCTGTCAGCCACTCCTCCCAGCTTGGTAGCATCAGCAAACTTGCTGAGGAGGCACTCTGTCCCCTCATCCAGGTCACTGATGAAGAAGTTGAACAGGATGGGACCAAGTACTGAGCCCTGGGGACACCACTAGCCACAGGCCTCCAACTAGACTCCACACCACTGATGACGACCCTCTGAGCTCTGCCTTTCAGCCAGTTCTCAATCCACCTCATTGTCCACTCATCCAACCCACACTTCCTGAGCTTCTCTAGGAGGATGTTATGGGAGACAGCATCAAAAGCCTTGCTGAAGTCAGGTACACAACGACCACCGCTCTCCCCTCATCTACCCAGCCAGTCATGCCATCACAGAAGGCTATCAGGTTGGTTAAGCAGGATTTCCCCTTGGTGAATTTATGCTGACTACTCCTGACCACCTTCTTTTCCTCCACATGTTTGGAGATGACATCCAGAATGAGCTGTTCCATCACCTTTCCAGGGATGGAGGTGAGGCTGACTGGCCTATAGTTGCCTGGGTCCTCCCTTCTTGCCTCTTTTTGAAGACTAGAGTGACATTGTCTTTCTTCCAGTCCTCAGGCACCTCTCCAGTTCTCCTGGACCTTTCAAGAAGATGGTGGAGAGCAGCCTGGCAACAACATCCGCCAGCTCCCTCAGTACCCATGGGTCAGAAGGGATGCACCCTTGGATCTGTGGATGTCTAGCCTGCCCAGAAGGTCTCTAATCCTATCCTCCTCGACCAAAGGAAAGTCTTCCCTTCTCCAGACCTTCTTCCCCACGTCCAGGCTGCAGGATTCCTGAGGGCTGCCCTTCCCCTGAAGGCTGAAGCAAAGGCGGCATTCAGTAATTCTGCCTTCTCTGCATCCCTTGTCACCAGGGCCCCCGCCCCATTCAGTAGCGGGCCCACATTTTCCCCAGTCTTCCTCTTGCTACTGATGTATTTGAAGAAGCCCTTCCTGTTGTCCTTGACATCCCTTGCCAGACTCAATTCCAAGTGGGCCTTAGCCTTCCTCACAGCATCTCTACATACTCTGGCTGCATTCCTATAATTCTCCCAGGTAGCCTGTCCCCTCTTCCACATTCTGTGTACTTTCCTCCTGTGTCTGAATTGGCCAGGAGCTCCTTGTTCATCCAGGCAGGTCTCCTGCCCCCTTTGCTGGTCTTCTTTCTCCTTGGGATGCACTGCTCTTGAGCTTGGAGGAAGTGATGCTTGAACACTGGCCAGCTCTCCTGGACCTCCCTTCCTTCTAGGGCCTTAATCCATGGGATTCCTCCTCCAAGTAGGTCCCTGAAGAGGCCAAAGTCCACCCTCCTGAAGTCCAGGGTTGCAATCCTGCTGGTTGCCTTACTTCTTTCATGCAGGATCCCAAACTCCACCATCTCATGGTCACTGCAGTCAAGGCTGCTCCCAACCTTCACATCTCCAACCAGTCCTTCCTTGTTGGTTAGGACGAGGTCCAGTAGGACACCCTTCCTCGTAGGCTCCTCCACCACCTGTGTCAACAAGTTATCCTCAATGCATTGCAGGAGCCTCCTGGACTATTTGTGCCTTGCTTGCCTGGACTGTTGCTGTGCCTTCCAGCAGATTACTGAATACTGAAATACTGAATGATCATGATTTTGCCCCTATCTAAATCCTCAGAATGAGCACAAAACATAGCATATATATAGACAAAGTAGATGTAAGTTTTTTCTTCTGGGATAGCAGAGATCCTTTCCATATATATATGTAGTATATGTATATATACACACATATACATACACACTGAGTGATATATAAAGATCCTGTGAGCATTATTAAAATATATTTTTGGATTGCTGGCCCATAGATTTCAATCAGATTTTTTTGAAACAGCCAGTTTTCCAGAGAAATGCTGGGATTTTTCCAGAAATCAAGAACTGCCACTGCAAGGTTTTTCATGTTGATAATAGTTGGCAGAGACTGCTGTTACAGAGACTGCTTAGCATAATAACTGAAGTAGAAATGGAACCAGTATCTTCTGTGAATGCTAATAAGCAAAAGTGATGCACTTGCGTATTTTTAGACTCCTGATGAAAGTCTCTTTGGTGTGTTTCAGTAAACTTTCATTCATTTTAATTCAAATCAGCTTAATGTGATACAATCAAAAAGCACTCTTACCAACAGTTGAGACACAGTCCGCCACATTCAAATCACATCATAACCTGGGGGAAGCTTATGTTACAACCTTCTAATTGATAACTTAGAGAACGTTAGGAAGTTCATACTGAAATATACCCTAATGGGAAGGGTCAACAGCCTAAATTTAGGGAGACTTGTTCTTTAGAGTATCAGTTTCTGGACTAAGGGTTCAACATGCATACCTGTCACAAAGAAAATCCCTCCTTATGGGAAATCAAAGCATATACTTAGCTAGTAGTTAAGCAGAAAACACAAAACAAAACCCTGTAATACTTGCAACACTTGGGAAAGAAAGGATGCATCTCTCTCTACATTTAGATGTAAAAAGCTTCCCCACACATAACACTGGTATTTTTATGACACTCATTATTCCACACAAGTTGTCTTTTATATTATAATTAGCAGCATTCTTGTTTTGTAGAAGTTGGGTTACAATGCATTTGGATACATGACAATATCTGGTCAAATAAGATAACACTGCTGTTTCACCATGTCATGCTTATTAGCTTCCTGAAACATGGATTTCTATTGTCATGACCTGCTGAAGTATCACTTCTAAGGAGAAATATAAAATTTAGCAGGAGACAAAATGCTAAACACCAAGTCAGTTTCTCGCATTTTTTTTGGCCTTATGCTGAAAAAAAACATGTCTTTGTAGCATTTCCCCTGGATTTCTGGGGTGCATATTACTGAGAAAGTACAAACTAAAGCTTTAATTTTAAGCATATTGACTGCATTAGACATAATTTGCTTAAATAAGAGAAATCTAATGCTTTTTTAGATGCCTCATACGGTTCATATACATATTCAAAGGCTTTGATTAAACTTTCACCTTCTACCTCTCCATAACTCCCTTTGGGCCCTGGGAACTTGGAAGACACTTGAGATGAAATGTGTTAAGTGACATGCTAATCTCTGGGAAGATAGGGCTCATCCTGTCAGTAAAAAAAATCCCTTAGCCCTAAGACAGATATAATATCGAGATGGTTTCTTAACGCATTAAATCATTTCTAATTGATCCTTCCAAGAATCTAAGAAAAGGATTTGAACTAGTTCTCCAAAACAAGCATTTTTCAGGTTTCTGGTCTTTTTAACTGCTAAAATTTTCTTTGCAAAAATTTAGACACAAATTTTAGTGAAACAAGTATGTATTGCACCAGTTCCTGTATTTCGTTACCCTAGACAAAAGAGACGCATGTTCACTATCCAACACTGGTAAAACTTCACTGGAATACTTTTAAATGTAGTATCTCAAACTAGAAACAAAAAACAAGCCTGTTCAGAGTCCTCAGAAAAAAGCAATAGAATGTTCAAAGACATCAAATAATATCGATGAAAGATTGGAAAAATTAAAGTTACTGATTTCAAACAGCCAAAAACATAAGTTAGATGATTAAGTCCTTTAGTATATATATAAGTATATAAAACTATCACAAGAGTAAAAACTGAAAGGGAACAATTATTTATTCTCTCTTATAACATAAGAGATAGGGGTCCACAAATGAAATCAGTTAAGTTCAAAACAAAAGGAGATAAACTTTCGCAAAACAAGTAACCGGTGGATCTTATTGGCTCTGGATGCTGTGGATTTTTTTTTTTCTTTTTTAATAGCTTATCTAAAAGCACTGGTATCAGTTATTACCAGTCTAATCCAGTAAGGCTCTTTTCATGTTTCTAAAGTGTTCTAACCTGTTCTCCAGGTTCAGTGGATAAGGGGAAAAAAAAAACAAAACAAAAACAAAACACCCAAACAGATCTCTATTTTAGTGCAAAGGATTCAGTTTAAACATTAGAAAAACCTTTTAAGTAAGTTTGAGATTAAAAAGCATTGAAATGACTTGCCTGAGAAGATTAATATTTAAGGTCTTTAAGAATCAAGAGTGATACAGGTTTACCCAAATCTACCTGGAAGAGCTTACTGTGTTAGGCTCTCTTTAATGCTTCCTTTTCAGCAAGCATCTGGCACAATAATACTTGAATTGTCAAGGGCCTGTCCCAAACTGCAGCTATCTCATTTAACAAAGCAGTATATTCAGTCAGGTATTCATTGTATTAACTAGCCATTAGTCAGTCATGCTGTCTGACCCCTGGAGAACAACAGAGGTCTCCATTTTTGTGTTCAGTGTTGTAGAACTTGTCCCAATAGCTCTTCTACAGAAGGGAAGAAAACAAGAACAGAAGAACTAATGATTTTAATGATTTTAAAAAGATATAAAAACCTAAGATTTGAGAATCCTTTAAAATTTTTAAATTAAATATAAGTAACAGTAGAATTTATTAAAGAAGGTTTTAGCACAATTTACAGAAATCTATGTTATGTTGACAGAAGACTACCACATGTATTACTTGCGACTATCACACACTCTTCCAGATAGTTAGCCTTTTTCAGCAGTGCATAAAGTTTTTCTTCTGTATAATTTTGAAATAACTTTAATTTTGTTATAACAAGAATGCTGCGACTGCTCTAAATGCAATGGCTCTCCAGCATTTTCACAGAGGTAAAGGAACAGCAGGTGGGGGTGCTGGGGACAGTTTGTAACTCAGCATTTACCATCAGCCAGCCAGCTGAATATGTTTTCCACACAGGGGCCACGGTGGTATGTGGGACTAGTTGAAGTGTATACATTGTACTGAGTTTTCTTTATATGACCACGTACAAGTTTTCTTTCCGCTGGGTAAGACTGTATAAGCAGCATCTGATGTGACAGAGAAAGACACAGAAGACATATCTACCTCTCTATCCTTGGCTGCAATCAAACATCAAAATCCTGGTCTGGCTCAAGGAGACTCTGACTAGACAAGGGTTTAGGAAGACCCTGGAATCACAAACACATTTCCACTTGTGATTCCTCTGCAGTGGTCTGCTATGAATTTCAGTGATTATGATGGCTCCGCAAAGACACAAATCCTGTCAGTGCCCCCAGCTGGGAATACATCCACAGCAAAACCTGCAGCTCCACGAGGTCTGTTATGTAGGCCATTCATGGGTAAATAATCTCCTCAACGATCGTGCTCACTACAGACTTGTTTCTTCCTCACTGGCAGGTATAGGGAGGCTTTCAAAAGCAACACTGCTGCCCAGAACTGGCAGATGCTCAGTGGTGAACAGTAATTCCCCTGAGAAAGAGCACTGAAGAAAGCACTTGCCATTTAAAGCTTCTAGATCCAGTGTTAGTCATGCAGGTATATGGTGTAATTTTATCTGACAGACATATCACTCCTGGTCCCTGAATAGTTCCCTGAGCCACAGACCTCTTTATGATAGGTATGGTGTGGATCGTAAAAAAAAGTTTATATCCTAACAGAGTGCCACAAACCCGTGATGGTTAAACAAGCTGTTAGCAGGAGCTTCATTCAGATTCTGCAACAACAGTTCTTCTCTCCACTCCCAGCTCAAGCAATAAGTAGCAGCCTGCTTGGCCCCATTTTGGAAAACAAAGTGGCATCCGCAATAAGCCTAAGATGGTACCAAGCATGAACATGAAAAACAGATGAATATGAGCAAGTAACATGGACATGAGCCATTTGCACCTCTTTAGTGATGGCCCAGAAACCACTCCTTGGTGCATCCTAAAAGTCTAGACAGCAGAGGGGAATATTGTATATCTTAACACATAGTTGTATATGTATATCCTTACATATTTATAATGTACAATATACTTCTAATTTCTTCTGCCTCAAAGCACTAAACTTGCTTTCTTTCACATTAAAGCCAAAATTTTAATGTATTCACCTCTCCTCATAAGCTGAAAAAAATGCTACATATCACAAGACATATAGTAAGATCACAATAACTGCAGTTTCCTAACACTTGTTGCATCATAATTTAGTTAGCAAGAAAAACAAAGGGGATGTTCTGCTCCATAATGAACATATGACAAAGTTTGTTTTTTCTTCCTTTTTGTTTACAGTCAAGAACTGATGTTACACTCCCAACATCTTAGGGCATGAAGTAGTGTACCACCACATAACAAAGGCCAAACAATGCAATAGAAAATGTTTTCTTATCACCACAACTTTCTGTGGGTAACTTCCTATTCTAATAGGAAAGTTAAGACACAATTGGCCATGTTAGCAAGTAATGTAGTTGAGGGACGGCTGATCTTCAGGGTGAAATGCAGCTGAGGATCCAGCATCCACACAGTCAACACACATTTCAGGGGATTTAATTTTGGACTAGCTTAGTTTACTGCCATGGACTGAATGCCCTTGAGCAGCTGGAATGTATTAGGTGTGTTGTTAAAAAATATTTTTCAGTTCAATCTTATCCAAAAGGAATATCCAGTTTATGTGCTCCAGGATTGCTCCATGACATGAACCAAAAACTATTAAGTACATGAGATAACAGATTCCCTTCAAAAGCATGTTTCTGTTTCAAACTAAAATGCTAACATAGGAATTATTAATTCCTACATTAGCAACATGTTCCCTGGTTTTGATCTCCCCCCCATCTTTACTCTTTAATGCTACCCTGCCTTGGAAAAAGCCGCATTTCATTACTGCACTCCAGCAGGAGGATGAGGAAGAAATACGCATCTAGCTTGTTTATAATTTGCTCAGGTACAATGGATATTACCAAGAATATCAATTGTTACTAAAATAACTTCAGGTTAGCGAGGGGAAATGCTTGTTAATGAAGCTGAATGTAGCTTGTTTGAGGACAGGTAGCCTAAGATCCTCTATACGTTCATTTGCTGTGCCACACACTACCATACTCTGTTCATATGGTCCGTATTTATAATGTCATGGCCAAACTCAGTATTATTTAGTCTTTTTGTAAGATCAGAAGAAAGGGAGTAATCCAACGAGCTCTACTATTTGGCTCAATATCTGCAGACCGCACAATCAAAATACTCGTGTTTTTTTTTTTTAATACTTCTCCTCTCCAGAGATATAATTCGCAACCCACGTATTTCTAATGCAACCTGGTTTCATAATCTCAGGAACTTCCACAAGCACACACCTGATGCAACCGCTCTCCAACCATGCCCCTTTTGTTTTCCCAATCTTCTCATTTCCAGCTAGTATTACTTCCTAAATAAATAGCTTTCCAGGAATGAAAAAAAATACAAAATCTAGTTACAAAAATTATAGAAAGATCATGTTTCCAATAACTAGGTTCTAGTTAGGTCTTCTTCATCCCTCAGGGTACTTTAAATATGCTCTTGATAAAACAAACATCAGGGTTTTGCTTGGTTTAAAACCTTAGCAGGAGTCTCCCAGAGGGCATTCAGAGACGCCCGCATGTGGCGCTTGAGGGCTGGCCGGAGCCCCCCACTGGTCTCTACACACTCTCAGGCCCTCGACCGCATCTCTTCCCTCGCCCTCCCCACAGCACCAACGGCCGCCGGCCAACCCCGCCGCCGCAGCCTGCTCCCGCGGGCCGCCTCGGCCCGCCGCAAGGCCCGGAGCACCGCCCCCGGCAGGCGGCAGCGCGGGCCGCGGGCACGCGGCGGGAGCAGCGCCCCGCGGATCGATGATTCGGCGCTCAAGCACCTTGGCTTTCCTTCCGCGGGACCGCCGCGGCGTCGGCACGGCACCCATCGAGGAGTCGGCGTTCGACTCCCAGCTGGGTCTCCGTGCCCGCGGCGCCATTTTGACGCGGGACGGGGCGGCGGCAGCACCGGGGACGGCGTGGCGGGACCCTGCGGCCGGTGGGAGAAGGACAACTTGCTCCTAGCCCGCCGTTCCCTAGGCACCTCGAGCCGGGCCCTTTGCAGTAGCGACCCGGTGAGTAGCGCATGCGCCCGAAGGCTGTTCCCTCCCCAGCGGGTGGCGTCACGGCGCGCGTGGCCGTGGGCGGGCCGGTGCGGACCGTTGCTCGGCGCGGCGCATGCGCACCGCTGCATGGGAGACCCGTTGTTGTTTTCTCCTGGCAGCCGGCGGGAGGCGGCGGCGGCTGAGGAGGGAAGAAGATGCCGGGGAAGCTGAAGGTCAAGATTGTGGCAGGGCGCCATTTGCCAGTGATGGATCGAGCCAGCGACTTGACGGACGCCTTTGTGGAGGTTTGCGGGAGGGAGGGGCGCCATGCCGTGCGCCGCGGGAGGGTGTGCCCGCCGCCGCCCAGCGCCTCCGGCCCCGCGCACCTGCCGCGCCGGCCCCCCGGGCGGCGGTGGGGGGCTGCGCACCTGCCGGCGGCACCGTGCGGCCCGGCCCGGCCCGTGGGGCGCCCCCGGCCGGCCGGCCGCGCTGCGGTGGCGGCTGCTGCCCCGGTCACGTACCTGCCTGCTAGCGCTGCCCGCTGCCGCGAGCAGGCCCTTCGTGAGCGCGCTTCCTGCCTCCCGGTGCTAACGGGAAACTGCTACCGTTGGTTGCATCGCTTTTGACTGCGGGAAGGTGGGATGGCCTTGCCAGGGCTAGCATGCGTGGTGTTGCCCTGACCTGAAAAGCGACTGCAGAAGTGGCAAGGCACTCTCGATGAGTTCGTGTCTGTTGACATTTTTAAAGCCTTTTCTCGTTTATTATTTATTTATGTTTTTTTTTAACATAAGAGCATAGAGAATCAGAATAGTCTCTATCTGGTGAAGACTGTTAGCGAACAGCTCTTGGTGATAAGCCAGCCAAATGGAATCCACTTCGATCTGTTACAAGCGGGATGGAGAAGTAGTTGAAACATGTTTAAGTCACATGTTTTTCTCAATGTATGAAGTGCAACAGTAGTTCTGCAGGCTTTGCTTTAAAGGCTAATCGTAATTTTATTTAAAATTTTTTGAAAGAGAATTCTTACTGAGGACAACTACTTAATTGCATGTTGAAATCACTTTATTATGCTGGAAGTATTTAATGTTAACCAATCTGTATATAGGTAACAGGCAGTTTATAAGGAGTCCTTCAGCAAGGGATTGTAAAATAAGTTGACAAGATCCTTCTGTTTCATGGTTCAATATGTGCAATAAAAATAACTTGGTACAATTTCAGTAAAATACTGTAGATTTAGAGATCATATTTTAAGAAGAAACAAGGAGATTTAAAAATGATACACTGCAGAAATGCAAGCCTGTATTACAGATGGTAATTGAGATTAGCATAATACTGAAATTAAGGTAGGAAAACTTAATGTCTTTCTAGAACTATTTAATTTCAAAAGTTTATTAATATTAATCTTAGCATAAATTTGGGGCATGTAAGTCCTGATTTGGTTTGTTGCTTAAAATTTGGTTGATGTTAGACACTACATGCATTACTTAGTGGGACAGTAAGTAAGTAATAAAGAAAAAAATTACATTTTTGATAATCTCTTCAATGAAACTGAAACAGTACTTAATTATCCTATTGTATTAAATGAAAATGATTTAACTTTGCATTAGTGTTTGGTTTCAGATGTTTCAGTAGGTTTAATTTATAAAGAGCTTCTCTAATAATTTTAAATTTTATTAAGAGGCAGCCTAGAGTGACTCTACTGTTTGCTAGTAGAAGACAGGGAAAACAGGAATAGGAAATACTGTTCTTTGGGTTTCATTTGGCCTATTTTTTGTGCTATATTGAGGAAAAACTTGTCTTTCGTCTCGTTTGGCCACTTGTTCCCAATTCTGCACCATCTGTGATAACCCTGCTCTGTAGCAAAAGGGATCAGGAAGTTCATCTAATTAAATACTAACGTAGCAAAAAAAGAAAAAAGTTGTTTTTCAGCAGGATCAATTTGCCTGTCTGGTTTACTGTGCAGCTTCATGAATGTTTTGGCACAAATAAGGCAGAAGAAATACATAGATGGGGCCTTGCTTTTAGGACCACTACTCGCAAAAAGTATTCAGAGGGTGGGGACCACCCTTTCCACATGGGGAGTAGGTGAGGCAGCAGGTGAGATTTATGTCAAAATAGACTGATTTTGAAACTATGGTTTTATTTATATGTGTATTGTTACTGAAAAACTTCTGCTTTTAATTTTTTTTTGTGCAGAAAATATTTTGTAATGTTAATATACTGACTGATTACTAACTTTTAACTTCATTAGATATTTTAATATAAAACTAGAATGAAAAAGAAAAAGGAGGAAAGAATTCAGAGCTCTTGTTTGGCTCAGGTTATGCATACTTTTAACTTTGCCGTTGAAAAATGTGTGATTTGGCGCAAATTATCCCCTGCAATTGTGCTTCTAAATTTGAACATCAGACGGCAGTGTAGTACATGATTACTTGTACCATCTTTAATGGACTGGCTAGACTGCTGGAGAATTTTATTTGTAGCTTCCTTGGGCTCCAAGGGAGCTAATTTACTCTGCTAGATAACATGCAAAATTAGTCTAGGAGGAGCTCTGGACTACTGCATGTTGGCTGCTCCTGGTGTATGAGGTAGCTCAGTTAAAACTAGTATCAGTATCCTTTTATTATTCTGCATTGTATAGTGAATTCAAATTCTAAGTAGCTGTGCTGTTAGCTTTCTTTATCCAAATAGAGGCTGCATATACTTTTCAATAGCTAGCTGATTTTTTCCTAAAGTTGCTTAATTCTGTGTTTTTAGTCCATTTAGACTTAAAAAAGAAAGCTGTCTTAAAAAGCCACAACTGTCTTTGCTTTTAGAGATAGAAATCATAAGTGCAGCATTTCTTTAAAATAAGCCTCATTGTTTTCTTAAGAAACTCAGATGAACTCAAAAACCTGCCTTCGTATATTTGTTCATCTTGATATGAACAGAAGTACTAATTATTTTGAGAGGGAAGATTCACAGAGCTACAGGTGTGCAAAAGTGGTTTGGAGTGAAAGCTACAGTGAAATAAAGGCTCTTACATTAAAACAGCGTGATTCCTTGGAGTATGGAACATGCCAGAAATTGTTTTACCTTTTTTTTAAACAATTGTAGTAGTCTTGAAATAGACTCCCATGGAGACTAAATTTCTCAAATAGAACATTATGAAGTTGAATCTGCATTAATCAATAGAAGTATGTAGAATATTTAATTTTCAATGTGTGATCTGTTTATTAAAAATACATATCTATTTCTTCCAACTTCTTTGTCTGTTTGCTTTTTGGAATTTTCTATATGATAAGAAGGGAATAGAAATTAAAAAGATACTTTTCCTTGCTGCAGTGAATTTAGTGATATGCATCCAGTGTATGAAGACTGCCGCTCATGGAAATGGTTTCAGTTAGTGTGCATCTGTGGACACAGATGCATTTTAAGAAATTTATTTAGTAATGTTACCATTTTAGTTCTGAATTTGTTTTATAACTTGTCAGTAAAGCTGATTCAGAAAGCCTTGAGGACACAGTTATTGCATCTAAAATATCAACAGCCAGGTATAATCAGGAATTCTTTTGCTTAAAATTTTTCTAAAACAAAAGCAAGCAGCTACAAAGAGAGCATTCCAAGGGACTGTCAGAAGCCAAAAAAAAAATCCATAGTTTTAACTATAAAATGAAAAAAAAAATTAAAAGTAGTTGAAGAGAGATTTTTTTTTAAGTTTTGATGATATATAGGAACAGTTACCTATTGATGCATGTGAATTGATTCAGCAAGCCACTCTCACTGAGAAGAGGATTCCTTGATATTACTGAAACAGATATTTGAATTATCTGCACATACAGATTTAATATGGGCAGCTTGGTTTTCTGAATTTATTTATTAATATTTTTTGTATAATTGAATGCTTGTATTTTTAGGTAAAATTTGGAAATACGACATTTAAGACAGACGTGTATCCTAAATCACTCAATCCTCAGTGGAATTCTGAATGGTTTAAATTTGAAGTAAGTATTTTTAAATGTTTACATGTATCTATATTGACACTTTGGTTTAGATGCCCTTAGTGAATTAACTTTATTTCGGGGAGAAAATGTGAGTTTTGAGAAGCAAAGCTATTTTTATTTAACTGTGCATGAAACCTTTTCAGGAAAATTCCCTAAAGGTGGGCTTTGATTGCTAAAGGTGTCTCATTGACTTTTTTAGGGCTGTTTGTATAGACGAAAGCTTGCCAGATTAGATCTAATTCAGATAGAATACTGGGTAATACTAGAAAAGATAGAGGTAAAAATGGGGGGAAAAAAGCATTATCCAGTAGGCCCTCTGATATATACGCGTATAAATATGCATATATTTGGTTTTTGTTTTTTTTTTTTTTTTTAAGAGGAGTAATTTTGAGTAGGGGAAGTTAATTTGTATTCGGAATATAGTTGGACTATTTAGTTAGAACAGTAATGTATTTAACAAGGAAAAACAGGAAATTAAAAAAAAAAAAAAGAAACCCCAAAGATTTAAACCAGCATTTATCAACTCCTTTTCCCTTTTGCTTGCATAATAATGAGGGTGCTTGGCATTTTCCTGTAATGACTTGTTCCTTTCTAGAAGTTGACTGATTTTAATGAACTGAATATAACAGTATCATAGCTGTCCTTTGACATTCTGCCCCGAACAAATATATACATATTGATTTATTTTTTATTACGTTAAAGTCAAAATAAAAAGGGGGGGGGGGGGGGGAAAAGGCTACAGTGGAATTTGGAGTGAATTGTTAAAACATTTGAATGTATAGTACTGGCATATTCGGTACAGTGGTCTAAGATAATACGACAGTTTTTACTATATGTACCTGTTGTGAGAGACAGTGGCTGGTAATGCTAGAAATATTTTCAGCCACATACAAAATAGTAAAGTGATGCAGATTGTTAATCAACATGAAATACCTGGTTAAGAGAATAATACCATAGTATGAAAGTTCACTTACTTCATATTTTTATCTTTCAATTCCTGACTGCTGCTTTTTGGGAGGGGGAAGAATTAGCTGATCTGTGTGGAGGGTTAACTCTACTCATACAAAAGGAGTTTGTTTGATCATAACAGAAGTCTCAAAATTCTATCTTTTTACATGGAAAAATGGATTGGGGAAGGAAAAGAGCCAAACAGCAACATTGAAAAAAAAATCAGAATTCCACATTTCAAAGAGTGGAAAAACAGTAACTGCTTATGACATCGTAAGTGTGTGCGTGTGTGTTTAGTTTGATCAGCTTGCAAAACTACATGTTAAAATTCTGCAAACACTTACAGGAGTTATTCCATTATGTTTGGCAAGCTTGATTCTTGGTTTGTGCATTTCAGCACAAAAAATTGTATGTTCTTCTAAAAATGTAGTTGGAGTAGCTGAAGATGGATAATTGCATTTATTTAGGAAAGTGCATGTATAAAATTACTGTTTTTTTTTTTCCATGATGGGTTGTATGAAATGTCTTTAGGATGGATAGACAATGTAGAGAGTGTGCCTAAAAGAAAAATCACATAGAATTTTAAAATGTGTAATCACTATAATCTTGCTTTTCTGTTTTTCTCCCAGTGATAACTTCTGGTTCCAGGCTCTCATCACTCTGTGAAGGGTAAAAAAAAAATCAATGTATTGTTTAGATACAGGAAATAAAAATTAGAAGATTTATCTGTGTCATGTTACTGTAGATAACTAACTCATCTCTTCTTGCATTTGTTTTTCAGCAGTGTTCCCTTGTTTTTTTTCTTCTTTATATTCAAGTTCTATGTCAACATTTGTTTTTAGGTAGATGATGAAGAACTACAAGATGAACCTCTCCAGATCACAGTTCTTGATCATGATACATACAGTGCTAATGATGCCATTGGCAAAGTATACATAGATATTGATCCTTTGCTCTATAGTGAAGCAGCCACAGTTATATCAGGATGGTTTCCCATTTATGATACCATCCATGGTAAGACTTGCTAATTTAGAAGTAAAACAGTGTAGATGTAATCTACTTCTGAAAATGTTCATTTCTTTCAACTAACTTCAAAAATTTGTAATAATATAGCCTTGGTAGGTAGAATGCTACCTTTTTGGTGCTTTTTCTATTTTTCATTATTAGGTCTTTAGTAAGTTAGAGCTCGACTTAAAAATCAGTGACACATTATACTTTTGGGATTTTTTCTATTTTAATAGCAATTGTATAGGGAGGATGTCTAAAATTTCTGGCATGAGAATTCAGTAGTTTAGAATAATGCTTTGCAGAATGCTTTTCGTAGAACTTGTGGCAAATGGAAAAAAGTCTTCATATAGTAATTATTTTAAATACTACTTAGGTTAAAAAAATCCAATTACCATGTATTTACTTAAAGAATATACTGTTGCTGAAGTCACTTGGATATGCCCTTCTGGTATGCTAGACAAGCTTCAGTTGAGATGGAGCGATATGACAAATCTTCAATAGAAGTACAGCATGGCATTCCTTTTCCCTTAAGAAAATGCTCATAGTCCTAGAGAGAATTCTTCAAAATATCTTGAAGTATGAGAAAGTGAAATTAGTGATACCTCTGATGTTAATGAAGCTGAGCTTTCCCAGAAGGTCACTGTCAATTTCTAGCAAGTTAGCTTCTTGAGTACCTTATTACAGAGCATCTATTTGGCTATAATTAACTCCCTAGCTTATTATCCAGTGTAAATTCAATGATTAACTATATTAAAAGCTAATTAGAAATTATTGATGGGAAAATATTAATAGTATTTACTGTATGATCATCATAAATATAAAAATATTTTGAATGTTATTTATATTGATTTTTTTTTAAGAAATGCAGCATGTATTTTTTTACTTGTATTCTATCTACGTTCTCCTATCGTATACTTTCTTTCTTAACAGATTTTTCTTTCAACGTTAATCTAGGTGAACACTGTATTGTCTTAGTATATGTGCAGCTTATATATCAGAGGAATTAAATTTCTGTGTATTTATCTAGTTATGCCAGCATTTCACAGCTTCTCTTCTATTTAAAGAAGAATTCTTATATTTTCATGTCCACATCAGTAGATTCTATTTATCTTGATTTTTTTTTTCCTTTTCTTTTTCCTTTTTTTTGGCCAGGCAGTAACTGACACTGTTTAAAAAAAAATATCTGCACAATGCTTATAAATTTTTATTTTGAAAAATACAAAGGCTTTTTTGCACTTTACCATGGTGGTTTGTGGGAATACATGCACCTGATGTAGTTCCTATTACAGTAAACGAATGCTTCTTTCTGCTGACATTTTGGAAGATAGATCTAGGTGACTCTATTGCAGTAACATCAGAGAGAGTCTATGAATTGTCTACAAATACTTTTGTTCACTTTTTTTTTGCTGTTACATATTTAGGTGGTAAAGGCTTCTGAAGTCATTAGAGATCAGACTTATCAAGAAGCTTAGTCCCCAATATGTCAAAATCTATAATAATGTGACATGAGATGATTTTTGTTACTGAGTGAGGGGGGGAAAAAGGAGAAAGAGATCAGGATAGAAGCATAATAAAATCAAATAGGACTGGCTGTATTTTGAAGAAATATTTCTTTACTAACAAGTTTTAATTATGGTCAGAAAAATAAGTTTTATCTAAAAAGTCTGTTGTACCTTTATGCATTTCTTCTCATGGACAAAGTATTTTATAAACATGTACTGTGCCTGCTCTGTAGTACTCAACCACAGATTTGCTCATTGGGGTGACCTTCAGAGAACAGCTTTACTGTGATCTCAAAACCATGTGAGGGAAGAAAAATGTAAAAGCTTTTTGATGTGGACAGGACTTCAGTTCAAGGCACCTATAATGTAAATTAGTACCTCAACCCTTTTGTGCTTAGAATATGTTGGGACAATGTCTGAGGTCTTACATACCAGTTTTATACTGTTGCTGTGTTGATGATGCAGGGTAAGAGAGCAGAAGGAATACTTGCTCACTTGAGCAGAGGCCTCTGCTATAGTGATGGCTTCTCTTTTCCCAATCTCATCCTTCCTCTAAAATCCTGTTTGGGGCAGCAGGTATTTGAGGAATGTTGCAGGCAGGGCTTCAGCCTCAAAGGCTGCTCTTGCCTTGGCTGTTGGCAGAACTGAAAGCTTCCTCTCATTTCTTGTGAGAGGATGTCTCTGCAGAAAACCTGAAGGGCAAGTAAGTGCATCTTCCTGCTCAATCTGGCCTGGGCTACAGTTGATGCATGAACTGGGAATTGAACCAAGCTGTTCTAGCAGGAATATATATTCTGTAGAGAAAAAATAACTCATAATAATAGAAGGTGCATTAGTTACTAATAATAGAGAATAATTAACAGGGTTTGTTTTGTATTGATTTCTAGTACAGCTTCTCATTTTTTGTTCTTATAGGTATACGTGGGGAGATCAATGTGATGGTCAAAGTGGATCTCTTCAATGATTTGAACAGATTTAGGCAGTCATCTTGTGGAGTCAAATTTTTTTGCAGTAAGTAGAGGAAAAAAGTTTATTTGAACAGAAGGCTTTTTCTCCTTCCCCCTGCACCCCCCCCCCCCGCTTTTTCTTCCTTTCCTCTTTAGTCAGTTTCTCTCCTCTCAGCAGTCTACTGCATAGACCCAGGGCAGATTACATTGAAGCCTATGGCAAATATATAAAGTATTTAGTGGGGTTTTTAGAATTTAATTTCTACTCTTTGTATCTCAAAAAATGTAGGTAATTATTTTCTTTCTGGAGTTGCATTTCAGTGCATGATACATACGCACATTATTCTGTTCAAGAGGCACAAGTGAAAAAGTTTCATAATGGTACATGTTGGAACAGATCTGTAAGTGATACACTGGACAGTTATATGATCAGTGTTTCAGGGCTTCCCTGAACAAAACTGGGTATGTCTGGATTCTGACAAAAAGAAAACTGTATGGATTACTTTCTGGAATCATTCACATCACTTGTTAGGTGTAACTTTAAATTTTTCTCTGAATTCTTGGCTCTTTGACTTACTTTACATCCATTTTTTCAAACAGCTACATCCATTCCCAAGTGTTACAGAGCAGTAATAATTCATGGATTTGTGGAAGAACTTGTAGTTAATGAAGACCCGGAATACCAGTGGATAGACCGAATTCGTACACCACGGGCATCGAATGAGGCTAGACAAAGACTGATTTCACTTATGTCAGGTATTAAACATGTAGGCTGTAGTTGTGATTGCTGCTAATTTAAAATATCTGCTTTTAAATAAATAATTTATGATGAGATTGTTTATGAATTTTGGTATTAACTATGTTTATTTTTTCAGTTCACATTGTATTGTTTCTGAAGATTCTTTGTCCTAACTGATGGTCGGTGTTGCTGGTTTTTCTTTTTTTTTGTCTTGGTGAGGTCATGCTGCTGCTTGCTTAGTCTGTTGGTTGATTTTTAGCAAGGTCAAGGAAACCTCTCGAACTCTCTTAAAGATGTTCTTTTTATTCCATCTGAGGAATATTACTAGAATTTACTCCTAATGACTCAGAACATAAACTCAACCATTCTTTGCACTACTTTGAATATATGGCTAAACATATGTAAGCACTATCTCAAGATTCATTATAATAGAACTTACTCTTCCCATGTTTTCAGAGTCAAGATTGGTGCATTGTTTCTCAAGCATACATCTGTATGCTTGCATTGATTCTGTAGGGCAGACATGTAATTCCTGAAGAGACTAGTTACTCCAGTTGGTATCAAAAGTCTTCCGAAATTTCTTTCGGTTGCTGTAATGTTTATAAACACCAATTGTGAATGAAGATCCGAATGTTTCACGTGTCAGTAGAGCAGAAAGAAAAAAAGGCCCCTACACTCAAGGACTTACAGCCTAAGGCAAGAAATAACCTGTTGATAAAGTTGACAATATTGATAATGTAAGGAATACAAGGAGATGATGAAATGATAGACAGTGGTTTTGAGCTCACTAATGGGCTCTTGATGTTTTCAGATTTCTTGTAGATGTTATTTATGTTTTAAGGATGATACTAAAAGAAAAAGTAAGCTGGGCTTTTGTTGGCCAGCCTGGGTAAAGAGTGCTTTAAACTAGGTAGAGTGGGGAAAGGGGAGAGTTCTAGAGAGAGGGTAGTCAATAAAACACAACTCGGGTTGGGGGGCCTCCAACGGATGCATGCAGCTGGGGATGTGCATGTGGGACATGGCTAATGGGGACCCCCCTACACCCTTCCTGGGAAACATGTGCATGACTACGTCTCTGAAATGCCTGCACACCAATGCACAAAGCATGAGGAATAAACAGGAGGAACTGGAGATCTGTGTGCGGTCGTGGGCCGTGATCCCATTGCAGTCACAGAGACATGGTGGGATAGCTCGCATGACTGGAACACTGTCGTTGATGGCTATGTGGTTTTTAGGAAAGACAGGCCAGGAAGGCGAGGTGGTTGAGTTGCTCTTTATGTGAGAGAGCAACTGGAATGCATCGAGCTCTGCCTAGGGGTGGATGAGGAGGCAGTCAAAAACATATGGGTGAAGATCAATGGGCAGGCTAACACAGGGGACACTGTTGTGGATGTCTATCACAGGCCACCTGATGAGGAAGAGGAAGTTGATGAGACCTTCTACAGACAGCTGGAGGTAGCCTCATGATCACAGGCCCTGGTTCTCACGGGAGACTTAACCCCCCCTGATATCTGCTGGAAGGACAACACAGCCAGGCACAAACAGTCCAGGAGGCTCCTGCAATGCATTGAGGATAACTTGTTGACACAGGTGGTGGAGGAGCCTACGAGGAAGGGTGTCCTGCTGGACCTCGTCCTAACCAACAAGGAAGGACTGGTTGGAGATGCGAAGGTTGGGAACAGCCTTGGCTGCAGTGACCACGAGATGGTGGAGATCAGATTTTCTGCATGAAAAAAGTAAGGCAACAAGCAGGATTGCAACCCTGGACTTCAGGAGGGTGGACTTTGGCCTCTTCAGGGACCTACTTGGAGGAGGAATCCCATGGGTTAAGGCCCTAGAAGGAAGGGGGGTCCAGGAGAGCTGGCCAGTGTTCAAGCATCACTTCCTCCAAGCTCAAGAGCAGTGCATCCCAAGGAGAAAGAAGTCCAGCAAAGGGGGCAGGAGACCTGCCTGGATGAACAAGGAGCTCCTGGCCAATTCAGACACAGGAGGAAAGTACACAGAATGTGGAAGAGGGGACAGGCTACCTGGGAGAATTATAGGAATGCAGCCAGAGTATGTAGAGATGCTGTGAGGAAGGCTAAGGCCCACTTGGAATTGAGTCTGGCAAGGGATGTCAAGGACAACAGGAAGGGCTTCTTCAAATACATCAGTAGCAAGAGGAGGACTGGGGAAAATGTGGGCCCGCTACTGAATGGGGCGGGGGCCCTGGTGACAAGGGATGCAGAGAAGGCAGAATTACTGAATGCCGCCTTTGCTTCAGCCTTCAGGGGAAGGGCAGCCCTCAGGAATCCTGCAGCCTGGACGTGGGGAAGAAGGTCTGGAGAAGGGAAGACTTTCCTTTGGTCGAGGAGGATAGGATTAGAGACCTTCTGGGCAGGCTAGACATCCACAGATCCAAGGGTGCATCCCTTCTGACCCATGGGTATGAGGGTATCCCTCATGGGTACTGAGGGAGCTGGCGGATGTTGTTGCCAGGCTGCTCTCCACCATCTTCTTGAAAGGTCCAGGAGAACTGGAGAGGTGCCTGAGGACTGGAGGAAAGACAATGTCACTCTAGTCTTCAAAAAGAGGCAAGAAGGGAGGACCCAGGCAACTATAGGCCAGTCAGCCTCACCTCCATCCCTGGAAAGGTGATGGAACAGCTCATTCTGGATGTCATCTCCAAACATGTGGAGGAAAAGAAGGTGGTCAGGAGTAGTCAGCATAAATTCACCAAGGGGAAATCCTGCTTAACCAACCTGATAGCCTTCTGTGATGGCATGACTGGCTGGGTAGATGAGGGGAGAGCGGTGGTCGTTGTGTACCTGACTTCAGCAAGGCTTTTGATGCTGTCTCCCATAACATCCTCCTAGAGAAGCTCAGGAAGTGTGGGTTGGATGAGTGGACAATGAGGCGGATTGAGAACTGGCTGAAAGGCAGAGCTCAGAGGGTCGTCATCAGTGGTGTGGAGTCTAGTTGGAGGCCTGTGGCTAGTGGTGTCCCCAGGGCTCAGTACTTGGTCCCATCCTGTTCAACTTCTTCATCAGTGACCTGGATGAGGGGACAGAGTGCCTCCTCAGCAAGTTTGCTGATGCTACCAAGCTGGGAGGAGTGGCTGACAGAGCTGAGGGCTGTGCTGCCCTTCAGAGAGAGCTGGACAGGCTGGAGAGCTGGGCAGAGAGGAACCTCCTGAGGTTCAGCAAGGGCAAGTGCACAGTCCTGCACCTAGGGAGAAATAACCACATGCACCAGTACAGGCTGGGGACTGACCTTCTGGAGAGCAGCTGTGCAGAGAAGGACCTGGGAGTGCTGGTGGATGACAGGTTGACCATGAGCCAGCAATGTGCCCTTGTGGCCACGAAAGCCAATGGTCTCCTGGGCTGGATTAGGAAGAATGTTGGCAGCAGGTTGAGGGAGGTGATCCTGCCCCTCTACTCAGCCCTGGTGAGGCCGCATCTCGAGTACTATGTCCAGTTCTGGGCTCCCCAGTACCAGAGAGGCATGGAGCTACTGGAGAGAATCTAGCATAGGGCTACAAAGATGATCAGAGGACTGGAGCATCTGCCCTATGAGGAATGGCTGTGAGAGCTGGGCCTGTTTAGCCTGGGGAAGAGAAGACTGAGGGGGAGATCTTATCAATGTGTATAAGTACCTGAAGGGAGAGTGTCAAGGGGATGGGGGCAAACTTTTCAGTGTCCCATGTGACAGGACAAGAGGCAATGGGCAGAAATTGAAGCACAGGAAGTTCCGCCTGAATGTGAGGAGGAATTTCTTCCCTGTGAGGGTGACAGAGCACTGGACCAGGCTGCCCAGAGAGGTTGTGGGGTCTCCTTCTCTGGAGATCTTCAAGGCCCGCCTGGATACAACCTTGTCTAACATGCTCTAGGTGACCCTGCTTGAGCAGGGAGGTTGGACTAGATGATCTTCAGAGGTGACTTCCAGCCTTACCAATTCTATGATTCTGTGACGTGTATGGATATCTTTAGTAAGTGAGGTAACAAAAAGGAGAGCATGGGGATACTACTTGGTGTTAGCTGTCTTCACTGGGAGGAAGAGAGCACTTTTGGGGGGAAAAATGTAAAATCAGTATTGTCATAAATGATATGAATTAGCTTTCAGTGAGTTGTTAATATAGCTCCTCTGGTATGTTAGTTTATAGGATTAACATTTGCATATCTTTTGTCTTGCGTGAATGATGAATAAAATAGCATGCATGGAAAACGTTCTACTTGTCTTTTTATTAATAATGGTTTTAGTCATGGTAGTGATTTTTTTAAAAAAAAGCTCATAGTACTGCTTGGTACCATGTAATGCTTTACATTGCAGTCATTGTTACTGGCAGTTACTTTCTGCAACTCGCTGAGAAGTGACTTGGGTGGGGAGCCTCCATTGATGTGGATTCTGAGGAGCACTGTTCCTATAAGTTCTGTGCTGAGATATGACTTGCAACGTGTTCACAAGTTACTGTATAGATCTCTCTGTCATATTATGTTTTGTGTACTTGGAAAGATTTTCGTTATGATATTGGCTTAAATGAAATAGGTAGCAATTTTCAGCTCTTTTCACTCTACTAGAAAAGCTCATATTCTACCACCTCAGATGTTTTTGAAGATCAAGACACGCAAAATTTCAGCCTGTAGTTAAGTATCTTACAAGAGGACCCGTATTCTGGTAAGGATAAAAGTAAGCTTTTAGAATGCAGTAATGATCATTTCATTCTGTTTGATACAGAGTCAGCATCACTGAGATTGGAACTGTTGGGCTATCCTCTGTGGTAATGAAGTCTTTTCAGAGTTTGTTAAGGTGGATTTTGGAAATCCTTCATTTTCATCAAAAAATAAACAATATTTTGCATCTAATATATCAAGGCTATCTAGGTGCATAGATCAATGAACATCTAACTTTTTTTTTTTAAAACATTCTACTAATCATCTGTGGCAGGCCATTGTCTTTCTTATAGTTAAGTTTTACAGTCTCTCTTATATGCAGTTAATAGAGAGGTGGAAAAACAGGCATGTTGGGTGTCTGTTCTTGCATGAGATTAACTTAATAAGCAATATGAATGAAGAATGAAAAGCATGGGTTTAGGTTGAAATATGTTTAAGAGGTTTTTAAATGAAAAAAATAGTTAATGTCTTATTACATTGGTTTCAAAGATGCTTCATTGGTCTGAACTATATGAAGGAATATTTAGGAATTTCCGTGTGTTCCAATACACAACTTAATGGTCTCTTGCCCTCCCTTTAAATAGTAGAAAAAGGAAAACACTAACGAATCTAAAAAGCACAAGGAACGTTTCTGGAAAAAAAATATATACATATATAGTTGCAGTTAGCTTTTTTGTTTTCAAATCTATTCTATACAACTAATGCAACATCCTATAATGTAATAGGAAGCAGAGGTTGTGACCAACTACTTAGCATAGTTATATAATATTGGATCTGTTAGTTTTATTGACTCTAATTCTAAAAATGGAGAAGAGAGAGCCCACAAAATGATATAGTGAAAGTAGCTTACTACAATTATGAGTTTTTTACCTTCTGTTTTATAGGTGAACTGCAAAGGAAGATCGGCTTGAAGGTACTTGAAATGAGAGGAAATGCTGTTGTTGGTTATTTGCAGTGTTTTGATTTGGAGGGAGAGTCTGGACTAGTAGTACGAGCCATAGGAACAGCCTGTACCTTGGATAAATTAAGTAACACATCAGCATTCTTACCTGCATGTAACTCTCCATCCAAAGAAATGAAGGAGTAAGTATGACTTAATAATTTGTAGAGGAACAAGTTTCATCTCTCTTCTTTTCATAGTCATTTGGTTTTACATAACCAGTGTGTTTTTTTCCTCCCCCTCCCCCAGAATTTGGTTTTCTTTTACAGATTTATTTGTCTGCAACTCAGTTTATATTCCGCAACTTTGAAATGTTACAAGTTGGAGTACTTATGTTATTTCTTTAGAAGCTGCAATGGTAAACTTTAATATGACAGTGTAACTTTTTTCTGTTTATACAGCAGAGGTATTGCACATTGCTGGGTTGTGATCCACCAGTTTCCTAGCTAGTAACTAGTAGTTCTGCCTTGACACTGTATTTGTATAATAAGTTTTTGATTATGAGGATTTATTATGAAATACCTTCTCTGCAAGACTTTACAGGTGGTTTGTGTAGCAGTCATGTTTGACTGCTAATGCTGAGCATTTAAGAAAAGATAAATTTACATTTAAATTTAGACAGTTCGGTGGTTTAGAGAATGACCCTGAAGTATTTTCATCTTTTCTTGTGTGCTTTGCTTTTTACCATTGCGAAATAACACAAGTAGGGCTAGAGTATGCTTGCATGGAAAACTTTGCATGATGAAAAATAGAATTTTATGATCTCTCATAGCAGTACCAAACACAGTTTGAATACGTATTTTTAATGTGTACAGAAATAAACAGGCAAATGGTTTCAGTCTAAATTGTTACTACATTGTTTCTTGGACAAAATAGTTACTTTCTGTTAGATAGCCAGTTTCTAGAAGGAAGAAACAGAACTGAAAAGCATAGTGCTTGTGAAATGTTTCCATAAGTATAATTTTGATTAGTCATCTTTAACTTGAGCTGTTGTATCATGAAGATAATAATCAAGATATTTTGTAGTGCAGGGAGCAGTATGCTCTGTCTTTTCAAAATTACTGGTTTCTATTTCAAATCATATGCTTGCTTAATTTATCTTGATTGTAAAAATTTGCCATCAAAAGAGCTTCTGGATACAGTGCGGCATAAAAATCACAGTGGGGATAAAGTATGAAATGGACCTGGTAACCACCAACTTAAAGCATTCCTAAATCAGTAGCATTCACTTTGGAGCAAAATGTGGAAATTCCTCTCCACCACCCAAATTATCTGTGTTCAGCAACTTGGTGGTGGATATTGGTAGAGTCATTGTCCTTCTGTCCAAAAAGTGAGAATGTATCTCAAAGGCAGCAAAGTCAACTAACACTTCTTGTTATTGGCTTTACTAACTTGATGCCCCATTGCCAAAGAATCAATTATATGTTTACAAGTTAGTGCTTAAGCTATTCTCATTCTCTCTCTCTCTCTCTCTCTCACTCACTCACTCGTCTGGACTCTTGCATGCTAGGAGTTACAGTTCTTAGTGTCTGCTTAAAATAAGAGATCTCCTCTAGCTAAACCTCCCTGATATCATTTATAACATAACTTTGCAACCTGTTGTATGTATTGTTTTCTTTTCTTCCACCTTGGCTGCAAATTCTCTCAGGTCTCCGCTGGTTCATCCGCCAAGCCATGGATGCCGCTCGACTCACAACAGCCCAATTCACACTGCTACTGGCTCACGACTTACTCAGAACTTCTCTGTGTCTGTTCCCACTCTCATCTACACTGGTACGAGACTGCTCAGACTCAAGAGCTGGGGAGAGGCAGGCCACAGGCACAGTGGTCGCAAAGTGCAGGCAGGCAGGCAGTGTAGGCAGGTACCACCCATCTTTTCTCCTTCATTTTCTCATGGAGACTCCTTCTGTTGTCAGTGAAGAACTACTGTGTTCAGCTGCTGAAACAAAGGCAATAGTTTCTTGGAAATGAGCATATCCTCAGAGTCTCTTCCACAAAGCCACACTCTTCTTTTTCTTTTTTTTTAATTTACTACTTACTAAAAAATAAAAGCTGGTAAATCTGGGTAACATTAGTTATTTCTACAAGCACTGAGGGAAATATTTTGATCGGAGTTCATAATTAATTTTTAATCTTAATTCAGATATGATTAAGTTTTAAAATGGTTATAAGAAGAGTATGTGCCACTTGTGGAAGAGACAGTTCTGGAGAGCAGGTAAGTCATTCTGTGCATAAGTAAACTCTTTGTCAATATAGTTGTTCCCAAAAAGGGTTTCCTCTTTGCTGTTTTTAGCTGTGGCATGCTGCTGATGCTATAGGATAAGGAAACTTTTTTTTTTAAAAAAAAAAAAACATATATATGTGTGTATATACATAAATGTATGAATATGTATAAACACAAATATAATTTGAAATCATTATTTCCTTTATTAGCTAACTCAAAGCATTGTGCATTTGATCAGATTTTTAAACCATAAAGTGTCTTTAATTTTTTGTTTTGCGTATATATAATTTTTGGTCACATCTCATGCCGTCCATTTGGCTTAATTGTTTCATTGTAGATTTTCAGCATTTAGCTGTAGAATGCTGAATGGGTAAACAGCATTTCTTTGCCTTTGGCCTCATCCCCAGTCTTGCACTTAAGGAATAGCTGCTGGCCCTGCCCCAATCCCATCCTGGTGTTTGGATCATGCTGCTGTCAGCCAGGTCCTTTGGCACAGGATTACTGAATATGTTTCCACCTTCTTCTGGCAGGATTCCCTTCAATGAAGATCCCAATCCCAATACTCATTCATCAGGACCCTCCACCCCTCTGAAAAACCAAACCTATTCCTTTTCACCTTCCAAGTCCTACAGTCGACAGTCCTCTTCTTCTGACACAGATTTGAGTTTGACACCCAAAACTGGTAAGGCGCTTCCACCCACTTTTTGGTTAATTTGTGTTTCTCTCTTTATATTTTCATTTGACCTCTTTTTGCTTTCCGGCATTAAATTATCAAAGTGATGTGGAAATTGGAGACTTCAGTTAGCACAACTAGAGCTTTAAGGACTTTCTGTAGGATGATATTTTATGACCTGTCTATATGTCCACTGTTATGGATAGCATTAAATGGCATTTCTTACACAATTGTATCCAAACTGGAATATGACATCTCAAAGCATTAAGGGAGTCCTCAGCAATTGTTTCTTTCTTATTTCCTCCACTTCATATTACAAATAATGGCAATTTATTTCTCACCATATGTTGAGAGGGAGAGGGATCTTACTAATACTATGTAACCTTCAAGCCTAATCTATTTTACTGTAAGCGTTTATATATATTTCTGTGATTTTTTTTTAACTCCTTTTTGCAAATGTGATATTTAGAAATATTTCATCTACTATCTGTTTAATTTTCTTGGTATATAGAATGGCTTTAATTACACAATATACAGTTTGAAAATAAACTATACTCAGACCATCAGAAAGCATTTTTCTTTATCCATTGTTTTATCATAACTTTTTGAACTTATTTTTTTCCTTCTCCACTCCGTTAGATTTTTTTTTTAATCTGTGATTTGAATCATGTCAGTGATAGTGTCAGCACCACTCAGAGTTGTATTCTGTTTATTTTTTGTTATATACTCAGTGCCTTGAGTTTTTTCACTCTAGGGCAAAATATATTACAATGTTGTTCATAAAAGTTGGCTTCCTTCTTGAATGATGTTTTAAATTGTGGTATATGAAGCTCAGAATATTGTTGTCTCCATCTGTTCATGACAGTTCTAAAATATATTAAATTTGATTCTGATAACTTTACCTGACAGCACCTCTTCCAAAAATATTTCCAACCAGAGAAGGTAAATGTGGAATTTGAAGACGGTTATATTTTACTCATGTTGTTATTCTTCAATATTCCCACAAAAATTTCCTACTTAGGAAGCTGTTTTTGTCAGTAGACTCTTCTCTGTCCTCTAAAAAAAAAAAAAAAAAAAAGCCTTTTTTTTCTTTTTCATTTTTTTTTCCTTTTGTATAATTGACAGTTTTGCAGATAGCCTGTGGTGATCGTGAGTTTTAAGGATGTAAAGTTAAAACTGGATGCTTATACCGTCAATTTATATGTTTGTTTTACTGAGTACTTGAAAACATGTTTCTTTTTATTTGATCAGATTTTCATGGTAAGGATCCTGGACTGTAAAGTATTTAAATGCAATGTAAATGGTCATCTCTAAATCTAAAGGTCCTGAAGTCCTGTCCTGAAGACTGTTTCTAAGTTGAAATATCTCCATGTGAAAGTTAGTTATATGGATTTAAAGAAAGCGTATCAGACTTCTGATGTGACACACAGAACATTATCACATTTGAAATACCAGTTACTTGACTTTTCACATCACTTAATCTTAGTATTTCCTGATTTTTTTTTCTTAAGTATGCAATATTCCTGCTCATTTCTTGTCAGATAGCTATTATATCCACATGTTTATGAGATGGAGACTAAGCTGGAAAAGGAGCGCAGATACCACAATTTCATAATACGAGAAACTAAATAGAAGGGACTAAAATTTTGATCTACTTAAGCATTTTGTCTTCAGTAGTTCCAAATCAGGAGACTATTAGCTTAATTTATTATAAAATTTAATTGTGATTGCATTATCTGTTCTAATCTACATCTGTGCTAAATTTGAGAGGAAATTTTTTCTGTGCTGAGAAAGCTTGTTTTGGTTTAGAGGCAGATTTCTTCTGTGAATATTGATATATTTTATGCCACCACAAAGTAACAGAAATACCAGACTAACAAAACAAAACAAAAAAAGCATTACATATTTTAATAAGGTAATGCATTTTGATGTGAAGTAATATATGTGTGGAGGAAATTGAGATGGGAACTCCTTTTATAATTTATAATTCTACAAGATTCAAGACTAAAAAGCGTAACTTATATCTATGACTTTTTTCCAGAAAAGAGAACCTTTTACATCCAATTAATGAAACAGATTAAGTTTGTGAGAATTATATGTTACGTAGCTTTTATTCTATAGTATTTATTTAAAAATCTTGTATAAAATCTAAAATACAGGTTAGCTTACCATGACTTTTATTAAAATTAATAAATTTCAAAACAGCTGCTTCGTGATTTTTGGTAACGACATGCTTCTCATTCACATTGCGGAGCTGTATTATCATTCCATTTCTCTGTATGCTGAGAAATAATTTAGCAAAAAGTGTTGGTTCATTTGGATAATTTTTATTTCTTGTATTTGCTTCATTTTTATTTTTTTTTCCTTCGTTTCTTTAGTCATCTTCTGAATCTACATCTTGTCTCTATTACTTTCCTCCACAGCACCTTCCCCACAGGGACCTAGGATTTTCCTGTTTCCCAGCTCCCCTACACTCTCTTGTGATTCCCCACATCTTAAAAAGTCCTGTCTCCTCCTCTCGGGGTCTAGCCTTAACCCTCTACACTCTAGCCATGTCAGCCCAGTTGTTCTGAGGAAAAGTGTTTCTTTCACTGAAGAGCTGCTTCTGGCTGCTTCTGGTAGGATCAATGTATTATGGCCTTTTAAGCAGACTTTTAAGAAACTGTTGTTGTTATTTGATAAGGGGGCATTTAACACACAGCTTTCTGTAACCCTATCTTTTTGATAAATTAACCTCTGAAAACTGCTGGCTACATGACTATTCATACAACCTCCTACCTGTGCCCCAGAAGCTTGTAACAGCTTCTGAACTTCTTGTCTTACAGGATTTGAAACAAATATGTAGTGTATCCTACTGAACTTCCTTGCTTCAATCTCAAAATTTCCTTCCATATTGGTAATTGGACTGAAATAATGCATTTATTTTTTTTTCTTCCTCCTATTCCCTTTAATTTGTTGTTCCTATATTTTGCATGGAACAAGCACTTACTCATTAATTCATTCATAATTTATTGAAAAATATGGCCGTCAGATGGCTAGCAACTCTGCTGTTTAATGTCTTTCAAACTGAGTCCATACAAACTATGTATTTGTACTGCCTCCTTTTAGATTTTACTGACATGCATTAGTTTCATAGGTTTAAATTAAATAGTTGATACTACCGCTTTTCTTTTTCTGTAGAAACTGTTTTAATTGTTTGGTGTTTTTGAGTTTTGAGTTTGTTTCACATCCAGTATTTATATCATGCTTGTCTGTATTTAATATTGTATAGTCCCTGAAAATGATATTTTGAATCAATACCAAGTAGGAGAAACTAATATAATCTTGTTTAATGGGACTATACAGATGCTAATTTTTTGTTTCCTTATCCAAGAACAGCTAAAAATATTTGATAACAGTTACAATAGTTATATATAGTAATGATAGTCTATTTTTTTGAAAATGTTAGGAATGAATTAACATACATTAAGCCCAGTATTATTTCCAATTCTCCTCGTGTTTGGTTAAAAAAAAAATAAATACATTCCTGTTTCCATTAAAAAAAAAAAAATCACTCATGTTTACTGTATGCTTGATCAGAAGAGAAAGGAAACTAGCAAGGAACTGTTATGTTAAATTAGTTCTAATTTTTGTAAAAATCTTGTTTTCATTTATAACTGTTTGCATTGTGGTGTGTCTATATTACATCTTGCTCCTGATACTTTTTTTGATTCTTTTCTTTTCTTAGTGCTTTCTTAGAGAACTTAAGTATTTGTTTTTGCTTTGTCGAATTAACGCTAATAGTTTTAGATACAAGAAATAGCAATGATAGTTTTTAGGCATGAAATGCTTTCCAGAAAATCTGATTCACCAGCATTGTGTTTGTTTTAGGAAAAACACAATCTTGGTATGTGGTTTTTTTAAATTTATTTATTTTTTATTCCTGTGATTTGTAACCATAGAGAAATAGTATTGTCATATATATAACCTGCATCTCAACACACTCACTTAAAAGTATAGTTCCATGATACACAGTCATCTTTGCTACAGAAGGATCTGTTATCTGATAAACTTCAGTTCTTTAGAGAAGCTTCTGTACTGGGGGAAGGAGTAAAAGATGTGAAAGAAAGGGAGAAGACAGATGGTGGAAGTACTGGGAATAGGGTAGAAAGATCAGAGATGGGATAAAAATCCACCCGCATAACCCATATTATTCTAAATGAAAGTTCATTTCTTATTTTTACTTACAGATAGTCTGCAGGTTATATATATGAAAATACAGTAATGAAATATGGCAGTTTTAAATGCTTAACAGTAGTCCTTAGATGATCTGGATGAAGCAGATAAGTGAATATTGCATAGATGTTAACTCAAAAAAATTTCTGTTCTATTTTCTTTTACATTACATATCAAAAGATGTAGGTTGCTTTTTGCAATTTTCTGTTTAGTCCCAATCATGAAGTATAAAGCTTCTACTGAAATTATATCTACAGCCTTCTCCCACTCATTTCCTAATGAGTGGCTCTAAAACTCTTGAAAAAAGTGTTTTTTTTTTTTCTTTTAACTGATAATGCGGGTAGAGAGATGTACCTTAATGTAAAAGAATTTGAAGAGAGATTGTTTAGCAGTGTGGAATTTAATGATGACCCACAGCCCTTTTTTGTAAGGGCTTAAACTCTGATTGTGTAGGAACTTCCTGTGAAAAACAGAGAAGATAGATCTGTATTTACTGAAATCAAAGACAAAAGTTCCCAGTAGTTTCAGGAAAAACAATCAAGCTATATGTAATAAGTAAGAACTGCAACCCCAAATTTCTAATGCCTTATATTGAAAGTTTTTTACTTCACATTAGCAGCACAAAAAGATCTTGGCTCACGATTTTTTTTTGTCCAAATCCATAGAGCTTGACAGCACTGCTAGTAGTGCTTAAAAAACAAATCCCTCCCCCCCCCCCCCCCCCGCAAAAAAAAAAAAAAGAAAAACTCGGAACACTTAAACTGTGACGCTCAGCATTTCAATTCCAAAACCTAATTTTTTTTTGATAGTTTGACTGTGTTTTCAGTTGTGATTTTATGTATCTTTTAATGCACATTTGATACAGATTATAACATGTTTCTTTGGATGTTATTTGTACTGATACTCTTCAGGAATGGGCAGTGGGAGTGCTGGCAAAGAAGGGGGGCCATTTAAAACTCTCTTAAGACAACAGACTCAGTCAGCTCTGGAACAAAGGGTAAGGCATACATGAAGTATTTTATACCTATTTCTGATTTACTAAAGTGGAAATTTAGCTTTTAGTAAGGTAAATGTTTCTTATTTATTTGAAAAATAGGCATAACCTTTATTTCTGCCTTTTATATCTGCATGTGTTGAACATTTAATAGCTTTTTTTATATACAAATGATACTAAAGTTTAATACATTACAGTTATTTGCTCCACTCTTTTCCTAACGCTTTAGTAATGTTCACAGCATTCCATTTATAGCTGGTGATGTAAGAAACAGCTGTAGCAAAAATTACTGTTATTTAGTCTGTAAATTACTGATGCATATGTTAGTTTAATACTTTTACCAGCTTCTATTTAATTAAATTTTATAGAATTCAAACTGAGAAATATTGCAGTAGCTTAAACAAGGTGAAAATTCCATTTATAGTTGAGAAAACTTAATTTTGACAGAAATAAAATTGGTAGTATAATTCAGCCTGAATTCTATTATGTGAAATTGTGTGCATTTAGTCTATATGTGATTTAAAAAAAAATCTGAAACAATAAAATGGTTACAGATTTTTGAAGAACATCTGTAAGACAGGAAACACCATCTATTTTTAATGTCAACCTACAGTGAAAAGAATGTACAGTAAAGAAGAGCACTGTTAATTTTGGAATGTTTCCTTGATATTTTGTTTTGTCTTTTTTCATGTATAACATACTGCTCTTGTCAAAATGTTATTAGTGAAGTCCCTTGAAGGAGGAAATTTGGATGTTTTGCCCTTTGGAAATAAATTTTAGTTTAATTAGAATTTCTGTCTATCTGAACTACTTAGAACCACATGTATTTTTGAAAACAGTTAGCTACATCTGTGAAATATAAGTGAATAGCTACTATTTTGAGTAAGTGGATGATTCTCTTTTTATTTCTTGTGTTATCCGTTGCTAAGGGAGGATCTCCTCATAGGTTCTGTAGAAGGCGGGTATGTTCCAAAACATTGACTACTTTATAGCCTTTTTATTTCTTGTTTTGAGGATTTCTAATTTTTGAGCAATCATTTGAAGTTCCTGTTTTTTTATAATATTTTGACAGATTTCTTTGCAATCTTATTCATGCAGGTTTTTTATATTTTTGTTCTGCCTTTTTTTAAAGACCATTTGTAAAATCGGCATATTTTGTCATAACTAATCTTTTGCATGTTTGTACATTTCAATTAAAATTTTAATTTCTTTTTAAATAGAAATTCATGGTATTTTGCTTTTAATGTTTTAGTTTAAAAATTAACATTTTAAAAAGATTCTTTTCTGCGTACCATTGTCTCTGCTAGCATTTTAGACATTCCTTGGCAAATCTTTATTTCTTTAGAAAGCTTTCTAAAAACATTTAAAAATGGTAAAGAAAGAACACTTAAGGTATTTTTAGAGCTTGAATGATTTGCATCCTGTTCTGTTAAGACCGTTTATTGCCTAGCAAAGAAAATATGGTAAAATGGGATGGAAACATGTTGGATATGTTATTAATAAGATAATGATGTCATTGCAAAGCATGTGGACTGTAATTATACTGAAAATGTCATAATGCTTTTCTGAAAATTTCGTACTAGATATTTCTTTTGCTGTAGTTACTTGTCTTTCAGTTGCTTAACTAGAATGAACAAGGATGCAGGGAGAGAAACATTTAGCTCAAAATGTCCTTAGAGCTCATAAGATAACTTGTCTGTTTTGATATTATGCATGTAAATAGTGCATTTCAAGTATCTTTCTGAATTGGGTAGCGTTTGCTTAGGAAAACGTAAGAACGAATAAATTTGAGATGTATATTATATTTGCATGTATATTAGAAATACAGCAAGTTCTTTTGAGACTCTGCATTCACATTATTTGTAATGTCATAACAGTACAATATACTCAAATAATTCCTTTAACTGGACATCCCCTTAGATTTTCTTTTACTATTATGTGGTTTTGGTATATCACTTAACCCAAATTATAAACCATAACAGATTATGTTGGAAGGTTAATTCTGCTAAATTTTTTCCCAAAAAAATACATCAGCCTTGGAAAACTCATATGCACATTACAATTTACATTAATATATTTTTAGCAATTTGCAATATACATGTTGATAGTAGTTGTAACTTATAGCACAGCTCTTTTGGACTGTATTTTTAAGTATAAATATATCTCTGGGCAAATTTGAGCTTACTATAATGGTGAAAAATCAGCTTTGTGTTTTTGTATAAATGTCCAAATACTACTCCTAATTGTATTTTGTATATCTGACTTCAACTTGGACAAATGCTATTATTTTTCCGTGTTTGCATCCTGCAAATGCTTGAGAGAGTCTTTGCTTCCTTTTCAAAGTGTAGCTGCATTGATCCCTATCTCTGAAGAGCACTGCTAGAGAGCTGTTGTGTCAGAACGCGGTGCTGTGTATGAGTCTTTTGGCTGAAGTGCTGACTTAAGCAACTCTTTCCAGTGACTTCTTTATTATTAATGAGCTCGTCGTCTCAGTTCAGTTGGAAAAACAATGATATAATTGTTTGGTCACCTGATTAGATGGTTCAGTGAATGTGTTTTGAATAAAAATAATTCAACCAGAAAATTAGCAGCATTTTCATATGGATCAGTCACTTGTTTGATTCACCGCATAAAGCTCTGTCAACATATCTGAGCGTTACAAGCATTATCTGATACAGTGATAGGAAGGAATGATTGGGTAGACAGGAGACAGAGCTGCTCAAGTTGGCGCTAACACCAAATGAAATGTGTTTATAGCCTTGTTCCATGTGCTTTTTTCATTATTTTATGTATATTTCTGTAAAATTCAATTAAAAAGAATACTAACTAATATGTGTATGTGTAAACACAAATGTTTTTGGGTGTTTTATTAAACAAACATAAGGACTTTATTGCAACTTTACCAAACTTAAGGCAAATGGCAGTTACAACATCCCTGTGTTGTTACAAGAATTAAACTAGTGACATAGTTCTTCAGAGTCTATGCAGTCAAAGATTCTGAGATGTAGTGAATTGGCATTGGTAAAATGATTGACTGTTTTCAGTGGCACATCTTTAAAATTCAGATAGTCATGTCTTCTGAAATACGGGGATATTTTATGCTTTATCTTGTTTTAAAGGTAGTCCATTGCAAAGTGCAAGAATAGAGGGGAATTGTAGCATAAAAATACTGCATCTGGTTCTTACAGATTTTATTTTCCATGTAATAAGTATAGCTTTAAAATTTTGAAGTATTGCAGAGTACCAAACATGAGGATGGAACTTGTATTTGCAAATAATAAGAAATATCTAACTGATTAAAAAAAGGGGAGGGGAGAAGCCACACTGTGGTATCTGTCATACATAATGATGGAATTCCTTTTGTGTCTGAATGAATGAGACATTCTTAATGGAATAAGAGCAGAGGTTCAGTGAGTCAGTTAACTACATTTTTATGTGGCTGAAATTAATCTGATAGAGTATAGGTCTAATTTAAGCATATATCAGAATATGGACTTGCAGTTATCATATGCCTGAATATATTGGTTGGGAAAAAAACATATTTATTACTTTAAAATTTAATTTGTGGTTTGTAATGTAGAAAATACAAGCAAACTGTAAGTTTGAATACGTTAAAATTACTTTCAGTACACAGACTTACGAAAATGTATTAAAAATGGAAGTAATTTCTGAATTTCCAGATAGATTAAAAAGTTTTGTTCTTTAGAGCATAGAGTATCTTTTGCTTTGATGTTCACTACATGTTGCTTTAGTGTAAAATATATGTATAAATACACACTTGTGTAAGTATAGACTTAATGTAATTTAATATTGCATATGCAGTAAACCTTTTTCTATAGTTCTGGAAAAGCTAATTATTCATTTTTAGTGTCATTTAATGTGGGATAACTGTATTCAAGGGACTGAGTAAACACTTACTTAAAATAAGTGTGATGGAAATATACAGGGAAAAGTATTAGCAGTATACTGGTGAATCTCTTACAGCTTGTTCAATAAAGCCAGAGTGAAAGAGGATTCTAACAAAGTGATGATATACTAGGATTTTTTTTCTTTTCTCACAAGAGACATGCAGAGGAGTCTAGGTTGTGTTGTAGTCATGGCTTTCTGACTGCTTTGCTAATCTGAAAAGCACTTCACGATCTGGTGAAACCTTATGGTGGTATTTTTTCCCTAACCCTCTCTAGAGGTCTTTCTGTGCTCCTGAAGACAGATTTGAAGAGTCCTATAGTGAAATCTTCCTGCCTTTTAATTGCTTCATGAGGCATGACTGCAGGTTTAAAAAAAATTTTTTTTGTTTGTTTATAGTTGTCCATACTAATGTTGCTGATTTCAAAGTCTGCCTCTTAATTTTTAAGTCTAGAAACCAAATGAAAATCCAACAAATTTCTTGGTGAAGTTTTTGTAGGACATTTTGAGAGTTCTAATAACCTTTCAAGCGTTATAATAGTTTTGAAGGTAGGGGACATATTTATTTATTTAATCCACATTGAGCTTTAGTAAAGAGGGTGTTTTATGTCATGTATTGCTGGAAAAACTGTGATCATCATCTCTGCAGCTGGTAAGCTGTCTAGGTAGAAGCTCAGTTGAATGATACACTGTTGCGAGTGCCTTAAGTATTTGAAAAAGGAATCTGCACTTTCTCCCATACAGAATTACGGTGTTTATTATTTTTTTCCATTTAACCAGTCATCATAATGGTACCAACCATGATTGCATGATACTTTTTTTTTGCCCCATGCATTTAGAATTGCCAAACATAAATCTATTACCTTTCCCCCATAAGTATGCTGTAATATGTATATTACACAGTTAATAGAATCTCTGTAGAAATGCAAAATAAAATCTCCCAGTTTTGGGCCCACTTCCTTTGAATATGAAGAGTTTTTCTCACCATGTATGTCCTAAAGAAGAATTGTTATTTTTATTATGTTTTTTGGGTGAACTATGTTTTTGAATAGTTGCCAAATGTGACTATTGAGTCTTCATTTTTATTAAGGATTGGTAAAACTCATTTATGAAAATGAAATTGGAAGTGACTTTCTTCAATTTGATTAAGAACTTAAAATCATATTCCAAAGACTTACGCTTTATTCTAGAAAATGGATAGTTACTGGTTACATTTAGAGCTTATGATACTAGCAGGTCAGTGTGCCAACACATTTTTAGGTATGCTTTTATATAATAAAGCATAATTCCTGCAAAATTACAGTTAGTTTTACCCTGTTGTTCAGGATCAGTCTACCTTCAGCGTTAACAGTTAGTCCTGGAAAATGCAGAAAAGTGTTCTTTTATCTTGTATCAGCTGAGAGTAAAATTGTTGTTTAGCTGCCATCTTAAAAACAAACTAGTAGAGGCTTTGTTAATGCTAACATATAAGGTTTGCATTACTAATTACTATCTTATCGATCTGCAAATCTATGGGGGAAAAGTATTCTTACATCGTAGAATACTTCTGCTTTTATTACTTTATGCTGAGTGTATGAAGACATATAGTTAAACAGTGCTTAGTAAGCTTGAAGGATATTTGGCCTCATGTAACTGCTTTGCTTGAATTTCGAGGAGATTTTCAATTCAGTGCATGTTTTTTGGCAGGCAGCAGTGTTTTTTAAGCAGTCATTTGATGTTTGTTTTCAATTGTGACAGGAATTTCCGTTTTTTACCTTGACGGCCTTCCCACCAGGCTTCCTTGTCCATGTTGGTGGTGTTGTCAGTGCACGTTCTGTGAAGCTCTTGGATCGCATTCACAATCCTGGTATGTTAACACAATAAATTTTTCCCAAGTCAAGTCTTATCACAATGTCCTTGTATTTCTAGTCTTTGAAACGTTATTTCTATTAAAATATTTATGTATTATTAAAAAACTACTAACTGTGTATTGAAGACGATATTTTTCAGACAAGCATTTCAACTTCAAAAAATCTTAGTCTTTCAGAGAGCGTTTTTAGTGAGAACTTTCTAGCAAGTTAATGAGAATAAAATATTTGAATCCAGTAACTTTGCACCAAAAATTATTTCTGAATTATCAAGAGATTGGTTAATGTTTTTGACTACTATTTAATACTAAAATTTGATGCAAGCTTTCCATTAAAACAGAAGTAAGATGAAATACTTGATCTTGCCTACAAATGTTTTCTAATTTTCAGCTCCTTGCAATCCTTATGGACTAATCACAACAGTTTAACTCAATATGTGTTTTTAACCTCATTTGAAAAAAAGAAAACCTTTACAATTCTGTTTCTATTTTTGTTTAATAACTTATACAGAACACTACTTAAAGATTTTTTGCTTAGTATTTACTTGGAAACTCCAGTACTGAAATGTGCATGTTTTTGCATGCCTAGTTTTGACATCAGAATTAGGTTATTTTTGACTCTGAAATCTTTGTTGTATTTACTGGAACAAGTGGCAAGGGATACTCTGTAAAAAGTTGGAGTGAATTAGTGTTCTTAAAATGTGGGCAGATGAGGAAAAAAAAAGTAACACCTGTAGTGGTTTTGCATGCACTAGCCAGGAGTAGTAAACTTTGTGCAAATACATGTTTCTAGAAAACTGTATGTTTTTTCCATTTATTTCTTCTTGCAAGCAGTTCTGCAAATAGTTAAATTATTGCTGATAAAAGGGCTTAATAAACTGGCAGAGAACATGGAATAAAATCCCAGACTTAATTCAAGAAAATTACTTTAAGAGATATTTTAAAACATCTGAATACATAGTATGTTATTTTTTCCTACTTCTGAACTTTTATCCTTGACCATACAGTTGAGAGAAGATTATGAAAAATGTCCAAGTATAATTCGTATGTGTGTCTTTTATTTCTTTGCCTCAAAGTCCTCTTAAGCTTTCTGTATTTTGACATGAATCTGATACAGGTAACTTACATACTAAGTTTGCTGTATTGTAAATTTATTTAAGAAAAATTTAAAAGATGTCAATTATGCTCAGAAATTTGCCAGAATAATTTCTTGCAATATACACTCTTTTTATTTTTACCAACCAACTGAAAGTAAGATGAGAAAAAAGATAAGAGATGCGCATGTGTATTTGCACAAGTAAGTGGCTCTTGGCAGCACTTTTATAGAATTTTTAGATTGCTCCTGACAAGTGAATGTAAGATGCATGATACTTCAAACTCAGTATATTGCTAAACAGCAACAAAAGAAAAAAAAAAGAGAGAGAATGAAGGGTAGCAGTTATGAGATGGAAGAGGAGCAAGTAGAAAAACATTCTAGTAGAATAATGATCAGTCAAGTCTGTAGAATATTAGAGGAAACAAACTGACAAGTAAATAAATAGGAAAATATAGAGAAGGAAAGAACATTTTAAGGAGTTGTTTGAAAACCGGTGAATAATACAATAATTGCTATATACTGTACACTTTGATTACGCTAGTGCTAGTTTGCTATAGCATGCTCCTTTTTCCCTTTCTATTTCAGCCTCTTATTAACTCTGCTGTCTGTGTCTTTCCAGTTCCTGTGGAGTGGTGTTGTCAATTGTGTTCTTGTTGGTAGTTTTCTTTTTCACTATTCTGCTCCTATAACTGATCTACTAATTTGCTGTTTTGAACTCAGCCTTTGTCGGAATTATGGGTAACACAAGATCATACAAACTGCTAGACTGGAATAGTTTCAATTCAGGTATTTTACTAGTCATTCAGTACTACATATGCTGACAGAAATTATGGCAGCTCAGTGAAGTTTTTAGAAATGCTGTAGAATATTATTAGGAACTTCAAATCTAAATTTGTTTAACTGTCAAATACCTCAGTGTCTTATTTGCTTTAATGTTTTTAAAGGCTTCCTTTAAAATTGCAAAACATTGTTATAGTATAAAATAGCATTGTTAAGAATAATAACAATCTGTGAAGCTGAATATTCAGATGATTATTTTTTGGTAGCTTTTCAGCTCAGTGTCTGCAAAACAAATAATTTAGGGAAAGAGAATAGATTCTCATTTATGCAAGTGGGTTGGTGTCAGGTGTATTTTTTTCCATGAGCTTACACTTTTGTAATAGCCATACTTCTGATAACTTAAGGAAATCAATGAACGTGTTTGTTCTGAAAAACAGACATGAAGGTGGACTGAGAGAACAAAAATCAGATGAGAACAATAATCTATTTGAAAGAAGAGTGGTGTATGTAGTCCAGGCTGTCTTGGTTCATATATCTTGTATTGTAAAATACATTAGCTTGCAGGGCTTCCACCTTCTTATTTGAACTTCTAAATCACCTTTACACAGTCTTAGGGACCAAAGTGTGTAACTTCTGTGTACAGCCACAGAGCAAATGCGAGAGTTGATGATGGAGTCTACATAAAAGCTATAATAAGTACTGGCCTTTTCGAGGTGGTGTTGGGGGAAAATAAAAATCTTTTTCCTTTCCCTCTGGAAACATAGGATGCCTTGGAAGAAACAAAAACTTAACTTCTCTACATAGAATATGCAAGCCGGCAGAGCCTGCCAACTACTGATACTTTTAAAGCTGGCCCAGTGAAAGGATGTAAAGGTGACCTCTGGGGGTTTGTTTCCTCCAGAAAGAAAGTTTCCTTCCTGTTACTTCGCTGCTGCAATGCATGTGTATCATTTGTCTTTGGAAGTTGAACAGTCATTATCTAAACTTCAATTTAATTGTCTCTATGCATTTTTTCCAGTTTGCAAATAGTTCAGCTGCAGGTAGTGGCTGAAACCATTGGCTGATTTTTGTATTCTTATTCTTTTCTATACTAAGATCCTTATTGGTCCTGGAATATTATAGTTTTGAGGCTATTTTTTGTAATTTTGCTTTTCTAGATTATAATTATCTTTCATTTTTGCTTTCCTTGTAAGAATAGTATTATGAAAATTTCGGATTACTGTTATAGCATAGCCTGTTCCAAGATTTCCAAGATATTAAATGAAAAACTTTTGCATCTTGTATGGTACTTAAAACTAAGTTTAACTTAATTGTTTTTTTGAGCTAGTATTTAGGAGGATGTTACTGTGGAAGGCTTTTTTAAGAATAGTTGAATAAATGGATTATGTATAGACACTAAACATATATTGAGCTGGGTTAGAAAGTGATTCAGAAATGTAAGCCATAGAAGGCTAAGGAGAAATTGTGAATTCATTCTTTGTCAGACTGTCCAAGGCGTAACCTAGATTGTTCAGAGATAAACAGGAGGAAGAATGCATATCTTCATCACATGTAGTTATACCCAGATGTGGTTGTTATATAGAATTTCAGGAGTAAAAATGCCTAAATCAAATACTAATTTCAGAGTAAATGCCCTTTTAAGAACTGTATATGTTTCCCTTACCTATTATAGAGAATCCTGCTGCTTCTTCAATATATCTCAGGAGCTCTCTAGTAACAGTTCGCTATTCATGCTGCTGGGCAGGGACTGAGTAGAGTATACTTACATGCCTGGAAGTGTGTTTCTTTTGCAGTGTTAGGTGTGTTACTGTATCAAGAAAAAGGAAGGGCAGTAGATCAGTCACTATATGTGACTTGTGATGGATTGTGAATTTTGTAGTAGAATTGCAAATTGCATAGAAGCTAATCCAGTCCTTCAATTGCAATAATGACTGTGCTGTCAAGTCTATTGCCATTGAAAAGCCTCAGCAGATCTCTGTTCATCTCTCCCTGCTAGAGCTTTCTTGCCAGCTCTGTCATTACTAGCTAATGCTTGGCCTGAAAGAGAACAAGGATATATACGATTTAAGGAAAACAAAACTGTAACATTCCATTCCATTCATCTTAGCAAGGCTGTATTCGCAGCCATAAATAGGCTAAAGTTATTTTTCTTTTTGAAAGCATTCAGATACCTTTTATATTTACTGACAAACTTGTGTAACATCTAAAGCTAAGGTGTTTTTTTTTCTGTTTTGTTTTGTTTTTTTTTTTGTTTTTTGTTTTTTTTTTTTTTTTGCCTTTAGCAAGTGAACTTGTTTAATTGGATGTGTAAGATGCAACAGGACCATCTGAGATGGTGGTGAAAAATTACTGAGTAAACTTTTGAGGAAGCCAGAAAATCACATGCTGAAGTAGGAACTAATTTGTATTTGGTGAATAAGGGAAGCAAATAGACAGAAAAGAAACTACTTCTGGAATTACTTTCAATGACAAAATGTGTTTGACAAAATTCTTCAAAAGTTTTTTTTTTAATGAAATTATGAAAAGGTGATGATCAAGATGAATCTGCAAAATAGAAGTAGATAGTCAAGAGCTCAAATTCATAGAAAAAGGAAATATGATACAGTGGAAGAAATGCTATGGCCCTCTCTCTGAAAAAGGCTGTTAAAGATGTAAGTATAAAAATCTGAAAGGAATCCTGGATCCAGGAGACTGGACCTTTGACAAAGTCTCGCCTTGAGAATAAATGCAGGGAAGGAAGGTTGGAAGGTTACTTTGCAGGTGTAAGGAACTTGTGGAATAAAGGCTACTTTTGCGTGCTACTGTTTGATTGTGATAACATATACGGTATTCTTGCGTAATTACATTTTTAACCTTCATTCAGGGAGCTGCTCCAACAATAGCTCTTTAGCTCCAGTAGTCAGAAACATGGAATGAAAAAGATTGCTAATAAAATTCCCATAGCTCCTTGATACCCTAGTTTGATACCCCAGTCCTTGAAGTGCAAAGTTCTGAAGAACTCCAGTTTTTTATAGGAAGAAATGAAAGAGGAAAACGAAAACTTGGATACATTTTGATTCTATAACTGAACTCTTTTTCTCTCACATAATACAAACTTGCGCTGAATGTGCAAATTAAGCTTCCTGTTGCTATCGGGTATGTAATGGTGGTGTACTTGAAAGAATGCAGTAGAAGATAACAATGTCTTCAGTAGTGTCTAAAGAGGCTGTTGTTCCAAACTGGTAGAAAATGCAAAATTTTAAGCTTGATCTCCAGTGTTTCCTTGAAAAATCTCCAAATTCACCTGTTAGGATCTCAGTATGTGTTGATACAGTAGTGGGATGTTAAGGCAGCTCTCAGAGTGTTGCCTGGATAGTGAGGCATAATGAAAGCTTTATGGTGCTTGAATGGGTCCTTACCTTTTATGCTTTATTAGTATGTGAGGTATTCCAGTAGTGTTATGCTCTACTTTTTCAGCAGACATCCCAGAGTACTGAATATTCTCTTTTTGTGGTTAATGTGAGTGGTGTTTGAATATTTTTGTTTTGTTTTGAAGCAGATGTACCCTTAAATTAATGAAGTTTGTCTCTTTTTTTTTTTCTTTCTTTCCTTAAACCATACATTATTTTCTATTTAGGGATTTTTAAATAGGTGTTTATGTAACCAGGCAAATGTTGATTATTGTTAGTGTAGAGCAGTATTCATAAATTTCCTTCGGAATGCATAAATAAAATTTACATTTAAAGTCTTTTGTTTTAAAATTCTTTCCTAATAATAAGTAATTCTATTTAATCTGCTTGTTGATTGAAAAATCTCCCAAAGATTTGACAAATGATGTGAGAACCATCATAGACTTTCCACTGAACAAAAGCTCCAATAAAGCTGTTGCTTATTCCACTGCTGCAGTTTGTTTTTGAATAATTAGTACATAACAGAGAAAACCTCGATCTTGCAGAAGATTGTTATTCTTACATGTTATTTCTCCTAATTTCAAAATATGCTGCTCTACTAAAACAGTTTGATAACATTTCCTTTGCTGATTTTAATGAATTTGGATCAGACTTGTGATCTGACACTTGGATATATAGAGGTAATTTTATAGTAGCCCAAAGTATGTGATTCCAGTTAAAGGGACACATTCTTAAATATTATGGTAATACAGGTAAACTTGTTGTTGTAAAATATCTACTGATAATATTTTAGAAAACTTAAATTCCAAGTGGCAGATAAGACAAGCTCTAACTGAACTTAACAGTATTATGGAACTTACTTTAATGGGTAAGATCCGTTATTTGAGTTGAATTAGGCACAGCAGGCTTTCCTTCTCTCTCTGCCCTGTTTTTGTTTCACCTGTTTTCTTTTCTTGATCAGATTGTTATAGATAGTGTGAGCATACTCTTCTTTAGCTTTATGAATTAAGTTCTTCAATACCGCATACTTCTCATCAAGAAATACCATAGTTAAAATATTTTTTGTGTGATTTGATTTGTTAGTATGATTCTACTGTACAATGCAGTTCCTTCAACCTTTTGCAGTGATATTTTTTAGTGTTTTTTGAAGGATTTGAGGTCTTCTGTGTCCTGTAATATGCTCTCATTGAGGTCCTGAACTCACTCCAAAGTGACCCGAATAAAAGGCTGTCATTAATCAGTTATTGGATCCAGGAGTTTAGAGAGGATTCTGTGACTAATTTGTCTTAAAATAAAATAGATAGTTGTGACTGTATAGAAATAATGAGGTTCTGCAAACAGATAAAAGCCTGAGCAGCGTAAACATGAATAGGAAATGCAAAGGCAGCGTAAATTCCTGCCAAATGAATTCATCGCACTATCTTACATAGTGAAGTAGCTTTCATGCTGACTGGTGTGCAGAACATCTTGTCTATGAGCATTTGTGTTTGATGTTGAAAAGATGAATCCTTTTGTGTTTGAAATTCTGTACGTTTCTTCTAAGAGTTATGTTAGATCTAAGAATATTCTCGTTGCTTGTTTTAAGGTGTCCAACTGGTTGGGCTTATGCTTTAAAACATATATGTAATTCATTTTGCTATGCTATTTACAAGATGGATATGCTAGGTAATATTTAGAAGACAGCGTCTTGTCACGGCGTAGTTATCTCCAGTTTTGGGTAGTAACCCCTTTATTACTGTCCTATAAAGATACCTTTTGAGGATTGCTCATGTTTTAAATTTAATTGAATGTATTAGGCCTCGACAGTAAAGCAACAGATGCAAGCTAGAATAAATAGTTTCTTCATTACCTACCAGCTCTCTGAAGCAGGAGACTTTGCCCTCGACACTATAATAGGATCCCATGAAAGCAGATTCCCGTTATCTTCGTGTCCCACTTATTTTACTGTTAGAGGAACTGTATGCAGGGCTGTGGGGACTTTACTGTTACAAGCTGAATGACTGATATAAATAATAAGTAAAAGCAGGAGTGACAGAGGAGTTACGTATCTAAGCCTGAAACCTATCTTAATATCTGACAAATGAATTTGTGGCATTTAAAATTTGTTCGTGTCCGGGCAGTGTTTTGAACTTTCTTAGTGCTAAACAGATAAGGTGAAATTTTTACCTTTTTTGTAGCTAGTGCTGTTCTCATTGGACCATCATCTGTGATTAAAAACAAAAATTATAGGATATATTCCTCATATGGCTGTGTAGTTAATGCTGGTAGTATTATCAGCAGATTTAGTTGAACCGGTGTCAGTTTACGGAAAACTGTTCCCTCAAGGATTACTTGTAATATTTAGGTTACATCAAATTTTGCAGTAGTCTGTCCAAGTGATTTTTGCTTATTTCTAAGGTCAAACAAATATGTAACTTGGAATGTGTGACTGATGTAAAAACTGTAGAATAATGGAGGTTGGGGTTTTTTTCAGTACAAATATCCAAGTAGTTACTTTCATCTGGGACATTCTGTTTAGATTTACAGAGTTTAATTAGTGCAGGTCACAGGTGTTAAGTCACACAGTGAACTCTGTGTGAACTACCTTGTGTTTTGTGGTATCAGTCATAAGGTTTAGAGGATGCTAATCTGTGGGTGTCTGAGCATTTAAACTGTTCAAGTAGTGTTTAACTGAGATTAGGAACAACTGCATTGGGACATCTCAAGGCTCGGAGCTATTGAGAATATAAGACTTAGAAGAATATAAGGCTGTGAGAGTTGGAACTATTTAGAAGCTGAGGTAGGATTTCAAAGTTATCTCCTGATTGAAAGTTACAAATCTGTTTCAGGGATGAGATTGTTAAAACATATCCTGATCAATTATAGAATTACTTAATGGAAGTATAATTCCGTATATTTCTGTCTAATTTACAAATAATTCACCCATATGAGAAATACAGAAATTAATGGAGATACTGTTAATTATTTCATACTTAAAACAACATTTTTATTTCTTTTGTAAGAAAAACAGTATTCTGTAGCCTTTCAGCAGTGATAGGGGGTTCAGTGCTGTTTCATAGAATTTGGATTATAGGAAAGCAATTCAGTGGTTGTGATGGGAGTGTTACCAAGAGAAATAATTCTCTTTTTCCCTATCTTGAGAATTACCTTCATATTAAAGCTAACACTCCTCAATAGTAAACTGCTACTAAAAAATGATCCTGCTCTTTTGTACCATTTCTGCCACATGCTCTTGCAGCTGTTTGTGATCATGCAGTTGCAAAGTGAGTTACTTTGCCTGGTTGATTCAATAGAAAACTGACCCTGCAAATGAACAGTTTTGTATTGAATTAGTCAGCTTAAATAACTCATCCTGAAAAAGCGAGAAGGCTGGATACAATTTTAATCCTAGATGTTCTTAATTCTGCTTCTTCAGTAACTAAAGAACTTGTTCTTCGTTACCAACAATCTTACTTTTTGTTTAGCTTGTTCAGAAGTTTGGGTTTGAAAAGTGAGGTACTCTCTGACTTCATTTGATGTGACAGAAGAGAAGTGACAAAACACCATTCTCCAGACTGAATATTTTATCTATAGTTTAAACTTTGTAGCAATGAACATACCTCTTTGTTGGTATGTTTGCAGAGCTTTTTTTAGTGTTTTGGTGTATATAGATTATTTGGATAACTACTTCTTTCAGTTTTCCTATAATCATAGGTAAAGTTATCATTTTCACATCTTTTAGTTTTGAAGATGAAGACTTTTTTTTTTTTTTTTTTTTTTTTTTTTTTTTTAATCTGAAGTAGCTTTGGTCGTCTTGGGAAAGTTTCAGAGTTGTGTTGGTCTATTGTAAGGTTAGTTAGGACTACCCACGTTCTGTATATTTGGTTACTGCTGAGAGGATTGGACTTTTCATACACCTGTTTTAATTGCTGAATATTTTAGAATGATGATAGGTAATTTCATTTTTCATGGAATAACCAGAGAGGATCAAATTAAACATGAAGGTCCACGTGGTTGTAAACATAAAAAAGATGTCTCTTAAATACACAGTCAAAAAGAGGCACTTCTTAATCTTTCTGCTAATTTATAAGCAACTTCAAATAATAGTTGTTACTGATTTGAAAAGTGGAGGGGGCAGGCTTATTTGGACCATGGTTAGAACATAATCCCTTCTGTCTAAATTGATGATGTTAAGCTTGATTTAGGTTTCGATAGAGGAGATCTGAGAATGGAGATAGTTAAGCTCTGTTTGCAGTATAAAAACAGAATAAACTTTGAACAGTTTTGCAACTTTGAGTTTATTGCCAATATCGTTATTGAGGCCTGCTTTATAAGAAGGATAGATTATGGCTGTGCCTAGTAAAAGACTCATAGATTGAATTTGAAGATGAATGTTGCTGTCTCCACTGCCATTATGATCTTCATAGTGTATCTTCCTTATTTCAGAATGTTACATGGTAAATATTCATCTTTCAGTATTAAAATAGGTTGAAAATGAATCATACGATTTCTTTCCCAGAGTGACTGTTTCTGGATATCTAAGGATTCAGTTTTAATACAATAACTCCTAAGCACAGTCTGAACAATCAGGAAATCATTCTTTGTAATTTTTCTTCAAGTTTTAAAAATCTTTAGGGAACTAACCAGATTCTAGCTAAGTCTTAAAAGGTCCTGAACAAGAGAACCTCTAGCAAACAACCTTGGAAAAGTGTTGCTTCTTGTGAATCAGAAAATGTTTGCAGTGTGAAAGTTACGGGCAGGATTTTGTCCCGGTGACAATACACCCTAGTAGAGATCGATCTTTAATTTGAAGGAAGAGGTAGATTCTGAATTGCTGGTGCATGGAATTGACCGAAATAACATTTGGGCTGCAAGATAAGTACTTTACAACAATGATTGCTGTTTGTATCTTCTGAAGCTCTTCAATAAAACCAAGTTTGGAAAGTTTCAGTTGGAAGAGGTTTGAGTTGGCACGATTTTTATAGAATGCTGTACTGTTAGCACTGGACCAGGTTGCCCAGAGAGGTTGTGGAGTCTCCTTCTCTGGATATACTTAAAACCCACCTGGATGCAACCCTGTCTAGCGTGCTCCAGGTGACCCTGCTTGAGCAGGGGTGTTGGACTAGATGGTCTCCAGAGGTCCCTTCCAACCTTACGCATTCTGTGATTCTGTTCACAACATTGTTTAAGTCTTCTGCTCTAGAAATAGTGTGCTTTGCTTCCACTTTGTTGTAAATATCATGTCAATTTTGAAACATGATAAAAGTAGGTTTAATATTCAGTCTTTGGTTTCCAATGAAGGGCACTTAATAGCAGTGTAATTTTTGCAAATGTTTTTGCTTAAAGTTTTAGATAATCCCTGCTATAAACTACTCAATAGATTTGCTAGAAAAGCTTGTGATTGAGTGCTATGTATGCTTGCCTTTTTGCTTCCACCTAGAATCCAGGGCCATTACTTTCTGTAACCATTTCAGTGAGCTGCCATAGTTTTCAGTCTGTACTGTCACCTGATCCAAGCATGCGCCAAAATACCCACCGTTTCTGGCTACTGTCTGCTGAATCTGCTTTGCAAACCTGTAGTTCTTAAGCTTTTGCCTTAGCCAAAAACAACAACAGACACCCTCATGGAGTGTACTGGACACATGCCATCCTGCTTCCCTATCTCCTCTAATTGTTTATGTAAATCCCTAGCTTTACTAAACTTGTAAATGCTACAGTGGCATCCCCATGTGGAATTGTGTGGCTCATGTGTCAAAAAAGGCTGCTTGTGAAAATACTTGTCAGAAGAATACGAATGCTACACATTGCACTGCATTCAGTGTTTTGTATCAATTTATTACTGCAATGTCATGGTGTTTGATTTTAATTGTAGACAATCATTTTATATTTTAATATGCAAAGGTAAGTGTGTAAACTGTGTGAATGTACAGTGTTTATATAAAACATATTGATTCATATTACTTGGCCTTTTTCTGGAAGAAAAAATACTCAATGTCTTAAGCAGAGGACCCACTCCTTTACAAGCATATATTTAAGCATGAGTTTTATAGAAACCTTTGAATTTGTGCAACAGTAATTTGTTGGATTTTTTTAAACTATTAGGCCTGATTCTGTTGACACTGAAGACAATTGCTATAAAATTAGTTTTATCTATAAGAATGAAAGTGATCCATAACATTAGTTTTTGCTAATCGTGATGTTGACCAGACTCTCAGAAAGAAAATGTTTCTTGAGCAAGACCTAGTGTTGAACAACCTCACAACAATATGCATTTCCCTTATGGTAATGAGCTCTGTATATAGATTAGGTGAGAAAATTGTGTTAATTCTCTTGGAGACTTGTTCTTAAACTTTGATTTACATACAAATTCCTTGTGGAGGAAAGCTATGTGTTTGCACTGAGGTTGGGACCCGTCACTACTATTTCCACCATTTCCATTCCCTCTCAGTATTTCCATTCCCTCTCAGTATTTCCATTCCCTCTCAGTATTTCCATTCCCTCTCAGTATTTCCATTCCCTCTCAGTATTTCCATTCCCTCTCAGTATTTCCATTCCCTCTCAGTATTTCCATTCCCTCTCAGTATTTCCATTCCCTCTCAGTATTTCCATTCCCTCTCAGTATTTCCATTCCCTCTCAGTATTTCCATTCCCTCTCAGTATTTCCATTCCCTCTCAGTATTTCCATTCCCTCTCAGTATTTCCATTCCCTCTCAGTATTTCCATTCCCTCTCAGTATTTCCATTCCCTCTCAGTATTTCCATTCCCTCTCAGTATTTCCATTCCCTCTCAGTATTTCCATTCCCTCTCAGTATTTCCATTCCCTCTCAGTTTTTACTGTGACCACGTTCCTTTTTAGTTTCATATTATTGCTTGTAATGTTATTTTTTATTCCACAACACTTTCCCTCTTAATCTCTAGTCTCTTTGCCCTGTTGTTCAACTTCTTGGTCACAGCTTCACATTTCTTCTGCCCTTTTTGTCTTAAAAGGGTCATTAGTGACTAGTAGAAGTAATTTTTGCCAAATGCTCACACTTAAAAGTGTAAATGGAAACTGATTCAAGAAAATTGTCTTTTCTTTGCATCAGTCTCTATCTGGAAAAAGATTGTGAAACTCCAGTTACTTCTTTGCTCCCTGCCCTCACCTCCCCCCACACGCACACTTTAGAATGCAAAAATGTTTGGGGCTGTTTCATCGTTAAGTTTAGCCAGCTACCTGTGGGCTAGTCTAATTGAAAAGAATCATTAAGAGTAACAGTGCACCACTGTTTCTACTACTTATAAGGTTTTACACTTTTATATTAGATACAAATGCATTGATAATCAAACTTCTTGTCTGTGATTGGATTGGGGAGGAGGAATTCCTCGTGAGATCCATATCCTTTTCACAATGAAAAGTTAGCAAAAACATTTGCAGTGTGTGCTTGTGGTCTTGAATCTTCCATGCAACTCTGTTTTGTCAGATGTTCATAGCCTTTGCCTTAAAACAGGTTTCCAAAATTCCTCTATTTACCTACCACTGCTGCCTTTAACTGGCAGCAGCTTCTGTTCAGATACAGTGATGCACATGCAAAAGAGAAGACATTTTGCCTCCCATTTTTCCTTTACTGTGTGTACTATAAGTGGTTCTTGTAGCTGAGCTTGGAAAACCCACCATATGATGGACTACTTGTGCATGGTTCTTAGCTTGTGAAACCTGAAAAGTGTGAGACAGTAACAGTAGGTCATCCAACCATGTGAGTCAGGATTAGTGTATTTAATCTTGAGCAATTGGTTTTTGTAACCAGTGAGAGTATTTAAACAGTGTTTTCATTTTGAGGAACCCCAAAATGTAGTGCCTAGAGGTTTTACTAGTAATGTATTTAAACCTACTGAGAGTGAACTGGATACAACAGAACATCATCGATATAGTCTCTAAAGATCCCTACTCTGTTTTGTGTCTTAACGTGTATATTTTTGTCTTGATTGTGGAGAACCTTCCAAAGAGCTATGCTGTAGTTTTTTTCTGTTTAGTGTATATTTCTTAGAGCAAAGGTTAAATAAATGTCAACCTGTGCCCTAGCTGTTTCCTCCTGTGACCCCAGCAAGGACAAGGATGTTGTTAGTCAATCCAATGTTATGAGTATACATGTATTAGCATTTAAAGTTAGGTATATTTGAATATATCTCTGTGTTATTTTATTAATAGAAAATGATCATTAATTTCTTTAGAAAGCTGAAAACTCAGCTCTAAATCAAAAGCTTAGGTAAACGCATGAACGACTATATCTTGCCCTACAATATTTCTGTTTCAGTACATTTCAAAATGTTTTTATAGCTGCATTTCTCACTTTTTGTTGGTCGTGTTTTCAGAGGACCTAGTGTATGATACATGGTTATCATATACTGTATTTATAAATGTTCCTGATACTACAAAATCAGTGCCCAGTAAATCTCATTTTTGAGACTGGTATTTCAAATGATGATCCTACAAGATCTAAATGAGTAGATTATATCCATGTGAAACTCAGTTGATTTCAGGAGAATTGCATAAGACTTCCTCTACTTAAATCCCGTTGTAGCATCAAAGTGCCCACTGTTTGTTGCTCTTTTCCCTTTATTTTTTGTATTGACAGTTAACATAGTTTTTAATTAGTTCATTTGTATGGCTGCACCATTTTGAAAGAAGAAACTCTACAAAGTTAACAGCTGTTGAATTCGTATGTAGAAAGCTTGTAAGACAAGAGCTTTAGTTCCGTGTAACTAATAGCTAGAGAGTTGAAATAAGTAGATTGCACAAATTTAGTAGCACTCTTGATTGCATTTTTAAATTTTTAATTCAGGAAAGCCATACATTTCATATTTTTACTTAAAAGACAATAAAGGAATTGGATGAGGAATCCTTTTTGAAAAAAATGTGAAGTTTTGCAGGAAGCAAATAAGTATTGACAAATACAAAGTCAGCACACATGCTGTACCTTAGTGCTATTAATGAAGAAGTACTTTCAAATACTCATGGTTTCTGTAAGTCAGAATATTGAAACTGCAGCTAAAACAAGGATCACAAAGCTATGTTTCACACTGATATTATCTTTAACAAATATTTTTAAGTTCTGGTTAAGCAAGAGCTACTTTCAATAGGAAAAAACTGTTCAAGTAATTTAAAAGATGCTATGTGTATACTGAAGTAGAGTATCACTTTAATACAAATACTGCCTCATTGTTGTGACTGATCTTTTTGATATTATAAAACATCCGTGATGCTTTATTGTGAATTATGTGCTGCTCTCATGTTGTTGGAAAGCTGACAGTATAGTCTTCACCTGGGTAAAGTTTGGAATGATATCTACAGTATTTTGGTGTCAGCTGTCACGTGGACAACAACAAGAATGCAGTGATTTGTTTCATTGGTGATAGATGAGACAATTGCCCAGTTGGTGTTTGCTCACTTGAGATGCAGTAGTTCAGAAGCAAAAAGTTGCAGCGTACTTAAATATGAGAAGTTCCACCAAATACAGTATCCTTTCAGATTAATTGCATGAAATTTTATGTTGACGTAGTATGGAATAGTGAACTGATTTATACTTTGTCTTTCAGATGAACCAGAGACACGAGATGCGTGGTGGGCAGAAATCAGACAAGAAATAAAATCCCATGCCAAGGCATTGGGTTGTCACGCTGTAGTGGGCTACAGTGAATCAACTAGCATTTGGTAAATCATGATGTTTTGATTTCTAAATGCAACAGATAATTTATTTCATCTTCAGTGGATTAAAAATGGTGAAATATTTCAGCACAAATATTGAATTTAAAGAGTTAAACAGGGTGTCACATTGCTTTTTGTTAATGTGTTTTTGATTTTAAATGCTTTTGTATTTTCTAATAAAATTATAAAAGTTACCTATTTTTTAACTTTCAGATGAACATGTTTACTTTTAAAGTAATATTAATTTATCTATAAACCTTTCTAAACCATATCTGCCTAAATAATTAGAATGTTCATAAAAATGTATATTGTACTTCTGTTACCTGGTAACAACTGACAGTCCAATACTTAAGCAATAAGCTTTAAACTTAAAACACAAGTTCTTTACTAGAAATGTATTAATTGTAAGTTAAGGGAGAATATACTACCTGCTAGATCAAGAGTATTTATTGTAAATTTTAGTCTTGTATTTTTTTTTCTAGAAATTATTTTTATCTTTCAGTACCACAGTACTATTCGATGTATTATACTTTAGCCCTGCAGTGACTGCAGCCCTGCAGTGGTCCTTCCGAGATTGAGTGTTAGGGAGAAGTTAAATTTCCCAGCCCTGCATCCCACTCATGCCAAAATACCAGTGTCTTTCTCCATTTTATTTGGCTTAAAAAAATTTGTTCTTTTATGTTTTAGTATCTTAATAGCAAACTTTGTGAGAGGCTTGGAGGTTGGGAGAAATAATTTGGGATTCATCTAATTACTCCTCTTTCTCCTTTGCCTCAAAGAAGGTTTTGTCTTTCCAGCTCCAGAAAGAAATCTGTTTATTAATCCATTGGTACAGTAATAAGATAACAGAAAGGATCAGTCTGAAAGCCACAGAGCTCATTGCTTCACATCTATTGCTCATTTATTACTATGCTGTTGTTAAAAAAAACAAAACAAAACAAAACAAAAACCCAAATGCCTATGGTAAAATAACAACCTCTCTTCCCCCGATATAGAAAAAGAATGTACAGAATATAGATAGCAGTCAGTTACTATGAGATTTCACACTGATTTTTCTTTAGAAATTTAGTGTGGTGGTATTTGATCATTGATGGTATAGTGAATTGGGGTTTCATGCTTACTTTTTTAGTTTAGCCTGATTCTATGCTTAAAGAGCAAAGATCTGTCAATAAGTACTGGCCTGCCAGATGCTATCTCTGAAAAAGAAGTCTGGAAAGAGAGATGGCAAGTTAAAAAAAAAAAAAAAAAAAAAAAAAAAAAAAAAAAAAAAAAAAAGATCTAATGTATCAATCTAGAAAATGGAGGAAATTGTTTCTTTCTACTTTTTTCAATGTGTTATTTAAAGTATTGAGTATTATAGATCTGTTTCATATTTAACAATTTTAGAAATACTGAGTGCTTAGTGATCACACTTTGCTCTTACGAGAAATTTAATTCTTCTAAATCAAAAACACTGGTAGTTACTTTACATGCTATACCAATCATTACAATTGTTGCTCAAATTTATTTTGCTGTTTGCTGCTTTTTATCCTGCGAGAAGCAACCTTGTCAGTGTTGTATTGTAACTTCATTTTGAGAGTGAGTGTTTATAAGATGATGAGGCTTTCAGCTTCCAGTTTACTTTGGTAAACAATTACGCCTTGTTTTTTTTCTGTTTCTTTGCTTTTGTTGGTTGATTGGATTTCTTAGCATTAACAGCTGTAGTATTCAAAATCTTTCCTAAACCTGGTTAGGTGGTGTGATATTATAGCATATTACAGCTTTAGGCAAAGCTGTTTGGTCGTTCTGCATCTGTTTCTTATGCAATCGTTTAAATACCTCAGGAGGACAGTTTTGTGAGGTTTAATAGATAAAATTGCACAAATGCACAAAATTAAGACTTTTGATCAAGCCTTTTAATAGTTTTAAGTAAAGTAGTACTAAGTAGCAAGAATTCACTTTGTTGTAATTCTTTTCTCTTATAGCGAAGAGGTCTGTATTTTGTCTGCGTCTGGCACAGCAGCTGTACTGAACCCTAGGTTTCTTCAGGATGGCACCGTGGAAAGCTGTTTGGAACAAAGGTTGTCATGGCAGCCTGGCTTCTTTTCCATAGGGTCAGAGAAGGGAGAGGTTGATTTTTTTCCTCAGAGCCAAGATAGTTCTTCTCTATTAGGGTAGGTTACAGTGTTACAGTGCAGGATGCGGGACCAACCACTTTTCTGCTTTTCACTAACAACAACAACAACAGAAGTAATGGAACTCTGCACCAAATTAGATATTCTGTTTTTATTTCTAACAGTCTGAATAAGGTAACACATTTGACTACTAACCACAGAATATAACTCCTTTTTATTTATTTATTTATTTTCCTCCTTTGCCACTCTTCAGGTATCTTTCTCATCTTTATAGCACCCTATTGAAAAAAAGGATGAATATATGACAAATTACGTAAGCCAAATGTTGCAGTGGCTATAATATGTGAACTACTTTATATACTATTTAACAGGAGTATGGAAGATACTGTACCTTGGTTGTAAAACAAAGATATTGCTGTATTTTTAGCCAAGATATGTATATTTTAATTGAAATTTATGAATAGAATTGTGAAACAAAAGGGAAGACATGCAGTGTCCTGTTGCTTCCCTTTGTTCAGCTTTTTCAAACAAAATTTGAGGATAGAGTTTTGCCAAATGGTTATTTTGGGGGGGAAAAATGACAACTTATTATGTATTCCTTAGGATAATCATCACATATTTCAAGAGACTATTACGGTCATAAGAAAGGCTACTTACTACACAACACTTCTGTTACTTTTCCATTATCCTATGTCAACACGATATTATTTCTTATTTTTTATTTATGTTAGCAAGTGGCTATTATTTATCTATCTAGACTATCCTGTAGATAGTCTATTCAAAACTGTAGCCAGAACAAAAGTGTTTGTTTCTGAACTCAACATACCGCTTTGTATCCTTTCGAATTAAAAAAAGAGCTGGAGAGAAAGAAGTCATGTTCATAATGGAAAGATTTTTTTAAAAAAATCAAAATATGTATTTCAATGCTACTAAAAATCCAAAGGAAAATAAAACAGCCAAATAAACTAAGCACATATTTCAGACAAAATATGTTTCCAAAAGTCTGTGATACCTAGCTTCAAAGTCTGAGATTTGTTTAAACATACCTTCAGAATTCCCTGAGAAAGTTGTTTGTATGGAACAAAATAAATTGCAGCATGCAGTTAGCCTATGCTTTCCTTACTTATATTTTTAGAGCAGTTTTTCCTGGATATTTCTTGGGGGAAGGGAGATCTTAGTTCTAAACGAATAGTAAGTTTCACTTAATACCACAGCTTAAGAAATGGTCTTGTTGTTCTTCCTTTTTATGATGTTAACATATGTTGTACTGATTCTCAGTAGAATGGTTGTTCTGTTGTTCTCCTGATTAGGTTTGTGTAGGTTTTTGGATACAGTCTATGAAAGAGAGAGTTTGCATTGTATTTGGTACAGCAATTTCTCTCCAAAACTGATGTGCAATGGACTACTTTTTGAAAGTCATAATCATAGAACCTAAAGCCAGCACAGTAATGTTATAATTATATAATGACATAAATCATTGGCCATTATATACAGTTATTTCTTGACCCCTGTGTAATAGATTTCAACACAGGTTTTATGTATACCATTTTAACCAGTAGTGTGCAACCTCATTTTATTCTTTTGAATTGATATAATCAAAGAATTTATGGCATAGGTATAATGGAATAGAGTGTAGCTGTGTGTAATGTACGATTTAAGTAGATATCTTTAGGTGTTTATACACTTGTGCACGTACCGATGCTTGTTAATACAATGCAGATGTTTTAAATATGTTCTTCGTAATGTATTTTTAGGATGGAAGAAACTTCACCACCAGGCTGTGGATTTTGCCATATACCATATGATGAGCTGAACATGCCATTCCCTGCTCACCTCACATACTGTTACAACTGCAGGAAGCAAAAGGTTCCTGATGTCCTTTTCACTACAATTGATCTCCCTGTAGAAGCAATCGTTATTGGGAAGGGATGTCTTATTCAAGCAAGGTATCAGTATGTTTTCTTAGAAATATTTTGGAGATCTTTGAATGAATTTTTGTTGCTAAAATCCAGTTAGGTAGCAAATGTTAAATTTTGATTTTTGAATTGCTAGAAGTTGAAGACAGTGCATTAGAAACTCTGCCTTTCATAGGGGCCAAAGTAGCTCGGTCAGGAGAGCGTTAGACTGAAGATCTAAAGGTCCCTGGCTCAAGCCCAGGCTTCAACAAGGGGGGTCCTTGTCGATGTAACCCTGTCTAACACGTTCTAGGTGACCTTGCTGAGCAGGGGGGTTGGACTAGATGATCTCCAGAGGTCCCTTCCAACCTTACCAATTCTGTGATTCTCCTTCCACTGTGCCACTTCTATTGATGAACACATAGTAACTTTAATCCAGTTTTGTCTTTTTTTCTTCCCCCCCCCCCCTTTCTTTTCTCATGAAGACCTATTGAAATTCCTGTATTTGTCTGCTTTGGAAAAAGAGATTTCATGCTTTATCTTGCTCTTTGGGGCTGCTAACATGGTCAGTTGTGGTTACTCTGTTGGAAGCTCAGTGAACTGTTCAACTCAGTTATGCTAATTCTGTATTGATGTCAATAACTGAACGTCATGTCCATAAAATTTTCAGCTATGTCCTGCTTATGCTGTGGTCCCTCATGAGTTTTGAAAAGGGAATACAAAGATTTGCAGTGGGAAGGATCGAACAGTTAGATATTCAGTCTGTATGCATGGCCAACTACATGGTAAATAACCAGTTGGGTGGTTGGGCTTAGAGGATTGTGGTTTATGGTTTGTAATCTACTTGGATGCCTGTGGCAAGTGGAGTACTGCAGGGGACCACAGTGGGACCTATCTTGTGGCATATCCTGATCAGTGACTTTGAGGGGGTGATGGACTCTCATCCAGTCTGCTGATGATGCCAGACTGAGGGAGACCAATCAGTATGATACCTGTCCAGTCTTGTCTCCCTCTTAGGACAAAAAAGACATCAGTAAACCAGAGCAATTTCAGCAGGAGGCCACCAGTATTGTCAGAAGGTTGTAGGACAAAGATGAAGCAAGGGTCTTCACAGTAGTATGTGGTGAGAGGAAAAGATACAGTGGACATAAATTGAAACGAGAGGTTCAGACTGAATATAAGGAAAAACTTCTTACCTGTGAGGCAGTGGTGCAGGTTGCCCCAAGAGGCTGTACATTTTTCATCCTTGGTGTTTTAAACTGTTTTAAACTGGATAAAGCCCTGAGCAGCTTGTTCTGATGCCGGCTGGCCCTGCTCTGACCAGGAGGTTGGACTAGAAACCTCATGAGGTCCCTTCCAACATGAGTTTTCTTGTAATCCTATGATTATCACTCCCTGAGTTCTGCTTGAGGGGAAATACTGGAGCTACAGTAGGTGAGTTTTCTAGTCCTCCTATGGTATTTTCATTATTATTAAACTCTGTCCAGCATCACTGTAGAAATTGTCTTTTAGTGTCACATGTCAGTGGCTGGTCTGTCTTTAGAGTGCTTGCTGATGTCAGTTTCTTTGAGGTGATTCCTCAAACATTTTGCCTCCAGTACCCATGCTCCTCTACCCACTAAATGAAAGAACCCACAGAAAAAAACCCTGAAGTCATAGCAAGAATAATTAATTTTTGAGATGGATTTGATAGGATTGAGGGAATTACTGCATTTTCTTGATCATGTGCTGAATTCTTTTACTATTTATTGTAAATTTGAATGTGAATTGTTCTCCCTTTGAAGAAACCATTGTCTGTTCATATCAGTAAAATTTATAATTGTCATTTGCTCTTTTTGAATGAAAACTTCTTGTTCAAAGAAAAGAATCATTATACTGCTGCAGGGTTTAATTTCAGCTTACTGGATTAAACCATAGGAGTGGAATATGACTAACATAGATTCATAGAATCAGTAAGGTTGGAAGGGACCTCTGGAGATCATCTAGTCCAACCTCCCTGCTCAGCAAGATCACCTAGAGCATGTTAGAAAGGGTTGCGTTCAGGCGGGCCTTGAAGGTCTCCGGAGAAGGAGACTCCACAACCTCTCTGGGCAACTTGGTCCAGTGCTCTGTCACTCTCACAGGGAAGAAATTCCCCCTCACGTTCAGGCAGAACTGCCTGTGCTTCAATTTCTGCCCATTGCCTCTTGTCCTGTCACACGGGGCAACATAATCTTGTCAGAGATGGAATTCCTATGTAGTTTTTGTACGTTAAAGATAAATATTTATAATAATGTCTGAGCTGTGAGGGCACTCAGGTTTCTTTTCTTCTTTTCACTTTATTCTCTATTTTGCCTTAAATAAGTGTATTACTTAAAATTTCTTAAAAGTTTTCCTAATAACTGTAATTTCAAGACTCTGCTTGTAACTAAAGCATGTAAAATGCATGCATAAGCAGGTGAAATATATGTTTGCTTTTGGGGCCATATTAGAAGAAAAGCTGGAATTACAAATTTTCAGATAAGAGAATCTAGAAGAGTAGTTGTTAAGCTGCAAACTGTAAAGAAATAACGTTTTGTTTTTATATGTGCAGCAATTTTGAAGAATAAACACAATCAGTTATTCCAGCTCAGTTGAACAGGGCAACTCATTGGAGTCACAGTATTATCTCCCAAAATCTGTTTTTACTTTGGCAGGAGTAAATAAATATCAGAGTTGGGAAGAGATTTGTTAAACGATTATCAGGGGACTTGCGAAGAAGTCTGGTTTGTCTTCAGTATTTACTTTGACCAAAGCAAATAGTTGGGATAATATTTTAACAGTTGCTGCTGTATGATAACCATCTGTTGAATGTTAAACATTTTTTGTTGTTAATTTAAATAGGCAGTGTTATATTTAAAATGAAGATCAGAACATATTTATTGAGGCTTACTGTTGATTTGCCTGTGAAGAATTTACAATTTACTACTTTTTTTTATGGCATTTTAAAATACTTTTTTTAAAAAACAACCGTTTGTGTTGTATTATACAATGAGAATAAATCAAAATATTTTGTGATCACTTTCAATCTTCATCAGTCAGTTAAATCCTTTTATCTGCTAGTGTCATACTGTGTCTCGAATTGTTAGATTATGTCGTCTGAAGAAGAAAGCTCAAGCTGAAGCAAATGCAACATCTATCAGTAATCTCTTGCCATTTATGGAATATGAAGTGCACACTCAACTGATGAATAAACTTAAACTCAGAGGAATGAATGCTCTGTTCGGGCTGAGGATACAAATCACTGTGGGTGAAAATATGCTAATGGGCTTGGCAGTAAGTATTGTTTTAATCTTGGGATTCTTTTGCTTTCTTACAATATTTTTTCAGGTCATGAAGACAAATGTGGAAGTCAGAGTAACTAGAGATACTAACATATTGTTTCGAGAGTAAGTGAAGTGATGGAAAAGAGTGAGATACCTAACTGTTGACAAAGCAGAAAAGACTTTCTTTCAGCACTAGAAAAAGCTGGATCCCCTTGAAACTGTGTTAGAGGACAAGCTTATTAGAAAGGGGAAGGGGAGGAGGAAGTTTAAAATGACTTAATGACATATGTTGTAGAAAAATGGTTATATTCTTTAAAGGTCCTGTTATAGAGATCTCTTTCTTAAGTTTCATTTCATTCTCATGAAAAATAAGATATTTTGTCAGTTGAGTTTCTCAGTAAATCTTTTGCTTAATTGCCAATAAGAGACAGACCTGTTTCCTCTTTTTTTGATGGCAGTGAAGAAATAAGTGATAGATTGAAGGTGTCCTAGAGAGAGATGTTTATTAAGAATATTTTATAACCTCATTCCGTCATGTGGGGTTAGAATAGTAAAGTATGCTGCTTTCTTTGTCAATGAGTAAAATAGTGCTTGGGTAATATTGAGTGACTGCTTCTTGTCTGAACTGATTATCTTCTTTCTGTAAATATATGTTGGACTATCACAACTTCAGTGATACTCTAAATGGGTTGGACAAATCTTAAATCTGTGAAACCGTGAAACTGTTGCTTAACTGTGCAAAATATCCCAGAGCCAAGACCTGTAGCAATGTATTTCATTCTGAATTTGAAGCTAAATTTAGAACGTCTTAGAGAGCAGAGATTTTAATTAATATTTAACTGGAACTTTTGGGTAAGCTATAAGACTGATTCTAGAAAAGAGCCATGAGAAGGAGAGAGAGTTTTTTTGTTTGTTTGTTTTTTTTTTTTTTTAAAAAGCATCTTGTACTGTTCAGTAAAGAAGAATTAATTTACCATGGCATAGATCAAGCTGCAAATACATACATCATAATGTTCACTATAAGCACTTCTACATGAAAATAGAAGAAGTACATGCTAAAATTAGAGATATGAAGATGGTGAAAAATGTAGTGGTATTATTATTATTATTATTATTATTATTATTAAAGTCTGCAACAGGTGTGTATCTAGCAGCTTTGCCAACACCTGGTGGTATTCAGATTGCGGGGAAAACTCCAAATGATGGCACCTACGAACAGCATATATCTCACATGCAGAAAAAGATAAATGATACAATAGCAAAAAACAAGGAGCTTTATGAGATCAATCCTCCCGTAAGTAAAGCTTTTATATTCTTGAAAATAGTCAAACACATACGCTATGTATATGCGTATATGCTTGAATTCTTACTGATTGAATCACTCAGAACATAGATTTTTTTTAAATAAAGTTAAATATACTTTTCACTATTTTCATGAACTTATCTGGAATTCTCAGCTCTCTTCATCCACAAATGCAAGTGCTTCTCTATATTTGGACAATGTCCAAAATCGTTTACATTTGTTCCTCTAAAAAAATTACTTTGAGAATGGTCTGACTCTTGAGACTATAAGCGAATTGCTTATAACTCAAATGATTTATGAACTATGTAGAGCAATTAATTTTGTTATCATACTGTTTTTAGGAGCTACCTGAAGAGATCATTGGGTCTCCCATTCCAGAGCCCAGACAACGTTCCAGGCTGTTAAGATCTCAGTCAGAAAGCTCTGATGAAGTTACAGAACTAGACCTTTCACACGGGAAAAAGGATGCTTTTGTCTTGGAGGTGATGAATGTTTTCAGTACTTGTGTTCACGCTTCTCTTTTCCTAAAATATTTATAAAAAGCATAGAAAGGGTTTCTTTCTTATTTCCAAAACCAGTTTATAAACTATGTATAAGTGTTTCCATATTGTGTCGGTAGAAACTGATAAAAAGTAAGATGTTGCATTGCCTCTGTTTTTCTCATTCTAATTACTTAAAGCATAGCTAATTTATGCCTATGGACAATATCTGAAAAGACATTTCCCTGCTATTCACCAATATGTAGCAGTATCTAGAATAATAATCTAGAATAATAAGCTGGTAAAAAATGCTTTTCTGTTTAGTTTTTAAAAAGCAGCAGTTATGGCTGACTTAAGGCTTAAATATATTTATATAAACATCAGATTTCTGTGTTGTCACATTTTACAGTTAGTGAAGAAAAAGCTTGTGTACTCTTCCCATTTCAAAGCTCTTATTGTAACACTTGGATATTCAGAATTATTTGTTCCTAGAACTGATAGGATTCAAAACACATGCAGGAAAATACATATATCAAGAGACCACATAAAAGAACACAATTTTTTTTGAATTTCAGCTGACATCTTTCAATTATAAACAGACATCTTTCAGTTATTTATAAAGTTATAAATTTTAAAACTTTAGAGGAGCATACCTTCCATTTCTTTCTACAACAACTAGGAAAAAAAGCAACAAATATAGAAAAAGAACATAGATTTCTTTTACCTCTTTCTTCACTCAAATTCCAAGGCAAGATTTTAAGATTGTACCAGTTTCAAGGGATGGAGCAGTTACCAAAAGAAAGCTAGAGTTTTGATCTTATTCTTTTAGATAAAATTTTAAAAGACTTATCCTAGACTGAGAAAAAGAAAAGAAAGAACTGGATGAAATTACAGCCTGTAATTGCCTCATAAGGTACAGTTAAGACTTTCTCTTATTTTAAGTTCCACAAATCAGTATTTTCAAAGATAATAATCTGGAAAGAAAGGTTATTGATAAGAAGAGTGAGAGAAAGAGAGCACTGTAATAGCAATTCATTTGAAAATGCAGTTGGGTAAGAGAGGGGACTAGGAAAAAAAATGTAGCTAGGAGAGGTTAGAATAATACTTTGAGTTTGGTTGATGCTTCTGTTTTTTGAGTAAATTCTTGGTCTCCAATGTATTGCAAGTATACTAGGACCAGAGAAAGCAAATTATGAAGTCCATAAAAGAAACTTTGATAGTAGTTTACTCTTAAAAAGTAATGAGAGCTGTTTAAATTAACTAGATATTGTGTCTGGTCTTAACAATAAAAAAATCATCTGTGCAGACTAGCAAGAGTTAAATTTTATCCTCAAAACAAACATGGTGAAAGATACTGTCTGACAAACAGCATTGAGGTGGATGAGCCAATCAAAAGATGCCTCTGTAGATACAGAAGTTTTGAATGCCTCTGTCAAAAATAGTATTTTTTTCAAGGAATAAAAAAATGTGGGGACAACATTTACTGGTTTTAAAAAAAATGGTGTTGCAAGAGACTGTGCAAGTTCTGAAAAAATCTGAGAGAAACATGGGCCTAGCCTCCATATTGTTTCCAAAGTCTGATGAATAAGGGAGGGGTAGCAATAAAAAAAACAAAGCATACTACTTCAGTTTTATGTCAGATTGCCTTATAAAGAAGGTCGATACCTTCTACAGCTGATGAAGAACTGCGTTATATAAAGCAAGCAGAGGTTATTACTTGGTTTTGGGCAAGGGTCTCTCCCCCCACACACTTTTTAACAGTTTGGGAGAATGCTTGCTTTTCCTTCCTCCTTCCTCCTTTTTCCCTTGTGGTATATGTGTTTGGCAGTAGGGAAATTTTCACGTGGAAGGGAAAAGCCTAAGCGCACAGAAGAGAATACTTTAAACTCTAGTCAAGTTAGCAAATAAGACGATAAGATCAAAATAAGACCTGATATTTAAAAGATGAAGAACCCTGAATTTGCAGACCACGTTGACTGGTTTAAATCATGGGAATCATCTTTTCCAGAGTACATGTTCTTGTGTTTTGTTAATCTAGTTTCAGTTATAGATGAAAGGATTTTTCATCTATGGAAGTGATCAACTAATATAACCACTTACTACTGCTATCTCTTAAAAAAAAATGTTGGAAGGTAGAGATGAATTTGGATCTCTTACAGATCAGTAAAACAAAATGAACCTAGAGGTACATACACAGAAATAGTTGCAAAAGGTACTAGGGCAGATATACTCTTAGTCTGATCTAAAATAACAAAAGTTTTAAAGATTGGATTGGGGTAGATATCCTGTAAATAGGAAAAGCTAATAAACCTCCAAATTTGCTTTTTTCCATTTGATTTCTGTTGTTTATACTAAACAAGGGTTTAAAGTTCAGGAAAGATTTTTGTCTGTCACTGTAAGAAGTGAGGATGATCCAGTCAGTATAATACACACCTTGTGAGAGCTCTAGTAGCCAAAGGCACTTAGTTGAGAAAAGTTACAGTTGTGCAAAACCTTGTTCAGCATTTTAGGTTGTTAAAAAATTATAATGATAAAAAGAGAACTTTATTGTGTGCAGTTCCTGTATGTTCTGTTCATGTTGCTTTATTTTTGTTTTAATTAAGGGACTTCTTTTTTTTTTTTTTTTTTTTTTTTTCCTCCAAGTGGTAAGCATGCAGTAATTCAAAGGAAATAATTTAGGCAGTTAGGTAGGATACAGAAATCTGGTTAATAGAACCCATTTTTAAAATCTTGACTTTGCTACCGGATCGCTTGATAACATAAACTTTAAAATATTTCTGAGACTTAACTAGAACAATAGTATGATCTTTTGTCAATTACTGTTTTTCCCAGATCGATGATACAGATGCAATGGAAGATGTACATTCTCTATTGACGGATGTTCCACCGCCTTCAGGTATAAATAAAAACTTCTTTGTGCTGATTTATACGGTAGTCTCTAAACTTTCCTGTTTACAACATACTGGGCAGAATAGAGCTGTAAAATGCTGTATTTAAGAGTCACAGTAAAAATTTTCTTATAGTGTTTAATTTATCAAATGAACCTCTGGAAATACAAGTTCTTAAGACTTTTAAGGCGATTGTTGCTTATTGAAAACTGGGGCAATAAAAGAATTTGGGTGACATGTAGTTTTGTGATTTGTACTGCTGTTGCAAATTTGTTGTTACTTCATATAGGTATAACAAGTTAAAACAATTGGATTTCAAAATGAGATGGAGTTCTTAAATCACCTGCAGCATTTTCATTCCAAGTCAGTAGTGGTCATATGTTACGTTCTTGCTTGCTACAGAATAATTTCTTCAACATGTTATAGATTCATAAAAACAGTGTTGCAACTTGAGAACACAAAACAGATTAATAAGTAGATTTTCAAAATTCAGTAGACAGACTTGAAATTAGTATCTTTTTGCTTTGACACGATACAAAAGTTAGGGCTGTATCATTGGCAATAGAATTTTGTAAGGTGTGCATTTGGTTGTCTGCATTTAACAATTATTTAAGAGCCCAACATAGGGGAGTACTGAGGTCAAAGCACAGGTCCCTCTCACTCAATGTCTGCTAGCTGATAGGTATCAGGTGAGAATGCTTATTGCATTTTTTTAAAAAGGAAGACACAAACTTGATTGCTCAGGATCTCTCCTAACAGCTCATAGTTCAGCAGTGTCCTGAAAGAAAGGTGTCGTCTTTGTAAATAATAGCCTTTGTCAAACTTTTTTTGTGCATTTCTCAGTTTGTGTTTTGAACCCATCTGTGGTTTTAGTGTTTGTAGAGTATTGCATCAGGACTTGTTCCTACATAAGAAACACATCAGCCACTAGCTTACTTTGTTTTGTATTTCCACTTCTTATCTTGGGAAGAACAGTGAACATTTGTTCCCTGTCAGTCTTTTTTATATTATCTATTGCTAACACCAAATCTTTTATTCCTCATTGATTATCGTCAACAAGGAGCCTGTCACTGTATATGTGATGTTATGGTTTTCTGCATGCATCACTTTATCTATATTGAACTTCATCAATTTGTTTTTCATGCCATAATTTAATACCATCAGCAAACAGTCAGCTAATTTTATCCTCTTTTCCACATAAACTAGGAATATCTTTAAGCATACAGACCTAAGTTCCACTGTGAAAACTGACCATTTATTCTTGATCTCTGTTTACAGTCTTTTAATCGATTATATATCCATTCAGTGTCATCTATTCAACCCTTTGGTACATTAGTTTTTATCCTGGAGTCCTGGGTGAAGGTTCTTGTCAGGATGTCAAAGTAGATTATATCACATACCTTTTATCTACGTACTTGTTGATTTCTTCGGAGAACTCCAGTAGGTGTGTGAGCACCGATTGCTTTTTATAGAAGTATCACTCCTCCACTCCTCTGCAGTGTGCTCTTTCTCAATCTGCCCACTAATTCCATTTTCTAGAATAGCTTCTATAGACCAGTGGTACTGATTTGTGCACTGGGCAAATTAGTCGATCTGAGTTACTTAAAACCACCTCACTGCCAGAGGATTAGAAGCTCCTATTTCCTAGTGGGGAGGTAGTTTTAAGAGTTCAGTGCCACTTAGTCAGCTATTTCATCTTTGCATTTCCTGATGTTTATATGTATCTAAATACTTATTTGTTATTCTATTTTTTTAAGTAACCTCATCTTCAGACACGTTTACTTAAGACTGATTCTCTGATGAAAATAAACAGGGGACTGTTTTTTCCACCATTGTGGGAACCTCTACTATCATGGTGAATAGATGCAAAAATTGCAGATTTTCTGCTGTCAGGAAATATGCATTTCTTTTGTATGTTATATTGTATTCTTCAGGTGCTGTATTTTCTAGAATGTTGGTCTATTTTATTTTTTTATTAACATATGTGGAAAAATATTTGCAAAATTTCCAGGGAGGGTTACATACACTTTTTTTAAAAGTTTTTTGATACTCAGTGTTCAACATAAATTTCCACAAATATTTTCTTCACAGGTTTTTACAGTTGTAACACAGAAATTATGCCTGGTATAAATAACTGGACTTCTGATATTCAAGTAAGGTTATTTAGAGAAAATAAAAGCCTTTTTTTTTTTTTTTTTTTTTTTTCAAATTCTGTTGAACTAGTCTGTAGCAATTTCAATAGATACTGGAGATGCTGCATTTGAAAGATAAAGAGGATACTATATTGTGATAGAAATATAAGTAGCACTTTAGTTTAAAAAAATTTTTTGAGGGGCTGTTCCTTTGTGTTTTTAAATGCTGTTCTATAACATAGAACTTTACAAGAATATGAAAATTACAAAATAATTACAATAAATATGAATTTTAAATTATCAGGCATTTTTAAGAGCCTAGCTAGATTTTAGAGCCTCTTAAAAGAAGCAGATTATTGAATTAGTTACTTGGTATGAGATGATGAATATGATTGCATTAATATGTTAAGATAAATAAGAAAAAGTCAACTGGAGGAAACAAATTCCCTTTATTATAAAGTTTTCAACGTTTCAGTCAGGCTTGTACAACACAATACAGTGTCATATAGAGAGAGTCAAAACCGATAGGTGTGAGCTTCATTGGCGCTGTGCAGTAGCAGGCTGTGCAGAGGTACAACGGGTCTGAAAACAGTATGACCTGCATCAGTGCAGCATACTCTTTAGTTGATTGGATCGCTTCTGTATCTGTACATGACACTCCGTTGATGTCTACATTATTGTATACAACTTAGATTTTGTTACTGCTGTTGAAATCATGTATAGATGTAGCAGGATAGAATGACTCCTTTATGAGGCATATAAAAGGAAATAGAGTATTTCATGTGAGCTTAATCACCTTTTCATATATCCATATACACTAATTCATAGACATTCTTTGGATGTTTCCTTTTATTTGCAAATTCCCTGAGTGATCAGCATTGTATTTGACTGTTACTACAGTTTTCTTTTTTCTTTCCATCTCTCTCATTTTTCTTAACCAGGTTATGAGTTATTTATCTTCTTTATGAACTTGTTTCGTTTGTTTCTGTAACATGCAGAAGTATTTTTGGGGAAAAAAAAATGTGTGTTTGTTTTAATTCAGATGTTCACAGCAGTAAGAGTATCCAGATTAAGCAACATAAACCTGACAAACCAAACACTTAATAAGAACTTTAATGATCTCTGTGAGAATCTGTTGAAGGTAAGAGTCTTTCTTTACATATTTTAAATCATTCAAATGGAAGCAAAGTCAAATCAGACTTTACTGAAAATAACATTTGCTTCATAATTACTTCTCAGAATTAGACTTTACTTTGCACTATGTCTGTAAACTGCTCTGAAGATAGATTCAGATTAATGTATTAAAAATTTCCAAAGCTTTTTGAATCAGAATGAGTCCATTTACTGGTAGTGCAGTCTAGAAACAGCAATAAAAAGACCATTGCACAGAGTAGATTACATTTTGCTATGGATTCTTATGCCTCTAATTCTTTTTTGAGAGATACTATCATGGTTAGATGATGCCTTATATTATGAAAAGAATTCTGCTCTTTAATTTCTGTGAAATAACCCATACATTTCTTAGAATAACAGAAATAATGTCTTCTCTTCAACAGAGCTTATATTTTAAACTACGATCTATGATTCCCTGCTGCCTTTGTCATGTAAATTTTACAGTTGCTCTTCCAGAGGATGAATTAGTTCAGGTAATTCTGTCTTTTAGCATGCAGATGTGCTAGTTTGGCCTTTAATTAACATTTGGTGTTGTGAGGAAACTAGGATTGTGTTACTAGTATGTCTGGTGAATTCTGAAGAAAACCTTAAGGCTGTGATGTTCAGTGAGGAAAAAGGGTAACTTGTTGAGTTACCAATTTTTGAGACTCATGGGACTACATGGTACTAAGGGACACGGTGCTCCTGAAATGGCCATTGCCTTAATAAGGCATGAAACTAAAAGACTAGACATCTATAAAGATTTTGCCACATATTTGGTGTATGAGGGAGAAAAATTATATGTGCAATATATTAGAATATATACGCCACAATACGGCACACCAGATTCTAGGAATGATACCATCGTAACTGTCTGAATGTTTCTTTCTGTTTCAAAGGGATGCAGTATACTTTCTGATTTTTTAAATAAAATGTTTTCTGTACAAATAAAGCATTATTTTTGTGTGATCAATTAAAAAAAATCTTTATCTATCTGTCTTACAGATATAGTGAGAAATATTTTTTTATTTGGTCATTACACAAAGAAAATAAGAATTGATGAACAAAATCATAAACTTGGGACCAAACACTGTCAGGTGTATATTTTAACAACGGACCTTTGTATTAGCTACTATGCTCTGCTGTGAAGAATTTTTAATATTTCTACTTAGTTTATTTTCATTACTTTTCTGTAGAAAAACTTGGTTTTTGCAAAAATCTTTTTAAACGTTGCACAAAAAAAATTCATTTGAATTAATAGGGCAAATATCTCTTACTTACAGATCACAGTCACAGCTGTTGCAATTACATTTGACAAAAATCAAGCATTACAAGCTAATAAAGCCCCTACAGAAAAGTCACAGCAAAGAGGTAAATGTAGTGAGGCATGTAAAGTGAAGATAGAGAATATGTTTGTATATATATATGTGTGTGTGTGTGTATTTTTATATATAAATATATATATTATATATATATATATAGAGAGAGAGAGAGAGAGAGCCTAATGATTCTATGTTTTAATTTCAGTTAAATATAGAAGTTCTGTAAAATCATAGACTCATAGCAGAGTTAGATAAGGTTTTCAGAGTTCATGTGTATCCTGAAGCACGATCACTTAAACCTGTATGTGCTTGTACTTGAATAACTTAAAGTAACATGAAAAAGGTGCTTGATATTTCCTTATTCCACTATCTTTCCTGGAGTATTTTTCTCTAAAGACTTAATAGCATGACAGATGACCACATTTTCATTTATTTTGAAACACAGTGTAGTCATTAGAGAATACTTGTGCTTATAAGTAGCACATTCTGCGCTTACTTCAGGAAGGTAGGAAATAAATTTTTTATAATACAGAAAAGCCCCCAAAAACTTAAGTAGGTCAATTGTATTTTTGGAGCTCAGTGAAACATACTGCAGTATGGGAGGAATAGAAGAGACTACTGCAGTCTGTGAATGTTATCCTACTAACAAAGCACCATCTTGTGCTAGAAAAGTATGTATGTAATCTGCACAACTGAAAGGAATTTAGACAATTAGAGTTTGGAAAATACTCCATTCTAGAGAATGGGATCAAGTAGTAGAGCTTAGAGTAATGTGCTTCTAAAATATTGGTTACGTCTTACCCTGTTCAGTAGTAGCAACAAATTGTTTTCTCTGATGTGAAATAAATCAAGTCTTACTTTGCACTTTAACACAAGTTAACTTGGATCTGACTGGAGAGTCAAATGTAAACTACATGAGTCGGCTTAGTATTTTTTTAAAAGGTATTAAATCAAATCCTATTAAGTGGAACACAGGTCTGTTCAACTAATTTTGTAGCTGGATTTGTGGTTAGATGTCTGACTAACATAGTTCATACAGAACTATGTCACTATATGCTTATGCTGAATAAATCTGTTCCAGTCAAACATGTCTAAATTAAATCCGCGGTGCTTGTTATTATTAGCAGATCTTGTATTGGGAACTAATTATCAATGTGGTGTATTTTCTTGGTTGAAGCATCTACAGACAATGAAGAACAGCTACAATTTCCATTGGAACTTTGCTCCGATCCTCTTGCTTCTCAACCATTCTCACCAGCTAAAGGTTGGTCAAACGAAAGAACATTGAGCTCTGTTCTTCACCAGTTTTGAGTACTGCTCTTTCATTGTTACAGTAGCTTTAAAATATCTGTACTTCCGTATGGGTTAGTATTCTGTGCTACCTTAAGCGTAATGAAAATGATGTACAAATCAAAATTTTCAGGAGTTAAGTAAGAGAGGTTGGCTAACCTTCCTCTTCTCTTGCAAGTTCTCTGAGGTTCTCTTACCTGGCAAAATGGCTAGTGATAAAGGAAATTTAGTAAGTGTTGGTTATTGAAAATTCTCTTTACTGAATGGTTAAAGAGCTCCCTCTTTTGCTGATTAAATGAATTCTATTAAAGGAAGGTTTCTAACATATTTACTTGTATTTTCAGGGGTCAGTTAATTTTGGTAATAATATTCTCATTGTTTTGTAGTTACTTATTTTATGTATTTGTGTGTATTTAATTTTTAAATGATCATGCTATCACAGTGTTAACCTTTCAGTTTTTGAAAAGATCTATAAAATCTATCCAAGATAAACTTGCCCTTTATTTTGACTACCAGAGAAGACCGCTTTTTACAGTAAGGATGCTTCAGAACTTATATCCTCTCTTTTATTGAGGCAGAGAGTATTTGATTTTGAAGTCCTGGAGTCAAGTATTCGGTGTTCTACAATTATGCTGTAATATTGAAATTGGGTATTTAGTATGCAAAAAGGGAACATGTTCATTAATGTTACAGCAAATTCTATTGTTACAGCAAATTCTGTTGTTATTCCCCTCTATAGCTGTCTTTCTGCTTTTGTTATCTTCAAGTCTTGTGGTTATGGTTGAGAAAGTTGTAAAGCATTTTGTTATTTAAATAGCAGCAAGAAACTAGTCTTCAAAAGTAATGTGTTAGTTTAACATTTGGTTCAGTCTTAGTTCTGTATAAAATGAAGAATCCATACATTTCTGTAAAATCTTCAAAATGAGGTGCTTTATGGGCTTCAGTTATTTTATTTAGAATTGTCAATAAAAATTTCAGTCTCATTTGTCTGCACGTAAGAGAGCCTTTAACGTCTTTTCACTATACTATTTGTATAATAGATACTGACCAGTAGAGGGTAGCCTGTTCATATATATATATATATATTTATATCACTTTTCCCAGATTTCTTCACATTTCTTGCTGTATTGTACATCACTGGAGGCTTTCAGCTAGCTAATTATTTTACCAGTCATTTCTTCACAAGTACACACTGAGGCTTCAATGTAGTTATAGTTAGGTAGCAGATTGTTTAATCTATTGATCTCCTTATTTTACTTAATTTCTGTAAGGTTACTACCTTTTAAATGTACACAACCTTGTACTGTAATGAGTTTTAGTTAACAAATTGTTATTACCATATCTGAGGTGAAAATGTGAAAGGTTAATACTCAATTGTTTTTAATTTCTATATATAATCTCATTTTAAAATCATGTACTAAGGAAAGAGGGAAAAATAGATGGGAAAGCATGTTTTTATCTACTCAATTTATTAAAAAACTGTTGTAAATATAAATCAAAATGGTAAGATTCTTAGGACTGGTATTTTTTTGTTTGTTGAATTCTTTGGTTTGTTTTTCTGCTCCCATTTTTGCATTTGGCAGCACTTTATGTATCTGATTTCACTGTTAAGCGTGTGCTTATCTTGTTCAATACTGCTGTGAAAGGGCATCATATCCACATGCTGGTGTGGAGAAGCTGAAGTATTTTATAGATGCTGCATGTTACTATGTGACCTGAGCTTGTGTCTTAGGAGCCTGAAGAATGAGCGTCTTTTTCAGGAGTCTTGCTCACATCTTGTGGCATACGAGTTGTGCAGTCCCGTTCTGTTCCTTATTCAGAATGTGTGTGTGTTTTTTTTTTTATTTTTTTTTTTTTTTGAGAAGTGGAAACCTAACAGTGGGATGAAGTTTTGGTTTTTGTTTTTTGGCAGCAGTCTGGAGGAGAACTTCTAGAATCTGCTTTTCCTTCCTTATATGTCTGTAAATTGTCAGGGTCCTGAGGAAGACTAGAAAGTTTAAAGGATTTTTGCATACCCTAAGACACTACTGTAAGAACTGAGAATGTAAGTTGGGGGGGTTTATGCTTACTACACCCATTGAAGTTGTGGCCAGGAGGCAGATATGTGAGAAGAGGAAGATAAACTTTGCTTTACTTCCTGGTTCCTTGTATTTTACTTACAGCAAAAAGGCTTTTCAAAACACTTTCAAAGGAATAGAAAACTTAAAAATAGATTACAGTTGCACACTGTAGTATTCAAATGAGACTTGTAAGTAGTACAGAGATATATGTAATTAAATAAAACTACTATTGAACACTATTGAATTTGATAGAGTTTATTGATATTGTTACTGTATAGTGTGTGTACATCTATACACACACTATAATACATACTGTATCCTAATATGTAATATAGTATATACTATTGCATATACTTCTCCAATTAGTACACTGTATTCTTAAACTATGATATTCTATCATGAATTCTTAAGTTTGATGGTACTTAACAGTAGAATGTTAGTTGCATGTTTCAGATATAGATAGGAAGACAGGGAGAAAATTGTAACATACTGTTGGCATCTTAGTGTCTGACATGACTGTAATACAAGCAGAAAGTAGAGGGGTAAACTGGTCTATCCAAATGGACTGTTTGTAGTTGAGTCTGCCTTAGTGAGCTCTTTTTTTTTTTTTTTTTCCCTCCTCTCACCTAAAATATTTATAAGGCCATCTGTAATCAGAGGAGAACTCTTGTGTGTGTAAATAAGTATAGAATAAAAGATAAATATGGTGAGAAACATTGGATGTCTCCTAATAGCCTGTAAAATATTCTTAATTGTTTTTGGTGTTAGGGCAAGCTTGTATGCCATAAAATGTTTTTTGCTCTGCTGCTAATTTCAAATTATACAGAGGATGAACCAGAAAATGTGTGAAACCAGATGCAAGTGCAATAAAATCACTTAGCATAATAGGTAAACTATTAAAAACAACTTTAATCCTAGAGGTCAAGGTCTGCGTATGTAAAAGAAAGCTAGGAGGTGGGAGATAGGGCAGAGAAGGGAACAAGGAGTGAACAAGAGCCTACTGAATTAATAGCAGAAATCAGTAAGAAACTACAGTGTAGGTGAACCATCTAGTGAAATACAGTGACAATCAGAGAGCAGCAAGACTATTAAAAGGCATGTTAAAGGGCATGAAACCCTGGGAAATGTATTGGAAGATTCTAGAGTTGATGCGAGCAGGGACGCCTCCAACAAAATAGATGACTAGACTCAGAGTGACGTTTTCCATTCTTGTCACTTCTGTTTATAGTTAAAAGAATAATGAACATATATTAAGCGTCAGTTTCAAATAATTGACTAGTGGCGTTTTAAGGAGTATAATAATTCTGTAAAGATTTTTAGTGTTTGGAGGGTTGTTAACCTTTGCAACTTCATCAGAAAGTATATTTTCCATGCTACTGATTGGTTAGAAAATTAACTTATTTCTGCTAAGACATGAATCATTTGTGAAAAGAAGTGTTCTCCTTGTAAAGATCTCTCAGTGGAGAAAGGAGAGAAAGGAGACTGCAAATTGGTGTTAGCAGTAAATTCTGAATCACTTTTTAAAAATTATTTGATCCCACAATTATTATAAAGAGACTGCTCTGACATCCAGTGTGTCACTTGGTTTTGTTGGAACTCCATGTTAATATGGCAGCTGTCAGAGGTGATGAAATAGAAAACAAGGATTTAAAAATAAACTTTGCTTTTTATTTGGTGAAATATCCTCATTTTAATCTTATTTGTATCTTTTCCACAAGAAAATCTAACAAAATACTCACTTAAAACATCATGAAAGAAGCTGAATTAAAGACTTTTTCAGTGTTAAAAAGAGGCCTGTGAAATATCTGTACCATACTTCTTAAAGGTGGGTCTACTTCTAATTTTTATGGAGTAGGTTGGTAAGCAGTCTTGGGCTGGAGCAGAAGGTGGCTTTTCTTTACAATGTTAAGCTTCTTCAGGGTTAACTGTTAGGAATCATTACTATTTCACTTTTGTGTCACCATTTTTCCAAAAGCATAAATGTAAATGCTGATATGTAGAGTCAAGCCCATTTAACTACTAATATACAGATCTCTCTCCTGGGAGCTTCCCTGCTTTTCCACTTTCCCACATCCTTTACATCAAGGATATGGCCTCATTTCCATCATTTGTCCTAGCGTATGTCAAACAAGTGAAATAACTTCAGCAGTGGCACTCACTGAAAGCATGCATATACTCAGCAAAATCTCCCAGCAAATGGAAACAACAGGCTGTTTCTTCTTCATGCATTTTGAAGTTATTCTAACATTAATATTTTTATCTCTAGTTTAACTGACTCAGAGCAGGTTTGAGGTTAAATTTTACTTTAAATATCATTTATAGATATTGATAATACCAAATAATTTTCAAAATTCAAGTTTTTAACTGTGAAATGAAAGAAGCTAGCATTATTATGGGTGGCTTCATCTTTTTTGCACGCTCTAATGGCAAGTTTCAAGAAGAATAATCTTCAACTTCTACTTTTTCCCACTGTATGTTAAAGACTATTACTGCATTTTAAGCCTAGATGATGTAATCCTTTTTTTTAAGTAGCAGATTAAATTTAAGTAGCAGTAACAAGTCAAAAGTATTTTTTTTCCTCTTATTAAATTACTGCAGTGTGTTTACTTTTCATGTTTGCAGATAGCCTTAGAGCTCCAAAAGCAAGGAGGCTTACACCAGCAAAGAATCATTGTTAGCACTTTTCTCAGCTGGTAGTAATTTTAGAGGCCTTAGAGTAAGTTAAGGGTATACTCATTTATTCAGACTCGAGAAACCAGATAGCGATGCTAATCGTGCTCTAATTGCAGTTAGTAATAAAGCCAAGTTTTCTGAGGACTGCTGAGAACTAACAGGTTAATAATTCACTGAGTGGGATTTATGTGAGCAAAAGTGCTTACTTATTTCTGATCTAGTTGTCTTGATTCCTGTTATAGCCAATGGAGAGAAATACATGTTGCTCGGACATAGTATAGCTTATCCTACAAGAAACATTAATCTTAGGATCAGATGTATTGCGCTCTAGAAGTCTCTCTCCGCTCATAAAGGGGGCAAGAATGAGTTGATATCTAAAGTTGGATGGGGAAAATCCATCCTCTGTTTCATAGAGACTCAGCATGTTTGCCTGTCTTCAAGACCCAAGTAGGAAAAGTGGTTTCCCACTCAATCAATTTTTGTTACACCCCATCATTGTGAGTAGGATCTTATGTTCACTGCTTCTCAATTTTTACCATGATAAGTAGTCTAAGTTCTGATCATTTTGAAAGTCTAATCTGTTATCATCCTAGAGCATAGAAAAAGTAATTTTTTTAAGGTTAAATAGTAACTCATGGCACAATAGAGCCTACATTTATTTTTGCATTAAAATAGTATTTTAAGAATTACTAAAAGGTGAAAAGCCAAAAGTCAGATTGAGACCCAGTTTCTGTAACTGCATGGTATAGTAACAGACCATAAATTCATCTTTCTCATGCTAACTGTCAGAATAGTGGGAAGAACAGTCTTCATAGAGCCATTATTTCTAGTGACTTTAATTGTCTGCTGTCAGAGATGATGACAGTAAATACCCTGTTGTAAGTGAGATGGCTGTATATGCTTGTGTGTTGCTTGGTTGTATGCTTTTGAGTATAGAATTGGAAAGTGTGCTAAGACCAGCGTAGACTTGATGGTGGGTGGTACTTATAAAAAGAAGGATAATTAGAAGCCTGATTTATGATTTTGGTCTTGCTCTTTCTTCCTGTTTTCAGAATAGCTAAGTTGAGAGCTTATCTGTTGCTTTGTGTTCAAAGGGAAATCATAATTAAGCTCAATTTTTTCTTCGCTTCCTGAAAATCTTTGTTTTTGGTAATGGATGGGAGGTTTTTTTTTTTTTGTGTGTGTGTGTGTGTGTGTGTGTGTGTGTGTGTGATTTAATTATTTCAACTGTGTTTTTCTTTTCTTCTTTTTTTTTGGGCCTTCTGGAACATACAATCTTAGTCACCTAGCTCCCATTTAAAAAGAAAAAAAGTTTAAATCAAATTAATTCAATATAAAAGTCTTAATTTGGTGTAGCATGCATTTCACTCTTTTTGCCTCTATAGTTACTGGTCCCCAGTGTGTGTCTCTTCTGTGTTCTGTATTTATTGTCTAGTCTCATATCTTGGGATGGTCATTAACCATCTCAGTTGCACTAATTATACATACACACACACACACGATATATATAGTGTGTGAATACATATGTTTGTATATAGAGTGTGCATATATGCTAATTTATATATATATATGTATGTATGTATAAATTACAGATTTTTTTTCCCCAGTCTCGTTGAAACATACTGTGTAAAGTACACATTAGGTTTTTTGAGCTCCTTGTTAATTGTATCATACTACTTTTACAGTTGTATTTAATTATCCAGATATTCTTCAGTCATAGTTATTTTTTTAAATCAGCCTACTCTAAGTGGTATCTTAACTGCTTTAGAGAACTCTGTAGTAGCAAATGATCTCATTTTGATTTGCAAGACAAGATATAGTAAAGTTAATTTATACCAATTTATAATGTGCTACCAAGTTAGATTACTTAGTGTAATATATGCAGAAGAATTTCTTCTGATATTTTACTCTCTAAAATTGTTTATAAGAAGAAAACCGTTGCTACATACTACCAAACTCTACAATTAATCATGCTTGTACACTGCCTGAGTGGAACTCATTTTGTCTTATTAGAGGTCCTGGAGGGTGCAAGTTCCCACACAGGTATTCCTGCTGCACAGAGAGGTGAGTTAACCTAATTTAGCCATATGCCAGAACAGAATGAGCATTCTTGGGATATTGGTATACTCTTTTTGGATGTGTCTTAATCCAGGAAGTGTTTACTAGTTAACTGAGAATGCATGCTCTTACGTGGCTTATTGATATTGTGATATTTTGATATTTTTTTAATTGCAAAATTCAGGTTTGTTAATAATAAGTGTGTCTCTGTCAGATAATAGTGTTATCACTTTATCTGCCAGAAAATCAATTTCTTGAGAGAGAGCTTTTTTGCTTTTAGTATCTTGTCTTAAATTGAAGATAGCATGTGTTCCTTTTGTTTCTTCAGGATAATGAAGAAATGGTGTTTTCAAACCCTTTTTTTTTTTTTTTTTTTTTTAAGATATGCAAACACCCCTGCAACTAAAAAGTCATAGCAGAAACAATTCTAGTTTTCATTGTCATTATAATTTGAGGCTTAGGTGTGGGAGAAGTTGGGGGAAAGAAAGTGATATTTTTTTAAGGAAAATACTTCCCCAATAAAACTAAGGTGTTGTTTCAGCTTGTGACCCTTATCCTGATCCCCCAAACTTTTTTTGGTGATTAGTTATTGATAACAGTGGTTAGGAGGTTTAATTCATGGTCTGCAGCTCTTTATGAAAAAAAGAATAGCAGTGCAAAATAAAACAAGGCGTAAATAAACTTACAGAAACCAGAATTTAATATCTAAAATCAGACTTAAAAAAAAAATAGCATAAGGTGTTAATGACTGTGTTTTTTCAGTGATGAAGTCCCAGTCAGGTTCACAGATGTGACACCACTTTGGACAAGTGTCCAAGCCCATACTATAATTTTTTCCTTTAAACAGACCTGGAAAGGGATGTTCATTCTCTCTCAGACACAGATAATTGCTTCCTCAGAAGGAGCATTGAGATGATCAAGAGACATCATCCATATTTTTTCTTTGTTTTTTCTTTTGTTTTTCTGTCTGTGTTTTCAGCAACGTCAGTTGATTACAGTTCCTTTGCAGACAGATGCAACAGCTGGATAGAGCTCATTAAACTGAAAGCTCAGACCATAAGGCGCGGATCAATTAAGACAAGTAGGCGGCTGTTTCTACCACGTTATGATAATCTGAGACATAGCTCTGATTTCCCAGTGGTGAATAGTGGAGTTTTCTGCCCAGCAATAGTATTGCAGATCAAATATAGAATGAATATCTGAGTGTGAAAATTGCAGACATTCTTAATGTCTGTATAAGCTAGTACAGGGATTATGAGCTTAGTATCATAAAGAGCAAAGTACAGTATTTCTGTTCACTATTCACTTAGTAAAAATCAGTTATTGATAAATGTGTACGGCTACTAATTATATAACATACACTGCATGGATGTAGGTGTATGTATGATCTTGGAAAATTATTGGTGAAAAACAGGAAGCAATCACCAAGGTGACAGTCAAGGCAATGGTCACTAAATTAGCAAGTGGTGAGTTATTCTTCAGTAGTTCTTTGGCCACAGGTCTGACTATCTTGCTTAAATTAGCAGAGATTAATACCTGTTTTAATGGAAAATGCTGCACTGGGGAAACACAACAACTTTCACACTCTTCTTTTAATAATTTGTTCCTCCAGCAGAATATGTATTTCAAAATGTTGGCACTTTTTTCTTTATCTTCACCTTATAACTGATTGTTGTATGTGCAGCTACTCGCCTCAATGTTTTCTTTTGCAGGAATGCCACTCTTCCAAATAAATTCCATTTCAGCTTTTTGTCTCCTTTTGCATGCATTGCATGATAATTTCCTTTCTCACATGATATGGCTGAGCATCACAGGCAGCTGAATGTTGTCACCAAGCTATTTGGAAACCATAAAGAAGAGTTATTTTGTGTTAAGTAATTAATCTTATGTGATAGTTACTTTTCTTTCTTTTCTACCTTTTTTAGCTGCTTCACTTGATAAAGCAAGTCCATTGGCTGAGGGACACTTACGGCACCGTTCTGTTCCGTCATGCACCAATTCCACTGTCTCGGTTGTTAAGATGACACCTCTTTCTTTTATACCTGGGGCAAAAATAACCAAATATCTTGGGATAATCAACATGTTTTTTATACGAGAAACCACTTCTTTGCGTGAGGTGAGCTGCATATCAGGGATTGGTGCTTTTTGTTAGTTATAATAAAGCAAAATACATTATCTAGTATCTGTAAAGGTTTGATTTGAGGTATGGCATAAGGGAATTGAGGTTTTATGACTTGAGGCTAGGTACAGAATGAGGAGGGAAGGGACTGTTTTGCTGCTTTTGTTGTAAAAGAACTACTTTTGGCCTTTTGTGCCTTTTCAGCAGTAAGTAGCTAGTGATAATTAAATGATGAACTCGAGTTGTCCAGGTTATTTATTATCTAGATCTGGATAATAAATACTGCCCTGAGCATGCTGAAATCTGAGATATGTTCCTCATCGTTTTCTTGTCATTTTGGGAAATAGCTGCATCCTTCTGCCACAGTTTCTGTTCACAGAAATGGAATGCAGTGCTTGTCAGGGCTGAACCTGGTGTGCTGATGCTTCTAATTACACGTTGATAAAATTACATAGCAGATTTAATAAAAATGATCAACCTTCATAAAAATGGGTTAAGTAGCTCTGTAGAAACTTTTATTAGATGAACTTGTTGTTTGGCTCTTGCAAATTATGACCTCTTTTAATGTGAGGAATCTGTGTGAAAATGTCATTTTCAGAAAAGACAGGATACGACCTGGGAAATTGTTACGTGGCAGTTACTGTTCTAACTGCAGTTTCTGTAAATACAAATTAAATACTGATATATGAGCTTTGTAATTCTGATGGCAGATGTAGGTTGCTCAAGTATTTATTTAGGTCCTCCATGAAGTTGGGAAGCCTCTACAGCATCTGATGTTGTCAATGAACTATTTTCAGCAGCTAGGGCAACTATCTCTAAATCTATTTCAGCTACATAGGCTGAATTGCATGCCAGTTTTAATACTAGTTGAACAGCACTGCCCTGAGGCCTTAACAGAGTCAAAACACAGTGGTAGTTGTATCCAACTTGAGCAACTTAGTACAGGTTCTACAGAAAAATAATTAGCAGTATTTTTAAGTCTAATTTATCCATTGATTTTAGGTTCTGTAGTTCACACGTGGATATCTGTAATCTTTATCAAATTTTGTATTGGATTTATAACACTACTGATTTTTTTCCGCTAGTTTCTGTAACTGTTCAAACACTCTGACAAAATCTGCCTTGCATATGAAGTGACAGACTCATTGACATTTTGGGTTCTGGCTGCAGTTGACTTCATTTGTATGTTATGCTTTGATGAGTTTATATTTGCCCTTTTATTTATCTTCATCCAAGATAAAGCTTTGTTTTCTAGCTCCTAATCTGTTGTATCTGTCTGTTCAGGATGGATTATACTTTTGTCAGCAGTGATCAGGGCAGCCTGTGCTTGTTCAAGTTCAGCTTAGTTATGTCGCTTCTTCTACTTGCTTGACTCATTTGTTCTGATGGTGCACATAGGTGGGAAGTGTACTGATCTTGCCTTTCAATTTCGTGTTGAAATTTTACAGATCTTTGGATCCAGTAATGAGCTCTGTTCAGTCAGTTTCTTTCTTCAGTCATTCCTGTTCCCTTCTCTCCCCCTCCCCCAAAGTGGTTGCTCATGGTCTTTCATAAGGACTATCTGTGGAAAAACTGCTTCATTGTTTTCTTTCTCTTCCCTTCACTCCAATTTGAATTATTCAATTCATAGCCGAAGAAGCAAAAATCCCCCACAAACACAGTCAAGTCAAAACAATAACTAAGCGTGATGGCTAGAAGTTCTGTTAGGCTTCAGGGAAAGAAAACTCTTAACACCCTGCTTGGCAAGGGACAGAGCAGAAAGTTGGGCTCTTTCAAAGGATCATTTCTTCACAGTGAAGGTTGAGAACTAATGACAGTCATTAGCAGATATGAAAATATGAACAGATACAAAGTCATACTGACTAAAGGTGATGTGCAGTCTCTACCAGTCGTTTCCTGGAAGTTAAATCCCTTTTAATCCTCTGTTCAGTAGGAACTATTCTGTACTTGCTTCCCATTTTCAAAAAAAAGAGGGGGGGGGGAGATATCCTCCCTGATGAAAGAATTACATATTTGTCACTGGAATAGTGTATGCTCCTGCAAGGGTGTAGGAATGTCTGAAGAGTATGGGTGGGTATATGTAATATTATGATTGCAAATAGCACTCAAAAATGAATAACCTAGTTTTTCTTTTATTCACACATTAAGTTCCATTGATTTAACAGTGGCTCATTAAATAGTGTGTCTTTATTCCTTGAATAGTAGTGTTTAAGTTCTGTATATGTTCTATTAGGACTCACTGGAATATTCAACTGATAAAATGTAAGAAAGGTATTCAGCATCTCATAGTGATGCTTACATAATGTATCTTTGTATTGTGTGCTCTCTTCCGTTTTAGGAGGGTGGTGTCAGTGGTTTTCTCCATGCTTTTATTGCTGAAGTGTTTGCAATGGTGAGAGCTCACGTGGCAGCTTTAGGAGGGAATGCAGTTGTCTCATACATAATGAAACAATGCGTTTTCATGGAGAACCCAAACAAAAATCAGGTAAACTGAGATATGAAATAATAGTGCTGTTATGATTAGGATGATACAAGTACATGTTTTATTTATATAAAAACTGTAGAGTTATGTCTGCACAACACTTTTGGATCTCTCTCCATAATGTTTGTTTAAAGAAAAAAGAAATGAAGAACATTTTAACCCCTGTATTAACATGAAAAGGCAAATATACATCTTAAATACCTAAATGGATAAAATACTAAATTCACTAAACTGAAGTAAATTACAGGAAATGGTAGTGCTGATTTATTTAGCCTTCCGGATGTTGTGATGTTAGTGTTTCCATCCTTACGTGGAATTGCTTATATGCTCTATTTTGGTTCTAATGGGAGGAAACTTTATTAATAAAAGGAAGGCAACTAATTCTGGTCTTTTGGATATATGAAATGTTTTCAAAGCAGTAGTGAAGGGAAATGCAGATACCCAAATATTTATTTCTGGTGGTCTTACAAGGTCTCTTTGTATGTTTGTCTGTGATCTCTGTTGTGTTTTCTACTAGCTATGTAGCTATATCTAGCAACTATAAGTAAACATTGTAAACTATATAATAAAATATCTAATGTTTGGTAATTGCATCTTGTCCTTTTTTTTCAGGCCCAGTGCTTAATAAACGTAAGTGGAGATGCAGTCGTCTTTGTACGTGAATCTGAGTTAGAAATGTTACCAGTACAGCCTTCTACAACTGTTTCTCAACCCACAAGTTCTGGAGGAGATGTCACAACATGAAGTCAGAGTGAAGTAGTCTCTGGCAAATAAAAAGATTGTTTAAAATGTGGGAATTTTAGGTCTGCATCTTCAAAATCAGTATCGCTCCACAACATTAATGACCAAAATCAAAGACAATCGCTGAACTTTATCTTTCAACTTTAATATAATAATCAGGGCAGGGTACTGGCTGGGATGTTGTGATTCTTCTTTTATTATTACAGCCCCTTTGAAATACAGGCAGAAGATGAAACACTCATATGGAAGTATAGAGTAAAATAGTAGACAGCAAATGGAACCTTGATAGTAAATAAAAATATTATTGCATTTTTAAACTGTTCAAAAGGACCAGGATGAGCTATAATTCAGAACAGTCTCTGAATTGGCTTATTGTATTAATTAAATCTGAGATCATTAAAATAAAAAAAAGGGAAGATAATTGAGAAGCCTGTATTAGCAGCCACTGTTGAAAGAACAAGAGATTTGTGGACAGGTTAATAAAAAGTGGAATGAAGTCTGTACTTGTCTTAGATCATAGAGTTTGGAGAAGAAGAAGCACCAAAAATACCACAGTTTGAATTTCTGCACACTAAAAAAGTTTTCCAACTCTTTGTGAACTTCTGAATTTTTTTTTTTTTTTTTTTTTTGTTGTAATGCATATTTTTTTAAAAAAATGCTGGACAGTGATTCTGTATTGTAATAATCCATATGGTGTATTTTTTTTATATATATGGGTTAGGTGCTATTATTAAACAAATTCATTTCAATGTTGATAAAGTTTTTTCTTTTTTTTCTTTTTTCTTTCTTTTTTCTTTTTTTAAGATTCTGCCAAAATTGTCTTGAGGCTGATTTTTTTTAGGGCGCAGTCATCTTGAAAGGGTGACATAGAAAAGGTTCTCTGAAAGTCACTTACACAAAGGTGTAACCCAGTCTCCCTTCTATTTAGCAAATTGGAAAAGCCTGGCTAATAGGGGCCAAGGTATGTTTGTGATGTTCATTTCTGCAAGTTGTTTTTATTTTTCTGTACTGTAACTGGGAAATGAGGGTACTGCAAGGAAAGACAAAGTTTTAATTTCCAGCAAATCTTTGAAAGACATTGATAGATAAATATAAAAAAAAGACAACCATTTGATTTGAAGATGCATTCTTATTTAATTCTGACAGCATCATATATGGAACTTGAACAAATATGTAAACTTGAATGTAAATATTCTGCTTAGTGCTGAAATTAAGCAATGGCATGATTATTTGTTAGACCTAATTATTTCATTGTAAATGAGCATGAAAATAATTCTTTGCACAATAAATTTCTGTATAAAATTTCTTGCTTTTTATATGTGTAATAGTTAAATGTGTATATTGGATGCATATTAAAGATGTCCCATCCCTATTTTTTGCAGAGGAACATTTATTTTTTATAGAGTATTATGACATGCTTATTTGAAAGTCGGAAACTTTATTAATAGTCTTTATATTTAAAGTGCTTGAATTAGGCACTTTACTAATACAGTTAATTATGTTTTTATAAATTCTGTAGCTATTGTAACCAAAGCTGCCACTGATGAAATCAATTATAAGCAGTTGTAGCTCTCATTATTTGGAAGGCAATTCTTTTCTCTTTGAAGCTGATGGCAGAATATTAATAGCTTAAAGTCTTGGATCTGGCATAAGAAGTTGTTCCCAGCATAAGGATTCAGGATCACTGTATGGTCTGAAGTAGCACATTAAAGTAGCTGGTGTTGATATTTGTGGCTTCTATGAAAATAGCATTAATGCTATCTTTTCATTTCCAACTATTTTAAAAACATCCCATTTTCTTCTACTCTGTGTTTTTCATTAAACATAGCAGTTTCATCAAACATAGAAAAGCTTTCTCATCTAGAATTCTTCTCTAATTATTATTCCAGAAGGGACAAATACAAGAAAAAAAGCAGTTTTTAATGGTTATTAGTTGAGATTAAGAATTTCCTAACTGGTCAGCTAGATATGTCTGAGAGACTAAAAATGTCTAAACATAAGACAGTACCTTCATGGAATTATTTGAGAAGGTAAGCAAAATTTGCATTCCCTAAACAATTTCAGCTGCACAATTATTCGTGATAAAAAAAAGGAAATCAAATTTTATAACCCTAACTGAAACAAGGCAGGTTTCCAAATAAAAAGAAAATTTACCTGATTGCCAAAATTATTTTCAATTTAAAAAAATGGATAAAAAAAAAAAAATAAAGCATTACTAAAATTTGGGGGGTTTTTTGTGCTACTTACAGGAAGGAGAATCTGCTACTAGGGGGATAGCTCATTCTAGACAGAGCCAAGCAATGGTATTTAGTTTGTTTTGACATAGATCTGTTTTAAATTTAGAAATATGTAAGGGTTGTGTGAAAAATGGGATTAGGAAAAAGAACTCTGAGGATATTACATAGAGATGCAAGGAAAGCCATAAAAGAGATTTTGAGCCTGCTAGTTGCAGTGCAGTAGTCAGAACGGAATTCAGATGTCCTGATCTGACATCTACTTTGTCATTGGGTTAAATGATTTTGCAGCTTTGGACAGACAAAGCATTCAAGCAGGCACTGAATTCTCGTCTTGGTTTGCTAGTGAGGCAAGCATGCTGTTTGCAACTACTCTGCAGAGGAAAGAAAAAATAATGGGCAAAATGGAGAATATTCCTTTAGAGAAAGAGATGAGACAGAGTTGTTAGGTCTTCATGAGAGAGAAGACCCATTACTGGGGTGGGTAGCAAGGAATGCAGTGTCTGACATCTTGGAAGGATGTACAGAAGAGAATTTTATGGTGAGATCCTCAGTTTTGCTACAGTAGGAATTTATGACCTATTACTGGTTTTACTAGTTGTAGAGTACACAGGCTTAGTATGGTTAGGCCTTTTTTGATTGATTTCACATTAGTTGCTCTTAATCAACTTGGGGTATTTTCTAGTTGATCTCAGCTATCCTCAGAAAGCAGCTGTTCACTTCAGCCCTGAAGTGAAGGATACTTTTCTATGCCTCACTTAACTCTAAGGTGACTTGGCAGGTGGATTTTAGGTTTGCTAAATCAAGTAGGTAGTTGTTTGGCTTCAGGGTTCTTTTCTCTGTTGTTTGTTCGTTCTTTTTTGCTTGAAGATGCTTCAAAGGGACAGATCAAGCAGTGTGTATTGTTTCCCGAGTCCCCCTGATAAAGCAGAGAATGAAGGAAAAAAAAATGCAAAACGAATAGGAGCAGACATGGTGATTTGAAAGAGTAAGTGAATGAAAGATAAGAAAGACCTGCACCATGCTACAGCTGGGGGGGTCATACCTCAGAAGCTGCTTAAAGAAGCAATTGAAACCAAAGGGAAACACTGTGGAAAGCATTTCCATATTTCTTTTCAAGGGCTTCTATGTGTATCCTTCAGCCTTGGTGGACATTAATGAGCAGCTATTTTTCTTGTATTAATATGTAACCCTCTTTTAGACGCAGGAGCTAAGAAAAGGATAGCTAAAACACACTAGCTAAAATCTTAAGATGTTAATGCAGCAAACGTGTGCAAGGAGCTGTGTCCTTACAACTTAAGTTGATTCGTGTTCCTTACTGAGCTCAGAATGGCTAAAAATCATACTACCTTGTATAGGTACCAAAGGCACCTGGTTAGTTAATGACTTACCTCTTTAGTCACAATGTAATGACATATAGTTTTGACTATGGGAGAATCATGGAAATTGTTGCTGAAACAGCAGCAATAAAATGGAAGATACACTACTCTCTACCTGCAGATTTAGAATGGAACTTCCAAATTTTGAGTGACAGTATCATTTGAGATATTTGTGGGTCTAACATTGCTGCTTTATCATAGGAATTTTGTCCCCCTCTGAGAAGAGCTATTGGAGGATAGGAGCTAATGAAATCCTGTTTCCTCTTGACTCCAGGAATCAAAATGACGTGTTTCCCATTTGGGCACCTGCTTGCTCATCACTATCCTGTCATCACTGCTCTTTTCTTCAACCAAGGAAGATCTAGTCCTTTTTGCTGCAGAAGCTGCTAATGTGTTTTGAAATCCTTCTTCCAGACTGCTGAGCAGCTCATGTGCCACCTGTGAGCCTACCTGCACAGCTGCTATTCTGAAGACTATGGTGGGGATCAGGGCCTGCTTGTGTCAGCTGCCTGGCAGAACAAAGCATTTGAAGGGTTAAAGGAGAGCGATGAATAATAATGCACTGAAGCCATGATAGTACCATGATTGTAAATGTACATGATCTCAAAACGAGGTCTTCGTAGGCTTCAGTATTTCTCTTTAGTCTTCTATTTTGCTGTCTAAATTCTCGCAAGCCTCTGCTTTCTCAGGTTTTGGCTAGAGAAATTCTTTTCTACTCCTACAGTCTTCATCCCTGCAAGAATGAGAAAGAGGTCAGAGGTGTGCTGTGTATCTTTTTCCTCCAGTGGCACTCTTCAGTCACCAAAATCTGATAGAGCTTTATTGATCTCTGTGTGGGGGCTGGTCTCATGCGTGAGGAATAGTGAGTGCTGCAGCCGGGATTTCCCTATCCTAGAGAAGTTGGGCAGGAGAATGAGTTCAGGTCCTATGTTATGTGGTGGCTGGTACTTTGAAGTGAATCATGAACAAGTCCCTGTCCACAAATCAACAGGGGAGCGGGAAGGCACTGAAGATGGGTAGAGTGTGGGTAGAGGACCGAACAAGCCCTACCCCTAGCTGCAGTTCGCAAAAGTGCCGTTGACCTCCCATTCAAAACCTTCACATCAGTGTTGTGAACAAATCAAGTGGGGTTACCCTTCATTAGAAAAAAAGCATAGCAGCTTCTGTTAAAGCCACTGTTTTTCAGGAGCTGCACTGCTTCTCTCAGTAGCAGCATGTCTGTGCCAGGCTGTTCAGGTGGCTGGGCAGCATTCATGGCTTGGACAGCTGTCTCCTCCTCTGGGAAACCGTAGCAGCAGGCTGAGGAAGAGCATCTGAGGCTGAGGGAGGTGCTGCTGTTGCCGGCTGATTCTCTCTACTGTTCGCTAACCCTCACTGCTTCAGGAGACAGGTAATGCTTGCTAAGCTGGACAACCTGATATTGGAGGTGGGCACAAAGTAACTTGGAGGGAGATGTTGTTTTCAAGGTAGAATCCTAGCCCACCTGATGCTTTAGGAATGTATCCTTAGGTTTGGAATAATATCCCACTTTTTTTGTTTTTCCTTCCTCCTAGGAGCTTGTTTTCAAAGCTGGTTGAAAAGTGACTGGCTTGCTTTTCTGCCTTGTTAGTGTTCTGTTTAGGAGTTTGTTGGAAGTGAATTGTGTCATGTTTTTCTGTAGGGGCTTCAAAGAAATCAGAGCAAGTATTTCACCAGAAAAAACATAATAGGGAAATTAAAAGATGGTATTTAACAAGGAGACTAGTTTGAGTGTTGCCCTCCTTTCGCAAGAAATTGTCCATGCAATATAATCATACAGGAGCCAATTTTCTACTGTCTTGTGATTCTACTTGAGAAGAAAAAAAATCTACACTCTGATGACAACCAAAAATATTTTTGGTTGTCTAGACGCAGATTTAATTCATATAATTTGATTGAATTGTGTAATTATGATACTAATTTTCATCATCTTGCCTAAATACAAGTGCCAGAATCAGAAGACTGAATTGGCAGCCAATGAAATACCCAGAACGCACAGGAAGTATCTCAGACTAAAGTAAATTACAGGAGAAAAGAGAAATATAACCTCTGGAGAAGAAGAAATCAAATTATATACAAACTCCACTTCTGTTGCACTTTACCAGCTATGCTTATTTCCCCCCCAAAGAAACTCTCATATTATATTAGCTCTGACTCTTTAATAATGGAGAATTCAAATATTTCTGACTGTTCTCAGGCATAAAGTCCAAAAGTATTCCTTGGTTCCTAGAAAACACTACTACTGTAGTAGATAAGTGGGGGCTGAAGAAACCTGAAGGCCTGGAAGAGTCTTTAGGCTACTGAATTAGGGAAAAGAACATGGGGTCACATAGAACACAGAGAAAAGCATTTATAGATATAACAAGGAGGTGCAACAACCAAGAGCTGATATAACTTCTAAGAATAGTGAGATCTTAGCCATAAATTTTCAAAATCATCCAGGCAGGATAAAAAAGACTGGATAACTAGCATTTGTGGGATTTAGGAAACTTTCGAAATTTTCTTAGCTGTATGATGGATGAATGAGGCAGTGAAATATTTATAAAATCTATTTTCTTCTATAGCTTTCCATTTTATCAATGGGTATCACGCCGATATGTGTTACTTCTGAATGTGTATAATTGTAACACACATGAGCATACCCCTGCATGCATGTTGTTGCTGTGAGAATTCTTCTAAAGATGCAAAGACATCAGCCTGACTTCATGGTTCTTTCGCTGATAAAAAAAAATAGCTAATGTTTGACAATTATATATCAATCATGTTGAAAGGCACAACTGGATCACTTACAGAGTAGCTGAGACAGAAACATGCTGCACATGAAATCCAGATTGTGACATTTAAGGAAAACATTGCAAATTAAAGACAAGTTGGCTACAGAGATAACACAGAAGCAAATAAAACAGTCAAAACTGTGATTAAAAGTAAAGAGTGATATCGTAATATTTTATTTTTGAAATGTTTAAAACATCTCACATTTTCACTAATTCCTAGTATCCTACAAAACTGAGACAAATGAATAGATTGGTATACCATTTTATAGTCCCTGAGTGCTTATACTACACTGCAATTTAGTTTCCAGGATTGCCTGGTGCTTCTGAGAGCTATTTGTTGACAGTATCACCCCAGAAGTAATATTCCTGAAATAATGAATTGAATTGGATCAACCTTGTTAGGGCACAGCTGTAAATATATTAAATGCTGAATTTCTCACTGTGTTCTTCAAAGTTATGAGTTGGGAGAAAGAAAATCTTCACATAGGACCTAACAGACACATTGAAAATCAATTTAAACTCTACAAACTTCTCAATTATTTTTTCCAATCCATAAAATATGTTTCTGTTCCTTATGAAATTAGGTAATATGCTTGGTAGAGTCTGGTCCACAGGAGCCATGTTTCATTAGAGGGGGTTGATGGGTAGTCAGTTCAGAAGTCTTGCTGAATTTTTCTGGGTTTAATGTATTCTTCTTACAGTTTTGGAATGGTATTTTAGAGGTATTATGAATCATCTGAGTTGTAGGTAATTAGCCCCTCTGGACATCTGACTCTCAAGGATGGCTCAGGTTGTGTTATCATCAAATGAGCCACTGAAATTAGAGACATGTTGGCAAATTTTTGAATTGTTCACTCAAAAATGTAGTCTCACTGAGCAGATAATGACAAGTGTACACCCAAGTGTATCAAGGCTTTTGACACTGTCTCCCATAACATCCTCCTAGACAAGCTCAGGAAGTGTGGGTTAGATGAGGGGACAGTGAGGTGGATTGAGAACTGGCTGAAAGGCAGAGCTTGGAGGGTCATCATCGGTGGCGCGGAGTCTAGTTGGAGGCCTGAGGCTAGTGGAGTTCCCCAGGGCTCAGTTCTGGGTCCCATCCTGTTCAACTAATTCATCAATGACTTGGTTGAAGGGACAGAGTGCCTCCTCAGCAAGTTTGCTGATGCTACCAAGCTGGGAGGAGCAGCTGACACAGCTGAGGGCTGTGCTGCCATTCAGAGAGACGTGGACAGGCTGGAGAGCTGGGCAGAGAGGAACCTCATGAGGTTCAACAAGGGCAAGGGCAGAGTCCTGCACCTAGGGACCCTAAATAACCTTAGGCAGCAGTACTAGCTGGGGGCTGACCTGCTGGAGGGCAGCTCTGCAGAGAAAGACCTGGGAGTGCTGGCGGACGACAAGTTGACCATGAGCCAGCAATGTGCCCTTGTGGCCACGAAAGCCAATGGTCTCCTGGGCTGGATTAGGAAGAGTGTTGGCAGCAGGTGGAGGGAGGTGATCCTGCCCCTCTACTCAGCCCTGCTGAGGCCTCATCTCAAGTACTGCGTCCAGTTCTGGGCTCCCCAGTACAAGAGAGACATGAAGCTACTGGAGAGAGTCCGGCATAGGGCTACGAAGATGATCAGAGGGCTGGAGCATCTGCCCTATGAGGAATGGCTGCGAGAGCTGGGCCTCTTTAGCCTGGGGAAGAGAAGACTGAGGGGGGATCTTGTCAATGTGTAGAAGTACCTGAAGGGAGGGTGTCAAGGGGACGGGGACAAACTCTTTTCAGTTGTCCCGTGTGACAGGACAAGAGGCAATGGGCAGAAATTGAAGCACAGGAAGTTCCGCCTGAGTCTGAGGGGGAATTTCTTCCCTGTGAGAGTGACAGAGCACTGGACCAGGTTGCCCAGAGAGGTTGTGGGGTCTCCTTCCCTGGAGATATTCAGAACCTGCCTAGATACAACCCTGTCTAGCATGCTCTAGGTGACCCTGCTTGAGCAGGGAGGTTGGACTAGATGATCTCCAGAGGTCCCTTCCAACCTTACTGATTCTATGATCTGTTTCCCTAACCTATGTCATGCAGAAAGATAAATAATTCCTGTAGTAATCTAGATTAACATGGTATCCAAGACAATAGCAAAGCCTACAGTTAAATCTTAGGACTGAAATTTTGCCAGACTGTAACCTTCATCCTTGTTCCAAACCTAGCCATCATAAAGAATCCAATCACAATGATTACAGCATCCTGTATTAGACCAGTTTTGTGCTGATGTTAAATGGTTTTGAAGCGCTACTTAGCTGTTCATACACATTCATTTCCTGTTCATCCTGCAAGAATTGACTTATCTTTATTAAATCCCAAATGTATAAAAACAAAACTCCCAACTTTCCATCGGAGAAATTATCTGCTTACTCAGCATTTATGGATTTTGAAAGTGTATAGAGGAAAAATATGCAGACTTTGCAAGATGTCTGACATTTATAATTACTGTAACTGCAAAACACAGCATATAATTTGTTCCAGTAACACATCTAAGCAGCAGTAAAGTGTGTGCCTCTCCTTAAGGTTTCAGCTGTGGGAAGTATTTTGACAGTTGTATCCATAGTATGAAACTATATGTGGGTAGAGTTATATTTTTCTTTTTGCTGCAGAAGAGAGGTTTTCAAATTTGTCACAAATTTCTGGTGCTTGAGTACCTTTTCCTATGAAAAAACTTTTCTGTTGCTCTCTTTTTTTTAGATAGAAGATGTTTGCTATCTGGAGTTGTATGCAGCAGTACCACCCTCTGGAAATAGCTACACTACCATTAGTGGGATATCATAGTGCTGATCACTGCTTATTTTAACAAATCTATGACAACTGGAACCATAAGATAAAATTCTTCTTTCAGCCTGCGTACCACTTCAATCAGTAAGCCCCTTTTGGTGGCTCGTACCTCTAAGCACTGAGCTTATCTTGGGCCTGTTCAAGGACAGGTTCACCAATCCTGCATAGCATTTCCTGTGTTGGCTGTTATAAATCACAGACACTGGAACTGGGACCTCTCCCTAGCAGTTGATAATGTAATAAAACCTCTCTGACATATTCACCTTTTTTGTCTTGTCTGGGAACAGGAAGTATGTGATGATCCGTACCCACAGCCAGTACAGATACCATCAAAATCACCACCAAATAGCTACTATAAAAATTATGAGAGCTCCTGGTTATTTTATACTCACAACCAAGTAACAGGACACAAATCTAAACTCTGTTCAAACTAAGATGAAGCTGAAGACAAATATTTAGAGACACCAGCACTGGCTTAACAAACTCTATCTTTAAAACTTATCTTCTATCTTGCAGACCATGGGAGCTTCTTTGTTTCCACACTTCGCTTACTTGGAATCACAGGCTCTTTCACTTTTACACCCACAGACTCGAGGCAACTACTGTTTACGGATTGAGAGAGAATGTTTTCATTTCCATTTCCTTCTTTGGAAGGGTACAGTTCTAGAAAGGAAGCTCCTTTATTTATTTTTTTTTTTTCAGTCTGTGGTTATAATAATTATAAATAGTAGGTTACACAGAATTTAGAGCTTTGTGGTGGCCTGACATCAAAAGCCTTAGTGGTTTCATATGGCTTGGTTAAGTGGCCTAAATTTCAATGCTTTTCCAAACACTAGTATATTGGGAATCAGACTTCCTCATGGTATGTGAGCAATTGTGTCTACCTCAGCTGCAACAAAGGAACACAGAGAAGAATGAAAATGAAAATTGGGTTACTTAACCTTATCAGTCAAATTTATCTTTCTGTGATATTTTTCTAAGCTATTTAAGATAAGTATTAATACACAGACATCTTGGGTAGTCACCTTCATTCCTTTTTATGCCTTAAATTGAGTATAGTAGTTAGGGGAAAGGACTAGTTAGTATCTGTTTGTGGAACAGATTTTATGCAGGAACATATGGAACTTCACAGTGTGGCATTTGCAGGCGCTTTTCAGAAATATGAGGTCCATTTGAACCTTCAAGTCTACAGAAAACATCTTATGATGCAGATGAGGACTTAATTTATTTTAAGATTTATTTTTTTGAATGACACTCAATAAGGAGTTATCTGGATTGTTTGGGATTTGGGTTTTTTTACATACCTAACTATATTTGGGCTCTTCCAACTCAGCAGAGATCATATTAACAATGGTACAACTGCGCTTGTTATCTTGGTGTAAGGGGACACACTAACAGATGCCCGTTTAATTCCAGGTCAAAGATTTTGCTCTTTGCTTCAGTTCTGGTCCAACTGTTTATTATTCTCTCTGAGCCCAAACAATGATTCTTTGTGCAGCAATGATAAAATGTAAGTTAAATTGTCTGATGTCACATCTCCTATAAGTAAATACTAGGTTGAAAAGTATGTTTTATCTGCAAAAAGGGTTTGCTGATTTTTATGTTCCCAGCCAACTTATGTTATCTATTAGACTCTAGACCACCATCTGCTTGAATTAATGACTTGTAAAACTTGCCTTCTAGATGACAGACATCACAGAGTAATACTTTGTAAAACAAAGTAATCTATCTATCATCTCCTCTGTTTCTTCTCACAGGAGGAAACTGTTCTTACCTTGTGTTTAAAATGTTACGCAGAACAAACCTTGCAACAGAATAAAATATGGTTCTTATTTTTTTTTTAAGGGAGTCACATTGACTAGGTAACTTGAGAAAAATAAATTAGGCAGAGTTTCAGAATTAAGGATGGCTGTATTAAGGATGGCTGATAAGAATCTATATAACCTGGATAGCACTAGGGGAATCACATTATTAATTGACAATTGTGAAAGAACTACTACAATCTGAGGCTGCTAAATACAGCCGAAGCTCAGAAAAGCAATGTGCAGGTTACACTAGTGATGGCTCCAAAGTTCATGTTTGCTAGGGCTTTTAGTGATGAGTGTTGACATTCTCTGTGGACAATAATGCAGATCTCCTCTGTTTTGCCTCAGAAACTTTCATCTTCTAGCCTTCTGTTTTCTTTTAGCTGTGCTTTGTGTTGTCACTCAGCACAGAGAATAATACTTTAATTTATCTTAACTTCATCTCTGTTCTTTGATGGACAATCTCTGTGCCAAGCTTTGCTCTCATTTTGATTATATATGTGAAGAAATAAAACAAATTATCTTCACCATTTGTTCCTTAACAGAACTTTGAATTGTCTGGATCAAGATGAAGTGATACTGCATAACTTTAGAGGCCCCCAAAATATCCATAAAAATCCTTCAGTAATTCTCTAGTAATAGCTGTCAGGGAATACAGGAGTTTCAAGTAATAAACAAAGCTGTCTCCATTAGGTATGTCCCACTGCACCGGGCTTCAAGAAGCCTCTGTTACAAATCTAGCCCAGTCATCAGCCAGATCAGGCCTCTGCCTCTGTTTACCACATTAAATGGAGATAATGGCAATGATAACTTTATTTTTTGGGAAAAAAAACTACTTAAAAAATGCTAGAGAAGTATTGGTTCATCAGTAATGTATATAAAAGCTACTGTATGCATACTGTTCCTATACACAAGTATGTTTCAATTAATATAACTGGAAAACTACTCTGAGGACAGCATGTAAAGTTTGCCCTAAATGAATGGGCAAATGGAAGACTTCACTAATGGAAATTTTACATACAACCCTAACTCAGCATAGAACCCTAGCAGTTTCTGCACTCTTTCTGTACCTGAAGTCTCATCTAGCCAGGCTATTTAATTTTCTGATACTTTGTCCTTTTCTCCATTTTAAGTCAGATTTTCATTTGTCCCTGCAAACTGGATCTGGCTTTACCCATGATCCTGTGCATTAGAGGTCAACAGAGTCTGCTTGGAGTCCAGGTGCCTGCCAGAGGAAGCCACAAACAGTGAGAGCAGCTGTGAGGCTTCCTCTTGGATATTCAGGCTATCTAGGCTTTGAGCGTTGCAACTGAAACTGATACTGCTGAAATTTCTCTTTAAGCACATTTCTGCATCATCCTGTTTTTCCCTTAGAGATAGAAAATAAAACAAATCGTGTAATCTAGACCTATTGTTAATTCTCAGCTGGTCTCAGAAGCAGTGAAGGACTTCTGATGCTTCACACAACTTCATGTTTCTTCCTAATGATAGCTAAGGATCATTTGTTACAGGAAAAAAAGAAACAGCAGCAGTATCAATGTGCTTCTTCCTTCCCTCTGCTTTTCTTCCGTATGCTTCATCCTAGTCTAGAGGGATTACTTCTTGCAAGATGAAATCTATTATGCCCCTCTCTGTATCAGACATGACCTTCTCATGAACAGGCGTTCTTAAACAATGCTAAATTATGAATGACAGCTTCCTGACAGCAACTGCACAGATCGAAATTTCAGCAAATGTCAGACATGAGGTCAGAATCCATCTGAGTCCCAAAGGAAAAGGAACTCCACTAGTAAGGTAAACGCCTACTTGCTTACGAGATCTGCTTGAAATCTCTGTGCACATGTCTGCGCATTTGTGTATGCTGTGCCATTGTTATTTTATGCATGTTTTATTTCTGTTTTAAATAGTATATAATGAAACAGGGCCCCTCCAGCCATAATCCTTTTGGTGTTACAGTCCTAATGCAAAATTAGCACTAATCCAGCAAGCCCCTATTCTTTGGTGTAGTCCTGGTCGTTATGACTAACCCCTTAACTTCAGTGCAGATTGCTTTGACTAGTAAGGACAATTCCTACGTTAGTACAGGAGTTCAGGTTCACCACAGCATGCTCATAGTTTTCCCTGTGGGAGGATTGAGAGAGGCTGCTGAACACATCTAGCTCCAGTGATGTGTGCATCATAACTCTCTTCCTCTACACCTTTATAGCTACTGTTTGTAATAAATCTCTTAATTTCGAGGAGGTATACTTTATAATGGTTCTCCTAGGCTCTGATGTTTTTCAGTAATAAATGATGCAGTTGTTTAGGCTAGTAACTGATTTCTTTCCCTTTGTTACAATAGGTCACATCTATTGGACTCAGTTATACCTAAGGTCAAACACTTTAAGGATTATATTAAACTTACTGTGCTTTATGGATGTATACACTACTAATGGTGAAAACTATACCAGCTGTGGGAATAATTACTGTGAAAGGAAGATTTGGATCTCTACTGTGAATGGATATATGCTGTTTTGGAAAGCGAGTTTTCTGCAGTGCACACGGCAGGAAGTCCACCTTCCACCACTCCGTGCTTCTTTATCTTCACTTCACTGGTGGTCCTGCCCATCCATGTCTTTTATAGGCACTTTTGCATATACTAAGATCTGTTAAAGAGGTATTATGAAGCCAGTGCTGCAAAAAAGAAGTCTTGTCTTTATAGCCCTCCTAGTGATGCTGCAATGATGTAAAGCAATGATGGCAAAGTTGTTAAAAATTGTCTGTTTTGCTCTTTTATCAGAAAAACTTCTTTCAATGCAAAACCTAAAAGCAAAGTGTTTGTCATCAATGGCTGGATACATTCCATGTTACCTATGCACGCATCTTTTTACTTGTTATTGGGTAATGTGCAGTTGTGTAATGTGTGTAATGTATGGTAATATTTCGATAACAGAAATCCAGAGTGATGACACCATGCAAAAGCTAATTTAAAATATCTAATACAGATGAGGATTTCTGAACATTTTGCTGTTGCACATTTGGCCAAAACACAAATGAACACAGACTATTTATTGCAGTTAGGAATAAGGGCTGCCATTATACACGAAATACCAACTGTAACCCTTCTCCCTAAAAAAACAAATCCAAGCTTCACATATACTCTGCTACTGGAGCGCAAAATACTCATAAAATTGAGGGCACAGTATAAAGCAAGTTATTTTAGTCAGATGGTGACTGAGCGCAATCAGAATGACAGCATTTTCATAACTGAAAGGATGTTACAGCGTAAAAGATGATTCCAATGTAACTGCTCTGCTAAAATCTGCAGAGCAGAAAATGAGTGGGATGTTGAAGTGATGAGGGAAAGTACCATTATTATAGAAGATAAGAGAGGGCCGAAATGAAGCATAGGCTAAGTACCAAAAGATGTATGTAGGAGTACAAGATCCTATAAACAAAAGCAGACAACAATTGGATTTTCTAAAAGATGCAGCTCTGTTCTTCACATGTGCTTTGGGTTGGAGGTAAGGGAAAGAGGAGGTGCTATTCTATAACCCTAGAAAAAGGTCTTTGCACTGCCACTCTACCTGAGAAAGCAGTACTGAGGAGATCAGAACAAAGTAACTGAGTAGAGTATCAGCTCCACCCTCAGGGGCAGACAGGGAAATGCAAAGCTCACAGACAGGCATATAGACAGCTCAAGTATCTATACACATGATGAATGAAAAAAAACTTTGTATGAATGTACATGTAGTTTGTATGGTTGTGGCAAACAAACAGGCAACGGAAAACTGGAGAAAAGGTCTAGTGTGACATTTACAGTGAGTCCAGAAAAATCATACCACTATGCTTTCCGATGAGTGGATAATAACATTATTTCTTTTGGTTGTCTGAAATTCTTTTTGTTCAGTATTCTCATTCCTTGCTTTTCTCTGTGCTTCTTTTTACAGGCATCTCTCAATAACAATTTTTTTGCTGAAGTAGGGCTGCATATGAACCATGTCCAAAATAGTCAGCCTTTCTGGTTATGGATCCTACTTGGGACTAAAATAACAGAGGTGAGAAGTTTCAATAAAATAGAGGGCAACAGATATGTCTCATAGCTGAACTTCAATGTTCAGTGACCTTCAATGATTTAAAGATATTTTTGGCTTGTTGATCACTACATCTTATCAATGATTGCAAGTCATTGAAGTACTTAAGGCCATTTGCTTAAAAGCAAGAGTTACGTTTAGCAGTTGATTCTTACCTTCAGTTTATTCTCCACCTGCAACTCTTATCTTCAACATAAATCCCTGGTGCACTTCTCTTTGGGGCTTACTGACAGAGGGGAAGAAAATAGACTGAAAATACTGGGTAGAAATAGATTTGACTATAAGAGCAAAAGATTTGAGTTTGTGCTGGCATATCTGATATTCCCACCTGTATAAGAGCAGAATGAAGCCAGATATTTTCAGTTCTCCATTACACGTGTGCAGCAACATCAGCTCTGCCTCATCTCTACGTTGATCCATCTGGCTCCTTGCAGGCAGAAAATGGTGATGGAGTTACAGCCATTGCACTAGACAGGCCATGGATTGTTATAAATTCAGTGAACAGCCTGGGGGCTTGATGCTGAAATATATTCAAAAAAAAAAAAAAAAGAGGAAAAGAGGAAAGACTTAGGAATATCTTATTGATTTACAAGGAAAAAAAAAGAAGAAGAAAAATCTTGTGTCTTGGTGCACAAGATCAAAAATCCTGCATTCAGCCAATAACCCCTCCCTATATAATGTAGGGAGGGATACATTTCTGAAGAAATTAAGAAATAATTTCATCAGTTTTATTTCTACTTCCTTTACCTTAATCATTTTGGATAAAGACTAACAGTCATTTCTCCTTCTCTTTGTTCTTTTTTCTCTTTCCTTTTTTCCCAAGTAACACAGGGACTCTGATTTGTCTCTGTTCTCAGCTAGAGGTGAGCTGAGTGGCAGAATTTAATTTGAAATACAGTTCTGCACAATTTAATAATTTTTACTTTTTATGAGTCTTAGCTAACTACATTTTGAAATACTCTCTCTAGAGATTGAATAGTTTCAATTTGTTTTAAATAGAGGTGACTGAATAAGTTCTGTTTTATTTTACTGTTGGTAAATAGCTTTCTCACCAAAAGTAAATGTTTGCTTGGAAGGATGAAAATATTTATTCTGCTTCAAAATACTTTCTGTCTGAGGTTGGCCAAAATTCACTACTCAATTTCTTTTCCAATTTTGTCATTAGAAAACAGCTCTAATGCTCTAGACAGCTCTAGTGTGTGAAGTAAGAATGAAAATGGTATTTTTTATGCAATTATATATCACATTTTTTATTCATTAGACATCATCTTGCTAATACTCTTTTTGTCAGAGTGTATTTTTACATGGCAATTACATGGCAACGGAGAATATTTTTCCTTCTCTCAAGCACTGAAAGTGCACTGAGGTTTCAAGCTTATATTTTAATGAAAACGAAGTGTCATCTGTTTGGGATCTCTAGCTGAAAATGCTGTAAAGATAGCAAGCTATTATTTAAGATTATTTTATTGCTCCCTTACGGTCAGGACATATTAAACTGGTTCCTTCTTGTTTTCCTTCCTTCACCCACAACTTATTTCCAAACTTCACTCATCAATAATCCAGGGGAAATTCTAGATATTCAGAGAAAGAACCCTAGAATTTGGGGTGGTTAAGGTCCAAGTTGTTTAACTGAATAACTGCTACGGCAAGAATGTTAAACCACAGATTTTTCGTTTGCTGTCCTTTGCTAGGCAGCTAAGTATTGACTTCTATCGCTGTATTTCAGATGATTTTAGCAGACCGGTGAGGCAGTACTTCCCTCCCCATTAGACGGCACTGAAGACACTTCACTAAAAGATGGATTGTGCTAACATACCTTTATTTAGGCAGAGGCTGCCTCCCCATTAGATGGCAGAGTAGGCACTTCACTAAAAGATGTATTGTGCTACCATATCTCATATCTCTTTTCCTTGAAATGCTTCCCTGCTGCCTCGGTTTTCACAAGTTTGAAGTGCTCAAACCTGTCCCTCGGCGGCCGCGCAACCCTGACAGTACCCCAAGTACCAACTCGCCGTGTGCGCGTGAAACTCAAGGTCGCCGGCCGCTAACCCATACCGAAATCACACCGGGGCTACGCGGGAATCCGCAGTATTCCCGCTGCTCCCTCCTCAGCTCCTGCCGGGGCCGCCGCCGCCGCCTCGCAGGCGGGAAAATGGCCGCCAGGGCGTGCTGCGGAGCCGCGAGGGGCCGGGCCGCGGCCGGGCACCCCCTGGCGGCAGGGGCGTAGAGCGGGGCAGCCGTTTGCCGCCACCGCCCCGCTGAGGGCGGGCGGGCGCGAGCGGCCGCGGCCGTTGGGGCGGGGGCCGCGGCGGCCGTTACCGGGCGCGAGGCGGCCCCCACGGGGCGGGATGGAAATTTACAGGGGCTGGCGGCGGCGGCGCGGTGCGAGGGGGAGGCGGGGAGGGGAGGGGAGGGGAGGGGAGGGAGCGGCGGAGCATCGTGCGGCGGGGAACGCGAGGGACCAAATGCCTGTGCGGACGGGAGGCGGCCGCCACCGCCGCGAGGGGAGGCAGTCGCGGCGCGGCCAGCGGAGGAAACCTGACGCGGCCGCGCTGCCGCCGCGGCCGCGCGGGGCCCGGCTCTCCCCCGGCCAGGTGGGCTGCGATGGCAGCAGCCCGCGGGCGCCAGCCGCGCCGCCGCGCTTAGTGCGCGGGAGCGGCGGCGGGGCGGGGCGGCGGGGGTCGGTGCCCGCGGCCGCCCTCGCGCTGGCGGCCCCCCGCGGGCGCGGGCGCCGCACGGCGCGGGCCTGATGCGGGAGCGCAGCCCGGCGGCGCGGCGGCGCGGCGCGGGGACGGCGGGGACGGCGACGACGAGGAGGAGGATGGCGGGGCTGGTGTGGAAGTGGCCGCGGACGCGGCTGCCCGTGGGCGCCAGCGCCTTGGGCGTCTTTGTGCTGTGCTGGCTCTACGTCTTCCCCGTGTACCGGCTGCCGGACGAGAAGGAGATCGTGCAGGGGGTGCTGCTGCAGCAGGGCAAGGCGTGGAGGAGGAACCACACCGCGGTCGCCGTGTTCAGGTACCGGCCTGCGCCCGCCGGGGGCCGCTGCGCCGCTCCGCGCCCTCCGCTCCGCGCCCGGCCCCAAACTTTGCTTTGCCGCCGCGGGGCCAGCGGCTGGCGGCGCCCCAGCTGCCCCAAACTTTCCTGCCCTGATGGAGGGGGAGCGCGGCCGGGGCGGCGGCGCCGCCGAGGCTTGTTGCCCGCCGCAGCCCCTTGGCGGCTCCCGCGCGTGGGCGGCGCTGGTGGGCCTCGCGCGGGGGAGCGGGTCCGCTGCGCCTTCCCGCCGGGCGCTTCAGTCTTTGCGGCTCGTTACAGAAGCCACGTGAAAGGGCACCCACCTTTCCCCTGGCCTCGCGCTGTGCGCCCTCCACCGCGTTTGCTCCGCGACGTGGCCGCGGAGCGCGGTGCCGCCTCTGTGCACCTTCGCCAGCCGCGCGGAGGGAGAGGAGCGCCGCAGTCGCGGAGCCGCATCTCGCGGCGGTGCAGAGGCCGGGCGCTGCCGCGGCCCGTGGAAGCGTGCGCGCTCGCACTGCCTTGGGAGCTGCGCTCGCGGGGTCTGCCTAAAATGCAGGCTAACCGCAAGGGAGAAGCTGGTTTCCCCTTCCATTCCTGCGAGGGAAGCTGCATTTCCCTCCTGTCCTCTAAGTAACAAATGGAAGAGGCAATCAAACTCCCTGCAGAAAAAGGCCCTTTGTCTTTGGGAAATACCAGGGTAAGCCAGATCTGAATTCCAAGGGACCTCTTAGAAGAAGAGCGGTATATTGCTTTATTTGAGGTCCTTCGGTATTTTTTTTGAGTGCAACTCAACTTTCATTTGTCGTCATCTGGAGCTGGCATGTGATCACTGTATTTCTTGTCTGTTGGGATAACAAAAACTTTACACAGACCTTGTGGTTCTTCAAAAGCACGTTCTTCCTTCATCCCCCAAAGCTTGCAGGGAATATAAGCAATGAGAGGTGATAAGGGGGTGGGTGTTAATACCATCTCATTGGATAGGCCTGAAAGACGTTCCTGCTTTAACCCGGAGTTAACCATAAAGTGACAATAGTGTGGGGTCCTCATCCCAAGATAGTGGATAGAAAAGAAAGTTTTTGGAAGACACTAGGTTGATATTTTCAGATGTTAATTCATTTTAATAGATGCACAGGGTTTTTTTAGGTAGATGAATCCAGATTTCTAAAAACAGCCTAGATGCAGGAAAGATTTTAATGTATTACTTTTATATTTGTAAATCAAATGTTGTTCTGAAAATTGCCACTGGTGTTGCAGCTTTCATCTTAAAAATTATTTTTTAGTCATTTCTGCTATGGGGTTTTCCAAACCAAAATTTTTGACTCTTTGACTATTCCACTTCCATATGTTTTGCCACTCCCTAAGCATAACGATTATCTCAAAGATGCTTATTCAGGAGATCTTCCAAAAAATGAGCTATTGTTTCTTGTTCATTGTCTTGTCTCTTGATGAGCTGGTGCAGTGCTAAATATAATGAGCGTTAAATCAATGTGCTGCAAAGAACAAAGGAAGCCTTTAAAGGAAAACGTGTACTGGAGATGTGTAGTGAGTATATCAAAATACTCAAATAATTGTGATGTAGGGCTGTATTTTTGCTGCATGAATTTGCTTCTCTTAAAATAAGTAGAAATTTTAGAAATTGAAATCCATGTCAAGTGCATTGCTCTATATTGTTAGATGACTGAGAGAATGACACGCTCTTTGCTACATTTTTTTTTCCAAAAGAGCTCTGAAAAACTCCAAGGTTTAATTTCTACTGTGAATGAAAATCTGTATCCTAATTGGAGAGTAGGCATAGAGTTTTATCAAAGTCCTGTGTTTGGACTTTGAAATGACTCTGCCTTCCGTAATATTAAGTGAGTTTTAATAAAAAACATGTTACTTAAAAAGAACCATATTAACTGCTATTTTCCCTAGCCCTCCTGTCACCTGTTCTGGTTATCAAACAGCTGTTTTAGTTCTTTTTTTTTTTTATGCACTTGAGGATAAATCTGTACTTGCTACTGCTAAAAAAAAATATGTATGAGGAAAATGCAAGCTTTCACATTAATATTTTGTTTAATATTCTCTCTGTGGTCCTGTAAAGGTATTCAAATAGCCTGGGTCTTGCTACATAGAATAAATGTCTGACCATTTTGTATCTTTTTCCTCCTATCAACTGGCTTCACTCTTATTGTTGAAGAAGATTGTCACCTAGTAATTAACTTTATCAAAACATACTTTTGAAAAGCAGGAAATACTGTTCCCCTATTACAGTCTGTAGCTGCATCAAAGAGAATTTTAGTAAGTAACTTACCAAGGTCAAAGAAAGCATCTGTGACAGTTTGGGTTGAGTTCTGGCAGCTGAGTACCAGTAACACCCTTCATGTCCACTGCTGCTGCTCCTTTTTGTCTGTTGAATCAGGAAACCCTGTGTAAAGATCTGATGGATGTAAACTTTTGTTTATGCAAGTGCCCATACTGTCCTGATGCTTGTGTTACGTGAGGCTTATTTGTTTGAATATGGATTTGCAGAATTGGTTTTCAAATATAAATACTATATAAATAGCCATGGATTGCTTTTTAGGGGCTCAGTCTTTCACCTGTGCTATGTGCTGCCTTACTGCAGCTGTAAGCAAGGACAGTACAGGCGAGTAACAAAATGAGCAAGGTTAAACCTTTGACTTTGGCATGAATCCATGTTTAAAGCATGCTCTCAGGCTTGATTCTGCATATGTGACTTCTGTGAGTAATCCTTGCATGATGTTTTTATGCTGAGTCCTGCTGATATCAGTGCTGTGGGTGGTAGCGGCTCAATGGTTGCCTAGGTTCTTACAGGAAAGGACAAATCCTGAAAAGCCTGATGATATGGTCGAGGTTATCAAAAGAGCTCCTGGTCCAAATACTTTCTTCAGTTGAACGTAACTTCCCTGAAGAGCTTCAAAATCTGGCGAGTCAGAGTTATTGAGCACAGCCTAATATCTAACTATCACTGTTGGCATCCTTGAAGTTTAAAGACACTGAGGGTATCAAACTCTGCTGTGGAAACATCTCATCTCTGGCAAATACTGAATAATACTTAGCCACAATTCAGATGGTAAACTGTTTAATATTGAACTGTTCACACTACAAAGTGGTCAGAAGAGGAATGAGGCAATCATTAGAGTCACTAATGGCTAATGTGTCTAATTTAACTACAATAAAATGGCTTGTCATCCTTGGAGATGTTTAATGTTATTGTACCCTAATTGTTTTTACAGATTGCTTAGTGTTTTTTTTGTTTGTTTGTTTTTTTAAGGGCTTAGTGCTACTTCAGTGATTTAGACAAAATTTTTGTTAATTCCTGTTTGTTATTACTGAAATAAACAGCATCCTATAGTACTTTTAGGATGATTTTATTTGAAATTATTGCTGTTGATGAAAGGTCCAGCCGTTAAGGATCTGCCTTTAATCTGCCTTATGAGCTGCACACAACCACAAATCCCAAGTGCTGTATGTGTATCTGACATTTTTGCTTCATTTGTTTCCCAGGATGGACCTTCTCTTGGGAGTAACTAAGCTCCTGTAAAGATGCGAGTGTATGACCATTAGAAGTCCCACCTCATTAGATGAAAGAGTTGGGTGGTGATGAGTGACGGAGTTAGAAGAGACCCTTTGGGAAGGGATGAGACAGTCTTGTGCATAAGGCAAAAGAAAGGCTACCCTTGAGATGTGGGTTCTGTTCTTGCTGCTGCTGCAGTGGTTTTGTGTTATGTTGAAAAGTCATCCAGGGTTTATTTTGGAGTGTTTTGATTGAGCTGGTGGCAGGTAACTGCTGTGAACTTTATGTAGCCTGCCTCTGGCCCAAAGCAGCTGTTAGAAGCTGGCTCTGCTCCCCTGTGCTGCTCCATCTGCCAAAACCAGCAGCACCAGCACAACCCCGAGGGCAGAGGGCTCTTGCACTCCTTTCCCCCCAGATTTGGCCTGTTGCCCACTTTCTGGGGACAGAAAGGTGAATCTACTGGCCTGAAATCACAGAACAAGGTGACAGAATATCCAGGCAGTGATGGACTCCAGCACCTTGGGTTTCTGCTCTTGTGCTGCGCAGATGCAGACAACTGTGTGATAGCTGTTCCACAGCTTTCATACTTATGTGAAAATAATGCTCTATTGCACACCATGCTGGATGGGGTCTTACTATTGTGACTTTTACTGTCAGCTGTTATCTGCTAGACAAATTCCTATACCTACATTTAATCACAGTGAAGGTGAAGAACACTCTTTCATATAAATTGTTTTTCATTTTAGATTTTATTAATGCAGAGGTGGAATTCCAGGTCTCTTCCTATTCTGTGTAATACAAATGCTATTGCCAAATTGGTGAGAATTGCTTTAGTTTTATTTTCTTTTTTTCCCTTCTCTTGGTGCAGGCATTGCAAATTATGTAAGTGTTGCCATCTTTACTGGGGTACTTCAAGGGCAAATCTGTGATGGAACTTCAAATTGCTCAAGTTGACTGGCTAAGGTTTTTGCCCTGCTTAATCTGCTTGATGGGACTCTGATTTATTCCTGCTTATTTCACTGAGACATATATAAAGAATGCATTTAGATCTAGAAGTAGAGCTGCAAAATGCTGGATTAACATTAGATCAATTCTACCTCCGTGGCCCATGCGACCACCCTAAAGCCCACTCTAAAGCCATCAGATAGTTTCAAATATTGTCCTTTGGCAATGGCTAAAACCAGCTCATTTTAATCTGCCAAGTAAGTGCTATTACTGCCTGATTATTTTTAATTCAGAATTGTTTACGTTTGAAATGAAATTTTTGGATGTATTTGTATGTGTCTCCTGTGCTTGCTTTTTGTGACTATCTCAATCAGCAGTATCCTGCTTAGGACATGTGACACAGGCTTGTTAGGCCTCTGGACTAAAATTGGTGTGCTGCGCTTGGTGTTAAGTGGGTATTTGTAATCCAGTTTCTTAACCTCTCTGGCTGAGACAGGACATTGTTTTGGTAGGAAGGTACAATTTGAATGGCAGATTAAGAGTGAGAGAGAAGAGGTCTTATTGTCCCATTTTATATTTGGAAGCTGTGGTGAGAAGCATACTGTAGAGAGATCTGGGTCCACATCTTCAAGGTCCTTAGGTATCTTTAACTACCTAAATTACTTAGATAACCAATTCTTATTGTTTTTAAGTTCATGGTATCTTTGCAGATTAGGGTGGTGGTGACAAGGTAGGAATTGACCTCAGAGTTCCCGAGTTCCCTGTCATGGTATCCTTCCTCCTTGTCTCCTAAATGGGATTCCCTTACTGACTTAGATTCTGTCTTCCTCATGAAATGTACAGTTGCAAAGCCTATTTCTAGAATCTGATCTTGCAGAACTTTGTAGTGCTGCTTTATTTTGATTTTTTTTTTTAATCCTATGTTGCCAGCATTTATGGGAGTATGTAACCAGTTTCCTGAGATTCTTGTTTTGTGTTTAGCTGAGAGCATCTGAAGGCCTGTAGCCAGACAATAGGGAAGAGTAGGAACAGAGGCTTTACTGGAATTCAGATTACTCAACCATGGCCTGAGGAGCCTGATATATACATACGCAGATACTTTTGGAGGTACATATATATTTGCACATCTTTGTTTTTCCTTTTCTGCCTTATAGTGAATGGGAATGGGCACTGAATAATCCATACAATACAGTAACTGGTGATTTATTGCTGTACTCATAATTTTCATCCTACTCTGTTCAGCAGTGAAGAGTGTCACTCCCATCTGATGTGTTTTCAGTTACATACGTAAAAAGACATATTTTCAAGGCAAGTTCTTCCTAGGTAAGAGCATGGAAAATGAATTGCCTTTCCCTCTTTAGAATTTATCTTCCCACAGTGAGGATGAACCTCACTGAATTGAGGAGGCTGTTTAGACTGGTCTTCTGTTGTTGTTCTAGGTTTTTAAGCACTAAAAATACTTAATTTTAAATCTTTGTATATATTTTCATCTTATTCTATAAGCTACATATGGTTTCCAAGATGCAAGAAAATTTACCCCAACATTACACACTAACGTGGAATCGTTTTAACACAGTTGTATGCCATTAAATTCATACTGGGGCACATTAATCTGTATTATGTAATATTTGCAAAACTCAGTGGAGATTAGGGTTTCATCATGTCACAATTTTTACATAAAAAACTAGGAAACAATTCTTTCAGATCTTAAAATCCAAGTTCATTAGATAAAGGGTGGGATAGGCAATGGAACTGATAAGTGAAGACTCTTTCATAAGAGTAATTACAGAATTTCTGAGCTTCAGAAAGAAGCTGTGCCTGTTTCCTTCACCATAGAGGTATTTTTAATCTTTAACAAGGTGAATTTAGGGCTACGAAGATGATCAGAGGGCTGGAGCATCTGCCCTGTGAGGAACGGCTGCGAGAGCTGGGTCTGTTTAGCCTGGGGAGGAGAAGACTGAGGGGGGGATCTTATCAATGTGTATAAGTATCTGAAGGGAGGGTATGAAGGGGACAGGGACAAACTCTTTTCAGTTGTCCCAATCTGAAGGACAAGAGGCAATGGGCAGAAATTGAAGCACAGGCAGTTCTGCCTGAATGTGAGGGGGAATTTCTTCCCTGTGAGAGTGACAGAGCACTGGACGAGGTTGCCCAGAGAGGTTGTGGAGTCTCCTTCTCTGGAGATCTTCAAGGCCCGCCTGGATGCAACCCTGTCTACCACGCTCTAGTTGACCCTGCTTGAGCAGGGAGGTTGGACTAGATGATCTCCAGAGGTCCCTTCCAGCCTTACCGATTCTATGATTCTAATTTCAATATGGAGAACAATTTTTCTGCTTTAACTAGGATGCTAGAGGTCATTTTCTCATTCCTCTTTTCAGGAAAAAGGTGAAGGCTGTGAAATTAGATACTTTCAAAACATTTCCTGGGCAGCAGAGTGTATTTTTAAAAAATTGTTATTACTATTTTTAATCAACAGGTTAAATTACTTTGACTTCTCCTTCTATTCCATCAACCTGGAAATTGCCCTCCTGAACTTCTTGGTTTATAGCTTTTCTGCTCAAGAGATGTGACCTATAATGAGGTTCTATTCTATAACCATTCTATTCAGCTGTTCCCACCAGCTTTAAAATTTTTAATCCTCTGTATTTCCTATGAGCATCGTTTCATCTCCTATGTGACCGCTTTTAAAACCCCTGTGTTTTTTCACCTCTTCTGTCTTTTCCCATCCTTAAACTGCTTGAAACCATTCTCAGCTTCCAGGGGACACCCAGGCTCTTCGGACACATCCTTTTATGATTCTCCAATTAGCATACATAGCAGTATTATAAACAACTTTTGTGAAATTATTTACTCTTTTATCTCCCTCTCCTACTGAGTTTCCTGTCACCTTCAAAGTCCTGCAGCTCCTGCTATTGCTCGTGTCATCTGCCATTTTCCATTCTTTATGTGTTGGATTGCTGGCTATCAGACTTTAAAGATAAACTGCAGACTTTGCCTTAATGTAGTAGCAAGATAAGTCTCTCCTTATCAGGTCTCTCTTGCTCTGAGAATGCACAACAAGCTTTAATTTAAAAGCTGCTATATAGGTTGAATGTGTTTTAAAGAGTTCTATGAAAACAGAGCAGCTATTTTGCATGCTTTCTCGTGGGAAAATTTTACCTATTTTTGGCATGTGTAGAGTGCCCATCATTATAATAGATGAGTAACTGCTTTGTATTTCCTTTCAAAGATGAAAGACAAGCAAATAACCCCCTCCCTTTTATTTTTCCATTGATGAAGAGATTTTAATGCTCTGCTGTGTACTCTGCCTTGACCAAATTTCAGCTCTGTAATACTATCTCATCTGCCCCAATATCTGGAGTTTCCATTGTGTGTGATGTTCTACTGCTCTGTCAGTCATGCAGTATAAGATATCCCAGTGCAGGGTGATGAAGTATCTACTCATATAATTAATGCTTAGAAACGCGACAAGATTTGACTCGCAAGTGCAAAAAGCATTTAAAGATGCAATTAGGGTATGATTCTGAATCCAAGGCTCACTGATGTCTAACTCTTCTTTGAAGTCAGTAAGACTTAGGCTCTTTTGGAAAGTGGGTTGAAGACTCTTAAGTTACTTATCTGCGTTTTGAATTTTTGTACTTCTGACTATTGAGGAGACTTGAGTCTCATTCCTCATGTACTTTTATACAGCTAAGGAAATAAAGTTATAAAGGAGCTTGAGGAAATGTTGTCTTGTTACATGTCTGTCTTTTCATATCCAGGTCACTACTGGATGACTCCTCGCACACGGGGAAGTTCTATGAATAATTACAAGTGTGTACATAAATTATTGTTTATTCTGAGCCATAAGCATGCAGAGAGATGTTCCATGTTCTAAAGGATTTTCAGTCCAAGAATGCATTTAGTGAGATTTATCCCAGTTTCACATTTTAGGAGTTTTGATTAATGGAGGGGTTTCCCCTCTGTTAGTGCAAATTTTAAGGCAAAGAAAAACCTGGAGGCTGTTGCTGGCAGTACATCTTCTAAATGTTCTCTGGAAGAATGATCTAAAATCTTGTACTGGGGTTTGGTGTGTAATGGTCCTTCCTTCCACTCATGGCGTGATATGAAGGTACTGCTAAGTTACTACTTGGAAAATGCTTTACAATTTGTGTACATTTTTGTTTTCTTTGCATAGCTTCCTTTGAAGCATCTATTTAATAATTAATATTTAATATTGATCTATTTAAAATGGAATAGAACAGATATTCAACATACAGTATTCTCTTGAAAAATGAATCCCTATTCTAGGATAGTAACTTACAGTTTGTTTACTTCATTTTCCCTAGCAAGTTGCAATGTTAGCAATACTTACATGGTCTTTTTTATATATATGGTTAGACTTTTAATTTCTAATGGGTAAGTATTTTCATTACACTTCACTCTTGCATTTGTCTCAGTCCTCACCAGAATATGTTACCATACGTTACAGGTTGTATGTCAGTGTTGGCTGACTCAGTATTTAAAGAATGTATGACACATGATTTTGTGGGGAGGGGGGAAAGCAGGGAAGAATTGACAAGAGCTTGAAGTTGATGAATCCTCAGCTACTCATGAAATTTGGATTCTCTAATTTTGATCATACTTTTTGTGCCCCTTAGTGACTAAGTGGCAGTTTAAATGAACTGTTCTCCTTCTCCGTTTACTGCTTTGTTCCCTTTTCTTTCCACTTATCTTCTAAGTCCCAAATGGGGAAAAACTGATCATAGTAGCACAGCTACCCTGTTTGCTACCACTGCCTCACTCAGTTGCCTGGTATGTCCATATTCCTACATCCAGATCTGTCTTGAGTGTTCAGTCTTTGTTGTCTGTCACTTACCGAGCAACACTGATAGTCATTAGTGCGTGCTGCTGCTTTGTGCTGTCATGCCGCCTTTGCTGGCAGCCCCCAAGCAGCAGTGTTCTCTGATCCATCCTGTGGCACTGTCTTTTCTTCCCAGCCCAGGCTGGTGTCCTGCGTCTCACCCCCACACCACACGTCCTGTGTCACACCCCCGCACCACACAGCACAGGGCTCTTCTGGTGCCCTGCTCCCCTAACACACTGGCAGCACCTCTGCATCGTCTTCAGGTACTCCTCAAGACTCCTGCTGCCGTGGTAGGAAGTCAAAGAGAGCAGTGAGAGCTGCAATGGGACTTGAAGAAGCAAGACAAAGATATAAGGATGTTAGAAGAGAAAGGAGGTATGAGGCTAGATGAGGCATGAGTATGTGTTCCCCTTTCTTTTTGAAGCATCTTTCTTAGTTGATCTTTGTGCTCTCTCATGGTGAATCTGAACTGTGGGAATCATTGACTTAGTGCAGTCAGTCTGGATTGTGTGAAAGCTCCGTGGAAACAAGAAAGCTGGGAGCCACAACTCAAAATGTGTGGGCTCTGTCACTGTGTGGACATCCCAAAATAGTGGAAGTGTAGAGTGTAATCTTTAGATTACCTGTGCTTGTTTATGGGTAATTTTTCCCGTTTATCTACTCAGGTGATGTTCGATTCTTGCTCATCTAGGTAGGGTGTAGACTCTGTAAAGATGGGAAGCTCTTGCCCAACGGTCTATGGCATTGTACCGTCTATAACTTAATGGTAATATAAAAAGTGTGCAAATAAATCCTTATTGGGCATGGCTGTAACACGGGATAGAAAGGAAATATAGTAAGCCTGAGGCAATTGTGGAGAAGTGCTGTTGGATGAGACAAGAGCGGGAATTACAGGGAGAAGTCTACTGTTTCAGTATCCTTACAGATTGTTACAGTGCTTGCACAGCTGCCTGCAGTTCCCACAGCCTTTCCTGGCCTTAATCAGATTGCTACTCTAGGAGGGCAAATAGTGACAGACCAACTTGTGCGTTTGTCATCCCTGCAAACAAGTAAACAGGGAGCAAATGCAAAGGGAAATGGGAAGAGCATTGGCTTTGTTCTTCTCACAAACCTTAACCACAGGAACTGGTAAGAAAAGTATTGCTAGATTGGCGAGGTGGTGTTTTTCTAAAGCATAGAGGACATTTCTGCGTGATGTTAAATAGGACTCCTTATGTTGCATACTACCTGGCTCTTGTGGACTAAATCTTTCCAAAGTGTTTCCAAGCACTTCCAGCAGGTGGGGAGTATATATTAGTGTGTGTGTGTGTGTGCGCGCGCGTGTGTGTGTCTTGGATGGAAAAGCTGAGGATAGCCAATTCTGGAGTATATGAGTAAACTACCAAGATGCATGGAGTCCTTACTGATGTTTAGTAAGCCTGAGTGGGCAAGTGCAATGCTAAAGAAATTGCATCAGTGGAAAGCTGAATGTTTCTGTTTGATCCAAATGCTTTTGCAGAGCAACAAGATTTCCAGAAAAGTCAGAACAAAGAAACAATGTTTTAAAAGGAAGGCAAACAAGGAGGGAGACCCTTCAATGAAAGTAAGTCAAGTTTTGGGCAGGAAAAGAGTGTGCTTTTCTAGTAGGGAGGAAAAAAAGTCTTTAGAAGGATTTGTGAGTTCATTGAAAGATCCCAGGCCATGCTAGTGGAGATGATCGTAGCCTAAGGACTACAACGATGTCATGTAAAAAATACATACTTGCTTTACTTTGTATTTCCTTTTTACTGGGCTTGTGTAATATTTATACTGTTAAATAAGAAATACTGATGGGATGAGAAATTGTGCAACCCTGTCTGCTTATGTTTGCCTGCATATCTCTGTCCTGTACCTCTGAAGAGTTAAACTCTAAATCAGATAGCTCACCTGTAAGTGCTGAGAGAGGATATGTTTTAGCACAGCCATTCCTTGGTTAAATGGAAAGAAATTTAAAGTTATTACTACTTCAAGATCTTCAGGAGTATTAAGATGTATCTTGCCAAGAGTCATGCTATCAACTTTTTCAGTCTCCAGAGCTCTGAGACTCAGCAGTCTGGGGAATGTCCATCTGGGAAATTTTGTGTGGCTTGGTGGTGGTTACTGCTCCCCTCAGAGGAGGAACAGGTGATGTTAACTTGATCTAGGGACATGCTTTAATACACCTTACTCTGGGAACACTATAAAGTTTGCTTTCCCCCACTCCTGTAATAAGTGTGCTAGCTAAAGAGTCAAGTGAAAAAAAAATGTAATATTTCGTGTAATGAAAATAGCTGTGAGGACCAAAAAACTCCTTCTCCAAAATGAGGGGCTTGAAAAAATGAACAGGGGGTATGTAGCCAAAAAGGCAAATAAAAGGAAACACAAATCCAATGTGGGTTGTTGTTGTCTATTTTTTTTTCTATGAATTAATCATAATTCTGGGGACCTGAATCATGATTTTTAAATGGTAGGGATTGCCATAGTGAAAATTACACAGTAGCCTATAATTAGGTGCATTTTTTCTTAACTGAACAAGCTGCAACAGTGAAAGGAATAGGAGAAACAAAACCAATCTGGGCATTCCTTTATAAAGCGTATTATTAATTGAATATTGTCTTGGCACCCAGCAAGCATCTAGCACAAACATGTTTGCTTAGGCCTTATGGACAAATGCTGAGTATCTCCAGGGTTTTGTATGCCCACTTGGATAGAGTAATAAAAATGCAAGATATTTATTCTTTCTATCGCACTCTATTTATTCTTTGTAAATGTTTAAGCATGTCTAGGAAGGGAATGGCAGAGTATAGAACTTGAGCTAGCTGATCCAAAAATGGTAACAAAAACAAAAAAGTAAGCCTATCATTAGAGAAATCATGCGTTTTCATAGTTCTATTTAGACAACAGAACAAGAGAAAATACTTATCTAGTGAAGTTCAGTAAATGCAAATAGTCTAGCATGTGATAACATGTTTATTTTTACCTTAGGTGTTTGATTAGTGAATATAGTGGGTTTTTTTCTCCTTTTGTTTAAAAGGACAGTTTTATACTTCACTTGTCAAACAGGCCATTGCTAGTAAGTCATATACTAAGAGGGTTGAATTTGTCATTCCTGTTCCCCACCTAATCTGTGGAAGAACATATTGGCTGGGCTGGGTAGCAATAACTTCAGCTGGTTTTGTAAGTTCAGGACAAATTCTGCTTCTGTTGTGGAACAGTAGCTTTACATCATGGATGAAAGTGAAGTTACCTGCGCTGACACTGGGGTAAATGGTGGGGTTTCTAGTGGTTTGAGCTGTCTTCGCTGTAACCGAGCAAGGAACATGTGTGTAATTTGCTTTCATTTGAAATCATGGGTCAGCCTACATGAATATCAGCTTGCTCAGATCTCTGTTGATCTTACTAAGTTCTGTCTTGAATCTGACTTGGTTATTTTCCTTTAGGTGTTTTCTTGGGCTGCTTATGTGAGTGTGCAACAGAATTTTGTCAGACTCTTACTCCCTTTCATTTAAGATCATCAACTTAGTTTGTCTTAGAGAAATTAGACAGTAATTCTAAAATGTCTGAAAAGCAAGTTGTTCCTTCTCTGGAAATGTACTAGAACAGCCTACAGATATTTCCTAAATTGTTTGATAACTTCTAAGAAAAGATTTCAACAAGTTTAATAAATAAATGACTAAAGTTTTGTCACTTCATTATCAGCTTTTTCAATTCCACAGTAAATGGATTAAATGTATCAGGAAGAAAGTATGAGACATGCTGACTCTGGACTAGGTACTGAGCACATAAAAATGATTTTAGGTATTTTAAAACAAACTTACAGGCAATATTCATATAGTCTCAGGATGTGTTGTTGAAGGACTAAGTTGAATGACATATTTGATGAATTTTTGTTTTTCATTTCCTCATATTTACAGGATTTCTCAAAGGTATTAAATGCTCAAAGGTCTGTTTAGGATTTCTGCTTGCTATTTCTAGCAGCATGTTTTAAATATTGATGCTATAAAAGATTGTAAATAGAATATTATTTGTGAGAAGCGCAAAAAATAGTTTGCTTATATGTATTACACACATTGTCAGTGATTTAGGTGTTCTACTGGCACAAAATGAAAAATGTTGATTAACAATGAAAAGTGGTAGGTATTTTGGGTTCATCCTTCCCCTGAGAAAAATGGTGAACTACCTTTCTCCTCAAAAGAGGAAGAACCAAAATTTTCTTCTTTATTTATCAAATTTGTTATGAAATTGAGTATCTTAGTAGCAGACTTGCATTGGTTTACTCATTTAAACTGAATCAATTTGTGATGACTATTCAAAGTTATTTTCTACAGCTAGCTTTGCTGTAGTGTCCTCTTTACTTATCAGAATCTTGTTTGAAGGAGTATTTGTCCTTGTTATTTTTAGCAGCTCTTTGATAGAGGAATCTGTTACTACCGTATGCAATAATGTTTCGACCCTCCCAGTATTAAAAAGGGGAAGAAATGTTACCAAGTCTCCAAATCTGGAGTTACCCCTAGAATTTTTCCCTTCCCTTCTTTTATCATGTCCCTGTCTGAACTCTGATACTGGTGTGGCTTTTCTCTTTTGTGAGCTTACACACAGGTGACATTAAAATGTAAATAGCTTCTCGCTAATACTGACTCAAGAATAACTTGTGTCCCAGTGCTTTTGAAGCTTATTATCTTAATTCTTTGGATCAACTCCAAAACTACCTCAGTTGTCACCATCATCTCTTCCCATTTTAAAGAGTAAGTTGTTCTATAAATAGGAGTACTAATTAGGCTTCATTTGTGTCCCAGTTCCCTCAGCTCCTTTTGTCCCCCATGATGTGACCATTGGATGAGAGATGGTGGGTGCTGATTGAGCAGCTGGCTGCTGACAGCTAGGCTGCGTTGTACAGCATATACATATGTATACATAAAACGTGGGAGTTCTGCTGGGATAGGGGCCATCGATTGGGGTCTGCCTTCCAAGCTTTCACAAAACTTATAGGATCGTAATTAATTTTGATACTTCCTTTCCTCCCCTCCCCTTTTAAATGTTGCTGAAGTTGACTAACAAATTCAGATATTAGTGAGGCGGAAATGATGCATATGTCAGCCCATGCCCTGGCTTATGCTTTGTTTCCTTAGTTTATTTAAAATATGTATCCTTTTCTCTCAGGTGTCCCCGACAAAATTCCTTGCTGGCTCCTAGCATGCTGGCTGTTTGGCTTCTTAAATCTTTTCAGGCTGGACTGGTCTCCCCGGCTCAGCAGGGAACAATGTCGCCTTTGTGACCAGAGGCAGGAAGCTCCCCACAGCTGCCAGACCTCTATCTTCCGCACAGCAGGCTTCCCCTTACAAAACCCAAACTTGGACCAAACTGTAAACCATATCAAGCCATCAAGCAGGGAACAGACAAATTCCCACATTCTCAAGGACAAGAGTGCATTCTTTCTGGTTTTGGACAAGCTACATACAACACTCCTCCTCTCCCCAGTTTACTCTCCTGGTTGCTGACTGTTCTCACAGAAAGGATATTTTTCTACACTTGGTGAAAACTCAGTTTTCTATTGGGAAGCATATCAGAAACTACCTATCTGGTGAGAAGAAGGGATTGTGAAATTGGGTACTCCAGAAGGGAAGAAAATACATTTGCTTGGAAGGCAGTGAGGGAGGGGATGATGTTGAGGCAGGGAGGTGGAGGAGTCTTGAAAGGTAGGAAGGGAGGTGGAAGAGTTGTAGATTTGACACAGTAGAGGAAAGTAGGTTGCAGTAACAGAAGCACTGGAAAAGAAGAAACAGTAAAACAGAATAAAGTAAAGAAATGTTTATGTGAAACAATATACAGAGAAGAAAGACTGTAGTTAAGAAATTTGAGAATATGTGGATAAATCAGAAAGGCAATCAATTAAGAATGGTCTCTGTATGAAATGTTTAAGACGGCAGTTTAAGATCAGATCAATTAGGCAAGATAACCTAAGGAAGTAACAATTAATTAAAATAACATTGGTTAAATTATTATAATATCATTTAAGATCAAGTATCAACTAATTTGCTGGAAGCAGATCACTTAAGTAAACTGAGGGGTCCAGTTTCAGTAGACTACATGAGGTATAAGAGAGGATATGAAATTGTAATATGAGAGGGCATTTTCATACTACAAGGTAGCAGGAATGAGAATACTTTCGCTCCAGAGATTACTTCCAGACCTCATTGCTTTAGCAGTAGAGTGATGAAATGTGTGGAGTACTGCCCACTCACTGCGACTGTCTCTGGTACCTGTCCTACTTAAGAGCTGTGGTAGGGAAAATGTCCATATGGTTAGCAATAAGACAAAAAACAACATTTGTTGCTCTGTTTTTTTCATTCTGTGAATGCATGTTGCCAACGAGACAATCCACATTGTGAATTATTGAACTTTATGTTCACTGATGTTTAGACTGTCCCCTGGGATCTCAGCATATTATGCTTAAGAATGATGAATTACAATGGGCAATTCTTTGACTATCTAAAACTGGGCCTAGTTACTGCAGTTTTGGGGTGAGACTTTAAAACAAAGGCATTCTTTGTTCTTTCTGGATGTCACCATAGCATTTCTGCTGAGATTGTCTCCTCAGTGCTTCAGTAGGGTCACATACATTGTTGACACTAACCTGATGCATAGATAATGTATATTCAGCAACAGGATTTCAAGATTGCTCTGTGCTGAGTGGATTCAGGTATTCCAGAATTCCTTGGCCATTTGCTAGTTTTGGCTCTGAACTGTGGGGAAAAATCTGGGAAGCTGAGGGAGTTGCAGGAACAGAAACTGAGCTTCTACACTTCTGGCTGTCAAGTGCCAGCACCTTCTCCAAATGGATCTGAGTGAGCAGGAGGCAGAAGGGAACGCAGTGAAAATCTGTGCCTCAGGACTGTTCATTTGCTTGCTCTTGTTCATTTACTTACTCTTGTTTGTTCACTCTCTCTCTCCTCCACCATCCAATGGCTGTGGAAATACCCTTTCTAAAGCCTTTGGAGATCTGCAGAGCACATTTATGAGAGGTCTGCAGCATAAATCAATTGCTAACTGACACGTAATATGGTATGTAAGAACACAGAAATGTGTTTAGTAGGATAGATTAGTAATGTTCGTTAGTTTAGTTTCCTGTCTTTGTCAAAGGCTGGCACCAAATGTTGGTGGGAAGTCATGCAATAGGTAGAGATGCATATTATAATCTCCTCAGTCCAGAGTATACACTCTGCTACTCTCCTTCCTTGTTTCCCTCCGGAGCTTAAATGCCAGCATTTCATAGGCCACAGTTGCTACTGATGATCACATTCCCAGCCAGTTGTTCTTTGTCAGTGAAGAGCAGAGTCACCTGAGCATTGTCCAATCAAAATCCATATTAAAAGTTATCCCTGATATCCTCCAGAAGTCTCCTGGATTCCTTGCATTCCCACTATGTTGCCCTTCCTGTAGATGACAGGTTAAAGTCCCTCATCAGACCCAGAGTCCATGATCCAGAGACTGTGCTGTTTAAAGAAAGCTTCTGCTACCAGTGGTCTGCCTTGCTCTTCTGAAACTGACAACATGGATATTGGTTTACAAGCAAACTCCAGCTAGTGATCTGATTGTAGGGGAGATGTGGAGTTGCTCAATACCATCTGTGACTGGAGTCAAAGGGAGGGAATTTGAGAGGCCAAAGGTAGATGGGGAATAGGCAGAGTGTTTATTCCTCAGGCAGAAGAGAAAACAGTATTTGAGAGCAAATAAAGAACGTCTCTGTTGTCTGTGGTGATTACCTAGTGTGAGATGAAGGCAGAAGATCTGAGCAAGTGCTCTGGACCTCAGCTTGACTCCTAACATTGCTACAGAGAGAGGCACTATATATTGGCACTCCAGACTGTGCAGTGACTGCATGATTTTCTTTTAAGAGCAGTGTGGATTCCGCTCCCTTCTTCTGTTTGGAATTGCAAGGATGCTGTTGTCTCAGAGATTTTTCCATGGTTGTGAGTTCAGGATTTTGTCTTGTTCATAACTGCAGGTTTACGAATCTCCTTTGCAACTTTTTTCAGAACTTCGTTCTGGTGTTTTTTGTTTCAGATTTCTTTGGGTTGTGGGTACTCTGTGAAAACTAGGGTGTGTCAGCTAATTAAACGTAGGATTTCTACAATCCTTCAAGCAAAAATATTTTACTGTGATATGTGTGGCTTTATATGTCAAACACTTCAGGTTACATTTTTATTTAGTATTTCATAATGTTGCATTATATATAATTCTCACAAGCATTGCAAGGTAGTGTGTTTTGCATCAGAGTAGTATGCCAGGCAGCCAGCTAAACAGCAAGAGTTCACATATTTACTACCTTAGCTCTAATGAATCCTGTTGCTGGGTTTTGGGGAACATATAAATCTGAGAAAGATGGAAAACTCTAGAGCAGAAAGGAGAGGGAAAATAAAAATCAAGACATGTATTCTCTGACAAGGAATGTTTCCAGTAGCTGTAAGGAAGCTGTTTTGCAACATGGGAACCTTAAGGTATCTTAAATTGTTCTCTGTGAATGTGTGCATATGCAGAGGAGGTAAAATTATATGGCTGGGAATAGGTCCAGCACATGGCAGAGGCTGGAGAGGTAGATGGAAAGTAAAGATCTTGGCAGAGTTTTCCCAGAATTTCAGGTCCAAGAGAGCTTAGTACATAAATCACATTTATCCATAGGGAAGCTGTTTGATTGCTCCAGGTAATGGAGTTTGTGCATTCCTGACTTATTCCTAGCAGTAAGGAATATAGTGTAGCAAATTATTTAATTACGCTATCTAGAACATAGTTCTTGTCTCCTCTTCACCTATTCTTTTTCATTGCCGAGCAAATGCCTGGCTTCTATTATTTCTTCTATGCCTGTTTCACCAAAAGGACAAACCACTAAACATTGTGGTATATTGTGAAACTTGGTATTTGTTCTGAGTGCTGCCAAATATCAGCTGTTCAATAGTAATGGCAAGGTTGTGCGCAGTGAGTTGGAAGTTGGAGTTGAAAAATATGTGATGACCTTGGTGACTGATATGCTATGCTTCAGAGCCCTGACAAGAGGTAGTGATATGCCAGTTAAATTCTGGAAGCTTTGGAAATGTTAGAGAAGTATGTCTTTGATTTCAGCACCATATGAATTTTTCTCCTGAAAGGCCAGGCTTATGTTCTTGGATTATGCTGGCAAATTCTTTCTAGTCAGTTTGGGGAAGTGTTCAGGGGAATACAGCCAACTGTTCTTGGAGAGTTGTATCAAGTCTGGAAGATCTCAGATGATAAGTCTCTGCATGTCTTTGGAAAGCAACATCTGACAAATAAAAATGCAGGATACATTTTTGGAGGAAATACAGAGTGCTTATTTCCCATTATTTAAATCTGTTCCAGGAAATTCTTGACATTTTATATGCTATGGACTCAAAGTGTAAAATTGTGTTAGAGAACAGTGAGTTGGTGCTGTGTTTCTAGTCAAAGGGAATTGGCTCAGTTTAGGTTGCTAGTGAAGAAGTGGTGTGACTCTGAAATGTTATGTTGTGGATGGGAACTGGGAGAAACTCTGCTGGACTCTGACATCTGTTACATTCCAGCTAGGTTATTTTGCATCGGTGAGCATTGATGAGAATGGAGATCTGAGCACATTTTAACTAATCACAGAAGATGTTTTACCTAGAGTTATCAGTAAGTTGGCAGTACTGAGCAAATGGCCAGAGTTTACTTATTCATTAGGATTTTATCCTTTCTGATGAGATGCTAGAGGGAGTTTGGTGTGATGGCAATTTTTGTTAGACATGTTTGGAAAACACTTTCCTGTGATTGTGTTCCTTTTGTCTAGACCAGGGGACAGACAACAGGTTTAAATGATATGTAGTCACCTATGAATATAGCAGATTGAGATTTAACATATCTAATTTCTCTGCATACTGCTGCTATAGTTTCCTCCTGCTGAAGTAATGAGAAGAGAAAGGCACTTCTGGACACTGACAGCTCTTTCCTGCTTTAAATACTCACTTTAGATTCACAAAGTGAATTTGTTACCTATGGAAAGCCTAGATGAATAATATAAAATAGATACTTAGTTGACAGTTGAAATTTGTTGACATGAATTTCCTGTGAAGGACTGTGAGACTTGAAGCACATCAGCTGATTGTTAGATGAATGCAAAATGGGGCTGTATCCTCTGAGGGCTACCACATCACAAATAAACAATTAAGTTATAGCTATCAGTCAGTCACTGAGAATGGAAGTAGGAGAGCTTCAAAAGAAATCCTGTGGTTCAGCAACAAACTGAGCATTTGCTTTTCCTTAATCATACCAGAGTCCCAGTTTTGTAGTATACCCTTATGATCATCAACAAACTTGATTCCTACTGGAGCTACAGGACTGCAAGCTGCAAAGACTTGAGCTGTGAAGACTTGAGCGCAGCTAACAGAGGCAGCCAACAGACACAGCAGTTTGCGCAGCACTGTCTCGGCTCTGCCTTGAACTTCTAGGGCCCGTGTTGGACATTGTGGTCTGCTGACCCTTGTGGGACGTGGGGACTAGAGAGTGACTCTGCTAACAGGTAAGGGGAGCTGGGCAAGGGCAACTGCAGGTAGCCTTAGGCTCTCCTGGAAAAAGGCCCAGCAATTATCCCCCCACTCTAGCTGGGTGTAGCAACTGCTAACGAGCAGTCTCTGAATAGCCCCTGAATAGAGGGAGCTGGGGCTTTTGACACAGGTAGCCCTTGTTTAGGGTGGATCAAGTACCCTGTGGGTCGGTAGTAAAAAGAGGTCTATTTAAGAGCCAGGCCTGGAGTGCAGCTAACAGAGGCAGCCAACATATGCAGCGGTTCGTGCAGCAGGAGCGCAGTTAGGTGCAAGAGGACATCTTCCAGTGCAGGCAATGCACACTCTTGCTAATGTGGTTCTAATTCACCATAAAGCTTATTTGCCAGTTGCTGTGGGAATTGCTACATCAGCTGTGTCAGAAGCGTCAACCCAGACAGAGCCTCTTGTAGCAGATGCTGCCCTACAGGTCCCAGGCTGCAGGGAGTGCTTGGAGCCTCTCCAGAAGGCCTGGACTGATGGTCCACCCTCCTGCAGCAGGTGTGCTGTTGTTGAGAATTTGTGTGGTCAAGACAGGGAGTTGCGGGATGAAGTCAGTAGGTTGTGAAACATGTGAGAAAGTGAGCAGGAGATAGACAGGGCGTCCTCAGAGACTGTGCTGCTCCTGGAGTCCCAATCGCTGCAGCAGGGGAGTTGCTGGAGGACTCTGTGAAGTGTGAAATAGTACAGCACAGCATGGTTGAAGAAGGCTGGAAGCTAGTTGATTCTCGAACAAAAAAGAAGAAAGGCCCCTGATCCTCCTGTGGACCTGGAGTTGCAGTTGAAGAACAGGTTTAGTGCACTCCAGGATGAGGAGAACCCGGGCCTAGCCTCAAGGGAAGCAACTGAGCTGCCTGAGCCTGTGCCTTGCATGACCACTCGGAAGAGGCAATGAGTGGTTGTAGTGGGTGATTCTGTGCTGAGGGGGACAGAGGTGCCTATCTGCTGACATGACCCCTCCTCTAGAGAGGTTTGTTGCCTGCCGGGGGCAAAGGTACGAGATGTGACTGAAAGGCTACCAAGGCTTGTCCGCTCATCAGACTACTACCCTCTGCTGCTCTTTCAGGTGGGTGCTAACGATACAGAGAGCAAACTAGAGACAGTCAGGGAAGACTTCAAGGCCTTGGGCACAGTGGACAAGGGTCTGGGAGCTCAGGTGGTCTTCTCATCAGTCCTGCGCATTAGGGGGAGGCATGGGAGGAGGAATAGAAAGATTTCCCAAATCAACAACTCACTGCGCCATTGGTGTTGGCAACAGGGTTTTGGATTCTATGACCATGGAACATTGAAGACCAACAACTGGTGGGGAGAGATGGGATTCGCCTCACCAAGCGGGGCACATTTGCCTTTGGAAACAGGTTGGCCAGACTAGTAAAGAGAGCTTTAAACTAGGTAGGAGAGAGGAGGGAGGGGTGTAATACAGACAGGAAAGACAAAAAAACACAAGTTGGGTTGGGGGGCCTGCAACAGATGCATGCAGCTGGGGATGTGCGTTTGGGACATGGCTATGGGCGACCCCCGCACACCCTTCCTGGGAAACCTGCAGGCATGACCACCTCTTTAAAATGCATGTATACCAATGCACACAGCATGGGGAACAAACAGGAGGAGCTGGAGATCTGTGTGCGATCACAGGGCCATGATCTTGATGCAGTCACGGAGACATGGTGGGATAGCTCTCATGACTGGAACACTGCTATGGATGGATATGTGCTCTTTAGGAGAGACAGGCCAGGAAGGCGACTTGGTGGAGTTGCTCTTTATGTGAGAGAGCAGCTGGAATGCATCAAGCTCTGTCTAGACAGGGAGGAGGAGGAGGCAGTTGAGAGGTTATGGGTAAAGACCAAAGGGCAGGCTAGCATGGGTGACACTGTTGGGGGTGTCTACTACAGGCCACCAGACCAGGAAGAGAAAGTTGATGAGACCTTCTATAGGCAGCTGGAGGTAGCCTCATGATCACAGGTCCTGATTCTCATGGGGGACTTCAACCACCCTGACATCTGCTGGAGGGACTACACAGCAAGGCACAAACAATCCAGGAGGCTCCTGCAATGCATTGATGATAACTTCCTGTCACAAATGGTGGAGGAGCCTACAAGGAAGGGTGTCCTGCTGGACCTTGACCTTACCAACAGAGAGGGACTGGCTGGAGATGTGAAGGTTGGGAGCAGCCTTGGCTGCAGTGACCATGAGATGGTGGAGTTCAGGATCTGGCAGGAAAGAACTAAGGCAACAAGCAGAATTGCAACCCTGGACTTCAGGAGGGTGGACTTTGGCCTCTTGAGGGACCTAATTGGAAGAATCCCATGGGTTAAGGCCCTAGAAGGAAGGGAGGTCCAGGAGAGCTGGCCAGTATTCAAGCATCACTTCCTCCAAGCTCAAGAGCAGTGCATCCGTATGAGTTAGAAGTGCAGCAAAAGGGACAGGAGACCTGCATGGGTGAGCAAGGAGCTCCTGGCCAAATTCAGACAGAAGAAGAAAATACACAGAATGTAGAAGAGGGGACAGGCTACCTGGGAGAATTACAGGAATGCAGTCAGAGTATGCAGAGATGCTGCAAGGAAGGCTAAGGCCCACCTGGAATTGAGTCTGGCAAGGGATGTTAAGGACAACAGGAAGGGCTTCTTCAAATACATCGGTAGCAAGAGGAGGACTGGGGAAAATGTGGGCCTGCTACTGAATGAGGCGGGGGCCCTGGTGACAAGGGATGCAGAGAAGGCAGAATTACTGAGTGCCTTCTTTGCTTCAGCCTTCATTGCTGAGGGCAGCCGTCATGAATCCTGCAGCCTGGAGGTGAGGGAGAAAGTCTGGAGAAGGGAAGACTTTCCTTTGGTCGAGGAGGATAGGATTAGAGACCTTCTGGGCAGGCTAGACATCCACAGATCCAAGGGTGCATCCCTTCTGATCCATGGGTACCTTCTTGGCCACAAGGGCACGTTGCTGGCTCATGGTCAACTTGTCATCCACCAGCACTCCCAGGTCCTTCTCTGCAGAGCTGCTCTCCAGAAGGTCAGCCCCCAGCCTGTACTGGTGCCGAGGGTTATTTTTCCCTAGGTGCAGGGCTCTGCACTTGCCCTTGCTGAGCCTCATGAGGTTCTTCTCTGTCCAACTCTCCTGCCTGTTTCCCTTTAACTTTTTTTCTGTGAACAAGTTTACCAGAGAAAAGGAGAACAAAAAAGAATTGGAAAGAATTGGAATGCCTGAGCTTCTAAAGAAAATAAGTTCCAACTCAAATATGTTTCTCTGTATCTGAAGCCATTTAGGGCATTTAGCAAAGTATTTTGGTAAGTATTTGCATGAATGCAACCATTTGTTAACGTGGTTTAAATCTCAACTGTACTACCTCTACGTTTTAAAAAACTGCTTCAAAAAGTTAAGCTTGTGCCTGCGAACATAGCAGAAATGTGGGTTGAAGGTGTACTTCAGGTGAATGGTTCTGCTTTAATCTGTGATAATCTTACCATTCATTTTCATCTGTTAGAAGCCATCTGTCAGCGTGCAGAAGGATGACAGTTCAGAAATATCTCAGCCAAACTGATCATCAGCTGTTTTCAAAATCAATGTTGATGGTTGCAACAACTCATGCTGAAAGTCTAGTGTCAGTGCCTGATGTTGAATTAAAGCATGGCTTTGGTCCAAAATTGGACAATTACAGCTTAACTGGTGTTTAATTCTAGGTATACAGGGGCAAAAAAGAACATAGAGTTTTGTCAATGTTGTCCTTTTAAAGGAAGCAAAGCCAAGGTAGTATTTGGACCTTCATATATATATATGTATATGTGTGTGTGTGTATATATATGTGTGTGTGTGTATGTATATATATATTCTTTTTCTTAGCCAGAAGGAATCATGGCTTACATGACTGAATTTTCAGTAGTAATCCATCCTCTTTCTGAAATTTAACCCATTAGTTAATTTCAACCAAATTGAACAGAACCAGAGAGATTTCAAAGATGCTGATTTCCTAGAAGTTTCATGAAAACCAGTGTCTGGGTAGAAGAGGAAGATCAAAATCAAGATTTCCTATTTTGTATAGTCTTCTGTTTGGCCAGTCAGCTTGTATTATAGTTGCCTTGGCATCAGATATATATATCCCAACCAGGCAAATCATATTCTGTCTCTTAAGCAACTAATACTTAAGAGATATAGGAAGCAATTTTGGAAAAGTTAGAGGAACAAGGTTCAGCTTAAACTGGGTTTCCTTCAGTTGTAGATGTATTCATGTCTTTGATGTGTTAAAGTTTCCCCCAAGCATGCAGCTTGTATGCCTTTGAAAATATCTCTCTTTCATGCCTGTTCATGTGATACTTTCATGTTTTCTTGTCTCTATCACATGTACAGGAGATGTCTGCCTGGTTACCTAGGGTTTATGCATCAAAGAGTACTTCTGCTCACCTGTGTAGGATTATTCCCCTCCTTCTCATGTGTGGTCTCAGTTTTTGCACATTTTAAGATGCTGAAGTCTGCATAATGAGGGAGAAATAGGTTTCTTTGGCCAGTTCACTGTCTTTTGAGGAGCATGACTTTAACCAATCAAATTAGGAGAAGATCCCTATAGACTTTTGTGGATTAGAGCCTAGGGGGACTTTTGTGAACATCATTACATAATGCTTACAGGGCTTTTATCTAGATTGCAGAAGCAGGTGGAGAAGTCACTGTACTGTGATAATTGACTGCTCAGATCAAGGTGGTATGTTTCATAGCTTTAGATATTACAAGCTCAAATTTAAGTTTAGAGCTGTTCAATTTATTTTTAGTGAATCTGCTTCTCATGGAAGAATATAACCATCCTGCATCCTTATTGAAACTTGGTGTTTCCTAGGGCAGGACAAGCAACAGTTTTGCTGAAAGAAACTAAAGAAGCGTAAAAACATTTTTTTTTTCTCTCTGTAGCAACACAATCAGTATTTCTGACTTTCATCTAATTTCTGTGAAACTGTTGTCTTTCTAACAGGTTTATAAGATTTTAAAAGAAGAGCATGCAAAGCAATTAATTCATTTCCTCTTTCCAAATCCCCTTTGCCTCTGAATTTCTGACAAAAGTGCCAGTTCAGTGTAGTGTCGCCTCACCCTTCTGACAGCCCTCTGGGAGAGCTGTAGAAGCTGAGCTGGAAGACCATTATAAAAAGCTGCTTGCAAATGGGAAAATCTTGTGTAAAGTGCTTTAGGGAATGTGAAGGAGCTACCGTCCCTCCTTCACAGCTTGCCTTTGCTGCAAAAGCCTTGATGGGCTTCCCAGAGCCTGAAACAGCAGATCTGGCTTTGTGGGCTGGAATTTGTCTGCCAAACATAGATGTCTCCTTCTAGGCTAGTCACTCTCGTTATGGTCACTGAAGAGGAAACAAGTGTCTGTTTAGCTTGAGATGAATCACACCCTAAAAGAAGCTGTTTATCTCCACTGAAAATGAAGAAGACCCAGAGTGACTTGGATAGAGGTGTTTACTTTGCAAATACTGTAAATGAAGTGAGATAGACTGTCTTCCATGGGATGGGCCCTCAAGCCCAGCTGTCATATTTAGGGGCTGATGGCAGTGATAGTTGCAAAGCAAAGGAACAGTTTGGTGTAGTGCCAGTGAATTCTAGCATCACACAAGGTCATCTCTCTTGAGCTGCTCATGCTGTGTGCCTCCTGATGGCACCAAATATTTTGTTCAATTATGTTTTTAAAGGAATAACAAACCCAGAGGTATGATATTCTCAGATATGGTATTCTCAGGGATATTTTGTTTCCTTTTGGGCATTTAAAAAAGATGAAAGGAAGTTATAAAGGAAAGGATATTGACCATGCAAAAAAGATGGAAGTGTTTAATTTCTTCATTTTCCCCCAACATTATTAATTTGGCAGTTTTCAGCAAATTATCCAGATATTTTATTTTATAATTTTTATGTTTCTCACTTTAAAAAGTTGCATACAACTGTACTGCTAAACAAATGAACATGATTTCCATGAATTGTTCATATTCTGAGAAACATCTATGGTCTCTGCAATCTCTTTCTTTTCATGCAGGTTGTAGCCACAGGCAGTTCAGTACTCAGTTTGCTTCTGCCTGTGACCTTTTTATTATCCTGATATGTTTCCTCTCTGGGAAGGAAAGGAGAAATGTTACGTGAACTTCTTAAAATCCAGGTATTAGGAATTGCTAAAGGGAACACTGAAGTTGTCTGAAAGCTTCATAAAAAGAAAAGATAATAAATGTGGGGAGAAAAACAGTAATGGCTACAGTTCTCACAGGATCTTATCATATTGCAGAAAGCTTGGCTGGGAAGTGAATCAGGTTATTGCTCTGTTCTGCTCTGTGGTGTTCTCCCTTTCATATTTCCTTTGCATTTAAATACATTTTTCAAGTTTAGAGAACTGTGGGATTTTCAGAAATGAACCTGTGCAAAGTGACTTATTCTTGATTTATATGTCCTATACCTATAGATGTTGTTTTTGGCAAACATCTTGATATTAGTAAGAGCTATTATTGCTCCTTCCCCCCCCCCCCAAAAAAAAAAAAAAAAGTTTTCTATGCTTTTGTGAATATAAAGAGCGTTTGCTTTAACTGTTCTCTTGTTCTTTTGGTACTTATCCATGATGTACTTAGAAAGGCAGTTTTAAGATCGTTTTCCTGAATAGTTGTGCTAAAGGTAGTTTTAAATTTCATCTCAGGTGGGACTCTGCTATAGAGAGCAGTGGTGCCAAAATGCTTGACAGGGCTGGAGCCAGTGTTGGTTGGTTTGTTTGTTTTTAGTGAAGGAGAGATTGCTTTAAACCCCATGAGAATTTCAAAGCTTCAGTGGCTTCTTCAAGCTAACCCCAAGTTATAAATATTACATTCAACTGTTTGGGAAAGAAGAATACAATGTGTGTGACCAAAGCCAAGTAATGATATGTTTTACAATGTATTCAGAAACTAAGTGCAAACTGGAGAAGCAGCTATAAACTGATGCAACCATGCTGATCCCAGTGGTGCTCTGTTGTTTTACTGAATGGTTTCTCCCTAGGGCCATAAAATTCAAAGACTGCTGGCTTAGAACAAAGAATGCCCAAAAGTATAAATGAATCCTAAGAAGAAACAGAGGCGGAGGATAGTTCCACTGCCACAGGCCGCACAACTGATTGTTCAAGAATTCCATAAGTGCTGCTTGCTAGACGTTATGTGACTATATAAGAAGACTGTTTTTTTCTGTAGATATTAACCATTGTTAGAAATAGGGTACTGGTCTAGATTTTTTTAAAATGTTCTAGGTTGGTGATTGTCACTGAATGAATGAGTTCAGGTTATGTCCAGATGTGAACTTGCATGGATCAATTCTTGACCCTTTGTATTTCTTTTAGTTGGTGATCTGGAAGAGAGCATCAAAATATTGTTGAAAAATTTTGCAGCTGAGAAAAAGAGCAGGGCAGAAACTGGTCCAGGAGACGGGCATGTGACATGGAGCAGTCTGTGTGACCTCCTAAGCTTACTAAGTTTCAGTAAAGCCAAATGTGAAATCTCACATTCAGCAAACCAGTGTTCAGACTGCAGTTACAGATGGATGTCCCCGTCCAGAGAAGCACTGATGATGAAAAAGAGTGCTAAACAGTTAATCAGTTCAATATCCTTTGGCCTCAGATGTGGAACGCATGGATAATAAGAGAGGTCATTTTGTCCCTCTAGTTGACAGGGGGTGACTATGCTAGAAGTACTCTTTCTAGGTTTGGAATATTTAGAGGTGGATTTTGAAGAAGAGAGAAGAGCCACAAGAATGATGTAAGGATTGAAAATTTTTGTTCTAAGCAAGAGATCTGTTAAACTCCAGCTTTTCCACTCATCAGAAGGATAGGTGGGAGTGAAATTTGAGAAGAGGGGAATCTTTTTTCAAAATAAAAAAAAAGCTGGAGCAGAAGGGGGGGGAAAGAAAAAAAAAAAAAAAAAAAAGGAAAAGAAAAAAGCCGTTTACCAGAAACTGAATTGAGACAAATTCAAACTCTGACTTGGGCACAGATTAGTAAGGGGAAAGATTTTAACCATTTATCAATGATTGTGGTTTCTCTTCTGCCACCAAAAATTCTTGCAACATATTGTCTTAGGGACACACTACTTTCAAGAAGATTTGAGAAACTTTCAGAATTAGATTTTGAAATACAGGGTATTGGAAGTGGTCAGACCAGTTCAGTTTCAGAGCCCATGCTGCTATTAATCCCTAAGTAATTCTGATAAAGGACCCTGTGCTAATGTCCCTAAGTGTGCATGTGTTGGGAAATAGATGTGTATTTATTTCAGGCATCTGAGAGGCAGTCAGCATAGCCTCTTGCCTGTACCACATGATATGTAGATAGAAGTGATTAAGCAATTTCTCTCAAACAGCGCTGTCCAAACCTTCCCTACTGAACCCAAAAGACCACCCGTAGTTTGGGATTCAATAGGGCTACAAATCCATGGCTGTGTGGCTAAGAGTGGTGGTTTTGACTAAATGCCAGCTGAAACTCGAAAGGCAGATCCATTTTTCCTCTGAGTGTTCAGACTTATTTGATCCCAAAGAAAAACATGGCATGCTGAGGCAAATGTGAACTGAGATGTGAACCAAAGGAGGTTTTGTCAGCCCAAGTGCTATGGTTACTGAACATAGGCTGGCGCTATAGTATATAGCTATCCAGGGAGCTGATCAGAATCTGACTGAAACAATTGGCTTGAATAGTTGTTTTTATTTCAAACTCAAACCTGAACCTTGGTCATTATTTTAATGCTGCTGTTAAAGCCAATCTGTAAAGGAATAATAATAATAATAATAATAGTAATAATTCAAGTTTCTTGTTACCATTTTTGAACAACGGTTGAATGAAAAGCTGGTGCTCCTCTTTGGCATAGAGACTGCTGGCATTTGCTGGGACCTGCTGAGAACATCGTGCTGTAGGCTCCCCCCCTCTCTAGCGTGTTCAGCCAAGCCTTCACTTTTACATTGCTGCAACGCTCTGTCGTCCCCAATGGGGACCTGCTCAGTGCAGGTTCAGTGAGCAGGAAGGGTTTTGTTGCAAAATTGCTGCCCTTTCAGGACAGAAAAGGGAGTGTTGCAATGTCAGGGCCCTGAGGACAATAGAAGTCCTTAAAAGCCCTGAACAGCCTCACCTGGGATCCCCCTCCACACTTACATCCACATCCTCTGCCCATTGCTCCAGGAGCCCCAGCTGATCTTCAGTCCTCCTTCATGGGACAGCCATACTCTTGAAGCTCCCTGACAAGCAGTGGCCCACCATCTTGGTGTTTTCCTCACTGCTGTGCATCCCTTTTGTGTGAATTTAAGGAAGGAAGAACTTTAGAGTAGAATTGAGCTGCTACTGGTGCAGGTGCTGGCCTGCTTGCATGCCGCCCATGGTATAGTGTTGTCCCTTTGGTCGATGGTGGAGAGCTGACAAGAAGCTGTGGTGTTGTCCTGGGGGTGCAGGGGCTGCTCCAGCTGTGGAGACATCACAGCTAAAGGGCTGTAACTTCCTGGGTGACAACCCACACTGGGGAAGCACTCTTTTCTGCTCTAAGATGTTACATTTGCCAGTATGAACCCATCTTGAACTAGTTACTGAGCCATTACCAACTGGGACTGGAGTCAAACCAGAATAAGTTTAAGCATAGCTTGTTGCTTGCAAACTGGAAAGTTTATTGTTTTAGGATCAAGAGAAAGGAGTTTAGGATTTACGTCAGTCTTCCACTGACTTTGTGTATGAATTTAGGTTGTGCTTTTCAAGGACATCTTGCTCTCTGGCTTCAGGTGATAAAAGGTTGCATCAGGAGGCAAATCTCTTGAATGTCCCCAGTAATTGTCTTTTAGAATGTACTTGGTATGCTACAACCACCTACAGGCATTCTCTCTGTGGGCCCAGACCAGAGTTAGTCTGCACTAAATCCCACGAGCTCGTTATCATCTTGATGTAGGGGCCTCAGCACCAACTCTTGTGCTGGGCTTCTTTTGATGTGCAACACCTGCTGATAAAACCTCAACAAAGTATACTGTGGAGATATGGCTAACATCTCCAATTTGCTCTTCAGCTCCTGCCTTGTGCACAGATTGCTGTTTAGGTTGATGTGCAAGCGCCACTTAAGTGTTGATGCTCTGCCTGGTGCCTCAATTCAGGCTGAAATCGTAGAGGCCTAAAGTGAGAGTCTCAGAGTAACTGTTCTCCTGCTTCTCTCACACATAGGGTTTGTCTCTTAGCTCTGAGAGCCCTTAAGTGCCCCAAGTACCTTTTAAATACCAATATGCAAGTCATTTGGTTCTTCTCTTACACAAGTCTCTACTGAATTGGAGATAAAATAATGTACTTTTGACTCAAAATTTCATCCTGCAAGTGAACACATACTTGCAAAGAGTTGAAATCCTTGGCTAAAAGCTGCTGCAGTTCTGTGAATTCTAGTGTGATATTTTAGCCATACATTTTAACCAAGGACAGCAAATCAGTTCAGACCCTGTGATCCTGCAGAATAAAGCACACGTGAGTTCACAAGATTTTTCTGCTAATCTATACAGATGCATAATGCTTAAACTAGTGACCTGCATATCTCTGGACCTTCCAGGAGACATCTACTGCTTTTCATAATAGGTTTATTAATAAGGGACTGTATGAAAACTGGAAGAATGCATTTTTGGGGAGATGAAACAGAAGGTATATATTCCTAGTCAGATAGTGGAGAAAAAAAAAATTTGTACAAAGAGCTGCTCCTTAGTTCATCAGTTTACTCTGGCTAAGGAAAGGTTTGTTAGTATAAGGCATTCCCTACATGTTTTTCACTGAGTTATCTGTTACTTCTGCGCTTCTTGCTCAGACCAGACTTCCAGTGAAGGAACAAATTATAGGCTTCTGTTTAGAAATTTTAATTTTGTAATATAGTTGTTCTTAGAGACTTCATCTGATCTTGAATTGCGTTATGCTATTTGCTGTATGAAGCAGTGACTCTCCTGAAAAAGCTATGGTGGGATAGAAAATACAAAGAAAAGGAGAGGAAAATGAGGCAAAAATGGGTTTCTTTCCAGTTGAAAGGGAGTTAAATAGCTTTCCAAGGGCTGCAGGCTGGAGCTTGTGGAAAGCCAGAAAAGTCTTCGCTCACCTATCTTTTATCTGGAACAATATTCTATTTTACACCTGCCTTAGCCTGTTTTGGAAAAGTAATTGGGTGAGGGTTGTCAAATTTCCTTTAGTTTCATCTTCACAGTGCTGAGATGAAGGCTTTATCTGAGCATCAGCAGAAGGATGACGTGAAGCTTTTTTGTGGTGGATGTAGGTTCACCCATGTCATGTCTAGGAAAGGAAATTGCCTCTCTGGTAACACATTACTGTATGCCCTAGTCAGAAGGGGGGCAAAACAGCTCTACAGGCAACAGTTTAAGGATAAACAGCTCCAGAAACAGTTTTGTCCTAGACATTTTTTGTTTGTCATGCAACATTTTCAAGCTATTTCTTTTTGCAAAGATTAAAATAAATCTACTCTAATGTTCTAATCAAATTTCAGCTGAAATATATGTGGAAAATAGTATTCACACGGTAACAGAAAATTGTGAATTTATGGAAAATAAAATTTTTGATGGGGAAAAATACTGATCTTTTTAGTATTCATTTTTACAGAAGAAAAGTAATTGTGAAACCTCTGTGTGAATGATAAACATTTTTGTGAACAACTTCTTGCTTTTGAATAGAATCTCCTCTTTAGCAAGGGAGAAGAGTTATACCAATCATTTAAGCAGTGTGTAATAGCTGTCCTTCCTCTCCGTGCTGCCTTCAGTTCTTCTTTAGCCACTGGAGATGAGTTCAGTCTGTTTAGGACTGCCTTTAAAATAAATAATGAAATTATATAATAATAAATATCAATATTTATTATGCTATGATGGCATTTTATAACAGAGATTTTACATATATTTATTATATATAAAATTTTATATGAGGATCACCCCTCCATTAGAGAGAGACTTCCATACTGGCTTTAGAAAGATACTATATTCCTATTTTTCAGATGTCTAGAGCTTCTCATCATTCTGATTTTAGGATATTAATTGCTGAGCTGGCTATGTTACAGAATTTTTGCTCAATGTAACCTTCAACCACCTAGCCAGCTCTCTAATTTTTAGTCAAGCTCAGTAATAACTATTTTGGGGAAGTGCATGCATAAGAGGATATGCAGTTTCAGTGAGGAAACAAGAAGAGTAATATCCTCAAAATATATATAGCAAACTGAGCTGACTCAAGTTGGACTTCAGTTAGAAGACAGGCTCTAATACTGTTGCGATAGTAGCACAAGGGTATTTAGTAACTGGAAAGAAATGTCATATATTCCATACTTAACTTATATAACTACTCTATGAATAAGTATTCTTTGGCTTCAGATCTGATTTTCAAAAGTCTTTCTTTGATTTCTCTGTGTTTTGGAGCCTGGTAATTTTTATTAATTAAAAGTAGTTGAGAAGGACAAACTTTCTTTTGATAAATCTTGGTTCTCGTTTTTAAGCCACTCATAAGTGAATGGATGGCTTACACTTTTTACTAGCTATTTCTAAGACTCTTCAGAATAAAACCAAGACTTCTGGCTCTTCTATAATTAAAAAATTATGAAGTTACCAAATTAGAATATGAATTTCTAAATATTCTCATTTTCTGAATTCTCTATTAGTATTTATTGTTCTGGTGTGCAATGTAGAATCAGCTGTTGTTCATCAGATAGCTGGGAAAATGTTTGGCTTTCTGAATAGCATCTGAGAATGGCAGACTCTCAGGTACCTGGACTATCAGTTAAGGGTGGTCTTTAGAGATGACGTGGCAAAGCTCTAATTAATACACCTCTTTCTCTTTTTGTTGCCTTTCTTAGGAAACTGCTGGAAGAATGTTGTGACCCTGGTCAGCTCTTTGCCATGACAAAGCAGAACTCCCCCATGGGAAAGAATCTCTGGTTTGATGGGGAATTGTTATATTCTTTCACTATTGATAATGCAACTTACTCTCTTTTCCCACAGGTTAGTAACTTTGTTCTTTTCGCTTTAATTATTAATATATTAATATACTAAATGCTAGTATGGTGCAGATGAATGCAAATGGGCTAAACACTTGTGTCAAGAAATAGCATATTTTCATTTCTGAATACAAAATGCTCATTTTTGCTTTTTTACTTTTGTGTTCTGAAAATTATGAAATAGTGACCTGTGTAGTAATAAATATTTCCATTGTCACTTTCCAGGATTTCCAGTCTCTTCAAATATAAGAAGGTGATGAGACTGGGATTTCCTTCTTGATTTTTAAAATAATGATAAAGGCTGGCTATTTAAAAAAGTGATTTCTGTATTTTAGTCACTGACAGTCACAAACAGTTTTCAAACCCTGACAGCTAGAAACTTCCCTTAGTTAAACAAGGCCTGAGAATCTTACATAATCATGTGTCCTCAGAAGCTGGCACTTTAGATAAAACATCAAATCTGGCAAGATACGTGATGACACTATGCGAGCTGGCAGTGCTACAGAACTCAGAGGTGAATCTTCAGGAAAACCTGCTTTGCTCTCGTAACACTTAGAGACCTGCCAATATTATTGGCATCATTCTTTTTCTTTTTCTTTTCTTTCTTTCTTTCTTTCTTTTTTTTTTTTTTTTTAACTGAAATGGCAGCTTCTGGCCTGTATTTAGATCCAAATTCAAACTGATCAATTCCCTTGATGTCAGTAGAATTTGGCTGGGTTACATTAAAAAGCAAAGGTGTCTAGAGAACTAGAATTTTACCTCAGTTACCCTGTTGGAAATTATCTGGAGTAATTCCTCATCCCTTTCAAATTCTCATCTAGAGTTACTTCAGTTTCAATCTTTTTAGCTAAGGGGTGATGGCAGTTTGTATAAAGGTATCCAAGTTACTTTCAAGTTAATGAAGTTTACTGATGGCAAGCAATGTAAGCCTATAACAGAAGCCAATAACATGACTTAGTCAATTCTTGTTGTGCTTTGAATATTAGAAATGGTTTGATGTTGTTCAGGAAAGGTGTTTTGGGATAAGAGGAGAATTACTGAGTGCTGAGAATTTGTAATACTGATCAAGACTTCTTATATGTTTATTATTATATGAACTGATGTTAAATAATCAGTTTATTATATTGACTTCTGTACATGGAATCAGATATGTTTTATGTTGTTATAGATTAAAAGAAAGTCAAACATCTGGAGATGATTGATTTACATGTTGCTTTAATTTCTTAAATGAAAGGTATAAATACTGTTTAAGCCTCACAGTTGCTTTTGAGCCATTCACACCAGGCTATTCATTTTTTGCAGTTTGTTATACAGGTGGAGGAGGTTTTTTTAGGGGAGTTTCATTAAACTTGTTATGCAAATTTAACATTAGAAAATTAACTTTTTTTTTAGGGTATTTCCAGATTTACCGATCTTTGAATTGTGTGGGTTTTTTTTTTTTTTTTTTTTTTTTTTTTTTTTTTTTTTTTCCCTTCAGTGCAGAGAGGGGAAACTGAGATTTGGGGAAAAGGAGGTTGGATCAGCCACTTTCTATGTCAATACGTCCACCAGAGAAACAGTGAGACAGCTTTATCTTATTTAGGCTGCAGATCTGCTGCCTTTTCACTCAGTTGTGCCTGTTGCAAGTAAGCAGTTGCAGGGTCTGCACCTCCCGTGCACTCAGCTTTCCTCTGATGTAGTCCACAGCTGCTGGATCTCGGCAAGCTAAATAAACAAGTAAATGCTGAATGTCTACAGAGAGTGCTTTTCCTGTCTTGCAGCGGGAATGAGGCTGCCCTACTGGAATGAATTTCTATCCCTACCTCTGAGACTGGTAGAAAGTTTATAGTGTGCCACAGAGTAGCAGTTGTAAATCTTTTTTATGATATGCTTAGTATGATTTGTTGCTACAGTATTTCTTTGTTTCTTGGAGATAACTAAAAGAACTGTATACTTTGTGCTGCTCAAAGATATTGGCAGCAGCCACTGAAAATATGAATATATTTTTTAACATTTCAAAAGAACGCTTTGTGGGTGGTTCAGAGAGGTCATTCTATTTTGTGACAGATTTGAAAATTCATCTTAGTTTGGAAAGACTCAAATTTGGTTTTGTTTGGATTAAAGTCTTGCACTCTGCATAGCCACAGCAGTGTCCTACATCCTTTCACAGAAAATTGCAGAATCTCCCAGGCCTATTCCCCAAATTTATCTGTTGGCAGGGGCAGAAGAGAGGACCTGCGAAATGCAAAACAACATGAGGGACAACATGAGCTAAGGAGTTGGGACTTCAGGATCTCTGTGTCCTCTTAGGCTTGCCAAGCAAGCTGCGAAGGGGATTAGATGCTGTGTGGAGAGGAAAAAGGCTGAATTTTTATGATGTCCTAACTCTAAAACGGTTCTAAAAATCAATTTCAGTACCCATTCTACTGTTCTAGAAATATTATTCTACTAATGAATTGATGAGTATTGCATTGCTGACAAGTGCTACTCACTGCTGCGCCTCCATGCCACATACTTTATAAATACCTCTGTCTGTGGCTTGCTGTGTTATTCTCATGTATTTTGCTGCAGGAATTTTGTAAGCCTCTATCTAATGAAACCTTGTTAGACTTAAAAGCTTAGGAAGACTTACTAGTAGTGAATTCTTAAATGAAGTATTTTTCTAGCTCTCTCTCTGCTTCTAGACAAATACTGGACTAACTTTTTCAGGCCTCTTCTTGAAGAACGGCTTCCATTAGTTTAGTAGCAACTGGCAAGCAATTCTTGTGAAGATGAAAATTCCTTTCAAAAGTATTCAGAAGCTTGAAACCTCTTAGAAAATATGGGTTATACTCTGAAACGCTCAGAGGATATAACAAGAATGTAAAGGGCCGCAGCTATGTTGATGTAATCGAAAAGATATTTCCTCTAGGATAAATTAGGGGGGAAAAAAAGCTCCATCCACATCAATCTCCTGGGCTTAAGCCATTTTGTACTTGCGGAAGATTTCTCTTCTCAACCCTGAACCAGTTATTAACTTATAGCATAAAGTAACTCAAAACTAAATGGGAAACTTGCTATATTTTGTGGAATAGAATAAGCTTGCTATGCGTCGATGGAAACTTATGTAGAAATAATATCAATATCTCAGGCCTTAATATGTAAAGAGTCCCTTATTACTGAATGTGAAAAGTACAAAATAGAGTATTTTTCTTCTGAGTAATTTGAGTAGATAAAGTTATTACAGCTGGTTCAGCATTTTCTGATGAAGAGCTTTTCCACTGAAAAATGCTGTTTCATCAAAATATAAAATTTCTGTATCAATTCTTTGATTTTTTTTCAAATTTTATTTGAAGTGAAAAGATTAAAAGGTTTTGGTGGTGTTAGACATCTTATTTTACCATTTTTGTAATGTAATATTTCAATTGTTTTTCTCACTCTATGGTAGTTTTTCTCTAAAACATTGTTTGATTGTATTCCTACTTCTTTTTAGTTTTAAGTTTTTGATAGACCAAAGGAAAAAATACATTAAAAGGAAAAAGCTGCTGCATGGAAAATTGCAGCATTCTGACTTTCATGTCAGAGTGAACAAAATTTGAAGTTGCAGAATTTTCCAGGAGCCAACAATTCCAGCTGCTGGACATGCCTTCTCCTACTCTTCCCCCTTCTCCCTGTCTTGTTTTTGCTATTGATTTCTAAAATTGCTTGTTTTGAAACAGAAATGAAATATTACACAGAATGTAAAATCTTTTCCCTTCTGGAGAGAAACTGCTGGTGGTTCATTGTAATATCTAAAGGACCGTCAATGATGCAGGACAGATTGGAAGACTCTTCAGGAATGTTTCCTTCACAGGATGTGGCCCATCATACTGCCTCCATGCAGTGAGAGCAGAGATCCCACCTACACCTTGTCTCCCAAATGTACAGTGGTGGTATTACCTGGAGCTGTTGGATAATGCATGTGATTTGCAATTAAAATTGAACTTTTCCTGACAAGCAGCTTTGTTGTGTTACCTATTGTGATCTACAGTGCTGCTTAGGAGGTAAAGCATTGTGTCGGCATATAGATGTAGGTATAGATTAACAATATTAACAAGATATAACAATATGTATTAACAATAGCAGGTTATTCTTACTGCGTGCCTTACCAGCTTTCTACAGCTTTATACGTAGGCCTGAAGTTTCAGTATTGGCCAGTAATTTTGGCTACATGACCGAGGGTCTAGAGTTCAGAGATGCAGATTACTCTATTCCAGCTGAAATCATTGGGATGGGTGGATAAACCTCTGAATAACCAGATTGTGAGGAATCAGAATAGACACTGAAGGTCATGAGTGACTTATAAACATTTTCTTCCCCTGTTATGGGTCAAATCTTATAATGGGTCTGCATGTTGGTAACTGTTCAGGAGTCCTATTCCTCAGGACATGTAGATACACACGTTGAGCCTAGACATTTAGCTAGATAGCTGTGATCTTGTTAAGATATATTGAGGCATGACAGAAGGTATGACTAGCATTTGCCACCCTTTCTGACTAAAATGGAGGAAAACGGGCTTCTATATATTCTCATAGCAATTTTTAGATGCTATGAGTAAAAGCGATGTAACCATAAGAGGAGTCGGGATGTAACTCAAAACCATGTGAAAGAAAAGTGAACTAAAAGTCATTTGTTTTTAAGGTAGAGAGTAAAAAATATGCCAGTCTCAAACATTTTCCAGAATAATTTTGTACTCCTTCCCATCTTCCCCCAAGGTCTCCAAACCAAACTTCAGACCCCTTTACCATCAAAGAACAAACTCACCATACTACTGACCTGTTTAAACAAATTGTTTTTTCCACATGTTGGCAAAAGCTTAAAGCAAGATTTTGAGCAGAACCAAGATGAATTTCCAAGCTCCTATCTCCCCCTACCCAAAACACTATGGAAAAGTATTATTTTTTGGAGGGAGAGGAGAGAATACATTTCAAGAAAAATTTCAAATTTTAGACTTGAGCTTTTTAATTTGACAAAATAAAATAAGCTATTTAAACTTTTTCTAGTTTTATTATATTTCACTTGAACTGATTAGATGAAGGTACAAGTAAATTATTTTGAATTACTAAAATATGATTTCCTATCTGCTCCAGATCTCTTAAAAATGTCATCAGGTGGAAAAATGTCTGCTTGCAACAAGCTTCTCTAGAATTATCATCTTTTCACAAATGCTCTACAAGAAATCTAAAGGAAATAGCTTCAAACTTCAAATAAGTTTGGGAAAGTTGGCCGTTGTTTCAGGATACATCATGATGAGGAGAAAGGCTGTATTTGTCAAATTGTTATTCAGAGTCTATTTAAGGTGGCATTAAAATTTAGATTCTTTATTTTAAAGGTAGGGAAAATATTATTGCTTTACTTGTAAATGCCATATGGAGAAATCCTCTGACATTTTCTAGTTTATCAGGGTGAATGCTGTGTGTTGCATAAAAGGGAATGATTTTATGATTTTTTACAAAATTTTCCTTGTGCTATATGATATGTTAATAGGCGACATTAATTTTTAATCCAGAATACTTATTAGAATCTAGGAGCTTCTGATTTGTCTTGGTTACTTACTATATTCTCATTTGGCCAGAGATTTTTATTACATCCTTTTCTGACGCTGGACTTGCTTTGCCACAGCACTCCATTGACAAACAAATTCCATAGCCCTACATTAGCAGCCTGCAGTTAAAGCATTTTATAATTATTTCAGAAACTACAGATTTGGAAAGAAAGTTTGATGTAAAATATGTGGCAACTGTAGGATCACAGGAAAAAACATACTCAACATGAGGAAGAAAATGGTGGTTTAATTTAAGTAAAAGGCAAGGGCTAAGAGCAGTGAGTATGGGAAATTGTTAGTTAGGAATGTAGTTGCTATGCAGAAACAGGACGAAATGTTAAGTTAGATCTGTGCAAGAAATGCAAACCACATTAACAGGAGAATTTATCTTCCTGAAGGAAAAACCCCATGTGTTGTCCTAACTGATCCAGGTGACAGAATTGACTCTAAAATTGTGTATAAAACGGGAAAGCATGTGAAGTGAAGCGGTTAGGTTGCAGGACTGCAGTGTCTCCAGGAGATATAAGATTATTGACTTTGGTGAAGTGTTTGGCAGTTTCTTCTCTTAGATTTTGCTAGCAATCTAACATGTTTGAAGTATTCTGTTCACAGTGAAGTTTTGTTTGTAATTAATTGCTATTTGGGAAAATATATTAGAACACCGGCTGAGTCATTTCTGTCCTGATTTTGGGGGATTTTTTTTGATTTCCTATATAGAGGCATGAGGTGCAGATCTAACATTTTCTGAGCAATTGTTATATTTACTCCTGTTAATTTTAGTATCTAACAGGTATTTTAGTGACTTATTTTGAATTATATTTAGCTAGTATTTGGAGGAATTTCTTGGTACTGTCTTGGTTTCCCCTCCTGCCTTTCCCCTCCCGCTTTTTCCTGGGCACAGTGACTATAATATTCTTTGCTATAATAATTATATTCTAACTATATTCTTAGTTGAGGTTACATATATTTCCTTAAAATGAAACTGTAATAAACACGTATTGTTGCAAACATGAAAAACATTGCATGTTAAAATGAGAAGAGGTAGTTCTATCTTGTGAAATGACCTCCACATTTTAGGAATACAGTTAATAAGAGATCTTCTAGATTGGCAAGTTGTGTCCCTAGTCAGCTTAAGCAGTATAATGCCATTCCTAAACTAAGATATGATATATCATCTGTACAGACCTGACAAATTCTGATCTTATTAGAGCATGAGTCTTCTCTCATTCAGTACTAGGCAATTGTTATCAGGGTAATTGAGATCAAAATCTAACTTAAACTTAACTTAGGTGAAACTCTTATCCTTACACTGAATATTGACTAATTAAGAACTGCAGAATTGGACCATTTTGTGCAGCCTGTTAGCAAAGCTGGAATAGGTCATCAGCTATTATATTTGGTCAGTTAAGCAAAAACCATCCATCCAAAAGTATCCCATATACACAAGATGCAAACATGCTGCATGGTGAAAATCAAATTTCGGCTGAAAAAAGATATGCGAGATGTAATATGTATTGTCTGGAGTAACACTAGAGGATGGGCAACATATTTTTATCGAGGCAAATTGAAAGAGAGCAAGGAGTGGCTGGCTGTCCCTGTTGATCACCAGACACTTTTTTTGGTCTCTCTGGGCTTGCAAGGATGTGTTCTGCAAAGCTGTTTAGCCAGACTATATTTGTCAAGGCTGATTTTTTCTGGAGTTTATTTGCAATAATGCACATGCCAAATTGGCTTTATCTCAGTTAATACAAATACATAAATAGGCACTGACCTTTCTAAATGAAACAAATAGGGAGGAAAGGAAGAACTAGACCTGGCTGCAAAGTGTCAGTTTGGCCCAAAGGGAAAGAGGAATGACAGCCCTAACTCCACGTTTCTGCTTCAAATCTGAAGTGACTCAGTATCAATCATTTTCTAGGTAACAGGAGAGTTTATCCAAGCACACCCCAATGCCTTTGCGACACAGACCATTATATTCTGGAGTATTCAAAAATGCACAGATCAATCCCACTTCTAATATCTAATTATGCTCAGGTCAAACCACAAATAACCTAAGGTTAAATGTACTAATCCCCAAGCCAGAACCAATTCTTTGCCGCTGTTTGGAATCCCAATCGTGATAGAAATGTTTGGGATTACATGAGGGTGTGGAAGAGCAAATGCGGTCCCACTTCTGCATTATTAGGGATACTGAGCAATATTTTTAAAAAGTATAAAAGCTGCTGGATTGTTATGGAGCCCACCTAAGATAGAAAGGACATGGAGTATTTTCAAAAAGATAGTTCAGCCATGAGTATATTACTACTCTGAGTGATTTTGTATTACTTGCAAAATGGTTCAAATAGCAGAGCTGATGTATGTGTTTCCAGGGCTGTGGTACTGGCAGGTGAAATGCAGGCAATGTCTTGGGAGAGCGAGCTCTGGGGCACCTGTCAACTCATTGGCCTCACAACAGAAACTTTCTACTTTATGTAACATTTTTTGACAGTGCCTGGGAGCCGTAATTATGGATTACGGATTATCTCGTAGCGCTGGAGGGATGTGTAAAGTGCAGAGCAAAACCACTGGTCTAAACCCAAAGAGCAAGGAAGCAGTGTGGGTGAAGGAGGCCAGAGACGCTGCGCTAACGCCATGGGAATTTTAGGAGCTTTTTAGTCAATGTTCTGGTGTTTTAGAGGAACATAATTTTGCTGCTTGATAAGCTAGAAATGTTGAGGAAGAAGAATTAAAGGAAGTGATCACAGATGAAAAACTGTAGCCATGGCAAACTTCTCTCATCTGATGGCTAGAAGTAACTATGAGGCATATGATTTTTTTTTTTTTTTTTTTTTTTTAATACCCTGGCTCAGGGTATAAAAATATTAATAAAAGTTAGGTCTAGTCTGCCCAGAGACAGAACAGGTATGTTTGCTTTGTTTGTTTCACTGTAGCTTTATATAACTGATAAGATGCTAAAAAGAGGCTCTTTTTTGATGCAGGGTTTTCTCTGACAGTGAACTCATTTATATATACCAAGACTTCCACCTACAGGTGTAGTGAAACCTTTGCTTCTTTAGAAGTTGATATTTAAAACCTGAGTAAGATTAAGCCCTATTATCCTGACCACCTGTTAGCTTTTATTACTATTTATGTATTTTTATTAAGTGTCACCTTGTTGAATTTATAGCATTTTTTATCATGTATGTGAATATATTTGTTATTCAGTGTTTGTATTTACTTACATTAATTTGCTGTATTCTGTAGTGAGCATCTTTGGTGAAATACATCTAAAATAGACTTAAAATCAGCACTGGTTTGTTTTAGGCTCAGTTTTGGTTCAATTTTATGCCTGGCAGTTACCACCTGGCAGAAGCCTGAGTAGGACTTGATGAAATATTGCATATTTCTATATATTTTTCATATAATTCTGTTTTTTTTTGGACATGGCTCATGTAAACTATACTGCAGGATGTCAGAATATCAGATCACATTCAGAAAGTATTTCTCCAGCAGCAAAGACATAGCTCCTCTCCTCTTCCAAATACATGGATATTCCCTGCTGCAGCTCTGTTTCCGAATATGGGTGGACTGTGGTTCAGCAGAGTCTGCTGAACCAGAAAGTCAGGTAAGATTCTACTTCTACAGAAGTCCTTAAGAAGGGGTAGTGCTTTTACAGATCTTACAGGAGGATCCTGTAGTGCCTTTCAAAAGAACCTTTGTATATTCTTGCTTAGAGGGAGATGTAGGCTCCACTTCATGTTTGAAGAAAAATTTGCTGCAATACAGTTCAAAAATTGACTGATGTAGCCAGAGATGGTCAATTTAGAGACCTTACAACCTGATATGATGTGGAGGGGAAGGGCTGTGGTTCCCCTCTGCAACATCTTTTATCAACTGAATTGCTCCCATGAGGCAGGCATTGGCTTCCAAGTGACATTTTATACTTACGTCATCAAACAAAATAGTGATTTTCTTACATCAGGATGCTCTCGATAAGTGCTGTGATACTGGGCCTGCAGCTGAAGTACCGTTAAACCTGCTGTTGGTCAGATCAAGAATTTGGGCAGTTTTTCCTTCATGTCCAACAGAGCTTCCACTTCTGCAGTCTTTAGAGGATTTTGACAGAGAAATCTGTGCTGCAGGCTGTCTGCTGGCCAATAAAATACCAGTATGAGGTAATAATTTTGTGTTGGTGGCTAAAGGGGGGAGACTGGGAGACTGTAGTGTGAGGCAAAAGCAAGGTAACTGATGGCACAGTTCTTTTTCTTTTTCTTTTTTTTCCCTGAGTTGAAATTGGTTGGGGTGTAACAACTGACAGCCCAGTAGATCTGGACTTGGGTAATGTAACGATGAATCCCAAATGCAGGATGCTGTGACAACACATCTTTCTGAGACGCATCTGTGAACTGTGGGAATTTGAGTCTGATGATAGGCAACAGGGCTAGTCTGAGTATGTTGTGGAGAACAGCTTGCATGTGTTTATCTAGCTTTGCAGATGATTTCAAGTTAAAAATGCTGAAGCCCAAGACCATGGCTCAGGCTCACTGACTTCAGTCCACTCCATCAATCCCGGAAGACTACTGCAGGTATTTGCAGGATCTTTTCATATGAGAGGCATTATTGCCAGCAAATTTTTGCGTGCTTTCCTAAGTGAGCCCTTGACCTATAAGCTGAAAGTCAGTCACAATATCTTGTGGGCAGGGTTAGGCTGGCGGTTCGGGGTTGCTGGCGTGCCAGCAGAGTGCCTGCGGCAGAGCAGCCAGGATGTTGCCTCATGGAAACTCTTTACCTCCAATGCTGAAAGGCACAGGATGCCAGAGAGTCACTTGGTCAGGAGGAGATGGTTTGAATTGCGTTGCAGATATTAGCTGTTTGAAAACTGTGATGTTCTCTAGGAACCGCAAGTCATGCGGGTGGATCTGGGTACCATCGTACTCTGGCATAGGAGTCACATAACATGCAAAGAACAGAAATGGTACATGATGGGGGCCTGACTTTTCTCTTTGCCCAAAGAATGTGCCCTGTTAGAAAGGGGACAGAGCAGCTTTCTTCAATGGTAAACTATCTGTCTCAGTGTGGAGGAGTAATAATTGTGATCAGAAGATCCTTATGTGAAACAGCTCTCGGAGTCAGTTTTCTTAATAATAGCACAACACCCTTGTGCAACTAATACTGCCCTAGCTAGTCTTTCCAGTATGAGAGCTACATGGCTGAGTGTGAACAGCTGAACTGCATAATTCCTCACATCCTGTGCTTGGGAAGTATGGGCATACAGTTTTATTCTAAGACACTGTCTAAATTCATACAATTTAAGCTAAGGTATGTTACACTGAAATGCGGGTGCATTGCTGTCTTATGCTGATGGGGTTATCTAGTCAGCTCTTCAATCTGATGAGGGTAAATACACTATCTAATGCTGATACATATCAGAAGTTGGTCTACAGCATCTCCTTATTTATGGTTTTATGGGTGTGACCAGCATCTCTGTTATCATAGATGTCCTGTGATAATGAAGCTTTCCTCAGACAGGAAAAAAAAAGTCAATAGAATGAAGGTGACACTAGTGACACTAACACTTGTGCATCCAAGTGATATGCGTATGGAGGCAGCTCACTCTGAAATCCCTCTTCACTCACCTTTATTGTATCTTCTCTGATTTTGTTGTGTCTAGTTAAGTACATGCCTTAGCCAGCTGCAAATTTATGCGGAGGAATGCCTAGCAACCACATGCAGTGATTGAGAGCATGCTTGTTAGTACCATCATGTGCCTGCTGTACTTGAAAAGGAAACACCGGTTATAAAAGAATAAGTGCTTCGGTTGTTATGCCTTTAACTGAAAGACACCACAACAAAATCAACAAGATCAAGCCTATTTTTACACAGTTCCAGCAGTCAGAAGAAATGCACAAAGAAAATGCATTCAATCACAGCATATAATCCAGACATACAGTACTCTATTATTTTACTTTTACAAAGCCAGCTTTTTAGGGCAAAATTTTTTTATTTGTTTGTTTTTTAACTAACCAAAAAAACACTTTGCAACCTCACAGGAATTTACTAGTGCTACACTGAGATGCACAGGCACTGTTATTTCATTCTGATGATACCATATAAAAACCTGTACAAAATCATAGTCTGGAGGGGGTATTTAAAGGCCATTACCCCTTTGCCTTTGCCCTGTGGTAGTCTACTATCTCTGGACTGTACCCAACAGATATTTATCTAGTAAATTTCTGCAGCTTTCAGTAATGGAAATTCCACAGCCCACTTAGACAGTCCTTTCTAGCCCTCTACTATCCTTACACGAAGAATATATTTCCCGACGTCTAATCAAAATCACCCCCGAATATAATTTAGATTTTTTTTTCTGATCTTGTCCACATATGACTGTTATCAAATTTCCCCACAGTCTTTTTCTCTAGACTGAACTATCCTTTCAATCAGATCATTTTTTCTAAACCTCAGATTATTTTTGGTTTTTTGATTGCCCTTAAGGAAGATTTGTGACAATTAACTATGCAGTGCCCTCAGAACATATCATCAGACTTTGCGTTTGCAAATAGTCCAAAACGTCAAGGGAATAAGGGCCAGAACCCCTGAAAGACAGAGCTTAATGGCACTTTTCTGCTGGGACAAGTTTGTGTTTAGTGTTGCTGATTATTCCTGTGGCCAGAAGATTACTGGATATTGCTGCTAATGAGGCACACCTAATGTCCCGACGTACATGATTTTCTTTTCTCCTCGGTAATACACACTGAGGACAGAACAGGAAACAGAGCTCAGATATCTTCTGTTTTCTGGGGTAAGATCTTTGTGTGCTGCTATCACAGCTCTGCCAATCTCTCTACCTCTGTAAACTGAACATACTTTGTGTAGCTGGAGACAGACAATTCCCAATCGCCACTGCTGTCTCCGAGGGGCATAGTGAAGATTACATGGAATTCCTATTTTACCTCTTTGTTTTTCGATGTGTGGAGTCAGGCCATAGAGTCAGACCTGCCTACAAGGCATAAAATAAAACCAAGCAAACCTTTCTCTCTGTTGGTCAATTTTTATAAGGCTGTGAATATGATGTGAATGTAGAACGGGAAGATGTAGTGTATTCTGGTTGTAGGCTAGATAAAATATTTGTAGACTAATTTTTTAATAGACATTCCTCTGTGCTATGCCATTGCCAGGCTTTTCCTTAACCTAAAACCCACTGGCTTCTCTCACTTCCTTTCCCTTGCAGCAGAGCTTGGCATGTTGACAGTGTAGCCTATTATCCCAGGAACAGTGCTGCAAATGTAATTGATGGGGTTAGGCTTAATAGGAGAAAATTTAAGTGAAAGGAGAATATAAATGCAAAGGCCATACAGATCTATTCTGTGATCTACTATTGTGCCAGAAGAAGAAATGAGAGAGCCAAACATAAATAATCTTTGTATGACTGTGATGCTCTTTATAGAAATTCCCCCAAGCACTTTACAGTCATTTGCATTTGATGTAGGGTGTTACTGCACAGTTAAATCTATGCCTAGAAATCTCTGGAGAAAATTGAAAAGAGGGTTTTCATATGGCAGTGGTGTGGGAAAAAATACTGCAAATCCCCCTTTTCCTCTGCACTAAGCAGATAGACAAAATGAACCACTATTCTTGCTTCACAGAGAAATAAAGTGGAAGAGACCTAGAAACGCCTTATGGTATTCTGGGCAGTATATGCATGTAGCAGAGACTGGAGTGCTCCTCTGCTCTATGGTTTTAAGGATGGGACCTGTCTAGTATTAAAGCTGGATAAGTCATTGTGCATTTGAAGGGTGGGACTACCTAAATGTAGGCTCACCAACACTGTCTTTTTGCAGCTTCTGTTCCCCAGTTTGGGGTCTGTCCTGCAAGCGATACCCAGGTCTGGCATCTCCTTCTCCTGGTATGGCTATTGCTGTGGCTGTGATTGTAGTGGCAGCTGGCATTCATCTTTCTGAGGCACTCGAGGAATCTGTGTTCACTAAGCAAGCAGGTGTGGGTGCTGTATTATTATTCATTAAAAGAAGCACACTGGGGCAATTAGTAACAAACCGTGTTGCGAAACAGGTAAAGCGAAAGCTCGATTACACCCTGGCAATATTCCAGTAGACTTCAGCATAACAAGGTTTTAGTCAACAGTATCCTCTTGCTGAACACAGTTCTGCCGGGGATAAGCAGATTTGTTTCTGTGGCTTGTGGTAAATATAAAGAATGTCTTCCAGCAGTTCTTGGCCTTTATTAGCCTTTGTTTTCATGTAAGGAATTGAGTGATTAATTTTGTTAGATCAGTAATCTAATTGACTGAAAAACACTTGTTTGTACCCCTTAAGAAAGACTTGGAGTGAAAGGGCAAGGCAAATTTGAAATAGGCATTCAGACAAGATAAAGCAGAGCTTTTTATCTTCACTGTTCTTTGCTCGCATCCCAACTGATAACATCCTTCCTGTTGCTTATACCAATAAGCTAGGTATCATCGACTCCTCTGCTTTGCTTCATCCTTGCAAGCAGGCTGCAGGCAAGTCTTTCAGGTTCTTTACAAACTTTTCTACTTCTCCATCTGTCTCAGTGAGTTGGTCCTACTCTAAGACTGTTAATTTTACAAGGCAAAGACAACCTTTTTTGCATGCATGCACACTGTCTGGAACCATGGAGTCCTTGTCTGTGTATGAGGATGGGGTACATAATGATATGCCATAGTAGTCAACAAAATCTTATTAAAGTGGGGTCATCCATAATTTTGCTGGCTCTTATTTTCTTTTCTTCTTCTTCTTCTTCTTCTTCTTCTTTTTTTTTTTTTTTTTTAATAGCGCAAAGATCCTTGGCATGTGAACCAATGAAAGAAATGAAATCAAAACTGAGGTCTGGCGTTCTTACTCTGGAAGTGGGAATGTTATTTTCCACAACTATTTTTTGAGAGAGGCTCACATGCTATCTTCTTTAATTTATCCTAATTAATTTATCCTAAATTCTCATCATGGTGCCTGGATAGGACCTGTGTTTTGGGAGTTTTAAACTGACGTATCTGATTGCTCCAGATTAGACCATGTGAAAGATAAGGAAATATGTTTAAAAAAACCCTATTGAGTGATAATTAGTAATAAATGTTTCTCTCTGAAGTTTGATATCTGGTCCCATTAAGCACTTGTAAGGCTGAGTACTTTTCTGAAACCTGCTGTTGTGTGAAGCCTACAAAATAAAGAAGTATTCCAGTGAAGACCAAAAATTTGCTTTTTGTGATTTCAAAGGGTCTTCTTTCATTAGAGATGAAAAATGCAGAGGCAAAGTTAGAAAGTGTAAGGGATGGTTATACTCCAATGTAAATTTGGTTCTGCCTGTTTACCTCAATGCAAGTATTTTGCTCTTGTGAGGAGCATGAGCATGACTATAGAACTTCTGAATCAGAGTAATTAGGTATAGAAGGGAAAATGTATGTTTTTATTCTTTCGAATATAGGCTTTTAGCCATGCTTTCCATTTTCCAAGCATTCTAGAGTTTGATATGTCAGTTATCTCTATCCAATTAAATCTTGTTACCCCTGTAAAACTTGATTTTTTCACTGATTTTTTTGTATATATATGTTTGATTTGCATGTTAATAACTATTTCCTTGTTGTCCTTCATCTTTATTTTCCCTCTTTTTGAGTACTACTGGGTCTGCACTTTACATAACTTTGTACTTTATTCTCTTTGCAAGCTTCAGTTGAGGAGTAATATTTGTCTATGGTAGGGTTATCTAAAAGGGCAGCAAACAAGTCACTTGTGTATATTTACAGCAGTGTGAGCTTGTTAAAATGGCACTGTCGAGCCACTTTTTTTATATCTCTAAAGTTTGTCTTCCCACTCTACTGAGAAAAGCAAATTTTCCTTCCTGTCATTCCTTCAAGCATGTTCAACCACAGAAAAGGAAGTTGGATTGTATTTTGCCATGCTCCTGACTAATGTTGCCAGCTTAATAATTTTTTTATACTGTATTTGTCAAGTGCTGATATTTTACATGGCTCAATCACCCTTGCTCGTCTGTGGAGTTTACAATGTACAAGGCAGACCAAAATCAAACCCGATTTACTAAGAGACCTAATAGAGATCTTGATTTCAAAAATTTCATGTTCCAATAGTAGGTACTTTCCCTTTAAGCCAGTAGGAGCAAAACTCTAGTTTTGCAGTTGAGGCAGGATCTTTCATGCCTAAACTGATATTTGAGCTGGAGTCTGACCGTTTGCTGGGAAAAAAAGTAAAACTACAGCAGAAATTCATTTTGTTTGATAGCAGCAGAAATTTTGGTAATATGAAAATAATATGAAGTATATATATCTACAAGTGTTTGTGATTAATTCTGTTACAGATAAGAGGGTGAGACTAAATCAGAAATGTTTTTAAAAATCTAAAAATTCCAGTGTACTTCTGTATTAGCTGTTGTCAAAGAGATCCACTATTTACAGCGTCCCTTTGGATGCTGCCCGATGTAGAAGACCTTTGACATCCTTTGCACCGCACAGCACAAAGAAATTCCCCCCCACACACCCAGACACCAGAGGCTGAGCCTTTGGCTTGTCCATGTTCGGAGGGAGACTAGCTCGTGGCTCCTTAGTGTAAGAGCAGCCCAGCCTACCTTCCTCCTGCTTTCCAGCCCCAGCCCCTTGCACCGAGCCATTGCTGACAGCTCCCTTGGCTGCTGTTTACAGCTTCTATCGTGCCTTTTTCGACATATTTGTCTGTGACTTTGAAATTTCTCCTAGACAGCCTTCACCACCTGCTGCTAGTGAAGACTGAAGAGTAAAGGCATCACTTTCTCATTGGTCTTTTAGTCATAGTTAAGGGGTTGATTACCTCCTCATTAATCCTTTCTGGGCTGCTGTCATGTTGCATGGAGTTTATATAGCTTATGATTGACCTTACAGACAGTCATTGCAGTGGTAAAGATAGGAGCCTGAATGGGATTTCCCACCTGTATTACAGCAGTGCAACTTTCCTGGCTTCTATGAAGTTACCTCTATTTTATGCTGCTGGGAGATTCGACTTCTGCATGAAGATGAGACTACCCCATTCCACAGAAGTCCCACCCCATTAGTTCAGTGCTGGCATAATTTGCACCCTAGAATGAAATTCAAAGTGTTCTAGAAATGAATTGCATGTTTGCATGGTCATTTTTTTCTGACTGAAAAAAGATTTGCTCATGATTGGTGTCAGGTAGAGGTTACAGTTTCTTTATTGCCACCTATTCCTTTATTATCTAGGTGTTTTTTTTCTAGTATTACTAGTAATGCTGTGTAATAATGGTCTTCTATTATTATAACAGCTTTGTTGTGGCTTTAAAGGCATAAGAACATAGATAACATAAGCTTTGTAAGAAGAGGTAATATCTTCTGTTAGAGTAGTGTAAGCCTAGCTCTTGTAGAGAACTTTCTATCTGCAGACACCTAAATACATAGTTCACTGTTGTAATCTCTGCTTTATAGATGGGGAAGCAGACGTTTACCTAAGGTCATTAGCAGAACCTAGAACAGAACGCCAGATTGATGAACATACATAACAGAGGCTCCCTCTTCAGTTTGCTTTGTTCCAAGGAAACAATACCTAGTTCTTAGTATCTTTAATGCTAACATAAGATGTTCATATGTTCTCTGTGGACCTGATCTAAGCCACTGGGCTTCCAAGTTTGCCCAGTATAACTCGATGGTAAAAGAGAACGTTAATAAGTTCACAGGCCTGACTAAGTCTTTTTTTTTTTTTTTTTTTTTCCCTTTTGGACTCGTGGAATTTAAGCTCATCTCCTATGCTCAATGCACTAATTTCTGCAGTGAAACTGGCCAGTTCCTAAATTTCATTGAACAATGTAAAGTCAAAACAGGCAGAGTACTAATCATAGGCAATAAAAGGCAAAATGATTACAATTTTGCAGAGTAACTGCACTCAGAGTCAGGAATTTTGATTAGCTGGCATTTACCTAACTTCAGTTGAATAATGTTTCTATTTTACTTATTCTTCCATAATTGATTTTATGTATTTTCTGAATCTTCCTACAGTGGGAAGTTCTCAGTTATGATATTATACTGCAGCTGAACAAGCAATATTCTGTCTTGTTGTTCATCTGCCCAGCCCTCTATTTAGGGTATCAGTTATCATTGATAACTGATATCATTACCAATTTCTTTCTCTTGTCTTTTTTCTTTTTTAAAATCTTTTTGGATCACAGAACTACCCTGAACAATTCTGAGTCCATTCTCTGTGGAGATGTGAGGATGACATCTGTTTCTGGAGTTTAAAAATGATTTTTGATATTATTTTAATGCTCTTCAGATAGAATTTTTAGAAGCTTTATAATACTGTTCTATTTAATATCCTACTGGCAGGCAGGTATGGCTTGCTCTCGAAATCTCCTCAAAATTTGAGTAAGTATAGAAAATTAGGAATTCTTAATTTGCCAGCAATCTAAGTAACTCATTTAACAATCCTTTCGTCTGTAAGTTTAAGAAATTTCTTCAATCTTCAGGCAGATGGGTCAACATCCCATTTACTGTTGTACTTCCAAGGAAGTAAAATACAGCATAACTTGCAAAAATGTGACAGGAATGTGCATGTTTTTGATAAGTAGCCTTTCCACAAGAATTCATGGAAGTTTTCTTTAAAAAAGTATTTTCCCTGAAATTGTGCTTTCTTGGCATTTTTCATTTTAGTAACATATGCCTAACTACCATTTACTAGCATTTCACTCCAAATGTCTGTCAGAACTGTCAGAAAAAAGCTGTCTCTGCAAAAATGATGAACTTTTTTCCTTTTTCTCTTTTTTCTTCCTTTCTTTTTTCTTTTTTCTCTTCTTTTTTTTTCTTTTTATTTTGGCTGTGTGTTAAAAGCAATTTACACTGTGCATTGATATCCTTCCCACTCTTTTGGGACTTGTAGAGAGTCATTTGTGATGGTTTCATTTGAATGGAGAATAAAAACTTTAATTTGAGAAAAGTAACAGAAAATAAATCAGTTAAAATGTGGGCTATATTGGAGTCCTCATCCTGCAGATTCACTGTTATTTGGAATTACCATTGACTGTGGTTGGAGTGCCATGAAAAGAGTACTTGCAGATCAGATCCTAAGCCTGTATATGATACTTATTATTCTGTGTGCCACACTAAACCTAACATGATTCTTCAGATATTTTGACACCTACAGATGCAAAGCACTCCGTGTCATTATCTCCAGTGCAGCAGATTTTAAAGGCAGCAGGAACCCTTATGGCCCAGTCTGACCTCCTGCGTAACTCCAACTGTAGGATTACATCAAGCGATACCTGAATGTAGCACAGCAGCTGGGGTTTAAACTGCAGCATGTAATCACTGCAGGGCTACGTTTCCTGTGCTACAGCACGGTTACTGCTGCTGGATACAAAAGATTCCTTGTGATGGAGCATTTATCATATCCTCTCTAGTGAATTTCAGTAACTAATTGCTCCTTTTGCATCCAGAAGTCCCTATCTTGTTTCCTCCATCCCCAGAGATACAAATGTGGAATAAAACTTCTGACTTTGCCTGTCAAAATAAGCAATACCAAAACACATCCCTATATACTAAAACATTGACTTTTAGAAAGTTTGTTACCTAGGTCTACCTTGTAGACAAAACAACAGACAAAATAACCTCACCAAATCACACGAACAGTCAAAACACAAATGATAGTATAATGCACATCCTGATTGGAATCAGGATGCCGAGAAATGCTAGTCATTATCCTAAATGAAAAGCTCATTATAGAAGCAATATAGGTAGATGTTTATGGAGAAAATATTTTAATTTCTATTTCTAGACATATTTGCTTGTACTGTTAATTGAGTGACTGAACTTCGCTGATTTTATGCTGTAGGTTCCTTAAAGCACTACTCTGAATGTACAAATGGATATAAATTACATCAGTGTTTAGAGATGGTGAAAATTAGGATCTCTTGGGTATAGGATCAGCTGTGTAGGTTATTACTTCATCTACTGGGTCAGTAATGAGAACCACTTTTCTATTATGTTTATTGTGCAGTCATTTCAATATCTTTTCACTTATGACGCTTGTTGTTTTAGCTTATTCATTGTAAATTTCCCTACTTACTGCTTATCCACAGCCATAACAGTCTGTAATTGCGTTTTTGTCGTTATATTCTATGTATTTGTATGTGTGTATGCTTTTTACATAAAAGAACATAAAATTACATCATTCAGCACTTGAAAGTAACTGTCAATATTATAACTACACATGCTATGGCTTGATACTTCTCCATGTGTACACATGCTTCTAGTTAGGAACTGTATGTTTTTAGTCTGGCTAGGGTGTGAGCTTTCACAGTAGAGATTTATCCTTCATATTAACCAGATCTCCAGGCCTTAGGCAGAGCCTAAACTCAGTAACTTCCCTCTCCCCCCCCCACCCCCTCTTTTTTTGGAATACATGCTGTACACAGCTGCGGAAAGAAAAAGAGCAATGGCAAGTGTTAGCTGCCTGAGATCCTCCTGCATCCTGTTACAAGATGCTCTTGGAGAGCGTAACTTTTTACCTTTTACTGACTCAATGTATAAAACTCAGCACAGCTGTTCCATGGGTCACTCTTGTGGGAAGAGGCAGAGGTACTTGTGGATAAGTTACTGTATCATGTGACGGTGGATGTAACTGCATCTCATATTAGTGAGAGGGCTCTGTGATGTGAGGCTGCAGGGCAGGATGAAATGGCATTTTATGGGGTTTCTGTGGGCACAAGACTGTCATAGGAGTCACTCTGCAGCTTCTTTAGCACCCTGGGTGCTTGTCAGGCATTTGGGATAAAACTCCTAAAGCAGGAGAGACTGACTATCTTGTATATTGATGAAGCCATGATGGGGGAATGTGATTTAAGGCAGGGAATACATACATGTGTCTCATTTATAATATCTGAGACTTGAGAGCCCGAGGAAATGTTTCATGTGAACCCCTGGATCATAGATTACCCAGAAGCATGTGGGTTCTCTTCTTGTTCTATTGTGGTATTAAATGTCTGAGTATGCAGTTCTTAAGTCTGTATGGAATCCTGTTATGTATCAATTACTGCAAGTTCAATAGAGTTATAACATTTCTTTGATGTTGGGAATTTGGATGTCTGAATTTTAAATAGGAGTAGGAGAAGTGATTTAAACAGAATATTGCAGCCTGTGACCCATAGCTTTGCCAAACGAGATGTGAAAGACTTGCCCATTATGAAATCTCTGTAGAAGCATTGCTGATTTATCTTTAGTGTAATGTTTTAAAACAACCTCCTCTTCACTTCACTACACTATTTGGAGTGTGGTATCTGTCAGTCAGTAGTATCTACAAATTTTATCTCCTCTTCAGGCTTCATGAAACCTTTGTGAAAATTTTTCTGCTGAAGTGGAAGCTGTGCAACTGGACATTGTTTCAAACAAAAAGGACGTTTATTCATTAATATCTGTAAACGTTTTAGGTAAATCCTAATTTAACCGGTAAAAGATTATGAAATTCACAGGCTTACCTTTTCTGTCATCAAAGCTTGCAGGTCTTTCATGCTCAGGAAGGACCATTACCATGCCTAGGCTTTTTACCATCAAGAGATCTTTTACCTACAACAGAACTCTGACTGGATGTAATCTAAGAAGTTTAATTATTCAGGTTATCTTTGGATTGAACAAAGATGACAGGCTAACTGATTTTATTTCATACCAAACAAGTGTTGTTAATCCAGTAGACAAGCATAGTTGACAACAGAGGTAAAGTTTGGTGATATCAGCAATGTTTTTGACAGGAGATAGCATAAGAACACTTTCCTTCATGTCCTCTTTTGCTTTCTGCCTTCTTTCCCCAAAGTCAGTGTACTTTTTCTTTGCCAAGATGGCTTCTTGGAAAGCATTCTCCTCAGCATGGTAGCAGGATGCAAGCTAGAGATGTGACTTCCAACTCTGGCTCATGAGCTGGATTATAACCGTTGCCACTCTCCTTCCATATGTGATCACAGGATTTTAGTGTGACTGTGTATGGCCCCTGTGCCCAGCTGCTCTTCTATATTTGCCTGTTATGCTTTGGCAAATAAGCCACCTTCTGCATGCAAAGGAACTCTGGTATGGTTGAACCTAACCATAGATTTTGTCTATATGCATGACAAATATTATCAGAGAGATGAGCCTTATGTGGATATTCTTCATATGCTAAGCCAACTTCTCTGTACTGGTAGTGGAAACAATTAAATATTCCAAATGTGCCATGCTTCAGTAAGGTGAAGGAGGAGATGAATAAAGAGCATAAGGAAATGTAGATTGTAGCCATCCCAGAAACACACAGTCATGTTTGTTTCCAGCAAAAAAAGGAGTACAAATATGTGTTGAAGGGCATGAAAATGTAATTAGGAATAGAAAAGGGGGGCTATAAAAAGAATATATTTTTTATTTAAGCTACTTATTCTCTGCATGTTTGGAAGTCATTACACCTTTATTTACTGGGAAAAAAAAACAATTTTTTTATGGTTTACTTGATTGTCACAGGAGAATGATCTGGTAGTCTTTGTTTCTGGGTATTATGAATGACATTGTCAAGGGACCAGCACAAAATGTGAAGATCTAAATGGTCCATTTATACTCTTATTTTGTGCAGAATCTTTTCTAGTGATGGTGAAAATACAAAAGCAGAAAGAATCCTGATTTGACTTTCTAATCACAGGTCATATTTCTACAGATTATATCCCTAAGGGAGGGAGAAAACATTCTTTTTTATTTTTTTTATTTTTTTAATTTTAAATCTGACATTTTTTTAGCTGGATGCAATGGAGAGGGAAGATACTGTACAACATTTACAATGTTATTTTAGAGTCATTTTTTTCTGACAACATCTGCCCTTTAAAGACTGTACAGACATGGGTGGAGAGCAACACTACTTGAATAACTCTTTTTAATTGACTGTGAGAGCTCTAAAAATAAGCTTACAGGTAATGTGAGGAGATGAAACTAAAGGACACAATTACATATCTTACCAAAAGCCGACAACCATACTGTCTTGTTTGTTTTGTTTTGTGTTGTTTTTCTTTCTGTAAGACTCCTCATATGAATAAAGAAAGGGAAAGGAGAAGTTAGAAGGTAAGTTTGGGGAGTATCCAAATTGGACGAATCATTTTTCAAAGGGTAGACAGTGATGGTAGTCTTTGTATGGACTTTTCTGTTTGTACAAGAGTGAAAACTAGAGCAAGTACAGTGAGTAAAACAGACAGAATGGAGTGGAGAAAGCAGCCTGGCAGGGATATGTGTTTAAACATGGAGCCTATAGACATCTGTTGTGTTTGGGTGTTAGTGTTACATTCTCCCATGTGCTGAGAAGGGGTTCAGCATGAAGCTAACTAATGACCTGTCCCTATCAGGCACCTCAGTGCTCTCAACTTATGAGCTCTAAATCCTGTGCTGTCTTTCCGCTGACCTCTTCCTTGTTACAAGGCTCAAATGTTTACCATTAGGAAACTCTTCTCTCTAGCTTAGCATTTTAAAGGGCCTGAAGCAGGCCCCAAAAACTAGTGAAGGAAAAGCCCTCCACATCTTGCAAACTTGCTAGTCTGCAGTGTTTAGCATTCAGGGTGTAATCCAGTACATCCTGTTGTATTAATAATTTCCTGGTTAATAAGTCACCTCGATGTTCATTAGATTATCTTGGAATTACTTTCATTTCTTTTTTTTTCCAGATAAGACTTTAGCAAAAAATTAGAGTTAGCTTTAATAAAAAGAAAGTTGAAAAACTATTCATAAGGTCTGACAATACTTTAAAAGAAAAAAAAAAAAAAGATTTCCAGCATGTCTGTGATGTTTTGTTCAGCTGACAGGAGAGAGTTGTATCTTATTAAAACTTCTGACAGTGTCCTTTCTGAATTGCAATCTCTAACAGGGGAGAGCACATCATATTTTTTGAACCTTTCCACTCAGTGGACCTCCAGAGATGGAGCTTTTCTAGCCCAGGGCCCTGGAAAGTGGAACACACTAACAAGAGCAAGATAGGCTGGGAGCAGGCCATCAGGAATGTCGTGGTAGTATTTGCTTAGAGTGGTGGATTAGTTGGCGTGAGGAAGCCCCAAGCGTGGGAGCACGGAGGCCGAGTCCTTCCTAGGGCAATTCCCCAAGTGAGGCCGGAGCTGACCAGGGTGCTGACCCGCGCTGCGCCCCGCACGCCAAGGCTGTCCCGTCCACCCGCGTGCTGCGCCGAGCGGAAGGTACGTGAACGACGGCCTCCCTTTACGTGAAATTCGCCTTGTTTTATGCTGCTGTTCATGAGGCATGTGGTTTCCTCAGCATGCAGGATCTAGCGGGACCTTTAGGTCCTGATGTGCACATTGCACACTGCTGATACTTCTGTCTTGGGTTGGATTTGGTCTCTGAAGTCTGGCCCTATGCTTTGCTGCGCTCTCAGCAGCGCACCACACTGCCTGTATGAAGTTCTGTGTTGGCTTGTAGCAAATGATGTTTTCTGTTTATTGGAAGAACCTACACAATTATATAAGGAAATGACACTGTCCCCCATCTTAAACTTATATGAGCAAATATTTCATTATTGATATAGAAATTGTCATTGTTCATTGAAATAAACTTATAAAACTTTAATATGGGATGTAACAAGCTGATGAATTACTCTTGTGACTCACTGTGTAAAATGCTATTCATTTTGAGGGCTTTCATTTTCATTACTGGAAAAATTAAATAGCCTATGGAAACTTCATTCATTTTATAATTAAAAGATGACAGCTTTAGATTAAACGTTTGTGTCCTGTAAATGAGTATTGTTTGTTGATTTTGTAACAGCTTCCCCCCTCACCCTGCTCCAGCTTAAAAACATCTGTTTTCGTAACCTTTAAATACTAGACTATGGCACTGTGGTTTACTCTAATTACCTCCTTGTTTGCTAAATATACTTTATTTATTTATTTTTAATTTGCTAGTCACTCATTACATGTAAATCCCACTGGGTTGCTGCTAACCATCTTTATTACTTTTCAGCAAAATCTTTTGATCTTGGCTGTACCTTTTTGCAGAAAGAGAGCCTGAAAGAAAGACAGCACTTTAATTAAAAGCCTATTCTCTTGCTCTACAGATTTGTATTCTTTTCTTTTCTAAATTGCATCCAAACATACTATTTATTTCTTAACTTTTATGGGTCAACTTTTCTTGTGATGTTAGTTAAAACACTAGAAAACTTGCATGCCATCTTGGTATGTAGATGAAGGGCTAAAGACATAAGATACAGCTTGATGCAGACTCCTGACCTGACTGAATACAGTGTTTTTTTGATAGTAGGTGTATTAATGGTTCTTCAAACTATTTCTTATTTCTTAGTTTGGCTTATGTATTTGGTTTGATGGTGTGCTGTGGCATGAAGGAAAAGTATTGCTCACTCTTCTGGCTTCATACTATCCTTTTGTCCAATTTAATAATACACTTAAATGAACCCACTATTTCTGTAAAATGTTCTTACATATTGGATTTGTTTGTTTCCTGACAGCCTAATATAGTGAGGCTGCTACTCATAAACTATTCTAAACACCCTGAAACACCACAGCCTATAAGAATTTTCCTAGCTAACTCCTCTTTATTGCGTTTCACTCTGCTATTTATACCCACTTACCTGAATGGAACCAGGGAGAATTGTTTGCTTTTTACTGAACTAAAGATTTGAAAATGTATCTGCATTAGTTTTGTAAAATTTGGAATTTTCTACAAGTTGGCCTAAAGTAGTCAGACAGTTTCTCTCTAACTTTAAGATAAATGAAACTTGCTTAAGAGGCTTAATTTTTCTCATTGAGCCAGAAGAGGGAAAAAAAATCATTAAAATAAGTCAACAATGCTTTCATGCTGCCAGAAGCTAAGTTCAATGTTTAAATTGCACTCAACCTCTAATTGCAAATTTCCTAGGGAGATCAATCCTTGCTAGTTGTCTTTGATGTCTTTTTAACTAGTGATTCTGACATTGATTCATCTGAACTATTGAGGGGTGAAGCACAGGTAAGATACATATTTTCAATTAATGATTTTTCCTCGTAGAAACAAATTGCTTGATGTACTAGCTGAATGGAAGCCTATTGTCTTGAAGATTTCCTGAAAAAAAATAAAACTAAAAGCTTTAAACCTTGGTACATATCACAGAATAACTGTATCTCTATTTTGGTGCCTGTGCAAGTTCATTGATTTCCTTTGTTGCAGCTCCTTATTCATATCAATGAGATCAAGGGGCCCTCAGGAGCTCGGAGAGCCATTCCTTTGTTGCAGTGTTATCCCCTTTTTTACAAAGTAGAATTGGAAGCTCTTTATACTTTCATGAGCTGAAACTAACCTTATTTATTGCATATACTGTGTGCTGCTGCTAAGATATTAGAGAACTTAGTGTTTCGACGACTGGTTGAGCTTTTTAGTTAATTAGCCGCGTGTGTGCAGATGGTCTCCTGACACCTTCTTCAGACTCTTCCTGCTTGCTGTCATCGCTTCTCCCCCCACACTCCATGCAAGCTATTATTGCATTTCACACGTATTTATGTTCTGCTTGTGTTATTGTAGAAACATTCGTCCTATATCAATTATACAGGGCTAGGATTCATCTTAGAATGGTTCGCAACTGTGCTTTCAATTTTGGATTGGTCCCGGAGGTAACTTTGCATTTGTCTGAAACTGTGTTGTGAGATCCTTTGTTACTCTGGGAGAATAAGTAAACAGTATCCCTTACTGATCAGTAGTTGGTTTTGCAAAATTTGCAAATATTGTTCTATCTTTGCTGACTATGTATTGTCCCACACTCTCATAAGAGATTAATTCAGCATGAGAATACATTTTCTACTTATTCCCACACCAAGTATAAGCAAGCAGATAACCTGCAATTTTCCCCACTCTGTTTTGATTTTAGCGTATTACAGTTGTTCCATCCCTAAACCACTGAGGGAAAAAGTACGGTTAAAGTTGGAGGGAATTGTCACTGGGCAATAATATAATTTATTTTCTGTCTACATTTCTCTTATTGAATATAACATTTATTTACTTTCAGGGAGGAAAGGTTTGCTAAAAACTGCCCTAAATACAGTAACTTCCTTGTCTAGGAAACTGTATGCTGCTAGGCAAGTGATCAATTAAAAAAAAAAATTCTACTGCATTTTTTTTTCAGGATTACAAAATAACTCATTTAAACTCATACAAGATAGTAACTACTCTGGTTGTTTAATAGACATGCATGGCATTAAAAAAGTAGTTTTTCCTCCTGAAGTCTTGGTGTTGTATGTTTCACCCTTGCTTCCATAAAATATTTAACCAAACCCCCAAATTTTTAAATGCACTTTTTTTTACTTGAACTAGGAGCATTGAATTAGCATAACCCCTAGCATAGAGAGTTTGATATCCTCAGACTTTTCTCTTCTGCTGAAACTTCAAGCAGATTAAGAAAGGAACAGGGAAAATGTGGAGGAGGGACCAACCTTTCAAAAACAGAGGCCTCTAAGTCCAAATGATAAATGGTTGCTGCTAAGTTATCAGGGTACTGCAATATTAAATAACCGCTGGAATAGCTGGTGTGCTTGAATGTGTTTCTGATTTTATAACTCTACATCAGTTGAATTTGAAGTAAAACAGTGTTGTGTACACACCCTCTGCAGGGCCAGCAAAGCAGAACAAGCTTGGGAATCCCATACAATGGACGGAAATTTATCCTTGTTATCACATACGATAAAAATCAAGCAAGTTATGCAAGTTTCTGAGCAGGTGTTTAGGGAGGCCAACACAGACAATTATTCATAAATAGCCACTCTCTTTTTCAAGAGATTTATACATTAGTTTTTCTTTTATACAGTTTACTTGGGATTGTGAGCTGGGTTTCTTCATGAAACACCTTAATGCAGCTTTAGAGAAGGAAACTTCATTCCTTCTCAGGGCCTCCCTGGTGGGAAGCTGTTGGAAGCAAGTTGAGTCCCTATTTCCTACTAATCATGAACAAAATATTTCCTCTTTCTCGATTTTTAATCCAAAGTTTGGATACCAAAGTTTGTGCATTGCAGGAGACTTTTGAGGTCATAAACTATGGATCCAAAAATCTTTCAGAATTTTGGATCTTCCCTCCTATTAATATCTCCTGGTCTTATAAGACAAGTAAAATAGAAGCATTCACTACATATTTCCAGAGAGTTCTTTTTTATATATATACTTCTTAAGGTATAAGCGCATTTGTCTGTTTTCTGAAATAAACTGTTACAATCTCCAATGTGATTTTTTTCAAAATCTCGACACTTCTATCCTGACTATATGAAAGTTGATACCATTGAATTAAATGCCATAATAGCAACTTCACATTTTCCTTAAATTAACTGCAAGTAACTAGAGACTGCATGCTGGGTAGAGAACTGTCAGAGAGCGTACCATTTTGAAGTTCCTACTTCAGTCCAGCTTGAGCTGAAAGTGACTGCCTGCTAGCTACTGGTGCTCCTTGATATCTGAGAATCTGTAAGTATGCTGCAAAGTTGTATGTGGTTTCTCTGTAGTTATTATTCTATGTATTCTTTTGGATAAAAGAGTTTTTTTTTTCTGCAGCAGCAAAGCAAGAGATTCAGTCTCCTAAGTGGTCTCTTCCAGTCCTATATCCCCAAATTTTTATTTTATGAGGTATTAATCTCATGGAAAACAATTCTGTCTAAAGGGTAGCAGTATTTGCAAAGAGCAGAAGGCTTAAAGGAACTTCATTGTTTAATTGCACTTCAATCCTAGATAAAGACACTGCTGTCCTGTCTGAGATGTGCTTGCATGGCAAGGTGGGGAAGCTTGCCCCCTCCTGAACCATTTCTCTTTTATGCAAGCAGTGGATTTCACATGTCCAGATCTGTTAGCTGGCAGTACCTTCCCAAAGCACTGAAACTGTATTAAAAAAAAAAAAAAAAAAAAAAAAAAGGCAAACAACAAAATGCTGGAGATTCCTCCTAAGAGCTCTCTCAGATCTCCTAGAGGGATTTCATGTTCAGTCATTATTGCGGATTATTGTTAGTTGCAATGATCTCTAATCTGGGGGTTTAATAGTAACTGAACCCAGATTTTGGAAAACCTTGCTTAGTTTGTTTATTAATATTCATAATCCGCATACACAAAAAGGTCAGTGTGTTACGTACCTGAGATCCGTCTGGCAGCAGCTTCGTTTCAGTCCGTTGAACAGAATGAATTTAAATATGCTTATGCCTATCCCTCTTGTTTGTTACAGTATTACCTTACACACATATTCGTGGTCCATAGAGAGATTTGTGTGATGTTTACCAAGTCTCAGTGGAACATACAGTGTCATTCTGATAGTTTTTCCACATGCAAAGTTTAGTTTTCACCAGTTTGACTAATATGCTTTTGTAATAGATCTTTGCATGAACACTAAGCAATTTAGGAATTATATGGTGTTCAGTAAATCTGCCAGTAAAGTTTGTGTGGTTTATTAATATATTACAACATATGCATCTTCAAGCCTATAACATTTGGTCAAAATTTTTGATGTAGAAAATATTGTCGTCCTTTCCAGAACTCATACACAGACATTTTCATTCTAGCCCACAGTTCTTCTGTTTCTTTACACAAAAATGAGTTTTAAAATATTGCTGGAATATTAGATGCATTTCAAACTTTGTGTATTGATTTCAATCAGTAACTACAACTAGAAAGGCCCAGCGGAAAAGAGGGGTGTAATAGAAAATTTCTGTTGTTATGAGTTATTGCATGTGAGACTTCTTAGACAACAGTGCATTCAGTTTTAAAGAAGATCGTGGTGGTGGGGACCTTTTATTTTCCAAAATGGTCTGTTTTCATTAAGAAGTGCAGTATCTATTTTTTTTTTCCGTAAAAACAATTATTTTCCAGAGAAAACAGCACTTATTTCTAAAGAACAGAAAGAAGAATGTCAGTTGTCTCCCTAGAGTGGCAGTCTGGGAGGCAGGCTGAAAGGTCCTCTCTCTTAGCAGGAGCAGCTCCTGTCTCATTTCTGTTATATGGGTTATCTTGCACTCTTTGGTTTCCCTTCCCCTGGCAGGCATGGTAGCCCGGGCGCAGCAGGACCCTGGCAGCTGATGAGCAGGAGCGGAGGATCCCCAGAGCCCCTCAGCTTGAACTAACCCACTCCCCACCTTCCCCCTATAGAGAATACGCTGTTGCTGGCTGATTGACATAGAGGTTTTTTTGGAGCCAGTTGCCTTCAAGCCATCATTTCTCCCTGCTTGACAGCTCTGTAGGAAGAACAAAAGGCCCAACAGACCAAAGATGATTTGTAAACACTAAAAAAGGGAACAAGGAGCATTTGCCACCCGCCCTGTGTCTGACAGTGTGAAAACGAAAGCCCTGTTACCTGCGGCTGACGCAAGGAGAGAACTATCATTTAAAGTGTCGGCTGCTTCCTTATACAAACATGCAGAAAAACAATATTAAGGGATGAATTTGGCTTCTGGTTAACTCCTGAGGTTTCACTGGATCCTTAGGAAAATAGTGGGACTCTGTCATTTTCATGAGAATGCAAAAACACAACATTCTTTGCAAATTCAAAAATGCTTATTTAAAAAGCCTTTTTATTGTAATCTATTTTCCGAATGCTTTCAGTGTTTTCGACATCTTTAGCATTAAATTAGAGGCTGAACACTACATTTTTTCTTGTTTTCCCGGTAAGGACTTGGTTGCCGATTAAAGTCTTTGGCAGCGAGCGAGCAAAAATTAATGCATTAACAATCTAACAATGAAATCAAAATGAATTAGAACAGCATTATCTAAAATAAATTATATTTTGTTAGTACTGTGTAATATACTTTAAACTGATGACAATGATTTATTTCTGCTTAGATGAATGATGAAACAAATCAGTGAATTGCTGGATAGATGCTTTGTTAAATTAATCCCATATTCAATTGGGAGTCTTTAATCTATTGCTTTGTGTACTTACTTGTCACTGAATTCATAGCGGGATGTGGAGGTTCTTCTCTCATTTACATAAATATGAACAAGAGCATCTTAATTGATTGTAAGTGGAGTTTCATAGTTTTGAGCTATGGAAAATAAGACAAAAATGGGGCCGTTCTGTCTCAGTTTTGTTTGAAGAGATAACTTTTTTAAAAAGATGTTACTTTTTTTTTTTTTTTTTTTTTTTTTTTTTTTTTTACTTTCAAGGGGAAGTCATCCAGCTCATTCCCAACATGTAGAGTTTTTTTAGTTAATGGTAAGTTTTAATGACTATTTAAAAAAAGGGTGTGGGTTGGCCTCTTATTTTTGCATTTTTTCGATTAAGCTAGATAAACTCATGCTGTGCTATTTTTTCTAGTCCACCCACAAGACTCTGACTGTTCAGTAAAATTTTATCAATGAAGAGAATAACAAATGTGTTAATGAAATGACAATGAAAATAGCCACACAGCTTCAGAAAGCTAATATTAATAGAAATACTTCTGTTACAGCTTTAGATTCCAAAGCAAGCATTTGTCAGACCATTTTCTAATTCTAAGGAGAAAAGCAACTGAGCTTTTTGTGATCATTTAACATAAATGGCACTTGAGTCCCTGCTGTATGATATTAACCAAGAATTGAAAATTTGCTTAGCAGTTGCATTCTGGAAGATAAAGAGGGGAAGTGTTAGAAGGTTTTTATAAGTCATGTGAAACATGCTTTGTCATTAATATGAGCCTACAAGAAAATTTTGGCAAGAAAACTTAGTATATAGTATTCTCTCTAAACAGCACCATCATTTAAAAAACATATTTTTTTTTGATTGAAAATGATCTACTGCTGAAGTTACAAGTAATGCCTGAGATTATTTTACAAAAAAGTAAAAACTGTTTAACTTTAAATTCCCAAGCAAGTTGTATTGTTTTTCTAACTCTTCAACTCCAATATTGTGTTCAAAAAATCCAAACAGATCACCATATAGTGAAGATGGCAGAAGATCACTTGACACAAGTTAAAAAACCAGATCATTAATGTTGTCCATCTTCAATGTTTCTCACCTTTAGAAAGAAGATGGCAAAGTTCAGCTTTGGACAATTAATTTAATATTAAATTTAACCTGAGGTACACAGACTGACATGCATATATCTTTGTTGCTGCTAACTGGGTGCTCTGCATATCCTGAGGGATGTGCAGAGCCCTTGGTAGTGGAAATGGCAAAAGGGAGAAGTGGCCAGAAAGCTACACAGAGACATATCCACTCCATGGTGCTCCGGCAGTACGAGCAGCAAGAGGGTGTGGGGAAACGTGCCGAAAACCCGGTAGCAGTGTGGAAAGAGAGCGACAAGCCGGGTAGTCCTACTGCCTATTAGAGCTGGAGCTTCCTCCTGGTTAGTTATATTGCAATTTTGCTTAAGCTATCTGCATCTCCTATTAAGGATAGCCCAAAGGAAGGAATGAGCTTGAATGCTTATGGGAAGTAGCAGAGTAAAAGGTAAAGCCTTGAGTGAGTCTGAGCGCCGTTGTCCATGCTGTGCATCCCATGAGCATCCTTCAGCTTTGGAGGGGAGATCAGGATGCCACCCGCACCAGCATCTGGCAGTGATGGGGTCTGCTGCTCCTAAGTAGGTTACAGGATGGTGATGTCCTGACGGTTTCAAAGCCCAGTAGCCTGTTTCTCGGAAGGCAGAAAATAGCCTTGCCTTTTGCAGAAAGACAAACGAACCATGTGTTTCGTGCTTGCTTACGGGCAACACTTGAGTTTCGGACTTGCATGATTTGTGCGTGACCGGATGGTTTGATTGCACAAACAGGCTCAAAGCAGAGTTCCTGGAAGGCCCTGGCAGACCTTCCTTTGGCTCTCCCAAATCACCCTATCAGCCCTGACATTGTCCTTCTGTCTCTTGGGCTACTCTTGGGCAGGAGTTTCAAAGCTTCATGTGCTTTTGGAAATAAAAGTATTTGTATGTAAATAAAAAATTAATGTTATCTTTAAGCACAACAGGAGATAGCTCTCCCCTGAAGCACAGCAATTCATTTCAAGTAATGTCTAATGTTTTCTGCAGCCTACAGAATTTTTAATTATTTAGTAACTCCTAAATGTATATTTTGGGAGGGGCTAAAGCCATTCAACATGTACCAAAGCTGGGAGTTACATGACAGAATGTCCAGTTCTTAAATGTAAGAATTAATGGGTGCCACCTTTGTCTGTGCTTTGTTACAGTCTTGTCTTGTCTCTGAGATACCTTGAATAAAAAAGGCACAGTTATTGATAAAATTTATTTCCCTTCTACATTTCCTCGCATTTTTTTCTCTTACGGAGCCTGTGGGCTCTCATTTGGTCAGGGTCACCTCTGAAATGAGATGTCCTTTGAATTTCAAGATATGGTTCTAGTTCAATAAATGTGTAAATTAAAAAATGTTCTTGAGAAGGCAGATGCAGAACAAGGATGCAGTTGCTTCACTGTGCTATCATTGGATTCCTAGCAGTAGCTGGGCCTCAGGAAACTAAAACTGATTTTTCTGCCTTAGCGTATGTTAGTCCAGGATTAAGATATACCAAATTGTTTAATTCATTTCATAAGAAAGCGGGTTGTGGCTTTATACCAGCGAAATAGAACCCAGATGCTGAGGAAATAAATAAAAACAAAACCCAGGTAAGTGTAAGGAAGAAAAGAAATCTGACAGTATGACAAAGAAGTCTTAACAAGTACAAAGTTCATACGGTAATGCTGGGTCTATTTTCTGGACTATGTACACTGTTGTAAGGTCTGGTGAATACATTGTGTAATGTTAGATGTTGCTCTGTCCATGTCTTGCAATATTTAAGTGAGGATAAGTGTTGCCACCTTTCTAACTTGTCCTCCAGGAGAGAATAATTGCTTTGTGATGCTGCAGCCTCTGTGGCATTTGCATTCTCGTAGGCTGACGCAATAACTTCTGTCTCTATTGCAAAGTCAGGTCTTGGCAGGTTTGATAAATAAAAAAAAAAAAAAATCCCTGCAAAAATTTTGCATGAGCAGAATATTAACTCTGGTATTGTAGGCACATTCTGTGCTCATAACAATATCACATTGCTTTGAATTCTCATGCCTTTTCACTTTCTTATTTTTATTTTTTTATTAACATACTGGACCACACTGATGTTTGAGACTACCGTGTACTTTTTAAATGACTGTCCTAACCCTTCTATAGGTGAACAACTCGGAGGCTGACAGGAAAATGTCCCACATGTAGTTTTGAGATCCTCTGGAATGAAGAAGGCTATACAAATCTAATATGTTACTGTATTTGATGCAGTATTGACCTCCAATGGCATGGCAATTTGACCTTGCACCTTGATGCACTGCTAAATTGCTGCAAGGGCTCCTATACAGTTAAAATGATCCTATTTTAATTTATGCTATGTCTGGACAGCTGCTGTCAAACTCTGAATGTCTTTGCCTAAGGCTTCAGAGTGACCAGTCCCAGCGACAGAACCATGAGGAGAGCCAGGGTGACTCCTGACTCCCAGTAACCTACTGCGATCATATTGTTCCTTGTGTCTGCCGGCTTGCCTGCCTGCCTTCCCTGGAGCTGTCTTCTGTATATGAGCTCAAGAAGGTGACTTTCATGGGTTTTTTCCTTCTAGCCTTTTTTATTTTTTCCCATGTGTTCTTGCAACTTCAATAGAAGGTACATTCTTACTGCACGTCTTGGTCAGTGAGTGCATCAGGACTTTATAACTTTGCAGTTTTGCTTCTACAGAAATATTGCTATATTTCCATTACTTATTTGTTGCATTCTGATTTTAGGAGTGGGGATAAGAACAGTCCTGTTCCTGTATATCAGCTTATTTCTATACTTTTTTTTTTTTTCCTAGCTCCTATTTCTCCCTTTTCTTTCCTCACGTTGAGCTCTGCCAGCCTCCTAGGTTCTCCAGGAGCGACTGTTACAAAGATGGTATGTGTTCTCCTCTGTAAAAACCGCCCTTGTTTTCTGTTGCTAGGCTACACCCTTGCAGCTGCCATTGAAGAAATGCTCCGTGGTGGGAAACGGTGGGATTCTGAAAAAGAGTGGCTGTGGCAAACAAATAGATCGAGCAGATTTTGTCATGCGGTAAGACAGAATCCTCAATGACACACTGTCCCTTCCCCCCTGCGAAGTCTCTTGCTTTTCATAGCTATTCAGTTGTGATTAATTGATTATAATTTCCCTTGCTTTTCTTTTCTTTTTTCTTTTTTTCCTTTTATGGCCTTTGCAGGATGCTTTACACAAGTGATATGGGTGAAAGTGTGAGGAAAGACAATACGGACAATAGGGACAGTTTTGACTGGCTTCTGCAAATGTGTGCATTGTGGGCAAATCTGCAGATGGATGCATTACAGATGTGCCAGACTGTCCAATGTCACGGAAAGGGAATTGAAAGCTGCTTTTTTTTTTTTTTTTTTTTTTTCATTACACAGTATTAGACAGGGTCTCATCCTGTGGTGTGCTCTGTCCCCTAGAACTGCAAATACCATCATCTGACACCCGTTAAACTCAGGATGAGGAAGTACTGATTTATAGGCCAAGACTCAAGAAGTAAGTTGGAACAGGCTAAAATATTTCCATGTTTTTCTTCCTTCAAGATAATTTCTGATTGACCGAGAAAAGGCTAAACCCTTTTCCTTAATACTGTTTTCTTTGAATTCCTCACATTCCCTTTCACCCTTGTCATTCTGAAGTTACTAGAATCTGTCAAGCAGGATGTTGAACCAGATAGTGCTTTCTTGACTGAATTTGGCACTTGCTGGATCTGCATTCTTTAAGAAAGACAGAAAATGAATTCCTTTGTGTTCAACATGAACAAGAAAGGTGGGGGAGAAGACTGGAGGAATGCTTCCCAAAAGATGAGAAATGGAGTTTCTTAGGGCTTTGAAATGGATGCCTAATTAACAACCAAGTTAGAGAGTCCCCTTATTAGATTTTGATAGCTTATCGTAAGACCATACAAATTTACTCAAAACCAAGCAGCTTTACCATGGTTTCTGGTTTGCATCTTGAAGACCAAAAATGTCCTCAGACTTAAAGCAAAGAAATACAGCAAACTGAAGACAAAGGAAACATATACTTAAAACATGCACTGAAGAGAAGATATAAGGCACAGGAGGGACTCAGTGAGCTGATTGCCATTACTGTGAAACTCCTTAGGTGTTCTGGAGACTAAGTATAAGAAACTGTAGGGTATATGATGGTAATGTTATCTAGATGCAGTGGAAAATTGAAATACTGTAGGAGCAATCAGCTAGAAAAACAATAGAAATTTTTTTTAAGGCAGCTCTTGTAGCTTGATCAGAAAAATCATTTTCCTCTCCAGGGAGGGTAAAGCAGCCATCATCTGTACAGAACTTTTTTTGAACTGGAAAGAAGCGATAGAGAAAATCCTGCAAAATCTCAATAGTTGTCTGCAGGCTGTATTGTATTAATCATATGCAGTCGTATTTATGGAAAATGTTTCAGTTCTTTTGAGTAGAAGCTAATATACCGATGGGAGAAAATATTTTTATGGCATATGGAAGATAGGATTTAGTAGATCTTTCCTAAATCTGATTTCTATAATCTGAGAGCTGAGAGTGAAAAAGCACAATAATGACTTGCGTAATGTCTTTCTTTTGCTCTTAAGAAATATGTGATATCTTTTAAGTATTTCTGCAATGTAAAATACCATGCCAGCTTTTGCCATTGCTCTTTTCTTCTGTTCACATTGTTTCTGGTTTCACTGAAGTATATTTCCATAAACTCTGTCATAAGAGTGCAGCCATCTTCTCTGATATATTGTAATCACTAAGGTTAATTAATGAGTTTAAACTTACCCAGTTCTGAGCATCTTCTCCAAACACAGTTGTACCAACATACAGATTGAAAGAGCAGCAATTTTCAGCCCTTAAGGCACAGCACACTACATATACAATGAAAAAGGTTTTTGACCACATGGTCTATATATTTAGTTAGTGTGGTTATAATAGGCTGTCCTCTTGACACCAGCTCCTTTTTCAGGTTTGTAATCCTCAGTTTTAAGTAAAATTTTTGATTTGCCCTTCCTGCAAATATTTACTTTAAGAGAGAAATGTTGGGAACTAAGCCCAAGGAGGCATTCTTGTCTGTATTTTGACAGAAGAATGTGAAACAAAGGAATCCCGTTTTCTTAGCATTAGATTGTGAAGAAATATTTCTATACCTTATAATTCTCCCCTTTTCCCAATGGCCAGATCTCCCGCAGAGAGGGTTTTTCTCCACTGTAAAACAGTGTGGGGAGAGAGGGAGAAGTCTCTGACCTGTTGGATATTGAATTTGTTCCAAAACTGGAAGCAGCCTGTCATTATGTTTGAATTGACTAGTGGCGAGTCTTGGTAGCTCACTGTCCTAATGTGGCTAGCCTGTTTTGAAGAAGCCAAGCTGTTATATTTTAGTGCTGCGCCGTGCTATGTAGACGTACCAGCCCAGGCAAAGCTGGGGTTGTTAAATACAGTCCTGCTTTGGGGGGTGTCTAGAGAAACATGTGGCACAGGTGCCACAAAGGAATAAAAATGAACGTTGGAAAAAGCACATTAAAGGTTAAAATTAGTCCTTTTTACTTCCCACCAAGGCAGATTAAACCGTTTGTTTACCATGCATGCATAATATATTCTAAAAGGGGTAATTAAATAACATCTACCAAATGAGCATGTCATTGCCCAGCCAAATTGCCTGTTTTCTCTATATGTGTTGGACATGGACTTTTTTTCTCTGGACTAAACCCAGAAGAGCTGTTGCTGCCTTGTAAAGGTTGAAGTTCCCCCCTCAGTTCACTCTTGCAGTTGTTGCTACCTGTTGAGCTGAAAAGTCTCAGATGTAAGAAAGGTGCCCGTGGATTGCTGGGTTCATTGATTAATTCCCCCCACACCCCAAAGTTTAGGACTGAGTAAGGAGATACCTAAGACTGTTCGGTTCCACTTTTCCCATTCCATTCATGTAAAAAATGCTGGCTTTGAACATTGTCCTGGTACTTCCTTCTTTCCCACACATTCACGTGCTTGCTTCTCAGTACCAGGAGCCAAGAGTAAGACAATTAAAAATACACATTTCTTAGAATGACTCTATTGCTTCTTGTTGTTTTTTTCACCTGCATAACACTCAGCACTCAGCTAACCAGATTAAGAAAATTATCTGAAAGGCCAAGAGGTTCCTTGACCAGCTGATTTCCCTGCTGGATACTTGTGGCATTTCTTAATATTTCATGCAGAACAAGCTGGGAATTAAATTTACTGATGAAATGAATTAGATCAGCTTAAATAATGCATGTGGGACTAGTTTGTGAAAGAAATTTCATTATTCAGATGTTCAGATGGTGAAAACTAGGGAGAGATCTTAGTCCTTCACATTGCTTTTAAGTAAACATCAATCAAAAATGGCTTCTTAAAAGCTTGCCCTGTGAGTTTGAGTTTATTCAAATTGGAGACCATAAAATTATGTACTGGTGAAGGCCATCTATTCCATATTTCTGCTCTAAGGCAAGATTACCTATATATATATATATCTTGCTTCACAAATATTTGTTTGACCTGCCATTGAAAACTGCTGCTGAAAACAATTCAACAACCTTTCCAAATAGTATTAATCTGATTAATTTGTATCCTACCCAGCACATATGCGGGGAACAACTAATCACTCTTTTTTGCTTTTTGTTTTTTGTTTTTTAATTTTAATGAAAAGTTTTCTCAGTTCTTAAGACTTTCATCACTCTTTCTGTGAATTAAACCTTCCATATGCTTCTAGTCTTTTTTCAGTGACTGTATTTTCTGAAACCTCTTATTTTGATTCCTATTGTCTGGCTTCATTTTAAGTTGTCTAGCTCCTCTTAAATTGTGGTAGGCTGAACTAGAAGCTGTTCCCCAACTGAGATCTCAATGCTTTTATGCATGCCTTAACAAACATAGTCAAGCAAAGGAGAAAGCTTTTATTCTCAGTGAATGTGTGTGTTCATCTATGTTCCATATACAAAGCACTTTGCTGTCCTTCTCTTGGCATTTTCTTAGCGTTTGGATGTGAATTTAAGAATATGGTTTTGATAGCTGATATTTGACTGTATGCAAAGCCATGCAAATTTTTCTTCCTTAGGGAATGTGGCATGTTCTGCATTAATAAAAATTGCAGGGAGTGCATTATGTGCACAGTAGTGCCCTCTCCAGGCAATGCCATTGCACAAAACCGTGGTTCGGAGAGCTGCGGTCCGGCCCTTGAAAAGCTCACTGTGCTTTGCTGCGCTCTGCTGCCGTAAGCGCATGGAGCCAGTCACTCAACAATTTAGTGAAAATACTGCCACAGGCAGCAACTGCTAGGCAAGTAATGGCTCTCTGTGTTAGCAGACTGATTTTCACGGCGCAGCGGAAGCATATGGCAGCCGACGCCAGAACAGGAGCCCTGGAGAATGCCGTCGAAACTGAACTGGAGCTCGCTTTCCCGCTCCTGACTAGTGTAGGAAATGGGCCTCGTGCCGTTCGAATAAAAATGCGTCGTTGCTAGACTCAAGGGTTTCATTACTGACCCTGGCAGACGTGCGCCGGAGAACCGATTTAGAGAGCCGGCCAGCCTCCGAACGCTGGCTGCCCGCAAGGGGAGCGCTAAAGAGTTTAGTGGAGAAGCTGGTGCGAAAAATGAGGTGGATTTGCACAGGAGTGAGACCCGCAACAGAGCAACCTGTGTCGCCCTGGTAACAGGAGGAGATGCACTGAATACGAAATAACCGTGCTCTGCGCCGCTGCCTGCCCTTTCTAAACACTGCGGCCTCACGGCCGGTGGGTTGCGTGCAGTCGTCTGCATAGTTTCAAGCAAGCAGGGGCTGTTTGGCTCTGCGCTTGGATTGCGCCTTCTGCTGCGCGCGTGCTCTCGGCGGGAGCAGAGCAAGCCAGGCGCTTGCACCTGCGTGTGCCCCTCGCCTGTCCTTATGTCATGCTCTGATTCTCTGGGCTGCCTTTTTTGGAAGTGTGCTGTGAAAAAACAGTGAAATCACTGCATGCAAAGCTGGTTGGATAGTACTTTTTTTTTTTTTTTTTTTTTGATTTGACGTTTGTACTTAAAAATTGGAGGTGATGGTTGAGCCAAAAAAACGTTTTCAGCAAAAAAGCGTTAAACAAATCTTTTTCATGGAAAAATTGTGAACATCTGCTTTTCTCTGAAAATCTTGGTTTCAGTGTTGCTCTTTAGGAATTAAAAATATTTTTCATATGTTTGATTTAAAAAGTTGGTCAGATTTGAAATGAAAACAGTTGTTTCAACACTCATTTTTGGTGTAATTTCTATATAAAGAGTAGATTTCTCCTGACTTTAATTGCTGTAGCAAGGCATGGGCTTGGATACTGTTTGAATGTATTTTGGAAATTATCTTCCACTCCTTGCTCCTTCTCCTGTGTATTTACTATGGAGCATTTAGGCATTTTCTTCCGAGTCCTGTCTCTCTACTTTCCAGAGTAGATCTGCTTAGTCCCTTTGTATTCTTAATGTTATCACCTTGCCCACCAGAACAAGACTGTGAGAGAAGCTGAAATATAGACATTTAAAGAGCCACTTACAATTTTTCTCTGTTTCTCGATAAATTGTGGCACACTGAAGATACTCCACGATGTGATATTAAATATTCCAGTGGCTCATTGTTTACAAGAACATATCTAATGCTTATAATACTACAGGGTGATAACCTACTGGAGCCTGATACCTAGTTTACAAGGTGAAACAGGGTGAAAAACAGAACTTTAAAGGAATTTGAGAGAAGTTGTTGCTTTTTACAATAATACGCTCTTACTTCCACAGCTTGTCGGTCTAGCAGCCTGGCAGAAATGCCAAGTCTGTGGTTTCCTTTTTGCTTAATAGTTAGGTAGAATTATCTCTATAAAATGGTTTATCCATATATTTCTCCACAATCTGGTAAAAAAAAAAAAAAAAAAAAAAAAGTCCGATTGTGCTTATAGATGTGGTGGTGCAGGGACCATCCATGGTTAGGTCCAGTATTTACTACTTTTACATTCTCTGTCAGCTTGCTTGGCTTTTTATGAAAACTGCAAATTTTAAAAAAGCCTGAGATCGAAGGCTATCAGTCCTGAATGTCATTTAAAATCTTGAATGTCTTTCTGTCTACAGATGCAACCTTCCTCCTCTATCCAGTGAATACAGCAAGGATGTTGGATCCAAAACCCAGCTGGTGACTGCAAATCCCAGTATAATTCAGAAAAGGTAGAGAACATGCTGTTTCTTCTCTGAACAGGGGAAACAAAAAAGAAAATATTTGCTCTGTTTTATAGATATTAGTGCATTGTGTTCTGTTTTTTACAATGAACTATGTTCTGATCCAGGAAAAGATGAAATAAGCAATGGATTGCAGTTAGGTGAAATAAATGGAAATGAAACCTTTTATAGATCCTTTCACTGTAAGCAGAGAAACTAAGGAAACCTGTTTTTTACAAGTTTTTCTTCTACCATTCTCCACTGATGCTTCCAGCTATCTCCTTGTATCTATACAGCCAGGCAGGCACCATCATGTGCTCTGGCTAGTTGTGAGCTGGGCATATACTGATGGGTGGCCCAAACTCCTCTGCTGCTGGCCAGCTGGCTGCTGGTCCCACAGTGATTTAAGGTACTCTGTTATAATCCCCTTTCCTTTCCTGCAGATGCTGAATTGACTTTCTCTTTGCTCCACCACTGATAATTTCTGCGAAACTTACGGGCTCTTACTTTCTTGGTATTATGTGTTTGATATTGGCTTACGGGTTCAAAAGTTATTAGGAGAAGACTGATTGACAGGTTGTGATCATACAAGCCTTGCTTTCTTAGGAAACTGGGATAAAAATTTTTTGTTTGTTAGAGCTGGTTGAATTTTTCTAAATGTCAGTTGCTGATGAGAGAAGGGAAGAAACAAACAAACAAAAAATGTCAACGCCATCTCTCTGATTTTGCCTTGCTGAATTTTAATTGCTATGTTATTTGTTTATCACCTAGGATGTGGTAGGCTGTTCGCAGACAGAATAAAATCTGGTAGTAACCTGCCATGTTCACTGAAAAACATAGAAAAAAGGCATGAACTGAGAGAATGAACAGGAAATGATTAGGCATTAAAGAAGTGTAATGCAGGTGCTGAGAGGTGAAGGACTGTGAAAGGGCAGAAAAGCAAATGAATAACATGAATAAAAGAAAGAGGAGAAAGGCACAAAATAGACATGGAAATGCATATTTCTTGATATTTAAATTTAGTTTAATGTTTTTCCTCTCTATCAGGAATTGAAGGGTTCTCCAGTTCTAGGGATGGTCTTTGACAGAATGGTAAAGAGAGGGAGAGCAAGAGGGAAATGGAGGAGTAATCAACTTCAAGAGCTGATTCCAAGCGGAGGTTGTCTGAATAGGAGAAGGCACAGACCGACGTGCTTGTGGCATAAGAGCAAAGCGAAACAGGCATCATTGGCAGGATGAAGGATCGGCAGAGGTAGTGCTATGAAAAAAAGGATCTGCTCAGAGCAGTGGGATTGAAGACAGGGAATCTGGAAATTTTGTGGAAGCTACAGAGCTAATGCAGATGTTTAAAAAGTGGGATGAAATGACCAGAACATCACATCAGGGAAAGAAGATTCATTTTGTTGTGGCATTTTGGATAAAATGAAGGGGAGTATTGGGGAATATGAAGCTTATAAAGGACATTACAGTTGTCAAGGCAGAGGTTTATTAAACTCATAGATCTTCACCTCCCTTTCCCCCCCCCTTTCAAAATTTCAAAGCCTGGAATAGAAGAGGGTAATTCCAAAGGAGTAATAACTCACTCCACTGTAAATGTTTTTGAACAAAAAAGGAAAAGGAAAAGAGGAAAGGGAAAAACATTTCAGTGACATAGATCATACAAGCCTTGCTTTCTTAGGAAACTGGGATAAATTTTTTTTTGTTTATTAGAGTTGGTTGAATTTTTTTACTTTGGAGCTAAACTAGAGAGACTATGGAATTATTCAGCACGGAGGATAAGATGAGAGTGAGCACGTGGTTGAAGAAGCAGGGGTAGAAAGTGAGAAGATACTTCGTGCAAGTTGGATCTCAAACAAAGGAGTAGGTGAAGAGAGAAATACAAAAAGAGCAATTGAGGAAGGGATGAAAGCAGGATAGGAAATGATCTTGTTTGCAAAATGAGTTTTCATGAGTGCGTGATCAACTATTAAACAAGAGCTTTGATGAGAAAGTACTGTGAGGTGTATATGCATGTCTATTGATTAGATAAGGACCTATGTGGCCAATTATTGAGAGAGAGAACAAATTCCTGAAAATTAGCAGAAACCTCCTCTTAGGCTGGGAGCTTTTTTTTTTTTTTTTTTTTTTTTGGCTATTTCTGCAAACATGAGTGAACATTATAGTATTTTATTTTATTGACCTTTTCTGTATGCTTTCCAAACTCATTATTTTACCCCCTGCAAGTTAAACTGGAGTCAGACATGAACATACAAGAGAAGAAAGTGCAAGTCTGGAAGTTAAAATACTAAGAAAGACTGCTACTCTCTCAACAAATAATCAATTTCTATGAAAAGAAGCTTTTTAAAGAATTAAGATTGCTTGTAAGTCAGGCTTCCACAATATTCAAGGACTTTCAGATTGGTGACTGATACAGATCTGTTTCTAAGCTGTAAGTTAACTAGCTTCACATAATGGTATTACTGATTATTATTCTTCCACTCTCCTCTTGTACTTGCTCTAAGCAGGCTGATACTGATGAGGCTTGACATCTCAATTATCTCTCAAGTGTGTTATGGCAGATTTAGTGAATTGGTCCTGCAACACCATTCATCGTTCTAAAAGATTTATCCTTACCAGATAATTTACGATTAGGCATATTGGACGGGACAAAGATTTTATACCAGGGATGTGGAGGCAATTTTTTGTGATGTTCTAAAACTAGAGTGATTGCCTTTGGAAAACAAAATTGTTGCCAGTAACCATTGCACAGTGGCGTCTGAGCTACCATTGTTTCCCTCTAGATATTCCCGCTAGAGCCAATTTGTAAATGTAACAGAAATATGACATGGGAGTCAAGATTTTAGTATTTACTGTGTCTGGGAATACATTGACTTTAATGATACCTTTTGAATATTGCCTTTTGCAAACCTTTTGGCAGCAGCTAATAATAAAAGAATTAAAGACCAAGTTCTTAAAAGTTTCTGCTCATTTTTCAGCAGGAGATATGACTGTGCAGATAGAGCAGTTTTCACTTGTAAAAATATTATGCTCTGTTCTCAGATGGATTTGAAAAGTGATGAAGAATTTCCAAATAGGGAAAACCTTGCTTCGTATAATACAGGAGTACTGGCAGTAGAAGCGGTATGATAGAAATTTCCCTGGCAGAGGGACTCGTGATGAATGCCCCAATTTCTTTTTTTGGCCCAAAATATTTCACAAGAATTTCCCTTCAATTAATATTGGAACTGACAGTCTTTCTGCCTGTGTAAAACTTCTTTTGCCATTTTACAGCCTAAACTTACTCCCTTGTTCAGCCTTGCTTTAAGGATGTAATTTGGATTGAAATGTTGCTTAAAACTACTGTGGGGGTACCACAGCCCCCACCCCATCACTTTAATCAAACTGAGGACTGCAAACAGGTTGGCATTCTTGGTGTTTCAAGTTCATTCCCCTACCATCCTAGATGACTTATCCTTTTCTGTAGGATAAGTTGACTCGTCCGTGCCTGTTTTGTGGGCATTAAACAAATTTGTTTTCTATATAGCTCCTTTTTTTTTCACCTCCAAATACTAGCAGCCAAGACATTGTATCTAGAGATTATTCAGTATTTGTTCTGAATCTTATATTTTTTCCATTAAAAACTGCTATAGGTCACCACTAGCTACTGTGTAGTAGCTAGAACTGTGATGTGAATATGGCCATTCTTAGGCTCTACGAAAAATTCAGCAAGGGGTGTTGTGTAATATCATTTATGACAATTGTTTCTGTATTCTGAGCCTACTACTGTGGAAAGTGACTTGTCTATGGATCACACATGGACACAAAAATTCTTAAGTAAATAGTAATGATCTTTGTCCAAAACTTTTGTCATTGGTTGAAGCAATACAAAGAATTACTATTCTGTGTGATATGTGGATATTACGTGATTCTGAAGTCACTTACTCTGCGTGACTTAAAAGGAGCAAACTCTAGCAAATATATTTTGGATGGTTTCTTACCATCTTCAGCAATTTTTGCAAGTATAACATAATATTGCCCTTTTACCTTCTGTCTAAACTTTTAACTGCATCTGCAAACAAATGCCAAGGAGGTTAATAATCTTCCTTTGTAGTTGTCATATCTGCTTACTCTGTCTAACCTATACAGACATTTATCATCGTTAATATGGATATTGTAGTCCAAATGGATGGTTTCTATTGAATAGGTTTCAGATCTATTGATGTTTGTTGATGAGTATTTTATCCACAAGCTGTTTGTGTTTCTGTGGCCTGTGTAGGAATAATCTCATTAGCAAGTGGCATGATGAATATGGTAGCATTTTTTAGTTACTATAATTCAGCATTATTAAAACTAGCAGAAGCCCCTGAAGTATGTAACATGCACTTACTGATACTATCTTTGAGATGTAATCTAATAATCAGTTAATTGTGTGAATCTTTTCAACTTTTCTCCTTTCAGGGTGCTGTGTTTTGTAAGTGATAGTGCCTGAAAAAACGTACCTTGCACCTTAATGAGAGCAGACTTCAGTGCAGCTGCTTAGTGGGCTGCTGCTGTCATCAGCTTGAGGAGCAGAGCGGATTGTGAACTGGGACTCAGTTACTGTCCTTGCAAGCCTCACTACATGATGAATAATGAGATCTCCTACCCCTGGAGAAACTTCTCCCTACTTCTACTCTGGCCCAAAGGAAGAGCTCAGACTCCCCTAGTTCCTGAGCCCTCCTTGCTGGAAAGTGGACTAGTCCATGGTAGGAGAATAGCGTGGACTAGAGCTGCTCTTCTAGCATGAGAGGAGAGCCCTGGTGCTGAGCGGTGAGCTAGGTGACCTTCGCCACCTCGAGCTCTCCTCTGTGGCAGATGAAGGGCTGTAATCTGGAAAGGCAGGCTCCCAGAGCCTGCCTCGCTGGACTTGGAGGCTGAGCTGTGCCATCCCTGTTCAGTATCCCCTCACGTCAGCAAGCTAGTTCACTGGGATGAGAACTGGGTCATTTCTGTGTGCTTTTAGGGCCTTGGAGGTTACCATAGTTAGATTCATTATGAAAATTTCGGTGCAGTGCCTGCATGGCTACTGTCAGAGGCTTGGTAATGGTGCAAGGGATCCTTTTGTCTGCTATTGCAACATTTCTACTACAGTGCATCTTGTTGCTATGAATAAAGAAATAACTGAAGGATTAGTTGAAGTGGTATCAATCACTTTTGGAAATGTGGATGTTTTTATTTAAGTCTTTAGAGTGAAGTGAGTCAACAGTTGTATAGGAGTGCTGATGGAAATAGTCTGAAACGTGCTAAGGACTGGATTTAGGATCAGCTATTGCACTCTGCAGATGGACTTCAATCACTGAATCAGAATAATTTTTTTGCAGTAAATTAATTCACTTTTTTGATCTCTGTAAGGTTTGAAGATGTTTTTAATGCATCTAGTTTCTTTCACTGAAGCGGAATGAAGGAATGATACTAAAGAGTAACAAATGCAGTAATTCTGCCCCTTAACCTTTGAAATGTCTGTTAAATATCACTGTTGTTTATTAGGTTCCCAAGGAATTTAGGTGGGATTAAATTTGCTTCCTAGTTCTCCCTGCATCTTATTGCATGCTAATAATCTTTTCTAGATCCATTCTTGAAGACAACTTTGAGTCCAATTGGCTTAAGCCATTAGGAATAAAAAGACAGAATTGAGGCAATTATTTAATTTGATAAAAGTTTTCTTAGTCTTTAGTTAAACAAATGGACAATACTAAACCCTGTTGCTGGCACTCGTGGAAACAGTATATCATAATTTCTCTTGATTATGTCTCCATGTAAAAATGATATATTACTTTCGTGGGTAGCTGCATTTTAATTTGGTCATTGAAAAAGATCAGAAAAGAAAGAGAAAAAAACAGAAGAAATGTAAGGAAAACCCCTTTTGGTTATCTTATCCTTTCTTTAGGAGTTAGGGGAAGAGAGGATCTTTCCCTGTGAAGTCACGTATCTGCTATCCTTTAAGCAATTCACATATAGGATTTTCTTTCATTCCTAGTATCCACTTTTGAATATACCTCTGATTGTTTATTTGAGAAGCACTCAAAAATGATAAGAATGTTTTCATTCACTTTACAGAACTGCCAGTTATATGTTATTCTACAAGAGTCTGTGAACATCTCTGCCAAATGTAATGGAGGAAAATTTCTGGGAAGCAGCTTTTTTAATGGCAAGCCACAGACTACAACAAACCTGTCTGTATATGGAGGTTTCTTGGAGCCCCATTTGGTTGTAAACAATCTTTTTTTCTTCTTTTTTACCTAAGATGAAGTTGCTTTTAGATCTCTACATGTGTTAACAATTGAGGCCTCAGTTCCACTCTGTGCGGAACACCTATTTTTGTTGGAGTTTTAATAGAGAAAGAAGCTTAAGCGCAGTGATGAAGAGGACTTACCAATGTTACTGTCAGGCCAAAGTCAGAGCCTGGAACAGGATCCAGAATTTCTGATCACCTTTTGCAGTTTATTAACTGATGAATAGAAATGTGCAGTTGTAACAAAATCATGCTCTGATTAGGACAATTTGATGATATTATAGCTGTGCATCAGACGAAAGCTCAGTTTCTTCTCACTTTCTGAGAAGCCATATTTAAATCAATGGCTTTTATTCTCCTCTCCCTCCTCTGTCTCCTTCATTTCCAGTGTGGACAGGATTATATTGTATTTTGAAGAAAGAAAAGGATTTACAAGGACTTTGTGGAAACAGTAACCTACTTCATATTTTCTCCACATTTTGCGAATGAGATTTGGACGATATTTCCTTTGAAAAGTTGCAGACTTTCCCCGCAAAGTCATATTTTTCAGGGATTTACAAATCCTAAGCTGTATAGGAAGAGGTATGTGAGACAGGATCTTTTACACTCTAATCAAACATTCCTACAGAATTTAATCCATCTGAATTAAGCACCATATATACAGCTGCCATTTTTTAATGTCAGTTGGCTTTCAAAATAGTAATAATAGATCAGTCACACTGAAAAGCATCTGTTTTCCCCTTTCTGCAATGTACTTATGCGCTTAAGAATATTACTGAAGTACAGCTAAGCATAAAGTTAGAAAATGGTGCAATTGCACTTTCTTTATAGTAGTTAGAATTTCTTATATTTTCTTGCCATATGCTAATATCATATGGTTATAATATGGTTTTCTTCAGCTTTGGATCCATAGAGTAGCATCTTGTAATACTGCTTACTGCTCTGTATGTCAGTCAGTGGGAATCATAAATACTAAATGAAGGGAAAGTAGTCAACAGCACTAAAATAACCTAATGTTTTAAATGTATTCCTGAAAATGTTGCCTCTAACAGGCTATTACTTGAAAAGAAGTACAGTAAAAAATTTCTAACAAGGCTGTTTGGCAGGGCAGCTAAGGTTTATTTTGGCTAAGGTTAAATTTACTTTGTAAAATGTTGTCTCCCTTTGAGCACAGAGGGGATGAAATAAGAGTAAGGCATAACACTCAATGAAAAGTAGCAATAATCATGAAGTATTAAAATGTATTTTGTAAGTATAATTTACACTTAAGTAATTTATAATTCAGTAAAGAAGAGTCTAAAAGAGAGCTGCTCAGATGGTCAGTGAAGAGAGGAATCAACAAAGAAAGTAACTCCTGGTATTCAGAAGACCGAAGTGCCTAAGTATTTTTATACTAAGTATTTTTAATAAAGAATGAACTGGGGGACTGTGGCCAGTGACACAATACCTGTGACAAAGGACTAGAGTAGGGAAGAAGCCTGTTAGACATTTTCATTTCAGCTGTGGATGAAGCAATTCACATCAAATGATTCAGTATCTGGCTGATGCAGCCTTGAAGGTATTAGTGTTTGTTAAGAGGATGTGAGTGATAGGAATTGTTCCAGACAGCAAGGGCACACAAAGTGCCTCTATTTAAAAGGAGGGAAAATGGAAAAGGTGAGGAGCTGTAAAGCAGTTAAGGAAACTTCAGTTCCTATAAACTCTTTGTAAATATCTACAGGATAGCAAAGTGAAAAGTTATGGACAGTAGTTGTCAAGATCAAGTTTCACTAAACCAAGCTAAATCCTTCCGGCACTGACCTTGCTGGTATGGGTGAAGTGGCATGTGTGATATGTCCAGAATTCAGTATGTTTTTTGCCTCTGTCTCTCATGTTATGTGAGCAAGTTATGTGAACACATATTCAAAATCTACTTGGAGAGTAGTTACTAGTGGTTCCTTATTATTAATAGTAGTTATTAATTAATTAATTATTAATAGTAGTTATTAGTGGTCTCTATTCCTGGAATGAAATAGGACCTCAGGAAATTCTGTTGTAGGTCTGGCGATAGTCAGATCTGCAGATGGAATAGAGGCTCCACTGCAAATCTGTAGCCAGTACTAAATAAAGGGACTGCAAGCATTTTTGAAAACTGTTAAAATTCAAAGTTACCGTGGAAAAAATAGAGAAACATACTGAAATAAATAGCATGCTACTCAGAAAGAGTAAATGCACAGTCCTGCACTCAAGGAGGAATAAACGACTGCATAAAAAAACTTTGGGAAGGTATTGGCTCACTGGCATTTCTGCAGAAGAGAACCATAATGTGTTAGGTCAGTGACTGAGGATGAATTGTCAACGTCCTATAATTGAGTTAATAGCAACACTCTGTCCTTAACCATTCAATTCTAATATGTTCTTATTGTAGAATTGGAGAGACATAGGATGCATTATTTTATGCTTACATTTGGATATTTCCAACTTTAAATGGGGATTTTTATGATAATCATAATTATCTATATCACAAAAGGCACTTTAACTGCAAATTTTTGTCTTACCAGAATCACTAGTGCTTGCCCATATATGCTGATATTCATTAACACATTGTCTCACACATTTTCATTTTCTTGGCAAACCATTGCAGGAAAACAGTTGCTTTCCCCCCGCCTTCCCTCCTGCTATCTTCTTAAGACCACTGTATTGAAGAATCTGCCAACATTGCCAAACAGTAAGAAAACAAGCTGTCTGATTTTCCATTGTTAGGCTTGTGAAATGGCAGAGTTTTCTAGGTCCTTGAGCAAGTAACTCTTTTAAGGAAGTTAATTTTTTCCTCCTTATATTCCTGCAGTAGAGCTTGTTTTGAGAGCTGTCCAATCATATTGCTGATGTGTGGAGTAGTGTACCCAAGTACCTCCTTCATGTTTAAGTATATTAATAATATCCTTGAAGTCAGTGGAACAACTTGTATACATAAGGTTTTGTTGGATCAAGCAGTTTAGTCTCTTGTATGAACAACCCTTGATTGCTCCAGGTCACATCCCAGATGATTTCTAAGTGCCTAATCCCTGTTTCGGTAGCTAATCTTTCATTGCAGTCTGAGGCTTTCACTCAGATCTTTCTACCACTTTCCCACCTCTTGGAGCTTTTCAGATATTGATTGGAAAAAACAGGTATTTTTTTAAAAAAGAATGAAGATACAAGGTGTCCTGCAACCTAAATAATGAGAACACAGAAAACACCTTTGTAGTTTGTCAGATTGTGGCATTCCCACCTCTTCAGTTTTTCCCATGCCATTTTTAGTGGGATCTGCAGCTGTGTGATGCCATAAACTTCAAAGAAAGCCTCCAAATTTGGGAGAAAGTCACAGGAGCATAAGAATTATCCATATGGACTTAGCTACAGGCCAAAAGCTTTAGGTTAAGCACTGGTATCATAGAGGCAGTGAAGTTAATTAACGCCTGTCTTCTCATTAAACAGTGGAGGAATGAGATAATCCAACTGAGAAGGCTGGTGGTTTTATTCCTGAATTAATCTGTGCTGATTTGTGCAGACTTGCAAGGCTCCAGTGCTGCTGGTCTCCTGCAGAGGCTGCTGGGCTGCACGGCAGGACCTTCAGGAGTCTGAGCCTGGGCAGCCTGCGAAGCTGGGCAGCCTGCTGCTAGGCAGGGCAGCAAGAGCTTGCACTGTAAAAGCTTCCTCTCCGTATTTATTTTTGCACTCTAACCATTGCTGAGGACAAGACCTGACGAAGCATTTTCAGATAACATTTTTTAGGAGTAGGAAAGTATTTGAACTGTTTTATTTTTTTGCTGACATTTGGGTATTGTTTTCAGAGACAATTAATGTAATATTTCCATTCACATAAGCTCTGGAGAGATTTAATTTTTTATTACCAAAACCATTTCTTTGCTTAATGAACATTTTGGGCAATTATTTCAGTGTGAATTTTAGTGAAAAGACTTCAATACAAATGTAGAAGATTTTGTATAAAAAAAGGAGAATAGATGCATTCTGAGGCAGAACCAGCTTCAAATTTAACTATTTTACCAGCTTTGTCACTTGTGATTCATGACATCCTTCAGATGTCAGCCTGAAAATAATGTGAGCTGTGTCACAGAAATCTTAATGTTTCCTTATTGGTTATAAAGAGAGGGCAAAGTGGTTAGCTAAGTCCATGAAGCTATTTTGCTTAGATACACGCGCTCTGAATAGACCAAGTTTGCCTTTGCAGCTTCTGTGTTTTCTTTGCAGTTTTACCTAAACTGCAGTGGCGAGGGCTTATGTGGACAGAAGTAGTTTAGAAACTGCTAGTAACACAGCAAGCATCTTGAGTTGAACTTATGCAGATAGCCAAGTATGAAGTTCTGTGCAACTAACACTGCTCAGGCTGATGTATTTTTAAGTTACCCCAATATAAGAGAATGGAGTAAGAAATACAGGGTAGAACCTAGAGTAAAAGCTAAAGAAAATGACCAATGGAGAGAACATCCACTGTGGAGCCCTTTATGGGAATAGAGTCTCTGCTGATATAAATCACTGTAGCTCCCACATCATTACTTTATACCAACCAAGAACCTGACTCCATTTTTTTCTCTCAGTGGAGAGATTTGGATCATCTTGCGCTGATATGGAGCCTGTGGCTGGATTTGCCTTCCAAGCTGAAGAATCCGAAGGGATGTGGATGGGACAGTCTCATCTTCCCAGGCTGCAAGGTGGTCCTGGCAGCCCTCTTTGCCTGCTTTCAGCCCATCAGTCCTGGAAGTGTGGCCTATCCTTTGAGAAGGAAGTGTAGAAAGTTTCTTCATTGGAAAGCGTATTAAGAGGATGCTAGTAGCTGGGAGGCAGAAGCTGAGCCATTTCGTACAGTTTTTAACTGGAGGGTTTTCAGTTCTGTAGTTGGTACCTTCTCTAGGTACCAGAGCTAGTTCTCTTCTAGCCAGCTGGTACACTAGTAGCTAGTGCTGAAATCAGAATATCTGTGTAACCCCAAATTGGTTATCTCTGCTTGGTTATCTAGCTTAGTACCAGTATGTATAGGCATTTCAGCACCATCATCACAGATACTTGCTGTGTAGACTTAGCCAGGGCCTAAGTGTACTTCATTAGCCATGAAGTATGAATGGACTCCTTAAAATGACCCCTAAACAGTCCACTCATAAAGAAAATGCTGCTACATCCCTGGGAGATCCACACATTGCTTGAAATGATTTTCTAGCTGTCAGAGTCACCCTAAGCTGCATATGCAGTTTAAAAATCTATGAGTTTGAGGTTGTGACTCATGAAATGGTTGTTATAAACAAAATTTGAGCTGATTAGAAAGACAATTGGTTTGAGTCAGAATCTTAAAAAATTCCTGTATATTTCTTTCAACAGGATACTGCTAAATTGCTAGATATGAGTCATTCTAAGTGTTGGAGAAAACTTTTCTTGATCAGCCTTTTGTGTATGATAACAGAAATAGAATAATTTTCAGTGAAAGTACACCTACAAGTAGAGCAGAGTTTATCTTATTTTGTAGAGAAACATTATTCCGAATGGAGCAAATCCAGTTGTAACAATTGACATTTAAATTTTGTTGCTCTTTTGTTTATTGCTGTAGAAATTTTGGGTAATTGACAGCTGTCAAATTGTTATTTTCCTCCTATTTGTTTAGATAAATATTTAGCTATAAAGATGCTGGGGGCGGCCTTCCTTCGTATATGACTCACTACTGGATCATTTGTGCATATAAAGGTTGGTTAATATGGTATAAGCATAAACCGATGAGTGGTTTATTTTTCTTTATACCTCATAGGTGGAGGTAGCTAGGTTTTTTATTTCCTTTTCTGGTGTGCTTGCAAGAGGGATTAGATTGCTGGTCATTGAAGACTGACAACCCCAAAGGAAAGCAAGGCAGGCACATAAAATGGCATATATATTCTCCTTCCCTGCAAAGATTTGCATCTCATTTGGACAGTTAGATTGTATTTTCTGTTGGTATAAGAATGGGCAAGTCTATATATATTTTTTTTTTATTTTCTTACTGGTTTACTTTAGCAAAGGGTGTAAGAGTCATTTGGAAGAAAGCTTTCCCCAAGCTCTGTTCACTACTTTTGGAATGGCACTGCTGGAAATGAGATTGCCACGTCCTTGAGCAGAGGAATTTTCTTTAAATGTTTATACTCCTTTTAGAATGAATTTTTCTTTTCTTGTGAGATGATGGTGTACAGGCTAGGAATAGCCCTCACTGACATGGTAGGTTGGCAGATATGTGTTGTCCTTGGGGAAGAGTATGAGAGACCCCAAGTTGGGAAAGGCTCCAAACATGTGACATCAGCCATCTGACCAGCCAGGAATTCATTCCCCCATGCCCTCTGTCTCCCTTCCTTGGCTCCCGCAGGGCTGGGAGATACATCAGTGTGCTTGTACCAGCACTGCAAACTTCTTGGACAAACAAGACCTGCTTGCCTTTTGACACAGAGAAATAAATAAGAGTGGTCTCTCAGCATTTGATGCCTTTTTAAAGCAACAAACATTCATTAACATTGATAGAAGCTTTGTCCTTAGATCACCAGAGCAACTTCCACCAAAGTTCACAGGTGCTACTGCTTCATGCACTCTGTACATAACATTCACTTTCTCTTGTTTCAGAGTGCCCTTGAATTGCAAGACAAAACACACAATCGTATTGAGACCTCCAAAGAAAAGTGTATGACATCATGGTAGAAAAATCAGGGCTTGAATATGTGGAGAATAATGATGAAATAAGCTCAGGCTTCCTTGATTTGAAATTTGATCAACTAGAATTAGAGTAGAAAATTAGATCAGAATGTGTAGACAGCTTGTAATATTGAACCATATTATTAACAGCTGATAAAAAGATGGAGTTGTAAGGTTTGTGTATAAAAAAGCAATTCTAATTCAAATAGAGTAATTTTACACTCATTTGGCTATGTGAATATGCAATTGTAAGGTTCACTGCAGCATGCTGTTCATGCATTTGAGTAATTTTCCTTCTGTACTTCTCACTGAAGCTGGTAGAACCCTTAAGGTTCTGACTCTGAGTCAAATCATATGCTAAAACGAGTAACCATTTCACATGAGTATAGTAGCAATACACACGTGATTTTTCAAGTGGTTTGGAATAAAAAGTTTGAAATCTTAATACTTATTTTTAACTTCATATATGCCACTCTTTGGCTTTTCTATTAGGGGTATAGAATCCTTACGCTTTTAAAGGAAATGCATTTTTCAGGCTGGAATGTTTCACTATGACTTTCTTACCTCTTTTGATTTACTTTACATACAAAGATGGCAGACAACATATGAAGTATACATACTCTGGAATTTCTGTTTCAGTAGCTTCATTAGATACTGTGAGGGTGTTGATTCTGCTGCTAACAGGGTTTCTTACAAATCAGACAGTGTTTCTGTGTGGGTTTATGCCCACAGAGATGTTTCAGATCAATAACAGTGGTGAATATGGACTGTTCTCAAAACCAGTCCAGGCTTAATTTTCTGATGTCCTATCTGTTCCGTATAAGAGATTGGTATCAGTGAGTAATGCTGATGTGAAGCAGAAAATAAATAGACAGTTGAGACTGTCACTGTTTCCATGTCACGAGCTCATCTTGTGTCTTAAAAGATCGTGGCTCATTTATTACTTTCATCAAAATTTCCATCCTGATTCTGCTCAAAACCCATCAGCTTGAGTTTCTGCAGTTTTGTACTGCGTAGAGTAATGCAGACTTACACCAAAGGGCTGCATGTACTATCCAGCTAAGGGAGTCACTGATCAGATATTACCTTGTATAACTCCACTTCAGGCAGGGACTTACCTAAGTCCTGTAAGTAGATTTTACATGCCGAGGCCTCGGCAAGTAATTCAGAAATCTCTGCTTAGTCTCCAGAGAGTCTGAGTGGATGGAGATTTTCATAGCTAAAGTTTTCTGGGTAAGTAAAATGCTGCAAATGAATAATCAAAACAGCCACCATCTTGGCAGGACTGAGTTGAAATCCCATTTCATACACCAGGTGCTTATGTCCTTTAAAGCTTAGATTAAGGTTCTTTAGATTAAGAGAACTAGTTCGATAGGTGTCCTTAGGTATCTGTAGCTGAGAGCACTAATTGCTAGAACTTGAGTTGAAGTTCTATCCAGGTCTTCTATATATTGAGATTTTAACCTTTTTTTCCCTCCCCCTCTATTCCTGCCTACTACCTCTTTCTTTCTATCCTTGCTCCCATTTTGCATTGCTAACACATATTAAAGTGTTATTCTCCTTTTCACTGATTCTTTAGGTCATCTTCTGTTTTAAAAATGTTTAAAGGTGTGTGTGTGTATATATATATATGTGTGTGTGTGTGTGTGTGTGTATATATAATTTAAACCCACTCTAATGCTTCTAGAAGTAGCCATAGCATTTCTTTCACTCACTGCCTTATAAAATATATGCTTTATAAAATAAAATATAAAATACAGAAAGCCTGAGGAAGCAGGCTTTGGACCAATGAGCTGGGTAGCATTGTTCTGCTAGATCCTAATTTAGAAGTAAATCAAAACTAACTTGAAAGAATAACTGTCAAAACTGGCAGTGGATAAGTTGAGCGCTAGTCAAGGCAAGAGAATGATAAGAGTTAAATATCATTTTTTTAGAAAGCAAATGAATAATAAAACAAATGAAGAATACTGGGCTGCTTAGTAGCAGCTGAACCACTGAATTTTGAGAGAGTTGGGCCTTAGAACAGAAGATACAAATTTAGTCAGGTATATATCTAAATAAAGTCAGTCAGTGCAGGGCTTGTTCTAGGCTCTCATTATTTGTGGAAGATGCAAAGGGTGAATAGCCTGGTATGACAGCCTTGTAAATATGGATCATATTAAGGGCTAAGAGGGTGCAATTCTAAACCAGATTATTGTTAAGAAAATAATCATACTACATGCATGGATCTACTTTCTACTTGCATATAGATGTAAAACACAACTATGTGAGCCAGTTTTCTAAATGATTCATTACAGGATAAGGGCGGCTCATCATTCTGTATATGCCCTTCCTGCCAGCCCTGAGAGGGTCAGGTAACTTTGGTTTCCTCTAGGGCTGCCCTACTGGGGCTTTAGGAGGGCTGTGTTACAGGGATGTCCCAGGAGTGCTGGTCACTTTGTCCTCAGCCCAGCTGTACATCACCCAGTCATGCCAGTTTTCATGGTGCTCTGGTCCAGGCCAGTAAAAGTTGGTGTAAACACAGGGTAGATGTAGATGACTGAGCATAAACTGTTGTGAGGTTAAAAAAAAAAAAAAAAAAAAAAAAAAAAAAAAAAAAAGAATAATGAATAAACAGATAACACATAAAATGTGAGGCAGTTCAGAAGTTTAGTTTATCCCCTGGTTGTCTTTTGGCCCCAATGCACTCACACCTTTTCTCAGTCCATGATGAGTTCAGCTGGTCTCATTCTTCTGGGAATGAGGAAGGAGTCATCGGAAAAAAATCTGGAGTATGGGTGATGCCAAAATGTGTTTGATTGCCAGCTGCAAAGTTAATAGCTGTCAAACACAAAGCATTTCTGACTGTTGTTGGTTAGTTCTTGCAGTCTCTTTTATCAGCATTAAATCTGCATAAAGAATTTAACGGAACCTGCCAAAGAACCTACTTCTGTCTACAGACTTGATAATTACTGTTTATGCATTGACAAGGTATTGCAGGGTTTGGTTCCCCTCTTTGCTGCTTTTTGCTCACATGCAGAGAAGTACATCAACTGTCCTCGGCCTAGACTGGAGAGCCCTCAGCATCCTACCTTCCTGCAGAGCAGATGGTATCCATTAGTTGTTCAGGGAAGTGTCTCTTCCTATTAGTTTTCCACAACCAGTGAGCAGCCACAGCACGGAAAGACCTTCAACATCCTCCTTTTATTTTTGTTAGTGTTCCTGGCTGTTGCTGGGTCAGCTCAGTACTGGAGTAATATTTGTCCTTCCTCTCATTTTGCCCTTTGCAACCTTGTCTGAAAATGTGTCTCTGTGAAATGAAGCCTTAAATAACCACTATTAATAGCAGCCCTGGAAACCTGAATGGAAGAAAATTATAAATTTATTAACGGTGGTGAATGTTATTTACTTACTTGAAATAAAGTAAGATATTAATTTTCTTCCTGATATGCTTACTGGTTGCAAAAGATAATTTTGTCCTTTAGAGTGAACTGCATTGTAAGAGACTGATTTCTTGGTCTCATTCTTCTGGGTCAGGCAGGAAGGAGTCATCGGAAAAACTCTGGAGTATGGGTGATGCCAAAACGTGTTTGACTGCCAGCTGCAGTCATCATTCACATGATTTCTTTGCAGAAGTCATGCATGCATGATAATCTCAAAATTGTATTCGATCATCTTCAGATGTCTCTAATAAGGATCTGTTGGCTATGTTAAGACAATGGAGGAACAGCAGCTGAAGCCTTGGCCAACAGTTTTCAGTCTGAATTTTGCTTGTTTTGCACTATTCAGAAAGACTTCTGGTTCCCTGAAGAATATTTATTGCTGAAGGAATGTTGTAGGGGTTAGGGCAGGAACCAGGAAACAAGATTTCTGTTGTATGCTAGCCTTTTGATCTCAGGAAAGGTCATTTTTGCTTCCGTTCACTTGTTTGAAAAATTGGATATAGTGATACTTACTGGTAGGGTAGGGGGTCATTTTAGAATAAATGTTTGGGGAGTTCCTGGTGTCCTTTGTTAGAATATGAACAATATGTCCTTTTTGGTTAAGACTGATGTGAGACTGCTTTTGCCTTTCTAGCAGGATATTGTTCATATTCAGAGAGCTGAGCTGGGATGCTAAGTAATCTTGTTCCTATTTTCTGTTTTGTGTTTTATTCTAGTCTTTAATCATGTCTTATATGTAAAGCAGTATTGTCTAACTGGAGTGCTGTGTGTGGGCTAAAGCCAGCCTTTGGGAAGCTTCTGGCCTGTCTATCTCCTTTTCTGTGGAGGAGATGGGGAATAGCTGGTCAAGTGGCAGGCACAGCCAGACCAGCCAAATGATTCATTTAGAGCCTCCTCACAGAAAAAGAGAAAATTACTGTTGCTGCTGAGGGCATGGAGGTATGGAGGAGACTGACAGCTACTGTGAAGAATGGGGAGAAGAGTGGGGAGAAGATGTGGAGGAGGAGTGTCCTGAACATGGTTGGGAGATAGAAAGATCTAAACCCAAGGTCCACATTTAATCTTTCTCTCATTATTTTTTTTCCTCTTTCCTCACTAGTCATTGTAACAGACTAAACACCTGATGCTTGATCTGTATAGTAAGAAGTGAAACTATGTTGCCATCATGAAAGAGCTTGCAACTATAATGCATCTGACTTACCTATGGACAACATATGTCCCTAACCAACCCTATGTTCCCTCTGCTTCTCTGTATTGTTTATTGAGTAGTTACGAACATCTGTCTCCTGCTGCCTGGAAAGGACTCCCCTGTGAATTGATCAGGGATGTTCTTTGCAACTTTCTTTTATGCAGTTTGCCAAAAGTTTGAGTCGTGCCAAGTGACTGAGTGGTGACTGTAATTATCAAGCGCAAGCTGTTCAGGCAGCTCTGACAGGGGCTGCCTGAAGAAAGAGGACATCCTAGTACATGATGAACAGACTATTTTCAGAATGGTGGCTCACTAGCAGAATTGGGCATATATTATCACCATTATTTTGTGCATACTCTTTAACTTGCTAAGCAAATTTGCTCAAATATGGATTTTTCTTCCTTTCTTTTACATTTACTTACAACAGATATGCACATTTCTTGGTAACATTTTTGCAGAATTTGTAAATTTACCATGAATTCTGTGGGATGTTAAGAAGAAAAACAGGGTGATTATATAAAGACTTTTAAAGGAAAACTGTTTCTAAGGTAGGAACCCTTTGGCTGTCTGCCTTCTTGCAGTTAGCTCTCAATTTCATGCCTGGTGATAACAACTTGAATATGGAATGCTGAATGCTCATAACAAATGGCTCACAAGTTGCACAACACAAATCATTTCAATAAATGGAGCATTCTCAATGATTCTGGGAGGTAACAGTGGGAGGGGGGACACTGCTTAGCAGATTGTTTAGCGGTCATCTCAAAAACTGTGATGTTGGTTTATTTGCTGTACCTTATTCACTTTGCTCTGAGCCATTGTGGGTTCAGGCAGAAATCATCTTCCTATTTAAATTATATACAGCAGTCTGTTTCATGCTATATAAATCTCGACTTGAAGATCTGGCCGGATTAGCAGCGCAGGCACGGCTGGAGTTACAGATAATGGGTAACATCCTCAGCTGGTGTATTATATCAGTCTAATTCTACTGAAGGCAACAGAGCTATGCTCATTTTTACCATCTGAACAGCTACAGTTTCTCCAATTGCTCCCTTTCTCTCAGCTGCCAAAGCTTATGTTTAGGCCTTCCTACTTCTCCAGCAGAACTTAATGATAGCCCTCATTTTCAAATAGGGCAGTGTGTCTTATAAACAGTAGATTTTCTTGAAAGTGATTGATTCTTAATACTAGGAGGTGGTTTCCTAGAAACTGAGGTATACGCAGTACTTTTAGAGGACCAGACTTAGGTTACTTGTGAAGTACTTGTCATTTCTGTTACTGATTTCTATTATGAGAAGGCAGCACTGAGTTAAGGCTCTTTTTTTGAAGTTAGTAATTCATCAGACCATTTCACATTGTAACCCTTACTCAGTCAGAAGAACATTTCCCCCCTCCTGTGCCTTTTTAGTTATTTGCACTTATATATCTGCTATCCAGATGTCAACAATCACGTGTGAAAAAATACAAATACAGAAGTCTGTTCCAAACAAGCCTATAGTTCTGAAAGACACAAGACAATAATTTCTGAATATTTTTGAAATGGTGAGTCTTTGCCCTAGGGAAAATTTTCAGTGCAGAAAACTAAACTACAACATTATTTGTGTTTTTGGCCCAGTGAAGCCAATAAGATAGGAATGGAGTAACATGTGGACAAAACAAGCACTGGTTTTGGTGTAATTTAATATCCTTGCCTTTCCTTGTGATAAAATGTAGAACTTTTTTATCTTGAGCACAGTTGTTCACTTAGAGCAACTTTAGAACTTCTCGGCCAACCTCGGTGGAAATTATCTCACCTGACCGTAGGAATCACAAAGTCCAATGTTTTGTCTACACTTGTTCTGCAGGTAATGGAGAGAGGGGAGCACCTTGTGAAGATGATCCATCCTGGTTTAGGATGGGATGAACTGCCCTCTAAAAGTGCTTAGTACTGCACTGAGCTGACAACAGGGGTAGTTAAAATGACCTGCTTAGATTGAAATGTGTGTTAGCTGTTCTCCAAAAACAATTCTCTCCTACCTATCAAAAGAAAAAAAAAGTGTTTTTTTGAGAAAGTGCCAAAAGGGAAAGAGGTTTGAAAAGCAGTCCTTCATCCAGCTCAGAAGAACAACAATATAGGCAGTGGAATTTCCTCCATCCCAGATGCTGGCTGGGCCATTAGTCCCAGGCCACACTAATACGGGTTAAAATTTGACAATAGCTGCTCAGTCTTTCTTCTGCATATTATCCTTCTTTCTGTTACAGTAATGCCTAAAGAGACAAGGATGCGCTCTACTAAGCTCTGTATGAATAAAGAACAAGAGTTGTTTTCCCCCCTAATTGCTAGCACTCTACAAGATCTCTAGTCTTCAGAGATTTAGGCTGGCTTTAAACAGGTAAAGGAGAGGAGAAGCTGCCTTACCTGGTGAACCATGTTTTCAGATGCTGAGTCACATTTTAAAAACTGTTTTTAATAACTAAGAACTGCTTTCAGTTTAGAAAGTTGTTCCGCATTACAAATTTTGTTTAGTTACTGTTGTAAAATAGACTTGACGTGGCTCTTATTATGTCTACTGCCATCTGTCAAATTGAAAATTGTTTGCTAATGGCAGGTACTGCTAAGAGACCAAAACAGTACACACGTACCATTCAAGAAAACAGTAAATTAAACCAAATCCCTCTTTCTCTTTCACATATATGTATGTGTTTATGTGTTCACACACAGATATGTATACATATACATAAAATGCAGAGATTTGCTTCTGGCAGCCTAGTCTTAAAGTTGTGCAAACAACTCATTAGTTGATTGTCTTAAAGGTCCAGAAAAAGTAGAACAATTATTCTGAGTTGGAGAACAAGAAACATTTTTGGGAAATCAAAGTGGAGTATTTCATTTTGGTTTTTTCAAGCTCTAAAATACTTCTACTTGAGAAAAATGAAATCTGAAATACATTTTAAAGCAAAACATGACTTCATTTTGTTTAGAAAATATTGAAATGTCCTGATGTTTTTCCCCTCTAGATCTTACTGTATTTTCTCCTCCTCAATCAAACCATCTACATCTACATGAATTGGGGAAATTTGGGGTATAAATTGACTCTGAGCATTTTGGATGAAAGGTTCCACTAGAATTGTTGCCTGATTCTCATCAGTTAAGGTGATCAAGCTGAAAAGCAGAATCAAAAATGTTACAGTAGTAACAGCATTTTATCAGCCAGCTACTCTGGATTTACAATTACGTAATTGAGAGTGGAGTTTGGGCTTCCTTTTGAAGGAAATTGAAAGCTAGTAAGAACAGAACCTACTGATTCTTAGTTGAAGTTGGTAATTTCACATTGTTTTTATGCAACGAGGCACTAGAAATTGAGGGAGAGCCCTTCTACCCATGGTTAATATTAGTAGAAGTGCTAATGTTTCCAAAAGCTTGTCAGTTCCTATATATTTTGTGGTGCATATACCTTTAAATGCATGTGATTTTTAGAAAGTGTAATTGGATCTTTGTGTTGTTTATAGCAGAAGATGCTGGCTAATATTTTGAAATGTGGCATTCTGATGATTACACATAAAACAGCAGTCAGCTTTTGGCCAACAGAATGCTAACATTCATTTTTCTAAGGAACACGAGTGCATATTGCATGTGGCACCAGTAGTGTATTATTTATAATAATAAGTTTATATATATCTTTAATTTATCAAAATGCACTCAAGATCTCATTCACAGTGTGCATTTTCCTAATAGGCTAATGGTATGACTAAGACTATCTACTTTAGTAAAAAGTCTTCATTTTTAGGTATGACTTCACAGTCTTGCAGAATGACCAGTGCCTCCGATTTCATGTTAAGATTGTTAACCAGGTTGTACATGTGACAGTTACAGTATTGGAGCTATAAAATTGAGTAGCAACCCTGTCATTCTAGTGACAATGTAGTTGGTGTCGTCCGTTATGGTTTATGAGTTTCTCCTGCAACTGAAGTTAATTGCTGATATTTTTGTCACCTTCAAAGTCAGTCTATGGATGTAGATTCAGGTACTATGTATTCTGAACCTCACTGGTTCTCAGTTCCGTGACCAGTTTCTCTGCATTTTAGTGGTATGCTGCTGCTTGATTTTGCTTTTGACTGGAGACAGTTTTGAGCAGTTGGAGTGTGTGCGAAAGCTCCTATTGCTTTCCGTGTATTTAAATGTGCAGAGGAAGTGTAGTATGTGTAGTTTCACTAGGTTCATTAGCAGTGAGGACAGTTGAATTGATTATAAAGTGAGAGAAAAGGCACAAATCTTTTAGCAGACCACTAAATCCTGAAAGGAGTGTTTGGCAGACACAAGCTGAGCAAATGTGTGAGGCCCTAGAGCCACTGGCTGAGTTATATAGATGGGCCACAAGTGGCAGAAGTGCCTGCTGCTTCACTGTTTTTCAGCAGAAGGGATATACAAACCTTTATCTTTCCTATATGAGATTAGGGGAACCTAATCTCCACTAAATGCTTATTAAATTCTGCTATGAACTAGGAAAATCAGTTTTTCCTTTTTTCCTAGCTATTTTAATGAATTAAAAGAAAAGCTGTGGAGTAATAAACGTTGAATTTTTAACTTCTGATGTGGCCAGAAAATGTTACATAAAAGATAATCGATTTATGAATGATGAATCACTGATTCAGATTAAAGTGTTTTACACCAGCTGGGGAAACCTCACAGAGAGGCTGTGCTCCAAGTGAGCTTTATGTTAAATTTCAAACTCCTTTCCATAGGAGTTTACAAACCTTAAGCCTCAAGTGTGTGTTTACTTAGCAAACACCTGAGGCATAAGGTGTGAAGTGCTGTCTACCCCCTTTCCCTAACTGCTTGTCCCTGATTGAGGGCAGGATTCGTGGAGGTTGGTGCATGTTCTGTGGCTTGTTCAATGCACCACTGAAGGCAGCTTTAGCAAAGCTGCAGAGCTTTGCGTTGAAGCCCCTGGCGAGCCTCACAAGTTGCATTTTACTGACTTTCCTGGGTGGTAACCCCTAGCAGAGGGCAAGAACGAAGAGGTGGGAGAACAGGTCACTGCTATGAACGTGAACAATTCTACAAATCTATCCAACTGCTTGTATTTATCTTTCCATTGTGTATTGCCGCCCTTTCGGAATAATTGTCTTATTCTCTTGGCCCTCCTATAAGAAATCAAAACTAGAAGCATTACTCTTGTGTAGCTGACGGTCATTTACTGGCATCAGCATGAGTATCTCTTAATATCCTAAAAAATCAACCCCAAAGTGCCTTTGAAAGTGAGAAGTCATTTACGATAGGTGTACACTGCATAGGCAAAAAACAGAGATGCCCGGGAGTTTATAGTTCAGGGCATGATAGGATACTCAGAATAAGCCGTGCTCTAATGTCTAGAGGGGATGTTGCACAGTTTTGAATGCCCCACAAAGAGCTCCTCAGTTTCTCCAGGAGTGGCATCAGTCTGTTTGTGTCAATACAGCAAAAGCTTATGGGAACTGAGAATTTGCTTTTGTTGAAACGGATGGAGAGCTTACAGTAAAGCTTTTTTTAAATCAGCAGAAGTGGGAAGTTGATCCCTGAATTACATAACAACTATGCTAACTAGAGCTGGGCAGGAAACAGCTGCTTTTAAGTCTGAAGTCTCCCCCTCCCCCCCAATTGATAACCAAAAATTTTTCCTTCACATAAATCAAAATATCATTTTTTTCTGTTGAACTGTGAATCTGAAACAAGCATGTGATTCAGAGTGCTTAAGGACTGCAAGAGGAGAAGTCTTTTACTATTCCTTTCTCTGCTACAACAGGCCCTTTCTTCCTTGAGCCCTAGGCTATCATAATATGTCTGGTTCTGAGTTTCCAGGCATATTTAACAGAATCATAAAGACTCTGTGTCTGCCTTGCTTCTGGCAGTAGAAGTTATGTTTTTTCCCCTTGTAAAGAAATATAGAAATATTTTCAGTGGTGGTTCAACAATGAAGGTTAAACTAGTAAAAAATACATACATACACACATATATATATATATATATGTGTATGTATGTATGTATATATATATATTTGGCCTTTACATTCTGTTGTGTACTCACTTTTCCTTTATCTCAGTACAAATTAAATAGAAGTTATATAAATTAGTGTTGAATAGATTTGAGAATGAAAGCTTTTGTTTGAAATCCCAAAGATGATTGTAGCTTATTTCCTCACTGATCTTTGACTCCATTTTAACATTAGACTTTGGTTCCTGTTGCATGTAATTTCCTGAGAAGCAAAGGAAAATGCCTGTGGGTCCACATCTAATAGAGCAGCTCACTGTTGTTGTTTGAGGCTAAGAAATCAACTTTGGCAAAGACGGTGTATGTTCCTGTGTATTATTTTGTGATAAGAGTCAATGTGCGTTATTGTAACAAGTAGGATATCAAAACATAAGTGAAGAACGAGGACAGAAGAAAGAAGAGGAAGCATTGGGAAGTGGGGTCTGGGTAACACCTGAGAGTTCACTTGACAGTGTCAGGTGAGGAGGAAAAGCAAACATCGAAGAGAAAGAGAAACAAGCTGGGAGGAATATTGCACAGTGTTGGTAGTAGTTGTAACAAAATAAATTATTGTGTTTTTTATCGTGCTTTAAGACAATTGACAAGGATCCCTAGGAGATGTGTGTGTGTGTATGGAGGAACATATTTTGAACCATTGGAGTTTAATTATTACATTGCTAGTATTCCCGTAAGAAAAACGAATGCTTTTGCTGTCATGGTTGCAACTCTCATTTCCAGCTGAATGAAATGCGAGAAAGAAAACCAGAATATTTATTTGCATATTTATAAATCCCAGCCCGGCAGAATTAGGCATCTTGAAGTAATGGTTAGGTTTGCTTGTTTTCCCCCAGCAAGCTCCTCTGTGGCAGTAGAAAACATTTATCCCAGAGCCCTAAACCCCCCTGAACACATTGCCTTGTTAAGGGATGCAGCTGTCAGTTTTGGTACAGTGTGCAGTATGAGGCTGTTCATTAACCTAAAAAAGCTGAACAAAGTTGTTCATGGGTTTGAAATAGGACTTGAAGCAGCCCTAGCTGATTCACTGCCTTTTGCTCACTAAGACAGCCTGAAACCTCTAGAAAAGTGTGAGAAAGCCTCATCAGCGGGTCCTCCTCCCAAGCGAGCGAGAAAAGCCTCTCCTCATCCCACACCATGTACTTAGAGGATATCTGTGGCCTGGCATTTGATGAGGAAAAGCTGTCCAAGTCAGTTGTGATGAAGGTATCAAGAAGATATGTGATATTAAAAAAAAATGGCTGGATCAGAGGGTTGATTAATTGCTACTGCACTGTTAAAACTAGCTGCGTTTAGAAACTCTGCAATACTGACCGGGAGTCAGTCTCTCTTCTTCTGTTGTGTTTTATTTTGTTTGGTTGGCCTTTTGATTTTCCTCTGGCATGAATGAGGTGGAGTAGGTAAACCACTCTCTATGGTTTAAAGCTTACAGCTGTGGCTCCCATCATACATGTAGCAAAGGAAGAGAGGGGTCCGCAGGAGAAGCTCCGATGGCCATAGTTAGGCCTTGCTAAGCTCTGTTGTCAACACGAACCACCTGGCTCCACTGAACAGCCACTCTTCTTGGGTGGCAAAATGAATGAAAAATTACAGGTTTGCCTACTTCATTTCACATCAGAAGCAGCTGGATGCAGTCTGATATTCCCACCCATCTGCCCCTGTTTCTACATTTCAAATCAGTAGCTAAAAGCAGTGATGTTAACCCATCAGCTCTCTGTTACCCAGCACAAAAACTGTTTCTGCTTTGTTTGCGGTTCCACTAGTGCTGTCTCTGCCTTTGGAGACGACCTGTCAATCACCCTTATTACGTTCCATTTGCAAGCAGCTTCCCAGAGGAGCTTGGCTGGTTACCCTTCTCCTCGCCGTGTTGTGTTTGGTCTGCTTCTCTGAAGAGCTGAGCATGTCCTACAACGTGCCATGGATTTCCTTCCTTCCCTTCCCTCTTCTTCCCCCCTCCTCAGTCTCAAAGAGATTAATGGGAGCAGAGACTATGTAACAACACAAGCTGGCCCGGATCCCCATTTGTAATCATTAAGCCACATTAGCACAGATGGGCACATATGCAAGCACGGGAACAAAGACGCACACAGAGAGCAGCTCTATAGCTGGGGTAAAACCAGTCACAGCTTCCCAGGACAGCTTATACCAACTTTGCCTCATCTTCTTTGGCCCTTTTAGAGAATATTTGAACTGTTACAATGTACAGAAATTGCTTCCATCTGTGGAAGAATAGCACAATTTGAGTTAAGGCAGGTGGGCTATAATCTTTATAAAGTGTATGAGCAGGCTTGAGCTCCTTTTAAATTAACCTGCAACCAATGCGTCATATCTTTAACAAATTATTTTAAAGAAATACAATCTCACACTATCTATAGGTATATGATATTTTTCAAAGTGACAGTTAAGTTAAGAAAAAGCTCAAACCTGAACCATTTATGTCACGAATTTAAAACATTTTAGTTTCATGGGGTTTTTTTACCAACTAAATATCTAATTAAAAGGAGAAGAACACTAAACTTTATGGAGGTTTTGAACCTGATTATGCATTGATAGGGTGCACGCATTTGTCCAGTACATTTTGAGCTACCTGAAGACAACACTGCACTGTTTGAAAAACAGTTTTAGCACGCTGGTAGGTCTGAGGTAGTAACTCCTGCAGTGAGATCAGTATGAGTGAGACTCAGAGTCCTCTGCTTTAATTCTATGACACTCCCTCTGTAAACAATGAAATACTTACAACTTCTCTTATGAAGTTATGAAGGAGCAGACATTACCTATTTCAAATCATATGGCTTCAGTCTCCCACTTGTGGTATGTAACTAATTTTGATAAGGCAGTGTAATTTGTGCTAGTTGAGAGACACAAAATGTCCCAGATCTAACCTTATAGTCCACAGACTAGCAGTATGTTATAACTCTGCCTTTGCAATCTAACAAAGTTAGGTATGCTGTGTGTTGATCCTTTAGAGGAAAGCCATGATTTAATGCTGAGGTAAGGGTAGACACCTGGCAGCCTAACCTACTGCTGGGGTCTCAATGTACTAATTTAAACACTGCTATAACACTACAAACTTAAGCTGCTGGAGAAGCTCTGGTATGAAGAACCCTGTGCAAAGTCTCCCGAAAGACAATTTTTTACATTTCCTTATAGCTGCAATGTTTTGGCAGGTTTAATTTGTTGGAGAAATCACTTCCTGGGCTCTTGTTTTTACTGTGTCACTAAATGACTATAAACAGACATGAAGTGTCACCTGTTCTGCAGAGTTTTAGTTATAGCTGTATAAGCTACATGTTTTTCTGTATTGCTTGGTTCTCAACAGTGTTTATAATTGAGTGCTTGGTTTTCAACAGTGTTTATAATTGAGTGCTTGATTTTCCTTCTTAAACTGTAACTTTTTAATTGAAGGGACTATGCTGGGGACATACTGCTTGCCTATTGAGGATGATAATAGTGAGGAAACAAGAGAAAGAGAGGGCAATACCTTAATTTATCATGAACAGTATTTGTAGAATTATAGGCACAAGCACATACTATTCTTAATTGTGCTGGCAGCTGACTGGTTAATGAAATAGGAAGCGTCAGGACTGTGGAACTGACTGTTCCGTGTTGTGCCAGCATATAGCTTATAGAGGTGGTGGTGGCCTCCAGGGTCCAGATTAGTGTTCATCAGAGCTAGGAAAGAGATAAAAGAATTTGTTCGATAGTTGTGGGCAAAGCATGTAAAGGTCCAGATAAACCCTGAAACATCTGGGGCCTTTGAGCAGGAACCATAGCCAAGAGGAGGCAACAGAGAGATTTTGAAAGATGTTTATGCTTATACATATACCTGCGTGGTTTTAGATCAGCTTTGTCTTTTTCACCCTCTCACTAACTGAACTCAGCCTGTGACTCCCTTTTGGTTTGCACATCACTAGTTTTAATAATTTATTTCCACATCATTGCTTTTGGATGTTTTGTTGGGAAGCTGCTCACCTTGCTTTTATGCTCCATCTCTTGGAGCATCTTTTCTTTGTCTCTGACCTCAGCCTGTTCCTAGGTGGTCTATATAACCTTTGCATCCTTTCCATCTTTGCCTTCTGCTTGCCTCATTATATTCCACCCCCAACTTTGCAACAAAGGCATAATTAGCAATTTAAATAGTCTGCATCCTCTAGCTGTTACTAGTCTGTGCTGCAACCTCAATTCATAACATATTCAAAGTGCTCCAAGGTAGAGATAATTTTGCACAGTGTGATTTTTTGCACAGTGAAACAGTGTGTTAAAAAGATCAAGCCATGTGTTAACAATGAAAAACCAAGAGGACTGGCCATCTGCTGTGGAAGACATTGCCTTGGGGATTAAAAACTGTATAATGCTGTTACACCTGATCTTTGACCACCTGTGCTTGTGCTGCACAGCCAAGCCTTCAGACTGTGCTGATAGGGCTTTGCTTTTCTCAGCAGTTGCAGCTGCAGTGTTTTATTTCACAGCACTCATGGTGGAATTGCTTCTTTTCGTCATCCCTGTTGCTTTCTGCATAACATGCATCTCCACGCACATCCTTCCGGTATTTATTTCTGTGTCTAAGGAGATAAAGGTGAGGGACTTTCAACGTGGCCATTCTTCAGGGGCTGTGCCATTGACTCCAAAGGTCCCAGAGATTCCTCTTCTTTTCTTGTCCTTTACTCCTTCCCCTGACTGTGTGCGTGTTTCAAAATGCTGCTGCTGGACTAATTGTATCCGAATGAGAAAAAATCTAGAGTAACTCCGGTGAAGTCAGACATGACATCAGCAGACAGAGGGAGTTTGCTCCATTGTTCTTTTCTCACAATACAGTTCCACAGACCTGAATTAGTATGGTGCAACTATGTCAAATGCATAAAATCTTTCAATACTAGGTGCAGTCTCAGCAATTGAAGCACAGTGCAGGGATTTGCATGCGGTCAGTGTTTGCACTGGCAGACTTTTAGTCATTTTCAATAATTCTGTTGTCTAACCAACTCATTCTGTGTAAGATCCTAGCATTAGATGAGGCATCATTCTTTGCTGGCAAGCAGATTGTCATAACGTGTTCAGCCCGCACCGTTGGTACATAATATGCCTATCCATCATCCCTTAAATTTACAAGGATAAATACTATCTCTCAAGCTGGGCTGATATGTATCATCTCAAAAGTATATTCACCTGGGATATATGTATCAGAGTGATACTGAATTAATCCTTGTCAGGTTTAGATAACTTCATCCCAGTGAATTTCTTGGTGTGACAGTGATACAGGTGGATAATAGTCTACTTTTGTCAAGTGACAATAACTTTACTTTCCACAGAATTTTTACCTATATTTGATTTACGCAATGTTTTCCTGTATGCTACAGGAATTTTCCCTTTGGGCTATTTAAGAGTGGGATCAGACCCTTTGGTCTGAAGGAAGTTGTTGTGTCCATTTTTTTCTGTGACATCTGTTTTCAGAGCACGACAGGGTATTTTCCATGCTTCTCTGTCATTGCACTATTTGTTTCCACGTGCATTTTAACATATGCAGCTGGCCATTTTCCCTTGGTCTCTTATAGTTTTTTTTCTGTCTGAGCTGATGAGGTGTGGTTCTTATACAGTGCTTTCTGCCTTGGTCACAGGGAAGAGGCAGTATTCTTGAGAAGAAGAGGAAGACGATGGCTATCTTCTGTGCAGAAAGTGGGGGTGAGCCTGCAGCTGGGATCAGCAATGCTGGGGCTATGACGCCTGCTCGAACAGTCCTTGGCCGTATCCTGTCAAGTACAACTGTGCATACGATCAGCACCAGAGACAGCCATTATCTAAAATGTTTCCCATCCTCTTGCTTCCTCAATTCCAACAGCTGTTTTTAAAGGTGCTTTGAGTTTGCATACGGTTTCTGCCTCTGGTCTGCACGTGCCAGGAGACTTGCAAGGGTCTGCAGGGAAGCCTGCTGCCTCTAGAGCATGTCTCAGTGGCCTGACCCCTCCTTAGCCATCTTTACGAACACCCACCGTGCACGTGCTGAAGGGCTGCTGTCTATTTTGGGCAGCAGTGTTTTGTTTTGGAGAGCGCTTTCCTCTTGCCGTCTGCGCCTGCAGTAGGGCAGCTCGGCCTGCTGCATTCAAATCACTGAGACGGCGCCGCACAGTCCTACTCTAATTTTCTTAGTCCACTGCTCTTCTATCCAGTGTCCTCAGACCTTAAGCCACTTTTGTTTTATTTTACTATAGTATTCTTGATTTTAAGAGAATGGGTAGGCAAGGACAAAAGATGAAGGCCCGATTTTGATGGGCCATAACTGGCCATTTCACTTGCCACATTTCTTCGATTATAAACAGCTCCCATGTGTTGGTGGTGGGCCTACAACTTATTGATAATCCTAGGGTACTTTTTTGGATAAATAATTTATTCATTGAAAAATGCAATTTCTTACTTTTTTTCCTAAGTGATTAGGAACCAGAATAACAAAAGGTCCAGAAACAAGCATAAAAAAAGAAAAGGTGCAAGTACAAACACAAAAAGAGGAAGACAAGAGAACTAAGGTTAGGAAATGATTTTGTATCTCAACATCAAAAGGTCCCTCTGCAGGATGTATTAAAAATTCATTTATAAATAAGTATGAGGTGCAGGGTACATATTCAGATAATGCATTTTGTATTGGGTTGAGTAAAATATTCTGAAACATTTTATTCTTTTCTTTTCCCCACAAGCAATAAAGGTATTTTTCTGTTTGTCCAGGAACTAAAAAGCAAGTTTTTTTTAAAAAAAAAGCCTGTAGTATCTTTTCTTTATATAAATTTTAAAGAAGAAAATGGTATGAAATTGCTTGCTGAGGTGTTTATTGAAGGAATATTTGAATATATATCCATATGGATATATATTAAAGGGGAGGGGAGCACAACCACGGTAGAAAGAATCATGCAATTAGTTCCAACAATACCAGGAAAAAAGAGGCACTAGCTGAAAAAAGTAGATTGGACTAGAAAGAGGAAGTAATATTTCATGTTCACTAAGATAACCAAAGGTCTAGACAGAAACCTCTAAAGGACTAACACGAGGGGAAAGAAAGCTAGGGGAAGTATGCATCGGAAATGAGGTTAGAGCCCAGAATACTTTGAAATAAATACTTTCTACCAAGAATGAAAATCCCTGTCTGTTCCTCTAAACACAGAGTTCATGATGAATGATTTCTTTTTCATTTTTCACTCGAACCAACCTCCAGGGTTCTCAGTTTTTCTCTGCCTTGGTGGTACCCATCCAGATTTAGTACAAGTGCAGATGGCATTCATATGTGCTTAATCCTGTCTTTCAAATCATGTATCCTGTCTTAGCCCATTAGATTCTTTCAGTGCCTCAACACAGTAGGAAATTGAAAAATCCTTTGAGGAAAGCATCCTGCAATCTCCAGCACATGGAGAGTGATTTAAGAATATTGGCAATCTTGTCTTTTTCATCTGCAGGAAGCATAATAAATTTCAGCTGAGCTCTGATGCTTCTTGCTCAGAAGTGTCAAAATGGGAGGTGGGCAAAATCCTAAGTAAGTAAGTTAACTGATGAGGCACAAGGCATTAGAAGACTCAGCTTTTATTCCCTATCTTTCTCGGCTTCTCAGAACTAACAGGAAGAACAAGCAACAGAAAGTTACTTTTGTTCTCAAGGAGAGTAGTTATATCTACAGAAATAATGAATTATCATTCTTATACATGCTTTTTGGGTAGAACTGGAATTTCTAAGCTTATGAATCTATTGTGGATTTCTTTTCAGCTAAATGAAGCTGATTCTGTCTTTATGTTTTCTACCAGCAGAAATACTTTGTTGTAAGCGTAAATTCTTCTCTGTGAGTCTCCCCAGCTATGTTAGACAAGCTCAAATTTATAGATTGAATTTCTATATCATATGGAGCTTTTAGTGAAAAGCTGAATGGTTGAGAATAGTTGTGACTTATTTGGGTAAAGCAAATAGTAGCACAAACTATTTTTTTTACTAAGTTCAGCCATTCTGTTTCTGAGGAAAATTGTTTTAATCAGTTTTCCATGGCAATTTTCTGCCATATGGCCATCTGGAATATACTACAGACAAGAACTTCTACACAGTTAGTTAAATGAGAGCTGTATCACTCTAACACCTTCTTTCGAGAGTCCTGTTTGCTTTCCCCCCCCCCCTTTTTTTAAGAGGGATTCTCCTTTAATTTCTGATTTGAACGTGTAAATAGTGGAAACATGGTGATTTTCAAAATACATGGAGCACTTTGCTAGGTTAAACATTCAAGCTGATTTCCTGAAATTTTTCATCTTGGTTTCATCTTTTTTCCAAAATAGCTGATTTGTTGGAAGAAGAAGCAGAAATCTGCCAGAAGCTGTCATTCCATTGAGACAGAAGCAAATGGTACTTCTGGAAGATAAAGCAGACTGAAGAAAATCAAACTGTCATTGTATATGGCACAGTTTAACAGAGTGGAGAATAATGTGATTCTTATGGGGGAAAATTTTCTCCAGAATGCATTAAAAATGGAATTTGAATCCACAAGTTTTATTCTAGTAGCAGTAGCAGAGTTGGGTGGAAAAAACAGGTTAAGCAGTTTTCATTTACTTAAACAGCCATTTACTGGCATTAGGGGCACAGAGAGAATTCTAAGTGTAGTTATTGAAAAGGACTTGCAAAATTATGTGTTTAGCTTTAGATGAGCTCTTAGCTAGTATTTACTTCACTAACTGTGACCAGTCTTCTACCTAACAAATAAATAGCAGTGCAGATACTTAAAGTTTTTATGCCACTGAAGTATCTGGATTTGTATGAAGGAAAACGAGAAAATCACCTCTTCCATTATTGTATATATTAAACTGTTCTTATGCACTGGGTTTCTCGGTAAATTATTGTTTAGCTGTGAATTATCAAGGCTGATGGTAGAGAAAATGTAAACAGGGACCTTTCTAATACAAATTAGGTTTTTAAGTTACCAGGGAGCTTTAAAAAATATTGCTATATCCTTGAAGTGGACAATGGTAACATAACTTTTTTATTTTATTGTGAGTTCCAAACTCCCCTAGCAGCTTGTTGCTTATCATCAATGGTTTCAAAAAACGGCAAAGAACTATTTCCCAAGAGTGAGGTTTCTATCTGGCAGGTAGGGACTGCTGATCTATCACATACATATCACAAAGTACATCATATTGTGAAATTCCAAAATGTTGTTGTGGAAGAAACTTGAAGGCTTTTACATGATTCAGATGATGTCTACTCAAATCCTTCAGGAATTTTCCTGAAAGAAAGGAAATTCAGGAAGATGACAGGCAGGATATTTTAAGTGGGAGAATGTACAAGTATGGAAGTCATGAGCATGTGAATATAGCCTCATATTCAGAAAAACACAATAAAAAGGGTGGACAGAGCACAGATTGCACAGTAGAACATATCATACAATATTCTATCTCCTCCTGTGAGAGTATAGAAATTCCTTGCTGTGATCCTTCAAAGCGAGGCACTTGTTTCTTGTCCTTCCTATGGCCTGAGCACAACCTGGTCCAGTACAGCCTGAGGGAGACTCGTGCTCTGCCCCTTCCCAGCCTTGGTGGCCTGTCTCTCAGTGGTTCCTGGAAGCACTAGCATCATAGTATAGGCATCACCAAACTCCCCATTGTTTGTTCCTCGCTAGTAAAATCAGATATAAGGGCAGATCCTCAGCTGCCCTGCCCCCCGCTATACTGCCACAGACTCCCTGTTGCAGTCCCGGACATGGCTCATGCAAGCACCAAAATGCGGGTTATTCTTCACCTCTATTGCACTGTGCTGGTCTGCTTCCTTATCTGATGGCCAGCAGCTGTGTCTACATTGGTAAATCAAAGGAGGCTAGAGTCCAATTCCCAGCTCCAATGCCAGGTGGCACAGACCAACTTGTGCAAGCATAATGATCGCTAGCGTGTTTGCCTTGGAGACAACTAAAGCATCTGAAGCAGCACCAGTGGGTGAGCTCACGAAGTTAAACCATGTGAACAATCATGAATCCAGCATTTTACTTGCTTTCAGGGCCTTTAACAAAGACAGTGAAATTCACTATATTGAAGCACTATTTTCCCAGCAGCTATTAGGTATGGCTAGACAAAACTGTTGTCATGAAAATGGATGTTTATACAAGTTCCTGGTGCTCTTGAAAGGACCTGATTTTTTCAAGCAAGGCTGGGACAGTCAATGTGGTATTGTTGCAAGCAATTTCCTCTATGGTTGGCTTTGACCATCTCAGTTTGTGCGGATCTGAACCAAATGGGTGCTAAGAGCTGAACCACACAAAACGTATACCTAAAGTCTTATAAATTGAGACTACTGAGTTTGCGACCGTTTTAGGGGGAACTGAGAACTGGAGCTTTGGTATCCTGAGTTGGGAAGAAGATATGGTTTAAAGAAGGTGTTGTGAGAAAACTGATCTCTGCACTTGAGTTCAGCGAGAAGTTTTTTCACTACGTCAGACTAGTGGGAACTGTAGATTTGCTCTGAGATTTTGCTTGTTTATCCTCCTATATAGTACAAACCACAGACTCCTTCTCAAGATCACCTGTGAGTTTTATATAGCAAATATCTTTGTTTAGAGACACAAGGATGTCAGTGATGTCCCTGATTTCTTCTGCTTTTTCTGTAGCATCTGGCAGCTGTAGCTGATTCTTTGTTATAGGTTTTGTGTTGGTTGGAAAACATGTCAAGGCTCATGAAAGCTTAAGAAAGAGTTTTCTGAAGTAGGCATCACTTACAGCACTGGCAACTGGACACCTACTACCAGTTTGCCAACACACTCTTCACTATGTTCTCGCAGCTCATCCTTGGGTTGCTTTCTGGACTCTAAGCTCAGCCAGAAAGCCTACAGCAGATTGCTGGCCCAACTACAGCAGGAATACTAAGCCTGGGTGATCCCTTCCAGTCCTTTCTTCTCCTGTCTGTTGGGGAAATCTGTTCATATTACTACCTACAAAGGTGTATGCAGACAACTGAAGGTAAGTTCTCTTGAAAAAGAAAAGTGGTCTGTGCTGTCCCAAGAGACCTGTGGGATATTGTGTCTGAACTAGGTCAGACTTCTGCCCAGTGCACTGCTTTTGGCACCTGAGATGGCAGGAAATGAGGAAAAAAAATGGCTGGCATATATTGACCCAACTGATTCTGCCACCTGCCTTTGTGAATGGAAATTCATTAGGCAAACTAGTATCCACTAATTGTTTGTAAATTTGACTCTGCATTCCCTAAGCAGTGAATGGAACTGGGTACAGCTGTTGGAACAGAATATATGAGATTTTCTGTCAGAACATTTTTGCGATGTGCTCTCTTATTTTTTTCTCACTTCATGCTTTGGCACAATTGCTGCCATCTCTTATTTCTTCTGCTATGTTAAACGTCTCAGGTTCAGGAATGCAAATGATTATACTGAATGAATTACCTCCATGCTCTTCTGCATCTAGATAATATCATTGTCTTTAGTTGTATGTTTACAGTGTGCTTCTTGAATAATACAGTGTGCTGTATCTAGCATATGGAATTTCGTAAGTCAAAACTGAGCTCTATACTCATCTGATAAAAATTTGTGTAAATTCATTGAAATAAAGGGAGCTATGTCAATTTAAAATATCAAAACAAGACTGCAGTGATCATGTTTCTGCTTCATTATGAGGTATTTTTCAAAATAGAGAAATCTTCTAAAACGTGACATTCCTCAGGTTGTTCTTTTTAAAATTAAAAATGCAAATGTGGGAGGAGGTGGAAAGTCTGATTTTCTAACTAGCAGTTTGAAGGCTTGTTGGTATTACAGGAAAAGGCCTAGATCTGCTGGAGCATGGAAGGTTGTTTGGCAAAACAAAGCCACTGTAAGCCTTCATGAACGTGCACTATGGCTTACTGGAGTAGTGGCAATCAGGGAAGGGAGTGTTGCTTGTTGAAAAGTATATTTGTTTTCCAGATCATTATCCGGATAAGGCGAACTTTAGCAATAGCTCCCAAGTGCTGTAGCATCTGTCCATAAAGTACTGTGGCCTGTGTCTGTAAAACAAACAGGCTAAATTCCATTACTATTTGATTAGCTGTTTGGGGGATATGTGTACTGTGCTACTAGGGATGCGAAGGTCTAGCAGCCAAAGTAGCTGGTCTCTGAATGATCCTTACAGCATTTGAAGACCTTCTGGAAGTGCAACTGTTTCTGCTTCATTCTCAGAATGGGATTACAGCAGTGGCTGCTCTTTTTCCTGTGCGATTTACGGCTAACCTGGTGTTCTTCAAAGCTGCTGACAGCATCAACATTTACAGCTACTTTCAAACCTAGGATTTGGGCTTATCTGGAAAATGCATTAGCCATATCAAATGGATGCCCTCAGGGCATTTTGTTTTCCTCTGTCTGAGTTGTGCTGTAGACGTCATACCGCACCTTCCTTCTTACTCCAGAATACCCTGTGGTCACATTGCTAAGTCTTCAACTAGAAAGTGAGTTTCAAGTCCAGACAAAGATAGGCACCTTCACGGTAGCTTTTTTTCAGAAAATGTGTTTGCTGGTGCTTTAGGGAGACAAACCACTATGGGATAGCTTTTATTCCTCTTTGATCATTCAGTAATAGTTTAAAATAATGGCTTAATCTTTGTTCACGTCTTTCGTGTTTATTGTAATAGCATAAAGCATGCGGAAGTCATTTAGTATTAATGTGAATGTCAGAAGTCCTTTGATAGAATTTCTACTGTACTTCAGTGTTAATTGCTCTCAGCATTAAAGAAAAGCAGCTTATTCTTTCTGCTGTCTGAATTTGAAAGAAATCTTGATTCTGTAGAAGATGGGAACTCTTTTTCCTTAGTCTTTGGTATGTGAGCACTTGTAAAACTGATGCTGTTGGGTTTCTGACAGAAAAGATAGCTCAAAGGAGTGCAAAAAAGGGCGTTTATAGTCAGATGATTGTTTCAAGCACTTGTCAGGAAAACACTTAGCCATCTCCTACCTAACCTGTGTAATATCAGTGGGTTATTTCAGTCTAACTCCTGTTGCAGCAGTGCTTTGGTACCTTCATGAAGGCAGTGGTGCAGAGATCTGAGTCAAATAAAAATAAAAGAAGTTAGAGCTGGATGGATATTTTTGCTGGCTATAACTTCCAGATAATATAGTTTAAGTTGTCCCTAAGCCATTTAGGGTTCAGACTGTTTCAGCTGGACAACACCGAGCTTGGTTCAGAAAACTGCCAAAAGAGGCCATATTTTATGTGAGAGGTGCATGGTCAGCTCAGCTATTGAAGTTGTAGTAGGTCCAAGTTAGCTGCCTTTTGTCTCTGAGAAGATGTAAACCTCTATTTTCATTTGTAGGAGGTAATCCTGATCGAAGGTGCCATCTGGGCTTGTGCTATCAGTGTCATCTATCGATAGTTTGAATTTGTATAACTGAACAGGCAAAGTCTGAAGGATGGGTGACCCCACCACCAATTTAGATGGTCATTCTCTTTTTTCTTCTGTTCTGATTTAATGAATATTTCACATCAAGTAAAATTAACTTTAACTGAATGCTTTCCATTGCTGAAATCTGATATTGTATTGCCCAACTGAACATCCTGGCAATGGGGGACTCTCTGAAGTCAAGCTACATCCTGTTCTGGCTGTTCATTGACTGTTCCTTGAGTTAGCGAAGAAAAGACAGAAAGATTTTCTTGCCTGGTATTTAAGAACATGAGACAGTGGGACAACTTTTGTTTTACAATGTGTTATTAAAAATGAGAGCCATAGCACTTTTAAATGTATGACACAGGAAGAACACTAACTACATTTATAAAACTGCTTGCATGTGATCCAGTAACACTGATCCTGCTTTGGCATTTGGAAACTAGGAGAAATGGTGAGCTGAGTGTTTTGTTCCACTTTGCTCAGCCAGTGCATAGAGGGCTGTAAAGCATTCACTGACTGCCTTTGAGGAGTATACTTGAATTTGAACAAACAGCATTTATTTTCTGCCACCCTAAAAATTTCTATCTTTTACTTTTAAACCTTACATCCTTAGAATGAAGTTAATGAGGGGAAAAAAGATGAAAGAACTCTACCACTGTTGCAAGTACCAGAACAGTTTAAGAGATTAGCAAAAGCTCCAGCATATTTCTGCCATCCCTACTTTGCATTTTTGTGGAGAGTATATAGCTATAGCAATTTAAATTGAGTACATGCTGTACTAACATTTGAGGAGAAAGCTTGGCAGTTTAATCATGTTGAAAATAAGCTTAAACAGCATTCTCAGAGTTAAACACCATACACCTTGGAAAATAAATCTGAAAGATCTGCTGAAAATAATTGAATCTCTTAATGGTATCATACTGGAAGCACAGTGCTAGGAGATACACCTGTCAAAAAAGTTTGAAGAAAGGGTAAAAGGAAGCTGACATCACTAAAGGGCAAAGAATAGGGAGAGTACTGGAAACAGAGAAGTGTCCTTCAAAAAAGTTGTCTCCTGGCAAATGAAACTGAAGTTATTATAAGCTCTGGCTGATTAAATATTAAATAAAAATTATGCAGCAGGCCAAAAGAGAGTTTGGGGAAACAGCTAACTAAAAAGATTAAAACCTAATGCTAAATCCTCCTTCCAACAACAGCATGAGCCAAAAAGGAGCAAAAAACCCTCTTACCTGTCATAATGTGGTTAGGATCAGTTGATGATCAAGTGTAAAAGAAGTGCTCAGAGAAGACACAGTAGTTGCAGAGAAGCTGCAACACAGGAGTTCCTGTGTTTCACCTGATTATAAGGAAGAATTTCTTTACTGTGAGAGTGACAGAATACTGGAACAGGTTGCCCCAAAAGGTTGTGGAATCTCCTTCTCTGGAGATATTCAAAACCCACATGGACTCGATCCTGTCTAACATACTCTAGGTGACCCTGCTTGAGCAGGGGGGGTTGGACTAGATCTCCAGAGGTCCCTTCCAACCTCAGCCATTCTGTGAATGGGAAACTTAGCAGGCTGAAAATGAAAGAACTATTAGAAAGTTTAGGGTACAAATAGACAGATTGGACATGAATGTATCGGCAGGATGTATGGTGTTTACCCAGTTCTGAAATTTAAGTTATGGATTGCATCTCCTCACTTAAAACTGCTTTTGTATTTGAACTCTGGAGGGTGCCAAATAAGGCACAATGTTTCAAATGGGTGTATTAGGCCTTTAAGCCTGATGGCCAAACTGGCAGAGACTACATATAGTGTAATATATTATATATATATATAATGTACAGTGAACGCTGTATATGATAAATATGTGCTCTTGTGAAGAGTCAACATGGTTAACTCCAAGGGAAATTTTTCCTTTTAAACCTTTTGGAGTTCTTTGAGCAGATCAACAAGCTCATAGGGAGGGATGGGTTATGTCCAGCTGATAAAGTCTATTTGAGTTTCCAAAAGGCTTTTGACAAAGGGAAAGGAATCAAGGCAGTCATGACATAAGAGGACAAGTACTGGAGTGTCATGGTAAAATAACTGGTTAGAAGGGTACAGAGGTTAAAAGATTAGACAAATACTTGGAAGTATAGTTTAATAAACTGAGGTTACTAATAGACAAAGTATAACAGTCTTGGGAAATCCTCTGAGCTACAAATATTTCTATGTGGAGAAAGTACAAATATACTTGCTTAGAATTCTTACTGTTCCCTGTGTGCCCATGTAGGAGTTGCACAAATGGGTGGTAGGCTCTTCTGAAGATCCAGTGTACAGCAGCTTAGCCCATCTTAAACCCTATCTGTTGAAAGCCTTGAGAAAGTATCTACCAACACTTCTAGAGGAAACATAGCTAAACAGCAGCAGAAGACCTGAGAAATTGCTGTATGGTATTAGAGCAGAGTAAAGACTTCTTTAACAAAAAGGGCATTTTGAAAACATCAAAACTTCAGTGGTCTGTGGCTGAAGTCGAGGTATAGCTGCAACTCCTTGGACTGCTTTGAATTCTTCTGGCTCATTTCCAGGGGCTGGAATGATGGCATAGACTCTCATGCCAAGGACTGACTGGAAAGAACTTCCTTGTCCATCAAACTGGCAAAATTTTCTTCTTTCTTTTTCCATCTTTTTAGCTTTATATCTAGGCTCCACTGACCTAGCAGGCCCAGGGCAGTTTTTCACCTCTTCTCCTTATATTTAGGTGGCTACTAGTTACGCTTACTGTCCTATACATGCCAAAGCAGGGTGAGGTTGCCCAGAGGGAGCTGCTAATATAGAAAATAAGGTGATCTTCTCTTGCACGTTTTAGTGTCATGTGAATTTATTTTACTGTGTTTTAAATTTTGTAGATTCACTGCATATTCCTATGGGCTCTAAACAACTATTTTGGTTATCAAGCTTTTAGTTGCTTACATTGTTTAATATGGACCTACAATCCAAGTGCAGGTCATATGCCATGACCTCAGAGACCACCAGTGGTCCATATGCTGTATTAAAAAAAAAAAAGTTAGATACTCACTTGAAAAAAGGCAGCCTGTCCTACTTGCAGTTTATGTGATAATGCCTGTCAAAGGATCTACAGTTTTACATAATTCCTTTTCAGTTTACACACTTAGTTGCACATAGCATGTTTAAAAAGCAAACACCTTCAGTTCAAACACTGCTGTTTTTTTTTCTCCCTGTTCAATTGTCTTTGGAAAGAACTCTAAGGGCTTGAAGACAGGATATAGCTGAATGTCACCTTCGGTGACATTTGCAAATTATTGATATACTAGAGAGGTCATGATGTTAAACTGAAAACTGAAAAGGCTTAGTATACCGTTAAGTATACCAGCCAGAAAACGTTCTTAGCTATGAATAGGTCTTTCAAGGTTTTAAATGTTTGGTATATTTTATGTTTAGGTTACAAAGCATTTGAAGTTTTAAGGTCAGCATGAACAGAAAGCATAATTTTATTAGCTTTGTGTTTGCTGCAATGCTGTTGCAGGTAGTGATCCCCTGAGACCTCACAATTTACCAGTGCTGCATCTGGACAGTATGTGGGTGGAAGACCTAGAAGTGCAGGAAATGCTGCACTATTATTTCCCTGGGAGGGGATGACTTCAAAGGCAAAAAAAGGCATTGTCTTTTGAAAGTCAATGACGGTCTTTTCCTGTTTGGTTGCTGTCCCAAAGGCACAGTAAATAGTCTCAAAGAACATGAGTGTTAATCAAAAGTAATCTGATTAAGTTTATGTCTTCAGTAGTCTTACTGGGTAATCCTAAGATCTTTCTGGAATCATACAAAGCTGAAACGAAAGTGAACAGACCAAATTTATTCCTATGTAACTTAAGGGAGGGATAGGAAAAATGACTTTAGTATGACTTTGGGTTTTTGTTACAGTTCCGTTTGCCATTAAAATTGGGGAAAATCTGTGATCTGCTTAAGGTTTCTTCATAGAGACCCAGTAAGTACTCTGGCATACAGGTTTAGCTCGGTTGGTTAGAGGGGGTTGCTGCTAAGACCAGGGTTGTGGATTCAGTCCCCGTATGGGCTATGCTGAGGGTTGGACTAGATGACCTCCAGAGGTCCCTTCCAACCTTACCATTCCATGATACAGTCCAGGGATATTAAATGACAAAGGTATCAGACTTAGTTTTGTGACATTTTTCTAGCCAATTTCACTGGTTATCTGTCTTACTAGGCATTTTGGCAACACAAGTAGTTTGCAACCATGCTGCTCTGCCTATGCTTTTATATTATTTCCACTTCTGTGACTTTAGCAGCCACAGTCTTCAAAGAGTCAAACTAAGATGAACGGCTCATCTTGTGAAAGCTGAGATTCAAGCTGTCAGATAACAGAAAAAAATGATGTTTAGCTGTACTGCTTTTGGAAATAGTAGCTATTAAAAACACATTCTAATTTGAGTTGGCAGAGTAAGGAACAGGCATGGTCCCAAAATACCAGTGAACACTGATTTTGATGTATCATTGCTTTCAGATCACTACCGTGTATAGGATAGCTCTATATTCCATTGAAAAGTCGAGAGTCAGCTTTCCCTTCTCACTATATATAGCGTTCCCAGTGTGACAGCTTAGGAGCAGTAGTGGATGGAGGTTAAAAAAAACTAATTAATACTGATTTCAGTCATAAGAAGAGCCTGTTTTTTCATGGGGATTAGAGTTTATCTCTGCAATGTTTAACTGGACTTCCTAAATGCACTGAATTATTCTGAAGGTCATTTGTTAAGGACAGCATGTAATTAAGAAACAGTCACCAAGAAAGATGTTGTAGTCCGCAGTCACTGTGGAAAGAGAGTGCTTCTTTGCTTTTGAGTCTTAGGAGCCAGTCGTGGGAGTGAACAGAATCCTTGACTTGGAAAAGGCCATTGACAAGGTGTATAGAAGGAGAATCAGGCTAATTTGTTTGTCTTTAATCTTTCGGACCAGAAACTAGAGGAAAGCACAAGTTGTTTGAGATTGGAAGCCTCTGTCAACAAGAGAAAGAAGCAGTGTGGGATCTCAGTGGGCTGGGAGTTGTGTAGAAGCGAAGAACTAAAGATGGCCATACCCTGGGAAGAAGGACCATGTCCCCTGAGAGGCTGAATGGAAAATTTGTTTTCTTTGGGTCCATAAAGGGCAGTCAGGTGGGACAGAGGGAGTCGAGCAAAGAGAAAGGAAAAGACGAGTACTGTGTCACCCCACCAGTGCTATGAGTTCTCACAGTACATGGGAGAATTCCTTGTGCCGTAATCACAGAATCACAGAATGGGTAAGATTGGAAGGCACCTCTGGAGATCATCTAGTCTAACCCCCCTGCTTAAGCAAGGTCACCTACAGCATGTTAGACAGGATCGAGTCCATGTGGATTTTGAATAGCTCCAGAGAAGGAGAGCAACCTCCTCCTGTGGAGGAGGAGCAACCTCTGGCAACCTCTGGGCAACCTCTTTGGTTCTCTGTCACTCTCACAGTGAAGAATGGTTTCAAATGAGATCAGGCAAAACACTGGGGCCTACGACAGCAATAAGATTCCTTCATTGATGGAGAATGCTTGGCATCTGTAATTTTAATGATCTCTCTGAGTTGTCTTTGTGATAGATCGTGTTACTTCATACCTTTTCAAATTATTCTGAAGCACACTACATGCCTGAGTATATTTTGCTTGAGGCTCTGAGCATACTCCCGGTGAAATCAGAGTTGGTTCTGCCATTGGCTCTAATGAGATTATAACTGAATTTTAAGAAAGATAAGTTTCCTCAGGCTAAGTAAACAATGATTGTTTATAACTTGGAAGTTGGAATAAAACCAGAAAGGGTGTGAATTTATAGTATATTAAGCGCTCATTTCTGACTCCTTCTAAGGACAAGTAGAATAGTCTACCTTGCATCTAATTTATGCCAAAAGTGCATATTTGGAGAAACAAGTACATGGAAGCTAGCGTGCTGTTAATTCAGACACAGTCTGTATCTTAGTAGCGGTGAATAAACAAGCCCCAAAGGGACACATAATCAAGAAGTGTGTCGTATGAATGATTAAGAATGGTATTGCTGGCTGAAGGCACAGGTCTGAGGAATCCGTGCAGTAAAAGTCTTGCCACAGCAATGACGTTTCAGATGTGTGGTTGCAAGCCAACTAGTTGTGATTATTCCGACAGCCACAGCAAATTGCTAAATCATTCCTGGCTAATGCTGACATTAAAGTATCTAGATAATTTTGTAAGGTTATCCTCTACTGTACAGACAAATATGTAAGTTTTTATATGCCTTGTGCTTTATTCCTCTGAGCTGTATTTGTCTTAATTTTGAAATAATACAGTATTTCTTTGGCATCTGAACTGTTATTCTCATTATTAAATCTTTCTTTTTGAGGTAAGTCATCTTGCAATTAATCCACAATGCTGAACTTGTGACTTTGCAGATGCCAACACAGCAAGTGACTGGGATATCATCATAAGCATGAGACAGTGACTCTCTAGGGAGATCAAAGAGAAACTGAGATGCAAGAAAATGCTGCCATTATTAGCTGCAAGTGGGTTAGCTCAGTATCACTGCAGTGGTTCTTTGTGGTTACTGGAAGTCATCTCTTAGTACCAGAGAGCAGTTCTATCCCAGATATCTGCTAGAGAACATCAATAAGAACATTAAAGACAGATTAAAAACAAAACTCAAAACACTCAATACTCCTATGGCTTTGATTGCACTGTCATGACAATGTACTGTCTCTAGCAGTTTTCTCTTGGATGCATAATTCTCTTAGAAAAAGTAGAGGAGTGTGGCAATTGGCAGAACTCTACAGCTGGTATAAAGGATTTTATTTCTCTGATATCTGCGCAATTATGCCTACATACGCCCATTGAAGACTGCGCTTTTTAAACAGATCTGTCATAGGGGACCTGACAGGAAAAATACGTAGCTGATGGCATTATTCACTCACTGTCCATTAGTGAGTGTAGCGGAAGCAAAATACCCAGACTGAACAAGATGTGATTTGCTTTTGCTGGTGTTCTGAGTCTTCGTAGCCTCTCTGGGCTGCTCTCGGGGTGCTGGAAGACATTACTGCAAATTACTAAGCAGCTCTTGTAGTTTTTCAAGAACTGCTCAGGGTTTGGCAGATTCCAACTCCAACTCTAAGTGCTGGGAACCTACCATATGAACTTGTTTGTATAAGCATTATTACAGAAGGTCCATGGATGATTCTGAATGCTGTTTAGCTCAGAATGCTGTTTAGCTCAGAATTCTTGCTCAGAATGAACTGGACAGAGAACCTGGTCTGAGGCAGATTCTTGCACAAGGGTCTGGATAATTTGGGTTTCTTTTGAAGCCCCATGAGGAGGAAGGAACCACACAGCTGTTGTGCTGTTGAGAGTGCCAGAAAGTTCGAAGGTAGACAGGTAAGGTTAAGGCAAGTACTCGCCAGGAACCAGCTGTTCCTTACTCAATGCAGGCCGTGCAAAGATTGACAGGAGGGAAGGCTTTGGTGCCCATCTGGACCATAGACTGTACCAAGGTGTAGCATATATGTTGGGACAAGCAAGAAGAAACAATATCCTCACACTCACGCCTGTATTACTGAGCTAATCAGCTGCTGAAGAAAAGACCTCCTGGTCTCTCTGTCAGGCATGGAGCAGTGTCACAGAAATCACAGAACCAGTAATGTTGGAAGGGACCTGTGGAGATCATCTAGTCCAACCTCCACAGATTTCCTGTGGCTAGTTCCACTGAGGCTTGAACCCAGGACCTTCAAAATGTAAAGCAGATGTGATAAACACTGCACTATCCCTCCACCTCTGTGAGTGTCCTCACCGCCTCCTGGGAAGGGTTGTCCTTCCCAAAGCTGGAATGGTTTTGCCTGCAGGACTGCCTTCTGGAATGGGAGATACACTTGAGCTTCAAGTATGTTATATAGAAACTTGCTGTCGGGTAGTGTTTGTCCCCAGGTTTCTCAGCCTCTAAGCAGCCTGTGAAGTGTCAGAAATCTGGCCAGGGCCCATGTTTTTACAAACGGGGAACAGAAAATTTCATTTGCCTCTAAAATCTCCCCTCATGAGGAGAGCAGGATAGGCAGCAGCTTTCTGGCTGTCTGAGGCCGTCAGACCAGCCATAATCAGCATGTTTTATGCTTCTACATGGGCTCCTGGCCACTCGTATAATGCCCATCTGTTGAATTGGGCATGATGCCTAATGACACTGTGATCCAAATCATTTGAATAAGGCACTGGTTTCCAGGAAGTGACGTTTCTAAAGGATAATTTGCAGTAACGTGACAAATACTATCCCTTCTGTGTGCAGTCCAAGGCAGCATTACCGTAGCAGTGCCATGTGCTTCTTCGTATTTAAAAGGCATTTGGGGGGATTCATCTGAAGGAAATATAAGTGTGTTGTGGCAACAATCGCATATGAATGTTCAGAGACAATCCCTGTCTCCTTGCGACCACATCTGAGCATTTTTAATGTATTCTTCCTAGAACTATTTAATGTTTTTTTATGAGCATTAAATTTGCTGAAAAATGCAGTTTTAGAATAAACACATCTATTTGTCATATGAAGTGAAATTTGTTAATTAGCTGTAAGTGGGAAAGAACACGGTGAAACTGGCTGCCTGCACTGTCAGAGGAGGAGCTGCCTCTGTCTTCCCCTCATCCAATGTGTAAGGACCCCCATCCTGTCAAGGCAGTTGGAGCGATGTGTTCAGGTTCCCCTTTCTGTGAAAGGAAGCTTGAACCCACATCTCCAGTTACGGGGAGAGAAAGTCTGCTGCTAATCTTACTCTAACCTTGTAAACAGACAGTTGTTAGAACAGGATTTTGAGACTCATCTCCCAGGCGAATATTGCAGGTATTAAGTGAGAGATTTTTTGCCTCCGTTAGTGACTGTATTCTGATCAAAATGGAACAATTTTAATAGTATGAGCTAAAAAGAGCCCTAATTCCTATACCTGATGATCAGGTACAGGATCAGCAGGTGGTCTTTAGGGATCTCCAGGGATCTTTAGGAAGAGAAAACTGTAAAGACTGTTTTGGAGAACACTTAGCTGAAGGTCTGGTAGCAATGGAGTGAGAAGGCTCATCCAAGGAAGTGCCGCTAGACAATGGAGTTCTGCCAGGGCACTTTGCACTTGGCTGACCTGCTACATACAGCTGTACCTTGGCTACTTCTAGAGAGAAAAATGCCAAATGTAATAGGTTATGAAATGATTTTTATTGTATTTTGTATAGTCAGATTGCATTGATTTCTTGTTTGGCTGTCAGTGGCTTTGTCTACATGCTATTAGCAAATAGCACGGTGCAGGAGGAGCAGGTCTGTAGAGCAAAAGAGTTGGAGGATCCAGACTTGGCTCATTTCAGGGTTTTTGCTTCAGAATCTCTGTAGTCTAATCCTGCAGACTTAAAGTCCGTTAGCAGTTGAGAACTCCTAACCCAAGAAGAAACACTGGATGCACTTTGCTTTCATTTCAAGTCAATTTGAAAAAAATACCTAAAACCAAATTTCAATTCACAGGGAATTCAGATTGGTTTTAGTTTGAACAGAATGGTTTATTTCACCATACCATGAATCTTCTTTGAGTGTCTTTTTGGTGTATGTTTTCTAAAAAGACTTGAAATAATTTTTGAAAAAAACTTGTGGAAAATCAGAAGACCAAAGATTGTGTTCTGAAAATGTCAGCAAAATCTTTCAACTTGCTTGGAATATTTTGAGTTTTCTGCCAGAATAAAGGCTTCAGTGAAGCTGACACATGTTCATGAGACCTTTCAATGTTACTGTAGCTGTATTTTTTTGTTGGCAGTTGTTTCAGCTCAAATTTTATCTAGTGCTTCTTCAGGTCGTATTGCATCATGTTCAAATCTGTGTATCTTGCTATGCATGTGATTCTTGCTGTTCTTGTTTCCAAGAAGTATATGCACAAAATTGATCTCTTCATATCCCTCTGAAAAAAATATTCCCTTACCTATCTCTCTGCCTGTGGCAGAGAAAGGAAGAAACTCCAGTGCTGCTGTCTGAACTTGCTTGTTCTGACTCCTTTGCTGTATGACTGTGAAATCAGTCATGACACATACGTGTGCCTTTGCTGTGAGAAACTGAGGGAGAGGATGGAGCAACAAAGACATTCGCAAGCTGAGAAAATATTAGGGATTATATATGGGAGAGCAACCTAGCTGATAGGAAAGGAGCGAATGTGAGGACTGTGCTGAAATACAGTGAGCTTTAAAGTCCTGGACTTCGCCTGCATGCTGAAGTGCATAGGTGCTGTGAAGGTTGCTGGGACTCTAAAAAGAAAGCAGACTCTCAAGAGCAAATCATGGTGATTTTCTCATGCAAAAGCATATGCCAGTACAGTTCATAACCCTAGGAAAAGCAGGTGACTCCTGTTATTTAATAGGTTTGTGGTTTAGGTATTGGATTTTACCTATAACTGAACTCTGTATCAGTTGGATCTAAAGCAATGCAATAAACCTAAGAACTGTGTAAATGACCTAGAATTTTCTGCCAGATATCTCATTCATCTTGGCATATCCAGCAGTGTATGGCATGGAAAGGTTTTATTCTTGATAAAATACTGTTTTCAAAATAATATGAAGATCTAAAGTCAGGGATAAAGTAGACATTAGTAAATGGCTATTAGCAATTTAACAATGATGCAACAAATTTAACCTGATGCAACTTTTATCTCTAGAGATGAGAAGACTAACATAGTAGAGAAATACTTTATAACTATTTATTGCCCTCTTCATTGTTGCAAATGGTCTCTGCTTTAACTTACAAACTGCAAATATCAACAGATTTTAAACCTATTCAGCATGCAACTTGCACCATGTTAAACATCAGCTCTGAGTATCATTTGGTATGTGTCACTAAATCTTTGTGGTGCCACTTATCTTAAACAATGCATTAACTTGCTGTTTTACTAGTTTGTAAGAAATGCATTCTTTGAGATTTCTCTCAGTTTCAGAATGAGAATTAACTGCTATGGTCACATAACAGATATAAGTCACTATAAAGGCATAATAACAACAAATGTCTTCGAAGTTTTGTAAAACCAGTGTTCATATCTAAATATTTCTTAGTATTGCTTGTTCAGAATGTAACTTGTGTCCTTTTTTAGTATATCTTTAAAAAACAAGAACATCATGGACCTTCAAAGTGGCTTTTAAAGACTTCCGTGCCTTGGATTTGGGAGAAAAAGAAAGCTGTCACTGAATATTATTGATTATTGATTTCCAGGAAAATTGCCAGTGTCAATCGGGCTTTTTTTTTTTTTTTTGACAAGATGAAATCAGAAACCTTGTGGTTTCTGATTTAGCTGGGTACCAGATAGTTTTCAACTGTCTCTTTGAGTTCATGCTTGCAGAGGAAAGCAATGTCAGACAGTGAGAAGTTTGGACTTTCTCTGGACTAGGGAAAAGCCTGCACTTAAGCATATGCAGGAAAAGCAGCTTTTTGGTGGATTGTGATATGATTGAAAAAACCTATATGTGAGCAACATGCTTTTCTTTGTTGTTTTACAGGTTCCAGAATCTGCTTTGGTCTAGAAAAGCATTTGTGGACAGCGTTAAAGTGTATAATCACAGCTATATCTATATGCCAGCATTCTCAATGAAGACAGGGACAGGACCCTCCCTACGTGTCTATTATACCCTGGAGGATTTTGGTGCCAAGCAGACGGTGCTTTTCGCCAACCCCAATTTCCTGCGTGACATTGGCAAGTTCTGGAAGAGCAAAGGTATCCATGCCAAACGGCTTTCCACAGGACTTTTCCTAGTCAGTGCTGCCCTTGGCCTGTGTGAAGAAGTAACAATTTATGGCTTCTGGCCTTTCTCGGTGGACCTGCGTGGGAAGTTTATTAGCCATCACTACTATGACAACGTCTTGCCCGATTCTGGATTCCATGCCATGCCAGAGGAATTTCTACAGCTCTGGTTTCTTCATAAAAGCGGTGTCCTGAGAATGCAGCTAGAACAATGTGAGGACCCTTTAATCCAGTCTGCTGCCTAAAGATTGTAGGGGTCGGTTTGAGAGATCCAATAGTTTTTAACTTCCATGCCCTCCAGAGGGAGGGCTCTGTTTTCTGTTGACCCTTTTTAAAGGGAAGAGTTATTACGGATTTGCATGGACCATAAAAATGCTACTTGAAGGCCAAATGGAAAACATCCTTAATGTATAATGTTTTATGGAACTGAAATGAGGGGAAAAGAACTTCCCCATGGAGTCCATTCAGCAGTATTGTGAAAATAATGTCAAAAGCAACACAGCTGAACTTTCTGAGTGATGTTTTTAAATGACCAATGTAAAAGGGCATTAAGACTCAGAGAGAAACAGGGCCACCCACGAGCTTTTGCTGACAGTGCCAAATATGACTGTCTGTTCAAAAATCCATTTCATTCCAGATTGAACCTCATACAACTTTCTTACCCTTTTTCTTTTTTTCTCTATGTATGTGTGGGTGGGTGGGTATGTAGGAGCATGTGTGTGGTTTCTTCCTTCTTTCCTTTCTTTTCTTTTTTTTTTTTCTTTTTATTTTTTTGGTGGAGGAGAAGGAAGGAAAAGCTTGAAAGCCACAGGAGCTGAGTATCATCAGCTCCTCCAATGACTATTGGGAAAATTAAGAGTGCTGGGAATCTAGTAGAAAAATGTCTTAGGAATGCACTGCTACTGAGCAGGGACAGACCTGCCTGTTGTAGAATTTATCAGGGTAGTTTAGGTCATTGCGTGTGTAGTTATTCTGTATCATGGGCAAGAGCTAGTTAAGGGAAACTGTCTTGAAAATAAAACCTTTATTATGCTACAAAAAAAAGAAAGAAAAATCATCAAATACACCCTGTTTTAACCTGGTCTCTTATGAGATTCAAGATTTCCGCACTGACTTTTGTAGTAGGGATTGCTCCTGACCTGTTTTGCTGTCCAGTCTTTGGGATTAATTCTGTATTCATTTGGACTCCAGTCACATGTTGACTATCAAGGGGATATGAGGTGTTCAGTAGACTGCAGAAGGAGGTTCTTCATTTGTTTGTAGCAAAAAAACAGCAGAAATGAATGTAAGTGTCATTTAAAATCTGTTGAATTTTTTTTCTATTTGTGTGACTAGCTTTTCTGCTGTTAGGATTGTAATGTTGGCCTTAAAGACTTGTACTTTTCTTGCAAGATTGTCTCTGGTCAAAGATAGTCTGAAAATAAAACAGCCTTTGGGAGCACTCAAAAACTACACAGCCGGCAAAGAAAAAAAGAAAAAAAAAAAGAAAATGGTAAGCGCTTATGTAATGCAGTAATTCTCCTTGCAATCAGTGAATTATGTAAGTGTATACATTTCACTTAGGCTGCTCTAGTCAGTGCAGTGCCTAAAGGACTGTTTCATTTTTGGTTATTTCTTGGAGAGCAGATGATCCTATTGCCATGTAAATGAGAAATCGTTATTGTTTGTTTGTTTTAGAACTGCAGGACAAGAAGAGAATTCTGTCTGCAGTCTGCAGTGCAATTTCTGCTGCAAGATGTTATCAGCATTAACTCCTAAATCTAGATTAGTGTTCTCTTTCTCATACCTCCATCATTAGTAGCTGAAATTCTAGTCAAGCTGTTGAAACAACAGAAATGTTATCAAGTTTCCATGATGATTTCCTGTGCTACCTGTTTTAGCTCCAAAGTGCTAGTAATTTGAGGGATGTATCCTATCATATGTTGACAACCTCTCTCTTTGTAGAATGCCAGCTACAAATTGTATAGATATCATTAAAAAAACAGAAACCTTGGCTCTTCTTTAAATATGAATAATTCAGTTATCACTGTAGGACACTGGAAAAAAAAACGTTTTTACTTTTTAAGCCTGCATTTCAGAATAAAATCTTCTTTCTAGAAATTAATTTTCCAAACATAAAATGGGCATTGTTCCCTGGGATTATAGTGCAGTTCTAAACTGTAAAGTGGAGATTTGGATTAAATGGCGTTTTAGAGATTGGTCTGATAAAATCTGAATGTGCTTCTATAACCCATTTTTATCTTTGTCTGTATTTTTTAAAAAGTGCAATCAACACTCTGATGGAATATTGCTTCATCAGATAATTCTTTCACTCAGACTACGTTTGTTGTATTTACAGCGTGGGTACTCGGTGAGGGAGCATCTGAAACTGAAGTATTTTCTTTACTGCTTGTTATGGCAAGTTTTTACTGAGCTGCCTTTCTTGGAGAACGACAGATGACTGCATGGTTTTCATTGAACAAGCCAAGTTTTGCACTTTTTAATGCTTTAAGAAAGACATTATCTATGAAAACAATACTCAAAATAAGATACAGTAAAATGGCCTTTCAGAGGATACCAGCATTTCCTTGGGGGTGGTAGGAATGAGGAGAGTGGGGAAAAAATGCCCCTTTACTGGCCCTTTCTAGTATTTGGAAATCCTTTCTCCCATATTATGGGAAAATAACCTGGTTAGAAGAACAAGAGAAAACAAGTATTTTTCATAGGAAAAAGGAAAAGTCAATGCAGTATTTCATAATATCCAGCTTGTTTGTTTTCGACCAGTGCCCTGGGGATCTGGAAATGTTATATTCCTCATCCCTGTATGACTGAAGCAGAATGAACCTGTAGCCTGTGGTCTTTCTCAGTCCCTTTTGATATCTGAAATCCTGATGTTTGCAAGGAGATAGTTTTCAAAAACTGAGGGGGCTAGAAGAAGCCCAAGCTGCGCGTGATACATGTGATTAGCGTCAGAAGATTTGATAATTCTGGCTTTATTCACATTTATCTATCATGAATATAACTAGACCTTACAAAGACAACCATGTTTTACAGGACAGTAAAGGCTTCAAGATTAAATAACTTTCTGTAACTTCCAAGAAAACAGGCAGCTTGGGGAAGGAGAGGAACAAAAATAAATGCCCCTTTTGAGAGAAAGACTCTGCAGTGTGAGCTCAATGGAAAACTGTGTACGTTGGCCAACTTTTCAGTCCACAAAAACCTACTGGCCAGCAGCAGTCTTGCCCAGCAAGTAGAAAAGGACACAGGAGAGCCCTGAAAGTTTTTTGTGGCAAGAGCAATGATAGTAAAAATGAAAAGTAGCTGGGGACATGAGAGTGGCAGCTATGTGACAAAAATCTTTGAGGAAACAATCTCTGTCCATTCTGCTGATCACAGAGTAAAGTTTGCCTTGTTCACATTTTGGGGTAGTGAGATCCAGGTATAGGGCCACTGACATGAAATATGGAGTTGCATGCAGTTGGGTTGAAGTTGTCTGCCTCTTTGAGAGGGAGGCTGCACCATAAGATGAGACCGTTCGTCTTAAACACAGGTGCAATCACGTCTAGGAGGCTAACCGTGAGAAGACAGAGTCTCACAGTCATGGGAAACTTTGGACAGAGCAGTTATATCCATACATTATAGCCATCCCTACTGACTGATCACAGTGCAGTTGTGCACGGTGCAGTTGTCTTGATAGCAGGGTCCTTAATCAAGTCTCAGTGTTTATGTTGCTGCATTTTCCTTGAAGTGAATTGAAATCTTGGTGTTTATTTTGTAAGTGAAATTCATGGCTCCAGCTTCTCTATTTCCACTGCCAGGCCCTGAATTTTTCTGACAGTGTAATTAAAGCTACGCAAGTCTTTGCCAGGGTGAAAACTACTGCAATTCATCTCCCATAAAACCCAGTTCAGACTTGCCAAAAGACTTGTTAATGTACTTGGATATTAATTTTGTCATAGACATGACAGGGTGTAGAAACACTGGAATCATTGCTCTGCATAGGAAATATTGCTCCTAGATTGTAAGTAGAATGAATTAAAATCCCTTTACAAGAGGTATGCCTGGAAGATATTCAGCACTGAAATCATTCCAGGAATAATCATTGTAAATGTGTATATGCTTTTTAGTAAATCGGGGCCAATGTATGAATTTGTGCCAAAATGACATAAAACTTCTCATTTCTGTTGATTATGAATCTTGTGGAGCCCATTCTAAGACAGACAAGCAAAATAGGAGCCAGCAAAATCATGAGGAGGGGGAGTAATCGTGACAATAAAAGCATTTATAAATAGCCACAGACCTTGCTGTAATTCTAAAGACCTTTATTCATGAATGATATATTTATATATTCTTACTGAAACAAAGATAACATTTTGGGCTGAACCAACTACAAGAGTCAAAGGTCCAAGCCATTGTTACAGCTTCACTTTTGTAGAATATGGAAGTATTAGCTGTTGGTGTGACTACTTTCAAGCTTTTTCTTAGCTTCATCAAAATAGTGTCATAACATGCACAGCTGAGTATGTACCTCTGTGAAAGCTGGAACTAAGCAAAGTATCATTTTTTTTCTTTTTTTTTAAATATATTTGCCCACTATGGTCGTTACTTGCAACCCTTCCTCTACACATATGCATGGATATCTGGTTTAATATCGAGGTCAGCCTTTCCTATGATTAACAATAAGAACAGGAGTGAGGAAACTTGATCTAGAAGTGGAGATGATGAAAGCAAATGCATCTCACCGATTGGTGCCTGCCTTGGTTCTCCTCCTCAGCTTGATAGATCAGTAGGTATCGGAAGTCCAAGTGTTATGAAAGACAGACAGTTCTCGAAGAGCTGGGTGATGCTGGAAATTTTGAAGATCAAATCAGAGGTGCAACAAATTCCATTCTAGCAGTTCTTGATAAAGATCTCTGGTTCCAAGCTGCTGTTGGATGTTTCCTTTGGATAGTGACTGTGAAAAATGGACTGTGACCTACCAATGGTTTCCTGCAGAATGGCAGCAAAGCAAAATGTAATGGCAGCTATTGCTATGAAGTGGGAAACTCTACTTAAACAGAAAGAGAAATCAGAATGAAGAATGATAATGACAAATCCTTCTTTACTGTCTCTTCTCTTCTTCCATTCCCCCCAAAACAAATATATAAATGGACTGACCAGTTTATTATCCTGAATCACCATCATCTTCATAAAAGATTTGGTGGGATTTCCATTAGTTGATGCTTCCTGGTAAACAAAATTCAGCAGACCTTGTCCACAAGTCTTTGGTTTCCTGTTTGATGAATGTGCAGTGGATGCTCTGAGGACTGTGGCTACCCTAAAGTGCTGCAACTTCCCAACTCCTAATGTTGTGTGGTTCCATCAGATCTCCCTCTGAGATCCCCTTTGTTTGTATGAATGACCTAAGAGGTCACACTAAAGGACTTCCCTTCCCTTTCCTTCCTGTTGACCATCCTCCCTGGAGATAGAAGTGTGATTTATAAAATCAACTATAAGAAAGCTAAAATGCTCTTGTCATTTTCAGCCATCTTTTCTTCTAATGTGATTGATGAATCCAATGAAAGCTAGCTCCAAATCCAAAATATGATTTCCATTAAATTTTGATAATTCCATCACAGGAGATCAAAAAGAAGGTGGAAGAAGGCTGTGTTTTTTATAGCAATTGCTTTAAAATAACTGTTACTTGAATAATACTTGAAAAATAACTTGAATAACTGTTTCCTTGAATTCCCAAATTTTGTCACTTGGAATCTGCCAAATGTTTCAGTTTTTGGTAGTTCATAAACTGCACAATTGATCAAAGGCCTACTGACATGTTCATTTAATATTAGCAAACTGGGTTTCTTAAAGGAGACGCTAATACCAACAGGAGGCTTAACTTGTTCCCCCTAGCTAATATTTCTTCAGCAGCAATGACAAGTGAAGCAGTTACTTATTCATCCCTGATTCTTCATTTTCTTATTTTTATTATAGCATATCGAGCCCTAATGTATTCAGCTTCTTCAGCTTAGCGCATACTTTAAAATGAATCTGACTGTCTTTTCAGCTAAAAAGAAATTGTATTCTTAATTAGAAGTTGTTGCATAGGTTCCCTCTACCACCAGAAGATGAGCTCTCCACATAGTGATTCATGGGGTTTTTGTGCATGGACTGCATGCTCTGATGTCTCCTTGCAGCTGTGAAAACATGCAGGCTGTGGCTGCAAGGCTAATTTGTAAAGGGCAGGATTCAAGCCTGAGCGCTGGCCCATGGGCCCTACAGTTTGCCTATGTGCATCCTGATGTGGTTTTGCCGGGTGCCAACTAACGCTATCCAAACTGGTGCCCCAGTGTTGGCTGTGGTGTTGGCGCAGCTCAGCGGTGTGGACGCAAACTAGCTTGTGCTTGGAGTCAGAAAAGAGTCCTCCTGTAAGTCCCTGGGTACGTTCAGGATGGTGGCGTGTAAGGAGGAGGCTATTGAGCTGCTGGGATACGGCGGTCGTCGGAGCAGCTCTGTTTGGGTCTGCCGTGGCTAGGTTCAGCAAGTGACGTTATAAAGCTGTCTTAGATAACAAGCCCTGCAGCCAGTCCAGTGCTCTTCTGCTTCGCTTGCGCAAGTGCTGGGCTCTTGAGGAATGAGGAAAGCTCACCCCTTTGGCGACCAGCCTGTTTCTTGCCCTGAAATGCTTTTGATCTCTGGCAAGTCTCAGAAGGGCCTATTAAAATTGCATCTTAAAATAATTTACATGTGCTCCCTGCTGTGGTGGAGTTGGTCAGATTTCTTTTGAGCTGAATATTTATTCTCTTGGTCTCACTAAGACAAGTGAGGCTTCACAGTCAGATCACCCAGCATTTTCTATTTTATTTGGTGTTTTCACCTTTCAAGTTAAATCTTCTTTTTTTTTAAACTAGGTTTAACAATTGTGAATCCAAAGGAAGCTATAAGAAAGCAACACCACAAATAAATGCTCTCTGGGTTTATGAACAGGCCACTGTTCACTAAAACGTGGAAATACTTTTTGAATAGTTCCTGTTGATTTCTAATTGTACATTCAATGGATTATTTTCCTCAGACAGGCTCCATAGCAAAAATGAGCTGCATCATTATCCTTTCAATTTGTTGAAAGGGAGTCATAGAGATGCATCAAATATTTTAAACTAAGCAAGAAGACATACAATTTACGTATTCCCTGTGAAGCTTTATTATTGTTTGATTACATTTGTAGTAAAGGAAATATTTTCATTAAAAAAATAGATGCACAGAGGAAAAGAGATTCTGGTTAGAATGATATCTGCAATGCTGAGACCTTGATTCAAGTCACTGCTCAATATCAGGTGTACAGAGGTCTTGAACCAGCACCTCCGCATGCTGCAAGAGTGCCACAACCCCAATCTCTTTTTCTTTCTGCATATATTATTTCTGGAGAAAATGCTTGAAAACTTTATTTATAATCCCTGCATGCAATGAAAATGAGTACTACATTTCCAAGAGGAGAAGTTTTCATTTTTGGATACCCTTAACTTTTAGCATGCTGAGCAGAACTGACAGAAGATACCTAGTTTTCAGGCGAATGTTGTTTTGGAGTCATCTGTCAGGGCTGCTGCATACATGTGAGTTGACTGCTGCCTCTTGAATTCTGGCGTTTCACAAGATGATATAGAATGTGCTCCACTGACAATAGAAAAAAAAAGATCTTTTATCCACAGCTCTGCTGGCTTAATGTCTCACCTCTCTTGAGTGGTATTTGTTAGTTCTGTAAGGGCTCTTATGCTGGGAATTGTGCAAAAGTATAGATTTTGGTCCTGAAGATCATATCTTGAGTGATTTTGTAGGCCTGGACCTTTGATTTACTGAAAACTGAAATAAAAATAAGCATTGAAATTCAAATGTTGTAACTCAAGCACTGATTAAAACTTCAAGCGTTTAGAAAAATCATTTAGTGGAGAAAAAATCACATAAATTGTGATGTAATATGTGAAAAATGATCTCATTTCTTGCTGAAATGCACCAATAACTATGAACAATCTCTACACTAAGAAGTATGTGGATGTTTCTCCTCGTTTCAAGTTATTAGGCATGTTTAGATTTGTATTTAAGTCTGTTCTGCACAACTTCCAATTGTAGATTACTCCATGTAGTGTCCTTAGATTAAAAGGAAAAAAAAAAAAAAAAGAATGTCAGATTCCAAATGTAGTCAAAAAGGAAGAAAAAAATAGGGGTTCTGATCTTCTTTTGAAGTCTAGGGGTAAAGATAAGGGGATATAAGAATATATTTAAATGCTTTGCTAAATGAGGACTTGGTTCTTGCAGTGCTGGGGAGAAACCCGTTAAGTTCACAAGCTATTTAAGGTCTAGTCTGCACCTTCTGCTGGCTACAGTGAACTTTTCTCCAGGCTCTAATCAAAATCATAAAAAAAGAAAACACTTCAGGTTTATTAATAAAGAGCATCAGCCTGCTTGTGTGCAGTATTTCATGTCCTTCTAGCACTACTCACTGTGATAACTCAGAATTGAAGAGAAGGCTTTCTTATTTCTGATACCACTTCTCCTAGAACATTAGGTCTCTTCCTGCTGTGGTTGCTCTACCCAGTGAATAGAGATAATATTTAGCTCACTTAAAGGTGTTTGGAGAGTTAGTTAAATCACGTCTGGAAAGTGATGTGAAGAAGCAAAAATGCTCTAAAATATAAAGGTTTAACTGTTTTGAACAGTGAAAACGAACAAACCCTTTTAATCAATTGATTTTATGCTTCCATGTTAAAAAATCCAGCCTCGTTGTTAGTAAATACAGTAAGTACATAATCTTCAAATAATGCATAGCTTTTAAAGAAAGTGAATAGTCATGCATTTTAACAGGAAAAGAAAGTATTTTTCTCTGCCCATTTGTAAGCCTTCATTTGTAAGCCAAAATCTGTTCTCTTCTAGAGTTCTGACTTCTGTCACATTGATATTAAAAAAAATAAGATATTTTAAAGTAGTACTACATCAAACTACCTAGTTAAAGATGCCTATTCTGTAAGCTACTGATTTTTTTTCCACAAGCACAGATTATGTGTATTTCATGCTGTTCCTTGGTTGTTTTTATAAGGCAGATATCTTATTAAATTTCAAACATCTGCTACACTAAAGTATCACAGCCTGAAATCAGATCACGCTCTGAATTATGTCTTGTATGAGAAATTGTTTCAGCAAGTTGCATGGAAGTGATGTGTGTGCAGTTTTATCCTATATGAGCCAAGTTAAAATGAAAAAAAGGATTTTGTTGCAATGTGAAGCCTCACCAGTGTATAGCTGTATCTTAGAATTAGATAACCTCAAATAACTTATTGTCCATGATGGATATGAATCCTGCTAATGTTTCCACTCATCATCAAATAATTTTGTTAAACTTTAATGAGGCAATGATATGACACCCGCCCTTCTCACTCTTCATCTGCAGGGGTTTTTTTCTGATAATTTTTTCAGAGGAGAAATCTTTTTTAATCATGTTTCCTTTTTTTCTGGAATTTTATATCTAAGGCTCTATTCTAATCTCAGATGCTGGTTGTGTTTAAATCATAGGGTTTATGCTTTCTTCCTGTGTGTGCAGGAAGTTTCCCATGATACTACGTATGATGAAAGATAGTGAAGTCTCCACAAACTCTCTGAGAACTGAAAATTATTCTGACTTTCATAAAACCCAATCTGGCTATAAGCGTCATTTGGTTCTACCCTAAATTGCATGCAGTCAAATTCTGAATCTGGGCAATAATCTTTAGTGTTCTCAGAGTCAATCAGGCATCAGTAAAATACAAATTCACTTCCAAAGTTGCTTTCAATTTCAATGACAAATAAAGAATTTTTAATAAGCGTTAATAATGGTCTATTCTACAGGGATGAGAAAATATTTTTCATTTTCTTTGTATGCCTCATGACAGTTACTAACTTGGACAAGGATATAAACAACTGTAATCAATATTAGTCTAGTTGTTTTCTGATTTTGCTACTTGTATTCTTTTCTATTGACCTTCATTCTTTTTTGTTTCTTCTTTAGTTTGCATCTTTCTCTGATATCTCACAGATTTTTAGCAAAATGAATATCACATAGTTAGCAAAGATAATGTAATGTCCTGTCTCTAAATATGCAGAACACATGTATAGAGCGTAATATCCGAGAGAGCATTTTTCCATATTTTTCCACCTGTGAATTATTTTGCCTTGTATGCATCCAATATGTAAATTATCACCGTCCGTAATGTACAGGAATCATGCTTTGTAAAGTGTCTGTTACTCTGGGGCATTTACTAGTAGACTGCATTTTAAAGGAAGGAAGGGTTCGTCCTCTCCTTGTGAGACATATTTTGGGTTCAGAAAATGAGACATTAATTATTGTTGCCTGGGTCTTGCCTTGCGTGAATTTGAGCAGCCGTGCTGGGGGCCTCACTGTGGATCTTGAACCTCATGGGGCTGTAGGAGAAGCTCAGGAGCGCAGCTGGCGCCAGACCTTGTGCTGAGGAGTGGGGCCAGGGGGGTATGGGGCACTCCCGCGAGTTGCCGGATGTCCGCGGTCTGCCTGCAGGGAGAAGACAGCTGTTGGTAGTGGCTGAAGGTGATGGGAAACCCAGGTTGAAATGTCCAGCAGGGTCCCAGCCCCGCTTGCCAAGGACTGCTCGGGAGCCGTGACTGTCACCCGTCCCTTCTGAAGCTCGCAGCATGTGTCTCGGGGTGCTCAGCCACGGCAAGCCCTCCCAGCCCTGCTTGGTTTGCAGGACAGTGCAAAGCATGGACTGTCATGTCTTTCTTTGGCCACTTGCAGGTCAAGAACAAGAAGGTCAATAAGCAGACAGTTTGCTGAAAACCCTGATTTGCACGCCAAGCATAGGATAGAAAGGATATTTTCATTTATAAACAGATTGCTGAGGTTTTGGAATGTATGTAAGGAAGAACATGAATTCCGAAGTTAGCAGATGAAATCTTGTAGAGTCATTTTTGTCTCTAGCTCTGCAGTTCACGGTGACACAGAAATTATATGTTCATGTGTAACTTTAAGGCCTTTTAAATTGTTCTTTTTCTTATGCATACAATATACTTTGCTTCAGTTCGCATCAATACTGATTTCACCTCGCTATTTCTGAAAGCTCAAGTGAAAAACAAACAAACAAAAACATGAGGGAAACTAAAGGTGCCTAGCTGTGATATTTTTATAGACTGATATACATTGCTCTGATCATGAACTGTGGAATAGAGCATGCAGGTGATGATGAATGTAAAAGACTGCATGTGATCTTTAATGTTGTGTCCATGAGCTGGATTATTAGTATGAGTTTTGTGTTGAAAAGTGAAATGAAAAGGAGAAGGTACGTCTAGTGATTTTTATATAGTAAAACTCTGTCTCCAGGACACACATTCTAGTAATATAAGCTTTATCATTATGATAAAGACAGGATCAGACTCCTTCCCAGACTTGGGCTCACAGGGCTGTGTTGGCTGGGAGATCAGCCTGATCTGGTAACAATTCGTGTTGTGTGTTTCTAGTCCATACACTTCAATGCTCTGTCCTTGTGCCAGGAAATAAGTGAATGTGCTTTGGTACGATTTGCTACTTGCTCATGGCTGGAAACCAAAGTAAAAGTGAAAGTACAGCAAGCTCACACACACACACACACACACACACACACACACACACACACAGGTCCAGGAAGAGCTTTGAGTTTGCCTAGAAAGAGAAATGGCCAGGCAAAGGCTTTTCAAGATCATTTATTAATTTTGCGTTTACCTGCCAGAAGTATTCATGAGAAGTCAGTGATTTCTGCCAAGAGAGTGCCCAGCTGACTCCTCATTGGGGTTGTAACAACCCTCTGCTGTTTTGCTCTGGGAACAAAATAGGGTATTTGAAGCAAAGCAGCCCAGGGAGCATTTATTGAAGGATCACAGTTGGCTTTGACTTGCCTTCACCTGTAGCTTCAAGGACCCTGCTTCCTCCTCCCTATTGCACCACAGTTTGCAAGGCTGGCTACAAGATGGGCTTGTTTGCCCAGGGTGACCCTTCCTACTGGGGGAGTACTAATGCGAGTGAGACTTGAAGCAAGGGTGAAATGTAGCTTTATCTGAAATGGCATAGACCTGTCTTTGGCATGAGCTCCGTGTGTGGTTAAAACACGCTGCCTTGGGATCAGTCCATGGTTTATATTGATGCTCGTACAAGAGGTCTCAGTCAGGACTGACATAAATGCCACCTAGCTCTTTAGGGACTGGGCATAATTGCAGTCTTTGCTCTCTTGAACAAGAGTGGTGTCAACTAGTAACACTGGCCATTTCTAAAGGAGCAAGGTGAATGTGGGACTTTAATGTTGGCTGGTGAATTTTACCCTTGTGCCATACCTGTACTTTGATTTTCATTCCTTCTAATCTTGCCTGGTTTATGGAAAAGTGTGATGGTAATATAATAGTTCAATGTTTTGAGATGGTTGTAAAGTGGATAAGCAAATTATTATGCCTCTGAGGTTGTGTAATTCCATGGATTCATCTTATCTCCAGTGGCTGAAATGTAATATTTATTGTATCATTTATGATGTACGTAAGCTTTACAGGCTGGATGTTGTGTCAAAATGACGTGAATGCTTGGGTAAGTGTCTTCTTGAATCACCATCATTTTGGCACGCTCAGGGGCAAAGGTATTGTGTGGAATGTGTTAAACATCACAAAATGTATTGTTGTTTAGAGTCTTGTGATTAGGACTTCAATTTACTTCTTTTCAATGTAGCAAATGTTTGCTGATGGCTAACACTGTTACAAGGACTAAGGAGTTACCTTTCTTTGCCCGGCAATAATGTATTTTCTATCATGTCAATAGAGTCTGTTCATTTTCAAGTAGTATGAAGTGCTCCTTTAAAGAATGTCTCTTTTTCAAGTGGTTATGGTGACTGTACCCAAAAATGTGTAGTTGTCTCTCAATAGCAAAGATATCTTTGTTATTGAATGTATTATTTATTAACAGTATCTTGTTGTCTTTTTCTAGTGCATTTTACAAAATATAGCATAAGCATCTCATGTGATTTTTATAAAGATGGTCTTATTTATAATATTTGTGCAAGTGGACAGAAAAAAATCTCAATTTTATAGTAATCCATACCTTTTTTCATAGTTGAAGAGTCTTAATGAGCATGATCAGAAGGGACAGGCTCTTTTTTCTTCCTTTTTTTTCTTTTTTTTTAATTTTGATGGAACCTTTTCAAAGTTAACTGTTGTTATTTATAATTTGGATTTAATTATCTTAACAAATAAATATCTCCATTTTAAGAAATGAAAATATTATTTGTGGGACCTTTTTCTTCTTTTCCCCATTCTGTATCTCAATATGTCTGAAAGATCAAGGTCTTTTTACTCCTACTTTTTATTTTGTCTTGCATAGTCTATTGTTAAGTCGAGAACTATGTCCATTGTCCTCATCTGATATTTCTGTCAAGTTCATCATTCTGTTTCCTCATTTTCTTCTCTTTGTAGCTTAGTCAATGGGACAAATTTATGCATAGCATAACTTTGTGAATTAACCTAGGGCCGAAATTGGACATTTTTGTCTTCCCAGAACAACCCTTAAACATGGTTTGGGATACGAATCCCTGGAAGACAGAGATGTTTTGTCAAAGAGGTTCCCATTCTGCGCTTGGATCAAGGTGGTTAGATCCTGCTTGCTTGGACTGCATGTTCCAGTACTCAGTCTAATACTCACATGAAAGGCCTTGACTACATTTTCTAAAGCAAGTGGTGATTCTAGATATTGAAATATCTGATTGACCAAGCTCAGATGCCTTCAGAGAGCCAGATTTTCAAGGTACAGATTTGCAGTGCGCAGCATAGCTGAAGTTGGACATCAAGTTCCTTCTGAGACTATGAAAAAAGTCCTCTCACACTTAAACCCCTCTTTAAAGCCAATGGAAAATACAGGATGAAATGGTGCTAACTGTTCCAGAGGCAAGGGAGTTGGGTTTCTGAGCGTGGTAGATATTGAAAAAGTATGCATCTTTGTTTATCTTTGTTTGGTTAAAGGATTAACCATAGCAAAGATCGTCTTTGCTAAGGGAAGAGGCAGAATAGGAGAGAAGCTCCCATGCCTTTAACCGTAGAAAAGTTGGCTATTCTTTTCCAAAACCTGCCAGTTGAAGAGGAGTGAGAGACCATTTAACTTCCAGTTCAGTCAGGTGTGGGCAGATGTAAACTGCTGAAGCTGATGTGCTTAGTTATATTTATTGAGGATGAATTCCTAGTGATTATGTTTATGCTAGAAATGCTCAAATGATGTGGTATATCAGAGATGCCTCCATTTTCCTTGTCTCTACAGCATATTTATTTCCTTCCTCTAAAGGCATTTCCCTACCCAATGAGAGTTCCTTGTTCTTCTTACTTAATATTTCTGTTCTCAGAATATACCATCACCCGCTAGATTGCTCCCCATGTAGAAGGGGAAGCTGTTGTGAGAAGTATGAGGAGGGACAAATGTCAACAAGGGGCTCACAAGACGAGGCCTCCCTTCCCCTGGGGACTTCTGCCAGGTGTCCCTGTTGTTCCTGGACAGCAGGTTCTGCACAGGGGCTCTCTTTTGTCACGTACTTGCTTGTTTAGCGCATTTCCGTAATGCTGCTGTGGACAGTGGGTTGTTTTTATCTGATTCGTGCCCATGACCGTTATTGCAGCAGGGATAAATCTCAGGGCAAATTTCCAGGTTCTTGAAGCTACATTTAGCCTTCACCTGGTGAAGTGTTATCGGGAAACTATGCCTCGTGGGTGCTGTATGATCAGAATAGGATCACACTCTAGCATAACCATTGACCCTCAGTATTTTGTCAGCCCACTATCTTTTTTTCTTAGCCCTTTAACTTTGAAAACATAATATTAATTCTTTTCATAATAAAGTTTTGTGGAAGGGCAAGATGTCAACATAACAGTAGATCAAACTCCCTCCATCCGACTATGATAGGAAGTGCTTGAATATCATAGGTAAGGTCTTTGCTGAGGGTATGAGAAGCCTACCCAGTGCAGGATAGTTTCTTGGTATCTGACATTAAATCCTTTTCTACGCAGGTTTCTAGCCCACTTTCACATGTCTACTCAGCTTGGACAGCTTGGTTAGGGGGTTGCTTAGGCATTCTGACTTTGAGCATCTGTTTCCTTTATATACTCTTCCAGTTCTTCATAGTACCTTAACTAAGGTCTTCATAGTACCTTAACTAAAGTATTATACAGTTTCTGCTGCTTGATCTAGATTTTTAGAAATACATGCCTAAACGAAAAGACCATCTTTCAGTGAGAACCGTAGTGTAGCTATTGCGGTGTATGATTATGGTCTAAAGGAGATGTTCCCAGCTAGCGTGATTTTACCTAACTGTTCAGAAAATTCATGAAGGCTGTTGCATCAAACTGCTGTTGCTTTTGCTTGTCTCCATCATATGCATATCACACTAGTTAGCTGCGGCATGTTTGCTCAAGCCTGTTCAGCAACGAAGAGACGTTAGTCTTCATCAGGTAATGATGCACAGTATTAAAACATGACTGAAACTAAAAGTTTGAATGAGAACATATTTTTCTTTAGGCATTTTAATGCAGATGTTATTTTATTTCTGTGTACATCCAGTTCTCTGATGAGAAGGCTTAAGACACCTAGAGAGACTTCTGGCCAAAGAGAGATTTAAACTGAAACACTAACCACTTGGATAATTTTTAAAAGAATTTTAGTACACAGTTTTGTTCTGTGAAAACATCTGCATGGACTTGTTTTCTAAAGAAGAACAATATTAACTTAATTACCTTGAAATATACTGGGAGATGGAATTGTTGACTCTGATCCACTCTGCTAAGGACTCGTTTTATTTTATGAGTTTATCAGACTGTAACATGTTTCAGTACCTACCAACCAAATCTAATCTAGGTCTCAAAAAGTTCCCAGCAGTATTTTCAAAATTTTGATCTATCTGTTCATCCACTGTGTACTCTTCCTTTATTATGTGCCTCAAAATGAGTGTAAAAGCTAGGGTTTTCTTAATCAGTACCAGCAATCTAGGTAACATGCAAAATGCATTAGTCAAGCACATGTTGTATATACTGCCAAAGAAGAATTTAGTATCACAAAAAATACTCTGGATAATTTTTAGTCAGGATATGCAAACAGATTTCTTGAAACTTTGTATTCACTATTTAGAATTAAAAATAATGATACTTACAAATGTGCTTGTTAACATTTATCCATATTCCTATTGTTATAGAGAAATACTTCATGAGCCATAGATTACTCTCAAAATCTGTATAATATTCTTTTAATGTGTTACCAGCAGTACTACAAGAATAATGTTACAGATCGTGGGCAATAGCAATTCAGAATCCTTGCTTTAGAAATGATCTGCCACGATACTAAAAATAAAATAAAACTGTGTATCCTAAATCATCAGACGACTGCGTGTGGTGTTTAAAAAGAACTACTTTACAAAGAAACAAAGTACTGGAAATCAAGTGAAAATGACATTTTCCAGTAAAGACATGAGAGAATCTGTGAAACTATGCTTGGAAAAAAGAACAGAAGGTTGAAAATATTTCTATTACAATCTCCTTTGAAATCCTGTTCCATAACTGAGCATTTTTGCCTCAGGTTAAAATGTTTTTCAGATTCTCTTTGAGAGTCCAGATCACTCAAAATTTTTTTCAATCAGATTGTGAAAAACAAGCCATAATCTGAAGGCTTTAACAGATTGAGCAGGTATTTTTAGCAAAAGCAATTTAAAAAATCTGACAACCCATCTATTGTGGATGAGGCACTCTGCCCTTCAATGTTAACAACTGCTTTATACACAATCCTCTGTCTCCAGATCTGCAATTTCACCATTGCTGACAAAAACTCTGAGAGGGAAACCACCTTTGGTGACATACTAGACATGTTTGGGGAGGGGAAGAGAATGACAAAAACATGACAACAAAAGGAAATTATGAGTGACAGTGGTATGGCCTTAGGTTCATTGAGTGACATGGGACTTTTGGCTCATATTGCATGTGGCCTGTCAAATATGCTTTAGCTCTTAGAATTATTAACTGTCTAGATGAATAATTGTTGGAGATATCAGCTATCAGCAGGGCTCATGGCAGATAGATAAAGACAAATGCAAAGCTTTTACATAGGGCAGAATCACCCCGTGCAACGGTACAGGCTGGGCTCCAGCTGGCTGGGGCTCAGCCCTTGCAGCAGAAGGACTGTGGACAATGTGGATGCTCAGACAACAGCATGCTCTTGCGCTGATGAACATTAACTGCATATTGGACTGCAGGAAGGGAAACTCCAGCTAAGTATGGGGAAAAAAAGTCACTGTGGGAGTGGTCAGACACTGGAGCAGGCACCTGGGAAAGCTATGAATTCTCTGTTCTTGGAGATCTCCATCCAAAACACAACTGGATGAGGCCTGAGCAATTTACCCAGACTCTGAAGTTGGCTATGACCAAATGAGCTCCAGAGGTCCCTTAAAACCTAAATTACATTGTAAGCGGTAGTGATGGCAATAACACCGCTGCATGACCAAGGCAATTCCCAGTGGTCAGCTGTAGGGTGTTGCAGCAAGATGGGAAGCTTTTTCCTCTGTGTTGATGACATGGGACTGCAAGTTCCCAGAGCAATTATATTGTATCTGTACTATTACAAAAGGTAGCAGAAAAGCTTCCTAAATCCCCTTTCCAGTTCAGGTGGGTTAGAATAAGAAGACCACTGCTTTTGATACCATTAGCCCATCTAGTTTAAAATAAACTATGTGATAAGACTGCTGCTATTTCCTTAATGGGGCTATTCATCAGTCTAGGGCAGCTCCCTCTACTTGCATCTCCCTCTACTTTCGTTTCCCTATATCTTCTACCTTTCTTCTGCATCCTGCCACTGTCCAGGGCTCTCTGCCTAGTTCCTGCTCACATCCACACTGTAGTCACAGGCTTTGTGTCTTCCCAGTTCCCTACTTAATTCCACTCAGATCCCCACAGGAGCTGATAAAACTGCCAATCTTTATAAAGATATTTGACACATTGAGGCAGATGCTGTGGGAAAAATAACATAGAAAGAGCCTGGAGGAAACAAATACTTTTTTTTCCTGCCTTCAGTGCATATTCTGATGGTGAACTATAGAAAGCTCAGGGCAACTGCACTGAGTAAAAAGGAAATATAAATAACTATTTACTGTATAAAGAAGAGATTCCTGTCAGGGAAAAAAAAAAGTGTATGTGACTCATACTGCAGGCACAGAAAGACAGTGAAAGGAGGTGGGAACTGGAAGTTTTATGGACAAATTTGATTCTTCTACTTTCTAATTCTAAAGTGCTTGACAAGATGATTTCATGTGCTTTAATGCAGTTGTTTTTGCTATAATTTTATGTATATTTTTTCAGACATTTATACTAGTAATTTTGAATAGTTGCAGAAGAGGGTGGGAGGATAACTTTAAAAGGCTGTAGTAAATGCATAAGCTTAGCTGGATGTAATCCACTGACTGTTCTCTGATGGAAATATCAAAGAGAACAAGCTGGTGCAGGAAGCAAAGAGCATATGAGGGTACTAAGGAAATGAAGATAAAAAGACCGAGCTCTTTTTTATTTTTTTTTAAGCTCTTTGCTGCACTGTGGCTTACCCAGCTCTGGTAAGCAGCAGCCACCTGAACTCACCAGATCGCTGCTATAGCCTCTGAAATTCCCCAGATGAATCAGTGAGGAGAAATGGGCATCTCGTGGGTGAACAAGCTCAGAGAAACCGGCACTTAGAAGTGCATCTTCTAAGAGGGTGGCTCTTAGGGATTCAGAAGATCTAGTCCGAATTCTTACATTTGGTGCTCAGGAGGGCACTCTGTCCCTCAGTTTCATATCTCTAAATTCCCTTCCCTCAGGCTTGGCCTTACAGTGTTACAATTGCATCTGGAACCTTCAGGTGAAACCATAACACAAATAATATTGATGCATAAAAGTAAATTAACATAATGGGCTGCTCTTGCCCCTTGACTTTTCTCCCATTCCCACTTCTACTCTTTCTTGAAGCAGTTTATCCATTTAAAGTACAGGAGTAATTTTCAGCGCTGTCAACAGTATACTACAACAAAACCAGCATTTAGAGCACTCCCGTTACACCCATTACATTCTAAAACTTGATTGATGTCCATACCACCAAAAATGGATTGCCATCAAATGAAAAGCAACACCACAACTGCCAGGAAGTGGAGAAATTGGATACAACACCCTGGGAGGCAATCTGCCCCCTTCGCCCTTCACAAGGAATAGCATCTAGCTGCCAGAAGAAACCCAACCCATACAACGTATATTTTGGAATGTGTAGGTCTTGATTTTACCCTATGGAAATGAATGGCAGTGTATATCCTGAATTAGAATTTAGTTCGCCTTCCTGATGGGCACTTGACAGATAGCACATAACTGGAAACAACAGCAGACCTCCTGATTCTTGTAGACCTACTATATCTCTCCGAGTCAATAGTTATCATGAGAGAGGAAATATATTGAAGTATCAGTTGTCATGAAGTGTTACCTTTAGCTGTTGTGATACCATCCCAGCACAAAGGTAACAGGTAGCCAGCTCTGATTTGAACCGACTTTAATTTGAGAGGTTGTGTTGTTTGTCATAGTCATTAAAATAGACTATTTTGAAGCTATGAAAGCAATACTAGAGACAGAAGATGTGGCATGGAAAAGCATGTGCTGGTGCTGCCTCCATTTGACTGGTTAGTGTGCTGCACAGCTAAGAGGGGCAGGAGATTTTGTATGAATCCTCTTGGTCATAACACAAGACGGCTTATGCTTATGAGCTCCTCTGGCGACAACAAACTTGGCTGTGTGTCAGCATTTGTAGTGAGGTTCATTTAGCCGGACCCTTTCATCTGATGTTTAGAAAAATTCATAGTTAGGATCACAACTCAGCTTCATCTCTTTGATTTGAGTTTTGTTGACTTTCTAAGTGTCTGTCTTTTTTCAACATTATTCTGCTGCTATTCTACGGGTTCTCCCAATAATGACAACAAACTCCATTGCTTTTCTGTAGACAAAGGGCATGTATCACGCTGGGAAATACAGTTTGGTGGCAGGAAAATCCATAGTGGCATGTTAGGACCACCTCTTTCATGTTATGAGGTGACAACATTCAGAGTGCAGAACCTTAATTTCCCTGCCATAAATCTCCTTGTATTTTCTTCAGCCCAAACAAGAGCAATTTATACTTGTTTTTAAGGCTTGTTTTGGATGAAGACAAATAGATGTCTCAAAATACACCTTATCTTAGCTAGCAATGCTGTTCTAAGCACCCTAGGCTCAGTGCATGGAGAACTATTGTTCTGAGCATTCGATAGACATGCTGGAGAAACGGTGTTACTTTCGGAAACCGAGGACCCATGACACCGGGTGTGTGGTAGGATGACAGCAGGCCCTTTGCAAGTCAGTGGAGATGGCAAATCAGCAGAGACAGCAATTCAGCACCCACTCCACCCCACAACAGCCTCTCAGCACTTTATCTTTCTTGAGATATGGCCTTACCAGGAAACTACTAGTTTCCCTCTTCCCCATAAGCAGTAAACACAAAGAGAACAAAACAGTGATCAAATGGACAGACTTTGCTTTCTTAGCATCATGGTCCTTATTTTCAAAGGACCAGCCTGAAAGCCTCTCTCCCTGAGCACAGCAGGAACAAACTCCTCCAGCAGTTTCCCTCCTCAGGAAACTTCAGGTGGTTTTGTGCTTAAACTGCTCTGTTTCTTCATTCCTCTCATGCCCACAGCTTCTGCAGCTTTCTGGCAGGTTTATCTATCACCCACAGACCAGCCCTAAACAGACCTCCCCACAACCTCAGTGATCAGGCCACCCCCTTATGTGGTTAGGTGATGATCTTAACAGTAATCAGCTGTTTCTGATATAAAAAGAGATTTTCCTCTTCCTGTAAGCTTAAAATGCTGGTGTGGTGGCTCCCCTGCCTTTCTCAGGGTTGTTTGGGTCATCTTTTAGTGAGTGTCTCAGCACAAATCTCTCCCTTTAGATCTGGCCTCTCTTGAGTTTCTCCCTGAGGTGTCTCTGCCCCTCTCAGGTATAGTTTCACTGTGTGGGAACTTTTGGGGCAGCCTTGACTGAGGCATTTCCTACCTTGGCCATTTGTTTCCTCTGGGGTAGCCTGGTGTGCTATTTAATGAGAGAACTGATGTAGCTATGTAGTGGACTGCACTACTCTTAAAAACAGAGAAAACAGCGAGCTTATTTTAACTCAAATCATTTCAGTGATCTAGCTGGTAAGCATGGCCTTGCAAAAGTTCTACCTGCATAGAGGACCACAGCGGGAGGGAAAGGGGCTACTGCTGGAGGTCTGGTGTTACCAAGCTTTGTGGTCTGATCTGCATCCCTTGCCTCCTGCACAAAGATTCAGGTTGGCCAGCCTGGTAGAGAGGGCTTTAAACTAGGTAGGATAGGGGAAGGAGACAGTCACAGAGAGAAGGTAGCCAATAAAATACAACTCGGGTTAGGGGGCCTCCAACAGGTGCATGCAGCTGGGGATGTGTTTATGAGTCATGGCTATGGGGGACCCCCCTGCACCCCTCCTGGGAAGCCTGCATGCATGACTATCTCTCTGAAATGCCTGTACACCAATGCACACAGCATGGGGAATAAACAGGAGGAGCTGGAGATCTGTGTGCGCAGGGCCACGATGTCATTGCAGTTACAGAGAATGCTGTCATGGATGGCTATGTGCTTTTTAGGAAAGACAGGCCAGGAAGGCAAGGTGGTGGAGCTGAAATGCATCGAGCTCTGCCTAGGGGTGGAGGAGGAGCCAGCTGAGAGCTTATGGGTAAAGATCAAAGGGCAGGCTAACATGGAGGACACTGTTGTGGGTGTCTACTGCAGACCACTTGACCAGGAAGAGGAAGTCAGTGAGGCCTTCTGCAGAAGTAGCCTCATGATTGCAAACCCTGGTTCTCATGGGGGACTTCAACCACCCTGATATCTGCTGGAAGGACAACACAGCTAGGCTCAGACAGTCCAGGAGACTCCTGCAGTGCATCAATGATGACTTCTTTACACAGGTAGTGGAGGAGCCTACAAGGAAGAGTGTCCTGCTGGACCTTGTCCTAACTGGCAAAGAGGGACTGGTTGGAGATGTGAAGGCTGGGGGCAGCCTTGGCTGCAGTGACCATGAGATGGTAGAGTTCAGGATCCTACGTGAAGGAAGTAAGGCAACAAGCAGGACTGCAACACTGGACTTCAGGAGAGCAGACTTTGGCCTCTTCAGGGGCCTACTTGGAGGAGGAATCCCATGGGTTAAGGCCCTAAAAGGAAGGGAGGTCCAGGAGAGCTGGTCAATGTTCAAGTATCACTTCCTCCAAGCTCAAGAGCGGTGGATCTCAAGGAGAAAGAAGTCCAGCAAAGGGGGCAGTAGACCTGTATGGATGAACAAGAAGCTCCTGGCAAAACTTAGACAGAAGAGGAAAGTACACAGAATGCGGAAGAGGGGACAGGCTACCTGGGAGGATTATAAGAGTGTTGTCAGAGTATGTAGAGATGCTGTGAGGAAGGCTAAGGCCCACTTGGAATTGAGTCTGGCAAGGGATGTTGAGGACAAGAAGAAGCAAACTTGACATCCACAAATCCATGGGCCCAGATGGGATGTACCCACGGGTACTGAAGGAGCTGGTGGATGTTGTCACCAGGCTGCTCTCCATCATCTTTGAAAGGTCCTGGAGAACTGGAGAGGTGCCTGAGGACTGGAAGAAAGCCAATGTCACTCTAGTCTTCAAAAAGGGCAAAAAGGAGGACCCAGGCAACTATAGGCCAGTCAGCCTCACCTCCACCCCTGGAAAGGTGATGGAACAGCTCATTCCGGATGTCATCTCCAGGCATATGGAGGAAAAGAAGGTAGTCACAACAGCCAGCATGGGGAAATGCTGCTTAACCAACCTGATAGCCTTCTATGATGGAATGACTGGCTGGGTAGATGAGGGGAGAGCAGTAAACATTGTGTACCTTGACTTCAGCAAGGCTTTTGACACTGTCTCTCATAACATCCTCCTACGCAAGCTCAGGAAGTGAGGGTTAGATGAGTGGACAGTGAGGTGGATTGAGAACTGGCTGAAAGGCAGAGCTCAGAAGGTTGCCATCAGTGGCGGGGAGTCTCATTGGAGGCCTGTGGCTAGTGGTGTCCCCCAGGGCTCGGTATTGGGTCCCATCCTGTTCAACTAATTCATCAATGACCTGGATGAGGGGACAGAGTGCCTCCTCAGCAAGTTTGCGTATGATACCAAGCTGTGAGGAGTGGCTGACACAGCTGAGGGCTGTGCTGCCATTCAGAGAGACATGGACAGGCTGGAGAGCTGGGCGCAGAGGAACCTCATGAGGTTCAACAAGCGCAAGTGCAGAGGACTGGAGCACCTGCCCTATGAGGAATAGCTGCGAGAACTGGGCCTGTTTAGCCTGGAGAAGAGAAGACTGAGGGGGGATCTTGTCAATGTGTACAAGTATCTGAAGGGAACATGTCAAGGGGACGGGGCTAAACTCTTTTCAGTTGTCCCATGCTAAAGGACAAGAGGCAATGGGCAGATATTGAAGCACAGGAAGTTCTGCCTGAACATGAGGAGGGATTTCTTTCCTGTGAAAGTGACAGAGCACTGGACCAGGTTGCCCAGAGAGGTTGTGGAGTCTCCTTCTCTGGAGATAATCAAAACCCACCTAGATGCAATCCTGTCTAACATGCTCTAGGTGACCCTGCTTGAGCAGGGGTGTTGGACTAGATGATCTCCAGAGGTCCCTTCCAACCTTACCGATTCTGTGATTCTGTGATTTTTTTGGGGGGGGAGCACTGGAGAAGCAGACACTGAAGTAGTGCTCCTCATGTTGGCTTTGTGGAGCTGTTTGGCCTTTGTGTTGCATCACTGAAGACTCTCAAAAATAATTTCAGATCTCCAGCTGTCCAAGGCATGGAAGAAATGGTTGTACAAGAGAAAAGCAGTTCAATATCTGATTTGCTGCCGTTCCTCACCCATGCTAGCCTGAGCATTGCTCTACTTTGTTCTAACTATCTGTACTCTGATCGTCTGCAGCCCTAAATAGGTCTGGCGTACATCTCCTGTGCAAACTGTGATATGTTGTATAAAGGTGGGAAGAGAAGAAAGAGTATAGAAAACAAATTCTGTTAAAAGGATGTTCTTGTGGATGATGCCTGTGTCCGATATCTGACAAATATTAACATCTATCCATCCAGATGGATATTACGTGCTTCATAAGCCTCTTAGGAAACTTAATATTTATAAAAGCATGTGCAAATCTGAGCTTGTAGCTCCCCAGGGCTTAATCTTGTAAACCCTGCTGGCACCAAGTACAGCTCAGAGCAGATGTATTTAGGAAGCGGAAACAAATATTATGCAACTTTCTCCATAAATACCTAGAATAAGCTGGTCATCTCCAGTACTTACTGACAGCAATACTATCTCATTGAACAGAGTAAGATAACTGACTTGAAACTGTCTATGCTAAGTGGTAGAATGAAGCCTTGTAAACAAAAGCTATTATTTGATATTATGTATAAAGAACAAGTCTGTTGGAGACTCAAATAATTCCTTCTGTCCAGGTCAGACGTGTGTATTCCTGAGGTATGTAGAGGATCCCAGAGCTGGCTGAACAGGACTGTCATAAATCAGGGGTGACCTCTCTGTGAACTACCGCACATCAGCTGCTGAGACACTCCTAAAGCAGGGTATCCAGCGAGGATGTTGCAGAGCACCCTGGCTGGCACAGCTGCCTTGTCCCCAGGTGTCCAGCTGCTTGAGAAACCACGTCAAAATACAACAGGTCCCACTGGCAGCCCCCCTCTGCACTTCAGTATGCAGCACAGCAATAACTAAATACAGATCTGGTACTAAAATTCCTTTTTACATGTAGGGAATTTTTCTTCTCTGGGCTTAACAGGGAGGAGGGCGGAGTGCCTTAAACTGAGCACGAGCTGGGTGTATCTGAGCCCTGAGCTTTGCTCACTGCACAGCTGTGTGGGAGCTTGGCTGCAGCTTCAGGGTGAATGGCAGGAGGAAGACCAAAGCACAGCAGGACCAGCCTGGGTTATGCAGAGCACTGCACTGTAGATATCCAAGTCAGAGGATATGTAAATATGAAGGATGTCTGCCAGCCCGGTAACTAAAACTGATTGACCTTTTTGCTCAACTGGCTGATTTTTCTGTCCTAAAATAAGTTTTGCTTGGTTCAAGTTCAAACTGGCTAATAACTTATCTTTAAGCTGTTGAAATAATGACTAATGAGCAATGCATGGCGATTGTCCGAATGGTTTTCCACCACCGAAAAATTCCATGTGGCAAGAGCCTTATGTGTGAGTTGCTCCATCAGCAATACCCTAGCAATATGGAAATAATTAGGGCCAGACCTTCGGTTTCTCTCTCTCTCTCTCTCTCTCTCTCTCTTTTTAGTTATTATCAAATTGTCCTGCTATCTTTGTGTTCCTGGGCGCATGCATTTAGCATTACTTAATGGGTTAATATAAGATAACTGCGTTCTGCTTCTGTCTCACTCCTGCTTTGCAAGGACTGGGTTCTCGAAGGTCTCACTTGGCTGCTATCCCTAGGCTGCCTTTGATGTATACTCCTAGGTGCATCTCTATCTTGAAAATGGTGAGCCTGAATCTAGTTAAAAAGAAAGGATGATCATGTTCCTTATGTGGAGGAATAGGACCTCTTGCATATTAGAGAGAAGGGCATTTACTATTTCATAAATTTCTAGAACAAAATTTTCTTCTTCCCTTGTGCTTTTCATTAAGAAATAAAATGGCTGAAGTAGGTCTCAAGATATAATGCAACTGGAAGGAATGTGTTCATATTTTAATCCATTTCCAATAGTTGGTAAGACTTCTGCCATGCAATTAGTGAAATAGAATATGAACCAGACTTTTCCTATTTCAGATTGATCTGTGAAGCATGTAAATCTGATCTATAAAGGGAAAAGTTCACTTCTGTGTTAAAGAGACTTGCAGGCAGATGGTCTGGATTTAAAGAGATGAGTAGCAGGATTTCTGGAAAAATTGCACAGTATTAATGAAAGTGTAAGCTGAGTTCAAGTACAGTTCACCAAAAATCTGAAGGCAAGAAAACTAGAAGCTCCAGTTCGATTTAGAAAGAATAAAACTGTCTCAAAATAGATTCTAAAAAATCTTGCTAGTCGATTAAATTAAATTGTTAAAACTGCTGAGATTTTACCAATATCCTTGTAAGCACTTAATATTGGTCCTTACTGGAGGCAGAATGTGAGACTTCAAGGGGGACCCATGTCTAGTCCAGACAGACGATCTTAGAGACTGTCTGAAATAGTACATTAAGAAAACAAAATCCTCCCTAATGAAGTCAAAATCAGTTTCATCCTTGACTCTGTTAGAAACCTAACTAAAAAGAATTCTAGTCTATTGTGCAATAGCTAGGAAAAGAAAAGAAACTGCCTGTTTTAATAGACTTCAAAATTATCTCTTTCCACTTAAAACACCTCACCAGTCTACAGAACCAGAGCTGATTGTTTTTTCTTTTTTTGCAATAGCAATTAAAATGTTAAAAATTTTAATCTGAAACTTAGTTTCCTGATCAACTTATAGGTAGACACAATCTTTCGAAACTTTTGACATTATAAGGAAAAGGATTTCAGAGGCAAAAATCAGATGCTCTGATGCCCTTTCTTCCCCTTAACTTTTCCGCCTGTTTTGCATTGGACTGTGCATGAAACAGCCTGTGAATTTTGGGACCCCACTGCCCCCCAAGACTCCTAAGCTGCAAGCGTCTGTGGTTTCCTCCTTCTTCCCTCCCCCTCTCACCCCCCAGCCCCAGGCTTCATGAAGGAGTAATAAGGAGGAGAGAACTAAGATTTCTTCAGTCCCAGTCTTGCTTTCTTTTACTCCGCTGACAGTCTTTACCCCAGGCCTGATGGAAACGCTGGCCGCGGCTTGTCCGGCGCCTGCATGCGCTGCGCAGGCAGAAAATTGCACTTTGCAGACAGTGAACATGCAATTCTCAACCTTGCCGGCAACTTTGGTGAAATGCACCAGGATTTTTCAGAGGGCTCAGCGACAGCTGCCTTATTTTGGGATAGCACCGCTGTCAGGATCTGACTCTTGTTTTTAATGGATCAGAATACTTTTACCCCTTCAACAGCAGACTGGCAGTGTAAGGTTTAACCGTATTCAAAAACTACTAGCGCAGAGCTAAGCACATATAACGCTGAACTCATTCACAGTGTTTAGAGTTGAAGGTTATTGATGTTCTCTCTCTCTTTTTTTTTTTTTGCCACACACTCTTTCAAATGTGAAAATTTGAATAGTAAATGCCTAATCCTAACTTTTTGTTACGGCAACAAAAGATAAAGGTCTGAATTTTCTAAAGGGTGCAGTAGTGTTGTAGTTAAACTCTGGGTAGCTTCCAAATTTGGCCTGGGACCTGTTTTTTAGCAGATGTCTGCTTTATTCTTTCTAAGAATGGTGCTGCTCTCAGACTATTTCAGTTAAACTTGCAGAAACCAAGGCTTCCAAAATTACTATTTTTTTAAAAAAAGAGTTCTAGAGATGGTTTATTTCCTTGAATAAAGGTAAAGGTAACTGGCTTTTGTAACCACTATCTGCGACTATTGACACTGGTTGACATCTGAATACCAGCGCGAAGTATTCATAATGTTTACACGCAGAAAGCTTTTTGCCCGAACATGTGCTAGGCTGTCTGGTGGCTGAATAAAGACATGATTATAGCAGTGAATGCCAGAATAAAAGCGTTGATTTCAGTAGGGGGAGAAGGGCCTAAATTTCAGATAGAAGAGTGGCCGCTGGTGTTCTGGGCTGTCCTTGGTGGATTCCCATGTGGGAGAAATGAGGATGAGTTATGATCTGGTGTTTGTCACTGACAGAGACTTTATGGCTGCATCTCTACCAGTAAATTCAGTTGCGCCTGGGATGTTTCCCAGATACAGGGGCACGATGACTAACACCAGCAAGCTGTCAGTATGGTCCCATGCCTGTGCCAGCTGGAGCTCTCCCAAATGCTTGCCAGGCGCAGTTTAGGAATTAGGACAATCCAGGGACCATTCCCCAAAGCATTCTGTATGCCAGTCGCTTGTTTTGGAGGGGATAGGAGTTTAGTAAAGTGGATGTTGGCCTGCGGACCCCAGGGCTCAAGGAAGTTCTGGGCACATGTTAATTGGTATAGATGTAGGCTGTGGGTCCATCTGTTGAAAAAAAGGTTTTGGAAATGGATAATACTTTTAAATTTTCTTCACATTTGCAAAGCAGAAACTATTGCCAGAAATTGTTAGGCACAGATGAACCAAAAGAAATCAGCAAAGCTCTCATACTCTCCTGGATCTGAATTTGGGAACTAGGTCATTTATAGAACTAGGCAAAGTAGCTTGGAGTCTGGGTGGGAGGAGAAAGTGTCTGAGGTTTTTCTCACATTTAGTTTCCAAACCTGGCTCTTGATGTTCATATGATCCGATGTGGAGTGCCACTATTGGCCATGAGGGCTGGCTCAATATTTGCACAGGTCTGGAGCTCAGGATCTGAATCATGGGTTCCTGTAGCTTGAGAGCTTTCTATGCATGGGCTTAAGGCATGTTAAGGCAGTGTCTGAAGTTCGAGAGTGGATTAAGCTGTGCAGTCAGTTATATGTACTATCTCAGACTAGATGATCATACCTCTCTCTCAGACAAACACTTTTCACTACTAATTTATAGTTATTCCTAGCTAGAAATATCTATGGCAAAATATATCTGATAACAATATGCAGAGAGATGTCTTCCTAAATCTTCTGCCTGCCGTGTCAAGGACTGTCCTGGTGCTTGGCTTTGCACATCACCCAGTGAGTAGCACTGGGAGAGCTGCAGACAAGGATGGTGAGATCTAGCAGTGAGGGCTGGGAGCTCTTTCTCCACTTCTTGCTCTAGTGGACACATGAACTATGAGGTGGGAGATGGAGGACAGTGCTCCGTTCACCTAAGCTAAATAGTTTGAAAAAAGATTTAGAGTATACCTATTTCTTCCTGCCTCTTTGGGATCAGCAAATGAGATTTTAGCAGGAGCTTTAAAACCTCCTGCTCCACCGTGTCAAAGAGGTCCCAGGGAGCAACATAGGACACAAAAGTGTTTGTAAGATGCACATTAGTCACTGACTCTAGTATGTAAATAAGTCATTAATGAAGGAATCTGCAAGAGAAGCTTTCTGTAACAATTAAAATTGTTCCTGGCAGAGCAATTAGGTGTGCAAGGACTACACAAGCGGTCATCTAATGTGTCCTGATAGATGAAGGTAATCTCTTGCAGTGTGCCGTTGTTCCTACAATTGGCAATCTATTTTGATATAGTGAGGCTACTAGGGGATTTCTAGTGCTGTTCGCACTCACAGCAGCCAGGAACCAGCTCCTGCAGTTCACGTGTTCGCAGACATTGAAATTACAAAGAGTCAGAGATGCTCTGAGAGAGGACATGGGTAAAAGAGTAATATGAAAAACACCATCAGTAAATCTTGTTCTATTTGAGGGAGATGTGTGCCATGCCAAGGGGAGGAACAGCATTAGTGAAATATAGACGAGAGTGCCTGCTTGATTTGGAGAAATGCATGTTCTTGGCTAATTAGTGGTGTGTGTGGTTTTGTGTGTGGTTTCTTTTTTGTTATTTTTTTATGAAGCCTTTGGACAAGATTCCAAGTATTTACTAACTGAAGCAAAGCAATAATGCAAGAACCCACTCATTGTGTTTTGCCTCTTCCTTCTCTGTAGCTAGCTGGGATCACAGATCCCAGTATCTCTGTTTTGGTCAGCATCTGAAGAAGTCAATTTGGAACTGGCTCAGGAAAGTGAGTCGGTTATGAAGGAGAAGGTTTCCTAGTGACTGGCTTGGAAATGTGGAACAGTTGAAAACAAAACAAATTTCAGTGCTTCTGAAATAATTTTTTTGCAAAACAGGGTAAAATGTGTAGCAGAATGCTATATTCCCAATAGAAACTCAGGAAAATCAGCGAAAATGAATTTTTGGCTTGATTATAACTAACTTTGAAGCAGTGAGCTAAAAATTCGCTGTACTCACTTTCTCTCCTAAAATTAGCCTCCTCCAGAGCCAAGATGATCTATCTTGATCTATCTTTAATTTATTCAGCTATTTTGCAGTTCATTTTTACTTATGTACTGCCTCTTTCATCTTCGGTTTCTTTTCTTCCTTTTTTTCTTCACTTGCAGGCATGGTGTTTTAATTTTAATGTAGTGTTTGTTTTCTTCTGTAAAAATGCCAGAACAAGAGTCCAAATGTTGTGATCCTCAGGCTAGAAAGCAGGCAGAAGCTCACATTCCTTTGGCAACATGGCCATCTTGGCAGACCCACATTCAGTCCTCAGCTTTGCCATGGAAATTGCAAACTAGTGCTGTTGGAATAATGTTTCTAGAGGATCATGGTACCTTTTGGTTATAACTGTCTTGTACCCTGATGCCACAGTGAGTCCCCACGCATGTGTTCGGATGGCTCCGTGAAGGTGCATGGATGGCCGTAGATGCAGCAGCATAACCCTGGTTTGAACTGGAAACGGTGGCTCCTGTGATCTCTGACATGAAGAGGTTGCCTCCTGTAACTGTTCCACCACATCTAGTTTTCTGGCTTGTAGATATTTTTGATCTTATACCTGTCCCTGTGCATTTAGCACAGTTGTTGCTCTCGCCTCACTTTAAAAGTTTTCTCTTTACTATTCCTGGTTCTCCTTTCATTTTTCCATATTTGTTGGTTTTCAATATGAATACCTTTTTCAGCTTTATTTTACTTGCCTATGGATTTTTTGATCGCTCACATTCATGTTTTATTTATCTCAATCTACGTTAAGCCTGTTTTCCTGTTCACAACATCCATTTGCAGCATGTCACGACTGGTCTGTAGTGGGTAGTACTAGAATGATTTATTTGGTGGCCAGAATAACAATTTGCCTTCTTCCAGTTTCTAAATCAGCTGCCATCTTTAATAAAATCCTATGTTTTGTAGCGTAAGAATAAAACGCATATACCCACTTTTCACCCCTTGGTTATCCACAGCAGTTTCCTTGCAGCTTCTTTGCTCCCTGTCGGGCTCCTGAGCAAACACTGCCCCCTTATGTTTTAGGTGGGCTGAGTTTTGCCTGCCTGAACCCAAACTCAGCAGCTGTGCTCAGTCTCACAATTTTTTGACCATCGTGAGCAGAGATGTAACGTGGCGACCTGCTGTGGCTGTACTTGTGCGGCGGTTCCTGGGAGCGCCCTGTTCCCACGCCGTGCAAGGAAGATCTTTGCCAGTGGAGAAGACCACTTTCTGGGCAGTGTGTGGCAACAGCTGTATGTTTTTCTTTTTGGCCAGAAGCGCCTTATGTGGGCCCACAGCAGAAGCAGAAAGAGGTGAACTGGAGCAACCCTCCTGCCCCAAACGCACAGCCTTGTGACTGACATGGTTTCATTCTTCAAAAGGGCAGTTAAGCCTTTGTACTTTCTTCCTTAGTTCTGCTAAGCAGACAGAAACGGCAAAAGAGACAGTTTCGGTGCATCCCTAGTATGGCCTAATGAAATCAGAGCAAGTTATGGGCAAGGTTGCCCATAAGTTCCTGCAGGCTGTTGCAGGGCTGCTCTGGTACTGGGCTGAAACCTTATCTTGGTACCTCGCGTGCTCTTGGGAGAGCAGTGCAGCACAATCCACCCAGAAAAGACCGTATGCAGCATTTATTCTGCTCTTCTCTCTAAAATGCAGGTCTGAATATGTGAAGGTTGTTTCCGGAAGGGCTGGTAGCCTGGTGGCACCCCACCTGCACTATGTTCAAGTGGCTGTAGGGTGTTTAGAGGCTGTAGGAAACAACTTAGAAAGGAAAATGGTTATTTTCAAGGCATTGCCTGTAGGATGAGAAAAGTAGCTGATTCTTAGTTCCTAACAAACAGCTATATATATATGTTACAGGCTGGATGTCTTAGTTTTATATGCTTTATACAGCCTCCAAGGGAATACAGTATTCAGCAGAATAAATAACAGTTCTCTGGAGCCTTGCCTTTTGTCTTCCTCCCTCTCCTCTTTTTTTTTTTTTTTTTTTTTTTTTTTTTTTTTATGTCTCAAGACATACGTACAAGGGAGAGAAGTTGTTTGGTCTCCTTTCCTGACTAAGCAGATATATAAATTTAATCCTGTGTACCAAGATAGTTTCCTGCATAGGTGCTTTTATTCTTTGAATCTCTTCTTGTTCACTGTGTGTTGCTTGGGTAAAGGTCTGGAAATCCCCTGACTCTTAGCCTGAAATACAAGGATTTTAGCCAGTATGCCTAGACTGCTTTCACTGGTGATATTGTCCTGGGATATACACAGTTTGGGCTCGTTTTTTTTAGCTCTTTAGAGCAATTCATATGGAAATGGCTACCATAAGCGTTTAAAGTGATGTTTTTAAGCAACAGAATTTGTTCTGCAGGGAGGTGGGATCTCCTCCTTCCTCTTCCACAGCTGGCGTGCTCAGCCTGCACATTCCTGTGTTGCCAAACCAGCTGCTCCCTTCATGGGCAAGCAGGTACAACCAGCCCGAAACTTTCCACCTCTTTCTGCCTTCCCAGTGCAGAGGTAATTTTTGATTTGGTAAAGTATTAAATTTTTCTGACTCAGGAATCTGCAAAGAAATTGGACTGTCAGCAGGTAATTTTATAGCTCTTGGGTTTTTTTTGTAGTTGCTGTAAATAGCAGAAGAGATGGACTAAGATTTCTGTCCTCTCTGAGGATTACTGAATGCTCAAGTGATAAAAATCACAGTAATAAATTCTGCCTGTATGTATTGTCAGGTAATATTGAAAAATAGATTAAACTAATATATTACAATTAAATCAGAAGTCTAATAAACAGAAGCCTGTGGCTAAAATGTAGGGCTGCAGATTGAATAGGAAAGCTTGTAGAAGTTTACTTTTTATAATTGTTGGGACAGTATGACTTTGGGAATGATATTTATATTTTACGTTTACCAAAAAAATCTTCTAGATGCTCTGTCTCCAGAACTGTAAATCAACTAGTGCATTCATCTAACTTAATTTTTGAGAATCAATTGATAAATTAGGCACTTGGATACCTATTTTCCTTGTAATAGAGAAATAAATATTTTAAGAGTCTTGAAAAAGGCTTGACTGTTTTTAATGTATTGAGCCAATTTCTTTTAGAGGTCACCTCCCTCACACGTGAAAGCCACGAGACTTTGGCTCTGCATTAATTTGACCCGTCTTCTGTATCATTTTCCCTTTGTATCAGCAGAAAGTACCTAAAAGCACTGACCTGAGGGCTGGCAATATCTGCCATGATCAAAAAGCAGGAACATGACAGATCCATGCAGCCCTTTCTTGTTAGAGGGAAGGAGGAGAAAAACTGTGGCAGGAAGATTGCCAGAAGCTCTTGCGCAAGGAGGAACCTGGTGGCTGTGTCTAACTTTGCAGTGGTCCCTCTTGACTGGCCACCTCTGTAAGAAAGGATAAAGCAGTCATCGTCTTTCTCACTTCTTCCTTCCCCCTTCTCCCCTCCTCCCCTAGTGTGTAGTCGTGCCCAGGGATGGCCAGGGCTTGTGGGCAGCCTGTGAGGAGCCGACTGGTTTGTCTGTGCTTGCTGTGCCCCCTTCATCATTTGCACGCTGTATGGAGAAGGGCAGTGTGATCTCCTGGTGTCACATGGGTGATGGAAGGAGGTTTTCATATGGGTGTCTGTCTGGGGGCATGGACATCTCTCACCTCGGAAGTGTTGTCTTCTCTCCTGAGGAGCTGTAAGCACAGCATGGAAAATTATAACACTGTGTTAACTGTGATACCTCACTGCAAGGTTTTGTAAAGACTGAATTCTTCTGACTAAATCCCACAAACTTGATTAGATTGGAAGTAGCTAACGTATTACTAAAGAGAAAATTATCCAGAGGAGGAAGATTATGTCCTAGGTTTTTCTGAGCCGTCATAAGAACCAAGGTCACTGCCAAAATTAAAATGGAGGTTCAATTTACATGTCATCTTTATCAGCGTGGTTAAGGCGGCTTGAAACGGAGTAACCTCAGACACTGAAAGGCAGCTGATTATGGTGTGTGGGCTGCTGCTTTCCTGTGCAAGATTGCAGCCCTGTAGATACTGCAAAGCCTCGCTAAGTAATTACTCCAGGGTCACGGAACGGGTCTTTACACCTTGGGAAGCTGTGATTATAAGAGAATGAGTGTTTTTAGTAGTGTCATTGGAAGCAGAGACTGCATGTGAGTATGCAATCATGCAAAGTGATTCCAGGTCCACCGGTGATGTGGCAGCTGTGGTGGAGAAAAGGGGAGGAGGACATAGATTAAATCTTTCTCATGGACAGGCCAGGCTCTTTGCAGCAGGCGTTATGGAAGAGTACAGATCAGTACTCTTGCTCCCTGAACAGCACAGCTTACACCTCTCTTGAATTCTTGGTTTGCTGCCTGCTAAAAGGCTGATTGAATTTAAGCATTTTTAACACCTGAAGGGTTCTGACCCTCCTGGAAGTTCTCACTGCTCTGTGCTGAGGCAGCTCCCTGCCTCTCCCAGGACTCCCATGCAGCGTGCTGGGAATATGGGAGACCTCTACCAGGGAAACCTCTGTAATGAACGTGGAAAGATCTTGCTGTCCTATTCGGACGCCTTTTTGCTGTCCTATTTGGATGCATTGCTTTATTTTGTTCTGTAATGGCTTTCAGCATGTGGACCTTCTCCCCTGCCATACATTGATGGTCTAATATTCAAATAGGCTTCGAATGTCAAATAAACTGTAATTGATATGTTTGTATTGCAACCTTGTTCCACAAAGCCTAAGCCCAGACTGCAAAACCTTATCAAGAAACTAAGTAAAAAGGTAGTTAGTTACTTTGAGCAGGCTTTTAACTACCTATTATCCCAGTCGATTAAAACTTAGCTCTGATTTGTAAGCTGCAGAGAGATCAGTATAGAGAAATATCACAGGTTAGAGAGTATCCTGTGCTTCAGCATATGCAATTTTAGTCTTTTAATATAGATGGGTAATCTTGTCCAAGAAATTACAGTAGGTGTTCACACACAGTGATGGTAGATTTGTATGGAATCAGTGATGAAGAGTACAGTTACATTTTTATTTGGTTCTTCTGATTGTTTTCATGGTGGGGACAATCTTTCTTACCTCCCTCTTCATTCAAAGAGTTGACAGAAACTGTCTATATGTATAAATTACATTTTTTTGGTAACTGATGTTAGTTTGATATAAAGCAAGGCAGATGTTTTGTTATTATGAAAAGCAAATACACCTGGAGATGGAAACAAGGAACACAAATTAATTCTAATTTCAGATGAAAAATATACTTGAGAAACATACCAAACATTTAAATAGCACTATTGAACAATCATGACATCCCTCACTCTGTTTTTGTGACTACATATGCCTTTGGTCTAACATAACATTATATTTTATTCATCTTGTTATTACTATTTTCCTTTTTCCCCAATATTAGTTTTTCATTGTTTTGTGTTCTGGTTAGCTGGCCTTTTAACAGACCTGCAAAAGGAGACAAGCTAACCAGATGGTGAAAACTCCACTTGCCATCCTGAGCCATGATCCCTCACAGATTACAGCAGGCAATAAAATGATAAAGTTCCCAATTTCATTTTCTTGTTAATCATGGTTGCAAGCATGGGATCTAATCGTTGTGGAAGTAATTCTAATTAAAGCAGGAAATTTTCTGAATAGCTCACTTTTGTTAAAGCCCTAGTTCACTGAGAATATAGCATCAACATTTCATGAATTTGCGTGTCAGGGGAACACGCACGCGAAGTAAAACTGTATTATTAATTCAGGTGACTGTAGCTGTGTAGTACTTCGGCTGGTCCAGGAAACAACCGCTAGCCAATGAATCTTTGTTTTCATTAATAAGCTTGCATCAGTCCATAAGATACTAACCACTGGTGATTTCACATTAAAAGAGGTCTGGTAGCCAGTGGGGAAAATTACAGTCGACTCTCAGATATCATCTTTATCAAACCTCTGGCAGATGAATACTTTGGCGAGACAAAAATGGACATATGCTAAGTGCAGCAAGAGAGAAGTAAGTCAAGAGGGGCTGATAGAAATGATAAAATCCAAGATGCTTCCAGTCACGTGTGAAGAGGGAAACTGAGCCAGGGGATATAAATATACTCTGGCAACTGCATTTACAGATTAAAAACAAATTTAGAAAAATCTGCTTCAGGCTAAATATGTTAATTTTCTTGTGAAATTTAATCAGAAATACAGAAGCTAGGGTGCTTTACTGCTGCCATGTCCTGAAACTCCATCCAAAACCATGACATAAGCCAATTCATAGTGAGCACTGCTTATTTACTTGGCTCATTTTTATTCATGAATTTTGGTATATTCTTTGCAAAGAGCTATAATAGCAAAGGGAAAAATATACTAAGTTAGTTTATAAAAGGCTGTGAGAGAATGACGTAGTGTCAGAGTAGCAGGATAATAACAACGGAGTAATTGTGCTGGTTTTGTAAATTTGTGCTACTGCTTCCCTAGTTCTTTTTTTTTCCTGTCTGTGGTGAGATCTTTAGCATTTTCCTTTCAGAAAACATTCTAAGAAATATTTCTTCTTTTTTCTCTCCACGAAGGCATGTGTTGCTGTTCAGCGACGCTGTTTCTGAGGGTTTTTTTTTGTTTTGAATTCCTCAAAGACAGTTATAGTACAGTACTACTTCTCTGTATTAATGTCCTTCAGCAGATGCTGTAGAGAGAATTTCGTCTTTATTACCAGCAGAAGGGAAGTTACTTTGTCAGAAATATGAGAGTACCAGGTTTATTATTTCCTCATTTTCTCTAAATGAGGTCCGGAGAGATGAGAGTAGCCTTCCTAGCAAGCTTTACTGGTGGAACAACTCCATATTGCCATTGTATCCCCACTCTGTTTTCTTCTAATGATGCCATCATTTGGCAACAGCTGAGGCTGAGCTGTGATATGATGTGCTGCACATATACTTAGTGGGTAACTTAGTGGGTGAAAAGGAGAAGGGCTTGTATGGAGAAGAGACTGTAACAAGAGTCTGCTCATTTTCCGTCTTGCTTGTGCATCTCGCTTGGCCCTGGTGCCAAGGCGCAAAGCAGATGAAACGTTCAAGACAACAAAGCAAGAGGGAGTGCAGATAAGAACCACAGGTGGGGTCTGCGTCTTGCCGATGCATCCTTGGTATAGGGCCAGAGCTCCACAGCGATACTGAATCTGTGAGTAAAAATACAACCCTAGATACCAAACCACCTTGCTACCAGCACTGTAGTTTATTCTAAGGCTTCATTCAGGATTGGGGATCTCTTCTCAGACAGATATGCTTAATGAGATGGAGCAAGGACTTGCACAGAACCTGCTTTTCCCAGGCATTGGGGGTCCCCGTACATTCTTATGTGTTATTCAACACAGGTCTTGAAGTGTCCTTAAAATGGACTTTCTGTATCTGTCAGGCAAAAGGAGGTGCCTCCATTCACTCCAGAGTTAGTCCTACTTCTGTCAAGATGCAGCTTAAGAAAACAGTCCTCTTTTCAGTGTTTTTTTTTTTTTTTGAACAGCATAGTTTCTGCTAGGGATCTTGTCCTACCTGCTCTTGATTGCCAACTAGGAAGCCCCAGTTCTCAGTTCAAACTCCAGGAATCAAACTGTGCAGCTCGTACCTGAAATTCAACCTCTGAAACATCAAAGCCCTTTTGAGAATCTATCCTTACATGAATGAGGTGTAGTGTGTGTGTGTGTGGATTTTTTAAAATTATTATTATTTTTTCTATACGTCACACTGCTGGTTTTTAGCAGAGCTGTAGTGAGAACCCATCTGGGAGCACACGTCAGCTGGGTTTATTAGCTGTGAGGTTATATCGCCTTCCAGGAACCAGTGCATGCCTGTGGAAGTGGATCATGCTGATAGTGACCTGGCGGTGACAGGTTTGAATATTGTCCCCCTACCCTTGTGATCAGTGTACTCCTTTGTAAGAACGCATTTCTTCCAAAATAGAAGTCATTACTTCTAAGTCATCTGTGCTATTTTATGGAAGTTTTTAAGCAGCAGTGGCTGGAAACCACAGAAGTGTGAGGAAATTATTGTTAGACTTTGAAACAAAATCTAGCTTATTGTTAGGTTTTTGAAACATTTGATTACTCTAACACTAGACCATGAGTTGTCTACTAAACCAAATTAAAGCAAGCAAAGAGACAGAAATGTAATTACTAGATATATAAATCTTGCTTTCAGCAGCCCAGATCTACAAGATCAATTGTAAATGTAAATGGTTGCTGCTATAGGTCTAACTGAGTGACAGCATAAACTGCTTAAAAAAGGCATATGAATCATGCTTCCCAATATATGAAGCATATTTAATGTTCTAGTAAAATTATTACTTTATAATCAATTTAAATTATTTTTGTCTTAACCAAAAATAAGTCATCTGTGTTATTTTATGGAAGTTTTTAAGCAACAGTGAAAGGAAGCGTGAGGAAATTATTGTTAGATTTTGAAACAAAATCTAGCCTATTGTTAGGTTTTTGAAACATCTTACTAGTATTGCAAAGAATAATCCCATGATATTTCAACATTATATATAACACTAGTAATATTATGACCATTCCAGGGTTTTTTAACGTTTGCTCAGTTGTAAGTGATTTCATAGTTCAAGAGGCAAAATGAAGGTTTCTGTAGGATTCAGATGGCTGAACCACTGGATGTATTACGTTTGGAATTTCTTAGAAGAGTGAGAGTGTAGTGTCAGTGTAATGGGGCATGAAGTCTTTCATATACCTCCGGACTAACGTGTTGCCTTCATTCTGTAATCAGAAGCATTTGATGCTTGGATCAAAAGCTTTCCTATTTGTTGTGTGGAAACAGAGTATTTCAATATGATATAAACAGGAGGCTTTAGTGTAGGAAGGGAGATGCTTCTGTCAGTGCAAAGCAGTAGCCTTCACAGTTTTGAAAATGTGATAATGGGCTTATTGAACTGAGGCACTGCAAGTACTAATCCTTAAACTGTTTCTGGCAGGGCAGCTGGGAAGTGTGTGTATATATATGTGTGTGTATGTGTATATATATGTATATATATATTTATATATACACGTGTGTGTGTGTACATTTTTTTTTACTGAAGAGTACATGCTCTAGGTTGCTGATATTTAGAAAGGATGCTGAAAGGATATTTATCCTTTCACAGATCCAAGGCATTCATTGATTAAAGCTCGTTTCATTGCCATTTTGCGTTATCAGTACCAATAGTTGGCCTTATTTTTAAAACTGAGTTCTGTAAGCAGTCATACATAATACAATGTTAATGAAAGCAAGATAAGATAAAATTCAGATGATATACAGAAGGTTCCATTTCAGATTTTCCTTGCAGAAGTCTTTAGCCTTTCATCTCTTCTCCCTCCACCCCACCAGCTCAGTGATTTTTGACAAAAACTCCACTTTTCCCATTAAAAGATTGATTAAAAACAAACTTTCACTAGTTTCATAAACAAATCCAGAAAATGGAAGCATTCATGCTATCTTGCCTCTTTCTGCTTAACAGTTCTTAGGATTAGCCCTGTAGTAAGTATTTTTGGTCCCATTTAAATGAATGTTGAAATCAATACTAAAATTGTATCCACTGAGAGCAATTAATAGAAAACTAGCAGAGTATATCAGCAAAAATGTCAAAATGTAGAAGTCTGATGCTCTTAATGCCCAGAGAAAAGTGGTAAATATAGTCCTTTCTAAATGCATGGCAGCAGATAATCTTCTAGCTGTATTACAAAGTGATCTATAATTTGTATTTGTTCAACAACAGGAAGCTGGTGCTAATCCTATTACCTCTTGTCCGTGAACTATTCATCTGAAATCGGAAAGAAATCATATTCCAAAAACCTGATTCCTGTGTATACCAGCAGCTCCTTATAGAGCATTTGAAGACCACAGGAAAGAGGATACAGCCGAATATCCACGGGGCATGTTTCTGACACGTTGCTGCTGGAACTATCTCGACAGATGATAATAGTAACAATAAACAGAAAATGCATTTTACTGAGACATGACAAAAAAGTCAGAACTAGAGCAAAACAAAACTGGAGAAAAAATGAAGTTATAGGAATAAGTAGGAATAGCAAATATAAGTGTAGGTATTTAAGAGGCAACTTCCCTTTCAAACAAAGGGTTAGGTATTGGTCAGGACTTTCATACACTTGACTTACATGTTCACCTACCCTCCAGTGCAGCTCTGAGGTCTGGATTCTAGTTGTTGAATTTTCCTCAGGAAAATGGCATCTCTTCTGACCTTATATTTGTCACTAATCCGATATCATGAGTGACACGAGGCACAATATTGTTGAGGCACAATATTGTCCAGTACTGTTCTGCACTGAGCTGAATAACACGTATTTAACTAACATCGACCCTCCAGAAAATCATTTGGATTGCTTTGGAAGGAATTTGAGTGATTTTGCTACTTTCTGCACTGATTTCATTCTAATTGGTAGTCACCTTTATTGAAAATGGTTAGGAAGTTTTGCCCTCTTTCTAATTTGAATTTTACGGCTTTTATTTCTAGCCATCCATCTCTGTTCTGCCTTTTCTATGCAGCATTAATGAGACTGAAAAGATGACAATGCCAAAGATGAATGCAGCATCCAGAGAACTCCCTCCTTTTCCAATATGCAGTTCCAATATTCTAAACAAATTCACTGGTTGCTTCAAGGCTTAACTGCACTATGTGCGGACTTAGTCCCAAAAGTGAAAATCTGATTGGTTTCATATTGCTAAGCAGCCTCTATCATCAGGAATATGATATATGTATATATATAAGTCTGTAGGCAGGTCTGAATCTGCATCTCAAATTTTTAATTAAAAATTAATGGATAGAAGTGTTGGGGAATTATAAGTTCTATCAATTATATTACCTCTGAAAACTGACCTTAGAAAGAACATTGATTTTTTGCATGGGAGGAGAGAGCCAGAAAACTGTAGTCCCAATTTCCCATAAGATAAGATGGATTGTATATGAACAGAAATGTTGGAGAATCACAAATCAAAAGAAAACAAATGGAGCATTGGAAGAAAAGTTTCTTCCATTTATTTTATCTCTCCAACAAAAATTCCTATAGCAGCTGAATGGCAAATGACTGCTTTGGGATGAAGAAAATTGATTTTCCCTATACGTATTTTGGGCTAGATCCAAGAAGAGAATTAACCACTGTATTTAACTTGTGCTGGCCCCAGTTACCCTAAGATAACATTCCTAGTGCTGCATATAAATGGGTATCAATCAGTTCTGCGGCATTTGGGTACCTTAGTTCAAATTACTAAGCAATAAAAGCATCTCTCAGCTTTTACTGTCATTACACACATCCGTCACGCAGCGTTCCGCCTTTTTACATCCCTGGGGAGCTCTGACGTGCTCCCAGCTGAGGCGCACTGTTCAGACAGACCCTCGCTTTCCCCGGAGCAGAATGCATCCCCAGGAAAGCCCAACCATGTGGGCTTGCAGCAGAGATATTTGCTCTGCTAAGTGTGGAGAACAACCCTCCCAGGGGCCATGCCAGTAACAACCCTCTGCTTGGTGTTGTCTTTGGGCTTTTCCCACCCTTGTTTCCAGCTTCCTTAGAGGAGATGGTAAGAACCACAGACATGACTTCAATTAGATGGGCAAAGTCCAAATGAAAGCCAAAATACCTTCCTTAAGCCACCTGCAGTCCCATCTCTCTGGCTTCCTGTACTCTGGCTGGGAAGGTTTTCTCTTTGGTTATTGTACTTGCGTATAATTCCTTATGACAGACTTTTATTGCAGTAGCTTTTTGGTGTGCCTCCCCGATGGTGGTGGACAAGGATGCATATTTAGCCTGCTGGGGGACAGGAAAAGTAACAGCAGGATGCTGGAAGCAGGCAGTGGGAATGTGAGCAGTGACAGGGAGTCTGGAGGGCATAAAACAATGGGTGTGACAAAGCTAGGAACAGCGTTGTCCTCCCCCTCCCTTTTAAAAGTTGCACTAATTTTAATGTCACCTTGAAGAACGTCTTCCAACCTTGCTGGAGTACCAGCCTCCAGGGAAGGCAGACGCAGCTAACAGGCTACTCATTTGGCTAGAGCTGCACAGCTGTTTGACATCTCCTTGCAACATGCATCAAAGTAATCCATTTTAATGACCTACCATCAGGTACTTCCCTAATGAAGATGAGCTAGAAAGAAGTGCAAGGTGAGAAACAAATCACCACAGATGCACTAATGAGACTGTGAAGGACAGTGGCATAAGTTTGCTTATTATTGCTAATTGCTCCTGTGAGCCCATCTCAAAAGAACACCGTGTATAGGTACATCTTAATCCACAAGATAACTCATGGGGCACTGGTCAGGAAATTGCAGGTTTTGTCCAGACAGGCTCCTAGTTAAATTTGGCACCCACGGCTGAACCCCTTGCTTATACAAACTGTCTTATATGTTGTTTGTTGGTTGGTTGGTTGCTGGTTCACTTGTTCTTTGTGGATGTGGTAATGAATACATTAGGGTTGTATATGATCTTTTTCATATTTGATAGCAAGAATTACAGTCTATTTTTTAAAAAAATCACAGCTAGTATTAGGGAGAGAACTTGAGGAGGGCATCAAGTCCACTGAAATCAGATCAAGTCTGACCTAAACTATACCAAAATTGTTCTTCAGAAAGTCTGCTGATGGAGACAGTCTCCACAGTCACCTCTGCCAAATCTATTCCAACAGTTTACTGCTCTCATCATTAGAAGTTTTTTTTTTCTTATGACTAATTGAAGTCTCCCATGCTGTAATTTAAGCTCATTACTTCTTAAACCTGATGCACTGTGAACTTGGAGAACCTTTTGGGCTCTTGGTTACTGCAGTTGACTTCTGTATATTTGAACACTGTCATTAGAACTCTTTTGTTTTTATTTGACTAAACAACACCAACTTTTGCCTGAAACAATACTGCATTTTAAATGTGTTTGTTTAGCAGGGATCAAACCCCAAGAGATTATTATGACTGAAATATGCCTTTCTCTGGTTTCCCCTCAGAGTATAAATTATCAGTTTTCCAGATGGAAAAGAACTTGTCAGTGCAAAAATACTGCAAACTTCAGGCAAGTATTTTGTAGCATGTAGCAGGCTTCAACAACAATTAATATAAAAGCCTATTGGATTGGGCGGAAAATTGCCTCCTTGATCCCTGTTATTTTCTACTGCCTACAGAATTCTCAAAGGGAGCCTAAAATCTCCTACATCTAGCAAGACAATTTCTGTACCGACTCTCTTGCTTTTAGTTAGCTGTCATCCCTCATCTTTGCATTCTGATTCCTACTTAAAAAATGGGTTATTGGTATTAGTCTTTATCCCACAGGTGTAAAAACACAGTTAGGATTGCCAGATCCTCAAATGCAATGGCAAGAAGGGATGTTAAAGGCCTTATCCTCCATCTCTAGCTTTGTCAAAGTTGGGATACTAAAAACTTCAAACTGATTTGAACGTATTGTGTAAGGGTTGGTTTAGTAGTCTTGTTTTTTTTTACCAAATGACTCTTTGCCTGCAAAGTCAAAACCAGAAAAAGAGAATAGAGAAGTTAATAACTGAGAGAAGACGGCTTGAAAATGGAACCAGATGCAATGATATTTCCACAGTTATGACTAGTTCCTTTTTATACTAAATTGACTTCAGCGATGAATAAAATCCCAAAGCTCTGGGGTCTTGTATAATTAATCTTACGGGTTTTCAAAATTCAACACGAAATCTTGTATGTCCTCTCAGGTTTGGGATTTGCCTGTATCTCCGAAGAAACTAGGTGCATCGAAAAGGTCTCTTATGACCTTCAGGTGTCAACTGAAACTACTGCAACAGCATTCAAAATTTTAAAATGCTGACATGTGTGGAAGGCAGTAGGACTTCCCGTTCTCCATAATCTGGGCGAGAGGTCCAATTAGTCCTCATTTCTCAGATAAGGGTTTGCATTTTCATTGGTAGCAATTTCCTGATCAATCCCTGCTGTTCCTGACTCTGCAGATTCCAGGTTGCAAACTCCTCCCTGCTTTGGGAGGATGGATGCCATGGGGGAGGCTGAAGGCAAACAAGATTTCTGCACTCTAAAGCTACTGTTTCCATCCCCCAAGTGCCCTGCTCTTTAGGAGGTGCAACGTGAAGCCAATTGCCTGTGTTATTTCTGTGAAGACAGTTAAGGGAATTTTGACTACAGATAGTCCATGGACTCTTGTATTTATTTTTGTAAGATGAGTTCAGTTCACTCACAAACGATGTTCAGTCCTCTTTTACTGAAATGTCTTGCAGGGTAGTAAAATCTGAGCAGAGTGGCAGTAAATTTTCTCTAATATATGCATATTTATTTAGCTTTAAGGAGCTTCGTGGTTCCTGATTTCATAATTTCACTTAAATCAAGCAGTAATGAGCTTAAACTGCAGTTGGATTTAGGATAGACAAGAGAAAAATATTTATAATCATTAGAATAAGCAGCTATCCTCAGTACTAATGGGATTTTTTTTGTCCTAGTCCTCTTTACTAATGGACAGAAAGATGCTTTAAAATGTTGATATCCCCTCTCATTGTTTCTCTTCTCTGCTGAAAATACTCAATCATCAAAATTGCTGAGCATTTTCCAGATTTTTGCTTCTCCACCTGAAGTCTTTAATTTGCCTCTCTTTAAGTGAAGCATCCACTCTATAAGTGTAATACACCCGACTAAAAGCCAGTCAGTACCGAGGAGAAATATCTCCTCGCTTGGTTTATATGTAGTGCTCCTCTTCAGACAACCAAGCAGAGTGCTTATGTCTCCTGCGACAGTTATCTTGCATCCACTTAGCCGCCAGGATAACGAGACACTGCAGTGCTACAGTTTGCCAGCTGCTGACCAGACACAGTTTATTATATGACTGGTTTTGACTGTGAGCATCAATCGTTCTGTTGTTTCACTGTGTTCATGTTTCTGAGGCTGGAAGAGCAGAGACTTCTGTCCAGAACTTGAGCATGTAAATCTAGCTATCTTTAGCCTCCTGCATAAGACTAATCTGGGCTTCAGAGGTAAAACTCTTGGGGTGAGATTCCTTTCTATAGACTACTACTTGTCATATAGAAACCCTTGCAGTGATTCCTGGACTGGTCTGGGGAATTTCCCCGGGACACTGAGCAGGGCTCTTCTGGGAGCACGTAGGAGCACTTGAAAGAGCATTTGGCACCCAGAGCAGCTCAGAATTGGAAGAACATCTAGACAGTCTAAAGCCACTTTCCCTATTTCCTCCCAGCCTACCAGTCTTGTGCTCTGTTTCAAGGAGAAACAAAGTGGGATGAAAATCCTGCAGTTTCGCAAACCACATTGTGGATCAGGTTTCCATCTGGTATCGCTCAGCTTGTATCCTCTGGAATACACATAAGCTGAAGATTTGGACAGAGTGTACATCTGTTCACTCATGTACATACATTAAGCTCACATTAAATGTCTTAATTCTGCTTCCTTTTTATAATAGGCTTCCCTTTTATAATATGCTCATTTTAACAGAATTTGTCATCTTGTCAGATTCGTATCTTTACAGCATTTGGCACTAAAAAGTGCCAAAATTGTGCTAAATTGTTTAAGAGTTTGCATGGTGCTGTAGCCCCTCGACAACCCAGCCTAACCCTGGACTCTTAGCATATTATCTCGGCATACAATTTACAGCTAGTCATGCTTTATCCTTTGGGAATGGACTGCCATTAGAACCAGAAAAGTAACAAAGCAAGTTATTTATTTTCCATTCTTGGTAATGATTCACTTTTACTTAATGATTTGGAAAAAAATCATATATGAAGCTAATGGAAGGAGTTATTATTTAATTGCTTGAAGCAGAGTATGGTGTTCCAGTTCCTGGGAGTCCTCCCAGGTGAAGGTTAGTGACTTGCTGACTTTGACTGTATTTTGCTTTGTAACTCTGGTTCCCAACTGAAAAACAGTGCTATTAGTCTCATCTCATGTGAACTGGAAGCGATTTTTTTCAAAGACAAGAGCAGTCAGGCACTTAGCATCTATTATGAACTAAGGTGAATAATTCACATTTGTCCTTCTTTTTTTAAAAAGAAAAAAAAACGAAAAGCAAAAAAAATCCTTTCTTAATTACTACCAGAGTGTTTGGTAACCCTGGGATAAAGATTCTACTTTTAAAGGATAAATCAGAGTTATGAATCCTAACTCTGAGTTGCTGGGCAGCCAAATGTGTATGCTTTTAGAGTGGGGCAGTTCAGACCTGCTTCTATTTACAGCTCTGTTAATAGCCTGCCACATGGTACTGAGAAACCACGTACCCTTCTTATTGCCATCTGGTAATAGGCATCTGGTATATTGATGTATTCTGATATTGACTTCTCTGGGTTCTATGGATTAAAAGTGCTATTTAAAAATCTAGCAGGCATCATTATTATTTGTTTTCCTCAGCATAGTAAAATTATACTGCATTTTGCAATTATTTTATCAACTCTTGGCTTCATTGAGGTTTACTGTGTCCATTCAGGCATTCTAAAAATGAAACTTCTGTGTATTACTCATTTTGGCAACAGCTAAACAGAAATTGGAAAAGTATTTGTACTTTAAGTGTTAGGCTCAATTGTATAAAAAGGACTATCTGCCCTACTTGGAATGTCTTTAGTTTGGAAATATGGTGCAGCTCTGACTTTCAGATGTAAGTGAGCTAAGGTTCATGAGAAAAGGGATTACCTCTCGTCATAAATCTTGCCGTGTGCATCTGGGAAGCAACGCTGCCAGCAGAGTGATTGCCTGAGCAAGTAGTACGCTCTGCAGTCAGTGCTCTCTTCACATGGCTAAAAATGTGCTGCTTCCCTAGTTTAATGAGTCTTCTGAAGAGCCAGTCCTAGTGTACAAAGGATTGGCTTCATCAAAAAATGAAAAAGGAAAAAAAAATTCTCTGAAAGGCTTGGGTGAGGAAAAAGCTCTTAACAGATACAGATCCTTCTTTTCCTAGCAAGCAGTCCTATAGAGCTGATTTGAAGTACATCAGCAAGGCGGTCTGTGAAAACTAATGGTGTACTTGAAATCAAGTAGCAATTGCAGGAATTTTCTTATTTTGCCCTTCTCCCTGCTGAGTGCGCAGGAACAGCAAGGAAGGCATCTTCTGAAGCGGTGAGGAAAAAGCAGCACATCCGTAACTTGGACGTGAATTGCAGCAGAAACTGTCTCCAGCGCTAGAAGGTGGGGAGGAAAGCTAGCTATAAATCTGAAGTCATGCCACATCTTTACCAGAACTTGTTAATGGGTTTTGAAGCGTTGCCTTTGACAGGTGATACTTGCTTTATTTGCATGTTCCTTGTGCTATATGTTATACCCTCCTGAGAGGCTGTGGGGGCCATCTGGGAACAGGGCAGCAACTCTTCCCTGGGGGAGGCCCAAACCTTGCTTTGATGATTTTTTTTTCCCTGTTTTAGATAGTAAGTTTCTAGTTTTTGTTTTAATAAAGTTTAGCTTGAGTTTCAAAACCTTTTGACCTTCTCTGGAGAGCTCATTATAGGGTAGGTTTAACCCACCCTACAGGTGATTCAGGGTCTTGCTCAGCCCCAAGGCACACTTTTCCCTATCCTAATCCTTCCCCCCTCCAAAACGGGTGTGGTTTCTGGCTGGGACGGCACCCAGAAGTGCCCTCGTCTGTGATACTGTCGTGGTATGCTATCCTGACATGACAGGAAAGAGAACGAAAATGTAGAAACCCAACATCCTAAAGGAAGCTTCATGTCAGGTAGACTGAGTTATAAAACAAAACAAAAGCCTATAATACCAAGATACCAACATTAATTTGTTAAAAGCTACCATCAGCGTGTCTTTTACCTACTGTTCCAAGTGGCAATTTTCTAAGGTCCTTCAAGATAACAGGCTGAAAGAACAGACGGTATTTGATGTCTGATCATTTCGTAATTAATGATGACATTACATGATAAGAGAAAACACTGCTGAAACTCTAGTCATGGGCATTTAGTGATGTCTAATAAGAAAGAGTTAAAGAAGATGGAGCAAAACAAGCACTTGTATTCAGTGTGGTAATTGCAAGTGGAAGTCTGATCTTGCTTCCTTTGAGTAAACGTGAAAGCTATGATTGACTTGACTTGGATCCAAAACTATTTTTATTTATTTAATTGCCTTTTTCTAGAGAGCTTTTCATGAAGCACTTCTAGGAAGTGCATTTAGAAAGCACTCAGCACTGTATAAATTACTTCTCCACTCCCCAGTGGCACTGATTTTGACAGAAGCCAGAAATAGATGTGGAAGTTCGCATGTGGAAGTTGTGGGAAGAACTGAATGACACCCATCCAAGGCTGATAGATTTCTGTAACTTTTATTTAAGGAAAGATCTTATTTACATGTAAGGAAGGTCAGAATTTTAGCTTTTATCCACCTCCAGCTGCTATGGGAAACAATGAGCTCTCGGAGAAAAAAGATGCTCCACTGTCTGCACTAGTAAGGTTTTAGTACGTGTTTAGCAGTATCATATCTTTCATGTGCCAAGGTTTTTGCAGTACATAGGAAAAAAAGTGGTTGTGTAATGCTCGCAGGCCCAGTTATGGGAGCGTGTGTGTGGCTGATAACACTGCATCTCCACTGCGTTTCAGAGGTCACAGTGTTCTTAACAAACCAGCGAGATATTTTATCGTTCACTGTGCAATACTTTTCTTTAGACCTCAGAACTGGAAGAGAAAGCTTCCAAAACTGTGTGGTACCTGGAAATAAGAAAGCACTACCTGCCTGAAAATGGGAAAACCCAGCAATGAAAGTGAATATGAAATATAGCACTGTCTAAATTAAAATGCATCAGCTGTGGCTGCAATACACGTGCAGAGGAGTGCTTTTTAAAGGAACACAGCATACTTTGAAATCTGTTTACTTCTGTCATGAAGGAAAAGTCTAGGCCTAAAATACATCTTTGTGGAGTATAACAAAGCTACAGTTTTCAAATATGCCTTAGTCTTCACCTTCTGAGTTTGAAGTTGTCGAGTAGCTGGTGAGGGATCAATTCAGGCAATGTGAGAATGGCAGAAAAGCTTCAAGTAAAACTGAGTGTGAGGTGGACAGTGACAAGTGTCTTCATATTAGGACCATTGCAGGTAGCATAGCAGTCAGCATTGTTTTCCAGTGGGATCTCAGTGCATCTTCTAGTATCCAGTGCCCTTCCTTCCCACATATGTAAACATACTTCCTTTCAACTGATGTTTTTTTTCTCCAGAATTTTAAGCGTATGACATTTTCTGTTTCCATTTTTCTCTCACCTGTGTGACGCTGATAACTGTGTCAACAAAATATTTCAAGGAGGAATGGGCCTCTACATTTAAAGAAATTCATGTTGGTCAAACCTGAAGTGGTGGTGGTGGTGGGGAATTGTGAAAGAAATTATCAATATTTAAGTGCCACCAAAAAATAGGTCTGGGAAACTGATCCAAAAACACAAAGGGTGCTTCGTTAGCTGACAAAGTATGACTTGGAAAAAAAAAAGGAGTTTAATGAACATGTAAGGCATGTATGCTGTTAAAGTTATCTGTAGCCTATTGTGGGTAATCTTAATTTGCTTAGAGCTTCACTTGGGGACTGAGGGTGGAAGTATTCAGAGGAAGGAGGCTGTGGTGGCAGGTCACGGGATGGCCTTTTTGCCACAAAAAAAAAAGAACTTGTGGGCAGGCAGGGAGAGGGCAAACACAAATGGAAACTGGACCGTAGTCCTGCCTGAACAGAGGTGTAACAGCTTGTTCTCTTGGCTTTCCAAGTTTCTGTTTAAAGTCCAAAATTGGGTCTGCTGAACCATAATTAGTAATTACCATTTAGTAATACTTTTTTGTGGGACTGTGTACCTCTCTGATATTTTATTCCTTTCAAAAAAAAAAAAAAAAAAAACTAAACAAAACCCAAATATTTGATATTTTGTGCAAAATACTTCACTGCAAACAAAGTTTTGTCTACTACTGCGCTTTCTGAATTATCAAAGTAGTAAAATACTTGTTATCTTGCTTAAAACTAGCTATGTTTTTTCTATAACACTTCTCCCTTGAAATGATTACATATTATTAACTGACGATTTACGTGACATTTCTGAAATACTGAGAAATATGTATATTTTGTACTTGTCATCAGAGGCTCTGGTAGCTCTAATAAATAACAATAATACTGGCCTGGAAAAATATACTCTTCAGTAAAATTTCAAGTTTATGGCTGATTTAACAAATTATAATAACACAGATAACTTGTTTGATGCACACTTTGAGTACATCACCCTGCTTTAAAAGCTGTCAATCATCTCCACTTCTAATACTACCTGTAGATTTTACTGCCTTTTGAGGCAAACCATTTAAAAACTGAATTTGTACTCCCAGAGAGCTAACTGGATTGTGTCACATAGCCCAAGAATATCTTTCTAGCTGGCAAATATACTGATGTTTGTAACTGATGTGTGAATGCAAGCTTGAAGTTTGACACCACACTCTTAGCACTTGCAGATATTTCCATTGCTGTCTGTCATTCACTCAGACCAAGTAAAAAGGCATTGCAAGCATCACTTGAAAACAGAACCTATATAGAAAAATATCTGGATGCTGGATGAGAAGAACTGGAAGTGTCAGATTCTTGATAATTGTTTTGTCATCAAGTGTCTGAGGTTGATCCTCAAACTATCTGTTTCTGTAGATTTTTTTTAAGACCTCAGTGACCATTCAGCCACCTCTATGTAGCAGAAATTTTTGTTATCCTATGTTGTTATTTTTTTTCCAGTAATTTTGCAATTTGCAAGTTTTCTCTTTAGATATTCACACCATGGGACAAATCAATAATTATTTCGTCTAAGTTCCTACTGCAGATGCTGCTCAGAATATTTGATCTTCCTATATGAGCAAAGTAAAACTTATCGATCACATTAGTGGTAATCAATTGTTGGCAGATTGCTTCTCCTGGTGATTCATTTATCAGTATGAAATTCTATTATCCAAATAACAGCTGTTTGAATGTATGACCAGTTTGGGGAGTGGTAAGTAAATCTACTTTAATAAAAGCTCGAGGACCTCTATTAAATCAGTTTGACGTAATTTTCTCCATTTAGATCAGTCTTACACTTCTGAGTGTAAGAGTTTCCCATGCACAGGGCTTTGTGCCTGTGTGGAGATGTGTGCATGCAGGTCGCACATGTCTCCATTACCACTGGATGGCTTGACAGTATTGGTAAAGTGACTGTTATCAGAGCATTCTCCCAATTTTTCTTGCTACTCCATTGGAAATGCCCGATTTTCTAGTATCATTAGGTATGGACAGCACAGCAAGAAACTCCTGCTTATTGCAGTTTTCTCCAATATAGTGTAGTCTGTGAGATCGAGTTTGTGTTTTTGTTATCCATTCAGTTTGGGAATAATCCAAGTAACATTGTTCCTATAGGCAAGAACTGGATGCAAAACACTTATACAGCAAAGCACCAACAGAGTTTGAATACTCTTATTTACTTTAAAGTTTCAATTAGTTGTTAAAATATGCTTAAATATGTATTTAATAAGCATTGCCATCTGAGTTTTTTTGAAATCCCAAGTTTTGCATCTTCATTTGCAAGAAATGAAGAATTTTGGAAGCTTTCCACAAAAAACAAAGAATAGAGGATATCGTCATGCTACAGCCTGGAGGTTAAGGGGCTCCTCTAGGATAATTTAATCTGTTTCATATTACTCAGGGCTTGAAGTTCAAACTCCCACACTGCAGCAATGATGCATACTAAGCAGATAGATAGGTAGCACCATGATTTTGCATGCATTGGATAGCAAAGTTGTGTTCTTGATTCTGCAGACCCAAGTTTGGTGCCCTTCTGTGGGCTATGCTATGCAGGGTTGCCTGGCTCTGTTCTTTGTGGCCCAGTCCCTCCTCTGCCCGTCTTTTTCCTCCTTGACCACTTTTGTAGAGCTGGGCCAGTACTTCTTCTATAATCTCTCTGCAGAAAGAGGGTGGACAAGGAAATGGTAGTCAGCACTGCTACTTCTCCTCTTCCTCTCACCAGGGCTGGTTTTCCCTCTTAGCAAAAGGCGGGCAGGGCTGTGGTGTGGGACCCGTTGGGTGCTGAGGGGCTCATACCCCTGGTGCTGGAACCTGGCTGTGGAGTTGGGCCTGCAGGGATGAGTCCCTTCCAGGGGGTCAGATCTGGCAGTGAAGGTGGAAGGATAATATGGGCAATGGAGAAGGAGAGTTCCTGCCCCAAACCTCTGTGCCTTAAAACACCACTGGATTGTGGTCTTCAGCTTTAATAGTAGCACTAGGTTTAGCAATGTGACACTCTTTGGTATTACACCCTTGAAGAAATTCACCTATCATGATATTCCCTGAAACTGGCCAAGTACTGATGCTACAGGTGATATACCAAAGTGGCAAAAGAGCTAAATGTTTGTGTGTCTTTCCCATTCTGATGAGAAATTTCTTTCTGTTCTTACTGGCAAACGGCTAACCAACTTCACTGAACACAGAGCCAATTTAATGTACGGATCTTAGGCTCATTCTTTGCCTGCTTTGGAAAACATTGAGACTTATGATTTGTGGGTTAGGTTACTGTGAGCTTCCTTTCTCAGTGGCAGTTGCCTGGATCAGGTTTTTCCTAGCTGACCTGGAAACCAGAGCCCGTTGTGGGGATGTTGCAAGCGGCTCTTGCACGTGTTAAGTACTCCATGTGAGGTGCCTTCTGGTAGCAGAGCTGATGCTTGCACATCACTGTTATCTTAGTTTGGCAAGTAGTAGTTGTTCTGGGCCAGGAGCATCTGTGAGGAGGTGTGTTAGTAGCAGGGCTCCCTTGTGGAAACCCACTTGGTTTAGGGATGTTTACTTCTCCTGAATCCAGGGCCTCATGTCGCTGTGCTATTTGGTGCGACCAGAAGGGACAGGAGTTCTCAGGAAGAGTCTTATTGGGCTTCAGAGACAGTAGGTTTGGCATAAAACTGGCTGTGAGAGGGTGGTAGTTTTAAGTCAGACGACAATTGCATTCGTGTTGAACGATGGAGGTGGGGGCGGTCATACGATAATGTAATTTACATGTTTTACATCCCAACCTACTGCTGCCGTGACAGCTTGTCCCAGTGAATTACCTTGTTATGGCACAGTAAGCTGTTAGCTCATTTTGCCTGAATTATATGTTTTCTGAAACAGGCTGATGCCAAACTTACCTCCACTTTACAAATGCATATGGTGACTGCTCTTATTTTACATTTGTTGTTTCTCTATTTATTTAACTCTACATTAAATATAACTCTAAATTTTTTTTTATATATATATATAGTTACTCTATAATTTACTGGTGAGCTATTTTAAATTTGTTTTATAACCACTCGTTTGTCACATATTGTCTGAATCAGCCATCACATTCTTATTTTATGTGTATGTTGACTTAATATTTCCTTTGGGGAAAGAATTACACTACATAAAGGTACGCAATCTACAGTGACATGCCCCTTTGCATGAATATTTCAAATGCTTTTGATTTCTTTGTATCATATATTTCCTTTAGGCTTATTATTGCGAATTTGCTCACCGGTGTCTGTTCCTAGCTTTGTCTTGGCTGTCTAAGTATTCTTATTTGACTGTGTCTTCTCTGCCTGCAGATGAATGTATTCCCTCCATTTGTGTGCTCTATTGCATCTTGCTTGTGAGGAGTTGCCTGCTACCTTTGTTGCTGTTATTCACATTGTCTAATTTTTATTTCCCCAGCTCAACTATTAACTGACTTATTTGGGGGGATGTTTAAGTGAAGTCAGGTTGTTGCTAATATTCATCTGCATGCAGTTGTGGATTTGATATTAATTACCCTTGTTTACTCTGTTAACACTCCTGGGTTTTTGGAAGGCTTTGGCTAATTTATACAATGACACCTATTGATAATTCAGAAAAAAAGAGTTTTTCAGTGTATAAGGATAATATTTTAAAACCAGGGTATATTGAAAACTATGAATTTGACATCTAATTTTCTCTGCATGGAGACTTACTGACTTGAATAAATCATCAGCTTGCTGGTTCTCTTCACCTTTATTGTTTTGGGGTAAAATATTCAAGCTAAGTTTGAAGCTGAGTTCCTGTTCACTTTCAGTGGGGTTGGAGGTTTCTGAAAAGTAGCCTTTCCTCAAGCTCTGCATTTCTAGTAGAGCTTGCCCAAAATAATCTTCCAATATCTGTTGGGAATTGTGAAGGATATAAAAAAAAAAAAGAGCTATTGCAGTCATGCAGGATTCTGTACCCTCACACTTAGGAAAAGCTGGAGTTGAGAGCTAGTCCAGCAGCTTCCGCTGCTCCCTCCTTTTTTCATTTCTCATTTCCCAGTGTGGCTACTTTGCATTGGGAATATTGTTTGGCCAATTTTATGCACTAGAAAAGTGTGATCCTGTGAAACTGATTTTCTGAATCACACAGATGAACGACTTCTACATCACTACTACCGTCTTCCAAACCTGACTTTTCAATATGCTTCAGCCTTAATGCCAATATAGTAGGACAAGTTTTAGTCACTTATTTAATACAGCGTTTCTTGGAAGTATTCTTGCCAGCAGTAGTTCCTTGTGGATCTCATCAAGGGAGGTGGCATACAGACTGCTAGACAAGGCAATGAACCAGTGTTGCAGCTCTTTGCTCTCCTCTCTCAGTGACCTATGGTGCAACCTTGCCCTCTTCATTTTTGTTTCTTTTCCCACCTTCTGTCTGGTTTGTCTGTTTAGACAATAAACCTTGTTTTGTGTTAAAGGCTGCCTTTTATGCTTCAGTTTTACAGTGCCTACATCAATTATAATCACAGATGGAGCTCCCAGGTGTTGTTGTAATACAAAGCTCTAAGAATAATAATCTGGTTTCAGCTGATTTGAATGTCTATTGCTTTTGAAGGAGAGGATAATCCCCAGAAATAAGTAGGCAAGCACGGCATGTAACGTCCCCAATTCGGTGGGGGTTTTACCTGGTTTTGTTTTGTTCTTTTTATTTATTTATTTTTCTCTCTGTGAATAGGTGAACCTCTCTGGGACCCCTATGAAGCAAAACCTGTTCATGACCATTTCTCCAGTCCTTTCAGTTCCAGACTCCAGCACACTAAGTCTGAGTCTTCAAAAGCTTAACTCCTAAATTCCTGTTACAGTCTAGCAGATCAGAGTTGGGGTTCAATTGTACGCTGTTCCCTGAGGATGCTGTTATGCCACAGAAGGTTGTGGGACTTTGTATCCCTAAGCTAGGGTTAGCTTTGGGAAATAACTCCCCACGATTCAAGAACTGTTTTATTCAAAATCTGTAAGAATTTTTTTTGTCACTTCTATTAACAGGCACTCTCTAACTTGGAAACATGATGACAGAAAAATAGTTAAAGTTGAAATTAGAGTTCACTCTCCTCTAATTGCTGATCTAAGATGTATAAATGAGTTCTTCCTTCACCTTGAGGATCATGCTAGGTTCACAGGACAGCACAGAGCCCCTTTAGCTAGACTGTGTATGAACAAAAGCAATCGTCATGGTATGTTGTAGTATCCTACAGCTGTGTTGGGGGTGACAGCCTTCCTATGGTACTAAGCTTACAGTGCCTTTACTATCATACCACGTGAGGTTATTAACTGCCTTATTCCCTTGTGGTCATCTAAATCCTTTTGGGGGACCAATAGAGAACTCCAAAAACAATAGAAACGCCAGATACCTTCACTGGGCTTTTGCTAAGGCTCTTTTCAAGTGAGATTGAGCTGGGATTTCATAAACTCAGAATGCCTTTTGCCCCTGTGTACACTGTGTAATGCACAGTCTGGTGTTGTACAGTTCTGTGCAAGCCTTTTTTTTTTCAGCACTTACTCTTTCATGTTTTCAGGAAACACTTGTCACATACATCATGAGTTCAGTGGAGACATAAATATTGCACGTGGAAAATCCCCGGCTGATGGTCTGCAGAATGGTGGAGGCATTTTGGGCTGGTGGCAGCAGGTTTCTTTGGCAGGGCTCATCCCGGGAGATGACGCTGCCGAGACAAAAGGGGAATTTATCTGAATGGCTTCTAGCAGGAGCAGCAGTGGTGTTTTTCAACATGTGTCACCTCCAACTTATCATTAGGCTCAATTTATCATTCCTTCTTATCATTTGGGTCTATCTAATGCTCAGTGAACCTTGGCCTCAAGTGAATCAGCAAAGCAACCAGAGCCTGAAGGGAGGTAAAGTTATATAAGTAAATATTGTTAAAATCTGCCTCAAAACATTTAAAAAAAGTTGAAGGCAATGTCCTGGATTAGTTTTTCAAACAATGTGGCTACAGGACCTTTCTCACCATATCAGCTCTTTCCCTGCCAGTGTTTCACATATGTTTTATTTTTTAATCTTGTCCTTTAAGCAATGATGAATAAAGATTTAGAGCATCTGAACTGACTCTGTTTTTTAGGAGCAGAAGATGAAAAGTTATTCTCTCTACCCTATTTTTCTATTAACATTTGAGATTGTAGGATGGGAACAAGGCCCTGTCCGTGAATTTTAGCCTAATGTCTGATGTTAAAACTCAGTTCTGTTTACAAGAGAGCAGATCTGGGGACTCTGCTCATTTGCACTGCTCATGAGAAGGTCAAGACACTAGAATTTTGCATTCTAAAAGTGCCAACATCTTGAGAGTACCACAGTGGGAAGAACTGAGATTTTTTGCTTCACCAGTAGAATCAAAATAAACTCAACCTGCTCTCCTCCCACTGTTTCTTCCTCCACTTGGGATTGTTTAATTTTCTTGGTAAAAGAAAAACAATAATTAAACAGTTGTTTATAGTCGATCAAAATATTTTTGTTCTGTCTCCCAGTGTTTTGTTTAATTATCATTTTTGTAATCCTTTAAAGACTAAACTTAGGCAAATTTTGAGATGAATTCCCATGTTGAGAAGTCTGAAAAAGGAAACACTGGATTTCTCACTCCTCTTTATCTCTTTCTTCCATGCCTATTCCAAAGTAAAAGCCCTTCTTGGCTAAAACTATTTGTTCAGTTCAGCTGCAGTTGAAACTATTCTGCTAAATGCCGCATTGCCTTTTCCCTAAGACTGTGGAACAACATAAATGGTTCCTGCTTTATTAGCAACGAAGGAATCTAAAACAATAAGGCCACTGTAGAGGGGAGATCAACAATTCTCTTTTTTAATTAATGAATGTGCAGTCAGGGAAGGCCAAATCATGTCCCTAATACATTTAAGATGCTTCCATTACCATCACTTTGAGTTAGGCATATATCTGAGAACACAGCTGCCCTGTTTCTGAGTTTAGAGCATTGGTCTTGATTTTACTCTTAGCTGAGGTGAGGTGTATAGCAACTTCTTGCTCTACAGATGACTCATCTTTACCTAGTCATTTATCTGTCAGGGTAAAGCAACACAGAAGGCAATAAATTCATGTTTTTAAATGTTGTCTGCGTCTTTAAAATGCAGAAGTTTATCAAATCTACGGTTATATTTCCAGGGTTTTGTTTTTAGAGCAATCATCCTATTCCTTCTGATCTTTTCCTTGGTGTTTCACCCTTCCAGAAAGTCTGCCTGCTCTTTGTACCTAATCTTTGGCAAGAGGCATCTAATGGTATAAATAGTTGCATGCTTATTTGATACTTCAGTTTGCCAGGCCTGCTTGTACCTTCTACCTATACAAAACCAAGAAGGAACTTCTGCAGGTTTTTCTTTTAATTTTCCTGTTTTTTTCCTTAATGAGGGAATGCAGCTGCCACAACTTCTGGTAAATCTGCCCTGAGAAGAAAGGCAGATTATCCCTAGTTATGACTCCTGCTCTCAAAATCCCCTTGAAAGTCTCAGGGGAAGGACAGTGGGCAGTGGGCCCTTTTAGTAGTAGTTCGGCAATCAGGTCTCCCATGACCTCGTTTGAGCAAAGCACTGCTGAGTATAAGGATAAAAGTGCAGGCAATGGCATCCACATACACATATCACTTCCGAGATTTCTCCATCCTCTGCTTGGCTGGAGGATGAGATGGGCCATGAGCATCTAGAACACAAACTTCAGTGCTGACCCTGTTGGAGGTTAATTGTGTTACAGTACAAGAGGATATTACAGCACGGTAATAACTAATGTAGCCTGGATTCTCTTTCACTACACAGGGCAGGGACAGGCTGGGAGGGCTCCTAATGGTGGAAGGAGAAATCCCCTCCCTATAACTCAACAGGCTCATGAGTCCATGACCCCTTTTGTGCTGCTGGAGCAGAGGAAAAGGAAGTATTGGTATCTTCCCCAGTTAATGCGGGAGCAGGGAGCATCTCTGGCTGCTGAGCTACTTCTTAGGATTTACTTATCCTCCCACAGTGACATATAAATTCTTTTTTAAAGTTTTGATTGGGAGCATTGTGGTTGAAACTGAAGCTTAGTCTAGAGATTAGGGTTGCTTAAAATGCATAAAGAGATGGTCTTTAATTTTAAACAGTGTAGCACTTTGCTTTAATTTTAAACAGTGTAGCACTTTGCTTTGGAAGAAGTATTTACTCCTTCAACAGTATTATTACCAGAAGACCTCATGGATGTCCTCTGAATCTTGATTGATTGCCGTCATAATTCTGCAGAACTGTTTTAGCAGTTTTAGCAGCCTGGCCAGGACTGCAAGAGCTGAGGCAAGGGTTGCAGACAGTGCATTGCTCCAGTAGCAGTGCCATGCAATAACTCTGGTATCATTTAGTATTGCACACAGAGTTGCGCTGCTACAGAGTGAGTTCCACCACTAGCTGAAAATGCAAAGCAGTTTGCCTTCTTTCAGAGAAAGCCTCTTCAGTTCTGTATGACTTCAGCTGATGGTAGCTAAAAACCACCCTAAACTGCAGCCAAAGTTGTCTTGAAAGGTTTAAAAGCTGTAAGGAAGAATCATTCAGATAGTCCTTAGCTGGACCTCTGCAAACAACTCGCACACCCATGGAGCTTGTTCAGGAGAAAAGGAGGGGTCATCTCAAACAGAGACAGTGCTCCCATATGGGACTAGGATTTTTCCATAATGTGCCAGACCAGTACACTCTGACGCATGTGGAAAACAGAGACTTTGAGAAGAGCTGGAGATTTGGATAACATAAAGGGCAAAATTTTTGGACTATCCAAAAAGCTTTTATTCTTTTACGGGCCATAGGCCATTTCATTTGTTTCCTGTCAGTGCAGTAGGTGGAAAGGCAAATTCAGATCCTCACTGTATTGCTAACATGCCTAGAAACTGAAATGCTCCAGATTCACATTGCTACTATTGCAGTAAGATTTCTAGCCTCTATTTTTAAACCAAAAAAAATCATAAAATCATGAATTTTGTTTTGGATGGTCTTTCTCTGTGGTTTGGCTATCACTAATAATGGTTCGTTATTTTCCTAGGGATAGATATATGTCAAAGATGTCCACGTTAGTCATACTGTATGTTCATTGTCAGATGTTGGACCTTGACAGCTTTGTAACCTTGTGCTCCATCAAGTAGATATGTGCTCATGAAATGCTTAGATGTAGATTTACAAAAGCTTAGACATATTTGAATGCAGGACACTGCAGCAGCTTTGAAGCAAATGTTAGTCTTCTGTCAGGCTTCCTACAGATTAGTGACATATTACACACTTATTTTGAACTATGGCTTTCCACCAAACATATTCTCAGACAACAGCAAAATAATAAATATAAGAAGTGTCACCGAAGGGCAAGCAGAAAGAATCTGGAGTGCAGGCGTGTTAACTTCCATTTGCTTGTAGAGCCACGCAAAGCTTCTTGTTTTGAAACCCAGATGAGGCTTCTGAGGCTTAAGACCTCTCTCAAACACAGCCTAGGTTAGCTGAACATACATAAGGACGTGCAAGCATTTGAACTGAACTTTTGTCCCATTTGCATCAAATCTGGAGTGAACTGTGGTTGCACAATGAGGCCTTCAATTTTCTATGACTTCTTCATGAAACTAGATATGATAAAGAGGCAGAAAATAGATCTCCCTGCGAATCTCAGAGTGGATGTCTGAACCTATCTGAATCCAGCAGCTAACTCTGTTTATGTCACAAGAATTAAAATACTTGCACTTTTCACTTTTGTTTTCTGCTGAAACTTCCTTAGAAGCTTTGGGAAAAATTCTTGCAGCCAGTGGAGGCTAATTTGGGATAGTAATCAAAGGTAATTGTCTTGGTTTCAGGTAGAATCATTATTTATGGATATGCCATTGCATGCTACTGTGGCATCATCTTTACCTTTTTTGTTTATAGTGGACTTCCATTAGCTGGAAGTAAAGATATCCATAAAGATTTATTAATTGGAAAAATCAAGATTGTTTCTCGATTTCAGTAGATATCCTGATATTCACCGCTGATAGTCTATTTTAACTACTCTGTGCAGTATCAGTACATACGTTCTCTGAAGAACTTTAATTTTATTTCAGTGAACTTCCAACTTCCTTATCATATTAATCTTTGCTGTACAATGCATGCCACAATCCTTTGTCTCAAGAGGTGGTAAATAGGAAGATATGCCTTTAAATCAAAAATAAAATCAAAGGCCTGAGATGGCGAAGTGTTATCTAGTCTGATTCTCTCTGATAATGCAAGATCATTCTCTGAAAAAATACTTGTACAGGTGTGTATGTATATATATTTATATATGAAATATAGTTGCTCCTTCCTGCTATGTTTTGTCCTGTCCCTTTTAAAATGAACATTGACAAGAGATCAATCCAAAAAAGAGAATCTACTGTTATTTATGTTGCTAATGGCTGTCAATGTAAGCAGTGAAGTAGGATGGATACATTAAAAATTAATTATTCAGTAGCACCTGCGGGTGTCCTTAGAAAAACCTCAGCACATTTCTGGTAAATGTTTCTTCATTACCCTAAACTTTGTACTAGCTAACCAGTCAGAAGATTGCAATATAAGGGGAAAAAAAACATATTTTCTTTTAATAGCCATAAATTCTGGTTTTATTAGGATTACATCCATCTCTAATGGAGCTCTGACTCTCCAGGGAGCAACAAAGCAACCACAGAGGATCCTGGTCCCATCTGTGCACTAACAATTAGGAGTATTTTAACTCTGTGTGCAGAGGGATGAAATTATATTATTCATGAAGTGATCCCCTGCAGCTGTCTGGCATTACCTCAGCTTGCCTCAGGGATTTTTTGCTCTCCTGTTTTCAATAAATGACAGCTATTAGCAGCCATGTAGACTCTCCCAGTTGTCTTAGTTCATGTCATAGCGTCAAAGAAACACAACCAATTTTAACAGGAACTTAGATTTTTAATCTGTTTGTGATCTGTAGGTTGGTAGTTACCTAGTTTCATTTTCTTGTGGACAAGCTTTCCACTGGCTCCACTGAGAGCAAATAGGACTCTCATTGCTTTAGGTATTTTCTTGCATTATTAGAGACCTTCTAATAAGGCTGACTTGCCATGCTGGTTTAAATTCTGGTTTGGATGTCATTGGAGATACTGGCAATACCTCATTCTCAGCTGATCTTTATTCATGCCACAGGAACAGTACCCATGTGATGCATTCAGATTTGAGTCAAAAGACATTAAACTGTCTCCCGCTTTTCTCCTGAGTCTAGAAGCTTCAGAAGCTCTCCTGAACCTGTTAATTGTTTCTGATTAACTTCAGGCTGAAAGTGGCATTTACTGTTAATGTGGCTCCACTTTACTATTAAGTGGCTTTAACTGCTAATATCCACTTTTTTTTGTTTATGTTCACTGATGAACTGGTAAACATTTATTCTTCCAAAGCGTGAATACACTAGGATGTGCATATGCTCACAGATAATTGTGCGTGCTCAAAGCCTTGAAAAGAACCACCTCAAATAGTAAGAAAGGGCTAAAAGATACCAGCTGGCCAATGTACCAATGCAAAAACACGAAGGCAGGTAGGAGCTGCTTTTTCTTATGGCTTATTGCCAAAATACAGGGTCAGGCTGCCCAAGAAAGGTAGAGGTTTGGCTAAATGGGTGGAAGAGGTGAGCTGTCATGGCAACAGGCCTCCTGTTCTGCTCATGTAGCAGTGCCTCTTCCTTCCTGTTCTGTAAAGAAAGCAGAACAAATAAGGGGCCCCATTTCTAGCTCACAGCAGCTCTTGATATTTGTGATACAAGTTGCCCCTTGCTCCAGCCAGGGTGCAGTGTACCAAGGTGGAAAGAGTCACTGTCAGATGAGTTATGAGATGTGGGCTGCTTGCTCAGCTCTCCTTCCATCTCTCTATCAGTTAATCTCTGAAAAGGGCTACCCTATCAGCATAAAGCTCACGTCGATTCGTATGGGAGTAAGCCAGGATTATCCTCAGCAGGAGGAAGTGTGTGTGATATATGATGGCTATATATTAAGCCATTTCCCTATTCTACAGATATAAAAAAGAGTTACTGGTTCTGCCAGTGTAACATTTCTTTAGTGCTAGTGGCTGGAAAAAATGAATAAACCCGTATTGTGTGGTGCCTTTAAGAAAAGTAACAGGATGGGTGCTAGCTCTAACTTTTACCTGCATTTAAACTTATCCCATATTGACAAACAGTTTGCTTATCTCTGACCTTGAAGAAGCTGGAGGCCATAAAACAAGGAGAGAAATGGTTCAATTAGAGATAATAGAAAAAATAAAATCTACAGCACGGGATCTGTTGTGTGACCTTGGTGACTTGTCTAAAAAACAAACAAAAAAATCTATTATCTACGTTCTTAAAGACTTCCAGATATCAAGTATGAGACAATCTAGGTACTTACTAAGGCCTTCTGAAATCTTTAAGCTTGGCCCTACAATGCCTTTTGCATTGAAGCGCAGCCAGACAATAAGAGCAGATGACCGTCTTCCCATGCTTTCTGAGAAATGATTGAATGCGGGTGCCACTAATTATCGGCCTTTCAGGCTGCTACAAGACTCAGCTCGCTCTTTTCACCCGCTTGTTTCAGGCTGCCGTTAAGAATGAGTTGTGCTGATGAAGGCATCCTCTTTATGACGAGACAAAGTTTCCTCGAAATAAAATGCAATTTGTTGAAAGGAGGCAGAAAGATAATCAGGTCCAATAACTAAATGATTAAACTGGAAAAGTTTAAAAAAAGAAGGAAATGGTTGTGTAGGTAGTAGGTTTTTTAATGAAATATGAAAAGATTATATTGTTAAAGCAGAGCAAAAAGTATGAATCAGAAGAACAGATACTGATAGAGACTCATGTTACAGTGAAACACTTTTGAAGATGTGGTTAAAATCCCCATTCTTCCTGTAGCTGTAGCAGGATGCGATCTACCTGTTCACTGAGTTCTAGCCAATTTGAGAACGTCCTGAGCAGTCATTTCTATCTCTTAGTTGAACAGGAAAATCAGGTAAAAGGTTAATGTGTTGAGCTTGGGGAAAAAAAAGAATTGTGCTGGTCAAATTTTGCCAACCCTTAAGATGGAGTTCAAACCACATATGCTTCGTATGACAAACTTTCCAATAGTGATGAATAATGTGTATTTCAAACCTGCCCATAGATGAGCAATTTATCAAGCAATTGCATTTCCTTTGGCTTCCTTGGCCAAGATACCATGTTCTTCCCACAAATTATGTTAGAATGGAGGAACTCTGCCCTTTTCCAGAGTGCCGATGTTTAAAGTGTAAATATACTACAGCTTTTCCCCTTGTTTCCTTGGTTCTGCTGTGCAGTTCACGAGACTCCTGGTCAGGTGTCTAGATTCAAGCATTAGGAAGAGTCTGAAAAGACAGCGGTGATTTAGGGACTAGCAGAACAGAACGACTTTCCCCCCAGCCACTGCACCGCCTCTGCTATCTGCTCTTTTGTCGTGTGGAGGGCAAATATTTCCCTGAGATTTATCATCCTGCTAATTAAACAGCAACTACAGCCCTCGATGTAATTTCCTCTACTAGTGGTATGTATGCTGTTTGGAGGGCAATGAATTCCCTGGTCACTGAGCTCCCCAGAGCATGAATTTGCTCCCTCCCATGCTGGTGCATTATAGGCTTCATTTTACCTTAGTATTCCTGTGAAACTTAATCGTGTATTTGATTCTGTTTTGCTTAGGGCAAATATGTAATTATAATAGAGGGACTGGAACAGCAACTGCTGCACAAAGATCATGTTGTTACGAATAATTTTGTTGATGTTGATGGTCTCCAGATTTAGTTATTTGGAAGCTGTGTTGCATGACCTGTAGTCATATATATGTACCTGGAAAGCATACAGTTTGTAGTTAGACTATGGCTAGTAAGATATTGTAGCTTGCTAGATACTTGAGGAACACTCTAAACTGAGATATATACATTATTAGGTTTATTATGCATTCAACATTTTGTTCTCCTGTCATCAGTTTCTCTCTTTCCTCATTTAGCATGTAAAGCTAAATTTGCTGCTGTCTTGACCTTTGGTGATGGACACCAGTGTAAAGTGAACATGAGATGCTCTCAAGTCTGAATGATATTTTTATAAGCTCTACCTAAACTCACATTTTCTCTGCATAAAGCAAGACAAAGCAGGAATAACCCAGTTAGTTGTGAGTAAATATAGTCCATCAATGACAATTTGCCTGAGCTGGGTGACTGAGACACCTGAGTCATCAGGTCAGGCACAGCATCGTGCTAAGATGCCTATCGGTGCCTCCGTTGCCAAGGCTAGCGCTCCTGTAAAATAAGTAACGTTGCTGGGACCAGCCTTAGACAGGCCATTGCATGTAGCTCTCTGTCATCCCCAAGGATGTTGAAAAACTGAGGGGGGGGCTTCATAAAATGGTGAATTCAAAGTGATTTCAGAGCTTGAAAATCTGCATTATATTGGGAGACTTAGAAATCAATCTAGGTCATCAGAGGGTAAGCTGACTATGGTCTGAAGCAAAGATTTTTCTTTAGAGAAAATTAAGGAAAAATTAGGGTTCAGGCAAAGAGGGAAGAGAGAATTCACCTTACTGAATGTATATTTCTCCAGGACAGACCTCTGTACCTGAACTAGACTCCATTTTAGCCAGTGATGGAAAAAAACAGACACTCTTCAGCTAATTAAAATAGGTCAGATGAACTGTACTTTGGCAATGTCTGTTTTTCTCCACTGTCTATAAAAAGAGTCTAGCTCACATGTAGGTGTCTAGAATTGAGAAAGAAACTTCTGTTCACAATGTACAGTTAAAAATAATATGGGTCACTGTGAACTGGAACAGCTTGCAAAAAGAAGGTGATTGTTTTTTACACCTTTTGCTATCTTTAAATTAAGATTGGCTACTTTTTTTTTTTTTTTTTTTTTTTTTTTTTTTTAAGATAAGCTCTGGCTTGATCTGAGCCTAGAACAGAAATTACTAGGTAAGATACTTTGGAGGTGATATATAGTTGTGACCACTATGGTCCTTCCTGACCAAAGATATCAGTGGCCATAAGAGATGACACAGGCCCAGAATAATGAAGCATCATGGCAGTTCCCTGTGCAATAGTGTTGGGTTTCTTCTGTGTCAAAGCTTCAGCTTGAAAGGGATTGATGCCCTTGGCTTTGCTATTTGGAGGTGTGGCGAACAGGCAGAGGTCTTGGGCGTATTGCAAATCAGATCTCGGAGTACGAAGCAAAACGAATACCGCCATCTGAAAGCTTGAATGAAAGATGGGAGCCGAATCCTGAAGAGATGTATTCGGGTACAAAAGTTATTATTTGCTACCCAACATAGATGCATGAAAGTCACTAATGGCACGATTCACCAAGAGGAGTAGGTCTTTCGAACCTGTGCCACTTGAAGGCAAGCTGTTATTCAGAGTATCACAACTGATCTCTTTTTCTCCCTTTTTTACCAAGTGGCGAGTCCTGGGGTTTCTTTTCTTGCTCTCTTCTTGCTGGAGAATAACACTGAATTAAATGTTCCCATTCTCCCAAAGAGAAAAATTCAAGTATGATCCTGGGGAGTAAGACTGTTCTCTGTTTACCTTTTTTTTCATCCTGAGAGGATTGAAAGTGTGACAATTTATGTTTCTATAAATAGGAGAGCTGTTGGGAAAAAATCCATTAGAGTAATTTCAAATAATTTAATTGCCAAATAATTTAAATAATTTCACTGATAATAATACAACTATGGAAGGTGTTATGGATGCCTTTTTTTTCCCATTTCCATATGCAATGTGCTGATTAGCAAATGTGCTAATTTGTCAGTATGCCAGTTGTGAAACTAGTTGACTTTGTTTCAGAGTCCCTACAGAGAAGATGCATACATAAGTCAGTGCATTAAAAAGTAAGCAGTAATTTTCAAGATCTTCTGCTTTTAAAACCTGAATTACACTAGTAATACAAGAAAAGGGACCTTAAGATTTAAATATTGTACTAATGCATCTTTCAACAGTCTTCTGTCTTCACAAAGCCCAAAGCATTTCCTACAGGCAATTTAATTATGTAACATGAAAATAAATTGTCAGTAGAGACATGCCAATAAAACTCTCAGCTGCTAAACTGTAATTAACTGATGAAGTAAGTGTCTTGCTGGAAAAGCAAAAAATAAAAAAAATGCAGCTTATTTTTTTTATTAGGCTTCTTTTTGCAGTTTGCAGCCAATTTATATGGCTGTATGTAGTACACTGGAATGCAGAGGTAAAAATGTACTGCGTGAGCGTTCATTTCACTTTGGGAAAGCTGATAACGCTTCCTGATCAATAGCAATTCACTGTTTCGGCTGAGCGTAAATGTCACACCTGAAATAGGCTAGTAAACTCTGCAAAGAGTTTAGGTCCATAAGCTGCTACCTTCCATGAAAGCACTTCTCTTCAGAGGTGCTGAAAAAAAGATCGTAACCTTGCCTGTATAACCACAAACTGGATGGTCTTGGAGAGGCACTAACTGGTAACAGATTTAAACTCTTACTGTGCTGTAAAATTATTCCCCAGGCAAAGACCATTTGTCAATGACAGGCCATTCTCAGCTTGTTTTTTGTCCACCCATCACAGCTGGCTTGTGCTGGCAATTGGTCCTGGGAGGAGCAGGGAGAAATGTTCAGGTTTGGGGACAAGAATATTTCAGAAAGGGCACAAGGAGTCTCGGGCCATTGTAGCAGAAAATCGCCTGCTGCATCTGCCATTTTCTTCCTATTTAGAAAGAAAAGAAAGTAAAAAAGAGTAACTGTCTTTGCAGAAGAGTCTGTAAACGGCTCAGTAACGCACAGCTAGAACAGCTGCTTGGGCGCATCTGCAGTTCTTACCCAGGCTCATTACACAACGCGGGCGCCTGCAGGAAGCATCGACTCCATGGAAATGTTGGATACAATCACTTCCCGGGAGTGGGCTGAGCACCCGCTCTGCACGGAGCCCCTTCGCAGCCATCCAGCTGGGCTCCAAGATGCCTCGGTATCTGGCAGTTGCTCTGCATGGTGCAAATAGCATATACCTCTTTCGATAGCGTGCTAGGTATGGGGCACACCAGGCAAGCCGTGGTGAGTGTTGGAAGTGCCCGAGGCTCCAAAGCCCATGTTAGTTCCCTCTTTATTTTATTTTATTTTATTTTCAGGGAAATCTGGAAGGCAGAGCATTATGAAGAAGTATAGTGTTTCACAAATAAATTCCCTGGGATGACTGAATCACCTCAAATACATGTGGAAAGCCATGGCTGAGTCAGTACATAAAGTCAGATGCTGCTGCTGGCAAACTGAAGGTGAAAGCCAAAAGGAGTACCTAGTAACAAAACAGAAAAGTCAAATTTTCTTTCAACCTATCCAAAGGGCATTCATTCACTGCAGAATTAACAAGTCTTCAGAATTCATGAGCGCCCATTAATAACTTTTTTCTTTTCTCTCCTCCCCAAGCATTATGTTTTTGCAAACTTCAGAGCTTGCATTTTTGGAAGAAGGAAGCTGGAAAAAAGAAACGGTTTTTGGGGTAAAGCAAAACGAGTCAGACTTCCAACGCCGCCTCCTCCTCCTCCTCTCCCAGGCCTGCTGGTGGGGTCTCTGTGTGGCCTTTGCACACTTTCAGACATACTACCTTGTGCTATTGCCACCAAGAGGCTGCAGCAGGCAGTAGCATTGAGGGATCGCTTAGAAGCAAGGTTTAGAGCGAACCTGGGGCTCAAAAGGGAATTCTTCTGAGTGGTGATCTGCACCCTGGGATTTTCTGTTTAGTGTACAGCACGGGAGAGAAACACAATAGCTGTGTGCAAAGGGAATTCTCTATGTCACAACTGTATACTGAATATAGCTACTATTTTATTAAATGAGAAAGCACAACTGAAGTGACAGCCTGTATGGACACAGGTCTCACGTGCCACCAGTTTGCGCTCTGGTCCTTTCGTATACCCCAAGAGCAAGGTAGAATTAGTGAGCACATATAACAGACCCCTCTTGATATTGCTTTGTAATATTACGCTGTAGTATCACAAGATATTTACTGGAGGCTAGGGAGCCACTGTGCCTTGGGCTATGAACTCCTGGGTGTATGCGTTAAGGGTTTATAACACTCCTGAGCTGTTAACAGGTCACACCTTGCAATGTTATTTTACCTCTCCAGCGCTGCTTGGAACCTTGTTTAAATGATGCACAAAGTAAACGTCCCCTGGTTAAATGCTTTGGTTAAAACATCAGGCAAAATTATTCATCATAATAATATTAAAAAAATGTTTCCATACCAAACCCTGGTAATAGCTGTCAGAACAATAAGCTTTTTAATTCAACCCTTTTCTGAGTTGCTTGTCCCCCACCATTGTGGGAACACATTTGATAGTCTTTATATTTCACTCAATATATCCAAGCATATAGGTTTTCCTTGCTGCAGCATAAATATGGAGAGTCTCTGGGGAAAATTTAAGAGCTAATAGATTCCATATGTCCAAATTACAGCCTCGCTTCTGCATTCCTGTTAACAGGAATGTGCTTCCTTTCAGCTTCACGTCCGGGCTTCTCATACTGCATGGTAACGATGCAGAAGGGGGAGGCGGGCTGTGACTGAAGGTCACGGCGCAGCGTAACACACAGCCCTGTGAGAGTCAGAGCAAAAGCACACAAGAAAACTGGTGGAGGGGGCAAACAGCCCCACGTGTTGCAAATACCATGCCGTCTTTAAAGATGCATGGGGTGGAGGAGAACCTTTGCTAATGAGGAATGCTGCAATGCTTTGGGGAATTCCTCTTCGTCCAGCTCAGCTCTGCAAAACTTCATAGCGCTTTTTTTTTAATGGGCAAGTGACATTTATCCACTAGTTTGCATCATGTTTTAAACATAACGTTTAAGCTCAGGCAAAGCTTTTAGACAATGTGGATTCTCCCTATGGATCCATATGAAAAGATGATATCTAATTTATTGGAGAGAAAGGAATTGTGCAATGGCTTTCCTGGCTGTAAATCTAATGGCGTGAAAGCTCTGCTTCAGTTGTTTTCAGCGAGTCTCAGGTTTTCTGGCGTCTGTGTCTTCCTATTGGAAATTGTTTTGAACCTGTGGCTGCTCTTCTGAATTTGTGAGGAGAACAAGAAATTTGCAGTTTTACCAAATCTCAGCTATATACATCTGTAGCATTAGTATCTGGTGCTGTTAGGATTATTTTTTCCAGTCTGTGAACTACTTTATTAGTGGGACGGATAAAGTGTGAGACACTATGGATGATGGAACATAAAGTAACCTGCAAACCTGAAAAATGTGTGTAATTTGAAAGCTAGTGCACAAGTCTTCCAGAGCAACAATATATTTCTTTTTATTGACTAGCAAGACCTCTGATATTTGATATTTCTAGAGTGGTTGCCATTTAAAGCCTATATTTGCAAAAAATCGCTATGTATGTCATCTGAGAGTACAACAGTTATATCAAGCTTTACCCAAGGGCTATTTCATGCAGAAGTGTGCCAGCAAGCTTTATTGGGTTGTGGTAAGACGTAAGGCCAGCTGTGTGTTTAAGCTAGGATTTTGAAAAGGTCCTAAAGGAATGAGACATTGAAATTCAGTAGGACTCAGGTGTCAAATGTCAATGCTTTCCTTAGAAATTCCAACTCTAATAACTTGGCAAGAGGTAATGGGGCTTCTGTTTACTTTAGTGCTGAGTCTGGTGGTTGTACCTCAGGGAAGGCCCCAGTTTAGGAAAGAGGCAAGCATATGCTTAACTGCACACAAGTAGCCACACTCACTTCATTAATTAACCATGTGCACAAATGATTTCCCAATAGAAATGCTTTCTTGAACTGATTTTTGCTGTAGGACTTTTGGCAAGTCTGCAAAATATGAATAATAATGTTCAACTTGTGGAGGTGTCATGAGGCTTATTTGATGAAGATCACTGACCTACTGTGAAAAGAAACTGCAGAAGTATCCCTTGGTTTAGGGTACGTTTTCTACATGATCAGACTTTTGCTTTGTAAATTATAGATTTTCTGTAGAACCTGTAATTTTTATTAACTTTGTTATTTTTTAATCATACCTTCAGGAACAGTTCTATCCATAATGCCTCTGCTGGCAAACTTTTTCTTGTCTTTCCAAAATCACCAAGATCAGAACAGTCTGATCCTAATGCATAATATTAGGAGACATTTCTGTGCTCCAGGAAATTTAAGTTTTTAGACACTGCACAACTGACATTTCAGCTTTTCATACCACAAATAGTTAAAAATAAATCCATTTGAAATGAAAGTGGAGAAAAATCTGATCATAATCTGATCAAAATAGAACTTTGCATTTATACTGTTAGCATCAGCTTCAGACCAAAACTTTCTTTTCAGCTTTCCCTAGAGAAGAATTGGAGAATACCGACAATTGATGTTTTGTTCACATATCTCATAAGCAGAATGGTCAGATGGAAATTTGATTGGCTTTGATTATGAGTAGTCTATACGCCCCAAATATGAAATTAGTGTTGTTTCCAACATCCTGCCTCCGTTATGGAATATATTCTCACTTCTGAATGAAGATGAAATAGCTAAATGTCCTTTGGGTACTGCATGACAAGATCTGTTATACTTAATGCCAGCGATGGTATAGAGGGAGGAAAGAAGGATGATCAGAGACGGACCGGTCCCTGCACGAGCTAACTGACAGAATGCTTTATTTAAGAAAAATGAGGCTTAAACAGAGATCTGTAAATCAAAAAAGCTATTGAACAGGTAAATAGAGAGCAAATGTACAGTTTTTCTGGTGATGAAAGAGAGTACACCCAGTGAAATCATAGTGCGCACATGGTTTAAAACAAACAAAAGTGTAGTTTTCACAGACCTCGCAATTAAATTTGAGAAAATTCTGTTGCCTGATCCTGTGAGGCCAGAAGCCCGAACAAGCTCAAAAGGGAGCTGGAAAGATCCATAGAAGACTGTTGTGTAAGTATTTACTAAGCACTACCATAACATGATCCTAAATGACTGATTGTCAGAATTCAGGAAAATATGCCGGTGAAAGGATCACTCTTGCCCTTGTTGTTAGAGGCAGGATATTGGCTGCTCAGATATTTTGCCAGACCTGGTACAGCAGGTCATACGTTCCTGGGAAATGTGCTTACTGCAGTGAGTAACTGGTCAAATAACTCAGGAGCGCATCTGCAGCCAGGGCCAATGCCCTATCCTCCCTTGCTCCCTCGCCCACCAGATTTTCTTCAGATTTTGAGACTTTTGCTCAGAATTTAGGCACAAATGCTCCCAAGAACTCAGAATTTAGCAAGCTTTAGATGTCTAAACCATGTCAGTGCTTTGAGTATAAAGTGTATCTGCACACTCTACCTGTAAAGTGAGCACTTTCTTACCAGGTTATGAGGGTAAATATATTTAACACTCCAAAAGCACTGAGCCTCTACTGTAACAGGGGAGAGAGAAACACTTTATAACAGATAGCTATGTAATAGACTGCTCTATTAAAAATCTGTGAAGTGAATCCTCAGATGATGTGAGCTGCCTACCTCTCCTGAAGTTGAACTGATGATCTGGGTCCTTTATCTTTACGTTTTCAATTACCATCTAAGCGTAACACGTAGTGCCTCATTGGATTCTGGACATTACACCGCTATCACAGACGTATCCCAATTTATCTTCTGTTTAAGAAGAATAAGAGCAAAAAATGTGTATTTTCTGCACAATTCTTTAGCTAAAGTCACGTACTATGAACATGTCACAGCATATTACTAGGAGCCAGGATAATTACACGGGATGAGTAAGAATTAAAGTTGTCAAGTTAGTGAAGGGGAAAGTCAGTGTGCAATGTTCATGTGCCACAGCACCAGCCAGGGCCTTCAGAAGGGAGCCAGGATTTGACTCACCTCCTCCTGATTTGAACAGAAGGTTTGGGTTATACAATTATCTCTGCAATATCCAGGTACAATCATGGATTTAACCCAAGGATCTGGTTCCTTATTCTTCTGGCCCCGAAGCAACTATTCACTTACAAGACCTTAAATTTGCACATTTACATACTTAATAGTCTTGTAAAAAAGGCAAAAAGTAACATAAACCTAATTTGCCTATCCTGTGATATGGATAATTCTACACATAAATCTGAAGCAGACGCTTCTTCAGATTTATGGGCAGAATTATCCGTATCACAGTGACCTGAGCCATTGCATTCTTGCAGTGTTAGGAAATTTCCATAGCGGACAACATGCAACACATACTAAAGTACATCACTTTATAATAGCTGAAGATTTGCTCTGAGGCCTTTGGGGATTTCTGCAACTGTTCTATTTTTATAGCAAGACTAAAAATTAATTCTTTCTTGCTCTATTTGAAACTCAATATTAAATTCATAATGGTTATATATATTCCCTTTTTAGATGTTAGGTATCTGTCCTATTCTTTAAGAGCAATTTGCTCTATTTGAAATCCAATATTAAATTAATGGTGGTTCTAAACCTTCTTCAGATGTTAAGTATTCTGTCTTATAATTTAGAGACATCAATGAGAAGTCATCTCATTGATGCATTCATAAGCAACCCTTCTGAGAGGCTTCTCAATGAGCTGTATAGGCAAGAGAAATGTAAAATAAAGATACTCTTTCATAAATCCAAATATTGAAAATTAGATTTTTCTTTGTACACTGCAGAATACTTAAAGCGTAGATGACAAAATTCAGTTATTGTATGTTTTATTTATGTTGTATATGAAATCATTACTAACCATTTATATAGTACCATAAATTTACATGGGTCTCTGTCACAGGGCAAAGCACACGCACTGAATAGAAGTACATTTCCACATTTTGTAATGTAGTGCTCTAGCTCAGCTGGCTAATTCTGCATATGTCGATACCTAAATGTGCCGTCTCCTTCGGCTCCTAGGAACTGAAAGACATTCAACCTACTGGAATGCTGCAGTCTCCTCTATGTAATAAGGTATCAAAATTCATTTCTGAATTCAGTGTCATAGTAACTTTGTCATTGTTAATATGCCCTTTCTCAAAAGGATACCTAAGAAAGTACAGATTTGTCACTGCAATGGTTTTAGATGAGGTAGTATTAACTCTATAATTTTTTGCAAATTATTGCCCTTATTTTTATAATGATTGATATTAATATTAACACACAATGAATAAGTCAAGCTCAGGGTCTGTCAGCTACCCGCACTTTGTTACTAGGAGCCCCTTCTCTCTGGATTGCTGAGTAAGGTGGATGCTTAAGTGAGGAGGTCACTAAATGTTAGCATGCACACTGGAAATACTACATGCTTTACACAAGAATTATTTTTAGAATTTTTTAAAAATGATGGCTATAGGGCTCGTAATTGGTATCTTCCCACTTGAGTAATCCAGCAGCTGGAAACTATACTGAACTACACTGGTAAAGGTCCTGCAGTGCCCAAAACGTGGTATAATTTCCATATGTAAAATTATCACACATTTAAAATCGGTTGTAGTAGGGATGTCCTAGGATTAGACAAAAGCACTTAAATGCCTCATATTGATATTGTACCACCAGCCACAATTGTAAATTGATAAAAATCAGTTATTACAGTTGTGTGGGCAGTAATTCTCTGCTACAAATGTGCTGGAAAGCTTTCACTTAATTTTTGCTGTGTTGCTTGAGACCACAATGCTGCGAAAGCAAGTTTGCTTGCTTGAAGTGTTCCTCTTCTATCCTTCCTTCCGTTCTCTCTCCCTCCCTTCCTCCATCTCTCTCTTCCTCCCTCTCTTTCTTTCTCTCCCTCTCTTTCTTTTTCTCTTTCTGTCTTTCTGTCTTCCTGTGTCTTGGCAGCATGGCTAAATAATTTCAAAGTGGAAATCATATTCTGGAGGTGCAAGAGGCTGATTTTCCGAACCCTAGCTGTTAGCAAGTTTGAGACAGTAGCAAAGTGGCCATGGGCCAGAACTGTGCGAGGACGCAGTCCAGCCAGTTCAATAAATATATTCCTTTTATTCTGTGGTTCTGCAGTCTGTTGAATGGCTATCAGTACTAAACACATGGGCCTATATGAAACAAGAGGCTGGTTTTCGACTATCCTTCCTGATGTCTGCTCTGGCATCCCATCCAGCAGCGAGTTCATGGCCAAGATCCCTTTTTGGGGACCCCCAGCAGGCCCCACGCTGTACCTGCACATTAGGGCAGTGCAGCACTGCGAGTGCTGGTGACGCAAATTCTTCAGCATAATTCCCTCCGTTTTTAAATCATGGTGATGGGTTTTGCTTAGTTCAATTTTCTTTTGAAAAATAATTTTCTATTTCCTAGTATTATTTCCTATACTATAGTCCCTTGTGAAGGCACCAGTTTCTTAATGTATGTGTATTAGACATGCAGATTCTGCACACTTTCCACAGGGAACAGTATTTTATAATTTATGGTTGTGCTTTCTGAAATAATAACTCAAAATTACATTTTGTTTTATTTAATCTTTTTTAATTGGCCTCTCACAGGCTTTGCAGGAGTCTGACTGCAGATTTTCTACTTGCTATTGGATTATTCTTTTTCTTTTTTAATGTTAACTACTGCATGCAGAGAAAAGCAGACTCTTTGACAATAGTCCCTGCATGAAGATTCTTAATTAAATTGTACTCAGCATGTTGTAGAAACTGCAAGGTTTTGGAGACATGGCCTGCACGTAGAATTTGGCATTTTACGGTACAATTTTGCATTTCAGCAGGATTCCAAGACATTTTCTTTGCCGCCAATGTAAAATATTGCTAAAGGAAATGAACAAAAATTGCATGTACTTTGTCTCCTGTTAAAGTTTAATTGCCTATCTTCCTTAAAAGTTGCTAAATATGCCCTTTACCATTAATGTTAGGGTATGTACAACAGCTACTCATGCATACAAAATAAGTTAAAGACACAGACAATTTTCAAACACATATACACACATATATGCTCATTGATGCACGACTCCAGTTGTTTTATTCAGCTGATAATTAAAACATACTTCCTTTTCCATTTAAAAGTTTTAAAAATGGTATAAAAAAAGCCATAAAATATTTTCTTCATTTTTGGCTAGCTATGTAACTAGTTTAACATTCAGATTTTTTTTTTCTTTAGCAAGAAAAGAAAATCTCAGTCCAACTCCCCAGACACACTTTGGGCTGTTGACCAGTTTTACTCTTGATTCTTTTGACTTTCAGTAGCCCCACTTGCACACGCGCGCACACACACACACAGAGAAATGCACGCTACAGAAGAACAAACTGAGTGCTGACAAAGGAGAAGAAAGGGTTTTAGGGCTAATTCTTGTCCCAGACTGTCCTGCCTCCCGGCTCTTTCTGTTTCAGACCAACTGTATGGCAGCAATTGACTTCACCAATTACTTCATTATGTGAAAATATTGAATTAACTCCTGAACTCAGTGCCTAAATTGGAAACGATGTTGGTTTGGAGATATTTTCCAGACTAGCATGAGGAGGGACACTAGCTCCTGTGACACTGCCGCTTTCTCTCTGAATTTCTCATATGCCTCTTTTCTGGGGGCCTAAGCTTGAGACCTGCCTCTAGAAGCAACCCCACAAGCGTTTGTTCCTCTTGGGTTCTCTCCAGCCTGGGTAGTTTTAGGGCATACTGGGCAAGCTGATGGTGAGATAATGTTCTCATGGGGGTCTTCTTGCACGTGGCAGCTGTGGGCCTGGTGAGCATGGACTGACCCCGCTCCACATGTGCAGGATGCCTTGCACACCCAGGTGCAGCTGGATATACTTTGATTTTCTGATGGGTTGCTGAGGTGCAGCAGTCATTTGTCCACAGTGACCACTGGAATAATGATGAGTCTTTTTTCTTTTCCTCTTCTTTTCCATGGAACTGAGTGAGGAGGGCATCCAGCTCCTCTGCTACAGCGAGTTCCCTCTGCCTGTGCCACTCCGGGGTGCAGAGTCTGAGGAGAAACCACGTTCCTCTAGGCCAGTAAAGCCATTTGGCCAAGCTTTTTTGTTCCCTCTTCAGTGTGTATGGGAGCTTTGCTACTATGTACTTTTTGGACAAAAGAAGAAACCCAGCTTAGAAAGTACAGTCCAGCTTGTTTTCTAAGGACTTATGTTAAAAAAAAATAATAAGGAAACCAGAGAGAAAGGAGGGCAAAGGAGGGTAATGTGTAAAAATAGATAGCACCATTCTGAATAATATTGATGGTTTTGAAACCAAAATAATCAGTTATATTGGAATGACTCCCAGTGTATCCGGATGCAAGTGCAGACTGAAGCCCACAGGATATCCCCTGTCTCCTTGCAAGAAGAAATGTATCAGTCTATTGTGCATTAACACCTGCTTTCTAGAGCTCAGAACAATGAACTGTCCCTCTTCCAGCAGGGTGACTAGAACCCATCCTGGCCAGAAAAAGTCCATATTTTTCAGCTTGGCTAACCATGAGTGTGATCTGGACACCAAGTATATGTGGCTTGGAAAATGCTTGCCAAAACTGACCCTCCCAGCATTGCAAACTACCTCAGGCTCCCACTTTCTTTCTGCATCAGGAAGGGCTGTCAGCTGTGTGCTGAAATGCTGCACGCTTTTTTCTCATAGTGGTCAGTTAGGATGCAGGTGCACATTGAGTGTCCATCTGTGGCAAGGCTCACAGAAGTCCCTGCCCCATCATGGCCCCCCCCACCTGTTTTCCTTTTCCCAGCACTTATCTTCCTCCTGGCACCTCATAGCTTGCCCCTGCAGTTCTCCCTAGGTAGCTCTTTGTGCAAGGTGACCCCTGAAGATATCCATGTTAAACCACCTCTCTTCTCTCCCTAAGAAGGAAGGACTTTGAGTTGATTTTCTGGACTCAGCTCCCATCCCTCCAGGGTCACAGCATAGCCTAGGCATAGTGCACTGGCATAACTCAGAGGGCGGGAGAAAGGCACCAGGAACTCTGCAAGCAATTTTACCACTAAAAAACGAAACAAAACAACAAAAAAAACCCCAATATTCTTATCCTCCCTTGTCCCTAACCTTCCTGTGTGAGCCCCTGTGGGGAAAATCAGATGTCACAGTTTTGAACCTCCTGTTCCCACACCATCAAGTGGGACTGTGGGAGGTAAAATTAACAGTGACTCCTTCAGAGGTTTCTGGGACATGTTGTGCTGTTGCGGGGGAGTGTTAGTTGTCCTTTTCCTTTCTCGTGTTTAAGTGAGGTTGCTGTAAGACCCTACATGCCAGCATATGGGTCAGGCAACTCTTTTAAGGATTTGGGTGGGTGGGAAACGATCCCTGCGAAGGTGCAGCAGACCTGCTGCTAGGTACTCGGGTGAAAATGCCAATATGCCTTGTACTGATATGAAACCGGGCTCATGGCTTGCATGGGCTGCAAAGAAAACAGCAAAATGATCCAGAATAATGATATGCAGTTTTCAACAGAGCACAACCTATAACCAAGATTTACTGTTAAAAAGATGCCTGTGAATTCAGCGCTCATAAAGAGACCCTGACGGAGATCCTTGAAAAGTAAAGGGTCTAGCTACCCATAGCATGTTTCCTGTATATGCAGTAGCCGTGTATATAGGTTTCTCCCCTGTGGTGTGACTTGTAGGCAGTCTGCCAGGAGAAGTCCCAATGAGGTCATGACCGGCTGCTGCAGTGAAAAATCTACGTCTGAAACGAACACAAAGCAAGTCGTTTTCATAGTCAAACCACGATACCGATACCATGATATCTTGCAACGTGCGCAGTTTGGGTGAGGTTCCTAAACAGAAGGGGGAAGTGGGACACAAGAATCTCACCCTAGCTTCAAGTTAAGATGATGGCTTGTGTGACTCTCCTGCCAGACCACCTTTCGCTGTACCTCTTGTGGTCTCTCACTTGGCAATGAAAGCAGACTGCAACAGCTGCATGCTTTTACAGATATGACCTATTATGATATGATACTTATGAGCCTGCAGGATTAAATAAAAGCTACATGAAATCTCAAAGCCATAAAATGATGCAGGTTCCTACCTCTAAGAAATATAGAAAATTGAAAGCTGGAAAATCTATTATTTTTTATTAACTACTGTGGTGACCAACAGCCACTCCCGTAGGAGTTTACTCTATCATCAGTCCTGCACACTAAGTACAATGGAAATACCGATTATGTACCTCTGTGGAGAAGATTTTATGTGAATATAGCACATTTAGATGCAATCTGGAGAGCTTCCAGGCCTGCTTTTCTTCCTGTAAGGGAGATATCTGATAGAAAACCCTGCCAAGAAATCACCTGGCTACTATTTGCAATAGGTTCAGTATAAATCAGAGACAAATTGTTGAACTTTCTTCAAATGGGTATACTTTCCTCCGTCTTCAATATTCAGACCTGTGATCAAACATTAAAATAATCTGGCATAGTTATTTGATAGAGAAGCATAAATCTGCGTGACTCTAACCCATGCACCTATCTCCTGTTTGTGTACTGAGAAAGCCCTGTGCCTATATGCAAAAAAAGCCAAGCCCCTGACCCTAAACATTAAAATTGCTTACTTTTGAGTGAAAGCCCTTATTAACAAACACAGACATGTGGACATGCCCTATTACTGCTACCCTGTGGTGAGCTCTTATAAAAAAAGCCATTTAGACCTTTATAAATTCAAGTAACCTATAAGAACAGCTCCCTTCATTATGTCTGAAACAAAGTTTGTTCTGCAGTATAAGGGCGTGTGGGAGGCAGCTCTTGTGGGGAGGTAAAGAAAACCCTTGTAATCTCAGGCACTTGCCAGAAACATCCAATAAATGCTTTCAACACAAGATTTATTGGTCATTTTCTATTACTGTGAAGAATAGGACAGAAATAAAATCTTTGTAACTGAAAAGAGGAACCAAATGGCAAATTTGCTTGCTCCCTGGCTTCTTGATATGAACACCTCGCTCCTTAAACTCTTTTTCTTCGTTTGCGGTAGCAATGTGTTGATACAACTTTGTTCATCTTGGGCAGTTTCCAAGCACAGTCCTTCTAGAAACCCCCCAGGAAGCTGGCCTGGATCCTTTACTCACAAAAATCCATGTTATCCTGTGTATCCACCAGCAGGGTTTTACTTTGGATCTGCATCTGATCCAAACATTATTTTGTCTGAGGTAATCAGTGATACAGAGAAGCACGGGAGTGCTTCAAGGTTCGAGCCAGCTTTACCTTTCTAATCTGTATGGTAGACAGCAATACTTCATGATGTGCATTTGATTCTGTGATTCTGTGCTCCCATTTGGGACATGGGGCTCTGGGTTGTCTTCTGACCTGCTGTTTTTCCTGTGTATTAACAGGTTAATTTTGCTGCTGTGAGTGGGGTAGCTCTGGATGCTGTGCATGGAAAGGCAGATTCACCTCACATGAGGACCTGACCCAGAGAACTAGGCACGTGCAAAGGGAAGGAGACTATCTCCCTTCAGTCAACGAAGGAGAAGTTGCCACTGATCAAAAACATTAGAAAACCTCCAATCTCACTTGAGGCTTAACCTCACAATCGGAGTTCATTCAAGCACCCATCCCCGTAAACTTCAATTTAGATTTCAGATTAATTTTAGAGCCACTTGTTCATTAATATAATAATTAATTTTGCTGTTAGCTATTTTCATTTCTCAATAGAATAATCAGATATCTCTTCCCTGCTAAATCAAACCTGCCTGCAGTATTTCAGGATAGGAATAAGACCATCTATTTAGTTTCCCAGGCATTAAATAATTAAAACTTCCTTGAAGGGAAGGACAGTGTGTTACTGTCACTGGTGAACAGACATGACAGAGATGCATTTTCTTTCGGGAAACATACAGAGGATGAAATATCTCCTATCCATGTTTGCTGTGGTTTATCTCTTTGCTTTGCACTTAATACTGATGAATATTACTAATTAACTTTGTTAAAATACCTCTCAGAGGAGTGCTACATATCTGAAGTGTGATATTGTCAAGTGGATCATTTAAAGATACTTGGAGCTACCGCCTTTCAAAACCCCACAGAAAACACATGTGCAAAGCACCGTGTCCGAAAGGAGCACAAAAAGGTTTGGGGAGCAGGTCTCCCAGCTAGGGATCATGACATAATAACATTCCTGTTGTGAATACTGATTTAGTGCAAAGGGTCTCCAAAATCATGTCCTTGTCATACCACATCTTGCTGTGAGAGGTGTGGAAGAAACCCTAGCTCAGTAAAGTTGAGGAGCACAGGTGGCAGCGTTGTTTCAATGCGCTGCTTTGGCCAAGCTGTCGGTGTTTGCATCATTTTTCCCAACTGTGACAGAGCTCAGACCGGCTCTGTGTGTGCCAGCACAATGTTTTCAAAGTGGATCAGGTGAGGGAAAGGGATGAGTTTTCTTGCCTTCTTGGAGCACATTCTTAATTTTTTCCATCAGAAAACACAATGGCTGAAATTTTAAAATGTGGTAGTGACATTTTTTTTTAAACTCAAGATGCTCACAGTGTCTAGTCTGAAGTGAAGGAAATCTACAGCTGATCTCCTTCTTTCAGGGCTGACTCCTCTATTCATCTCTCCAGGACTGGGAGAGGTCTGCAGGGATCTAAAGTTCATTTAAGCTGTGAGGGGGAAAAAAAAAAAAAAAAAAAAAGAGCGAGAGAGAGAGAGCGAGAGAGAGAGAGAGAAAGAAACTATCAGAAAACACCGGGAATAACGTTAGAGCTTGACTGTGTTGTGCAAAGATGTTTATGTAGCTACCTGGAAGAAACTCAAATGCCCTGATATTTGCCCCTCAGGATACAAGAGAGATGCGGCAAGCTCTGCTTGGAAAAGCAAAGTTAACATACGGGAAGTCATGCCAGACAGTCTGTTGAGATGGAGATAAAAGGTTGAAGACAGGATGTATTTTGAGGACTACAATTGTCTTTATAAAAGGCATGTCAAACTGACCACAGGCTTTTCCCTGCTGAGATTTCTTTTCATTCCTGGAGAGCAGTTATTAAGTTCCCCTTCAGTAGCTTTCAACTTTTGACAGTCAGGCCTTAGAGCACAGAAAAAAGGCTTCTCCAAGGTCAGTTACAGAAAATATTCTGGCTAATCAGGTTGGTGTGAGGTTTTGCTTGGCAGAAGAGAGGCCACCTGAGAGAGGTGTTTGTCACACCAAAGTCGTAGGCGAGCCGCAAGGCTGGAGTGACAAACCACGAGGATCTGGGCAGCACTGCTGCTTCGCCTCGGTGCCCAGCACGGTCCACTGTGCCCAAACAGATCAAGTGAAACCTGCACAAAGCTCAGTGCTAGGAAAAGAGAAAAGTAACTCTCTTGCTTTTACTGAGTGCTGTGATCTGCCCTTAGGATTTGTCCGGCCTCTCTTCCCAGCAAAGAGAGCTGAGCACCCCATTAAAGACTTCATAGTCTTTAATATATCAATTCTCATAACAGGTACTTTCTCCTGGGAAACAGATAGTGCTTGAATCTGAAGGCAATCAAAGGCAGAAGAAATGCTGGTCATTTGGGTCCACACATAAACTTGCTTCATAAACAAGTCCAGGCGTTCATCCAAAATAACTAAGTCCTCTGCAAAGCAGAGAATCAAACCCAAACCATACACTTCCAACCATATTATATGACTGCATCTAAAACAGATCTGAGAGCTTCTCCGCTTTTTGCAAGAGGAACAGATTCACCAGAGAGCCAAGGGGAGCTCAGCAGCACCATCAGACCTGCCTAGTACCATGCGATCGCCTGGGATGTCTGGCTCTCTGGAGGCCTCAAAAATTGGCTATGGTGCAGGATAAAGTCAGCTTCGTAGAGCCCCAGTGCCTTCCTGTGTGGGGTGCCAGGTACACTGGTCCCCTCTTGCCTCTCCGTGAGCAGTGCTGGTCCATAGCTCCAGCTATCGAGGTCAGCCCCTTCCCAGCACTCTTACCTCACCAGCTTTTCAAGGTTTTCCAGATCTCAGGATAAAAGTAGGCTTTTGTTTTCTGCTTGTTAAAGGCTTGGACTTTCCCTCCAGTCCTCCCACTGCTTTAATTTAAGCTTTTTACAATGTTACTCCCATGCCAAGCTTGCATGACAAATAGCATGTAGAGTTATAGAGTTACATCATGGAGTGAGATTGAAAAGGCTTTGGCAAACTCTGTCTTCAAGTATTTCTTTTAAAAGCTTTGAAAACGCAGGCTTTTGAAGAAAATAACTATGTTTTCCTTCAGTGTTTGGTGTTGAAGTAATGCAGGCTGTTATGCTAATCTCTTTGATACTATAAAAATAAATAAATGAAAGTGACTACTGTAGTTTTATGGCACTGTGCCAGAAAGCAAGGCAACAGCTTTTGCAAGCTGAAGAAAACAACTGCAGCTTTATCTGATCTATGGAATAGTGACCTGAGTTTTAACCAAATCAGTCTTTTCAAAGGGATTGTGCATGTAGGAGTCCAGCAGTTCTGAAAAGTCAGATAACAAACTGTTACATATTTGTTGCTAGATTATTACTAAGGTTGAAAATCCATGTAGACACATGTGCATGTGTTTGTGGCATGCCTGAGAGGTCTTTTGGATATTTCCATATTTAAGAGGACAGTTTGTAATGGTCAGGACAATATGGGTAGCTATCATACCATATCTTCACCTTCAGCATAATTAGATTTGGCCACTAAAAGGAGCCAAATATTCAAAGTTATATTATTAGTTATTTACGAATATTTGGGTAATCTTCAATGAAAGTGGTTGCAAATTCCAAATTTTAGCCTTCAAGGATTATGTATAAAAGTTTGATGTGAAAAAAACACATTTTTGCTAGTTTATTTTTTCTAGTTTTAGGTGTTAAGTAAAAAAAAAAAAAAAAGGCCATGTAAGAAGAGGCAATTAGCCGCCTGATTAATGATCAATGAATAGCTGAATCACAGTTTTCCAATAGTTAAAAAAATTAGTAGCTTAGTTATCTGAATTAGAATGGTACACATTTCCAGATATCAACTTGGCTATTAAAAATATTCAACTATTAAAAATGAAGCCGACAAATTACAAGACATGATGAAAAACTCAGTGTCAGCGATGCTGTTATTAGGCAGCGATGCTGCCTAACCTTTTAGCTCACCTTACTTTTTTCTGTCCTTAACATTGGCCTCCTTTTTCACTGTAATATGTAAAGTGCTGCCGAGTACATTTAGATTGATAGCATGTCTGAAGTAGAAAAGTTGGCATATGGAAGGTCCCATTATTTACCAGTGATGGGGAGCTAGAGATTTGGAATGTTTTTTCTCCACATCTGTCAAAATTTTTCTGTTCAGTGCTAATCGAATTTTCTGACTTCTGTTTCCCTTCATTTCCTTGCATATTTAAAGTAAGACTGTGGCTACTTATGGGCTAATTCTGGACTTTGAGATTGAGTAAGTTGGACTTTCAGCATGAGAATAAAGACCTATTTTACCTTATGACAACTTGTGAGCCAAGCCCTCACAACAGGCTGCTGTTAAGTTTTAAGTGCAGTCACACAGCACTAAGGATTTCTTTAAGGTTGCCTATGGATGTGGTGTATGCTTTCTCCTTACACTAAGCAGTGTAATTGTGATTCATAAAAAAGTAATAAATGATGACAGTCTATGTCTTGAGTAAAATACCAATGGATAGGACAATATGATCCTGCTGATACTTGCTATTTGGTAAACCTAACATATCAGGTGCTGGGCAGGAGAAGATATTCTTGAGTTTTGCTACTTAGACATTTCTGTTCCAAACAAGAGAAGAAGCTAGAGAAAAAGGGCTTCTCTTGCTGCGATGGTACATGGGAATTTTATTGGTCTCTTATTATAGAGAGAGAGAGAGGTCTAGATATAGGAGTTTTACAAAGGTGTCAGAGCTTTTCCACTTGAGGTGTTGCAGCTTCACAGATTCCCCAGGCTGATAATTCACATCTGATTAATTGGCTGCTGAACCGCTTCAATTAATACTGAGTGAACTTGGCCAGCACAGCCTACCACGCTTTTATTCATTTTAATGTCAAGAAAAAGATACGGTCCCCAGCTCTTGCCGTAGATATGGTCACAGAGAGGCTAAGCCAATACATGAGCGGCTAGTCCCAGTGTAAGTAATGTTATCGCTGAAGCTCTCTCTCTAATGCTTTTAAAGAGCGGCCTCAGAGCTACCTCCTGATCTGCCTCTCTCCTGTACCTGTGTTCAACTGCCGGCCCACCTGCAGCCTACGGCAACATGTTTTAGCATGGCCAGTGGCCCGGCCAGGCATGCAGCATCTCATGTGCTCCAAAAGCACCTTCCAGGTGTGCCCTGTGCTTGCACTGTTGGGGTCACTGCCTGTGCAAAAATCAAATCTGGTTTTAAAGGTAGTTTTGGAGTACATCTCGAGATGGAGTTTAGACACCTCTGTTATGGCTTCAGAGTGTCATATTATTATAGCCGTGGTGGTGCACAAAATGAAGGTTGACCATTACATTTGTACTGACACATTTTCCTCTTTATGATCATGGTCATTACTCTTATATGTAACTCCCTGCTATTCTTGCAGACATTTTGTTTTAACCTAGGTGAAAGTCTATAACATCTCCATTTTAGTTGACTGTATGTATTTGAATCCATTAGATGATGACTGTCTGATAGCAAGCAGAGAAGATAGGATTGGATCACCACAATTAGTGGGAAAAATGTCTCAGTGACTTTCATATGAATTATTCAGCTTACTTCGTAATCCACAAAGTTACAATCATTTTATTATATGACAAAGCTAATGCGTTAGAGACTCTGGAAAAGATAATTAATGTCTGAAATGTGAAACTTTATCAAAATTGTTACTTTCCATCAACATTCTTTAAAATCCATCCTGACTTCTTAAGAGATTAATACTTCATCTTTCCCTGTCCTTCCCTCAGGAGAGTTACTTCAGCGGTGGATCTTACCATACTATAAAAAAGGTTTGCCAAATAAAGGATAAACATTAGCCTTCCAGGTCAAGCTTCAGCTTCCCTTGCATGTGCATTTTTCATTCTTAGTCTGATGATAGACAGGTCTATGTATCATCGCACTGCAGGAGAAGAGGTATTTATTCAGTGGTTCATAGATCTGCAAGTATCGGAATGACCCAACGCTGCATTTATATCCCTAGCATGGAGATAACGTTGTGCAATGCAGTGGCTACGGTAACACAATTTGTCAGTGTTTTTATATGTCTGTAAGGCATGCCCATAGCAAAATCTCTAGTCAAGTGATTTCCTTTGGATATATAAAAAATTAGTTTAGGCAGATATGTATATAACCAGAGGTTGGCTAAAGCATTCTGCTATTGTATTCGATTAGCAACTGTAGGATCTGGATATGGCTTTTTCATTATATTTCTCTGTGGCAGGAGAAGAGATTAAAATTTACTGCATAACTGCAGATCTATTTTTAAGCAAGAGGTGACATAGCAAGTCCATCCATCACTTGAGCTCCCATAATTAGCTGTATGTGTACTTTCAGTCTCATTAAAAATTAGATGCATTATTTCAAACCATACCCTCATTCATGTGATCACATACTGACTGTGATTAATCATTTAATTACCCTATTTTTACAAAGTCATGTTAGTTTGCCACCTGTGATATAAAAACCGCTTCTGTTTTCAGGTGAATAATCCAGGTTTGAGTCTTTAATGCTTAAAGAGTCTAACGTAAGTCTCTACTTGTATTTACAAGCAGAAACACAACCTGAGCCTGTGCTCTACCCACATGAGAGAAGCTCCAGCGTTTTGTAGAAGGTTTGTTGTCCTCCTGTTCTATCAGGAGACACTCAGTGATATTTGGCATTGCAACTACCCCACAAGAGCAGATTACTTTGCAACTTTCTTTAAATATGTATTAGAAAAGATGTGTAGACAAATATATGATGGTAGATATACTCAGGTGTACATAGATTTGCACATTTAAATATTTAAAGCATCAATATATTGCCAAGTTAAATACTTTTTAGCTTTATAAAAAAATCTTTCTGGTGTGACATTTTACAACATCTTTAGTTCTCTCATTCTTCTCTTCCTCTTCCATGTTTCCCTACTTGGTAATTTTCTCCGCTTTTATCATTCCTCGCTCTTCACTGCAATATCACTGTAAGAACTACCTATCGCTATAAGACTATGACAAGTCCAGCACAAGCACAGCTATAGTCAATGAAGAACACAGTGCCTTCACAACCTCAAGTATCCTCAGCAGTATTATTCCATTCACATCCTTAAATCCATTCACTTCTTGGAATAAACATACCCCCCATTTTATAAATATAAATAACTAAGCATGGCAGTTTGGGTGAGCAATAAAAATCATGTAAGCAGCTGCAATGACAGAGAGACTTCAGGTGGCAGAAGGCAAATATTTAAAGAGTTTTCTATTACAATTAAAAACTACTGAGAGCTACAAGTTGCTAAAAATTACCCTTTTATAAATCCTAGACCCACCAGGGCACTCCCATAAAACGTTTCCCTGTGCAACAAATTCCGTTCAGCAGAGACCCCGTGGCGCATTTGGGCTTAATTCATGATGGTTGAACACATTTTCCTGAAGCTCTGGGCCCTGTGGTTTCTCAGGGAAAATGACTACTTCTGCAGTACATCAAGCAGCTAGAATGATTCATAGCAGCCCACATCAATGGCAGCTATTAAGACATTACTCCTTCTTTTCCCCTTCAGTACTTTCAACAGTAAATGGCACCGTTATTGACTTCATGCTGACAGCATTTTTAGAAAAATGGAGGTGCCTGGAGACTTAATTTTGACACAAGTTGTTGTTATTTTTCCTGGCTATGGGAGGTTAGGCTCAGACTGCTGAAGAAGAGTATCCTGATATAAAAGCTCCATGCTTCAGATGTCAAAATAAGTACCCTCAGTGTAAGAGAATAACCAAGTGACATACCACAAGCATGAAACTTGGTGAGTTTTGATTTTAAGCATCAATATATTGCCAAGTTAAATGTGAGCTCAGATGTGAGCTGGTCAGAAACTGAAAGAGCCAAATTAGAAAAAAGGGTGGCAGGAAGAGCAAGGCACTTGGCAGTTGCAGTAGATACAGGAAAAAGGACACCCCAGGAGATATTGTGTATGCCCTTAGATTTACAGTAGCTCAAAGGAGGTCAAACGGGTCAACGGAAAGCAAGTGACAAGAGGTTCAGGTTCCCCAAAAGCTATTCCAGTCTTAGGTCCAAAACTGATACCAGCTGATGACCCAGTGTATAGTCGTGAAGAAAGCAACAAAACATCTGTCTTGATGCTTTGCAATGCAGGTAAGGCAAAGTTTTCTTGACAAAAGAATTTTGACTTATCCCATTTATTTCCAGTTTTCATAATACTTGTAACTGCTGCAAATTCTTGCAGATGCAGTAACAAACTGACAAACACTGTGGATGAAGCTCCCAAGAGGGAATGTTGTGGTTGCTTGGCTTGTTTATTGAAGATGTATCTATTGCCTACAGCAGCCGCATCCTTATACACCAATTACATTCAGATTTTAATTGTATTGAGTCTCCTGAATTGTTAGTCAGGTGGAGAAGGATAAACACAGAAGTATAGAGGATCAGATGGATATAGAGACTCTACCTGTCTTAGAGTCATGGACCTTATTCAGAATAAGAAAGTGTTGCACAGTATTGTAAAAGTCAGTTCAAAATACAAATAGGCTTTATTTCTCAGCACTTAGTGTCTCTGAAACAATAAAAAGCAGTGTCAGATTTGGATTATTCAGTAGGCATTGTTTTTGAAAGAGAAGTGTATTTGTTCTGGTTCTTGCTTTTTGAACAAGAGTAACCAGGCACAAAAACTTGTATTTGAAGCTAGAAATGGTACAATTCTCATTTCTTGAAATTTCTCCCTTACAGAAAATCATAGCTTTCAAAACAGTCAGGCTGAGGTGCACTTCAGAATATAAATAGGTCTTTATCACGAAACAAGTCAGTCACTCTCCTGCCGGCTCCTTTACTTCCTGTGGTAGCACATGCCTTCCATACAAGGCTCTTCTTGGCTGGTTTTCAATTAGTCTTCTCTGCCTATCCAGCTCTTCATGTAGTGGAGTGAAAGAGTCCTTCAGTCATTAATGAGGAAGAACACTCCATAAAATAAAATGTGTAAGGTTATGTTTTCAGAAAAAAGCAGAGAAGGTAGCCGCCAATCAAAATCAGGCTTGAAGAGTACTCTGTATCTTGAAAAAAAGTACAAAGCACTGTAAACTTCTCACCCATCAGGAAGACAGAGTAAAATATCTGATTAACAGCTAACGGCAGTGTTGCATGAAAGGTTACTGCTGGAAGACAAGAAGAAGGGGAATGTACTGAACTGAAAGCACAGGGGAAACCTGGATATCCCACGTATTATCTAAATAGCTTGTAACATTAATTCTTCATTTTTCTGAAGTAATTTTTATGGTTTTAGGATCCTAATTTATGGTGTTGTGTGCTGTTACGTTGCCTTTCTGTACTATTCTGAAATATAAAGTTTCCTACAGAGAAACAACTACGGGAATCCCAGAAGGGTGCATTAGGATAACTTTTGCCATCAGTCTGGAAATGATGCTGATGTTGTTCTTCTAAGCACAGAAAGAAACTCCAACCTGAAAATTGCAGTTCAGAGGGGACAGCAGGTAGATTTTTATGACTGAGTTGTATGCAGCAGGTGGCAGCAGAAAAAGATAGTTTACTTCTTTGTAGACATAAGGCAGCAGCAATTTGCAAGCACATTGCTTTTGTATCCAAACAGCACCTGCAGTGCAGCACAACCTTTCCTAATTCTTGTGATCAGTTGTTTCCTTCCTTCGTTAAACCACACATGCCTGTGTACTACCACAAGGATGAAGTCCATTGACCTCATGCAGTTTATATATCATGTGCAACAAAACATGTAGAAGGGCCCTCTGAAGCAGAGGGATTGATTGGAAAGATCATGGTATTTCTTAGCTCAGTTGTGATGTGCCTAGTTCATGCAGAACGGAGCACAGCCCTTTGCTGATGTAGAAATTAGTCTGTTCAGCTTCTTCAGTGAAACCACTTGCAGAAATTTCCAAACAACGAGAAAAATTTGTGACCTTCTGTAAAGTGACCAAAAAGAAAATCCTTCAGTTAACAGAGTTTCTGAGAATTTCGTAGGGATAATGGATTTCTTCTTGGTCTCTTTCCCAAATTCCAGCACTAGGAACTTTTCCTTCCCACCTCTGCAGCTGAAGAGCAGGAGATAAAGGCTTGGGGTCATAAAATCTAGCATCACATGTTTCTCTCATGTGACCTAATACAGGGAGGAGTAATGTAGTTTTGGGGGTTTTATTGTTTTTTAAGAAAATAATCAGCTGCTGAGTTAATTGCCTCTCCTGCATGACACCAGCCACAGATTTTCCCCTAGTATTTTCAGCTATAGATGAAAGCAGCCTCTCTTAGGCAAGAGAACTCTATGAAGTTCAAAAAACTAGACTCAAATTAAAATTATCTTTTAGAAAGCCATCATATCATAATTTAAAGATTGAGTGAGGAGGAACACTTCCTTTCAGCTATATTTGCCTGTGTTACTGAAGAGTTATTTCTAACTTGAATTTTAGCTTCTGGCTACTGGATATTTTTATAACCTAAAGAGCTTTTCAAATTAGCTCTTCCCTTTATAGATTCATGTAGACTGTGATTGCAGATACTTGCTTTGAAGGGCTAAGCCTCCTACGTCTATCACCTAGTAAGACAGCAGGTGAGTGATCTGTGTTTGTGTGTGGGAAGACAGAAGAGGCAAAGCTAGAGACAAATCAGTATCAGTATGCTCGAATCCCCCACATTCCTGCAGCCAGGCTTGATTGCCCCGTTGACTGCCTTCCTCTCCCACTTTGCAGAGCAAGGTCATGAGCACACATTTTCAGAGGTCACAAGTAGTGTGTACACCTACTGCATTCCAATATACATCTTAGCCTTCAATGCAAGATATTCTTGTATTTCAATAAGAGCAAGTTGCCAGAGGCTATTTAAGTTTTGTGAATTTAAAGGAAGAGGAAGGAAGCAGAAAGACACCTCTGGAAAGCAAAGTGGAACTAATCAATCCAGGTTTCCTCTGTAGTTACTGATGAACCAAAGAGGTCCTCTCAGAGAGCAGCTGCCTTCCTTCTCAGACCTGCCCTCTGCCAGTAGCTGCACCTACCCCTTGGCTTTTTGAGCCTTCAGATGGACTTGGAAAGAAATGTTCCTAACTATTCTAATGTTGTATGTGAAAAATAGGTAAAATGTCTTGATTTTGTCTTAAACCTTTTTCTCTGTAGTTTAGTCACCTTAAAAAATTGTTATTTACCCCCTACCTGTCAGATTTTGTAACTTGTAATCTCAACAGTGTGACCAGCAGCTGAAAGGGACTTTTCAATAACACTGTTCTTCTAAAATAAGGCATAAGGTTATAAGATAACTGGGACAGTGGCTAAATTTTCTTGTACAATTTTTTTTTATTTCTTTACTTTTCAGCAGCATAAAGTAATCTAATAATTGATGCAATGTAAAATAAATTCAAGAAATATACAGCAGCTTATGTCTTCTACTGAGATTACTTGTTATATCAGGAGTATTTAAATGTGCCAGATCAGATCAGGTCTTATTCTATACAGGCAAAGTCATGTCCTAGGGACAAACTGTCTAGCAGTGTTAGTAAGTAAAATACTGGACTGAAGATTCATTTCTTCATTTTGCATGGAGCATTCAAGATTGTTCACAGAGCTGTGGAGGCAGGAGATGATTCTTTCTTCTTTTAATAAACTGTGGCATACAGTGTACCTTTGATGAAGTGACGTTTTCCTGTGGAAAAGATGTACTGATGTTGGTGAGGGATCAGCCAAACTCAGTCATTGCACAGCTTGCCTTCTCCTAAAAAGCTCATGTTGATAAAGCCTTTGTAACTGTCTTTGAATAAACTGTTCCCAGCTGTCCCTTCAGTGGCTCTGAAAAAAAGACATTTACATTGTAGCCCCAGTTGTGTAAGTGCTGAGGCACAAAAGCAGGAGGACAAGTCCACCACGTGCTCCAGGCTTGAGCCTGTGGCTTTGTTCAGGGAAATTTCCATGGATATAGTATTGAAGATAGGCCTGAATTAGAAAGTTTGATTCCAGAAGTAAAATACACAGTGGTCATTAAAATCAGTTATGTTTTGATTTGAGTTTCTCTAATTTAATGCTGATCCGTCTCATTGATCTGAGTGTATTGAGTTGCAGTGAGATTTCCTTGCCACTGGCTTTAAACCTAACAGTTTGCATTGGTTGAATTGTTTTCACTGAATAATTTACTTGATGAATTTCTTACTGTTTTAAAAAATTTATCTCTGGAAGGTTTTTTTCCCACTTTTCATATAGCCCTGTGGAATAAGTGCTAGAGGATTTAATCATGAATTTCTTGGAATAAAAGCAATTACTGTTAGCAAATGCCCTTCAAAGAAAGATATACTTGCCCATTTCAGTCCTGCCTGTGTTGTACCTCTTAAATGATAATGTATTTTTACTGGAGAAGAACCTACACTGTTATGTCAATAAGTGAACCATAATAGTTTAGTGCTAGTCAAGAATATATATTTTTTAAAAGGAGACAGCTCTGGCTGTTCCGAAGAAAATTGTCTTGGCTATTTGAGACAAGTGATGCGGCTATTCTGGGAAGAAATCTCTATTAAATGAAATGCAGGCCTAATACTTTAAAAATGATCTCCCGTTCCATGGAACTGTAGGTTTTCATCTTACATTAATGTTTGTAAAACCTGCCTTAATAAAGCAGTTACCTCACAGAATCGTTGCATGTTTCCCTTTGGCCAAATGAAATGTTATGTATTCATCCAAAGAGCTTAGTCTCTCCCTCTTCACAGAATTAGGTCGTTTCCATCCTCTCAGGGAGACAGATGGTTTCCACAGCAGAGAATTAACTTTGGGTGGTGGTGGTGAATAGAAGTACAAACACACAAAGCTTTCAACAACACTGAAAAGAATCTCCACCTGGCAACAGTCAGGTGGGAAAGATGGAAAACATTTCTATTTAGTTCCCAACGATATGAAAACTCCTATGTGTCCTGATACTGTATTTATGAAGGTTCTGGAATGAACATAAGAAGTGGGGTTTTCAAGGCTACTGTTACTGCTTCTTATTCAACACACACACACACACACACACACACACACACACAAATATGTATTTATACAAAATATACAGATTATACTGTCATGTGGTGAATTAGAGGCTATATTGTATAGCATTCACTTGTCTTTGGAATAAGAAATATGCCCTACCTCACCAATGCTGGTCTGTGGTAACACATTTAGCAGGTGAAGTGGAGTATGCAAAAGTCTATTGAGGGAATGGCAAGGCATATCTTAAATATAAAAATAATAAATCCGTTAGGAATGGCATGGCAAAGAGGGGGACTGGAATTCAGATTTTCTAGGACCTAGTCCAGATAATTTGCCCACGCTCTTCACTTAACACTGCTTCCTTCTCCTTCAGTTTAAGTTTATTTTTGTTCTTTAAATCATGCACTGACAGAAGATTTTATTTCATGTCTTCGTTTCAAGATTAAAGGTATTTGTTTATGCCTATAAATTAATCTAATCCAGAACTGGTCTTTGCTTTTCAGATTAATGCAAGATTTCTTCATACTCTAGTGAGTTTTTCACTCTTGGAAAGGAATGTTGCTTCTTTACAGAATCTGTAGCAATTAATACACAAATAGCTAGTGTTCCTAATTGCTTCAGAAGCCAGTGATGACATCATGATATCTTGGTGAGTCAAGAGACATCAGGACAATTCCCGTGGAAACTTCCTTTTTTCCCAATTCTTACATGCTCAGCATTTTATCCTGTATCTCCTCTCATTTGTTTTAACAAAGCAGCTAATACTTGGCTTGTTACAAGACTCTCCATCTTTTCAAGGGAAGTAGCGAGGGGATACAGATCCTGGCTGTGTTTGATTTTACTTAGAATAAGTGATGCTTTCAGGGTTTCAGGCCTTGGATTTCTGTTAGTAAGTTGGTTGCTTTCCTCTATGGGATCTTTCACTTTCCTAATGATGAAGCTACTTCTCCTTTTGCAAAAGGCTTGCTGCTGACTTCTCTGGGGTCATTCTTAATCCCTTTGAGACACCAGATAACTTCTGAAGGAGTATATTTTTATTTATGGAAGGAGTATGCTGCTGATTTCCACTCTTCCATTATGCTTGCTGGTGGAAAGGTCAGGTTTCTGTAGCTCTTGCATCCAGGTGGCTAGACAGGACAACCCAGTCTATGGATTATTTTAATAAAAATCACAGCTGGTGTCCAAGACAGATGTGCTGGAATAGCTTCTTTAGACCTAGAGAAGTGGAAGAGTATGAAAGTATTCCTAGCAAGGAGTTTTCTCCAGAACTTTCAAACAGATCTGTTTGCAGAAAGCTAATTAAAAGTTTCAAAACACAATCATGTAAGAAATATCTTGAATAGTTCCTTTAGCCCTGGAGCAGAAATAACATAATATGATTTATGTGACCAGTCACAACCCTGCAGTGAACTTGGGATGCCTCTTTTTAAGTAAGGTCATAATAGAAACAAAATTTATTTTCATATATACAGAATTCCAGTACAAAAATCAATGTGCAGTTGTTGTACTAAAGAACACAAAATTAATTGGCAAGACTATTCTTTACTATTCTTTACTCTGGTCTCACATATTGCAAAGTCTGAAGCAAACTAGAAACTGAAACCAGAGCTCCACTTAGAAACCATAATGCCTTAAGCACAAGACTATCTTTTTTTATATATATATGGTAAAAATCATGTCATTAACTACTGTGGGTCATTCCCACCCACAGAGGAGCAAGGAAAAAATCCTCAGAGATTTTACGCTAGTCAAGGAGAAGACAAAGGAAACAACTCTTGAACTAAGGGATTATTTTATAATAACGTGGAAGAGTATTTTACTGTTGTCTGCAGAGAATTAATTTTCAGCAAAAGGAAATGAGTGCAGATGTTTTAGCACTGCTGGGCTATTACTTAATGAATTTAATTCTCTTTGTCCCTAGCAGTGCTATCTCTTCACTTAGTGGTCAGCAAGTTAAAACAAACATGTAACAGAACTAATGAAGTCAGATTTCTTATGGATTTGTGTCCTAGAGCCTGTCTTCCTCCACTGTCACAACCATCTCAGCTATTCCTTCCCGTTTCCTCTGAGCCCTCATCGTATTGATGCGATAAAATATAGTTAAAATTTGTTCTTAAGGTACATTGGTTTTTCCTCCCTAGTATTTGGGAGGAACTCCTCAATTCATAGCTATTATTCACCAATAAATGAAAACAACAATTGTAGAAAAGATCAGAATCTTTTTGACAATTTTGCAGATAGGAGGAGGTACCAAATTTATCGAACGTGATTAGGTGTGAACCGTTTGTGCAATGTCTTTGTCAAACTGGCCAATTAAAAAACAAATCAAAAAAGAAAAAAAGAAAGAAAACACATTAGTGATGTGTCCTAGGTTATTTATAAATGCTCATTAGCAGTCAACAGGAAAGACATATGCTTAACGACGTAGGAAGTGATCGTCACGAAATACCTTTCAGGGCCAGGATCTTGCACCAGTGTGTGTTTACAGAGCAATCCATTGTTCGCAAGATTTATAGCTAGGGATAATCCTGTGGCATGAGGCATCGCTCAGGCTGCATCACCCCAAAATTTCTATCACAGTATATGTCAAAGACATGGCTGAGGACTTTATTTTTTGTGACTAGTTACTCCTGTGTCTTGTCACCGTAAGGTCAATAAGTGCCATATAGTAATCCCATGTCTGTATGAAGTCTGGTTGCATGTTGTTCTTGTGAGTAAATGAACTGCAAAATATATACTTCTAAGAGGAGCTCTGGTTTCAGTTTCTAGTTTGCTTCAGACTTTGCAATATGTGAGACCAGAGTGAAGAATAGTAAAGAATAGTCTTGCCAATTAATTTTGTGTTCTTTAGTACAACTGCACATTGATTTTTGTACTGGAATTCTGTATATATGAAAACAAATTTTGTTTCTATTATGACCTTACTTAAAAAGAGGCAACCCATTTATACTCCCCTATAAATAGGAGTTAGAAAAAGGAAAAGGAGCTAGGACTGCAAAGCTCTCCTCCTAAGGCTGTCACAACAAACTTCCATCCCCAAAATTAACACCTTAACTTCAACTTCACCTGTCTGTGAAAAGACACGACATGTTTCTTTAACCCAATACTTTGAAGAGAATAACACGTGATCCTTCTGCAATGCTTTTTGACCCTAAATTACAGAGGAAGTCAGTACTGATATTCCTGTTTCACATCTGCTGTGCAAAGAGAGGGAAGGCCAAGGTCACCCCACGAGTCACCCAACGAGCCAGCAGCCAGACTCAGGAGTCCTGAATATTAGCCCAACACACGTGATGTACTGCCTGCCAAATGCCAATATGCTGTCTGCAGGAAACGTGCTACTGTTTTGCTTTGGGATCACACAGCAGAGAAGTTGAGTGAATTTGTTAAATGCTCAGTGGATGTCCTGCTAAAACCCAAGCAGCACTTCTTTCTTTGGAGGAGACAAACATGGAACAGAAATTTCTCTGTTAGTAAGAAACTGTGTGAGAAAGCCCAGTCTCCACAGTTTCTGCTAGTGGGCACAAGTAGGAGAAAATTGTTTGTCATTGGTGTCTGGTCTCATCAGCTGAGTTCTAGCTTTCTGATAGAGGTGTTTCTCAGAGACAAGTAGCTTGGGAAACAATGCCATCTTGCAGACCCCTAGGGCAAACAGCAGTACGTTCAGTATATGTTTGTGTTATTGGACACCAGACGAAACAATGTAGTGAGCCTGATTCTTCTTCAGCTTTCGTCTTCTAATTGGTGTCAATTAAGGGTGTCATTCCAGTGCGAGTTAGTTCAGAAGGAAGCTTTGCATAGGCACAGGACTGCAATCAGGTGTTTGGTTAGAAATAATACAAGGTAATAGGCACATCCTCCTCCAATGGAAATATGTCCTGAAGTTCATGGGATGTCATTGATCATTAGATGGCTAGGCCTCACAGTAACCCCAGTGCACGGCCTGTCTTCTCCTGGTCTCTGTGCTGTGACGTTGTGAGCCAGCATGTATGGAAAGCCTGAAAGCCTGTATGCTGTTGGGAAAGCTGTACTGGGAATTAAACGCAGTGTGAGCTATGTGAGGAACAGGTAGTGCCTGGCTGGCCTAGCAGATGAGGAGCTGGACTATCTCCTTGTGCTAAATATATCCAGAGAGAAAAGATGGACTTGTCCAAGGTGGAGGGAGGCCACCATCAAGTAATAAAAGCTGCAGGGAGTTAGGAGCACTCTCTTCAGGTCAGAAGAGAATTGTATTCAGCAACACTGTAGAAGGAAGGGGTTTATAGCTATAAATTTAAAATCAGTGCCTCCAAATCTGAGGCAGTCTTTAGCATGCTTCATTTTGCCAACATCCCTTTCCCTCTTTCAAATATCAGATGGAGCATAAACCAGGATATATTAGTATTACTTCTCAGATATGTGAATCAAAGAAATGGTAACTGTAACGGAATTTCAAGTCCTTGTCCAAAACTGGCAGAGCATGCTATTCTATAGAGCTGTAATTTGTTTTTTTCCCTCTAGGACTTGCTTTGAAAACTGTAACACAGTCTCAAATTAAAATATTGAGTTTCTGCTTCTTCTTTGGGAAAAATGTAGTTCTTCCCAAAATTCCTAGGGGGGTCCTGAAGAAAAATGGCTTGGCTAGGCTTTACATTACTTTGCAGTAACCGGGGCTGATATGATTATATTAGCACAAGGTATAAGAAATACGACCCATCAAAAGTATACTGACTTTTGAATAACCTCTCCCCAATATTTTACATGAATTTTCCACTTTCATATCTACTAAATCCCTATGTTTCACTCGAAATGCCACGAAGTCTTTGAGTCCATCCTCACCATCCACCTTGGAAGTTAGTGAGGGGTAAGTTAATGAGCTGGAAATTCACATCCTGGCTGAGTCAGCACGAGCTTATCCAAGAAGGCGAGCCTGAGTCCAGAGCTCTTAAATAGACATAGCAAGTGGCTGGCTATGTCTCAAAGCTGGATTAGGCCATTGAGCCTGGGCTCCCAGCTTCTCCCACCCCAGTGCTGCTGCTGCAGGGAGCAGGAGTTCAAACAGCATTGCAGTCCCAGATTGATCACTTCTACCAAAACTGAATCTCCCCGATGAATTAGCTCATCACCTCTATCCATAAGAAGTCTTCTTCATTTGCTTACTCATTAGTCCATGCTGTGTGGCAGGTTGCTAGACCAAGCACAAGCATTACAGGTAGATTTCCCTTGAACAGTGGTAACTTTTGCATACCTAAGTGCTACAGGATACAAGAGTGATCATTTCTGCATACCAGACCTGAAGCAGGGGTGCCTGCACAGCTAATTGTTTCAGCTGCAGTCCTGTATTCCCTATAAAAGATGTCTTTATCCACAGTGATCAGTTATGGGCAGCTGCAATATGTTTCTGTATGTTTTAGTTACAAGATCCCTATGCAGTCATTCACCACGTGATTCCTGTTCTCCTTCCTTAGCCTTTGAGATGTAACATCCTCAGAGCATAACTAATGGCTTCATGAGCACAATCTTGCTCTGCAAGAGAGTTGTTTCTTCTGTTAGGCCCTAAAACTGGTTTCTCTTGAAGGTGCATGTCTTTAGTGATGTGCAATCGGTCACTCTGAATGGCTATTTACAGCTTTGAGGCCCCTGGCTTCACCCTGAGCCTGCACTCTTAAAGCCTCTCCTATCATCTTGTGGGAGTTCACTCTGCATTCCTCCTTATTTTAGGTCATAGGTAGTTCACTCCACATGGCAATGGTGACTTAGAAGAAATTATGTAATACTCTGTTAAGTGCCATTTATTAGTAACTATTAGTTAAAGCAGTATCACCAGTATATTATCAAAATATTGCTTTACAACGATATGTAATGTACAACTACTTCTCTGAAGCGGTTGATAAAGCTAGAAAGCTCTTACCAGCCTGCCACCTGCTTTTCTGTATATGCTAGTTGGCTTTTGTGTTGCAGTTCTTCTCCTGTGCGCATCTATCTGCTCATTTCTGAGAAGTGTTTCTCATTTCTGAGAGCTCTCAGAATTGCTGTATCAGCATTTGATTTTCTCTGCTCCTTTCTTTTCATATCAGTCATTTTGGTAGGCCTTCTTTTGCTTCCATTTTTTTGCACTTGTTATCCTACTTTCCATTTTCTATGTCACATCTTTTTTTTCCTTCATTTTCTCTCCCTTCTGAGCAACTATTCTGATTACTATTACAGTAATTTAGTTTGGACTATGGTGTCCTCACTGCTAACTGGTTATGTAAGTAGGCTATTTGTTCTTTAAGACTGACATTTTTAATGCTCTGCTACAAAGGTTATATTTTTGTTTCTGTACAAGGTCAAATAAATGAGTGATTGAAGGTGTAGCTGCAAGGTGTGGGCAAACTGCCAAGGTTTCCTGTTCAAGAAACAATATTTCTTTATTACATTTTGTTCACTTTGGAATCAGTCTGAATGTGCAAATATGTATTTCCCCTCTGGTCATAGTCAATAATACAAGAATCATTAAAATATTATCTCCATTGGGTGAAAAAATATTGCTGGAGGGTGACATTTTTCCTCCTTTCAAAAGATATATAAAAATTATGAACTGAAGTTACTGTTTTGATGAATATTAAGATCTATTATCCCTGAACATAAACTTTTGCTTTCTTCTGACAAATCTTGATGCTCACCTCAAATATTTTTCTATTTCTTTTTGCTCTCTATCTACGACCTGATTGCAACTAAACATTTATTTGTTTGGGCAACTTCCCTGGAGCCTTGCTCCATATGACCATGGCCTTGGTCAGAAATTCACGGTTGGTATTAGAGACTGATGATGTTTCTCAAGGGCCATGATACTCAAAGTCACAGTCAGCGCAGTGGGGCTGGTTTTGGTTGATGTTGTACCACGGATGGGACAGAGTAATCATGACCATATTTTAGCTGCCCTGAGGACACCAGTAAGCCTTATCCACCCCAACCAGCTCCCCAGGGCCCCCACTCACATTCCCTATTTTTGCATTGGGCAGTGAATGGAGAAAGCTGAGGAGAAGGAAGACTTAGTTTTTCTTTTCATTTGGAAATGGCTCTCTTTGCAGTAAAGGATTACAGGATTAGTATCTACCTCCTCAAAAATATTCCTAAGACACAATGTTGCCCAAAATTAAAAAACCTGACCTATAATTAATTTTTTGCCAGAAAAAAAAGGCGCTCATATCTTCAGAAGGTATGTACTGGTATTGTTTTATTTACTGTAGTGAAACTGGTTTGAGAATGCAGGAATTGGTTCTGTCTTTGTAACTTTTACTTTATTGTTTTTTTAAATGGAGGAAAATCCCAGTGTACTTTAGTTAATGAGAAGGAACAATGCGATGACCACAGATACAACTAAATTGTCGGTATTGCTCCTTTCATTCTTCAGTGTAATCACAGAATCACAGAATGGTTGAGGTTGGAAGGGACCTCTGAAGATCATCTAGTCCAACCCCTCCTGCTCAAGCAGGGTCACCTAGAGCATGTTAGACAGGGTTGCATCCAGGCGAGTTCTGAATATCTCCAGAGAAGGAGACTCCACAACCTCTCTGGGCAACCTGCTCCAGTGCTCCATCACTCTCACAGTGAAAAATTTCCTCCTCATGTTCACGCAGAACTTCGTGTGTCTCAGTTTGTGCCCATTGCCTCTAGTGCTGTTGCATGGCACCACGGAAAAGAGTTCAGCCCCATCCCCTTGACACCCTCCCTTCAGATACTTACACACATTGATAAGATCCCCCCTCAGTCTTCTCTTCCCCAGGCTGAAGAGGCCCAGCTCTCGCAGCCGTTCCTCGTAGGGCAGATGCTCCAGTCCTCCGATCATCTTCGTAGCCCTACGCTGCACTCGCTGCAGTAGCTCCATGTCTCTCTTGTACTGGGCAGTTGAGAACTGGACACAGTATTTGAGATGAGGCCTCATCAGGGCTGAGTAGAGGGGCAGGATCACCTCCCTCCACCTGCTGCCAACACTCTTCCTAGTGCACCCTGGGATACCGTTGGCCTTCCTGGCCACAATGGTACATTGGTGGCTCATGGTCAAGCTGCTGTTCACTAGGACTTCCCGGTCCTTCTCTGCAGAGCTGCTTTCCAGCAGGTCAGCCCCCAGCCTGTACTGGTGCATGTGGTTATTTCTCCCTAGGTGCAGGACTCTGCCCTTGCCCTTGTTGAACTTCATGAGGTTCCTCTCCACCCAGCTCTCCAGCCTGTCTAGGTCTCTCTGAAGGGCAGCACAGCCCTCAGGTGTATCAGCCACTCCTCCCAGCTTGATATCATCAGCAAACTTGCTGAGGAGGCACTCTATCCTCTCATCCAGGTCATTGAAGAAAAATTTGAACAGGATGGGACCCAGAACTGAGCCCTGGGGAACTCCGCTAGCCTCAGGCCTCCACCTAGACTCCGCGCCACCGATGACGACCCTCTGAGCTCTGCCTTTCAGCCAGTTCTCAATCCACCTCACTGTCCACTCGTCTAACCCACACTTCCTGAGCTTGCGTAGGAGGATGTTATGGGAGACAGCATCAAAAGCCTTGCTGAAGTCAAGGTACACAACGTCCACTGCTCTCCCCTCATCTACCCAGCCAGTCATTCCATCATAGAAGGCTATCAGATTGGTTAAGCAGGATTTCCCCTTGGTAAGTCCATGCTGGCTACTCCTGATCACCTTCTTTTCCTCCATATGCCTGGAGATGACATCCAGAATGAGCTGTTCCATCACCTTTCCAGGGATAGAGGTGAGGCTGACTGGCCTGTAGTTGCCTGGGTCCACCTTCTTGCCCCTTCTTGAAGACTGAAGTGACACTGTCTTTCTTCCAGTCCTCAGGCACCTCTCCAGTTCTCCAGGACCTTTCAAAGATGATGGAGAGAGGCCTGGTGACAACATCTGCCAGCTCCCTCAGTACTCGTGGGTGCATCCCATCCAGGCCCATGGATTTATGGATGCCAAGTTTGCCTAAGATCTCTAACCCGATACCCAATTCTCCTTGACCAAAGGAAAGTCTTCCTTTCTCCAGACTTTCTCTCCCATCTCCAGGCTGCAGGATTCCTGAGGGCTGCCCTTAGCAGTGAAGACTGAAGCAAAGAAGGCATTCAGTAACTCTGCCTTCTCTGTATCCCTTGTCACCAGGGCCCCCATCCTATTCAGCAGCAGACCCATATTTTCCCCAGTCTTCCTCTTGCTGCTGATGTGTTTGAAGAATCCCTTCTTGTTGTCCTTGACATTCCTTGCCAGATTGAATTCCAGATGAGCTGTAGCCTTCCTCACCACATCTCTACATACTCAGACTGCATTCCTATAATTCTCCCAAGTAGCCTGTCCCCTCTTCCACATTCTGTGTACTTTCTTCTTCTGCCTGAGTTTGGCCAAGAGCTCCTTGTTCATCCATGCATGTCTCCTGCCCCCTTTGCTGGGCTTCTTTCTCCTTGGGATGCACTGCTCTTGAGCTTGGAGGAAGTGATGCTTGAACACTGGCCAGCTCTCCTGGACCCCCCTTCCTTCTAGGGCCTTAACCCAGTGAATTCCTCCTCCAAGTAGGTCCCTGAAGAGGCCAAAGTCTGCTCTCCTGAAGTCCAGGGCTGCAATTCAGCTTCCTCCAGCCTTGCTTCCTCCATGCAGGATCCTGAACTCCATCATCTTGTGGTCACTGCAGCCAAGGCTGCCCCCAACCTTCACTTGTCACCACCTCAGCCAGTTAGGAAATTTTGCAAATGCTCAGCTCCCTGAAACAGCTGTATGAATAGTTGTTTTAACTGCTACATAGATAATTCCTTCCTGTTGTAATTCCTTTGCTTACAATTACTTACCTTCCAGTAGTGATTTGGCATGAATAATAATACATTTGACTCTTATGCCACAAGTGCTCCATCCACTTACAGAGATGATGTTTCTATTAGAAATTTCTCGCAGGTCAACCAGACAGAAGTACATGAAAACAGACAGGGTAAATTATCCACATTGTTAGATCCAGCTGTTGGAGCTCCCAGTGGGGGACTTAGCAGCATGCATGTATTTCAGCAATGTTAACAGGAATCACACATTTGTCTTCCCTTGTATCATTGACAGAGTACTCCCTTATGGCTAGAGCTGAAGAAATCTCAGAATTTTTATTTTCATGGCATTTTGCAAATCCTCTGAGTATGTGGCCTGCCACAGGCATTCCTCCTGCCTGCCCCTGCCTGCTCTGCCTTTTCTGCGCATATCTCCTGAACCCTTTGCCAGTTGGTGTCATTTATGTATCGCAGCTGCACATAGCAGCTCTGGTTGCACTTGGCATCCCATGGTGTTACCCGCTGCACATGTAACAGCAATACGGATTTCAAAAAGGCTCCGTGTAAGTAGAAAAAACACTTACAGAAGCAGCAGAGATTGATGCCAAATCCAGATTTAACCTTCTTCAGTGCAATGTATCTATTAGATTAGGCTAGTTCTGCCTCATCATTATAGTATCTGCTCAGGTTATCCTCTTTTCCCAGATATTTCTATTTCATGTCTGTTTTCATATTCTCTCTTCTCTCTGCACACATCCTCTGCTAATAACACTTTTATCTGATCTTTATTCTAGTCTCTTTTTTTCTTTATTTCCTATATTTTTCCCTAACACCTGCAACACACTGTCAGGAAGCTTTCTTCAATTCGATCAGTTAAAATATCCTCTCCTTGCCCCTACTCTTCTCTATGGCTCTGTCCATATATATCCATTAGATAGGCAGATATATACTTTTAAAAACTTTATCAAGCGAAGTTAGCAAATTCTGGTGGCCTTCCCTTTTTTGAACTCAGTACTGTTGCATTTTGGAAGCTTTGGTGAATTTTCTTCTTGCTGGAAAAAATATTTGCTCTTTCAGCAGTTTTTTTTTCTCTCTTTTATCTGAACACAGTAACTATAATAAAGACAAATAAGACAGCAAACTCAGACCAAGCAACAGGATTTGAGTTGGGATTTAATAATTACATTATGTGGTAAGCAGTAACAGGGCAGTTCCAAAGTCCTTAGTTAGCCAAATCAATAAAGCAGTCAAAAGAAAATAACAGATTAAGGCATGAGATATTCACAGTAAAAGGCATAAAAAATAGCCAGCATGCATTATTAACCCTATCACTTAGCAAAAAGTCTGTTTGTCAAATAGTTGTTTTAAAGCACTGCTCACTGATGAATTCGGATTGCTGTGATGATTGTTCTGCATTTTTCACATGGGCTTGTCTTCAGATATACTAGAGAAGGCAGCGGGAAGGGAAAATATTGAGGTAGGTGGAGGGTGAAGACTGAAATAGATAGAGCAAAGTTTCTGAATGGAGGGTAGTAGTGAACATGCTAAAGGATGTCCTTTCCCCTACTCAAGCTTGACTTTACTTATGGTCAGGACTTTCAGTGAGTGTGTGTGTATTCTGAAACCTTCACTGATGTGTCTCCTGGCATCTGTAACAGGTAACCACCTGGGAAATGGAGACTGTTGTACTTGGATTTTTGTAGTCATTTTATGCCTGAGAATCATAATCCCTGCTAAAATATCTTCCTGTTTAGATAGATTGGACAACTCTCCTTTCAAAGAAAGATTGTCTCTTTTTCTGCCAAGTTCTTTCACCAGAGCTTCTTCTAAAGGCTCAGCAAGATTCAGTCTAGAGACACTGGAAAAGTCAGAGTATAGATAATGATTTTTTTGAGCAGCTAATCCGACTAGGGAAAAAAAAAAAAAAAAGAGAGAGAGATACACCTCCAAGGACTGAATAGCTTAAGGGATTAGTCATGGGTTTGCACATATCAATCAATGGTTCAAACCTTCAAACTTAGCCCAGGTTAATAACAAGGGAAGTCCCACTCTTTCTTTTTATTCAGTCAGGGTTTTAATAAGTGCCTTCTTTTTCCTGCTGCTGCCTTTACAAAAATTAAATTACTAGAAACCTGGGCATTAATGCTTTTAAGCCTGAGGGCATTTTTAATGTTTCTTCATCAAATCCACTGTGTAAATCCCATCAGTAACTTCTCCTGCAGTTGCCTCACTACACCTTAGCTTATCTACTTCAAGCAAGCTTGACTATCCCATAGCAATACTCTATATCCTCCAATCTGTGCAAAATAGCACCAGTGAAATCTCACATCCACAGACGGAATTACAGACACCCACTGACTTCTGTGGGACGAGAGTACAGTTTCAAAAGGACAAATGAGCAAGAACATCTTTTGCTCAGCAAAGGTGTTTGATGTCGGGCCTACTTTTAGCAACTTCAGTGGCTTTCCTAAGAGGCTGAGTGCCCAGCACACGTTTAAGTTCACCTTCATGAATCACTAAAAGAGAAAAAAAAATCACTTGCCTTCCCACAGGCTTTTGCAGAGATAGATTAGATGATAATGGAGAAAATACCAATTTCCCTCATTTCTCACTGAGTTTAGTGTTTACAAAACAGTCTGAATACCATTTGTGCTAAGACTTGCGAGTACATGCCTGTCACAGTTGGGGATGTTGGAAATAAAATGATCACACAAAACTGCTGGAGATGTCAATGGAGCTGGCTAAATAATTAACGACAATTTTTTTTTCTTCTACAACATATCATTTCATCAAAACCCAAATACATATTTTTCAATACAAAAGTGCTCAAAAAGTAACAGAGTGTCCAATCTAATATATAATGTAAAGGTCTGGACTGAGAGAAGCAGATCATATGGCACACAGAAGAAGAAGGGAGTTCACTTTTCTCAGTGTTTGAGTGAGTATGATGCCTGTTTCAGCTGTTGGCAAGTGAATGACTGGGGTCTGCAATTTTTCCAGACAAAAACGTGTAATGTTCCTTTTTGTTGAAAGGATGTTGAAAGCCTACCAGCGTAAGAATTCTCAATTTTTTTTTCCAAGAAATAAAAAGCTTTTCTTTTTTTTTTCTACAGTCCTAATTATTACCCCGAACTTAGTCTGGATTACTTCCCGAAAGAAAGTTTAGGAAGTTTTGAGGATTTCTATTGGAAATAAGAACTCCCCACTGTTAGTGCTTGGTAGGCCACAGCATGTGATCCTTCATCTCTCTCACCCATTTCAGCGGGAATTCTGCAAGACTGGGCACTGCAAAGTGTAGTGTGTAATGAGGATATTCCACGTTACTTCAGTGGCTTATCTTGGGAGTTTTGTATTCTCCTCATGGTTGTGAACATAGTGTATGTCACACTGCGGAAAGAGAACTAAGCCTGTTTAGGCTGGGCACCAAAAGGACTGCCTGAGTCAGCCAATTATGCGGGATTGTCTCTTAAAAAAAAAAAAAACCCACCACCAAAAGCAGTTTTATGTTCACGTTGGGCTAGATGAATGCGTGAGGGCCTTTCTTTGATTTTAATAGATTTTGAAAGAGGTCTTTGCTTTGGAAATCTGCCCAGTACAATTGATCAATAGGCCTTTCAAAAAGGTTTTATTGTATATGAGAGAAGCAAGAAAACAGAAAATGCCCCACCCCCAAATAAACAGGCACACTCCAACAGAATGACTCCCAAGAGCAAGGAATCTGAATTTCTGAGTCCAATCACATTGTGGATCACATTGTGTCTTTTTGTTCTATTACACCAGAAGGAGTAACCTAGATATTTGTATTTACTTTCCAAGATTTTTTTTTTATTATTTCTTCTTTTCCTTTCTTTTTCAAATACAGGTGCTTACCAGGTGAAATATTTTTCTGTTAGCACTCTGTAGATGCTGAGCAAGGCAATTATACTAAGCGTACACTGATGTGTGATGTTTCACTTGTAAGGAGACTAATCTAAGCCTGCCAGATTTTGCATCTAGAAGCATTTATAGCTGTCAAATCTAATGAAAGTCAAGTGATTGATCTTCTAGGTAGCAGCTGCAGCATCCTAGAGAAACTAATTTAATAGGAGACCTGTGGCAAATTCATAGAAATAGTGTTGCTTAGATGTTCATTTTGCTTCCCTTTTTTCCTTTGGTTTGTTTAAACATAATGGGCCAAGAGAGGGCCAGGATAGTAAGGTTGTAGAAGCAAGCGTGAGAGGAGCATTTGTCCCAGCAGGTGTAATAGCATTCGGAATGAGAATCTGATCTATTTGGAGGATTTTGTGGTTTCCCCTCCTTGTCCTATGCTGCATTTTCCTGATAGTATTTTTGGCTGTTTGTCTAGTGCATTACAGATGCTGCAAATGATTGTATTATTAGTGTGATGTGGGTTCAGTGTTTCAGTAAAGCCATCATGAGTGTGAATATCTTGTTATTTGTCTTGCCACGTGGTTGCTCTCAGCTTTGGTTTATCGATATATCCAGCAATGGCAAATCACTCCTCAGGCTGCAGATGCATTTAAGACTTTCCTACAACTTGGTATGACTTGCCTTATGCATGCCAGCATGCAGGTGAAACACTCTAAATAATTAACCCAGTACACAGGGCTCAGGTATCGGTTCGAAGCAGGTCCTGAAAGTGTCTTGTACCCTTCAAGCACAAAATCATTCTGCCCATGACCCTAAATATCACAGTGGCACACCACTTTTACGTTATCAATGCATGGTGAGAAGAAAATTTAAAAGTTAATTTAAAGTGATTTAGATTTGTCATTCTCATAAAATTTGCTTGGCTACTAATGGACAGTGGGGTAAAGGTAATGAGCCAAAAATGGGGTCCTTTAAATTAGGGGCTTCTTCAATATAATGCAGCTGTTTTAAAAAAATGAAACAAAATCTTTAGCTAATGTTTCTTATTCTCCTGGGTTTTGATAACACTCCCTAAATCTCCCCATTTTCGTTGCCCACAGCATACCTAATAGTGTCTGGAGAAGCCCAAAGCTAGTGGGAAACTGGCTGAGTGTCTAGGGAGAGCCTTCACCTGCTCTGGTTTTGGCTACATATAAATAAACTAGAGCCTGGGGGACTTTGCCTCTGGATCTTGAACACCTCTCTCAGGCCTCCATACAACCTAGAGTTTTGCTGTTTTTCTGTGGGTCTTGCACCTCTCTTGATCTCCTTCATATATGAGTATGGGGCCTTTTTATCTTGCAGAGGGGTAGAGCAGAGGAGAGAGGTAGAGTCAGCAGAAGGAGAAATGCGGGAGCGATTAAGGGCCTGATTTAATGTACTCTAATACGAGCAGTTTATACTGCTCTCTGTGATGTACCTGCACAGCAGCAAAAAGAGTCAGTCAGCAAAGATTGACTTTTTCATGCTTTTTACATACCCTTTTTTCACATACTATTTTACAGTTCAATGGCGCATAACCACAAGGGAGTGGCAGAAGAAGTGCTGGAGGCAGAGGAAGGGGAAGGAGTACCGGTTGAGGCAAAATTAGTGTAGAAGAAGAGACAAATGCCAATTCTCCCCAGTTTGCAGACCGCTACCAGATCCCTGCTGATACATCTGTCAAGATCTGAGAGCATCAGGCAGAGCTGTATCTGTATGGATACATGCAGCTAGAGCTGAGCTTGTGCGGTCGCCGCCGCAAACCTTGCCTGTGCAGACCAGATCTGATGCAGAAGCGCCTCTACTGCAGCACTCGTGTCTGTTTGCACCAACCTGTCCCCTCCTGCCCCGGCGAGGGGACAAGGACTGCGCTGAGGGAAAAGGTCCTGGCGTGCTAGATGGCTCTTGGGCAAGTCAGTTTGCTGCTCCTTGCGCTGCTCTGCACGTAAAACTGAGACTGAAATGCGAAGCCCGAGTCTGTCAATGCCCTGTAGTAGAGCTGCCGTCGCGGGGTAGTCCTTGTAACGAATCTTCATATTGATGGCCACCTAAATGGTCACAGACTCTTGGAAAAAATTTCTGTTGAAAGAAATAACAGCCTGGAAAGTTCACTAACACAAGAAATCCTATGCTACTATAGAGTCAAGTTTTTCTCAATGGTGCTGGATGACTTTCAAAATGCCAGATTCAAACCTTTGGGAGCAGAAAATGAAGCATCATAATAAATGACCTTCATTTTGTCCTCTTCAAGGAATGATGCAGTATGTACATAACATACATAGTCACATCCTGCTAATTTGAAGATTCACACAATATTACATCTTATTTTTCAATGAAGTTAGTATATGGAAATAAATCCAAAGTATATGCTTACTAGTACCACCTTCAGATCACAGGAAGGTGCTTCATTTGCTCAATTTAAGAAGATAATAGGATATTTTACTATCATTCTGTGAATTTTATACCAAAGAAATTCAATATTCATATTATGAGCTGAAATCAGGATCTTTATATTTACACCTAAAAATTGAAAGAATTAGGAACTACATTCAAGCACTACTGCTTGCCACACATCCATTTATATTTTTACGGCAGAAGAAGTATCTATTGGACTGACTATTGTTTGTTTCTGGTCAGTAGAAATATGCCTTAATGGCAGAAATGGCTTCTGTTGACTAAGTGAATAAGTAAGTACTATAAATCTAATTTTGTGGTCATTTAGAAATTAATTCAAATCAATCAAAGACATTATCTACTCATCTGAAACTAATTAGTGGCACACTGCTCAGCACAGAAAAATACAACTCTAGGCTTACGTCTCAAAAATTAATAAGTGTTAATTCTGTGTAAAAGTGCAGGATAGCGGCTGGCTGCATTGTTTTGCTGCTACAATCCACTTCTGCATTTCACTAAAAGAGCAGCAGAAGCAACTGCAAAATCGCCTGAAGATTTTAATATATCTTCATAAATGAGAGTGATACAGTCACTGCTTATTCTGGCATCTGACAACAAGGGCAAACTTCTCATGCTAAATTCTTTCACTGACAGTAGGATAAATCATTTTACAAGCCTAAGGTAGAGGAATGGACCTACTAACTTTGTAAAATGTTTGCCAAATCATAAATATGCATTTGAAAACCTTTCTGATTTTAAGATTAAAAGAAAATCCAGATTTTATTTACATATATTTATTTCCACATTCTAAAGCTAGGTTGGACTTCTGCACTCAGATTTAAAGAAGCCATACATACGACTATTTCATTTTATATTCAGCAATCAAGAACTATTGCAGAGTGATTTTCTTTCAGCTGGTAACATTTCATATTTTTATTTCTTCCTCCAATTTTTTTTTCCCATCAGTCAAACTTAGTAATAAAAAATCCAGATTCTTCCATCCATGCATACTGTTCTCACTAAACTCAATGATATTTCTTATTTTCTGAATAGGAAATACAGCACTGGGCCTAGAGTTACATTAATAAAAGAAAGGAAGAAAGGAACATTTTTTAAATAAAAATACGGCTTTGTGCCAGAGACATCCCAAGATCCTGGATATGCTTGAAATCTTTGGAGAATTTAGAGTCTAGATTTTGATATTTATATTTGCTATCTCTATTTTATTTTATTTTATTTTATTTTAAGGATCATTTTAGAAATTTGACTGCAATTGATCATGCAGAAATAAACTACATGCTCTTTTTCTTTCATTAACTTTTCCCTTTTATCACTCAGCCAGCTACTTTTCTTCTTTTTGTGCAATAATAACAAAATGGTACAAGTATAAGAAATAATGAACTGAAAGTGCAAGAACTTGCAGGTAATTTTGTGAAAAGCAGCTGGAATTCTAGGTCTATAGTGCTGGCACTAATTTGTTCAATTTGGCATTTAACCTGTCGATCTTCAGAAACATTTGTTTCTCTTTCGTGAAAAATAAAATACCTCATGAAGCTGATACTAAGCTGACAGCATGAGAGAATTCTGAAAAAAGTTGTTGATTAAAGTTCACCTGAAGAAATTATGTTCTCAATCAATTAATAAAGAGTTTGCTGTGAAAGGAAAGTACTGAAACTGGGTAGGCACTGAAATAATGTGGAAACGAGCAATTCTATTCCAGAAAAAGACTAATAGATCAGGCCAGCTTACACCTTAATCACAGAGCCTAGTATATGTAACTCAAGGTAACTCTGAAAATGGAGATCCAGCCAATGTGAAATATTAGGTCTATAGATTTGGATTACATTTAGGATGCCTATGTATGGCTCCATAAATATTAATATTGACGTGGATGTTAGCCCAGCAGTCTTTAAAAGTTATCAGTGTATTTAGTTTGGATCAGACCCTAATCTTCTAGCCATGTAAAACATGGACAACTCTATTTTAGTTAAGTTAGACCATGGCTTTTGTGATGTGGTTACATATAATATATGATTCCTCTGTTACATTCTAGAGGTTACAAAGATCTTGGAGGTCTTAACCAACATTTTCAGGACAGAAAACAATCACTTATTAAGGTGATAAGGAAGATGTCGCCAGTCTGCATCAGTTCACTTTTAGGATTATCTGATACCTTCAGTTGCAGAGAAAAGTAGTCACTAACGAAGACAAAAACCATCAGCACAGGTGGGCCACTAATCGGATTTAGTGTGGCTGTTCTTGCATTTCTCTTTTAGGTAGAAATTCTGCATTTTAGGTCTGTCTGAAAAAGATACAGTCCTGCAATGGGAGTTACTCCCAGGTCTAATTCAGTTGCATTTCAGTATCTTCATAATTTTTTTACTGAAGTTTTATATTTTCATGCAGTTTTTGCTATCTATACTACACACGTCAAGGAAGTGTTCATCTAAAGAACTTTCTACTTCAGATTTGCACAAATGAAGATTGTGACTGAGTGGTGGTCTTACCATTCACCTTTAAAATACAGACTGATAGAACAATTTAGGTTGAAAGGAAACTTAAGAGAGCATCTGTTCCAGCCTCTGCTCACAGCAAGGCTAACTGCAAAGGCAGGTCAGTTTGCTCAGGACCTTTTCCATTCAAGGATGGATATTTCACAACATCTCTGGTCAGCCTCATAGGGCAGTCCTAACATAGCCTGTAAGCACTTGGGAGCCAGACAGACTGCAGAAAGCCTCAATTTATCCAAAGTGTTAGCACAGTGGGGTTCTGTTTACACTTAGGATATCTGTGTGCTGAAGTGATTCAGCTTGAGACCTCAGACATCCGCCCTCAGAGCTCTGCCACCTGCAGACCTTCCTCTGCTTTGTCCCTGCTTTGTGGGAGTGTTGTTATGGAAATTAGCACCAGAGATTTGAACCCATTTGGCGTTTCGCATTGTATTGGAAAGAAACAATAGTTGGTTCTTTTCAAATTGCTTTTAGGATGCCAGTGTTAATGGAAAATTGAGGTAAGTTTCTTCAACCAGAAGAATAATTCAGAACATCCCACAAAAACAATTTAGACTGATCCTTGATCATTTCCATTCGGAAAAAATTATTTTTTTTTTCCTCTCGCTTTAAGGTTCCACTCTAAGTCAAATCAGTGATAAGGCATAGATATAACAGTGGTCATGAATATATACTGGGAAAGAAGTGACTACTCTGTTATTCTGAAGACCTCAAACAAGGCTAAAACGTAAAACATGCCTGAGTGCAATAAGCTGTTGAGATCTGACCAGGTGCAACTCTATGAAACTGTATGATATGCTAGACATGCCATTAGCCTATGGGATCTCAAGAAGCTCTGTGCACCTTCAAGCCTATAAAAAAATATGTATTTCATATGATGAGAGGAAAGAGTTACAACTTCTGTTCAATGTCAGGAAACAATTTGGGCAGCTGTAAAGCTTCTGTTCTCAAAGCTTCCTTTAGTCTAACAAAAAGTTCTTTTTTTTTTTTTTTTTTTTTTTTTTTTAACCCCTGCTTTCAATATTAAGACTGAAAACACTATGTGTCAGAGAATGACTGATCCGTTCTTCCTTCGCTCTGGAACACTTTGGTGCCTGGGATAATATAGCACAGTAGGAACTCTCTACTTAAAGAAAAAAGTAAAAAACCTTTCCTGCATAGAAAATCTGTGTTCAAGTAACTCATATAACATAAGAATGTAGAAGAAAAACTGATAAGAACAGAACAACAATCTAAAAGCTTGCAGAATATTAGACAAGTTACTGCAGGACATGAAAGAAGGAAGTCATACTAAATATATATTTCATTTATACAGTCTGGATCTGGTCTCCTTTCTGATTTCTGATCCTATTCCAAAGACAGAAAAGTATTATGAAAAGGATCCAAGCAACTTTTGCTTGGGCTTTGCAATTGTTTTGGCCTGTCCCAAAGTGACCAGCAGTTCTGCTGACCATCACCAGGTCAAAGCCTGGTTCCTGTGAGTTGGCAGTAACACGGGGTGGGTTTACGCAGCTCCCTGGGCACGTGAAAAAAGCATGGATCTAACAGCGGGGTGACTTAGCAGTTTCTCCTATTTAATCCTACTCTAATGAGCAAGCACAATTTCTATAGCAAGAAAGATAAGTACAAGATAAAGACGAGCAGCAACCTTGCCTCCCAGGCCTGCCTGCTCATAGTGGGAACTGCAGGCCACCTTGCCTGCACAAGAACTTGCCAGGCACAGCCCTTCTGCATGCACACAGCCTAGTCTTTGTTTCCCCTCCAGTGAAAGGTAAAAGCTTGTTTTGTGTGGCTCCTTCTCCATTCTTCCCCCATATTTTTGTTTTTGCATGTGTTGGAGAAGTAAAGGCATCCCCTGGTGCTGCAGAGCAGGAGCTGGCACAGAAGGAGCCACCTCTGCTCATGCCATTTGCCTACCAGCCTGGCTGGCTGCCACGGGGCTGTTACGATTATTCGTATCAGTTGTAGATCTGGCATAAAACAGCCTCAGATGATGTTTCCTTGTGAAAGAGATCAAAAAAGGGCAGCTTCACAATCTGACATGCCATAAAAATCATGACTAGGCATAGACTGTTGACCTTTACAGCGGGCCTAAATGCGGGTGTAGCCACTGCCAATAACAACAACTACGAAATAAGACTTCAGCAATCAGAGCTGTTATATTATAGCTCATGATTAGTGCTGGACTATGGCACAAAGCAAGCAGCCCTCCCTGCCTGCATATGGAGGTCCAGGCACTGCCATAAGACCTCCATGTTGGGCTGCTGCTGCTGTTGGAAATGTGAAGCAAGACAGTGTCCCCCTCCACAGTTTTGGCTATGGCATGACATTTGGCAGCTGGGACCGGCTCAGAGCGCACAGATGGACACTAACAGTGGCTCAGCCGAGGCCTGATATGTTGCAGACAGCTCTGTGCACCACCTTGTAACCCAGTGCTTCTTCAAGAAAGGTGCCTGAGTTTATGTTCCTAAATTGCTGACAGCTGGACACCAAAGTGCCATAATTTCCTAATCAGTCTGAGCATTCAAGCAGTATTTAGGATTTTACAGCTGTTTCTATTAAATTCTCATTGATGGCAAACTTAAAAGAGATACTTACGCTGCAGCATTAAAATAAGCAGAGGTCAAAATCGTTGCAGTTCTGCCATATGGAAAAGCAAAGGTTGGAAGGAACAGTCCCTACAGGAGGGGCTGTGGGGTTCAGACTCTTGTGGAGGTATGGAGATATGGCAGGGATGGCACATCACATCCCTAACAGGATTTCCTGGCTCTACTGGAGATCAGCCCTGCATGCTATATAGCAACTGTTCGGTGTTCTGCACCAAATGTTCCTGGAAGATTTCACTCCGTCATCACCATTGCTGAGGCTGTATGCAGATTTTACACAGGCACACAGGGACCATCTGTACCAACATAACTTTTCCTAATTTCAGGTGACTGGTGCATCTGGTAGAAAATTAGAGCAACAAAATCAACCGAGTGACAGTGTCAGTTTCACATCTCCATTCATTAGTCAAATGTGACAAGATCAAAATGTCATATGGCCTTAGGGCATTTAAAGAAAAAGACAGATTTGTTGTTTGACAGTGCAGTGTGGATTTACATTGAAATTCTGGCTCATCTAACTGATACATGTGATTTCACCTGCAAGTTTTCTGTAATTTCGCTCTTCCTTTTAATGCTTGCTGCTTGAGATGGGAACAGACGGGAGGAATATTATGACTGGGCTCAATTGAGAAATCTTCAGTGCATGAAGATATACGTAGTACTGTCTTTACCCATACAGAGAAGAGAATGGTGATCCTGAAGTGGCAGTGGCAGTGGCAGTGGCAGGGTAGAGACAGGTGCAGAACAAATTTTGAGAGTAGGAGGTCACTCACTAGATGGGAGAAGTTAAGGAAGGCTGACACAGAGGCAGAAGGAGCTGGACTGAAGGGGACCTGTAGTCTAGTGACCAGCCACTGACTTGTATTTTCCTCAGATTAGAAAGAGATACCAAATTCCAAATTTAACAATGCTCTCCTGCTAGTGAGTATATTTGAAACTTGATGGAAAAATGAATGCTCCACCAACACCAATAGCAGGGCCAGAGAACAGGCCAAAGCAATTACGAGATGCTCCTCAGAGCGTCTGGCAGATATTTGTGTAACAGATACAAAAATTTTTCAGTTTTAGCTCTCTTTGCATGTATTTATTTGGTTCAACTTGTGTCAGTTGGATTCTATATATGGAAATATTGAAGCCAGTGTTGTAACACAGACAAAGGAGGAAATTGAAGTTGCATGGAGGATTCGATACAGCATTCTATAAATATATGCTCTCTTTGTATCAGGCTAACCTAAAAAAAATAAGTTTGAATCTAGTCCTGTAAGGCGCTGATTATCCTCTTTTTCTGTAAGTCACTCCAATTTAGGACACTGTACACTTTCAGGGATAGGCCCCATATTCCAAATATAGGCAGTATTTAAGAAGGAAGATCTGTTTCAGCATAATTACTCTGAATTTTCATTATGCATGCTGACAACAGAAGCTAGTATAAAAAGTAATTGAGATAAATAAGAGAACTGGAATTTGCATTGCTACTGCATTGCTTCTGTTTTACACCTTGGCCATTTCAACTGTGGATGATTAATTAGGCTTCAAGTGATTAGATTAAGCAAATGTGCTGACTCAAAATGCAACAGAAATATATGAAGAAATGAAAAGGAAAAGGCAGGGCAAATATACTACATATTTTACCTATGAACTTTTTTTGCTTGGGCAAGGTAACACAGTTTTATTAACCTATACTAAATGCATATGGCTGGAATGATGACCACAAAATAAACCTTAAAAATCTTTATATTCAGATTAATGCAAAAGCTCAAAACAACACAGAAACAGGAATCATTATGCCTCCAAACATACTTCGTACATCTAAAATACACAAACCAAAATCTGCTGACTGAGGAGAGATTTTTAAGGATTTGGACCCTAAACTCTGAAGCAATGGCTTAGGTCTTCAGAACTGGAAGCAAGAGAAAAATGTTGAACTCCTCACCACTGAGCAACTCAAAATCCTGCATAAATGTCAGCATCCAAGTGTTTCTTGTACCCTCTGTTTTCCCAGAGAAAGGGCTGGAGAAATTATGCAGAGGCCCATCTAAAGCTCCAGCTTCCTTGGAAATACAAATGCCTGTTCAAAGCAGCTACCTAAAGATCTCCCCAAAGACTGCCTCACTTGATTATCCCATGGAAGGATTTCACCTCATCTTTAGTGAGAGGGAACATGTCTCCAGGGAGTATTTGCTGTGATTTTGATACTCATCTGGCCCTGCATATCTGGAACTCAACGTTCACTGATGGCACAGGACACAGTTTGCAAGTGGTAGCTGCTAAAGAGCAGTTTTATTGCCAAAACTGGCAAGGACATGTAGGTCTGCTGACTTCACTGCTTTTTACCTGATAGGCTATCAATATTGCAAAGAAAAGAAAGAAAAAGAATCAGTCCTACTGGTCTGACTTTTCTAGATATTGAATTAGAAGGAAACAAGCACAGAGGCAGGTAACAGTCCTTATTCCTTGTCAGTAAACTGGCTTGGTGTCAGGAGTTTGTTCGAAGGACATCTCCAATCATTAACTTCTTATCATGGGTCATAGGAGGTACAACTGGCGGCCAGCTCCTATGACCAAACCTAAGTTATTATTTAAGATATTTATTATTTAAGATAAAACAAGAACTGGAACATTACTATACTTGGGAAATTCCTTCCGTACTGCCTTGTTTTAAAACAAAGTTTGCAGACAGGTCCTGAAGTTGAACTGAATATAGTATAGCACCTCAGCTGAACAGATTGTTTGAGATTTTCAGCAGGAATAGTGAAGCCTCTGGATGGTTGAGGAAAAGAATGTAAACATGAGTAAAGCTCAGTTTACAAACGGTTTTCTTATCTCATGAAATCTCAGGCCTTTTTTTTTAGACTTGGGGAAGAAATCTCAATTTCAGATGAAAAACAAAATCTGCAAATCTTGGAATCACACCAACCTTAGGAAAATAAATGGGGGCTGTTGAAATGAAAATTGAAAACTAAGATTTCCAAAATGTTTCGCTTCAGAGCTGAGCTGTCAATTTCAAAGTAAGGAACTCACAGTTCTTCACGTCATTTTGAACAAAAGTGGAGCTTTCAGTTTTAAAAATGCTAAATGGTGATTTCCACAGACTCAAAATTAAAAAAGAAAAAAAAGTTTTTCAAGTAAGTAAGTAATTGAAACCCAGCTTCTCCTGCTAGCAATTCTTGTTTTCTGTTCTGTTTCAGTTTTTGTTTCAAATAGGCATTTTTTGTGGAAAGTTTTCAAAATCCTCAACCTCTTCTAGTCATGAAATATCCAGAATTGAAACCAATTTGAAATATCTATCTAAAACCCCCATTTTTTAATTCCTATACTCCTCTTACAGAGACATATGACAGCTTACAAACTGACTGTGCTTCTGTCCTGCTGTTTCCAAGATGCCTCAGGCTAAAATTCAAAGGTTCAAAAAATTAGTCCCTTGACATCACGGTAATGAAGCGTTCAGAATCACTTGCACTTTTAAAAATTCAGGCCACTGTACATTTTGTAAAACAAATCCCCCAAATATTTCATTCACACATTTAAATGAAGACATTGGTTTTGCATTTTTTTAAAAAGTATTTCAGGGTGTAGTCTTTTTCTTTGGAAGCAGCAACTGCGTGCAGCAAAGGATAATTTATAAAATAATCATATTAATAATCTTTTATGAGAATATTTAATTGTTTTTTTCTGCAATTAAAATACTTTGAGTATCATTTCATTTCTTTATCTGGAAAGCTAACAAATGACATGTATATTTTCATGACTGTGCATTTCAGAAATTGATCACGATACCTCTAATATTTCACTTTTCTTTAACAAGAACTAACTGGAAAAATCAATATGTGATAGGACTCCATGGTGTGTAGCAAAGTATATAAGCATGCAGTTTGTATTGCCTGGTATCCCTCTGTCACTTCAAACTGTCTGCCTTAGAAGTGACTCCTAAATCCTCTTGTCATTTCACTATTATCTGATCTGCAGGAATCCGAGACTTAAGCAAACATGTCCAGCTCCGGTAAGGCAGAACTCATTCATATGTTTAAGGGGATTCCCTTTACCACCAGGTCATCTCCAGAACTTTTAAAATCCTTGGATAATTTTGATGCTAGAGAAGATGATGTCCTTTTGGTTTCCTACCCAAAATCTGGTAAGTTCTCCTTTTAGATAGACGTTAATTGCAATAAATCTCAATTGTTTGTTTAATGTTCTCTGCTTAACCTAGTCAGAAAATGTCTATGCACAAGAGACAGAGAAGGACATTCGAATAAGTGGGCGTATTATTCAGCTTTAAGTGTTGAAATTATGGAAATATAAGCATTTATCTAAACTTTAATTCTGTAATTTAATATAATGACAGGTGTTTTCATATTGGAAATCAAATAGATAGCTCTTTCTTGTAAGAAAAATCCACACCTGAAAGATTTGTCTGAGAACTTTCTGTAGTTAATTATGAGCAACTCAGAGTTGTATTAAGTTATTTGTATGACTCTTGCCTGGAGATCTAGTTCTTTCTCCTTCCCTCTTCCTGCTCCTCACTCACACACAGAAACACACATCAAGCTGAGTTAGCTACTTTTTAAAACCTATAGACCCAAGTTACTACAAGGAAAAAAAAAACCTAACTGGTTAATCTAAAATAAACGATAATAATAACATAAACTGCCCCCCCCGCCCTCTGCTGACAAGTTACCTGAATTTTATACAGTTTGTCTGAAGAGATTGCTTTGTTATTAATATTACTTAAATCTTCCTACTGAATTATTTTGTTCTTTAGATATAGTCCTATTTTTTTCAGTATTTACATATTTGGAGTCAATGTGGTTATTCAATTATATAAAGTTTCTTGAATCTGGAGGGTCAGAAGTACCATTTATAAATAAGCAAGCTGTTTCCAAACGCAAACTGCATGTTCCATATATTTTACAGTAACAAATCTTCCTTTTTTTCTTCTTTTTGTTTGTCTTTATTTATTTCTATTTTGCCTTCAAAATAATTTTCTGAAGGTACTCACTGGCTTGCAGGAGTTGTAACAAAGCTTTACAATACTCAAGTTACACTAACAGCTCCCATTGAATTTGGAGACATTTCCAAACTGGAGGAACTGAATAAACTTTCATCAAAGAGAATCATCCCAACGCACTTAGACTACAACATGTTACCCCCAAATTTTAAGAATAAAAAATGCAAGGTAAGGCGAAAGAATATGAAAGCAGTAAGATAAATTATGCATCTGTTAGACATCTATTTTATCTTGTTGATGCTTAATGACATTTAAATGTTCAGTGTTCTTTGGAGTAAATTAAAAATTTGCTTTGGAGAAAATTTTACTTTTTTCATTCTGTCATAAATCTATTTAAGTTTATCTAGGTGTAACTGCAGTATTACTGACGGTTAGCCAGAAGAATATTAATATTTCAGGGCCTAACATAGGTAGTAAATCTGATTTGCATGAGCTATTCAAAACTACCTGAATTATTTTCCACCAGAACTCAGGATCCAGAATTTCACCAAACAGTTACCATTCAGTATCTTGAGCCAGATCACATGCAGCTTTTATGGATCCAGACACGATAGAGTTAAAGTCTGCAGACACAGCTTGCTGTGTGTTTTGCAGATACACAGCAGTCAAAGGCAGCGTGAGCAGAGACTTGGGCAAGGGCTTGCTCCTGCTGCACTCCTCCTCCTATTGGGTGATTTGTACACCAAATAAACTACAATGTCTTTTAATCAGAAATACGTCATTAGAGGTGGAATGAGGTGGGAGCCTCACGGCCCAGCGTCCTAGTGACTGGAGCACTTGCTTAGGAAATAGTCTTCTTAGTATTTGTAGGCTTTTCTGGGGACAAAGGTACCTTTCCTGTTGCAGCTTTTTGAAGACCCTATAAAGAGATATCACTCTTTTCCACATTTTCTGCTATCTTTCTTTAACATGTTATAGTAACTTTATTCCCTGCTTTGTAAGTCACGGGACTAGGCTTCCTGTCACAGAACTGATGAGTTTTACCTCCAAATGAGGGAAGAGGATTCAGATCACAGTTTTTGGTTCCTCCTATGCTAAAGTGGGAGAACCTTAAAAGAATCAGCTTTTCAGATTTTAGAAATCAAAATCCAAGAACTTTGAAATTTCAGGACCACTCAGATACAGACTACTAAGTCATGGTTAATTTGAATGATATGGCAAAATTTACATTTTGCAACCATCATGTAAATGTTAATTAGTAAAAGTTTTGTATGTCAGATACAAGAGATACCTAACATGCTCTTGAGTTCAAATGAAAACAACCTCTTTTATAAAACATAATAATTAGCTACTTGTAGGAAACATACATCTGTCCATATGCAAGGGTATACTAATCACTACTAACTTCTGCCTCAGAAGGGAAGGACAAATTTGTTTCTATCTTAAGGACATGTTCACTGATAGAATAATGCTGAAGAAAAGGGTTTTGGCACTGTAAACTGCCCCTGAGAATACCACTTATATGCACACATATAAAATAAGAGAAGAATATTATCCTAAATAAATGTGTCATATTCATTTACAGATGATTTACATCAGCAGAAACCCCAAAGACACTGCAGTTTCCATGTATCATTACTACAGAGATAATCCAAACCTTCCCACTGTAGACACCTGGACTGCTTTCTTTGACTTGTTCTTAAAAGGAGATGGTAAGAATAAATGTTGTGTTTTCTTCCTACAGTATATACTAGGTTATCATTCACAGAAAAAGTTGAGAAATACTAATGAAGTGTGAAAACTCCTTAATGGACTCCTTATTCATCTGCCCTTAGATTATTTTCAGACTAAATTCTAACATCAAATTAAACAAGAGCAAATAATATGATGTTATCTTCAACCTTCCAAGGAGACATGTTGACAAGTGGCTGCATTATTTCAGTACTACTGGGCTTTATGGGTTGCTGTTCTTTGACACATCTTTTATTAAAAAAAGGAGCTCTCTCAAACAACTTACTGATAGGGCCCTCAAAAACAAACGTATTGAAACCCCCCACAATCTGTTGATTCTAATGCAGTTTGCCTGTACCAAAACATTCCCAGTCTTGTCTTGTGAGGTCCAGTAGAGGAATGCTTCACACAAAGAATTCATGTTTAATCACTGGCGGAGGAAACACATGTATACAACCTCTATCAAGCAGACGTAAGAGCAGCCTGGATCACTGCAGCCAGAGCATCCCTCCTGCCAGCAGGCAGGTAGGCAGGCGAAGTAGAGCTCCCCCAGATGAATGTGTGCAAAGAGCCCTCTGTGGCTTTCTGCTCCACCAAAGTGAGGATACTACGTGGCATGTGAGGCCCTACAGAGGTGGTCCCCAAGCTGAACTGAGAGCTTAGAGCCTTGCTCTCTCCTTAAATTGTGTATCTGATGGTGAAGATGGCCTTGGGTGGCCTTTCAAAGGCAGTCTAGACTCTCTCATAAAGCTCCTTTGCCTACTGGCTACCTGATGTGTTGTTTTAGTAGCAGGGTCCAAAGACTAAGGACAAGAGTGAGATTTTTATGAGTGGCAGCGTTGGCATGGAAACTAATGACAGGACCATGTTCCAGGTATCCACTCCCACTTTTAGTGTTTTATTACACCTTTGAGGACATGTGTTCCTGCTATACAACCACAGTGATGATAACAGCAACAAGGATAGATGAACTAGAAAACATTTGAAAAAAAAGTGCTGTTTCATTCACCATAGGTTTACGTCAAAGCTCATGAAGTCAGTTTTTTTTTCTACTGACTTCTGCAGGCTTTGGTTCATATTCTGTGTTTCTAGTTCAGGGCAGCTCTTAGACAAGTGCTTCAAAGATTTGTAGGATCTAGGCCTGTTTAGTATCAATTTTGAACATACAAATGTGAAAAAAGAAAAAGGATTATATTAACTTCTTTAAAAGCATCTCCTATTTGTCTGCCTAGTAGCCTTCTGCTATTTTCTGTGTGTATATGCATGGCGTTAAAGACAACCATGTTGGTTATGCCAGAAATTTGTTTAAGAGATGATCTAGGGAGAGACTTTGTCATTGTTGCTCTTAGCAGAAACAGCTGAAGGTCCCGCTGTTTGATTCAGCTCCTCTAGTACTCTTTTATAGTTAAGCTGGATTCAGAATCAGGGCAAGGACATAGAGGCAACTGTAATGCTGTCACTGGAGTCTCCAGGAAGGTACTCTGTACTCCTGAAGCTGAAAGGATTGCTGACTTTTGATTAATAGAAACACAATTGTTCACCCTGATAGCAAGAACCCCTGTAGTAAGAAGTCAAGGGCTTGGGGGCAAAAGAGACAATGCTGACCTAGTCTGAGAGCTTTCAGGACTGAAAAGTCACAACCGTCATTTTTTGCTCTGTTTTGCTTTGTTTTTAATGGACAGACCTAATTTCTTTGGATATTTTCTTTCTGATACTTCGAAGCCTAGATGGCCTCTCTCCCTGTTAGAAATATGAAAAAAAAAGCAGGAACTCCAAAGCTATGTCTAAACAGTGAGGGTCTAGAAATCTTCCCTTTCTTGGGCCTGAGTGGGCTGGGGAGAATCGGGAACAGCCACTGGTACTTCACCAGTATGGTTGATCAGGAGAGCAAGGTTTAACTGTACATGAAACACTCAGGCCTTGCAGTTAGACGGTGCTTTATGTGCAGGAGAAGGCTCCACTGGAACACTTAGCAAACTACTTAATTATAGCTCAAGGTTAGTGACCAGAATGTTGCCTATTACAGTGTTGCTTGTCTAGTAACAACACAAAACTCAAGGTAACTCTTCTGGAGAACGCTGGCTTGTGATTGTTCCTTCTGTGCCTTTGCTCTTTGCTCCAGTGGAGGATTTCAACTGAGCTTTAAAACAGGAGGGACTAAGTTATAAACACAGATAGTTTGCATTTTTTCAAAGAAAGAGTCAACCCAGTTGGATGTGGGACTTAGTTTTTCAAACATCATCATCCACCAAAAGCACAAAATAAGGTCCGGAAAATGTTGCTTTTAATGCCAAAAATTTGTTCTTTGTTTTTGTAGTCTGGCTTCTGACCCACTGTATGTACTCTCATTTTATATAGTCAGTCTTGCCTTCCAATCAGAAGAGACAGGGGGTTTGGGTTTTTTTTTTTTTTGTTTTTTTAACTTCCAATAGTCCTCCAATAGTTCAGCAAAAGGAGCATTCAAACAAGTGTCAAGTATCATGGATCAACTATAAAACCACAAGATCTATGTTGTTTGCTGAATGATATATTTGGATGATAACATCTTGTCTACATATTTTTGGGGGACTTATTTTTAAAAATACTACAGTATTCTCCTCTGTTGGGACAAAAAACAAGTAACAATACAATGCAGCATTTAAAAGACTCATTTTATTTCTTAGTGAAGTTAGTTACCTTTCTAATTGTAACCATAGATGTGTAGACATTTGCTAAGATGCTCAAATCTTGTTATGTCATTATATTGACCCAGTTACTGGCCTTCACTTCAACTACAAAATCGTATCTCAGAACAATATCTGCATCTCTGATAGAAAAACAAATTCCTGAAACAATGGTAATCTCTATGGATTGTAAGTTTGAGTCACTTAGCAAAAAGAATTGTATCAGTTTTAGAGGAGTACAGTGGACACACCAGGAAAGGATTGTTCCCCTAAATGCCTGAGAGTCAGAGTTATTTATCAATCAAGTTTAAATGAAGATCCTTTATGCTGAGGTTTTATTATTATTATTATTATTATTATTATTATTATTATTATTCAGTTGTCTGTGGATCCTGGTTTGATCATTTCCTAAGCTGGGAAGAACATAAAAATGACAAAAACGTCCTGTTTTTGTTCTATGAAGACATGAAGAAGGTAAATATGCTCTCTGTTCTTATTTCAGAAAACATTACTTGTAAATCAGCATCATTAAAATTTCAAAGAGCAAGTTATAATGAAAAAGGACAAAGACAACAAATGTGGATGCATGTCGATGGACATACTTTATATTTGCATAGAACTTTCTACATGAAACCAAACATTCGTGAAATAATTCTGACTGCACGTGTTATATGAGTATCAAATCCTATGAGTGTTGCATTTTATATATGCAGAAATGGGACACAAACTAAACGATTTTTTCCAAGTTACAGCATGACCTCTTAAGTTCCTGGTCATGGTCCTATAGAAAAAACAAATAAGGTCATCTGTTGAGGGCCATTATCCTGGTATGTCTGACATTTCAGATGAAACTTCCTAAATATGGCACAAGACAACAAATCTACTCATGCTTATGGTAACATGTGTTTCCAATAAAGAAGAAAATTAGAAGCCTGGGCAGGGAAGGAGAGCTGTAGGAAAACAGAGAATTCTTTTCTTATCAACTAGAAGTATGATACTCTGCTCAGAACAATAAAAGCTTTATTCTTGTACCTCAGGATCTCCCTAAGATTGTAAAGGACATTAGTATATTCCTGGATATAAACATCAGTGATCATGAAATCCAAGACATTTGCAAGAAGTCATCATTCTCAGAGATGAAAACAAACACAGAAAAAGAAAATAGTGATCCCAATCATACTGTTTGTGCACTTACATCCAACAGGAAGCTGATTTTCCGAAAAGGTAAGTTGATTTGAATTGCCTTAACACAGCAGAAAATCTTGAATCTACCAAGAGCCATGGGCTGAAGTCCTTGCCTCACTATAGTGAGGTTTTGGATCAGCCTCAGGAAGTGGTGACAAGATTCTTCAGCTGAAGTCATCTTGAAAATCACTTTTTTTTTTTTTTTTTTTTAAGTTCTCTGGTTGCAAATGTATGCTTATATTAGAGAAACACAGAGGAGTCGCAACAACAGTTTAGCTAATATTGCTCCATGTGAGCTTTTGAGCTAAAAGGAAAGGTTCACAGAGCATTACTCTTTATTTGTCTTTTTTATCTAACGCTTACCACCTCAGTCTTTCCACAAGCATCAACATGTCCCCTCCTGTATCACCTGCGAAGGTCGTTCAGTTTACTAGAATGAAAAAGAGCTAGACACAGTCCTTCTCAGGTAGACTGTTATTAGTGTTTACCTTAGGTACTACCTGTTATCTCATTGAAATGTTCCTGAAAAAAGAAGAATATGCTGACAACAATAGCAAAGAATGAAAGAGTCAATCAGCTGATAGCCTAACAGGCAGCCTTAAGACCTTGGCCAAACTCGAGCCACAACATGGGAAACAATCTGCGCCTGAGGGCTTAATAGCTTTTATGAGTGATGACCCAGCTGCTTCCATCAGGGTCCCAGCAGACCAATTACTCATGATCATGATCTACCAAAGAGACTGCAGTTAATAAGGTTATAATTTGTGCCAACTGCGGCATGAGCAAAAAAGAATTACCTTTAAAAGAACAGTTAAAATCATTTCCTACACAAGACATTACCAGCCTCACTGTTCTTTTTCTGTTCCTGCTTTCCTAGGTACAGTTGGTGACTGGAAGAACTATTTTACTCCAAAACAGAATGTGAGGTTTGAGGAAATATTTAATGAGAAAATGAAAAAGAGCAAGATGGCAAAAGGCCTCATCTATGAATTCTGACTTCACGTGAAGAACCGCATCCAGTTATTAACAGAGATAGATAGGACACTTGGTGGGAATTTTGGGTGGGGGCTAGTAGACTGTAAAAGGGAAAAAAAAACATATTTTGGAACTGATGCCATAAAGTTGGAAGCAGCACTCACTAATCTCACTTGTTTATTTACCTTTTTATGTACAAATTTACCCCAGATTATCAATCAATCTTTCACACAGTCAAAAAATAAAAATGTGATGAAGAGGAATTGTAAACTGGAGTTTTTAGGGCAGGAATATTCTGACACAATACTAGAAATGAACTCAGTTATCAGAGAATAGATATATATATGGTCTGAAAGAATAAGGTGTCAGACTCATTTTTCTACAACCAAACCTACCCCTTCATGTATTTCTTTTCCTTCTTTAGCGCATATGAGAGAAGAATGGACTTCCCAGATCTGATTTAGAAATTTTAGGCAAGATGCTAGGGGAAAAAAAACAAGAATAACAAAAAATTGTGAGATTCTGAGTATTTAAATAGTCTAAAAACACATCATAAGAAAGTGACCAAAGATTTGATCCCCAGGCTCAGTCCCTTCCTGATCTGGTGTGATTTGGAAAGCATCTATCTTATCAGATATTGTTATTGATACCGAAATTGAAAACAGCAGCCACACATTTGAAGATCTGCAATTAAGTTTGTTTAAAAAACGGCTTTTCTTTCTTTTTTTTTTCTTTTTTACAAAAAGTAGCCCTTTGTTATAACTTATTTCTGGGTTAAATACTATATAATGCTTGTGTCTGAAATGCAATTGATATACATCCATGCAGATTTCTGGATCAGATGTTAGGAACTCAGGAATACACATATTTTTTCCTGTGAGTTTCTTCCTGAAAAATGCCCATTTCCAGTGTTTTTATGAAAACTATTTTACTTCTCCGTTCTTGTGCAGTAGGATTCAACAGTTTTACTGTGTGGTAAACAAATCAGAACTCAAAGATAGCTTAATCTGAGTATGACATATTTACTATGCCCTGATACTACAGGTTTTCCAAGAATCAGCTCACTGTTCACATCCTAGAGACTGCTCTAGTAACCCACTGAAGACTCTTCTTCCAATTTATTGTGATGTCTTTTCTGTCTTTATCTTCAATTTGCTTTGCACGCTGGCTTTAATCACTTATCTCCAAACTGCCCCACCTCATCCCCAACCATAGGCATCAGCAGGCAGAAAAAAACAGCAAAAGCTGACTGAAAGGAAACTCACGCAGACAAACACTGTATCTCTGCTTTGGTTTTGTGTACTCTTAAGAAGTACCTACAACACAAGCATATCCTCTGGATGAGCTTTCTGAAAGGCTGAGGCATGGCCTTACTTACAGTAAACATAAATGCTCTGGTCTCTCACCAGCTCTTTCATTTCATACCTTGCTCAGGCAAGCAGATAGCAATACCTACTGATCTTGCATCTGCACAAATGATACAGGAAGCTACATGCTGAAGAGGTCAGTGACAGAGAAGCCTATTCAGCAGCAGTTCCTTGCCAACTGAACACATTTCAAGGAAGATACTGCCCAGAGCACTGTTTTATGCAAATGTCTCTTTGGGAAACCAGAAGTTTGTTTTTAATGTATTGCTCTTCTCGTGCTAAAATCTCTCTCTCCCTCTCTTTCTCTCTCTCTCTAAAACGCTGCGAACCATGCTTGTGCTTGGATGCCTTCATGGTGTCCTTCTCCTGCTACTAACAGGTGGCAAGAGAGCAGCTAATGAAAATGCTTGAGTGTTTTACTTGCACTTATTTTTTGTAGCCCTTGGAGGATGGAAGAAAGCAAAGTGTTCTTGTGCAAATAAGTGGTTGCAATAAGTGGATTTTTTAACTTAAGTTAGGCAATGATATCTAAAAGAAATGAAAAGCCTAACAAGAAGCCTTTTAAGAAAACAGCAATAATGATGTTAGTAGGTCTGTTGAGTCACAGTCAAAGGCACAAAGAATAAGCTTTTTGCCCTCACACAGTTGAATTCATAATCTGCTTGAAAGGGAGAAGCAAGCAAACCCAAACACAACCTCAAACAATTAACTGAAGGGAAAACTAGAATAGGACAGTTTACAGTTTAGGCTAACAGAACAAAGTGGCACACTGATTTGTACTACTTTAGAAATTATTTATAAATGTACTCATAGTAAGAACTGGTGTGTGTAGGGATGGGGTGGGGGCATGCCATTTTGAACAACTGGGGCAGGGGGCTTAACTATCTAGTCCTGAATTGGCTGAAAAGGTAGGATTGGAATATAAGGTAATGAGTATTTTGCAAGCTGGCTGAACTCTAGCATTGTAGAGTTAAATTAACTTTTAGAATAAGGTTCCTTTCAGTAACAATTTTTGTTTATATGGCATGTTACATCTCCAAGTGCTTTAAATATAGCCTTACTCCCCAATGAGAAAATACAGCCAGCCTTGAGGCAGAGTGCAGCAGCTTGGTGACAGTGAGTAATAACTTGAGAAAGAAAGCAGCTACTGCTAGTAAAACTGCAGGGCAGCAGGCTGATCCTAGGCACAGACACCACAGGACTAACTGGTTGCTTAATGCAGCTGGGGCCAGCATAGCAAAACTTGCCTGTGTCAGAGGTCCAGAAAGCTAGGCTGAGCATTACTGCCACTGTTACTAAAGCAGAGGAGGTAATATGATGGTAGCCACTGGCAACCCAGATCTCCTAGTGGCTACCCTTCATCCTCTTCCCTTCCCCACAGTGTTGCTATCTTCCCTCCCCTTCCTCATCTGTGGCATCTCCCAGAGCCAAGAGGGAGTCAAACTGAATTTTACAAAGAATCAGTGATCTAGCTCTGCAGGTCATTTTGGCAGGCCTTGGAGATGTTCAAAAAATTCCAAAACTTCCATAAAAAGACATTGTAAAAATTTATCTTCCCCTGCCTTTCATGTCTTTTCTAAGACAGTTAAAATTTTTGGAGACAGAGAAATTTCAGCAGTGCAAACTATAAAAATACTTGTCCAAAACGTACGTACGACACGATAATGCTAGGTTTGGAAGAAATAAAGCCCTGTGCAATCTTTGTTAGATACAAATGGTTGCAATATATCTTTCCTACCGCAGTATCATATTTCACCTTCCAGAGTAAGGGCTCTTCTCAAGATTGGTCAAATTAGGGAGAACAGCATTAGACATTTGTGCCACAGGACCCGAGATGTGGAGTCTAGCAACTCTTGTTGATGTTATTCTGCTTTATGCTGATCTGACCTTTGGGTCACATGAGAATGAGAACAAGAGCATCTGAATGGCTGAAACACTTGAAATGGGAACATGCAAATTCTAGGCCTTGCTTCAAGAACTTTTTCCTAACAACATCACACAATTATTTGTTAAAATAGCTCTCAGAGCAGCAAATGTTCTCAGGTAAGCATCCTAAGACCCTGACTTCAGTCACATTAGTTCTGACACAGTAAGTTTGATGCCCAAAGCAGTTTCTTGGAGAAAAACATTGGCTGGTGGAAAAATCCTTAGGAATAGTTTAGGGACTGCCTGTAAAAGCAGCAACCATCTCTGGAGAAGAAGAGGGTGGAGAGGAAAGAGGAAGAAGTCTGAGCCGATTCTGGTAAACTTTGAAACCAGAAGGCGTATGGAGCTAGAGAACACTCAGGGCAGGAGATCAATTCATGGGTTTGGGCACTGGGTATATGTAGAGTAGAGATGCCTAGGGGATCAATACAGAGGTTTACTTGTTACCATCTGTCACCTGGTAAATGTGCATGACCATAGCACGTGATTAACAAACAGTCAAGACTTAAAGAAGACAGTCACAGACCGAGATCCAAGGGTGTTCCTTTCTGCTCTGGAGACTCAGTGGGAATGGGAATTGCAGCAGGAGGAATCAAGCCTGCCAGAGAGGGCTTAGTGTGTGTGGTTTCTGAAAGACTATGTTTACAAAAGGACAGTAGGTGTCTAATCACTCTTTCATCAGTTCTAGCCTCACTGGACGCCACAATCTTCCTTCTTTGAAGGCACCATCAACCTTGTGGGAGGATTCTGCAGCAACTCTTCTATTAACTTTGAGAGGAGAGAGTTCTCCCTTTTCCGTGCATCTACTTACACTGACATGGGCAATCTGTACTACAAGCAAGCCGTGGAAAGACGGCGAAACAACATGGCTCTGGGCAATCAAACATTGCCCTTCCTGGCCTCCCTGGGAAGACTTCTCCTGCAGGCCAAGTGTAGAGAAGTGGCGGCACCTTGCGGCCCAGAGAGCGAGCGCAAGAGCGTCTGAAAGCTGCTCAAGTGACAAACGCCGTGATAGAAAAGCATTAAGTCACAAATTACATCGCCATGCCTCCTTCTGGCCTCTCTCGAAATTGGTCCCACAGGCCAATGCTAATTTGAGAAAACAGCAGTCTTGGGAACTGACTGCAATTCCCAGGCACAAGGAATATTTATACTTTGGCATGGGCTCTACAGCCATTAGCAAGCTTCATTGTCAATAAAATAGGAAGTAGCACTGCTTCACGAAGGAACGTGAATGTTTGTTCTTCTTTGATATCTATTGACTGTAGTGTTTTCACTGCAAAGATCCGTACAAAAAATTGGCATACATTTTCATGGGAGCTTGTGCAGGGTCAAAAGTAGAAACAGACTTGGAAAGGAATTAGACATAGATTTGAGAACAAGTCTGTCTCGGGGTATCTAGCGACAGTCCTGATGCATAGCCTGCTTGAGAAATCCTCTTCATTTCTGACTGCCAACATCTGTATGGATTCAAGGAAGCACCCAGGAAGGGATTAATCTGCACCACAGAGAATCTACTAGCAGCTACAGCACAGACAGGATCCTGGGACAAACGACATGCTGCAGACGTTCACATGTAAGAACATACTAGCCAATATTAATGCTTAAGGGTAATAAAAGTAGATTTCCCTTTCTGTCTGCAAGGCAGACTAAAACAAAGGATAACTGGGGACTGTTCTTTCTATCACTTGTGACCTTGGGTAATCTAAGGTATCTAATCCACAGAGAGACTTATTCCAAAGAACCAGGTAGGCATCACTGTGCTGCTCAAACTGCAGTTAGTTGCCTAGCTACTTAAAAGGGATGAGGAATTAATCAGTCTATAGCATTGCCTACTGCCTAAATCAAGGATTTACTACATTACAACTGAAATAAAGGCACAGCAGGCCTTCACTGCCAAGTGAATGAAGCGCAATGTAAAGTTAGCTCACATATCTATGTGCTGTCCAATCTCAGCTGCCAGTGACAGCAGTTTAAGTGAAGCAGCCCAGACTGAGGTCCCCTGCTTCTTGGCAAGGGCATCAGTAAACTGCACCACAGATACAGTTAGGCACAGATCCAGTTAGCTTATTGTTCTCTACATTGTCACGCACCGCCAGCAATTTTACCCTGAAAATCCCTGAAATGCTTTCTGTAAACAAAGAAGAAACCTGGGAAGCCTCGTTTTTCTTATTAACTGCACGGTGCTCAATGACAAGGCGATAAAAACCTGGGAGTATATTACACACACATGAGCAAGCAGTAAAATCCAGCATAACTTGAAGACAGTCCTTTTTTTTTTTTTTATTATTATTATTAATAAGAGTGCATAAAGATACAAGTCTGTTGATATGCTGATCTGGCAAGTCAGGACTAGAGCTCGTTTGTGAGGCGCTACTGCTACTACTAAAAAAAAAAAACCTTTTATACTCCAGTACGATGAAAGCAAAGCTGCAGATCCTTTACCATGTGGGAGCATGCATAGAATTGAATCCAAAAGCAGATCATAACAGTCAAATGAATGTGTTTTATATCCACCTACATCAGATTACTCCATGTAATTCTCAAACTTTTTAGCCTAGGCTTCGCCCAATCAATTGTGAGTCTTCAACTGGGAATTCCTGATCAGAAGGGTTGACTCACTGGTGATACATCTCAGTTGAGACTGTGTGCTACTGTGGACAAGACGCAATGAGGAAAAAAGGTGGAATAATAGAAGTAGTGAAGCTCTTAAACAGACTTTACAGTCAACCAAAAGTTAATGTACAATCACAGACTTAGTCAAAAGTTACATCCCCAGAGAGACTATCTCTACACATAGCTTTAATGCAAGAGTGACAATACTGGATCAGATGTATGTCAATTCAGTCCAGAAACTTTAGCCTGAACAGCAGAAAAACCTAATATAGCCTCTGAATGTTCTCCAATGTCTAACTGCATTCAAGAACTTTGAATTTCCTGAGCAGCTATGGCTGACGGAAGCTGGCTCAGCTGATGTCATCACACTCTTACGCAGTTCTGTGCTTCTTTTTGCCTTATTTTCAAATGAATTTTTAGGATTAGGTGATTAACTCTTGCTGGTAATAGTAATGTCATACTCTGCTCTTCACTGTGTCTGAGCTACACATTAATATTTTAGAATTGAACTATTGATACTTAATGTGCAATAAGAATAAAAATGCACTAGGTAATCAACAGGTCATAAATTTCTCGCATATAAGAAACAGGAAGAAGAATGGGAGTTTCAGAATCAAAGGAAATAGTCCTCCACATCACAGGTGGCACACCTGTCAAACATGTTGTAGAGTGTTACTATATCCCTGTAATTCATATCCAGCTCAGGAAATCCATGAGCTGCTTATGTCTGGAAGTTACAGGAGAACTGGAAAGAGATACCAAATACAATAAAACAAACTTATAATTACTCAGGCATCCGCTTTTGGTTGCTGTTTGCTTCTTCAGTGGTCTTTCCCTAGCTCCCTGCCTCTCATAATTGTATAGATTATCTAACAAACTAGAGGGAGCTCCCTTCAGTTATGCTTCTTCCAAACTGAAAGATTCTTACATACTTAACCATTCCTCACATAGAAGTTGACTCCTTCCTTTGATCATCTGTTTTATCCTTCCAAGAACCTTCTGAGTCCTATTTAAAGTTTTTTTTGACATGTATGGATGAAAACACAGAGCAGTCAAGATATGGACAAAACACTCATTTACACAGTGAAATAATGACTCTTCTCCTGTTTATTCCAACCCTTTTCCTAAGGATTTCTAAAATTCAACTTTTTTTTTTTAACTGTTACTACATACTTCTGATAGAGATCATTATGTAGATATAATCCCTCAGTAGAAATAGTTGCTTTTATATGTGACATTATCACAGTTTTTCTATTATGTACCTCTCTCGTTATTTTTTCAATTCCATCAGTCCTGCTCTTTACTAACCTGAATAACTTGGTATCTTTGCCTCCTCATTGCTCACTGTTCATCCCTTTTAACACGCTGTTTATAAACAGGCTGAATATCCTTCCATCTACAAAAACGACTAATGGAAACCTCGCTAGGGAAGGTTAAAATAAAATCAAATAACATGCTACCAAATAATAGATTTCTGCCCTTCAAAATTTCTAGCAACGAGAAAGCTGTATTAAACCAGAACTACATACATGAAACATATCTATGATCAGAAATATGGAAAAATAAATGTGTACCAGAGCAAAAAAGAGAAATAAACTCATAGTCAGAGAGTCTTTCAGGCAAATGCATCAGAGGAAAATTTTTCTCGCTAACTTACGCAACAGATTCATACAGAATAAACAGAGTGGTTTTGTTCCACTGGACATACTTCATTATCACTCTTTTAACACTGCCATTTAGGATAATTAGTCTTGACAGGTGTACTGCATTGTAACTGGACTCATTCGGAGTACTTTTTTTGAAACAGAAAATGATGTTTTAGAAGAATAGTGATTGAATATATAATTAAAAATCCTTCTTTCTCCCAGGGGCACTGGAAAGACTTGTTAACTAATGCATACACAAGGTTTAAAAATATTAACAACTTGAAATCACCAAGTATTATAAAAATCTCTCTGAATTCAAAAGGCCTGTGAGTCTTATATGATTCTATTGATTTGAATGAATTAAAGTCAGAACATACCGGATCACCCTATAGGAAACAGCACAGAACTTGAAACGTGTATTCAACGGGACAAGATCAGGCCAAAATAAATACACTGGGCCAGAAGTAAGTGCTGGGCTAACCCATTTGCCTTTTGGAGAGGTTAACAAATGTAAGAGTAAAGAATCACTGCCCATCCTTCTCCCCTCTCCTGAACTCTCCTGAGGAAGAGCCATGCAATAATTAAAACTAGCAGAGTTTTTGAAGCCTACCCAAAATCAGAATTCTGTCCAAGCACATCTTGTCAAATAATCCTCAACAGCTCAATTTACAAAATTCCTACTATAGAAATACTAGGCTGGCCTTGACAGCTCAGAAAACTAGGAAGATGAATCCTATCTTTCCCAAATACAGACATGAATCACATAGCACTGTGAAGTAGCTATCCGAAAATATGAAGTACATGCCACTGGAGGAGAAGTTACTGAACAGGGTATAACCATACACAAACTGAAAAGCTGTCTCCCAAGTGCAGATCAAGATGAAGATTTTTGGTAACTGATCAATCATATGTGTGTGTAATTAATTTGGGCACTAAGTTTGCCTACCTTCCTTGGGTATATTCCATTACATTCATGTGGCACATAACCTTGGAAGGGTACAATTTAGAGTGCACAAAATCATGGTTTACCCCATAATCATTCTATACTAAAAGGATTAAAGAAACCTGTTTAAACAATACAACTGGGATTTGAAATAAACTGCTGTATTTCTTTTATATATACACCTTAATACAAATTACTTATCTTTTCCTGTTTCATCAGATTGTAGTAAAACTCACATAGTTTTTCCACAATGTTTTCACACTAAATATTCATATAAAATATTTTAAATAAACACAAGATATTTAAAATAAAAAAACAAATGCTTACATTTTTCCTCATTTTAATTTACTTCTGATAACCAAGCAAATTATTCTAAAATTAGCTCACTTTCATTAAAGCAGTTATTAAAATACAAGTCTGAGTACACCACATACCTCTAATGAGAGACAAGCATGGTGCCAGGATATGTACTGAAACAATTATTAACAAAAAATATTACAACTTTGAAGGTGGCCCAGGACCCAGATTTTCCTTTTAAGGGTATTATTATAGCCATACTCATTGTCTATGCCCCTTTGTGACCCCTAAATCCTCCATGTGATTGAGTATCTTCTGTAGAGTCAAGAGAAGGAATTGAGACATCCCATGTCTTACTCTTAATTTATAGTTAGGCTTTCCCTTGCTATTGTGAGCAATACAAATCTGAACCTTTTGGGCAAAGGACCCTGTGTTTCCCACATCCCATGTGGGTATTGGAAATATGAATTTGTTAAGTATTTGCCAGATCACAGCATAAATTAAAACACTCAAACAAGGCTTATTTTGTTAAATTTCTCTAGAGGTCTTTCATTCTTCATTTCTTGTTTCTATATAATTCTTGTATGTCCAATATAAGATTTTTATAATAGGTTTTTTAAAATAAGAATTTGTCTAAGTGAAAACACTTACGTACCAACTACCATTTTCTGCCTGTTGCAAACACTCATACAAAAATGTTTATGCATTTATTTTTTGAGACATGTAGAGATTTTGGGCAGAGATTTGCTGTACACACAGCAAAATTACTGAAATATTAAAAGAGTTGATTCAGATAAAAGTTGCTAACAAACAGCATTGCCAATGCATATTTCTACTGTAATAATTGTACTCACTCAAATTTTTGTCTTCTCTATAATAGAAGGAATGGGAATCAAGTTCAGCACAGTGGCCTTGTTTAAAGATATCTATTCACAAGAAATTGCTTTTCAAATCAAAGTAAAAAAACTTAATTGACCATGACAAGGCAAAACAAAAATGTGGCTAATTATCAACAGTGATTTGTTGATCCAATCTGAACTTAAGCAGCTTTATCACATTAGTCTATGTAAGAAAATGATTTAGCTACCTAAGTCAAAGTTCACAGTGTTGTCCAAAAAGTCTCTCTCCTGTTACCAAAGTCCATGGACTTATCCAGGGCAGAACCCTAAAACCTGACCAAAAGAAAGTGCTTAAATGATAGGAGCAGATTACTGCAGCAAACTATTCACCTGTTAACAGAAGCAGATAAGTGAAATTCTTTTGCCACACCTTGCGTAGTAATGGGAAGTAAACACAAAGGTAATCAACAGAGAGCAGTAGATACCATATTGGGAGGGTCTATCTAGCAGAGAAATATAAAATAAAATAATAAGCCATTATTACTCATTTCCGTAGTAATTGCCTGTGTGTGACTGTTATTATTTTTTATTTTTTAGCATAACCCAAGGCTCAGCTTGACCCACTGGTAAATTCTAGCATTGAAAAGAGATCCATATTTTTAGTGTTGATTATGCAAATGTTTATGGATCACCAACTTCATTAAATCAAAACAGCACAAAAACTGTATTTTACATAAATACACATACATATACACCAGTTTTAAATTAACATGCTAAAAATAGTCTGAATGTTTTATATAAATCCACAAACTTTAACTATGAGTTTTTTTTACAGCAATTACTTTTTCATATAATAAAGATCTTTTCTGCTGTTAATCATCATAATAAAGCCTTTGTAGAAAGAAATAATTTCTGAAATAGATAGATCTCAAGGTTAATGGGAAATTTAGCTCCAAACTGAGCAATGAATTTGTGTATGTTAACTTACATTGAGTTTCATTTAAGTGCTTAAAGAGATTCAAAGTTAAGAGGCACAACTCCAAGCACTATTTAATTATTTATGAGCTTAAAATTGAGCACATTCTTAACTAATATTAACTGATTTTATAGTATCTGAACTCTTTTAAAAATACATGAAAAAGTTTGATATTTATTTTAAACCTGACTTCTCCAGCGTATGTTAAAACCCATGCTTATTAGAGATGCATCTCATAAAAAGCAAGTACAGTTACAGTGTCATGCTGACATTTGATACAGGAAGCACAAATAAAAGGAGCAAAACTAACAGAACAAAATTACCAAAAATCTGAATCATAAATCCTCATATCATAAAAATAAATCATTCCTGAAAATATTTGATTATGAAATAAGGGTACATTCCTGTAAAACAGGTAAAACGATTAAAGGAATATTTAGAGGATGCTACCTTTTGTAGGCTCCTTCCACTGCACTTAAATGTCTTTTAAAATAATCATAAATATAAATTTTCTCAGCTTTTAATCAAAGTGGGACCTTAATTTAGAGTGAAAAGGATGTTTCTCTCTATCTGTTGAACTTGAAAGGCAAGCTATCCTTTGGGATACACACGTATTCAGAGAGGAAGGGGAAAAGGAGATAAGCAAGAGAACAATTATGTTATTTCTTTTTAATTAGTTCCTTATTTCCTGTCCTGCTGTTCTCACTTCCCCCAGTTTCTTCTCCTGGTGAACTCACTTCTTCTATCTGTTTTCTTGCAGAGTTCACTTTTTCTAACAACAGGAATATGTGTTCTGCAAACTCTCGGATGGCTCCACAGCCGCCACTGCTTTTACAAATATAACCAGCGGCCTTCTGAGCAACTGTACAAGCATCAGCAGGCACACCACTCATGCCAGCATTTTTCAGGCATTCCACATCAGACTCTTCATTTCCTATTGAGAAAAACGACACAAATATAAATATCACAAAGGGAAGAAGCTTAGCAAAACACACATTCTTCCTTACAGGCATTAATCTATTTTTAAAATTTGATTAATTTAAAATTTCTTGTGGCAACTTTCAGCTGAGAAGCTCAACAGTACTTTGCATATGTGAGTTAGCTCTTAGAAAACCTCTATGATATGTCAATGCTAGTCACGCTTTACACACATTTTAAGCAAAAGAACAGCACTTTAAAGACCAGTAAAACTATTTAAGCAATTGAGTAAGCATTTGCACCACTACATACTTAAGCTGCCACTGAAATGTAGTTTTGTACAGGATTACATAGCTTTAATTCTGTTCAATTTGCTTCCATTTCATATTATAAGTTTATGTAATATTCACTCGGAATAAATTAAAATCAGTTCAAGATTGTGAACTTTATCTATACTTGTGTGCAACCCTACCAAAACCTTATTAGCTTTTATAAATCTTGTTATAAAAACAGTTGATACTTAACATGCATGTACTTAATTTCACTAAATCCAGTTTATTAACAAAGAGAAAAGTGCTCTGAGGAAGATCAGTGCCACAAAGTTTATATTTCTATATGAAATTTTAATACAAAAAAAAAATATATATATATAAAAATACATATTATATATATTATATATATTATATTATAATAATAATATTTATATATATTTTATATATATAAATACATATTATATATTTTTATATATATATATATATACATATATAATATATATATAAAAAAGGATACTGACCTAAATAAGCCACTTCTTTCCAGGTCAAACCAATATCTTTTCGCCAGTCCTCTAGAACTTGTAATTTATTGGTTGTGTTAACTTTTGCTACACATCCCAGCTGCATGGCAGACAGTGTTTTTGAACAATCTCTTTCAGAAATAAGTCGAACCTATTAAATTAAGTCAAGTTAGAATAAATTCTACATACAAAGAAACAAGACACTGATTTATTAAAGAATGGTAGAAATTTTGCTCTTTGATACAAAAGTGTTGCATGACTGGTTTCTTCATTCAAAACTCAGAGCAAAAGTTATCAGGATTCAAAAAAACACATTACAGTCTTTAATTACAAGCTGTTACGAGAAAGTGCACCATTAATCTGTAAATTTCCTTTAAATTCACAGAAGAAGAAATTATGTTTTCTTTTTAAATGCAACATGTATCAAATAAAATACTAGCTATCAGTGTACCATGGCATGTTGGCTGTCTAATACTATATCATCTAATTTAAGCCACAGTTTGCAATTAAAAAAATTCCTGGGAAAGGCTTCTGTAATATTTCTAGACAAATACTTTGAAATATTTTCCATGATTCTTCTACCTAATAACACCCTCCCCCCCCTTTCTTTTTTTAAACATTAGGGCTTCAAAGCATCAACAGAACATTAAGCAAACTAATGTGGCGCATTCATCTCACGAAATTTATTCCAAATTTCAAATTTAGGAACAATGCACAAGATCAGAAATAATGATTACTGCAGCAGGATTTTTGACCTCAGCACCACCCCCATCCAGGTTTTCTGTCCAAATTATGACAAATTTATCTTCCCTAACTGCTGGTAAGTGACAAAGAGTACTTGGCATTGATTTTAAATAATAAATAGGATTCCTGCACAAAGCGAGAGCATGCTAGCAAAATCTACTAGAAATACAGCAAGTGCAGCACAAAGCCCAAGATATTTCTAATGAAAGAGTTCAAGTCACAGTAGGAATGGAAATGGGTGCTCACAGGCAATTTTGAAATCCCATCTGTTTCTTTGTATTGCCCCAAGGCAGCATCAGCTACTCCTCTATTTCAAGAACGTAGTCCAACCTGTTTTAAGAACTCCTACTACCGAAGCTCCAAAACATATTTAAACAGTCTCTTCAGGGCTTCACTAAGTTTATCTTGTCCATACCTATCTCCACCTGTAGTAGGATTCAAAATAAAGCTCTCTGAAGACAGCCTGAATCTGTATCTGGCAGTTCTCACTGCAAAGAATTCTTCTGGCTACATCAAAAGCAGCAGCACAGGCAGAAAAAAGAAGGGAGGCTAATTTTACAAAAAGGTAACCAAATCCTCAGTTTAGCAGAATTCAATACTAATAACTCAGGAAAGCAGCCACATTACAACCTGTGTGGTATCAGTTTGCCTTGAATTCTTAGAGTTTGTGTAAATTGTGGTTAACGCAATTAAACGGACAAAAGTGATCGGGGTTTGTTTTTCCTGCTTTGCCACCATCATGGGTAATCTAGGATGAACCAATGAATTTCCCTGTGTACCCCTTCTTCTTCCATGAGCATGAGATAAAAACATATCCCTGCTGGCAGAGTGACTGCAAAAACATATTCATAGTTTGCATGGCACACAGATGTCACAATAAATGAGAATGCTGTAAACTGACTGCTAATGAACGTGTATCTAAACTAAACAGCACACAATTATGATTGGTGCTAGCACCACGTAAGTTTCTTCCCCCACTTTTTCCAGGAAAGAAAAGGGAAAAAAAATGCAGTAACTGCTAAGAACGAGTGCAAGAACTTTATCAAAAGGCATTAGTTTTCCTCCAGGGAATCTGAAGACAACATCTGTCCCAACCCTTTACCAATGTATTATGCACCTTGATCAAAAAGCATTCTGAAGAAACTTGCAAGTGTTGCATGTTTTAGAACCTTTTAATGTTCAATTTACATCAGAAATAAATGTTTCAGAAAAAATGCTTACCTGGATTCCTCTTTTCTTTAAGAGATCAATCCCAACAATATCTCTATAATCATAAGAGATCATTTCCTTCTGATCTTCTGTCACATAAATGCGACCATTTGTCAGGCATCCATCAATACTGCAAACCAATAGCTTCACCTCTTTCAATGGCTCTTTACCAAAATATCCAAAGCTAGACAAAGAATTTATCTTTTCAGGATGCAAGGTTTTGCACAGTCAAAAAATAAATCACTCTAATTCTTCTGTCTGAAGATCATAGCTGTATCACCTTTCTAATTCTTTTTTTCTGAAGTCTTTTCTTGGTATCTTCACTCATCAACTATATTCTCCCCCATGAAAGGAAAAACAAAACCCTCCAAGATGACTCAATTATGTTTTCTCTTTAAAAATTAGGAAGATTTATTCCCTTACCATAAAATGTTATGTTCTACAGCACTTATTTTGAATGAAAAAAACAAAATGGAATAAAGGATAATAAAAGGGTAGGAAACATGCTCCATTTACACTCCTTATTTCTTTTAGGAGGTATAGAGCAACTGCAAAGAAAAGGGAGTAGGCAAGGTGGAATCACCTCAAGTCTTCCACATGCACCACCTTCTCTTGGCCAGAGATTATACTAATATATTTCTTTGGTATAGTGGGACTCACAGTCCACCTTTCCCCTTTGTTGAAACTTTAAAAATGTAATAGCAAAGGCAGTACAGATGATTTCAACAGACAGAGGAGAAAAAATGATGGATGCAAACAGAATTGTTCAAATACCTTTGATCTTGATTAGTTTAAGTTACAACTTTAAAATCAAACAAACATTACAAATTCGTATGATGATAATTTGAAATAATGACTGATGTTAAAGACATAAAGGACTGAAAAGTGCTTCTACCTCAGCACTCTTTGCTCCGCAATAGGCCAGTCAATGTCTATATCAATATCGACGCTGTGCTCAGCACGCATTTCATAGTAGGCCATTTTACCACCCTAAATAAAATATAATCCATTAACATTGTCCATTTGGATTAATACAACCGTAAAATAGTACAATTTAGTGCCATGTAATGAAGCCTAAATATCCATTTACAAAGCATTCATAGTGGCTTAGATATAACTGGACCACAAACAATGACATTTTGCCTATTACACAGAATCCAGCATTTTAAAGAACTTTACATGGGCAAAACAGTAAGTACCTTCAGTTTACAACTACAGAAAGCATGCAATAAAGATGTTATGCACTGTAGTTATTAGATCATATTGATTTTACTAGGTCTTTTTCTAATACAGGAAAATAGTAACACATTTAGCATTGACTCAGTACAAGTATGCTTATTTTTTGTTTGTTACCTACACAAAGACTTCATCTCAACAGGAAACGTATCTGCCAAATCTCAATTTAATTAGAACAAAATAAAAACAAAGAAAAAAACAAAACAAAGCAAAAGGAAAACCGCTGATCTTCAAAAACTCAACCTTCATAAAATGTACAAAGCAGTGCAGCTCAGCGCTTTAAATCCACAAAGCACTACATGGATCTACCTAAACTATAGAAACCTAAGTTAGTAACTAGTGTGTTATTTGCAAAAGACAGAAATAAGAACTTTGTATTCTTGCCACACCTAATAAAGTATTCCCAGTAGAAATATGGAAATACCTGCATTAGGCTTTTGTGTAGAACTGGTGACAGATATTGGAAATGATCTGTAAGATGAAAAACCTGTCCTACGTGAGAAAATTAAGGGGCTATGCCTGTAGACAAACAAACAAAAGCTGAAGTAAGTATGCTTGTTCTTTATTACTACACTGAGAACGCACTGCATCAAGGGGGGAAAGACTGTTTAAATTACAGTACAGAACTGGTGCAAGACAAAAGGTCTAAACTGACCACAAACAGGCCAGTCTAGGCTTGAGACCATAAAGCTATGTAACAGTCTTCCAGAAAAGCTACTGGAAAAAAGGGGGGGGGGGGCGCAGAGGGGAAATTCAGTTAAGTTTAGTGTGATCTTCCAGAAAGAAGTTTGATAAAGCAGTAGAAGCGACTATCACGTTTCCTTTAATACGACAACACTTGAGTTGAGCATCAAGAAAAATGCCATCCAGTCATAGGCCTTAGCCCATGAGAAAAGCATTACCCATACCTGCCAAATTAGAAAATGGAGCTTTACAGAAATGACGTACTTGCTACACATTATATGAAAAGCCTGTCAAACTGTGTTAAGGTCAGTGTTATACAATCAGTAATACTAAGCTGAATTATGAGATATGTACTTACATCCTGGTAAACTGATGTGAATCTCAATACTGCATTCTTTTTGGCTCATAGCCAGATATACAAATAATATTTGTATGAATTTGTTTGCTGTGGAGGAACTTGCTAGCAGAACTGCCCTACCTACAGCAGGCCTTGTTAAGTTACAAATAAGTTAGTTGTTCTGAGGTCAAAGTGCTGTTACTAGACACTGACTACATGAGAAACAGAGATACATTATTGAATTCAGAGCCTCCATGACAGAAGTACAAGAAGAATTATTCTAGAAAGCCATGAAAGACAGAAACACTAACCTGCAAGTAGCCTTTCTCAATCAAATGCCTCTTAGCAAAGTAAAATGAGCCATTTTCATACAGCTCTCCAGGCCAGTCTTGCCTCCGGTACCGTTTTGCTGGATTCAGGTTTTGAGGCTCTGTCATTTTGTTTTCTGTTAACAGAGAGAAATGACAAAGTTAAGTTTTCCAGAAATTTTTGTTCAGAGGCACTTAACAGCTTTCTTCAAGTAGCTTTCTGTTGAAAATTTAGGGATGTAATTCAGTCACTTGCTTCTTTCATCACTGCTTCTCATAGCTTAGCTTTATAAATAATCACTAACCTGCTTACTCTTTGTTGTAACTGTGAATAACAAACTGGAGGACTGTCCAACACTTCCAGCAAATGAAAAATCTACAGTTTTTCACTCCAACTTGAAAAGAAAAATTCCCAAGAGGTTCTTAGTCCAAAATTGGTTACTAAAAAAGTAGAGGGAGACATTCTTCTACGGTGTTCTTGCCTGTGTGAAGGAAATTCCAGCCTTTCCATATTCTATCTCCTAGCACACTATTGAGAGAGTTTAACTTGCAGTGAGAGTAAATAAATAATAATAAAAAAAACCCCAGCTACCTACACCTAAAAACAGAGATGTCCTAAATCAATGCTCTGAAAGCTGAGAGAATCAACCTGAAATCTAGCAAGTCAAAAAAGACATTATGAGAAGTTTTGTCTATGGAAACATGTTGGTACTTCCTACCTAAAAATAGTTATAATATTAGTCATTCTTAACTGGTTTGATCAGTGTCCACAAATAAACAAACCACTGTCTCTGAACAGGGACGATCCCATACTGCTACCAATGCCAGTAGTGAATGAAGTGGAAACTGAACCAGGGACCAGAGATGCCTATTCTTAAGCCACTCAAAATCACATACAAAGCAGCTAAAATGCACAAGCACTCATGATCGGATGACCCACAAAAAAGCTAGTGGGAATTCTCAAACACCCCAAACTTCCTGCAACTTTAATGTGTATACACTTTACATTTAATAAATATATTACAGCTTTGTGTTCTAGGAAATAAACAGCTAACCATAGACACTGTTCTTTTTTAAGATGCATATATAGTAATCCCTTAATGTGAAAGAACAACAAAAATACACAGGAAAAGATACAAATTTTCTTTTTTTTTTAAACATATTCAGTCCTTCGAAGAACACAGTCCTGAACTGCATTCTACTTTTGTAATTGCTGTTACCTGAAACATCACATTCCTGACAAGCAATTTTCTTTTCCTCTTAAGCTGCTAGTGTTGGCATGATATTTTTCCCACTCTTCTCATATATACTGCTTGTAATAGAATGATTCTTCATCTTCTGCCACATTAAAAGACTTTAGATGTCATTTGATACTAAAGAATGATTCTCTGTTTCAGGTAGACCTTGAGGCTTTTTTCTTTTTCTTTTTTTTTTTTTTTTTCCCTCCTCCCTCATTTTAATACTTTGAGGATACAGGGAATTCACAGAAGGCAATACAGGATATCAAATACCTATGGAGCCTGGTGCCACACAATCACTTCAGGAAGTCACATGGTACATCCAAATGAGATTTACTCTTTCACAGATGTCCGTTCTAGCATCTCAAGATGTTAAGCGGACTTAGTCCTCGTTGCCTAAAATGTAATCCACAGAATCCTAAACTTTTAGTCATAATTTTGATGCTCCTCTTACACGTTACAAACAAATTGCATCATATTATTGTTTCTTATTATCAGAAACAATGAAGATGTTCAAGTTTCTGTTCATTCTAAACAAAGGCCTAACTTTTATTCCACCTCTAATACCATTTTTCAATCATACTTCAATTATATTTCACATGTTCCTCTACAGCACAATGCACTATAAACTAGTTAATAAATAATAATTAAAAAAGGGGGGGGAAGGAAAAAAAAGACATCCGAACCATTTTAGGTTTCAAAAAAAAAAAGAAAACTCAGGATAATTTTTAATACCCAATACAATTTTGAAAATAAAAATAATGATGTGGACGTTACTGAACTAGCCACTTTAAGGAAAAAAACAGAAGCAAACATTTCTGCTTTAGCCACAGAAATAAAAACAACATAGAAAACAACATAGATAATGTAGAATGTAGGGAATAGATCTCTGTACAAGTATAAAAGGTGGTTCTACAGCTACAATTAGGTAAAATCTTTATTTACTGTTAAAGAGTTCAGTTTTTTTTCATCTTGTCAACTGTAGCTGAAAAGCATACTTTCTCTACGAGAAATAGTCACATTTCTCTGTATGAGCTAATTAACTTGAGTTCAGAATTCATGACTCAAAGGCAGTTTGCAAATAGACATAAGCCCACAGACAAATTAACATGCTGAAATAAACCCTAAGCCTCCAGGCTAAGAGGATGCCATCCCATCTTCATTGAGATTTTACATTTTATCAGCCTTTTACTAGTCAGTGCAAAGTAAGAATAAAGTATTTTCCAAGTCAAGATAAGACCTCAGGGTCCTGTCAATATACACCTGAATACAGGCCAAGCAGGAGTTAACACAAAGTCTGGGGATTGATGTTTTGAGCCCAGACTTGTTAATAACCTTTGCACTTTCAGCATCTCATCATTTCTACAAAACAACAAGCAATGATCATATATAAACTGATATATAAACAATGATAATATAAAACCAGCACTACTTAAAGAAATTTCCAAATGATCTCACTACCCTCCTGGACTTATGCCTATGCCTTTGATATCACTTCCTACTGTATCATACCACAGGTATGAACATAAGCCATTTGAAGAGAATTTTTATTGAATATAACTATAACCAGAAAAACATAATTACCTCCTTTTTTCACTTCGCTCCATCTAAACTGATGCCTTCTTACAACAGAGAAGACAGAATCAAAGCCCTCCTCCTGGATCAGATCTGCCACTTTTATAAGATCACTGGGATGTAAACAGGGAGACGTTGCTTGAATATTTCCTACAATATCAACCTCTAAAGAAAAAACAAACATTTATGAAACACTGATTTTTTTCAATGCACATAATTGCAAAGTGTGACACGAGCAAATGCCACTTAAAAGGAGAACTTACTAGCTTATATTTAGTATAGGCTTTACTTATTTTTCTGAATAAAAGCATCATTCTTCTAGATTTACAACAAAATATAAAAACTCAGCACATTTCACTACTGGAACCAAACAAATAATACTGAGGTACCATGATGATGGTTAAGAAACTCTCTGATAGTTTCTAGAGAAGTAGAGGAGTCTTGAGACACTTCAGGGCTTCTTCGATGAACTTGAGCACCAAACTGCTTTGCAACCTTCTCAATTTCATCATGGTCTGTAGAAACCCACACACTGTTGGCAAACAGTAACAGAAATGAGTAATTATATAAAGAACAACTTAGTTTGCCTCAAATCCTATTAAAATGAAACATAATGGCTACAGAAGCAATAGGTTGTTAACTCTGCATTATTAATTTGTCTGTCATAGTCTGTTAACCTGAGGCTGGCTTATCCCTGGACTAGATCTGGTAATGAAAAAAGGGAACTAGTTTATACCCATGTGCTATTAAAACATTCCTGACAATACAACGGATAAAGAACAAAAATCTATTTGCTAATCTCTAAATTGTAAAATCTCAAGCCTGACTTGCATTTCAGTTTAATACTGTATAGTACTTGACCTACCATGCATGCATGTAGCTTGAACACCAAATTCAGAAACGTTACCATAAATATGCAATGTTGACATGCTGCAATTTGCTAGGCATGCTAACAGACTACCGAGTGATAAATGTAGCAAATGATATATTCAAAATCTCTTAGGAGTCTGAAACAACCTTGACAACAAACAGAACTGTCATTCAGTTACAGAACAAGCTTATTCGGCAAGTATAATGAAAAGTATTAGTCAGGTTCCATCCAATCCCAAGGCAAGTGCTTTTCAAGTTGCAATCACAGACATTTTTGGCACAAAAAAAGCTCTCATACTGGTAAAGCAAGATTGTTATTGTTTAGGTATGATAAACATTTGCAAAGGGAAGGGCTAGATCTGGCTATTAGGTGATGACAAACACCAGCTGAGCGTTGTGTGCCACTGCTGCCATCATTTTTACAGAAAAGTATACACGATTTATATACAGAAAAGTGTAAAAAAAAAAGTGTAATTCACAAAACTATCGGTACTCTCTCAACATACTGTACACAGCCAACGCTGCTTATGTTTTTCCATTCAAAGCCATCATGAGATCACCGCAAGGAAAACATGTACAACAACGCCAGTAACGTCGAGTCGCACCCATGTAAACAAATGCCGAAGCGGCAGGTATTTTCCTCGCGCGTCAGGCTGCCTAGTTCAAACATACTCTACCCGTTTAGCTAACAGAGTTTTGTTCCGTAACACGCACACCGGCTGACAGCACAGTGGTTTTGCAGGGATCTAGATTTTTTATTTATTTATTTTTTTTTTTTTTTTTTGTCGTCTCCGAGGGACAGACGGCCACACTCCCAGGCAGCTCCCCCATCCCGTAGCGGGACACCCCGACCCTCCACCGCGTCGCCACCATGGCGCCCAGATCCGCTCCTTCCCTCCCCCCTCCCCCAATCCCGCCACAACGCCCATGCGCGGCCTCGGGGGGGGGGGGGGGGCGGTAGAGGGGAGGCGCATGCGCACACCTGTGGAAGACCCCAGCGTCCAGGGCGGCGCGCAGCACCCAGCCGATGAGCGGCACCCCGGCCAGCAGCTTGATGTTCTTCAGCGGGATCCCCTTGCTGCCGCCGCGCGCCAGCACCAGGGCGGCCAGGTGGCCCCGCGGCCGCGCGTCGCCCGCCGGCAGCGCGCGCGAGCCCCCCGCGCCGGCCTCCATGTCGCCGCCGCCCCCCCCCCACGCACACACTGTTCCCACCGTACCCTGTCGCGCCCTAACCGCCAGCTCCTTCTACCCCCGCCCTGAGGCGCGGCAGGCGCTGCGGGCGAGGGCATGCTGGGAAATGTAGTCCGGCAGGGCGCGCCGCGGGCCTGCCGCGCATGCGTGCAGGAGGGGGCGGGGAGCCGTTGGGTGAGGGAGCGGCTGCAGGGCGAGAGGGGTTCGGTTAGGAGGTCGGTGCCCCTGGGCCTTTCGGCGTTGGGGGGAAGTGGGCACGAGACGCATTTCTTTCTACGTGCGGAGGGGTGGCTGCTCTTTGGTGCCCGCACGCAGCGCTGTCCTGCCTGTGAGATGGAGCCGCCCCACGTTACCTCAGATAATATTTCCAAGGTGCTGGGGAGAGTGGCTTGTGGTATGAGCGGCGGGCTGGGTATCTGTTCTTAGTAAAGTAAAGTTTATGCGCTTAAAAAAATTAGAGGTGTAGCTGCGCCTCATACATTAACACGTCCAAGGTGGCCTTAGGCTCGTTAACCGTGGTCCTGAACAGCATATAGCCCTTGTCGCCAGGAGGTGAGCAAGCACTGCAGCATTTAATCTGGAAAGTTGCGTAAACCAGATTCTGCGCTTTTCCTTGAGCTGCCAGTATAAATCCTTACTGTAACTGGTTTATCCTGTGTCATTTCCTTCTGTATGATAGAGTCCCAGCAGAGGGCAGAGTAATCACACCAGAGCCTTTTTATGTGTGAGGAGGAATTTTCTGTCAGTCATCACTTCTATTTTCCATCTGCTGAAAGTATATGAAAACGCAAAAAACACCCTAGTCTTGTGAACTAGCTCATAGAAAACTAGATGGCTAAAATAAAGTAATACACTACCAATATAAGGCTGTGCGGGAGCATGGTTTTTAGTACCCTTTGGAAAATGGAAAATAGAGACAGGCGAAATGTGTTTCAAGGGCATTCCTAAAGACTCACATTTTCAATCTGTGATAGAAATGTATTACACTCAGTTTAGTGCAGTTGTCCTCAGATTGTTTTGTGTTGCAGGCTGGAAGGGTCTAATCTGCCAATGCCAAAGGAAATGCTTTCCAGTTTTATTCAGCTGCAGTTGGAGGCTTAAATAGAATAATTACGGGGGTTTTGTTCTGTTGTTTTTGTTCTCCCTCTGAAGAGAGAGAGCTTACTCTTTTCCTATGTGAATCCAACACCTTTGAGACCACTTTTCTAGGCAAGATTGAAACTAGTAGCCTCAAGCTGCTGAGTTCCCTATTTCCTACAGACCAGTTCCCATGCACTTATTTTTAAGTCTTTTTGAGCTCTAGAACTTCAGGCCTTTGTCACATCTAAGTCCCTACCTGTTTATCACTACTCTTCTGTCGGAGGCTGCTATTCCCAGAAGAGATGGAGTTCATCAAAATGTGTTCCTTCACCAGCTCTACTTCAATGCCACCTCTGGTGGTCTTGCTTAGGACTGCCAGCTTTGCTATAGTGGCACACATCTCCAAGAGGGTCTAAAGCAAAGAAGTGGTAACTTCTTCACCTGACACAACTGGTTTTTGTAGATGCTACCTATCAGAGCTTTCAGGCCTATGTATAAGCAAAAGGAATACGTCAAATTCTAGCCTAACTTCTTAACAAAGACAACATTTACCAGGTGCAACACTTGTGTTGCAAAGATCCTTTCTGTTCCAAAGAAAGATATGACTAGATTTTGAGTCAATTTTATGGACTTTGATTTTAAATCATATGATTTTGTGCAGATCTTTGAGAAATTCCTTTAAAGAAGCTGTAGACAGTACCTGTATAGTGTATTGTGTATGTATTATCATGTAGTACGTACACATTAGTCCCAAATCTTATGTCTTATCACATTGTCTTTTCCATACATTTTGAAACAAGAATTTTGTACTTTGGAAGGTATTATGATAAAATTACTCATGCTGCAAAGAGAATATACAAAGCTGTATCAACTGAAGAATAAGAAAACATTTACCACAGTAAATCTCTTTCTACATGACTTAGATAATTGTTACAATATTCAAAATGCCTGCTAAATGGCAATGGGATAAAAACATCGAGTTTCTCTATGTGTTTGTTTCATCACATTATGGAAATTGGATGATTTATCAATAATAATAATATAATAAATACTGTTAAAAATATTTCATCTACATAATTCACTTCAGTATCTCAAAGTCCAGGAATATCCTAAATGGGGAGCTGAGTCTGGATTCCAGAGAAGAGAAATTGCATTACAAGATCTGGCAAACTCCATAGATTTTCAAGAATTTCTTTATAAGTCTGTAGCTAATTAAAAGCCTGTTTGCATTCACGTTTATCTTCACACTAACAGCAAATCTTTTACTCATTGAATCATAGGGCTAGAAGGGTACTCTGGCAGTATTTTAAATACCTATGTCCTTCTCAACAGGCACTTATCTAATCCATTCTTAAACCCATTCTTCACCTGTCCAAGCAATCCAGAGTTTCATATGATTGCTAGGCTTTTCCCAATCTTAACTGAATCTTCCTCTTTACAGTGTAAGTCCATTAAGTCTTGTCTCATACAGAATAGATGTAGAGAACAGATTGTTTCCTATCTTTCTTCAGCAGGTATTTGCATATTTGAAAATAGTATTCTCTCTCCTCTTACATTTTTCCTCTTTAGGAGAAACCTTGTTAGTTCAGTTTTTCTCCTATTTCAACTCTTCTAGAAATCTAATCATCCTAATTATTTTCTGGACTGCTTAAAATGTAGTGCTCAGCACTAAACATAATACTGCAAGTGAATAAACCAGAAGGATTACTATTTTGTATATCTTGAAGACTGTATGCCTATTTATAAATCTCTGTATACGTCTCCTTTATTTGCACACTCTTAATTCAGTCAGTGGTTCACTCTAACCTGAGATTTGTTTCTGCAAGAGCTATTGCCTGGCTGGATACTCCCGACTTATATCTTTGCAGCTAACTGTATCTGCCCAGTGTCGTATCTCGCATTTATTCCTACCCATCCTGGCTCTACCTCATAATGTTTTCATTTCAACCATGCTACTCTAGTTCATTTATGTGCAAATCATGTGGGACAATGTCAAAAGCTTTACAGAACTTCAGAAATATATCTACTCCATCCTCCTCTAGCCACAGGCCTGTTTTTGTAGAATGAAATTATTTTGATTTGACTTGTTCCAGGTAAGTTACTTTTGACTGCTGTTAACTGCCTTGATGTCTTTTAGGTGCTTACCAACACTCATCGATTATTTATTCCAGCATTTTTTTCCCAGGATTAATAGTTAAAATGATAGTCCAAATGCATCTGTATCAATATTTTAGTCCAGATCAAAAGTCCACTTCAAAACTGAGTCTTAAAGCACATAAACTGCTAACAGTCTCTGAGTTCACAAAAACATGTTAGAGTTAATCTGAAATGAACTGCCTGAAGACCATTTTGTATGAAATTTGAGTACTGAGAAACAACTTTCAGAGCCGCTCTTACTGTGTCGCACTACTTGCTAAAGTTGATGTAGCAGATAAAAACTGGTTAACTGAGCTAGTTTGCATACCGGTACCATCACCTAGATATATCCTGACTTGTTTCTTCCCTGTTTATACTCACATATTGCTCCTGAAGGGAGCTGATAACACTCCTGAAGGGTGCTGGTAACAGAGCTCAGTGAGATAGGATTAAGCTATTCTTAATAATAGAACAATGGAGAACAAAACAAAGTAGGTATTATATTTTGTTATCAGGATAAAGCTTTCCATTTCTTTGGAACATATCCTGTTTCACGCAATGGCCTTCAGGCATACATTTCCCCATGTGGAGGAAAGAGTTTCAGCTCTCCCATCATCGCTAAAAAGTGCAGCACACATTCCCACATCAAATACTGTGGTCACAGTCTTGTGACTGTATAGCCTGCTTGTCCCTAGTCCTGTCATATTCAACTGTTCCTGAACAAATAGGGCCAAATGTGCTCATTTCAAGGAAATACTGATATATTTTTATCATTAGTGGGAATTAATTAGCAAAATTAGTGGGAATAGATCTGTTTTAAAAACATGTTCCATGCCATATGATTCCACTGGGGATAATAAGATTTGTGAATTTCCTTTCTGGCCACAGTTCAGTTGTTATAAATTTATCATATTGTTTCTCTCAAGAAAGAAGTCGATTCATTCATGTTTGTATGTGAGAGTGAGGAGACAAATGAACAAAATGGGAAGCCTAATTCCTAAGGATAGCTGAGGTCTGATTTCAAACTGACACCCTCTGAATTGCCCATCAGGAGGTCTGTTCTGCCCTTTCTACTGTTCACGCTAATTGTAAAACTCTTCTCAGTTTTTAAGATAGGAAAAATATACAATAGTCATTCCCTGAAGCTCATGTTGGAGCTTCCTAAGAAGAGCCTTCTGATATGCTGAGAAAAGCCTGACTCCTTGGAAAACAATGGTAAAACTGGCATTGACCTAACTGGGGACAGGACATGCTTTTGTGTCTGAAGTTAGTTCTATTTACATAAGTAGAACCCCACAATGATCACTGCAGATAGATCCAAATACAAGGAATGCAGAGTATTGTCTTTTCTTAGGACATACATAAAAATGAATACTACAGATACGTAAGGGATACTCTCAGTGGAAGCATGTAGTGGAACCTGTGATAGAGATCCAGGGAAATACTGTGTCTAGGTATCCTGAAATTACTCTTTCTAGGCCTCTCCATAGCAATAGAAAAGTTCAGATATTCAGGTCTTACCTTTCCCAGCAATGAACCATGCATAGCTGCAATGAAATCAGCAGAATTACGCTTGACTCAAACCACCGTATATGAAATAAGAAATGGGCCTCAGGAAGCTAGACAAATCACCTGTTCTTGTTATTGGAAGCTTCAAGCAAGTCTTGAGCTACCAAGTATAGTATGTCTATCCATGAGAGTTAGATAAATAAGGGTTAACACTTGTTTTTTTAAAAAGGCCAAGGAAGTACCCATGGGTCTGAGATTTCTATAAATCATCTCTGAAAAGCAGATGGAAAGGAGCATGATTACTTAGAGCTTACGCTTGACTTGGTGTATTACTCAGACTTTCTATAGAGATGACATGAAATAAACTACTTTGCTAAAGTATACTGAAATACATGGTTGTTTAATTCAACGTCTGGTGGATGGATTGTGTTCCTTTTGGTCATCCGATGGGTACAGAAGAAATCAGAGAGAGCTGAAATGTGTATATTTAAAAGTGATCTTAGACAGCTGAACTGAAGTATTTATTATTATTGCTAAGACTATTACATTATTTGACAAATAGTGTTGACATTACATATCAAGCTATAGAGTAATTATTAATTCTTGTAATAACAACACTAATTTCACATTTAGTTTTCACTGTAAAAAAATGAAACTCACTCTGCAAATCAAGTCCTTGATGCTGCAAATGTAAATGCAAAAATTATGCATATACTTAACATTCCATATCATGACTTAGATTCATCCTACCTAAATGCAGGCATTTAAATGAGGCAATAAGCTGGACACCTGAAGACCTCAGGTTCTTTGTATAGCCAAAAGGGAAGGATACCTTTAAGTATGCTTCACATGGTTCCTTTAGAGGGTGGTTGAAGGCACTAAACTTTGAATTACCCTCTAGACAGGTGATATTCAGCTCATGCGTTGCAAAAATAAATTCTTCAGTGTCAGTCAACAAATCTTCAATGACAAGAAACAAATAGATGTAAAATAGGGTGACTAGAGAAGAGGTAAATCTGCCACATCAGCAGCTTGACCCTGGAAAACAAGGTTTCAGTGGTGTTAGTGATCCCATGACACTTACGTTTTTCAGATGCCAAATTAATGTGTCCTGATTACACAGGCAAGGCTAAGCCCATGGCCAGATTTGCAAGTGACAGGAATTTTCCCCCATTTCAGACTGGCAAAGACCTTTGGGACCTTTCTCAGTTGTTTTTGATTTTTCTTCTGTTTGTCTATGGTCCTCTCTAAAATCTTCTGATCATAAATTCCCTCCTACTTAAAGGACTTAGTACACAAATGGTATCTTTTTCCTGTACTTAGTGACTTTTAGTCTTTTGACTCAAAATCTTATGTCTTGGTACAGTGTCAGGAAATGTCATGGTTTGGCATATTGGAATTTTTTAGACTAATGACCAACTCATGACCAGATGATTTTTTTCTAGCGTACTGTTCTTACATCTTACTTCCACCAACCAACCTATGGGAGGCAGCTGAGACCCGAAAACGTGAGGAAGTTGTTGCCAGCTGCTAAAGTGAAGGACTGAAGGTCCTATGTGGTTTCTCTTCTTTGACTGAAATTGTGAAGAAAGGCTGAGGAAAAGGAGTTCTTCAATTAAAAGAAGCAGAAACAAAGAGGGAAGATAATAGTCTTCAAATAAGTAAAAGATAGCTGCAAGAGGAGAGAAAATAAACTCTGTCATGTCAGTGTGTTTAGGACAAGCAGTTGTAAGCTTGAGTTACGTTACAGGATACTCAGGCTAGCTATTAGGAACTGTAATGCAAAGGGTAGTTACACTCTGTAACACATTGCCTAGGGGATGTGACATCTCCCTCACTGGCAGCTGGCACTGGCACAGAGTTAGGATTTGTTTTAGATATAGTTGCTGCTGCCTTGGATCACAACAGGTGACCTAAATGATCCCTTTAGGTCCTTTGGAGCCCAATTTCCTGTGATTTTATCAAAGTTATCACTTGCAAGGAAGAAAATCTGGCCAAGAAAACAGACAGAGAAAATATATTTTATATCTTAGCTCAATGCCGCCATAAATTATCTCTGCCAAGTTTTCTGGCAAAAAAATTCCAAATTACTGTCATACACAAGTCTCAGAGATTACAATAGAGATGAATTGAAAGAGGTTATGGGGAATCAAGGGACATGGGAATACAAGCAAAAGATACTGTAGGAAAATTCAGCATAATAAAACTTAGTGCTAGATCTAAGGGGAATTAATATTTATTTACAAAATCTCTGTGCAAATTGATGTTATGCACTAAACATTCACTTGTGGGCAATAGAAATGACAAGGGACATTGGCTATTGGGTCTTCATCTCTCTGGGGTTCTTCTCAATTGAAAACAATGAACTCTTGGATGGATCTTTCATACTCTCTAGGAATGAATACTTTACACAGTGTGATCCTTTGTTTTGTGATCTTTCTTACTTCAGAGTCCATAAATCTTGGGCAAGGTTGCTGTTTGTTGTCTGTTTTCTTCTGGTTTGTTTGAAATACATGTCTTTTTCTGATGGGCCAGAAAGAAAAGAAGTGATATGTGTCATATGCTGCAACATCGTTGCCATTCTCCTGTTGTTACGATACAGCATCTTTTGCAGTCATTTGTGCAGTGCTCTTAGCAGAGTGCAGGCCTTTGGGCTTGACACAAACATCGCATTACTCAATTTTACTGCTGGGAGCAATGTCCTGGGAACAATGTCCAGAGAATGGTGTCCTTTGTTATCAATACAGGCTATTCCTTTAACCTCTGTTCTGCTGTTTCACATGGTGCTTCCACACATGTACATTTCCATTCGTACTGTGTTCGTACTGCTCTTAATATTTTTGTTAAAAATCTCCACAACTTTAGCAGCCAGCTTGCTTGTTTGATCTGTGCACTGGATCATTAAAACAGTTTATCTCCTCATAAATGTCCTCAGTCTGCAGCCCCTATATGCCCCAGATATATTTATCTATTTATGAAATGCTTGTGCATTTTGTGTAGTAACAAATTCTTCCAGCTGAAGCGCAAAGATGTGTATGTAATGCCTCCTTTTTATCTGACACTGAACATGCCTGACTAATGCTGATTTTTTTGCTCTGGTAACTGCAAAGCTTCATAGGTCACCTTTCCAGCTGCGGAGAAATCCATGATGTGCAATCATGGCCTAATCAGAACGTAGCTTGTTCCTACCTTCATACCTAGTCTAAAGCAATTTTTATCTTGCTTTATCTAAAGCAGTAGGTTTAATTATAGATTTGTATAGCTCATACGTCTCCATCTGTCTTCTGAAACTGCTCCTACATCATAACCTGGCATAACCCAGCATAACCCAAAATTAACAACCCAGGTAGTATTCACACTCTATTTTTGCAGCTGATGGGAACAGCCACCTACTAACACTATTATAATAGCCATAACACCATACCATACAACAGCAAATAACATCAACTGAGAAAATCATTGTCAGAGATGGAATAAGAATTGAGGAATTATAACTTTGCTTAAATGGCCTTTCTAACCCTAGCAATGATGTAAAATTTGTCCATGGGGAACTAAATAACATCACCAGCTATTTTTGCTATAGATAGGTTGCCAGGCAGTTATCTGTGATAATCACCCATGAAATAACTTCTGCAGATGCCATTGTGCTATTACTGTTTTAAGTTTCTACTGACTGTATTTTTTAATTTCTCTTATGGTTTTGTTGAATTGGATTTCCTCTACTTTAGAGAACAAAACTTATGGGTATAGATCGTATGATAGCCTCCCTTTAAGTAAAATGAATCACTTGTGCACGCATATTGTTCTTCCTCTTCTCAGTGTAAACACTTTCCCTGTATCTAGGCCTCAAGCTGGATGGGAAACAAGTACCATAAAGTGTTGTTGTTTGGACTGGTTCCTATTTCCAATATCATCACTGACTGATGACCTGCAGAGCAAGCCCTAGAAACAAAGCACATGCACAGTCTGAACATAATTTTACAGGGTCAGATAAATAGCTATCTTAATAATTTTTCTATGAACATGTGAACCGTAGAAGACTGTGTGAAAGATCAGACTGAGTGATCTTTCCTGATGGTACCTTTGTAACTCATACTATTTAGAAATATACTTCCCACTCACCATTGCTTAGGCAACAGCCACTAGCGTCAGAAAGTTTTTTCTCTTGTGCCCCTGTGTTTAGCCAAGTATCTTCTCAGACCCAAAGATATTTTATGTCACATTTCTGTAGGATCACTTGCCTCAAGACAGCTGCTGAGAGGATTACAGAGTTCAGGTCTGCACGTACAATCTTCCTGTTTCATTTCAATGGAAATTTTTGACAGACAGTTCTCACACTCAAACTAATAGGTTAGCTAATAGTCACTTAGGACTATCCACAGCAGGACGTGACCCACTTTTTAGTCAGAATTACTGCTGGGAAGGAATGTCATTGGCTATGTGTTTACAGAGACTAACATTCTGCTTTGAAGCATTTGTGCTATATTTTAATTTTTGGTTAAAAACACCCCCAAAACTAGAAACTACATTAATTATGGATTACGGATTAAAGTAGTATGGATGAAATAATTTTGTTAAGAAGGACATAGAACATTCAAAATATCTGGAATATAAACTAATTTTATAGATTACTTTCAGACAGCTTTTGACATATAATTTTGATTGACTTAGTGATGACTGTGGTGACTTCGGGTACCTGACTGAGGGAAAACAGATAGCTAAGTTGACCAACAGGGCTAAGATGACTAAAATGACTCAAGTACCTAAGGTGACTTGTGTACTCTGAACTGTGACTTGGAAAAGCATTGGACTTGTGTCTAACCTCTAGAAACCTCTGCTTTCTAGAGACAGACATGTCTGTCTCTAGTTTTCAAAGAGACCTGGATAAGCTGGAGAGTTGGGCAGAGAGGAGGCTCATGAGGTTTAACAAGGGCAAGTGCAGAGTCCTGCACCTAGGGAAAAATAACCCTCGGCACCAGTACAAGCTGGGGGCTGACCTGCTGGAGAGCAGCTCTGCAGAGAAGGACCTGGGAGTGCTGCTGGACAACAAGTTGACCATGAGCCAGCAATGTGCCCTTGTGGCGAAGAAGGCCAATGGTCTCCTTGGGTGCATTGGGAAGAGTGTTGCCAGCAGATGGAGGGAGGTGATCTGCCCCTCTACTCAGCCCTGGGGAGGCCTCATCTCAAATACTGTGTCCAGTTCTGGGCTCCCCAGTGCAAGAGAGATATGGAGCTACTGGAGAGAGTCTAGCGTAGGGCTACGAAGATGATCAGAGGGCTGGAGCATCTGCCCTATGAGGAACTGGTGCGAGAGCTGGGCCTCTTTAGCCTGTGCAAGAGAAGACTGAGGGGGGATCTTATCAATGTGTATAAGTGCCTGAAGAGAGGGTGTCAAGGGGACGGGGCTAAACTCTTTTCAGTAGTGCCATGCGACCGGACTAGAGGCAACGGGTACAAACTGAACCATAAGAAGTTCCGCCTGAACATGAGGGGGAATTTCTTCACTGTGAGAGTGACAGAGCACTGGAAGAGGTTGCCCAGAGAGGCTGTAGAGTCTCCTTCTCTGGAGATACTCAAAACCCACCTGGATGCAATCCTGTCTAACATGCTGTAGGTTAGACTAGATGATCTCCAGAGGTTCCTTCCAACCTTACCCATTCTGTGATTCTGTCTATCAGTAGGTCTCGTAAGTAGACCATTAATTTGCAGATAGGCCAAAAAGATCCCCAAATATAATTAATTTCATTTTTATTTTTTGGGAAGACCTTGGAACATTTGGAACCACAGAACTGCTTTTTTTGACTTAAGATTATATTAAAGTTCAAAGATGACATACTTTCTAATTCTAGCTTCAAACTCAAAAGAATACGAAGAATTCAACCCAGTTCAGGAATAACTTCCCTCTTATGACATAGCTTTCTTATCCTTGCCTTTGCAAGATTTGTGACATTTTCCAATAAAATTTGTTGGAAATTTAAAGTTTATAAGCTTTTGGTAATAACGTGAAACTAAAAACTGAGTCTGTCCCACCAAGTCCCCTCAAACTGTATTTCCAAACTGTGGTCTATACCAGACACAGATCTGTTCTCTGAGATGTACTGCACTTTAGTATTACACAGTGGACTGCCTCCAACTATTTGAACTCAGGTTGAATACATTTCATGTCACACATCATTGCATATTGTGTCTTAAAACAATCCAGAGGATTCAAAATTTTGTTTTAAATGATCAAAAACAAAGATCTGTGTTCAAGCACTGAAGTAAACTTTCCTGGGAAGTTGAATACAAATCACTTTTGTACCTTGATTCCTGGAAAAAGTTGCTAACTATTGACAGTGCTTTGTGCTTGCAAAGGGCTGTACAGTGAATGCCAATTAAATGCTCATCATTTACCTGATAGAGTATTTGAAATATCCTAGAGTTCCTTTTCTTCTCACTAACTATGGAAACCTGAAAATATGTGTGATGTGGAAATAAGTATTTTTTTCAGACTGGATTGATTGTGTCTCAGGTAGAATGTGCACTGGTAACTGCCATGGGATGCCCTTCCTGATGCTGACCATGAGAATTAGCACCTAAATGTTCTATAAACCATCTTTGTCTTGAGACTAACTACAGGTTAATTTTTCCCCTGTCTTTCTTCTCAGTTTCCCTAATGAGCTACTGTCTCTGCTTAGATGAAGAACTATCTTCAGAGACATAAAGTTCCTTCTGAACTTCAGACGGAATGACACCTCTTTGGTCTGATAGCAAGTATTGATAGGGAGCAAGAAATTTCCCCTATATCACTCTCTTTTCTTCTGCAACTCCGTACATAGATGGAAGATGCCTGAATACTAGTACATTTTGTATCAGAGGAGTTTTGTTTGCTTCCAAGTGTGTATGAAAACTGGGTTATGCTAACATAATAGTGGAATCAATATTAACAGTTATATGCCTGGAACAGGCAGGTAGGTACAGCCACAGTAGGAAAAATCACTTTCCTTGGAAGACATCAACAGCTTCTGTTTGTGCAAAATAAAGTTTATAAACTGGAAATTGTATATAATTTTGTATTTAATTTATCAAATGAACATAATGTTTTCACTTCTACATTGTAGTAACCTCAATATTTTCTTTATAAGGACTACAACAGGAATATTGCTGTAGATCTCTGCATCATATAATGGCTGTTGTATTGAACACATTCGTTGGTGATAATTGAAAAATGAAACACAGAATACCTTGTTGAGGGACCTATTCTACCATTGTTATAAACTCTGTAAATTTTTTTTAGTGGAAGCTGAAATGCGTATTTGCAGGAAAGAAAGCTTTCTGAAGAAGATTCTTATTTTGTCCTTGTTCAAGCAGGTACAGAAACTGTGTTAAATGCAGTGGGAATAGTCTCTCTTATAAAATATTCTTTCAATTTGCTTTATTTTTCAGGATCACATTTTGTTGGATTCTCCCAGCAGTAATAAAATGTGTTAGTATATTAAGTAACTATATCATCCCATACATTCCTCATGTTCCTTTTCTTTGATTAATCTGTGTCTCACTTTCTAGCTCTGAAAGTTTCTGCAGAAAACTTGGTTCTGCAGAAAATTTGATGCAAAAGATACTACTATCCTCCCAACCTCTCTAGGAAGGTACTTAACAATGTTAGCCCTGGGCCTTACGAAGAAAAGTTAAGTTTTTCAAAATATGGGGCCTAAAGTTAGCATCTTGCATTTTAAAGTTGCTGAAACAAACATCATAGGCATCAAAAAGATAAATTTTTCATGCCTATGACTTTTCACAGTAATATTTTATCAGATTTTTCAGCTAACAAATATGAGATACTAAGAACTCTCAAAATACTGGAAAGAAGGTTTGCAGTCTCTGTTTCTGGTTTGTTACTAAAGACAGGGAGGAAATAAAAGGTGGAGGGAAAGACAAAAATAAGAAATAAAAGACAATATTTTTTCATAAGTAAAAAGTAAAAATATTACCACAAATATGTTGAACAATTTTTTTTTAAAAAAAAAGTGAATTAGGCAAAATAAAAGCTTTTCAAAGCAAAATTTCAACCAATTTTGCTAATGATGAATTTTCTATCACTAGTACAGAGCCAACTAGAAACACTAGTTTCCAGGGCTGAGTGGTAAAGAGCGGAACAATTTATCCTTTCCAACCACACCCAGGTGGAAGAGACCTCTGGAGTCATCTAGTCCAACTCCCCTGCTCAGGCAGGGTCACCTACAGCATGTTAGACAGGGTTGCATCCAAGTGGGTTTTGAATATCTCCAGAGAAGGAGACTCCAGAACTTCAGCTTCAAGAACTCATGTTTCCATCTAGGATTTTCTGAAAAGGTAAATGGGAGATCTACGTCCTGAAGATACCATTTCCTTTGTTCAGACATGCCATACATATGTGATTCTTATCACAAATGACTGTTACTTTCTGTTTCAAAGCCAAAATCAATTATATTCTGCTGCTCTCAGACATCACTCAGCCATGTCTAGTAGTCGGATGCTACAAGCTGATACACAGAATCTGTGTTATTGTTGAAAAAAGCACCCTTTAGTTTGAAACATCTGCTGGATGATGACTCATTTACAGGCCAGATCTGAATCTGAGTTGTACAGATGGGTTCATTCTTAATTGCAGCTGTAATGATAAGCAATATGTTACTGGACACATAGCACACACATATGCCCATATACTGGCTTACTCTGCATACCCTTGAGATAACAGAGAAGGCATAAACTAATTCATCAGAAGAACTGCAGCATCATGTGCCATCAGTTTAAAAAACAGTTCAAAAACAAGATCTGGACAAAATGATTCTGGTCATATTTGTTCAATGATCCCCAGATTGCCTCAGCATGTCAGCATTTGACTTGCAAAGCTATAAAATGATCTGTTGGTCTGCTTGAAATAACACGGTCAATCTCATGACTATTACAGCAACAAAATGAAAACAGAGTGAATGCTGACGATAGTCTACTTAATGCACTTTTACATTTCTCAGACAGTTTGCTTTATTACGATAACTATGATGCAAATTTCCCTTAAGTCGTATTAATAAATCTTATATGTCTGCCAAGAGTTTGCTTTGAAGCATTATACACTTCATCCTGTTGTTTGTCCACTGCTGTTTTTTAGGAACTGTCCTTTTCATCTCAAAGGCTTTTTTTTTCTACCAGTTTGTACCCTATGGTATTGCGTTACTGCTGTCCTGTATCTGGACCAAATTGTGTTTTAACAATTTACCCTACTCTTTCAGTACTGGTATGAACCCTCTGACCATGCTATCTGACTGGTGTCACAAGATAACAATGAAGTATTATAGAAATATCTCAGATATAATCCACTGAGGATCTTCAGGGAGTGTTTTTGGAGATTCTGTAGCTGAGAGGAAGGATAGTGCTGATTGCTGGATAATTTAGAATGTTTTTATTTGTTGTTGTTAATGATCTTTTGTGTCTTCTGCTCAGCCATTGCCTTCCACTGGTCTGACATTGACACATCCTGCTCTAAAGCAATAGAGTCATTTTAAAATAAATTCAATCCTTTGGGCTAAATTCTACTCCAGCTTTTAATCCATGTAACTATGGGGATTTAATAGAATTTCATATGTTGTAAAATAAGCTTTGGGCATAGTTTACCGTTTCCTGTTTTCAGCAAGGGTCACAGATGACACTAGCAAAGAGGCAATAAGAAAAAGTCGGAGATCAGGGCATTAGCAGTTAGTACCTCCCTGCAGAGGTAGGTAGTTGATAGTGCAGAGAACAGGACAGGGCTAGAGATAACGCTGCAGCAGTTAAATCACCTGAATGATGTATCTATTGTTAACTGAATACACATTTTGAGGGGTGACTACAATGTTTTAAAATAATATTTGAGGGTTTTTTTATATAAAAGTGAATTTTAATATAAGCTCTTTTTTGTTCCTGGGAACCTTAACATGAACTTTGTTAAAAGTTTCTAGTTTTGAGATATGCAACTTCAGAGACTGGGGTATGAAGACTTAGATAAAAGTAAGGAAATTACACCATATATCTGGCCTGAAAAAAAGATATGAATCCTCTTAAGGATTCAATGCATCCTCTTATGGTCTCTGTTTAGTAGTGACTTTTGAAGAATACATTATATATGATGGAAATAACAAAACAAATTATGTGTTTTGGGTACCGTGGATGTGAAAGGTTAATATTAGTATAGGCAAGTGAATTTCATCTTTTCTTATTAAAAAGAGATTTATTATAGCTTTAATGGTTTAGCTTTCTTTACATTTATGCCAGAATAGAACATGGCAGTGTTGAAGTACAACAGACAAGTTACAGCATTATAATCAATAGTGGTAAGGGATGTTGGAGAAGGATTGTGTGGATTCAACCAGATCTAGTGAAAATAGTGAGGACAACCTCTAAAGGACACTTATGATGTTTATTACCCTTTTTCATCGTATTGTAAGGGACTGTCTTACTGTGTACAGTAAGATAAAATGGATACATGTGAAAATATCTCAAGCTGATTTTAAGCCCCCTCAGGAAAAGAAAAGAAAAAGATACAGGGTAAAATTTTTGAAAATCCTCTAGTGATTTAGTTTCTTAATTTTCATTTTCAAATGTAGCATAGCACTGTTGAGGATAGGACTCCACTTTCTAAATTTTAGATATGGGAGAATTAGTTAAACCTATAACAGCAATACAGACTATCTCCTTGTCCGTGGGGAGAAATAGTCATATCCAGGGGGAAATAATTCCCCACTATTTTATATACCTGTTTTAGGATAAAAAGAACTATCCTCTGAAAATGTATTTTTCTGATTTTCTCTCCGTAAACTATACGTGGTCATCTAGACCGGCTGAGACAAAGGAATCAACTATCTGCCATATAATCCAAATTCGAGGGTGGATTCTGTGTTTGGTACCTAACTACCACTTCGATCATTACAGTGGAACTAGACACTTAAACATCTTTTCATTTCTGACTATTTTCTAGGTGAAAACCAAACATGACAATGGGACTTGTTAGTTTAGGTAACTTGTTGAGTTCAATGGGAGAAAAAGAATTGATCCTTAGTTTAGTCCTGTCATGTTTGTAGACAGGATGAAATCAAGCTAGTAGGTGTGCTTGTTTAGAAATAAGATAAAATTTTACGAGTAACACACAAGAATAGTCTAAACTATCGAGACTCCACCCAGAGGGCACAAATTCAGCACAGCACAAATAAAAACAAAGACAACTCTTTCTTCCAGCTCTATATACACAGAGATACCATGTCATTTATACTACAGATATATCTAAGTGTTTGGTAGAGTTTAAATTGCAGTACAAAAAGGATACTAGGATACGTAGGATGAAGCTCCTATATGTTTGTAGGACATAGAAATCTTTCATTGCTCTTGACAGACTTGGGAAGTTTTCCAATATTAAAAGAACAGCTCTCAGGTTTTGTTTTGTCTTTAAAGAAAAAAAGTATAATCAAAACAATACATTTTCTTGCCAGTGTGATAGATTTAAAAAGTTAATACCTTCACCAACAGAGCAATTAAAACCTGAGATCTGAAAAGTAATGTTGTATTTGACATTTAAGCACATAACTTATTTTTCAATATTTATCCTGATTTTTTACTTCATGTTCCTGAGATCTGAAACACTGAAACTAAACCAGCCAATCCCATTTTTGCTTGCAGTCACTTTCTAGTAAGCTTCTGTTCTGGGTACACAGGCATGTTATTTAAGTGTTCCTGTTGCAAATATTAGAGGTGAAGAGTTTTTTTTAACTGCTTCTGTTAGTTGAGTTGTGTTTTTAAATCACAGAAGTATTATTTGGGCCTGAAAGTTCTGCAAACCAGTGGGAGAAAGCATGGTGGGAATATGAGTATAGCTAAAGATAGGAAGCTGTAGTAAGGTGGTAAGGTTCAGACCTGTGCTTATTGTGCTTATGAGCCATGGGGAGAAAGCACCCGGATACCCACCACAGCGCAAACTTCTTCTGTAGGTGGAGTAAATCGCTGCATGCTGCAGCTGCGCACCCAGATTCAGCCAAGATCAAGAAGTACCAAGAGAAATCGTAATACTGCACTTGGTGCATGGGATTCCACCGCTGCACCACACTGCCCATCGGAGAGCAGGACAGGAGATCCCTGCTGAAGTCTAATGGCTTTATATATCCCTTCGTGCTGGTGATTTTTGACTTTGGGGATTTTCTTGTAGTTCTTCTTATAGAGTTCCTCTCTACGCAGATTGCTTTGTTGAACTTTTGCTGTATATATTTTCCACAACACTTTTCCCCATAGAAACAAGGAATAATAACTTTTAAAAAAGCTGTGGAAAATATTTTAAATAATACTGAGCTTCCTGCAGCTTCCCCCCGCCAAGCTTAATCACAATGAATATTTAAAAGAGAAAGAGAAGTTATTCAAAGACCAGGCTGAATTTTCCATTACATTAAACAAATAATGAAACAGAAAATTGCAACTTTGCTGCTTCAATAAGATTTAAAAATCTTGGTAGATATAGTTTTTTGAGATAAAATAAGTAAAGTGTAACTAAAACCAATGCAGCGAGTTTTTATTTTTTAAATAGGGATGTATGCATAAACAAAATTAAACTTGAAGCCGTGTCAATCTGATCTTTATATATGATGGCAAGAGTTCTGACACCATGCTACTAGGTTGCCATCGCTATGACAAATTTAGAACGAAAACAAAGGCTTAATAGGGCAGAGCTTATATAATTTAGTCATACATTTGTTTATACGGCCACAAAAACTTAAATAGAAGAGCATGAAGCCCCAGTATAAATGATCTACATATGTTTAAAATAAGTCAGACAATTTTCCCCCGCTGGGTCGGCACAGCGTGCGTGACAGAGTTTCCCCGAAACACCTACTTCGGCACTTCTGACCAAGTTCCTTGCATGCAGTGGTGAAAAGAGGGCGATTTCAGCTCGTTGCCTGGCACACGGAGAGCCTGCGAGGCTGCAGGCAGCTCCCCCGGCTCAGCTAACGGCGACCGGCAGCTCCTTTGGGCCCAGTGCCGTGGTTGCTGGGGCTGGCGCGCCCAGAGCCTGTGCTTGGCCGGAGGTCTAGGGTCCGGTCTGCAATGTGGGCACTGTCTGAGAGAGTTATTGCCTCCCGAGACTACGGCTACTCCAGAAGTGCTCGCTCCGTGAACGCTCTCCGGAGCGCGAATGGCCTGTCCTGTTCAGTGGCTTACGTAAAGCAGGAAAATGGAAGCGGCGAGCGCTCAACCGCGAGCGAGGGTGAAGCGATCCGTACCCGCAGCGGCCACCGTTCCCTCACGCAGTCCAGTCCTAATTCATCAAAGCCTTCCTCCGCTCCCGATACTCCTGCCCCGTTTAGGTTCCTTTGGGTTTAGCTGGTTGAGCCTGGTACGAGCCTGCACGGGGGACTGGGCTTTGCTGGCATTTTAATGTGCTTTGGCTGCTGCCTGCTGCCTGCCCGGGAGCGAGGGCCCCAACCTCAGCGGTCCGTAAGAGCCCCTCGGGATTTCTTTGCACATCTTTCCCCCCCACACACACACAAAGCACGGCATCTTATAGCTCCTATTTCTCTTCCCTCCACCTCGCGCGTGGCGTTTCTGCCCAGAGGCGCCGCGAGGGGCTGCGGCGGGGAGGGGGAGCGGGGACGGCCGGAGTGGCCTGAGGGGAGCGCGGGGAGCGCGGGAGCCGGAGCAGCGGCGCCGCGGGGCAGCGGCCCCCTTCCCCGGCACCGCGTCGCGTAAGGGCCATCCGCGGCGCGCCGGCTGCTGAGCATCACGCGGCAGCTGCCTCCCGCGCCGGGGCCGGCGCCGCATCGCGCTGCCGCATCGCCGGCCGCGGGCTTGTAGCGCGGCGTTTTGTCTGCTGCTCGTCCCTCAAAGGGCACCGGGAGCTCCCGGGCTTTGGGAGCCACAGCTGGCAGAGCGCTTTCCCCCGGGGAGCGAGCGTGGGAAATCAGGTGGAGTATTTAAAATGGGACTACCTGCAAGTCGGCCTGTGTTCCTCCCCCACCGTTTAATTACAGCTCCAAACGCATCCTGAAGCATCTATACTTCTCTTTCTCTCTCTCCCTCTCTTTTTATGCCTCTCTGGTAAATTGAAAAGCCCAGGGGAATACAGAAAATCATTTCGGATCAAAACAGAATGTATTCTGTCATTTTGGAGCTTTCCATTTTTCTTAATCCTTCCAAAAATAAATTTCGAAGCATCTTAGCCTTGCAGGTAGAGAAACAAAAGCGCTTCAGTTAGAAAATAGCAAAATGAAACACGCTGGTTGCTTCCATGTGTATTTTAGCTGCTCTTTAAATTATTATTCCTATCTATACAGTTTGGTAGAAATGATGGAAATGATTGATACTGAGCAAATTTTTCATATTTTGGTAAAGGAAATTCTGACCATAAACTTCAGTCAACTCTGTCTGAAATTGTGCCCATTTTCAGAAATGTCAGACTACAGTGCTCTTTTAGATGATGGTTAGATGTGTTTAAAGTATTTTTTTCATCTTCTTAAACAAAACATACATATATAGCAGAACTCAGGAGCTTTCATTCCACATTCTTTTTTTTCTAAGGCACTGAACTTTAAAACAAAATTAGAAAGGGAAGGAAAAGAAGCAGAAAAATTTAATATGCAAGGAAGATTTCTGAAATGCTGTGGAGGACTGTCTCAGTTACTTAATGTAATAGTGTGCTGGAAGTTACATGTCAATGGGGGACAACAAAAGGCAATAATTTTCTCAAGATATGAGGTTGCTGCTTTCTTGTCCTTATAGTCATAAGGTGAAAAATCACAGAAAAATGGAAAATGGGTTTTCCGAGATTTCAGTACATCCTGCCAATATCTGGCCCCAACCATCTTGCTGCGGTCTCAGCTCAGAATTTATTGCAATCCCTTTCATGATACAAGAAAGAGCTTGATCCAGATCCACTGGTGAACATTTGAGCTCTAACAGTCTAGGTGTAACCACTGGATTCTGCTAGGTCTAAGCAAAGTCTATCTCAAAGGTTTCCTGCTCCCATACTTAACTAAGGACCAATTGTGCTCAAAAACATCCTGTGCTATGATGCATCTTATGATGCACCGCAAAGGACCACAAAGACCTGCATCTGGCAGTAAGATCTTTGCCATTTGCAACCTCAAGTTGTATGGCTGAAGTGAAAATGCCATGATGGAAAATCTGAAGCCTAGTATATCTCGGTTCAGTAGTACTGTAAGAAAATAAGTAAACAAACCAACTAAGGACATGCAAGCTATCTAGGGACCTCTTTCTCTTTAAATAGAGAAACATATACAATGTAGCAACTTCTAATACTGCAAAAAATATGCATCCCTTGCAAATAAGGGCAATAGCATTGAAAATTGTAGTTCTGATACATATTTTTATTTCATATTTAAAAAATACTGTTTAAAGAGAAATGATATCCAGTGTCTCAAGTTCCTCTTTTTTTCTGTATGATTAAACAAAAGAGGACATGTTCTGTATTTTAAGCAGTAGAATCTACAGGGATCTAGGATAAAGAAAAATATCCGAGTAGACTTGTATTTTCCTTTTAGCTCCGGATGATGGAAGATGTTCAAAATTGTATTGTCAAATTCAAATTAACAAAGATTAATTCAAAAGAACTCAAAAGCTGAAGCTCCCATGCCTGCCAAAAGTTAGGCTACCTTGTGTCGTAATTAATTATTTCAGAAGAGCCAGCTGACACCAATGCCTGTGCTCTTATGCAGCCGAGTCGACTCTGGCTATTTCTGTGAGCAGAAGTCAAAATAAAAGCAAGCAGAAGAAATCCCGGGGGACGGTAGCTTCAAGAGGCGAAAAATTGGTGCTTTTTGATTGCCTGTCTCTTCCCAGTTTCCTGCCTCCTTTAGCGTGTGAGAAAGACAAGAAGAGCTTGTGCACTTTGGAAACTCGATAGGAGGCAGCAGCTGATCTTCCCATCACCAGCCTAAAAATAATCCACTCCAGGGCTTGGAGCTGCTTCACTAAGTGGAGGAAAATCCTGCCACCGGGATGATATTGATCACATAGCAGAGCCGAGTGAAAATTTGGGTTGGTATTTTGTTTTTGTGTGTGCAAAGGTAAGCAAGAGAGTTCGAGCTAACATTCAGCAACCAAACGGGGCATGCAGTGACCCTCCCCCATCATCTCCCACTAACCACCTCCTCCTCCTTCCCCGTGTATCTATGGGACAGGGCTGCTCCTTTCTCTTTCCTGGGATTACAGCTCAAATCTGTTTTTCTTTTCCTTTTCCATTCTCAGGCATTCTCAGGCTTTACAGTCCCCTCCTGTTGATGTTTTCCTTGCTGCTGCTCACAGTTACGTTTCTTTTTTTAAACCGTCCTCTCTTAGCGTGTGAAGTCTTAGGTTTTGCAGCAGGCTGAGTGTAGCATGCTCATATATGAAATCGCATTGTGTTTAAATGCTTACCAAAAAAGAAAAGGCAATGTATTAGAGGTATGAGAGCACTGCAAATGTTTTTGTGAAATGCTTTTCAGTGTCAGTATCATGCACAGCACCATGCTGTTGTGATTTGCTCTGTGTTTGGGGCCTGATCCAAAATCTGCTGAAGTCAATGAGATTCCCTGCATTGAGTTCAGTAGACTTTGGATCAGGCATATGCCAGTTAGTGAGGCAAATGCTGGTGAGTATCTAAAATAATTAATCACCTTAAGGCCCAGGATAACTGTGGCAGTGCTTACAAAGGTAGCAGGGTATCTCTAGGATAGGTGGTCACTGCTGAAATATTTTATAGAGTATCATTGTACAAAATATATGTAAAATATATTTTACATGGGCAGCACCTTTTGCTATTACCTTAGCAGAGCTCTTTGCAAATAATGCAAATTAGATTATAACATATTTGGCTTCCGTTAGACCAAGTGCTTTAAGGGAGATAAAAAGAACAAAATAAAGGGCTTATACATGTAAAGGAAAAAGATGTAGAATATTAACCTGAAATCTGTGGTGAAAGTCAGGGTTAGGCCTTTCATTTTGCTTATCCAAACCTATACATTCAGAATTTGATCTTTGTTAATATTTTTCTGTGAAATTCCACAAGGAAAGAAAAATTCTTGCCTTTAATTATTTAAATTATTCAGTAATTCAGAAGATATACACTGACTAGTTTTGTAAAACTCTTGAGTATTTTCTCCAATCTGTATCTGTATGAGTATATGTGCCCATATATACAGATAAATTATACATATATATATATGCATATATGAGCATATAATGCACATTATATGTAAGATAAAGAAAATAATAAAATCTGAACTGAGACCCAAATATATAACCTGAAAGATTATATATTTTAATCAGGAAGTGCAGACATGTATTACCTATTGAATTTTTAAAAAATATAGGAAGGCAAACCCTTGAAATAAAAATTTTTCAAAGGATTCAAATTTCCCCCAGGTAAAGTCCACCTGAGGACTGTACTTATACTCTTTTTTTTATAGTCATGAGTATCTTTCAGAGCACACAGAACAGAGTCATAATCCAGGTAAGATGAAACTCTTGAACATGAAGATTTTTAAGCTCACTTTACAAGACCTGAAGGTAATTAACATGTGGTTAAGTAGAATTCTTACAGCTTTTGCAGTTAGCAAAAATGTCTTCTCTTGGAAATTAAAATTGTCTGCCATTTTCCCATTATCTTCTTCACAATTGTTTATGGAAAATATATCTCAGGAACTGGCTTAGTGCCTTGAGAATCTCCATTTATGTTTCTTAAAATGAGTTCCATGGATTTTTTTAAAATGTTTAGGTTAAATGCCACATCATATTCTTGCTTAAAACTTTATTTTTTTTTTTTCTCCACAATGCTTTTCTCATCCATGGCAAGTGTACCTGAATTTCTTTTGTATTGATTTCTGTTTGATATATTATGATGATGTCTGTATATTTTAACCCAAATCAGAAATCCTCACCTTGCCAGTGATGGGGATTTTAGGATGAAATTCTAAATGATTAAAGGACATAACTTTATTTAGCTACTTCATTGCAGGGTGGACTGCCGTTCAAATAGCTACATCCTCACTAAAGTAAACAAACAGGGAATCTGATATAAAGGAGATGCTGTAAATGCTGTAAAGGAGAGCTGAAATTTGCCTTCTATTGGCACCATCTTGGGCTCATCCTCTTGGTCCTTCTTCCCATTCCTCTCCTCTCCTTTGAAGTTTTGCTCATTCCTTTAGCTTGTAGCTGACTGCTCAGCAAAGGCCATTTTCACAGGTAGGAAGGAAAAACATCTTTGAAACTTTTTGACAAGTTCTAGAGTTTGTAAAGACTGAAATTAAGGGGAGCAATTTACCGTTAAGTTACAATGAATGTCTGGCCTGTAAGTGTTAAAAAAATGGCTTTTATTTAGAGTGATAACACTCATGTTGGGGTGCTGAATGTAGCTGGTACCTTTAGATAGCAGGTACTTGTTATCAGAAGATAGTTCCATTTATCACATCACCGTATTTCCCCTTGCTGAAATGCTAAATTAAACCTGACAACGTTATTTTAAGGTATAACATTCCTGTTATAATTAGTTGTGAAGCAAATATATTACAAGGTACTCACTTTGGTGCAGTCAGCATCAAATTTTCATGGTCTACTATATTCAGTAGAAAGGGATATTATTTCTATAGGAACACATCTGCCTCTAGGAGATGTTCTGGTGGCATGTCCTGAGCATTCAGTAGTGGCTCAGTTAAACCATCATTTTCCTGGCAGCTTGTGTAATGGTGTTTTTATGTAGGTCTTTGGAACTTTCACCAGTGTATTAGAGATCCACAGAATGCTGGTCTCTAAAGCAAGAACTGTCTATTGAAAAGTTTAAGGAATCCAGCAAATACATATGCGTTGTATGGTCGGCCTTTAGAAAGAGGTCCAGGCAAATCAGAAGTGCAGCCCCAGTGTGCTTTAGCAGTTATTTGTCTGTCATTGGCAGTTTAAGGAAGTTGTAAATTTGGTAAAATATTTTGTCACTTTTTCATCTAACAAATTATTCTTTCAAAGAATACCAGCTGTTTTCTTTCCTCTGTTTCTTCCAAACACTGGGAAAACCTCAGTATTTTTGCAATGACTGTGAAAAAGACTGTTTTCTCAAATTAGTATAAGAAGATCTCAACAGTTACTCTGAAAGGTTACTTCTTCCTGATGGAAAATAGTGATCAATAGCTTTAGATGACTGAAAAATTACAAAAGAACTTGTTACCGTTCCACCTATTCTCTCCTGAATATTGATGTTTGGGCTGTACATTTTATTCTTTTAATCTGGCAGTCAAAGTGCTCCCAGTTTTGCGGACATTACTATTTGCCAGACAAAGTTGCCTTCATGTAAAAAACCTTCAGCTCCAAAGATTCCTAACTGAACATGAATTTAGGAAAAAGGTATTAGTAATCCATACAAGAAAAAGAGGCCTGCGTACTTTCCAGTAACTATCACTTCCATTGGGATGCAGATATATATATATATATATATGCAGATATAAATTCACTAAGAAAATAGTGGGCATTTCTCTGCTGTACTGCACCCCATGGTTCAGAGGTCTTTGAGCTAGTCCTGAAGGAGCTACCTTGGAAACTGAAGTATGATGACCACAAGAACTCAGCATGAGGCTCACGCTTGCTACAAGTAAGACTAATTATCTTGGGAATAACACTGTGGTGATACAGGACCATTAATTCTGAGACTGAACTAACATTTACCTTGCTCTCCGCTAGGCTGTGTAGACCACAGTGAAGCAGGCAGCTGCTGGGAGCAGCAGACTGCTGCGGGTGGTAAAATGACCAGTCTGCTTCATCTGCCTATGCACCATGCCTGGAGGCCAAGCTTTGGGCTGCTGCCAGTGCTACCAAGGATGGGTTCTTCACAAGTGCAGCTTGGGGATGGGATAACCACTCTTAACTGCAACGGTTGCTGCTGTTCTCTTTTCCATCCCCTGACTCCAGAAATTTCTTCATATCTCCTCGACGGCTCTTCAGCCCAGCTGTTCCTCTTTGATCTCTCCTTCCATACTTACTGCAAAGTTGCACACAGTGAAAAGTCTAGATCCTCCTGTTTGGGTAGGAGAGAATTGCCTTTGCCTAACTGTAGGAAGCCTTGAGTCAACTCTATTCTGGATTTCCTGGAGCTAAGTGTGAGATCTTCAATATGACTGTTCATTACAGGATTGCCAATGGGTACCAGAGGATCAGGCTGTTCATGATCAATCTTTGGCAATGATCAACAACTAGTGCTTGGGAAAAATATAAAAAAGTCTTTAGTGTATTTAATTATGTAGTTACACAATGCTCTACACAGAACAGAACAAACAATTCTTTCACATATAGCCAATATACCTCTGCTCACCTCTCTGCAGGTCTAGTTCTGCCTAAAGTGTGTAGGCTTACTAGAAGAATTAAAGCCAATGGAAGAACAGTTTAATTTACTATTAAGGAACACAGATTTAATCAGTGACCAGTCATAAAAGTAATCCATCTTTCTTTCTAAACCCAGCTGTAGTTTTTGATGAGTTGCAACAATAGCACAACAGAATTCTTTTTTTTTTTTTTTTTGAACTTGTTGTTCCATTTTGTTCTTCCATTTCAAATTTCCATTTTGTGAAATTAAATCTTAGGTATTACAGAACAGGAGGGAATAATGCCTTTTCATTCTGTCTTTCATTGGTTGTCAGCAGTCAAGATCTTCCAAGCTGTCTTCATTCCCAAGATCAATTTCTCGAGTGAAAATGTTCAAAAGTACTTATGTTACTTGAATGCCATTTGTCCCCTTTCTTTAAAAAAAGTGATATAGGATATTGGGATGCATTGAAAATCACTGGAGCAGAGGCCTTTTAAAACTCTTTAAATTGTTTAGAATTATTAAAGTTCTCTTTAGCCTTAATTCCCAATCCTGAAATAGCATTTGAAAATGGAATTTAGGCTCTTAAATTAGTCAGATACTTCTGAAAATGCTACATGCAGTTTCATTGGTGCAGCCCTGCGGATGTGTTCACCGCTAGCCACGGTAATCTTTACAAGCATGGGATCTTAATGTAGGCACAAATAATTTTTGACATTATGTTATCCAGTTTTCCTTTTGAAGAAGCCCTAGGGTTACACTGTTTCATTGTATGTGCAATTGCATCTGGAAATTTATTGTCCAGCTCCTGTTAACTTTGGTGGAGCTGCACAACCATTGCTAGAAAGTGCCCCATACCATCTAGAGAATTCAAGGACTTATTTTTCTGCCAGGGTCTTTTGGTTCTGTTCTTTCCTACCTGCAGATGAACACAGCGTATAAATCCTGAGGCAAATCAAGATGAGTATCTGGAGGCTGCCCTGATGCAGCAGAAAGTAATGGCTAACTTTAGCTTTGAACCAAATGGAAGTGTCACTCCCAGGCTTTAAATGCAGAGAGCCCTCCTTTGCATGCCAGGAGGATTTAATCCAGTTCATTTGCCCTATCTATGAAACTTGAGCAAAGAAACAGAAACTACATGAGAGGCTTTATGCCTCATGCCATGAGCATGTGCATCTGTGCATCTCCTACGTGAGATTTCCAGAAACAGAGCTGGAGCCAGTGCTTTGGGCCATACGTGCAAACCTGTGGAGGTGGAGCAGCAGGGCATATCAGATCTGCCTACTGGACCAGATGTGGATGGGAAGGGAATGATGGAGTGGTTTGTTGTTGCCTGGAGGCACATTGAGATAACGTTTTTTCTTAGAGCTCTAACACAGTGTATTTTCATAAACCACTCTTCAAGACAGAGGAACTGCTTGCAGCCTCTCTGTGTAAACACCAGAGTAAGCATCTGTGAAAGCTGACCTACATCAGCAGACACAGAACTGCAGATACAGACACATCACTTGCAGCCATAGCTCACTTCCAACACAGCGATGGCACCCTCTGTTTACACTGTGAAACTTGAGGGAGGAAGGAAGGAAGGAAAAAGGAAAAGGAAGAGGAATAGGGAAAGAAAAAAGGAAAAGAAAAAAACAAGAAAAAGAAAAAGAGGAAAAGAAAAAGAAAGAATACAGTAAAAGTGTGTCCTGAAGTACCTGCTGCTAAAAAGGGAAATTTTACTTGGTGAGCATTTTGGAAGGCCAAATCATAAGCTTCAGTGAATCAACACCACACTGTGACATTGGTCAGAATACTTAAATAGATGTTAAATCTTTGGAGCTTTAATGATGATCACCAAATGTGCTGGTTAATGATGAAGTATTTTGTGGTTTTAAAACTTGGGAACTGATTGTCAGTTAGCATATCTCAGTTCACTGACTATACAATACTTCTCACTGTCTGTTTGTTTTTCTTTTAACAAATAGTAACCAGCCTGTAGCCTTTGATTTTATTTCTTGTTTTTAGAGAAGACAATTAAATTCTGCCTCCTTTCTGAAATGAGCCTGTAGTACAAGTATTTGAATAGACTACTTGAATGTACTTTTGAAAATTATCATCCGTCTGATGGATACTGTCTCTATATATCCGTACTGAAAATAGGGCCAGATCTTTTTTCAGCCCTACAAATATGCAAAGGACAATTATTTTTGAGAGAGAGTATTATTGGACACACTACAAAAGCGTCACAAAATTAGGCACAGCACAGCTGTTACACATCTTCCTTGAGAGCTCCTAGGGACTTGGGTTTGAGGTGCAATACAAAACCTCTACAAACTGATGGTAAGTCCTAGGTGGGCGAAGGCACTCTCCATGGAGTTAATGGTCCATTATTCCACAGGAATGTCTACTGCCTGTATTACATTTCCCTTCCAGAAAAAAAAACAAACAAAAAAAAAAAAAAAAACATGTTCCTCTTATCTTGGCCTCTTGGACACAGTTTTAATACTTTCTCCCAATTTCGTTGTTGACTAGAAGCCAAAAGCTACACTGGACGTCAGCGATGCAGTGCTTATTTGAACCCAGGATACTCCTACCTTTCAGTACCAATCCAACCACTAGACCACAATAGCATCTTACGCTATGTCAGAAAAGAGTCATATTTGTGGGAAAGGGAGGAAAATTCCCAGCACAACTCCCTTGGACTTCTGACCTTCAATAAAAATGAGGAAACGACACTTTTGATTTTCAAGATTATCTTTACTATTATGTTTCTCTTAAAGGAGACATGTCAAGTTTTTACAAAGAAAATATCAAACAATCTCCCTGTAATTTTTCTGAAAAGTTCCATATATACCCTGCTAATAACTCATCACTATATTCAAACATAATTCATCTTAACACAATATTTCTTTTATATTGTTAGTCATTTGTAGTTTTGAATATGTTTTTATTGTTCTGCATTGCCTGACTGGTATAAAATGATAATAGTCATGTTATGCTATTCGTTATAGAGAATGGCGCAAATTTTCCGTCTTCCACTTAAAGGTTGAACGGATTTCCTGTCAGCATGTAAATTTTGATACTGAAAATTTTTCCATATGCTCTTAATTTTTTGAATGTGAATAATTCAGGAGCTTCACTTATTTCTTGTAAGATCACCTTTGTACACCACAAAATAAGCCACAGATTTTTTCAGAATGTGGTCCACCATATGACCTTGAGTTATGCCTAACTTCTGGCTAATGTCAGTCCTTGACTTGTTGATATGTTTGGAAAAGACCTACTTTTATCACATTCTTTTCACTCAAATTCCAACTCCTTTACACATTTCACTGAAATATTTCAATTTGGATTATGCTTTGCAGGCCAAACAAAAAGCAAACAAAAAGCAAAAAGAAGGTTTAGCTGAGGTTCAAGGTTAGTCTTTGAACTCTGTTCTTTTAAAAGCTATATATTTATGTTCACTCTAAGGAAGCACTTGAGCAGCTTATACATTCTTTGTTATGTTTGCATTGTATAAATAAGTAGACCAACAGAACTTAACTGATATATTTGAGGAAAGAAGGAAAGCATTATTTTCCTATTCAACTAACTTTTTTTTTTAATTGTATTCTTGCATTTTTTGCATATCTAATTGTTCGGATTCTACAAAGCTCATTAATGTCAAATTTAGTGCAGAAAGATGCGTTCACTAAAGCATACATATGCTTTACTGAATTAATGACATTCTTTACAGTTTGATATGTAAAATTTTAGTGCAGAAAGATGCGTTCACTAAAGCATACATATGCTTTACTGAATTAATGACATTCTTTACAGTTTGATATGTAAAATTTGGGAGGAAAAAAGTGAACAAATAAGCTAAAACAACCTATTCTACAGAAATATGTTACTCCATAACTTGCAGAGAAGGAAACCAGCAGTGAAACATTTGGTTTCAATCTTCTTGTAAAGAAGAATGAGTAAATAAGTAACACATAGGCTGATAAAAAACAGAAGCTGACCATAATTCTGGGTCATACTGTGGCCCCCACTCTGCAGGCATGAACACATAAGCTTATCTTGGTGCACAGAAGTAATCTCACAAGAAGTCATGGAAGCGACTAAACTACTCAGACGAAACTAAACAGGTGCCTAAGGATTTGCAGGATCAGGCATAAGTATTGATTTACCACCCATGCAATCTTCACTACAACTTTGATTAAGAATTTGGCAAGTGGCAACTGTAATTCTAATTATAATGCAACCATTGTTGTTCTGTGGGACAATGAGGAAATGCAAAATGTCGATGAAAGTAAAGCTGCCAAGCTACAAATATGAAAGGTTCAGAGCTTGCACTGAAAATGAAGTACAACAGATAATATGAACAGAGATGTTGCATAGAGATATAGAGAATATTGCCTCATCAAATATGCAGTTTCAGACAGGCTTCAGTTTATGTGCCTTTGAGTTTTCTTATGAGAAACAGAAAATTTTTCATAACTTTTATTTTTCTCTCTATACGCTTTTGAATATAGAGCTCTTGCAACACAGTATTTATGCATGTAAGGAATACTAAAAGTGCACAGTGTTATCAGTGAGTAGGTATTCAACACTACATTTAATATAAACTTAGCTTTAGTTCTATTTTGCTTAAACTTGGGTGGGCATATGAGCATTTTTAGAATCCTATTAAGTTACTCTTTATCGCTTGTTCAATATTCTCTTTCTGTATGTCTTTATTAATTTTATTATTTTGTGTTTAGCTAAAAGAAATGTCTTGATAGCCACACTCTTGCTTCAACACATCTCTGATCTCTCTCTCTTTTGTAGCAGGCAGACCTTCTAGAAGCAATGAGGCTCGCATTTTGTGGTAATGACAATGCTTCAGCCTATAACATCAGTGCTGGTGTCCTAAGAAATGTCTGCTTTGTGGACGCCCTCAACTTGGTTCCCCATGTCTTTTTGCTATTTATCACCTTTCCAATTTTGTTCATTGGTGAGTTATTGAATGGAGTTGTGCAATCCTGCAAATGCTTGAGTGTGTATTTAAACTCAACCATGTTTGTATGTGTTTGGAGGCCTGTGGTCTTTTAAGGTTACAGGGGTTCTGGTGCAAATGATTAGCTCATTTGTATTTATTAATTGTCAGAAAGAAGAGATAAAATGTCCTGATCCAGAACGCTTGAAGCCGGTCCATTTGAAAGAGTGGGAATTTTGGATACAAATCTGAACTAAGCAGCATGAAAAGATGGATCAGAACCAGAGAAATCAGATCCAAATGCTTTGAAACTTTTCTCAGGAGAAGTTTTATTCAGATTTGAACTTGGCAGCTTGCAGTCTTCTCTATTATTAGATATTATAAGACTTAGGACAGTGGGTCTGAATTCCCTTGAAGTTAAATGAATTTTGGAGAATATCCAAAATGCGCAACTTGAATCTATGGCTAGGGTAAGTGTAGAAAACTTTTAAAACAGAATAATTCATTTTTTGCCAACATTTGTAAACAAAAGTAGAGCTAAGTAGATAATATTTGTCCGTGGAAATGAAAATAAGAAATGATAAATCTATCTCTAGAAGAATTTAGGACAGTTAAGTGACTGTAGCTTACATATTCTTGAGAAAGCTAAATGTAAATACTCAAACAATACTTCTCTTTGTCTTTATCTCAGCTATTTGCAATGATGAGACAAATACAATTGAAAAGACTTTTTCAGGGCTGTCAAATGGTGACATTCTAAGTGATTGTAAGAGATGAATAAACTTTAATAGCTGCCAAAAAAGGCCATAAATGTTAATAAGAATGAAAGAATCTCCCAACTAATGCATGAGAAATGGCGAGTAGCTTACTCCGTGTTACCTTCATGGTGTAGTATATTTACACAGTAACACATTCCTTCCAAGAGGAAGATTTAAAGTTAGTAATATATTAGAACTAGAAATTTAAGGACTTCCATCATGCAAAAAGCTGAAGTGATTGAATGATAGGCTACAAGAACCTGTGGGCTAAGACAATCAATACCTTGCAACCAAAGGTATAACAAGATCCAGTGACTGAAAACTAACTAATTAAACAAGGGAATAAGATACATATTTCAACAAGAGCATAAATAAAGACTGGAAAAATTACTCAGGACTCTTCCACCAGAAATCTTTATGTCAGCTCTGGATCCTTTTTTAAGATGAGACGTAGTCCATCCTTGAATTACTGGGCTGTCTGCAAAATCATTTGAGTGAAATTCAATGCAAGATCAGAAGGTAGAGATAATAATCTTTTATAACATTATGTGTTATGGATCAAGTTTTGGAAGGCTATTTTAATAGTTTTACTGGTATTAGACAATTCATTTTGAAATAGTGTTGTGGCCAATAACTTTTCAGTCTATTTTCTAGCAACGTTTGGATAAAAATCCGTAATAGCCTAAATTGTGTATAATTCTTTGTTTTCTATCTTTTACCATGATTATCAGGACAAATTGCAGTTGAACTGACATTCCTATACTGTGGAATGAGAGATCATCCTTCTGTGTTTGTGATTCTGTTAGAAGCTAAAAGACTGGTTGGATTAAGAGATGGCAACAGTATTTCAGCAGTATTCATCTTTAGGCTACTATGATTTCAGAGAGTTCCAAAAAACTGCCTTAGTATCTTTTCACACCTGCTATGCTAGTAAGCTAGAGTGTCTTTATAGCCCAGGGAGAGAAACAGGGCTTAGTAGGGAACAATTCATTGTATTTTTTTGAAATGACTACCTCAGGACAAATTCTGCCTTAGAAGTACATTGGCACTAGAAAGCTTCATGTGACTAGTTCAGTCCCAGCACTGTATATCTACACTGCAGATACCTAAAGTAAGGCAAAATAAATCCTGTGCTGTTTCAAAAAAGAGATAAAAACACACTGAGAATTCTGGAACAAGTCTGAGGCTTAAATCTCACTCTCTTGTGTTTTGAGAACAATCATATACACTCCTGAAACTTATTCTCTCCTGAAAGGCCTGAAATCTGTCCGTAGGCAGACAAATACAGTAGAACAGCCCTCACAATATTTTATCTTCTCCAAAATACATATTCGTCATTTAGAAAAACCCAGTTACAGAAGTGAACACAAAAGGAAGTAGCTTCATGCAAAAGCATATTGTCTAAAGTAGCTTGGCTAATGACTATTCAGAGCCTGGGAGCCAGCTGGAGTCCACAATATAGACTCAGCCCAAAAAAGAAAAATTGATGACCAGTCACGTGTGTGCAAGTGTGTGGACCAAGAGGAAATAAAACTGAAAAGCAGCTTGGAAGAGACAAAGATAGGAGCAAAGTCAAAGAAAGCCATATTAGATTAGGTAAATCTCAGGAAACTATAAAGAATGTTTGGTAGACAAGAGTAAGAGACAATATTTTGTTCCTGCAGTGGGTTGCGGGTTAAATGGGGATGAAATGGTGAAATCCTGGCAGATATGCAGAATGAATCAACCTGGGTTCTTGTTTATGTTTCTGAGATCCAAGACTCCAAGTATTATGAGATACTGTATCCCTTCGTATCAAAAGTATATCGTTATTCAATTACTGAAAGAATTGAATAATGCTCATTCCCCTAGTGAAACTTATTTTACTGTTTTTACTTCCTCTTAATTCACTGTTCTTGGGACTATCCATGCACTTCATGAGGTCGGTCAGGGAATTTCAGGATTTGTCTTATTTTTCCATTGTCAGAAGGACACACACAGGCCAGAACATTTTGGCTGAATGGTTCAGGACAAGCTTGTACCAGGATGAGAAAGCCCAGATGACAAGTTGCCTTACAATGCCACATGTGAGACAGGACTTGCCTAGGGCCAGGCACCCTCATTCCCCTGTGGGCAAACTGACCTCTAGTTAGTCCTCAGCTCCCCCAGCACGGTTGAATCTGTCAGATCCTTGGTGTCCTGCTTGTTATCAGGTAGCTGGCTTCAGAGATTCATGTCTGAAAAGGACAGGTGCCATCTGAGCAGGTGAAGTTGAAGAGGACTCCAAGTTGAATTCAATGATTACATCAGTTGTATCTTGCGCTGGGAGCTTTGAACGTGCAAAGCATGGGTGGTGCAAGGAGGTGGGGCTGTGTCTGAAGGACAGAGACTGAGAACTTGTCTTTCAGTATCCCCTGAGGCCAGCCATACTCCTAACCAGGCCTGAGACAAGGATAATAAACTTCATTTGTTTGAGTTAAATAAATCTCTCTGAGAACTCATTGGAGAATAACACTTTTATAGCCTTTGGAAACTTTATCCGCTGTTATCTGTGACTGGAAAAAGCAAGATGACACCATCATTTAAGTTCTGTCAGTCCCTCTTACATGGCAATGAGACTTTGAGATGTTTCTACTGTTTTTTAGCTCTTTCTCCTTGACTAGGAGACTGAGGATTTGCCTTTGATCGCCGTCTTGAGAAGTCTGTTTTCTCCATTGTCTGCAGGGTCAGGTCTAAACTGCAGAGGCTACATGGCAGCTCGGAGACCCCTGTGTCGTGTAATTAGTAACAACAGCCCCCGTAGCCTCCTTATTCTTTTGCATTCATTATATATTGTTGAGTGAAATGTATGGATTAGAATAGGAGATTGATAACCAGATCCTTGCTGACTGTGTGATAGCCTTTCTCCTTCACTAATTTTCCAGGCTGGGGAAGCCAAAGCTCCAAAGTTCAGATTCACCACAACACATGGCTGCACTTCCCTGGACACAATCTGCGGTGGATTCTGACATTCACTCTCCTCTTTGTACATGTGTGTGAAATAGCGGAGGGCATAGTTTCAGATACGTAAGTGGCCATTTTGTGGATAGTCCAGCTAATTGCATTTGTTAATGTGTAGTGTTAATGCATGGCAGACCTACTGTTAAGACATAAGGAATTTTTCCAGAAAGGATGGGGCATTGCTTCACAAACTGTCCAGCTTTTAGAGAGATGAAGACAAACAGCTGTTGTTAGCACAGTGCTATTCTCTCAAGCTACAACAGCCAGTGAATATTAACTGCAGTTAAAGCATTTGCATGGACAAAAATCTTTCTCCAGGGAAGGCATACTCATCCTCTCAAGTAGATTAGCAGAACACCTAGGAATGCAAGAAGGGTCAATAAACCCACCAAATTCTCTAACTTGTACCTTACTTGTTTTCAGACAAATGAAATCCCGACATCTGCATCTCTTTCTACCAGCTATAATGGGGTTTGTGGCTGCAACAGTATCCATAGTCTATTATCATAATATTGAAACATCTAACTTTCCAAAGTTACTGTTGGGTAAGTCTAAGTCTGACATTTATATACTCTTATAAAAAACAGTAATTTATTCCAAATTTTTTCAAAGCCAGCTCACTTCAGATTGAAGAGGATGGAGAAATGCATGAGAATAGGCAGAGAGAGGGAGAATTTTGTGCTCTTAAAAGTGGAGTTATTATAGGAGCTATTGCACATTTTATAAAGTACACACTGGAAACTATTTTTAAAAATCGTCACGAAAAGGAAAGTATAGTATGCCTGATATAATTCTGTTATGAGCTTTTAGGTATTTTTTAACACTACTCAATATTTCTGGGCAAAAGTTTGCCTTCATTCATAAGGACTGTAGTAGGAGGCCACTTTTAATAGTAATCAGATCAAGAGCCATCCCATGTTATTTCCCAGTATCCTTTGCAGCTGAATTTGATATTACCAAACCTGATGATGAATGCCATCTGCTACCCTTTCCAAAGGGACAAAAGACAGGTTTCCCTGTGAGAAATACAAGTATCTGATATTCACTACATCTAGCTCAATCAGGAGATGATGCAAGAACAGAAGAATTTGACTAGACATTGCTGGATAACTTTTCAGGGAAGCACACTGTCCAAATTACCTGTAGCTCAAAGACCTGAACTAGCCATTGACTGATACAAATCAGGTGGCAGGATAAAATTTAAACTATACGGACTCCTTTTCAAAATGAGTACATTTCAGATGAGCACCTGGGCTGCACCCTGCTAAGTTTTCCTAAGAAGCTGTGTTATATTTATTGGGTTAAGTGGCTTTCACTTCATTTCAAAAAGAAAGTTCCCCATCAGATTACCCTAGATGGACTTTTGCAATTGTACGAAGATCCACATTGTGGATCTCATTGAAAGGTAGTAGCCCAGGGAAGAAAACAGTGACTTGGGGAAATAAAATGCAAAGCAGATCTCGCAATCCTGAGTTCTTAACTGTGGTTGAAATCACACTGTGCCCCTGTTAGCCTGCAGGCTAATGATTTATAGGGTCACCATGCTTGCACTGAGGTAAGCTATGGAGTATTTCTACTTGAGAGCACTACAGCATCTGTGGCACTGGTGTATCTAAAATATCTTTAAAAAAAATGATGGTTGTGTCTCTGTTTTACAGCTCTCTTTCTTTACTGGATAATGGCTTTTATCACTAAAACAATCAAGCTTGTCAGATACTGCCAGGATGGTGTGCCTTTTTCTCAGCTGCGGTTCTGCATCACTGGAATTATGGTCATTCTCTATGGGCTGCTGATGGCTGTGGAGATCAATGTCATTCGAGTTAGGGTATGTTATCAGGTTCTAGCCTTGGTATGTGTGTGAGTGTATGGGTATGCATGTGTATACATACACACACATGCATGCACTCACGCACACGTGCACACATACACACACACACACACAAACAGAGTGTATGCACATAAGTAAAGGTAGGTATACATGCATATTTATTTATGTGTATGTACATGTACATGTAATCTCTACGTTATATACTATGTTAATCAAAGTATATATGCAGTGAATATATAAGTAAGCATACGTTTTTACCTGTTATAATTTGAATGGCAGTTGTATCCCAAGAGTTCCTTTTTTTTTTATGAGACAGATGGGTGGGACTGGTAGTCTATAAAGCTGTATCCACATTCCACCTTGCTCAATTTGTTACCAGTTATGATGTCAAAATGGAAATATTCCTGTTTAAATACAAATTTATATTTACATTCAGTTTACAATTACTTTTAAATGCAAACTTGACAGTGTACTTATATTATGCATCTTTTTTACTAAGAATTGTCATTAATATGAATAATTCCTGAGCACATGCTCTCTATTTTCTCCTCTCTAGAGATATGTATTTTTCATGAATCCTCAGAAGGTAAAGCCACCAGAGGATCTGCAGGACTTGGGTGTGAGGTTTCTTCAGCCATTTGTCAATCTGCTCTCAAAAGCAACTTACTGGTGGATGAATACACTTATTATATCTGCTCACAAGAAACCTGTAGATCTGAAGGCAATCGGGAAGCTTCCAATTGCAATGAGAGCACTAACAAATTATGTTTGTCTCAAAGAAGCATACGAGGAACAAAAGGTAACCTAAGATGTCCATGTCACTGTTAGGGCTTAAAAATGATAGTGTTACATTGAACTTTTCCTGCTGCTATGAAATCCTAGTTTTAGGAATTTTTAACTTAGGACTATTCCAAGATGAATCTTGGTTTAGGAAATTCTAATCCAAAGATTACTGTTTGAATTTAGGTGAATTTACGGTAGGGGAGTATTGCCAGATTGGGAGTGATTGGAAACTGAAACCGTAACAGATTTACTAGATTTCAATTTAGCAGTGAAAGCTTAATTTAAACCTTGAATACTCATGACAGCATCTTAAATTAGATGACATTCTCTCAATAGGTTCATTTGGGAACATTCATCTTCACTTATTCTCCAGAAAACTTCTCTCAAAAATACTCTACATTTAAGTAATTTTTTTCTGTGTGTATAGTGAGAGAGTACAAACTAATGAATGGATAACCTCTGCAAGACATGTATTTTGGGTAAAGGCTCTATTATAACCTTTCCTATCAGATGTGTTCACTGGAAGGAGGAGCAAAGTTGTATAAACAGAGCAGGGTGTTTGAACACAAAAATCTTTTTGCGTATGGAAGCATTATAGCAAACCTCTTCCCTGTAATTGTACCTTTACTTCAAAAACATGCATCAAGAAAAACAGGTTGGATAAACTCACTAGGATAGGGAAGGAGTTTCCAAAGAAAATTCTGGATGCATTTAGGCAAAACTGTGTAGTTTCATTTGTGCTTAAAGCTGGTGATTCTGCCAGAAAATAAATACTTTGTTTTGCAGAGAGAGAGGGTGAGAAAGCCTGTCTCCCTGGTTTGTACGCACAGATCAATTCTCAAGTATAAACAGAGAGAATACAGGCATTCAGAGAAGAATGGAAAATACATTTGGAAAATGCAGCACATTGAACAAAGGCATATAAATCCTTTTCTTTTACACACCAGATAAACTTGTTTCCAGGCAATGCAGCAATTTAGAACTGCAATGCAAGGAAAAGCTGAGAATAGCTCTATTCTCCCAGTAACTAATGGAGCTACAGACTCTTTTCTGAGTAATCTGAAATTAAATCATAATTAACATAAGCGTTTCTATTTTAATATATTTAAGTTGCATCTCTTTCATTTTACCATTTGTAATTGATTTCTGGAGTAGTGGGGAGTCCAGGGCCCTTCTGCCTTAAATAGAAAACTACTGAGTCACTGGAATTGTGCTTTGCACACCTAAGTGCATCTCTTAGGCCAGCTCCTTAAAGGAATGTTTGGTGCCTAAATCTTACTTAAAGAAACCAGTGGGACTTAGGTGCCTACATCCCCTGAGGATCTGGGTCTTTGTGCCAGACTCTTGATGGCAGGTATGCGTGACTGAGTGCAAGTATTTGTTTCTAGCTCATTTATATCTGCAGATACTGTATGTGCCTGCACAAATATGCTATTCAGATGCCAAAAAGCCAGTTAATTGTTTTTTTGCTCATATGCATGCATACTAACATTCAGTGTGCAGCTCCACTGATGTGCATTATGCACATATGAAGATTTGCAAAAATGTACATATCCAATTATTTGCACGAACATTTGTAAAACTGGTTTACACCAGATTTTTTCTTCCTATCGGTTTCCATAATTGTTTAAAATCTCCAAATTAGCCTAGCCTCCAGCACATTTGTGTTAATATTCTAAAACAGACTGTAACCTTAAAATAAACTGATACTTCATAGATAATGTTAAAGTAAACCAAAGGGGTAGAACCACTCCAAAAAGCCTGGCAGTAGAACTTGCAGACATTCACTCCTACAGAGAAACATACTGGTTTTATGTATGCTTGGGTTAGAAAACAGCTGCAGAATTAGGAAAATTCTTCAAGTTGTAACATAGTCTGCAATCTTAAAGAAAAGTTATGTCACAGTCTCTGTTGCCAGGGTGTAATTCATGTTAATCTTCTGCAGCTGGTGAGGGTAGCCCACCAGAATCCTCTGGATTAAGTTGGGTTACCTCTGCCTCTGCCTGGAGATAGCTGGTCTTGCCTGCACTCTATAGCCATGCACAAAGAAAGCTTCTGTTCCTTTCCCAATCTCTTTTATCACACCTTGATGAAAGACACTGAACATGAACATGAATGTTCAGTACTGTAATTTCGTTTGAGATAACTCATTTGAAGTTTTTTTGCTATGCCTTCTGTCTGAAATGAAAATTAAAACCAGCTGAGGTTCTCTACAAAATAATAGAACATGGGAAATGAAACAGGTTAAATTTTGAGGACCTTTTCTTCAAAATCACTGTTTTCCAAACCAGTGTCCCAAACATATGGCAGATTAAATCTGTAGGTCTTGAATTAACATTTTATGGTTGCTATATTTTGCAAAGATAATATTGTGCCACTCGAGTAGTCACGAAGTCTGTGAACACTGTGTGCAAACTTTTCTTGTTTCCTTTGATATCAGTGGGATAGCTTCTGAAGTCCTTATTCTGCTGTTTAAATAGAATTCCTCTGATTCCTACCGCAGGAAAGTTTGCCCATTGATACATTAGACTTGCACTAATACTTCTCAGAAACAATTTTAATCCACTGTTCTGTTCTGTTTTCTTTTAATGTATTTAGAAATTTGTATCAAGCAGTTCTTAGCATTATGAATACAATCACTACTAAAAGTTCTTTAGCTATAACTATTTTTTTTCAAAACATCAAGGAATTTAATCTTAATATCATTTTCATGCTACATTATATGCTACATTATATTTTATAGACTTTTAAAGTTAATTATCAATATTTGCACTGTGATATAAAATAGTATAAAACAACACAACGCAAAGCTAAATAAATGATTGATATTAATCTGGTAGCTGGTACTGCAAAAAGTATTCTACCTTACAAGAAGACATAGGTCATTAGTTACTTCTTTTGTGTCTAATTTAGGATTGATAACATAGGAAAATATATCATAACATAACAACATAGCATATGTTCTTTAAATCCAAATATACTATAAACTTGCAGATAAAACATGCTCTTTCAAAAATCAACCTTGCTTAAAAATGCTGTTTGCATTTTCTTCCTGAACAAAGAATTGCCAAAAACCACATTGCAACTGGCTTTACTTATCTCATTATTGTCTTCCATTAGTAAATATACTAAAAGGTGGACCCACTATATTCTCTCATTTTTCTAGATAGTTCACTGTAGAAACTGAAATACCCCATCTTACAGGGTTTTTATCATATCTTTCCAAAAAATTTGAGAGATAAAGATTTTTTTAAAAAATTCTGACTGTGAATTGAAAGGTTCATTGTGCAAAATAAGCAGCAATGCACATCATACATAGGATTAGACCTGTGACCTTAAATCTATATTTTCTCCTTAATACACATTCACAGTCCCTAATACATTAATGGGCATTTTTGCTGAAGATAAAAGAATTCTTTAATATGAGTACAAAGAGAAAGAAGTCCTTAATAATGATATGCAACAAAGCTTTCTCAGACAGATTTTTGGACCAAGGTATTTATGTGGGTAGCACTTGTCACATAATCCCATCAAAAATCTGATTCTATTTCTGAGGTTTTTCTTTTATGCAACTGCTCTAGGTGTTCCAAACTACATACCAATGCATCCATCACATATCCCAGGATAGATTTAATGCATTGGTATTAAGTTTGGTTACTCCATCAATAAAAATCCCAGAATCACAGAATGGTTGAGGTTGGAAGGGAACTCTGGAGATCATCTAGTCCAACCTCCCTGCTCAAGCAGGGTCACCCAGAGCATGCTAGACAGGGTTGCATCTAGGCAGGTTCTGAATCTCTCCAGAGAAGGAGGCTCCACAACCTCTCTGGACAACCTGGTCCAGTGCTCTGTCACTCTCACAGGAAAGAAATTCCTCCTCATATTCAGGTGGAACTTCCTGTGTCTCAGTTTGTGCCCATTGCCTCTTCTCCTGTCACATGGCACTACTGAAAAGAGTTCAGCCCCATCCTCTTAACACCCTCCCTTCAGGTACTTATACACATTGCTAAGATCCCCCCTCAGTCTTCTCTTGCACAGGCTAAAGAGGCCCAGCTCTCGCAGCCATTCCTCACAGGGCAGATGCTCCAGTCCTTGGATCATCTTCGTAGTCCCATGCTGGACTTTCTCCAGTAGCTCTGTGTCTCTCTTGTACTGGGGAGCCCAGAACTGGATGCAGTATTTGAGATGAAGCCTCACCAGGGCTGAGTAGAGGGGCAGGATCACCTCCCTCCACCTGCTGGCAACACTCTTCCTGATGCACCCCAGGAGACCATTGGCCTTCCTGGCCACGAGGGCACATTGCTGGCTCATGGTCAACTTGTTGTCCACTAGGACTCCCAGGTCCTTCTCTGCAGAGCTGCTCTCCAGCAGGTCAGTCCACAGCCTGTACTGGTGCCTAGGGTTATTTCTCCCTAGGTGCAGGACTCTGCACTTGCCCTTGTTGAACCTCATGAGGTTCCTCTCCGCCCAACTCTCCAGCCTGTCCAGGTCTCCCTGAATGGCAGCACAGCCCTCAGGTGTATCAGCCACTCCTCCCAGCTTGATATCATCAGCAAACTTGCTGAGGAGGCACTCTGTCCCTTCATCCAAGTCATTGATGAAAAATTTGAACAGGATGGGACCCAGTACTGAGCCCTGGGGAACTCCGCTAGCCACAGGCCTTCAACTAGACTCCGCGCCACCGCTGACGACCCTCTGAGCTCTGCCTTTCAGCCAGTTCTCAATCCACCTCACTGTTCACTCGTCTAACCGACAATTCCTGATCTTGCCTGGGAGACAGTGTCGAAAGCCTTGCTGAAGTCAAGGTACACAACGTCCACTGCTCTCCCCTCATCTACCCAGCCAGTCATTCCATCATAGAAGGCTATCAGGTTGGTTAAGCAGCATTTCCCCTTGGTGAATCCATGCTGGCTACTCCTGATCACCTTCTTTTCCTCCATATGCCTGGAGATGACATCCAGAATGAGCTGTTCCATCACCTTTCCAGGGATGGAGGTGAGGCTGACTGGCCTGTAGTTGCCTGGGTCCTCCTTCTTGCCCTTTTTGAAGACTGGAGTGACATTGGCTTTCTTCCAGTCCTCAGACACCTCTCCAGTTCTCCAGGACCTTTCAAAGATGATGGAGAGAGGCCTGGTGACAACATCTGCCAGCTCCCTCAGTACTCGTGGGTGCATCCCATCTGGGCCTATGAGTTTGTGGATGTCGAATTTGCCTAAGATCTCTAACCCGATACCCAATTCTCCTTGACCAAAGGAAAGTCTTCCTTTCTTCAGACTTTCTCCCTCACGTTCAGGCTGCAGGATTCCTGAGGGCTGCCCTTAGCAGTGAAGACTGAAGCAAAGAAGGCATTCAGTAATTCTGCCTTCTCTGTATCCCTTGTCACCAGGGCCCCCATCCTATTCAGCAGCAGGCCCATATTTTCCCCAGTCTTCCTCTTGCTGCTGATGTGTTTGAAGGATCCCTTCTTATTGTCCTTGACATCCCTTGCCAGATTGAATTCCAGATGGGCCTTAGCCTTCCTCACCACATCTCTGCATACTCTGACAACATTCTTATAATCCTCTCAAGTAGCCTGTCCCTTCTTCCACATTCTATGTACTTTCCTCTTCTGTCTGCGTTTTGCCAGGTGCTCCTTGTTCATCCATACATGTCTCCTGCCCCCTTTGCTGGGCTTCTTTCTCCTTGGGATGCACTGCTCTTGAGCTTGGAAGAAGTGATGCTTGAATACTGGCCAGCTCTCCTGGACTCTCCTTCCTTCTAGGGCTTAATCCATAGGATTCCTCCTCCAAGTAGGTCCCTGAAGAGGTCAAAGTCTGCTCTCCTGAAGCTCAGGGTTGCAATCCTGCTTGTTGCCTTACTTCTTTCATGTAGGATCCTGAACTCCACCATCTCGTTGTCACTGCAGCCAAAGTTGCTCCCAACCTTCACATCTCCAACCAGTCTCTCTTTGTTGGTTAGGACAAGGTCCAGCAGGACACTCTTCCTTGTAGACTCCTCCACCACCTGCATCAAAAAGTTATCATTGATGCACTGCAGGAGCCTCTTGGACTGTCTGAGCCTAGCTGTGTTGTCCTTCCAGCAGATATCAGGATGGTTGAAGTCTCCCATGAGAACTAGAGCCTGCAATCGTGAGGCCATTTCCAACTGTCTGTAGAAGGCCTCATTGACTTCCTCTTCCTGATCCTGTGTAAACCTATGTAATCATCTTCCCTAATTGTCAATGGACAGGTTTTTTTTGGTGGAGGGGAATGGTTTAATAGGAAAAGCAATTTTTAAAGTCAAGAACCATCAGAATTTCTTATATGTGCTATTGAAGCGTCACTGTGAGTCTTACCTGATGTGACAAAAAAAGTGAGGAAAGACTTTTAGATACCTAGAAATCAAAGAGAAAGAACACTACCCACTGAGAGAACAGTTATTATTGCTGGGGTTTAATTTGCTGGGGTGTATCTTACAGGTGGCTTGATTTATCAGCAAGTGCTGAATGTCTGCCTTTATTTCAACTGTTGAGTCCCTGAGATAGAGAACATTGCTGTGATTTGAAATGGAGGTAACAAAGATAAGAAAAACCTAACTAATGTCATAGTTTAGACCAACAGTCAGATCTGTCAATTAACACAACAACAAATGCTACCAACCATACTAATAAAAATAATCTTTACAAATTTAAAAAGCTTCCAAGATGTGTGGGTGTATAAACTGATTAAACTCACATTTTTGTTGCTACAGCTCTCCTCTGTGTTTCAGTACGGCTACCTCCTTTTCTGTAACTGGATCATTTTTAACACTATGATTTAAAACTCTCTTTCTCACCTCCCTAAAGAAAAGCATGCCCTTCCAGTCTCCTGTGCCTGGGACAAAACCTATTGGCTTCAGTTGGCTTTCCTAGTCATATAGCCTCAAAAGGTCTGAGAAATCTGGGATGCTACCAAAAATCATCATCATGGTCATAACATTTTTCTGATGCAGAAGACTCATATTGAGATTGGATAGCAAAATGATGATAATTCCACTTTTATAATTGGAATATTAATTTAATTTAATTAATAGAATTCCAATGAAAGATAGATAAATTTAATGTAGTGATAACAAGTACATGCATTTTGTAGTAGTACCAAAAATGGCTACTGAAATAGCAAAAGCTGGTGAAAGAAATAAGGATTGTTTTTAAAAATGGCTGAAATTAATTGCAGGTCCTAAGTAGTATGTGCTATTGTTTCTAAAATATTACAGACGTATTTTCCTAATAATTTATCTTAGCTCCTCTGAAGAGTTCTCCAAGGCATTAAAGTGCAAAGCATTTATTTGGAGAAGATGACATTGGCTCTTGCATAGCCATCTAGTTCAAAGACTATTAGGCAGTAAATCCTGGTCCTCTTTTTTCTGTGAGACTCCCATAACGTCCTTGTGCTATATCCCTAATCAAAATAAGCACTTTAATTCTTACTACTTTCTGAAATTCTTCTGAAACCCTTTAACCTCTTAGTTATTTTAAAGGTCTTTAGGCAAGTAGAGAACAGAAATAGTGGTGGGATTTATCTCAGCTAAGTTTTGGTGTTTACGGTATAGGCAGTCATATCTGAGCTAGTAACCCAAGCTCTCTTTACAACCACTGGAGAGATAGAACCACTTTTATGGAAGAGATTGCACTAAACTATTTTAGACACATTCTTTCAAAGAAGGTGACTCACACCCAACTGTGCCTTTTATTCTGCTCTGACACTGCTGTAAATGCCACATTTAGTTAGAGGAATCTTTATGTGTCTAGTGAGATTTATAGGACAGCCTGGGTCCAGGCTTGATAAGATACTGATGCACCTAAATTTTTACTGCTTTAATCTTAATTTCCTTCTGGCAGCAATGAGGACATCAATGTATCTGTAGGCTGGAGGCACATGTAATATCTGTTTAGACAAGATCAGCCTGTGAGCTCTATGGTTTCAATAGGAGAGAAGTGCCTTAAGAGAATCATATTTTGGCACCTAATTTGAAATTATTTCAATGGGAGTTTTGGAGTGTCTGTTCACACTTTTTTTTTTTTTTTTTTTTTTTTTTTTTTTTAACTTGACTGGTTCATCTTCAGGTGCCAAAACACCTTTAAATACAGTCTGTACTACCTGAATACCCCATAACTTCTCTTGGACATCCATTCTCCTTGCCTACAAAGAAAATGATGATGATGAACTTAAAACCAGTATATTATCTCCAATTTGTCCTTGTGCTGCTTATTTTTCTGTGCTGAGTTTCTTATCATGGCTTATGACCACCCTGATCTAATCTCACCAAGCTAATAAGCAGTTGCTTGGTCCTCTGGTATATTTGTACATTTTTGGCAGCATCTGCATATTCTATCTCACTGTTGAAGTGGTATAAAAGAAAAAACTGAGAAGAAAAGAGATGAAGTATGCAGGCGGAGTACAGACATACTTACTTGGGTTGATTTGCTGGGTAGGCAGTCATTACTAGGCTGCACTTAAAATGTCTCTGTGAACGCTCAAGAGGGCTTAGCCTGGGTTACAATTTGCATGCATCTGTGCTACTTGAAAAATACAGATGCTTTTTTAGTGTGTCAAAAGCTGCTGCCTGAAGTGCAAGAAAATATTATGCAGAGCATAGATCTGTTGAATAAAAATTTTTCTTCTCTAGATGAAAAGGACATCAGAAACATCAGAACTCCTCAGACCAGACACAGAGGTATACATCAGTTGAAATTTAGTGCAAGAGTCTTGATGTTGCATAGATTAACAGAACTAGAGAACAGAACTAGAGACTAGAGAGAATCATTAGATGATTTGATCTTACTTCCCAAGATAACCCGCTACTTTCACCTTTTTACTTCCAGTAATTTGTGATCAGTTGAAGTGAATCTTCTTGAAAGGCATCCAAGAGATAGAAAACATCAAGATAAACACACTAGCAGGTATCTGTCCAAGTTTTTCACGGATTTGTTCCTTCAATCCCTTACTCATATCAGAAGCCTTTATTGGATCAAGTGGTTTCACAGCTACAGTGGAAGCAAGGTTACCTATATAGGCAAGGACTTGAAAGGTCAAACCTTCTGCTGAGCTGCACATGCGACAAAGAGTAATGGCTGTCTGCCAGTATGATTAATCTATGTTTGTGTTCTTGTGTTCAAAGGTTCAGAAAAGTGTTGGTAATTAGAGGTGAGGAACCACAATTACCAAGAGGAAGCAGAATTTTAATTTCCTCTGAAGAGCATCTGATATCTATTGATATCTACATCATTTTTGCTAACTCATTTACGTATAAAACACTTTTCAGGAACCATTTGGGCATCCAGACAAGAATTAAATTAAGGCCTCTGGTTGTGCTTACACCTATTCCTCTGTTTTACAGAAAAAGGTAGCAGATCAGCCCAATCGGAGTCCCTCAATATGGTTAGCGATGTACAGTGCCTTTGGACGACCGATTCTTCTCAGTAGCACGTTCCGTTACTTGGCTGACTTGCTGGGCTTTGCTGGACCATTATGCATTTCTGGCATTGTCCAGGGCTTCCAGGATACAACCAACAATACAAATGCAACAGAAAAGGTAAACTGATAACACTGATAGAAAGATGTTGTTTGGTATCAGTTTTTGATTCGTATCAGGTATTTAATATGTCTGGCTATATGTGCTATATATATAGCATCATCATTTTGTTACTATCATTATTTCTTTCAAATAAATTGAGTGTTTGTTGGGAGGGACATTGAAGATATAATACAGATATAACACAGATAGGGCAGGCTTCCCTAATTTGCCCTGTGCCTACCTCCTTCTGGAGTCACTCCTGAACTTCAAGGGAGGAGGAACTGCTTCTGCCTCTCATTTAGCCATGCCTCCTCATTCCAGGCAGGTCATTTGCTGGTGATGACTTTGTGGTGGAGTCACCAAGGACAAGTCTGTGGAATTAAGTCACTTAATTTTTATGCACTTGTTCATTTGTAGTTCATTGATAGGCTTGAGCTTTCTGAAATCTGCTTTCCAGTGGGAAGCTATGAATAGTCAGTCCCTGTTTTGACTGATTATGCTGCTTGTTACTGTGATGAAAAGCTATGTGGGTAATACAATGAATGACCTAGCTGAGGAGTAGAAAAGCACCTGCTTTATTCAATGGCATTCATGATTCTAGAAATACTCAAAAGATGCTGGTTCCCATCTTGTTTCAAGTTTCTGTACTGTCAGAGGTCATTTCAATAAGTACAATACAAGCCTCTGAAACAGAACATTTTCTGTCATAAGGAGTTTTTTCATAACTAATGAAAAGACAAAAATTAAATTATTTTACTAGCCAACAGCAGACAAGATGTGAAGAATAAATTTTCCTACATCTTTTTTCTGGTATGGAAACATCTCCACACCCTTTATGCAGTGAATGTTTTGTATTTGAATGATCTGATAGATAATGTAATGGAATGGAATAATGTAATGGAATACCATTCTCCCCTTCAGATAAAGCATTTGACTGCTATCACTTTATCTGAGTATTTTCTCCTTGATTGCTTGCTCCTGACACTCATGTTCTTGACTAATGTTCTGAATTTTGCTTCAGACTCCCATTTAGCCATTTTACTGAAGAAGATTTCAACTGTGCAAGTTAACAAATTATACTCTTCATCATCACTGAACATCCATGTGCAGGATTTAAGACATTGAGTCAAAAGTACACCTTTTCCCTACAAAATAATGATTTTTTGCATGTTCAACAAAAAAGACATTTTAACTTGAACATGATAATTTCTGGAGCTACAATTTAGGAATCTGTAACTTTTCCTCCTTCCTTCATCTTTTGCACTCTCCAGAAAAGTGGTATTTAAAGTTTTAATCAACACTGGCTTAAGGGACGCTTAAAATCATTGGAGAACTTGAAACTAGTCCAATAGACTGACTTGGTGACAGTCACTATTTCTCTTGGACACATTTCAGAATACATTGGCTTTTAATTTATGGATTTTGATAAACTTTCTCTTGGTTGTTCTTGCTATTATGGCTTTCTCATTTAAAATCTCTCTGGCTTGAATTAACGTGAATTAATTGAATTTTGTGCTTATTCCCCCTTTACTTTTATTCCTGAGAGCTCCGTGCACACTCATGTATCTACAAATGGTATATTGTTGTTATCCCCGCTGTACACATGCAGAAGTCGGATGCAGGAAAACATTAAGAGAAGGATTTTTAAATGTATCTGCCCAATAATGCCCATAAGCAGCCCCCATTTCAAAGGATCTTGAGTTGATTAAATGACTCTGTCCTACTACTTCAATGGGACATATGTGTCTTACTTCAATGGCCCTTCTGAAAACTCTGTAAGGTGCTTATAAATGCTTGAGTACCTATATAGCTTTAGAAATTTTATGGTATGTTGATTATCACAGAAAATGTCTGTCCAGGCATGGGAAACAAACTCCCCTCTATTATAGGCTAAGTCCAGACCCAAAACTACATATTTTTGCATCTCAGTTGCCTGTGGCAGAGGAATGAGTGTGTGATGAGGCTGGGGGTCACTGCAATGAAGGAAGCGTGGGTAGAGCAGAGCACCTCTCTTGTCTGCAAGTCTTGTGGCAGATGACAATACGAAGAGTGATGAACGAATCTTTAAGGGTTTAGATATGGGGCTTACATTGAAATATTTTCCAAACCTTTCATCTCAAAATCAAGCTGGAGATTTCATGAAAACAGACTTTCTTCTTTGTCTTTTTTTGTAAGAATTCCAATACATGCTGCTTCCAGCTGGATCGGAAATTCCAAAGGAACAGCTTTTCTCGCAGTATTTTGGTTTACTTCCTTCTCTGTCTGAAACAGAGCAGCCCAGTAAATGTTAAAACTAGAAAATGAAAACAAATTCAGTGATGAAAGCGAGATCTTCTTTTCACCTTTTGAGGCATTTAAATTTCATGTTATGGGAAGGACTTACAGATATATTCCTGTTTTATTCAAAGTGGTGCTTTAACACAAGTAAAATTTGTACTTCCTTAGATTATATTTCTGGAAGAAATTATTTCCATAATATACAGATCTATCACAAGTAACCAATACCATATAATAAATCCCATATTATAAATACTATTTTTCACCTTCTTCACGGTGCAGGTGGAATGGGTTTTGTTTTTTGCTGAGAAATATGTTTATCTCCCCAAAGAATCATCAGAATTCTATAGAGAAACTAAGTATAAGGTGGACCTGGTGATCTCACTGTCCCTTTTCTGCTAATAACAATTCATTTCAGAACTGCTAAAAGGTAGGGTCCTATGTCTTTGGAACATGAACACCAGAGTTCAATTTCTATCCAAATGATTATGATATACAGGACAGCAAGAATTTTTATTTCCTACATAGTCATAACTTTGCTGTAATATCATCAATACTGTTTATTCTAATGCAATGCCTGGATCCTCTTGTTCTCAGTGTCTCATTAAGAGATAATCCCTCCAATGCTATTGTCATATCATTTCTTTTTTCCCTTTCTTTTCAGCTGAAGGGACCATCAAATTCATACCTTTCCTCAGAGGAATTCCTCAGGAATGTTTATGTTTTGGCAGTTCTTCTCTTCTTGGCCCTTATCTTACAGAGGACATTCCTACAGGCTTCCTACTATGTGACTACAGAAACTGGCATCAACTTGCGAGGTGCTTTATTGGTGAGCAAAGATATCGTTCCTGTGCTCTGCCAAAAAATGCATTAATAATATCTTCAGATTTGTTCTATCATTATTTTGTCCTTTATCTAAAGAGTCAATTCACAACAATATTTTGAGAGAATATATGCATTGTATTTTTACACAGAAAACTGAAAACAGTAGTATCACTGGCACAGCCAAACTAACAATAACAATTCATTTTGCTGAAAACTAAAACCATCACATTAACATATGGAAGTTTTACACTCTCTCTGATGTATAAAAATACATCTTTGTAGCTAATGTTAGATATATGAAGATAAACAATTTCATTTTGGCTCTGTGTCTGCTTTGTGCATTTGCTTATGAGGTTATTTTTGCTCACTGTGAACAGAGTCAACTTGCAGAGTATCTTTGGCTAAGTTCTGTTTTCATGGAACATTATCTGTGTATGTTTAGTGATGATTTGGAATATGTACAGAGAACTGTTGGATGAGGTGGAATAGGAGCAGATCATCTCCAAGACTGTGTCTCTAGAACTGGCATCCATTAACCTGGCATGAAAGTCATGTTTACAAACTGGAGCCAGTAGTTATATCTCAAGGTGTGAGCTGTAGCGGGAATATCCTGAGCCCAAAATCTGCAAGCAGTAGTAGTATCTTATGCAAAGCAGAAGCTGAAAATGATGTTTTGCCAGGTGTAACTAATGTGAAAATATCATATCAATGTGGAAGCTCCTTTTTTGTGTGTAATCTGTTTAGTATAGCCGTTCCAAACTTTTCTGCTTTCTCCCAGGGTAGATATTACAGCCTTGGTGAGGAATGAGGACTGATAATTTCCTTGTGCTTTTATGTTTCCCAGTTGCCATAATGGGAATTCTTAGGACCATATGCAGCTGATATAATTCACCATGGTCTACAGACATTTCTGTTTAATTTTACAAGAGCTGTCTTACTCACAGACAAAATATGACAAAGAGTACAAATTATTTTAAAAACTTACTTGAAGTTGTACTACTTGATATTTAATATAGCTAAGTCTTACAATATTTGTCTTTTAAAGTTTTAGCAGATATAAACACTGATTAATTTCCCACTCTTAAGCTCCTACAGATTTTGCAGAAATAGATGGCTAAGTAAAGGAGAGACACTTAAAGGAGTACATATCCACACTGATCGAAAGTCCATAGCATGAGTTTAACTATTTTATTGAGTATTTGAGTTTAACTATTTAACTTCAAGAATATTTATGTCAGACAACATCGCAGAAAAACAGGCTCATCAGAATGTTTATTAAAAAAAGGTCTTATCCTAGTTCCTTAATTCTGATGTTTTGTTGTGTTTTGTTCTATTTTAGGTCTACATTAAGCACTAGACCTTTTAAAAGGAATTGGAAGTGTTTAAAGTCTATTCTCTCTCTTTCTCATTCTTTCATTCTCTCTCTTTCTCATCTGAAAGACTGAGAGAAAGGCTGTGTAGATAATCACTAATACTGATTTCTGTGATGTTCTGCTGCTGCTATTGGTTTATAGTGGTATCATTTTCATATGTTCTATTTTATTTCTCCCCCACAGGCAATGATATATAATAAGATCCTGAGGCTTTCTACATCAAACTTGTCCATGGGAGAGATGACACTGGGACAAATCAATAACTTGGTTGCCATAGAAACCAATCAATTAATGTGGTTCTTGTTCCTGTGCCCCAATCTATGGGCTATGCCTGTTCAGGTAGAGCATCAAAGTAATGGTCCTATTTTAGAGACTCCCACCCCTTTGAAAACAGTGCACATCTATGCAGATCGGAGGGGAACCTCTAGCCCTTGACAGCACAATCATGTCAAAAGCACTTGCCAGGAAGAGGACTAACAAGTGAAAACATGGCCCATCATCTTCTGCAAAAGCTGGGAGGCTGTCCCTCTGAGGGCCAGCTAGGAGAGGTTTTCCTGAGCAGGATTTCCAGGTCATGGATGTGGGGGGGATGGTCTGCAACTTTCAGAATGATGGCCTGTCATCATTTCCCTGCTCATACTTCTTCTAATACTGACATGAGTAATTGCCTTTATTTCTGCCACATGACAACACCACAAGTCTCTGACCAAAACAGAGCGCAAAGCGTTACTGCATTTGCAGTGTCCACTTGTAACTATGTGCTGTGGCAGGAAGGAAAAGCAATTGGATTCAGCTCTGTGACTGACAGCAGCACTGCATGAAATGCTCAGAGGAGCTCTCATCTAAACAAGAAGTTTAGTTACTGTAAACTTCTGGTTCTTAACAAGCCTGGAACAGAAACAGAGGAAGAACAGATCTGAAGGAAGGAAAGGTGAAAATTGTTAGCCTGAAGGAAATATTCAGAAGCTAAATAACTTGATAACTTAAACCACACTGATTTTCCGTGTAGCTTGGGCTCTGATAACACTTTCCAAATTTGAGTTTGGGGTGGGATAGGCATAATCATAATTTATAGGTGACAATGACATTAAGCGAATTAAAAAGCCATTCTTATGTTAGATCTGTTTTGCCTAAATTACTGGTACTGCCTAGTATCAACAATCTGTTATAACAATCAGCAATACTACTACTGCTAATGGAAAAAACGTTGGTTTTATATGTGTATTTTAGGCGAGGGTAGGAGTTAGAAGGTTGTAAGAATAACTTCTGGAGGAAAAGAGAATAAAAGATCTGCATGGTAACAGAGGTTAGAAATAATACCATGATTTTTGTTTTAAGTCACTGTTTCACATCCAGGTTTATCTGGAAGTGTTACTGAGAATACTTTGAATATTGTTAAATGAATAGGTGGTCTGATATCTGTGGCTAATTATATGCAGCCTAAATTCACCACACATTTGTCTCTATTTTAATAAACAGTTGCTCTTTCAGCTACTATAGAAACACACTTCCCTGTGGAGTGATGTATCACTAATACAGTAAAAATCCTGTTTTGAGGATGCTTCTGTTGATTTTTCTGGTTCCTGTAGTTCTTCTTTATGGTATAAGGAGACAGGGAATATGGGGGAGCTTGAGTGTAGCTTTCCTGGGAATGAGCGTAGCATCACCCATGAACTTGCCCCGATGCAGAATTTACTGAATGAGTAGGTCTTCCTTCTGCTCTTAAGCTGTATGAATTGAAGTGATTACTTTATACCTTTAGCAATAAAATGTAAAGGAGAATACTTATATATTACTTCCTTCTCAAAGTATTAGGCAATTGGTATCAGTAATGCAGGTTTTGTGGTAATATATCTTTCTGCCTGATTAGCTCAATCAGCTGCTCTTTGGGAAGAAAAAAAGGAACTAACCCATGCTAACTATGGGCTACCCCACAATCTGGAAAAGGTGACAGGACTATCCCATCTTGCCTTATGCAAAGGACATGATCTTCAAGGAATATTCCCCAAAACAGCAAATGTCAAGGAAAACAGCTTGTAGCCATTACTGATGTTACATTCGTCTAGAGTAACCAAATATGGTGTAACTGGCCATATCCTGATGAGGACTGCAATTAATCTTAGAAATTACTTTGTTTTTCCATCAGTATATGGACTGTCATTAAGTGCAAATTCTTATTGTAGGATAAGGCCTTGAGTAAGAACTTCGGAGTTTATTCTACATACAAATTTCTGCCCGTAACCTTGTATAATTCAGCAAAAAAAAAAATGGCACATAGGTATATTAACTTATGTTACAGGGGCCTGTAAAGCTGAAAAGCTTTTAAAATGTTGAAGTCAACTGATTCTTATTTGTGAGACTACATGCCAAGAAGATATATTTAATGAAAGAACTGACTCATTTAAGAAAGAACAAAAACACAAAGTAGGAAACTAGTTCTGTATGTCCTATTATCACTGAGGACTTTTCTGCACCATTATGTGGAGTTGTATATAAAAATACTTACAGAAGAGCTTGTGTTAATTCTGAAACCAGAATCACAGTAGTTGCATCAGAGCCATTCTCAAATAAACCTTTGTGAGAAGTGTACCTAAACTCTTTGTAGGACTGAGCTAGCATCTTGCTACTTTCCTGCAGAGCTACATGATAATGACGTGCAAACTCACGTTTGTGTCACTCCCAGCACATCTGTATCATGTTTGAGTGCAAGTCTGAGATGTGCCTCCATCTGCAGTTATAAGAAGACCCACACAACAGAATGCAAATGTTATTTATGCCTATTTTAAGACCTTTGTGTACTTCCAGAGTAATGAAAGGATCTTTAGAGTAAATAAAATTACGGCCAGCAATTCTGCAAAATGCCTTGGGACAGGCACCATCTCTTTTAGTACCCGTCTAGGTCTCTGGAAAGCTTGTCCAGAATTGGAACTACTAGGCACCAACACAAACTGTGTTAAAAACAAAAGCCTCTAGGTTGATTTCCCACAGTTTCCAAACATGACATTCTGAAAGAAGGTCTCACTTGATTCCTACAAACTGTTAAACTGCTTATTAGAAGGACAGATATTTTTTCTTGCTATCATTCTGGCACATTGAAATGTACTCTCTTCCCTACTTTGTTTTTTCTCTTCGTTAGATCATAATGGGTGTGATCCTACTCTATAATTTACTTGGAGAGAGTGCCTTGGTTGGTGCCGCTGTCATCGTTCTGTTAGCTCCAATACAGTACTTCATAGCTACGAAGCTGGCTGAGGCTCAGAAGAGCACTCTGGTAAGTAATTTATTTTAGTGACATTTGTGATCCAAAAATGAGAACAGGGAAGCAGGACTTCTGGATTTTATTCTTGTTTTAGTGCCCATTCATTTCAGAAGCTTGGGCAAGGCATCACTTAATTTTTTCATCCCTCCTTTTCTGTTTTTCTGTGGCTCAGTAGAAGAACTTCAATGTTTGTCAGACAAGCAGCTGAAAAAATATATGGGCCTTGACTTGCCTTCTCTATAGAGAATAGCAATTTCACCAAATAGCACAGCTTTCTCTGAATTAGAGTCCAGGAATTGATGTTATTTATGGTATTTTCAAATGCTGTATTTCATGAGATGTTGGCAAATAGTACAAGTGACCCACAAATTATAGAAATACAGTATTAAGAATGTGAACAACCCCACTCTGAAATGAATAGAGATTTTGTACTCTCACTCCAAAGCATTTTCACTATCTGATATCAACTGGCATTGCTAAACTAATCTCTATTGTACGTTCCCTTGTGCTGGATGTTTATTTTACTGTCTGATCTAGTTTACCGAAATGTTACTAGAAATGTTTTCTGATACTTTGTCTAATTTTTAACGTTATTCTCATGATCCTTGAACTTCTTTAATCAACCTTCAATGTTTAGAGACTTGAAATACTTAAAGATTCCTCTTACCTTAATATTCAGGAAACACGTTATACATGTATGGAAATATTCTTCAGCATACTCGAATCCTGTTGAGTTATGCTAGTTTATACCAGCAGAGGATATCTTCTGTATTTTTCAGCAGGTTGAACAGTCTGCATCTTTCTTGTTGCTCTTTTCTGAATTCCTTCTGACTTATTAAAATCTTTCTGATTCGGATGTTGCCGATGTAAGTGAGCACTGTTTTGCTGATGAGGGTCAGTTAGCAAAATACATCAATAAACGTCTCACCTATTTCATGACCATTCTGTATGCAACCCACATTGCTGATGCAAGTATGTATCTTGCATCAGCAATTGCTCACGTGTAACCTTCTGTCTATTATTACAAACACCATAGACCTACTAATCTGCCTTCCTGAGTTTCACACAATTTGAGGGATTCAGATTTTTTATTTTGTTTTATTCTCAGGAGGGGATCTCTTAATTTTTTCCCTCATTTTTTTAATATCTCCAGAGAACATGAAAGTCTATATCTTATTCTGTATGACAATTGAAGGCATATACAAGATCACAAATAAATAAAAATGCAAATCTTTTTTGAAATTTGCAACAAAAGTGAGGGAGGAAAAGCATTCTCTCTAAAACTATAAACCATTCTCTTACCTTTATTTTCCTTTTAAATACAGGACTATTCTACTGAGAGATTAAAGAAGACTAATGAGATATTAAAGGGCATTAAGTTATTAAAGCTCTATGCTTGGGAGCACATATTTTGTACTAGTGTGGAGGAAACAAGAATGAAGGAACTCACTAGTCTAAAAACCTTTGCACTTCATACATCTCTTTCCAGTAAGTAACTACGGTTTTAGCTCTCGGAAATGGATCCTGCTCTTCATGTCAACATTCCTTCAACTAAAGCAAGACACAGCTATGCCTATGACATTTTTTTTGTAGGATGTGATTAAAAAGAGACATGACATATATAACACAGAAACTTGAAAGTTTATAGAACATTTTGTTAATTTTTCTTTGTAGTAAATCTTCTGTCAACTTCATTATGGCATTACAGTTGGTTGTTTTAAAGTAAGAAGTCCCGGGAAAACATCAGCAGTTCTGATTACAGCAAAGATAAATTACTGCCTGAAAGAAATGTTATTTCTTTCACTGTAGAAGAGCTGAGATGGTAATATTTTAGTTGTGTTGCATAATAATTGTGCACGTGAAAATGTTTTATCCTAGTCCACAAAAATAAACATATAATTCCTTGGCTTATTTGTATGCTTAAGATCTCTTTCTTCATCATAGAAGGAAATTTATTCCTATAGAGGACTTTTTCTTTGGGAGTTTTAATTACTTGAACTGGAAATAATTGTAGTGCCGTGCAACTAATTGTAAGATTGTTTTTCTTGCTTCATATAATCTGATGCCCATTTTATTTCTCTTCCACAGTTTTTATGAATGCAGCCATACCAATAGCAGCTGTTCTTGCTGTAAGAAGTGACTTTTTTCATCTTTACTTAAAAAAAAGAAAAATAGAGAGAGTGAGGAGAGAGAAAGAAAGACAGAAATGACACCATTATTATTGTGCGAACTATTGCTCATAAAACCCACAAATGAGTTAGTGTGCCTTTGCTATCTGTAAGATAGCATTACACTAAAAGAGCCCATTCCCAAAACTGCTATTCCACCGGCCTTGATTTGAACTGGTGAAAACAAAAGGAAATGTAAATTTTCATTGACAGCAAAAAACAAATTTCATAGCAACTTGAATGAAGACTTATCTTGAGAAGCTCTTACTTAGAAGGGTTTTCACGTGGCTTTGCTTTTCCATAGTCTGGCAATGAAACTCATTCCTGTTAAAGTACAACATAAGCCACGATTTCAGTATTCAAAAAAACTTAACCTAGAGTTGGAGGAAAAATAAATTGTACTTGTCTTCTGGCCAGGTTCATCTTCCTAATGCACTAGAGGAAATACAATGTGTTGGTCAGTAAGAAAACCTAACAGACACAGTTCACCCCACAGCTTGTGGGGTGTACAACAACTGGATGAAATACGACCACAGTTCTCTATCTGTGAAAAAACATAACATTTAGTGGTTTCTTGCTGATTTTTCTGGGTAGTCTTTTTCCTCCAAATCCTGAAATCAATTATAAAACATTACAAAACAAAATGCTTTAATTTTACAAAGAAAAATTTTCATTCTTAAATTCCTAAGACACTGAAATTGCTGGCAAGTTTTTAAACCTTTTTCATTTTAACAGAAGACATGTTCATCTTCAATTTAGTGGAATTCCCCCAGAATTTAGATATATAGTTGTTGGCCTTGGTTGAGCACAATATTTTGCTTGTTTTCTTTCCCCATCTTTTTCAAGACAGTTTTTATCCTGACATGCTCTTTTTCTGATGTGACAGACCTTCGTGACTTACGCTTATATCAATGACAAGCCTTTGCAGCCTGCCCAGGCCTTTGCATCACTGTCGTTGTTCCATATTCTGGTCACACCATTGTTTCTACTCTCCACTGTGGTTCGTTTTGCAGTCAAGGCTATTGTAAGGTAAGCGGGGTAATCCTTTTTGTTCCTCCAACCCTTGAACATCTACATTCAGTAACACAATAGGGAAAGTCCTAAAGAAAGGGTTATTTCTCCCTGCTTGTGTAGAAGAAGAATTAGAAGTGGGACTCAGAATGGTGAAAAACCTGAGAGAAAACCGAGTAAACGTTTTGTTTGTTGCATGATATAAAGAAATGTTCCATTCTTTTCATAATTTCACCAGCTTTGGAAGTTTGGATTCAGAACCCAACTGTTCTTCCTCTTCTCATTGTATGGCCACCCACCACCCACCACTATTCTCACCTAGTTTGGTTTTGGGCTCTAGCCAATATAGGGAAGGCAGGAGAGGCTCAGGTGAAGCCATTTGGAAGACTGGCTCTGCTGATACAGTGAAGAGCAACTGACTTAACTTTACCTCCACAAAGAGTGCTTTGTGCTTTAATGAGGATTTAGCATTGTCCTGTCCTAATATTGTCTAGCAATAGTGTGACTTCTCTTCAGAAAGAGTGGCTGGAGAAACATTGGGCACAGAGGGACTAGTAACTTGAGGGAAGCTGATCACTCCGGGATTTTTCTTGCAGAGAAAATTCTGTTCTCCTGAATGACAGTAAAGAAATGCAGGAGTAGGAGGCATGGCAAGGCAGCCATTTGGGAGTTAGGCTTGTGAGGTTTAGGGAGCTGCATCGCAGGACAGAGAGGAAGTTGGCACAAAGTAGAAAAGATTCAAAAGAAAAAAAAAGGAAACGTAAATTTTATATGTGCCAGGCATTCATTTATTTCTACTTATGTCTCCAAATAACCTGACAAAGCAACAAAAGAACTTTCTTTGTGCTGGGCTATATAGCATTTAATCTCAAGGAAGCTGGTTGGTAGCAAGTCAAATTTCAGACATTCAACTGTGGTTTCAGTGGTCTGTATGGAAACGGTCATGGTCATGGGGCAGTTACGTAGACATGCACACTGCCAAGCTGTCCCAAGGGGCACAAACTGACATTTGGCTGGTGTTAACATAGCAGTTGTGGAGCACTAGCAGGATGTCAAGACCAGACTAACCTTCCCACACTTAAACATAATTCCTCCTTGCCCAGATTGAGGCACATTGGCAAGATACTACATTGCTACTGCCCTTGCCTCTCTTTGTTGGATAACAGTAATGATAAATAGCAATCAAGGGGATATTAGGCTCCACAGCTTCTGCCATCATTTACCAGCACCACTGTACCACTGTCTCTAAAAAAAAAAAAATAAATAAATAAATAAAAAAAAAATAATAAAAGAATATTAAACAAACAGAAACAAACAGAATTTATTATTATTGAAGGAACAGCAGCATGGCCACATGAAAGATTTTCCTTAGGTTGAAAATGATTTTTTAGTAGTTGAAAATCTGAAGTCTTCTTTATAAATTATCCTAATCTCTGCATCTCTGTGCTATGTTTAGTATAGCCTTCATATCAAAATGGCATGTGCATTTTTGTTAGCACTGCTGGCCACTCCTCAGAACATTATTTAAAGACCATATTTGCCAAAACAAACTTCACCCTTTGGCAACCTTATTTCCTATAATCTTTCTCCCATGAACCTCATATTCCCCAAGTGCAGAGGCATTAAGGATGCATTTTTGGCAATGCAATGGCCTCTATCATCAGTCAAATACATGTATATGAGTATGTGCTCATTTGTGTTGTGATTATACTTTGGTCAGAATCTCCATTTCACTTCAAAGACTAGTTCTGATGACGTGAAAGTTTTTGACAGTACCAGTCCTCATCTTCTTAGACAAATGATCAGAAAGAAGCCTCTTATCTGCTATAATAAGACAAATTCTTGCTTGATGCAAGTACATTTTCTCTAGTAGAGGAAATTCTATACAGCCATGCTTTTGTCTTCAACTTGTTGATCTTCCTCTGACTTTCTTGTGCTGTCTGTCTCTGGCATGAAGTGAGGACTGAATCAAACTATTAATGACTGGTCCTGTGAATTTGGGGCAAAAAGATGAAGCACTTCATAACATCCACTTGCTGGATGCCTGGCTTCCGGACTTGGTTCTGCAGGCTTGAGTTAGGGCCATGTCTTCCCCTTGCAAGGAGTTACACATCTCAGAACTGGGCTTACAAAAACAGCGCCATGAGCAACGATGTGCCGCCTTCTACCTGGCAAGTTGTCAATGCTGAAGAAAGGTGTTATGCATCTTCTATATTACCTTTTTCCAAAACATTAGTTCCTAATTCTAATATCCAAGAAGATACTTATGTAAGACTGGAATTCTGTTAGAGAAGTTAGACACCTATTTTTTGCTTTCAGAAGCAGAGATAGGAGCATGTATACTGGCAAGAGGAATCAGTGACAATAGCAGTGCTTTCCTGCTAGCCAGTTTCTCAAGCCATAGCTTAAACAGGTTTTGATGTTTTCATGCAAAATGCACAAACAGGCTTTGAAACAGCACTTCCTTCTGACTCAGATTTTTGCTCAAATCACTGATTTAAAGTCATATGCTCTCCTGCTTTCTCAGTCTCTGCATCAATGCATTTTGATTTTAGTTTTTGCTCAGTGACACAGATTCACCATGACAGGTGGGTGCTTTTGCCTTCCTCACTTCCCCAGAATAACAAAAATCCAAGTATTTATGGCACTCTGAGAAGGAGAGAGGCAGAGACAGGATCAAATTCCTCTGAATTTCTGAGAATGAATTGAACCTATGTGCTATAATTCGCTGGGAAGTAGTTTTACAAAGCAGTCAGAGAACTTCTGCAGTATTTCTCCAGTGCTGGCCAGTACTGTGCTGCTTTGTAGAATATTCAGACCTGTCTGTATGTGATGTGTCAGGGAGCAGCAAGGCTAGGGGCTCCACCAGCCGGTGCAGGGTGCATTGCTGGGTAGGGGCAGGGCTGCAGTGGGGCTGGATCCAGCAGCACTAAAGCATCACAGGGCAGGGACTGATGGCCCCAGGTTGGGCTGGAATGAGGGCCGGGCCTGGGGCAGGAGTGGGAAGGGACAGCGAGGCTTAGAGGTACCCATAGGGTCATGACATAGAGTATACAAAAGCTGTTACATTGAAATTTTCAGAAGATGTAAGTAGATGAACGACCCATTTATGCATCCTGACTGTGTGGAGCTACAAGAGGAACAGAGTAGACAGGGCTGCCAAGATGGATGCCGGCAGAGCTCTAGTGGCAATCACAGGACTTTAGCTCTCCTTTTCATTTTTAGTATTGTGTTTATTTTCTTTTGTCTATCCTTCTTCCACACAAATAATTGTTCACTTGCTATCAAGGTGACAGGCAATCCATGAACTTCGCTTGGATTACCTCCAACATCCTAAGGCCTGGAGTGCAGACCACTGGAAATGTACCCACACAAATCTGGGTTTATTTAACTCACTGTCTTATTTTTTTCAAAGTGTACAGAAGCTGAATGAGTTTCTCCTCAGTGATGAGATTGGAGATGACAGCTGGAGAGGTGGGGACAGCTCTGTAGCTTACGAATCCTGTAAGAAGCACACAGGACTTGTAAGTTCTGTTTTATGACACTGAATTTCCAAGCAGGGAGGCCATATATCTCAATGGAATGCCAAAGGCCTAATAGATATGTATGGGGAGTTTAGGGTTTATCCTGTTTCTAACCTGTATATGATCTTAGAGAAGCCAGTTCCTCTGTCAGGTTTGCCTCCTCTACATAGGAACCTGTGTGTTTCTATGGTGTGAAGGGTCCCTAAACATATTTAGGCACCACGAAGTGCCAATAGTAGTAAAAAACACACCAATACATTTATGTAGGTTTCAGATTCATCCTTCTCAGTTTTTATAAATGTCCCAGGTACATTTCCTGTGGCTATGGGGACTGTACAGAATATTAACAGTACAGTATTAGAGATATTGTACAGTATATTGCCAAGATGGTATGTTGGACATTTTTAGGTAGGACCCATCCCTACCTAAAAATGTCCAACACACCACATACTGTGCTGTTAATGTACTGTACAGTCCCCATAGCCTCCATTTTGAGGTTTCTATAAAACAAAATATTTCAGCTGTTTCAAATTGATGATTTCTTTTGAAATGTGACTGAAACTTGACGATAACAACAGAAAGACAGGATTAGCATAAACTAAATTTTTTAAATTTAGTTTAATTTAAATTTATTTTATTTAGTATCAATTTAAATTTAAATCTAAGTTTAAATCAATTTAAACTTAGTTTAATTTAAATTTATTTTGAGCTGAATTAAATAAGTTAGCCAACTTGAAACAACATTTTCCTTGCTTTTCTGGTTTAGCAATTATAATAAAGGAGAAAAAGTAAATTTTCATTGTTTTTTTTGTTTGTTTGTTTCTCTTGTCCATTTTTCACCCAGCCTTACAGCCAGACAGACAAAGTCTAGATGATGGGGAGAGGGAAAAATAAAGGTAATGTCTATAAAGGTTAAATCATTCACTGTGGACTCTCTAGGGAGTCCACCTATAAGGAATCACTAAGATTACACCTATTCAGCTCAATACAATGCCACTTATAAATACCCCAGAGAGCTAACTCCATATTCACTATTATACATTAGTGAGGTACTCTGGCCAAGCTAATCTGATCTGCTTTTCACTCCCACAGCTGGTCTGCTTCCAAGAACCAAACTGGTAACTCTGCATGCCATTGCACTTTCTGTGACACAGCTTTGTTTGGAGTTACCTCAGGTAGGGCAGAGTTATCTAGTGGTTTGAGGAGGATGACACAGCTGAAATTTGGGATAATTCCACATGGGAAACCCAACATTATAAAGAAATTTGCTGTGCTTCAGTTAAGGGTTTTAAAACATTGCAAAAATGTGCTTTACAGGAGTGTATCTCTATTATAACAAATATTGAAAAGCACTGGTTTCTTTTTGTGACCTAGGATGGTGGCAAGAAAGGGAATATTGGCCTTTTTTCAAAGGCGCCAAATGCTGTCATTTCTTGAGAATTTCATTTTTTCTCCTTTCTGTATTTCATCACGTAGCACACCAAGGCCATCAACAGGAGACAGCCCTTGAGATACCAGCTTGAAAGTTACGAACAGCCATCAAGGAGGCAAACGCGTCCTGTGGATATAGACGATATCGCAATCAAGGTGGTTTGAAAACATCAGCTCATTCTTTACAAGGAACAGGTCCTCCTGCTCAGTAATACAATAGTACCAAGTAGTGCCCAATTGCTGCTCTTCTTCCAAAGGCAAATTGTCCATTGCAAAAGCAAGTACAAAGCCCTTAAATAAATCAGTTCTTTTGCCAAATCTAAAGTGAGAGGAATTTACTTCAGACCAGCTCTTTATAGTGATCCTCTGACTTCTGAGGAACAAGGCATCATGAATCTCAAGGAAAAAAAAATTAAACGATCTGATATGAAGAAATTAATATAGATTTTTTTTAGGCTTTCCATCAATGCACTCCTCTTTCATTCTCAGTCAAAACTGTTATATCATTTTTGTCATTTTTTACTGATAAAGAGCATATTTGACTGCATGTCCTGTAGCTTTTCCAGCATTTTATGACAAAATTCATACAAATTAAGTGTGCTAGTTTTAAATGATTATTTGGATCAAATTTTGTCTTAATATGGCCCTGTTCTCTATGGGAAGAATGGTTCATGGTCATGTTAACATCAAAGAAAGTATGTGCAAACATGGCCAGGGTCCACTGGGGAACATTTTGGGGGAACCATGTGAGTATTCTATTGTTCTTTGGACACTGATTCTCAATAAGCAATATATCACAATATGCAGAATAAACTTCTGTGATAAGCTGTGGTATTTAGACTGTCATCAGTAAGATCTCGGGGCCACTAATTCTAGTTTTTATAATCTCACTTGACAGAACGAAAGTGTTTGGTGTAAGAGTTAAGTTGAGACCATCCCTTTACTGCATTTCATGCAGTATATGTATGTGCGTATATAACTTTTCCTATTCACAAACTTACCTGAGTTTGACAGTCTTTGCTAACCTAATTTACTTACATTTTTGTGTGTATGAGCATACCTCACTATATCTATCAATCACAGATTTCTCAGTAACACATTTTAAATCAAAGTCAGACATTCTAATTTGTTTCCTCGTTTGTTTGCATATCATCTGACATGTGGTAATTGTTTTGTAGGTGACCAATGGATACTTTTCCTGGGGCAGTGGTTTAGCTACATTGTCCAATATAAACATCAGAATCCCAACAGGTAGGACAAACACATGGCTTAAACATGAAATATGCTACTAATATGCTAAATTGCTACTAATTCCATTTCTTCATGTTGTGGCATGCACAAAAATACACATCTATTTTACTATAAGGAAAAATGAAGGAAGAAAAGATATACAAGATCATGAGCCATGGATCATGGAATTATATCATTAACCTCAAGTACTGCAGAGTAACAAAAAAATGCATAGTTTTTATCTTTTTATTAATAAAAATGCCAAATAGCGGGAACAAAGTCAACACTAAGAAAAAATATGAAAAGGATGGTTACAGAAAAAGTCATTATCATTTTAATAGTCAAATTAAAAAAAGAGAACTTCAGACTGGGTCTGACCAAAAATCCATCTAGTTCCATATTTTGTTTCTAGCAGTGGCTATTGGTTGATACACAGGGACACAGCTAGTATATGTTATAACCTCTTCTCCCATTCTTCAACCTTACACTCTCCTTACACTTTCAGCTCAGAGCATTTCCTGAGCCTCATGCAGTTTGTCTGTTGAGAAATCCCCAATGACTTTCGAGTACTTGTCCAGTCTGTCTCTGAGCTTTCTAGATTCTTGCACCTAGATTTCTAGATTTCTTGCGTCTACAACATTCTTCGCAAGGAGTTCCACAGATTTACAAAATATTGATTTGTTTTGGAAGATTTACATACCAAGTGGGAAAACTAATTATTATTTTCTATTATTATCATTATTACTATTACTGGAATAAAATTCCTGACATTGCACTGTTGATATTTCATGTTAATAAATAGTCATATTTTATTTTAATGTCCTATCAAGTGCTTAGTTTTAAAACAGCTTGTTACTGTAGATTGACCCATGTTGGATGTTACACAGCTATTATTAAATCAGCCCAAAGTATTCTAGATAACTTTTTTCACTGTACCATTAGGAGTCCTAGACATTTGTGCTGGCCTTGTACAACATTTATCGCTAACAGAAGGTCTTTACTTGAAGATGCTTACAACCTAAGGCCATGAGATTGCAAGCATGGTGAACCAGACTGAAAGGAATGAGTCCAACTCATTAGTTGGTGAAACCAACTCATCAGTTGGTGAAAAGTTAACCTGGCACGTGGACTAACTAGCAGAATTAATAAATTCACTCAGTTTATGGGAATATCTGACAAGGACCAGTGCCACCAGAGAGTAAGACTGCCAAGTGGCAGTTGGGGAAAGAGAAGTACAGCAAAAGAGGAAAGAGTAATGGATCTTCTTCTTTCAGTTGCAGTGACCTATTATATTGGCCCAAATTTTCATAGAACTAGAGACTGAATAAATACTCCCCACTTCATATCATTTAATCCTAAACAACTTTCCCAATGTAACATATTCCTACACATTGTATGATAATATGTTGTAGCAGTATTCTCATTCCTTTGGAGATTAGTGCTCTCAAAGTATTTGTCCATAGATGAACAAATTCAATATTGATCGTTAGCATACTGGATACTATTAATTTTAACCAGCTATTTAAAGTGGTCTAGAAATGGATCTAGTGGGCTTGAGTTGAATCATTTTTTTTAAATGTTTGTTATAGTTATTATTATTATTATTATAGGTCAGATGACAATGATTGTGGGTCAAGTTGGCTGTGGCAAGTCTTCACTTCTCCTTGCTATATTGGGAGAGATGCAGACGCTGGAGGGAAAAGTTCACTGGAGCAAGTATGTTTTTTATAGCTCTTAATTGCTGTATTCTTTTAAGAAGGAAATGCAGCAAATAACAGACATTTGCATAGTATCACCAAATAGCTGTTTGGTAAGAATGGTGAGGTGCAGTTTACATTGGTTGTGTTTCATCAGAGGTGTTTACAATCTAGTAGTTTCACACAGCACTTGCAACTCAAGTTGTGAAAATAGTGACATTCTGCAAGAAGCATTGAAGGAATGGGATAGCTAACAAATGCAGAAGAAAAGACAGTGCTCTAGTTTGGATTCCTACCTAGATTATTAAGTCAGCTCCTATGTTTTCCATACTGTTATACTGCAACTGTATACCTGTGACAGAATGACAGGCTGGAGCTTCTTCAATGTGTGGGGCAAGAGCATACAGGAAAGGTTGTGTTTCCCACTCAGTGATACTGCTGCTGGCAGGAAAAGGTTATATAATAACTTGTGAGCAGCACTTTCCCCTATCCCTGGTATCTGCCCGAGCCTCAGCCTAAAGAAATCAGTGTAAGTCTTCACACTAACATCTACAGAAAGCATCCAGGGGACACTGAATACCTAGAGTGTTAAGGTTCAAAAGAAGTTGCTGTGAGGACAGAGTTGCCTATGAGGTCAGACATCTGGATCCACATGAATTCAGATCCAATGAATGAGAACTTCACACAGATACTAGGTGGGAGAGCAACAACTGTTCCTGCCATAAGGTAGGACAGAGACTGTGGAAGGGATGTGCTATAACCTCGGGACTATCTCTGCGATTTTAAAGATCAGTGCTGTTTCCCTAATCTGCCATGCCACAGTCTTCTTATTGAACATTTGAATAACTGAATCACAAAATATATAGGGTTTGAAGGGGCCTCTGGAGAGGTCCATCATCTGATCCAACACCCCGCTCAAGCAAGGCCGTCTAGAGCAGGTTGCCCAGGACCACGTCCAGCTGGGTTGTGAATATCTCCAAAGATGGAGACTTCACAGCCTCTCTGGGCAATCTTTACAGTGTTCAACCATCCTCACAGTAAAGAAGTGTTTTCTTATGTTCAAGTGGAATTTCCTTTGTTTCAGTTTATACCCATTGCCTCCTGTCCTGGGTGAATTTTGCCACAGAGGCAGGTTTTTTTGCCCCATCCCTTGAATAGTTACCTGCTGTCATCTTTTTCCTACAGCAATGTTGCAAGCTGGTTACTTTTTCTTTTCCTACACTAATACGTGTGGAGTTTTTTGTTCTCTAGCTGCATTTCACTGTCTAAAACAGTATGAACAGCTATTCTAAAACGTATGATCTCACTGGAGTAGTAGGTACAATTGGAGCCAAAGCAAGAATAACTTTTTTTTTTTTTTTTTTTTTTAAATCAGATGTGAGTTTAAATTTTGATGAACAAAGAATGTATGACCTATAGTAATAGCATGTGGCACAGTTAATTCCTTTGAAACATGCAATGAGAAAGTTGCCATTGCAATGAGGCATTTTGTTTTCTGAGTAATTAAAAAAAAACAAGGAGTGACTAGAGTGTACATTAAAATTATTCTCATGACTTTTCAAAGATGTATTTGAGAAAGACTGTGAGAATCTCTAGAAGCGAGATTGACTTGTACTGAAGGGAAATTCTGAGATAATATGGCAGGATCATTACCAGGCAGGGACGAGAAATCCTAACTTTGCTGATGTTGTATTTTTAGCTAGTATTTGGGACTTGCTGAACATTTATCATTTCCTATTCAGACAAGTTTGAGATTTTGCAGATGCTTAACTTTTCTTAGGATTATTTCCTAAATTTGTTAGTGTTTCCAAGTAAAGATTTCCAGTAAAGGTCACATTTTGCCCAGTGCTTTATGGATGCATGCTGTGATTAGTAACATGCATATAGCCTTTCACGTTTTGTCCTTTGTAAACTATACTCTCCAAGACACTCTGCTCCAGTATCACGATGTTCAAGAGAGACTAAGTTTATATTGTCTGTGGGTTAGCAATCTCTACACAACCAAACTGATAACTCAAATGTGAGTGTCTGAAGCTTTACTGAGTGACTGTTCATTGCAATCTGTAATTTGCTACTGCGTTATAGCTGAATACAAACCCAGTTATGTTTTGCTGATAATGTCTGACAGAGAGATGAGTACAGAAGGATACCGTGAGTATTTAACTAAGTGGACTCTGTTGCTGTACACAACAAAATCATAGTAAAGGGCCTCTTTATGCTCTTAAATCCCTTTCCACATGATTCCTCATGCCTGACTAATGTAGCTACTGATCCAAGGATAAAATGCAGGCTAGATGAATTCCCCAACAAATTCAGATGGATCAGACTTCGGCCTGATTTATATTGCAATAATCCTGTCATGAATCTTTTTGAAAGCCCATCATGGAGCCCGGGTACACTGCTGCTGTTGTAGCTGGCTACAGAGAGAGCTGTATATCCCATTGCCAGGGCTGTCACTGGTTCAGTATCTTAGGGAAAGAAAGTGTGTTAGTGTATCTTTCTGTAAAAGATCTTGGCCAGGACAAATCTTATGGGCCAGATTTCATTTCTTCACAGTTAAATGAGACATGTCTGAGATACATTACAAACCTAAGACAAGAAAACGGTTTTTGTTTTTCCCAATGAATAGTGGACTAGAGAGACTTTTTAAATACTGAATTGTGAGGCTATCCAGATTCAGTGATTCAGCTGAGCCTTTTGTGAGAGACTCAGAAGAGATCTGAGTTTCAAACTCAGTTAAGTTTTCAGAGACAGATGTGACAAATACACAGAGACATGTATTCCCTGTGTCCACACCAAGCCATGCAGTTAGAACTATCTTAACCGGGTATACATTTTCTATCTGTTTCTATCTGAACAGATTTTCTATCTGTTGAACTTGTTTCTGTGCAGAACGGTTACTATGTACCAAGTCAAAAACATGGGCAACACAAGAATTATGAATTAGATCCTCACAAATGGCCTGTTCTGCACTCAAGCTATGAAAGGCTTCAAGAAAAATTAAGACAATAGTACTGCCTTCAGCAGAATTACCAAGAGAAACTACTTATCAAAGATTGCAGCCATAGTACTTTGTAGAAGACAATGAAGGACATTATCCATACAGAGATAAATGGCTGGCTGGATAAGTGTCAGCAGCCGAAGTCTGCATAGCTGCTAGTCTTGCTGTGCTGCTGTGGCCAATTGAAATGATTGGAAAATAGAACTAAATAATTTGTCCAAACTGTTGGATAGAGTCTATGCATATGTTTACTTCTTGGAATTCTCTTGCCCATATTAGAAAAGAAAATGATCTGTCCCACTGTTACAGTGGTATCCTAGAAATTTTGTATCTCTTTATTCTCCTCCATATTCATTTTGCAAGCTGAGGAGATCTGGACCCAGTTAGAGATGCATTAGTCTATTTTAAAATGTCTAGAGTTAGTACACAAATTGTCCAACCTTCAGCTAGGTCTTTTTTTTTTTTTTTTTTTTACTGTTGGCTTAAAACTTTAATTTAAATATGTTTCTGACAGATCAGTTGATGTAGTCAAAAGTCATATAACTAGTCAGTTTAATCAGTTTGTTCTTTACTGTCATTTCAGAATTGAACTTCCCATGCCCTGTTTTGTGGAATATGTATATTTTATGATACAGAATGAAAATCAGTATAAGCAAGCACATTTCAAGAAGTAAAAAAATTAGAGCAAAGAGTACTAATCCCAGTGTGCAAATAAAAACCTCTTTATGGAAATCTCAGGAGCTTCAGTTTCAGCCCACTCCCATGCCCCGCAATTGCATCATTCTTTTGCATTGAGTAATAAAGCACGAGACCAAACATTTAATCTCCTTATTTGCGAAGGCCTCAGCTCAGCAAAGATCCTACACATGTGTTTATTTATGAGATTATTCATGAATGTGAATTCTCACAGACCTCTGAATTCAGGAAAATTAAAGCATAGTTATCAAGCTAAGTATGCAATGAAATATTGCATACCACGGAAAAAGAGTTTGAGAAACTGGGATCCTAAAATTAGTCCTTGTCTATTTGATTAACCTATCTGATTATAATGGAAAGCACGGAAATTCTGGTAAGGAATTACAGGGGATCCTGTAAGGCTTGTGCCCAGTTTTTGTAAAATAGTACTTCAGTGGGCACTCCCAAACATATCCATAACAACATTATCTCCTTTGTTGTCTACCATTATATGCACTGCTGATATAAGTTTTATAATAGCAGAAATTTATGTTTTCTTCTTTTTTTGTTTGACTTGACTGTATTTCTCCTCAGTAGACACCATCTTTTGCTTTCTTGTAACTTTTTTTCTGTTATAGAAAAGATTGGAAGCTTCTACTGAATAAAGGACCAACTTTGGTGAAGTAATATGTGTTCTGAGCCTTGATTTGTGCTCTCTGACCTTTCTGAAATAATCAGCAGTACTTAGTCATCTCTCATGTTATAACATCTTCTGTGGCTATCAATGCTCCAAGAAAACACAGTGATAGTGCATCTCAAGAGGCAAGAATTATCAAGGCTCCTAGAGAGTTGATCTGCAGCACATAAAGCAATATGTCTCAATTCTGGCACTTTTGGAAGATGTTAGATATGTGAGTCCAGCATTACGAGAGCTCTGCTCTTGGAATTATTCTGCCCTTTGCCAGAGTTGGATACTCTGTTTCAGAGTGCAGCAGCTATTACTGGTATCTCAGCAGGCAAATAGACTTTTCTGTCTCAGCAGTAAAATATTCATCTGGAGGATTCATAGGTTTGAGAAAGGAGGATTTGTTTGGGTTTTTTGAAGTTAGGCAAGTAACAAATTAATAATATCATTTTTTAGTCCTTTCTAATGTCTTCTTCCATTTACCTGGCATAACCTTACTCTTTTAGGTTTTGCAGTTTGCAGTGATGTGTCATCATTCCTGGCAATGGACATCATCACTATTACAGACCTCCTGTGGCTAGCATTCCATGCCCTTAACACTATTAGCAAGTCAATTAATAACAAGGGAAAGCTGCAAAATCATTCATGTCATTACCGCCATTGTGTGTTCTTCAAAATGTATCTCATGCATACGTTCCTTAAGAAGTGAGGACTAACTGGAAAAAGCCTAGTTGTTGTGGTGTCATACCTATCTTGATGTAGACTCACTTTAATGCTGTAGTCCTGTGTTCAAAACCTGTTCTGATTCACAAGTAAAACTGTGTTATCTGCATCTTAGAAAAACGTATCGGTGAAGCCAATCCAAGAGAAATTTGAATTAGAACAGCTATCAACTTTTGCAGGTCATCAGTGGAATGGTATGGAGAAGCTGACAGTATGGAGAATGTTTTCTATACCAAGGCTATATTAATAATTCCATTTTTAAAATAGATATTAGACTATGCTTTTCATTTTAAAGATATTTTCTATCATCCCTGTCAATTTGCCTGTTTAACAGCTACACTATAGATATGAAACTGTTGAAATTAGAAAATTATATGCTGCTAATTAGACTTTATTTTCCCATTAAGAACAAAAAACCCTAACTGATGTTGTTCTTAAAAATATATATTAACTCCAGTTTTCCTAAATATAAAACTTGCACAAAATGTTATTCTCTATATTTCCAGCTTACTAAATGTCATTTACCATAACTTACAGTGTAAATGAAACTGAACCTTCTTTTGAAGCATCCAGAAGGTATTATTTCTGTTTTTAGTGTGTTTAAATACACTCATTTGTTTCTTCAGAATCTCCTTGAACCTTCATCTTTGTACCTTTCAGCCATTTCTGTGTTTTCTTACCATGTCAATAATCATTTACTATAGGATTAACTGACAAATTGTATTAAATCCAGTGGATCCCAATCTCTTCTAGCCATTGTACCACTACCTGAGTTTAAAGTCTAACATCTTAGAAAGGCCCAAGTCTTATCTGAAAGATGTTAAGTGCTCCCAGCTCCCATTTGACACCCCTGGGAGTTTAGTGTGCTCCATATCCTGCAAGACAGGGCCTCTCTCTATCATTACCTGTGCCCTCCCATTTGTTTGCGTGTTTTCTGATTGGCGCTGGGTTTTGTGCTGTTCCAGCTCCCCAGCTGTGCGACAGAGCAAGGTGGACAATGTGCCAAGGGAGCCAGATGTGCTCCAGCTGAAGTCGGTTAGTGATTCCAGCCCTGACTTCAGCGAACGGGCCTGCAGTTTTAAGAGAAGGGCAAACTAGACTAAAAACATCCCATAAGTGGCAAACAAGTAGTGGCACACATAGCTGTGGTTGGGAGCCACATCATTATTTGAAACCTGGTCATCCTGAGGACATGTTTCCATACTAGCATATATCAAACTGCTAAAACTCCTAAAAATTTTTGAGATGCTACTGACTGCTTCTAACCAGCTCTTTCTCATACCCTAGCGCCCTCTCTCTCAATAACAAACTCTAGACACTTGCGATCAAAACTATACCAAAAGTTCGGCCTAAAGCAATATAAACAAAGGGACTGAGAAGGAGTGTGAGCATTCAGATTCACAAGCCATTACCAGTTCACACCAGCTTCGTTACACATCACAGGCATCTTGTAAAAATGTCTGAAACTGCATCTGAAATTGGATGATCTTCTTTGTCACAATACATAGGTAAATCAGCCAGAAGAAAAAAAACATTCATATCCCTATTGTACAGATTTTATTAGGTATTTAGACATATTTAAATTATTTGTAAAATTATTAGACATTTAAAACTGTATCTAGTAATTACTCGGGAGATTGCAATGATTCCTTACAAATCTGTATCGAACTGCCCTTGTTTTCAATATCATATCAGTCCTTCGAGGACCTAATAGACTTAAAATAAAAAGGCATCTGCTGAGGAAAAGTATTTCAGTGAACAACCATGTAAAATAATCTAAAATTTCAGAAAGCAGTGAATTACATGTACTGATGACATTTGAACAGTGCCTTTTCACTACCTGTTTTGATGTTAGAGGAAAAATTACCCAATAACTTGTCAGAAAATCTCATAATTTTGACTATTTATAATTCACTTTTGCATTGCAATTATAGTTACTAAATTGAGGTAGGTACCAGAAATTTATGGTAGAATAACCTAGAATATAGATTTTGCAATTAGCGGAGAGAGTGGGTGCTGTTCTAACAAAAGATCTCATTTAAAACTCTTCACTTTTGTAACAGTTGCTTTGTTTATGTGTTTCTCTATGGTTTTTTATGAACGCTAATTGTTACCCTCAATTCTCAGACATTTCACAGGGGTGCTTTGCTTTTTACCAATGCTTTTTATCTGTCTGTCTCTGGTAGAAACAGATACTCAGTGGCTTATGCAGCTCAGAAGCCATGGCTATTGAACGCAACAGTGGAGGAAAACATTATCTTTGGGAGCCCATTTAACAAACAGAGGTAATTATCAACCCACGTGCAGTGGCAAAAAAAAGGGAAGTTTGCAGAGTCAGAAAAGTATCAGTGCACGTTACCCCAGGATGGATTTAGCTCACCTGACTTCAGCCATTTTAAAGGCAAATTTCTGATTTAAACTGCTCTTTCAGGGCTTCCTCTCTAATCAGGATGTGTGTCTAGAACATGTGTGAGGAATCACACATTGGCAGTGGCTCTCTCTCTCCATGGGATACAGAGGAAGTCGTATGTATATTTTTCAAGCAGCTAAAGTCAGGTGAGATGAATCTCATCCTTGGAGACCAGTGATGTTTTTTTATTTTGTTTAATGGAGCCTGAGGTTGCCAGAGGACTCTGGAATCAGAGACACTAGTCGTATTTCTTTTGAGCTTGTGTCCTTATGCTGCTGTGATCAAGGTACTGGACCAACCACTTTACAGAAATTCCTCATGTGTTAAGATTGGGTGCCTCAAGTGTGCTTACCTCAAGGAAATAATCTTAGTTCTTCCTTGGAAAATACAGGAGAAGAGAGAGTGAAAGCTGAGGTGTGTAGCTTCTATTTTACCTACCCTGCATTTGTCCTTCTTAAGCACTTATGTCCTTCTAAAAGGTCAGCTAACAGATGCAGTGGAAAAAGTGACTTAAGGAAAACAAATTGCTGAAGCTTTCAAAAGCAACGCTGACTTTGTTTTAAGTCATGAAAAAACACATCCTATTCCTCTCAGTGTATGCTTTGCTAAGATGCATGACTGCATTCCTGCTCCAGAAAAAATTACCAATGAGTGAATATCTCACAGTCCAGATAAAACCATAAAATGTCAGGGACCAGATTCTTACCTAGTGCAAATCAGCCTAATTTTACCCATATCAAAGGGGAAAGGCTGAATTACATCACTCAAATAGTCTGATCCCAGCTGCTTGATAGCATATCATCCAAGATACCCCACAGAGTTAGAAATTTCCAAAGAGATTTTGAGTTCCAGCAAATGGTTTGCTGATTCTGGCAACATCAGAAGTACTGTAAGAACTCTTTGTCTTGTAATCACACTGAAGTAAATGAAGAGGCACTTAAAAGGAGAAGAATAAAAACTGATTGAAAAATTAAATACTCCAGAGTCCAGCAAAATAGTTCCATGTCAGGGAGACATGCACTCAGTAATTTAAGTCATCAAATCTTTAAAAAGTAGGCTTTCCAATAATGATCTCTAATAAAAATGTCATTTTTTATGATGCTTGCCCCACTTATTTTTGCAATTATCTGGCCATCATAGAGCCACCATAACTTGGCAGTGAGCTTGAGCTAGAGATTCTTGTGCTAGTAAAGAAAGTGGTTGGTTAAATAATTGTGATGATCATGCTCTTTTTACAGGTACAAAGCTGTTACAGATGCGTGCTCTCTGCAGCCTGATATTGACTTACTACCATTTGGTGATCAGACAGAAATTGGAGAAAGGGTAAATAATATGGAGGCTTTTATATCTACTTGGCCTATGTATTAAGAAGATTCTCTCTGGCATCACTCACCTATGGGGGTCCCAGCCTCATAAATAACTAGTAATTCACCAGGACTTATTGCGGTTTCTCAATATTAACTGCTACAGCATTCTGGGTAGTCATGACATTGAGCAAGGTGTTATGACAGTAGATGATATTAGCATGTGATCTCTAATCTGGAGATCTCAGGACAGGGATAAATCCAAATAACTCATTTTGTTTCAGAAATTAGATTTTTCCCCCATGCATAAACTGTTTCTTCAAATGCCATAGAATTACTATATTGGATTTTATGATACATCATTAAAAAAACAGATACTGAAGGGATTAATACTTTACAGATTTGATCAGAAAATTGCAGAAGATTCATTGCAGTTATGTCAGTGAGTTTGATGTTCACTGTGGGATAAGCTTACACCAGTAAGGCAGTAGGTAACCAGATAAGTTGGCTTTAAAGTGAGTGAAAATGTAGCCCTTTTACAGTATGGCGAAGAGGTGTTGCTGTAAGTGAGCACACAGTAAATTTATATTGTATGCTGTGTCATGCAAGAAAATAGGGTTACTTGGCACTGATTTCAAATAAGCAGAGTTTTGTGCCCAAGCTCTTGTCAAACACATCTCCATTGCAATCTGAATATGTGAATGAGTTAGTTTAATAAAACTGACTTTGGCATCCCAATAATATATGTATGGCAGAATGAAGCTTAATTGAAACATCCTTGGGTAACTTGGACAGCTGGACAAGGCTGAGCTGTACAGCCACAGCACAGATCTTGTTTGGCAAGTTAATTGGGTCATTAACACTTCAGAGATGTGCACATGAGCAGTTATACATCCTTGGACTGCACTGTGGACATGCCAGAAGTGAAACTGTCATCTTAGTGGCTGAGAAACTCTTGGAAACGGGAAAACAATTTTATTAACCATTCCTTTTTGAATAGATACATCTTAGTTTTTATTTTGTTAATATTAAAAAATAAACCTTTCTTCCTTGTTCTGCTGTATTTCAAAAAAAATTTTTTTTGATCATAGTATTCTCTGTTTTGCTTAGGTAATTTGATGTTAGTATTGATTGTTTTTTTCAATCTAAGAAGCCTACTGTGCTTAGGGAAGATGTTTATAATTCATGATTAGTTTCTGAATAATCATTTTTTCTTGGGATATTTTACGAGGATTACACTTATTTATCAACAGGATTAGCACTTTAACTAAGCTTTTCCTTTTTATCAGAACTCTGTGTAATCACAAAATACCACATTTCTCATATCCTAGCATAATGTTTATTCAAATGTGCATATTTCTGATCCATTATATTCATTAGGGGATTAATTTAAGTGGCGGCCAACGACAGAGGATCTGCGTAGCACGAGCACTCTATCAGAACACCAATATTGTCTTCCTGGTAAGATTATTCTTTCTCATATGAAGTATGGAAAGGTAGTAATAAACCTGTCATTCCTTATATTTGGCTTTTCTATATGGACTTGTATTCAACATCCAATGCAAATTACAGAGACAAGATATAAACCACCAGAGGCAGTACCAAAGCATACTGAGAGACTGATGAAGGAGGAATCACTTACAGAGATTAACATTGGAAGAGGGTAACAGATTCTTCAACTTGCACTCACTCTCAGTGATGACCTAGTATCAACACATTCCTACAGAAATCAACAGAATTTCTGGATAAGGAAAAGCATCATAATGAAGCTAATTCTGGGAAATGAAAAGATTGAGTATTCAGCAGTCTACTACTGAATATTTGTATACTAACATCCTTGCTGAGAGACCTCTGGAGAAGCCAAGAAATGAAGTCTGAGTATTGTCTGACTGCTAGCCATACTCAGTCCAAGTATCTAGTATCCAAGTGGATCTAGTCTTCCCAATCAGGTTTACCTCATACTGTCACTGTGCCACCAGCACTATAGATCTAGACGTGACAAATGAACTGAGTTATTGATGTGAATCAAAGAGAATGGATTCTGGCTCACTGTTTCATTGTTTGGCCGTCTGACTAGGTCTTAGTCATTAGAAGTGCTGAAATATTAGTAATGGCAGATGTTTCTATTTTTAAAAAACTTCTGAAAGAAGACGGTTTTGATTTTTTTCTTTTTTATTTCAGGATGACCCGTTCTCTGCACTGGACATTCACTTAAGTGATCACTTAATGCAGGAAGGGATTTTGAAGTTTCTCCAAGAAGACAAAAGGACTCTTGTTCTTGTGACACATAAGTTACAATATCTACCACATGCTGACTGGGTAAGAGAGGAGACACCGTGATGCAAATTTGCTAATGGTGAACATAAATTTGAAGCTAGCACCATGACACTTGATGAGATCACTATTTTTTGCTGTAATAGAGTTTCTTCTTCCGGATTCTCTAAGTCAGATGGCTAACAACTTTAGGAAGTATATGTTTTATAGTAATAGGAATAACTTTGCTTTCACATTATTTGCAAAAACTTTTTGATTGAAAGCCACAGCAGAATTGTGACTTAACTGCAAGTATGACTGTTAATTATTATGTCTTGTCCATGCTTTTTACAAGTAAATTTGGGAACAAATAAGCATAGCTTATAGACGTTTCAGTGTATGGGCTGTGTCAACAAGCTTTAAAAGTTGTTGATAAAATATTGTTGAATACAATAAACACAGGAATCTGCATATTGGTAATCTCACCAGTACTGAGACATGTCTTGCAGCATCCAGGTCAGTGATTATGGTATATGTCACTGAGAAGACCTATTGAATATTTTCCTAGATCATTGCAATGAAGGATGGAATGGTGCTTAGGGAAGGGACACTAAAGGATATACAAACCAAAGATACTGAGCTTTACGAACACTGGAAAACTCTGATGAATCGCCCGGATCAAGAATTGGAAAAGGTAAATAGGAATATTTGGGCAAGGATGGACTTTCTGGAAGGAAATGTTTTTTTTCAATTAATTAAAAAAATGAAAACATGTCAGCAAGCCAATTTTAAGCTAAACTTTAAGGAAAAACTTGTGAACTGGAAGAAGCTTCGAGAACTGGAATAGACTGTCTAGGAAGTGTGTGGTATATTTATCACAGGAGGTCTTTAAGAGCACATTAGACAAACATCTTTTTAGGATGGGCACAGTTGATACTTTGCTGTGGCAAGGGGCAAACTAAATGGCTTCCTAAAATCTCCGATAGCCCTATTTTCTGAGAGCCCTATTATCATTCTAGAAGAGAGGGAATGAAAAAATGGAGGAAGGAGAGAGGGGAAAAAGTCAACAAAGCAGGTTTTTCTGAAACATAAATCCTAAAATACTGTGCTTTTGCATTCAGTGAACTAAATGATCCAAATAAACTCTCTTTGAGGTTACTTTTGGTGCTGAAACAGTGCCAGACAGCTGAACTCTCCAATTAATGAAAATGTTTTCTTATTACAGGAAATGGAAGCTGATCAGACTACTCTGGAGAGAAAAACGCTTAGGAGAGCAATGTACCCCAGAGAATCCAAAGCACAACTGGAAGATGAAGATGAAGGTATGTTTTATCTCTTCACTTCATTTACTCTATTAATATGTATCATTGCCTTTACGCTTGAATAATACCTGGGTATATTGTTACTACTTTGGTAGTAACATTATTTTGACTTATTTAGAATATGACTTGGTTAATGGATTCTTCACAAAGTTCTCTATATGTTGTGCAAGGCCAAAGGGGTACAAAAACAAGTTAGCTTCTGTACTAACCAGTACTGCCAGGAGGTATTGAAGGGTGAGACAGAAGTAAAACAGTCACAAGAAATGTAGTTAATGTAAATTGAGGTAGTTCTGTCTAGTCATTGGCAGAATGCTGTTAGATCAGTTATGGCTGTGAATAGTCTGTCCTAGGCTTTTAAAATACCACTGTATAATTAAGTTTATAGCTGTTTTCAATATCTTTTTAGTTATGGATTTAGTTATGGCTGTTTTTCAAATTGAATCTATTTGTGGGAATAGTTTGAGGATTTATTCTTAAGCTTAGCTTCTTGTGTCTCCCTGGTCTTGGTGGAGTAGAGTAGTGTGAGATTCAGATTGCCTTACTTTTCAAATTGGGTGAAGATTTTATTGGCAGCTGTCAATAAGACCCCTCAAGAACATTTCTGGGATACTAGACCAGGCATAGAGAGTAGTTGGTCCTGGCAAGCAGTAGGATGGTGCCAGGGAAGAGAAGAGATGAACTGCATGCTTCCTCATAACTCTAAGGGAGCAAAAAACCACAGGGATTCTCATGGCAATGTTGAAATGACTGTAGAAAGCACACTGGCTTTTTGCAGGCTATTTAATGCTGCCGTATATCTCATCTGACAAAACTCATGATGGATTGCCATCTTAAGTCAGGGGTCAATAGAGCTAGAACTGCTCCATTTCAAAGAGATTCCCATCACCTCATGAGGTTCAACAAGGGCAAGTGCAGAGTCCTGCACCTAGGGAAAAATAACCCTAGGCACCAGTACAGGCTGGGGATTGACCTGCTGGAGAGCAGCTCTGCAGAGAAGGACCAGGGAGTCCTGGTGGACAACAAGTTGACCATGAGCCAGCAATGTGCCCTTGTGGCGAAGAAGGCCAATGGTATCTTGAGGTACATTAGGAAGACTGTTGTCAGCAGGTTGAGGGAGGTGATCCTGCCCCTCTACTCAGCCCTAGTGAGGCCTCATCTCAAATACTGCATCCAGTTCTGGGCTCGCTGGTACAAGAGAGACATGGAGCTACTGGAGAGAGTCCAGCGTAGGGCTATAAAGATGATCAGAGGGCTGGAGCATCTGCCCTATGAGGAACAGCTGTGAGAGCTGGGCCTCTTCAGCCTGGGGAAGAGAAGACTGAGGGGGGATCTTATCAATGTGTATAAGTTTCTGAATGGAGGGTGTCAAGGGGATGGGGCCAAACTCTTTTCAGTTGTCCCATGTGACAGCACAAGAAGCAATGGGCAGAAACTGAAGCACAGGAAGTTCTGCCTGAATGTGAGGAGGAATTTCTTTCCTGTGAGAGTGACAGAGCATTGGAACAGGTTGCCCAGAGAGGTTGTGGGGTCTCCTTTTCTGAAGATATTCAAGGCCCACCTTGATGCAACCCTGTCTAGCATGCTGTAGGTGACCCTGCTTGAGCAGGGAGGTTGGACTAGATGATCTCCAGAGGTCCCTTCCAACCTTACTGATTCTATGATTCTATCATCACTGTGCAATAGGCAGTGCTGAACTCCAAAGCACCTGAGATGAACATGGTGGCTTCATAGTTCTTTAGTGGAGCTGAACAGAATACCTCCTAGTATGTCATCATCACACTTATCAGTAGAATTCTTGGAGATGTTTAATCAAGGTCAGTCCCAAGCTCCTACTTTTGATCTTTGCAGGACAGCCTTGTCAACAACCTAATCCAAGAGACTAGAAACCAATATCTTCTTCCAGGGGTAAGACAGAAAACACAGGGAAAAGAGACATGTCCATATAGTCTCTGCAAAATACAGACATCATTGGGATCATAAAACAGATATCAGCAACTTTATGCTTGAAAAGTAACCTGGCATCGCATTCGAGCCACCCATACTTATTATGTCACCCATTACATGACTGGGATTGTATGCAGAGTCTCTATGTCCCAAAACATGTGTAATTTCAACTTCAGGAAATCACTTACTAATTCATTTTTAATACTCAGAATCAGAAATATGTTTAATGTACTGTAAGTTTAAGACTGCCTAGTAAAAGCAGGTCAACATTTGCCTTCCCAAGTGTGTCCTGCAGGACTGTTAGATGTTATAGTCTTATTATTTGGAGAAATACAATCTTTAAAAGGTATTGTGAATGTATATATGAAATATACATCTTCCAGAACAGAAGTCTGCCACTATGTTGTATTTCAGTATGATGCGAATGATTATCATATCATCAAAAGTAGGACTGGAAGAAGTCTTAATCTTGTGTCTGAGCTCCTTTATATAGATAAAATTTTAGTACTGCTAAATAACGTTGAAGTGAAATTCTCTTATGCAACAGATGACAGTGCCTCTGGATGGAAAGCCTGGGAAAGCATTCTATCTTTCCATGTAACTCTAAGTGCTCTGCTGACTATGTAATAGAAACAGCTGAACAGGTTGGGAAAGGTTTTGAGCTTTCCAGGCCTAGTATCTACTATAAATGCAGTCAAAACTGAAGACTTGACTTACAAAAATATTTTCTTAACGAAACTATATCTAGTCAAAGATTGACAGTCCATAGAGTTGCTCAAAGAGCATGAGGAAATTCTTATGAAAATATGTATGAAGTGTTTGCTGTTTTCAATGTTAAATTGAAATTTGTCATTAAAACGTACAATTCAAAACAAAAAAGTCAAACAAATCCAATAAAAACAGGGAAAATCCCCTGTGAAGTACTGAATCCAGACTAATTTGATCAAATGTCTGAGTCACAGAGGAAGAAGAGGAAGAAGATGAAGATGACAATATGTCAACTGTCTTAAGACTCAGGACAAAGATGCCATGGAAAACCTGCTGGAGATATCTAACATCTGGAGGATTTTTCTTGCTCTTTCTGATGATTTTCTCAAAGTTGTTAAAACACTCAGTTATAGTAGCCATAGATTATTGGCTGGCTACATGGACATCCATGGACAATGCAAATGAACCCAAGAACATTGACGACGTTAAGAGCACAAAGAAGGTGGGCCATATCTTGGCAAAACTTTTTCTTTACTAGAAAAAAAAAGAAAGTATTCTCACATAATTATTTGCTGTTCATCTAAAACTAGTTAAACTAGGAAGATAAATATAGTCAGATCAATTATTATATAGAATAAGCGAATTAAGATAAAATATAAGACAATTCAAATTTTATCAACTTTTTTAAACATATAAAACTGAAAAAGAAGCACAGTTCAGGTTAGAAAAATTATTGACTTACATTTTCAAAGGTAGAAAACTCATGCTAAACTTTACCATCTGTGTTTTTTAATAACTAAGTGAATGACCCCATTTTCCTAAGTGCTGGGTATGCAGTTATGTCCTGCCAGATAAAAACATTCTCCAAAAATTCTACTTAAATAGGATTTGCTTATTGTTGTAGATTCGGCTACTATACAAATATCTCAGCAGAATCCACTTGGTAAACTTTCAGAAAGCTTAAATTTGTTATAGCCCTGCCAGATTAGTTTAGGATTTGCTCTGTGAATTTTTGTGGTGCTTTCACTTAATGGTGTAGACCTTTCCAATGTCTCTCAAACGCCTAAATTCTTGAGAGGTTCTACTCTGTTTGTCTGAATTTATCAGCTAACAATTTGCATATTTACATATTTATCAAGTCAGTTTATCTTCATAGTTCTAAGTACTTTCACTTCAGGGTCTTGAAGGATGCTCATCAGTAGCTTGAGGGATCTTGAACATGGCCAGATCTTCTAATTATGTGAACTTGATGAATTGCAATTCCAGGACAGTTCTCTTATTTCTCAAAGATTAAAATAATTATGCAGCACGTGCATTCTGACATACCAGCTGATTAGTGCCGGGTACTAATTTTGAAGAGTAGTGGATTGGGCTCTTCGTAGTAGGGAAAAAAACAGTGTGTTTATTTCTAGGATTGATGTATTTGTCATTTTATTAGACCTATCATGTAGCTGTGTTCAGCATCCTTTCCGGAGCAGGGATTGTCCTTTGCCTCATCACATCTCTGACTGTGGAGTGGATGGGCCTCACAGCAGCCAAAAACCTACACCATAATCTACTCAACAAGATCATCCTCGGGCCAATCAGGTACAGCAAAAATAATGTTCCTCCTGAAAAGCTACGTGGTTGGAAACTGTCCTCTTTGTAACTGGAAGGGTACTCCTGTGGAAAGTTCTTTTCTTGCCTTTTTTCTTCAAGTCCTCAAAAAGTGAAAATAAAGTGATGAAGGGAAAAATATTTTCATGAAATTCTGACCCTTTCTTTCATCTGCCTGAAACGTAAATGTCAGGTGGCTAGCAATTCCCAAGGCCTGAGTGTCAAGGAAGATTTTGAGTGCAGACCTAGCTCAAGGGCACCAGTTTCAAGGCGGAGCAATGGGCATGTGGTTGAACAATGTGGACACCAAGCTGCTTCGAACAGCCGGGAGCTATGTTCTGTGCACACTAACTGCAGCCTCACACAGGCAGTGGATCGGCCAAAAGGATGCCTGCATACTGAGTACAGTTATCACAGTTCTTTCATGAAACGACTGAGTCTCAGTGCCCTGTCCTATGCAGGAAGTTGAATGGCAGTCAGGGACAGCATGTGACCTTTAAGATGGATCTTAAACCTTGAGGGAGCCAGGGCGTGAATGAAAGAGTAAAGGACAAGATGACAGCTTTTTGGAAGAGGAGGCTTAAAAGTTAGGGAATAAAACTATCAACAGAACCATTTGGATAATCAGAATGCAGACATTACGATTCGATGGGTTATTTATCTTTGCTGCTTGGTTTAGCTGGACACAATGGCTGTGCAATGGCTGGACACAAGCCTATGTTCTATCTGACCGGGCTTTTTATACAAAACTGGAATGCCTTGTCAGCTAACTTTTTGCTTTTACTTTGTTCAACAGGTTCTTCGATACAACTCCATTGGGGCTAATTCTAAATCGCTTCTCTGCTGATACAAATATCATTGATCAGGTAGACATATCAACATATTCTGTTTTAGAGTATCTTGGCTCTGTAAGTTGTCACCTAACTACTGAACAGAGGATGTATTAAAGTGCTCAATAGAGAAAGACATAGCAAAAAACAGTTCTGGAGATGATAACAGAAAAAAAGACAAATTCAAAATAGAAATTATATGTACTCTTTCAGCAATGAATGAACATTGTGGAGGATGGCTGGCTCTCTATCTCTTCACAACCAGAATAGGACTGGTTGCTTCTGTTGGAAGATTTGTGTTAGCAAAACACAAGATTTTTTGCTCAAAACAGGAATAAATAGGGTAAAACATGATAACATTTAGCATATGGGAGTACATATGAAATAATTAGATAACTGCTCCTGGCTGTAGTATACATAACTTTAGAGCATTCAGGAGAGAAAGGGATGCTTCTGCTATGCCTGTGAATCAAAATGTTTGGATGAGCAATAATCCTGAATGTAAGGGTGGTGGGAAAACAGAAGAAAAAATGCAAGGCTCTGAGAAAGAGCATGCTGTTTCTGTAAATATTTGGTGTACCAAGAACAATATCTCTTTCTTGCCTGTTATTTAAACAAGATGGAAATGGCTCCTACTTCCCCGTAATCTCTGAAACACTGACCTCTAGAAAATCCTGATGACTCATTTTTAACTTCTGCACGCTACAGTAGTGGACCAATATGAACAGATAGTCTCTCAGTATAAAGGGAATGCCAGTTAGTGGAAAGTGATGGTTGTTCCACTTTCCCTATGGTTCTCTACAGGGAAAGGCATGTAGTGGTACTCTCTGTGATTTTTGTTTTATATATTTTCTTCTTTTTGCTCTAGCACATTCCTCCTACCCTAGAGTCACTTACCCGGTCCACCTTACTCTGCCTGTCGGCCATTGGAATGATCTCATATGCCACTCCATGGTTCCTTGTTGCCCTCGTGCCTCTCGGGATTGCTTTTTATTTTATCCAGAAATACTTCAGAGTTGCTTCCAAGTATGTATTAAAAAAGTGTCCTTTTAAAAATTTGTGTGTAAGGATTTTGATGAAATGTGAGGTAGATGAAGCTAATCAAAGGAAAAATTAGTCATAGTGACTATGGTATCCTTCTTTCGATCCTGGGGTATGCATTTGAGCCATATGCTGGAAGATGTCAGCTGACCTGACTATAAATGCGGCATGATGGGAAGTGATACTAGCTGCATCCCTCTTTTATACGGTTTGTTCCAGAAACCGGTTAGCATGAAATTTATTAGTCAACTGACCTAACTAGGATCTGGTCAAAGCTTAACTTTGACCTTCTGAGAGTTAGTCAAGAATGGAAAATAACTTCCTGGATTAATATCAATTACAGCTTTTTCTTCATCATAATAGAAAAAAACAGAGAGTCATTTCCACTGTACAGCAACATTTCATATTCAGAATGATTTGGTTGATTGTAAAGATCACTTTTTTCACGGAAAATTGTGTCATGATTTCTTAGCATTATGACTTTCAATGCTAAATCTAATACATATTTTTGTAAAGCATCTTTAGAAAGGCATTCAAGTTTTTTTTATAAATTTAATTAGTCATGCTTTTTTAAAAAAAAAAAAAAAATCATCCATCTGGCTAGTTATACTCCACTTCTCGATACTTAAAAATACCCAGTAAGGTGCCCGCTGACAGAAAATGCATGGAGACAAAATAACCTACCGTCATTTGCAACTGTCACTTCAGGTCCCATCATTGCAGTCAGCACATGATAAAGCATTAACTAATGTTTTGTAGAATCCACATAAGAGAAACACTAATTTTCAACTGAGTGATCCAGTATAGGTGGCTTCATAGACAATTACCTCTAGACTCTTATCTAGATAGCCCAAGAAAGATTTCTGTGAGTTATCCCCTTTCTGTTAGTTATCCCACTTGAATCAGTGGATCAGATAGGGTACAGAGTGACATGCGAATAATTTAGCTCCACTGTGGCCTAGTGTTCTGTAGCTTTTCTCAGAATTTCCAAGAAGATTTATTCATAGGTAAATTCTGAAATCAGCATTAGCAAAATGGAAATGTTTAATTTTGAAACAGTTTGCTTAAATTTTCCAAGATTTCCCAGAAGCTTTGTCCTTTCCCTTTCAGTTTTCCAAACTAAAGTTGTACCTGGCACTGCAGCAGGTCTCAGATGTGGCTGAAGATCAGGAGACCTGATTTCATTCTTAACTCCATTATGATCTTCTGAGTGTCACCCTGTTCTGCCACACAGAGCACTGTACACTGTTTAAATATCTTTCTTAAAAATACACAAGAATAAGCAAAATCTCATGTATTTTACTGCAGGGAACCACTATGGTTTCTCTCTGTGATTTTATATTTAAAAGTAAAGCTTCCACCCATTTCCAAACCTGTTTTTTCTCACTGAAAGCCATACTGTGTGAGCCAACAAGAGGTTGGTCACTCCTGTAGAGACATATCTACTGGCTCTGCAATTGCTTATGTTGTGCAAGCCCATAATTACCTCATTCATTTTATTCCATTACAATTTTCTGGAAAAATCTATGTTAGCAAGCACTTTTAAAAGATCTATTTAAATTACTTTTAATCACTTGTGAGGCATCCAGGGTTGAGTTGTATTCTTTTACTTTACAATAGAAATGAAGGATGAATGCAACAGTTATTTCTAGAAAAGTTGTTCTTTTGAAATGTATGATGAAGAAATAGATTGAGCCAGTATTTATAACATGCTTGCATGTAGCACTACTATTAAGGCATATGAGCTTCACTAATTTTTAGAAATGCAAATATTTACAGTATTTCTTGCAGCAGTTTGACTCCTTGTCATATTTTCCATTACAACTTTCAAAAACTGCAGTGTGTTTTCCATCATAAATTAGAAATAGAGTATATTTATCATCAAAATACAAACAGCAAATTCACTTCTGTATATGCAACATTCAGCATCATGGATCAGATATTTTTCCTGAGTTATCTAATAGCATATGCTGCTATAGTAGGATTTGCATTAAGCGTTTAAATTGTTAATGCTTTGACCTTTCTTCTGTTCATATTTACACAGATGGCTGTTATGCCAATGGTAGAGTATGACAGAGTGTTCTCAGTGTGAAAAGAAAGTTGTATTTGTCTCTGTGGTTTGGAAAACATTTTTATTTCAGCAGATTGGAACTTTTAGGTTTATATTCCTCCATGTAGGATTTGAAAATAAGATCAGTGAATAATTGAGTAAATTTCTTAACCATGTTCTTTATTTCTGTATCACAGCTATCTCTATTTCAACTGACATGGAATATTAAGACTACAAGTAGAAGATCTGCTATCCTCTGTTATATTTTATGTTCAGGATGTAACGCAGATATTCAAAATGAGGCAAGGTTTATATGGAAAGGCACAGTCTTCGTTAGGCCAGCTGATATAGCTGCAATAAAACAGACAAGCTTGCAGATACACAAGCTCTAATTTATACCTGATGCCGGAGCTACAAACTTCATGCTATAGATTTAAAAATCATGTTCTGTTCTGAGTTTCAGTTAATTATATTAATAAATTAGATTATTTGAGAGTAAAAGATGATTAAGTGGTTAGAATCTGACTAAAATTCACAGCAGGATTTTAGCTAGAATAGAGAAGACAATGTCATTATTGTAGTGAGACAAAGAGGAAAGGAGGGGTAGAAATGATTACATTTGGGTAAGTGACCGGTGGCCACTTATGATGGCTGGTCATGAAGAAAACCATAATATACCACAAAACCACTATCTTTGTCCACTATAGGTTCTTTTTAGTATTTACTATCTTTATTATTTTTTCACTCAGGCTCACCCTCTGAAGGTATTTTGTAGTGATCCCTTAAAATAACTCAAAGCTGGAACTGTAGAAGAGGCCCCTTCTATGCTTACCTGTGACCAAAATCTGGAACTGTAGAGGCAGCTTGGAGAGAGACTTTTCCTTATTTCAGAAAACTTTAATATCAAAAGAGAAATGTGAGACTTCCAAGTCAGTTTCTTTTTGATATAGAAATAGTATTCTGTATGATCCTGAAAAGGCCATGTGCGATAAAATGTTTATTGTTATCTGCTATGCAGTAAAATATCAACAGTGATGTTTATACTGTAATGGCTGCCTTTTGCTTCTCTTACTTCCAGAGACCTCCAGGAACTTGATGATAGCACCCAGCTACCTTTACTCTGTCACTTCTCGGAAACAGCAGAGGGACTTACTACCATTAGAGCATTCAGGTCTGTGAAAAAAAAGATAAGAGGCTTGGGTTCTGTTCTAGCCCATGCGGCTTGCTTGGAGCATTTCTGAGGGCAAAATATTTGATTTGTTGAGCTTTAATTAAGCCATTTATAAAAGAGAAGCAATATTTGTTTTAACACTTCCTTGTCACACCTTTAAACACTTCAGAGTATGTGTTCATACAAGCTAATTTTTCTGTATTGATTTTCTGCTGAGTTAAAGATAGTTTTTAAACTTTGAAGGTGTTTAGTTTAACCACACCTTGTTTTGACAGTAAGGAGCTCTCCTTTGCAGGGGAGGCACAGGCATCAATGCTCTAGGACCCCCACGCTGTCTCCTACAGTCTGCGCTACTCAAATGCCTCAGAATCATTTCAGCCCACTTCTTAGGCAGGGAAACAGCATTATTGTATCCTCCATCCAAAAAGTGAGAAACTAAACAGGATTTCTAACAGTGACAGAGCAGACTTGAACTTAATATTTAAAAACTTAACCTCGTCTTTGTGCTGCCATTCAGAGAGACCTGGAGAGACTGGAGAGCTGGGCGGAGAGGAACCTCATGAGGTTCAACAAGGGCAAGTGCAGAGTCCAGCGCCTAGGGAAAAATAACGCTAGGCACCAGGACAAGCTGGGGACTGACCTGCTGGAGAGCAGCTCTGCAGAGAAGGACCTGGGAGTGCTGGTGACAAGTTGACTATAAGCCAGCAATGTGTCTTTGTGTCCAAGAATGCCAATGGCATCTTGGGGTGCATTAGGAAGAGTGCTGACAGCAGGTCAAGAAAGGTGATCCTGCCCCTCTACTCAGCCCTGGTGAGGCCTCATCTCAAATACTGTGTCCAGTTCTGGTCTCCCCAGTACAAGAGAGACATGGAGCTACTGGAGAGAGTCCAGCATAAGGTTATGAAGATAATCAGAGGACTGGGGCATCTCCGCTGTGAAGAAATACTGAGAAAGCTAGGCCAGTTTAGCCTCGAGAAGAGGAGACAGAGAGGGGATCTTATCAATGTACAGAAATACCTTAAGGGATGGTGTCAAGAGTATGGGGCAGACTCTTTTCAGTGGTGCCAAGCGATAAGACCAGAGACAATGAGCACAATCTGAAACACAGAAAGTTTCACCTGAATATGAGGAAAAACTCTTTACTGTGAGAATGACAGAGCACTGGAAGAGGTTGCCCAGAGAGGTTGTGGAGTCTCCTTCTCTGGAGAGATTTAAAAACCTGTCTAACATGCTCTAGGTGATCCTGCTTGAGTAAGGGGGTTGGTCTAGATGATCTCCAGAGGTCCCTTCCAATCTTAACCATTCTGTGATTCTGTGATTCTTGCTAATCAAAACTGAAAAATGAAATTCCAGAATAATTCAGATAATTCTTTTGATTTTCTATGTACGTATTTTCTCTCTTCTTACCACATGAAAGGTAGGCCAAATTCTCTTCCTACATTCACTAGATGATAGCTAATGTAACTCTGTCAAAATGCCAACTTGATGTTGTCCCCAAGTAAGTGTATCTTTTTGTACATTAAAGAATTTCAGTGCAAATCACATGGTACTGCTATTTACATATTCACTAGATCAGCCTCAACTCAGCAAGGGACTTCGACATTTTTCCCAACCCTACTGAAGCTAGTTCATTGCAGCCATATCTTTTAGGCTGAATTTAACCCCACATGCCTGTTTCCAACAAGATGGAGGTGGGCTGGGTAGGGGAGACTCAAAAGAGTAACGAGTCAGCAGCTAGAAGAACATTCTTCACAAAAGAATGACAAATTTTCTCAGACTTTCATTGCTTAATGCTAGCTTTGGGACCCAAGCTAACAGTTCACAGTGCTACAGAAAGGACTGTGTCAGGACAGGCAAGATGTTGTTTCTTTGTTGAAGAGATGTGAGACAATGGTCAACACAAAATGTTCTAACAGGCTTTACTGATGAGAATGATCTATTAAAACAGTAAGTCATAATTAAGGCCTAATGTTGACATATGCTTCATGAGATGTTCAGAGTGGTCTTTCATCACACTATCTTTTAAAAAAGATGAAGGAGCTTGGCGCTCTTTGGAAGTCATTCAATTATTCTTTACCTTACAACACAGCAACACTGGCTTGGACAGCAGAGAGAAAAAGCCCTAGGAAAGGAACAGACACTGTAACCGATCATTTGAGTTCTCCAGAATCACCACCAATAAGAATCAGAGCCTTTTCATTTCCCCATCTATGGTCCCATGTCAACCAAACCTGAAGTCTCCAGAAGTTTTTATCAGCAAGGTCATATTTGCTAATAATCCTGTTAGTCACTCTCTGTAGTTTGAGTTCAGTATGTTCCAGGATAAAATAGAGCAACTCCTCATATAACTTACCACAAAGTAGCACAGTTGGATCAGAAAGTGATTTCAGTGACCTTTGCTGTTTGTCATCTGGCAGGATAAAGGTCTAAGACTGTCCAGAGGATGAGCTGGACGTGGATGAAAAGATACAGATTGAGCATGTCAGATTTTCCATTAGGAAAACAGGAGTTTTGTTGCCAGAAGGACAGACGTGAGCACAATATTCACTGAATCTTTGCTCCTCCCCACGTCATTACTGTTACAAGTTGTTATTCTGGGGGGGTTGCTTGTCACGTTTACAAGCTGCACAAAATAAAACCAAGGAAATAATGTATCAGCATGAAAAGGCAAAAAAACCCCAAGGTTTTGAGCAGAACAAAGGTTACAGGTGCCTCACAGCAGAGCCCTGAAACTTTGAAGTAGAAGAATTTGCCATGATAAAACAGATTATAAGATGTTTGATAAAGTTTGGCTTTTTTTTTTTAAGTGATAGTATTGACAGTGGAATGTGAAACAATAAAATGTTTTCCATCTGACTGCCAGTCAGAACCTCAAGTACTGTAAGGCCCCATAAATTTAACGCATTTATGCCAATAGAGATTTTGCACCCCAAAATCTAGGCACTCTTTTCTTTTACTGGTTTTTAAACACTACCAGCATTATGGGGGAGAGTGAAACAAGAGACAGCTGAGGGAGGTAAGAAATAACCACTAATTTCTGTAATTTAGGTGTAATTTAGGTATAATCAGATTTTGAAGTGACAGGTGAGACCTCTGCTCTACTCTTCCTCCAGAGCACAGGGATTTGCAACTGGCTTGTAAGGAAAAGAGCAGGCAGGCAGCACTCGCCTCTGAGAGGGCTGGAGAGCAGTGGCAGTCTCAGTTTACAGCTATAATGCAGATAAGCCCCGCAAAGTAAAGCAAGTCCTTATTCCCCTGGCATCCCAGTCTCTTTTAGGGCACATGCTCTGATGCAAAATCTAGTCAAACATAATTGCTTGTAGAAGAAATTCTTCCCCACTGTAAGTGTAACTTTGCCAGGTCAGAGAGAGAGCACTAGCAGCACACATGGATCCTGAGGGAAGAGTTGTTACCCCAAAGTTTGGCAGTGGCACAAGTGCAACAACTTTCGGCTTGCAGGGAGTGGCGGGAGGGAAGACTTCAGTACTTCATGCTTTTGTGTATGAGTGTGAGTTATGTGTTGTAATATAACAACTTTGCTTTTGACAGGCATGAAGCCAGATTTAAACAACGTATGCTGGAACTAACCGACACGAACAACATTGCCTACTTATTTCTGTCAGCTGCCAACAGATGGCTGGAGGTCAGGACGGTACGTTCAGTTTAGTCCCAGCCATGGTTTTGAAACCTTGGAAGCAAACAGACTTTGTCTGAGGCAGAGGAGGAGATAATAATGAGAATTAATCTCACAATGAGATTATACTCAGTGTTCCTTAAAATAGATCAGGATTGTTTAAGTTAAAGCTGTAGGCTTTTTTCAGCTTTCTTGGCCAAGGGTAGGAAAATACAAGGCTCCCTCATCTTTTGCTGCTGTGATGTCTACTGTCTGAAGAGAGTGCAAGAACAAACATTTACATAACTTGAAATAAGGCTTTCTCTACTACTGTGGAGCATCTGCAGACCTATCCTGGAAGAAACTGCTTTCAAAACAGAATCTGGCTTTTAAGTAATTTTGTGAACATTTTCATCAACATGCCAGGGTCATATTTTAGGCACCATTCAGCTTCCAGGCCCTGAGTTTTATTCCACGCAATGCGTTTAAACCTGCAGCTGTAATTTAGAGCCCCATCTGCAGTGCCCTTTCTCCAGCTGTGAGACCATACTCTTTGCGGTGCACAGTTCAATACCAAGCAAGATGGCAGAAATGGGTTCCAACTTAAAAACAAATGGCAATAAGACACAATGCAGCCAATGTCAGTGAGTCAGATTCCTGCCTTTGATGAGGGCTCTCCATGGACAGCACATGAGCAGTTTCCCTAATTTGCAAGACCTACATGAAGGGCAAGCAAAATCATTGTGATGTCTCTATTTATCTTGTACTACAAGTACAGGGAATAAACTGATCTGTGATCTTGTCCTTCTAAATGTGTCCAGAGAGCAAGGAACTAAGTTCTGCCAGACTCAGATAGTCACAGGCCTGACTAATCCTCACATTAAGAGCTGTATCCTCACTTGCACTACCTGGTACACTGTCAGAGCAATGAAGTTCTGCATTTTTAGGCACAGTATTCCCCTGTGCATGAAGCTTTAAATTTCCTACAACATCCAAGATTAAGCTGAACTTAATTCTAGACCAAAGACAGATAAATAACAGAGCAGCATCCAACCTTGCAATAAGCTGTGGTAATGTGCATTAGTGTCTCACAGTCTTAGGCCCGTTTACACTAGAAATGAATTTGATCCAAGAATATGCATCACTTCATCAGAACTTTTGAAATAATGTAGGCTTAAAATAGCATATTTAGCTCTGCCTAATGATGCATCATTCAAAATTTTGTAGGTTTAATAGCTACTGGGAAGTCCTGTCCCAATAGTTGATGGAGATTCAAGAGCATTGTGCTTCTAGAGCATGTTTGTACTATAGATGTTAGAGGCTGTCATCTGCTTATCAACACTTCCTACAGATAAATGAACTAGGCAGCCATCATTTCAACTCACATAGGCAAAGTTTCCAGGCAGGATATTATCAAACAGGCCAAAAGCAGTGGGACCATGGGAAAGCCACCAGTCCCAGCCACCAGGCACCTGGAAATCTACATGGGATCACATGTAGTTGGCATTCACTTCAAAACTGAGGTACACATCAATAAGATGGGTGGAAGCTCCTTCAAAGCTTGTGAGGAATCTGATCTTTCTGATAGCTCCTCCATAGCATTTTCTGTGAGGCAGGTCATAACCAGGGTTGAGAACCTTCATGTATCTGCCACTGAGTCACTCTGGGCAGGGCAGAAGCAAGGGCTTGTAGCCCAATACAGCATCACAACTACACAGTTACACTGCTTTTAGAGTTCACTCTACCATCACTCACAGACACTCATATCACCCACAGACTGAGTGTAGTAGTAGGCTTAATGCTGCCTTCACCATGTACAGTGTCTCATTGCATAGTGTGGACAGCTTATATCTATCTGCCCACTTACGTCCATAGAATGTGTCCATTTTCCATACAAAATCCAAGCAGTACCAAAATCCTTCATGGGCCTTGAAAAGTCACTGATGCTTCTCCTTTTTTGGGAGTCAAACTCATGTGAAGAAGAGTGGAGAGAAGCAGAGAAAAATATATTTATTTTAATGTTAGGAATTAGGGATGTCAGTGTTATACAGTTCTTATGGGGTTTTACACTTTTTTGATACCTCCTCTTTCGGGGATGGCCAAGCTGAGATACCCTAGTACAGCTGGATTTGCAGAAAATGCTGACCTGATTCAGCTATGTTCAACAGATTCCTTTAAAGTATTTCGGCTTGGGCACCAAAAGGAACTGATCCTTTCCAGGAAAAACAAAACAGAATTAATGACTAGATATAAGCCTTAGTAGAAGGTATGTACCCTGTAACTAAAGAAATTTTCTTGTTGCTGCATTTTAACGTCGTCTACAATTTTCTTTTTCTTTCTTTGTCTCTCTCTGTCATTTTAGGATTACCTTGGTGCTTGTATAGTTCTTACTGCAGCTGTCACTTCCATCACCGAAGGTCCTAACTCTGGGTTTGTGGGGCTAGGTCTCCTGTATGCTCTGACGGTATGTATTAAGGCAAAGCATAAGAGCTATCAGACAGATACATTAGTTTCATGCTAGCTTTAAAAATACGTATACATGGTTATCTTCCAGCTTTCTTAATCTTGAAAAAAACAGTCTTGCAAATACTGGATTCAAGCCAAAGTTAAGAGAGTTCAGGGCAACTTGGACTTACTTCAGGTTTTGTGAGCCAATTAAAAAAACACAACCATTCCCAGGCCCTGCATGCTCCCAAGGAGAGCAGGAAAATTAAAAGTGCATAAGGGGACCTGCTGTGCAATTTGTTTTGTACAACACAGTGTTAGTTGCACCTCTATATGCCAAAATTAGGCCAGAAATTGCTGTCCCACAGATTGTCACAATCAAAGTGGCATTTGACCAATGACCAAATGAGAGCATTGCTGAAGAATTAGAAATACCAATTGCACCTTTTGAGGGAAACCACTCAAATGCCCAACATTGTCCACTGATTTCTAAATGGATTTAGGAACTGAGACCCTTAGGGCTGGTAGGCATGGTTCAACATAACAGGTAACATGAGGAAAGTGAGGGAAATAGGTGAGGAATGATGATGATCTGGCAGAACCCTAGACAATTCATTTTAATTCTTATCATTAGCACTGAGGGATTTGAGATCAGTTATGGAGAAGGAACACTGTTTTAGTGTAGTAGACTGCAAGAGGAGCTCAAAGTGCTTCATGAGCATAGAGTGAGTGTTGTCATCATAGAGAGCAGAAATATCATTGAATTAATCCATTAATTTCAGAGGAAAAGCAGGATAAGGATGACAGGAAGAAGAATTTTTGAAATCATGGCTGGCATTGCAAAACGCTGATTATTTTACAGTAGTGACACAAGGAAACAGATGCCATGAGGACTGGTGTATGGGTTCAATATAGTTTGACTTTATGCTTGGATGCTGGCCGACACAAGGTTACAACAGAAAATCCTCTGCAATGAACTTAGGGTGGCCTTAAATCCCCTTTGTGCTGCTGCTGCAGTGCTATGAGAATCTGCCAGCAACTAAGAATCAGTCCTGATGTCTTAACCTCATTCTGAAAACATTCCTGGTAATCCTAGCCATTAGGATTCATTATCAGAGATCTGGAAGCTCTGAGATGTCTGCATAAGCAAACCCTACTTTGTATTTACTTTGTATTTGCAAACTGAACATCAGAGCAAATCAACAATTTGCTGAAGTTTGGCATAGCAGACTAATAGACTCTCCAGTCACTAAGCTGATACCTGTCTCTTTCCTCCACCACAATAAAACCAGTAAAACGTTGGATGCAGTTGGATCCTCAGCTGTGTCCCCAAGTGGCTTTTGTATCACTTCTCTTTGGGGCCAAAAGTGGGCTGATGTATGAAACTAGGTGAAAGCAAAGTGTGTCTTCCAATACTGTGTTTATGGGAGACCTTCATAAGCTCATTCTCTTCTCTCATATGAACACTGCCAACTTTATTGTAAGCTGCCATGAAAATTGAAATGATATGTAGACCCTTTTGGATGCCAGGCTCTGTTATCAAATCTGCTGGACCTATGATTACAGTCTGTTACTGTGCAAACAGCAGGTCTACATACTGTTTAGCTTATCTACAAATGCACCCGTTTTTTAAATTCCTGATTCAAAAGCTGCACACAGAGAAGGTGTATGTTTCTAAAGAACAAAGGAATTGTTTCACAGTACCTCCTAGAATGACTCTCTATCATTTTGGAAAACAACTAAATCCTCCAAATTGACAACAAATTTTATTGTGAAATCTCAGTGAAAACTATTATTTACTGTATGCCTATTGCATCAGTATTTGTAAGTGGAAAACAAGTGGATCTGGGTGATTTATTCATAACATACTTCTTATTTGGCAGATTTAGTGATCTTTCTCACAAATGAAATGACAAAATTTTTCTCCAGATATAATGGTGCATAGGATGTTTCCCCTGTCTAAGTTAGGTATCTAAACTTTTATTTGGGTGTTTAAAATGGCTCAGTTTTTAAAGGTGCTTAGCATTCAACGGTTCCTAATGAAATCTGGGGCTTTTTAAAACAGGCATCTAAATATAGACCTAGGAACATAAGTTTGGGACTTACTTTTTTTTACAATTTTCAGCCTACAGATAGTCAGTTCTGACTAGGGATCAGGTTCTCTGAACTACTTGGTATTGTTAGACAAATAATTATCAACTGTTATCTGCAGCAAATAATATTTCTACTTTTAATCAAATCCCTATAAATCAGAACAAAAAGTTAAAGGGAAATACCATTGAGATGACAATACATTTTTTCTCACATATTTCTATGTTAAAATAACCACATTTTCCACAGAGAGAAAAACGAATTATATAAATATGCACTGAAAGAAATAGAAAAGAAACGCTAATCAAAATCTTGTAAATATACTTGTGATTAGTAAACTTTCTTATCCTTTATTTGCAGTCTTTGAAAAATTAGAAAATGCAATATTTCCAAACACAGCCATCAGTTTTAGTTTATTCTGTGTCTATGTGTTTAAAAAGGCACTAAAAGTACCTTTCAGTACTGTTTATTGAATGCTTAGAACAAGATTCCCTTAATCAGTCACATTTTCAGACTGTAGATATAACCTTTCCATATTTCTATTTCACAAAGTAAGGATGAGAATACTGAGCATTAAATTACTCTGTCAGGATTGTTTGGGTTGGAATATGACTGGCCTGTTCCATATTAAATGCTGTTGCGCTAGGTCTAGACCCACTCTGCTGAGTCAAGCCAAAGACTTTTACAAATTTAGCTGACCTTTATTCAAAACGAGATAGATGAACAGACAGAAACTTGACCTCCGTCTTTGTTTTCATTTTGCAATGCAGATAACCAACTATTTGAACTGGGTGGTGAGAAATCTGGCTGATTTGGAGGTGCAGATGGGTGCAGTAAAAAAAGTACACAGCTTCCTGAACATGGAGTCGGAGAACTATGAAGGCTACTTGGGTATTGCACTATAAACGTTTTGATTTATCTGTGAGTGCTATGGAATCAAGACTTGATCATGAAAAATATGGAGACCTCTTTTGCCAAATTCTGTTCTTATTGATATGTACGAACTTCCATAGACTAGAATGAGAAGGACAGCCAAAAGCAATCATGGGATCTCTGGTTTATATGTAACCCATGCTAGTCAACATAAAAAACTATCAAATGCCAGAGAGACAGAGCATCAACCTATAATACAATTAGACAGAACCAGGGTACAGTTACAGGCAGTATAAACAAAACATTCCTGTAGCCATTCAGAGAACAAAAATACGGGCAAAACTAGAAATGCACTAGCAGTCAAATACTTCAAAATTTCTAATCTTTGCAGCAAGTTGGAGCTGCAGGACAGGGCACACTGAGGAAGCAGGCCTCAGCAACTCTTCTATAAAGTGCACATTGCTGTTCATATTCCACATATTTCAAATTGTCTTTGATGGTAGAAATTGGTATTTTAGAAGCACTAGAAGTACAACAGCAAAAAAGCTTGCAAACCAGCAAGATTATTTGGAAAGTCCAGGAGACAAAACCTGCCTGCATATTTGCAAACCAGGATGAAATATGAGCTATGATAATGTCAACAGCTCAAGTTGTTAGGCAGTAACAACATCCTTCTTCCTGCTGCACTTCCTGTGACGGCTACTGACCTGAGACTGTGTTAATGCTGCACTAACGCTACGTTCCTTTCTGTTTGTTTGGCTTCATCCCATTTCATTGCCAGTAGCCACTTTAACATTTACCCTCTTACCCTATGTGTTAAGATTGGGAGCTAAGTGCTAATTTGCTTGTCACACACTTCTCAGCTCCCCTAAGAACCAGCCTGAGCACACCAACTTGGAGGAGGGCACATTCATCACCAGTACTGTGCTGCCAACCCCTTTTGCAGTGGGATTCAAGATTATAGAGTTCTAATGTGACTCCAAAACAGGTGCCCAGGGAGGAGGGAGGGAGAAAGAAAAATGTTATAAAAGGTGACCTGTGATTACTTTTTTTTTTTCAGACCCTTCCCAAGTCCCAAAAGATTGGCCCCAAGAGGGAGAAATCAAGATTGAAAATTTGTGTGTTCGGTATGAAAACAACCTGAAGCCTGTTCTTAAGCACGTGAAGGCTTACATCAAACCAGGACAGAAGGTACTGTGTCATGCAGTGGCATATTATCCTCATTCTAGGCCAAGTTCTTCCTAATTGTGTTCCTCTTCTAAGGTGGCAGAAGACCAAGAGTAAAAGCAATTTGTGTTGACAAGTGTGTAAATCAATAGTCTTATTTGATGTTCCTGGGCCTGGTCAAGACGCCTACAGCAATGACATCTTATTCTTGGATGGGATCAGTTGTCCTTCTTAGAGTCCCATCTCCTTCCATGTCCATCCACCTAGTTAGCATAGAGCAAGCCTAGGTGGCAAGATGAAATTAGATGAACATCAAGCCAGAGTTGAGAAAAACTGGAAGAATATCTCACGTTTCAGCTTACAGTATCATTGAAATGCAGGATAATATGCTACAATTTCAAAAAACTTCCTGGGACAGAAGTTCCCAAAGAATTATTTAGGAAAAATGGAACTATTTTGTTTCAGTGTTTTTGACTAAATATCCCAATATTCCTGAAATTCACTTGTTTTTTTTCACTTGCCAAATTGTTATAAGAAGTTTAGATCAACTTAAAATCAAATTGTGCATTGCTCCATTGGTCAGTTCAACAAACTGAAATAACAAAATTCTAAGTGAGCCGACCAAAAAAAAGGTTCTTTTTTTTCCATGATCAAAATTGCATTTTTTCTAAAGAAACTATTGATGTTGCAGAAATTGCATTTTCCACTGCAAAATAACACTCAAAGGAAAAAATTCTCCACCATCTCTTTGTTTTAAGTTCCTTGTCAAATTAGCCAGGATACAAACACTTTGTATAGGAATGAGAAACATCATCAGAGTATAAAGTAAATGATACTCTCTTTTTATCAAGTTGAAACTATATAACTTTTATGAAGTGATTATTAAGAATGTTTTTTTGGAAAGTTGATAATCACTATCACATGTATTGTATGATTCAATTTACACATATGTTTTTTAATGCAGAGAGCCAGAAATGAGAAGCATTCTTGCCACTCTTTGTTTTTTGTTTTTCTCCCTAGCATCTGACACTGGCCATTGTGAAGGACCTTTCTTCTCACCAGCAGGACCATTTTCACAGTCCAGCTTTCCCAGAACAGTATGTTTGATTTACAACTTATTTCTGTAAGCAAATAATACCTTGCTTTTTTTTGCAGGTTGGGATCTGTGGTCGTACTGGCAGTGGTAAATCCTCCCTGTCTTTGGCATTCTTCAGAATGGTGGACATATTTGAAGGTTAGATTTCAATGGAGTTTGTTGTCACTCCTGACCTGCTTTCCCCTTATTTCTTCAGAAGAGGCAAGGAGACTTTTTGATAGCTTATATCCTGCCTTTCTGGCTTGGAAGATTCTTGAGTAAAATGGGGCTTGTTATGCCTGAGCCTTCAAAGTACAAAGTGTCCTATTATGAGTAGCACTTGGTTCTTCCAGGAAGTGTTCTGCACCTCATATATTATGCTTCTAAATCTCTCTCTCTTTTTTTTTGCTCTGACAAAACAATATTCCATGCTCTAGATAGCAGGAAAAATATGCAGCTCTCTGGAGCCTCTAAATTTCTCCCTAAAAAATAACTGCATTAAATTATGATAACTGTCAAAATATTAGTAAAATAGAAACTAGAACTCAACAAGTACATTCCCTTGATATTTGTTTTTTATTTTATTGTGGTTTCCCACAGCTACAGTAGAAATTGATTAAGGATTTTGGAAACTTCTTGCCATGTTTTCACTCCTACAGCATTTCACTATCCTAGCTAGTTGGAATGAATTAGTATGCAGCAATATGCATGCTGGCATTTATAATACATATACATGTGTACTGCTGCAGGAGTATGTAAACCTACGGGAAAGTCATCTTTTTCTTTCAAAGATTTCCATGTTTCCATTTTGGCCACTCCATATGGAAGGCTTGCTAGGGAAACCCCAGAAGAATGTGGGAGGATGAGTAAATCTGGTGCATATAATACATGCTTTTGCTGTTGTCCTGAGCCTATATATACCTATCGTAATAGGTTTCTGATTTGTCGCTGGGGTTCTTGACTACTACAATAGAGCAAACAAATAATAACTTACTTATTTCCAGCTTTTAGTTTCCTTCTACTTTAATCTATTTTCTATATCCTTTCTTTGTCAGTTCCTCCAGTATGCCTCGTATTTCCCACTTGAAAACTTTTTGATCATGTTCTGTGTATCCTTTGTCCACTTCCCAATCTCTCTCACAAGCCTATATCAGGCCTCTATGCTGGTCCTTCTTCTCCTTTCTGTGTGGAGTCCTAACTCTAAAAAAAATTAAATAACAAAATTTACAATGACTTTCCTGGAACCAAGATTTCATTCATGGCGTCCGTCTTGGTTCCTCATGTCTCTGTTATTTCTTAAAATTTGTTTATGTTCCATGTTATTCCCCAAGAACTCTCCCTTCTCTGCTCATTAGTATTTCTCCTTTCTTGCCCTCCAGTCAAACCACCTCATTTCTCCTGTCTTGCCTGACTGCGCCTCTTTGCTTTCCTAGTTTTCCAGCTCCTCTCTGCTTTCTTTTTTCTCTTAGGTCTCCATATCTGCTCTTCCTTTCCCCTGAGCACCCTGGCTTCTATCCAAAATACATTCTCCTATTCCCAAGCAATGACAAATTATTTTTCTTCCATTAGTCCATCTCATCTTTCTGAAACTTTCTCTTATGTTTGCATTTGAGGCGGAAGAGAAACTGTTTAAGTTCATGCTACTACTGATGTGTCATACTGAAGTTTCATGATCTGATTCAGACTTTCAGAAATCTGAAAACAATTGGAATTTGTACCTCCCAGATGAAATCCTGGCTCCTCTGAACTTCTAATAAATGCATAAATCTTGGTAGGCCAGCTTGGTTAGGAATAAGGTTTTAATTAGAATTGGACTAAAAAAATTAAACTAGAAATCGCAGCATCACGACAATTGGACATGTCAGTAAGGCTGGATGTCCACAGTTTTGAAAATCCATATATTTGCCACTTCATGATTAGGTTCACTTGTTCTCACTGAGAACTAATAAACTTAATGTAGGCATTTTCCAAGGTTTGAAATCCATAGGAAAACTGCAGAATTAAGCCTGATGAAAATATCTTATATCATATTTTCTTTCAGTTTGCTTTGTCCTGTCTTCTCCTGCTACAATTAAAGCTAAGGGGAACAAAGAAAGGCAGAGGCTAATTACATCAGTTGCTCTTGTGCTCATTCTGTTTTGCTGTAAAGCTCAGATTGCTTCATAATAAATTATCCTTCTGCTATCATAAACACATAGCGGGGAAGCCACGTATTTCCTTTAAGGGAAAGGGAAGAAGAAAGAGCGAGAGAAAGGCCGGTGTCACCAATAAGCTGGATTCCCTCTGGCTTGTGTTACTACATACATTCACCTTCTCCATGTTTATATCACAGTGCTGAGAGAATGCAGAAGCACTGTCTCATAATTTGGAGTCCAGCCCAAAGTTTCTGCTTTATCATTCTGTCAGCTACTTACAAGTCACACTGTTTGTGCAATTCCTTCACGTCTGCTGCGTGTCGTTTTAAACAGGGAGGATAGTGATCGATGGAATAGATATCAGCAAATTGCCTCTTCATACTCTCCGTTCCCGACTCTCCATTATTCTCCAGGATCCGATATTGTTCAGCGGTTCCATCCGGTAAGTGCTTGTTCTCTGGAGAGCGAAGAGCAGCATTGCATTGTGTGTTTGTGGTGGGCACTAATCCCAGAAAGGACTGTGGAACAGGAAGGGGCAGAAAATGGAAGTAACCTTTCGTGCTCACTCCAGTGGGTCTGCACAGTGTGCCTAAGGGAAATCAAGTGACATAAACAATTCCAAAATGTCTGAATGAACGGTAATTGTAGTGATGAGATTCCTGTTACGTTCTTCTTTGCAGCTTTAATTTGGATCCAGAATGCAAGTGCACTGATGATAGACTTTGGGAAGCACTGGAGATTGCTCAGCTGAAGAACATGGTCAAGTCATTGCCAGGAGGTCTTGGTATGTCTGAACTAAGCATCCACAAACATAGGCCCATAAGAAAATGATACATTCATGAGCATGCATACATACAAACATGTCTGAGCCATCATGACAGTTGATCTAAGGAATATTCTATCTTTATGATAGAATACCTTTACTAAAAAACTGAATAGTAGTCTAGCTTTCCATTCACTGCAGAAAAATTTTACTTTGGGGCCTCAGCAGCCTAGTGAGGTGACCAGCCAGCAAAGAGCTAAAAAGGAATACTTTAACTCTGCTCCTTCAGCAGAATCTGGTATTGTCAGCAGACCTGTAGGTCTTGGCTAGAACACTGCATTTCCCTATCTTTTCAGATCTGGTTCATGACAGAAACTCACATATTTCCTTCCATATTAATAGTGTTTCGAATTACTAAGATACTTTACTACAGTTTACCAGATACACTAACTATCTGTGCCAGCTCTTTTCTTGATGATACATTACTCCTTTCTGAACAGCTATGTTCACTTTTCTTAGTATCATTCCATTCCAATGCTCAGTCAAGATTATGCTTTTTGGCTTTTACAGAAATTTTACTTGAGGCTGGAATAGTGCACAAGGAGAGTTTTCATGGTGCCCACCCAAAATTATTTGGTCCTGAGTGTATGAATGTCCAGTGTTTCAGTGGTGCAATATTCAGCCTAATTAATTCTATTACAGATGCAGTGGTAACAGAGGGGGGAGAGAACTTCAGCGTAGGGCAAAGGCAGCTCTTCTGCCTGGCCCGAGCCTTCGTTCGTAAGAGTAGCATTCTCATCATGGATGAAGCCACAGCATCTATTGACATGGCCACAGTGAGTATATCAGTTACTGCCATTGGTGCAGTACATGGATCTACTAGGAGAGAAGGTGTTGTCTTCCCTAGATGTCAGTCAAGAGATGTCTTTAGCAAAGGTTTACAGTCTTTTTGCTTTTGTCTGGCATTTAGTTTCAGTTGTTGCTGTTGATGTAGTTTTGGGTTTGGTGTCTACAGTGAGGGAATAAATGACAAAGTGAAACACTAGAAAATCACTGCTTCTACCTGTGTCATATTTCATTACTGAGAGTCTGGTGCACAGATGGGCAATAGTATGGAATATAATCCTGTTTCTTTGTTTTTTAAAGCTGTGTAACAATGCAAAATGTACAAGGACAAAGTAAGCTTTTATTCTTTTCTTTTGCTAGGAAAACATTTTGCAGAAGGTTGTGATGACTGCCTTTGCAGACCGCACAGTTGTAACAATAGCTGTAAGTATGCATGGTAGCAGAAGGTGTCTTTCCACATTTCTCAAGCAGTGGCTCTTGCCTTTCACCAGCTAATATGAGTATGAAAACAAAATAAAAGTAAAACTCAAAGTCAGAATATTCCCAGGTTGAACAGGTCAAAACACTATATATTCAATCCCTTTCTGGGATTAGCGCCCACCACAAACACACCATACAGTGCTGCTCTTCACTCCCCAGATAACAAAACACTTCAAAATGAAGTGTTACTCATAATTGCTATCTTTCAAAAATAAACTGTAGTAAACATCTAGATCTGAAGATGGATTTTATAGGAAATTTCACCATCTCCACTGTCTCCAACAGAATTTTCCAAGAATTTGCAGTCATTCCCAATAAACAAATCAAAATTGAACTGATGGGGATAACAATTAATGAAAGTTTCTTCAAAATCTAGATTGAATTTTGCCTCTAAAATACATGTATAGTGCATACAGTACTGCCACGAATTTATAAAAAGAGTAGAGGTTTAAAAAAATTTTAGTGCAGTTTCCCAAGTCAGATGATCTTTTTTCTCTTCCAGAATAAAAATTTGGTTTCATGACAAAGTTTTTAAAAATTGGAATCAATGGAAATTGTTCAAAAAATTAAAATCAACTAAATGTTTGTGACATTTTTTCCTATTTTTCTACCCTTTCTAGTGACATGAAACATGCCCAAAAGTTCTGTGTATCCGTGTAGGGTGGGTACATGGACATATACATATACGTGCATTTATATATACATACTCACACGTACAAAGGATAACTTTAAGAATACTTCAGCCTTGTGACGACATACTCGCTCAACAAACAGATGTTTTATCCATGAGATAAATATGTGCTTCAACAGCTGTTTCAGTTGCTTTGTCTGGGATCCAATCCTGTGGTTAGAGATTAGAATTATGTCTCCCGGATTCTGGTTTCAGATCTGTCAGTGACTAGTTTATATTGGGCAAATCACTTAACCTAACTCATTTACAACATGCTCTAAGATTCTTGTATGTCTCAGTGCTGAAAATAGTAGCAGTAAGCATATCCCCATCCAGTGAATGCCATTCAAATTTTCAGTATTGTCCTTCTCACTGGAATCTCACTTTTTTTTTCTTTTCTTTTCTTTTCCAAAGTTGGTGTCTCAAAAAAAGTGATACCCATTTATATTTAGCTTTCTTCACAGAACTGGCTTCATTTCCTTCCTTCATGGCTGAACTTTCTTCCACCCACCTATTTCTCTTTTCTTTTTTCTAGCATCGTGTATCTCACATCTTGGATGCCAACATTGTCCTAGTCCTTTCTGAGGGCTTTCTAGTTGAATGTGACACTGCCTCAAACTTACTCCTCAAAGAGGACGGCCTGTTCACCACTTTGGTGAAGACTCACAAGTAGACTCTTTCAGTCCACACTGTTTACAAGATTTCTGGCTCTTTGGTAGTTATCTTTAACTCTTTAGTTTCTTTTCACTCTGCTTCCTTTCTAATGCATGCCTTCTGAGATGACAGTGCAAGGAGGTGTTTATTGCTTGGTTTCTGGGTTTAATTTCATGACTGTGGTGATTGTATTTAGCTAAAGCCTACACATGCTGTTAACATTAAATTCATATCATTAAATGAATGCACTCCATAAAACAGTCCCAGGCCTTCAGGCTATGTAGTGAAGTGTCACACTGTTAGGAGCTAGTCCTGTCTACAACTGACTGGCCATATTCATACAGCATGGAAATCACACTCAGCCTGGTTTCATCCATGTGTTCATTCATGTCTATAGGGCTGAGCTATACCCTGTAGCGCACACAAATTTAATCTCAGAGAGAACTAATTACTTTACAATAAAATGGCCCAGGAGTGATCTAAGATAGGTGCAGTGTAGACAGTTAGGGCCACAGACCCTGGAGTGAAGGAGGAAGCTAGGTCACTTGACAGGGCAGACATAACCAAGATGTTTCTCACTCATTTACTAAAAGGGGTAGATGTATTTTGGTGATGCCATAGGATTTATTCCAACAGCTGTGTTGTCCATAACCGCAATTAGCTGACTGAAAGTGAAGAGCATGCATAAGTATTTTCAGGCTTGGTGCCAGAGGCTGCAAAGTAATTTGAGATCTCTTCAGATTAAAGATGCAGTACCAGGGCCTACCTCTGTAGACAAGGATAGCCTTTCACCAAATTCATAAACTTTGGGTCAAGCCCATTAATGAACTACAGGGAAAATTATCGTAATGAGAATTTCTATGAGAATTTCTTTTCTTTATGGCAGCATCGGGTTCACACTATTCTAACTGCAGACCTGGTTATCGTCATGAAGCGAGGAAACATTTTAGAATATGATACGCCTGAGAACCTACTTTCTCAAGAAGATGGCATCTTTGCTTCATTTGTCCGGGCTGACATGTGAAGAATCACTAAGTCCTGTGATGCATTTTAATAGCTTATTTTTAAACAAATGAAATGAGATTATTTTCTATTCAATGTTACATCATTTTAATCTTTTTCCAGAGCTTTTTCTTTCTTCACACTTCCATCTTTCCAAAATAATAAAACCTATTGTAATACATGTATGCTCCAAAGTGATAAAAATGTCATTTCATTCAAAAGCCATTAAACACACACACACACACACACACACAGACACACACACACACACACACACACACACACACACACACTGGCAGAAGTTTTTATTTCCTGGGAATTTGACATTTTCCTTAGACATTTTAGTGACTTTTTTCCCCTTATAGAGAGCAAAAGAATGCACTGCTTTTACAAGCTATGTATGTTATGCTGGAACCAACAATCAAATCGTGCAGTTTGTCAAGGAAGCTAGAGATCACCAGAAGTATTCTGTCCCCAAGGGGAAAAAACTAAAAGGAAAAAACCCAAACCCATAACACTTGGGGCAATCTGCTGCATTCCAAAGGCATAAACTTTGCTCTTCAAGTTATAACACAGGACCAGCCACTGAGGGAAAGGAATGCCATCAGAAGTAAGGAAATTCTTCCTGTCCTTCACTTCAGTTTGCACGCTATAGTTGGAACAATACTATTTTGTAGTGCAATTATGTTTCATCCACCCAGCCAATTCCTAAATCCATATTTGTTCTGTGGATTTTTTTGAGTCAAAGATCCAAATCATCCTATAATTATGCATGCTTCAATAGGTTTACGGAAAGATACACTTTGTACAGTATTTTAAGACTTTGTATTAAAGCTAATATGAATTTATAAACTTGATATTAGTCAATCTTTTAAAAATTTCTGCAGAAATATTCCACTTCAAATGATGTGCTATTAGCCAACCACTAATTATTGTGTAGAGTCCTTCACATTATTTTCTATCCTAGAAAAGCCTTTCTTTTCCTTTACACAGTTCTGAAGTATCTCTACATCAGATCTTGAACAAGAAGGTATGATTTTTAAATGATTTTGATATCTTCAAGGATTTAGGTGCATTTAGATACATATTTGCATATTAGCTTTGAAAAGCTTGTCTGCACTAGTTTAATGCATCTGTCTAGTTCATGAATCTTTACAACTGTACAACAGAGTAAATCTCCCTAAGGAGTTTCATGTACATACTTCCAAATGGAGACTTTGAGACATTGTTTAACTACTTCGCTGATAGTGTTCAATATGATTCTTTCTCATCAATTGTCATATGATTTAGGAAAAAAAAAAAAAAAAAACATGAGGTGCACTTAAACCTACTTCTAGCTTATTGAAAAGAACATAAAATACTAGACTTGACAAAAAATTCTTTGAATTTCCAAGAAGTTTTAGTACTTGAACCTGGGATCCCATTTAGTCCGACAGCATAAAATGATACAGTGATTTATCTTTTCTTTTTTTGTTCCATCTTAATTATTGGAAATAAAAGCTCTGTGGCACAATTAAACAAAAAGATCTGTCTTGAACATTTTATGAGGAGAAGTGCTTCAGTGATTTCCCTGTCTACTGCTGTGAAAATTTGTAACTCTTTTGTAGATTAATTTCCTGTGTTGAAGTTTGTCATACAAAGAAAGGAAAAAAAATAAAGGAGATATTTACTGCAGGAGAGCATGTTGTTACACAGATTTCAGAGCAAAAAGGCCAGAATCATTCTTGATTTAATTTAATTGTCTTCAATGAAAAGCTAAGACAGGTCTGGATTCATTGCAGTCAGACTCCATATGAAGATGAAATACCAACTATTTTGTTTATCTGAGTATTCTTAATGACGATGCAATCTTGCTTTATTTTAAGTGGTGCTGACCAGTTCAGTTCAATGGACTGCTGGTACCCAGTGAATCAAATGCCTGTTGTGGAACTGTGATTCTAGGAAGCATCTTGTAAAACTTGAGAGGGGTGAACAATCAGCACCTCTTTCCTTATGTTTGTACCAAAGCCATTACAGGAGTAGAAATCACTTTCTTTGTTCATCAGTCCCTCTAGAACTATAGAATTGAACAAACACTGCTATTTCAACATGTAGAAAAGAAAATGCTGAGAAAAAAACAGAATGCTTCATCCATTTTGATGGAGGAGTATGTGCCCTAATATTCCTTAACTGTGGTCAAAGTATTTGATAATTGTAGCATATCCTACAGCCAGTTTAAAAGAACAGTTTTGTTCCTGAAGAAATAAAGTTCTATTCAGCATACACAAATCCCCAGAGAGACAGCAAACACAGCACAAATTGCCATAGACCCACCAGAGCTCCTTGCGTTATAGCCACTGTGCATATGATATATACTCACCAAGGGCATAGGCTGAACTTTACTTTTTTGTGCTTTCTGCTAATGGAGAAGAGTGTTCCCAAGAGTTGCACAGGTCAGTTTTGCTACTAAGAATTGTGCAGAAGGGATGAAGTCTCTGAAACAAATTTCTCTTACTTTCATGTAAAGGTCTTAAATGTTTCCTGCTTTAAGGAGCAGTTTCCTTACGCTGTGGGACACACATAGTAAAGGAAATGTCAGCCTACACAGATTTCACTTTTGACTCTTCCACACTCCCTCCTCTGCCAGTCAGCCCTTATTCTCTTGCTGCAGCCTCCTTGCTTTCTTTTTGTTTGTTTGTTTGTTTTCTTTAATATTTCCTTGTATCATCCCCTCTTTGACGTTCATGATAGTATCCTTGAATGCTCCCTACTCTGCCTGTGGCCTCCCACTCCTTCCTGATCTAGCTCCGTACCCTCTGCTCCATTTTCTGACACAGCTCGACCCTCTCTCCCGCTCCAGCTTTCTTCTCGCGTCCTATCATAACACCCTCTTCTTTAGGACAGACATGTACCATAGAGCAATAACATTTTTTTTCCATGCAGAACTAAAGTTTTCATTGTTGCAATATTATGCTTTAGGAGTATTAAGTTCCTTCTTTTAGAAAGGGGCTTTAGAATGCAAATGCTGGCTGATATTTTTTTTAAAAAATGGATGGAAAGAAATTAGTTCTGTAAGACATTTTAAATCATGGGGAGTTTTGTCTTATCTTCATTTCTTTTTGTTAGGTCGTTTTGGGAGGGGAGAAGTTAAGCAAGTAGTAAGAGCTTGTGTTGCCAGTACAACTGTTTGTGGATCCACAAGAGTGTTCCTCAACCTTCAGTTGCAACCAGTGGGTTATCTTTGCCATCACTAGAGTTGTAGCTGATGGCTGACATAAAGTCTGCTCCCAGTCCTGTGTGTGGTTTTGTGTCAAACTAATAACAGCTAACAGCTAATTACTGCTTCTTCTAAGCCAGAAATATTCCCTATATCCATTGTGTTTGTTATTGAGCCAATTCTTTAAGGTACTATGAAACCCATTATGGGGATTTTAAGTAGTGCTTGAAGCAGGTCAACAAACCTCTTGTAGCAACACTGTTGACAGGTAGCAATGGGAAGCTTCTGCCTTCTCAAGATTCAGCAGAAAAAAGAAATCTCTTCACTTACTAACTCTGCTGGGGGCGTACATCAACAAAGTAAATGTGAGGATTCATCTAACAGGAGAACTGTTTTCATTTATAGGCAATTACAGTTTGAAAGAGGATGAGAATCTCTTTAAGAATAGCTTACCCTGAAGCACTAGTGTTCTGCTAATTGTTATTTATGCTCCAGGGATTTTGGAGCATGACAGTTATTTGGACTTGACATTTCAAGCAACACAGTTACTAAATAGTTTTTTTTTTTTTTTTTTTTTTTTTTTTTAAGGAAATAGATCAAGTCGGTGGCTGTAAGGACTCCTAAGCAGAGTTTCTTGCTGATTTTTCTGTAATTTCAAGCTTGTTTTAGGTTATTTCAAAAAATTTCTTACAACTAATTATTCGTGCCTCATTTTGTTATGAAGATCTCTTAAAACAAACTGGATAAGTTTGCCATTTGATGTACAACATGTTGTGTATATACCACGACACATGTAGTCTTTTATTCTGAAGAAACATATGTTATAAGTAAGTCAAGGTACATTTCCTTTCTGGCCAGAAGAAAGGCTTCTAAGAACAAGGTTATGTTTTCTTGAATGCCAGGCAAAGGTCCACATGACTCAGTCCATAGGATGCTTCGCTCACTGGAGGGGCCTCTTTCTCATCAATGCCCGCTAAAGGAGTCTAGGCAGTGAGCTTAGACTCGATACCTGCCTTTTAGATGACTAAACTTACAGCCTCAGGGAGCCTCTGAGAGGTGGAGATAGATAATTAGTGCAGATTTTTAGCCACTTGTGTAGCAGTTATATTACCTGCAGAGAAGGCACTGAACCACAGGTATTTTCTACAAAGTGGACAGTCCTAAGGTAGTCTAGTTCAACTCTGATAAGCCAGGGACAGGCAAGGTTTGTAGGGAGAGGTCATTGCTTTATTAGGAAAAATGATATGAAAAAAAAAAAAGGTATTTGAAGTCTTTGTAAGTTGTGAATAAAACATTTCAGACCTGAAAAATGCCTTTGTTCACAAGAGTGTGACTTTTTTTTTTTTAACCATTTGGCTGAAAGAATATACTCAAGCACTTGGATGAATCCCTTTTAAGTCAGTGTAAATTGGCAGAACAACTCTGCTACAAATGAATACAACCCCACTGAATTCCATAAGTACCAACAGAAAAAATGGCTCAAGGGATCTGTCATCTCGTCACATGTAAAACCTCTGTCAGCTCAACATAAACACAGAGAATTATGCTTTTCTTAAAGAAGAGATGACATTAAGTTTCAATATGGTCAACCAGGTCTCTCCAGACTCCTTATACAATAAATTATTTGTTTGAGTCAAGTGATTTCTTTTCTACGGGCTCTTGTGCTTTGTTGTGAAAGGATGCTGAAATATCCCCATCCCATCCCATGTGTCATGACAATATGAAGGAAACATCACATATACTTTTTGCACCAGCTACGGAATATATTATCACAAATGGAGAAAGAATATATTTGAGGCAAACAGCTAACTTCATCAGAAAGCTGTGGATAAGAGCCATGTTTTCACTACCAGGAAATGAAAATTTTCATTATGACTGTCTAGTGGATAAAGTGATGATCTTCCAATGAAATGTGTTAAAAAGTGAGAATGAATTCAGCCTTTGTCATTTTATATCCTTAGGTAGTATCTTTGGAAGGCCTAATTCGATATCAAAATATATTACGTAAATTCTCTGATATGAATTCAATGATGGCAAATAAAGAAATGTTTACTTTCCTTCAGAAATAAATCCATTCAAATGAAACACAAAGAAGGTACCAAAAAAAAGTCTGAAAACAAAACTTTAAATCAAATTCTCCATTGCCGCACAAGCATCCCAATCATTTCCACATTTTTTTTTTTTTTTTAACTAGTCTGTTTTTTCTCCACCAGGATTGACCTCTGTGCAGAATTGCAGGGTAAGATTATCAGGTTTTCAAGTAATCAAAAAATTATTGTGAGACTGAAATTCTTTGACTCATATGAATTAGCATTGTGCTGAGGCTGTTTTGGCAAGAGACCTTAGGGTACTGGCTTAAATGAAGCTGTGGAGTTTGGAGGACCTTCCAAATGCAATCCTTCAAGAGAAGACAGGTTTTAAAAAAATCTTAATCTTTTTCTACATAGTTATTATTAATTGTTTATCTTAATAGTAATTGTCTGCTGTTAGACACTACCCACACAAACATAACTGAACTTCCCTGCAGGAGTTACTTATGCCTCTAATACAATAAGACGCATTCTGAACAGGCTATAAAGAGTCAGTCATTAAAAGTATATATATCATTTTTATTAATAGAAATCAGTATTTGGAATATTGACATTTAACCTATATAAGACACCTTCTATCATTTTAACTGATCCATCTGATGGATTATTATTGAATAATTCAACATTCAGCTCACATGTTACCATGTTTCACATTTCACTGCCCAGTACATTCATTCCCATGTATTTGACATTTTTATATATAAATACTTTAAACAGTTGTTACACCTTTTAGATAAATAAGTGATCAACAGTGCCATCAAATACTGTGTGTAAAGCTATCTCATAGCTATTCCCATGGCAGCTCTTAACTCTCCCTTTAGTGTAATCAGGGTTTTCAGGCTATACCAGCTTACATCCATAAATATCACTTAAATATCCAGTAAAATATTTAACTGTGTAACTAAGGAACTAATGCAGCTCCGTGTAAATGACACAGTCCAGAACCACCATGCTTCAGTATCACAGCTACACACACTCTATTGCTGCATATGATTTGAAAAACAGAAAGTTGTAGGTTCCTGTTTAACAGTTGTGTGTGTCTTCATCGTACCAGCTGGATCAGGCCCTTAGACTTTCTGCAATACAGCCTATGACCATTAGGGCTTCTCCATCAAAGGCAGGAACCTGAAGATCTGAGAGGTTCTGCAGATTTTCATGGCTGAATCATTCTGGTTTGGGGCCATCTACTTCTCCAGGTCCAACAGCATCGGAGATCAGAGGGCTCCGTGTTGCTAGTTATTCTGTGGTGTGGTGTTAAAGAGGATGGGAGGTGGCATCTTTCTTCCATCAATGGTGTATTTTAATTTAACCTTCACTTTGCAGCTGGCAGACCTAACTGCTATAAAAATCATCTATAGGCAAGGGGACCGAGAAGTACAAAGAAGATTCCTGGAGATGTAAAAAATTGCACAGCTCTATTTAAAAAATTAGAAGGAAAATCTCCTTCAGCTGGTGACAGGGCCCTCTGAGGTAGCTCCAGGCTTCTCATGAGTGTAGACAAAATCGAATTATGCTACTCGAGGGCTGAAGCCAGCTGCAAGCCTTCCTGCTCCTGCTACAGGAGAGAAATAGGTAGAGACAGACAAGGACCTGGAAACAAAAATCCTTGATACTCGTCTTTGCTGCTACAACTACCTGCTGCTACAGAAGGGAAGAGGAGGATGCAGTTATTGCTTGTCCCAGTCCCAGCAATGCAACCAAACATCCTCTCTCAGTGCCTACATCTCAGATTTCTGGCAGACAAAAAGGAGGCAGCGGCTGTTATACAGCCAACTCTTAGGCTACAGCTATACTGCTAAATAAAATGGGCCAGAGCTTGGTATCTGCCCTGAGAAAACTGTGCAGCAGGTTAGGAAGTTGCAGGAAGCCCTAAGTTGTGACTTCACCTGCCTACAAACTCAAGTTGTGATGCCTCCATCTGATGGCCAATTATAAGTTTGGTGAAGAGTAGGGAGAGAGGTGTTCACGCCTCCACCAGCTGGAGGAGGCAAAAAGGAGTTCTCATTCCTATTTATCCTATTCAGAGGTTTGCCTGTCCCCCACTCTGTGAACTCAGAAATGCAAATCATCATAGACAGATGGATTTGCAGCCAGTTTTCCTAGAGAAAAAAAAAAAAGTCATTAGGGAAATATATTCCCACTGGCCACAGAGAAGAAGTGCTTATGGAAAAAAATGCTCTAGTGAAATAGCAATACAGCTAGAGGCTTAATCTAACCATGTTCTGCCTACTTGGAGACTGTTTTACATCCTTCCCATAAATTATGATACGGGATGCAAAAAAAAAAAAAAAAAAAAAAAAAAAAAAAAAGCAAACCTGAACCGGTCTCCCCCTACAGCTTTAGAGGAAACCACCATCCCAGGAAGGAGCATGTAACATGGCAGATGTAATTTAGAGCATCAGATATCAAAAAGAAGGTAGTATTACTGCCACTCTTGTCATCTTACCCTTTAGCAGAGACTGACTGGAGAAGTTCCAGATGTGATGTATTTGTGCACGTCAAGCTAAAGGATTTTAATGGAAAGATGTGAGAGCTAATATCTCCTGTGAACTGGAAAACCAGAGGATTTCTTAACTTTGGGCAAACGGGGATGCCACGACCTAAAAAGTGGATGGGGTAAAAGAGGTGCCAGTGCTCCTGTGCTAAAGGCATCGCGACAGGCTGTCTCTGTAGTGCTGAGGCTCAGCCAAGCTGAGCCTTTGTATTTCAGCCTATGATATAAACCAGGGATTTGGGAAGAAAGAAATACAGCTAAAATTAAAGACAAAAATAAAAGGATGGGTAAGTGGCATGGGGATGAAAGATATCTTGGTTGGTTTTACACAGGGGTGTAGTATGATGCAGTCCTCTCTAGCTGGAAATGAGGGTAGGACTTAAGGCAGGGAGTCAGTATAAGGTATATTTTGGAACAAAAGGCATTTCTTCTGACTATCTATTTTTTGGCACATACACGTCCCTGGAGCAGAGGTGGAGTTAGGGAACTGGAGGTTAAAAACACTGGATTTCATAAATCAGATCACTCTAGAAAGCATGTGACTGGGGGCGATAATCCTTTCTCTCCTTTCCCCCCACCGCCCTGCTCTGTTGACTGTGCAAGAGGCCAGGCTGGCAGCCCCAGCTCGAAGGGATTCACCAGTTCTCTCTTGTGCTGCAGGACTGTGTGCCTTTCCCCCAAACCTTGCCCTCCCTCACCGATACGTGCTCGGCTGCCGGGTGAACCTCCGAAGGACGGCACCACGTCCTCGGAGACACTGCAGGGCCAGCGGGGCGAGGGCAGCACGAGCTGCACTGCGAGCCGCCATTGGAGCCCAGCTCGGGGCAGGGTTGGCTGCAGGACCACTGCCCAGCAGGCCAACAGAGCCAGCTGCAAGCAAAGGTAGTCCGAAGCAGGTCTACAGCTGTTCAAACTGTAGCAAGCTCAGAGCTGCTCGAGACGCTAAGGGTCTGCTCCAGGAGTGCAGCAGACAGTTTGCCTGAGACAGTGTCACTGTCCATGTCTCCCTGTGCTCCACAAAGAGTGGCTAGAGATGCAGGAATACTTTTGCCATGGCCAGAAGCACTGTATAAGCAGGGTTGGCCCATCAGATCAGTGAACTGCAGAAGCTAAACTGCAACTGGATTATGTATCTCCTAATCCACCTCCTCAAAACTCCTTGCAGAGAGCGGGAAAATACTCAACTGCCATGGACAGATGTGCCAGGCTCGACCCCATTTGTCAGCACTGCAAGCACCATAAAGAGATTTACAGAACCGCGAACATATCCCTGGCTCTGCTGAGGGACAGTGATCTGCACCCCTTAGCCTGGTGCTCACAGAAAAGTCAGACTGCCACCTTTCCCCTTAGTGGAGGTGGCAGAAGCACTGCCCAGCTGGCCTGTGCCCGTTGGACGTGGCAGACACAGGTGAGAGCACCAAGGAGTGAAGCTTGTCCTGCAGCTACAGCTGCAGAAATGCAGTAGTCTGCATCCTGGGTGGTTTCTGCACAAGCAACCTCTGCCTCCATCTGTTCAGTGTAGGAGTGTTGAAGACGCATATGCAGACACCAGTTCCATAAAATTTTTTGTCAAAGCTTCATGGCACAAGACCGCTACAGTGACAAAGAAAACTGAAAGAAATGGCTATTCCTCCAAAGAGCGGCTAAGATCTCACCGACGTGCATTGTTTCCAAACCAGATAGTTTTAATGGAAAACAATCGCTCTGCTACCAAACCACACATCTACAAACTCCACTATGCAACTTAGGCAGTACTGCACAAGGGGCAGCAGTTACATGTATTTTAATGATCAGAACTATTTTTGTCCTGCTGTGTTTCCATAAGGCAGAAGAAAGCTGGTTCAGGGTAACAGATGCCCTTAGTTTGCAGTTTGTGCTCTTTCATCTTTGATGAATCTTCTGCCTGTTCAGCTGGGGAAGGGCTCGTCCACGCTGTCCGAATATGGTTTATCTTGGTTTGCTTTGCGTCTTTGTGGAAGCTGCATGCTGAGCACATGACACGTCTGGATGCCTGCCAAGTGAGCCTATCGCTAAGCTGAGAATTTCAAACAAAACTTATTAGGAGGCAGGATTTTCTGAAAGGGCTGGACACAGCTATCACGTGGAAATTTCAGATTTATGAAATCTAAGCACACTATTTAATCTTTTTTGGATAGATAGGCCTAATTGTAAAGTGATATTTACCATAATATCAGTAATTCTTGTGAGTAGAGAGGAAAGGAAATAGCAAAAAGGGAGAAGCATGGTGGGACATAACTCAACTGGACCCAAAGCTGATACCAACTCCGTTTTTTTGCTCAAAAGACTGTTCACAACACTCAGACACTGCCCTTACAAAAAAGGCTTATGAGACGTTTTGGGAGATTTTCCCAGCAATTATATAAATGCTGGGCTTTCAAGTACATATGTCAACTAAGCAAGTATTTAAAAGGGCAAAGAGCAACATTTTTGGTAACTGTCCTTCTCTGCAGTCCTTCTCTGCAGCATATCCATGCTCTGTCACTTGGGGAAGTGTATGCTATGCTCAAAATCGTGCCTAATATTATTTAACCTGGAAGAGGGGATGATTATGGTTAATAGCACTCCCAGCAGTGCCTCAGTCATGTCTAGCAGCCTTCCTCTAATGTTCACCTCAAATGAACGTTATGAACAAATGTAACAGCAGAGGAAGGCATCTGTCCCTTTCTGGCGGAGGGAAAGCCTTGCCATGCTGAATAGGCAGCGATGGAAAGACAGCATTTTATGAGTCTTCTTTCTTCCAATGAAAGAGGGAAATGACCTATAATTTCTGTGTATCCCATGCTGTGTTATGCCAAGACTAATCATGTATGTTTGATGAGACCCTTTCCTATCTCAGCTACGGAAAATCAGGCCTCTGCACAGCGCACATGGTTTCAGGGGAGGAAACCTCCAAAAGGCAGTGGGGAGCAAGGTGCTGGGAGCTAGGAGAGGTCTCTGACAGTGCAAAGGGCAGGGGCAGTCTTCACTGCACCCAACCTGCTTTAGGAAGTTACCTCCTCGGGCCCTTGCTCCCACCTGCCCTGTCAGACAAGTTTGATGCCTTTTGCCGCAAGGACTGCGAATCCAGCAGCGCTCTGGGCAAGGGGGGAAAAGTTCCAGATGGCTGGTCCCTCTCAAAGCAATCATTAAGAAAGTAAAAAGGTAAAATACCCATTTGTGCAAAGAAGTTGTTGCTTAACGGTGGTGTTTTCAGCTCCAGTGCTGTCACTCAATGTTTTATTGCCCTTACTTATAAAGCTATAGATTTTGAGGAGAAATCCTTAAAGAAGACTATGCAGCTGATGACTGGACATGAATTACTTGATTACAGAAGCAAAATAACGTAACTGAAGGTCCTTATGAAAAAGGAGGGGAGGGTCTGTGTTGTATCCGGATAGTTCTTTATTTTTGTGAAAATAAATGCAGCTAGCTACCATACTGGGCAATGTCAATCTTGTTTCCAGCCCTGGCATGGAATAAATACTTCAGAGGAGCTAGAAGAGGGGTGAGTGAAGAAAAAGGAAAAGGAAGGAAAAGGAAAGGCTATTTTTTGCATGCATATGAAATCGGTTGTTTCCAATAGTTTTGCCCAAGCAGGATGCACTTTTGGAGACTGTCTGCAAAAACTGCATCAAACAAACAGGTCAGTGCTCCCATCATGAGTCTTTCCTGCTGCATTTGCAGCAGTAGAATGTACTCAGCTGTCGAAGTCCAGCCTAGGAGGTGCCACAGGCAGTAACAGTGCCCCCGATCCTGCAGGGACCCACCAAATGGTCTGATCTTCTGGCTAATAGCTAAAGGAACTGTTTTAGATTCTGCTTTTTCAGAGCGGAGCTAGCTGCCTGCTTCATTTTATGCACAAATGTTTAGCTAATTGCCAAGTAGGACTGGGGCTTTGAGCCTGCATCTTCTCTCACTGCTGGGTGTTTGGTATTAAAAAAGGATAGTGCAAAGAAAGTTTCTTCATCTGTTTGAGGCTGAGCACATGCCTCCTTCAGGATAGCTATCTTCAACAAGTGGATTAGAGTGCCTTTCAGACAAGCCCTCTAAACTTTTAAAAGCCTGAACATGCTTGAAAACTTCCTGACTGCGGCAAGCCTGTGAAGTGTTTCTCTCTCTCTCTCTAATTTACGGAGAGAAGTAATGTTACGTGTTCTGTACAAATTTTGTGTTGTATCAGCCATTTCCTCAAGTGAAAACTTGAGAAACTTCCTTGCTATACACACACGCATTCCTTGGGTGTGGAGGAGTTAATCTGACACAAAGAATTCTGGAGCACTTTGCTTCATTAAAATCTAAATTTAGATCTTTTCATAAAGTTGATGTACTGTTTATCCTTCCTGCTACAAATCCTATGACTTCGGAAAAAAAGCTGCAATTTCCAAGAATGTAAGTTTCCATTAAACACAAGAAGCTGAGAAATTGCCAAAATTATAAACCTCGACCTGTGGGAAAAAGAATGAACTTCTGTGATTTCACTGTTTATTTTTCAACATTGTGCGTAATTTCTCCTATACCCATCTCATATGCCAATACCCATTTGTCATGCCCGTTATACCAGCTGAACATTTTAAGGGATCTGACTCTGTGCCCATCCAAGTTAGCAAGAGTTTTTTACTGTTAAAAGGGCTTTTTTTTTTCTTTTTTTCCTTTTTCAGAAACAGTAATTAAGTTTGTTACAAGCTGCAAAGGCCATGCGATTCTGGATCTGCTCCTCCGAACACTTATGCACATGCTTCGTTTTCTGCCTGTGAGTTTTCTCAGGGAGATCCAAGGTAAGATAAAGTTTAGAAGGCGAAACTTTTGGCTTACCGAGGCAGGCAAGCAAGTGTGCTGCAGTCCTGCTGCAGGCAGTGGTTTTGCACAACGGCACAGAGCCAGGGCTCCGCAGGGCCGGTGCAAGCAGTGGGTTTGAGCATCTTGCCCTGCACATGCATCCTGGCCTGCGGGATCCAAAACAAAAATGAAAACAAAACAAAAACCAAAACAAAACAAAGCAAAAAACAGGCTTGGAAGTTTGCTGGACTAAACTGCCAGCAGTGCCTGCAGCACACTGGACCCCTGATCACCTGATCGGCTGCAGGTACCCACATCCTTTCACGCAGGGCAGTGCATGTGTGTGTGCATGTTTGTGTGCGTGTGCGTGCAAGGGTGTGTGTGAATGCACGTCAGTGTGTGTGCGTATGGATGCATGTTTGAGTGTGAGTGTTTGGGGCGTGCATGTGTGTGAGCGTGAGTGAATGTGTATGTGAGTGCATGTGTGTGCATGCACGCGTGGGTGTCAGTGTGTGTGTGCGTGTGCATGTATATGTGAGGGCATGTGTGAAAGAGTGTAAGTGCATGAGTGTGTGCATGTGACTGCATGTGTGTGTGTGTGTGCATATGTGTGTGTGCACGCAGGGGTGCTCACACCAGAGGTGCTTCCCCGGGACTGGGATCGGAACCGGGACCAGGACCGGGACAACGGCCGGAGTCGTAGCTGCGGCCGCCTGCGCCCCCGCGGCAGCGCTAGCCCGGGCCGGGCGCGGGGCGGCGGCGGCGGCGGCAGCGCGGCCCCCTTCCGCCCCGCCCCGCTCCGCCGCGACGCTGCGGTGAGTGGCCGCGGGGCCGCTCCCGGCGGGGGCTGCGGGAGGACGCGGCGGCCGAAAGCCGCAGGGAGCGCCGCAGCAGCCCTCCGTCCCTCTCTTGGGGACTAAGCCTGGGAAAAAGGGAGGGTTTCTCCGCCTCGTCCCGGACAGCGGGGAGGACTGGGGAAGGGAAAGCTGGGCGCCTGCTCCGCCGAGTCCTGTTTCCTGCCTCTCGGGCTGGCTGCTCAGCTCCGGCGTGTGATGCTTTCGGGGCACCGGGCAGTGGCTTTTCGGCGGGGCTCTTGGACGCACTGCGGGGCCACAGCCAGAAGAACTTTCTCCCCCAGGTCTCTCCGCAGCCTAGCCTTGGTCTAAAACACAGAAGCCTGATGCTGCCAGCCCTGAAGCATGCGAATAACTGAGCGCTTGGTGCTGCAGCACCCACCTGGGCACCGCTATTTTGTGGAGAAACCTCCCATGGGACCGACTTGTCATATGGCACGTTACTTCATTCCAAGTTTGTGAGATTTATTCTGCAGCCTCCCTCGCTCCGAGAAGTGTCAAAATAGCAAGTTTTGTTTCTGTTGGGAGCCAATACCAATTGCTCATATAAAAATCATGATCTGAAATAGTGAGGGCACTGCAAAATAATCACACAGCAACATTTAATGTAATAGTTGTTGGTACAGGGGTACCAAGGGCTTCTTGCCATGATGCAGAGATGGCAAATCTAACCACATTCTCTCTTTTCACAGGGTACAGACGCGCTAGAAGAACTTGCAAAGACCTGCTAGAAGGACCATCCCCCACTTGGCATCCTGCTAGGTGGACTATGGTGGCAGGAAGATGCTGGCTCGGAAGAGTATTATTCCTGAAGAGTATGTGTTGGCACGGATCGCTGCGGAGAACCTGCGCAAGCCGCGGATCCGGGACCGGCCACGCAAAGCCCGCTTCATCGCCAAGAACGGGGCATGCAACCTGGCGCACAAGAACATCCGCGAGCAGGGACGGTTCTTGCAAGACATTTTCACCACCTTGGTGGACCTGAAGTGGCGGCACACGCTGGTCATCTTTACTATGTCCTTCTTGTGCAGCTGGTTGCTCTTTGCCATGATGTGGTGGCTGGTGGCTTTTGCCCACGGGGACATGGATGCAAGCATTGAGTGCACTACGAACAGCACCAAGTGGACACCGTGTGTGACATGTGTCAGGTAAAGTGTCAGGTGGGATGAAGAGAGGGGGGAACAGAACTGCCTGGGGTCCTGCCTATGCCTAAAATGCAGCTTTTGGTTTACACAACTCGGTGGATAAGACAGCTGAAAAATACAATGTTTTCCTCTAGATTAGGTAAATTCAGCAAGCCTTCGAGGCTTGGAAAATCCTGTGCTGTAGATTTCTTTGGTTCCTTGCAGGATCTGAAAGAGAGGGAGACCTGCTGCTTGTTGTGTCTCCCTGCACTCGGTGGGTAGCACACCTTGCTGTTGAGATAAGAGCCTGCTGCGAGAGTGGGTGTGTGTTATACATACCGTAGCGTTGTCTACGGCAGCAGGATGGCCCCGAGTGCGGCGCCAACCTCTCTCCATGTCAGCCAAAGGTGGTCTGCCTCAAAGACTAGTGCCCCAGAGCCAAGGCACCTGCCACCAGCCTTGGAAAGGGCTAGGGAGCAAAGTGCCCTTTCGGGAAACTAGTCGTCTTTAAAAATGGCTTTTGCTAAAGAGGCAAATATGGGGTGCTCCAAATTACTGGCCCTTGACGAGCACATAAGCCAGCAGTTTGATGGAGGAAGCAGTTTTCTGTGATGTGACTGCTGTATCAGACAGCAGGTCTGGGGTGAAATCTTTAGGGGCTATGAGGTTTAATGCCACCTGTTAAAGAAAAGTATTTTCCTCTCAACGCCCAAAGCCATGGTAATTTTCAAGGCACTGATAAAATGGCATGTGCATACACGGAATAGTGAGTACTCATTAATTGGTCTTGGGGATAAGCAGTAAGATCGCTCTGTCACATAGCAGTAAAATCTTTTTTTATATATATAGCATGAGGCTTTTAAGCAGAAAAATCCCGATCCTGCACTGCCCCAACTGTCTCTCAGCAGTTGCCTTTGCACCCTGCAGGGCTTCAAGGGCCTCTGTGAGGGGCTGCAGGGTGGGGAGTGGGGCTGAGGTTCCTTTCTCCTTTCTGCTACATGTCTTTATGAGGCACCTCGCCAAGTTTGAAGTGATATTGTAGGTGGCTGGTGAGGGAGCTGAGATTTCATTCTCCCTTTGTTTGGCACCTTTTTTTGCTAAATAGGGATTTTCCAAGCTCCAGTAATCGTCAATAATTAGGGACATCTGGAGTCAGGGGAAGAAGAAGGTGTTGTTGATTTTTGTCTTTTCCAGTAGCTGGCTGCAAGCAGTCGCCTCTGAAACGAGGCATTACAGCCCAGCCTGAGCCGCTGGGGAGGTCCTCCGGGGTTCCCACAGCGCAGCGTTTCTGGTGTGTCACCTCTGGAGGGAAGGTGTGGGACTTGCCCAACCCAGCCGATCAGGTCGCTGTCCCCTGCCACATCTCCAGGATCGGTGGGAGGGGTATGAAGAGGCAGAGCAAATGAGGAATTAGTGTAACGTTTTATTTTCACCCATGACATGGAACAGGAACACGTGCTGCTGCCTGGTGCTAGTACCTGTGGTGGGTCGGCCAACAGCAACTCAAGCGTCTATTTACAAACCATGAAAAACCTTTTGCCTTCACAGAGAAATACTTTATCTTGCTAAATCCGGCTACCAGTTGAGGCAAAATCATGAAATAAAAATGAGATTGCTAACATTTTTAAGAACAGTGAGTCACTGGATGTGAAATAATATTTAGTATTGTAACAATGTCCACAAAATAATGGCAGATATTTTTAAATTTACTTCCCCGTGATTTAGGCCCGCGGATATTTTAGGAGAGCTTTCTCAGGTGGGTCCCATTATAGAGTTATAGGACATCTAGTTTTGGAAATTTTAACTGGTACGTGGAACTTGCACAAGGCTTGAATTTGCCAAAGCACTGTGGAGTTCCTAAGTCTCACAGCAATTTTGCGACACAACAAAATTATTATCCAAAGAGGAGACTAGTTGCAGAGCTCTAAAGTGACAGACCTGGGGATAGAGTGGCATTTCTTGCTCCCACTTCGCATGTTCAAAATGTTAGAAAAACTTGTTTCTTCATTTGCAGAAATTCCACTGAAGAAAGGCAAATTCTCATTTCTTTTTCTCTCTCTCTCTCTCTTTTTTTTTTTTTTTTTTTTTTCCTAAGGAGTGTGGTTAAGGGAAATCTGAATATTTTACTCCATAGAGCTTTTTGAATAGTGAATTAGGTTTCAGCTAGAAGTCTTATTCTGCATGGAATGAATATTCATTAATGAAGAAATCATTCAATTAATTCTATTAATCAATTCCTTCATCCCTGATTTCTTCACCGTGAAGTGCAAAAATAAACCCCTCAGGACAAGGGAATCTGCCAAAAATTAAAAAAATGGAAAAGGAAAAAAAAGTAAAGTTCATTCAAAGACATCTCTGCAGAGACTGGATGGTTTTCTGAAAGATGAATTTTCTCTTTCTGCAGAGAATTGTGCTGTTATAACTTTGCTTCATGACTCTGGGTTCACTGAAAATATGATTAGGAAAAAAAAGAAAAGTTAATATAAAACAGATTCTTTCAAAACCAGTGAATGATTTAGAACCGTATTTATGGAAAGGACATACGTTTGTTGTAGGTAAAGCCATATTATGCATGAAGATGCCTCACACATATGTTGGTACTGCACCACATAGAAAGAGTGACTGTCATCTCAGTTCATATGAGAACCCATACGCTGCACGCCTTGTAGGTGAACTCTGTGATGTTGATTTTGGGTATATGAGACTTTGGTGAGTGTCATCATCTGTGTCCAATTAAGCAAGGAAATGAAAGACCTGGTGTATACAGGGGAGATGATATTATGCTCTACCATACGGAATGTGGTAGTTTGTATTGGGACTCTTAGTGGAAAATGTGCTTGGAGAGGTTGTGGGTGGCATCATCCGATGTCCAGCACTGTAATTCATGAGAGCCATTTGAGTTAACTCACAATTCTACATCCCATTTATGTGTTGAAATTTTCTGGATGATCTTCCCATGGCAGCAAACTAAACCAAAACTTTGGGTCACAGCATTGTCCTCCTACCAGGATGTGCAGAGGGGGAACATGGAGGCCACTGATCCTTTAGTCTCAAGGAGGGCAAGGATTTTGGAGGCTGCACAAATCTAGGAATTTCCACTTTTCCCTTTAAGGAGTTCACAGCACAGAAAGGCAGGTAGCATGAGTGAAATGCCAGTTTTCCTAGTTTCCGAGGCTGGTGGAAGAATCTCTGTGCTAGCCAATTGGTCACATATCTCCAAACCTTTAGTCCCCACTGAGATCTTCATGGGACGGAGAAGATGGAAGATCATGGACAGTGTTAGAGCACTGTCCAGTAACATGGTGGGGAGTATGTGTTATTGAGCAGTGGGTCTCCTGAGCTTCCCAGACCCACCTAGTGTTACAGCTAGTCTTCTAGGAGCTCAGGTTCTCAAGTCTTCCCTCTTACCATTAGATGCTTCACCGATCATGCAAACACTGAGTCGCTGAGTGTGCATTGCTTTCACTGACGTTAACAGGAGCATACCAGGACTGTACAAACAGGCTATAAAGTTTGTTTCTAGAAATTATACACTAGGAACTTCTCAATTTGTGTAAATGGACTTAGAGGTAACTTTGTGCAATCTTCTTCTCCAGGTCTTTCACTTCTGCTTTCCTCTTCTCCATTGAAGTTCAAGTGACCATTGGTTTTGGGGGCAGGATGATGACAGAAGAATGTCCCTTGGCCATCACAGTCTTGATTCTGCAGAATATTGTGGGTCTGATCATCAATGCCGTCATGCTGGGCTGCATATTCATGAAAACTGCGCAAGCTCACAGGCGGGCAGAGACCTTGATCTTCAGCCGGCAGGCAGTCATTGCAGTTCGAAACGGCAAGCTTTGCTTCATGTTTCGAGTGGGAGATCTGAGGAAGAGCATGATCATTAGTGCCTCTGTGAGAATCCAGGTTGTAAGGAAGACTACTACCCCTGAAGGAGAAGTCATACCCATTCACCAAGTAGATATCCCTGTGGATAACCCCATTGAAAGCAACAATATTTTCCTTGTGGCTCCCTTAATCATTTGTCATGTCATAGACAAGCGGAGTCCTCTTTATGATATCTCTGCTGCTGACCTGGCTCTCCAAGATCTGGAGCTCATAGTGGTACTTGAAGGAGTTGTAGAAACTACTGGCATCACGACACAGGCAAGAACCTCCTACATAGCAGAGGAGATCCTATGGGGTCACCGCTTTGTGCCCATTGTCACCGAAGAGGAAGGCGTGTATGCAGTTGACTACTCCAAATTTGGCAACACCGTCAAAGTCGCAGCACCACGTTGCAGTGCTCGAGAGCTCGATGAGAAGCCGTCAATTCTCATCCAGACCCTCCAGAAGAGCGAGCTGTCCCACCAAAACTCCCTGCGGAAACGCAACTCCATGAGAAGAAACAACTCCATACGGAGGAACAACTCCATGAGGAGAACCAATCCCTCCCTCATGGTGCCCAAAGTACAGTTTATAACACCTGAGGGGAGCCAGAGTGCCTCCGAAACGTGATATTGAGCTTTATGCAAGGTTTGAGGGCTTCAAAAGGAGGAAGCACCCATAGTGTTTTGTTTAAATTTTCTTTTACTTAAGAAAATGGGAACATGATGCAGAACAGAACTCTACAAGAGCTATTTATTCTACTACTTACTGAAAGCACCACCTAATGGCATTAAGATACACTTTAGCACTTAGTGTATGAATTAATAAAAAATGGCACATACACTAAAGTAAACACCATTCACTCATGTAATATAGCATGTATTTATAGATGTTTTAGTGGCAGGCTAATTTTAAAGATCATATTTTTCTTATCAGGGGACTCTTTCCTATCTTTTTTTTGCTGGCTGTCACAAAATGTGTTTTTTCTATGTAAATGGGTGACCCATCTCCAGGCAGAAGTGAGAGCATTTTCAAAACTGCTGAGTTTCAATAACTCCCCCAGACTCTGTAGGGATTCTTTGGATATCTATCTTTTGGGGCTGAATTCCTTCTTCCCTTGAAATGAGTAGCTGAATTCCTCAGTGATTTCACTGGAAGAGAGCCAGGATTTTACCTTCAGCTTTGCACATCTTTTGTTTCTGTTGGTTTATGGCAAAGTCATTGTGGGAGAATTTCCAGTCAATCGGCTGAACGGAACTGACCCTGTTTGGGAGCGCTGAGCTCCGCTACGGTGCTTGTGGACTGCACCCGGAGGGCAAGATGCACTGCTGGAGCACAAGGTGCGGGTGCGCTCGCAATGCCGCTACGACTCAAAAGACGAGATGCTCAAGCCTGCCTTGCTGCCAAATGGGTATCCATTTCACTAAATTAAAGAAGTTGAATATATACACCATTTTAATGTTTTCTTCATAGCAGTGGAAGACCAGATGCTGTTTTTCTTTCTCTTACAGGTTAACACACTGGAGGCAATGGCTATGTTCCCTTCACTTACATTACTTTTTGTAGGATTAAGGTTGTTTACTTTAGTAGAAGGTTACTCTTTCACCAGTGGGAACTCATCAATGGGTGTGAGAGATAATCATGCCAATAATTTTAAAGATAATATTTTCAAAATTGTCTGAATATTTTCAGGGGTACATGGATGCTGCTGCCAAATTACTATTTTTCAGTGCTGTCTCACTTGTGTTTTTGTGTAATAGGACATTGATAATTGACAAAAATAGCTTTTCTCTTCAGATTAAAATGGACATTTATCTAGAGTCGCCACAAAAATGTTACCAGAAGTCTTTCTACAATTTTAAATGCCTGACAGATAATTGTATCACACAATGCTAAATTGAGGCCCACTTTTTCCCAGGGACACACTTTTTTCCCCTCTGAATAGGAAGTGTAGTTATGGAGAAACTACTGCTCATGTTTCTTACAGGAGTTGCCTTACTATGTCTCTGGTTCAAGAGTATTCTTATTACCGTGCTGCTGGCTTCTCAGAGCCATCCAGCCATCTAAATACTTCTGTAATTTTAAATATCTGCTTATTCCTATCAGATAAAAGAATCAAAAGCAATGCTGGAGTCTGTGTCTCAGTAGAAGTCTGCTTATTGGCACTTCTATGGACCAACTACAGCCTTCATGCACTGGGGGGCTGTGACATTAAGAGGCATTGCTGCATCATACAGACTCTCCGTATGGAGCAGGTGCCCTCCAGAACACCACAGCTGACTAAATATTTCATCTGAAGAAGTAATAGAGATTTCAGCTGTGGCTAAAAGTGTTCATTCCCTTGTCAGTCTGTTAGCTTTCTTGGAGGATGGCTGGTGAATGTCTGCAGATGTTGTCTATTGTGTTTCCAAATAATTAACATTTGTAGCTTCCAAGAAGAATCAAATTGGAGTGTATGCCTCCATTTCCAAGCCTATGACTTTCTTTGAGGGGGTTTGTTTGCTCATGTGTATGAAGGAGTTGAGATATGGTTAAGTCAGATGCTGTACAAAAACAAATCTTCTAAAAAAAAAATAAAAGTGCCAACAATGATTTATTCTGTCTCTTTGATTTGTCCCCCATTTCTTTCCCTTTTTTCCTTCTGTTCTCCATTCATTCTACTCTACACTTATTTCTTTTTCTCTCCCAGCCTTTTCCAGGGTTCCTTTGGGTAATATTTTGGTGTTATTACAATATACTCTCAATATCCCATCTAAGTTCTCCTTTCCACGACCCTTTTCTCATTTTCTTCCAAAGCAGTTTTCCCTCCAATTTTTCTTTTTTTCTCTCATCATTTTCTCTGTTTTACATCTAGCACACTCTCTCTCTTTCCCATATTATTGCGGAACTGATATTGTTGGGCTAATGCTAAGGTACCTCAGCCATGTGCAAGCCTACTGAACAGCCATGCGAGACAGCCCCTGACCAGAGAAGTGTGTCATTGATTTCACGGCTGTTTCTGCTTCAGTCTGGCTCCCCACAGGCTGCCCTGTGGTGTCCCCCCTCTCTGCGGTGACAGACACAGCACAGACACTGCCTGCAACCCAGCAGACACTCTTCATGGTGGTGGTGTGCCCTAGGGATGAGCTGGCAGGAAAGAGCAAATCTCATCATCCCAGCCCTCATCTTGGTGCAATGATCTAACAAAATCCCCTTTCTTGAGTGATGAACATAATTATGGATGAGGCAGGCCCAAAGGAGCAGCCCGAGTGAGCTGGTGTTGCCACAGAGAGAGGCAGGGGTGTTTTGGGGGCTGGCCCTGAAGGATGGGTTTCAGCCCTGCCTTCGCAGCCTGGGACCTGCTGAGAGGTGATGAGGTGGCCCCATCGCACTTCGAAATGTTTAATTACTTATTTAATTACTTATTTAACCTAATTATTACTTAATTACTTATTGTCCCCAGCAACTTTACCCACTGAGAGAGGTTTTTATTTGAAAATTGAAGTTTTCTGTTTTTGAACTGGACCATCAGGTTGAAAATTACAAATGAGATTTGTACCGCATAGTGCCGACAATTGCATTCTGGCACCCATGTCCCGATGTGAATAAACAAGATTTTCAACAATACTGAGTATCCAACAGCCACATCTGAAGCCCGTTCTTTTGAAGGTCTCACTAGTGTCCTACACAAAAATTTGGAAGCATAACTTGTGAGTTGTCTGACTACTCTCCTTTCGCATATCTCTGAACTAGTTGTGTCCCTACTGTTATCATCCCCTAGTAGCGTGGTGTAACACAACGCGAGGAATTTGACATTGCTTATTCTACGCATTCAATACGCACCGAATCTTTGAACAGACCATCAGGCAGATCCCCCTGTTGTTAGTGTGGCGTTCAGTGAGGAGCAAAACTATTTCCGAAGAGTGGAAAAGATTATAAAATCTTTTCAGGACAGATGCAATGTGTAGGACTGCATTTTACTAGGAACTTCTCTGTTTTAAATGGAAATAGACAGGGAGAGCCCTTGCCCAGGACATTTATAGTTACCATCGTGAAGACATAAGGAGCAAACAAACACCGAGTTTATGAGGGATATACAGTTTAATGCATCAGGGTTTAAGCCAACCTCTGAGTAATAGAATTTGGAGGGAGTTTTCCTTGTTGGCAGGTTATTCCATAACTGTCACCTTTGGGTTTTCTTGCACTATCTTTTAAAACATCTGGTGCGAACCACTGTCAGGAGCAGGCTGGCTGAACGGCTGGGCCACGGCTCGGAGCCAAGCCAAGACGGCTCGACTGCGGCCGGAGGGGCTCGCTCACGCGCTCGTCCTTCACGCTTGTCTGGGACAAGGTCCTCGATGTTTCCCAGCAATCAGGGCATGCCAAGGGGCCCAGGCAGCTCTGGAGCCTCATCAGGTTTCACGGTGGCCACCAAAGGCCCCGACGGCTCCTTGGAGGTCTCCAAGTGCAGCTCCAGGGAGGATGCGGGGAGAAATGTGTTCCCCTAAGGGGAATGTATACATTCCTCACATATTCCATAGGCCTCTGCCTTAACACCATAGCTTACCTTAGTCTATCAGGTCATTTCAGAGGCCCCGGCGTGTGACTTCTCTCACAGCCACGTTTTTCACAGAAGCACAGCACTTTACTCAACGTTGCATAAAGTTTAGGCAAGGCCTTATGCTTTTGCTTTTCCACCTAGATAGCTGTATTCACAAACCATTCTTGCTGATTGAAAAAAGTGTTGCTAATTTCGCATATCTTTTCTTCCTTCAGAAACTTAAGACTGAGGACATTTTGCTAAACCAGTTTCCAAGCTGTCTAGCGATTATTATTAGCAAATGACTGTTGATGCAAGCTGGAAAAGTTGTTAGTATAAGACCAGAAAGGAACTTTGACTGGAGAAAAACATTGGATATTGTATGATGAAAGGAACAAAACTTTCTATATCTCTGACAAATGATATTCTCTGAGGAGCCTGATATTTTCCAAGCATTGGTGAAGGTTTGGAAGGCGCCATCAAGCAATAAATCACATCCTGCTGGCCTCTGATTTTGTGCTGCGCTATCGTTAGCAACACGGCACGGCGTCCCACAAGTCTCCCCTTGTGGCGCTGGGCATCTGAGGTATGCTGGAAGGTAGCCGAGGCCAGGAGAGCCTGTCTGCCGCTGTCATGCAGAAGTTGCCGTGTCCAGTCTGCAAGGGGGCCTGTGCTGAGGCTCGCAGATCCAGCCCCACGCACAGGAGACCCACTCGCCATCCCACGGCAGTGAACTGTCCCCAGAGAGACTGGGAAGTCACGCGTTCCCCTGAGCAGTTTTGACAGCACACTTTAGAGGAAGGTTTCCTTCCTCATAAGCAGAGACGAGGGAAATCCTTGCTGTTTATAATGAATGAGTGCGAAAAAATGAAACGGTAGAGTAAATCCTCCCTTTTGTAAAGCTGATTTCCTCATCTGGGGTGTTTGCATAGCCAGGTGAGAGTTAACTTTTTCTCCTCTAAATGCTTACGTTAAAGTATATTATCCGTGTATGTTTACGTCACATCCAGACTAATCTAAACTGATAGGCAAGAATTTCTAATACCCCTAGCATATTAATAATACTTCTCCTCCCTATCTCTCTGAATTATGTTTCCTATTTCCCTTTAAGAATTCTTTGAACTAGAAAAAGAAAAGATTTCTCATGTGATAACTACTCAGTAAGATAACATGTATTCCCACATTCCCTTATTGGACAATGTAGAGAGATTTACCCTGCAGAGACAGGATCGGTGCAGTCCAAGAGAAACAACTACCAAGATTTGGGCACTTGCAGTTAGAACATATCACCAATGGGCCTGAAGTAAAGCAAACCTTCCAACATGCCAAATATTCAGTAGGTTTCTAACTGGCGAGTCTCCTTTCAAACCACGGATGAATAACCAGTTAACAGTGAAGGGATATGTTGGAAGCATCAAGTTTCAACAGAAGAAAGACGGAAGTCATACAAAGAGATTTTTTCAAGGAAAACGTAGTCCATACTTTAGTTCATGCTATTAATAATTCAAACATTTTGGTTATTAAATATTCAAAGAGGCAGGCAAAAAAGTAGATTCTTCACTTTTAACAAAGGTTTAATGTCTTTTTTTCTCTACTCTAAAAAGAGTTGGTCCAATTTAAGATATTACCTCTGCCCAAAAGCCTCACCTAGCTTTCTAGAGGACATGCCCTTGTCTAAACAATTTTTTCTGAGCTCAGTACAAGGGTAGCTGTGAATGATGCCATGATGTGTGCTATTCAGGTCAGACCGAAAGATCGAGTGGTCCCTTCTGGCCTCCGAACTTTTGACAAGAGGGAGTTAATAAATTTTGGTCAAGGGAAAGCCTTCCTCTGATTCAAAAGTCTTAAATTAAGCTCTGCCTGAGGAAACAGACATGAGAAACAACCTCCGGGTTAGTTATCACCAAACTGGTGATATATTTTGACAAACATTCCAATGATGATTACTGATCCTTCGAACAACAATAACAAATGTCCCTGGAGATCGTTTGTAAAAACTAGCATATCTTGATCAGAGGGCTGGAGCACCTGCCCTGTGAGGAACGGCTGTGAGAGCTGGGCCTCTTCAGCCTGGGGAAGAGAAGACTGATGGGGGATCTTATCAATGTGTACAAGTACCTGAAGGGAGGGTGTCAAGGGGACGGGGACAAACTCTTTTCAGTTGTCCCATGTGACAGGACAAGAGGCAATGGGCAGAAATTGAAGCACAGAAGTTCCACCTGACAATGAGGGGGAACTTCTTCACTGTGAGAGTGACAGGGCCCTGGAACAGGTTGCTCAGGGAGGTTGTGGAGTCTCCTTGTCTCCTTCTCTGGAGATATTCAAGGCCCACCTGGATGCAGCCCTGTCTAATATGCTCTAGGTGACCCTGCTTGAGCAGGCAGGTTGGACTAGATGATCTCCAGAGGTCCCTTCCAACCTTACTGATTCTGTGATTCTATGATCATTACAGGCATTCTTTTTGCATCTTACTATTGTTAAATTTCGGCTTAGTAGCAAAGTTGAGAAAGCCAGCTTCTGTGCAGGCCAAAGTGAAATTATCATAGTTTTTGGTTTTACAAGCTGAGTTCTACTTCAAGGATTGTGCAGAAATTGAGGAACAGCACTGAAGTGACTGCAAAAGGGTGTCATGGTGTGCGGCTCAGTGCCTTCATCCCCTGTGGAGCATCACTGCTCTCCTCAAGTGCTACTTTTGCAACCACAATAGCCATGAAAATTAATCGCATCCCTCCATGACTGAGCCTCAAGGCTGGACCAAAAAATATACCTTCAAGGTATATTTTTCTGATGTTAGGTCTTAGATTTGCAGTGATCTTGTTGGTCTGTCAAAATGTGGCTGACTCTGCTAACTGTCATAGTTCTAGATTCAGCAAAGTCCAGAATTTAAAGCAAAATTGAAGGGCTGCAACACTCACTCAATAAATGAAACACTGATGAGTTTCAGGGAGAGTGAGTGATAATTGTTACCCCCTTGGGTGGTCACTTTTACACCTCACAGCATTTCAAAAATATATGAAATAACAAAGACATTCTATGTTCAGCCTTTTCTAGTGTTTCTAAACTATGGTATAAACAGATATTATTCCTGCTAGATCAGATTAAATTGTTTGTGATGTGTTTTTTTTTTTCCATATATGAAATCCACCATATTCTCTAAATCTTTGATGCTAAATTAAGAAAGTGATAAGATTTTTTTAATCAGATCTCTGCTTATAGTTAGCTATTTTGTATTGACCAAAGACCAAGAGGGAAGATGGAATGAAAGTCTAAATGTGCTTTTGGAAATATTTAATTTAAGCTATTTTTTAAGCTTTGATTACATTGGTATTAAATATGTCATTAGCAGTCTTTTTTTTTTTCCTTCATGGACAACAATCCGTTCAAATACCAGTTCAGATGTTATAATTAATGACAAATACTGAAAGGCGAAGAGCCAAGAGTCCACATTTTGATGAACCGCCTGGATACATGCAAGATTGCTTATGAAATAACATTGTTTCCTTGAAGGTTTGCAAAAAAACTGTGGTGCAGAGGCCAAGTTTTTCAGTGTCCTTTTCCAAGGATACAGAAGAGATGCCTTTCATGATGCATTTTAGCGGATGTTGTAATAAGTGACCCCAAGCAAATATACTGCTGGACATGACTGCATTTAATACTAAATTCCTGTTCTTTTAATCCAGATTATTGCACTTAAATCCATGCTCTGTTTTAAAGCACAGCTGTCCCATTGGTGGGATTGTAAGACTATGTCCAACATTAACCTCAGGTTCAGTGGACCAAGTGAAGGATAAGTGCAGGGCAGAGGACCGTCACCTCTGCAGATGGGTGATGTGTGCAGACAGGGCCACGCAGCAGCCACGTGTGGTTGTCAATCAGCCATCGCCTGAGCCAGCTCACAACCAAACTATGAAAACTTGGCCCAATCCCTCCTCGCTTAGTTAAATCAATTCAGCCCCTGTCGTGGACATGGGAACGTTGATTCAGCTATGTATTATACATACATACATATATATATTTATATATTCACTGCCTACGGGCAGCTAATTCCTGTAGGATTTCAAATTAATGAATTGGTCAGTCACAGTCTAAATTACAAAAGCCAGCTTGATGAAGAAAGCCTAAATATGTTGTTCATAAGAAGTACACACAACTAAAACACGGTGTAATGAGATGATCATTCGAGGCCATGAGGCAGCCACCAGCTGTGGACCCCCGACCCTTTTTGTACCTCTTTTGTGAATGAATGCTTTCAGTGTGGGGCCGTGAACCTGCACTGCTTCTCCAAGCGAAAGTGGGCCCTCTTTTGTGGCATTTTTCCTTGTTCCGGTCCTAACAGAAGTTTTATCCCTCTTTAATTAAACTTGGAAAGAGTGCGACTCAATCATGAAAACAGATCAATCGAAAAAAACCCAATCCAGCAACCTCCCAAAATATTTTATCATGATAATTTAAAACCTCTCACACTCATAAGTAGTAGAAAATATTAGGTTTAAAATGAAAAGCAAATCACACAGCTAGCAACAGGGGAAAACTCTTCAGGGTCTTTCCAACACGATACATTTGTATACATACTACATTCTTTCCTATTCCACTTTGAGCACAGGTCTATTAATATATCAGTAGATTCCTTAAACTTAAATTCTGCTCGTGTACATTATGAAATCAAAGGAGAAAAGCGTGTTTAACTTGCTATTTATATAAATAGAAGGGTAAGGGTTTGCACTGCCAGATTTGGTGGAGGGGATTCTCCGATTTGTTGCTACTTTGGATCTCCAGCCAATGGATTCCACTTTAAGCTTGGTCTTGAGCAACACACAAGAGGTTATTTATGTATCAAGAATCATCATGTCTCAGAGACATATGCTTTCAAAAGGAAAAGTGAACCACTGCGAGGATTCATCCTGCTGGGACCCTCTCCCATCCAGGGCCTCGAATCCTCCACTGACCTTTTAGCAAAGCCACCAGCTCCATCTGGGCTGGCAGACACTAAGAAAGGTCCAACGCAGTGGATGATGTGTTTTTTGTTTGGGGGAACAGGCTGGGAAGGGGGAATTTTCATCCTTATTAGGACAATGTAGCAGTGATTAATGTGACATAATGTCACAGGAGCAGCACTGGGTTTGAGACTGATTTTTGTTTGTAACTCTTTGCCATGTGTTGGTTTAGATTTCTGTCAAGTGTTTCAGAGAGCTTCACATGACCACTTTTCTCTCAATTGACTTACATATGTATGCAGTGGTGGTGGCGGGCTGTTACATGCCAACGTGTCATCTGGCCAGAAAGTCAGCCAGGATAGTTACAAAATGAGGCTGCTTTTTCTTCGCCCATTAGGATTTCCAGCCATTCCACACAGAACTTCAGAAATGTCATTTGGAGCATTATACATGGGAGATACACAGTAATGAAAACCTGTGTGTGTCCAAGCGTGTGTGTGTTCTTCAAACACATCTGTGCAGACTGTTTATATTTTATTCCTGATTTTTTTGTGGGGGGCAGGGTGGGGAGGAAGGACTGGTTTAGTAGAAACAGATTTCAGAGCCCTTTGGAAAAACTTGCCCCTTGTAACTTGGTGCATGAAATGTTATCAGGAGACTGCGGCAGTTCAAGTCAGTGAGCCAAATTGCTGCAGATATGGCCCCGCCTGCCCTACTGCATCACTCACAGCACCCTCACACACAGAGCATACAAACCTATCTTCTGAGGGATGAAATGTTGATTAGCAAGTTGATCAGCAAAAATTGTTTAGCAAAGATATAGTAGTCTAACCAAGCAGTTTCACTCACAGAGGTGAGTTTTTAAAGACTTTTAAAGTTTTTAAAAAACTTTAAAATTTTTAAGAGCTCAGAGTCAGTATGCATGCACGGCCCCAGAGAACCCTGGTAGCACTCACCACCAGAGATGTGCCGTGGGTGCCTTAGGGGCAACACAGCGAGCAGGACATGGGCTCTCGGTCACGAAGAGCCGTAGCAGCCGTGCAGCTACGTGCCTTCCCGTTCGTGGTGGGGGGAGACTCAGTTCCAGCTGGGCTTCACGTCACGGCCATGTGCACTTCACAGCAACAGTGAGGATCGGCCCCACATTTTCCTGCTTTCAAAGGCGCATGTGCCTAATGCCTCCCCGGGGAAGGCTCCCTCCGAGCTGCCAGAAGCACCATTCAAGGAATTGCAAGAGGCAAACCAGAGTCCTGATTCCCTTCCACGGCTTTTGCTCTTGCTAAACAACCAATTGTCTTGAGCACCCTCTGAACCAGCATATTCATTTGTGCTTTAAAGATCTACTTTCTGCGTAGCAAATAATGGACAGTGCATGTTGAACCAGTTCCTAGGACTTGCTGAGTTGCTACTTTGAATTAGCTTAATAAAGGGCTCATGGGGAAAGCAAGTGGAAAAAAACAGTAGCGGGAGGACAAGCCACCGTTTAGCATACATGGAAGCTTTGTTAGGAGACAATGGCAGGGCAAGAAGTCCTAGGATACCAGAGATCAGAATCCTGAAGCAGATTTGAAGGAACACATCATCCAAGGGAGGAAGAGACGGTTCCTCCAGGGAACCAAGCTAATGTGGGAAACCACTGAAGAAATTATGAGATAGTGGGTTTTTTTAGTTAAACCAGAAGTTACTACCAGCTGTTTGTGGTTTAAAAACCATTTTTCTCTAAATGTCCTATTCTTTTTATTTCTTATACAACTGTCAAAGACTTCAGAAAGTGAGATCTGCAAGTACTGAATTCCAACCGCTTTACTGGGTACGACATGGTAACGCATAGGTACCTAACCAAGTGTGAACTGTGGAGTACTATCTGCTAATATGAGTAAGTGTGAACATAATTGTAACACCGAGGGTGCTGTTACCTGCTGAGATGAAGAAACATGTCATGACACCTAAGAGGATTCACTGAAAGCCTATGCAGTTTGACAAGCTCTGTACATTTGCTTAAATCTCCTCCAAATTAGGAAGGTTCTCAAGGAAGCCTCTAAAGTTAAATACGTGCTTAAGTGTTTAGAGTTTGGGCAGGAAGAGCCCTCAAGAGCTATCGTGGAAAGTGGTAGGATGTCCAGAGAGTAAATACATCTGGAAAGGGAGTACTCCAAGCCCTGGAGCAGCGCTTCCTGGGCTCCATGGGAGTGCGTCTTCCTGCGCCAGAGAGATGTTTAGCTTCACACTTGCACACAAGCACAAAACATCCCTGTTGAGAGGGCTCAGAGCAACCTGTGCAGGCAGTGCAAATGGCAGCAGCTTTCTAGCTGCATGTTTGGTATGCTTGTAGTGTCCTTTTATTTCATAGACCTGCATGTTAAGAAATGATTTTGTCTTCATTGTTATTCTGGTGTTACAGTAATGTCTAGAGCTTACAGGCTACTCCAGACTAACCCTTTATATACATGGTATGTATACCACCTACTCATAACGTCTTGATCATAAAAAGTATAATCTCTGTTCAAAGCTTGTTAGAGTCAGAGGAAAATTGCTGTGTATTTCAGCATAAAATCTCCATGCTGGGTAGGAACAATCTGTTGGAGCCATCTCTATTTGGAGAAAACTGTGTCTGGGTCTTGCTATAAGGAGCAGCTATAGCCACAGTAATAATCCAGACTGAAAAAGAGAAAAGGTAGTTCATTAAAAAAAAAAAAAAAAAAAAAAGACAAAAACATCCTGCTCCCTGAACTTCCAGGCAAATTGTCACTAAGGACTGTACTGTTTCAGATTTTTTTTTGTTAGCATTTTTTTCTGATAAAAAGGAAGATTATGTAGCAACAGGAAGCTTTTTTGTACATCATGGTTCAATGCTGTTTTTGAAAGAATTGTGTCCTTCCTGACAACAGCAGAACACCAGACACTGCAGGCTAGATTGGTTCTCTTAGAAATAGCAAATTTGCTCCTCCACTGGCTTTTACATATCAAAAGCTTCTGTTTCATACAGAGAGAAGAGAGAGGAAGACAGAAAGAAAAAGAAAGAGAGAAAGAGAGAAGGGAAATTATTAATGACTTTGAATGAAATCCAACTAACTTAAAAGGGAAATCCATCATTTCATTTAACAATATTTAAAAGATTTGTCAAGGAGAAGAAAAATTACAAGAGGGTTAAAAAGGTAGAAAGTCTGAAATATAGTGCTACTAAAAATATTTTAAATTATTCCATTTCTATGAAGCTACACAACTCAAGGATTTTCCATGGCAGAGTTTACTTTCACTGCATTTTTTCTTATTCTTCTTTTATTCACAACTTTTCTAATATGATCACTTTAAGGCTTGGCTCATGTGAAGTAATCCAACTATGAGCTAAACTTACCATTACTGTCTATCAGCCCTATCTTGAAGCTGATATTCAGAGACAGCACGTTCCTGCAGGTTGCCAAAGGTGTGCCTGCAGGAACCGTTACCGAGGGGTAAGGGAACGTGCAGGTATTGTGCTCTGCAGCAGTCACCCATATGTGTATACACATACATATATATATGTATATACATATATATATATATACTCCATGGTGAGTGGAGCAGGAGCATTAAGAAAGACAGTAACATCCCTGTTCATTCTGGCAATAGAACATGAAACTCCTGTGAACGCGCATATGCATGTGAAGAGTTACTATAGAGCTGCAAAATGGAAATACATTTAGGTATGCTGTTTGAGTCGTCTGTATGGGTTATCAGTCTGCCCTTCCTTAGAGTCTCCAAAGTGCCTTCTAAATACTGTGATTTCAGGCAGATCCGTCTGGAAAACAGTTAATTAGGTAGAAGATAGAGGTTCAAGTTAGCTGAAATACATTACTAGTTCTGACCTAATCTCAATTTCTCTTTCTAGTCCTCACTCACAGCTGGCACAATGCAGTCTTCTGTAGAGGACATCAGGTTTTCCAGATGCAATTCCAGCATATTTTACAAGCATTATTCTCACTGACTATGCTATATTTCCAGCAGACAGAACAAATATACATTTTCATTTTATATACAAAAACAAAGTTAGTTCCCAGTTCAATGCCGTAATAAGCGCATTGCCGCTGTAAGTGTGATGGGTGCTGCACTGGTCTGCACTCAGGTCCGTTGCATCTGGTCCCCAGCCCCCTAGGGCACCATGTGTGGGAACAAGGATGGACGCAGCCCAGGCCTCAGCTGGGGTTTCCAAAGCTCACTGCTCTGCTTGCCACCAGAACACAGCCAAAATAGCCCAGACCTTCACTCTTGCTGCAAGAGGTGTTGGGGAAGAAAGATTCCTGTAAAGACAGTATTAAAAGGCAGTTTTAGCCTTAAATATAAAGGAAAGAGCCTTGCAATTACATAATTACATGTCTTACTTGACGTCAGGGAAAGAAAAATGACTTCTTTCATCTGAGCAAAGGCTCACTAATCATCTGAGAAACAAAATGACAAACAAGAAGTGTCTCCAGGGTACTGAGCATTCCCAAAGGAAGAAAGACATATTTCTCCTCAGGAGAATTTCCCACCAACAGAAAGCAAGGCCATCACACATTTTACATAACAGAAAATTGAATCGAGTCCAAGAATAACAGATCAATTAAAACTTCTTTGTGTAGTTTTTGCTTCTTGATATCTGGTTCATAAACCTGAAATGAAATACCTACAAACTGTATTTTATACAGTTCCCCACCTCCCACCAGCGATACAGCCTTTTCTTTGCCATTTAAAGCAAAAGAGCTCTGTCTCAGGATTGCAATGCAGAAGCTCACTGGAATCAAAACAAGACCGCAGCCCATGTGTCACTTTCTAACATACATTTTCCTACAGGAAGAAAGGAACTGGAAAACGTGATGAGGTTGTAATAACTTAAATGTCAGAAGCTGGTTTACTGTTGAATTTTCCTGCAAAGCATATCCCTGCATACAGGCACAGGTCCTCCGGTCTAGATTCTAGTTCTTCGCCTATTAGCCACGATTGGGGTTACCACAAGAAGAAACTCCTAGATCACCAAAACAGAAGCACTATTCTGATATAACTTTTCTTTACTGAGTGATAAATATGCAAAGGAGACGGATACCTCTTGATTTCTCAATATAATAAAGTGAAGTCCTGGAAAATGACTGCTCTCTTACATAAGCCCCTTATCTTTCCTCAGGCTTGTCATAGCTCTTTGCTTACCTTTAACTTATGCCTGCACACTCCATCCTTTCCTATGAATATAACCAGCTCTGTCCCATCTCCATCTCACTTCTCTCCTGCATCCCGAAAGAGCAGCCAGGATACCGCATGGGGCTCCTGTTCCCGAGGTGCTGCCTTGCTCAGGCCAGCTGCTCTTCTGGAGGCAAAACAACTGCAATGTCAAACCCAGCACTGGCAGGCTCCTCTGTTGATTAACGTGGCTAAAAAAGTTCAGAGATGTAATTCATTTGCTAGAGACATTAAAAAATATTCTACTGAAAATCTATCCACAGTTTATACAATTCCAGAGGTAAGGTTTAAATTCCGTATTCCTCTCTGAGATAGGAACGTCTAATCACACTCAGAATACTATCTTTAAATCTTCTTGGCCTATAAATTGACTGAAGATGGTAGACTTCTTTTTTAATCTGGGAACTCAACACAGACTTTGACGCCTTAATAAGAAACTGCTGTGACATATTTCATAGTTTTGCTTCTATCTGAAATCACAGAAGTTGAGACAGAGAGATATTTTAGGATTATCTTTCATTTAATTGCATCTTTCATTGGATTCACATCAAGTCGTGTTTGAAGATATATTTATCATGCCATCTGAAATAGTCAAACTCCTGACAGAACATAGGATCGGATGAATTTACAGACATGGAAATTCATTCTTGTTAGTGATCTAGCCTGTAAGCTCCTTATCAGACTGGCTTTACAAGAAGAGAAATTATAAAAATCCACAGACATATTTTCCTCAAACTGCCAAATTTGGGGAGAGTGCAGAATTAGAATAAATCTTCTTTATTCTTTGTATATGTATCTACAAGCACACATATATGTATCTAAGGAATAGTTTAAGCAGTGAAGACAAACAGATATGTCTCATTAGTTTTGCATGTTGACCTTCTAAAAACTGCAGTGGATTTCTTTCAGAAGCCTTTAAAAGATAGATCCTGACTTCTGCTGCACTGTTGCTTGGATGGAAGAGGAGAAAAAGCAGATCAAGGCTCACAGAAGCAATAGAACATATTTTCTCGGATAAGACAGTATTAAAAAAAAATGCCACTGAAACACTGTGTTGTCCTTCAGTGATAAGGAACTATTAGATCATGTTTCATTGAGAAGAAAAGGCATATTACAGCATGTTTCCTGATGTTCGGTCATTCACAAAACATTAAGCTAGAATTCTGCAATCTATTCTCTGAATTTCCCAGAAAATATATTGTTTGTTAGTTAATAATATCCTGGGGTCCTATTCAGTTCTGTCACTGAAAGAAAAGGGGACAGCATTAAAATGACACTCAGTTGCCTTCCTCATACTCTCTGTCTCTGTGTTTGGTAGAGATGAACAGGGCTATCCAGAGACATGTAGAGATATTCAATAAAAATGCCCATCATTTTATTTGATGAGGAGAAAAATGGTGGCTGGAAGAAAAAAATTCCCTGTTATTAAGGGTGTCTGGGAGCACTGCATTCTTTAGTATCACTAGCCTGTCACTTTGGGGAGTTCATTTCCACATAAATCAAATGTTAACCAGACAGAGTAAAACAGTTCTCACTGTTACAAAAGAGGCAGCTGGCCAGCTCATAAGGACTAAATCTCAGTTCCTCTGGGACATATGGAAATGGTCATTACAAGACAATATTTATTTATAAACACACTTGGCCTCCATCAGTTGGGCTTGACTATATAGAGGAATGGAGCTTATTAGTAAGATAAAGCTTTCCCATGACCTATAGAGGACTCTTTATAGGGACCACAGATGTTCTGTATTAGAAAAGCTGGAAAATTTATGTCAATGACCATGAAAAGCTCAGTTTGAAAATAAGTAAATAAATAAATAAGAGGTCACCAAACAAAGACAAGGTTAAGGACACTGGAAAATGGATCTTCCAGGATATTTAACCTTTATTTTTTTATTTTTATTTTATTTTTTATTTTGGTGGAACAGATCTTGACTTTGACTAGATGGCCTCTTCTGAGCAGCTCTGCTCAAGTTAATGAAATTATTCTTGATTTGCATTGGTGATGAATTGTAGAGGAATATACAAACACACACACAGACCTGGAGACACATACACACAGAGATTTGCCTTTGCAATGGGACTCACGCAAATAATTCTAGGTAAGGGCCAGCAAAGAATTGTGCTCCTAAAGTCAATCCATACCATCTTCCATATGCAGGCAGGGAAAAATTCTGTCCACATCATATAAACAGACACGAACTCAGTTTTTGCTGCATAACTTAAATCATGATTTTCTTTAACACAAAATGTGTAGCCTTCTTTTAAAATAGAAAGCCAGAGAAAGTTACTTAATAATGTCATGAGACTTGATGTTATTTAGCAGAGGCAATTCCTCAGATGGTGCAAGTTGGCCTGTCTAAGGCAATAGATCGTTGCCCACTTACACCAATTCTGAATTTTAGTCTGACCAGATATGAACTGCATCATGCCTTGGCTATATCTGAAGCCTTAAGTCAAAGGTTTTGTGTATCTACGACTTCAGTCTGTGCTCATGAAAGTCAATGAACATAAGCTGAGGATGTTTGCACAGCTGCAAACTCACTCTATATCTTTGGTATGGCTGGCCACCTCCCCCTGCCTCTCTGTTGCCTCTTACTCTGTCTTGACCTGCAGCAATTAGACCATCATCTCTTCACTTATTGTAATGGCAGGAGACTTCTTTGTCATGCACAAACTCCTTGGGCAGCCTTGGTTCCCCAGCTTGTCGGAGGGTGCTGACTGGTTGCTCTCCAGTGGAGCCTTCCAAGAGATATCTCAGTAGCATGGCCTGCTGGCTTTTTCAGCTTTTAAAATGGCCTTCTAGTGTCCAGATGTGCCAGGCCACTCATTGACGCAGTAGGAACTTGGGAAAAAGAAAAAAAAAAGATAAAAAGAAAACAGTTTCTTCTAGCTAGGACTGAAAAAGTGCCACTAGTCCACAGGATGAGGAGCAAGGCCACAGAGTGCCTGAGGTGGTGAGATGTCTTCCCTGGTACAATGGTGCCATGAAAATGCTACAGCTGTCTCATGGCTGACAGCACTGCAGACGTGTGCCTGGCTGACCTCCATCAGGCAATGAAGTCTATGTTTTTCTAAACCCTTGTGATACTGCAGGAGGTTTCCAGCTTTTTCTGACTTCAGAAAGCCAGACAAGGATCCTACAAAAGTACGGGTGCACCTATATTCTTAGTTTCGCTCACTTCCTATTTTCCCTAAGCACCTCATCTCACAAATGTCCCTACCTTGTAGTTCACGGCAGTTTGGAGCAACCCGACTTTCCCCCAGGCACACGAAAGATGGTATTTCTGCAGCTGTCTCCTTACAGACACATAGACCCAGACTGATCTCCTCGCACCCACCGGCGCAGGTCACAACGACAGTGCACAGCTGTTCAATAAGGACAGGGGTAGACAGCAGACTTCAGGCTGTCCTGGGAGTGCTGAGAGGTGGCAGTCATTCTCCTCCTCCTAACCTGGGGCAGCAGTTAATGAAATGAGTGAGAAGAGGACTGTGAACACCAAAACTGAAACGGATTGACATTTGGAAAGATTGGAAATTGTCATCATCCAAAACACTTAAATTCAACAGTTTTCAGTATCCTGCAGCAGAACAGGAAAAAAATATATCCAGTCTGATTCTTGCATCTCAGGCTAGGTTTACTCCAAGGACAATTATTAAAGAACTTGTTTTTGCCTTTCAAGCTCAATGTAGTTGATATCGAGAGACAGGAACTCACAGTGTTATTCTACAGTAATTTTTCTTATAATTGTGCTATTTCAATTTTTCAAGTTCTCTCTTTTTTTAAAGAGTGGTAAAGAAGAAACAAAATACTTAAAGTATATATAACCCTCTAGCCTCTGAGAATTGAAGCAGTCACCACTACTTTTCAACACTAAGGGGAAAAAATTCATCTGGAGTAAATTAGTGTCTTCAGTGTAGACTTTGATACGGAGCTATAATACTCTATGCTCAATTCAGGCTTTGATCCACTGAATTTCCATGAGGACTTTTACAAGTGAAAGTAAAACATGGTCCATGATGCTCCAGTACTTTCCAATAAGGATGCAAGGAAGAAATGAGATAATTAGCATTTTTATAGCACTTCATCGCTGAGGATTACTAAGTGTATCACAGATATTTTCTGATAAAAACCCTTGGTGGGGGGGGGGGTACATCCATTCAGAGGGCCTCAGAGAGCATCCATTGCTCTCCCCCCTATCCACTGAGCCAGTCACTTTGCCTTAGAAGGCTGTCAGGTTTGTCAGGCATAAATTCCCCTTCATAAGTCCATACTGACTACCCCTCAGTCACCTTCTTGTTCTCAATATGTTTGGAGATAGTTTCCAGAATCATTTTATCCATCATCTCTCTAGGGATCAAGATAAGGTTGCCCATCCAGGAGTTGCCCAGATCCTCCTCCTTTCCTTTGAAGTTAGGAGTGACATGTTTTCTTCCAGGCCTCAGAAACCTCTCCCGATCATGATGACCTTTCAAAGATTTCACGAGTGGCCTTGCAATGACATTGGCCAGCTCCCTCAGCATTCAGGGGAGCATCCCATTAGGTCCCATGAACTTATGTATGTTCTTTTTGTTTAAATGCAAGTGTTTCTCCTAAGAGAAGGAAAATACTGATGACTACTCACCTTTTTTTGTTGTTTCTTTGACTCATATCTCTGATTTCTTTCTAGAAATATTGATGCTGAAAATGTTATCTCACAGTTTACAAATTTTTCAGCCCACTCATCATCCTGTTAATGGAGACAGAAGTTAGGGCCTTCGCTTCCTCCTCACTGCAGTCTCCACCCCCTGCTTCACCTCTCAAGGTACTCTATCTTCTATGGTGATGAGCACCCAAACAAACACTACGGCTAAAAGGTTAAGCCATTTTAACACTGTTCTGTGGGGCTTTTATTTGCAATGAGAGCCATGTCTGTTCTTATGCATTATTTATCCTTGCTGCCCTTAAAATAACTGGCTATGTTTCTGCCATGAGCACTCCCTGTTTTGTCACTAACCTCGTCAGTTCTCACAGAGGCTACTCTGTGTGGAATTTGAAACACTGATTCATTCCAAATAGTTTGTGCTCGAAGCCTTTTCTCATCTTCCCATGTGAGACTCTGAGTAACCACAAAGGAAAAAATACTACCACAATGCAACCTCTCTTTCCAAATCCTCTGCTGTCCCTGGGTACCACGGGAGCCCCTTTCAGTCGCAGTAGGGACAAAGATATTTATTTTGATTAATGCTTTCCTATCTGCTTCCCCTTAGCCACAAGACACTGATCTCCAAGCAAGGACACATTGTCTTTGCATTTCTCTGCTCCCCAACCAGACAGTGACCTATTTCAGAAGTCAAACTGAGATCAGATGTTACTTTCTGGTTCATGAGTAAAAAGAACTTTGACCCACAAGAGGAACTAGAGGAAAAAGATGTCTATCCTGTGCACTGCTATGTTCACACTGAGTACGGCTGGTTCCTTTCCCACACGTCTTTGCTGTTTATTTTATTTGTTTTTTTGATTAAGCTAACATGCATTTCAACAGCTGGCTCCTTGAGAGTTTTAAAACATACTGAGGAATAGGCTAACCTATTAACAACAAAATAGTACTGGGAGAACGAAAAATTGTAACCTGGCAGATGCTGAGCTTATTTTTCTCTTAGTGGCTCAATGTACTCAAGGAAGTAGTGAGGTAAGTGTGTGTGGGAAGATTTTACAAAGTACGCAAATGACAACATGACGGAGTTGTGTGCGTGATATGGTTCTCTCTCTCTCTCTTTTTTTTTTTTTTTTTACATCTAGGATGAAATTTAAAAAACTAAAGAAGAGAAAAGGGAAAAAGGTCCCAACCAGTAATTCTTGTTTGAAAAAATTAAAGCTTGTTTATATATTTATTTACCACAAACAGTGCCAGTTATAAGGTTGGGTCTGCATCCCAAAGAGTGTATCCTAAAGGTGGCTCTTGGTTAGACCCAGGCCTTTGAATCACAGTAAAGAAATAACACCAAAGATACACTCTCGCTGTGTTCAAGGGGCATTTGGATTTGGCCTGTATAAGCCCAGTTTTTTGCCACATCTCCCTTTCCCTTCCTGACAGTCCACTAAAACTCTAAGGTTTTCAGTTTTCACTGTGTACAATATCTAGGAAGAAGAATGAATCCCTTCACTCCAAAGCCACTGGTAGAAGTGATCCAGCTATAACTTTAACTCAATTTGTCACCAAAATATGAAATTAAATAAACTTCGTGTTTCTTTTTACAATCCTTACAGAAATAATGCAGAACTTTGGCTTAATAAGGACAGTTTAAATGTAATATGGCTGTAGTTTGCTGTTTGGATCACTTTCTGAAACAGGTCCTCCAGCTATTTAGTCTTTGATGGAAACCAGTGAACTTTTTAAAAAATTAAGAAAAAGAAAGAGGGAAGGAACAGACTGAGAATTAAGAACGTCCCTAATATCTTCCCTGAGTTTTGTCAACCTAAATTTGGATTATTTTTTATGACTGCCCATATTCTTGGTCCTGGAGGTATGAAGTCACTTGGTAGTGTGATTCCAACAGAAATAACAGGAGAGAAGCCCTAGAAATACCCAACACACCATGCGAAAGGCCGTAGTTTGTTATGAAACATTGCACTGGCACAATCATTTGGCCACAGTTTGTTTAAAGAGCAGTGGAGACAGGGAGAACTTAAAAGAAAACACATTTCTCCATCTATTCAGAAGGGAGGCACAGTTATTTCCAAACATCAGGAAAGATAACGTTGCTAAGTGCAGTTTCAAAAGTTGAACACAGCCAGGAAGAAAGAAAGAAAGAAAGAAAGAAAGAGAAAGAAAACTTTAAAACTTTAAAAAGCAATGACAGTCACAAGCTAATGTTCCAAAAACAATTCATGTGCCAACTTTAACCAATTCATATATACATAGAAATATTTTCTCCCAGTATGTGCCATGTTGGAGGAGTCTTTCTAAAAATGAGTTATGCAGTATAAGATGCAGCTGAGACAAGAGTCCTGACCAGTCCTTGCAGATCAATTCTTGTATGTCCTATAATCCCAGGAAAATGGAAATCGGAGGGGAAAATCATTGGATCAAAACAAGTGGCATTTCTTGGACAGAAATAAATTAGCAGTCCACAGTGGAGCAACCCAGGGGAGGAGGGGTACTCATGTCTTAAAATGGTCATTCTACCCAATATAGTGAATTTTTGAGGCATGTTTCAACTTCCTCATCAAGAGCCTATAAAAAGGGCTAAGACTTCATGTGCTGGTCCAGTTCCTTAGTCTTAGAATTACAGGTTTCCCACACTTTAGCCTAACTCATGCATGGGTTCAGCAACCAGCCTTCTCATAGACTTGGGTCCTGACCTGTCCAACGGGCAAAGCAGTATATGATGCAACTGTTTGTTCTCCGTATGTCCTGCTTCAAATAAAGCATAGATGGTTCTTGGGCTTTTAGGATACTTTTACAGAAAGGGGGAACCAAAGAGCCTAATTTCTGGTCAAGAAGTGGAAAAATACCAGAAGGTCTAGTCAATAAATCTGCTTATAAAAGCATAGAATTCAGAATAAAGTATGTAAAAATTCACACAACCAAAAAGCCTTGATCTCCACTGCCTTGTACAAGAGGTATTTTTATATGTACAGTAAATATGAATGAGTACATAGAAAGAGACTTCTTGATATGGTCACTGATCATGATGCATCTGCAAGATTATTCCTGTTTTTAAGGGACAAGACTGAAAAGAAAAAAGAAGGAATTTCCTGAGCAGCTAAACTAATGAAGCCTCCTTTCATAAGAGTTTTATGCCGTATAGTCATTTGACTTCAGTGTCCAAGGATGTAAAATTTCCAGGTGATGTTGGGCATAATAAAAATTGGGCATAATTTATAAAAGCACTTTCTTATGTAGGCTCTCTACTGACAAATACACTTACAACTTACAACCCTTCCCTCAGTGAAAATCCTAATACAGCATATCCTACTTGGCTACCCATTTTCACAAAATTTGTAATATCTTAACTATCTTTGAAATCTCTACACTTTGTGGTTTGTATTAGCCAAAGGATTCAAAAATAACAAAGGAGAGAGGAGGAAGGAAGGGACACCCAGGCAAAGTGGTTGCACGCATCTTGTTTTCATGTGCAAAAACATTGTAACATCTTTTCAGAGTATAAAGAGTGGTAAGATTTGGAAGATGTACACCTTTACAACTCCATGTGACCATTTCTTAGCAGCCCAGCCAAACTGCTTCTTGGTAGATATCAAATATTATTCTACATTCAGTGCCTTCAAATAAACACAACATATGTGTTCAAAATCAACAACCCATTCAGAAGACATTTTTTTTTTTCCTTTTGCGTCCTTTTTCTTTTTGGATCTGGGGAGAAAATTAGTAGAATGAGGTAAGAATAGGCTTCATCTTCAGGCAGACCCAGTGCTCTTGGACTAGCATTAAACAAGCAAAAATAGCTTGAGTAGCCATGAACTTTGAGTAATAAAATACAAGGACATAGTGTACGAACATAAAGGCAGATGTACAAGGACAGATCAAATGTTCCTCTAATGCAGTATCATCTCTCCAGGTTTAGTTATGATCAGATGTGGCATCTATTTCTACTGGCTCAAAATGTAGGTGATCTCTGTGAGAACTCACCATTAAATGGCTTTGTTTTGCTGGGAGAAGGACTCAGACTCTTGTGTATTTACCACTCGCTAGTGCGCTGTCCCTTTCCCACAAAAAAATGACCCAAAGTGGCCAATAAAGGGTATACAGCAAGCAATATAAGAAAGGTGGTGGTGATATCCCCCAGGAAACTCTCTCAGCATCTGAATTTTGAATTTTACTGTCCAAGGACCGTCTGAAGTAGAGGTGTGGTCTTACAACCCACAGCCCTTGAGTGACTCTGATACCCTGAATTTATCCAATTACTTTTTGAATACATGTACACTGACAGCATCCACTAGATCCTGGAGCAAGACATGGCACAGCTGAATTACATTTCATGAAGGATCACCTCTTTTTGTTTGTTCTGAACCTACCTCTGACAGTGTCAATTGATGCCCATTAGTTCTTGCGTTAAGAGACAGTGGGAAATGATTTCTTATGCATCTTCCCCCAACACAAGATCTTACGAAGATTTATCATATGCTCCTTGAGACATCTGTTTTGCAGACTCAAGGGTCCTAGCTCATTTAGTCATTCCTTGAAGAGAAATCGTTCTACCATATTGATCGTCTTTGCTGTATTACTCTGAACCCAGCAGTTCTATGTCTTCTGAAGTGAGAGGACCAGAACTATACATAATAGTCAAGGTACACCAGGGACTGATTCAAGGAAATCATGATGCCCTCTGTTCTGCTTGGTATTACTAACAATTCCTAACATTCGGGTTGCTTTTTTGACTGCTACCAAATCCTGAGCTGAAATAGAATTGTGAAACTTAAAATTGCAAGACTGGAAAAGAAATTCCAGTCCTGGGCTCCACACGGGCAGTGTATGTGCTGCTGCTTCTGTCAGCCTCACTTTCTGCTCAGAGCCTGCTCAGCACAGGGAGCATCTGAGGAAGGAGTCCCAGGGAAGGATGCTGCAATGTATATTCCTGAAATATCAGAAACCAAGAGTGATTTTTGTACAAGTAATAACTACCATTTTCTGTCACCAAATTGAGTGGCAGCTGTGTGAGCTGATGAAGAGTAAATTCAAAGTCTCTTTCTTTTGTCTTTGGAAATTTGAGTTTCAGTTCAGATTCCTTCATAAATCAGTGAGACACATTTGAGGTTTTCAAATATGCTATTTGCTTATTGACATCGATATGCTTAGAGAATTAAAAGCCAGGATCAGAGAGTTTTGAATAAGCTCTGCAGAGGGAAGGAGATTAAACTCACACATTACCTCTCATGATAGGAGGAGTGAAGGCAAAGTTACCATGGTGGTTTTAGCTGAAGGAAGCACTCTCTCCTGCTGGAAGGGAATTATTAATAATCATTAATAATTATTAATTAATTAATAAGTACCAATGTGAGTTATTATTATTATTATTATTATTGTATTATTTGGGGTTGGACTAGATGATGTCCAGAGGTCCCCTTCCGACCTCAACCACTCTGTGATTCAGTGATCCCCTATGTAGCGGGTTGTTCAGGCCTCCTTGGTGGTACCTTGGGCGCACCACCCCGCAGGAGAGGCAGGGCTCGCTGTATATACTCACTGTATGTCTGCTATTGTTGAGCAAACACCAAATTTTCCAGGGAAAAGCAATAGCAAATGATAAAGCTTCAGCATGCTCCAGTTTATTTGTTACTATTTGTGGTGCAAATGTTCTAGGAAAACAATGTTTAATACCATCATCAGCTAATAAAATGGCTTTCTCCACAGTGTTTACACGAAGGTCTTGTTTCCTTTGAGCAAGCTGGCTTTGACGTTACTGGGAGACGTTTTGTGGCAGATATTTACACTCGGCTGGATTCCTGTGGCATCCTCCAAATGCAGCTGACAGAGGAGTTGGACCCCAGCTGCCAGAAGACAGAAGAGCACTTTGCACAGCACCTTATCAATTTGCTGTGCTGACTGAGCGGCCTGATTGCTTTTCTAGGCTCTGGAAGGCTGGCTAAACCTTCCTGAACCATTAATCTCAGGACAGCTTGCACTAGGAGGACTGCTTCGGTAATTTCTGTAAAAATAGACCACAAAGAATGCATCGGGGAGGAGAGTTTTTGCGTGTTTTACAGCTTCATGACCTCTTTGGGGTGGATTTTTTACTAATGGGAAGGATTAAATGGAATATCCTAGTGTCTCAGCACAACGCGGTGACCGACTTGCACAGCTGTTCTTAGTCATGTCTCCTAACAGCATTGCCGCTTTGACTTTGCTACTGAGCACACAATCTAAAAGGCCTTATTCACTGCTTCTTCAACTCAGCTTCCTCCCAGCAGCTCAGATTTTTCGGGTCTCAAACTCAGACATGACTAATTCTAGTTTTTCTGAAACTTGGTTTTGCTGGAACTGGGCTAGAGAGAAACTGGAGAGAAAGAAGAAGAAGGGAATACCTGAAAAGATTTCTATTTTCCTAGCATATAACATTTATTTAGTTGGTGATTATGATGGCAGGCCATCCAGACCAATAAGTAACAACATTGAGCAAACGTTGCACACAGAGTAATATAAGATTCATGTAATTTAGGCCTCTGAACGCAAAAGGAACATATCCTATGACTATAAAAATGTGACCTATATGAGAAATGGAGCAATTTTTCTCAAACTGGAAAAAAAAGCCTTCATTTTAAAATTCTATTCACTATATAAAATTATTTCTTCTGTCAGACATTTTATCCCATAAATAGAATATAGCCTTTATATTGTGCATTCACTTTAGCAAGTGAGTCTCAAAAAACTTTATAATTTCAAGAACTGGAGTGGAAATCAGGCAGCAAAGATTACAGAATATGGAAATGGTTCTACAACCAAGGTAAAAGATTCAATTTTCAATAATCAAACAAGTCCTTATCATCGATAACAACCATGCATGTCAGTTCATGTATTGTCATATATTGTCAACTGCCACATCAAATATACTGTTAAGTGCAATGATGATATGTTTACTTACACCAGCTGAAGTGCTTCCACCAACAGATGTATATACTAATCTAGACACAAATGGAATTAAAATCACATATCTCGGTATAAATTGTTGTGTGAGTAAATCTCAGCTGCATTGTGTGTTTTAGTATTCTGGCTATGCAAGGACTTTGCTGCAAAGGTGAAGAAAATATTTGTGCAGTATAATGTTTGGACATTGGTCTAACAAACACAGATACATTTTCTTTATTTGGTGAGATTTTCATCTGAACATCATTAAGTATTGGGAACATAAGGACAGAACATAGATTCCACTGGAACTGAACCAATGCCTAGCAGTAGTCTCATGACCCACAGCCATGGAAAGGGATACCCAAGCAAACTGGCAGAGACATTCTTATCATGTAATCATAGAATCACAGAATCAGGAAGGTTGGAAGGGACCTCTGCAGATCATCTAGTCCAACCTCCCTGCTCAGCAGGGTCACCTAGAGCATGTTAGACAGGGTTGCATCCAGGCGGGCCTTGAAGATCTGCAGAGAAGGAGACTCCACAACCTCTCTGGGCAACCTCTTCCAGTGCTACATCACTCTCCTTTTATACTTTTATAATCATTTTTATACCACTTAATCAAAAAAAAAAAAAAAAAAAAAAAGTTTGGTTAGGCTTTTAAGTTGTAAACTATACACCAGCACAAGCTGTTGTGCTATGGACCTTACAGCACAGCAGCCCGGTGCTAGTGCAAAAGTGGGTGCCAGTGCAAAAGTAGGAATTTAACCAGGAATCTACATTTTTATGTTTTTTTTTTTTTTTTTAATTCTGGAGATAGTAAAAAGCAAACCTATAGAGAAAATGAGAGCAGCCACTTCTCTTTGTATTTAGGTCTTCCATAATTCCTGCACTATTCCATAATTAGCCTCTCATCTCTAGTTTTTGCAATGATACTGCCTGGGGCTACGCTTCTCGTGGAGCCTGTCTTCTTTCCCATTGTTGGACTATGCATCCGTGGTTTCCGTTGACATCTCAAGTCTGATGGGTGTTTCATCATCATCTAACAAACTTATCATTTGGAGCCATGATCACAAAATTGTCAATCCTTTTCTTTCCAAAAAAAAAGCAAGAAATCAATTGCTGTTGCTACCACCTAGCGGTGGTCGTGGCAGACTTGCAGCAAGCACTTTTATTACACAAAATATGCTTCAGAAAGGAGGTGATTATAGGCAGTTTATATAATCTTTCTTAGTCTCATGACTCTTTCTGTGAATATATAAGTCCCCTTATTTTACCACTCAGGCTATTCTTAACTCATTCTTTGTAATCAGCAGGATGCTGAAGAGTTTTCAGTGACTAATTTACAAACATCTTTTGAATGATCTAACGTTGAAGCTCTTAATAAACTTTAATAAATACTAGTTTTTTTCTCTTACAGAGGAAGCTGGCCTACTGTCCTGACACTGCTAGTAATTGCGCTGGTCTCACTCTCAGGCTCCTTCCAGCACACTTGGTAACTTCTGGGAGAGCAAGCTCAGCCTCAGCATAGCCACGATGCCTAGGATGCAGCAGGGCTCTAGGAAAAGAGGTAGGAGTAAAAAGCATACAGTATGCAGCCAAAGAATAGGTTAGTAAAAATGATTGTTTTTTTAATTTTCCAGCAGACTCTTCAGGTCCCTGCCAGATCAGGTCCTCACCAGACTCTTCTCAGTGGTGCCTAGTGACAAGACAAGAGGCAACGAGCACAAACTGAAACACAGGAATTTCCGTCTGAACACATGGAAAGACTTTCTTTCTGTGAGGGTGACTGAGCACTGGAACAGGTTGCCCAGAGAGGTTGTGGAGTCTCCATCCCTGGAGATATTCAAAGGCCATTTGGACATGGTCTTGGGATATATGCTGTGGGCAACCCCACTTGCAGAGGGAGGATTGGACTAGATGATCTGCAGAGGCCTCTTTCAAATCCAACCGTTCTGAGAGTGTGTGTGTGACTGTAAGTAGGCGTGAAGTCCATGTTTTTATTAGAGAAGCAGCGTACACAGCTTCGAATACAGGTGAAGAACATGAAGAGGCAAAGCCTATAAAGAGCTTCACTAAGGGTTACTGGGAATTTTGAGAAGAGGATATAACAAATAATGAAGTCTGTTAGATAAACGTGGCCAGTGGTGAGAAAGTTTTCAGCAGTGCAGAAGCCGCCAGCCTTCTCCGCATCCCAGACCTCAGGAGCTGGAGGAACGGCATTGACACATGTGTTTCAGAGCATGAAAGATCAGAGATCTAGACTTCGAGTCAGCTTCACACTGTCTAGGAATGTAAAAAGAGTAGGACAGGGGATGTGTATCAAGGGATGAGTACTGACACAGAGCATGAGATGAATGGCTGGGCAAGGGACAGATATCCTTGAAACTCATTTAATTCATATCTTATTTCACTGTGCTGTATCAGAGACTGAGACAGACAGAGCTGATAGCATGTCCTCTGTGCGTTATTCCTTTATTTCTTCATCTCAAAATATGTCACTGCCAGGCAATGAAGCCTGGTATAATTAGCACTATGTTAGGTGGATTATGAGTGCGTTGACTAAGATAGCTGTTGTAATTTCATATCTCAAATAATTTCATCTGCACCGGAGGTATTTTAATATAGGTGACAAGTCATTGTAATACACGAATATCACTGTAAGAAAAAAAAAAGATAAAGATTTGGTAAGGGACTTACTACATTTATAAATGCTCATTTTATTTTTCTTGGTAGTTGCTGACCAGACTTCTGTAAATAAACGCTCATCTCACTTTTTAGAAGAACTTTTGTTCAGTCTCTGACTCCTGTCCTGCTGGTTCGCTACCACCTCCATGTAGGATAAAAGCTGGAGTTTCCAACTCTGAGGGAAGGATATGTGGTTTTAATGCTCACTTGCCACAAGAGGTCAGCATAAACCTCGTTAAATAGCAGCTATTTCTGGCTGCTAACATTTAGCGGGGGAAGTCAGCAAGCAGCTGCATCCACCAGCTTCCTCCTTCAAGGAAGCAGCAATACATTTTACTCTCTGACTAATACATTTCGGCTTGACCTAGAAAACTTTTTAGTAGCACCATTGATATGTACTGCACTGGAATAAGAGGGTTTCTCATCCCTGCCTGGAGTTGTTTTTCTAAGGAAAGTATAGAGGTTTCTTGCCTTCTTTCTGGAAGTCAGGGTCAAAGTGTTAGCACGTGTCCTTCAAAAGAACCACCCCCACTCCAAAAAAAAAAAAAAAAAAAAAGGCATTGAAAACCAACTAAGTGGTATTTCTTATAAACATTTTGACTGGCGAGTATTCTGAAAATATCTTGCCTGATAATGGCCCAAATCATCTCCTTATCTTTCCAGATGTCTGTAGTAGATGTCTGATCAGCTTATCTCTAACTATTAAGGGAGTCAAAGATAGGCAGGGTGTTCTTCTGCTGGGGTAGTCTGACAGTGCACTATGAAGTATTTATTCTTCCCCCAAAGCTTTTCAGTATAAAATATGCACATGAACATCTCTTGACGCCAGTTCCACCTTGGGGGAAGTCGCCTTTACACGGTTCCAGGAAGCTCAGGGCCCACATGCCTTTTTTGTGTACATCTCCTCCAGGCTGACACGTGCCATGCTAACCCAGGGTGCCTGCACCCAGCCCTGGCACAAGGCGCAGAACAGCCCTGTGCCTCTGCAGCAGAGAAATCCCGTAGCAAAGGCAGTGTAGCTCTTCCACACTATGTGCCTGAGGATGTGTCCTTATTGCTTGTAGCCTCCGTGCTTTGGCAAGTGGCTTGGCTGAGCCTGGGGGCAATTAAGCAGATACTCTGATTTTTACAAGGCCTAAGACTAGCGTAATAATAGTTATTAGTATTTCAAGCTTTGAAAGACATGGAGCAATAAATGAATACAGAGTGTTGTCCATGGAAAGAGCTCGGGGTGACTCGATACAGAGCGAAGTCAGATGTTTCAATAATAATAATAATATAGAAAAGATGGGTCATGTGCTTGTTTTTCTTATTTCTTATAACACATTTAAATGAGAGACTTTAGACTTAAAAACAGTAGGAAAAAAAATATATTTACCAAATAGATAATAAACTGCCTTTAAATACATGAAGGGACATTCTCAGCTTCCAGAGAAGCATAACCTGGGATTTAAAAGAAGGAAAATAAGGATTTATGCTTTGGAACATGTGACAGTCATTAACTGATGGACATGGAGAGATGTTATATGTCCACTAGTTTACTATAGGATTTCTTAAATTTTCTCTGAGGTGATTGGTACAGTCAAAGAAAGGTTAACGGGCTTTGATGAACAATGCTGTGATACTATTGACTCCTGCAGGTCTTTAACCAGGGACATGGGAGAGAGCTTTATTACTTGCATATCCAACTTTTTTCTCTATAAAAACCTATTTATTTACTGACACACAAAAACATGGGAAGTGTATGCACCTAAAACCAAACCAGCTACTTAGCCTATTGATTTCAGCTCATGCAAGTTTTTCTGATGTGGTTGCTCGTGTGGCCTTGGGACTGAATTTCCTCCTAGGTGATGCTGGCTCACACACAGCTCCACAGAGGCACAGCCAGGCTTTTCATCCAGTCCTTGTCCCTGTGGCCCAAGCACCTGCATCCTTGAAATAAAGTAAGGATGTACTGGGATGAAAGTGTTGAAGCAGGCAGCAAAGCCTGGGTGATGATGGCACCGGAATTTCAGATGGAGTTTCTTGGAAGAAATGCCTGCATACCACGTTATGAATCTGGATTCGCTGAAACAGGAGGAAGCTCCTAATTCTTCTACCAGCTGTTGCATTCAGCATCAAAAACTACAAGCGAACACCATTCCTATCCGAGAAGGCTGTGATTTTTAACTTGGTCAGTAGATGTCAGTGATGCACATACATCCTCACCCACAGACAAATTAGGAAGCAAGAAGGCTTTTACGTAAAAAAAAAAAAAAAAAAAAAAAAAAAAAAAAAAAAAAAAAAAAGCCAGCTTCCTTTTTCCTCTCTGGAGTCACGATGCAGCCAATGGAAAAGAGACAGGAATATACACCAGAGGGAAAATGTTCCCTACAAGCTTTTGAGATTCTTGTACCCTACTTGAAAATATGATGGAACAGCAAAACTGGGCAGTGTCAATGCAGTGACTAGCATATATCATTTCGGTCTGAGTTTTGGCAGACTTTCACTCATTCTTTGTGAAAACATGCATTATCACCTTCCCTTTTCAGACTACTACCTCACACATTGTCTTAACAGTTAAAAGCATATTATGGTTAAGTTGTTAGGCTAATCCTAAATCTTGCCTCTACTGAAAACTATTTAAAAGGACTGACTCCTTACACTTCATTGAAGCTTATAGCAGCTTATTAATAACACGATTTATTTTTCTAACACAGTAAACCAAGGTGGCAAAACTGAATATCTCATTCAGGAATAAATAAAATGTGACTTTTAATCTTCCAGAATCCTCATCATTTCACAGTGTGCTGAATTCCTATACAATACTGGAAAACTATTTCTAAAAATCTGCAGTGCACTGTGGACCCTAAGTGAGTAACTTCAAATCCCCCTTTGTGCAAAGGGAAGCACCAAGTAACAATACATGTGTCAAAATGCTGAAGTGCAAAATCTTAACAAATCATTGAGAACCCTTATCTTCCTTGTGAGGGAGGCTACAAGTTATTCACCCCTGAACTTTCTCCCCCCTCTCCCTTATTTTGCACGCACTCTCCCTTATTTTGGTTCTGTGAAATGCAAGTAGAAGCACTTTTTGCTAAAGTTGGGAAAAACCTAGGCCCAGCCGTGGATTGAGATAAGATTGGGAACTCCTGGACAAAGTTTTTCAATAAATAAAGGTGAGAAATTGAAAATTTTGCATTATGAATAGAGGTATAACGCATATTGATCAAAGAGGGAATGGCAACAGAAGAATGTTTAAAATTAAATCAATGCAAATGATGTTTGTGCCATTAGCATTTGAACTGCTTAAAACTCAGTTGTTAGTTGTTTTAACCCTTCTTGAGAAGGGGACATGAACACTACCTCTGACTGCAGCTTCCAACATGCAACACGCAAAGCAGAGGTACAAACTAAAGTCTGGTTAGACCTGGGAATGCCATGGTGTGACAGTACAGACCTAGGACAGCCGCCTGAATGCAGTGGTTAGAGTACAGCAGCTTGACAGCCATTTGGAGGAGCAAAGTGGGACTTACTTCACAGCTATTAATGGGCACAGGGAAGCGAACACAGCTCAGCTATGCTTTGTAACACCTCCTTGCTGGGCCGCATTTCAGTATGCAATAATTACTTTCTGTAACTTGTGTAGGTACATGTTCTTATATGTGCTCACTCACATGACCTGTGGTCATGTCCATATTCCTCCTGTTGGACATAAATGGATTGACAAGACATTGACAAACAGCCTGGGGACCTGCAGAGGGTCACCAAGATGATTAGAGGCTTGGAGCATACACTACACGAGGAGAGGCAGAGGGAGCCAGGAGATGCCTACAGGGAGATCTGTTTGCAATCTTCCACCACTTCACAGGAGAGAAGGCAGAGTCAGTGAAAGGACAAGAGATAACAGCAGCAAGCTGCAGTAGAAGAAATTATGATTAGATTAAGGAAAAAAGTTTCCTCCACAAGAGTGCTCAGAGAAATCTCCATGACTGGAAAATCTCATCTCATTTCATCATTGTGAAATCTCCATCATTGGAGCTGGGAGAAACTGGCATCACAGGCAGGATGCGATCATAAGCTGACACCATGCAGGTACCTGGATTGGAAGAAAAGGTACTTTGAAACCCTTAGGCTCAGCAATGAACAGCTGACAAGTTTCTTGACAGGTAGTATATGAAGGCACTAAGTGCCAGCTATATTTGTACATCTTCATTAGTTCTTCCTAGCATGGTTTTATACCTTTCCTGCAAATTAATTATCTTCCTATTTTTTTTTCTAAAATCCTGTGTTAGGCATCTCAATAGATTATGGTCTGTCTGAGACTACTAAAGGAAGATCAGACCAGTTTAGATCACTAGAAATTTCCAAACTTTCTTGATTTTCAAACCAGTAAAAGAACCAGTGGAAGCATGAATTCTTTTATATGATGAGGCAATGAGAGTGCTTTCTTTGAACAAAAATGCTTTGCTTGCTTATTATTTTTTGTTGACACACCCACATGTATTTGTGCACATCCAGACCCAGATCCACAAACTGCAGTTCGAAAATTGCTTTTTTCCTGAAGGCATCGTTCTCTGACTGCAGTCGTTGCCAAAAGAAGAAAAGAAAAAAAAAGAAAAAGCTATTTTGAAGACACAAGTCAACTGAGGAAGTTTCTTACTAACATGAGACAGTTGGAAAATGACTCATTCTCATGAATAAGAGCATGCATTTTTCATAGCTGTGTGTTAACGGCAAACTTTAACAGTCATATATGTCAAGTCCTTTTAACTTGCTAGTGTATTCTTAAACATAGTATCAAGAGGTAGCTTCTCATAGGTTGACTATGCCAAGCACAGAATGGTATTTCTTTCTGTGAGTTTTCATTTTCCTTCTTCTCCATTAGTGCACCTAACTCAGAAAGGCTTTCTTTAAAAGAAGGAAACAAAGTCTTTTGGAAGGAAACATACAGATAGGGAATAAGTGAGATCAAAAAAAAAAGTTCATAGGTTGCCTTCAGGCAGCCTTTGCTATGCTCACTCCTCAAACTTACTACACAGCTATGCTTGCAAACAATGTTCAAGCCTACTTTCCTGACTATTTTTAGGAATTAACCTCTCTAAAACCCCATTCCTCCCTTTCTAGCTACAGCACAAGAAAATAACATAAAGTGGTTTGAAATCAAGCTTCTATATTCCTGCCTTTTTCCTAAAAATTTGCTCTATGGCAATTCTTCCCTATGAAGGGAGTTCTTCCCATGCCACCCAAATTAACAAGCACTCTTGCAGAAGTGCAGACAGCTGAGTCACCCTGCAGGAAGCACAGGCTTGCTATGAAAGGACAAGAGCCAAACTCCTGTTGTCTTTTTAGGAAAAATAAGGTTGAGTGATGTTTTTACCCTATATGCATATATAGTTGGTATATGTGCTGGGAAGGTGCTTTCTTCAACCAAGTGGAACTTTTTCTTCATAATTTTCCTGGCAGTATTACTAGCTCCAGGTGGTTAAAAGTCGTTAAACAGTCATTAAGCATTTCTTAAATAGCACTGTTTTGTTAAAGCTGTTGTTTTCTGTGGTCTCCCTGGTCTTGGCTCTTGATAAGGTGTGTTTGGCTGTTTTGTTTCCCTTCCTCTGCAGAGGAAGGTGCTGACCGAGGCTAGAAACTGCCCCTTCTGGATGAAGCTGAGACTCCCTTGTGTATTTGGAGATTTCCAAAATCTGCTCTTCTACAAAAAAATCCTCACCCCTTGAGTGGATTTGCAATGGCTTCATCCTAAATGGAGTTCCCCTTTTTTATTCCTTCTCTGTTATCTCACATCTCTAGGACATTAACCTGATTTTCATGGCAGTGGTATATTTTTGCTTAGCCCATGCATGTATTTTTTTTTTTTTTAAGATGAAACGATTGCTTAGAAGTGCCTTAAAATAAGAGCTTGAGTTACTGTTGCGCTTCCCCTTCAGCATACTGGAGAGAATTTTCTTGTTATTGTGTCTGAGTGATTCTTACACAATTGAACATGCAAAAAATAGAAGGCAAACAAAAAATAGACCTACAGACCTTTTCTGGAAACAGTGCTTGTTCTACTACTGTATATTCCCTACCTTTCTGCTGAATGATTTAGCGCACATTCCCTATCAATTGCATATTAGTAAACAGAAGATTCACAAAGGATCGAGTTTTTTGTTGCTAGCAAAATGTATCTGTCTAATTGAAAGGTATCTCTTCCCCCTCAACACCTCTCTCTTCCTCTTTCTCCCCTGCTCCCCAAATAAAACCTCTTTTTGCCCCCTCCAGGGCAGGATGTAGGTATTTGCCAATGCAAGGGTAAAAAGGGAGTAACAGCCATGAATAGTGTAATGAGAAACTTAATGCACAGCTATTCTGCAGTTCTTGTCAGTACAGAAATCCAGGCAAAGGTGAGTTCTGCAGTGGGAAACAAAACTACTTTTATGGTTCCTGCTGCATTCGCCTAATGCAGCTAATTGCAGCAGTCCGAACCTTTTAACCCTTAACTCTGTTCGTAAGCTGCCTAAATCTCTCAACATTTCTATTCTGATGGTGTCATATCACCAACTAAATATACTTCAGCTTTCTTTTCACAAGTTTGCTCTTTTGCTATTTATTGTGTGCTGTCAGCCATGCGAGCAATGAATTTTGTTTTCTTTTGGCATATGGGTGACTTGTTACAAAGCGTGTGAACTTCTTAGGCATGAGCAGATAAATTTGCTGTGAATACCCCCGTCCGTCTGTGATATGGTATTCAGGCCAAGTAGGGCCATTCTCCATGCTCACAGGGACAGTCACCAGCTTGTGCAAAGGGCTGAGGAAAAGAGGGCTGAACACAAGCCAGCCTAAAGCAGTTCGGAAATATTATGTTATCGTCTTTGAGTTTTTTCCAAAGGATGGATTGTGGCAGTGAGAAGAAAGGTATTTTGCCCAACCCTCAGCTGAATATTATATTACAGAGTATTATGCCAGCTTCCAAAATTAGCACCTTTTAAGTTAGAATTTGTAATAGTAGGTTTCACCTGGCAGCTACCTCTGGGTTACATTTTTCTTGTGTTCGCTGCAAAGAGTCCGACTTGTGCTTTTCCAACACAACTCTCGACACAACACACCAACTACAAGCCTGAAGGGAGTGGTATGAGGCAAAACTAGTCCAAACCTTTCCAGAGAAAGTGTTGCTTAAGAAAACTGTTAAAGCCCTGTCACACTGTATGCAATTTTAAGTGTAGCTGTAAGAGAAAGGAGTATGGAAAGGAGGATGCTGAGCGGAGAGGTCCCTCTGGCACAAACATGGGTGAGGTTGTCCTGTCTAGGGGAAAGACTTGCCCTGCTCCATCCCTGTCCTGAAAATCTGCTCTAAACAAGACTCACCCAGATGCTAACCCAGGTATCAAAAGGCATCAAGGGAAAAATGATGCTTCTCCAGGTAGGTGGAAACATCAGACTTTGCTGCAAATATCACGAGAGGAAGGTCACCTTGCTTTGGTTTACATCTAATTCTCTGCAAAACTGTGGAAATAACTTCGTGTTCACTTGCTTCATTGTTCATGCTGGTTTCTGGAGAAGCTTTTAGCCCATTAGCATTATCATCTGTTCCCTATCTTATCTGTTGCTGTCACATGAAAACTCTACACAAACTTCCCTGTAAAAGAATGTAACCAAGTTAAACGTATCTTATTCTATTTGCCTGTCTTCCTAATAGTCTGAGAGACCTTTTATTTTTTTTTCTTGTTTGCTGGAAACTGCCCTAGCTTTGCTGCTACAGAAATAAAATGTAACAGATGTCTCAGCTCCCACATGGAGCTACGAGAAGATCGTGTCCAGGCACCCTCCAGAAGCTCGATGGAGGCTGGAAGCTGAGCGTGGGCCTGAGAATCAGCAGCTTTGGGCTCTTTTTTCAGTAGTGGCCAACTTTAGGTAAAACAAGATACTTAGCTCTTGCAGAAAAGGTTACTCATCTGTGATACCTCTGGGGACATGCTAGATGTGGTGAGCAGCCCTTCTCTGAATGAATTCAGCATAGCAAAGAAAATTGGATTTTTCTCACTCTGAATCAGGCAGCTAGAGTTAATGGTACCAATTGATTTTTTTTTTCCTCCTTTGTGCCATTGTTTATCCGGCAATAGGAAATGTTACTTGCCTGAAGAGGTGATGTGAGGCATAAGTAACCTCTGTTTGTAAAGCACTCAGTGGTGCTTGACTGCGCGCCAGGAGGAATGCGTAACCCATGACTACCAGCAGCAATAGGATCTGCGTAACAACTTGGCTCTGGAAGCAATGATAGCTATATAATGACATGCCAATAGTTGCTTATTATCTCAGCACGGTGAATTCTATAAGGCACATGACTTGTTTGGAGAGGCAATACAACATGTGTTTGAGCACTGAGGCCTTATCAGCAGTAATAGCTGTAATTAAGAGCAGCTGCCTGAATGAGAGTAACCTTCTACTCCGAAAACGTCAGAAGCAGCCACTCCGACGGCTCACCTGACTCAAAGTGGAGCTTAAATAGTCTATTATTTTCATGTATGCTTGGAGCACCTATAAGCTCTTGTGTGGCCTCTGGCCTCGGTGTGGCTGCCTGGCCGATTGCCTCACCCATGCCCTGTGTCGGTCAATGACAGAAATCAAGGGCCACATCTCAAAGTCCCAGTGTTGTGTTGAGCAAGTTGTGAGCACGCAGAAAAAAACCCATGGGAGGATGGGTCTGGGCTGCCTCTGCAGGGGGCTGTGCAAAAGGGCTGGCATGTGCAACCCACTTTCCATTAGAGTCCGTGGCTCTGCGTAGAGCTAGCTGAGGAGTTACCCAGAGCTCATGCTTATCAGTGGTGCTTTCTTTGGCATGTGATAATCTCAAGGTACAACCTTTCTATGTAATTTATCACTTATATCAATTATTTTCAAGATCTTCTAACATAACTGTTAAACAATTAGTCAGAATCTTCATCTCTGATAGGACTGAACAGGTGAAATAAAAGACATTGCAAATACAAAATCTATTAACGTATTCTAATAACACCAAGACACAACAAAAAGTTAATTTGTCATCTAGTTTAGCATACCTTTATTGACTCAAAAAGGAGTTGGCATACTGCAGAGCAGAATTTTTGCTTTGTACAGATCAGAAAAATGTGTCAGAAGAAACTAGGATAAAATTCACCAGGACTGAAATCCTAAGACTCAAACTAGGACTGGGTTTGTGCATCAGACTAAGATATAACAGATGTGACTCAATGCATCATGCTTCTGTACATACACTGCTCTCTCTACTTGCTAAATTTCTTTTGTGCATATGCGAAAACATTTCTATTTTTAAAGGAAAAGATATATCTACTTGTGGGTGGAGAAGTAAGCTCATCACATTTTACAAAATGCCCTTTTTGAGTACACACGCAAAGCCATTTACTATTGAGTAGGCTGGTTTCGTAACGGACCAATTTTGTAGTAGTGGATTAGAACATGCCAGTTAAGAAGACAGATGAACACATTTTTGCTTCATAAATTGGCTAGTTACCATGAAAGCTTTAGAGCTGGGAAGGCCTGAACTGTATCGAAGAAAAACAGAATTTTCAGTCAAATTGAAGGGTCCCCCTCAACACCAGTGGGAAAGTGTCTGTATTAATTGCAGCTATGCTTTGTTACAAATGCTAGCTATATATTTATCAATATTTTTTAAGTAGTGAGCATATGAGTTGTGTTCTGAGAGTCTGAGTGAGATTTGAGTTATTTTATAGAGAGAGGGCTCCCTGGGACTGGTGTTTACAGTACTCACTGGATTCAGGAAGAGGGAAGAACAAAAACTCCACTGCTTGCACCAAAACACATGCAAGTATTTTATGTTAAAAGTTCACTGGAAAAAATGAATGGTTCCTTCATACCCTACACCCTATAGAAGAATTTTAACTCTTAAACTTCCGTATGAAACACAGCGTTACTGCTTTTGGCAGCTGTGCTCTAGGAAGATCAGAGCGATTCCTATCCAACTTTTGGAGCAGAGGGCTTCAGGGGGCTGGAGGCTGAGAGCTCTGAGCACCCTGCAGCCTGCTTCTCTGCTCCTCTGTTTCCCCTACCTTTGATGTCCAGCTTATCCACGAATGCAGGCAGAGTTGCAGTTACTCAATGCATTGAAGATACCTAAAGCCTCAGGAGACCCTGCTGGAAATCCCCTCCTGAGCACACAGGAGCTCCTAGAGGTCCAAGAATATGCTTCTAAAGTGTTTCCTTTTTCTGAAATCTTGTTTGCGCTTGTGGAGGACGTCACTGCCAGCTTTACAAGCAGGAAAGAGCTGCAACACGTCATACAGTGCAAGGTGCCCCTGCCAGCCTGAGGCACCTGGGGCAAATGAGAGATGAAGCAATAGCTCCCTTACAGGAATGGCAGCCACTTCCACCACTGCATCCCAGGATGAAGGTTCAGGTGGAGGTAATCCCTTCTTACTTTGCTTTACAAAAACTCACTGATATTTTTTTCTGACTCTTGGAGTTCCTGAACTCTCTTTCATGTAAGGAGAAAGTTTTATACACATCATCTCTGATTTTTCACCCCAAACAAAATTACTTCTTTGTCATTCATGTGAAGTGAATAATCACAGCCCATAAAGTTCAGCATGCCCTTTATTTGCATTGAATGGAGCTGAGTCAGTTCATAAATTTGATATTTGCTCTTAAAAAAACAATTCACCAAAAGCTGCAGCCTGTAACTGCTGTCTGCACCATAGGAAAGATATCAGGAAAAGGCTGGATACCTTTGTTTTGGTAATACCTGGCTGTCTGCTGTCAGATCTCATCATCCTTGGGCTAGCAGCATAACAGGAATGCCAAGCATGTATTTTTCCAACACAAATACCATTAGGAGCATCAGAACAGAGCCTTTGATAACAAACTCAACAGCAAGAGCTAACATGAGTCACAGACTGACTCAAAAGAATACAGTCATTTGGAAATGCATTTGATTAAGCAGACACTTTTATCTCTTTTTAAAGTGGTTCATGCCCAACCAGGAACACAGGCAATGGAGAGCAAAAAGCACCTCCAGGAAACAATTCATAACTTGGATGGGAAGAATTGGGGCTATCAGTTTCATGAGGGATAAATTCCTACTGTCTGTGTCCTCTGTCTCGGTGTGAGAACATCACAGAATGACTTGGTTAATCTATTTTAGTTAGAGGTACCACTCAGTTAAAGCCTCTGTAGTCACATCTGAAGAGAAGTGCTTGCCGTGGTATGCTTCAGTTTTGAGTCTTACAAACTCAGCTTATGCAAGACATTCAAATCGCAATGCCTGTGCACCCATTTTGAGCAGTAAACATACACAATATATTATGTCACAGCAAAGTACGACATGTATTAAATGATATAGCAAGACCAAAACAGTGTAAATCAATTAGTATAAAGGCTAGTTACAATACAAACGTTCTCTTTTAAATGTTTTAAGTTATTGTTGCTGGACCAGTTGTACTTCACCGGTATGGATAATACTGAGCTAATCTTTTGGCAATCAGCCTTGGAACAGATCTTCCTGGAGCTTCCTTCATAGCTCATGGCCACAGCTAAAGTAGTTTATAGAAGAAAAATGCTTTGCTGAGAGTTTTTAAAACTACTGCAGAACTGAAGATATTCACATCTAAAACAACTCTTCTTGAGGAGTCAACAAGGCTAATCTTGCAGCTACCCCACCATGGCACCTCTGAGGAGAAGAGGAAGGCACCTGAGTGGCAGCTGATGCCCAGCTGAGACTCCTCCCAAATCTACCTGCAAAGTGCTGATTAGAAAACTCACAGCACCCTGGCAGAAAGCCAGGGCGGGGTTCACTTAGACACGTGTAAAGTTACTACCTTGCAGTTTATATAGCTGAGGCCAATATGTTATGGAAGAGGAAAGGAAATTCAGAGACAAGGTTCCAAGGACAAGGTCACAGCACTTGCCAGTAGCAAAGGCAAAATAGCAGTTATATTCCCTTTTGTCCTGCCACTGTAATTATTCTGAATTATTTTAAATTATGAGTGGCTTCATTAGGACAATGGTGGGCAAAAACAATGAAAACTAAAAAGGTCAGTAACTAACGGAGTTTATATTGGAGAAATTATGGAAAAAAAGATTACTGCTTAGTTTTTAGAAAACAACCAGGAAATTGCATGGTTATTTTTGCTGTGGCTGAAGCAGTAGCCTGGAAAGGAACTGATCATACTTTTGAGACTACTGTCAATGTGAAAGCAAAATCTACAAGAAAGGAAATTTTAAATGAATGACTCATTTGCTGCTCATTTCTGGAAGGGGAAATGACAGTCTTCAGTGAGAACAACTCAGCTCTCCAACTTCAGGGAGGCCTGAAAGGCAAATGCCAGAACTTCGGTTCATCATGAAAGTCCAGGCCTCTGCAAAGATGATGTTGCCTTGAAGCTTTTGAGGTGTAACTTCTGCATTTGAAGGACAGCACTTCCTGCCGTTACCTCATGCATGACGATGTCCTAAATGCTCAGCACAATCTGTGGTACCTGCCTGAGCACTGTGAAATGTAAGTCAAAGTCAAGAGTAATTAGTATGCACAGACACAAACACACAACTAAAATAAGCCAGCCAGTGGCAGCAAATCTTCAGTAAATGAAAGAAGCAGAGTCCCAAAAGACAGGGAAAAGGGGTACCCTGACCTTTCCTCCAGGCAGTCTAGATTGGTCAAAGGCTAGCACAAGTCCATTTGAAGTGAATGGAAACATCTGCCTGTTGTTAGTGAGCCCCTATGACCCTTTAACCAATGAAGAGTTTTAAGCAGTGCAGAGTAAGGAGGAACAGAAGGCATTCAGGGAAATCAAAGGAGGACTTTTCAGGGTTTTTTCTGAGGTCATCCACAATGCTACAGAAACTGCTTGTGTGGTGCAGGAGGTAGCAGAAAGGCAACCACTCAAGGAGAATAAAAACACTAATGCCAGTGGAACTGCTTTAATGAATGCAATGTGACTGAAAAAGCCTTAACTGTCAAGAGTTAGTAACTGCTGACAAAAAAGCAATAAGAGGAAAAATCTTCTTTATGATCATCACTGTTGAGCTCTCCCCTTTCTTCTATCCCTCATATCCCTGAAACTGGTTGCTATTTTCTCTACTAAGAAATTGGGAGGGGAAGCAATAACAGGGTGGACCAAGGATTGTCAGTCTAGATAATCTCTGTTTTCAATCTGTAGTTTAGCAAATGCTCAACCACTGAATAAACAAAGCCATGTGAGTAGTAAGGAATTTTATCTGATGAAGGAAGCGTTAGAAAGCATATGTCTTTCTAAGTCCTCTCTTATCTGCAAAGCTGCTTTGAGCTTGTGTTAAAGATGCATTTGTCTATCTGGTCAAGAAGATGGTCCACACACCGCTTGGGTGTTCGAGGGTAGCAGCTCCAAGTTAGCTGTGCTTTGATTATCTGCTTTTGAAGGGCAAAACAATCTACATCTAGCAGATACATGAGATTTTGTCAAACAGCCTCTTTCCCTTCCCTCTAATCCACGCAAGATGTCACACAGGAAAATACTAAGCTTTTGTTTGGTGCATTATTGGAAGAACGGAGTCTGTTTTTGTAAAGGCTTCATTCTCAGAAGTGCTTCCTAGTGCTCTGTTAATATCCTTTCTGCTTCAAAAGACAGGAAAGGGAACTAGTCACCATCAGTATGACAGAAGATAGCTGGGGTTAAGGGGCTTTAATATAGGCCAGGACCAACTGCTGAATTCCTTTGTCTGGCATCAGCCAGACGACATGGCACAGAACTCTTGTTACTTTCTTGAAAATCCACATTGTGTCACATATCCATAAAATATTTAATTTCCAGTTTATGAATAACACACAAAGCTCTTCCTAAATTAAAAACAAAACATAAAACTTCCTCAAAGTAGTAATGAAAGACATTACTCAAAGGTCTACAGGGCACTTGGGGTTCTTCACATTTTCAATTCTTTCTGTAACCTCACTGATCTTATTTATTGCTGCTCCTCCTTCCAAGTTAAGTCAACAGTAGTGTCTGTGACAGCTGAAGAATATGCTGGTGGATGGGAAAGCAGTATGCCACTGACACCATCATTAACTGAGCACAGAGGGTTGCTGGGGCAAGAGAGGATACGGATTCCTGCCTGCATGAGAGGTGGACTCGCTTGTTCTTGATCAGACTGAGCCCAGTCTTGGGGCGGCCCCATTTCAGTGATGGGGGGGGCCCGGTGCACATCTGGGGGTGGTGGGTCGGTGCATCCTGTGCAGGGCTGCCCTGAGGGCCACTCACTGAGCTAGGATGCCACCGGCTCCGGGGGTGGTGAGTGGGCAGTCGGGCTCAGTGATGGTGTCACCGGTTATGCCAACACGTCTCTGCCTCCTGGTGCTCATCAGCAGCTCAGTTTCCTACTGGCTCCAGAATCTGAACTGAACGTTAAGGAGGCTCCTATAGATTTTCCTCCAATTTAGAGAGTTTCTCTTAGCTCCACCCAACAAATACCAATTATTCAAACCATCAGAGCAAGAACTTTATCAACGTTTCCTAGTCTGCACTTTGAGTTAAGATTCTGTGTGGTCTATAATCAAAGCAAGCTTCCTCCTCTACCAAGTACAAGCAGAATTTGCAGGTACATTTTCAAAGGGAATATATTCTAAGGGAATAAAATACATGGCCATTGTATGGATAGACTATTAATTTCTGATGACACAATTGAAAAGTTACAGTTATAAGGATCAAAATAACACACTGGAAACACAAATGCTCTCTTCACACAGGAACAGGAGGTCTAGACACAGTTGTTTTATAGGCAAGAACTGCATCCTATGTTTACTTCCCACTCAGACTATCACATCACTTCACCATTGCCTGTCATAAATAAAGTCTTCCCATCTGGAAAATGGGAATAATATGTTAATCTGTTCCTTTGTCAAAAACCTACATCTGCACCATCTACCCAGTGTGCAGATATCCCAATACATCATGTAAATAAGAATGATAGTTAGATCCTAAAATGAAGGCTATAGAGGTGCAAGATATTATCAAGGCTAAAGAATAAAAAGTTGGGAGGAAATAGGTCTTTATTTTTGGAATTTGAAAGTTTTTTTTTAAAAAAGAAAGGCTTCAAAAGGCTTAAAGATACATGGAAGAATATTAATAACTTACATCGTGCTCTGACATGAAGGTTTTCATGAAATAACAAAGTAAACTGAGCATTTTCAGTAAAGGAATAGAACCATTCACGATCCCTTATAATTCCTTTTCGTACCATCTGTGTGCTTACATAATGCCAAAATGCTTGAATAGGAAACACGTTGAAATGCTAAACTAATTCTTCACTAAGAGAAGAAGTATGAGGTGTTAGTTAGCCTAAACAGGGTTCTTTACCTATTTAATATATACATTCAAATTATCTGCAAAATAGGACTTTCATCTTGTTAATTACATGTGCAATTAAAACTGAGGTTATTGACATGAAAGTGGACAAAATACTTTCCTAAGCAAACTTAGGTGAGTGCTTTCTAATCCTCTTCTGAAAGGTTACAGACTTCTAAAATTTATAGACCTCCACATCAAAAGTTATAAATTTCTATTACAAAACCACACTTGTTTATTTACTTTTGATTGCCTGGTGTGCGCATCTTAGTATGGAAGATGTTGCATTTACTGACAAGTCTGCAAAACACAAGCACTGCCACTGCCTCTCAGTACAGCTTGCTTTTGTTCCCAGATAACAGTACAACTCATTTTTTAGCTCAAATAATAGACATCAGGAGATGAGGAAAGAACATTTCAAAAATCCCACCAAAGACCCTACTATTTTGATTCTACATTGGAAAAAAAAAAAACATGTAGAAGGATTAAAAACCATAGTGGTTTCAGTGCTTGGGTGAAACATTTTTTATAAGCCATGAAGATGACTTGTTGAGCAGTTGTCATTTTGGCTTTTGATGTACTTTTGCATGTCACTAGAAAACAGAGCTAAAATTCGAGATTAGTCTCACAAGGTTCTGCCTAGAGTTTGCTTCCAGATTTGAAATAGCCGGAATTCACATATGATCAACGTTGAAATGGAAGCTGCTAAAGGTAAATCCTTCCTATGGGCTTTCTATCAGCTTTTTCTGCAGCCCGGAAATGCCATTTTTCTGAGCACAACCAAGATAATGAGACTACTAAGCAGTTCAGCTTTGTTTTGTATGCTGTGGAAACTCTAATTCCCTCTCCAGAGAGGATCCTTGTAAGAGGAGAAGCTGCTATTAGCATCTGTAATCAAGCAGCAGAGCCGGAGAAACAAGAGGCCTCTTCAAAGACAGCCTTTTATTGAGCATCTTACACTGTTCAGCCCAACCAGTTCCTCACCAGTGAGGCCCCTTAAGCCCACTGCGCTACCCTGATAACGCTGGTGAAACTCGAGTCCTTACATTAAGAGCGGCTGAGTTAAATGGAGAAAGCCAACTTTTATTTGCATGCACAGAATATATTTTATCTACCAAGAGAACCAGTCGGGCTTTCCATGTTCTCTTTTCTTTCATCACAGCGTTCAAATTGACAAAAAATATTTTGAAATAGTTTTTAAGTGAAAGGTGAATCAAAAAAGCTGGAGTATAAAAACTGACAACATAACACACGCCTGCATTCAAGCGTGCATTATAGCAAAAGGCCATCAGTAACCCCAGGCCACTTACAGGAGTTTTCATTCACTGCCACTTATGATTGCATCTCTGGTGCCTGTCTTGCATGGTCTTGTTCACAGTCTTCTCTACTTGGTCAAAAGCTGGCTCCTAACTGATATTCTTTTCCTTGTATTAAAGAGGAGCATCCCATTCCCTTTACATCGCTGATGGCGTGACAGCTCACACCGTGAGGTTTTCTGGCCCTGACTCATAAAGCGCTCTGCCTGTTTGCCTCTTCCTATGCACAAGTGGATCCTGAGGCAGCTTGGGTGGTTGGTAGAGCCAAACGCGCACAAGGACTTTCCTGAGTTCATCTTTCAGTATTTCTAGGCTCTGACACTGCACAGCCTTGCCTCTAAGATAGCTTGAACTATAATTACCAAGTTAAGCACCTTCAGGCGTTGCAAAGAGGGAACTGAGGACATCAACACAGTTCAGACTTCAAATACAGTATCACTGTACAGACTAATCAAACCTGCTTCACAGACAGCCATGTGGGAATGATAGATCTACAATTTCCGCAGCACCGCAGAATTCAAATCTGAACGTATGACTTTGCCATTCATCTTAGCCCCCGTCTGCCCACATCTGTGGAGACAGGTTCTCACTCGGTTCTTCCTGCCACAAATGCAGTCAGTCAGTATTGGTACCAAGCTGGTACTCGAAGCGGATTCCCCTAATGAAAGGCAAGTCAATTATCCCTAATAATGCTAAGTGGGTTACTCAGAAGGTATTATATGTTGCTACGGTGATGCGAACTGGGTTGCTATGGTGTTGATCCTCCTGATTTTTTTTTTTTTTTAACTTGTCAGGCTTAATCATCTACCTGGAAATGGCACAGTAACATCAAAATCAAAGAGAGTAAAGTTAAAAATCATTAAGGGACAAACGTAAATTATTAATGATCTACAGACCTTCATAATGCCAACACATGCCAGCCAGATACATTAAACAAAAAGCTCAGATCACTTCAGTTTTATACAGCCTGGTTCTTTTTGTTCCATTGTTTTTTTTGGTCAGTGGTATTAAAAGCACCATAGCAGACACAGTAAAGCATTGGAGAGTAAACCCTAAAATGATAATTAAACTGATCAGCTTTAAGTCCCACTGATGATGCTTTTTAGTGTGTCCCTTCAGGGAAGGAAAGCTAAGGATGATTATGCTGTCTAACCTATCCAGTCTTAATCCTTTCCTTCCTTCTGCTTCCATAAATGTTGAACACTTGGCCAATTGCAACCAAATTTGATAGGATGCAGAATGACGGTGCTCCCAGAAATTTTATGAGACAGGAGCTGGGCAGAGGAGAGAGACCTTGTATGGCCCCCAGTGATGGAAAGGCTGATTAACTCATCCTTTACTAGACCTCAGAGAATCCACCGATGAGCGAGTCATTAGAAGTGAGACAGTCTCCATCACGTGGATCTAAAAAAACCCACCTTTTTTAACCCACTTTAACTGCAGCTGTCAACTGGTTATACACTTCCAAGCTTTGTGTCCCTGTGGGGTGTAGCAACTTCACTACACAGTATGCCACCCTCCTCATGACTGAACGCAGAAATCACTTTAAAATGATTTGTCTAGGCCTTTTACACTAGATAAATGAAATACACATGAGGTGATGTTACTGAGTGGTGGAATTAATTCTGTCTCTAGCTACTTAGATTTTATCCTACTTTCACACTGGCTTCTTTATCATCTGTGCACGCTGCACAAATCAGAAGACGCTCCTTAGAGCTGAACACTGAATTCTGGTTTGTTAACCTACTGAAAAGAATACCCAAAGGTTTGAAATAGGAACTAAACAAATTTGGCCAATTGCAACAAAAGCAGGATTCAAGCTGTTTTAAAGATAAAATATCCTGTGTCTCATTTACCAGCCTTTCCAGATCATCTGGTTTTCTGATCAGGAACTGAGACACAGAAATAAATGGACCAAAAATCTCATCTCACACTATTAGCACTTTCATTTCATTTGTATAAAGATAAAGGAGAATTCATTTTGAAAATCCATGATGCAAAAGATTTGTGCAGCCTTACTCCATGAGGTATAAAAGTCTGGAAAAAAAAAAAAAAAAAAAAAAAAGATTTTCTAATAAAAATGCTCCAATAACAAAGGACATCTTATAAATTTGCTTTTACATCCATTATAGAGGCACATTTACTGAACATAAAGCAAAGGAGTCACAAATTGTGTGCACCAACAACTATGTGGAGATTTGAAGATTAGCAGTATCAGCAATTTTTGAGAGTAATGCTTATTTCCATCATAAAATGCTGAATCACTGGAATTCACATGCTCCAAGGAAAAATGTTGATTTTTGGAAAGTTTTTACTACACCTGGAGAACTAAGTGGGCTTGTCTTTGCTTGCTGGCTACCTCTTTCATTCTCCTAGTAGTCAGGACCCTATACATCCCTAAAAAATAAGACCTGCTCCTGCTGGTGAGCTGGTGGTTCCTTAAATGTCAAATTGGATTCTTTTTTTTCAAATGTTCCTGTTCCGTGGAAAACTTTGCAGTAGATATTTTGTTTTGGAGGGGGACATCTTCCTAAATGCTTTTTGCAGGTTGCATATTTTGTGCTTTTCAGCTGCAGGAGTGCAAAGGAGGTTGACTCATCCTGATTTCCCCCAAATCCCATCTCCCAGCTCAGGTCCTAAACCCCCTCCACGGAAGGTTGCCTGGAAGAGAGTCACCAGCTGAGCTCCTACAGCTCTGGCAAACCCAGAAATCCACAACTGGGTTGTGTGGTAACTGCTGGCATAGACATCAGTGCCACCTATCACATGCTGGCCCACGAATCTCTAATATCCTGTAGTCACAGGAATATGAGACAGTTGCAAGTCCTCTCACTGGGACTGGCATGGCTCCACGCTCCTACTACTCCCAACAGGAAGCAGTATGTGTAAATTAGGTGTCTACAGTCAGCAGTATTTAACTATTATTGTGCGCTATCTCTTGCAAAATCTCTTAAGCTACTGGGACACATCCTGACTGTGAATGGAGACATTATGTTTTGTCATTTCTTCTTGGTCCTTCCTCCCCTGTGCCACTTCTTTCTTCCTGCCATCGGCAATCACATACATGATTCCAACTCACTAACCACCTTGCCATGCACAGGAGTGGAGGCTGTTTTTTTTTCCCGGTTTACTTCTGGAAGCCAACACATCTCATAGATGAACAAGGGACAGCAAATCTGTTCATCCAGTGCAAGCAGAGGCATGGTGCATCAGTGTGAAAGCATGAATCTGTGCTGCCGGTTAGCATTCACCTTACTGACCACATGAACACAAGCAATCACGTTCAGTATGACATGCACTGGCTGAGGTTCTTCTGGCAACCCAGATGTCCTGGGACTCACAGATCCTTTGTTAAATGAAAATGGAATTAAGTGTGTCAGCTTCAAAAAGCCCCAAGCACCATCTTTCTGCTCTCTCTTGTAAACTATGTTGCATTGCAGGCTCTAGTTCTCCATATGGTCATACTCACGGTGCTGCTCAGATCCCAGTGGAACAGATCTGTCAAGTCTCAGTTATACAGCAGACTCCTGCATTTCCCCATCCTCTTCCCCATGTCTATCTCCAAAGCATTGGCCAGTGCCACAAAGGCCAATGTTACAGCCTACCTCCCATTATGTGACACCCACATCTGTGCAGACACATACATCTATGTAGCCTGCAGGGGAAAAAAGTAACATTTTTGGCAAAAAGAACCACAAGGTAGAATATTTCATATTGCCACTATTGCCTGGGAGTAGGGGTGTTTGGGCTTTTCACTATGTGAGTAGTCATGCTGCACAGGATTCATTCCTGGCTCTGTTAGGTAATCCAGGAGCCAGATGTGCACCCCAGCACGGTCCCCTGGAATAGGCCTCTTTCACATACTGGGAAAAAAAAAGATGCTTGAGAGGGCTCAATGAAATGTAAATTTAGCTGGTTCAAAAGGAAAATGAAAGTCAGAGGGTTTGCACAGGAAATAGTCTGGGGGCGGGGAAAGAAGACTGAAAGCCTTTCATTGAAATGCAAAGTAGAAATTTGTCTTCTCAGAATGAGCAAAACCCCCTTCAGTGGGATGATTTTTTTTCAGGGAGCAGGAGCGCAGTTGGTAGCAAAACCTGTGATAGTTCAGTCCTGAGAAATACCATGAATAAAATCATTCCTTATGTATGTAAACGAAGCCTCATTGCATGACACTTTCTGGTTTTGTCATGAGATTTATCACTGTCACTTTTGAATACATGGGGACAAGGAGGGGAAGGGAAGAAGTCTATTAAGACTTAATGAATAGATAGACAGATATCTATAGATAGACAGATAATAGATAAGTAGATAGATAGATAGAGATAAATGTGTAGAAATGATGCAAATGGAAAATCCTTCCAAACTGATATCAGCATGTTCCAGGTACGTCCAGTAATTATGGTCTGCTGGAGTTCCCCATTTCATCTGTTCAGCTGCGTGTGCTGTGTTTCTCCGCACTTGCTGAGCTTTTTGCACACAGAAACCTAGCCATTGCTGCGGAACATGTGGGTGACTGTTTCATGGACAACCAATTTGCCTCAAATCCTCAACAGCTTTTTTAGCTTTGTAAGGACGTCTTCAGGTGGAATCATCTTATCCAGCAGAGCAGGAGAAAAAACGGGAACAGGTTTGACAGGCAGAAACAAAAGATGGTTTGGCTTAGTCACAAAGTGGGAGATGCACAAGAGTGTTAGCTGGTGGAGGGAGCAGTCAAGAGGAAGGCACCTTCACGGGAGCAGTGAATTCAGTGGGAAGGCAGCCCAGCAAGCAGTCGCCTGTATCGGGACACGTGCCAGCGATGTAAGCGCAGCCACTATCGCAGCCTCTTCTAACGTCATTGCTCGTAGAGTGCTCGTACTTCCCTTTCAAACTTCGTTTGGTCTCCAGCCACCACTGAGGTTGCGCTAATTGGGTATACGTCTTCCCAAATCAGTTTTACCTCCTGGTTCTTGTCCTCAAGATTTTGCTCTACCTTTGCCCCAACCGCGCTTCCCCGCAACGCTGACGTTACACGATTGCCTGCTCTGTTTTATCAGGGCTCTGCCATGGCTAAGAACAAAGGGAGCAGGCTGCGTGGCAATGCTTTTCTGCACTAATGAACAAACTCATACTTTTTGCACAGTCTCCTTTGTATTTCCCAGCCACCCTGTTTCTGTCTTCTGCTGCGTGCTTTTGCCTGCGTGTGCGTGCCTGCCCACACGTATTCTTCACTGTCCCCTTGCTGCGATAGCACTGTGGTTGTCCTGCACTGAGAGGAGTGACAAGATTTGCTGAATCTTTCATTCCCGCTTGTGCTGGTGACCATGCACATTAATCCACAGTGCCACAAGCAGCAGCAGAAGTAATGAAGTTTGTTTTCCAAAGTGTCTCTACGATATGGATTCTTTAGTGTTAAGGAAAATGTAAACTTACTTTCAACATGAAAGCACAGAAATTTTATCTTATCTTCTGGACTTCTTTCACTAAGCTTGTAGAAACTTAGTGCTTTTGAGGACACTACTCCTCAGATGTTTTATTGAAAGTAGCCAAGAGTTACTCAGCAGTTATTGAGTTATTGAGTAGCCGTTGGACATAGGCATAGTGTGAGCCCATCAACATGATCAGGCTAGGTGCTCTGTCACCTTTTAGGAGACACAGTGCAGAGGGAAAAAAAAATCCAAATCCCCCAAAACAGACATCTTAGGAAAGGAAGAAAAAAATACTGGAGCTTTGTGTCTCCCTAGTTGTGGTCCTGCGGGCTGACTGTTACCCTTCCTATTTATCTGGATGAGAGAGGGCTTCGGGCAAACAGCTTCGGCACTTTGTTGTTGTTGTTGTTGACTCCAGCCAATACAGCAGTTACAGCCGTCCTTGTGAGTGTTGGGGATGGACATTATCTCCAGTACAACCGGAGTTAGTAAACAGAGAGCCTGGATGCTCCTGGCTTGGAGCTTTGTTTCACAAGGTGGAGAGCAATAACCAAAAGCACTCCAGATTTTGGGGAAACACAAAGGCGCTTCAGGCCTTTTATGGTGAGCTTAGGCTTGTGGTAAAATTTTAACCTAATCTTTCTCCAGTTGCTTGTGTGTGTATGTGAGGAAGGAGTTTCAAGAAGAAAACCAAAGAAGTGTATAAACTTTTATACCCAGTTTTCAACTTCTGCAGGGTAAGAAGAAACTGTATCTCTGGCATGTCTAACTGGAGGACAGTCGATGGAAACTAAAAACTGAACAGATCCTACATTTTAACTGTCTAAACAATACTGTAGCTGCTTTAAAGAAATAAATGTAAGCTTACATTTCATATATGAAATGGTTTTTATATGCTAAATAAGTATATTTGTATTCATTTTAAGGAAAAACTGTATTAAGCACTGCTGACATTAACATCTCCCCACAGGGTCAGCTTCCACAGAGGTCAAAAGACTGTTTTGTTTTGGACAGATTTTAGTGCCCATATCAGCACCAAGTACTTTGCAAGTAATTCCATGGAGGCAAATGGGACTAAATATGGAGCAAGACGCTACCCACAGTGAAGAAGGTTATAAGCCCTTGGAGCAGCAAAATTGCACAAGCCGGCCCTTTGTTCACGAAAGCCGTCACGTGAGCAAAAGCAGGGGATTTACCTTCCAGAAGGGCTGCATTAAGCAGGCTGAGGTATTACTTGCTTGCATTAATAAGCTGTTTAAAATGCCTGAGATGATCGCCTCCCTTCACTCATATAACCGCAGCAGGGCTTTTTGGTTTTACTTAGTTGTTTGTTCCAAATGTGCATCGCTGGAGACGCCTTGCTAGGAAAAGTTGAAACAAACACTGTGTTTCAACTTCTGTTTACCTGTATACTGTAAAATTACTGCAAAGCAGACATAGCTATCTATGAGAGGGAAAGTTTGTTCTGAAGGTTAAGCCTGGACTGAACGCCCCAGGCTCTTCCAGTGTTGTAGCTCCAGGACTGAAGTGCTCTGAACGTGGCTGGTTTAGATGTGGATTTCTGAAGCTGAGCTCATTCTGAAACAACTGCAGCCAAATTTCCCCAAAGTTCAGCCACTGTCTCCTCCTACAGCTGGTGTTGGTCCTGGGATGCCCTATCAAGATGTTGTTAAGACTTTACCATTACGAATATTAACAAATGACAGATTTAGTGGCAAACTCCATCACTAAACCACTGGTTGCTGCAAGTTAGGAGGAGAAAACAAGAAGTAAGTTCTCTCTTTATTTGCCTTGCTTCTTATATTCCTTCTTGACTAGAACTGGGCACGGAATACTGGACTAAGTGACCCATTGGCCCAACCTGGTATGATAGACCTTAAAAATACATCAAGTGCAGCAGCCTGCTTTCTTTTCCCATAAGCCTTAAAGCACTTTACAGGGAGTTGAGACAGGGCCACTGTGCCTCAGAGAACTGAGGGGATTTGTCAGCAGTCTCTGAGCAGACTGACTCCTAGCAGTCGGGATTAGGGCACAGATCTCCTTAGCTCCTTTATGCTGTTTCTTTCTTGTTCACTTCCGCGGCCATTCCTAATTTGTCTTTCATAGATTCTCTAGTTTATAATCTTATTCTTGATGTTAGTAAGCTGCTGTCTCAATCACTCTAACAAGTTAGACACCCATATAACCTCTAGCATGCCCTTTCAGCTTTATCTCTGCTCTGATCCTATGGTTATTACTATTTTCCTTGTTTATTTTTCTTGTATTCCTATAGCATAAAATTTGATGGAAATAATAAAAGAGGCTGTCACTCAGAGTGCTAATTATGTATTAAGCCTTTTTGCTTCATGATAGCAGTCTCATTTTCTTCCTCATTTGGCAGCAAATCCAATTACATGTAAATTATAAACTCTTAGGGCTTGATGCAACCCTTACTGCCCCTTTCACATTATCTCCTGATACTGCTGTCTCCCAGATGACTTACCCTATCTGGAGCTGTCTATTTGCTGTTGGGTTACAGGTTTGCTCTAAACTGCTGTATCTCCTCCACAGGACATCTTGAGCTCCAAGAGACCAGAGTCTATAAAACCATTTGTCTTTGCACCTAGTAGAGCAGACACAATTAGGAAAGCATTTTCAGGGAGTATCTACAACAGCTAAGAAAAGTGATTGTCCCAAGAAGAAAATGAAAGATTAGTCAGTTCTTGTGGAAAGTTTTCTTCGAGTTGAGAGCATACATGAAAGAAGGAAATTGCATCAGCTGAGATGCCAGGCTGAGAAGCAGCTTGAATGTGGGACCAGAGAGAACTTAAGCTTGAATAGTATAGACATCATTAAAGACAACAGAGTCTTAATTTGTATTATTGAAATTGTGACTGAAAGAAAAATCTGTTCCATGATCATAAGAGTAACTGGACAGTAGAAAAGACCATGAAAAGAAATGATCAACTGAGATAGGATGACTACAAATACTTAGGAGCTGGCTGTAGGCAGCACACAAGTATTCCATGAGACAGAATTCAGGATAGACTAGATTTTCTGAGACAGATGCTAAGAAAGCCATCCAGCTGTATGGCCTTAATAGTCATTTTCGACCTGAAGGAAAGTATGGATCAGTACGAACTAGGTTATCTCCACAATGTTTTTCAACCTTCAAAACAGTTTGAAAGGGGATCAGAGTAATCCAGAGACTGTGCACACTCGGAATGGGAATAGCAGCAATAAAGGGGTTTGACAGACTCAGTAAGAGAGCAATCTTTATTTACTGACTCAGATACCCGAAACAAGTGAGGCCAGGAGTGCCTAAAATAGGCGAGGATACCAGGATCAGTGAGGGTAGCATAATGTAACTATCAGGAAAAAAAAAAAAAAAAAAGAGAGAGAGAGAGAGAGAGAGAGAGATAACTAGTTAGACAGCTTCTGTAGCTCTTGACACATATACTTCACAGCTGCTTATTTAACAGCAGCTGCTATTACTTGTCCAAGATAGAAATATCCACAGCCTTTTGCAATACTAAATGCAATGCCCTGTAAGGCACTGTATTAGTGCAGAAGCACACTTGTCTAAACAACACCAAAACTCCCAGAAGCAGCACTTCTGAGACCATTAACAGCCAGAATTGTTTAGATTTTCTCCTTTTCTATTTCTGAGATAATTGCTACAGCATCTTATTGCTTCCTGAAGTGCCACCAGTTCCCTAAGGGCTCACCAACTCCAGTTACAGAGAGCACTCTGCAGTGCACTGCCTCATTCATACAGTAACCCAGTTTGACTTTTTTTTCTTTTTTTTTACATAAGCTAATGAGATCATGAAGTAAGTCATTATAACTGCAAAGTGGACCTCCCGTACATGAGCAGCAGAGGGGATCTGAGTTGCGGAAGGAAACAGGCAGGTGAAGGTGCTCCTAGGACTGTACTCATTGTCCTTTGTTTTACAGTTTGGGTACTCCACACTGCTTAATGGTGCAGTGCTGCTGCTATAAATACATGAGGAGGCACTTGACCTCGGCAGTGGCTTTGGCTAAAATAGCTCTCCTTTGAGGCTGGCAGGGGCACAATAGGAGCACATGCCTGCCGTTCCCCCCCCCCCCCCAGCAGCGCAGCGCCCAGCTGGAGCAAATGACCTTCACGTGGCTCCAAAGGTGCAGCTGAAATAAGAGCGGAGCTAGTGCTAAGAGTGATGGTCCCACCTTCTCCTTTTCTCCCTGCTTTATGTTCCTGCCCCTTTCCTTGTGCCATGGAGCAGGCTGAAGATCCAGCCTGCCTTTAGAGTGAAGGGAAAGAAAAATATTATTCACGAGAGTTCAGCTATCCTCATAATAGGTATTATGTTAGGTCAGACAAATCAACAAATCAAAAGTACTTCTCTCTCTCTCTTTTTTTTTTCCATTGACTGTAAGGTGACTCTGCACAACTAGAATCTCTATTTATCTAAAAGTAGATGAGCCAAATCCCATAATTGAAGTGTGTATTCATCTCACCACATTTCACTATAGGCAACAATAGGCACTGCTAAAGGCAATTCATTTTCTTTAGAATTCATTATCTTAGAATAAGTCAAATTGTCCTCAGGATGAGATACTAAGTGCTGGTATCCTGCCATGAATGTCGACAGGAACCTAGGTTTTACCCAGATAAATTCTCTAGGCATCAACAGTTTGCTACTGAGCAAGCCCAGAATCACATCTGTCTTGACAGATTTCAGAATCACAGTGTCAAACTCATGCCAGCCAGATCCTTAAACGAGGCCTTTTCCTTCATCTAACACTCATCCATGGAAGCAGAGTCTGCCCAAGCCCAGGACCTGCAGCTATTTTTCATGACAAAGACAGGTGTAAAGGGGTTCTTTATGTATATTAATTTATTTAATAGCTAGTATCTTATTCCTGATAATTTGATAATATTATAATTTACAAATGGCACATTACAAGGCAACTAAGAAGTTCCCTCAAAGTCCTAACTTTATTCTTTCATCATTTACTACACCACGGTACCAGTGGAGCTATACTATGTGGAATAATGTAATTATGCCATAGTATAACTATTACACTGTAACTACAAACACAGACACTGGATATGGACACACTGGATATCAAAAGTGTTTTGGTCAATATATGATTTTGATCAATATATATCTTCAGATGGAAAGATGGCATAAACTGTCCCGAGAACGGAATCTTGCTCTACAAGATGAACCTCCACTGAGACAACTGGCTGGAATATTTTTATAGTCTAACTGCACTGCCAAATCCAGAACAAAGTCCTAACATTGGCAGAACTAAGGGGAAAGATTGTGTGCAAAAAATAACAGTAATTAGTAATAGATGAAGATAATCGTTCATGCCCACTTAGCCCTATGGTTACTCTTTGGACTTTGTGACAGCAGACAACTACTTGTTCAAACAGGAACAGATGTCACATTCCTCCATTATATGAAGTAATGATCATGGACACAGGGCAACAAATGTCCTCTTAGTAGCTTTCCTATCATATGGTATGACAATTTAATTATATTTTCTGCAATGATGAAACTAAAGAGAAAGTGCAATGTAATCACTTTGGGATATATCTTTCTTTTGAACGACACTACATCCCCAAGAACATACAATGGTCGCAATGATATTGAATATCACTTTTGAAATAACACAAGAAGATACAATAAAATTTGAAATGTGTTAAGCAGCATTATATATTCAATCATTTCAAATGGAAGTGATCTGCAAAAGCGAGTTATTACAAGGTGCATTGGTTATACCAAGAAAAATTAAATTTAATACATCACACAGTTTTAGGGAGTTATAATCTACCAACCGATGCAGAAATAGATAAATATGTCAATGACTGAAACAGCTGATGAGTAGAATGCCAATCTATAACTGAAGGTTTGATTTGAAGCAAATGACGTTTTTTGATACTGATTACATAATGTCTATTAAATTTCTGTCTTTGGTTCTACATATTTTTTGAAATAGGCAGGGCAAGAGCCTCCTTCTTCCAAGCACAGAATCAGCCCTAGCAGACAGGTCAGCCATGATCGAGATACAAAAGGAGAAGACCATTCACAGTCACAAAAAGTAGTTTTCACTTGCTTTCAGAGCGGCTTTCATGCAAAATGCTTCCCTATTTTTTGAAGCAATAAAAAAACACCTTTTAACTGCACCTTTGCAAGCCAAAAGCCCATGCCATCTAACATGCAACTGTATGCAACCTTTTTAAATGATTAATTTTAATTACTGTTCCAAGTCATGATCAGCAAAACTAAAATCTGGGAAAGGTAATTTTTCTGCCTACTTTTCTTAAGGAGTTAAAGAGCAAATCAACAAAATAAGCAGGGATCCTGTGACTTTCTGAACCTATCAAATCTGCTGCTGCCCAAGCGAATATGTCTCAGCATTATCTAATAAGTTTACAATGACAAAGATATTTCAAGAGTACAAGCTAAATGCACACAGTAAATCTCTGGCACACACCAAGGGAAAAAATGTAGTGCTTATCTACCCAGTGTTAACTGATACACTGCTGGTGTCGATCATGCTATTCAAGACAACTCAGGATAGTTATGTGCATGAGTTATTATTAATAATAAACTTTGGAATTAAAGTAGCGGATACAGCAAAGGAATTTACATAGACTAAATTTAGTTCATTGAAGCTAATCCTCCCAGCTCCCACTGTAGTCTGTGGAAGTGTAAGCTTCTCTAGAAGGCAATGCAGAGCAGGAGCTTAATTTAGGCTGAAGCTGCACAGGAAGGAGTAAGGTGACTGAATATTTCTCAACGACAGCAAAGGGACAGGATCTCTCCCTGTGCATGCTCATCTTGGCTCTCCTTGAGCTCTCTCTGTCATTTGCTGGGCACTTCACCGAACCATCTCAGCTTGCTAACCAACTACTTCAAGGAAAGAGAAGTGGATAGTCTTCGGCGGAGTTAATGACCTGAGCTGGCTCAGGGAGCGGTCAAACAAGCCCCGAAGCTGGTGAAAACAAGGGATGAGCAAGGGTGGAGGGTAGCAGTTTGAGACAGTGCTGAGTTGATCAACTGCCTGCTGAGGAACTTTACTCTAAGCTGCAGAGCTTTAATGGCATGGCTGAGAGGAGTCCCTGCATCCATGCTGTATCTTACCACCTCTATCTCACACTGCTGTTGCTGTCCTGGGGCTGGAGAACAAATTGGGTTGGTGAAATGATCTGCCCAAAACCAGTGATTCACTGGAAAGCCAATATCCAGTGCAATTGTGATACAGCTGAGGCAGCAGCATGCTGCAACAGAGGGCTGGAAATGGCCACCATGGGGCAAAAACATCTGAAGCTGGCTTAGCTGCTGATGCCAGCATCTCTTAGCACACCCTGAACCTCTTCTGGCAGATTGTCTCTCTCTACTGGCTATGGGGGGAGATGAAATGCATTAGCTTCCCCGAGCAAAAAATAGCATTTGTGAACACTCCCCAGAAGGCCCCACTTCTTCACCTGCCATAGGAAGTGGGGTTTGAGCCCCTTCTTCTGTAGGCTTAGGTGCAAGTCTGATGGTCAAAGCTGGCAGCCAGGTTACACATGGAGTGCAGAGGGTGTCTCTAGTGGGAACCTGGAGGAGGTGCTGTGAGTAGTAATAACATGAGTTTCTCCTCCTCCATCTTAAACTTGTTTTGGATTGATTGTACAACTGAGGAACAGTTTCTATGTCTTAGTTAGCTTCTTTACTTATAAGAGAGGGATATATGAGTACTCAAAATAATAGTAGTTAGGTGGACTGAGATGGCCAGAAACTAATGACCTCTGACCCCTGCTGGCCCGGCCCAGCTCTGGAGCACTGAGCTTGTATTGAAATCCTCCAATCACAATACCAAATCCAAAGCCATGAAGCATTTCACTGGCTCCTCTTTCAGTACATTGCAATGGTATGTGTTAAAGGAAGCAAAAGTCCCTGACAATAATTCAAAAGAAATCATAAAAATTTTAAGTGGGCTCCTTTCAAATCCAAACTAAATGTGCTTGTTGCAGTCATCCTAAAGCTCACGGCTCACTTCGTTTTGCCTACAACATTACAAAATGAAGTGGAAGATTGGTTTGCTGAACAGCTGGGATTTGTTTTAACGTTTAAAGAAGATGATTCAAAATGGGTCCATAGATGTTCGTGCAACTATAAAGGCAATGATTTTCATTTTCAAATTTTGAAAAGTGATTGCCCATCCTCAGATTAAAATATGTATGCTATAAAAAATGTCTCAGTGAGATGAAGCCAGAACAGATCCTTGCATGACTAAGTGTGCCCACTCTGATCGAGAGCATGGAGCTGCAGTGATTTCCCTGGGGAGCAGCCCCTGTGCTGCTGCCACTTGCCATCTCTGAGGACACATGCTGGTCAGGTATGTGTCTCCAACTGTGCAACACATGCCCTTCATGGCTTTCCTACGGGGCTAGGTTGTACTGATGGAACCAAATACTCCTCAGTACTGGGAAACCAATTAAATAACACTCTCTGGAAGCTCAGCTGTGTTCCCAGTGTTTCCACTAAAGCCTGCTCAGTGGACTGCAGAGTGGTACGTGTCCAGAGTGCAGTATGGCAAAGGTTAGTTATCAGTGGGCACTTCCCAAAAAGGAGACTGGTTGATGAACCTTGACCCTTAACATCAGCAATCTGCTTCAGAGGCAGCGGCTGAAAGCCAGTGACCTTACTAGAAAGTAAGGTATCCAGTGCAGCCACGCAAACACACACAAAGGCAGTGCCTGCCCTGGATGACAAACTGCTTCCAAACCAGGGGAAAAAAATAATGACTGAATTTGTTTCTGTAAAATAGGTAAAAATGCATTCTGTCTGTTTTGAGACTGATGTAAATTTTATGCAGGCTAATTGTGGAAGCAGGCGAATGAATGCCTGTTTGGAAAGGAGTGTAAAAGATGAACCTGTTCTTTGGGAAAATACAATGTGAGCAACATTCAGGGTTGTGGCATTCAAACAGCACTGTACCTTCTCCAAGTACAGTATGTCTACAAGGAAACTCAAATTCATTCCTAAAGATGTAATAAAGATGGCTTTACAATGTCACAAATTTCTTCTGATTTAATATGTCTCTGTCATATAAATGTGTCTTACACAGTTCCTGAAAACTGCTCTGAATTTATGCCCTGTTTGACTCAGAATGATGAATATGGGTGAGCCTTCTGGACTGGTACTCAACTTCATGACATACCTCTGGATGGTTCCTAAATCTGACTCTGCAATTACCTGAAAAATTATATTAGAATAGCAAATTAATATCTCTATATCAAAACCAAAATAATAATAATAAAAAAAGACAGAGCAAACTATGATTTGAACAAACATGTAGTCAGAACGATTGGGATCTTGGCATACTCCTACTTCCTTTTTCTCCAGAGATGTTAAGACATTTGGGCTTTCCTGCTCTGCATGGGAGAAGGCCACTTTTGGGAGGAAGGAGAAGAGTCTTTCTGCAGCTGGATCAGTCTAAGAACCCATTTGAATAGCACGTTCCCCCCCCGCCCCAGAGCGCTGCGGTGGCAGAGGTAGTGAATGACCAGTCGGGGGTGGGAATGCCCACTCCTGCCATGCAATCGTGGAACAACTTCAGAAGTCCTTATAGAGATGACATGTTTTTCTACACAAAGCAGTACTGTAAAAATCTACTGTAATATACTACATTGTACTATACAGCACTACTATAAAAATCTTTGCACCAAGATAAACTATCTTTGTACTAAGATTAAATTGCAGTGGGACGTGTCACTCTTTTGGCAGATATGCTACAAGGCGTCATTACAAGCAGTAATTAAACTAATGCAAAAAACTTGTCAGCATGAACAGGACTTTGCATTCATGTGCCTGGAGAGAGGCATTACATTGAGAAAGCCATATTTATTCATCAGCCATACAATGAACAAAATCCATACATAAAAATCTCAGGACTACAAAAGTTCTGAAGAGCTAACCACTTCAGAGAAAACAAATTGTCCTTCTTGCATTGAAATTCATATACTGCCCCTATGTCATACAACTTCCAATTCTACATATTTTTGCTTGCATTTGGAACAGCAAAGAAGAAATCCCAAACTCATTTCACAATAAGATGCCAGAGCGCTATTAAAGGATAATGTAATTTAGTTTCCATTGACCAAAGCTGGTTTTCATTCTGGTTTTGAATATGAAAACTAATTTGCATGTTAGAGCAAATGCAGCTGAAAAGAAATCATGGCAAGGGCTTGGCTTCTGCAAACATAGACTCTCAGGCAAAACAGAGCATTATAAAAAAACACAAAAGCAAAAGATTCTCTACTGGGAAGAAAGAATTGCAAAAAATGAAGGATCTTTTCCAGGTACTTTGTGAGTATGTCCATAAAGGTAACATTGCTGTGAATGTATTAGCAATGCTATAATTTGTGCTGTTTTCAAGGAAGAAATGAATGAAGGTAAGAATGAAAAATAACCTGTTCAAAACTGTCCATTAGTTAGACTGGGAGTCTAGAAATGAAGATCAGGTTGGACTACTGTTTTTGCCACTGATTCACTACTGGGACTATTATCAAATCTAGTCTGTCAAAACTTGCATATTTGTAGGGCAGGTATAACCTTTTCTAAGAATTAACCATGTTTTGAGAATACAAGGTGAAATTATCTGTGTGTAAGCCCATTGTATTTGGCATAATGCAAGGAAACATTATTTTTATTTTTAGTCACATCTTTATACCACAATAATTAGAGATATTTGTGAAAAACAACTATTTTTTTTCTTTCTCTGTTGGGTACCTATAAATACTGTATTGCCCCATTTCTGTCTTAACACTTTTTTTATTTGGCAGCTGCTGTTTCTGTTGAACTCTTTAATGATCCAGTGTTATCAAGGCAGTTTAGTTGCTATAGTCTGAGTGCTACTACTCACCTAGTTGCAACATTTTATAACCATTTGTTTCATCTGACATCAAAGAAATCCCTTTAAACGAGATCACCTCCTTTTGCACTGTGGTCCCAAAACTAAAGCACAGACCCAGCTCTACAACGCAAGTTTGCAGGAAACAAGCCCAATTTGTTTGCTTGACAGCTCCCAGATCTGCTTCCCTGCTTGACCTCTGCATGCCTGTGCAAGTACATTGGAGACTTTGGAGTGCCTATTCATACAAGTGCCCCAAATAGAGACTAAATCCATATTTTTTAAAAATGTGGACTATCATGATGAACTAATAAGTCCCATTTAAAGACAGCTTAAATAGGATGGAAAAGGCTTATGTACTTTTCCTCCAGCATTAAGAATTTCAGTTGCTGATGATCACTGTGTATGCTTGCACATGTACATAAATGTTGTATATTAATTTTTTTGATTAACTGAGTTATAAAGTATTTATCTATCATGAACGTGTTATCTGGTACACTATATCAACCTCTAAACAAAAGTTAAACAAAAACTAGCCCCAATGCCAAAAATAAAGAATCATTTCTTCAAATAAAACTGTGAGGAAAAGAAGCTTGCAGAACTGCCACTCCAAGATGATTTCGGCCAGTTGGACCAATGCTTCTTGTTTCTCTGTTACAGTTGTGTGTAGTAACGAGTAGAGTGCATCCATCCGGAAGCCAGATTACCTGCCCTGCCAGGTGTGACACACTGACCCACAAGATTGCCTTTTACTTCATGTTCTCCTGCCTCCAGGCCTATATCCCATGTTCTTGCACTGCTATGAGCTCCTTTCCTTCCTAGGCTGTGTTCTTCAAGATATTTATTACCTTAAGACCATGGCCACCAGACCATCAATGTTTTGCTGTGGGAAGACGGTTCCATTAATAGAGTTTTTCAAGTGAGGTCTCTCTAATCAGGTTTAACTGCAGTTTTGGGGAAAAAAGAAGCAGCAGGGAAACCATATCTGCTTTTATGTGTCTTGGGAAGATGGTGGACTGGATGTAAGTAACTACTAGTACTTACAGACTTTGTATACAACCTGGAAGTTAAATGCGATTAAAAAGTACACAAAAAAATGTTGTAACTGTATGAAGGTTATCAGTCAAATTTATTTAGTCTGTGCCCCTTAACACTGAGAGTTGTTTTTCTGAAAAACTGTGCTTCATCAAAAATGCAAACATTGACAAACTAGATTTGAACTTTGAAACTGTGCCCAGCCACCAAGTGACTTCCTGTTTGACCTCAGGGAGATCTTTTCACCTCTCTGTGCCTCAATACTCCATCATCTGTAGAAATAAATAGCTAAAAGCAGGAAGAGAGAATAATCCTCTTTCTTCTGCTTTCCTCCCTCATCTATTTAGATTGCAACTGCTTCCAAGGAAGGATTAAATACCCTGCGTTTTTAATACAGCTAGGTAAACTAAAAGGAGGCTTGATAAACAGATCCAGGGCCTAGGAGAGATGTTATAATGTGGTAAATGTTTCAGTCTGCCTTTAAAAGCTTTAAGATCTTGCCAATAGCGAAATGGCATTTTCCCCTCTATATAACTGCAAATGTTACAATGTTAATTGACTACTGAATGCTCCGAATAAGAGAGGTGCAGCTTCTTTACAAGAAATACTCACAGGATAACTGCAGAAACTTAGGTCTGATTCAGAAACAAATCTTGCTCTGATCTTCCTCTGTCCTCTCCTTCCTCGTACATCTTCCTTGTCCCTTCTCCCTAGTCTTCTTAAAGTGTAGGATTCAGGTTTGATTATACATGATAAACTTTCTCACTCTTACATCTGACCATATAATTATTATTTACTTCCGGCTCCCATTCCAGCTGCGGTTACTGAAAGTCTTGAATTAATTTTCCTAAAGCCAGTTGCTACCTGAAATGCTGTATTGAAGACACTGAATTCATTCCTTTCTCTCCAGAGTGCATACACACAGTATCAAATAGCATAAAGAAGTCACAGTTATGGTATGCAGTGAAGCAAGGTCATGGTTAGTCGTTTAAAGCCAGCTTGCGCCTGCACTGCTGCCTGGAAAAGCAGGTTTTCCCTCTGCTCGTTACTTGTTCTCACTGCCTGTGTTGGGCTGGCACTAGCGTTTGTTTGGCTGCCTGGTGAGCCAGAGGGAATTAATCCAGTTATCGCTAAACTAGAGAGATACCTGGCCAAAAAAAAAAAAAAAAAAAAAAAAAAAAAAAAAAAAAGGACCAAAATAAAACAAAAAAAACCCTTAAAGCTGGCAACAACAACAACAAAAGTATCCGAAATCTTCGCCAAGAAGGCTTACTGCCTGGTCACTTTTAACCCAGTGGCTTAAAAGAAGGACTCTGAAATCTTCCATTGTTCCCTCTGTGGGAGAGAGGTAGTTATGTCTGACGAGGAATCTAAAGCTCCTTTTTTCCAGTGAGACAGGAAATGTACGCAGATGCAGCTCCGTGTTTCACCTCTGCTTTCTCCCTCGACAGGTAGAAAGAAGTGATAGCACCGCATTAGGAGGAAATAGTCTTTGCAGCCTAGTCTCCTCTATTTCCTACGCAGTGTCCCCGCAGGAATTTCAGCAAAACACTTCCTCCTTTCCAGCCACAGTGGCAAATCGTGTACCTGTTACTAGAAGCTTTTCAGTTTGCCTTTTCCTATGTGAAGCAACAGAAAGGTCATATCACTGCATGATTTTTACTGTTACTTTACAATGGTTGAGGTGCTTATTACTCTAACAGGGTGCAAAACTCCCTCCCCACTCAAGAAGCTTGTTCTGTAGGCCCTACATATTATATTTTTGAAGCGATGCTGTACTGGGATATGGCAAAATACTAGTCAGCGATAAATTGCTATGAGTTGGGCCTCCTGGTGCACAAGCAAAAGGAGGAGGAGGAAGAGCGCTGAAGCACTGCACCAGGCTATGCTGCTTGCTCTGGCAGAAGCACTGGTGTGTGACTTCAGGCACACTGTTGTCCCGTCACGATTTGTCCAGCTGCGAAAAAAAATAACTCAAGTCAGCTGCAGGGCAAAAAACAGAGGGCAAAAAAAAAATCATTAAAAAACAGAGAGAGAGAGAGAGAGAGAGAGCAACCTGGGCAACTTTGCCTTGGGAAGAGCATGGAAAATCCCAGCGCGCATCCCCCGACTCCTCCTGGCCCCCCTCTCTCCCCAGATCGGCGCCGCAGCAGCCCCTGAAAAAAATGCGGGGGGAGGCAGGGAGCGAGGGAGGCCGGCGCGGGCAGAGGCCCGCCGCGCCCTCGGGCCGTCGTCCTTGCTGCGGACGGCGAAGGCGCAGCCCCCGGAGGGGGCGGCCCGGCCCGGCGCGGCCCGGCTCGGAGCGGCCCGACCCGCCCCTTCCGCTGCGGGGCCGTCACTGCGCCGACCGCGCACCGCTGCAGCGCTGCACTCCTCGCCGCCGCCGCCGCCTCCTCCTCCTCCTCCTCCTCCTCCTCCTTCGCCCGGCTCCGCGCCGCTCCGCGCCCGTGGGTAGGGAGGGTCGTGGGGGACGGCGGGCCGGATCGGGATCGGGGTTGGGGATCGGGGTTCGGGATCGGGGTTCGGGATCGGGCCGAGCATCCCTGTCCGCCCCCAAGATGCTCCAGGCAGGCGCTGAAGCGCCAGCTCGTTTTGCGGATCCCGAGGCATCGCATCGCAAATCGCGCTGGGGTCCAGCCCGCAGGATGCTCCCCTTCCTCCCCCTCCTCCTCCTCCCTCACCCCGAGGTGCCGGTCCAGATACCGGGCGCGTTGGCTCCGGGGCGGGCGCAGAGGCCGCCCCAAGCGCTCCCCGCGGCGTGGCTGCGAAGGGGGAGGTCGGGGATGCCGCGCCGAAGTCCTCGGGCCGGGGGGGAACAAAGGAGCCTCTGGCGCCAAGTGGAAATAACTGCCAGGCCGAGGAATTGCCAGGCGGGTTTACTGCACCCAGGTTGGTTACAATATTCGTATTTTTGCGACTATTGCTATAGCCCAGAGCCCTGATACAGCTTTTAAATGAATGAATGCCATGGGGGTCAACGTGGGCGGTGGCCGTGCCTGCCGTTGGGAGGCTCTGGAAACTTTGGCAGCAGAAGGATATTCCGTTACGTGCTGCCAAAATAGCCCCCGACGCGCTCCCGCCTGCCCTTCAGCGCTTGCCCGGCAGCAGTGACGCAGGGAGGGAAGGGACCCGGAGCGAAGCCCTGTGGCGTGGGCCTCACGAGGGCCGCCAAGGCCTGCGAACATTGGCAGTGTGCCCGCGCGCCGCCCCACGGAAACCGGCCTGGGAGAGATGCACGTTTCCAGCTGCTCGCTTCCGGCCCTGGCAGATGACTTCTCACATTCAGAGCGTGCGTTTCGTTTCATTCTGCCGTGTTTTTCTTGGTTGCATTGAATTTTTTTTCTTTCCCTCCCCCCCCACTCTCTCCTCCTTTCCTTGCAGAACACAATGGCTACCTTGAAGGAGAAGCTGATTACCCCCGTCGCTACTGAAAGCGCAGCCCCTAACAACAAGATAACTGTTGTGGGGGTTGGACAGGTCGGGATGGCCTGTGCTATCAGCATCCTGGGAAAGGTACGGTTGAAGGACAATGCGGCGCGCAAGTCGGCGCGGCCGTAATGCTGTGCATCGCCTGTTTCTCTTACCAAATGGTGGGAAATACGGTAGCTTAGCATGGGCATATACAGATTAGTTGGTTGCTTTTGTCGTGAGCAACCAGAGAATTACTGTTTCGTGCAAGGTTGGCCTCCCCGTTCGGTGTCTTCTTGCTCTCTCACCTTTCTGTCTATGTTTAGCAACATATTTGTCATTGCATTTTGTCATTGTATTTTGCAGGCAGTTGGGAAAATGTAGTGAACAAAGGCTCTGCAACCATAGCCAAACTTTTTTTCCTATTATTATTATTTACTACTTACTATTTTCCTCCCACAATAAGGCCAGAGTTTGCTTGATGCTAGAGCTACCACATTGGACAAAAATTCAAATAGACTAGGAATCAAAGTGAAATAAGGGACAGGAAACAAAACTATGCCTATTTGCTTTATTATGCTCTTGATTCAAATGAACTTTAATAACTGGGCTTTGGAAGTTACTGACGATCTTACCACTGTTGTCTGTGAGCTGCTTTCCCTCCATCTTCTCCTAGCCCCCACCACCTTATGGCCTGGTTATATAATTTCATTGTGTCCGGAGATATCATCTACGGTTTTCAAAGACTAAAAATCTAGATTTAAAGGTTATCTTGAATTTTTGTTACTGTTTTTTAGGCAAGTCTCATTTTGCAGTCTTGGGCAGTCTTTGAAGAAACCAAACACTAAACATGCAGTAGGGATCTTTGTGTTTTCCCTTTGTTGTGAGTGAGTTATCAATAACTGATTCCTCTCTCATGCTGTTTTGAAAAGTCAAAAGGGAACCACAGACTTTTTTTAAAAGAAGTTATGAACGAATATGCACCAGCCCCTTGCAGAGCAGATCCTGCATCCAACAGCATACAAGATTGAGATTAAAAATGTTGCATGTTCTACTAAACCACTTGTTTCTTATTTGAAGACAAATCTTTCCTCTGTCTGTTACCTTGAGTATACGTGTTTTGAATAGTATAAGGTATTTTAATCCTCACAAAATTTCTAGAAGTTTATCATGAGCCTTCTCAGCATGAAAAACTGACGGACAGTAAATAAAGGCATCAGTTAAACTAAGTACTGATGTGAGAGTAACATAAATAGTTTTTCTATTTTTAAAACTATGTAATGGAAAAACCAGAAAATGTCAGGAGGAATTATTAGTTCATTATTGTTCTTTAAAAACACATATATATGTATTTAAACAATTGTTTGCCTTTCATGGTCTGAACTTATTAATTTTCAAAGAAGTATTCTGACATGTAAAGTTGGCAGTGCGGGAGCCAGGTGAAGTTACAGTGAACTTCATTATTAAACACACGTGGGGCTGGAGTGTATGCTGCTCTAAGCAGGATCAAATTATGTCTTCAGAAGTCCAGGCACACAGGTTTGCAGATAATAGGAGCAGTGTGCACCAAACTCATAGTAAAATCTGGTCTTGAACTTTTTAAGCTCAGGCTATGGCACAGTGGAGTTCCTGTCTGTTTCCCCAGGTTTCTGTTTTCTCTGTCTTGCACACGTACACAAATATAAGTTGCAGTATAAAAAAATGTTTGTAATAAAAAAATTCTTTGATTTGTATCACCAAAGTAGATGTTGTTTTGACTTCTGCAAGATGGTTGGCTCTCCAAAATGTCTTCTGCTTTTTGTTACACCACAGAATAAAATTTTGCACTTAATTTCCTACCCTTTAATATGTAGATGCAGTGAGTTTTAGATGGGTTTTGATTAATTTTATATAGCTAAAAATAGTGGGATACTAAGTTCAGATTACTGGTATAGTATTTGATGTAGTATATACACTTGGATAACACTAAAATTTTCATGTTGGTTATTTTTAGCTCCCTCTCGGTTACTATATGTAATTGCTATATAATGTTGCTGTACCATTTTACCACCCTATTGAAAATTTTTCACTACAACCTCAAAAGTCAGCTATTTTTTAATTAGAATATTTTAAGCTGTCTTTGAGGGTGATTGTGTAGCCTTCTTATTCCCATGTGTGTTAATAACAAGCCAAATTCCCCTCTAGGCAACACTGATGCAAATCCACAAAATTAGTCATTGGAATTAGTCCCGATTATTATTATTTTGTCTCAGTGGGAGCTGGCTTCTGCACCTGCAGAGTCTGCTTTGGTGAATATCGGTTGCAAGGTCTAGACTGAAAGCCTTTTATCATTCAACTGTATGTGTGCACATGTGTGTGTATGCATATATAAATACATAATCACATGTGGACAAGAATTTTTTTTTTCAGTTTCTGATTACATTAACTTTTTAGTTAAACACCAGTAGCTTGAGTTAAAGATATTTTTGATAACATTTTCATGACTGTAGTTATAACTTCACCCTGCAACCTATTTCAAGAACAAAGCAGATGCTGAGTACAGGTACAGTTTTCCTCCAGCAGTTGCTGAAATCAGTTGTGAAAGGAAACTGAGAGCATCATTATGCCTGCTGTTAAATACACTTTCCTAGAGGAAAAATAGTGTATGTTGTTGCATTTTAAAGTAGTCTAGTCAATACTAATAATTAATGTTTCCCTGTGATGTAGTGTTACTTTTTATATAAAATAGTAAACAAAGGAGAGAAGTTTGCTCAAGGTCGTATTTTCAACAGCATAAAAATGACTTAGCTGACTATCAAACAGGATGTAGGTACCTAGGAAAACAGTAGAAAGAAGTACTAATTTGAACTGCTGTATAATTTACGGCACGGTAAACCTTTAAAAGTATATTAGAATTCAAACTTTTGAGAAAAGGTGGTAAAGTCTGCATTATAGCAGAAAGTCTAACCCCCCCCCCCACTCCCCACAATTTACATGTCTTGTATGACGTTCTGAGACTGTATGACATTATCTCCCAAATTAACCTAGCAGGACAACAAGCATACATGGCTACTTCTGTTTTGTGAAGTAATTATATTATAATAACTCTAGTAAAGGAAAAATTAGGTAAAGATTCTGTTTTCTCTTGATACAGTTTTTCAGTATCAAGGAAAACCAGTCTGTTGCCATTCTATTTTTGTGAAATTAACTGAATTAGTTGAAGGAATGTTACAAGAGAATACTTATTTGATAGCTATGTGATGTGTCTTGTTAGATACCTAAATATTTTCAAAACAGGCATACTAATCTTTCTCTTGGATGGATTCAGAGGGTTTGTTGAAACTGTGGAAGAGGAAAGCTTTTCTTTTTTTTTCTTTTTTTCTTTCCCTCTCCCTTATTTCTACTCTCAACAAAATAGCTAAATTATGGAGTGCATAAGTGGCAAAGGGGTAGTTCTAGAGAGAAAAGATATCTGCACTCAAAATCTCTGTATATAAGAGAGAAAAGAAGTCTGCACTGAAACTCTCTACAAATAATACATTATTTTTTTAGAAAGCTTAACAAAAGGTTTACGAACCTGTGCTAAAATACTTTCTGATTTCTTTTTCTAACATCCTTCTTGGTAACACTGAGATTGTTCTGTGCTAGTGGTTTGTCTTTGATGAAGAAGAGGTGCTTTCAGATGTGTTATTTAAGAATGTGCTAATATAGTTCAGCTCAACAAAGGTAACCTTGAAATGCAAGTTAACTGATAATAGTAGCATACCTCACTGTCTCCCTTAAATTTCATGTTCCTTTTCTCAGGGTCTCTGTGATGAGCTTGCTCTGGTTGATGTTTTGGAAGACAAACTGAAAGGAGAAATGATGGACCTACAGCATGGGAGCTTGTTCCTTCAGACTCACAAGATTGTGGCAGACAAAGGTGAACCTCGAGTTCTCTCTTTTTGTTTGATACTAGGATTTTGTGAATTTGCTTGACAGTGGAGCAGTCTCAGGTAATGGTAATGAACTCAGGATATGTCATCAGAAGGTTAAAGTTATGACCTTGGGTAAGGAACCAACAATGTTAATGGGAATGGTGCTTAATCTGGGCTTTCATTTACATATAGTGGTCACTTTACCCTTTGGAGTAATAATGAAGTAAAATTGATTTTAATGAGACTCTAGTACTTCTATAATGTAGAGGGAGTACTGTTTATAGTGTCAGGTTGTGCGAATAAGATTCAGAGGGGCTGAATCAAGACCCAACACTCTCAACTCCCGCTTTTTGATACATCTGGACAATGTAAGAGATGATATGTCTCATGTTTGGGTTTGAACATTTGCATAGTGGAGGAGCTATCCAGAATACCTGTATGAAAGTGATGCTGTTGACATGAGTGGTAACTCTATCCAACACATTCTGTATTTTGTTTCCCATGCCCGGTTGTAGACTACGCTGTCACAGCCAACTCCAAGATTGTGGTAGTAACTGCAGGAGTTCGCCAGCAAGAGGGGGAGAGTCGTCTCAACTTGGTCCAGAGGAATGTCAATGTCTTCAAATTCATTATTCCTCAAATCATTAAATACAGTCCCAATTGTACCATCCTCGTGGTTTCCAACCCAGGTAAGGCAGTTTTCTATTATAACATCTACAGACTCTTACTTTTCAGAGAACTAGTGTTTTATTATATTAACTTTACCAAATATTGATTGAATGTTGAAAATGAAGTTTTTTTTCTGTTTGAACATCTGCCATGTAGCTGCTAACAGGAAACCAAAAATAAACAATTTACACTTGCTGGTGCTTTCTTTATTTAGGACTTCTCATGGTTTCCATTTTAAAATTTTGTCTCCTGGCAAATATTTCAGTTCTCTACACACTTTGGCTTAAAAGTAGTAGATAGTTTTATATCTCTAGTCCTAAGGCTTATAAGCACAAAAGGTACTCAATTTGCTTGTAAGTTGTTCATAAATAATAACTTTCTCTTGTGTCTGGATATAAAGACATGCCTATTCTTCAGAATGAAGAACTAATCCTTAGGATATGCACCATACTTGTTGGAAAATTACAGTAACACTGAAATAAAAAACAAAAACTAAAATACTCTTAGCTGTGTTTTCAGGAAAAGAGATGAGTGCTGAAGCTGAGGAAAAGATAAATTGTACTACATAGTTCATTAGGTTATGAAAGATTTAATCAGGTTATATATATATATTTTGTTAATTTGCAAGCATCCAATTGCACAGAGAGCTTGGACATTTGGATGTCTAAAGTTGGTCATAAATGTCATTCCTTGTAACAAGTGTATGTTTGTATACTTTGTAACAAGTCTCTATAGGGCTGTCTTTTCTGATTCAATACTATCAGACTAAAGCTATTCATACAGAGCCCTGGAAATTAAGTGACACTGATACTTTTAATGATAACTTTACAGAGATAAAACAGCATGTGTAAAACTAGCAACCCTGCTGGTGGCTGTTGAGTAGGTAACGAGTGTACAAGTAACGCTGAAAGTTGGTGTCTGAGCAAGTGGCTACTGTACAAAGATAACAACTTACAGTAAATTTAAACATTTTTGTAAAATACTGAATGGAGTCAAAGTTATAATTGGTTCTTGTTCTTGCAAGGCTGAATTGAGACAACACATCTCCAGTAGAGCAGCTGTACGAGAATTTACTGTAAATTGCTTTTTCAGAAATGTTTTTATAATGCTTTCTGTTCACTTGGCATATGTTGCCAAGTTATGAGTGTGTCAGTCATAACAGTGAGGTATGAACTCTGCTGAAATTGCGTACTTCTGGTACCTGAGCTGAGTAAATGATGTATTACAGATCTATACGTATAAATATACATAAGATTATTCCCCTCAGAGAACTAGTTTACCTTTTAAAGCTCTGGAGTCAGAACTTGTTATTACTGTGGCTTGTAGGTTGTTATTGCATTGCTTTGTGAGCTACGGATTTGCAGTTTTCTCTACTCATTTCTTTCACTATCCCCACTCCCCCCAAACTAGACTTTTTTTTCCCCTCAAAAAAATACATATGTTTTTAGAGCTACATGCATCCAAAACATAGACCTTATCTGGCTTTTCATGCTATAGTGGTAATCAGTGAAAAGACTGCTTAAAGTACGAACCTATTTAAGAAATTAACCTGAAGTAGTTATGAGATAGAAAGCAAACGTGTTTCACTGTAAATAAATTGCTTTACCTCTTACTAGAAAGATGATTAAGTGGAAGGCCAGGTTATTTCAGAAAATTGCTCAAAGGTTTTAGCCAGATGAACAGAGTTCAGTCCCAATTCTGGATGCCCTATGAGTTCAGCTGTGACAAAAAAACTCTTCTGGATTTAACTGGTAGGATACTATTCTCTAGTGACTGTCCTTAATTTTTGAACAGTAGCTGGACAAACTGTAAATTATCCAAGCAGTGTATGCTTTTTTTATTCCTCCAGACAGGCCCAAAATACGGTGACCAATAATCTCAGCTGTATTCTGAGTCTCTCTGCTTCCTCTACCAACTGCAGTGAGGTAGTTTAAGGATTCTCTTTGGTGTGTGCAAACTGTTTTGCTTACTATGCATGTTCTTCTTTTCAGTGGATATATTAACCTATGTCACATGGAAGCTAAGTGGCCTGCCGAAACATCGTGTGATTGGAAGCGGCTGCAATCTAGATTCAGCTAGATTTCGCTATCTGATGGCTGAGAAACTTGGTATCCACCCAAGCAGCTGCCATGGCTGGATCTTGGGAGAACACGGTGATTCTAGTGGTAAGGAGCACTTCCATTCTCACTGGGAGTAAGCGATACCACAGAAGAGACTGAGACCTAAGATGTGTTGCAAAACTGTGAAAGAACAGATGCAGCTGAACTTGAGTTACTGGTGCTTAGCTGTATTTTTATGAAGAACAGAATTAAGATAAGCCCAGGAAATACGGCTACATATTTTTCAATGAGTGACCGTGGCTGTAGAGTTAATCCCTGATTTGAAATTGTCAGTTTCTTCAGCATAATCTGTATCATAACCCTCTTTACTTTTTCCTTCTAGCTTCAGTTTTTGGAGTATCATAACAAAGTCTGCCATAAGGGTCTCCTCAGAAAGCACTATTAGCTCATGTTAGATCAGTTGCAGAGTTTCTGTTGCGAACAGTGGAAAATGCTTGCAACTCTGATTTAATTTACTGTTATCCTTTACCTTCTTTTGTGACTGCTTCTCCATGTTACTTAGAGAAAATAACTTTAAATCCCTGTGAAAGAATCTTATTTGCTCAGATGTTCATTTCAAGCCCTGAAATGATGCAACAGAACAGCTGTGTATGTTTGGTGCTGGTTTGTATTTCTTAAGTGCTGTGCATTTTTAAGGTAACCTCTTCAGTGTCCCTTTGAATCTGATCGAAGCACAGCATCTGATCACCTTTGGGATTGACTGAAACCAGCCGTACACTGTAATGAAAGCAAAGTTTGGTTGATCATATGCAGACCTCATTCTGCTTTGGTGTTATAGCTGCTTTTTCTTTGAAATAACTAGGAAACTTTCTCAGTCTTCACTGGAACAGAGAATGAGCCTTTTGAGCTTTTCAGCGTAAAGGGAGGTATATAAATTCCTGTCTTAGAATTGTAAGTTTGCATATTACTAGCTTGGTATTCAGGGGAATAAGAAGAGGATTCTTGGAGACTAATCCTAGTACTAGTTAGTTGGGTAGCAAATACGTACTTATTCTAATTACAGTTCTGAAGTAATTTTTTTTTTTTTAGTTATTTTAAGAGGCTGATGAACAGTTAAGAGACATACCTGTTTCCTAGAATTTGAGGCTTCGGATTTCAAATATAGCTGTTTAAACCTGTAAAGAACTGGAAGTTCGTTCACTCAAGTGCTGAGAGATTTGTTGTTACTGACATTTTGATTACATCTTCTCATATTTGACAGCCAGAATTCTCAGGATTCAGTAGTGAAACAAAAACTTAAAATCTGCCTCTCTGAAACATTATTGTAGTTCTGCCTGCCACTAGTTTGTTTCAAGTTTGTCTCTAGACTGGCAGAGTGGAAGGAAAGGAGCTGCAACCTTATGCTGAAACTTATAACCTCCCTAATGTGTATTACAGTGGCTGTTTGGAGCGGAGTTAATGTGGCAGGAGTTTCCCTCCAGGAGCTGAATCCTGCCATGGGAACTGACATGGACAGTGAGAACTGGAAGGAAGTCCACAAGCAGGTGGTTGAAAGGTACAGTGAGCTGAGTAATGGTGGCCGTACATGATAGTGAAGATACCTGGTCTGCTTGCTCCATCCTTGTCCATGCCTCCATCCCACTGCAGCTTTTGTGTCGTTTTATTAAGAAGGTTACACTAGTAAGGGAAAGTACTGATTTAAAGGCAGAAATGCAGAATTTCCATTCATAAGTTTTATCATCCTGCAGCAAATTTAACTATTGCATAACATACCCACATCAGTACTGCAGTGCTTGCAGAGCTGACATGCACTTCTTATGAGGAGCTTGTTCTTGTATGGTTGTAATTATATTGGAAGATTTTATTTATGACTGACTCTGTATAAAGGTTACTCTTCACTTATCTGTATCATGTGTTTCACTTCTGAAAGAAGGTCTATACTGATATAAAGTGTCTAGAGATACTGAGTGTGGAAAAACTTTTTTCCCAGAGGATATATATGTAGGCAGTGCGTGGCTTTGATGCTAAATTTTCACCTATTCCAAATATATTCAGAATGTATTATCTAAATAAGTCTGCTGACGTGAATAGAAAACTTGTTCAGTTGTATTTCTCTTTCTTTTCTGCTTAACATCGTAAGATCTGCTCTTAGAGAATATTAGTTGAAAAATACCTAGCATGAGTACAGTAGGGTTTCTTAGACATATGGGATGATGTAGGCTTTGTTTTTATTGCTTAATACTGAAATATGTAAGTTTCTTCTTTGGCCTTTTAAATCCAGAACTTACCATGTGTATCACAAGGATTTCAGTTCTTCTTAAAATGTAAAACATTTATTTAAGACTTATCATCCACGAAGTGTCTTGAAGCCACTTTAGCTAATGTATTTCATTGTTTCTTTTAGTGCCTATGAGGTGATAAGACTTAAGGGGTACACAAACTGGGCCATTGGCCTTAGTGTTGCTGACCTCTGTGAGACCATGCTGAAGAACCTCTGTCGGGTTCATCCAGTGTCCACAATGGTGAAGGTAAGAAATGGTAGCTAACTAGGTGCTTTAGTCTATTTTGTTGTTGTGGAAGAGCTAAACAGGTGCAGAGTCCCAGTTTGCAAGGTGCCTTGAACAAAGGAAACTTTGTAAAATACTGTTCTGAATTTGAAAGCACTTTACAGGGAGCTTACTGCTGCAGTTTTTTTCCATCAGCCCTCTTAGCTTACCCTTCTCTCACGAATTGTAGCTAAATTCTCTGTACTTTGGCCAATGTCATATTTAATTTTGGGTCACATTTGCCAGGTGTGGCAGGCAGTTTCATTTGAAGGAACATACAGTGCAAAAATAAGTAGCTCCTTGCAGGCCCACCTGTGACTCCATGAAACACTTTGCAGCAAAATTGCCACGCAGGAGGCTATATCCTCCTCTAGCTTATGTAACTAGCTGCATCTGGTCTGCCAGCATGACCAGCTATGGACTGGTTGTATGCCAGCTATTTTTCCTCTGATGAAGCAAGGACATGCTAAACTTAACTTAGAGCTCCCTCTATAGTCGGGAAAAAAGACCTGCCACTACTATATGCCAAAATCCTATGTCTGTGAGGTGTTTGTCAAGTAATTGCTATATAAGTGTTGTGAAGGTGTTTTTTTTCTTTTGTGTGTGTGTGTGAAGGGAAGGGGGAAATTCCTAAAATCAACTATCTCAGGATTGTCAATCACTTCATTTTCAAAACTAGTTTATTTTTTCTTTTATTTATTTTTTTTAAGTACATTATGACTGCACGTAGAATTTGCCTGCAGGCTGGAACATGATCCAGGTCTTCAGCTCTGTTGTCAGTAGGCTTATTGCTGTGTAAACTAAGAGTGGATTTGTGGTGCTGGGTTCCTGTCTGAGTGATGAACTGCTCCTTTGTTTGTGGCAGGGCATGTACGGCATTGAGAACGAAGTCTTCCTGAGCCTTCCTTGTGTCCTAAGTGCCTCTGGATTGACAAGTGTTATCAACCAAAAGCTGAAGGATGATGAAGTGGCTCAGCTGAAGAAGAGTGCAGATACACTGTGGAGCATCCAGAAAGATCTCAAAGATCTGTAACTCATGAATGTTAGATTCTAGCAATAGAAAAAACTGCATATTGTGTGCAAATGTGGGCTTTGTACTCACTATCCATCTCTATGGTTAACATTTAATGCTCTTCCAGACTGAAGCGAGCTTTTGTCCACAGTAGCTAAACCTATGCTTGCAGTAACGCACAGACCTGATGAACAAATAAAGCAACTTTCAGGTGTATTTTGTTGTCCTAATGACTATTTCCTGCATTTTAGTTATGTAACTTACTCTAGATACAGAATTCTCCATTAATGTTTGTCATGTAGACAACATGGAAATGCAGACACACATACACTTTTTAAAAGCTTAGGAACAATTAATGTAGTAATCATCTATATTGGGATTTCACTAATATTGCCTCATTTTTTCTGTTTTAGTTTTATCTTAAATCCAAGTATTGACTAATACAGTTCATTCTCAGACTCTTCTTTATGATGTAGTACTTTTCACTTCTAGTGAAGGCTAGAGAAAATTGAATGGGGGTTTATCTCTGGGCCAGCTGCCAAAAATTTGCCATGCCTATTTTGTACTAACTTTAAGCTTCTGTAAACCACCTGCCCAGAAACAAGGGTTGTGTAGTTTCAGAAACCTGCTGTGAAAAGCTTACATATTGTTTACTTCTTTTTTTTTTTTTTTTTTTTTTCTGGACTTAGTTCTTTCATACTTGCTCTTGGTCTCTGGTTTTAATAGTGTTTAGAACACAAAACAGTTTTTCTATTATCAAAATTAGTTTACAAAGTTGAAGGAATCATCAGGAATTTGATGAGTCTCTTGTTCATAGATTAAGTCAAATTGGGCCTTTAATACTTAGTTTTTGGCTGATTAAAAGAGTAAAAGCATGACTATTTCACAAATGCTTTTTTGGCATAAGTTGTACAAATATTTGTACAGAAGGAATAACTTAAAAAAAATCCCAATTGCTTTACTTGAATTTCTTGACTGGATATTAGCCATAAAATAACCACTACCTGCCTTATAGATTTGATTTACAGAGTCTGACAAGCCTAGGAACGCTCAGTGTAAATGTCTGCAGGACAAAATGTGTCACATGCATATATCCCATGTAATCCAGGAGCCTGCAAGTCTGTTTCATAGTACATGCACTGAGGGTAAGATTCAGCGATTCTAGGACTAAGGGGTAGCATGAGCAAGTTCCTGAGAATAGCAGCATTTCATTTATCATACTTGCTCCTGCTCCGGGTAAGATTGACAAAATATCCTGAAACATTCCTGCTCTGAAAGACCACCATGCTTTGGGGAGAAAAGAGAGACTATTGGAGGGCATGGAGGTTAGTTGTCATGTGTGAAGTTGTTACCTCTGCCTAAACTGATAGCAACAGATATGACTAGTTTTAAGAAAGAAACAGATATGTGGATGAGAATGAAATTTATTCTCATTACTAAACCAATTGCCTGAAAAGCTCGGGCAGTTGTGAATGCTCAAATCAATATCCATATTCCTTATGTAACATTTGCCTGTCCTTCAGTATTGTGAACTTTTTAAATGGATAAGTAATGAGTAGGAAGAGCATCTTATCCTCCTCACCCCCTTAATTTTTAAGCAGAACTCAGAGAACATAATTTTTGATTCTCTGAAGACTCAGAGAAAAACAATCTTCTCCAGCTCTGTCCTTCCATAAATCCATAGGACATTCTAGTATTCAAGATGGTACTACCAAAATGTGTCTAAGCAAACAAGTATTCCAAAAATATAGCCTCATAATACATACTGTGACACTGAAGTATTAACTGCTTCATTTGCATCATTCTGTTTCTTCTTACTGTGAAGACAATCCTGCTTATGTGGGATTGACACCAGAGTATCATAATGCTTTGAGAAGCAGATTAAAACACTTTCACAGATGAAGAGCTTCACTTCTGTAGCAACTTCTTAAAGAAAAGAGGAGATGCAAGGGTTGTCAGAGTGCAAGATAGCTGCTAGCCTGTGATTTGGTGAGTATTACATAGCTAGTAAAATATCATACATGGGATACTGGCAACAGCAACAGGAAGACTTTAGAAAATATTTTTTTGAGAATAAAGTTGTATATGGTAAAGTATTTTCAGTGTCAAAATTCTCATCACAGGCTTAATGTCAGACTTTTTACTGAGTGGAGGGAAAAATTATAGCAGCTGCTTTCATAACTTTATGTGGAGAACTTAGTGGAAGGCTTTCCACACCTGGACAGATTAGCTCAACTTCTCTTTGTCTCATCCTATCATCACTCTGCAGCACAGCCACTTTAGAGAGGACAAATTCTCCTGTGTGTAGCCTTACCAAGTAATGAAAAGCAAAATAATGTAGAGCATCTTTCATTTCAACCCGTGACTTTATTTCACTTTTTTAGTGTCTTCTAACTTTCTATTAAAAGCTGTTATTCATGATTAGCTGTCATGAGGTAAAAGATAGTAGGACACATCTGTTAGCAATTTTCAGTTGATTGTGACTAGCTGGATAACTGCACAGTTCCTTACTAACTTTGTTCTCATTTATACTATTCTCAGTTAATGAAATAATTCAAAACCGTATTATGGCACTTCATTAGTTCATGGGATTCTTAAGACTGCTATGTGCAAAGAGGCATGAGCCATTTTAGAGGGTAGGGAAGGACACTGTTTCTGACAGAGAATCTTGTATTTAAAATTCACTCATTTGCAATGAAATTGTTTTTTGTCCCTTATCACATCACTGTGTGTTATTCACTCTCATTAATGAATAGAGTCATACTTTGCTTGTTATACAGTTGCCAAATTGAGACTCAAAGCACACCGCGGCATCTCAAAAGGAAAAGATGAGGTCCTTATCTGAGCTGGGAATTTAATGTCATCCTAAGTTTGACCTACTACTCTTTCAATCCAGTCCAAGTCCATGGAGATTTTTTTTATTTGTGATCATCTCATTCTAGACGGCACAAGATCTTTTCCACCTAAGTATTAAGCAACCAGAAAGCCAACAACAGTCCTCACCCCCCAAAACTGCAGCCTGAGACAACAGACTAGGTTGTCCAGGCAAAACAAGGAATTACAAGCAGTGAGCAAACCACATTGATCAGTGTGATGAGCAGTGTTCTTGGCACAAAAGCAACCTCACTGCACCAACTCCTGCTTCTTGGGGGATGATGCCATTAAGGAAATCTTAAGAAATTTAACAACAATGAAGTGGTCTTATGGGTGTTATGGAGGATTGGTTCAAACTTGTTAAATAAGAATGAGTATCTCAAATTCGGTGACTTTTTGACTTTGTCAGTGGCTTCTTCAAATTATTTTTGGCATTCATTGATGTTTGCAGGTCCTATGCAAGTCTGTTAATTATACTGTAATTAGTTTTTATTAGAAGATCTATTACATAATCATGTTTCTTAACTTCACTGAATTTTCATGACTATAGAATAACTTCTCTATATACCCTTATAAACACCTGCCTATCACTTTCTATTACTTGGAGTCTATCTATACTACAGATATATCAACCATACAAATTCCCTAGTAACTGTATTACATTAGTACTTAATCTCTAATAGATATTTGCACGTTTCTCTGAACATAATAGAATCATGTTTATCTTTTGTTTTGTTTATACAGCCCATTGATGTGTGGACTTTGCTCTCATTTTATCGAGTGACGGGCAATAAGAGTTTTTAACCAGGTTCTTATGTGCCAATGGGTACCTTTTTTTTCTTTTTTCTCCTTGGTCTCTTAGAAGATACTGAAGTGCTGTTGGACTTGATACAGTAGGTATTTGCTTGTACACCCAGTCAGCAGAAGCATAGCAGTACACTTCCACGAGCACTCAGGACAGCTTGCTAGACTCACATGAAGTAAGACCAGTAATGCTATTTTGATTGTTGTAAGGACCCAGCCTTCCTCCCCCTTCCCTTGCATTTTCAGGTACATAAGTACAGAACAAAAACAAAATACACAATAGAAAGTCACCCTGACTGCCCTGTAAACGTCAAATAAGAGAGAAGCAGAGACTTACAGATAATGGACAGAGGAGAGATACTACTAGCATGGTTGTGCCAAAGGACCAAAGTTCAGTCCTCTAAGTTATGCTCAGCCTCACGTACATTCTTTGTACCACTGTATTTGTCTCATAGCTTTCCAAAGGAAATGTATGCTAAAGAGAAAGAACTTGAGTTTTCCATCTGCACATCCAGAACTTAGAGAAATTTGAATAGCATCCCTTTTTTATTACTCGTCTGAATAACAAGAAACTGTCTGTAAACTTGGTAAAACATAAGCACTATTAGTGGTAATCATCCATCACCTAGGCAAGATACAGGCTTGTTTGGAATCCACAGGTAGTGTTAAATCTACTCCTCTTTCACTAGTGAGACCATAAGACTAGGGCAAGGAATTGGAAGCAGTATGAAACACTGAAGCGATATTAAACAGAATGTGTAGATGTAGAGCAATGGAAATGATTTATATATGCATTTTGCTAGACCAGGAGTACTTCTATGCCTTAAGCACTAGCAGGCTTAGAACTGTGATAAGTAGGTGACTCGTGTCTTAAGTTGCTCATTAGAGTTCCTGTTGCCATTGTGTTATGAACTTCGTATCAGCCTTGTGCCGTAAAGTTGTGCTTCTATCCCAAATTTATAGAAGTAAATCAGAACAGTTAAGCCATAGATTCTTAGTGTACATGTATGCTGAACTCTCACTGATGTCAGTGTGATCAGAAGCACAGAAACAGTTAAGAGTCTGATCCTTATATTGTGGTCTAGAATGACACAATACCACAGCATAACAGGAAAAAGGCCTCTCGATTAATGTCCAACTACTGGCATTTCTTTCATCTATATACAGTTCTCCTCTAACTCATCTCTGTGAGTCCAGTCTTATTTAAGTCAAAATTTTTGAAGTTTTTCATAGACTGCAGTGCGGGGTCTTCCTAAAATCCACAGCAATCACTGTCACTTACTGCATGTGCACAAACCATTCCCTGAGATGCCATTGCTATGTGAGTTGTTACTCTGTACAAGGAAAAAGCAAGAGTTGTGCAAATGATTAACTTAGACTGGTCCATTGGAGAGGTCAAACCCAGTAGGGCAGGATTTGCTCACTGTCTGAAATGAATAATTTACCTGCAGGCATAAGCAGCAATGCACAGTCTGTCCCAGGCAGAGGATATGCAAGATAAAATTCTTGAGTAATTTTCTTCTTTATGCTCTCCTTAAGAGTGCTCTCAACATTTTTAGATTTGCCTACTCATTCAACATTTGAGGTAAAAAACACACAAAATTTGTAGAAAGAGAATGAAGGTTAATTTGTGTCACCAGTGATCTGTGGAAGGTAACATTCATAATTCTTGCTTTGTAGGATGTGCTAAATGAAAATGCAAGAGGAAGAAAAAACAGACATTTTGTTTGAGTGCAGTTTCTCTCTATGCTGCTAATTCTGTATTTCAGATAACAAAAAAGAAAAGCTATCATTTCCAAAGTCTCTGTTCACTCAGCAGTCTCTGCTGGTAACACCAAGAATCAGACATGAGCAGTATGCCTGAGAGTCATGTCAAACTCATTTTCCTATCACATATGACAATAGAGTATTCTCTCTCAGATTGAAGATCAATCTGGAAGAGTATTTTTTGACTTTCTCTTCATTTTATTGAGTTTATTTTTCCCATGGCAATTTGTTCTCACGTAGAAGAAAATAAATGCTTTTCAAGCAGCTTCTGTATTGGATTGATTCTTGATGGATGCCTTATTAATTTTTGGAAAGACAAAAGCCAGAATAATAATAAACAAAACATCTCTTGGGACATGGGTCTAGAATATGCAAAGTCAGCATAGCAGTTTTCAAAAAGAAAAGTTAACAAAATATTCATGTTAGAGCAAGTGCCTGTATTCCACTGAGTGGGACTTACACCTAGGCAGTTTGTGAAATTAGTTTAAATTTCAACATGTATTAATACTGATACTGATAATGGGACAGTCTCTATTCCCATTAAGTCCTTATTATATACCATAGCTGAATAAATGGAAATATCCATTTCATCACTACACTTCAGTGTTTTCTGAGCAGTCTTTCAAAGCACACACACCTGGGTAAATCTTTGTGGATCAAAAAGTAGTATGATACAGCACTACCTGGGGAGATGCAGATAAGCTTTATGAAGGTGAATTGTCAGCCTTGATAACACCCAGTATTACTCAAGATAAAAAAAGAGATGTACTAAAAGTCATACCTTGCTTTCAACCACTGGACAAATGCAAAAAAGAGTCAAATAGCCCCTCTTGGTCTAATGGAAATGAAGAAAGAACACTGATTATGAGAAAAGGAATAATCAGAAAAAATGCAAACTCACAGAATATTAGCCAAATGAGAGTTCAGTTTTTCTGTGACTGCTACTTGCAGTTAAGAACACCACAAGTGAAACCAACATATTCACAAATTCCCTTGACCGCTACATATGATACTGTGCTGACCACAGAAAATGTATACTAAAGCTATCCCTGTGTGTGTACATCTATAAAAGACAGTGTGTGTTCATGTGTGTGTGTGCGTGCACACGTGTACATCTTTCTACATGTGTCTGTGTTACAGGTGTGACCACAGTACTCTACATGACAGAATACAAGCAAAATTATACATTAGTCAAACCTGCATTTTATTACTAAGTTACAGCCATACCAGATTTCACATGGAAAATTGTGCTGTTTCTCAGAAACTGTGTTTATATGTATCTGTGTGGCGTTACACATTCATTTCCCAAAATAACTGGTGATGTCTTTCAGTCTCAAATATCTAGTGCCTGCCTGCAGATACAAACAGGGAGACTGCTCTCTCGCAGAACGTGGACTGCGTGTTCATCCTTACTGAATTAGGTCACTTCAGGTGACTGAGATGAGGTAGCCTAAAAATGAAGACAATCCCAACTCTCTAGTTGTATGGGAAAAGAGTGGACATCATTCATAGCACACCTTTCACACATTTAGCAGTCCTGCCCGTAAGAGGGATACTTGGTCATGACTGTGTTTATTTTAAACTGTAAGCGGGGCGGGAACTTATTGATGCTTATCAAAATACCATGATCCTGCTCACCGGCCAAGCTGCTCTTGCATCCTTTCCCAAAGCAAAGTCCAAGAAGAATTAAAATTAAACCTGCCTCTGGCGAATTGATGTCTCCAGGAGAGCTAACTCTCATTCTCCTAGATGAAGCAGCAGAGCCTAAGATGACCTGCAGAGCTGGGAATGGCAGTCCCTCAGATCACCTGGTATGAATGTCCCTTGATTGGTGTGTCATGGAGTCCATGAGTATTTGAAACAAAACATGTGCAAATTGCTACTGAGAAAACTCAAACATCTGTCACAATATTCAGCAATACTTAAGATGTTTCAGAGCCTCTTCTCCCTACTGACCATTTCACAGTTACTGTACTCCATGGGGCAGTCACCTTCTGACTGTCAGAAATAATTCTCCACTCGTGTGAGATTTGAAGCACTTTTAGGACTTGCACAAAGCAGAGATGAAAGCTACCACCTCACAGCTGGAACGTTCTGAACTCGCTGAGTCCAGGCAGGCAATTAGGGCTGTTCCTAGAGCTTTTCTCCCCGAGCTTCTTCAAGCACTACAATGACCCCAAATGACCAATCTGTTAGAAAACCAGCTATTCTCTCTGAAAACAGCTTCGTTCTCCATTAGCATTGTGGTACGCTATTAATAATGCCAGGGAACCCTCAGCTGACCACTTCGGCAGCCTCACTTCTCATCAAGTTTGCTCAGTAAAGCTAACAGCTCAGGAGAACCCACCCAGTACAGGTAAATGGCAGTATAAAGGAACAGTCTAGCTGATGGGATCTGATTCCACCATAGCTAAGTACCATGATAATCAGATCAAAGACAGCAGCCGTTGAAAAAAAGTGGTCAGCAACATTCTCAGTAGTTGATATGCTGTTCTGAAACATAAATTCCATTTACTTTTGTAGGTATTCTGCTGTTGAAGTAAAATAAAATTTTCCAGCTATTTGTCATGCCACGCAATTGCTATTTTGCTCTCATTAGTAATTGTTATTTTCAACAGAAGTTTTCTCTTGAAAATTAAATTATTCCTTGATGGCAGCCTAAACGTCATGAAGACCTTGATATTTTTGATTAGTATTTCATATTGATATATATAAAATAGTATTTTATGCTGGCATAAATTGATATCTGTACCTGTGTGGCTTCCAGGGCCTGTTCCAGAAGCCAAAATAGCTATAAGTATACAAGTATCCCAAATCTGTTTGAGATTCAGAATTGATGAAATCTCTAGTCATTTGGGAATATCCTCAGCTAGGAATTTTTCAATAACTAGTTACAGCAGAATGTAGTCTGCTGTAGTACCACACAAGTGACTGTGGTAGAACTGAGTTTGAGGCTACAATCTTTCCTATCAAGGTTAGAGGGCTTCTCTAGCCACAGTATCAGGAAAAAGAGATCAGATATATAAATAGTCATGATACATAAAAACGTATCTTAAAAAATCAACTGATCAATGGAGTCTACATCCCAACCAACAGATTCTCCTAGAGTTCCCTCCATTCGGGTAAATGGTTTACTGTAAGTTTTGAAAGGAGCAAAAGCCTAGTTGTGCTACAACTAGAGAAAGAGTAGTTTAGCTAACAGATATGTATCCTCCATCTCCTCAGAACAGGTCTTGATTTTGTCAACTACTAGGACCCAGATAAAAAGCTCCCTGAAATTTTTCTGAGACTCTCTTCTAATAAATTTGACCAGATTTGGATTATATAGTGAATATGAAATGATTTAAAGGTAACTAAAGACCCTCAACATCTCCAGTATTTTTATACATACCTGTACACTCTTTCTGCATTTCCTAAGCCTTACCAAGGAAAGTCCATCTATCACAATGTAGTTGTTCCTTTGTATTTCAGAAGCACACAACAGCAACAGGAGGCCAGTCAAGCTTAGATTCCTGACTACAAAGCCTCTTTAAAAAAGGAGGAGAATGGTGGTGAACAATTCAGACACACTACTTAGGCAGCTTTACTTTATTATTCTAATGTCTGCCGCAAGTTCAGGGTTTTTAATGATGTTTGTGGGCACAAGATGCATTTTAAAGAAAAATATATTATGACTTTACCTTTTACTCTTTAGAATGATTAGAAACAAATGCAACTGACATCTCACTGTGGTTGTGTAATACAACAATAAATGGCAGACTGTTTAAACTCTGGATTATTTTTAACAAATAAAATTCTGACACTTTTTTGCTAAATATATCTGCAGAGTTTCATGAGTACACCCAAAATACAGAGGTAATAATAAAACAGAGAGATCTTCAATTGGGTCAAAGATACCTACATCACATGGAAATGAAAGGAACATCTTTAAAAAATAGATGACTAGAGAGAGAAAAAAAATCAAATGAAGTTCAAAAAGGGAAAAGAAATAAGGGAACAAAAAGTAGAAATACAACATTTCCATACTGTTTTTTAGGCTTAGAAACTAAGCCAGTAACAGACTCCCAGCTGAACAGGCAGCTGCAATGTCAGCATAAGTCCCTTCAGAAAACAGGCTCTTACTTAGAGGTGTAGAAAACAAAATTCAGTCATTGCCTCTCAGTTCCTTCAGCTGCTTCATAAAAGCTGCTCTAGCACTGGCAGCCCACACATACGGTAAGCACTAAGAGAGCACCTTATTAAGGGTGCTCTCTTTGCTGTCCTTTCCTCTCTTCCCTCCCCTGTGTCTCTCAGTCAGAAACAGGGGCTATTCTCCGAGATGGAGATCCTCTATTTTGCTCACTCTGTTGTGATTGTCTTTTAATGGGCTTCACAAAATGAAGGCTTCTCATGAACCAGGATTTAATAATAAGAAAAGATCCTTTTCGTAGAAAACAATACAGAGCTGAAGAACTCATGTATTAATATCCATAGTGCCACCTACTGCTCTATTTCCAAAGTACACTGTGTGTACATCAGTAATTGCTATAAACCACCATAACTCACTGCTAACAAAAGCTGACTAAATATTTATCGGGATCTTTAACACCTATACTTTGTTACACTTAACAGTTATAGTTAACCTACAGGTACAGTTAACCTACAAAAACCTTGAAAATTTTTAAAACAAGCCACTCCCAGATACTTTTTCTCATTATAAGCTTACACGCATAGAGGATATTTCTTCCCTTAACACACTTTTTCTTATCTTCAACCAGGAAGGCCGAAATTGATTTTCCAACAAAAACCCAAGTGGTTTTTCTGGAGGGACTGAGAAATCTGATTCACTTCCTGAGATCATGTGCTGAGTTAATTAGTTTTTGTAAAAAGCTTTGATCTACTCAAATAGAAGGGGTTAGATCAGAGCATGCAGAGAAGACAGCATCCTGGGTGGTAATAGTCTCAAAAGGAGTTTTAGGTAGAGTGTACAACATTTTCCCTGTCTTGGTATCTCCAGAGACGCCTTGGAAATTTGGATAAAACAATTCACATATTGTACGATCTCTCTTCTAAGATCTTTCAGACTCAGCCTACTTATTATTCGGTATCCTTGCAATTGATATTATTTCACTTTTGTGGGCTGCAAGATGCTTCAGTTGAATAACAAATGATGTCTGGCAGAATTGAGTCATCTTGCACAATGAATTACCAGAAGGCATTTGTATATTTTGGTGGTAAGAGTAATAAAGGGAATCTAAATAGATACGGCCCCAGAACAGTTTTCACTGGTTCCAGGTTTCTGAAAATGTTTTTTATCTAAGTTATATTTTATAAACTACAATTCTTCCCTTGTTATTTTGGGTAGGTTTCATTCTCTCACTTCATCAATTGTCCTCTCTGTTTTGCTATAAAGGAACAAACTGTATGATAGCCCTCATACTCTGTTTCTGTGACAAAAATAACGCATTGTTCTAGTGTTGCTTTTACCACCTGTACCTCATTGTATTTCTCATGGAAGATATTTAGTGATTTCCTTTCTGTTCCCAGCAGTTCTGTTCCTGCTATTGGTAATTGTGACTCCTGTATGTGCTGAAAGTTTGGCAATTCTTACTGTCAGAATATAGCTCTTCTCCTGGAGAGCTCATTTTGCTGCAGGTATAAAGCTACAGGCATTAATGGCGGTAAACAGATAACTCCAGATGCATCGTATAGATGCCATACTTAATCCTGGCAGTCTACAAATAGAATGCACAGGGCCCTTTGCCCTCTAGCAACTAGAACCATTTGCAGGGAAGAAAGTTTTTGCACTGACTGTTGTATCTAACCTTTCCTAGGCACTTCATATGCTTTTCTGTCAGCAATAACAAAGAGTGAAAAAAAGGGAAGAAAATATGAAGAAAAAGTGGTTCTGTAAGTGCTAAGAAGCAGCCTTCTTGTACTTGAGGTTGGCTGACTTCAGCATCAAGGAACGAGAGCTGAGTTCAAAGATTTTTCTTAGGGAATATATGTTATTTTATTCAATCCACCCAATTCTTCTTTTGTTTGCATATTTATTATCTCCATTGTCAAAACCCACAATTGTCCTCTGTGCAAGACTACAGCCACAGCTAACTGCAAACTCACACTATTTGAGAATATGGCCAGAAATTTCAAAGAGGTAATTTACTACTTATTTGAAATGAAAGGCAGGAAAAGCCACCTATTCATGGGATCCAGTCCTGCAGCCTTTACACAGACACAACATAGTGAATGCTGAAATAATACAGTGCTGCTGCAGATGGAGAACAGTCTGATGTTGCACTGACTCTGAATAAAAGCAGCATGAGTGGACAGTTTGTTTCACAGGATACTTAATCTGTATAGAAAGATATATTAAGTTTCAAGGGGATTTCTTCTACCATGGGCAGTGGCCATTGAAAGGTCAAAAGCTGAAAAATCCATTTTTTTTCAGTAGCTAGATTTTATATGAAGTTTGCAGGTTTTGATGGGTGTACTATTTTATTATGTGTACCAGATATAGGGCTGAAATTTGACAAATTTTAAAGTAGATATAACTTAATATAGAGATTAAGACATTCAACAGGCAACATTTTCAAGAGTTTCTAACTTCTCTTTAAGGATATAGGTAAGAGTCTGCTTTAGATCATCTCACTCAAGAACTCTATGACAGACACAAATGGTGTTTCTAACTGTCTTTGTCCAAATAGATTGTAAGTTTTACTATTAAATTTAATGATAAGAATTACCTCAAAGAAAAAAGAAAATCAGTGAAACCAACCCAGAAAAGCAAGTGAATTTAGTGGATCTTACTGCTTCAGCAAGAACTTCCTAGAAAATTTCACTAAAGCATTTTTCGCACAGAAATAACCATGCTAGAGAATAGACTTTAGTTTTAGTTACAGATCTGTTGCTGTTGCAGATCTGATGAACAGAGCTTCAATTTTGTAGATCTTACTTGTCTCAATCTCTTCATCTTCTTGTTACTCATATAAATATCTTATACAAATATTATAAAGATTGGCCCACATGCTTCAGGAAAGAATGCTTAAGAAAGAATACATTATCAAATCAATTCAAAAAGAAATAAAATAAAATAAACCTGTCACTAAAAGAAAAGCTCTGAATGCAAAATATTCAATTTCTCTAAAGTAATTTCACACAAAATAATCATGATCTTTGTAAAATTTGCTAGAATTCATAGGATTCACCAGAGTTTTTAACATAGTCCTTTTCAGTAAATAGTCTTGTCTTCTGTGTGATTTGACAAAGATGTATGAAAGCTGGATTGCGAAAACTAGCTTACAGAAGTAAGTTTGTGGTTACATTTTGATCCCTTTATATTTTCATCACTATTAAAATGTGTTTGCCTTTCCTCTCATTCTACTGTAACAACCAGCAAGAATCTCGGATGACCCTGTGTGAACAGAAAAACTCTTAAAACGTAAGTCATACAGACTGGATGAAGTAAAATATTCTCAGCATGTGAAGGAATACCAATGGTCACAGTGCTATTCAGGTAAGCATTTTTCATCAGAAAATCTGAAGCACTTAAAACCACGGATGTTACCTCCAATTTGCAAAAGAGGAAGTACAGAGGTAGTTACATGAGTTGCCCTGTTTCACACAATGATGATGTTGCCAAGGCTTGTGAAATCATCCTACGATACTGGATAACAAAACCCTTCTCCAAGGAGGTTTAAGAGAATACATCTTTTGTCCAAAAAAAAAAAAAAAACAAAAAAACAAAAAAACAACAAAAAAAAAAAACCAGAGAAAATATCCCGTAACCGCAAACAAAACCTGGAAAACTGTGGCGCCGAGCTCACGCTACCGCCTGCGACACTTGTCTTAGCCCCACCCCGCCGTGCCCGCGAGCCGGCGGCCGTTAGAGGGCGGCCGTTGGAGGGCGGCCGTTAAAGTGCGGCCGTTAGCCGGCGCCCCCTGGCGGTCCGCTGGCAGCAAAGGGACTCTGCGCGCGGGCCGGGGGACGGTGGAGGCCTCTCTGTGGGATGGATGCGCGCAGCGCTCCTAACTCAGTCCGTAGGCAGCAGTTAGTGAGGTAGTTTCGCGGGTTGGTTTGTTCCTCCTCACTTCTCAAATGAGGTGGTCTCTGTGAGGCTGGCAGCTTTCAGTCTTGCCCTCACGGTTTCCTGAGAGAAGTGTTGAGAGCCTTGAGGGATGTGTTGAGCAGATTTGATGGTTCTGAAATGAGACCTTCAAATTTAAAATGTTAGGGTTGGGAGCTGTCTTTTAAATAACATGATATAGGATGCTCTGGTGTCCTGTCAGCTCCAGGGAGTAAGTCACAGCTGCTCCAACCACAGCTGTTTTGCAACCATGTTTTTTTTCATAAACCTATAACCAGGGCAACTCAAACCACTGAGACAAAAAGATGACCAACCAATAAAATGCTGTCTACCCTGGGCAGGCAGTAATGCCTTCCAGTTAACCTAGCAAGACAACTTCTTTCCCCAAAAATCCAACTCCGTCTATGGGTGAAGTGGCACAATACAGCCAAGCAGTCTTACCAGCCTCACTGAGCAGAAAGGCAGATAGTGGGAAATACTCCTTCTTACCTTTCCTATCTCTCCCAGTTTCTCAGCTGTGCTGTTATGTCCTCTCTGATACTTGCCAGACCCTCTGCTGAGCCAGCTTAATTTTCTAACTTGGAAAAAAAAAACTTTCTGGGGTCTTGGGTTAGTTCAATAAACTGAATCTATCAGCTCATGGATGGAACTGACTGCTGTAAGTGTAGAGAAGCCAAGGAGAAGTGTAAGCAGACGGCCAAGACATTTTGGTGATAAATATCTGTAAAGATAGGCTCAGCTGTATTATATTATGCCCCCCTGAGTGATTCTCTTCTGACAGAAACACAGCTAATGCCCTCTGGTCCTACTGCACTGAGTTTGAAACTTGTTTCCTGGGAATCAAGCTGCTGGGTTGTTTTCCAGCACCTCTGTGCTATTTGGTCATGTAGCAGGCCAGCTCTTTTGAAGTACAAGCACTGATACGCTATCATGTAAGTCAACAGTCTTGCAGGCTGACAATAATGTGAGAAACTACAAGATGGTTATTCTATGACAGGTCAACAGTGACTTCCATGTGCCTTAAACCCTTCCAAGTTCACAGAACTATTCATTTACAAGTTTCCTCAAATACTTACTTTTAGTTCACATGAGACTGTCCCCACATGCAGTTGTGTCTAATCTTCAGTGCTCAGTCCTAGATCCTAAAAATTGAAGAGAAGGAAAATATGCTTCAATTATTTTCACACAGGTCCCCCTACCCATTCTAGTTGCCTTGGACTTTTTTTTTTTTTTTTCCTTAAGCAAGGTCCAGCCATGCTGTTATAAAGTCCATGCTTGACAGCACAGCTTTATCTTTAACAGTCCCAGAGACATGTCTAATCTCACCTGGAGATCTGATCACTCCTGAATTCTGGATTTGGGCAGGTTGCTTTCTAAGCTCAGAATTAGATTCAGCATACACAGCTGTCTCAGAAACATGGGATTCTTGACTAGACACATAGGCATGTAAGTACCTTCGAAGCAGGCAGCCATCCCATGGAGCCTTGAGGATCTTAGGTTTGGAGTTAGCAGCCTGCATCCCCCCCTCCCCCGTCCCCGATATGAACACAGCATCCCAGCGGTGTCCTAGAACAAGACAGGCATACTGTTCCCTGCCTCACTACTCACTAGTTAGTTTCTCTAGGTAGGGAATCTGGGCCCAGAGGCCAGAAAAGACACAGAAAAAGAAAAAAAAAAGATGAAAAATCAGGGAGTAGGACTGCAGGGAAAACCACCAAGAGTGTGCCAAAGCAGGGGCAGAGCCTTTGTGTCTGTCTTTGTAAAAGTTCTCAGGGCTGAAGGTTGCTCGAGAACAGAACGAAGTTGACAGCCTGGAGATGCAAGAGGAATTAACTATTGAAAAAAGGAAAAGCTCATAGATTGTTGAACTAAGTAAGAATAGGTAACAGTGTTTAACCTCAGAAGTCATCTTCGAGATATCATGCAGAAGAGTCTACTTATCCTGCTGGTAAGTAGCCAGGGGAAAGAGAAGGTCTATGAGTGTTAACCGGAAGGGTTTATCTCGAGGGGAGGATTTGGGGGCCGGGCTCAAAATCAGGTGGTGAACTCGGAGTGTCCTCCCAACTGGAGTTTGCTCAGGGCAGTGCTGTGTTTACAACTGGCGAGTTTCAGTTATCCCTGAGGTGGTAGATACTGAAAGCTGTGGCTGGGGAGCTCAAAACTGTTTTTTACCTCCCTCTGAGGGAGAAAACAGGCCTAGCCCCAAAACACTCAAGACCTTGCTCAGTACAGTCTTAAATTCTTACCTCTACCAGCAGCTGCTTCTCAAGCCCTGAGGATTTCACTGAGCCAATTTAATGCTGGTGGTCAGACAGTTTAAACCCATTAGCTCCCAGCTATCTGAGTAAATTTTCTGCTCCGAGCCCAGCACACCGACAGACTACTACAACCAGAACTGCAGAGAGCCCCCACAGTAATCGGACATTTGATAACTGTTGTGGCCTGTGTGGTCAACGTTAAAGGGCTGAAGAAAATGCCGCTGGCTAGATCACTGTCTATGACCTCTCTTAATGGTCTTCCTCAGTGGGAGGATGAAGACCTGCCAGTGGAGGACTTGTTACTCTTTGAAGTTTCTTGGGAAGTTACCAACAAAGGTTTGTACAGCACTCAGGAGTGAATGTTGCTATTTTCAGGTGGAGGGTGTGGAGGGCGGCATGAAGGGCTTGGGCACAAAAGATATTAAGCATAGACTGGGTGAAAGCTGGCTGCGGAGTTACTGTATTGGAAGAAGTGAGTGTGGCATCCATTTGTGATTATGCATGCTGTGTATGGGCTGCATCTGCATGTGCTTATATGGAAGGAGCATATATGAAAGCAGATGTCTATTCTATGTCTTTACATGTTTCACCATCAGAGCTAGGGTGTTTAGGTGAACATCCAAGTGTTACAGTGGAGTGTGCACATGTATGATACGTAGATGTTGCTGTGTTTGTATTTGTGTTTTACCTTCCGTGCAAATCCTCTTGGGAACATAACATAAAAATAAGCTGTAAAACAGACATCAGATTGAGAGAAGTTTATCAGTCTCCCTCTGCTTTCTGTAGTAGCATGGAGAAGAGGCCAAATTTGAAACATAGCTACATTGAAGCCACAAAATAAAAAACGTAAGTCAATGACCTGTAGCCTTTGTGCCAGCTGAGACTCTTTGGTCTGGTCTTAGCACAGATGGTGCTAAACAGGGACTTCATGCTTTGTGCATGTGTACAGTTTTGCAGTATGCCTACTACATGCAGCTTGTCATGCAAATTGTACACTGCTGGTCTTGCAAAGATATTTTTGCTTCTATTTCTAATTTGGTCATGAAATTGTCCAGTTTCAGTTAGGCATAGTTCGCTAATGGGGAACAGGCTCCTTTTTATCACAAAAATGAGCTAATATGAGTAAATGATTGACCTCATATAATCTCATTGTCCTGGCAGATAAATAAAGAGATTAGTTAGAAGAGTGGATCTATAATCTCTAAGCTTTTAACCCTAAGGGGGAGATGTGTGTGCGAGGAACAGACAGTGTTAGGGCTTACCTTTGTGGTGAAACTGGAATTGCTATTCTGTGATACCTTCCAGTATTTAATCTGCACTGCAAGTGCAATTTTACTTTGCTCTTATTAGTGCAAGGAGCAGTATTAATTCACAGAGGTAGCAAGGAGTAACTTCTGCACTTTGAATTTCTGTAGGCTTATTTTTCAGTAGTTTCAGTCAGTGTTTTTGAATTAATCTTACTGCTGTTGGTATTTGGGGCGTGTAGCATTTGCTTTTTAGGCACACTATAGAAGCAAGCCACTTGCAAGTAGATGGCAGCAGAAATCTAGCTAATTCCAGGTGTTCTTACTAGCATCCCAGTGCACTCCATGGTATATAGATTTGGACTCACTGCTCCAGGCAGTCATTTGTACTTACTGCTTATAGAAGGTTATAGAAACCACACAATACTTTTAAGAAAACACAACTAGATTAATCTGTCTTTCTCTGTATGTACAAAATACAGTGAGTCATCCATATAGCTCTTGTTGATCTCACTGAAATCAGATCAGCTTGACACAGCTAAAATTTATTATTCTGACATTTTGTGAGAGAATTAATGTTTGTTGAATTAGTTTAAACAGAAAGGGCTATTAATTACACCACTTACTGAACCCATATATTCAATCAGAGCTGACTGAGCTAGTTGTAGCAAACAATTTCTTCATTAGGACTGTATCTCTACAAAGTTTTCATTAACCAACCCTGACTGTAAGCATTTGTGCAAAAAAAAAAAAAAAAAAAAAAAAAAAAAAAAAAAAAGAAAAGTTTAAGCTTATTTTTCTGAAACTCTTGATTCTAAAGTTTTTTTCTAAAGCTTCCATGCAATTGAATGTCTAAGTCACATGGTGAGATACTGTTCCCTCATGACCTAACTTTTTATAAACAGTTCCTGGAAAATGTTAGGGCACTATGTTTCTTAGGAGAGAGTGTGGCTCCAAAAGTCAGGGACAGGCATCATAGAAGATATATAGGCTTAGGAAATTGTAGCTTACACTGTATTTTCCCTGCCTTCTTTAGCATAGGGAGGAACTGTTTATTTGACTAGTAGGGTGACCCACATAGATTTAGTATTGCTATTTGTTTTAGTGTTTTAGTTTTAGCTTGAGTGATGCTATATGTATTACTAATAAAGAGGGAAAGATAAGCATTAACTGGGTTTATTGCCTATAAGGCTAGTTTTGATAAATTACATGAAGGTATCTTCCCCCCTTTCTGACAATGCAAGGTGTATCCAAGTAGTTCAATAGGGAGCTGCTTCACACTGCTCAAAAAGTGTAAAGCTGCTGCTGCCTACAGGAGCAAACTCAAGGCTTTATATAAACTTTATGTACATTGCTATGTGTTTGGCTATGAGTGAGGTGCTTCTTAGTGATTCTTTCATTTCTCTATGACAATAAGACTAAAAGCCTTTTTCTCTGTCAGGAACATGCTGCCAGAGCTCACATGCAGCCATCTATCCCATAAAAGTAAATGGTACCCTTTACAAGTATCTCTGCCAAGCTATTTTCTGAACCTCTCAAGTACTGTTCAAGAACTCTTCCAGAGTGTGAGGATGATAAAGGAGTCCTGCAAATTGAAACATATCTGATTACACTGTGAGAAGGTCTCTGTGTGCCAGGCTGCCATGGGGAGTGTATGATTACTGGGATTTCCCCAAGCGGGAGATGAGGCTGGTTGATACTGAGGCATAAGATGCAAGCTGTTAGCGAAAGATGAGTCAACTCTATGAATTCAATGCTCAGTGATCTGACAAGGCGCTGTTATTTCCATTGTCGTATAATTTCTGTCTTAGTGGTTGGCAGAGTGAGGGTGTCTTTTTCTCTTTCCTAAGCCTGGATCTTTTAACACAAGCTCTAAATAGGTAGAATTTTCTATTTCTTGCTTCCTTTTTGTATTCTCTAAGGTGATAGGTGATACACTTTGACATATTTGCTTCTCAGTTACTCTTCTTTCTCCTTTGCTCACGTCCTCTATCTGGAGCAAGCAAGTAAAAGCAAGAGAGCTGAAGGAGAGAATAAGAAATAAAAAAGCTTATTTACAAGTGTCACTATTCCCCCTCCTCCCCTCTGAATCATATGAACAGGAACTTGCCACCTAGAACATGCCTGAAATCGTCTTGCTCTGAAATTCTCCTGCCAAAGAAGTAGGAAAAGTGTAGTCTGTGATGCGAGCTTTTCCTTACTTTATTTAACTCTCCACTGATGGGCAAGTCATGTACTGTGAATGACTGTTTCTGTGGTAGAGGGAGAAGAAGAATGGGTAGGGCAGAGCCCCATTGCACTACAGTGTAGCCTCCCCTGCCACGTGACCTGGAGCTCATGGTGGTAATCATGGTGACGCTCAGATTTTTTCACTCTTCTTTCCTCTCCTCTTCTGGCCAGCCTGCTTTAGTAAAGTCAAATCTAGTCATATGTCTGTGCGTGTTGCAAAGACGGATTGGTTTTCTTCCATAATATGAAGACTAGTAAAAACTTTATGGACAGGAGCTCAAACCAAGTGGCTATAAGCTATTTAGATCTAGTGTCCAAAGCCCCACAGATGGAAATTGTCAAGAAGGAGCAACCAAAAGCCATTACAGGAGCATGAAGACTGCTGCAGCATTCCTGGAAATTTTCCACGTTGATCTTTTGTCCTTACTCCATCCCCTTAAAACTCTTTTAAATGTTTCCCCACTGAAAATTTAAGTATTTAATCTGGGCAGGGGACAGGAGAAATCTAATTCTATTAGCTACTGTTAGAGCTGAGGTAGTGAGTTTTCTGATATGTTAATGGACAGAGCTGAGAACTTTGAAAATCTGATATCTGTTCTATAAAGATGTCTTTAAAATCATTCCATTAATATTTAGATTAGTATCTTCTTCTGGGTTATTTCTCAACACAGCTTTTACATAGAAAGTAGAGGAAAGCTTGAAAATGGTGGGCTGGTGGCCAGTTTGTATCATAATTCAGCTGTAAGTAGATTAGCCACTAGTAGATAAATCTTAAAGATTTTCTTCTATCCCTAATGAAATGAGGACTGTGGTAAAGCAAACCTTGGTTCAGACCTCCTTTAAGCAGAACTCAATATTCAGGTTTTATGGTGCAAATCTGGAAATGCACCCTTGGAAATGAAATCCTGCATGCACTGAAGTCGATAGAATCAGTGTTTCACCTATTCCATGTGAAACACCTTTCCATGAAGAAAAATCTTTGAGAGAAGGTAAATGACTGAACTACCACATTGTGGGGAATGGGAATATGCTGGCATAAACTTAGCATAAACGTAGCATCAAAGCCCTGTGCTTTCCTGGAGCTTGATGGTATGTCAATGTCAAAGTAATCTCAAATGAAATCTTGTAAACTGGGAGATACAAACAGAAATAGCTTCCATATTATGGACATCTGTAATAATTTTCAGTGTTTCTGTATTACTTCAGGGTATATTTGGAATACCAGAATTTCACAGAATTTAGAGAACTTCTATCTTCTGATAAGTCCTGACCACAAATGTAGTCAAAAACATGAAAATCTTCTGCTTTCTGAAGATACCATGTATTTTTTCATTTGACAACCTTATTCTAAAGTAGTGCCCAGATATCTCAATAGGCAAAAAACAAACAAACAAAGAAAAACCGTCAACACATCCCACTCCAAAAAAAGCCTAACCAAATATTAGGGGGGGGGGGAAAGAGTTTGAACCCTATTTTATCATTTATCTTTAGGGCAGTTTGAGGGAAAGGGGTGAAAGGATAGCTGATGTAACTAGTAGTTGTTGCAATGCAATTAATTTGAATTCAAAACCTGGGATCCCTCTCGGATTCCACGGCAACCTCAGCCCTGAGGAAAACTTCAGTGCCATCAGAATGGGCTGGTCAGTGCTTGCAAAAGGAGCCGGAGAGCTCCCTGATTCTCTGTCTCTCTTTGTAGCGTGGGTTTGAGAGGAAGGACTCCTGCACTGATCAGGGGTACTCTCCACTTCTCTCAATTGCATCATTTCTCTCCATTCCTCTTTCACTTTTGTTATCTGTTCCTCCTTTTCTTTCTCCTCCTGCAGTGGTGGGTAGGTGGAAGGAAATAAAATGAATGGTGGACATCTCTGGTAGCTTTGAGAAGTGTTGGCCATTCCATACTCAGTCTCCCACTTCCACAAAGCATTTTTTGGTAACACAGTTGCTCTGTAGCCCAGGAACCTACAGCCTCTTTCTCATCAGGTAACAGAAAGTGTTTGCAATATGTTTTTCCATATAATAGCTTGTGTCACAAAGAACAAATCACCTATTTTAGATCTTGCACAAAGCTAGGTCCACTTCTGCCTAATGCTGTTCTCAGTAGCAATATGATATGCGGAGACTGTTCTTGACTCACAGTCCATTTTTAGGTAGTTTTCTAGTACTATCCAAGTAGAACTACAGCCTCTACAACTAATACTACCTACCATAGGTAGTTATTTAGGTATTTAGGGAGTGCCATATTAAGGGAAGAATAAGGAAGTTAACCAAATTGTTGGAAAGTAATTTAAGAGTTTCGTCATGGTTTACATATTTACGTAGAGCCTTAGCTCTGTTACTAGTTAGGATGTGCATTGCACTGCTTATGCACACAAGTATTTCCAGTCAATTCTAAGTAACTGAGAAGTTTTGAGAGGAACTCCCAATGAGCAAAATATAAGCTATCTCTTCACAGTAGATCATGTGTTCCTTGAATTTGTTTTGGGAAAATGTAATTTCCAAAGTCAATGCATTATTCTAGATATTACTCTGTTCTTTTGTCAATGTCTTTTTAAAGGTATATCCAACAGCTGCCACACGCATACAGTTTCATTTGCTCACTTCCTCTCATTAAAGCTCATGCAGAGACATGCCCTGTGAGTCGTATTTCCACAGTAACAGAGAAGACAAAAGGAAGTCTGGGGAACCAGGTAACCCAGAGCTTTTAATACAGCCATTTTTTGAACAGTCTTCACAATCTGCAAAAGCTACACTTTTGGTTTTATCCTTTTAAGAACTTTTCATGATGTTTCTGGCAAATCAGTGCCCTGAAGTGGTTTTTTACCTTGCTGTGAATCAGATTATAATGATAGAGCATTACTGTCCTCTGTTCCCCTCAGAATTCTGTGACCCTTCTCTGCCTGTCCTAGGCTTTCATGGGCTGACATGATCCAGGCTTGTTTTTTCATGTGCTGATGTGCATGATGATAAGTAAATACTTCTGCGATGCGCTTACGGTGGCATCTGTCTTGAGTTAAGTAGCAAGCAAAACCACTGTCATCAACTGTTGGGGCAGGAATGCCATCACATACAGAGATACTAAGCAAAACCTTAGGAGAACAAACACTCAGCTGAAGGCTGTACAAAGAGAAGTTCCAGGCTGTATTCAGCTCCTGAACTTCAGCTTTCTCATCAGTGTTTCAGTATTTGTGGATACTCTGCTACCTTGATGACCCCAACATTGAACACCTTGCCATGCGCAGGAGGGTGGGCAACTAACTGTCCCCAAACAATGTATGACAACTGTTCTTGTCATATATGGCGCTATCGTATCATTGCAATTAGATACATTCTCTTTTTTCCAAGCCATCAGGCTGCTTTGCATGAAAATCTTCCCTTTTTGTAAGCCCAGTATTTCTGCCAATTTATACCAACTAGTTTTATGATTAAGAGTTCTACCAATCCCCTTATTTATCCATATACAATTAAAGTGCCTTATGTTCATATAACATATTTACCATGCCATTAGAACAAACAGCTTTTGTATCTTTCTAACTACATCACGTTAGTCAAGAATATTTTGACTTGTTTTATATCATTAAATTAGATGTTTTTCAGTACTTAAGCTGTTCAGTTATTCCGTGTCAGCTTGTGGGCTGAGATCTCAGGAGGGAAAATACAGTGTTACTCACCTAAGATTTCTCCAGATCCCTGTCCAGAGAGCACCCATGGTAGAGATGATGACTATAGGTTATTTTCTTAGCTTTCTGGTCCTAATGAAGTGTAGAAGCAAGAATGGTCCAATGTATAGAGTTCCTTTTGGAGTTTCATGGTGTGAAATTCCTGAACCATGAGGTTGATCCTAGGTTTTTCTAGGTGAGTTATTATGTTGTGTAATATTTTTTTGTAATAATTCTACTTAGCTAGCTGGTAGATTAGAACTGTTTTTTTTCTTTGTAAAATATCTAGGACCTAGCATCCTGAGACATCTTCATGTAAAATTAGTAGGGCTAGGGCTCCATCAGGTGTTCCAAATGGGATACTTTTAATGCAAAGGACTTTAGATGCTCATGTTCGATGTGCATACAAACTTATGAAATAAAATGGGTTCTGCACTTAGTGTATGTCTGTAATGTTATGTAGAGAGGATACCCTTTCTTCCAGAGTAGATTGCCCCAGCAGATGTTTCCTGCTAATGGAGACATACTGCTGTAGTACTTAGGCTAGCACATTAACAGCTGGTGTGCACAACACTGCATTATGCAGTACAGACCATTATAGGATCTTCATTAAACTGAATTAACTGAAACATACATGCCTCTTCTAGGAACACAAACAAAAAATGTAGTTCTGACTGTTCACTTCCTCAGGGCTGCAAGATACCAAGCTTGGGAAAGGGCTTGCCACAGTTGTCAAGTGATACAGTTTACTACGTCTGGAAACAAATTTCCAAAGTGCTGAGCAGCTTCAGGTGCTCTACTGTAAATAGGGGCAGATTTTCAAGGTGAGTCAAGTAACCTCTGAAGATTCTCACCATCTTCAGTTGCACCTCTGGAATTCAAGTACCTTTTAAAAAGTAAGCCTGGAGTGCCTACTGTCAATCATTGGCTCCTTGTGTGAGTTTATATCATTGCTGAAAGGCATAATACAATCATCCTGCTTGGAGTAACACAAAACATTTCCAGATTCAGTGGAGAATGAAATTTCAAGTAGCTGTTGCACTAATTCTATTTTTATTATTTACAGGTCTGCAAACTTCTGCCAACTTGTATGAGTGTGTTGTTTGCTTGTACTCCTTGAGCTCCATCTATCTTTACCCTGCTTTAAGATCACTGGAGCTGTGCCAAATGTGCCTCTCATGTACAGCAGCTACCTAGCATCTGAATGTCCCTTCTCTTTTACTTACTGGGTACAAGCATTCCATGTTGTTCTTCTGGAGCTCTCGTGGTGAAATGTCCGCTGTCTAGCACCGTGGGCCCTGTGCCAAAGGGAGGTTGTAAGGCTGCCTGGCCAGTGCATGAATTAAAAGGCTGACTGTGGAGAAGTGTGAGATGAAGTGAAGTGAAGGTGAAGATAAGTGAACCTTGTGTACCATGTAGAAGACTAGACATGTCTGCATTTACTCATCAGGGGATGTTACTGTCTTGTTCTCTTCTACATTTTGATACTGCATTTACTTTTAAAATGGGAATGTTTTCGTGGAAGGTTCTGCAGGCACTTATATTGGCAGGGTGGGCTAAGTCCATTCAAGCTTTTGCAACTCTTTTGAGAGTTTTTTGGTGGCAGAACATGATACCTTTTGCTTTAAAAATACTGCTTTAAATCCATTTTCATGATCAGTGGTCAATAGAATTCACCAGTTCCTCAACCTCTCTCAGTGGTTTGTGTAAAATAAGCTGGAAGCACAGCTTGAGTTCTAACCACATGTATTTCCACATCACAAAGAATGTGTTTGGAAACGATGACTGCTAGTGTAAAAAAGCAGGATGCTGCATTTGGGGTGCAGGAAAATCAAGGTTAGGCAAGGGAAAATGAAAGTGTGGACCTCAGGCTTTGAATACTCCAGTCTGGATTTCAAGATCCAAAAAGGGGACAACATAGGAATAAAGGTGTATATTTGATCCATATTAGTGGCATGATTTCAAACGCCTAGGAGGAATAAAAGAATCACAGATTAGATAAAGTAACAGTGAAGGCTGGAAAGTATCCATCTGAGATTACAGAAGAAATTTAGGGCATCCAGATGCAGTCATTCAGGAGCAAGCAAAGCATTAGGAAATTACTATATAAGGATCACGCATGGTCTGCCATCACTAGATACTGTTAAATACCGAGGTTTAGCCCTGGTCCTATGTAAGAGGTTTAATTTCTGTTTATTTGACAGAATCTGGATTTCACTCTAAAATCTGAATGTGTGAAATGTTTTAATTAGAGGCATTTGTGATTCACAGGTGGGTTGGAGCCTATTCCAGAGCTTTGTGTCCTATGCCCCTTTCTACCTTCTGTTCTTTGTGATCTTCTTTTTCAGTGGGAGGCATTTACACTGTGATCCAGACAAAAGCCAAAATTACAGCAGACGAATGGGGTGAAAACTATTTCCTGATTGGCCCCTATTTTGAGCACAATGTGAAGACACAGGTAGAAGCCTGTGAGCCTCCAAACCCTGCAGTTAAGAAGGCAATGGACACCATAAAAGGCCAAGGGTGTCAGGTAAATCAGATGTGCTGCTGCTTCCTAAAGCAACTAAGCTGACTCTGAGAAGATTACAGTTTTGGTTAATGCTCTTGCTGTTCCACTTGACACAGCAGTCCTGGTCAATGTCACAATGGGAAAGGCTCAGAATCTACTGTTAGAGCAGCAAAGTCAATTCATTAAAGGTTATTTTTGAGGAAGAACTAGTTTATCCAATTACAGGTTTTAGCAGTCATCTATCTACAAGTCTACTTAATTGGATTAATGACTTATTTCTCTGGTCTCTAAATGCAGTGAGATTTTAGTAGACATAATATGACCTTACTTTGACTGAACTTGTATATTACATTTGGCCTTCTTGTACTGTTGAATAAACTTCACCATATCACAGTTTTTCTCACATAGCACTATACTGAGTTGAAAGCCAGAAAAGGACAAATCACGAGGGGATTTTTTTTAAAAAAAGTATCCAGCTCACGAAGAATGTGCTTCCCCAAATCAAAACAACTAGTTTTCTGTTCCCTAGGCAGAGAGGTTAAGGTATTGCACAGAGGGTGAGTTAATCTGTTTTTCCTACACAGTTTTTAGCTAATGTTTGCTGTGTGATCTTAGTCGATGTGTGTGATCTCATAGCCTGTCCATGACTCTGTTTCTGCAACCACAAACTAGGGAGAGGGGCATAAAAATGCTTGATCTGCTGCAGGGAATAAAATCTGTGGTGTGGATAAAAAAGCTGTTAAGTTGCGAACAGTTACCGCCTTGAGAACAACTGATTACCTGAAAAGTGGTGAAAGATGATACAAGCCAGATATGACCTCCTTTTTTGAAAATCATGATCAGAAATATAGAACCCATCTTGACTCTGGTTCAACATTGAGTTTTCAGGGAGTTAGTTGAAAGGAGAAAAAGTTGCCTGCAGGTATTTAGGACAGATGTGAAAAGCATTGAGGGTAACAGCCATGAAGCATTCATACAGCACTGTATTGCAGAGGAGAATGACACACTTTAATGTAGGAATTAATAAACTTCTCACACTGCCACCAGCTGTGGCACTGGTGATGTGTATCACCTTTGGAATGGCAGTTCCTGGTATGTAATGCCCTTTTAGGTGTTATGTAGAAGTGTATTGCCAAGTATACCTGTGCAACAACTTGGGAAAGTATCTATGGGACAATAGCATTATGTGATGCTTGGCATTGTTCATGCGGAACTTCAAACTTAAAGGTCTAATTTAACTACCCTTTCTTATTTCTTCTTAGATTTTCATAAGCAATTCATTAAGGTTTTTATGTTGCTTCTGCTGCTTACAAAGAGGGGTCTCTGCAAGCTATGGAATACACTTTTGTTTGGAAAATATCTAAAGACTTATGAGGTAGATTAATTGTAATTCTGTATACACTTTACGCTGTTTCAGCAATACATTCAGTTTAACCAGCCAATCCTGCCAGTCTCACATGTACATAGTGTTGCTGGTGTACTCATTTATAGCAGCAAATCTGTCCCAGGTACGTCAAGTATAGTTTTGATCTGTAATAATGACGCGCTAATTTCTAGAAGCTGTGCTTATCCTATTAACATTATGTCTGGATTTTACTTACGTGTCATAATGGATCCCTCCAGGGGACCTAGGAATGCTTCCAAACTCCTAGGTTGGGTGTGGTCCTTGGCCGTATCCTAATTCTGTATTCTTTATTCCCTTTATTCTTTGTGTGAACAGGTCTAAGAGCCCTTTTCTCATTGTTTTCAAGACCCAACCTCTATCCAGCTTGTTCTAGTGTCAGTGTTGGGTTGAAGTCTTGAGAACCAAGGGGTAGGTGAATGAAAAGAGACTGAGTAGTGGCATAAAATATTCCTTCCTGTGAGATACAAAGCATAAATGCACTGGACTCCCTATAGTACCTCATTCAGCCTCTGCTGCTATAGCTGTTTTGTTTAGTGCAATTAACATGAAATAATTTGATTGTACAGACTGGTACAATCTGTAGCGTGAGCTCAGTTGTGTTGTGTTGTCTGTGACAGTTCAGTCTACTGTCCTTGGGCAGGTGTAGATATTGATAAGCAGCACTGTTTTATCAACATAGTTCTAAACACTTACAAATGTTTAACAGCACTGATGCAGTTAAACCAGGATAGCTATATTTTCTAGGCTGGTGTGGTTTTAGATATTATTACTCATTCTGGTTGATCCTCCCACTCTGCCAAAGGACATCAACTATGCTGGATGGGCAGGAAGAGGAAATGTGGTGCTCCCAAGCTTCTGTCCTACAAATGCCATCATTGGTAATCTCACATAAGTAGCAAAGAATTGGTGACATGTCTGTTTGAAAGAAAATAATAATATTGAAATAAGAATAAAAATAGCATAGATATCTCAATAAGAATAAAAGATAAGCATTCAACCAAGTATAGTCTTCCTAAACTTTTTCCATAAAAAATTTAACATTGCAATGAAAATGTAGGATAAGTCTTTAAAAAATTGTTCTTAAAGATTGTAGTTTCCTTTTACCCCCAGCCATTATTACCCCAGTCCATTATTACTCCATTTATTCTGCAAGCAGACCACAAATCCTGAGAATATGGGACTGTTCATAAATTTCCAAATAATTATATAACCTTTATGTATGTAATATAAAAATATATCAATATTTAAGGCTTGATGGATGAAAGTAGTGGCAGGAATTGTCCTTAACGTTCGCTTTGTAACATTTTCTGGTAATGTCCTTGCCTCTTTTCCATAGGTCTTTTTTGGAAGATGGCTGATAGAAGGCACCCCATATGTCTTACTGTTTGATATAGGATCAGCAGCCTGGAACCTGGACAGATGGAAAGGCGAATTTTGGGATGTTAGCAACATAGGGATCCCTTTTCATGACAGAGAAGCCAACGATGCTGTGATTTTTGGATCATTAACAGCCTGGTTTTTAAAAGAGGTATAGTTTTTAAATCCAGAGATTTTTAAAACCTCAGCTTTGACAGCACTGGCTTTGCATTGCAAACTGGCTTTGGGATGTGACTACTATTCTCCATACAGTTTGAAATCTATGACATTAAGACAGTTCTGCTACTTCTAGATCAAATTTGTATTTATAACTGAGATCTTTACTGAATCATAGAATCATAGAATCAGTCAGATTGGAAGGGACCTCTGGAGATCATCTAGTCCAACCTCCCTGCTCAAGCAGGGTCACCTAGAGCATGCTAGACAGGGTTGCATCCAGGCGGGTTTCCCCAGAAAAATATCTCCAGAGAAGGAGACTCCACAACCTCACTGGGCAACCTGCTCCAGTGCTCCATCACTCTCACAGTGAAGAAATTCCCCCTCACATTCAGGCGGAACTGCCTGAGTCTCAGTTTGTGCCCATTGCCTCTTGTTTTGTCACATGGGACAACTGGAAAGAATTTAGCCCCATCCCCTTGACACCCTCCCTTCAGGTACTTATACACATTGATAAGATCCCCCATCAGTCTTCTCTTCCCCAGGCTGAAGAGGCCCAGTTCTCGCAGCCGTTCCTCATAGTGCAGATGCTCCAGTCCTCTGATCGTCTTCATAGCCCTATGCTGAACTCTCTCCAGTAGCTTCATGTCTCTCTTGTACTGGGGAGCCCAGAACTGGACACAGTACTCGAGATGAGGCCTCCCCAGGGCTGAGTAGAGGGGCAGGATCACCTCCCTCCACCTGCTGGCAACACTCTTCCTAATGCACCCAAGGAGACCATTGGCCTTCCTGGCCACAAGGGCACATTGCTGGCTTATGGTCAACTTGTTGTCCACCAGCGCTCCCAGGTCCCTCTCTGCAAAACCGCTTTCCAGCAGGTCAGTCCCCAGTCTGTACTGGTGCCTAGGGTTATTTTTCCCTAGGTGCAGGACTGTGCACTTGCCCTTGCTGAACCTCATGAGGTTCCTCTCCACCCAGCTCTCCAGCCTGTCCAGGTCTCTCTGAATGGCAGCACAGCCCTCAGGTGTATCAGCCACTCCTCGCAGCTTGGTATCATCAGCAAACTTGCTGAGGAGGCACTCTGTCCCCTCATCCAGGTCATTGATGAAGAAATTGAACAGGATGGGACCCAGTACTGAATCCTGGGGGACGCCACTAGCCACAGGCCTCCAACTAGACTCTGCGCCACTGATGACGACCCTCTGAGCTCTGCCTTTCAGCCAGTTTTCAATCCACCTCATTGTCCACTCGTCTAACCCACAGTTACTGATCTTGCCTGGGAGACAGTGTCGAAAGCGTTGCTGAAGTCAAGGTACACAACATCCACTGCTCTGCCCTCATCTACCCAGCCAGTCATTCCATCATAGAAGGCTATCAGGTTGGTTAAGCAGCATTTCCCCTTGGTAAGTCCATGCTGGCTACTCCTGATCACCACCTTTTCTTCTGTATGCCTGGAGATGACATCCAGAATGAGCTGTTCCATCACCTTTCCAAGGATGGAGAGGAGGCTGACTGGCCTGTAGTTTCCTGGGTCCTCCTTCTTGCCCCTTTTGAAGACTGGAGTGACATTGGCTTTCTTCCAGTCCTCAGGCACCTCTCCAGTTCTCCAGGACCTTTCAAAGATGATGGAGAGCGGCTTGACAACAACATCCGCCAGCTCCCTCAGTACCCGTGGGTGCATCCCATCCAGGCTCATGGATTTGTGGATGTCAAGCTTGCCCAGAAGATCTCTAATCCTATCCTCCTCAACCAAAGGAAAGTCTTCCTTTCTCCAGACTTTCTCCCTCACATTCAGGCTGCAGGATTCCTGAGGGCTGCCCTTAGCAGTGAAGACTGAAGCAAAGAAGGCATTTAGTAATTCTGCCTTCTCTGTAGCCTTCGTCACCAGGGTCCCTGCCCCATTCACTAGCGGGCCCACATTTTCCCCAGTCCTCCTTGCTACTGATGTATTTGAAGAAGCTCTTCCCGTTGTCCTTAACGTCCCTTGTCAGACTCAATTCCAGCTGGGCCTTAGCCTTCCTCGTGGCTTCTCTACATACTCTGGCTGCATTCCTATAATTCTCCCAGGTAGCCTGTCCCCTCTTCCACATTCTGTGTACTTTCTTCTTCTGTTTGAATTTGGCCAGGAGCTCCTTGTTCATCCATGCAGGTCTCCTGCCCCCTTTGCTGGACTTCTTTCTCCTTGGGATGCACTGCTCTTGAGCTTGGAAGAAGTGATGCTTGAATATTGGCCAGCTTTCCTGGACCCCCCCTTCCTTTTAGGGCCTTAACCCATGGGATTCCTCCTCCAAGTAGGTTCCTGAAGAGGCCAAAGTCCGCTCTCCTGAAGTCCAGGGTTGCAATCTTGCTTGTTGCCTTACTTCTTTCATGCAGGATCCTGAACTCCACCGTCTCGTCGTCACTGCAGCCAAGTCTGCTCCCAACCTTCGCATCTCCAGCCAGTCCCTCTCTGTTGGTTAGGACAAGGTCCAGCTTAGTTAACAATATTTTTTTATGAGGTGCTCTATGTTCAGTGTGATGTGTCTTTACTGTCACATCCTAACTCCTTTACTTGACACTGGATTCTCTTACAGGTAGGATCTCAAACTACCTTTTTCTGTACTGTCTACTCAGGTAGCCACACACATGAACTGTCCCTGAAGCCAGTGAGCACAGTGTATCTTAGTTTTTAAAATATTACCTTGCACAGGGAATTTAGACAGACAGCAGGAAATGATGACAGCATTGTGACTTCAGATATTACTCTACTAAAGCCTACCTGAGGAGAGAAAACTTTGTTAATCTGGAGAATCATCAGTCCATCAGAGGAGCATATGATTTTCTTAGCCAAATGAAATTTTCAACAGTAGAAAAGCAGACTGGAAAAATGAGGAGTGACTGTGCTTACCAGAGCCCCCCAGTGCACTCTGAGGTAGTAACACAGCTTGTGCTTCTCCTTGGGCTAAGGCTGGTGGGAGTTAAGACACATGGCTAGTTAAAACACTCTACTTTGTTATATGAAAGAAGGCAAGCACACAGAAGAAGGCATGGAAGAAGTTTCTGAAGCTGGGATAATGAGAAGGATTGTGTGTGTTTCATCTGTTTTCTTTCTAATTATTTTCAGCTTTCCTGTCAGTTTGATGACAAGCCCAACATAATTGCCCACTTTCATGAATGGCAAGCAGGTGTGGGTTTAATCCTTTCTCGATCTCAGAAACTTGCTGTTGCCACAATTTTTACCACCCATGCGACTCTTCTTGGAAGATATCTGTGTGCAGCCAGTATAGATTTCTACAACAATCTTGACCAGGTAAGAGACTGTTTTTCTCATTCCTTCTGTTTTCAGCTAATCAGCCCTGACTTCTTTTCTGTTTATTGTGTTACACCAAATATTGCATGTTCTGTCCTGTATCATCATTTGTGATTGTCTCACAGCAGTGATAGCTCATCAGTTCCAAAGGACAAGAAATGGTATTAACCATTTACTAATACCTCAGGCCATGAGTTTTCTAGGTCTGAGCATCTTTGTCTCTGTGACTGGTCCTAAACACCGTGAAGTCAAGAGTGTTTACACTACCTACTGTGAGCTTTGAATTACCAGATTTTACATAGCAGACGACTGCAACTCATTCAGTTTCTAGTCAAGTCAGTGGTTTATTCCAGTCCACTAATTCATGGAATAATGGTGCAGCACTACAAGGTTTGCCAGCTGAGATTATTAACCTTCTTTTCAATAGTATGGGCAAATTCAAAAGCAAGAGGAGAGCAGTAACGTGCCCAGTCAAGTGCCTAGTCTAGTGCCTTTGCAAATCTTCCCTTTGTGTTCAGGAAAAGGAATTAACTCAAGAGCAATGGATGCTACTGTTTGTGACTTACTATAGCAGAATGAGTAATTAGAGTATGGAAAAAACGTTCAGCAGTAGTCATCATCTGACACTGTAGGTGCAGTCTAGCAGCGCTCTTTCTCAGTGAAAGCTGTCAGAAAAAAATAGTCAATAGCCCTCTCTTTGGTCAAATTACCCTAGGACCCTATGAAATGGTTGTTTTTAATTTTCCCCAACATGCCTCTTAAATCTTTGTAAGTCATAAGAAATCTTTCTGCTTTCAAGCTTTTCAGACTAGACTTCATTTGCTAATGAAAAAACATTAACAGGAGGTATTTTCTGAGATTAAAATACCTGCGTCTGATTTTTGGACTTTTTGTAAGCCATCTAGTAATTTTGGTTTTCACTATTCTCTTTCTACTCAAATCATAATGCAAACCAACATTTCAGAGACCCAAATGTCTTTAGCGTCGCTCTCAGCAGAGATAAATTGCATGATACGTGATTTTCTAATGTGATTACAGATGGACTGAGTTCAAGAGCTTTTTGCATTCCAGCATTTATTGAGGGTAGAGGTAGTTAAAAGGTTAAAACAACTACATCATTCACTATCTCATTGCAATTGTTTCACTAAAGTCACTAAAGAAGATCACTCAGTTGGCAATGTATTTGATGTCTGTTCCATAGTGTGTCAAGCTTGTGTGTTTTCCAAAGACAAGGCCCAAGCAGTAGCGTGTTATTATCCTCATTCAGAAGCACAGAATAGATTACTGTTTCCTTCTAGGCCAAGAAAACAGTCATTCGCCTTCCTACTCTTTTTTTTCATTCTTTTTTTTTCTTCACCAAAGGCAGCTACTGAATTACTGAACATGCTAAGGGTAAAGGCTGGCTCTGCTCATTACTGATAAGCACACAGGACTGTAGCATGGTAGTTTAGGGGAAGATCTTTCTACCCAGTCTGAGGTAACTAACATCGGTGCCTCCTCTTCCTCCTCGACTCCCTGTATCATCAGAGATACACTGGCTCTTCTGGAGTCAGTGTAAGGCAAAGATCTTTCAATTACCATCTCAAAGATTGACAGATCTTTCATCATCTAGGAAAACTAGTATCCTAAAATAGATACCTTTGTTAGGTGCATTAATGAGGCAGCATGAATAACACAGTGATGCCGTTAGACCCAAGTTTCAGTAGTCTAGACATTCCTACCCCCTCATATTCGCCCAATGTGCATATGTGAAACCTAATCTTAAGTTGCATTAAATTTTCTTCACTGAACACAACTAAAATGAAAGAACATGCAATTTCAACATTAATGCTTTAGAAAGTGGGGAATTTTCAGCAGTAACTTTATTAATAGATCTTTGCATTCTTGTATATATTATGTAAATAAAGAAGCTACAATAAAAACATTTTAAAATAAGAAATTGAAATGAAGAATAGAGAATTCCAATAGTTTTACAGACTGATGTTAAAAATACTATGTCAGAGATTTTCCTTACTTTTGCAAGGGAAATTCCTTTTTTTTTTTTTTTTTTTTTTTTTTTTTTTGTATTTTGGTTAATTTGGTGACCTATAAATAGACTGGCCAAAATAGCCTGCCTTTCTTGAAAGCAACTTTTTTTTTAAAAAAAAATACATTATAACTTTGGGGTTCGCACCCTTACCTGTGTACTCAAAAGAAAGTCGTGGTCTTCCTCTGAACAGACTTACAGATTTCTGTGTATTCATATACTAGTCACAGTATTCATATTGTTTGTGCTTCTCACACATGTTATGGCCAACTTTATTTGATAAAGTACTGTCCATCCCATGGCAAAGCTTTAGAAATCACTTCACTAACTATCACCTATGTGATAAATATAGAAATATATATTCAGCTTTTATTCTAAGAATACACTGAATGAAATATATGTATCTGTTTAAAATACTATTATAAAATGCTATTAACGTAGTTTAAGGGAAGAGACTTGTGCTTTTCTACACCATAATCCTTTATGCCTTCCATGTAGAGATTGACATTTAAAAGTACTAATAGCTTTACACTACTGTTTCACATGCTTGCAGGGTGCTAAATCTCTTCCTAACAAAGTTAACATTTACTAAGAGATCAGCTGTCTTAATGAAGGCTCTTTTGGCTGTAAAAAGGTCAGCCTGGCCCAAAAGCCAGTTGAGAAACAGAAGGAGTTGATCTAGGGTGCAGTCGTTAAATGATACAGATAGCCAGACTTCGGAGGATATTCTTGTTGCTGTCTTCTAGTAGTAAACTATTAAGGTCAAACAAATGATTTTTCCAGTGATAAAGGTTCTCTAGGGCTTCCTAATGTTTAACCTTTGGATAAGACAATGTATTTTTAAAGGGCATGTCACATTCCTCCCCACCACCGCTTACGTACAATAGCTGGTTTTCCTGTTTCAAGCCAATTGCCTAACTTTTTCCTTTAAAACATGATAATAAATGAATTTAAGCTCTCACTTCCGATCAGAATTTCATGGTTAGAACATATTTTCCACCAGATTTAAATACAGCAGCTGAGATGGGTGGGAAAGATGCAGTTCTGCTATGTGCTATGCCAGAGATTGCAGGAAAATGATTGCGACGCAAGAGGAAAACTGAATGATCTAGTAGTGCCTAGAAGAGAGGAAATCTCATGTACCAACACAGTCCAAATAAAGCTATGTTTGAATGCCTGCTAGAGAGAACTTTGCTCAGGTCTCTGAGACCACCTGTGAACAAAGAAGAGCTCAAGTCACCATTCCCCACTAGATGATAGACCTGGAAGGGAGGGCTCCATGTGGTGTTCTGTTAGCTCTCAAATCCTGGATCCACGGAAACTTGCCATACAATCTGTCCTAGCCCTTTGGGGAAAAGTTAAGAACTAATTATTGAAAGATGTTGAGGCAAGATTTGTTACAGATTCCTGAAACCTCTTAGAGGTCTGAACTGTAGGCCACCAGAACCGAAGAGATAATTCTCTATTTCATAAGCTGCTGTCAGTCTGTGAGTTATAGCAAGCCATTTTCAGGGTTTGGGAACACAAGAGGGGATTTAACAATCAGTTCATATATGAGTAGCAACAATGTTATGGAACTGATGTTGTAGATAGCGACCAAATCTAAATGGTGGGAAGAAGAGAGGGAGCTGTGTAGCCTCAGTCCTGTTATGTGTCACAGAAATGTACCTTACAATGGCCAGAACAAATGGGGGACCGAAAACTTCTTCAGCCTGGTAAATTGGAGCTGTAGCTTGCTGGAAGCTAAAAGAGTATTCTAGAGATGTAACGCAATAACACTGTCTGGTTCCAGGCCCCTTACTGAGTCATCTGCTGTTTGCCTCTATCAGAGATAGGATACTGGTTCTCATACTACTGTACCGTATGAGAATATACAGTTCTTCTGTGCTTACAGACTTAGCTCCACTGAACTGGGAGGAGCTCAGCTGCTCCTGCTCCACTGCAAAAATAAGGGATAAACCCTTAACCATATTCACAGGAGTGCAGTGCATACCAAGAGTAACACTACTCCGTTCTCAGCAGCATGTAATAGCTGTCTGACCTAAGGATCCCTGAGGTAATAGTCGTGAAACAGCTGCTCTGTGTAGGTTTGATTTATTTACTTGATTCACATTTAAATCACACTGATGCTGGAGGCAGGAAGGCAGGGAAAGCAAAAAGAACAAAACAGAAAGTGACTTGAGCTGTAACTGCTAGTGTTTGATATTTCTATTTACTTTTAAGAGGAGGAACTCTGGGTAAAGGCTGAGTCAGGGACTGCTAACCTTACTAATAGGTTACTGGCTTGAATTCTTACAAAGTCAACACTTTCTAATTTCAGTAATAAGCAAGGCATGTTCTGAGCTTAATTCCCAACCGAGATATTATCATAGGTTTAACTATACTTAAGAAGTTTTGCAGGTCTAAATAGTCCAACCAGTAATGAACTCTGTGCCAGTGTCTTCCTATGAAGAAATGTGTAGCTTTCACTGCACAAAATTAAAGTTTTCTTTGTTGCTAGGGAAACTGAACCAAAATAACTAATCTAGGAGGTAGGAAGTTCTGTAGATAAGATCTGAGTTTTTTGAGCCTTTTTCCCTTCAGCAGTAACTGACTTCTTAGTCTTTTCAAACTGAAGATCAAAAATCTTAACCTTTATAGCCATCCTCTCTGTTTATAGGGGTTGGCTTTTTTGTTTTTGTGGCCTTACTTCACCCCCCTGGAGTTTCAAATAGACCAACATCTTTCATAAACTGACTGAGAGACACTAGCTCCAGGTTAGTTCCTGGATGAGTAGGTGGCTACTTCAGGAGTAGTTTTAGGGGCAAATGGTCTAACCTGAAATTTCATCTGAGAGGTGATCATCTGAAAATGGTTCCATGGAGTACTCGTCAGGCAAAGTGGAGAGGTTTGTAGGTTTCATTCTCTGATGTTTCTCATTAGAAGAATTACATTGAGTTATAAAGTAGAAAGTGCTCTAAGGAGAAGAGAAAAAGTTTAGGCTCATTCTTCATAGCTTTTTATCTTATATAAGGATGCCCTGCCAGTGTGTAACATTTCTGTTCAGACCTAGCAGCATTTTACATTCAGATCATACAGGTATAACTGAATTTACAGTTTGGAAAATATTGGAGAATTCTGCATTAAGATATCTAACAGGAAAAGTACTAAAATCCCAGTTGAAATGAACTGTTTTATGCTGGTAATACAGGAGCACAAGATCTTATTCCTTTTAGTACAGTGCTGTCACTGAGCTCACTGTTATGCAAAGTCGATCCGCTTTATTAGTAGAACAGCTAATGGAAATCTGACTTAAGCCAGGAAGTGTAAATTTCATTCTTATTTGGCACATGAGCCAAAACACAAGATTTGGAACAAGAATTAAAGTTCTATTTGGACAAGATAACAATTGGTTGGAGTTAAATTTGATGTAATCTGGATTTTGAAAAGAGGAGTAATTCTTGAATGCTTCAGACAATAGGAGCCCAGTGCGATTATGCTTGAAGTGAAGATCTTTGTTTCACCTCTCAGTAGATAAGAATTTTCAACTTCTGGCCTACTCCTGACTGTTCCTGCCTCCATTTGAATATGTCATGGATTTTTGAAGACCAGACAATATCATTTCACTCTCTAACTAAAATCCTCAGCTAACAATTCCTAACAAACCTAAACCATGAGATAACTAATTTTAAAAATATCATTAACTCTTGCGGCAAGGCTCAAGTGATGGAGGGAATCTACATTAGCTATACAGAGTTGTCAAAAAGCTGTTCGTTATCAAAGCTATGTAATTTATTTCCAGTATGAATTTGTCTTGGTTTACCTTCCATTGGTTTTCAGCATGCTTTTTGGCTCTGTGAAAGCACAGGCCTATGTAAGAATCTGGAGGCTGTATAAAGACAAATAAGTTACCTGTCTTTCAGACAAGTATTTACATAACTAGTGCAGTCTTTATCCTTTTCTGCACTCAAATTGTTCTTCCTGTGCATTTCAAAATCCATTGCAGTTGTCTTTTTCAGTTTGATATGTGGAAGTCTGAACTGAATTTATTATCTTGGTTACTGTTTCACTGACTCCAAGGGAAATGTAATATTACTTCCCCATAACTGCTTGGTTATCTCTTGTTTTTACATTCAAAGATTGTATTAGCTCTCTTAACTGGAAATTCATTCTTGGAGTTTCAGTCATTACCTACTATGCCAACTGTTACGTAACATGCCAACTCTTAAGTCACGAATGAAATGATATGCTCATCTCATGGATCTATAGAAAGGAGAGAAATTAGTTCTTTTTTTTTCTCAGGATTGCCTTACAGCAAATGCAACCTTTAGTCAAGAATGTTATGTCTATGGAACCTCTTCCTGTTATGCTATGAAATTAGTGTGGCTTTATAGGGGAAGCATTTTCCCCTCTAATCTTTGCCATCATTTATATTTAGTCTGCTAATTTCTAAAAGTCAGAATTGGAGGGAACCCTCACGAAGAGCAATGAAATATTTACACATGTACAGTGAAATGGATATTGAAGAGTTAAGCCCTTAAAAGCTACAGATAGGGAAAAAAAAACAGAGTTCAACTTGGATCTGTTTTTCTCTCAATATAGCTTTTGTTTGTGCTTTGCTAGGGTTCCTATTTACTGATATATAGAGAACAAACAAAAATAAGCATGAGGCACTTCACAGATATTTCACTTTGCCCTCTCTGAACGTGAAAGCTTTAGAGCATGGTTTACACATGCCTGAGTCAGGGCTGACAAGCTGGTGCATCCAGACCGCAGAGCACATTGCTGAGCAGAATCACTGGTTTGGGGTTGAGAAGCAGATTAGCTGCACTGGTGTTCTCCTTTGTTTCAGTGTATTAACTTATTAGCTCAGTACAGAACCATGCCCCATGTTGTTTCTAGTTCTGGTGTTAATACTGTCATAGCTGGCTCAGCTGCCTCTGCACACTGCACTTTATGTGGCATAAATTTGTCTCCTGAATTGTTGTGATGTCTCATCAGTTAAGTTCCATTCAACCTGTCCTTCAACTTGACAAAGACCATTATTTTCTGAAGTTACTCGTCTAGCCCTCTTAGAGATACACAATGCAATTCCTTGCCTCACCTTATAAGCGAGGTCAAGGCCAAGATACTGCAGTGTCAATTGGTGGCTGAAATTGCAGGAGGAGAGTGGATGAAATGTGAGAACAATGGGACATCAGTTTTTACCTGCTAATAGATTTGTGTACCTTTGAAAAATGGGCCAGAAGTCATATGTGCATCTCCATAATAAAATCTTTCCAGTTTCCAGACGATGAAGAATTTAATAGCAATGGAGAGAGTATGAGCATGTGTTAGGTGTTTTCATGCACTCATAGAAATAAAAGGTAGCAAGAAATAAGCAGTACTTTCAACAAACCTTTTACAAACCTTTCTCCCAGAAGTATTTGATGGACTATTTATCTACAGCTAGCCAACATATCCCAAGCTTAGTTTTGTAAAACTGAGTATTTGTATTCTTGGTGGAGAAGGAGAGGAAAAAAGTCTTTTTTTGAGGTTTGGCTACCTATTTGTTTATCAGGCTTTTTTCAATATTTTGAATAGAAAAAAAATTTGAAATAATTCTTGCATAGTTTTGACTGTGCAGTGGTAATTCATCCTATTTGTGCATTTGCCCAGCATGCTGTAAGGAAGTAGCCATTTTACATCTTTGGTACACAGATTGTTTGAACAATCGTAATGATTTTGGAATTTACTGTTCAATGTGCAGCATCCTACCTTATTTACTACACGAAATTAAGATTTCTGTTCTGAATACCAGATCTTTTATTTCCTTAAGAGCCATTTTACTGTGTCCATCACAGTGGTATCTGAATGCTCCAGAAACATGAATTACAGTTTACCACACTCCTATGAGGGGAGGTAACTACATTGTGCACAATTTTAAAGGGAACTTTTAATGTTTTTAGTGGAGTTGAGAGTATGTAGGACTTTAAAACTCAGAGGTTTGGATTAGAGTAAGCCAACCATCATGCTGGAGCCATATGGCACTCTAAGGAGTCAAATAAATTCAACTTTAGTTTTGTCTTCCCTCTACCCTCCTGCCTTGTGTTTTTCCTACCATTCAAATTCTGCAACAAGTAAGGTGTATATTCTACAGGGAAGACCTTATTTTGTGACATGGCTGTATTTCTTGCATTAAAATGTTCTTGGGGATTGTGGAAAATGTGATATATGATGATACAATTGCAAAACTGTAACAGGTTATGTCAAGAGACATGGAGCTACTGGAGAGAGTTCAGCATAGGGCTATGAAGATGATCAGAGGACTGGAGCATCTGCACTATGAGGAACGGCTGTGAAAGCTGGGCCTCTTTAGTCTGGGGAAGAGAAGACTGATGGGGGATCTTATCAATGTGTATAAGTATCTGAAGGGGGGGGTGTCAGGGGGATGGGGCTAAACTCTTTTCAGTAGTGCCATGCGAAAGGACAAGAGGAAATGGGCACAAACTGAACCACAGGAAGTTCCACCTGAATGTGAGGAGGAATTTCTTCACAGTGAGAGTGACAGAGCACTGGCACAGGTTGCCCAGAGAGGTTGTGGAGTCTCCTTCTCTGGAGATATTCAAAACCCACCTGGGTGCAACCCTGTCTAGCATGCTCTAGGTGACCCTGCTTGAGCAGGGAGGTTGGACTAGATGATCTCCAGAGGTCCCTTCCAACCTTACCGATTATGTGATTCTGTGATTTTGTGAAGTGTATTTCCTAGCTTCCCTAAAAATCACATTGACAGGCTTAAAAATTCAGACATATTGCTGATATCAGAAGCAGTCACACAGTGGGTCAGGCACCTCAGTCTACAACAAGATCCTCCACCTCTTGAATTAATGAAATAACGGATAGCAATGGGAAGTAGATATCTTGTTTGTTGGCCTCTTCCTCTCATGCATGTCCCTGCCAGCCTCCCCAACATCTCCTCCTCCTAGGCTTGCACCTTGTTGCAGTTTGTGCTCTCTCCTTTACTCTTGTTACATGTGTATTTGAGTTAGGCAACTTTCTCCACCATGATCTTATATGGCACTAATTGCAGGAAATGAATTTCCGTGTTTTTAATTTCATTGTTTGACATCGTATGTCTAGATTGGAAGAGTTACTATAGAGCGAGGCTTACTTCACTGTTAGCAGACTCTTTAGAGAATGCAGGTAATGAACTGCAACATTTCTCTGGAACTTTTCAGCTGAGATTTTTCAAGGCTACTTTTTTGATCACATTAGGGTGGTATTTTCAACAGATATAGTGGAAACCCCTTTCCCACCAACTATGGAGTGTCACTGCAAAATTAGAGTGCTATGTGGCTAAAAGCACTGATTTTTTTCAGCAAAACAATTGTAAAATATCAATAGCTACATCTTTATCTATACCTATCTATCCATATAGATAAATAAAAAATGATTTTCTTAAATCTTGTTCTCTAAAGTCATTCACATTTGGTGAAATTTCTCAAAGTATGTTTTATACCAACCTTAAGCATAGACTCAGTATGAAACTAAATACCTTTACTTTTGCCTCAGTGCTGAAGTATTGAAAGCAAAGACTAGCCTTGATGAAGGTCAAACAGTCCTAACTATAGCTAGTGCTGTCTGCTCCACCTATAATAATGGTTAAACCCATTTAGTAGGTAGTAAAGGTAAGGAGTCAAATGTGGTCAAAATCATTCTGCGCACCTAGCATTAGTTAGTGATAATGATAGAGCTCATTATTATAATGATAATGGCAATTATGTCATTAGAATTGCACTGGAGATAAAACTTGGATCATGGAAGTTATTTTTAATATTTGATCTCTTCACAAATCTTCACAAATCTATCTAAATGCTTACTTGGAGTATCAAAGCACAAAGCTCCTACTGAAGCACACGCATTCTGTGTCAGGCATGCCAGAATGATGAAAAATCTAGTTAAGGGAGAGTCTCTGTAACTTTCTACATAACTCACACAATTTGCTTGGTGCCCACGCTGTTGACCTTGGGAGGGTATCCTTGATATTCCCAGAAGTGAAGGATCATGTAAAACTGGGAGAAAATGTCATTTAATTGTAAGAACACCTGATTAGCATTATTCTTTTTTAGACTGCATTGTAGTGAGTTTGTAGTGGACATTGGTGGTCAACATTTGAACCTTTAGGCATGAGCTTCATAGGCATTGTGCATTTTCCTCCCATCAGGATAATATTCCCATTGGACAGCTGTTTCATATTTCTATTTCACTCATTTCTTTATGTGCCCACAAGTCTGTGCAAGAGGGACAGAAAGGATAGCTTTTATTGCCCAAATGGTATCTTTACTCCCAGTCCTGGAAGAGTTTTGCAAATACAGCAATCTATCATGAAGTTGTTCACATGAATCTCAGCATCCATGAGTGAAATGCTGCCATTTTTAGCTGAAAGCCAATACGTACTTAGCAATGCATAATAACATTATGACACTAATAGGGACAGATTATAAAGAATGTCCTTTATAATTGCAACCATGGTGGGGAATTTAAGTTGGAGATTGAGAAAAGATGAATCCTTTGCATCTGACTTCATAGTTAAAACTTGGAGTGGTCCAAATATGAGTTTTATTTGCTTGTTTATTTTTTTCATTCAACTCAGTAAGAAAAATGACAACTGCAAGGTTTAAAGGTGAAGTAGAGATATTCTTTTATCTTTATTCTTTATTTATTATCTTTACAATTTACTTTTTATTTTTATTATTTGCTTCTTATTTACTTTGGATGTTTTTATCTAAGAGTTTAACTTAGGTTTGTCTCTAGAAATTAATGGAGTTCAGATTTAACCGAAAGGAACAGCAAGTAGTAGTAGTGGAATTGGTGAAACAGCACTTCTGAATATTAGAAAATACACATTTTCCCTCTTTTTTTTTTGTTTCCTCATGTATTTGTGACTAAGTCCTTACATACCACCTCTCCACGGCAATAACTATTTCTCTCCTGCCTAGCTAGTCCCCAGATCCTCTCTTCATCCTCATTCTTTTTGTCCCTTCTCTACATATGTACTTTCAGTCACTTTCAATTTCCCTGCTCTCCCAAGTTCTCCAAAATGTCCAGGCAGAAGGCAACACAAAATGTGGCCAGCCAGCAAGCTAAACAGTACAGATCCCCAGAACCTTTCATGGGATCATTAATCTGGGTCTCTGTCCTTTTCTAATCTGCCTTTTTTTCACAAACATGCAAGAATTGAAACCAATCTTGCTCCTTGAAAGTCTGGAAAGTCTGAAAGTTAATAAAATGTTTCAAAAAACAGCCAGACCAACAGCATAATCACGTGAGTCTTATTTCCTGGGAAAATGAGACTTAAAATGAGAGACCTACTTTGTGGTAACAAGTTTGACATGGAATATCATTCAGGTGTCTTTTTTTGTTTGTTTTGATGTTCAACAGTTTGACATTGACAAGGAAGCAGGAGAAAGACAGATTTACCATCGTTACTGTATGGAACGGGCATCTGTACATTGTGCCCATGTGTTTACCACAGTCTCACAGATAACAGCTATAGAAGCAGAACACATGCTTAAAAGAAATCCTGGTAAGACCTGGATTGTTTTCCTATACTATTTCCTCTCAGAACCTACATTTTCTCCAACTGAATGAAAATGATAGACAGAGACAAGCATACAGACATGAAGAGCAAGGCACACATGCACAGGTATGTCTGGCTACACTTCATAAAATAACCAATTTTCAACAAAATATGCAAAATCACTTGAAACAGATTATAGTAGCACATATAATCCAGGAAAAATCATTTTCAGCACCATTTAGTAACTGCATGCAGCACCATTTCATGGGAACATTTTTTTACCTCCATAGATGTCAGGCTTTTTTTTCAGAGATACCTAGGCTTCAGGAATCTTGTCTGTATAGTAGGGCTCCCAGTGATAACAGTGCATTCAGGTCAACTGATGAATGTGGAAGCTGAAATCTTTGTAATACATTTCACCAATTTATATAGAATCTGAGATTTGTTACTCTGATAGCAATGAGTGATACATTAGTTTAGAAATGTAGGAAAAAATATTCTAATTTGAAAAGGAATGCTAAACTTGATTTGCTTTCCTGCTAATGCTGTTTTTTATTTCTTTAGTATTGAAAGAGATAAGAAGCCAAAAACCAAACTATAAATCCATACGGTTCATTTCTCTGTGTCTCTCATGGGTAGGAGTGGCAGTGTGGTTGTGGTCTCGGGACCTAACCATGACAAATATTTTTCATTAGACCAACTGGTAGAGATTAAAAAAATAGTCAAGATACTAACATGCCCAAAAGTTTGTCTGATTTTCCCCATCATATTAGTCTCATAAAAGATGGTGCTTTTTAATGAACCTAGTCTTGTTCTGTGCATGAGGTTTGACTAAGGTAATGATTCCGGTTTGATGTGTCATTAAAGTACTGTGTAAATCAGTATAGTGCTTTGTAAAGGCAAGCCATGATACTCTATCTGCAGCTATGCATCAACTGCAAAACAATTTTGAGACTTATTTAGCAGGTGCATTCACCATCTGAAATAGCTTTGGTGGTTTTTTTCAGTTGGCTTATTCTTTATAGTTTTGTTCTAGGTGAATTGCTAATTAAAGGTTTCAGACTGATAACTCTGATAACTGCAGTGCTTCAAGCTACATCATAGTTGTTACATCAAAATAACAGAGAAATTGTCCATTCGATCCTTTGCCTTATTAATGACTATCAATAGGGTGATGAACTTAGAAAATTTTTCCTTTTTCAAATTAAACATGAAAGCCACATCTTAAGAGTAATTCAGGTGTTTGGTCATCTAACTTGTGATATCTCTGAAATGTCTTGCTTTTACCAAGTGCAGAGCACTTGACCTCTGAAAATCAGACTTTTGAAGCTGTTTTAATTGGCATGAGGCTTTACCTCACAACAGCTGCCCTTGAAAATCATAGTTTTTGTTTTGAGGATTTTAGGAGACTGAAATGAGTCTTAATTTTGGAGTTGAATTTGGGAGGTAAAGTCTGCAAATTGCTTAAAGAAAGAATTTCATTTGAAGTTGAAGAGAATCCCATGCACAGAGGTTTACAGGCCTGAGCTTTTTCTGTTTACTCTTTCAACTTTGAAGAAATCCAGTAAATAGATCTAAGTTTTGGCTTAAAAATTAATGACATGTATCATGCTTCATGCTGAAAGAGTGAGAAGGAAATTCGATCAGAAACAGTACCCTAAATACTAGAGACAGTTATGAGTGGAACATATGTACTGATGGGTATAAATACTTTAATAGTTTTCTTTCACTATTAAACCATTAGAGTAAACAATATAAGAGTCCATTCTTACATTATTTAGTCTTGCTAGAGTTCTGAAATCAACATAGACATTGGCTGTTCAGAAAGGTCAGCAAAACTTCAGTAGGTCATTAAGCTTGACGTCTACAAAAGGACATGAATGTTGCAAGAATTTGTAAAATTAACCATTTGATCCACTTCAAAATAATTTTTAAAAGGGTGGGGGTGCAGAATTGGCACAAAATAGCATACACTTTTATTTGCATTTGAATTTATTGAGAGGTAAACCTGATAACAATCAAGCTAACCAAAACAGCTAAGGAAAAGTATTAAGTAGAGCAGTCTCTGCTGCTTCTTAATAACATTAAAGTCAGATTAAAATTTACATTATAAACCTCATCACTTGGAAGAGCCTACCTTATAATTCAGTAGACATAATTGCACACAGAGTTTTTGCACTGGGACAGAGGACAGTCTGCCATGCTGTTTAGGTAAAGTGCATAGTCCACATCTAATACAGTGATTGCTTACATTAGACTGATTCTGCTTGTTGCTGTTGTGCTTCATATTTTGATCAATAATTTATAGCAAATCATATTTATCAAAAACTTGCATCTCTAAAGTTCCCTGTGTTTTCTCTGAAGTATCGTGCAAGGTTCTGTCATTGATCATAAACTATATTCGCGTGATTTGAAAACTGCTATTATGGGATTTCTAATTATTTTCATTCAGATATGAAACAGATATGTCATTAGCCGTAGAGAAGACCTTCAATCGAAATTACAAGAGACTTAGATATCAGTTAAGATCTAGGCCTAGACTTTGTATCTGTATATATTTGATCAAACCCATAGAACTAATCTCTGAAAAAACATGAGTCAGTGATGAATCTTTGTGATTTATACATAGAAAATATCATCCTGTGGTATTATTATTTATATATTTATATAAATGCAAGTTTCTTTCCTGTAGACACAAAAGTCAGATCATTCTGATTTAATCTGCTTGGGGCAATTTTGAAACAAAAATGTCATTCACTCATTAAATAAATAAATAAATAAATAAAGATTGAGAAGCAAGCCCTCTTCAATCATTTTTCTCCAGTGCAGGGGAACATTGTCTTACAGTTTTTCGAAATATTTTTAATGTTGAACAGATATAGTGATCTGGATGCTTTGGGCTACTACATCCATTCTGAATCTCCAAGGCATAAGTAAGAGACAGATTCAGCCCCAATCCAGATGAAAGGGTCAATAAAGCTGCTGTTCCATCAAAGAACGTGGGAGCAGATGATCCGCTGGCTGCTGATGATGGGGGGAGTGTCTTAAACTTTCTCATAAATAAACACCAGAGGGCAGATGGAAACTGGCCAAAAACACCCAGTCAAGGATGCTTACCTTGTTGGGAAGAGCTCAGCTGTCTTTAAAGCAGTTGAAGTATCAAAGCTATGTCCTGCAACAGCCAATTCTGAACAATTCAGCCAATGCTGAACAAGAAGCAGGTCAGAGGAAGGAGAAGACTTGGTGGTAAAGAGAAAGATAGATAGAAGGCATTTCTGCTTTGCTGACCTGACACTCTCCTAAGACCACAGCAGGCTTTGTTCAGAGCAGCTCCTGTGTAGTCCTGTCGCTCTTGGCAGCAGAAGATAAGAACAACATGGGTGTGTTTGTTAAGCCAGCCAATGTCCTTCTTTCTTCTCACTGGGAGCCAAACCCTAGGAACTTAACCAAGTAAGGATTTCCTGGTAAACATTGGTCTTCAGTTCAAAACATGTTATTTCATGAGAGGTCCGTCAAAATTTTTGGTATTTCGTGGTTGCTAGTAAGGGCTGTAATTTTATCTACTGCTGTTTAAACTGAAGAGTCTTGAAATGCTTTATAAATTAAACAAAGAGCAGTCACAGATCCCTAATCTGGCAGGGTAATATACATACTGCCAAAGTAGACTATGAATTTTAAGGAAGTCATTAAAAATGGCTGTGGTGTTTGCCAGGAAAATGTCAGCCAATTATACTGGACAATATATGGAGAACAGATTGCACTTATTTTAAAAACATCTCAGTATGTATTCAGCCAAAGTAGCCATACATGTTTTAAAGAAGTTTCTGGTAGTCACTCCAGAAATAAGAGTTAGTTTTGTAATAGGTGACATACTTCATGTTATAGGCATACAAACCTTTACTTTGGGGAGAAGAGATGGGAATCCCTGAATGTCAGACACCCATGGTCGAAAGACCACAATGGCAGTAATGTTCAAGTGATATTTTGATGGCAGGCAAAAGATACCATGCTCACATCAGTAGCCCTCATCAAAGAAGATGCTGTTTTGTCTACATGAACAATGTGTGATACTAGGGAATTATGTATTTTGGAAGATCTTATAGATCTTGTATAAAACTGAAAAAGTGACTACAGTAGGGGTTGTACTAGAGCGCTGATGACACATGCCAGATGAACAAGTATTATGAAATCAAAATCAGTAAATCCTTTGAAAATTAACACTTCTTGCTTCTCTAAAGAGTCTTTGTACTTGAGTAATCTGTGGAAATTACTTAAGGAATCACCTGAGAAGACACTGAAAATGAACAAATTTTAATTGTAAGATGCTTTGAAATCTGTGAGGAGAGCTGCCATCAAAGTGTAAATAATACTGTTCTGTGACTGTCTGTAGGAGAAATCCAGCAGATTACTGAAGATAGTCCTTTCGAAAGGGTTTCTTATATTCTCTCTTTTCCAGTAAATTCTCAGAAGCCTTCTTAGAACAGAACTTTGTTGTGCCATGTAGTGAGCAAGGGCATGGTACAAAACAGCTTCTGCTCTCAAGAGTTTTCCATCTTTACTGATAAAGCTGGCAACAGTAATACTAAGAATAAGGAAGTAAAGGGATGTACTGCACAAAAAAAGGCTAAATGGAGGTATAACTTCAGTTGAGATAGGACAAAATAGCTTCCAGAGCTTTCTGAAATAGCATAGAGAGGCTTAACTGTTTGGTATGGCCTATTCTAAAGTCAAAATGATACAGAGCCACTTTAATGCTGTAGATAGTGGAGGGCCTCATGGAATGGCTTGGTAGAGTAAGCCCAAGCAGTTGCTTTAGAATTGCACCCGTGTAATTATACATCTAAAATCTCCTAGAGTTCCCCAGTCATCAGGCTGGCAAAAATCCTTTTGTTAGACAATGCTGTTCCCTACCCCTGACTAGCAAGAATACACTACCTCTTCACGTATTTGCAACTGAAAGACACATTGGTTCTTTCCTTAAAGATTTCTCTTACTCTTAGCTACCTCTGCTTTTTCTCTGCTTTTCCAGATGTTGTCACCCCAAATGGCTTGAACATTAAGAAATTTTCAGCAATGCATGAGTTTCAGAATTTGCATTCCATGTACAAGGCTAGGATCCAAGAGTTCGTTCGAGGTCATTTCTATGGGTATGCTTTTACTTTTCAAAAATGAGCAATGGTTGTCCAATACTATTTAAAGCAAGCACCAAAGCAGGAAGCCTGCAAAAAATACTTCATAGATAAGGTGTTATTACCTTAGTCACTATCTTAGTGAAATATCTGTCTGGGATTTCTCAGTCAGAAACTAAAAGAATTCTAGAGACTGGCTCTGGCTCTGTTTAACAATTTGTGGGATCAGGCAGAAAGCCTTGATTGTTTACATTATTTACCCAAAATGGAATTTGTTAGGTTAAGGTTGTCACCTTAATTTAAAGAAGTGCAGAAAAGCCTCACTTTCATTATTATCATGGGATCATAAATTCCTCCAGAACAGAAAATTATTGTGCATTTTGTTTGATCACATCTTGAAACATTTGGTACTTATCTCTTTGCTTGCTTGGTTTCAGCCACCTTGACTTCAGTCTTGAGAAAACCTTGTTTTTCTTCATTGCTGGAAGATACGAGTTTTCCAACAAAGGAGCTGATATGTTTCTAGAGGCCTTATCAAGATTAAACTTTCTGCTGAGGGTAAGAAAGCTTTTGGAAATGCAGATGACATAGAGCTTATGCACATCTTACCATACTATAGAAGCCACATGTAAGAATTTACATGCCATGCTTTGGTTTGTAGGCTAATAATTATGGTATATTTATTTGGAGTTTTTGTTAAGCTTTCTCCCTAAATCATCAGATTATATAAAAATCTCAGGTCGCTAAAAAATATGGTTGTAAATTACATCATTAAAAGATTACTTTTATTTGCCTTCTTTTGACTAGACCTTTACAGTGCATTCCTGAGTCACATTTTCAGTATTTTTCTATAAAAGCAAGAGAGGTAACCATGTATTACTTTAATTATTAACAAACTACTTTATTTCTAAGTCAGTTATTTAACTTATTAGGACCTGACTATGATCTTCAAAAACTTTGAGTACTATTAGGATGGAAGTCTTGCATGAAAATTCACAGTGTGGCCGTGGCCTGATGAGTAACAAGCCATTTGCTCCTTCAGGTTTCTGTTTCTTCAACAAACTGAATGCAATGTTTTTAGATGCCTTTATGCAGTACTGTAATGGAGATAAGACCTAGGCATTGTCATTACCAGAAAACAGAATACTCATTTCCTGCAAATGAGGTTGTTGAAAATATCTCCAAGTGTGTCCTGATGCATTAAAAATCAAAAAAATGTTAATCAATTTTCAGTCAGCAAGCAAAGATAATTGGCTGTTTTCCCAGTCTGTCTTTTTAGTACTCTATCATTTAAATTACATGGAAAATCTGAATAAAAATCTTGATACTGTATTGTGAGCAAAAGCTGTCAAGGAATTAATGTTCAAAGCCCTAAGTATACTTGTTCTACCATCACCGTCTGTTAAAGCATTAAAGTTTGTGGGCTCCCTGGAAATACTTAATCCATTCACCTGCACAACAATTCACCTCATTTAACTTCAGTATTTCCTCCACAACTTTCCCAGATACCCAAGTTCTGTTGTCTTGGAATGCTGTACAACATCAGATACCTTTTAATACCATTTACACAGCTGTGAACTATAAAGGCATCAACAAATAATGATTGAAGCTTTCTGTTACTGTACCTAAAGACTGACATGACCTCAGAAACTTGGCTGATAGGAAGTGACAGACAGCTGAAGCTAGTCTTCAACCACAGCACTGTAGAACGATGTACTGGGTCTTACTTCTCCCGTAAGCTGAGCATAGCTTTATTATGTTACTGTTCCAACATACATGCCAGCATCTGATTGCATTTAAAATTAGCCCTTCAAAGAACACTTGTTCTGTAATTATTTTTGGAGACAATCCCATTGGGAATAGCAAGATACCTACTTGTTATACTTCTTAAACAAGTCTCCGGTGGTGTGTCTGAACCTCAAAAATAGGTAACATTGGATAGAATTATTTTATTTTTATAGTGTTCTTTTCCTTTGCTACTTGAAAACCTTACTGACATTTTTTTAAGATAAAATGTATATATTAGGACAGATTGTTAACACACACTCAAGAAGATCATGGCATAGTTGGCTTTAAACCTGCCTTAAAGAGAGGAAGGGCAAGAATCTTAAAATGGCAGATTGCTGACAGAGCTTATTTTATGTCATATATTTTTATGTCAGACTATACCTCAGTCTGAGAAGGCATGCTAGTAGCCATTGTCACGAAAACAATATTAGACAGTATCCCAACAACTTTCAACTATCAGAGAAACATTCCAAGCAGACCAGTGTAAAACTGGCTTCAGAATCATCCCTCCTTCTTTTCCCCCTGACTCTACAGCATCAAAAGGAAAGGACAATTTAATACTAAGGATCTGGGCGGAGTAAGGCTTACATAGGCAACCATGGCAGGATCCGGGCTGGCACCCTTTCCTCATAATTATATCTCTAAGCATCTTTCAACATTTTTTGGAAAGTGACATTAACCCATACAGGCCGTTCTTTGTGTGACTAAACTTAAAGTTTAGAATGGAAACAATTCCAAAAACTTAATTTTTACATCTCTGAACTGTTCGCTCTTAGCTTTTCTTTAAAGCATTGCTGACAGGAGTACAACCCCATTCTTCTCTATGCAAAGAATCCCCCAGGGAGTTGGTATTCTGAACCTTGTTAGTGCACAAGGGGAAAATAGAAAATTGAATTGTCTATAACCAAAGGGTCAGATTTTTTAGCACATTTTTTGCCTTGCAGTGGCTGGATGTGATAGATGAGAAAGAAGTTGCTTAAAGCCTTTTGTGTGTCTAACAAGTTCTTTGCCTGATGGTTCAGGTAGGCATAAGTCAGCCAGTGGGGACACTACTGCTAGAGCAAGTAGTTCTACTTACTTCAGGGAATTTCATCTATGCCTAGGCAAACCTCAGATAGCTAATTTCTTACCTTTTTGAATGAAAAAAAAAATGTGCCAGATGAGAAAATCTATGTCTGACTTTTATTTTCACAGTCTATCTTCACATCCTAAACCATGTTCTCTATGCCATGAGAAGTGAGGAAGACCTATATATTATTTATACTTATCCTCCACTATCTCTCTGACTTGACATAAACTTCACAGGTAAAGAAAGAAGGATAGGATCAGAGCCTTCCTGGAAAGCCAATGGAAGTGTAATGAGTTTTGCTGTGACCAACTCTCAGTATTAAAATTACTCTGTGACATGACACCCTGTAGTGATGTAGTATTTTTTCTCTCCATCTGATGTCTGTATAGGTTCATAAGAGTGATGTTACAGTTGTTGTGTTCTTCATCATGCCAGCAAAGACAAACAATTTCAATGTGGAAACCCTGAAAGGACAAGCAGTCCGGAAGCAGCTCTGGTAATTGCCATTCTAATTTAGGACCTTGTAACTCCCCATCCAATAACCCTTTAAATGCTATGTGTTTTCACAAAGAGGGAATGTAGATGCTATGAGGTACTTCTGGACACTGTAAAGCTGAGGGGTCAAATTCATTAGGGAAATCAGTGGTAGGATATCAAGGATTAATTTTGTTAAAAATTTTATATTACTCAGCATATTCACAGATTAATTATCTAACTGGGGAAATGAAAATGTGCTTCTCAGGTGGCTGGAGCAGTTAAACTGCCACAGAAGTAAGGAGTTTGGTCTTAAAGCTAAGGGACTAAAACTGACAAGACCTGGTTTCTGGTTTTATGCCCATGTCTCACTGTGTTTAACCTCTTCCCAGTGACAGTTCTGTATTTATAAAATGATAGAAATCTAAATGGCTTAGAGATCTGTAGGTGAAAAGCATTAAGAGAAGGATAGTGTTTTTGTTGTTATCCTGTTAACTGCCTCCAGCAGATGATCCCTGGCTGAGTTTCTCAGTATTCAGTAAACAAGGTGAAGTCTTTGAATGATTGATACTAAAACTTCACAATAACAATGGCAAAAATAGTGTCACAATAGCAGCAACAGAAATAGTATCACAAGGGTCATAACAACAAGGTCTTTGACATATCTGGAAAAGAAGGCAGATGGGAGAAATCAGTCTACTCTCTAGACTGTCTATACAGTTATCCCACAGCAACTTCTTGGGACTTCCAGAAAACATTCTACCTGGTTACCGTTCTGGAAACAGGTGCCACAATGATATATGCAGAATTACTTGTCTAACTTCGGCTACCTAAAAACAATGCATCTGAGCTGCCTTCGCTTCTGGTGGAGAGTGATGGTTGACTCCAGATAGTGGTTCACCATATACCACTTAGGAAAGTGTCTAAGGTGGCTGAAGTGAAGCATCCTCTGAAAATGACTGTCACCATCTGGGGACTTGTGGAGGGGCCACACAGCTAGCCTAACCTGTAGATGATAAGATAGTTAGAGTTTTTAATGAGAACTCTAAACTCAAGAACTAGCTATCCAGATGGAAATAACTCCTGAAGTAAAGCAGAGCCTGCAGTGAATTCAGTGGGCAGTACCACTGCTGTAATAGGGCAAGGACTTGGCTCTAAATCAATTCTAGGAAAATAACATGAGTGCAGTGAGCAATAGCTATGCTTGGAACAAGCCTTTTGGCCTCGGTTGTCTTTTTGGGTATAAAGTATGCAATGATTGAGTATAATACAACAGGTAGAAATTAAATAAATAAGAGATGATATATTAGGAAAGTTGAAATGAAATGAAGTATGCAAAGGTTTTTGCCTGTTTTAACTCTACTACCTGGTTATTTCTGTGGGTGCTCAGTAATGCAGGGACAGTAATAGCAATAAAGTTTACCTTAAAAATGTGAAGTCAGAAAAAAATACTGCTTCCAGCTATTCTTCTCACTTTACTCTGTGAAAAACAAAAGACCACCTGTGTCATCCTGTGCAGTATTGTCATAGTCATCATCTGCATCTGCTGGATAAAACAACCTGACATCAGAATGTCGTGATTAAATTAGTTGATTTTAAGTATGGCACAGAAATTAAATCCAAGAAGTGGTTGGCAGTTATCAGGAGATAGAAGGTGGCTGATTTGGGATATAAAATCCCTGTTTCCTGTGCTGTTGAAAAAGCAGCCTATCCTGTCTGGGTAAGTTTCAAAGACGATTCATGGCGTGAGTCAATGAAAACACAGTCATGAGGGGATTAGCTTGCTGGGATTTGGATCAATTGGTATGACATCTAGCCACTTTACAACTCACCCAAAATTAATGCTGTTGCAACTCTCTGAGTTGAGAGAGAGCAACTAAAAACAAGTATGTGGATTCCCAACTCAGCAAAATTCAGAATTTTACTCAACAAGTTTTATCTCAGACCAAAGTCAAATTCTTAGAAATCAGAACAGCTGGAAAAGTTCTGAGAAAGTGGATATTTGAGTTGAATTGAAAGTGCGTTTGCTATTTTGAGAGGAGCATCTTCACCTGTACTTTCAAGCACTGTGCTATTCCATCTAGGGGCAGGATAACTTAAATTGCCCTTTGCATTTAGAGTAACTGTTCCTTGGAGTTCATTCTCAACTAAAATGTAATACTTGTCTGGCACAGGTTTTATTATTAATTTAAAAGATGGCCTGAGTTTTCCAGAAAATTTCCTGGTTTGCAAACTAATTTATGAAAAACTACTTTTAGTCTAATGCTTATTTTTGAAAGTTTTTGAGTTAGGAAATAGAAAGAGAAGGAAAGAGCTTTCTTTAAAAGCCCTATTTGCTCAACTCTTACATCTAACTTCTTTTACTAGACCAAAATTAATTTGGAAATTTCTCAATCTGATTAGTCAATTAGCATGTTTCTCTGCTTATCGTCATACATGCTCTTTTTCATAGTGGATAAAGTGTGGTCTAGTGATGAGAGCAAAGTATTGGAACTAATTACTACCAAGGTCCACTCCTGGCTTTAGCAGTGCATTTGTCTTTGGATGCAGATCAAATCCTCAGCTGCACTGAAATAGATCAGTATGGTGGCTAGTTGGGTAAAAGACCTTTGAGAATCAGACCCCTGTCTGATTCTGCATTCTTGGTTCCATCAGTATACATGATATATACATGATACATGATATATATACATGATAAGCATATTTTACTTTCCATCAGCAGGAATCTTTTATTCTGTCTTTGTCTTGGATGTGCCTGTTTTACACATATATTTATTTATTTTCCTAGGGATACTGCACAATCTGTGAAAGAAAAATTTGGAAAGAAACTCTACAATGCCTTGTTAAAGTGAGTGTGTAGGTTACTTTGCTCTGCCTTGCAGAGCCGTGTATTCAGTTGGCTCCCCTGTGGTGTTTCTGTGCTTTTACTGCTTGTGTAAGAGGATTTTGTTGTGCATAGGAAAGGACATAGGAGAAGGATATGGGATCCTCTGCTCCATATACAGGTTACTTGTACAACAGGAAAGTCACAAAGTTAGAAAAAAAATTCCCTAAACATACTAGCACCCCATTGTGGAAAAAGTCTTAAGAGACATGGAGGATGTCTAAGTGACATTATGGCTTTCTCACTGGTAAAGTTGAGTTACCTCAGTTTAAAATACTAGTGAAGACAAAGAAATACGGATTAGTGACTTGTTCATATTGTTTCAAAAGACAGGGTGAGTTGGAAGTGAAGCACAACTAAGATGGAATGGAAAAAAACAGCAAAATAAGCAAAAATAAGTCTGTCTCTGACTGGAAAAGAAAAAAGCACTTCTTTTAACTTTATTGGAAGCTAATTGGAAGGTCAGCAAATTCAGACATTATTCCATGTTAAGGATAGAGAGAATAAAATGAAGATAGTATGTTAAAAAAGAAAATGTGAAAGCAAAGGAAAGATTCGTGTTGATACAGTGGGCTTCAGATCAGACCCTGTTTGCTGTTTCTTCATTTTCTTTATACAATTTTAATGTAAGCTCATAAGCTCAGAAGGACTGATAATAAACCGTTTGGTAAAATAGGCTCTGTATTGCCTCTACAGAGGAGAAATTCCAGACTTGAACAAGATTCTTGACCGGGATGATATAACCATTATGAAAAGAGCCATCTTTTCAACTCAGGTCAGAAAACACAAGTCATTATTTATACAAACATCCAGTACGAATGATAAATATAACTATATACAAGGATTGTGTATGACATATAGTGATATGTATGCACTGAAAAATAAGTTTTCAGCAAATATATTTCTCATCAGTAAAATTTAAAGCTGAGTTGTGATTGTTTTCAATGAGAATATGACCCCTAATAATTGTTTTGGTCAAATTGTTTCACGGATCTTCCCACAGTCATGTGCTGGACACAAATCTTCCTTGTTCTTTTCTTCTACATTAAGTACAAAGTCTTTGTAGTGTCCTTAAGGAATTTTTTGTTCTGTTTTGTTCTTGCTTTATTTCAAGTATATTCCTGAAGTCTGAATTTTTCCATTTTTATGGAATATATAAAATCAATTTCTTGATAAGAGATAAGATCAATCCTTCATCACTAGAAACCTTTAAAGGTAAATTTTAGGTCTTTCTAAAAGTTAGTACAAATACATATGTTTTGACATATATGAAACATGTCCTGTGACAGCTTTTATAACCTCGCTTGAGGGTTGAGTTACGTAGGAGGCAACATTATATGATCATAACATTCCTTTCTTATCTTAAAATTAAAGGATAAAATTCTATTCAAGTCAAAGGCAAAATCTCCCATTGACTTCTACTAGTCTAAGAGAATAATAACAGGACTCTTTCCCAACAGTTTTCCCTGGCTCATGGAGTGTCTTTACATTCTTTAGCGACATTGCCTGCCTCCAGTGACCACTCACAACATGATTGATGATGGCAATGATCCAATCCTCAATACCATCCGACGCATTGGTCTTTTCAACAATCGGACAGATAGAGTAAAGGTACAGTCTTTCATTTTTATTATAAAGTGGAATTTCTTTAAACCATCTCAGTCTGGCTCATCAGCTCATAAGTCAAATTCTTAGTAGACATGCAATAAAATATTACTAGAATACTTCCTCCCTCATACTCCTTTTCCAGGAACAACAACTAGTCACTTCACAGATATCCTCATTTGCTGTTTAACCAAGTTAATTTCAAGTCAGAAATCTAACGTTAGGAATTTAATTGTTCTCATCACTGCCTCCTGTAATACTCCAGAAATATTTCCTTTTTGTGCTGCATGCACTTTCACAGGTTTGCCAAAGCTTTTTTGGTCTCATAGCCTCTGGCATTATATCTATTAATTCGGACTTTCTCTGCATCCACCTATTCAAAGTGACACCTAAAACTGCAGATTGCTCCTCTTCCAAACCTTGACAGGCAGAGCTATAGTATCTCTGACAATGATACATCACTTGTCCTCAGTGTATTGAGTTTTAAACCCATGAGGATTACTCAGTAGATGTTTTTCTATACTTCCTAGAATACCTATTAGTTGCATAATATAGTCTTGGTTAAGCATATGTCTCCACTGAGCTCTGAGAACATAATATAATATACTAGATATAACAAAAGTAGGTTGACAGGATACATTGTATACAACTGTAATAAAAAATTCCTCAAAACTCACTCCTGGAAGTTATTGAGAAATCAGATGACATATAATGCCTCACATACCTCTTCCTGCTTCTCAGCAGACTTGATTGGCTAGGTGTATGTCAAGTTTGTACAAAACTGTCATTATTATCATCATCAGGAAAATTGCCTGCTTAACAGGCTTAATGCTTAAAAAGCTGCATATCATGGACAAAAATTCTGTGAACCTGAAACAGAAAGTCATCTTGAGAGCTGCATCACATGTCTGTACAGACAGCTGGCATGTGAAATCTAGCCTCAGTGATCTTTCATCATAGAATGGTAAGGTTGGAAGGGACCTCTGGAGATCATCTAGTCCAACCCTCAGCGTAGCCTGTACGGGGATTGAACCCATAACCTTGGCATTAGCAGCACCACGCTCTAACCAACTGAGCTAAACCTAACCCCCAGTGGGACGATACATAATGAGCTTACAGTCCATTTGTTTGTTGAATACATTCGTGTGTTGATTTATCCAAATGAGTAACTTGACTATTAAGGAATGATAAAAGCATATCCTTTTATGTAATAGTGGCTGAACTATGTTTATTTGAGAAAGAAAAGCCCAAAGAATATTAAATGCATTCCTCACCCCTCTTTCTTCCAAAGCTGACTGGACAGCATTACACAAAGCACTTCTGCACTGGGCGGTGGAATATGGGGCAGTGACCCCAAACTCAGCCATGGGCATAATCCTCAATGTACATGGTCTTCCTTGCTTGAAGAGGATAAAGCCGAAGGCTTGTCCAGAAAATATTTTGATATCAGTAGTATTTGTAGGACAAGATAGCATGCAGGCAGGATAAAATACATTCTAATGGGATAACAGGATGGGCAAAGGAGGTGTTAGGCAAAGACCAGAGTGAAGAAATTACTTGAACTTACACATAATTAAAATGTATTGATGACAGTTTTCTTTCAGCTCTAATGTAAGTTTTGAATATCCAGGTGATCCTACATCCAGAGTTCCTTTCTTCAACAAGTCCATTGCTGCCCTTGGATTATGAAGAGTTTGTCAGAGGCTGCCACCTTGGTGTATTTCCATCATACTATGAACCCTGGGGTTACACTCCAGGTAGGCAATATATACAGTAACTACTATCAAAGGATGAATATCCATTCTGTTGAAGCAGAATAGCTTTACAGACAGTATCTTCTGGAGTGCTGAAAAAACTCTTTTGACTCTGTTTCCTCTGCAGTGCAAAGCTCTTACTGCTGGCAAAATTTGGGGGCCAGGTGGTATAAAATGGCATCTACTGACTGACAACTACTCACATTTGTCCCTGCGCTGGACCCTTTCCCATACTAGCATGTAATCTTTTGATTTTCTGTGGCTTTAGAACAAAAAATCATTTTTAAAAATTTGATTTTTAGCCTAATTCAAAGATTTAGAGAGAAGATTTAGAGGAATGTACGTACAGAAAAAATAGGAAAAGAAATCTGATGCTACCAGCAGACATATTTCAGTGGATGTAATTCAAGGTAACCGTTAAGTCTGATAGACATCTGCAAATTTACAGTAACTACCCTGCCACCTCCACCATACCTTAGATATTTACAACAGACACTTACAAACCATGATAGAGGATTTTTTAGACTTAAGGAAAATTTCTAAAGTTAAAGAGAACATGTAATTTCTAACTTAAAAATAGGGCCCAGATTTTAAAAAGGCACTTAACACCTATTGAAATCAGTTTGAACTATGAATGGCTTTGAAGATCAAAGTCTAGGCACCTGTCTTTTTTCGAGCTCCAAAATATTTCTTGTAGTCTCGATAAGCATCTGAAGGTTTGGACGCGACTCTGAAGTGCATTTGTTCTTAAAAGAAATCTTGCAAAGCTGATCATTCTCCAAAGCTATTTAAGTATTTTGTCTTTCCAAGTTGAGTGCTATCTAATTCCAAGCACAACAACTGTCTTGCATTGAAGAAGTTTCGCTTCCTGTCCTAGTCTCAGCTAAGATATAAATAAAAACATGTGACAGCCAGGGACAATTTTGAAGTAGAACTTTAATTTAACCTAAGCAGAAAAGTTACTGTTATTTACCAATTTGTAGGAAAACTATGATTTATACTATTTAAAGTAATACTTTCTATTTCCTTTATTAATGCAACAGTGATTCTTTTTATTGATATCCATGTAATCCTCCCAGAAACTATAAGTGATCTTCTTAGGTGGATTATAGCTCTACTGTATAATCACCAGTTTTATTGTCACATAACTGAAAGTCATATGGACCATCTTTAGCATTTTGAAGACCAGAATATTTTACTTAATCTGTATGCTGTTTTAGATTAGGCTCAAGTTCAGCAACACAAACGCTTTGACCTGAATAAATAGTTATTCTTTCTCCCAGTCATGATAACAATAAAAGATGCACACATTTTATGATTTTATAAAATAAGCTCCACATCTACTTTGAAGGCAGTCTGAAGATAATGATGTTTTATTTTCTGCTATAGAAAGCAGTTTACAAATAATGAATATTAAAATATAAAGTTTAACACACTCCTGCATTTAAGAGATTCAGTTTTGCAGATAGGCATGAACATCTAATGACCATGTGTGCAGAACATGCTGCAATTTAAAATCAAAAAAAAAAATCCAAATCCAAAAAGTCCAGACATTTCATTGGGGTTCTCTATTTCAACATTAGACTACTAGAAAATGTTCAGTTTTGGGAAACAAAAGTTTTTAGAAAGAAAAAGATGTGTTCACAAAGCAATGTGAAAATTTTTCTTTAAACTTCTTTTTTTTTCCTTTCTTTTTTCTTTTCCTCCAAATCCACAACAAAGCATAATAGTTTTCCCTTGACATTTTCAGAGCAGCTCTAGTTTTATGGGACCTTCTATCAGCCTTTTCTTTTTTCTTTTTTCTTTTTTTTTTTTTTTCTCAAGGTGAAATAATGCAAAGCATATTGACCTGAAACCCCCTTTTCTCTATTTTTTTGGGCAGCTGAATGTACTGTGATGGGCATTCCCAGTGTGACCACAAACCTTTCTGGATTTGGCTGCTTCATGCAGGAGCATGTTGCTGATCCGGCTGCTTACGGTAAGATTTTTAACAATGCATCAATAATACTACCTTCCAGTTAGGAAACAAAAAAGCACAGTGAGAAGGCTGTGACTCCTCAATTTTGTGCTTTCACTAGTGCAAGCACACTCTTGAATATATTCATTGGGAGAATATATTCAGAGCTCTGAATACCTGGTTATACTGAATGACTTGTTCAAGCTTTGATTTTAATCCAAAATGTTTCCAGGTTCTCTCTCTCTGTCATTTCTCTTCTAGCCTTTTGTGTGTTCTTTCAAACCCAGCATTCCCCTCCCACCTCTAGAATCTCCCAACACTTCTCTTCAGTACCTCTGGTTACACCATAACATGTTTAGCTCTTTAAAATAAGCAGTAAAGTGCTTCTCTTTGAATAGTCTTGAGAGGATCTACTGGGACTTCAACATACATTTTTAGGGCCAGAAGGACATGTCTTCACTTTATAAGGAGTTAATTAACATGTGCAATAGAAGATAAGCCTGTGATGATAAAAGGAGCTTACTTACAAAGAATCTGCTCCTAAGGCTTCAGAAATGGTGCATGATCAGAGTGCGATGTGGAGGAGAATAGGCAGCTCCTGGTGTATCATGACAATATTTGAATGTGCCTTTCTAAATACCTTGACTTGTCTGCCCAATCACATGGAGACAGCTCTATGCTAGTGCCACCTGCGTCCTAAGCTGATTGCCAGGATAAAGCCAGTTGCTGATTATATCTGCACCTTCGGGAAGGTCACAGACCAAAAGGATGTGTCACTTGCTCTTCTCTGCCAAAACATTGATGTGGAATAACTTACTGTACAATCCTAGAGAAGTAGCTGGGAATCTGCCTTATCCATTAAGACAGCTGAGGTCTATTCCTCTGTTTTTACCAACAGCATGATGTAAGGGACTAGTCAAGAATTTCCTCTGGCAACAGAGGGAAATTTTACCTTGACTCTCTCTCTTCCAGAATTCTAGATCAATTGATGTGTGTGAGTTAGCCATCTCTATGGAAGACATTTGTAATTGTATTAAAAACAGTATCTGTCCTACAGGCTGATTCTGACCAACCTCACTTCTAAATTTTACCACAAACTATGAAAGCATGAGATTTTTTCTTTTTAAGCAATCAGTATTTTAAAAATGATGAGCAAAACTGATACCTTTTTATCCATAAACCCTTGAATATTTGGGGGGAAACTTAAGCAATAACACCAGCAGCAAAGCCTCTGAGCTATGAATAATTTGATGAATTTCAGCTGGAAAGGTAAAGGAAGTTAAAATACAAAAAATACGTATTTCTCTGCAACTTTCCAGGCCATCACAATAGAAACAACTGTTCCAGTTATAGCTGCCACTCTGACTTCTCACATTAAAAAAGACATCCAATGCATGTTATGTTTGTAAAACTGTGTGCTACAGAAGCTGGATTAGAAATGTAGGCGATCAGATCCAATTTTCAATTGCACTCATATTCTCCTTTTTTGTGTCGTTCAGGCATTTACATAGTTGACAGGAGGTTCCGCTCTCCTGATGAGTCATGCAACCAGCTGACTCAGATACTGTATGGATTTTGCCAGCAGTCCCGTCGCCAGAGGATCATCCAAAGAAACCGAACCGAGAGGCTTTCAGACCTGTTGGACTGGAGATACTTAGGCAGGGTGTGTGAACTATGTAATAGAGATACTAAAAATTCCACATGCATAGTGTCTAACGAGCAGTCTTCGGCATCAGGCTGCAATGAAAGGAGGCAAGGATTTCTGAAAAGCAAAGTCAAAGGTGTCACAGTCAAAACCTGCCTTTACATTTGAGTGTTATGCTGCTTCTCCAGTGCTAAGGAGAGACCTGACTTAATTCAGTAGGTTAGAGCAGAAGCCAAAGACATTGTGGTCTTTGCACTCCTGGTGCTAAAGACAGTGCAAAAAGCTTGTATCTCTGTTGGCTTCGGCATTCCCATACTGAGCTGAGTAGGATCTGTGCTCCAAAGTCATCTGGACTCTTTCAAAAATCCTGCCTATTCTTCCTAAAATACTGCTGGGCCTTCCAGCTCTTCAGCTTTTCTAAGCTACATTTGTGCCCTAAAGGCAAAACAGCGTTTTTATGAGATACAGAAAATGCTGCGGTACCATACACTAAAATGACCCTAGCAAAGTCAGTATTCTTAAGTTCCCAGAAGCAAAGGAATGAGTGCAGATGTATCAGTCCTGTAACTGTTCTGGACATTGTCATATTCTCGTATCTGTGTGAGAACCTTTACATTTATATGGATCCCAGCACAGCACAAGGCTCTGACAAAATAAGCTATTTTTTCAGTGCACATGATGGAGACTGGTAAATATAGTGGATTTGAAGTTCTGTGAAACTATCAAGTAATTTTGCCAAATTCATAAATAACAAGCATCAACAAATTCATAATTGTATCTTCTCTGCAACATGCTTCCTATGCAAGGATGAGCCTGTGCAAGGAAGTTTTTCTGTATACGCAGGCTGTCTTAAGAATGTACATTTTCCTGATTAAAAAAGAGCCAATTCTATCATGAAGAATAAAGAATGTCTGTGCCTCACTAAGAACTGCACTGACTGAGATGAGTGCTGGTTTCCCTCTTGATACACCTTAATCTTGCAGAAACGTTATCTGGCTTCTGTTCCAGACTCTGCTGCACTGTGAATCTGACATTAGTGGTTCACTACTTCACAGCTATGTGTTCATTACAAGTGTCAATATCAGATGGATTCTCCTCAGCTGGAAATATATTCAGCCTTTGTTCAGTATCATCTTTGAGGAGACACACATTTTATGCTTCCTTTCCTGTGTAAATCTATTCTAGATTTTCTTGACTTCTAAGACCTCTCTTTTTTGTTACAGTATTACATGCATGCCAGACACTTGGCCCTCAGCAGAACATTCCCTGACAAATTTGAAATGGAACCAAGTGCTCCACCAAAGGTAAAGTCTGCTTCTGGAGATGAGTTAATCTGCCTATTAGCTGCTATGCAGAGAGAGAGAGGGAGAGCATGAGAGAAAGAGAGAGAAAGAGAAAGAGAAAGAAAGAAAAGGAGAAAGAGAGAGAGACAACAGAGTTATCATGGCTTTTTTTAACTGAAAGCGAGCAGAAAGTCACAGTTACAAAACCAAGTTCCAGACAGGAATTGTGATGGTATACCATGCAAAATGGTAGGGGCACCAGGTGCAGTGCAGGCACAGTTCTTCAGGTGATTTAGAATTGCGTGGATGGAAGTATGCCTCTTAAGACAAGCTGAGGAAGTAGCCCTTGGTGTTCCTATCGGAAGACTGGTAGCTTCTAATTTTGTTGCTGCTGAGGGCCATGGAAAGGTTCAGTAACCCAATAGAAGGGGAGTTGTAGAGGGATATTCTGGAAGATAAGAGGCAAAGTATTGTTTTCATCTGATCAGGATATGTGAGGAGGAGACTGTGGTTGGAACTGCAAAGGGCACACGCCTTCAATCCATTCTTGCGTAATGCATATTAGCACTGCTTTGAGAATGCAGGCTGCTTGATTCAAATCTAGGAATCATATTGTTTGAAACCAAATTTCCAGACACTTCCAGAGAGCAGGTCAATTTCTGACATAGTAAGGAGAAAAGAGGCTCAGAACAAAATCCCTTTTTTGGGTCTACTTTTTGCAGAATTTGACAGTATAACTAAGAAATTGTTTTAAGACTGCAGACTAATTCTGAATTTCTGTAGGTCCATTCTGACTGCAGAGTTCAGAAGGATTTCATGTAGGGGGTGAGGATTCTAAGGCTCAATAAAGATAGAGTTATATTTTGCAGCAAGAAGTGCTGCAACCATATTGTTGCATGTACTTACTAGTACAGAAGGACTGAGGGAATCTGCATTCAAGGGAATTTAATTTTAGAGTGCAGAGCAGGTCTAGCTTACATCTCATCACTAGTGGTTTGCCTTGCAGTGATGACAGCCTTAAATTCTTGTATACAGCCAAATGAACACTGTGATAATATATATAACTTGCTTCTCTCTCTGCCAGACGGAAGGTTTCAGGTACCCTAGACCTTCATCAGTGCCACCATCACCCTCTGTCTCTCAGCATTCCAGCCCTCATCATAGTGAAGGGGAAGATGAAGATGAGGATGAAAGATATGATGAGGATGAGGAAGCTGAAAGGGATAGGCAAAACATCAAGTCTCCCTTTTCCCTTGGAGTATTGCCACAAGGAAAGAAGAAGCAGCATGGAGAATACAGGAACTGAATTCATTGCTCTCACCCTGGCAGGGTCTCCACCCATTCAACAATTTCTCCTGTAGACTTGGCAAGCTTTGCATTAAGGACAATGTGGTATAATTAGGGGAATCTTAAGTGTTACTTGAGCTACACTGTTGGGGAGTCTAACGTTATTTTACTCTGCAAGTAGTTTAAATGACAATTCTTCTGTCCCCCCTGGAGATAGAAGAGATTTTTCAAGCTTAATAAACCTAGAGAATGTGACAGTCCCCTCATGAGCTTATATGTACTGTAGATAATACTTCTGTCCGCATAATCATCTATATTAATCGTAGTCCATGCTGATAGTTCCATAATGGTTGTTCCACATGCATCTCTACTTCATTTATGTCTCCCCCTTTTCCCTTCCCAAACTAACATGAACTTTAAGCCAAAGCTCAGAATATTTAGAGAAAAAAGCGTTACACTGGGGAAACCTTGGCAGGGTTAAAAAAGATAAATTGAAAAGAAAATGGTCTTTCTTCTTCTTTACGCTGTTTATCTTATTGTAAACTTACATCATTTAAAATATTTTTTTACAGCACACAAAAGTGTCTTGATCCAGTTGTAAAACATACTTTCTGTGGAAAAATATGCAGTGGGCATTTTAATTTTTAGAAACAGATGAAGTCATGTTTCTGAAGTCCTTTAGACCCACAATAAACAGCAGACCGTTTATTTTCTGATTATTCTGGTATGTTTCTTTTTTGGTTTTATTCTGTCCTAGATTAAGTTTGTTAACAAAATAGTTTGGGGAGGATATTAATGTGGCTTGGCTCAAGAAAATGACAAAATTTGCAAAGTAATGCCTGCCCCTGTAGACAAACCTACATGTCATAAAGCAATGTGGCAGCATTCAAAATATTTCTGCCAAATGTCCCATTAGTCCTTGATCTTTTCACTTCTTCAGAAGAGACCTAATCATAATATTTAATGTTAAAAGAATTTCAGGAACACAGCTACCCCAAAGATATAATTTTGAAAAGCATCTGAAACTTGTTTTCAAAGTGCTTAGGGAATAACTGAACCTCTCCATGAGAACTAGACATCTAGATTGCCTTACAGATAGCTTCTAAAGTTATTTCAATTCCTAGAGATGCAGAGAATGCCTGAACAAGATCTTCAGAGGTAGTTCTTAACATGAAGACACTACAAAGGAGATCCATCTTTTATTTTTAGAAGTTTATCAAGGATTTCTCATGTTTTTTAAGATCCCCAGGAATTGATTCAGCCTTTTCTTCAGGAGGTAAGATAATGTAACCAAGGGAGGTATTTACCTTTGCTATCAATTCTAAAGGGATGGTGAACTTTGATTAGTCACCTAACTTTCAAATGCTTAACTGATATTAGATGAGATGGATGTTACTAGAGGTCATTAAAAAAAAAGGTGATGGTGCCTATCTGTATTTTTGGCCACCTAAAATCAGTTTTTAAATTCAAATTTCGTTCTTAAGCTACTCCAGGTATCTGCATACCTGGATTCCTGAAAAATAACTATTCTCAGAGGACAGACTCAGATTTTTATGGCAAAAGCTTAATTTGTATTTTAAAAGAATTGTCATTGTTTAACTATTTTAAAATAACTAAAAACAATTAGCAGGTAATTATTTTTTGATGTGAAAATTCTGAAAGCAAAGACATAGCAAATATTTTTCTTCATGCAGTTTTCAAAGTGGAGAATAACTGCATTTTGTCAATTCAAAAATGTAGTTTATTTCCTGGAATTATTTATCTCAATTAAAGTTCCTTTGCAGAGTTAAAGAATGTAATGGCTGAGAGACTCAACAAAACAAAATTTAAAAGGCACATGAAACAGCAAAAAGATGTGTGGACAGAGATTTTAAACAAGTTCCTGTTTTAAAACATAGTGAGAAATCAAAATCTTGAAAAAAGAAAAAGGTCCAAAACCTGGAAGGACAAAAATGGATATGGTAGGTCAAAACAGATTTTTTGATACTTTAGCAATATTTTGTTTCAATTTTGACCTTTGTAAGTGTTTCCAAGCAAATAATTTACCTTTTTGAAACAAAATACACTTTAACATCAAAATAGGAATTTGTTATGTTTCAAAATGTTAAAACTTTTTCCTCAAACCATCATTGATTGAAAGCTTTTTCTTTCAAAAAAATAGTGATTTCAAGAAAATTGACATTACTGTTTGGACTTCACTGCACCATTGCACTAAATCCCCATCACCAAAATTGCATTAATTAATATCCTCTGAAAATGATCCAGCACTTTCCTTCCTTTGTTGCCTAAAATTACATGGTAGCCACATGGTGATGAACATTTGTTTATTATCATTGCAGATCCAGCTTCACTGCAGTGCATGAAGACATGATCACTACATATGCACTGTAAGTCATGCTAAGTGACTGAGACAAAACAGACAATATGCAATATGGAAGAGTTTTGCTAGGGTTGCTTTAAGACAGCTTCCCTTATTCTTACTGAACAAGTGAACAACATGCATGGTCCAGGTTGCAGGTTTTCTTAGATACGCCTATGGTGTTTGAGTTCTTTGGGAAGAATAGAGAGCTATCATGACATCCCACAGAAATTCAGCTGCATTAGTTTCAACACAGTCCTGTGCTGTGAGCACCCACCTAGCAACAGAAAGTGCACAACTTTCCAGATATGACTAATACTAATGCTGTGCCCATTCTTCTCAGAAATGGACCTGCAGTGGCCAAAACGACCTCTGCCTCATGTCTCTAAGCTTATTTTAGTTCCATCTTGAATGTTAGAACTAGTTGTCAGTAGTGAGGCAATATAGCTATGGCAAAATGTTTCTGTCCTTTGAGCCTATAGCGTTAGAGGGAATGGCTTTTAGATCATGCAAGATAACAGGTTGTCTCACTTGAATGCCACACATTTCTAACTGACATCTGACAAGCTTGATAGCAACTATCTGTTATACAAGCAATCGTCTGCCATAGTGAAGGTTTTACAAACACCACCTTTCCACGGCAGAACTTTTATTCTGTTTCATAACATTTTTAAAGAATTGTTTAAATTAGTAAGCTTAGATTTACATGAATATATTGAGAAATCAAGCAGTGGAGAATGCAATTAGTATAGTTTTTATATCTCTGGGACATTTAGAGGCACATGAGTTTCATGGTACTCAAAAGATGTATAAGCCTCTGTCTTGGGACTTTGTGTTTTATGTTATGCTGAAAAATATGCTGAAAAGCAACTTAGATTCACATGAAACATTCAGAGTAGGCTTGAAACAAAGAGCAATTAAATGAATGAAAAGATTCCAGTGGATACCCTTGATCTTTAGATGAAGTCCGTAGCGAATGTGATAAGCCACTTAGTATATACTGCTACTGATGAATATACTAGCACTTAAAAACAAACAAACAAACAACGACATTTCTATTTCTCCAGTTATGTTCATCCATGAACTGATATAAACAATAACTGAAAGTTCCTATGACCTCGTAGTAGGAATTAATTCCTGTGTCACTTCAGCTATGTTCCTTTGTGTTGAGGAGAAGCTACATTATACTTAGTGTGAGTTAGTATAATTAATTAACAGTGTCATGAGAAAGATCAGAGAAAAGTAGTATTGAAAGATCAAGAACACAATTAGGGTTAAAGGTTAAAAAATAAAACATAGTTACTTGGACACAAGAGTCATGTGGCTACTGTTTAATTACATGGGAAGTACAGAGGACTTTCTAATAATACTACGCAACTCCATAAATAATGTTAAATATATCCTTATCAGCATGGAATGATAATTAACCAATTTATGTATAATTCCAAATTTGCAGCTCAAAAACCAAACCCACAAAAAGTACAATAATGATACAACAAATATTCTATGTTCCTGTTGTCATGCATGATGCTAAGTTCATAACCAGTACATCACCACAATACTGTTGTATTTCCTGACAACAGTAGTAACTGTATACCACAGTCATTAATGAAGCCCTGATCCTGGTAAGAGCTATCCACACACTATGTGATGGGAGTTGTTCAGTAGGATTGTTTAGAGTATACATTTTAGAGTGTGAGTAACTCTGAGGCAACACTGAGGTCTGAATAAGCACTGTTGCCTGTTCTCTGTGGTGACAGATTGCCCCAGAAGAAATCACCTGCTTTGCTGTCAAGAACAGCAGGATTCTTTTAATATCTCAATGACTTATTTGGACTATCAACAAAATACAGGGCCAATCATGAGATGGTGGAGAGTCTACCTATGTCAGAAGTAAAGAGGCTTTAAAGTAGAGCTAGGGGAAAGTGGTAAAAGGCTTTCTAGTGGCTTTTGAAAATTGCTTTTAATGAAAGAGTTGTCAGGAAAGATGATTTTAATCACTCAGCTACAGCACATTTTAAATTTTGGGTGGCACATGTATAAATAGTCTAAACAAGATGGAACTTTGCAAATAATTTCTTAGCTGAACTCATAACTTTTAATCAGTTTGCTTTCAAAGTATGGAAATGAATGTACACATCATTCTTTTGGAACTTAAGTGGTGATGGAAGAAATGAAATATTCTATTCACACAAAACATGATGTCAGCATACAAATGCTAAAGCAATTTGAAATATTTCACCAGTCTGATAGTTTGTGTGTCAAGTATCCAATGTGATCACTGGTTTCTTCTTCAACTGCAAGACAAGATACAACGGGGAAAAATAAGCTGTAGATAAAGGAAAGTCCATTCACCCAAAGTTTTCAGGAGAGAGATAAACCTCAGGCACAAGCCTACTGTTACATGATTATCTAGGTAGAGGGTGCAGACATCTGTAGAAATGATCATGCCTTCTCTCATTTTCAGTACAGGAAGTTTTGCACTTGCTGAGGGGCAGAGACACAAACCGTGTCCAGAGACATACTTCCGTACAAGACAGGTTTTTCATGCATAAGAAAAAAAGTATTTTTTTTTTTTAATCTGGACATTTGCTTTAATCAAAAGTATTCTAAAATCATCTGAAAGTGATCTGCTGATTGTACACAGCTTATCCATACTTAACTGTTTTGTTATGTCCTACTGCAATGAAGGCAATGTTATTCCACAGAGCGTTTTTCAAACAAGCTCCCTGTTTTGCTTAGCTGTCTCGGATATGTCACCTTTTTTCTTAAGGAGTTATTGCTGGCTATTTCCTTCTTTGGAGTAGCAGCAGCAGGCAGGAAAATACCACTAACATTTATGAGTATTGAATTTCAGAGGATTTTCTCGTTTTGTTAACACACAAATGACACTGGTTTATCTTTAGAACTTCTTATATATTTTGTCCAAAGCAAAAAATTTATTGTTAATTCTGCCATTCTTTCTTAGTCAAAATGCCACTGAATTTCTTGGTTAGCAGAGTACTGCCTGGACAAGGAAGAGAGAGCTGAGCACAGAGTCCCAGTGTTATGTGAAGAACAGTCAGAGATTTTAGAAAATGGAAAAGTGTGGTTTCAGCACATCTGCACACATACCGGGTAAATTCTGTGAGGTATGTCTCACACTCCAGTTCAGGAAAGTTGTATACATTAGATAACTAAGGGCAGGTGATAGCCCAGTGATGGGAAAGCACTTGTTACCACACACAGTTGGTTACATCAGAGGCAGTAACAGGCTTACCTTAATTACTCATCTATGTGAAATGTACAAAACTACCTCATATTTTACTTGAATTTTATTTCACATTTGCTAAATCAAGACAGCTATTTCTTCCTGTCATGAGGAGAGTGGCCAAGAGGCTGAAAAAACTTACAACCAAGACAAAAAGTACTGAGCTTCTGTTTCTCCCTATCCTCAAATCAGAGACAAGCATCATAAGTTAGATAAATTTCTGCGTTTGCATGAGCTACCACAACTGCCTCAGCATCCAGGGATCAGAGTATAGCACAGCACTTCACAGCGGTGTGTGATGTACCGTTCACAACTTCCCTGTTCTCAACTGCATTTCCAAACAGAGTAGGGCTTAAGCAAAAAACTATCCTGTAACTGAAGATATAAAGGGTAGAAAGACATAGGGAATGGAGGACATCATATATTTAGGGTCTATTCTGGAGAGCTGTAGGTATGCAGTGAGCAGATGAGGTGTTCAGGATAACAGATTTGGAAGGAAACTCATCTACAGAGTGAGCTATAGCAGGGTGAGGGAGAAGGGGAACATAGGACAGGGGTCCTTGCCCAAGGGAGTGCAACATGTATGAAGGAGGTGGGGAAACACCAGTCTTTTAGGTTTAATGCAGGAGATGGATCTCCCTGGAAGAGGCTATGGAAGGGAGGCATATATTTTGAGCTTCTGATTCAAGAAGCTGAAATACGTAGCAGGAGCATGAAAAAGCAAATGGTAAGGAGACAGAAATGGAAGGGTTTGATGAGATCTCTGAGAAGCTGGGAAACACATAACTAAATACTACTTTTTTCAGAACACATCATGGCTCTACCTCTAAATCTTATTTGGATACCCTGTCAGCTGTGCCAGAGACAGAGTTCTCAGGAGACAGATGTGAAGCCCACAGTTCCTGTGCTGGCACTTTTTAGGATTTTTTTATGCCCTTCTACCAGGATAAAAGACCCAACATAAAAACGAAAATCTCATAAATAAATAATATTCTGTAGAAAATGGAGCTCCAATAGAAAAGTTTTGTTTTGGAAAATTCAATTCAAAATAGGCATTCCCTTGAGTCTAAATCAATAAAAATCTGAAAAGCAAATGAAAAGCAGAATATATAAAAGCTTACTTACCATCAGTTTTGAGCAGCATGCTCTAGTCTGCCTAAATGTACACTCCAGTACAATACAGGGAATACTGTCGGATTTTAAACTGGATCTTTAAACTGGATGAAAGTGTTAGCAAGTGAAATAGTGAAAACCTCTTTTGAAAGCTCAGAGTAAAACAAAACATGCATTTACCTTCTTCTTTTGCTTTCTGTAAGGAACTAAGAAATAGGGCTGCAGCTTCAGGAAGAGATAAAGGATTTGTGTTTTGGCTGCGTGTTTCTAGAATCACAAAATCAGAGACACACAGTTAGTGTTTGATGGCAATTCTTCATTTTGCTCTTTGCTTTTTTGTCTTTACTAGAGAGCCAAAGAGAGGGGAAAAATTGTTGTCTCCTTCACATTGTAACAATTGCTGCTGAGAACCAGCCCAATAAATGCCTAATGCAAATGTTCTTCCTACTTTATTTTTCCATGTATTTCTTATTTTGCTGCAAGGTTACGTTTCCTACAGAAACATTGTCTAGAACTGATCAATGTAGTCTACCTTGGTCATTTGTCAGTTGAGCAAAATTAATAATTTGATTTTATTTTTTCTAGCAGAGAGAGAAATGCAAAGGGACTGATAATCCAATCACTTCCATCCAAGTCAATATGCAACATCATCTCTTACATCAGGGAAGTCACAGTGGTACACAAGAGAGGAAAATCAGATACATAGTCATGTACTTTTTGGAATGAAGGAATAACATAAGGTAGTTTAAATAATTCTGTGAATATAAATACAGTAAAAAAGAAAACCTTTCTGTTTTCACAGATTTCTCTCCTAATCTAAGAAAGATTGATGTGTTACATGTACCTGTGCATGTTCACTTACCAAGCTGCATTCTATCATACAGATCCTTTTGCTGGCTCTCATCTGAGATGAATCGACGTCCCTCTACAAAAACAGTGGGAAAAGGATAAAAACAGCCTCCAAACCTGTAGTAATTCCCACAATCAGTATTTTCAAAAACAAAACAAAACAAAATTAGAGTAATTCTTATACAAACATAAAATGAGATGTGTATCTCCATCCTTCTGGGGACTTTCCAAATCAACAATAGCCCATCCTGAACTGGAATACACTTTATTCCATAGAACTGGGGTTTCAGCTTTTCTCATTCTCATATTAACTTGCTACAGGAGCTGTAGATATGGAGAAATTTACTGTCTTTTGCTTCCTCTTTCTTTGACTACCGTACAGTCAAGTCCCTCCTATCATCTTTTTGCTGGTCTATAAATGAATAGCTTTTAAAGCAATATGTCTATTTAAAAATGAAAAAGAACTATATAAAAAAAGACTACTTCCGGTTCATCAATAAGATTGATGTAAAAGAAATAGAGTATTATTCAGTCGGAAGAATCAGACAATACAAAAAAAGTGATAAATTATTTGTTGTTAGCAGTAGAAATAATTTTATTAACATCACTAGAAATCCATCCAGTTACACTTATGGTTGTTTGGGCCCTAGATCTAATTCATGTTGTTATTATTTTTATTGTCTCCTTTTTCTCTCAGGATTGTGAGCTTTCTCTCAGGATTGTAAGATTTATTTTTTCTCTTTTTTCATTTGAAAGAAGCTATTCTTCAAGCTTTTTGCTTTCTTAATATATTTCCCTGCCTGATAGTTTTAAATTTGAACTAAAAATTTACAATAGAATTATTTTAAAAATTATTTCTGTTAAATTTTGTATTTTTGTCTCAGCAAACAAGTCCTTTCTTTGGATCTAAATCTTATTTTTGTATCTAATGCTCCTTTAACTCTGAACTAAGAATGCAAATTCAAAAATTATTTGCACAACCTTAACACCATGATATTCATAACCCTGACATCTAAGCTCTTCTAAGAAGTGATCTGAATACCAAGTATAATGCAGGATGCTTGCAACAGGAACATGTATTCTACTTGCTTGAGAAGGTGTTTGAATAAAGCTTAGGTGAGAATGAGGAATGATAAATATATCTGGTGTATCTTAAACCCTTTTTAAGATCATTTCAGGTGAGGAAACTGTTTTCCAATAGGTTTTACTTTACACTCCAACTCTATACATTTTAAGTACTTTTTGTTTTGCTTTTCTTCTCCCAACAGTTGTTTTCTTCAATTTTGTTTCTTTAAAAAATAGTAATAATACCAGCAATGCCACTATTTCAAAATCAAGAAATAACAATTTGTATGTCTCTGCAAGCCTCTGAATATTTACCACCATAACATCCTCAGATATTTTCTACTTGTGTGGAGCACAGCAGGTCAGGAATAATCTAGTGGTAGAGAACATTATCTCCTCAAAACTGAAAGAGCTTGGGACTTACGTGCACCCTTTAAATAGAGCATAGCTTGAGGTGTCCAGTTTCTCCTTTGGAAATGAGCCTTTTCGCCAAAAAAGAAAAAAGACAAATTAGCCATGCATGCCATTATTAACAAGTACAAATACTTAAACGGCACCAACCTGTGGGTTTCGTGAATGCTTCACATTCAGTCTGAGTGAGCTGTTTACCTGAGGAGCACTCCAGGAGAAAGATATGAAGGATGCTGCAAGGAACAGGGCCATCACAGATGCTGTCAGTTTACGCAGTCCCTGCACATGACAAAAAACCACAAGATACATGAAAAAGCTTTTATTTCTGTAGATCTTCTCAACTTCAAATCTAAATGTGAAGATATTTCCAGCCCCTCGCTTCTCCCCATCTTGCTACCAAAATTCCTCTAGTTCAGTGACTACTTCAGCTTCAGTTCACAGTCAACTGATAAGAGGATGAATTTTGAATCAGACCTATTTTATTCATTTCATTCATATTATAATAAAGGCTCCATATAGGTGAGAGCTGTGGTTGAGAAGCACTTTTGTGCTCCTATTTACAACACCACTAGATCCTGCAGAAATGAGCATAATACACAAACCTAGGGGAGGAGAGGATATGACATGTATCTTGATTTTATCAAACCATGAATGATAGAGACGAGACAATAAGCAAATTTAAGAGACTTGCCATTTCAAGCAAGCGACCCATAAGAGCAGATCACTATCTCCTCAGGAAAAGAAAGTTTTTAAACTTAGTATCCTATTTGCATCAACCATGATTACACGCATGTCACGGGATATGATTGTTAGATTCTTGAAGTTTGTTCACAGATACAGCACATGCAAATGAATGCTTTGAGCATGAATCCTCTATGTACAAATTGCATCTCTCCTCCTTCACACGGACCATCTTGCTACTCATGCATTAATAACTGTGATGGGCAACAAAGAGTATCTAACTATTATGATTCACAGTGGTTTATTTCATCCTGTTTTTGAGAGCAGATTGTGCTATTAATTGTTTTTTTTCTAATGCAGTGGTTTTGAGCATACTGAAAATAACTAGTTTACACTTCTCTCTAATTATTTTTAAGTTAAAATTATTAAACTCTTCTACAGGTCCTAAAATATTACACTCATGTGAAAAAGCATGAATTGCAAACCAGAATGTTTCCAGTACATCAGAAGAGTCTCACTCACCTTCATACTTAGTTCAGCTGCAAATCTGAAGTCTTCTTACTTGAGATAGAGTATTACAATATCTCCTGGTGGTTTGGGGATCCCTTTTTAAATCTTCGGAGTGAAGATCCCCTCCCCTCCTGTGGCAGGGCGGAGGAATCTGAAGGGATCTCGTCAGCCCTGTAGATGGAGGTCTGATGAGTCCTGAGGGAAACTCGTAGTCTTGCAAGAAATCAGAGAAGTGATTGAAGGGTGAACACACTTGAATATGCACACCATTAACCAGGTGAATACCTTCTGAATATATCAGCATCAACCCTGAGGCTTCTCCCAGTGTGACTGCAATACAACGTCATCTTCTTGCCAGATGATCAATAACTACAGTCAGAAGCAGATATTAATATGGATGATGAGTTCTTACCTAGGATAATTGAACATATATCAGCTTACCATCCACTGTGACAGCTCAAAAAGTTAGTAAGTTACTCTTCAGATTTAGCATCCCAACATGGGAGAAGAAGGTGACTTGTACAGTGTCCCTAGCTTGAGGTTACTTCTAGTATACATGTAGAGGATGAAGTCTCATTTGCTTCTCTGATAGTTTTTTGCCCGTAGTTTTCTTACATACAAGTGAAAATACAAAGCTGAATTAAAAAAATATTAATAGTGAGAAACACTTTGTTGTCTCATGGATTGGTTGGAGTAAAAGCCTACATCCTGGGCTTAAATAGGTCAGGCAGTGGAGCAGTAGACAAAAAAAGGCAGGAAGCAGGAATCAGAGAAGCCATTTTCATAAGCTACTTCTAAGTCATTCTTGGATTCATCATAGTTATGGATAGTGGTTTTGGTCCACAGGCAAAGGACAAGTCATTCTCAATACCTAGCCTTGATGGTTCTGTATCTAGGGTTTTTATCTCTATTCCTTCATTTTATCCTTAGTAAAATTGGAGAGGGAAGCAAAAGGGGAAGAAATGCAAACAGAGAGCTAGAAATTGGCTGATTAAAAAAAGATTGACTAATAGAAAATTTACAGCAGCAGCCTCGCAGGTAGGATCAGCCTATGGTGTAACAGAAATACAGCTCAGCACATAAGTGTGACAAACATGAGGAGTATGCAGTGTTAAGGTTTATTATAGGCTTTTCATCTGACATAATGTCTCTGTAGGGACCAGTTTGAAGCACACTATTACTGAGAATGCAGTTGCTGATGGGGGGATATTGCTTGATTATATGCTAATGCCAGGCAAAATTGGGTATACAACAAAAAAAATGGCATTAGCTCTGGCATGGATGCAGGAAATCAGAGGGGAGTTATGTTTCGGCCTCATGTAGCTCTCGTTATGCTGCCATTGAACCTCTATCCTTTAAAAAGATGCTGCCATAGTTCACTTTTAGCTACCAGAAGGGAATCTCCTTGCATCTTCTTCAATGTGAAGTTTACACTTCCCCTGTCATTCTCATTTTCTGACAGAACATCATGGTGGTTAATCCTTAGCCTTTGGAGGCAGTTACACGTTGCATCCAGATGTTGAACAAGCAGAGCCTTACTAAAGATAGAGCTCTTCACCTATTCCTTTTTGTGGTGACTTCAGAGTCACTCTTTCTGCATGAACTACAGAGTGAGAATCAAAACCCACAACGGAGTCTGTGAAAATTAACCCTTTACCTTCACTACTACTCACTCTAAAATACTTCGTCCTCACAATGGTTCTTCATATGGTAAAACAACCCGAACGTGTTTGGAACTGAATATAGACCCTGGCTCTCCTGCCACTGCCATAAGTCCAAAAATGGAATGAGATAAGTTAACACAAACTAAATGATGAAAAGAACCAGCTCAGCCCCTTCTGCTGGAATTGGGGAGAAGGGAGGAGAAGAAAAAGCATGGAGAAAGGTTTGTATTTTTACCACACTATTAGAAAGACAACCTCAGCATTTCTTTTTTTCTTTTTTTTCCTTTGACCATTTTGCAAATAACATCTAGTTACTCTAAGCTGATGTTGCTGGGGTCCCACTCTGTCTTCCAAATCTGGCTGTGTTGCCAGAGTCTCACTCTCATCTTTGTACAGACTGGTGCTTGTCTGAGGCTACTCAGAGGACAGCAGGGAGCTGAGTAGGATGCATCAAAACTTGGACTGGCTAATTGTGGGATTAGGTGACCATTAGTACAAGGAAAATGCAGGGCCAGGACAACATCCTCTAGATTAGTTAAAATTATTTTACTCCAAAAACCTCAGGTGTCTCAACAGTCCACAAGCTTGGTGCCTAGTTTCAACTAGTATCGAGAGAAAGGCTACATTGCTTAAATACCTTCCAGACACCTGAGACAAAAATGTGGGATGATCAGTTATGACACAGGGTCTGCAAGAGACCCAAGACTTTGTGGAGAAGCAGTTGGAGAGCAGACAGGATCTCTATGGCACATGAAATGTAACCAGATGCTTATGTTTATGAACGAAATCCCTCCTACAATCAAGGAAAATAGGACTTCAAAGAGTGCACCCTCTGGCCAGACAGTATCCTATTGTAAGAGGGAAGGACTGACTTCCCCTCTAGAGATGTCTGTCTCTCTTCATTGGCTACAGACAGAGCCTAGACAGCCAGCACTTCACAGACAACACCGCGTGAATCCAGTACCAAACCAAATTTCCACAATGGTCTAATATTAGGAACTTCATAATCCTTACTCAAAAAGTAAGAAAATAAGGCACAGACTAAAGAAGAAAGTCTTCTCCTTAAATTCTCAGTGCCTTTGTGACTTAGGGCCCTAAGTCCATTTACTTTTATTGTGACTGGTGATTCTAAGTTGCTGAGTTGTTTTAAAAAATACATATTCTAAAACCCCTCCATGCAAATATACTAAGAAGTCTGTGTGGAAAACAAGGAATGGGCTCCAGGTTTATCAATCCTACTTTAGCGATTAAAATTTAAATGACATTTCTTCTCCCTTCATAGCTTGTTCTTGCCTTGATGCTATAAAAGGTGGCCATCTTATTTTTCCCAGCCACTTAAAGGGTACTATATGGGACATAATTTCTTTGCAAACAGCAAAACAACAATAGGGGCAACAGTTTGGGTAGTAAAAACATTTACTGAAGGTGTCTGCATTCACAAAGATCATGTGTATGTGGGCATATATAAGCCTGTAACCTTGAAAAATGAAGTAGCCTATAATTGGGTTATGGATCATAACACACTAAAAGACTATAGCACTTCAGGTTGATGAGGTCTACATGAAACACTCGTTGTCAGTCCTGCCATTTCTCAGCTGATTCACATAAATGAGGAAGTAGGTTTGGCATGTAATCAATATCCTAAGTGAGGGAAGTAGAGTGAAACTCTCTGTAGCAGCATGACCCCTTATTAGAAAGAACATAACTTACGCTTATCCTTAAAGATGATCTAAAGGGCAATGACTGCTTATTCTGACAGTGTAAATGATAAAAGCCAGTTGCTATGACTGGAGATCAGTGCTGAGATGGGTGGAAGAGGTTTTTTTGTGGTGAAGCTTTACCTAACAGGGTTGAACACACATTGCTGAGGTGTGTCATGACTGTGTATTTTCCCCAATCTTTCCCTAAAAATTTAGGTTACGATTATTGTGCCTATCTATTTTTAAACTGCTGGTTTGATACCAGTGACCCATTGCTTGCTCTTGAGTAATGGTGTATCTGCTGTGTGTAGGTGGCCAGCAGATGTATCAACAAATAGGGTATTCTGATGGTGTCAGGATACAAATCTCCTGTTACCATGACCATTGTCTCTTGCGCTTATACTCATTTCCTTTGTGCTTTCCTGTTACTCTGTTAACTCTCTGAGAAATAGATCTCACTTCTGTTTGTCATCTGAACAGCAGATGACACAGTAACTGCGATCCAGGCTAATCATAATGTCTTAAAAATTGAGAACTATTGTGGCTAAGTCTGCAAAACAGGAAATTGCAAACAAAGAATATTGGGTTTGACTTGCAGTAAGGGAATTTAAGTTAGACAGTAAGGCAAGCTTTCTGAGGGTGAACAGCGCTATATTAAGGCTATAGATCCTTCATCACTGAAAAGCTCAGTGAACAGATTAGCTAAATCCATTTTAGGGCTACTTGGCAAAATAATCCTGCCCTGGGACAGAGCAACTAACTAGATGACCTCTGGACATCTTTTTTCAGTCCTGTTTTTATGTTCCTGTGATCTTTCAAAGCTGACTGTGGACTTTAACCACATTCATCCCACTCAAACTGGCAGGAACTTTGTGTCCAAGTTCCATATTCACCTTTTAAAACCTCATCCAATTGTTTACTGTGCAAATCTTATCTTTCATCGATTGACACGTAAGAAGTCTAAAATGTCACGCGAACGAACATGTTTTTCAGCATTTTTTTTCAGAATAGAGCCTAATTTCTCTGGGCAGCAGTATTTTCACAGTACAGCTCTGAAGGTAAGAGGTAGTCTGTGACGTAAACCAGGTGCGTCATTAGAAGGTGGCCCAAACTTATCTAAATATTCCATTGCACACTCAGCACCATAATGTCCACAGGCTTGATCCTAGAGCTGCTGCATAGTCACTAGAACTATTTTTCTTCTTTTCCACAAACTTCATGAAAAGAACTGTGCTAAAAACTACATGAGGTGCAGGACAAGCTATACAAAAGCCATCTTTCTAGGTACTGGCACAAAAGAGGTAACAGCCTTACTTGAGGACTACAGTATTATCACTGCTACATTCAGGTCCAGGCGCTAGTGTTCTCAGAAGTGTACTGGTAGAAGAGGAGAAGTTTCAAGAGTAGAAATGAATGTGTGACAAAAAGTATATATCTGTTAAGTAGAAGTTTAAAATATTATGAGGTAATGGATGTTTAAAAGCATCAGGAAATAACAGAAATCAACAAATATTTTAAAATTGTAAACATCACAGAGATATTGCTTCTGAAACTATAGACAGGTACACCTTTTTTTTTTTTTTTTTTTTTTTTTTTTTTTTTTTTTTTTTCCAATAATGGAAAAGTCTGAGGTAGACACTAGGAAAAAGAGTCCAGCTAAAAAGCAGATCTGGAAAACAGTTTTCTCCAACTTTTGGGCTAGAAAAAAGAGCTGACCTGCTGAGTAGAGGTATTTACAATACACGTTAGCAGAAGCTGTACAGCTTTTCAGAAAAGCAGATGCTATTGAACATACCTCACAGAGCTTACCTTTCTGTAGTGACAGAAACACCAAAGGCCAAAGAGTCACCCGACCTTTTCTTCTACCCTCTGAACTTGGCAAAGAGGATTTTCGTCTTTGTCAGGAGGTTACCTAGAGGGCTACAAACTACGCTAAACATTATGCATGTAGTCATCTCGTCTTGGCTGAGTAGTACGTCTGACACACAGTCTCACCCATGGAGCTAGCAAGAAATACATACTGTTGCTGAGCAGCTGGATGCCGGCATTTCATTGTAAACAGCGGACAGAACTGTGGGTAAGGAAAAAGGCAAGTTAAACTAAACAACTCAGTGATAATTGGACAATTAGGTGTCAGGGACTGAAGCAGCCTGTTCCATTTACTTGAGAGATAACGTGCCCAACTTGTGCAAGCACAGTCTGTAAAATGTACAGATTCTTTGAGTTATTGCCCTTATGCATGCATATGCATGCAGGGGAGGGGAGATCCTAATATTTATGTGTAAATACACATATATAAATACACATATTTATGTACAAAATGTATAACTTATATAGAGGAAGATGATGTTAAAGGCCAAACTGGTAATCTCAGGGAAATTTTTCAAGAGAAATTAAGTGACTTAGGAATTCTTCTTCCTTCACGCTTGCCAAACTGAAAATGATATATTGCCCATGTATCCTGTACACGAAGAACACTTTACCCTTAAATAACAGGTATTTTAGTCCTAGCATGCAGAAAACAGGAATCTTACTAGTATAAGAACATTTTCTGTGTTATACTGCTGAAACAACAGATACTGCTGTTTGAAACAAAGCTTGGTTCTAGATAGAGCTATTTATTCACCTGTAAATAGGACATCTGATGCACCAGGTTATCAGAACTGACAGACATTTCAGAATTGATAGCTATGTTCCAGAAGTATGTTAGAAATCACTGCAACCAGGTCTAGCAAAGCTTTTCCCTCTCAGCCCCCAGTGAAGCTCTAGGAAAAACACGATGTAGATCAGCAGATATGGGCCCTGAATCACATCTAAACTGCACACCAAGCAAAAGAGTAGGGTGGGAATTTCAGCCTACCAAATCCCCCATATCATTGAATCATGTTCCTACAGTAAAATACAAATACTTCCTGAAAGCCGAATAAAGTAACACAAAAAGCGTGGCCTAATAGTTACATGACATTGTGATTCCACCTGTTCTGAAGGATGCATTGAATTTCCAGTAAATTCATTTAGAAGCTGTAAGACAGAAGAAAGAAAAGAAGGGCTAGAAGGTTGGAGACTGATGCTTGATTTGCATCTTATTGCACCTTTTAGCCTGTGAGCTGAGTGGCAGGCAGCAACAGGTGTACCTTGTAAAGCTGATTTTCCAGCAAATGAGCCCTCTGCTAATTTGAGTCCTGAAATCCATTTTGCTAGCATTCCTCAAAGAAACAGCTAAAACAGCTTTAGTTTTCCTGTGCTGTCTCTATAAGAGAGGAATAGAAGGCATTTTTCTGTATGCTGTTTTGCTGTTGTAAGTATAAGTTCTTAGTGTGGTTTTTAATGAGGAATCATAAGTAACATTTAAAAAGATTGTATAGCTAAAAGGATCAATTTTGTTTAAAGTTTGTTTGCTTGTGTATGCTGGAAATACCACATGTACTTAAAGAACATACTTAATTCTAACTATAGTGTGTGTTTTTTTTTTTTTCCTCTTACAAAGACATTCTGAAGCTCTAGTGTAGGAAACATCTTCTACTTTGTGGTGTTTGCTTCCTGGAGTAAATCTTTTAAATCAGACATAATAAGAACAGCAGTTACTTCTTTTTTTAAAGAAAAAATGTATTTGTATTTTTACTATTTTTTTTTCAAAACTATTCCTGTGACTAAGGTTATGTTCATCAAGATGAATGTTACTACTTATAAAGCAATGGCAGAAAAAATAAACTCAAAGATATCTACTCTGAGCTTCTGGCATGCAGAAAGCATGTTAAGGTAATTTAAGTAAAACGTTATTTATATAGAGTATTTATTATCTGTTAATTTATTACATGTATTTATTACATGTGATTTTCCTCTGTGTTATGAGATTATACAAGCGAGTGACTTTTGTGTTAAATGCTAGTGACGCACGCTGTTGTTGCTGGTTTTAGAAAAACTTATCCTATCTAAAAGGAAAACAAGGTGCTAACTTCTGAGCATAGGGGAGGTTTGTTCGCTTTGCTTCCTGATGTGTGCAATCTCTTGGTTAAAAAAGACACAGTTCAGTGAAGTCTATATCCTTCTGGGGGCATGCTGGTCTTCGTACTGTGCAGGGGGAAATCCCTTCTGGGTCATGGCTGCAAGTATTCTGCCCCTGTAGGCAACCACCTCACTCACAAACCTCACCCCCTCTCACAAACACTGCCTTAGGAACTCTGTTATTTATTTTTCCTCTCCCTTTATTCCTAACAGAAGGTTGGTCTGTGATATTACTGTTCTGAGAGTTATGCTGGGTATAGGTAAATCTTTAGCTTACAGGCTCTGAGGACTGTTGCTGCCACTAACTTGGGGAAAAAACAGTTAATGCACACTGTGCTTTTAACTGTTCCCCTGCTCCCTATTTTAATAAAGCTAATGAGCTGAAAGTGATAGACTATTGGAAGGTAGGTACGTAACTTTAATATCAAATGCAAACTATGGCTTCAAATCTGTTTTGGGGAACTTTATCATAGCTATAGATACAAAAGAAGGTTATGCACCCGATAAATTTAGCTAATGTTCTAAATGCATAGCTAATTTATGAGTTGTTGTATTGCTTGTTTCCATCATGTCTGAATCTTTATAATTATAGGGAAAAAACAAGTTGCTGATGCCTGTCATGTAACTGTGTTCTGATTTAAACACATTCACAGGAATACATTGTTTGGTGGATAGTGTTTCTGAGTGCTGATGTTCCACCAGATGCTCTCTTCTGGGTTAGGAGCTGTGAGTGAAGTCTGTAGTAGGAAAGTGTGAGATGAAAGCTCATGACTATTCAGTTCAGGGGGAAAAGGTTGCAATATGTAGGATAGTGGTGGGTATCTTGCCTGAGACTAGGGTTTTCTCTTTGCAAAATCCATCTCCCATGACTTAGTCACTCATACACCTTATTCAAAACATCTATTATAAATATCACTTTAAGAATAGATAATAAAAATACAAATGGAACCAAAGCACCTTGTAGGGTGTGTTTTGGGGAAACTGCCTATTTGGTAACATAGTCAGTGATGGCTGTAGTTGAGTTAATTAGTAAAACGAAAGACAGCTTTTGTAGGCTCACTGAAGTGCTAAAACTCTTGTATTTACTCTTCCTTGGTACCCACAAAGAGCAGCCAAGAATGACAGCCTAATACTCTCTGAAAGCAAGCTTCATTTAAGCCTTAGCTTCTGAAACCTGTCACAGGATGATATCAGGAAAGCTGCAGTTCTTAAACTGACTTGTGTAGCTGGGAGGCCATGGGATGAGACCAGAAACTGATAATGTCTAGAGCTATAGAAAGTAACTTGGGCAAATATCTGGGCAATTGTTGCTGTTGGACATAAAGTCATAGGATTAGGTAAGGAAGTGTATGGTACAAATGTGACTGAAAGTAATAACCTATACACACACGTGCAGTTTTTAGCTTTTTTTTTTTTTTTTTTTTTTTTTTTTTTTTTTAATAATTTGAGGTAAGTTGGGCTGGGTAATGCTGCTTAGCACTTCTTTTAATCTAAGAAGTTAGTCAACTGGTACAGGAGTTCTGCAGTTTTTTCTTTTTTTTTTTTTCCAAATAACTTGATACTGAAGTTCTAAATTGTCCACTGAACAGACAAATTAGTACAAAGAATGCACTTATGCTACTCTTCCTGAATCTTGTCTTCTCTCTGTTCCTGTCAGGCACTTTGCAAGAGAAAGAAGTTGATAATGTCTTCAGAACATGGAGCTAACAAACGGCATCATAATCCAGTGGATAGTATTTGCAGAAAGATCAAATCTATCCAAATGATGGACCAAGTCTCTAATCCTGCTTTGCAGATACCAAAATTTCAGTCCCGGAACTTTGACAGTCCACAGTGTAATATCAAAAAAAATCTAGAAGAAATACTAAAGAAAAGAACTTTCAGAAGCCATAATAATACTACTTCACATTTCATAAGTCCCAGTATTGACAGTGTCTTCTCTCCAGACTTGCAGATGCTGTCACCTTGTTTCAGGCGTATTTCTGACTGCTGTTCTGTGAATACTACCTATTCAATCATTAAAAGTGAAGAGAAGACCAGCAAGCCATGGATGCCAATATGCCAGATTGAGAACAGTTCTCCATCCCTCTTCAGAACCAGAGAGGCTAGTGCCCAGAACCAGTTGTGTGTTTTATCAAGTATTGAATATAAAGATGTGCCTCATGAACAGAAATACCTTACATCAAGTCCAAACTTACATTTTTTGATATCTGATAAAAAGTCAGAAAGTGCTGTAATCCAGTCTCCTGTGCCGAAAAGACTATCTTTGGATGAAAGAGGTAAAATATTGGAAATAATAACCTCTCAATCCAAACAACAAACTTCAGAATATTCAGCCTACATGGCTGAATACTTACTTCTACTACTTACTAGTAGTACTTACTACTAGTAAGTACTACTACTTACTACTTAAGTACTTACTTACTACTTAAAAGTAATTGCAGTATGTTTTGGAATCACTTCAATCTAATCAGACTGCAAAAAGAGCTGTGTAGAACCTCAATCTTTTCCTGAACATTTTTATGCCAGTTTAGAAAGTGAGACAGTAAAGACCTGAGTCAAAACACATTTTCAAATTTGACAATTCCTGTTTTTAAGAGGAGTGTGTGTTTTGGGTATTTTTTAGTTGTTTTTACTTTTTTAATGTAGAAAGGTATGTGAGTTTGGGGTTTTCTGGTGTTTGAATGCTTTTTTTTTTTTTTAATTGTTTTCTAAAATATTTAATCTGATTATAATTATTTTTCCCCAACTTATCTTAGGGGGAGGGAAGAGAGAGCTGGCTTCTCACAATTCTGTTTATATAATGTTTACTTTATGCAGAAGAATGTTCAGTATTTCCAGCCATCTATGTGTAGAAGTAGATGCATATACCAGTTCCCAAACTCTGAGGTTCCAACTACAGACAGTTCCTTGCAATATTTAGCAGTAAAAGTTCTGTTTTGTGTTCTTACTGCTTGAATGATACATAGATGTTAGTAGACCATGCCCACTTGTGCTATTAGGCAAAAGATACTGTTGTAAGAAGCAGTGATGTGTGAAAGTTGCTCTGAATGAATAAAGTAACAAACTTACTGTTACTGGACAGTAACAAACTTAATCTCCATAGGATGGAAACAGTCCCTGGGGTACAAAGCTGATGATATGTATGAAGTAAGCTTGATCTGTGAAGAAGACTTACTGACTACTATCTTCTGTGCATGTGACATAGAGCATACAGGTTTGCCAGTGGCTTTTTATTGTTCTTTTTCCTCTTGATGCATTTGCAAGGCTCGGATCGTGTTATGGTTTGAGAGGTGGCAATCTGTGATATCCTTAGACTGAGTAGCTACCATAGCTCGTCAGCTGTACATGTGGCAGATACTAAGTAAAGCTTTGTATCTCTTTTGCATGGTGCCTGCCTCTTTTTCCCTACCCCTTTCCTCCACCTGATCTTCACTCTATTCTAGTGAAGAGAAAGTAGAGAAGTATCACGCTTCTTCCTATCAGCCTTGTTAGAAACGATTGTTCATTTCTTTTAGGCATTTTCCTGTTTTAAAAAAATCTGAAGTCAGGAGACTTCAGAACAAGAGATTACTCTTCCAAGTTCCCCCATCAAATATGACTAAATCTGCGAGTGTTTTTGTTTTGTTTGTCTGTTTTTATTAAGGAGGGGAGGAGGTGTATAACTGTCTAGAATAAGAAACTGTCAGTCAAAGGGTTTGCCTTCATCTTATGATGAGAGGCCTGAAAGTAGTAGCATAGCAAATGAGGTATTTTTTTTAAAAAAAAAATGAATTCAATAAAACAAATGTACTAGACTTTCACTCTCTCACATTAGGGAAAAAAATAAAAACAAAAAAACAAATAAAAGCTCTAAATTATTCCAAATCACACTAGAACTTCAGTGATCATTTGCTTGTCTACAAGGCAATTGAATATGCCATAGTGCAGATCAGTAGCATGCTTTTTCATAGTTTATTTTCTTGGTGTCCTGCTAGACTTCAAAATCTGGTGCTTAGACACCTATATCTATCCTAGGAAAAGTAGCTGTTTCCAAAATTGTTGATTACCTGAGACATACAACTAGTCGGGGATCGGAAGACAGTGGCCTTGAAGAGCTGTGCCACATGCTTGACCCAGATCAAAGAGACGTCTCTATAGACCTGGAAACATATCATGCCATCATGAAAGAGTGGATTGAAGACTGTAAGAGAAAATGGTAATAGCTTTTTATCAATCTATCTCATAAAAGTTTCTATCAAAGCAAGAGAGCAGAAACCATTCTTGTGGCTTACGTTTCCAACAAAGATGGCATCAAGACATTTTGATCACAGTATATTTTTTGACTGTGAGCTTTTCAATACAAAAAGTTTGTAGGTAATCCAATACCATACTAGTTTTATGAACCTTCTTGCTTGCTTTCTTTCAGGGGAGATGATGCTACAGAGGAACCAACAGCAAGCGTGGAAGATCTGGAATTTAAAGTACATAAAAATATCTCTGAAGGTGCAGATTATTTTTGTTCTGGTTTTATTGAGGCAAAAACTCCACTTTCTTAAACTATAGCCAGAAAAATTTCTTTCAGCAAAGAGGATGTCTGTCCCAATGAATGTTACATCGGGAAGCTTGGAGGCCTTTGGGGGTGATGCATCTAAAGGAGACATGTGAGTATACTCAAGTAGTGCTTTCTCAGATGTTAGTACTTCTAGCTTTTGTTATTCTGGGAATTGCTGTTGAGTAATTATTTCAGAAAACTATCTTGGCAGGGTTTCTGTTGTTGACCTCAATGTGCACCAACTCTTGATGCTATCAAGTTCTTCCTCACAGCGTCTGCTCAGCAGTAAAAACATGCTGATAACTTACCTTACTGATGGTAAGAATGACCTTACTTGGTCATTCTGTGTTGATTTGTCTTGTTAATTCACTATGGTCGGAGTTTTGTTCTTGGTTTCTTTTCCTCTTTAAGTATTCTCCCTGCCCTTCTTCCCCCAGTTTCTTAGGTATCTGAAAATAGAAGACACTGTCTCCTGAATTTCTGGTTCTTAATTTTGTTTGGTCATTTCTTTTTATAATCTTGGCTATGATTTTGGATTTGGTAATAGCAAAGCCTTTAAGGGCACCAGAAATTTCAAAGATAACTTTCATGTTTTATACATAGTCAATGATCTTCCTTCTGAAGCTTTCCTCTCATTTCTAAGAATTTCAGAAAGGTTAATTGTTGTTTTAGCTGAGAGTGTAGGTAAGGAGTGGTTCAGGGGGAAGAGAAGGGATCCAGGACTTTTGGAGCTAATTTATTGTATTGATGATAGCCTAAGAGGAGATTAACAAAGGCTTAAGGTATTGTCTTGTAGTCATTCAACCTTGATGCTTGCCTCGTGGCGTTACCAGTCATGTGTAAGCTATCTGCTTACCACTCTTGTCAAAGCAACATGACACCAAGATTTTTAAAAGCCTAAGTTAGAAGTGATCACCTATTTTTATCTTTTCTGGCTTTGCTACTGAAACAGGGAGACTTCTGATTTGATAACCTGTGTCGCAGACCTGCAGTACAACAACCAGAAGCTTCAGGAAGAAAACAACAAATTGAAGCTGACACTGGAAGCTGTGGATGAGGCCAACAATAAGTTAATGGTAGATAATGAGGATCTACATCAACAAATAAAAAGGTGGGAGACCTTGGTGCACCTGGTCTGTGTAATGGTCGTGGACTGACCTATCTTCTATGGAGCAGGCTAATCTTGCTTTATTTTTCTAGCCTCACTAGTACTTTGGGCAGCAAGTTTCATGACTTAATGCTGTGGCCAGACCATCTGCTCTGTACCTCTTGGTTATTTAAAAAAAGAAGTCATTTGACTGGTTCAAAAGTCTGGTTCTTGCTGCCTAAGGCTCTGTGGGTGCACATAAACAATTCCTAGGGTAAAGCTGAATCCAACTAAAGCCAAAGAGGGAGGCCTAATATAACAAGAGAACAGCTAAACACTGGAAAGGTTCCAGTCCTAGGTCAAACACTCTTTGCCAAGCAGTGGGAAAATGAGCATGTAAGAGCTATTTTGCTAGTCCCTTGAGGAACTGGAGTGAATTGTCTGCATATATGGCTTAGTATGGTTGCAGCTTGATGAGTTGTGTACTCATCAATGCCATGAGTGCACAACTATTTTTACAGTGAGTTCATAGTTCTTATCTGACCCAAATAATTCAAATGTGATGGAGTTTTGTCAACTGTCAAACCATTCCTAGTCTATTCAGGGGAGGCTAGCTGGGCAGAAAAACTCCTGTCTTAATGTGGGACATGTGCATGTGTGTCAGACCCTGTGGTCTCAGCTCTGTGTAGAGCTAGCAGTAACAAAAGTCTTGCTGCATTGGGAAAACATGCAGAGACTTGGGGTATCAGATGAGGATAACGATAAAATGACGCAGAGCTGATTTCTGAAAACTGAACTGAAATGACTTCCATAACTATTAACAATAAAGTACAGTAAAGTTCTGTGTGTGTGTTTGGGCAACCAGATATATTTAACCATTAAACACATAATTGTTAGGTAAGTACAAAGTGAAAGGATTTGATAGGTGTTATCTTTGCTAGGGACTCCATGAAGTCCATGAGCTCTTCTTTCCACACAAAGATGATGGACTTGATTATTGCTCTTCTGTTGAGTCCCTGTGCCAAAGAACGAGTCCCTGAAGACTTCTGAAAATACTGTTCTTGTATTTTGAGCCTATCTAATGACCAACAGTAACTTGTTATGGTTTCCCTGGATTCCTTTCCCTCCCCATAGTATCCAGCACTCTGTTCTGAAAGTCAAGTTGCTGGAAGAAGAACTGGAAGAAGCAAGAAACAACCTGAACTTCTCTGAAGAAAAGAGACAGGAGATTCTGTGTCAGAATAAACAGCTAGTAGGTGATCTTACTTCTTAGCTTAAGTTGTACAACTTCTTGCACTTTGCTATAATAGTGATATGACCAATCAACCCATAAAAAAACAGCAGTACCTGGTAAATATTGAGGTTTGTAAAGTGAATTTGAAGTGTAATTAGTTTGAAAATATATTTTTTTTTAATGTGATGCAATTAGTTTTTTCACAGAAATCTCTTCAAATTATTATCAGTTACAGTGTAGTCACAGTAGACTGGCACTTTTAATCATCTTGCATATAATTAAACTTAAAGATGACAACTTTCACACTGGTGAGATCAAGCCTCATCTATTTTGAAGTTGTGATGTCCTGCTAGGAGTCTGAGGTTGCACGTGGCCTTTGCAGAGCAAAGAAGACAGGAGGCTCAGTTCAGATGCCCAGAGAAAGAAATTTGTTTTGAAATATCCCAGGCTATTGGAGAGATCCACATGGGCTAGTGGATATGACAAAGACCTATTGGAAACCTGTTCATTCTGGACTGACAGCTGGAAGTCAGGCAGCATACTTTGGAGTGTCTAAGAAGGTGCAAGCTACTACATGAAAATATCTGAATTGTACCCTAGATGCCTAGGTAGCAAAGCCAATGTGACTGTAACATGTGTTAAGTAGTGTGATAACAACACTGATGTTGTGGCTGCAGCTTTAGCAGGTGTTGCTAGACAGCTGAACACAAGCTCTCAGAAGAACAGGTTTGCGCTGTTGCCACACGCCTTGTTCGCGCTGATTGTATCTACTTGTCATAGCTGTATACTGGTGTTCCATGCCTCTGTGCACTATTGATCATGGATATTAAAACAAACACAACAACAACAACAGAGAAACCTTTTTCCCTAGAGAGTAAGAACACAGGATTTTCTTGCTAACCTGTTCCAGTGCATGTACAATTTTTTTTTGTCTTTGATTACACAAATCACTACAGGAGTTTTGTGCATAAAAGAAGGAGATTGAGGGTGGCAGGAGATGAGGAGTTAATACTAGGAAGTTTCATAGCTCTGCTTACAAGTTGCTCACTGTTTCCCAAGCTATGGAGACACTATGTGGGAATATCATTATTTTATTATTATTATTTGGTCTGACAGAAATAGCATAGTGTGGCATATAGGCTTTCCAAAGCTGCCCTGACTCAGATATGAACATTGCTAGCCATGCATACTTTAATCTTAAATACATTCCTCCAATCTTCTAGTGGTTTGAGTTTTGCTCAGATTTGAAGTTTTAAAGTCAACCTTGAATTTAGCAAGTGTAGTATCAGTAAGGGTTCATGAGCTGCACCAGTCACAGCACTCCTCATTCTGCTGTGCTCTCTAACACAATAAAAAGGGACCACTACAACTTCATACTGGGACCTGAATGTGTTTGCACTCTTTTGCTTTTTGGATTAGTTTGGCTTTAAATGTTGAACTTGACATGATAGAAAAAAAGATGTTAGAAGTATTATTTGTGCAGATGTCTTAAGAATTGTTGCTTTTCAAACATGATGACTGATCTCTCTCTCTTTTTAATTTACAAGGAAAAAGAAAATCAGTCTCTTGTGATCAAAATGACATCTCTTCAGGAAGAGGTAAAATAAATCACTGCTTTGCAAATACATGTCCCTGTCTAGCTAAAAGCTCACAATTAAGAAATGAAAAGTTTGTGTGATTTTTTTTTTTTTTTTTGAAGTCTGAGCTGCTAATTAGGTTAACAAAATGTTTTATGAGAACAACTTGTCATGAAACTTTATATCTGAAGTTCCACTGTACTTCAGCCTTTCCATTTGATTGGCAAGCAAGGATTGGACATTGAGGGGGATGAGAGGGACAGAAACAAAATAGCTTTCCCCCATACTCCCTTCAAAGCTCAGTAGACAAACTCCAGATATTTCTAGTTAACATAGCTCTGTCTATATACTCTGTATGGAAACAGTCTTCATCTAATACTTTTGTCTTTTTAGTTGAGGTTTCCATTTCCCTTCTCTAAGAACCAAACGAGGAGTTCTGTATAGAACTTTAACTCCAAAGAAATGTGATAGCTGGATGGGGGCTTCTCCATTCAGATCAATCCATTAGTACTGAGCTAGGAGTCTTGGAGGAAATACTGCTAATGAAACTAGTATGTAACAGAATCTTGAATCTGTTATCATATAGTATCGTAATCATTGCTTATTGCATGCTTACCATATTCATGATTAGCCTTTCTAAAAAAAAAAAAAAAAAAAAAAAAAACACAAACTCACAAATCTGAATTGCTATTGATCAGCTGTATACTTCTAAAAAATAGTTCTTCTACTGCAGATCTAAAAGCTTTCCTTTAGTTTTCCAGATCTAATTGTGTGTGGGAGGGAGTAGTTTTGTTCTTTGTTTTGTTTACTTAATTCAACCAGTGGACTGAAGAAATGAAAACTGAGGGAGAAATCATTTCAATGGGAAAAGTTCTGTTCACCTGAATAGAAAATGGACTCCTTAGAATTCTGTTGGAGATGCTGGTGTTACTGAGTTAATCCCGTGCTTAAAATATTACTTTTCAACCAAAAGCTTGTTTCCAGTGGAGATATGCCTTAAGATGGAGCTCATGTTATCCTGCAAGTTCCTACTTTCTGTCTCTGACTTTGAGGAGTTGCTTGGATATGAAAATGTGTATTGTAGAATAATAGAATGGTTGAGGTTGGAAGGGGCCTCTGGAGATCATATAGTCCAACCCCCCACTCAAGCAGGGTCACCTAGAGAAAACTGCACATTCATAAATGCCACCACATAAAAATTATCATACAATTCTTCTTGTCCAAAGCATTTGTGAGACAGCCCTGAGGCTGTGGCAGTGCCAACCTTTACAGCATCAGACCTTAGCTTTGAAAAGTATAAAAACAAAACTTTCTTGTCCTACTTTCTGTTTGTACATAAATGCTGGCACTGCTTTAGGGGTGAATTGTCATTATTCTTAGTTTCTTCTACAAGAAGCTGTCAATATCTGTGCCTAAATACACTATTATCTTGTTCAGAATATTAGGAACAGCCTGGACATTGATGGACTTCAAAAGAAGATTTTGGAGTTGTCTAAAACTGCAGCAGAGCTTCAAGTAAGCATTTTAATTTTAGGAGGGAAAAAAAAAACAGCTTGCGATTTACTTGGGTCCACCAGAGGGGAAATTCCACCTCTGTTAGGTAGACAACCCTGAACTAGTCTGTACTGAAGAACAAGAGTGTGATCGTAGCTTAACCAACATGATGGCTTTGATTAGGAAAATTGATATCTGGAGCCTAGAAACCAAGCTAATATAAGCAATCCAACTTTCATTCTTCCCTCTATATTACATTTTTAGGAAATATTTTCCCTACAACTTCAAGAAATATATTAGAAAATAACACTTTGGCTGCTGTTGCTGAAACCATAAGCCTAGATAGAAAAGACAAATATGGCTGTTGGAACTGAAACTCTTCTTTCACTTTTAACTGGGTGCATGATTTTAACTCTGAAGCATGTATGCAAGGTATTCAGAAAATAAGCTGACCTTTCAAAACAAGGGATCATGATGCCCTTTTTCCCTTCCGAGTAAGATAAAGGAACAGACTTCTACCACTGTACATGCAGATGACTAGAAGACTTTTTAATTTCTTCACTCTTCAGATCCAAGCACACATCTATGAAAGCACTGTGATGAATAAAGAGGCAAGCCTGGTCCAGGTTAGTTGCTTTATTTTATTATTGTCTTATCTGACACTACTGAATAAGGGACACTTCGCTGAAAAGCAATGCAGCTGGTACTGTGGTGCTGGTTTTTTTCTGATGTTCTTACATGACAGAACCTGATCCTATAAATGGCTTCAAAGTAGGCGAGATCTACTTGAGGAACTGGGTGTGAGTCAACATAATTAAGGGTGTCAGGATTTTGCTTCCACCCCCTCCCCACCCCTCCCCCCCCCAAAAAAAAGTACCAACTATAACAAACCTGTAGAGTTCAGAAAAATGCATAGAAACTTCTAAAGATTAGTTCCTTAAAAGACTGATAGAAAACTATACCTGTAAAAGGGTTTTTTTGGTGTTTTCCCCACACACGCATCATGTCCTTCAGTTAGGTTGCTTACTATTTGTGTCTGACTAGACATGGTGATCCAGAATCGCACAGAAACACAAATCTAACCTTTCTCAATACTGAGATGCAATTACTTAAGCTTTTCCTAGGTACATTTCTGATGTTGTTTTCAACTGTAGACTTTTGCATTCTCCAGTCTCATGAATAATGCAAGAGCTAATGAAGTTTGTGTTTAGCAGAAGATGCTCTAACTCAGCTGGTGAAATATATCACTTTTGTAGAGAGCCTAACAGTGACTGCAGCTTGAATTTGACAGTGACAAGATAACCAAACTTCAGTGTAATTCAATCCAATCCTGATAAATATTGTAGCTGACATTTTTTACAGATTTTGCCAGAAGTAGCCTCAGAGTACAAAGGAATTAATATTTTTGAGTAAATTGCAATTTCTCCTCCTTGAATGATTCCAAATTTCTCTGGCCTCTTTAAAGAAAGGGTCATCAAGCCTACTGACTAGATGGGAATTTTGATTTACAATCTGCTACATTGCATGTGCTTGTAGGTGAAAGCAACTAGTTTGCATAATTTTGAATGAACTGGTCTGGAAAACTGATCTTGCTTGTTGGCATTAGGGTCAGGGTTTACTCGTAAGCTTAAATAACTTCCATAGATCTTGATGGATAAGACTGACACTGGAAATTAATGTGATAACCCTTCTTTTCTTGGCCCAAAACTGCAAAAGATGCATAAGGATGGAAAGCACTCAAAACTCCTTGTACTTGTCTTTATTCTGTTAATCTTCAGCACCAGAGGTCATTCACCTTTGCCAGGGAAAAGTTGGAACTTTGCTCTATGACCTTACTACTGCCTAATATTTTTCTGGGTATTTCACCTTTTTCAAAAACCTCAAATATTCTTGAAGAGGAAGAGGTGGAAGAAGTCATAAAAGGGAAGAGAGCAAGAGCTCCTACTGTAGGCTCATATTTTCTCTGAGGAATGTCCTGGTTGTCTGTGCAGTAACTTCTACCGTGATGGCTTAACATGATCGCTATTTTGCAGAGCGAAGAAAGCTATTACTTCTACTAGTTCCTCAGTCTTACTGTGAGGTGTGAAATGCTCTCTATCAACCTTTCTGTTAGATGATGTTCTATCTGCAGGCCCCTATCTTCTGTGCCTATAATCATGAAAACTTATGAAAGTAAAGTTGTTCAGGAAAACAGTGCAATTTATTTTTGGGGTCATTTAGCATTAAAACTCATGCCAGACAGGATACAGTCCAGAATTTCTGCCAAAACTGAAGTTCTTCTGTCTAGTTTAATCTGCTACTGCTGGTACAGAACCTCAGAGAGTGAAAGATAAAACACAGCATCTAGGAAGAATTGTCCTGTCCCCTTAATTCCAGGAGTTACATAAGAAAACGTCTTCCAAGTGCTTTCTTTTAGTCAATATGTGAGACAATTGACTCTATATTACTTCAAATTTGCAACTATTTTTATCTTATGTGGTTACACTTCATGCTAAAAATGTGCTTTCCCCTTCTCATTTTCTGCACCTTTCTTCCCATCTCCCCTCACCCCCCACCAGCCGAAAACAAAGCTGCCAAAGTGCCAGCAAATGAATTGCTGCTCAAACCTCAAATGCACAACTTACTATTGTGGTGTAGGATTGACTATAGTAGTATAGTATAGTAGCTACAAAGCATCTTAGTCGTCATAAATTAGCTTATGCGCTTTAAATGTGTGTATGTGGGGGGGCTTTTTTTTTCCTTTTTTTTTTTCTTTCTTTTTTTTTTTTTTTTTTCTTCCATAACCTTTGCAGAAGGAGCAAGACATCAAAGAACTGAAGTCAACCATTGCGGAATGTTCCTCAATAATAGAGGTATAGGACTGAATTTAGCTTGTGATTCTGTGAGAGGAAGACATGCATATCCTCTGCTTATTCTGCACAGAAACTAACTCTCTAACAAGGTCTGATGTATGTTTTAGACTTTGCGAGCAGAAAAAAATAAGCTACTGGAGAACATGCAACACATGCAGCAGGAGCTGATCTCGTGAGTATTTTGAGCAAGTCCCGGAAAACACAATTAATCAAAAGGCAAAAAAAGGCTGATGTATTTTTCTGCTTTTTTTTCTTTATTGTTTTCAACTTCTTTTAGAAATGGTCTGAGCTTCCCATTGATGTATAAACTTAACAGCAGTATTGCTGAAGGAACAAACTCACTGCACTGTGAGCTGGAACTTGCTCAATCTTCTGAGGTATGAATCAAATCTTACAGAATATTATCTCAGTTCTCTCGCAACAGTAAATGAAGAATAAAGCTCATTCCCTGAAGACTGTTAGATAACCTTGGGATCTGGATCCTTTTGTCCTAGAATGGCAGTTGTAGAATGTGAAGATTACAATATTGTTCTGTGCACGCTGGACATGGTCCAGAGAAAAGCACATAAAACATCTTAAAAAATATGACCTACAAAATATAGCTGAGAGAGCTGGAGTCATTTAGCTGACAGAAGAACAGACAGATAGGAGAGATGAGAATCTTCAAATATCTCAAATATGTAAAAGGCTGTTACAGAAGTAATGTTCTACTTTTTTTGTGCTGCCTGCAGTGGACACAATTATTTCTAGTTGCAGGAGGAGAAGTTGCTTTTTTTCTTGAGCCTAATCCAGTAAAAGAGGCAACTAACCACTAGACTAATCTCCCTCAGAGGGTGGCTGAGTCTCTGTCATCTAATCTATTCTTCAGAAACTCTGATAAGTGTCTCTCTATAGGTAGCATTACCTTGCACCTCAGCAGGAGTAATGGAAACTCTGGTCTCTTCCAGTCATGTCCTTTTTTTTTTTTTTTTTTTTTTTTTTTTTTCTCCTGTGATCTCTGGATAGCTACTCAAAAGAGATAAGGACAGACACTGCTAAGCCCAGGCACAAGTTGACAAAATTTAGTGCTGCAACTGAGCCTGTTAGTTTGTAGTTGTAGTGTCCTGCAGGTGACACAGGAGACACCTGGCAGGTGGCTTGGCTCCCTTTAGGGCCTGTGTTTTTGATCACTTCAGACACACTTCACTGAGCAATGGAACTTTGGTCTCTGATTTACTATTCTCCTAACTTCTCAGTATTTCAGTAGGGAACTATTGATAAACAACTACTTTTGTAGGGTGGTTTTGGTTTCAGTTTTTTTTATATCTTACTCCTGCATGGCTACTTTCCTAAAATACTTCATGGAGTCTTGTTCTGTCTTTCCTTATATTGTTGTCTTCCCTTCAGATGCAAAATGTTCAGCAGAGCTGGTGACAAAGAAAACTTATTGCAGTGCCTTTTGCAGTGCCTTTTCTTGTAAGAATCAAGTTGGCATGCTGCTACTTGCTTTAGTATTTGGTGTGCTTGTACAATACTTGCAAAGAAGAGGTAGTACTTAGAATAAAAAAAATCTACTAAAGGACTGAAAATACAGGCCCAGAAATCAGGGGAAAAAAACGGCCAGGCAGCTCTATTTCAAAAGCACTACACAGTCTCCTACTGCAGTTTGCACAGCAGTCTGTATTGCAATAATAGCTGTTACTTCTCAAATTCTCAAATGCTCTAGCGAGAAGCAAGATTCCACCTTTACCTGGAAAGCAAATATGGGCTTCTCTTGGTATTACCGCTTCTGAATAAAGTTAGCGGATTTTTGACTACTACTTGCTTGCTTCTGACATGAAAACTTATATCAGATCATTTAGCGGCTTGGCTTGTCCTTTTTGGAGGGGGGAGGTTGTTTTGGAGGGGTTTTTTTTGTTGTTGTTTATTTGTTTCTTTTTTTAATCCTCGTGGTATGATACTTTTCAAAAGTCTTTACAAGCTTCAAGTTTTCAGTAGCTCTGACCTTCTGGTAAATACAATGCAGGGATTCTTCAAAGAAATCTAAATGTCACTGATGCAGTTCTGTAGTAAAGAGATGTCAAAATAACCTAACTGACTCTCTTCTCTTTCCAAAGCTTACCAAGACTGAATGGACATGTCTGGATGAAACACTGGACCGTGAAGTGCTGTTCTTACTTCAAGGACCTGAACACGCAGGAGAAAAATTTAAAGCTATTATACAAAATCTGGTCAGTAGCATATCATATGTGAATAAGGCTATGTTCTTTTCATCAGGCTTTTAATTAAATCTTTTCCAAGATTATTTGATCAGCTTTTCTCATTTTGAAAAAATGAGAATAGCTTATCTTTTTTTCAGGGATATACATACTCTACCAGGGTCACTTGGTGCCTACTTTAATGCTATCACTCCCTCTGTGTAACCCAGGCATCTTTACACCAGGCTAGTACTTGAAATGCTACAGTTTTTTTTTTTTTTTTTTTTTTTTCCCACCCCCCACCCCCCCCCCCAGCAAGAAGAAGCCACTGAACCAGAGGAGCTTGTCATGGCTTCTTTACAATGGGTGGAAGATCCTGATGTGAACATACAGCAGGCTTGGGAGAGAAAGCTTGGAGTAAGTAATTCTATTTCTCTGACTCTATTCTGTGAAATAATGGGCCTGTGCCGAAAATGTGAGGTGTGTGTCTTACTGTTGCATGCTATATGTACTATTTGAGGTCACAACAGACCACTTGGGGTCAGATATGACTATGAGGACAGAAATAAGTATCTTCTGTTGTAAGTGCGTTCAGGGGAAGTAGAGAAATGACAGCTTTTCACCTGAATGCTGTGCTTTTCCTGACTTATCTTGTACAAAATATCACTTTGTTAAAATTAGGCTCAAAGGAAAGGATAAATGAAGCAAGCAGTATAAGTAGTAGATGGCAACACTATGCTGTGTGAGTTATAAAGCTTTTTTTATTATTATTTAAAACTGTGAGTAAGTAGTGGATGGTTTCACCATTGTGATGAGGAGGAAGGATGCTTTATAACCATCAGAGTTTGGTTTCTTTGGAAAGGCAGTATTCTGCTTCTAGTGGACACTCCTCATGAAAGGTTTCTACAGATACATATTTTACAATTTAATCTTTTATAATATTTCTAATATTCCTCATATCTCTTGTGAAGCTTGAGAATTAAGACTTGAGCTCAAAGTATCTGTGTGGCAAGAATAACTTCTGTATGCAGTAGCAGCAGCAGTCTGTGGACAAGACTCACCTCTTGCTCTTGTCCCTCCCCTCCTGTGCAACAGCAGTTTCTTAAATGCTTGTCTTGTTGGGGGTAACTTTTCTCTAACTTGTTCCTTCCTACTAATCTGCTTTTAGGAATACTACTATGGAAAACTCTACTGCACTGTAAATTAACACTGTCTTTAGAAACCTTAATAGTCTCAAACCCAAATTCATCCCATTTGCGTAATAGCAGAAGATGCCATAGCACACACTGCTGTAAGCTGTCTGCTTTTTAAGCAGAGTATTAATTTTCTTTTCCTCTTATTTTGAAAAATATTGCAGTTGACTCTTCATTCTTCTTGGGCAGGCAGAGGCAATCACTGGAGTATTGCAGCAAACGCCTGGTTATGTTGGGGTGGGGTGGGGGGTTGTTTGTTTTAGTGTAAATCATGAAAACTTCCCCTTGAAAAGGTGCAAGAATTTCTTGGCCTCTTCACCCCAGAATGACTCTGGATAGAATCTAGGAAACTGCTGGCTTGTGCTCGCAACCTTTCAGTCTTAAAAGTTTCCTCCTTCAAAGTTTTTATGGCCAAAAGATACTTGTTAATTCACCGTCCATGCTGAGATGTTGTTCCCTTTAAACATGTGAAGCTACATACTTTTGGTATGGGTGTTAGAGTTCATGCTGGCAATTAAATCATGTTCTGGATCCTAGACAGTAATGCAATAAACAACTGAACTAGTAGAGGCTAATAAGGATGAACAAAATGATTTAAAAATCAAAGGCCACGTGCTACTGGAACCCTTGGGGACAGAAGGTGATTTAATGTATTGTCTTCACCTAGCTGGAACAAGACAGGTATATGGAAAACACAGTGTACAGAGCTGAACAGTAAATTAAAAAAGCTGAATCAGAGTAGCTTCTTTCACTCTCTTTTTTTTTTTTTTAATGCATTTTCTACAAAAAACTTAAATCTCAAACCTTACTCTGTCACTGGAAGCCTGAACACTTTTTTTATCCTCCTCAGATTCCTGTGCAATATACATTGGACAATTTTTGCTGGGTTTTAGTATGTTTAAGTGTATTTAAAACCATATTCTATATTATATGCAGTAAACTTTAAGTATGTCTTTGTGTGTGTACTTAAGTGTATATATAAAGGGTGAGAGCAATGACTTTCTCACTCTTCTCCTGTTGGAAGACATGAATTTGCCACAATGCGCATGTGCCCTGATAAGCCTGTACTGCTTATCTCTCAAAACTATACCATTGCTAACAGCAAGGGTTGCTTGTTCTAGCTGAGAAACTGATCTTCAGGATGCAGGCATTTGCACGTGTTCACATCCAATGACACTGCAGTAAACCTATCTAAAGGAATTGCTCGGATACCTTTTGTAATGTGATACTTAACACGCTGCCCTTCTCTGTGCCTAGCTAACAAACAGCGTTGGGTGAGAACTTGCAAACTGGTAAGGTGGTCCATATCTGTAGGAGAGAGGTTTTCCCCCTCTGAACTAGTGAAATATCCTAGAAATTTGAACCTTTTTCCTACCTGCCCATCTCTTTCACTCTTAAGTGCTTATTAAAAGCTGAGCTCTCCAAACTGCTTGTTCAGTTGAACAAGATCAGAGAAAGATAACTGGATTCCTCTTTCTCAGTGCTGCGTGCTGCAAGTCACTTTTAAGTAACACTGCGTCCTTTGTTTCCGAAGACTTCGTTTTTCCGATCTTCCCCTTTTACCTCTGTTTTTGTAGGGGGGAAACTGAAAATCTTTGTTGCTGGAGTCGCTTTTGGGTACATTTCATCTGCTAGATATGCAGGAAAGCAACTGAAGCATGGGTTTTTCATCTTCCCCACCATCACCTCTGTAATTCCAAACTCACATCAGTGCCAATGGACTTAGAGGCGCACTTTGAGGAAAAGGATCATAGAATTTTAAACTGACAGTTTTAGGGCTTCCTGCAAGTTGAGCATTATTAGAAATTTCACCTTCTGAAATAAATTTTTGTTACCATATCTGGGCAACTTGTGTTGGAGGCTTTCTGGGGCAAGTTGTAAAGAATCCTTTGTGTGCTATGTCTTTGGCTGTCTTTTTAGTACCTACTTACTATAAACATTTGTTAAGTATGTTTGTTTCACAAGGGACAAACAGGAAGAGGACTGTCTACATTCCCTAGCTTTTCCCTGGAAAGAAAGACTGGGAATGGCTTCTGATTTGGAAGCCACTTTTTTGGAGGAAAAAAAAAAAGAAAAAAAAAAAAGTGGAAACTGCTTGTCAAATCAAACCAGTGTACACAAGACTTAAGTTTTGAATATGATAACTGTTACATATTGCTCCATTTAACTTTAAAAAGTAGCAATGCTTGGCAGGAATCTGGCCTGTCTCTCCCTGCATCCAGACAGGGTCAGGAGTTAGAAGGGTATGGGTATAAAGCTTAGGTAGTTTCACTAACCTATTAAATTGAACAAAATACTGTTCTGTGTGAAACAAAACCTTGTTTCTCCTCTGTAAGATCTTTCTTATCAAACAGTACATTTCCTCATCTCCCTCCCTTTCTCTCCTGCCCTTCCCCCAACCAAAGGCTGTGCAAGTAGATTTGCAAAATACTGTTGGGTCCACCACCTTCGTTACAGCGTTTTGCTATAGGTAGCGTCAGGTGTGGATGGCTATACTAAAGGATGGAGCTAGGAAATTCTCGTCATGTAACTGGCTCTGCTCTGCCCTGTGCCTAGTTCTGTGATCTAACTATGTTGCAATTCAATTTCAAAACTTCACAGATTCTCAAGCAAGAGCTAGAAGAAAAAAGAGAGCTTTGGGTCCAGAAACTTCGTCTCTTAGAAAAATGCAAAGAATCCCTAGATAAGGATTTTATTAGAATGGCAGGCAACCTGAGGCGAACAAAGACGGAGCAACTTCTCTTGAGGAAAGAGCTCTCTTCCAGGTACCTCATCAAAGCTCTTTGCTTTTAATGGCTTGAAGAGCAAAGATCACTGAATTCTGAAGACTTCGCTTCTCAAAGAAAATTATCTGCTGTCTTGGGGCCCACATCTGCTTTTAGTATAACACTACATTGCGTGGGAGTTAAGATTTGTGTATGTAGTAACGTATGATATTGGAGATGTCTCTTAGAAACACCAGGGAGACCACAAACTAAGCAGTTAAAAAGAAAAAAAAAATAAAACAACAACAAAAAAAACCCTCCCTACTTATCTGACAGGTGCAACTGTTAAACTGCTAGTTGCATGTGAAACCAGAGACCTCTAAAATATAGGCCTGCAAGCATCCTTGCTTTTGGAGATGTTTGCTAGTTCAAGCCAATGTACTATCTTAGCTTCTTAATGGCATGACTTCAGTGGGTCATCTCATTAAATATGAAAATATAGTTTTAAATTTCGGTTTATTACCATGTGATTCCTATTATGCATTTTGACTTTATAAATATGTCACTAAAAGCAAACAGACTTAAACTTCTGCCTTTCCTCCCTCCCTTCTCTATCTCCTCAGACATTCAGGTAAGGAGCTAGGCAAACTGGCTCTGGCGGAACCATTAATCTGAACTTGCTGTTTTTGTACAAGCCAGGCTTATCCATAGCGTTATTCTTCTACCATCCTTTGCCAAATATTTATATCTGCATATATGTCTTTACCTGGGGTGAGGATATGAGCAGCTTCCTAGGGCTTGGCATCCCTGAGAGCTGATGCTGAGCAGTCATACTGCTCCTGTGCCTATCTTTTTCTGCTTTTGTGGCTAATAAGCCTGCTGTCAGCCTTCCATCTCTGCTTCCTTTATTCAGAAAAGAGCTGATAAAAATACTGATAGCTTGTTTCTTAAAGCTGTTGTCCTGGATCGCCACTGCTTGTTGTGGTGACAGGAAGGAATTCATATGAAGGTTAAGTTAGAAAATAAACAAGGAAAGGGTTTCTGTCGTGTGTAAAAACAAGGAATTGCTTGAAAGCTATCAATCATCTTTAGCATGAGTTCTGTATGTGGTATCTGCTTGCTTGTCAAGTGCTTGTCAAGTAAAATACTCTCTATGCTGCTGAGAGATTAACCATGTGAAGCTGTGTACTTGCAGCAATAGCTACAGGGTATTTTTACTAGACTGGTTGACTTGATATCTTATCATTAACTTTCCAAAATAACGAGCCAAAATGATCATCTGACTGTTGCTAAAGTTTGATCTACTAAGCTCTTGCCCTTTGAGGGCAAGAGCAACCTTTCAACTATGATACCCAGCTGGCTGGGACCAGCACAGCCCTTGCACTGTTCAGTCAAAGAGAAAGCACGGAAACCTTCCATTCCCTTCCTACTTGCAGAGCCACTGTGAGAAGGCCTTGCCTGCCTACCAGGCTAAATTGTGATTGGCAAGGGAAAAAAAAATATTTCCTAGTGCTGGATTCTGGGGAGCTGTGATATGTAACAGCTGAATATGGTTCTTCATGCATGTCTCAACAATTGGTGTGTGTGCCATCTCCTAGGCATGCCTGTTCTAAAATGTCAGTAACGGTTGTGGTTTGTGCTCTCGCACCCTGCAGACAACGTGAGATAGAAACTGTCAAACAGTTGCACGAAGAAGCTGCTGGCCAGGCAGAAGCTCTTGGTTTAGATCTAGAAAAAGCTAAAAAGCAGCTCGAAGATGCCAACAAACAGGTAAGGGACCATCTAGTTCCTTCTATTTTTTTTTCTTTCTTTCTTTTTTTTTTTTTTTAAGGCTGGGGGGGGCGAGCAGATGCAAAAAGCTACACACAATGCATTGCTGCTCTTGGGAAAGGAAATCGCATGTTCAGAATGGAGTGCCTCATTGCAAAAATGGAACCAGCAGAGGAAGTAAAATTTGAGGGGGTGGTGACAACAGTTTGCTGATGAAAGAGGCAGCATTGCATATTTGTGGTGGCTTAGGAAAAAAAAGAAAAAAAAGAAAAAAGAAAGAAAAGAAAGAAAGCCAAAAATAGCTCCCATACAGAGTCCACCCCAATGTGAAAATGCAGAAGTTCAGAGGGAGCTTTATCACTTCCTGAGAGAGAACAGATGCACTTTGGTTTCACTTACATGAACTATAGAGGCTCCTTATGCTAGCCAGGCTGACTTTTCCTTTTCTTAAATTCTGTTTTATGCTTAGGCAAAGGAGCAAGTTGAGGCATTTTATTCTGTCTGTGAAGAAGCTGCATCCTTGAAATTCAGGTTAGAGGAAGCCATTTCTGAGCAGCAAAAACTCAAGGATATGAATACAGCTTTAACGAGCACTTGCCAGTTACTTCAGGAAAAGATGGAAGAGCAGAAAAGTGAGTAACTATTGGCACGTGCCAGCATATATTTATTTACTTTTGAATAGACAAATCCTTTGTTGTTTAACTGTGGCAAGGGGGAACAGGACTGACCTTCAAGTCACCCTGTGGTAAAATGCTCTGTAGAAGTTTTTAAGAGGTCTGCAACTGTGGCATCTGGGCTCTGAATCAGATGGGATCCTGCTGAGTGGGAGTTAGGCTGGATCAAACCTGTAAAGCCTCCTAACATTGTCCGCAGTAGGAGGAGGAAGGATTAATGACTCCATAGGTGGCACTTCCTCACTGGAGAGACTGTTCCTGCATCTGAATAGCCCATCTCACTCCTGCCAGTTTCCCTTCTTCCCTGGGCTTCCTGCCTTCTGCTTGCTGTTTGTTTGCTATGTACTCCTGAATAACTGTGGGGTGTCAGGCTGATCTCTCTGGTAGAAATCCATTGTACCACTGTAATGCCTGTGTATGCATGAGTGCAAGGAAGCATTGAAATTTCATACTACTTACCTGTTTCTTATCACCAAAAGCTTGGACAATTAAAGAATGCAATTGTTTGATTCTAGCATATGTGGCTTTTTCTTTTCCAAAGTCTGGAGTGTCTGTTGTTGAGCGGAAACTGTTTTGACTGATTATGCCCACTGAGCATTTGGCCTCAAGGCTGCATTTTTCAAGGCAATGTGTGCTGCTGTTCTTGGTAGGCAAAATGCCTTTTTTTTTTTTTTTTTCCCTCCCCCTCTCCTTCTCCTTTTTCCTTTTTTTTTCTCCAGGGAAAACCAGCCAGGTCTTTTCTGACTAGAGCCTGGGGGCTGGTTTGTCTGGATTTTTTTTTTTTTTTTTTTTTTTTTGTTTGTTTTCTTTCATCCTGTTCCCCTAGGTTCCCCTCCCCACCCTCATGATAACAGCTGAGAAATCAGGGAACCTGATGGCCAAGAAAGGTGTTGCTCAACTAAAGTCACCTGGCACAGCTCATCCTACCTTTCAGATGTCTGATCGTGACTTGCTAGTGATTGCTACAGTCTTAATCCACTGAAAGCTGAATAAGCCATTGAGGGTTGGATTTTTGTTCTGGCTTTTGCACTGAGTAACAGCATTAATGAAATGTCCTCTTCCCAACCCTTCCTATAGCAGTAAAAAATGTTAGGTGTGAGGCACATGCTGCAATAAGGCTTGTGTCAGGCTAGAAGCCACAACAGGCAGGCCCTTATGTTGTCCAACTTTAACAAAGAATGCTTCTAGGTTCAAAGTATAAAATAAAGCTCATCTGCCTTAAAACTTCATAACAGGATATCAAACTGGAGAGAAAAATATTCTTCTTTCAAAAAGTTGTAATAGAATCCTCCATTTCCATAAGGAACTGCTGTACCTTGATACTTAGATAGGGAAGCTTTCTCTCCTTCATAGCAAAATAAGAGAGATGTAACCACAGGGAGGAAAAGTATCCAGTGTTTCCTGTATGGTGCAACTTGCAAAATAAGATACACTTTCAAAACTGTTTCCTGTAAAAACTCTTGTAGGTAACTAATCCAGGGCAAAAATTTTTTGTGATAGGCAGTAGTGATGTTTAAAGACACTGTAATATCTAGCTGCTTGTTACCAAGTTATAAGGAGCCCTTTCAGATTTGTGAATGTCTCTTCATAGCAACTGTTAATGCACTGAGGAAAGAACTGCTTAAAGAGCAACTCTCTGGATTGCAACGTCAGGTATGAAGCTTGTCTGGTGGGAGAAGAAAATAGCATTGCACAGGAGGTGCTGTGGTGGAAGGACACTTGCAGCCAAGATGAGCTGCAAGCAATTCTGTAGCATCTCGTTTCTTCTTTTCTGACACGTATATTACTGTGGAGGCAGAGTGGACTGTGCATGCTGATTTGCACATAACTGTTGTCTTCCTTTGGTCTTCTGCAAAAAGCAGACGGGAGCTCACAGCCAAAGATGCAGTGTCAGGCTTCACTGTAAATAATTGTTTGTGATCCCTTAACTTGGGAGCAAGGGAAGTTTTCTCTGATGTGTGTGTTTGATTTGTCCCTCATAATTAGCCTTCCCTTCTGCGAAAAATTGAAAATAACAATATTGTTCAACATTGTTGAAAATAACAATGAAACACTTTGTAATAAAATTTTATTAATATCTAAGTATTGGAATAGGCAGTAAGATAGTTATTACCTTTGTGCTTCTGTGGAAATATGTTGAAAATTATAAACCTCTGGAAGATTTTGCTTCTAGAAAAGATTTTTCTTTCCTCTTTGGAAAGAGGTGGAGAGGAAAGATATGGTTGGAAGACTTCCCCCCACACACACACACCTTTATTGAGGAATACTACTATCTCAGGGACTGAACAGTCTGGATTTAACATAGAACAACAAGGTATTTATAGAGACAAATGCAAGATCCTGCAGTGTATCCTAGGTCATAACAGGGCATCAGAGGAGCAGAATCAAAACTGTGCACCAGATGCATGCGAATAAAACTTGTACTTTTGCATGAAGGTCTGCAGAACTAAAGGCTAAAATTAGCAAAGGGAAACAACTGGCACAGTTCTCTTGGTAGCTTAGAAAGATAAAATTCCGTTTTGTACATAACCAGTAGTACAGTGTTCTCTCTCTCTCGGCTCTTTTCATTTATGACTGCTTTCCTTAATTTGTTTCTCTATTGCAACAGAGTACTGTAGATGAAGAATCTGATTATAGGCTGCTGCCCACATCAACCGAGCCTGTAAAAGGGAAGGTAAGTGTGTGTTTGCTCTGACCACTGCTGAATCTGCTAAAATGTGACATTCCTGTTTATGCTTATTTGCTTGATTGGGGGGGGGGGGGGAGAGGAGAGAGGGGGAAGGGGAGATGTCAGGGTCATGACCTGGAGCAAATAACTTTCCTTGCCAGAAACTCTGCCAGTCTTAAACATTCAACAAATCTATTTGAGAAATGCATATATTGACATGCAAGCAGAGGTATATTTAAAGCTTAGTGCAAAGCTAATCACTGTGACAAAACACAAGAGCTTGATAAATTGCCTTTTGAGAAGGATCAGAGGCTGCAGATAGGGCTACATCTTCCTACTTTTCTTCCATTTTTCATTATTCACACTACATATGGTCAAATGCAGCTGAGTAAGTGTTGCTTTAGGAGTTCCTTCTAGCCATCTTCAGATGAAGTCTCTTCACTGCTAAACAACGAATAAATTATGTGTGTCTTGGGTGATGGGGGAGAGCCAGGCAGCATCTTCTCGCCATGTGGCAGAGCTCAAGTTGGAGCTGCCCTACTATGTCTGCTGAGGGACACATGGCTTGTGTGGCAGGGGCCAGACACTGGGTGAATGATCTCCACCTCCGTCTGACTGCTGTAGCCAGATTACTGTAAGATTACTGTAACCAGAAGAGAGAATACCCCACTCCCGTCTCCTGCCCTGCCTGTCTCACCTATTTTCCCCCTCTTACCTAGCTGGAACCAACGTGTCTGCTACAAATGTCATGTTAAGATTTGGATTATTCTACCTTTTTCTGTATCTGTTCTGCCTATTAAGGGATATGAGTTTTTTTTCTGGGAAAAATACAACAGATGATGTATTTGTATAACTGTTAATGTTATGCAGATGCAGCTGTTGGAGGAGGAACCTTGTTGGTCTCTGGGTATTAATGTATTAAACATGACTGAAAAGTATCATTGCTCTCCACTTTTTTTTAAATAGCAGCTCTACTATTCTAAAAAACTGTGGACTGAGGGACCCAGTTTGTGCACTGAATCTCTCAGATTGCTGCCTGCAGATATTTCATGCTGGTGCCTTACACCTTTATTAGGTAAGACTTGGTGGTAATGACTATTTTTCTGTCTCTTATGAAATATAGTAAGAGTTGCTTGATGGTCTAGAACAGTCTTATTGGCACTAAATGCAGGATATTGAAATGAATTGTAATAGAAATCGCTTTCACATGGTGCTCTTCATCAAGAGAGCCTCTGCTCAAGCTTAAGTGAGAATCCAGACAGTGTGAAAAACTTTTTTGACTTTATTTTCACATGTGATTCATGAGACTTCCCTGTCAGTCAACCAGCAGTCCCCAAAAGATTAAGAACTTCTGGTGTAAATCATATATCCAGCTATTTTCCTGACAAGACACTTGCCAGTCTGAGTTAACAGGCCTATATTATTGCCATTCAGCCTGTAAACTTGCACAGTAAGACAGCGAGAGATGTCATGCCACTTCACTAATTGAGCTGAGGTCAATCCTGGTAAAAACTTGAACAGATAGCACAGCTCCCAAGACTGAACTCATTGTATTTGTTCATCTATCTCCTGCTTTCATAAGCTGTTCAGACTTTCCTGCATCTCTCTAAAAATTACCAGTTATACTAAAAACAACCATTGATTCATCTGGCTTGTAGGACCACAGAAATGAAGAACAAACTTAAGAATTTGTAGGTAGATAGTTTCCTCCAGCAATAAGCTAGGACAACATGGGTAGTGTCTGAGAACAGAGAAACTATAAAATTCTCAAATGTAATTTTACACTAAACTGGAGAAAATCAAAGATGATGTTGCTTAAATGCACATGCTCTTTAAAAGAATGCTCTGCTACTTCAGAATGGCTGTTTCAATGCACAGACTGGGAGGATGGTTATAGCTTGCCGTAATGTTACATTTCAGCCACAAATAAAGTAGGTGTTTATGGCTTGCACCAACAAAACACCGCTACAAAAATGACCTTAATAAATTATTCTGCCCTCCTCTGCCATATAGAACAATTTCAACACCAAAGTTGCCACAGACAGAAGTTTCTATAAGCTGATGATATCCTCAGCCCTGTGCTAAAGACTATTTATAAAATAGATTAGAACAGATGAACACCTCACCAAGCTCGCTCTTACCATGATAGAGCTGCCTGATTATAAATCAGTATTATGATGGTTTGTTTCTTGATTATTTTAGACTTGCAGGCAAAAACTCAAAATACTTCATCTAAGTTCACCTATGACCAACATTCTTCATACTTGTATCTCTTAACAGATGCTCTGACCTTGGAACCCTCATGTCCAAATAAGTCTCTTGTGCCCATCTGGCATCCCCACTGTAAGCGGAGCTCTGGCAGCTGCACATCTGAGAATTGCAGTCTGGGACATGGGTCTACTCTGGATGTGACATCAACTGAGTGGAAGTAAGATGGCAAAATAACCTCTTTTGGGGTGAAGGACAGAAGTCATGTGATATAGCATGTTCCAGAGGAAAGATGCATCCCCTGTATGTGCTAAGTTCAGCGCTAAGGCATTGCTTTTAGGAAATCGAGTCGTCAGCTAGTGGTATTTCTGGATAACACTTTGTTTCTTAAGGAATCTGTATCTCACAAGATTAATGTGAGAACCTTTTGGTGACACTCTTAGTGCAATCACCTGCCGAATATGGCGCTCTGATTTCTTGCGGGAGACTGAGGCATAAGGTAGGCATTCTTGTGACCATTTTCAGTATTTAACTCAAAAAATTGAATTTACATTTAGGAGCCAAAATCTGATTGGATTTAAGTGGTCAGTTTTTTGCAGAGTTTAGGACAGGAATGCTGAAATCCTGCCTATTGGGCTGCTTTTTAAAACTTTTCAAATAGGAATCTCTCAATCTTAAACATTTCAATCTCTAATTATTGTAGGTGAGTACTTAGAAAGATGAGGATATTACTGAAGAGGCGGAAGCAGGCAGCGTGAAGTAAATTCTTGGCAGCTCTTGAAGCTTTTGCTACTTTTTTTTTTTCTTTCTTTTTTTTCCTTCTGTAGAGCTGCACAGCTTGGAGGAGGTTGGGAGAAGGATTGGTGTTGGCTCTTGCTGTTTGAGGGAGGAGGGATTGTGATGAACTTCTATTTCTCTGGGAGACCAGCTGTCTGACTATATAAATAATGGTGAATTCAGTTGTTACATGCTTAAGGAAAATAGGCAATATATTTCAGTGTTGTTTGGGCAATATGCAAATAAAGTATGTATTGCCAGGTGGAAAATATGCTCTGCTGGTAACTGTACTGGTGCAGATCTTCCTGTTTCCATTACAATGATGGACTCTTCACTTGCTGAGGTGAGTGCTGTCTAACGCTCCAGACGTGGTTTTGAGTGAGTTTGTGTTTAGTGCCTTACAAAGAACCAGATTTTGAGGAACTATAAATTGCCACTGCTTCCGGGTGAATGGAGCAGGTGTCAGTCAGCAAGGTGCTGTGATACTTTGTCTTATATGGGGCAACCCCTTCCTTTTGGGCACATTCCAGGAACACTGCAGTTGCAGACCCAAGCATCTTGATGTTTATGTCTGTCTGGGTCATGCTTCTTGCTAGGAGCTATTAGCTAAAGAATATTTTAAACATGGTTTCAAGGTTTGAGTCAGTGCTGCTTCTGCAGTAATAATCAGCTCTGCTGGGGAAATCTGAGTGACTTCGCTCTTTCTACCCATCTGTAAGAAACCACAGTATGTTTTACGTGTGAATGCTGTCTTTCTGTGTGTTCTCTCTTATGGCTTTTACGTAACAGCTGGGGGGGGAGGAACAAAGCAAAACAAAAAAACCTACCTCTGCAGTATGAAAGACCTTCCCTCACCTGGTGTGTCCACTGCTGGATTGGATCCCACGTCTACTGGCATCCCTTCTAGAGATGAGCTGTTGGTCAGCTGGCACATGACAACAGCTGGCCAAGCCACTGCTTAGTCCTGCTCTGCACTCAGCACCAGTGTTCACGGTAGAAATGCAGCGTCCTCACCTGGCCACTCAGGCATGTTTTGAACTGGCATTACAAACTCCTGTACTGGTGTTGCTGGAGATGATAGGAGACTATGGGTCAGTGGCTTCCGTGAACCTGGAAATAACCTTTCCAACGCCGATGAGCAGGTGCCTCAGGCCTACCCTGGCTGATGTGTCACCTGTAACTGCAGCGGCCACCCAGTCTTAGTGGTAAATCAAGGCAGGAAGTGCAGTGAGGGTAAAAAGTAAGAGTAATGGGGACTGCATGTGGTTACAGAGTACTGCTCAGTAAAGGGTAGAGCAGATGAGGAACTGTTTGCTTGCACTGCTGCTTAAGTTGCCTTAAAAAGGACAGTCTCAAAGGCTCTTGTTTTATCCAGTGCTCTGGAAAATGACTGCTCTGAAAAGTTCTTTGAAATGTCCATGCTTAACCATTCTGAAGCTTTCTGTAATTTCAGGTGGGCTTGGAAATGTCCTTTTCCTTTTTTGATTTTTTTTCTTCACCCCTTCTATAATGCCTTCATGTGAATATTGTGGAGGTGAAAGTGAAAATATTAAAGCTTTTTTCTAAAGAGAAGGCAAACGGACTGTGTCCAGTATCTAGTCTAAAAACTGATGTGCAGCAAAATTTGAATATCCTTGTTTAATAGGAAAAGTCTCCCTAGGCTTTTTAATCACACTATGGTCGCAGATGCGTTTGATCAGACTGAGCCCTTCAGCATGTAAGTAACTAGTTATTTCATCAAAGCATTTTCACTGTAGGAGTTATAGGGCTATTAAATAAGGGAGTTCTTGTGACAGCCAGCTAAATATTAGTTTTTTTGTTTGTTTTAATTTAGAACTGTGAAAGTTAAGCCATAATCTAAAAATCACATGCCAGATCTTCAAAATATTAATGCTTGTTTGGGGGAAGTTGTACAAGATTCTTGTCAGAATTTCTCTGTGCAGAGGACAGTGAAATGATCCAAGGATCCACTAATCCAAGGGATGGAGGGGAAGAGTGATTAGGATTCTGCTGCAGGGAACTTAACTGATACAATCCTTTTACTAGGAGAATGGACCCTCTGAAATTAAGTTTCGCTAGCAAATCTAGAGCATGGATTGCTTTTCTTTTTAAGCATACGTCCTGCAATTCAGCAGGAAGTTCACAATGGTAATAGCTAGTATGGAGTTTTAAAAACTGGATTGAAGATTTTCCTTTATTGCAAACAGAAATTACTGATGCTTTCATTACTGCAGAAGGAGAGAGTGTGTAGAATAATACCTGTTGCTTTGTTCAGCTTTGGGTTGTGTGAGGCTTGGGGGGGGGGGGAAGCATATTTCTTCTATTCTAGTTTGCTTTCATTCCTATATGCTACTTGTCTTTCCTTCTTTCCTTCCTTGATATTCCTTTAGTCCTAATGGTCTGAGCAGAGCAGAACAAATGCAATGCTGTACTTCCTCCAGCTTAACAGAGAATTCAAATAAGAATAAAAATAGCCTGGATTTGCATTAGAGGAAACATCCGGCTGGTTGGTGCAAGGTTCAGTGAGTACAGCTGACCTCTGATGGGGTGGGGAGAAGGAAAGAGAAAGTGCTTGTTGATGCTGTGGACAGGCAGGGCTCTTCAATGTGTCCAGTGCATTGGTTACCTGCTTTTCTGCTTTGTAGAGTAGCCTGTTTTTCACTGCATAAATGCCTCTTTTCTAGATTCTCTGAGGACACGGTGTACCGGAACGTAGCTGATCACTCACTAACAAACTGATGTGATTTGGGGCTTTTGGGGGGGATGGAGGGAGGGGTGATGTTTTGTGCCCTTCCTCTTCTCCCCGGGATAGTGGTCTTGGACACCTGCTATGCTGAAAGGCACTCAAAGTTAGTTAGGCCCAGACTTTCCCTGTTTGAAGACAGGGTTCAACGTCCTTCTCCTTTTCAGCTGCGGGTGATGTTCTTCATAACAAGTCTGTACCAACTTAGCCTTTAAACCTCCATTTCACGTTGTAATTAATGCTCACTACCAGTGAGTACAGAAGTAATCGCTGGACGTTATAAAGAGAGAATCTGTCACTGAAATAAGTAAACGGTAATTATCTGGGGATAAGGAGGAAGAATGAATGTTTCCCTCTCACCATATTAATATACTGAAGAAGAGTTTGTCAGGTCCAAAACTGTAATGTCGCAGGTAAAAACACAAGCAGAACTACTTATAAGCCTTTAAACATTGAAATCCTGAAGGCCTGAAGCCCTTTGAACTGGCTAGGTGATTGCTATATGTAATACTAAAAATGAGTGTCCTCCAAAGGTGAACACTAGAATTTACAACATAAAATGCAAGCTTCTTGTGTGAACAAATCATGTTCAGTCAAAGCCATTAACGGTAATGTTTTTAACTACCAAAATGAGTCATTCACACAGTATAGCTGTGTGAATCTCTGTACCCCACCTGGTGTAGTTCAAGACCTTGAAAACAGGTTAAAAATGCAAATTTACCTTGATGGAGAGCATTAGGATAGAAAGATGGTGTGGTAACTCATATTTTGTCTTTTGAAGACGTGCGTTAGAAACGGAACATGAAGTTAGGAACCAAAATTTCTCAGAAATACCATATTTAAAAATACAGAATTTCTGCTGAAACAATTATCACTCCTAAGTGGTATCTATTCTGCTATCACTTAGGTGATGGTATCATGTTAAGCTACATCTTATGTGTACTGGTGGTTATAGACTAACAGATGAATCTGCAGTCCATTACCATTTCAGTTTTTCTCTGAAACATTCAGGTACAGTTGAAGGAATTACTAAAACCTTGACATACACATTTTCTGCTCACAAAGCAACCTTTTCCCTCATACTAACTCTCTTCCCTTTTCTTTAAGGTGGACAGTGCAGAGCCATTAATACCAGCCAGTCCGATCCTGTCCAGGTCAGGTTTTGTGAAGTTTTGAAAAGCTTCTACCTAGATTATGTCATTCATGTGAGTAACTGAAAAAGAACTTTGTTTTGGCAGTGATCACTCAACATCACCCCAAGAAGCTGTTCTTGCATCCTTTTCAGAAAGCATCACAGCAGTAGAAGGTAAGCCCTTAGACTGGGGCACAAAGATCTGTGAACTTTGTGCTGAAAGCCTTGAAATAGATACCCTCGGGTCATTTCCTTGCCAGTAAGTGCTCTTTCTGTTGCCTCATGTTATAGGCTGTCCTCTTATGGAGGAAAAATCACCTGAGTGCTTGCATGCAAAAGAGGAAGACGTGCCAATTTCTGTAGCAATGGAGAAAAATAGTGGTAAGAGTCTAGCTGATACTATATCAGGTGCAGTGACTGCTGCAGCCACATAGGCATTCATACAATGAGGAAACACTGGCTTCCAACACATCTTTCAGTGAGGAAGTTAAATAAGAAAGACAATAACAACTCTTGAATTTCTACTGTTGTAAATACTTGGGCCTGCAAGTGCTCCCAGGCCTACCCAAACTTTGAAATTCGTGAGCTGGGATAAGGCTCTGCCTGCTTGCAGGAGGCTGATGGCCTGCAACACTGCCAAAGGTAGACATGAAATAACTTAGTGAAGCTGTGATGCTTGCTAGTTGAACATTGTGCCAGCAGTAAACTTCAGACAATTTTGGGAGGAGAAAGAATGTTGTCATGGGTTTTGAGAAGTTTGGTGACAGGTAATTGGACTAAATAACATTTCCCTTTTCTCTTTAAAAATTGATGCTCAGAACGTGAGAAGCTGGGATGGGCCAGGAGGGGAGATGAGGACGGACTCTTTTGTGAATACTTACGTCTTTCCCAATGGCCATACACAGCCAGGAAAATTATTCTTACTAGATTTGATGGTGCTTCTCTTTCATTGAAAAATTGAAAGCAAAACTAAACTGGAGTGTATTTGAGCTATTTTTAAAAAGCTGATCTGAGTATGCAGTACAGTATATGCAAGAATGCTTGTTCGTAACCAGCTTTTTAACCTTTACCTAAATATAAAATTTTTGTCATCACTTTGTTTTTGTTTCTTTCTTTAGTACTAATCTTCCTGAAGTCTAATTCAGTCCCCTGACTTAAATATATTTTCTTTCTACTAATTTGCCTCTGCAGTTAATTTTCATATGTGCTGTGGGTGCCCTTGGCAGGGAGGAAACAGATATGCAAAACAGACCAGAATGGCTCCAAATAGCTTTGAAGTCTGAGATCCTGCTCCCTGTTGTATGCAACCAAATAAGAAGTGTTTCTAGTATTAGTATTAAAATGGAGTTATGGATGAATCTACATTTGTGGTTTTTAATAGTACCATACAACGCCTTCTCGGGGTGCTTAGAATCCAGGTCATATAGGTGGGACTGTTGCAATAGCAGCAAGATCAGCAGCAGCAAAAGGGAGCACTAGGAAAAGGGTACTATTAATATAAAAGATGAAAGAAAAAAAAAGTAGTACTTCTAATCTAAAACCTTGTTTTTCCCCTCTTGTTGCCATTTCTTTGACCTTCATTCATGTGCATGTGACTATATAAATAAATATACCTTTTTAGAACATCTAGAAGGTTTTTAAAATAGCTACCAGAGTTGTTGCTACAGGCAAAATTAATGTGACTCTTGGAGATTTTTCATTTTTTCTGAAATATTTTTCTCTTTCTTTTTAAATAACTGTCTTTCTGGAGGTTATTTTTTCTCTGCTTTAAAGTTTTTGTAAATTTTCATACTTCAAAGTTTGTGTTGCATTTGAGCTGGCACCATCAGTTACTGAACTTATCCGTTCATTACCACTTCTCCGTGAAGAGTTCTTTTGTTGGCTCTGTTAGCACCCTAGTAGTTCTTTTTAATGTACTAAATGGACAATGCAAGTGTTGGAACATGTTTCAAGCCTCTCTTCAAGCATTGCAACCACATGCTTTTCAAAACTTTGTTATACTTGGAGCTCCTTTGTAACAGTAGCTGTAGTAGCATCTGGTTTTTTTTGACTCTTTTCATGCTGGGGGCATTCAATGAGAATTATAAACATTCATTTCTCCTGTTGGTTTGTGCATGGAAATTTTTACTTCATATATTGATGTCCTTCTAGAAGTCAAAAAAACCAATTAGTTGTAAACTGTCTCTTAAACAAAGAAAAAACCCTGCTGGTAGCAAAAGCGTGGAAATTTGTTCATCTAAGTGATCAATTTATTGATCCAGTTCTGGCTGTAGTTGAGCTACTGAATTGTAAATATTACAGTGATACTATATTTGCAATTCAACTAGAGCAACTACAGCTAGGCTGAACATTCTCACTTTAGATATGTAACGCTTCTTATTGATAATACAATATTTTGGCTTGATAAGTGACATACTTCTTCCTTTATACCTTTATGGTGTTCTTTGCTGCTGCCTCTCCTCCTTAACGTCCTCTCTTGGTAATTGCTGCAACTTCTTTTAGACCTCTTGGTCAATGGCTAGTACACTGGGTATTGGTTGGAGGCTTTTTTGTTTTGTTTTTATCATTATGTTTGGTTTCTGGAATGTTTCTTCTCAGGAACTGAGAATCTGACCAAGCAGCAAGAATTCTACCCTGTGATGGAAGAACACAAAACATCTCAAAATGTTTTAAAGCAAGACCTGGTAAGAGTGCTGGTGACACCAAAACATCTAATTCCTTTACTAGAGCAGTGTCAAAGAACAACACTGCAGGAGGGAAGAGGGCCCTCCTGTGCTTTCTGTGTCTGTTCCCTTGGTATAACTACTCTCTGATGTGCCTTCAGGAGATGGACCAGGAAAAAGAAACCAATAAAGAGCAAAGTGAGGAAGCATTAGCTGTGGTTCCCAGTAGGAAAGGTAGGAGGCTCTGGCTGAACACATTTGCATAATTCCTTGGAGCGTATGCCTTTGTCACCTGTATCAAGGGCTGTGTAAAGCGGTCTAGAGAGCTATTTGGACACATTAATTATTGCAGTGTGTGTGTGTGTGGTGGTTTATGTGGGTTTTATTTGGGGGCGAGGGAGATTGTAGTTGCAGTCAGAAATCAAAATGGGTGAAGAGCAGAGGAAGGGAATGCTGAGATGTTATCATGCAAAAATCTGCTTCTCCAACTCCTACAGATACTAATCTAACCAGCTCCATCCTCCTCCAGATAGGAGGGAGAATTTCTTAGGAGCTGCTGAGGAGTTAAGATATCTGAAACTGAGTACTGGCATGCTTGTCCTCCCCAAAGTTTTTACACTCTAGCTTTCTTCCTGCTAGCTAGAGTGTGGGATAATGAGATGAAACAAGCAGGGGAGATATTTTTACCGAACTACACTTGGACATCTTCATTCTTGGAGCCACTGCACCTCTTGCCTTTGGAGTTCAGTAAAAGCTAGTGATGTAGGAAGTTCAGACAACCTGAACCTGTGGGCTAAGATCTTAAACTAAAACCTGTAATTGTTGCTGAACTAATTAGCTGGCAGTTGAAGCCAAATAACAATTAACTTCTGAAGCTTTATTTAAGTGACACAGTCAGTCTTACTGCTGCTTTAGCCCTAATGTACTCCAAGGTATATAAATTCTTTTTACTGGCAAGAGCTTAACCCAGGAAATCTTAAGTGGCTTCAGTTAGGGCTTCATAGATATTTCTTTATTTTTTTTTTTTTCCCCCAAACTGTTCAGTGTTTTTTCAGACAAAAACTAAGAAAACAAAACTTTTCTTTTTCCTCTTCTTTTCAGGGAGCTCACCCAGTGCAGGTGGCATTAAAGGAGATAAAACAAAGCAAAATGATCCGTAAGTGTGTTTAACTTTCAATGATCACCTGCATGTATAATGTATAATTTAAAGCTACAGTCTGTTACATAACTGTTCCTCCTTCTCCTACAGTGACTCTCCTAATGAGAAAGAGGTGGAGGTAAGTCTCAGCTGCTTGTATTGCTAAACACTTTGAACAATAGAAAGATCTTGTAAATAAATCCTGATTAATATCTTTCTCTGTAGAGAGGACTGATGTTGAATAGCTTGAACTTAATGGATTTCTGTAAACTGGCTTCTAAAATCCGTCTTTCAGAGCCCTGTTGGCATAAATGATAACCTGCCGATATTCAATTGAAATTTCTGAAGGGATAAGACAGATAGAAATGGAAATCTATAAAAATGACTGAAATATCTGTCACTACAGAAAAATTTGCCTTCAAATGTGAAGGAGCATAGTTATGACCTCCTCCTAGGCAGAATGTGCTGATTTAAAATGATTTTGTCTAAGAACACAGATGGCATGCTGCATGCTGCCAGGAGATTACCTGTTCTGGCTTCAGACAGTTCCCTCATCACCACAGGTGGGAGGACTGGCAAAAATAATGGCTTTGGGGTGTAAAGTCTGCTACTAGAGATACAGGCCATATTTGCTTTCTCCTCCATATCTCCTGTAACTGCATTCATGGAATATATTCCTAATAGTATACAAATCTACTTAATAGACTTCTGTAGCACTTGGTCCATTCTGAAATCTCTTCCTTTCCTACAACAGGCTGAATTTCTGAGGTTGTCTTTAGGTTTTAAGTGTGACTTGTTTACCTTGGACAAGAGAGTGAGACTTGAAGAAAGATCCCGAGATTTGGCTGAAGAAAATTTGAAAAAGGAAATTACAAATGGCTTAAAGCTGCTAGAGGTTAGTGCTGGCTGTGACTAATACGGTGGATGGAATGAATGGTTGTCAGTGTTTTTTTGATAAAACTTTGGTTTTAGGTTTTCTTTTTTATCATAAGTAAGTCTGAACTAAGTTTCTAAATGACATGCTTCAAACACTAAATCCTTCTCACATATTTTAAGGGTAGCCTTCTTCATCCAAACATATTGTATGTCTAGGCAGTGGCGAATTTTTGTATTGCATAGATGTCTGGAAAGAACCTGTGTCTTCAGTTGTTTTTTATTATGTTACATAAACTGAAGTCTCTGTCCACTGGAGGTCTGTATCAAGTCAGTGACTGAGGACATTGGATGCTGATCCTGTGACTGTGTGAGGCCTGGCAGAAACGCCTTAGCATCATTTGGGTTCACCTTTCCTTCTTTGCTCAGATTGTTATGTTTTTGTCTAGGCTTTAGTTCCTTTGTGTGAAGAAGATAACCAAGCTCAGGAGATTATTAAGAAGTTGCAGAAAAGCTTGCAGTTCCTTAGCCAGTATGCAGCCCGTGTTGCCAGCAGAGCAGAGATGTTAGGAGCTATTAATCAGGTAACCACTTCCACGTAAACGTATTCCAGACAAGTTAAAGGCTTCTAGATGCAAAACGGTAATAGGGCCTGTTGCTAGACCTCTGATTCCAGAATTAGATTTGGGGATCTGAGTGCATAACACAGACTGACCAGTACAGTATAGTCCTGTCTTTTTCTTTTCAGATCACTGCTTGTGCTGTTACTCTCACAGTGCCCCTGGGATTCCTAGTAGCAGGATAGGACTACATTGCATCAGCATAGTTCAAAACCCCATCACAAAAATATGGTCCTCATGAAAGATCTTTGCAGGAGAGGAATGTACGCAGTAGACAGCACAAAAAAGCAATGCAGTAACAGCAATTTTAATGTATTAATGATAATGCCTTCCACAGGCAAGGAATTACGGGCTTTGTTCTGGTCTGCTTTGTTCTCCTCCACCCCCCAAGCTAATAATCTAAATATACTAATGTTTGGGCAGGTCTTTTTATGTTTCATGATGCGCAACTGTAACATGATGTGTAACGCAGAACAGTAATGTGAAAATATGGCTCGGCAACACTGGCAAGTGTGTGGTGGCAGCCGAAATTGTAGATGACAGAATGAGACGATGAGAGTTTGCAAAGGCTTGGAAAATGAAAATTGCAATCTCTGCTAGAATAAGGGGAATTACTGGTCAAAGGCAAAGACCTTTGTAACCTGGGCATGTGTTGAGAGAGAGGTTGCAGTAAAGCCTTTGAAGGGGTGGACAAAAATGAGGCTATTATAGCATCATGATGTAAGATAGATAAATTGTCTGGGGAAAGAAACTGTCAAAATCTAAACATGATTCAGTTCCTCAAAGAGTTGCTCTTCTTTTTTTCATACTGCTGTGTTGCACTTACTCTGCTAGGAGAGCCGTGTCAGCAAGGCTGTGGAAGTAATGATTCAACACGTGGAAAACTTGAAGCGCATGTACACAAAAGAACATGCAGAACTTGAAGAGCTGAAACAGGTCCTGCTCCAGAATGAACGATCATTTAGTTCTCTTGGAGAACGAGGTAACTAGGAAGAGCTGCTTAGCCTTCTCCCCTTCTAGGGTTTGCCAGATAGACCCTTGCCTAACTGAAACTCGGTGTCATGCATGGGATGGGTTATACAACTGCTCTATCTCCTTTCCTAGAAACAGAGGAAAAATCAGTAAAATACTAATAGTACTAGAAACAATCTCTGAAATTAGACTTGTATGTAAACTGTCAAGAATCTGTGGGTGGGGGAGAAAAAGAAAAATATCATAAACCAGCAGTAGAGGTCTGGTTTTTAGAGAGTGCAGCATGTGTGACAACCTTACTCCTTAGGAGCAGCAAATTCAAGCACTTTCCCACATTGCAGATTTCTAGCTAGCTATTTCTAGGTATCTGAATTTCGATTCCTCTGAATTGTTCTTAGAGATGCCTCCTGCCCCCTTTTCAAGACAGGAATCACAGGCTCCTTAAGTGCAAATACTCTGAATTTTACTATTTATCTGAAAAGCTGACTGCTGTACCCTCTGTTTAATGCTGTGAGCTAGTGGGCTTTGCCAGAAAAAGCATTAGATTCTTCTGTAGAACAAGACATGCACTTTAAAAACAGAAAGAGCAATCTTACAGACACACCAGTAATATCCTCTCAGGAGTGTTCTGAATCACATGCTATCCTTTCCTTTTTGGCTACAAGCTGCAACTGTCCATAAGAGATTAGCCTACAGCAAAATGTTGACTTGATGATAGTAGAATATACCTAATGATATCAACAGAAATTAATCTTTGCAGAAGATGTATACTGACACATGAATATTATCAACTCAATTAATGAAATAAGCTTTTCTCTGAAATTTTTGAGTACTCAGAGTACTTTGCACTTTTCCATTTAAACAGATACTGCAAAAAATCAGACCTTTAATTGCAAGGAAAGCTCACTGCTTTCAATTTTCATTCCTTTCAATTTCTCATGTTTGATCTCTTCACAGATGAATCTACAAATAAAAAGCTACCAAATTCTCTTAACTTCAAGGTATGGTCCTACAGGTTAACATAAACTTTTAAGTGCGTTCTTTAATTTTGTACTTTTTTTTTTTTTTTTTTTTTTTTGCCTTGTCATGCCCTGGAGCTCTGTGGTATGTGCTTGATTTGATGGGTGTGTGTGTTTTTTTTTTTTTTTTTTTTTTTTTCCCCATAAATACAGGCTGATCTCATCAATCATGAGCATATATTTTCACTACCACCCCCAGCAGAGAACTGCATATGGTTCTGCTTACAATAGCTGAAGTATCCAAAATGAAGAAGCCAAAATGGTTATGCTTTCATGTAGTGGTTAAGAAATATTGTTCATATGTGGTTCTCTCTGATGTTTCAGAAAGAGTTCAGCACAGTGAGCTGAAAATAGGTGAGAACAGTTCAGACCGACTACAGAAACTCCTGTGAGCACTGTTCAGTGAATTCAGACGCATGCTTTAATTTTGGCATTTTCTGGAAATTGTGTATCCAGACTCGCTTCAGATTGTTAGGAAGGAGGGAAAAAAATTGTTACTTTGAAAAGATATTGCTTTAAATAGTGTGGTTTGAGCTGTGTTTATGGCTTTAATTCTTTGTGTCACTTCTTGAAATTAGGCCTAAGAGCTACTTTTTAAATAGTTTGTATAAAAACAGAGTTATTTTATGTGATTAGGGAATGTGAGTCATTCCCTAATAGAGCCAGTAATGCCTCTTATTTGCATAGCCAACCTCATCCCTGAGAAGAGTTAGCCTTGCAACATTACCTAGGAGTGCTGGGAATGCAGATACTGGGTTGCCACTGGTAAGTAAGGGGTCCCAAATGGTGAGGCACTCTACTTTCTCAAAACTGGCTGGGTTTAAATGTGAAAATGCAGATGTAATAAGTGTGTTTAAACTCCTCCTTCAGGCCCAGCTAAATGAAACTGATGGAGATGAAAGGAGTGACAAGTTCAACAGGAGATCAAGCAGTTGGTAAAGTTGCTTAGCTTTGTCTTTGAAGAGGATTAAATATTTTTTCAGCTCAAACTATGTCTGTATTAAGCAGCTTATGAAGTATCTTGAGGTATAATAATATTTAGGCCATACCTTTCTCATTAATTTTACATTCTTCAGTAGGTAAAATCTTGGTGACTAAATGTTATAGTTTTTCTCTTTAAAAGAGGTGACACTCACTCACTCAGACCGTCTTCCAGTCCAATTAAAATTCCCCCCCCCCCCCCAAAAAAAAAAAAGACAACTGGCACTGATAGACATCTTTTTTTTAAGCAAACCTAATTTCAGGTAAACAACTCCGAAATGTATTTGTCCAAAGCCTATCTAAATATGTAGGCTATTACTGAATTTCTTATTTCCTGCCAAGTATCTGATATGAAATTAAGGTAAACTTGTTAAAACGTGGCAGGGGACGACTAGGAGCAAGGCAAAATGAGAAGCGTCCTTCGCTACAGCGATTCATTAGCACATACTCCTGGGCAGAGTATGAAGACGAACACTTTGAAACAAAGTAAGTTCAAAAAAATTAGATTTCCAAGGGGGGGGGAGTGGTAGGATTTGGGTTTTTCTTTTTGTTGTTGTTGTTTGTTTTTGTTTTGTTTTTAACAACTGCTAATTGTGAACTATTTGATCAGGGCTATGAAGTCACATTATTGTGTACTCCGTCAAATTTAATGCTTGATGGAAAAGTCTTGGAACTTTTGATAATTACTTTCAGAAACAAGGAGTCAGAATCACCTCCTGAAGAACAAGAAGAGAAAGCAAGGAAAGAGAGTACCTCTGAAAGAGCGAAATCTTCATCAAAATGGAACCTAGAATCAGCGTAAGTCTTCCCATACACATTTTTACCAGTTAAAACAGTGGCTGGTTGACACAGGAAGAGGAAGCAAAGTTGCACCTTTAAAGTTGATACTAACAACCAAATAAATTACTCATTCTTGATTAATCTCAGGAGCCAGAGAGGACCTGAACAGACATTAATTACTAGTCAGTGAGATAAAGGGGAGCCTAGTGGTCCAATGATAGCTCTAATCTGTGATGCCCATAATAGCTAGACTTACTAGGTCATACTAAGATGTAGTCCTGTAAAATGATCAGGGACCTATAAAGTCTGCCAAAGCTGCTGTTAAGCTTTGCACATGAATTGAAGGTCAGGTAGCCATTACGACTAACTCTAGACTGTTCCAACTAATTTCTCTGCCTCTCAAGTCAAGGAACAGTGCTGTCTTAAAGAAGCATCCTTTGGAAGCACCTACACTTAACTCCTGCATTACGGAAAGAAGTAGGCCATGCTTTCCCTGCAGAGAAACTGTTTATTCTATATGAATATCCAACTCTAAACCTGTATTTTGAGCCCTTCTGATCAAAGGGAAGATGAAACTACATCTAGCATGTAAAACAGTGAAGAGAGAGCAAGAACTAGTATCAGTTCTTCCTGCTTTTGGACAAAGGGTGGAAGTACCTAATTTCATGGGAGGTCTGAGATACGGATGCTCAGTTGAGGAAAGATGCAATGAAACTTAAGACCAGCACCTTCAGTGCTTCTTACAAGCAAGATAAGTTCTTTCATGATCTGCAAGACAGCATTTGTGGGTTTTCTTTTATCTTCTCCCCCTCCCCCCACCCCCAAGTTTTCAAGAAAAACTGAACCAACCAATGACTAACTTCTCTTTGTAGGTGCAACTTGGTGTCATCATGGGCTTCTCATCTCAAGACTTCCTTTGGCAATGCTAACAAAACTCTCTGGGTTTCTGTTTCCATCCTGGTCCTACTTGCTGCTCTCACAAGCTTCCTCACGGGGCTCTCTCTTCAAAGACCAGCAGATGCAGCACCTGTAGGAACTGGGGACTCCTGGACTTCACTACAGCAACTGTTGTGGCCATATACAGGACTCCAACACAAAGGACCACCACCAGTATAACAAAGGTTCTGAGTTTGTATGTAAAACTGCACTTCTGAGTTCAAGCTGACTGTATAAGAAGCTGAGATAGTGTATTTAAGGATTTAAGGATTTTTTTTTTCTGAAGCATGACTTGAAATTGAGAAATACTTATTTTTCATCCTCCTTTTTGACAAATTAATTATCTTCCAAATGCCTAGAAGAGTCTTGATCCCATTCAAGCTTTGAATTATCCAGTTAGTCTCAGTTATTGCTAGCTGTGTTGGAAATGCCTAAGTGGTCTAGCGATGACATAATAGAGGGGTTTGTTTTAACAAAAAAACCAGAATGTTTGCAGTTCAGTGCTTAAGGCCATCTCAATGACTTGAATAAGAAAGGATCAAAGACTTGAAGTGTAACTTTATTGAAAGCTTTTGATAATAAAGTTTTAAAGGAACACATGCAGTATTTAAGAGTGTGTTTAAGAGTAAGTTAATACTCTGGTAACAAGGAGCAGCTGATATACAGTATCAGTAAACAGGAAGCCAGCTTTTTTTACTTTATCAATTGCTTCATTGCTGGAAAAGTCTTTAAGCATATGGTAGAGAGTGGAATGAAATTCAGAGTGATCTTCTAGCTCTTCTGAAAAAGCTTCACTAGCTTCAGTGATTTTAAGCCTCTGTGCTCTCTGACCATTAAACATGTAAAGTGACCAGTCTTCATCTTCAACAGGATCTGCTTTAAGATGCTCACTTACCTATTGCAGAAAAAAATGGGCTGTAAGATGCAGCCTATGATACTGACAGCAATTGTCTATTTTTAGAATTTATTTTCTCTGTAAGTCTTCCTGTGAGTATAACAGATAAAATAAGGTGCTGCTCTTGGGCTCCTAAAACAATGTGAATACTCTATCCAAAGTCACATGGACTAGTACTTCATCAGCATGAAAATCTTTGGTCTAGTTTGCCTCTGACCATACAAAGCTTGGTCACTCCAGCTTTCTTGATACTCCTGACTGCTGTAGAGAGAGTAGCTGTGTGCAATAGACATTATTTAGGCTATAGTCTTTGCTTCTGAGATTAAATATTAGGTTAAATATTTGTATGCTGTATGCATTTAACTTTAGAGCATGGGAGAGTTTCTCAAAATTAACAGTATGGAATGCTCTGCATCTGTGAACACATTTGAAGTGTTTTTTCTTTTAACTACTTTAGTGATTGCTTTTTTAATAATTACTATCAGTGATAGGTAAGAGAACTTTTACCCACATGCTTTTTAGTTCATGGATGGAAACAGGTGACCTTTACTTGTTGTGTTTATTCCCTTCCTTGCAGTGGGGAACAAATGAAAACACTGATGTTGCCATGAAGAAACTTCTAGACATTAATTAGGAAAGCTGGTGATCTAATTGCTATTCAAAAGGCCTCTAAAACAGGCTACTTAATGAAAAATCAGCATCTAGGTTTGTCACCCCAGCACTAGCTAAAGCCTCATTTGCTGACCTGTCAATTATACGTGTTAGCAACTTGGCAAGCATCTTTGTTACTGAGATCTGTGTCCTATTTGAGCTCAAATTCTTGTTCCTCACAACAGGAACAGGAGTTCATAAGCAGTGGAGAGGCAGACTGAGGTTTTACCGAACACAGCATGTTACACTAAAGCAGTCAACTCTAAATCTTAAAACTACTGCAGTGAGTATGTAGGTCAGGCTCTGAGGAGAATGACTCTGTTCTTTTTATAACTGACTAAAGTTAGTTTCTTTTGTGGATTTAGACTAATTTAACTAACCTTAAGCACTACTTGCTCTTCACCCGATTCCAGATTCCATTTGCTCCAGCTGAAAGCAAAAGCAGATGCAAGCAGTGACATCTGTTGATATGCCTTAATTTCAGCTAGGGGAGCCTGTATTGCAAAAGTATAAGTTAGAAAATATGCAGTATTCACTCCAATTTTCTGCATTACAAAAATTGTAGGAGAAAGCTTGCTTTAACTGGAAACCACTTGTTGGCTGGCACAACATATGATTCTGCACAACAGATCTTGCTTAATAATAGAGTACTACCTCTACTGGAAGAGAAGGGGGGGGGAACATTATACTCACCTTTTTGTTCACACAGACAAACTTGTGAGAATATTCTCCTGGGAAAATATTTATACCAGCCTTTTTCAAAACTACTTTTAGGTGAACTGGAGTCATCCATTTTCCTGTCAAATGGGAAAGTACATCTTTCTCTTCTACTGTTACTGAAGACAACATACACTGATGATCCTGTTGTACAAAGCAATGAACGTAACTAACTGATGAAAGCTATTTTCCACTTCAGGCCTCAAACATTTTTTGCTTCTTTCCTATTCTAGATATTGCATTCATCATCTACTAGCATGGTCTGTAAACTTTTGTCCATCTATCTTGTGGAAAGCTACTTCATTGTAGGATTTCAGAGATGGCATTGGTGTGCTAGCCTACACTTACAACCATACTGAATTTTAATCATAGTGAGTTACAATTGTACAGAGTTTTGCAGAACACTGCAGAAGCTTTTTTTTTTTTTTTTTTTTTTTTTTTTTTTTTTTTTTTTTTTTAAGGAAGAAAAACACACACACACACACACACACACACACACACACACACACACACACACACAGAAAAGAACTAAATCACCAATACTGTTTCTTACATGCTTGGAAGTGAAGAGATCTTCTCTAATTATCAATAGAGCCACTGAGATTCAAATCACCTGTAGAAGCATCTCATATCCTTAATAAAGGACATTAAGATAGCTTTATGGCAAAATAAAAAGTACAAATTTTATATAAACAAATCATGTATAGTACCTTAACTTGTATCTGAACCTCTGCAAAGGCTGTAGTAACTATAAGTAATAATTCATCTGTAGCAGTAGGACGCAATTCCCATGCCTGATAAGGCATGTTGAGATGAGCATCCTGGAAAAGTGCTATGGTATAAAAAGTATCCATCTCAAAAGTAACTTTCCCCTCTTCTGTTTTGTACATTATGTTGCCGATACCATCTGTTCGCCACTGCTGGCCTTCATAAAAGGGAAGCAAAGGAAAAAAGATATATTCTTAAAGCTCCTGCTTGTGCCGGGGAAAAAAAATAGTATGATACTTTAAGTTAAAAAAATAGTTATGAAAAATAACAGGCAAAAAACTAAAAGCATTCATTTAAGGAACTTTCCCCTTACCCCATTTTACAATTAAATATTATAACTACTGTAAACAGTTTAAATACATGATTTGGCTAATTTTGACACTGAAAGCTTTTCAAGCTCAAAAGCACTACAAATGCTAATATAATAGTCATTTCTGACTTGCTACCCCACAGTCTGCAAGCTTATTTACAATTGTAATTGCAAACATCAAATTTCCTATGTACTACTGTTTCATGAATATAACATAACTAGAAAAATCATATTTGTTTTTCAATATTTTAATTTACTTAATACCTGCACCCATAGCAGTTAATTTGGCTCAAAATAGACTTTATATTGGCTCAGTCTAGCAGAACTTGTTTTGTGATATACAAGTGTACAGCTGCCTGATTTAAGTGTAGTGTTTTTCCATCAACCTTAAGAAGTCCCAAGCAGTCCATTATTAAAAATGAAAGGCAGAAACAAAACAAACAAAATCAAATAACACTGAGGTCCCCAAACTATTTCTGGGCCTTGACTTGACTCCTATCTTTACAGCTAGAGTCTGGAAGTAGTCAAACTTGGGTTAAAATTCCATTACTCAAATTTAGTATAACGTTATAGTCTAAGCTGGTACCTGCAGGATCCCATCGGGCTATTACAGGGTCTTCAAAATATATCACATCATCAGGAAGCCTAAGCGTGAGCCCTATCGGTGAATGCCTGGCATCTTCGGTCTCTTCTGATTTGGGGGGATATGGATAAGCTTCCAATCCAACATCAAGTACCTTTGACAGGACAGAAAGAGAACAGCTAAAACATTTTAAGTAGAAGATGCAATAACCTAGTCAGCTGTGGAGTTTCCTAAAATGCATATTAACATTTTAAGACTGCTAGTATTAATGGTTTGCTAACATCACATATTTCCAACAAATGTTTTGTCTTCCCTACATTCCTTTGGCGCTTTCCTCCAAAGCTCTCAGTGCATCCTACTTGGCTTTTAACAAACAAACATTAAAGTGAAACTCATCCTGATACAGAAACTGGTGCAAGGTCTGTTGCAATACACACTGCCTTCATGGGATATACAATGTGGGAGTCTAAATGCAGGTGACTGAAAATGGGCCTTTGAACTCTTTACATCCTGCAGTGGCCCCAGTAAGCCAATGAATAGATCCCAAGTCTCCAAACATCTAAGAGCACCTGAGAGGAAAATGAAGTTATTGCTCCAGTTTGTGCACACGGCATCAAAAGGAATGGTCATGTACAACTGGTACTGCAGATTTGTGTGCCCAGCTAGGAACGATGACCCCATGCCTCTCAGTCTGATTGCAGTCCTGCTTTCTTGGTTTGTAGGTGTGATGTAGGTTAATGCTGCACGAGGCTCACAATGCTGCACAAGAGGGAAAACTAAGGCATGATGGCTTTAGGCCACAAGTATCTTGCAGAGCCAGGAACTGAACTGAAAATAACTGTGCTACTATCCTCCTCCAAGTGTATCCTTCACACAGGAAAAGTAAGACCTTCTCTCTCAGCCAGTACTCCAGCAGTCAACTTCAAGAGCATTTTCCAGTACACCAGTTTAAGATAACTGTGCTGGCAGTGCTGATGAGCACCCATCAAGCACAGACCTCTCTTGAGTGCACGCTGACTTGTTTGCCTCTGACTGCTCTGAAAATTGGCAAATGTAGCTGAAAAAGCGTGATCTGAAAACTCAAGTATGTCAGTTCATTGCTTAAGGCATCAGCACACGTGTGCACTGAGTAGCACTACTGTGACACACCTCCAAACAGCTATTATTTGGGGTGACTGGGAGGAAGACTGCACACAGTGTAACGTTCTTACTCATTTACCTCCACCATACTCCAGTTCTTGATTTCTTTGGCCCGAGGTGGGAGCTGCAACACGTCAATATGGTACACACCACCCACTGGTACAAACTGTCGCAAATCGACAATATTCTCATCAGTTATCTCCTCTTCTTTTTCACTGGTCTCTTCCTGCATCACTGGAATCTGAACTAAATAACAACACGCGTTGTTAACTCAGTGCTTAAACTGACACACTGAAATTTCGTACCTCTAGTATTTTTTGCATTTGCACAGAAAGCCTGCCCCTGAAGGGCTTCGCATTCTGTAGTATTTCAGCACCACCTATTGGTGTTCCAAAACCTTTTAACAATCAGAAATGGCAAAAAATGATAGATGGACAGTGAAAAAAAACATTTCTTGTTTTGGTACTGAGGTTTTCAAAAGATTAATTTCTGCTCTAACTTTGCAATTTTTCAAAATACATCTTACAGCTTCAGCATTATATTGACAAAAATGAGTCTATCAGTAATTGTAGAATAATTTCACAAGTACACAAGACCATATCCTAGCCAGGGCCAGTAAAGCTATACTGGCATAAAAAGAAATAATGAGGCAAATAAAAAGACATAAGACAAACACAGGCTACATGCGGAAGGTGAAAGACAGATAATATTTAAGAGCAAAAGGGGTTTAATGTGTGAAACAATATTTTCAGATAACAAAGATAATTTGTAATACTATTTATATATGTGTAATATATAGATATTAAATGTATATTTTTATAAAGAGAGAGATTTTATATATATTAAACACACACCCCAACTTGTATACACTTAAGTTTTACTCAATTAACTGAAACATTTTTAGAAGGCACAAATGCCATGGACAGAACACCTAAAAATGTTTTCTTAAAAACAAATAAATAAGCAAACACATAAAACATTTTACTAGATGTTACAGAAAAAGAAAGCAAGTTATTTTTACAAGCACCAAAAAGAGTTCAATAATGTAATAACAGCTACTATAAATGTTATAAAAATTACATTTTAAGAAGTGAGATGATCTGAACAAATTACAAATATCTATGCAAGTTATCTTCAAGTTCTTTAAAAATGAGTATTGTTAATTTTATATTAATACCAGATTATTTGCATTTATTAGCATTATGCAGAATTTTTACTCTACTGTATTCACACTACAGCATAAGCTCCTTTTGCAGTTATTTACAGCAGAAGATTTAAAGAAAGTAGAAAACATTTTATTACCAGTCATGGTGGTAGTGTGCACTTGAACTTGCTTTTTAAGATGATAACAATTAAAAAAAAATTAAATGTTTTACCCCCCCAGAAAAAAACAACCCTATATGCCCTCCCAAGTAAAATTAATCTTTTAACATTGATTCAACAAAGTTAAATTCAGAGGAGAAGCTGCAGTAGTTCCTGTTGTTTTCCCTGTTCTTGCATTCCCGATTTTGCTCTTCTTTTTTCTCTTCTATGTGGCTACCTGTTTTCACTGAATTTGTGGAAACTTTTAAACTCCATTTTGAAATTTGGTTGAGTGGATTTGCAAACTATCAGCATGCCAGCCACAGCATGATTTCATAAGCTGACTTTCCTTATGAAGGTAGGCTTGAAGACATACAGGTATAACTATTATATTTCTGAGTACACACTTAGTACTAGAGTAGGGATATTCAGTCTTACAGAAATAAATAAAATAGCAAATGCCACTGAATAATGCTTAAATCCTTTATATACACTCCAGAAAACTACCTTGTTTAGGTAGTAGTCTGAGGATTTGGTTACTGGGATTGTGCTCAGTAGTAGTAGTACTTTTAAAACAAGTGTGATGCTGTACAGTTCAGCCAATCTATGCTGAATAATTTGCAGTCATTTTATTTAAGACAGTGCAAAAAGAAAATTCATAAGCTTATGAATCAAAAGGCACCTCAATACTGAAGAAATCTGTAACTTATGCAGGCTAAATAAACAGTTTTGGCTATTGGGAGGAGAGCTTCTTTTAACAAAGTACTTCAGTATGTATCTTTCTTTAAGCACACATTTAAGGAAAACTCAGTAATACCTACAGTACCTGAGTACACAGTATTATGCACACTTGATTCATTACCTTATAGAAAAGTCACTCTCACCAAATAGACTGGTGGATTTATAAAGATTGTCTGTCTCAAATACCCTTAAACACTCAGACTGCAGGGACAAAATCCATCTTCTTATCTATTCTTTTTCTCTACCTCCTCTTGTAATAATTACTAATAGAAATGCTGATGAAACTGAAGTGTTATCATGACACTAGTATATTTATAATCTTTGTTCCATTCATATAACAATATTTCTCTAAGTAAAACAACACATTTAAAATTCGTTTTGCAATGCTGCACATAAAAACTAAACAAATACCTTGTGATATGTCAAGGATTTCTGATTTCTTCTCATTTTCCTCTTCTGTCTTCTCACTTATATCAGCTATGCTATTGGTATTTTCTTGGAATGAGCTAGCATTCTATATAAAAAGCAAAAGATGTATTTTCACTAGACAGAGACAGACACAATTCTTTTTTAAAAAGGGTAGCACCTCCTTCAAAGCCAAGCCCAAGGAAAAACAGTACAGTTCCATCCCTGCAACAACATTTGCACAGATCTTACTACAGGGTTAAGGTTTTAGTATAGGACTATCAAGGTTAAATCTGCAGAGAAATCATTTAGCTGGCTAAGTCATCAGCTTTAGAACTAGATAAGTACATGGAGATAAACATACAGTAACATTTTCACAGCAAATTCCATTCCAAAGCACCATACAAGTATTTAAAACCATTTTAGTGGTGAGTGAGCACAAAGGGTAGGTTTATGCTTGTAGCTAGAAGAGTGACACAAAGAAAACTTAAGTCCAGACTGAATTCAGAGTCACAATGAAATTATTTTCAAAACATTGCCCTAGATTTCTAGGCAAATTTGCAACCCAGATATGAAGAGATCTCTGTCATAACAGACTCCTCTGCAAGCACAGCAGTAGAAGAATGGCATTTCTGCATGTGATCCCTGCACGTGAATCTAGGGAAAGGCGCCTCCTGTGTTCTGTGTATGTCAGCAGGCAAGTAGGAAGGATGCGCAGCTCTTGAAACAGGACAGAAGTTGAGGGGAAAGGAAGTGTTTACACACACATGTGGGGGAACTCAAGGCAGAATCAGACAGAACAAGTGACTGCAATAGCTGAGAGAAGTGGAGTCTGAGAGGGACCAGGAAAATCACAAAGATTGATGGAGAAAAGAAGAGTAAGACCTGGAAAACAAAAGGAGGAAGAGCAAAATGTTGAGCTTGAAGCAAGTCTGAAAAATTTAAGGGAAAAGTGCTAAAAGACAAATTCTGTCACCCAAAAGAGGAAACAGGAATAAAGTAAAAAAGGACTTCAAGAATTTATTCACTGCAAAGGTGTTGGGGGCTGAAAAGGAGGAGGACACAGAGCACCGCTGCAAACATGTTAAGAAGGTATAATACATGACGGTTTACAGTTATTCGTGAATAAATTTTAGATACAGAACCCGAGTCATTTATCTGCAGGTCAGAGATATGAAAAGTAAAAGACCCAAACCAAAACAATCCAAACAAACAACCCTCCTGATACCCAAAGCCAACATATTCCATTAAAGCAGCCAGAATAAGAGAATCATACAGCCAGAAACTGTACTTTGAAAGCCCTCTGCTGGCAAAAGCTTCAACATACAGAAACTGAGTAACTAAATATCAAAATGAAGATGTTCTGAACACACTAAATCCTATTTTAGACTCCATAAGTTTTTCTAATATCAGACTCCTGCAATGATTTTATGAGACTATCAATTTCTTAGAAGCAGAACTTATTTACCCTGACATGTATTTATAGAAATTTCTTACAACAGCATCCAATGTTCCTCACGGCTAGATCCCAGTCTAACAAAATGATGACTAATCCTCGTGCCAAATACAGTATCTTATCAAAACTTCCCTTAATACCCTTTGTATGACAGTCTTTGATCATTCCTCTTTCCCCTCTCTGTGAAGGTTTATGGCACATCATTACAAAGATGAGGACTTACCTGAAAAGCTTGAAGAACTCTTAGGCACAGAACACGTTTAGAACTTTTAACTCTGCAACAGAGCCTCGAGTAATAGCATTACAGAAGATGCTTCTGCGATGTTTTTTTTTCCCTACCTTTATCTCATCAGAATGCGTTACTTCTTCAGTGGGTGCACTCGGCTCTTCTTTGGCCTTCTGTTCCTCCTCTTCTGCTTCTTCTACATTCTCTTCTGAATCCACAGTTATGTCTTTGCTATCTAAGGTTTTCAACTTTGGTGCACATTGACACTGTAGCCAAAGTGGAGATACATGATCGTAATGAGTGTGAAATATGCGAACAGCAACACTGATCACAGCCAGTGACTTAGGAAGATCAAATCCATGCTGCACATCACAAAACACATGATTTTTGAACCTGTAAATAATCGTTTAATAAATTACTTCTCCAGTAAAATTAGCATGACTTATTTTTATGTGTGTACCATATTCTTAATGAGTATTCAAATTGCTCTTCCACATTAAGCATCACCTAAATTCACTTTTGCCATGCAGCATAGTTTCAGAAACAGAGTTGAAGAAAAAAAAGTTAGTGGTCACCATACACTTCCTTCATGTCCTGTATTGACAGCAGTCATTAAGCTTCTCCAGAAAAACTGTAAATGCATTACAGGGATAAAGAGCTACAAAAATGTAATGGTCCCAGCTAGGGAGAGAGTGAGGTAAAAATCAGATGTCAGCTGTTCTACATAGCATACTTACGGTAGAACAGATATATTCAATGGACAAAACTCTACATAGGTAAAAAGTGAGTAGTTACCTGCACTACATGAATCTCAGCATCTCCCACACAAAACCCAAAGAGATACATAGACATAAAAGTAATTCTGATAATATATTACACATCCACCAATCACTGTGACAATGTAGGAGACAAGCTAAGAGAGATCAACCTTGTATCAAATCAAGTATCTAATTTGTGAAGTTAGGTTCTTTCATTTATAGCTCTCATGACTGGAATGCTGCCATGGATGGATATGTGCTTTTTAGGAGAGACAGGCCAGGAAGGCGAGGCGGTGGAGTTGCTCTTTATGTGAGAGAGCAACTGGAATGCATCGAGCTCTGCCTAGGGGTGGAGGAAGAGGAGTCAGTTGAGAGCTTATGGGTAAAGATCAAAGGGCAGGCTAACATGGGGGACACTGTTGGGAGTGTCTACTACAGGCCACCTGAACAGGAAGTTGATGAGGCCTTCTATAGACAGCTGGAGGTCTGATTCTCTTGGGGAACTTCAACCACCCTGACGTCTGCTGGACGGACTACACAGCAAGGCACAGACAGTCCAGGAGGCTCCTGCAATACATTGATGATAACTTCTTGTTGCAAATGGTGGAGAAGCCTACAAGGAAAGGTGTCCTGCTGGACCCTGTCCTTACCAACAGAGAGGGACTGGTTAGAGATGTGAAGGTTGGGGGCAGCCTTGGCTGCAGTGACCATGAGATGGTGGAGTTCAGTAGCTGGCAGGAAAGCACTAAGGCAACAAGCAGGATTGCAACCCTGGACTTCAGGACCTAATTGGTGGAGTCTCATGGGTTAAGGCCCTAGAAGGAAGGGGGGTTCAGGAGAGCTGGCTACTATTCAAACATCACTTTCTCCAAGCTCAAGAGTGGTGCATCTCTATGAGTAAGAAGTGCAGCAAAAGGGGCAGGAGACCTGCATGGATGAGCAAGGAGCTCCTGGCCAAATTCAAACAGAAGAAGAAAGTACACAGAATGTAGAAGAGGGGACAGGCTACCTGGGAGAAGCAGTCAGAGTATGTAGAGATGCAGCGAGGAAGGCTAAGGCCCAGTTGGCATTGAGTCTGGCAAGGGATGTCAAGGAGAACAGGAAGGGCTTCTTCAAATACATCAGTAGCAAGAGGAAGACTAGGGAAAATGTGGGCCCGCTACTGAATGGGGTAGGGGCCCTGGTGACAAGGGATGCAGAGAAGGCAGAATTACTGAATGCCTTCTTTGCTTCAGTCTTCATTGCTAAGCGCAGCCCTCAGGAATCCTGCAGCCTGGACGTGAGGGAGAAAGTCCAGAGAAGGGAAGACTTTCCTTTGGTCGAGGAGGAAAGGATTAGAGACCTTCAGGGCAGGCTAGACATCCACAAATCCATGGGCCCAGATAGGATGCACCCATGGGTACTGAGGGAGCCAACCTGCTCTCCATCATCTTTGACAGGTCCTGGAGAACTGGAGAGGTGCCTGAGGACTGGAAGAAAGCCAGAGTCACTCATCTTCAAGAAGGGCAGGAAGGAGGACCCAGGCAACTACAGGCCGGTCAGTCTCACCTCAACAAGGGCAAGTGCAGGGTCCTGCACCTAGGAAGGAATAACCCTATGTAACAGTACAGGCTGGGGGCTGACCTGCTGGAGAGCAGCTCTGCAGAGAAGGACCTGGGAGTGCTGCTGGATGACAAGTTGACCATGAGCCAGCAATGTGCCCTTGTAACCAAGAAGGCCAATGGTCTCCCGGGGTGCATCAGGAAGAGTGTTGCCAGCAGGTGGAGGGAGGTGATCCTGCCCCTCTACTCAGCCCTGGGGAGGCCTCATCTCGAGTACTGTGTCCAGTTCTGGGCTGCCCAGTACAAGAGAGACATGGAGCTACTGGAGAGAGTCCAGCGTAGGGCTACGAAGATGATCAGAGGGCTGGAGCATCTGCCCTATGAGGAACGGCTGCGAGAGCTGGGCCTCTTCAGCCTGGGGAAGAAAAGACTGAGGGGGGATCTTATCAACGTGTACAAGTACCTGAAGGGAGGGGTGTCAAGGGGACGGAGACAAACTCCTTTCAGTTGTCCCATGCGGCAGGACAAGAGGCAATGGGCAGAAATTGAAGCACAGGCAGTTCCGCCTGACCGTGAGAGGGAATTTCTTCACTGTGAGAGTGACGGAGCCCTGGACCAGGTTGCTCAGAGAGGTTGTGGAGTCTCCTTCTCTGGAGATCTTCAAGGCCCGCCTGGACGCAACCCTGTCTAACATGCTCTAGGTGACCCTGCTTGAGCAAGGGGTTTGGACTAGATGATCTCCGGAGGTCCCTTCCAACCTTACTGATTCTATGATTTTATGATCTGTCAGAGTAAATACTTAATCCTCCTTCTTTACTTGCTCATTGCAATTCCCACCTAACCAAAATCAAAATTATTTGCATAATACTTATTTTCTGATTCTTCTGGATGATTCAGATGGTCACAGTTTTAAAAATCTAATACTAAAGCATAATTGTTTTCTAAATTCTGGAGTATAAACTATAGCTACTTCCCTAAGCTGACCGAAAGGCTGTAACACTTCACCAAAAGGGTACATGTTGCAGGTCAGTCTGACAGTCCTCAAATCCAACCTTATAGCTACCATAGCAAAGCTTATGAGAAGGAAATTTTCCCTTACCAAAACCAGAAAAGGATTTTACTGAGGACCCCTTACTGCTTTATTCCTCATATTTGGGAATAGAAAATCTGCTCAAAATTTTACTAAAAAATCAGTTAAAGGGCAATTCAATCAATAATTCTAGATTCAAAATCAAATCTTGAAGATATTTGCATCTCAGGCTTGTAGAATCTTTTTCTTAACAGAGGAATAAGCACAAAGCACCATTCAGCACTTGCAAAAAACTCTAATAGCTTAGAAATTATTTTAATGCATCAGCAAAAAAATTTGTTTTCAAAGGAATTTCAATTCTCTGTACAAGTTTTACTCTTTTGCTCTTTAACTAGACTTTAAAAGTTGTTCTGTCAATAACAACATTCTACTGTAGCATTTTAAAGAGCTATATCTATATAGGTATAGCTATATAGAGCTATAGTTACACATCTCTCCATACACATACATCTATAAAACACTCCATCTCCTTTAAAATGAAACTCTGATAGAACCAGTACCTTCCTCAGCAAGAAGGCACTGTGAAATCTATGTTTGAGCCTGTAGAATAAATAATATTCAATATTAAAAAGTTTACCAGAAACTGATGTTTGGTATTACTTTAACCAGATAGACAAAGCTAGACATCACTTCAAATAAGAGTTTTAGTATGCTGTACCTTATATTCTTCTTCAGATTTGCCCAAATACAGAGTGTAACATTTTTATCCTTTATGACCACCTGCATATTTCCACTGCTGGAATCTTCAGACATACTATCTGTCTACAAAAAAAGAAAGAATCTGCTGATTAAATCAAATTTCTTTCTTATTTACATTGTTTTCATTTACTTAAATTTACTCCAAAATAAATCAAAAACACATATAGGAATAAAAATACACCAGATCAAGGTCAGATATGTAGCATTTATGTGCTAAAACATGACAGTTACAAATTCAAATCTATTTGTTGTAACTTAATGTTCTTTTTCCTTCCTTGGATAGCATCAATTCTGTCAGTCAAAATACTGCCAAATACAGGGTCTTTCACTGTCATCTTCATGGTACTGCTTATCTTCCTTAATCATTTGCCTTCAAGAATACTTCTCAGCAGAAGCAAAATCAAGGGCTTACTGAGCAAAGTAGTACTCCTATGCTACAGTCACTGCACAGATTACATTTTGTCAGTATAAAACTTGTTAGATGACAGTTGCATTAGAAGTTTGATCTAGACTCACTAAAGACAATGGAGTGTGTAACACTTCTTAATTTACAGAAGGTTTTTCACAGAATCACAGAATGGCTGAGGTTGGAAGGGACCTCCGGAGATCATCTAGTCCAACACCGCTGCTCAAGCAGGGTCACCTAGAGCATGTTAGACAGGGTTGCATCCAGGCGGGCCTTGAAGATCTCCAGAGAAGGAGACTCCATAACCTCTCTGAGCAACCTGGTCCAGGGCTCCGTCACTCTCACAGGGAAGAAATTCCCCCTCACATTCAGGCGGAACTGCCTGTGTCTCAGTTTGTGCCCATTGCCTCTTGTCCGGTCGCATGGGACAACTGAAAAGAATCCAGGCCATTCCCCTGACACTTCCCTTCTTAAGGTACTTATAGACATTGAAAAGATCCCCCATCAGTCTTCTCTTCCCCAGGCTACACAAGCCCAACTCTCACAGCTGTTCCTCATAAGAAAGATACTCCAGCCCTCTGATCATCTTCGTAGCCCTACGCTGGACTCTCTCCAGTAGCTCCATGTCTCTCTTGTACTGGGCAGCCCAGAATTGGACACAGTACTCGAGATGAGGCCTCCCCAGGGCTGAGTAGAGGGGCAGGATCACCTCCCTCCACCTGCTGGCAACACTCTTCCTGATGCACCCCAGGAGACCATTGGCCTTCTTGGTTACAAGGGCACACTGCTGGCTCATGGGACTTTCAACATACAAATTTTTCACTAATCCTCTTATACTTTCTTTTTTTGTTTCCTCCAGCAATATTCTTTTGCTAAGCATATGTACTTGTATGATTACACACTAAAAATGATGTTTAAAACAGGAAGCAAGATCACTATCTATATATGCAATACAGAAAACCTATTCCTAAGTATGTTTTAATTTTCTTGTTTAAATATTCGTCATTGTTTTGCCAAGACTTTAACTTTTTAAGAAATTAATCGTATGAACTCATATAAAAAATTTACACAAGGTAGCCTTAGAACTTGCTTTGTGCACTTGCAATTTTCTGTATAATCAAGTATCTTCTAAATTAAATCACAGAGGGGAAATAGAGAAGAAATTTCACAAGGGTACCCTTACTTCTAACCTCTTCAGATCTCACAAAAATTGTCAGTAATTGGATATTAAATGCTTTATGATGGGAATTTTAACTGGGATGCAAGCTAAGATTTACAGAAGTATTGAAGAAATACCAGTCTGGAATCTGTTGTATACATCATCTGGAAACTCAAATACTAATCCCTGTGAGAACATAAAAAATAAACAAAAACAACCACTGTAACAAAATACTTCTAGCTGACTTGTATACATTGCTTACATTGGAACTTAAAGTTGTAAATTTTACTTACTTTTAGCAGATGTTCTGTTGCTCCATTGTACTTTTGATGAAGAAGATTCTGCAAGTCCAAAATTGTTTCCTGGTACTGAACTATTTCTTTTTCCGTTATCTCATTTGGTGGTGTGTCCAATAAAAGAAGCTGCAACTTCTCAATTAACTGGAAGATATATATGACAAAATGTACTTCTGTTTTGATGCCATCCCTAATATACCGTGTGTTCTGTTATAAAACCAAGGCAAATTTGCTTCTTTTGTATCTAAACATACATTGGTTAGAGCAAATCTTTCTACAGCATTATAAATTGTACTAAGGCAGCATTATCAAAGCTAGACAGTCGATCATTCAAAACAGTGGAAATTCTAGGAGAAAGTTTGCCTTTATTCCTCTAGTCCAGTTCCTTCATTCATTAACCTAGGGGCTGTGGAATTTTAGCTTAGAACACAAACCACTGACTGGACCAGCTGGTCATATGAAGAAAGCTTTAGTCAAAAATTAGTTTTAATGAAAAGCTATTTCTACAATCTTATTTTTGAAACATTTTTTCCATAGTAATAATCTCAAATATGAAATATCTTTTTTAAAAAAATCTAACAGTGAGACATGCAGCAGTTACATTTTAATTCTCAGAACAATCCTTAATGTGAAGTTTGGAACTCTGTGATAACATTGCTCTCCATTAAATGATAATATCTAACATCTAAATGCTTGTGTAGAATTAAAGAATATCTGACTGGCCAAAAATTCTTGACATTTATCTATTACTAAAAGTCTTTCATTACCATTGTATTTATTGGTGTATTGCCTATTAAACCCAAGTTCAACTCCCTTGATAAGATTTTTATTATTATTCACTTCTTATCTACAAATTACACCTATTACTGTTAATAGATGTTGCACAGAATGGACAAATTTGCCTCACATTACCTATACAGATTGCTTTTTATTGCTCCAGAGTTGTCACTATATTGTGAAAATATTAACTGACCTGTTTTACTCAGTGACAACCATCAGAAACTAATATCAGCCATAAGAGAGCAAACAGATCACACTTGTTACTGTTATGTATTGTAACTGCTACTATGAAAAATCTCAGAAAACATACCAGAAATGCAGCAACATGTTACTTAACAGAGTAATTGCCATAGGAAGTCAGTGTCTATCATCCGTAAGAGAAGAAAAAATGAGTTTAAGTCTCTTTATGGCAAAGTTTATGGTTTCAAAGTGGCTGAATGATAACAATAAAATGATTGGGAAATTAGCATTTTAAAACGTCTTCTTGGCTTTCAAAATGAAGATGACAGTAGATGAAACAGTTCACTAAACTTTTAAAACTACTACTTCAGGCTGACCACCAAATTATTAAGGAAAATATTAAAATACTCCTATATTTGAAACACCTTTCTGCTACCATAAGTACAAAACATAGACATAACTTCGAGGGAAAGGGAAGTTAAATAAAGATTAACCCTCACAGAAAGTGAAGAAACCATCAGAAAAATTCTAAGAAGTCAGCCAACAGAGTTTACGATGGAGGGCTATGGACAATTTGTGCTCTCTGAGACCCCGGTAAACAGTTCACAGAACAGCATTAAACAGGATTTTTAAAATGAAGTCTGAAGATCAATGTGTATGAGAAATGCTGGTTTTACAGAGAAAAGGAGAGATACCACTGCAAAGACAAATTGTTTGCCATCTCTTTACTCCATGCTCTCCCAGACTTGCAGAACTGTGATGATGCTGAAAAGAGGAAGAGTTAGATTATATTTTATGCCTCCCTTTCAGACATGCCAGACTGCCCTTACTTTCAGCCCATGGACTTGCAGTGCTACTGCCCATTAAAGTGTGCAAAGCAGCAGCAAAATTATAAGCAGCATTATCACTGTTTTTACATTTCATTTTTAACATGGTCTGCCTCAATAGTGAGGAGGTCTCCATCAACTAGAATCTGCTGAGATACATGATCTCACAGTTCTGAATACTTAATAGTTTTCTCCAAAACATTTGTAGAGCAGGAGGGAAAAGCTCAAGTGTTTCAGACTAAGAGAGTACAGACAATCTTTAATACTTTTTGACGTCATCTTGCATTTTCGACAGGAGTGAAACAAAAATGTCTATCTTATACAATGACAAGTATTATAATGCCCTGTTGACCATACGGGGCAAGGTAGTATACATTTACAGAACAGGAAGCAGCTGTGACTGCTTCAGGGTTGGAGGGGACAGATGGAGGAGGGGGAATAAGTGTGCATTGCAGGGAAAGAAATGATAGCAGGGAGAAGGGTAGCAAGAAGGAAAGGGAGTGAGCAATTACTAGGCTTTGTGGTTGGGCTGCAGTGTAAAAGAGAAACAGAGAAGTTAGCTACTAAAATGTTTTGCGGGGAGATAGCATATTCCCTGCTGGCTCAGGAAACAGCAGTATGCTCAAGATGGAAATTGCAATAGAGCACCCAGCAAGTACTGCAAGATGGGAAGTCTAACACCGAGAACCACAGCCGCCCACCAAAACTTGTATTATGCACGCAAATTTCAGCCCCAGTTTCTACAAGCCACCACTTAACTTTCTGAATAACACTATAGGATTATCATAAATGAAAATAAAGTCCTATACTTACACACCAGCTACAAATTGTTTACAATTGCCTCACAAACCATTAGCAGTTTTGGGATTTGGATTACGTTTTGGGAATTCCTGCTCTTACATTGCACTTTACGGGATGTAGACGATGCACTATGAGGCTTCTGTTCACTAAGCCCCTATGCTCAGGGTCAAGACTTTTTAAAACATAGATAGCAAGGAAGATGGATGTTGGAATACAAGATTTTGCATTAAGCCAAGTGTGGAAACATTGCGTATGTCATGTTCATGTACATATGCAATGTTCAATGTACACATATACCCTTAAAAGCACTGCATATTTAAAGTCAATAGTATTCTTCTTTATATCTAACAATGAACCTGTAAGACAAAAGGGGAAAATTGAGGAAATACAACTGACCATTGAACATCATGGCCAAATTCAGTCATTTGCCTGTAAACAAAAAAAAATAATAAAAATAAATAAATAGGATATTAATGGTAAGTTTGGTGACCTTAAACTGAGGAATGCCATTTTAACACTTACATTTAGCACTTCTTTTCCCTTCTCCATCACAAACTGAATGTCTTTCTTTTGATCTTCACGCCATAAGCTCATGAAAGTATTTATTTCCTGTAGCACAGTTGGGTCAGGATTTCCATCACAACCAATGTAATGCTCCCACTACAGAAAAAGTTCAAAAGATAGGTAGATAGGGACATGTGGTACAAATAAGCATTATTAATAAAAGAAATGAAAGGATTCTGAAAGAGAAATACAGCAATACAAACATTCACCTGCATCTAAACAGTACTGTTACATCACATGGCTTATTAGTGATACTTAAGCCAGATAAAACCACCTTACTTTCATACCAATGTGTTAAGATACTTCTGTCCACCTAACACTTGCTGCTTATTCTTACTCAGTCTATCAGTGGTTTCTGTTCTCCTAGGTAGAACTTGCATGTCTTCAAAAAATACCTAATACAGTATTTGACACAAATGAGGGGGTGAAAGAATAAATGACAGAGAACAGAAATGAGGAACTGGTGCAGGCGGAAGAGGCAGGTGGTTCCCAAGCTGCCAGCAAATTTAGATATGCCAACAAAATTGATACTGACAGCAAAACTGAAAATTCTTCCATTGACAATACAGTTGCTGAAGAGATTTCTAACCGAACATGTTTGTTCCTCTTTCCTCTGCAGGCAATTTCCTCATCCTTAGCAGCAACAGCTGTTGCAGAAACCTCTAGTGAGAATGTGAAAAGGACAGAATAATCATTGTTTTTTCCATTTTATTTCCAAATCAATTATTGGACATATTTAACGTAAATAAAGTCGACAACTACAGGTTAAACCCACCTGACTCTATGCGCAAGCCTCATTTTGGTTCACTGGATCAGCTTATAAACTATAATTTTTTCATTCATGTAATATGATAATAACAAAATCTTGCCTCTCTGTATACTGTGAAGGTTAATAAAACAATGTTACTGAAGATTATGTCACAGTGTAAGTAAAATGGGCTTTTTTAAAGCGTAACTCTTGTGTAACTGTATTCCTAGCCACTTCTACAACAATTTCCACTGACTTCAAAAGGAGTAACAATAGGTAACTAAGTGCTCAGTGGACTGAAAACTCCTGTAAAAAAGATTGATCAATCTTCAGTAACAAAAACATCCAGTCAAAATTTCTTTCTATTTAGATCTTTGTGCTTAAAATAGAGATTCAATTTCTTCATTAGGAAAGCATATCCTTAAAAATGACAGCATTTGTTCTTTAAGAAAAAGGGTAAATCCCATAAAAATATGTATCTGTTAATCAGAATTTAAATTAATTAGAAATTAATTCTGAAACTTATCACATGCTAATATACCTTTTCTTCACCCTAAACATTCTTAACAGATTAATGTAAATGCTAGTATTTTTCATAAATTTATCTGCATTATAAGTGAAGACTGATTTTTAAAATAATGGTTATACTGTGTCATTACTTTTCAAACCCCAAATTTCTTATCTTTCCCATTCTAAGGAATACTTTTCAGAAACATCCCTAAACACCAACTGTACTCTTTCAAAACGACTGCCAGAGTCTCTTGTTGAGAAAGGTAATAAAGTCAGAGCTTGTCATCAACTAAAAAAAGGTATTAAAAATAATGCAAATGTATCATGACTTGTGATTGTGAAGTTATTGCAGTGCACCCTTGTGGCTGCGAAGGCTAACAGCACTGGGCTACAAAAGCAAAAGCGTAACGGGACAAGTGAAAGGAAACCACCATTCCCTCCACACAGCCCTCATGAGGCCACACCTGGAGTACTGTGTCCAGTTTTGGGCCTCTCAACACACGAGATAGAGTGGGGAGTGGGAGAGTCCAGGGGAAGGCCACTGAGACAGTTAGGAGACTGGAGCACGTCGTACGAGGAAAGGCCGAGCGAGCTCGCTTCGTCAGCCTGGGGACGAAAAGGCTAAGGGAGGAGCGAACTGCAATCTACCCCTACTTACGGAGGGGTTACAGAGAGGGCGGGGGCAAAGTTTTCTCAGAGGTGCACAAGGGTAACGCGTAAGGAAAAAGGGGCAATGGTCACAAGCTGTTACAAGGGGAATTCCAATTGAATATAAAAAAAGAAAATTACTGGTAAAGCAGTCAAACAAGGTTGCCCACAGATACTGTGGTATCTGTATCCTTAGAGAATTTTAAAACCCAACTGAGCAACTCAATCCAGCTTTAGAGTTCTCGTTAATTTGAGTAGGAGTTTTTAACTAGATGCATTTCAAAAGTCGGTTCCAAAATGATTTATCCTATGATACTAAATTTGTCCTGCGGTAGCTTTGCAAGCGATTAAGTGATATACAAGACAAAAGGGAAAAATCTTGTGTCTACAAGTACATACTAAATATACTTGTGTCTACAAGTATATTTAACCTTATTTGGAACCAAGTTAACCAAATATCATTATCAGACAGCCACCGAACAATGTTTCTACAAGACAGAATTGTAAGAGCAAAATGTGCTACTAGTGCTTTTCCATACCTTATTATTTAACTTTATAGGTGTACAGTATTATTGGGTGATAATACAAACTCCATGTATGTCAAAATAAATTACTGACATTAACTCTTAGCTGCATTTTCATAAATTTCTAGTATTAATATATGACTCAGCTTTCTGCTGTTTCCTTCCAAAAGTATGGCCATTCTCTCTTCAAATGATATTCACGAATCACTGGAACAAATGTGGCCTGTTGGTTCAAATTCCATAAAAATATTTTAAAGCCATGATAGAGGTTTATTTTTCCCTTGAAATATTTTAAATTAGAACTAACTAAAATAAATAAATAAATAAGAAAGGAAAAATACCAGAACACCTGAAACTACAATTATACTTCACTGCTGGGATAAGCTGTAGGGTTCTAATACTTTGATCATCGAGCCTAGGTACCTATCTTCTTCGTATTAGGCCCCTTTCTGGCTGACATGGCTGAGTTTCTTTTCCATAGAAGTCAAAGTATAGCGCATAGAAGAAAATGTGCATGTTCAAGTCCTACCTTGAGAGAGGACTTCAAATACAGTCATCACACAAACCTAAACTCAAGAAACGAAGCATTCCTGGATCCAGTAATAGAGACATAGCCTAAAGTCTCTTCATTATCTAACCTTATGAAACTGGGCAGATCTGGCAAACAAGTTTACCTTTGCATATGCTCTATAATCTGTTCTCCATTGTTCTGCAGACACAAACTTCTCTTCTAGTGAACAAAGTTCGACAAGTTCAGACTCCCTTCGCTCTTGATCCTATTAAAAATGCATACATCAAAGACAGGAATTAAAATTCTGGTTTATTTCCTGCAATTATATCAAATAAAAGTATTTGAGATATCTGAATGGGTTATCATTTAAGTAACCCAAATACTAAAATTTTTATTTTTACATTTAATTCAGAAGGTTGCAAGAGTTAGCAATATATTATAGTCATCACAATAATTGCTGAGTCATATGATAAACAATGCATCATATGATTGTTATCCTCTCATTTGAACAGTTTCCATTTAATCACCAAGGAACTACCTCTATTCAGAGCTGAACAAAAATGTAAGTATATGTTGGAAGAAACTGTGAGAGACATTATTTTTCCCTTCTAATTCTATGATTTAAAATTCCTCTTTTCTTTCTAGGGGAAAAATACTATGTGAAGAAAAAGAAGCACAAGCAGGAGTGACCTTTTGTGAGATAATAACTACAGAAAAGCAAAATTTTTGCCATTTACCTCTTTCTGGGAGAAAAAAAACACACACACAAAAAATTAAGTATTACCTATCAGATTTTGTCCTGAATTCCAGTCTGCTCATATTTATAAACATCCAAATTTGAATATACACATATATACAAGCACAGACAAAAAATTAATACATCTCGCCTAACACCCCTTAGGTATCAAAAACAGGCAAGATGTTCATCTCTGTGAGTCTTTCTAAAACAAAGCAATACTCAGCCAAATATTGGCTTAGAAAAAATTTCAGTGCCATTTCTCTTTACATGGATTGTGCCTTATTTAATTATTAATTCAACTTACTACCTTCTCATTTTGTGAGAGCTCATACAAGAGCAGCTTTCAGTGGCTTGGATAGATTTTTCATGATTAATTTTAACTAAGCAATGTTGGAAAGTTTCCTACACTTTCTTCCCAACAACACTGAGGACAGGAGGCAATTCCTTATCATTCTCACACTAAATTACTAAAGTTTTACAGATCTCATCACAAGTTTTAAAACAGAAGGATTAGAATCTTTCAATAATTATTAAGTTGAGTGTGAACTAACTTTTGCCTCAAGCCTTTCCCTCTGTTCTCGTTCAAGTCTCTCCTTTTCAAGTCTTGCTGCTTCCTCTTGCTGAGCCTGCAGTCGGGCTTCCTCTGAAGATTGGGAAACATATCAATAGCGTAATCATATTTTGCTTAATAAAAACAGACAAATTATTTTGTTATTAGTTGTAATAGCAAAATAACTGCAGTAACGCACACCACAAACATCTTTCATTGCCCAGAAAGCTTCCAAACGAGTCCAATTAATTTGAATCACAGTACTAAAATCCACAAATCCATGGTCCTGCCCCTAATGAAGTAGCATACTGACAATAAAAATATTCTATTGGTCTTCTCTGCAAAAATTCCTTGTCGGAGATTTCTCTTGTTTACTTCTCTTGTTTACCAATAACTAGGCTCGAGGGGAGAGAAAAAGTTCAAAGCATTGTATTTCTACCTGTTGGGAATATTTTAAAAGGTAAACGTATGAGAGAGAGAAAAATTCTAAATCTTCCAAACATCCTCATCCCACATTCCTAAAGGAAAGTGAGATGTGTGGCGCTGTTGCAACACAGAATTTGGTCCACTGAAGAGAAGAGGGATGAATCATTTGTATTTCTTAAGTGAAACAGAATGTAGATACAAGCACATACGTAGTTTGGGAGGTTGCATTCTTTCCATTCCAGTAAAATTAGCAATTCTGTGCAATTACATTCCCTGTAAATGAAGTACACAGTACCTTCCTCTTTCAGCTTCCTTTCTTCTTCTTCTTTCTGTAATCTCAGTCGTTCAGCTTTGCTAAGTTTCTTTTTGCCACTGGCCTTGATGTTGGTAGTAAGTTAAAATAAACAAATATCAGCATTACTTCAATGCATTTTGGGATATATTTACACTCTGTAACTCTGAACTTCTAATCTCATTCCTGAATTAAGAGTTTAGGCTCCCTATACAGTCAACAAAGCCTTCAGAAAAGGCAATACACATCACAGGCTCAATCTTGTTCTCATTTTCATGATTCAATACATGTTCTTAGAATTAACATACTATTCTATGCTATATATTCCTCCACATGCCCACAATTTGAAAAATATTAAGTCTCTCACTTTAATACAGAAATGTAGAAAGTGATGGGCTTCAATCCAGGGGTTCCGCTAGAGAAGTTGACGGCCCAACTTCAAACATTTGAGAAAATACTAGGAAATGCATTTTAAGACATATGCAAACCCACTATTCAGAAGCGTCTGAGTTCACAAAACAACTGACAAATAGGATTTAATGGCAGTAAGGAAAACTAACTGCATGGCAGCTAACTGTTCAAGTGAGTGCTAACTGCTTTTCAAAGCTTATGACTTGCTCAAGATTAACTGTATTTTAACTTTAGGTTTCTCAGAAATTATCTTCCTAATCAATTCTTTTGCATGAAGGGAAGCAGTCTGGGTACACATTTATATAATAAAAGACAAGGTAAGTAACACGCATAATTTATTATCAGATAGCAGACTAACCAAAACAGAACACTTATTTTTGTCTTGTAATTCATAGCTTTCATAGCTTGCTCACTGAAAATGCACATAAAAATTTGTTAGCTGGAGCTGTGCATTTGGGGCCAAATCATCTTCAACAGTCTTGAACAGCTTGGGATTTGGAAATATTTGCTGATGGCCCATCACTTTTTCCTCTCCAGCAAAAAAGGAAAATTCCCAGGTGGACTGCAAGGAGAGGGGGATGTGCATAGGGGAGGTGTATGGTTTTTATGTTGGCACAGTTCTGGAAGATTTAATCAAATGAAGTTAGGAGCCTAATTCCCCAAAAGACCACTTGTGAGAGACAATGGTTGAGTCAGGTAAGATAAAAATGCCTAAAACTGTATGTGTACTCTCCAAAGTATCGTGAAGTGAGTAACTGGATAGTATTACTATGTAAGTGAGAACTAAGGATCAAAGATGTTTATTAGAAATCCTATCTTCGTCTTTGTCAGAGAAATGGGTACAAAATGCTACCAAATCAGCAGAGTAACACAGTACTCTTCTTGCAAAGGTATAAATAAGGCAATAAAGAAAGAGGTCCGATATGGCTGAAAGGGAGAGGTAAAACAAAAGAGAACTTAAGTCCAAACACTTCAAATGAACAAGATGGTATTACAAAGTCTTCTCTCCCATCCTACCTGATTATTACTAATAATTTGGTAAATAGTGTTATAAGCACTCTGATTTACAGGGAACTTAAAACATTTAATTTTGCCATTAAAAGTTTCAGGGAAGGATCAGTTCCTTTTAGTTGAAAAAAACTAAATATCTTGGGTTACTTTTCTTCCAGTGGAAATGAAAGATCAGTTTGTTTCAGTTACTTATAATCACTAGTTAGTCAACTTCTTTTCAACATCTTATGACTTCACATATTACTGACAAACCTGCACAATTCCACAAGGAATACACTTAAATAATTTGGAGGGAATAGACAGTTTAAACCATTATCAGTAGAATTAAGAACAACTCATCCATGGACAGTATAACCAGCGAAGTCTATGGACTTAGGTTCTTTTTCGCCCCACCCCATCACATCCTGTGGCCAGTCTGTTGCTCAAAGCGAGAATGTTGGCTCATTGCCCAGATCTCTATTGCCAAGCAAATCACACAGTGGCTGAGCTCTGCCACCTTTTCATCAGTAATCCTGCACAAATGCAACTCAAACTTAATGCCTTGGTGACATCTGTCCCTCTTTCAAATTTGATTGACTAAGCAGCTCTGAAGAAATATTAAAAAAAAAAGAAAAACAGCCTTTTTCCTCTATAAAAAACACATATGCATGCAATAAGGTGTCACAACACCTTTGTGACATATTGTTCTGTAGATTTTAAGTCCAAAAGGAATGCTACTTTCTGTAATTCTTGCATGAAACTTTGTGTAATTTTATCCATATAATTCCCAAAATAACAGAATTGTCTTGCCAAGCTATCTAAATGAACATTACAAGCTCCAGATTGTTGTAGCTGAACTAGAACATATAGCTACCTACCTACCTTCTTTTTCTTTTTTGGACCCTAAAAGTTCAGGGAAAAAAAAAGGGAAAGAGAGCAAGATATAGATTATAAACAAATAATTAGAAAAAAATAACAGTTCTGTGAATAAAGGTAAAATTAAATACCAAAAATTGGTAACAGCAGTAACTTCAATATTAAAAGATGTGCTTTCCATGTTTTCTGAATGGTTGATATGGTGTGCTGGTCTTAAAAACATTAAATTATATCATACAATGACTTTAATAACAAAGAAACACCACTGATTCTTTCATGGAGAAACTCTATACATGAAGTACAATACAGAATAAGGGGACTCCTCAAAACGATTACAAGAAATAAGAGCAGGTTCTAGAAAGTCAAACATCTGACACTTGCTCCCTTATTTGGTTTAACAAACAATTACTTTTTCTGTGCAATCTCTACAATTGCCATGTAAAATAGCACCTTTTCAGTGTGATTATCCACATTAGAATATTCTAAGTGGGATGGAAAGGAGAACAGGGAGAAAGAAGACAGCCTTTCCAAGGGAATAAACAAATGTTTGTTGCAGTAGAATGACTCTGCCAAGAGACAATGTTTTAGTAAAATCCAAGATGAAGTTCTGGCTTAACAGTCACTGTGACAAATTGTATCATTAGCAACTAGATCAGGGGACTGTAGAAAAGGCAACCTGTCTTTTAGAGCTAGTTGATTTAAGGCCTTAAATCTTTTTTTTTTCCCTTCATATATTGGCATTTCAGCAGCATATTTTAGTCGGAATGTTATCCATTTGGTCACCTAATCAATGTGACTATTTCCTCTGCTCTCACCTCTCTCACCAAGAGCTCAAAACCTCGAGGCTACATACACACCAGTCGCCATATATGCGACCGCGGGCTCCTCGCAGCCCCCGCGTGACCGGGGGCACAGCCGGAGGCGGCGCCCTGCTGCCGGGGAGGGCAGGAGCCGTTGCCACGAGGCCGCGCTCAGCAGGCCCGTCGGCCGCGGGCGGCCGTTAACGGTCGACGCTTCCCCACCCTCCCCAACAACCCCCGAAACAATCTCCGCGGGCCTGTCCGACCCGCAGCGGTTTCCCCCGCGGCCTCTCGGCAGCCCTAAGCGCGGAGGCCGAGGCGGCCTCCCCGGCGGCAGCGGCGAGGACGCTCAGCGCCGCCCGACCCCCCGTGCCTCGTCGCGCTCTCACCATGGCGGCGCCGCGTTGCCCGGGCGACCAGCCCCGCCCCCCCCTCCCCGCGCTGCACACGCACCACGTGCTCGCGGCCGCCAATCGCCTGCGGCCACCGGCCACCTCCGTGACCGGCCGCTGACCTTTCGGGGCGGGGCCACGAGGGGTACAGCGGTGCTTCCCGTTACGGCATTGCCGTAAAGCGCGCTAGCGGGGAGGGTTTACGGCACGTCGCGGAGCTGGTGAGGTACTGACCTTGGCACCGCCGCCCGGTACCGCTCCCGGGACCCGGGTGGGGGGGGGCGCCCCGCACGGGGATGGGGGTGGGGGTGGGTGCGGGGGTGGAGGAGGTGGAGACGGCAGCGGGCTGCCCGGAGAGCCGCGGCCAAGTAAACGTTACGAGGCCGCGGCCGGGCGGGGCCGTTTACAGGAACCGGGGGTGACGCCCCCGTCCGCCTTGCTCGTGTTTCTCAAAACGATAGTTTTAAAAATCGTTTAATACTTAACGCATTTGTTTACTGCTACTAAGACAGTCTCACAGCTGTTTTTCCAGTAGACAGCAGTCTTAATTTATAAACGCCTGTAGACGATTTCAAAAAAAAAAAAAAAAAAAACTTATGAAAGCAGAAGTTGTAGGAATTCATACAATTTAGATAGGTATGTTTGTTTATATGTGTGTGTGCGTGTGTGTATATATATATATATATATATATAAAATATATATATATAAATCTTACTTCTTCAGCACAGACCAAAGGTAAATAAGATGCCAGGCCAGCAGACAGTAAATAGGTAAGAAAGCCGCAGATAAACAATGTGAAGGTAAACAAATACTGCAGCAGTTGGAAGGTTTGGGAGGTTTCTGATTTTGTGTTTGAGATGAAGGCAAAGGGCAGGATGGAATAAAAACTGGAAGCAAAAATTAAAAAAAAAAAAAAAAAAAAAAAGCCAAAGGGAACAACACGAAGTAGGAACAAAAAAAAAAAAAAAAAAAAAAAAAAGGAAAGCAAACAATAACAATGAGATAAAGAAGTCTGGCTAGAAACTGTAATTACTATAGAAGATTAGGCTGAGATTTACCAACTCCCATAGAAGACTAATATCAAAATGATTATTCTTTAGGTAAAAAAATCACACAAGAATAAAGAGTTCAATGACATATGAGAATGGCCAATTCTCTAAGAGGTGAAGTGTTGAATCTTTACAAAAATGTAAGTGTCTTAACTGCCACTAGCACTTTCCTTAACTAGATAAGAGCCTTTTGCTATGAACTCAGTCTAAAAAAATTTTTTCTTCTTCTTCAAGCTGCTGTACCTTGGAAGGGAGTATCCCAAAGGAGCAGACTACTTTAGAAGCCGTTTGAAAGCAGCTTTCCTAAAAAATAAAGATGTGAAAGATCCTGAAAAAATTAAGCAACTGATTGCACGAGGAGAATTTGTTATGAAAGAGTTGGAGGCTTTGTACTATCTCAGAAAATACAGAGCTATGAAACGGCGCTACTATGAGGATGACAATAAGTAATTGGTGTTACTGACTGCATCTGATGATACAAATCAGTAAGAATAAACCAATAAAAGAGCTGTAACTTTAAAAGCAATGAAAAGCATGTGCTTCCAACCCATATAAAATACTTACAGTTTGCAAATTAGGGCTTTACCATCCCTTAAGGGATTGCTTGAAGGATTTAGGAGTTAGGTTTTCTATTATATGGATTACAGACTTTTCTCAACTCTTACCATCCCTCTTGAACTGTAACCTGATAAATGAAAACACTTTTATAGGAAGTGGTGGTAATATGATTCTGTTCTGTTTCACTTCAAGGTAGATGCTGAACAAGTAACTTCTTATATTTACCTGAAGAGCTGTATGTTTTAATGATAATTCAAGTTGCTACATTTCTCTTAAATAGAAGACTAATTTTTGAAAGTCTTTAGGTTTAATGATTGTTTTCCGCCATAAATGAGCATTTTCTCAAAATTATGTTCTTAAAGATTTTGACTGTATCTGCTTAATATATGAGTCATCTTGGCTGAGACACTGTCCTATTCTATCAAAAAGACACCGCAGGATCAGGAAGAAGATGAAATAAAGCAGTAACATCTTAGACCCTAAAGGCAATTCCCGCTACTCCCAATTTCTGATGTTTCGTAACTACTGCTGCAGACATATAAAACATGATCCTTCTCGTGGGCAAGCAGAACTTCGACCATGGCTGTTACTCCACAGCTAACTCTTTGACAACCGTGGCTCCACAAGCATCAACTTGTGCCATAACCGATATTCTGTACACTTACTGTATTTTTTTCCCCATGAAATTAAGTGACACTGGAACCTTTGAAATACACGTAAGTAATCAACTCAGTAGAACTGCTGGCAATAGCAAAAACTTTACATGTGTAAATTCCAGAATAATATCAAAAAGAAGGGCAAATTTGATAGTAAGCTACTTTTAGATGAATTATGTGCTTTAGTTTCTAGCACCACACTGATCTGAAAAACAGTCCATCCACATCATGAGCTTATTAACTACTCTCCAATATGTTGCAGTTTAACCCAATTCTGAATAAATGAATACTTCTGCATACAAAACTTATCTCTGCCTTCTTAATAACTAAGAATGCCTTTTTAAAAAAAAATCTTTTTCCCTCAGGAAAATCTTAAGTTACTTAATAGAGCAGTAACAATTTCACAGTAGTTTCTATGAGGACACACTGAGTACTAAAGAGCATCTTTTGTATTTTCTGGAAGCTTACAGCTTTATAGAAGAAAACTACTGTGCAGATGGAGAATGAATGCAGAATAGCTATTCAGGCTATTTTAGCTTGTAGACAAGACCAAATCAGGTCTGTTATGGGACAACTGAAAATATGACTGCTGAGGCATGAATATGAGCTGTTAGTCCATTAATTCAGGAATAAGACTGTGGTACAGCCCACGCAGCAGGTACCTGCGAACGTGAAATAAAAACCTTACCTGAAATGAAGCTCTACTCATAGCAGTGTGCAGAATGCAAATAGCACAGACTAGAAGTGGGTCACTATTACAAAGCATTTCATCAAAATACTGCAACCCTCTAAGAGGAAGGCAAGACCAGTTGGTAAAGACAACAGCTGTATGAGCAATGAGAAGTGCAAGAAATAAATTGAGAACAATTGCCAAACACATACAATTCATGGAATACTCCCTTCCAGAGATGGGCACTAAACTGCTTAGAAACACCAAGAGGAACAGAAACTCACAATAACTTTTTATTACATTACAATAAATAGGAGCAGTACAGTTTGACAAAAAAATGACAAATTCCAGATCACCTCACAGCACATACTCCTAAAAACATTAAAATTTTTAAAAACAAACAGTGGTCTTCTTAATTTTAACTTAATGTCTGGTATGACCAACATTCCTAGGTCACGCAACCAACTGATGGAAAAACTGGATCACACTGCATATGTTCCACATCAAATAAAGCACAATGTACAAAATGTGCATGTTTCAGTTTACACTATACAAAAATAGTTAAAATACATTCCAGGTAAACATATTACATTAAGAAATTGTTCTAGTAAGAAGTTGGCACTCAAGAGGAAAAAGCAGAAGTATTTTCAACATGAAAACACAAGACAGTGGAATAAAGAATTCTTATGTTAGGAAAGATTTTACCATCTATGTAGCTTTATGTAAACTTCACACAAAACGATTTGTTTACTGTTTGATGGTCTTCGAAGGTAATTGTATTGCTTCATTGTACTGATAAGAGTGGAAGATTATGTATCCATTATCTGTACCCATTACAGAAATCCTGTTATTGTAACAAATTTTATACTGCAAAACTTTTAAGTTAGCAAAAATTTTAGGGCAGTGAAACTGGTCATGAGAATTAAACTTCAGTTTTGAGAAAAACAATGACAAAGTTGTTTACCAGAGTTACATAAAGCTACTGTAAGAAGGTGTTATTCCCTGACACATGGCAACTTAATGTCTTAATGTGGTATGTGATCCACATGTTCATTTAGTAGTTACTATCAGAAAAGATAGCATCCAGGTATGTTCTTTAAAAGCATTTCAAGTAGGGACAGACAGAAGAATTATGAAATCGACTTGTGCAAGCTGCAATCCAACATGCTTCACCAAATCTCTACAAATATTAAGACAAAACTGCACAACAGTGGCAAGGATGTATAATTTCAGAAAGTCAATAAGGACTAGTCTAAATAGATTTTGTACTAATTAGACTGGTGATTGGTATCACATTTACTGAAAAAGCTTTTATATATAGCTTTATATTAGAGCTATATGCATCCACATCTGATGATTAAAACATTACCATTAAAATTTTTTCCTAAAAGTTTAATTAAATTAGCCTAAAAGGTTTCATACTGGCCCTAATTTTACATGCAGTGTGACTCAGTTACCAAAAATCACAAATCTTAATATTACTTTGTTTGTTCGAGGTATACTATCCACTTTTGCTACACTGTTCATATACATCAAGAAAGTGTCTATAATATGCAAATAACCAACTATCTCCAAAATGTTTTAACCTTAGAAGTTGTAAAATATTTTGTGACGTTAAGGATTTGTTCCTGTTCCTTATTGGTCCTTATGATACAATGTTAGGTTCTGCTATCACCATCTTTCAGAGTGTTTTGTAATCTAAAGAATATCTTTCACATCCAAGCTGTAAGAGGATTTGTGTTTTGGTGGGGACTTTTTGGGGGTGGAGGAGAGCAGGAAAAGGCATCCATTTGCTAAATTCTCCCAGCCATGAAGAAATTAAAAGAACATGCAGCAATCCAGACAGTATACTTATTGATTCCCCTGCCAGCTTTGCAGCTAAGAGTCACTGCTGTTTTTTTTCTATAGAAGCAAAAGAATACTTTTCTTATGCAGTTGCACCTTTGACATCACATAAATAGTCTAAGTTACACTGGTATATGAAGATTCTACTGCGTAAGACTTGGAACATAATTTAGATGTAAGGGTTTAGGAATATCTTGGATTAGGGCATTACTGCTACTCCCTATTCCAAACCAAAACTTTACCAGTCCAGTGTCCTGAACTATGGCTACTTCAACTTCTTGTGTTTTATCTCTCAGGGTACACTGGAGTCACATTTTCAAATTTTACTTTGCACCTATCTGAGCTAGGTGCTAATAAGAAGTGTACCTTCAGGAACTGAGGCCCTAACTAAAACAATCAAATACTGCAGCATTTACAATAAGACAACAAGATTTGGTAACACTGGAGTTACTGGCTCTTATTTTTTGGTGCAGAGTAACTAGTTTACTGCAGTACCAAAAATGAAAGCTTCTGCAAAAAATCTGCATTAATTCCAATCAGGAAACAAAAGTCACAAGAAAAAAAAAAATACAGAGAAAGACAACATTGAAATCTTGGTCTAGCTTCATGACACTCTAGACACTGGAATGCCACTCACCAACTATTTAATCTGTGCAACAAAACTAGTATTTCACAAACATCACACAAACAACATTGACTCTGGAAACCATGATCTATGCTGAATGTTTGTGCAAATTCCACAACTTTTTATGGCATAGTGAATTTCCAATTTAATTGCATGAAGCAGCTAAATTCAAGCTCATTCATTCAGTGATTTGAGGCTACCAGAATTTAAAATTCCTCCTGTTTTACACAAAATGGGCATCTGGAAATATATAATGCCACCCTCGGGGGAGGGTGGGGGGTAAATGATTTTACTGAGCTATATAGTTTAGTAATATTCTGATTTAGTTCTTATGATAAATTCTGGATCCATGTATGGATTAACCTAAGAAATAACTTGAATTAAATTGAATTAACTTATCTGTTAAGGCGTTCTAGTATTTATTAGAGACACTAAGAATGAAATCCTGTACCTCCTGAACTACTTGAAGGTTTGCTACTGGGGAGTCAGGAGAGCCAGGATTTCACTGTGGTCTTCAGACAGAAAACGTTAGTGAAAGTCTTAAAGCAATGCATTAACAATAGCAAATCAACCTAATTAGAACTTTTACTTTTTCCATTGCCAGATGTGCATTATTGTCTTTTTTTATTTTTTCTTTTTTTATAGAAAAAATATAGTATTTAAGAAGTGACTGTGACAAATTGCAGTGAACATTTTTGTGAAAGTTACATCTTTACATTCATTAAAGTTGATCTGAAATGCTACAAGACTAGATGCCTAGAAGCAAAAACTACAGGAAGACTATAAAGGCTTCTGGTCTCTCTATATCATCAGTCTATAGTGAAAGAAAGTCTGAAATAACAAAGTCAAAGTTTGAATCTCTTTTGCTAACTAGCCCATTTTCTCAACCAGATTTAAAAACTAAAAATATTAAAGGGCATATTTGAATGTAGAGAGTATCAATTCATTGTTTTGTTTGCACACAGAACAGAAATTCACAACTGGTAAGAAAAATAGGAAGTTAGCAACTGTGCATGCACCAAAGAGTCCTAAGAGAGTTCTCAGGTTTTTGTTTTGTTTTGTTTTTTCACAGGCATTGCTAGTAGTTCAAGAACGAACACTGAAATACTGGCACTTAAGAGGAATGAAGTTTCCACTGTCATTTAAAACAAGCATTCAGGTAAAGCTAACAGGATCATGAAGCAGAAAGTAAAGTAATGCTAAAACAAATGCTAATAATTTAGTGTAATGTACAAAAATTACTTAAGTACGTCTTAAGAATAAGGATAAATTGTATTTACATAATTATACACTTTGTCTTTGTCTTCTTTTTCTTCTTTTTACCATCTTTGCTCATCTTCTCTTTGTGTTTTCTGATTTCTCGAACTAATGTATAGAAGGCATCATCAACACCCTGAAAAAAAATGTACATGAACATATTGAGATCACACTAACAAGACCTATGTGCCCAGTGGGGGAAAATCTGTTTTTTCCTGACTAGATTAGGTGAATTGTGTTCAACCAGGAGTCTGTTTTGCTGCCTGCCAGGACCATTTAACACTGCTCTTTGCTGACTTTGTAGAGTCTCCTCCAAGTGCCTTGTTCTCCAAGAAGGGCACCTATCTGCCTGCCCTTTTTCTCAGCAATTAGGAGCCTCCAGGTGACTTATTTCTCTTGGGTTGATCACAGATAACCATGTATGTCATATTCCATTAATAATGTGGGAAGGAAAGAAATCTATTGTAGTGGCCTCTCCTCCATTTAGAAGGGGGCACATGTCACAAACTAGGGAAGTAAAGATACCATATATTTAGAATACAAGTATATGTATTGCTAATACTGGATTTCAGAACAAAGTTCATTGTTAGCTTTGTTTATGCCATACTAATCTATATAGCGGTTATAAAAATACAGATATTTACGTAGCAAGAATTCACAAGCAAAGAGATAGTTATGATGAATCTACAGATTCATTTCTCAGACACACTGATTTACTAATTACACCAGTTTTGTAGATCTCTAAATGAACAATCCAAACAATTTGTATTGCAATGATAAATTAGTATTTAATAAATCATTCTAGTCAACTTACATGATCAGAGGCAAATGATTATATTACCTATGACATATATAATCTACAATTACTTAAAACTCCACAGTTCCAGTAGTTGCACTACAGGAACAAAAGCTTATGTGTCTTCATACTGAGTAGTTTTCACTTTTGGAGGAAAATTGTACCTGACAAAAACTGACTCCAGTCAAAACATATCTAAAGCCAACGTATCTAATAACCTAACATGAATCATGATCAAGCACAATGTTATTAAGGTATATTTTGTAATGACCCATTTATGTGGAACAATTTCCTAGCTTTCAGGTTGTTCCAAATACCAAACAAGTTTGCATGTTGTCAGCTAGCACTTTACATTTAATAGCTTGAGAATGGACAGTTAAAAAAATTAATAATAATCATTTGGCTAGAGATGAAAAAGGTCCTTTACTCTTCACTGCCTTTCTCCTTATGTTGTCTTTTATACATATCAGAAATAGATGTGTAATTTTAATGCATCACATTAGCAAACTGCACCACTGTAGAACTGAGTCTGGAAATTTAGCTCTACAACTAAGAGGCAGCTTCCTACCTTTTGTCAGCTAGAGAGTTTGACTTCAAGCTGGCAATAAAAATCAACACTCTTTTTACACTTGTACCTACTGAAGCATACAAATGGAGCGCTATAAAAAGCAGAAAAACACCACCACCACCACCACAATCACCAAACTTCATTCATTACTGTTTTGGTCAATCACCAAATGGTGATGGCTTAACACAGACAGCTTGAATAACAGCGAGGTGTTAGATAGCTCTCCATAGAAAGTAAGTAGTTTTCTCAGTATAATGTTAACTTACTAAAAATTTTCACATTCCAATTGCATAAACAAGTTTACAAATTATTGATGTTCGGTTGAAGTCTTTGGCAGTCTATGTTATCTCCCAATATTAATATTACATTTTTGCAAGGTTTCATAATATACAAAATATACTTGCAAATAAGTTATTTTACATTTTAAAATATTACTATTCAAAATAAAAATGATGTATCATGCTTTATGGAAGAGTACTCTTGTTTCTGAAAAAGGTCATATTCACCATGAGTCTTTTTAAGAATTAGAAATACTTATTACTATTTTTCAGAGAGCTAATGCATTTTACCTATAACTGCAGCATTAATGCATAAAGTAAACATGTTTACACAGGGAAATGATCTATCTAGAAATAGTGATGGTTTAAAGTGCACCTACTGCAGTAGTCATCTCAGCGAACTAGGAGGAAAGTATTAAGAATCAATCACAGCATGCAGAGAAGCAATTTTGTTCTTAGAACGCAGAAATGGTATATATAAAAAAACAGAACTGAGCAATATTCTCCCACAAGACTGCTCACATTTCCTTGCAAAACTGCCTTTCAGTACTTCTCACTCATTATCCATTATTAAGATGAATTAGAAAAATTTCATTACAGTCGTTGGCTTTCAGCAGCATTTTCAAGTGTGACACTAAAAAATTGCAATTAAAGTGTTCAAACGAGCATTCCTCCTTCATTAAACTGTTTTTAAAATACATACAGAAGAAATAACTTGTATAAAATAATATTCAGAAAATATGATGGGCCTTTAAACAAATAGGACTTCACATTTATAGTTGAAGTTTTTATTGTACCTACTAAGGAACAAAAATAAATATACTGTATGTTGCAAAATACTAGGGAATGATTTAGCTTTCATTTTTTTATTTTCACATTTGTAGATCAAGCCTTTAAAACGATGGAACTATGTATTTACTAGTTTTGGTTCTGCCATAATTTCTCTCTAACCTAGGTAATGAATAATATAACATGACATACAAAACTAAGTTTAGAACATTTGTAAGTTAGGACTGGAGAGCTCAAAATAAATTGAGATCTTTCACTTTTCATTAAGTGAATTAAATTTTAAAAATGCAATTAGAATAGAGGTAGTGGAGTTGAATGGAAAAGGTGCTTTGTTTACAGTAGATCCCTCTAGGCCTTCAGTGCTGTAAGATCAAAGGCAGTCAACCTTTCTAGTTACTTTTCAGTAACAAGGGCCTTCATGCAGCTGTCCTTCCTCTCTATAGTAATGGAGATACTGTGCACAAACTTTTGGAAAACATCAAATGTGCTGAACATGTGCTTTAAACTGAGACTTGGGATTGGAAACTCATCACTGCACGTGCCTAGTACCTCAGTAAAGGTGCATTTAATCTGAAAGGCAGTGCTTGAGAGCAGGTTTCTGCCTACAGGACATACCTTGTTCTGGACAGCTGTCTTTCCAAAGGGCAAGTAAGGAACACAGAGTGAATGGAAAAAAAAAAAAAAAAAAAAAAAAAGAGAAAAGAAAATAAAGAAAGAAAAAGAAAAGAACAACTCTGATGTTGTTCATTCAACAAGGAACAGCCTCCTCCTGGCTACAATTTTTCTTTGGGGCACTAAGTTTTTTTTTTGTTTTGTTTTGTTTTTTACATAAAAACTTTAATGCTTTCTAGAAAAAGATCCTGTAAGGATTCTACATTGAGTCTTAGTAATTTATATATTTTAGTTTCATATTTTGTCTTGCTGTTTGGAAGTGACAAAATGAGCAAAGTGTGTTAAGTACTTTCTGCTTTACAGCATAACAGCAAAAGGAGTTAACCTCTTGGAAAGCATCAGCAGTTAATGGTAGTCTGGGTAGCCAGTTTTCAGTTACCTTGTGAAAAGTTAACATAACTAAGAAGGCATCCCATTAGGAGCAAAAAGATAAACTGAATATTCCAAGAAATAGCAAAACACTTTTAACCATCAAATGCAATTACCCTCAACAAGAAAGGGAAAAAAACAATAATAATGAGTATTTCTGAAGTTTCACATATCACACACTTGCATCTTTAGGTGCTGCTCTTAGCTCATCTGCTATACATTAGATTCACCTAGAATACATGTCTTCTTACTGAATGAAAACTAAGACAAGCCAGATTCTTTTAAAAGCTAGATTTCTCATGCCACTAGAATCACTGAATAATTATCAAACTACTACTACACGACAAGAATTTTTGAATATGCTTTCTCCAGCTTAACCTCCTATTTATAACTTAAAGGTATTTATGCAGAATTTGCTTTTGTTTGAAGACAAGTATTTTCTGTCCTGAGCAGACACTCTTGAAGTTCTAGACAGAGGCTTATATCCAAGACTGTTTTCTGAATAGAAAAAGAAGGGAAAAAGAAATACTATCTAATGTTGACGAAAAACCTTTCCCGTGATCTGGGAAAAATAAGAGAAAGTAGTATTTCTCTGGGAAGTGGGTTGAGAGAGTGTGTACCTTGGCTGAGCTACTGAAAAGATGTTTCCACAAAAAAATAAAATGAAAAGGTCATTCCCACCATGCCATTCACCTTTTCCCAAGCAAGTCCACAGGAAAGAAAGGCAGACAGAATTCAGAACCTTTAAACTCCTAGCAGGACAGAAAGAAAATCTTCAGCCTGCTTTGAGGTATACAAATGAACGCTACCCTCACTCCCTGCTATCAGAGTCAGTCTAGGAAATACAAAGTTATTTACTAAGGGCAAAAGAAAATGCTTTCCCGTAGGAAGAAGGGCTCAATGAACATGCTCAAACCGTTAACAAGGAAGAAATAAGAAAATGAGTAGCAACACTTTAAACTGTCACATAAAAATAAGATACTTCACATCATGGCTGTATTAGTAAGGTCTAGTAAGACAGCAAGAAATGGCAAAGTGCGTTTTCAGGAGGACACAGGAAATTGAATAAGCCTATTTAATTCATATCACTCATCAAAAGGGATCTTGTCAAGATGCTGCTGTTTTAATTTTAGGAAAACTTGGGACTTAAAAAAAGAAAGTATCTGGATAGAACACTGTGGTGAGATACGCAAGATGTTCTAAAATGAGCAAGAAAAAAACCTCTTAAAAAACAGACTTTTTTTTTTTTTTAAAAAAACACAATGGGAAATCCCAGATCCTCCTCCTCAACAAGCATATAAAGAGCAACAACCCACTTCCTCCACTGTTGCAGTCAGAGGTCAAGAATTAATAGGATAATGATATATTTAAGAAGCTATTTTGATGGTTTGTTCAAAAAGCACTGGAAGTGACTTCTATGTCACAGTTTCTTCATTTCTTCTCTCCCTCTCTTTTATTCTTACAGTGGAATACATTGATACAAAAGGTTGTTTGTGACTCTCTGGCTGTCTTATTTTTTGTAATTTTACTATTTCTTTTTTCTTCTTCATAAAGCCTTATAAAAAATAAACCCTTCCGTTTTGTCCAGATTTGTATCACTCATGGAGATACAGTGACAAAAAGGGAGCTTGAGCATGTGAAAGAGTGAGTGAACCCTAACGTATATCTAGAAATGATGCAATGAAATGTTTTGGGGAGTGAGGGGGGTGACATGGCATGAGAAAACACTTGAGAATTAAGAAATCATATATTCCTGCTGTTACCCAGATATTAACTGTTATGCTGGACTTCACTTCAACAGTATGTGCAACATATCTATATTAAACTTTTTCCTCTTAATCTCCATTTCACAGATGTAGAACTTTATATGCAGTAGACTTCCTGTTAATCTATTTGTCAAAAAAACAATAAAATAAAGCAGATACGTATTACTATGCAACTTAGGTGTTTGCTAGTAGTAGTTATTCAGGACTAGTGTACTGAAATTTGATTGGTTTTAATTTTTAATTATGTAATTGGTTAACCATAAAATACCTGATTTGCAAGACACTGTCAATCAGCTTTATTTGGCAAGTGATTTGTAAAACTTACCCTATTAAATTATGAAACTTACACTATTACATTACAAAACTTACCCTGTTACATTACAAGGCATTTTTTAATTTTCACGCACCCTGGAGTCTTTTCTTCTTTGCTGATTTTTTTCACTCTGTACTGTCGAATCTCTCGCACCAATGTATAAAAAGCATCCTCCACTCTCTGCATTGTAAAACACAACTCCTTAAAAACTGCTTTCATTAACAGCTGTGATGTATTGGGACAGCCATGGCAGGGGAAAAAAAGAAACACTGAAACTATGAGCTTTACTTGAGGGAAGTACATGGATCTCCATGTAGTCAAGAGAGAGGCTGTGTCTATACTGAGTTCAGAGATAAAAAACAAAGATCCTGTCTGTTAGAACAATTCAAAAAACTGGAAGAAAACTCTCAAAGATGTCATGGAGTAAGCTGCAGGACCTGCCTTCTCAGCTGATTTAATTTCTTTCTTACATAAATTCAGTTTTGTATTTAAGGTAAATTTTGAGGTTTATTCCAGTACTCAATTTTTTCAAGTGATTATTTTTTTTCCTTTCAGTTATATATTTATAATGCTGAGCTTGCACATTTTTTGCTTGATAAATACTTAATGCAAGCAACTGAGACACACCCAAAAAAAGTTATGGATGACCAAGTTCTATGAATATTGCTACTCAGGTTCTCTTTTTTTCCTTTCCTTCTATGAAAGGTAACACTTGGATAAAATATAAGAACAATTTTTTCCATTACATACGTTGCAGAAAGTAATACAGCCTGCACTTCTGAATCTTTTCATAGACTTTTATAGGCATGAATGTATTGTACAGGCACTACACCTTACTAGATTGGTAACTAGGGGTGTATATAGAAACATACACAATTAGCCACTTGTTTTCATTTCTTAGCCAAACTGAGATCCTGTTATTGCTTGGACAGGGAAAGTAAAGTAAGCCTTTCTATGTTCCGCTCTTTAAATAAGCAAGGTGTGCCTCCTTTGCAAAATCTGTATAACAAACTTATAAAAAAGTCTGTATCAGGTAGTGTTGTAAGAAGTAACACAGAAATATGTGCTTCTAAGAAAAATACATTTAGGACAATTCATTGTAAAGTATTTTTAAGAAACCTCTCTTCAGTGTATTATATTTCAGAGTAATTTTCAAAAGTAATTATACTGCATTACTCTAATGTATTTATAGAAGTTACTTTTACATGTAGAAAAAGCAACAAGTTCATTATTGATCACAGTTTAGAGCTTAGTTCCTATCAACATACAAAACACTTAACTACTCTCTCTGGGCCAGACTCAAACAAGTGCTAGTGTCCTTTAACAACACTTAAGGAGCACAAAACAGTTTGTGAAGTTCTACCACTTAAGTAGAAACACAGTCTGTGATGTTTTGCAGCTCAAATTTTTCTCCAGTTAAGGAGAGCTAGTCAAGTATTTATGGGCTGACACAAAGCTATATTCTTTACTCTCTCTGATCTCACTCCTCCCCTTTTTGAAGCTGTGATGTTTAGGCCACTTGGAGAGACTATACCTTAAGCATTAAAAGAAAAAAAAAAAATGAAGACAGAAGATATGTTTTGTGAATATAAGACAAAAAAGGTACAGCATCAGCTTTAAGTTGTTTTAAACTCATTACATCCATGGATAAACTCAGGAAAAAAATTAGATAAATCTGTGGGGATGCTCTTGCAGGAGCAAGGTACATGGTTAGCTGCAGCTTTTGAAGGCATTAGCAAAATTTCTTCTTTGCCTTCCTGTTAATTACTTGTCTCCCCAGTCAGATCCAAAACAGGTTTGTTAATTTAACACTAACATTATTTGGAAATAAAAGCGGAATTGACTGGAGGTCAAGGAAAACAGTATGACTGTTTAAACCTTCTATGTATAAATAAATAAATATATAAATAAAACTTTAATATTATCAAATGTACAATCTGGGCTTTTGGGGGGCAAATTTTCTGTAAATTGTCTCTAAAGTTCATCTTCATGTTAGGAACCTAACAACAAAAATAGCTAACATTTATTGGTTCGGTTACTAGGACACTTTGCTTGATTTATGCCATGGGCTACCATGTTTTAAAACTCATTCTTAACACACCCTTGTTTATCAAAGGATTCCCTCTGAACTACAGCCATTTGATCTCAAAGATTAAATGAATTAGATTTTATTTCTTGTGTTATATTTCTCTGTAACATACAATGTGCCTTCTGAGGATGTAGTGTGAGGTGACAAGTCTTACATTTCAGGTATGAAGGCTTGCAAAACGTACACAAGGCCATTAAAAAAAGGGGGGAAAAAAGTAAAGCTCATACTTTCATGTTTTTCTGGATGACGAGGAAACTTACCCCTATAGAGAAAAAGAGTAAACGTTGATCAGTTGCTATGTGCCAAAGCACAAGCTGTACAAGAATCAACATATTTGCCAATCTACTGTTCTGCAGTAGAAATGCATAATTTGATTACAGAATTTTCACATAAGTAATTAGATAACAATTCTTCATTCAAAGTTTATTGCCAACTTCCCCATCACCAACAGGAGCTGTGATTTGCTTTAGCAATGCAGAGAGAGAGCGAACAAGAGAGAGACAGACACAGGGGGAAAAGAGGTTGCTACTACAGCCACCACCAAGAACATAAAACTTATGAACCCTGTTGAAAGAAATTATTCTGAAAAGAATTCTGTACAAAAAGATACATTTGCTAAATTTGTTAGAACAAAGTAACATTTTTAAATAGCCAGGTACCATAGTCTTATATCATTAATAAGTCATTTCAATACCAATTTCTTTTTAGTTTTCAATATTTTTTCCCTACATGAGCCTAATTCAGTTATCTAAAATATGATCAACCGTATCTTTTAGTTGTCAGAACTGGAAAGTAAAAACATCCTTCATCAGCTATTAAAAATTTCAAAATCTAAACTACTATTCTACTTTAGAAGTCTGAAAAACACCTGACCTTGAGGCAATGTTTTCGATGTGCTCTTGGCTTCTAGAAGAAGCATTAATTTAAAATATGACTATTTACAAAGAAAAGCTATTTCAATATAGACCAAAGCATAAACAAGGATTTTCATATGTTCTGCTTCTGTAAATAGTGCTTAAAAGAAATTTTAAAAAGTTAGCCTTAACATCTTGAAAATGTTCTGTCCACCATTACAGTCAATCTCCTAGAACTAACTTATTAGACAAAAATCAAAATTACCCAGGTGTATATGAGTAAAAAGAACACTAATCCTTAAGAAGGTTAAATACTAAACTAATATTAGTAAATTCATCTTATATATTACACAAAATTAAAGTTACAAAGTAAGCACTCAGGAACTTCCAGAATTAAAGCTGTAGTGCTACCTTAATTTCACCCCTGCTGTGTGTATGTATGCTTTTTTTTTTGCTGCAGGTATTTATCTTTATGTTACATAAATAACAAAATTGTTTTTGTCATGATTATGGAGTCATTCACCATGCAAGTTGGACGCCAGAGTTTTGTTTCAATATTATAAAAACAAATTTTTTTTGCTGTAGCTAGCCTTGTCCTTGGGAAGAACTTGCCTTTTTTGGAAAAGTTCTACCTTCCAACAAACAACTGACATGAAATACCTCAGCTCACATTGCAACATCTGTCAAAATTATTTGTAATTGAAAACAAGGTTTTAAAATGGAAAGCGTTAGGCAACCTTCAGACACAGCTGTACACATGACCTGCAATAAAAACGACTTAGTGTGAAATACTTTCAATATCATTAAACAGATCTGACACAAAGCCCTAAAAATACCAAGCTGGCTCAGGAAAACTGTTTAATTTACGTCATTCATTTCTTAAATCTTAATCAAGATGTAGGAATAGAATCCTACAAATAGCGCACCAGTTACTTAATCAAGGCTGGCAATGGTTTTCAACTTATTTCAACTGATTTTCATCACAAGTTTGGGGCCTAAACCAATTGTATACACAGCTGAAATAAGCATAATACTTTAATGGCATCCTTGCAAGTTAGATCAATTTCTTCATTAAAGACTTTACAATTGTGTTTAAGTATTTATTCTCAACAGTGACCCCTAAGTCTTTGGGAAAACCATTACTACTCTTAAAATTTCTGCACATCTGCTCTTCCTTTGATTTCAGCACTAACAGGGCAGTTGAGACACATTAGAGAACACCCCAACTAAAACAAAATTCTATAGTCAAAACACATTTGGGTTTCAGTCCTAGAGCTTCTCCTTGTATAAACTGTATACAAATAGAAGCACAGTAACAATTACAAGATCTGGCCTTCGCAAGGTGAGGGTGGTAAAGTTTTCCCCCTCAATGATATTACTCTGAGCTTTATTCTCATGTGGATAAGGAAGAATTTGAATACAAAGATTGTATCAGACACAGGAAAGTGAAAACAGCTGTCAGAATAAAAGACATTCACACCCTTCTGAATATGGATTGTGAAAGGCTGAGTAAAAGTGATGCAACATGCCATATAGTTATAAATAGTATTATTAGTATTTTTCATAAATTACATTATATTCATTTCAGTCAGTCTAATTTTTAAAAAATCATAACCTATAGCCTTGTACCTAAGCCATAGAGTCCACTAAGCTAATGCGTTACTCTAGGCACACAATGATTTGGTACAAAATTCACATGAGCACTTGGGTTAAGGCACAACTTTTTTTGCATTAAAATTTACTTCCTTATTGCCAATCAGAATAAGAACAAATACACTCACTTTTAGAATGAATTATTGCTATATTTCATTTCAGTGTTCTCCCCTTTCCTATTTTGACCTTATCTACCAGTTTTTAACAAACTTAAATTTTAGTTAAGTTAGTTGGAACTGATACAAGATTTTTGCATGAGCACACAATGCTGCCATTTAAAACAAAACAAAAAGAAAAGTCTTAGAAATCCAGAAAGAATAGGTGGACAGCCCCACTGCCTCTTCATTCCACCTATCTCTTTCCCCAGAAAAAACTTTTACTCTCTGAGCTCTAGCAAAAGTAAAGGGGAAGGCAATACAGTACTAAGACAGAGGGTATGCCAAAGCATCTTCAACAGGGCCTTAGCACTGATGTGCCAGTATGATGGCAGGTGCAGGCAGGAAGAAGGCAACTCTTATTTCTGAATATTTACATCAGGCTCTCTATGGATTCCAGAATTTAGCAGACCACCAGCTACATTTTTCATACTTGAAAGTTCTTTGTATAACCAGAGAGGGCCAGGAAGTTTTCTTTAAACCAAGCACTGAGTTCTGCCCTATATAAGTATAGTTTATGGGCTACATCTGGCCTACAAAATGGTTTGACTCTCCCAGTTAAAAAAAAGTTACTTTGGGAGTAGGTATGAATGCATATATTTTCATATATGTCAGTGTTACTGAAATTACACACACATGACAATATTTAAATGATGTTGCTATAATTAAAGATCAGGTTCTGTATCCAATTCCCTTCCATCTTCTCAACAGTATTTTAATAAAACAGCATCATATGAACCAGTTTCATAAACCAATATATACCTCAACAGTACTGTGAAAGAATCAGAAAACATTGCTAATGGCTGAAAGCTGAGCCAACGTTCTCAGAAGAGACTATAGTATGTATTTTCATTTCTTTTAAAATCCACATAGCTCCTTATCTGCAAAAGGGTATTAAGGCTCAGCTTTGAAAACAAAAACAAAAGTCAGCAGTCAGATCCCCTCTATAATGTTTTAATTGGCACCTCCAGAAATATAACATTATAGATTAAAAAAAACATGTGAACTGATCTGTCTGTATATACATATATATATATATGACTAATTCGCTGCCTTCTAAAGCAAGTACAAATCTCTGCCTTAGTTCCCAAAGAGTCATATCTGGACAGAAGATGAAGAAGCTTATACTAGAGTTATGACCTCTCTTAAAAGGATCACTTGAGGCAAATGAAGACTATAATACTAGAAAAGAGCGATGATTTTTCAGCATGCAATTTTGTATTAGGCAAGTTATGGTGTGGCTACTTGTAGGAGTAAAATGCAGGTTAAGAGGAAAAGAAAGATCTTTGAAAATACGCAGTTGTATAAACATACTTTCATTAAAAGCAGCTATATAGGAGGAACATTTCCTCAAAGCCAGACACTGTCTATAACAGACTAAACAGAGTAAAATCTAAATGTTAATAGAGAATTTGTATTTCAAACTCCAAATCTAATTTTAGCGGTCTTCTATTTTTATCCCAAAATCTCAATAATACATTCAAATACAGGACCTTCCAAACAAGAACAGTAATTACCCAGTTCATTTACATGCCACAATCTCCAAAAAAGTCCTGTGCCCTAATTTATTCTCCCTCCCTGAAGTTATGTGATTCTGAAAGTTTTTTGATCCTACTTGGCATATGTTTACAGGCTCTCTCTTATTGCTAGAGGTTAGAATTTCTTTGATTCTTTGGTAAAGTTGTATTAATCAGTTCATCAGGTTTAAACTTGTCAGAAACTTGGGTACATATAGCAATTTTGCACTAATAAAATATTCATTTCTTATATCCATAAATAACATATGTACTGTTTACTGAGAAATTCTGCCAAGTAATGCAGTTGAATTTACTCAGCAGTTACATGGGATTACTCAAATTCCAGTATTCTGCCTTTATATGCCTTTTTCTGCAAGCCTACTTCCTTGTTTATAACTTGCATGCAACAATTACTAAACACAGAGTATGAGATATTCAGCCACTCAGGCCTCATCTATTTTTACCCTTTCAAACAAAGGAGCATTTTTCAAAAAGAATATTTTCTTCCAAAAGTACATAACCAGTCTCATCTTTATCTGTATCCTTTCCTGAATGCACAGATATATACCACTATGTGCATCTTCATGTCAACAAACCATGTCAGAAGCACTGAAATGGCCCCAGCATTTGCCTCTTTGACCTATGCCAGTGGGATACAATAAGCCAGTGTGTACACTCAAGACTTGAAAGAGCATCAGTTTCTAAAAGCAATTAATTCTGTAATTTCAAAAGACTTACAGTCAATTGCTTAGCTAAAAAAGGAGCATCAAGCAATTCCCACCAATGTTAACGCAATGCTGAAGTAAAAAAAGCCCTCCTTTTGTTATTAAGGAAAAGACTTCAAGTACACAAAACTATTTAGTTGTTTGACTACTTAATCCTCGTGCTGAAGAAAAGAAAGCATTTCACTTCTTTTAGTAGAAATACTTTTGATATAATACTTATATTAATATAAAACCCATCAAAATGTCAAGAATTCAACTGTCAGACCCTGGAGAGTAACAGCAGCCCAGGTGTTATTCTTTAAGTTTAAGCAACCGAAGCAAATCACCCCTTAATATACAAGTATCACTTGTCAAGTCAGTTGACAGAAAAACAAGACATCACAAGAAAGTCTCCTCTGGAGAAATATATTCATTAATATGATCAAGCAGTTGTCAATATCTCAAATGATCTAACATTATGAGCATTCAGGTGAGAGTTCTATTTTTGTATCTAATTAAGTTTTGAGCTTTACCTGTCTTGTCTTTGCTGATGTTTCAATGAAAGGAATTCCGTAACTTCTTGCTAAATCCTGAGCTTGTTTTGTATCTACTGTTCTGGAAGGCAAATCACATTTGTTTCCTACTAGCACCATTGGGACATCTTCAGAGTCTTTAACTCTTTTTATTTGTTCCCTAAAGAAAGAAAAGACAGACTTTACTTAACCAGTATTAATAGTTTATATGGTAGATTTTAAGACAATGAAACAAAATGAAACTAAGACATTCTAAAATCATTCCTTATGCAATGCTAATTTACTGCACTTATACTATTAGAAGCCTCCAAAAAAAAATGAAAGTGATTGGTCCTGTCACCATCAGATTTAACATTCTATCTAAAAAATGAAACTGATGTTCTGCAGTAAGTATATCTATCAACAACGCTCATAAGGCTAAACAGCCATAGGTCCTGATGTCATTACATGAAAACATGTTTTTCATGTAACACTGGTCAATGCCAGAGTAAACCAAAGAGGCTCAGATATAAATCTTTCTACTGATGCCTCATACTCAATCATAATACCAATTACTAAGGCAGCAAATTCAATGCAAATTCAAACTAATTCATAATAGAAGAGCTTACAGATACTTTGGCTGCCTAGCTTGAGAATGAAATAGCAGCAGATTTTCAGATTACTCATAGTTACAGACCTACAATTGCAAAAGTAACCTGGAATATTGATAACCTGCAATCTTCCCTTTAAATGCTATTTCATAACAGATAAATTCATTATCTGGTATAAGAGCAAGGAAACAAACCTATCCACCTAATTTGAGATTTAGCAGACTTTTCTTTTTAAAGAGTACACACCTATAATGGTGAATATCTTCGAAAGACTTTGTATTGTTTATAGCAAATACACACAGAAAGCCTTCCCCAGTTCTCATATATTGATCCCTCATTGCACTGTATTCTTCTTGACCTGCTGTATCAAGAATATCCAAGAGACAAGTTTCTCCATCAATTACTACTTGCTTCCTGTAGGAATCCTAAGAGAAGAAAAAAAATATATATATATACCTAGGTTAAACACAAACAAGTAAGGTTTTCAACACTCAGAAGATATTAAAGTTGTTTATTAGTAATTGAGCATGACTCAAAACACTCAAGTATTAAAATCTAATTTTACAGATGGGGAAACAACAGTATAAAACACATTAGTGGCCCATATTTACACTTATATGATAATCTCTAAATGGAAAGAGACCTGGAAGAATGTTCCCTTATTTGGATTCTGAATCGTCAATGGATATCACTACTTTTTTTAAAGCATAAAAAGGGGACTTTTTTAATGTGCTCAGAAGGGGAAGAGTGCAAACTGATCCAGATCAGAAATGACTCCCTTTGTCTCTGATAATGTAATAGTTGAAGAAACCTGTAACCCTCATTTTAAAAGGTTTAACTTGCTTTAAGCTTGCTTAATTTACCAAAACATTTTTAAAAAATAAAGTTTGATTTTCATTCTATGGATGTTTCAGAAAGCATTATGCCACAGCCATGTACAAAATAATACAATAGAAAACATCATCAAGTAAGTCAACACCTCCAAAAAAATCCATATAGTTAAAATGGAAGTAAAAAAAATCTTCAGTCTTTTGAAAAGGAAATCCATTTTCTATGCTTAAGTAGGTACATATAACAACTTTTATTAGTAAGTTACCAAAGCTTAGCTGATGTATTTTAAGTTCAAAGTTACATACTGACAAGCTTTTCAGGCAAGGCAGATACCAACACAAAGTGCAGAGTAAATCAGATAAAAGCCCTAATGGTTTCAGCAATGTAGGAAAATTTTTTTTCAATATTATCAATTCAAAGTTTTCATGCCAGTGAGTCAAGTAGCTGAGATCTGCAAAAAATCCCAAGCAGCCAAATCTTAATGCATATTTACAACTCTTTTTGATGTTAGACATCTGTAAGCACATAGTTTGAGCAATAATAGAACAGAGAACATTACTTTTCTGTACAAAACTATTGTTTCCATAAACATCTACATATTCCAATTAGAACTGTGTCAATAAACTTAAAAAAAACATGTCGCTGAGTAATGCTATGAATTATTTTTATCAGTAGGCAGTACTTGTAACAAATTAAATGTTTCAAAAGAAATGTTTCAATCTGGTTAAAGGATCTGAAAGGTAATACCAAGAGATTAACATAATATTGCTTCTCTTCTTGTTATATAAACAGGATCTTTTTAATACTATACAAAACCAAACCTAAGCTACAGGGGAGTTAACAAAGCTGCAATTCTAGCCAACTTTGAGATGAATTCAAAAATGCACACATTTTAAGGCACTGTACACCTACTTCTTTTCACTTTATGAATTTATATTTTTAGAAGTCTCTCTCCTCTTTCCTCTTGCCTGCACTAAAAAGAAGTGGAAGATATTCTGTAGAATCATCTGGGTTTTTGTTGTTGTTGTTGTTGTTTTAAGCAAACAAATGCTAATCTCACATTTATCTCGAACCTGGACATCATTTACTAATATCAAGTAAAATAACATTGACTATTTAGTTTTAATATAAAGATTTCAGTCTCATGCAATTTTGGAAATACTTGCTTGCTAAAGTGCAAATTCAGTGTCCAAGCAAAAAGCAGCTAACTTCAGAAATATATTAGCTTTGTTTAAATATTGATACAGCTGAGAAACACACAAGCTTCAATATGTATTAAGCAATGAGACAGAACATTAACCTTAAGGAAAAAAAGAATACTGCACATGTTCATTCCAATTTCCTTAATAAATTCAACAGCAGATCTCCCCTGTCCTATGATTATCTTTATCAGCATTCACAGTGAAGCACTAGTATAACTTCTAATATTTTACTAGGCTTATTAAAAAGAAAAAAAATGTTCATTTTTTTCCTCTTGCAATTTGACCTGCTACTTTAGAACAAAAGCTCCAAGTAATGTGCAAAGAATTTTTTTTAAAAAAAGATTCCTCTTGCAAGAAGTGCTAGCTTTCACAGTAGCAAAGACATAGCAGCATAAAGCACAGCACAGGTGCAAGTGCAAGGAAGGCCTTGTGATCCTTGTGCCCACATCTGGAAAGAAAATTTTGTCACTAACTAGAGAGAAAATTTGAAGTGGAAGGAAAAGAAAGCCTGTGAAGGAAAATATAAGATTATGATTTCCTTCCAAGCTACTGAAAGAACAAACATTTCACAGAAGAAAAATGACAAAGAAACAAAGTCAAACCTGAAATCACATTTGTCACAGTAAAAAGAAACACGAATCGTTACAGTAAAGCTTAGGCTACTGGGATCTCCACCCCAAGTAACTTGGTGAATACCAGTGCATCCATACCCAAGATAATTTGGTGTTTACACACTGTAGAAATTATAAAGTCCTGCAACAGGGAATGTAGTATGTACTCTAAAGAAAAGTCCAAATCAAGTTATGCCACAACAGTACTTTTGCTTAAAATGCAATTGCAGAATCCTACAAGACCAGATTCCTCTTTAACAATGAAAATCCAACTTCTCATGAATTTACAAAAATCCAATAGCTGCACACAGGAAGATATGGCAATGCAGAAACACCCAGTGTAAGACTACTAAGTAAAAACAAAATGCAAAATAGAAATCAATTTCAAAGTAGTTACATGATTCCAAATATGAACTTGTAATACTGCCCTTAATACAGATCCAGCAAATTTACAACAAAAAGCTTTAATTTCATTAATCACTTAACTTGCCTTTATTGGCCTTTCACAAGCCATAAAAATCGGCAGGAATTATGCTAAGAGTACTACTTCCACCTGTTCACAACAAGCACTGATAAGAAAGTGTGACAGCAAATCTCAGCTATACACTACATGTGGAATTCATCTAAAAAAATCATTGTTTAATAAATCCCATCCAAAGAGAGGAATCAGAAGTTTTGTTATTATTTGTGGAAGGATCCACTATACCAGTGATATAATATTAAAATATCATACTTACTAAGAGTAAGCTACTACTAAATATTGGTGGAAGTTTAACAGGTGCACAGATCATTAAAGAAGATATAGACTTAAATACCTGTATTCCTAAATCACTTAACGGATTTTGCTAATCCTATTGGAAGCACCTTCTGACAGCCAACTAGGAAGGCTGTTCTTTTTCCAAAAGACATTTAAAGTATGACCCATAAGTTAGTACTTAATATGCTAAAGTACAGAGGGGGGAGGGGGGAAAGTAAATGTTATTCCCCCAGGACACAGCAAATAAAGATTTAACAAACATTTGACCAGTAGAGGGCACTAATCCAACTGTTCTAGTTATTAGATCAGATTTACAAAGGTTAGTCTACACACATTTCACTTAAAATATACCACTTAAATTGCTTAGCTATAAATCTGTGCTTGGAGATTCATTTCAAATGATATATAAAATCACCATACATATACAAGGCATTACTTTTAAATGACAGCAGCCATCCAAACATACATTGGTTATATTTAAGCATAACAGCTGATGAAAAATATAAGTTTTCAAATAGAAAATTCTCACAAATGGGCCCCAAGACTTGAAGTTTTCCAAAAGGATACACTATCTGTTGAATCATTAATCCTATTGCACAGGAAAATTCAACACCAATAGTGCTACAGCACGTGTCATTCTACAGAATGATCCAGGTAACTACTATATTTTTTGCTTTCTTTAATTGCATCTTGTCTTTACAACACAAAAATTCAGAAATGTTGAACTTATTCCAAAAAAAAAAAAAAAAAAAAAAATCTTTCCTGTAATTAACAAGATATAACTATGTTATTTAAGGACTCCACTATACATAACAAACACTGAACTCTTTCTTCTTTCCCCTATCTACCCCAAAATATTTAGCTTGATTATTTCACTGGGGAAAAATTAGGATTTTGGCAACAGCCATATGACAATAAAAAACATAGTAGTGAAAAAAATAATAGTAATGACACTATTGAACCATCTTATTTGTTATTATTTACTAAACAAAGCAATTTTAGCTTTATTTCCTCCTACTGCACAAAAATCACTACTGCTGTTGTTCTTTGATCAGTACCTACCACCAGAAATGCAGCTATCTATACAGAAAATACAATCAAGCAACCCTTCTGGACTAAATGGAATTCTGCCCAGCCAAAGTCTGAAACATTTTAACCCAATTATAAGCTCTTCTCCGAGATCTCTCTGCCACTCAGAATGACAGACAGCTCTCACAAGCAAGTTTAGCTGTATGATTATTCAACAGTACTGCTATCTCATGTATAAGAAGACATGGTCTCCATCCTCAAGGTCTCGTAAATTATGAGACAAAAAATTATAACTAGTACTCAGACAAGTACTCACACAAGTAATAATAATGCTTACAGAAGAATAATATTGTTGCAGTAAACAAGCTGTTGATACATGTAAAATCTATTAGGCTAAAGGTTTCTTTCTTTCAGAAGAACATATTGATTCTGGATCACACCACATTGTTACAGTCATCCTGTACATCACCAAATAAAAGCCACAGTTCAGGGATTTTAGATTCTTTTCCTAAGGAACTATATTTTCATTTTATGAACATGAACATACTTAAAAGGTATTTGGTATTCCTCAAAAAAAATCATCTTGTTGATTATCAAAATACCTTAAGGGATTTAGCAATACTGGTATTTAAATCCACACGTTCCTAAGTCATTTACACAATTCTGGCATTACACAGCAACTTGTAACATAGAACATCTATAGTACTTACACTTTAAAGTGTATTTACACTTCTCATCAAACAGAAACCTGCACAGATGATTATGAACAGATATTACAAAAGCCAATATCCCCCAAGGTTCCTTTTACAAGGACAAGGAAAATCATGTTCTGTCTGTTCCTCTCAATGAGTTTAAGTGTGTTTTGGATTGTTGTTTTTAAAACCTCATATATCTTAATTAATAAAAGAGCTGTTCTCCTAGTGCAAGTCAAACATCCCCCCTCTCTCTAAGGCTCTGTTCACACAATTTTCCACAAGCATACACGAGATTACCTGGCCATTCTGCAAGCAGACAAGATGACACTGCTACATTAAGGTAATCCCAAACTCAAGCCAACATAGCTCTCACTGGGGCATAGTAATGCAGGTCTCTGCTTCTCTAAAGTAACACAGCTTCCTACCATTTCAGAGCACAGACTCCTTTTACTTATGCCTACCTGAAAACAAACTGCATAGCCATTCCCTGAGTCACCACTTAAGACTAGATTTAAACCTCTGTGATTCCTTCAAGTGAGCTTGGAAGTCTCATTGTATAAACATATAAATGAAGTCATAAGCTACAAAGCTTCAGTACTGGGAACATAAAAATCTTGGGTAAATTATAGTGTCATTTCTCCTTTTATACAGAGTCTGAGATTATTAAATCAAATGATCCACAGGAGATTTCAGACTATATTAGTATTTTTCTTGTATTTAAAAGGCAAAGCTTCCCTGCCATAAAAAAAAAACCTTTTAAATAACATAACTTTTGAAGCTTAAATGTAGTTTCATGTTTTGAGGAACAGTATCCTGTATTTCAAAGAATCCACTATAGTTACCTTGTAAAGTTTTTCTAGATATTCCGCAACACACACTGGCATGTTAAAAAGGAAAGGGGGGGGGGAAATCAAGCTCCAGATTTTGTCTCATTCACCATAGCATTCCAGAACACACGAAACAGATCCTAATGATAAAAGCTGAGAAAGCTTAACAGGTACATTTCAGGACTACAGCTTCTCCTTGAGATCAAAAAGATTTAAGACATTTCTAGGTTGCATGCAAAATCAGTTTTGACAGGCATTTTTAAATAACCTTGACAAATACTTTGTTACAAACATTTATAAAAACATGTATTCAAACTGCCCATTAAGACGTGGCAACTAACATCACATTTTAACTGATCAAAATTGTTAAGTATTTATTGCAGCTGTTGTCCCATCGCCAAATTGAAAATACTCTCATTTGCTAATACTGGCACAATGAATGGTACGATGTTTCCTACAATATTTCTGCAGTAATTGTCTAAAGGTGATCAATCACCATTATTTACTGATAACTTCTGATCATTAAAAAAAAAGTGTAAGATGAAGCTGTTTACCTCTATTGTAGGGTCATATTCATCCACAAAGTGATTTTGAATTAGCTGTATCGTCAAGGCACTCTTGCCTACACCACCAGCTCCAACAACAACAAGCTTATATTCTGTCATTTTTTAGCAGACCTGATGACAAAGAAACCAACATTAAGCAGAAAGGGTCAAGCTACGACAAATGAGGATGCCGTTAGCGCATTTTCATTCACTATCATATTTGCTTACTATTACAGGAAAAGCGATTCTCCTCCTCCCAAAAGCACACACACACATACGCACTCAAAAGATAAGAGGGGATGCTACTTCTCAAACTAAATTCTAAGTAAGCGTGGTGCAATCACGAAGCTGAAAGGCAGCGATTACAGAAACTGCTTAAAAACCTAAAGTGCCCGCTTTACGGATTTCTGAGAGAGGCTGAAGAGCATTTTCTGCAGAACACAGGTTTCATTTCCCGCTCGGTTTCCTGCTGAAGTTCCAAGCATTCCGGAGGACTTCCCTGATTTTTTTTTTTTTTTTTTTTTTGTCAAGACCGAGGAGGACCGAGCATCCCTCCGGGCCGTTTCCCGTGGCCGCCCCACGGACGGGAACACGCGTGCTGGGGGCAGGGGGGGGGCACGGGAGGGGCGCGCGCGGGCTCACCTCTCGGCGCCCCCCCGCCGCCGCCGCCGCCGCCCCCTTTCCGGCCCGGCCCCCGGGGGCGGCGGGGCCGCTGCCGCCCGCCCCCTGCCCGGGCGGGGCCGCCTCGCGGCTCCCCGCAGGAGCGAGGCGGCGCGGCCGGGCGGCCGAAACTTTCCCCGTGCCGCCGTGACGGGATTTTCAGGATTTGGGGGGGGGGGGGGAGGGGGGGGGGAAGGAGAAGGAGCAAGACGGAGGTTTTTATGGTTTGTTTTTTTTTGTTTTTTTTTTTGTTTTTTTTTTTTCAGTGGGGGAGGGAGGTTGACTCAGCACGGTGCCGGGGCTCCCGGAGGGCGTTGGCCACCTGTCCCGCCGCGGAGCCGCCGCCCGCGCCGCGGGGAAGGACGGCGGCGGCGGCGGCAGGAGACGGCGCGGGGGAAGGCTGGGGGAGGGGGGGGGGGGGACGCGGGGCGGCGGCGATGCCGGCGGGAGGGGGAAGCGGCGCAGGGCGCAGCCCCCGCGGTGGCAGCAGCGGGACAGGCGCCGCGGAGGCCCCCGCCCGGCTCTGCCCCCTCGGCGGGGCGGGGCGGCGCTGGCGGGGGGAAGGAGGGGGGTCCCGCCGGGGCGGGCATCACCAGCCGCGGAGGGGAGCGCGGCTCCGGGAAGCCGCTGCTGCCGCCGCCGCCGCCGCCGCCCCCTGCCCCACCTCGGTGGAGGGCGAGGCGTGTGGGGAGGGAGGGAGGGAGCGGGGCAGCTGAGCAGGGAGGGGGGAAGGTGGTACCTGCCTGGCGCTGCGCGGGCCGCGGGAGCACGCCGGTGTGCCCCTGCCCGCCCCCGCCGCGGCGGCCGCTCCGCGTCCCTCTCCGTCCCGGTCTGAAATGGCGGGGGACGGGGAGGGCTGGGGCTGGAGCTGCCGAGGGAGCCGAGCGCCGAGTGGGCGGATGGACGCGATCGATGCGCTCCGCGCTCCCCCGCCCCTGCGGTAGCCGAGGGAGGGGAAGAAGGGGGAGCTCCCCGCCCACTGACTCAGGCGGGGCGGGGCGGCCGGGCGGGCGCGCGCGCGCGGGCGCGGGTGGGGCGTGGCAACGGTCGCTGGCGCGGGAGGCAACGGTTACTCGCGCGGGCGGCGGTGCCCGGCGCGGCCGTGGGGGCTGAAGGCATCGGGTAGCGGGGGACTAGGTTACACCAGGGATTAAATTGGTAGCGGGGGAATTAAGTGTAATTTCTGTGCTTGCTGCGGCCCGGCCCGACGGCCAAGGTCCTGGTTCTGCCGCGGCCCTCAGCCCGAAGGCACCGGCTGCCGTATGGCTCCGGGCGCAAGGCATGTAGGAAAAGGGGCTTACGTGCCCCCGGAAGGCTTTATACCGGTTTCTAATCAGGAGGCTCTGTTCGGCAAGGTGGAGCGTAAGCAGCTTGCTGTGTAAACAAGAAAACGTTTTTATCCTTATTGGGTCAAGAAAAGGTCACAAAAGCAGAAGTACAGAATTACTGTAAAGCTTGAATGCCTATTGAAGGTTTAGTAATTTCGGTATTAACTTTAATTTAAATGCAAGTCTTTTATTAATTACTAGAATGCCCTGTACAACAGTTAATAAACGTATTTTTAGAGGCAAGTTGAAAACTGTACAGTGAAGCCTACTTTCTCATTAAAAGGCCAAAAACTTAATTCCTGCTAATTGATCTAATTAGATCTACTGCGTAGGTCATTCCTAAGCTTGTGTTATATCCAAAGTGATAAGAATTTTTTGAAGCATTTATGTCATTGTGTCCAAGACATAGCACATTCAAGCCATTCCTAGGGTAACTCCAGTGATGTCGGCTGGATTACGCCAGGGATTAATTTGGCCAATTCTGGATTCCCCCTTAAATTGGAAGGTCAAAAATAAATACATTGTGTGTACACATCTGGTGTTCAAGAATTTTAATTTAAAAGGCTGGAGCTTTGTTCTCCATAATTGTGTGCAACAGAACTTTCAGTTTGTTTCATTCTCAGTGTGCATCCAAGGCTCTGCACTTCTGGGCAGCATCCATCTGAGCGTGTAAGGCTTTAACCCTTTGGGACAACGCCATCTAATTTGGAAGCTGCGTTCCTATGTTTATACATGCAATTAATCAAAGACCTTGTGCTGCTGTTCAGTGCTACTCCCTGATGTTCAGGTATTAAGACTCAGGTAGAAAACAAACATGTCTTTGAGCAGCTATGTGAAGATGTTGCCTCTTCAAACAGAATCTAGGAAAGATCAAATGAGCTGTTTTGCTTGTATTCTTGAAGCCAGTCTTTTCTGTTGTTGAAATCAGTGACAGAAGTCACTGAGCTTGTATAAGAATTCTCGTATACTATATGAGGCTATATATTGTCATGAACCCCTTTTCCCCTCTCCCAGTGATTTGAGTGTTGGTGACCTCATTTTTTTTTGTGTTAAATGCTCTTACTAGATTGTTTTTTGTAAGCCTTAATAAAAAATAGTCACAAAAATACATGCAACTGTAACATACGAAATCATCTTACAAGCTAGAGCTAAAACTGCATGATGCAGATTGTTTATAACGTGGGCTATCTCACATGAGCAGATGTCAAAACTAGAAGAAAGCCCCACTTTCAAAGAACAAGTAGCCTGGTGGTAAAACCACAAGCCTGGGATGTGGGAAACCCGCATTCCAATCTGTGGTGTGAAACAGGCAAAGAAAGGATTTGAATGTGGATGTTCAGTAGCTGAGGTAAATGCTCTGATCAGCTATTTTAGGATAGCAGGATCTCACTTTTGTGTTATGCTCCCCTAGGAAAACTATTTGAAGTGTTGTGGTTCATCATAACGTAATGGGAAAATGCCTGTTTAACAGGAAAGCTTGCCCAGTTCTGCACATAGTACCACATACTTCCACAAACAGCTTTGATGGTTTGCTCTGATCTACAGAACTTTTTATGGGTAGAAGCTGTCACACATTCACAGTTGGAATCAGAAAAGTATGCAGAGAGAGACTTGGGTAGATCCTTTTTGGTGAAAGCTTTAGGTCTTGATTACAGCTTGAATCTCCGTATTTTGTATTCATCTCAATGAAATACAAAAACCATAATTTTGCAAAGAGAGGGGAAAATGAATTGTTGGGATTCCAGAAAAGGTGGAATACAAAGCTGCTTGATTTTTTGTTGACCATAGATTTTTTTTCTAGATGTCTGTTATTATGAACTTGCCATTTAACTAAATTTCTCTTAGAAGAAATACCTTCTGGATAAAGTGGTTTGAAAAGAAGTAGACACAAAAGAGCTGATCAAAATATATTAAGTACCAACCTATATATACACTGCATTGATATGAAAGCTGTTGAAAAGTCAGCACAAGTGATGTAAAACCTCCTAGACTTTGCTGGTGTTTCCTGTGTGTTACTCACTTCTTTTTAGTGATTGTTTCCTCAGCCCAATTTGCAGAGAATTCTGAACACAGGCAAAAGAGATGCACTTACTCAAATCCCAAAGCACTTCAGTGCACTAGAGCTAAATAATTCTATTAAGTTAAAGCATATTCATCAATTCAAAGGCCTCTTCACATTTGCATTAAAATATTCCAGGCTGGGTTATCTGGATCATTCATGGATACTGATCTTTGAAGGCTCTCAGGACAAATCACCAGTCAGAGCTTCTTATTCTGACAAGATGCTTCACTTACACTATCAAGCACTACACCCAAATGCAGGTATAATCCCGTCAGCCATACTCACCTACTCAGACTTGTCTAGTTCTAAAGTTCATACAATAAAGTCAAAGGCATTTTAAATTTCAGAATATATGAGCTTTTACCACCTGACTGTCAGGAAACCAGGGTGGTGGTGGTGGTGGAAAGGTGATACACAGCTTTAGCCTCAAGATAGTCAGACAGAGAAATCTCACTGTTTGTTAACAAGCCGAGACAGGAGTTGAGTTCATTTTCCTGGTGCTTTTCCTGGCATTTAACTCCATGCAAATCAGATGCAAAGTCAACAGAGAATTACTACAGGGGGAGAAGTGGGTTTGTACGGTTTAAAGATTGCATGCCATTAATTTAAGATATTAGCAAAGAGAATTTTTCTGTCACACACACATAGCCAAGGGTCCGCAACTATTACTACCTGTTGTGAGGTATGCTTTGTCAGATAATCGCCATTTATACATGGGTATATGTATACACCATGTATATACATACATATATATGGTCCTGGCCAGGCATGAGCACACAACTGTAGTTCAGTTCATTTAGCCAGAGGCCACAATAATTACCAAATTAATGTTTTTTTCATGCTTTTAGGCTAGGATTATGACATTTTGTGCCAGATTCAGCATAAAGCCTGCAGATATAAATTGTTTACATGACAAAGTTTTTTGAACACATTTGACCTGGCTGTGTGAGTTCATATTGAGTGTGTGTTTTGCTCTAGTATAAGGTCCCGTATGTCACCCATGAGCAAATGGCAGCATGAAGTATCTTTGGCACTTGGGATATATCAGCCTTCAGTTGCTATATTTTCCTTATCTCCTCCCAAGAAAATTTTTAAAACTTTTAAGAAGGTCCTGCAGACTTAGCTATGCTGCCATATCATTGATAAAACTACCTACAGAAGAACTTCTTTTTAAAAGTCTTGTCTGGAGGGGTGTAAATGCCCTTACAAATTTGTACCTACTGACACACCAGAACACAGCCTTACCTCCCAGACTTTTAATTCACTAACTCTAGTCAAGGCAGGATCTACACGAGAGAGATGGTAATGAACTTCATGTTGGGCAGAATGCAGTGAACTTAAACACAGAAACATTTCTATGTACAGGTACATTGATAGATGCAGTTTTAAAAGTTATTTTATGTTAAAATCAAGGCTCTACTTTTCATGTGTTTTTAATTTTTGTCTCCCATCAAATTTCCTTTGGTGCTCTCTTTAGTAATTTTACATGTACAGATTGAAGTCTAGAATATATGAACTCACATAGCATATACGGACTCACACCTTACGAGTGCATTCTTTTCCACGTCTCCTTCTGCAAATCCTTGTAAAATTAGGTGAGGGACCCCAAGAAATCCACAGACCTTAAACTTAAAATTAACTTTCGCATGCTCAGCCATATAAAGTACAAAGCAAGGTTCTGCTCGTTTAGCTTGAATGGCAGCTAGGTTGCAGAAGACTAGCACAAGGCCATTTAAATCTCTCTCTCCCCCTCATTTTATTTATTTATTTATTTATTTATTTATGTGTAGACTCTAAGGAAACATGGTTAATTTAATATATTTTTCTGCAATAACAGTAGATTTGGCTTGAAAGTACCATACTAGGATACAGCATATTACTGGTATTCGTTAATGGTTTGACATTTGGCTTAATTCAGCTGTCTCTTGACTTTTTATTGTGAATAATTTTCTCTACCAAAAGAATGGGGTGGAGGAACAGTTCAGCTCTGAAGTATTCTTTAGAAAGCTAGATGCTTTTGCCATCCCACCAATGTCATCTGGCATTAATTAACATAACATCTCTCTAATTATATTATCAGCATACAACAACTAAATTAAAATACAAAAAGAATTGTTAAGAGTTCCTAGTTTAGTATTTCTTTTAAAGCATAATTTTTCAAGTTTTGTGTATATAGGAAATCAGCCAAAGCCCATTGAAGTTAATGGGATTCATTCAGATTAGGCCCAGAAATGTTTGGAAGATCAGTAGGGTGTCCAAATTGCCTCTTTAAATCGAACAATTAGGTACTTAAATTCTGTTATTCAATACTGCAGGTTCTCTCAAGGAACTGAAGAATATTTTTCAGGGAGAAAAGGCAAGCTTTAGATGCAGCAGAGGTTCACCATCCCATTGCACTGGTGCCTGCAGGGTACAAACAAACAAACAAACAAAAAGCTAGGACAAAGGACTCAAGTAAGTAGATGTCTCCTACCTCAGGCAACATGAGAGAGCAGCCTGAGGGTTCCCTGCCACCCACTCACAGTGCAGCTGAGTCCACTGCAGCAAAACGTAATTCTGAGATGTGCCAGACATCTATCCCTCAGGCAAATACCAAGGAAAATTGCAATGGATGGATGTAGCCCCAGATCAGATCAGTCACAGAGTGGCTCTTGCATCCAACACTTCTCACAAGTGGCTCTTACCTCTGTCTCCTGTGCATTTTCTTCCTTTTACTCTTGTGACTCCATGTGCCAGGCACTGAACATTGACCTGTGAATTGTCCCTCAACTGTATCTGCTAGGAGAAATCAGGTAGTTGAGGAAAAATGGCAATACTGCATTGCAGGTGTGTGTAGTGGGTGGAATCATGCTAGAACCTATTGTGCTCATCAGCCTGCTGGCAAACAGCAAAGAGGTCACAATGCTGGAGACCCAAAGTAGAGACACATTACAGTTAAAATAACAGTGTTAATTCAGGTGGGTGGCACAGGGGAGTGAGTTGCTACATGAAAGCCATAGCCAAATTCCTGAATCCTCTGTATGGCAGATGACATCTGTGTGTACTGCTAGTTCTTCTGTTTTGCTACAGCTCGTGCTCTTTGCATTGTGCTAGGGTCAACAGCTCAGTGGTGCTCTCCTAGTAAATGTTGCATCTCTCTGTTCAAATGGGGAGAACTGTGGAGAATAATTAGTGCCTGAGCAGTTCCTATGGTCTCACAGCAGAGGCCTTTATCTTGACCAAAACCTTTGGTTTCATCTAGATCAGTCCTTCTTAGAAACACCACAGCAGTGGGTGAGACAGCTATGTGTGTGGTTGAGCACAGCTGGAAGCAATACCTAAGTGAAAGACTGAATTAACTTTGCCTTTTGACATGCCCTGGAGTTCAATCTTGCTCTCGGTCACTGGAAGCTCTATCACTTGCTTGTGCCTAGGTTTTCACATTAGCATTGCCTACACTTCAGCATCACAGGCCTCCACTCATGTCTCTTGGTATTATTAAAGCCTTTGAGATATAACTCATCTCCAGCAACCAGGAGTTTTATTTCTCTGGAGTTTGGTAAAACTATACATCACCCTCAGATAATCAGAAACACATGGAAAAATATTAAAATGTTGCATAAAAAGAAAAAGAATGAAACTTTTTCTTTCCAAGGCAGCTACTCTTTTGCTGCAGACTTTTTACTTTAGGAAAAAAAAATATCAAAATGTTGTCAGCACTTTGGAAACTAGGTCCCTTTTTCCACCCCAACAATCTTTTGCCTATTTTCCCTAGACCTGTGAACTAAGTGTGTTGCTAGAGCTCAGGACAATAAATGAAGAATTTACATTTTTTAAAGAAACGAAGAGCATTCCAGCAGCAGTAACATTTCAGATTTTTCTTGGACAGGATACATTGCCACAACTCCCCACTCCCCCAGGGACCTAGAAGCAGTATCCCAAGGCAGCCCTGATCATGAACTGCTCTGCCTTCAGAGTCAACTATTTCAGGGATACGAACCAGTCTGGGAGACCTAGTCACTCAGGAAGCTAGACAACCCAAAAAGGCAGATAGCAGGAGGTCCTGGGGGGCACGACAGCCCATGCAGAAAGCTTCGGTGAAGGCTGGAAGTGCAGGAGCCAAGTGGTCCACAGACCTCTCAGGCAGTTGCCCAGAAAGCTAGGGCATCCGGGCTCACTGTCAGCTCGCAGGAATTGGCTGGCAGTTTTGGAGCCCAAGTTACTGGGGAAGCAAGAGAAAGACAGGGAGGAAATGTAACTTGAAATCACCATTTTCACAGAGAAAGTTCTGGTGTGGCAAATTCCTGCCTCAAGATCAGGGCTACCAGAGGCAGCTGTTTGCTGGTTGAAACTTGGTTAGCATCAGGCTGCAGTAACCTCTGCTGGGACATGCCAAGACCAAACAACAGGAAGTGCACTGGCCCCACCTTTATGTAACCTCTTCTGGGCAAAATGTGGGGCTGGCTGTTCAATCAACAAGCCTCCATATTTTGCTACAGCATGTATGACATGATAGTGATTTTCAATTCACTGCTGTCAAATAGGCTAAATTACAGCCCGTTGATCTGTATGGTTGGACTGCCCAAATGATGGGGTCTGGACTCCCCGTGCCCTGTAACGTTGGCATTCATATATACCAGTGCCAAAGTCTGTGCAGTCCAGGTGCATATACACGTACACTAAATCAGAATGGCAGGTTTTATCCAGGGAGAGATGCAAGCATGCATCCAAGTTCCCAATCCTGGGGCACTTAAAACAGAGCTCATGTCTACTTTGAACAGATTATTCTGTGAACTGAAAAGCAAGATTCAATTTAGAGTGTTGTACTCACTCCTCAAGATGCCTGAAGTCAGACTGTAAACTTTTCAGGATGAACCCTGTGGCCAGACCCTCAGATAGCATAGGGGAATGTAGCTTGAGTGGAGTGATATTGGTATACCCAGTTAGAGACAGTGGTTGCTACTCCTGAGTATGGCCAGCTGCAGCCGTATTAGTCACCATTGCTCCATATGACCCAAACTCAGCCCCAGCACAGCAGCAGCCAGCCTGGCTTTCCAAGAGTTGTCGTGGGCACAGGCAAAAGAAACAGTGGGGTAGCACTGTTCCTGCCCCTTCCCTCACCATCCTAGTCTGCTGCTCCATGTCTATGCCTACAGCCAGCCCTAATACCTTCCGTATGATAATATAAACATTTTACAACAACCTGCAGAGTATTTCTTTGATCTCTCTTTAGGCCTTTGGATGTTACCACTATCATTGAAACAACAATAAATAAATAAAGATAGAAAGAAGTAATATATATCTACACCAATCTGGTTACCTGTTTCCCTCACACACATACACACACACTCCAATGCTAGAATTTCACTATAAGAAAAGGTCACCACAGTCAATATCACAGTTCCTATTTTCCTGCAGTGTGATTCAGTTTTCTTTCCATTTCATTTTAGAAGGTTGTCCTGTACATTTATCAACTTACAAATTCAGAATTGATAGAACGGCCACTTTTAATCCAGACTTGAATTAGAATAAGCTATAGCGGAATTTGTCTAACAGCAGTTGGCAGTGTCCAGTAGCACCCTGAAATCTTTGCAAGAATGTGAATTAACACTGTAAGTATTGTTTAGTTGTAACGTGTATTCAGAGATGTTTTTAAAAATAAAAGAAATTTCTGTTTAATCACAACTGTGGGATTTTTAGGATCACTTTCTGTTGCAGAGGCAGCTAAATGGATCCTGACACAGAGTACCAAGGAAGGAAACGTACGTGTTTATTTTGGAGTGTTTGGGTCATTGGATAGAAAGCTTATAGCAAAATGGAAAACACGCAGCAGTAATTTATTTCTAAAGGGAAGGGGGAGAAAAGTCAAGGAAATTCCCTCACAGTCTGCTTGGAGCCAGATTTTCAGCTAGTGTAAATCTGCCAGCTAGGGTAAACTTGTTGGAAACAGTTCATGTCCTGAATCAATAGCAGGCAATACGGCAATGCTGATTCACATTAGCTGGTGATTTGAGCCCCTGGGGAGAGTCCGCATTACCAAACTCCTGTTATGTCAGTGTCCGGCATCAGGGTAAAACCAGGGATTTGTCCTAGGATCAGATCCAGCTATGCTCTGTAGGGGGGCTGTGCAGGCACGTAGCAGCCCCCATCCCCAATGAGGTGTCAATGAGCATGAACCTCTTCCTGTTTTCCCACCATCCTAGTAAATTCATCCCTGACTGCACGCAAATAAAATTTGTGCTTTACAATACTGATTTACATTTGCTTGTCCTTAGTTCCCAACATTTACCAGCTTTGCAGAGAGAAAGTATATTCTTCTCAGCCTCCTCAATATGTTTGCATTATCAGCTGTTAAATTTTTTATTACACATCACTGAATTTGAAGCATCAAGACTTCTATGCAGATTGCCCCTACTCTCTAGGAATTTTGCAAATAAATCACTGACATGCACTGCAGATTGTCAAAGAGTTGCTGACGTACTCCACAGTAGAAAGGCGTTGGATAACCTTTTGCACTAAAATGCTATTTTTAAGTGCTTTTATAAAGAGTGCTATTGTTTTTAGAAAATATATCACTCTGGTGAAAGGAGTTAATGGCTTGCACATGATGTATCACACCCATAATAAAATTCTTCACAGAAAAGTAAAAAATCCTAAGCAGTAACCACGTGCACAAAATTGTTAAGGATACTCTGTGGGCTGAAGTTCTTTTCTTTGGGTATTTAGACCTTTCTGAGCTTCCTTTGTGTAACAGAGCACAGATATAAAAGTGCACAGATATAAATGATCTAGCTGCTTTTCTACACCATAGGGTCAGAGCTCTGGGCAAAGGGTTTCCTCCCTCAAAGGCAAGGACTGAGGAAGGAAAGGGGTGTTGGATGTGCCCAGAGCTGCCTCTGGATTTTGTGCAAGCCCTGAGAAAAAAGGATACCAAAGCATCTGTTTCTTGGGACAAGGCTGTGGTGTTTCTGCAAAGGGAATTGACTGCATGCTGTTTATAACCACCCTTGTGGTAATCAGCAAGTGTCTGTACACTCTTTAAATAGACACATCACCCTAAGGAAATACCCAAGTCAGCACCTCTGTATCCTGCTCTGGAGAGGAAACCTGACCTACAAGGCATCACAATCTACTGCTGCTTGGTGGAAAGGCAGAAATATTTTAGCTGAGGACGGCTGCTGGCTTTTCTTAGAAAGGTAGCTTCATTATGCTTGGTTCAGCATCCAGATATGCTGATTTTATACTGAGGTGCTGCCAGTTACTTCAGACATGTTGTCCTGTAGTTACACAAGTGGTCATGAGTGAGAGAAATCAAGCTTCTAGGAACTGCTTCCCAAATAAAGCAAGAAGGACATGATCAAGTAATTAATTAGTTTATAAAATCCTCCTTTTTTCTAATTGCTGTTAAAAATGGAAAAGACATTTCCAAATATTTATCCCTGGAAATTACTGCTTTTTTATCTGATACTGAAGTGTTATTGTACAAATCATTTAAAATTAGACTAGACAAATCAGCAGAGTTTATATTAAGCAAACTCTACCATGAAGATAGAGATTTGGTTGATCAGGAGAACAGACAAGACAGTCTTCCCCTTTTCTCAATTCCTATAGAAGTTCTGCACTGTAAGTTTTTTAAACTGACATGGTACAGTAATTCTAAAAAGATATTATCCCTAAAGAGGTCTTCATGGCCAGGCCACATTTGGAGGAATGTGTCTTCCAAAATATTGCATAAGTACAGATAAAGAACAGAGGAGAAAAAAAAGCTACTGAAAAGGCATTGTGATCCATAACATTACACATCCATTAAATTACATTTTGCTATCTCACTGCAGTCAAGAACTTTATAAACAAGAAACTGAAGATAGGGATTAGTATGCTAGATTTTTTATGCAACATTTTACATCAGAATCTGATTGTATAAACTAAAGTAAGGATTCTGAAGTCAAAGAGGCTACTTGGCAATGACCCTACCATAAGTGAGATCAGAACTAGACCCTAATAATAATAATATTGTATGTCAGAATTTTGTTAATATCAGAGTGAGTGGGGGAAATGAAATTTTCCTAATCAGTTGCTTTTATTACTTGTCAGATTTTGTTCAGACTTTCCTGAAAAATCTGCCCTTTATAAACATACATTTTGTGGAGGAAGTGCAGTAAATAGGTCAAGTTAGTTTCCGAGGAGATGTGCTAAGGGACACAAACATTCTCAAAGTTTTTATAAGACTTAGGTTGGGGGAATCAGCTTTACAAACACACAGTTTGCCTGTCAGATGTTAATGTAACAGTTCTTTCCATTGTCCTCCTGCCAAAAGGCCCATCTCCATCCCAAATTTGTCCTTTGAATTGCTGATTCATATTCTGACTTTGAAAAGTCATCTAAGTAACTACTTGTGAACAGCACTTAAATCATGTAGCTCAGAGAGAATGTGCATAGCCAGAACAGTTACTTGTCAGTGGAGCTTCTCTACATAGGTGGAAGGATGAAAAGTCAAGGAAGCAGTGTGTGTCACTCTGGGCTTGGTGTGCCATCAATTCCTAAATCACTGCATTCTCACACTGATTTGGCCTGAGATTGAGCATGATGGAGCTGTGGCCAAACCATACTTCTGGCCGTGTCTTAAGTCTGTCCAGATGGCAGGCGTTCCTGCTGCTCAGTTCCTGCTACTCATGGAGGCAAGATCTTACTTCAGTAAGAGCCAGGGCTCCTGACTCACACAGTTCCCACTGAGTTCTGAGTACAGCAGCATCTGGGAGGTATCGCCACCCGTGCAGACAAGAGCATGCACAGGAGTGAGTCCCTGTGCGGTGGGAACCAGGGGACAGTATCTGACACGAGGAAGGTAGTTCAAGTCTGCACCTTGCTTCTTGGGAAGGCTGAGACTTTGCCAGGAGCAGGGAGCCTTTGCTCCCATGGGCAGCAGCATGTTTTTGCTGGTCTGCAGGAACCGAGCACCAGCAGTGCTCATGCTAGATTTGAGTCTTACTGTGTCCAAAGGGAGGACACGGGCCTGCTGAGTCTCACATTTGGTGAGCTAGAAAAGCCCCACAGGCACGCTTGGGAATGTCATTTAACATGCAGTTTGGAGCTTTTTTTCCATTTGGATGTAAGTACTGTTAAAACGATTTGGAGAGCTGATGGCCAGGCTAAAGTGTCTGTGTAGACGTAGCGTATGTATTTCTAACATGAACTTCACTGTGTGAGCTTATGCTTTGCTTGGCCTAATTGGAAGACAGTCTCTGGTTACTTAACTAGTGTTTAGGGAACAGAGATTGTGCAGTTTTACAGAGGATATGGCCAAAGAGTTAATTAAGCCCTTAGATGTTTTCTTTTTCTTGTTAGAACCACCCTGCTCTATTTGGATGAGCTTTTACAGCTGTATTGCAGGTTCTGTGGGTTTGAAGGCCCTGTTCATAAGAACTAAGAAGACACACAGGACGAATGCTCCTAAGTGTGCTGGCATTACGGGTGTCTCAGGCTCCATACAGCCTTTAAGTTTCCACATCTGTTTAAAAGGGCAAGACATTTCTGGGGGACTGTATACACGTGAGCCATTGTGGAAAGGGAGTGGTTATTCACATTCCCTGGCCAGCCTGAAAGGGACAATCATGATTCATTTATGCTATCTGGTCCCAGTAGGTCTTGTGTGTGGGTAAGCGGCCCTCTGTAATCAGTAATCCAATAAGCTGGCGATAGGCACGAGCAATACGACCACTGTGGCATGGACTCCGCATTTGCAGATGGAAGCCAGCCTGACCCCTGGCATAGCACAGAACAAAGCTCAGCCAGTCCTTTCTGCAGCCAGCCCATAGCCTGGCTTTGAGTTTTTACATGCCTATAAAAGAGTCACCTGCTAGGGCTACTAAATCTGTCTTCATGCTGCATAGTGATTTAAGCTTTGCAGTATGAAGAGATAAAGCTGCTGAGGCTGATACATCTCTGTAGGACACGTATTTCTTCTGTTCTTTGCCCAGCATTTGTCACGGAGGTTCACCTGCCACCACTGCTACCAATGCAAGCAACAACTCTAAGAGAGAAGAGCAACCTGCTTCGTCAGGGAGTGTGGATGGAGCAGGGGGGGAGAGTGAAAGCCTGTTGATGTGAAAGGCAAAGAGCAATAGATCAGTGGAAGCATATGAGCTGACAGATTTATTTTCTATCTATCAAGAAGACAAAGACATACATCAGCATAGTTCTGCTTTTTGTAAAGAACAATTCCTCATATGCAAGGAATATCACTTACTGACTTGAAGAATTCCACTGAAACCCCTTTAAAGCATCTCTGCTGGTAAAACTTACATATCTGCTTGAGATCTGTGAATGGAAGATGATATAGGACTGCAACGTGTCATTGTACAAATGGTGTAATTCGCCAAAAATAAGCCCCTGAAGACTGTTACCCCTGCCCTCACCCTACAATTATGGGGAGGGAGGGACGGTGGAACAGAGGCTTCAGGACACCATGGAATATATTTGGCCTTCAGGCAGTTCTCAGAGCACCTTGACATACATAATTAGTGAGGATGCTGATGTTTATTTAGGGCTTGTGGTTGTGAAAAATAGAACAAAGAGATTTCTGGGGGATGGGCAATAATGAAGGCAGTAAAATTTTCTCTCCTCTCACTTGCTTTTTCTCTCGTATTTCCTATTATAAAAACAAACCAAAAAACACCCCTATTAATTTAGGTCACTTAATTCACACTTCCTTAACAGCTAAAACATGCTATGCAACTTTCATCCTTTTTTGCCTTCTACTCTTCCATTTCATTCTTGCTGTATCATCTTAAAGCTAGAAGATCTTATGATTTCAAAGTTTTTGAGAGCCTATAGTCAGACTGACAGAAGGCAGCAGGGAATGAGCTTAGCTTGCTATTTTTCTCAATAGCGCTCTTTGAGATGAAAATTCCCCCTTGCCACATAGAGTCCTAAATGAAAGAGTAATTTCTGACTTGCCTTCACAAATCTTTTGATTTTTTTTCTTCTTTAGTCTGCATGTCACCCTGATATTTCTCCAGCTCCTGCTTTTGTGGAACCGGTGTCATGTTACATCACTCTTACAGTCTTATCAAGGCTTTCCTTTTGACCAAGATAAGTCCTTAGAAGAAGTACAAATCTAAGTTTCCCTGAGCTATGGAAGAGAAATCAGTATGGAGTTTCATTTTTCTATGATGCTTAAGCCAATGATTTTCTGGGTCTGGGGGTTTTGCTTGTTTGTTTTGTTTTGTTTTTAATTTTATTTTGAAGAAAACCCAATTGGGTTAAAATTAACTTTACTTTTGGAAAATATAAATCCATGTTAGCATCTGAACTTTGTAGCTTTATATGCCTTTGTAGCTATTACAGAAATACAATTCAGCTGAGTTTGAGCCTATTCTGTTCCACTGTTTCTTTGTTTTAAAGAGAAACAAGATAAAGACTGGCTAGGTGAGTAATAAACTTGTATCAATCACATACATTAACTTGCAGTAATCAGAAAGTAAAATCTTATTCAAAAGCCTGATTGTGCAAGACTGTTCAAACAAGGACAAACATAGTTCCTGCCCAGCAACACATTAGGGAGAAAGAATCATTATTGCAGAGACAGATCTTAACATAAAGCCTAGCAAAGTCAGTGCTGTTTTTCCCGTAATTTCAGATCGGATGTGTCTATATACAGACACGTGCACATACATCTAGATGTGTTCCACCTATAGTAATAGAAATAAATTTTATTTAGTCTTGCAGTTGATAGTATATGTGCACAGCAGCATACACAGCTGTAGTGAAACAAGAATCAAGGCTTCACTTTGTAATGAAATGAATAACAACTCTTTTTTAATTGCTGCGAGTCTCCTGAAACACGTGTGTCTAACTAACTATTGTGCTATGGCAGAAGCAGATCTTCAGAGAAGATCTGGCTATAATGAAAGTAGAGGATTAGATTGTGGAAATGAGATATTTTTATAGAGAATAACAGGCATGTATTTTCATTCAAGCAAGCTGTTCTATAAAAGAGAAAAGGAATTTTATTAATTGATTTTTCAAATTTTAAGCTGAGGTACTCACATCCTACACAATGCATAAGCTACAAAGTTTAAACATAGCAAAGCAGAATTGTAGCAATGTGGGGGCAGGATAGGAATGTATCTTTTCTTTAGCAGCATTTCAAGAACTAGTTTTCACAAATTTTTGAAATACTTTGTGTGGCATTTAATGAAGTCATGTCAGGACTCCCTCCTCACCCCTTAAGAGATGCTATTGTCTTTTGCAAATACACTTTTTCAAAACATACTCCTTCACTAGTAAACTTGTGATGAAAACATGAAAGCATGAAAGGCAGAGAAAACTTTGGATAAATTAAACATTCCATATTTATGGCAAATAAGTAGCTCAGAAAGAAGTAGAGGAAAGAAGCCAGTGTTACAAAGTCTAATGCATGTAGGATAATTTTCAAACTCATGTTCAACAAAGTTGGGTGCCCTACCCCATAGGTAACGATAAATAACTCCTTATTCGTCCTCCACCCCTTTATGCAGGAAGCTGGCTCCTGCATAAAATCACCATACCTTTTACCTAAATCCTCCTTCCAGCCTATTCCTAGCCTTTATTTAGCATAGAAGATGCAATGGTAATCTCCAAATCCTGTCTAAATTTCATCTAATAAATTCACTCTGCCTATTTAGTTTCGATGAGAAAAAGAAAAAGAAAACTTTTGCTGCAGGTTCTGAATTGCTGTGTTTTACAAAGTTTGTACAACATAAACATGTACAGTCTGTCAAAATGCGCTCTGTTTCAGACACAACTACGTTCATCAAAAGTGATTGAAAAATTGCTCAGTGCATAATGTACATCAGTGGCTTTGAAATCTCTTAGTATGAAGGGAGTCTACAAATGACATAAAACTGACTTTGTTCATTTAAAGGTGTTTCTTCTTTCAGTTTATTGTCTCAGGCTAATGTAAATGGTTATGCCATTGTTGTGCATTTACAAATTGGTACAAGTAATAACAATTGTGTTGTTTATCCTTTTATTTCCAAATTTTATATTCTACACACACAGAGAATGCATAACTTGAAGACTGACTCCACAACTGAGGAATCACTATACAGGAAGGATGCACATGGCTAAGTATGGGTTTTATAACATCTTGTTTGCAGATATTTCCTTCTGCAAACTCTAATGGGGGGGGAGGCAAGATCCATGTTTCGGTTTCTCAGAACCTCCAAAGTTTGCAGACAAGGAAAAGAGTGGGTGGAAGAGGAGGAAAAGGGAGGGAAGGCTGGGGAAAAAAGATTGCGGCTGTTGTCTATCTATGCTCCAAATACAGGAACCTCTGATTTACTGATATGTAATTCATACTAGCAAGTTGATACTTTGAAAAGATTTTGCACTGACCTGATGATGTTATGAGTTTTTTTCCTCCACCTCCTTTAATAAACAGTGCCATCAGATGATTTTCCTCTCTTAGCCTGAGTCATTTCCTCTTCCGTCACTTCAAGCTCTTTTAGCCTGCAACTACCACTAACAACCTCTCCATCCTGGGAGTCCTTCCGGTCTCTGTCCCCAACTGCAGTTAGCTTGCAAAAATTGGGCATTGCTTTTTGGGGAAGCTATTGTGACACAGGCCAGGGCGTGAATTTAGTTATTGTGGCTTAATTGCCCACGTGGACACTCTTATTCTGTACTAAAAGTGCCTTTTTGTGGTTTAAGTTGATCCATTTCCAAAGTAGCCTGTTCTAAGACCACATGGACATATCTACATAGAAAAATAGCTTGGAATAATGATCTGCACTATCTCCTTTGGGGAGATAGTTATTCCCACTCTAATTTCACTCTTGAATTGCTTACTCAATCCTTGAGCAGTTTTACATTAAAAATCTATTTTGTCTGTTATCTCCTTTGTGCTACCAACCATTATCCAGCTGTATAAAATGTGATCTTCCCTGATTTCTCTTTTTTCACAAGCATTTTAAAATGCCTTCCATGAGTGATATTTTATAGACTTTACTGTAATACTACAGATAAAATACAGCTTTTTAGCAAAAATAATGCTGGCAAGATGTTGCTATGGAAATACTTAAAATATAAACAGTTTTAGGCCGCAGCCATTGTGGTGGAAAAAAATTGACAAATACAGCTTTCACTGCTCCAAAAAGCTGTTCCCAACAAACAAACAAGGCTGTTGAGGAGAGCTACCACAGATCCAGTTTTTCTCTGAGATGTTGTTTTCTTCTCTCAGAGCTCTGTCTGGGCAGACCTGTACAAACTGCAAGCTGAGCCAAGTTTTGTGAAATTCCCACAAGAGCAGGACCATGGATGGTTTTGGCATTTAGGGCTGAGCCTGGCAGGCAGTAGTATAACAGCAGCAGGTAGCAGGCAACAAGAGCCAGTATGAGAGGCAGCAGTGCTTCAGCAGACAGAACTGGAGGATCCAAGTGTATAGCAGCAGTGCATTGGCAGGGAGAGGTGGGGACTTCTGGGGTGAATTCCTGGGAAGGGGGTTGGGCTTTGGAAGGAGTGGAGTGTGCTGATGGGAGAAGAGCTGTGGAAGAAGGAGGATTCTGGCAGGGAGGATGAGGAACCAGGAACCAGAAGGACTTAAGGGGTCTGCAGTGGTAGAGGAGGAGGACTAGGAGGACTGACCTCAGTGTGACAGGAGCTGTTAGGTGTGTCAAAACCTAACTGATGGATTAGAGCACTGGTCTGCGAATGCAGGAGGGCTCTGAGACAAGATGGGATGCTGGGATTGTAATTGCCCAGGGCATACTCCCTCCCAGCCTTTCCCAGCAAGGACTAGGATCTAGTGAGGGGTCATATATGCAAAAAGGACTACCTAACCCTACCACCCTACCAATTAACTTTATCTTTCTCCTCTTTTTACAATTAGAACTATGATAGCCACTTCTAAACTCTGCGCTTATTGCTGGTGGATCCCACTTGGACTTTGGGGACTTCAGCAACAGACTTGAATGCAACTGTTGCAGTAGGCTCTGGGCAGTGGGTGCAGGGGGGCTGGGGCAGTCCAAGAACTGTGTGAGCTATCTATCCATGCAAAAAGCTGATTTTTTTATGACTTTGGTGGATTTTGAAGTCAAAGTCATACGTAAGCTAGATTTACACAGAGCATACAAGGTACTTCCTGCAAGGATAGCTTTATGTGCAGGAAAACCAACAAAATTCAAGAGGTCTCAGACTATGGTATACAGCCAGGACCCACCTGAGGAGAAAATCAGAAAAGTGATGTTGGTGTTCCCACCAGGAGTCCCACAGACCTAGAAAGTGAAATCTTTGTCCTATGGGGCTGGAATTTTATTTGCATAACAGTAATTAAATGGACTCCTGAGCTACAAGCTGAATACTGCTTCTGCTGCAATTGCTCAGAAGTCCACTTAGTCACAACCGTATTTGGCAATATCATGAGCTACTTGTCATTATTTCATTTAGAGCATGGAAGACCTTTGGAGAAAAGAAATGAATTATATGTTCCTTTGAGTGTTTTTATGTTAGAGAGCTTTATCTTTTAACAACCTGAGTTATTTTTGAAAAGTATTTGTCTCTATACCTAGCTTTTATAGACAGCATTTATAACAGTTGGGAGGGAAGAGGGGAGACAACAGAAATTTCATCCTGAAACATAAAGGAATTATGTGGATCTTGGCTTAGAGATCTTCAAGTTAATTCATACTTAGACGATAAATCTATTTTTCATGGATTTGTAACTTGGCTATAAAAGCATGCTTGAAGGCTTGAATCTTGGCAGTCAAAGCTTTCAGGTCAGGAGAATATTTTTAGCAATATTTTATTTTAAAAAAGAAAAACACATAAGGTTGTCTTTAAGTTTAGAAAGTTAAAGAGAGAGTTTTAAAAAGCATGGGTTGGGTCACATTTTGACACCTATATTTTTTCTTTACAGAAAAACAAAACAAAACAAAAAAACAACCTGCTTTCAACTGGACAGATAATGAAAAATATTTCAGATTTATCCTTTTCAAATTTCCCACAGGCCTGTTTCATATTCAAGAGAAAATAATCCATTTTAGCTAATAATCTTTAAATGCTGAAATCAAGGCACTGTTGTGAATTTTGATGCTAATGTTTAATGAGCAGCTCATACAAATCATCATAATTCCAGAAACGGCAACAGAATTGCATCAATTAGCACTCGTTGAAGATGACTGTAGTAAACATATACACTATCTCCTTCAAAACATGTGACTAATTCAGTAATACCGAAGCACTCAAGTAGTTAATGCAATCAATACATTAGAAAAATCAAGAGCCAATGAGAGGGCAACAATCAGCTCAGCATGCCACGTACAAAAAGCATTAGGACAATTTTGGCCAAAGATACTGGAGCAAACACTTTGCCACAAGATCTTTGGTTTTACAGTTTCATTCAACCTCAAAATTACAGAGGGGTTGAGTCAACCCTGCCAGGATTTAAATTAGTGGTTCCAGAGAGACTAGGAGCTAAGCCACAGGTATAGCTAAGTTCAGGGGTCAGAGAAGGTGTGGAGCGGGCAAAGCAAACAGGAAGATTCATTTCTGGTCTTTAACTTACACCCTCTGTTTGCTTCTGCTGCACAACCTTCTTTCTGTGACTTATATTCACTTTAACAGAGTGGGACAAATTCAGCTCTGGCTTCTAGTGCTAATCTCTTTGTGTTATACCAGCAAGGCAAAAAGTTGTCCTAAAAGAGTAATTGGAGGTTTCTTGATGTTAGGTATATCCAGGTTTGGTATAAAGCTGGTTCACACCACCCGCTCTCAACACAGACCAGGAAGCTTTTTAGGACACTAACTGGGCCAGACCTGAGGAGCCTTCTGCAACAGAACTAGCCGTACAAGACCATTTTAAAGAAGCTATTGAATTAAATACCAAGTTGATCCAAGCCATGCAAAATTTTAAGGAAACAGAGAGGTGGTTTGAAAGACTTACCACGGGGTCTGCATTCAGTTCAGCTCATTCAGCCCTGAAGACCTAGCTCTAATAGGGAGATCAAGTCAGTGGTTAAGTGCAACTCCCATCCTCTTAAGCACCCCAAAGGATGACATTGACTTTGTTTTGAGGTGTTTTACATCCAGCAGTGACTTTTGTAAGCCCAGTCACTGCCACTAACTTCAATTATTATCACTGAATCATTTATTATCCTTGAATCAGCTCCAATTACAAGTTAGCTTATAAAAGTCCCTTTGTTTAATATCAGTAAACCCACCAAATATTTGCATCAGATTACTAAGGTCTATTGAAGGTACTATTTCATGTCACAGCAGGGCCAAATCAACAGCTGTAAGGGAGAAGTCTTGGTCCCTGTCCCTCCACACATGCTTCTCCTGCTCTCTTCCACCATTGCCCTCCCCTTCCCAGCTCCTTCGCCCCATGGCTGGGTTTCCCACTCTGCGCTGTACACACCCTACTAATGATTTCTGCACATCCACCCTTCCCAGCACACATCCTTCGTGCAGCATGTCATGTAACACACCTCCCACCCAGAACAACAGGGCTTTTCTTCCAGCATCTTTCCAAAGACATGACACCTAGCCACAGCCCAAAATAGAACAGAGTAAGGAGGGGGACAACTGGGCAAGGTTTGGGCTGTGTTTTAATGGGCTGGGTTTCATACACAACAAAGTTGTGGGAAAGCGGTTAGGATATTTTCAGCCTGCCTGCAACCAGCAAGGTAGCTAAGCTCGAGGAGGTTGCACTCACTTAAAGCCAAAGGTATGGTTCTGCTACCATCATTTAGATGAAGAATTTCTCCACTCAGCTATTTCAGCTTGTGTTTGCACTGCTGTTGGAGTTCTTTCAGATTGAGTCTAGGTATTATACGGTCCCCCTAGCTGTAGTATTGGAGCACCTCCCAAGTATTTAAAAATAGAAGTCACAGCAACAATCTTCCTTTCTTACTTGGCAGTCAGAAGGAGAAATACTTGGCATAACTTATCCACTTGTTTGCATATTCGTGGGTGAGATCAAGTTGTTTCTTGATGTGTATATGGGAAGAATTAAGTTTTTCTCAGTAAGCTGAAATGATTTTAGTACAAAAAATGATGGCTTCAGTGGCAGTTTTCCACGTATGCATACTGCAGCTCAATGAGCTGCCTTGTGTGCCCTTGGATTTCCTAGGTCTTGCCCAGAGGGCTAAGCTGTGGTCAAGAACATGACCTGGAGCACATCATTATTGTTAATTAGTTGCTGGGGTCTCCAAAATATGAGGAACTTTCTGTCCTCTCATTTTTGTTTCTGGGCAAAACACACCACTGCTTCTGAAACCCTTCTGTCCATGGAAAGGCTTTTAAAACACTCCAACAGCCCATGCAGCAGAAACACCAATTGTTTATTTCTAGAGGTCTCTCTCAAACAGGAAGGTGGGGCTCCTTCACCCTACTTCCTCTGTCAGCAAGGGTGACTGACTGCCAGAGATGCAGTTTCAAACAGGGTCTGGGTGCATGGATCTCAGATTTTTGTTGCATGAAGTACAGTTATCAGTTCACACATCTACAGGTTCAGGGAGGACACACCTCAGACTGAGGTCAGCACATTACTAAGAAAGGAGAAGAGTAGCCTAAGTCTTTTGGGGGTAGCGTTTTTTCAGATGTCAAGACCAGAAAGTGACTGAACCTGGCCAGTCAACGGGAAATGATGAAAATGCTCTCTGAATAAATTAAAGATCAATAATTTGGTGGCTGGGTGGAGGGTAAGGGGAGGAAAGGTAGAGAACAGAAATGAGAGAATTAAGTTTGAATGTCTCCCTCAAACATAAATTAGGGAAATATATATGGGGTTAATAAATAGGAGGTAAATGTAGGGAGAAATATGAAAGCTAGTAGGTCTTTGCAGCCTAACACTTTCCCTTCTGTAAATAGTCTGAAGAAATAGGATGTGCTCTTGGACTGAAAGTCTGACTGTGTTTATTAGGAAGTTTCTATGGCTTGTGAGCTAGACACAGAGGGGGGGGGAAATGACAAGGGCTTTTTCTCTCTGGATCTGTTCTCAGAAAAGTAGGTTGACCTTAGTCTTCTTTCCTTCCTGTCCCCTGTTCAGGCAAAATGCATTGTTTCTTATGGCTCTCTCATTACCAATTATTTTCTTAGCATAGTTACAAATTTAACATATCCTTCCATGATACTCATACCTTTTTGCTTCTTGAAGCCCTAGATTGTCTGGTGAAATGTCCCTTTCACAAAAGGAGCTTCTGTAAGTAATACCCATTATGGACTTAGAGGGCTGGAAATAGCTAGACCTGTCCCTTTTCACCAGTAGAGTAATGCCATCACTTGGAGCCTTTTGAAAGACATGAGATATTAACGTGACAGAAGCCTTCCTTGTAATGCACTTCCCTATATACAGATGATGCAACAGGTGAGCTGCTCCTGCAAAGCTGGATGCTAATTTGCCTCTGTTGCAATGTGTCCTACTCGGCCTGTCTGGCTCCTTGTCCCCATTCCCACAGTTCCACTTGCCTCTCGAACCTGCTTTCTTAAGGCTTCTTGGTGGGCATCTGCTTTTCTCTCTCCTGGTTTAGAATAGCTTAAGACCCCCAAATTGCCTGCTTTGATTCCAGTTCCTTTTGCCACAACCAGCCAGGTTAACTGCAGATGCTTTTGTGTATCCCACATCATGGCTGACCAACGAAGGATAAATCTGACCCAACAGCATCTGTAAGGCCACATACAATTAGCAATACTTTGGATTCACTGTGGCTTTCCCCTGCCACTATCAATGCCTCTCTGTCTATGCAATTTTATAATTTTTTCGACATGCTTTATGGCCTTTGTGCATATTCCTGCATGGTCCATCATAATTTGTCTAGCTGGTTTTAAAATAAGCTAATTTCTTGTAAATGGTTTTCATTTCACAGTCCTGCATCAGTTTTTCCTGGACTAAAATCACATAATCATAGAATGGTTGAGCTTGGAAGACCTCTAGAGATCATCTGGTCCAACTGTTCTGACTCAAGCAGGGTCACCTACAGTGGATTGCTCAAGACCATGTCTAGCTGGATTTTGAATATCTCCAAGAATGGAGACTCCATGACCTCTCTAGGCAACCTGTTCCAATGTTCAATTACTCTTACAGTAAAAAAGCTTTTCCTTATGTTTAAGTAGAATTTCCTGTATTTCAGTTTCTTTCCATTGCCTCTTGTCCTGTCATTGGGCACCATTGAGAAAAGCCTGTGTCCGTCGTCTTTACACCCTCACATCAAGTATTTATAGAGATTGATAAGATCCCCCGAGGCGTCTCAGCCCAACTCTCTCAGCATCTCCCCACATGAGAGATGCTCCAGTCCCTTTATCACCTTTGCAGCCTTTTGCTGGACTCACTGCATGCCTCCTCTGTTCTGGGGAGCCTAGACATGGATCCAGCACTCCAGATGTGCTCACCAGTGCTGAGTAGAGGGGCAGGATCACCTCCCTCAACCTGCTGGCAATACTCTTCCTAATGCAGCCCATGGCCTTCTTTGCTGTAAAAGTGAACTGCTGACCTGTGGTCAACTTTTTGTTCACCAGGACCTCCAGGTCCTTTTCTGCAAAGCTAATTGCCAGCCAGTCAGCCTCCAGCCTGTACTGATGCAGGGGGTTATTTCTCCCAAATTAAAATATTCTTAAATAATACATTGGAATACAAGATGATATCTTCTGCCCCTTGAAGAAGCAAAGCAAATACATCCTAGGAGAAGCAGAGGCATGCCTTTCTCTTCCAAAGGTTTCTGCTGTGACTGTGCTCTGCCTGCCAGGAGGATGCTTCTTCTTGAAATTGTATTTTATGCTTATGCATATGGTATATAGACCATATGTCTACACCCAAAATAAACAGGAGAAACAAAACCACTGTGTATTTCCCCCATGTTACCAAAACACTACAACTTTGACTGGACTTATCAGGAGTAGACACTGACTCATACTAACTAGCAAACAAACACAAGTCCTACTCAATTCTACTACAATCATAAAATCCCTTATCTATCACGATTAATGCTAGCCACCAGAAAACACATCTGTGTGGACACATGATTATAGGACATAAACAGGCCCATGTAGATCACCACAGATATACTGGAGAGCTTTTGGATATCCTGCAGAAAGGTTTTGAGTTGTTGGGCACAGTGACAGTATTCTAGTATCCTGATTTTAAGACTGCAACTCATGCGTGTAGGGTATGTCTTGATGTTAGACCTTTGCTTTGGAATTGCATTTAATATAAGTCATAGTAAGGTAAGTGCAAATAAGAGCATTTGTGTACAAAATCCAAAATATACTATGTGTTGTAAAGTTTTATAAAGACAGAGGTGACAGAAAAGACAAAGTAAAACTGTTTATCTCAAGATCAAATCCTTAAATCCTCCTCCTCCCTTCCTCCCCCCATAAGCTGTTAAGCTGTAGATCCATTCTTAACCCGCGTGGCTAGGACTCCATCCCTATGCACACCCCTGCCCTCAGACAGCATTTGCAGGTCGTAGAGCTGCACAACCTTTGTAGCTTTATCTTTGTTTGGGGTTTCCCTGGGGATTGGCTCAGATTCACATCTCACACTTCTCCCATCCTGGGCCTTCTTTCAACCATTCCTGATCTCTCACCTATGAAAGAACTGGTTTCAATCTTTATCTCCTGAAATTTTAACTCTTTTGGAAATAGTAATCCTCTATTGCCAGGTCTTACGTTTTACAGCTTTTTCTGAGAAGGGGTAACATGCCTTTTCTAACCTGACAGGACCAAGTGCAATATTCAGTGAGGAGCATTTCCCTACACTTAAACTTATTTTTCACATAAATATGTACATCAGTAACCATACTTCATACAGATGTACGTATGCAGGCCTATTTCACACAGTGCTGGCTTCTGACTGAGATTTCACACACTATTTAGTTACTTTGGGCAACAATATACATGGGATGGTTGATCTACATATTCTAGTTTTGAGGGTGTTATTTGCAAGTGTGCATCCTACATTTGCAGATAATTTGGGTAAATTAAAAATGGTATTCTATACATAGATTTAACACTTTTTACCTCCTTATTTACAAGTGTAGAGTGGCTTCTTGATTTTCACTCTCTTCACATGGCTGCACATGCATGGCTAGGGAAGATACAGAACAGTTTGCTCACTTCAGTAATTTTTTCCCTTGATGACAATAATATTGATCCCATAAACAGCACTTTTCATCCATAAGGTGCCTCACTAGTGTTAATACAATTAGCTTACTTAATTCTTCTTCCTCCTTCCCCCTGAACATATGTAAAACGGCCAAAATGTGACGCCAAAGGAAGTGATAATCTTAGAGTCACTGGCATACAGTGTGAAGACCGCTCCCTCTATGAAGCAAGTGATATGAGATACCCCCCCACAAAGCTCCATTATTGCAGCTGCAATTTTGTAAGCACCTTTTTATAACAGCTTTTGTTTTTTATTATCATCCAATGCATTGAGCAAATAGCTTCTGGGAAGGAACACATTCATGTTTACCTTTGCTCTGCGTGCCACTATCAGCACTATCCGAAACCCAGACAGACACGAAACAGGTGCCAGAGTTGCATATTTGAGTCACCATCAGTAAAGGCTGACTCATAATTATAATGAACATATAATCTGTTCTCAGATCTTTGGGTAGAGATGTGAAAACTAAATGTCACATTAAAAAGAGGTTGTCAGCCCTCTGAATCTCTAAGGAAACAAGGTTTGACAGAAAAAATGGGTAATGATATTATTTCAGGAGCATTTTTTAGTCTATGATTCCTAGACTTTACACTAATCAATTAAGCTTTTCTCTGTACCCTCTGTAGAAATATATCTGCAAAAATAGATTTACAGATGAAGTCTCACAATCCTCCACAGAACGAAAGCTTCCATTTAAGCAAATAGCAGTTTAAATGGAATAAAGATCACCCATTTTAGCTTGCACTGTGAAGTTAGAGCTGATTCCGGGATATGTCAGGCACAGGGTCCTCAACAAGGACGTTCAGACACTTCTGCTCAGGGTGGGCTCCCTGTTCTTGCTCTGCTTACTTTCATCATAGAGGATGGCCTCTGTCTTTTCCAGGATAACTTGGAGTTTAGAAAGGGTACTTCCTTCCCTGAGGAGCAAGGAGGAAAATGAAGTACTTCTCAGGAGGCAAATGGGTACAGAGACCTTCTATTTTTGCAACACAGAATGCTTCTCACCTTCAAACTTGCAGCAATTCTCCCCACCCCTTTTCCTTCTTCATACAACTGGCAGCAGGGACCAGCAGCTGGAGTCCAGCTGCAAAGGTCATCATTACTTTAACCCCTGCTTGTCTGGTTTCCTACCCTTCTGACCAAGAGGAAATTGGGCTGGGGATGTCTAACCATACCTTGCTGAATGAGTATCAGATGACTTGGCCCATCCAAAATACAGCGCAGTGTATATGCCTTATCACAAGGGAGGACCTGAGCTATACAGGTTAATGTGTATGCACGATATTTTTAACTGTGATAGCATACAATCCAAGGATTACAGATCACTATTTTTCAATAAAGGAAATACTATTATCCCCATTGTATGAGGCACAGGAAGTTGCATGTACATTTCTTGAATGGACATAAAATCTCTATCTGAGCTGCAAACAGAACACAGGTTGTCTGCTCTAACCTTCCACTGCCTCCCATACTCACTGTTTGTCTCTGCTGAATCTATGGCCTCACATATTCCATTTCAGAGGTTAGTTTTCTAAAAGTTGCAGGAGAAAGCCATGATTACTCAAAAGACAAGACCAAAAATACATTGATCTTCATTTCTTCTCTCTTTCATCAAAAATGTACTTGAGGTTACAATATCCAATCAACACCTGGTTACACACCAGCTAACTTCCAGCAGCTCAGCCCTTGAACACTGAGCAAAGTGTCTCACCAATGAGCAGATCTGCTGGCAGAACAATCTTGTTTAAGTAAAGCAAGAGTTAGTTCCGTTTACTATGATTATTACACCAAATCAGTTCCCCAGGAAACAATCTGATCAAGCAATCAGTTTGATCAAAGAGGTTTCGATTAAATTTTTATATGCTCCTGTCGAGCAAGAAATGTATATTGCTAGCTAAGCCCTTACATCTTCAAAAGATTGAGAAATAACAGATTTCAAGAGTAGTGATACAGAAAAAAACATTTGCCAGCTCAGGCCCAGGTACTGCAATCAAAAGTAGGTAAGCAAGTTCCTATATCTACAAGCACCAGTGACTTCAGTGAAATTGTGTAGTGACTACAGTTCTTGCGCACATGTTCCCAGCTGTTAAGCTGGAGCCAAAGACTGCACCTCCTTGCCAGGGGCAGATTTACAAGGAAGCAGAAAGGCTACAGGAGCAGTATTCACAAAATGCGCTTGTATTCCAGCAGTTGCGCAGCCCCACCTCAATTACGTCTGGAAATAGACCTGCTCTTGGCAGAACATAAGGTAGCCTTCTTGTATCTTCTGATCAGGTTTCCTCAGGAATGACCTCATTCTTCAAGAAGGTCTCTTTCCTTTCTTTAATTTTCCAAATGTTTGGACTTTCACCTAATTGTCTTTCTGAAACCCCTCATTGCTAGCTCTCATACAGTCTCCTGATGCATCTATTTCTGTTTCCATGGTACTAAGTATTTGGAGACTCCCCAAAGACCACATTAGTCTCTTGCCATGCAGCATCATTCTGTTATCCTTCATCAGTGCTATCTTTCATACTAAACAACAGTATTTCTCTTGTCGTGGAGCATCACATGGACAAAGAATCCAATATTTCATCTCCTGTATTTAAACATATTGTCCCATTTTGTTCTCTGCTCTTCACCCTTCATGGTGATGGGCTGACCAAAGCACTTTACTATGAATTCCTCAACGAACTGGGAAAGTTGAGATCTAAAACTCCAGTCAAATTCATCTCTAAAAGCAACAATAACTACAACTGCAAAAAAATGATTAGACTTAACAGCCATATCCAACATTGCCAATGATGTCCAAAGAATGGGCAAGGATTTGCCTCAAATCCTGACTGAGTTCACCCATTTCCCCCTCAGAGCAGTGGCATAACCTCTCTAGCTTTAGCAGCTCCTTTGTAGGACAGAAGAGTCAATACAGAGCATAGCATCCCTGGCCATTATAACAATCCACTCCAGCTGCAGTACTGGGTGCTAACCTCTGCAGGACTCATATACATCCTGTTCAAGTCACAGTGAAGGGGCTTGGACTCTCATTCAAAGGAAGAAGGGGAAGGAAAAATTTACCTTATGGCATGGATTTTAGAAAGCACATGTTCATTTACCTTCTCAGCCTATACATGCAATTCCACAGGCAATTCCACATGCAAATTAGGCATAAAATAGAACTCTATGTGAGTAAAGTTAGTACTTACATCATGTCTATTTACAACTGCTAATTGTGAAAGTGCTAAGTCTTTGTCTTGATCTGCAATTAAAAATGGAGCCAGTATAGCTACAGGAAAGCAGGAATTTCTGTGTGGGTGTGTGGGAATAAACCTCCCACTTCCTCCCAGCACAGCTCCCCCTGTAAAAGCTGATTTATGCTACACCACCAAAGGAGAGTCCATCAGTTGGTGTATCTTAGTTCTTCCAAGTTACATAATTTAAGCTGTCAAAAACATTCTTCAGTGTACACGCTGGTTCTGCATTAGCTGGGGAAATTTATCTGTATAGCATATCTATCCTGACAATTCTCTATGGAATAAGCAAAGCCTCTTTACATCTTTTGCAGCACTGAAAACACACACATTCAAGATAGTTCTAATAGTCCTATGATGATTTCAGTGAAGTAATACAGTGTGATTCAAGGTCAGTGCTCCCCAAATCAATTTTCCATGGTCTATAATCTTTGTTGTAAACACTCCGCTCTGTAACTAAGAAAGTAGAAAGGGTTTTAATGCCATCAGTTTCACCCATAATAGCTTCACATTAAACTCAAAGAGCTGAAAGAATTTCACATGATTTGTTCCAGTTTTCTATCAGACTCTCATCATGGCACCTCCCTTATTCTAAACCACCATGATTCCCTCTAATGCTGTGCCCCATGTTAAGCATAAATTAAAACTGCTGGAGGATTATATCCAAAGGAGTAGGCAAACTGTCTTGGTGCAATCTCCACCTCATTCACCCTCACCATGTTTAGCATATTACCATGTTGGGAGCAAGGCAGAAGGACCACAGGCAGTCGATGATGTCTGCTGTACTCCTCATACTTGCAGTATGAGACTCCACAAAAACCATTTTTACTGTGTGCTGTCCCCTTTGAACAGCTTCACAGGCATTACAGGGTCGCAGCATTGGGGAGGGGTGAACTGGTCCCTTCATTTCTCATTTCCACTCAGGAATCAAATATCCATTCTCTTTTTAATGATCAAAACTATAACAAAGTCTCCAAAGGCATTTTTCCATTGCTCAACCCCCCAAAAACCACTTGAGAGAATGCATGGGGTGTTACTTTTACGTCCCTGTGAGAGAACTTTCCTGAGATGTTCACTCCCTTATCATGACTAAATTATACTTTTAAAAAAATAACAAGAAAGAAAGATAGCCCATATCCTCCATTTAAAACTGAAACACATGAAAAGCTGCAGATAAGGTCTAGCATAAAAAAAGCTATCCATAAAATCACCAAATAATTTGATAAAAGAGCATTTAATGAAAAAGCATCAACCCTTCAATTCTCAAAACCTCAGTAATATAGTAGGTTTTTTACAAATTAAAATAGTAGTGTTTTCAGTAGTTTAGTACAATATTCTGTGAAATAATGACCTTGTAAATGGTACTAATTAATAATTTCTGCTATTGATATTTCTCAAAGTCAGGGTGGTAATTTCTCCAGGTGCACATGTCAAAACCTATCATCTTGCCCTTCATCACATCCACTCCGAGCTGTTCCAAACTTTGACCACCGCTGATGTAGCAGAAGACAGGACCGCTGAGTGAATTAGTTCTGTCACCAGTATAACAGAGGTTCAGAGGGAATTTTCTACCAACAGAATAGGTCCTACATTTTTAAACTTCTGTAGACTCCACTGGGAAGGAAACAACTGTGTGAGTATCAGCTATAGTTATTAGAAAAGGATTAGGCAACAAAGGACAAAAGGGTGAGAAATGGACAGGCAAATGTCAAAAACAATCTTGGCTTTTACATTTCACATAGTTGTGCTTTATTTTTAAAAAGTCTGCAGTACCAATGCTTGGATTTCAGAAGCCCTCAAAAGCATTCAGTGTTTGGATCTCAGGTTCTAGTTTGAGTCAGCTTTTATTTTCAGCCTCTGAAAAGCACTGTTTTCCCTTGGCATAGGTATAAGTACATTTTTACCACATAACACCTCACAGTGATTGGTGTGCCTTTTTGATTTTTCAGTTTGTTGTCTGTATGCGTAAGAAAAACTGCTTTCAATTTAGGTCAAAGAAACCTTTTAAAAATATCTCAAAAATGCAGGTTTTTGCTTGCAGAGTGCTAAATTTTGATATTGTTTTATTTTAGTAATTCTCAAAGTAAAAAAAAAAAACTATTTCAAAACTAACTGAAACATTTCACTTTTCCAAAAATTTTTATGTGTTTTGAGTGAAAGTTTCCAATGAGTTCAGAAACAAGTCCCTCCCCCACCAAAACGACATTAATCAGATGGATGGACAGAGGGACAGAGAGACAGATGGAAATGTCACCTCTACTTCTCCTGTGATATAAAGTGAACCAAGAGACATTAAAAGTACAAGATGTGTTTCATACTACCTATATCTGAGAACTGTGCTAATGAACTAGTTGTTAATGGACATGACTGTACAGGAAACTGTGGTAGCAGACAGGTTTTCAGCAGTAACTCATGTACAACATCATACAACAATGGATGTTGGCTAGGATCTTGGGCTCATGTCCTGACTCTAAGAAACGAGACTGGGTTTTCATACAATCTTTTACAAACAATTCCACAGAATAATATTTTGCAACTTTATAGGTGGGCTGTTTCAACAAAGACTCTCAAGTTGCTTTTGTAAGCTTCTTTCCAATGCCAAATTACACTGTGCAGTAGGTGTTGGCTTCATTTTACAGCAGGGGAAACCAAGGCACCACAAGTTCAAATCACTTGCCCAAGATGACACAGTAAATCTGCAACAGCCCAGCAATAAAGCCCAAGAGAGTTATGAGATAATGATAGGAACTGTCAGTATATCATTTTCTCATTACTTCACAATTTGATGAGGGATAACACATTACAGAACAGTAGCTAGACATGTGAAATTGTAAGCCTTAACTTTTTGCATGTGGGAACTGTTTAATGAAGCAATCAGTACCCGATTCCTCTTGTATCACTTGTGACTTTTTGTTTCTGTATTCCTTGCTTGTGTGCTTTTCATGCAAGTGCCAGCTACAATAGTAAGAATTGAATGGAAAATACGAATACTGTAATATTGTAATAAGCTTGTTCAGTTCATCTCTCTGTCAGTCTTCACCACTTTCTTTGTGGTAGGTTTCTGCAAGCACTCGAGGTGCCTGGGCAGAAACATTCAGTGTGCTTCCCCAGTTGTACACATAAGCATTTGCAGAAAATGAATTTCAGATCTGACTGTGTGAGAATTCTTGGCCAAAGTGCCCCCACACACCCCAGCCAAGCAAGGAGAGAGTCCCCAAGCTATGCGATCAATCACGCAAGTTAGCCATTGCTCTACAACTAGCGCTTCTCTGCCCTGTAAAACGGGCTCTTCTCTCTTGGTGAGTCAGTCCACGCAGAAAACTTTAAAGTAGGTTTTGTCTGCTGCGCAGAAGCACCTTTCCCCTCATTATTAGCAGTATTTTTCCAGACTAAACTAAGGTGTTGACTGGTGGTGTTTTGCTGTCAGTTGTGAGGCTTAGTGAAAACATTAGGCCAAATTCAATCCTGGCAGAGTTCTAACTTGATTAACAATCAAGCAATTAAAAAAAAAAAAAAAAAAAAAAGTACCAACAGCAGTTGTGCTACCAGTTAACAATCATAATTTTGATCATTTAATAGCCAAAAACAATCCTGTGGTTTTATTTTGGGACTCTCCAGGAACCACAGGTCACTAATATATTCCGGGTAGGGCAGAACAGAAGCCAGCTCTGGATGCTTCTCAGAAAGAGGCACAAAATGGAGAAAAGAACAAAACATGACAGTCCCTCGTGAAATTGGAGAACACAGAGAGCCCCTGCAGGAAGCCTTCACGGACCAGGGAAACAAAGCAGGGATGTGCCGAATTACCATCCTGTCCATGGAGCATGCCTTACTGCAATCCTGAACATACTGTATCTTGAGCACAGTGGATTGGAAGTTTTTGCTTAGCTGATCACTGGGAAAATAAGGTTAGCCTTATCTGATGAACCAAGACCCTGACTGTGCAACCACCCAAACAAGCTGTCAGGTTCAGGTCTCAGAGCTGCACGTTTCCACTGAGCAACAGTAATTCAGCTTCAAGACATCAAGTGAAAATACATAGAACTGTAGCGAATAAACATCTCAAATACCTCATTTTCAGGAGCCTGTTCCCTCAAATGAGATAACTGATGCCAAGTCAGACAGCTAAGCTGGCTGCCTGGCTGCAAAGGGAACGTTAAGCAGCTTGGAGTAAAAATCCAAACTCATGGAAACATTCAGTGAGCTTCAATAGAGGAGATAAGAGGTGCCCTATCTGGAATATCTGATAAAACGGTGGTAAGAGCAATGTGCTGGGAAAGGGAGATATAGCTTTGAAACTCCTTAGAGGGCTTAAAACTTCCATATATCTTACAAGGCCACAGTCCTTATTTCCTGAGCAAGTGCTCGAACCACTTGGTGTTGTATCCGTCTGCAGCATTAAGGAGGTGACTACGACAGCTCTTTGCGAGAGGCCTGACCTTCTTAGTGTGAATTGGGCATGAGCTGAGGCTGCCTCCCCAGGCAGCCCCACAGTGAGCAACACACAGGACTGCCTTGTGGCTAGGCCCTGCTCAGGTCTGCCCCTGGGAGGGAGGTGCAAAACTGCTCAGGCTGGGAGAGCTATCCAAGTGCCCAAGGCAGAAATGTAGGTACCAGAAACTGCGCCATTTAAGAGGGCAGTGCCACGTGAGTGCAGACACCTCTGAAGTCCAGTGGCAGCTGAACAAGGAATTTTTAGGTGACAGGCTTAGATTGGTGCCCTTTCAGTTCCACGTAAACCTTACTTTGGTCCCTAAATCTTGTGTTGGATATAACACAATCTCAGCCAGGGAATGAATTCACTAGTTCTTGCTTTCTGCTCTTTTTGTAGCTCTAATCTACAACACAAGTGGCCCGGTAGGGTAACTCAGGATCACTCCATTTATTCAATGGACAGCATCAAGACACCACTTGACATTGGGAAAAACATCCTCAACCCAGAAATCTAAAAATGCATTTTTGTACTAACCTATGAGATTTCTTGACCTAGAGAAATTCAAAACTTCCTCTCTCTTACAGACAGTACACATGCATGTAAATGCTGAGGCCACTGGCAAAGGAGCGTAAATTACTGTAGTTTGAAGTGTGGCAACCTGCACCCTAATCCACCTAACAAGTTTTATTTAACTGTAAAATAAATGCATGCTAGCTTTAAAAGCACATTAAGCAAAAACACTGGAGTTCATTTATTTGAGAAAGCTGTTGTTTACTGATACTGAAAGCATATATATGTATAACTTACTGCAAGTGCATTTTCTTAGTTGAGTAAATTTCATGTTGTATCCTCAGCAAAAAGCTACCTCTAAATACCATCACTGAAACTGGCTGCCTGAGATTCAGATTCTGTTACTGTGGCATATGCTGTGAGATCCTGCAGCCCTAAGACCAAATCAGTGGGCTTTTCAAAAAAGTCAGTTAACAAAAGCTGATCCTGAATAAACTACGTAGTCTTAGAAGGAACAGAAAAGAGGGAAAATATGAAGCTACTTCTAAACAGCGTGTTTCAATAGGCCTGAATATATTTGCAAATTTTACACTAGATTTCATGCAAATTTCATACCAAAAAGTATTATCAATATCATCAATGGGGAACTCTCACTAAGGGTCTATAAACAAGGCTGTATTACTAATGCCAGACAGGACAAAGAACAAGTGCCTTTGAACAATACATTCAGTTCTGCCACAGTTACCCAATTAGGATAACTTTAGGACACTTTTAAAAGTGATCTGTAATTCTGAGAGTTACAATTTTGAGAAAACTCATATACTAAAACAACTGCTTTCTGTGTTGAGTATTGTAGAATATGAATCACTAGCTTGGGGCCACTTTCAGCCAAACTTGTCCTTAGTTTTCTCATCTGTAAAACAGGTACAGAATTTCCCACCATTGGGTTTTATCCTGCAGTCCCTTATTCATGGAAGAAAAGGAAAATATGCCAGGAGGACTATTCCAAGTCTATTCAGAAGAAAACATGTTGCAGAACAGAGTTTACAAATTATTGTATGGCACATCGTATAGACAGAGGCATAATGTTGGAGAAAACCAAATATGAGGTCTTTAATCCCAAGACACGTTTACACAAATGTCTTCTATTTCAAAACTGCCTCTAAATTATTTCAAGAAAGCAAAGAACGTTCACTCCCCGAAGTGTTAAATTATGCACAGAAATTGCAATTCAGTTCCAGTAAAATACTCATTCTGATGCTAGATTTATTTTTCCCCTCTGATTAATCGCATGTGCTGAAAAGACCACAAAGTCCACAATAACCTGAGGCCATTTTATTGAATGCTGCAGAGCTCATTAAGGAATGCAATGTAATGGATAAGCAAGGTAGTTCTTGCATTATAACATGCCACAAGCGCTAGATGACACACCTGCTGTACAGCGTGCTGCCTGAGTTTCTTTCCAGAGTACAGTATTTTATGAAGGAGCAATTTTAATCCACAAACTAATAATGCAAGACAAGTTGCCCAGGTTGGAAACATGGGAGGAGTCTCTCAGAAGAATGTAGCTCTCAACACACTGGATTAATAATTAACAAGACGGAAAGACAGAAAAAAGAAGAGGAAAGAAAGACTGCATGGAAAACCACAAGTAACTCTGAAAGGCCAAAACCATTCTTGCAGTGATCTTTTGGAGTATACTTCATTCAGCTAAAACATGCTGTTAGGGTTTCAGTCATAAGTGACGCATGCAACCACCTTCCTCTACAACTCCACCAGTTTATCTTTCCTGAGGGATCCTACTCTGCATGCCATTATTCCTTCACTTATTTGACCTTGTCAGGCAGAGGGCAAGCCAAACTCCACAAACCGAAGTCCAATTTTTGTACTCTGACTCCTCCTCACAAGCTCAAATGCCCTAACACCTACTGACAGGCACAACTCAAGTTGGTGTAAGGATCTACAGATAGGTGCAATTCATATGCTGAAAAACTCAACAAGAAATATATTAAGAGTAGCCTAAGTGCTACTCTGAAGAAGGCTTGAATACTCCTTTTTGTAAGGGTATGATGTATTTTGGATCTAAAGCTGATTTTTTTTAATTTATTTTTTGGCTGTGAACATAAGTCATCTACTGAATCTGGCTCTGCTGGTATAAAGTCTGTTACCACCTCGAGCCTCTCTGCTGGGTATTGGCCTCATCCATCTGCCTATGGAGCAGTTCCAGCAAGTACTCCTCCTTTCACTTCAGATGAGCTCAGACCAACTATTGCAACTATTCAAACCAGTCTGCCTGATTTTTGCCTGAAAAGAATTAGGATGCACTCCCACAGACTGGTAGCTCAATGGGAATGGCAGTTTTCAGCCAGAAGACAATTACACACAGCCAAAAAGCTTTATGCAAAAAATGACCACTCCCCATAGCCTTACTGAATAAACCACACTGGGAAAGCAAATGTGGCAACACTGGTACAAAAATGTGTTAGCTGTACTGTCCAGTCACATCTTGCACCTAGCTAGTGGCTTTTGGCCTCCAAAATAGGTTGTACTTGCCCTTTTCTCTCTCCAGGCTGCCCTGCCTGGCCCCTTGCACTGCCTCTGCTCATTGAAACACACGGAAAATAAATTAGCTCACTAATCAAGCAAAGAACTAGTCACTTTTTTCTTTTGTTAGTCTTAGTACTCCTAGTCCTGTGCTGGCTGAGTGAATCAGTCTAGCTTTCCCTGTGAGCAGACAAGCAACACAGTAAGTACAAGGGACAGAGCAAGATCACTCACTTAGGAACTTTGGAGGGAAGGGTGGGAGCTGGACTTCTCCCTTCTTGTGCCAACAAGCTGTTAGATCAGCATGGTCCCTGCCATGTAACTACAAACTAAGAGTTTGTTTCGTGTTGACCTATGAGAATAGCTACGAGTAAGAAACACTGGTGTAACTGTATCCCTTTCCCAGGCTACATATACATACTGCCTTAATTCTATCAAGGCAGTTAAAGCTGGGCAACTTTCAATTGTAGAGAATCACTAACTCATACCTTTTTGAACCATTTGCTTCAAAAGCAAAAACAGATTTCTCCCTTTATATATATATATATATATATATATATATATATATATGCATGCGTGTGTGTGTAGCCATATTTATATTATATGTAACTACATCGATTAGTGTGCAATGCATCTTTTCCTAAAGAACTGTATCGGCACAAACCTTAATGTGGGCAGAATTATGCTAATCCAGGATATGCAGTTCCCAAAGCTATTGGGGACTTGATACCAGCAGGGCTGTGCATCCACTGACAAAACTCAAGAGGACAGTGAGGCACCCCGTAGGCTATTCAGCTGTCAAGGGTAGCTTTAAGGAAAGAAAACTATATCAGAGCTTATAACTAGAATGAGTCTTTAATGCAACATCAGGTAGATAGGCAAACAACACAGGTGAGAACCTGAGAGAGAGGGAGGGATTTTGGCATACTTCCCTGATTCAGGCAGCTCACCAGCAAGTACAACTCCCTGGGAGGGACACACTAGGGGGTTTAAAATTACAACACAAGCCTTTCAAAAAGCCAATTGCCCTTGCAGGCTGCACTGTCACAGATGGAGCTTGATTTCCTCTTCTCTGCCAGCACAGGACCTGCCTCTCCACCTGATGTTGTCCCACACGACAAAAACCTTCTGCTCAGCAGTCACAGGGGACTGATATATGTCTGCTCCCAGCTCCATCATATTTAAACTCGGAGGTGGGAAAGGCTCCTTCCTTCCCCTCTCCCTCCCCCAGTGTTTTGTCATTTTACATTTTAAAGTAGTTCATGCATTTCAGTGTGCCAACAGGAGGGTTGGGGGATAAAGCATCCTGTGCACGTTATTAAAGACTAAGACAACCACTACGCAGGTGATATTTGCTGGTGACATTTGCAAGAAGTTTAACTGAATTCTTTCTGAGTCTGCTTGTTTCGTGCATTCATTTATTATGAAATATGAATCAAAGTATAGAAAATGTATAGAATTACTGGCCTGGGCAGTTTCATCCACTGCAATTGTAAAACAGTTCTCAGTCTCAATTTTCCTATATTCACTTGATTAAACCATAGAGAATACTAAAACCCAGAGCTTTAAACTGAACACAGTCGTCATCGTCATTATCAGCCATTTTCAACAGATGCCAAGAAAAGTGCAATTGAAAAACAGCATAAAAAAAATCAAGACAGAAAAGAAACACAGCTAAACAAAAACAGTACACTTGAAGCACATTCTATTTACATAGTTTTTACCTTTCTCCCACTGTGCCAGTGATGAGCTCTAGCGTTTCAAAAAGCCCTTGTAAAATGCATTTACCCATCACAGTATTTTAGCTTACAGGTTCTTGAAGGGCCTGACCCAAAGTCCACTGAAATCAGTAAGAGTCTTTGCAATCATTGAACGGGCATTGGATATAGTTTTAAGTGCACGGCAAGAACGAGAAATCTGTTGCCCTTTATGTTGATTTACTCACAGCGCATTCCCCTTCCCCAGATGCATTTATATTTTGTCCTGGAAACTACCGCCATGCTCTACTAAAGCAGGGGTCAAGCCAATCCATGCACTTACAGTATGATCTACGTAAATTGCTAGGAACTAGCAGAACATGTTTGAGGCTATTTGAAATCCTGTGGCCAGCTCTCAGAACAGAGGTAGGCTGTGGTTTTGTTTGTTTTTTTAAAATAAGTTTTCTTTCTCCTTTCCCACAGCCTCCCCTTCCCCTTTCCTGGTTGTTCAAGGAGAATCCTAATAAAAGCCAGAGGGAAACTTACCAGTCTGCCTCTGGTGGGGAATGTGCCAAACAGTAAGAGCTGGACACTTCCTGCCCCATCTTTGTCCTCCTCTCAAAAATGCACATTAGCAGAGTAATCATACTGTCCTGCCAACAGCATGTTGCAGAGGTTTCCTTTAAAACAGGAGTAAATCATTTTTAATACTTACAAGCACTCAACAGTACTGTGGGAAAGACAGAAGAAAGCAGAAGTCAACTGCATGTGAGGATTTGCATGGAAACACATCTGAAAATGGAAGGCTTACTCTCCAAATGCAGGGGGGAAAAGCTATTGATTTCAATACAATTGCAAGTTGTAAATCAAGAACTCCATCAGAAAAAGAGTAACATTTATTGAGATTACATGTCTCAAAGCTGCTGTTCTTTTCCCTTCCAAATTCTGACTGAGCATTCCTCAGGTCCCAGTTCCTCAGAGATGGTTTGCAGAAAAAAAAAAGAGTTTGCAAGACTGGGTTCAAATCATCATTGTTTCTCACAATACCTAGTCATTTATTTCAGTGCAATAAAGATTATTACAAAATCCTGCCATGTCATTTTACAGCCTGAAACAGGCACAAATACTACAAACACAAATCAGTCCTCAGGTGTTATGTCTCCCTTTCAACTTTCATTTGATAAAAAGCTTGAAGAGTTTTTTTTTTTTTTTTGGGGGGGGGGGGGATGAAGAGGAGGGAAAGGAGGAAGGAATTACACATTTATAAATTTCTGGCTAAACAGGATAATCTAAAGTCAAGCCATTCAAGCTGGGTCTTCCAAAGTAAAGCTCCCCTGCCTCCTCAAATAAAAACGCTGCTCGCTGTGATGGGAACACTTTGTGATGGGTAGCTTTTGACTGGAATGAGCTTTAATAAGCCCTGACTTTCAGCTTTCGGGCACGACATGCCTAAAATCCTGCTGCTACTTCAGTAGACCTTCATCCGAGGTCGCTTCTCAGAGCCCCGAAGAAAACGTTTCCGCACGGGGGCCCGGCCGCAGGGCTTGGGGGCGGCAGAAACAGGGCGCCGCCTCCTCGGCTCCTCTCCGGCGGCCCGCGGAGCCTCCCGCCGCCGGCACCGATGCCAAGCCGAGCCCCAACCGCCCGCCGGCGGCGGCCCAGTCAGCTCCAACCGCCACCCCGCCGCCCGTTACGAGCCGCTCCCCAACGGCCTGTCACACCTCGCCCTTCCCCCCCCCCCCCCCCACGCGGGGGCTCCCGCCGGGCGCGCGCCTCCGCCTCCCCCCCCCACCGGCGCACGTGCCCCGCCGCGGCGCGCTCTCCCCACTGCCACCGCCGCCTCCACCGCCGCCGCCCAGCGCCGCGCGGAGACTCCCAGGGGCTCTTTAAATAGGGTCTATAAATACAACGCCGGAGCCCGCCTCCCTATTGGCCGTCTCCGCCCGGCTGATTTGCATGCCGCGGGGCGGGGCGCCGGGGGGGCGGGGCCCCGCTGGTCACGTGGCGCGGCGGGGCGGGTGGTTGAAGCGCGCCGTGACCTATTTCCCCGCCGGGGCCGCGCCGCGCCGAGCTGCGGGAGCTCTCGGGGGGGGGGGGGAGGGATGTGCGTGTGAGCGCCGGGAAGCCTGCCTGCACGAGGTGGCCTGGCCCCAAACGCCCCAAATTACACGGCTCCCGCCCCGCGCTGACCCCCTCGCCCCCCCGGCTGAGAGACGTTTGCATCTGGATGACTTTGCTTCGCATTGCATTGCGTTGCTGTGCTGTGCGTTGCTCTGCACTGCATTGCTTGGCTTTGCTGTGCATTGCTCCTCTTTGCTGTGCATTGCTTTGCATTGCTGTGCTTTGCATTGTATTGCTCTGCTTTGCAGTGTATCACTTTGCTTTTTTGCATCGTGGGCAGACCCCTTCAAGGCACTAGTTGGACGTGAGCTGAAAGGATCTGCAGTTGGCTTCGGGAGGATGCCTTAAACAACTCGTCCACCCGCCTCGGAAAGCACTTGGGAGGGTTCAGATCCGGGCCGAGCAGCGCACGTTCCTGCCAGGAACTCCCGCTGATGTATTTTTGGCATCAGGTGGGGTGGGAAAGACAAACAAAGCCCTTGAAGCTGGGGATGTCAACAGTGTGTCACAAGCGGGGCAGGGCCGGGGAAGGAACCAGGGGCTGGCGGTGGCTCTGCAGCTGAGTGGCAGAGGGGAGCCCGGAGCCTACACACGGGGTCCCTTGGGCACCTACTCCCTGCAGCAGAGGGCTCTGGAGCGCTGCTTTTCCCAGAACCAGGTGCTAAGAGCTTCCTGGAATTGTCCAGGGCTTTCTGACAAAATGGTTCCCCCATGAAATACTTAGCAGGCAGAAAGCAAGGGGCTTTGCAGGAGCGAAATTTGGCCTTTTTATATCCTGAGAGTCTGTAGACTTGTTCTATAAGCGTTACTGAAGTGAAATGTTTCAGTAAATCTCTTCAAAACAATTTTGAACGTGGCCAAATTAAGAAAAAGCAATACAACGTGGAACTGCCAATATATGGGATTTTATCTCAAGACACAGCTAGCCAATGTTTTCTATCATCCTCTGGCATTCTGAGTCACAGGACTGTAAGAGAATCTCAGCTTTAATGGAAAAAAAATAAATGTTTCTGAATCTCATGACTATGCAAAAACATGAACTGTCATAGCTAAAAGGAGACAGAAACAGGGAGAGAGAAAGAAACCAACCCAAAATGCAAACCTAACCACAATTCCTTGTATGAACAATAACTCAGGATTTCTGTGTTCTTGGCATTAGCCACACTGCATCGTGATACCAAAGGACAGCAGGGTGGGTGTCGGTATTGCGGCACTTTTAAGAGTTAGCTTGCTAGCACTGAGCAGACAAAAACGAATTATTTTCCCACACGCTGTGTTTCCCAGTAATTTTACTGGAGCTGTGCTGACCTACATCTGCCTGAGGAGCTAATATATTTTTGAGTGCAAGCATAAATACACTCTGTTTCTGCATTTAATTTTTGAACAGCTCCAATTAAACCTCACTTCACTTAAACACATCCAGAGCTCCCTTGCCATTTGGTCTTCAGTGTGCAGGCTGCTGCCGTTCACAAGGAGAGCACTATCAGAAATGAAGCTAGAAGAGCAGCCGCTGTTCCCCCATCCCTCTCTCCTCAGCTGTTCTTTACTCTTTTGGGGGAAGTGGCTCTCGGAAAACAAGTTTCCCACTGGAAGAAGATCTAATCACACAGCCAGCAGCTCTTAGTGCAGATAGGTCCTAATTTTGTGAGCTAAAGAGCTAAAAACTCCTTTGCATTTGTTATTTTGTCTATTTGCTCGCGAGTGGGAGGAAGTGGTCAAATATGCGTACCAGCTTTAACCCTTCTCAAGAGGGATAGGGACAAGACGCTGCTGAGCTCCGAAAGGCTTTTGCAAAGCAGGCCCGCTGGCCACCTTGCCCCGGCATGACACTCGAACCTCTGATGACCAAAGGTGCTGCGGTTTTGAGTCCCCTGCAGCTGCAGATCCGGCTAAAGCTGCGGAAGATGGGAGCGCGTGGAATGAAGAGCGGGCTGGGGGGTGGCCAAGCAAGGTCACAACACGCCGCTTGATGTAATGTTGTGCACCGGCTACGACTGTAACCTGCAAGCACAGCTCTCGCTGCAGCCGTAGGAACTTGTCTGAACTGGAAGGGTTCATTCAACGAGGGTGAAAGAAGGAAATGTAGAGTAAAAAGGAAAAAAAAAAGATAAAATAAAGGAGAAACAAAAAGCCTGAGAACCACAGGCCACAGTTTTCAGCTGTAATACTAACTAGCATTTTATGGCTCTGTTATACCTGCATGCCAGACGAAAACAGAAAATGTATTCACCAGTGAGTGAGCCGGGTTGCTATGTTAAAAGGTAAGTTAAAATCTTCTGTGCGTGCTTATTTCTCCATCCCCGTCTCAGCATTTAAACTGGCAGGGCAAAGGGTCCAGACCTTTAATACTCTAACGTGCCAAAACTCAGAATCACGCCCCTTGGAGACGGCCCAGTAACGACCAGGGCCGCGGCGGCTCAGCTGCTGGGACGAGGCGGGATTGCAGTCGCGGAGCGCCCTCTGCTCGTGAGAGAGTTTCTTGCTGCTCCCTGGGACGAGCGCAGGCGGCCGGGTGGGAGCCCAAGCCGCTGGTCCCAGTAACCCCACCGCCTTGCCGCGCTGGGCCGCGCTGGGCCGCACTGGGCCGCTCTGCGCTCCGCCAGGTTGAGTTGATAGGCCTCGGTCTGGTCTTCCCACCCGCGCCTCTTCGGCCCGCTTTGCAAACCTCCGCGTGCCAGCTGCTGCCCGCCGGTGGGAGATCCTCCGTACGGACCTGAATTACGGATTAAAAGACGCGGAAGGGGTGGAGAAGGACTCCTTCCCTGCAGGGGCCACCGCACTCACCGGCTGCCTCGGCTCACCTTCAGGTTCTTCTGCCTCAACCCCGAGACCGCCAACAAGTTTAGTGCTGGCAACGCAGGCACCGGAGGAGGATTTGGACCCCTGGGCTCATTTTGCCTAAACCTTATTAAAAAAAAAAAAAAAATAGAAATTCTAAAATTTATTAGAGGATAATACGTTTTCATTTTACTTTCATGTGTTCAACACGGACCCACTATCCTAGTGGTAAAAGATGGTCTAGCTTAGCAGAGCTGCTCGGAAAGAGAGAGCTCTTTTGCACACCTACCTGCCCTTCCCCCCTCCCCCTTTTGTTTCCTGCTAATCTCAAAATTTCAAAATTCAAAACATTTTTGGCCAGCTCCACCAAAGAGAAAGTGTCTGACCTCTGGTACTCATCCCTGCCAAGGGCTCAAATGCACTTAACCTATGGGTCTGTTGCCTCCTTCTGCCACCTCAACAGCTGGTTTATGCATTGAAATACTTTCTGAAGGTAAATGGTGCATTATAATCAAAACCTACTTACATGATGTAATTGATGGTGCAAGTTTGTCTCTTTGCCTGTACATACAGGCATATCCATAGAGACCTCCAGTTTTATTCCAAAAGGCAGATACAACTGGAAACTGATAGTGAGAAAACACAAATATTAAGGCCGGAAGATCTTTTAGTGCTAGTAAGTTTAAAGTACCAAATGGCCCACTTTAAAGTAATTTATTCCAAGGCATGGTGGCTATGAAGTACTTCTAAGTCCAATTGCTAATGCTTATACCCATTTTGTACTTTAATAAATGACCACACAAGTTGCAGAGCCATAAAGATTCAGCTCCATGATCTGTAAGTAGTCATACCATGCAGCCAGCCAAGTCCTATCAAATCTATATTGTTTCTGGCATTTCTATACTGTTCAGTGCTCTTGTGTGTGCCAGATTATCCTGAACTTCATTATATGCAGCTTTGAACATTTCACCAAGTCCTGCTCTCACTGAAACAATTAATAACCAATCCAAACAAATGGGAAATTAAAATTGCACTGACACAGAATATTAGCCCCTACTAGTAAGGATTTTGCAGCTGAAACAGCTGTCTCCCGCTATTTTAGGCTGATGCGTGCATCCTGCTTAGCCCTCCGCTGCCAGTCCTGCAGGGCATGGGTCTCCCGTGGGTTCTGCAGTGTATGTGCCAGTCCCATATGGATGTTTTGGATATTCCAGAATGTGTAAAACAGCCAGCTAGAGGCTATGCAGGATAAGCTAATGTGCATAAAGTAGCTCTATATGACTACATTTAGGCAAATGAATGTAGCCCTGGCATGTCTGCAGCCCTGCCCTGTTACGTCATTTCAATACTTAGCATAATGCTAAGTGCTTATGAAAAATAAAGGTCACAAATGAATGCTAGCCCCTCTAGAATTAGATGGAAACTGAAAGGACTTTCTTTTTTGGTCATCACTTTGGGCTTCAGGGTTTTGGTTCCCTCTGCATCTCATTTTAGGCACCTCTGTGCATGATCACCCACAGCCCAACTGATGCAGTCAGTGCTCTCTGCCTCGGGCACTTACTGCAGATGCAATTCTTGGAATTTGACCAATGAGATGTGCCCATATATACTTTATAACGATGAGATTAAATAATAAAACCCAAAGCTTGCTGAACAGAAATCAGTGTATCATCTTCCTTTCAGTGCATTAAAAAGTACAAATGACTGTATTGGGCATGCATGGGTCACTAGTAACTCCCAAGATTGCAAATTGTCTGACTATATCCTGCAGACAAAAGGAGAAGCAAGGCTCCTCTGGAGGAAGTCACTGCAAGTTGTGAGCAGAGGCTTCTCGTTGCCACTAGAGTCTGCAGTAACCAGGGAGGGGAAAAAACATCCTTGTATACTTTTTTAAATAAATAAACAGGTTACACCTAGCTTGTAACTGAATCATGTTTGTCATCCAAGCGAACAAGCTGTGCAAGATGCTGAACTCCAGCTCGCAGTTTAGCCAACGAGATTACACGGACATACGGTTTAACCAGAGGGATTAGATCCAGTCATATTGAACAACACAAATCCTGGCGTGAGGGGGAGGCCACGCTAAGCTCATCCATTAATAGTGTTGACTTGTGAAATGTCCCTTTTTCCAGGGTTCCTGCAGCCTGAGGGAGGCCCTGACTGGCAGAGGGGGGAGAGGTAACCTTCTGCTGGGAAAAAGAGACGTCAGCTCCAAGGACATGAGCATCATACAGATGTTACCAAAATCAATGGTTTCTGAGCATTTGGGGCTATTTTGCTAGGCAGAAGCATAGGTCATGCCACCAGTTAATTTGATGCCATCATTTTGGCTGCTGCAGTCATATCGGGACTGTCACTAGGGGCAGCTTTCTTCAGGAAAGAGCCTGTGACCTCTGTCTAGGCAAATGCTCAGTGCTAATGCTTGAATACAGGATAACTTTCTTCCAAAGTCCTAGCTGCCCTAAGCTGGTGTGTGAAGTTACTTCTGAAGGTGAGTTAAGCTGCTGCAAATATCCAGATGATAGCGAGAGAGATGGTCCTGGGGACTGAGGAGGTGCTGTGGGCAAACCTCACATGCAGCCTTTCCCTACTGATGTGCTAATGTGGGTCAGAAAGGGCCTTTCAAGAAGCGCCTCAGTGGCTCAGCATAGTGAGCTCCCCTGCATCCTGATGGTGTTCATCCAAAACTGCCTAGGAAACACATGCCTGCTGCAGAAAAAGTCCTCAGAAACTCTTCTGAAGTTTAGCTCAAAGCTTTGCATTGCAGATTCCAGCTGGCACATGCTCAGGGCCAGGGGAGGGACACCTCTGCCTCGGTGCCTGCAGTTTCGATCCAAACCACGACCAAGTAACAGCCCTCGTCCAGCTGCAGGCTTCCTTCAGTGCACTTTCAAGGCCATATATTGAAGGACTGAGCTCTTATACCTCTTACACTGAGCTCTTAGCAGGTATCCATTTCTTAACACCTTAGTTTGTCCAAGCAGGTCCAGTCCTTTCCTATACCTTGCATAAAATCTAGGCTCCACTTCTGTCCAGCAGAAGTCTTATTCTGAGGCCTATATCATTACACAGATTTTGTGTGACTCTGCCCAGAAATGACTTTTTTTGTGGGCTGAAAAATTTCCTCCTCCCCACTGTGGCTTTGGCTGCCTCTGAGCCATATGAGGTGCTTACCTCCTCCAACTGCTCATTGCCAGGGAGCATCCGACTGTAACCTGAGCATGCTTTTTCCTCAGCCACCACGGATCTTTGCTTTGGGCCATTTTAAGGCTTTTGGAAGACAGCGTGTCTGAGGTGCAGGCGCGTGACTACCACAGCTTTCAACTTAGCAGAAGACCACAGAACGGGCTTGCAAGGGGGTGAGTTTGCAGCCACGAAAGCAAAGGCAGCGACCTAAGCAGTGCTATTTAGGGCTCAAGAAGCAACCTTATGTTTGAAGTCCATCACGTGTTTGAGAGGTCTGCTTCTATCATTGTCACCACCACCTGCTTAGTCTCTGCATGTCGGCACTTATGTTCTGTGTTGTCGTTTTTTTCCCAGCACAACCCCTGCGTGTTGGTGGGGATGTGAAGAAATGCCTTGTGGAGCCTGGTGAAGAAGTGAAAAGGGATGGGGAGCCAGCAGGAGCAGGTATGGTGTCTATGTGACCGGTGAACTACAACATTTTGGACAGTCACCTCCCAGAGCCTGTTCACTGCCCTCCCAGTACTTTGCTTGTTTTCAAAGTGTCTGGTTAAAGTGGAGCTGGGCTCAATACCTAAGGAACTGGCCTTAGATACATAGCAAATAGACAGAGGATGTCTAGAGTTTTCCAAGACACTCCAGAAGTCTCATCTATTTTCACTGGAATTCAGAAAACTGGTGACTTGCGATTGTTTTGCATCTCACCTAACAGGTGGTCTACTAAAGTTTCTTGGCTACAGTTGCAAGGGTAATACTTCTAGGCTTTACAAGCAGCATTTGTCATGCCTGGCAGGGTAATTTATGTGTATCTTAAATATTTGTAATTAGAGTGCCTCATAGTTAGTATAGTGAGAAACAAAACAGAATCCAGTAACACACACATGAATAATTCAAAGCATATTCCTCAGAAAAGCATTTGTTTTTCTCTCTGTTCCTGCTGTCGCTTTGTATTCCTTGCTCTAAAAGCTGGGACTGCTCTCCCCCATGTTTGTGGGTTGCATCGCTGTGACCCCTCCCGGGAAGTTAAGAAGTTCAGAGAAAACCAAAGCATTTAACACAGAAAGATGTTCTGTAATGTCAGCTTCTCTAATCTGGATGTACTCGCTCTCAGCTGCTGCCTCTCCAATAGCTACTCCACCCAGCCCTCAGATAATAATCACAAGCTATTACGCGGTTCTGCTTCCTTCTACATTTTTGTTGTTAACTCCATCGGCTGACTTGATAGCATTTAGCTTGAGAGCATTTGCCTCAGAGCTTAGTCTGGGGTCTTACAAAGCAAGAATCTGTTATCAGGTCTCTAGACTACCAAGACGTTGACCCTTAGCCTGCCAAATACACAAGCACGTGCTTAACTTCCTTTTGGGGAGGTTGCTTGCAAGTGTAAAGTTAAGTGGGAGTTTGGCAGAATCAGGGCTGAAAATGCACAGTGCATTGCCAGAATGAGCCAGTTTGCTGAACAGATGTAGATGTTCTCAATGTCACGCTCTTAGGAAAATCACTGCTCTAGCCTACTGCTCAGACTGTCTCTGGAGCAGGAAAAACCTTGCCATCAAAAGGCCCAATACACTTGTTTTTACACCAGCAAAAATTCCACTGAGAGTAAGAGCTGGTATGGCTGAGTGGAAATCACAAGAGTGGATGCAGATTGGCACACAGTAGAAAGCCAGAAATCCTCAGTGCTAAACTTTTTCTTTTTTATGCGTACCTCAGTTTCTGAAACAGATTTTATTTTTTTAGAAGTGTTATTTCCTCTCTCTCAGATGCTCATAGTTTCCCTCTTACACAGAATTATTTTAGCAGCCCAAAATACAGATCTCCATATGTAAACTTCAGGAGTATGTTAAAGGGACACTGCCCAAAACATTTTAGTCTTCATAAAGTGAAGTGCACGGTGCCTGACATGGGATTTTTTTATTAGTTTAAGCTTGAATAATTCAATCCATCTGTCACAGAGAACCAGTAAAGTTCCTTTTGTTGGACATGAATACGTTGGACGTGTTTTCTCTTAAGCTTACCTTTAGCTGAATGGCTTTCAAGAATGGCTCTTGCTTGTCTTCCTGACATGTTTCCTGGACACAAACAGGTCTTGTTCGCCAGCAGAACCTGGCATTTCCTAGTAAAACCGCTCTCATGAAAACCCTGGTTTTCCTCCCCCTACCTATTTTCAGGGCATGGCCTCAGATTTTCATCTCCAAGTCCCCCAGCACACAGTTCGCCTCTTCAGGGACCTGTGAAGCTGAAAAGAAGAGACGCGTAGATTTTCTAAGGAATCAAAAAAGTGCTTCACTTCAGCCAGCACATGAAGAAAACAGCTTAGACAGCAGAATAACACGTGTATAATAGCACAGGCACTTTCCCACTATTCTTGGGCACTCTGAGGGCTTCCCTCCAAGTCCCCTAAAGAGCTTGGTGCTCTCCATCATTCACAGGGCTCTCCTTGGGGTCACAATTACTCGGATATGGCAGATATCCTCAGTGTCTCTTCTGCCTAGCTGGCCAACCTTCCCCTGCAGGAGAGCTGTTTGCTTTTAAAAATACCAGTCCTGTTCACTGGTCCAAATTCCCTATTTGATGATCACTTTTTCTGTTTCCTGGTGTTCTGTCCCAAGAAAATTAATTCAGTCTGGGTGATAGCCATCTCCCTGTCCGCAGGCGCTCTTGTGGAGTGGAAAGTCATCAACACAGAACAGCTTTCCATTGATATTAGTGAGCCAAATGAGGGAATTTTTCCCCTCATCTCTTGAGAGTTGCAGCTCAATGTGGCAGTGAAAGAGAGCTGAGAGGGTAAATCAGCCCTCCAAATGAAATGCTTGGTCTGCCAGAAGTGTGCTGAGAGCCCCTCATATCAAACAGACTTCGGAGGGGCATATTCACCTAGGCACCTTAACTTGTTGCATCAGCACCCAGCAAATTAAAGCTCATTATGACCTTGATTCACCTCTTTAAAAGCATGTGCTTAATTATTTGGCATAAATGGAAGCAGTATTTCAATACAACCTTTATATACATCATTTAAGCCTGCAAATGATATTTTAGTGGAATAAATGTATTCCAAATGTGATAACAATGGACAAGTAAAAAGAGGGAAATTCTGAGCTGAGTGCTGTTGTTTCAGGCAATCAGAGGCCATCATTTGTAGTGATGTAAATGCACCAAAAAGGAGGGACACTGTCTTCACTTTGGGCAGGCCAGAATTGTCACCCAGGGTGACCCAGAAGCACTCAGGGCTAGCTCTGCCACCTTTATTTGTGCTGATTTCAGTAAGGTGACTCATGGACTAAAGTGATACTTGCTGCAGGTCAGATAACAGAGACTGGCACTCAGGAGCAACCATGCTTAGTCAGAGATTTAGCACTTTTTCCAGCTAATACCAATAGAGGTATGTCAGATGTCTCCATTCAGCTCTCATTTATGCAGTTACTTGGGTGGCAGAACATCTTCTGCCTAACCATACCACTTAGTTAGTCCTAGTTTCCTATAGCACTGCTTTCTATCAATGATTTTGAAGACCAGAATTTCCCAATGGGGAAATCTTGATCACAGTAAAATCAGTGGCATTTTGCCATTAGTTTCACAGCAGTAGGATTTGGCCAAATAAAACTTATAGGAGACAGGGAGTATTTTGAATCTGTAAGGAGCACATAATTGGAAAAAGGAAGATTTTACTCAAGAAAAATGTATATAAACAAGAAGCTCGGCTGAAATTGGGAAGTGTGAGTCTGAGCTAACAGACAGTCAATATCTGCCAGTCTGCTCTGTTGGCATAAAGCTTCTCAAAGCTGACTGCTGTTTGGAGAAGGCCCATAAGTTTGGTCTTCATTTATGAGCTAGGTAATCAATATGGGTTGAATCCAAAACCCACAATTTTACAAGGCTAGGCTATTTCTTGCTTCATATTATTAGGCACAAGAGACAGAGCTGACTTAGATTTACAAAATCTTGGATCAGATGCAAAACACATCAGCATGACTACTGAAGATGAGTTTATTCTCGGTAAGGCCCCTCCAAGAATCAGAACATTTTACTGTATTTTAAAAGCCCAGTTCCAGTGGGGATGCAGCATTCGTTTAAAACACAGTGTCACTTGTGTATTACATGGAACAGTATAATATTAAACACACGGCATTTTTTGTTTTATGGCCTTCTACTTTTATTCTATCCTAAAGAGCATTGCAACCCGGACAAACCCTGGAACGTGCTTCTGTCTTTGTATCTGTCCCTCTCCTGTGAATCAAACTTTCAATCACCAGCTGCTACATACACAAGCCTTTTCAGCAGGTACCTGAGGTCCTTTGAACAATCTTATTCAAAGTGTTCTCCTCTGTGATAGTTCACTGAAATACAGCTGATGCTGAAGTGAGACAGCTCTGCTGGATGCCATAGACATGCTATAGAGCAGTTCTGGATCTGAAAGCCAGAGTAACTTTTCTCAATAAAAACTTCAAGGGGAATTGAGACAGATCTTGGTGAGAGCAAGAAAAAAAAAAAGTGCTTTTTCCTCTCTGAGGCTTGCCTTGAGAGCTTTTCAGTGATGTCAGGAAGTTAGTACAGTTTTACACCTTATCCAAAAGATGGCACTATTAACATTGCAGAAGCACTCAATTCCCACCGTGACACTCATCCAGCATTACCGGGAAGGAAGTATAAGTGCCAGTGGTCAGTCATCTCTTTCTGCAGCATCTACACTTTCCTCTGGGCTCTTGCATGTAAAACACCTATAAAATCCAGCCCCTCCTTAATTCCTGGTACGTGACTCCACAGCCCACTGTGGTATGATGGCAAGCTGTTCTGCAGCATTATCAGTGTCTGGTTGTAATCATCAAAGGCAAAAGAAGAGACTCAAAGACTGACTCCAGGTAGTCAGAAGTTCGCATCTGAGTCCACTAAAATCCAGTTCCAAATAGTCTGGAACAATTTTGTGCTTTAAAGTGAGACGAGATGTAGGGGAGAAACAGGTAAGGGGTGAGAAGAGGGAATGAGAAGCTGTGAGAAGAGCAGGAGCAGATGGATTTCTAGAGTAGGAAATGGGACATGTTGTAGAAGTGAGAAAGAAAAGAGAAGAAAGGAATATAAGAAAGAAGAGGCAGGAAGCAGAAAAAAAGCAAGGAGATTCAAGAGCCCAGGGAGAAGGAACAGAGTTAAGAAGCTGAGGTCGGAAATGCTAAGCTGGCTTTGCTGAAATTTCTCTTCCCACGCTACTCTTGTGCTGAACATGTGACTAATTCACAGTCCTGAAGAAAAGTGAGAAATTTCTATTAATCCATACATAAGAATTACAGGGCAGCTGCAGTTACTCATGGAAGATAAAAAAAATGCCTCATCCCAGGCTCTGAGAGGCCCCTGTGCAAAGCCCAGTGGTACCTGCCTGATCAGAACTGTTTGCACAGGAGCATCATCCAGACGACCAAGGTTTTGCATTACAGTAGTGTGGCCATCACTAGCACAGGCAGAGTGAGCTTTTTCACTAGGCACTCAGTGTACCCCATGCAAGAAACATGTTTCCTGGTGATGGGAGAGAGCATGGAGGAGGTGCCAGGTCATCGATCTGCTCACAGTCTTTTGGGTGAGCAAGGTCTGAAACAGAGACTTGCCTACCTGTAACAGGATAGGAAGAGAGAAAGTTTGTATTAGCTTGAAACTGCAGGAGGAGTTTAGTTACAGTTATATCTCTTCCAATCCAATTTATACTTTAAAGACAACCCAGGAGGTTGTGAGTTTAAGTTTAATTGACCTATTTGCAATGGAGCCAGTTCATCCCAACACCTGGGACTCTTTCATAGATTTCAGTTCATTGATTCAAAGATTTTAAGGCCAAAAGGGACCATTAGATCATTTAATCTGGTCTCTTGGATATAGTCTTTATTCCAGAAATTCTTCTTCTGAGCTCCATAATATGTACCTGGCAAAAACATATATCCTAGAAAGGCACTCAGTCTGGAACCGGTGATTTCCAGAAATGGGCAATGCATCATTTTCCTTGATTGTTTGTTCCAGTGGGTCAATCATTTAGAGTTAAAAATGTAAGCATAATCAGGATCTTGGTGATCCAGGAAGCTGCCTGATCCAAAAATGTTTAGTGAACTGTGCCTGTCTGAAATACTGTGATTCTCTTTAATAAAAGTCTTAAAATATAAGTTGGATTATGAAGTATTTGCAAGATGTTAATTTTGCTGAGTGGGCTGATGAGCTCAAGATGCAGACAGAACAGACCAAAAAGTGGGTGTCGTCATTTGTTCTCTCAGCTTTAATTTATGCTTATGTTAAAACCCAAGCCATTTGGGGCGATGGCTTATGCTTTATGGAGCTCGGTTTTTAGTTACCCTTTGGAAGCTGTGACCGAGAAATGCCCCCGCAAGACATCACAGATGGTTCTTTCCATGCACAGTTTGGCAGATGTGAAGGAAAATTACACTGGAAAGTTGGATCTCAGCTGGGCTTTGTACTGAGGCGCTAATGCATGTGCTGTAATGCTTTGTAATGACATGTGTTTTGTTTTTTTTTGTTTTTTTTTTTTTTTTTTAGTTTCTTTGCCAAATTATAAACCCAGTTGCAAGCTGGAAGCGTGAAATCCCACATCTTTACAAGAAGAAAAGAGATGAACTGAGCAGATGTGGCCAAAACTGGAGCTCGGGATGCTACCTGCTCAGGTGCAGCCTCCTCGTAGGCACAGCCACCGCAGCACCTGCTTGCCAGAGCAAGGGACCAAGGCAAACAGCCAAGGCTGGGGCTGCTCCTGGCAGCTCCCCTGTCACGGGCAGCCAGTGTAAGGGAAGAGTCCTAAGGGAAAGCACTGATCAGCAGACCCTGGATTTCCCATCTCTTATGCTTTTTCCTTAGCAGTTCCCTTTTCTGGCCCATTCAGAAGCTCCTGTGCTTTCTTCCAGCTTTGCCCTCCCTCAGTCCTTTCTCCAGTCCTTTCCCACCAGAGCTCTCTGTCCTTTTCCTTCGGCAGCAAATGGGGCTGCCTTGTCACCTGCTGTCTCTTTTCCTTTCCCGCTCCCTTTTGCAGAGGGTGCCAACACCACCCCAGTTCCCTTTATGCCCCCTTTCACCCTCATTTCCCTGGAGGCCTTTCCCTCCTGCTCTCCCTTCCCAGCTCCCTGCCTCCAGGCACCAAGGCCTCTTCTCCATTCCTGTTCCTCTTCATCTCATAGTCTAGCTCCTTGCCTTCAGTCTGGCTCACAGGGACAGTCCCTTCCCTCACCTCTATGAGCTCAGGGAGCTGAGGAGGAAGAAGAAGACTACAGTTTTTATTCATTCACTCATTCAGTAAGAAGTGGTACCCAGAGATCTGCCCTTAATCCTTTCCCATGGTAATAAAAGCAGCGTATCTCTAAACAGCAATGTAGAGCACAGCATAAAGCTTGAGATTTTTCTTCACAAATGTCAGCCCCAGTACCCAACTATTGGGGACTAAATGCCACGAGATAATTTTTAATAAGGAAAAACACCCACCTGTCGATTTGAAATGAGGCAATAAGAATAGGGATCTGTATGGTGAGACATCAGGCCTGTTCTTCGCTTCATGGTCAGGGTCAGATGCCTTACAAAGATTAGTATTGCAACATCCACGTGAAATGTCCTGAGGGTCCAAAGGCTGTCTGGAAAGCTAGAACCAACCCCCTTGCCAAAACCATGCCGTGAGGTGCTGCACATCTCCAGCAAGCACGCAGAAGCACAGCCCAGGGCTTTGGCTCTGAGGGCACCCGAGTTGGCCAGGGCACGAAGCGGGCTGCTGGGACTGAGGCACTCGGGAAGCTGGTCCAAGGTAGCCTCACAGCACGTCGCCTTGCTGTGCCACCTGCAGAAATTGGCTCAGAGGAGTCCATGGAGGAGCCTCACGAGCTGGGCAGGACATGCTGGCAAGAAGCACCGTTGTGTTTTCACTGCAGTTCGCCTGAGGCTCCAAGCCATCACCAGTGCTTCTCCATAGCAAAGACGGCCCTCTCCTGTCCTGCTTGCACTCCCCTCCTGGCACAGTGCTGTGGTGCTGTTTTCCAGAGATTCAGGGCAATATGGTGAGCGTTGCCCAACATTTAATGCTATTTATTCTTATTACAGTTATTTAACAAATGGGAGTGAGAAAGCGAAATCAGCAAAAAAATACGAGGGCAAGGCATATAATGCCTACTGGCCACAGGATACCAAATCCTACCAGCCCTGATGGGGCAATCTCAGGAAGATATACAGTCTCAACTCTTCGGAGCAGGAATGAGGAACACTATGACTAACAGAAACTGCAAAGGGAATTTTAAATTAAATGGAGATTTTAAATTTTAATAGCATTTAAATTTTAAATAGTCTGGCTCTGAGTAAAAGGAAAGCAGTATTTGTGTTCCAACATGAAATGGGGCAGATCCTTTGCAGCTGTAAGTTGGTGGCCCCCTGCACTGAAATCAAGGGAACTAAATTGATCTGTAGTGGCTAATGATCTGCCAGCTCATGCTCTCTGCTCTCTACTGGAAATACACTACTCCAATCTGGCTGGTAGTGCAGCCTTGATGTTTCATTAATTTGCAAAAAAGCTGCTGCCAGGACAGACACACTCTCTGGCAATGTGGCTGAAAAAAAGAAAATTACCCTAAAACTTGTTATCATCTGTCATGTTATTGAAGCTAATTTAAAAAGCATTTCTCGGGCTCCCAATCTCAAAGAATCACTTAAAGATGTTGTTTTTCTTTGTGTATGTGTGTGTGTGAGGAAATCACTATTTGCATTGTGTTTTTCAAGCTCCATTTCTTTCAGAAGGATGAGGGCAAGGAGTCAGCGCAGAGAAATGGGAAAGACCCTTTATGCCCTGCCAACGCATGACTATTCCCTACACTCACAGCTTTGTCCTTCACAGTTTGAAATGACTCATTGATAAAGGCTCCCACTACTTCCTCTGGGAGATCACTGAACAGCCTTTCAGGCTTCAGTGTTAGGATGTTTTTCTTGATAGTCAGCCTAGATGTTTCTCCACTCTGTTTCATCCCATTGCCCCTAGTTACGCCTGGTCCCACCCTAAACAATTGCTTTTCCCTCTATGGGCTGATGTAGTTCCTACGCATATCAGCAAGTGTTTGAGGGGAACCAGGATGACCAACTCACAGATAACATATAAGCATGTTTTTACTCTAATCTGCAGAAAAAAAATGCGCTAAAGGTCCTGCCACGATGCTGTAGTTTGGCGACTGAGGAAAAAGAGCGAGGCGTGTTGTCTTGTGCCTGTTGCAGTCCAATGCCTACTGAAATTAATGGATTTAGGGGACTTTGGGAGCTTTGCAGGTCTGAAAAAAGCTCTCTGTTGGGCATCGACGCCTTACAAAGAGTTGCCTTCAAGGCCAGCACCCTTTCACCAAATGCTGCCCTGAGCGATGACGCCAGTCTCGCGAGGAGAGGATGGTGCCGCAATGTAAACCTAGGCGTTGCCACTCTGCATGTGGGCATGTAGCCACCAGTGGTCTGCCATGGGACCGATACAGTTCATATTCAAGCTCAGAGAACGCAGTGACTGTAGCAGACAGGTTAGTATGGTGTGCCTTCAGTTGAAGAATAAGCAAGGATGTAAAGTGGCATCAGGTGCCATCTTGAAGGAATAACTGGATCATCTTCCACCCCCTGCTTTCCTTTCCCTTCAAGTGTTATATACTTACAGTAAAAAGAACAGCAGTGGTAGCAGGATTCTTCAGGATCTCACTGCTTAACACAGGCTTAAAGATTCCTCTGGATGAACCAATATAATGAAAAAAAATTAATAGCAATGTTATATTGTAATCACAAAGCAAAAAGGATTTGAAAATTGTGTTTATTGACTTCTATGCAGCAGGAACAGCCTGGCAAAACAAAAGGGAAGAAAAGCAGACAAATGGGAGGCTACAAATGAAGCTTAAAGCAAAGCACAGAGCAAACAGGCATGGCTTCAGCGGGATGTCTCTCTGGTTTATAGAGAATTGTATAGCTCCCTCTGCTCTACAGAAATATAAGAGAACTTTCTTTGGCTTATCAATTAAGCATCAATAAAGCACCAAAACTGTGCTTTAAATATCTGCATAGGTTTGGGGGAAAACCTCACAGTTTCCAGGTCTTTTCCTTTTTCTCAGCTGCACACATGTACTAGTATCATGCTTTAAAGGTACTTCTCAACATCCAGAACAAAATGTTGACTCTATTTTCGCAAACAAACAGCAATGAGAAGTTGAGCTCATTGACTCAAAATGGCTACTTCTTGATATTAACTATAGGAAGCATTACTTCCGCAAAAGTGGAACAGATAGGTTCTCCCGTAATAAAGAGATAGGCCATCTAATTCCTTGGTAAAATCCACAAGAGGAAATTCTCAAAGGAAAAACTCCAGAATTATTTGCTCACACATGTTGCTCCATGTTATACCTTAAAGGATCAGAGTAGGTCAGTTGAAGAACACTGCAGGGGTTAATGTTGTGGAAAGATTCAAATGCAAGTGGCCAAGACAAAACTTGACTTCAGAGACAGGAAATGGGAATTGTTTTGCCTCATCCCATATGACTTCAGCTGACTTTTCTCTCACCTTTTGTGGGTCATGAGTTGAAAGCTTTGAGCTTCTTTGGCTTTGTTACTGCCAAATGGATCATTCACTCGAATGTAAAAATTGGTGAGATCAACAAAATGCCTTTTGGTATGGAGATTTCAAACCTGTGAATACTATCTTCATTTTTCACCACTGAAGAGAAGCGCAGGTACTTCTCTTGATGCCAGGAAACACTCACCTCTCTACTCTTTGGCAGGGTGGTTATTCACTGTCACTTATGTAAGGGGATGATTTCATAATTCAGAGAAGATGCTCAGAGTTAAACAACTATTTTAATAAAATTTGTGAAAAAAAAAATCTTTAAAGATTTGTGAAAAGAGCCACGGGGCACTTAAAGGCAAGTTTCTCTTGCTGACAGCAGAAATGAAGTTCAGCTATGGCTTTCCATGTTTGGAGGAAAACCATCCATTTACAGTTGGGACTTAAATTTCACAACATTCTCATGGAGGATATTCAGATCAAATCTCATCAAAGATTTGTTCAAATCAAAATTAACTTTGGGATTGCAACTTTCCCAGGTTTATAAGGCCCAGGTTTATGAGGGATCTGGAATTTTTTAAAAAATTACCTCTTAAGGCAAGCTTTAGATGATATGAACACATTCCTGGGGCTAGACGGGATTAGGAGAGTTCCTTTGAAGGGCAGCTATGATATATATAGCTTTGCTTAGCCATTACAACCCTGTTAATCTGATTATCACCTCCTGCTGGCCTAAAGGACACTCCATATGCCTGCCTTTGCCTACCTATTTGAATATATCAGCATTTCCACTTCAACTGCAGGTTTGCCAGTAGCTTATAAGACAGGAGCAGCAAACAAGCAATTATTGCATGAGAAATAATGCACAGCAAAACCTTTTCAATATCCCTTTCTTCTGCAAGCAAAATGGATGTTGTTTCTAAAGGCAGCCATTTACCTGTTCAGCAACATTTTTTCTCTTAAATGTTACATTTACATACATATGTACACATATAATGTTTATAGACTATACACACCCTATTGTGCATCTGTACAAATATGTAATTACTATAAAATTCTAATGATAAGAATCATTGGAATAAATGTTATGGGACATGGTAATCTGTACTAACAACATTGACATTCTCTGGTGTCACCACAGAGCCAAATCTTCTCACCTCTTGAAGCAACAACCCGCTTAACCATTTTGCAAAGGATATAAAAAAAATAATAAGACCGAATAACTTCATCCTGTTCATAGGTTTTGCACTGGAAGCTGGAGAAAGTGATGGGTTTGCAGCATGAAGCTGTAAGATGGAGTGACAAAGTACTTCTGGAGAGCAGTGCCAGCAGGGGGACGAGACCCTATGTACATCACTCCACCAAAATTAGGCTACAAGAAAAAAAACAAGATCTCTTGTAAGTACTTGCAGTGCATACAGCATTCAGTCAATTCTTTTTAATGTAATCCCTACTGAGTTGCTTTAGCTTTTCTTTCCTCGCACTGACTTAAACACTCATGAGCTTTTCTTCTTATTTATCCAGTATATAACAGGTGAAGTGACAATGCAAATACCTCCTGTGCCATGGCTACTGCCTTGGACCTGAAACCAATGGTCCTACAAATGTCTGCTTTGTGGCTGATCCTTTTCCTGAGACTCCTCTAGGAGGCTAATTGGTGTAAGTGAAGACAAGGGTGCTACCTCCACATGCCTTTGTTCCCTATGGATTGGACTGCACTTTATTTTGTGTTTAAGACTCGTCTCCACCTGCTGAAAATTGACCATTGCTGGTAAATCAACTTGTAAAATCACATTGAGAAGAAAGTCAGGTCAGGACCCTAGTGGTATAAGCATCCCAGTCTTTACCAATTCTCTGATCCATGTATGCTCTGCCATACTCCTTTCTCCTTTCTTCTGGAGTAAGAGTAAGAAGAAAAATGGAATTTCATCAGAGCAAAAAATATCAAGGGAAAAGATAAATTGAGTTTTTCTAAGGCTGATCATGGTTGATCCAGGTGCTGTTATTTTAATGGAGCTGTTTTCAATAAGCAATGAACATTCAGTTTTGGAAAAATCAGAGATTACTCAAAGTGATCACCTAAATATATTGGTCCATCACTTACATACTCTGGTCCCTGTCCAAACAAAAATGACAAGAAGCATTGAAAATGATGAAAGTCTGACAACATTTGGAAGCTTATTAGTTTACATTTTCCATTTTGAGGCAGAAAAAAATGTGTGACATAATTTTAGCTACCATAACCAAGAACTCATGCAGACAAATTGATAATTTCATTGCCTTGCAATCTTAAACTGTATTCCTAAGACCTAGTCAGTATACAAATAGCTGAGGAGAACAAGAGGCATTTTTAAATGGTTGCATTAGGGAGTACCATAGAAATGAAGAACATAATTCTTGAACTGCTGAAATGAGGATGAAGTCATTTCAGTCATGCTATTACTGCTAAAGCACTTATGGAGTGAAGAAACAAACTGCAGCGTTCATCGAGGTCAATGTGAATCTTCTGCTGGCTTACATGGGCGTTGGTACCTTAGCAATACTGTTTTCTAAACTGTATCATGCTTTTTCATGTAAATAAAAATGCTGTTTTCTGTTCCTAAGTCAGCTGGGGCAATAAGTTTCCATAAGACAGCTGTAAGATTGAAGATGATGTTAAGTCACTGCCAGTCCCAGATCTCCTACATTTTGTTTGGCCCAACTTGAATTGTCCATTTATTTAGAAGATGAAGAAAAAGACAAGGTGAGTTGACACATTTTTCAGAAAATCTTGGTCACAGATCACTGGTGTCTGAGTATGCAGAGACTGCAAGGTGATTTAGGCACTTGTAAGGATTGCAGTGCACAGAGAAGTAAGCAAGAGATTTTATTGTGGAAGGATGTAAGGGAGAAAGTCTGGAGAAGGGAAGACTTTCCTTTGGCTGAAGAGGATAGGATTAGAAACTTTCTGGGCAAGCCTGACATCCACAAATCCATGGGCCTGGATGGAATGCACCCACGGGTACTGAGGGAGCTGGTGGATGTTGTTGTCAGGCTGCTCTCCATCATCTTTGAAAGGTCCTGGGGAACTGGAGAGGTGCCTGAGGACTGGAAGAAAGACAATGTCACTCCAGTCTTCAAAAAGGGCAAGAAGGAGGACCCAGGCAACTCCAGGCCAGTCTGGAGTCTCCAGGCTGATGCCTCACCTCCATCCCCGGAAAGGTGATGGAACAGCTCATTCTGGATGTCATCTCTAGACATACGGAGGAACAGAAGGTGGTCAGGAGTAGTCAGCATGGATTCACCAAAGGGAAATCATGCTTAACCAATCCGATCACCTTCTATGATGGAATGACTGGCTGGGTAGATGAGGGCAGAGCAGTGGATGTTGCATACCTTGACTTCAGCAAGGCTTTTTACACTGTCTCCCGTAACATCCTCCTAGACAAGCTCAGGGAGTGTGGGTTAGATGAGTGGACAGTGAGGTGGATTGAGAACTGGCTGAAAGACAGAGCTTAGAAAGTTGTCATCGGTGGCGTGGAGTCCAGTTGGAGGTCTGTGGCTAGTGGAGTTCCTCAGAGCTCAGTACTGGCTCCCACACTGTTTAACTTATTCATCAGTGACCTGGATGAGGGGACAGAGTGCCTCCTCAGCAAGTTTACTGATGATACCAAGCTGCGAGGAGTGGCTGACACACCTGAGGGCTGTGCTGCCTTTCAGAGAGCCCTGGACTGGCTTGAGATCTGGGCAGAGAGGAACCTCATGAAGTTCAACAAGGGCAAGGGCAGAGTCCTGCACCTAGGGAAAAATAACCCTACGCACCAGTACAAGCTGGGGGCTGACCTGCTGGAGAGCAGCTCTGCAGAGAAGGACCTGGGAGTGCTGGTGGACAACAAGTTGACCATGAGCCAGCAATGTGCCCTTGTGGCCAAGAAAGCCAATGATATCCTTGGGTGCATTAGGCAGAGTGTTGCCAGCAGGTGGAGGGAGGTGATCCTGCCCCTCTACTCAGCCCTGGTACTCATCTCGAGTACTGCATCCAGTTCTGGGCTCCCCAATACAAGAGAGACACGGAGCTACTGGAGAGAGTCCAGCGTAGGCCTACAAGGATTGTCAGAGGGCTGGAGCATCTGCCCTATGAGGAACGGCTGCGAGAGCTGGGCCTCTTCAGCCTGGGGAAGAGAAGACTGAGGGGGGATCTTATCAATGTGTACAAGTACCTGAAGGGAGGGTGTCAAGGGGATGGGGACAAACTCTTTTCAGTTGTCCCGTGTGACAGGACAAGAGGCAATGGGGACAAACTGAACCACAGGAAGTTCCGCCTGAGTCTGAGGGGGAATTTCTTCCCTGTGAGAGTGACGGAGCACTGGCACAGGTTGTCCAGAGAGGTTGTGGAGTCTCCTTCTCTGGAGATATTCAAGGCCTGCTTGGATGCAACCCTGTCTAACATGCTCTAGGTGACCCTGCTGAGCAGGGGGGTTGGACTAGATGGTCTCTAGAGGTCCCTTCCAACCTTACTGATTCTATGATGTGGTCTCGTGGCTAAACAAAACAGAGTAGTTTTCAGGGGAAAACTCCAATTTATCAGTAGCAGAGCCAGCTGTTTACACTGTGACATTGAAAAGCTTATATCAGGTATCAGTCTAAAAATGTTTAGCACATAAGGTTAGTTCTGAGGCTTAATTAATGTCAGTCTTTCAATTTCAAATCCACAGAAAGGAAGTGGAAAACAGTATGCCTTTAGCTGTTTAGCTGGTTACGTTTAGGATCATATACCTAGAGGGATTTAAGAAAAATGTGTTGACAGGTGCCTTCCCTGCAGTTAGTCTGCTCTAATTCCTTACAGAGTGGCAGTATTTTTAGCTGCACATGAAACTACAATATAAAAAAATGTAGTGCAAATATAAAGGGTTTATGAAGAATTTAGGAAGACTGACAGGTCAGCAATTCCTTCCATTTCCAACCTCTGAGAGCGGACAGGACCAAAAGTTCCCAGAAAAGAGAAAAGAAACACAAAAGTGGGCAATTACAGAAGACCTTCCCCACAGGATGAGTCCCGGCCTCAATTATATAGTCTAGCAAGAAGATCTTATCATTAACCATACATTGTGGAGGAGCGTCCTCTTTGATTTGTTCTAAATGCTCAATTTAATTAAACTCCTTTTACTCTTTTTTGGAAGAATAACCCAAATTAAAAAGTCATCCTCTCTATACATTGACCTCTCCCCACTGTTTTTCCTTTTCTTCATCTCTAAATGACAGTTCCAGTCTTTTCAAGTTCTTTTCCTATGAACGCTTTAATCATTTTAATGTCCCATTTCTGGAGCCTTCTATTTCTGCAAAATATATCTAAGAGAAAATAGTGAAAAATGAGTACAGTATTTCAGATAAGCCAATAGGCTTGGTTTATAGAACAGCATTATAATATTTATAGGTCCTGTTTTCCATCCTGGATTGTATAGTACTCACACAATTTGTTTCTGATGCCTCTGTGTCTGAAGCATAAATTTGCACTGTCAGCAGTGATGACCCATTCCTCATTTCAGAGTAGATAATTTTCAACTATTAAGAGTAGCTGACACTTGTGCTTGTTTTTTTTTTCTTCCCCAAATCTGGTTATATTTATTTGAAAAGAGCAGATTCCAGTTACTATCATACTTCCTATCCACTTTGCCTTCCTAGATTCTTTTAAAGGTTTCCGTAGTCATCCTAGTCCTCCATGGCCTTCAACCATTTTGTCATCTTCAGATTTTCTCACTGACACCCCGTTTTCTAGACCATTAAAAATAAAAAAGCAAAGAATACATCCAGTAGTATGGATCATTAAGACACTTGCTGCTAATCTTTTGCCAATGTGAAGACCTAACATTTCTTTCACTTTTTATTTTCTCTCTCATACCTAATTTCTAATGCTGAGTAGTACTTTAGCTGGTGCTTATGATATTTATGATAAACCCCAAAAATAATGCTCAGATACCGGTGCTATGAGGTTAAATAAAAAGTGTTTTGAGTAAAAACAGCTGCATGAAAAGCTGTTTCTGTTTGATGATTCTTATCTCATGTCAATATTGTGTATTCTCCTTATGCTCTTAATGTCAGATTGCATTAGTCCTTAAAAGACAGTATGATGGGGGAACATAAAGCCACTCTGCTGCTGTTTTAGAATCAGTATATCGTAATGCAATATGCTCATCAAAACTATTCAGATATTTTTTTCTTTATTAGAACAGCCATCTTAAATATACGCCAAGAAAGAATAAGTGTTTTTCAATGGAAACCAAATTCCACTATGTACAAAGGGGTAAAGCATGATTATCTTTACCTGTTAAGCCAGGAGATCTATTCTAGAAATAAATCTCCTGGGTCCAACAGTCTGAACATGTTATTTCTATACCTATGCGAAACCATCCTTAAAAATTGTCTGATAATGAAATAAATCTGTTGTAGGCTGAGATTTACTACAGCTATATATTCAAGAGGCCTTGACTATGCTGAGTCTTTCAGAAATAATCTGATTTTAAGTATATCACCGCATTTCAAAGTGTGGACTTCTTTCGATGAAAGTGTAAGTAGCTAAACTTATATATGTAGGAGATATGTTTGCAAGTTGAAGAAAGAGGGCAGCAAAAGGATGCCTCATTCTCATCCACAAGAGCAAGTTAATTTTGGTTCAGGGCTGTCTCTAATTGGTATAGACCTATATGACGCAAAGCTTTTCTGTACGGAGTACTGACTGAAATAACTCTCTGTGCTGATGCTGCATTACAGACAAAAGATCACTTTTACTCTGGAATAATGAATGTGTTTCTAAAGCCAGAGTGATAGTCTGGAAGAAATTCACTGTCCTCCTAGAATCACGTTTGCACGGGGAGCAAGTCTAATATCGGTAGTGATTAAAATGAAAATGTAGAAAGTCAGACACGGTGTTGCATCCCATCTCTGAAAAATGCAGCAGACACAGTTCATACTCAGAGCTTTGCCAGCGTGCCTTGCTGACCATGGGAATATCTATTGTGCAATTATTTACTCCGGCATTAGCTGCTGCAGCTAATTTTCCCCATGCAGACAAGCTCACAGCGTTGCTGAAGAGGTTAAGGAAACCTTTAGGAAACATTTTCCCCCGAGTCAGAAAAGCATCATCATTCACAAAGAACAGTAAAGCAAACATCTAATTTTAAGGAATTTCTACTCATATGATTGATTTCCTCATTATCACTTTCTCTGTCATTCACTCCATTCTTGGGTCTGGGATCATCACAGGGATTAGGCAGTGATTTGAGAAAAACAGCACGGTCCTGGTAGCGTGGCTTATCCCAGTGTTAAAACGACAGGAATAGCCACTTGGGCTATTCTGTATCTGGGATGAAGCAGAAAGAAGATGTGAATGTTAGCATAATATAGGCATCAGTTTAATTATTCTGTTGGCCTAGAGGGTCTAGAAAGAGAGAGGAGAGGAGACTAGCTAGCTATTAATGAGCGCAAAGGGATTTTTACAAGCTAATTGCTAAGAGGAAAGGAGCATGTTTAAAAGGTGGGCTGCTCCACTCAACTTTTAATTAGTGATAAAAACGGAGAAATCAGAATATTTTAGTAAAACTCCAGGTGATGAAAAGTCAACGTAATAAATTCAGTGTGGATGATAGCACTTTACAGTTGTAGTCTGCTTGCATCTCAGAAGATTCAGTGGGAAATCATATCTTTGAGAGCTCTCACAAGATGCAGAAGCACACTATATGCCATAGCTCAGATCCCACAAAACAATCAGCGTCTCTCGAATGGGGAGAGATGTCCATCAGAGCTGAGACACTGCTGCCCCCTTTCATCCACACATGCATCACCGATAGCTCAGTTTAGTTTTTGTCAAATACACCCATATTTGTCAGTGGAGAGTGAAATTGTACTGTAATGCATACAAATACCACATTCCTTTGGTTTTTCTTTGGGAATGAAGCTCTCTTTACTATCTATAAAGAGATTAAATCAAGTTGTTGATTACACCACACAGGATCCAAAGCTTTGACTGTAAGAGAGAAACCACAAAGAAGGCTACTAACCAAACCCCTTTTGACATGGAGAGAATATACCACAAGAAGAGGCAAAGCCAGCCTGTGATGTTCAGGACTTCACCTCTGCTTCTGTTGGGTGAAGTTGGGGCAGCATGAAACACCATCTGCAAATTATTTCTGCAGACCTTGGTTTGAGCTACTGTAAAGGTAGAGACCAGATCTGAAGTGGGATCAAGGACTGCACTTTCCTGTAGTTTCTGCCTGCTATTTTGTAGACTTTTGGACCAGATCCATTTGGGGGATAGTCTGAATTTCACTCTCATATAAAGCAACTCTGAGACTTATATGGAATTTTACAAATTCTGTTTCAATCTGCCTTCAAGTTCCATTTTTTTGTGTTAGAATAGATTATCAATGTGAAGTAGAGTTCTTAAGTAAACGTTCCTCCCCTTGCCCAAGTTGCTAGGATTATTTCCATCAAGAACAAAAAAGTATTTTTGTAATTATAATATCTTCAGAATGTTTCTTGGAATTTTTATTTCACAGCTTTATTCCTTCTGCATTTCTGCATTACCTGGGCAGTCTAAGCAAATGCATCTCCTAGGATGTACATCAGCAAGCAACTCTTTGAAGATAAATCTCTATTTACCAAGAGAGAAGACAGGATTGCATCATGGGGCAGGGAGCCTAGCCTGGGCTCTGGACCACAGAAAATAATGGCATGAGACACTGCAGTTCCCAAAGAGGCATTTTGAAATCATTTTGAATGGAGCAATATGGGTTCTTGGCCTGCAAGTGTTGCTTGGGATATAAAGAAGTGAGTATTTTCCACAAGAAGAAAACAAATGATTTTCCAAAGACTCTAGCTGTAATCCTACTGTTAGCAGGGAAAAAAGTGAAAACAAAATTAAATGCCTAAGAACAGGGCTTCATCACGCTGCACAACTTGGGGTACTGGAGTATTGTAGCATTAGCAACTTAAAGAAGAGGTTTCGTACAGATTGAAAGAATGACTCAGGCAGCCTTCTGCTGAACACCTACCTATGTCCTTAAAAGGAGGAACTTCAAGCTCTTCTACCTTGCTAGGCACATGTCTGATGATTGCCTTGTAGCCGTATTGCCTGAGTCCAAATCCTCACAGATTTTCGGACTATTCAGAATGCCTGTCTGAGCATTGCATGATTATCATATCTCATTGGTAAATTGGAACAAAACCTAGATCTAAACACTCTTGACTCCAAAGAACTTGAAGAGCAGATCGAAGAGTTGTTATAATACAACTTAACTGTTTGTATACCTAGGCCAGCCTTTACACCTATTCTACACTGCCTGGAAATTTCTATATCACAGAGTATTCACATAATTTGGGATAATAAGATCTAAGCTTTGCCTTTCAGTTCAGATCATAAACCCCAGACTCCTCTCATATACACGTAGCCATCTAAAAGGCAGGCATCCTGTCCCAGTTAATTATATAGGTTGCCTCTACAGTCTGTGGAGAGGAAAAGGTATCTCCAAAAGGAAAAACATCCAGTCAACTCTAGACAGCTATTTTTGGATAGGATGAATCATCTTCTAGACACATCTCTCTCTTCACTGGCTCCAAAGAGAGCCCAGACTTAGACTAGACATCTAATTTTTTGATGCCTAAGGTTAAATGAAGGAAGTCTTATTCTAAATTACAATATCATTATGTTTCATTACAAACAATTTGTTACTGTATCTTCACGGTGTAAAACCAACACTCTGTCACACAAAGGCATTCCAAGAGTTATAATGATAGTGATCCTGATAATGTAATGTGAAGCCTTATTTATTCTAGAAATGTTAGTTTTACAGTACTGTTCAAGCTTATGGCAATCTCAGGAAAACTGGCCTAGGTGGCAATCTTAAACCTTGCTAGAGAAAGCTTGCTGCAGTCAAGTCATGCTGTGCTTTCCCCTTCTCCTTTCAAATGCAGTAAAATCTCTGGGTATAACTCATGCATTTCTTTGCTATTCCTCTTGCTTAGTATGCAGTACAAAATAATTTTTAAGTAGAAGTTTTAAAGCTCTTAAGACAATGCAATAATATAATTTCTCAGTGACCCTTCAATATCTTGAGTAAATAAATCAGTCCAGTGAACTACTGGCTCCCCTCAAAAATCCTTTCTATGCAAAAAATAGGGTCAACATTGAGTTTAGATACAAAGGCGTCCCAGACATATACACAGTGATCTGAATGTACCCTGGCGTTATCACCAGATAAGCACAACCACATCACCAGGCAGAGTGCTCTGCACTCCATGGATATGGAAGCTATGGGAACAAGTGTCATCTGTGTGTGGGGGAGAGGGGGCAGAGGGTCTAGGCAAAAAAAAAAAAAAAAAATCTAAGAAGGGAATCATTGTTTAGCTAAGGAATGTGTAGGTGTAAACACACAAGCCATATACCTTGAGCCAGCTTTTAGTAGCTTTTCCAAGACTGCTCCACACCTATTGGCAGGAGCCAAATTATGAGCAGCCACTATCCAACTCTTGCCTTGTAGGTGGACACTGTTTTTTTGTCTGCAGCATTTGCTGACTACTTTCCCTCCAAAGGGAACTACCACTTTCCCTCCAAAGTTGTTACCTGAACTGCCTTCATCACCATATTACTTAACTATAATAGCAATGTCAATGATTAAAAAAAAAGAAAGAAAGAAAAGAAAGAAAACACCTTGGCTCTGCTCTTTCATTCCCCAGCCTCCTTCCCCTTGTTTCTGCCAGCTAAAGGCAACTGCAGTGCACAAGTGTTTTCCTTTTCCCTAAACAAGCTCTTTTCTTTCTGGAGTTCCAGCCAACTCCACTGATTTTTCCTCTCTACCTGACCTCAGACTAATTAAAAAACAGTCTTTGCAAATGCTTTCTGGAGGATCACCAAACTTGAAGTGAATTTTCAAGAGAAGGAATACATTTCAAAAGTGTTTGAAGTACATTCCAGTAACAAAATCCTGTGACTGATCAAGGTCTGATCCCTTGATGGAGTAATCTGGCAAGGCTCATTTCTGAGCACAGAGTTTAGCTGGTTTATGCCACCTGAGGATTTCATCCTGCCTTTGTTTCCCAAACATACGTCAAGCTTCCAAAAAATAATGAAGTTAACAGGTCATGCAGCTGCAGCCTTCCACTTACTGATAAAGACAAGGAAGGGATGTGAATCCCACTTTCTTCCCTTCCCAACAAGTCCTGTTTCGTTGGTGGTACAGAGATGAGATTCCCTGGAGAGTCCTCTACAATTGTTAGTTTCTCCATAGCTAGGAAATTATGGGATTTAAAACAGAACTGAAAAGATCTTGTTCACTCACCATATAATTACACAAAAATAGTGTATTTTATATTTGAGGAAGGTAGGTGCTGATAGTAACAATTCAGCTTCTAATAGCACTCATCATGAGACTCGTTGGGACTGATGACAGATGATTTTTCTTTGAAATTACAGGAACTCTGAAATTTGGACCAGTTTAGAGATAATGTCCATATATTTATTTCTGATTCTCAAGCAGTCTGCTAAATTATAGGAGAAAAGGGAGAAAAATACTCTACAGTGATTCTAGTGATCTTTTAAAAATTAAACTTGCAAATAGAGAAGGGTCAAATCAACATCTGGCCTGTGGATTATTTATCTGGTTCAAACAAGAACTCTGCTGCTTTGAAAAAGCATTGCGTACAAACTTGTTTCTAGCCAGGAATTTCTTTATAACAGGAGATTTTTAGAATGGGAAGATTTACATTGTTCCTCTCTCTTTGTACAACCCTGCAGAGAGAGAGAGAACCCATGTGTGTGAGTATATATGTATGGATGCAAAATCTCAGAGGATGCGCTTTCAGAAAAGCCAAATATATGCCATAGTGTTTGTATATGTTCTTCCAGCATATCTTGTTATTTTGGTCACAAATTACAATGGGGACAAGGAACTACTCCAGCTGGATGTAGTTTGTTTACTACGTACATTGTACATTGTTTACTACATACTTGGCAGGAGATATATATGGAACTATCTATATGACACAAGTGGACTATGCACCACAGTGCTCAATTCAGTCATAAAAATGCTCTAATTTATTGAAACAGTGCAGCTGGGTGACACAAAAACTTATCAAGCTGATGATTCCACTGCTGCCCAGAACAAATCACATCCCTGGTTCACTGTAGCTCTCTTTAGCCTATTCCTCCATTTTAGGATTAATCTCAGCGCTCTTGAAATGTGCTAGATAAACAGCATTTGAAACTGAAGTTCTCTGCTCTTCCATGGAACAGATCTAGCTAAGAAACGGCAATGTATTCTCATCCTTGCAATGAGACATTGCGTTCTCCCTGCCAGCATAAACAACAGCACACTCAACCTTCCCTCTCTGTGGGCAGCCTGTCTGGCAAGAGACAAGTCGTGCCATGGATGTGGAGAAATCCAAGAGGTTTTTGGCTCATTGCAGAGCACAGCCTTCACAAATGAAGCTATACTGCTTCCACCAGAAGAAACAGCTGTGCCAAGAGCTCAGACTGAGCTATTAAATCCCAGCAAATCTGAATGTGTTGACTTCATTCAGCACTAATATGGGTGACTTTGCCTCATGTACCCAGAAATTGATAGGCTGAAGAGGACAGGGTAGAAGTACTGGAATGGCTCAGGGAAAAGCCTGCCCAAGACCAGCAGAGTTTATAACCTAATGGCTAGCGTCAGCTGGCTCCCTGCAGCACTACTTGGATATCTGCCCACCAGACTCCCCACTACACTCTATTGTAAGCATATAATCTCAATTATTATATATTTGGATCTTCCCAGACCTCCACTATCACAGATAACAGAGAACTAACTGTCTTTAAAATGTGCTGCCACGCTAGATGTTGTTAATACAATTTTATAAGAGCTTTCAAGTGCTAGCAAATTCTGGTTGTGCCCACTGAAATCATAATTTGAAAGCTTCTTTTGCAGCTGCCTGGCCTGGTCTTCTCTGCCGTAGCAGCTGAATGGATGCCCACCAACTCATTTCACGGGGTGATATCATTATCACATGCTTCATCTGAAGTAATAAAGAAGAAATAACAGGCTGAGCAACTACTAGACTTCATCATTATCAACCACAACCAAATCTAAACCAAACAGTTAGAAATGCTAGCTGGCCCAGGACTTCTACCAAGCCATACAGCGTTTCAGTTCTGGGTCACATAAAGTCCAATGCCACCACTAAGCATGGCAGGAAGGGCTGCTTAGGTTATGTTTCCAGTGAGATTTACACTAGACAGAAGTGCTGCCTTTAGGCCTATGCCTTTAAAAGAATTTGAAAAGAAGAGTTTGAAGAGCTGTTCTATGTTATATCCAGTTTAGCATTTCCTTTTCGTGAAACTGCAGAAATGTCAGAGTATCATTACAACAAAACCAGTGAAATCATGGAAACAAAGTCAATTCACTGTGGTTTGCGGTTGCAGTGAGTGATGCCATCACACAATCACAGCAAACCACCAAGCATGTAATTTAGTGAAATGTGGCATAGTTGCAAGGCAAAATGTTTGTCATGCAATATAAATGGTTGAAACAATCATTGGTCTTTTCCTATGCTGAGGCTTCTTCCCAGCATGGTCTCCTGCTCACGGAATCGATTAATTCTGCACCTGCAGGTTCCTGCAGTAAACTTTACAGGATGAACGCGACTAGGGGTGTCTTAGTGCTGTGGACTGCTTTCCCATTTGCAGTGCTTTTTATAGGCCCAGATTCTGACTGAGGACACAGTGTTCTGGCCCAAAAGGACGTGTCTTCACAATACCTTTAGAGTGAGACTGCATCTGCTCTTTTGGAGAGACACAAATCTAATAAGCAATCTGCTTGGTTTATGTACCATGAAGCATGAGTACAGAATGGGTAAGATTCTTATTCATTACATAATTTCTTTGAAAAGATGAACCTAGTGTGTTTGTTATCAGAGCCTAAAGAAAGAGTAAGATTTTCAAGGTTGGCCTATATTTAGCAAATCCTTTTTTGTTTCTGTTCGTCAGACCTATGAGAATCCTGTAGACTTTTTTCTCCTTCTGAGAAAAAAATGATATTCTCTCCATTACATAATCTCTTTGCTTCAGGTGCTTAAAAACATGTATCATTTAACCTTTACAAAAGCATTATGCCCTGGATTCATATGGGTAAACTAAGGCAAACAGGAAGCTGAGCAATTTTCTTAAGAGCTGAGCTAAAAATACAAGGCCAGAGCTTCCTCTGTGTTAACTAGCACATTGCTGATCTTTAAGCATTGTCCATTTTTTCTGGAGGGAAAAATCAATGTAATCATCAAAATGTGCTGTAACAAAACTCAGCATGTTCTTGACACAGACACATTTTCTAGAGATTTCAGTTTTATGAAGTTGCACTGAAGGAAGGAAAACCAATATATTAAGGACATAGGGATGTACTTTTACATAAGCAGTTCTCTGAGTGCTTAAAGGGGAGAACCTTCATGCAAGGAGTGTTTAGGACCTGATCCAAAGTGTACTGAAATTTCGCACTGGCTTAAATAAAGCTTAGATCAGAACCTAATCTGCTATATTGCAGAGATATTTCTCAAGTGTACGATGTGACAGACCATTCTGTGTGTAGCTTAAGTGAAAGAATAAGGGCAGCAAAGGGAAATAATATGGGCAAAAGCAGATCAGGGAAATAGTGGCAGATCATTCAGTTGTCACTTTCCCTTTTAAGAGCAAACCATCAGTCAGGAATGAGAAAATAGCGAAAGGGAAATGAGGTGCACTCCAGATCTGAAAGGCAGTGTCCATAAAAGAAGAAAAATCTAATAGAATATTCATTGAGAATTAATCTCCCTCTCTCTGGCTCTCCCCCCCACACACCAACCTCTCTCCATATATATCTATACAACATGAAGTATACAAGTATACGTGCCTTTAAAGTATTAGGAGTTTTAAAGAAAAGTTTGACAGTTCCTATTTGATCCTACTATATGAGTTACAGAGACTATTCATTAAAAATCTCTAAAATACACTTTACTGGTCTCTATACCTGCTCCTCAGTTGATGTAAGAAAGCGTATGTCCTCTGAAGCCAGCAGAACATCAGAGATTTACATGCATATAAGATCTCATTACGTTGCATCTGAATTTATACTGCATGTAAAATGACTGTCCCTGGCAGGGACTGCAGTGGCTGAAAAGCATCACACAGCAAGGGAAAAGGGTGCTGTGAAGCTGTGTGACCATCATGGCAATTGCTTGGGTCTGTGAAGGAGACACTGTAAGGCTGCAGACTTTCTAAACTGCTTTGAGGATTTTTAGGCCTCCACTGCTGAGCTTTGTCCAAACTTTTCCCAAAGTTTCAGCAACAAAGTTTGAGATCAGGTTATTTTCCTTAGAGGGATCATGGTCAACAGAAAGGTGCCTTGATAAATAAAATTGCATGCTGTGGGGAGTCCTTTGCTTCTGCTTTAACTGGTGCTATGGTTAACGTCAATATTTGGCTAGCTTGAGATTATTTATATATATATATTGAACATAAGGCAGATTCAGTACAAGAAGGGAGAAGCAGCTCTCTTCAGAGCTGGGCTGGAGCTGCAGGGTTCACAACCCGGGCCAGGTTCCCAGCTAGCACACGATGTGCATTGAAGGCTGTCAATTTTTGGCTGAGACACACAGCCTCCGGCTTTTGGGTTCCTTCAAGAAAGAAGAGGGGGGATGATAGGTGTCTTGTTATTACCACTACAAAGCTTTAGTTGCTGAGAATAAATGTAAACAATCTGTAGGCTATATGGCTTTACCTGAATTATTAGTGTTATTTGCTACCTGTTGAGCATTGATACTTTACCTACTCAGGGAGGCATGGAGGACTGTGCTTTCCAAGAAAACATAATTCTACTTTTCTCCCAGGCTTTGCAGTGAAAGCAAATAACTGGAAGCAAGACACCTGAGGTCTAGATGAGGTGATGCCACCCGCCACGTGGGAAGGTTTACTTCTGTTGTGTCTCAACAGCAGTGCATCGCTCACTCACCTCATAAAATGCGTGACAAAATTTTGTTCCTGAGTGTACAGTACACTCAGGTTTTCACATGTGATACGATGCTTCTGCCAATGGCTGGTTAGCTGGCCTGCTGCCACCAGCTTCAGAGGTGAGAAATTAGATCCAGACTGAATGAGACTTGAAAAAACGACGTGATTTCTGATGCACTGTTTGGGGCTTTGCTTTGGGTTTTTTTTTCCTGATTTTGTCTTCATGCCACCAGCATGTTTGCGCCAGCAGCTTAGTAACCGCTGGTTACTCAAAGGTTCAATCCCAGCTTGAAACTCGTGTGAACAGTCGCACTCCCTAAGCGGCAGGGTGTCAAAGGGACAAGCTCGCAGGCAACGCAGAAATTGCACGTGGCAGAGCACCAGCGCGTCTGTGCCTCGCGCCTCGCTAACGTCCTCCCGACCACGTACCCGGCGAGCTCGCCTGCGCCGCTGGCCTACTTGCCAAAATTCGGACCTCTTCTGAGGTCGCCCAAGGCCAAAGTTCGTGGGACAATTCGCTCGCAACGAATAACTCGCGCGGCCTTATGAACACGTGATGTAACGTGCTTATTTGGTGACGCCCGCAAATGATTAGTTGGCCTGAGCCCCGCTCTCCCCGAGGTGTTGTTTACTCTCAATAAAATCACTATGCAGCTGGCACTGCTTGTTATCCATGCTGACGCTCTCAGCGGAGGCACCTACAAACGAACGGGCGCGGAGACTAACATACCGTGCTGGCCAAACAGTGAGGGGAAATGCATTCTGCCGTTTTTCAAGCCCCGTCTGTTTCGCGGAGACAAGTCAAGTCTCAAAGAAGTCTCAAAGAGCTTGGAAACCCTGAGGAGCCCCAGAATTTGCACATACTGACGCTTCCCAAGTGTTGCAAACCAGGAAGGCGAAACCCGTGATTAAAAGAGTTGGTTATATTACGCCACCAAAAGAATTCAGTTCATTTATTTTACTCAAGCTTAGGTTTATGTATTTGTAATAATACTTCATGGACGGCCGGTAGATGTTCTGTAGCTGCATTTTGTGCATGCAATGAAATAACGGGAGATCCTTACTGACTGCCTTTTTGGAGGAAATTATCAGGTCTGCAGAAAAGCTAAACGAAAATGCTCAGGATTTTACTGTGGCTAGATTAGCTTTGTTTAGATTGTAAATGTTGCTGTGTGTAAACAACAAGACAAAAGCTAAACATAAGTGGCAAAAAACAAAGCGGAGGACAATTAAACGCCCTCGATAAAAATTTCAATTCTCTTCAAAACCTGCTCTCAGGCTCAATTCTAGATATGCACAGAGAGCTCATGTTATGTCCTTTACGCCTCCTGCCCTGTGGTGCAACAGGCTCTGGTTAGCTGCCAGCCCCTCTTATTCCTGCAAATCCCCAGCCTAAAGCAACAGCGGCTCCCAATGCCTTTAACCCTCGCTAGCCAGCACAGCCCTGGTCACTAGGCCAGTGATGCAGTGTTGCATCCATTTAAACACCACTGCTCCTGCACCACGCATCATTTCCAACGCGCATGCGGGTACTGTTCTTGGGCATCTCTGCAGGAACATTTCCTTTTTTTTTTTTTTTTTTTTTAAGTTGGGATGTATCTTTCCAAAATTGAATTCATAATTAAAGAAAAATAGGAAACTAACCTCTGTCTGCTTTCTAGTTTTCAGCCAATTGATATACTTCTATTTGACATATATTGTAAAACTGTCCAGCACATGCTACAACAGCTGCAAAAAGCAAATGACAACAGAGCACCCTTTTTTGTCAGCTAACAAAATAAAGCTATTTACAGAATGCATTTACCTCCCAGCTGTTTCGCAGGCTGCAGTTTAGGAAACCAAAAACAAAATTGCATTATAGTGACATATCATTTTCCACATCCACCACAAAATGATGAAAGAAGAAATCAGTGTCATCCTACTGCAAATGATGTTTGCTTGAGTGATGTAGAAAAGGCGGCACACAAAGAACGGATCCACGTAACTGCTACGTGTTGAAATTCAAAAGCAGCAGGAAAAATAGTGTACTTCCTGCTGCTGAGTCACATTGATCCACTTAAAGGGACTACGGAAAATAAGTGAATAGAGCTTTCAGCAATTAATTTACCAAATCATCACACAGATAAAGAATGAACTGAAGATTTCAGAGGATTTCTACATCTCTACCATTAGCCAGCAGTGACCTCACTGTGGTTGGCAGCACAACTTCACACACTTTCACCATTACTTTTCCAGGATCACACATGATTTCCAACATGTACACAGGTACAAGCCTTGTACACTGCCAGAAGAAGTGTTTTCAAAGCCAATACAGGTGAGAAATGCCATGTAAATCAAAACATTTTGAAGGTAGAGACTAGGACGAAGAGCTGCGAGAAGAGGTGGGAAGAGGCTGAGATGCACACACTCGAGAAGGAGGCAGGAACTGCACATGGGAGGGTGGAAGGATGGAGTAGTTGCGTGACAAGGTAGGAGGAAACAGGGGATGGGAGCTAACTGGGAAACCTAGGGCAGGAGGCAGATGGCACAGATAGAAAGTGCCTGGTCAAAAAATGGAAAATGTACCTGGAGAAAATTGGACCTTGCTAGTAAAGAACTCAAAGTAGGCAGAAACCACACAATACATCAGGAATAGACAAGAAGGCAGGGTGGACGGTGAAGCTATAGTACTTAAGGGACCTAAACTTAGATTGCACATGCCACCCTAATTCTGACATTTCCTAATTTTTGTGGAGCCAGTTTTGTCACACCAACATTCTCTTTACAAAGCTTTGTGTGTGTGTGTGTGTGTGTGTGTGTGTGTGTGTGTGTGTGTAAGGTAATTTATCTGGAGAAAAATTATGAATCAAGTATAATTCCTGTATATTGAACCCAAAGGATGTATTTTTATTTAAAATTGCGTTACAAGTAGTTTCATCCCTTTGAACCTTAATGTCTTAGATAATATTGCATCATAATATCGGGAGTTGCCTGGTGGGATACATCAGGTCATTTTGGCAATATAATTAGAAGTGAATCTTTATTTTTCCCCTTAGTCAAATCTCACTCAGAACTTCAACTACAACTTCAAAGCAGGCCTCAAGCAGAACGTATGAAGTTGGTAGCACAGTATGTCCCCATGCACTGGATGCATGCACTTAGTCACAAAATACAGGTATGAACTACTCTATAATCCTCTTCTAGTGTTTCTGGCCTGAGATTTGAAGCTGTAAAGAGGTACTCAGTGGCAGGATGTACCAAAAGACAAATTTAGTCTAGCTTTAAGTTTTGTTATGAAAGTCTCCCTTAGCACTGTAGGGGAGGAGAGGGAATTTTTCAGAAGTACAGTGTTTTCATAAATTGCTGGTAATGCATTTTCTTTCAGCAAAGTTACAGACAAAGTGAACTTCTACAGTACCCAGAGATTCACTGAACCTCTCTTGCCTTCCTTACCTCTCTCACATGTCTACTATCTTCCTGATAACTGTGACATAAATAGCATTTGATTTTACTTTGCTTTTAGAGCTCTGTCTAAAGCAAATGTGCAGTGACACATGGACATGTACCAACTCCCTGGGATTATGCACAGTAATATCAACCGACTGATTGGGCAATACATTTTTTAAAATCATATCGAGCCCATGGGGGAGTTCACTGCGTGTGTCAGTGTCTCCTGGCTGGAGCACACTGATGTGATTCACCAAGTATTTTGTTTAATAGGAAGAGAGGCAGACGAAAGGGAAACAGTCCACTCTTCATCAACAGCATGTTGGCCGTGGTCACTCCCTCCTGGCACCGTGGTCACTGTGCAGTTATGCCAGAACAGAGACATTTTTGTGCTTCCGTTGTTTGGGACTTGCACTTTCTATTCCTGCTGGTGGTGATCACTGCAAAACAAAGTTTTCAGGGCCTGAAACTGTGGGAGAAGAGGTGAGTGTATACGGTATGATATCAGAGGTAAGAACTGGTACCTCTGTGCAGGGAGGCCCGGTGCCTCCCTTATTCCTGCACACACCCCACTTTCCATGACAGAGTGGAACATCCCCTCATAAACATATTTGCTAGTGATTTTTCATACCCTCATTTTTCAAGCTACTAAATATTGCAGTGAACAAATCCAGCTTTTCCCTTTCCCCCATCAAAACACTTTAGGCTGTTACTGAAATTCTCTTCCAGAGGGAATAATTGCATTCTCGTAGTAAGACTTATAAGCCACCAAACAGCTACTAGAATCACCTTCTCCTTATTTCTGTGAAATCCTGTATACGAGTCGGGGAAAAGTTTACACCCTGTCTGACCTGTCCTGAAGTTCGAGTGCAGTTAATGCACAAACACAGCCCTGGGATACAATCAGTTTTTTGCTACAATTTTTAACTAGAATGTAAGCAGACTGAGAGATAGCTATATCATAACCAGGTTGGATGTACAGCATATAGCAGCATAGCATATATACATATGAAGGGCTGAGAATGAAATAACAGCACTCCCCCTGCCACCAGGTCACTTTCCAGAACTGCTCTTCTTCTCACCTGATACTCAGACTACTTCTGAAAGAATTTCCTTCCTTAAAGGTTAAGACAAAATATGGGTTTGCCTTGTCCCACCTTAGTGAAAAGGGATAAATCTGGATAGAGGCTTTCCATGCCCTGAGAATCGTAAATTGCAGGAAATATGGAAGACCAGAGACAAAATGCAAATTTAATTTACTTGTTCCAAAACAAACACCCTCACTTATCCTCCAGTGTGTGAACAAGCCTGAGGGTGGATATGAAGAACTGAACGGCATATGAAGAATTGAACAACACCAAGCCTATCCTCACAAATCTTTAGGAATTCCTATGTCTATTCTGAGATGCTTGAAACTCACTTAACTTGTAACAGAAGCAATATTGCTAACCTTGGAGACCAAATATCATAAAATCCGCAATACAGGATAAGCAGTAGAAAGAAGGCTTTTAGGTTCCCCATAATATAGCTTAACACTATTCCAAAGAGTTTCTTCTTTTCTGTGTACATTCAGTCTCTGGCTTTGCTATTGGGACTGCTACTAGCACCACATAAAGTGATGGCTTCTCTGCTCAAAACTAAACTGAGACCTGCAAACATGTCTCACATAGGTTAAAATACATCCATCCGCTTGTGGCAACAGCTGGGTCACACCAATCCAAACTGCGAACAAACAGGTGAGAGAAAGTCCCTGCAATTAAATGCCCGTCATTAGCATCCTCACAACTGCAGCCGTTTAGTGTCAGCCCTGCGTGTGAATGCAAAGCAGCTTGAAGTGCAGTGAGGAAAATGGGGGAAAAAAAGCACCGTGAAACATTGCCTGCTCCATCTTCTTTTTATCAGTAACCGAGAGTGTCATTTGTTCCCGTGCTATTCCAGGCAGCCTGAAATGCAGTGAGGAGAGTATCAGCGTGAACTCAGTGCTAATATTCTGGCAATTCCCTGTGTGCCTGCAGCCAGATAGTTTGGGCTTCTTCTGTTTCCTTGTTCAAAAAAGAAAATGCCTGAGAACATAGCAACAGCTAGTGCAGAAAAAAAACAAACAGAAAGGCAAAAGGATGGCTTATCAACCACGGGACCTTGGTGATTTTAAATCTTGGATTTAAAATGGATACCCACCAATTCATGAGAAGGTATGGTGGGGACTACAAGAATAGAGAAAGAGCCAGGTGAGGCGGCATCTCCTTCCTCCCCAACTCCTATAGTCCACACACAGCCTCACAGGTAAGCCAGCCCTTTCCCACCCTTCGCGTCCCACTGAACTCCACGGAGGAGTTTGGAAGGCGGCCAAAGTTGTCCTTTCTGTCCTCCTTCCTCTCACCCAAGAAGCAGATAGCTGCACTGGGGTAGGCAGCTACACTTCTGATCTGTCCTTACCAATTCATTGAATGTCGTTTCTCAAATATTCTAGCTTTTCCTAGGGCTTATTTGGCATGAAAATGGAAAATTTTCCATTTGGGGGAAAAAAAAGACACCTTTTGGACAAGTATTTTCAAAGCCAAACCCTCTTAATTACTGGAATGGGGATTTCTTTATATGAGATACTACTAAAACCTCATGTCATGGAACAGCAGAAATGACTCAAGGGGAGCTAGCAGCAAAGGTAACGGAGAAAGAAATGAGTGGCCTTTGGGACTGTAGTGAATACCAATCAGCAGGCTGTTTTTCTTTGGTCATTTCTTTCTTTTCTTTTTTCCCTTTTATTTTTTTTTATTCTGTTTTGCTTAGCAAACACCTGAACCAGGTTGATGCATCTTCTCCTGTCTTGAGAAGCTGAAAGTTTGAGGTCCAACAAGCTATTCCTTTTTCATCCAGCTAGTTGCCTTACAGGTTGCTGTCTCTTTCTGTCTCTTAATAGCTGGTGACGGGACACCACACCCTGGGAAATCCTACCGTTCATTACATACGCATTTTCTCCTCCTAGAGAGAAGTAAAATTGTAGCACATAGTAAAAGGTGAACATCTCTCCAAGGCAGGCTGAATCAGGAAAGCATATGGGATCCTCACAGGTGCATTCTTTCTAAGTGACATTTGAAATTAATGGGCATTTCAAGCTTCCTCATTTCATCCCAACAAGGCACTTCCATCTTGCCCCAGAGGTACCTACTCCTGGAGCCAGAGGACCAGACATTAGTCCTTTCCCATTCCTAGACATACTACTTCCCTAGTATGTCTACTAAGATAACCAGCAATCTAATTTATTGTGTCAACATCTACTGTCTCCTGGGAACTGAAGGAGGTTCACAGTTCCTCTCAACATCACACAGTCACTCAGTACCAACCTGAGATGGACTTCAGTGGGAAACCAGGAGCTTAACATCATTATTAAATCACCTGAGCTTAGTTCCTACTCACAGGACGAATATATAGCAGAGGAAGCAATGTTTCTAAGAAACTTTATAAAGAACTTTCTTAAGGTGGTCTGTGCGGCAAAACTTACTAGTATAACCAAACTGCAAAGGTCACAGTGATGCTTTTTGCTGAAACTAAAGAAAACAAGACCTTTTTCACGTTTTGCTCTGAGATAACTGCATGCCTATCTGTAAGCTATTGCAGTTGGGTGAGTGTCTGATAACACTATAGGTCACAGGGTGAGTTGTTTTCTGAGCCATGAGGTTCTCACAGCATGAACTGACATCCAGCCCCACCGTGCTGCAGGATTACTCCCCGTGAAAGTCTGAAATGTCACATAGTTGTCTTCAGCTGTTGCTCTAAGATGTAATACCTCAACTAAACCCTGAATATCATTTAGCAACTCTAGAGATTAGAAGGGAAGTTGCTTGGTCATAGTCCTCTTGGATATTCAGGTTGTTTTAATTCAATCAAATTCTTGGGAACGGTGAGATTCTTAATCAAAAAATATTTTATCGAGTGTCACTGAGCAAAATATTAATTCATTGCACTTCTAAAGTGCCTCTCATCTAATGATAGAAAATCCTTTTTACAAACGCCACTGACTTACAGCATCCTTAGGACATATGTGTTGTTATCACTATTTTACATAAGGGGAAACTGACACACTGATATAGTTGTTTATTTAAGTCTATACCTGTGCAAAGAGCCCCACTTCATATATACTGTTACCAGATAGGTAACTTAGTCTGCTATTCTTCCTCTCACTATTATTATTATTTATACAACATTCTAATTGTATTTAGCACTTTGGAGAACATTAATCATTGTGAGAAATATCAACACATATTGCATAATTTAGTAATAATGGCAATAGAAATAAGCTATATAGCTTGATGGTCTAAATCCATCAACTCTTACAACTTTTGGATTACAGCCTAATAAGTAGAGGTAGGATATTGGAATGCCATTTAACATTTCCCAAGACATTTCCAACATCTGCATATCTACTGGCTAAGAGAAAATATTCTATATTACAATAAATCATGAAACCAATACTAAATAAAACCAAACACACAGAGGTTGAGTCTAAAAATCAAGAAGTTTGAGAGAAACTTACTACAACTCATGTTTGAAGGTCTATACATTTACAGAGGAGGGCATCATTACTGACCCCTGATTCTAAGGCTTCAAGTAGAGTAGTGCAAGTGATGAAGAGCCTTCAAATGGGTAAAATATATGTCTGGGTGTGCACTTAAAGCTTCTTTTTCCTAGGAAGAATAGTGTAAGCAGACTCCAATTGAAAGCAAACATAAGATGCAAATATAAACCTCTCTAGACTTTGAAGTGTGTAGTTGTGATCAAGTTGCAATACTTGAATCCAGATGCTTTGTATTTGTGATCCTGGCACAGGTCTTATTTATAGAATGAAAACTAAAAGACTTTCCAACAAAATAAAGACATTCTCCTGTTCTGAATTGTTTCCTCCAAACTTACTGTTCTTTTCTTTGTTTTTTCTTTGTTTATTTTGAAAACTGATTTATAGCAACTCTACTCACCCCTGCTGACCGAGTAGGCCTTCTTCTGTCTTTCCCATTCACGCAGCTGGGAGCTGAGGGATTTCTTCTCTGGCTAGTTCCTGCATACAGAGTGCCTGTTGATGACAGCAAGAATTGTTCTCACCTATCTTTGAAAAGAAAGACAATTTAGGAAACAACCATACTAACAACAAAAATCCTCTGTTACCTCTGACTTTATGGAGGAACATTTTAAATAAAAAACATATTGGGATAAATATACAATCACATGCAAAATCACTAGCTGTCACTAAGATATCTTTACTTTAAAGGACCAAACTCTCTCTTGCAGACTTTCATTTGAACTGGATTTCAGAAAGCATTGGTTAGCCAAAATTAGAGTTGCACTCACTGGCTGTCCATGAAGAACATCTCTTCTCAAAACTGTTAGCAGCCTCTGAGTATCCAGGAACTGATAAATAAATCATGTCAATCTCCCCCCCCCCTCATTTCCCACTACTTCACACTCTTTGATTATTTGCTTATGTACCATCTCCATAGCTGTCTCACTGGAAAGACCGTCATGTCTTTAGCTCACTGTTTTCGCTTCCTGCAGTTTTCCATAAATTCCTGGTAGGGAGGGATAAGCTTTCTGCTCTTTGACCCTGAATTTCTGTCCGTTCCTTGAGCTGTGTTCAAACCTGATCTCAGCCCTTGACATACTTTCGCTGTAGAATTAGCTTTTAAGTGACTCCACATTTCTATTGACATGAACATCACCCTTAAGCAAGTTTGCTGGAGATTTCCTAAGTGCTGAGTATTGTTATTATATGAGAGCAATTTCAGAAGTGAATCTCTGGTCTTTATTTTATCATTCCATTATATGACTCGGTCACAGACTCTATGCTGTAATGAGTGACAAGAAGATAAAGGGCCATTCTTAGTCATGGTTTCTTGAAGGTCAGGTTGTTCTGCCAAAATTACCCGAGAGAGAATTGCTTTTTCACAGGCCAACTTGACACTTGCAAACATAGTTTTCCCATAGTGATCAGCTGCAAGAGAAGCAAAGGGCAGTGAAAGTACCTTTCATTCAGATGGCTCTGCTGTTATTTCCAGGGGACTTATGTGCTAGGAAGTGTTCACGTCTCGAAAGCACTGCAGCTCTCCAGATTTTTTTCTCAGTGGCAGTTAGAGTTTGTGAGTGCCAAGTGTGTTAGCACATCTCAACGTGGTGACGACATTCTGTCTGGTAAATGATGCTAATAAACACCAAGCAGGTCTGTGGGCTCTCTGAGGTAGTTCACGGGACAGCCAGCTGCACACATTCTACCACCACCTCTGGTCACCCACATATAAAATGGCAAAAGTATTTTGTTTTCCTATAGAAGTCTTAAAAAGTTTCTTGCTGAACCCCACCTCCGCTCTCTCCCATCAATACCACGGATAAATCCCCGATTTGTTTTCATCATCACTAAAATACTCATTATTTCTTTGACCATGATGAAAGGAAGTGAGTTGAAAGAGCTATGCTTGTTTGTATTATTTGAACTTTGTCAATAATCTTTAATGACTTTCTTGATTTCCATATTTGACCACACAGAATTATTACACTCCCTTTGATTTTCCCAAGGTTCTCCCTCCTCCAAAATTTCAGGTCAGAAAAACCTGTTGTTTTATTCCTGGAGCACTAAAAATAAACAAATGAAAATCGCATCAGTGGTTTTTAAGCAGTAAATAAATAGATAAGGAAATAATTTTGACAGACTGACACTTTGCCTGGTAGATAGGGAAAAACAGTGTCAGATCATAAGATATCAAAGCTGAGAAAGCAGCAATAAAGGAATCAGAATTTCTGTTTCTAGTAAAATGAGGGTACAGCATTTGGTACCTAATAAATGAAGTCAGGATACTTTCATAGTTGTCTGCCACTAGAGAGGTGTCCTTTGCTGGCCCCTCTTCCTCCTCAGCACCAAAGTATGGTTTTTACCTTGGAACTGCAGATAATTCATCTGCATGCAGTGAGAAACTGAAAAACTGTCAAGGTTTTGAGGATCTTAGGCTGGCAGAGAGTATACAAATGCACATGAAGGCATAAACCATTGGAGCACCGAGATGTCAGTTAGAGTGGATGACACTATGTTGAGCAAACTGGGATGTTTCACTTTATATCTTGGTAATGACAGGAACATTTCATTGATCTAGAGCAGTCAACTGATCTATTGGAGAAAGCAGTTGATTTGGTTTCTTACCATGGGATACCACTGTAATATCTTGTTTGACTTAAAATGCTACTCAAAAAGTGCATCTGCGTATCTGTACAACAATTTTGATACTTGTCTGTAATATGTCAGAGTCCTAAGACAAAAGAGATCAATCTGCAAACGTATCTCAGTGCTAATTGGGAAATACGTGGGCAGTCCCACAGACTGCAGAAGTCCTTAGGACAAGTCAAGACAGCCAGTACATCTGGATATGAGTGCATCTTGTCTCATACGACTCTCAATATCTGGGAAAAAAATCAGAGCAAATGGGAAAAATACAATACTAATGGCCTGGCTCCATTCCCTAGAGAAGGAGGTGGTAGGAACTGGCTTCTTTTCACTGAAAATATGTGCTAAATATGTTCCCTATCTGCAGGTTCAGTTTGCTACTGACAGCTTAATTAGCGTTCCTCAGCAACGGGGAAACATTCTGATTGGCAAAACTTATTGGTTTTGGCTGAGATTTCAAAGTATTTGCTTTGCAAAGCGTTCCAGGGCTATTTTTAAACTTCTTGCAAAGTTCACAGTTTAGCATTTTGATTCAGAGTGAAATTCATCAACAGCAAAAAAAGCCATCACCAGAGTAATGCATTTCTGAGAGAAATGGGGGAGGGGGGTTGCAACAGACCTGAAATGCAAGGAGTTCCTCTTGCAAATTGTGACCTGCAGCAGTAGCAGCTGCCATATCCAGAAAGGAGCTGCCATTAGACACCCTCCTATAGTCTTACTAACTGCAACAACTCCGAGTAAGGACACAGGAGTCGCTGGAACAGGGTAATGAAACTTCTGTTCCATAGCAGTCAAAAAGGAAAAATGATGAGCTATGTAAGGAGAGGAGAGGCATAAAGTTCTCAAAACACCATCATGCCATTAAATACACTTTGATCTGTACTGGAATATGGTATATTGCTGATATTAATACCCAAAAATAGAGACTGAAAAGATAGTGATTGATTACTATGGAGGAGAGCTAGAGCTAAAGAAGATACAATAGATATATGAGAAATTAAATACTTCAAGCTAATAAACAAAGACTATCAAACAGCATTATCTGTGAGGTCCATCTCCTTGCAGTCTCGAGCGGGCCTTTGCACTTCTGGAACATGAGCATATGCTAAATTGATTTTGAAAATTAAAATTAAGTATCTAAGAGGAAAGTGCAAAAATACTTTGACTCACTAATTTAATTCAAAAGCTTTGACTTAAATTTGCATATATTGCCAGTAGGAAAAAAACTATCCATATTTAAAGATAATAGTGATTAAAAGCATGTCTGCAGAGGAAGATAAATGGGAAGTCAACAACAGTGATTTCTGTAAGCATCTGATATCTCAAAGCATTTATGAGCATATTGAAGGGCCCTCACTAAATAGGAAAGCTTTCTTGGGCCAGGACCTAAGTGAGACTGTATTTATTCATGGTACAGTGGACTCCAGTTATTCACATCATTTATAAGTTTGCTAGTTAAAAATTCTGAAGCAAGAGAAGAAAAATTGAAAGAAGAAAAGAAAGTAGTCATATATTTCAAAATCATCATCCCATCACAGTCGGTAATAATGTCTAGCAGTGTATATTTATAAATCTGCCTAAAGCACTTGTAATTTTGCTTTGTAATAAAATAAGAATGATGCTTACACATCTCTATTCATTTCTGGAAAAATCCTGCAATAATAAGTACTACACATGAATATTTATCAGAGTAAAAATAACTACTATACCCATATTTAATTTTTAATCTGAGATCTTGGCTATCATTATCTTTCCTGGCAGTATTCAGAAGAATAATTTCATAATTTAGTAGTGAAAAGAACTGCAAATGAACCATAAGTAAACAGAATAGAATTATCTTTTGTAAAGATCAGAGAAAGGGAGACCGATGGTATGCAGGTTGCATGTGGAAACCTACAGAAAATCAGATATATTTAATGAATGACAGACCTTCTTGCTTTGAATTTTTCCTCCAGAGTTCCCACACTCAGGAAATACATCTCTAAGCAGGTCCTGTCTCTGTGCCTGGGTCCTGGACTGATGTGACTGCATTACAGGCTCAGGTGTTTTGTTCTGGTTTCATATTGTTTGCTTTACCGAAAAAGTTTCTAAACCCTAGTGGTTACACAAAAATAAAGTCTTGAAAACTGAAACCCACTGTAGCAAATGACAGTAGCACTGACCTTCACTTGCAGGTCAGTGACAAGGGAAGAGGATGTGCAAGAGGGATACACAGCACCAAGGGTTTTGTTTTACAGAGTCACTCCTACTTGCTTGCTCCATGCACTCATGTGGACACAACCCCTGATGCCACCAGCACCCCTGAGTTGGCAGGTGCCAATTCCCTCTCTGTGCCCAGCTTTTCTCTGTCCAGGAAACATGCAGAGCATATATGGGAAACCCAGCTCAGCAGAGGATCAGACCAATACAGAAAGAGCCAAATTAAGTTTCAGCAAATGAGAGAAATCAGGATTATACCAAATAGATACCTTTTAAACACTTGATGCACCAGAGAATCAGACAGACCAGGAAAAAAAGATGAAACTGGGACTATTACAACTCATCCCGTTAGGTCTGAATTTGCCTAGCCTGGATTTAACATTTGAGAAAAGTCTTAGTGACAGCCTTCACTGGCCACAGGATTGCTGTTCAATTGTGTAAAGCTAAGCAATAGGTGAATAAATGTTTTCCTGGCTCAAGTTGAAAGTATTTGCATAGGACACAACTCTAAGAAATGGGGAAAAACTCCTGACAGCTACGCAGTCACCATCCAGGCCAGTCAAAGAGTGGCTGCTTTAGTATATTCAAAGAATTTCACTAGTCTGGTTTTAAATGCCTCAGTAAAGAAAGAATGAGTTTTACAAAGCTGTCTGCAGGATCTATACACCCAATTCCTTTAAAATTAATAGGAGCTGAGCACTTAAAATTTGTAGGTGGTTTAAAAAACTAAGCGGAGCAACCAGTACAACTGGAAGACTGTACTACAGATCATTAAATCTCCAATTTATTACCTATTCAGCATAAAAAATTGTGCATTTCCCTTGGTCCTATTCCTTCTAGCTCTATTTTCTGTATCCAAGGCAGCTTCCTCCCTTGCATGGTGCTCAAACACCCCATGCACATGGGGTGCGACAGTCACCTTGCTTGTCAAACACACATTTAGCTCCTTTTAATCTTCATGAATCAATGTCTTCAGACATTTATACGCTTTGTCACTCTCCCTTGAATTCTTTCCAGTGTGTCAACAGCTTTCCAGGTTTGAAGTACCCAAAATAAATGCCGACTTTCTTGCCAGCGCCTAATGAACGATTCACAGCCAGTATGATAGTCTCTTTCCCTTCCTGTTCCTTTATACTGTGTTTCAGTCACTAAAAGCATCAGTGTTAGTGATAATAACCTGCCCCCATCTTAGCAATATATGCGGTTCTATGGAGCTTGGGGAGTACTTTGAGGTTTTAATGCGAATGCATTACGTTTTCGTCAGAAAATCCATCCCATTGCCACTGCAGCACATACCCCATCTGCTCTTGAACTCACCCGGCACAGGGTCAGGCCTTGCCGACTGGCTCCGGGACTGCCTGCAGAAACTGCTGCCGTCATTCCCCATGGTTAACGGTCTAAGCAGAGAAAAGTGCGGGTGTGTGGGAGCGTCTGGACTTTGGCACCAAGCACTCTGATGAGGGAACAGGGATGCAGGGATCTCTTCTTCCCTGCAAACAGAAAATCAGTTAAGTTTGTTGTGTGGATTTCACACATTTTGCACAGGCATATAATGAGCAAAGGACACAAAAAATATGCATACTGTATTTATTATTGCATTATTTATTGTATTGTATTATCAGGTCTATTACTGTATTTTGCATAGATTTACTGTTTGCTGCACACATAAACTAAATCTATGCAATATGCATAATAAACAGCACACACATTTTTGACATTTTCTGCCCTCAGCTGTAAGTGAAAGAATTGTAATTTTTACATTGTTTGAAACATCACATTATAATTTTCCTTTTTCCATTGTTTATAATTCTGCCAGATTTGAACTCTTTGCACTGAATTTTTACATATTTTCTCCCTGCCTTTGATTCAGTTTCTTTGAAGAGTTTGAGCAAAACTGATTCATCCATTTTCAAGGACAATTATTATGAAGAACAGCCAATTTAACCTATGCTGAAAAATGCTCATTTTCTGAACCTCTCTAGCCATACCCTGGAGAAGGAACTTAGAGAAGAATAATTAGCCCGAACACAGGAAGGGTCACCAAATTTAATTGTGAAAATGCATTCAGATAGACTAATCTCTTGTGTTTGAAATACTTCAACTTCTCTGCACATGTTTTTCTGTCATGAATGTGGTTCAAGAACCCCTGAGACTCAGATTCTGGAGAGCACTTAGAAAAAGCCACCAATATTGCTTTCCTCACTCAAAATAGTCTATGGCTCTGCTCGGCGTTTCCTGACTGAGACTGGGGTGCCCAGCCTAAGTCCACAGCTGGACCAATGAACCATCCTGTTTTTTCACAGTGCTGTCAATTCCAAGTCGGATACAAATGTTAGAAGACAGTTTTGAAGCAATTTAGAAGGCTCCAGTTATCAATCACTAGCCCAGTCTACAGTGTAATAGACCGAGAGAAGACTGAGCTGAGGCCTGCGTTTCTGAAGGTGAAGGTAGATAGCTCTGTGAACATCAACATTTTTGGCTGAAACCTTTCCTAGTTGTGGATTCTGGACGGTGCCCTGCAGACACCCCTCACATGTGGCTCAACGGGTGAACAGCGTGTAGTAATAAAGTCCCATTTAAAGAAGAATTTTACTTGAACTTTACTTTCCACTTTGTCTTAACTGAAAATGAACACACTCTGCCATGAATCCTATAAGGAGTTTGGAGTTAGATTCCTGTTTGAAGATAAAAGTTTATTTACATTTTCAAAAGCCCCAAACTTTTCAAAAATTCCCTACCAAGATGCTCATTTCAAAGTGCTCACTTACAGAGCCAGGCTGGCACAATGCTGTAGTTACAGAGCACCCTCAGTGAATGCTGGATACCTTTTAATGAAGCTTTGTCTTTTTTTTCTTGTTTGCCCTGGGTCAGCCCTTTTCCACTCTGTGTCAGTCATTGTAGGTTCCTGTCCCTTTCCCCATCCCTCTTCCAGCTTTGTTGTTGAAGAAGACAGTTTAATGATGTTCTCTAAGTTTTCCCTTTCTTCTCTTGCCACCCATCCCTGCCTTCCGTTGCAGTAGAGAGGAGTATACCAAGCAACAGCCTGAAAAAAGCAACATAATGTCATTGGTTATTTACATTTTGCACTTTCTCATCAAGATAACTGCTTATTGTAGACAAACCAGGACAGGCTGAAAGGGTAGGTGCTCCAAGGTATTTCTAAGTCATCTATCATTTGAAAGATAAATACTAGTGGCATCTACCAAATTCCAGCTTTTTTCTTTGGTCTTTAAAATCCATTTCCAAACTTCGAATGTATTTAGGGTATATTCATTATGTAAGAGCTTTGAAATTCCACTGCTTCAATGACATGCAACAGAGAAAGAAGAAGACCAAAGGAGATATGACAACCTGGGGTATGGTTGAACCTTTCAGGGCTGCAGCACAGTGGGAAGAGGTTATACTGGTAACTTGTGCTGGTGGGGCCTGTGCTTTAACAGTCGTGTGAATACCAACCCTTCATTCAACAAGTTTTTCATCAGCCTACTGATTTTCTTCAGTCCTTCAGATCCTAATAATTAGCACCCAAACTTAAGCAAGGCTAACAGAGATCACAGCTTTTCTCTGTTTGATTTGCCTGGGCTTGACTGTACGAGGAGTTTCACAATACGATCCTAAATCTCTGAAGCAAGTCCAGAGATCGCTCTTTGCGTGAAGACATGTTGGGATTTTGCCCGGGGCACTCACCTGACCTCTAGGCTCACAGAGAATGGTAGCACAGCTGAGGCCGCTCCTAAATCTCTCCAGGTCCTTCCATAGAAAATCTGAGGGAGGTCTGTGAAGCACTTTAGCATCTGCTGACCAAACCTGCAAAGATCAAGCAGCCATCAGATTAAAGACAAAATATGCCTCCTGGATATTTATTTAATACATGGGCTCAACAAAAGCACCAGGTTTTCCTTTTCCTTTTTGATTTCTGTAACACTGTTCACCATTTTATCTGTGAAATCAAAGCTGAAAGAACTGCATTTCAAGACTTGCTGCTTAGTTATACTGATTATTTTCAAATACGTCTCCTGTGGATTAACCGAGATTAGCAATGGTACATTTTTCAACGAGTGATAGTGGGTCCAGGGCTTTTTGGCCCAGCTTGCTGAGAGTAAGATTAAAAATAGGCAGTTTCTTTTATTTTCTGAATTACTAGGGGCTTTTGAAGAGATCTGTGATATCAGCTTTAAAATTCCAGTCCCTGCTTGATTCTAGATTCCCTCTTTTCAAGGGAAGCTGTCTCAGTTGGAGACTAGAAAATTTTTGTACTTTTGTCTTTGTACAAAAGATTTGACAATGCTGTCCTTTATAAACTTAACACAATTATTTGTGACCTTTATCACCAGCACAGTAGCAAAAGGACCCATTAAGAAAACATTGCTCTTACATAAGACAGGCACAACGTGCTTTTGCAAACAGTGTTCCTAAAGGATCTGGCGTTTGCCATCTGTGAGAAAATATCTTTAACCATTTCCTGGAATCCAAAACAAGCCTCATGCAATGTTAAAGGAGAAATGTCTTGAAAAAAAAAATAAGTGCTCTCTTCCGAAAGTGCCCACCATATGGCTCTCTGCCAAGGTGTATTTGTGGCTTTTTCAGGTTTACTTCACCAGACAGCAGCGACTGTGGCTTTTCTGGGCTCCTGCCCGCTTGCATTTCCAGCAGTCTCACAAGAAGGCTCACAGAGGGCAAGGCTGAACTTGGCTGATGAGCATGGACTTTTCCTCATTTTATCCTGCAGGACCTCAATTTTCATCTCAAAAAAGGAAACAAGTCCTGGTGGTAAAAGAGACTTTGGGCATCTAACTTGACTGTTTTGCCTTGATTCATCTGTTGTTCTCACAGGGAGCTGGGATCTGGAAGTCCTACATAACTGTCTGTCTGACACAGACACAGACACTACTGTACATGAATTTTAGATGCAAGAGTAGGCAGGCTGAATAGAGCTCTTTGAAATTAATAAACCAGCAGAAATTTCCTGCTTGCATTTGCTGAAACAGCAGCTCTGGTGGACCTCCTATGTCAGTTGGTTGTTCACCCCAAAGCCCTTTAATGATAATAGGAACAGCAAATGCCTTGTAAATGCCTTCAGCAGTGATCAGAGCACTTCAGAAAGAGCTGGGAAAAGTAAGATCAAACTTTGTGGATGGTTGGAGCATAAAACCAACCAAGAGGAGACCATTTTGGGGGAGTTTTGCAAGGTGTTTCGCAGCCAGCACCTTTACCCAGCACAGCAAAGGCTGTGTCTGGTCAGAGGGTGGGTATAGTGCTTGGTGTTTTCATCCCAGAGGTTGCTGGAAGCTGGCTGTCCACACAGGCAGATGTTCTTCAGCTACACTTATGACTGAGCCTTGGTCATATTTAGTTCACACATCCAAGCTTTTTTTTTCATTACCATGGGCGTCAAATGCATATTTGCATTGTTTTCTGGATTATGATGAAGTCACCTGATCCTTGGCATCTCAGATCCTATCTACCTCTGTATCACTCATTCAAAAAGGCAAAAAGGTACATCTGACCTCCTTGGAGGGGAAGCCACTTCTGAAAAGCAGCAACCCATGTGCTTGATTTTTAACATAGAGGTCTGACACAAAATCAAAGGAAAGCACATCATTATCTTCATTTTTTCAGAGTGGGAAACTAAAGCATGGAGAGTTACTATTTGCTCAGTGTCATCCAAGCCAAAGCCAAGAACAACATGCCATTGCCAGGACACCGGTTTATGCCTTTCCCTGCTGGAACACAGTTGTCCCCAGATAGTGTGCACAGGCTGGAAAGTACCACGACCCTTTATTTCAGTTGAGACCCTACTACAGCTACCTCTCAGACTATACGCAGAACCATATTAATGGTATGTGGGATACCTGGCCTTAGTTGCAAATGTAATTTGTTTCCTTTCCAATTCTATTATTTGTAGATGTCTGATCCAAAGTTTCAGTCCACACCAACTGTTGGCAAAAACTGGCATGACTGACAATAATCAGAGCATGGAGAGCTTCTGTGCAAGCAGTGGTTGGAAATAAGAAGGTACCAAACAAAGACTTTCCAGAAGAGCTTCCCATTGCTGGGCAACATGAACTGCTGGACATTTAATGAAAATGCCAGGCATGTACTGGTGGGCACTAGCAGCTACCTTTGGATTCATCATGATTTGTGAGTGTTAATCCTTCTGAAAATATGAATCCATAAATTCAATTCTACCATCAGGCTAAGAGTGTAGCCCTAATCTGCCAGGCAGAAGCTGGAAAGGGGATTACAGCAAGGCAAACCCCAGCCTACACACGCACACACATACACACACACACTCACTGTCACAACCGAGCCAGCCGCCATCCTTATCTTTGGGGGAAACCGGAATACTGCCACTGGTTGACCTTGGATGTTTTGCATCAGGAGATAGTCCCCAATGCTCTCCTCTTTTTCAGGGGCACAGTTCAGGATCTTCACAAAAAGACCACCTGGATGAACTTCAACTATTTTCAAGTTTCCAATAGCACTGAAAGAACAGAAGTAGAGTCAAAAGTTTGAAAGCACTGTCTAATTGAAAAAAATGCATATATTTCCTTATAATAACTTGCCTAGATGTCAGTAATTAATGGTAAGTAAATGTACCATAGGCAGAATGTTTAAAGCACTGCCATTTTACCTTTTATACAGTGGCTTTCTTCTAAAAAAATAATTTGCCTTAAAATTAGTATAGCCTATTTATCTTCAACACTTAGAGAGCATCCAATACAATCAGAAATTAAAAGATTTCTTGTGGGGCAAAAAGTCACCATTATACCATTTGCATTTGCTTTTGTCTAAGTCTATATAGGATACAACCTCTAAGGCTGTTCCTTCCATCAGTCAGCCTGCCTCTCATTCTTTTTTCCTTCCTGGAGAAAGACAAATCTTTATTATTAATTCCTTATTATTAACTCAGAAAGACTCCCATGTTACAAGAAGTAGATTTCATCTCACCTTTCTTTCAGAATGATAGCAAAGCAGGGTCCGCTGTGTATCTGCAGTAAGATCAGAGACTTCTTGCATGAGCAGGGGAACACTCAATCACCCCCAAGCAGTGGAAAACAGATTTATCACTTCACTATTCCTTTAAGTAACACGTGTTTCAAGAGAGCACTTTAAAGCACTCAGTCTCAGACTGTAATGCTCATCATAGGTCTTACTAGACATGTTGTGAATGAAGTCTGAGAAAAACTTTTCATGCAGCATCTATTGTGATTAATTTAATTATCTAGCACTGGTGCAGTGTCTTTGTCTTCCGTGTGTTTTTGCCCATGCTGCACTTGTCTTGTTCCAGTAAGTTTAAGTCATGTATGTCTGTGTGTATGGAAGAGGTTGACCCAAAAGCCCAGACAGCCGATGTGTTTGCTTAACCTAGCAAAATACTGATCGGCAGCATGACGAATACTGCCTACCCACCCCAAATAATTCAGCTGTGCAGTGTTGTAGCAGTGAGTCATGCTTGCTCATGACAGCCAGGGTGCCTCCGGGCTGCCGCAGGCACTGATGAATTTGAAAGCCGAGTCAGGAGAGACCTGTCCCCACCCCAGGCAGAGAAGAAACACTGAGCAAGTCTCTTGACTTTGCTGCCTCTCCTCTCCCTTCTTGCAAACTTTGGGAACTCCAGAGTGTTCCTCCTCCCAGCCACATCCTAGTGCATTCGAACTTCGGCAGGGAGAGACCGGGGACAGCTTCGCAGAGACGTAATGCCTCGGGCAGGCTTTTGGCAGCAAAGTCAGGTGAAGAAGTTGTTCCTCACGTTCACATACTCCTACCTCTTCTGGCTGCTGCTTTTCACCCAGCCACCACAGTTTGCCACCTTTCTTCCTTCCTCTCTGTTTGTGGGACCACACTCTATGCTGCGTCACTGAAATAATCCAGTGTTAAAGAGTTTGGGGGACATTATTTTAACCTGAATCTTTTCCAGAGGCTCTGCAAGCCACTGTACCAATACAACTGAAGGGATGGCAAACTCTGCCTGAGAGCTTTTCAAAATCCTGAGGGAGAGAATGATCCTGCACTATCCCTGGAGTCTTAGTCATCATTTACACATGGGCAAAGCAGGTGGAAAATGCTACCTCTCAAATCCACTGTTTCTTTCTATGGCACTACAGCCCCTGACTCCAGTGGTGGACTAGGACTGCACTAGGCTTGATGCTGTAAGAGTAGAACAACAGCAACAAGAAGAAATCCCTGTCATTTTTGCCCTCTCAATGGTGTACAGCCAGTTATGACAGTGGGAGAAGCCTTTTAAACTGTGCAACAGGCAAAGGTCTTGCTGATGGCTCCAAAAGTTGGCTAGATTGTTTTCTTATTTCTTTCCATCTGCCAGAGGAATGTTAAAGTTTGTGCAAAGAAAAAGTCTTGGATGACAAAATGTATCTAGGAGGAGGACAAGGAAAAGCAGACGGGGAGAGGGAACCTCTTACAATAGCCATAAAAGGCCATTTTTATTATGCAACTTCGTAAGTAGCAAGATCTTAGCTAGTAAGAGTGAATTATGATGGTCTAGGGTAGTAAGTGTTTAAGCCTGACTTTCCCTAAACAAGACTTCATTTTGATCCTAATGAAGCCAGGGAGACTTGGGAATATAAAATGGAACTGGAAAGTTTTTGATACAATGTAGGGGATTGATAAGGGAGTATGTGATATGACATAGGAATTTGGGTTTGGAAGCTATTGAAGAGGGAGGTTGTGGGGGAAAAAATGAAACATCTAGGACTCTTAAGGATTTGCACAGCCAGCCAGTCACTGGTTGGCAATAGACTTTTGTGAGTTTAAATGAGGCAATAACCTCTCTAAGGAGATGTTAACTGAAGGCATTGAAGTTCTTTTTAGCAAGTTAGTTTATGTTTCAAATACTGGACCAGCTCCTGGGAGACAGGAGCTAAAGTGCCAAAGTGCATGGATGAGAGGTCAGTGTGCATTGATGCTGTGCTTTCTTCTGCTATGTGCTAATATCTTGTGTTGGAAAAGTCTCCAAAACTTTGAATAATGTACACAAAGCTGCATGTTGCCATTGGGGAGAGAAAATGTCAGCGCCTTTGCCAGCACAGGCCACATCAGCTGTATATATACCTGTGCCCTGCCATTAGGATGCCATTTGAACTGGTCCTCTCTGCACTGGTGGATGTAGCAACATGACATTTTAACTATAAAACATGCCAAGAATTGAAGTTTTCTAAGCGCATATGTCTTCAGAAAAGTTATAAATTGATACAATTATTATGTTGAGAAAGGCTTGCCTCCAGGAGTGAAATCTATTTGTATGCCAACAAATTTGACTACAAGAGAGGGAGAGGACAGGAGAAGTCCTGGGAGAAGGTGCAGATCCCTATTTGCTGAAGGCTGCAAAACATTTCATATGTAGTACCTGCAGACCTGAAATGCTAAGGTTCGACTGAGATCCAGAGTGCTTTATAGATCAGGGCTTTGACTTAACTCATCCTTAGTGAGGATGTATCATACGCACTTAGTTACAAAATAGATATTGATGGTTTTCAGTACTTGAAAACAAAATTTCAGGTATCACTGTCTCCTTTTCTTATCTTCTGCAAAACAATCACTTCAAAAATACAGTGCTTTAATACTGCTCAGGTACAAAAGCTGGAGAAAGACTTAGTGCAACATTCATATGAAACACAGTGGCTGTCTCTAAATGTTAGAGCCAGGACACATGTGACAATACTATCACCTTTACTGCATACAATTAATAGCTTAAAAACCTGATGGGGCCTCAGCTCCCATTTCTCAGTATCCATTACTAACAATCTAATTAAATACACAACCATGAAAGCACTTTAAGCATTTTCACAAATCATTCTCAATGGCAAAGGGTTGCAAATTAAACTTGATTACAAACAACATTAAAATATCCTAGTTGGCCAAAAACATCTATTTCTACTAAGTCTGTGTGTACTTGCACTGTGGCTTCACTAGAAATTAGATCCAGATATACTAATCATCAGTAGTATAGAACTATTTCTAAACTATGTGTTCACACTATATCTTCACATGAACTCATAAGCTGTCGTATAATGCAATATCAAATTAAAAGATTGGATATTGTGTATTACAATGCAATTTTATTTCTTTAAGGTCTACATCAAGGAAAAGTATACTTTAAATTCAAAGTGAGTAAAGTAAGAAAGGGGGTTAGCGTTCTGGCACTGCTGAGTACCATAATAGTAATAAATCAAATGAGAATAAAAAGAATTGCCTAATTTGTGCATTTAACAAGTTTAACCACAAACAAAGCAAACTGTCATCACCTTTTACTCTTTATCTTCAACAATTAGTACAGCTAATGATTTCTCTTGCTTTCTGTGTGAGACAAGATGTGACTCAATCCCCAGCGGAAAATAGTTCACACAATACAAGGAAATGCATAAAGGGGAAGGTAATCTCTTTTATCTCTTCGTGTTTATCTAGAGTTTTTCTCCCCAAACTCAGCCAAACATGATGGCGTATCTCATTATTTGGAAATAGCTGTAGAACTCTGAGCATAACAGGAGATTTCTTGCTGGCCTTCAAAGGTATCTTTTCTATTGTTCTCCCTATAATGTCCTGAGAATTATACAGATCTCATTAAGGAAACGTATGCAGGAAGCACTATAGGTTTACAAAGACTAAGTCCATGACAGAAGTGCACATAAAATTGTCAGAATTACAAAATGAATGAAGCAGGGAGAACAGCAGGCACCAAAAGCTGGGACTCAGAAAAGCAGTTGATAAAGTGCCTCTCAAAATATTATCTCCCATTGGCTTAGATATAAATACAGTCACAGGAACTATCTGAAGGACTGCAAAGAAGGAATAATAATAGACAAGGGGGTTGGGTCTCATATGTTACCTAGAGGGACTCAGGGTAGCTCTCATTTCATGGAGCGGTTCCACTTGTGATGCGGAAAGGGCAATAAAACATCTGGTTAATAAAATATGTAGATAACATTAAGTCAAGAGGAGAGGGCAGGGGAACGCAGATGAGGACAAGAAAAAATGGTACAAAGAGTCCTAGACAGCTTAGAAACACAAGCAGGAAATAAGTGAGATGCAGCTCTTGGAAAATGGTAAACTAATTTATCAGTGGAGAAATAACATTCACTGGGAGTACAGAGTGCAATAATGCTGAAAGAAGGCTAGGAGGGAGTCAATGATGCATTTGCAATTTGACAGAAGAAAAAAAGACTGCTACAGTTTTATGGCACCATCCATTCTAAGTAAGGAACCCAGAAAGTAGAAGATTCCCTTTGTACAGCTGTGGAGAGGGGAAAACTTGGAAAACTGATCCTAATTTTCATATGCACCAGTGTGGCTTCACTAACTGTAATAAAATTCCTCCTAAATCCTCCTCATGTCAGGAATAAATGCAGATGAACAGAATTCTCCCCCTTCTAATATAGGCAATCCAGCATTCATCCACTCCTCCCTTCTTGGCTTGAGGCACCAAAAAGGTCATCTCATCCATGATGCTTTGTTGCATTCTGTTTTTAAGTACTACACTACTAGAAATACTGGATTTAGGCTGGCATGAGACCAGAATAATATGTATTCCACTCATTTTAGGACACTTCATTACCAAAAAATTATTGACAATTAGAAAGGAACAGAGGGGTATAAAAAATGATGAGGGATCTGGGGGCTAATTTGTGCAAAAAAAGATTAAAAGAGATAAAATGCTTGTCTTAATTAGATAATCTCAAAGGGAATAGCGACATGTGAGATCAGAATGCATATGGCTGATGAGTGGAAAATCCCCAAAAGGCTGAGCTACCACAGTGAAAAAGCATTATAAAAGTTGAATATTTTGAGAGATGTCTTAGCAAGAACCACATGCAGCCCTGTCCACTGAACAATGTGGTAGCAAATAGTCTGTAGGAGACAGCGTCCACACCAGGGCTAGCCTTTAAACTGGAGTTGTCCTCATTTCTGTGAAGGAAGCAGAGCTAAGATAGTTACTCCAGCTGAGGATCTATTCTGATAGGTCTTCCCTACCCCTAGTATATGCAAAGCTAAATTAACTATGGCAAATGCCTTTCTGGGACAACTAGCTTATCCAGGAGATAATACTTTATTTTTTTAGTGGCATTTCTAGGTTGGCATAAAATATATAAAGCCCAGTTCACTCGCTTAGTTGCCTTGAACCGCCCCAAATAGCTTTATGCAGCTTGTGTGGTGGGAGCCTCTGAAGTCCTCTGCAGTGTCATTTCTACTCTTAGATTCAAAATTGGATGACACCAGTTGAAGACAAGGCCAAACCAGCTATGAGATCCAGGGTTTCAGTTGGTTTTGGGAGCTGCCTCCACAAGTGAGGTATCTATGAAGCCCTGGGCAGAATATAGTAGCAAACATTGAAAGAGACATAGTGATGAAGGGTGATTTACCTATTCTGAGGGTGGATTCAAATTTGGGGGCAGTTGTCCCTAAAACAGTAAGTGAAATCATTACATTTCAAAGCTTTTGAGGTTCTCCCATGTCCTCCTGGATAATGACTCAACTGCTCATCAGTTGTTTGCTTGTGTTTTGCTACTCCCCTAAGGGAGAAATTGCAGGAAGTGCAAATTCTTCACTACAAAAATAAACCGCATGTACCTGAATGCAGACTTTTGATAGTTGTCATAAACAGAATGCATCCTTCCATGATTGTCCATGGATCCAAGGCTCTGGGCAATCTTCCTCTGGTCAGCAAATGAAGGATGAATGTTTCTTGATGGAACAGGATTCCTATCTAATATTTCAACAGGACCTTTGGGCTGAGCTGCTAAGTAGGCAAAAGACAAAGATGTTGAGTGATATAATATCAGCAAAAAGACAAATTATGAGAAACAACACTTTTTCTTTTAGTAACAAAAATTGAACATTTAATTTCCTCTTTGCTTCTAATTGTAAAGTAGTGCCTAACAAACCCTTCTTCCAAAGCTTTAAACCAATGGCTATAAAATGGAGCACAGCCAGGGATGTGAATATTTTGTTGCTGGCATGTAGATTTATTACCTCATTGGAATTACCTTGGGTAATTCCCCAAAAATATAAATTATTATATATAAATATAATATATATATGAATATATATATAAATATATATAAATAAAATATATAAAAATAAATACATATAAAAATATATAAATATTATATAAAAAATATAAATTATGTCATCAGTGGTGTAATTGCCATCCTGCAATTTCAGTGCGGTTAGAAGACATAGCATCAGCTGTGAGCTGATAATGAATATATCAAGATTCCATTTCATCTACAAAATGAATGCGATAATATCCCTTCATCTCCTTTATGTTCCCCTTTTCTAATATAAGTGTCCAAGAGGGACCAAGAGGCGCTTCCCAACCTGGCAAAGACATGGAGAACAAGAGAGAGGCAACAGGCCCCACGAACCTGACCCTCACAAAGAAAATGCCTTTCATCTCCCACACCAAAGTCTCCCCCAGAAACTAAATCCTTTTCAGTGCTCGTTTTCCAAACTATGCATTTGCAATTTCCTTCAATGTTATACCTCAAAAGTCATATGAGCGACTCACTCCACCAGGCAACCTATCCTAACGAGATCCAATGGAGTAATGAGCAGCTTGAATTGTTGTGAGAGGATCTGTCCTCCATCATATCTTGGCCCTGAAATGACTGGAACATAAACCAGCTTCATTTGTCCAAACGTCTGGGTCGGAGACCATCACTACAGTGCAGATTACCTTCAACAGCTCACTGGGCTTGCTGTCTCTAACTAGATATGCAGTGTTTCAGTTTTCATATGAATTTTTTTAAATTACAAAACCCAAGATGCCTGCATTTCTGTAGTCCCTCCCCCTGTGCATTTCCTCACAGCATGGCAGTGACACAGCATCGGACACTAGTCCAGCAACATTTGTAATCCTTTCCCTTGGGATACTGAGGGAAATACCTTTTCATTCCTGGGACAATGAAGCAGGTTCACCTTCCCTTGGCAAATAAGCAGGGAGCATCAGCCAAACGTAATAACCCAGGAGTAGTAAGGAGACTAAATGCTACAGTACAAGCAGTCTGAAGAGAGAGCTACAGCAGGTGTACAACTTAACAGTGTATGAATTTTGTAGAGGATGAACCAAACCAGGAAACATGAAAGAACAGCATTTGGGGATTTGGTGGCAGAGGAACAGCACAAGGGACAATGAGCTCCCTAAGCCGGGAACTGGAAATGTTGGAATTTATTTCTCTGGGCGGGAGCTGTTGTTAGATCAAACATTCAGCGTGGCAGCCTAACTGGTAGCCACAGGGTGAACAGACTGTGTTGAAGCTGCTTTTCAGTGATGCGTCAACAAGCCAGTCTGTTTCTTAGATCAGATTGATGGTTGCTTTTTGTGTTGTTAGGATCTGGGCTCCTTAAAAGGGGCTTTTGGAGAGCCTTTAGGAGGGGCCCTTTCACTGCTGAAGTTCATTGGGATCAAGTGACTAATTCTTTGGAAACTACTATCTAAACTGTGATAGTGTTCCTCAAGCACTCAGCAGGGGAAAATGCTGTAAGGGAAGCCTCTAGGAGAGTGTCTCTTGGGCAGATAAAGTCTCCACTTCTGTGGCACCTTGACCTCTGGGAAAGTCCACCTCCGTCAGCTACCTTAAGCAGTTCACTCTGGTGCACCAGCTCTGCTCTTTTGGTCAGTGAAATCCTGGCCTCTTCTTACGTTCTGTGTCATGGCTGTCCTGCTGACAAGGGAAAATCTATACCAAAAAATCCACAGTGGAGTGGTTAAAAAGCTCTCCTGAGATGGAGGAAGTCCTGAATTCAAACCTACTCTACCCAAATCAGGGCAAGGATTTTAATCATAGCTTTCCACTTAGCAAGTTGGTTGGATTTCCAGGCAGTGGTGGGTAGGAAGGATGTTCTCAGTCAATAAATCCTCCTGTCTAACATGCTCCCTTGGTCACTGACACCCATATGGGAACAGAAGAGAACTCGAAGCTGATGGATAGCCCATGCTTCAAAGCGGTGGAACAGCTAAGGCCACTGCTCCCCATGAATATACTCCATATCGTATGTAGAAGGGCTTCAACAAGAGGGCATGAGGAAAATCGAGCAAAAAAATATAATCTAATTTGTTTGAATTGGATTAGTAAGTTAAGAGAGGACACAACTGAGGGGACAGACATGCACACATAAGCACAGACAGAGGTCACATCTGCCTCTTTTTCCTGGAAGACGAGGCTAATTCCACTTTTTTTTTTTTTTTTTTTTTCCTTTAGCTTGCTGTTTAGGACAGGAGGAGTTAAACTCCTTTCAGACAGTAGCGAGAAATCAGACTGGGATCTTTCCTTGCATTTTAATCTCTTGGGTAAATCTGATCTTAATTCATCAATACTTTGGAGATAATCAAAATTACACTTTTTGGAAAAGGAATGTAACCTTCTCCCAACCAGGGGCATACGAATGCAGCTGCAATAAGCTGCAGCTACTCACTCCCAAACTCTTCATTGCAGTGCTACACCAAAGCTAAATGTTTTGATTTGGTTCAATAGGCAGGAATGAAACGTTTCAACCGAAAGTATTTGTCTAGGTCGAATGAAACACCTCGACCTTTCTGAACACAGTGTTCCATGAGCAGCTGAATTAATGAAGCCTGGTTTCTAATGACTTTTTCCCTTCATTCTCCTTTCCCATCCCCCTGCCTACATCAGGTCTGCATCACGTGGATTCTCTGATGGCTAAGAAGCAAGCAGGATATTTCAACCTTTTCTTCCACAGCAGCACTAACAGTATCTGTCACCCTGACTGTCAGTCTTCACAAACCATGTAGGACTTCACCTCTGAGTAAACTATCCCCATGACAATTTGGGAGGGAGGAACTGGCTCATGCATTCCAAAGTTATTAAGGTCATTAGAGAAATAGATACCCACACACACCAGTATGATTATGTACCACAATAACAAAAAATTCTGATTTTTTGTTTCCCCTATAAATGTCAATGTTTCTATTTTTTTTTTCACTGTGAAGGCCTAAAACAAATGGCAAAATATTAAAACTTCCCACTGACTAGAAACTTTACTCATAACTGTGTTTCAAGAGCTATACTCCATCCCTCTCTTTGCAGGATGTTGTGCAACAACCCTAATATGATTGGCGACAATGCCCAGGTCTCCATAAACACAACTAAAGAACATTTAAAATTCTTTGGGGACAAATACGCTCTAGAGGGATTCACAAATGTAGCATCAGCACAGAGGCACATAACATAGTTTTATTCTCCTTCTCCATGAACTTCACTCCCTTGAAGGGATGCAGGCACAAATCCCCACCCAGCAGCACAGCTTCTTCTCTAACTTGCCTTGTCTTTCAGTGGGATACCAAGGATGCTGCAAGACTGCTAGTGACACCAGCTGCCCTCTGTCCCACCATGCTACATCACGAAAAATGACATGGGGGAGAGAGGCAGAGGGCTCAGACTCTCTGCAGACATTCAGGCTGCTCTCAGTCCTGGCTGTGGTTTGTATAGCTGGGAGAAACTACGGCACGTGGAAAAGCAGGGTGTTTACTGCTCAATAGCTTATTCTAGTCCAGTCACTGCTCCCAGAACATGTACATGCAGCTTTTTACAAACTTCCTCTGAACTTCAACACTGCTTTGAGTAAAATCACCAATTTATTTATGCAGGAAAACTAATCCTATTATAATGTAAAGCATGAAAACATAAGATTCTTTTTATGTATGGGTTTCTTATTGTACTACAACTATAGTGAAACACACGGAAATAATAACACTTAGCCTAGAGAAAACAGAAATATTCTCTGTCATCTAAGGTCCCATCTGCCACACTCCATTCAGGGACAGCGATCAGTCCCAGGCAGAGGGGGGTGTGAAATGGGAAGCTAGCTGCCCTTTTCCATTAGTTAAACTATAACCAGAGCTTCCTCTCCAGCCACAGGGTTGTATTGCCATAGTGTGTGCACAGGGACACATGAAGGGCTGCGTTTTCCTCTCTTAACTAGTCACCAGTCAAGAATCTCCAGAGGCTTACCTATGGCTCTTCTCCAGGAAGCTTGAGTTAGGTCAGCAGATCGCACCAGACTGGAGGCCTCTGTGGTTCCCATGGCAGAGGCAGGACGAGATGAGCCTATAGAGGACATGTCTGAAGAGCACCTTGACCCATCTAGTGTTGTGGAGTATAGAGTAGTAGAGTCTGAGACTGATAGCTCAGAAGACAGACTTTCTGTTCTGTAGGAAAAACGGACTCTTTAGTAATTTATCAGGAAAATGATCTTTAAAACAGAAGACCAAAGCACATATTGACCTCTGCTTATACTAAATAAATAGATACAAGTGAGCAGGATCTTATATCGGGACAAGTCATATCAATATTAATTAGAAAAATGACATCCCAATTTATTCCTTATTTTGAATTGTATACACTTCTAGCTGAGTAGTGCTACATCGCAATACAGCCAGAAAATCTATCCTCAGCTCTAAGCAATATATTTGCACTATCTAATGTGTCTACACACTGGGTTGATGATTTGTCACATCCTGCCATCTGGGCAGGTCCATATCTGCAATGAGTATCTCTGGGTTCCTTTATGCTACCAAAGCAGCCAGATAATGACAGCTTTTGGCTGCAATTTATAACTCTAATTCTCTTTTGTATGTTATCATGGGCAGAAGCAGACAGACTAGGCATGTAGTGCTTGCTTTCTGGGCCAGGCAAACCCAAGCCAGTTCCCACCTGGAAGCCCCCACTACATCCTAACTAATATACTTGTTTATCATAACATGGCTGTGCAGCTTTTGGGGCAAATTAGCTTAGGTCCATCCTGCTGGATTTGGATTTGTTTGTATTTGCTGTTCCTAGACATGCTTCCAGGTGCTGATTGTGTGCACTGCTTCCTTAGAAAGACAACAAGATTGTGGTTGGAGAGGATCCTGACAATTTGCCAGCACAGTTAAGCTGCAATGTGGTTTGCAAGCATCTTCCATCATGATCTAATAGGATTTGCTGTGTTCCCATATATTACTCCTTCAGCTGAAAGTCTTCATCCTCCTCTTGAAGTTAATACTATGGGGCTCCTTTCAGGTCATCCAGAGGACCTTGCAGGCTTCTTTCATGGCTGAAAGCTGCTGCTGGAGAGTCAGGACAGTGAGAGGGTCCAGGGAAGGGCGGAGCTGAACCGTGGTGATGTCCTCAGGCCAGTCTTGGCTCATGGGACCGCAGTGGGGGAGGGCAGCTATCCCAACAACTGTGTGCTGCCCAAGCAAGAGTTTTTCTTCTCTGAAAAGAAAACTAGGTGAAAAGGTAGCATAACCACCCTATTCCACTCACGGCATCAGCCTTTTGCATCACCTATCACGCCTGCTATGGCATTGCAGCTCAATGAGCCCTAAGCGGCCATTTAAAGCATGGAGGCATGTGACTATCAGATCTAAAACTAGTAGTGTGATACGGCTTGCATTCACATGTACTTTTTAAAGGAATTTATGTGACTGAAGACAGTAGCTGGGCATAAGCCTAGTTAGGTGCCTGAAGATGCAGAGGCACCCTCTGCACACCTGCAGTAACCGTCACTCTCTGGACTTCCCCAGATTTACACCATGAAACAGGACAGGAGAAAGCTCTCCCCAGTTTAGACAATACTGACATATGTAGGGCTTCTTTAATTAGAAAACTCACAGCTCAATAGCATCTGTTGAAAACCTCAAAGGGGGGAAAAAAAAGTGTGTTTGTGCACACTGTAAATACTCCAGGAACACTACTTTTTGGTCATAGCAACACAGCTGAAGCTGAACAGTATGCAGCCTGGCTTTCAGGCCACAGTGGCAGGAAAAGGGTTTCCTTCCCAAGCATCTGGGTTTCATCTGGGTGAATACACTCAGTCAGGCCATTTATTTTATAAACTCCACCTGCGCATATGGGTATATGCCTCTCACTCCGTGTGGGTGGGTAGAGGTGAGTATTTGATGTACGCTGAAGAATTTTAAAATGAACCTAATTACCTCCTGCTCTCAGCTACAGCGGTACAAGTCCAGAGCAATCTCAATAACTTCAGTGAAATTACTTGTAAGCTTTTGCAGGTGTAAACGAGAGCAAAGCTGAACCCAGAGCAAGGCTCTTTTAAGTGTCAACTCACAGGAAATACGTAGAGAGACTGGCAACTCTCTGATTCTAATACCTTATAAAACCCTGCTTGTGCAATCAATGCCATCTGCAAGTATTAGGCATAGAACTATATTATGAAATATAAAGTGCAGGCAACTTTTTTTTAGTCTTAGTACCAGACAAAAAAGGAGGACGTTAACATGTCCACCTCATTCTGCCATTCGTTAGAGTACATATCCTAATACTTGTACTGCATGTTGTGATTAAATAGAGGAGTGCACCAGCCTCTCAGCATTAGAAGCAGCAGCTAATGAGAACAGTAGCACTGTGGATGTCACATTACAGCCAAAATCACTAGAATTTGTTTTCCACACAAACTTACACATTTTCTAGTCAAAAAGCCTGTGATAAAGGAAAAGCCTGGATGAGGGGACAGAGTGCCTCCTCAGCAAGTTTGCTGATGATCCCAAGCTGGGAGGAGTGGCTGAAACACCTGAGGGCTGTGCTGCCATTCAGAGAGACCTGGACACACTGGAGAGTTGGGCAGAGAGGAACCTCCTGAGGTTCAACAAGGGCAAGGGCAGAGTCCTGCACCTAGGGAGAAACAACCCTAGGCACCAGTACAAGCTGGGGGCTGACCTGCTGGAGAGCAGCTCTGCAGAGAAGGATCTGGGAGTCCTGGTGCATGACAGATTGACCATGAGCCAGCAATGTGCCCTTGTGGCCAGGAAGTCCAATGGTGTCCTGGGGTGCATTGGGAAGAGTGTTGCCAGCAGGTGGAGGGAGGTGATCCTGCCCCTCTACTCAGCCCTGACGAGACCTCATCTCGAGTACTGTGTCCAGTTCTGGTCTCCCCAGTACAAGAGAGACATGGAGCCACTGGAGAGAGTCCAGCATAGAGCTACGAGGATGATCAGAGGACAGGAGCATCTGCCCTATGAGGAACAACTGCAAGAGCTGGGCCTCTTCAGCCTGGAGAAAAGAAGACTGAGGGGGTGTCTTATCAATGTGTACAAGTACCTGAAGGGAAGGTGTCAAGGGGACGGGGACAAACTCTTTTCAGTAGTGCCATGCGACAGGACTAGAGGCAATGGGCACAAACTGAAACACAGGAAGTTCCGCCTGAACGTGAGGGGGGAATTTCTTCACTGTGAGGGTGACAGAGCACTGGACCAGATTGCCCAGAGAGATGGTGGGGTCTCCTTCTCTGGAGATATTCAAGGCCTGCCTGGATGCAACCCTGTCTAACATGCTCTAGGTGATGCTGCTTGAGCAGGGAGGTTGGACTAGATGATCTCCAGAGGTCCCTTCCAACCTTACCCATTCTGTGATTCTATGATTCTATGATTAAAATGGCTTGGAAACTCTTTAACTTACCAACTTGCAAATGATCCCAGCGGACAGAAAAGCATAAGCTATATGGTTTTCTTTATATAATACATGAATATTACATTACATTACATTATATTATATTATATTACGTTATATTATGTTATATTACAGGTGTGCACAAGCATTTACCTATACAGATACATATTCGTGAATGAGTGAATTCTTAGTAAGATTCAACAGACCCTGCACTACCGCATGAAATCAGCAAATTATGTTACTACCATCTGTGGGAGGGAAATCTTGTACTTGAGAATTTGCTCCTTGCTTCTCTGGACTAATTCAAAGAGAACAGGTAGGCCAATGTCAACTGATGTGTAGGTAGCCTTTAAATTTTCCTTTAGTTATCCCTTTGTCAATGATTTCAAATGACCTTTGATTTTGTGGGTTTTGGTTCCACAGCTGGCTAGGGACCCCCCTCACCTCTGCTGTAGTTTACAGACCTCAAGCATATGCAGTTTCAAACTACAGTGAGTAACAAGAGTAGTGCATCAGTGAAAATTATGTGTGCTACAGGAATCTGCAACACAGGTCAGCTGGAACCTGAGCACGCGGAGTTCTTGTTGTGTGAATACAGAAAGCAGAATGAAGATGGGAATGGAACAAGCAGTAATTTTTCTCGTGACCGTTCCTCCTCTGCCTTCTCCTGGTCCAGCCCTTGCTCTCCAGCACAGCTCTGCTAATCCCTCAGACACAGAAACTGTTCTCGTTAGCATTATATATGCCAGGAATGAAAGAAGGAGAGGTGGCCCCTGTAGGAGGTTAGGTGTCAGCTTCAGCAGTGCCAGGCAATTGCTCCCCTCTCTAGAGTTTACCTGGAGATGTGAAGGGCTCCTTGAGTTAGTCAGGAGTAGCTAAGAGGGAAATGGGATAAGGGCAGGTTAGCAAACATATATAGGCTGTTTTGCCTTGGTTGATTCTCCCTGGCTCTCAGATGAAGGATTTGTGGTGATTTAGCAGACAGGGTACTGGGAGTTGGCTAGAAAAAATACAAGGGAGAAGCTAAGAGGGCTGATTTGGGCCTTTCTGAACTTCATAGTAACAAAACAACCTCTCCCAAAGACAATAGATATTAATAGAGGTCTCACAATGTGAAGTCTGTGTAACTGAACGGGGAGGAGAAACTGGGAGCGCGGCAAGTAAGCATAGTACCAGAATTAAAATTGCTGGATTTGAACAAACTGGATGCCTGAGAGAAATGGTTATTCAATGCAAGCTCTACCATATAGGCTCATGGGAACTTCTAAAATAAACACAGACCAAAGATTCAATAGCATGTGAACACCAAGCTCAGCTCTATGAGAGTGAATGACAGGAAGCAAAAGCGTGTCTACCACCTCTGGTTTTTTGGTGGCTCTTCGAACAATAAGGCAATGAAATTCTACGTTATCTTAAGTGATGCCTTTACAAACTTGATATTCTTTTTCCTGAGGCGAAGGACTAACAGTTGTGGCAGGGGAGAGCTTCCTTTGTCTACTCTAAAACTCACAAAATCTGAGCTGGACATCTGCATATGTAAATATAGTTTAAAAAGGGACGTACAGCAAAACAGGAAATAATGCAAGCAGTGATTGATTTCTTTCATTTATCTACCTCACCTGTTTTCTTCTCCAGGCATGCTTCTGGGTGACTTGATTTCACTTTCCAGGAAGATGTGTCCCTCCTGAGCATCCTTCAGTGCTTCCTTCTTGGCAAGATGATCATGTTTCTCCTAAGAGAGCAGTCACATGAAATCAGACGGACAATGGTTTTGAAGCCTGTGACTGTATCACACCAGTTAGCCTAACACAGACTTCAAATCTGTCTGAAGAATGAGAAGTTCATTCACATTTTGATCATTGTGCCAAAAGAACTCCAAATGTTTTATAAGTTTGGCTACCTATAATAATGATTTTATGAGCCAAAGAGGATGGTGTCCTTGTGAATCGCAATGTTTCAAAACAAGTTGTCCATTTAATCATTAAATCTTAGAATTCAGCCATTTGCCATCAATTTCTCAGGTAATCATGTATTTACATTTGTCATTTAAGTAATGGCAAGATCATTTTATAATCAATAGCCATTGTTGTTAAACACAGTGCAAGAAATATAAACAAAAATAAAGTTTTAGAGTATTAGTTGATTGTACAGGGGCTGAAACTTCTCTCACAGGTACACACAAACACAGAGGAAGTTCCTAAAATAAATATACAGTGTGATGGACTTAGGAAAAAAAAGAAAGAAATGGCAACCCCAAATCCTACCAAAACAAACCAACCTCACAACTCTCAACCAGGAAAAAGATGGGAGAACTGACATCTCCTGCACAGTAGTTACCTCACTGTATTGGAAGATGCTCATCACAGGATAGTGTGAGTTAGTTAAGCACACAATGTCAAACACAGGCACAAATATGTACTGTGTGTTGCCCCAGCCAATTGGACAAAATGTGTTGAATGGAAATGTGTTGACATCTCCTAACAAATTAATCATGGAACACTTCTGAAGAAGGATAATACCAGTGCTGTTACTGGGTAAAAATGTAAATCCACGTACCTGCTATTGCATAGGGGAAAAAAAAGGTGCATGGGCTCTTGGGAAAGTAGTATTTTGTGTTACTGAGTGGAAAGAGCAGCATGAGGCACCCTGTGCATGGCACACAACTCTCCTAGCACACAAGGTCAGTGCCCTGTTGCTGAACAACATGCTTTCAATGTCATCATTTTCCTTTTACCATGAGAAAAACTTTCAGAATTTTATTGCAGTGGCATCCCAAATGATTTGTGCAATCAGTAATACAAACTACGGTTTCAAAGATTAAGATACTCCATATTAATTATGTACACACAGTACATGGCAATTTAAACATTTCTGTAAAACAAATCTTAAATCAGACTTGTTTGTATAGCCCCTGGAGATCTCTTCCTCCTCCAGAATAAGTAAGTAGGTCTGCTGACATCTATGCAGTTTGATCACTGCCAAATCAGTATATGTGAGAAGAAGTGAACTTATGACTGTTATGCTACACTATATTTGGTAGCATGAGCTCTGTAATATAAATATTTTGAAAAAAGAACAACTAACTCAATGCTAAAATAGCCAAACTTTGGTCAGGGTTGGGGAACTAATAAAGAAGATTTTGCAACATAAAATCCAATAGTGCCACAATAAACTTATAAACAGAATTAGTCTAGGTCAAAAGACTCATCACAAACGCCAAACACATAAATCTTAACACATAAACAGGGATGAGAAATAAACTTAACAGTCACAATTTCCATTTCTAGGAAAGATGATTTATCCAGCTAATGTAAAGAAAGTGTTGCCTTTGTTCTAACTGGAGTGATGCCATTTATGATCTCATTTTAAGAAGAAAATCTAGGCTATTGTTCATATGTCTTTGAGTCACTGAGAGGAGACAGATGAAGTTTACTGGGGTAGCCTCTGTGAGAGCCAGAGTGGAGAACATTTCTAATTTTTCCTCCCCCAGAGGTTTTTCTGACACTACTTCCGCAAAATAATGAAGCATGTCTGCAAAGACCCAGCTGCAACACTGCTGCTGCCAGATCAGACCAGCCTCCTCTTCCTCTCAAAAGAGGCATCCTGGGCCAGAGTTGGCTCATCAGTCAAGCTTGGACAAGCCAGCCCTGACAGCAGTGGTCTCCACTGCGGGATCCTGTATGTGCTGCCAACCTACCCGCCCCACTGCCTGTCGCATCCTCCCTTGCACTGCTTACTCATTTGCTTGACTGACGAGATCCGTTTTGGTTTAAAAGACCTGTGCAGAGGAAGCAAAAGAGTTTATTTTAAAATGTGGGCCCCCCCGCCTTTATCTATTTGTGTGCTGCACACTTGCAAGAGTGAGCGCTGAGCTGCACTCCTGGGCATCTCCTGCTCCTTCTAGCAAGCCTCGGGGGGCTGAGAAAACTCCACGTTTCCTCCTGTTTGGAGGGTCATTATCATTTAGACTTGATGTTGTTGAACGCGATAGGCTATTTCAGAGAGGGTCGTGCTGTTTTTCACACTACTACTTCCAAATGTCTAGGATACCCAAAGATGGCCCTGTTCAGCATTTGCAAGAAGTTTTGAGTTATTTGTTCACTCACTTCTTTTCACAGCATTTATTCCAACAATTTCACAGAATCATAGAATCACAGAATGGGTAAGGTTGGAAGGGACCTCTGGAGATCATCTAGTCCAACCTCCCTGCTCAAGCAGCATCATCTAGAGCATGTCAGACAGGGTTGCATCCAGGCGGGCCTTGAATATCTCCAGAGAAGGAGACTCCACCATCTCTCTGGGCAACCTGTGCCAGTGCTCCGTCACCCTCACAGTGAAGAAATTCCTCCTCACATTCAAGCAGAACTTCCTGTGTCTCAGTTTGTGCCCATTGCCTCTAGTCCTGTCGCATGGCACTACTGAAAAGAGTTTGTCCCCGTCCCCTTGACACCTTCCCTTCAGGTACTTGTACACATCGATAAGATCCCTCCCTCAGTCTTCTTTTCTCCAGGCTGAAGAGGCCCAGCTCTCATAGAGTATCATAGAATGGTAAGATTGGAAGGGATCTCTGAGATCATCTAGTCCAACCCTCAGCACAGACCATACAGGGATTGAACCCATGACCTCTCACAGCCATTCCTCATAGGGCAGATGCTCCAGTCCTCTGATCATCCTTGTAGCCCTATGCTGGACTCTCTCCAGTAGCTCCATGTCTCTCTTGTACTGGGGAGACCAAAACTGGATGCAGTACTTGAGATGAGGCCTCGTCAGGGCTGAGTAGAGGGGCAGGTTCACCTCCCTCCACCTGCTGGCAACACTCTTCCCAATGCACCTCAGGACACCATTGGACTTCCTGGCCACAAGGGCACATTGCTGGCTCATGGTCAGTCTGCCATACACCAGCATTCCCAGGTCCTTCTCTGCAGAGCTGCTCCCCAGCAGGTCAGCCCCCAGCTTGTACTGGTGCCTAGGGTTATTTTTCCCTAGGTGCAGGACTCTGCCCTTGCCCTTGTTGAACCTCAGGAGGTTCTTCTCTGCCCAGCTCTCCAGCCTGTCCAGGTCTCTCTGAATGGCAGCACAGCTCTCAGGTATATCAGCCACTCCTCCCAGCTTGGTATCATCAGAAAACTTGCTGAGGAAGCGCTCTGTCCATTCATCCAGGTCATTGATGAATAAGTTGAACAGGATGAGACCCAGTACTGAGCCCTGGGGAACTCCATTAGCCACAGGCCTCCAAATGGACTCTGTGCCACTGATGACGACCCTCTGAGCTCTGCCTTTCAGCCAGTTCTCAATCCACCTCACTGTCCACTCATCTAACCCACACTCCCTGAGCTTTTCTAAGAGGAAGTTACGGGAGGCAGAGTCAAAAGCCTTGCTGAAGTCAAGGTACGCAATGTCCACCGCTCTGCCCTCATCTACCCAGCCAGTCATTCCATCATAGAAGGCTATCTGTTTGGTTAAGCATGATTTCCCTTTGGTGAAACCATGCTGACTACTCCTGATCACCTTCTTTTCCTCTGCATGTTTGGAGATGACATCTAGAACGAGCTGTTCCATCACCTTTCCAGGGATGGAGGTGAGGCTGACTGGCCCATAGTTGTCTGGGTCCTCCTGCTTGCCTTTCTTGAAGACTGGAGTGACATTGTCTTTCTTCCAGTCCTCAGGCACCTCTCCAGTTCTCCATGACCTTTCAAAGATGATGGAGAGCGGTCCAGCAACAATATCCATCAGGTCCCTCAGTACCTGTGGGTGCATCCCATCCAGGCCCATGGATTTGTGAATATCAGGCTTGCCCAGAAGATCTCTAATCCTAAGGATAAGAGTGAACTATTTCAATCTAAATGAAAGGGAAACCGCTGCCCCGATAGCTGGCTGTAACTGACTGGGAACACCCGAGAAGAGAAATGGTAGAAGGCTCCGTACAGTTCAGCAACTTCCATTTCAGCTCAATGCCCGACGGCTGCTTAGCCAAGCAGAGGACAAGGCTGCAGCCCTCCTAAGCCATGCGTAAAACAGCCGTAAACACAGTGAGGAGACACCAAGTCAACTGCTCCCACATACAGGGAAGAGCGATCTTTAGCTGCCTCACCACCCCAGCGCCATCATGCACGCAAGCACTGTCCCCAGGCTCCTGCACTGGGGCATAGCTAAGGGCAGGACTGCAGGAGTGAAAAAATCCTTCAGCCCACCTATCCTTCTCTTACTCCTCCAGAGCCATACTGGGGACTCTACAGCAACGTTCATGGGTCTGGGCAACTTCCACATCGATAAAACGCACCCTTGAAATCAAACACAAAGCTCTTGATTTCTTGATTCCATCCTGCAAGCTAGGAAAAGTAGACAGTAATAATTAACCTACATCCTAAACATTAATTACAAAGGCACAGGTTTGGTATCAAATACTTCATTTCTAGTGACCTTTCATTAACCTCACAGTCTAGTCTTACTTTAAGACTTATTATTAGGCAAAAGAAAAATACCTGATACTTAGATTGGAAACAAAAATATAACCCAAGCTGCAAGATAAGCTGCAAGGTAAAGGAGTCATCTGTTTGATACAACAAATATTTTGTTTGAGTACACAGTTATTTCATTTTTATTTTGTGCTTTTAAACTATCATTATTTACTCATTTTGCTAATATTTTATTAAAAACACTACAACTCCTGGGAGAGTTATATATAAAGAAAATATATAAAGAAAATAGCATATGTATATTTAAATCCCGTGTATATGCTCTCACCTAGGGGGCAGCTCAGGTTAATCGAATGCTGACTGAGTGTCCAGTTCTGCTGAGTGCTCCACGCAGGGCTACATTCATCACTTCCAGGAAGAAAATTCGTCTTGCTCTCACTAGTTGTTTTGTAATCAGCTGACAGCTAAATTCAGCTGATTGCTCCCCCCGACCATCCTACGGCTAACTGCTTCCTTTGCCACCCAGTCACACTAACTGACCTCTTAGTCAAAAATATTCCAGGTTTCAGTGCTCTACTCACAGCTAATTGCTCTTTGATGGGTAATTTTGGCTCAGCATTCAATGCATATTTCTAATACAGGTCCCTGTCACAGCAGCAGCATCTTAGAAGGCATTTTAATTAGTGTATTAGTGGAAATAAGCTGTATGAAGGCACGGCATGTGATCACACCACCGCACACCAGCTAGCTAGGCAGGCACAGCAATTAACTATGGGATGGGTCTATCCAAGAGCTTGAGTACAGGGTGCTATTCAGTATGTAAAAATCCATATAACACAGCTCAAATCCCATCCCATCAAACCAGTTCTGTGCTGTCCAGTTCCAAACCAGTATCCATCCGCAGAAAGAAGAAGCAGTGAATTACTGACTTCTCTCATCATCTCTCCCAGCTACCGAAATCTGGTTCTGCTAAAAGAAGCCCAGTGTGTTCCCAGTGGCTAATGGAGCGCCAACACTTCAGCCGCCCACTGCACCACATTCACCCAGGGATGCAAGCTCATTAGAAGTGCTGTCCGAAACACAAGTTATTAGGAGCCAGTGACAGCTCGATTAGGCTGTAATTTAAAAGTAGGCTGTCTAGTAGATGCTCAGCTGTCATTGAACATTAAAATAATACTCTGTGTATACTTTGCACAAACAGCAGGGAGTGATTTGAATAGTACTGGGAAACTCGTCTTTGTAGAGAAAAGTATATGTTGTCAGACAACAGGAATTAGTTTGGAAAAGTGCATTCTAGTCAACACTTTTTTTCTATTATGCCTTGCTAGAGTAAATTAAACACTATATAAAGTTTCTCTGAGATTGTTAAAGGCTTGCTTGCTATCAAGAAAATAGTTTCTTAAGAATAGCCATCGCTGAAAAATCAAGGAAATTCAGCATGTAAAAATAGCAAGCAGTTTCCTTACAGGAAAAATATAAGGACCTTTATAGTTGGAGGTTTATCTAGATTACTGTTTATCTAGAGGTCTGGTTTTAAAGGCATATAGTTTCGCACAAATGACCTTGTTCCAGATGACTCCTCAGAAACATGAGGCACATCAGACAACACGCTTAGGGCGCACAAACATTCAAAATCTGAAAAGCATTGTAGCTGCAGAGCTTCCCCAAGATAGTGACTCGTCCCATCCTGTACCTGGTGTAAGCCCAGAAACTCCAGCGCCGTGCTTAAAGGTGGTTTTACCTGAAAATCTCCCTACCCTTTAATGCCTTTCCCGGGGTGGGCAGCCGTGCAGCCAGCCCTGCACAAGAGGAGCCAGCACCCATCTCTGAATTCAGCAGGCTGGAAAGGGCCTGCACCACGTGCACTGTGGCAAACGCAAACCTTTAGGCCCTTGAATCTGCTTGATATGGTTGATACCAACTTCGCAGAGTCTGCGAGGCTCCTTCATTGGCTATCAACAACGCTCTGTAAACCCTGACAAATAACACTCCAAATCCTCAGCAGTGATGCTTTGCGCCCCCAGCTCTTGCATGAAATGCAATGGAAATTCTGCTGGGGCTTCAGCTGCATTTATAAATGACACTTTTGTTGATTTGCATATCAGGGCAGAGGCAGAGCTTGGTGGGGCTGCCAGTTTAAGGGGAGACAGGGCAGCAAGATAGGTCCAGTGCGTATCATTCTGTATATGCCCTTTGGGGAAACATTTGCAAGAAATACTTTTCTTTTTTCTTTCTTTTTCCCTTTTCCTTTTCTTTTTCCTTTTTCCTTTTTTCTTCTTTCTTCTTCCTTTTTTCTCTGTATCTGATATCTTTATTCTTACGCAGCTATTAAACCTTACAGTTCAGCAATGAGCTTTCAGTGACGTTCTCTAACATCTGGAAATCTGGGTTTAGATAAAAATTTGAGATTTGGTTCTGTCTGATTTCTAAAATAGAACACTATTTTGGTTTATGTGCTTCTTCTTAACTTTCACCAGATCTTTAATATCAGTAATATTAATTAATATCAGTAATAACAACACCTAATATCAGTAATAACAACACCAATAATCTGATAATATGTCTTCACTCCACAGAGTTTGAAGGGACAGCAGAGGGCATATGTGATCTTACAACAAAGAAAAGCGTATTTAGAAGAGTAAGTTTTTTAAAATACAAACTTTGGCATCTTCCTCTGGGATAATAAGCATTGGGGGGAGAAAATATTTTTGCCTGGATAATTATAACTCAGCAACCATGGTGGATCTGCCATTAAAGGTGGTATTTGAAACTAAACAGACAGAACAGCTTTATAATACCATGCATCAACAGGAGAAAAAAAAACAATATATGAATCTGAAATCTCACCATTATGGGAAAATTCTCTCTATGAGAAAAAAAAAAACATTAACAACCTTCACTGTCACCTCATTTCTTCTGCTGACGTCCTGAGATTAGGCAGGAGAGGGCACCTTGCTCAGCCAAAGGAGATGGATGAGAGCCCACTCATGATCAGCCCCGCTGTTGGCTGCTGAGGCCTTAGCCTGCTGGAGCATAATTCGGTTCAATAAACTTGTATGTTTAAAGCTTGTCAGCAGCTCTGGGTATCTTCAGAGAGCGCCTGTAGCATCCTGACATTTCAGGCATACCTACTTAAACTGAAGGCTGTCCTGTTTCCAGACTGCCTCCACACAGATCTGTGAAATGGTTTAGACTGAAATGCTTTGCTAAACTGAGGACGTAAGCACAGAAGAAAGGGACCAGCCAGACTTGCTTTGGGAGAAGCATTTGGGGCTGAAACAATATGCCAGCATATTATATTGTGGGGCTTTTTTTTCTAATTATGATGGATTTTCTCATCAGAAAAGTGCTGCAGAAGTATCTTTAGGACCTGGTGTGGAAGTGGAAGCAGTGACAGTTTTGAGAGCGTGTTTATCACACAGTCTCTGCATTTATCCAGCTTTCTGAGTGCGTTTGCAGGTTCAGTTGAGCTCTGGGTTGCTATGGCTACTCCCTTAACAGTACCTGAGCCAGCTGTAGTCAAAAGATAGCCTAGGAGATGTTTATACGAACTGCAGTCAGCGCAATTAATGTAAGGCAGACCTTTCCAAGTCATGACTGAACTGCAACTAAAAACTCATTCCAGCAACATTATTATTTGGGACTTGCAATTCTGTAAGCACCTCTTGGAAGACGAAAGCTGCAAGATTTGGTTCATTTTTCTTCCAGTTCTCTATCAGGTGGTCCAAGGAGCCAGTCCCTGCTTGAATGCAGCATACTCTGCGGCGAGGGACAGTAACGTAGCAGGAGGCGCATTAACTGTATTGCTAAGGTTCACACCTGGCTCCATGTGTATTTGCTGCTACTCACATCCTTTTTTTTTAACTTCTTGTTTCCTAGTGGTGCTTCCTATCACTATTTCCTGCCTGATCTGTTTTGTTTTCAGGCATCCAGGTGCATTCAAAAAGTAAAATAATAGTGTTACATGTGAAACCTATAAAGCTTGAAATCAGACAGTTTTTATTCCAGGCTCAGTTTGGGAGAGGACAAATTCGCTCACATGCACATGTCTGAGTAGAAGCAAGAGTCAAACTTAAAGGTATTTTGATTTTCTATTTTAAGTGTGCCAGCACATTAAGGTAATATTCAAAACTCAGAGGGCAAAAACAGGTTTTTCACCACAACAGCAAAATGGACTATTTAACTTTAAAACCTCTTTTGTGGAGCCCTTCTGCCTCCCTCAAGCAGACTCACCGATTTCGGCATTCATTCTCAGGAGCAAAGAGTACTCAGCTGTCTGGGCATCTGCAGCGACGAGCCAAACCACTTTCTATGTAGCTTTTTGTTGTGGTGGCAGAACTTCAGGTTGCTCCATAGTCGTGTGCATATTATGGCAACGGGCAGGCAAGAATGAGCTCAAGACCTGCAGCCTGGCTAACAGCCAGGACAGCAAACATGACAGCTGATATTGTTCGAGATCCCTGCTGCAACACCAGCACAAATTACCCTGTGGTTAAGCACACCATCTCAGGAAGGACAGGACAGTGAATTTTTTTTCAAAACAGAAAACAAATTAAAAAAGAATTGTTAAATGAGGGGGTGTGGATAAAAGGCATTACATATAGTAGTTAGAGAAATAAATAAATGGGAAAGTTCTACCTGGTGCCATAACTCTGTGTTACTGGAGTTAATGAAGAAACAAGTAAAGTGCTGAGGAAAATAAAAATTTTTGCTTTTTTCTTTGAAAACCTTTAAGTGAAAAAAAATCACTCTGTCCAAAAACTCTTAACTGGAAAGCTCAAACTAACAAACATTCACAAAGACAACTTTCTCCCAAGATCAGTGGGAACTTCTGCTGTCTCCTATAGATATAAACACAAGAAGAGAACTCATACTTTTCAGAACAGAATGAGACACCTGACTTATAGAAGTACATCACTGATTCACTTCCCTGCCTGATTCCCATGATAGTTTCCTTGGATGTGTAATCATTCAAATTGGCTAACCTCTCTTAAAATGCATTTTTTAATCTGATGTTGCTTTTCATACTTTATTAGCTATTTCTCTGATGCAATCAAATCTCACATCATAGTATTGTAAAAAGCTATTACAGTGTTAACATCTTTGTGCTGCGTTTGGTTACACTGCAGCAAGTGTGTTTTAAAAGATGGGGAACTTCTAGTGTATTATTGCTGTAAAGATAATCATTATTATTATTTGTGTTACATTTACTCCTAGAAGCCCTACTGCGACTGTACCAGGCAGTTCTGAACTCCACAGGATGAGACTAGCAACACTGAGATGCTCTTCCCACCCTACTACACAAAGCAAACAAAAGCAGAGAGGCAACTCAGACATGGAAACTACCATAGCTTCCCTGAGGGTGGTACCTGTAGGAATTAAAACACATGTCCTGACTCAGTCCTTATCCAATAAACTGAGAAGCATCCTTGCTTCTGCTCTGTAACTTGAATTACTTTACTTTTGCTAACCTGTATTCAGAAAACATTCATCGGACCTTTAAGGTTAAATCAAATAGCTTGCAGGGTATGGGTCTGTCCCGCTGGAATATGCTTTTCAGTCCTCAAAGGTTGCAAAAATTTTCAGAGAGGCTTCAGTTCAGTCATTATAGCAGATGTGAAGAGAAATATGTGTACAGAAAATAATCTATATGAGGAAAAGTCTTGCAGGCATTTGCAGTTCTATATTTTCCAGTGCTACCTGGTTCAGTCCTCTTTCCACATGGAAATTAAATCCTTAGCGTAACCCAAAATGTGATAGGCAACTTTACTGTCCTCATGTCCACCAACTGACCTGCTTCACGATTTGAACTAAGCCACTTTAGTTTACAGAGCAATATTCACCAAAGCAAATTAAAACTGAATCCTATCGCAGGAGCAATTTAGATTCATGGGAATCTAATCTCTACTGGAAGTCAACTGGATGCAGGTTCCTGCTTCACAGGAACATCAGTTTCTGAGGGACTCTCATATCTCTCTGTCCGTGTACCCTCATCTGTACAAGGACAATAATGTCTTTAAATATCTCTCTAAAGCACGAAACAATCTATGCAAGTATCATCTAAATGTAAACTAGATGCAGAAAATCACAGGCAGATGCTTTTAGGCTGTCCAGAGCACATGTGTGTATGCACACGTGCATGTGTGTTTCAGATACTATCTTGGTGCCTTGCAATGTTAGCAAAGTATGATCTGAACTGGTCTTTTTTTGAACAGTAAAAAATGACATTTGCACAGCACTTTTGCTTGGCTTAAGGATATATTCCTCACTTAGCGTGTGTTTAGGTTTTATTATTAACTCTACAGAAACTGCTAAGCTGCACAGAAAGACAGGTTTGATAGATAAGTTGACAGAACAAGAAAATATTTTTCTTCAAAGATTAATCACAGCGAAAATTAGGTGATGAAAGTAAAAAGGCATATGGAAAGGATCAGAATAATCTCAAGCACATTCTGCATCTTCAAAGAATCTCCAGAATGTAATAAGTGAAGTTTCTGCTCTTCTGGAACAGCAATAAGCTCAAAAACATATTAGAGAAAGAATGTGATTTCCAGAAGATTTCATGAGTGGCTTAATTCCTTTTCCAGTGAGCATTGATCCTGGTGAGACCAGATGCTGTCCCACACAGAACACCCTGGGGAAATAGTCCCATTTTACACCTCAGAAAATACTGAAGTAGAGAGGTGTGGACAGCAAGAGTATGACATAAACAACGATGGGTTGTCTTGATGAGCTTCTTATACCAAGGAGCAGCTGCCATGGAGAAGCACAAAAGGGTCAGTGCTGCCAACACCAACACCTGAGAAGATTTCTAGCCTAGAAGATTAGGCTGCAAAAAGTTGTCACTCCTCGGGTCTCTCCCCTCACAGCCACATCTCCTTGCCCTGGATGGAGGAGCCCTCCCCGCACTTTGGAGCAAGGAGGGAAGGAACAGGGATACTGAGAGGAGCCAAAGTCCTCCTGACTCTGTTTCTCCCCATATAGCTATAGAAAACTATTCCTCACTTCAATATTTGTAGCAATCCCTTTCTGTTTAATAATGTTTAGCAGTCTCTGTTTAATTTATAGAATTGACCCAACAACTTAACTATCTTCTCAGCTCAGCTGGTTAGAGCGTGGTGCTGCTAATGCCAAGGTCATGAGTTCAGTCTCCATACGGGGGCTATGCTGAGGGTTGGACTAGATGATCTCCAGAGGTCCCTTCCAACCTTACCATCCTATGATTCTCCCAGACGCTTGCCCAGCCCAGAGCCCTTGGGCTGAGGTACTCCTCAGGACATGCTCTCAACCAGAAACATACATTAAGACCCATTTTTTTTGTGTGCTGAAAGAGGTCGTGATTAGCCCTCTCTAGCAACCAGCATAGGAAGTGCTGCCCAAGCCAATTCGTTGTTCCTTACGTACTGAATCTCTGCCTTTCTCCCACACGTGCGCTGTTAATCCGACCAGCTGGGATATTACAGTGACACAGATTAAGATGGAGCATCCACTTCCAAATGTCTGTCATTTAGCACCCAGTAAAATAAAAGTGTTCAGAAGCATTTTAAAATTATTAAAATTACTAGTATATTTCACAAAATATCTTTATCAATTAATTGCTAGTAATTTGTTCAAAGCTGACTCAGAATTGAATTAATAATTTAATACTAATAACTTATTCAAAGAATTTAGTGTCTTTGTCTTCTTTTGGAATGACTTCTCAACACTTAAACTCTTTTTTTGCCCAGGCAAGGATCTTTGAATCTGTCTTTGAAATTGCTTGAAATATTTCCCTCCCATTAAAAGTTATTGCTTTACAAGATGGATCTTACACAGTTTATTACAAGTATTTCATACTAAGAATTCGAATATTATCAAGAATTATGATGGGTAAAATGTATTAGAGTTTTGTCTCTGTTTCCGCATTGACTGTCTTTCTTTTCACTGTAGGGAGTGCTTTAGAAAAACACTCAAGCTCTGCATTTTTCAGGGACAGAGAGCAGCAGAGAGGGCAGAGGAAGCAGATAATTGGTTATTGGAATTTGGGAACACATCACAGCTTTTGCTCCCTGGATACAGGGGACTGGCTAAGATGGTATTGCTAGAAAAAAATAGGCTACTGCAAGATTACGGTATTTGCAAGAAGATACACACAGCATTTTAGATATCACCTTTTTTCCCCCCCTTTCCTCACTGCAGGAAAATAATGGTAAAATAAAAAATGCACTGAAATCACTGGAATCTCTCAAGTCTTTCAGCTGACTTCAGAGGGTTATTGATGTTATCTGAAGTTCCATCACATGGAATTGCTTAGCAAATGTTGACGTTTTAAGGACAGATACTGTATAAATGTTGAGTATTATATGTGTAATCAGCCTCACTTTGAACAGGGTCACAGAAGAATTAAAAATAGTTTTCTTTCTTTAGTCAGTCCTTAATAGTGACAATTACTTGAACGAGTTGAAGAACGGAGGGATAAAGGGAAGGTAACCAGTGCTGTGAGCTTTACGTAATCCACCCAAAGGACACCCTGGCAGAGGATCCACAAGCCACGTGGCTTCAGCCCTGGCTGAAGTCTCACCGTTTGCATATAAAGCAGTAGACTACAGACACAGCACTTGCTTCCAAAAGAGAAGAAAACAAAACTAAATAGCAGCCATCGTTCCTGGTTCTTAACACCTGCCTGGTATTAATTTCTCCCTCTGAAAATGCCTGATAATAGCTGCTCTGTTTTGCTATTTGATGCTCCCTTTGTTAATTATTTTAATGCAACCTGAACTCAAATTTTGCTTATTAAATATTTCTAGAGATGATCTTGAGGCATGGCATTTGGGGCTGGGGTTTCTCTAAAGTTTAGGAGACACTGAATCCAAGGTTTTAATGCTGCTAATTAGGATATAAGACTGAAGATAACTACTGATGAACTGCAGTGTCTTAAGAGAATCATTTATGTTTTCTCTACCTCTGTTTCTCCATTTGAAACAGGAGATAAGGACAGTGGCACCTTCCCTTGTAAAGTAATTTGTGCAATTTGAGTTGAAAATTATTCAGTGTTTTTCTTAGATCCACTTATGAGAGTGCTCTTGTCTGGCATTTTGGGATTGGTCCATTTTTAACTTGTTCAGTTTTCAAAGATCTAATCAATTGCAATAAATATTCAGCTCTTCAGGTAATTAGATGCCAGCCAATACAGTCAGACCTAATGGTACGTGGATCGAAAAATAAAAACTTCACACCATATATGCATATTACTTCACAAATAAGTAAATAATGCACAAGCAATAATACAAAGCATATAGGATGCCATATTCTTTGCCTAAATGTATTGCACACACGTAAGTACAAAGAAATCTAAGAAAACTAAAATAAATTTTCAAGGCTGGCACTTACTGGTCTAGATGCTTACTAGAGCTTACTAGAATTCCCTAAGCCCCTGCACAGAGCTAGAAATATCAGTCACCTGCATGGCAGTTCTGGGTCTCAAATAGTCCCTGAATTCAGCACTGAAAATTCAGGTCAAGGAAGAGGATGATCTTAGAGCTGGTCAACTTTACCTTGGCATGCAGGGAGAAATAAATTGCCTTTTCAGAGCTGCAGTAACTTACATCCATTCATGCTTCTAGCTGAAGCAGAAAGGTAGCGGAGCAGCTCTGAACAACACTCCTTTACCCTGAAGGCTCAATCTAGCCCATAACCACTAAGAAAACATTATTACATTATGCTGTGGAATGATTTATGTTTATATACATATGGTGGGTATATGTGTCCATATAAAAATGTTTGATGCCCACTAATCAAACATGCCTGTGATGGAGTATAAAATGTACTGCTGATTGCAGCAACTCTGAAATGGAAGTTTTTCAGCTCTTTAAAACTAAGCAAAGCCCTACTACAGCAAAATGGCTGGCCCGCTGTTTACATGTCATTGAGCAGGGGTTTTGTCAGCATGTAAAGACCCAAATTCCCAAGTAACCACAGCCCAATTTCAGTGCGAGTTGGGCACCAAAGTGTCTCTGATGGAGCACACAACCCCTAGGTACTTACAGCCTAAATGGACAGCAAATTCAGAAAGGGAAGAAGCCTTGATACGATATTTTATTTTATTAGCAAAGGCCTTGAACAGCTTGTCCTGGAAGGGCAAGTGGAGCTCGGGAAGATTGGGTAGCACCTGCAAAGCAGAAAAGTTGTTCTTCATAGATGAAGAGCAAAGGGGACTCAGAGCTAGAATGTGCTCTGCACTGCTTTTTGTTCTTGCTCCAGAGAAAGCAATGAGAGGCAGCAGGTCATGCAAAGATAGCCTGGAAGCAGGGTCCAGAGAGCTGTGGGGCTGCTGGGTGCGCCAGGGCTAGTCGTTTCTTCCACCAGTACTACAGAAATGTCAGGTCTCTGTTCTCTGCAGGCATGCTGAGGTAAAGAAAAAAGATTTCTTGCCCGAATGTTGCTCTTTGTTGCGATGAGTAAATCTCTTCCGATGTGATTTATGAAAGGAATGAGTGGGGACAGAGTGGAAAGCGACAGGCAGAAGCTGCTTTTTGCAGAAGGGCTTGGATAAAGGATATTCTTGTGGGCAGCAATTGTGCAAGTGCTGCAGCGGTGAAGAGGAGTTGGACCTTTTAAAAGGAAGTGGGGAAAAAGAGGAAAGACAGAGCAATTGGCTCTTTATTCCCCCTGCTCCCCCAGTGCATGAAGGGTTACCAAAGAAAAAGACCAAAAAAAAAGGATGGATTTTTTTCAAAACTGTAGTGGTTTGGATTCTGTTCAAGGCTTGGATAAACCCACCCCTAACTTAAAATAACAAAACAATAGTGTCCACTTGGCTCAACTGCAGACTTTATGGATTTTTATTACCAGTGACTGGAGTTCAAGATGAGTGAATTGTAAATAAGGAGAAATGAAACACAATAAAATAGTCTCTAGGGATTTACCTAGAAAACATCTGGAGTTTTGGCACTACCATATAGAAATCTATACCAATGGGAACACAACGTATTACAGTGAAGTGTAGTAAGAAATAGCACAGATAAATGAGAAGTTAAGGCCTCCTATATATCACAATAAGATATTTCACCTCCTTATGGTGGTGTGAGTTTCTAATACTCTGAAGTCTTGCCAAATATTTCATTGTTACCTTATTAGATGTTCTTGGTTTACTACCTTTTGCTTTGTAAAGCACTGATTTAGTGTCACTTAATTTAATTTTTAAAAACATAACCAGATGTCCTGTTCATTTAGCATATGAGAAAACAATATCGGAAACATGTGTTTTTATGCATTCCAACACAGATACTAAGATTTCATTCTCTCACTAAAAAAATCTTGCTTCTGATCTTTGGCATCAAATGCCACATTGGCACACAACAGTATTTTGATCTTTAGGAGTCTCTCTAACGTTTGTATTTAGCCGAAAGAGCCTCAATTTGGGGGTCTCTCTCCTGGATTCTCACTGAGTTTTTCATTTCTTTTACAACAGTGACATCTTTGTTTGCACGTTGGGCTGGTCTGGCCCTGTCGGTTTAGTGGGAGACGGTTGAGGGGGGAAGAACTGGAAGCAAGGGGCTCGCCCAGAGCTGGAGGTAACCGAGCGTAATGGCACGCTCCACAACCCAAGAGCATCGTTTAGGTAAAAGAATTTGAACGCTGGCAGCACAATGACCTCGAGAGCAAAGGCTGAAGAACCTCCCAAAATTCAATCTGGGTGGTGTTCAATTCAGCAGGGACACGCATCTCCTCAGAGGCAATGTTTAACGGGCTCCGTTCCCCTTTTGCCTGGGATGCAATATTATCCTCTTTAAATTTAATAGTGGAGAATCAGCCATTCACCACCCAACACAGAGATAGTGTAAAAACAATTATCTCCACACTACTGTAACTTTAAAACCCTTTGCTTCCCAGAGGACTAATAAACATCAGTGTAGGCAACTATCCTGGAACAGCAGTAAGTTTGCAGGGTTACTCTAACTTTGGAGTTGTTTTTGTTTGTGGTTATGATCCTTCCTTGGCTAGCTGGCAGATTATTTAGATGGTTCACAGCCCCACAGTTTTATTGCTTGCCAAAATAATGATCCTATGTTTGGCTGAATCTGCAAGGTCTTTTTAAAAATAATTTAGCCAAGAACAACTAAGGCTAGATGCTGCCAGTTGTGTCAATAAGAGGCACAGATGGGTCTTTACTGAACAGTATTTTTGTGCACGGTTTACAGTCACCAGGACCAAGTTGGCCGCTCAAAGACACCTGGGCCATCCACAGACTCTCACTTTGCTTGACATTAACACTGAGACACCTTTCTGCCTCTCTCTTATTTCCTGGCAGTGTTTTTCAGTCGTAGCCAAAGATGATACTTTAGGCCAGCTCTTCAGAAGCTCCCCACCACGTTCTGAAGAGGAGCCTAGCACCATCATGCTCCACTTCTAAAATCTGACTACTTCTCCCACACAAGGGCTGACCGCTTCTGGGAATCGTGCCCTGACTGAGGAACTTGGACACTCCTGAAAAATCTGGCTCTTGTGAGGACAAAACCAAAAATCCACCTGAATCAATAGTCCAGATCTCCCCACTCCCAGACACAGCTGGGCAGAAATCCACGACTTGAAGTTTGGGTCTACTTTTCTACCAATCCTCTGTGAATTCAAATCTTACTGTCACAAAAGTGAGCTCAGCCTAATCTCAGATGTTACTGTGCAAACCTAGAGGATCTTTGGTATCTCACTGTGCAGTCCTGGAGTTCTCCGTAATTTTGATTTGTCTCATAAATTTCAGCTTACTTTCCATCTTCTATCATTCTGTTTAGGGCAGTTCACTTGTATTTACTCCCAAGTTCCCCATAAATTATAAGCTGCTGTATAAACCTTGAAGTGTTGGGCTGGCAGAAAAGAGTCAGTGAGGTTCAGCCATTTCTCATGGATCAAGTTCTCATATAGGCTCTGCTTTCACATACGAAGCACATTGGATATGAACGAAGAACAAGAACAGATCGATCTCTTTAAGTGTATCTATCTTCTTCATGCACTGAGCCAGGAGAAGAAACATTTAAGATGCCAGTTACAGAGCGCTGCCCTCCTACTCAATATTGAACACATCGCTGAGTGGTCAACCCACTCCCTTGCCTTCCACTACATGTATGGATAAGGCAAGTGGTTAGCTAGTGCCAGCTGCTGGGTGAATGCTGCTGTCTACACAACAGCCGTGCAAGCAGCCTTTGTCCTGGGCTGCTTGCCTACCACAAATTCACTTTGCATCCCTGCAGTGGTGCAAAAAGGCCTGATCCAAAACCCATCCATGTCAGGGTGTCCACTGACCTCAGTGGGTACTGGGCTGGGGCCCCAGAGAGGCCCAGGATCCAGCTGAAAAACCCTCCATGCACTCACCAGTTCAAGATCCTCACTGAAACTGAACTAACATACATACAGGGTTCAGTACCACCTGAATTTCCAAACACACAAAATATGATTACAATGATGGGGACTAGCATCTGCAACATTAATTATGCTGTCGTCCTAGCAGGCACAGTGATAGTATTAAAATGCTGTTTCTGATCCATCGAGGTCTAAGAGGCTTGCTAAGATCACATAGCTTCTTGAGTCACTTCTTTCTCTCTGTGCTGTTCTTAAATGAAACATAGAAGCAGATACCTGAACTGACTCATCAGATTCAGCTAATCAAAACAATCTTGGATTCCTCAATTCCCTAACTGCTGGACAGGGCCATCATTTTCTCCCCATTTTCAAGCCCCCAATGAACCGCAGATTTTGATATACATATGCAATCATTTTATAAATGTTATTCAATTAATAGTTAGCTAAAAGTTATTCAAATGAGAGTTCACAGACTGCCCTAAACAGAATGATAGACGATGGAAAAACTGAAAAACTAACAAATGGGAAATGAACTAATTAACCATGGGGCAGGCTAACTGTTGGCAAAGTAACAAAGTGAGCCCAACAACAATTCTATAAATTAATAGAGAGCTTCTAGGTGAACTGACACATTAGAAATAGGGCAAATAGGGAGGTATGGATAATTAACATTCTGTAAACAGAATTGAGCTCTGTTACAAGACAAGAGAGGGTCTTCAGGCAACCAAAGCCTATGGTAATCAAATATTATCCTTTGATACGCCTCACGGTAGTGACATTTCAACCACATCACTCCGATCTAACACAGTGCCACTCCATCAAGAAGATACTCACTTCAAATACAGATGCTTTGGCTATGATCCTGCCATGCAAAAAGGTATATATGTTTAGATCTGAATAAGAATGAAAGCTAGAGGAGCTGACTGGAATTACAGCATTTGAGAAATCTGTTTAGACTGAGAAAGTGATCATTTTGCTTTAAAACTAGCAACACAGTATACCAGGGGACTAGCTGCATCTCTGAAGCTAGCATTGCTGTAGTCACAGCATCTATGCGATAGATGTTTAGTTCAGAAAGATGTAAAGGGCATTGAGTCCCTTAGTCACTTAACATTGCCAGCACACTCTAACATGCCAACACATGTTAGTCTTACAAAGGTTCATTCACAAAGTCTGCTACAAGGTTATCATTCCCTGTATCTTTCTACTGAGGACCTCATCTTGGTGTTTGTTCCTAGCCAGATTTTCTGTGTCACCTCTTAAGGAAATGATCTGATGTTTCACCCTCAGGCCAAAGTTATAAGCATCTGGAAATGGTTGAATGACAATATTCATCCTGCCTGAAAATGCTTTTGCTAAGTGGAGCCTTGATCCACAAGAGAAACACATACGTATTAAGGAACAGCAACAAAGGAAAGGGTGCTTACCGTACTTACAATATTTCCATCTCCCCATAGGTTAGAAACCTCTTTTTCTCTCAGTTTTTCCTGTTGTTCAGCCCTGATCAGAATTACAGCTTCTCTAACACAATCATTCACCTAAACTTTTCCCCTATTCAAAAGCATTACACTATTTAAAGCAATGGCTTCAAATGCATCTCTTTCACTACAGTAAGATGCATTGAGCTGTTGGGACACTGCTATAGAAGGCTATAATACTTTTTCTTCTTGTTTAGAGAGGCAGGTGAGGGAGCGGACCTACTCCTATCTCCAAGTCAGAGCAACAGAAAGTTAATAGGTGGCAGCACAGAACTTCCAAATCAGCAAAACTGGCAAAACAAGAAAGTCAGTTCCTTTCAGACTATGGTTTCTTCAGCCTTCCTACTCCCTCTGAATAATAGCAGTCCTGCTTGTTATGCCAGAACGTGCAGTCTTAGCATTAAGTGGTCCATGTAGTAATCTAACAGTAAAGTATTTTGCAACTTGGAGAAATGGTTCATTTACTTATGTAAGATTCTAATGGATTCATAAAACTTCATCAGGAATTATCATGAAAGCATAACACGTTTTCCATGGTCATTGTGTTACATGAAATGTTCAGCCCTGCTTGAGACATGCTAGCATGTAAGAAACATAGCTATGCCTCAAAGCAAAACAGTAAAAAGAGGGTTTTGTTTGCTCCCATAATTCTTGGTGTCTTAGCTATTTGGCATGCATTTACTTTTCATACTTCATTTCATTTCTAAGGATATCATAAAAAGACTTTGAATACTTTCCAGGGGCCATCTCTTGCCCAAATACCATATAGCCCCTATTTCTAAGTGATGAGTTATGTGTTAGATTCAATCTTGATAAAACATAAGCATTACTCTTTAGCTTTCAGAAGAAAGCACCAGTGACACACAGAGAGACTTGTATTGGCAAGCTAAGGACATCCTCTGGGAGTCCACAGAAACATCTGAGTGCTGAGTGATCCACAAGGCTTTCACCAACTACCTTAGGCACTGCAAAACTTAAAGTTTTCTAAAAGAACCTCGTTTGGTAATTTCACTGGGCACAAACAGTGGACCAGCCTGTGTGGATGCTGTTCTGTTACATAATTGTCTAATTCTTCAGCACTGCAGTGCCAGAATCGTAAACCCTACTATTTGCTTCATAACATATGCAATTTAAGGTAACATTATCATCATTATTGCTTTTAAAGTTAAATGGATTTTCCAAGGGTTATGGTCATGATCTAAGAGTCAGAAGTTCCAGGTCTGAGACGTATCTGCATAATCCTGGGTTTGTTTTTGGGATAAAAGCTTGTCCTCTTCTAAAAAAGGAGCTGAGCACTTGGGCTGTGAACTGGGACTTGTCAGGAAGAACAAGGAAGATTAAAAAGATTAAAATTTGGTGTAGAGTCATGGCAGATCAGGGTAAATTATAGGGCTCAGAGCTATAATTCTAATGCACTCTCCTGTTCTGGCCTTAAAATCTGCGCAGCCACTTCCAAAAGAGGCCTTCCCACAACATCCCAGCATCTCCAGTCCTTGCAAGCACCCCAAATAAGGGGTGCAATGTGATGCAAAATGCCCAAACAATGGAAAAGGGTTTAGCCAGCACTGCTCATACTTAGTGATTTCAACTGATTGTACAAAAGACCCCTGCAAAACATCCTTCTCACAACTCTGACCAAAAGTCTCCTACCTTTAGTTGGGCATACGTGCTCTGACAATAATTTAATCTGCAATGGAAACAAGAATGTAATCTACCCACGTAGTAATGTCTGTTTTTACTGTCCACTCTGTTAACAAATGCAAAATGCACAGGCACACATTCACAGTTACCAGCCCTCAAGAAACAGCTCAGAGCTTTGGTTTCTGCTCCCATTTCTGGAAAAGGATCTGGCTGAAATCTGTTTTTAATCTGAACCACCATGTCCCACCCAAATCAGCTGCTTATACATCCCCACTTTTTTTATTTGGCCCACAGCAATCACGTCAATTCAACTCATCTTTGATAAATCTTTGATGAAAATCCACTGCCATTTTTGATAACTTCAAAACTACTTAGTCAGTTTTTGTGTGTCTGACCAATGATGTGATCATGTTTTTCAGCTATTACAATGATTCAGACCTTTTTCAGGTGATCCACAATCCAATAGCAATAACTTCCAGAGTAACAGTATATACCGATGTTCTGCTCGTGGACTCTTCTCTTCTTTAACAGAGGCAGATACTATGCTAATCTCAATTGGCTTTACTCCTCTCCCTGACGTATTCAGGCGATCCAGCGTGTGCTCACTGCTTCTCAGTTCTGTCTCAGTAAAAGCCCCTTCAGCCTCTTCTCCTAAAGATACAACTTTGTCTTCATATGGTGATACCGTATATAAAACATTATAACCAGCTCATTGCCAGTAGAATCAGAAGACGGCTTAGGCTGTCTTTAGGCTGTTATGGATCCGACTGAAGATTGTGAGGAACAACTCAAGCCATCTGCTCCCTGGGCTTACAGACTACCTGCACCTACACAATGAGAAACTCTCATATGTCTAGTCTGGTGGAAGTAAACAAGGTCTAAGCACAGGCTTAAAGTTAAGAACAGTGCTTATGGGCTTTCCCCCATGAAGGCCATGGTTCTTGGGCTGAATTCAGTGGTGATGCCTGAGCAATCTAGCATGGACAGCATGACAACCACTCTCCAAAGCAGCCATACCCATCTTCCATACTGTGCAGCAACATGTGCAGAGTCTGCAGTAACTGGGATGTCCTTGGTACATGCAAGTATGCCAACGGTAAGTTTGCACAGGTTGTTTTTGAGGTAGCACCACTGACAGAAGGTGGGTGCGATGCAGGTGGTGCCAGGTCTCCAAGGCTGCCTTGAGGACTACTTTTGCAAGCAGCTAACAGGTACTTGACTTTGACTCACTATAGTGAGGACAGAACTGAGCCTATAATAAATGCAATCAAGCTAAAAAATCTTTCCATAAATGTTCCTCTGAAAACGTATGATACATTCTTTTAACCCTCCAACAATGGAGAACACATAAAAAATGAGCAAGCTAAAACTGGCCCTCTAATATCATCTTTGTAAAGCTGCTGCTGGCTATGGCCCTCCATAATAAGGCCTTATATCCAGATGTTCTCAAAGAGTTAAGCCTCCACCTTCATAGTAGATAAAAAAATAAAATTCTTCCATTAGGAAACTTACCTCAAGGAGATACTATTGGAAAAGGAGTGGGAATGCAAGGGGGCTATGCCCAAATTACAGTTGCCAAAAATACAAGACAGATCCAGCTCCTCATTATATGCAGATGTTTTATTTCACTCCATCTGCACAACATAAAAACATGCTTATGATGTGCAAGGCACTGTATGCTTCAAAATATCTCCTTCCTTTTTCCAAATGATAGAGGTAAATTTCCAGATTTTATCTCCCAATAATCAGAAGATGTACTCAGAAGGTATCCATCTAAGCTGAAAACAACCTAAACTTTTCCAAAAAAGATTTTTAAATTTTGCCAGATAAAACTCACTCAGCTTATTTTAAGCCATCATGCTAGGACTGATATTATTTCTATGTAGATCTGGATTTTCTGTATCACAGATTTACTGTGGAGGAGACAGATTAGTTTACCAGCAATACCTGACTAGTGTGAAAACAAATAGATGGACTGGAATATTTTTAGGAAGAGAAAATAGATTTTGTTCTCTCATTTCTTCCATTTCATTTAGGGCATTCTTTCTTCTCCCTTCCCTGTGGACAATAAACATAGCAGAGATGTTTTTCTGCATGATGTCCAGTGCATGATGTGGTCTTTAAACAACATGCTCTATGTATCTGCTGCAGCTCCCATTCCTCAACTCATACATTTGAGAGCAGAGATCACCCTCATCCATTTGAGAAACACCCAACATACAATGAGGGAGCAATATTATAAAAAGCACCCATAGGTCTCCAGGGAAGCCCAAGCGCCTGCATGAGCGGAGCCCTGGTTGCCCACCCCATGAGGGAACGCCATGGGGCATCACCCAGAAGTCGAGAGCAGCAGCCACACTGTCTGGGGATGGCAGTCCTGGGGCTACAAAAAGCTGCGGTGGGCACAGGGAGGGTGCAGCCTGCACCCTCATTTTACACACCCATGCAAACCTTGCTCACTTTGCTTGCTTTCATATTGGGCTGGGGAGGGAGTACCCACACCGTTATGACACTGGAAAGTTGCTATGATGCTAGTGAAGTCCGCAGTGCATTTTCTGCTAGCACTAATGCAGTAGGTCATTCAGCAAAAAAAACAAAATAGTGCAATGTGGCACATGATATCGTTTTAGAAATTGCTATGTTCTGGCCTTGTATCAAGCTGGGGTTCAAAACTGGGCATTTCTCTGTCAAGCAGCCATAATTCAGATTTTCAATATTAATTAGCATTTGGGGGAGCCTATTGCCAGCAGGTTCCCTGGCACTACAGGCTGTTTTCCACAAGATTATCTGTGGGCTGTAAATTGGCTGGCTGCTCTCAGAGGAGCACTGGAGTCCAGCAGGGCAAGTATTTAATTACTCTCAACGGTTTTAGGGCCCAAGGCAGACTTGTGGCTACTCAGACTCCATCTAACTGGAAGGAGCAGTCCTTTCCTCATTTTTAAAATGAGGATATCTAATGAAGCTTTTCAACCATCTCAAACGACATATCCAAATACACAAACACACCCACATTCATTGGATGCTGACAGAATTTTTATCAGAATGAACAGCAAGTGAATAACACTCTGTTAAATTACCAGCCACACAGCAAGAAGCATCAAATGCTCTTAATCATTTCCCATAGCCATTGACATATGTATATATTACCTATATAGATGTATATATGTACACACACACCCTTCTCCACACAAACTTCCCTCCTCTGCTGCCCTCTGAGCATGTGGAGGCACATGCTTTTAAATCCTTTCTTAAATCCAGGAATGAATTTCACCCATAAAATTTGTCAGAAAACTTAGGATTTTTTTCTAGTTGTCCTCTGCTGGAACAGTTTGCAAGGCATAAAGAAACAGAAACAGAAACAAAAGACAGACTTGCTCAGCTAGACAACTCCTTTTGTCAGACTGCAGCCGTTCTATTTAACCTCTTCTTTTCATCCACTAGTATCTCCCTTTCTTTCTCTAGGATCATCACAACGTTAATCATTTTCAGTATACCCAGGTGAGTGTTTGAGTTATATCTCAAATGCTTTGAGAGGTCGTCATGGGTGTCAGCAAAGGTGGCAATGCTGAAAGCAAACTCGTACCTTTTCTTCATTGAAATGGCTAGAACTGCTCACAGAAACTTGGAATAGCCTGATTGTGCTGCAAGTACTTTCCTGGATATGCCTGTTTACGATTTCTATAAGTAACATCGTAATTGTTGCCCATAAACACGGCCCATATCTCTAGTCAGAGGAATATGATGGCTGTGAGAATTCACCTGAATTTTTATCTGAAGGTAGTGAGACTGCAACGCTAGCATCTTTTGGGAGCAACTTTCTTGTGAGAGATTAGCTACCAAGAAAGCTCTCTCAGAATAAAAGTCTCACCCTTCAGGCTGGGATCTCAGAGGTCCTTCTGAAATATAACACACGCTGAATATCCTCAGATGGTTTGGGCCAAGGTCGGTGCCTTGGGAGACATGTGGAACATGGACCCTGTATGCAAGAGATCAGAGAAGGCAAATCTCAAACTTATTTTCTGCATCTACCACATCTCCTGTCCATCCTGCAGACAGACTGGACATTTGTCCAACGCAACAGAGTAGTGGAGGATAGTTCTCCTGGAGAAACTCATGCACTTTCGCAGGTTGGGGAAGTTACTCTGGCAGCCAGGTGGCCACATTTTTTTTATCCAACCTGCAGAAACAGCCCTGTCTATTATTACGATTTCGTACAAATCCAAATTTCCCTAACTCACTCTGTCCTGGAGTTTCTGAGGGGGAACACAGGTGACTGTAGCATATTTGCTCAGTTGGTGCTCCAGGCTGGCCAGGCATAAGGCAGCTGGATTCCGAAAACCAGAGCACTGCACCAGCAGCGCAAACCTGCCCAGGCCAGGCCTGTGCTAATTTTGTTACACAACGGGTGGAGCGGAGCCAGCTCACCTCCGGTTGCCTTCAGCCCCCGCACAGCTCCCCCATGACCGCCTGCTCTCGTGCATGCAAATCCACCTTCCGCGCGCCTGCGTTGTTCGCAGCGCAGCTGTATGCTTATAGGAAGGTATTTATAACACAACGCTGCAGTCCTACCGACTGCAACAGCCCCTCTGCAGTTTCCTGCGCTGGGCAGGACAAGCCACTCGGCTTCCCTGCCCCGGTCGGGCTGGGAGCACGAAGGGGATTCTTGCTCGATGACAGCTCTGTCAGATCAAATCCATTTAGCGGCATAGTCTGTCCTTTTCCGAAGGCAGCCCCCGCCAGCGCTGCGCCCCTGCCGCTGCCGGACAACGGGCTCTTGTTTAAGTTCTCGTTCCCTGATAACACGTCTCTGAGAGGGCAGTTGTTTCATTTTTTCCATTTAAACGATAGCTTTGAAAAACTTTACTAAGCTGCTCTATGTCTTCACAAGCACCCGCTCCAAGTCCGCTCCCGCCGCTTTACACCCTCCTTCCCCCTAACTGCTTCCTTGCACACAAGCTCTGGAAATTGCAGTAACTATAGTTCTTTTTAAGCAGTAACAGAGACACTCAAATGTCATTAAATATCCTTCAAGAACATGTGGAAGACATGAACAAAAAACGAGTGGTGTCTCTGTGACTGCTGAGGAATGCATGTTTGCTAACAGCACAAAGCCGCTGCCTCATGAGGCAAAGACTGATCCATACATTAGCTGATGCAGTTAAATTAGCAAGGTTATTTCCTTGCCAGGGGACATTTTGTGTCATTTGTTCTCACACAAAAACAATCGGGATCCATAAATCATCTAAATTTATGCATATACATTCTGCCATCTATACATCTAGACACCACAACCACATTATGCTTAATATACGCATGTACATGGACTAAATTAACTTGGTGCAAAAAATCGTGTATCTTTGCAACAGCCCATCTGCTGCTATAAAAAATGGAGACTACTATAAATGATGACATCAGAATCTAGCAATGGCCAGCCAGCATCATTTTCAAGCTGTTTTCTGCTGTTCTGTTAGTCTCCTGCTGTTGAGACTCAGCGTGTCCTATGCACCCTGGGAGCTTACCATATAGTCCCTCCTCAAATGTTTTGGGTTTGGACATTTTGAAGAGGAAGGTTTACTTGAAAGCCTGTTTGTGCATTACAGAAGACGCAACAGTACAGATAATACCTTCCATGTGCAAAGGCATGCACAACGTTTCCTCTCATCAGCAGAGCACTGGGTTCTGAATACTGCCGGCCAGATGTTTCCAGAGCAAATGCTTAGAGTCATCGCAAATTATTGTCAAGGCCTGCAGCAGCCATCCCTGGTGCCACAATGTTAGCAAGCACTGGCGTTCAGGATTCGCAGTGCTCAGAATCAGATGAAGCCTGTTGCTCTGCCTGAAGAACGACAACTTAGTTTACGGTCACAAGAATCGGTGAACAAAAGGTTTCATGATGAACCAGCCCTTGTGGGCAGCTGCTGTGCATGAAATCACTTCCTGACACAACTGTGGATCGATAAATGCACTGAAGCATTTTCTTCCTTTTCTCTTCCTTTTTAAAGCCATAGTGCGCTATTAAGGATCAAGTTATGGGGCTGAGTGAAGAGTAGTGGATGTCAACTCGTACCTATCAAACAAGGTCAGTGGTCTGGGTATCCACTTCCCATGAAAGCCTTCCCCTCAGCCATAGGAGAGACCATCTGGATAAGGCCTCTCTCGGGTTAGCAGGCCTAGGGCTCTTGCCATTAAGACTGTTTCATCAAGTGTCCTGAAGGAAGCACAAGTACAGAGCAATTCTCCCTCTGCTCTCAGTTGCCTTAGATTCGAGGCATTAGGGAAAGCAGTCCAAACAAACTGGCTACAGCTAAGCACCTTAAGTCTATGGTTAGTCTCATAATTATTCAAGGTGCCGGTTTTCCAGATGTTCCCTTGACACCAGTGAGAACAACAGCTTTTCAACACTACTGAAAAGTCCAGGTGTTTTAAGTGTCTAAATTTGGATTTTGAGTTTTGGGGCTCTTTTCATAGAATAGAGAAATATCTCCAGTATTTGCACTGGGAGAGAAAACAATTTTGATATGGGCAGGACTTTTACTTTCTAGACAGGACTCAGCATAAGAACAGCAGGACGGGCAGGACAACATCTGCAAGGTGAGGCAGAGAAAGGAAATTCAGAATATTCTGATTTTTTTACTTTTTAATTACAGGATTGCAATGTTGAGCATGGACAAGTGATGTTGCACAGGCCTTTTAGTTGTGTTGAAAACCAGCCACTGACTGGCTCAGCCTCTCCCCTCAGTCTCCAGAATCCACCACCCCCCCTCAATCCTTTCTACTCCTTAGCCCTGCTCTGGCTTGCTCATGCCTCGGTATTTCACACCTAAATATTTTCCAGCTCAGACTTGGCTCACCAAAAAGGCCAGCCGCTCGCGCTATTTGGCCGAGGCATTTTTCTGCTCTGCTCGCCTCCAGGCCCGAGGTGCAAAGGTGCAGAAAGTCTGGGGATGATCCCAAGGCCACGCAGACCTGCCCTGGGGCGCCGAACGCGCTCCCCAGGGACAGCGAGCTCAGGAGCGCTGGACGCCCCAGAGTACTTCTCAGTCAGCACAGATACATGGACAGCACAGATAGCTGGAGAGATTTGCACATACATATTTAATAGACAAGTAGTGACTTGTTTTATGGTCCTTATTCATAATTTATTGTTTGAGAGCTCCAACAGTTGCCAATGTTCTTATTAGTTTTGCGTTAGATATGATTTCACAAAAACAAATCAGAGCAGAAGTGGGCAGAGGGAGGGGAAAGATTAAAAGAGGCTGCTTTTTTTTTGATCCAGTCTTTGGATCAGACAATCGGGGCAAACTCAGGACTGCATCTCCACTTGGCAAGCTCTGCTTTGGCACTAGGCACAGAAGCATAAAGTACACTTCATTTTACTAACATAACTTCTTCTTCACCTCCTTTTTTTTTTTTTGTTTTTTTTTTTTTTTTTTTTTTTTTTTGTTTAGATCCTTTCCAAGAATTCTGTAAGGACATGAATCGACTTTTCAATCACTTGTTTTGTGCTCTCCTCATTGAGGCAACAGGCTTGCAGAAAAGGCTCCTGACAACTGTTGTATTGTTGAGCCAAACCTATTTATGCCAAGACAGATTTTTTTCATTTTTCCTCCCCCTCCCTCTTCCCTCAATATTTGTCTCTTTCAGACTTTTAATAAGGCATTGAGAGAGAAAAGCAATGATGCAAACCAACAGAGTCTCAGTATGACCATATGCACATCGCTCCCAATCGCTGCATCCTGTAGCGTAGTCGTTAATTTTGTGTGTCATATTTTATGTCACACTTATTAGCCTGAAGTGCAGTAATGCACGTTTCCATTCATAAGAGAGCCTCTCCTGAATAGCAAGGCCATGAGTGGGTAATAATAAAAGTATATTCCATGTGGCAGGGACTGTGCTAATTAGGCAGACTTGGAAATCTCTGTCCAACACTATAAAATGTTATAGTGCTTATATAAATGTTTAATGATGAAAATGATAATAAACTGAATGGGGGTAGCTTGGGGAAAAAATCATTTGAATAGTTTTCTGAGTGTGAGAGATGAAACGGTCTATGGTTTCAGTCAAATACGCTATTCAGAAGCATTTCATTAGGTTGACACATATTTGACTAAAGGCTTGCCCTGATCTGAAGCCTGAGACACTCTTGTGGGTACAGCAGAAGCTTGGCAAGTTTGGCCTCCTCCTGCTGACGCTAGTCCCCACCGTCAGGCGAAAGCAGCCACTGCGGTGGAGGACGTGAGCAGCAGGCACCTCTTTATGTTTCTCCCTGATAGCCTAAACCAAGGTGGTCATTTCTTTTCCCTGATGCTGTGGGCTAGCTGCCAGCTTTAGGACACCGCTGCAGGATTAAATCACCGGCCAATTATCTGCATCTTGCACATAGGAAGATTCAGAGGCAATCTAAGAGCTAGGAAAAACTCGGCCGTTCTTGAGCCTCTTGCACAGGCACGGGCAGTTCCCCCCACCCGCAGCCCCAGCCCACAAGACAGCAGGCAGCCAAAACTGCCCGGCAGCCCATGTGCCACCGTCGATGGCAGGACATCACCCTGTCCGAGATGTTGCTCGGAAACCACAGGAGCAGCCAAGGGCCAAGAGCACAAACCAACAGCGGCAAAGCCAGCACACCCTGACCACCAGCCACAGGAGGCAATGCCCACACTACTAGTATTCAGCCCATTTTCTGCTTCACTTTACTGTTGCATCCTCCCCATGACCCGGCGTGCTCTCCTCAGCTGTAATGGTGCCATTGAATATTTTCCATTCCAGGTTGATTCATTTCAGGACTCATATGCCAGATCAAGTAAACAATAAGGTGACAGGAAACCTATTGCTCCTGGACTCCAAAGCTGCTTTTCAGGAACGTACGGTTACTTTGTCTTTTTCCAAAGGGCACTGGTGTGATGACCTCACTGACAGAGCTCCACTGCAGTCTGCTGAGCACCACTTCGTAATCAAGCCCCAGGCAGGGCTTTTTGGTTATCAAAAAAAAAAAAAATAATAATAATATTCAACATTTAAAACATTTTAAATTTATTTAGACAAACTCTGAAATCAAAAAATAGGTTTGCACTGAAACAAAAGCAAGTATATTATTAGAATGCACAATAATTATTATTATCCATAATATTAATTTTGTAGCTCTCTGGCAGAGGAAAGGCATAAGTTTCTAAAGATAAATGAAGGAGAATAGCTTTTTAGTTGGCATCAATTTCACTTGTAAAAATCTGAAATAATACTACTGAGATTAGTGTAACAGAATCCAAAGCAATTTCTAGGATCCTTCTTGCAAAAACCTGCAAACCTAATGACTCCTGGCCATACAGCATGTTGTCCCACCATTCCTTATTTACAGAGCTAAAGAATTGCCCCAGTTCAGGGGTGAGCTGACAGTGAGTTTTATGCTGTGACCTTTCCACACATGCAAACCTCTTTTTAAAGCCAACTCCCTTTTTCATAGGCAACTTCAGAGCAGTTTCCCCACGAACCATGCAGTGGGCTGGTTAAGTACAGCCCTGGTGGGACCTGTTTGGTGGCTTACCCACACACTTGGTAAGAGAGAGGGATATTAAGCACTGGCGCACAACTGCTGGCCTCCCACATATGTTCTCGTGGCTTGTTTGTTAAACGCTGGCACCACATGTCAGTCAGACACAAAATGGATCTGTCCTTAGAAGAGCCGAGACGAGAGTCTGTCCCACCACCCCAGAGCTCAAGCAACATACGCCACCAAGGCAATAGCTCAGGGGCTGCAGCCTTGAGAAGCAATAAGGAATTTGCACGCTCCACAGAAAGTTTTATAGCAAAAGCCCCAGCGTATGTCCCAAGTCCTGCTGGTTATCAAGCTCCATGAAAAGGAACGGAGCACGCTCCATCCCTTCACGGCGACACGGAAACGTAGCTCTCTTGAGACACATGAGAAAAGTTAGGCTCGAGGATAAAGGACCCCTCTAGCCTCCCTTCCCTGCGTATTTTTTTTTTAACTGAATCCTGCCCAGTCTATTGCACCCTGAAATATTGCTGTGAGGCTGAGCTGGTGAATCACAACCAGGGCAGGCAGTGATGGCAGGGGCACGTCAACCTGTTTTACATTGTATCATAAACTGAAATAAATATATAAATGGAAATGTTTGAAGGACAGACTCAGAAGATTCCCTCAGAGCTGGAAAGTAACATTCAGCTCTCCCAGAGTGCATATATATAGGGCTATTAGGACAAACTGAATCTCTGGACTAATGATACATAATGTCCGTGTTTTTTTGCAAAAGATGCTGCACTTGAAAAATGGAAATCTAAATCTCGACCTTCTCACTGAGATGAGTCAAATGAGCTCTCTGATGCGGAACTGATAGTAAATGGGATATCAGCTGGGCAAAAAGAATTGGAAGAAACATCCTTCAGCTTGGGGCCCCTCCACAAGAACTGTAGGATGCTTCACTTTGATTCATCGGTAAGCAATAATATTCCCGTTTGCAGCTTTTTATTTTGACTCAGCATGGCTCAACATCTCTGAGTCACTACAAAGCCAAAATTGCCACGAGTGTTGCTATTTTTCCTTGCCATCTAAGATGCACGATTGTGTCCATGTCTTTAAATAGCTCATAATTGATTTCAGCTATTCTGCATCTTTTGTTCAAACATTTCACATGAACAATTTTTGGAAAATACTGTTTGTTCCTAAAATTGAGAAGTGACATAGACAAAAAACTAAATAGTTTTTAACTAACTATTAACTAAAAATTACCACAAGGCTAAAAAATTCTTTTTCTTCATTAGGTAGTTGCTTCCATGGATCATTATAACATAATCTCTGCTAATTCCATTTAATTTTCTTTCCTCTTTATTTTGCTTCTATTATTTCATGATACTTTGAGAAAGATACTAATATAATGATTTGCATTCTTCACTTGCTATCTCAAGAACAAAATTGCGGCACACAACTTTCTCAGTAGTTCAAGAGAATGTTTAACTTGCTAACTTCTGGTCCACCAACAAAATGGCTCAGATTTTCCTTTGTTTTTATCAGTACTTACTGATTATTATTTGTACTGTCTCTGGTCCCACTGTACAGAGACAAAAACAGGCTTATTTATTGTTGTGGTAATAAAAAGCATCTCTTAAAGTGGTCCCACAGCATAATAATACTCAGTTCTGTAGGTTTCCTAAGTCTTCTTTATGCCAGGCCTAAATTTTAACTTACAAATCACCTGCCAACATCTTTAAAATATCCTAAGGATAAAGACAACAGCCTGATAAATAAGCTTAAGGAGTCAAGGACATTAAATCTGAAGGAGGAAAAGGGAAGGGAAGCAGAGAAAAGAAGGCTCCATCCCCACCATTGCATGGTGTAAATATTCCATGGAGACATTGAAAACCTGAGGCCTACAATTAATAACACTTTTCTAAGACAAATCAAGACATCCTTAATCACCATTTTTAAAGTACTTTGAAATCATCAAAGTGCAAATATCTTAAATGCAAGACAGTAAATGAAGCAAAGCAAACTATTCCAGAAGTCCAACCACATGTCATGATGACAGAAGCAGAAGAATATGAGTCACTAAAAATACCAGGGAGACTATTGCAAAAAAACCAAAGATATATATATATGTTGTCCAGACGCTATAACTTACGTTGTCCAGATGCATTAGATCATGAATCCTCTTAAGAGAAGAGAATCTATTTTTACTGTGTTTCCTTTTACCAGCATCTTAAGAACATGCCAACAAACAGGAGTTGTGTACTTCATGTTATCAGACCTGCTGCACTAGCAATTAAATCAGCCTGCACATCTGTCATAAAGGAAATCACTTGCAGGGGTACAGTGTGTCCTGGCAGCAAGAAGCAGCAGCAGTGCTGAAAGGACAGGTGGGTCCTTGTCACCTCAGAGTATTCATTGGATGTGATAGAGCGCTAACTGCCAGCTCACAGACCTACCCCAGAAGAGAACAGGGCTTCCTGGTGGTACTGTAACACTGTAATTCATAGATGACAAAGCCAAAGGCCACTTTTTTTTTTTTTTTTTTTTTCCAATGAGCTTCCAATGAGACCTGCTTCATGCTCAGACTATGCTTTTTAAATAAATGAACAGCACTGAAATAAACTTCAGTTCTTCTTGCCCCCCCACCCCATCAAGCAGTTTTTCAGATCTTCCCCACTTCTATGGCTGCTGTTGTGTTTGTGGACAACGGACCTTTGAGAGAGCAGAGCAGTCTTGGGCGAGGTTAGGGGACTCCTACGGTTACTGTGAACCTGGCTCAGCGTTACTGAAAGCTTACAACGTTGTTCTGGGACCTGGGGATGACAAGAGAGAATACTGACAGCAAATTGCTTCAGAAACGGCTCCCTTTTTCCCCCGGAGGAGAAGACCTTCTGTTGACAACAGGCTTGAAGCTTTCATCAAGGAGAAGCACTATATAAGAGGCTTGCTTACACCAAGCTGTTTGCCGGGGTGATCACAAACCACAGAAAGCCAAAAGTTGAAAACCAGTTGATTTCCCAAGTTTGAGAGTATCCGAATCTAGACTTTCGTTCACCTCTGCACCTACCTAAATATCACAACAGCGGCTTACTTCTGTATCTTGCCTTTCTGTTCCCTTAAGCTGCACACAAAACATGCCGAAAGGCTGATCATGAAGGCCCAGGGCAAAACCCAGCATGCCACTGCAGAGGGCTGAGCTCCTCCCCAGGAAGGTGCAGGGACAAAGACACACATGGAAGATGCAAGGAAGGTGAATACATCAGAGCAATCCAAGATGGTCACATAACAGGATCCCCACATTGTTAAAATAGGATGTGTGTTCTGACAACAAAAGACCACATCTTTCCAGAAAGAGGCTGTAATTAGCTCAAAAACGGACAAATACCAGAAGCAACTACAAAAAGAAATCAAGAGCAGAAAGCACTTTGCTACTGAGAAAGACAACTATCATCACTTACACACCGTGCAGGTATTTCGGTACATCGCCAGAATTCAGGCCATAAAATCAACTTACAGGCAACCTGCAGTCAATCTCAGTTGTGCTGCTGCCCCTCAAGAGGTGCCGTCTGGGCACAGAAACAGAGTTTTGCAGATAATGTAATTTGGATGTCACCAAACTCCAGTTACTATTATATATATTTACTTGCTTTATTCAAGGTTAAATCAGCTATTTCCAGGCCAAAACTCTGAACCAATTGCTTGCAACATTTGAGAATGACAGCAGATAACTGGATGGATGGAAACGCAATCAGTCTTAATTTTAACATTACGCTAGTGGATGACAGCCACAGCTGTTCTGGGCAAGATAGACTGTAACAAGGTGCAAAACACAGCCTGCTTCAGGGAGAGACAGACCTGAATGAAAGCTCTGAAGAAGATCTTCTTTCCTTCTTGCTTCCTTTTTCAGGGATGAGAGATCTTCAGCGAAAACTCAGATCTACATCTGGGCTCCAGGTCATATTCACTTAGATGGAGACTATTTTTTTAATTTTTTTTCAGTGTGGAAAAAAGCTAGTAGAAATGTCATGAGATGAGTTTGTCTCACAGTATTTTGTTTGTTTGACCTTGTGAGTACAAGATATGAGATTTCAGGAATATCAAAACTGAATCCATATCTTAGTCCTGACTGTGTATTGCAATTGAATTTTTAACATTAATTCCTAGTCCAAACGCCTTCTCTGTCCAAAATGCCATGCTCCAAGGTTTTGTTCTCTCCTGAAGGATACAGCTATCCAACTAACCAGAGGGATACAGATGGACAAGAAAATGGGGGGAGGGAAAAACCTCATTATTTGAGGTGGGTCAATGAGTGGTTGATTTAGACCTGATTTATACTACTGAAAATCTGGAATAACTCCTTTTAAGTGAATGGGAGAGTATCAGGACAAGCAAGCAGTAGGTATGATCAGATGGAAGCTAAATTTAAGTGCCTTTAATGCAATGTTATCTTTATTTTTCTTCTAAGACAAACTCACTCTTAAAATTCCATTAATTTCTGAAGTGCTTAGATAGGAGGATAGGAAGAAACCTTGAGCTGTCCTAATGTGATATGTTAGTGATGCACAGCACACAAATAGTGGTTCCGATCCCTTTTAGGAGATGTCAGCTATTCTAAAGTGCTTTTCTGGTTGAACTGACCCTTGCTGAAGTATCTGGCTAGGACTTACCAGCAGTCAGAATATCCCTGCTTGATATGTACCTACTTCCTCAAACTGAGAGCACTAAGATTATTTTAAAGAGGCTCCTCACTGAATATGGAGGACAAGTTTTGTTTCCAAAACTGCAGTGATCTCTGTAACTTCCTTTGTCTAACTCCTTCTTCCTTTGGGACATACAAAAATTCATTGGTGAAGTCAGCAGCAATGTGATAAATGATGTCAAAGGTTAGCACTAAGACAGGCTATGGACTTACTTCAAGAAATAACATTTTCCTCTTGCTAGATTCAGAAAATCTTGAACTGCTGCAACATTTTCAGCTGCAAACTAGGAACTTTAATTGGTTTCTTTCCATAATGGTTCTTCTCCCTCTCTCTTTTTTTTTTTTTTTTTTTTTTTTTTTTTTTTTTTTTGCTACGAAACATCACAAATAAAAGACAAATAAAAGTTATAATGAGGCCACCTTCTTTGATTAGGAAGGGAAGCCTTACATTGTGGGAGTCTGGATCATGAGGCAACAGAGCACATAAACTGAGCTATCCCTCAGCCATCCTTGGTTTAGAAGAAACAAATGCCGAAGAACAGAAATGCATTATTTTTCTGCTTTAATGTGCAACTCAAAGCAAATATGCACAAGAGATAGCATTAGGGTAGAAGTGAATGAAGACTATTGTTTTGTGGGTGAATTACATTAAAAGTAAAAAGCAAAAAGAGAAAAGAGAAGACTCAAGTTAAATTTTTAATAAGGAGCATTTAGGAGCACGTAGCTTCTTCTGCAAAGCCAGTGAATCTTTAATGCAAAAATTACGTCGAAAAGGCAATTATCCCAAAAAGAAATTACTCTGATCTGCAGAGGGACGAAATTTAATAATTAAAGTGCACACTGAGAGATTTTACTGCTATTTTAAGTACTTTCCTAGTGCAGACTCAACTTCCAAGATTCAATTGTTGCCTGCATTGCGTAAGAATAGTAAGCAGTTCAAGTTAAAACCTCCAATTAACCAGACTGTTCTAGAAATGTGACCACCTTTAGATACCACAGGCAAAAGAAGATTGCTGGAGAAGACCAAGGATATTGTTCTGTGGGGGAGTGCAGTACATGGAAGGAAGCATTTTAAATAAAATAATCCAGGTGATCTACAGAATGAAGGCATCAACATGACATACAGTCCAGTTCCCCTTCATTTCTGACCTCTTCAGAGTTTGACTTTTCCCCTGTCCAGGGACCAGAGAGCCAGGCTACTAACATCTTAGGCCTTGTCTATGATGATAGTGATATGGTGGTAGCCTAGAAAGGGACGTAGGGTGCTTCATTTATAGGCTCTAGGAATCAATGATAGAGCAACTGAGGAGCTGATGCAGGAAAACTGGGACAGTGGAATTGTCCACAGTAATTTCTCTTATTTCTTTTATATCATTCTCCTGGAGGGGTTAATAGACCATGAACATGTCCTTCTTATAGCTGCTTCTTCTCCAGTTTGTATTAACTTATTAGATTACCTCAGGTAGGATGCCATGGTAATATGCTAGGAAAGGAGCTGACATTTCTGCGTGGCAGAAGGAGACGGTGCAAGCCTTCCTCGTTCAGCCAGCAGCAGTTTCGCACAGGTTGGAGGCGCAAACCAAATAAACCCAAGCCAGACACCATAGAGCCTTCTCGGCACATCCAAATTTCTACTTGTTCCCTGCTGGAACAGAGCAGGTGAAGGGCTGCTCCAGCTCTCCGTGCTCTGCTTCATCTAGGGAGGAGAAATCTAAAACCCCATTGCAGCAGACATGCCAGGCAGATTTGCATCAGGTTTGGGAAGTACCGAATGCATCTCAAAAGGGACATGTTCAACAAAGCACGTGTCTGAAACAGGAAAAACAAAGGGCAGAGACACATGCCAGCGTATTAACTGCTGCACAGTGCCCCTAGGGCAGCAACCATTTCCAGACTCTGCTGGGTGGTGTTGGGCCACTCAATGTGTGTGCAAAGGAGCTTGAATCTGCACGTGTTTGCCCGTGCAGACAGGGCCAGAAGGGCTCAGCAACTCCATAACTGCTGGGGCCTCTAAGGACACACGAGCTCAAAACACTAACGGACAGCAAAGACATGAGGTAAGTAACTCTTCCTTTGCAGGATACATTACGATTCCAAAATTACGGTAGCAGTAACTCCAGTTATATACTCCAAGCCTGTTCAAATGAAGAACAGAGGCAGTGCGATCTTGCAAAAACACACACAATTGTTCAGTTTGAGAAATACTGCCCAGTCAGGCATATCCGTGCTTCTTCCCTTTCTTTCCTCTTCTTCCCCAGTCCCTCTCCCTTCCCTTCACTAATGTTCCCTATATAAATGTCCATTCACATGTGTACTGAAAAGCAGAGAGGCTTTTGGTTTGTTAGCGAAGAGGATGGGTCTTTTTGCCGCTGTGTTTTGAGAGGCTGTTTCTGCAGTGATCCATTTTATTTTTGTTTCTTTTTTTTATAGATGTAGAGAAAATTGCCATTTTCTGAATATGGTCATGGCTGTCCATTCAAATATAGTTCTCCATGCTCAAAAGAAACCTAACCAGCTGCACTGATGCTCTGTAACTTTCACTTAAAACTTCAGAAAGATCATTTGAAGTTCCCAGGCTTCAAAAAGAATTCTGCTGCTTTTTCTAGATTCATTTATGAAACATTAAAACATTTTGTCTAGTTCAAATACGACTCCATGCTTTCAGAAACCAAGGTAACTCTTCCTAGTCTGTAATCTTGTCAACACAGTTCAGGTTGAGTGGAAAAGGCTGAGGAGGAGGAAAATATGTTTATTTTTAGCTGCACATGACTGAGATGGTACTGCAGGAGAAATCAGAAAGATATAGAAAACACAGGAGCACATTAGAGCCTATCTTAGCTGTGGTGTTTAAATCCAAAAGCAAGCAGGCTTCTTGCCACAAGAGAAGGTGTAGAAGAGGAGGAGTAAGAAAGAGTAAGAAGGAGATCCGAGCAATCTGAACATGGGAGGAGACATAAAAGCTGCCACTGAACGACAGACAGGGAAGTACAAGGAGGGACAGAAGTCTACAGCTTCACAGAGACCACGGACAAGGAGGACAGAGCCTAAATGGAGAGGCATCAGGCCTAAACCTTCAGCGAGTCACACGTGTGAGGAAGATGTCCAGGGCATTGCTCACAGGAGCAAAGGCCTGGCAGACCAGGAGCTCCAGCTGGAAGAGACTGTCTGGGACTTGGAAAGGCAGGTTTCTGCTCACTGAGGAAGAGGAGGAATTTAGGCTCCAGAGGAGAGCCTGAGGTGATGTCATGGCTGTCAACTCAAGAGCGAAAGGGGAGAGTATTTCTAGGACACAAAGCTGTTAAAAACATCTGAGATGCTTTGTTTCCCTGACGTTTGAATTTCAAATGAAAAACATATGTTCTCCCATCAAAATTGCAGAAACAAATGCAGAATAGGAGTGTTAAAAGATAGAGAACTAAAAGCAAACACAGAATAAAAGCTTTAGTTAGAAGAAGAAAAAAATCTTGAAGAGTGTTAGAGTTCACAGTATTAACAAAAGACAGAAGCTGTTTGCATAGCAATCAAGTAGTTATGTGCTATTTTCTCAGACAGAAATGTTTAGTTAAATTGCATTTGGCTTTCCTTTATTCTGTGCTTCGAATTTATTCCAATCTTCAAACATATTTTCATCTTATTTATTGAAGAAATCCACAACACCAACAACCAGGAAATTAAACACATCACTGATTAAAATGCAAGGTGTATCCTTGGGGCTAGCAGATGCCCAAAGCACAGCTCTAAGCGAAGGACAGGTAGGATATAGGTAGCAGGAGGCCAGGAACTGCTGTGACTTAGTCACAAAGCTCCAACTCACGATGCCTCCCTTCCTTCCTCTTTTCTCGAGCAAAGGGTTAAGGGCAGGAATTTTGTTTCAGCCTATGCTTTTGCAACTAGGAAATTACTGCCCACACTGCAAAGAAAGAGCAGCTCCATTAGGGCAGTGGCATAAAAGCTTCTCCTTGCCCCACTTTTCTACAATTCACATGATCCAGGGGAAGAGAAAGCTGGGAGGTAATACCTGTGTGTATATATATATATATTTCATGTCTGGAGCCAAAAAACCAGATGACAGCATAAGGCAAGTTTCTCCTTAGCCTTACGTGTTTACCTGGAAATGTGGTCTGAGTCACAGTTTGGCCATAAACTGTCCACAGCTTATATGATGAAAATCAGTTGGTCTAGATTTAAGTTGGTATGGTCAGCACCGCCAGCTGAGGAGTTATTTTAGATTGAAGCTATCTGCACAAAGGAAGGGCAGAGGTGAACTCACGCTGTTTTGGACACCAGCTAGAAATTTGGCTGCTCTGAAGTCAGTGGCTCGACCTTCTGTTGTTTACAGCAGTCATGACCTCACCACAAGGATTTTTTTATTAAGATCTTGATTTTTTCTACCTATTAAAAAGGTGCTAACCTTCAGTGCCAGTTAATAAGTAACAAAGGCAGCACTAACAAAACATTCTTATTTATGGCAAGAAAAGGGGACAAACTCTCTGCTGGCAGTTCTTCTGCTAGGAAGGGTCTATGAGACTTACAGTCATGTTGACAGTCATGGAAATAAATCCCTACTGACAAGGCTCTGGTGGGGCACACACCACACTATAAAAGACCAGCTCTAACCCTGTTGATAGAAATGCTTGGTAGTACTGACCTAAAAGGACAACCAGCACTCAAAATCATGTGCTGTCTCTGTCCCGAAGCCACCTAAAAGCCAGACTAACTGCTGCAACATCAGCGATGGACTCATGCCTGAGGATCGGCATTCGTGAGCACCAGAGCACTGCCAGGCTCTGGGTTCCTACCCAGCTACAGGGGAAGTCAGAGCTGCCCTTTCAGCCGTGATGGAGCTCCCTGTCCCTCTGAGCGTGGACAGACCTTCAAGACTTGTCACGGTATCTTCTTCCAGCCTGCACCTCAAAGCGTGCCGCCAGCAGCTCCTGATGATTTCTGTGAAAGTGGCTATCTTCATACCCTCCTAGGAAAAGCGCACAAAGCACACCCGTTAAATGTAAGATGTTAAATTACTCTCATAGCTGGGGCAGTGTTTTTCCCTAGCTCTCTGCGTATCTCTTTGTCAGCCATCAGATAATTGAGCGCAAAGGCTAAGATAACACAATTTGCATCACAGCTAATGAAACTCCCTGTAATTATTTCTAAATGTTTTATCTATCCTCCCCCTCACACTCACTGACTGTGATGGCTTCTCTGTTACAGAAATCTCCAGATAGGTGACAACACACTGGAAGTATGTGCTTTTCATTTCAGTTTCGTCTTCTTTCACTTAAGGACCTCTTAATGCAGCTTCCTTTCACGCTGCTGGAGCTGATCCTCAGCTTCATCTCCACGCAGTGCCTGTTTCCTCCCACGACAGCCCATTTACCTCTTTCCCACAGCTATTCAGCACCTGGGTTATATTGCTGATGTGGCAATTGTGGATAAGAGCTCACTTCTAGAAAGGGAGAGGAGAAAGATCAGGAAAGGGGAGCAGGCACTCTCGGCTCATACACTGAGGACAGGCAGGGCAGGCAAAGCAGGCTCAAGGTTTTACGGAAGGGTGGGAAGCAACGCAATTTGGTTCCCCGAGACTGAGGACGCTCACTGGAGCTTCCAGTCTCGCACCTTCGTTCCCCAGCCCTTCGCTCAGATGCAGCAGCAGCTCCAGGAATAGTGTGTGAAATTATATTCTTTGCTGAAGCATCCACGCACTTGTGGTGAGATAACAGTCCCTAAACTGAAAAGAATCTGTGACTTATAGCTGTACTCTTGAGTTTTTCACTGTATTTAATTTGAGCTCAGTGTGATGAAATCCTTGCTAACAGAGACGCCTCAAAAATAGACAACAAGATAGCTGGCAAAACGTAATTCGGGTGGTTATTCTTAAGTTTGGCTTCAAAAAAAGTCACCCACGGCTTACTTGTTATCTAGCAAAATGATGATTTAACCAGCTGTGGAAGTCTGAACAAAGAATTATACAGAAGTTCAATGTTTACACTTTTCAGTATACGACCTTCTGTCTGCATTTAACTGATCTGTTCAAGGTAGTCAAATAGATTATTGACAAGAATAAAGTTTGGGTAAGCAATACGGGAACTCAGGACTGGGAACTAATCTCCAGTCTCATCGGAGGCAGAGCCAGGAGCAAGAGACCTCCATGCACTCGGTCAGTGAGGGAGGTGGTGTTCTCTCTCCACAAATGCTGCCATAAAAAGGCAGGAGACCACATAGATAGGGCTGATGATGGCCGTGCTGAATGCAGCCAAAAGGCTGGAGGTACAGTTACAGCAAAGGAAAATAGAAGACCAGGACGGTATGTTCTTAAGTGACTTCACCACTTAGTTTTGCTTTGGGTAGTTTTTTGGTTTGTTTTGTTTTTTCAGAATTTATTACTCTCTAGTAAGTAAAAGAATTTTATCTTGGGAGCGCCGTCTAAGTGGTGGTGGTGGGACTGCCACAAGACAGACAAAGAACAAATAAAAACCCTTGAATTTCTGGTATCATACCTGGAACCACAGGCAAGACTTACTGGAAAAGAAAGTAGCTGAATTCAGATGAGAAAACATGTTTTAAACTAACACCTCAAATACACGGTTGAAAGCCCATCTAGAACCCCTCATGATGCAGTGGAATTTAATTCTGTAATATCCAAACAGCATCCACCTAGCACGCCTCACTCTGAAAATCTGCTTCACAAATTTCAGGGCTTTCACTTCAGTGCACAGTGAATTTCCTCCCTGAGTCTTTTGATTCACACATTTGCAATTTTGTCAATAGCTTAGCCTATCTTGGCCTGTAGAAGGATCCCATATAGTCAAGACAAGATTATTTACAGGTGCTTTGTGTGAATTCTGAACCCAAATCAGGAAAAAAACAAAGCATTTTTATACGACTCTACTGGATCTAAAGTTTTTATATGATCTACAGCTTATATAGAAACATTAGCTGCTTTTATATTGAGTTATTGACTGATATATAGGGTCTGGTCTCTAGTAAACTACCCCTACTAAAATAAAATATTGACAAAGGCTTTATTAGCCCCTCTTTCCTAGTACCTGATGCTAACCTGCAGAGGCCAGGACGGGATTTCTACTCCTCAGCAGAGAACTGAAGATCAGCTTAGATATTAGAGCTTAAGACTGAACAAAGGACCTTCTCTGGGGTCCTCTGCAGCAAACGTTACCATTATAAGGGGATAACTTCCCAAATAAAACCAAGTGAAATTGGGCCCAGGTGTCTATGGCATTTTTCTAAGAGACCTTGAGAAAAGATCATGGATGGATCCATCAAGGACGGATTACTGCAGCCCAGATGAGCTTCACTGGAGCCAGTTTCAGCTGCACACTGGAAAATGGGCTTCATGAGCAGTGTTGCCACGTTTCCACCTACAGCACACTAGCCCACAAACATGGTAACTTCTAGGACCAATCTCACAGTGGCTAGTACTAATCTTGGAAAACTGGCCTCTTAGGGGCCAAGTCAGCAGCACAGTATGTAATTACATCCAACCTGTTAAAGTTGTGATCTAATCCTTGGGACACGTTCTCCTGTTATTTAGGCCATGCTGAGTTATTGCAAGCCATCTGTCTTTAGAGAGACAGTTTTCTCCCACAGACCTCAAAACTCTGTCCCATGTATTTCCTCCAGACCAAGAGAGAATGTGCAAGGCGTTTAGCTCCCGAGCACTAAACCAAGACTAACAGCTACTGAAAGGAACAAGCAAAGCTCAGTTCGTATATACTCACACAGACACACACAGACTCACGTTACCAGAATGACGCCAAAACCAGCTCCTTTGTTCTTCTTCAAAAACATGGAAAGAAATGTGTGGATGGAAACTGTAAACACAGCTTGATGCTGGGTAATTTTCACAAGGAAAGGAGAAGCAACACATTACAAAAACTTCCATGTGAGGGAAAAGACATATCTGTCGGCTTAACAGAGAGGACACTTCTCCTGAGGAAAGGAGTTATGGTGGAAAGCTATCAGTCAGTCAAGAGACAGTTTTCCATAAGGAAAAGAACTACCCCAGAGAGCTATCTGAAGTGAAAACTTCTGTTTTGCAGAGAGCTTCCAGGAGGCACTATTTTATCAGATGTTGCGTGATAATAAATCATGTCTTCCAGAGGCAGCTATTTAGTGTGATAAATATCCTCGGGATCTCTGAAGGATTTGAACGTATTCGTCTCACCGAACTGTACTGGAAAAATCAGCAAAACCTGGTACCAATTACAGACTGACTTCTTATCTCTGGAGCACATGTAAAAATATGTATGAATATATATTTGATGTAGTCACTAATCTTCATAGAACACTGTATCTTAACATTTTTTAATGCAAAGCAAAATGTACCAGGCTACAATTTTAAGGCAGCCCAGGTCTGCAGGAGAAGCAATCTTCCTAGGCCACTCTCTTGGTATTACCAGTATTTCCAGCAGCCCTCCCAGCCCACCACACCCCCAGCTCCCAAAGGCGAGTCCTGGGCGCACAAAGGATGCAGCGTATTAAGAACATACATCTGGGAGGCTGAAAGGAAAATGAAAGAGCTCCTAACAGGAAACAGGAGGAAAGTCTGCAGAATGGATAACAAATACACAAAAACCTGACAACTGGATAATTGATTTCATTCGAAGACAAACATCCCTTTCGCCTAACGTCATTACCAGTGATATTACTCCATCAATACCATCCTGCTTATCCTAACTCCTGTATATGACTGCAGAGTCGTGTCCTGTTTTCCAAAATAACGCCAGCTTTACTTACAGAAGACAGACCATTGAATTTGGTTTATGACTTGAGCACTTTGGCCAATAGCCACTGCTTTTCAGCATGCCTGTAAGTGCCAGAGAGCTGCACCTCAAAATCATTAGGAAGAACTAGAAATTAAATATCAGAAAGAACAGTAAGTATCCAGAAATAATGGGTATATGCAACAGAAGCAAATGAAAAAGCTATGCTATATAAAATACAATATTTCCCCATAGCATAACTAAGGGGAAAAACATATGAAAAATAGTTACCAATTATATCTCTTATATTCACAAATAACGTGAAAATGTATGGAAAATGAATATAAGTCTTTTTCTCTTCACAAAAGAGTCCAAGAAACACATGACAATGGAGTATTTTGGGAGAAGGACCCAGTTAAGCTACTATGCCGCCATGAAATTTTAAAATCAGAGAAAATTACTTGCAATGTCCTGAATATATCACATATTTTAAATACGGAGAAAATGTTAGCGGTATCCTCATGACAGATATTTTCTCTGCTATTATAAAGGGAGTATGCAACAGGTGTATTATACTCCCTTTACAACTGTGAGCAGTACTCCTTTTATCACAGCCAAAAAGTTATCTGCGATCAAAACATCCCCTCTTTGCAGAGGAAGCAGAACAGACCACTCTCGCAGCACACACACGAGCCCCGGGGCGGTCACACATGTATTGCAGCGCATTGACAACCCCACAAGAAACCAGCGCCGCGGTAGCGGAGAGCATTTGCTTCCAAAGGAGACCGACGGTCGCAAAGCCACGTTATGATCTTGACTGACCATCCCAGTCGAAAATTCCAGGAAAGCCTTCCGCGCCCCAGACCGACAGCTAATCAGAGATATGGACAGCAGAGCAGTAAGTCTTCATTTCAGTGCTGCAAAGCCCTTGCTGCTTTGGATGCACAAGAGCTCGTAATGAAAGTCATTCCAGCTACCGGTGGTCTAAATCTCACCCGACCAATACTGAAGCCTCCTCTGCTTTTCTGCACTGGCAACAGGACCAAAATATGAAGTATTTCAGTTTGCATTTTGGGGAGATTTTCTCTTTTTTTTCCTCCTGTTTTTTATTTTAAAAAGAAAGGGGAAAATCTTATAGCCTTATTTGGCCTTTATACTTACTGGCCCCAATCCACGCTTAAAAGTCAAGATTTGTTGCCCTGCTTTGAGATGAATCTATTTGGGACGAATACACGAATGTAATCAGAATACAGTAAGAGGTAGCCACGTAACCATCAAATAATCAACTTTTAAGGTAATCTAAAAGCTAATTTAGCTTAAGCTGCTGAGCCTTGTCCCATATATTCTGTCTAAACATTTATGTGTATCCCCAGCTGCTAAAGAAGCCATGTGCTGTGGATTACCTAAGTGCTGGCAATGGCTCGTTAGCAAAAATACCTTGGCTGATTTCACCTTCCTATAGCTTCTAGCTCCTGCAGCTCTCTAGCACTTCGCTACAAGATGACCAAAAATCTGGTGCATTCGAAGCCTTAACGTTTTTAAAATGATCTGTATATCAGCGCAGTCCCCACCGGCCGAAAGCAGCTCCTAGTGGCCCCTCGGCTCTTTCCTATACGCTGCATAATTGAAACAACCCACCTGCTCCAAAGCCGTTTCCCCAGCTGTGCAGCAGTACATGCACAGATGTGATCCTTTCCTATTATAGCACCTCTCTTTGCGGGGGGAGGAAGGGGCTGGAGACCATCGCACTCACTGCAGTCATTCCGCCTGTAAAGTTCAGCAAAAACCACTGCGTACCAAAAAGCTCCTGCAACTCTTTCCCTCGAGTTACAATAATCTTACTTCCAGTTCGTTGTCCAACCACTGCTAATTTCCTTATCATTTTACACATGATAATGAGATGCACAGGGTCACACAACATCTCCCCTCCCCTCCGGGGCCTGATGAATATGTATCAGGCATAATTCAGGAGGGCCTGTACAAATTCATTAACGTTTTAATCCAGAAATGCACAAAAGGGGAGCGAATGTTTCATGACAACTAAAATAACCTTTATTGCTGAAAAATTGGACCACACTCAAACCACCAATTTGTGTGTTTTTGTTTTCTGACAAAATCAGCGTTTAAAAATCCCCAGAGCACGCTAATAAAGACTAGTTGAGTATTTATAAAATGACAGCTTACAGTTTCTGGTAGCTTTCATCCAGATCCCAAATGTTTGCTAATGCTCTGCCCCTTACATTAATTCCATTATAGATATGAAGAAAAGACTGACATGACTTGTTCTCACTAGTGCAGAATTTCTCCCCCCCCACCAAAAGTTTGCTGTCAATGCATTTGAAATGGAAGCTGCAGCTTCCGTTCGAATGCTGCACCAAACAAGCTGGTGAGGCTATCGTTTTCCTCTTTTTAAGGCATAATTCAAGTACAGCCATGTATCACTGTATTAAGGTTTTCTTTCCGCACCAGCTAAGAAATCAGCAGTTGATTTGGGCTTCTCAAATTTTCAGGAGGAAAAAGCAGAAAAGTGAGAAGCCTGGAAAGTTGTTAGATAGAGTAGGTAGGGACTTTGCTTTTCAACCCTTTAATCTTCATCTTAATACTGTATTAAAATGTACTGTTGTGGGCAGGTGCGTACACACGTCCAGTAACAACCTTACCATTTCAGCAACCTTGCACTCAGTAATCAGCACGACTGTTTCAGATACAGCAGACCTCATAGCAAAGGTTTTAGGCAGCCTAAACTCAATCTGATTTCTCACTAAAAATGATAAAAAATGAGGGTAACTCAGATGTTCTCTTAAAAATCAAGGATAAAATCTAAACTTGCTACATCAGTAGATTTTTGTATGATGAGAGAGAAACACCAATCTGTATCCTTTCCAGACTTGAATTCCCTTTTTTTTTTTTTTTTTTTTTTTTACATTTTCACAGAAGCAGAATCATTCAGCTTGGAAGGCACCTTTGGAGTCCAGCCTTCTGCCCAAAGCAGGGTCAGCAGTGAATTAAGATCAGGTTGCTCAGAATCTGGTTGGATTTGGAAGATCTCCAAGCACAGAGTTCCACAGTCTCTCCAGGTAACCTGTTCTTATCTTCATAGTGATTTTTTTTTCCATCTCAAATCAGAACCTCCTCTGTTTCAATTTATGAGCATCGTCCCCTGTCCTCCTGTTAAGGACCCTTGCTCCATCTTCACCACAACATCTGCCTGAGGGACAAGTGGGCTGCTGTTAGGTCACCTGAAGCGATCTTTTCTCCAGGCAGCACCAGTTGATCTCCTTCAGCCTCTTTTCACCAGGCAAGTGCTCCAGCCCCTCACACTCTCATGGCCCTTTGCTGCTTGCTCCAGTTTATCAACATGTTTCATTTTAAGGAATAGTTTTCCTTCCGCAAGCATTAGGAAGTATTTTCCAAAGTACTAAAAGTTGTGATTAATTCCCACTGCCTTAAGGTCCTTGCTCCCAAGAGGACTCTGGGCCAAGAGCTCTCTGTTTTCCAAAGGCCATCTCTGGCTGTCTCTCTCATAAAATGTTGTCATCTTCATCAGTTACCCTGGCAGGGTGTTACATGATAACACCAAAGGTAATGAAAGCAGAAGTTGCCCAGCCAGAAGCACAGAAGTTGAGGTAGGTATGAAGCTGAAGCTGATTGAAATGGTGAAAAATGCCTGCAGTAAGACTGTGTATTTCCACCGTCTTGTTTCTCTTCACCTGCCAGTCAGATAAAATGCCTCAGACTGCTTTAGCGCACTATTTCTGAAAGCTTGAGCAATAACATGTTTTTCATACAGGTTTATGAAGACATACAGTTTGTCTGTTCTAAAAGAGCTCTTATAACCATTCATCACAAAGTTTGAGTGCCTCTATGCTTTTCACTATGAAGACGAAATTTGAGAGACTGGAGTCAAGTGTGCAGGATGCATCCTTTGCTGTTCATGTAAAAATATTACCCAGTTCTGACTGAATTCAATCTTCACTCAACAAAGGCTCAGCATTTTTAGGCCGGCAACTAGATTTTCTCAGGGCTCCCTGTGCCCTGGGAGCATACCTGCCTCACAGATGCAGTGACTGAGCAGGACTTGCCCTCTTACTCCCCCTTGCCTCGAGTGGCACTGCACAGAACTGCTAGCTGCAAGACTGTCCTTAGTGGTTGGGAAGAGTGGCAATAAAGGAAGTAAATTAGGACAGAGCTGAGAACGGCTATGACTTAAGATGGCAATAAGAAGCACTTGAGCATAGAGGTTGGGATTGGCATCACACAGTAGGAGAGGAGAGCAGAATGAAAACAAATGAGGGCTCATGTGTAGAAAAGGGGTGGATATCAGGATGGGAACATGGGGGGCTAGCTTTGACAGCCATGTCCATTTCCCCATGGACATTTAGTCAAAAAAGGTACATCTGCTCAACATCTATTCAACATATTTCCACTTACCAAAGACCTCAGAATGCGTCCCAACACAACACATATTTTCCAACTCTTCCAAGGTCATTAGAAAGACTGGAAACAAGTGATCAAGAACATTAAGTCTTTCATGGATAAAAACTGGAAGTGGGACAAGGAACCGTACTACCAGAGAAACAGGCTGGTACAGACAGAGAGCATTGAGGTTGAGAAGAACATGACCTCTCCAAAAGGCTATTCGCTCTGGAACAGAAACCAGGACCCCAGAGTTTCCAAACAAATGAGCTGTCAGCACCCATCTGTGAAACTCACTGCAAGGCAATAACACACAGAGATTTGTTTTTTCCCTGCTAAAGCCTTTAAGAAAGCCTTTAGGAAAAAAAAAAGAGGTTAAAAGTTGAAGAAATGCCTGGTGAGTTCTCTATTCTGATGCAAAGAGGGTCTTGATTACATTTGGAAAAAGGTGCATCACTTTTATTTTCACGTTAAGAAAGGAATAACTGCAGAATACAAATCCTAAATGCACCAACAGCAATATGAAGGAGTGGGATTCCCAGAACGGAAGGAACAGCCGGGCATGGGATCTGCTTCACTGAGCACATGTGAGGAGAGACACTGAATGCTGTCAGTAAATTCAGTGCATATGCTCCACCCACTAGAACCATCTGAGCTCCCTTCAGCAAACTTCTTGAATCTAGAAGAAAAATGGTGTATGTAAGTACGCTACAGTCATAGCAAGTAGGGTCCATCCCGCCTAACTTTGGACAAAAGAAGCTGTTCAGATCCCCTTCATGAACAATGGAGAAAAGCAGGGACTTTTTTGCCTTAGGATCTTTCTCTTTCTAAAAATGATTTTAAAAGGTCAGGCTAATCACTCCTTAAATTTCCCCACTGGTTGTAAAGGGAATGAGAATGAAAAACTTAAATGCAGTTGGTCTAAACCAGATGTGATAATATTGATCCCTCTGGTACCACCATGGACTCTCAGTTCCAGTGTTTTACTATACGATTTATCCATCAGGATCACAAAACAAAATTTGAAAATGTATTTTAAAATGATTGTGAGATTCTTTATAATCATATATTCACCAGCCACTCCTAAGGTCAGCTGTGAGCAGAAAAAATTAAATGAGTCCTGTAGGCCATACTGAGAACAACAAAAATTAGTTTGAAAAACAGAAACAGCAGAGAAAAGCAGTTCATGAGCTGGCATCAAAATGCCTAGAGAAAAAGTCTGCAGCTTGTAATAAGAAGTGAGCTTATCAGAAAGGGTATGATGCCATCCTTTCATCAGATGACAGCATACTAGTCAGGTAGAGAGGCACTATACCAGGAAAATAAATTCAGTTGCATATATGTAATAAAATAAAGGGCACAGACCGCAAGAACCTTTTACTTCCCTGCAGGTTCTTGGATATAACACTGGCCTCTCAACCAGTGCAAATGAAGACAAAAAGAGCAAGACAGAGTGAAAAAGTAGTATGTCCAGATGAGGCCAACTTTTAGACTTCTGAAATTCTAACAACAGGAAGGAAAATCAGCTACCAAATAGGGTTTGTGTCAGGGAGAATCTGAGTTCAGAGGCAGAAAGATTTGTCCTTGGAAAGGAAATTATGTTGATCCTATAAATGAAGAAATTTCTGATGAGCCTGAGCTGACATTCAAATCTGCAGCAGAAAGCCATGAATGCCAAAGTGAAACCAGGGAACCAGAACAGAAAACAAATTCAAGGTCATCCAAGTAGCAAAGTGCAAACAGCAAGGCTAAAAATCCTTGTCCATTGACAAGCTCAACCACAGGGTTTATTTAACTGATAAACACTTAAAGACTATGAAATACACCTTAATGCACTGGCTTGTGAGTTAATGAACCAATGTATTCCTCTAGACAGAATCAAATATCTTGGCTGAAATTCCTAAGCCTTTACGGTTTTCTTGGATTCATGTGCCAGATGCTTCTACTTTTGAGCCAGGTATTCTTGCTGCTTCTCTGACCCTTTAAAAGTCTTTTGCACAATGACAACTGTGAAATTCCCAGAAATCAACATTTTTTCTGATACTTTCTTGTGATAAAAGTACCCTTCTAGCTCTGTTTTGCCTCACTACCCCATGCCCTTGCTCTGCTCCCTGTTTTTTCTCTAATAAGGATGCATCATTTGTTAATAGCGTATCCCTTTGTGCAACTAGGCAGAGTGAGGTGGTTCTGCAGTTTATCTTTTAGGCTGCAGTATGGAGTTTTTACAGGCTTCTCTGAAGGGCTTGCCGTAGGCATTTTAATTCGGCAACACATTTCTGCTTATCTAAAAGGTGACTTGACTGAAGAGCCACCTTTTGGCGCACACAGATAACCTGTGGTCAGACATCACCCAAAGGTGGAGCTCACCCTGGGGACCATGAGCCACGAAGGGACAGTCTGCAGGCCCCCTGCCTGTGCTCTGCTCCTGGTGGCCTTTTTCACAGGACAGCTCTGGTGAGTGCTAAACACAAGGTGGATCATCATGGCAGCATCACCACCTACCATTGCTCCCAAAGCTGCCTGGCTTCCCTTCCAACTTCTTCCAGGGTGCACTGGATTCAGATGTGAATATACTGCCTTACTGTCAATGCTCCAAGGAAGGAAGCAATAAAAATCGGTCACGGCTACGTCTCCCAGTCCTAGTTGCAGCTTCCTGGAACTTAAGGAGACCCTCCTGCACAGGAGGATATACAGTTGCAAAGGAGAGGAAGGACTTCAAGAAAATATGTCACAACAAAAAGGGCAGGGCAAATGCCTTCCCGTAACTTCAGAGTCGTTACACCTATAATAATTTCAGTGTTCATGCAGGAGCACCCTATTGTCAGCTTTCTCCTGTGCCAGATGTGGACAGTCTCTCAGGCTTTCTCCTCAGTTTAAAGAGAGTGCTAGCCCCAGCCAGGGGACACTGCCAGAGGCAGAAAGTTTTAAAGCAAACTAATGGTGTTGGAACCTCTCCTGCTCTAATCTCTGTTTCAATTAATAACTACAGGCAACACACCAGGAGCTTTTCTAGTCTACTTCCTCAAAAAGTAAATCAAATCTCAAATGAGATATTCAGCATTTGGAGGCTGAGCAAAGAATGCTGCAAGTCTGAGCATGGTCTTTAGAGCACACTGAGGAAGCATGTTTCCTAAAATACTGGAAGTGCAAGCAGCTCAGTTTGATAGCATGTCCAGTTTTATTTGTTCTAAAATATATGTTGCTCTGCGTGCAAGCAAAACATGATCCAGGACACTGTGGGGTATTCCATTACTACCTCCCTTCACCCTGGTATTTCCCCTCTTCTTTTTGGTCTATGCTAACCACTGCTTAGGGCTTACTTCTTTTACTGTGCAAGCTGCTATCTGATCCATCCTTTCCTTTCCTGTTGGCCACAGACAACCCATCCCACTACACCCAAACCGTTGATATTATGACAGGTCCTAAGTCAACACTTCCACAAGCCAGGAGCTTTTGTCTGAGGGAGATAGGAACCTCAGTGCTGGCAGTGCTGCCAGCCCTGGTCAACGAAGATGTTTTTAGAATGATAATCTTGGCAACTTTTAGGAACTTTTAACAAAGCTGGCAGTGATGGCTGAAAAGATGCCAAGCAGATTTGCCCAGAAGAAGGAAATGGGATGTGGTAGGGTGTGGTGGCAAAGAGAAAAGACTATTTCAGTACATATTCTGATTTTCTCACACTTTTTTTCTCATCCTTTCTTAACTTTTAGGAAGGGAGGGACATTATTTTGAGTGGCGTGCCCCATCCAAACAAGCAACACAGTAGTAACAGAGCAGAGAGATCCATCACCTTGTAAAAAGCACATCTCTCCCAGTCTGACTGACAGATCTGTACAATACTTAGGGGGGCACAAGCCCTGCCTAAATAAGTACCCTGATGAGCCCTAGGCAAAGATAAAATGAATGTAGCACAGATTAAGGGTCAGCCAGAAGATCTGGGTTTCATGCCAAGGTCTTCCATGCACCAGCTGCACAGCTTTAGATGCATATTTGTAATGCTTTGTGCAAGTAAAGCCAGAAGAACTCATACTTACAAGATTAAAGCTCTTTTATATTTAAAAACCACATGCTCTGCCCCAGTACAGTTACTTGGTGAAACTCCACAATCCTCAGAGAAAAATACAATAATCTTACAGAGGCATTTCAATGTAACTATTAATTTCAACTCTTGCTATTTGTAAAATGAGGGGAACAATTGCTTTACTCTCCTGAATTTGGTGAACTGTAGTGTTTTAACATTTGTACAGTACTTTGTGGTCCTCATGAAGCAAGTTTCACAGAAGTCCAAAATGCTGCTCTGAGTGCTGTGTTATTATACTGGTCAAAATGCTTGGCTCTCGCAGCCAGCGTGGTTAAATTTCTCTGGGGTTACGAAAGCATCAGGTAAATTAAGATAAGAAACCAAACCAAAGCTTTATTTTATACGGGAAACACAAATACAACTTAATGAAATAAAATAAAATAAAAATGCCTCTTTGTATAAAACAGCTCCCCTGCAAAAAAACCTTTTCATGCTCTAACAGACCCCTGCATTTCCTGGTTGCATCTGCCAGATGTCCTGAAATACATGCAAAACTGCTGTTCTTCCAGTATTATTGGCTGAGCAAGATAAAGGGAGCAGTGGTGGAATCACCGAGCAGCCCATTTTCACATATTTTCCAGACCAAGAACACATTCAAAGAAGTTTTTATCAAGGAAGCCATTCAAATTCTTATATTCGCATTTACCACTACAGCAGACTCAAATTGGAGCTAGAGATTGTTTTACTACACAGCTCATTTCTGTAAATCCCATGAAGCCTACAGAGCCTGGCAGACCAAAAGTTTTACCTTTTTTTTTTTTTTTTTTTTTTTTTTCCTTGCTTCTGGCAAAAAGGGCCTTTCTTCCATATATAAAAAACAGCCATGCCCAGGGAACCTGTTACAGTGTGGTTTCTCCCTGACATTCATTCAGGAGAACTTTGCTCCGCAATGAAATGGAAAACTGCCTCTGGAAAGCACTGCTTCTTGTACTACTTGCTTTTTAGGCCAAGGGTGATAGCATGAGCTGCTGGCACGGTTAGAGTGGAGTTGTGTCTATTCTATAAAGCACACATGATTTTTCCAGTAACAGGGACCAGGTCCCAAGGACGGGGCTATCTATACCGTAGAAACTTCTGTAGCTTCTGGTAGATGCTGTCACATTGGAGAACAGCCTAGGACCCACTTGTTTCTTGCCCCAGGTTTGGGCCCCATGAGCACAGTACAGGCAAAGATTGCCATGTTAGTGTCCTCTTTTTCTATACCTGTCCAGCTCCTGAGGCAAAGAGACATACAAAGGCAGAATTTGCTTATTTTGGTTCAGCGCGTGATTTCTCCTTGCAGCATTGATCTTCTGCAGGTGACTTTCTGGCTCCTGGAGACCACCAGAGGCCTGTGAGGGAGACTCCAGTCCACAGTACAGAGCCCATCAAGGGACAACCAAGCTTGTCTTCTGACCAGGGACCTGCCTGCGCTCTGCCACCCGCAACACAGCTGTCAGCCAGGAGCACCGCTTCCCCCCACCTGACCTCCTCCTACCAGTGCCTCAGGCAAACGAAGAGGCAGGTTCAGAGGATTTCACAAATCCCCTGAACACCAGCTGCTGGGGCACGTGACTGCATTTACAGGGAAGACACCTGAAGATTTTTTAATTACTTATTTCACGCATCTGGGGAAAATTTGGTGGAAGCATCCGCCTATGCCCTGGAGTCTCCTTGACCCAGGCTCTAGAGAGCGATCGCCAGCCCAGCGATGCAGACTGACCGGCTCAGCTCTCGTGCTGCTTGCTCCCTGTCCGCTCCGGCGGCCGCCTCCTAGCGCACGCGCTGCTACCGGCCTCTCCGGAGAGGAGCCGGTCAGGGAAAGAGAAGACTCTTGTCAGAGGGCAGGGGGAGCAACGCAGCAGAAGAGAGCGAAGCCGTTCGCGTCCTCCTCTGCAGCCTCCGGCACGCTGCCAAACCTTTGCGCGGCAGCGCGACAGGCAGACAACAGCCTTTTTCACCGTTTCGCTACGTAACGTGTTGCACAGCCCAAGCCGACAACTGCAGCTCTCTCCGAGCTGCCTTTTAGGGACTTGCCTGTATGTGCTGCTTTATTTGGAGGCCAAGGGAAAAACAGCCTCAGCACTTATCAGACCCACGGATACAAAGTACTTGCTACAGTACTGCTGGCACTGAGCATGTGGTTAGACTGATTTATTTCTGTTAAAACAGAAGCCAGTGTTTCCTCACGCTCAGCCCCACCATGGCAAAAATAAGAGGCAGTCTGTGCCCTGGAGAGCTTAATTCAGCGACAAAGATGACATTTTGTCCTTGCCCTTTGCTGTCATTTCTGGGTGTAAGCACTTGAATAAAGGGAAGCTAAAATAAATTATATTACACCTCACAGGTTACATTTCTTAGGAACTAAGTGGTGAGTGTTGCTTTTGCAGCCTTAAAACGTGAGCTGCCGTACAGGAACAGACTGTCCATTTTCATATTTGTCCTGCGCAGGCACAACACGTAAAAGGAGTCACCCAGCAATGAGACACCCATGGGAGCTCTGGTTTTCAACTACATGCACGAGGCAGCAAGGGCAAATCAGCACAAAATCAACGTGCCATGGTTTAGGTGCTAATCCACGTGAGGAGACGGACAAACCCGCACTTCTCCATGCAAACCCTTGCTAGATCCCCACATCTGACTTTGTCCAGCCCCAAGCAGGAACCAGATGGGAGAAGTGAGACCGTGACCAGAGCCATTGGCCAGGGCTCGGCTCTAGGTCACCCGTACTCGTCCTGCCCCGCTGGACCTGCTCTAATTAGAAGGTAAGCTTGCGGTCAGCTAACGAAGACATCAGCAGCCCACCTGGGCAGAGTGGAGCAGCGGACCTGCCGCCGTTCCCAAGCCGGGTCGTGGGGACGAGGCAGCCCTGTCCAAAGCCCATATATATCTATCATCTGGGAGCTTCACTACCGCCAGCCTGCTGCATGGGCCCTGGGCAGCACCGGCGGGGCACTGCTGCAGCAGCAGCTTCCACCCGGGTTACACGCAAACACTGATAATTACAAAGGACGTTGTTGGAAGCAGCATTTTGCCAAGATATCAGACCAAATGACAGCGCTTTGCCTCCTCCACTCCTGCAGCTTGAACCACTACGGCATTACTTTTTGTTTCCTGCCCTGAAGAGTTACTGCACGATATTAAACAACCGCTGTATCATCCCCTTACAGAGATGAAGTGTTCCCAATATGTGCCACATTCGAATCTCCGAGAAGCATGGGGAGGCAAGACGTTATAGAAATAGAGGTTATTAGTAATAAAGGGACAATACGTAAAATTCTGTGACTCGTTCCCAGGATGTACCTCACAGTAGCAGTCGAGTTACAAAATTTAGGCACAATTACATGCTAGCTGAATGTATTTGCTTTATTTTGCAAAATATTGCATATTAAACTTCACCTTTCATGTTTGCCTAATAAATCTGAATAGAGCTTTCTGTTGCATTCACACTTCGATGATTGCTCTTGGTTATTTTACAGCACATGCTTTGTACAGGGGCAGGAAGTAAAATTAAGATTTTATTACAAAACTGTAAAACAAAATTAAATATGGATGCTTGCCTGTTGTAGAAAGGTGATTAACATACTTCATGTTAACTCACAGGTGGCACTTTTTATCGCTGACATGTAACTGCTGATTTTTTATTAGTGGGTGTGTTTTACTATCAAAATATGGAGCACAATATGGATCCACAGTTTCATTTTGCTGGAGACACACGTGCTATAGTGAGGCAACCTGCCATGAATATCACCCACGGCTTGTCCAACAAATTTGTTGAAGGAGGGTGAAACTCTCCTGTTGGCAGTAGGCCAACACAAAGCCTGAGGAGCACACCAGCCCCTCACCAGCTTCAGAGGGGAGCACGAGTGAGCCCAACGCAAAACTTCGTTGTGGTGGTGGCTCTCAGGGTGAATTCCACCACCTTCTTTCTGTTTCCAAATTTCACATGCTTTGAGATATGAATCCAGATCCAACCGACTCAGCTGCCAAAACATCACACAAACAGTAAATGAGAAAACCAAAATGGTTTTCTTTTCTTCTTACAAAGCAGAGGTGAGGAACCTGTTTCTTGCTGAGGGTCAAACAGGTCTTTCAAAGCCTTCTGGCAAGCAGCTTATTGACACACCCAAAAATATACACCGCTTATGAAGAAAATATTAAAGCAAGTCCCTCCCACCTCCCTCAGAGAAAAGCCATCACAGTTAGGAGTGCAGAGTAAAGAAGACATCAAAAATAAAACATCAGACTTCAAAACAGGAGAATGAAGGACCTATATAATTATAATAAGGTCAGGTAACAAGTGGGTTTTAAAAAGTGACTTGATATAAACTGATGATGAACTGACACAAACATTTCCAAACACATCAGAAGCAAGAGATGGGACAGACAATCTATAGAACCTGTAGAAGATCAAGAAATACAGAAAAAGGTGGGACTGGTCTAGTAGAAGCAGAGGCGCAGTCTATCTCTGGCAGTAGCAGAGGATCTGAAAAGCAGGCCACAGGAAGGGCCTGTCTATTGCCGTTCACCTTCTGGCAATCTGCTTGTTAGGGTCTCTCTGAAGCTTCAGCTTGCATCTGCATCTCCTCAGTTTCCTAAACCTCTCTCCTAGATCCTGGTCACCTGCTTTCCAAACTGAGAGTGCCAAGGATGAGGAAAGTATGGAATATGTGAGGATTAAGTAATCCTTCAGGGGGCAGAACTCTTCTTAGGGAATTCTTCAAGTAAGAGAAAAAGAGGTGCTACGGGCTGCTAGCAGAGATGTCTGTACAGTGTCAGGTAGCTCAGAGGTGAAAAGGGGATGGTTATTTACTGTTTCTCAGAAGAGGAGAACTAGGGTAAACAAAAGGAAATTAGCGAGCAAACGTTTTATAATAAATGAAATATTTTTTCAGGCGACACGTACATTGTGGTACTCACTACTACAGGCTGTGCAGATATCCAATGTATAAATGGGTTCAAACATAAACAAAGTCATGAAAGGAAAGCCTTTCAGTGACTACTGGTTGTGGAGACTCCATGCCCTAAGAAACTCCTGCACTTAAGATAGCTGAAAGCAAGGAATATGTGTCCACTGAGGTACATCTGCATAATTTACCCAGTTTTTATATTGTTTCTCTAAGTAATTACTACTAACATGGAGCTAGAGGTTTCCTTCATCTTCTGCAGCACTCCCAGATTTACATGGGAGTGAGACTGCCCCATTACAGAACACATAAAAGAAACATCACAACGCTGTGGCTTTATGAAATCAATTCCTGGATCATAGCTAGGGCTCAGGTGCTATTGTCCCTGTTCCCATTTTCATTAACATATTATAAATATTAAAATAGCAAAACACCTCACTTGAATTTGTAAATTGTGAGCTCATCACCATTCAGAAATGTACCTTTTGGTAGTATGATACTTTGCTATCTGACAAAACTCATTTGTTTGCTCATCAGCTCATTATGATTTATGCAAGCCCAGTAGAAGCTACCAAGCCATTGCTTTCAAAATGGTCCGAATCTCAATATGCAATTCTTGGTTTTATACAGATGCTAATTATTATAACTGCAGGGCAAATCAACACAGTATGACCAAAGGAATAAATTTTGCTGGATATTAAAAAAAAGAATCCACACCCCATACTGGTTGGTTTTCCACAATCATAGTTGCACAATGTTAATTCTGTACTCATGATGTTAATAGAAAATAATCCCTTGAAAATTAATTGCCACTAGACATTAATAAGCACTTTGTTAATTAAGCCAGTAAGCCAATTAGGCCCAAGGTGAACTTGAGGGCAATCAGCTCCTTAAACAGTGTTCATGCTAAGTCTTAGAAGTGCACTTTATAAATGTAAAAAAGCCTGGTTTTGGAGACTGGATGGCTTGAGGGATTGCTCATTACCGAACCGCCCCCGTTCAGCCAGGTCAGCAGCTAGCCAAAGCCACTGTCACCCAGCAGCTTGTCTGCGTCTTGGAGCAGCTGGTCTAGACCTCATTTGAGGCCTTACAAACTCATAATTAACAGCTAGCTTCTCTAAGTAAACTAAATCAGAAAGCCAGGAAAAAGTATTTCAAAACTGAGTCCCGGCAAATATCCTTTTTAAAATGTATGATAGGGCATGGTGTAGGGAAAGCACTTTACAGCTAACTCTCTTTTACTCCTAGGGAAGCATCAGGCAGGGAGCTCTGCTCCTTCTGCTGCTCTTCTGCAGACCACAGGACATTCCCAAAGCTGGAGGGCAGCACAGAAACAGCTCAAGCCTTCCAGCGAGATGCAGACAAATAGCAGCTCTTCCCCCTCCAAAGTCCTCATCTTGTGGCCTTCACTGCTCACTAGCCTTGAGCTGACGCAGCACAAGCTGAAGTACAAATATCCAGAAACCACCAGTTCTGTCTTGATTTTCCATCTGAGAGGAACAGGTCCGTTCCCCCGGGTTTCTCAACACATAGCAAACAAGACTGCAGGTGTGGAGCACCTTGCTGCAACTGCTCCTCTGTGGGCACGGCTGAAGATCTTACTCCCCCTCAAACTTCTTTTGTTGTGGCTTTATTCAGTGTCTCTTCACGGGTCTCAACAAGCTCAGCTACTTCAAGGCAAAAGCATCAAACCTTCCCTTCTTTTGAGCTGAAACAAGGCGGTTTTGTCCATGAAGTTAATTTGGCACAGCACGGGAGCAGACTCATTCATTTCTCTAATTGATTGCATTTGGAAAAGGCACCATTAGTATTTGCAAACTTGCTGACTCTGATGAATCTGACCCAAGTTTTGAGTGTGCATCATAATGCCTTATACTTTGGGAACTCTCAGCTCTGCTACCACATAACTTTCTTCCTCCTTTTTTCAGCACTATGTTTTGAAATTTAAATTATAACGACGTTGCTGACAGTCCTGTGACTGGGTTCAGTTCCACTTTACGCTCAAATCCAAATTAAAAGGACTGGGAAACACAGCAGTAAGAAGCACAGGCCTGTGCTTCAGGCCTGGACATTTCCAAATGATTGAGTATAAGATTTGAGAAGAACATCGACTCCATTAAATATTTTATATACGCTCGAGGAATAACCCATGCCTTATGCTTTTTTTCTGAAGCCAGCTGTGACTGTTTTTACTTTATCTTTCCAATCAGAAGCATAGACTGCAAAGCAGGGTATACGAGAAAGTAATACATCTGTAGCTAAAAAGGCTTTGAAATTCACAGGATGTAAATGAGCAGCCAATTATTCTGTGAATAATGACGAGTTGCTAAGTTGGAACATGTTCAGGTATGTGCATAAGTCTCTGTAATCGTTTTAATTAATTTTTAAGAACACCAAATCATCTTGTATACAGCCAAAAACGTTAATACTTGCTTAACTGGTGTTTGTAATACAGTATGTCTTTTGAGTTTTCCTGCAGTCACCTACAAAGACTTTCTAAAAAAGATCACCTTGATGAAGGAGTTTTAGGTTTGTTTTCATCCCAGTAAAATATGTATTTTTTCTAGAACAGTGGTCTAGTTTTTGCCTTTGTTTTTCTTGCCTTTCTTTTCTGAGCATGTTTTTTTTTCTTCCTGTCTTAGTAGAATATGGGAATAACGATGTAGGCTTGACTATGCATATAAATGGAATAATTTGCAATAATGCTCTAAAATGCCACTGGGATGGAATTCAAAGGCCTGTTTGCAAAAACAATTGCTTTTTAAAAAAATTAATTTCTGAAAAATAAATGCAGAAAGTGGCTAGATGGCTCAGGGGATTGAAAATGGCGTACAGAGAATTTAATCTCCCGCTTCTGTTCCTACTTAGGCTGAAGAACAACTGGAAGCTATTTATGTGAGAAACATATTCTGGGCCTCTGTGAATTTTAACATGATAATCTGTGCTGAGGTTATGGCCAAGGTTGGAGTTCACTGAGAAGAACAGCAAAATCTCAATTTTACTACATAATCATCTGCAAGGCTTCTTTTTGAGTCATTATACTGATGATAAAGCTTTCTATTTCTGTTCTAAAATGGCCAGTCATTCAATTATGGATATTCTGAAGCAAAACAACATTCATATTCTTAACTGTAACTAGAACTGGTTACCCTTTCTCAGATCTATGAACATTTTTGCTGGTATTATCGTTGCTACTGATGTGCTTTCACCAAAGCAATCAGAAAGCCAAGCTGGTTCTCCCTATGTTAAAAGAAGGTAAAAGATATTTCAACCAATTAAACCAGACAGGAAGAAAAACAAAATTATTTTTCCAGCGTTTTGGAGTTCTAGTTCAATGATATCAAGAACTTCAGGCAGTTCAAGATAAATGCGCAGCACCTTTACACTCTTCATCCATTTGTAAAAATACATTACATCTTTTTCTTACATAAAGCTGAAACATTTGAATACGTATTTCTGTCTGCTGGTTTCTCATCATGACCAAAACTAACATCAGGAGCTTTAAAATAATCTACCTGACTTTATGAATGATCAGCCCAGATGAAACATGAGGTCCGTCTATTGATGGAGAAATTCAGACACTTCAGAGAGGTTTTTTCACCAAGAGTAGGAGTGTCTGAGAATGGGAAAATGCTCTGGCCAGCTTCATGGAGAGGAAGGACAGACCATCGCTTAACAGTTCCCATGTTCTAAGTCTGAATTTACAAAAAAATGTGCTGTTTTTCAAAGCTTCCTGTAAATAGAGTGAAAACATTTACGGGAGTGTGCGCTTCAACGCTTGCTAAGATGGATAATGCACTGCCACCTTAAGAATGTGGTTGGTTATTTCTGGCAATATCTATAATATCCTAAGAGATTTCCAAACAGATTAGGAGGCACAGTCTGTGGCCTAGAAAACAAACAGCATGAAGATTTAAAGCATATGACGCGTGAGCGTTCAGCAGCTGCGGGTAGCAGCTTTCTAATAGTGCAGACACTGTTAGAGTAGGAGAATGGCAACTCTAACGTCAATATAGAAAGTATTATACTGTTAGTTTCATTCTAAGCTTGGATAAACCTATTCCCATATATCCCCCGAATTGTGAAGAGCTCTCTGCTCATTTCCCTACAGAGCTGACCCAGCAGATAGTCATCTTCAGAATTACAGTGGCAAGGCAGCAGGACCACACACACAGGGAGCAGGAGTGTAACCACATGAAAAGATAGTATACAGGCTGGCCTCCTAGGAAGAGATGAGAGGATGAGGTTGACGTTGAATTAAACGAGGTGCAGATTGGAGCAGAGTCTGCATATTCCCAAGCTTTGCTCTGCAGAGGGCAGATGCCAGTGAGTAGCATTGTCCATCCACCGCTTTGCACAAGTAAAGAAGAGGGAAAACTGTCATCACTGCCTCTGTAGAAAGAGGATTTTAGGCTCCTAGCCTGCTGAGGACAATGTTTGCTTCAGCCCTCACTGGAGCTGACCTTTCCACTGTGGGAACCACAGTGAGATATCTACTGTCTTGACACATTCGTTATTACCCTCTGAGTTCCCTTGGAAAGAGAGAGTCTCTGTTTCAAAGGTGGTATCACAATAGAGAGAGGCAGGTAGAAGAGAAGAGCTCATCTTTCCTGAATGTCCTTCAAGATCAGGCAGTGAAACACTGCATGTTTAATCATGGTGAAGGGTAATAGAGATGAGAGAACCAGAGAGGAAGCTCAGCTGACTCCAGGCATGCTCTATTAAATGCTATATGATATAAAAATGGTTTATAGCCCATGCAGCATACTTCCCTTGGATAAGGACCATCACACACTGAAATTAAAAGTAATTAGTGTCCCTTAAGGGTTTAAAGAGAATTGTTTTTATAAAGCATTTCCTTTAATCTTTATCATTTGCAAAAAAAAAAAAAAAAAAATACAGGAAAGGCATTTTTATGCAGAGTAGCATTTGTTTACATTTAGCACCTTAAGAGATTAGATTTGACTTTCAGAGCAGTTATTATAGCTGCAAAAAAGTTGCTATTAAACCTGCTAAATGACACCACTGAGACTGACTGAGGGGTCTGAGATGCATGAATGCAAAATACACTGTGCTCTGCTAGTCCCAGGGCTGTTTCAAAGCAGAGCCTATGGCTTGCACTGGAGCATCCCATCACCACACTCATGCAGAGAGCACCCATAGCCACCAAAGGCACCGCCCAGGCCTGGGCAGCCCATCACTGTCCAAACAGGGAAGCCTGTGATCGTCCTCATGTGGGTTACAGCCTGCATAGGCTAGCAAATGAGAACCATGGTGCCTACTCTGGTTACTGCTGCCTGAAAAAAGAGAAGAGAAGAGAAGAGAAGAGAAGAGAAGAGAAGAGAAGAGAAGAGAAGAGAAGAGAAGAGAAGAGAAGAGAAGAGAAGAGAAGAGAAGAGAGGGAGGAGTATAAACAAAGCCTCCAGGGGAAAATGCTGGAACTGTTGCCTACTAGAAATGTGGCGCCTTGGAAGAGGACGAGGACCCCAATGTTGGGTCCTTACAGTGCACCTGGGACGTGAATGGTGACCCTTCATGTGTCAAGAGCTATCCCTTATAACCCTCACTCCAGAGTACCTATATAACAACCTAATACAGATGAAGGATTTCCACCTTCACCTTCCAAATTTAGTAGAAACACAAGGGCATTACAACATATTTCTGAAGGTCACCCCCAATCACTGAAAGAAAAAGGCTAACAATACTACCAATAGCTTGAAGTGTGTCAGGTTTCATGGGCATTTCTAAACACTACACTATATCCATGTGTGCACAGTGGCATTTCTAAGACATTGGAGTGTTTAGGAGCCTTCATGTTGGCTATTAATGAACTCTTGTCCCATTCAAATATTTTGATTCAGCTGCCTAAGACCAATATTGTGTTCTCTGCTTTATTCAGTGATTAATCTGAAAAATTGATTTCCACACTAACCTCTAAGCAAACAGCCTAACGCTGAGAACACAACGGCCTACATTTTGCAGCTCAAGGAATGGTTGCAGTGCTTTATTTATGAGCTGTTGGTTTAGCAGTTTATAAAAGTATCCATCAAAAGTCACAAAGGTTAAACAATATTGAGAAATGAAGTATAACTAAAAAAAAACCCCAAAACATTGATAAATTTCCATCTATCATTAACTTCACCCCTATAAACTAAGTCCTTAGATAAAGATGAAAAGTTTGAAAAGGTACAGGAATTTCTTTGTCCTCTTTTTAATACTTTCTTAGTTTAGGTTCTACCACAAATTGCATGATTTATGACCAAAGGCTCCAGTGCTATATAACAGTATGATGTCTTCTAATGCTCCGCTCTCACAGAAACAATTTCTATATAGTTGCTGTGCTGTATATACTGCCAAAGCACTACAGTGAATTGCGCTGGACCTCATCTCACAAGGCTTTCCTGAAATTACAATCGTATTTACTGGTCTTTAAAATCTTTCAGCACCCAGAATTTTCTCCAAGGTTAAACCTTTGGAGCTAGCGATCGAATAATGGAAGTTAGTGTTTCTATAAAAGGCACTGGATTTGCCAGCTTGGGAAATTGTACTTAATCACCAAATATCTCAAAGGCAAGAGCAGTGACGTTTGCTTTACAGTATGGTATAAATATACTTCAACTTCATCGGATAGCTCAGCTTACGGGCTTATTTGATCCTTGAGCCTGCTGTTGAGAAAGGCGATACAGCTGCCAAATTTGAGGGGATTTTTGAAGAAACAGACGTGCGGTCATAACACTAGAAGAGAGTCCGAGAGCTTACATCATCCACGAGTCCACTCCAAGACAAGATCAACTGTTCCCGAATCGCTCTCCTGCTGCTAGTCAAATCTTTCCTTAACAACCTCCAGCGACAGAGACTATGCAACCTCCCCCAGAAAATCTATTTCACAACACATATCTATCATTACTCTTTCAAGTTTTGCATCTGTTGTCTAATGTCAGTCTTCTTTCTGCAGCCTGAGCCTGTTACCTCTTACTCACATTGTACATGGAGAAATATCTGCGAGTGTCTTTCTTTAGAATTATCTTTGTAGAGAAACACTAATCTTCAGGGATTTGAGATTATTATTTAATCTTTTAAACACTCCTTTATTTCCTTCGCATTGCTATGATTAAAGAGAAGTCATTATACGACCACACACATGCATCCCCGCACACACATAAGAGAAAAGAAGAAGAAAGAATTATAAGTACAAAATTAAAGAGCATATGGTAAACCCATTTATGTCTGTCTTTATACAGCAGGTCAGGTGCTGAACAGGGCTCATTTCCAGGAGTCATTGTGAGCACTAAAGAGACTACGTGGCTGAATAACGCTTGGAATACTGAATGCTGTGTGACTAATTGCATATTTGATATTCATGAGATAAATTAATTATTCCCAATGAATAGCCTAGATTCAAATAAAGCTGTTAGATGTGAGGTATGGTAGATGTACACATGTTAAAAATAGCTCCTAAGGTATATATATATCAGCCTGCTACCATAAAATTTAATTTAGCTTTGCCCTCAGCCAGGAGTTGCCTAGAGACTGGCTAATAGCAAAAGCACTCAAGATTTTCCTTTTCTTTTTTATTTCCATTTCTTTTTGAGTAGATATATTTTACCCCCTCAGCCTTGATACAAAATAACCATGAAAGCTGTTCAGCTTAGCATTCATTTACGCAAAGCCTAACCAGAACAATAGTGAACAACAACAAAAAAATTTTACTGTGCCTTTTACCTAGTGTAGGACTAAAACTGTTTCCAGTTTAAATCCTCCTAATGTGAGTTAGCTGGTTTAGGATGACAGTCGAAACTGGACTGGCTCTAAGGTTGCTTCCTTTTAAACTGGGAGCGGCCCAGTGCTGCAGGAGGGGCAGTCCAAAGTGGCGTTAGGGCTGATTTACGGAAGAAAGCTTTACTTCTGGGAGGCTCCAGAAACCCACCTGGCTGCCCCTCACGCTGCAAAACGCCTCTCCTGCTGCCACCGCCGCTGCTGCCGCCGCGTTCCCGTCGCCCTGCCCGTGGCACGGAAGGGCGAGCTGCTGCGCCCGAGCCGCTGCGGGCTCGCGGCCGCGTTTCGGTCCTTGTGGCTTTCCTGCCGCCCTCGCAGGAGCAAAGTTTGTACAGTTGCTCCGGCTGCGTGCATTTCTTTCTGCACCTGTATCCCTTGCCCTTTAAAAAATTTAAAGCCTTTTGCTCAGTTTCAATGAAACCTGACAGGGGAGTGGCAGGCTCAAAGGAGAACTAAAAGTTCTTACAAATTTTCTGAAAATCAGTGGCTGAGTAAAGGAGGGACTTCTTGTTAATATTCTCACCCATGAGAATGCTTTTGCCCTTAGTAAATGCTGAAGAACACACGTGGGAGTTAGATTGACCAGTCCCTGCCAACCCAGAAGAAACTTTCACAGAGTTTTTTTATCCCCCTCAGTACCAAACTCCATTGCGCTAAGACGCAAAAACCCATATGTAACTACATTACATAATGTAATGTAAGTGCTAGGGCTTGTGCAATGACTATGTTTTCAATTTCTCAGCTCTTCCAGCTGATGAAACCCCACGACTGTCATCTATATTTGTATAATACTACCTGGAGGTCAAACCCAAGGGCTAGGCCCCACGGTTCGAGGCTAGAAGTGTGAAAAGGATGGGAATTCTGCTTAGGGATGTTTTTGAGATGTTAAAGTCCAGAGGTTGGCTTCAGTTGAAACAAAAAGGGAAAAACCTATGATTCTCTGAGGGATTTTTCTTGAACCTTTGTGGACTGAAATTTGCAGATTATAGTAAAAAGTCATTTCAACGTGTTCTTCTCAAAGGGGGAATATTTCATTCTGAAAATGTGTGAGCAGAATACATCAGGACAGGATGAGTTTGAGATTTTTCCCCTGAAACACAATTTCTGCACCACTGACATCATTTCACAAAGCATTTCAAGTTCAGCTATGCTTCTTTTTCCAACTGAAAATGTTTCTGGGGTGGTTTTCCCATGGCTCTACCTGCTTGTGCAACTGGCACGCTTTACAGGACTTCGTGCGACTGTGTCTGGCTCCCAGAAAGAAGAAAAGGATTGAATGGGCAGTGCACCTGGATCTTAGCTGTGCTTCTTTCAGCACAGCTGGAAGGATCTGAAAATAGTTGGAAATGGTCCCAACACTTAAAAAAAAAAATCAAAATCCAGTGTTCTGGGGGCAGGAAAAAAATGAATGCAGCTCTACCCCACTCTGCCAGTCCCAATTTCCCTGTCTCTGAGTCTCACAGAGGCTTAGTTTGACACCAGTCTTCCCAAATCCAGCAGCTGATGGCAAACCTCTGCGTGTACGTCAGTGTTAAGTGTTGTCCTAATACACACCAACCCAGCATGCTCAAATCAGGAGATGCAAGAAGACCAGAAACTAGCTGTCCTCTACGACACACTGGATGGTAGGACCTCTAGCAGCTACATCCTGAGGAAAAATCTCCTTTTAGCTGAGACAGTAGAGAGATAGATATTACAATAAACTGAAGTGCAGCTTCACGGCATATTGTCTTAACTAAATGCTATTACCAGTCCATAAGGATTACAGTAAACATAGCTAACTGAAATAAAGTTTATTACCACCCTCAAGAAAGAAAATCTGGAGATATATATTGTGTCTGAGAGCTAACCTCCAGTACATACGAAGAATATGATATGCCTCATATCAAAGCAAAAATAACCTGGTAGGTACTCTTCTGAGAATAATCAATCAAAACTAAGAAAAAGAGGAAAACAGAAGAATCTCATTTAAAACTATTCTGATCGGGAGCTTACATGAAAGAGAAGTATAACAGCTCAGATCTGAGGGCTGTTCTGTTGGTGGGCTTTGTTATTCTTAAAAAGAAACATTGATGAGCTTAACTAAATCCTAAATTACACAGTTTAACTACTTTCTAAGGACAATTTGCAATTTACAAACAAATGGCTTTTTGATTACTCTTTTATCCGGAAAAAATTGCATCAACTACGTACTTTGCACTTCAGAAAGCAGTTCCCCTTAAGCTTATTGTATATTAAACACTTTTATCTGTGAAACTCATAGCTGCAAATATAGTCACCTGCAGCATTTTCCAGGTGCAGCCAAAGAAAAAAGAAACTATTGGTTTCTCTCTTCAATACCAAGTTTTCATTACGGCAAAAAGTATGGGCAAATAAAAATCAACTTAGCCTTCAAAGAAAAAAAAAATTATTAACCCAAGCCAAGGCCTCATTTTGAATTTTCTAATCCGTAGGTTGCTAAAATCAAAATCCAAATATTCTTCTTAACTAATTGTTTGATAATTATCTTCAGGTTTTTATTCACTTTTTTTGATACCAAGTTAAGAGGTGTAATGTCTATATAAATCTATATACGTATGTATGGTGATTTATAAAATAATAAATCTATAAAGGCTTGCTCAGAACATGAGACTGCATGATTAAGCATCACTGTATCAAAAAATACTGAAGTTAAGGTGACACTCATACCTTAACTTTGAGTTACTGGATAACTTTATAAACTGATGTGACACATAGGGATTGCTCAGTCCCCATAAGCAGTTATTTTGAGTATTCTGGAAATGAGATATTTAAACTCAGGTTTTAGATATCCACTACTAAAGTTTCATTTTTTAAAAATTCTTGGCATTCATGAACATAAATTGCACACTGTTCTTCGAAATATAGTTGTCCAACTCTTAAATCATGCACGTAGCAGAGCAGGCTGAGGTCATTCTAATTTCTATTTCCATAAAATTCCCAGGCAAAGTTGGATTTTGGTCACCTCCTCATCTCTCCTTGCACAGATTCTCTACTGCCTGCATACATAGCAGGTGTTCACTATGCAGGGGAAGTCTAGCACTGAAATAAACATGGATCAGGTCAGGAATGAAATAAGGACTGTCAAATCCCCATGGAGATGCCTAGGCTAGGAAGCCTTATAAAAATTCTCTTTTTTATGAGCGCTAAATTCACTGAACGAACAAAAGAACAAAAACAAAACCAACCCATATCGAGGGCCCTGAATTCTCTGTGTACAGAATGCTTCACTGGGAGCTTCATATTTCCTTAAGAAGCCAAGAAAGATACTAGAAAATTTTGTAAATGATTTGAGAGGGGATTTCTTAGAAAAGAAATAACTTTTCCCCCAAGGATAGCACACTACTCCTGTAATATGTACTTGCAGAGCCTCAAGATAAAAGATTTAAGTAACTTTTAGAAAATACCCTCAACATACATCATTTTCTGCTGATGATACTCTTTTAGATGTTTTCTGTGAATAGAAACGTGGAATAGCCTAGCTTGGTAGAGTCACAGGAATCACAGAATGGCTGAGATTGGAAGGGACCTCTGGAGATCATCTAGTCCAACCCCCCTGCTCAAGCTGGGTCATCTAGAGCATGTTTGTTAGACAGGATCACATCCAGGCGGGTTTTGAGTATTTCCAGAGAAGGAGACTCTGGAGAATGGACCACAAGTTTTGCCTACGCAGTTGCAGGTTGGGCAACAAGTCCCCAGGGGAAGGGACCCAGACAGGCTTTGGCCTTGGATGCCACAGCATCAAGTCCTGGACCAGTGCTGCCAGGTTTCCTGTGGAGCCACATCTGTATTCTCATCTACTGCTTTCATCTTTATGAATAAATCTATTACATTACAGTACTGCTTTCATTCAAACTCTGCTGACTGCCAGCAAATCAGTAGGATATCCAGAAACAATACAAGTTATTCTCTTTGGGAGCATCAAATCACAGCTCTCTTAAGTCCTGGCCAAGCTTCTTCCTTTTTTCATATTCTTATCTTACTTTGTTAAATACACAAATGAAAAAGAATCTAGGCTGTTGGCAATATATTGCTTTTATTATGCCAAGCATAGAGAAGAGTGTGTATTATTACCACTTTCCTTTCCAGCTTCTTCATCACATAAACAACATACCAATCAGGTTCAAAGGCTGGTGAGTCTGTAATATAACCAAGCCACAGTTCGCACATTCAGAAGTCTGACATAAAGGGGACTTCACACCTTGCTCAGTGTACACTTCGGTTTGCTACTTTTCAGCTTCTAAAGGTAAATGTTAAAGAGTTCTGTTTAATCAGCTTTACTTGATGTTATCGGTGTCAGGACTTAGCACTTTGGTAATTATCTCTGATTTATCTTGCATATCCTGGCTGTAGGAGTGTTGCTTTTAGAATAGCATTGGCATGTTTTGGTATTACATATTTCTAACGGAGGCTGACCTGAGTAGAGCAAATGCAGGGTCTGCATTGGAATTGTTCCTTTCTCCCACAGGGTTTTTCTGAAATGTCTCCACTGCAGGCACAAGGCTCATTATTTGCTGGCTGCAGCTGGAGTAAAATCAGAGCTAGAGTCAGGGGTTCTGAGAGCTATGAGACTTATTCAAGATGAATTCAAGGAACCTGATTGTTTTTGCAGTGTTGCTGCCCTTTCATATCACCAAGCTTTAAGTTCTTCTCCATTTTATTGAGATTTAATGAGATTTGAACTAAGATGAGGTGATCTTTGTGGCACAGACCAGACTTTAACTTGGTGTTGTCCAGCATGAGATCTTGGCTAATGACTCAGGCTCCAAGATATTCTGGCAATACAAGCACATAAATCTGAGTATTCTCACTTTTCCTTCTTGTAGAAAACAGTTTTGCAGTCAATCAAAATCATCCTTACAATGAGCCTAGTACATACAGAGATACAGAAGAAAGGTCAGCTGGTGGCCCAAAGAAGAAACAGTTTAGCTATGGTGGACTTCACTCTCCAGGGAGTCACTTTTATTTCCAGTGCCCAGCCCGTACTAACGAACAAGTATATCCTCCCTAACAGATACTCAAGCACTTTACACACATTCATAGACTCAAATATGTGCACAAGAACAAACCCTATTGACGAAAGGCAGTCACCTGTCGGCCGTAACGCAGAAGCAATTGATTGTCACGTCTTGCTTCTCCTGTGAATAAGCAGCAGCACCCAGGGTGCTCCGGCAGGGCCGGAGCTGGAGCTCAGCAGAATCGCCGACACGACGATCCCTCCTGTCAAAGACGACGAGTCAAAACTCCAAGGCGAGCACGAAAAAGGAGTCAGAGCCAAAATACACTGCGAACAATGCAGCCGCCACTGAATTGTGTGGACTTTAGATCAAACCACAGAAATATTTAGGTGTTTTTAACTGCGCATGCAGTTTACTATGTAAAATTGCTAATTCAGCAGATTGTGCTCCAGTGGATTATATGCCCACCTCAAGTACATCTTTCAAAACATAGAATTTCTTGATAAATCCTTCCTGTAATATCTTGAAATGAAGCAGAAGAGATGGCCTGGTGATACAACATGTGAAATTCCTACCTTCCTTGGAACAACAGTACCAAAGTTTACCCAAGGCAGATGCAGCATGTATTATGGGGAAGAGGCCTTTCCACACAAATCTCAGAAGCTAAGGCCCTGTCTGCTCTTCCTTGGGCCTAGAGAAACTCATAGCCCTTTAAAAATATTGGAAATAAATTCATCCTCTTCTCCCAGCCTGCCTGGCCATAGTCTACTGAATATGAGTCACTTGTATTTCCAGAAGTGCTTCCCAGTATATCGGCATCAACACGGTTAGAAAACTATGAGTCAGAGCTGACTAACCACTTCTAACACATGGGGACATGACATTGGCAAGGAGCCTTTCCAGAAAACAGTTATCAAACACAGCCATTCGTACTTGTTAGCTGAGTGAGTTTATCACAGAGAAAATCTGGACTAGCTTAAAAGGGGTTTTTTGTGACCAAAGAAAGATATTACAGGGACGCAAAATGGGACATTGACTTCTGCTACACTAAGCCCAATCCCACAGGCTACCTGGCATTTGTCATGCTTCTTTACAAGAAACAAGCCATGGCACCTGGGCTGTGGGCTTTAGTGCACCCCCTGATAGACCCATACTGGGTATCACGATGCATATGTTCAATAACAGACGGATATGGAGTTACCGGCTGGATGCACGTTTATGAGTGCATCTGAGTTACTCTTTACTCAATGGCAAATGTTAGTTGTAAAAAACCTTACTACATGAATCCTCACTACCAATGCAAACCCTACCAGGCAAGTGCAAATACCTGGCAAATCCCGTATTTCAATGCTCAGGTCGCTACTTGGCCATGCCCATTATTTCAAAAGAGGGATTTCTTCTTCTTCGTGTTATCACAGGGTGGTATCCTGGATACCACAGCCACTTGCCTGCCACTCTGAGCAGGAAAACAAGGGACAAAATGATAAAGTGTATCTTGGCAAGCATTAGCAAGTAATGGTAACCATTGTATATTCATAAGTGTCCATTTTACTCACACATCCATTGATGTGTTCAACATGAATATTGCATGAGGAAGCCAAAACTTCAAAATTAGGCCAATAGTCCATACAGATCTGCTTTTCTTAGAACAACACGTGCCATTAACTATTAACGAGCAAGTGCAAACCGTAGAAAAAGTCTAACAAAATAAAATCAGCTGTTAATTCCACTAATTTAGGGCATGCATCAACCCAGGCTTTTTTGTTAATTATGCATTTGTTTGGGCTTCAGTCTGAAGAAATATAGTTACTTTTTTTCTGATAACTGAAAATGTCAGTCTAGCTGGGATATTTTTTCCAGGAGCTTGACTGAGCTAGCCTGATTGATGACTATGATAAAGTGCTACGTGCAACAAGCAATGCATGCTCAGACGTTAGTTTCTATTGGTTTCATCTGAGTCATCTTTTTTTATAGTCTCTTGTCTTTTATCATTATATTTTTTCCTCCATGAATAGGACCTCTGCAAGGTTTTAAAACTTTGAGCGATCCTCACAAAATGGAAAGAGAGAGGAAGACAAGGTAGAAGAATATGTGAAAATATCAGTGCTGCTGTCCTTGGAGTAGAAAGAAAAAAGAGCAGCAGCAGAAAATATCTCCTCTCTAAGTTTAATGGAGAACCGAACAATATATTGTGTGTGCATACATATATACATATATACACATGCACACAGTAATACGTATATACACATGTACACAGTACACACATAAATTTGAATAATTTTACCTCACTTTAAAGGACAGCAAATGGATGAAAAATGGTGTTGTGTTCCAAGCACAGCAAAGGACAAACAGAAAATTATCATGGGATGACAGACTCTAGATGTTGAGTGAATAATAGCAACAAATAGATTACCCATAATTATAATCTCCCTTTTTATTCACAGAACTGTAGCCACATATTTTTAATGTATTGACTTGAATTTATTTATCCATAATAATTTTTTTAATCTATATCCATTTATCCACACCCATCGCTTAAGCTGTCAGATAGGGAGAGTTTTTTCCCTGATTGCAGAATGTCAAAGTGTGTAGGAAAAGGTGAAGGTGAAGGTGAGAAATGTATAAGCAAATTTAAAATTCAATTTTCATCAACGCATGTGAAAATTGGGCAAATCCTGCTTTTAAATTTATTTATATGATCACCCACAGCAGCAAAATTTGCTTGGGAGCTAAACATTAAAGGGTCAGGGGAAGAGAAAAGTATAAAACAATCAGCAGCAGCATTTGCTGCTGAGAGTCTAGTTCAGCGCTGCCGGAATTTGGATCAGACTTTTAAAAAATGCATGCAGGTCCCTCTACGGATTTCAATAAGTTTGAGGTCAGATCTTTTTGGAATACAGACAGTAGAGATTAGCCAATTAAATACAAATAATCTTCCTTAGGGCAACTCCACAAATCTGCTATTTACATAACGTGGTAAAGGCTGAGTCAGTTTGCTTATCTGTATCGGCAGACTGTCCTTTCCTCCTTACGGAAAGACCGGCTGACACAAACCAGTCTTAAAGCCAATTAAACCCAGTTATGTGTTCAAGAAGATAACTGAACCAGGGACAGTAAAATCTGAAGAAGCATCTCTTCCCCCCCCCCGCTCCCCCCCGCCCCCCCAAAAAAAAAAGGGAAAAAAAAAACACTAAGAAATGGTTTGGAAGGTAATTTGTAAACTCACGAGTAGCCCAGTAAAAGAAAACCAGACACAGGCACCAACATTTTCAGACTCAAAGTTCTGGTAGTGTTTGCCTTTCTAATTACAATCCACATTAAAATTAGAACACTGGACTCATAAATTAAAGAAAGATAGTATTAAAAATTATTATATATAGGATAAATTAAATTAATGTTGTGCAGACCCACTTTGGTCTGCAAGATGATATTTTTCAAAGGAAGTTTAAGGACATATGCACCCATAGCTCCTGAAAATGCAAAGATTTGCAAACCTGCCGTGCGTTTCTTGTGCAGCATCTGGTACAAGAGTATATTGCTCTGCAAATATAAGGCCAAGGTGCTAGCACAGTAAAAATTATTAGGGTTAATGCAGCTTATTTTACTATTTCAATAATATAATATAAAAAACAACAATAATAATTGGAATGGACATTCTCCATTTTTTAAGCATCTCTGAAAATAAAAACCACTCACAGCAGCTTCCTACAAAAGTCCAGCTGCAGCCTTGTCCAAGAGATTTCTGCGTGAGCTCTTAGTGCAGTGGCTTGCATTAGAAGGAGACGCATTCAAAGTGTCTGTTGCATTAATAAATGACAGTGTAATCAACACAGCTCTTCTCCTTTAGATAATTAATGTGCAGCAGTAGCATACCGTACTGCCCAAAAGAACAGGCAGCAAAGCATGATTCTCAGATGAGAGTATCTTTTTTCTTTTGCATTAAAAGACTGTATTCTTTCTTTTATTACTTCACATGTAATATAGTAGGTGCTATCCCTAAAACTTCACCACAGAGATTTTAAATAAGAATAGGAAGAGAAAAAGTGCTATTTTAATGAAAATGTGTCATTAGAGGGCATCAAGTTATTTATCTAGACACCATCATTTAAACTGATCTTGAGTCATCTCAAAAGTCAAAGTAGAAGAGTTTGATGACCCATTCCTATAGCACAGATATCAACATCCAAACTTCCCACAAACAGCTAAGCTGGGTACCCCTGCCAGCAAAGAGGGCCAAGTATTTACATAAACTGAGAAACTCCTAGCAGTATTCTTTCCAAACTAAAAATAAGACCCATTTGCATTCCTATGTGCAAAAAGTTTGCTCCACAGTGCCAGACCGGTGGCTGCTCTACAGAGCACATGTAAATCAGCCCTAAAGCCCCAAGCTCACCTTCTGCTCCCAGGACATGAGACAACCAGAACCAGAGCATTTAGAGGAGAAGTGCACCCACAAATGCTAAGTCCAGTTCTCTTCTTCTGTGTGCTCTGCTCAGAAACAATCAGGGTAGACAACATACGTATTTTAGAATAAAAAGCTATTTCCCTAATGGGACACAGCCTTAAAACACATGAACGCTCTATTCAGTGACGATTCGGAAAAGAAGTCTATGGGCTGTGGCCCAGAAGGCTATGGGACAAATGAAAGGAAGTTCAGGACCATATCCTCAACCTGCCATACATATATTATTTTCAATTATCCAGAATGTTGGTCATTTAAAAGTGCTTGCAATACAAACAGTGCAGCATATACTGGTTCACTACTCTTCACAACTTTGAATATGCATTTTCCTCCTTTTTTTATGAACACCAAAGGCAGGATGCTGTGATATTTTACTCTCAATATACATACATAAGCACATGCTACAACCCATGAGTAAATAAAATAACACAAAACTCAGGCTCCGGGGTGCTCACCCTTGCCTTTGCTGTTATCACAGTATTTCAGGAGCTTTCAGGAAGACCAAATATAGAGTGCTCCCTCAGTAAAGGAGCTGTCACATTGGGAAACATACTAGCTGTGTTACTAAAGCTGCTATTTAGGCATTCAAGACTTTGGCCAGGCCCTGCAAGCACTTATACTCTTGGAAGAAGGTACCTATTTACCATGCATTCACACCGCTCAACCTTAACGTAGTCATGTCTGGATAAGCAGATTTTACGTCCTTTTCTTCTGCTACCTAGGCTCAGTGACCAGAAGGACGCCTGTGCTGGTGTAGCAGCTCACCCTCTGCTCTAAGGGGTAGCATAATCATACCCTGACACCCACTGTGCATTTGCAACTGGGTATTTAAAAAGCTAGAGCCAAAATGACACATTTTCTGGATCACCCCTATTAAGACTGTTGCTGGTTATCAGGAAGAGCTGGCAGACCCAGACACACACGGATCCCCTTCCTCACAGACTCCTTCTTCAGCCCCTACTTAACCTGCCCGCTGCATGCAAACACATTTCTGTAATACCTGCAAACTCCAGTTTCTCTGGAAGTTTCACTGCCCAAAAGCTGTGCAAGGAGAAAGCACCTTGAACTGCTGCAGCGTAGTGGTGGGATGTGCAGCAGGAAGGCTGGAGACCACGTGGCATGCTGTACACCGCATTTATGTGTCACTCCAATAACACCATGTATATAAATGTGCTGGGATTTACTTTCCTCTTGTTTTTAAATAAGCAGCAGGGTTCACATGCTGGAGGCCTAGCCAGCTCCTGTAATCACATGCACCTCAACATAGCTGGGAGCAAACAAGCCAGAGACAGAAAGGACACTTGTGCTTCCATCATTGCTGGGCTATGTATGCACTTTGGGTGACTGGTGTTTAATGGGAATATGAGAGCATTTGACACTGCATTAACATTTTGAATGCACCAGTCTGACCCTTCCTTCTTTTTGGAGGCCTCATACGCTACAACCAGTTCAATTCACTACAAATAAAATAGAACTTTAAAAGCACAGCAGACACTCCAGTTGACAGCAAACAAATGATAGTTTTTTAAATGCAAACACATGCAAACCCTCTCCATTAGGCAGAGGAGAAGCACTCAGATTTCCCCTGCCCCTGAGTTCTTTGTCAAAATGCACCTGCTTGTTTTTCCACAGTGACAGGTAAACAAGCGTGAATTTACCTGCTCTTCTCCAGGAGGTGTTTTGCAGTGCAGCCGGCCACAGAGATACCTGCACTGTGCAGGCCACCACAATAACACAATGTGTGGTGGAGGAGAGGCTATGGGTGGTGGAATCAGCTCTGAGGCTGAAAGTGGAAGCTGGCCTGGCTGACATGAAGAGAAGTAGACTGGGAAATGAGTCTTCTTCAGTCTTCTCTCCTGGTCTCCCAAGTCCTCAGGTCATGCTCATGGAACCAGCCACCAAATTTTCCCCCAATCTCCAGGGTGGTCTCTCCCTGTCCCTGCATGTCACTTCTCCTTCCCCTCCTCCCTCTAGTCATGCTTGTGCACTCAACCAGTGGGCATTTCACCCAGTCCCACATCCACGTCCTGGGGGTGACTCCTCAACCTGGCTGGGGTTCCCAGCAGCACTCACCTTGTCCTCCTGCCTCGGCCTTAAAATCAGGACCACCTCTGCTCACCAGCCTGGCTTACAGGAGCATGGTTGCTGTTCTCAAGACAGTGGGAAAGATTCAGATTTGTGCATTTGCCACCTATTATGGAATTAGGGGAAATGCTCTTCAGGTTTTTTGTTTGGTTGTTTTTTTGTTTTTTCAGCCCCAGGCAGCTTTTAGCTTGACCTTCCACAGCTTTCTTAAGGAAGGTCCTATAAAGGCAAATTACAGCTGCTGCTTCTATTCTTTTGGTTTCTATTGCATTTATATCAAAAGATAACTAGACCACTGGCAAATTTCCCTGGTGAACTATTTCCCTGTGGCACAGCGCTTTTGACAGCTTTTTTGCTAGTCAAAACCAAATACTGGTTATAGGGTGCAGCCCTCTGAACTGAGATGAAAACTTGCATGTGTGTAAAGACACACACATACACCAATAAATACACCACATCTAAAACAATATATATGTATAGTACATATAACAGCATATATATCTCCAGGCCTGGTGTCAAGGAGTTGATTGCAAGGGAGTTGGGCAAGGACATCCAGAATTCCTAAAACCCAACTCCATTGTCAATGTGCTTTAAGTATTCCCTGTAAAAGCACTTAGACCCAAGCCTACATCAAAAAGAAACCTTACAGCCTTAACTTATCACCTCTCCTGTGGTGGCAAGCGTGGTTCAAAGGTCCTAGCGTTCACAGGTGCTTTTTAAGGACAGATTAGGTTACCAAGAGTTTGGGTTAAAATCAAATGGAAGTACAAAGATGCCTGAAAAATAAACTTAACCTGGGATGAAACCAGCAAAAATAGATATCTGTAGCACTGAAGACTTTTGGAACCCTCTCATCTCAGGTTACTGGAAGCCTCAGGTATGCATTTATTCTGCTTGAAAGTTTTGAAATGTCCACAAGTGTTTGTGACCTTTCCTAGCCATTAGTTTGGGCCATTGTGTTTAATGTATGATTCATTTCACAGTAACCTAACTTAACATATAATCACATTTGATCACAGTGAGCTAGCTGAGGTTGGAAAAGGGTAATTGTCAATCATCAACTCATAAATTACCACAATTATTGGATTAACTTACTTTGTTTCCTTTCTTTCACTTCCAAAAAAAAAAAAAAAAAAAAAAAAAAAGGAGGAGGTGAACAAGTGGAAAGGAGGAGAAAAAGGAATCATTCTGCTGTATTTGGCTGAGGCTGCTAGTGGCTGGGAGCAGACCTCTAGGTACGATTTCACTCACTGTCTGGAAGTAGAGGTGCAACCTGGTCAGACCGGGGTGTGCAGGCAGCCCTCGTTGTGGCATCGCCTGTGGTTGGAGCGCTTGACGTGAGAACGCCTCATGTTCAGTTAGCACACCAGTTTCAGAGATAGCAGATATTTCTTCCGCTTGCCAATCAAAGTAAGAAAATATACAAGTCAGTGAGGCCATCTTGCTTGAAATGCTTTCAAAGCCTACAGCAGCAGTAAGATAGCAATATTAACACTCACTGACTGCTGGCTTAAGCATACACAGCATACTGTGATGACTGAAGCTAGGCAAAGAAATCCACATTTCAGTGAGGTCAAGGTACGGTTTGGTAGGGAATATTCTCTCTGCAATGTCTGGGCACGTGTATATGCCTCAGTATATTGCAAGCAGATATGCTTAATAGAGCTCTTCCTAAACTTCACCTGCCTGCTGCATCATTTCACAGCAAGTAAAAGCACAGTCGTGTATGAGAGGAGACAAATCATAAAATAATTATGCATAATAAAAAGGCTTTTAAAAAGCCCTTATTATTATGTGATCAAGCAATTAGAGAGGTCACTATAACACAGGGGTAAAAACAGTTGAATTCAGCATAAACTCATAATTTCCTAACTTTTTAATGCTTGACCTTGATTTTCTCTTAGCAGAGTCTGGATGCAATATAAAGTATTTCAGTCCCTAAATAATAGAAATGAGGTTACAAACAATTCAGCAAGGCTGCCTATCCTGAAGAACATGCAAGGTGTATTCTGAACATGTATCTTGGTAAAGAAATACAGCAGATGCCTCCTGATTGCTAAAGTTTTCTTTACGAAGGCCAAGCCAAGAAGCAATATTGAATTCATATAACATGACATTTAGCTCAAGGCTCAGCTAGGAATCCAGTTGGCAGCACAGCAACTTAAAGCCAAAAGGACATACGCATACAGGAGTATGTTAATAGCCCACTTCTCTGGTATCTGAATAGGTCTTTTAAGAGGTTAATCACTCTCAATTTTCAGCACAGCAAGTGCAAGATTAAAGACTCTCTGACACATCCCAGGATCAGGCCCAGCAGAACTGATATTAAACTGATATTACTGACAAAAGAGGGAGCTTATTTTAATATACACACAGACAAAGATGGGGGAAATAGTTGTGTTTATTTTAGGATGGAAAGATGGAAGAGAAAAGTTCCTGACAATAGGAACCATGATAGCTTAACTAGCAAATGGTATACACCAAGGGATTAGCATGAACAGAGGAAATCAGAAACTGCCTCTAATAGATGCTTTGGATGCCTAGTCATACCTCCGGTACATGAGCATATATCTACATATATTAAAGATGCAAACAGAACGTAGTAGGGGCGCCAAAAGCTGAGGGAGGTTGTTAAAGTAACAATTGCAGACATTTCTGGCGCATGGTGCTTCTTGTTCTTGCCAAATCAAAATTCTCAAAGGAGAAATGGTGAATGATACATTTCAATAGCTAATCGGGATATTCTCACGGACTTATTTATAGTGGAAGCCTTAGATGCAGAAAAACATCAAATTCCTAGTCAGATCATAGTACCTACTTCCCAAGGCTTTATTTATTTTTCATGAGATACAGAACAAAAGAAAATGAGACCATTGGAGACTTCATACTCCAAACAAATGCACTTACTAGTGAAACAAAGGTTTAGACCTGTTAAAAAAACATCAGCGTGGCCCCAAACTGAACGTCTCCCTCCCAGACCTCCATGAGGGCAGGGAGACGCGACAGCTTCTTGTTGCAAGCCAGGTAACAACGGGGCGAGACCACGGCCGAACATGCAGCTCCAGGGCGGGTTCAAGGTCTGAGGTCGAGCTCAGAGGAACGAATGCAGACAGAAACGGGTTGCTCTTAGCCTAGCGCCTTACTCAGATTGCAGCCAGTTCCCACTGAGGAGAAGACAGAGGGTCAAAAATGTATGAGCTGCATGAGGCGCAGGCACAAGACGGTGTGGATGTATTCAGATGTCAGCAGGAGGGTGCAAAAACATCTCGCCCCATCCCCATTCATTGCAATCACCAACAAGGTTTGTCCTAAAGCACCGTGGCTGCACCCTTTGACTCTCCCTACCACACAAAACCATCAAATGGGTCTCCCTGCTCCTACCAGGCTGGCTGGGGGGAGATAGGCAGTAGGTCCCTAGCCTGGGACCCCTCACTGCAGGGCCCTCAGAGACTCAGCTGGACAGCAGAGGTCTGGGCACGGACCAAAAACCAAGACTGATTGCTTGTAACGAGAGGAGTGCAAAAACTCAGCAGTCCTGCTATTGCATGGTACTGTCTTTGGGAACCCAGGTCTGTCTTTGCAGAAACTGTCTCTCATTTGCTTCAGGGAAAGACAGATTTTTTTTTTTTTTTTTTTTTTTAATCGATCTCTGTTTATTTGCAGAGGAGCTCCTGAGCATCAGCTTCTCTTCATATTACAAAAAAATAAGACAACTCAGACTGACAGAGTAACAGGCAGAAAAGGGATAACAGTATATATTGACAATGGAGACAGATTAAGCCTCATTTTTAAGAGTAGCTGGTGCAAGGAGGGGCATCACAGAGCACAAGAGAGTTTTACAGTTCCAACAATGTAGAGACTTATTAGGGAAAAAAAATCAAAGGCTCTTTCCTTGTATTATCAGACAGAATAATCATATTAGCACTTCTAATTATAACTGCAAATAAAACATACATCCCTGGGGAAAGCCAACTACCATTACTGGTTTTCGATATGCACAGAAAAAGATCAAGTCTGGGACTGAAGGAAGGGAGAAAATGGCTTTCCCTGCTTGAGCTGGGCAGCGCAGGACTCCTCAGGAAGCTGCTTGCTCCCCACCAGCTTGCTGAGGAAGGATGCACCAGGCTGGAAAACCTGGGAAAGACTCTGGAGAGACCCAGAAAGCTGAGGCCAGATCAATATCCTCGTCTGTCTTAAGATTTGCTGCAATTGCGCGCGATAGGAAATAGCGATGCACAGATCCTACTCCTCACTAACCCCATCTCCCTTCAGGAAGGGAGTGCAAAAAACACATACTTATCAGTCCAGGTCTTTTTCTCATGACCTGTGTGTGAGATAAAGCCTGTGGAAGGTGTTTTACGAGGTAAAACATGGAATGAGCTTGAAACAAATGGGAAGGAATGGAAAGGAAAAGGAGTCAGGACAGCAGCAGATAGCAAATGGGATGATAACAGCAGGAGAGAGAGCAGAAAACAAGGATGTTGCAGCAAATACACACTTAAACTCCAGCATTACAGAGTCTAGCATCAGCACAGTGTGTTAAAATGCGCGTGCTTCCTGTAGATGTCAGGGAGCAGGGCCGTGCGGAGGTGAGGGAGACTAGGGAGCCCGACGTGGCGGGGAGGGAGGTGGAGAGAGATGCAGGGCTCCGGGCACTGGGGGAAGCCACCTGGGAGACTTACGCGTGGGATGAGCCCGTTCTGCTTTCAGACTGCACGGCCTGCCAGGCTTGGCTGCTCGGGTTCGCCGGTGTTTTAAATAGAACATGACTTGCCAGAGGCAGATTATAGTTAAATATTCTTCTTTTCTTCTTCCCCTCTCTTGCATAAACTCTTTCCTCTTGAGTTTGGAGGGGGGGGGGGAGAGAAAGAAAATAAAACTTCTAAAAGCAACCACACTGTGGTGTTCGAGGTTGTACGTGGGACAGACCGATTGAATATTGCAGTTATAACATCCATACTCATTCTCCACCCTTCTCAAGTCTAAGTGGCAGCTTGATCCAGCTCAGAAGAAGAGAGAAAGGGACATGTCTCAGAGCCGTTTGGTCTGGCTTGCTTTGGCTAGTCACCAGTATACAGGGGGTTTGAAAAGCACTTTGCACGCTAGATCTTAACGATGTCTCCTAAAAACCTGCGTGCTTTCTAACCAATTCCACACATGTACTAACAGCCCATAAAAAGGGGACTGAATGTCATTTGTTTTTGCAGTACAATGTGTTTGTGTACGTATTTTCTGGGCAATGATGATAAACTCAGAGTTAAAAACAAGGTAATCGTGGTTGCCAGTTGAAGGTCCCATTAACAGCTCTAGCCCAAATCATTTTTAACCTCTTCCCACTCGAGTCCTTCCCCTTAGTAAAGTGGTACAGCCCTTCACAAACTATGCATAGTAAATGCTTTAAAAAAGATAAGAAAGAACCATTATTAATATTTGGCTTCCTTATCAGTATCCAGAACACAGGAGTGATATAAGCTTTTATAACACACAAGTTATGCAGCTCTTTGAGAAATAAGATATGACCATATAGACATAAATTTTAATGCCTGTGCAAAGACAAAGCAAGTTTAGGGTTATGTGGACCTTTCATCTCCTTGCTTTCAGAAGTTGAAGATAGGCATTAGCACAGCACCTCGAGACCATTATGACAAAGAATAAGTTAAGCAAGTGCCCTTCCTCCTCTCCATTTTGACCTACCCCAAACCATTCCTTGAGTTTGGTCTGTCACTTGGGTTGCCAAGGACAGGGTGAGTAAAACCAGACAGTAAAAATGCTGCCATATTCCACTCCCTTTGACAGAGATGAAAACAACCATACAAACTGTAGAGTGGAAAGGAAAGAGTCCTTAACTTAACTCCTATTTAAACATAAATGTAGCGAGGCTGTTTATTAAAAAAAAAAAAAAAAAGATTACAATATTGTATAGTTATATTATCCCTAAGGGAATGCAGAAATGGTATTAAATCTCAATTTAGAAACTCATTTTCCCTCTCAGTTTTCAGAAGGGCTTTAAAGTCAGGGTTATGGTTCTCCTCTGTCGAGATCCGTGGTTTTACTAAGCATACGCTTAAGATACAGTGGATAACAAGTTGAAAACCAAACCCACCAAGCAAACGCTTGTCCAGGGCTCCCCCTCTGCCCAGCTACCTCTTGCAGGCTAGACACTGCCCATTTACCCGAGGACTTCCTGAGCCTCGGGCCCCTTGAGCCTTTGAAGACGGAGCACGAAGAATAGCGCAAAGGCCCAGAAAGCTAATTTGGAAGCACAGCTCCCTCCTTTGCGAGACCTGCCCAGGCGCGTGCCTTTTGCAAAGGGCTCTGCTCCATCACCATGATCTCCGAAAGATGCCACCTTTGCCCGGTGCGCGCTGCTTTGTCCTCCCAGCTGGGCGGCCGCCCTTCCTAACACGACCCTATTATTTCAGGAGGAAAGCGGAATAGCTCATCTTATTTTGCAACGGGGATGAAAATTAAAGGCTGCTGGTAATGTGCCACACTTACTAGACCTTACATAACTGACAAAGAGTGCCCTGGCTCCGGTTGAAAGCAAGCTGGGAGAAATCATCTGGATAGCAGGAATTACCTATTATAAATAAATCACACGCGTACACATAAAAAGCAGTTCTCGCCCAGACTAAACACTTTACTCCAAGCGAGGTGTCTGCTTTGTGCTCTGTGAACAGGAAAATCACATGTCCTGCACTCCAGATAAAAATGCTCTGCAGTGAAGGAGACAGGATAATCACTTACTCCAACTATCACAGTGAAGGCTTTGAAAATTAGTCCAACGGCTAAATTAATCTGTATTTCCAGGAGGTCTAATGCCCACGCACTCCAAAAGAAAAAAAAAATGGCATTTTGTAAAGCACCATTTACACCGTCTGTGCTTAATTTTAAAGGGCTCGTTCACTCCAAATGACCTCACCCCAGTTCTGGAAATTGTTGCACATCGGTTCCTGCAGTCATTGCTTCCCTCCCTTGGAGTACATGAGGGCCTCACTCTGCAGCCGCTCGCACGCATATTGCCACCCCGTCCACGCGAGCAAGCGCTCCTCCCTGGAAATAACGGCAATCCCGAGCAGTGTGACACCCGATAATCCGGTTGCATATGAACTGCGTGTCAAGTTAAAGTCGCCGCTTAGTTCAACCACTGTGATTTGCTGCTGCCACACTGCTTAGAAACAAGCGTTAGCCAGAATGAAGTGTGGCCATCAATACAAATTTGTGCTCAACCGCACCATGGCAGCGTTCCCACGTGACACTGCCGTGGCACCGGACTTCAGCAAGCTGCTCCCGTGAAGGGTTTCCTGCTGCATGCAGCTCTAACACTTGCACAGCATCTAATAATTCTCCCAGATGGAGAGAAAAGGGTGCTTTTCTTGGGCTGGCTCAGGGGTGATGGTGCTATTCCCAATTCCCCAGCCCAATTCACTTTTCTGGCCCTGGGCTCTTCACAACCTTGGGCAAGTCACCTCGGCTGTGTTCAAGCAGCCGAATAAAGCGCAGGTCGTTGCACGCTCACGCAAAGTCCCTGTCCTAGCAGCAGCAGGGACAACAGCTGGCACAGGTCATCCCGTGCGGCTGGCACGGCCTTGGACACCCGCCATCTCCCAGGGGCTGCAGAGGGTCTGCGCTCCGCTGGCCTGCACGGGCTGCGCTTACCCCTGCTAGCACTGTATAGGTAACACCAGAGCACTCCGCATCCCTCTTCTGTACCAAAAACAGGTCTCGGACTTGCCTGTAAAACAGGAACAACAGCACTTCCTACTCTAGAAGGTTACAGTGAGGATATATTTATCCTGCGTTGTGCAGAGCTCAGATAATACGGTGACAACGGACTTCCCAAAATGGACACACACTCTTAGGGAATGATCGACTTCGTAAAGATCCACTATATAAAGAGCAACTATAAATCAGTCAGTGAAGGTAATGTTGCTGCTATTTAAAATAGGTGTTATTTAAGGAAGTCTTTTTGAGACATAGAACTGCTGAGGGACTGTTAGAAGATATATTTGGTGCAATCTCGTGAATTCCAGAGGTGTCACATTTTTTGCAGCTCAGGGAAGGGATCCTGTGGGAGAGAAATCTTTTAAATAGAAATCCAAAGGGGAACTCTCTGTACAGGGGAGAGGAATTTTAAATCCAGGCACACTTCATCAGCCATGCGCCCTTATCTCCTCCGGGCGCTTCTAACCCAGAACTGGGAAGGAGGTGCTGAAAACCAGCTCCAACTCTTCCCTTTGCCTGCATCATGCCAGGAAAAAGGAAGAGTTTCTTTGGAGACAACATCATCCACACAAACAGCTTTTAGTCACAGAGGCAACAACAGTGTCACTGGAACCACAGGACCAGGCTTGCACAGAGCAACACTGAATTCAAGACTGGATCTTTTGTTTAGCCAGGAATCCCCTTAGTGATGGCTTCAGGTGGAAAAGCTCCAAAGGCAGGAAAAGGCAGACAAGAGGACAACCTGTGCAATTCATAACACAGAATTTTGCCTTAGCTGTTACCGCTCGAGCTTTACGAGCAGCAAATATACATTATGTTTTTTATCCAATGCGGCAGAGTGTGTATCACTGTAATTTTAGCTCTGAATTTCTCTCCAAAAGCAACAACCTAACCCAATCATCCAGGGAAGAAGGAGGAAAAAGAAAAGCAAAGAGGAAAAAAAAGAAAAGGAAAAAAAAAAGAGAGAAAAACAGAGCACTTCACATATTGGTCCAAGGGACTTCTACAAGAGTATCGTATTTAAAACAATGGCTCAGCATCAATTGTGAAATCTTTTCAGAAACTTGCCTACAGTCCTATTCCGAGTTCATGCGAGGGCTCAGAACTTGTTTGGCTTCTGTTCCTTGTTCTTTGCTGCTCCAGAGAATTTCATTACTTCTTCAATGTCAATCCCTGATCCAATTTGATTTCTACACTAAAGAAAAGTTCAGAATGGCTTCACAGCTATTGGATTCTAAGCAAAAATTAACTGTTTGAAGGTTTTGATAGTTTTCCTTTGATTAATAAAGAGGTATCAGAAATAGAGCCTCTGGTACTTCTTTCTTTAAATAAAATTACACTTGATGTCAGTAAGTCCAGTCAGAATCATAACAACTTGGTGAGGGTCAGGTTAGTTATTAATGTATTATCAGCTTTAAGCGCTTTCATTTCTAACAACACAGGAAGGAAAAGAGTGGAGTGATGCCATCACATTTCCATTGTAAAATCCCCTCCTTTAAAATCTTTTATATTTAATGTCACCACCAACATCTCTCAGTCAGTATAGGAATTCCACCAAAACTCAGGGGACAAAGAAAAGAGGTGCAAGTTATCCTACAGGGGAGAAATAAAAACTAAACTAAGGACAGAGCTGAACTGGCATGAGATACATTAAAGCCAGAGATGCTGCTACTCGTAGACTAAACTCCATGGACACCCCCTTCCTTGTAAAACTGGCAAACTAGTAGCCTCCATATAGAACTGAAGTGAAAAAAAAAGACTAAGGTATTTGATCATATTAAAAAGTCCCTATTCCAGCTCAAGTGACCTATGTTTCTGATCTGTATGACGGGGAAAGTGAACAGGAAAAGATGAATGGCAAGTCCTCAATAAGACTGGAAGGAGAAGAGCCTCTCAGAAAAAAAGAGCACCACCACCACCACCACCACCACCACCACCACCACCTCAGGGAGCAGCAAGACCACACTGCCCCTTTTCTCATTTGCTTTCTCTCTTCTTGAAGATCCCTCTCTTACTGGGTCCTCTCACATGGGAGGGAGATTTTGCTGGTGCTTAGCACCTGTGACCCTGTTGTTGTTCCCACATCCCACTCATTCATCCCCTGGTTGGCAGATCCCTTTCAGGTAGGGAGGGAAGAATTATCTCTGAACATATTTTTTAATAAAAATCTTTAAAATATTTTTAATTATTCTGAAATACACTTTCTAGTGAATCTAGAAAATGGAACTTGTTCAGTAGCAAAGGAAGACATTAAAAAGAAGTGCACTTGGATAAGTCTGAAATACGAAAAATATCATAGTGACTAAAGAACTGCTGAGCCAGTAGGGATGAAACAAATAAGCTACCAAGCGAGTTATCCAAATTTTTCATTAAAGTGACTATTAACCATCCTGCTTTTTGTTCAGAGTGATCCAGGACATATCTTTGTAGTACAACAGGGGAAGTCTTCATGTCTTCTTAAATTTTTAAGGTAGCACCTCTGCAAGAATCTCCCAGTGCTATTGACAGCAACAGCAGCTACTCATTTTGCAATATTTTACCAGAAGAAGGTCTGAATAACTAGAAGCAGATGACAAGATGAAGACATGAGCAGCTGGAAACAGCAAGCATCGGGAAACTGGCAACTGCAGCATCTGAGAGAGCAGCCTTATTTCCTAACACTTAAAAAAAGGCTGTAATGGTGGCACTTAGGGAGTCACAATGCAGCAGCTCGTGGCAGACACTTAACCCTTTCATAGCAATCCGCAGGCAGAATGTGTTGAACTTGGATTTGATTTGTGGAAGGACTGGGTGATCCTGGAGCATGCAAGTTGTTTGTATTTTCTCACCTCACTGAAAAGACTTGTCCTCTGAAAGTAAAGAACTCGGGCCAATACAGCCAGAAAGCAAACATCTTCCCACCTTCCCCAGTGGTACTAGAGAAGTCCTTTACATGGCTGGAGAGATGAAGCTTCTACTGCAACCTAATAATTTTCTGCCCATTTAATCCCTATTCACAGTTTTATATTCAAGCTATTCGCACTGCTGCAAATGAAGTCCTGTTTTATTACCAGGTGGTTGCAGTGGACTAAAAGAGACCAAGAGGACCCAAGGAGAAGAACCAGAGTTGAGTGTGACGCTCTTGCTCGGGCACTCTGCAAGATCCTGGCTGCAGCCTGCAGGGCGCTGCCTGGCTCAAGTAATTCCCCAAAAATGGGGAGTTAGCAGTGCCACCAGTGCTTCCATCCCACGGCAGGAATCATAGCACCTGTGCCCAGTAGGGCCCTAGAAAGCAGAGAAAAAGCCACCTCTGCTAATTCCTCCAAAGTCAATCACACATGTAGCTCAGGTCAACAGGCAGATTCACCAGGACACACACAGATGATTTGATGAACTGGGCACCACAGGTGTAGCCCATATACACAGATCTTCACTATACATACTTTCATATGCACACCTTATATATTTATATAAGACCTGAAGAACAATATAGGATTTAACTCATTCATGAGTGCACAGAACTCAATTCCTCAGTTAAACTAGAGCCACTGCTGTTACAGGACAAATTAACGGGGTATCACCTGCCCTGGACTCCAGTGACATTACACTCATCCACACATCAGAGGGCAAATCTGTACCAGAGTTACTAACAGGGAAAGCAGATTCCTAAGTAATTGAATTAAATGTAAATAGTCTATGCAATATGCCAGATAACTGGCTGTTATCTGATGCAATGTTGCTGTATTTTCACATGCTAATGTTATTTTATTCATTTGCATTTTCAAAGCAATATGTTCCCGTTCAACAAATTGCCAGATAGTTTTTCACCCTACTGTGTGAAGAAATTACAACTGAACCTTTTTATCTAGTTGGCAATATCAGAGGAGATAATATGATGCCCCTGGCACCATAAAATATTCAGCATTGTGAATTAAGTTTTTGATAAAAGAGCAATAGAAATTTGCCTTTTACAAAAACAGTGAACTTAAAAAAATGCTTACTTTAAAATGTTTTAATTAAAAAATTAAATTGCATTGGAAACATTTGATTATTGTTTAATAACAATGCATAATTTATAACTGACTGCTGTAAAAATCATATTTTTCTCTGCTACGCCAATAAAAGGATTGTGCATCAGAAGTTCTCTCTTAAACCACCCGATTTTAGGATGACTACATTTTGGAGAGCTAATTTCTCAGAATACATCTTAAAAAGTCTGAAATTTTGAGGGCCTAAAAGGAAATCATACCCAGGCCCCAGTGCCCTGATAATGCTCATGGAATATATTAAGACATTGCTCTTTTCCTTTAAAATCAAGCTTCTAGCACTGATCTCCTGCCCAGAGGAGCTCAGCTTTAGCCCCTCCCTGGGTAAAAATCTTTTGGGTTCTGTAATTGCTATTAGCCGTTCTGCCACTGTGACAGGTAAAAGCAGAGCCCTGGCTATGGTCTGAAAACAAGCCATTGGGAACCAGCCTGTGTCTTTTTTTAGTGTTTCACGGCAGTGGGTATTTGATTGATGGTCAGATACTCTGTACCCAGGAGCACACAGGGTTTGATGGCTGCTGATGACAACAGACACTTTTCAAGAACAAATGTCTGTCACTTAAGCTGAAAAGAATCCTCTTCTCCTTAGCTGCGTTACTGCAGGATTTTACACTTGGGACAGAAGGCAACCTGCCACTCTCCCACAGGGTGGTTGGATGTCCCCAGTAGAAGAGGGCACTGATTTCTGTGCACCGACACATCATGTATCAAGACACTTTTAAGTGGAGTCTCTCTGACTTCCAAGAAGGAGCAACTCACCCTTGGGTAAACAGAAGGAAAAAATGCTTTAAAATTGCCCCATTTCCCTTGCTCTCCTCCTGCCCTTGCTCTCTCTCTCTCTCTTTTTTTCTTGTTTTTTTATCAAGTTCATTTGACAGAGCAACAAATGTGAGACTTGAACCTATATTGAAATTAGTCTTGATTTTTGTCACAATGTGATAAATGGGTGATGAAAGAGAGAAAGACCTGGAGCTCAAAAACTAATACTCAGGGAAGTTCCCCACTTGGCATCTACTTCCCAGAGGCTAGGAACTGTCAGACTTGTTTCTGCAGAACCATCGGTAGAACGCTCTTACAACCTTCAAAGAGCAATTTGTATCAAGGGATAATATTTATAACCCAAGTGCTGTATGAAGGGTTTCCTTGATGAAATTTCACAGAAAGTTTTGAGATACCACCATCTGAAAATAGGGAAAAAAATCTGTTCTCATTCTTTCCCTTCTTCCTCACAGGCTAACTCTTTTCTTCCATTTAAAAGTAGAATGGGGAAAAAAAGGAAGGGAAATAATGTCATAAAAGCAAAGGGGGTGCAAGGAGTAGAAATTCAATTTTTGGACAGTCCAGCAGGTTCCTAGTGAAAAAAAAAATTGATTAAAAAATCTGCAAATATTTTTGTTGGGGGGAGGAGGGGAAGGGAGAGAAACCATTTATTTCTAGAAAAGAAAAGCTGTCTCACATTTTTCTGGACCAAATTAGTCTATTTCCTTTCTGACAAATATCAGTGTCTATCTTATTTGCTTGCAAGCGTGGACCATCATTCATTTTCTGAAGTAACTTGCTGTAGAACATAGCTTCATGGGGTTTTTTCCTTTCTCTAAAGGGAATAACAACTCCAAGTCACATAACGCAGAAACAGCTATGCCTCCAGGCACTCTACAATAAGTTAGCATTGTTAAATATTAGACAGCCAGAGAGTTACACAAAACTTCACACAAAAAAAAGGGGGGGGAACCCACTCTCCTGGGTTCTAACCTGAATTAAACCATATGCAATTTTATAACTGAAAGTACAACTTACTTCTCTTTCAGAGCATCTAAAAGAATTGACGTGTAATCACACCAGCTGTCTCACAATTAAATCACTGTCCAAAAAAAAGTACGCATATTCATCTGTGAGGAAAAACATTCCCACAAAATAAAAACACATGCAGAGAGGATTACTCAGCAGGCTGTCAAGTAATAACAACATATGCTTGGGAATGGTTTTAGTTTACTCCACTTCTTGTAAATACACAGGCAGTGAAAACATTGTAAACCTGAAGGAGGAATTTTAAAGCAAGACTTTGACTGAAGGGCTTCTGGCCATTGAGGATATTTGAAGACTAAGGTCATCCAGTCTAATCAGTTTTTGGAGCTGGGGGCTCTAGGAAAGTCCCATGTGTTCCAAAAAAAATCACATCTTTGAAAATCTCCTAAACAGTGAGCAGGGATATGGACCACATGCATGGATGGTCCTCCTTTCATGGAAACAGCATCATTTTGTTCCCTTCAGTAGATATGGGCTGATTTACACCAGTCAAGACACAGGCTCTTCATTTCTCTAATTCCATAAGCAAGCCATACACTTAGTGAACCTTTTTACTGTGCTATAAGTTCCTTAATTTATGAAACTTTACATTGCATTTTCTTTATACTCTGAGAACATTTTTCATGAAGAAAGGATCATTTTGCATTGCTCATTATGATTTTTAATTTGTGCCTCTTTTAGTTCTACTTCTTAAATATTAGGTAATCTCATTAAAGCACACTACATCTAACAGTGTTCTCCTCCTCTCTTTTAATTAATTTTTAATGCTCTAGAAGTACATTTTCCATGGAATCAGTTTAAATGATTCATCAAAAAAACAATGCCCTTTTAGGATGACTCAACTGCTTGTATTTCTTATATTAGTTTGAGTCATTGAGGGAAAACTATATTTGAAGCTGGAAATAATGGAGTTATGAAATGGAAAGGGAATACCATACAACATCAGCCCATGTTGCTCAGCACGTTAAAAAATGGGAGAAAGAGTTGCCAAGACAAGACTTTCAGATCACAAGAAATCTAAGTGACCATGAAGAAGGAAATAATAAGTAAGGATAGGCATAGATACACAGGAGTCACAGTGGGAAGGAGATATGGGGGAAATGATATGACAGTATTTTGAAATTTCCTCAGGCAAGTTCAAACCAAGAGGCTGTCCTCAGAAAAATACCTTCATCGCCTGTCTGAACAGAGTCTCTTGACACAACCCCGACAGCTCCTTCTCAGCTATCAGGTGAGTAGCAGCAGGCAACTGTGAGGGATGCCCACACCAACTGTTACTCTGCTTCAGTCTCCACAAAGTTGAATCCCTCTTGGGTTTGGATCTCTGCTTTTCATCCAAGCACTCTAATGCACTGGAAGGAAAAGATTGGGTTTGGAGAGTTTGTCCTCTTCCTTCCCCTTTCCTTTAAACAGGTTGGTTTACTTTCCTAGTTGCATGGTTAAGTGTAGCTGAATCAAGTGTCCCTCAAAGATGCGCTTGATGAAAAAGGGTCATTGAAGGTCAGCTATAAACAGCCCAGGTGAAGGAATACTGTACTCACCTGAAGCTCTGTGAGATTGGTCCGGGCAATCAGAGGTAATTCCCCAAAGCTGGAACTTGGCCAGCACGTGACATCCTACAGTGGCACTGGTTTGGTGCTCACTCCAGTTGCCAACTACTCAATGGCCACTATCAGTGCCACTGTTCACTGTTTTTACCATGTCTCCTTAAGCACTCTGCTCTCCCTTTTAAGGCAACTCACAAGAGAATGGAAGGGAAATGAGAACGATCCCAAAGATTACCATATATCCCACCTAAAAACAGCCACTTGTATCCTTGTTTTTAATATATAATAGGATCACTTCTCTCAGTTCTTTTTGAATCAGTCAGTTGTCAAAAATCACTAGTGAAATAATTAGTCTGAACTGGACTCTTATATTTTAGGATAAAATTCTATAATCCTATCAAAAATTATGCCAAATTCTTTTCATATCCCCCTTATATAAAAAAAGAAATCTTAATAGGTCTGAGTCTATCGAGTTCCCTAAAAACATCTGGCTGAAAGTAGCTTATTGAATGGTAAACATCAAAGGAAGGGCCCCCTTTCCTTTCAGATAATAATTTGGACAGATAGTGTCATCACATCCCCAGTGAAAAAGAAAGGGCATTCACTCTTCAGCACTGGCAAGATAATGTCGAATATATTGTTACATTTTGTGCAAGCAGCAAATCATACCTTTCTCCCAATGTAACTGCTTCGCAATGGTTTACATGCACATGGCAATAAACAGGTGACATCATATGACTTAACAGCGCAAAATAACCTAAACCAGAACAAAGAGCCTGCTGCAGCCAAAACAATCTAGATTTGTTTAAGATTAGCACACTGCTTTCACATTATGCTTCTGTTCATATGTTCATATGTTATATGTTGAATAATATCCATGGCACAAGAATCAAAGCATCAGAAATGCTGACTTAATTAAAAAAAAAAAAAAAAAAGAAAAAAAGAAAAGGAGAGAGAGAGCAATGCTAAATTCTTCTAGAGCAACATGCAGAAGGTCCAGTTACAAAATCTTAGTGCTAACCACTTCTCAGCTCATTTATTATTGCTTTTGCTTTGATTTTGGAAGAGAATAGAAAGTTACAGAAGCCAAAAGGTTTTGCTTGGTTGCTACCCACAACCATAACCAAGTCAAGTAGTCTCAAAACTTGCTGTATGGCTCATCAACTTTTTCGACCCTTAGTTTAATTGGTGATAAGTATCAAAATCAAATTTTTCTAAACATTCACATATATTCAGGTCCAGAGCTTGGGTTTAGTCTTATATTTAATGAGATACAAACAAATCTTATGAAATGCAAACAAATGTTTGCATTAATGTTATTAGTAAGCATTAAATTATCCTTCTCTTAATTAAGCAATTATTTTAATTGCAGTATAGATGACAATTCTTGATGCTCATTAATATCCTAATCTTAAATAAGCATCACAGTAAGGAAAATGGTATCCAATAGAGCACAGCAGTCATAGAAGAATATTCTAAATGTTGATACAACTTTCACCCAATGTGGCCAAATTCTTGCATCAGTTTCATCAACGCAATCCAGTATAAATCTACAAGTTAAATATAGAAGCAATGAAAATACAAGATAGAGTAAGCTGTAACATAAATGGAAGGAGAAACAATACCTCTCTCTATGAGGTTTTAGCCCTCTTTTATATTCTGCTGAACTTGATTAATATGTCATGGAGGGGAACAAATGTGCAGTGCAATGTTATAAACCACATATTCTCGAGGCAGCTATATACATACACGCATAATACACACACATGCATGCATGCAAGCAAAACATCATCACATCAGCTTTTAGTTTCCCTCAGAGCCAGAGAATAATACATAGAATGCGCAGAAATGACCAAAGATACAATTTTTCAAAACTTTAGAAAGGTAGCAATGATTCTAGCTGTCTCTTTCTCTTCTCCACAAGCTTTGGCAGCATCATCTGACCGGGGGCAATATTAGCTGTCTGGTAGTTGCTTGTAACATGTTTGTTACACGTTAGTAATAACGTCGAAAGTGGTTTAACTGTTGACAATTATTGTAACAGGAGCTGTAAGATGACCAGAGGGGTATTATTTCACCGTCATTCTCCACCGTAAGAGCTTATCAGTACCCAACAGACAAAAAGGACAGTAGATCTCCATGCAGAATTTCAGCAATTTACATCAAAGTGCTTATAATCTGTTCAACCATATCTATTTAGCCTTCTAGTCAACACAGTAGAAATTGGGAAGTCCAGAACGCCCACATAATACCCATCCCAATGCTCCAGCAGGCCACAAAATTCAAAGCAACAACCTACAAAAAACTAAGACCTCAGGTCAAAAAGACCAAAAGTTGCAAACTGGAGCACAGCACAGGAAGAGAGGAGGCAACAGGAGTATCACCTTCATCCTTCCACACTTGTGCACTTCTGGGCAAAATGCCCAGATCAGGCCAGGAAGCAGTCTACACTCCATGTCACAGAAAGTGGCAATAGTACCCCACAGTCTCTGACAACCTGGTCAGAGAAAATATTCCTCCCTTGAGTAAAACTTTGACAACAGATTTAAAGAGAAAGCTTGAAAGGAGTGGTATTATTTGATTAATAGTGAAATAGTTTCGAAGTTAGATTCAAAATCAAACTCTGCACCTCCACTCCCATTGAGAGAACTTGGATCAGTTGTTTGAGCTCCTGACCAGCTCCAGTTAGAATATGCCTGCTGCCCCCTAATATACCTGTCAGTACAATCACTGTGTTTGAGCTTATACTTTTGTGGCATCTGACAGGAATAAAAACATAAATTAAAAAATAAGGGAATATACAATAAAGGGAAAATATTTTCAATTTTGGAGATTCAAGCATGTAAGCAGTTCATTCTGAGCAAAAACTGGAAGAAATTCTTTTCCAATGAAAAGAATAGTCACACTGATGTCCAGTGGTGCAGACAGATATGTCTAAGATGTGTCACAACTACTGCATGCAGAGCTGTCCTCTTGCATAACTCTACCAAACTGATTTTAGGCAAAATGAAAAACAGCAACTGATGTCCCACAACAGCCACTGTACAATGCAGACTGATAGTTGTGAGCAAGACAGCTGCTCACGTCTTTCCATTTGCTCCCAGAGAGGAGACCATTACAGTATTCAGAACGAGGTCCAAATCTTAATCTTTCCCCACCCTGGCTCCAGGCTTTCCATTTCAGTCTCTCCCTGCTATCTCTGCAAGCGCTAAAGAAGAAAATTCACCCACAGGCAATCTCCCAAGAGCTGGCACATATCCATCAAAATGAAAAGTTGATCCCCATGTACACATTATTTAGCACTTTTCTACTCATTCAGCTAATGAATGAAGAACAGAGAGCTTATGGACTTTCTAAAAGGTGTGCTGATGTCTACAGCCACGTAGTCAGAGCCCATTTCAGGGAAGCTGAGGAACTAGCACTCACATCTGAACTTGCTCCTCCCATTCGTGCGTCACTATCCTGTTCAGGGGATGGTGCCAGGGGATCACACAATCACACAATGGGTAAGGTTGGAAGGGACCTCTGGAGATCATCTAGTCCAACCTCCCCGCTCAGCAGGGTCACCTAGAGCATGTTAGACAGGGTTGCATCCAGGCGGGCCTTGAAGATCTCCAGAGAAGGAGACTCCACAACCTCTCTGGGCAGCCTGGTCCAGGGCTCTGTCACTCTCACAGGAAACAAATTTCTCTTCATATTCAGGCAGAACTTGAAAAGAGTTTGTCCTCATCCCCTTGACACCCTCCTTTTAGGTGCTTATACACATTGATAAGATCCCCCCTCAATCTTCTCTTCCCCAGGCTGAAGAGGCCCCGCTCTCACAGCCGTTCCTCAGAGGGCAGGTGCTCCAGCCCTCGGATCATCTTCATAGCCCTACGCTGGACTCTCTCCAGTAGCTCCATGTCTCTTTCGTACAGGGGAGCCCAGAACTGGATACAGTGCTCGAAATGAGGCCTCACCAGGGCTGGGTAGAGGGGCAGGATCACCTCCCTCCACTTGCTGGCAACACTCTTCCTAATGCACCCAAGGATACAATTGGCCTTCCTGGCCACAAGGGCACATTGCTGGCTCATGGTCAATCTATCATCCACCAGCACTCTCAGGTCCTTCTATGCAGAGCTGCTTTCCAGCAGGTCAGCCCCCAGCCTGTACTGGTGCCTAGGGTTATTTCTCCCTAGGTGCAGGACTCTGCCCTTGTCCTTGTTGAACCTCAGGAGGTTCCTGCCCAGCTCTCCAGCCTGTCCAGTCTCTCTGAAAGGCAGCACAGCCCTCAGCTGTATCAGCCACTCCTCCCAGCTTGGTATCATCAGCAGACTTGCTGAGGAGGCACTCTGTCCCCTCATCCAGGTCATTGATGAAGAAGTTGAACAGGATGGGACCCAGTACTGAGCCCTGGGGAACTCCACTCCACTAGCCCTTGACATCCTTGACATCCTTGACATCCTTGTCTTTAACATCCCTTGCCAGACTTAATTCCAAAGGGGCCTTAGCCTTCCGTGTTGCATCTCTACACACTCTGATAGCATTCTTATAATCCTCCCAAGTGGCCTGTCCCCTCTTCCACATTCTATGTACTTTCTTCTTCTGTTTTGCCAGGAGCTCTTTGCTCATCCTTGCAGGTCTCCTGCCCCCTTTGCTGAACTTCTTTCTCCTTGGGTTGCACTGCTCTTGAGCTTGGAGGAAGTGATGCTTGAATACCAGCCAGCTCTCCTGGACCCCCCCTTCCCTCCAGGGCCTTAACCCACGAGATTCCTCCAAGTAGGTCTCTGAAGAGGCCAAAGTCCACTCTCCTGAAGTCCAAGGTTGCAATCCTGCTTATTGTCTTGCTTCCTCCACGCAGGATCCTGAACTGCACCATCTCATGGTCACTGCAATCAAGGCTGCCCCCAACCTTCACATGTCCAACCAGTCCCTCTTTGTTGGTTAGGACAAGGTCCAGCAGGACATCCTTCCTCATAGCCTCCTCCACTACCTATGTCAAGAAGTTATCATCAATGCACTGCAGGAGCCTCCTGGACTGTCTGTGCCCAGCTGTGTTGTCCTTCCAGCAGATATCAGGGTGGCTGAAGTAAAAGAAGCAACTTCAGCATCCCAGCCCTGTCTCTCTCCACCTGGACAACTGTTTGAATTAGCTTTCTAAGTTAGGATCTGGCTATGATACAGGCAGATACAAAACAAGTAACTTATTTCAAAAATTAATCCCCTTCTAGATTCTAACAGATCTCTGAAGCCTCTCCCCTCAGTGTGCAACACTGTAGGTCACAAGCTGAGCTAACAGTGAGATGCCCATGTATTAGGCTGAAATGAGATGGGGCTCCTTTGATCCTAGGTAGCCCATCCCTTCTGCCACTGACCCAATAAACCAGATACAACTGATAAGGCTAAAGATCAAGCCAAGCTGTTGCAGGATTTGCAGCTAACCAAAGAGCGAGACCCAGCTGTACAAACGTGCAGAGCACAGACCCACCTGCACAAGCTGAGAGGCAACAGTGCAGGTCTACTTCTGTAGTGTCAGGGTTTTATAGCATAACTGGAACTGCTGAACAGTGCACAGAGTTTTATTTTATGGTTTTCTTGCAAGCTTCTGCACCACTGCTACAGAAATATGGATTAAGGACTTGATGCGATCTCTGAAAAAACATTAATGGAAAATCTCCCATGACTTCAGAGCCCACAAGCTCAGCTGTGATCTACCCTTATCAAACACACCCCACACCCCTAAATAAACGACAAAGAACTGTACAGAAAGTTACTAACAGAGAACATTATTAGTAGCAGCAGCATAAAAAAAATACTGTGATTAGCGTAGCATAGCACAGTATAAAAGCAAGTCCAGTTTCTTTTCAAAACAGTGCTGCTTTTTTGGTTAACATCTCTAACAGAAACTCTTAACCTTATTAAAAAAAAAAAAGAAAGAAAGAAAAAGGTGGATGACTATTTTCAGCATAAAGCTAATTCTCTTCCTCACAGACTAGCATCTGGCCGTAGAAGGAAAAACTGTGGTATGTTCAGACATGACTGCAAGGAAGCAACTTTGGTAACACTGCAGTTTGTGACTTGTCCTAGTGCGTACTGTCCAGTCAGACTAGCTGAGTCAGCTCTCTAGGCTTAACAGAGAGATGCCCTCCAAAACACACATGTATGCATTTTCTGGGCTCTCCTTGGCTGCAGTGCAGTATATTTCACCTTCCTTTGAACCAAGATGTCGGTCACTTCACCAGCAGTTAATATCAGTGCTTTCCCGGAGCTTCCTATGTCCCTCAATTAAGGGCCTATCCATAACACAAAACACACATCCAGGTGTCAATGTGTCCAGAGGAAAAGGTAGAGCACTTCTATCAGCCCTTCAGGTGGCAGCTGCCTGGACTTCAAGCAACTTCTAACACCATCATTTTCCTGTTATGAAGCACTTCTCATCCATAGGTCCCAAAGTGCACAATAGAAATGTCAGGTGATTTATTCCCATTTAATGAACAATCCCAGAAACAGTTACTGAAGCATGGGCTGGTGGGAGAAGTAGTATTACATCTCAGATACCCCAGTCCTACAACAACTAGGCAATATTGTTCTCTTCACCTCCCAGAGGCTGTGCCACAAGAAAGGAAAAAAAGAAAAAAGAAGAAAAAAAAAAAAAAAGCACTTTCCTATTGGCTCTGTACTTTGCCCAAGTATGCTTCTTGCCTACCTCTGGTCTTCAGAAGCTCAATAAAGGGAAGCTAATAGAAGAACTGCCCCTAACTAGCCCTCATCTGCCAAGTTGCACAGTACAGGAGGTCTTGCAAGCTGTAAACAAAATGTTTTACTAAGAAATTGGGGCTATCTATAGTAGGAGAAAGCTATCCAAATTTGAGTTACACCTTCATCATCTACTTTACAGGTCAGGAATAGAAATCTGCCTAGTGCTATAAGGAGGCAAAGTGCTCAAGGAGGCAAAATCTGTACCATTGCTTCTGCAATGTTGCCTTTCATGTTCCCTTTTAGCTTGACTGTTTTAATCCTATCTATTTAGATATTTTAAACCAGAAAAAGGCAAAAAGGGTGATGTTTTAAATAAAACCAAACACATGAAGCATACAGTAGCCTCTGAGAAATCCTGGAATTGCAGTTTCTTTTTATAGGAGGGGAAATCTGCTTATATGTGTTTCATTAGTGGTTGAGCCACTTGTCCCAGCTTGTACAAGCCAGTGCAGTGTATAAAAGGAAATGTTGAAATAAAGCCCAAAATACCCCTGTCTGTTGGTACTTTGATTTCTGCTCACAGGCAAAAGAACATGGAGATGCCACTAGAAGGCGGCGGGCTTGGCCTGACATTTTGCTCCCACAATTTGCCAGGACACTGCATATTAGTAAGATGCTCACTGCATCACTTCAGGCTTGCAAATAGTTTATCAGCAATAGGCTGCCTCAGTTAAGCAAGCCTTGCAACAGATCCTTTGGGAATCTAGCTTTATCGACTTGGCAATCCGAATATGGCCATACATTATTGCTTCTTTTAGTACTATAGTGCTGAAGCAATCAGTTACTAAATGTCTCACACATGCAGATTTATAGCTGCGTTTTCTGACCCCATAAGTAGTAGGAAAAAAGAAGGCATATGATTTTCTTGGGAACAAGTAAAGGTCATTTGTCTCATCAAATTTCGTCCCTTAATAGTACGCCTGTTCCCTCAGGGAAATTTCTAATTGTTTCTTCATCATTTCAGTTTTTTGCCTTGGTAGCATTGCTAAGCAGTTATGCCGTAGCTTTTAATAGCTTCTTCAGGAAGAGTGAGTCCCTAGTTTGCTCTGAACAAATTCATATGAGGTGACTCTAAACATGTCATGCTCTTACCATGGAAATATAAGAGAAATGCCCCAAATGCAGACTCTGTAGGCAGCATTTGTACAGTGACACCCAATGGAACATGATGCATCTCTCACAGCACAAGGAAAGGTACATGGGATACATGTGCTAACCAAATCTGTAGTTTCTAGAGCTTCAAGTATAAAAATGTCATTTTCATTTACTGAGCGTCATACTCTGTAAGTCGATTCTCTCCCCTATACAATAGCATCTGTGTTCATCTGCCCTACAGTCTAGCCTCCTAGGATTTTCTGCAGCCGAAGGCAAAAAAAAATAGTTTACTCATGAACTGAACTTCCACAAGCAAATGCACCCCACACTATCAGCTTTTCTGGAGAGGGAATATTGGGGTAAGTGGATCACCACATGAAGTGCCAAAGCCTTATCCCAGCAGAAGTCCCATACTGATCCGCAAAATACCTATTTGTGCAGATGCTCCACTTCAACACATCTTCATGGGCCAAGTTAAATGGTAAAATGACTCAAGATTTTAGATGAACTGTATAAGTAAACATCCATGAGCTGTAGTCCTGAGATCACAGTGAGTTGTAATCTGGTATTTCAGAGGCATTATATATTTTATATCTTATGGAAATCTCTTTTCTTTTACCATCATGAAAAAAATTGCTTTAGAAACCAATTAGGTCATTAAATTCAAAAATGTAAGAAGAAAATATCTTATTTTACCACAGGAAGGGATGACTGGCTATCACAGAGGATTCAATAGAACAAAAGGAACATGTCCTGCAAAATAGTTGATCAGCTTTATCCAGCATCCATTTCTAATCACAGGACATCTTAAAGGCTAACACTGTACCTGAGCCCTCATTGTGGTGGAGTCTGGATAATAATATGTGGTAGTTCTCTCTCTCCAGCAATGGGGACTGGATGCAACTCCCCATGGCTGAACTCTCTTCTTTACCCACTCCACCCCCCGTACCCACACTAATGCATCAGGAACTTTTATCCTTTCAAATGAATGAGCTGACATTTATGCTAAACATATCCCTGCCTGACTTACAGGCATTTGCTAATGCAGGAAAACAATTTCCCTCTTCGGAGAAGGCCATAATAACACTTATTGGCTTTGTTTCAATTCAGCTTCCTCTCGGCCTCAGCCCCTTTGCTGTGAAAGTCCACTGCATCTGTCTGCAGACAAAGCGTATGACAAAAGTACTTTAAATGTCAGTGCTTATCTTTCATAAGGACTTTCAGGCAAGCCTATGATTAAAACTAGATATTAAAGCAGAAGATTAATACACTGTGTCCTCAGGCTCCTTAGTCATGATCCATATTTAATGCAAGATTAAGGCTTCTGTTGAATAATTATATCTTTAGCTTGCCCCTTCTTCCTCCCTCCATCCATGCATGTGTACACATACATAAATGCATATATATTATACTGTTAAGAGTGAGTAATAACCAGCTCCAAAGACAAAATAACTTCTTTGAGTATATACATGTTGGAGAGGGTTTAATTCTGTAATTACAGTGCAAGACTTGCAGTGGTCAACCTAGTTCAGTCTGAGAAGTCTTCCCCTTACTCAGCATGAATAAAAGTGGCAAAATCACATTCTAGGGGATCTAGAGCACTCAGTAGTTTCAAAGCCAAGCCCTAGGGAAAGGATTTTGGTAGCTAGTCTCATTCCAACTTCACGAAAATGCTTCCTTTCCAAGCAGGAGTCTCTTGACTGGAAGTGCCTGTGATATGACTTTGTCTGTGCCTCAAGATGGAAGGTGCTTCCCTGTGACTGAATTAAAAAAATTTTTTTTTTAATTAAAAACTACACCCACCACACTTCAAAACATTTGGAGAGCACTAAATTCAAAAGTTGCAGGAAGAATGCTATGGGGTCTCAAAGATTAATATTCAACTAATGGTGAGCTCATCTGTCTTAAACCAAACCATCTTTCTTAGCAATGAGCAATGCTACTCAGTGATTCAAAGTCAGACCGCAAAAATCAGTTTGCCAAAGTCAAACATTTGATTAGAGAGAACATTTTGACCAGGATCCCAGAAGTTTAAGCCTGTAGTTCTTCATACGTTCTCCTTGAGGCTACAGATTTCTTTATAGAGGTGAGAAAGTACCAGTATCATTAAACAGGATCACACACACACACACTCAAAGAGAAGTACTGTATTCCTAACAGCTGGTTGGGAAGTACAATGTTCAGGCACATGTGTATGCACATGTTTGCACAGACATGCTTTCAGTTCATCAGAAAATGATTTCATAAAATGAAGACTATCTTTAGCAATGTCATTCTGGCAGTAAAAATAGTGTCAGTAACAGCAAAATAACACATAGTGAAAAAAAATATTTCTTGACAGAGCCCTGTTTGTGCCAAAAACTCTTTTGATTAAAAAATTCCTAGCAGCTCTCATCACACGTTTCACCTTTCCTAAAGTCTGCTCTATACATATATGCAAAGTGAACAGCCCTGGGAGCTTGCATACAGTTCTTTCTCATGCTCTCCAGTCAACTAAGAGAGACTTCTACTGTAGCTTTGCCACTATAGACCTACTCTCAAATAACCAAACACAGCCAGCACAGCATATTTGGCTAACTAAGATATCCCTGATGAGATTATTATTTTAAAATCTAAATCCCTTAGTCAGGCAAAAGTATAAATCATGATGACACTGGTCCAACTAAAAAAGGAAGAAAAAAATCACAGCTGCAATAGCTGTCACAAATATTCTGGATGTCAGCATATGGCCAAACAAGAGAAACACCCATGGAGTAGTCATTCATTTTGAGAATTAAGCTCTCCAACACCCAGCAGTAATGAAGCAGGTCACCAAGACATTACTCAGAAATAGAAGCATGGGAAATGCAAGAAGACAGTGTTGAAAGAGGGGTAGAACATCTTGGAAGAAGCTGCGGGTTCCTCGGTTTATTTACACCATTGCTCAACAGGACAGATGAAAATTCATGTCTTAGCTATATTGGCTTAACCAAGGCTTAGATACTGCTAAGTGATGTGTCTTCTTTCCTCTTTGTCCCATCCATCTAGAGAGAGAGAAAGTGTTACTTCTCTTCGTAAAGGGTTAGACTAGAATTTTGCTGTATGCCTTGATCAAGAAGTAGGGTATAACCATGCTACTCCAGAGCTGTTTCCCCATCTCTCTGGTCAGTAGAAAGAAGGAAAAGAGAATGAGAGGAGCTTACTGATCTTGACTTACAGCACAAATTATTTTCCACTCTGTCTCAGTTCAGTGCTATAGCAGATAAATAAGGTCAAGGCTGCACCTACAGCCTCTGTTTGTTGAGGAAAGAGGAAAATAAAAGAAAGAGAGAAAGAAAAGCATTCCTGTGACTTTAGTCTTCTAATTTACCCCAGAAAGAGCTTCTGATAATTCAGGGGGGGCTCCAGCTTTCCATCTGAGCATTTGCATGTCTGCCCATAGGGCATACAAGCCATGAAAAGAGAGTTGGTTGTTGAATTGTCAGAGGGTAAAATTAGGCCTCTAGAATATTTAGTTCTTCACCAGTAAGATTTATGTATACGTAATAAGGTAGATGCATTGTCTTTCACTAGATCCAAACAATACTACAAAGTCTATGCTGTGTCACACAGCACAGTGCAGTATTTCACACCAAGGATATCTTATTTCTACCACCGGCTGTAACTGCAGCTGAAGAGTTCAGTTTTTTAACCGTCATTAAAAAACATATATATATATATATAGTTTTTAGTTAACCAGTAAGTATTTTTCTATGACATTTTTACCATATCTGGGTTAAAAATCAGAATAGATTCTTTGGAATAATTTAATATATTTTGCTGCTGGACAAAAAATCCACAACAAAATTTAGTCACTGTATTTCTCTATAACATATGCCCTCCTGTTCTAAAGATGATTGGATTTGTCATCTCATGACACACAGGATGTATGTTCTACTTTTCACTTGCTCTGCCAGCTACTTGTAGTTTTACAATGCAAGTTTCCTTACTGCTGCATATATTTGTCTATTTCTTAAAGACTAATCTAAAATGATGCTCTATTTGGTGTGGCAGTAACAGGATGCAATACAGTTTATCTGAGATTTGTTTCTTGTTTGTCATTATGAATATATGATATCACAGCCTTGGGAAGGGAGAAAGCAGTAGCATCCTTGCAAGTATGTTTGATGGGGTAGGTAGGTGTTGCAGATAAGTAACATCAATTAAGAAAGAAGCTGATGCACTTACGGCATACTAGTATTAGTGTTTGGAGACTGGCTTACATGCATGAAAACTGCTAGTTAAAATAGTCTAGAAGCTCACCTTGCCAAGTCAGGGGTTGGAAAGTGGTGACAGGCTAGGTTATGGTATGGTAAACTGTAGAAAACCATTGCAATGGCCTCTTTTGTTAACAACTTAATTGCATCCAGGCTATCTGCATAAAGGCCTGTACAGCAGCAGAACATTAGAAATAAACATGGTCTCATTTCTGCCAGCTGTCTAGTCTATGCATTTCACACAGTCCAAAAGCCATCAGACCTACGTTGACTTAATCCATTGGGAACAATTTGTTTGACTGGTGCCTCCAGGACTCTCCTCAAAGCAGAAAGATTTACTCAATTGTTCAGTTCAGTCTTCCCTGAGGAAACTTCAGCACCCCTAAAGAGGAGCTTCTTTAAGGCTTTCGTCATCTACTGTGAGCTGTGAGCACTGGGACTACTGTGGACCAGGTCCTCCTTCTGCACTCTGCTCCTGGCACAGACCTGTTCACTTACCCCACAGCCTGAAGCACAAACTTAGGAGGCTGAATGTGCTCTAGCAGGATCTCCCTGGGGATGCCACCACGTTTGCTCTCTGTAAAGCTACTCTATTGCCTCAGGGAACAGTGTTTCACAAGGGGATACAGAAGTTTGTATCTCCAAAATTATGCCACTAAAGCCCAGCAGAAGGAAAACATACATACATAACCTACTGAACAGGTACTGAAGGTTCATGTTGGACATCAGCTCTTTGCATAGATGAAGCTGTGTCAGTGCATGGGGTGTGATTCTGGATGCATTTCCCTCCAAATTTGGTCCTAGCTGACAAATACAGAGATACAATCATCATGCACGCATGACCTGTTAGATAAGTGTAGTGAATATCTACCAAGTGTTAGTATCCTAAAAATATCATAGTTCTAAGGACTGTTCTGTTTCAAATCCCAAAGCACAAATTTGAGTGCAAATAAACCTTAAAGTGTCCCAAATAACACAGAACAGTTTTCAATAGCAGCACCTGTATTAGTTTAGCCTTTATTAAAGGCAAACTAACTCAAGTACAACACAAACAAAGCTCCAAAGATCTGCTAGGGATTCATCTTAATAAACAGATAAACAAAAAAATTTCATCTACTTTTACTCATCACATGCCTGAATATTTCTCTCCTCTGTCTCATTACAGTAATAAGATTCCCTGAGAAAGATTGCTCATGTATTTCCTAGATTCCAACAAACTAAAAATCACTAAAATCACACAAATTATTTTTCTAATACTTAAATGAATCCATGCACACAATACACAGCTTAGGAAAGCCTTCAGTTTTTGCCAGAATTGCATATACTTTGCTTTTACCATATCTGTTTCTCTGGAGACACCACTTTGAAGCCAAGAGAAATCCATTCTGTCGAGCTGATGTTTCTTCTTGCCATGAATCAAGATGTATGCAAGAAGCAGTCTTTCTCTACATGGGTGGCTCCCATAGAAAACTGAACCAAGTGACCCAGCATATTTTGACATCACATTCACTGTGACATCAGAGGGCAGTAACACCACCAACAACATAAGTTTGTTACCATGCACTGTGCAATATGGTCTCCTTTTCCTATAAGGAAATTTTCATAGAATCACAGAATGGGTAAGGTTGGAAGGGACCTCTGGAGATCATCTAGTCCAACCTCCCTGCTCAGCAGGGTCACCTAGAGCATGGTAGACAGGGTTGCATCCAGGCGGGCCTTGAAGATCTGCAGAGAAGGAGACTCCACAACCTCTCTGGGCAGCCTGTTCCAGTGCTCTGTCACTCTCGCAGTGAAGAAATTCCCCCTAATGTTCAGTGAGAGCTTCCTGTGCTTCAATTTCTGCCCATTGCTTCTTGTCCTGTCACATGGAACAACTGAAAAGAGTTTGTCCTCATTCCCTTGACACCCTCCCTTCAGAAATTTATACACATTGATAAGATCCCCCCTCAGTCTTCTCTTCCCCAGGCTGAAGAGGCCCAGCTCTCGCAGCCGTTCCTCATAGGGCGGATGCTCCAGCCCTCTGATCATGTTTGTGGCCCTATGCTGGACTCTCTCCAGTAGCTCCCAGATGAATATCTGGGATGTCTCTCTTGTATTGGGGAGATCAGAACTGGACATAGTACTTGAGATGTGGCCTCACGAGGGCCGAGTAGAGAGGCAGGATCACCTCCCTCCACCGACAACACTCTTCCTAATACACCCCAGAATACCATTGGCCTTCCTGGCCATAAGGGCACATTGCTGGCTCATGGTCAATCTGTCATCCACCAGCACTCTCAGGTCTTTCTCTGCAGAGCTGCTCTCCAGGAGGTCAGCCCCCAGCCTGTACTGGTGCCTAGGGTTATTTCTCCCTAGGTGCAGGACTCTGCCCTTGCCCTTGTTGAACCTCAGGAGGTTTCTCTCTGCCCAGCTCTCCAGCCTGTCCAGATTGCTCTGTTTGGCAGCACAGCCCTCAGCTGTATCAGCCACTCCTCCCAGCTTGGTATCATCAGCAGACTTGCTGAGGATGCACTATGTCCCCTCATCCAGGTCATTGATTAAAGAGTTGAACAGTACTGAGCCCTGGGGGAATCCACTAGCCACAGGTCTCCAACTAGACTCCACACCACTGAGCACAACCTTCTGAGCTCTGCCTTTCAGCCAGTTCTCAATCCACCTCACTGTCCACTCGTCTAACTCACACTTCCTGAGCTTATCTAGGAGAATGTTATGGGAGACAGTGTCAAAAGCCTTGCTGAAGTCAAGGTATACAACGTCCATTGCTCTTCCCTCATTTACCCAGCCAGTCATTCCATCCTAGAAGGCTATCAGGTTGGTAAAGCAGGATTTCCCCTTGGTGAATCCATGTTAGCTACTCCTGATCACCTTCTTTTCCTCCATGTGCTTGGAGGTAACATCCAGAATGAGCTGTTCCATCATCTTTCCAGCGATGGAGGTGAGGCTGACCAGCCTATAGTTGCCTGGGTCCTCCTTCTTGCCCTTCTTGAAGACTGGAGTGACATTGGCTTTCTTCCAGTCCTCAGGTACCTGTCCTGTTCTCCAGGACCTTTCAAAGATGATGGAGAGCAGCCTAGCAACAATACCCGTCAGCTCCTTCAGTACCCGTGGGTGCATCCCATAAGGGCCCATGGATTTGTGGATGTCAAGCTTGCCCAGAAGATCTTTAACTCCACCCTCCTCAACCAAAGGAAAGTCTTCCTTTCTCCAGACTTTCTCCCTTACATCCAGGCCCTGGGATTCTTGAGGGCTGCCCTTAGCAGTGAAGACTGAAGCAAAGAAGGCATTCAGTAATTCTGCCTTCTCTGTATCGCTTGTCACCAAGGCTCCCGCCCCATTCAGTAGGGGTCATCTGCCATTTTCCCCAGTCCTCCTATTTCTACTGATATATTTGAAGAAGCCCTTCCTGTTGTCCTTGACATCCCTTGCCAGACTCAATTCCAAAGGGGCCTTAGCTTTTTTCACCACATCTCTACATACTCAGACTGCATTCCTGTAATTCTCCCAAGTGGCCTGTCCCCTCTTCCACATTCTGTGTACTTTCTTCTTCTGCCTGAGTTTGGCCAGGAGCTCCTGCTCATCCATGCAGGTCTCCTGCCCCCTTTGCTGGACTTCTTTCTCCTTGGGATGCACTGCTCTTGAGCTTGTACAACTTTTAATGTAATAGACTAAAAATATACTTTCCTATTTCTTTTCATGATTACTGGATTGTTTGAACAATTCTGCTCTAAATGTTTGTTCATAAAATAAAATTATTTCCTCTGATTCAGTTATATATATTCATTATAACAAAAATAAACTCAAATATATTTTAGATTAAAACAATTCAGTCATCTTTATTATTTCCAGATTTTAAAAGACTTTCTTTAAATTGCCTAACCTACAAGGTTTAGACTATCTGCTGAACTATCTTAGGTCTGCTGAACCTAAGATGTAGCCAGAAGACTCAAATTTAACTTTTTAGAGTATCTAGGCAAATCACACTTTTATGAGTTTACTCTTCACAATAACATTAACCTAAAACCCTTCAAATCACCAGAAGAACTTATCAACAAAGCTTAAATTTCCTACAAGTCTCTCATTTATTTTGTCTTAGGTGGACACTACCTTAGTTAGTCCACCTGAAGCTCTTCTCCATGTACATCAGCGAGTCCCTGTTGCAGCTATGTGCCAACATGTGTGTGTTGCAGTGTTAAACTCATGCCAGGAAGATTCCTCTCATGGGCTTAACCCAAAACTCATTAGCAGCCAGAGGTTTTGATCAGGGCTGAAATGGCCTCCTCAGTACCCATCTCCTGACCCTGCTGTGGATCCTCCCCCAGGGAGGAAGGATTTGCAGATAACTTTCATGGCAACAGTGGGGCTCCCTGTAATCTTTTCTCTGAATAGGTCTGAATGACAAGATGACAACGAGGTTGCCATTCTCTTGCCATAAACTCTCAGTCTGAAGGGATGTTTCAGCTAATGGCAGTCTATGCTGTGGGAGTATTTTCAAGGGCCTGAGTTTACGGCATCTTTAAAAGGAGATTTTGCTTTCCTTCCTCACGAAGCTGCTTCTGCACCCATTCTTTGTAGGACCACACGGCCTGGCCAAAGACTGGCTTTGCAGCAGTGCAACCACCTCCAAGAAGAGCTGCGTGCAGAGCACAGGCCTGCTGCTCAAAGCTTCGGCAGGAACAAGCAAGGGGTTGTTACCAGTCTGCTACACTTCAGCTCACTGAAGCTGGAAAGGAAGGACAGTTTGCATACTTCTGCGCAGGCAGCGTACCAAGAAAATGCCGGCACTGGGGAGCAGCCCTGCTTTCTGCTTTAGGCTGCCCGTGCAGATAGATGCCTGCTTTATGACGCTCGCAGGAAGAGTGATGAGTGCCTCATCACACAGCGAGCAAAGGGACCACCTTTCTGCACCAAGCACCAGCTAGTTCCCAAGTCAAATACAGTACTGCTCAGCCTGCAACAGAAAACTGTGGGAGAATAAAAGATTTTCTAGTGGAGGGAAGAGTAAAGCTATTCTTGAACGATACTACTTCTGCATAGTTGCAAGCACTACTGGTGTCATAGTTCCTCTCACATTCTTTCCCTCAGTTGAAACCATCACAAGAAAACTAGTTGAAATTAATTCTTTGCCTTGATGCTTTTTCAGTGGTGTCAACATCTGCCTTTGATCAGTAAATGCATCTTTTTGAAAGCTACTACACCTTCCAGGCTGTGCAGTGCAGCGAGCTGGCCCCGGTGGCTTGCGAGCAGCTCCGGAGGTGTGCGCACATTTCACAGCGGCGTCCCAGGGCGAGCTCGGGGCCGACCAGAGCACTGGGAAACAACCTATCTGCAACCTTTGACAGTTTTATCGGTAAAAGCCAAGTATAGCATCAGAGGTCTCCTTTCCTAGCTATGCAACAAGCAAGGCGACATCAGACTTGATACGGTTTCTAAGAGGCTGTGAGTGTAAACTCGAGATACAGCAGCTGACTCTCTACTATAGGCCTATACTTGGAAACAGAGAAATTCAAAAACCTCAGAGAGAGATTTTGCAAACTTGGTATTATACTAAGAATTATTTTTAACGTTTTGGCACTAAGAGTAGTCAACACATTTTTATTGAGGGAGGGGGTCATATCATTTATTTAATAAACATAGATGCAATAAGTTGATGAGAAAACCGTAGCAGTCCTTTTCCCATTTACATGACTACATCGTTCTGGGTTGCCAGATATCTCTCAGGTTAAAAAAAAATTGTTTAAAGATTAGCCTTTTTTTTCTACATTTTCCTATAAAAACCCCACCTGTGCAGCACTGCAATATTCATCTGGGATTCAATATCCTGAATATTACTTTGCTGGTAACAAGAAGAGAAAAGTTCACTCTAATAGGATCAAAAAACTGTGTTTTGCAGTTGCATTATTACTTTGAAAGAGGCAAACAATACTTGATTTGTTCCACAGATATTGATGTAATTTCAGGCTGTCTTTGATCTTGTTCAGACCAAGATGAAAGGTATCCTTTAAATTATGCTCATTAAAGTGTTTTAACCCAATTTTAAACAAAAGGCAGTTTTTGCACAACCTAACTTTAAGCATCTAATGTAGGTGCCTAAATTAGGAGGACAATATCCTTAGCTGACTCCTCTGGAAACCATCCTCACTGGACTGGGGAGACTAGAGATGAAAATCTCCTTATGTAAATCTAACCATCCAGTCATGTAAGTGCCTTCAAAAGCCAAAAGGGGAAGCCTTTCCTTACAGTGATTCCTCCTGTGTTGGATATCACAGGTGCCCACGCTATGACATGCCACATCTACCCATCAGATGCCTAATGACAGGACAGACAGAGTTCTAGGGAGCTGAAGTTCATAGAGATGTACTTCACCACACTGACTGCAGAGGGTTAGACAACCACTTAAGATTTGGTTCTTAACTTTTAGGTAAGCACATTTACAGGAGATTAAGCCAGCTCTGGCCTTCTAATGTGTAGGCACTTACATATTTGACTGAAGTTAGTATGACTCTGCTGCTAATGCTTCATCTATACATATCTTTTAGAAATAATGAATATTTGGTTTATACAGAATTTTCAGAAATTAGGTGTCATACTATTCCTTAGAAAATAAAATTTGGAGATTAAGAAGTAGTTCACCTACATCACATAGAAAACATACAGGAGAAGTAGAAGTAAGCCCCAGCTCTCCGGTTCCTGGTGCAGTTCCCAAGAGCATCTTTGAAAACACACCACTGTGTAACAGAAGGCTTGATCACATGCAGTCAGATTTCTTAGCCGCACCTGTATCTTCCACCACCACACACAACAGTAGCTTTTCAAAAACTTGGAAAGTGCAGCCATTTGTTTGAGAGTCTACTTGGATGTTTGTAACAAGACCAACAAGCTGTATCAAGATACAAGAGTATCAAGAGTCTGGAGGGCTGATCAGATAAAGGACAGCCTTCAGCTCTTCCACTGCCCATGGAAAAATTAATATTAAAGGATCTATCATTAACTGTCTGTGGAGTACTCTGTCTCCAGAGACAGAGCAAAAAATACTCCAAAGCCTCTTGCTAAATATCCTCATGTCAGAATTAGGGCACCTGCATTTTAAATAAGACAGAGATCAAACCAACCCAAAATGCCTGATAGCCACCAGGCAGGTAGAATACTGTCTGGGGGAAGCACATGGATCAAACCCCTTCATGAAGATGAAGGGAATTTTATCCAAACACAGCACGTTGTAGGTGAATGCTGCAGCCACAGACCTCACAGGTAAGACAGAAAATGACACTGCTGCCTCCTCTTCAACTGGTTTCACAAATCAAGCCTTGGAGATATATTTCTTTTTCCAGCTGACACTAGTGAGCAAAATCATAAACAGTCTGAGAACAACGAAACCCACGGTTTGCAGCAAATTGTCTCTCTCTCTCTCTCTCTCTTTTTTTTTTTTAATGTCAGCCCATCAAAGAAATAGATGGCATTATTGATCACAGGAGACAAGCTTGCCAGTTTGGTGTCACTACAAGGCCTCCTCTCCAATCATATAGCGCTCCCCACTGCCGTGCTGGGGCTTTGAGCAAATACCAGTACAGACAAATCCCTTCATGAAGCCAACACAGAGCACACTGGCATCGTGGGGATGTGTGAAATGGCCGGTCAAAGACAACAGAGAAGTTACAGGAGAGCACTGCTCCCACCACAGCTTCTCACTGATGGCTCCAAGGCCGAGGCTCCATCCTCTGCCCTTGATGATGGCTGCTAAAGCACAGGGCTACAGAAAGCTTGTGTAATACTTCCTTCTTATTAACCATTTAGTTGATAGAAAAGGGAATTCATTCTCAATATACCCTGCCCCTGCATTAACCTGACTAAAAAGAGCTTTTTTCTTCCTTTCCTTCTTTTTTTTTTTTTTTTTTTTTTTTTTGAAAACTACTAGCACTTAATGTAACACAACCAGACTTGATGCATTTTGTAGCTCATATTTGTCAGGAGGTGTCAAAACTGCAAGTAGCCATAAGTGCTTCCTGAAACTTTAGCTATAATGGTTGCAAAGGTTATGATATAACATATATATAATTACCTGTGAAATGCACCAGAATGCAATTCATTGAAACAGTACTCATAAAGAGTGGAGGATATTTTACTGCCTATAACAAAAGCTTTTCCCCTCCTCCAGCCGTGAAAAGGTCAAGTGCCTCCTGTATTTTAAGTTATTGTGCAATAATCTCACTTTAAAGAATAAAATTGTATTAAGATTCAACTCCCTTAAAAACAAAAACAAAACAAAACCCCACAGTAGTTTCCCAGCTTTCTTCTGGATTATTCTATGTTCAGCACTGAAAGACAGTTACGGCAATGTTGCATTTGGAAGCTTTCCAAAAGTGTGCATGATTGAGAACACTAAGTTATCTTTTCACAATGCATTCAAGTAAATAGCATTATGATGTTAGTCACACAACGAATTATGTTCTGAAGCAGGCAGAAGAAAACGTGCCCGTACAAGACCTCAGCTGTATAATATCAAGTAGTGGTTTAACCTGCTTCCAAACCTCAGACAGTCAAACAGCCCCTACGATTCTTGTATTGATCTCACCATTTTCTGCAGTGTCCTAAATGCAACTTTCAGACCAGCAGCTTGCCGAGTCCGGCGCTGGTTCTCCCCTTGTACTTGTTCCAGCATGACTTGGTCAGCATGCAACCTCGTTTGTAGCTTCTGAAACAGCAATAGATAAACATACGTCCGTGAGGTACTCATCAAGCAAAGCAAGTTGCATCATTATCAAAGTGGAAATCAAATGCCAACATACATCACAAGCCACATCTTGGCTGGCAAATTTCAGACACACAGCACAATAGGAGAGAAATGGCTCCAAATTTCACTATATTCATAATGACCGTGGGAGATTAAAAAAAAAAAATCATTAAAAACAAGTCTGGAAAGTATTTAAGGAGTAACACGGGCATGGACATTTGTTTGGATTTCCCTCAACACTGCAGTGTATTTAAACACTTTCTTTCAACAATTTAATTCTACTATTAGATTTTCTAATCACACAGTATTGCTACTGTTTCCCTTAAAATACATGCAGGTTTTACTCATGTATCATTTATTTCACTTTTATTTCTTCCACTCCTAATATGTTTTCCCATCAATATAGGATCTGAGCAGGCTAGTGAGCTATACAATAGTAAAGCAACGTGCTGGGTGTTAATTATGACTGGGTTCATGATTTTCCTCCATATATGAAAAGCAACTACATTTGCCAGTCTCAAGGATTTATTCTAGATTAAGGACAACATCAAAGGAAATAACAAAGGCAAGGACTGCAGGGCAGCGGAGTAGGCACGTTTCATACCAGCTAAGGGACTGGTTCCACAGTTACAGAAGTCACTCAGGGAAAGGACATAGAGGTAGGTTGAAAATCCTTGTTTGGCTGAGGGACAAACTCTTCTATGAAGCTGAGAGGAATGCATTTTTCAGTTCAGCTCAGCAGCACTTCTGGAGAAGTAGTCTGGCATGTTTTCCTGCTAGCCATATTCAAGGTGGTGATAGTCAATTTTAAGGTTTTATCTAATTATATGTGTATCGCTACATCCATGTAGCATTTATTTTTTCAGTAGGCATATACAGGTATGTTATCTTCTTACCAACACTGCTTGTTAACAAATTTTAATTTTTATTCAATCAAACTGTGTAATGATCCATGATTATGAGGTAGCTGACATGAATTTTGGACTTAAGGAGAACAGAGTATTAAGGAAGCCCCATAGGCCAAGCTTTAACTATCCTTGCTAGTTGGATAGATGTCATGCCCCAGAAACTGCTTATGCCACTTTCAGACCTATAGAGCACCCAAGCCTTGAAAACTTGAGCTTAAGCCCATTCAGAAGCACACAGATATTGCATAGGGCCTTTGCCCAAGAGCAAACTTCAAATCTTGGTTTGTATTGCCACCAGCATGCCCAGCATGGTCTCATATCTGGGGTGATCAGTCTAGGGCAACAGGGACTTGGTTTGCTGCAGTCTTTTAGCTCCACCTTATAGCAAGCAGCACCTGCAAGCTGTTTCCATGCCATGACATCCCACGTATTACCCCGTTGGTGCCCAAAAACAGAGGCACTCAGAACAGAGACATAAAATCAAAGAACACATTCAAGAAATTATCCACAATTTCCACAATCACAAACCTCTTCTCAGTAAAAACCCTGTCCTGTGACAGAGATGCTCTGACAAACCACTGGATTCCTTAATGTTCCCGTTTTGGTTAGGTTTCAAAATCATTCCAACAGTAAAAGGAGAAGGGAGGTGAACACCAGGTCTTCAGCATTTTAAGGCAATATGGCCCTGCACTGTTTACTATAGTTGCATGCTATCCCAATAAATGATGGACTGAATAACTCAGTGTCCTCCAGATAACTACAAATGTTGGTTTTCTCTACATGTGAAAACACTTCAAATCAAACTTTAATTGACAAAAAAAGGTGGCAGTAATCCTTGGGTGTTCGACAGTGAAATTTCAGACAGCCAAAATTGCCACTGTGAACTCTAAAAGCTTGAGTTTTGCTCTACCCAGCAGGAACATTCTGCCCAGGAAACAGCAAATGTGTCTTCACAGAGCCAGACCTGCAGCATACCTTTAAAGGCTGCCTGTGGTAGAGATTTGATACCTGCCCAAAATCACCCACAAGATGAGATCTCTTACCTCTAATGAACAGTCTTAGCCAGTCTGACAGCATTTAGGACCTCCAAATTATGTCCCATTTCTCTCTACTGCTCTTTTGCAGGTATGGACAATACCAGGCCCAGTTCTCAGTTATGTCCGTAGTCCCATCATAATGCTTTGCTCCTCGCTAGCCACCAGGAGAAAGGTGGGCAGGCAAAATGGATTGCCAAGGGGACGAGCAGAGAAGGACTGTGGCTGAATATATTATGCTTATGTGACTTATCTGCTTCCAAAAACCCACAGGCACATAGAAAGCTGAACAGAAATCAGCTTTGAAATTACTCTTTGATATGCTATGAGGCGTACAAGCTCCCAGATGCCCCCAGATATGGAAACCACAGAAGACAGCTTAACAACAGCTCTTGTCCTCTCAACTCTCACCTCCTGCTCCCTGTACAGGAACAGAGCAGCTGGAATTGGGATCAAGGCTTTCAAAGGGATAAAAAATAGTCAATTTTTGGATAAGTGGCAAGCACACTAAAAATCCCAAATACTAGGATCTTGTTGGCCCCAGTAAGATCTAGACTTGTGTTAAAATAATGAGGTTTTGAGTGAATTAAAATACAGAAAGGGATTTAAAGCTCAGTCTGAATAGCATTTATTCAGAACCTACTTAATAAACAAACTACACACACACACACACACACACACACACACACACACACAGAGCACTAGGTGTTGTTTAGGAAAGCTGGTTTCTCCCCCAAAATAGACAAGGTTGAGTGATCTTTGAATGTGGTTTTCTAAAGGTCAGAAACTCTCTGGAGTTTTTACTAGTCCAGGGATTATATTACCACTAAGGTGAAATAAAATAAGGACTACAAACATGAATATTAAAAGCAAAAGAATGAGGCTTTTTTGTATGCACACAAAATAATAGTAATAATAATGGACAAGAGAACAATTTCAGATCAGGTGTGCTATGTGTTAAAGAGAGTGTATGTGGCCTAGACATTACAGCAGAAGACAGCCCGACTCAAAGCCCTCTCACTTTGGAGCTAGCTTGCTCAAACTATTGCTGGGTGCATCTCAGCAGGGTCACACCATTGCTGTAGAGCTCAGAACAGGTTGTGCCTCGGTTTACCAATTTGAGCAATAGGAATAGATACTTCTCTGGCTGCTAGAGAAGTTGGAGGTTACAGCTATGATGCTTACATACCACCTTCTTCCTTTGTTGCAAAAACATGGGCAGAGTGAAAGATATGATTATTCTTCAATGTCATATCCAATGAAGTATTGCAAAGCTCAAAATTAAGGCATGAAGACAGCACAATTTTCTCTCCATTAAGAATAAAATATCACTTCTCTTCCAGATTTTAGTTTACTAAAGCCTTTTCCAGTCATGCATCTTGGTCAAAATTTAAGATCCTTTCTGTCTAAAAGAAGTCATTTACTGAACTTTATGAGCAGAAGAATGGTGTTATTGACTGATTCTAGAAACTAATAAACAGTATTCTAAGTGATAGTCTCCCAATTTTATTGAGGGTTTGGTTTTTTTTTTTTTTTTTTTTTTTTTTGTTTGTTTGTTTGTTTGTTTGTAGTCTGGGAGGAAAATGCTAAATTATGAAAATAGGGTTGTTTTATATTGCTGCTTAAAAAATATTTTTCCCAGTGGGAGGATCACTTATTTTACTAGATGCATGATGCACGTTGCCATTAATGTTAAGACTATCTAGTCTTCCAATATTATAATGGCCTTAGCCATGCCATAACCTGTTACGTGTTCCTTTTGCTTGTTTTGCTTGATGTAAACCTCATTACATATGACGAATGTTATTTGCATTAACTAGATAGTGTGTTTAAAAATTTATAGTTAAAAGCAGAGCTGTTAGAACAGAACAGCAAAAAAAAAAAAAAAAAAAAAAAAAAAAAAAAAAAAAGAGAGACTTAGAATGCCTGGCTTCTATTTCCATGCATTACTGACTGCCTCAACCTTGTAAACCAAATTTAACCCTACTCATTAGCATTGTGCAGAAACTTAGTGCAGTCATTATGATAATGCATTTGTATTTTTAAATGTTTTGAGAATACATACTGAAAGTGAAAAAACATATACAACTCTAAACTGGTTTCAAACATAGGGCGTTAGTTCATTTTTGACCGTTAGTTATCACAGTTTAAAATGGAATCCTGTAGATTTAGTTAAAAAAAATTATCCTCATTCTCTAACCCATACAAGGAAGATTCAACAGAAGTCCAGAAGAGAAGAGTGATTTTGATTTTTAAGAACATTTTTAATTATAAAGTCCAGCTGAGAACCCAATCAATCCCTGAGCAAACTCTGAGCACATCTTGCAGGCCGAAAACACCACTCACGGTGCTGGAAACCCTGAGGAGAAGATCGCTGACGTTGAATCTTCTCTGGGTACATCCCCAATGCCAATTGCCTGGAGACCTGAATGACGTGGGAGCTACTAGGGCAATCTTACTAGGCGTCAGATCCTCCAGCTCTCGGAGATATTTCCCAGTTGTTACTTGATGTGGTATAAAGCTGTTTTGAACAGCCGGAGTGCTAAAGAACAGCCTGAGTGCGCTGGGTGAATCAGACCGAGAAACTATTTAACCGCCAGCAATACTGCGAAGCACACAGTGATCTTTTCTTAGGGCAACCCACTCTCAGATTTTGCATTTTGCCCTCATGCGAAAGGACGATTTCACATCTTGGTGGTTGCTCAGTTAAGGGGAGAGGCGCCTCCGAAACCTCAGAGCTTCGCAGAGCCTCAGAGTGTGAGGTTTAAAGCAGGCAGCTCTGTGCTCAGGGGGACACTCAGTCCCCAGCAGGCAACACGCAATAGCGCTGATCCGAACTAAAGCGCTGGCGGGCTTCGAGCAGGCTGCCTGGCACAGAACAGCTATTTGGGGCCGAGGAATTGCAAGAGCCTTGCTCCTCTGCCTGTGCAGAGCTGCTTCCTCCCAGGCAATTTCATTTTGCCAGCAAGCACCTGTAATCCCAGGGCTGGAAGTGGGGTTGACGAGGAAGCTCCTCAGAAGCACCTCTTTCTCACACACCAGTTTCTCTATCTGCTTGCTCCTGAAGTGAAGTCATAAACTCATCCTCTACCAACATCAGTTGGTCGCTGTGGAAGTGATACAACCTCACAGGCGATGGTATGCACTGAGCACCAGGCACTTCGCAGAAAGACCCTTGTTACAGGTTCACAGACTGAAGACAGCATGCTCATGGGGAGAGGGAAGGAAAGCTGCTCAAGAGGCTGAAGCAGAGGAGAGGAGTCGACACCTCTGTTCTGCAGGAAGACCGCAGAATTTAGGTCTACATTGCATTTTCTGAAAGTTCAGGACACCCAAAGAGATGTTTGACCCTTAAGATAACTTAGAACAACTTTGAGACAGCATGAACTGATGTCTGGAGGACTCTGTCCTAGAGAGAGATTTGGCATACAGCTTTTCAACTTCACCAGCTGACTGAGGATAAGTCCCTGTTTTACAGGGTGTGGGCAGAGTGTGCTTGAAAGTCACGGTGAGGGTGCGTATTGTCTTCCCAAGTTGCTCACCCAACATCGCAACCAAACCCCATCCTCCAAACGTTCAAGTCAAAGTGCACCCCATAGGAAGAGATAGCTGCAAACCCCCCTTTGCTCTTGGTGCGGGTGCACCAGTGCAGAGCTGTCATGCACCATTCACTGGCACCAGAAGCAGGGCCTCCAAGAAATGAGGCACTCACTGTGTTTCTGAGAGGAGCATTTGGCCTGGGGCTTTCAGATCCTCAACCAGACCTAAATTAGAGAAGAAAAAAACAAAATAAAACAAAAAAAACAGTTTGACTTTCAACTACCAGGGAGAATCCACAGAGTCAGCAGTTAGAAAAAAAAAAACATCTTTGCTGATATGTGGAACAATTTTGCTCTGAAAGTCCCTGAAAGTCAATAAACATGGACCCTTAGGATGTTCTTTGCTAGTGTTTCTCTTCAGGGAAGGGAGGAAGTGACTCACAGGCCCTGAGTGAAGGGGCCAGGAGCAGAACAAGGCTTCAGAGCAAGCAAGCAGCTTCAGTTAAGCAGCCTATTGCTCACGTGGTCCTCGTTAGTCACGTAGCTTCTAACGACAGCCGAGATCTTTCAATGCTCCATCTTTTTTTTCTTACTGTATGTTTTTGGCATCAGTCATGATGACAGTAAGTGTGTTAGTTATGCTATAGGAATTTGTATTGCTTCACTTTTTGCCTGAAAGTTACTTTATGCCCTTCATGTTAAATCTCTGTTCCACATAAAGCTCTGTATTTGGGGCTTCTTAGGTCTAGGACTGGCAGAGAAACACTGAGTAAAGGGAGACAATTACGCAAAGTAGTTCTGTAAGGGTTTCACACACACACATACACACACACACAAACAAAAATTATAAGAACACTGCTTGGACATAGCTGGGTCCCAATAACTGCTTATTAAGTACCTACTAATATGTCATGTATATACACAGCCACTTTCCTTGGGGCTCAGGGCATCACAGTAGAAATCAGAAAGACTCTGAAGAGCACCTCAGCTACCTAAAGGTATATTGTGCAATGCTGTATTTTCCTGTGACAAGTCATACCTACTACCTTGCAGCAGAGAATGCTACCAACTGCAGGAGGATGACTAATTGGACCCAGAATGAGCACTAACGGCTGAAAGAATGACACAGAAGAGGAGTAGGAAAAGGCAGGGAGATACACAGCATGTCAAGTCTCCAAAAAACTTACAACCCTACTGTAAGGCACCTAGTCAGAGATGGTTACTTTTGACTTGCAAAGACTTGAATGTTTAGGGGTGAGGTGATCTTCTCTCCTCTAGGAATAGGGACAAAAGTTTCACCAATGAGCATAATAAAAAGCCTCAGATTTTTTCTTTTCCCAAGAAGGAGCTCCCAAGTGAACGCTCCTTTTTTTTTGCCCCTTCGATCAGCTTCTCATCTTAAGTCTGGAAAAAGCCTTAAAAACCTACAGGACATGTTGTAAGCTTTCCCAGCATTCAGAGAATTCCCTGATATCTACACTACTCAGAGAATTCATTCATAGTCTTCTTGTCACTTGTCAAGTCAACATTGTTTAGATTTATATCCTCTGTCAATTAATTTAAAATAGAGATCAGCTTAGTACCTTGATCGTTACAACAGGGACTTTGGAAGACATTTGGAAGTTAGTGTTAATATTGTACCTTAGCCTTTGAGTTCACTACAAAAGTGATATAAATGTAGTAGGAGAATGGAAAACTCACAGCAAATTTAAGATCTGATGCACAATATGAAGCCCACCACCACAGGGTATATGAACAGTATATAGGAACAGCTATCTAGACAACAATATTGAAGTGAAATAAATATCCTGTTAAGAACAGAAGGGATAAGTGCTCACTTCACCTCACATCCAAGCAGGTAGCCAACCTTCAGCTAACCAGCAGGCAGGAGCTTTCCCTGAGGACAGTTTCCTTCATCACTGCCTCCTGCAGGGTCTCTGCCACCTACCTCTGCAACAGCTGGGAGAGGCCACTCTCCGAGGCCACGGCCCAAGTTCAGCAGACCATTGCTCCAACCAGTTATGGAAACCGCTGTCCTTTCCAGCTGAGAGACACTGATTACAGAAGCATTGTATTTATTTTCTCAAGGAAAGCTCCTTTTTTTAAGATGGCAAGATCTGAATTCCACTTTCTCCTGTACCAGTGTTAATGAAGAGAAATACTATCAAAGTCTTGTATCTTGACACTCAGGAAAATATAGTTGGGGATCAGGACTCGATGCTGTTTTGGAGGTAACAGGGAAAGAATTCTAAATCACCAAAGGCAACAACAAACCTACTGGAGCACAAAATAGTCTCCCAAAGGAAGCAACAGATGCTCTATATAGCTGATAAGTAGAGAGGCAGGAACAAATGACTTCACTTTTTTTCTTATACATTACCATTACTAGAGGAATAATTGGGCAAAAACGAATAGAAATACAAGACCGTAATCTCACCTACATAATACCTGGATTCAGGAGAGCAGACACAGGAGTTATTGATACAGAGACTGGATTTAAGTCTTCAGAACAAGTAAGAACCTGAATTTTATCTAAACTTCATCTTATATGTAGTAAAACACAAGTATAAATACACAGTATTTACATTACATTTAAGAAATACCTTTCTTAAAGAGATCTGTATGAGCAGTGTTTGGGGTAACATGTTGCTATGAACATTTATTTCATTCACCTCAAGTAAGGCAGATTAAAAAATAAATAAATAAATAAAAGAAAAGACATAGCAAGCTTGACTTTCAATACCTCTCATATATTGACCAGGCAAGTAACTCTGCTAAAGTCAGCCAGAATTATCCTCTAGCTCTAAACAATATTGAGATTCTATACCTCTCCAAACCAGGACCATTTTATTACATTTATGATGATATATAAATATATAAAATATTCCATTTAATGAATTTTAAGGAAACTTTGTACAAGTTAAGAAAGAATCAATCCATCAGTGCTTGTTGAACACAGTGACCCAGACACAACCTCCGGCTCAGGAAGCCCCTCAACAACAGCTTGCCAGAAAGTAGGAAAGCATACAAGGGAAAGGAGGGCTTGTCCCATTTATTTTGCCTTTGCTGAGCATCACCTACTTAGCAGCACTGGACAGAAGGTTCTGAGATACAACTTCACCTGAATCATTAAGCATTTCTCTAGAAGACAAATTTCTAGTTGGTCTGCTCTCTCTCCACCTCTTCCTGTGATCAGAAATTCTTACAAAAACAACATTAGACACAAAGAATTTGGTTTTCATCAAATAGGCATTTTCCAACAGGAAGATCTACAGAATATGTGCTGACCAGCTCCAGCAGACAGAGTAAAAACTACAACAATCTCATCTCAGCCCCAGCTTCCACCCTGTACCGGCAGTGATGGATGCCACATAACACATGTGAGAAAGGAACTGAACAAGAATAATCCACAGGTAATAAAGACAACACATCTGCATTTTCAGATTTTGTGACTAGCAGGTACATACCAAGTGGAAGCAATAAGAAAGAGTTGTCAGCTGTTGCTAAAATTCAGCCTTCAGCCAGATGGATGGGGGAATATGAGAACATGACTTCGCTACTTTTTCTTCTCTTCATTATTGTCCAGAGATAGTGGAAACATAGCAGGTGGGAGCCTCAAAGAAAACATGCAATTTCTTTCCTTAGTGCTCGTATGTTGATCCCTAGCTCTAACAAATAATTACTTAGCTCTGTCTTGGCTACAAGGCAGAAAAAATTCCCTTGTTGTTATTCCTCAGTGGAGTGCTTTTCAATTATTTCTACAATTCTGTTCTTTCTTGACTTGACCTCTGTTAAGTGATGTGGGTGCAAAGAAAGAATATTGTTGAATAAAGAGCAAATGAACTACAGAAAAGAACTGCTTGAATGTTAAAGCCTTTTCATCTTGCCTTTAAGCCCTCATCAAAATAATATTAAGGCAGTGAAAGTCAAATCTAAGTTTAATTTGTTTTCCCCATAAGCACTAAGCTTACCCCATTGAAAGCTCCATTTGGGTATTTATTCCAAATTTCTGCCCTTTCCCTCTACCCCCCACTGTCACCTGTTCTCCACATAGCTATGTATCTGCCCCTTCAGATTGCACAAAGCCTGGTTTACCACCACAATATTGAATCACAGTGAGGGTTTTGAAACAGCAACTACATCCAGTGGAAAAATAATAATAATAATAATAAAACATTTTTATATTTCTTTAAAATAGGTCTGGTATGTTTGTAGCCATTAGCAGAGAACTCAAATCTGTGGCCTGCAGGAACTGCGTCACCTTTGGAAATAGCCTTGTGCATTAGATCTAGTTGTTAGGGAAACTACTAGGATGGAAAGCACAAAGCCCATCCAGCTGAGAAGCCTCCATACACTTGGGAAAAATCCCTGAAGAGTAGTAGAACTGGACTCAGGGGTACTTCATACTCCTAAAACAGATGGGACCCAAGATTGTATAAAATAACATTTGAGGATGGAGTTCTTCAACTTCCATTTGTTTTGTTTTTTACATTTTACTACTCTTACCCCTCTTCTAGTTCATCATATATTTTCTTTGTTTCAGGCACTTAGCTGAAACGCTTTGAATATACTTTTCCCATCAACACTTCTCTAGCACTGCTGTGCCCAATACAGAGCATCTCTTTATTTCAGTCTTGAGAGAGATGGCCTGAAGACAGCCTCAAAGTTAAACCAGCAAGATAGGTGGTAGCAGACTTTCTCTTCTTCTCTGTCCAGATCTCTTCAAGGAGTCACACAGAATTCAGTATTTTCTTGTCTTTTTGTTTTGGTCATTTTGCTGGGTTGCTGTGAACTAACTTTTTTTCTGGAGAAACTTGACGTTCAGTTGGTATCTGCATCTTCACACAGAAGTCACAGCTCAAATGTAGCTCAGCTCTGTAGCAACATCAAGTTCTTATCACCAGCAGCTGCCCTGGAGCTGCTGTGAAGGAGCTGGTAGTCAGACTTGTTGATACACAACAGAATAAGCCTTTACAAGTGGTACTGATTAGTGGTTTTGTTAGAGGCCCCAGCGAGGGCAAGGTTTAAATAAGAATCAGCGGCGGCCTGCTGCCACGGGAGTCCACCTGGCAGGTCAGGACTGAGCCAGCACAATTAAGGGGCCTCCAGTGTTCATGCCTGGATGTACATTTAGCGCACACTTCCAGAGCTGTCAGCAGCCCATCTTTCAGCAACACTAAATCCACAGATACACTAGGTTAGTGTGGAAATTGGGAGCATGAAAAGAGAAGGTCAATGGGGACACTAGGGAGAATTTCTGACCAAAAGCATTTCTAGGATGGGCTGAAAGCTGACCTGAAAAGTTCTTCCCACAATTTAGAGAAGCCACGGGGCTGCTTTAAATTGCAGACACTATCATACACGCAAACAGTGCAAGCACATCATTCTCTGGATTCATCTTCTCTTGGCTTTCCTTTTACTCAGATCTATTTTGGGAGGCTTTTACAGAAACGAATTAAGACATGAGTGGAAAGAGGCTCTCAAAGCAAGCCTCAGTGACTGTATGGCATTCACCAGTTGTTCACAGATGAGTCTCAGCTATATATTTTCATAGGCTGGCACTCTAAATAGTTAGAAGTGTGCCAAAAATAATGGTATCACAGAGAGACAAAGCATCATTTATTACTAAGTCTTCACTAAAGCCAAAGGAAGAGCTATCTAAGAGCTGCACCTTCATGCCACCCATAATAGAATCTGTTGTCTTTACTGTATTACATAATATTTATCCTATACTACCCAGCATACCCAAAGAAATACCACAGTCCTAAGCCTACAGCCTAGTTCTCCTTACATGAATAAATCAGCAGTAGCTTCATTTCAAGAAATGGAGCAACTCCAGTGTAAAGTAATTGCAGACAGGAGTAGAATCACACTTTCCCTTTCAATCTATATTATTGAATTTAGAAACAATATATACCTTCTAGTGTCTTAATTAGTGTTTTAACCACTGAATTAACTGATTTATAGAAATATCAATGAGTATTTATTAGAAAGTCTAATGGGTCAGTGGTTAATTTATACTAGACTATCAGTAACATCCTTATAAAATCCATCAATTATGTAATAATCTTTTAAATTAAAGACCTTCACACAGCATGCGAGCATATTTTACATGTAATTATTGCATTACATTACTGAGTTCCTAGAAATATCCCCTTTTTCTCTCTTGAGACAGATTTAATTTTGTTTCACTCAAAACACACAAGTGTCTTGGGAAGCATTCTTATCTTTTTACACTACTTGATGTGGTTTATAATTTCCCACTTTATCTAGCTGAATGATCTTTCCCTCAGCTATTAGTTTCTCATCAAGGCTCTTTCCAAAAACAACAGCCTGTTTTTGCCTGCTGGGTCAAGTTAACAAACAGCATGGGTTGTCCTTTCTCAGGCTTTCAGGCACAGCAACCCACCTCTGGCTCAGCTGCCTTGATGCGACCCACCTGCAGCAGCAGCCCAGCTCTGGGAGGGACAGAGGAGAGAAGAAGTAGACACAAATCCTGAGCGCTCACACTCACTTCCCAACCCTCTAAATGCAGAGCTCCTACCAGCAATGAAAGGTAGCTAGCAATTTTCTGGCCAGTTTAAGTATTTGCAGCCAGCAATTAAAGCCTGTTCTCCCTGTTTCTACTGTGAAAAAAAGGAGCTACTGCAGACATTTAAAGGGTAGCCAAGTGATTCACTGGCAGCAAAGCTGGCTGAAAAAGGTGGTGCTTTCTTCTCCCACCCCATGAACGATACGCTGTTCCAGCCACTGACTCGTACCCCTGCACTCTAGTTTGCTGCTTCCAAAATTGTAACAAATTTCCCATAACTTGAAATGGTCTGTGTCAAAAATTAGCACCCAGATCCTGGGGGGAGGGGATGTCTCTTTTACAGTATATTATTAAGAACAGTTGTACTAGAAAAAACAAGCGGTCAGTGACATGTCACATGCGGCCAGGAATGCTGCAAACCCGCTGTAGATAGCGTAGGCGTGACCCGCACGCTTTGGAGTCCCTTAAATTACTGCAGAGCCCAGCTGGGGCCTAGATCCACCATTTGGGACATATCAGCTCAGGTTTTACAGTACCATCAGACCTGCCCTCCTCTTCTTTCATATTAAATTATCCAAGATCCTGACAAAAACATATGGTAGACTTCTAAATGTCTCTGTGAGGGGTCTCAACCTACCAATTGTGCCGCACACCAAGCTCAAGCTTCATGTTCCTGTAGGAATATAAGGATTTGCTGCTAGAGTGGAATTTGATGAAACACCATTTGCTCATAACTAACCTCTCCTGCAGTATTAAAACAGCTGATTGCTGCTGTTTGCTTAGAAGTCTAATTCACTTTTCAGTGAGGTCCAAAGAAAAACTTCCATCAGTTTAAAAGGGCTTTGGATCAGGCTCCTTGCCCCCCAACCACAACAGGAATATCACCAAAGAAAGTAACTGTAATTGTTATTGTCCCAAGGATTCCTGCATCGTCAGCCAGGCTGGATAGGTAAAGTGCATCCTGCCTACTGAACTTCACAACCATACAAGCATAAATCCAAAGAAATAGGAATTTGAGTGTTACAAAACTTAATGGTCAACAGCCCCGGCAGAGCTGCTATGGCAAAACTCTCGCACAAATGATTTCATTCTCAAAGAGGGAATGAGAGGAGTGCCACACCAAAGGATGCTTTAATTCTTCCTCACAAGCAGATGAACAGCCTGACAACTACAGAAAGCATTTAAGATTCACTGTTCTGTGTATTCCATAGGCATGAAAGCCAGGGAGCATTCAAAAGAGTATTCTCTACCACTAATAACCTAAAGACCTAATAACAGGGTATTAAAAGCCCAGACCTTCATTTGGTTAAAAAGTGTAGAAATATTTTCTCCTGACATTTGAAAGAGAGCTTTATTTTCTTGAGGAAAAGGAAATATAAATATATATCTAAAATATTTTAAATATATATATATATATATATATGCATTCATCACATTTAATCAATATTTTAGGAAAGCCATACAGCATCATAAAAGTATCTATAAGTGTTTAAATAAAGGTTCTTTAACACTGAATAAATATTACCCCCCTTTTTTTTTCTCCCTCACTGCAGAGTAATGTTTGAAGTGCTCTGATCTTACCAGGGAAAATGTTGACTTTGGGAGTTAATAGCTAATACGATATTAAGTACACATTTGCAGCTCATCAGGAGAAGCACACCCGCTGATCAGAAACATGATGTAAAAAAAGAGTTGTTGATGAACTGTGGTCATTTGCCTCCTCAAATTTCCCCACTGATGGACAACATTAGAGCCCCCACAAAGCGAGATCCAGCCTGCTTCTCTTGAATCAAAGAGAAAAGGGTCTTTTATTCGAGGGACCAAACCAAAGTGGGAGTATTGGTCTCCAAGACTATCCCCCAGGGTGGAATTCATTTTAGCCATACCAGAGCTATCTGCTCTGGGTTCACCCTTTGTAGTTAATGGGGAGAGTTAGGTACTCTAGGACGCACATGTTCATCTCACCTGAATGTACATAACAGCAGAACAGATTAATTTCACCTTTGGGTCCTTGTAGAACTTTTGCTATTGCCATTCAAATAGTAACAGATTATAGTGAGAAAGGAAACTGCACAAAGTTTGTTTGTTTAAGCTGAATTTGGCACTAGGCAGCTCATTGCAAACTTCATATAGTTGCAGGTACCAGAAGTAAAACACAATCTTTGGCCGTGTTTTATACTACGGGCATATCTATAATGAGCAAGTAGAGTGACTAAAACAGCAATTGATACATGTTCTTTGCATGCCTTAAATATTTACTGCTTGCAGAGCCAGCCAGAGGATGAGAGCCCCACTGACCACAACTTATGAGATTTTAGTGTCCGTTATGGCTTCACATTGGAAGAAAAACAAAGCTTTTTTTATATAAATTGTTATATGAAAACATTTGAAACAGCTGTTCATTGACCGATTGGTGGATTTCTGCAGTTCAGGCCACTCTCTCATCAGAAACGACCAGAGAGCATCCTCTGGAACTTAAGAATCTTTCCACTGACAACCTCATAAACACAGGAAAAGTTTACATCTTTAGTAGAAATAAGCATTGCAGAAGCTCTAATCCCATCAGTAATATGTGTTACAAAAAGCAAGAAGTAAATATCTTTAAATATTAGTTTTTTCCATCAAAACTTCTATTAAACTACATACAAATGGGCCAAGATTGTCTTTTACCTACATATGCATTCAGGCATGAGAAAGATAGCAAAAAATAAGTTTTTACTGAGATGATCTCAGTTCTGTGGCTCTATTAGCAACAAACACATTAATAAGGTGTTTCTAAACAACATAACCTAGCGTGATGGCAAGTTTGAACATTAAATCAGAACTTGTAAGGAGACTGGGTAATTAAGGTCATTTCAGTTCTCAGTCTCATTCATTGCCTTGAAGCATAGTATTCGGATAATTCAGTCTGAAAAGGCAACTGGATGAAAGCTTTGAGCAGGTACACAAATCATGAATTGACGTGGCAAATGACAGTTTTCAGCACTATTAGCAAAGGAGGGTTCTGATCTATTCCCTCCTATCCATCCGTTCTCCAATAAACAATCCTTCAAATCACAGACATTCATTCATCTGTGAAAAGGTCATACAACATCGTGCATTTATGGTATGTAGTTTGCTAATATATGACAATTTGGGGGAAAAAAAGTATCAAAGACTGCTTAATTCATCATTCAATATCTGCTTCCACAGCTCTTTGAAAAATACCTAGGTTTTAGTTTTGGTTTCTTGGGTTGCTAGTTTTGTTTCCTAAGGAAATGAAGCTTAAGCGACTGATTAATACAGGTATGTGTGTGTGTGCATGCACACTCCCCTCACCTTCAATTACTTTTGAACTTCCTGGCTAATTTCAAACAGGTTTTATAGAGCAACAGAAATATTAAAGTCAATGCTTATATAGAGGGGTCGGGGAGGGGGGAACTAGGGCCTCACTGAGGGAAAGACTACAGTCATTAAACACTAGAGAATTGGCTCAGGAGTGCATGACAAGAAAGAAGGCTTGGTTAGTTCTACTGCTGTTTCCCATATGTAAGTTATGGCTGAGAGGATAAACTTAAGGCATAATGAGTTCCTTATAGACATGCCTAAAGTTATTTAAAGTAATAGTTTGAAACTTTCTTGTATTTGTGGATCCTCATACTTTTTTTCAGTGAAAGTGCAAGTTGTTTAGGGTGTTTAAGCCTGTTGATAATTGTCTTTCATGGGCCTCTTAGAATGAGTCCACAGATCCTCCAAGACTGTAGCACAAGCTGAAGAATAACTCATCTCATATAAACTGCTTGTATGTGCGATTTGGGGCTGGAAGTTTCAGAAAAACCCAAGATTTGCAGCATTTCCTAACTCTGCTTGAACCAGAAATATGGCTGAACATTCTTAATTGTGACTGGAGTGGTAAAGCTGACAGCAGAGAGGAACTTTAGTTTTGATTTACATTCAGCATGAGTTTTCAAAGAAGATTCACGTTCACTTTTTTTTTACATGTATTTTTAATAGGCACCCTTTCCTATATAATCAGTCAAACAACTCTAAAACTCTATTGTGAGATAGGATACAGTGTTCGAATCTTTGTAATCTCTTCTTCTCCTCCTTCCTCCAAAATGTCTGGTAGGCCTGGACTTAAGACTTTATAATGAGATCCAACCCTAGGCAGTAGCAAATCCCTTCACAAACAGAGAATTCCTCATTAGGAAGATGAAGGCCCTGCTTTGATTCTTTACGTTTCTGTTAGGCTAGAACAGAAGAGTAAAAAGTTCATGGGCAGCATTTCAGAAGACCTAACATTGTTCTGTGTTTGTCAGATGCTTTCACTTAGATTTTGAAGCTGAAAGAAGAAGAGAAAATTTTGAAGAGAAATAATCTTTCAAATGAGGAGACATTATTAACTTTCTGAGGCATTACTTATTTGATAACAGAATTGATGCTTTGGTAAACAACTTTTACAACAGTAGATCAAAAAGAAAAACTATGAGAACATGATAAGAATAGGGCAATGGACAGACAGCTAAGAATAATATAATGCAGTTCTTGGAATTTCTCATTCTCAAATTTCCCAAAGTTGTGTATTTTGGAAGAGCAAGGCACATTCAGAACTTCTGTTAGCAAGATTGGCTCATCTCACTGGGCCACAATTCTGATAAATGTCAGTCCTCCTATGAAACGACCAGCCAATTACTCACATTATCCTTCTGTTTTGTTTTTTATCCCCAACAGTTCATTGGCATATCATTTTTGCCAATTTTTGACTAATGTATTTTCTACTGTCAGTTTTTAGATAGCAGGCCATTTACTAAGGGAAAATGTAATTTGCTCTTTAAATATATATATATATATATATATGTACACAAACTTTGCCTTTGCGACAGTATGTTGACAGAGAGAAAGAGAGAAAGAGAGAAAGAAGAGAGAAGAGAGAAAGAGAGAAAGAGAGAAAGAGAGGAGAAAGAGAGAAAGAGAGAAGAAAGAGAGAAAGAGAGAAAGAGGAGAGAAAGAGAGAAAGAGAGAAAGAGAGAGAAAGAGAGAAAGAGAGAAAGAGAGAAAGAGAGAAAAGTCCTCCACCATGGCACTGTATTAACAAGGTCCTGCCTGTTAGGACCTCAAGGGCATCAATAAGCCTTAATGGCCCCACCTGGCCCAAAAGGCAACTCCCACCCTGCCTCCCACCCCTTCCCAGGGGGCCCAGAGCCCCATTTAAGCTCAGCCCTGAGGCCTTTGTCCTTTTTGGAGCCTGGTGTTAGTGTGCCTGTGTCCAGCTCACCATTTGGCCTTTTTGTAGGGCCCCAGATCTACCTCCAGACTCATTTCTGCCCCATCTCCTAAACCTTGTATTTCTGCAATAGGTATCCTTGTCTCCAGTGCTGCTCCCTGTCTGGACTCTCCCGGATGAGCCCAGCCCTGACTTGTTACCTCATCTTGTTTGAGTGATTGATGGAGCCATCCCAACCAGCAGGAACTTTGAGCCTGCCCCTTAGCAGTGAGGGCCCAACCCAGCCCACACTGGGGTCACCCTCCATTGCCAGCACATTCCCTCTTTGCAGCAGCCCTCCTTGGGCTGCTCCCTGATGTTAGGTTGAGATAAAGACAAAATTGCTATGAGTGGCAATGTCCAGTACTGAAAAAGAAGTGTCTCTCCCTTTGATCTCCGTGTGTGCTTGTAGATAACCAGTGTCTGGTCAGTTAGTCAAAGTACTATACCAAGGCAAACACTCTCCATCCTAAATATGCAATAGAAGAGATAAAAATGGCTCACTTTGAAAGCAGCATTTAAGCTGTTTATAAGGCTTAAAACCAGGGCAACAGGAAATACTACGTGCAGAGAAGCAAGTAGGATACAGACTACAGAAGTCCAAAATTTCACCCGTAGACTGCTATCACTGATCATGAATAACTGAACTGGACAACTGGAGAGACACAGAAAGCCCACTAAACAATGTCAGTGTACTTGGAACTAGGGAATGGGGAAGTTTCAAAGTAGAGAAAAAAAGCTGATGTCTCAAAATATTTTAAGAGATGGTCAATTATTCATACATACTAATGGAGTGGGCAAATACGAGTACTTCCAGCTCAGCACCAGCACACACTTAAGGCACTGAAAATACACCAGAGGAGGCATGAAACGTTTGTCAGGCCTTCTGTGAAAGGACAGGATTAGATACCCCTCTTATCCAGCAGTCTTACTGGATAGCAACCATGTATTGGTCAAAGTCCACACAGGGCTTGTTCCAGGAAATTGCCCTCAGAAAGGCCAAGACATCTCGGAAGTACATACAAAGCCACATGAACAATCTGCCCACAAAAGGATATTAATACCCTACAGACTATACATAGACAAACTGCTCCAAGGTGCATTGCAGCGGGGCACATCCTCCTATTCTGTTTTGTCTACATGATCAACTCAGGATCTCACTGAAGCAGGAAACCAAGAGGAAGGAAGCCTTCCCGCACCTCATCAAAAAAGGGTAAGTCCAAGAAAGCAAGGGGTTTATTTAGAGTTTTCTAGAAGTCCCTACATGCTAAATGGTCCTTTACAGCTCTTTGGTCTGACTCATCTTAGAGCAGTTTTAAGACTTCCCAGAGCTGGACTCACCCCACAGCACAGAGGAATCAGGGAGCTGCACCAAGTGCCAGGACAAATGACAACACACTATCAGGTGCAAATGGCCTCATTTTCCATAGAAGAAAAAGATAAGAAGAGAGGTTGTTTTGTTTTTCCCCCCAAAGTAACCCTGGGAAGTACTTCGGAGAGACTATAATAGCTGGAAACCTAACTAACTGCCCTTTGTGCTCCTGGAAATATCTTTCTCCACCCTTAGCAACTGAATCATGACCACAAGCCCACCACACCACCATTCAAAATTAAACATTGCCCCTGTGAGTTTTGGGAGGCCAGGTTTTCAACCTCTTGTTTTCTTAGAGTAAAACATATATACACTCACAAAAAATCACTCTCATCTGATTCATTTCCTTTGGCACTGCACTGTTAAGTTAGTTTAAACAAAATGTTCACTTTTCTCCTCTTCCCCACCCCCTTCCTCCTTTAGGATCATTTTTTCCCCAACTGGGAGAAAGTCTAACTTTCTCAATAAGCCATTACTGTAGCTAATAGCCTAGGGGGAGAAAAGCCCCCTTGTGAACCTTGCAAATACTGTGTATTAGCTCTTGTAAAGTAGACAAATGAAAGAAGGAACACATGTTATACATTAGAGGCTTAAGTTTTGATGGTGGGCTGCTGCAGTTTGCTCTTGCATTCATTTCACCCCTGCTTGATTGGCTTCTCAAATTTTCTGAACTTTAGCCATTAAATCTGGGTCTGTACCACTCAGTTGCTGAAGTTTTCCTTCTAACTAGAGAAAAGAGCTTCTGACCACATGAGCCCCTGGCTCATCTGGTGGGATCTCTAGTATTTTATGAGATGAGAGATGAATTGAAACAGTCTGAAGGGACAGGCTGTAGAAAAAAACTGGTCCAGCATCACCATACAGCATTTATTACCACAAAAATGGAAAAATAAACTCACCCAGGTTCTGCAACTGTGCATCTGCTGAAGAAAGTCCTATAATAGGCCTGTGCTCCTCGTTAGACTCAATTACAAACTGCTGTGGGCAAAAGGGCAGAGAGCAGCTAAAACAGCAGCAAAAGCAGGCTTTACCGTACTTTTCTTTAAGTCAACAGAGGAAAAAATGTCTCAGCTGCAATCTGCTGGTTCCCAAGGACTAGATAAATACATCAAAGTAATGTAAATCTTTACACTATCAGACCCTTTCAGCTAATCACCTGTAAGAGTCAATGGTAGGCTTTAACCCCAATCAAAAAATGGCCTACTAAAAACATACATTTGTCATCATGGCTCATCCTCCCCACAGCCCTGTCCTGTGCAGTATCTCTTGCTTTTCAGAAGAAGGGATAGCTGTCACCATGCACGTGCCAGGCCATATTAATCTTCTTAATTTGATTCTTTGAAAAATAATGGGAAGATGATATCACATATCACACAATCAACTTGATCTGCACTGCACACAGAGCTGAAAATTACTGGGTGAGCTCACAGTCTCATTTCCACGATACATCATGATAATATATGATAAAAAGATTTGGTATTGAATTTAAAAACAAACAGAAAATGAAAAAAAATTTGAGAGTTCTTGGATAATCTGTCATTCACATAAAAGCATCTTTGATTATGCAATGATAACAGATATTAATGCTCAGGATTAACAGATCTAGCTATTTGTTTTACACAGAGAAACCCTATACAACACTTGTTGAAGAACTGTTGAAATGCTACTCCATTGAAAAAGCAATTTTCTTCGTTATTATTACACACAAATACATGTGATATGAATTATATACAGTGGCTTGGTCAAGTGAATTATTGCTGTTTCCAACTACCTAAAAGCTTTGGTTAGGACTGAACTGCAGGTAATAGTTTACACTTCAAGTGGAATCACTTTTCTAGAATGGCAATAAGCACTAGCAGAGACTCAGAAGGCCTAAAAGTGCTCTGTGCACAATGTCAGGAGCTAATCCCGTTTCTGCAAAGAAGCGAGGGCTAAAAAGGCTGTGAGGGACCACAGGAGGAACAGGAGTCAGCGTTAAAGAGAGGGCACGTTCAAGCGCCCTAGCTGATGAGATTCACAGAGCTCTCCTAACACATGTGTTGGGCAGTTACATCATCCACATCGTTCTGGTTTCAACAGCCTACTTAACGCATCAAGGGCTGCTGCGGGAGGAAGGAGGCAGAGGAGCGAGAAACAAGATACGAGCAAACTCCTCTTCATTGAATGACCTCAGTTAGTGCTGCAGCCAAATCTCTGAGGTGTGGATATAGATCCAAAACCTTCCTCCCAGCAATCAGACTGAGAGCCTCAGTTACCATCATTACCAAATGAACGGCCAGCTGGGGAAATCCAGCTTCGGCTCTAACCATCTCCCTCACACACAAAGCCTAAGTACCTGATGTGCTTTGGTCTGGGTCCATCTCTCCTTGGCACAGGAACAGTACAACCAGTAGAGAAAACTTCAGCAAGATCAGCAGAGATCCTCCCCTTCAGCCCAGGGGAAACACTTCTTGCCTCTGGCATTTTCCCCCCACCCGGTTCCACCTCCCACACATTAATTCACCTCACTTCATACTTGAAAATAAAATGAAGAAGGGAAAAGAAATCATCATCGTTCAACAATAGCTGCATCAGTTCACCAGGGGAAACAACAAAGGCACGGCAACACAGGGAGGAAATGTTTACATATGCATAGGAACAGCCAAGAAAACCAAATAATGAAAAGACAGAAAATAAGCAAATCTCACCCTGCCCTCCTTACCCCCTACCAAAAACATTCCTTAGTCAGATGCACACTGGTCAGGACTTTGTCAGCCTGATGCAGGTGCTAAGACTTCCCACTGGCAGCCAGCTTTTTGCATCCCTCCAGGGCTGGCCCTAGGTACAGGCGAAGTAGCCGGTTGTTTAGGGCAGCAAAACAGTGAGGATGCTGGAATAGCTGTGCTCTGCTATTTGCTCTGGACGTGGGCCACCAGGCTCACTGCTAACATCGCTGCAGAGGAAACAGTCCTGATGCACAAGGTCCTGGTGCACAGGGCTATTTCTGGGATGGACAGGAGGCAGGGTGGGCAGTAGAAGATTAGGGTTGGCAGGCTGTCCTCCTCCCCCAGCAGATGAAAGCACCTGCGAGCACATGGAACATGTGCAGCAAGTACCACCATGGGCCACTTCCTCAAGGAAGGAATGCCATATCACAACCTCTCCCTGCGTAGGTCCCTGAATTGTGCTTCTGTCATCAAGAACCTTTCATTTCACTTTGCTCCTTCATATCCTTTAGAGGGCTACTTTATACTCTACATATAGACATTAACGCTCTAAGCATCTTGATTTAGATTTCCCAAACTGGGTAATACTGTTAAAAAGCAACCACATCCTCAATGACATACAACTTGTATGGGCAGACCAACAACATAGCTTATATTCAACAAAGTTCAAGATCTTCCTCAGGCAGTCCCCAACCTCACTACCTTGAATGCTTCCAGAGAAAAGCCAACATCTGGACAGGACACAAGAGCCAAACTTTGTCCATTCACAAATGAACTTCTATCTCTACACACAATGGCACAGCAAAGGCTCCAGGGACGAAAACTCTGCTTCTGTGTTGTATTACAAAAATAGCAGTTGGGTGGGTGGGGTGAGGGTGGAAGGAGGTGAAACACCATAAATATGAGAATAGGTATATTTTAATGACCCTGAAGCCATAGAAAGCTCTCATTAAAGTTCACAAGGGAAGAGTGTAACTTCATTTGCCAGAATAAACTTTTTAAAAAGTACATACTACGCACTTTCTGAAACTTTATTTCTTTTTATTTATTTTTCTTTTGAAGTCATTCATTTTGAGAAGAAACTATCATCTATGAAAACAGCATAAGAGCCATTCCAGTAATCAGTTTTTAAAGAGCCTCCTCTGGGGCATGACCATCCTAAAAAATACTTTTGCATTTTCTTCTTGCTTTCCAAAAGGCTGCACAACTCCAGCAGCCCTGTCCATCCACACGAAGAACCTAAGTGACAACCATTATCACAGCATTCAAGCACCTCATCAGTTTTAATCAACAGCCATCTAAGGCAGGGAGTATCTCATTCTTAGACAGGAAGTACAGAGCTATATTAAATGCAGAACAAAGACATCCATAACTTGGCTGTCTGGCCCCCAGCCTAAACCAGTCTACATCAGGCATCCAGGCCCAGGGGTGGAGCAGAGTGGTGGTTGAATAGCTGTTCTGGAGATGTCAACAGTGTTTTAAAACAGTGTACAAAAGCCTCATGTGAGGATTCAGGCCTACATGGTTTGCCAGATCATTAACTTAGCTTAATTTCTGGCAGGAGCTCCCGATACTTGTCTATTCATAGGACCTCATGGCCTCACATGCAACTTTTTCCCTACTCAGCTGTGCTCTAAAGCTGTTCTTGCTTGCCTAAGGATAAAGAGATGGTGAGAAATACATACACAGGTCTCTCCATGCAAAACCAGAGCCCTGAACATAGGCCATTCCTTTCCCTTTTGTTAAATTTTCATTATTATCTCAAGTGTCATGATGGGTCAGCAAGGTGTCTACCAAAAAACACAGAGGACTCATTTGTGACTTTTGCATGACAGACACACTTCAGACAATAGAGTCAATGCTAGCTCATGCTTTGCCTGTTTTTTTAAGCTTCACAAACAGGAAAGATTCCTATTGTCAAATTGTTATTTTAATGGTTTCATCAGAAAACTAAAGCAAGTCAAACAGAAAAATTAACTCTGAGATTTCTGGAGGAAATGTGGAAAACATGAATTTGACAAAACTTACCACTATTAGTCTAGTTTTAAAACCCTTTTTTTTTTTTTGGCATAGAATCTGCAACTTGAATTACTGACATTTCAAAGACCTCTCTTCTACTTCCTTTTGAGCTCAAGTTTTCATTCCTTCAAGTATATTGTTTTAAAAAACAAGCAAAAAAGGTTCCCAAGTGATCTCAACTCTTTTCTCCATCCCCTTCCATTGCAGCTCCCTCCCCCAGCTCCAAAAGTTAACTGACCACAAGTAAAATCATCATCTCAGCAGGGAACAGGGTTCTACTAATTTAAAAGACAGATAGAGGCAGTTTCAGAACTCACAAGAGCTTAAATATTGTTCAGTCCTGGTGGAAATATTTCCATCTGGCCTGATGGCTTCCCACCCCAAGATGCTCAGCAGGAAAGAGATTTAACATTAAAACAGATTTTAATAATCTAAGTGCTGACAGACCATTTAATGAAACAGCTCTAGCAGTCAGTTTATAGAAAGGTAGTCTAGAGTTAAATAATAATCCAGTCCTGAAATTTAAAGCGTAAGGCCATTGGCAGTCTCCACAACTCTCAAATAACTTCTTCATGGAATTTTAAAGCACTTGGCAAACATTAATGAATTAAGCTTCACATCACCTTCCAAACTGAAGGACTGAAATCACCATGATAACAGACCAGCTTTTCCTGTTTGCACTTCAGGTTATTTAAGCAATCCACTTTTTTCACCATTCTCCTCAAATGCAGCACCAGCTCCTCCCTTAGCAACCAAGGAAGTTGAAATCCCTGTGGTTCAGGCATTTTATACAATTGAGCCAAAAAGGGGTTTACACCTTTTACCAACTCAGTGAGTTTAAGATTCTGCACTATGGAGTGTTTGACCTTAGCATTCAAAAAACCTGGCCACTTAGGCACTCCTCAGCCCCACTGCTGCACTTCAGTTGTATTAGAGGCCAGCTTGTGACCATCCCTCTGGGAGGAGAGTCAGCTCTGTGGGAAAAACCTCATAATGACGAAGCACGGAGACACATCTTCTAAGGGCAAGGCTATTTTTCTCACCTGTAAACAATTTTTCTTTCTTGTGCCTAAAGTTTGGGAGACAAAGAGGAATAATCTGACTCCCCCCCCCCCCCCCCCCCCCGAGAAACAGTCCCTGTTAATGCTCCTGTGAAACACAAATGACTAGCTGTGAGGGCTGGGGGGGAAGAAGGCAGTGAAATTTTGTGTGATCAGTGCTGTCTGAGCAAGACAAGAGGGCAGACTCATCAGGACAAGTACATACTCTGGTCATCTCCCTGCATCTCCCAGTACCTGAGCAGTCAAGGCCATGAGCCTTTTAACACATGCCTTTGGTCTCAATGAAAGTAGGATTTCTCTCAGCACAGGCTGTCCAGAAAAGCCTTCTGTGAACTTTTAGAGGTGACAACATAACCTGTAAAAGTCTGCTAGGCTCTGGACTAGTTTTGATGATTTATAGAATAAGAGTGACAGCAAAGCAGCATTTTTTTGCTATTTTTTTAAATGTACCAATTATACTAAAGTTGCTGGAAGTCTTTTGACCGTACAGAGAGAAACCTAATGGGTGCAAACAGACTCACTTAGATCCTCCCTTCTTTGTTTCTTAATAGGTGCGTTGGAAACACTCACTTGGCTGAGAAGAAAATAGTTATTTGCATTAGGACCCTCTTAGTCACCCGGCTTCTCTCTGAATAGATGGTGAGACATTGTTTTCCTCCTCTCTTTGATACTAGTGCTGGGGGCAAGTTTTGCTGAAGCAACTGACTGTAGAACAGGCTTTTGACTTCCTGTCTCAATTTCCAGCAAGAAAACTACTTGCTACAGGGTGGTAGCCTCAAGTAAATAACAGTGTAAACTCTGTGTGGTTAAGAAATGTAATTAACAGAACCCTAATTCAGAAGGAACTCAAAGAGTCCTCCCTTATTAGGCTCAAACTCTTCTTTCTGAGAGCAGTACAGAGACACGCAGAGAGTAAACAAATCACACATTGTCACTGAAGAAGATTAAAAGCTGCTATTTGTTTATTTTAAATTTCAATGCGTGGAAACTCTTAAAAAAAGCTATGGACAATGTTAGCCTGAGGGTCACAGAATTTGGCCCAAGATCTTTCCCAATTTCACTGGCAGTGAATACACACCACAAAAAGACAACTGTGTCATACAATGCAGCACATTGCTATATAGAATATTTAACACAAAGAGAGGGAAGTTGGCCCAAAGGATTGTTTCAAATACACAAGTTGCTACAGAGGCAAAAACAGTTCACCAGGTAGGGCATGTTCAAATTCCTATTATGCTTTGTTGTTGTTCTTTTTTAAAGGAAAATAGTGTTTTCAAATAGGGAACGTTTTCTCAGAAGGCTTCAGCTTTCCTCAAACATATTTGAAAAAAATTATTTGCTATAATCACAATTATTTTTCCATTTATTTGGACAAATTGTTGCTCCTGTTTGGCAGCATGCTGAGGGCACCAATAGGCCTTCATGATCCAGACCAGCCTCTCCTGGGGCCTCCCATGGGCCCCATTTTAGCTCTGCCTGGGGCCTTGAGTGCCTGCCTAAACTATGCTATGGGAGTGCTGGTTTCCAGCCCCCTTCCTCAATTGCTGTTTGCATTAATGCTGGACTTGTCACCTCATTTTTGCCTGAGGATCACCAGGACCATGGAGGGGACTTGATGCCATTGCATACCCCCCCACTCAGCTCACACCCTGTGGGCCTGTGCTCAAGGGAGCTGGCACAGCCCTGGGGCCTCCCTTGGCTCCTGGCTCATGCCCCCATGCAGAGCAGCCACCTTTGGGCACTGGCACCCTGGCACTATTCAGCATGCTGCCTTGCCCGCCTTTTGGATGAGGCATTTTCATGCTGTTGCCTATTCGTTGTACAGCTAAGATGTTCCACAGATGTGCAGTAGTTTGCAGTGGCAATAATAAGGTAGAATATTTAGCAGAAGGGGTGGTCATCTCTACAGATCAGAGCAAAGAATTCTTGGTTTCTTTAACTCATAGCTCTGTACTGGTAGCAGATTAAGTCCTTCATTTTCCCAGTTCCTCAGCCTTCCTGCTTTGTAGGCTGGAGTAACAGTACTTATCTACTACTGGGCTTGTCACAAAGTTTGAAAAGATTTTATTCTTACAAAGTTTCTGGATGAAATAAAACATTGTCATTGTAGAAATAATTATTTAAATGTGCTACAATGTCATCACACAATCAGATTGCTCTTACTGTACACAAACAGCAGGATATATTCACCTCTGGTGTCTACAGAGAGTTGAGGATGTGTAGAAATGCCTGGGGTTATGCTGACACTCTGGATACGTCAACACTCCCCTCAACATCCTTGAAGTCCCAAGATATTCAGGAAAGCAGCAATACCTGGAGGCAACTCTTGATGGGATGTTGGCAAGGAGAAGGGTTATGAGCATTATGAGATTTTTTTTTTTTTTTTTTTTTTTTTTTTTGGTAATAAATATGCAAGAAACTCAGAAGCAGAAAGACAAACTAGGCCAGAGAATGGTATTATTTACCTAGAAGTCAACAACAACTACAAGAAAACCCTCAGCCAAGACTGCTATCACCCCAGCTCAGATGATGGTTGGAGTCTCTGATAGTCGACATTTTCTACTACATCAGTCCTGTTCACTCAACAGGAGCTAAGGAGCAACAGCCTTAAAGCTAAATTCTACATACTTGACTCGGGATAAATCCCATTTGACTCCAGAGGAAAACTTGCCTGACAAAAGCCCAAAAGATGCAATCCTAAAGCATACAGTTCATGGCTGCTGTCAAATAATCGAGAATCTCATCCCCATCGCTGACTACAACACTGTAGTAGGATTACTGTACATTCCTCTGCTGTACCATTATTAACCTTTACAGGTTTTGCTGGTGCCCAGAAGGCTCAAGTGAGTTTGGAGACAAAATGTGCTAGGCACACTCTCAGCACGGAGATAGATAGCATCTGTCTCCAGGCAATGAGTCAAAGGGCAAGCCTTCTAGGAGCAGGGCAAAGAATAATATGTAAGTCCTCTCACTTTCTGCCCCAGGCACTGTCCATCAGAACACTTTATCTTCCCCTGCCTCGAACCGAAAAACAAGGTGACTGGCTTTCCTTGTCTGCTAAGGTCATCAAAGTCCAGTTACTGTAATCCCATAACATGACTTTCAGTCAAGCGGGTTCTGCAACATATGCAATAGGCAAGAACACTTCTTGGCATCCCAGCACAGAAAAAACAAAAGTCACAAATAGAAGAGGAGACAGGGTGTAGCAAATTGCTCGATTTCTACAATTTAATTTTTGAGCTTTTGCTTCCAGCCTTGGAGAAGTGCCAGGTTGCTTTACAACACTGTGTTTTCCATGGTGCTTTGCTTTCGTATTACCAGGTGCTAAACCGGCTAGGCTTCACATTTCTCTCTCAAATGCATAACAATATTGAATCTTTGAATGCATGTGTGATCTAATAATGCATGTGTTCAAATATTGCCCAAATAACCAGGTCATGTTTGCCAATTATACTCTCCTCATCTGTTGTTAACAACCCATGCAATTTCTAGTTTTCTGTAATAAATTCAAGCATAATTACCTCGTAATCTTACAGATATAAATGCAATTAAACCAGGGAAAATAGTAATAATTACCAGGTAAATCCCAAAGACAGTATGTTGGTCCTAAATGCTTGTGTATGATGATAATCATGCCACATGATACTTCTATTTCTTTGATACCTTCCTTAATACCTTTGAAAACAGCCATGTGAAACTGATTATCTTGTACGTTATTAACTGGGGGCTTCAATTTAAATTGACTTGCCAGCTTTCAAAGCAATCTCAGACTTTACAAAGGACAGAGATGTGACAATTTCATTCTTCGATAACAATGCAAATGTGAGAGCAAGCTAAGAAAAATAATTGTTGTCACTCACATCAGAGTCATTTCGCCATAAATTGCATTGACTGGTGAGTTTTTAGGGACAGCAGAGATTCCTATGCCCTGTGTCGACTTCCTGACAGGAAACTTAATCTGCCAAACTTCCTGCTGGTCACAGTGGGGAAGGAAAAGTCAATAAATATTTTCTTTACCAGCACCATTGTATGGCACAGGAGATCTGAGGGCTGACTGCTTCCAGCTGGGCAGGAAGAAGAGCAATCAAACGGCAAAAAGGGATGGGAAGAGAGAAGAAGAGAGAGGAGAAGTTCACATCAAGTGGGATCTCTGAAAACAACTCACCTGGATGCCCTTTAATTTTCTAACATGATGTGAAGCAGAGACCCTGCAAGATTTTATGGATGTCCCTGTACGGAAGACTGTCCCTTTCCGAAGACCTAAAGCAGTTAGTTAATATTTTCAAAAGCCCTGCAACTATTCTCTCCCCACAGAAGTGTTTGTGTTTTACAGGAAAAAAACATGGACTTTTCAAACATACAGCAAGGTACAGTAATAAAACCTCTTACTAATAGGCAAAGCCAAGAGGTCAGAATCTGTAGGCCATGTACCTCTCCGTCCAGAGAAAACAGCAGGTGAAGCCCCAGCGCATCCAAGAGCTGTTGCACGTGCTAATGTATACACTAAGTCCATGTTTTGTCTAACCACTAACAGAAGCTGTGCTGGTTTTTTGCCTCTCCTTGGGGCTCATCCGCTTCAGCACCTTACACTGAATCGATTCTCGTCAGAGTTTGCTGATCAGGATCCAGCCATCAAAGCTGGCAGCAAGCCTCGAGCGTGGATTTGTCGCAATCATGAGCAAGGCTGCAATATTGTGACCAAGCAAGGGGTTCCCCTGGCGCCGTGCCCATTTGTCATCTGAATATGAGCAGTGTATTTCTGGGTAGTAAATGCCAGAACACTGAAAGCTTCAAGACTCCCGAGAAGCCTCGCGTGAGTCGGCCCCTGCTGTATCCTGCGAGCCTAAGCAAAGCACAAACACAACGAGAAAAATATTATTATTTAATAATATTTGCAACGCACTCTGCGATTAAGCTGAATTGAACACCAGCAAAATCTTTTTGCACCGGGGTGAACCCTAGCTGCGGCAAGGCAGCACTGTCACAAAGCGCGAGAGAAGCAGGCGGCCACCTGGGGCAGCTGCTGCACCCGGGCGAAGGGGGCTCCCGCTCCGGGGGCCGGCCGTGACGGCTGTCCGGGCAGTAAGGGGAGTGGGTCCTCTCCTCGAGAGGGGTGGCCGCCCTCTCATATGTTCCTGGGGGAACAGGAGGGGCCTGGCCTCCCCCTCTCAATGCCAGGGCAGCCAATAGCACTGCTCCGCTCTAAAACTCAGACGCTCCCACAGCGACATAGGCCTGAACCAAGGTGACATATTAAGATGCTTTGATTCCCACCAAATACCGTGCTGAGATGTATCACGTGCACCTTGGCTACAGCCGAGCATCCAGCATTAGGTGGTGCGTTGCCCTTCAGCACAAGGCGACACCACCGGTTCATAAACACCACAGAAAAAGCCAGACACGAGAAACCTCCGTAACATTTCCTCAAAACTAAGTGTTGTCTCTTATCATGTCCAAGACACTAGGATGTGGGCCTGCAGCTGCTGACCCTCTTTGCTAGCACGATGTTGCTGCACCCAGGCTTCCCTTTGGGCTCTCAGCCTCAGAAAAGCTGTCTCCTCCTGAATCAGGGGTAATATTAGATGCTCCAGGCCTTCCTTTCTCTTCAGAGCTCCAGCGCTGAGCTGCTCTGCTCAGTACATGCCTTATCCAGCACTGGGCTGGGATGCTCCAAGGCTCAGGGAAAGCTGGCTCTGGAAGCTGCCAGCAGAGAGACAGCAACAAGGAGCTCCTCCAGAAGCACACGGTGTAAGCGAAGCAGTGCCATGCTAGGGCCGCGAGCGTGTGCCCCGTCTGCACTCCCCAAGCAGCACCGCAGCACAGGGTTAGCAGTGCCATCACTAGCCTGGCACACAGGTCTTGACATTGCAGGAACCAAGATGCGGTGCAGTAATCTCAGCTGACTTTCATTAAAATTATAAACCCAAGGAGTTTCTGCCCCCATGCTCCTGCAGCCTGCTGTCACTCTTAAGGAAGTGTCAACAGCTGCAGTTGGAGAAAAACAAAGCTTAGGTTATTCCTGTTACTTTTAGGAGAAGAGGCAACATTTGTTGCCTAAGGATGACAGTATAGAGAACTACTGAGGACATAAAACCTCTCTTTTTTTTCCCTATAAAATGTCAGACCTACATTATTGCTCTACTTAGCTAAGAAAAGTGACTTTTTCTTAGAGCCTTCTGCAAAAAGCAGCAGAAAAAAAAAACAGTTTTGGTACATGATTTCCTCTAGGGTATTATTGGTACCTGCTAATCTCTGTTCTTATCTTGCCACTACCACTTTTTTTTTCCAGCTGTTCATGAGGTGCAGACAACTACTTTTTCTCAGGAATGGTAACTAGCTTATCTTCTAAATGATAAGCAGTGGATGAAGGATTCATCCACCTGGGCAAAGTTAGACTATGTGACTGCTCATCGTTCTTAGAGAATAATTTAGTGATACTAAGCTACCAAGCTATCAGCTGTTGCTTTCCCAGTGGTTCAGACCTGACTTTGTGACAGCAAAAGTCTCTTTGATGTAGTATGAGATCTAGCTTCCATTTCTCTCCTAGTATCTAAGCTGTCTGAAATGTAAAATCTTATCTTCCATTGCATCACCCACAGCTTTACATGCTTGGTTCAAAACAGTCATATGCCCCTTTGCTACAAGACTGCAAACTGGAGAGTCTATCCCCAAGACTGAGAATCCCAGACCACTTAATTCAGCTCACAGAGACCTCCATAACATTCCTGAAGCGATTCTACTGTTGCTCTTCCTTTGCATGTGAAGAAAGTCTAGTTCTCCCCAGCACTTTAAAACCTCATTTATTAAACTCATTGAATAAGCACAGCAAGAAGTCTGGGATATGAACTCTCACTAACATAATGTGATCATTTTTAGCACTAACTAGCCATATCCAAAGCACATCATATTCCTCAGAATCATCAGGCAAGAACAGTTCAGTTTGACAAGGTAGAGTCCTGGTTTACTTTGAACAAAATCCTACCTCACTTCTAACATGAGATACTCTAGCAGAGGAAAGGCAAGACTTCTGCTCATGTAGAATAGCTGCTTCAACTCATTGATTGAGGTGGGACACCTGGAAACCTGCACAGTGGTGCTTTGTTACAGATGCTGTGACATAGACTGCTAAAAGCAGCTGCAACACTATATTAGCACCACACAGCTTCTGCTAGGAACTGGGACGCTGTCGTGAGCAGCCTTGTATAAAACATAAGATATGATAGATACACTCTTCCCTGAACAAACAACTAAATTTGCAAGGCAGACAATATGTGGAGTTATTTGGGTGTTCAGCAGGAGGACAGCTGAGGTAGAATGAGGAAAGGTTTACCTCAGTAATGCACGTAAATGAACTTTGTTGCATCTGCGTGGATCTTTAGCAAATGTACATTCATATAGCTTTTGTGAATTAGATCTAAGATGCTTTAAGTCCACTTCTACTGGAGAAAGAAGTATATGGACCTATGTCTTCAAGTAATATTACTAGGTGCTGCTACTCTGACTTCAGTACTACAGCAAGCCTGGGTGACTCACAAAGACCTGACACTGCTCTCTCATGTATATGCAAAGGAGTGGGAAATTCATCCCTATGCATAAAGGTCTGCATATCACTTACATTCCATTTAAGCCTTCAAAATACATTTTAGTTGATACATGGACATCAAGAATGCGCTGCACCCCAAGACAACAGTGTACCAGTATAAAATTCTTCATCTAACAACTTCTTTCCTGCAAAGGAACCCCAAAACCTAAGAGATCAAGAAGCAGCTCCTATCCTTGGCTAGCTGCAGCGATGAGCATTAGAACAGGTGGTGAATCTGAATCTTGATGAAAAATTGCCAGAGACCCATAAAGCTGCCGAAGTACAATAGGTAGGTTTTCACATAATTGCAACTCTTCCTTTCTCAAATGCCCACCCTGATTGACTAATTAAAGTGTTTAATTCTCTGAGAAAGAGTCTATCATTAACTGTAATTTGTTTTAGTCTCACTGGCCCTTTCATGGCTGCTTCTGGCGAAAGAACCATTATATGAGATCTCAATCTCCATATTATAATGTGGAATTTTTGATAGTTTGCTATAAATAGGAATTGATTCATAAGGAGATTAATGAATTCATTGCCAGTCCTTTACCAACCACTTAATGACTGTCAAGATACATTAAACATCCTTAGCTTTACACTGGACCCTGCGCTTATTCTTGGCTGACACATCTGACTGTATTAAGGAACCCCCACTCAGTACATTAATGCTAAGTGAAAAATAGTCTCAGTGACTATGAATAAGTTTTAGAGTGCTTTATTTTATCATAAATATTGACACTGATCATTATAAATGCCTTCCAAAAGAGGTGATCGTATTGACTAGATAACCTACCATCATTAAATATAAAGGGAAAAAAAAAAAAAAAAAAAAAAAAAAAAGCAGTCCTGCATATCATATTCTCATCAACCCCTTCTGGCTATTTTCACCATTAGAATCTGAGAAGGATCATTAGAGTGTCAGGCCCTGCATCAGCATAATTATCAAACGGTATTGATTACCACGTTTAACTTCAGAATACAGCAGATCTCATTCAAAGATCACAGACCACATCCCTCTCTCCTGCCCAGTCTCTCCTTGCACAGCCACCTGCAAGGACTGAGTGCGGGGGCTGCAAGGATGTTCCTGTGATGTTACGTGCTATCCAGGTGTTCCCTTAAGGCAAGCTCATGGGTCATCAGCGAAGGGCAGTGCAAAGTTACCCAGATAAAGCCTAAGATCTAACTCTCGGAATATAGTGAGCCATGAGGACAGGAAAAATATTGTTGAAAGTTGTACGTCCACTGTCTCAAACTAGTGTTCATTTTCAGCTCTTGCAGTTACAAGAACCAAGGAAGAGAGTCTGTTACACTGCAAGAACATATATCTATAGTATGTCTTTTTAAAGAAAACTGAGTAGAGCTAGGTAATAAGGTCAATAAGGAAGGTCTATGATTTACAGTTAGATTACAGAACATTAGCCAGCGCAATGTAAATTGGTATTGGAAACAACCTGGAGGCTTTTCTGTAATTGTTTATGAATTCAGCATGAGACCTCATTATTTGTTGTTATGCACCATGTGCATACAGTGTATTAATTCAGTAGCATGTTGCCGGGGAGTATAAGGAGGATGGAGGACTACAGACTAGCTTACAGTCTCTCAGTACATATCCAGGATTACTGGACCTTTGCTTCTTCATTTATCCAACTGGTTCAAATAGGCCCAGGATCACAGGAGAACAATAAAGTTTGAGGACACCTTTCAAGACCTTTCTTAAGAGAAAAGGGAATAAACTTAAACTTTATAGCCTGGATCAAACGGGAAGTTAGCCCTATACAAAGAAGTCAACTTTGAAATTTGGGCAATAGAGATAATTTTCTAAGAGAGCTAAGGGACTTGGGAACAAGTTCCTGAAAGACATTTGGATGGATCTACCAATTGCCCCAGGAAATTTAGCTCACACCATTCCTGTCTTTTATCCCAAGAGCAGTGGCAGCTCTACTTGACCTGCCTCCTGCCTGCTCTGAAAGGGAACAACCCTGAGCCCACCTCCGACATGTGCCTCCTTTGCTGGGAACTCACTATTTTTATACTGGAAGCCAAGCACTTGTCCTGTTCCGAAAAACAGTCAGTGGAACTTGTTCCTGTTTTTTGAAAGTCCCAACTCATCAGGTAATAACAGTATCGGATCTGGGCAAACGACACTTCTTAGGGGCTTCCAGAAAATCATGCTGATCCCTGCAATTCATTCTCTGTTATGGAACTAGCCTCCCACTGATCTGATCAATGTCACATTAAACTCATCCTTGCTGTTGTTTATGAAATTCATCCATGACATTTGAACATGGTACAGACACTCGAAGTTTTACTTAGCTTAATTCTTCAATAAATCATGAAGACATGAAAATAACAAGCCTTGTAATCTAGAGAAAATATATATAATGACTACTACTGGAAAGAAAAAGAAGAGAAAAGTCTTTAGTCAATAGTTTCTAGGCAAAAAAAAAAAAAAAAAAAAAAAACAGTATACTATAAGGAGATGATGCAGCTTGTTTACAAGTAGCAACAAAAACATCTGTGTTAAGAACTACTGCCTCATTTTATTGAAGCCCTCACCTTTTCCTGAATGCATTCTCTAATCAGTGACAAACTGAAAAATATATTGCAAGTTAATTCACATTGTTAGCTAAATTGGAGAGCATCTCATTCAAACTAAGTTCTTTCCTGGCTATGACAGGCCCCAGGTCCTACAAAAGCTTCTTGCATATCACAGCAGTTCAGATGGGAAGAAAATATTGGAAATCTAATTATTTAAATCCTAACTGAATTGAGGCTGAGGAAGCCACAATAATAAATCATCTTGACGTACAAAATTCACCTTATGGAAAATCTAGAACAGTAGGTAAAAAAGCAGCAGATGATAGTGTGAAAATGCACCATTCCTGGTACCCGTGAAGCAGAAATGTATATAATAGACAGAAAGGGTGTAACATTTGCATAGGCACTGAAGCTGTATTCTTGTCATATCATGATGTATTCACATTAAGTCCAACCACTTCTTAAAATCTCCAGCGACTGTTAGCGTAGCAAGGACTCTGATTTTGAAGTGCCACTATATCTGACGGAGGGATGTGCAGTCTTCAACAACATCTTTTACCTTTCCCTCTCCCTTGTATCCCTTGTAAAGGAAGTGCTCAGTACACAGTAGCAGAGGGAAGACACACGGCCCTAAACAATGTTCCACCCAGTTGCAAGTGCCTCTGTCTGCAGCAGAATCTTTCCAAAGAATATATATTCCAACCAACGTCGTCATTTGTCAGCACACACACTATTATCAAGCCAGCTCTCTGCTCTGAGCGTATAGAATATATGCAGTGTTGGAGCTGTCCTGGAAGCACTGATGAATGCCTTTCTCCTTGCAAAGGGGTCTGAATGGACAGCAGGTACAGGCACGAGACTGGATGTTGGGGAACAGGGCTGTGCTGGGCTCCACCACCAACCTACTGGGGCACTTTGGGCAAATTGCTTTACTTACCTGAGCCCTAAATGCCTTATGTATATCACAGGGGTAAGAATTAGAGCTGCCTGAAAGCTCTGAAGCCAAAACCCAATAAACCTTGGGTAAATCAGATATTATCTGCAAGAAAATTCCTAATTTTGTATAAATTGTTTGATTGTAATAAGAATCATAAAGACAGATATTTTTTCACTTTTCGGTAATGAAGATTGAGAGCTTTTCAGTGGAGTCCAAGGGAAAAAATATCCTTTTCTTCTCTAAAACCTTATTTTAATTCTGTGAAGAAAAAATAATAAAGTAAATCTTTGACTAACTCTCATGAATTTTACTCAGCATAGAAAAACTCTTTGGCTGAAAGGCATTATATAAGAGCCAAATACTGTTACAGAGCAACTCTCTCTTGATGAGACAGTTACACTCAAGTTGCAGTCCAGCAGACAGCATCTTGACTTTCACAGGTCAGTTTGGTAACACAGGTGGAGACAAGGTCAAGCTCTGTTGAAAGCACATTAAAGTCGCATGCAGAACCATTTTGCTCCCACTTACATAGACAGGATTAAACTGAGCTATGTCAAGGTTAAATAACTATTTCGTTTGAGCCAGTGACTCAGCCATTAAATAAAATGGAGATTTGATGGGACCTAAAATCTCTTATTCACAATGGTCAAGGAAACGATGCTAGACCCCTGCTTGTTAAATCCCTGTTTATCCTTTTGTTGCTAGCTTCAGTTTCAGCCACAGCAAAGGCTCTGAAATGGAGAGAAACACAGGACTGTCTTAACAGACTATTAAGAGTAGCCGAACGTAATCATTTTTAATGATTTTTTCAAATGATTAAACTTTCCTGTTCCAAAATAGAAAAATAGCCTTATACTGAACAAAGTATCATAACAACAGCAGTAACACTGCATAACCATAAGAACATACAATGTTTGCGTATTCGGGCACCTAGCAGAACTGAAAACCTATTAACAGTGTTGGGAGGGAAAGACAAAGAGATCTTCAGAATACATGGTACACATATTTCCTAACACTTCCCCAAAATAGTTTTAATGGGCAGGGAGGGTGGATATTCCTTCCCCGAGGGACTTCATTTGGATTGGCCAGGGAAAATGATTCTGATAATGTTGCCAATGCTTGCTGTTGTCTGTAAAAGAGCTATTATTTCCAAATGGACTTTCCAAATAACAGCGGAGATTAGAGCTCATCAAACAAATATCTGCTGTAAGCCTTGGGGATGCTGAGTGGAAATAGTGTCAGAGTTGGTGTTTGAACAGGCAGTCAAGAAAATATCCACTTTGATGAAGGTGTACAGGCATCAGTCTCGATCACCATTTCCTACCAAGACAAAGATGTTGCAAATGAAGCGCTTGAACCCAGCTCTGTACGCTGCTTTGGACATATTCAAAATGTCTCTTTCAAAATTGAATTTGCTCAGCTACTTTACCTGACCTGTCAGTAGAACAAACACTAATCTGAACTATCCTAAAGACAGCTAATTGCTCTAAACTGAGCAATCTAGGCACACAACAGGAAGAAAAGGTATTTCTCTTTCCCAGCAGAAATCAGTTACAGGAATTATTCATGTGGGGGAGAAAAGAGTGTTGGTCGTTCGACATGAATCAATTGCCTTTGATGTTTGCAAAAAACAGCAAGATCATACCATACGAGCAGACTGAAATTACAGCTGAATGAATGTGTAGACTTGTTTTCATTCATTTTAAACTGAGATTGTAACGTCTAAAAGCAATCAGCTGATGGTTTTGGTCCACTTTTGTCTAATCACTGCTTCAGTTGGTGCATCTCCTAAAAATACTTGAAGGTGAAACCATCAGATGTTAAGATCTCTTCTACTGCCATTTGATAATATCCAATCAGTGCAGATGGGCAGAAATAAAGCTTCTTAATTCAATGATTATGCGCCATCTCTCTCTCCCATTTTGCTGACTGAAGATTCAGCTGTTTCTGGTTCATATCAATGTGCTTCAAACATTGGCAAGCATAGCTATAAAACTAAAAATAGGATCATTCTGGATCCCACATCAGTCATCCTTTTGTAATACAAGAATTTTAGAAAGTTCTTATATGGGACAGAAAGACAGAATAGAATACTTTCAATATGCAATAGGCATTCCCACTGGTTAACATTATTCCATATTTTCTGCAAGTCACAAAAAATGATGGCCTCTTTGGTGGATAGGTTTGGGCTGCTTTGCCCCCCAAAGAGTCATCCTATCTTGGGGAGACTCTTTTATTCTGTTACCTCAGTCTTTGCACTAATACAATGTAAAGTGGCTTTACCTGAGCCAGGGAAAGAAACGATTCATCTGTGGGTTTTTTTTTTCCTTCCCCTCTGTATCATGGTTTCTTCTATGAGTCCATGTTCACTGTAAAAGTTTAAACTAATAACGTAAATGGGAAATTCAAATCAGATGCAGCAGATCACTGCTGTGGTTAGTACCTTTCTTGATGTGAAAGGTAGTTACCCTCATACCTCAGCAAAGATCAGGCAAACGTTTTTTTCTCTGCAGTTTTTCCACTCTGCAGGTCTCAGTGGTGCTGCTGGATGAAGGTGAGTTAGTGAACGGAGGTGTCAAAAAAAAAAAAAAGAAAAAGAAAAGAAAAAAACAGCAAAATCAACTAGCAATTAAGCAGGCCTGCTTTGAAGATAAAGAATATCCTTAAACTTTAAAATGTTGACTTCACCTAGATGTTTGTTTCTTCACCCACACGCTATTTTTGTTGGCACATAAGCTCGCACACAATGAACGCAAACCCGAGTGCCCACCTAAATCAGTTTGTGTTAACCAGGGCTCCGGGGGCACCCTCAGCCCTGCTTGTCTCAGCCCACCTACCCCCCACCTCCTTGTCCAGCCCCAGCCCCATCTCAGCCCAACCTGGGGCCGTCAGTCCCTGCCCCGCAACGCCACAGCGGTGCCCCCAGCCCACACGGGACCCTCTCCCACTCCCAGCTGCCCCAGACTCCCAGGGCTGTGGGGGAGCTGTGTAGGAGGCATGTGACAGGTTTCCTCCTGGGGGAAATTCCCCCCGGACCTCCCTGCCTCCTTTCTGCCCTGAACAAGGCTGCAATCTAGCCTAAGGTATTTTATCTGGCTTGTCACTAATAAATACCACAGTGCAAATAGCAAATCCTTGCAGAGAACTATTTGTGGTCAATTCACAGCCTGAAGAATAAATGTTATTACGGAATTAAAATACTTTTGAATTACAAACCTGGGGAAATTATGTTCTGCTTACAGAGAGAGGACAAAAAGAAAGAGGCTGTGTTCGTCAGGCAGCCTTCATACTGCTGCAGCTACTGACCCACTCAGCCATCAGTAGAGCATCTGCTGCAGGATCTAACAGGTCAGTAAGGTCCACAGGAGAGCAGGCTCCTGGAGCCTGCCCAGGAGTGTTACATTTCCCAGAACTCGCTTCTTCCTAGACTGGCTTCAATCACTTCTGTGCCTGTTGTCTGTCTCTTGCGGCTGGTTTTTGTTCTCGCATCCTGGCTGGGTGTGTATTTACACGAGCAGCAATAGTATTGAGCAAGGAATGTAGCCCAGCATTTTATTTTATTGTGCATGTCTATGCACACAGATGCATGTAACCCCAATATCCTTTTACTTGCATCAGTTTCCCACCATGAGAACTCAGGATACAATTTGGGTAGGACTACCAAATGTATCTATATACCTGTATTTTCTGGACAGGAATGTTATCTCAGAGATTAAAAGGGAGATCTAGACTTTTTCCTAGGATCTCTATACATTTCAGGGAACTGAGTAAGAAGAGTATTTCTATCCGGGCAGTCTAATGTTTGACTACACTTCAAAAGTGGTCACTATGCATGTACAGATCCCTCCCTAGGAGTCCCTGCCCCAAGATGTGTGTGACATGCAGAAACACGGGAGAATCCAGCCCCGAAACTGGGCTGCCCAAGGCATTGCAGCTTCAGTTCACAGAGATTTGTGGCAGCCTCTTCTCTTTTGGCTCAAAGCCACAGTAAAAAAGCAGCTGACATAACTGAATTTTCCTAGTTTCCACAGAAGGGCCAGAGCTCTGTCCTCACGGATAGGTTATATGGCAGGGACGTGGATCCCCCATGTGAAGTAAAGTCATGTTTACTTATGCTAGAAACAGGTAAGTTCTCTAGGCCAGCCAAACGTGAAACTGGAATTTGCTGTGTGGGATAGGAGTTTTGAAGCTCCTTTATGTCTGCCTGCTGCCTTGCATGCCTTTTACTTCAACAAACTCCCTTAATCCTGGCCTCAGGTTTTCCCTAGGTCCATGATACTGATCAATCCACACCTAGACACCAGGCGTACAACCCGGAACTGAAAGACAGAAGTTTTTCTCCATTCTAGCTGTATGCAGAGCCTTTACATGGAACTGTATGAAGCTTCACGTGCTTATAAATTAGCTTTTGCTTAAATGAGGTTTCCTTTAATTATTAAATATGCTTGTCTTTCCCCATCCGCCTTAGGTTCTTTTCTGTCTTTATGTTCTAGGGAGATTTTCCAAGGTCTTGTGTGTGGATTACAAACGGAATAAGCAGATTACAGAAATGTAGCTTTTTGATGTACCCAGCATAATACAAATTAGGATTGTTTATATCTTTATACCCTTATCTGTTATTACTGCATGTATGCTGATGTACTTTAAGGTCTCCAGACACAGTAAGAGGGGGGAGGGTAACTGAATTATTTTAATTGGCACTTCAAGGAATGCACTTGCCAAAGAACAGACCATATGTACGTTACTGCTAATAAGCAAAGTTTGTCCTATTATTAAAAGAATCTCTGAGAAAAGGGGTAATCTGGGATACAGGATACGGGGCTTCTGCCAATCTGGATTCAATTACCAGCTGCCCTTTGACTTATTGCATGAGCCTGAGCAAATCTCTTATTCTCTCTGATGTCTCCATCTATAAAAAAGAAGACTGACCCTAACTCTGATGACTGACTAGTCTCTTTAGATTTTAAACACTGCAAGGCAAGAAATGCCTTCTCACTTAGCCTAGCAGAGTGGGATTTTGATCCTGACGGAGGCCTCAAAATGTTCACTTAATAGTATTGTTTAACATTTCTCCTTTTATCTACTGGGTAATACACCATATATACTTAATAATGAATTCAGATAGCCATAAAAATTCTCCATCCTGTCACCAGGAAATCCGAAGAATGCGAAAACCAAGTATTTTTTTCAGGGCTCTTCTTGTTCCACTTTTGGCTCTGCAGCACTTGTTAAGTTCAGAAAAGATGATGGTGCGCAAACATACCAAATTATGCAAATTATAAGCCAGATCCATACATAGAAGAATCAACAAAGTTATTCTGGCTGCAGTGAATGCTGTATCTTTCAGAAAGGTATTAAAAAAAAAAAAGTTAAAAATCGATTGCTCTATCAGTACAATGAATAGATCCCCTGGCATTTTACTGACTGACAGAAGTGGTCAGGCAATTATTCCACAGCAGTGTTTATACAGCTAAGCACATCAATAACAAGGTACAGCGCCCTGCGACGTGTTTTTGCTAATGAGTTGATGAAAGGAGATAATTATTTTTAGATTAGTATGAGAGTTAGCTCTAAAACTCTTGGGGGGGAGGGAGGAAATCCACTGTTTTCAGGTTTACCAGTAGCAAATGCCAATCCCCTATCTCCTGATAGAAAATAAATGTGTAAATGTCAAGCCAAGCCAGCAATGACCTCTGATTTCTTTGAAAATGCCGTGATTCTTTTGAAAGGGCACTGGAAGAACGGGCAGAATAACTGGCAGATTGTATCCTCTGGAAAATCCCAAAGAGGGTATTGAAATTGCTGAACTTCCCCAAAGGCAGGATGAGTTTACTGAAAAGAGATGCTGGAGCCTGTATAACAACAAGCTCTGCCTCCCTCCAGCACCATGACAGGCTCCTTCTACACATCTGGAATTCAGAGAAGGAAAGGAATGAAGAGAAATCATTTGCTTCTGCTTTCTCCCTTGAAACCTGAATCTATTTTGAAGTGTATGTCCATATTTTCTCTTCTTCCCCCACCTCACCCCAGCCTCCTGTTCACAAAGGCATAGGTGTTAGCACGGGGACAGCTGCTGAAATCCACACTGTGCTGACCTAGGAAAACATTTGGGACAGAGAGGGTCAAAATCCATAATCCCTCTGCTGACACCTGGCCTCAGAGAATGCTGCACTTCTCTTAGATCCTCTCTGTGGAAGGCAACAACTGGCTCATGGATAGGGCCTATGAACAAATACAATTCTGTGTATATTCCTGCACTTTGTAGTCTCGCAGCTTGTGCTGTCTCATTTTACTGCAGTACAAAGGGGGCAGAAAGTGTTCCTAGTTAAGACTGGGGGCATTATTGCACAGACATCAAAGACTTTCTGGTACAGACTGTTGAGAGTCAGGGCTAGTTTCTCAACACACAAAAAAAGTGTATTATATATATATATATAATGTAAATGCATATGATGTGTGTCTGTGTACATATATATTTGATATATGTATTCTTATATAGTTATCTCTTCCCCGCTCAAGGTGTTTAATGTATTACATAACAAATCAGCAATAATAACAGCTAAATGTATTAAAATACATCAGTTAATTCCGGCTGTTAAGAGGCAGACTTTTTCACTCCTGCCAATTTTCAGCTGGAGGCAACATCACTGAGGACTTCAAGAGCAGCTGTCCAATAGCATTTTTGGCATGCCATTGCCTCCCACAAATGAGACAGACACCCTAAAAGAGGAACCCCTGGTTACTAGCTTCCAAAGTGGCTGAGGGCATCACCCTGCTCTAAGCTACAGGGAAAGGGTGAAACCAAACTGTAAGAGGCTGCTGTTACACCCAGGCATTTGCTGTTCTCTTTTAGTTACTCTGCAGACATTACTTAATACTTACTTTCTTTCTGGAAGTTCCTACATATTAAATCTTCCCGGTGCCAGGAATTGTCAGCAGAACATCAACGTAATAATAACCACGGCCCACATCACTCTCAGTCGCTGTGGCTAACTTGGACAGATTTGTTGTGGGTTGCTAAGGGGAACGAGGTTTGATTGATGGTTTCCATGAACTTTCCACCAGCAGGGTGGGGTCTGGGCTATCAAGTTTCCTCGGGCTCCACAGACCAGAAGAGGCAGCAGGAGAAAAATAGACAAATCGCAGCACCGTAAAGGTACCTGCCCTAACCATTCAAACTTATATGTATGAGTGGCACATAACAACAATAATGTAGGGTGGGAAAATCTGTATGAGAGAGCTTGCAACTGGTTACACACTCTATCAAATAATGTAAAATTTTAAAAAGTGGTAGCATTCTGTAAAGCTTTTTCTCTTGCAAAATATAAAAATTCTGCTCTTTTCTATTACTTTCTTGTACTAAAGAATGATCCAACTAAGATGAATCTCTCTTTAAGTATTTGTGAAAAGAAAAGTGAAAGAGTATGAAAGAGATTTGCACAAAACTTGTTTATCAGTCCTGGACACGTTAGTCTATCAGCCCTTCCGTGACTCACAGCAGTTTTCTCTGTCTAGTTCATATACTTCAGATGGTATGAAAGGATTTCAATGTATACTTGAAATGTTTTTCTCCACAAATTTATTCTACCAGTATTTTTTCTTTAACATGCTTATTTGCATCTTTTAAGGTCTGCTTTACATTATATGGTCTTTTTGTATTGTGTGCTGATGAAAAGCACATGCGTTTCCACTCCTCCCTCATTATAATGCTACTTCTTGAAGAAAAGCATCTCGTGTTCTAAAACTGTTGCTATTACAAAGTTTTCAAAAACCTGTTGATGACTCATTGGAAAACGGTGAACGTGATTTTCCCAGCTTTGCCCTACGTCCATTTGATCTTAGAACCCTCTGCCAAAAGGATGCAAACCACTTCATTGTAGGTGGGGCTGGTAGCCTCTATTATTAAGATTGCTCAAGTTCGTTTACCAAATAGTAGGCATTTTAGCTAAAATTTTCCATGCTGACTGTCTGCCTAAGCCTGACTTATATGGAAAAGTCTTGGTCAGAAGTTTCTGTTATCTCCAAGACCAGGGAATATTTTCCCTTGTCAAAATGTTCTGGTAATCTTTCTTAGGGAGCCTTTAATGCCCTTGCCCTTTGAAAGCAGAGGCTGAAATTTGGCCTTTGTGATGCTTGCCCAAATTTGACCACACACTGAGGCTTTAAAAAACTGCAAGCAAGGCAGTCTGATGAGAGCCATCAGCTGCATCTCTCTGAACAGCTGAGCTTGTTTAGACAAGGGGTTCTGGGCTAACAGAAGAGGAAGGTCTCAGCTCTTCTGCCTCTCTCAGCCAGGTTGTCTCACCTGCTTCCAGGTGTCAGTTCTAATGATCATCAGACTCCCTCCCCCTCCATGAGCTCCCCTAATTCAGCTCACTAATCCCATAGAAAGCAGCTGAGTTAGCTTTCTGCCAGTGATTGGAATCAGCTCACAGGTAGGTCCAAGGAATACCACAGCCAGTGAAAAATAAATGGTGGTAGCAGGCATTCAGGGCAGGAGGTGGAGAGACTCTGCATTTGTTGGCAGTGAACTGTTAGATTAGCATCTTGAACTTGTAAAACAAAAGCCTCAGAAAAGCTTCACAGCTTATATTTCTAAAGATTTGCTAAAGCTCACCTGCCCTTAGCACCTTTCACCCTGGGGCTAAGCAGGACTTTCACTTCAACTGCAATTCTGGCTCCTCTAGCCCATAGCAGCTATGGTTTGGGGCACAGAAACAAAAAGCAGGTATTTCTTCTTTCACACTCTCCCATGATTCCCCCTCTTCACATACAGACAACATAAAGAAGGAAACTACCAGGACTGTATGGTGGTGGGAGAAGCAAGATAGGGAAGAAAAGCAGGAGATGAGACTGCAAGACAATACCTGAGGCAGAAGATAAGAGATTTGAGGCTTGTTGGACTGGGTGCCTGGGACAGCAAGTGAGAAGTTAGACTAGCCAGGGTGTGAGAACTGAGGCTGGTTGTGAGAGAAACAGTAATGATGAGACAGGTGATGAGAAAAACACGGAGACTGGCTGAGATGTTGAGAGAAGGGAATTGAACACAAGAGTCAGCAGGGACAAATGTAGGGAGCAAGGTGTGCCTGGGAGCAAGACTACAACTGCAGTGACTACATGGAGGTGATAGATGGTTAGCTAAGTAAGAAGCACTGGGATGTGGAAGAGACAAAACAAGGTGTATGTATGCACTGCAGATATTATTTCCAATGTCATTCCTGCAGATGTTCCAGGACTACTTTTAATCTAATTGCTAGGTGTAGCTGTGGCACCTGGGAACTCTGCATGGGTTACAAAACCCAGCTGTGATGGTGAGTGAATACATATGTAGCACTTTGCTGAGTAACATCCCAAAAACAAAAGAAGGAGAGGCAGAAAACACTATACTTCAAAGGGATGGACTGAAGACTATGCCTATCAAAATCCACCCCCATCTAGAGCCAAGGGAAAAATAGTGTTCCTCCATTTTTTTGGTGCTAGCAAATACCTATGAAACCCAGTTCCTCTGCCTCTGAAGTGGCAGGTTTACAATTGCTCTTGAGTACTCAGATAGCCCGTATAACAGTAGTGTGTGAGCAGAACAGAGAGTGGCTGTCCTGCTGCTGCTTCCTCTGGGCGGCCCCATGATGCTCCATTAACAAGGTTCTGAGGGGCATGGGAAATGCTAATACAATGTAAAAACAGACCCTTGAAATTTAGAAAGCTCCAGAATTGAAGTTCTCAATATGTACAACTTTATTTCGTGTTCTTTATGCACATATACCCCAATATTCGGTAGTGCAATCATTTTTTCCTCCTGTCCTTTTGACCCTTAGTAGGCGGAACGGGTGTGCAATAGGTACCAGTTCAGACAGATTTTTATAATGAGGCCATTGCTTTTCTACAGAAAAAAAGTAAAAGGTCATGGAAATAAAGATATGTTCAGAGCAGCTTTGAACAAGGGACCAGATGAAGGTTTCACTGACCGTGTATCTTTGGCCTCCTCTGGCACTCAAGAAATTGTCTTTTAAGAGCAGAAATGCTCTTTTAATAGTTTGTATAACATTTGTGTTCAATCACACTGTTTTACTATACTTTCACATAACCAGTCCCCAAAGGTTTAAAAGGAAATTTGACCCTCAAACTGCCATACTGGCTTAACATTCCCAAGATTTAAAAGCTAGGTAGAGATTGGTTTCCTTTAGCCTTCTGAACATGAAAAGCTGCAGTAAGCCATGGGACCTACTACTGAAACAAATGAACAAATAGACAAATGCTTGTATGATCCATTCCAGCACTTCTGTGTATATTGCCACATTTCAGTTGTGAACCACATACACAGGCTATCGTTGCTGTGGACTAGTAAAAAAATCAAGATAAAAACTGACTCAGTTGATGCAAATCTGAGGCCAAACCTGATCTGAGAAAGCTAAGATAACTTCTTGTAGGCCACCAAACGTTTACCAAGAAGCTACAACTTTTGAAGTTGTAACTTCCCCTCAGGTCAAGCACTACCAGTCTGTGGTAAGGGCTTAGGGAGAAATGTGCATCTAACACACAAAGAAACCTCCAGTTCTTTTGAGTAGAAAGGGCCTTGCTGCATTCCCAGGTCTTAAAAGTCTGTTATTATCTAAGTGTCATGCACTATTCTGGTTTGTAGGAATAGTGGTGGTAGACCTGTTGTATTTACACCATCCACTTTTCTGTAGTTCTTGGTTTCAGTTGTAGGGAAAACATATATTGCAATTTGGAAGACGTTCTTCGCATTTGTTCTGTCTCCTCGCATCGAATGAATCATCATCATGTTTATCAGCTGGTCTTTATGGGTCTTCAAAGATTCTCTCTCTTACAACCCTATTAGCTGCAAGTTTCTACCTTTCACTACTCCACTGCAAGGCCTTTCACTCCAAAAGCCCTCAGCCATTGACTCCTGCTACTTCAGGCCCCCCCAAGGCTAACGTCTTAGTACAGGATGGCGTCCAGTATAACACCTTAAGCCTTCATACTGGACTGCATCCCCTCATCTCATATCTCATCAAGTCATTCCTTCACATTTTTCAGAACAGCCTCTTGATTGCTCAGCACACCTTCCAAAGCCTTTTTCATGCTGTAATTTATTAGCTAATATATCATGCTGTAGCTATAATATGCAGACTAGCCTTTCACTGCATAATTTTAAAACTGGATACATTTGTCTTTTCCCCAGTCATAGCTCAGAGAGCTACTCTGAACGGTTGATTAGTCAGTAAAGAAGTTTATTGTAAAACAAACAACATAGCTAGGAAAAGACTATAAACACAAAGTAAATTGCTTATGGCCATATTTCTTTCTGGTAACAGGAATAATACAACCTTTAAAGCTATGTTGATGGCCTTTTCCTGGATCTCTTTTGGTCTCTTTTGTCATTTGTCATTTGTGCAGACTTTAATAGTTAGTAGAGATAAGTTCAGCTGTGTTAGAACAGCCTAAGTCCCAGAAGCAAGTATAAGTTTGGATCTGAACTTTGAATATGTTTCTGTAAAATTTTATAATGTAACATTTTGATGGTCCTGGACAGACTGTTTACCCATGTTATTAAACAGTGTTTTCTAAGGTACTCAGCAGGAAACAAGTAGCAAAAAAAAAATCAAACACATATATTTCTAAATGTTTTAATATTGGGCTTATAATTTACAGGGAAGCAACATAGGCTGTGTAATATCAGGAAAATGTCAAGAATGAATCATTACCAACATTAAATTTTCAAAAATTGTAAGCGAGAGCTCAAAATCATGAAACCGTCTTTAAAATAAAACTTCGAAAGGCAAAACATTGCTCATTTTTAGCTTTTCCTTCCAACTTAAGGACTAGACTGCCTTGTGTGTTGTATTCACATGATGCTGGGATGAAGGGCTCTGGAGAAAACAATAAATAGGATGCTCATGTCCAAGTTACAGTTTTTTGCCTATGGTCTGTGTGTCCAAGGAATGTTTGCTGAGGGTAACTAGGAGAAGCAAACCTGTTATCTATAGTATTAAATCACTATGCAGGAACTGACGCTTTCACTGGAAAAAGTTTTAAGGTGGTGCTGCAAATTGTAAAAGGTTGAAAAACATGCTCCTGGAGATTTTGAGTTGAACTTTCAATTATTTAAGTGATGTGAAGGCTCCAGTTCTACTAATGTTAACTGGGGTTTGTTCTAAATCCCACAGGTACTTCTGAAAGTTCAAGCCAGAATTTCTAGATGAGTGGTTCCAACTGAACACAATGTGCAGCACTCTAAACTTTTTTTTTCCAGTGGAGGTGTAAATCCATGCATACAGAATTTAAGCCTCTACATAGTAAGCTAGCATTTTTTGATTACTTTTTGCAGACCCCTTACAAATAGTCCATGAGCCTGAGTGAAACCCTAATGTCCTCTGGCATTTCCAATTATATAGCCTGCCTGAGTTTTTAGTGACTTGTTCTGTCCTTCAACTAATATTTCAGAGATCTTTTTGGCTTGGGAATAGTTAGTTAAACTGTCAAATAAATGATAAATGGAATCTGCACCCATATGTTACCGCAAAGATGCCTTGCAGACATTTCCTCAGATTTTAAGGCATCTGGCTAGAACTTTCTTACGTCACAAAATACAATAGAAGAATAGTAATGATTAGCAGTTGTATAGTAGTATACTTCTCCAAGGCCATTTTTGCTTGGATGTTTATAAACTTCTGCTGGAAGAAAAACAATAATTCACGGATGGGAAAACTAGGGAAGAGGTGAAGTTGAAATTACTTGTTCAAGCCACAAAGCCATCTCAAATCAGATCACAAAATACAATTCAAATTCTGTGCTTAGATTATGGCTTTGCAGTGAGACAAATTCTATACGTTAGGAAAAGGCATGTTTCAAAGCACCAAAGATTTATTGAAAATAACACTGAAAATCATTCAGCTCCTCTGAAAATTATCTTGCAATTCAGCAACTATGAATATTAATTTTCTTTTATGGCTTCCTCACATTAAAAGTTGCTAAATACCAGAAAACGAGCATTGGAAACAATTTGGCTTATCATTAAAAAAAATGTGCATTGTGCAAAAGGAAAACAAGCAATTCCCAAAGATAAATGATTTCTTGATGTTCCTCTGCAGCTCCTACACCTAAGGCCAAATCATTCCTTTCAAGGAAACATTCACAGGATGTGCAAAGTGTTGCTCAAACTCTGAGTCAGGTTCTGTAGCTGGCTTGCTGCTGGCCAACTGCCTTGGTGCTTCTCCTCCTCTTAGGTGGGACAGGACAAGTTGGGTTGCAAAGTCTATTATTCATGGGATAGGATAATGGAGCCTAAAGTATTTATCTTGCAGAAAAATATCTTCTCTCTAGCCTCTGGAATATGCCTTCTGCACTCCATGGGCTCCCAGCTTTCTGTTCTCCCTTATTTTCTTGGAAGAGATGTCTTCTGAGGGAAAAGAACAGTGTTTGAGATTTCCATATATCCTCAGGAGATAAAAAAGAGAATGTTTAGGGTTTGCATTGATGATGCATGTTAGAAGTCCAGGAGCTGGAAATTATTTTTAATCTTGAAACAACGGACATCAGGTAAGCCACCTTGTGCTGAACACTGAGGGTATTATTTTAAAATTCTTCGTGCTGGCTTTGAATTGTAATAATTAACTGAATAATTTCAGCATAAAGCTTGTTTTCTTCGTATTCCTTTCCCTCTAGCTGTTTGGCATTCACACAAGAGAAATCATTGCACAGATTACCCAACCGTAAGAGAAACTCAGCCCTCATAGCGATACCGTTTCAACCAGCCGCCAGCTCATAGCCCCGGCTCATGAGCAAGACACGGGCTGGAACTTCCCCGGTTACACAGTCCAGCTGACACGGAGGCCAAGCGCAAGCTGAGAGCAACTTCCAGGTCCTCTCACACTGTGGGCTGAAACCATTAGCTTTACTCCTTCCTCCTCTCTGTTAGCCATAGATTGTCTGCTACCATCCAGGTCCTTTCCGTAGTGCTGCAGCAGCCTGTAGAACAGAGCATTGATCTGAAGGGGGATTTTTCCCTCTTTTCTGCTAAACAGCCCTAGCGGCTACAGGATGACTGTTTGCAGTGCCAGTACCGCCATCCCAGTGTTTGCAGGGATGCAGCTCAAGGCATCCTTGATTTCTCAGAATTCACAGAGGTCAGCCAAAGCAATGAACCTGCACTTGTGGTTCCAGTGCACAGACGCTCAGGGACCAGCTTTCCTCCAGTGTACCTCTGTCACCTTGCTGCTCTGCCGATGTTGCTGCTTTCTTGGTGTGTTGTAACTCCAGTGCTTGTTACACTGAAGTTACTCACTCCCGAGCCAAATTATTAGCCTCAGTGGCTTGTCCTCCCCTGGTAGTATTCGAGTAGCTGTCAGGTTGTGATTTCTAAAATTACTGCTCTCACGTCTTCTTTGTTGTTATCATATGGACTGGGAACACTGGCTTGTTCCCTAAAACTCAGGAATGAGCACTCAGTTAATGTGATCTGGGCATGTTGAGATGCCTATGGGGTCATTTTACCTGCAAAGATCTGTCAAGAGATGACCTAGGACAGAGTTATTTACACTGTAAGCCTTCCTTAAGTCTTCTGACTGCCAGTTATGTGATGGGACATCCACACTGGCTTTTTGCACATTGTAACTGTGAAACCTCTTCAGTATAGGAGCTTTTTATTTGTGCATGACTGGACAGTATTTGGCACATGCTAACTGAAGTTAGCAGGCACTTCTGTGATATGTTGCCATGCTAAAAAGTAAATAAGCTTTGATATGTTTCCTTCTTCTGAGTAGGTTCCACAGCAACGTCTTTCCATGTTACCTTCTCAAATGGTTATTGCTGCCACAATACACCCTTTTCCTTGATGAACAGGCAGCTCCATTAATGCAGCTGTCTTACTGTCTGCCTTCATCAGCTTGACTCATCATAGCAAGACCTCTAAAGTCTGGCTGGAATTTCTGGCAGATATTATCTCTTCCTAGATATAATACATCACCTGTTAATAAATTAGTATGTGCCTAACTTTAATGACCCAGGAAAGTGTAATGTTTAAATTGATGGTATCCCTTTTAAAGAATTTATCCAAAGATATGTCTTATGTAAATTGTACAGTGTATTATAGTAATATCCACCTTGAAATGACTCAGAGATCTGTCTCCAGCTGACAAAAGATTTATGTTTTTTAAAGGTAGAGTATACAGAACAGAGTTCCAACCTTTCCCTTTACATAGCTTCCTGCACCAAGGGTTTGCGTTCCCTTTCTGGACTACTTTGCTGCTACACATTTAAAAAATGTAGTTTTGGAGATATGCACTGTAAACTCACTTAGCCATTCTTACTGCTACACAAACAGCGCTACACATTTAAGGGCCATAAAACTGCCCTCAGTCACAGTGTGAGACTCACGTGAGTCCTGTTTCTTGCAGTATTTGGCCCAGTGTGTATTATGGGTTGCAGGAAACTCGTAACAGATTCCATTACGTGTATCAATGTAAATTTGTCAACCAGTAACTAGTATTGGTATAATGGTGTTTGAGAAACATACTGATCATTTATTAGGTCTGTTTAGCTTGCTGGAGTCTACGGAGTTTAATTTTTCATACTCGTCATTAAAAGGGACCACAGGGAAGAAAAATCATGAGTAAGCAGAGCCATAAATACATTACAGATGTGTGGAGTTTTCTTTGGGGACCATAGTCAGAAATCATTTCGCCATAACTGTCCCACACTCATTCTAGTTTCCTGTGTCATATTCCTTACACAGAGGGGCTTCTCCTAGTTGTGTGGAGGTAAGGTCACAAAGGGTGCACGCAAAAGGCAGATATGAAGGGTACCTGATTGTACCGGAAGACTCTGCCAGGATCAAAGGAAAATATGTGTTTTCTCAGAAAGGCTTTGAAAACTAATGCTAGTCTGGAGGATTTCTGTGTCTACACAAATCAGGAAGATGGAGACATATCCATTCACTCAGCAGAAAGTAGGGGGGTTTTCTTATGCTTTATGAACGGTGATGATATTGAACCAAAAACACTTGGTTGACATGCCAGACGATGCCCTGTATTAGCCTGCCACATAACAAAATGTATCACTGTGTGTTTGGGCTTGGGAGCTGTACAGTCTGACACTGAAGGAAGATTAGAATAGATGAAATTTGTACCTTAATTTCCTGAAGGCTAACCTGATAATTGTACACCATCTTCACCCTCACAAAGAGAAACCTATCCAGTCTCACACACTGAACACAAGATACATAGAACAGGACACAATTTCATATCCTTCAGCCCCTTAGCTTTTCTTTCACATGTTTACATCATAGCTTCTTGGCCTCTCTCTTGCTTTGGGACCCCTTATGCCACATGTAGCTGATTGGCCAGATATATGATCCCTGGAGGGGCTGTACCTGGTACCAGGGCCATGAGTCACGGGAAGGCTTGTGGCAATGAAATGCAACCCAGAATGAGCATGACACCTACCAAGGCTTCATATGGACAACCACCCTGCTCTGAGGCATGCTGCTCAGCTTTCATCTGTCTGTGCAGGTTGTCTCTCAAGATGTGATGAACAGCAGCACTCTTGCACCCACTGGGAAAGCAAATACTGACCACAGGGAAAACGAGTAAAAAAAGAATACCTGCCTGTAATTGTAACCTGACCTCTTCACCAACGAAGAGACAAAATACTGTGCCATAAAGTGAGGCTCTTCCGAGAGCTCTTCACACACTATTCTTTTTCACGGAAGAGATACCAGGCTAGTCCTGGGGCATCTGGGTCTTCTGGTATCTCCAAATTTCTTGTGTTGAAAAAAAGAACAAAGATCTAAAAAAAAATCAAAACCAGCCCAGACATTTCATTGTGACATTTCCTAAACAAAACATTGATTTTTCAAATCAGTGTTTTGTTTTGTAATCTCTTTCAAGGTTATTATTCTTTTAAAGTTTACAAATGCTTAATAGTGGAAGTGGGAAAAATACCCTTCATTTGTCCCCAAACTATTTAGGCCCTTGGTGCTTTTACGCACTGCTTGTGAAAGATGCAATATTCAAACTGTTAGACATAAGAGACATAAGACCTTGCCAAACTTTCCTGAAAAGTTTGGTTTGAGACAGGGATGGGAACATCATTGTTTTAGGAAGGGTTCCTTTGGATTGAAAAAAGGCCTCAGAACACAAAAGTAGTTTCACAGCAGGGCATAAGTGACAAATAACAAACAGGATTATCTTTAAAACCTTCTCTCTACTAAGAAACAGAAAACTCTGTATAAACCAAGTTACCTTATACTCAACTTGCCTCTCTATATGTGTTCTTAGTAAAAAGGCCTATTATTCTTGTTTTCTTTCACTTTATAGCCTACAGGAATTATTCTTGCTAGCTCAAAGTACCTCCAGTTTTAATATTAGCCTTTGGAAGGGAGGCTGAGATGAAACAATCCCCGAGGTCCTATAACAAGAGACAGCCGAGAATTTATTGATTAACAGGAAGGACTTGGTGGGGGAGGGAAGATTTGTCAGAAAATATTTATTAGTCAATCTAAAAATGCATACGTTTCAACACAACTTTTGTCAGGAAAGCCCCTCAGGTGTGCCATGTTTAAAATCAGAGAGAACCACAAAACGAACAAGAAGCAGAACAGTGGAAAGTCAGGGGAAGAGTAATCCATCTTTGCGCAAAGCTAGGAAGCCCAAGGGTGCATCAGGTCCCTGGTCATCCACATCCCCCATGCACTGGGTCTCAACAGAGGTTAGCCAGTTGATTTTCTGGGCAAGAAAATGAAGGCAAGATGAGGGGAAAGATAACTGCACCCCTGTAGACAGATGATAGATATAGTCAAAAAGACCCAGGTTGATATTCTTGCTGTAAATCAAAGAGACAAGGGGTGCTAAATCTGCATTTCTCTCATCCTTTTCTGAGGAATGGAGGTATACACCCTTGTAATCGAATGTTCCACATTTCACTAGACGTAGTACAAGATATTTGTTGGCATTTCTAAAATAACCACTGGACCATCTGGAAAAGTATTTCCCACTATAATCTACTAAGAGCCTCTTTTGAATCTTGGGAGATCTGTACTGCATCTCGGAGAGATACTTGGATAAATTGTGGTATCTAAGTGCAAAGCACTTTTCATTACGTTACAAGCAGTGTTTCTACAGTGCAGGTAAACAGAATGATTACCTTGTAACAGATTGACTCTTGGTTTGTTTCTCTCCTTGGCTGAAAGGCCAGCTAATTAGTTGAGAAACCCTCTTTTGCTACAACACCTAAAAACAAGTCAACCTTATTCAAGACCTTCCAGTTTTCAGCTTTTCTTACTACTATGATGATTATAACTCTATCTGAAGCACAGCTTACAGAAAGCAAATTAAAAATGATCAAGATCAAAAGAATATTCTGTCTTTTTATTTAGGCATGGCACAAACTGAGTGGCATGAAAAACAAACAAACAGGAAAAAAAAAGTCAGGGATAGGTCAGAAAAGTAGAGAGCCTAGAGATTGCTTGTGATTGCTTGAAAGAATAAAAATTGGTCTAAAGCAATTTACTGCATGTTTACTGCTTTGCTGCTTGGCACGTTGTTTGTCTTTCCTTACTGTCCCAAACCCTTCAAAGCAGCTTTGAGCTGTGATTGTACAGAAAAGAAGAACATATTCAGTATTGGACCAATTAATGTGAAAGGGCTGTGCTTACATTAGTTATGCATCCTGTGCTTACATTTCAACAGAAGTTTTCAGTATACAAATGATACAATGTCTTTGTATTAGAAATTTCTCCTGAGAATTCCTACCCTGTTACATACCAGATTCTTTGTAGGGCTGAGTTATTTAGAAAAACAGCGATAATTTAATAAAGTTACTGTTTCCATTTTTTGACCACCTATACTTCATACTAATTTGCTTCCTTTCATTTACCATTACAGCTCCTTTTCTGCTTTTATGCCTATTTTATTCTCTCTTGAAGAACTATGCTGGTGGGCTGTCTGGCATAAAAAATAGAGAAAAGGTACATCAGTAATGAGATTTAAAGGAAATTCACTTACATAGCAGACTACCAGGCAAATGTAACCACTTAAAAAAAACAAACAGAGCCACTCTCTCCACAGCTATTACTTTTTCTCTTCCTCTGCTTCCTCTAATAAGAAATTAAAATCCATCATGTTCAGGACATTGGAATATTCATCATTCTGTTCACTGGAGGGTTGTGCTTCAGGCTATAAGGAGCAGTGGGGAAAAAATCATAATCAGTGCTTACGTTTCACTCAGAATATAAAATTATGGTCCTGATCTTCACTTGATTATAAATTGCTATAGGTCTTTTTGGAGAATGCTGATTTATATCTGCTGAGAATATGGCTCTGGAACATAAAAATTAGAATTATCCTTCTCTAGCATCATAGTTACATGCATGAACATTTTCAGAGTTTTTGTAGTTACATTTTTATGAATGAGCATGATATTTTCCCTCAAAAAAAAAAATCTAATTAGGATCCTCTTGTAGTTTTGTGACCAGGAGAAGGTGACACTTGCATTCATGTTTATTCAACAGCAGACTGTCTCAGGAATGAGAGTTCTCTCCTAATAGGACCCTGTTCTTCCTTATTCTGGGAAATTTCCTGGATATGTGCAGTCTATAGGACAAACCTTTTTATGATATGAGTGTAGAGTTCTTGCCACGAGCGAATACTTAGTGGGTGTACACTTAGTGGACATTTGAGACAATCACCACCTGTCCTGACCTTACAATATCACATAATATCACTGCTACCTCTGACAGCTATTCTGTTATGGCTTGTGTATCTGTGTAGCATACTTCAGTCACTCACATGAGCAGAGTGTATTCATACACTATCAGCCAGCTCGGATGAGGCTTTCTTCCTGATACTGGGATGTTGGAAAATGCACCTTTCTTATGCTCCCATGAGACTGACTGTTGTCTATTCAGAATGTAACCTGTGGGATGAGTTATACCACCTACAGTCTGTAAGCATTTCTTAAGACATACTTCACAGCAGAGCACTGCTTCCACAGGCATTAGCCTTAGACTGTGTCTAGAGCTGAGGCTCTATGGCCGTAGAGTTACCTAGATTATTGAGCTGTGTGTTCCAGTGGTGAGAACGCATACGATTTCAGAGCCGTGAAGTTCAGCTTCCAAACTCTGTTACTCTGACTTACTGTGTGATTTTTAGCAAGTCAAAAAAAAAAGTGGTATTTTCAAACACTTGATCCTTAAGAAGTCCAGATCCATGCCCTCTTCCTAAAACTGGCACACTCACCTCCTGGGTGCAGTGCCCACCCTTCTGTAAAACTATTACAAACCTCAAAGTAGTGTGAAGGCTTTGTTTCATTTATACTCTGCAAAATCATCACATATGCTCAAGTGAAAGCTGCAAAAATGGAGTTAGGCTTCTTTAAAGTGCCATTCAACAGCTATCAGCAGAGATCTCTGCTCTCTTCTGTGCCAGGAAATGTGATCCCAGACACAGGTTAGGTGACGGTACACCACAACTGCTGTGTCAGGTCACCAGGTCAGCCTGTGCATGGCATTGCAAGGGTGGCTACCACTGAGAAACACCCCTTCTCGGAGTGCCTTTGGGACCTTACACGGCAGCACTCTTCCCTGGCACAGCCTCTCCTGTGTTGTGACTGTACATGCTGCTGAGTGGCCAAATAGGCGCATCAGTGCTGCTGGCGTATGGTGCCCCAGGAAGGACGAGGGGTTATGGTGCTGCACAACAAATTTGCAGGATTCATGAGCTGGGGGAAAAAAACAAGGCAGCAACTAATAGTGAGAATCTCCCACCTTGAAAATGAGATTATTATTAAATTGAGGTTAGGTGTAACACAAGTAAACTAGGGACTTCCAGTAGACATATGAAACCAACATATATACCCTTGAAAGTTTAACACAGAGAACTCCAATCGAGCAAGCATGCGGATAGATCAGTAAATACATATGTATTTGTGGATAGAACCTTACACAGGCATATGAGTCTTTTGAAAATTTTGGACTTAAAAAGATGCCATATAAAAGGAAGAGGAGAAGGGACAAGAAAAGCAGTAGCAGGAGGGAAACTCATCTCAGTAACAACCGCTTCATAACGTACATAGCTGAAACCTTCTCACAAACCCACTTTTGTTATTCTCTTTGCTCTTTTTCAGTTGTGTCTAAAGTAGACAAAAAATGAAACCTCTCAAAAACGAAGTGATCTATGAGAGGCAACTACAGGTAAGGCTAGGAAAGAGCTTTTCACAGCTCCAATTTCCAATAACTTGTAAGGCATCAAGCAACCCAATTATCCTAAAATAGTCATCCAATTTGTTTCTCTGTGGGGAAGCTTGGCACGCTCAGGTCATAAGGATCAGGAAATTAGTTCTTTGTTGAAAGCGTGTATCTTGCCCTCTCATGTTTCCCAACTGACAGATCAGAAAAGCCAAGAATGAGCCTGAGAAAGGAGACTTTCGAGAAAAATAGGAAAACTGTTTTCAGCGTAGAAATTAACCTGTTGAATTCATGTTAAATACAGTCCTTTCCACAGCAAATTACCAATTTTTGCTGTGATAGGTTTGCTTAAGATGACCTGAGCTATCTCTAATATAGTCTTCAATATCTGTGTACAGGGATCTTTTCACGCTTATTTCTAGGCTTTTCTAACAACCCATGAGAAGTAAAAAACTCTTTTTTTCCCATGCAAACTTCTTAATAGGGAAACTTCAGCAGTAATACTTTCTTCTGTTCTTTTCTTATCTTCATTTTCATGTGTGCTTTTGAAAGACATTCAGGAATACATTTATATTTTTCCAAAACCTTTGGAAATCTGGCTCTAAATTACTTTTGAAAATGGAGCTTAAACTCTGGGATTACTCAAGTGTTTTGAAATTTTACACTCTTTATTTTCAAGTATATTGAACTTGATTTGACAGCTTCAGGGGACAGGTAATGTCCATCATTTTTGATGGAGATGCAGAAAATAGTATAGTAGGAAAATCAAGTTTTTAGAAAATATGAAGAGGATTTATTATTTCTATGTGCATAATAATCTGTGCATAACAAAAAAATAGGTATGTATATGCTTTTTTAGCTTTACAGAAAAATAATGAAGCTAATTTATAAACTGAAAGTGAACATATTCATAAATTATATTCCAAGCAATGTTTTACACTGGAAATCATAATCATAACTAATCATAAGCAATAGTACAATCACAAGACCTTCAAATATAGATGGTTTGTGAACTTCCTGGAGGAATGTTCTAGTTTTTTAAAACTTTGTGTCAAACCTTGAAAGAGAGGGAATTTCACTTTGACAAAGATACTGCTGTTTTACAGGAAAGAACACTGGAATCACATTTTGTAACCTTTCTGTAAATTATAAAAGAATATTCTTGTCTAAATGTCCTTGATCACAGAATGGCACAGGTTTCCAGGCATCAAGTAAATGAACTCCTACGTTAAATATATCTACTTCAAGTGCAAGTTTCCAGGGTTCCAAATTAAAACCTTTTTTTTTTTTGTAATTGTCTACCAATTGAAATCAACCATTCTCGTCCCTGTTTCTGGACTTTTTAGGACATTTCTTTTATCCTAAACTATTTTATGAGGTTTTACCTTCAGATGATTTCTGAGCCCTTAAAGTTGTGGCACTGTCACCCTTTAGCTTCTCTAGGGAATATAGATGGTGGAATTCCCTTAGGGATGTTGATTTGTCTTAGCTGACATCTTCCCATAGTTGATCAGAGCACTAAGTTATCTGTTCTCTTCTAAATTGCTTAACAGTGAAGCAGAATTTAGCAAAAAGCACAACACAAAATATTCACCTAAGATTAATGGCCAAAACATTCAAATTGTTGTCATTCAAATTAAAATTATGTGTCTAAAAGCTAATATTGGTAAATTCTCCCCCTAAATCATGGTATTTAGAGTTAAGATTTCCTTTTACTTGCATTTTGGTTTTGGAACTGTCAAGGTTCACATTTTTATTACTTTTCTTTATAACCATGGTAACTACAAAATTGCTTTTTAAAATGGAAGCTGAAATCCTTGTCCAATAATATGACTATAAAATAGAGAACTTTAAGAAAAGTACTGAAAAGATTATGAAAGATTATGGTTTGCAACTGACCATGACAGATAAACTGTTGATTTAAATAGGCCAATGAAAACTAAAAAACTAAAAAACTAAAAAATTAAAAAAAATAAAAAAGAAAGAAGAAGAAAAGAAAAAAAGAAAAAACTTTTTAAAAAAAAAAAATCATAGGTATGTGTCCAGATCTTTTAATCTTAAGGCTAAAACACAGGGTGAGGTCTGCTAGTAACGTTTCAATCTCCATCACAATATATTCTTCTAACCTGGTTGAACTGAGCTTTACAGTATTATCTCTGAAGAATGACTTACCCTCATATTAATCAGGGAAAAACAAAAGAAAAGAACCATTAATTGATAAGAACAACTTGATTGCCATTCCTGTACGTTATCAGAATACCCATGCTTACAACTAACAAGCATCTTGCCTGACAGGACTGTAACTCATGAAGGTGAAGGAACAAAATTGTGTGATGCACTTCAGAGTAGAGAGACCAATTGCAAATGTAGGATTACTACAGGGAATTCAGAGGGAATGGCACAAAGTTTTAATTTGGCTTTCTCAGGTTGGGAGAAGTGGCAGGTATATGCACTTACACTGAAGATGGTCTTACAAGTTCTCACCTTAAATGACTTCTATACCAATCCTTTCCCTTCACGCAGCCTCTCTTCTTTCAAAGTCCACCTTTAAAAAGTGGACTTTAAAAAGTTATTGATATACTTCTATAAATATGTCATTCCTTGTCATTCACTCATAAAACACTCCATATACGCTCAACAAAAACCATTTCACTCTTTAGGACAGGGACTATCCCTGATTATATTCATACTGTGCTTAGGCTGGAACCACAACCTGGGAGAGTTGCTAGATATTACTGCTGTTACTGGCAATAAAAATAAGAGCCTAGGACTGTCTTGGTTACTCATTCAAGATGCCTCTTCAGTTAATGTGAGTTAACCTATGTGGAAGAGAACAGGACAGGGAGAAAAGAGAGGATTTGGTTTTGAATAGTTCTTGTGTGAGGCGATTTGGATTTCTATCATAGAGCATAATTTTCTTGTAAGTCTTTGGGAGCATTCAAAATCTGCTGCATGTAATGAAAATAAAGCCTATTTTGTGTCTTGGAATATCAGCCTCTCAGACTTTAAGTATTTTAAGTCAGGGACTGAATTTTCCTTTACGTCTGATGCAGCATGTCACCAATGCTCAATAAACTGCAAATAATAAGGCAAGATATAGAAAACTTGGAGGAGAAACAACAAGGAATTATTGCTTTTCAGGTTCCAATAAATAAGTACTAACTAAAGAAAATAACAAAACTAAGAAATAGCTTGAAGAATGCACTTAACTTAAATTCTAATTTGATGTCAGTTTGCTTCCCCTGAATTTCAGAGAGCAGCTCTATTAAAAAAAAAAAAAAAAAAAAAAAAAAAAGCCTTTTGGAATATTCATTTTAAAGCCAAGCAAATATACTGCAGCAAATAAATTGACTCTCCCTCTTCCCCCCCAAATCAGCTTGTTTTTCTGCTTGCTGAATATCAGTTCAAATTTATTTGCTATGGACACAATTCAACAAAGTACTTAATGCACAAGCATAACTTTGATCATGCAAGTAGTTCCATTAAGATTGTTCATGTGCTTAAATATGTGTACACAGTTAAACAATTTGCTGAATCCAGACCCAGTCTAGTTTTTCTCAGGAAAGTATTTTGCAGAGAAAGGATTCATTTTGTCTGTCCGTGAACATTTTCCTGCAAATACATGTTATTGAAAGATGTGTTTTCTTGTAACTGGTCACACAGACCTGCTTCTGTTCTGAATAAAACAGATTTTTATAGTCTGGGTAAAATTTAAAGATGCCACTGAGACACAGGATTTCTCAAGGTGAAATGACAGCAGAAAGGACAGTCGTAGCTGAAGATCAGATCAAGGAGAGGAGGAAATTAAGGAATCTCAGAAACATTCTTCTCCTTTTCTTGGTCAAAAAGGCATAATACTTGGAAAAGCTACTTGACCATAAAGCATATGGGCCAATTTTCTCCTCTTTTGGTCATATGAAGAACATATGTGTAAGGCTTTTCATGTGTGCATGCATGTATAATTCCATGTGCAGCTCCCAGTACTAGCATCAAAAGTGTATTCTAGTTCTTGCCTGGGATATTTATGTCTTTGCCAAAAATGTGGCTACATCTTTTAAAAAATCTGTCTCCAACTATGTCAGGCAGTGACCAGGGTCAAATAAAATCTGAGGCTAGATCCTCAGGATTTCCACATAAATGTAGGGATGTGCTTAAATGCTTTACTGAATTAGAATCCATATTCTATACGTAAGCACAAGGAAAAGTAGAATGAAGTTGAATAAAACACAAATTATTTAGGATTACATAAAATATTCAGAAAGCAACTGGGAAGTTAGGGAGTAACTGGAGTGGGCACTGGGAGCCAGGAACTGCTGCTACAGCACAGGTATCCCCCAACAGCGTAAAGTCATGTCCTTCACTGGTGTAATTTAGCATCACTCCATAATATCTTCTTAACAAATCTTTTAAGAAAAGAAGACTTCTTATTCTTTTAATACAGTTCAAAGAGAAATTGTGCTGCTACACTATGTAGTGAAGGCATTAATACACTTTTAGCCCTATGTTTTCACTTAAGCTTTTTTCTTTAATGATCATTGTCAGCTTCATTGTTGGAATTAACCTTGGTCAAATTCTCCATGTTCATACAAACTTGACAATATAGATTTTTCTCTTTTGTTCTATCACCTCATCTTTCTGAAGAGTTTCATTCTTGATGTGAAAAATCACACTTGGAAAACGTATTTGACTCCCCTTCTGGACATCCTGGTTTGTCAACCTGCGCACAGATTAGTCTGAAACTTCATGGACATTATTTTGAAGCAACAGAAATGTGTCATTTTCCATGCCCTTGTAAACTAAACTGATGAGAGGGAAATGGGTGAAAGAAGACATTGGACTATTGAAAATTTCAAATTTCTTTCCAACTACAAGAAGTCTATCGCAACTAGCAAGTGAAACACCAGGCCAGTACTGAGCATAAATATTTTATGCCTTGCTATATATGTTCTTTTACACCAGAAATCTTAATTATGGCCATTAATTTCTCCACTATTACAGGTAAGTTTCTTTCTGTACTGTAAAATTTCTAAGAAGAAATTAAACAAAAATAGTATAAAAATATTTGTTAGGCTTGAGAAACTTACCAGAAAGTTAGCTTTTGATATAAAGTGTGATGTTTAATGTTCTGGCCCCCAGTTCTGTTGACCTCCTGAAGTGGTAAACAATACAAATTCAGTGACTTATGTTTTGACTAAACTGCTAACTTCTTGAGCAAGGCTTTTCTCCTTCTAACAATAATTGGTTTCCTAGATCACTCTTCTTCCTTCATATGAAGTCCTGAGAACCTTGAATTTTGAGATAGGATCTTGCATAAGTTTGACAGCAAGTTTCTCATCTTTACAAGAATATTTGGTTAACTGTTTTACAATAAACAACATAGGTGGAAAATACAGTCCTTTGTCTTGCTAAATTGTCTGCCATCATCATCTTAATTAACACATGCACTCCTGAAAGTCATCATAAAAATGCAAACAAATCTCATCCTGTAGAGTGTGGAAGAACTCGTCACCAACGCCATTCCTCTTTCCTGGAGGTATCCCTCAAGTGTTCTGTATTTTCAATTTTTTAAGGTCAAAGTATATATATATATAAACTGGCCATGTAGATCACGTGCTCCCTGACTGATTCACCTAATCTTTATAAATTCTTCCTAACCACAGCTAATTTCATGTTGAGCTTCAGGGTCTTTGTACAGGCCGTTTAGCATCTCTTCCTGTCTAAAAGAGCATAAAATTATGCAGGTCAGAACTAGAGGTAACATCCTTTTGCATCAAGAAATCTGTTTCAGCAGGAACTTCATATTTTGCCATGTGTGCTTATGAAAAAACATGTTTGGTTGCATAAAGCCACAAAGGAAGATGTGATTGTAACCCAAGATCCAGACACACTAAAAACATTTGTAGAACCATCCCAAACCCCAAATCTTGCAAGTGCTTGCATTTAAACACGAGTATACTCTCTAGCAAAATGTTCTCCATGCAGCATCAACAGAGAGTCACACCAGAACAAAACCCTGCTACCATCTTAAGGACCAGGACTCACACACACACAGACAAAAAGAGGGTGAAAACAAGCTACACTTCGAAGCCTACAATAGGAATGATGTTGAATATTGTTAAAATGGTGACAACACAAGCAACCAGAAAAGTCCTCCACAAGAGATTATTTTCCTAAATGATCAGCATTTCCTGATCTCTGAAAATGGTACATATGCTTTGGAAAGGCCAACAGCCTAGCACAGAGCTGAAACTTACTACTGCCACTCTGCTGCTGCTGGTAGTAGCTGATAGCAGCCCCGTTGCAAATCTTAGTGGACAACAGAAAAATGGTGTGATTCATAGCTGTGAAGTTCATTTTCAAAGTTTTTTTTTTTTTCCCCCCGAAAACGGTCATTTTTTAAATTCCAAGTTGCATAAGTATAAAACCGATTAACACTTTTTATTCAAAAGTTTCTGCCAAAAATACTGTTCTGCTTAACATTTTTTTGGTGCTTTGGGTTTTTTGTGAAAATTTTCCATAATCAAAACCCAAAGCAGAAACAATAGAAAACGCTGCCTGCCGGCTCTCACACTGCAGTTAAAAATAAGCAACAAAAGCATTCTTGCTGCTTGCAGAAACAATAGAAAAAAAATCTCAGCAGGGGGTGGGGAGGGAGAAAAAAGAAAGACTACGTCCCATCTAGAGGTCTCATTAACCCTCCTATTTTACGACTGGGACTTAACACCAGTTATTAACACCTATTTCAGAGCTCTCTCCAGCGGGACTTCGTACGGGGCTAACGTCTCCCTGTCGGGGAGGTCGGGGTTAACGCTACCTGCGCTACCTCCCCCCACCCCGCGGGCGAGTCCTCCCGCAACGGCCGCCCGCACGCGGCGAGCCCTCCCGCGCGGACACCTCTCCCAACGGCCGCCCGCAACGGCCGAGCTGGCGCGAGCCCTCCCAACGGCCGCCCGCAACGGCCGCCCGCGCTAGCGCGAGCCCTCCCGCGCGGACACCTCTCCCAACGGCCGCCCTGGCGCGAGCCCCCCCAACGGCCGCCCGCAACGGCCGCCCGCGCTGGCGCGAGCCCTCCCGCGCGAACACCTCTCCCAACGGCCGCCCGCGCCGCCGGAGTCCCGCTGACACAAGGGCGCCTTCCCCACCGGGGAAGGTTGGCCCGGCGGCCGCCGGCGCTCTCACCCACCCCCGGCCTAGGGCTCGCCCGCCCGCCCTGTTCTCTCGCCGCCGCCGCCACCCCCGTCCTGTCCTGTCCCGGCCGCCGTGGCGCGGGCAGCCTCGCAGGCGCCGGGACCCGCTGCCCCGAGGCGCTTCATCGGCCGGTCCCAGGGCCTCCTCTGGGGGGAATTTATTTTCAGGCAAGTCTTTAGCGCCTCTCCTGTAAAAGGCTGCCGCTGCCTTGCCCCCGCCCCGCCCGCCGCTCACGGCGCCTTGGGCGGACGCGGACGCGCCCTCGCCCCGGCCGGCGGCGGGCAGCGGCGGCGGCGGGCGCGGGGGTCAGCGGGCGGCTGCGGCTTTAAGAGCTCCCACAATGCCGTGCTGGTGTCCCAGTTCCGTTACATGTCTCTCCCGGTGAAGGGGAGCCAGAGCGAGGCAGGAAGGAGGTGGGGGCGGCGGCGGGAGCGCGCCCGCTCCGAGCGGAGGACGCGCACCCCTGGGCGCCGCCGGGCCGGCGGCGGCGGCGCGGCGCGGCAGAGCGGGGGGGAGGAGCTGGGCGCCGGGGCCGCGGCAGCCGAGCGAGCGCAGACGCAGCGCAGGGCAGAGCGCGCTGCGCCGCGCCGCGCCGAGCCCCTGGGCGCTGCGCCCCGCGCCGCCCCCCGCCGCGCGCGAGGAGGAGCCGTTGGCGCTGCCCGGCCGAGCCGCCGCGGGACGGGCGGCGGGGCGCCGAGCCGCCGCGGCCGGAGCGGTAAGTGCGCTGCAAACTCCGGCGTGATCCTTCCCGGCAGAGCTCTCCTTCCTCCCCTGCCCCGGCTCCTGCTGCCCCGCCGCTCCGCTCTCCTGCCTCCCGCCGCAGCAGACCTTTCTCCTTCCCCTTTTGAGGCTCTTCTCCCTGCCGAGTCCTCTCCCCTCCTGCCGCCTCCGCTGCTGCGACTCCATCGCCGCATCTCTGCCCGCTCTCCCCTTCCCCCGTGGGTCTCTTCCTTTGCGTTTCTTGCTTCGTCTTCGTTGCGGATTTTCTAACTGTCCTCTGCCTCCCCTCTCCTGTCTTCTGCTCTGTTGCCCTCCTCCTCCTCTTTTCTTTCTCTCTTCACCATCCAACTTTCTCTTCCTTACTGCCTCTTTCCCTTTCTCCGTTCATATTTTCCTATTTCTTTTTGCATTTTCCTCTCTCCTATTTCTGACTTCCCCTTATGCATTTTTCTTCACTTGCACTCTTCACTTCTTCCCTCTTCTTTTTCCATTTCTCTCCAGTTTTTCTCTACCATTGCATTTTGTCTTTCTCCTCCCTTTGGGCACCTTCTTGGAAAGTGAGGATAATTTTTCTTTGCCTTTGGGAGGAGAGTTCGGAAACTACTTTATCTACACGGAGAAATCTCTTCAGTCTTCTGATAATTTTCTCCCCTCTTTCTGACCTCAAAAACAGAATTAAGCTTCCCCACCACCACCACCCCTTTCCTCTCGACGTGGACTGTTTGTTTTGGTCTTTTTTTTCCCCTGCCCAGACAGTGCTGACTTGTTTTGTGGTTAATCTCTTTTATTCTTGTCTCATCCCTCCTTCTTTCTTTACTCCCCTAGTAAAAAAAAAATAAAAAATAAAACAAAATCTGTTTTGCCAGCAGAGAGAGGATGATTTTTTTTTTGGGGGGGGGGGAGTAGAAAAAGATTGGTGAGAAAAGCTTCAGGAAATACAGGACCACAGGACAACAAAAAGGCATGAAGTTTAAAGTGTAAGAAGATGCATTCTACTCCTTGATTTTATGCAGCTCTAAACTATTGTTGTAGAGGTCTGAATAAGGATACAGTTTTTGGTGGTAGTAGTAGTAGTAGTGGTATGATGTACACCAAACTAATTTCTGTTAAATGAAGCATCATTTTAATATGCCAACAGGGCAGTGTGCTAAATTGAAGTTCAGTATTGCTTGTGGATTTCATCAGTACTGAAAATCAAAAAGCAAGGGAGGTCACAGATTTCACTACCCTTTCTAAAATTACACCTGTCACATTTTACACATTCCAAATATATTGGAGGCTGACACAATAACAAAAAAATCACTAGAAACCACTTACATCTATGTCAAAAAGTGCTATAGTGTGGTTTATGAAGTCTAGTTTGCACTTCAGAAGCTTCTGCCTCATTGCTAGTCAGCATAACAGGTTCAAATTATGTGCTGGGCTGTGGAGAAAAAGTAAATCAATTATGTAATGATTTTACCTGTTGAAGGATTTTTGCCTTTTCCAGTTAATTATGTTTGGTAGTGCTGTGATTGTGTTATGGGAACTGAAAGTATAATTACTTTTTTTTCTTCAGTAAGAATAGTCAGCTTGTGAATAAACTGTCAACTCTTCAGGTAGAAGTGAAACAGTTTAGATTTTGGTTGTGTTGCATTACCCCACTTGATAGATACAACTCCTGAAGACCACATATTACATGATTAAATTACAGATTAAGTCCTCTTTTCCTTCCTTCTTTAGAGAATGGAGAAAATACAATATCATGCTAATTTTTGTGTAATTATATCTAATTAGAAAGGAAGCTAGACTTTAAAGTAGAATTATTTCTTTTTGGGCCTTAGCAATTTATCAAGTTTCAGACAAATGATTTCTCACCGTAAAGGAGCTGAAGTGATAGCTTGTCATTCACAATATTCAGCTGCATGCCCTTTAGGACACCCATGAGAGAGTTAACATTTGACTTACACCTATGTACTTTCCTGTCCTCCTCCTCCTCCTTCCCCCACAAACCAAAAAAAGATGACCACAGTTGTTTAAATTAATCAACTAGTAAAAGTTCTTTCTCTTGCTGGAGATGAAGAAATATTGTGAATGGGGCTAGGGGAAAAATAGGTGGGAAAATAACAAGTAGTATTGGCAGACGGTTAAGTCCTTTTAAACTGTATCTTAGACTGTTTCTGGAACCAATCACTCTGAAGGACCAAATTAAGATGATTAGCGTTTTTTTCAATCCTTTTGAGGGAAGCTTTGGAAAGGAATGTGCTAAATAAAGGGAAGGAGACTTACTTCCTGAAGTACTCAGCTGAAAGTTGGGATCATGGGTCCTGTTCCTGCTTTTGCCATTGAATGGCGATATGACCTTTACATACACTGTCTTCCTATCTGAACCTCATAGGATATGGAGATTTTCCTAAATATCTGTTAAGTGCTTTTGCACATGACTTTAAGAATAACTATGTGCAAATGTATTACTCTTTGTTTAATAACAGTGGTTTTGAATGTGAGTCAGGTGCTAGTTAGTATTCTTGTGCTAATATTCACTCTTCCAAAATTGTAAAGTAGAACTCACAAATTACTTTGATAGTGGAAGTGCTTAAGAATTTCCATTGCTGTAACAGCTCTGAGACTGGAGTTCTTTTTGTCTCCTGTATGTCTTTGACAATATCAGTGCACCTTTCTTCCACAGTACTTTAACTGTGTGCCCCAAGCCGAATTTGAAGGAGTACTGTTCCTGGCCTCTGCTGAAAGAAAACCTATTAGATCAAATTGCAGGGTGGAGAATAGTCTGGTAGGGGCTGGACTGAGACCCCCCAAACATGATGAATGTAGTTATTGGTGGATTTTTTTTTAATTGAGCTCTGTAATCGGTTGGTTTAGTACATGTGTTTTGTTTCTTTTTGTTGTTTGTTTTCTAATTTTAGATCTCTGGATTTTAGATCTCTGGATTTTTAAGCCTTAGATCTCTATCTTGGAAGTAAATGCAAGTCATGTGTGGTTTTTCTAGGTTTTTTTGTTTTGTGTTTTGAAAGCTCAGCTTTTTCATGTAATCTTTTCATGCCAGGAGTTGGGGCTTTACAACATAATAGGACATATTATAATCTCAATGCCTGCTTTCCTGTAACATTAAAGATTTGTAGACCTCAGAATTACAAGGCTCTACCCTGTTGTAAGTAGTTCTCTGACTACTGTGATTGAGACTTGATTCTGTAGAAACTTGCTATTGCACAGTGGCATCAGCTTTGGGTTGTAACATGCTGTCCTCTTGTGTATGTGCATGGCTACCTCATCAGAATCCATATTTTCATCTGGACAGTCTAGTTTCAGATTTAGTTTCATAGTTACTTTATACTCTTATCCTCTCTCACTCTCTTACAAATGGTATCCTGATCTCACAACTTTGACTATAATAGTTTTTATGCTGGTGAAAGGGTATTTATGTTGTTTTCTCCTGTTACTGTTAAGGATTGTATGTCATTTCTCTGTATTGATAAAAGTAAAGAGAAGGGGACAATTTTGTGTATGCTAAGCTGTGCAATGTTTCTTTCACTTTCTCTGCTTTATTCAATTTTAAGTTGAGATCACAGAAACTTACCCTAGTTGGAACAGAAAGATGAATTTGAGCTATAACTTTTAAGTGCTTGGTGAGTCTGCCTCAGGGGTTGCAGGCTGGACCCCTCTACATTGTTACTTTCACTCCCTGTTACTTTTACTCTCTGTGAGCATATAGTTTTCTTCATGACAGCATAAATAAGGAGACTGTTGGAGTATGTCTGAGAGGCACTGAGGAGATAAGTACTCTGTAAGTTTTTATAAGGGAGGCACTGGAGAAATGCACTTAATTCACCATTTTACTTGGAGTTATTTTTTAAAGGAGGAAGGGGTGATCTTTTACTGCTTACTTTCTTGACGTTCTTGGAAAATGGGCTTACCCACAACAAAAGATACTGTAATGCTTGCTGCAGTCCAGGATTATTGAACAAAAGTATCTTGCTGTGCAATATTGTTGCTGCGCTCAATGTTGTATGATAACACATGTTTCTCAGCTGTTGTTGATTCCTCAGTGGCACAGACTTCAAAGGAAAGAACTGAGAGAGAGCCATAGCCAAAGAAAAGAGTTTTGTTCCAGTGGCCTATACCATCCATCTGTTTAAATACTTTGCTGAACTGTTCCAGAGTGTTCAGGCATCCAGTTAGGGCTGACAAGCAATTACATCTGGAAGTGGAACCTACTATGAAGAGACCACCTAGAGAATGTTTAAATGCTAGCTTCCCCTTATCTGTAAGATCCTCCCTACCCAATCCAACAAGAAGGGATAAGGCTCATCATCAAGGATGCCTTTTAACATGACATTGTCTAACTCCTAATTCTGCTGAAGACTTACTTATTTTTACTCTCTATGCTATGTTTAGCATAAGAAGGGAAGAATGGTAACGGGGACAGAAAGTTACCTCTAGTTTCCTTTTCCTGTGTAACAAGCCTTGCCTGTAACTTAAATGAAGAAATGTGTGCTATTAGACTCTTCCCCCTCCCCCCCCCCCCAAAAAAAAATACTTGGTTAGTTAACAGATCACTCAAATAAGGAACATTTCTACCTTTGTACTTACTAAATTAGTCTTAGTTCTAAAACATTACCAGTAGAATCCCCTATCTTAAAAAATAGCTAATTATGTTACAGTATTTTAGGTTGAGTTTGAGAAGCACTCCACAACTTCTTACTGCATGGCAACAAATGCAATAAATATACAAGTATATAATTACATTTTTATTATGATGTGATAGGGTGTTACTAATTTATTTGTCTTTAGTTAAGTATTTATTTTGGAGTCTGCTGTGCGAGACAGGTGTTAACTTTGTTGTTGCTAGTTGAATCTTGAAGTCGTGGCCTAGGTGCTTTCTGTAGTTCCAGGTGCTGAGACTCAGAAGGGAATCCTAACAGAGAGTCTATAAGTAAACTATTGATAACCTTAAAAGACACTAAATTTTCATAGGTGGGACTGAAATTGTGAGGATTGGGGCAGATACTGATGACAGTAATGTGTATTTTACTTTAAGAGGATTTAACCTTCTTTATTAGTGGAAAATGATCATAGACAACTAAGAGGATATTTGAGCTTTGAAAATTTTGTGAGGTACTCTATTGTTTTCTATCTGCAAACAAACTGCACAACTGCATAGGTAAGTTTGAATGTTGTTGCCCTCTGCTTTGGTATTGCTCCTGCCTCTCTGCTATGGTGTGACTTTTACACCTTAGAAAGGATGTCTCTGTTTTCAGTGTCTTCAGTAGTGACATTCTTTTGGTATTTGGAGATGTTGGATTTTAATACCCCTTTGAAAGGAAGGAGGGAAATTTTCTAGAAAATGTGTAATGTAACAGACTTCAGTGCTGTTTCTGCCCTTGCTCTAGGGCTGAAGTTGCAGTTTGAATTAATTTACTTGCTTTGAAAGCTGAACAAGGTGTAACCTTGTGTCATCTTATTTTCCTTACTGCAGCAGTATCTGATATGTTTCTAGCATGCACCCTGCTATATCTCTGGATAATCCAGGTTTAAAGTGGTGAGGCAGTCTTGGTGCTCTTCATATCATAAATTTTTCTTTAATTTTAAGATTTTTGACTTTATTTCAACTGAACTGAAAGTTATTGCTAGAAGATTTTGGACTCCTAAAGTATTTGACAATTTTTCAAGCCGTTATTCAAAGGAGATCTAGAGTTTCCGGAGCAACCTTTTAAAACTTTAGTTTTCTCATCAGTCAGCAGTTTCATGAGCATGCATAAGGAAAGGCTGTAATTCCGCTAGGCAGCCAGATGTTTTGCATCTCTGCCAAAGTGGGGGAGATTGTGGCTTCAGGAGTTGCAGGGTCTGTGCTTGTCACTGGCCTGTTTGGGGATCTTTATCAGATCGTATCACTCCCGTCATCTTCCTTCCCTTCTTCTTTCCACTTGGCTCCTCTTAATGGCTATCCTGATTCTGACCACCTCTTTTTAAGTAACTTTATCTAGAGCAAAGCCTTTTTTAATTTTCAAAAAAGGTAAATGTTTTTGATATTGATGGGTTGTGTTTGTTTATAATATAAAACTTCACAACAAAAAGCATTTATTTTTGCAAAAAGTTGTACCTGTTGTCTAGTAGATTAATACTAGCACGCTGACTCTGACTGTTGGCATTAAGTGAAAAAATAAAGCAATCATCAATGCGAATGGGGAGGAATACCCTCAGAGCCTCATATTCCCCAGTCATACTAAATTGCATGTTCTTTTTGTCAGTGCTTCTTGAAGAGTTGTAAGATCCTTGGAGATCCTGTCTTGCTTCTGCTACTAGCTACTATCTGTGTTTCCTCTACATGTGAAGTAAGGAGTTCGTGAGATGTCTGTATGAGTCAAACACTTCCTGGAGAAGAAGGCAGAAAGATGCCAGAGCTAATCATGTTTTAAGAGGACTAGCAATCAAGATACAGCCTCAAAAGACCATTTAAGCAATTAGTATGACTAGCAATATTAACACAACTACCTAGAATAATTGGTATCCAGAGAGAAAGGTATGGAAGTAATGGGATGCCTTTGTCTTTACCCATTAGAAAGTATGTGTCTTTTTAAGCACATTCTCGTACATCAGCACTGCTCCTTCAGCATTGTCTTGTGTCCTTGCTTTGGGCCTAATCCAAGGCTTTGAGTCAATGGAAGTCTCTGCACTGATTTCATTGGGAGTGAGGATGGAAACCTCTAACGAATAGCTGCGCGTCTGATCCTATGTATTTCGAGTAGTGGAGTCGGAGCTGATGGCCAACAGGACTAATGAAGAACAGTCACTGAATGCAATACAATGCTTCCATGCTGTTAATGGGATTGGAATTGGTAACTTGATAGTCCTAACAGATAACAAAGGCTGTTTATCATACCAGGGAGCTGGGGGTTCTGTTTGTTTGTTTTGAAGGATCTGGTGAACAGTGTAGAATGAGTTCTGATTAAGGATTTTACTAGTGAAGAGACCTGTCAGAAAACAATTGAACTAACAAGCATTCACAGAACAGTCTGAACAGAAACAGTGTTTTTCCTCTTATTCCCACTGTAATTTCTGTATTTGCTTACCAGTTTACCTGCTCAGCTCTTATCCTCTGAATTTAGCTTTTATTTGAAACTGAGATACAACATAACTAACATAACCAATGTCCAAATACTTTTTATTTCTTCCATGTATGGAAGACTTAATAGGAGCAACAAAACAAACCAATATATGAAATGTTACTGTAATCGATAGTCTGCCAAGATTAAACCAGAAAGTAATCAATTTAATACAGGATTCAGTAGTGGTATACTAGATTAAGCTATTCTATGGGAAACTGTGGGAATTAAGTTATTCTGTGGGAAACTCATTTAGAGGCCTCTAGTATGAGTAAGATAAGACAACAACTGTAAGGGTGATCTGGTACAAAAAATACTTAGTCTAGCCTCACAACTCAAGGATGGAAATGATGTTCTACTTACCTCTTCAGCTTTTTTTTTTTTTTTTTTTTTTTTTTTTTTTTTTTTAATAGCTAAGCAGAATAAATTTACAGTCTGCAGGAAAAGCTGGACAGTAAATGGAATGCCCCTTTAAGAGCTGATACATGCTATAAGAAAAGATTTGACTGTTTCTGTCTCTCAGTAAACAAGTTCTGTACATTAGTGGATCATGTTCTGTAGCAGAAGTCAAAAGGCTCCCCTTTCCTAGGTGAGGTGTAAGGGAGCTAGATTCTCACCTGGAGGTGTGAGAGAGCCATGCTTTTAAAAGTACTCAGTGGTAACTTTTAGTTTACTTTAAGTTTTAGCAAGCCAGAACTTTCTGGCTGTTTGGCCTTCCAGTGCTTGCTGGTCTTCTATTCTCAGTGGATTGCAGAACAAGCCATTAACAATGATTTGTTACAATGATCTATGGAGGCCTTGAATGAAATTCTGGCCTGTACTGCTAGGATCTGTGCAAGCGCCCAGTGAGAGATAAGCACTATTTTCCCTTCTTGACCAAAACGAACAGACAATGCAAGCATTTAATTGACATGTCCAAGTTATGCAGCAGTAGTATAGCTGGAAATGCAGTGCAGCCCTGCTGTGTTTCAGACCAGTGTCCATTCATAGGCCCTGTTGTATTCCCATTCCTGTGTTTGTTATTGATGCTTTCTGGTCTGCGTTGCCAGACTTTGAATTGGCAATGTGCCTCTTAAATGTGTGCGACTCTTAAGCCCTGTGTTGCTGTTTTCATACTCCAGCTGTTGTCATTGTGCTAACACTTTTGACTAGTGAATTGTGTGTGCTCCGTGCGTTTAACAGCACAGCCATTTCTTTCTACTCTGCTGTAACTCTTCCTAAATACTTGTTCATGAACTAGTGGCTTTCAGTGTTTTTCTCTAGTTGCTGCATAACATTTGCTTTTTGATAGGAAAGAAAAGTACTGGAACTTTCTTTTCTTCAAATATCACAGTTGCAGATAGAGGCATTCCTTCCTTGCCAAGCCATTTGGAGGCAGGAAGGAGTTGCTTTGTTTTGCTGTCCTGGGGATGAATTTAACTTATGTTGAGCACCTGTCCTACTGTGATCCTGACTTCCTGTCAGTACTATTCCCTCTCCTCTTTTGAGAATAACATGCTTGTTTCTGGCAGCTCTCTGCCTCGTCCTTTGAAGAAACCTAAGCTATGAGTTTTGAAGAATTCTTCTCCTCCCTTCTCTTGTCCTTCACTGACCTCTAGCCACATTTTTATCTTTCTTGAGAAGATCCTCAATTTCATTTGTCTGCCATTTTTCCTTTCATTCTTCACTTGATTATTTTTCCCAGGAACTGCTTAGAGACATTAACCATTACAGAGGTATAGACTACTGAGATTTCTTTTTTTTTTTCTTGGTTTGAACCTAATACTAAAATGCCTGTGACAGGTAAATGTTTTCCATGTACGTTATCTGTCATGACAAAAATTGCCCTCAGCAAAGGGTAAGGCACTGCAGTGGGTATATTTCTGTATTGCAATATTGCTATGTTACCTGTTGTAAAAGAACCCCGCTTCCCCCCCCCAAGCTTAAACCACTGTTGCAGTATGAATACTTAAATTTAAATTTTCTGGTTTGTGTAGAAAATATTAATGGCTATAAAAATAATTACATGCTGTAAGATAAAAATATAATATAAATAAAAAAATAGAAACTCTACTTCGTCTCAGGCTCAGAGAGATGATGATGACAACTGGATTTATTTAATTATATGCAGCAAAGGGTTTTTTCCCCCTATTTTTGTAGTGCCCTTTATATTTGTCATTCTAAATGTATATGCAACTGCTTGAATAATTAGAAATCTGTTCCCTGACCGGGATTTAATTTAATACTTCTGTAATGATCTCAGGCATCTTGGAACCACCTGTGCTTTACTTCATAAGACAAGATTTCAAATTAATCTCCCTTACTTTCAGCTTGACTAGTATGAATGAGGATAGCATTCAATGTATATACACTATTTTTAAGCTTCTTTCTTCTTCACCTGGTCATAAAACTTGCTGTAGGCAGAAGACGGTTGTGCTACAATGAAGTTCAAAATGAAATGGAACGAGGGCAGATTGTGCTGTAATGGATGAAGTGTCCTGCCTACCTTCCTGCTGTAAAACCCACTCTGACTTGAAAGAGTAGATGACTTCCTAGCTTACCATTGGAAAGGATATTTTTGATTGTCCCCCGTTTTTGAGTATGGATATCGTTGCCTAACACAGGCAGATTGCTGCTATGAATAAGTAATACCTAATTATGGACTGTGAGGTCCCAAGCCCAACAGAAGTTCTCTTGCAGGTCCAGGGCTTGTAAGAAGAGATTGGCTTGGGGAATTAGGAAATGAAATCAGCAGAAATTTGGACTCATCAGAAATTGGGATCTTAAAACAGTGCTTGTTTTTAGAAGCAGTGGATGGTATTATTCAAATCTCATGTGATGATTTGTGGTGGAGGGGAAGCCTGCAGTACATAGCAGTACTGTTTAGCCTTTTTTCTACTTGCTGGAATTTCAAGGATTGTGGGCAGAGATGAGAGTATCCCCAATTTAGTGTTGAGAATGGACCTGGGATGCTTCACCCATGATACAAACATCAGTACAGGATGATAGGATGAGGTCTCTTTGGATATGTAAGTACTGCTTCCCAGTTTTTTTCATGAAGGTGTGTAATCGGTATAACTACTGTATGATTTGTTAGACCTTAAAACAGCTGTTGATTAAGTGCATATCCCATCCTGAAGTAGGAGAACTGATGCCAATCCCAGCCAGCTGTCATTGTAGTAGTCTTGGTCTGCAAGCAAGTACTTGATTAATTTTCATGAAAACATGACCATTTCTGTAAGTCTTCCTGATTGCATAACAGTAAGAGACTATTCCAAAATCAAAGGCTCAGTGAAGTTGCGATAGCCAAATAAGATGCCACCTACGAGCTGAGCCACAACAGTAACTGGAGTAACAATTATATGTGCTGTGGTGATGAGGCAGTGACATGGAAACTTCTGTGAAAGAGGTTTAACCTAAACTGATTTACTTAGCATCTTGACTGGGACAACCGCATGCACAAACTACACAGACAAACTACAGTATCTTGAGCTGGCAGATAGTGACCTTTTGATATACTGTACCAGGAGTTCAAACAAGAAAAATAAAGCTCAGTGTTCTTAAAGCATACTTAACAGGCCATTCATAAAGCACTGTTAAGGAACAGATGTCAAAGGAAAGGCTCACCTTGTTAGTCAGTTGACACAAGGATGTCAAAAGTACTAAATGGAATAATGTATTTACATTACAAGCTTGTTAATTGGGTTTAGTGGTATTGGTAAACTGTTAGTTTTACAACTGCTAAAAACAAAGTAAATGTATACAAAATGTAATCTTAGAGTTGGTATGTAGATGCTGCATGGCATATGCAAACTTTTGCTACTTCTGTAGCATCTTTTCCTGCAACTTATTTTTTTCCTGCAAAGTAGGTGTTTTTAAGGACCAATATGCTAACTCTGTGAGAGGAGACAGGGATTTATACATGGTTTTGTGTCCTTATGCCCAAAGGTATTTGAAAGTAATCTTGTATGTCCAATGTGATAATCTTCTATATTAGAAGTATTCAATGTCTACTGACTTCTGCAATGAATTTTAATAAAGTCAGTCCCATGCTTGCTAAAGAGTCATAGAAATAGCATTATTACCCAACTTAGGTCCTTCTTGCTAAACTTTAAATACTGAATTGAGACATTAAAGCAGAGGTAAATTGAGAAGCTAGGTTGCCTCATGTGTATTATAACCCTTTCAAGGGAAAAAAAATTGGTTATATGATTTCCTGCAAAGGATCTATTCCTAGTGTTGAGAATGAATAGAAATTTTCAAAAGGGATCAAAAAGTAAGTTAGGATCAACAATACTATATAAGCTTTATCTTTATTCTTTTAAGTCAATACAGTGGCAAATCAATCAATTGGAATGTAAAAAATTCTTTAGCTTCAGTTTTAGAAGGAAATTCTAGTTCTGTTTTGTTGCAGTGCATCCATCTTCACAGTATCTGACTGGTTGCTCCATACACTTTAATGCATGCTTACAATGTTGCTTAGCAAAAGCTGTGTATTCCTAAGATGCAAGTGCTTCCATTTATTTCAAATGAAATAAATTTCAACTGAACCCTAAAGATATGACTAACACATATAAAGAATATACTTCAAGATATGATTGATTTTGAGTAGTCCCACTAAAAGTAAAGCCAAGTGCATCTGTAATCACTTGTCAAAATTTGTAACAGTATCATTTGCACTACTGTTACTTTTTTATTTGGTTGTTGTCAGGTTAAGCTAGTTTAATGCACAGAGCTAACAATAGGTGAGCTTGATGCAGAGCTTGAATAATCTGGTGAATTGGTGACTTGTATGGTGTTTATGTTTGCTGCTTCTTATAGAAGTTTCAGAGCTCTTATTTCAATACTCAGCTACTTTAAAACCTGAAGAAAAAATATTTTTATTGGCTTTTTAACATGCACCTTTTATTTAAGACTCTTCCATATTCTGCTGATATTGAACATAAATTTTATTTTAAATTAAGGTATTTCTTTAGAGTCCTCAAAGGTGTGTTTACAGTGAATTTTTGCATAAATTTCACCAGAATTGTTTTTTTGGGGAGGCTTCCAGGGAAGAATGATCCATGGGATGTGGATGTTCCATTCTTTTCTGTCTAAACTGGATTTCTTTATCCAGAGCTTGTCATGAATACTTGCTGACTGAAGTACAAGGATCTCTTTGTAGTCTCCTCTGCTGTAGGAAGCTCTCAGGAAGGAAATTGCTCTTCCGATATTCTGTGCTGCTGTCAGAGAACTCTGCTTACCAAGTCACCTGCCCCTTACACTATCACCTTCTTTGTGTTGGTCTGGAGAGCATTCTAGAGAGGTGAGATGCAGTCATGGGCTAACATTCAAAGATAGATACCATGCTGGCTGTGTCTTTTTGAGTTACTTTACCAGGTTTTGTTTAATGAGGAGTAAATCTCCCAGATGTCCTAAGTCACCTACCTATTTTATCTTTCTTAAATCTCCTGAGATCTGCATATGAAATGAGTTGCTTCTACACATTTAACAGAAGTAGTTTTCTTTTTTTTTTTTAAAAAAAAAAAAAACTTAAAATATTGATTTGCGTAAAATTGTAATACTTTGTATTACTCTGTCAGTTTATTCTGTATAAAAATATGTAGGTCTCCTTGTGAGATGCTTTTAAGCTTCAGCCTTTGTGTTTATGGAGCATCTGAAATTTAGGTGATAGAGGGAAGTAGGAAACTATCTGGTATGAGTCTGTTCAGTCATCCACAACACTGGGACAAAAATCACTCATGTAGGTTTGTTTTCCTGTGTTTGCTTATTTGGGTTTGTCAGTTGTGGTAACTGAATTGTATTGTATTTTGAATTGGAAAAAGTGATGGAATTGTGACAACTCACACTTAAAAGCTAATATATACAGTTCACTTACATATCATTCACATGAAATTGAAGTTGAATTATTCTGTTTAAATGAAAACACTGGTCCCAGGCAGCAAGAACCCAATGTTTTTTAATATGAGACAGAAAGGTAGTTGTCTGTAGAGACTAGACTTGACCTCTGCTTGCTTGTGTAGATTTACCAGTGACTCGCTTGTAACTGAACATGACCTGATTCAGAGCTATTAACCTATTTTGTTTTAAGAAAAATCTTTAGGATGTTTTGGAAAACTAGATAAGTTAGTGGCTCTGAACTTCATCAGTTTTACAGATTTAACAGAGAAAATTTAGCAAAGTAAGTAATAAAGATTTGTCACAGACAAAGCTAGTCTGAGTGAATTGTCTCTGACATATCGTTGATTAGGGAATGTTCTCTAATATGAAGAGTTGGAGGTTTTCACTTTCTAGAGGAGACTCTTCATCTGAGGTTTGAGGCTTTCAAGACCCAACTGGTCAGAGCAGTCTGGTTTGAACTGAGTGGCAGCCCTGCTTTGAGCAGGGCTTTCTTGTCAGCTTTTTTTCTGGCTGCTTCAAAATTTTTGTTCGAAAAGCAGGATTGGGGGAGTTGATGTGACTTTTCTCCAATTTTAGGTAAGCTCTCAACTTCCTACTTGGAAACAAATGACTACAATCCCTTCATCTGCTGCATTCAGGTGTGTCTTAGAAAAGCTTGAAACAAATGTGTAATATATTGAAATTCCTTATGAATTATTTAATTAGTCTTTTAAAAAAGCCAACAAACAGTGAACATTAGAGATTATAATTCAAAATATATTAACTAAAAAAAATTTTTAAAAGTCTCTTGTTCAGGTGTACTCTGAAAAAAATTGATTAATATAAGGGAGCTAAAAATACAGACTTTGCTATATAAAAGAAGCAACAAGATGCATCTTGTAAGCGGGATATGTGCATACTTGAGTAAGGTGCGTATGAAAAAAGTATAACTAATAATGGATCCAGAACTTCAGATACTTATTCATGCAGCATTTCCTTTGTAAAAGTAGCATAGAGTGGGTGTTCCTTCTTGAATTTAGAGTTTTGTAACTTGTGTGACAGAAAAGGCTGAACATCATTAATGAAACTCTTTACAGAAACATCCCACTTCTGGCCCAACTGGATGAATCTTAGGCTGCAAGCTGCAAAGCAGGAGCAGAACAGGGTTTTTCTTGTGTTGTTTGTTCGTGTTTTCTTTGATTGACGTTGAAGGGGAATATCTGATTAATGCTATGTAACTCACTGGGTCCTAAGTCGTTAGAATTCTTTATTGAAACCAAATCTTTAATCAAGTTGTTCTGGTATTGTTGTTGTTCTTTTTTTTTTTTTTTTTTTTTGAGAGAGGGAGGGTTCCCTTCAGCATCACCACACAGATCTTATACAGTTGATGAAATATATGTGGACTAGGTAGTTTGTTGCACCTTTTAGATGGAAATTCATTTTCATCCTTTCAATGACCAGAAAATTATCATCTGATAAAATGATGATAGAACATACTACTAAGAGAAAGAAAAAAAGGGAAATGTTTAATTCTTTACCTTTTCTAGGCTACTTACCTTTACTAGGCTAGCTTATCCATGAACTAATTCTGCAAGAAGATAGTAATAGTGCATGGAATGAAGGCACCGATCAAATTAGGACTAAGAACACAAGGGTAGCTCTCTAAATAGCTTCTTATTTAGAAATAATTGATACCTACAGAATCTTTTTTATGAAGTTTGGCAAACTGAGCATCACAGAATGTATTTAGTTACTTATATATGGATGCCTGACTTATGAAAATCTAGGTCTTGAGTGACTTGATTTTAAAAAAAATCAGTAAATTAAGTTTACTTAGTAGAGACTGCACTGAGTCATCGGAAGTTTAGAGGGAAGTCTTAAGATACAGTGTATTCTGGCATCTTCTGCCAATTGTTTAGTCATGCATCATATGTTATACAATCCTATGGATAACTCTGATTCAGAAAACAGAGGTTAGCTAGTGTTTCAAAGTGACATCAGAGTCTCAGAATGGTTTCTTGAGGAATTCTTGTTTCATTTCCTAATTTTGGTGAAAAGGCAAGATTTGAATTTAACTGTTTGCTAGCTTATGTTAGAAGCTGACATGATTTATTTCATTAGTTTATTTTGTTAAAAATTAAACTAAAACCTAAAGAAAAGGGATTCACAGTTGAAATTTGAGGTGTGCTGTGGTAAACTAGGTATTTTTGAAAATAGCTGTTTACTGTGGAGATAAGTACTGCAGGAGGTGGAGTACTGTTGAGATAAAGCAGGTGTGCAGTGAACCCAGGTTGCTGAATGCAGGACTGAAAACATGTGAATTGCTCTAAAGCTGTGTATTGACAGACTTGATTTTGAAGTGCTTATATGGAAGAATAGGAAGAGAAGTTAATTGTACTGGGTTCTGTGCCCTGTGTGTATAGGGATGCATAGTTGCTGTATTTCCCTTTAGGGTTGAGATAAGAAAGATTGGTGAAAAGCCTGCATATTATTACAATACTGGCCCAAGAATACATAAGCACTACCAAAGGGAGCTATACAGGCCTTTGCAGGAAGGTCTCAGAGGTCAGAGAGTCAAGTGTCTGGGAGCAGTAGGCCCTTATTACTAGCCATGTTATGGAAGTAGGACAAGCAGTAGGATATCAAAAATCTAGTAGTATTACAAATCGGTTGCAAACCATGACATTTAAGGTATTGGAGGGGATGTAAATGAACTGTACAGGTGTTGCTGGAAACGGTTTGTAGATGGAGAGGAGTATTCAAAGATCAGGGAGTGCTAAGCAAGCTAAATGTTTCTATGGCCAACTTCTAGCCATTTGTGTTGGCAGTCCATTAAAATATCAATTGCTTAGTGATGGTCCCTTTATTAAGAGAAATATATTACTTGGTTAAAGTATTAAGTTCATTGGTCAAGTAACACCTATAAATTCTGTCATCTTTTGTAGCTTTAAATAACATTTGTGTGCTTCTTTATATCTTTTTGAATGGAAGAGAGAAGCTTCAGTATATTCACAGCAATTGTACTATTAAAAACTATCATACTATGTATTGAGTGCTTTCTAGCTCTGTATTTTCACTTAAGAATTTTGTACTTCCTTAACAGTGACAGTTACCATACACCAGTGGAACAACATGCATTATTTTTGGTAATCTGCTTCCAAGGACATAGATTAATATCTCTGTTTGACCTACAGCTGTTCTATTTAGAACCTTTTTTTGTTCTAAAACCTTTAGACCATCTCCTTATGTTTCATAAATTGGTTTTTTAAAAGCTATTTCTTCTTCATATGAATTGATTAAAATATATTGCCTGTGTTCCTCTTGCTAATTGAATAAATTAAACCACAGACTAGATACAAAAAAGAAGTGCAACTCACTTCCTTGTTGGGAAGCTTGAGTATTATTTTGATAGGTTCCATTTGCCTTTTATGTATTGATTTGATATGGAAGTGTTTTATCCCAAAGACCCTGAGACTGACATTTTGTTTCACTGGGTCTATCTGTCTAAATGTTACAGAACAGATGGTTAACTCAAAAACAAGAGTATTAAAGCTGAGTAGCTAAATCTGATTGCCTAAAAATGAGGTTACCAAAACAAGCTGCTGTTTGATGTAGCTGCTGGGTTTTTTGTTTTGGTGAGTTTTTGTTTTTTTCTTCTGATACAATAATTGAAATCTGGATTTGTCTAAGGGGTCACTAAGTGTGGTTCTGGGTTTTAACAGTAATAAGGAGTAAGGCTGGCACCTAAGTTTCTCTAATTTGCTGTGATTTGCATTTTTCTTCTATTTAGATGTTCAATGAGATGAGAAGGAAAAGCAATTGCTAGAAAAGGTTACTATGTTTACAGGCAAATCCTGTGTATATAAATTCCTGTTGTCAGCATTGGGGCAGAAAATGGAAGGGAGACATTGCACCAGAAGAACCCTTTAGGTCATCCAGTCTGACTTGCACATCACTGACCAAGTTATCTCTGCACTGAATCTACTGAATGAATCTATGTACATCTGTACTGATATGAAAGGGATTAAGGTTTTCCACATTAATCTCGTTGGGATTATTTTGTAGGGGCACCCTTTCACACTAACCTACTTGCCTACTTTCAAATGAAACATTCAGATGAGCAAGCCAGTGCTGCTTATCTTGCCCCTTGGATGTTTAAATACTTACGATTTTCTATGAACTGCTGGAAGTTACAGTTACTTAGCACTTTTCAGGAATCTCTGTCTTTGCAATCCATTTTTGGATTCATGGTGGATCAAGTAGTCAATCTTTAAGCAAGTTCTGTATGTGTCTTTTGAGGGATTATTTTTTACTTATGTGATGTAAGAAGATCTGTTACTTTTTCAGAGTACTTTATCCTGAATACCTGTGCATGTCATAAATGTAACTTAATCATTGTATAAATGCTCAACAAAGCAGTGAAGTTGTATTTGCTTCTGTTTTGATAAATACCTTAAATCTACAATTTTAATTTTTTAAGTCTTTACTAGTTCTTTTAATATTAAAATCCACTTGCGTGAAGAGTGTCCTTCCATCTGTTCGACTTACACAGCAAGCTTTGCAGCAGAATTGAGTTTGCTGGGCAAGAATCTCAAGTCAGTTGAGTGCGCACACGAGAATGCACACGTTTTTCAAATTTTTTAATAGCATAGCCAAACATTCTCAATTGTAAATTTTTGAGAACATCGCTTTGTTTTCCTGCAATTTGAAATGCTAGTTAAAATCTTTATTTCCATGGAGGATTGGAGGTTTTCTTAGGGTGGCCTCGCTTAGAAAAAGTAGTATTAAGAAAAGGAACCTAATTAGTCTCAAGACTTTTTTCAAGAACAAATGACCATTAAAACTTTCAGTGGTAAATAACCTTACACTTCTGAAGATGATGATCTTGAGAGGAGAGTCGCTTCAAATATCTACATGTCTGCTGATCTCTGTGGTTAGGGCAGAGTTGGCTGCTCTCAACTCAGGTTCTTGCTTACAACGTGAAACAGCCCCTCATGACTTCCAAAGAAGAAGGAAAAAAAAAAGCCATGCAGTTCAGGAGCTACAGCAACCTCTGAAGTTTGGAGAAGGCAATGCATGAAGGAAGAAATTGGCAAAGGCACCAAAGCGTTTGAGAGCGCATGGAGCATTGTCATCAGTTGCATAATCAATGTAAATACTTCCAGAAAATTGCTATTTCTTTGCTCTTGCCAAACACGAGAAACAGGAGCCACAAATACTGTTGGCAAATTGTATTAGCTGCCAGTGAGCATCCTGCAGTTGTAATCAACAAGTTGGAATTCTCCGTTGCGGCTCTGGGCAGTGGCTCTTGCGGAAGCATTGGATTAGAGATGATAAAATAAGCCTTTTCAATTCTTGCTTGAGGACAAAGTAGTAGAGGATTTTACATTTTAAAAATTTCTGAATTCTGTTGTGCTGTTTGGCTATCTGATGGGTCATGTTAATGAAAACGATTTTTTTTTTTTTTTCAATGATTCTTTCTCGTGACTGTGGTGAATAGAAAGACTTTCCTGGTTTAGTGTGGTTTGGACCTAGATTATTTCGTAGGTCTTAACAATATGTAAGTAGTGACTTATCTGTCCTTTGAAATTTGCAATTTGGAATGCTGTCATGTTTGTGAAATATATCTGGCTGGTTGCCATTAAATTGATTGTTATGGTGCATGGTTTATAAGGGGATAGACACTTTGAAATGAAAATGAGAAATCTCCATGCAGAATGATTTACTAAGATCACTAATGTATATGACAGATTTATCTTTTCTCGTTTTAATCCATGTTTCCCAGGAAAGCAAATGTTGAAGCAAAGGCTAAGATGAGAGTGATTTGGTTTAAACTGATGAAATCTTTGTACTGATCCAAATTTGATTTCCATGGAAGTAGGAAGTTTAGTACTCACCTGTCACCTTCAGCTGCTGGCTGAGTAGGTTATTCCTTACACTGAACACTTCAAAATGAAGATTCATGTTGGTATATTAGCACTACATATTTTGTGGAGAATGAGGAATGATAACTAGCATAGTTCATTTGAGAGATGCTTGACCTTAACTGCCTACAGATTTGATAACCTAGCATGAAATCTGAACACTTAAGTTATCTTCTGTTTGTGTTTTTTTGTACACTTCGATTTTTTTTCCACATTGTTGAATATGTATTGACTATGTATTGAATATGTAATGACTACATAGTATATGACTTTAGTTTCTATTCCTGATCACTTTCCTCTTTGTGGTGCAGTTCTGTGAAGCAAATCTAATGCCTACTGTACTTAAAAGATTAAATTTCAGCTCTGTCTGCCTTCCCCTCAGCTATCTTATCAGCTGACTGTGTATAATAATGTAGGTGTTCCCCCTTACCTTGCAGCAGCCCTGGAATACACAGCTGTGGATGCATCAGCTGCTGCAGCAACTTGGATAGACCTGCAGATGACATAGAAACTGGTCTCAGTGAGCCTGAGAATTATGGAAATTCTCTAAATTCTAGTTATGCTCTTACTAGCAATGTGGAGCTCCCAGGCTTGGCCTACATTTCTTTCTTTTTTTTTTAAGGGCAGAATGGCAATACCAACCTCATGCGAAAGTAGGTAAAGTAGGTAAAAAAAATCTGGAAAAAAATTGGTGGCTCTCACTGGTTCTAGAGTGGGATAGGGGGTTGTTCAGAAAACAGTAAAGAATGTAATGCTGTGTTGTCTTCAGTGTCAGAGTTTTGCTGTGAATAGAAGGCTTTATAGGAGAAACTTGCAATCTTCTGGTCTATGAGTAAGTGTCCTTTGTGAGAAAGTAACTTTTCTGATCTTGATCTTTGTCTGGTTATGTGACTTTTTTTTAATTCCCTTCTAATAAGTTAGGCATACTTTATCAGTGTTCTGCTTTCACTTAGAACTGCTTGGAGAAGCATTATAATGACTGCAGTTACTACTTGAAAGCAAGCATTTCTTATAGATTGGCACTTTTGTATTTCTGTAACTTGTACCATTCAGTTTAACCTACAAGAACTTGACACAAAGTCTATTAAATGTATGGAAAACAGTATTATACTGGAGATTTATTTTATGCTAGATATTTAAGGACTCAAAGTTATTGCAGAGTTAAAGTATTTGGTAATCTGTTGGTTAGGGCAAGTAATTATCTATATAGATGTATTTTGTGAGCAGTCTTGGGTGTTTATGAATAGAAATGAGGTTCCAGAAAGAGCTCCCCACAGTAATTTTTTTTTCTTATTTTGGTGAAATGCTATGAAGGTTTGAAAGCAGGTAAGATGTTTTGATAGGTGAATAGTGCTACTCATACAAAGATGCCAATTTTAAGTACTTTTTTGATATAAACTGTAGCTAGGTGCCACCTAGTCCTCAGAAAATGAGTGGGAGGGTTTTGGAGCAGTGCCCAGAGATTGTGGCCTCTTGAGGTAGGAGTCCTTTAAAATACAGAAGACTATCTACTTTTACTGTGGTGGCTGGAATTCAGTTGGAATTTGCCAATGTCGAGATTAAAGACTGCACAAGAACTGGTGGGGGTGGGAGGAAGGCATTCTTTTTATAGCATATTGATACAACGTTGGGGACAAAAGAGCCAGAAATAAGCATAACTGAATAATTATGTTTGTAACCTGTAAAGACTAGGGTAGCCAAGAAATCTTTTCTTGTTATCAAGAAGGTTTTCTGTTTGAAATATGTTGACATAATGATCATTTGGCAATAACTCTTGCTGTCTGTTCCAGCAATTGATAAGTTTTAAAAGCTAAAGACACCTTGTAAGATAATGTATATACAAGGTAGGTCCCTTATAGGGGAATATACTTGCAAACTACCTGCAGTTTAATCCAGAAGACTAAATAGTCCAAGCAGAGGAGCTTCTAATCTTTGTAAATGTGCTGCTTGTGGAGGTGCTTTAACATACATAATGCCTTCCTTTCTGCAAGTGTTTCTTACCTTGCAGGTGAACTGAAATGAAGAAAGCTTGCACAACTCCTCCTCCTGCATGTTAGAAGTTATTTAAAGGGCCAGGCCACGATATTTGTGTGCTTAATCAGGCAACTAATTCAGCTGCTGCTTATCTGAGAGCTGCTTGTTTCATCCCCCTGGCATTACAGTCTCCTGTGTTTATCTGACTTCTTTCCACTCTTGTATGTTACAGGAAAAAAAAATCCATTATTATAGAGTTAAAGCCTTGTTACTTGAGTCTGTTGTGACTGACTGATTCAAAATCTTGTGATGTTTCTCTCCCCCACACAAATGGGAAAACCTTACCTTGTTCTCAATGAAAATGTTTAGGTTTGTTCATGTTGCAGAATGATTGTGCAGTATGAGCATAACAGGCAATATTTACCTGGGATTCTGCTATTTATGCTTTGTATGGGGTATGTAAAAAGAAGATGCAGATGAATTTTAGAAATACACAATGCTGAACTTGTTTTCTCCAGATAATGTCTAAACAACATAATCAGGTTTTACAGTGCTATTTGTTGCTTCTTGATACCTGTAAATAGCTAAGATTCGCATTCACGTCATTTTTAGATGAGGTGTAATTTGCTTATCAGCAGTTGCGTCACCTATGTTGTACTACTTATTTTTAGAAGGCTCAGGAGTTACGTTGTAATTGAATTACTGTGAAGAGTGATTTGATCCATTACCTAGCATATACTCAGTCCTGGATAAATAGCTTTTAATGATGTTAAATAATAATATCATTAGCACTAGGGATATTCATATTTTCCCCTAGAATCATAGTTTACCAAGAACCACAAGCACAGAAGAAACTAGTAGCACCCTATAGTCTCATAACACAGTTGAATGTAAAGTGTTCAAGCTGCTGTGGCTTTTAAATATTTGACTATATCTAATTTTACTTTGTATGGAGACTTTATGCACTTTACTGTAAGTGAAGCGGACAAAATTGGAAAGCTCTTTCATGTCTCTTTGGTTTCTCTTGAACAGGTACAAGTGTCAGTAGTGGCCAAACTGCAGCTGTGTTTGCTTTCAGAAGAAAAAGGCCTCTAACATTTACCTTGAAGAAAGGAAATACTCTTGGTAAAGAGCATAATGCCAATTTATTCACACTTTGAATTAAAAAAAAATAGCTCTAGATTTTAGATTTCTGGGATTTATGCAGAGCTGTAAGCCATGCTGTGAAAATAACTTTTAGTCAGCTGTTCAACTGATATACATAAGCCAATGTCCAAGTCCTAAAAATAGTAATTATGATTAGTTTATTAATGTGTTTCTTAAACTCAAAGCTGTTTTTCTTCCCTACAGACAATTCATGCTTGTGGATGTAGTTCCAGGTATATTTTACGTAATGTGTATTGTATATTTCATTCATGTTGTTGACTAATAGAACCAAACTGTGTGCCTAGATGTTGCCTCTTGGTGTCATCTTAATGGCTATTGTGAGATTTTCTGTCCTATTATGTTTTCAATGTGAACTATTCTTACAATTTAATATTGATGTAAAATTGATGGCCTCCATAGTATAGTCTGTTCTTCCCAACAGAAGGGGAAGACCTGCTGATATAGGTTTCACTTTTCTGTAACTTGCTTATAGAGAGCTTTATATTTGGTACAGTAGACTAGGGGCCAGCAAATGTTTATTCTGTACTTTCAAGGGAAGGGTAATTTGATGCATATCTGATGTAAGCACCAATTGAATTATGTGTAGATTACTTCTCTCTGCTGCAGATAAAATGTTTCATCTTTTTCCCTCTTCCTATAGCAAAAGCTGCTAAAACAGGGTTTTGAGCAAGAATAGCAGATGATAAAAAAGGTCTTAACTCTGTAATCAAACTTTAAAATTACCTTGAAAATGATTTTACCATGTTGTGCTCCTGGTTTGTCATTTATCCAGTGAGCCGTTTGACTGTAGTTTACCGATATCCTCACCTTTAATATTTTGAGATGACCAATTTGGAGGAATGATATATTGCACTTAATGTGCTGTTAAGCTTTTCGCACCTGGGTTAGATTTAATATTTTATTTTGCCTACAGCTCATTTTAACATTTGCTAGAAGGCATTTCAGAATTAAATAGTTATGGAGAGGGATATATGTGTTTTTCAAAGACTGTATGGCCATTAAGACTTGCGTTTGCTCTCTCTGAAAGGCTAGGTGGTGAGTTAAGAATGAACTTTTTAATAGTTTCTGTAGCATGGAGATCTGCATCAAGACACTGGAAGGTACTAGGACTGAGACTTTTATGTGACAAAAGGTTCTTTTGCCTTCTCCCTGTCTAGTAACAGAATGGCAGCATGTTCCTGTATCTTCCAGTTTCCAGGGTGTTCTCCAGAAGATTGCAAGGGTCTCAGATTCTTTGTATTTGAGGATTTGTAGGTTTATATTATTGCTGTATTATTAAGTGAGAATAGATGTTGATTTACACGTACAAGGAACCTTCTGAACTCTGCTCTTCTATTTGTTGGATAAAGCAGGTACAAGTAACTTCTGCATATATTGTTTTCTTGCTGCTGAATGAACTTTCAGTTCTAAATGATGCAATAAAAGCAAGCATTTGTGAGTAGAAATGATGGTGTAGGTAGCTGTGTGTGTGGTGTTTGGAAGGGGAGGTTGTGGGTTTTTTGTTTCAGTTTGAGGCATAAGAAAAAGCAAAAAACAATATCTAGTGACCTGCTGCTATGATCAAGGGCTTTTATATCCTATAAGATGCTACAAAATTAAACATTGTGGAACTTGTGTGTACCTACAAATCATATTTGTAGTTCAGCTATTCAATAATATCTGATGGATGATGTATTCTTACTTATAGTTAATTGACAGCAGTCTTGCTTTTATTGCATTAAAGCCAAGTAATGCAAACCAACTGCAATTAATGTTGGGAAGGAAACGAGTTTGAGCCTGGATAACTTTTCAGCTGGATTGCTACCAACTTGTGAGCCACAGGCAGTGCTATTGCAAAAGTAAAATAATTGTTGATCTGTTTGTGGCAAACGGCCAAGAAAATGCTAATTCTGTTTTCAATGCCTGTACTTCAAAAACTTATTTATTGGCAATTATCATATAGCAACTTATTAACATTTACTAACACTACAGGTTTAGTAGCTCATTTTTTTCAGCTTGAAAACAGCTCTTTGAGCATTTTTTAGTTGCATTTTCAAGAATTAAACATTAAAAATGTTTCTTCTGGACATAACTTGGTGAATTTTCTGACCTGTATAGTCTGATTCGGTCACATTCAACAGAACTTGCTACAAGAAAAAAGAGAATGTTTTGATCCTATCTTATTTCCTTCCTAAAAATATTTTCTATAACAGAATAATTACTAGATGATTCCTGGTCACTTTTTACAAGATCTTATAATCACTCCCATGCAGAAAATTACATACTATCCAAAGTATGTGGTCTGCTGCATCAAACTATTGTCTTAAGGAGATTTCTTGCAAGAAGAATAAAAATGATTAGAATAGAAAATAAGATTTATATTTTTAAATTGAGGGAAAAAAGGAATGTCTGATCTAAAATGCATCTGAGAAATTAAAGTGAATAGTAAATACCTGGGCATTTTGACTTTGGTGCTGTTGCATTTTTATTTTTTTCCTCAGTTACGCATCAAATATAGATAACTTTTATGGCTCCCAATGTACAACACTGTTGCATGTAGACTTAAAATTTAGCTAAATTTTCATTCTTCTAAATGCTTAAACAAAAAAAAATGTTTTCTCTGCTCCTGGCTGGATGGTTGCCAGATGGCACTGGGCTCTTGCATCTGTCTAGTAAATGTTGATCTGGAGAAAAGCTAGCTTCTGCCTTTTTTGAATTCTACCAGCATTAATAGGGTGAGGAGATATCTTCCTAAATGACATGCTCTGCATATATATATGTATATGTGTGTGTGTGTGTGTGTGTGTATATATATATATATATACATATATATATATGTATATATATGTATATATATATATATATACACACACATGTTGCATAAAAGCTTCTTAAAAGTTGGCTTTCTTTGTGCAATGTTGTAAAAAGCTTTGTCAGCTATTAGATTTTTCTGTCGATTTTAGCATTCTGTTCCTTGTGTTAAGGAAAGACTTAGTCTTGAAAATACTGAGAAGAGCCTGTACTTTAAACAGTGAATGCAGTAGTATTTGATTTGTGTAGCATGGGTTTGAGATCCAGCAGTCTTGTATTACTTTGATTGCTGGTTCTTTTTTTCCTTTAATTTCAATTTTGAGTGTCTCCTGTGAAAATTTATAAAATCATAATAAATACTTTGCCAACTACGTTTTCTACTCATTTTGCAAGTATTATTAGCTTTCTTATACTAATCATATCAAACACACAAAATTCTTTGAAGGCTACTTTACCTTTGTATTTCTTCCTTTTCTTGCAGTCATGCTTGCCTTACAGATCTGGAGTTGCATAAACAATAGTGAGTACAGTGTTCTTGAAAGAAATTTGGCAAAGGGAGATAGTATTGACCTAAACTGTTAGCTTTTGGAAGCAAAAGATCGCTTATGTCAAATAATACATCTTTAAAAGATTTACATTGTAGTTGCAAGTTAAGAGGGTTTCTGCCCAGCGATGTTACACATGCTATTTCTTTACTATAGAGCAATCTACTTGGATAGTCGACAATTAGCATTGCTATCCTTCTAGCTGGTTTGTAGACCCTGACTCCAAAAATGGCTTATCTGATCAGCAATAGTCTCAAATAGACCCAAGCACTGAAAATTTATCTAACTTTTAAAGTTAATTCATGCTACGGCAAAACTGCTTTTCATTCTACTGTTTAGAATTGTTTAGCTATAGTAAATCAGATGAAAGATTAGTCTTTTTTTGTGCTTCTCTGCAAAGTGAATTCTTGAATGCTGCAGCTGAATTTAATCTCATGTGCAGCTGTTTTAATATATAATGAAAAGCTATAGGCTGATGCTTTTTTCTTTTCTGGAGTTGAATATAATGCTCATTGCTGCTGATGTATCCCTTCCTTGCAACTGAAGAGATTGTCTAACTCGGACATCACAAGTGATTAGAAAGAGCAGAAGCTAGTGAACACTTCTTGCATGTCAGTTTTAGTTTGAACAATTACAGTGTCACTAGTGTATTGAAAAAGGCCCATCTTCTAGCTGCAAATTGGATTTTTCCCCTAATATTTCATTAATTTTAGGAACTATGTAAACATATTTTAAAGTTTGTGGCATTATTAGCATTGTTAGGGTTTAAAACTTAAGTCAGGTGATTTGGTGTATTCTTACCATAGTACTTAAGGATTAACTTATTTATCCTCAATTAGGCTATTTATTAATAACATAATTATAGCTGGGTTTTTCTGCAGGGCATCTGTTTGAAGATGAAGCAATATAGGTTTTTACTTGATGGGGCAACAAGACAACACACAGTAGAAGAATAACAAATGTATACACACTTGGGATATCCATGCTCTTTCTTTGCGGTGGAAGTATAGGTACATTTACAACGTCTCGATAAAGACTTAATATTAGAAATACTGCCCACTTAAGGGCATTGCTAAGCTCTTTGTGGGCATTAAAACTTCCTGTTTCATGTGGAAGTGGACGTTATTAGGGGGATAACTAATGTTTTGTATTTTGAGCGATTGAGTTGTGTCATGTCACTGTGGGAATCGGCATAACACAAAGGAAAAGAAAGAAATAGACAAATTGACTTTCAGTATGCATCTGAGTAAATCTAAAACTATGTTTAATTTTTTATTTGTTCAAGACCTAGTTATAAAAGATAATAGACTAGAAATTGGGGAGAATTCAAGGCACAGTAAAATATTGTGATCAAGTGAATCTGTGCAAATGTTAGAGAAAATATAATGTGGAGGTGGAATAAAAACGCTTTCTCTAGTTAGCATGTGATACGTCAGTAATGCTGGACAAGTGCGGATTCCTCTGTGAACGTGCTCTCAATACTGCTCCTTGCTGTTTTGCAGCATTCTGATCTGCTTTAACCTTGGAAGAAGTGAATTAAATCATGGCAAAAGGCCTACTGAGAAAAAGAAAAAAGGAATAGAGGTGGTGAAGTATCCTTCAACCAGAGAAGTTATCTTCTTGGGATACAGGGGTGAAGTACTTGACTTGTTGAGTTATCTCTGTAGCATGTCAAAAGAAGCTTGAGAGACAAAGGGCTGTGACAAGCTGAGTTACAGACCAATATGTATCTGCTGAGGTGTGGTAACTTTGTGCAGCTTCTTATCCTAGTTTCAATTCATGTTAAAATGCTTTAGCATAAACTTTTAGGATAGTATATTTTACCTCATATTTGTAAAGAGCCAGGACTGGCCACTGCTAGCTCATTGATGTTCTACCTTCTTAAGCTTTGTGTTTGTCTTGATACATAGTATATTAGTCATTTGGAAACCTTAATTCTTTGAATGTGAGCCTGTTACACCTTCTAATCTTCCCTCTTAATGAAAGAAATCCAAACAAATCTTGTCAAATGTTCGTATAATTCATACTATGCTTCCGCATTGAAACTGCTTGTACTTAAGCTGTTTAAACTCTTGCTACAAAGTTTACACCACCTTACCCTGTAAGCCACTGGCTAAGATGGGATACTAGGTTAGCTCAATGTGTGGTTTGACCCACAACTTTTCATGTATTGTTATGGGGAAAAATAAGCAGTAGGTACTTAAGGTAGAACTTCTCCCTTACCTCTTTATTTTTAAACCTTTAGGCCAGGTGTAGTTGAAATACTCCTTCAGGCTGGCTTCAACCAGTCAGTGCTGGCTGAAAAGCCAGTGTTATGCTCAGTTTCATATTAACCTTAGCAGAAGAGACCGTGTGACCTTAGTTTAAGTCTTCTCCTATTAAGTTCTCATCACCTTCAGTAGGAGCAAGGCCAGCATGTTGTATGGATTCTGACGGTGCATAATATCAAAGACTCTTAGAAAAGAGAAAAATTAAATAGATAGGGATGAGCTTTTGAATAACAGATGGGAGTTGAACAGGGGAATAATGAATCAGGTCATTAATGCTGGTGATAATGGCAAAAAACGCTTGTCAGCATATTGGAGGAAGATACTGACAGTAATTAAAATGGTAGTGCCAGCTGAAACATTTCCCAGCTGATAGATCTCTTTTCTCTTCATTGTCAGAGTCTGTTGGGTTAAGTCAATTTGCAATGATGCTTACTTAGCGATAGTGATTGGACAGTTAGCTTGTAAGCTTGACAGCGTGCAGACAAAATTTGGTCTCCTTTCCCATTTGAAGACCAGCAAAAATTTTCTAGTATAGGTGAGCTCAAGCATTAAATATGTTTATTAAGTATATTGTAACTTCTGCTGTAATGTTGGGGGGAAGGCTTGAGAGTTTGAAGGGAAGCTCCTTTTTTAGTGGTCTATCTTTCAAAGCTTTGCAGTATCAAATGCTGCTGTAAATCTTGCTTGTAGTGCAATATTTGAGATGATAGACATGGGAAAGCAGCCCTGTCATGGCATAACTCAGGTGGAGTGTCCTTTCATTCAAGTCCTTTTATTTGTTTCCACTTGATATCTTCAGATCCTTTCATAAATCATATGAAGTGTAAAGGGGAATTCTTTTTTTCCTCCCCCAAAATATTTTGCAAATAAGTAGCACTGTAGTTGCAGGTTGTGATGAACAGTTTGGTCGCTTTGGAACTCTTCTACTTAATAGTTTTGTTGTCTATATGTTGTTTTTTTAAAACCTCGGTTTAAATTATACTTTTTTTCCTAGAAACAAACTGCATCTCCTATTCTCCGAAAGCATGTTAACTCTGCTTATAGACTTTGTTACCAAGAAAAATCAAAGCTCCCTATCCAGCCTCTCTTACATGATTTTATTTTTCATTTTAAAGGGTGTTTCATTGTTTGGGAATTTTTTTTTTTTTTTGGGGGGGGAGGAAGCTTGCACATTTTGCTGTTGGCTATTTCAGCATTTATGTGTAGGTGGGTTGCATCTTTCTTTAAGGAAGAAACTGTTGTAAGGCCTTTGTTCGTTGTTCCATGTTTTTCATTGAAATTCTGGATAGTGCAAGTAAGGACTGATCAGAATTAGCGTAACTTGTGTGGGATCTGTATTAACTCAAAATATCCTCAAATCTTAGGATATCATTTTATTTTTCTTCCCATCTATTCTTCCCGGCTGTATGACCCTTCCAGACTGGCTCTGGAGAAATTTAATTTGTAACACTTCATCAAAAATATTTGCAATTTTAAGAGCAAATAATTTTCTAGCATTGAGGAGGAAGGAAAAGGAGTCTTTTCAACTCTATCTACATATAGACACAGTTTATCAAAGAGCTCTGTATTATAAACTGCTGCTTTGCCAACTTTCTGTGTGCTTTTATCAAATGGCCTTGTTTTCACATAATAGCAGATCAGGGCAGCTTTTCATCACCTAGCTTCAGATCTCCAGTGATTGAACTGTACAGTAAAGTTGGTGAGGACCCGTAAACATCAAATTCTTGGCGACTTACTAGGATCTTGTTTGGAACTGCTTCTTTCACTTCTCTGAGGGTCTTGACGTGTCTTGTGGCAGACACCTACTAACGCCTGTGTGTTCCACGAAGCACATCATTGCGGTGAAGGATTAAAACTTTCCATGTGCTGGTATTTACATGTTGATACATTTAAATTACAATACATCTTTACAACATGCTTGCCTCTTCAGTATGTGCAACTATTTGACTTTGAACTACAGAAGCCTGATTTAACAGCTGTAGTAAGTGTGTGCCTCCCATGTGTTGTTATGGTGCACAGGACTCTATTCAAAAGACTATTTTAAAGATTTGTTGGACAGAGCTCTAAATCACGAGTGAAGCTTCCAAAGGAGTCTGAAGACAACATAGCTGGCATGATAGGTTTTACTGTGTGTGTTCCTCCCCGCCCCTTGATTCTTTTTTGGCTGGTTCTGCTAATTGTTACAGGATCTGAAACCTGCTTTGAACCTTGAAGAAAAGGTTCTGATTCAGTCTGGCCTACATTGGACGCTTAAAATTAAGTAAGGATTCTTACTGAGTGTCCTCTACAAAAATCCAAAAACTTATTGCTCTACTGAAAGGAAAGACCTTTAAATCTGAGTGGTGACTTCTACTTTCAGCCCAGCTCTGGAGTTAATAGGCTAATAGAGTCCTCATATTACAGAAATTTTAAAGAAAGGATTTCCTGACTTTTAAGTTTTAATAAAGACAAGGCCTTAGCTGTGAAAGTTGTCTGTTTCTAATGTTTCAACACTCGAAGACTCTGGCTAGTCAAAGCTTTGTTGCACGCTTATTTTCACTTTGCAATACTGCATAGTTTCTGACCAACCTATGATCATCTTTGTTACAACATCCTTTTCATGGTTACGTTCATACTTCTTTTGTTTGCCCTGGTAAGCCAGAGCAGTCGGCCATGAATGTAGCTTCTTCCTTCCCACGAGCACTGCATTTCCCTGAAAGTGTAGTATACATCTGTGTTAACTTTTTTAAAGAATTAAAATACTCACTGCTAGGGATCATATTTGTTTTAAGAAAACTTATTTGTATCATTTTCATTATAGCCCCAACTAACTTAATATCTACAGTGATTTAGGATGGGAAGAAATTGATTAGCTCACTGAGTCTGCTCTTTTGGAAGAAGCAAGAATTTTACAGTTCAGATTATGACGTGGCTAACATTATCACTCTTAAATCATTCTGCCAAGGTAGTTTTAATTTTGCTGATAATGAAAATGTGATTATGAAAAAAGGTATTAACTTGTAATCAGAGTTAAGCTTCTACTTACTCCAAATGCAGGCAGATGGCATTAATTTAAGTCTTGCTTTGCAAAAATATCTGAGTATCTTCAGGGTTGCTGTCCCCCTTCCCTTCCCCCTCTCCCCTTTCCTAAACAGAATATTTTGAGGTCTTTTTCATCTTTGAGATGAGCATCCCAGTATTTTCCTAGTCAGTTATACAACACATCTGACTTTCTGTGGTTTAAGTTTAGATCTTTTTAAAATTAATGCTAATTTTTCTTGTAAATTAAGATGTAATCATCATCTTAGGTGACTCGGACATAGTCATCCTGTTGTTGCTGATTAGTGAAATAAATTGAAAGAACTAAATCTCGGTCACTTCTTGCTTAATTGTAAACCTAATGTAATCTTGACTATGAAATATTGCTTTCTTTTTGGTTAGTCGTGGTCTTTTAAATGCTTGGAGAAGGCCTATTGGAACTCCATCAGTGGCAACATAATTCTACTTTGTAGCCAATAAAGGTAAATAGTATGTTTTTACTTAACACTGTTAAATAAAGACTTTAATAGTGTAACCTTTTGATTGGGCATTTCCTGGTAGCTGGTACTTTCTCAGGCCATGGCTCTACTAGATGGTTATTAACTAACAGTAACTGTCTAACTGGAGATTATTATTACTTCTCAAACTGTTGTGGGAGTCTTGATTGCTTTCCACAAGGTTTCTTTTAACTTAAATCTCTTTACTGAAACAAGTGCTATGGGTTTGCTTATTGTTGTTTGAGACAGGGGTAATGGCTTGTGACAGAAAAATTTCTCCCACATTTTACACTTGCAACTATGCAAGCACCAAAGACGCATGAAATTCATTCTACCAGAAGGATTGCTTTTAGAGTGTCAATTAAAATTCTTACTGAGGAGCTTAGCAAAACCTACCAAACGTCAGCATTGCACCAAAATGCAACAGAATATATTGAGATATATGCAGTCATGATCCCACGTAATTCCTATATAGATAAAATGCGAATGGGCATGTCTGCTCGCATTCAGTGCACTGTTTGAGACAAATGGTATTATCCTTTTGAACAAATCCAAAACTGTGTGTTGGAAGCTTAAATTTGTAACAGAATACATTGTAAATATGTCTCCCTTGCATATGAGAAACTATTAAAAATGTCATATTTTAATTTGTTAGGGGCAAAATTAAAAAGCATTAACAGAATTGATTTTGCTATGTGTGAATTTGGTTCACCATTGCTGCCGTTTTCATGTTTTTTGTCTCTGCACTTTCCTATAACTTTAATTTCTTTGCGGGAAGGAGAGTTTCTGTCATCTTTGGGATGAGCTTAAATTTTGACAGTGCTTCTGGTCATTATTATTGTTTTCTTAAGTTTACAGCTGTATGTGAATGAGTGATAGAATCTGGACTTGAAGTGGCTGTTTATGTTCATTTTGACACTTCTGGCTGACCCTAACTCTTTCTTTGGAAGGCCACTGACTTGAAAGTTTTTACCACTATGCAGTTTGATAATTGAAGATTGCTTTCAAGGAAAGCCAACTCTCTGCTTTATCTTTCATTGACTCATTGCTAATTGGAGAGAAGAGAGTAAGGAGTTTGGCTTACACTGGCTTGTAAGGAAAGAAGCTAAAGCTTCAAACAAAAACCTATGATTATAAATAACAGTAAAATGTGCTGATATAAAATGTTTGTTCCTTTGATTACTATTAAGTAACAATTAAGAATCAGTGTGGTATAATCCCTGTAATAATTTCCTCAAAAGCTCTGAAATGAAAATGAAAAAAAGTGGTTGTTGGTTGAAGGTCTGGTGGAGGACATTAATTTTCAGCAAGGACAAATGCTCTGACTGAAGTTACAAATCTGCAAGACTTCAGGCCCACCTTTCCTCTCTGCGAGTGCCATCTGTGACTGTTTTTATAACCATGAAATGCGTTAACAGCTGTATACTGCTACTTTCACCTTTTATTATCCAGTGTGTGTGTTTTAGTTGAGACATTTGAAGTTCATGTTATAGAAGCTGACTATTTGCATACGCAAGCTACCCGAAGACTCCTATGTAGAAAACCTGCTATTTTATTATAATACTGAAATTGAATTATACTGACGAATATTTTCCGATATATACATCAAAAGTGATATATTATCTTCCACTGTTCTTTACACTGTGCATCAGTGTAATGAACTAAGTTAGCAATGTTTTTCTGTTTTTAATAAAAACTTCCTTACAAGTAGAGCAGTCAACATATAGGTGGTAACATAAAGCCTTTTTGGCCCTTGACCACTTTAACTTTTCATCTGCAAAGGATGTGACCAAGAGGTGGGCTTTCTGCTCTTTTACATGGTAGGAAACTTTCTGTCTCTGTAGTCCTTGTAGATGTGTATTGACATGCACCAGAAGGAATGCACTGGCTCTTTTCCACCTCTTGGCAGTGCTGAACCATGTGAAATAGTTAACTTGCAGTGTAGTTGCATAGGCTTGTGTGTTTTGCTGGCTTGTTTTGGGGGGGGGGGGGGGGGAGGAGGGAAGGGTTGTTTGTGTCTTAATCTGGATCTGATCCCTGACCCAATTCACTGGGGAGGGTCATGTAGACCAGGAAGAAATGAAGAGGGTGAGAATGAGAATGACACAGTTCTTGAGGGGCAAGAACTGCTTTCTGCTTTAAAGTTTTAATGGAAGTATATGCATTTGAAATGGGGGAAAAAAATTGGTTATGGAAACAAATGTGAAGACTGGAGATTTCAATCTTGCATGCCACAGCCTATGCTAAATAAAATAACTGCAGTCTTTTAGAAAAGGTGCAGGACTTCCATCTCTGACAGTTTTTGCTGCTGTTTAGAGCTGTCTTTACTTGCATGCTTCACTTTGTCCTGTGCGATCTGACTAATTATAAGAAAGTTGAAATCTAAGAGTTAACAGCTGTGGGTTATAATAACCAGACTTGTCTTGTAGGGTAACTGAAGCTAACATTTAAGCCCTCTAGGAAATCGTGGTTTTTAGATGAGAATTGTTTTGTATTGAAAGGCTCAGATGTTCTAAGGATTTAATGTTCCTGCTGATGTTAAAGACAAAACTGAAAATACTGTTTTTTTTTTTTTTTTTTCCTGGTTTGGGGTATTGCTAAACCAAAACAATTTAAATAAATAAAAAAAAAAAGTGCAATGACTGTTTAATTCTGGTTTCTTTATTCATTCTTTTTCTGTTCCTGATAGAGATTCCACAAACTGTATCACCTAAATATGAATGCTCATACAAACAGGATAAGTAATCATACAAAGTGACACTATAAAAAGTTTCTGCAAATAAAGGACATTCTTTTTTGCTTTCAAAGATAACAGCAGTCTTTTTTTTTTTGGGGGGGGATGTTTTTAATAAAACAGGCTTTCTAGAATTTGACTATGAATTGTTGTGGTAGATGTGCGAACAGAAACTGGCAGTAGCTGAGAAGTGAAGAGTTGTTTCTGAAACTGTAATACCCACTGCTGGTGGGTGAGAAATTAAGGTATTGCTGGATGCTGTCTTGATTGTAAATGCAGGCTGTATGTTAAACTACTACCTTGCAGTTAGTTCTGTAGTTATGCTGGTAGACTTATGCTCGGTGGTGAAGGAAGAGAAATCAGGTTTTGTTTTCACTAACTTTACCTGAGTGTATGTCCCTAATTACATTAGTGCAAGTACAATGGAATCCCATTACAGTGTTGTATTTTCTAATTGTCATCAACTGGACTTATGCCAAAAGAGAGAAATTAAAGCGAATGCCACACTTCACCATTTTGATGTCATCTGAATACTGAACTATCTGGATGACTTGTCTGGCTATTAGTCTTTTCCAGAGACTTGTGTGATAAATGACATGCATGCTTTAGCTTGCACATTCTTGATTGCCCATTCTCCTAAAATGTCTTCAAGTGGTTCTAACCACTAGGATCAGTAACAATAGGCTCTAACTTAACATGTTTTTTTGGTAAGCTACAACCCAAGTGGATCAGAGGATGTGAACATACACATTCCTAGCCAGAATTTCTGCTGTCATTTTACTACTTCAGTATCACTTAACATATTACCTCAGTCATCTTACATTATTTAAATATGCTTTTTTATATGTGCTTTTCAGAATTGCTGCAAAATTTTTAGCCATATGTAGACATGGCAAGAGTTTGTGTATTTATAGTCAAGGGTGAAACTGAATGGTGTGTTTCAACAGGTAGGACAGATACCTAACTTAATAGAAGTGTGTGATTTCAAATTTATAGAGCAGGTTTTGACTGATTATAAGCTGGTAGGCAGTGAGGGGGGAACTAAATTTTCATCAACAAAGCAAATTCTCCTTGTGACTTCACACCTCTACTGGTATGTTGGGCAGTTGCCTTGTCAAATGAGTCCCAATGTTTATAACTATGGCAGTACAGTCAAGGCAGCGGTCTCTTTTAGAGGTCTATGATCAGCAGTCTGCAGGAACCTCAGCTCTTTCATGCTTTGAAGTCTGCCAAAGGAAATAAAGAAAAGCATGCCTACTATCAGCGAATGTAAAGTTGCTATACATGCTACCTTAAGACAAGACTTGCTGATGAAAATAGAAAAGTACTTGTTCCTGTGCTGTTACTCTAGGACTATTTCAAATAGAGTTGGGCAGAATGTGTGAGGACATCAGAGTATTGCGTAGAACCTGAACAGTCTGGATGAGTTTTGATGGTTCTCTATTATATCAATATGCCTTTTTATTCTCTGAATAATTGTTACTGTGGACTTCAGTGATGAGCTTTCATAATTTGAAGCCTTTTTTTCTTTCTTGTTTTCTTGCTCCCTATTCCCCCCAAATGAACAAAAGTAATATTCCCTGTCTACAAGTCTTCAAATTATATGACAGTGTCCTTTTGGCTCTTGTGTTAAGATTCTTTAGGATATATTGTATAAGCAAAGCAAATCTGATAGTGTTTTCCCTTTTCTCAACAACTGGAACTCTAACATTTAAATCTATGAAATGAATTCAAGCTTGTTTCTACTGGGGAAGTACAAAAAGTAATGCCCTTCCCGTGCTCACAAGAAGAAAACTGACAGGCAGAACTCTTAAGATCATGGTAAGAGAGCTTTATAGCACTTGCTTTTGAACATTTCAGTAAAGTTTAAAGAGCTAGGATACAAGGTTTGTGGAGTGAAGAGGGAATAACTTACTGTTGGATTTAGAGCTGTTAACTGATGCAACTTCTTCCTTTTTCCTTCCTAAGAAGAGCAGAATAGCAGTAACAACATGTTGTTTCTATTGTAGAAAGAAATGCTAAAACTGTTGCTTCTCTTAACATGGTACACGTGAAAATTCCTGTTTAGGAATTGCATAGACATAATCTGCTAACTTAGATGTGACCAACAGGATATTTGAGATGAATGCTCTAGAGAGACAAGCATGAGACTGAATGATGAATGATTCTGTTGGCTCTGTTTGGAACATTAGGTTGGTCTAGGGAGGAGGAGGAATAAACTTGTTTGATTTTGCTGTGACTGGCTACTCCTACAGTTTAAGTGCAGTAAGGATGTAAACAGGTTGATCTTCCTTATACTGACCTAATAATGTGTATTGCTTCTGGTTTGGAGGAGTCTTCTCACTGTGGGTAAAAGCAGTAGCCAAAATAGATTGATACAGATGCTATATAGTACTGTTAGTTTAGAAGTATGTGCTGTTTATCAAGATGGTCAAAGAAAACAGAATAGTGAGCTAGCTGGAGAAGTATTATCCTCTTCTCTACTGGTGCTGATAGATTTACTTGCCATCCTTTCTTAAGTTCCATTTTGACCTTTTGTAAGAGGATATGATCCCGTATCTGTAGCCCATTGAACCCCATGCTTTCTAATGAGATTTGAAGCAAAGATGCTGCTTATACTAACTGACTGACAGTGGAAGTTAGGAAAGAGTTTTGCTTCTCCCCCCACCCCTTCCTTCCTGATAGCAGCTAAATGACAATCCCAGATTTATCTTTACATAGATCACTACATAGCTGGTAAAGGGTAAACTTTTGATTAACAATGATGAGAAAATAATGAGGACCATATGACCTAGATGTAGAAGGCCCTACCCAAGCTTGCAGCACCTGGTCTTCCTCACTGCCCTATCCAAAACAAACATATCTTTCACCTCTACATCAAGGCACTTACAAATCTGTCTGTATCATGGATAGGATGGTGAATCTTTTGGATTGTGACCTCCAGGGTAACAATTCATGGCTGTAGGATATATCCCTATGATGACTGCAGTCTTTGAGAGTTATCATTGCCTTGATAGAAACATAAGCTAACATTGTGTATATCTCATTACTCTATAGAACTAACCAAAATGTTCTGACCTTGTTAAAACTACAGATGTGTCTCCTTGGAGATAATGACTCAGTCTTTTGAGATTACTGTTTCCATATTTTTTCCTTTATGGCTAATAGCTACTTAACTTCAACAAAGACAAAAGGGGCTTTCATTTAAAGATTTCCTGCTTGTAATCAAGGATTCTGCTTTCCTGTATTTAAACAAAAAAGACTTTTCAAAAGCCAGCTCTTTCCCCCGCTTCATGCCATTTCTCCATAATGTCTTTTTCACTGTCATAAACTGCTTCTTGTTTCTCCTGGACTTCCCTTTAACAAGGGATTAGTTTGGCGCCCATAAATGACATAGTTCTAGTCATCACTCACTAAACTGTAGAACAGCTACAAAGAAAACATGTGATTTAATGTTGAAAGGAGTTGTTATTGTGCCAATCCTGTTCTCTTTTCCTATGAGTGAAGGTGTTGTGGTTGCTTTAGAAGTGTAAGTCTGAAAGACTACCTGGGTTTGGTAGTAATTTCTCACTCTTCACGATTCTTCTTTTGTGCTACAACTGCTGAGCAATAGAAGGTTAAGCCAGAAAGTTTTGGAAAGAACATCAGTGGGAACAAATCCTCCAAATTGACATTCTGCATTTTCATACTCCAAGTGGTGACTGCCATATCAACCTTGTTCAATTTGCAGATATGGTCTCTTTGGTAATGCCATCATATATAAAATTAGATAATTAATTGTCTCTGGTTCTCCCTCTGTACCTCATCTTCCTAGCACCCTTAAATTTCTTGTCTCTCCTGACAAGCCTCTTTTCTCTTTGCTGGGTAGTCTCCAAGGTGTGATATAAGTCACTGCTTGGGATATACAAGGATCACAAACTCTGAATTTATATCAGTGACGTTTGAGGGTACAAGGATGATTCTGGTTCAAAAGCTGTTGCAAACAAAGAAATTAGTTTACTTTGTTTTTTCTATGCTTTTGAATTCTCGGTGTCTTACCCTCTTTGAGCTTCTGAGCAACTAAAAGTAACTTAAAACTAACTTTCAATGTCTAACTTGTTGCATGTACTTCTGCTAAATAAATATATATATATATATATTAAACACAGTATGCTCAGGAGACTTAGACAGTAAATTTGATTGGATCTACATGAATAAATTCAATAACGCTGGGCACTTTTGTTGGGTAGATTGATTTCTTTCTTCCTGTATCTTTTTGCATTTTAACATTAAAATGTCAGTCTCCTACAAATAACTAGTGAAGTTAGGACTCCAGTCTACAAGGTTACAGTGTGAAATCAAAGAAGTATTTTCCTTGGGATTTTTGTAGACTCCTTCCCCTCCCACCCCAAAATACATAAAAACATAACCACTGAAACATCTGAATTGAAGAAAAGTCTTTTCCTCCAACAGAGGCTTGATTAATGGATTTATTGTTTGTACAGATTTTTGTCAGGAAGCCATATGGCTTGAGGAAAACAAAGAGGAAGTGGCTGATGTTGAGAATCAGATTTAATAGGAGTCCCTAAGGACAGAATGTAACTCTTATCCTTACACTCTGTTTGTAAGGGGTCTGAGAAGAGTTTTAGTGCTTCAGTGGAGCTAAAGATAATACCACTCTGTTTGGCTGGAAGTATTCGTTGCCACTGCTGGGTCGCCATCACAGCTCCTCAGTTCTCAGGTTAAAAATCAACTGTTCTTTTCCTTTCGTGTAAAGTATTCTGGATAGTTAACAAGAAACACTAACTGAATTGTTTACTTTAGTGCCTTGGCAGTTGATCAGTTTGCAATAGATGAAGGTAATATTAGCATCTTGAAACTGAGTTCTGATAGCCTGGGGTGAGGTAGTATTTATTTCCTTCCCTCCCTCTTCTCTCCTCTCTACACTCCTCCCTCCCTCAGCAAAATTCAAGCGTATATGTGTCTCCAGAAACTGAATTACCACCTGTATCCTACGATCAGATTTATTTTTCTAATCTAATGTGTTTGTGTGGGGGGAGGGAGCTTGATAAGTAACTGGGGTTCTAAGACTATAAACTAGTATAAACTAGTATGGTGGGTTAGATGAATGTTTGGCTCTGATCATGATTATTTGGTGAATTAACCTGAATAGAATCAAAGGCAATGTTCTGTAATTGTAGCAACTGTGTTAAGCATCTTTAACAAGCTTTTCCTCCAGTGAAACTGTACCTTCTCTGCTGAGATGCATAAGCTGACCAAAATCTATTCCTGTTCACTTCAGGGCTAAAACGAAATGTTCATGTGAACCATCGCTAATTGTTGGTGGGTCCACAGAATCTGGAAAGCACAAGGAATCATGAGAGAGATTGACATGGCTTCATATAGGTTGATCTAAACTGTGGTAATTAATTGTATTATTTGTATTTGATAGCAATTGGTAAAGGTGTTTATTACCCAGAGGACAGTAATAAGTGAACTCGTCTTAAAGGCGTATATGACTGTGCAGCTCACAAAGTTTACCACTGCATGCATGTCGGATGCCAAAATCTGTTACATCTCGTACTTAGCTGTTGGATGAGACAAATGGATATACCCAAAGCAATTCTAGGTCCTGGAATGTGTGACAGCATTTTCATGAAAGGGAGTGCAGGAATCTGGAGGGGACAGGGGAACAACAGCAAAATTATCTTAATACCTGAACTGAATGCAGGGAGGATGGGAGGAGCAGACATAAATGTGTATGCATTCAGTTGACAGAAAGCTGAATGTGCAGGTGGCTAAAAATGAGGTGTACACCAACTGAATTTGTCACTTTGCAACTAGAGCACTCCCTCTCCTAAAAGCTGGGTTTATTCAAGGCGTGCGCTATCAAGACAGAGTTATGAAGGGCCATTTCATCACTGCTACACATGATCTGAACTATATACCAAACCAGCTGGGGCCAATGTGAGTTGCTTTAGTGAACTCTCAGCAGCATCCTCTTTCACTAAAAAATCTCTCTCGTTGTCTACCAGGAATATCCTGTTTTTAAGCACCATTGTTGCCCCTCAGTCAAGTTATAAGAGACTTCCTTATGTCCTACTTATGAAAGACAGATAATCAAACAGCACAGCCAGTTTCTTTTCTTAAGTATCTGTGTCAGTCTCCTATGGAATGATTTAGTTGGGAATTTACTCTTATTGGAGCATGAAGTTATTACTTCCACAGCTGTTGCTTTTTTCTTTTTTTTTTTTTTTTTTTAAAAAAAGTCTCTGCCCTTCACAGAATCTTGTGTAACAAAATTCATGCTAGCACAGCTTGTTTTCCCAAAGTGAACATGAGTTGAAAACTACAAAGTGATATTGCTTTGACTTCTGGCATACCAGTGCTTGTGCAAGTGTGGTGGAAAGCGTATTTATTCAGTATAAATACCTTCACTGTCTAAAAGCTGTCTGATTTAAAGCATCTACCATAAGTGCAGTTCTAAACTTGAAATTTGGAAGCTGAAATTCCCTTCTTATCACTGGCAAAAGTACATGCCTCTGGACTAAAAGCAAGGCTGATTTAGAGAGCTGAAGTTAGATGGTTAAAATTGACGTGCTAGTGGAAGTCTGTCTGCCCTCATGCCCTCCCATGTAAAGATAGCCAGTTTTTATACCCCTGTACTCAGTTTTATCCTCTGCCTTCAATGATCCTATTAAAATGAAAACATTACTAAACCAAAGTTATTCTCTTGATTTTTTTTTTAACTTTTTCTTTTACCAAAAATAAACATATACAAGGCCTGTTAATTTCTATCTGCTAATGAGGAAGCAGTCACTTCACTGAATGGCTGGAAATGGGAGGGGAGGTAGCTGTCTGCTTGTTGCAGGTTATGACCATGTTTGTGCATGTGTACTCACTCTCAGACTGAGGGATTTTTCTGCACCAATGTGTGCTTCTCTGGATTTAAGTTATATGCAAGGATAAGTTTATAACTTTTATTCAACTCATCATAAACCTTGAGCTTCAGAGTAAGCAACTCTTTACATGCTGAAACAACGTTATTTAAAGTCTTCAGGTATTTGACTCTTATAGCTTATTCTGTTTCATTACACCTGGTTTTCCTGTCCTATTTTTTTTCTAAAACCTTTTGGCATTCTCACTGCTAACATCACTCTATTTTATTAGACATCTATGCTATGGCATTTATTTATTTATTTATTTATTGGGGGGGGGGGGAAGTTAGTAAACCACAAGCACTTTAGTTCTGTTGTGTCAAAACTTAGATAATGAGCTTTGGGAGAAGATCATTGCTCTGCTTGCTTTCAACCATCCGTTCACAACCGTGACTTTTCTTAGAAATTTAAAAGATAAAGAAGTTCCCATCCTATCCCCACTCCAGTCCTAACCTAAGTAAAAGAGTGAAACTGAGATGATACATGGCTGAGCTCACTTGTGGAGCTATAGATTTCTTGCATTGTCAACCATCTCTTAAGCAAATTGACAGTTTTTCTGTTCCATTCTGTTGCTATGTGGTCCATCCACTCTTTGGTTCTGGTTGCTCTTGATGCCTGTAAATGCCTTCATGGGATGAGAGGTGTTGGATTCCAGCATTCATGGAGGAAGAGTGATAAGTTAGATGTTAAAGAAGCACCAATATGAGTATGTGGAGGTTCTGCATTAATGATTATAGCTTTGTGAATGAAATCTAAGTAATCAGACCATGATGCTGAAAATAACTTTATATGTACCTTAATGTCTACTGTTCCTGCACATTGTATTTTGAAGTATTTTGTCAGAATGATAGAAATAATTACACTTGTAAGCATTCAAGTGTTGTGCTTGTGATGCAGTATTTTACAACTGGCTTGCTCTTCTTAGATCTTAAAGAAGTTCTATTTCTTGGCCACGTATGTCATGTTTACACTGGAGTTGCTGCTTATTGAATCTTCTCATATAGCTCTGGCAGGTACTAGGAAAATGCTTGACTGACAATAGTAGAAGAGGAGAGATTGAAAGACTAGAAGAAACTTTTCTCAATTCAGAGCTTTTCTTCTGCATTGCTGTCAAACTGCAAAGCTTCCATTTAGTGTTAAGCCTAATAGATGTGTCCTATTAAAGTATTATTCAGAAAATGTTTGGCAAAGGCTTAAAAATAACCCTTTTTCACATGTTACACTTGACTATGACATGGTTTTAGGCAGTATTTGTAAATTTAGCACAATGATGGTGTTAAGCATCATTGTATTAAGCATCCCTTCCAAGCTGATTAATACTGGTCTTAACTTTTAACCAGCGGTTTGTGATATGTTACCCTTTGCCTCACTTCTGTTTGATTCTCTATGTAGGCATTGGACATGATTTACCACTACGAGAGAATAATTCTAGATGATTTGGAGATTATTACATCTGGAATACCTCCATTTTGAGGATTCTTTTCTTTTAAAAGAAAACTAGAAAGGAAGCTTGTGAAATAATCTTTAAAATTTAGCAGTGGTAGGTGCTCATGACTACCTAATAGCGTTTAGTTTTTCATAATGTTCTAAAAGGCAGTTCAAATACGGTTTATCCCATTTAGTTATTTTTAGCAGGAAAATGTCACACTAAGTATTCCACATTTTTTAAGCTTAGTATGTGTGTGTATGTATATATACACACACACACACACACACACACACACACACACACACATATATATATAAAAGCTTCTATGTAGTTGATCATATATCCATATCTACAACTGCTAACTGGACACTGGATTTTTCAAAAGCTTTAAAGGAGAGGAGAGGGAATACAATTTTGCTTTCACCAAGGCAGTTTTACTAACATATATGAATGTGTTTTTTTTTGTTTGTTTGTTTTTTTGTTTTTTTTTCCTAGCAACTCACCTTCTCAGCAGAGTTGGTGCTTGTAACTGGAGTAGAAGACTGTGCTAAGCCCTCTGCATAATCACATTCCTGTCTATCTTCTCTGCCTGCAGGTATGAAGTTATGACACAGACTTTTCAAATAAGAATTTCCCTTCTCCCTTCTAAAAGTGTTTGGACATAGAGCATGAAAAGAAAAATCCCATAAATATGTATGAAATATATAAATGACCATCATGTATATATGTATGGCCCCTCCAGGTGTGACAGGTGACCCAAGAGTAACTTGCTACCAGGGAACGTGCCTTCTGTGGGAAGAGGCTCTTCAGATGTCTGACTCTGCTAGTTGTCAGACCTACTTGGGCAGCAGCACTCTGCCTGTAACATCTGATTGACTTGCAGATCCAATGAGCAGCCGTGGCTGGCACATGAAGGCAGGAGAGGAGAAAGAGCTCTTGCTAAAGTGAAAATAGGAGAACTGCAAGTCCAGCTATAGGAAAGTTAATTACATGATGTCATACCAAAGACTAGCTAAATTTGGTATTAGGGATGTAGCAATCTAGCTCAAACTTTACCAGCTAGCATGAAATCACATTGCATACATGCTGTATGTGTCCATGGCCTTGGGTGTGTGCCCTGTGCTTGAAGCTTGTTCTGCCATGTTTATTGTCATATGAGTTCCAGAACGAGTTTTGGGATTGTATGCTGCAGCTGCCTCTCTGATTATGCTATAGATGTGTTCTGAGCAGGGGACTTTGATCTTTCTCACTGATTTGACAGAGTTCTTGACTGGGGAGTCTTTACTCCCTTTAGGGAGAGGGATACCTTATTTCTTCTTCAAATAATATTTGCAGAAGTACTATGACTGTGTTTAAAAAAAATGCAGTGCAACTATTTTCTGTTCTTAACATGAATATACATATAAAATATAGTGCTCAGTTTAAGGAAGCATCTTCAGCTTGGAAGCTGGTTCTTGGCAGGAAAAAATATCATCTGCTACCGTTAGGTTTCCTTGACATCTCTTCTCAGACTTTGCCAATGTTGCTAATTTTTGGTGTGTTGAAAAGAATTTTGAATTACATACTATAAAAAAAAAAAGTAGTGTTATATTATGCATTTTTGCAACTTTTCCTATAATTTTATTTTCAAAACTTCTATTTCAGGATACAACTAACTTGTGAAGTAAGTGGGGTAAACACTCTTCAAATGTGTGTGGAGCTTATGAATTGAATGCGGCTTTTTCCTCTACATTGCCACAGTGTCCTGGGCCTTGCTTTAAAGTTAAACTGTGGTGTGTGTATGTGTGCATGTGTACATATATATTTATATATTTAAATGGTAGGTTACTATATCTGCCACATCCCTTTTTTATGTATGGCATAGTATTGTGCTGCAAACAGAGTATTTTGTAGTAGCATTCTGTTCATGATTCAAGGAGCTGTTGAACCAGTATAATTACACAGAATATAGTGAAATTCTTTGGCCAATTACTGAAAAGATAGATGCACAGAATTAACACATTAGACGAATGGAAGTAGAGACAGACATAAATGTATAGCAGCTTTTTGTTTGCCTGTGTATTTTTATATCATAGAATCAGTAAGGTTGGAAGGGACCTCTGGAAATCATCTAGTCCAACCCCCCTGCTCAAGCAGGGTCACCTAGAGCATCTTAGACCGGGCTGCATCCACGCGGGCCTTGAATATCTCCGGAGAAGGAGACTCCACAACCTCTCTGGGCAGCCTCTTCGAGTGCTTTGTCACTCTCACAGTGAAGAAATTCCCCTTCACGTTCAGGCAGAACTTCCTGTGCTTCAGGTTTTGTGTCCTGTCACGTGGCACTACTGAAAAGAGTTTGTTCCCATCCCCTTGACACCCTCCTTTCAGGAACTTATACATGTTGATAAGATCCCCCCTCAGTCTTCTCTTCCCCAGGCTGAAGAGGTCCAGCTCTCACAGCTGTTCCTCATAGGGCAGATGCTCCAGCCTTCTGATCATCTTTGTAGCCCTACGCTGGACTCTCTCCAGTAGCTCCATGTCTCTCTTTTATTGGGGAGCCCAGAATTGGACCCAGTACTCGAGATGAGGCCTCCCCAGGGCTGAGTGGAGGGGCAGGATAACTTCCCTCGACCTGCTGGCAACACTCTTCCTGATGCACCCCGGGAGACCATTGGCCTTCTGGCCGCAAGGGCACATTGCTGGCTCAGGTATATTATATAAATATAAAATATGTATGTATAAATGTGTGTATGGATGTATATAAGCCTACATATGTGCATGCATACATGTGTAACTGTATACACACTCTACTCCAAGAGAGTGCCCCTCCCCCCATATATATTGTATATATGTGTATCTGTGTGTATACCTAGTGCTTAATTCAAAAGGTGTGTACACACACACGCGCACACACAGTTTTTCTTGGAGGCTAGCTTTAGACTGACACTGTCTTAAGTTGTCTTGCGCATGGAGGTTTTTTGTCTGTTCATTAAAGGAATTTGTCCCATGTTATAATCTTTTATATGAATCAGTCTTAAAACAGACAGCTCTGGAGCGTGATCTGCTGCCACAACCTACACAACGTATTCTTGATGAAGAATGTTTCTGTGTAGCAGATTAGTACCAGCAATGAAGATAATTGCATTGAATGAACCAGCATGCAGTGTTTATGAAAATATGAGTCTCATTTATTTATTTTTTTCCAGGTCACATTTAGCCAGATCATATATGTATGTTTACCTGCAACTTCAGGAAACTGAGAAGGTGATAGTATTGAATCATGTTTTCTTTTGTCAAGTTAAAAATATTTAAGTACATGTTGTGACTACTACTTAAGTAAATTCCTCTTGGTAGAGCAAGTCTAGAACTGCAGGTGCAAGTTAGGACTGAGCTATCTCTGTTTTGGACTGCATAATGTAGGTGAATAAGACAGAAGCCTACAGTTACAAACGAAATTAAGACGATGTATGGAGTTTGCTTTATTTGTTCTTGCACACAAGAATCAGAGGATGTGAAATGAGGCTCATAGGAACCTACTTCAGAACAAACAAAAGTAGATAATTCTTCACACTACAGGCAGTAAGTCTGTGGAGCTCTTTGCCAAGGAGCTATGGAGAGCAGAAGAGAAAGCCATCTGAGGCAAGTAAATAAATAGAAGTCACATCTGCAAGTCTCCAAGCCAAAGTAGTGGGAAGCCAGCAGCACATTCTGGAGAACTATGAAGTATTCTTGCTGTGTTATTGTTCTTTTCTAGGTATCAACCTTTGACTCCTTGTTTGTCATATTTTTGCTGGTTACTGGTTAGGAATTTTACTGTCTAATTTCTTGTCCTCTTGTTTATTGAGGCAAGGTCTCAGCCTTTGCCACAGCATTTTTCAAAGTTGCTGGTTCCTGTCCTATGCTCTTCTGAGGGAGGACTACACTTCCAGTTTATGCTGTTCCTTCATGCAGTTCGCGTAAGACAATTCGCTCCCTTGTGCTGAGGCTTTCTAGTGATGCAAACAGTTGTTATCTTTTTGAATGTTGTAGTCAGATTGTACATTTGTTTTCTGCTTTCTAGCTGAAGTTGCTGCTAGTCAGAAAAAAATGTTTCCTATCACTTCGTATAGGCCGTAACTTTTTTTTTTAATAGCTTCAGATCATGAAAATCTTAGAAAATCATCTTCAAAGGGCTTCACAAAAATCTGCCTTGCAAAGCTGGTACCAGTGACCTTCTTGCAGAATGACTAATCCCTTTTGGAAATGGTTAGTGGGCTGGATGAACATTTGGTCTTGGTCCAGTGTGCCTGTTTTTATGATCTTTGGGTACTGTAGTTCTGTAGTTCTCTAAGTTCTTTACAGCTTTGCAAGGAAGTGGTTCAAGACGAGGTCTCTACTGTGAACAGTAGGTGGTCTAAGACCTCTGTGCTTCTCTGTAAGTTTTTTGCTTGTGAGTTAGAATTTCAGTCATATGTTTAGCTGATTTCAAGACAGAATGGTGCTTTTTTCTGTTTGAGAAACTTTTTTTTCCTCTTCTACAACCTAACCTCTAAATATGAAAAGTGGACGAAAAAAATAACTTTGCAAATTATACATATATGGTTTTTAAAATTCATTTCAGCTCTAATAGGTCTCTAAACTGATTTAAGTCACTAAGATTCTAAAACATAGTTGTCAAAACCTTTGTTTTGAGTGACACTTCAGAGACTTTCACCTATAGCATGCTGCTTGTTCATTTGAATAGTGATTCTTTACTTGCTCAGGAGCCTGCTCTTTGAATTGGCAGTGCAAGTTTCTTGAACAGCCTTTTCATTTCCTTTTCCATGACCTGCAGAAGTTCTGTACCTGGTTATCCACTGTATGTGACCTCCCAGTGCAGAAAGGGAGATGTTACATTCTCTTGCGACCCTTGGGAAGAAACAAAGCAGGTGATGTGACATCACCAAATGAGCATTCAGACTTCACCTATATCTGCTGATTAACTGCTGGAGTGTTTGGGGGCCTGTGTTGTGTGGAAGTACATGAAGTAGATGTCTCAGACCCTTCTGAATTAAGAGGTGCTTTTCTTACTGGCTGGACTCAAACGCAGGTGTAGGCTGGCCCATCTAGAGCCATATTGCTGTGTAAGCAGGGTGGAATTTTGCTTTCATTTGAAAGAGCCAGGTCATGAGCTAGAAGATATTCCACTGCAATGTAAGGAGCATGTCACCGCACTATTTTTTTTCTTTTTTTTTTTTTTTTTTGGGGGGGGGAGGGAGTTTTTTTTGTTGTTTTTGTTTTTGTTTTTTTTTCTTCCTATCTGCTGACATTATTTGTGAAAGGACTGAAGAAATGAGGTAAGTTATCAGGTATTCCAGAAGGATGTCTGGTTCAGAGAGCTTTTCTGACATTGCAGAAAGTTCTGGTTGATGTGAGAAATAATCTTAAAGAAAAATGTGCTGTCTCAAATTTTCATTGCTTCTCTTACATGTCTCAACTTGGAATGTATACATCATTCTCATCCTGGTTGTGGATTGAGTCAGTACAGAAAAGGAAAAACTGAGATTGGTTTTGACAATGCTATCAGTCCAATTCTTGAATTTTGCATTATTCTTTGGATTACAAGAAATGCTTTTCATTTCTTGACTCACTATTTCCCCACCCTGCCTCCAGCCAGGCAGGATACAATGAACCTTTTGTTTCCTCAGTAAGTGTTGCAGCTTTTCAATGACCTTGTGCTTGTTCACCTTGGTGAGATAGCGTAGTTGAGGTTGAAGATATCATGATATACGCATCTGCTTTTTCCCCCCCCTTTTCTTCACTCCTTCACTTTCTTATTACTTATAGCCTCTTCTTTTCCAATTTAAGGATTTTTCTCTTTCTTGTCCTGCATACATTTGTCTTTATGTGAAGCTCAGAGGTTGTATATGTGCACCTAAATAGTTTGTTTACATTAGTGGCTCCTGGCCTTCAAACCCTGTGGGGCATTTAAAGCTGAATAATATGACCACGTTTCTGAGGAAATATGCTAGATTTGCAATAAAACGTTTCTGCCAGTAGTTTTTCAGAATTGGGATTCATCACTTTCTTGCAAACCATGGGCAAAATGGAAACAATGCAAGTCAAGACAGTGTGTTGGGAACAAGGACAGAAGTACAGAAGTCCACTATCTCAGTAGACTTTCTTTTCTAGACCAAAAGAAGAAAAAAGATTTTTTTTAAAAAAAAAAAAAAACTCACTCTTTCGAACAAAACAAACATTCCAACTTTTTTGTTTCGGTCCAAGTTATCCCTTCAATCTCAACTATTAGTAGGAAGGGGAAGGATTAAACTGCGAGAACTTACTGTATTATATTTCTCACTTGAGAGATCAGTAGTGAGCACATTTCTAGTTACAAAGGATACAGTTCAAGCTCTGTCCATTGCTGGAGGTCATATGAATCCACATTTCCACCACAGACAGACTACAGGGATTTTGAAGATAGATCTCCTCAGTTTGGTACATTGAGACAGTTTGCTTCTGTCACATGACTGACTTATCTCTGGGAGACTGCTGCAGGTCTGGTTTCTGCTGCAGCAAGCACTTTGTGCAGATGAAACAGGAGGCTGCTTGGAATGATTTTACTCAAGATCCTGTAACCCTGATTAGGATGTTTTTTGGGGGGCATGGGGGATCTTATCTCATGTTTCTGGATAAGGATCCTTAAACCAGGAGCTGGCAAAGGAGTAGTATATGCACCTGTGCACTTAGGATATTTCACTGAACAAAAAAAAGTCTAATGCTAGCACAGTTGTTTGTTCTGAAGTTGTAACATAATCTAAGAGACTTCATTAAAACTTTTATTTCAGTTTTGCTCTGATTTAGAGTAAGGTCTTATTTTAAAGATATTCAAAGCCAAATTCTTGCTTCTGAAAAGCATTACATGCACTTAATTTTCCCCTGTGAATCTATTAGTATTTACAAAGTTGAGCCTGTGTTCAAGCCTCTTTAGGCTCAGGGCTCCATCTTTCTATTCATGAGTAGAAAAATAGTATCTTGTAAACCATGATGGTGATCTCCATGGATTATGCAGTAAGCATTGGGAAGTCATCTCTATGGGAATGAGAAAGCAATTCTGATTCAAAGAATGGCTGAACCAATTTCTTTTTGTGCCTAGGGCAGAGTGAAGGAAAGGCTTCCCAATATACTGAGAATCCCCTGTGTTTCGTGCATAGGTTTGTATGGCTGCTTGTAATCCTTGGTTTGCTTATTAGACACTTACTGAATGTCTGTTGTGCAAGTACTTGGTTTCTCCTATTAGAAGAGTTGAAACACCTGATCAGTTCAAGGGCTTTCCTGATGGAAACTGTACTAGTAAATGTAATGGTGTGCTAAGGTGACAGTGACTGATGACTCTTGCATGCAAGAATGAGCTTAATCTAAGTGAATGTTCAAAGAGAAAATAAATGAATGTGTGTTTGGTCACCATATTCAAGAACCTTACTTGCGAAGTACAAATTCCAACACTGTTATCTCCTTAATAACTCTACTTAATTTATGGAAAGGATAGCTATGATAGTACTTGAAGAGCGAATATTGTTAATGCCTTCCTTATAAAACAAAATTATTTAAGTTATTGGCTCTAGTTGAATAATTATATAAACATCAGAAGACTTTCATAATTGGAAATAGCTGTAAGGCAGCTGAAATGTGTTGTACTACTGAGGGTCATGCAGATTTCAGGAAGAAGTTTATTTTAAATATCCTTAGAAATACTTCAAAATAGTAAATAAATGGAAAAAGACATTTTGATACAGAAACAGAAGCTTTTTTCTAACAACTTAGTGTGGCAATTGATATGACCTTGGCATTTTGGTGTAACCAATGATACCATTTCTTCAGATAAGACCTCTTGGAAAAATGAGGACTGTTAAGTTATTGGGAGGTGGGAAATAATGCAGCAATGGCTTATTTCCTAGTTAGCTATAAAAAGAGATGTCTGCAGCATGGGTGGCTTGTGCTTTTCTTCGCCTCCACAGGACAGCACTCTTCTACTTTGAGGTAAAAGTCGTGGCTTAAAAGTGAATTCAAGAGCTATTAGGTAAACTAAACTAAGAGAGATAGTATAAGTTTGTGATGTGGCTTGGTTCGCTACTTGTACTCTTCCTCATACACTGTGTAGTCTTCTTCAGTACCTGAGCCATGTTAAAGGTGAAGCATTGAATGTACTTCTCCATTGGCTGAAAGCAATCTATCAATACATGTCTAAAGCATGCTTAAATTATGTTCTACTATGCCATATGTCAACAGATGCATTTACCAGTGTCGTGCAGATCAGTATGCTTTTGCATGCTCTCACTCACATTCCTATTTCAGGTACATGTAGAAAGGGCAAGTTGGAGGTAAAAATAAATGTACAAGGCAGTACAGACCCTCAAGCTACATGTGTTGTGCCAAAATGCTTTGCAAATTTGTTATGTATCTTTATATGCCTGTTAAAAAGGTTGTTTCACCCACATGAGAAATATCATTTTTAAAATGTAGTGTTAGCACAGATTTTCAGAGTGGCTTTTGTAATTTGGTTATTGATTCTGAAAAATAGCATAATATGGGAGTCTTTATCAGATGGAGAAAGTCAAAAGTCTTTGCCAACTACTTATAACATGTGTACTATCCAATTCCCTCCTCTACATACACTTTGCTTTTTTGTAGAATTGTAGGAAATATTGATTGGAAGGGTCCTCTGGAAGTCATCTACTACAACATCCTGCTCAGACAGTGACTAACACTGTATAAAGTCAGCTGTGGATTTGGCCTGACCAAGTTCTTCAAAATGTCTAAGGGCAGAAGTTTCAAAGTCACCTGGGTAACTTGTTGCAGTGCTGCATTTCCCTCCTAGCCAAGAACTTTTTCCTGACGTGTTTTGAATCTCCATGCTATCCCATGTCTTCACAGTTCTTTGAATGTTGATTGGAACACTCTGTTCTAGCATTCTGGGTTTTTATTGTAGTTAACACCTCCCTGATTTCCTTAAACCGTTTTCCTTGCATAGTTTTTGAAGGAGTCGGGGGGAGACTTTTTTGCCATCTTCACAGTCAAAAGTACTTAATAGTTTCTTCCTTGAAGCATAGCTTTGCAAAATGTAAAACTTAATGTGAATGCAGAAGACCACTGGAAAAGTAACTTATAAGTAGCAGTAGTTTCTATCTCAACATCTTGTGTGGTCTGAGATAGGTAAAGATAGGATTTTTGTGAGTAATTTCATGAAAATTTCCATTTTCAATTTCATACTGGCTATAAAAATCTTACCATGTGTGCAGCTGATGTGAAAGCTGTGATTGAACTGGAAGGAGAACTTTACCTAGAAAATAGAGGTGGTAATGCAATTTTTACAGTAGAATCTCAAATGACTTTCCTGGAAGATGTATCAAAAGTTGATACAGAGTTGCTTAAAATTATCAACTTTTCTTCGCGGCTTCAGTCCTAATAACCTGTTACAGAAATGCTTTACAGGGAATGAAAATAGAGGTTTTTAAATAATATGCAAAGTGACTTATGTCATATTCTATCACAAATGCTTTAAATTCCCTTTTTGCTGTGACATGCAAAGTCTGTTCTGTTGATTGATGGGTTCAATTTAGAATTACCAAATTTTGTTCCTGATCTCAGAAAAGTGAGAAGTACTATTTCATTAAAAGAATGAAAGGCTTAGGGAAAAATCTAAAAAAAAAATTGCAGCAAGTCCTGTGAGTTTGGATTTCATGATTCTAGTTAAGTCTTTGTATTCTAATTGTGTGTGTGTAATTCTCTTCTCTTCCCTTGACTTTGTGGAGTGAGTTGTTTTTTCCTTCACACAGATCAGTGACGTGTATGGCATTGGTGAAATGTGTTCCTGAGCTGCAGTAGACATCTATGCAGGGAATTAAAAGGTTATCACAGAATCAGTAAGGTTGGAAGGGACCTCTGGAGATCATCTAGTCCAACCTCCCTGCTCAAGCAGGGTCACCTAGACCATATTAGACAGGGTTGCATCCAGGCGGGCCTTGAGTATCTCCAGAGAAGGAGACTCAGTGCTCTGTTACTCTCACAGTGAAAACTTCCCCCTCTCATTCAGGCGGAACTTCCTGTGGTTCAGTTTGTGCCCATTGCTTCTTGTCCTGTCACACGGGACAACTGAAAAGAGTCCGGCCCCATCCCCTTGACACCCTCCTTTCAGGTACTTATACATGTTGATAAGATCCCCCCCTCAGTCTTCTCTGCCCCAGGCTAAACAGGCCCAGCTCTCGCAGCCGTTCCTCAGAGGGCAGATGCTCCAGCCCTCTGACCATCTTCATAGCCCTACGCTGGACTCTCTCCAGTAGCTCCATGTCTCTCTTGTATTGGGGAGCCCAGAACTGGACACAGTACTCGAGATGAGGTCTCTGCAGGGCTGAGTGGAGGGGCAGGATCACCTCCCTCAGGTTGCTGGCATCACTCTTCCTGATGCACCCCAGGAGACCATTGGCCTTCCTGGCCACAGGGGCACATTGCTGGCTCATGGTCAATCTGTCATCCACCAGCACTCCCAGGTCCTTCTCTGCAGAGCTGCTCCCCAGCAGGTCAGCCCCCAGCCTGTATTGGTGCCTAGGGTTATTTCTCACTAGGTGCAGGACTCTGCCCTTGCCCTTGTTGAACCTCAGGAGGTTCCTCTCCACCCAATTCTCCAGCCTGTCCAGATTGCTCTGTTTGGCAGCACAGCCCTCAGGTGTGTCAGCCACTCCTCCCAGCTTGGTATCATCAGCAAACTTGCTGAGGAGGCACTCTGTCCCCTCATCCAGGTCATTGATGAAGAAGTTGAACAGGATGGGACCCAGTACTGAGCCCTGGGGAACTCCACTAGCTACAGGCCTCCAGCTAGACTCCGTACCACCTTTCAGCCAGTTCTCGAGCCACCTCACTGTCCACTCATCTAACCCACACTTCCTGAGCTTGCCTAGGAGGATGTTATGGGAGACAGTGTCAAAAGCCTTGCTGAAGTTAAGGTACACAACAACCACTGCTCTCCCCTCATCTACCCAGCCAGTCATTCCATCATAGAAGGCTATCAGATTGGTTAAGCATGATTTCCCATGGGTGAATCCATGCTGACTACTCCTGATCACCTTCTTTTCCTCCATATGTCTAGAGATGACATCCAGAATGAGCTGTTCCATCACCTTTCCGGGGATGGAGATGAGGCTGACTGGCCTGTAGTTGCCTGGGTCCTCTTTCTTGCCCTTCTTGAAGACTGGAGTGACATTGGCTTTCTTCCAGTCCTCAGGCACCTCTCCAGCTCTCCAGGACCTTTCAAAGATGATGGAGAGTGGCTTGACAACAACATCTGCCAGCTCCCTCAGTACCCGTGGGTGCATCCCATCAGGGCCCATGGATTTGTGGATGTCAAGCTTGCCCAAAAGCTCTCTAATCCTTTCCTCCTCAACCAAGGGAAAGTCTTCCTTTCTCCAGACCTTCTCTCTCGTTTCCAGGTTCCAGGATTCATGAGGGCTGCCCTTAGCAGTGAAGGCTGAAGCAAAGAAGGCATTCAGTAATTCTGCCTTCTCTGTATTCCTCATCACCAGGGTCCCCACTCCATTCAGTAGCGGGCCCACATTTTCCCCAGTCCTCTTGCTACTGATGTATTTGAGGAAGCCCTTCTTGTTGTCCTTAACGTTATGTAGGCATGTGATAGCGTATATTAATGGCAAAACATTTTCCGAGGTATACTAGTAACAGCTTACCTTTATGGAAATATAGTGCTAAACTGTAGGTTTAGCAGTGTATTTGTCTTTATGTGCTTGGGCAAGCTGTTTTGAGACTGAATTCACTAGTTCAGTACTAGTAGTTTGAGTGCTGCAGTGTTCACTTGACAGTTTTGGTTGGCTTTCACTATATTCATTTCACTTCTTGACAAAACTTGCGTGCCCGTAAATACTTCATCCCACATTCTAAGCCAGCTGACATTTGACTTTTGGCCTACTTGGATTAATTCCTCTAGTAAGACAGAGGATGTTGTTCCTTTCTGACAGTTTAGATGATATATACCATTGGCAGTGAGATACGCTAAAGTGAATTTGAATTGAATTAGGGTTTCCTATCTCTAATCTTTACATTGTGTTCTAGTGCTTTGCATTTTATTTAGCTTTCCTCTGCAGTAAGGAGCAAATACTTGTGTGTAATTAGTAATTACAGCCTGTTAGTTGATATTTTTCTTCTAGGAGCCATGTAAGTGATTTTGGTGGTGGTTTTTCTGGAGAGGTGGATGGGGTTTCTGTTTTGGTTTGGGTTGGGGGGAAAAATTTCTTTTTGTTTGGTTGGGGGGTTGTTTGTTGTTGTTGTTTATTTGTTTGGGTTTTTTACTTGGGTGGGGAGGCTACCTAATATTAAGACTATAGGCTGACCACTGCAAGAGACTACATGTAGTCTGTATTCAGGAGTAGCCTTAGGCTACACCTTATTGCCTTAGGGCAATTTAACAGTCTTGGTGCCTAAAGTTCAAGGCACAATTTAACTAGTGCAGTTTTAGTCTCTCTTCATATGTTCTTGCAGTGAGCTGGCACTGGTGTTGCAGGACGTAAGTAGGTTAAGAAAGTTCTGCATGGATCTTATAAGCTATGTTAACAAAAATTTCTTCATGCTGAGCTATTTCAGAGATTTTAAGATGAACCACTTGTCTTTCAGCAAGTGTGGAAATGATATAATTTTACTGTGGACTGCTGCAGTTTGGGAATGTGAGTGCTTCCTACTGCTGTTTGGACCAAAGCAATACCCTTGGCATTTCTGTCTGATGGGCAGCTTCAAGGTTAGAACTAACCATAGATTAGATAACTAGGGTTGGGCTACAAGGCTAAGTCCTCTTTCACTAAGAATGTGAAGGGCAACTTGACCTCTGACAAATCATTAAAAAAAAAAAAAATCTAGGGTCTGAATATAAACTACCAATTATACTATACTGAGCTGTAGTGTTAGGAGCTACATTTCTTCTCATCTTGCAACATCACAAGGAGAAGTGTCAGCAGAAGCAAGAAATCCTAATAGCTATCTGTTAACAAAACAGAACCAAACGTTTAGCTGTTCGCGCTGCTCCCTGGCTGCTGAAACTGGAATTTAATAACAGGAATTTAATCTTGGTGATTATTCATTTGAGCTCTTAATAAGCCTTCACCCTTATTTGATCCACAATTTAAAAGGTGCTTCAAGTAAGGTAAACATTGACTTTTTATTGAATTCTGTGGTCCATATGCATGTGTTTGTTATTAAGCTGTCCTTGTATGTTGGCAGGCAACAAGAAAAAGTTGTAGTAATTTAGAGTTGAAGGAACCTTTGAGGTTGGACTAAATGATGTAGCATTTCTCAAAAGTGTGTCCTAAAGTGAGATTGATGCACTATCTTGCTTTGGAGTGTTTTCTCTTTCAAATTTGCTGTTCCTATGGTATATCAAAACATCAAAAATTTAAAAAAATCTCAATGAATTAAATTCTTAGTTGAATGTTCAATGTGAGGTTATGTCTGTTCTCAGGTTGCTTTTTTTCCTCTCTTGGGTTAGTGCTTTCAGAATGTTAAATAATTGGGTTTTGTATAGAAATATAATTTTAACTTTCATTGAATAACTCACACAGATATACATCTGATCGTGAATTATTCATGATATCATACAGGAGACCCTGGTGCACACTGTTCTCTCTGTGCTTTGGCAAAACATATGTTATTTTTAGGATCCTGAGTTCTGATATTTGCAGTCAGTACTGTGTGTGTATTTTTACAAAAAGCCTGTTTAAGGCAAAGTGTGTAAGTAGTGTTAGGAACTGAAAGTTTTTCATACCATGAGAATAACCCTAATTACTAGGTTTACAGAGTTAAGATCCTCCTTTTTTTCAAGAGTCCTATGTACATTGCTTTCTTGGCCATGTAAAGAATGAGGGCAAGAAAGAGCCCTCATCTAACACAGCTACTTGTCTACGAAGAAGAGATGGGATTTGAGGTGCTTCCAAAAAAGGAAGGTCTAGAATCCAGTTCTCCCACTTCCAGGATAAATTCTCTAAGCTACTGCATAGAATCTCCTCCTTGGGTCCAGTATTCAAACCCAAAGGAAAGAATTAAGTACTGGAATCCAGGAGAAGGACTCTGAGCCGTCAGTCTGCTCTATGTAGAACGGCTCCCTGAGCCCTGTACCTCGCCTAGCCTGACTGAAGAGTCTAAATGCGGAAGAGTGGTGTTCGGTTGGAGATGCAGCAATCTCCTGCAGTTTGGGGCACTGTCACTGATCGCCTCTGCATGTTTATCTCTCTCTTTTCACTTCACTGACTAGGAGGCTTTGCTTCAGGCTTTATGAAGTCCATTCCTGGAGCCAAGAATGAACACGTACCAGTGGCTGGTAGTGCCTGCAAAGAAACCTTGTTCTTGCTCTGTCTTTACCATAGAACAAAATCCTACAGAGTTACTTCCAATTTTATGCTATTCGTTGTTGTCTAAAATACTACTTTCTAAAGCTTTCCTTGTCTGTTCTGGAAGTCAAAAGTAGTATTAGTTGCAGTTTGGTTTCAAGCCTGAAACTATGCTGCTCAAATATCTGTTCTGACACTGTTAATCTAAAACTGCTTGTGCAGCTGTATATTTATGTTCTGATGCAAAGTTAAGAATCCATGCCCACATTTGCTTTTGCATTTATGACATATGTATGAGGTGAGATGGGATGTTGAAGAAAGCATTAGAACTGAAGCAAGGTTAGAATCTTTTTCTTACCTCTGCAGGTTTTTGTTGAGTGTTTATCTTTTGAAAGTATGTTTTGACAGAGTGCAGCAGTTATTGTGCAGCTCACAATGGATTACAATATTGTTTGTTTAGGATTCAGAAGCCTAGGATTAGATTGCTTCTTGTCAGCGAAGTACAGGATATACCGCATGATGTTTGCACATGGAAGGAGTATGACCCCAGGCCTAGCAGTGGAATTCAGATGAAGTGATAGTGTTCTCTTGCTTTCTTTTTTTTCCAGTAAGAGGCCTGAGACTGCAAGAGTTACAGCTTTATTTGTGTTAATTTTGTGAAGGCATAAACGTCAGTAATAGTTTGGAAGTATTGTATGCTGTCTCTGGATGTACTTAGTATTAAAGCAGTACAAAAGCAAGAAAGTACAGCTAACAATTTTGAAAACTCTCAGGCTTGGCTAGTTCTGCCTAAATGTTTCCTCTTACTGTATCTAGGATTCCAGTGAACTTTTATAAGCAGAAGCTCTGGCAGTAGTTAAACAAGTAGGACTTTAGCTTCAAAGTTGTTTTTAATTAACGGTTTTCTCGTCTGTGGACTACTCCCACATAGTGTTGGAAATTCTTAAGTTTGCATGGATAGAATTTTTCTTTGTTCGCTCAGGAGGACAAAAGGAGCAAGACTTTACCATCCACAAAAGAAGCGGATATTGCAGTGAAAGCAACCACTTCCTCTCCAGTCAGAGATGGACTGGGAATGAAAATGAGAGCTGGAAGTTTAGATTTGTCTGTACAAAAAAAGAAAATCATGTTGCACAAGGACTGCAAGAAAATAAATCCAAAGTATTAATACTATTGACTGCATTGGTTGGGCAGGATTTCTCGGGCAAGGATAGTAAGTTGTTCTGGGTCAAAGTTGAGGCTGGTCAGTTGCACTTGAATTCAGGTCATGATGAAAATGCACCAAAGGTGATTTAGAGCTCTTGTGACTTTAGATTAGGAGATTGGATTTTCCATTCAGAACAGAGGTTTAATTCTTTCTTTCCAAAATGTTGTTGAACTAGCTTGCTTCTAAAAGCAAAACCAGGAAAACCTATCAAAATTGTATTACTCCATTTTGCACATTAAAACAAGAAAACTTGGTATGCAACTATGCTAGATGTTCCAACCACAGAATGTTGAACTGTCCCACAAGATTACTAATTTCTAAGATGATATTTACAGGAATAGGTTTCTCCTTTTGATAAAGACACTCAGAAGTACATAGAGAATTTGGACATTGGCATTTAATGTGGCTTTTCAATTTACCTGTAAGTAAAAAAAGGGGGGGGGAAGAAAAAAAAAAAACGCCTAGATGGTTCTTATTTCATTCTCTTTTCTGATATACTGCATAATGTAACATGTTTTGGATGTCTGAACTCCATAACATTTCACATCTTGGATGATTTGATAATTTTCAGTGTTCAGTTGCTCACTATTCTATTAGTTAGCAGAAATTTTTGGTGGGCACTTCCACTTGATTTCTTTCCAGGACTTAAGTGTTGTGCCAGGTAATTGTGCTTTACAAGCCATTATAGCCTCTTCATATTACCCGGCATTTTACACTTCCATAGCTGCATAGTACCTGATCAATAAGTATTAGAAATACAAGCAATCACTTTTCATTTAAAAGAAAATTCACCTGGCCCTTTTTGATAAGATTTTTCAGGAAGTTTTAAATTCTTAACCCTGTCTCTTCACTCATTCACTGCTCTTAATGGCTAGCTCCACATTTCTGTGGAGAGTTGTAATCCACAGAAATGGATCCTGTTTAGGGGGTGGGGTAAGAATCTTACTTGTTAAGAGCAGTGGAAAACAAAACTGGACTAAATGATTTTTTTTTTCCTGTTTCAAAAAGTAAAAGCAAACTAGATTTGTGTTTCAGAAAGTATAGTCCATAGAGCACACAAGCACTTCAGCTTCTGTCACAGTGTACCAAGCAGCAGAGATCTCATTTTATTTAACTTTGACTATTTTGAGTACCGGTGCCTGGCATCCCAGGCATCTTGCAATTAAGTCCAGAGGCACATGGTGAAGGTCTACTATGATGGGAGGAATGATGCTAAAACTCCTTATGGTGGGATGAGTATACTCCCAACAGGCTTGATTAAGTTGCCAGTCTGGATACTTTCTAGGAGCTCTTAAAGCAGATCGTGGTTTCTCCTGGGCCACCCTCTAAAAAGGCAATAGAAGTCCTTAGGAAGAGACACATGCTGCCTCAGGGTGTGCGCAGTATGCAGCGGGAGTCCCTGGAGGCAAGCAGAATCAGGTTGGCTAACATGAAGAGCAGTAGGGCCACAACATGCTATCTCTTCATCCATTGTGCTTTGGAAGCAGGTTAAAGAATTTGGAGGAGGATAATGAGGGTTAACCAGTAATTTGGAGATTCTCTTTCTACGCAAGTGTGTAAAGCGCTTCTTGAAACTTGCAAATGAACCGTGAACTGGAAGTACAGTTCACTTGGCAGTGTCTGGAAAAATGTGTAAGAAGTAAGAAAAAGGCAGAGGAAAGAGCAGAAGAACTTCTCAGATGAAGATGAGTAGCTCATGTGTGATGTATTAGAGAAAGTGGAGAGCTGCTTAACTCTATTCCAGGTTTTGGCAAGTCTGCTAACTCCAGAAAATTATCCTGACGCAATCCTCCTGGGCAAATGAGTAAATGGACAAGATGGGGTTGCTGAGGGTGCAGTGAGGAGGCAAATGCAATAGTTAAGACATGAGATGAAGGCTTGTAGCTTCATGGCCTATAATGAAAAATTGCATCTCAGAAAGAAGGTACAAAATGTAGATAGTATCTGAAGATACGGAGGGAATGGGCAAGTGGAAAGTGGTACTTGGTTGCAGACTGTTGTGACAGAGAAGGAAGATAGGAAGAGTGTGTAAGCTGAAAGAATGCTAAAACATCCTTTATGGCTATATTGAATATGAACTAACAGTTACCCATTTTCCATTGGTGTTGCAAGCTGTGAGTCTTATTTAGTTTTAATTTTTATTAGTGTATATTCATGCTCTTCCTGAACAGCTGTTTGTTGGATCATTCTGTGAATGCTCTATGTCTTTGTAGGACTGCTTCCCAAAGAAACATAGATGTATATAGTGGTGTTACTCTTCTCTACTTTTTTTTTTTAAACCCTTTCCCAGTGAATTTTGGACTGTAAGTCAGTTTCAGCCAAATTTAAAGAGGATTAGCGGGTTAAAAAGTATCAACCTCATAACATAAAGGTATCAAATAGTTTCACTTTTAGTTTCACTGAAGTTACTAGCTGAATAGGAAAGAGGGACCCAGGTATACTTTAACCCTGAAGGGGGTATTACTTTTCCTGAGCCATTTGGAGACAGTTTGGCTAGCTGGTTTGATCAGAGGTCTGGAGCACCTCTTATGAGGAACGGCTGCGAGAGCTGGGCCTGTTTAGCCTGGAGAAGAGAAAACTGAGAGAGGATTTTATTAATGTCTACAAATACCTTACGAGAAGGAAGAAAAAGTTCTTCACTGCGAGAGTGACAGAGCACTGGACCAGGTTGCCCAGAGAGGTTGTGGAGTCTCCTTCTCTGGAGAGATTCAAAACCCGCCTGGATGCAGCCCTGTCTAACATGCTCTAGGTGACCCTGCTTGAGCAGGGGGGTTGAACTAGATGATCTCCAGAGATTCAGTGCAGACATAGCCTCAAGCTGGCTGTAGGACTGCCACAGCACTTTGGCTATCCTCAGCCAAACGTGTAGAAGATGATGCCTGAGAGGGAATCCCTGTGTGCTTGTGTATGCAGCTTGGTTAGCAGCCTGAAAGTAAGCAGCTGGAGTATTTTAGTCTATAACCTATTGTTGTATATTATCACTAACTTAAATTTTGCTCAGACAAAAACATTATCCAAACTCACAATGTCTAGAGAAGGGAAGCACTGAAGTGATCCAGTTGAGGCCTGTAAATAGACAGTAAAAGAAACAACAAAGTTTATTCTTTTGGGTTTGAGAATATAAGGATGTAAGCATACTCAAAAGCAAATTTTAGAAGTTTTTTTCCCCCTCTTTTCTTACCCATATACTTGCTTAAAGGTGCCTTGTAGAAATAAGTTCTGTTTTCTGTCTACCTTGTATACTTTCCACTTCCAAGTTTTCAGGAAAGCCACTTGAAATTTCTTAGATATGCTTAATGAGTAAGTTAAACTTTCATGAAGAAAGCTTTGAGACTATCATAAAAAAAAAAAGTTCATTTACTTAGTGCCTCGCCTTATTTCTGCTTGATAAATAGCATTTAATTACAGCAAGACTTTCCTCTTTCAGTAGTTATAAAGTACCATGGCTTTAAACTTTGTATTTAATTGCCTTTTAAAACTTACAAACCATTTTACAATTGAAATATCTATTTAAAAATGATTTTTTTATGTATTACTTAAATGAAAGTATTGGAGAAATTAACTCATTTGCATGCAACTTTCTGAAAGATGTAGTGGAAGAGGGTGTTGGGCTGCCATATGGGGAGGGTGGGGAGTATGTGTTTATATGTGGGGGTTTGGATTTCCTTTTTGTTTTTCAGAGCTTCATGCATTTCAGCTTGCATTTAGAGTACAAGGAACACCTTAGTGCGACATCTGTGACTCAGGATAGCTGTGATCAAATGACAAACCATAGCAAATGTTGCGTATGTTCTTGAATGAAATACAGAGAAAAGATTTAGCCTTATAAAAACCAAGAGTAAAATAGCTCTTGCTGAAGTGGAGCAGATTACCTCACTGCCTTTAGTGTAAATATTGGCAAATGCAGACAAATGTCTTCAATCAAACCCTCAGATGGCTTTAAGTGTTTGCAGACAAAACATAGAAAGGGGAGAGGGAAGTGTGGATGGAAGGGGCTAGGTCTTCCCTGTTACCAAGTGAGAGAATGACTTATTTTCTGGTTTTTGAAGTTGGGGCATCTGGAGGTATAAGGCAAATTTGAAATAGGCTATGTGTATTGCAATTTCTAAAGAAATATTTATCTTGCAAATAAATAACTTCCTTATGCCTCTCCTTCCTGTTTTGTTTTCTTTTATACCAATACAGTATTTAGACTATTCGTTAAACATGACTTCAGCTTAAAATCACTGCTATCAACAGAACTGTAGTTGCTATTTTATCAAATGTTCTATGTATTTGACATTAATGACAAACAAGTACTAATTGGGTGTAGGGAGACATTGTGGAAAACATATGCCTGTTGATGTCTGTTTAGTGCCAATGACTGTCACAGAACTGATATGCAGCACAGTCTCTCCTTTGCTAACGTCCCTGGAAAAGGTATCTCCTGCCACAAAACAAAATGCATTTCAGTTGCTAACGCTCTCAAGCTTTGCAGTGCTGCCACCAACAACCAAGCCTTTCCTAGAACTCTGGTGAAGAATTAGGCTTTTTGTGATGAGTCTGCTCAGCCCTTCATCTCTAGTAAGATTGCGATGATCCGTGTTCATAATTTTGTTTGATGTTGGTAGCTGGAATAAAGAGTGAGAATATGAGTTTGTTTCATGTAAAGCTCTCTGCAGATGATAGTTTAGTCCTAATCCTGAAACAGATTCAAGGTTGTGACTTAAAATAATAATTCTGCTTGAATCTGATTTGTATCAAAATAAATGTCATTAATTTCAAGAGCTGAAAGCACTGTGCAGGTTATGGTTTTGATTTGCTGGTGCATGTGCTAAATATAATGCTTTTAACTCAAGTTTTAGACTTATTTGAAATTATCTGACTGACCTCTGGTTAGTAGAGGCAAAGATCCGTGGCACTTTCTGACTTAACTGAGTCCTACCACCATTTCCTAAATGTTTTTTATTTTGTGTACCTCGGGGCTATATAGAGCTTAGATTCTATTTATATCTAATCTTCATGAAAGGAGACTATTAATTTTGAAGTTGTTGTTCCTGCTGAATTAATTCAAGTGTGAGAGTGTGAAACTTGCTGTTAAAAATGCAAGGTTATGTTCTTAACAGTGACCAAATAAAAAGAGATTTTAATAAGCCATCTGCTTAATTAGCTCACCTGCTGCTTTGTTTTCTTTCAAACCATTTTGTGGTGATCCTACGGTGTTCCAAAACACTGAGTTGTGTCAAACCTCATTGCTTCAAAAATGTGAGTCAAGGTACAAGGTGTTATAGAGGGTGGTGTTTTTGAAAGTATTACCAGTCTAACTATCAACATAATGCAGCAACAGTGGGTTAGAAGTTTTTCTATGAGGGCATGCAAATTTTAGATACAGTCTGTGATCATGAAGCCTTCTAGATACCTTATCTCCCATACTGCAGCTCCTAGACTGGTGAACCGAGATTTGTGCTGTGGTTGAATTGTTGCCGTACAGTGCCCCAGGTTTCTTCAGTTCATTACTTTTGGTCATGAGCCAGCTCAGTGAAGCTAACTGATGGCAGTAAAGGAAGAGCACTGATGCCCTGTTGATGAATTTGGGGATGATTTAGGTACCCTGTTGTGGCCTTCAACTTATCTGAATTATTCATTAATTGTCATGAAGGACAGTAAAGACTTGGCTCCACAAAGCTCCATTTCTTCCTTTGACAAGGGAAGAAAGGGGGAAAAGACAAATTCTGCTGAGGCTTCTGACCAGAGAGCAGTTAGCTCATTCTGGGTAACTGAGAAGGAAACCAAATTTTCATATTGGACAGATTGCTTAGAGTGGCAGATACAGCACAGTCAAGAGATGTAGGGACTGTGGGTTTAAGACACTATGATGGAAGAGAGCACCCTAAAGACAAACTTCTTGAAATCAGACTGAGAATTGATTTCAAATATTGAAGTTACTAATATAATTTTGAAGGCAAAGGGATTATTTTAATTACTAATTCACTTAGTATTTGTCACCAATAAAATTGATCATTAAAGAGATAACAAAAAGTGTATATAAATCATTTGCCTCCTCTTATTCCCTTCCCCCCCCAAAAAAAAAGTACCACACAGATTAATAGTAAGTATTTCTAGCCTGTTCTCAAGAATACAAGGAAAAGACACTCTTCAAATTTGTTTTTCGTTGGTGGTTTTTTTTTGTTTGTTTGTTTGTTTTTTTCCTGCACTGTAAAGATCTCATGTCTGCAAGAGATGGGGGATATTTTGTAAGAAGGGAATTTTTTAAAAATATTTTTCCCTACTTCAAAGCAACATTTCTTTTCCTCATTTTTCATCTTTGTTGTGCTGCTTAAGTAGAAATTGAAGTTTTCAACAGCTTCCAGACTAGCCAGTTGAGGCTTCTTAGATGCAAGTAAATTAGTAATTTACCTGGGAAACTGATTCTTTGGCTTTGGAGGAGCTCTGGATTAGCTGGAGACAAGATTTCCATGAGTCATTGTTACACCAACTCCTGTTACAAGAGATTGTGAACACGTATGTTGGTGCTGTCTGGTCCTGTTACAGCCAGTGTATAGTGTGCATGTTATGTGTGTCTTGGATAACATCTGTGGCACCTAAGTTTGGATCTGTCTCACAGAGATGTGTGTTGGGCCATCTTCTTGCCAGTCCCATGTGAAGAAAATTCCTCGCTGCTTAAACTGCCTCTCAGCTTCATTCCCAACACTATCATCTTTGTGGGGTCTTTTTTTCTGTTTGAAGCAGTGCTTGTTATCTCTGAGCACTCTGGTAGATCAAAAGAATAACGCTAATAGGAAATCCCTTAGTCTTGCTAAAAATGTGGATCCTACCTCTATGTAAAAATTCTTGTTTAAAATAAAATCCTGCATTTGCAATGAATTTCAAAACCAGAACCTGCACCTTTCTAATAAAAATTTTCATATGAGTGGTTTATGCTTGATCTTTTGACATGAATCTACCGTTAAAGGTTTTTGTTGTTTGTTGATGAGAAGCAGACTTTCTTCTGGGGTATTTTCTGTTCATCGATCCAAGGCAGGAAGGAGGCTTTTTGGTAAATACTAGCTAGCTTGTTTCTAGTAGCCAATTCTCCATTTGGAAAATGTTACCTTATTACTTTACACAAGAATTCTTATGCCAGGGAAAGTCTGCCAAATGCATCGCTGGTCAACAAAGGGCAATGTCATACCTTTCTAGACATGTTTATAGGCCCTTTCAGGGTACCTGAACTGGCTTCTTCGTGCTTGATTAATTTTCATTGATTCAAACCTTGTTTGCACCTAACTATGCTTATAAGCAGCTTCCAAGCAGCAACCTGCAGAGAGCAAGCCGTCTATTTGTCCAGAGCTGCCGTTGTATCATAACAGGGAAAAGCAAGGAGTGCAATTTGGGTCAGCATATAGCAAATCTGAAACAGGAAAAAGTGGTGAACTCTAGACAATGTTAATTCATAGGTAATTGTAAATAGAGGCATGATCGCTTTTAAATATATTGAACAGCATACTATTTATTCAGTGGGGTGAACGGAAGAATTACTGAAATATTTGGTATAAATTTTGCAGTTGAATTCAGTTGCAGCAGAATTTTAACCCTGATTTCAGATCCACGTGGCTTTCGAATGATGTGGACCTTCTGAAGATTAGAGATGAGGTGAAATCAGCATTCTTAATTTTAGCTCTCACAGTTTCCTCATGACTTAACGCTTACCTCAAGGATAAATAGGTTTTGCAAACATCTGCTTGGGCTATCTTTCTCCTAAACACACACACAGTCCCCTGCATGTTTTGTCTGGCCCATTAAAAAAAGCATCAGCTTCTCTCTCTCTCTCTCTCTCTCTCTCTCAAGTTTGCCTACTAGCTGTGAAGAGGTAGCAAAATAGTGGCATACATGTATGCTGGAGAGTTTTTTTTTTTTTGTTTTTTTTTTTTTTACCATCCAGAAAAATGAACAAAAGTCTGAAAGAGGAAGATCTGAGCCAAATAGGATGAAAGAAGGATTTAGGGAAATCTGCTTAATGCCCGGAAAAGAGTGTAAGTGAGGAGATTCCAAACAAGGGAGTCAAAAAGAGAAAGCATGTGAGAGAGGAGCGGCTGTAGCTGAGTGGTGTCCAGTTTCAGGTGTGTGGTTCCTATCACAAATACCTGTCATTACAGAGCTTGTCCCTGAGGAACTGGCGAAGAGGAGGGAAGCTGTGATCAGAGGCATGCTTCAGCTTGTGTCCCACTCAATGAACTAGCTTTCCATTCCTATTCCCAACCATTGCTAAAATAGGTTGTGTAAGATGAACTATTTTTGAACTTACTTGAGGTTTCACAGTCCTGTGGGCTTTTTTCCTCTACCCCTTTCCACTTGCTTCTAATTTTTTTTATTACTGTTTTCCACATTCCTGTTCTAATATTCTAGAAACTAAATTTATTCTAGATTATTTTTGAGTTACTGTAAGTTAACTTTGGAAACATACGACCTGTGCACTGAAATCACACTGTCACGTTATAGTTTCCAAAATCAAATGTTTCATTTTTAGTGCCTGACAGATCTCTGAAAGCATATCGCTAATGATTTTGGTGCACACAGTCCTTTGAGTCCTGCACAGTAGTTACTATCATCTTCTTGATAGGAGCACAAACAGCAGGCTGCTTTTACTGTTTTGCAGTAGCTATTTGCTCTATTAAAACTGTTCTTTAAAAAAGTGTTTCCCCTGAACTCACTGTTTCAAAGAAACTGCTCAGATCATTTGGTGCTTTAATGAATGTTACTTTCAAAACTGGGAGTGTCAGCAAGTATTTCTTTATTAGATGGTGCCTCTTTTTAGTTTGTTCTTATTAAAAAAAAAAATAAATAAATAAAAAGACAAACGTTAGGAAAACAGATGACCAAAACTGATCTGCACTGAATGCAAAGCTGTTCATTATGCGTGCTGAGTGTGGGGAAAATGCACTTACTGACTTGCTAAATTGAAATAATAGTTTGGATGTTGACAGACAGAAGAACAATTAGAGCTGTTGGATTCTTTGCTGACGGGTGTGTTGTCGCACGGAGAGATGACTTGTTTTGTGCCAGTAAATCTGAACTATTCAACTCTCAGCAAGACACCAAGTTTATTAATAAGTTCCTTACAGTTGGGCTTGGAATATGAGGTCTGCTTATTTGTGAAGACAATCTTTCCAGGAATAAACAATAAAAGTGCCTGATGGGGGCTTCTCTGTGTTTTCTCAGTCACTGTTATATTACAGGCTAACAAATGACCACCTCCTGCTTAGTTTATTGGTACATTAAAATGGTCTTACCTGACTAAACAGTTTCTGTATTTGTACACTACTAATGTCTGTGGATAGTAGAGTTTTTGTTTTGTTTTGGGTAATAATAATGTCCCAGAACATAATTCTGTGCATGCTGGTACTCTTAAAGCTATCAGTCTTGTGGATTAATGATACAAGCATATTTCTGAAATATAATTTTACTAGTACATTTGGATTTGAATATTCTTTTGCTTTCTGAGTGGATACTTCTGGGCAGGGATTTCTGGGTGTGTGCTGGACTGATTTTTATAGCAGAATTGCATATTGCTTGTCTACTAAGCTTGTCCTGTCAGACTGGGGTGATGGCTCTGGCTCTGACTGTGTTTGAGGTGTGTTGTTGCTGAATGTCACAACTTTTCTGATGTTAATCAGTACATCTTCTGGATGACGTGTTAATATTTTTCAATTGTTTAGATATTTGATTGCAGAAAAGGAATAATCTTTCTACTGTAGCTCTAGTGCTACACTAATGTCTCTTTTTAGTACAGAAAGAAATGTTTGTCTCATAAGGAAAAAGCAGTTTGGATGAGATTGTAAAACATGGACTATCCTAAGTATCTACTTCCTAAACTTTTACTGCCTCTGAGTGCAGTTCTGTTAAATCCATCAGCATGATGAGATTCTCCCCCACACACACCCAACCCCAGCCTGCTTGCCTTTACTGATCCTCTCTAAACAGCTTTCAGATTTCTCTCTCTGTTATGTGTTGTCTATTTTCCTGGTACTTAAATCTTCAAAAATATTTCCTTTAGTTCTTTCATTGTATCCACGGGGGATTACCTGAACACATGAGCTTCTTTCAGTGTATTATGGTTTATGTTTTCTTCTATCTGCTTAAATAATCCAGCTATCTTGTAAGCTTTTTAAAAGTCAAGAAAAAAAAAAAAGACCAGTATTAAATTTCTTTTGAAAGTAGACAATGCTTCCTTGGAGGAGTTATTTTTAATTTTTTGAAATCAGCATCTCTGGAGTTCCAGTTAGATATTAACTCCTGTGGGACATGATCCAGCTGGATCTGTATGCACAGAAGAAAAGCAGTTCCTAGTAAAGCTGAGTGTGTAGCAAAGCCACTTTTGTTCAGATATGCAGTTAACTGGAAGATAACACTTGCCAAACCTTGAGCAGCATGACTGTTGGTAACCAGGCAGTGGAGGGCAAGTGGCCGAATGCAAAGTTGTAACCTAGCTCCCCAGATTTGTAACTCTTTTCTTATTCTTTAAACTTTTGCTGGTATTTAAATCAGTGCAGGAAGAGATTTTGAGAGTCAGAGCACTGTGTTTCAAAAAAGCAGCCCTCTGAAAATACACAGTCACTCACTCGCTTTTTTAAGAAAATACTTTAAGGATTTTTTTTTATTATGTTAAGAGCTAATAAACCACATCAGATGATGTGACTTTAGCATTATTTCAGTAAAGTAGAATCATATTAATAAACAAGAATTGTATTGACTAGGTGATATGACTTTTTTGATTTAATACCATAGTATGCCTGGAAAAAACAAGGATAATATTTTAGCCAAAGTTTGTTTATTTACAGAACTGACACAATGTTGGCAGGGGTTGAAGCACCTCAGCAGCACTTTCCCCAATGCACTTCTTTCCTCTAGAGAAAGACTGAACCAATCTCTGCCTTCTTGATTTCCTTTTGGGACTTTGAGGCAGCGGTACTAAATGCGTAAGTTTGCCTATACTAGGAACCTTCAACTATTTTATTATAGAGAGCAAGGTTAGACTCCAGGATGGCTAGACTTAAGAATGTCTCCCCCTTGCTTTGCAACACCATCACCTACCACCACTACTAGGAATTATTGGATGAACATTGAAAGTATCTTTATAAAAAGAGTCCCATGAGACATCCAGGCAATATGTAAAGGAAAGGAGGCTCTTCTAACTGGAGCTGCTATTGGATGAACATTGAAAGTATCTTTATAAAAAGAGTCCCATGAGACATCCAGGCAATATGTAAAGGAAAGGAGGCTCTTCTAACTGGAGCTGCTATGGTTTTATTCTGAACTTGTTTACTTAATACTGTTTCTTTTGATGCTCTCTCTGTAATCACTTCTTATGATTATAAGAAACAAAATTAATGAAATTTATAGTGTATCTAAAAGAACAGAACGGGTAGGTATGGCCAAACCATGGGATTGTTTGATTCCTTTTACTGTTTTTAAGGAAACAAGGCTATGTGCTTTTTCTTTCTAATAGATGTTAAGTTAAATTTGTTTTACTTCTTAAATTGGAAATGTCTCATAACAAACATCAGGATTTTTCTTCTCTTCTAGCTGCTGAGTCTGCTGCATTGTCTCTGGTATAGCTACAAGTATGACTTGACTGACTTGCATTCATGGCTCTTGGATGATCTGGTGAAACATGGAGCTCAAAGTATGGGTGGATGGAGTCCAGAGAATCGTTTGTGGGGTTACTGAAGTCACAACATGCCAGGAGGTTGTTATAGCTCTTGCTCAGGCTATTGGTAAGTAACTCTGTTATTTGGGTTCGTCAGAATGAGGTGAAACTGCTTCTTTTCTTTTTTCTTTCTTTCTTTTTTTCTTTTTTTCTTTTTTTTTTTAATACAGGTGGATTGAGGGGAGGTGGGATTGCACTTGAATATTAGAACAGGAATGTGGAAAACACAATGTCGATAAACTTGCAGTCTCTTAGAATGTAACATAAGCTTGAAGCTTTTTAAAAAAAAACTGCTACAGATAAGAAGAAGAATCACTTTGAAATCTGTGAACTTCCATTTAGTACAAGTTTATTCTCTAACTGACAATACGCTGCTGTTTGACATTGTAAATGCAGCCTGGACTAACGACAGTGCTAAACTATTAATGTTTTGAGTACCAAGACAATATTAAAGCAGTGCAAACAACTGGTTGGCTTACACAAGCTAGTGACATTAACTGAAATTATGCACCCTGAAAGTATCCCTAACTGTATTGGGAAGAGTATAGATCAACAAAATAGGTCATCCAGGTTCTCCTTTTACTTATGCCACCTGACGCAGTAAAGGGTAGCTTGGTCTCTTCAGTGTTATATATTTACTGAACAGTTTATGTGGACACAGAAATATCTTTCAGGCTGCAGTACAAGAAAGTACATTCTTTCAGTCTTATCAGATCTTTTTCAGTGGTTAAGGACATCTTGAATAAGAACTTCATCCCTTCACTCTTTCATTTAGCTGAATCTTATTTTCTGTAATTTTTTTAATTGAATTTACGTACTATTTCAATTTAAACACTAGAATTACCCCTTATGTAAAATTAAATCCATAATATAAGGGCAACCTTTCACATTTATCACTTTTCCAAAGATTTTGCAAGACTTTAAGCGCAGTCCTATTCAATTGAAAAATCTTTTTATAATTAAAAAAAAAAGCCATAAATGTTAACTGGATATTCACCCTATAATCATAGTCACAATTTCTCTGAATTTCTCTGTTTATTTAGTTAAATATTCTTCTGAATATCTTTTGTATACTTTCAGTAAAGAAAGAAGTAGAAGCAGGAGAAATCTTACGTTTTTTAATTTTGTATCATAACAGAGTTGAACACAATGCTAACTTGTGTATGCTCTATCTGTATGCATCAAATACCTTTACAATGTCCTTCAAAAAGTGTAGAAAGTCAGTATGTCTCTAAAATGTGGTTTCAATAGTTAACTGTTAAGTGTGCTTCTACTGTTTGTGTTAGTGACAGCTTTTTATTTAATGAGAATTGGTTTATGAATTGCTTCCATCCATATCTCAATTTTCTGCCTATAGGCTTTTTAGACACTATTATGCTGGTGTGATTATTTGCTAGTGATGATTAAGTGTTATGTATAAATCCATTGTTTGTGGTAGACTTTTCTGTTCTTTACCTCCCTTCTGTTTTCTATCCCATCCCATTTCCTATGCCTCCTCCCCTAAAATCAAGATGTCTAACTCCCAGGTCTAGACAATGCTCCCTTGTTCTCCCATCTTATTTCCCTTCTCTCCTTTTTTTTTTTTTTTTTTTCCTGTATCCTCAGTTATTAGACTGAGATCTGAAAAGACTCCATCAGTCAAAATTAAGCCAAATTAACATAATCCCAGGCCATATACTTTTAGATGCTCTCTTTTGAAGCAAATGTCCTCTCTAGAAAATATCTGGAATAATTGGTCCACAGCTTCTCACTGAAGCTGCTAGGACAATGTTAAATACCAGTATTAATGACACTTGTCTTTAGCAAAGAAGTCTTTTCTAACCCTTTTGTCAGGCCACTCATCAGAAAAGCAACCATTTGTCTGCTGCTTTGATTTGGCCATATGTACTAGCTTACCAGGAATTACTGTCACTTGAATTTGAAAGGAAAGCTATTAAAATGTATTCCTTTAGCTCTCACCTGACATTTGGTGGGGGAAAGCAGCCAGTCTTTCCAAGGAGGCTTCCTCCTTGGTTGGCTGTGATTTTGTATTTTCTATTTTGCAGTCTGGCTCCTTCAGAAGACACATAACTTAGGACTGCCTGTCTGCTGGCCTGTCTGAAAAGTTCTTCATATGCTCCTTTTGTTTTCTTATGTCTGACAATTTATTGCTAGGTCTTTGATTTAAAAATAATAAAAACACACAGCCACCTTCGCTGAAAAAAAATGTGAAATATGAGCTGCAGCATATGTTATTTGTGTTGAAATGCAACATTAGATGTATCTGCAAATTAATTGATATTAGAGCTATATCCACTGAGGAAAGTACAAGTACTTGTCAGTTCCCTTTTAAGAAATCCATAGGTCAGGAATCTTCTCATGGACAAGCAGAAGCTTCCTCCTATCCTAGAGGTATGAAAAATAATGCTTTACAATGTATTACAAAAATGCAAAAATCAAAATCTGGCATAAAATCACAGAATGGTTGAGGTTGGAAGGAGCCTCTGGAGATTGTCTAGTCCAGCCCCCAATCTTGAAGCAGGGCCACCTAGAGCAGGTTGCCCAAGTCCATGTCCATTTGGATTTCAAATATCTCCAATGATGGAGACTCTAAAGCCTCTCTGGGCAACCTACTCCAGTGTTCAACCACTTACATGGTGGTAAGAAAGCTTTCCCCCTGCCCCCTTAGGTTTAATTGGAATTGCTTGTATTTCAAGAAATTTCTTTTCCTGTCACTTGATCAGATGCAGTGCCCTATCTCCTAATCTCCCACTGTAATAAGAGCAACGAAACGGTTTCCATCTCTTTTGGATCCCAATCCTCCTCTCGTGTCATGGAAAGTCAGTAATAACATAATATTTGTGTGTTCTGAAGAAAGCTTTTTGTCATGCAAAGACATGGACTTATAGTCTGGGGTTATTTTAGTCAAAAATAGCAGGTCGTGCTAGCCTATTGCCACCAGATCCAGTCCCATAACCAAAGTGTGGCCTAATCCTTTGGCAATTAGTAGGAGTCTTGTTACTTTGCTTATATAGTGCTCCCTGACTTTCTCCTTATAAATTGTTGTCTGTTGCTATTATACTTTCAGTCTAAGGGCCTGCACATCTTTTTCGTTTCCTTTTTTTCTTCCTCCCTTTTGAGTCAGTACTCCTGATGGTTTTCAACTGTGTTATTTGTTCCTGCATTATAATCTCCTTCCTCTACTGCCTGTCTGTTGAGCATTGAGAAATAGTAAACGATCCTCCTCCAAGTATCTGTTCAAATTAGTTTTTAATTTCAATCTTCGTTCTAAAAAAAAAAAGAAATCTTTTGGCAATCCCGGTAAAGCTAACTTTTTAAAATACATGTATATATTTTAATGAATGAGGAAGATAATACTAGCAAATAGATGTAATTTTGGATGCTATAATTGATGGTCTCTAAGTTAGGAGGAGTTGGAAATGCCTTAGTTAGAGGGAGGGTATGTGGAATTCTGTTCAAATAAGACATAAAACTATCAAGCTGCAAGTTTCCAGAGAGTGAAATTGCCTCCCACTGGGATCTTAGAACACTTAATATTACCTTTTATGAGTTTTATCCAGTACTGTTTTATTTCTTTTTTTAACTCTAGCTGCTTACAAATTGCAAAGTAACAGGAAGATTTGACCTTATAATACAAGTCAGAGAAATGATCCTTTCAGGATAAGAAACTAAGCCTCCACAAAATGTAAAAATAAACTACAGCACACAGCTTAAATGGAAGCCATGAATCTTTTTTAAAAAACACTTCTACCAGGAGAGATGAGCTAGCTTTTTATCACATTCATCGTTGTCTACTTTAAAAATATATATTTGACAGCAAATTCTGCATGTTTTTCTGCTTTTGCTAGTTTTCTCCTGCATTTTGTGAAAAATATGCTGCAACAGCTTATTGCAAAGATTGCTTGCTCATTTTGATTCCTTCTTTTAAACTGTGCAACTGAAAAACAAGTGAAAATTGATGTGTTTCAGCTGTTTTATGTATTATGAGATGATAAGCAAATCAAGTCACAGTTCTGTTTTGCGAAGTGTGGACTTAGAGCCCAAAGAACATGAAGATTCCTTTCAAAAAAAAAATCACTGTAATTTTTTGGGGGAAAAGCACCTAAAGAACGTGTGCTAATTGTGTTAGCTGGCAGATTAGGCAAATGTGACTGTGTAAAAGATTTTAAAAAAAAAAATAGGTTATTTTTGGTAACTGTGACTTTTGCTAGCTATTTTCCTTTTAGATTTGAAAGAAAAATCCTCCGAAGAAATATGATGATTAGTACCAAAAAAATACACTTGTCCTCCTTATTTGGAAGTGACTTCCTCCTAGTTCTCCCCTATGTGAGGACTTGCACTGCATTTCTTGCGATTTCTTTTTCCTCTGGAGACTATAGAGTTGGATCCTCTATAGCCAGAATGACATGTGTGTTTCCTGAGAGAGAATATTTCAGTCTACAGCTGAATTCAAGTCTTCAGCTTGAATTTCTCAGCAAAGTCCTTTTCTGTTTTCTGCTCTCATCATAATTTCCAATGACAAATAGTTAAAAGAGCAGAATTGCTTTAAATAGTGCTGTGGATTAGGGATGTCTGGCTGTACAATATCAGGAGAATATGCACTCACTGAACAAGAAGTACAGCTATCTCTTTAAAATTAAGCAAATGCAGCCATCAGTTGTTTATTGCTGCTGTTGAGTAATTTTTTCTCTAAAATAAGGACGTAGATTTATAAAAATAAATAAATTAAATAAAGATTTGTTCATGCTGTTTCAGGCATATGTTACAGCATTATAAGGCTCAGCCACAGCTGTATCTGGGAAAAATCACAAAATTTCATTATTCTTCTTCCCTCCTCAGAATAATTTCTGCTAAAGCAAGTGCCAGAGCTGCCAGTGAAACCTTCCAAGAGAGAAAGAATCTTACATTGAACTGAATCATAGTGCTGCCTTTGAAGAGGATTAGGAAGAAGGAAGGATAGTTGTGTATTAAACTGGAGTTTTCAAACAAAAGCCAGTGTTGCTTAAATGTTGATTTAATCATTTTTCATACTTTCAACTGCCTTTCAAAGCACCCCAAAGTAATGCTCTTGTTTTAGTGTAGCACACAATAGACCAACTTCCCAGACAGGTAAAGCAGTGCAGAGAGCCAAGGAAGCAGTTTGGCTAAGGTCAGAGAGCAAGATATGGCAAAGCAGATAAATCAGCCCCTTTCGCAGCTGCACGTGCCGCTGCTGCACTAGACACACCACATCATTAAAGGTGGTAAGAAATCCTCCCACCCCACCACCATGCCTTTCAGCAGTGTTACTGTGACTGAACTCCTGAACTGTAAAGTTTATATGGTCACACCAGAGAATCACCACAGCATGCAGCTGTTTTGCCAGATTGTGATAAACTCATATGCTTTTGTTTAAGAGAAAAGATAATAGTAATAAACCAAGACTTCAGTCCTGAAAAAGACTTATAAACACATTTGTGAGCACAGTCAGAGCAAGTGAACTAAGTAGATCTCCCTCACTGTCAGCAGATATAAGTATATATATTTCTGTGGATGTGTTTTCCTAGGACCGGACCACTCTTCTGGTTTTCATTGTTTTGCATAGTTACAAACTGTGGTGTGAGTTAATAACTCTGAGAACTATGAGCTCTCTAACCTCTGTTTTCGAGGCCTTTTTCTTTTAATTGTTCTTTTCATTAAATGAGTTCTCGGGTAGCTAGAATGGTATTTTTTAAACTGATATGGGTATTAACTAATGAATGAATGAAACTAATAATGTTAACTAATAATGAATGAAATGTCAGCTTTGTATTTCAGAGGGATTGAGCTCAAATCATAATGAGTTTGTTTAAATTGCCAGCAGTTATTTTTCCACCAGTGCTTTTAAACATTCAGGAGCAAATGCTGTTGCTGTTTTGGTAAGGCGAACTATATTCTCTGAACTGTTTCACTTGTTGAGTTCTTACTGTAAGATTTTACCCATGCATTACTTTCCTTCTTGATAGTGCATTGCTAAGGAAGACACCATCCTGTCACCTAGGGTTGGTTGGAAAGTCATCTGTGGGAGAAGAAGTTGGCTAGAAAGCTGTGTCCAGCCTCGGGAAGGGGTACGTGTGTCAGTGCCCCCAGAGCTGTGGCCAGTCAGTGGCCCAGAGTGAGCATGCAGTTGGCATATCTGAGCTGTGGACAGAGACAGATGACAGTACGCACATTTTTCCTGTGCCTTGCTCCGAGTTTGGGCTGCTAACTCAGATTTAGCTAGAGAGCTAGACTAGCTTGGCTTGCTTTTTAGTTGTAAAACTTAATACTTAAGATAATACTTAACAGAAGCTGCGTGCTTTTCAGACTCTGAGTGCCACCTTGCAGGGAAGGTCTTTGACACAGGGCCCACTGCACAGCAGGTGACAGGATCCTTGTGGAAAAATGGGAGCTAGAAGCATGCCTGACAGAGAGCAACCCCCTGAGGAGCTAGTGTGTCCTGGGAGTCTTGGGGAAAGAGGAAAGGCTGGGAGCAAGGCTGCAGGAGGTCTGGTGGCAGATGGTGCTTTTGTCCTCCCCTCTCCCCCCACCCCCACAGCCCTTTCCGTAGGGAGGAGACACTTGAATATTTAAGACTGCTCATCTCATCATCTTTTTCAGGAATAACTTGGGATCAGAGCAAAGACTCACCTGCTTGCACTGGGTCTCTGCTGCAATCCTGGCCGTGAGGCATGGGAGACATTTAATGAGAGGATGGGTCTCATGTGATGCTTAAAGTAAGCTTCTGTAGCCTGACTGGAAAGATAAGGCAAAGATGTGTGTTGTACGTTGTATACTGTGCTATGTGCATACACTGAATGCAGTTCTTGTCTCTGAAATGCTTTGCATATATAGGCTAGTACAGTCTTTTGGAAGGAGAAGAGATGCATCATTTCTGCCTGGAAAAACAGTATTGATCTCTTGAGTCTGAGCCCTGTCAAAGATGTTGCATGAGATGCATTTCTACTGCTACTTTCCTTTTGAACAGTCGTTTTGGCTTTAGCAGTAAAAATAGTTGCATATGTGACTGTTGCAATGGAAATGCATATTGAGTGAATATGGAAGTAAATAATAGTTTTAAAGTGAAAATAGTTGTGTGTGTCCTATTACTTTGTGGAATGTAATGTAAAAGTCCATCTCTTGAGAGTCTAAAAAAATAGTCTCAGTTAAATTGTTCCTTTATATCATTAGTTTAATCACAGTTCATTGTAATGGAATCTGTATTGAAATCCTCATAGCTAAGTCAGTCCCAAACTAAGGGTACGTCATGTGAGCATGTGACATGGACTTTCAGGTCCAGAGCTTGGTGCTGGCTGTTTAGAAGAGCAGTAGCTGATTCAGGACACTGACTGTAGTTAACTCCTTAGTGTCTTATTGGAAAAGTTGCACCTACGGGTGTTAAAGAGCCAGGTTCAAACCTCTGCACACAGGTCTTGCCAGCTTGGCTGCAGACTATTGGAGCATCAGAGTTCAGGAGTCCTTTTTTTTTTCCTTTTTGATCTTTCTTACCTTTAAATAAAAGGTTGTTCTGAAGACATTGCTGTATTAATAGAAAGTGTGGCAAGTTTGTATGCTTAGCTAGTCTTAGGCTTAAACTTGACCTGTTCAGTTGTAACAGTGGCCTGTGGTGCAGGTGCAGTGTACATACATACATAAACACGTATGTACTTCCGATGTAGTTTGTAATCCACTGCCTCACACAGCAGATATGAATTCTTGTTGATTGTTTGAGATAGTAATATTATATGGTGCACATCAGATTTAGTGGATCAACACAGAATGTTAACAAAAGATAACATGCCCAGGAATGGGGTGGAGAGGCTCTATGCTGTTTTTCAGCCCCTGAATTGCTGCTGTCTGCAGAGCAAACCATGGAGAACGGCGCAGGGCTTGTTTGGGGCTGTCTGGATAATTTTTGTAACATTTTTATTGATACAAAGTAGTATCCAAAAATAAAATTAGACTAATGTGCTACACTGATATGTCATAAAAATAACGAAAGTGTTTTCAGAAGTTAAAGGGTCCTTAACAGGGCACATAATCCCATGTGAATGTTAGCATAGTACTTGAAGCTGTGCTTTGGCAGTTCCTTGTGTTGACTGCTGAACTGCTCATCTAACTTTCTTACCCGCAAATATTTCATAAATCTGCATAAGTTAAATGTGTTAAACAACTTGGAAAAATAAAGTATATTTTAATGAATATTTGCTGATGTGGGACACATTACACGAATACAACTAACAATCTGATTTTTAAGATAAGATTTGCATGAATGAGGAAGGACGCAGTTTTGCTAACTTCTGTATAAACTCAAAACAAATTCTCTTTCGGAAGGCTCATGGGCAACATACAAAACAAGAAACAACCTACTGGCACTGAGCTGTTCTTTGTTAACAATCAAAGCAATTCACTTCCTCCTTATAAATGGTGGCACATCAAAAATAGCAGTTAGTTATAAGGGTGCCTGTGTCCTGGAAGGTTCTGCTGTTAATTCTGAATTAACTTGTTCACCCTTTCATTCGTGAATTAACAACACCTGGACAGCTACAACTGTGTTTGCTTGCACTAGAAAGGATTCATTAGTGTCAAAAATAGCCTGAATAGCAGTAATGATCTCAGACGAGAACAGCTTTGTTTTAGGCTAGTACTGAACTCCAAGTGTGGTTGTTGAACTGCATAAATACTTCTACAAAATACTTTTCTCTTTATGTGGATCTTGAATGCTGAGTTCATTACTTAGGACTATATTTGATTTGGAACTGTAATCCAAGATGCAAATAGTTCTTGGCAAGTGCTTCACTTAATTCCTTAATTCACTTCTGATCAAGATTGCTAGCTTTATTGCCCCCTACCCCTTTTTTTGCTTCTTGTTACATTTCTTTTAAGTAGTGCATTTAATAGCAAAGTGAATAGAAATTTCATGCTGATCGCACACTTAGAGGTACTCTGCTTACAGTTTAAAGACATCTTTGAACTCGGCTGTTTCTGACACAACAAGAGTTTTAGTAGCATTATCATGATTGAAAGATGAAAGCTGAAAGCTTTTAAGATTAACAAAATAGAGTGGTAAAATACAACCTTTGTCCTACATTCTGTAGTATGTTTTTACTTCATTTTTCTTCTTCAGGATTTTATTGTCGGTATGCCATAGTGAACAGCACTACATTTATTTTTCCTGTGATTACATTGATGCCTACTATAAATCTGCATGAATCAATGCACAATATTGTGGGTTGGCAAAAATCTCTGACTTTGCATCTTGGCATAGTAAACTTGTTTTTAAAGTACTTTACAATAAACTTTAAATCTGTTTCTAAGAGTGTTGGCCAAGAAGGTTGATACATTGATAGAATTTTTTCCAGTGCTTACCTCAAGTCATTTATTTATAAGGTATTAAGGATTTGGATTGTTTTTTCCCATGCTGCTTCCTTGTTTTTCCAACTACTATCAGTCAAATCTTCTCTTTGAGCTCTCAATCCTAACTTGGAAGTGAACACAGGCTTTTTTATTGTTCTCTTATTTGGCCAGCTAATTATTGCTAGTATGATCCATTAGCCAAAGTAGCCTGTTTTCTGGTTAGTGCCTGTCAGGCTGATTTTTATTTCATTGTTCTTTTAGCATTATGAGCTAATTTGGAAAAAGTGAGACCAGAGGAAAAATTTCCACTGCAGTAGCTGTATCCTGGGAAGCTCTTTATAAGGCTGGTTGGACAACATCAGATTTTCAGGGGCCACATAGTTGTGTTAATTGCCACCATGGAGCTTGTCTCGTAGCAATTTCAGGTGGGAAGTCTGTGCGAGTGTTGTGGTTGGAGGCCAGAGGCAGATCTGCAGCCTCAGATCAGGATAGTTTAGTTCCTTTGGGAAAAGTGCAGTGGTTAGTCAGATGGAGAAAAGAAAGAAAATACATTATATGGATAGCTCCTGCTAACTACATCTGTTCCTCCCCACCACCCAGTTGCATTAATGACCGGCTTTTTAAGCACTTACGATGAAACAAATTCTCACTTAAATGATATTCTATCATGTAAGTCTGTGTGTATATATATATATAGTATTAAAATAGCTAACTTAAAAGTTAATGGTAATGTAGAGCTGTTTGGAAATCCATTGGGATAGCACCCTTTAAAAGCAGTCTTTCACACCTTTCTGTAAACAACACTGCAGCTTTTAAGCGAAGGCACTTTCATGGTGAAGGAAACTGACTTTCTCATGCATTTGGTGAATTCTTTATCTCAGAGTTAGCAGGAGTATTTAGAAATAATAAAATAATGTGTGAAAATCTCAAATCCTGGGATTTTTTGTAGCATTCAAAGCATCCTGTAAAGGGTGTCAGAGGAAAAGGACCCTTAAGCTCAATTACACATGTTTGGCAGCACAATTTATTCTTGAGATGCAAGTTACCCTTCTCCCTATTCTTAAAAGTAAAACGTACAGCTAGCTCTTTATATAGAGCTCAGAAAACATCACAGCAGTTGTTACAGGATTTGAGATACCCAGCATCTTCCTGAATCCTGTCTATCCTGCAACTGGAACTGCTGAGCTACTGTTACAGATTAATAATCTGTGCAGGTAGCCAAAGTCACGGCTGCCAATCCTGGCAGCCTCCACTGGTCCCTTCGGCGTGCTCTGATCTGTGAAGTTTTGTCACGTCAGCAGTGTTGCCATCAGTCATGTGAGTTGACATAATGCTGACTGGGGCTTTGAGTCAGCTTTCTCCAGTTCGTCAGCTAACTGGGGAGCAATACGATGGGAATTAATTCTCTGTCGATATTAGCAGTTGTGTCTCTGATCAATGATACAGCTTAAAAGCAAGCACATAAACAGCAATATTAGAGTTTTCTTTTCTGGGAATAAAAACCCCACATGACGCTATTCTTGCTTTTTCCCCTCTGGCTATGTGTGGAAGGCTCTAGCTCTACGGTGGTGGTGCAGCTAGGAATCGGCATCACAAGGTCACTGGTTTCGAGTGACTTCAGACCGGGAAAAAAGGCTGGGAGTGCTGCAGTTTCACTCGCGTGTTCCATGTAAATGCAGTAGTGGCTTGTTCGTTTATATTTGTGCGCTGAGAAAATTTTTCCTGACGTAACTCGCAATCCGAATAAGTAATACGCGTTGCACTTGCTTAGTACGCGCAGAGGCAGGCGGTGCTTTGACCGGAGGAAAAGCGCCCCCGGCGCGGCGCGGCGCGGCGCGGCGCTGCCGCCGCCCGGCCAGCGCTATCCGGCAGCGCCCCCTGCCGGGCCGCGCCGGCCCGCGCCCCGGCTCACGGCTCCCTCGCTTCCCTTCCGCAGGTCGCACCGGCAGGTACACGCTGATAGAAAAATGGAGAGATACGGAGAGGCACCTGGCGCCTCACGAAAACCCTATCATCTCGCTGAACAAATGGGGACAATACGCCAGCGACGTGCAGTTAATACTGCGTCGCACCGGGCCCTCCCTGAGCGAGAGGCCGACTTCGGACAGCATTGCTCGAATACCGGAGAGAACTTTGTATCGGCAAAGCTTACCTCCGTTAGCCAAGTTGAGGCCCCAGAATGATAAATCGATAAAAAGGAGAGAGCCAAAAAGGAAATCTCTGACTTTCACTGGGGGGGCAAAAGGATTAATGGACATTTTTGGTAAAAGTAAAGAATCCGAGTTCAAGCAAAAGGTGCTCAACAACTGCAAAACAACAGCAGATGAGCTGAAGAAACTGATTCACCTCCAGACAGAGAAACTTCAGTGTATTGAAAAACAGCTGGAGTCCAATGATGCCGAGATCCGCTACTGGGAACAAAAGTATAATTCCAGCCTGGAGGAGGAAATTCTCAAACTAGAACAGAAGATCAAAAGAAATGAAGTAGAGATTGAAGAGGAAGAATTCTGGGAAAATGAGCTACAGATTGAGCAAGAGAATGAAAAACAGCTGAAAGAGCAGCTCCAGGAGATGAGGCAGAGGATCCTGGAGTGTGAAAGCAAGCTAAAGGAATACATGTCTCAAATCCACAATATGGAAAGTGGCCTTGAAGCAGAGAAGTTGCACCGGGAAGTTCAAGAGTCCCAAGTGAATGAAGAAGAGGTCAAAGAAAAGATCGAGAAGGTGAAAGGTGAAATTGATATTCAGGGCCAGCAAAGCCTAAGATTGGAAAATGGCATTAAAGCTGTAGAAAGGTCTTTGGGCCAAGCTACCAAACGGTTACAGGTAAGAACATCCTTTTTATCTATAGCTAAAAGAAAGTCAAAGACCTGATCATAGTGAATTTTTCTTTAACAGATTTAGAGCCAGCAAAAATAAACATAAGAATTTTTCCACAGTGAATCTGAGTAAAAGGAAGAAAGCGTTGTTCTCCTCACTTTTAAACTGTATTTCAGCAAATTTAAAGAGCAGGCAATTTTAATTCCACTTATGTGTGTTTTACTCTTTCAAATATCTTTTTTTTTTTAATAGAAAAACAAAAGCCGCTTCTCTATGCCTCAAAGTAAACAGTAAATGCTTTGGTAGATCTATTCCTGAACATTCAGAAGGCTTAAGTGATTTCTGAGATTGGTGCTCAGTGTGATGTGCAACCTTTAACATTTACATGCTCACTCAGGTCCTTTCCTGTCAGCAGCAGCTTTGGTTTGCTACCGTCCACTGGCTGTCTGGTGACCTCTGAGAAATCATTTGAAGCATGTCTTCACCATGCAGTGGAGCGTGATAGAGAAATAGCAGAGCTAATATCAACCAAACTATCTGGAGACAATGAGACTGCATCTGTACGGCAGCTCAGGTAGCTACTTTGCCCTGCTGAGAGGTGGTGCTCATTAGTTCTGGTGTAGTGCTGCACTAATGGATCTCCACTGTTTTACAGTGCAGACAAATAACATCTCCTGGATGAACAATGGCACATTTAGAGCTAGCAGGCAGATTGCTGTACTGTTAGGTGTTAAACAGAACCATGGCCCTTCAGATTTGGGGTCAAATATCTTGAGGTTTTGAGTCCTAAATCTTGACCGCTCAGTGCCTCTTACAGCCAAATTTCAAGGCAACTTGTATTATCTTTGCTTTACCTTTTATCTTTGCTTTACCTTTTCTGAGGCTGAACTTTTGATTCTCACTGGGTCTATCCCTTACTCAAAAAAATGCATTAAAAGGACAGAACTATCCAAAAGCAGCATTTGGACAGATAGATAAAGAGCTAAAACAGCTGCTAGCTTACAAAGCAGTTGTTTTGAAGAATAGTACCTCCCTTTTCTTTTTTGATTTGCTGGTGCTCAGGATTGTTTTCTCTCTATCTCAGGCTTTTGTGGCATGTGTGTCACTAGAGAATTCAGTCTCTGATTCCTTGCAAAAGTTAATGTATCACTTAGAATTTAATAGTATGTGAAATAATAAATATAAATGGAATCCAGTTTGTAGCATAGAGATGAATGAGACACTGACTCTGGGGATTAAACTTCCTTCTGGCATTTTAATGTACCATGTACTATAGGATTGAGACTTTGTGCATCAGTTAGAGTTGTGGTTCTTCTTGTACTTCCACCATTCAGAGTTACTGTATTTTACCATACCACAGTTGCAGTAATATGATTCTACTGTAAATATGTAAAGGGATTTTGCATCCTTGCTCCTGAGCTCCCAGAACCATGTCAATTTAAGCTGTGTTTATTAAACAAGGGGAGAAAATGTAACCTTTTCATCCAAAGCCAAACAAATGAAAACTATAAGCAGTTTTGGCCATATATATTTATCCCAAGTTTCCAGAGACATGACACTTAGATTTGTGCTAACTGAAAATGTTACAAGTCCTTTTTATATATTTTTACCAATCCTCAGTAATACCCATGAGGCTACGACTGAGTTCAAAATCTTTCTTGCTTCCTTTTTTCTAGGCTAGGGTCTAACTTTCTCAAACTACCTCCTGTTAAGTTGAAATCTTCCAGGCATGTTCTAAACCTAAAAGCGCACTTATCTGGAAGGTTTGGAGGAAGGAATAGAGAAATGTTTTCCTACCTGCTGAAAGTTTAAATGTTAACATTCATAGAACTAGTTAACCTGAAACTAGAGAAGTTGTGTGAGGCTTTGGGGGTTTGGGTGTTGGGCAGGGGAGAGTTGACCTCTGAATAAGGAAGGAAAGAAAATTTTGGTTCGCTAGATTTAAAGTGATTAAAAATTGGCAGGTGGCATTTTCAAGTAGGCAGTTGAAAGATTTCTAGCAATTTCTCCTACCTCTTCTTTCGCTCCATTCCTCTTGTCACTGTTACTTTGTGACAGCATGAGGCTATGTTTAGTTTACAGATCAGCTGCAGCACTCTTTCTGACTGTTTCTAGAGGAAGATTTTAAATGTCAAAGTGCCATTCTTCCTCAAGTTAAAAAAAAATTACAAAATAGTTTCACAAATAGATATGAAATTAGGAGCTTTAGCCAATAGGATTTGGGGAGGCACTTAATTTTACCTTGGTTCTGTGAAAATCTAAAAATGTCAAGAATGAGCTTTTTGTGATGTTAGTTCCGCTACTTTGCATGTTCACTTTTTTTTTAATGAATTCTCTTCAGTGACAGCTTTATTATATTAATATTCAGACAAACTCATATAACATTGAGCTGCAGGATTAACATGTTAGTAAATAAATACAATTTGATAATTTCTCGTGAGTGCTCACTTGTAGAATCTAATGGGTGTAAAATAAATTGTGAGGAGTTTCTCTTTAGAATCATCTTAAAATTTGGAGCTGGCCTAGTTTCCATTTTTCAGTCCTGTTCCTGTGAAAGCTCTTAGCAAATGAATGGAAATAAAAATCTAGCACAGGAAGCTGATCATGATCTAAATAGAATTGAACAGGTCTAACAAATTCATCAGTGACAGAGCAATTGGCTTTTAGAAAGTCCTAATTTAGACTTCAGTTTTGTTGTTTTTCTTACTGGCTGTTGAGTTCAATCTCAATAGTGACTTTTTAATGCAAGCTTAAAGAAAGCAAAGGACTATTCCTAGAACAGACGAGCAAAATTGTTCTCTGATTCTTGTTTGAGTTCCCGTATAATTCTGCTTGCACAGTATAATTAGGGAGAAGAAGCTTGACCTAGCCTCCCCCTCTTGCTGAAATGAGAATGTAGTGGTGCTTGCTGAATGGAACTGGCCACAGACGTGCTACCTAAGATCTGGGTGGCTGGCCTATTACTTGTGTGGCCAAAAAGGCAAAGCCCATCCTGGCCCGTGAAGAGTAGCACCTGAGATGCAACTCTTTCTGCTAATGAAGCTAAATCTGCGGGGGGGGGGGGGAGGGGAACTCCATCTAAGAACATCATATCTGTTGGAGCTGTTAGTTTTGTATATTGTGCCAGAATTAGACTGTTGAGGAAGATCATAAATGATTACAGTAGGGGGTGGTGACCTTGCCAGGGCTTGGGCAATTGTATGAGGCGCAGTATGCTTGCAGAGTGAGAGAGTTCTGTACATGGGAATTTACACTCTAAACAGAAAATGCAAAGAACAAGAAGAGAAAGTAAATTACCTCTTTTTTAGCAACAGAACTAAGTTGTCTAAGTCATGCTGGACATTCCTGGCAGAGGCAGGAACTGGTGCCAGACCAATGCACAATTGATGCATTTTTCGTAGTGCTTGCCATTACCTATATTTGCTTGCTCTGTTGTGCCAGTATTAATCTCAGACGACATAAGAATCATCTGCTAGTGGTCCAAGATAAATAGACCAGTAGTAGTCTCTAGCAAGTAATTGTGAGTGTTGGTTTGCTTTCTAAATCACAAGAGTAAAATACCTTTTGTCTTTCATTTGCACCTGAATTTAAAAATTAAGGCTTTCTCATCATAAGGAGAAGCAGCATTAACTGGCGCATTACAAGGAAAATGCTTAAATTCCACTTTGTGCTTGCTGCTACTTAGTGGGTGTTCTCTCTCCCCCGGCAGGACAGGGAGCAAGAACTCGAGCAGCTGACGAAGGAGCTGCGACAAGTCAATCTCCAACAGTTTATCCAGCAAACAGGAACGAAGGTCACAGTGCTGCCAGCAGACCCCGTTGAGGTGGAAGCCCCGCACATGGAGCTCGAGAGAGGTGCAGTGCTCAGATTTTTTTGGTGGGAAGGAAAACGGGAGGACAATGCATTTATCTCTTGCATTAATTCTAGCACTCATACATCAAATGATACAAAGAAGCTAGTCTAATAGTAAGATAGCATAGTATCAAATATTTCTCTTCCTTCCAAGGGTTTAGCAAGCTATAAATAAACAGCAGATAACTTTTTTCTCCTGCTATGCATATAGCCATTTGTCCCATCTGTAACCTGTTAGGCCAGTAGCTCTCAAGTGTGGCCACCCTGGCTTCAGGCATGTAAGATGCCACACAAAATGGGTGCGTGTCTGATATTGCTGTTCATCTGGGCTCCTCTTCTTCTGATGGGACATCTTGTCAAAGAGGGGGAAAGGGAATGTGTGTGGATTTTGAGAAATCCCAGACAGCAGCCGCATGGGAATAGGAGCTAATCCAGCTGGGCCGCCAGCCATCCACAAGTCCTGCGCAGATGGCTGTTTCAGCATGTGCAAATCTACTTTGCCCTGCACGATCAGTGCGTTCTGCACTTGCCCATAGCTCCATTCAGAATTTCTGAGGCAGAAACATGGGAACACTTTGAATGTTTGTCGGGACTGTGGAACAAGCAGGAACTCCTTTGGTGCGGCTGAGCCTCTGCAGCGTTGTGCTTTATCCAGTGCTCTGCTCACCTCAGTTTTCTCCTTAGCCTGTTCTGTCCTATCTCTCGAACTTTCTAACTGAAAGGCCCACATAGGGTAGGCTGGAGAGGGCAACGGAAGAAGGTGACATCCAGCTTTTGAACGTCAGCCTTTTAACAATACAAAGATTTTCTTTTAAGTAGATAGGAAGTTGGAGATTTGAATATGCATTGGCGCAAGCTCTTTCTGCACATTACTGTATAAACACATTGCATGTATCTGTGTGCATGCTTGCTGTTGGGGGAGAATTATAGTGAGGATGTGTATCTGTTTTAAAATGACTAGGACGTGTGTACCTTAGCTCTCAGTTCAGATGCCTGACTGAAATACTCATTTGTTGCATATGACATCATTTTTTTTTCTGTACTACTCTGAAGTATGCCAATAAACAGGAAGAAGAGATGTGTTTTAGAAAAATGACCCTTGATTTTTCTGTCTTTCTTGTGCAGAGACAACATTTCAGTCTGGGTCACTGAAACGCCCTGGCTCATCAAGGCAACTCCCCAGTAACCTTCGGATTTTACAGAATCCCCTGTCATCTGGTTTTAATCCAGAAGGCATTTATGTATGACAGTATATACCTCTTCTGGAGAGGACCTAGAAAGGTACCCTGGACAAGATACACTTTTTTTCTTTTTTCTTTTTTTTTTTTTTTTTTTTTTATTTTATTCTACCAATGATGAATGGAAGAAGCTTTTCTGTTAAGCCACCATATTTTAATTTTCTTCTTCCTCTGACACACCACTTGGAGCCATACCCTGTGCACTGATGCTAAAGAACAGAGGAACTGTTTCAATTCATAATTGGCAATGATGAACTTGCTGTCACAGAGCTAGAGTGCAAAAGCCTTCACTTATTTTTGCCACTTTGGAAGTGTTTGGGAAAGTATTATTCAATGTATAAGCATAAATAAAAGACTGAGCAGGGTGAAGGAAACCATGTATGCAACTGATCTGAGGCTTAATTTATTCCCTTTAATCAATGGACATGTGAATGTTGACCTTTTATATTTTTATTTTTAACTTGTGAATAACCATCTACTATTGTACAGCATCTGACGAGGTGACTTTGTGTGTACAAACATCCAGCATTTGATCAAGTATAACAACTTGCAATGCAGAGTGTTTTGTAGAGTGCTGAACCTTTAAAATGGTTTCTCACCACTGATTTTGTTAATTTCTGTTGTGGGTCATAATATGTTGTGTTCCATCCATTGCTAACTTTTAAGGCCTGAAAAGTGAGTTTGTGGGATTTACTTGCGGTTGAGTCTGCCTTGACTGAAGCACCTAGTGTTCAAAAGATTTATGGAATTTAAACCTTGTCTTGATGAGAATATTTCCAGCATATGATTGAAGATGCACTAGTTAAATGATATTTTATTATACAGAATGTATATTTGAAATATTTTGCCACATTGTATATGCCTTTTGAGAAAAGAACAATGTAAGAAGTTATCTTCATATGTCTTACCAGAAGAGGGTAGGAGGCTTTCACTGTGTGTGATTTTTGTACTTTATTTTTTACACTAGCCATTACAGTGTTCTTCATTTGCAGTAAATCTTGTTGTTGGAGGAGAAAAAACAAATGAAAATCCTCTTTCAACCTTCCAGAATTCACTCACATTCTGTGGACGGAAGAAACCTGGTATAGAGTCCTGTGAAGTCAATAGCAGAGCTTCTACTGACTTTAGCGGGGCCAAGACTTCATTCCAGGTCCCCAGTGCTAAATGGTAAAAACTGATAGCACCTTTGAAGGATATGTTGTTGTTCAGTGCCCTTACAGAACTTAAAGCTTACAAAGAGAAATGGGAGGAAATTCACACATTTGGTAGTAAAACTCACTCTTTACAATAACATATGAAGGGATAGTATTAAATATCTTGAGGTCACTCTAATGCAGTCAAAGCAAACCAAGGTTTAGACAAAAATAAAAGTAAAAAATAAAGCTCCCATGCAGAAGGAAGGATACTGCCAAGCAATGTTTTGGCAATGGTCCCTGAGCTTGGATTGAGAAAGCAGACACCAAGTTTGCAGAGAAAGTTATTGGCATCAGTTTTTGATGCACTTTGTATGCATCCTGTATGCATCAGGAGTCTAGCCTCAAGGATGAGATAGAGAATGGATGGGCTTCACCTACTTGTATTTGGATTTCATGTTCTAACAGCAATGCATACCATCATCCACACCTTTGCAATACCCTTGACACTGGAGGGAGCCATAATGCTTTCAATGCAGTACTCAATATTTAAGTCCCCAGAGCATAAAAGTGAACAGGAGTCCCTTTCTCCAGTTTTTGGCAAAATGGCAAAACTCCTACTACTCTGGTAAAGTCAGGATTTTACTACTGGTTAGGAAATGCCAAGCTTTTTTGCCATAGAACATACTTAAACTCTTAACTCTTAGCATCCTCTTGTGTGGATTTACTGATGTGCAGATAAATGTTAATTAAAAGGTGTTTTTTTTCTTTTTGTTTTTTTTTTAAGGAGCTTCCTAGTCATACTGACAAGTGGAAGTTTTGTAAGGTATAATAGAAGATGAAGGACTCTTGAGTGTTTAATGCATTTTTTCCCTTTCCACTTATTAATGGCAACATATATTCTAAAAATGCTGCTGTATTTAGAGTAACAGCAACAGATAAGGCTGTGAATATATAAAGGACCTTTTCAAATCGACACAGTTTTTTTTACTGTTTAATTTGTCAGGTTTGTATTGTGAGCAAACTGGAAAAAGATGTTCTTACCCAAGCAATCTTTGCAGTGCTCATAGATTTTACTGTTAGTTTATCACAATTTTGTGCTCATGTTTACTGTGCCCATAACTTTATTTGTATTAAAAAGAGAATGTGTGTGTGTGTGTATATATATGTGTGTGTGTGTATGTATATAAATATATATACACACACATTTTATATATATAAATACCAGTGCAAAATATGCATAGTTGGGGGACAATATCTGTCCAAGGTACTTAAGCATATATGCCTTACATTCTGGGTTCAATTAATAGAAATAAAACAGCCCTCCTGCAGATATTTTGCATCTTCAACACCTACTGATGTTAGAGAACTGAGACACTCAGCACCTTGCAAAGTCTGGCCCAAATTATGCTGCACAGGGGAGAAACACATGCAAAAGCTTGTTCCAAATTCAGTTATGTACTGAGACAATGCATTTTTTAAGGCAGACTTGCATATTTATGCAGCTAATGTTTTTGTCATGCTTAAAGTGACTGATCCATCTCCCACAGATTTAAGTTTGAGCTTCGCTCATAAAAGCTCTTAGCTCATAAAAGCTGTTCTTTCTCTGCCAGATTATTCTTTGAAATGGAGAAAGGAGGAAAATGATTGGAAAATGCAGGAGAAGAGGGGCTTTGGAGGGTATGAGGTATGGTTTCATAACAGAATCTAGGAAGAATTTTACCACTTAAGTTAAAAATTGACATCTGCAGATTTTAGTAGCTGTTTGACAGAGGAGCAAGCCTGGAGCTGCCTCAAGAGCAGCTGCTGCATCATCGAGCACACCCTCCCTGTCAGGGCTTTAGCATATGTCAAGGTGGTATGAGAAGTGTTTACAGCTTCAGCCACTGTCATAGTAAAGGAGAGGCTTTGGTATCTCAACCTATCACATGAGACAGCGACGAAATTCTTTTCCCCCACCATGCTCCTGATGCTCATTGAACTTCACCCAGGTTAAAGCTCTGTAGCATTTTCACCATCTCTGTAAATAAACCAAAAAAAATAGCATGTCCTTGCATTATATGTGAATTGAACAATGTATTACAACTCTAAAATTTCCTCACATTAGTGTTAAGAGTTTTGCTTCTGATCAACTTCAGAACCTCACTTTTCTCTGTACAAAAGTAGAAATATTCATTTTCAGAAGTGTTTCACACCTGCTTATGGGGCATTAGCAGAAAGGAAGCTGCTCATACTAATTTTAACAAGTGCCATAATATGTACTGGCCAGCATGATAAATACAGAGGGTTTTTCTGCATTAAATAGTTGAATACACAAGCACTAATTTTCCAGTGCATAGGGAATTTATATGGAGAACTCTTTTTACTAATGGGAATTAAATGTGTTACCTCTCTCATCCATGAGGATACAGTTTATTTTTTGCTGATCATGCTATGTTGTTGAGGGAAAGGGAGAGTGACTGTTGGGAAAGCAGATAGGTTAAGGCTAATGGAAAAACTCCTAAATGCCCAAGCTATGGCGAAACTAGAGTCTTGCTTTAATAAGTGAGCTAGGAACCTACCTCCCATTACCTTTCAGTGGGACTTAGGCTCCCAAGTGCCTGAATAGCTTCTGAAAATGGTTGTTAGCTTTCAGATTACTTGCTTTTCTAAACCCCTGCAAGCCGGAAGTTGTTTAAGAAGAGAACTACCACTAGCACTAGAAATCCACAAACATGCTTTGTGTGAGGTGAGAGGGAAAAGATCCCTTACAGAAATAAAAATCTCTTTGGAGGCAATAATTGCCGCCTTTCTAGCATGCAGAGTATTACATTATTCTAGTGAACTGGGATCACATGAGTATGAGCGAAAAACTGATCTTGTAATTTTTAGTGAGTTATCTTGAAGCATATAAATTCCTGATGTGCATTAACTTGAGTGAACTGGGCCTTAATGATCCATGTAAATAACAACTGTATTCAGATATTTTTCCAGAAAATAGTCTCTAATGGTCTGTACTGTCTTAAAATAAGTGTCAAAGTGTTACTTTTATATTACACTTTTTTTTTTTTTAGAACATTGAAACATGCATGTCTATTCTATTTGCTACAGTATTTTAATGTTTTGGATGAAGGCCATCAGCTGTATGGAGATGACAAAACAATCATTCTGTCTATTTATTCAGTATTGCTGCTTAAAGTTTTCAAAATAAAGCTTTCAATGCAAATATAGTGACTGATTGAAAGCTGTTCTAGCTCTGTTCAGATGCTTTTTTGTATGTTTATAGAAAACTAAATAACTGAATCTTGGTATATAAACTACTATACCAGCAGAGAATTATTGCAATAATATTGTGGGGAGGGGTTGAGTGTATGTGTGCGTAGTATACACATAAATACATGCATGCAGTGAAGGCATTTAGGACTCAAGTAAATGGAGTGCTGAAGAATGTTTAAATGCTTTGCTGTCTTGCAAGCAACCGGCGCACGTGATCAAATGCTGGATAATGCTTGATACCAGTGTGCTATGCTTATTAGAGACAAGACAAGCAGAGATGGTCATAAAGGTGTAACTCGGAGCCCTGTGGACCAAATGGGATTTATACGCATTCTTGAGCATGCCATAGATGTGTTTCCAAATTGGGCCTAAAAGCATGTTCTGATCCAAAAATATTTCTGTTGCAGCAAGGATGCCTCATTTCAAGCATAGCTGATATGTCTGAAAACTTTAGTAGCACTGAGGTGGATCAAGTATGTCCGCTGTAGTAAAGAATATCAAAATGCAGAGAACGTTCACTCCCATGAATATGATCATCCAGTGAAACTACTAACTGGAGGTTCTGACTGGAAGATTTGAGTTGCTGAAGCTTTAACTTTGAGAAGCAATGCAAACTAACTGTGAAAACACAAGTGAGCATTTTATTACTGCTCTGCTTCAATGCAAGATGAAAATCTGTATTATATGTAACTATATTTTTTCTTTGTCATTTAAAAAGCTTCTATTTTTGATTATTCTCATGAATGGTTGACAAAAGATATTGAATATGCTCCCATACAATAAATTCCCCTCTGAAACTCTGGGTTCATGGTTTGCTGGAATTGCATTGTATATCTCGTGCACATTTCATAATACAGCTGCTAGAACTGCTGTCCATCAAAGAACATTTAGTTTGAAAGTAGGACAAGATAATTTTCTGTGTTTAGATTCCAAAACTTTGCAGAAATTGCCATATTAAATTAATGGTATCTATTCAGAAAACCCCCAAATATTCAGATGTGTGTTGAGCATTAGGGTACTACACTCCTAAATGGGAACTTACTTAGTTGGGGATATGGGGAGAACACTGGTGTACAGCTTCCAAAGAAAGCAACAGATATGCTCTACTAGAAAGTCTGCACATACTGTATTTTCAATCAGATATAGCGCAGTAGCTAGAAGGGATGGAGGAACTTGTTTTCAGCTGACAAACTGTTACTAACAGTAATATAAACCTCTGAACGATGGAACTGGTCAGTGACTTGCTATAACGCTTAAAGCACTGATGCACTCATTTGTTTGGAGATTCTTGGGGAGGGGAGAAGTCTGGTAGAGAGTCCTGTGAAGTCAATAGCACAGTCTTCACAGAAAAAAATACAAGGTGCCAAGGTGCACATATGCTTCCAGTAATAGGAAGAAATCAAACTTTTAACAAGGAACTGAGGGCCAGATTCAGGCGAGTTAAATGTCACTCAATTCTTGTGCTAAAGAGGGGAGGGCCTCTGAAGATGGTTTCAGTTAAGGCAGGAAACTTGCCATAGTCAGGCACTTGTGATTTAAGCCATCCACATACAATCCTTAGTCAAATGTCCCCATGAATGATACTTTTCCCCTAAGTCAACTGAGGACTAATCAGATTTGTTGTGAAGAGAAATTAGCTAGCAGTAGTAGCACTGTGCATGTGACAATGAAACCAAGAATAGCAGGAACCTCACTGAAACCCTTACAAGTGGAACTGATGGTGGCAGGACCCCATGTCAGCTGTAGAGGACCTCTGCTCCTGAAATATGTTCTTTTCTCCTTTTGTGTAAGTCAACTAGCTTTTTTTTTTTTTTTGGGGGGGGGGGGGTGGTGGTGAAGAGGAAAATAAGGCTTCCCAGCATGTTTGTAGACACAGTGGTACGGCTAATGGTTCTGATCATTTGCTCTGCCTTAAAAGAGCAAAGCGGTATATCTGAGACTGCTGCAGGACTAAATAGCTCAATGCAACTAGACTACTAATGAGTTGCAAAACTAGATCAATGGTTCATCTAGTTTTGAAGCCCCACTGATTTCTTCTGCCTGCCTCATCCTTGTCAGATAGATGGTATTTTTTATAATCCCAATTTTTAATGATTGTTTCAACTAAATCATCTGGTGTCTGAAGTAAGACACAGTGAGCAACAGTCCCCACCACTGCCTTTCTTGAAAATGATATATTTGCTACTTTTGGTATTGTAGCTGGTATTAATGAGTGATTGTTTTCAGACAATCACTGCTTCATCATTAAATTTTTCCAGACATTTTGGATGGAGGCAACCTTAGCTGCTCTGTTTTGTTCTGTTTTGCCAGTTGGATATACTGTATGCTTTTCGCCTGCTTTGCACTGGGTTCCCTATTCTGTGTGCTGTTAGGGCAGCAAACTATATGATTTGATAAACATGAGGTACTGTCGAGTGGGTACGCTCTGTTGAGTGACTTAAAAAGAGCCTCTTTGGCATCTCTTAGGGCAATAAGGACCTTTGATACAGACATGATAAACTTAGTGCCCCTTTATCGCTTGTATGATAAACTGAGCCCTTGCTGGTGTCCCTGTGGTATATCAGAGAGGAACAGCTATAGAAATAGTGTGAAGCCCAATCAACAGGACAGAGTCCTGCACAGTAACATCTCTATGAATTTAATGGTATTTTGCCTCTAACAATTAGTAGCTACACCAAAAACTTCTGTTTCATAATCTACTTACCTTACTAATTATTTACATATTGACTTGTCCAGTAGCATACTTACATATTTACTGTTCCTGCAAAATACAGAATGATGCTTTCACTTTACTGATAGTTTTACTTTATGCATATCTTGTTTTGCATATTGTATTTTGTACTTGTTGTTTCAGCTATATGCACTCTGTCTTGCTTTAACCCTCTACAGAAGGAAGATGACAATAAGTAATGGTGAGATTTAGTGAGAAAATACAAATATAAAAGACCTCATATTCAGTTCTGGAGCAAGTTGGAGGGAAGGACAACTTTTCTATCATTTATTTTTTTAATGAGCAAAAGTTTGAGGAAAAATCTTCAGAAGACTTCCAGCTGGCCTTATGACAGGTCCACTTAACAAACCTTTTCCCGTGAAACACTCTTGAGTGCTGGTAATTAGCAGCCTAGGTATTTTAAAAGGGAAGGCTTCTGGTGGAAGAAGGGAGGAGGGAAGAGAGAGGAGGGACACCAACTAAACATCTGTGACTCAATCCTTATTTGCCCTAACTTTCACTAGCAGTATGATGGAAAGTGGAGGGAATTCTCCAGCTACTATCCAGCTGAAGACCCACTGATACGGGTATCACAGGGCACCACCAGTTGCTGTTGCTAGAATAAAATTCAAGCTAACCTTTAAGTGGGCAAGTATTGGAATTTCTTTGTTGATGCTTATGAAGCTTCTCATAAATTATACCACCCCTTTTATCAAGGGGTGTACTAAACTGCTTTTGGGTAAATGCTGTATGCCAAGAAAGATTATTTGGCTTTAGCATTTACAATCAACCTGAGGTGAACCTGAGGTAGAACTGCCCCTTCTGGAAAGCTCATGAGAAACCCAAGAACGCTGCCCGACCTTTAACTATACTTCATTGCTATAATGTCGTCTTAACTGTTACCTTGACCTAGCAAAGCTGCATTATGGTTACCAAGGCTGTGACCTGGATTCTCCACTGTCGTGTAGCTTGTCTCCATACAAAATAAGCATGGCAGAGACAGCAGCACCACTGAACAAGAAAGGTAACAATGTCCATTAGCTGTGTGCTGGTGTGAAAGATAATCTTGCCCCCCTGACATTGTCAAATCACTGCAATTACAGCAAGGCTTACACAAGAGGGCAGCAATACATGCTGACATGCCCGGAGCAGCACAGTCATGCTGCTGCATCTGAAAAGCAGATTTTCTAGGTGTATGGCACATGATGAAAAATCATGTAAAACACAACACTCCATCTTTAAAAAGTCTTTCAGAAAGGACATGGTGATAGTCAAAGATCTGTGTCCTAGTCACAGCCTTCGTGTAGCTGACGTGCAAACGATGTAATTCCCACAGCCTCTTTGAGGAGGGCTTAGGCCTTTCTGAAACCTTTGGTACGGATGTGGGTTGAACCACTCCATTCTAGAGATTATCACGTGCTTGGTGCATTTGCCTGGAACTGGAAAGATTTTGTTTCATTTCCTAGCTCTGCCACGGATTTTCTGCGTGACCTTGGGCAAGCTACTATAATCCCTCTGAATTGGGAGTCCTCCAGCTGTAAGCTTGAGATAATACTGCTTCATCCCCTTTGACTTTGTCTATATATACTGTGAGCCCTGTGGGGAGCAACATCTCGCTTCATATCTGTTTGGCAAATAGTACTTAGCACAATGCGGTTCTGGTCTTGGCTGTGCCATCCAGACACTATTGCAATCAAGTTATGTTTCTCATCATACCGAAAGGATAACAGGAAGTCTCTCTGAGTTAGTTTTACTCATAGTGAGAGCAAGATGCAGACATGATGAGGGAAGCTGGGGATTTCTCGAGGTGAATTCTTGTTTAGCTTTAAATGTATATTTTTTTTTCTACAGAGGTAAAAAGACATGGCAAGTTAAGAAATAAAAACTCTCATTTCAACTTTAGCTCAATCCTATTCTTCCTGCAAAATGATGCTCTTACAAGAGGCAGCCCAACTCCTTTCAAAAGTGCTACTTGGAGCCTGTAGCTAATTGATAGAATTGATTGACTGGAGTAGGCTGCGACTTGCTTGGTGGCCATAAATGTTCCAACGTTTCCACAAGTCCGATGATGTTCCAGCAGTATGTAAGCAGCTAGTAATCCACCGTGACAGGCTGCCATTTTACAGTTGTCTATAGAAACCTAGCTGCCTTTTAGCATTAGGGTCTGAGGAGAAAAAGTGCAAGAGGTAGAATTATGGGAGAAAGGTGCCTTTTGGGGGTTGCTTTCTGAGTCCAAAGTGTTTTCTGCTTGCTCCTAATAAACTTCATTAACTAACAAATACTTCAGTTGCAATTACTCTGGAGATCTACACAGAAGGAGCATCCCTCAGCCTTCCCCCACATCAAGATTCAACCCTGCTGCTCAGTTCTGCAACCAAAGACCATTTGAAGGCATTGCCATCTGACCCATTTAGGTTACAATTACTCCAATCTCTGACATTTAACAAGGCAATGAATAATCAGTCCCACCACATCTTATCTCATGTTCTGCTCAGTGAAGTTCTCGCTGCTGCTACGTTTCTCCAGGGTCATCTGAGGACCTGTACAGCAGGAGATACCTGCTTCAAGGAACACATCTCTCATCTGATAGGAAAAATCCCATCCCTAGCATGCAATTGCACAGGACACATGCATTTTGGGTGCTGTATGCAATCACAAGACCAGCTTCAAAGCATCTCTGGTGACCTGGGAAGAGTGAGTACCAGCTACACTGTATGATATATCTTCGTTCATTGATGCAACAGCCTAAAATTCCCTAGAAAGAAAAGCCATCTCCTTATGCTACTATAACTGAGTAACAATGAGCTCAAACATATACGTTTTCTATGTGCGCACACACACACATATGCAGTCAGGTCATCTCCTTTTTGTTAGCTTGGGAAAATGAGGTCCAGGGAGATGAAGGACCTTCACAGAAAGAGTACGTGCCCTGTACCTACTTTTGTATGTGAATCCTTAAGTTTGAAATGGTTTGTTCAAAAATCTGTCCTGATTACACAGAAATATAAAGTTGTCCAACAACATTGCAGTCAGGCTGGAGGACCATCTGCTGTCTAGCATTAAGCCTCTAACTCAATAGCAAAAGCTCTGAGTGAGGCACAGGCAGCACAATAGCACAGGAAGCACTACCCTGGTACCAAAGTAACCTACTCATAGAGGAAGCTTTCCCAAACCCTTCAGTCAGAAATTAAATCTTTCCCTGATACCAGAGCATTTATCCCCCTTCCAAACAAAACAATGTAAGCACTTCAAAAGAAGTGACTCTTAATATTACATTTCTCCTGTTTCAAGTATTGGGCCTGATACAACCAGTAAAGCTAAAAAATATTATACCTATGAAATTTAATTAGTCTATTTTTAACTTAAAGTTTATTCAGCAAAATGAACATCTTCATCTACCATTGATTTCAGCAGCTGCAGAAGGAATTCAGCTTCTTGCAGAACTGAGACCATATATTTTAAGTTCTCTGACTGGAACTGCAAACCATGGAAACTGTCAACAACAAGAAGCTATTTTACAATAAAGTGTCAAGTTTGTGTTTCCTTGCAGTGCAGATCATCAAGACTCCAATTGACTTCATCACTTCTTTACTTTGAGATGTAAAATATTCTTAGAGCCTGGACTAAGAATAAGGGAAAACTTCCTGGCATTGTTTGGTCTTATTTGGGTTATAGAACTGCACACACATTCTCAGATGCACAGTAGACAGGCTCACCACATTTCAGTGCTTCCATGTCTGATTAAAGCCAGGAAGTGAAAATGTAATTGAATGGTATTAGTAAAAGGAATTCCATCTGAACAATGCGATTCTGGAATGGCTGGGTTTGGGGAAAGTTTGAATCTGATCAGAATTCTTCTTCAGGTACCTGTATTTAGCTCATCGCTTCTCATGTCAATATATGCAAGTTATCTATTTTGCTAGGAAAGTCACAAACCAATACCAAGAAGAGTGAACTGTGCTTACATACAGTTTTTCTTTCTATGACAGAAACAGCAACCATGCATGGCAATACTATTCTTAGATTGCAAGACACCCTAGAAAAGACAGTGGTTTGAAAGCATACATCCAAAATTGGGCATTTCATAGCCATGTTCCTGCTACAGTTCACTACTGCACAGCTGAACTGCAGTCTCACCTATCTCACAGCATCATTAACAGCTACAGATCAAAAGGAAGAAAATGTTCCTGTTCTCAGTTGTGCAGTGTGCTGTTTTGAGATGTGAACGGGAAGTACCTCTGAACTGCCTCTGCTCCTTCTGACCCAGCCAGAAACTCTCACATAATGCAGAGCTGCCTTCAGTCAGAGGCAGCATCTGTCCTGAAGTCATTGGCATATGAATTCATAGGGAATATCTGGGCGGAAAGAAGAGATATCCTCTTTACAGACTGGTACGAAAGCAAATAGTTCACCTGGACACACTAGGGAAAATGTTAATATAGCCCTAAACTGACCATTGGGGTATTCCAGACCAGGCTGCTTTGTTCCTGGACAAGGCATAGGTGATCCTCAAGAAAAACAAAAGGACCTGCAGTACCTCAGTGAGGACCTTAGTGGACAACTGAATCAACCCCTATCCCTTTCAGTGCATGGCCCTGGGGTTACCAAATCCAAGTGACGCCATGACATTAGTGTGCTTTTTTTATATTGTATTTGCAGACTTAGCATGTTCACTTATCACAGCAAACAGACGGACTCTAGGAAATGCCTTCTTGGCCTGGTAGTACACTGATGGGAATATGCATTCCCTAGATGGCTCTTGGAGCACTGCATACAGTGCCATACATTCCCAAAGGCTGTTTTAAATAACTATACTTACATTCTAATTTACAGCACTGGAATTGGCACCTGTGACCAGCTGTGTTATGTATTTTGCATAGACCTTTCACATTTAACAGATAGATATATTCTCAACTAACCTCTTCACTAACCTTAATATTAACCATAATAAGCAGTCTCAGCTCTCCCCTTACACAGGTTTCTCCTACTAACTATGTCAGTACACAGCAACCTCCTTTCTGACTTAACCCCGGAAACTGAAGTCTTGGCCTTGTAGTGCATTCAGCATTACAGCCCCAGCCAACTGACCGTCCAGCCTTGGCCTTCCTGAGACCCCTCTTGACTCGGTGAGGGCTCTGCATGGGGCAGGCCAAGTAGGGAAGCCTGGCGAGCCCCAAATAAATAGAAGTTTCAGGTATCTAACACGTGTTGCAGATCGTGCTTGGGGCTGAAGCACTGTCCTTGTGAAGACCTCCAGCAAAACTGGAAGTTGCCAGTGTGCCTGAAAGCTTGCGGATTTTTCCAGCTAATGGTTGTGCTGGGTTTCACTTTGTGCTAATATATGCTATATATGCCAGTAATTCAGTGTGGGCTAGTAAAAGGTACAAGCTTCCCCTATAGACCATCCTTTGCTTATATCCACAGACCTCCGCAGTAACAACAGCATTATTAGTCAAGAATAATCAAATCAAAAAAAAAAAAAAAACAGATAAAAAAAATAAAAGTAAAATAATTAAAAAAAAAACTTCTCCTTGTTGTACGAGCCCTCCAGCTCGGGAAGGGCTCGAGAGTCTTTATTACTGCGAGCGCCACGAAGCGGAGCTGGGGCGCTACCTGCACGCAGCGCTGCGCGGTTGGCTCGAGCCGAGCGCGCAGCAGCCGCGCAGCAGCGAGCGCCGGCCCGGCCCGGCCCGGCCGCCTTCAGCCCCGCGAAGCTGCCGCCGGCCACCGCCACCGCTCCCCGACCTCCCTCCCTCCCCACGCCGCCGCGGGCGCGGCCCAACGGTCGCCGCCCCGCGCCGTTGCCGGGCGCTCCCGGCCCCGCCCCCCTCGCTCCCCCCTCCCCCGCCCCGCCCCGCCCCGCGCCGCCCGCGCGCACGTGCGGAGCAGCGTGCGCGGGCTCACGTGGGCGCGCGCGTGACGGCGCGGCTGCCGGCCGTTGCTCGGCGGCGGTTGCCCGGCGGCTCCGTGAGGCGGCGGCGGGAAGCGATGTCGCTCGGCCAGCTGCTGCGGCGGCGGCGACTCCTCTCTGCGGGCCCCCGCGGGCCGCCGTGTGGCGGGAAGGGAGCCCACCGCCTGCCTTCCTTCTGGGCGTGTCTGAAGCTCCTTAGCGGAAACATCGATGCTTCTGCGGCCACAGAGCCGACGTGTCCCCCCCCCCCGCCCCTCCGGGCCCTGCACCTGTGTCCCCCTGGGCTGCCCTGCGGTCACGCGTGTGCCAGCGCTGGCTGTTGAAACCAGGGGTGGATGCGCAGGGAGCATCACTGCGCCGCCTTCTCCCTCCTGGCTCCGCGCAGAGGCAGGTTGGCCTGGCCAGTGTCTCAGTCTCTCAGGGAAATCATGAAAGATGCCTCGTTGTTCGGCAGGCTCTTCGGTCCAGCCTCTCGGTCAGCTGCAGAACAAAAGGGCTCAACTTGCATGTTTGAAAAGGGAAAGAAAACACTCTGTTTCTCTGACTGCCAGTCCCGCAAACACATTTGGAGATCTCGCTGCCAAGAAAAGCTTTTCTCTGCATCTCAGGCTGCCTTATTGTTACAGAGCCTGCCTGCAGTGGCTTGTTTCCATTTGGTTTTGAGGGGGATATTCATATTCCAACCAAGGAGAAAAATTGGTTCTGCAGCTGGAACCGAGGGCCCAGCCTCATAACCTTTACTGGAGGCTGTGATCTCTGGGCCATGGAAATACCGCTGGGGTCACTACTCACAGAGCATTGGCAGGAGTAGGAGGACAGGCCCCGATGCAAACCTCCTGAAGTCCATTCAGTAGGGTTTAACCAAGCCTGAAGCCCTTCCTGCTGGTAACTAGGTCCATGCAGGCAGACTACTGCTCCTGTGTAGATGAGCTGCTTTGAAAATAACGTCACGTGTAAGCAAAGCTGTGTGCTCGCCTGCCATCAACTGCAGGGCTGGAGCCTGAGCAATTTTGTTGATAAAGTGCAATGAGAACAGAATCCGCTTCAGTGTCTGTCAGCTTTCTTGGCACTGTGATGCAGATATGACTCCAAACACACTCGGGGAAGCAATTTTCTGCTGAGTAAGAAGACGCCGTATTTGCGTAGCCCTTTTTCTGAGCAGGTTTGTTCTTTAGAAAGTGCTCAGTTGTGAGAGTGACATGGCCACAAGGGTTTCTTTTTTGATAATATCCTTTTGATACCTGGTTCTCTAGGTTCTGATCTGGATGGAAGTGTTTTACAATGAAGCTAGACTCATCTTTGAGCTCTGAGAGAAAAACAAGTGGAAGTTAGGACCTGTTCCCCTTCTCTGGCTGCTGGACTGCAGTCCTGCAAGACAGCACTGCCCAGGAGATGTCTGCACTCGTGGAACTGCCGATCTCAGAGGATTGAGGGGACTGATACCCCAAAGCGCTCATCAGAGATTTGCACTAGTCTTCATTGCATGGTTTCTGTTAGATCAAGCACCTCACTGTGGTAAACTGAGTGGGAAGGGAAGGGAAGGGAAAAGAAGGGAAGGAAAGGGAAAAGAAGGGAAGGGAGGGATGAGGATGTGTTTCTAATAAGGAGCAAATGTGCACTTACAGCTTGAGCATGGAAGATCTCAAATGAGGTCAAAAGTCTGTAAAGACTGGAGAAAATCAGTGCAACTGCTTTTAAGCTAAAACAGGACAAATGGGCACAGGGAAACTGATCAGTAAAAAAATAAATCAGGAGGCAGGAGAAGAGACTCTTCCCCAGCCCCAGCAGACGAGTAGAGCTACCTGAAATCGCAGTCCCTGTGCCCCGGAAAGCAGGGGACAAGGTCACATTTTCCTGCCTGTGCCAGCCGTGACCTGCCTCCTCAGGGGCACAGCGGGAGCACCAGACAGGGAGAGGCATCCCGGCACACCGGGAAAGGGCAGCAGCCGCAGGTGCGCTGTCGCTGGGTGCCCCGTGAGTTCAGCGAGGCGGAACGGCCTCTGCTGCTCGGCCTCGGGCAGGGCAGCTCCGCGCAGCCCACAGCCTAGCTGTAATTGAGGCCGTGATGAATTTAGTGGTTGTGACAGCTCGACAGCCCTGGAGACTGAAATCCTGTAGTCACAGGAAAGGGTGCAGAGAGTGAAGCGACAGTGGCAGCTCCACCACACTGTCCAGCCCGCACGTGTCTGGGACTTGCACAGTCACTGCTTGTGATAAAGCAGGCACTTTGCAGTGAGCTACTGAGACTGTAGTATCACCAGAGACAGTAAATTGATATTCAGATCTTTTTGAGTGAAACTAGCTCCAAAAAATTCTAGTGTTTTTTCAAGGAGAGGAAATCTGGCATTTTTGTTACTTGCTCTTTGAGGTCGTGCTTTTGAGTTCATTTCTGCAGCTTGCAGGCATGAACGTTTCTCAAGTGAAGGCAGAGATCACATGACTCCAGGAGTTGATGTTTAAATAGAAATGGAAATACATTGTGAGACCCAAGGTACAGCTGGACTGTAAATTTTCTAGGGCTGAAATGTGCAGTGCACACAGTCCCCAGGTTTGCTGGATGCTAAACCACATACAGTCTGCCCTGGCTAGAAGGAAAAATTAAACAAAACAAAAAAAAAAAACAAACACTGTCTCCCCCCCCCCCACAAAAAAAAAAGAGAGAAAAAAAAAAGAGAGAGAGAGAGAGAGAGAGAGAGAGACTTAATGCCTACTCCAAAGCCCATTATGGCTGGAAAAAGGACTAACATGGACTTAATTGATAGGTCAGGCCTTTCCTAAACAGGGCTAAGGGTCAGTTGGAGTTCTGTAACTGCAGTCCTTCCCTCTATAAAACTTTCTTTGCCTTCAGTGGAAGTTGCGTGATATTACCTTCCATTGGTTTAATAATCTCAACTGTATTTATTTAATAATACACTATAATGGAACATTTTATTCCACTATAATATACAGGATAAATAAGACCTGTTTTCAAAGTTTATTGCTTAAGAAAATAACATTTACTAGCTTACAGCCCTTATCTCGTGTCTTGCAGTTTATGAGACACACAGTGTGTGCTCAAGTGTGTACAATAAATACAGCACCCAGTCCTGCACTCCTAGCACTTCGGAAGTGCAAATCAGATTCCATATATTATATCGTTATAGAAAAGTAGGTAGGAAATAACAAGCATTGATAATACATGTTTGCACATAAGTGAACATATATTTAAACTTGTCAGGTTCTTGTGCATTATTTATGTGGTTTTTTGTGTTTTTTTTTTTCTTTTTTTTAACCCAGAGAAAATATGAAACATGCAGTTTGACTTAGCCTCCAAAGGGATCAGAGGAAGCCTGGAATTTAATAATTAAAGCTGACTCTTAGGGTCCCTCCTGTCATTTTCCTTTTGCCTCCAAACAGCAGTGGGATATCAGTTTCAATTGTAAAACTTTTTATTTTAACTTGTTTGCTTTTGTTAGACACCAGTATTATGTGAACACTCATATTTTGTACTTGTTTTATATAATAAAATTTAATTGACTCCATTGATGCTATAACCTGGTGTGGAGTCATTTAGTGTGTTTGATTCAAGGGCTAATAAAAAGAAGCATTCCTGCTATTGTGCAAGATAAATGCAGAAACTGATAAAAACCTAAAGGATCTAGATTTACAGCCCAATGAAATCTAACCTGATTCATATTCCCAAAGGCTAGAAATTTGAAAAAGACTTAAAATCAGGCCAGTGCTCTGGGTTCAAACCACCTAACTTGTTGGTGACAGCTATGATTTTTATCAAAAGGGCTCATGGCTGCTCTTTCTGTGCATATAGTAAAACGGTAGGAAGGATTTCACTCTCAGTAAAGCTGATTCCTTCCCTAGTATGAGGAGCTGGAGTACGTAAGCACATTCATCCCAGCGTGACTCTCTATGTAGCACGTGTTAAGCTGTTTAAGTATGCAGGTCAAATTAAACTGGTGGGTGAGCTGCGGAGTTGAGGGGCTGAACCTGCTTCACTTTCATTCCTTTGATGACCCAAGGCGTGAAAGAGGATCCAAGGACTCCTGCAGTCAGTGGTAGTTTTTTCCATTAAATTTGATAAACTTTGAATCCAGCCTATGAATAAGTGACTTCAACAGGTGTATTGATGTAAAGTAGCTGCCTTTGGTCCGTTATCATCAATAGTTTATGAAAAATATCTCAGGAGACATTGAAAGCAGCCCTTCTATGTGTCTGTTGGTAATTGTACAGATAGAGTGTACCTTTTTAATCTGATTTTAATAGGAATAAACTTTTGGAGAGTTTCCATACAAAAATGATGTATACCTATTTCTTAACAATCCACTTTGAACACTTTAAAAAGAGAGTTTAGTTTTCACCCAACTTCTATTTGCTCCTGTATTTCAAAGGGCTGTGGGAAGCAACGTGGGTCTTTAAATTAGAGTTTTCTATTAACTACCTTGGTGCTCCAGCTTCATTGCGCCTGCCAGCGCAGCTGTCATTGCCCCCAAAGAACCAGTAGAGGGAGCACAAAACATTCCTTTTATATTTCTCTCTTACATAAACATTGACTACTGATTGGGGGTTTTCTTAATTTTATTTCTCTGGAACAGGAAGAATTTTTCAAAGGAAAGGTGATCTGTGGCTCAAATAGCAAGTCTGTGAAAGTCCATGGAATTCTGTATTTCCATGCAGTAAATTACTTGCCTGTTTCCACCACCCTATCCCCCATGCTCACCTCTCCTGTCTCTCGTGCTCCCACCCCGCCAAAAAATAGGTTTTTTTACAGGATTTCCAAGTTGGGACATAGACAATTTCCCCCGAGTTTATGATACTTGTGTCATTAGATTGTCACCAAAATCATAAATTTTGCTCATTGTAAACAAGAATAGCTTACATGCAGCACCAGAAGTGTCAAGTGTTAATTTTAAAGGCAAAATAAATATATTGCAAAAAGAAGAGGAAAAAAAAAAAAAGAAAGTGCCAGGAAGAAAGATGTATGTTCCACATGCATGCTGTATACACTGCTTTGTGAAACATGCATATCCATATCTTAAAATACCATTTGCTGAAGTGAGTTAAAGGAAATCAAGCAAATTCAAACCCATTTTAAAATGTGAAAAGGCATTAAATGATTTTTTTCAGCCACACAAACATACATTTTGGAGCTCAGTGCACCCATTATGATGTATTATTGTAAGATTTTTAATTAGTAGACAACCCATTTTGTGTATTAAAGTATTTATTCCTTAGTAAGAATTGTTTTTAATCACAAAATAGTGTGGAAATATTTAGATAATAGAATTCATGGAGTGCTGGAAAATACGGAATATAAAGATTGATTTCTAATATATCACATACTAAACTGTTCTAAAACAGCTGGTTTCTTGCAGACAGGATTTATTTTTTTTTTTAATAATTTAAGACAGCATAAGCTTGTATCAAGCGTAAGCATTGTAACAAAAGTGCAACTTTTTCAGCAAATCCTCCCAAAAGATATTTAACTCAAAATATCATTAACACATATTTTCTCCCTACAAAAATAGCATGTCAGACATCATTAATTGGATGTATTAACAACTATTTACATACAGCCACTCTGTAGGCTAGTAAGATTTTGTTTTTAACGTTGTTTAAACACAGCGTTTGAGGCAAACAGTAGCAACAGCAGCAGCAAATGCACCAAACTGACTAACAGACCCAGGATACTTATTCACTCCTAGTCAGACTGTTGTGTCTCACCTCTTACATAACATTCAAGTGAGATTTCTCACAGTGCTACCTTGGCAACAAACTAAAAATATCTAGGCAAGGTCTTGGTTTAAGCCTTATTATAAAAGCTTTATCTGTGTGATTATCTGGCGTCTGGTTTGTCTCCAGAAAGGGAAATCACGATATTTGGAGAATGGGGTGAAGGGGAACCCATAAAGGAAACTTACCCCGCATCATTTAATCGTTTCTGATTGCAAAGTGAGGTGTTTACCCACGGCCTCCAGCGTGTGTCGTTCAGAATTCAGGACAAAATGAGTTCAGGCTGATCAGTTGCTCTGTGTTTTCTTGGGGGGGGGGAAGGGGGCTGCTTTTTTTTTTTTTTTTTTTTTTTTGCTTTTTTTTTTTGCTTTTTTGTACTTCAGTGCAGAAACATTCATTTTATACAGCAAGGTTCGGGGGGAAATATGTCTCGGGAACGTACTGAATTAAATAAAGACAGGGTGAGAACTAATGCACTTGCCACAACCTGTATACCTTAGCCGGAAAACAAAACAAAACAAAAACAAAAACGACAAACGCAAGGTTACATAATGGGTCTGACCCTCTTTCCCTTGCACACCCAGCACTCTCGCTGGAGCCAGCGGCATCCCCGGGTGCTCAAGGCACTGCAGGTCTGGGCTCAGGGTTATCCGTCCACGGTCAATAAAGTGCTAACGCGGGCGCGGGGCCGCGCCGCCGCCCGCCCTCCGCGCCCTCGCCCCGGGCTCCCGAGCAACAAGTGCCGCTTCCCAGGTGCGACTCGGGGACACTGGAGAAACCCATTTCAAAATAAGGTGCAACATTTAAGTTACCTTAGAAAGAGAGAGAGAGAGGAAAAAAAAAGTATCCTTACTACGTTTCCTTCCGTTTCTTCTTTTTTTTTGTTTCCTTAACATATTTATGCATGTATAAAGCCAAACATTAAAAAAATACTGAGTAGCAAATTTTATCCTCGCCGGTCCTCTGCAGGGCAGCCCCGGGGCCGGCCGCCGCCGCGGCAGCGCGGCAGCCCCGGCCCGCGGCCCCTCCGCCCCCCCAGGGGCCCGCGGCGGCCGCTCAGGGCCCCTCGGCGCCGGGCTCCTCGGCGGCGGCGGCCTCGGCCTCCTCGCCGGGCTCGGCGGCGGCGGCGGCGGCCAGCCCGGCGGCGGCGGCGAAGGGGTGCGGGAGGTGGGGCGCCGGGGGCAGCACGGCGGCGGCGGCGGCCGCCTTGTCGGCGGGGCCGAGCACGGAGGAGAGGCACGGGAAGGAGGCGGCGGCGGCAGCGGCGGCGGCGGCCTGGGCGGGGATGCCCGGGTAGAGCAGCGGGATGGGGGCGGCGGGGTAGAGGTACTTCTCCAGGCTGCTCTTATCCAGGAAGGGCTGCATGTAGGCGGCGGCGGCCGAGGGGGAGATGAAGTAGAAGGGCAGGCAGAAGGGGGCGGCCGCCGCCGGCTGTCCGAAGGGGGCCCCGCCGCCGCCCGCCCCCAGGGCCATGAGCGAGCCCAGCAGCGCGGCGTCGGGCCTGGCCAGCGCCGCCGCCGCTGCCTCCGCGCCCCGCGCCGCCAGCCCCGGCGGGCCGGGCAGCGGGCTGCCGCCGCGGTCCAGCTTCAGCCGCTTGGGCGCGGGCGGCGCCTCGTCCCCCGACGGCTCCTGCTTGATGGCCAGCGCGGGCAGCGCCGCGGCCGCCGCCGGGCCCGGGGGCGCCGCGCCGTGGGCGCCGCGCTCGGGCCGCGCCTCGGGCTCGCCGCCGTAGCCGCTGTCCGTGTCCGTGTCGGTCTCGGCGCTGGGCTCGGCGGCGTGAGTCCGCTGGATGACGGGCACGCAGTGAGCCTGGCCCTCCGGCTTGCGGGCCGGCGCGCAGGCGGGGGCGGGCGGGGAGGAGGAGGAGGAGGATCCCTTGGGCAGGGGGCCCGGCGGCGGGGCGAGGAGCGGGGCGCCGGGCAGGAACTGCGAGGAGACGGCGTGCAGGTGGCCGAGCAGCTGGGCGCAGCGCTGCTCGCGGGGCGTCCAGCTCTCGAAGCGGGAGAGGTACTGCAGCACTTCCTTGGCGCACGTCTGAAAGCCCGAGTGGAAAGCGTCCAGGTCGGCCTGCACCGGGGACTTCAGGGAGCGCTCTCCTGCAGGGAGACGGCACGGTGTTAGGCACGGCACGGCGCGGCACGACAGCCTCCGAGCCTCTTCCCCCCGCTCCCCCCCGCCGCCCCCGTCCCACTTACCGCTTTGCAAAGCGATGATTTTCTGGTGCTGCTGCTCCGTTAAGGCTGTCAACGCTTTCAAGTGCTTTAGGGTCAGCTCCAGCACCACCGCTTTCTCCAGGTGCCCCAGCGTCTGCAAAGGCAAGGCCAGGGGGCGGCTCGGCTCCGTGCGCGGCGCAGCCCGCCGCCGCGGTGCGCCCGGAGCCCGGCCCGTGCACACGCACCCACACCCGCAGCCCTGCACCTCACCGTCAGTTTCAGATGCTCGGGCAGCAAGTCTTTCAGCTGGGCAATGCATTCGTTAATCCTGTCGCGCCTCTTCTTCTCTATCAATCTATGCGGCAGTTTGTACGTTTCCTAAGGAGCAGAAACGCGGCGACGGGCAGGCGTGTAAGAGCCCCCTGAGGACGGCGGCCAGACCCGATACAAGTGCCCCGCCGGCCGCCCGCCTTCGCGGGGGGATCCGCGCCGCGGGCGCCGCGCTCCTGCGAGCCGAGCTGCGCCGCGGACCCCAGCGAGCCCCCATCACGCGCGCAAGCAGGGCGGGAGCAGCCCCAGAAACTTACCTTGCTTTCGTCCCTCTTTACGCCTCTTTTGGGCTTGCACATGTACAAGGAAGGGTAGTCCAGCCTGGAGGAAAAACACAAGGATCCGATACCGTCAAGAGCAAGCGCGACCGCTGGCGCTTCCTCGCGGGGGGAGAAGGCATCCCCAGCGGCCGCAGGCAGCCGGGCGCCCTGCCCCAAGGGCCGCCCGAGGGATCGCCCCGCTCCGCCTGCGCAAAGGCAGCGAGAGCCGCTCGGGAGCCGGCTCTGCTCTCGGGGCTTCCCGGCACTTTCCCGGCGAGGCGAGGCGAGGCGAGGCGAGGCGAGCGCAAGCGGCGAGCCGCTGCCCGGGCGCCTTACCCCATGAAATCCCTGTGCTCCAGCAGCTGCCGCTCCGGCAGCCGAGCGATGCCTTCATCCATGTCTGACAGCGGCCGGTGCCCGGCTGCCGCTCGCCGCGGGGTCTGCGGCGCGCCGCGATCCGCCCGGGGAGATCCGCGAGCAAAACTGCGCGCATGCAGCCTCCGTCCGCCCCTGCCGCGCCGCGGCCGCGGCGTGCGGCGCCCCGTGGCCCCCCGCTGCCGCCGCCGCCGCCGCCCGCGCGCACTGCGCCGCGCCGCTCCGCGCCTGCCCGCGGGGCACGCGCGCCGCCAGCCGGGCCCGCACCCGGCTCACGTGCGGCGGCGCCGGGCGGGCGGGACGGGGCGGGGCGGGGGCGGCACCGCGCCCGCTGGGGGGAGCCCCGGCCGCCGCCCCCCTGCCGGGCTTTTCCCGCTTCCTGAGGATTATTAAACACATTTATTATTATTGTTGTTAATAATAATAATTATTATTATTTTGGAGGATAAACGTGAACGGCGGGGCGGGGGGGCGGAGATGCGCACTGAGCTGCCCGCACTCCCGTGGGGCAGCGGCGGCGGGGGGGGGGGAAGGGGCGCGTCTCGCCCACGGGTGGGCGCGCACCTGCCCGTGCCCGGGCAGCGGCCCGCGCGCGCGCGCCCCTGCCGCCGGGCTTCGCCGGGGGCCGGGGGGTCTCTGCCGCTCCTCGCCGCCGTTTTGCAGCTTGCGCCCACCCGAGGTGATGCCCCCTCCCCCCGCGCTGTGTCCCCGCAGCTCTGCCGCCCAAGCTGCGACGCGAGACCACGGCAAATGCCTTGAGATACATACGCATACGTGCATATACATGTATATATGCGCACACACGTATATATGTAGGTACATACGCACGCACATACGCATATAAACGTATGCACTTTTTTCTCTTTTTCTTCCTCTTTTTTTTTTTTTTTTTTTTTTTTTTTTCCCAGGCGGCCACTAGCTCCGGGATGCCCTTCTGATCGGCCGCCGCCGCGCACCGGCGCCGGGGACGGGCTGCGGGCACGGCGGGGACATCGGCACCGCGTCGCGCCGCTGCAGCGTGACCCGCCGCGCAACGCCGGCCCCGGGCGGGTGTCGTTTCCACCACCACCACCACCCCCCCGCGCAGCCCCCGCGCAGCCCCCGCTCCCCGGCGGCGGCACCGGCGGCCGCCTCCCTAATCCCATCTCACGCTGGGGCGAGCACAGGGCCGGCAACGTGACCCGACCCGCTGCCACATCACTGCCGCCCGCCCCGGCCCCGGCCCCGGCGGCATGCGGCAGCTGACAGCGGGCGCCGCGCAGCCCTGGGCGCCGCGCAGCCCCGCGGCAGCGCGGGGCTGTTGGCGGCGCCCCTGCGCAGCGGTGCTGCGCGGGCCGACAGGGAGACCGCGGGGCGGGGGGGGAAGAATTGGGGGGGGGGGCGGCGGGTGCACGTGTGCGGGTGCATGTGCGCGCTTGTGCATGCATGTGCATACATGTGCATGCACGTGTGTGCGAGTGCGTGTGCACGTGTGTGTGCGGGTGTGCATGCAGGCGCAGCGTGCCCGGCGCATCCCCCTCCCCCCCCCCCCCGCCGCCACGCGTGCCGCGCGGGGACAGGCGCCGGGGACCCACGGGGCCGCCCGCTCCGCTGCGGCGCCGCCAGCGAGGTCCCCGCGCTGGAAACCAAACGTGCGCGGCAGCGGCGGCGGCGCTTATCCCCCACCCTCTGCATCCGCGGCCGGCCGCGCTCGGGCCTTGCGTTCTCTCCCTTCCCTTCAGGGAGCTCCGGCTCCTGCAGGCGTGTGGCCGTGCGCAGCTGAGAGCCCGGGGGAAAGCAGGCAAGTCCTGGCCCTTGCAGCAACTGGGAGAGAATTACCCCTCCTAAAGAGAAATACCTCCCTTCCCCAGCCCCCCTCCCCAAGGAAGGATCCACACATGGGTCCTTTTTAAAGATGACGGTTTTAAGGTAATCTTCTGGGGACTGTGACTCGTGATTTTTATATGCAGGCAGCAGCTGCGACCACACTGCCTGTATGTGACAGAGGGTTTAGGGACAGAGAGAGCCCTGACGAGGTGTTAGAGGCTCCTACTTCTTGGCAGAAAAGCAAGCGCTGCTTGCTTTTTGCGGCTTATTTAACTAGTCCCCCCACTAACCTGATGATATTCTCGTGCTGTCAGTGCCCCTAAATGCCTGCCACGTGCACCCCCACCCCAAAAGTGTGTTGGGGGGGCAGGAGGAGAGCTTCGTGGAAGGGTATTGGGCTGGCGGGAAGATTTCCTCCTGGGAAGAAAAGTAAGCAGTCAGGCCAGCTGTGCGCTAGTCCTTCTCCCTGGGCTAGGGGAGCTAACAAACTGCACAAGAAGCTTCCCGGCCACGGGCATGTGGCAATTAAGCCGTGGAGACCGGGGTTGCTTGTGCCAATTTAGGCATCCAAGCTGGACTTCGGAAATGGAGCTAATCGCCGTAGATGCCTCTTTAGTCAGTGCAGGAAAAACACCTCCAGCACGTAATTCCCCTCTTCCTGGCTGGACCCATCTCCAAGGAAGCATCAAGACAGCTGCAGACACAGTGCAAATAAAAAGAAGGAGTGTAGCCCTGAGATAAAGCACGTGGAGAGCTTGCTCCCTCCGGCAGGCAAGGACGTGGGAGCATGCATGGCGTTTGTAACTAATAGCTTGGCATGAGGGGGACTTTCCTGGGGCGCCTCTTTCCTTTACTGGGTTCATCCTCCTGCAAATCTTCACATCATGGAAACAATGTCCTGAGTGAGACTTGGCTCCCAGGAGGAGAAAAACCTAGTTCTGGGATTCCTCTTGACCCAAGTGGGAACGGAAATCGAAAATGACCAAAAGATGCAAAACATGATCTGAGACAGCTGGAGACTTTGCAAAAGGAGTTCAAGGAACATCTGGAAACTTCTAAAAGAGGTTTATAAAAGGTCACCTGCATACAAGGATAAAAGGCTTCACTGTCCAGAGAGAGGGAGAAATTCGCCTGGAAGACTCCCAGTTTAAAATGGCAAGATGGATCAAAGTGGTGATCAGCAGCATGACTATCATGGAAAAGAATGTTTTCCAGAAAATAAGAGACATAAGAAAAGCTTTGGCCAATTTTCTAGCCAAGATGAACCACAGTAAAGAGTTAAGGAACTGAAAAATCACTCAGAAAAGGAAATCAAAGGTTTGCAGGTCACCACAGGGAAAACCAGCCTCCTGCTGTAGGCTAGAGCTAGCCAGAGTACCACCTAATACCAAACAGTCACCACCACTTGAAGTGGGCAGGAGGAAGGAGTAAGACTGTATGCAAGTCAGTAAGACTGAATCAATGCAAAAGCCACCGTCTCTGAGGAGAATACACCGGAGAGCTTTATTCGACTCAGTCTACAACCATAACGTAAGGGAACAACTCTGGAAAATGATATCTAGGAGCCAGCTTGACTGGTTCAGCTCTTGCAGGACTGAATATTTACCTCCAATAGAAAAAAAAATATTTATCTAAACTGGGTAACCATGTGCTAGAAAGTGTCAGGGAAGAGAATTCAGTGGAACTGGCAAAGGATCTGGAACATTTTGGGTGAATAACTCAAGTGATATTACTGAAGACTTCCAGGGTAAAGTGGATATTGACCTACTCATAGACATTCAAGTGCTTTGGGATGAACAGATTGATATCAAGGGAAAAAATGAGAGGGGAGCACACGGAAATCTGGGCCAGGTCAGAAAAAAGGTCCATCTGTCCCAGAGCCCAGCAGGAGATACCCAGGGAGGAGCAGATGAGCAGGGCATGTGTGGAGCAAAACTCCCCAGTCCACCCTCCCACATCCCAGCAGTCCGCAGTGTGGAGATTTCCTGAGTTGGAGATGATATCTCTGTGTTTGATGGGAAACCAAAGGCACTGTGAGAGGCAAGGGAATTTGCCAAGATGCTTAAATCATTGGTTTAGCAGAGCATTAGGGCAGGAAGCAGACACTGGTGAGAAGCTGGTCAGCCCCCAGGAGCCCTGCAAGCATCGCTCTGCAGCTAACGCACAGAGGAAAAGAGAACTTTGTATTTATCTTGTATCTAATGGTATGTAAAACAATCGAGACAGCAGCCGCGCACAAATTCGGCTGATCCTGAAACAGAAATAAAATAACGTGACTGTGGGAAGGAGGTGGGCCAGGGCAAGACAGAGGTGCAATGAAGCCTTCACATAGCTGAGCAAAAGCCTCCAGGCCGATGGACAAATGGGGCTAGGTCAAGCTTGGCAGTGCAGAGATCATTCCCACATTTCTGTGCAGAACCATTAGAAAAAAAAATAGAAGAAGAAGAAGAAGAAGAAAACTAGTAGTGGGGGGTTTGGTCACACAGGCACTCTTAGGCCATGTGAAGTGGGTGGTATTTGCAGATGTGGCCCAAGCTCTACCAGAGCAGCCAAGCTAGAGTTGTGCTTGCACTAGCACTGACCCAGCTGACCAGCCTGAATGAACAGTGGCCACAGGAGAGTGCAGATGCATCAAAACCTGGAGAAGTCCGGCTGGTAAAACTGGAGCTTTGGAGCAGAAAGTCAGGTGCAACAGCAGCTGGACTAGTCCTCAGCGGCTGTCCCTGTGTGACAAGCACTGAGAGCACTGACAAGCACTAGGCACTTTGGAAAGTCCCTCCAAGACCATGTTTCAAGGGAAGCAAGCCATTTGTAGGCAGCTGGTTTGCTGTGGAAAGTTGCCCTGCCTCCTAGGGCAGAAAAAATAAAGATGGTTCCACTGTGAGACAGCTTCCAGCTCCAGCTGGTCTGAAACCTGCCTGGAGATCTGGGGCACTTAGAGACACCTGCCGATGGGGTCGATCAGGACTGGAAGGAGGACACAGGGGCCATCCTCCCCTCTTTGCCTGATATTTTTTGAGAAGCAGTGACCAGGTACAAGCAAAAAAGCTTTCCACTGAAGTTGTCCCTGCTGAAGTCACTCAGAAGAAGCTGTGGCCATGAATGAGGGTGTCTTGAATGATACCAGTGGGTTTGGTTTGGTCTTTTGCAAGAGCCCTGAAAGCTGTAGATTGGCCAGTGGAAGCAGAGCTGAAATGCTGCCTTGGTGAAGTGACTTACAGTGATGGCTTAAGTAATGTGTCAGGTGAACGGGAAGGTATAGCGTGACACACGTCCCTCGGCCTTTTGGGAGCTCTGCTGCGCTCAGACTGTTCATGGGTGCTCGCTGAGACCTTTGAACAAGAAGTGATGTGGTTACACATGGCTTGTAGTAAGTTCAAGGCTGGCCGTCTGTGACCGGTCCCAAAAGAAAGGGAGTTGTTCCAAAAGCAGGTGACTTATCTCTGCCACACGACTGGTGACGGGGAATTTCCACTGAAAAAAACAAAACTGAGACTGCAGGGACCTGGCCCGCTCCCCAGGCACTCGCAGAGCTGCAGCTTTGCAGGACTCTGCTCCCATTACAGAAGGTTTGTTTGTAGATTTGCTAACATTGCAAAACCATTGCCCAGGTAGGGTGACAGAGGAGGAGCATTTCAGTGGCTGGCAGAACGAGAGTTAGCAGTTTCAGCTAATGCAAATCCTTTCCAAGGACTAAGTCTACAGAAAAGTTTCATTAGTGTTTCCATGGGAAGAACACCATAGTGAGGGTAGACCATGCCTCCTTGCAATAGCTCTGGGGGCTTAGGATTCCGACATGCAAGTTGGCTTGACATTGAGAAAAACAGTTTTGCAACTGCACTGTTAAATACACATCTGAGCACACGTGGAATAGCAGCGATGTCTAACCCAGGCAGCAGGCTTGGGCCTAACTGCAGACAGTGTCGTCAATGGGAAGCGGAAGAACTGATTGTTCAAGGGGGTAAAAGCCAGGAGGAGATACTTGTTTCCCCTCTTATGACTTGTAGATGTGTAAATGCTTCCAGCACACCCGGGGGAACTGAGGAAGGGCAAGGTGAGGCAGGGTATAGGAGTTCACAAATGAGCCCACACCAAAAAGTGTATGCCAGAGAGGATCCCAGTAGGGTGCAGGTGGAGAATGAGCTGGGAAACCCAGTCACCATGGGCTGAAGTATACCTGTGGAGTACGAAGGGGAAAGCGCTCTTGCCATGGTGAGAAAGTTTGGAGCTAAAGACAAAATACTGCATAAAAGATGCAGTGTATGGAAACAACCTGGGGTGAGCCTTGTTGGAAGGTGCTGGGGACAGGAAGATCTGAGACTAGTATTTTCAAATTGGCAGATATTTCAAATCATTCTGGATTTCTGTAGGTTTCCAAAAAGCCTTAGCCAAACTAAGGGAGAAATCCTATTGGGTGATATTCAGGAAGGATGTAGAAAATGTGTGCAGGAAATACATGCTCGTCTTGCAAAGAAAGGTCCTGTAGGGACACAGAGACACCATGAAGTAATACCTCACAGTGTCATTAGTGGACTGCACTGCTTAGTGTACTTGAGTTTCTGTCTGAAGCAGATTCTGGAAGCTGTCGACTATTTCACAAGCTGCCTTGAAGCATATCCATTAGGACACTCTGCCAGATGTCCTAGTGAAAGATGTCCTCTCTCTCCAAGTCCTAGCAGATACAGGAGGATTTCACAAAGCTCAAGGGAGAAACACTGAATCCAGAATATTTCAGCAGAGCTGTGAGGTTGTTGGGATCCCTAAAACACCTCCATGTGACCACAGCCTGAGGGACTACTGGGATGTTTTTTTTGTAGACTTTGGCAATTAACTGGATTCCTCCTCAGAATTGCATCAAGCAGCAAGACCCAGTATATCCCATCTTGTTTTGAATAACAACGAGCCCCAAGAGGAGCAAAGCACCTTCCTCACTGTTTGAGGTAAAGCTTGAAAAGGATAAAACTATGGCAAGACTGCATAGCACCGACCAGTGTATTTATGGTGATCTGCAGAGCACAGTGGGATCCTGAAATGAAATCCAACACCATCATGAAGCCATTGGAAAATGTGATAGGGAATGAGGAACTCTGCTGCTGCTCTTCTCTAACTGCAAACGTTGCTGTTAAAAGCTGAGGCTGGAGAAGTTGAAGCAATCATCTGCCTCCTCCCCACTAGCACAACATGGGCAGAGCAGCCAGCACCCAGGAGGGGTGAAGGCGCTTTGAGAGCACCCTGCAAGCAGCTGCCTGAAAGGAAATCAAGGAGCAGAAAATGACAAGAAAGGGGAGTAAAAGTGTTTAGGATTAGCAATAGGAAAATACCTAACTGAAGCGTAGTGTGTAATTAGAGATAAGTAAGAATGTGTCATTCATCACTTCTTAAGTGATTTTCCTTCGATCTCTTCAAGGCAGATTTATTTGAGCCTTGCTGTTTCCAGCAGCACCTGGACTGAGGTGGTGGGTGGGAGAGCAGGTGGTGCAAGGGGCTGATATGCCCCCAAAACCCTAGATGTGCATAGCCCCCATATCTTATTCTGGGTAGGACAGCCAACCACCCTATGAAGCAGCAAGTGCCTCCACTGAGACCTGTGGCTGCTGGCAGGTAAGTGCAGAGAAGCTGCAAGAAGGTGGAGGGAAAGCTCAGGGGACATTCCCAGATGCAGATGCTACTTGGAGCAGGCTGGCTCAGAGCAAAGTCCCAGGCTCCCGTTGTACACATCCTCCTGGGGCTGTGTTTTTATGAAACAGGACTCTGATGAGAGAGCCTCTACATTCATAACGAGCTTCTTCTATAAATAGGGATAATCTTCAAGTTTTTGGTTAACTTTGGGGGGCAGAAGATGTAATAGTGCTGTGTCTATGCCTCTGTTTCACTGCAGACTTTCTGCCTAAAATTGCCACCAGGCTGTCTTGCCTGTCTTCTTGTTGCGTTACGAGGGGATATGAAGGCATTCAGACTCAGAGCGGCACCGGAGTGCTGAGCTTTTAACCTGGAAGGACAGACGGATGAATCAGGTTGTCTGTAGGTGCCCATCTGCTTCTGCTACGACCCCAGATCTACCTTGGGTATGCAAGCAAGGTAAAGCTCACTGCCTCGTAACAGAAACAGATGCCACTGAACAGGTAACATGACCCATTGCCTGCTGATGTAGGTTAGGTACCAATGGTGGCCAAGCCCCAGATCGTACGTAGGACAGCGCAGAGCTCAGTGCAGGAAGAGCACAGGCTCATTTTATGGTCACCAACGACCTGCCAGCACAAAGGCCAGACCTTAGACCCATCTTCATTTGTCAGTGAGTATCTAGGATACCCCCAGTCCTTGAAGCACTAGGGCAATACCCCCTCGACCACTGTGCCCGATTCCCTCCTGCTCTGCCTGGGGTGCCCCCGGGGGTGAGCAGTGCCGCGGGGGCCTCCTCCACCCTGCCGCGCGCAGGGCTCCCGGAGTGTCTGCAAATGCAGCTTGGTAGGGACCACATGCCTGCAGTGTTATTCATCTCCCCATTGCTTTACCAACCTGCCGCCACCACCAGGGCTCGAGCACCGGCTGCATGCTGGTGCCGGCAGCCTGGCCAGCTTCCTTGCATGAGCATGTTCCCAGGCGGCTTGCTCTTATGACAAAGAATTTCAGCAGGGCTATAAAAACCAGCCCCCGTTTAACTCGTCTGGTCCTTGGTGTCCTGCTGAGGAGGCATTGCGTGGCCCCCTTTAAGCCAACGGCAGCTGGGCTTTCAACATGGCAAGGGGACTGGGCTGCAGCTGGGCAAACCTTTTCTCTCCCCACTCAGAAAGTGGGGCCCGGCAGCAGCACCGTGGACGGACCCCTGCCCACCCGGACCATGCTCCCCCAGTCGGTCGCCCATGCCGACCGGCTGGGACTGAGGGGTGGTGGCAGTGGCGCAGCTCCATCCTCAGGCGGCTCCATCCTTGGGGCAGCACCAGCAGCCCCTTAAAAGGGTTCAAAGCCTTGGAGCCAGCTCAAGGGCCAGCGACGCCAGTCGCAGCCACTCCTCACTTGGAGCAGGGCAGGCAGCAGGTCCCCAAGAGTCTCTTCCACCATCAAGAGAGGAGGAAGTGGCTCTGTTTTATTACTTCACTTGAATTTTACCCTGTGATTTTTCCAAAAGAGCCATGGCCTAAGTCCAGCCTACAGAGCTCTGTGAAATGGTCCAGGCCTGACCTCATCTTTTGCAAGGAAGTCCGGCTTGTGGGTCTTGTGGTGTGGCCCATGGCCCTCTTTAACACGGCTGGCATGTGAAGTATTGAACAGGGCAATAAAGGCTGGGCCCAAACTGAGCTCCCTGAAAAGAAGAGGTGTTGGGAAGTACAAATACCTGCATATCCTTTGTGACCAGAGACAGGCAGCAGATCTGCGGCGTTAGAGGGAAGCCAGCGGGGCCGCAGTGAGGCAAACAGGGGTGCTGCTCGTCCCCATCCCTGAGCCCCACAAACCTAGGGCGACTAGAAAACTTGGATGTTTATAATTTTCTCTTTTTGTGGATTCATATTGCATGTTCTTTTTTCATTTTAAACACCTTCTTCAGGGGTAGCTACAACCAGTCAGAGGTGTTTCCCTAGGCACATGTATGTGAGGGAGCCCTTGGTGGTTCGACCATCCCGTGACATTTGCTCTGCAGGAGGACAGGAAGCAGCACACTGTCACGGCAGGTGGCCCTGCACTGGGCTGGCACATCTCCTTCAGGTCTCCAGCTTTTTGTGGGGCTGGAACAGAGCAAAGAGGCACAGCTCTGTCCAGTGCCAGGAACCACCCCCCCCCTCCCCCCCAGAGAGGCTTCCTCAGCTCCTCTCCAGAGTCCATCTGCTGGAAGAGTCTTGCCTGAAGAGTCAGACGTACCTCAAGGTGACACAGTCCATGCCGTGAGTCAGAGATCCTGCTAGGATCCACCACAGATGGCAGGATCAGGCAATTTCAGACCTGCACCTCCGCACTGGTAGAGTTCATGTCAGTTGAGATGTCCAGACTTTCTCCACAGAGGGAGGAAGAAAAGCCCTAGCTGTGCTGCTGACACAACTCGTGGGGCTCATGGTCCTGCCTGGCAGCTGAAGCCCTGGCACCCGGAGCGCCAGGCCCTTTCCTGCCTGGTCCCGCACACAACACACCGACCTCAGGGCCTCGAACCAGTGCATTGGTTATTAGGATGAAATTGGTCATAAAAAGGCAATTGAACAAAACAAAGTGAAAATACAGCTGTCAGCATCCCTGGAGTTTAACTTGGACCGGAAAACATCACATAACTTCTCCGTAACCATTTAAATCGCTAGTGGGGAATATATTGCCAACCTTAAGTAGTAGCGTGTTTTAGCAGCAGTGTGGTGGACCTAGTGGTCTTCAATATGTTCAGAAGAGCAAATAGGCTCAGACACTCTGCTAAGAAAAAGAGGAGCGCGAGGGGCAGGTGGAAACGCGCTGTCTGACACACCAGCTCGCTGTGTAACTTGGCGGCTTTTTATCTGCTCCCAAGAGCTTCAAACGGCAAAAATAGAAAACACCCCCTCGCAAAGGGGCTGGGAGGCAAAGCCAGGCACGTGAAGCGTTTTGAAATCCCCGCCAGCCTTGCCCAACCGTGGCGGGGTCACCTCAGGCCGGTGTGAATGCCAGGAGCTCCTGAGGGCCCCTGGGGCAGACGGCTGCAGGAGCCCAAACCGGGCCCAAAAGCAAGAGCCTCTCCGGGCTCTTGTGTCTGCAAGACGGGGGCACCTGCAGTGAACTCCTGCCCTGGCTGAAGGCTTTGCAGAGGAGCTGAGAACAAAAACCAGAAAAAAAAAAAAAAAAACACACACAAAAAATCCTCACGGGCGGCCTGCCAAAGCAGAAGGGACTCGCAACCCCCGGTGCGGGCACTGGGGCCAGGTGGGTTTCCTCGCTTCCCCCTCACCGTGGCACGTCCTGAGCCAGCGCGAGGGGCGGGAAGCGCCCGCGCCACAGCCGGCTCAGGAAGGGGCCACCGCCGGGAGCGTGTTTTTAACCTGTTTCGTGTTTGCTTAAGCCTCTGAGGAGGCCACACAGGCGTGAGCAGTGAGGGAGGGAGGCCGGCGGAGTCGCAATGCGAGCCGGACACCGCTGCGGGTTGATTTTGGCTCGCTTATTTTATGCGGGGTTCAGATAAACGAGCTGTAAAAAGCGGGTTAGGTGAGCGCGTGAGCGCGAAGAAGGGCTGCAACGCGAGGAATACGGCGAGGAATAGGGCCGCCTCATTTGGGAGCCTCCGGTTTTCATCTGCCCGAGCTCCCTTCTCCCATTAATCTTACCGTAAAAAAAAAAAACCTTAGAGGGAAAATCCAGCTCTCAGAAAAAGCAGGAGGGACCCTCGCTGCAGCCAGTGCATTTCCTCGCTGGGGCCTGTGCATTTCAAAGAGCTTGCAGGCAACATCGGGCTGAATTTCTGAAATGCCCCATGCCCCTAAGAGAATAGACGGACGTGCCCTAATCTATTTGTAATTCTCCTTCCAAGTTTGCTTAAAAGTAAATGAAGACGTTGCAAAAATCCGGCTGACCAAAAAATCCAGCTCTGGCCAGTCATTTCAGGCTAAGCTAATGCAATTATCATTCTTATCCATATTGTCATGCAGTTAGTCCCGCTGAGCCCAGCGCTCAACTGTCCTCATTTCTCATCATAAATTCTCTCTGTTCCTCTTCAACTGTTACTCCTGATTAAGGGGTGCGATCTGAGAAACTTAATGACAGATTTTAAAGTGACGGTTGTTTTTTCTTTTGGCAAGTTTGCTTTGCATGGATAAACTCAATGTATTTTTTGGTTTTTTTTCCATTTTCAGTTTCCTTTGTAGATATTCTTCTCATTTTTTCTGAAAATACTGTTGGACTTGTGCTCCCAGCAAGGGAAATAAACCCATTTGCAGGTGCTGCTGTGCATGGATGGCAGGGGGAGATACGAAATGGAAGGAGGCACCAGGAACACGAACTCCCTGTGCAATCAGGGTCACGTGTCTAGAGGGAATTATAATTCCTCACGTGCCTCCTCACACGGCACAACACAGGAGCACAGGGGTTCCTGCCCTGCCTCAGGCTCCCAGCTCACCCGCTCCAGCATCTTGTCTCCAAGGGCGTTCAGGTACCGAGTGCTGCAAAGCAGGTACAAGAAGACCGAGAATGGCCAATTATAACTTGCCTATAGGGAAAGAGCTTTTCCTAACACCGGGCATTTATCACATGGCATGGCCCCTGAAAGACTCTGCTTTCTCTCCCTTCTGCTTTATTATCCCAAATGAGATAGCTTGGGATGTACCCACAGTCTATATAAAAGCCCATTCATTTTTTTCAGACCTGCTGAGCTCGTGGTCTCGGCAAGCTCCTGCAGCAGCAAATCTCACTCTTGCGACACACTGCCGGATGCATCCCCACCCTGACTTTCCTCCAGTGATGCGTTGCTCGTTTCTGAAGTCAAATCAAACATCCCCGTTTTCCTTCTATTGAAGAGTGATCTGGACCTTCTAGTGTCAATCTATTTTGGGCTTCACTCTCTCCTCTTTGTATCCCTCAGTCAGTCAGTACTACCTTTATTGATATCCTCTTCCACCTTCATGTCAGCCTTTGCAGGAGGCCTTTCTCATCATCTTGAACCAGTGGCCCTTGACACAGAAGACTTTATACCCTACATGGCATCCCTTTCCCACCTTCTCTGCTGGCTCTCCAGGACTGCAGATGCGATATAAATTATTCTATGGTATGGGCGAAGGGGGCTCATGCTACAGATATAACTGTGCTGAAAACAAGAACTGTCCGAGCAGTGTTACTAATGAGATCTGGTCTTGCTGCAGTGATCTGGGCCGAGACCTGCAGCAGGGATGTTCGCCAGGGTCTGGCAATTCCTTCTACCACCCTTGTTTCACCCAGCAAGGCCAGACCTCCCTCCTCAGCTTACCCAGTCCCTCTGAACGGCCTTCTGCTGCAATCAGGCCATTGACCTTTTTGTGCCGGGACTGCCAACACAGCTACACGAGGCCTTGTTTACGCAGGAGATCCTGTTTGCAGTAGAAAAAACGTAGCCCAAGAAATCAACGGTTGTGTGCTACAATATAGCTGTAGGGGGGGTGTTTGCTCCTTAGGGTGCTCATTAATGGAACAGATGCAAAAGCAGAAGCCAGTGCAGGAGAGGGATTTTAGGAGCAATTACAGCCATTAGAGAAACAAGCAAAACAAAAAAAATCTAGCATTGACATAGATGTTGTGGCACTTCAGGAGCAATGGGAAGAAAGGTTAAGTTGGTGGCATCATAAAACCAGATCATTTAAGCATACCCAGTTAGGCTTTGTGCTGTACCAGTCCAGCAGTGACCAAAGCTACCAGGGAATGGCTGGAAAACATCATCACTGCTGCAGAAAACACTGTAAATCCTCTTGTCACCCATTTACTGATTCATGAGACAAAAGGTTGTTTTTCCCTTTGCCTTATAGTTTCAGCTCAAGGTTTGATATCCCTTGAGCAGCAGATGTCTAAGGGCGTGACTGCCCGTGACTATGTCTATGTCAAGTGGCCCGTGCTGGCATTAGGCAGATGACAGACCGTCAGAGACATCACCACCATCATTTTAAGGCTGGGTGAGCACACCACAGCTGGAACAGCCTGAAAATGGCATATTATGCACTCTGCACAGTCTATTGTACTACAGACAGTGCCGATAGGGCTGGTTGCTATTCAAGGTATTCAACACATCCCACTATATGACCCCCTTTTCAGTCAACTAAAACTTTGCTAAACAGTTTGAGGTGATTTTTTCCATGCTGGGTACCTGCCTCAGACTGACTTTTTTGAAGGCAAAAGTTCAGCCAAACTGGTTTGACTATTTCCTAGCAAAAATGCTTCCAGTGGCAGGGGCAGAAAAAGCTGTTTTTTTCAACAAGCTATATATTTCTGGTGACCTTTTTGCTAAACAGCCCTAGAACACCCCGGCTTTGGAGCTTGAATCTTTCCATCACATCCCAAGTGAGAACCCTGCTAGCACCTGGCTGCAGCACCTCCTTGCCACTGTCAGTCCCTCTGTGGCCCGAAGCATCCGACTCCTCTGCAGTGCATTGCCATTTTGCAGCCCCGCTAATGAGCCGTGCGGCCATCAATACAATGTGACACCACAGGACTCGTACCTTTTCTTGATTTAAAAAGACTACCTCCAGACAGTTGTGTTAAAAAATGATTACAGCTGCACTGTCAAATATGCAGGGGTTTAGAATTGCAGGGATTGAAGTGATCTGTGCAAATGCAATTCACCTTCAGAAACTGGTTTGAAAGAGATGTCTACTGCTGCTTGTCTCATTCCAGGCAGGTGGCCTTCCCATCTGAAGCTTCATGTAGTTTTAGTTACAACATGTTGATAGCCCACAGTCTTTTGTTGCCTTTTTTTTAATATAGATTGAACAGGAAGTGTTTGATATCTGTCGAGATTTCACAAGTGTCACTGTTGCGTTGTATCCTAAAAGCAATACTGATGTGTCCTAAAAGTAATACTGTTTCATTCAGCTTGTGCAGCAACGATGTGAAAGAGTGGCTTAGGGCTGAGACTCAAGTTTTGCCACTGGACCATCAGCATTTCTGCAGATGTCTGTGAATGCACAGGCTTGTGCAGAAGAGGCCCAACACTGTGATATACTGCATCATGTGATGGCAGAGCCTATTCAGTGTGCTTTTGGCCACACATCCCGATCCCATTATAATCTCCTGATATACCAGTCTCTCTGTGTCATCTGATCATTGCCTGTATCACCACCCTTGTCAACTGATATTTATTAAAGTATATATGCTCAAGAGCTTTCAGTGTAACACTGTTACACGATCAGACAACAAAAGTTCCTACTGCCTAATATTTCTGACATACTTTTATTGCTTCCCCTACATGCTAAGGACCTATGTGCAAAGGAAGGGATCTTGTGGCCAAGGCATCAGGTGGTTCCCAGGTCTACCGCAGGCTTTTCCAGGTGACCTTGAAAAGGTTTGGGCCCAGTTCAATGGGCATATTTAGGTGTGATCTCCCCATTGAAATTAGCTGGAGATAAGTGCCTGAATAGTCCCCCAGTTCTGCAGCATGGAGGGTCTTCAGCTTAAGTCTGACCTTGCAGAAGTCAATAGCTCTGTGCATCAGTTTCTCATTTGAACGTGGCTGCACAAGCAACTCTTGGTCTTCCCAAGGATGGCTTACCAGCCTATTGAATACTCTTATCATGATGATGTGCCTCCTAATATCGCAGTGATGCAGGGGAGGTACCCCATGCCCCGCTCCCTGTCCTGCAGATCCCCGGGCTTGCGTTTCCCCCAGGGGAATGGGCTGAGGGCACTTCCAACTAATCCCTCGCTCATCCACTGTGCGTGGTCCTGCTCTGAGATGTCTCCAGGCCTCACTGCTCTGTGCAGTGGAGACAACCACACTAGTGCCTGCTCTCCCTCCTCCTTTTTTTTTTTTTTCTCTGGTTTCCTGGGCAGGCTCTGCCTCTCCCTGCCCACCCGGGGCCTGGAGCATCCGGTCAGGCTGCAGACCACAGCCTGTCGCTCGGCTCCTCTCATGCCGTGGAGCTTTCTGCAATAAGGGGAAAGGGCACCAGTGAGAAGGGGAGCTTTCCTGAGGGGCTAGCTCACGGCCATGGGACGAGCTTTTCTGGAAGGAAGGACCATCGTGTCCTCCCCACGGCTGCTCCAAGTGCCCAAAACCCATGCATGCGTGCCTCTGCTCTGTGAAAAGCCCCAAGGGAAGCGCTCCACTGCACTCGCTTTGCCCCCGGTCGAAAGGCTGGGGGAAGATAAATCGCTGGCATGCTCTAACATACCGATATACTCAGGTTCTGGCAGATCATTAATAAATCTAGTGGAAATGTGTGGATAGGGCGAATGTGGATAAACTACAACGGGACAGGGTGAGGTCCTATTATGAGGGACATAAACCCTAAGGAATACGTAATAACAAATAAGTGCTAATAAATGCACAGGAAGAAGGGAGTGAGAGAAAAAGACTGTTGCAATAACTGCATCTCTGAATCCACTGTGTTTGTTAGATTAAACTTGCAGCCTTGCTTCATTAATACAATTTTCCTTGTATTTAGTATACAGCTCCATGTATCTCACCATTGTTACCCTCAGGTGCCCGAGGGATTTGTGTGGGTGAGGAGTTTACCTCTCCTATGTGTTGTCTATTTTGTGGGTAACAGTGACATAAAGTGAGCAGAGCTTGCGGCTCATTAAATTACCACACTTTAAAAATCAGTTTTGCTAATTACTAATATTTAGCAGCACCATTTTGACTGCAATTTCCACGTTCTATGGGGATATGAACCCTGTTAATTTCCCACTAACTCTCTCGGCACCATTTAGCATATCAAAATGACCATGAAATTGAAAATCTTCAGTCATTTTGCTTCTCGAGAAATGTGTTCTGGCAGTAACGAGAAAAATATTCCATATAGCAAAAGTATGCCCAGATTCATGCTCTTTCCCCTTTTCTCCCCCAGAAGGCAACGGCGCAATCGTGGCTGACACGGAGGAGCAGCGCAGGAGCTGCTCCAGGGCCAGCCCAGCTCACCCTTCCCACGCGAACAACGTGACGTGGGCCCTGAGCCCTCACTGAATAGTGTTCATTTAGTCACAAAATGAGTAAATATCTGTCAAAATCAGAAGCCTGGTCTTTTAAGTCCTCCTCTTGGCACCGGCATTGAAACACAGCTGCTCCTATGCAGTGCCACACACCAAACCGCTGGCGGAATTAGCGCTAGAGCCCGTGTGTGTTGTTTCCCAGGCTCCTGCTCTGCTTAATAGACCACACTCCTTGCTCCTGTAAGGCAGAAATGTCCTTTACTAAGGACAAAAAAAGGGCATAAGGAGACTTCTGCTCAGAAAAAGGCAGAGTGCGTTTGCAGCACCACCACACAATCACAGCAATCCAAACACGCACAGAACATCAGTGCGTGAATTTGCAAGAAAAATTGCTCAGTTATTCAGCAATAAAATCTCTAAACCAGCTTCCGACAGCCACTCAGAAAAACTACATAAACATTCAATGTAAGAACAATCAAAACGACATCAGCTGTTATTTTCTTCTTAACTGGAAAGGGAGGTTTCACGTCCTTTCAGTAAACGCACGTCTACCCTGATCAGTGTTACCTCTTACTCAATACCTACTTCAGCTCTTTGAGTTCGTTCCCGTTGCTTGGGTCTTGGTTGCCTAGCCACTTTGATGGCTTTGTTCTACATACTTCAATTAAACTTAATTCTGGGTCTTTCCCAGGAGCACTGGACAGCATTTTCTGGCCATCTATCCTACATCCCACACCTGGCCCTGCAAAAGCCCACCCTTGTAGCCCCTCTCCCTCACCCTCTCCACAGTGGGGAGCATCCAAAATACTTACTGCCCAACCGCCGCTGCCAGATCACTTGCTGACCACAGGCACATCAGGAACCCTTTCCTTTCAGAAGCCAGCCGTTTGTTAGACCCACAAAACTGCCTTGATCCCAGTGGGCTGAGCCTAGCAACAAGAATTTGTTCTTCGGTGTTTGTTTTCCCCATTTGTAAACTAAGCATCGTAATACTTGCCTAGATCAAAGGGGGTACGAGGAGAATTAAATAATTAATGTATGTAAAGCACTTTGAAAGATGAAAGATGCTATATAAGTACAAAGTATTAACTACAAAAAAAAGAAACTGGTTATTGATGTAAGTCTCCAATTTATTCTGTAAGAAATGCGTGAAATCTAAATAATTGCCACTAACAAATTAGGAGTTAGGTTATGCCAAGCCTTGAAACAGCGGTGCAGGGTTGCAAGGATTTGTGCCTTCTTCTGTGGCTGAGTAAGGGCTTCTGTCCGAGCAAGAAAGTGGGACTTGTGCCTACAACAGGAGTTCGGAGGAGAAGGGACTTCCTGGGTCATCGAGTCATTTCAAGCAGCCACATCAAATGGTGCCAGTCAAAAATTGATCACATAGCATCTTAAAGCAAGCTGTGTTTCGTGCTAGTCCGGAACCTGCCTGCTCCAATGGTTAGAAGCCTTCTTCTGATTCCCAGGCTAATGGCCAATTTATATCCATTTGTCCTTGTGCCAACATTGTTTTCAGTATAACACAAGGTATTTATAGAGCTATCATGTACACTCCAGCCTTTAATTTTTGTTAGGCTGAATCCCGTTTAGTTTCCTGCTGCTAAGCAGGGTCTCCAACCTACCACCAAGCACCCTGCCAGCACTTAGTTACGCTTGCTCCAGTCTCAATTCATCTTTCTTGAATCCAGGTGAATAAAGCTGGCTGCAGCCTCCTCATAGGATCCCATCAGCAGTTGTTCTCTGTCACTAATACTTTCCAGGCCCTGCTGGAAATATATCATGTAGCCTTGATCACATTTCATGGCCATGTCACATTGCCATTTCCTAGTAATCCTGTGACCAGCTAATACACTTGGGTCTTTCACTGACTTATTTTTTTCTCTTTTTTTTCCCCAGAGAAATCCTTATGCTTAAGCCTTACGTGCCAAATCTTGCATTTGGCACAACTGAGGTTCATCCCATCCATATTGTTCCCATCCTCAAGGTCACGCAGCTCTTCCTGCTTGATAGCCTGGAGCCTCTTGTGTATTGACAAGCACTCCCATTTTTGTGTCATCAGGAAATTTCATGATGCGCTCCTCCCTCTTTTGTGTGACAGGCAAATATTAACCAAAATCAGTCCTCAAATAACTCCACGAACAACTGTCTTCTAGATACACTTTGAGCACATCTTGCTTTCATCTCTTGAGCGGCTGTATCTTACCTGCCTTGCAGGGATGACTGAGATTCTCCTGAAGTAAAAGATGATGCAAGTTTGTAGGGTTTGCCCAGCTGAAGCACTGTTTTAAAGGAGACTGCGTTCCCCTGGGGATGTTGCAAAAGAGAGTCAGAGGTTGCGAAGCACTGACATTTCATAACAGTGCTAAGCCAAGAAAATATAATGCTCAGAGTAACGTTGGATGGGAGGGAATACGCCTCAGCATCTGGTGGAGCACATGCAGTAATTTCAGCCATGCAGAATACCCTGTGTCCTTAAGAAGCCTTTCAAATAAAAGGTCACTGGTCTGAGAAAACTGAAGAACGACATCTCAAAGGAAGGACGCTGTTACTGCTGATCTGCACATACGGGGAGGGAAGCAGAGTCCAAGGAGAGGTGGCATGCAGAGATGCTGGTCTTTGCTTTGTCTATGATAAAGAATATGCAGCTTTGGTCTTTAAGAATACTATTTATAGATGATTTGCAACAATGCAGCAATGCAGGAAGAAAGAGCATACTGATTCCTGGGAGTAACCAGGTCCTCATGAGACAGCAGATTACTGCACGGCATGTAGGCAACTCTGTCTTTGCTAGGACAAACTCAGGAGAAGATGAAAAAAAATTAACCCCAATACACTCAAATCTCCTGTCTCCAGGGAAAATCATGGATTCAGTTTTCAAAACAGCTAAGAGGTAGGGAGAAACTTGGGCCACACTGAAGTAAGCAACACTTTCGTTAGGCCCAAGACATCAGCTTGTAGTCTCAGGTGCTCACTCCAAATGCAAGTCTCCATGAAAAGCCCACACTTAACATGGAGCCTGATCCAAGGAAAGTAAGACCCATTTTACATGGAAAGACTGAAAGTTTTTTGGTAAATCCTAGCCAGGAGGCTGAGATCCTCATAGCCTGGACCTCTCAGGCAGACTGTGCCTTCTCAAAATCCCCCAGCCTGTATTTCAGGCAACTACAGTGCCTCTGAGTGCATCAAACCAAGTGCAAGTCAGAGCTGTGAATAACTCAGTGAGACTACCCAGATGCCAATGTGAGACCTTGAGCCAGCTGCCAAGACAAAGCCCCAAGTGTCTGGAAATGCCAACAAGTCCTGAAAAATGAGATATATATGCATATGCACCACAAAGTTTGTCTGGATCTTTGAAGAGAGCACCTTATTAGAGCTGCCTGTAATGTTGCACCCATTCAGAAGCACTTTCTTCATGTACCTCTTGAAAAAGGGTCTTTTTAGTTTTACTACAAAGCACTGATTGCATGGGACAAGCTGAGCACACTTGGGACTCATTGCCATGAAAGTGAGTGACTTGGCTCCTGCACTGACTGATCCCCCCCCTTTCTGCTTGTGAGTCCCGCCAGTGCAGTCGGAGCTGGGGATCAGAGCTGAGTGAGAGCAAAGCCGGTGCACAGGTGGGTTTCAGCATCACCTCTCAGCTGGAGAGGATTTCTTGCTGTCCTTCCTGCCCTCTCCAGGGAATCTGAGCTCTGTATTTGTGGGGCTGAGAAATCAGAGCACTGAGCAGTGAAGCTAAGCTTTGCTTCTCTCAAAGCTGTGTCTTTTTCAGCATCTCCTCACCTTGCGCCAAAGTGGACTTGGAGTCCTACCTCCAGAGCTCCTGTTCCTGGAGACACATGATTATATCAGTTGCTTGGCCTCATTTAAAATGACAATGAAAACCCAAATTTCTGCTAGAAAATAAACCAGTGGCTTATTTTCCATAAATAAAACCACCCTGCCATGCCTGCCTCCACTTGTAGAGGGGTGCCCCACGCCAGAGGCTGTTTCTAGCATTTCTGGTCTGCAAGGTGGCATCAACATCACATCAGCCTCAGCCGCCTCATTGCGGAGGAAGAAATTGCAGAAGAAGGTCCCCTTGTGCAGCCAGGAAGAGGGAGCCACCAAATGTGCCTATGGGCTCCCCTATAGCAGGTGACGTATGTCTTGAGGACCAAGATGCCACGTGCTCCCTGAGCATCGCAGTCACTTGGGAAAGGTGAGACCTGCGCCTTTCTGTGGAAGCAATTTGTACAGCGGGATGAGTAAAACACGCATTAATCCCTGTCATTGACGAGTTGGAGCTGGAGCCATCGTCCTTTCCCTTGATACCCATCACCCCTGAGTCCGAGCATAAAGCTACGTATGGGTTTAACTGCACTTCTGCGTATTGTCTAATACGGGAGCTTGAGCCCGGGCGCGTGCGTGCATGTGTACATATGCATGTGTGCATCCCTGTGAGCACATATACAGGATCAGCCTAATCCATTATCCTTGGGAAGAACACGTATAAGAGGATTTGCCTGTGTTTAACCAAGTAATAATTAACACCTGGTGAGAAGGTCTAATGGCCAGAGCATCTCGTTAATGTATTTTGACAGATGATATCCTCTGCAATACACTTTGAAGAAGGAGGACCAGCTTTGGAGAGGGTGCAGAGAGTGTTTGTAAACAGCTGTTCCCTCATTTTCAAACCCCTTAACTCTGCATGGTAGGATACAAAGGATGCCGGGTCGGTATCCAGTATTTCCCTGAGGATGGAAACGTGTACAGAGAACAGTGACGGTGAGCTTTACCTAATGTCTTGTTGTCCCACAGTTTCTTGCCTCTTATTGCTCCACCTGGTTTTGTGGGACTGGCTGTCATAGCCCCTAAGGATCCCACTCCAGGCCTTGTACAGAAATGTAGTAAATAAATTGTGATTTCCACCCCAAAGAAGCTGCAATAAGAGTAGAAGATATGACAGAAACAGTAAGATCATTACGGACAGTTTAACTGCAGGCAAATTTTCTGTAAGCACGTGAACAGCGAAGCTCTGACATGCAGAGCTTGCTCTGCAGCCAGGGCCACCGCAAACTCCCGGGACATCGCCTGGATTCAGCAAGCCAGAGCTGGAGGTGAGGGGCTCCAGGCATAGGGCACCTCACAAAGCTTTGCCAAAATCAAAGATTTAGGAATCGAAACTGGTGTAGCACAGATATTGTGAAAGCTGCAAGAAGCTATGATGTCTTCGCAATCTGAAAAAAAAAATCTGCTTTCTTTCATGTGCACAGATTTAGCTCTTGATCAGGTGTGACAACTGGTGGGAGTAAGACATGTTGCTAAACACACAGCCTCTGAGAGCTGTGTAACCTCATGTGAAACAGCTCCTGGTCTACCACTTGTCCCTTCTGCCGCTGCATCCAGCTAAGCTGGAGTGCTGCCCACCTTAGTCCTGTTCCTGGTAATACCAAAAAGGTGTACGGAGCACACACAGGGGCTAAGCTACATTGGATGGGACCTCTGGAGGTCATCTAGTCCAACCCAACGCTCACAGCAGTGCCAAGACAGACAAAAAGATGTGAACTGGCCACAAAAGAGCATGCTGAAAGCAAGCCTTACCTCCGGGTGACCCTGAACTTTAAAAATGCCCATGTCGGAAGCCGGACTGAATTGTGTGTGCCAGACCCATCTCTAACTAGTGCTATCTTTCACGTAATTGCACTTTCAAGAGCTAGATATTATTGTTATCTACTGTAAGTGGACATCAGTCTTCAGAAATCATAGTAGCCAGCTTTAAATCTTTGCTTTTAGTGAGAATCAGTCTTTCTTCTTTGATTTTTAAATGGGGAGCTCTTATTTTTCTTGAGGGAGAAGGGTGTTACCTAAAAGGTCTCTGGTGTGTCTAACTCCAGCTGCTTGGCAGCACCCAACACCACTCATCTGATCTCACACCACTGGGTCACAAGCCACCTAGGCTAATATGTGCCGCTGCCCTCGGTTGCCACCGCTGCTGATGCTTGTAAGAAATATCCGTACACTCGTGATTATACAGGAGTGCGTGTCCATGTGTTAACCTCGCCAGCGTGCCTTTATTTTCAGGGTAAAAGTTGCAGGGGAGAAGAGTGGAGATTTCTGGAGCTGCACGTAAGGCCGCCTGTCTCTGTGGCTGCAAGCAGCAGTAGGAAAGGCGGTGTCACAGCGAAGCTGCGGCCCAGACCTTGCCATTTCCATGCTCCGTGTTGCATGTGCTGCTCGGCTTGTCATCACCGAGTTTGCACTGCCTTTTGGCAAGGGAAGGGACAGGAGCCGGCAGTGTTTTACAGAGGACGGTATCTGGCTATGGAAAAGCTGTGGGACATGACTCATTCCATGGAAAGGACACCCAAATTACAACCGGGCGCCACATGGGAGGTGGTAGCTGGGCTTGATTCAAAAAACATCCTCATCCAGGAAGGATATTCAAGCATGCGCTTCATTTAAGAACATACTTAATCAGGGCCTTTGGGCATAAAGCAGTAATCATTAGTCTTGTGTTGCTGAGAAAATCCAAGTGACATCCGGAAGATGTATTACTCCAGAAATTCTAGCCTTACTTCGGTGTCCTCATTTAATCTTTCGATTTCTAAAAAAGTAATTCTTTTAATTTCTCCCTGCTAGCCACTGCTGTGAATTCCTTCGCAGCTGTTTTACACCCGGTTGGTGATGCCAGGCGAGGTCAGCAAATGCAGCCCGCTTCAGATAATAACTGCAGCAGATCGATCTGGCGCCTGCCCCTCTTCTCCTTCCCCGCCAAGCTTCCCGGTGCGTAAGATGTGCACACCCGGCTCCGCAGGCCAGCCAGCCACAGCACGGGAATCCCTTCCTCCCATCCCATACGCACTGTTTAATCATTGCAAAACAGCAGCCCCTGTCCCCAATTTCTCTTCTGTGCATTTGCTCACATTTTTCGCCTATGTAACTGCATATGGCTGCAGAGATTAAATGTGATGTATATGATTTCAAGTATGCAGTAAATGTCTCTCTCTCTCTTTTTTTTTTTTTTTTTAATTACAAGTGACCTCCTTGATCAGCATCCATAGCAGTCCCAGAATTTGCCCAGTGAAGGCAGGTCACCCCAATAACCCCATGAGTAGGGGCGCAGAAAGTGCTGCCCGGGGCCAGTCCCTCCTCTGCCAATGGGCACAGGGCAGGACGGGCGCATTTAAGTTTGTTCAAAAAAAAAAAAAAAAAAAAGCATTCCTGGTGCTGCAGGTGCTCTTGGCCCATCAGCTGCAAAATAAAAGCAAAATCTGATCTATGTTGCCCATATTTCTAATTAGGTACCTGAGCCTTTCAGGCCCTACGCAGGCAACATCCCCTGCAGCAGCCAGGCCCCGCTCATAGGTCTAGGTACCAGCCTGAATCCAAGTGCTTAAAGCAGAGACGAAAATTTCCTGGAGGGAAAAACGCAGTGAAGATGTGGGGTACAGAGGGAGGCAGGCGGAGGGGAGGATGGAAAGGATAAACTTGCCCTGCCGTAGCGTTTGTAGGTGGCCTGGAGAGCCAGAGGCAAGACACAGCAGTAAGTGCAGACTGTCACGGGGATGCGGAAAGAAGTGGATCATGGTGCCAAAACAGTGTTGGTAACCAGCAACAAAAAGTCAGCTCAGAAAGTGGTGCTGCTGGGGAAGAGACCTTTTTTCTTTTCAGTTCCCCCCAGCTCAAATTTTCTTTGCACTTTGCTTTTTTGTGCAATCTGTCTTGGTCTCCCTCCATGCATGCAGCACGAGAGTTACGTGCATGGAAAGTACCCAAAATCCACTTTGTTTCTAGTTTCCCTTCTTACGTTCGATAGTATAAGCATCTGAAGAGGATATTGCTTAACCCGTGAAACGAGGTGACATCATGATTTATTAATACAGAAGACACTCTTCATTCATTGCTGTTGAACGCTGCAAAGAGCTGGAAATAGAGCAGTTCCGCGGAAGGCGTTGCCGCTGTGTCCAAGGGAAGGTTTCCTTGATGCCATCTCAGCTTGTGCAAGAGCACTTTAATATTTCGGTTATTTCCCCCGCCAAAGCACTTTGCAGCTCTCAGGGGCAGTTTTGCTGGTGATTTCCCCAACTTTGGATGACCCATCCCGCCTGCCCCGCTCCCCCCCTACATCGGAGGAGTCTCAGCAGAGCAAAATGCAGGTGCTCAGCAGATGACCTCCACAGCAGCAGGACCTGCACAGGAGTGCCAGTCTTCACTGCTGAGCCCTAGCCCTAAAACATGCCTGGCCATGCCTTTCATACAAGTTAAGATTCCTTTCAACATCCCACGATATTAGTTCCAATTTTTCTCTGTGTTAATTGCACTCTTTTTTATATACTTAGGTAGTTCCCCCCAACACACTAAAATGCACCTATACACAGGTAACGTGATCAGCAGGTGTATGAAACATGCCTATCGTGTGCACGGTACCGTACAGATGTGCATGCACGCTCTTAGTGCACACAGGAGCCTGGTGTGATGAGTGTGCACCCCCTTACTGCATGCACGCCCAGGCACAGGCGCCTGAGCACTGCTGCCTCAGCAGCGCTGGCTCCCGGCCTGCTACTGCCCTTGCACAGCCTACACACACACTGACGGGCATGCCTCCACCCACATAGGTGCAAACTCGCACACACGTAGGTGTCCATGCATGCATGCACGCATGTGCATGCTCACACACACATCAGTGTGCACAAATGCACACACAAATGCGCATGCTCACACACATGTGCATGCTCACACCCAAAAAATGTGCACATACGCTCATGTGCATGCTCACACCCACGTAGGCGTGCACATATAGATGTGCATGCTCACACCTGTGGGTGCACAGATGCACACACAAGTGTGCATGTCCACACACACGTAGGTGTGCACACACACACGGATGTGCATGCTCACACACATGGGTGCACACATGCGCACACATGCAAGCTTACACCCAGGTAGGTGTGCGTGCATACAGACACACACGTGCATGCTCTCCCCCACGTAGGCGCACACGCGCTCGCACACCCCGCGGGCGGCCTGGGCGCCGGCCGGTTGGCAGTGCGCTACCCCCCTGGTGCCCCCCTCTTCCCCGAGCTATATGTGGCATTTAGACGCTCCGGACAATCTGCTCCAAATGTTTTCCATATTTGTTCAGCCTCCTTGATTCAAATACCAGGAACAACCCAGCCAGCACAAAGCGGAGCTTCGGGGTGGGGAGGACGGGGGAGCTGTGCAAAGAAACCTCCCCCCAAAACCAACAACTCCCCCCCTCAGCTTGAACACCCGCACGTGAAAAACCCGAGACTTCCAGCATGGGAAAAAAGGAGAAGAAACTCCCGGCCGGCACCTCCCGCAGCAAGCAGGCGCCCGCGGGGGAACGAGGCAGCGGCTCGGCGGCGGCAGGCGAGGGGGACCCCAAAGCGGGCGCCGAGGAGGCGCCCCCCACTTGTTGCGGCTGCCGCTTCCCGCTGCTGCCGGCGCTGCTGCAGCTGGCGCTGGGCAGCGCCGTGGCGGCGCTGGGCTTCCTGGCAGCGGGCGTCAGCTCTTCCCTACCAGCCAGAGACACGCCGCACTGGGCTGGGATCAGCGTAAGCGCCCCCCGAGAGAGAGAGGAAAAAAAAAAAAGCAAAAAAAAAAAAAAAAGCCTTCGCTCCGCAAAGCGCCTTCGCCCACCGGGGACTAACCGCCTGCATGCGCTGCGCCCTTCGAGCGGGGCCGGCGGCGGCCACCCCGGCGATGCCCTGCGCGGGCCTGCAGCGAGACGTCGGGGGGCCGCCCCGCTCCCCCTTCCCCGCCGGGCCGGGATAACCGGGCTTACGGAGCGCGTAACCCTCAGCCTTTTATTTACTTACTTACTTACTTACTTATTTATTTTTGCAAGAAATGCCCACTTCCCTGCATGGGGTGGGGGGAGGTTTAAAAAACAAACAAACCCAAACACCCATGCTGCAGTTTAACCCCTTGGCTGCTAACTTTCTCCCGCGGGCTCTTCTCCGGCCCCGCTTGGCCGCCGTCCGCGAGACGGATGGGCGATTACCCGCCTCGGCTGTGCCAGAGAGGCGGTTCGACGTGCCATTTGTTTTATTTTGTCTTGTTTTATTTTGCCCCCCCAAAAGGCGGCAGAGAAAGCGCAGGCTGCCGTGCTCAGCGCGCGGATAGGCGCTGGGGGCTCCCGGGGATGAGCTACCCGCTCGGGCGGAGGGCTGCGGGGTTTCGCGGTGCGCTAGACAGCGACCGTAGCCCAGCGGGTAAAAGCGATTCCGTATCGCCCCCGGGGATCAGCCGAGCACCTCGGCGGAGCCCCGCTGGGATTGCACCGGGGTGGATTTGACCCCCTCGGCTGCTAAGGGTGGAAAAACGAAGGAAAATTGTCCCACGTGTTGTATCGACGCAGCTCCTGTGGCGGAGCCCTGTGAAACCCGGCCGCGAACCCCCTCCTTTCGGACGAATTTTGCCTGAAAGCCGTAGGGCATTAGTCAGAAACCAAAGGAAAGGGGTGTTTTCCTTTTTTTTTGGACAGAAACCAAGGAGCCTAAGTGATTTGCCACTTCTGCTCCAGCTTCAATAACTTACTCGCTCTGCAGTGCCCGGCTCGCTGCACCCGTCCGAGCGCCCGGCGGCGCAGCCTGGCTGCTGCTCCCGGCACGGCCCGGTCCCCCAAAAACCACGGACGGGGAGGAGGGGTTGGTGTTGGGATTTTGTTTTTATTTTTGCGTGTTGCCACTGCCTTGTTCTGCAGCCGGGGGCCGAGCGAGCTCACGGCGCGAAGCCGCCTTCGCCGTCCCCGCGCCGCGGGGCTGCCGGCGGCTGTCGGCCACGCGCCGCTTCGAGCGCCTCGGCCGCAAAGCGGTGCGAGAGGCCCCGCGTGCGAACGGCCACGGGCGCCCTCGCGGCTCCCTTTCGTCAGCCCGCGCGCTTTTGCCGCCCGGAGGGCCGGACGGCGCGTTTCCCCTCGAGGAGCTGCTCGCACATGGTTTCTCCCCCGAGCGAAAGCAGCAGAGACTCTCAGAGGTTTCACAGGCCAGCCTGAGCTCTTCCGGCCCCTTTCCCTTTTCGCAGGCTCAGCTTGTTAAGGAGGTGACAAAAATAGTCATCGCGAATGGTCACGTAGGTGTGTGTATTGTGGAAGCTGTTTTATATACATTTTTAAGATATACATATATACGTTTTTTAAAAAAATCCAAATTTTTATATATATTTAAAAAAAATCTATATCCATTGCATTATACATATGTCGCATCTTGCATATTTTGTATTAGATGTATTACATTATATTATATCATCATATTGTATCTATCGTACGATATATAAAAATTTGGATAGTTTAGAAACCTTTTTTAGTAGTATCCAAGTGGGTCAGGGCAACAAGCGTGGCTTGATCTGCCATTGATTTTATTGTGTACTTTGTCTCAAAAACTACCAAGAAAAAAAAAAAAGTCAAGCTGCCTAGAAAATATTAGTGGCACACGCTGGGAGAAGTGCCGCGGAGGGGATTCGCTCCTCACGCTTTGTCCAGCTGCGTCCAGGCAGCGGGGAAAGCGGCGGAGCCCCCGGAGCTAAGCGGACGCGGTGGAGCACGGCCTCCAGGCGAGGGCAAGGTGGGCCTGGCGTGAAGGGCGGCGCTTGGGGACTCCCCGGCATGGAGGGATGCTGAGGGGGTGAATTGCCATCCCAGGCTGTGTTATAAAGCGGCATCAATTAGAAATCGGTATTGAATGCATCTTGGTGATCAGCTGGCGCCGGTTAGCCTGCGACGCCCCCTCCGTATTGATATATATGGGGGCCACCTGGCTATTCTGAAGCCTCTGAAATGTGCTCTCTTTTAAGGGCTGGAAGCAAAGAGATGCTGTCTTGTTAGCCCTGGCCCCTTGCTGGGTTTTTTTCTGCAGCTTTTGACACCTCTTCCTGCAGCAATTGTGGAGGTGGCTTTCAGGTAAGCTTTGCCTCCCGCACCACCTCGCCGGGGTCCTGGCTTGCGCCTGTTATTAGGGAAAGTCATCTCAATTTTTAATAAAAGGTGATGGTTAAGAACTGGCACCATCAAAGCGGCTAATGGAAATTAGAGTTGTGCAGGAATCCATTTTTTATACAAGCTAGCTTCAGTCAGCCATGGGCAAACATCAAAAGGTTTTGGAGCAGGGGGGGACACTGCTGCCTTAAAGAAGAGCCTCCAAGTTTAGGTATGTAATTGTACTGTCTCCAAGCTACAGGAAGCTCTGGGTGGTTTTCACCGAGGTGCGTTTGTGGAATATGCTCCTGTGGTGTTTCCTGTGCTTGTTTATAGCCAGGTCGGGCTGGAGCACCAGGGCTGCGTTCAGCAGAGCTCGCTGCTGTTAAATCTCAGCATTCTCTAAGAGTAACTCTACATCGATGTCTAACTGAAATGCATCCTTCACTGGCTTTGGGCTTTTTTTGATCATGTGTAGAACAGAAAACTTTGATGAGAAAAAAAAATGTTGAAATTTCACCTTTCAAAGTGAGCAGGTAGCTCTGCTCCGAAAGTCTGTGTGATAACTATTCACGTGCAGATCTAATATGGGACACCTCCGTGCTTTAGCACGCACAGCCTCGGCGGGAAGGAGGGAGGTAATCAGGGCTCCTGACTAGGTTATGCCTGCGCAAAGAGGTCTAGGTAAGACTTGGGGGGAAGGTTGTCAGAACAGGTTTCTGCAGCTGAGATAGCCTTTTGGACGGCTTTCCATAGCTTCATGGTCAGGGACCCCTTTTGTACTGCAAGCCTCAGCCTCACAGCCACCTTAGCCATGCTACGCTTTTCGTATTGCATATTACCTGGGAACAACGTTATTATTGCAGCTATTATTTCTAGGAGTAATTTATATACAAATAGAGTGTCCTTCAGTCTAACGAGAAATCTAGGAGAGGGAATACAATTAAGGACTAATATTGTTTTGTAACAGTTTGACTTCTTTTACCTGTGTTAGTGAGACCGGGTCTTGCCTGAGGCTGATGAAAGCTAGTGGTAAAAGCAGCCAGTAGCACCTGCTTTTGTTACAATTTCCTCAAATCTCATAAAATGAACGAACATCAGTGTCGCTGCCTGTAATGCTGCATACAGCTGTCTGGCATCAGAGGTGATCCTGTTTCGTAACGGCAGAGCCAACGGGAACGTTTTTCTTCCTTGCATCAATGTCTGAATCTCCCAGGATTGCTAAACACTGTAGACAGCATGGTTTCTCTGGATACGAGGATGGGAGCTAAGTCATTGCCATATCTGATAAGGCCAGTAATCCATCAAACCATGCATCTCATCTGACGATAAACCAGAGACTTCAGAGACACCTTGCAGAGATCATTTCTTTATCCTTGTCCCTCAAACAGAGATCCATAGTGACCTGAAGTGAGCAACTATAAAATAACTTGCCCTTCGGGGAAATATTTTCCTAATTGTGTTAAGAGTTGTTTTTTATCCTGAAGCCTGAGAGTTTACCTTGGTATTTAAACAGGAACAGGCTGCCTGTTGCACTCTTGGTCTCAGCAGTGCTGTGTGGCAGTATGTTGAATGCATTTGAGAAGTATTATCCTCCCTTGTGTTTGCTTTTTGACCTGCAAAAGGTCTTGTAGGAGGTTCTTGCTAACCTACAGCCTATAGGTAAAAAGTGGATGAGTTGTGTTACACCTGTGCATGAGTGCTTGCAGCAGTTGTCTTGTGGTGTGGTGTAGGCCCAAAATGCTCCTTTGAACCAGATTTTCCCTCCTTCCCTAATCTCTTTGTGGAGGCTTTCAGCTCTCCTGCATTGGAAGACTTGGTCCTTGAGGCTGCTAAGATGCCCAGGACATCCTGAGAGGAAGCATTATTTTGCTGGAGAGAGACACCAAAAGGCGGTGGCGAAGACATTTGATAGCCTATATTGGGCTAAAATAGTAGCAACAACAACAAAACAATCTGACAAATGTGCAAAGGAGAGATAGCGACAGATTAGAGCAATCTGTGGTTTTGAAAGCTGTCGAAATAAAGCAAACCACATTAGTATGTCAGTGTGCAAAGCTAATGAATGCAAACCACAGCGGAAATTTGTGCCCTCCATGTTCGTGATTCCCCCAATTCCGTATATTACATAACCGTGTTCATCACGACCGCGTGGGTTCCCCATATGTTTTGCACGCCTTGTGCACGGCCAGGCACAAGGGAGCTGCAGCGAGCTGCAGCCGGGGCGCGCGGGCCGCCTGCCTCCAGCCTCCCCGCTCAGCTGCGATGAGCTTTACCTACAGGCCGGGCTCTGCTCCGGGATGGCACTGAGTTGTCACGGCTGCTTTTTTCCTTCTGGAGAGGGTGAGCTATTTCCAGAAGTGGAGTTAAACTTAATGGGTGGGAGCAACTGGCTAGCGCCAGGGTGGAGATTGGCGCCGCAGTTCAGCCCGGCGATTTCTGGTGTCGGCGACCTGGCTTGAGACCCGTCTTCCTTGCAACCGAGATGGCAAAGTGTGCGCGCAGAGCGAGTCCGTTCACCAAAGTCCTCATGGTGCAGGCACTGCGCTCTGCCAGCGCAAGGACCCTCCCGGCCAAATCTACTGGAAGGTCTCATCCTAAACACTTGGGATTGGGTGCCATTCCTGGCAAAATCCATAGGAAATGCAATTTTGTTTTCATAACAGCAAGAGCTAGTGCTACATGAGATTGGGGGGGAACGCAGAAAATACCAACTCCTGTTTTGGCTGTGGTTTAACACAAACTTAATTCTGGAGTCACTCTCTAGACCTCGGATGTTCCAGCTAATGGAAGGAAGGAACGTCTGCTGCTTCCCACCAAAAAGATACACTGTTGAGACTTCTCAAGAATATAAACTTTTAATTTTTTGGCCAATTCTAGTTAAACGGCTGGTCTCACCAGCTTGGAAACTGGTGGATTTCACAGTGCATGCAGTAAGCAAAACTGAATCTGTACCCTCCCTAAATACATCTGGATCACATTCAGGTCTTTTTCTAGACAGGACTTTTCTAAATTTAAATTCTTTCCTTGGATAACCTTTCATGTCACCACCTATTCAGCAAAGGGTGTGTTAGTCTGTCTGGACAATTTTGAAACAGAATTTCGAAGCAAACTTGAATTGAAATGTAGCCAGCGTGAAAGCGTGTTTCTAGGTGTGCAGATAAGGGCTGTAAGAGCCGATCTAATTAACCGCTCGTCGGCAGCTCTTACCGAATCTATTATTTTATTTGTACAGCAAATACGCATTGATTGATGGCAACGGAGCGCTAAGGCAGCTCACTTGCATTTTGTGTTGTCTGCTTAGTCAATAAGGCATAGGAAGCGCGCGTCTCGCGCTGGGCTATCGCAGAGGCTATCGAGCCACCGGCGTGCAGCAGGGCCGGATGCTACTTAACAGGCAGCATCGGCCACATCCATAACGCGGTATAATGCATCTCTGCTAGTCACTTCTATAGTCATCTGCTATAATGCAGCTGTCTTAGTCACTTAGGGGGGCCTAACGAATATTTACCAAAGGAATTTTATAGTTATTCTATTACACTTCACAGGCATAAATCAAAAGCTATCTATTAATAATGTATAAAATAGAAACACACAAGCTGTTTTCTGTATAAATGTTCCACACTTCAGTTCACTCCAGCGAGGGAATTTACCTTTAAAGAACAGAAATGTAAAACGTATATGGGTCATAGTCCTCAGCAGCGTTGCTTTTTACCGTCACTCACAGAAATACATTTGGTGCTCTCTTCTTCACATCTGCGGCTTAAGAAAAGCGTTGGGGCTGTGGTTACGAAAGCCATAGTAAAGCCTTCTGAAATACCCTGCCCAAGCCTCGCCGGCATCCCCACCCTGTGTAACCTTTTATAAACGCCGATGAAACGTGCTTCTCCAAACGTGTTACTTCTTAAACCCCAGGGGAACTTCAGATAGTGCTGCCGCGCACGAGCAGACACCGTCCCGCGACGTCTCGCAGGAGCGACCCCGGTGGGGGCGGGCAGAGGTGGCCCTCGGCGCGCACCAGCGTCGCTGCGGTGGAGCAAACCTGATGGCTCGCTCCTGGCGAGACCCTCTGAGGCCGGGCTGCCGGAGACATGCAGGTCCAGTGCTGACGGGAGCAGTAGCCCCCTTGGCACTGGGCGAAGCCAAGCGCGTACAGGCAAACGGGCTCACGGCAAGCTCTGTGCTCCAGCAGCCGCCAGAGTCCATCACTTGGCTGCCTCTAAAGATACGATATCCTTAAGATCTAAGTTTTATGGCAATGCTAATTGAATTAAAAGCTTAATACACAGTGCAAGGCACTGAGGACATGGGCGATTAATCCTGCGAAATAAAGTGTTTGAGTCACACAGATGCACTACAGAGGGGGGGGAAAGGCAGTACTGAGGGACTTTTGACAAGAAAGGTTGGGTTTTTCCCCCGACAGCCCTGTCAACTATTGCTGTCAACAATAAAAAGAAGAAAACAAATAAATTGGAGGCCGCGTGTAAGTCACAGGGCCGGAATATAAATACACATGACACAGAAAGGAGTAAATAATACTGACGTTCTCTTTAGAAATGTTCTCAGGCAGTACTTCCTATCCGTGTCTTACCAAAATGACATGAAATAAAATTGTTTGAGGAAAAATGTTATTAGTCACATGGGTTCTTGAGGGACACGACTGGCCATACTTTCCAAAGCACTCTTCCTTCACTGGGCTGCCGTCTAGCAGCTCACGCTGACAATGCAGATATAAAGAAAAGTTGGGTATTTAATTCATTAAACCATATGAGGAATGGGTTTAACCATGACTGTCCACATGCACTTTTCCATCCATGCCAAATAGCCCCCCGTAAGGCTCACCTGTTTCTTCCCACCCTCCACAGCTCAAGCGGTGCAGCAGGAGCTGGCACCTGAGCGTGGGTCGACCAGGCAGAGCCCTACTGCCCACCAGCTAAGTATCCCAAAAGGCAAGGACGTGCACACAGCCCAGCAAAACCTGCCCAAGAAACTCAGCAGGAGATTAAAGGAAGAGGTGATCAGATTTACGCTGCTGGCAAGTGTTGACCGACACAGCAGAAATGTCGTAAATCAGCCTAAAAAGAGCCTTCAAAATTTCCAGGCGGGTTATTTTCAACCTTGATTTTAGAAGGTAAAAGAAAAAAAAAGGAAGTTTTCTGATGGAAATTATCCAGTCGGCTAGGAACCAGCCCCAAAGCGAACGAGTTCACAAGACCTTCATGGGCTGTGCTCTTAAAGGTTGCATTGAAGTTTGGCTGCGTTGAGGTCTGCTGAGGACCACCTGGCGTGGTGGTTTCCAAACCGTGTCCTGAGGTTACTGGTGAGCCACCAGCGCTAGGCTCATGCTGGGCTGCGCATCGTCCTGGTCCCCAAACCAGGGACATGGGGATGGGGCTGGTGGCTGTGGCCTCAGGGTATGATGGGCCCTGTAGGTCTGACTCAGAAAGCCTCTCTATGCCCGATCCTCTGGCTTTTTGTGTCTTGATGTCTATAAAGAGGAGGTTAGAGGTCTTCCCTCCTCACAAGCACATCCAAAAGTATGAGGCTCACTCATCTGGCTGTGGCACTATCTCACGTGCTTTGGCTTAAATATTCCTTGAGCTGCAGTGCTACTAACATAAAGGGGAGTTTGGGTTTGAAAGAGAATTTTTTCTATTTTTTCATCTTTGACGTGTTTTGCATCTTCTTCCTTGCAGGTCTGCGTGGTGTCCTTAGTCGGATTTGTTATGCTTTGCATTTCATACCAACCTGATGAGAAGACATGTGTGCAGTTCACAGTAAAGGTACCCAGACATTTTTTTCTTTCATTTGATTCTTTTTCTTCTTGTGTCATTAAATACAATCAGAAAATTGGTATTGGGAGATATTTTTAAGACTACATGAAAAGAAGTGAGAGTTCACTGGAGATGGAAGAATGATTTTCTGGTGTTTTCCAGTCAGATAAAGAAGAAACGGCACCCTATATACAGGGGAAATTCGAATAATAAATACTCGAAAATAGAGAAAGATAGCATTTTGTTCCCCATATTTTAAGACCATCAAAGATATTCAGATCAGTGGAACCTGGGGGCCTTGTTTCAGAGCACGGCGCCTTGCATCAGGCACTAGCAAACCTGGAAAACGTGGTAGCAAGCCCCGGGGACAGGCATTTTGCCATGGAGGAAATTCCCTTGCAGGCGTAGAGGGAGAGGACCTGCACCATGTCTCACCGTCATCCCTAAACTGCACTGCATGGGCACTGATGGGCAACTAGAAGAAATGTGCCCCGAAGGCTTGTTCCAGCAGGGGATGTTTTTAGCACCATTTATCTGGGTTGTTTCCCCTTATTATTATTTTGAGGGCTCTTGATATTTGGCAGATCTATAATAGCCAGGAAAAATACCAACACATGCAACCCAAAATAACTGGAAAAGGTAGAGTGAAATCAAATGCAAGGAACAGAGTTTCAAAGCTGGCATTCACCCCCTCTTAGAAATCAGGCCCCACAGCGTCTTTTGTGCCTCCATGAAGCTCCTCCCTGTAGAAAGGGAGCCGGAGAGCAACGGTTTCCACGTTTCTTTTCGCCTCTTGGTCCGTCCCAAGTAAGCGTTACGGCAGCCCGGGGAGCTGCTGGGCCGGGTGGCAGCTGCCATGTCAGGCTTTTTATTGCATGCCCTGCAGCAGCAAGTGGAGCTAGGCACTCAAGCAGGAAGGGCGTCATCCCTCGTGATGGCAGTGGCACGCTGTTTGGGGCAGCCCAGCAACATCACCCATAGCATTGGTGCCGGTCCTTGAAGCCAGGCAGCTGGGCCATGTCTCCCACCAGAAAATTAAGTATTTTAGAAGGGCTCACGATGCAAAGTGCTTTGCTCCTCGTGGTGTGTCGACAGTGGAGCTCAAGGCTGTCTCAAAGGCTTCTGGCTCAGTGACCAGCCCATGGGCTATTCCCACCACACAAATCCTCCCCTCCCCCCCCCCAAAAAAAATGCCCCATCCCAGTGTTTTCATTTTGCATGCATGCCACAGAAACAGGTCAGTCCCATGCTCTTCACCTCTCCCAGCCCATGCGCCCATCTGGAGTCACTGACCCGCAGTGCCTCCCCTCTTGCTGCCCTGCGGACCAATGGCTGCTGGCTGAGGGCACTTCCCGCAGGCAGGGAGACCCCCGCACCACTGCCTCCTGCCTATTCCAAAAAAAAGAGAGGCAATTTCCACTTTGCTGCTCTACGCGAGTGGTTTTCAGGCACTGAGAAAAAGTAGCACCTCCCATCCCCTCCTGACAGGATGCTACAGCCCCTGGGATGGGGAGAAACCACGGGAAAAGCTCACGCTCTCGCAACCAGGGCTTTCCCCAAAATGTGCTTTACCACTCCCCCAAAACAGGCTGTACGCTTGGCTTGCTCACAACAGTGGAGAAAGCACGGGAACCATTCCTGAGGAGTTCTGCCCCTTACCCCAGGGAAAACAAAGCGTTCCCGTGTCCTGGGCAGGAGGTAGGAGACAAGGAAGAGGCCAAGTCCCAGTCCCAGGAGCTCCTCGCTTCTTCTCTTCAGCTGAGCCTCAGCCTGTGGGGTTTTACAGGTTCAGCAACCTCGTGCACACACGTCTTCCAACTGAAGTAGCAACAGCGGTTCCCCTCCTGGGCCCCGATCACATTATAAAGGGCAGAGTCTCTCCCTCATCAAAAAAACAAAACAAAACAACAAAAAAATACATAGAAATATCTTAAATTCTTCTGTGAACTTCCTGGCCTACCTGTTGATCTTTAACACACCACCCTGCCCTGATCATAGCATCTCCTAGGCTACTGTGTAGCCCCCAGTTGCCTGCCTGTCCCATCCCATGGTCCCAGCTATGGTATCACCTGCTCGCAGCCTGGGCCACCACGACCTGTGGGAAAGATCCCCGCATGCATCTCTGTGAACTCCACCGATGCCATTGCTAATAATTAGGGTGAGCCTTTTCCCTGAAGAACCTGGTCCATCTTAGATGAATTTCTTTCATTCTGGCATGCAGTAAAACTATTGCCAGCAAATGCCACTAAAACATTTTTTCCTGTTTCGAGGAACCCAAAGAAGGATGAGCTGCTGTTCTCTGACCTTATTATATCTTGCTTCTTCCCGCTTCCTTTTTCTCCCTCCATTTAAGCAGCAGTCACAGTGCCTATCTCTCTGAAGCTGTTAAAACCCATTTCTGTAGTGGCAAACTTTAGTTCCCAGGCAGAGCTCACCACACAGCTGTATTTGCCACACTGAAGTTGCCTCTAGGTCTGGCATGTGATTTCTCTGCTGATGGGACCTCAGTGCTCGCTGTCTCGTGCTCCTTCCCAGGCAGTATTTGCATTTGTCTCACCTTTGATATTTGGAAATTTTCAGCTGCTCACAAAATAAGTCCTCTGCAAACATCTGGGGAGGATAATAAGTTCTTTGGAAATTGTCCTGTGTTCCCCCATGTCTCCCTGCTGAGCGCTGCAAGGGCTGCCCATGTACTCTGTGCATCTCAAAGCCCTTTGCTACCTCATAGGTACCCAACAGCTTGCTGCTGTACCTGAAGTGTAGTTCAGGCTGTTCCTTTCATGCTGTTTGATACATACATTAGGTAAAAGTTGGAGGCTAAACAAAATACCTGCTATGCAAAAGCAGACGCACCGTGGAGTCTCAGCTTAATATCTCAGCTACTGCTCTGAATCAAGGGGACTTCCACCCACTCCACCGGGGACACCTGGATGGTGCTTGTGTCAGCATCACAGAGCAACATTTGACCCTCAGGGAAGAGAAACATTCACCAGTGTTTGCCCATTTTTCCCATAAAACATGTTTGTGCTATCTTTTAAAATATTATCATAGTGCTACGAATTGCCACATCTTTCTTTAGAGGGTTACGTTAATTAGCAGCTCTCTCTTTTCTGCATACTTTATACTAGCAGGTGTCCTCCTTTTCTAATTCCATGGACCTTCCCCACAAAAGCTGCAGGGGGTAAGGTAATTGCATTTAATAAAAGCCACCCTCATCTTGAAGCTGCCCATGGTTTAAGGCTGCAGGGGAAGTCATTAAATTTAACAGTAGCCAAGACTTGGAAATGAAGATCTTGCTGCAAGAATTCAGTTATTTGGGGGAGAAAATGTATATAGTGCTTCAAACCTACTTATTTTTTTTTCTCAAGCTGACAACTGAATGGGAAGATTGATTCACATTGTAGATAGTGGACTAATACACCAAGACAGTGAATTTTATCAAGACATACACACTTGGCATTTCAAGGTCATAAAAATGCTTTTATATTGCTAGTTTACGTGTGGTATTGAGGTTAATAAAAGAGAGAGAGAAAGAAAGGGGGGAGAAAAGGCTGCTGTTTAAAACAACAGATTCCCAGGCATGCCATGTGTCTGACAGATAAGACACCCAGCAAAATAAAAGTTTCTACAGTACTGAACAGAACCAAAAATGATATTTTGGCTAAGCACAGAGTTTGACTTTAATATGCATTCGCACCTATTGTGCACGCAGCGCAGCGGTTGCCAGCTCCAGCTATTGAAGTGAAGGGAAGTCCATGGGCTGCAGCATCCAGAGACCTCTAGAGCCACCTGAGGCAACACAGGCTCTGGCTCACCGCGGGGTCCCACGTGTCCGTGGAGGTGGACTCCACACAGCGGCACTCAATAAACGCCACCCTTGTCATAAAGCTGCAGCTGGTTTAAGGGATAGGGAGGTTACAGGTGGGTCCCTCTGGCATCCCAGGGGCAGCACGGGGATACGGCAGGAGCTTGCAGCCATTTCATTTGAAAAATTTCTCCTTCACATCTAGAGACCGGGTTTGGGAAGCGAGTTCAGCCTGGCCCATGTGTCCTTGTTTCACAGGGGAACCTAGGGAGCGTGCAGGCCAACGGCTCTCACCAGGCTGCAGGCCGAGGATTAGACACCAAACTGCCTGGTTTGCAAGTACGAATGTGACTTGCAGGAGCATGCAACCCAAGAGCTGGGAGCTGCCCATGAGCAAAGCTGTGGAAACACCTACTTCTCAGCACAGCCTGGGATAATTAATATGCTAAGCCAAGTCTAAGTCTGCTTAGCTTTCCTTCCAGACAACCACAGTGGTTTATCTCAGCCGGTGATTGCAACACTAGCCAGTGCAGGTCTGACACTGGAGGAACCTGCTCCTGCCAGGAGCCTCCTGGTGTTGTAGAGGCAGAGATTTCCTGACATTCATACCAGGCCTTAAAATTCCAAGACAGTGCTCCTATCGGACATGCAGGGCAGATATACCAATTCCTGGGATGGCTGTAACCTGCTGAACTTTGCATCACTGGGGACTTCATAGAATCATAGAATAGGTAAGGTTGGAAGGGACCTCTGGAGATCATCTAGTCTAACCCTCAAACAAGTGGCCCATATGGGGATTGAACCCGTGAATTTGGCTTGCAGCCAGCTTCCAATTTTGCAGTTTGTTATGTGCAGATAATGCATTTAATGCACAGATTCCCTGTAAAATACATGTGCACATTTTGGTTCTACACTCCTCCTTCTTTGTGTAGTTGGAAAAGAGTGTTTTTTCTTTTTTGTTTTTCCTTTTTTGCTTTCTTTCAGCTCATGTATTTTCTGCTGAGCGCCCTGGGTCTGGTTGTCTGTGTTTTGGCAGTGGCTTTTGCTGCACATCATTATTTGCAGATGACACAGTTTACCTGTGACACCGTCCTCGAGTCTTGCCAGTGCAAAGTGGACACGGAGGACCCAATGAGCAGGACCTTCGTTTACCAGGACGTGGTGGACTGCAGCAGTGTCACCAGCACGCTCAACCTGTACTTACTTCTGCAGATGGCTCTCAACCTGATCGCAGCCATCGTGTGTCTGCTGGCATGCTTTGTCATGTGGAAGCACAGATACCAGGTTTTTTATGTGGGCGTTCGTTTCTACCCGTTAACAGTTACCGAAGGCCAGCAGCAGAAAGTGTAGGGTTGGGGCCAGGGAGGGAATGAAAAGTGTCAGCAAACTGCCACCATAGATACCACAAGTGGATGAGCATTTATAAGATTTCCGACAAGGAAAAACGTTCACACATTTTTAAGGAATATATTCTTTTGGTCATTTTAAGAGCAATGCATGTGGCTGCTATTGCAAAAGGCCCCTTGTGAGACTATCTAGAGGTCAGGAAAAAATCCTAAAGATGCAGCTGCACAAATACTCACGAAAGAACATCTTTAACAGACATACACAAACTGAGAGCTTAAAAGTCATTGGAAACTCATCTGCAGGACCATAGCCATTAAGACATAAGGACCACTTCCTTTGCTGGTGGGAAACTGTTCCTTGTCCTCAGAGAAGCTATACTGATTCCTACCAGCTGAAGATCTGGTCCAAACTGTTTAATTATAATTATGCCAATCACGCTTTGGGAATATACTGTCTTTTGGATCCTCTGGGTATAATCCACACTAACCTGGTGGAGATTTAGCATGTAGATATATGGATATGTACTGAGGGAGGTCAAGACCTCTTCAAATGCAGACCAGCAGCAAAAGTGAATCAATTTATGACTGCAATATAAAATATAAGCTATATAGATAAGATTTCTGACAGTGATTAATGATGTAGGTTACCTAATCCAATTACTAATTAACAATCAATTAGCAAGTTGACTAGTGGTGATTTGTTGGGCCCCACTGGAGACCCCCTTACAGGGGCCTGACTTCTGAAGAACAAATGCTCAGCACTTTGTGAGAAAAGATCAATGTAAGAAACCTCGAGCTGAGCTCCTAAAACGGAGGCCCCTAAATCACTAGTCACATTGAAAATAGTGTTGACACTGTTATAATTGCAGGCTCCCAAACCCGGCGTCTAGCCAGTTCCACCAATTATACCCAAAGCACAAAGGCCGAAGGCATTTTTGGTGTAACTCCTCTGAAGACAATCAACCTCACACACCAGCAGTGGATTTGGGCCAACAGCCATGAAAGATATATCCCTGCAACAATAAGTGTTTTTTTAAATGAGGTGGAGGGAGGGAAGCAAGAAGAGACTGCCAGTCTCCTAAAGACATCATTATAATAACAAGGGCAAGAGAATGATTTTTTTTTAATAAGCAGCACAGAATAACAAACTGCATCCAAACAGTGCTTTTTCACTCCAGACCTGTGGCTCTAAAAGTGCTTTATGTGTTATTAGCCTTATACTGAGACAAATAGCTTGATTTGTCCCTTGAACAGTCAGTCCCACTTGCACAGCACAAGCTACCTAGATGCAAGAGCAATCCCAGACCTGATGCACGCTGAGCTGCCTCCCAACATCTGCGCAAAGGCAAGGCCAAGGATGCACAAGCCCTGCGACTAGTGGGGGCTGCCGACCTCCACCAGGGTGAGGGTATCTCCGAGGTGGCGTTGGACAGTGACCGCACACCAGAAAGCTTGTGCATTAGCAAGGAGGAAGAGAATAAATTTTCGACAATGCTTCAAACAAACACAGACTTTCTGTTTCTGTAGCAAAAATAGCCACTGGTGAGTCAAAAAGCTACTCTGGTAGAAAGCTAGTTGTGTAAATATCTCTAATCCTAACTGAGATGTATCTTCCATCCTGGGTGCACATGTCTTCCCAGCCCACCTCAAGTACTGCTACATGTATTTGTTCATGTTTTTGTCACTGCATCTAGAGTAGATGTAGCTTCACTCACCAAGGTGCTCTCTGCCAGGCTTCTAAGCTGGGACCTTTTTGAAAATGCAGATTTTTGAGACCATCTTCCAAATTGCGCCTCAAAATAACAGGCAGTAGTAACTGTGGCTGCAGGGACCACATCTGCAATTGTGGCCATTTGCTTGTCCACGTGACGCTGCCCGTATGAAGTTCTCAACCTGACCCATAGCGATCCTCAGCTCAAGCTGAGTTGTTGGTGACCTGTGCAGGAGACTGAGCGCAGCGGGATTCAGCCATCAGCTTTGCCAAGGGCTCCGTGGCCATCAGTGTGATGCTGGACCCCAGTCCATCTCCTGTTCTGGAAGCATTCCTCGTGGATTTGTGGACAGAGTAGCTTCCCGTATGTGATGTATGCATAGGAGTGCCCTGTGCCATCCAGGGAAGCAAGAGGAAGGCTCTGCCAGCAGAGTGGCAGAGATTCCCAAATTCCCTGTTGTAGTCTGCAGAGGGTCTGCGTTTCAAGCTGGGCTTTACCCCTGCCCTTGGTTTCACTGGGGGGGTGGATACCACCAAAATGCACTTTGGGGGTCGCTCCCTAACGAAGCTGGTCTGCCTCGTGCCAGCGCTGGAGGAAGGCCGGGACCCTGCAGAGCGGTGGCGAAGGACGGAAGCAGACCCCTCTGCCCCACATTTCTATTTCAGCTTTAGGAAGCGAGTGACTTTAAAAAGGGCAAGTTTAAAATAAGGAGGGCTGCCCAGCACGAAACCAGGCCGAGCCTCATGCCTTCTGCTAGCAGGTCCTGCGCCGCCCGCCGGCTGTAGGCAGCGGGTGCTGCTGGTCTGCCCGGCTGAGCTGCGTTTCCACCAGGGCCGGACTTTTGTCTCCCTAATCCTCTGACCTCGGTCTCACCCGCATGTTTTAATCCCCGTCTCCCGCAGTTGGTCAGGCCCTGGGATCCCGTACGCCCTCACCCATGCCGCGCGCCCTCTGCTTTCAAACACTACCACTGAGTTTGGGACCTAGTCAGTGCCCTGCAGCTTAACCCTTTGCTCTGGAAGAAAGCAATAGTCGTCGAATATGCTACTGACATTTTAACGCTTAAAGAGTAAATATGGGTCATTTTGATCTAGCAAAGAATCACTTCTGTATTTCCTCTCCAGATATCTCAAGAGCGTAAAATCAAAACAGAGCAGGGGAAACAGGAAACCAATACAGTAGCTTTTGGAATCAGTTTTCTCCTGGGTACGGTTTAACAGCACATATTTTGCTCGGATCAAGAATTTCGGAAAGCTTTAATTAAAGAAGTTTCACCTACCGCGGCATATTCAGATAGCACCAGTCTTTTCTCAGTGTCAAAATTCACATGAATCACTCATCGCGAAAGGTTAGCACTTAAAGTCTAGAAAGTAGGAAGATGTTGAAGAAAATATATATATATATATATACATATATATATATATTTTAGTCCTGGATCTTTATTCTCTGGATAATTTCCACAAAATGGGGTAGGATTAAACCACTTTGGACATACAGAAATTATGAAGGTCTCTGCGTAAACTACTCTCAAAACGCAGGTGTAATTCTCATTTGCACTCTGGCCACTCCACACTGTTTTCGCAGTGTAAAAGGGTTGTAAAGGTGGCATCAATCATTTTTACACCTACTTTGTGGCCATTTTACACAGCTAAAAAGGCTCTTTGTGTAAATGAGAACTCAAGCCCTAGAGAACTGAACTGAGAGGAGATCCTTCCTCTAGACTGTGCCGGACCCTCTAATGGGGTCTCTTGCTGGGATACAGCTCTCTCTTGGATTTTATCGCATGGCTGAAAGATCATTAGACTCAGTTAAGCTCAGTTCTGGAAAACTTTGCTAGTGCCAGGGCTGCAGCCCTCCCCAGTCACCCAGCTGGATCCCCATGGACCGTGTGAGAAGACCGACAGTGTTGCATGGATAACTGTGTTTTTGCTTTTTCTTTTTCTTTTTTTTTTTTCAAAAGGAGAAGAAGCAACTACCACTTTCCTCTGACTTTGAGGCATTTTGATGTTGTGCTATGCAAATAGGAGGGTTACAAATAACGGCAACGAAAAGGGAACCGAGACCCGGAGCATCACACGGAGCCCAAATGTCACCTCCTAGACCCGACCAGGAGCCAAGGTGACAACTGCTCCCCGCAAGCCCTAAAAGCGCCCGGCCTTGCAAGAGGGGTCTCTTCCCCCTCTGCCGGCCCGTAAGCGAAAGCGGGCTCCGGCAGAAGGGGAACTGCGGCACCGGGGGCCGGCAGCCGCCCGCGCGCTCAGGCCGGGCCTTCACATGATCGTCATCTGTGCCTCGCCAGCTCCGCATGGGCACCGCTTGGAGCCTTGCCTGATAAACAGAGCCGCCCAAGAGCGCTGCAGACTGCCATCAGCTCACCGGGGTTTGGGGGGGTTTTGCCTTTTTTTTTTTTTTTTTTTTAATTTGCAGTACCGAGCAGGGTGCTGGTTTCTTCGGGACTTTTAAGCGCACCACTCGCGTGCAAGAGAAGCCGCGGTTCGCGCCCGCTATATTTAGAAAGCCAGGATGTCCTACCGCCCCTCGAAATTTTCATAGTCCCCTTGCACCCCACCCACCCGCCCGCACGCAGGCGCGCGCTGGCGCCTGGAAAATGTTTCTCGGTATTAGCACGGGGTGTTGGCTTAGGGGGATTCGAGGGAGGCGCTGAGGAACAACGGCGAAGCAGCCCTCGCGCGGCCGCCTGACGGGAGCTCCCGGCCGAGCGCCGGCAGCATCTGCGGCGCCCTGCTGCAGCGTCCCCGTGAACGCTCCCTCCGGCGCGGGCGTGTGTCGAGCCTGTGCAGTGACGGCGCCAGCGACTTTTTGCTTTATGCTTCCCCGCGACCTCCTGCAATCACTGATCGGTTGCATTTCTGCTCTGCTAAATGGGCTCTGCAGCCAAATCTTATAAACCGTGATTGCATCCACAAAGACCGGGGTGCGCTTTTCCTTTCTTTTTGGTACCCGCTTTCCAGGCTTTTGCCTAAGAAAAGAGCTGAAACCCTCAACAGAAACTTTAAGCGTGTTTTTTTGGTGGAGGTGGGGATTCTTTTTTTCCTTTTATTTTTAAAGCGAACGTGAGCAGCGCATCCATCATTTGTTAACGTACCGCTTCCACGCTCCACGACGGCACCGTTGCGTTAGAGCGCAGCTCGGAAGCCGTGCCTAAGGCGACGGACTGCGGGGAGCTCGTGGAGCCGAGGAGCAAGCGGGGACGGGGACGGAGCCGGGCGAATGAGCCACAGAAGGTGATGTGAACACACACATATCCTTCAGTCAAACATGCTGTGAATGACAAGCACTGGGGTGACCTCAAGTTGCTGGAGCTACAGCAAACGACACCGATTAAGGCATTAAGAGCCTGGACTGTCCTGGAAATGGTATATTTGAGCAAGGCAGGTTTTTAATCCCATTTTGCTCTCTGTGGCTATGTAAGGGGATCCCTGTTTTTAAGCGGTCCAAAGCAGATGGAAGAAAAGGGTTTTTTTTTCTTATTTCAGAATGGGATTTCTCTTTCATTAAAGCCATGAGGAGACCAAACCTCTCCTTGATCTATCCCCCACTGGGTTGGATGGAGCATAACTGCCGAGTCTTCTTAGGGAAAAAACATGGTCCCTCCAGCTCCACAAAGACTTTTCCAGCCAGATCGTCCCCCCATCTCAGCTGCCCCTTCTCAGCCAAACAGTCACCAACGCCGGCCCCAGCTGCTCCATCATGGGCATGAGTCAATGAAGCGCTGCACCTGGGAGCGACCCCTGGAAGTCCTGCCGGTGCCGGTAACCAGCCAAAAATTAGAGGGAGCCAGTGCTTGGAAATGACCCAGGCCCCCAGGCTAATCGCCTGCTAATGTGCTGCGAGTGGCTTTCATTAACCAAAGGGAACCGCTGTGCCATCGTGTTTTGAGAGCAAGCAGGTCCCTGCTCGCGCGTGACCTCCACCGACGTCCATCACCGCTTTGCCTGAATGTGGGAAAAGCAGGTGCTGAGGCCAGCTGGGGGCGAGTGCTACCACGGGGCGGATGCCGCCGGGACAAGCAGACCCCCAGCAGCAGGCTCCTCACCCCACCGGCTGCCGGCAGCATTCGTGGTGCCCATTGCTGGGGCGTCAGGGCTGGCTCGCAGCAGCTTCTGCTTGCATCTCGCATCCGGTCGCCTGGAGCCCTGGCTTTGCTTTCGGCCACAGCTCATCGGCAGGGTGACGCGCTGTGTTGGCTGAAGACATGCTAGCAAGCGAGAGGGCAAAAGGAAAAAGAAAAACACTAATTTCTCCTGAAAATGTTGCCAAACTGGAGGTCCTACCACCCATCTTCCTAATGATGAGTGTGTACGTGGGAGGGGGTAGATCACGCTGAAGTGGCCCCGGAGCTGTGAGTCAGTGTCCCAGGCTCTCTGCCACCCCCAACTTTACTCCTGTACTCCAAATCCAGGGGTCTGAGACCTCCACACGTTAAGGTTTGGCAAGGGGTGGGAAGGAAAAAAACAGGTTGAGCAGAGGAGGAACCAATATTTGATTGGTTCCTCTTTGTTTGAGCCCCGCTCGTCTTACTCTAGATCTTTTCCTACTAAAAGGTGCCTGCTCATTGGGGTTGGTCTGGAGCTAGAGAGCTTTCTTCCTTCGGTGGCTGTGAGGGCTTGATCCAAGGCCACTGAAATCAGTGAGGAGCTTCATGCGCCGTTCTCTGGCCTTGGCTGAGACTGAAAAGGAAATTTATTTTCACTTGCCTCTAGCTACGGGTCAACTAGTATTTCCAGAGCTCAACAGAAAGCGTTATTAGACCTGCTGTGTCACCCTAGAGGCAACACCAGCTCTTAATGCCAGTGGGTTGATTAAGGGACAGCCTCGAAGACTGAAAATAATCAGGAAAGTAACACTCAGTGCCATAGGAAAGCAAAACCACAGTCAATTCTTATCACGAAGCTTTCTGTGTGGTGGGCTGTGTACAGGTCTGGACCGAACTGTGTTTATTTTGGATGCGCCTAAACGAGACGGCCTCACATCCTGGCAGCAATATATAAGAGCTGATTCAAGAGCTCGGGCCTGACCCGAAGCCAGGGAAAACCAATGCATCGACTTCTCCGAGGCTTGGAGCGGTCCCCATCGCAATCGCATCGCATTTAGAAAGATATGTGGCAGTAAGACACATCAGTCTGGGACAGATACAAATTTGGTCTCCTAGTACTTGCTTTAGGAAAAGGTACTGACATTATCCCTGGCAAAAGCATGCCAAGACAAGCAAAAATACAGGAGTCATATTTAACAGGTATAGCAGAGCATAAAAATAAACTGGCTCAAGGAAAATCAAGCAGCCAGGGGAAAAGGCACCAGCTCCCAATTAACTCCCTCAGCCCAGCCAAATTGCACAGAGCACGCAGCGATTTGAAGAGGAAGAGAAAAAGGATGTCAGGAGCTCAGCATCTCGCTTTTTCACAGGCTTCAAAACCATTGCAAGCAACATGTGTGTGTGTATGGCGGGGGGAACAGAAAAACAAAACCAAAAACAAAACCGTGGCTTTGGAAACGTGTCAGGAAACACGTGGCGTGAGCTGGGGGGCCGACGGAGTTTAGAGGGAGGAGGTGGCTGCTGCTGCTGCTGCTGCTGCTGCTCGGGGGGGATTTAAACATCTCGCCGTGGCGTTGCAAACCTGCCTTGACCAGAAACAGCGCAAACCACCCGCGCGCCGCTGACGTCAACTGGTAGCCGGGCCGCGGCTCGCTCGCTCCCGGCCGAGGTTTTCCGGCGCTCACGCGCGGCCGCCTTCCTGGACTGCATTTTTCAGCGACGGCAGAACAACCAGCGGTTTCGCTTTTCCCCTCTGAGGAGCTTTTGGCCGCCTTCGAACGCAGCGAGCGAGCGCTCTGAAAAGCAGGACTGCCCATCGCTTTTGCAGATGAAAGCGTTGGCGCCCGCAGACCCTTCCAGGCTCCCAGCCCTCACCTGCCCTAAAGCACCTGGTCCTGAACTGCCACGGTCAATAGTTAGCCCAGGAAAAGCAGACCTTGCCCCGGTCCAGCGAGCGGAGCGGACCTTAGGAAAACGGAGGAAGCCGGGAGCCAAGTTTCCCAGCTGGAGAACAGGCTTTCCCAAGAGCGCGGCTGCTGCCTCAGCCGCCGAGCCCAGGGCCGCGCTGCAGCTTCCCTCTGCCGCACGTGCCTACCTCGAACGCCACTTTACGGAGTATCTAGCTATAAATAGCTGCAGCTGTATAAGCAGCACGTACAGCTATACTACCTGTGAAGCAGTTCGAGCCGGGAGGAAGCAGCTCTGGGACGTGCAGGTTGAAGCCGTTGCATGGGACAGCAGTAGGATTTGAGCACCGTGTTGCAAACCCACTTCTACAGGTTTCTGTCGAAACGCTGATTAAAAAAAAAAAAAAAAATCAGAGGGCCCAGCTGGCCCCGCACGGCGATGGAGGAAGACGGGGTTTCGAGGCAGGACAAAAATAGCAGCCGGCCGAAGGCAGCGGCGCACGTCGCAGAGCGACGCCCCAGGTGCCACCGGCCCTGGGGCCGAGCTGGGTGCCACGCAGGTGCCCGCTGGGCTCGCGGGCGTCACAGGCACCAGCGGTGCCCCGGCCAGGTGCTTCCAGGCCGCAGCCCTCACATGCGAACAAAACCTCGCCGGAGTGGCTAAAATAGCCTCCCGCGCGATGCACAGAGAAAGCAAGCCCAGCCGCCCGGCCAGCTTGGAAGCAGCCTCCCCAAACCCGCTGCTGTGGTGGTGCACGCTGGAAAAACGTGCAGAAATGCTATTTTTTCATCGGGGGCAATAGCTAGCAGGAGGCAGAGGGCACAGCTACGCTGTTTCTACTTGGCCTGGGGCTGGCACCTCGCTCCCGCTGGCTGCTGGTTCCTGCAGCCCCAAGCAGCGCTCTCATCCCAGCTGGGGTGACTGGGAAGAAAAAAAGAAAAAAAAAAGAAAAAACAAACCAAAAGAAAAAAGCATGTTGCATTAAAAAGCGCAGTCAAAAATAACTGGTAGCTCAGCCTAAATCCTGAGGTTTCCAAGCCCCCCCTCTTCAGGCTCTCCCACTCAAAGGCAAGAGCCGCTGTCCCACCAGCAGGCGAGCGCCTTATGCAACGCCAGCGCCCCGGCAGCCATGGCCACCTGAAGCAAACAGGCCGCTGCTTTTTACTGGACAAGGCACCGGAGTTGGTAGCTGCAGGGTGTGAAATCCAGCCCTGCTCCGGGTTTCGGTGCACCCAATCTCATACTTGCCTCATGCTTTGGAGCACATGAAACCTGGCTGCAACATGCAGCCCAAGCCTACCATCTGTGGAGGCAGGGGACTGAGCAGGGCCATGTGGTCTGTCTGCAGGGAAAGGGGTTGCTCCAGCCTCCTTGTCTTTCCTCTGGACATACCACATTGAAAACGGTGTTTCTTTGCTGGGTTTAGCAGCCCACACACACCACTGCCATAGAAAACCAAAGCAAGTCACAAAAATTCCCCAAGAACAGTAAGAGCAGGAGCAATGCTCTTCTTCTCTATGAAACTCTGCAACGCCCTGTATCCAAGGAGAGCCAGCCCTCACCACCCGAGCAGAGGCCAACAGGAGGACCACTGCTCCTGGGACCTGATTTTGAAGTCGTTCCCCTGGCATTAGGAGACTGCTGCTGCCTTCTGTGCTCGCCACAGAACAAATCGCTTCTCCTCAACCTCTGCGGCCTTCAGCACCACTGAAGGCAAAACCCGCAAAACGAAAAAAAATTCCCAAAGCCTCCGTGAGGGGGGGGTGGGGGAAGGGTGGGATTTCTGCCATCTCGAACGGTGCCATAGCCCTGTAGACAGCACGCAGCAGAAGAGGCAGTACTTGGGAAGCCTGCGCTGCGCCCGAGGGTGAGAGGTGCCCTCCAGCTGAGCACCCAAAGCCAACAAATGCCCACGTTTGGATTCAGCCCTTGAGCGGGCTCTCATGGCTCACGACTACCCGCCATCATTTAGGTCATTTAGAAATCACAGGAATGTGTCAATAGTGCGTGCCAATAGTTGAGTGCTAGCCTGGAAAACGAAAACCTGGCTTCTCCCCCAGGCTCTGCTACTGACTTGCTGTACGGCCTCTGGCGAACCACTTTGCTGCTGCACTCCTACTGCCAGCTGTTTCCCGGTATAAGCTATAAGCCTTTTGGCCAGGGATTCTGACTGCATGTTTGCAAATAAGAGCGTGAATCATGTAGTGTAAATCCACCAAAGTCAGAACAGCATTTCTGAGTTACAGCAGTGTGAATTACTGCCTTTTCTCTAAAAAATGTGGTTGTTACATTGGATAGCATCCCAATGACTCCACAAAGAAAGGAGTGGGAGAAGGCCTTTACAGATAGAGTTATTATGATTTACTAACTGTTAGCCATCAGGCAACCACTTTTTACTTCTCCAAGACTTGCGTTCCACACAAAGCACAAAAAGGCACGCAAGTACTTTGGAGGGCAGTCACCGTAACTGCCTGTCACTGGAGACACAGGGAACATCAGGTACATTGCAAATAAAGGCCCACCTCCTGCACTGGGGTCTGGGCAGGCTGGCCCTAGCAAGGTGTTGTGGGTGAGCAGGGGGCTTTAGCTGGAGGCCACAAAAAGGGAATGGGCTAGTGGGGCTGGATGTGCCAAAATCAGCAGAGAGGCTCGCTTACACCTTAGTGATAGACAGGCGTGAACATGGAGCAATGAGCTCTGACTGCAATTAAGCCCTATGTGGACAGCTTGGCTGGTCCATCAGCCAGCTCCTGTAAGGGCCTGTACTGATGGCAGAAATGGCATTTAGACCTTGCATTTTCCCAAAGGGGAAGGGCTGCGGTTTTCTCTCAAGAGGGGAGACCAATGCCAGAAAAACTGTACTTTGCAACCTACATTTCAGTGATGTACAGCAGGTGCTGACATACTGGAGGGCTTTAGCCTCCAAGGGATGCTATGTGGTGGCAACCGCTGGTTACTGCTATTTATCCTCTAAAGTGAGCTGGACATCTCACTCCTCTTTCTCATGCAACTATGTGGAGCAGCTCTGAGCTGTTTCAGTAAAAAGGCTAACTCGGTTTTGCAGAAAAAAAAGAGTGTGTTAATGTTTGAGGTGCCCAGAGCGTGTGTGACAAAAAAAAAGAGAAGATCCCTATGGCGGATACTGGCTTCAGAGCACTCAGTGCTGCACAAGGGGAGCATAAGATGGGTGCCTCTATCTAAGAAGTTGCCAGTGTGGTTTTACAATACTGCCAGACGAAGGCAGAAGAAATGAAAGGGGAGAGAGGACAACTGACCAGCAACATAGTCAGATATTTCAGTCCAAGATATTCATGCATCTAGCAGGAAGTGCAGAGATACTCACTTTGATTGAGAAAGAGCAGTCTCCAAAGAGCAATTTAGAGGTCAAATGTGAAGATCAGTTAGGAAAAAAACCCAAGCTGGAAGCTGGATTGGGAAGGGAGGAGAACGATGCCTGGAGGGAGGGAGGCCGCTGCAGGCAGGGTGGGTGCAGGAGGTGCTCACAGGGCCGTGGGAGCTGCTGAGCCACGGCTGCCCGAGGCAGGATGCGGAGTGCTGCGGTCGTGATGAAGGGCCATATGCAGGTTCTGGTGTCTTTGTTGAGCCAAGGGAGGTCTCCAAGCAGGGACACAATGGCACGCCAGTGCAGGAAGAGCAGCCACAACCCCTCCGCAGGGTGGTCACCCCTGCTGGGACTGGTGGAGCTGTCTGGAAGACTTACATAGCTTCTCCTCCTTGCGAGAACACATGTATTTTGCAGACAAAAGTTAGTAACTAGTTTCCAGCCACCATCTATCTGCCGTCGCTCATTGTTGGTTAATCCACTTAAAGAGTTCTGGAAAACATATATATATAAAGGTGACTCTTGTTAGCCACCTTCCAGTGATGTATAAAAGCTCTGACAGATAATTATCGGTGATATTGATTCTAACTAGGGCAGAAAATGAACAGGTGAAGTGCGAAATAGAAAGTTATTTATAAAGATGTAATTGAGACAAAATCTATCCTGCAGGTTTGCTAGTCTAAGGTGGTGGTGGGGAAACCATGTATGAAGTGTCCTGTCTTTGCTGGTATTTGGAAGCTCCCCTGGGAGCTGGAAGGTCCCCACGGGAGGACACGGCCCCGGCCCGCAGCCTCCCTGCACGCCGCCCTGGCCCGGCTCTGCCCGAGGCAGGGCGGACACGGCGCGACGGCCGCTGCCGGCCCCAGCACAGAGTGCTCGGTTTCTCCCGCGCGCCCTCCGCCAGGCCAAAACCCGACTCGTGGGCCACAGACTTGCGGTGGTGCTTGCTGGTCAGGGGAGGCCCGTGCCGATCCGTTACAAAATCTGGGCACTATTTATTTCAGCATCAGGCCTTTGGGGGCTAAATACACTGAAGGATTTCTACGCCCCCCCTGGTTCTGGCAAACAGTTGCAGGGAGAGGTGGGTCCCTGTCTGGGCTCCCTGCTTGCACCCGGATGATGTCCTTCGCCCACCCCGCAGCTTTTGGAGCCCACAGATAGGGCTGCAGCCCTGCCCTTTGCAGTGCTGACACCCTTTGCAGATTTAGCCCTCTGCATCTAAACCACTCGTTTTCACCCTAACTAGAGCAATTGCTCCCAGCAAAAGCCCTGACCATGGAGAACTACATTTAAAATGAATAAATGAGCCCAGCTTTGCTCCCAAGCACCTGGGCTCCACGGTGCCAAGCTCTGCGGCGTCACAGCCATTGCCCTCACTGGCCCTCGCGGACGTGGTGGAGACATGTAACGGGACCCACGTTCCTCCGCGGTTGCCTTGTCCTTGCCCTTCGGATAAAGAGGCTTCAGTCGCTCTGAGGCTGTCAGCCTTTCACAAGCGCTGAAAATAAAGTAGCGAGGCTTATGAGCAGATGTGGTTCCCGTGTCGCTTCTGCCAATGCTCTGCAGACATCAGCTGCGGGGAAAATTTCAAACCGTGCTACAGTGCCATATTCATATTCGTTTGTAAGTAAACACTTTCTAAAAGCATGAGTGGGAGTGTATAGCTCTTTCAGAGCAGACCGGATGGTTCTCTCGCTTGACATGTTCTCTACTTGAAACAACATTACTTTGTTGAATTCTGTGGCTTTTTATGTGGAACAACATTAGCTCATCCAAGTTTGTGGTTTATTTGAAAATGAAATTCCGGTAAGCTTTTGTACCATCTGGCAATGTCCGATTGAATCAGGTTTAGCAAGAAACCACTGCACACGTGTGCACAAACGCATACACACCAAAAACATCATCCTCATCATAATCAGGAATCATACGAAGCTTGAGCTCTGCAGGACACAGCGGGGAAAAAATCAGCGCCTAACGGATCTCAAAATGTTAGCTTTGCGTGGGGCTGAGCTCCTTCCAGCAGAGGGCATTTTGTAAGCCTTCACTTGTGCTCTGTTTCTACCCCTTTTTCTGTGGCAACACATTTGATGTGAACTTCCAAGCAGATCCAGATGCAAATCAAACACAGCTGGGTGAGTTTCAAGACACCTGGCCAGGTCAAATTCACAGCTGGTGTCAGCTAATCCCACTGATTTCAAAGGAGTGATTCTGATTTACGCCAGCTGAGGATCTGGCCGGCCGTGTTGACGAGGACCTGCCTCATACAGGATAGGTTTGAGGCCGAGGTGTTGGCTTCTTGGTTGAGCCTTGCAGCAGTTGAAATGTTTTATGAGGTGGGACTCGCCCTGGATTCACTTCTCGCTGCAATGGTCCAGGCAGGCAACAGGCAACATTTGGCAAATGTCAAATTCTTGACATCTTGCCTTTAAGGGAGGGGAGTCCAAAGCACTATTTCTTTTCTCCTCCTTCCACACTTGTGCACACAACGGTCTCTGACAGGCAAGTCTGCAGGGAGAGAAAACATTACCATTTCCCACGTATAGGAGATAGAGCAGTTCCTGCATCATGTTCATTACTACAGCATCTGGGCATGTGTCAGCAGATATTAGGAGACCCAGCCAGCATCCTTTTTCCACCTTATCCCCCACCATAGCTTTGCCTGATCTTCTCTCTCAGGTTTTCCCAGCTCTTCCGTACTTGGCTGCTCACAAACTTGTATGAACTGTGGTTGACGGTTAGGGCAAGGGGCAAGCAGGGGTAAGGACTATGAGCTGTTATTTAGGATATGTAAGACAACTCACTGTGGGAGCCAAACACAAAGTCCATTGGTGTCAGTAGGCAGATCTCCACTGACTTCTACTAACTGCATGAACAGGACTTTTGTGGAAATCAGCTTAGATGTTCTCATTCAGGGTGCACCGTTGCTTCTTAATCTGTGTCACGCGCACTTAAAACTTACACACCTGAAAGCACAAAACTTGCATATGTACATCCAGAAGTGTTTTTCCCCATGCTGGACATGAAGAGAAATCAGAGCACCTCAGGGAGTCTGGGCCCACTTAAATGAAAGCCAGACAACCCTAATGCCAGCCCTGATAAGGGCTGCTTTCTCCTCAATAGCAAGCCCCAGTTCCTTGCTCAGCCCCAGGCCACTGACACCTTCTCGTCCCCAGCCCTGGCTACAGCCATCTGCATCTAGCTACTACCAAAGGCAGGAACTGCGTTCCCTTGAGGACAGCATGGAATCATAGAATCAGTAAGGTTGGAAGGGACCTCTGGAGATCATCTAGTCCAACACCCCTGCTCAAGCAGGGTCACCTAGAGCTTGGTAGACAGGGTTCCATCCAGAGCAGCTTTGAATATCTCCAGAGAAGGAGACTTCACAACCTCTCTGGGCAACCTGGTCCAGTGCTCTGTCACTCTCATAGTGAAGAAGTTCCCCCTCACATTCAGGTGGAACTTCCTGTGGTTCAGTTTGTGCCCATTGCTTCTTGCCCTGTCACATGGGACAACTGAACAGAGTTTGCCTCATCCTCTTGACACCCTCCCTTCGGGTACTTGTACACATTGATAAGATCCCCCCCTCAGTCTTCTCTTCCCCAGGCTGAAGACGCCTAGTTCTCGCAGCCGTTCCTCAGAGGGCAGGTGCTCCAGCCCTCTGACCATCTTCATAGCCCTACGCTGGACTCTTTCCAGTAGCTCCACGTCTCTCTTTTATTGGGGAGCCCAGAACTGGACACAGTACTCAAGATGAGGCCTCCCCAGGGCTGAGCAGAGGGTTAGGATCACCTCCCTCCACCTGCTGGCAACACTCTTCCTAATGCACCCCAGGACACCTTTGGCCTTCTTGGCCACAAGGGCACATTGCTGGCTCATGGTCAACTTGTCATCCACCAGCACTCCCAGGTCCTTCTCCGCAGAGCTGCTCTCCAGAAGGTCAACCCCCAGCTTGTACTGGTGCCTACAGTTATTTCTCCCTAGGTGCAGGAGTCTGCACTTGCCCTTGTTGAACCTCATGCACTTTGGCTCCTGACGGGAAAAACAAAATTAGATCAGTCCCAGTGGATTCTTTATGCAGCAAAGGGTTTTAACCGAGGAAGTGTTTCTAAAAGGTGGATCCAATGAAATTTGCAACCGGCTGATGTGTGAAAGGGAAGATAACACTGTGTGATAAGCCTGCTCTGATTCTTTTTTTACAGGATATATATATATATTCTTTTAGTTTTGCCTTCAGCATATGCTGTACCAGCATAGCAGTCCTCAAAGCACTGCGTCTTCCAGTGCGCATGTGAGTGACAGCACCTAAAAACAGCGGCTGTTACATAAATAAGACCAGCACTTCTTCAGCGGCTGCTGCCCATGTCCCGCAGGCTTCGCTGCTGCAGTCAGAGGGAGTGCGGCAAGGCTCGGCACAGCGCAAAAAGCACCTCAGGAGGAATATTTCCCTTCAGTCGGCAAGTAAGGTGACAAACAAATTGCTGGCCCTTGGCGGGAGCGTTTACTCCTGTTTACTCCTGCTCCCCCTTACTCGCGCCATCTCTTACGGGCCGTCACCTCCGCGGGGCAGAGGCCGCCGTGCGCATGTCGGTCTTTGGAGGAGGACGCTGGTTTTCACTGCCAGCTTGGCAGTCCTGTAAAGCAAAGAGGTGAAAAAGGAAGAGCAGGTAGAAACAGGGGTTTGTAGCCCATCGCAGGGATTTAGCTTGTACGGTATGTAAGAGATAACGACGGGTACTGTTTCATAAGGATGCATGTTGTATTTTAATGAGCAGTTTAATTATTTTACTTAACAAGAGAGGACCAAAAAAGTACTAAGAAGCCTAATTTGGCACTTTGCTTCCTCTAATATTAAGACTCACAACTCTGATTTGTACCGCCTATAAATTTGCTCTTGTACTCTTAGAGAGGCAAATACTCTTGAATAATTTAGGCTTTCTTTAAGAGAACCTGCAATATACCATCTGAAAAGATTAACATTCAACAGACGTCCACATCTAAGTAAACACTTTTTTTTCCCCCTAGAACTCTATTGAATGCTTATAAATTCCCATCAGGGGACAGAGCTGTCCTGGCTCTCTCTCAGGAGACTTGTCTCTTTGCCTTTGTTTCTTTATTTGCCTAGTAAACTTCACCTGCATATGGCTTAGAAACGTGTGACCCCTTGTAAGGAAAGGAATGGATGCTCTTCTAACAACTGCTCACGACCAAAAGAAAAAAAGGCAGACTGCATTTCTAGCAGTCCAGGAAAAATATTTCAAAAGCGTCACAGCGTGCATGTTTAATCGATGTCAGCTCGGCGCGTGAACCAGAGGAAGCGGCACGCGCGTTCCCGTTCGAGTTCCTCGGAAGACGAGGAACGTGGCAGTGCCGCGGGAGCGAGCCAGTTGTCGCCTCTGGGATGAACACGGATTTGCTGCGCAGCTGAAGGAAGCTCGGTTGTGAAAGACGCTCACCACAGCACTTTCAGACCGTACACCGCGCGTCCTAGTAACTCTTCTAAACGTCCTAACAGGCTAGGTAGATATTCGACTTTTACGTTTCCGTTTCGACTATCAAATTCACTGAAATCTGAGAGAATTTACGCTGGCCTTTATGCTGCAAGAAAACTCAGCCCCGCATCTGACACAGAAAGATTGCGTGATAAAGTATCACAAAAGGCGTATGATATGTAATAGGAAACAACTTCGCTGGGATTATAAAATCAATATCAGCTGCAATGTTGATGACTCTGCTAACAAGCCATGAATTTTCTGCTTGGAAACAACCAGAGCAAAGTAGAAGTAAATAAAAACGGGCCTCGGCTATCAGCTTCGTAGTAAATTCAGATTTCTCCAAAGGCTGAGGCAGCCTGGATCAGGTCGCTCAGCCTCCGGGGAGGTGAGAGCCACCTCCGTGCTTTGACTCTGGAGTTCAGCTTTCAACAGAGCCGGGTCCAGCAAAGAACAAATCTCTGCGTACGAAGTTGCAGAGGTCGACATGAAGCCACAACGGGAGAGAAGTACTTTCTAAAAATTATCCTCCAAAACCTGAACGCCCAAGACACCAATTATTACAGCAGGTATCTGCACGGCCTGGAGGGAACGAAATCGCTGATTAGGAATGAAGGAGTCACACGGGGAAATGCCAGGTGAGTGTTTCAGTATTAAATCATGACGCTCAGCACTTTTGGGAGAACAAGCCAAGTTCTTGTATGGCTCTGACCCTCGAGCATCTTCAGGCCCTGTCTGAGCCCAGGGGAGTTTCTCAGGACTGCGCCCTGTGGACGCGACGCCACTTTGCAGAACCAGAGCCGTTACCACCACTGTGGCTGTTAAGACCCCCCACCACTTGGCAGATCCTGCTCTGTCACGGCTGGAAATCGCCCGCCTGTGCTGTTTTCAAATAACTGACGTGAGATGGCAATTTCAGTGTCATGTTCTCTCAAAAGGAAAATGCCTATGTGACACAGAAAAAAAAAACACACTTCCCAGAAACACTTAATCCAAAGTCGCAGCACTCACATTGGTTCAGCTCTTCAAAAGCATTGAGGTGTCCCATTCCCACCAAGGCTGATGCCCGTGCAGGCGGCCAAGCTCCTTCTCAAACATGCTGGCTGCACGCCTACGGCATCAGCATGGCTGCAAGTCCCCGGCATCACCATTTTTTGTGACTGTAGGTATGAAAATGAATGAGAAACTCTCCACAAGCAAACATAAATGGAGGTTTTTAGTGAAAAGAAGAGTTACTTGGCTCATTTTGGAAACCAGGGCTTGATATTTCATTGAAATGCCGCAGCTGACAGGAAGGATGTAAATGCTACTATAAAAGAGATCCCAATGCCTAGTCCCTTCATTTAAAATTGCAAAGTCATTGAGACTATTTATTTCAATAAATAGTCAGGGAAGTATCTTCAATCAAGTGACAGCTTATTCTCATAGTGTAATTAAATTTGAAGCTCAATTACCATTGTATAAGTCAATGGCATAGACAAGATTATTGCAGAAAAATCCCCAGGGATGTTACAATATCAACCCTCATACGGGAGGCTGAAGGGCTAGTTTGGTCCAGGTTTTTACCGCCTTGCTGTAAATGTGAGTCTCATCCGGGGCCGAGACGCTGTGCTGACGACTGCGCCTAGTGTGGCAGCCCGGTCTGGCCTCGCAGCGATCAGCCGCTGAGGACCGTGGCAAGGACTGATGATGCAGTTACCAAAAAATAGTGCCTCTTCCCTCAAAACATGACATTGGCCCCCTTCACGTGGAAAATGTTAGTTGAAAGTCATGAACTGCTCACCCTCTCTCATAGAATCATAGAATCAGTAAGGTTGGAAGGGACCTCTGGAGATCATCTAGTCCAACCTCCCCGCTCAGCAGGGTCACCTAGAGCATGTTAGACAGGGTTGCATCCAGGCAGGCCTTGAATATCTCCAGAGAAGGAGACTCTCACTTGCTTCCCACACCCTTAGAAAGCGATCCATGCAGGGGCCCAGCACAGGCATGTTTTATAGGTGTGAAACATGCAGGGAAGTGTATTCAGGTGGAAATGGATAGGCTCCGTACTGGTTTAGACCACTGCATTGGAGTTTGTCCGTTTGCCACTGTGTCCTGTCTCTTTCCTCTGAGGGGTGGGCACAAAGACTGATACCTGTGGGGGGGGGGAGGTCTAGCCCCGAGCTAGTCCCACAGGGACACTATCGCAGGAGAAAATCAATGCAAATTGGACGTTAGCTTCTGCAGCTGCAGTAAACACTGCTCCAAGCTACAGGTGTGTGCTGGGACCTTACCTGACTACGCTTCGTGGTACAGAAGAGCAGGCGGACACTGCTTATGCTGCCCTAACCGCAGGTAGATAATCCCAGGCAGGAACGTGCACTTAGTCTCCATCCTTGGCGATATTCAAAACCCTCTGGACAGGGTCCTGGACAACATGCTGTAGGTGACCCTGCTTGAGCCAGGCGGGGGGGGGAGAGGGGAGGGTTGGACTAGATGATCTCCCGAGGCCCCTTCCAACCTCAACCATTCTGTGATTGTACGTTATGCGTTTGATGGGTCCCAGAGGCTTGGACCTGCCCTGTATGGGCTGTGTGTGCACTGCCCAACTCTGGAGATCTGCCCACACCAGCAGCGGTCATCTGACCCAAACATCTCCAGAGCAAGGGACTGGACCTGCCAACCACCAGAAAGCCCAGGCAAAGGGACGAGCACCTCTTCTCCTCACCTGAAGAACAACTTCTTCTGCTGTGGTAGAAGAATACGGCTGCACTGGGCAGTGCTGGAGAAGCAGAGGGAGGCTAAACCCCCTCCAGCACATATGTGGCACCACAAGGGTGTAGGGGCTCTGCAGGGTGGATCCAGATGCACAAGCAGGACCGCCCTCCCCGCCACTTCCCGAGTAGGGAGCTGGGCACATCTGTTGTTGTTGCCGAATTCCAGCCATTTCTCTTCAGCTCAGTTCTAGTTATTGCCTGAGAGCTTCACTTTGTCTTCGTGGCTTCAAAGACCTCCAGCTTTTTCTCCTGTCTGTAGCAAATAAAATAAAATAAAATAAAAATAAAGCTTAAACTGTAAGTGTTTCCACACCAGAAGACAAACAGAAAAAGTACCAGACTCATTTGGTTTATATTTCATGAGATTAAAAAAAAAAAAATCCTAAATTTTGGAGAACCTGGGTTGCAATCACAAACACACGGGTTTAGATGGCATACTTCTGGGATAGTGCAAAGTGTCCATAACGAGCTTAAGGACTCAGGAGATCATAAGCTCATGGCACTTCTGAGCACTGTAAACTTCTTGTTGGAAAGCGGGGAGGGCTTTTCTCTCATCTAAAATTGTTCCTGAAGCTCAAAAGAAAATCATGCCTCTTAGCTGCCAACAGATATTTCTAAGATAATGAGCATACTTTTTGCCAAATAAACTGGTATTGTTGGAATAAGTTATTACTGCTCACACAAAAAATATTCCTCTATGGTATAACACAATCCAGAAATTACGTGGTCATTTTCTTAAAAAAAAAGGAAAGAAAGAAAGAAAAAAAAAGATTTTTTTTCTTTATCCCTCCTTGTCAAGTTTTATTGTTATGAACAAGACCTTTGTCTTTATTTTTTTTCTGTCCTTTTGGGCTCCAAGTGTCTCAGCTTCCCACTTAAACGCCTTTCCAGCACTGCATGAAGCAATGCCACGATAGCACGAAATAACAGTGGCAAAGCTCCCCTCCAGCTTATCAGCCCTTCACCTGTGCCCTTTGGGTTTCCATATACGACCTTTTGGAAGGCCTGACGCCAGGAGAATTTTTTTTGGGGGGGGGAGGCCAAGATTTGAAGAGTTGCCTATGGCCACAGACTTTGACGTGTGGCCCCAGGGACCGGCATGCTCAGCGCTCTGCTTTCTGTTCACGTGTGTGGATCGGCATGTCACATCCCCTAACGCTGCACACAGCCACCACGCACAGCCCTCTGCGCTTCCCAGAAAGGCAGACCAGGCTCAGTCGTATGGCTTTCAGAGGAAGAGTCCTCTTAGAACGTGGCCTTTAGAAACCACCCGTGGAGAAACCACCTCTGCTGACATTAGCTGGACTGGTGCAGCCAGCCTAGGATATGCGATGGAGACCTGTGTAATTGCCCAGCGCTGCCCTTCTGCCATCTCTAAACCCAAGCACATCAAGGGAAAGCACCTACTCCAACTCTTCCAGTTGTGCTGGTCACAAAATGGGGAAAAGGCTTTGCATGGTTATAATTCCAGCTCTTCAGTTGCATGGGGACAAACCAGGCCCTATGGAAGAGGGCTTACACTCCAGTAGACGCTTCTCTTTGCAAGCAACATCATCAGCGAGGACTGCTGCAACGTCTTTGCACTGCACTCTCGATGAGCCTCGGTCTTACTGCTCAGGGAATCACCTCCAGGCACGAGAAGCTCCATTGTCTGCTCCGTACGTGAGCCACAGCCAAGAAAAGTGCCAATCCGTGCCAGCTGTGAGGGGCTGCTTACTGCAGGACTGAGAGGGGCCCAGATTCAAGCCTTCCGCCTGCCTGTGTTGCCTATGCGCAGCATCTGACCCCTTGAGCCTGCCCATTGATGTCCAAGGCATCCACGGGTAGCAGGATCTGACCTTTCGGTTGGGAATGAACTGAATCCATCAAAAAATCAACACACCTCTGGCAAGAAGCAGTGCTCGCATGGTAACAATTAGGCTACGTGCAACTTTTTCAAATTGCATCCTTTATTTCTGTCATCTGCCTAAAGAGAAGATACTTTGGATGCTAATGAAAGAAAACAGAGGGATTTCTGAAAAAAAAAATCCTTCCTCAGACAGCTTGATGTTCAGTGCCCTGTTTTGTTTCATACGTTTGAATACAATAGATTAATATTAAAATAAAGTAATGCAGTAATAATCCACACTGTGAGGGGACTTGGGAGCCAGAGACCTCTGGCTGGGGGATTTGCAGTACTCTAGCCTCAATGCGCTCAGTCTTCTCATGGCAAGGCAACAAGAGCAGGTTGCTTTTCGAGTCCAGTGCAGCTGTCAGGAGAAAACCAAGGGGCATCTTTTAAAAGAAAATACTTCTATTTTCTGAGAGTCACCAGGGCTGGGGTTCCACCAGTGCAAGCTGTCTGAGATGTCAGCCGAATGGCAACTGTGCATTTGCCAGCACAGGTTGGCTTGTTTACCCACCTTTCCCAAATAACGACCTTTCCTGGGTTTTCAGCCATTCCAGAGAACTGAGCTAGTCCACAAGTTGTTAATACCTTTGAGTCCATCCACTTAGCGTGTGTGTGAAGGGTGCACAGGTCCATCTGAGGTGCTGTGCTCCTCTGCTTGGCCAGGTATGGGATGCCAGCTGCAGGTTTGTCCCCTGTGACGCCCTGTGCAGCAGTCCTGGGCTGCTAGTGGGAAGGCAGCACTTGGGGAACACTCTTATGAGCGAGGATGGTTTGAGCCCAGGCTGTACAAACTAATATTATTTCTAATAAGAGCTGACTTACTTACCTTCTAGGACACAGTGCAGGGCTCTACATAGAGTCAGGTGGAAAAGGTGGAGGTAGAAACACTTTGCTATGGAGTTGGCAAGGGGAAAGTAAATATTTTTTCTTCTAAAGCCATTGTTTCACCAAACAAATTGTTTTCCCTACTTTGTGATAATTTCCAGATCCTGGTTAACTATTCTAGATTCATAAATGGCATGTGGAAAATTCCTTAGCCAATCATTTCATTATAGGGTATTTGCAATTTATAGCTTACTTCCTTAGAGCTTAAGCAGCCCTGTGGTTTGAGAAAAGGTTTAGGAACCAGGGAAATCTGGGATGAGTCATTTGCTCATGCACTGGTGACCTGAACAAATCAGTTGACCTTCTCGTGCCTCAGCCGGCCAGGCTCTAAGACTGGCAAGGAGGAGCTGCAAAAGTCAGCGGCTTGGCTAGCCCAGGCCAAGTTGCACCCTGAGGTCCCAGGCGCGCACTCGTCCCTGTCTCCGGTGAGGGTGGGAGTCCACAGTGACGTGCAATGTGCAGCTTGGGTGTCCCAGAGCCGGGATCCCACAGTGCTGCAACTTCTCAGCCCTGTCTCCGTGGGGGTGAGAGCCCCGAACTCTTTGAAGCCCAAGGAAAGACTTGAAGAGATTTGAGTGAGCTCCAGATCGGGACTCCCTCACTTGCCTCCAGCATCTGGCTGGATTTCGAATAGCTTGTATAATAGTTATGAATGACAATTAAAATATAAAATGAAGAGGGGACCAGATGGCTCCAGGCAACATTTAAAAATATCAAGATGCTTTCTAAGTGCAGATCCAGAACAGCCCTGGGCAGACTTATCTGAAGGTTATTTGCTGGCCTGGCTGAAAGGACATGTGTGGTCCCAATCAGATCTCAGAAGATGCTGTTAAAGTGACATTTGCTGGCAAATGTAACCGGGAGGCCCAGGACTGAGGCTGTCCCAAGGACGCAGCTCTTCTTTGCTTATCTCCTAGGGTGGCTGCCAAAGGCCAGCCACTGCCCAGTGACAAAAGCAGGTTAAAGCAATGTCTCCAGTGTAGCAATCATGGAGGTGAAGTGATGTGCTCAAGGTCCCGCTGCCAAGGTCAGATCTGGGAAGAGGAGCCGTGTGTCCTGATTTCTCAGCCATCCCCTAAGGATGCGGCTGCTCACACTGTGGGCATTAATGCCATGAATATCCACCACCAGCAGGGAAGACAGTTTGCGTTCCCTTCCCTGCCACTTCAGTTGATGCAACTTCTGTCTCCAAAACTTTGGCTAGACTGTTAAAAATACAGGGAACCTGTACGATAATCAGTCACTTGACTGGAGGGCTGAGAGGCGGCTCTTCAACAGGGAGCTCTCACCATTAAAAATGGGCAGAGAGAATGGCATTTCCTGATTAAAAGCGGTGATCTGGCACCACAGTATTTATCCAGATTCAGTGCTAACGGTGGAGGACAGAGGGTCCAGCTGGGCCACAGTCAGTCCATAGACAGTTTTATCCATGCTCCCTTTGAGGAGCGGACTGCCTGGCAGGGAAGGTAGCAGGAGTCTCCCCCCCACAGGCTGAACAGCCAAATGCCTCCAGCTAATGCATACAGCCCAGCACTTAGATCCAGCCTGCTACTACGATGCCCGTGCTGCAGAATAAGCTCCACATGCAAAGACTGCACCAGACCCGGATTCCCATCTCCTGGAGCGATGGGAACCAGCATGGCCCAGGGAAAACTGGGTTCATTTCATTTGGAGGTAGCACCTTGGCTGCAGTTTGAGTCAGGCCAGAACCAGCTAACAGGTGTAGCAGGTATCCTAGTCATGTGAACACTTCCAAGCAAGGTTAGCTACCTTCTTCGGTGCTATGCTACTGCTAGAGACAAAAGTGGACAAAATTCAATGACCTGTACTATGCAAGTCATTCAAGTAGGTGGCCACTTTGATCTTTCTAATTAATGGTTTCATTTTTCCATGTTAAAAAAGAGCTTGATTGATTACCATTTGCTTTTGCTTTTCTTTTTTGGCTCTTGTAACATGCCTCTACCTCCTGCTTTCAGCTAAGCCCGGAAGCAGAAGTATCATGTTACTATGAGAGAAGCTAGTTTTGTGGTATTTCCATCCCATCCAGAGCCAGGAAACACAGACAATTTTGCAAGACAGCCTGTACTCAGTAAATTTCCAGCTCAGTTTATTTTTCTGTATTTATTTAGATTTGTGCTAACCATGTAAAAGAGCACTCATCCCAAGTGAGGTGCCCTGGACAAACTTTTTTTTTAAAAAAAAAAAAAAAACAGAGATTTCATAGACCAGGAAGCCTGAGTGCTAGTTTTTTTCACTGAATTGGTATCTTCTGGCTAAGTCCTGTTTTCTGAAAAGACAGTCAAGATCGGCAAAGACATGGTCAGTCAACTTCTGATAACACTAACGCTTCACAACAACTCCAAGGTAAACTCTGAACAAACCTCACTGGCAAAACCACCAGTATGGACAACATTTTCCCATTCTCTTGAGATGGAGAAAAAAGCCACAGCTGCCAGCCTGAATCGATCTTCCGCCTGGTGCCTTTCCTTCTCTTAGACTTTCTTCCTTCTCTTTTTTTTTCTGCATTATAAATTATAATCTGTGACGCAAGCAGCTGTTGAGGCTTTCACAAGAAGAGCACGATGGTTTGGGACCCAAACCCTGCCCTCTTGACTCGTCTTCTCCTTTAGCAGCAGAGGCCTGCCACAGGCAGGGAAAAAAAATGCATTTCCAACAGGAGAGCAGCTCTGGTGCTTGTTCAGGGCCGCAGCCAGCCAGCCCTTGCTGCTGCACCCAAGCGTTTCCAAATGCCCTCAGACTGAACTGCGGGTGTGCAAACCACACGTGATCATACATAACACATACACTAGTGACCCTTACAACACAAAGATGGAGGGTTGGGGGGGGGTAGTTTGGAAGTACAGAGAATTCTGATGTCTTTATCAAATTAAGGTGAAAATTTTTCATGCCAGGTGAAGCCACTATTACAGCTCCCCCGAGCCTCTCCAGAGGGCCTGAACCACCTGCAAAAGCCAACAGAAGATGACTTGAAAAACACAAACTCTGAACCAAGTGCCATGCTCCAAGAACAACCTGGGACTGAAAACAGTTTTTTTGGAAGCCTTCTCCAAAGCTGCTGTGTGCTCCGTGCCATGCACTCCGAGCAGAGCCACGGGGCTCTGCAGTTGCACCTGGGCACCTGGGCTCGGGGACACCTGACACCGTAATGCTGCGCTGGGTGAGGAGTGGGGAGGAGAAAGAGCGGGTAATATACCTTTACATAATTTATTAAGAGAGCAAATGCTCCTAGGAGAGGATTGGGAAATTCTAGTCCATGCATCATTGCTGAAAGACATTACACAAATTTATGATGACGTGCCAAAGAGCATGGTTTTGCGTGGCGACCCACTGTTAGAGGGAACAAGGCCTGCCCAGTGCATTGCAGACTTCGGGAGCCTGGAGTGAAAATTTTATAAAAGGTTTTGGGGCCTCCGTGCTGTAACTGGATCCCCATCTTGTTTTTCCCACCCAGAATGAAATTGTGGGCTTTCGAACAGGGAGCTACAGGGCCCAGATAAAGCCCAGTCTGGTTGCCCATCAGCATGGCTCTCTGCTCTGCAAGGCAGCAGCACTGCTGTGACGATGCCCCCTCCCACCACAAGCCATGGCAGGCTGCGGGCTCCACCTGACCCAGGCTAAGGGACTAAGCTGCCTTCCACAGATGCAACAAAGTCTTTTTCCAGTGGATTAGGCTAAAATTTGGAGTAGAAGCTGTTCATCTCTTCATCTCACTTTTTGCCATCTCCACAGTTTGCTTGCTTGACAGGCCAAAGGTGGCCTAAAACACCAGCTAAGGGTTGAAGATATTGGGCAGTAATTGACCACAAGAAGAGCTGTTAATGGGAAAAAAAAAAAAAAAAAAAAAAAAAAAAAGCTTGCTTGTACGAAGTTAGATACTGAATATGTTAGTTGACAACATAATTTACAATATTTAAAAACAGAGCTATTAAAGTGGAAAGGACAAGAAATTGCCAGTTCAACCATACTCCTATGGGTTTAGATTATTGTTTTCGCTTCTCAGCCTTCCTGCGATCCTGTTTGCGATGCTGGATGGGCCGAGTCCTCAACCTCACCCGCGGGCAGCAGAGGCTGGTGGAGACACAGAGAGAGAAAGCAAAAAGTGAGGGTATCAGAGTACGTAATCTCCTGTGCAAGAAAACAGAAAGTCACCGTTGGCTGTTTGTGGCAACAAAAAAACTTTGAAATTGCAAAGTTATAAAGGCTATTTGTCTTGTGCCTTGCAACTTCCTGCTTCAAACTAAAAAAGTACAGGGTATAAATAGACCAGGCAAGTGCGAACTGATGATAGCAGTACACTTTGCATTTAAAATTCTTGGAGCTTGAATTTCTTTTTAGTTGTTTCATGTCTATTTGGGATGATTTTGTGCAAACAGAGGACATTCAGTCCCAGGGCCTGCAGACAGGCATCACGCTGTCAGTGCTCCTGCGGCCGTTCTGGGAGAGCAAGAAGGTTAGCAGATTTAAATCTCCGCTTTCTCGACTTAAAAATAAACTTGGCAGCCACCCCTAGAAAAGAAGCACGCTCTCTCCAAAGAAAACATCCTCGCCTGCAGATGCTTTTGTCACAACAGCAGTGATTGGGGAAACTAATGAGCCTAATTCCCTCTCAGGCCACACCGGAGTGACTCCGATGAAGTGTGCGCGGCTGATGCTGGGGGAGACACGTGTTCCCTCCAATGCCTATCGAATTAAAAAGGCAGAGAGAGAACAAGAAATGGAAGCCTAGATGTTAGGTTTTAAGAGGTCCTGCATGTGAAACAGCTCCTGTTTGTGCTTAGGAGTTTAATTTTAGTTTTGGGGTTGGGTTTTTTTGTTTTTTTTTTTTTTTTTCATGTAACTACAGTCTTAGGCTGAAGATCTACAGCATGAAAATAGAGCGATATGTTTTCTTAGGACATCCTTTCTGCAGCAAGATCTAGGAAAACTTGTAGCAAGCAAGCGCCTCTATACTTAAAGTCATGCTATAGAACATAATAGAAGAAAGCTACTTCTACTCAAAAATTCTGCAGGTTAGTACAGCAAGTACACAGAAATAACAGTATGTCCTATTTAACAGCACTTATCTTATTAAGAAGTAGTTAAAACGTGTTTTTTCTCTGAAGAAGAGACCTCATTCTTTTCATCATAAATATTGCCTTTCTGTAATAATCACAGTGGGAAGACAAATACTTAGAGCTTGCAGTCCCTCGTCACAGGTTTGTGAAGCATTTCCTTTTTTTCACGAGACCACGAATTTCCTCTGCCTGAGTTTTTTTCAGTTCAAAAAGACACTGGTTTTTGGCTGTTTGTCTTCCTCCATCCCTTGGCCTACAAGAGCGGGGAACCCCCCCTCTCAGCGTGCTACTCGAAGCAGCTGCATTGAAAACACGTTAAAAAAAAAAAAAAAAAAACTCAAATCTCACACACAGACACACACAGCCAACGCCTCGCCCCAGCGAGAGACGTAACACAAAGCCTTTTACGTTCAACCTGTGCGTTCTTACTATCCGAGGGCTGGATTTCCAAAACTCAAGTCTTTTGAGCCAGCACGGGGACTGCGTGCGGGCAGCAACGGGCTCCTCGGCCCCCCCAGGGACTCCCTCCCGAAGGCATGTTGAGGGGCGCAAATCCGACTTACCTACGTGAGCATGCACACGGGCGCGCGTACTACGCGCTTTCTGCGGCACGTTAAGCAATCCTGGACCAACAGCCCCGGCGAGGCTGCCCCGGCGCTTGCGTGAGGGACTAATGCATATCCATGGCACATTTATTCTAACAGTTTAGTCTCCCACGCAAGATAAACAATCTGTGTTTCCCAAAGGTCTCTAATCCAGCCACACATTTTTGCACACACCTTAAGAAGAAGCGAGACAAACATATATAAAATGACACACTTTATTAAAAGTTACATTCAGCAGCAATGGACATAGTTACTTAAGTAGATTTTAAATGTCAAGGAGCATACAATTATAAATCCCTCTAAGGCATTAAAAGCTCTTAGATGTTTTAACTTCTTTGAAATCATTTCATATAAATAGGTAGGTATAACAGATGATGCTTGCCTAAAAAGAGGATACCCCAGCTGCATTAAACAAAGATATACATATAAATTTATGTATAAAACAATGATTTTTTTCCCTTGTTACAAACTTATTGATGGGGATATTTCACAATCTTTAAGGCTTGAGCTCTGGCCCCTGCAACTGTTACTCATGTAAGAAGTCTCCTGTGGAAGTTACTACTTGCATGGGAATGGATTGCTCACATGGATGAGAGGTGCAGGATAGGGCCCAAGCTTTGGCAGAATCAGCAAAAATGTCAAAATGCTCAAGTGAAATATATTTACAATCCGTGCAAGTAGCATTACCTACTTTTATCAATCATGGAGGTTTCCCTCAGAAGCTATGAAGAGCAGAAAGGCGCCGTGGCAAATGCTAATCAGCATCCATTAGCTCGTAATTTTTGATGTTTTAGCTCTTCCTTCTAAACAGCAATAGCTGCGCTCTTGAGCCGAGGTGGATGTCAGTCAGGGTGCAGGACAGAGGGAGCACTAGCAGCAGGCAACTGCAGACACAAACTCAGGGCACAAGCACATCGATTCTCAAGTTTTCCAGCTCAAATGGCAGAAACCTCTCTTTATGTGCAGTGGTTCCGTTGATTTTCCACGTGTAAACAACAAAAGTGCCAACTACTTCCAGTATTAGCCAATCCCACCACCTAATACATAGCGATCATTTAATGTATCTTAGTTCCAATAAACTGTGCCTTATACCTCTAATAACCATATGTGGATGTGAGGAAGAGGAAACTGCAATTAAAACAGAGGCTGTGGCTAGAGTTGATGAACTGCACAAACTAATCTGAATTAATACAGCTGCAGGGTCTGATTTTCTACAAACTTACGTTGATTTTTGCATTGGCATGGATGTCTTTTGGCTTCATGATTTACAATAGGTCTAGTCAGAGAGGCAAATGTGACCTTATTTTACAAAATGTGGCCTTATTTTACACTGGAGGTTGGTTGCTGCAAGGCACGTGGCTGATGCAACTCCCAGAATAAATTCCCTGTGAGCCTCCCAGTGCTGAATGCTAACTGGTACATGAAGCCCTTTCCTCGCAGAGAGACAAGGCTTACTGCAGGGGTTTCCACCAGCACTGCTTCCTCAGAGCAGGAACATCAAGGCCTCGTACACAGCAAGCATGAAAGCAAAGCACGCTCCAAGATTTATTCCTAATAGATCTCAGCCATTCACAGAAGACAACTGCTTTTCTGTATTCTGCTGCAAGCTCTCTTCTTGCCTAGATTTCCTGCTGTCACCTCCCCGGGCCACAGCTGTATTTATTCCTTCTCTCCAAGATCAGACAACACTGAATGGAAAATATATCTCCTGCCTTGGATGCAAAAATGCAGCCTAGATCAGCTCGAGCCCAGCTTTTGTCGCCTTCAAGAACTCCTTCTGCCGGGGCACCAGCCAAAGCCTGGCTGCACTGGGGCTGAGAGCAGGATACCAGCAGAAGAGGTACAAGAAATTGTTTGGTTCCCCACGACTCACTTTTATTGCCTTTGTACCATTGCTGGTAACCACCTTTGTATGTGAAGGCAAAGAGCTGGCTGGATCTAAGTTTCTGGGAGAACTTTTTACAGGTAAAACACACCCTGAGCCCAGATACAGCTGTCACCTCTCTCAACCAGGATGCTCTATGGGCTAAAGGAAAATCAACAGTGTTCTCAGCATAGACATCTTCTTTTCATAAAATAATACACAAAACCCTGCTTTCCACACCGTGTTTTTGAAGAACCCAACTGAAGCCAAAGGGAAATGTTCTAATGACAGAACAGTCAGACCCCAAAGTATATTATTTTCATCTCCTCCAGTTCATTGACATGCAAAAGAGATGACTTCCAAGAAAAGGATGAAGGGAGGGAAATGCCCCTCCTTTCCCGTTCATCTAGGTCTGTTGGTTTGAACTGTGTCATAATAATATGACTGGATTTCTTTAGAGATATTTTAGAAATACTGGAACCAGTAACATTTTCACCTTTGATCAAAATAGTTTTAACAAAACAGGAATGTCATGGAGGGAAATCATTGCAAAATATTTTGCCTTAGAAAGTGACTGCACTGTTACTAAAACCCTCCACTTAACGGAGACATTTTCAGAGGTACCAAGGACAATTAGATGTTCAAATTCCTCTGAAAAGGAAAGTGAATTGGGACAACTCCCATTTTTGCCCCCAAAATCCTCTCCTAAAAGCCTCTTGGGCTCTGTTAAATCCAGAAATCCATCCCAGAAAATACAGTATAGAGCAGAAACCTGTACAGGTGACTCGGATGCTGCCTTTCTTCGAGCCTAGGAGAGGAAAGGACCTGCTCGGCCCTTTCCCCCTCTCCCTCAGCAGCCAGGCCTTACTGGAGAGGCCAGTCCAGCAAGCTCCTGAACCCAGGCAAGAAGGGCAAAGGAAGGTTAAATCCAGGACCTTTAGCTCAGAAGAAAGCTGGCAGAACATGGTGCTTATTTACTAAGTCAGCTCTCGCTGCTGGTGCGTTTATGGAAGGTAATGACACCATTACGACTCCATCTATGAAGACGTTTCTAAGCTTTTTACAGGAAACTAAAAGATTTCCCATACACACCTCAAACTACAGGTATATATTTTTTTTTCCTGAATCCTCCACTGGAACCTGAATTTAAAACACAGTTTAACTCCTCAGCATGTGAAATCTCATGGCCACGTTAATCGAGACCATCTGAATCCAGGAGAAAGAAATCACTTCCAGTTATGTTGTCAGTGTTATGTGCGTAACATTCCCACAGCTGTAGATCCATTGTGCTCCATGTTATAAATAAGAAATTGCATGGTGACAGCTAAAATTCAAAAGCATTAATGTTCCTCTTTGCAACTCTTTCTTTTTTTTTCTTCTTTTTTCAGTCTTTTGAGGTTTCTCTCCTTTCCCTCCTAGTAGAAGTTAACTTGTAGCAACATTATTGCTTTTCCCACTGACATATTTATGGTAATTAAAAAATAGTAAATGCCAAGCAAATATGACTAATGTCGCTATTTGGCAAATAAGACAAGAAATAACTGCTATTGATTCTGAACCAGGCTGTTGCATTTGCACTAATAAGCTTCTCTCCTTCTGCTCGTCATGGTTATTCCACTGCTTTATGGAGAAATCTTGAGACAGCTCTAAGGATGCGGCCGAACGCTGCCGCGACATGCATCGCACACAGTTACTGCTGAAGCCATTGAGCTGCAGAGCGCGAGCCCAGCTGAGCGGGACCCCTTGGATGAATACAAACCGTCTCCCTTGCATCTCTCGCATTCTAGGTTGTGGTCCCTTTCAACCATGAAAAACAGCTACAAATTGTTCCCAGAGCGAAACCACTTCACATCTTGGCACGTGGTTGTTTTTAACTTTGTAACAATAGGCACTGTTCACTCCTCTCAATCTCAGCTTTTTATTCTATAATAAAGCAGGAATACTGATGAAAGGCTAGTCACGGCTTCTCCCCCTGGTATCAGGGTGGTGGCATGTGATGATTCACATGGGGTGTGTTTGATCCGAGAAAGCCCAGCCTCTGCTTATTCTTCCTTTGTTCTGTCATCTAAGGTGGAAAGGCAGAGAGACAAGTTGAGAGTCTTTTTTTCCCCCCCGCTTTTTACTATTATTTAGCAGTCGCAGAGCAAGATACATATAAACAAAACAACAGGGAGTGGAATTCTTTTTTTTTTCAGCATTAAAAATTACAAGTAAGAGATTCCTTTGAAGTGAGAGAGCTGTCTCCTGCAAAGTATGGACATTTTATTCTCATTTGTACATTATTCTTTTCCAGTGGCAGGTTTTACAGGGTATTATTTGTGCTGCCATTGCGTTGCAGATTCCAGCAGAGGGTCAGGATTTGCACTTGGTGTTGTACAATCACAGAATTAAAAGATGGTCCCAGAGAGTTTAAATTTAAGCCAGGAGAGAACAAACAGATTCAGCCAGAGGAGAGTGAAAAAAAACAACAGGACAGTGTGGGTATGCACAAGAAGCAACGGTCTCAGCATACTCAGCCTAAGCTTTTGTCAAGTTTTTCATGAGGAAGAAGAGTTTTAAGGAGGGATTTGAAAGGGGACAATTAGGTAACTCTGCTAATGCCACTGGAAGTGCTTCCCACACATGGAAGAAAACAAATAAATGCGTTTCTGCAACTGCACCGAACATGTCAAGGGGAACAGACGTCTTTGGCAAAAAAGAAGGAAGAGCTGTCCCTTTGCTCCTGAACTGAGAGAGAAGGTGGCTCAGGCAGAAGCAGGGCGTTCAGGGAAGCCAGAAGCTCACACGTCATATACAAGAGAAGTGGGAGCTGAGGGAGGGACACAAAGACACAAGTGGCACAAGCAAAGCAACAGGCTAGGGGAATTGTATTTGCAACAGCGCCGTGACACTACTAGTAGGGAAACCATCCAAATATTACATTTCAGCAAGCTCTTTACCCATTTCTGTCAGCATGCAGCTATTCCTGATGCTAGTGCTTTTTTACAGATTTTGCAGTGCTCACATATGCGAAGCCCAGCATCACTTCCACCGCTTCCCCCTGCCATCCTCACACATTCGTCGCCAGGATTTTCTAACTAATTCCCCCTCTGCCTTCCTCCTTACCTGCGCTCTGCTGCTACTAATAGAATACAATTTCATACCTAGAATACAAATTCACTCCAATCCCACATCAGTGTATCTACTCAGAAAGCGCACTGGAGGGAAAGATAAAACCTTTCTATGGAAAAAGTCTCTTTTTGGCAAGGCTATCCTGTCCGTGAGCCGACGAAAGCTGCAGCATTCACACCCACGTACGCTCAGGTTGCCCAGTGCAGGGGCACTCACCTGTTCCTTGAGCTCGGCAAGCTGACCAGAAAGCTGTTTCACAAGGCTCATGGTTGACTCCAGCCTCTCTTGCAGGTTCCTAATTTCATTTTGCTCACTGTCTCCTTCATTGCTAACCAGGGACATGGCTCTCATCCGAGGGAACCAGTCTAAATTCTTCTCCTGCAAGGGTATTAGAAAAATAGAAATTTTAGTGGGGGGGGGGGCTATCCAGTGCTGCTAGCCTGAGACTAAGGAATGAAAACTCAGAAGGATTTCTACATAGCAGATCATACATAGCAAGTGAACTTCAGAAACAATAAATTCAAAAGGTATTTGCCACAAGCCTTTTTATTTTTGGTTCCATTGACACAGAAAGCACCAATTGCAAAATCTCGGTTCCCCACAGCTGCACCTGTAATGCAATGTGGGCAGTCTTAGCACACTCACCATCCACCCACACCGCTGCCATGCAGAAATGCCCGCTGGGTCAGCCCTGGGGAGATTTCTTGTGGACAAGAACACCAAAAAATCCTCAGTGCTCCCTGTGCTTTGCTTCTAAATGTATGCAGGGACACAGTTCCTCCCTGTCTCTTCAGCCTGGCTGGCCTCCAGCTGTTTTGGCTGTCCTTGCAGCAATGTCAGCAAGCCAACATCAGGAGGACCAGACAAGCAGAAGTCCTCTCTGGCCAGGCCTGGAGCGCACATCCTGCAAGAGGCTGGGTTGAATTCAGCTGCACACGATGGACAATTTGGGGCCCTGGGAACGGCTTAGGATTCGGTGTGCTACTGGGGTTGCACAGCTCAGGCACAGCCCTGCGGCCACGGGCTATGGACTGAGCACGAAGTGGAATGCCACTGAATTGAGCGGTTCGCTATTCATGAACTCGGGCTCTGAATCTAATCATATTAAAAATACTATAAATAGATTATACAAGTTGGGACAGTGCTGCATATCAGCATGAGGCTGAACTGTCTCCATTGCTCAGGGGCACGGATATTTGTGTACAAAGCATAACAGAGAAAGATCTGAGGGTGCAAGCCTAAGAGGAGGAGTGGCAACGATGGGGAAGCAACACAATTTGCCTTAAGGCACCAGACAAGGGAAACAGGTCCTGTATCTGGTGATGCGTTACATCAGTGCACCTCTGCCTTCCACCTTGGGCGAGTGGGAGGATGTGGTTAGGTCATATGCCTGGTGTTTTGCAACAGGCATCTGTGGACATGTGCACTCAATTGCTGTAAGAGAGAAACAGAATGGAGTGCATTTCTTCCAGTCTCCCGTGCTGCCAACGGCTCCACACAGTCAGCACTATTTCCCAGTAAAAGAATGATCTGGTTCTTCCCAGAGGTCCACCTAGAAGTTTGGCGTGCAAGAGCTGTGCCGCACACATTGTCTGGGCTTGGTATTTGGTAAAGGCTCCAGTGCATGAAAGTCACTGTAGCCTCAGGCTTCACCTGCTTACTTATGTGATTGCACCAGGAAAATACAAAAGCCAGAGTTGCCTCTGCACTTCCCACAGCTAGGCAGTCCTGGGGCAGCCGGACATGAACAAATAACATGCAGACTGGTCCAAGAGAATTTATGAGCCTGGGGGAGCACTAAGCAAACACAGTTATCCTGCTTCCACAGAAAGCTGGGCCCTTTCATCTGTGTAGTGCTCTGCCCTCATCACCAGGCCCTCCTACAGCAACACAGGTTAGAAACCTCCAAGTCAGCTCTCAGTAAGCTGCTGTAAGAACGGACATAGCTACAGGATCTATGTTTTTTCCATTATTTGAGTTAGCCCAATCCCCTCTGCTGCCCTGGATAGGGCTGTAAATGCGATGCCATGAGGGTTTTTTTTTTCCTTTTTTTTGGTCTTCTCTTTAACTCAAAGCTTCTAATGAGTTTTTGTCCAGCCGTGCGAACTCTGTCCCGTCACTAAACTGAGCAGGTGGCCAGGGAACAGGGTGGTGCCCCTTGGTCACATTTTGCAGTGCAGCGCTCAGTGAGGCATGCGTGCTGGTGGAAGGAGGCCTCCCCTTGCTGCCCACTCCGGTGAGCCTCGTGATCTCATTATGACAATTTACTGTGGTTACGCGTGATGCCGTTTTCAATGGGTCATAACTCATTCAAATCAAAACCTGTTTTCACCAGCTCAGCTGGTGAGCTCGAAATCAGCATGGAGATCACATGACGCTTCCCTGCTGGATATCCCTATCAGACGCACGGAGTGGTAGACTCCTATTTCTGCTGCATGTGTTTATGCTTACAAGACCAGCATTCATTTTCCATGAGTATGTTCTGATATTTATTTTAAATTTATTTTGGCTACGATGGACCACAGTATTCATCACGTGCCTAACATTAAGCACAGGTGTACTCATTTATACTAAGCATAGTTTGTGCACAGTGCTTTGCTGGATCAATGCCTTTTTTTTCCTTTGCAAAATGTTTGCCAGCAAGTTTGCCTGCCACTATAGTCACAGAAAGTGAATTCAAAAGAGCTACTGTGAACAGAGCTGCAGTTATATCTGAATGTTTCCTGGAAAGCTCTGATATCTGCATGCACTACAGCCTCTCTTGCTTGAAGCACCTGAAGCTACCAAACACGAGGTCACGCTGCCATAGGAGCCAACTGATGGGCTGGAAGCCCTTTTTGGCATGGCTGACCATAATGCCAACACTTCTTAAGCCGAGCTGCACAGGGAGAGAGCAATTTGAAACTCCACTGCTGCGGTTGTCGCATGTGCTGGGCCATCTGGGCCACCGTTTGCTCCAGGGCCCCAGGAGCTCAAGGACAGACCTCACTCACTCCTGCATGCCCAGCTCTGCGTTTACAGCAGTGCTGTGATAAACTCTCCTAAGAAAGAAACCTGGCTGTGGTTTAGTTACAGACTAAGAGATATGGGCATTTTTTCCCCAAAATGTTTGGGTAGGATCAAGCAAGGACTTGAGTCAAGTGCCAAGAGAAGGTCACAGAGCTGATGATAGGTTTGCATGGAAAAGAAACTGCTGACTTTCATTGCGTTTCCCAGGAGCCAAAAGGTAACAGGTCAAACAGCTGACCACAGGTCTCTCGCTTGGCAGTTGCAAGTACCGGGTTGGGAACAGGCAGGATTTTGCTTCTTGGTTCTCGACTGCATACGCGTCTAAGGGAATCCAGTCCAACTGTGCATTTTTATCGGAACATTATCAGAAAGATTCAAAATTCACCAGATCAGTAAGAAACAGTCTAGCCTGCAAACCTGGCCTTAAGTTATAAATATTTATCCAGCCTACACTGAAAGTCTCATGACACTTCACACATCAGTTAAACATCCTTGCTGAATTATACACTTTCACTGGTCAATACTACCTTACTTTTTCATTCTATGGTGAACTGTAGAATTTTATTAAAGGGTAGTATGAAGACTAGCTCCAGCGCCCAGCCCTCTTTGCTGAGTCTGTCCCATCACAAGCAAACAGCAAGTGCTGCTGGAAACAAAAACTTTTAATCACAAAGCTCCGCGAGCTTCCGAAGTTTTATAGCGAGCAATAAGCATTCACCGGGGGACAGGCACTCGGTGACTGCTCAGCTGCACTAAAGCTATTTTTACTTCAAGGTAATTGCTTGCCAATTAACGTGAGGTGGTTAACATGTTTGTACAATCCCAAACATTTGTTCTGGGACTTCAGTGTTTATGGGCTCAGTCCAGGGTTCACCTTGACCAACTAATGCGTTAAAGCTGTACTGTGCCTTGTCTCCCCTGCAGGCGCGTGCCTGTCTCCCTCCAACTCGCCAGCGCCTCCTTGGTTTTTGTGGGGATGGGATTTCAGAGTGTGTTATCTGTCATGCCTTAATTATTACTCATAAATCCAACCGTTTTTCCCAGGATAGAGCCTATTCAGACATTTTGAATCCCCCCCACCCCCTAGTACAAATCACCAGTTTGCATTAGAGAGGGAGCCTGCTGGCAGGGAGCAGTGCAAACCTCTGCAAACATCTGGCACATGACTCGGGCTATAAACAGCAACCACGTTAGCCCAAGGTGACTTAACTCAAGCATCAACGAACTCGCGGGGGGTGAGGCATACGGATGGGACATCTGAACCTGAAGCAGCCACCCGGACACGGAATGAGTTGTTAAGAAAGTAGTGATGCAGCCCGCCTGCGGATCAGAGCCTCCTCCGGCTACCCGCAAGCGCGAGCTGCGCCCCTGCGCGGCATTCGCATTCCAGCATGTGCCTGCGGCCAGGCGTGGGCTCGCGGGGCGGAGAGTCAGCCAGGCAGGAAGGCTGCAGGGACAGCGAGGAGCCGCAGCCTCCGCTCTGTCAGCTCAGCTGGAAAGAGAGAAAAAGGGGGGGAGGAAAAAAGGCAGGTGGGCTGGCCAAAAGGCTGCGAGCCAAGGAGACTGCACACGAGCACAGCAGACGTTTCATGCGGTGATCCAGCACGCTCGCTGCCTCCTTCCTTCTCCGCCAGTGAACTCCCCTGGCGGGCCTCCAGCAGGCACGGCAGCTCGCCGGGGCGAGCACCTCGCTGCGAGGTACGCAGGGCGCACGCAGCAGCGCGGCGTCCCAGCCGCGAGCGCACGGGCCCCAGAGATCGTGGGGCTCGGAGGATTTGCCGCTTGCCTTTTCCAAGAAGTCTCAGAGCCTTCTTTGAGAGAGAGAAGCTCAGAGTGAGAGCCTGCGCTTGCCTCCTGCAGTTTTCCATGCAACCTTCTCCCTTCCGCGGGTTTCCCAGCGGGAGGCCAGGGCTGAGGGCCACGGTCCTCGCTCGAGTAAAGCGCTGCCATTTCCCCAACTCTGCCGGGAGCTCTGTCTGAGCACGGAGGGAGCAGAGACTGGAGAAATCTGTTCAGAGCTTCTCCGTTTGGTGAGAAGTCTTTCCTGAGCCATCGCTGTCCTGTTGGCGGGGCCGGCCAGCCGGCTCCAGCTGAGCTCTCTCCCTGCCTCCGCAGTAGCGGGCAGAGGACGGCTCCTCAGAGGCGCTGCTCTAGCAGGCTAGCAGGGACACGGACCAGCTGCGACCAGCAGGAAAGGCTGGGCTGAGCCTTTTAAAAAACAGATGACTAGATAACAATGAGAGAAAATAGGTCAAAGAAGAGGACGAGGCGGACGAAGTAGCGGAGCGCGGGCAGTGCTACGCACGCTGTCTGCCTGCGCCATAGCCACAGGCTCGCCCACCATGTCACGCTCTGCTACACAAGACCTTCATCTCCCTAGCAGGCACCATCTAACACAGTGACTCTCAGCCCTTCCTACCCCGTGACCCCTCGTTGCAACACGAAAGCAGGCGGCTTCAGGACTTTCCCGCCTATCTATTCGAAAAGCAAGAGGTTGTGAGTGATGGGTGACTCTTCTGGGGTTGTGACCTCCCCTGTGCCGAGCCTCAAGAGCTCCAGATGGGTCTTCATGTTCTCGGGCCACCGCTCGCCTACGGTGCACAAACCCTGTGCTCCCTCGGTGACTCAGCGAGGCCAGTGACATGGCCACCAAGAGACTTTCTGTTACCTAAGAGTGAGGCTGTGGAAATGAGTACGCTCAGAGCACTCTGAGCAACTCTGAGCAGCTAGGGGCTGCCAACTACCACAAAGGACCATTACGGAAACCTTCACGAACATCTGCTACCTCTCGGCTCTGTGTGCTGCACAGAGAGGCTAGCAGGATTCTGCTCCACAGTTTGCATCAGCATACACCGAGCCACGACGGCAGCCTGGCAAAAGCCTCTTACGGCTTTAGGGAAGCTGCAACCTGCCTTTTTCCAGCAATAAAATCCTGCTCCACTGACACTCGGAGGAGCTGCTGCCAGCGGTCACCCTCCGGCCTCCACGCCTGACAGCAGCGCTGCTGGGACACTCTCCACGGCTTAGCCCCTGGCAGCTGTGGTGCCCCAGGACCTGCGTTGCTGCAAACACAACCAACCTTTGACGGTGCTGCTCGTAGACGGACAGGCGGTCCCTTTTGCACTAAGAAGCATTTCACTCCCTTCGCTTGAGCCAGCACCTTGAATAAATATTTTAGCTTCAGGCACAAAGATATCTATTGACTGAAAAATTATTCTGTATGTCTGAGGCATACCTAAGTCCATCCATTTCTTTTGCAGATTGTTGCCTGTGTAAGCAGAGACTGATTAGTCCAAATTACCTGATTGAAGACTACTTTTTCCTGCCTAGCAACAAAGTGTGGTCCTGAAGGTCTGTAGTTATGTAGCTCCTATAGCAACCTTAAAAAGGGATTTTAAAGATTTAAACTATCTTGTGCTTTAGATGACACAGGGCAATAACCACTTTGTGATTTAATCACAGACAATAATAATTTGGTTCAGTGCATGATTCAGCTAATCCACAATTTGATAAATGTTCATCCTAAACTACAAACCCAAATAGCTTTCTGCAAATCCTGTTTGACACTTTAATGTTGAGACTGCATTTGATAAGCAATCTGTGCTGTATAAGAGTACAGGGAGAGGAATTAGGAATTGTTATGCATCTATATGCATCCACAACAGTAATTCAAGGAAAATAAAAATAAACCTTGGCAATTACAGATAAATCTTTATGTAATAAGAAAACTAATAGGTCTGGCAGGGCCATTCACAGCTTGATACATTCTACAACTTCCACAGCTCACGGGAAAATACAGAAAGCTGTTTCCCACAAAAAGAAGGCTGGAACTGTAACACCGAACCACAGTCTGCTTCAGCATCACTGATGCATTCGCTTTCATTTTAACGTGGCTGCATGTTTTTCGAGGGCTGCAGCAGACTCTATCACCTTAATTCTGAATAACTGTGAGTTGTTCAAGACTGATAGGCAGGTAAGCCAGTTATAAATGTCTCCCAGTGTTTCAGGTTCAGTAGTCTGGCTTTTGATATTCCCCCCCCAAATTACAGTGGGGAACGATAATAAACCTCAGATCATGAAGTTTTTTCTCTGACGGTACATGCAGCTGTTGCACTACTCAGCTTGAAGTTCTGTAAAGGACTAAAGGACCCTGCTCTTCCAAGAATGAGCGCCCAGAAATTTCTGCTAACCAAACACACTCAAGGGACTTGGCATTTAGTACCAAGAAATGGAAACAATAATGAAAATAATTTTTTTACAATCAAGACCATGAATTTGAACATGATTTAACACAACTGTTGTGGGCAAAACCATACGTAAGTGGTAAGTACATGAGTCAGTGTGCCCTTGCAGTGAAAAAGGCTAATCGCACCCTGGGCTGCATTAATGAGAGTGGAGCCAGCTGCCCAGGGAAGCGATCCTTCCCCTCTCTTTGGCACCTGGAGACCGTGCCCGGCGTACTGCACCCAGTGTGGGGCTCCCCCAGTACAAGAGGGGAAAGCCAGTGCTTTTGCACTTGGTGAGAAAGTGAGTGCACTTATTCTCTGCACCGTTTCTTGCTCTGTGGAAAGGCTGGTTGGGAAATACCAGGCCAGGCCAGAAGGAGCTAGACCAAGAGCCGCTTTTCATACATTGCTCTTCCTTCAACACTGGGCACTCCTCAGGCTCATAACCATTCTAGAAGGTGGAAAGCAGAAACCCACCTAAGTGGCTTTGCTGCCAGTGCACTTCTCAGCTCTCCTCCTGGGGAAACCAGTGGTCCCAAGGACAGCAGGCAGCAGCAGGCTCCATGAGAGCAGGGCACAACTCTCATGTGTGGAGATGGCCTCAGTTTTTATCCCTCAGCAGTGCTCCAGCACTGCTGAGCTCCTCCTCACCTCAAAAGTACATTTGCTTCTCATGTCCTCCTTTCCCTTTAGCGTGGGTTCATTTCTCCACTGTTAACTTCTGCTGTTCCAATTGCTCTCTGTCACCTTATCTCTGTTGTAACCCTGAGAACTGATATTCCCCATGCCTATCTTCCAGGATCCCCAACTACCATCTGAGCCTAGGATTTGGTTCTCAATGTTTGTGCTTTAAAATATATATATATAATTATAGATTTGTGCAAACTGTGAGTTTATTTTTGCACATGCCTATGTTTTTATGTGGTTACTGGATACAGGACATGCTTTAGGAAAAATGCTTCAGATTATTCATTTAGAAAAAATTATTTCTGATATAATCCCTGAATCTTGTGCATAAAGAAACAACATCTGGTATAGAGATCAGAAAATAAATGTTCTTGGCCTTTTTTTTTCTTTTGTTAAACAGATGTTGTTGATACAAAACACAGAACTGTAAATCATAGCCTGCATGTGGACACAGACTGTCACTACTGAGCAGAAATTTTACTGTGGCTAGATAGAGATTTGAAACAGCAATGAATCACTGGCTTACTAACTTTATTCACGTGGATATGGTTTCAATATTCTGACATTAAGTGCACATGTCCTTAAAAAAGAGAACCTTTTAATGGCAGCATGAGGAGGCTGTTTTAATTCCAGCTGTCTCAGTGAGGGTAGAACGGCATAACGCAATGGCAGTCTGCGCAAAGGCACCTGGCACTTCTCTGTCCTCTCCTCCACTGCCCAGTTTTGTCCTGCTATTGAATTACGCAGTTCCTCCAGCGCTGCAAGTGGCACCTTGAAGTGTCACAGTGAGTAAGACACTCGTGTAGCAGGAGAGGGGCTGAGCAGCTCATGCAGTCCTCTACCACCACCATCACCATGCCTCCTGCTTCTCATTTGTTCTCTCTCTTCTTCCTCCCCTGCCCCCAGCATCCATTCAGCAAACGCCCTGTTCATCTGCTGGACGGGCTCATGCCTTGGCTGAATGGCCATCTTTTCCAACAATATTTCTGCTGCCCATTGATTGCACGTAAAGTCAACAGAATTACACCACTTATCCAACCCTGGGCCATTCCTATTAGCACATTACCAAGCCACTTGAACTATCACTCTGAAGTTCCTCTTCTTCTGTTTTTCTTTTTAATGTTGATTTTCTTGTGCCAAACATACTAGCAAGAGAACTCTAGATACTGAATTCCAAGCATAAGCCAATGACACTACTACCATGGCAATTTAAACACATCCTGCAATAGCATACTACTGCTGCAGGCAGAGATGTTTTTGGTTCTTTAGATACACTCATTCAGCTGGTGAGGACACCACAAATTTGGGCCTACTGTGGTCAACATAAGTGCTGGTTTGATATAGAGGATCAGAATCTAACCCTAACGTTAACCTCCAAACCATGACTTCTAGTTCATTTCCTTTACAGTATAGGATTCAGCTTCATACTGAAAATTTGTTTTTTTTTAAAAAAAGTTTAGCTTTACTTTCCTTGCCCTGTCACCTTGCGTTTTGTAAGAACTGTCTATTTGCCAGCTTTAGCTTCAATTTGATGTAACAGAATCTTGGGGAAATACAAAGACTCAGCTGGAGACGCGTTTTTCAGAGGCTTAGAACTTGACCTTGTTCTTAGCTTTACTCAGGTACAGCTGCACTGATCGCCGTGCGATTGCTCTGGTTTAGGGTCCTCACGGAGTAGATGCATTCTGAATTCTAATCTGAATGTTCTGCTTCAGGCCCATTTCAGCTCTAATGAATTTTGGGCATTGTGCAATATGAAAGGACAATTTAAATTACAACACTTTTTATTTTAAAATTACTTGGAAATATTTCCTATACTTAACACGCTATAAAACTACTGTTCTTCTAAACAACAATATGATCGAGCACGTACTATACACCCATATAAATGTATATACTACAGCATCAGTCAGAGGAAAGGAAAAAAAAAATCTAGCTTTCTCTTTGAAGTGTCTCTTGACAAAATACCACCAAGCAATGACCACTTTTCAGCCACGGGGGCCTGAACACTAGCAACATGCTCTCCAATCTGCTTCCCAGCCACCCGCTGTGTTCAGACGCTCACCCCCGCTTGGTGCGTGCGCCTTTGCACCGGGAGCACCACCGCTTGCCCGCACATGCACAAAGGGCCAGCAGAGGCCCCCGGGCAGCCCCGGCTCTGTCTGGATGTGAGGCAGATCCCACACAGTGCCTTGGGCCTCCCGGGAAGCGTCAACCGCTTTTCTTCCCCGTAGCTTTGGAAAATAAGTGGGAACCAGCAAAATGAAGCCCTCGAGGTGAAACATCTATTCACCCAAGTTCATGTCTACTGTACAGTGTTTCCAGAGGCTGCACGCATAGCTCAATAAGAGAAAAAATCCTGTGGGTACTTTCTGAACCTTTATCTGCCTGTACTATATTCTCATTTAGCCCTCTTGCTCACAGAGCAAGGAAAATATTGAAATGGGTCCTCTGCGTAGATCTGCTTTTTCTTTTTCTTTGTTTTCTCAGTCCAACTTTTAAGTACGGTTCCTCTGTGCAATTAAAATGTGCTTTCTCTTGAGAACAAGCAGATGATCCATTTCACAAATCCAGCGTTACAATTTTCCTTCAGCAGCACCCAGTAAAATGAAAATCAGAGAAAACATTTTAATCATATATCTACATATATAAAATACAGAGGGTTCATTAAATTTGATTTAAAGTTGCCTGTTTGTTTTGGAGACTCTTTAGAGCTATTACTATCCTGAACTCGCAGACCTGTAATGTGATTCCTGATCTATTGAATTTTGTAGGACGGCTGTAGTGGGTTCCATTATATATAAATTGGATGCAGCCAATTTGCAATCTCCGATATATACTTTTATCTCAAAATGCCCTGTGAGGCAATTGTGTAAAGTACTTTATCAGGGATTGTTGCTGGTAACATTGCAAGATTTCATGATGTAAAAAATACATCAATGTCATTTAAATTGAATTAAATGGTTCCTTTTTTTTTCTATATGGCATTTTTTAACCATCTTCTCAACAGATTTGTTCAAAAAATACTGTATGAAACAAACTTTTTGCACTTGGTCCCACAGATACAATTTGCCAACCTGATTGATTTCTTTCTCTACAACTAATCTGATTTCTTTGGGCTATATATCTTCTCTTTTATTAAAGATGATGCAATCTTAGCTTTTTATCATACACACATCCACCAAAGTAAAAGAGCAAAGATTCCATGAACCAGCCTTGCAACCAAATAGAAAAACCCGACACAAAATTCATAAAGCAGATCCCAAAAGATAAATGGCACAACGCGACCAAAGCTATACAAATTCAGTGGCTTATCCACGCAGATAATAAAAGTCTGTGGATCTTTCTGCCCACAACAGACACAGAAAACAACCAGCTTTGCCGTATCTGTGTCACCTTGTAAAACCAGCTAACATTGACATTGAACCACCTCCCCCAAATCTTACGAGCTCTGAACAGAGAGAACTCAGAACCACAAGGAAATTTTGGAGAATTCATTAACTCTTGGAGAATCTCATCACAACATTTTGAGTCCAATCAAAGTAACACTTAGGCACTTTTAAATGGTGTTCCTGCTAAGGCACTGACCTCAGACTCATTTCCCTGCTCTTTCACTAGCTCCGCTTACGTCTTTGGGCAAACCCCTGAGCCTTCTTTTCCTCAGCTCCCACAGTTATCTGCCTCAGCTGTGGACACTTTTGGAGCATCCTTCTCCTTCAAGAAGCCAGCAGCTTAGTACTGGCTGCAATACAAAGGACAGTAACTGTTTTCAAATATTGCAATAATATTCCCCAAAAGCATCAAAGTGTTCTGCATTCCTTCCTTCTCCCATAGTACAAAATGCAATGAACTCAGTTTATACCCTTTGGGATCTCATCATCAAACAGTTGCTCCACGATTTAACTTCTTTACCTTTGACCCCAGTTAAGGTATCGTTTTCATTAGGCAAGGCCATGTACTTCCATCTGCAATCCCATGAGAACCAAGGCACTGCTACTGCCAGGATTTTAGGTGCAACCCTAGGTGCCTCTCCAACGTCTTGGATGGCCTTTCCACCATTTGAAATTGCAGAACAAAGGTCCACCCACACACAGATCTATCCCAGGCCATGTGCTTCTCAATAGAGGTGTAAAAGATGGCTTTTCCAGCTGCCTGGAAGGTTAAGGGCTCCAGCAGCTGGCAGGTGAAGGCGCAAGAGGACCCCAGTGGGGCCGGTGGCCCATGTGCTGCCAGTGGCACAGGGGGCTGGCAGGTGCCCCAGTGGGAGCATCTCCTCCCCATACAGGGCATGGGCAAGTTTCAAGGAACACAGCCTCAAGGCCAGACCCCTCCACGAGCTCTTATGGCCAGCAGCAAACAAACAAGCAGGAACCCAACTCAGCCTATTTATTTTCATTTGCAAGTTGAATAAATTGTAAATTGGATGAAGGACAGGAAAGCTATGACTACGCTGTATTATCAAGGCAGAACTCGCCTCTACAGAAAAGTCAGTCTTTGAAGCTGAAATGTTGCTCAACAGACAGGTGGCCAAATCCTTCAAAGGCAGAGGAAATCAAGCTAAGCTTACGACTGAGCCACAGTACCACCAGGTCCAGAAAGACTAGTGCTGGGTGTTACCTAACCACTGCTTCCAGACCTCAGGGGAAAAAAAATTCTTAGGATTAATATGCTTTGGGGGTGTTTTAGGCTCCACTCTGTAACCTGCAGTTACATTACTGCTTTTTACTCAGAAGTGAGTTTAAAGGAGCGGGGGAAAAAAGCAAAAAAAAAGGCAGGTTTGTGTTGGCGCTGGGACCTGTCCCTGTCGGTATGAGCAAGCGCGCGTGGGGCTGAGCACGGAGGCAGCAGGCACACGGGCACTGTGCAGGGGGGCGGCCGCTCCCTCTCTGCGTTAGCGGGGGCAGGCAGGCTATCACCATCCCTCACCACCAGCAAATCTGCCTGTGCAGTAACACCGGCAGCTGATACTGAGCTTTCTCTCACTCCAGTTAGCAGCATCCTTTCTAAGGGGGCAGAATCAAATCCTTGGTTTGCAGTTAAGCAGCAACAAGACAGCTTTGCTCGTCTGGAAAAAACTTACATAAACTTTAAGTCACTAAAGCATCAGGCTTTCCAAATGGGGTCCCAAATAAAGCGCACCTTTCCCTTCATTTTCCTATACCTGATGCACCACCAAGCAGGCCAAAGGTATTATTTCCGGCTGCCTGAAGAGTCCATTTCTGCAAGACGCTGAACCCTTGCAGTAGAAAAGAAGGTGTGCAGCTCTCTGGTAGGATAGGAGCTTTGTAGAGAGGTGCAAAATCCTCAAAGGATGCTAACGCTTCATGTTTTGAGCAGCAAACAAATGAGCAGGAAATCAAGCACGTTACTGTAATTACTTATTTTACGAAGCGAAGAGGGAGGTGCTCAGCACTTTTATAAGATAATAATGTAGAAGCAAAATTGTATGGAGAAACTAAAAATAACAATGGACTACCTGCAGAAATGAGTATTATTTTCTAACAACAAGAAAAGCAACAACGGAAAAAATAATTCAATGCCTAGCAGAAGAAAAAAATAACAACCTCCAGTCGTTTCTGGATAACAGTCAGGTATATGAGGGGAGAGGGGCAAAAGCACTGCTTGAACTTGTGCTAAGCATGATCCCAGCTCTATTAAGTGACTCTGATATCCTCTGCAAATTTTAGAGAGGCCTTGATGCAAACCAGTTCCTGAGAAAAAAAGACTTTTTTTTTTCTCTCTGGGACTTGGCCCACCTAAGCCAAAGCCCTGAACTTCCCGGAGGGCCTGGACTCATTTGGAAAGACAGAGAGTGCTTCATGCTCACTCACTCATCTATTTTGAGCATAACAGAAAAAAAAGAGAGAGAGAGAGAGAGCAGTAAATCAGCTATTTAGGCATATTTCTTTAATCGCTTGTTTTATGAAAACCTAGCTGCAGACAAAACCGACATTGTATTTCCTAGGAAATTAGCCTGTCAATGAGACCTCAGATCTTATTTAGCACCCGGCTTTTGTGCTGTTGGTATAATTGCCATGATAAGTAATTACTCATACTGTGACATGCATCGGATCAATCTTTTAAAAGTAATTAAGCAAAAAGTTGCATGGCTTAATGATATGTACATACATCTCACTCTTACGAGTTTTGCTTTGATAACATCTGCTATATTTGGGAAGGAGGCCAGTTTTTATAAGTAAAATGAATCAGCCACAACAAAGGGAACATTACCAGCTTCCCAAAAGTCATGAACTTTATGCCCCACTCCAGCAGAGCATTTGGGTGCACAGGTCCTGCAAGCTTTTTTAAAGTCTATGAGTTGCCCGATCAGAAACTCAGTGATGAACTAGAATTTATGATAATGAAGAAGCCTTAAGAAATACAGTTTATTTATAGTGAGCCTGTTTCAGAACTGCAGCTCACAATTCATGGCAGATTTAGCTGCAGCAGTTGAAGGGGTCACCCCTATCAGCCGTGCGCGCTTTCTCCCTGCTGATTATTATCCTACCTATAAAGAGGCAGCAGAAGCAGCGGTGTGTCCTCTCCTCAACCAGTGCAGTTCACAGACTAGCATGGCTTAAATGGCCATCAATTTTCACATTAATACTCTGAGCTGTGAACTGTAGCAGCTTCGGAGCGAACAAACCCATCGCCTGTCCTGCCCTCTCTGCTACCGTGGTGCTAAATTGCAGCAGAAGGGTATGGTGGGCAGCTGGGGGAGGAAACTTCTTAAATTGTCTAGTACAAATCATCAGAGCACATCTGAAAAACACTCAGAGTGTCCTCCTGACATCCAAAGGGTCTCCTCTGCAGCATTAATGTTACCTTGGATTAATGTTTTTCCATTTAAAATCATTTTTAGACTCTACTTGTACTATGTTTAGCAATTCTTGGATGCAGTGAAAATATCTGGAGATAAAAATTATCAGGGAAAACTTTTGCCTCCAAAATCTGAAAAGATGATACAGAACAGAAAAATCCTGGATGTCAGAACTTTTATTCTTCTCCAAAGAAGTTATATTTTAAGACCTGAGGTCAACAGCCCTTTTAGTAGATATTATTTTATTACATTCTTTGAAAAAAAATTGACTGCAGTAAAGAACAGCTTGTTCTGCTAGCCACGTTCCTCCTTGCCTGCCTGCTGTGAGAATACTCTTCTTTTGCTATATGGTACTTTTTCACTGCCTTTACCTCACCTGTTCGTATTTCCCTCAGCTCTACAGCTGGGTTTTGCTCAAGGGTGGCCAATGAGTATGTCCAGTATCAGGCTGCGGGGGCACACCAAGATTCAGCATGAGTGACCTAACTTTCTGTTCAGTAGATAACCCTGGAGTGAATTCTCATGGGCCTCGCAGTGTGAAAGGAAGGGCAGGCGCGACGGGGGCTCTGCTGGCCTCAAGGCTCTGGTTTTGCAGTTCGGACAGCTTGCTGCTTCTGCTGAGGTTAAAACTAAAAAAAATCCCTTTGCAGGTACCACACAAGGTGGGCAAGGGATTATCCTCAAGGACCTCCGGTTCCAAGGGGGAGTCTGTCCCCCTCTCGCAGCAGCCGTGACGCCGGGGCGGTCAGAGCCGGCGATGGCCTCGGAGAGATGCCGCTGGGAGCACAAGCCCCCAGGCTGCCTCCCCAGGGGGAGCACAGCAGCACAGCCCAGGAGAGCGGGGCGCCCCAGGAGAAGCGCTGGCGGTGCCCAGCACACAGTATGCGCCAAGTGACAACTACCGTGAAGCTCCTTTGGCATTACTGCCCCCCATTGCTTTGGGATTTAACATGACTTTGCACTTCTGTGCTGCTAACAGGAAAAGACTCAGACTAGAGATAGAAAGAAATGATATAGCAGCACCAGCGCATGGAAGCGTTCAGTTCAGACCAATTTTTACAAATGAACCGCTGTTTAAAAAAAATCAGAATTTTTCAAAATGGGGAACATTTTTTTTGTCACAACATGGAAATAGCAAAGACATTTTTCCAGGTACTCCTTTCACTTAATAGTTAAAAAAAAAAAAAAAGATGAAAAAAAGATGATTTTCAAAGAGAAACTTCTAAATGTTTGAAATGAGGTAGCTGCAATAAAATACTCTTTCACTTTACCTATGACAGGCCAATGCTGTGACACATAAGTGCCTTTAAAAGGCCTGAATAAGTAAAGTATATCGCTGTTCAGATTTGAAGGCCGGTGCTGCTCAAACTGTCTCTTCTACCTAATCCTTATAAAGTTGATGGAAATTTTGCTTTCAATTTCACTAGGAGTAGTGGGATCCCCAATAGCTTGAAGAGAAACTCAAGATTAGGGATTTGCCACTCAGGGAAGATAACTTTACAGATGAAACAAGATGCAAAAGAATACTTATAGGATGCCATCAAAGTATAAAAGGCTCCCACTGACCTTAATGGCAACAGGACTGAACCTTGATATTCCTCCTGAAGACTGCCTTGCTCTAGGGAGATGGCCTCGCAACACAGCCCACTATCCCTTACTCTTATGAACACAGGCTGGTTTTAGAACCCTTTTCAGCTGATTGAGGAGTTACGTAATTGCACCAATTACATCCAATTACATAATTAGAGTAAATAAGTAATAATATAATTAGGTGCTGTAATTATGTAGTTATGACAGGTAGCACTAATGCTGGCAAAATCCATTATGAAACTTGCTAAGAACTGCGGACAGAGCACGCGAGAACAAAACTTTCAGGGCTTTGTTTGCTAAAGTCCGTCATTCTTCCAGTGGGCAAAATAATTTATATAATTACTATCCCTATATCCTTTTATTTTTGCAAATGAATGGAGGCACAAAGTAGAGATTGTCTTATGTCTCCCTGATTTGCTGCAAAAATTCAGTAACTAATCATCTACATGTTTTCGCTCCATTTATCTATTTGTAGCTACCAAAGCTTAAATGAAATCTCAATATATAAATTGCATCTCTGAAAAGTGAAGTCTAAAAATTTGGACAATAACCTTCACTGTTCCAGTTATCACATTAAACTGTCTCCTCTGACAAATGGACAAAAGGAACATTCAAAGATTGCTATATCGATGTAATACAAGTTCTGTGCATTTCTATGGGTTTGCTAGTGATAGTATTTCTGGTCAAATGGGTCAGATAAGAAATTTTTCCTGCAAGAATGAAAATTCAGTAGGGGACTCATTCATGCAATTTCTCAGTGCAAATGCAAGACATGTATTCATCAATTCAAAGTTTCAGTCTTTTGTCGTACAGTATAATACCTGTCAGACCTCAAGAAAGAGGCCTGGATAACGAACAAATAGTAAAACTTACTGCCCTGATTTAATATTCATTAATATTTCACCCAAGAACCAATATATAAGGTAGCATGCAAGAAGAATGGACACGACCAAAAAATCTGAAGTGCTTTATTCCTACCAACATCTCTATACAGCATCTCTCAGAAAAGCTGGAGATGTACAGACAGGTATGTTGGTTTGCAGTATATTTTATGCATGCTACTTTTTTCTTAAAAAAGAAGAAAAGAAGTACTTTGTTTTATGAAAACTGGAAACTTCTCATTACATCTGTCACTGCCCAGGTAGAGCTAAGCACTGAAACAAATGCAGAGCTGCTGGAAAAATCACATGTGACTATCAGAGGTCTACAGCCTCTGTCTGTAGTCCAGAGGAAGAAGACAAAATACATACCCTGTCCCAAGCTGTTTATAGAGCCTATAGACAGGCAAGCTAACAGAGATGCCTTGAAACAAGCCACCCTGGATCACAAATACAAGGGAACTTGCAAACCTGCACAAGTATTGCCTTGGTGCAAGGAGAATGTAAAAGACCACCTGCAAGTTTCTTGCCCCCTCCCCTCTTGAATTGGAAAACTGGGAAAGAGAATCTGGATGGGAAAACAATTCCTGCCCCTTTTGACACCTAGCCTTTCAAATAATATTCCAAAGCCAGAAAATCATAGTTTTTTGTTTGTTTGTTTGTTTGATTGATTGTTTTCCAGTAGCACTATCACCAAAACCTCCATATGCTTCATCATTCGCTGGACAAATGGTATAGATGGAAGACTTAGAGTCTGGTCATAGATCATCGCATTTTGGGGTCTGGGCTAATGTGGAAAAGAGATGATACCAGAAATTGTAGGTATTTTCCCTGGTTCTTAGTTAATACTGATTGATAACTACTCCAATGTCACGCTTTGCAATACTTTGCAGAACTAGCTAAGTACAAATAATAACTGGTTCCTAATTATGGCAGCAGGGGTAGGGAAAGAGGAGATACTTCTAAGTGGAGCTAAGAACTAAACTCCACTTACTATTAGTGATGTTACTGCTCGATATTCCAAAATTTTGACCTATGTATTTTTAAGGATGGGCCTAAGCCTTGCAGACTGAATTTTGGTAGAAATTCTCTCAAAGTATTCTCGTTTTAAAAACACAGAATTTTGTTTTGATCCATTAAAGCAAAAGAAACACCCATAAAATGCAAATCTAATTATAATAAAAATTGGTAGAGCTCAGTGAGCCTTTCCAGGAGCATGATTCATGGGGGTTTTTCAGCCATATTCTGTGCTATCTTAAATATAAAATCACATTCTTGTTTCCTTCGTAAAGGTCTTCAAACTGCCATGTTCTTCCAATTAGCACACTTTATAAATGAGAGCAAAACTTAGTCACACTTCATCGAAACTATAGCTACCTCACTATCTTTAACCATTTCCAGTTCATCAATCACCCACAGATCTTGCTGGCACCTTCTCCTGCAAATTCTCACATTTACCGGTTTATCTTCCACTGCCTTTAGTGCTAGCAACACTGCTTCTGGTAGCATTCTGGTAACAGCAGCCCACTTAAAATTAGTAACTTCTTCTCTTTGCTTTCAGTTTCATGGCAATCCAACTTCTGCCACCATGGTATTCACCACATCCATGAAAAATGCTTCCAAACAGCAAAGCTGCCAACCTCCTCTTTGTCTATGGTGCACACTTTATTAATAAATACTTTAATCCACTGCCTTTCTTGCATCTTTTCCTACATGTTAGGCACTATCTTATCTGGATTGATTCAGCACAGGCAACTCAGTGTTCTCTTCCTACTTTTTTCTTTGAATGCTGTAGTTTTTTCTGCCTTGAGCCTCTTCCCTCTGTATTTTAGATTCCCGTCTCAGCTACGGTGTCACCTCCCCATACACCCCTGTCAGCCGTATTTGGTCATGAGGCAGTTCCGCTGGCAAACTCCAGATCCCTCCCGAAAGGTTAATTTGGAGTCTGCCTCCAACCAGACCCTAAACCCAGCCTAGTCTCTTATCAGCGTCTGTTAGCTTTCCCAAAATAGCAAGAAAGTTCACCTTTCAGTCGGTCACAAAGTCTTAATTAGGTTCTCTCTGTGCCTTCAGGACAAAAACTGTATCTCACGCTTAGTTTCCACATGGGATGCAGTACATCTCACATACTTATAATAGAATTTCTTAATTGCCATCCTGTGTTTGAAACACATTAAACACATAAACTGCATCAGCACCTGGCCTGACAGCTCTAAAACCTCTGAGCGTTCTCCTCTTCACCCTTCTTTTGGTCATTCAGCAAAGATGTATCTTTACATCTCTTGGAGTGGAACACCATAGCTGCAGAGTACTCCATTCTTCTAGTTAGACTTTTATTTCTTTATACTCTTTATACCATGTAGTATCTAGTAATCTCTCTGACTCCAAGAGAAAAAGCCCTTTTTTATTCACTTAGGCAGTTCCAACTGCTTCTGCTTCACAGAATTGGTACTTCTGCAGCATACTTTCCCTAGATTTTGTACTGGGGAATATAATCTATACAAAGATACAGCTGCTAATCCCACACCAGCCACCTGCAGTTTGTTCATCTGTTTCTATTACATTTGTTTCTCCTTTTTTCCCCACTCTTCTGCTCTCTTTTCCATTCCACGTAAGCTTTATGTTCCACTTCTAAGTCCATATATACATCTCCCACCACCCTGAACCAACGTCTGCCATTCCGCCTTCCAATATTCCCCAGAGGGAAAAAAGCCCTGCTTCAGAAGGTAAAAATAATTCCAAAACCTTGACTCTTATTAACCACTTAAGCCACCAGTGTTCTGCCCCAGAGGAGAAGGAGCTTTAAAAAATCATTTCAGCACTTCAGGTCACAAATGTTTTGGTGCTTTTTTGTTAATAGTTAAGATATTCAAACAGGAGTTACCACCTTTAATGCCAGCAGACAATACGTTAGTGAATTACATCAGAAAATTCCAACCATTCAGCCACAAGCTGAATACATTACTATGAATATTGATATATCCCTTGGAATGAACATTAATACTTAATATACACACTCTCAAAGTTAAAATCATACAAATATTATGGCGAGAGGAAGAACAGAAAAGGAACAAAGGAGAAAAGCCCTACAGTCTAGCGACATTGTTGATCTCATGAATTAAAGAGTATTTTGAGATGAGCTAGAAATATTTTCATGGATTGAAGAGCAACTTGCCAGTATTTCTGAATAATTTCTTATAAGGGAACAACGGATACAAGTTTTGTTGTTGTCATTGTTTTTCTCTCTCTCCCATTCTACTGCAGAAGTGTAGATCCATGACTGCTTAACAGTAGAACTGGACGAAGCTGGGCAATGAGACTGACAATTCAAAATTTCCATGGGCACAGGCTACTCCTCTGCACTCAAGCACTGAATTCCCATGCCCTGCCACACCACCTTTCCATGTAGCGGTAATAGCACTTACAAAAGCTCCATTTCACCAGAGCACTCAAGCATGTGCTCCTGTCCAAACACAAGTCATTAATGTGAGTTCTTCAAGGTAAGCGCTGCATAAGCTTATGCAGCAGGAGTCATCTCGTCTAGCTTTAGCCAACTTCCAATTAGATGTCTTGTCTAAACTAATCATTTAGGTTCTCAATGGAGTGAGAAAGGCAATGCCCAGCTATCCTAGACACTTTCTCAAGGCAGGATATATCATCCAACTACCTGCACCAACAGGAAAGGGAGCTGGGATCTATTCAAACCATGAGACTAACTTTTAGACAGCTAAAGTTAAAGGAGAATAATCCTCCTCTTGGCCAGAAGACTAAGAAGGCACCCAGAATTTCACCAGTGAGATTGGGTCATATGTATAATCAATATATAATCAAACGCCTGATGAAGCATAACAGAGCAGATACTCTGCATAACAAATGAGGTCCCAGAAATGCATAAACAACAAAGCCTGGTGTGCATTTGATTACATCCTCCTTTGCAAGTCACACATGTGCCAGCTCTGCAACCACAGACCCTGGCATATGCCCTTGCAGTGCTGTACCTGCCAGGAAATCCAAAGGAAGAAAATGCTGCCTCAGAATAGCGTAACAGGTAGGAAGAGCAGATCCCCTGAACACTGCTCTTCGTGCAGATGTTTTGCAGTTTCTTGAAAATGAACCCCAAAGCAGGGTAGCATTGATAACCATCCCTCTCTCACTGGAACAGACCCTCTTAGATAGCAGGCAGAAACTGAGATGTAATTGAACATCTCTCTGCCCCACTGTCATCAAATTTCTCTCTCTGACTCCAAGTCACACTTTCACTGCCTCATGATGCAGTTTCTGTAGCTCTTCAAATCTCTGCAGCAGCTCTTCTTGGTCTTTTCAATAGTTTGTTCAGAGCAGTAGTAGGAGAAAGTGCTAGCCCTCTACACTGACCCTGTGTTTCACTGTTCAGCAGGAGTTATTATTTTTCTGGACAGCAGCCCAGAGATACTGGACAAAGCAGCAGCAGCAGCAGATGTTATGATGCATGCTCTTCTGACTTTGGTTTGGCTAATGAGGCAGAGGAACCCACAGAGCATGAGAGCACGAAAGCCAAAGTAGAGACTGTGGTCTGTGCCTTCATCTTTTTCATTACGTTTAAGACTGGGGCTTTGTTGCAGGCTGTCTAAGACACGTGAAAAGATCTTTAAAAATACAGATCGATGCCTCCTATAGTTAAGAGAGAGGGGAAAAGAAAGATATTCTCTGCTCTAGCTGCAAGAAACATCTCAGTTGCATAAAGCACATACCCCAATTGACTTACCACAATCATTTGTGCCACATAGCTCTCAGGACCAGTGTATTCAGTTGGATCTTTAACTTTGACAAGAACTATAAAATACAAATAATGCCACATGTTGTGTTCTGACTTTATATGCTCTTCAAATGAAACTGTCTTGTTATCAAATTTGTCTCTCTCCAGTCCTGCAAAAGACACGAACATAATGTGAAAAAATAAGCTTAAACATAAAAATACCCAAATCTGTTAAATATGTTAGAGAAAGGAACCTAACTTAATTTAAATTATCATAAATTTGAAGGATCTTAATTTAAAAGCTATAACCATATGCAGTAACTGTCAGACAAGAAATTCCAGGCCAGAAGGCATTCCTGACAGAATTCTTTCAGCACAGTGTTTATTCTCTTTTGTGATATTTCCTCTTAATAACAATAACAATATAATAAATATGTTACAGTTTTACAGTGCCTTCTATGCTGAAGGCTATAAAGTGCTTTACAAGCTTTAGCTCTGATTCTTTCAAAATGTATACTGGTTAGCACACAGCGTGTAATCCAGGTTCTGGTCTTGCTAAGATTTATGCACACGCTGAGCATCAAGCATGTGAACAGCCCCACTTAAGCTGCGGTGGGATTGTTTGTGTGCTTAAACTTAGCAGTGACAGTGAGTCTTCACAGCTCTGTAGTCACACACTCTTTGCAGAGCTGTAGTCGTAAGATTTTTTTTTTTTCTGTAACCTGTCAAATCTCTGGTGGAGAAGGCCATAGTCAGGAAGGATAGGATTCACAAATGTTTTCCTCTACGCTACAGCTTTCCTCCCTGGATCTTTTGTGGCGCCTTCTATAGATGCTGAAGCCATTGTGTTCTGCACAATGTTCATCCCTGCCAATACAACCATGGAAACAACACCCAGCCTATAAAGAAGAAGGTATTTCTAACGTCCCTTAGGGAAGTGAAGTTCTGCTCTTCTTTGTGAGCACACCTCAAAATAAGGGTGATTCATCTTTGGGTTTTGCAAGGAACAACTTCTTCGTTCCCTGTTCCACGTCACCTTCTGAAACAGGCAGATTTTGCCATTGTTACCCTTCTGGAATCCACTGTGCTGTGAAATAGCGAGTTGTACTTTCATCTGCATCACACTTTGCGAAATAAAGTCAGCAGCTGCACCATCTCCATTAGCGGCGATGATGTAAGTGTGAGACACAGCTCTTCTTCCTCAGATCCTGGGTGGAGCCAACTCTTGGCAAAGTTATCCTTTGACTCCTAAACCAACCCTGTTTCTTGCTATGAGAGAATAAATTTGGAACCAAATGCTGACATTTTTGCATGCTTTCCTTGTAGAAGATAACCAATCTTCAGGATCACGCTTCAGTTGTTGAGGAATATTTCATTTTATTCTTTTACCCATCAAAGGTCCAAACAGCTCAGTAATACCTACCACAGATGAAACAGGTTGTCTTTAGTATTTCCTCTTTTTTCTGTTTTTCACTCCTGAGATCAGCGAATGTATCAATGATGACTCCAAAGATTAGGTTTAGAACAATAATTATGACAATGAAATAAAACAGAAGATCATAAACAACTCGCGCAGCAAACAAGGGCTCCTGAAACAATAATAAGATTGCAATAAGATATAAAAATAGCACATCTCTGAAATATTAAACAACACTTTCACATTAACTTGAGCAAGGCAACGCATAAGAAAAGCTTTCTTTTCATATGCCAACTTCTGCTGGCCTTACTCACGTAAGAGGGATTACCTATATGACTGAACAAAGAAGTACTGGCCTCCTATGCTCCTATCTTTTGGGACTCTTGTTGTTCTTTATGCCATTCCACACAGCACCAAGAACAGACTAGCTTGTGTACCGGATGCAGTGTAGATGCACTAACGCAGTGCTCTATCAAGGGTAATTACCTTGCTAGTCCAGTAATAGGGATATCGAGTTTCTGGCACTGAGCACTGTGATAGGTCTCCCTATCACTGTGCGGTGCATATAGGGATACGCTTATGTATGTCTTTGTGGAATATTCCAGACTGACGCCAAATCTGCTCACTGAACAACGGGTAACTAGGGGAGCATGCTTGCGGGATGCCAAGAGCAGGCTATTACTCTCTGCCCCCAAGCAGGGCTTATTAACGGTTTTGGCACGGTGCTAGCACAGTCACATGGCTCGGAGCTGGCTCAGAGGGGACAGGCCCAGCTCGCGGCTTTCTGGAACACAGCATGGATGTGCACGCACACACACGGGTGCAAGTGCACACACCCACACTGCTCTCCACTGCTGGTATTCCCCATGTCATCACCACTTCGTGCCTTCACATCATAGCCACTTTTCTTCTTGCAAAGGGTGGACTGGACTCTCATTAGCACTTGTAATAAAATACTAAAGGAGTTCTGTGGCAGACAGGAGGCAACAGTCAGTGCCCTAGAAGGAGGAACAATAAACTGAAGTCCTATTCTTCACCATGACGTTGACTTGCAAGTCACTGATTATCTCAGTTTCTCTCATGTTCATTGGGGTAACAGTACTATCCTCGGTGAGGTGCTGTTATGTAGTCAGCGTCACATTACTGCTAAGTGGCAAGGGTCATTTTCAAAGCCTGTAAATGTTTACAGACTTCGCGGTGTTGGACTATGGTTCCTGTAGACACTCCCAGTCCATGAATTAGGACCTAGATTCTTACTACCAGTGCAAGAAGCTCTTTAATCCAGACATGAATAATTTATATTTAGAGCCTTGCAAGCCCTACTGAGACTCTACTTGCAAATTTAAGATTCTACCCGCAACTTGTGTTGTGGTGTGACCCACCAGACAAATGGCTGCTACATTGCCTTTACTTATGCTGGTGGTCTAGAACTTAATGCTTAAAAAACAAATATTATGAATAGTTCTTAAATGAACTGAATTTTTGAGAAAACTTCTGGAAAAGCACATGCTTGAGAAATTCTGTTTTGACTTTGATGCTAATGCAGTACAATGCTCAATACGGATAAAAACACCATCTATTTCAGGGCAGACACTAGGTTAAATCTCAGCTAAGTATAAATCCTGTGTACTACAATGGAGAGTATTGACATATAGTCAGTAATCAATCCCTTCTGAAAGTTTGCATTTATGATTCCTACATTAATAGAAAACTGATTCAACTGGGCAACACTCCTTAGCAGCATTGGAAGGTTATAATATGCCCCACATTTCCAGAAAAAGTAAACTACCGCCTGGTATTCCCTTCTTCATGTAACATCATCACATCAAGCCCAGCTTTTCCCATTAAATGTTCCATCTGGGATGTAAAAATTACATGGATAAATCAACTGTGTGACACTAGAGCCAACTAGATAAAAATACTGTCTATATCTTCCAAAAATTGACTTTGGCATTCATGAGATGCAGAGGTAGTAACGCTGCATTTCCTCTGACAAACACTTACATCTTTGGAAGGCTTTCTGAGCACGTCTCCCACGCCACCGCCATTTCGCAGGCCTTGGTTTAATACTGTCACAATGCACATGAGCAGGGTGTCACAGGTCCTTTCAATCCCATCCTCCTCTTCCTCACCTACAATGAGATGGAGAAGAGCTTTACGAATGACAGCATCAAACAGTCACTTCTCAAACACAGCACCAATTTCCTACTGAAGAAAGCGACTGCAATACACATCTGCCTCTCATATTCTCCAGCTAGAGTTTCAGTGACCATCCCTATCCATTTGCACATCACTGCTTGTGACGTACTTAGGTATAGCAGGCAATCTTAGCCAGAAGAGAGACAGAAAAATCCTAAACTGTTCTCCCACTAGCGACTTTGTTAAGGGCCTGGATCTGTCATCCCTATTCATGGGGGTACCCTTTCCTAACAAGTACTCCCACCAGTTTCACTAACACTGCTTTTCCAGTGGGGCCCCTAAGTGCACAGCTGACACGTAGAAGAGAAGCAATAAAACACAGAATTAGAAGCACATTCATAAAAGGATTGTCTTCCTGTGAAATCATTCCTCTACCTACTCATGTACAAGCCAAGTCATGTTAATGTTTCAAACCATTAGGGAGGGGCTGGCTCTTACATGAGTAAATCTGTCCATGATCTTTCTGCTAGAACACATGCCTAAGCACACGCCTGATAGACAATAAATGAAAGACTCCCGCTGACCTCAGCCCAAAAACTTGGATTCTGTTCTTATCTCTGCTACAGGGCTGCTGCGTGGTTTTGGCCGAGCCACAGAGGGTACTATTGTGCAGGAGGTATCTGAACGTGCAGAGGAGCTGGGCTGGAATACCAGTCCCCGGAGCGACTCTGCTGGCGCGGCCAGGATCCCTCCCACCACGCACTCCCCTGCTGTGGCTGCAGTAACGGCTGCCTTTTGAAGAGCCCTGCGTGAGTCTTTCCCCGCATCCTTCTGGCTTGCACTGAAGGGTCAGGACCATAACTGCCATTTCTTCTGCCCTCCTTTGCTTTTCTCTTCAGGGATACATGTGCTTAAGCTGCAAAGGCAGAGATTCTCACTTGGGTTTGTTCCATGCATTTATTGTAACAAAGTTTAATAAATAACTATTTCTATTGCTGTAGTTAACCGAAGCTGCGTATTTAAGAGCCCCAAACCACCACATCTGGAGCACTGAGATAGACTCTGATAAATTGAATTGACTGAAAGCACTCAAATTACGGAAAAGCAATTTGGATTTAAAATATCTTCCCAAACTGTGGTGTGTGTGTCACGATTGGTACTTGCAAAACAGAGCTGGTATCTGCTGCTTTTGCCACCGCTGAATTTGCTATGGAAGCAAACGATATTAAAAAGAATTCCTGATTTAAGCAATTCTTAGCAAAAAGAAAAGCAAAAGCACGCATCAGGGTAGACATCTCTGTTAAACTATAATGTCATTATGGCCGCTACTCCCACTAATAACTCCACATTTTAAAAAATTTCTTAAATACAAAAACTGAAAGGATTGAAACAATGAAACCTTTTTTTTCTCCTTCACATCTGGAAATTTTTTATTACCAGTGTGATCCTAGTCATACTAATTCATCTCCTCTGCTTTTGTATCCTACCCTTATTTTCTCTTTCCAAACATTACTCTGTCAGTTTTTTTAAAGCTAATATCTGTGCTTGAGAAAGACTACAGGCCATAAGAGAAATAATAATAATAAAAAACTTTACAAAAGCCACAGCTTCTATTTCACTTAGGTAACTACAGAACAAGATTTCCACTGAACGTATGAGTGGGGTCAGGTGCTGCAAATAGCAGATGGTCAGATTCTGGTATACAGCAAGGATAAACTAGGGCTGCAAACTGGAAGCTGCAACGCAGAGAGAGATATATGCTCAAAATAATGACCTGTAACTCTCCATGTCCACCGAGCTGCAAATTCAGAGCAAGCCCATGCTTCAGAGCAACACAAGATACTTTTCGTCAGCTGACCAGCACCATTTCACAACAGCGAGAAGCAGCATCCCCCAGTTTCCACTTAGTTTTTTGTCTTTGTAACTGGGGAAATAAAAATATCACCTGGCACAACCTCTTGGAAAATGCTGTCCACGTTCTACCCAGAAGAGCAAGCTCAGGTTGCTCTTTATCAGACAATGAGATTGCCGACAGCCTGCAGTGAGCAGAAACCTCCAGCACAGTAGTGCAGGCTGCAAGGACTTCCACTCCTACACATGGGGCTGCAAGGGCTGCCCTCAGTCTGGAAGCCAGGTTACCCTGCCAGCACAGTGGGCTCATAGTTCAGGCTCAGCTCATTGACACAGATTATGCCTGTAATATCAATAGGAGAGGATCTGTAGAGCAAAGTGGTGCTAAAGATCCAAAGTCCACACCAAATGTGGTTTGGGGGGTTTTACTTGGGACCAGGTCTAGCCTGGTTTATGACTGGAATGACCAAAAGCGGCTGGACAGCTGTTGACAGACTCCTGCAGCACATCTTCTGATTAGGCTTAATCCAAAGGGAATACAGGTTGAGCACTGTCAGATCACCCCATGATGTCAATCACAGTGCAGGAAGTGGGAGGACAGAATCACAAAATTGGTAAGGTTGGAAGGAACCTCTGGAGATCATCTAGTGCAACCTCGCTGCTCAAGCAGGGACACCTAGAGCATAGTGGACTGGGTTGCATCCAGGTGGGCCTTGAATATCTCCAGAGAAGGAGACTCCACAACCTCTCTGGGCAACCTGCTGCAGTGCTCTGTCACCCTCACAGTGAAGAAATTCCCCCTCATGTTCAGGCGGAACTTCCTGTGGTTCAGTTTGTGCCCGTTGCCTCTTGTCCTGTCGCATGGCACTACAGAAAAGAGTTTGCCCCATCCCCTTGACATCCTCCTTTCAGATACTCAGGACAAGGAGATTTGCTTCAAAAATTGTGATTTGAAGGCACACAGCTACTCGCCTTCTGGGCCAAAGCTCCAAAACAAGCATAGGTAGGACTAGTGCCCACATCTACCAAACTGAACTTGCCAGGAGCAAGGGAGTGGAATGCACATTTGGAAATGTCCCTTTCACAAACAGGTATCTTGCACATCTTTCCAGCACTGGTCTGTATGTGTTAAAGAGCACAAAGGGAATAAAGCTAAAGTCATGTACTCTATGGATGTGAAGTCCCTTTAAGCGGAGTATTTCTTCCAGCCCTGCTCTCAGTAGCTAAATATTCACTTCCTTCCCAATAGATGTGCACTGGTGGAGAGAAAAATTGTTCTCCACCCCAACTCCTCCATCGAGTTACCTGAGCTTGGTTCTATGCATATATAACCTTCTGGATGCCAAGAGGAGACTCCTGCCATGCCCATCTATTTAAGGTCCCAATCCAATAAAACGTGTGTTTATATAACTTTAGGTGCAAGTTGCTCTACCATTCCAGCCCAACTGCTCCTGTACTTAAAGTTACTCACATGATGAAACATTTCACCAGGCAAAGACTTAGGTGATACAGAACAGCTTTTTAAGTGCAGAAGACTCCGAGGGAGGCAAGGGAAAGATTTTTACGCCAACAGATCAGAGTAGCAGTGCAGAAGCAGGCTGCAGAGAGGGGATGTTCTCAGAGTAGAGCAGACTGGCTCCCAGTTAACTCCCTCACCTGCATAAGTAATGACTGAGAATGTTCTCAACCAGTGAAACTCAGGACAGAAGCACAATTTCATCATAACAAATGATTAGCAGTAATCCATTCCAAAAACCAAGGTATCTACATACCTTGCTCTCTGCACTAGAGCTGAGAGAGCACTGAGAGCATTTCATGTTCCTTTCAGATAGTTGCAGACTTATTTAGGTGGCTACAACATGACTCCACCCAAACTTCAGGCTGACCTGCCTTTGCATTGCACGGGGCTCATGCTTTTGCCAGAAGGGAGATGATCTGTCTCAGGAGATGACAGAAGGTACAGAAGTGCTTTTTGACGCCTGATCCACTGGCTAAGACGAGCGAGATTATTGCTGAATGTTATTTTTTAATGTTTTTTATACTGGATGAATAAAACTCTTCCAAACTCTTCTCAAACTCTTTTGTATAGCCTCCTTTCATTATTAATTCTAAAGAAATAATATCCAAACAATAAGAAATGTGCAATTTCTATCATTTAGAGAGCTTGGCAAAAGCCACATTGCATCTCTTTTGACTGATTGATTACTCTTTGAATGTAGCAGTTTGCCAGTGGCACACAGAGTGTTTTCTCTATCTAGTCAGACAGTTTCTCACTTTGCTTATGAGGCCCATTTACACAACAGCTGGGGAGAAGAAAAGCTTACTTTTACAGCCCTCTCCCCCACACCCTTGATCCTAAAAGCTCAAGAATTATTAGTGGGAGAGTAAAGCATGTGAAACAATGTTGTACTGGAACACAGGACAGGAAGGGACCGCCTACGTCCTCAGTTTCAGCCCCTAGCAACCACAGGCAACTGTGGCAGTACATATGCCAAGCCTGTAGGCCATCCTCTATGCGCACACCCATGCAGCACTGACCACAACACGCTTAACATCTGTAGTGAAAGACCAAACACCACAACTACATTGTGCCATAGGAAGACAGTAGGACAGACAGAGCAGTGCCACCATAAGAAGTCTCTGCCTAGGTATTAAAAAAAAGGGGGGGGGGGGCTAAAAAAAACTCTCAGGTGATCTTGTAGCTCAACACTACAGAAGAGGGCAAACCACACTATCAGCTTGGTCTGGGAAAAATTCCTTCCTGACCCAATATCTGGTAACTGGTTTGACCACAGCAGGACACAACAGACAGGCCCTTTAACTGAGCTTATTTTAAGCTGACAGGATCCTTCTGACATATGTATCAGACTCATAATGCAGATATCAAAGTAAAGCCAGATGGGCTCATCTGCTGAACCTCAGCATCTAGCTCTTTGCTTGCCACAAGCATGAAGCAATGCATCCTTCCTGCCAAAACAAGGCTTGTTGACAGGCTGCATTCACTTGCATTTGCCACAAGCTACGAGTGCCCAGATGGACTGCAAGCCATGCTCAGCTCAGCCATGATAACTTGTTAAGACATAGAACTGGATCCAGAGTCTGAGCTCTTACATCTTCTGGCTATACTGCAATCTCTCCCTGGATGCATGTAAAAAGCATAAGCAAATGATCACTCATATATACTACTCAATTAAAATGAACTTGTATAGTCCTGAAATGGATTTAATAGTGGCTCTTGTACAGGTCATGATGATGCAGATGAGTGGCAAGCTTTCCGTCTCAGCAAAGTCAGCTAGAAAGAAACAACCTATACATTCAAGCACAATGATTCAGCAGGCTCTTTTGATAACAAAATTAATGTCAATGCAGTTGGAAATCAGGTGTGGGGAGCACTTGTATTACAGGCAAGTTGCCAGCTCAGCTCCAAGCCTTGCAAAAATTGAGTGCTTCTGAGTTACAGCAGTGATCATCACTTTTCATGCTGAGAAAAGTCTCTGTAACAACAACACACAAATCCCTCAGTTCTAATTGATCATTGGTTTGGGGAAACTTGTGTACTAACCTGGGTTAGTAAGTGGGATGCTTGTAGAACAGTTCTCTTTTGCACAGGCTCCCATCATTGATGTGAGGGTTGTAGTGGGAACTTCACCAATACCTGAGGAGAAAGTAGGATCTTCACAGAGAGACAGATATTGCAAAACCTGCCCATTGATACAAAGTTTTATATTGCTATTCTCTAGAAGCAAGTCACTGATTTGAAAAGCTGAGAGAAAAAAGCACACCAAATTATACCACCAACTCTTCCCTCCCCGAACAGTCAGCCTCATCAGCTCAAAGCAATCCTAAGGAACAAAAACATGATTTTATATTTACTGTATATCACAGCTATTCCCATTTCATCTCCCCAAATTAATGAATCTACATCAAATGCTGCTACTTCTGGTTAGAACAAAATATATTCAAAACAAGAAACAACTGTCAGATATGAAAATAGTGTCAGCTTTAAAACCATTAGATAAATTATTCACAAAAACTGACAAGAAGGACACCAAGCTGATGTTCAGTTATCCTGAACATAGAATATGTAAGAGTTTTCAAGGATTATAACACAGTTTGGTACTCATTTGTAAATATGTATGGGTTTGAGTAAAACACTAATTTAACATTCCCAAAGTGGGTAAATGTGTACATCAGCTTGATTTTATCAAACCAATTTTATCTTGTGCATCTACAACAATTTTCAGCATTTCAAATCAGAGATGCAAAAAGGTTTAAGGAGAAAAAATGAAGGCAAAATCATACAAGCAAAATAACAGTCTAACACAATCTGTGTAATACGGGCTAAGATCCACTCTGACTTTCTCTTGTAATGCTTTAGAAAACAAATTTTTAAAGCACTTGTCTTGGGATCCATAATGTTTCATCATACAGAAACATACAGTATTTCATCAAGATATTTTCTTGATGAGTTTGATAGAAATGGCAATGTGTAAAGCCAGCAATAATACACATGCTCCACCCTAAAAAATCTATTAAGAACCCAACAGAAGAAACACAAACACATATGAAACACTGAACTGGATCAGAGCAGTGCTTCATACAGCCTAGCATTTATTTTTCAAAATGTAACTTCAGACCTTAAGTCCAGCTCCTGAATGCATGGTAAGCCAATTTGAGCTACCTTAGTTTTCTTAAGGTTGCCAAAAAACAAGGTATGTTGAAGAAATCTATCACGTTCTTTTTTGTTCACATATAATATCAATATCAATATCAATAGCTACAGGGTACATGACCCTTCCCCAAGCTCACAAGTCTTGAATGCACTTTGCCTCGTTTATGTGCATTAGGTCCTGAAATAATGAAGTTAGGAAATGGCTGGCAAACACAGAGCACACGCAGTCTGGGCTGGATCCTACTAGTTGTTCTGTGCTGGTGTGCAGGTCTGAAGAGCTCAGCATTTGGGAGATCATGCTGCTAGAAATTTAATCACAGGCTATTCTCAGGTATTTCTACACAGACAGTTACTTCTCTGCCCATGCTCCCAGCAGGCTGGTTGGCAGCATATCCAAAGATCTCAGCAGACCAGATCTGGCTTTTGTCTAGCAAAGTGAGCTTGTAACTCTCCAACCACACTGGTACATCTTTCATTCCAGAAGGTTGAAATCCAGCCCTTTGCAAAAACTCATTAAAAACCTCCCAACAATTTTACTGAAGCCAGTATTACACACTAACTATCGTGTTTGTGAAACATGCGATGAATTTAAGAGTTGTTCCTGGAAGTCTCCAAACTGCAGAACTGTGGATTCTATAACAAATTTCTGATGAAGTTTAAAAAAAAAATCAAACTAATGCATCTACTGATCATGTTAAGATCACATGCCTCACATGTAATACACAGAAAATACTGTGATCTGCTTTTAAGGTGAGATATGTACCCAGAAAACCCACTATGAGCTGCTCTTTCAAATACTTTGGAAATGTAGGGAGTTTTTTGATATTACCACGAGTTAACAGAGAAAACGTATTAAATCAAATGTGAACGTGGTATTTTAGTATTTCAACAGATAAGCCTAGTTTAAAACAACCTTAGATATTACATTTTACCCACAGATTTAACTTATTACTGAAACATATAGAGCTAGTTTTGTTCCAACAGATGAAAAGGAAAAACTCAAATTTCCTTAAAGGAAAGTTAGACAGACAGAAAAGGTATCTATCAGAAACAGATTTTAATGCAAAAAACAATACCTGCAACAGGGGTCCTGATTTTCAGCCTGTCCACCTCCATGATAAAGTCATCTTTCAAGAACAGGAACCCGATGATGGAGAAGAGATAAACTAGGATGAGTGCTAGCACTGCAGTGAGGATAATGGAACGACCATTTCGGGTAACGCTTTTTATCACATTTAGCAGAGTCTCTTCTCTGTACACCAGATCAAACAGCTGGGAAAAGCAAAGCATAGAGGAAAGATGAACACAAGAGAGACAATACATAGGTGTCACACAGGAAAAGATCTCGAACTATGGCAACATACATGTGCCCTATTCTAAATTGTTAGCTTCATAAGTACCCAGGTCACACTGATTTCAGGGGGAGCTGTGCATGCATAGAGGAGGAGAGAATCTATCAGAGCCTTAGATTTTAAGAAATCACAGTAAAATCCGAAGTTAAAAAGAATACATGAGATGAGAGACTGATCCAGACTTGGGAACTGGTTAGGATCAAGACCAAGTTGTTTTCCTCATATTCAAAATAGGCTAGATTAAAATCTGAAAGCAATGTCTCCACACTATGGATGAACCTACATCTACATATTAATTTTTCACGTTATCTCTCATCTGATAAACATAGATGCAGTGGATCTAAGAAAAGCACTCATGCATTCAAGTCATTACATGTATATGAACTGTTTCCTTGAGCTCATGGGATCACATAGAAGTTACTCACATGTGCAAGGATTAGGGTCATCTCTTTAGGTCAAAGTTAAATTTATTGCACTGATCATATTAAACCAGAAACTTCTATTCTTCGTTACCCAACACTATCTACTTTCCTGGTATTCGACTTTAAAAGGAAGTGTACATTAAGACACTATTTATTTTAATGTCAAAGACCTAAAAATAACAATTAGAAGCAAAAAGTGCTCTTCAAGAAACTATAGCTTTTTTTTTTTCTTTTATAATTCTAATGATGTTCTTTAGTGCTTTGGACCTTATCTATAATATATGTATTTCCACTTCAAAACACCCAGATTACAGATTCAAAGTGACACATAGTGATTTATCAAAATGGTCCACTAAAGAAAGTACTAGTCACAATTCACAAGATCTAAAATGCACAGCCTTGTGAAAGGATTAACAATAAAGGAAGAAAGAGGGAAGACGATTACAAATCATCCCATACTAAACAAAGCCTAAAATGAGTAACAAATATCAGTGTGTGGGATATTTGCACTATAAAGTGAATACCTGTAAGTATCTAGGGAATGTTGACAATTTTACTATCTACAAATCATGAACATTTGTGAATAGCAATTATTTAAAAGCATAACTCCATACAATGTTTCTTGCACTACTTGGGATGTTGGAAAGTATTTTAAGATAGCAGTCACTTTATTCATTGAAGCAGTAACAGATGATTTAGGTGTGCATTTTTTAAGCCAGGTGTCAATTAGTGGGAGAGAAAAATCCACTGAAAAAGGGTCCTGCAGCTAAAGCCCCCAAATCTCCGCTCTTCTGAAATCTATCCAGGTTTTGAAGTTGACTTTAATGTTAAGATTTGGACCTGGAAAACTTACTTTAACCGTAGCTCTGCCAGAGTAAGGACTGAACCCCTGAAAATTTCCATGTGCTATGAAATGCCCAGAGCTCACCACTATTCAGGAAACCAATAAAAATACAACAGCAGATATGATGGAAGGTGAAACCATGTAAATGGCCACAGCTCAGTCAGTCTCCCTGCAAGTTTCATATGCTTCAGCATAAAACAAAAGGATTAGAAAACAAGAGCAGTGAAATACCTTTTAATGCTATTCAGCATGAAGAGAGCAGTTAGCTGAGTTTAGTATTATTTTGTATGATTCATGTGCACTGCACCTGCATCATATTATAAAAGGGCATTCCATTTGGGAAATTGTAACAAAAGAAAATGAAAGTGGGATACATTTAAAGTGAAGGATCTTCCTGCTACACCAGCAGCATGCCATCCTCACTCCCCAACTGATTTTTTTTCATTAGGACTAAGGTGTGAACTGAGGAAAGGGATCATTTGGAATAGGTATTATACACACACAAGTGAACAACTTTTGTCCAAAAAAAGATTACCACCAAAAGAGACACAATTGACGCTATAGGAACAACACATACAGAACACATGTATGCTGGGAAGGATGGGAGAAAGAAGAGGGCAATATAACAATTTTCTGAAAGGAAATGGGCAAACTTTCATCTCTGTAATAGAGATAAAATAAGTCCTAATAGAAACAGGTTCTAATGCAAACAGCAGCTCCTAAGGGGCACCAACAGAACGGTGTGCTAAAAATACACATGATTTGGCTTGATTGTCAGGAAGAAATTGAAGACAGCTGCATGTGTAACGGTATTTTCTATTTTTACAAGGTTTTCTCCTTCACAGAGGCACATACTTACCAGGAAACTATAGAAGAATTCATGCACGCAGAGGCCCAGCATGCAGACCAGGACATACGCTACGTGATAGAGAAAAGCCATGTCCATGATGACCGCTCTGTAGCCACGAGTAAACGTTCCACGGTTCCCAACAAAGCTCACCAGAAACACTATTTTGTTACAAAGCTGCGGGGCAATAACAAAAGCTAGGTTTATTCGATCAGAAAAATATTGTTACTTATTGTTTGTATTGCCAAAGCATGTGAAAAGACTAGGTAAGTTGCTTTGACTATATGTGCGGTTTCTATATGGCTGAAGTAACATCTTCAGATGTTCGGAGCTAAATCCAGCTCTCAAGGTACAACGGGAATGAATCCATGAGAGCAAGTGGAAGTATATCCACCCCGCTAACACAGCACTGTGTCTCATTATGTTATGATATACTTCTGTAAAATCTACAAGTAGGCAGGGAGGGATTAATGCCATAAAAGATTAAGAAAAAAACTGAAGAGTGAATCCCTAACGCTTTGGAGTTCAGAGCTAAGACAATCTGGCAGCAGCTAGGAAGCCTACCACAGAAAGAACAGCAACACAATAGGGTGGAGTGCAATTAACTATTTCAGATCACATTTTTCAATATAAAATCCTTAAAATAATGCTAATGGCTAATATTAAATAATACTAATTTTTGAAGTACAGTATTTAAGCAACAGCATCAGATTTTCCATTGCTCTTGAGCTTTGCCTGCGAGGGAACAGTAGGGAAGAACTAAATGCAAAATGGGTCAACCTCGTTTGTTTAGTGGTCCCGGAGAAGCAAGGAGCCCTCAATACCATTCTTTTTTCACAACTTCAACATGGGTAAATACTGTTTACTAATATTTACCCTTGACTGCATGCCTGGGCATTATCAAGCATGCAAAACTCCCACAAATACCTAATACTTTGCTGCCTGGCTCTAAGGTGAATTCGAGCTGTGGCAGTCAGGCAGAATCTAAATAGATGATTTGTGAGCATAACTGTATATGCCATCACACTCAATAAACATGCAAAGACGTATAAGTGAAGAGATTTAGGAAAGGACTGGGAGAATTTTTAATTTTGAAACTTCTTTCTTCTCAAAAACATAGATTTAATTCCAGATTTAATTAACTGTGTCAATTTTGCTGAACATATTTGGTAGTGGAAATGATCCTTTTTAACAGGAAAACCTGTATTTTTTATTCTTTTTACTCAATAATATTTCTTTTAAATTTCACATTATTTAAAAAAATCTGTGCATATGCACAGAAGCTAAATGCCTTTTTTTCTCAGCTTTTCAGTTTGCTGATTTTGCTGTTTCAAGATGACTGGAAATGATTTAGTTATTTTTTGGCTCAACCAGTGAACCAGAAAAAGAATTTCTTTGCATGGCTCTAATCAAGGAATTTTTTTTTAATAAGAGACCCTTAGTATCTCTCCTTCTGCTGAAAGAGAAATCTGCTAGCTTTTTAAGTACTTACATTGGCAGCACCAAGAAGTATCAAGGTGGGACCGAGCCCTATAGTATATATAGACCTGAGAATAACAGACACCAAAAAGGGTCGAATACCAACAGGCTTCGAGATGAAAAACAGCATCGCTGTACAAAGTGCCACTGCTATCCAAAGGAGGACTGAAAACAATGGAGAAAGCGTGCCTGTATAGAGGAGAAAGGGAGAAGTGAGAGAAGCATCTTTGGAAACTCAGTTTTGCATCAAGAAACAGATCCAAAAGATCAATTCTTTTGCCAATATAGCTAACAAAAAGAGTGAATCACGTGTCACAGTTGCTGACCACAACTTGCCCTAATTGCAGCAAGAAATATTATCCAGTATTCTTGATTTTGCATAGGTAATAATAAGAGCAGCGAATGAAATTTCCATTAAAATCCGAGGAATGCTCAGAGATGAAGCACTTTATTCTTCTCCTGGAGCAATCTACTAATCAGCTCCTGTCTGCAGGGCTCATTAGGACTCCCCCACTCTAATTCCGTGATTGCTCAGCTACAGAAATAGCCAGTCCTTGGGGTGGCGCAGCAAGTGGCACCGTGCTGCAGTGTCACGTTTCGATTCCAAGCAGCACCAAGTTGCCCCGGTTTGAGACAAGCAGCTTTCTGCTGAACAGCTGGGGGTGTTCAGCAGGAGCCTCTGCCTCTGCACGGGAGCAGGGCGCTCACGCAGCAGGAGGCAGCCGCGGGGATTTCGGCAGGAACAGGCAGCAGCTGCATTGCCACAAGCAGCTCAAGAGCTGCATCTTGCTCCCAGGGAGGCAGCGGGTCCCAGGTCTTGCCAAGCTCGTGCAGGCATGTGAGCCACTGCGCTCAGAGTCAGTCTCTTGCTGCTGTGCAGGACGCTGCCTCCTGGCTCTCTCCAAATTTTCATTAATGCACCTACTCTCCCCCTACCTCTGCTTAAGGCCCTGGAAATACATCACGTTGCTCTGATACAGAAAGCACACTCAGACCTGGGGGCACTGTCACACTTGCCCGCTGACTTCTATTGTTATCAGATGAATTGAGAGGTCAGTGCTGGTGGAGAAAGGAATAGAAAATTCAGCTAGACTCACAATAGAAATAATGCTATCTGTTTGGCAACAGCTACATGGCTAAGTAGTATTGTTGGGATCAGAAAACAATGAGATGATGCCCTGTTCTCAAAGTTCAGATGGCATCCAAATTTATTCAAAGTTCAGGAGTGTTTATATCCTTGGCAAGAGGTTCAAGGTCAGCTCTGTCAGACAGTTTCTCCGTCAACAAGATTTGGAACTTTTAACAGATCCTAAAAAAATAACTTCAAAGTGGATCTGAAATCTTTGAAAAGGTAAGGCCAAAACCCTTGGCATTTCTTGGTTCTCCCTTCCTCCCTACTGCAGGTCAATCAATCTCATGCTGCGGGACCTGTACCAGTAATGTGCGTAGACATGACAAGCATGCTGGAGAAAAAGAGCCCTCATCAGGAATGCAATTTCACTTATGTCATATGATGGGAGAATTGAAGAGATCTTTTAAAAGGCAGCATTCTTGGGATGATTAGATCAGCACTCAGACACGTGAGTGTGGGTGGCTTTACTCAAGGTGAAAGGGAGAAAATGTGAGGCAAACTCTGGCTCAGTTTTTGGTGGAGGGGGAGGCTGGAAGTAAGGAGTCTGCCTCGTGACCATACTAATCCCATCTGGCCACACCTATTGTTTATTGTTTATAAATCCCTTTTATTCTTTCAAGCACTAGGAATTAGGATCCTGAAATGCACTATCATTGAAATTGCTGGATTTTGGGGGCCACTTCAACTAATTCTACGTAAATCTGCTGTTCAAAATAAGTATTAATGCCTACTGATTGCAGACCAGAGGATTTCCATGAGTATAGATTAGCTAAAAACTTATTAGTTTAAAAGGTTTATTCTTAACTCTTCATTTCTTCTCTTATATTCAATGGGCTCTGATGTGTGCACTCTTGAGCAACCCTTCAGTTTACAAACAGACAAGCACCGAGCACGAGCACTATCCTTTTACACAGCCCAACCCCACAAACTTTGCTGCACAAGGCTGCAGAGATGCCGGCGCTGTGATCTGCAGAGACCACCCCGCAGGGTGAAAGGGCAACGCGGTCTCCATGCCAATATACTTTAATCTGCTGCCTTTCTGTTCGGCCAGCCAACAGGAATGTCTGATGGTGCCAATTCTGGTGTTTGTGAAAAGCACATGTATCTGCTAGGAGCTGGACTGCTTCCACCAGCTCAGTTCACATGCCATCAGGCAGAGGTGACTTTCAGTCACATTACAGACTGGATACAAATCAAAGACCCAGAGGTGAAAGGCTCAACTCTCATTACTAGTCTCCTGAACTATTTAGTCTCCTTTATCCCAATTAAGCTTGTTGTGGATTCAAAGTGGCCTCCTGCTAGTTTGGTGCATTTATTTAATGAAATCTATTATTTGCACATTTCCTGTGACCTGTGATGAAGCAGAGCCAGAACCACTGATTTTAAGCATGCTTTCACAAAATGCATTTATCTGCTGCAACAGTTACATTCTTTTACCCCAATAAACCAGTCAAAATCCAACAAGCTAAATACTTTTCCTATCATTCTATTCCATATGATATTTAAGACTAAGTCATTCAAATTGGTGATTTTTAAGGAATCTCAGTTCTTCAGCTGCCAGAAGCCATTCTTTAGTTCAGAGGCTGTAACTGAATGTGTACAGAAGTATACTGCAATATCAAAAAAATAAATAAATAAATAAAGAGAGGTCAGACTGTTTTCGGCTCAGCTATGTTTTGTCCATTTACAAAACACGTGACACAGAAGATTGGCTACCACGTCTCAGGCAACAACTGGTAACATTCTTAAAAGATAGGGACTCCGTGACATCTGCACATATGAGCATACCTGACTATGCCGTTTTATATAACTGTGCTGCTTTAGAATGGAAGGTGTCTGAAATTAAAAGGAAAAATAAAACCAAACTCCACTTGCCTTCATCTCCATCATCTCCAAAGGGGTAGAACAGAGCAACTGCTAAATTGATGAATACAGCAAGGTTGAAGGAAATGCTCCCCCAGAGAGAGATATGTCTAGAAAACCAGAACAGGGGTGGATTATCTAGAAAGGGGAAAAAAGCAGCAATCAGTGAAATGAAAGCAGGCATGAACTCCATCAGTAGTGGTTTCAAGGGGATTAAAAACACAGATTAATGAAGAAAAATGAAGTAAAGAAAATATGCGGGATCTTTAACTAACTAAAACAGACAAACATTAAACACAAGTTTGCCCTAATACATAGTTTCCAACAGAGCTTTTAATCCAAAGATCCCAATACAGTTTATTAAATATGAGATTTTGCCTTTGGTGAGATTTTAAGACTGGATCTTTTGTGAAGGAGTCTTTTCATCCGTTTCTGAAACTGTAGCCTCTGTGCATGGAGATATGAAATCAGGTGAACAAATAATTGTTAGCACTCTGCACATCAGTTAACCAGAAGATCCAGAATGGGTCAGCCAAACCCACCTGGGTCAAAGATACAGATTATACTAATCAAAGAACAATGAAATAGGTAAGGCTAAACTATATTTTCCAAAACAGTTATCTCTGTTGAACTTAATATATCTTGATCTTCTTGGAGCAACAGGCAAAATTTGGTCTTGCTGGGATCTGGTTCTATGGAAGCTAATAATTTCCCACATGATTCTCAGATATTTAAGGACACTTGCTCACTCTGTATTATTAGAATTATCCTAGTGCTTAGAATGGCATAAATGAAGCCAGGACACCTACACAGAAAGTTTTTACAAATACACAGAAATAGTTATGTCCCAAAGATCCTACAGTCTAAATAAAAAAGACTAAAAAGGGAATATGGGAAAACAAGGTTAAGATATTTTGTCCAAAGTTACATAAACTATTCAGCAAAAAGACTAAGAACAAGCTCAGAGGGCACCAAGACCCAGGCAAGTACTTCATATATACTGTAAGTTTAAATGAACATTTAAAATAAGCTTATTTGTGCATTGGTGTTAAAAAATCTCTAGTCAGTAAGGTTTACCTACTTGAAGATGATATATTCTTATAATTAGATTTTAAAGTACTGCAAATCTCCTGCAAGTAGAAAGAGCATATTCTTGACTTATCCACACCTTTCTGCCTGCTTCTGAGCCATAGTCACCTTAGGCTTTTCTGTATGAATGTGAATGTAGCTGACTTTCTATAAACAGTAGACTCCTTCAACTGAATATGAGGTCTCAGACTTTAGTCTAAAGAGACTTTAATGGTGATTAGGTAATATTCAGATTTCACCTGTGATAAGCTTATGCTGCTGACTGTTGGGATTTAACATTTGGAGCCACTGCAAATGACATCTGTCAATTTATGCAACACAAGCTGTATGCTAACAGACACTTAGCTAAAGAATGAACCTAACCTGAACCTCTATTATATTTTTAAACAAAATAACATGAAAACTTGTGGTACATTCCACTGATGAAAGGAATTGAGGAATTTCTGTTCTGAATAAAAATAAACCAATTTTCTTTGCTTATAGCATTAGGTAGGTCTGGTCTATGTAAGCATTGAGCTGCACTTGTTTATTTGTGTTTCTTAAGCAAGGAACACAGATATGCTTTTGCTACTATAGTAATTATTCTACAATATAGTGACTTTTAGTCCCAAATAGACCATGCAGATAGGAAGTTATTCTGGAGCCATTTATTTTGCAACTGCTATTCTAGGCAGTTTGTCAGCATAGACAGCGTCTCACAGCGACATCAAGGAAAGCAGAGCTGGACCAGTAGAAATCACACTGAAAACTTATTACTGCCTCTGCAAATTACAGCCTGGGAATTGAAGTTCATAAAAACTGCAACCAACATTCATGTTTCCATGACATTAAAGACGCTACATTAAACCATATTGCTTTAACTATCCAAACTCCCTGCTGCTCTGTCCATAGATCCTATTCTTCACTTCCTTCCTAATCAGTTGCATGGTGCTGCTGGGAACTGCTAAAACAGCTGATGTCTGCCACTCCAGAGGCATCTGCATCTGAACAGTAAATGAAGGGATTGCTGTCCTGTATTTTTGTATCCATACACACACACCTAATACATACTGCCTTATCTCTCAAGGGTATTGTAGATGCTCTATTAGTTTGTAAGTTTGTTTCTCTGCTCTAGATGCAGAGGGCACAGCCACCAGGTCCTGCACGGTGGGAGCCACTGCAATAACCAGGCAGGGCTTTCCACCCGCAGCATCAGCCACACTCCCAAGCTCCCAGCAAGGACCAGCAAGGAGCCGTCAAGCCCACCAAGGCACCAGACAAGACACTCACAGCGCCAGGCTTGGTATCACTGCACCTCCTGTTCAGGAGCCTGCTTTGATTTGCCCCACAAGCTTGATGGAGCCCATCATGTCTGCAGATGGCTTGGGAAGGTACCTTTGCCTCACCCGCCACCACAGGAACCCTGGCCAGTGAGTGCTGGCAGACTGGGATGTACCACAGCCCAGTCAGGCAAGGCTGATGTCAACCGGCAGCGGGGAACCAACTCCGTGGAAGTCAAATTGATTTAAAGCAGCTGAGGTTCTGGGGAGAGACGTTTTTAAGTGAACGACATTTACAAGTTTTTAAGTGGTCTTTCAGTGATCCGCAAACCTCAGATATGCAGCTCAATATGTTTTTGCTAAATATTAGGAGCTTCGGCTTAATTAGGTGCAACTCTATTGAGTTTAGTGGATCTACACCCACTTCAGCCAGCCCTTAATTTAGCTTTTGGAATTTAGAATATCATCTTGAACACATTACTTATTAGTAACTGTTCCATTTTTTTTGGTGGCGTGCAAGTGTCTCTGCTGACCTACACTCATAAGCTCTGAACAGTTTTGCCTGTTGCAGTATCAGAGTGACCAGAGAAAATAAAATTATTAAAATGGAAAATATCTGAAGGCTTAAATATTGGGTTTTTTTGCAAAATTAAAGCATCTTAGAACCAATTTTTTGAAACTGCAATACTTACTCCGAATTTTCTTTTGCCATTTCATTTCATTGTACAGATCCTCTGTTTGTTGGAAAAAATCATTCACTTTGCTCCCTTGCTCATCTCTTTCTGTTGTATTGAATACACGACTTTTGGATTCCCGAGTCAGGAATTCACAGATATTGGGGACAGGGAAGACAATCTGTTCCATTGTTCTATCATGACGAACAATCTATAAATAAAAGGTACATTTTTTTTCAGGATCAGTGACTTTCCAATCTATCATTTTTTTTCTTGCTCACAGCTCCCTTCTTATTTATAAATTAATGTAGAAGCTATTCGAACATTTCAGTGAACCAATGAATCCTAAAACATAAAGTAAAACTGCATTTCTGTCTTCTGCCTAAAATAAGGTGATAAATAAGTGCTTCAAGCAAAACCTAGGTCCAAACATCCTCCAAATTTTAAATGTATTGCAGTTTGGAACATTTCAACTTTGCAATAGGTTGACGCCAATCTCTCACAGTAAACACTGCCCCAGAGCCAGTGAGCTTCCAGCCACCCTGCAGTGACATAATGGGACAGTATGAGACAAGAAAGATGGCTCAGGGTGCCAGAGAAGGGCCCCAACAGTGACCTGCCCAGAGGGCAGACAGGACAAGACTGGCCTGAGGTGCTTGCATCAGACAACTCCCAAGGCACGCGAGCTCAGAGCCAGTGTGGACTGGCTTCGGAGCCCACTGAGCTCTCAAGGAACCAGAAAGAGTTGGGAAATTTATTAACTCAGGATCAGGCTGGGCCCGTGGGCAATTGCCCTGTACAGTTTTCCTGTTCAGCCAGTTTTGGACTTGATAACTCATTTCCACAAGACAGCCAGATGTCTCTCCCTTCTACAGTCACTTGCAGCAGCTGCCTTTGTACCCTAGAAATGCTTCCGTTTAAAGTCACTAAGGACTAGAGATAATTTGGCTCCTAACTCCTATCTTCATGTCTAAAATTCCATGAAATCTGCAAGAGCACAGGACCTGATACAAGAGTTAAGAGCCTAAATATCTCTGCAGATCTTGATCTAAATCCAGTCCATGCCAGGAGTAAAGTTTAAAATAGAGAACAGAACCGACGAACCAGGCCAAGCCTTGCTCTTTTAAACAAAAGCCATACTGAATATCTACACCATTTCAAAACCTCTTTGTACTGCAGCCAAACTTTTAATTTGATCAGTTAGCATCACTGGCTTTGAAAGTCATGATTATTTATTTGAGTGATGTACCATACAAGATTACTCTTGACTCTGTGACACAGCTACTACCCACAGTCATTATTTTCCTAACAAAAAAGTGTTTGGTAACAGGAAGCTACTGTAAAGCGAATATCTGAAGCCACTTTTAACATAGGTGCATCCCATTCTCTCCTATAGCCAAAAGTATATCATTAAACTTTTTTTCCATTACCCAAATAATCTATACCATTTGAATTAGCTTTGGTGTTCAGAAGTGTAAAAGGAAGAGATAAACCATGCAAAAGATGCAAACCTGTCTCACATTCAACCTTTTTAGTGAGTAATCCTTTACCTCTATCTGTGCTGTATGATTGGCGTAATACCTCAAGGCTTCATCTCCTTCATCTGGATCTGAACCTGGCTTCAGCATCTGCTGCAGTATTTTATTGTGGCGAGCCAACTAGAAAAAGAAAAAATTCTGATTTATGTCCTGCTGCTGTGTTTTCAACTTTATCATCTCCACTTAACTAACATGAATCCTGCTCCTCCACCACCATATACTCACATGCTCAACTCAGTGGGGCTCTTTCCACAGATAACATCAAAAATGCAGTTACTTGAGAACAATAGAAATGATTTAGCCTTAAAAAGTCAGCAGCAGGTCTTCAGCTGAGATTTATGAAAGGCAGCTTAGTCTGCAGCCTAGATGGTTTTCAGAAGGCTTTTGACAAATGCCAAAAAATTAGATTGAATGTTTCTTTTCACTTTAGTTTAGACATAAAATTTTCATACCTCTGACCAGGTAATTACATTTATGATTAAATTTTCTCTGTGATTTCAGGCAGCTAAACTGTTCTTCATCATGTTGTAGCAAGAGATTTCAGGGCTGCCTAGGTACTTACCTAATTACTTCAGATGCAGCTGGACCGCAGTGGTGGGCAAATAGATTGAAACTATACAATTTATACATATAGCATATATATGTGTACATACATAAATACAAATATCTCCTCCTACAAACTTTTGCAAATTATATAATTTATATGATTCATACAACACTTCAGATCTTGTTGAATACTAAATATTTAAAATGCTTCATAACTGCACAAAGTTTACTACTGAGAGTAGCATCAAAGGCATTCATGACGTCTCTTAGCTCAGTCAGAAACATAGACCTAATTAAAAGATGTGAGGAACTGCTACTAAAGAAGGTAGTTTTCCCTAGATCATAGTGATTGCTTTTCACCCAGAAACTCTGAGGCACTTTTCCCAGGAGGGAATTACAAGTTCCCTCATTTTCAGGTGGGGGAAACAGAGGCATAGAAAGGATACCTTGCAAACATGAACCAGGTTTTCTGCATCCCAGCCTAGTGAATTATTCATTAGATCATAACAGACCAGATGATATAAACATTAGACAGGAGGCAGGTTCAGTCCTCAAAATGGCTAAGGGAACAAGGCTTTGAAAAATGTTTTTCACTACTGATGATCACTCCAGATGATGGGTCAGAACTGCAGCAAGTGACATAAAACAGTACGTTGAGGTGCTATAAAATAATTAAAAATTAACAAAAAAAGTGTCAGAGATCAGGTCTAAAGTAGCAAGAGACCTAACTAGATACTGTAATAATCTAACCAGAAAGCCATCACACCTGCTCCTTAGCCATTTTGATATCTGTAAGTTTCACCTTCCCTGTTTTTTCCAACGTTGGGGGATACATACAAAATTTATGCCATTTACTGAAGTTCCCCAGAATCTGTTGGTCAAATTACTTTCTTTTCTGAATCTGGATATAAACTTATGAATTAAAGATGACTACTAAATTGAACATTAGAAAGCAAGAGAATACTAGACAAGAATATTCAGGAAGAATAAATCTATTTCTTACAATTTCCTCATGGATGGAAGCCTGCTCTGCCTTTACAGTAGAGCACTGAACCACTGTGGTGGAACACCAGTCCTTTAAAGGGGTCACCAGCAGACACTTCACAGAGAGGTGCATGGTGGACAACTACCAAGCAATATTTTTTCCATCACTGACAGATTTCCGGGCTAAATTATTACTTTTTTTTTACTCTATCTACTACATGCATGGATAGTTCTATTACACATATTAATACCTTACCACCTTTCAAATATTTTTAAGGCTAGACAAGACCATTAAGACTCAGTAACCAGTTCTCCTCCTTCACACAAGCCATATAACCTGATCCAGTAGTGTTCACCATATGCCTATAATCTCTGCTTAAACAGATAATCTGAATTTGTTTTCTGTAGGTATTTTGCATCTCCCTCAGTATATGCTTTAGTATAATGGAGAAACAAGATGAGATTGTAAGAACAAGGTAACTACTGTTTAAAAACCCCTTTACGCTATTTTTGCCTTTCAACTTTATTGAATGTCCCTCTGCTTCCGTACTTGAGAAAGGGCAAGCAAGAGCACCCAATCCACCTTCTCTGTATCATTCATCATTCTGTACACTATTGTCATGTCCTCTCCTATTTGTCTCTTCTTTAAATTAAAACAATCCTATCTTTTCCATCCCTCCTCAAATAGAGAACTCTCTGTGACTCAATTACTTTCATTGTCCATCTTCTAATGCTCTTTACTTTCGTTATATCTCTTCTTTGAGATATGAAGACTAGAACTAGCTAGAGAGAATGCAATCACACCTTGCTTGGAGTGATGAATTAGCAAATATAGTCCCTTTGTTTCATCTGCTGTACAGAGGAACTTTACCTGTATTTTGGCCCTTTTTCTCAATTGTCAACCCCAGCAAGATACTCAGTTTTCTAGCAAATGACAAGTCAGGAATATATGGGTAGTTCTTTTCATGTTAAAATAATGCCATTTTGGAGAAAGGGGCATGTATAGATTCAAAAATTTCAATTACCAGGAAGAAAAACTTCATTTGTAAACATACTCACAGTAATACACTAAAAAGATACTGATTTTTAATGTGCTTTTACATGTCAGCAATTTTTCTGTGACAGTATCTCTTGCAAAATATCAGTAAGCAAAGTCCCATTACGACACAGGCTAGAAGAGACCAGCATCTCAGCCATCCCATGTTGCAGTGGGGCTGAGTAGAGCAGTACATTACCTTAGACCGCTGAATGATCTGAGACAGTGCTGATGCACTGCATATCTCACTGTCAGGTTTCATGTGAACAGCAGCCATGTACTTCAAAACCACGTGCATTCAGTGATCTTCGCTGTACTATTAGACTGTGCTTTCAGGGACAGACTGTCTTCTGCTTCTGGGTATACAGAGCCTAGCACCATATAGCTGGGGTTTCTTGACACTAACCCTAGACAAAATGATCTGAAGAACAGGTCAGGGACCTGTGTGCTAGCACCACAGCTGCCAGCAAAGGCAAATCAGAAACAATTAGGAATTGCTGACCCAGCTGAAGAAACTACAACAGATTTCAAAAGGAAAACCTATATAAAGCTGTCACCAGTAGTGCTAGACAATAACATCATTTCTTTCTGCTTCCCCTTCTCTCTGTATCCACTTACCTCCTGTAGTCTAGGCCTTCAGACAGTAATCTCAGGGACAAAGAGTCTATCTCTTCATTTTCTGCTTGTACTGCAATTCTTATGTGGGATGGATTTCTCTACATTGCCACAGTAATAATAAGTACTGTTAATATTGTTGGGTTGTCACAGCTACATCAGTGAAAGAATAGTGCAGACAGAAACCTTTGAAAGCTCAGATATGAAGCAGAAGCCCCAAATAAGAGATAGAACAGACTTATAGCTATTTGGCAAATATAATGTTTTCTGAAGCTCTGCTTTCATGAGCCTTCTTTTGTCCTGTAATGAACTCAAAGGCCCAGATGGGCAAAAAGGACTGTGTCAACAGACTCCTGGATCTGTGCAGGGATTTTTCCGAGATCAAAGACAGAGCAATGAAAATAACAATGTAGTGACAAATCATGAACCTAAAATATGGAAAGTTTATCCAAACTAGTAGGACACTGTAGGTGACAGCCAGTGATTGGCATGTAAGGGCAGTGCAAGCTCTGACTGGCATTTCTCTCGGATCTAATTTCTATGATGCAGTTAACTCTTACTTCCAAAGTGAAGTATAAATCTTTTGGGGCAGCTGAAGGACAAAACACTGGATATGCAACAGTAACTATATTAAAAGAACAGTCCCTTTTCTGTTTGCAAGCTGAAGCTCAAAAATGTGTGCCAATCATAACTGATACAAAAATAACCATCATTAGTGCCTGAATTTGCAGAGAGCCTGAAAAAAATCAACTCTGAAGAGAAAACTCTCTCAGTCATTCATTCACTCATCTATCAACCACATCAGTGAAGATATTTTAAATGTCAACGCTGTAGAGTGTTTTACTACTCATCAAGACATAGGAGGAAGGGGAAGCAGTCACATTTATATAATGGAACAGTGATTTCCAAAGAGGCGAATTGTAAAGCAAAAGCTATATGAATTTCAGTCATTCCCCAAGGAGGGATTGTTGTTCATCTTCCTGAAAGACTTTCTGCTTCAAAAATTTGGAAAATATTGTAATAAACATTAGTACAAAATGTGAAAGATTTAGGGCAGACCAAGAACACTGATGACATTAATGCAGATAAATGACAGAATTACAAGTAGCATTCCATCTAAAATCTTCACAAAATGATTATAAAATCAGAGGTGTTGGTCACTTGGGATTCCACATATGATCATCAGTGTGGAAAAACACAGCAGACATACTTTTAGTCATTAACAATATATGGGTTTCCTGTAGCCTTTTTGTTTTAAAGTCAAGATTTCCTTGAACTAAAATGCAGTTATTTAATGCTCTCAAAGAAGAAGTGATTTAAAGTTGTCACCATTCCTGTCATCCACCTGTCAATAATTTATTGTCTTGGAATACTAGATCGGTTTGACAAAATACGTATGTTATGTATGTGTGTGTGTCTGTGTATACGTGTGTGTGCCTGTGTGCATAAAAATTTCTAGGAAAAAGGAAGTAACTCTTCATTTGTCATTATCTCTGTAAAACACAGACACCTTCCATATTTCTACACGCACATGTCAGCCCCTGGTCCTAACTTGTAAATTTTAAAGGTTTCCTTCATAGCATGGTTTGTATCAGAGGCATGTGAGGCCTAACCCAACATCCAGCAAGACATACGTCAAAACTCCTGTCAAATTTACCAGTCTCTGCTTCAGGCACATGAAGGAGGGGAGTCCTAAAAATACAAGCTAGAAACAGCAGGCTGAAGACCCTGAGAACCTGAAGGCCTGAGATCTACTTGTATTAATTTCACTCTCCAGCATTTCGAAATAACCAAATCTATGGATAAAGAAGATTACTTTTTTATGACTGGAACTGTACAGAGACTCCTAAAAGGGCGAGGCTTGTGTCTTGTAAATGACTACGGTTTTCATCAAAGGGGCAGTTCACCAGCAATGTGTGAAATGTATTAAACTGATTTTCTATAAAAGGCTGAGGGAATATTACTATAAGCTCTGGAAAACTGGCTAAGTAATTCAAATAAAGACACAAATAGTTTCTCTGCCTTCAAACACTTTATCTTTAAAGTATTACTACTAAGAACCATTGCAAACATCTAACAGACAGAAAAAAATATTTCAGCTCTGTATACATTATCCTTGTTATCACTTCTCTTGAGTTTTTTTTCCATAGCTGTAAGGCAGCAATATCATCTGCTATCTGTTGGGGGAGATACCTGGCACATCGGCGCAGGTGAAAGCGGAAAGGCCACTATGTGAGGCAGAAGTCAGGGACCGTGCTGGCCACTGGGGCGCCTTCCAGTGAAGGGTCTGGCTACGTGGCAGACTGGCAAGCTGCAGCAGGACATGGTGGCCTCTCTGCTCTTCTGTGATTCCATTCACCAGCTTCAGCCCAGCAGCAAATCCTTTGGTTTGCCAGTCAGCCCTGTCTCGCGTGTCAGGGCACAGAAGGACCACAACACGATCCTGCGAGTTCACAAACTATGGGCCTTTGGAAAAGTGAGACAAGAGCTATTTGTATAGACCTTATGCCCAGCATATGAGATCTGATAGATTTGCTGTAAATTCTCTTCATATTTCTTCTGTCAGTAACCAGATGAACTACAGTGTGGTTTGCCAGCCCAACGGCCACTTGGTCTTTCACCAGGGAGAAAAGAGACAAAACATAATTTGCAGCAACAGCTGAATAATTGCATCTGTTCAGATTAGTTTCACCTTGCAGTGTAAACACACTCCTGCAGCTATGGCTCATTTATAGCCACAATCTCTTCCTTTTTTTTTTCCCTGCCAGTCTCCTGGTTCTCAGAGTCAGGCAGTGTGAGAGTTGGCACCACCGAACCCCCTCCAAGGGAAAACTCCAGTTCTCTCACCAAACATTTCACTTTCTGCTGAGAGAGCAAGAAAGAATAAAAAGTTATCTTGGGACTGGCAAGAAAAACCCCAAGGACTGAAAAACAACAGCAGAGAGAAAGTCAAAAAGTAGAAAACAGGATGTGTTAGACACAGAAGAGGGTAGGAGACAGCAAAATACTCTACCCAGGAGTGCCAGGGTCTTACCACACAGCAGTTCCCTGCCCAGGGCGGGTGAAAAGGTTCATATTCCACTGGTAAATAAGGAAGGAGAAAAAGCAAAGAAAAAGGAAACGTCATCTTAACCATAACTGAGCAGAAATTTGTATTCCATCTGGCTGTAGTAACAGTAATAATGACTTCTCAGCTCCCCATGTACCAGTCAAAATTGGATGGTGTTTCTGCAACGCACAAGGCAACTTCCTTTCCAGAAGTCATTACAGTTTTATAGACCAGCACCTTTGCACTCTACCACAAAGCAATCTGTTAACAAACATTAGGAACAGCAGGGATGGAGCAATGGGAGACTCTCAAATCAAATATTCATTGATTTCATTTAGATGATTATACTGTACATAGAAGCCAAAAGGGTTTACAGCTTATCTTCCCCTGATGGCTTGTGGTATAGGGGCAGGGTGCTGAGTGGTCCAGGTTCTTTGGATCCTGTTGCTGGGTCTTCCATGGCCTTGTGTAACCCCCGATACATCACCTCCCCTCCCCAGCCTCCACATGCTGTGCACTACAAAGTCTGGATAATAATGCTCTGCCTCACAGGGTAGGAAGAAATAAATCACCTTGGCATTATCACATAAGAGAAACCACCACAGTTAAGTGATCACTTTCTGTATCATGTGTGCAGCCCCCATAGTCATTTCATAGCTATTTTTGCTACGGCTTTGCTGTTCTTTTATCCCTGATGAAAGCCAAAAGAAGACAAAATGATTTGCTAACATTTCAATGAGTTCATTTCTATTTGCATTCTCTGTAATTTCTTTTGCAGGCAAAACTTACTTGTAATAAAAAAAGTGTGCATGTGTGGGAAAGTTTAGGTCTGTGGATAAAATGTGTTACAAGAAAACAAAATTAATCTGGGTTTGTGGTAGTGGTGAAAGAACCAAATCATAGAACAATAGCCATGCCAGGCTACATGTACATTGTAACAGGTAGCAATGTCTCAGTAAGCCAAACCGGCTCATGTCATGCATTGGTCACATCTGGGTTTTGGCATACCCTGATCATACTGAGCACAGGATGTGGACGTTAGTAGAGTTACAACAGGATAAGACAGCTGCACTCACAGATTGTCTCCCGAGAGTACTGTAAGCAAAATTTGGGGGAATGTAGGAGGAAGCACATGAGCAGATGATGGAAGAGTCAGGCATGAATATGGGGAAATAATGAGGAGGTTCAATAGAGGTGGAGCATAAAGAGAGCAGAGTTACTACAGTCAGTCTTCACAGCATAGCAAAGAACAACATCTCAGCCAAATGCAGCCCCTGTGAAAAGCAGGTAAAACAGGACACTCAAAAAAGAGCTTACTAAAATGCTCACCAACTTTGCACAGATCCAGTCAGAAAAAGACCAAGAAGAGCAACAATCAACAACCATATGAATCCAAAACCCCGACAGCAAGAGAACTTTTCACCTCTTAAGAGCCACCAACACTTTATATACCTATAGAGTCTATATATATAAACTTGAGATAACTTGAGCTAGGAATGGCATTTCCTTTCCAAGAGTCTCAAAAGTCTTCTGCTGTCAAGCACTTTCCTTTCCAGGCTTCTGTTCTTACTCTGAACAGTAGCTGTCTTTGAAATATTTATCTACAGCTAACATGTGGCTTCTAAAAAGAAGAAATGCTGGTTATCTGCAAAGGCAAGAGGAGCAACTGCTTATGACTCTGCTATTTTGAGGGCAATGCAATGAGGGGAACCACAGGTCTTTTAAGTCCAAGGTATGGCCTTATTTCCTTCTCTAAGCCATGAGACCAGAAGAAGCAGCTGACTGCCAGTCAACCTTCCTTCCCCTAGTAGTAAGAGTAGAGCAGAAAATACCTCATGGTGGATACTTCCAGAATGGGTTCCTCTCTTTCTCTTGGGTCTACCCAAACTACATGGAAACCGGCCAAGTCTCTGACCTGTGATGTGAGACTTGCATCCCCAGCTCCCTCCTCACCCTCTCCAGTCTTAAGCCTCATCTCATGCATTTGCAGCCTAGTGCCATGGCAGCTTTCCCACACTGTGACTCCAAGCTGGATGCACTTCACCAGCCAGGTCAATGATGTATCACCAGCTCTGCCACACGCAGGTTGGCCTGAAGGAGTGTCATTAGCACTAGTACAGGCTGTGATGAGCCATCCATCTACCTTCAAAGCAGCTCAGTAAAGAGCCATAAATCCTCAACTGCCACTTGGTATCCTGGCTCAACCTCCATGACTCCAGAGGTCTTTGTTGTTATAGCAACAGTGAAGTAACAGGTCTGTTCATAGTCAATCTTGTTGGGATGCCAGCTCTTAAAACAGGTTATTTCCATAACACACACAAAACAGTAACTTGGTCATTTAAGGTCAAAACTGTATCAGGTCAAAGCAAGAGGTAAGCAGCTGAAACTGCATTCTGTCAAATTCAAGAGACTTGTATTTTCTAGTCTATGCAGAAGCCTGAGGTATATATTTTTGTGGGGCATGAAATAGAACAGTTACCAGGTGTGGAGATGAGCGAAGTCTCCCTTCATATGACTACAGTGGTAAAACTTTCAAGCAGTTTCAATCATCTGGCTGGACATGTGCCTTACCCTCCAATTAGCAAAACAAAATATCTTTTTCTTTAAAAAAAAAAAAAAAAAAAAAAAAAAAAAAAAACTACCGGGAGAGCAGTTCCACCTCGTTCCTATGAAGTAGCAGTACATAGTGGGAGAGCAAAAAGAAGAGCTGAATTTTTTATCATATCAATAGATCAATAACTAATGCTGCTTTACCTGACCAGTTAGCAACTAAATGGTGCTCTGCAGACAAACATATAGAAAAAAAAAAAAAAAAGAAAAAGAAAAGACCATGTTAGATTCAAGGCTACCGCAGGTCATCAGTCATACTGGTTACGTCAGTCCCAACCCAATGCAATGATCAAAAGGAAAGGAAAAACACCAGGGAAAAAGAATTCTGAAAATCCTTGACATAACAGAAGAGAAACCATTTTACAGAATCACAGAATGGCTGAGATTGGAAGGGACCTCTGGAGTTCATCTAGTGCAACCTCCTTGCTCAAGCAGGGTCACCTAGAGCACATTGGACAGGATCACGTCCAGGTGGGTTTTGAATCTCTCCAGAGAAGGAGACTCCACAACCCCTCTGGGCCACCTGTTCCAGTGCTCCGTCACTCTCACAGGAAAGAAGTTTTTCCTCATATTCAGACACAACATCCTGTGTTTCAATTTGTGCCCATTGCACCTTGTCACACAACTGGGGACCACTGAAAAGAGTCTGGCTCCATTCTCTTTTACCCTCCCTTCAGATACTTATGCACATTGATAAGATCCCCTCTCAGTCTTCTCTTCTCCAGGCTAAACAGGCCCAGCTCTCGCAGCTTTTCCTCATAGGAGAGATGCTCCAGATCCTTAACCATCTTCGCAGCCTTATGCGGGACTCTCTGCTGTAGTGCCATGTCTCTCTTTTATTGGGGAGCCCAGAACTGGATGCAGTACTCGAGATGAGGCCTCACCAGGGCTGAGCAGAGGGGCAGGATCACCTCCCTCCACCTGCTGGCAACACTCTTCCTAATGCACCCAAGGAGACCATTGGCCTTCTTGGCCACAAGAGCACACTGCTGGCTCATGGTCAACTCGTTGTCCACCAGGACCCCCAGGTACTTCTCTGCAGAGCTCCTTTCCAGCTGTCCAGCCCCCAGCCTGTACTGGTGCATGAAGTTATTCCTCCCTAGGTACAGCACCATGCACTTGCCTTCACTGAACTTTATGAGGTTCTTCTCCACTCATCTCTCCAGCCTGTCCAGATCCATCTGTATGGCAGGCAGAACAGCCCTGTGGGGTATCAGACACTCCTCCTAGTTCTGCATCAGCAGCAAACTTGCTGAGGAGACATTCTGCCTCTTCACAGATTCTGTGATTTTGTGATTCATCCAGGTCATTGATGAGTAAGTTGAACATACCAGATGCAGTACTGATCCCTGGGAGACACCACTAACTACAGGCCTCCAACTAGACTTTGTACCATTGATCACAACCCTGTGAGTTCTGTCGTTCAGGCAGTTCTCAGTCCCCCTCACTGTTTGCTCATTTACCCCATACTTCATCAGCCTGCCTCTGAGGATGATCCAGGAGACAGTGTTCAAAGTCTTAACTGAAGTCAAGGTAGACAAAATCCACTGCTCTCTCCTCATCTACCTGGCAAGTTATTCCATAATAGAAGGTTATGAGGTTGGTTAAGCATGATTTCTCCTAAATTTCTACTACTCTGGGTAGAAGACACTCCATGTGCAGGTCTGAAGCTGTTTACCTGCTGTTATACTACTGGTGATCATAAGCAACTTAACACCTTATTTTTGTTGTAGAAAAACACAGTCAGCTGTTAACACTAAATTTCATAGCTGGACACTTCTGAATGGTCACTCTTACTGCTACCTCAGAAAAAGTGTGAGGTGGACCTTTATTTCAGTTTTCTGTGCTGTGTGGAATAAGTGAAATAAAGAGGATGGCAACTGAGGGAGTTCTGCCTATTTGTAGATTACAAGTTCAGATCTTGTCTATCTGGAAAACTATTACGACTGAGATACCTAATTAAATTATGACATCAGAAGAAATGAGAATTAAAACTAAGCAACTGTGAGGAACAGACATATTTTGACACTCTGATTAATGCTCTTTATTTTTGTTAACCTGTAATTACTTCAGTGACTACTGAACGATTGAGAGGAGAAAAAAAGAATGTCTTTGTCAGAGAAGACCTCCTCCTCCCTGTTTTTAATTAAGGTGTAGGATTTCACAATACAGATATCTGAGGTCTATTTGAACTACTCTGATAATATTAAATAAGACTAGACTTCACTTTCATGATATTTCCAAGGTTACCCTTGGAAAATCAAAACAAACAAACAAAGTAAGTTCCTCCTAGCCCAGGATAAAATGTTTTAGACCTGCTTTATATATAAGAAAAAGAGTGCTTTGGTTCATTTGAAGGTCACTTCTAATGGAAAAGCCCCAGCTGTGCCTTCAGAGGAAGATTTCACCTACAGTAGACAAGTTACAATTCAACACTTTGCGTAGTACAGCTTTCTTAATAAGGAGTGTTTGCTGCAACATGAACAAAGTAAGCAGCTATACTGAATACATTTCTGAGTAGAGAATATATATGTATTGTGGTTAAGGGCAATTGAAAGTGCAGTCTATTTTGCAGAGTAACTTTGTAAAGATCGCACTGTGAGGTTCCACATTTACTGTCTCTCAATAGCTTCTGGAATGAGTTTACTCAGCTTACACGTAAAATGTTTTTTCTACTTAACTTCTATCCATGCGAACTCACTCAAAAAGGTGAAAGTCAAGCTGTGCTCTTTTTGGCCCATATATTGACACTCTAACAAAGATTATGCAAGCCAAGTGCTAATGGAAGCTCTAGGGTAAGAGCAGGATTTGAGGATACGGGTCAAATTCTCGCCTAGTGTAGATCAATACAGCTTACTTCCCCCTTCAGTAGAAATAAATCCATAAAGACCAACTGAAGATTCATAACCCCGTAAAGATCAGTTGAAGATCTCGTCAAATGAGGATCCTTTTTTACAACAAGAAGCTAAGTAACAACAGTGCTGGTGATATAGAACCAAAGAACTCAAGTTTTCTCCCCAGCCCATGTTGCTACAGATAGCAATAAAAAAGGTAATATGTTTATCACTAATACAGGAGTGTAAATAGAGCCTGCAAGCAGAAAATGTCTTCAATAAGACTATGTCATTCTTCTGCAGCCAGTTTTCAGAGTAAAACCACAGACTAATGAGAAGATTTCACAATGCAGACATTTGACAAAGAAAAGGTATTTCTTCTGGTGTAACGTTTGGGCTCTGAAACCAATAAAACATATTTCCCAATGACAAAAATCTTGTAAACCACAAAACACAAGGACACAGGACTATAGAAGTTAAAGACAGAAGAAAAAAACCACAAAACAGAAATAGCATGGCCACCTGTATGTTAGGGCAATGTACAGTTACCACAGCCAAATAGGATGTATCCTTCGTTAGTATCACATATAATAAAACATACATATGTGCACAATACACATTTGATCTTATTCGAGGGATCTAGGATGAGGAAAATAAAAATAAGCTATAACCTTTCTGGCCAGGCAGCAGTGAAAAGCTTTTGCTTGGATTCCAGCAACTTTCAGCAGTCCAAGTCAATAGGACTCCAAAGGACAAATGGAGGTCCCCACTTGGATCCTTCTAAAAGTCACAACAGGACTCTGCGGTAAATGCTTTCAAGATGAAGGGAAGGAAACGAAACAATTGAAGGACAAGTTGCCAAGGTTTTAACCTGAGACCTAACAGCAAAGGACAAGTTGCCAAGGTTTTAACCTGAGACCTAACAGCAGCCACAGACATTTGTTTAATCTTTCAGGTGCTCATTAGTGTCAAGCCCCTGTGGCAGCCTCCATACTGTCTCTCTGTACTGTAGCTGGCTGAAGGTAGAGTTATATACCATCCTAATGAGCTGCAAGAAGGGTGATGTGCGTCATTGGGCTTCTGTTTCAATCTTGGCAATCTAAGTGTAAAAGCCTTGCAACAGCCTTCTGATTCTGCTGACATTTAATTAGCCGGTGTCATTTTGATGCCATAGCCTGTCTCATCAGGATGATAACTACACAACAACATGTGGAGCATAAAAGTTCTATGAGAAGTTTCAGGTCTGGCAGGCAAGGATACGAGTCCCCTGACAGTCATGGTTGCTGGGACTGGTCCCCATTAGCCCTTTGTTTTGGCACTGCTATCAGCAAAAGCTTCTCTGTTACAGCGACAGAAACAACAAACAAAAAGCTCAGCAAACAAAAAACATTTTTTGCAAACCTCAGCAAAGCCTTGCAAAAAATGCATCCTTTAGCTTTAAAATTCTACCTGTCCTGCAGAAAGGGAGCACCTTCTTGCACAAACTCAGAGCTATTCATCCTGAAGGACAGGTTTGATTCTAAAATATCAGCTGTGCAGTGCTCTTATGAACCAAGCATAACAAAGCAGAGTCTCAACTTTCATCAGGACCTTATGACTTACAGTGAAGGCATGCAGGGTCGTACAAATGAGGAGGTGTATGACCACATTGCCAGCACCAGCTTAGGCTCAGGACATCCATGGTCTACTTAGTCAGGTCCAGGCTCCGCATATCTGCCAGTGAGCAGGGCTGGAAAGTGCTCAGTCCAGCCTGTGCCTGATCCACTCTGATTGCAAGAACGAGAGCTTGGCCTGACTCTTGGCACTACATGTATTCTGTCTCTTGTTCTCAAGAGAGCTCTGGAGCATAGGCTGAGGCTGCTTGTTTATGAGGGCTTAGTTTACAACGTGAATGATGAGCAGGTCTAACTCTAAATCGGCATTCAGCCCTCAGCTAAATCACCAGTGTAGATACCCTCTTGAAGCAGTACAATTTGCAGTACCAAAAAGATTGTACATAAACAAGGGAAACATGTATGAGGGAAAGCAGACAATGACACAGCTAGGTTAGCACAGAGTCAGCAGATCAAGCTAAGTTAACTCTTAACTCAATGCCATCTCTGCTGGATCATCCTTTGACCTTAAAAGATAGCCCTTGTTATTTAAATAGGTACACTATTCTTCTTCATTTGCCTTCAGGTAGTGTTGGTCAGGAGTCTTTAAGATTCAGTGTGGTCCCCACATCTCAGCTGCTCTGGAGGATCCTTGCTGGAGCTGAAAGCTGCTTCCCAACTTTCTGAGAGGATAAGCCTGCTTTGTAGGAGGAAATGATCTGGGAACACAGAGTTTCTCACGAGGGCAGGGAGATCCCTTTTAGGCAGATGTTATGGGGTGGTAACAATGGCAGCAAGGGAGAAGGGAAATAAAATTTTTGCAAGGCTTTTCCACTTGGCTTCTGTTCACATCTCTTCCATGGCATAACCATGATGTTATCATTCCAGCCAATTAATGCCCAGTGCAAATCTGCTGGGCTTATAATTGGTTCCACCCATCCCTTATCCTCAAAAACCCTCCTAGTGTTTCTTTGCTGTGTTTTATGGATAGTGTTTGTAAATGCACAGTATAAAGTAATTAATTTCTGCCTTGTTCCTTAGCATTTCTTTTTAAACAGTCAAATTTTGCCCCAAGTCTATCTCTGACCACAGTCACAGTTCTTTCCTGCAGAACACTGTGCAAACCACGGCAGATCTGTTCACATCATTTCATACAAGCTTTTGCTACTGAATTCTTTGTCCTGGTTTGAATTATATGGAGGTCAGAACAAAAGGATGAATACAAGAATTCACATGCATCTTATAGCATATATTTAATGTATTATATCTATTATATGTATTATTATATGCATTCAACATATATATAAAAGGTATTTTGTTTTACAGACACAGACACAGACACACACACACACGGGAAGAGGAGGATCAAGGGTCTAAGTTCATCTATCTAAATGTTAATACACAGCCAAGCAAAGGAAACCTAGCAGCTGCTCCAAGCTCCAACACCAAAAATAACTACCCACAAAAAACTCACACCACCTCCCTCACACACGCATATACACTTGCCTCCATTACATTCTGAAAACTCTTCCTGCTTTAACAATCCATACTATTAGTAGCACAGCAAAGTTTATTTTAAAAATATACTTTAGCATGATCTCTTAAAGAGTCCTGAAGTACTAATGTGTTCAGTGATTATGCACTTCTCAACTGTCAACTGTAGTACCCATTAAGTGACAATTTTCCTCATTAGTAAAGTAGCTGGGATCGCACGAGCATAGGAGGAAACTCAGTGTAGCAGTTAAAGCAAAGCACTGGGGATCAAACAAGCTGTCCTCTCTTCCCATGATGGCTAATGACTTGCTGTCTACACCTACTTCTGGCTTGGTGTCTTTATCTGTAAATTGGGGTAATACCACCTACTTTAAGAGGAAGAAACAAACTTCACTAAATTATCTACTCTGATATCCTTGGATGGAAGAAGCTAAAAAAGGAAAGATTAATTCTTTACGTACTCCAAGAACTGCTCTTATTATTATAATTTATTTGTTCTGCTGTAGCACGTAAAAGCCCCAGAACCAGGTGGTTCTAGGCACAGAACTGATGCAGAACAAAAAGGTGGTCCTAGCCTTTGCTGTACTAAAACCTGCAGGAACATACAGAATAATATGAGAAGTAGAAAGCCAAAGGAAAAGGTTTTGTGCTCCTTAAGGGTTTTATATATGTGGATAGCTAAACTTTTTTACAACTACTTTAAGCTTCTCCTTAATGAATACATCATACCCAACTCTTGTTAGCAAACCAATCCTATTTCAAGTAGCAAAAATACTAACTTTTTAAAAAGTCTATATTGTACTACTATTCCCAAATTATAAATCCATGACATCAATTATTATTACCATTTGAATTGCCTAGTTAATAAATACTATTCATGCATATACATTATGCATTACACTGCACGAAGGAAACATGGCAAGAAGAGATTAGTTACCTCAAATCAAGTTTGATAAATAAATCTTGATTCTACTATTAATATACTTCAGAAAGACAATTATATAAAGCTGAATTACTTATTTTGCTCACTCCACTGATAACTAGCACCAGAGGGGAAGGAGTATGAGCTACCCATTATCTCCAGTTGCTACTGCATGCTTAGTAGTGCGTCCAGCAAGAACCTTATAATTCACAGTAAAATCCTGCTTCTTTTCCCTTTGTTTATTCTAAGAACCTATCAATGAAAGAGAACTTCCAACTGCATTAGTCTATCAGGAGAGAGCTTAGTTCAAGCTGGTGTTTGTTTATGCTGTATACCTGCACTGGTATCAAGCAGCGTTAATTTCTTCTAACCTTACAGGGTGGAGGAAATGATTTTTCATTTTGTCTTGGTGCTATCAGACAAATGTCATATTTACAGAAGTAGTTTTGGTACCTCCTTGAGATTTAAATACATTTTTAACTTACCCTTACAAAAGCCCCTTCTATTTACCAAGGGGCTGCAAAGGTAGTGTGGAATTCCAAGATCCTCCCCTCGCCAGCAAGAACAGAGATGCTCAAATGCTTGAAATTAAACATTTGAACAAACATTCAGCTTGTCTGAGAGTCTCAGTACAGACATCACAAAAGGAAACACACTAGGTCAGTACCTCTACTGCTGCAAAAACTTTGGGAACCAGGTAGAGGGAATCACAAGAGACTGAAAACTCCATTACAGTATTGCAGTTTGCTTCCCTACGCTCTAACTGTTCACATCCTTCTAGATCAAGGACATGTCTACATAGTTCTCCAGGCAGATAGAAGTACATTCTTCCTGTGTTCAAACCTGACTAGAAGCTCTGTAAATTTATTTAATGTACTTTTGAGCCTCATGAACAAGCCCAGCTGAAAGGTTCAGTGTATTAGCTTGGGCCTGATGCCTGATTTACAGAGTTCACATCTAGCTGAAAAATACAGAAAAATATTAAGTATCTTCTGCCTATAGAAGCACATATATGCATGCAGGCAAACTACAGAAGGCTGTGGTTTTCATACTTTGCAGTAATTGTAAAGAGATCATGAACTTCATAGAAATATTACTAACTTCAGTAAAGCTTTCTTACTTCACAAACCACTTTCAGTTTACAAACTACTAAAAGACTTGCTTTTAACTATCAGTTAGCAAGTTCAGGCTGTCATCTGAAAAGCCAGAGGATTTCTTTTGGCCTTTTGTCATGGCATGCTTTTGGTAGCCACTTAAAAACTTGTTTCTCACATTTAACTCTCATGTGCAGAAGCATCAGTGTAAGGATTAAACTTTTTTAAGTTTAAGTGCCACTGTGTCCAAAGCTTTTGTAAACTCTACAGAGCCATCACATCAAGATGAAGTCTCTTTGTGGTAAGACCATCACTTTACACACTTTGCAAAACAAAGCATAGCCTTCTTTAGCAGGATCTTTTTGAAAATATATCAATAAAAATACCACCAAAAATTATTTTGAATGAAGCATGAAAAAGAGAGGTAAAACAACTGATGGAACTATCCATAACAGACCGTTGGTGTTCATTCAAGACTACCATAAGAAATGCACCATAAGAATTGCTTGACATAAGCAATGTCAAGCTCAAGGCTTGGCCCTGAGTATGGCATTTGAACAAGACACAGAAAATGGAATCTTCTCAGTGGATTTTGAAGAGAAGAACAGCGACCGCTCTCTATCCGCCAACGGTACGCTTATTTTTCCAATGCATGACTTCAAGCAGCAGTCTGTGTCACACCTCCAAACGGCTGAAGAAGAGCTACATCTGAAATGAGCCTCTACCCCAATGCCAGCTTGCAGCAGGGGGGTGCAGCTGAGGGTAGTTCCTCATGGATAATTCAGTTCTGCTTTCTCTTGGCAGTGAGAGGTTGGTCGAATAGGGAAAGTGAGGAGCAGCAGCATCCAGAGGGCCCTCAAGCCAGTGCAGAGGAAACAGCACAGCTATTGCACATGGGAGGCTGAAGAAGGATGAAACGATGAAGGGAAGAAAAGACAGGACACAGAAACATGTGGAAGAGAAGTGATAACTGTTGTGACATGGCAGATTTCACAGTCAGTATCCTACCATCATGTTCCAGGCTGCTGTGTCAACATGGCTCTATGTGTGTGAGAGTGTGCATACGTGTGCACACATACATGCATGAGATGTGTCTGCACAAGCATGTGGAGTAGGGACTGGGAGGATGGAAAGGAGATTTAGTAACAGAAATCTCAGCCTTGATTGTGACATATTTGTAACTTTCTATGCACTGTGGGTCAAACATTTACAAGAATGCCTTTTGCTTCTGGTAAAACCAACCACCGGAAGGGCAAGGAAGGATGCAGTGGTGGCAAAATGCAGAACCCACCATAGCCCTGAAGAGTGCAACGACAAAAACTGAAAGTCTGAGATCCCCAAAATAAACCGTCTGTGTTTGAGGGCTGTAATAGCAAAAAGAGGAACTCTTGGGTCTTGATTCTGCTCTTACAGAGGGGTCTAAAAGCTGTAACTGCAGCAAGTGGTCACATGCAAGCGTCAGGGAAGTGACTGAAGAGCCATGCTGGTTGTAGAAAAAAGTAAGTCAGATGAAGTGTGAAACTGTAAGGAGCAGAGCAAAGAAATGTTATGTAAATTAGATCAGCGAAGCCAAGCACAAGGCCCAGCCGCCAATAAGCTACTCAGATATAGCAGGGCATCAGAGGGTGTTTAGAGAGCGGAGCCAGAAAAGGAACCAGGCAACAATGGCTTCACTGAGGAGGGACCAAGTTCACATCCTGCCGAGCCCAGAGCGAGCGAAAGGGCACATGTGGAAAGAGCCTGGGCCTCAAAGATCAGCCGTCCTGTGCCAAGAATCATAGCCGTTCTTTAAGAGAGGGGAGAGAAAGGCCCCACATTGCTTGGCCTTCCATTGCCCTGTTTTGATATGGGGCTTGACATGGCTGCAAAGCTATTGTAAACAGACGTGCGTACCGCGCTACAGAAACGCAACAAGAGGAAATCAGTCATATTTGTGAAAAGACGGATGTTTTTACAGCAAACAGAACCGCTCGTGCCATTTAATTCCACAGAACAGGAAGGAGCTCAGTGAATTGCTGCCAAGGGCCTTGCGCCACTGGAACGCCTGTCACGCCTCGGGCCTACCAAGCAGCTAGGAGCGGCCTCCCAGGCCTCCCAGGCCTGCCCCGCGCCCGAGCGTGTTCGCCGGCGCCAACTGCGCCGCTCCCCAGCTAGCCCACGCGTCCTGCGCCGGGCCCCTCCGGCAACCTCACCCCACCAGTCATTTCACACAGAGCTTTAGGCCTGTATTCTACCCTCAACAGCTTCTTTGCCACGATTACAAACCCAGTAAAGTCATTTAACAGAAGCTGTACACAGAAGACATAAAATACTAACACTTCCATTTTGCAGGCATTTAAATTTTCGTTACAAACAGTCCTGCAAGGAATAGTCACAAAAGGTAAGGAGCTACAGATATTTTCCCAAAACTCTGTTATCATAGATGAGTGTCTTACGTACAGGACTACATATGGCACACAGTAGTACACAGTCATCCACACAAACATAATAGAAACAAGATTTACTTATTTAAATGTGCTGCAAACATGCAACCATAATTCAGTAAATGTTTTTCCACTTCTCAGTTAAGAGAAATATTGCATAACAGCACCATAAATACAGATTGTTTTCTTTTTCCATTGAGTATTACTTTAATTCCTAATAACATTTAACAAGAATAACACATACATAGCACTCTCTTACCCCTGTTTATTTCCTTTTACTTAACAAAAAAAAAAAATTAATGAGTCCCTTATATGAAATATCGAATCCTATCATTTCTGATACAACCAAGAAATAGCCTTTTTTATTAAAAAAACCCCTTTCCAATATTCTTAACACAACTGAAAATAAAGAAATCATTTTTGATATCACCTGTTCTGAAAAATAAATGTCCCCTGAAATAAAAACAATCACTGTACATTCCATCTGTAGCAGTACAGATGCAAAAGTGATCAGAAAAAGCTTGGAAGCACTACAGTGCGATTAAAAAGAAGGAAATAGTGAAAAAGCCCAATTACTCTTAATGTCTGAATAATTAATATATCTAAAATAAAATTAATCTTTTCAACTCAAAATCTCTCAATATTACAATTGAAGTTGCTCATTTAAAATAGTATTAATAACTTGATTTATAATTTGATTAATATAAATGAGCTGTTAATGTTACAAAGAAGACAAAGCTAAGGGTACATTAATTGCTTTACTCTGAATTGTTATTTCACACAGAGTCTAGCAAATCCTGTAGAGTGCCTACTCCTACAGTGAGACCGCTTCCTTGTCCTGCTACGAGCATCATTCCAGACAAAATCATGTTATACAGAATCATGAGTCAGAAGACACAAGAGGGGAGAACTTCCCTTTTTTTATCAGACAGGTTTTGCATGGAGTTAAAGCATGTAATGCCCTTCTAGGAGCAGTTAAAAAAACAAGTAAGACATACCTGATGTGCCAATATATAGATATTATGGCCAACATCTTTTGGAGAGATGCCATCATCTCCATTCTCCTCCTCATGGTCACATTCTAGACCTTGGTTATATGCATTCTTCATCACATCCACCTGCAACACAAATCAAACCAAGAAGAGAACTGTCATTTTCAGGCAAAAAAAAAAAAAAAAAAAAAAAAAAAAAAAAGCACACTGTGTTTGAACACATTCACTTTGTTCAGCTCAAGCCTGGCTAGATGCCCTGCAGTTCTAAAAGAAGAGTGAGCAGTCTGAGAAACACTTTCTGAATAAAGAAAAGCTTGAAGTATTTATGAAGCTCCAAAATGCTACATTTCTCATCAGCAGCAAAACTTCTGTGCCCATGAGAAAGGAAAAAGAATGCTGAGCCTTTGTAAGAAGGTGTTTTCACAAATGCTTTCAAAGACTGATCAACAGGTAGTGTCTTCCAGCACTTGCAGTGCAGGCACAATCTCCTTTTGGCTAGGGCAGGCTGCACCGTAACTCAGAGTTCTCCATACAGCGTAACAGAAAATATCTAACACAAACAGGAAGGGAAGGCATGGATCCACACAAAGTGCTGGGATTGCTCAAGTATTCAAAGCCTCTTAGAGAACCAAAGGGGAAAAATCCTCCCCGCCTCATGCAGGGCCTGATCTTGTGTTGGCACATTAGGGATGGCCTCATCATGCAGGGATGGCACCTTTTCGAAGGTACTCTGAACTCACACAGGAGTGAACAGCAGGCCACTGGGCTTTGACCAGCTGCAAGGGGCAATCCCCACAGATCTCCCCACAGAACAGGTTTTCTATCCACTGTTGTTACATGGTCAATTTAACTGGAGAAAAATTCTCCACCCTTCCATTCCAGTTTAAATTGCTGCAGACCAATACAAACACTGCACTTGTTCCAAAACACAGCCACAATTGTTTGTAACTATTTTTTTTTGTGGTTCATGAGGCAAATATATATACATCTTTGTGTGTGCGTGTGTATACATACGTACATGTATGTATGTGTGTGTGTATAAACCCACATACGTATGTACACATACACATACACACACATATTCTGGCTAGCATTGTTTCACAAACTGTACAAGCTTAATTTCCTAGCTCCTGACAAAGTATACTTAAAGACAGTCTACCAGAGTATGATAATTTAGTTAGGAAACAATTACAGAAAAGTGCTTGGAACGGGTAAAAATAATGAAGTCGTAAAGACTGAAATCATGCATGCTTGATCCTTTTAAAGTACTTTTTGTGAATTAGTAGTATCCTGATACATTGTACCACTATATGCTGCCAACACTCTTCAGCTTAGATGCAGATCATTTCAAAGCGTTATAATGCCAGATTTTTTTTCAGTCAGAAGGTTTATGAATATTCAGAAGTTTTCTCACCAGTTCCCTTGGTCTCATGTTGAAAAGGATTCTTTCCGCATTCTCGCTGTCATGCCTGCTTTCCATAATAGCCAGCAAAAGCTTGGAGGCATTGTTCTAGAGATACAAAGCCAAGTTAATGCAAATTTAAAATCTATTTCATGGATTAACGATCCTTGCATTTGTTTTAATTGAGATTAGGAGGACCACTTTCTTTTAGTGGATAAGATTTTAAACTGCTTGCATCTTTTGTTTTACTGACATATTTAATAGTTTTTTTTCCATTTTAATGTCAGCATACTATAAGGCTAAGTAACCATGCAAGCTATATTGGAAGGTGTATTTTAAATATTGAAAAATATTTGACTTAAATTCAGGGCTTTGTTCTATACTGTGCACCAGAAATGAGATCCCATTTGCTTTTCTTATTGCTCACCTAGCAATTTTTGCCATGGTATTTTGTTAAAACAATTCTCAACAGAGGTAATTACAAAATGTAGTACACAAAAGGTTTCATCATTCAGGTAGGTTTCCTTCCTCTTTTTTTTTATATAAAATCTTATAGGTTATTATTTGAAGGCTATAAAATAAACTGTTCTCATACATCCCTGGATTTTTGTTTCACTACGAAGTATTCCTGGGGGAATGTATAAAGCTATCCTTTACTTTGTCAACTGGCTGCTTTTCACTGAGATTTCTCCCAAGGATTAAATAACATGAGCTTTAGCAGCAGTAACCCAGTAGTGCCTAAGACTTGGGGGACTTGTCTTACTTCCAGTTAAATCGATGGTTGTGAACAGGAGAGGAAGAACGGCTTTGGAGCTTAAAGCACTGTAACATGCCTCAGGGTGTACCAGGTCAATTCCTAGCTCTGCCAGTAGCTTCCTGTGTGATTCTGAGTAAGTCATCTAACTTCTCTGCAACTCAACACCATGCTGCAAGGAAGAGTACAACAGCTAAATTTGCTCATCTTTGTAAACTGCTGAGACACCACGCTCATGTTCACGTCTTCGATGTGGCTTCTCAACTACTTCCCCCAGTGACTGCTTTCCAGCAGAGCACATTTGCTTTGACTCATGTCTCACTGCTGGGCAACATCCTCTCCTCTGCCACCTTTTATGGACTGACCTGTTTGAACACTTGCTAGGAGAAGGCAATCCCACAGCAGGGACAAGGGCAAGTAAAACACTGAAATCCATGATACAACCTTGTTCTCAGCTGCCTGTTGCCAAATTCAGCATTTCAAGCTGGAATTTCTCACAGTGAGGGTGTGCCTCAGATTATTAATTTGGACAATTTCAGAGGAAAAGGGTTCAGCTGTTCTTAGGACTCAGGGAGAAAAAAAGGATGTCATTTTCTGCACGTTCAGGCAACTTCTGTTTTGAGTAGTATTTGTTTCACCAAGTTTTGATAAAAGAGTTGAAAATTTGGAGGGCTAGAGGCCAAGATAACACAGGCATACACACTGTAGCCCCAGGGAAATCCACCCAAATCTGGCAAACTCATAAGCATTTTCTAAATTAGTATTTTAATACAATATTGCAGAAACTTTACTAGAGTTTCACAGCTAAAAGCCCACAGAGTTTCTTCTCAGTGGGCACTGAATTACAAAATCATGGAGGTTGGGAGGGATCTCTGAGGCCTTCAACTCTCCTTTGCCCTGCTCTTTCAGCAAACTAATTCCCTCCTCAAAGCAGGTCCAGTGAGAACTGTTTGCTCTGGCCTCTGTCCAGTTAAGTCTTGACCATCTCCAAAGAAGGAGATCCCATAACCATGCTGTGCACTTCTTCCAGTGCTTGACCACCCTGATGGGAAAAAAGTTTATCTAATTGGAATTTCCCATGTTCCAGTTTACGCTCATTGCCTGTCATCCTTCCACTGTGCACCTTTGAGAAGAGACTGGCTCCTTCTTCTCTGCACTACCCCTTAGACAGCTGCAAATAGCAATAAGGTCTCCCTGAAGTTGTTTCTGAATCTCTCCTCATACATTGCAGGCTCCAGCCCCAAACAGCTTGATGGTCCTCAGCTGGACCGACTGCAGTATGTCAATGTCTCTCCTGTACCATACAGCCCAAACCTGGATACAGTACTCCAGATGAAGTCTCACAAATGCCGTTCAGAGAGGAATAATCACTCCTCTCAGTCTCCTGACTGAACTCTTGCAAATACAGCCCAGGATACTCTTGGCCTTTCCTGCAAGGGTGCAATGCTAATTCATGTTCAACTTCTTGTCTACCAGCACCACCAGATTCTTCTCTACAAAGTTGCTTTTTAACAGGTAAATCCCCAGCCTATACTGTTGCCTGGGGTCATTTCATCCAGGACACAGGACTTTGCATCTGCCTTTTTTTCAAGTTCAGAAGGTTCTGATCAGAGCTTTATTCTAGCTTGTCCAGTTGCTTCTGAACAGTATGCTCCAAGGAACAGCAGATCAGACTGCACTTGCTATTTTATACTGCCTGCCTATACATGCAATATGGAGGAAAGCACTGCCTGCTTTAAAAGAGATTAAAGAGGAACTTGGGCAAAAGGGTGAACTGGAGCAAAATTGACAGTGAACTGGATGAGGGTGAACTGGAACAAAAGTTCATTGCAAGAAAACACAAAATGGGAGCAGCTGGAGTGAGGCTAGGAAAGGACCTGAAGGCAGGGAACCAAAAGAAGAATTAGGACATATTTCAGACACCCTCACAGGGCTGATAGAAAATCCATACTCTCTTGGATAAGCTCTTAGAACAGCACCTGGAGGCTAGGCAAGATGCACACAGGTGATTCCAGTGTTACTGGGTGGGCAACTAAATTGAGTCCACAGTATTTCATGAGAAGAGGAAGAGGAAACAACTGGAAGTAAAAATCAGGAAAAGGTGTGGCAATGAGAAAAAGAAATCAGAATGCATGAAGAGAACTCAAAACAATTGTATTAAGAGAGCTGTATAGACAACTGGAGGAGTATAGCATTAGAAGTCAGCAGGGGAAAGAAAGGGAAGGCAGAAGGAGTACGGATGACCAGAATGAGGATTCACACACTGCAAGGAACTGGGACTTTTGGGAATAGGAGATCAGGCATGGAGTGAGAAGACAAGAAAGAGGAGACTGCTCTTGCATACACAAGAAGAATGAGGTAAAGATAAACAAAAAGAAATAAGATACAAAAAGAAGAGATCAGATAGAGACTGGCTGGAGAAGAAGGGGCCAGCATTATGATTATTAGAAACTTCCATAGATTTTTTTCTGTAGTATCCCCTCTCTTGCTCTGGAACCAAATCAGGATTGTGCATTAAGGAAAGGAAAGATCTAGTCAGATCCTTTGCCATGCAACCTAAGTTGCAAAGGTTGAACACACACAGTGAATTGGGGAAAAGATTCGGGGGAGAGAAAGGAGGGGATTTTGATTAACACTACTAACAGGGTCCTGCTCTGAAGAATTAGATTCTTCTTTTTCTGCTCAAGAGTTCTCTTGCAGTGATGAACAAGGCAGTTGTGATAGCACTGGCTGGATCTCAAAGTGAGGAGGAAGGAAAGGGACAAGACAGGCTGCCAGGTAACTTGTGAAAGAAGGAGAGGAAACACTGGAAGAAGGCTCAAATCTACTCACTTATGGTTGAGGAGGAGTTTGAAACAATTCCCAGTGCAGACTACCGTGGGGATGGAGAGAAACCTGCTGCAGTTCCCAGAAGCGAGGAAAGGTAAAGGGTTGGTAGGACTTTCTGTTGTGAACAGCCAGCTTCTTGCTACTGGCTTAGAAAAAGTGGCGTGCTGTAGGCTAGAATTTCAGTCAGCTGTCACACTCCCATTTTTTGGTCCCAGAAAGGGAAGTTTTGGACTCTTAAGTCACTTTCTCCTTCCCCTTTACTAGCCCTCTGATCACTCACACCTAACTTTGGAGTGCTCATTTAATTACTTGTTCCTCATTTTCTGGATGCTTTGAGACTCTGGGATATGATTCTATTCCCAAAGAGGAAAAGAGGACTATTAACTATGAAGACAGAGTTCTTCAAACACATTAGTACTGTGAAAAATCAGTTCCCAGGTGTTACAAAATGGATACCCTCAAGTAATTTTGCCCTTCATTTCTCTTTGCCTGGATTCCTATAACATCTAATATGAACTTGGGGAAAATAAATCCAAGTTACTTGTGAAGCAACTAGATACAGCAGAGTAGGGCTCCATGTGAAAAGCCAACAAAGACATTCACAATTTGCCTCCTCACTCTGTTCTGGAGAATTACATGAGCTACTAGACTGACAATATCTCTTCATCCTGCCACTGTGCACACAGCAATCTTGAGGTCATACTATTTACCAGGGCGTGAATACTATCCAGAAAGGAAGGCTGCAGTTCACACTCAAAAACAAAGTGCAGAACAGAACATCAGTCATTGCTCATTCAATGAATACTGTCTATCCTGCTCACCAAATGATTCAGGAGTCCAGCGGAAAATACAATATATGAAGATGTGATTATATACCACACCACAAAGCATGTGCAAAACAAGCCAAATTAAAATGGCACTGGGAATATATAATTCTGCATTGCCTAGCTTTGCAGGGGGAATGACTTTGACATATAATGTTCTCTGAAAACAGTGTCTGTGCTTGTACCTATGTATAACTGTGTGGGCCTATACACTTTAGATTTTGCATTTTTAGTGCAAGATTTAGTGTGTTTACAACTTCAGAATTGCCTAAGAACAGTGACAGATTGACAGTGTTAAACATTACCTGGTAAACTCAGTGCCATATTACAGAATCATAGAATGCTTGAGGTTGGAAGCGACCTCTGGAGATCATCTAGTCCAACCCTGCTGCTCAAGCTGGGTCACCTACAGCATGGTAGACAGGGTTGCATCCAGGTGGGCCTTGAATATCTCCAGAGAAGGGGACTCCACAACCTCTCTGGGCGACCTACTCCAGTGCTCTGTCACTCTCACAGTGAAGAAGTTCCTCCTCATATTCAGACACAACTTCCTGTGTCGCAATTTTTGCCCGTTGCCTCTTGTCCTGTCGCATGGCACCACTGAAAAGAGTTTGTCCCCATCCCCTTGACACCCTCCCTTCAGGTACCTATACACACTGATAAGATCCCCTCTCAGCCTTCTCTTCCCCAGGCTAAACAGGCCCAGCTCTCACAGCCGTTCCTCACAAGGCAGATGCTCCAGTCCTCTCATCATGTTCGTAGCCCTACGCTATGGAGCTCCATGTTTCTCTCATACTGGGGAGACCAGAACTGGACCCAGTACTCGAGATGAGGCCTCCCCAGGGCTGAGGAGAGGGGTAGGATCACCTCCCTCCACCTGCTGGCAACATTCTTCCTAATGCACCCCAGGACACCATTGGCCTTCTTGGCCACAAGGGCACACTGCTGGCTCATGGTTAACTTCTTGTCCAAAAAAACTCCCAGCAGGTCAGCCCCCAGTCTGTACTGGTCCCTAGGGTTATTCCTCCCTAGGTGAAGGACCATGCACTTGCCCTTGTTGAACCTCATGAAGTTTTTCTCTGCCCAATTCTCCAGCCTGTCCAGGTCTCTCTGAAGGGCAGCACAGCCCTCAGGTGTATCAGCCACTCCTCCCAGCTTGGTATCATCAGTAAACTTGCTGGGGAGGCACTCTGTCCCTTCTTCCAGGTCACTGATGAATATGTTGAACAATACTAGACTCAGTACTCAGTCCTGGGGAACTCCACTAACCACAGACCTCCAACTAGATTCTGTGCCACTGAGCACAACCCTCAGAGCTCTGCCTTTCAGCTAGTTCCCAGTCCACCTCACTGTCCTCTCATCTAACCCACGCTTCCTGAGCTTGCCCAGGAGGATATTATGGGAGACAGTGTGGAAAGCCTTGCTGAAGTCAAGGTACACAACGTCCACTGCTCTTCCCTCATCTACCCACCCAGTTTTGCCATCACAGAAGGCTATCGGATGTTTTTTATCTGGATGTGTTACCACTCACAGTAATGACCAGTAACTTAGTAATGTGGATCTGATTCTTAAAATCAGAATCAGGCCCACAGTCTGAACCTTTGGTATCATTTACTACAATTTTTGCTATTTTAATAGCACCAATGCATATGAAATCTCCCACGAACTGGGCCAAACTGATCCTTGTAGTAACATCAATAAGCTTGATTCTTGGGCATTGTATAGAAAAGTTATTTTATATCCATCTGCTAGCTACATGATATGGAAACTAAAATGGCGCTGGAATGAATGTAGCTAGGTCTTTACAGGGACTGGAATTTAAACTTCAAAAGAACTATCTGCATGTTCAAAGTTAACTCTGCTTAAACGTTTTGCTTGAGGGGGGCCTGAATTAAATTGCCACTCAAAATGTAATTACAGTTATTAAAATCATGTGTAAAACACTGTTGATACAATGTTTTATTGTACACGATATATAGCTGTATTAATTATTTTATTAGACATCCATAACATTGCCAGTATGATGCAATGCAGCTACCACAAAGTATGTTCTGGTTTTAGGGAAGAAACAAGACCATCTGCAATGGAAATACTTCGTTCTAAAGAAAAAGCAACAACCAAGGCTCCGTCTGGACAAGTTCTGCCCTACTTGGCACACAGTATAGCTGCAAGGCTCCCCTCTGCACGCAATGGTACAGGGATCAGAGAAACTTATGAGTTTCTAGGAGCCTGCCCTACTCTCTACAGAATACAAAACAAAACATGAGCCTTCTCCCACTATACTTCCCACACAGAGAACACAGACACAGGACACTTGAGGACAAAAATAAAATAAAATTTACCTTTACCTTGTTTTTAGCTTTATTTGATATTTTAACTGCAGGTCATCTGATACATTATTCTTTATCCATAACTATCCATAACTATCTATCCTTCTCAAGCCATTTTCTAGAGTGCACTATGCAAAGACAATGCCTGACTTGTTACGTTACCTGAACAGCATAGCCATTTATCAATCCAGTGAGATTTTATGCCCAGAATATTGAGGCTTTGTGCTAGATATATTTTATCTCTCTGATTGGATTCTTAAAAAAAGCTGAGGGCAATGCTCCCAAGCCCAATAAGGGGTCAAATGGCTTGCAGCAAAGGCCCGATGCTGATTCAGAAGCTGAGTTGAATTCTTTCGCAACATTTGTTTTCCAAGGCTGCTGAGTATATTATGCTATAGTAAGATTAAGTAAATGTCAGGTTGCCTAGAGCTCTTGCATAGGTATCTTTTCTATTATTACTTAAATTTAAAATAAAAAATTTACATTTACTGTACCTTTAGCTGAAGTACCAAGTCCATGCAGTATTTGCCAAGAGGGTTTATGTCATTCAGGATGAGTGCAATTATAATATCAATCCCATTAGACTCATGAGTGGCTATGCAGGTCTACAAAATAAGATAAAAGATGGGGGTCAGGAGAAGGAGAGGGAAAGAGTGAGAAAGCAACAGAGACAGAGAATTGTTGGCAAATTTTCAAGACAAGGCTCTGATCTTGAATAATCCTGTGATAGCATCAAACCTCCCAGCCAAAGCACAGCAGCCCGAAAATATGCCACAGGAGTATGAGTCTGTACCATACCAGGGTGAGTCCTATGTAGCACAGAGCTAACCTCAACACTGCTAATAGTGAAGTACATAACTAGAGAAAATGCAGTGCAAGCTAAAATATCCTCGCCATGAACCATGTAGGATTTGGCACCAAGTGCTACAAGTGAGAGAGAGCAGTACATAAGGGCACTGCCAGATCCAGGGACCGAAAAGGTCACTTTCAGCAACTTCTCTAATCCCCTGAGCTCCATTCTGCAGTCAGTATAGCTGGACCTAGGTTTTCCACTTACACAGATACAAAAGGACACATCTGAATGTAGGCACTACCAAATTTGCACGCTTAAATTCTTAATTTACACTCAGCAATCAGTATTAATATGGCTACATTATAACACGACTTGTCTGTATATTACAGTTTTCTACATGCATTTATGTACACACAGACTTCTCTGGATATAGAATTCAAACCAGTCAGTATTACCAACAGTACTTCCCAAACGCTTTTACAATTGGAGCTCTAGATCTTCTAAATCGTAAAAAAAAAAAAAAAAAAAAAAAAAAGTCAGGTAAATAAACCTATGGTAATTTTTTCTAGTCAGTTTATAAGACAATATATATCTTATATATTATCTTATATATCTTTCTAGATAGAGAAAAGGGAAAAAATATGAGAATGACAGCATGCAGGATTTTTCTCCAAAATACACCAAATGAGCAAGACTCCAATCCTTAGTGACTTCCCATCAGATCTAAGTAATTAAATCTAAGTAATCACTTCCTTCCATTTCCACTGTTCTTCTGTAAAGTTAGAGAACATGTTATCTTGCAAATATGGGGGCGGGGGGGAGTTTCCATCTCTACCCTGTAACTATCTTTTTTTTAAAAAAAACAAATGATTTTCTCCATTGATTAGTGGACTGAGTATGACTATTGAAGATTTAGTCTACTAAAAAAGTTTTGTTTGTTTGCTTTTGAAGTATTTTAATAAGATGGTTAATTAACAGCAATGGCAACAGAAGCACTTTGCACTTCATTTGTGGATCTTAATGAAGTAACTTTTATACTTCTTGTATTTCTTCATGTATTTCTAGTATTAAGAATAGACCGTATCCTTGCAATTTTGCCCACTACAACTTTCCCAATGCTATCCATAGCGAACATTCTGAACTTTCTTCCATTGTGACACCTTTACTACAGTTCTCTTCAAATCAAGTATAGTACTAGTTTCTTTATCCTTCCATACTGCTCAAAAGCCACAATTATATGCTTTTAAAAGCCTGCACCAAGCAAGGCACAGAAACATATATCTCATTAGAAGCATGATCTGTAGTCTCATTCATTCCATTACTGATATCATAATTAACGACCCTGACAGGTAGTACACTAGGATAGCTAGTTATATTTTGTGGCATTTAAATGAATTAAAGAAAGTACATGTTAGTGACTTGTATAAAGAACATCAAAGGCAAAAGGCATGAAAAAGCAGAGAGTAAGATTGTGTTTGCAATGTACTTCCATAATTGTGACTGGAAATCTAGAGTGTCACAAACTAAGGCCTAAACCATGACCCACTGAATTCAGTCACAAAACTCTCTCCAAAAGGACCAGAAAGCCTCCCCTTAAGCTGACATGTACTATAGAAAGACTGAAGTTTGAGTTTTGACTTAAAAGGATTTCTCAGGCCTTATGAAGACTCAAAATGTGCTGAGTTTAGTCACAGTAACTACAAAAGAGTTTATGTTATTAAGAACATGAAAGGGTTTATGGTGTCCACACATATACCAAAAGCTCAGGGAGATTCTTCTGGATTCAGAAGTTATTTTAGCCCTACCTGATTTTCATGGCATGGACCTTGGCAATATTCAGTCAAGCTTTCCAGAGTCTGATTCACAAGAGCCACGTTCCTCTCATTGATGTAAAGTCCCAATAACCCCAGTCCACCTGTTGTACTTCCACAGATACAGTCCAAAAATTGAAGAGTCTCACAAACAAGGTTGTAATTTGTTTTGTTGTTCTGATGTCTTAAAAAATTCTGGTGGATAGGGAAAAGGAATGCAAAGAAAACGTGAGTTGAAGTCAAACGCATAGTCTTTTTCTAGAATATATTAATGCACAATTTACAACCACGTGATCATTTAGGTAGTGAAGCATATTACACGGTATAAAATATATGCCAGTGCAGCAGTTGAGAACTACTATCTGATTTAATCAGTACAGAGAGGAGAGCTTACATATGTGAACTTTGCAAACATTTGCACTGGCCTCAGATACCCTCTGTATGTGCCCCCATCCATCTTTTGGTACCGACCCTTCTCTTGGAAGTTACTTTCCTCTCAGCTGAGCAGGTATGATGGCACATTATGACTAGTCCTTTGCTGTGGCCGTATCTTAGCTCAAATCACTCCCCACACTGGTTTAAGGGAGACTGCTAGACACTGCGCTGATGCACATCTGCAGAAAATTAATTTTGGAAAGAACGCTACATGAGCAGTAATTTTTACTGGAGGAACTGATAGTAGAGACATGTAGCATCTTAAAGCCTTCAGTCATAATACCTGGGGAAAAGACTGGTACTGTAACTTCGTCCAGAAACTTTCTGTGGTCTTCAAGGCTGTGGTAAGTGATCCACTATTTGTGGGCAGAAATCGTACTAACAATAATATTTAGAAACTTCTCAATTCTCTGTGGCTGTGCTGCAGTTTCTAGGCAGTTCTGAGGACATAAATATGAGCTCAAACCGAGCATTAAAATGGTCCTGGAAAAGGCTATTTTATCCTTTGGACCAAAAGAAGAATGATATTTTAGGCACCCCAAATTCTGTAATGGGAACCAGACACAGGCATGGTTTTCTTCTCTCATGAAGTTCAGGCAATATGGAGTTCATACAATACTCCTGTGGCAAAATATTTTGAGCTTAGCTGAGTAACACTCTACCTGCAGCTCTCGGTTGTGGTTTTCACATAGCAACTGGAGAAATCTTAATATTGGCTGCATGATTGCAATAGCAGGGCTCATTATCGCTTCTTCTGTGGACTTCTCTTCTGCATTTGCAGCATCTGTTCCTGAGCCTATAAGATCTATTTCTGGGTCCATTTCTCTCCTGTACACAGAGTAAGCCTTGGAAGTTGCAGAAGATGCTTCCGTTAACTGTCCTTTCATACCTTCTTTCAGATGGAGTGTTGAATCCTTTACTGAAAATAAAAATAATTTTCCTTCATTTTTCAAAATGTTTCTCCTTGGTTGATTAAACAAAAAGAAAACAGTAATAATGAATGAAACTTTTCCTTTTGTGGTGCCTAACTTTTTGAAGACCTCTGGGCGACTTACAAAGAATATCAAGGCAACATTCTTGCAAGGATAGCATGTTCTGAAGAAACCACAAACCAGACTGAAGCAGAACATTAAAACAAAAAGCCCTACTATTTCTCCTCCATATACAATAAATGATGAGAACAATGGAAGGACCACAGGGTGGGAAATCGGGAATTCTTGCTCTTGTGAAACAGCCCCATTAGCAGCAGCCTTTACTTCTGCTTCTCTAAAAATATGGGGCTGTATCTTCTACTGGTGTAAACTGGTACAGCTTTATTGACTTCATCAAAGCTAATCTGATGTAAACACCTTAAGATATGGCCTATAATTTAGAGAAGAACAGGCAAGTGATGCAAATTAGACATGATTAACAATAAAACTTATTGATCAATCCTGCATATTATCAGTGGTGCCATACATTCAGTTTGTCTACAATGCGCTTCCACTTCTCTCTTTTAAAGGGGTGCCTCCTTACCTCTCTTTTTGGGAACAGATACAGTTAGGTCACTATCATCATCCTTCTTTTTGGTCCCCAAATCAATAGTGTTAACTGTCACCGTTGATCGTATCTCCTGCTGAGCAGCTTTCATGTGGTCATACAGGACTTTAAAGAATTTTTCTGACTTTTTTTGTTCCTTCAATTGCTGGTAAGTTGAATACTGCAAGAAAAGATACTCCTTAGATATCTGTGTTCTAAGGAAGAAGAAATACAGAAATACACTGTTTCTGTGAAACAAGTAATTACTTCGTTCACACAAAGCAAATGGTGGCCACTGCCTGATCAGCTCTTTCACAAAGTGATATACAGGTAACAAAGACTGATAATAATATTTTAAAATGTGGAGAAAATGACAAAAATCAGTGGTTTTTTTAGCAGCACTATTTGCAGTCTTTATGATATCACAATATTATGCTTTGAAGTTAAATTATTTTGTGACACTATCCATTTATCAAGGTATTCTAAAATGACAATATTCCATCTATAAAAAATTGTGAAAAAGTTGTGAAAACAAGAGAAGCAAAAGTTTTAATATATATATGTAATACTATAGATTATAATGCATTCTTTGCACTTTACAAATACATACACAAAATGTGTATCCTTGGTGATTTAGTATTAGTGGCAACCAGGTTGAGTACCGTTTTCTTCAGTTTGCAAACTCTGTCTTTCAAGTAAAGGCTTTTTAAAGCCCCCAACAATTAATTTTAGAAAGCTGCAACAAAATCTCACTTCTTCATCATTTTCTTGCTCAAATGTTACTTCTCAAACATATAGTAAATTTAAATTTGACACATTCTAAGGGTGACAGATTGTATTATCTCTTTTACAGAATAAAGGATGGGATTCCTCTCACTTAACTTTTATAGTTCTGAAATGAGGTATAAGTAAGTTGGTTATCTAGGCTCCCTTCAGAGGCAATGATGAGATATGGAGACCTGCAGGGAGTGATTTATTCTCTCTCTCCTCTCTTACGATATCTCTGCTGACCATAAAGTAAGAATAAACAACCACCTTATTTGGCTAAAGGAAGGTAAGAGGAATATCATTCATAAAAACTAGAACCCGCAGTTTGAAACAGTTATACCATTCCGTAACTACAGAATGGGCTATCTGTCTTCTCAAACAGGCAGTTTTTCTCTCTTTGGAGATTTTAATCAATCTCCCTAAACTTCTTCCATAAAATAACTTAATTCTTCTGCCATTATATACTTAAGAACACTGCAGCTTTTAAATTTACAAAAAGAAACATGAAATAACTGGAGATAATATCAGGATGGCAAAGAATACTGTACTGCAAAGAAAGGGACAGTTGGAAAGTGCTTTCTTTTATTGAAGAATCAACTGTATGATATACTGCCTGATAATAAGGCCTGTTTACATTTGTATTATAGTGATACACTGTCTGATGAAAGTTTTCACAGAACTCACTGTAAAGAAGTTGTTTCCATTCGTCTCCAGACTACATGCATTTGAAAAGCAATATGTGAATAAGCAAGTAAGTACCTGTGTTTGTGCATTTCCACCTTCAAGCAATGCAATACCAAGCAAAATGCCTTCTGAGAAGATTCTGTCATTTTTGGTGTTTACTATAACATCTATGACTAGTTCTGATGCCCCTTCTTTATCCAAAAGGCACTGAATATCAAACATGGATACCCCAGACTTATCTGAGTCTTGTCCCGAAAATCCACCTGCAAATTAGACAAATATATACCATTCATGTTTGTTTTATAAAGGAAATAAATGTATATAAAAATGTAGACATTAATAATCTGTCTTATGCACACAGATGCTACATAATGAATTTAATCTTGACATTTTGAGGAAAAATTCTCCTTGATACAAACAAGATCTTTGCATGAAACTGCAACGCTGGGTTCTGACAATAAGAAATAAAGCAAAAACACAAACCAAACTGTACTATTGTCATATCTGGACAATAATAAATATTTAAATTACAGTGGCTTGCCCACAGAATGGCTTTGTAAATCCACTGTTGCATATGCTGAAATCTGATACCGCTTTCAAAGAAACTGGATACATTTGTCTTTTATCTTTATACTTTGTAGAAATAGATTGAAAAGATCCGGTTATAGATTTGACTTTCTGACCAAATGCTTTTGCCAGTACAATTCCCAGTCTATTAACATCAAGATGATGTTAAGAATAGAGAGTTGAGTTAGTCTAAATTAATGAAGGTGTGATTTTAAAAGAATTTGTAAAATTGTAGTAAATTATCAATTGGTCATATTTTATTATTCCAGATTACGATCTTTCCTCCTACAATTGCTTTTAAATTACTTCGTGAAGTATGGTATTGCTTTAATCAAAGCAGAACTGTCAAAATGTTTCAGATTTTGTGCATAAGGAAGCCAAATACATAAATACTTTATATAAAGATAAGCAAGAAATATTAAATTTTTACTTTTCTGTTTGCTTAGGAGCAGAAGTTGATGTACAGGATATTCAGACTGTAAATATTTCCAAAGTGTCAACACTGAAACAAGAGGAACAGTTGCACAACATTTGGAAATGCTTACAAATTTGGGTTTGCCTTCAATATATGCTGAAAATGGCAAGCTATATTGTGACTTGGCTATATACCCAGGTTTTTTTACATCATTCCTTACTACACACATTATTTTGTGGTTTTCAGAGATGTCTCTACAATAACTTCCCATGGCTTCTATAATGCAATCATAGAAAAATTTTGGTTATAAGGAACCTCCAGAGATCATCTAGTCAAATCTCCCACTCACAGTGGATCTAACTTCAAAGCTAGCTAGAGTAGGTTGCTCAGTCTTGCCTAGTAAAATTTTGAGCAACTCCAAGAATGGACATTCTACAGCCTGTCTGGGAAATCTGTTTCAGTGTTTTGCCACTCTCTTTGCAAAAGGTTTTCCTTGTGTCTTCTTTTTTACATTTATCAATAATGGAACTGGAATCTCAAAAAGCTGGCTTCCAGAAACAGCAACACCTTTCTTCAGAAGTTCTATGCTTTGCTGAATTTCCAGAGGTGGATTTACTGGCAAATTAAAATTGTGTTACCAGTTTCAACTGAACCAAATCAATTATCTGGTAGGTTCCAGGGGGAGGTCTCTGCTTTGGTGCTGCCACATGTACAACAGCCATTTAAGACAGGTGCATGCAATTTTAAAAAAGGAAAAGTCTGATACTACTTCTCTTCTACCAACTTACAAAACTTTCTTGATTCATTCACCAACTAAATCCCTTGGGCATCCCTTCCAATTTGCCTATTAGAAAAAAAAAAGTGATGCTAATTTTGTTTTTCTTAAATGATCTTTGTCTATTTACCTCCCACTTGTGCAGTTTTGCTGTAGCTACCAGACAGCGGCCCATTCATACCACTTCCATAGTCTCCTTTAAAATAGCGATACAGGAGTATTTTCCTTAAAGTGTTGCCCTTTAAGAGAAAGATAAAAATAATAGAAGAAATTACAGTAGTGGACAATTTCCTTCTTTTTAAAAGCAAACTATTTAATATAGATACACAATTTATTATCTTTTTCTGTTATAATTAGTAAGTATAGAAATAGTAAAGCTGTCCAGAAAACAAACATCTAATAGTCTTATCTAACAAATCTCATGTGAAGAATTCTAAAATATTGTTCTATAAACTTACTTTGAAGTTTAAAATAAACTTTTTGATTATAAATCAAATACTTCTACTACAATAATTTTTATTGGCAATCCGTAAGGTGCATATTTTGCAGAAAGTTCCACAGAGAACAAACTCTCGCAGTCTCTGTGCCTGTGCCCTATCCACCCATGGTGGTACTTTCTTCCTATCTCCCATGGCTGAGAAGTATCACTCCTTGTGCTCTGATCTCATATAATCTATCTCATATAATCTGATCATCTGAAAGAAGCCACATCACATGGAACATTAAAATAGAGATATGACACTTGGTAGAACAGCTTAAAAAGCATTCTGCTTCTCCTTGCTCCTCTACTTCCAAAACCACAACCAATCAAAACTGCTTGCAGCTCTCTGAAGATCTTCCCTTTCATTCAGCATATTTTCTGCAACACAATACACACTGAATTAAGAGTGGGGTGTACCAGTTACTTGGCATTTTTATCTTGTCTTCAGTCTCCTGGAAATACTTGCAGTCAACCCTCAGCTTTACAGAGGCACTAGGTGACATAGCAATTGTAGGTGTAATTGTAATATAAGATTTTATAAAGAAGAAAATAAGGCAAGCTCTCTGATGATTACCATTGAAACAGAAAATTTGATCATTTCAACAGGAAATAAAATGAAATTTCTTCTTCCTTACTTTTACTTACTTACTGGTTTTAATGAAAACTAATTCTTAAAAACACATGCACCACAAGCATTCTCAGTTAACAGCATACCCGTGCCTGCACATTAGTGAAGTAGTCAACTTTACAATAGATAGATCCCTGTAAGCACCATAGTCACTAGAGGGGAAGCAATTCCCAGAAATACCTCAAGAACTATTCACATTCAAAATTCTCTGTTATCTTAGCAATATTTCCTAGAGTAACCACAGGTTGCAGTGGGACTTCACTGCTTCACACACCTCAAGAACAACAGGCTTGTCAGCCTCAAACAAGCACCAGAATGCAATATTCTGTATAGTCAGTCAACAAAAAATGGTCATCCCTTCCTAGTTCTTGTGTTTGAATGTTTTCATTCAGTAACAGTCTATACAGAGTTCCCTCAATCAGCCAAGAACACTGTAAGAGCTATAGTAAAATATCAAAAGCCATAAATGTAATGGCTGCAAAGGAAATAAAAAACATTACTGCTGTCCTACTTATCTGTAGGGCTAGGGAATTTATTAGATGAAATTCCCAGGTAAGCTTAAGAAGCCAACTGTGCTCTACACTACAGAGGAAGACAAAAGAAACCCAAAAGTCCCTGAGAATATCAGATGGAGAAAGACTCCTTTTCAACACTAGTTTGATGGTGGGGTTGGCTCTCCAAGCATGGACAAGACAAACCAGCCAAGCTCACAAGAGATTTCAAGATCACGAAGAGTGCCAACTTCCCTTGCTCAAGATCCTATCTGTAGTTCTGACCTTAGAGGAAAGTAAACTTCATTTTCCTCATCTCCTAAAGAAATCAAAGGTATTTCAAACTCCCTCGGGCATATAAATAAACTCGATATTCAACGTTTTATATCACAGAATCGCATCACACACGCAGTGTCACAGGGCAGAAACCCTTTGTAGCACCAGACTGGGAGCTGGTCCAAAATGGGCATTGCACTGAGACACTTCTAATAAAAATGGTGGGCATTTGCCATACCACTTGATTAACCAGCCAGCTTGACGCAACATCCTAGATCAGTAGCCTATGCAGTCTGTTGATGACTAACAGAACACTGTGGAAAATTATATAAAAAGTCACAGCGCAGTCATGGGAAGAAACACTAAAAGCCATTTATATGTAGTTAAAAATAATATCCATGGCCTTAAGTTTTATTGTTCAATCCAAATGGCCTTTATTTTATCATGAAGAACATTTAAGCCCAAGAAACAGCATTTGTCTAATACCATGAATGACTTAGCAGCACTTTGGCCCCGTTGTGTGGAAGGGACCTCCTTAGACTATTTTTCCTGCCTCATCACTCTCCGAGACATGAGAAAAGGCAGTGATGAGGATACTTCTCAGGTCAGCTAAGTAAGGAGGAGTCTTGCTCAACCCATACTAGAGCTAAGTCCCAGACTTTGCTTCTTGCCCCAGCCAGCAAGCTGTAATTATTAGGATTCCTGCTCTGTCTCCCTCCCTCTCTCTCTCAACCTTGCACAAATTCAGACAGCACTTACAGTCCTCAGAAGCCAGAGTGTCAAAAGTCAAGGACATCATGTTTAAAAAGTGGGAATGCCGAGGACTTTCTGGTTTTCCTGAGAGCTGTGTCAAAAATGTAGCCTCAGACTCAGCCCGTATGTTTGCAGGCTTGGTATCTTAAGCCCCTTCATGATGACCTTGGGCAGCCATACGATTTCCCTAGGTCACTTAGCTTCCTGTGAAATTAGCCGCCACTACAGAGACTGGAAACTGCTCCTCTGCAGCCCGGCAGTATTAACTAGATGGAGGAATGCAGAGATGCTTGCACAAGGCTTCAGGAATGCTTCAACCCCCAGAGCACAACTGTGTGAGGCACCATGTTAGAAAATACTGGGATGCTCCCAGAAAGCATCCAGCTGATCCTGCTGGCAGAGGTCACTGCAATATGCTTTTATGGGCATGCCAAAAAACATTGCTCAAGAACAGCCCCATCATGTGGATGTAGCAAACTGCTGTCAGGGCAAGTGAGACAGTCATGCCATTGATGTTCTTGTAAGCAGTTTCCTTACTTAGTACAGCCACAAAATTAATACTGCCTGAAAGCAAATAATCACAGCAGTAGTCAGAATAAGCAGTTTGCAACAACTATTACTGACACGCTTAACACTGGAGCAGAGGCCAAAAATAAAAGCACACTAGGCAGTACGGTGATATCTTCCCTTGACTATTTCTTCTCGCGGCAGAAACCTTCCATGCAGAATCTCTCCCCTGCTGGCTACAATGAACTTTCTTTTATAGCTCTTATTAGGGTATGGAAGCAGTATGTAAACACCACTCAGCTGACTGCAATCCTTCCAAAATGGCTAGAACAGAGTATAGCTTTGAAAAAACACAATGAAACATAGCAGTCTTATTGTAATCCATGAATACCACTGTCTTGTCTCTAACAAAAGCAATGATAAAGGCTGAGAACACAAGAAAGCAACAACAGGTTATTGTTGCTGCAGTTTCAAACAGCCAGGGATTGATAGACAATAGTTTCCAATAGGGAAAAATTATTTCAATACAAACATGCAGACACAATAAATTATGTTTTTCTCAGTCCACATTTCATTACACTAATTGGTCTTTTTACTTGATTTAAATGCCTTAATATAATGGTTAATTCACTTTCAATCTTTGAGACTGCAAAACGCTGGCTCCATATAAGGTTGGGGTATTCAATACTGGGAAGCAATGGCTCAGGGCACGTAACATTTATCATGGACACCTGCCTCAGCACAAGCTCACTGTATAACAGTGCCAAATGCATCTGTCCTGTCTTATGTAACTTTGTGCGCATTAGAAGGAGATTGCATGGTAATCAATAGTCTATGATGTTCAGAAGATCTGGTAATCTCTTCTGGTTTTCAATTACATTAAAACTTTTAAATAGAAATGTTCAAATTTTCAGTGATAACTTATAAAAGGCCACCGCATCCCATAAATATTTCTGTCATACAGCATTCAACTGTACAATGTATTCAACTTGTACAATGAAATACTTTATATTCCAAAGTAATCCAGGAAGATGCATGCAAGCTAGGCATTTAAAATCTTCAGATTTGTATACCTTGCAGCCAAGCATATAGAGAGGAGCTAGCTGGGATCTCAGGGCTGCTAAAGTAGATTTTCAGTAGGTTTGGAATAGAAACAAAATCCAAGAGAACTGGAAGAAATCTAACGTGCAACACCATCTTTAAAAAAGTACATGGGATGACCTAGGTAAGTATAAGCTGTGAGCTCGGTATCAATTCCGGGCAAAATAAAGGAATGTCTGGTTTTGAGCTCCATTCAAATACAATTAAAGGAAGATAAAATAAGCAATGACAGCTATATTATTGGCATCATACAGTCATAATGGCCTCAGTATGAGCTTAAGAAGACTAGACCATGTCATACTTCAGATGCTATCTTCTCTGTTTTTGTTGCTGATGAAAATATCATTCCGACTGGTAAAGTCTGATAAAATGATGGTGTGATATATTCCTAGAAGGCAAAACTTTTGATAAAGAAAATACAGTGTTATAATCCAACAGTGATGATTACTAAATAGATTAAAAGCTAAGTAATTGAAAGTATTCAATGTGCAACTTCAAGTAAGAATCATAAATGAGTGCGTGTGTTTCTAATGGACAACCACAGGGAATATTTCTTGCTTTTTTTCAAAGACATGCCAGAACACAGGAAATAACAGTATTTACAAAGGACACAAAAAGAATATAAATGAGGTCAAGTCAATGATATATGATTCAGGCATCATTTATTAAACTGACTAGAAGCAAATGATACGAGTTCAGTCCTCTGTATGTCTAGTTATCCAAGTAATAACAATACAGTGCAAAACACCACAAAATGGAAGATCTTTGTTTTAGGAAACAGTGACTCTGTGGAGGAACTAAAGGTCTTGGAGACTTATCAGTAGAACAAGAGCACCGAAAGTGACAGTGAGCCTCGAAAGCGTAACAAGGGACTATCGAGTTGGGTTTGTGAGACCATCTTACCTCTCTGTGTGCAGGGGTATGTTACTATAGAAAAACTGCATCAGAAGTTGGTGCCCACAATTCAAGAAGAATGCAGACAAACTGAATTAGGTTTGGAGATGCTCCACAAGAATCATTAGTGGATAAAACATGCCTTCTCACCAGAAATTCAATGCTTTCCATCTGCTGAGCTTATCAGTCTAAACTGCTACACGCACTCTGTGTCTGACTATCTATGTGAGAAATCTGATAATGGTTGACTTCGATCTAGAAGATAAAAGAGTAAGACACAATGGTGAGAAGCTGAAGACAAAGAAATTCAGCCAGAAAGGAGATAGAGGGGGCTGTGGTTTTTATTTTCTGGGTTATGATTTTTCTTTCTCCTCTTTTTTTGAGTAACAGCAACTAGCTATTGGAACAGCTTAAGAAGAGGTGTGGTGGAGTCCCTATTGCTGGCAGTGATTAAATCACAACAGGGTGAGTGCTCAGACAGAAACTATTTGAAGGAGATCTTGTGGGCTACATTAGGAGAACAAGCCAGATGACAGAAATATGTTGTTTCATACAATCTATGAAGATATCATTCCACCTCTTCCTATAGTAAATACAGATGAGATCAGAAGTGTGCTATTCTATGAAAGCTGTCTAAAACCACCCACTTCTACAAGTCTCTTTTAATTATTTATAAACATTTCTGTTGTGTTTGGTCTGAGTGTTTACTTCAGGATGATTTTTTTGTTATCGTTCACCCATTTTCAGACTATTTTATTCACTTACTTCCTTTGGAAATGAAACACAGTATGAGAAAAATAGATTTTGTGCAAGTGACTTCCGTGCAGATACAAGGCATGGAAGTTTTACATCCCTTCATGAAATTACGATTCAGCCTGCTTTTGAAGTGTCATATGGCACAGGCATCTTCTCATCTCAAAAACGGATGAACTGAGGCACACGAGCACCCAATACATGGTGTTCAGTCACCCAGCTGGGAGCATAAGCCCACAGTCTTGGCTTCCACTATCTCAATAAAGCACAAAAATTTGAACCTCTCAATTCCAGCAACCTATGGAGGGTTTTTTGTTTGTTTTGTTTTGCTTTCACAGACAGAGCACTTTTCCCATTTTGATCTTTTCAGAGCAAGATGTTTTCACAACCAAATGATAGTGTAATCCGATACATTTTCACCAATAAGGCATAGCACCTAACAGCAGAGTTATTTACTCGGGGAGCATTTATTCCCTCTTGGAAAAAAGCACTTTAAAAACCAAACTGTGTCCAGCTGTTGTCCAGCTCTGCTTCCACTAAAATCAATGGGAGTTTTGCCAGTAACTTCAGCAGAAGAAGCAGACACGATCTTTGCCTGGCAAAAGTTTTTACACAACTCTAAAAAGAAAAAACACAACACGTACCAGACTTCATGACACAGTTCTCCTAGGAGAGCAGAACTGGCCACCCACACCTCTCAGCTGTCTCTCATTAGGCTGAGATGCCCCACATTTGAAATGTACCATTGTTCAGTCCTACATAGATCTGGTGTTAATCCCGCTTGTCTTAACACAAATTGCCTACATCACAAACGCTAACTGATAAACCTGAGGTTACAAGTAGTGCAGAGATGCATTAACAGGTTCAGATAAAATAAAGAACCACAAGCATTTTCCTCTGCAATTCCAGGTTCCATAGAAAGCTGGAAGCCTAAGTGCCAAAATATTGCAAAACAAATATTATTGCCAATCTACTTCCAATAAGGATAGTGAAGAGAATACTGAACACACTGCAAGAAAACTAGATTTTGCTGAGTATCTGTCCAATTTTGAACCGTGAATAAGTTCAAGAAAGCGTCACATGGGAAAAAAAATATTCCGGGCAATATATCTAAAAAGTGTCTCCACTATGAATACAGTAGTAGACAAAAAGTGTTTTGGATTACTGAGAACCTCAACACCGGAGCATTCAGATTTAGACCGAGAAAAAAAGAACACTTTAAAATAACAGTTTGATTTTGTATATTATAATATTTTATTATTAGTCCTAAAATATTATTAATATTGCCTATCACATGTCCATCTGTTTGCCCAAATACAGGAGCTCTATGTATTGTCGTAACAACTGTATATACAGAACAAGACTTGTTCCTAACCCCCAGTTCAGAAAATATTGTTAGTATCTGTCGCTTGTCCTGTTGCTCATTTGGTTACACGGTTTCCAACTGTAATCATAACACTTGCACTTACAAAAAAGATCTTGTTTGCCCCTATGTCATTTTTCCCTTGCAACTTTTCGCCATAGAAGATAAAGCACTGAGATGCACAGTAACAGCCACATATTTTGAAATTCTCTCAAGTTTTTAACTGCTGAAAGAAGATAATGCAAGATTTGATCACAATTATTCATAAGCATTTATGACTGCAGCATCAATAACATACTGTAGAAAAAGATCAGATCTGAAAAGCATAATTCTCAAAGACTAAAATCATCTAACTCTTGTGCTGCAGGGGGTAAACTTTCAAAGTGATGCATAGGGAGTTATGCACACAAATCCTATTATTTGTTAACAGGATTTTTGTGTGGAACTCCCCATGCTCTGCAAGGAAAATTTACCCGTAAGTGTCCTAAAGTGAATGTTTACCAAAACAGACACTTAATTTCCAGAGGCATACTTATGAGCCTTACTGTGCTTTGACATTTTAAAAGTAATTTGAAACAGGTAGCTAGGGAGAAATTAAAGAAGTAGCCAAGGAGTATTTTTATTACCTTACTCTGTTTCGCTGTGTTGCTGTTAGGTTGAACTCCAAAGCCAAAGTATTACAGATACCTGACCTACTAGATAAGGGATGCACTGTGGACTAGCTGCCTACCCTATTCTAAATCAGATATGCAGGATTTTCCAAATGACACAAATGACTGTGTGTCACTTTTTATCTGCTCCTTTTTTACCCACCACCAGCTCCCTCGAGTTCCCATCTCAACCGTTTCCACTTGTGGAGACTGATGAAGACACTTCATAATTTCAGAATTTGCTCCATGGGACTCTAGATACTCCTGCAACCAATTACATTTGAAGGAACCTTCACATTTCTGTAAACCAGGTTTCAGGATTATTTGTAATTTAGGTTACAAGACCTCTGGATATCTTTCAGTGGACTTGCCAAGAGTTCTGAGTTATATAATAGTTTAATATCAAATAAGTACTTTCTGGTTTGGGGTTTTACTGTGGAAAAACCATACAATTCTGACTTGTACTACTTTCTTTAAAATATGTAAGTCCCCAGTTAATATTAGTTCTTTCAGCTAGAGCAAATCTGTACCTCTGCATCTTTAAAAATAAGAGACCGATGGTAAAAAATAATAATCATCAGCATTTTACTACCGTGCAAAAAGAATGGGATATGTGCTTTGTCTCAAAACAGTTCCTAAGATCTTGTCAAAAACAACCATTTTTCCTCTAATGCCACTCATTCCTGCCCAAATGTCATAGCATTCAGTACACATAATTGCCAGATTCTGCCCTCGTACAATTTATTTACAGCAGTGCTTTTGGTAATGGATTAGCAATCCTAATCATAGCTCCCCAGAAGAGCCTAACAACTATCTTTATAAAATAACGAACATACCTGACGTTTTAGAGAAATGCTCCTTGCATTCTCAGATGAAAGGAGATGCCAAATTATTGCTGATTTCTTGGACTTTAGGCACTAAAGAAAAATCCAAGCATGTGTATGCACTTGTGTGTCTTTGACTACTTCCATGTATATCTATAATTTTAGGTACCTAAATACGGTGGGAAATCAGGCCTTAAACAGCCTAAAAGGAAAGGACTTAATTTATTTCAAGTTCTTGAAAGGCCAACATACAAGGCGGGGTCAAGTAAAGTTGCAGTCCTACAGCCTGGCACAGACTAAGGCTACTGCACAGGAAGACAGCTGGCCAAAACATATTTGGGACCTTCTATCCATGTAGAGAAGCGAAAGGAAGCCAAGCTTGAGGCAGCTCAGGGCGGCAGTAGTATTTAAGCTGTCACTGTTATCAGTGAAATATGGAAATACCGACTTAGCATCCACTTCGCTAGAAAATGAACACATACTTCAGCTCAGAAGAGTAGCCTGGATGGGGTCAAGACACAGCATGAACTGCCCTACGTGCTATTTGCAGGGATAGGCAGATTCTTCCTTTACTCTGTACTATTCAGCATGGCAAAGAAAACAAAAACACATTTCCATGTCTAAGCAGAGGGGGCAACTCCCACTTGGAGCAAAGCCACCTATTGTACTGATTTGACTTACCTCTGAAAAGAGGAGGTATTCCAGACTAACGGAAGGGCATAGCAAAGCTAGACAAGAATTTAAATCTAACATTTGGTCTTCATTAGCTATTCTATTTGACAAAGATGACTTGAAAATATTTATAATTCATGTTCCCCGTTAAAAACAAAATAGTAGTTTGAACAATCTTCCAGGAAAGTTAATTAGGAATTGTGCAGAATTGCCAACTCTCTGTTGTACTATCCTCTTCATGATGTCTAGTACTAAGTCCGGCACCTAGAGTTACGTGTTTGTACGGAAACTCCAGCTAGCAGTACAAAAAGACACAGTACAAAATTTCTAATGCTCCTGCTCCCAGGAAAAGTAGGATGACTTTAGGAAGCTGATTCATGACTTGGATTGTCAGAGGTAGTAGATATCAAGTATGAACTGAACAACCTTCTTCAGCAGATGCGTTGATTATGCACGCTAAGAAGAGCTTAGATCCTTGCTAATGACTCTCAGCAAGGTAGCTCTTACAAATATCACAGAACATGGATTGACACTTGCCTATAATTGCAAAGCACCACATCTCTTCTTCCTCCAATAGTACTAGGTAAATCAGCACAGCCAGCGCTAGCAATAGGGCCCAAGTAACTAAGAATTAATCATGATCCGGGATTATGAGGTACAGCCAAGCTAGAAGGAAGGACTTCTTAGAAAACATCAGGAACAGAAATCTTACAACAAAATCTTCTTTTTTTCTTTTCAATGATCTGAGCTCTGTTTTTGTTGTGGCAAAGTCTGCACTGCCACACAGAAGATTTAGGCCGAGATAAACTGAACACTGCATTCCTCAGGAAGCAGGAAAAACAAATGTGCAGTTTTAGTCTCCAGGAATGCATCAGTTGCCCTTCTTGGTTCAGATTCTGTGGCAAGCCAAGCTACCTCAGCTCCCATTAATGTCAATAGTGACTGAACATGCCAAGCACCTATCCAGGAGCAATTAGTATGTATTGGCTTTTATCTATCGATTTATAAAACTGAAGTGACTTGATGTTTGGTCTAGTCCTTCTTGGCATATCTAAAGCATTTATAACGAAACTTCTCTTCCAAATGACAAATAGACATTCTGATTTTTAAAGGTATCTTTTCAAGTAAAAAATTCTCTTCTTTAAAGCAGTTCTCAATCTTTCCTTCTAAATTAGAGGCTAATATTAGCTTCATACTCTTGGAGTCTAAGATTTCATCCATGCAAACAAATAAATCTAAAAATGTCTTTTTTAGAGTGCCCTGGAAATAATTCTGACTTTGTGTAACACTGCAGCAGAAGTTTCATAAACCACTTCTATTATCCAAACCTGCAGAATGAAACTGAGACATTTAACAGAGTAACATTTTGTTGTTAATAACTTTCAGAGGTGTATTAGCTGTTGTGCCAAAACTCAATAGCTACTTAGCTGTCTTGGTATTTTAAGAGCAATAGCAATTTGCTACCTCACAGTACCAGGAAAAAGTTTTCTTCTAGTCTGAACAGAAAAAAGAAAATTGAGTAATTCTAGAAACAGTTGAAAAAATAACCAAAGTCTGCTTCAAATTAAATCAGCTATTCAAAGTCAGAGATAAGGTGGAGAGATGAAGACACAATTCCATCAGGCTGTCTCAGTTTTTTGCCTTCCCACTACTAGAAGACAGATTCATGTTTATATAAAATTTAATATGCGAGGTGTTAGCCCGTAATATTAAATTCCTCCTTTATATTTAATATTTGTTAAAACTACTGAGTTATTTACAATAGAGATAAGATTGCTGCACATATACAGTAGCTGTTTTATCATAACATATTTTAGTATAAAGAAGCTGTTACCATGATAATGCCTAAACTTCTATTGCTTCCAAGGAGAAGTATACTTATCACTGAAATGTTCCTGCATGCATAGCATGTAGCTATGGAAGTGCAATGTCATATGCTGCTTTGGAGTTGCTATGTACAGCATACAAGGATGGTGAGCCTGGAGAAAACTTGGTCTGGAGGTCCTGTAACAGCATGCTTTTCTCTCCTGTGTTTCAAGAGTACTAACATCCCCATTTACATCATCTCCCTGATAAAAGCCATATAACATCCCAACATTAGGGCTCAATGGCACTACAACAACCAAGGTGACCTTTACAGTTCAAATAACTGGAAGTTAGGCCACACATTCACTGTCAGCAAGTCAGTGCTTTGAATCAATACCAAAGAAAACCTACCCAGTGTCTTAAAAGTCTCCGTAATACACAGCTGAAGTCTATTCTGTTATTAATAAAATTCTCTATTCTGAATGCAGCATTGCTGCTGCAATGATTTAGCACATCTCTGTGAAAACCCTGTTGGAACTTAAATGAGGTGTGAAACAGTACAGACCAAGTTAGTGCCCTCAGTTAGATCAATGGCATAGTTTCATCTGAAGTTCTGTGTCTACAACAGATCATTGTCTTCCAGGAGGCTCAGAGAGGTGCTAGAAACAGGCAGAGGTGTTGAAAAAATCTCATATGAAAGATAAATACTGATCACCTTGGAAAAGAGATGAAAAGGTGTGACAGTAGTACACAGAAGTATGAATGGTAAGGAGATAGGATGTCAGGAATTCTGTTTTCTCGCTCTTGCACAGGAAGTGAAATTTAATGGAATCTAAAGATGCCAATGAAAAGTGATAAATAAATACTCTTTTACCCATACATAACTAAATGGCAGAACTCGTTACCACAGGAAGTCATCAAGGCCAAGAATTCAGCAAGACTCAAAGAGGACTTGGGCATTTCTATAGACAACAAGCAAAACCAGTTACAATAGCAAATGTTAAAAAAACAGCCATGGGAAAGACGACAAAATCTCACGCTTCAGGGGCCACAGATTTATGATCTTACAGTTAAGGATTATCCAAAGACTTTAGGAAGAATACAAAAACTTCAATTCTGCCTGCAGTGGGGATTCTCAGACCTTCTGAAGCATCTGGTGATGGCCACACAGAGAGACAGCACTCTGATCCTCTGGTCTTGATCCTCTTTGGCAATCCTCAAGAATTTAAAAGAGAACATGAACAAGACTATTTGTACTGGGTCCAAAAACCAGTGTAGTCCAATGTAGACTCAAGAGAAGATTTTTTTTATTAAATCTCTTACGAGAAAACAACCAGAGCAGAGCATTATAGTGACCAAAAATATCTGTTGGAACCCTAGATTCTGCAGGAAAAAAAAAAAAAAAAAAAAAAAAAAGGCAGAACTGCCACACAATATACACAGAGTACACTATCAAAGTCCTCATATGTACAAAGTCTGCATTTCATCTGCCTTCACCCCTGCTTAGAAAGACACTACTGCTGTACACAAAAAAAGATGGCAGGTAGCAACACTTCTGCATTTGAACAAAAGACAGCTCCTTAGAGAGAAGCTCAAGGCTCCCTTCTTGAATGAGACAACAATTAATGTTCATCTTGGTACCCACACATGCTCAGCCAGGAAATTCTCCAAACCTGTCTTTCCACCTACCACAGCTGATTTGTCTGTTTTTGTACAAAAAGTGCAAAATACCTAGTCCTCTCAGACACTGAAAAAATGCCTCTGCATGGCAGAGACAGCCACAGCATCAGACTTCTCAGTTCTGATGACAGTCTATGAACACCAGATCCCTCATTCAGCCCTAAACAACACTGCCCAGAATGCCACCATTATTTAGTTCCTTTGATTAATTACAACTTTGCAATGACTTTGTTACATAAATTGCTTTCTTATACATATTAAATGCCTTTCTGTCTCTGTGTGAGTCTGCTTGGTGATGAAATGGCTCCTAAGGATTGAGCTGTCACTTACGCAGATGCCTCCACCTACATAGTTAATGTCCTTTTCTGGCCTAAAATTCCCGGTACATAGAAACAAGTATTAGTATTCTAACTGTTGCATCCAGGGCAGCCAAGATTCAGACAAAAGCCTGACAGATTTATAAGGTGCAGTAGGGATGAGGTACAAGACTGGGAGAGGATCTGGATTTTATCTCCTACTGTGCTGTCTTCCATCTTTTTTTTTTTCTCCCTCTTTTTCATCCTCTCTGAACTTGCCTTCTTCCTCCCTGCTCCCCAGTTGCACCAATAACATGTTATAATATCACACACACAAAACACTTGATGTGCAGCTTCTCTCCCTCAGTAATTCTGGAAATCATGCCTCCTTGTTTTGTCTTACAGCTCTGGAAGGGATTGAAGAAATGTGAGCATTTGCAAACAAGCATCTGGTTATTCTGTTGGACTTGTTCCTGCTCCACACTCTAATCACTAACCTGAAAACTAAGTATAACAAAAGCATCAGGACTGGCCTAACAGACCAAGATGAAGCAAAATGATGTCAGAAAGGGACAGGACAGGCTAAAGATGAAAGTAAGTTGGCATGTGAGAAAAAAGTTCCAAGCATGGCATTCAATTTTATGCAGGATTTTTATAAGGCCTTGGTTTGCATAGGTGAGTACTTCTTACAACACCAAAAATTCATTATAGATTAGAACAGAAACAAAAATCCAATGAACACGTGTCTTACAAAGATTCTTCAATGAGCATGCATTTTAAAAATGAACAAGAGATGGGGAAGGAAGGAGGATAATCTTTGCTATCTTATCCTGGAGCACCTTCAACCACAAATGAAGTCAAAGAAAACTTATTCAAAAAAACATATTCAGTCTCTGACAGAGGCTCTAGATGAAATCGTATTATTTTACACTTTGTATCAGGATGTTTCTTCAGTGGTGAAGCAGAAACTAATTTGCAATTTCCTTGCTGCAAAGCGTTAATCACATTTTCAGTACAAGGTTGGGTTTAATTTGAATAGGTCTGGGCTGGAGTTGTATTCACAGTGGCAAAGGCTTTGTATGTTGCATTCCCCAGCAAAATGCAGAGGCTCAGATGGCTAATTAAAGATGAAATTTTACACAACAAGTCAGAGCCAGCGTCTTTTTAAAAACACTTGATGTTTAAGGCACACTAAATTGAGTCAGTATCAGGGAATGTGCGTGCTCTGACCTATGTGAAAAGGCAGACCGGGGTACTGTGGATAGGCGAGACGGTTACCATGGATACCTCACTGGTTTAGGTGTAGAAGCTAAACATTACAAACAACTTTGCAGCATTGGACTACTGGCCTTATAAAAACATTCCAAAATCACAATGGATTTTGAGAGAACCCTTATGATCTGTTTCTTGACACATGCATTCAAATTTTATATCAAAATTCAAAAGACAAAAGGGAGATTCAGAGGGAACTGCCAGATCTTGCAGGCCTTATTTCAAGGTCCACTCCTGAAACATGTTATGACCCTGAGCTCGCGCTGACAATAAAGGTACTTGCAGGTAGGCAGCTGGTCTCTGTTTGCCGTCCTCCTGTCTTGGTTTAAAAGTTTTGCCTAAATTAGGACTACAAGTTTGAACCTACAAAATGTAGAAGGAGAGAGCTGCAGCCTGGTTTAAAATATTTCAGTTTTTGATTAGGAAAAGCTTTTCTTGGGAGCAAGTTACTCTGTAAATTCTTCTGTAGGGTTTAGAATACCACTTACACTGATACAGTGACTATATTAAAGAATAGCTACTTCACATAAAATGTTATACCTTGCCCCCACATCCTTAAAGATCTCTGGGATATTGCATATGTGGGGAGATGGTAAAAGTACCTGTTGGGCACTTTGCTAGTTGAGGGTGGCCATCCATCGATTTGCTAGCTGGACAAGCACGGCTTCATCATGCAAGACTATCTCTTAGCCCATATATCACTCAAACTGGCAGGTAATCACTCCCAACAGAAAAATAAAATATGTGTATTACCTCAGTGTCTACCATAAACAAAGGATATTCACCCTGCACACTCAACTATTTTATCTATAGATCAGTCAATCATTTTTCAAACAGCAAATGGATCTGTTTCTGCCTTCACCTGGAGCAAAGATTCACCGGAAGTCACTGGAGAAGCTTACTTAGTATTAAGTAACACACAAAAGAGATTGAGGTGAAGGAAGTTAATGTAATGTTTCAGGGGATGAAAATGCCATCTCAAGGAGATTTATGATGATATAAACTATTTTGCAACCAGGAACTCACATGGATTGAATGTGGTTCTCATAGTTTGCACTTACACCACTGATAAATGTAGTTCCTCAGCAAGATCCCAAATCTACTTATTGTAAAACTGTAATGGCCAAACACTTTCATAAGGCACAGCTGCTAAACAACAAAACAACAACCTGCTGGAGGAGTTGCCAGTTGTAAGCTAAGAAGTAAATACAGAAGTCTGATCTGATCACATTCTCAGACAAGTGCACCTATCAGTTCAGCTCAGAAGATTCAATTAAATACAGATGTGCATAGCTAGAATTATTCATCATCAGATGACACGCATTCTCCCAGCTTTCTGCAGACCTATCTAACAGAAGAAAATGGACTCCTTCCATACCTTGGCCAGTATTTTTAACAGTAGGTGATCTTCTGAGAAGTAGTAACAAAATTGGTACTGAAGGCACTCTAGGGTTGTGTGAGCACAGAATGATCTTTTAGCCTTAGTTGTGTGTACTGTACAAATGCAAAGGATCGTGAGCAAAGCTAAAGTCTCTTCATCCAAATCATGATAACCTAGATCTACACAATAGATCACTTCTTTTTCAGTATCAGCCTCCGTTTGTGCCCATAATTATGTCAAGGCATAACGTAGATCACTTAAATGCCGAAGTAAATTATTCTATCTGCAAACTAAGAACATAACACAGCACCAAAAGGCCCATTTAGCCTATACGGAGAGTAGTGTGGGTCCCCACATACTCAAAGTTACCAGTAAAAATAAGTCTTACTTTTGACCTGAGCTCTACATATCAACATCTGTACCACAACCACTTTTGTGTTCTATCAGTGTATGAGGAGCAGATGTAACGACCAAAAACCTCTGTATCAGTCCAGACAATCAGTTTCTTCAGAGGGGCTGAATGGAAAACTTACTAGGTGGTTGTGACTGATAGTTTTTACACAGCTCTGTAACAGAAAGGAGGGGAAGGCCACCCACCAGCCCTTAGTGAGCACTGAGCAGGCTCACTGCTAGCAACAGGGATAAGAGGGAAGTGGGACTGCAGTGATTCTATCATCACTCTAATATCGAAAGAAATCTTGTTCCAGGCATCAGTGAGTTTTGGATCAGGTGGAAAGGCAGCCACCTTGAACTACCTTATGATTCCCTCAGCTGTTGCTCTTGTCTGTGCAGCAAAACAGTCTAACCCCGAGTATCTATTTTTGCAAGTCTACACTCATGAAGGATATAAAAAACCTGAAATCTCCACACAAACAGCCTCAAAAGTTGTAAGTAAATTTGATTCTTAATGTATTAATGAGATAAATTAGTAAAGTAGTTAAGATAAGGAAGTAAGGAATCTAAATAGAAATATAACATGTTTAATTTGATGTTTTCCTCTAAGAATGTTCTTTGGTATATTAAGTAAACAAGCATGCAAAAGAAGGATATAATTGACTATAGCTATAATTTTAATAATCTTAATCCTAGGGTCTGGATAGAGGGATAGCAAGGTACTGAAAATTCAAAATAAAGTTTCACTTTTAACAGAGACCAGGCTTTACCTCTGAACTCATCACATAACACTGAATGAGTCTGAAGAAGTGCAACCTCATTTTCTGGATTCTGCTGGTGTTACAGTTTAACACCAAACAGGGTATTTTAAAAATACTTCATTATGTGCAATGTCAGCTGAGATTCACCATCATTCCTGGCCCCTCCAATGAAAAGATTAGGTTGATTTACAGGAATCCTCAGTGTTTTCCTAGAGAAAGAATCCCATTCCTGCTCATTTCCAGGCTGCTAGCCTTGCTGTAGGTAGTAATTACGTTGAGGGTGAATTGCTGTGGTTTTGGTCTGGCAACATGCAGCACTGGCACATGCAATTCCTGCGCTCTCTGGAAACAGCATTGCATCAAACCATTGCTAGCATCTTACGCAACCAGCTATAGCTCTTTGAAAACTGTTAGCTCAGTGACTTGCTGTATGCACTTCGGCTTCTCCGACACCACATTCACCATATTTATCAGCCAAGCATTGGGCTCTTTTAAAAACAAAATTTGAGAGCTTCTATCTTTAATCTAATTTAAAAACTTGAAGTGGTGGTGGTGGGGAGGATAAATAAATAAATAGAACCCATCAAACAACAAGTAGATTTAAACAGTAAATCTGAATTCATTTCATGTGAGTCTGTGGGTGCATCCATGCAGTGCAATGTAACACTAGGGAAAGGAAAGTCAAGAAACTGCACAACGGTGCCAGTAAAATTAGCTAATGAGTTAATTTGGAGCAAGCCTGGGAATCCCTAATGCAGGGTGGCACTGCACATTGTAAACAGACATATCCCATAGTTAAATCCAAAGGGCTCTGGATCAGGTTCTTAATTAAATGAAGTTCTGCTGGGATCCCCACATCAAAATTAAAATCACTGACAAATCTAATATTAAGCATAGCATTCAACTTCACATCTCCTGCAGTCTGACTACGCTGTCATGTTCATGCAGACCTGTGAATAAGTAGTTTTCCCTAAAATCAGAGGGACCAAATGTCAAGTAGGGAACTGCTCAGCCCAGAAACCACTGTATCTACCCCAGAATCATAGCTAAGAATGCAATAGCTAGTCTAAGCCACAGAATCACTGCATTTTCTACATGATTTGAAAACAAACACGTTGTACTTTAACAAGAAATGCTGTAACTATGTCCTTGGAGGATTGCTGTTCTGTACCAAAGAATTATTTCTCTTCCCTCCCTGCCCCTCCTCTATTTCCCTCCCCTATGAATTAGTAAATGAATTTCTGCCACAAACCCTCAAACCATATTCTTCCCAATCAAAAAGTAAAACGATACCCAAGAGAGCAAGGTGGCACAGAACCAGTGAGATCCTACAGACAGCTAGACTGCATAGAAAGCTCCTGCCACTGCCACACACAGATGGGCACAAACACTCAGAAAGCCTATAGGGGTAAAACAGGACAATGCCATAAAGGGGATTATATCCAACAGACATGCTGCAAAATGTTCTCCCACAACTGGACAGCTGAATCATCTGTGACCAGACCAAAAAGGATGGTACACAACAAAAGACAGTACATGTAATTTAATAAGTAAGCACAGATTTTTTTTGTGATCCTGCACTACAAGTTTGGGAACAATTCTTTTTGGAGAGAGTTCGTATTATGGGAAAATCCAGTGTATGCATTTATGGGCAAACATATTACAGCCTGCATGTATTTTCTGGTGAAACGAAGCCTGTAGTTTTGCTCAGGGTCTGCACTTCAGTGTTTTAGCAAATGGAGAATGTAATGTGTGCCTGTGAACTCGGTCAGAATACAGATCCAAGAAGATGGGATTCTTATAATGTTTTTTTTTTTTTTTTTGTAAGATGCAGTGCTACAGGGCCTAAATAAAGAGCTTTTCAAAAAGTCATTGCACATAGCATGAGAATAAAGTGCTAGTCCCAGCAGCAGCCGCACAGCCGGTATCCACATTGTACAACAATCGCACAGCTCCAGTCGTGACTATGAAAGCACGGCCTGAGCAGCAGGTGGGACGAGGGGATGGCAGGGGAGCCCATGCCCCAGCACCACTCTCTCCAATCTTCCTGTCTGTTCATCAGTCATGTCACACTGGCTGTTCCCCTGCAAGCAGCATCCAGAAGAACAGAGAGGCTGGAAACACAGGTCCCAGGCAGTGGAAGCAGCTGGCAGGCATCTGTAATTGAATTCCTGGAGGACTTGGTCTATTTTTAAAATTCTCTGTAGGTTGGCTTTTTTTCTTTCTTTCCTTTTTTTTTTTTTTTTTTTTTTTTAAACAGGTGAATGTTTCCAAAACTCAACACACAGTTTTAAAGTTTCAATACATGCATCTATAAGTTCCGTGTAAGTTCTATGTAAAAGTCCTGCAATAGCAGCAAAGCACTAGTAGTCAGAGCCCGGTTTTAAAACTCTGCACTATGGAGGCAGAAAATGAATCAGTTACATCTTTAACTGTATATCATGAGCACAAAGATCTTTTGTTTTGAAGTGCTATACAAACCTCTTGTACTATTTCTTATAAGCTAAAATAAAGGAACACTGATTTTCCATCACCTTCAAAATAAAACAAATTCTATTGTTAGTACTTACATGCAGGGTTTCTGCCGTATCTAACCCACAGCCTTGAATGCGTATTGCTAAGGAATTAAGCCCTGCGAACCTCCATGATGTAAAGATTTTCTTTATATCCTTTCCATAAGCTGCACCGGAACGACATGCTTTCACCTGACCAGTCTAACATCGCACAAAGTCACTGGCAGAGCTAATCAAGACTTGTGACTTACTGTCATTCACATGCATTCTAAAATTCTCAGGTTATATTTAGAGTTTTCAGCATCTTTAGAGCGCTGCATCTCCTGTAATGCCTGCTAGGCGATAACTGGAGGTCTAATACTATCTCAGAGCTCGGGAGAACAGCAGTCATTTATTCTGCGAGGGAGCACGTCGCGCCCTCTCTGACTTTGCTCAGCCGCTGGGGGCTGCCTCTGTCCCTCAGCTGCAGCTCAGCCTGGCTAGTATTAAGCACTGGTGACTGAACGCTGCCAAAGCTGTGCAGAGGAAAAGTTCCCAATTCACTCAGAACGTAGTCCAGTCTGAGCTATACTCATTTATTTTCTCAGTTCCCGCAGCAAGTTAAATTCTCTGATGATAATGAGCAGTCACTGACTGCATCGCCAACTCATTAAATCAACTCAGTATCCACTCGTTAGCAAACACATTTATACACTCCGGATTTAAAGCTTGCTGGCTGGCAGAAATGTAGCATATGATATTTGTTGCAGTATAATTTATATTATTTTATTCTGATCTGTTTTAAATGATCCTTATTTAGCTGCAGCATGCTTTTTTCCGTTCTTTAATAGTGCTAGATTATCCACAAAAACTGTGAATTTTTAAAAATAGTAAAATAAAGCCAAAGATCACCTCTCAGCTCTTTGCAAGACAGGGTTATGTAACTACACAGCGCAATATATATTTAAACATCAGCTTGTTAACTGCATATATAGAGATGAACTGAAAGAACAGAGGAAGAGCAACAGAAAGGAGGATGAAAGTCTCTACTAAACATTGGAAATATCACGATTTTGTGATGCTTATTAATAAAAAAGTGACTCCAACAGTAACTTTCTCTTGTAAATAAAATAAATACAGGATAATAGCATGTGTATCAAATAAAATGTTATTATTTGCCAAACATTCCCCAAATGCATGATCAGTACTTGCTGAATATTCCCCAAATGCACAATCAGTATACCTGATGTTATCAAACAACACTGCATTTTGTTGCAAGCCCAGCTTTACAAATGGCTATTTTTCCTCTATGCTGGTGGTAGGGGAAATGTTTAAGAAGAAAGTGTTTTGACTGCCATGCAATCAGGCTGCCTGTAAACAGCATATGCTGGCCCTTAGAAAGCAGAGAGGATTTTGTACATTCAAAATTTCAGAGGGTTTGGTTTCTTCTTGGCTCCTGGGCAACGACATTGTTCTTTTCAAGGGTCAGACAATGCACATTAGCTTCTGTCAAAGTGGGGACACAGAAATTTCAAAACTTACTTTGGTAAAAAGATGGGATGTGTGTTGCACAGGCGGCGGGGGGGGGGGGGCAATCACTTCTCTGTGCCTTTGGCTCTATTTGTTCCTCAGCTGCTTATTAATAAAAATTGTTGCTTAAATATTAAGCTGCTCCAGTTCCTTCCAGAGTTTTTACTGCAGTCACAGGTCCTTCTTTTTTCAGAGACTCTGGATAAAAGGCAAGAGGTTTGCTGGCAGGAACATTTGCAACTTCGTGTAGACAACCCTGTGTAATGTCACTAGGGAGTCTCACATATAAAATAATTTACAAAACGTACTAACAGGCCACCTGCATGCACAAACTTCAGTGTTTGCAAACCAACATCCTCTGCCAAAGCTGCCACCCTGTCAATCATCCACCAAACCCAAAGAGTCAGCTTTCCAGCCTGCGAAGCTGCTTTTAGAGGCAATGGCACCCTACGCAGGGACTCAAGCGCTCGGCGAAACAGCAAAAGCCCGTTCTATTTTGCGATCTTTTGGCAATGGGAGGGCAGAGGAGAATGAGGAGAGACTCTTGTTTGCTGACTTTTGTTGCTGCTGTTGTTGTTGCTGTGCATGCCAGGTTACATAATGCTTAATTTCAGGCTCTTTTTGGTGGCACGATGATGTATATGCAATGCAAATATCCTTGCTGGAATTACAAGAGCAATTTATCAATTCATGTGCAGCTAATCAACCCATTTGCTTTCTAGTGTATAACAGTAAAAGCTTATCTCATGCAGACTCACGATCGTTCAAAGCAATCTAATTGAATTTCAGGGCCAAGAGCATTGCACAACACGTGATGTGTCTCCACTGGAGCACGGTGCCAGACACTGCAGGCGTTACATAATCACATGCTGTTGTTGGCTGAGGAGGACTGCACTCTCCGTCGCCTCATCGACTTGGCAGTCGGTGTCTCCTCCAATCATGCCCTGCAGCTTCAATCTGCACACAGTGTTCACATGTACAGTCACATGTTTTGGGGACCTTCGCAGCAGCAAATGAGAACGGGACCGTTCCCCCAACCAGTCAAAACAGTTCATTAAATCACTCACAAGGCAAAGGAGATTAGAGCAGGCTCACAGATATGTATAACATTAAAGGTAAAAACCCTGCTCCTTTTATTCAGCACCCCACCACAGGGGGTAGCTGTGTGGAACAGAGCTCACGTAGGGTGCCATGAGCCCTCCTGCTGCTGCAGGCAGGGCAATTTGGGATGCTCCCCAGGGAATGCAGTATGCAGCGCAGTTTACTGCTACTCCAGAAAGCAGGAACCTACACACTCCTCAGGTACCTACCACTTGCCACGGTGTCTATGCAGGGTCTGGCGCCTGGGGAGCCCGTGCCCAGGCAACTGCTCCCTTCCCCTGTTCGCCCCCAAGCTGCAGAGCAGCAGGTGGCAGGTCTCCTCTCTCAGCTTCCCCCTCACAGCAAAGCCAGGGTTTCATCGATGCACAGGGACACGTGGGGTCTGGGTAACATCCTCTCCCGCTTAGCACACGCTTACCACGCCAGGTATGATTCACCTGAAGGGATTCTTCACAAACAAGGCAAGCTCTGTTTAATAATGGCTATAAATTAACTGTTAGGGATAAAATGTGCTCCTCCCTGTGTGAAAGTCAAGGGTTAGGTCCACTTCAAGCAATGGAATTCCTGCCGGTTTCATCAGCTGCAGAGCTGCATTGCTAAATATAAAATCCCCAGATCACAGTCAAATGCCGGGAGGAGCGCAGTGCTAACACGCACCCCAGCTTGCGCCTGCCTCGAACCAACATCCAAGTTACTGAGTTGGAACCTGTTAGCATCCCACCCACGCTCCACATCGGCATGTGTGTTTGCAAGAGAGGGCCACCACACACAAACCCCCAGGTTTTATCTTCTCCTGGGCCACTCTTTGGGGCTGCAGGCTTTTGGAGCTGCTTTGGTCCAGAACTCTTTCTTTCGGAGAATGGCCACTGTGGCTCGAGCTGGCCAACATAGCAGGGAGGATTTCTGAAGTCTGTTCAGCTCAAGAAGTGACTCTTCTCACATACGCCAACATTTCAGGGAATAAGAAAGCTTGCTATTTTCCAATAGAAGCCAAGTTCAGAAGAAGAATTTGTGTAGATAATCCAAAGCCAAGCTTGCTAAATCAGAGCTTGTTAGAACTTCATACCCCTTTTTTCAACAGATCTTTCATTCACAAAGCCCAAGAGCACACTGGAGGCTTGATTTACGCAGGAGAAAATGGGCATCTTGCCAACCACTATGTTCTGCACTGTCACACGCAAAGGCCAGGTCCCACTTCCAGGGAGCCCTTTGAGGATGAGTCATTTGGTCCTCTGCAGAGGAGCCCAAAACAGGAGATGGCTGATGATACTTGAAAGTACTCTGTGTTGCACTGACATGTTCCAGAGCAATGACACATCGCAAGCAGGATGAGGACCAGGCAGTTGGCTCAGGGCAAAATGTGATGCCATATTTGGGTGGCCCTTCAGAGGGGGGAGCAGTTCCCATATCTCATCCTTCAGCAACCCATCTCAAGTATTAAAGTCTACAGCAAAATAACGCCAAACACACAATGTTTATCAAGTCAGAAACAAGTAGCAGAGCAATATATATTCACCAATTTCAGAAAAAAAATAAGGCAATTTTCCCAGGGTGACTCTTGCTCAAGTCAGATGGGCACTGTAACTTGTTTTAGTGGCAAATGTGCTCTTCTACTAAGGCTATGTCTGAAAGAGCCCCTTTGTGCACTGCTGCAGCTGCCCGGCGGCTGCTTTGCCACCTCCTGTTGCTTTGGAGGCCCCTACTGGAAGATGGAGTTGAACGTGCACTGTATCATCTAGGGCAATAAAGCAGCTCCCTTTCATCTGGCAAAGCTGCGCCGGGAAATTAATAGTTCAGAATTGTGCAGAGGGCTTGAGAAAACACATTTAATTTACTCTGATTTTACTACCTCACTGTGCTTGAGTGGGGCACTGCCCCCGCTGGCTCAATAGTAAAATCACACTGCACAGGGCTTGGTAGCAAAGTAGACAGATAGGGATCAAAGTGCTGTATTTACAGACGCAGAAGCCATAAACTCTTGGCTAGTTCAAAAGAAAACATTATCCTGGGAACACTTCCTTTCCCGCACTCAAATAAAGTCTTTCTGCAGCTGAAAATCAGAACAAAACATAGTGAAAAGGAAGAAGTGTGTAGAAAACAGGAAAGATAGTCTAAGAAGTTAATTAGTTTTTTTCAGTTTCAAATTGTTTAGTGTTTAAAAATAGGTTAAATATATGTTGAATTAAAATACACATCAAATTGTTGACTTCCTGGTTTAGGGAAAAAAGAAAAATAGGAAGTAAAAGATCTGCATTTAGATTACCAGGTATGTTAGAATTTGCTACTGATTTAAAGAAATAAAAAATAAAAAAAAAATAAAAAAGCTCTTTCAGTATCATAGGAATGGAAATAATCTGTTTAGAAAAACAATTTCACTGAAGTCAAGAAACTGAAGCTACCTGTGCAGTGCCTATGTGCAGACTACGCTCCAGAGAGCAAGCCCTTGCAGCAAACCTCGCAGAGCACTAGGTACGGCTGCGCCAGGAGCCAGCTCATCTGCCTCCTCCTAAGCCCAGCCCAACACGTGTGCTCCGCGCACTAAAACCCACCTGGCACCGCTCGCGTTTGACTCCCTTCCCTTTGGCTGTGTGGCAGAGCAGGTCATTTGCACACACAGGCAGAAATAGCAAGCCCTCTGCCCAGACTTCTGCAATACAGATTATTTGTTTCTGAGTAAGCACACCACAGCCCAAAGTCATCTCTTAGACTTGTTGCTCGGGCTGCTTGTGCGTGCGGACATTTTCACAGGCAGCACCGGAACAAAAATCCAAACTCAACTAACCAAAGCTCAGTTGTTCCCATACAGCATATTATTCACTGTAATAATACTTAAATGTTAAGAAAAGGAAGAAGAGGACAGTATAAGCTGCTCAACTTCTATTTTTTAAAAGAGCTTTCTGGGCTGTTTACTGTCATTTTTATTGTCAGCATGAAAATTATAAGAACAAAATGTTAGCAACATCCAGGGCAAATTTAATAAAAACTGTGACATAACTAGAACAGTCCTCTGTGCTACCCAAGTTAAAATTTACTGACCATCACCCACTTTATTACCAGCAATGAATTACCACTGTTATTTCCTCTGCCTCACAAAAACAATCTAGTTAATATGGGTTTCTTGACAAAAAACAAGGGGAATCAAGCTGCATGTACTATTCTTCAGCAACATTTCCAGCCCAGCTGAAAAAACTGCCTGGGTTAATAAAAAAAGGGAAGAAATTCACAACAACACGCAGGACTTAGAGCATTTGTTTAAATGCAAACATTTTCATTTTTAGAGAACCACGACCAAACTTTGTATATTTAAAACAGCTAGATTTTCAAAAGAGCTAAACTGTACCCAACACAGTAGCCTGGGAGCAACCCCAGAGCTGCAAACTTCCAGTTTTTCACAGCTGAGAAAAGACTTGGTTCAAACAAAGTTTAGTCCTTATGCTTTCTTAAGAACCAGGTAGGAATAGGAGGTATGGATCAGGCACCCTCCAGTCACACTTTCCTGCACTGACTGAAATCAGCTACAACTATTTCCACTCTATCTTGCCTCCAACACCAGTTTATTTCCCAAGGGTCAGTAAAGGAGTCTTTGTATTGAGAGACTTGTGATTCAGATTATCTAAATTTCTTTGGCACCTTAGAGACACAGACTGGCAACAGCTGCATGTGGGGCTAATGGGATATAAAATGTTATTATATACAACTAAAGAGTCCAAAAATCAAGCCGAAGCTTCCTGTAGGAAAGAGGAGGAGGGTAGTAAAAAGAAGGGTGAAAAGGCTTGGAGAAAAGAGGAAGGCAAGGGGACCTTGCTACTCCTCAGTATTTAGGGACAAAATGTTTTGGACAACTCTGCCAAGAGGAATTTTCAGTGTGATGAGGTCCTTTCCCCAGCCTCAAGTGACAGCTCTGCATCTGGAGTTACAAACACTAACCTAAACCTTAACAGCAAGTTCCTTGGCCAACTTCAAGCCAGCACAGCCTCTCTCTGATATCCACACGCTGTCAGCACATTATGCTCACGGCTGTTTACAGCAGACAGCATTTGCACGTGTGTGCTTCCAACAAGACCTGATGATGGTGGAACTGCAGTGGAAAGAAAATGGATTAATCAGACCTCACTGGCAAGGTGCCACGTGTTGCCCATGAAGAGCTGCTGCAAGATAAACAAGGCACAATCTGCATAAAGTGTTCATTGCCCTAAACCAAGAGAGCACTTTCAGCCTTGGCCCAACAAAAGGCTCTCTGCAGAAAGCCGAGGGGTCTAGGTGACACCAAGATAATTAAGCTCATAACCCTCAAGGTAATCACCAGCTCCAGAAGAGGCCCCTCATTCAACAGCCTGGTCAACACACATCATTTAGATACTCTGGCCTTTTCCCTGGAAATTCCAGAAGTCAGGTAACCACAGATGAACCCGCTTTTCATTTAAGTAAACACACATGTAATTCAATAAAGCATTTTGCAAAGCTCTGGGATTTCTGGAATAAAACTTTGACAACTAGACACCCTAACAACTCAAATAAACTACTTGAAATTACAAAATCTCATGATTTTCAAGCCAAATCTCATGATTTGTTTGTGGCCTGACTCACGGTTTTCAGTACTTGTGGTTGGCAGCTCTGAGCAGGCAGGGATATGAAAGAGGAGCGGGAGCAACCGCCCGCCAGTCTTCTGTTTTCCTGGGACAGAAGACAAAGCAGCTCTGGCAATTCCAGCTGGCAATACCATCCTGGCACTCCTCCAAGGCCAAACATGCTGGGTAAGATTCTCATCAGATGAAAAACTCGTGTCAGAAGCAGTTACTGTGGTTGCTTAATAGCTGTTTTCCAAAGTTCAATATAGCATATACTTTCTTTTTCTTGAAAAGGGGGGAGAGGGGGAGCTGGACCATGGTACGGACTAATCCCTTGCCAGATGTCATTAGTGATGAAGTCCTTTAGAAATTACATCAGTATGAAACAAATCAGAAAACAGTGAGTTTCCATTTCCTCCTCATGTCTGGCTAGACAGAGACTTCAAGATCAGCTTTCGTCTATGGCCTGGAATCGACTCTCTTCTGCTCTTGCATAGTGTGGCAGGAGTGTTAAGCAAGTAATTGCGACCATTAAAAAGAAAATAGCCCACTCGCTCCTGTTCTCCATCCCTGTCAAATCCTGACTCCTTCATTAGGCTTTCCCAAAGCTAGTTCAGCACGTGGCAGAGTCTCTCTCTGTTTGGTGACCCACTGCTCCAGATGGAGGCAAGTGGCTCCAGCTGAGGCATGTATCTTCCAGCCAGGGCCCTTCTGCCTTCCTGGGTGATGCCAAACCCTGAGCTTTCCCTCTGCAGATAACCCAAAATGTTCCCTCACATCTGGATATTTGGCAAGAGTCCAGTCAGGGACTGGAATCAAATTTCCATCTTCCTGCAACGCACAACCCTCCCTATCTGCTCACAGGATGGGATTAGAGGAGCAGAAGCAAAGCAAGAGGTTGAGCAGAACAGCCTTGCTTCTCCTTATTCCTTTGCTTCCCTAGTAAGGCAAGGGCATAGCTCATCTTGATATCTGAGAGAGATGAATCTTTAGTTCTTTGTGTTTTGAGTGTTTTGACTGGCTAAACCAAATAATATCATAAATGGAGGTTTTCGATAGAAAATCAGTTCCTGAAACACATTGCTGCGTCATAAATCTTTAACTGAAGCACTTTATGTAACACCAGCTATTCATACTGCCCTAACTAACCATAACTAACCATTCCATTACACGGAGTCCATTATCCCCTGCCTTATTATATTTTCTCTTAAAACAGAGATCAAAGATTTGGATCTAGTGGCACCACGCCGATTTCATTTTTATTACTGGCTCCCTAGGACTATCATAAATATTCATTGACCATCCTTAATACAATGCATCGAATTCTGCTCACTGCTATCTCTGGTGCAATTGCAAAGCACAAACAAGGTTGTTGCTCAAACATATTAAATAAAGCAACAACAAATTTGTGACACTCAACAACAAAACACAAAACAAAAACAACCCTTCCCCCTTCTGAGGAAATTCAAAACTGAAGGAGACATTTTCTCTCGCCCCCTCCACTGCTGCAGACATTTGACTGTTGTGGGAATTCATCTGTGCAGAAGCAGCAGCAGCAGCAGCTGACCTGCTCCCATAGACAGGAGACATTTCTGAAAAGTCCACAGTTGCCACATAGTGGTCTTTGCGATACTGCAGCATTCCTCTGCACTCGCCAGCAAAAATTACAAAGGTTGCTCAGCCATGATACAGCATCTGTTCAGAAATGTTGATTTTCTGTACAGCAACCTATCCTCAAAATAGGTCTGGGATAGCATGGAAATATCCTCCTGGATCACAGGCAGGAAAAACAGGTTCATTCAGTTTTATTCTCATAACACTCTAGAAAAACTGCAACTATCCCAAACTTTGGGCTGCCTGCAAATTGTTGCTCTCCCCATATTAATTGCTCATCCATTCCTTTGAACTGCCCTTCTCACCTCTGCGCAGCACCTCCCAGCGCTGGCCAGGCTGGATAAGAAAACTCATGTTACACCTAGGTGGATTGCTCCTGCTCTGAGCATAAACACAGAGCACAAACACAGGCCCTCTGGGGATGTCAGCTGGACACTTTAAACAAGCTACAATCACTCAAACTTGGGTGGCCATGGAAATTATATTTTCCTCATGTTAAGTAACTCTGAGAGCATTAATGCATATCAGACGCTTTATATTCTAAGCAAGAACATCTGCTCCGTTAAAAACAAAACAATATGGCATGACACAGAATGCACATTCAAATATTTATCTTCTAATATGACTCCACCATGCAGGTAATATGCCTCTCATTAGAAAAACAGATTGAATACAAATAAATCACCTTATCCAAAATAAATACATGTTTATGCATGTGGGTATACACTCGCACCAAATTCCACATACCTGGAGATGAGAACCACATGATAATATATAAGTAAAATCTACAGTATACTTTTGGTCACTTACCTATCCTCTTGCCTATCCAGTATTTGCTATAAACTTCTACTAATTTATTGAAAATCTTTGGCTGTTTAATTTGTAACTAAAACTAGACAGAAAAAAATCCCTAATCCTGATGCTTTCATGATACAGGATTTGATTCAAATAGCCGTAGTGGACATGGAATTTAAAATCTGGACAAACTGAAGTTCAATGAAATCCATCCCACCTATATATAGAACAAAGAACTGGTGTTTTTCAGATAAAGGATCATGATCAATTCCATGAGTTCTGTATTGGAATAAGGTGAGATGAATCGTATTCAGAGCTCTGTGAAGGCTTCATTTGTTCATTTGCAAAATGGCTTCACTCCCTTGCACTCCTTTCAGTTCTTTTAAACTAACAGTAGAAAGAAAAGAAAGCCAGTGTCACTCCAGTCTTCAAGAAGGGCAAGAAGGAGGATGCAGGCAACTATAGACCAGTCAGCCTCACCTCCATCTCTGGAAAAGTGATGGAACAGCTCATTCTGGATGTCATGTCCAGACATATGGAGGAAAAGAAGGTGATCAGGAGTAGCCAGCATGGATTCACCAAGGGGAAATCCTGCTTAGCCAATCTAATCGCCTTCTATGATGGAATGACTGGCTGGGTAGATGAGGGGAGAGCAGTGGATGTTATGTGCCTTGACTTCAGCAAAGCTTTCGACCCTGTCTCCCATAACATCCTCCTAGAGAAGCTCAGGAAGCGTGGGTTAGACAAGTAGACTGTTAGGTGGCTCGAGAACTGGCTGAAAAGGCAGAGCGCAGAGGATCGTCATCAGCGGCGTGCAGTCCAGTTGGAAGCCTGTGGCCAGTGGCGTCCCCCAGGGCTCAGTACTGGGTCCCATCCTGTTCAACTTATTCATCAATGACCTGGATGAGGGGACAGAGTTCCTCCTCAGCAAGCTTGCTGATGATACCAAGCTGGGAGGAGTGGCTGATACACCTGAGAGCTGTGCTGCCCTTCAGAGAGACCTGGACAGGCTGGAGAGCTGGGCGGAGAGGAACCTCATGAGATTCAACAAGGGCAAGTGCAGGGTCCTGCACCTAGGGAAAAATAACCCTAGGCACCAGTACAGGCTGGGCGCTGACCTTCTGGAGAGCAGCTCTGCAGAGAAGGACCTGGGAGTGCTGGTGGATGACAAGTTGACCATGAGCCAGCAATGTGCCCTTGTGGCCAAGAAGGCCAAAGGTGTCCTGGGGTGCATTAGGAAGAGTGTTGCCAGCAGGTGGAGGGAGGTGATCCTGCCCCTCTACTCAGCCCTGGGGAGGCCACATCTCGAGTACTGGGTCCAGTTCTGGGCTCCCCAATAAAAGAGAGACATGGGGCTACTGGAGAGAGTCCAGCGTAGGGCTATGAAGATGATGAGAGGGCTGGAGCATCTGCCCTATGAGGAACGGCTGTGAGAGCTGGGCCTCTTCAGCCTGGGGAAGAGAAGACTGAGGGGAGATCTTATCAATGTGTATAAGTACCTGAAGGGAGGGTGTCAAGAGGATGGGGACAAACCCTTTCCAGTTGTCCCATATGACAGGACAAGAGGCAATGGCCAGAAATTGAAGCACAGGAAGTTGTGTCTGAATATGAGGGGGAATTTCTTCACTGTGAGAGTGAAAAAGAACTGGAACAGGTTGCCCAGAGAGGTGGTGGAGACTCCTTCTCTGGAGATATTCAAGGCCCACCTAATGCAACCCTGTCTACTACGCTCTAGGTGACCCTGCTTGAGCAGGGGGGTTGGACTAGATGATCTCCAGAGGTTCCTTCCAACCTCACTGATTCTATGATTCTGTGATTCTAACAGTAGTATCAGTAGGGAAGGATGGCAGTTTGCAGTCACTTAGGATCTTCTTTCTAGTTTTGCTCTGTTTCAGATCAGATCCACAGAAAGGAACGTGTGTGAAAAAAATATTTGAAAACAAGGGATATTTTTATGCTACATTCACTTGTGTAAATGGGGAAATTCCAGAACACTGGTCATTTCAACTTCAGAGTAACTAACAAGCTACTGCAATTTGTTATTGCTTTGGCTGATGCTGTCTAAATCAGTATCTACAGAAAAAACATTTTATAGTATCAGATGTTCCCTTAGAGGAAAGATATTACACATGAGAAAGGCAGAGGATACAAGATCCAAAATAATTTATCAATCAGGATTTGGGGCTTAATGTTTCTGAAGCAGTTCTGGATAACAGCATATCATATTCTGAGAAAAGAAAATTTGATAAATATGAGCTGCTAGAAAACTAAAAACTTTAGGAAGAAATATGTTTACAACCATATGTTTTCTTAGTCTTGGTATCCTGCCACTGGTTTTGTTTATGACTTGGAGAACACAAAAAAAGATCAAGGTTTTGAAACAAAGAAAGTAACTACCAGTGAGAAGTGAACAACATTTATCACTCAACTATCAGCTGAGCTAAAAGTAGCTCTAAGTCTCTGGAGATAATGTATTTGGATCACACAGAGAGCTAGCAATTACATATTAAAGAGAGGGCAAAATTATCAAAGCACCCAGTCCTGCAAAGTAGCTAGGCAAATGCTTCACTCCCACTGCAGTGCATTTAAGTGCCCTTGTCTTTTGCTGGACCAGGACTTTACACTTCTTAAAAGGTCAGAGGTGCTCTCTCTTTCCCATCCCTGATATATGACCTTCAGTTTAAAGTTCTTGTCCAGGTTGACAAGAGCAATTCACTTTGCCTGAGACTCTCCTTGACACAGACCACCATAAGCACCCCACAACTGATCCAAGAAGTTAAGTGACTTGGTACATGCTACTCAATGCAAGCAGATGATGGTCCAAATCTGCACTAAACATCCGGGGCTCGTTTCTTACAGAAGGAAAATCTGCCCTTGAAAAGCAGTTCTACTTTGCATATATTGAGTAGCTGCACTTACAAGTTTTTGCACTAGAAGCAAAATAAAACTCTCTGCAATGTAAGCAATTGGAATCCCAGTTGAACAGCTGGAGATGTACACTGGAGAGTACTGCAGCATTCTCCTTTAGCCCAGAAGGATACACATTACAGGAGAGACACTACACAAATTAGGGAAGTTACTTCAGAATATTCTAGTTTATATTGTGTGCCAAAGCACCAGAAATGTGCAGCAATAACAATATGCCTTAGGGGCTGATGGCCTGAGGCAGTAAACATCATGGCTAACAGCACCCAGCTAGTACACAAACAATAACATCACACACTTTGCAGTATCTCTTTGGTTAATTATTCCAGCTTGAAACTTGGAGGGAGTGGGGAGAGTGAAACTCCGTTGATTTGTTTCTCAGTAGGTTTTATTTCTTTGGCTTCTAAAATGTCAGCATAAGGGTATAATGAGAAATTACCACACTTTAAGGGTCTGACCACATTTAGTATTTAGTCTTGCATATCTGAATGCTCTGACGCTCCTGCTGCTATAATTACTGACTTGGAGGATTCATGTCAATAGGAAAGCTTGAACTCTCCATTACCACAAATCAGTGCAGCCTTCGGTTCTGCAATAGTCTGCATACCTTCATGTAAACCACCACAAAGAGGAGTTTGTACTAGATGTCACAGTAGTGTCTAAACTTTCTGCCATACCTCATCACTTAACTGTCATGTCAAACCCACAACAGTGCCTTCCTGACCATCTTAGAAACAGGTGCTGGTCCTAACCACCAGCCTGGCACTGCAAAAGCCGACCACGCGTTCTTCCTCCTTGTGCCTCCATTTTCCCCAGAACTGGGGCTGTTCTCCTAGGGGAGAGCTTTTAATGAGCAGTAATCCAGGATAGTGCAAAAATGTTCATCACCACAGGAAATGTACAAGTGATTAACATATATATATACAGATAGATAGATAGCATTTAGCTTAGAGTTAAACATTCTCTTCTAGTATTTCTAAGCCTGTATTATCTTATAGTCACACTGAGCTTCATCAGTGAGGAGAACAGCCTATCAACAACAGGAAAAAACAAGCTAACGCAAGCTAACGCATAATCATTTTTATAAATGAGCACAAATAAAGCAGAAAGCAAAAAGGATGAAAAATTAAATGTGATTATTCATAATGCCTGCATTGCCACTAATCCAAAATGTGAATAGTAACACAAATAAAGGAATTTACCTCCTGTTCTTTCTCCCATTTAAAACATGTCCCTTTAAGTTACAATGCATTTAGTAAACCCCAGTATTCAGAATTACTCTCTTTTTTCCTCCCATTTATTTTTACCTGTGTATGTTATGTATCAGAATGCTGCCTAACGCACACATGCAAATAACTAAAATCATCTTGAAAGGACGAGGTTATAGAATAGAATGCAATTTAAGCTAAGAATGTCTTTGATTCAAAGAACCACAACACTAGGACATTGCAGTGACTCCCAGCAACATTTCCCTGCTTTTGAGATACATTGAGACTATTTTACCCAGAAGAAAAAGACCTACATCTCCCACTGGTTTCAAGCTGGATGGTCGATCAATACATTCATGAGGCAGAGTTGGGACTAATCCTTTTGACAAACTCATTGGAGATTTGTCATTGGCTCAAAATGAAGAGGCTCAGGCCTTCAGGCACAAAATAACCAGCTGTCAATGGTGGCCATATCACGGACTACGGGAATAAAATGCACTTACATTTAAAAGGAATCTGTACTATTTTTTCACGTGTATATTTGCTGCCATTGCTAAAAACAAGGAAGAAACATAGTTTACATTTCGTAACTAAGGTGGAATACAGAAATATTAACATTGCACAACAGAGGGCTACAAAGCTTCTTATCTGTTTTTAAAACATGAAGTGACTGCAAATACATGGAGAGCAAGACAGTTTTTTTCAGGAGTTTTTCCCAGAAAAGGCAAAAGGCACAACTATTCATTTCTGACAAATAAGCAGCTTGCAGGTTCTTTACTGATGCTTTAAAAATGCTGTAAGTTTCCAATTATTTATACCGTAGTTCAACACCTAAAGCAGAAAGGAGTAAAACATCTGCGTTCTGGGCCACAAGTAACCCTTACCAAAGTGTTGAGCCTATTTATACTAGTGTTTCACTTAGGAACAACTAGTTGGCAGGATATACAGGCTTGAATTCTACCACAGTCTCTAACGGACTATCATCCATTAACACTTTGATCAGTCAAAAATGTTTTATGTCATATACAGATATTATGAGAGAAAGTGATTTTTTTCGACATGTTCACCTCATTTAAGAACAACTAGAGAATCAAAGGGTTGTATCTGCCCAAGACATTGACATACCAACAGCTGGAGTGGTCTAAGATGTTACCATATGAGTGCACTTCAGCTCAGCAATTTCATTCAAATCACTGAGAGTGGGTTTAAGTTAAGCTTTTGGATCTCTCTGAAGCAGCTGGGAGAACTCATCCCTTCTGGCCTACCAGCTCCATTGTGGGTGCAGTTGCTTTCAGCAGGACAGCCAGGTAACGTAAGATTTTAAACTGCCCTAGTCATTTGCAAAGTGAACGTGTATCAACAGCTTGCGTTTCTCGTGTGCTCTAGTAAGATTCTCCAGATTCAAGCTAAGATATGGAGGTAGGTCCGCTGTCAGAATCCACATAGAAATTAAACTGAAATCAAGCACCATGGTGATGGACAAAGCAGAAACTTGCATAAAAACTTTAAGAATTCTGGACCAAGATCACTGTGTTCTTGTAAAACAGGTATAAAAATGGACTACCTACCAGCTACAAAGGACAAACATATAGGTAGGACACATCTAGTCCAAATAGTCATTTCAGTCCCTCCTGTCTTTCCTTGAAGGGCCAACCCAGAGCATCCATACCATCATAACTGTCTGGGCAGTAATGTAATGTAAAGGTAATGTAAACTTCCTCCACTCATTGATTTACCCAAATGTTTTAACACTTCTGCAGGAGCTCACTGTAAGAAAGGAGCTGTAGATCAAGTTTCATTCCAGTTAGTTATCTAATCAATGCAAATAGGACTAGGACTTAACACTGAACTCCAGGGAGATCGTAATAATCACCCACAATTACTTAGGAAAGCTAATCAATGACCAAGAGGCTTTATATGCCATTTATATACCTTAAATCAAACTCTTGAAATTAAACTTTGATTCCTAACACAATTAGGTGTTGCATCACTAAGCAAAGCAATGCGTAAGCCAGCATTGCCTCAAAGGGAGGCTGCAAGGGCAGTCGAGGATGGGGGCAGGACAGTGTGAGCAGTGCAGCTTTAAAACATACCAACCAGATGAGCTACAACACTGGAGTTCACTTGAGGCAATGGACATGTGACAGAAAAGGAACAGTCATAAAAAACAGTGAAATAAGTGCCTAACACTATCTGTTCTGCCTGTCCCATCAACAATACAGGCAACTTCCCAGTGGTTAAATGAAAGATAGATACTGCAGTAGAAGGCAAGGTTCCCAGACCTCCATTTTAGGCATGGGAGGTCAAGGGAAGAGAGAGAGAAAGAGAAATATTTTTTCATGATTTCTTCTTTGCTTCTCACTATGGGAAGGTCCACAGAAACTGAAAAGTTCATCATTTCTGTCACAAGGTATATTATGATGGATGATTAAGAAATTCAGGCTTTCTGTCAAAATGTCATGTGTCCCTCTTAATGTCATTTTAGTATAACCATTATGCATATACTTCTTTAATTTTTTAGTATCTGTATATCACAGTTGAGTAAAATTGAAGGTCGTGATATTATAGCTCAAAAAAGGCTGGAAACACACAACTGGCTATTGTACTATTTTTCCTATACTGAAGTCCATATCATGAACAATGACTCATAATAGTAGCAAGCAGGAGAAGCACTTGCAACCATACAGGCTTGTTTACTCAGGTATTTGTTTGCATTGGTTCATTATGTTCCTTACATGGGATTCACAGGAAGTCTAACAGAAAGCATGAAGGAGAAATTCTTATTTCTTCTTCCACTTGCCCATGCCCTAGCCACTGCCTAGGTGGCAGGGTTATGAAACTGGTTTAAGCAGACACCTCTGAATGTCCATTCCTGAGAACCAGAGGTTGGGCAAAAAGCCCACACACATCAGTGGAACACACTCCCTCTGCTGGCTTGGCTCAGTCTTGGTTTACCAGCCTCCACAACAGGGTATAAAAACAGTAATTAAAATAGGTGATTTTTTTTTTAAGGCATTGCTTTTTTTTCCCCCTGCAGTCCTGAGATGATGTTACATTTTGGTGGGTCTATGCAATTAAGACAGTTCTGGAGAAGTTTGGCATGGTTCCTCACAGCCTGCAGTTACAAAAGGAAACTAGTTTTTCCATGTTATGTTGTGGGATTATGGGCCCAGAAAGCTATTCTGAATAATGATTAATAACATCATCTGCTTCACCTGTGAAACTCCTGCTATGACAAAAAAAATACCTCTATCTGCCCAGGCCTGACAGAAGTATAGCCTCCTCTTTGAGCTAAATTCTTTACAGGCAGTGAAGAGGAGGTTGGTTTGCTCTGTGTACACTCGTTTTTCTGCAGAGCAAGGTTGATGTTTTGCTATTGCTGCCTTTGTCTTCGCTTCACTATTCTGCACTGAGATTTTTTTATCCTGTCTAGCAGGTTGCTTAGAAGCCTGGGCAGAATGTTCCCATGTCCATATGTTGAAATCAAAACAAACAGTATACAGTCAAAACAAAGATGCTGTGAATATTTCACATTTCTAATATATGGCTCATCTATCATAAAAAAGAGTGTGTTCCTCAAACACACAGAAATACGCATGAGCATCTTAATATCCCCTAGGACTTTTTTTTTCCTAGGGTTAGGAATGGAATCTCATAACTAGTGTATCTGAATTGTGCCAGGTACAGTAAAATGAACAAGCACTGCTACTTAGACATGTGAAAATATTTGGATGTAAAAGCCTAAGACAGTGAAATGAAGTGACGTTGGGTTCCAATCAACATTTTTTCTCAAGTAAAATGATCCTCATGAACATATTTGACTAAACATGTCAGCTGGGAACAAATTAAAATGATGGGAGTGAAAGATTAGATAATTGTTCTATGATTCATATTTAAAAGTGACTAATACTGAGAGAATTTTGCGAGTACTCAGAAACATTGATATGAGGAAACCATACAAAAGGCACAGGGATGCTTAATCAGGCTAAAACTTCTAGGAATGGACAGCTGACATGTAAATCTGAATCTAGTTACCAAGACCAAAGACACAGGCAAGATGAAATATATTTGAAACTCACAGGTGAGGGGAAAAGTGTCACTAGATACAGGAAGAAATCAGACACTTCACACAAGAAAGAGACTATGTCATTTCTCCCCAAACTGGAAACTCTGTTTCAACATAACATAGTCCTATCACACATTTATCATCATTAAAATGTTTATAGAGTACGAAAGTCTGGCACCACAGGCAATAACAAAAAACTGTACATCTGCAACTAAAAAAATTCAAGTTTTTGATTGATTATGTGATAGAAAAGGTCAGATGTGACATAAAGGACTGCTATCCAGAAATACAGGATACCAATATATAATAACCATATATAGTAATACTTGCTATTACTAATTCATTTAGCCTTCCTTGCCTTGACTCTGGTAAAAGTCCCTGATATAAGACTATTTATGTAAGGTAGACTACTTCTTCTGTTTAAATGTTACTTTCTGCTTTCTGTTACTTTCTTATCACACTGTTTTTGAGACATCATATTATCTTAAAAACATGTAAGAAATTGAAGTCATGCAAGATTCTGTTGCTATCCTAGAGCTAACCTTTTAATACCATCCTGTTAGTTCTATATGTAATACCAAAATGGTAACAGTACCTCTTCTGCAAAGTTAGTTTTCTTGTCAAGCATTTCTCGTAATGTCTGAAGAATTTTAATGCAGAGCTTCTCTTCTTTCTCCATTAGCTTCTTTGTGTGATTAATCAACCTTAAAGTAAAATATTAAAGAGCATTGCATGTTGTCTCTAGGCTGTATAACAATTTCTTTATGCAAAAATTGTTCTTTGTTGTATTTTTCCTCAAGGAAAGGGAATAAACTCAGAGAAGAAAAATCAGAATTAAAAAGGAAATAGGACTTTCAAGGTGTTTGTGTGTCAGTTTGTATCTTACTGTCCATATAGAAGGCATAATTCTACATCTGTTTTTTATGGGGGCTTCCAGATTAAGATCCAAACTTGTTATTTCATCCTTCCTTCCTTTAAAGTTAACCATACTCCTTATAATGTTCACCATGCATCTTAGAAACTTTAAAAGGTACAACTTTTACACCTTCCAACCTTGATGATGGTTATAATGTATTTATTATATAATTAGGAAATGGCATCCAGTCAAAAGGATTCCCAAAGCATTCCTAAAACCTTTACACTTAATTGTTCAGAAACATAGGTATTTGGATGAAGCATAACTATTGTTTACATTCACACAACAACTTTATAGACTCTTTCAAGTTTGAAAACAAGCTACCTTTCTGCCTCCCACTAAGGCTGTGAAGGGAGTTGGGTTTTAGTTTAAGCAAACACCAAAAGAGGCCATGCTGCCTTTGTAAAGGCCAAGTTCTTACACCGGTTCACTATACTGCTAGAGAAAAAAAGCACTACTTGTGAAAAACATTACTTGTGAAAACAAGAAGCAAGGAGATCTGAAGGTCTTGGATAGGTTTGCTTCCTTCAGTACCAGTCTTGCTTGGCTTATGGTGGCTAAAACAGTTTTCATCAATTCTGGCCTAGGATCAGCATACAGCAAAGGCACCGGGGCAACCAATTTACACTGAATCCAAAAGATGGCATTATTAAGAATCCTAAATCACGAACAGTCACCAAAAAACAGGGTTTGGAGGGCCCACAGTGCATCATTTAGATCAGCCCTCTGTAACCCAATAAAATTGATTATATTTAAACCACCGCTAAACTAATGCCCTAATGCCATGGGAGCTTAGTGCAAACATCATGCAGTAGTTAACCATTGTCATGTTAACCAAATTCAGGAGCTATAAGCCCAAAGCAATGCAGCTCTTAGACCAGCAATACTAACAATATTTTTAAACAGTAACATCTATACCTCAAGATTCATACATAGCCAAAGCATTCTTATGCAATGGAAGTTAATTAAATAAAACAGAAAAAGTGCTTATTGCATTACATGGGCCAAATCCAGCAGCTCTGGACTTGATTTGATGCCAACCTTGAACAGCAGTTTGGACAGAGGAGATGAGATGAGCTCAAAATTTACCTTGATTTTTCCAAATACATAAAGTATATTGCTATAATGTTACCTCTGCAGAATATGCAAAAAGCCAAGGAATCAAGAGAGCTGCCAAAAGTGTACACTTCCCCCAAGTTACTTCTTTTTAAATTATAGTTTCTCAAGGATAGGGAGGGCATCTCACTAGAGGACTAATAAAGCAAATTTGAAAGATTCTATTCCAATGTCCAAACTGCAAATAAAACATTGTATAATTCAAGCCCAGGTAGGGGCGCTAGTGAAATGTACTTTAAAAAGAGTTGTTGGTTGTTTAAAATAAAAATCAAGAGATTTATTTGCTTTATCAAAAAATCTAGTAGTGAGCACCCCAACTCATTGTGCATCCTTGAAAATTCTACCATGAAAGTCTAAGCTTCTGCTGTCAATTTGGAGAAACTTAATAGTAAAAATACCCCATTAAGAAAACAGAAGTAAGTTTAGTCTGCCTCAATTTTAACAAGCTATTAACTTTCAATTTCTAGGCAGACGTGGCAAGCAAACCTCTCTCTCTACTCCTGTCCATACTCCTAAACTGCTGAGAAACATAGAACATCTAGCAAAAGACCTCAATTTAAGCTTTCAATATGAACTCAGACTCCTACATACTTAAGTCACTGTTGAAAATCAGAGGTAAGTGCTGTTGGAAAATTTTATTCCTTGTCATCTTTTCCAAAGAAGTAAACAGGCCCCTCCTTACACCACTTACTTGGACATGAAAGCACCACATCTTATTCTGGCATCACTCCCCTCTGGAAAAAGTAGCTCTGGACTATGCAACACATCAACCAGCACTGAAAATTCAGCCTGCATCATGGGAGTGAACTGCTGCTCCAAGGAGGACACTACATCCTGGGGAATAAAGCAAAATATCAATTATAACTATTGCCAGTCAAGAAGACTTGAAGACTGTTTTGCGGAGTTGCACAATACTGTGTGATGGGCTATCTGACCCATTTTTTATCAGTCAGCAGCAAGAGCCCTTATTACCCAGTTCCCAGTGAAGCAACCTCATTCCTTCCTTCATGCTACTCCTTTGGCAGAGCAAATGGTGGAAGTTGTCCATTAGTATCTACCTGGCTCTCTTCTTTCAAATCTCTCTTCTGTTTAACGCCTGTGAACACTCAGCAACAGTCAGGATGACAGTGTGCTGAAAAAAACCCTGCTTGTCACACTATGGCATCAGAATATCACCTGAGATGTTGCTTCCTTGGTATTTAGGGCTCCTCTACTTGTCTGAGTCCTGCTGTTGTCTTAGCTCATAAACTCCTCATGTCATTTAGCCAGCACACCTACAAGGTAATCTCCCATCTTATAGATGATCTCCAGTGACACAAGATGACATAATGACTCCTACAACCTCCACTACTTCATCTGCACCTGACACAGACGTGTGACCATGAGAAGAAAGAAAGGAGACCCTTCTCTGCAGATCATTTTGGGGAAAAGAACTTATTTCCTTCCTCTCCCTACTGACTTCTGCAGGGGCTGAATTTAGATCTTGGAGCAAAAGACTCTGCGTATTGGCGTCTTTTTGAGCCCACATCAGAGGAGACCTAGGCCTTCTGCTCCCTCCTCCCTGAAAGTGCAAGATTCACTATGATCTTGTACTAATTGTGATTACTGTACTAACAGCTCAAACAGTATAGTTTAGCTGGTATTTTCCACATCCGTCACATATTGGATAAATGCACTGCTATAGCTAGTGCCCAAGCCATTCAGTATTTGATACCTGTAGTTTTTCTATGATATTCCTGTAATCCCAGGCAGGCCCACCAAGAGCTTCTTTAAAACGAGGTCCACTGCGGGCTGACATCCTCCACCCCATGGCTGCTCTCTGCACCATGTTAGAGTGACTCTTCATGAACAAGGTGTTAACCTGGCTGTCCAAATCCACCGGAATTGCAATCCCACGGTTCTTTGCTTTAAGAGGAAGAAAAAAGAAGAAATTTAAAATGGCAAAAAATACAAAATTTCACTTCAACAAGTTTTAGGAATAAGAATCAAAATCCAAGCTGGTCGAAATCAGTTGAGATCCAAGTTAGAGTGCTGTACTGCTTCCTCTGAGCTGAAGATCACATCCAATATATGTTTTCATAGGTACAGATATGTTTCTTATTTATAAATAGAATAATTTTTTACCAAAAAAAGTGATTGAGAGATATTAATAAGAACAACAAAAAGAGTATTACTATTCTGACAGATAGTTTTAATCTATTTAGAAATTAAAAGCTCTTTTTTCTAATGGACATGCACACATTTAGCCAATTTATCCCAGGCTTTTCTGAGTATTTTGCTTGTGAAAACCTTGAGGAATCAAGTGCATACAAATTAAATTTGAAAAGGACTCCGTCCCTTATTTTCTTTCCCTTCAGTTTTCTATACGGCTAGGATTGTTAAGTCATGGGGTTGCTGAATACCACTGCAATATAACTGACAGTTAATAAACAGCTACAATTGGCAAATCCAGGTCAATAACGTGTTTTTTTTTTTTTTTTTCTTTAGAATTGAGGAAGAAATGTGACAAAAGGAGAGAATATCAGAGGGAAAAAAAAAAGAGAAAGTCTTGCACCTATTCGTACAGGGCACCCACTATTAAACTACTGTTGCATACTGAACTGTCTTTTGAAAAGGAGGTTTGAAAGGCAACACTAGAGGTAACTGCCCTTTCCTCTAAGAATACATTTGTAGCAGCTGTATTGCTCCATTCCTCTTGAGATCAGACCGGTATTCTTCTAAGGCTCAACACAGGTTGTCTAAATTTCAACAAATAAATGAGAGATTGATGCAGTAATATCTCTATTTGAAAGAATTAGGTGTATTTAAGTGATTAGCTTTACATTTCACTTCATTTCCATGGCATAGTTTATGCTTAATAAACACTCAGAAGTAAAATGGAGAAACATTTTCACCAAAGGAAGAAAAAAAAAGCTGATAATAGCTACTTTTTCACTGTTCCTTATTTGAGTTGGATTTTTAAATAGGCATTAGCATACATTAAAGAAGTTCTGGATAACACTCAATTCATTCGAGGCATCTACCCACTACTTTGCACTCATATGCATACTTTCCACCGTAGTGGAAGTATATCCCACCCCAAAAACACACTTCTTAAAACCTATGCAACTTTAAGTCTTCAACCTGTGAAGTCAACAAGTGCCCTTCTTCCCTAAACAGACAAAACCCAACAAGACACAACAAACCCAGCAAGAGTGTGTGCAAACCCTGAGTCACACATATCACTCAGATAAATGAAGGCTCACACGTTGCCAAGCAAATGAGTCACAGATCTCAGAAAGAAACTTTTTCTTACCCCAGATACTATAATGCAATAGCAACATTTAGTATAAATGCAAATTTTGCTGTGATGCCTGAACCCACAATCTCACAGACCGCAGTAAGAGGACTTTGCCACGTGTGTCCTCATTCCTTTAACAGGTCCCATTGGTGCAGGGCCCCCTTCTCTTTTTACAATGGCAAAAACTTCAGAATCCTCTCCAAATCATGGCACATGACATCCTGATATCCTTAAAGTTAATGGGAGAGTTCACTGGCTCAGCAGCACCTGCAAGCAGGACCAGGCCACACACCTGCACATTGGGCAGTTTAACTGGGATCGAAGATAAGAATTCTCATATTCTATTTCTAGCAGGCACTTTCTCTTGAACAGTTTGCCACAGGGAATTAAAAAATGTTGCTTAGCTCAATATGGGAAGACACATTTCCCAACCACCACATGCAAATCATCATCATCAGAAGTTTGGCAGTTTCCACACTGGCAATTGCCCTTTTCTTCCCACTCCCCATTTGTTTTGAAGATAAGGTTCCTGATTATTATGAAAAAGATACTATGTATGGCTGGCCATTATTTCTAATGACTGTTTTTCCGTGTTACTTGGCTGAGTTATTTTTCAAAATGCCTTTGCCCTGTTGCTGCTTACTTTAGTACAGAAGTCCATTAAAGTTCTGCCAGTGTAGGTAGGGTGCTAGCAGCCTATTAATTCAATTTATTGTGTCCCAATGTCAATCACCAGAATGTTATCGGACAATGCTTACTTCTCAATTAAGTGGTGTGTATGTAGAATCCTGATATATCCAGCAATAAATATAGCAATGGGGAGCAGGCTGTTCAGAGGAAAATCCAGACTTCTGCAGTCCTGTAGATGCCATTTGAAGTTAACAACTTCCATCAGTGTCTGAGTAACAGCTAAGGACTATGACTGTTCAAAGAGTTGCAGCTAATTAAAACTATCACAAAGAAAACCAGAGGGAGGAAAAAAAACACTCCTTTGTTTTGAACAGTTCTTATATGTATAATTCCATTTGTAATTAAGATTTGCATTGGTTGTCAAAGGGCACTGTTGAAGTCTAAGTTATAAACAAAGCCTTTGTCTTCTTACTTCTCTGTAGCTTGTAGAAAGTTTATCTTTCATTTGTTACACATTTCATTATTTAAAACAACATGAAACGTATTTTTACATTTTTGAAAGCTGATGAACAAATGTGAGCATAAATATTTATTTTTAATTTAGGTGCTATAGGCTGCTTTCCTCTTCAAAATGTGTCAATCTCCCTTAAAGCATGAACATAAAATATTTAAAAGCATGTTTATTTTTGTTCCACTTAAATACTTTTGGATGAAGTTCAAACTTGCAAACTAGGGTTGGAGCTAGTAGACAAAGGAGCTAGGAGTGGGTAAAATCCTGTCCCTCATCTGACTATTGAAAAGCATGCCACATGGCTCTTTGTAAACTGGTACGAAAGATATCAAGCAGGATACTTACCATGATGAACTACAGCACACCTACAACTGAAGTGAAATTCTGCCTTGCAGTAGAGTCACCATGCAGGCTTATTTACCATCTAAACCCTAGCTAGCACACTCTGTACCAGGCTAATTACACCCTGAACACACTACGCTCTTTTGCCAGTGTCAGTTGAAAAGTGATTTGCTGGGAAATCCTCTGCATGACTAACTCTCAATCTGATGCTCACAATTACAACAGCAATAACTTACAGTTGAGCCAAGACAAGTGAGCAAATGGCATGAGCAAAAATGGTAAGCACCACAGAGCCACAGATTCAGCCTGGTCATCATAAAATGTACAGCTCTGTTGCCGGATGGCTCTATGTGTATTCAATGCACCAGCATCTTTCCTCTCCTTTACTGTTTAAACTACTAAAAAGTTCTGTGAGATGGGACTCAAAATAAAAGGGAAACATCAATGATTAGAAGGCAAGAGGCTAAACTGTAGCCTTTTTCTACAAGCAGGCTGGGCTCCACTGAAATGCCAAGAGTACAGTCCACCTGTTAACAGAAGGGCTGAGACGGACTGACTAAAAGGTATTTTATAAAATTACTTTCATGTGGGTATCTTCACCGAACCACAGAAATTAGAAGTAAAAGTGCCTACACTTCAGGAATCATCACTGAAGCACTGTCCTTTCACTATACTGTCTACACGTGTCTTAGGATCAATTTAAAACGAAGGATCTCCAGAAGTAGCTTCTGCCTGTAATTTTCCTTGGAAGATCATTTCTCAGACTAATATATGTTGCCATAAGGAAGTTTTCCATTTTCTTTGATATTCCCGCCTAAGTGTTCCGTAATTTTAAATTTCACTCTATTAGGTTTTGTAGTATTCACAGAATACTACAGTATTAGTAGCTTTATAATGTTCAGTAGCTTTTGCACTACCCTAAGCAATCACTGGTGCGGATTTTCTGGGGAACACACACAGGGTTTTTATCTCTTAGCACTTACTCAAAGAGGTACATGCAATCTGGGTCACAAAAAATACAGCTGTACCTAGCTGTGCATCCTTTTCTCTCCTGTTGTTTACATCCCTCTGGTAGTTGCAGACACCTATATCATGTGCTCCCACATATCCCAGTTGTCAATTAATGGAGAGATGCATATTTAGTTCAATTAATTTTGTTCCATAGATCAGTTGCTCCAGTTCCTTAATCACTTACTGACTGCTTAACAAATGCATTTGGATGGAGAGACACTGATGCTAGCAATAGCAAGACTTTTTTAAGGGAAATAAAAGCTTTGTGTAGACAAGACACAAGTCTGCCAGTCTTGTACCTTTCACTTGGATGTTTTTTTTCCAACAGAAAATCTGTGCTAAAATATTTATCAGTCTGTAAAAAGATCATCATTGAATTTTTCTTGCAATTAGGGAAACACAAACAGTTAAAAAAGAATAAAATATGTGTTTCATCTGAAATGTATTCTTCCTGCTGTCAGAAAAGTAACAACAGGATAATTATTTTATTTGAACTAAAAATTGAAAATGAAGGTCTAGCTTTTTATAAAATGGAAAAAAGATTTAAAAACTCAAGTGAGAATGGAAATAAAATATTTGGGGGGTTGAAAAGATTGTTTTAGGAAAGGCCATTTATATGGACATTAAAACATGCACAATAATTCCAAAGAAGCAATAAAATGTAACCCAGATTTTAAGTGTAAAGTTTCCTATCTGCAATTTGTTACAGAAAAGGAAAGGTCTTCAAAGTACACATAAGCATGGTCAAGATGCATCACAGGAGTTTATTCAGCTTCTATAGACTATTAAAGGGATACTGATGAGTTGTAATTGGCAAATAAATACACAACTAGAAAAAACTTTACCATTTGCTCAGACCTTCAGACCATTTGCTCTCCATTACAGACAACCTATGGTCTTTAATCCCTCTTGAAAACAAACCAAGCTCTACTAAAAACCCAGTTACATTTTTCTGCCACCTTGCTTTCCTCTTGGCCTGTTGATCAAGGACATCCTTCCAAAGTTGGTTCTAAACCTCTGATTTACAATCTAATTTTATTTAGGTCACTTAAACCTAAGTCAATATATATTAGTTATTTTGAGGTAAGCAGTGTCCTTTAGCTTAAATGTCTCTTCTTTTCCAGTGTTCATCTTCCTACATACCTTTAAAGAGCAAAAATACTTGCCTTTGTTTTGACAGGCAAACATATCCAGCTCTTATACACTCCTCTTGTAACACTGTTCTCCATTCCCCTGATCATTACAGTGGTACCTTCTCTGTACCTGTTCCAGTTTTGAACTTATGAAACAGCATTCTCATAAGACTCATCTTCAATTCTGTAGGATGGAAACAAGGATTCTCCTTTGGCTTCCCCTGCACAGTATCCCAGAGTATAATCTGATAATGACTAGTGTAATTTGTCTTACTAACAGAATTTTTAAAGTGTGTGCCAAGAGAAATAGTCTAACAAAATGCAGGTTCCTATCTGCCACTGTTTACTCATCTCGGAAATTCCAATTATTTCATTATTGGTGGTAATAGCACAGTCATGCACATGCCACATAAAGCATCCTTGGGATACACACGCAGTACCTGTGGGAAGATGTAATTTATAAAAACACAGGGGAGAAAGCTAACAGACACTACAGAGGTAAGACTATACTACAACTGGATTTATCTAGTTTATAGCTCAATACACTGAGCTTGCAGTGCTTGCAACAGAAGAGAAACTTGATGCTCAAGAGTGAAGAATAATAATCACTACTTAATAAGAGGCAAAGTTGGTTAGGTCTTTGCAACGGACCCTGGAAGATCTTCAGCCTTGGAATGAAGACCCTGCTCCCATACCACTTAAGATACAGGTTCTGCCACAGAGCTCAAAGAAAACTAGACTGGGCCATGTTACCAAGCCAGACTATTCATTAACCTAAGTATTTTTCTTATGCATGGCTTATGATAAAACTTTAAAGAGAGGTGGATGGTTATCAATCCAAACTTTTACTTGTGAGGACAGGTAATATTCCCTTGTGTCACCATATGGAAAGACAGTAGATTGTTTAAAACGCAAAGTTCAAAACTGGTCTCCGGTCTTCTCAGTCTTGCTAAGAGAGTAATCTGAATTTAGGAATATTTTAGGAATATATTTAGGAGTATAGGAATCTGAAATCCATTAGTAATAAACTAATTTGAAACATTCAACTGTTACTCTTCTTAGTTCCTCTGTTTTCCCAGAATTGAGGATCTTTTAGACATTTTTTATTTATAGCTATTGTGTTAATGAGATGAAAGCTATTTTGATCACAAATTTTGGACCGTATTTTTAAAAAAAGTTGAGTGCTATGCAGTAATATAGAAAAAGCAGAAGTGATTTATATTAATATAACATGTTGATCCTTGTTACTGTGATAATCTGCTTCAGAAATCCGTATGAACTAGACATAGATGAATATACAGGCACTATTTTCTAAGTATTTATTTTTGTACCAGTATAACCAAATGATTACTGAGCAACAAAAATTGAGGTATGTTGGTATCTTTGTACTCCGAATCCCTTGGAGCCGCAGAAGGGTCTGCTAAAAAAGGCAAGCAAGCCCCTACACCTCTTACTGAACTGGAGGCAGACAACTCTGCCTAGAGACAAAGCAGTAAGTGAAGCCTGAAAAGCTTATTAAGTTTTTCCCTAGTGGTCAAGTGGAGTTGAAGTACCAGGGTTATAAGAAATTAGCTTCTGCAACACATCCTTTTGTTGACCTGGAAGATAATGTACATTTTTACATTGCTCATAAGAAAACAGATGTAATGATCTTAACCTCTTGAGGCAATACTTACACCCACCTGCCAGCAACGTAACTAGTAAGCACCGAGCAGAATATACACTGCTTAAATTTGCTTTGAAATAGGTCTTTTAAAAGTGCATTATTATATGGATCTTTGATATCTTGGGAAATCTGTGTATGATCTATCTTCCTGCTGAGATTCATTTCTAAATCCAGGGCTACCACAAAAAAAAGAAAAAAAAATGTGTTTGTTCTTTCAATTCCATACTACATTTATTTTCCATCAAAAGTCTTTGGTCCCTGCTGTAAATCTGTCCAATACTCTGTCTCTCTGATATAGGCAAAATCTTTCTAGAGTTTTTTTTTTTTTAACCCTGCTGTGAAACATGAAGGCCCTAACATTAAAGCTGTCAGACTCTCAAGGAAAAAAAAATGTATCAGAAGAGGGCTCGCAGATGCCTAGCCAAAATCCAAACCTAGTCCATATACATAGCCATAAAAAGAGGCAGCAAAAAGGATGGCCTATTTGTATTATGGAAAAAATCTTTGCTTTCTTGAAGAGCACCATTTTGTGCTGGTGCAATGCTCAACAGGGAAAAGCACCTGGCACATGCTGTAACTACAAGGGCCCTGATTTTAAAAGCACTCAGTACCCCCAACTGGGGCAATTTTTCCAAAGCCATCAGCAGGGCAGAACTCAGGGCAGGCCTCCTCAATCAGCCTAGGAAAGCCAGGTTTGGCGCCATGCCTAAAAAAACTGAACAGCACATTAGATTAAAATCTCAGCTAGCCACCTCAACTCTTGTTCAGGGACGTTTGTGAAAAACTCTCTTTTCCACCTCTTTTCTAACTACCTTACTTTTCTGGCAACTCCTCCTCAACAGTTTTCCTCCCTTCTCCCCAAAATAATAGGTGGTAATTTGCTAATATAATATAATTCCTCCAGGCCCAATACCAATAATAGCAATGAATCCTTAAACAGTTATTCTGATATACACAGGGAAATCAGCAGTTCATATGCCAGACAATGTTTTCAGAGGCCAGCTCTGAGGTTGCTGGGCCCAGGGCACCTGGAGGCGGCACACCACGGGTGACTCGAGAGCCCCTGAGGAGGGCAGTGGGGCCGAAGCTGCCCTTCACTGGCACCTCAGCCCCACCACACCAAACCAGAGCAGGCTCAAGTCATGGTCGCCCCTGGGTAGGAAACCAGAGGAGCAAGAAGAGGGGACCCAAAGGAAGCACTAGAGGATATTTAAAATTAAAAAAAAAAAAAATGCGAAACATTCCAGAAGTCCATAAACCAGAAAAAAAATAAACAAAAGAGAAGACCACAGTGGAGATGAAAATCACCAAATATGGGATAAACAAACCCACCTATCTGAAGGAAACACACAGCCCCAGCTATGCCATGCAGCCGGGCTCTCCCCCTGCATCTCCAGGACACGGGGCGCACAGACCGTTTCCTACCGCGGCAGGGCAGCCCCGCTGGCGCTGCCGCCCGGCTGGGCAGCTGGGTCCCTGAGGCCGTGAAGGCGACCCACGCTTTCTCTGCCCATCGCTACGACCTTCAGCGCGGCCGCCTCGCCGCTGCGCTCCAGTGCCCCTTAAATACCCTTGTCTCGGTGAGGCTGCACAAAGGCCATGCGAGCTGGAACTTGCTTTCCGGTGCCGTTCGCCTTCAGGTGCAGCCCTATCCCAGTGAAGGTGCAAGAGCTGTCTAGAGGCACACACAGGGCTCACCCTGTGTGTCTCAGAGGCACTCTCACCTCCTCCTTCTCCCTCTCCTTAGCCTCCCAAAGGAGGTAATTTACTGATGACCCCTTCCCAAACTGCCAGAGGGCAGTAGGGAAGCAAGAGCCAGGAGGATGTGTAGCATTAGAGCCTTATTTGAAACTGTAGCAGCTGTAGCTTAAAGGAAAGAAAACGCCCTGAGCTGTCAAAGTCCTCTTGCCAGATGGATCCGTAATTAAATCATTTGCACAACAAATAAAACAACTGAAGGCTGCAAAGTTTTTAAGTAACTGCCTTTCTCATTCACGCAAAAAGTTAATGAGATGTTTTGGCTAAAATGTTAAGGGGTACCCCTGTAAAGTCATTCCAAAATTTAAATTTAGAGTTGGTTGTTACAATGCCACAGATGCTACAGATGGTTAAGGGACACATGTTGTTTTATCATTATTTATTAAAACATTTTTAAAAGTATCAACAATAGCATCTAGACTGTTTCTGCACACCTCTGTCTCCACCAGTTTTGATTCACACTGAGCAGAACCTTATTCTAGAAGCAAAATGACTCATTTTTAGAAACTATATTGAATAATCTTTTTTTTTTCCCTGTCATGGCAGAAGACTTCAAAATTGTATTTGCAGAAATCTAATCTTCAGAATGAACTTTGGCCAGTCTTAGCTACATAATGGTAAAGAATCTTTTCATTTTAGAATTAAATCACTCCTGAAGTATAGTTTTATGGTCTTCTACTTTAACTTGGTCTTTGAATATATTTGAAAACGTGTAACTTACTAGCTGGCTTAGGAACCAAATATGCGTGTGGTTTTGGTGCCAGTGCATGACAATATGTAGCTGACAGGGCTGAGTGTGTACCAGCAGTAAATGAACGGGCCTGCTCTCTTCTTCCTTAAGCAGGAAGGTGAAGAGTAAGCAGGGAAGCTACAGAGTGGCACACTTCTGGTTTCCTCCCCACCAATTCACTGATGGGACAAAACCTGAACAAGCCCAGGACTCTGGCTGGAAAAAACAAATGCCCCTCCCAGGAACCAAAAGGAAGAAAAATGGGGACGCTCTGCGGCACAGTCCCTATGCACCACGTTTTTCACACATGATGAGACATTTACGTTGTGTTTTACTATCTTACCTTGCTTAAGGTAAAGTTTGACTACCACTCAGCTCGGCAAACCCACCCCTCTGGCCTATGGGTTCACCTGAACAGCCCTATTTGATAGGACAGATTTAAACAAGTTATAAAAGGAGAAACAATTTAGCCTCAAAAAGTGGGATTTCTTAAATTACCAGTACCACAACTGTAAGATGCTACAGTCAAAGAAAGAACCATTCAACCTCAAATAAGTCTGATCTTAAAACATAAAAAATAATAATTGAAATAAAATCTGGCACCTACCTACTTCAGCCAAAGTTTTGATACATGACTCCACTGAGGCTTTCTGAGTTGGGTTTGGCCAGGTACAGTTATAAATTCTAAAAGCAGACTGCAGCAGCTGAATAAAAACAGGCTGATGTGTCTAAAAACAAAAAGATAAACAAGGAATTGTATACTTTAGAATCTCCTCACAACTGCCCTAGGGTTTGACACAACATAAAATACATACATGGGTGGGGTTTTTCGTTGGTTGTGGTGGGGTTTTTTTGTTGTTGTTGTTTTGTTTTGTTTTTTAACCTTGAGTACCCAAGCTACATTTAAATTCTCTGCTTTTCAGGAAAGGAAGCAAGACAAATCAATTCTGCACCCTTAAAAATGCTAAATCATGCAATTTTTCCTCAGGTAAGATCACCACCACTATCAAACAAACACAGTACAATGCAGAAGAACTGAGGAGTCTTTCTGGTTCTCAGATCCATGTCCCTTTTGTCACAGGACACAAGTTTTTTTTCTCCTGAAAGTACAAATGAAGACCTTGATTCTGCAAAGGTATCTCCTCCACTGGAGAGGATTTACTCCACAGCCAGAAGTAAATCCAACCATACTGAGCTGCCTGCTGGTTCAGAGTTGTAAGAGGTAAAAATTAAGAATAAATGTTTTAAAGAGGAATTAAGTTGCTAGCTGGTGGCATAAGAGCAGACAATTAAAGGACAATATAAAGATACAGCATTCCTACCTGACTAGTAGAAGGTATCTCATTAATGGTCTAAATTACATATTTGTCCATCTCCCTTTTTCTTACCTGGAGGCTTGTGCTGTTATCTGAAAATGGAGAATTGAAGAAGCCACTCACAATGTTCATTACTGGCTCAGTGACATATTTCTCCAGAGACGTGTCTGCATGTTTCCGATCTGTGGTTGTGTTACAAACCTACAGGGAAGAAAGGAGAAAAAATGAGATCTAGTTCTTTTAAATAAACAAGCTATACTACTTTGTATTTACTATAACACACGTAACGGTCTATGTTCTTAGTATGAAGAAGAATTATTTTTACACAAAAACTTTCAGAAGTAACTGTCTTAGAATTCATGCTGTATTTCTGATAACTTGTCTTTCATCTTGGAGATCCACACTGTCTTTCAAACCCACTTTTCTGCTGAACTAGCTCTTAGTTGTCTATTCTACCCACAGCATGAAAAAAATTCCCCTAAATCAGCACATTGCATGCCACTTACACATTTAGACAGATTCAAGAAGAAAATGGACCTTTCCTCCCATTGTGGAGCTAGGTTGGAAGAGGCTTTAGAGACAGATGAGACATAAACATATTAGGTTAGAAAGATTTCATGTAATGTTTAACTTATCTCTACAATCAATCACCTCAAATGAGTGGTGAAGGTGAAGCTCATTTGCAGAAAAAAATGTTAAAAGAAAAATGAAAGAAGAGGAAATAGCACAGTCAATAGCTTCTGGGACCAAGATCGTAAACTGTAGAACAGACAGCATTACTTAGGAAAGCCACACGGGGAAGATACAAAAGCCGAGTTGAAAAGAATGAAAGAAGAGAATGGATAGTACTAGAACAACTTTGGAGCACAGGATGATTAAATGGTGGGAGGACAGGGGAAGAATCATGCATATGATTCCTGAAGACCCCCTTTGGTATAACATTAAAAGTTTGTTCCTGCATAAAGAGAGGAGACGCTTATAGAAAGGAGAAAAACTGCTGGGCTGGCATGAATGTTTCCGCATTCCTCTCCCCTCCCTGCCCCCCCCCCAAAAAAAAAATATTTGAGGATACTTATACAGAACCATTCTGACTTTGCATATGTCAGTGAAAAGAGTACTAAAACAAGTGTAAGTCAGGAAAACAAAGGGTAGGTTCATTATTCGATCAGTGTCTACACAGACCCAATCACGTTGAGAAAGGTAAGACTGGACAGATAAGGCACACAGACTATACTCATTTTACCTCTTCAACAGCCTTTAAATAAACAGTTTTAATAGTGTTTAAAAAATCAAAGGCAAAGTTGCTCTCTCTTTTTCACCTATGCAAGCAACAGACTACTGTAATGCTTTAGGAAATCTATGTGAGAACAGAATTTATTTTATTTACAGACTTCTGGGATAGCCTTCAAATTAGTATCTGAGTATTTAACACAATCATGAATCTGTGTGGTACATATTTATCATTGCATCATGTTATAGACAGAGAAGTGAAGCACAGAGAAGCTGGATGAATTGCTTAAGGTCACAGAGTTGAGTTAGTGACAGAACCAGAAAGATAATCCACGGCACCTGAATCTCACACAGGGCCAACACGTTCTCTAACTACCAAGTCCCAGGGTGACAGTGGGACACTATAAGACAGCAGCTCAGACAGTTTTACCAGGAGTGTTTCAAAGAACGTATTGAGGTGACATCCAAAAGTATCAGTGTTCTGGACAATACAACTCACTGAAATACAAAAGCATTTTGAGAAGCATATGACACAACTGCAATGTCATATGGTGGGGAGGGGAATATCCAAAGAAAGGCTTGAGACCTACAGAAACAAGGCACCTTGGACACTTGCTTGTCTGTTTTTCTAAAATATGTTAAGAAAGCAAATCACCCCAGAAAAGGAAAAGTTTATTTGGAAAGAGAAATAACAGTGGCTAAACTGAAATAGTAAATTCTTCGGCTTTGGGAGAAGTATGACTCTTCACACCCCACAGTCCTCACAGAGATAAAAATGAAGATTCAGATAATAATCAAAACTTTCTTTTAAAAAGATTATAGGACTAAAAACCTCTTGATGTTCTTCTGCGTTTAATTAATCTGCATGTCAATTTTGGCTGGAACTGGTAGCTCTGAGGCTCAGTGTTTGTGATCCCAATGGGAAGACAGGGAGCTGTGTAGCACTGGCACACTGAGTTTACCCGAATCTAAATCCCAAAATGCTTTTAAGCTTTCCCCTTTACTTGTCTAAATAGCAGAGCCATATGAGGGGATCCCACTCTCCTCAAACACAGGACTGAAAAATTCCCATCAGAGGAAAAGAATTCAGAAATCCTCTCATTCATTCTTATCCCTCTGCCCTTTGGGGACTGAAAGATGTTTTCTTGTGGAAGAAAAAACCTGAAATGCATGAAATGAAGATGAGGATTGAGAAAGAAGTGTTTAAAAACCTCTTAAGAGGCTTTAATACCAAAACTCACACGAATAAAGCTTCAAAAATTCTGCCAAGAAACCCAGGATGACTTTACAGCTGTCATATTCTGGTTCTTTCTTTAATCCTGCTCAGAATACAGTTGCTGATTTCCAGAGCCGGCCACACACAGGAGAAGGAAGCATTTGCCTGAGCAGCACATGCTTTGCTTAGTGCAACCCTCTCTCTAAGCAATGCACGGGGGAAAGTAGGTTGGCAGAAGCTGTAGGAAAAGGCTGCCTTTGAAAGTGCAACTGCACTGGGCAAACTGAATTTATAAGTGAATCCGTCTGGTGCTTGTTTTGCAACACACCACACTGCTGAAGGCACCTGAGGACTAAATAACTCCTCCTTGGGTCTAGAAATAGATAAAATATTTGGTAACTTTAAACAAAAAAAAAATATATAAAAAAAAGAAGAAATCCATCCTGAGGATAACACTGTCCATCTTTCACCTCAGTGCTTACTAACAACACACTCTGACTCCAAGCTTGCAAATTTACCCATTGACAGGCATTTCTGCAGCTAAAAGGAAAGCATTTCCCCTTCCCCCATATAAAAGCATCTCTTTTAGCTCCCTGGAACACTGAGGATCAAAGGGCTCTTTTTCTAAATGCTTTGAAAGCTATTGTAACATCTTCCATGAAGCTGACAGCACTCTAACTGTCCTGATAGCTACATAACGCCGATGTATTTGTAACACACAGGCTCTGCCTGGGTCCCAGAAGACCAAATCCAAACAAATACACTCAATAATCTAGAAAATACGGATACCCACAGGGCTGAAGAGCAGAACAGGCCAGAGCACTTCTGACATGCTCTTTCAGTTATTTTAGCCACTAACGACGAAATGACAAGTACCAATTAGACATCTACCCCAAGTACTCTGCAGGAGAGCAGAACTGCATTTTGCAGTTCTTACTTAGTGGAAGGAGCACACACAAAAAACACAGAATATTCACCTCTGAAGACCTAGAGTCTAATTTCTCTTACTAGAATGCAATGTGAAAATAAGCTCGGTAGTCACTAGCATCAGACTAACTCTATGTCACTTGGCACAGGGCTATATGACTGGGGAGCTGCGCTAAGGGAAGCCTCCAGGCTGGTGAAGCCAAACTTTCAGCAGAGTCCTCTTTCTATGTATGTCCACTTCTGCCTGAAAGGCAATGAATACCGGTCACGTTACACAGTTAATACACAGGGAGGTCTGTGCGGAAGGGCAAGGGCCAGGACATGTCAGGCAAGGGCAACCCAGGAAAGGAATTAAACAGGAGAAAATACTTCTTGGGGTAAAAAACAACAAGGTTAAAACCAGACTCTCCTTCCAAGAAGGTTTCTGATTTCAGTTTTCCAATGTGCCTGATTTGTTGAGAAGAGCTAAGAAAAAAAACAAAGAGCAGCCAGACTGCACTTGCAGAAGTCTCTTGACTGCTGAAAATGGCTGCTACCAAAGAAGAGAGTACAAACTTTCCTATGTTAACTTATTCCTAGAAACAAAGGGAAAAGTATTTTACAAATTTTCTGTTTCACAGAGAAATAAATAGGCCCTAGTGCCCATAGTACAGCACAAATCTCTGCACTCATTCTTCTTTTCACCACAAATCACAGTAACTATGGGGGTATGGTACCTTCTCCCAACAGGTTTCAAAGAAACCATTTCATAGCACACTGTTACTTTGGTGTAAATCCCACTGCAGGACTGAACGGAGATTCTTTCACCTGTTTTCCCTTAATTTCAAGAAAGTAAACAATACAAGGAATGAGAATTTAAGGAATATAAAATATAACAGACCACAGACTGGGCAAAGCCAGCATGCAGTACAACCATGCTCTATAACATCTCCAGAATGCTGGCCAGCAGCAACAGGGATCAGGCCACCAGCACTAAAAATTTGTGTTTCTACTTTTTGAACAAAATAAGCAACTCCATTAGTTGAGATTAACAGTAGGCTCTTCTGCGGAACACTGCTTGCTAGAAAAGGGATATGCAATGTAAGCTGTAACCGTTATGTCACACTGGTTTCCTTTTATGGTTCTGCTACTGTATTTTATACTTCCTGAAGTTATAAGATTTCCCTGTTTTTCTGCCTCCCGAGTACTGGTGAACAAAAGCTTAATTTGACTTACAACTTGAAACTTAATTCAACAGTAATGACACCAAGAAATTCAGTAGAGTCCAAAGGAAACCTGGATGCAACCCTGTCTAACATGGTCTAGGTGACCCTGCTGGAGCAAGGGGGTTGGACTAGATGATCTCCAGAGGTCCCTTCCAACCTTACCAATTCTGTGATTCCATGAATTGAATGCCCACTGTACTAACCACATCTCATCACCATGTAGCATCACAATCTATATAAGAATTAGTATCCTGAAGGAGCATGGTTCTATACCTGCCTTTTCTGTCAGTACTGAGAACGTAATGACAGTAGAATAAGAAACAAAAACAGGACAAGGTAAAATTAGAGCAGGAACATGAGCTGAAGAGTTTCCTGATTCCTGATCCCCACTGTATTAATAGAATAAAGCAAGGAGAGATGCAGATGAGTTTTTTTTTAATTACCACCATAATTACATGTAATACATGGTACCAGAAGAAATACAAATATTCAACTCTCTACATGCACCTCAGTTTATATCCTTTTTCTGGTAGAAAAGAGACACGGACAAGGGTTCTGAGATGATCTTTTAGAAAGAGGAGATTGCTAGTAATTAGGTTAAACAATGACGAATAAAATATAATAGAAATGATGACCAATTTAAAAAAAAGACTTATTTTATGGACAACTTCAAAAAACAGTTAATAAAATGTATTTTTATTCCATATATTTTATTAACCTTACATAGTTCACAAGCAAATTTATTGCCAGTTTAGTTGCCACCCATGAGTATACTGTATTTAACGCCTCATTAAGCTTACCCTTGCCATATCAACAAGGAAGTTCTCAAATAATTTCCAAATATGGTTACTGGCATAGATTTCTTTCATTTCCACTTCAGTGTCCACATAACAGTGGTTAACAAAATTAACATAGGCAATTTTCACCTGCAGGAACAGCAAACATACGAACAACGTGAAAATGGAACAACTAAAATCATTAACATTGTTTTCTATCTGCAAAAATACTGAACAAATAAAGATGATTCTTCAAATATGAAGAAATACTATTAGTAATAATATGACTTAACAGATAGTCAGTGCAACAAATACATTAATGTACTTACTGAAAGACCGAAAGATGTGTGGAGAAATGAGAAGGTTTTGCCAACATTCGTACTCAAAGAGCAAAAACCCCACAACTAAACCAATAAAATGATATTAGAATTACAAGGGCTCTAAAGTCAGGAACTGCCAGAATGCAGGACATCCATGCATTTGTCAATTGACTCTTTTGGGTTGATGGCTCATGACAGGCTTGCCAAATATCACAAATGAGGTCTTTAGCAGAGCTGGGTCTGCAATGCCTGTTCCTAGGATTCCAATGCAGAGCTCAAATCAAGGATGGGCACAATTCAGACCTGAATGCAAGAGAAAGGTTGTGCAGCCCCAGGACTGCAGCAGTGCAGGGCTTAACAGGAAGAATGCATTGTCACTCCTCCCCTGCCTCCTAAATCTGCACCATGATATAAACAAATATCCCATGTCTAAAATTTAAATATTAAATATAAACATATGCGCACACACTGAAAATTTCTTTTCATAGTCAACGGAAAGGAAACAGTCACATACATTTAATGCAGGCAAGAGAAAATTCATAAATGGTGTAGACTTCCAGGTTTCATTTGTTTGGACTTTTTAATTAGCAGTTGCTGACATTAACTCTAGGAGGCACTTTTGAGCAAAGCAAGCATTTTGCTTCTAAGAAAATCAGTTTTTCAGTTGATCAGAAGGAGACTTTCTCTTGGCATAGAAGGATTATTTACTGCTGTAAGGCCCAATTCTGTTGGCACATTCTTTGTCTGAGTTACATTCTTCCACCAGATAGCCTGAGCCTGAATCAGCTCCTGCAGGCACTATAGAAAGATGCCTTTTGATCGTATCAAGTTTGGTGCAAGAAGCATTCCAAATCTAATTAGTGTGAGGTATCTCAGTCCTATTGAACCAGTATCAGTAGTATCTGCAGGATTAGGCCTCTACAAGCAGTGAATAAAAGTACGTGCCAGACCGGAAATGAATTTAATAAAATCAGAGTTCATCCAAAACTCTTACTGATTTCAGCATGGCCAGAATGTTGCCCCATAATTTCCAACCCAATTCAGGTAGTGGCAAAATGTTATCTTCATAAATCATTAAGTTGATTCTTCCCAGCTAATAGCCAGAGGCTTAATAGAACCTTAGGCTTAAATTCTAATAGTAGCTGCACAAACCTAGGAAAACATTAAAAAAAAAATAGTGCCTGCCCCGAAAAGTTGACAATCAAAGTGCAACACAAGGGACAAAGAGTTTTCTGTTTAAGAAAACACTGGGTATCTTTCGCCATTTGCCATTTATTTACCTTAATAAGCAACACAGCTAAGCCAGCCGGCCTGGCTTCTGGGCAGATTTCAACAGTCAGAATTTTACAAACTCAGAAAATGTTTTGCAGTTGATAATAATTATCAGTTTGCTCCCTCATTCAGTGAGTCTTACCTCAGGTATACAGTCATCATGGGTCACTACTCTCACTATATCATCCAGTGGCAGGAGTGAATTGCACTTGATCTCTGTATACACATTCTTTCCTTCTGTGCAAGCTGCCAGCAATTCCACTAGTGTAACATGATAGGCTAAGGGTCCACTCTCATCCGCTCGATCTCGCTCTGAGCACATCATCTGGAGCAGGACTGGAAACGATGCTCTATCATTGTAGAAAATCAACACATCTTCACCGCCATTTATCAGCTGAAAAAGATACCATGAAGTTTTTTTCAGCTGCTCAAGTACCCTGCAAAGCAGTCATTTTCTTAATTTTGTTCTACTTTTAAGTATACAAAGACTCCCCAGCTATAGAAGCATAAGAAAAAAATTTAGCATGATGTGGCTTACCAAATGCACATGTGAAAATAACATCCAAACTTTTGCTATTATCTGCAGAAGTGCAAACCTGGAATAACTCAGCAAGGTCCCCTACGCAATGAAAGATGAAATTTAATTTCTATGTAGCTCTGTGCTTACCTAAGTTATGCCATCCTCATAATTCCTACTGTGTCAGTCTCTTGTTTGATGTTAATTGATTATGCTTACCTCCTACTGTAAAGCAAGAATGTCTCTATCCCTCTATAAAAAAGGGATATCATCTCTAATTTACAGATAGGGACTCAAATTACAGTGAGATTAAATCTCATGTTCTAGCTCATACCTAGCCAGAATTTAACCAGTGTCTTTGTGCCCCCTGTTCTGCATCTGAAACAAAGGATGATCCTTCCTAACCTAGGCAGACTTGGCAGGTGGGTCTTGACACTGTGAGAATGTTACAAGTGCATTGCTCACCCCAGATGATCCAGAGCCAAAGTGGATGTTGGTGGCTTAATTTCAGCAGAGCTCAAAGTAAGGTTTTGTTCTAACAGTGTTTTCAACTCTCCCCTGTGCATGGAAGGTACCCACTACTGGTGCTGCTCTGTGAGACTGGGGGAAGCTGAGACATGGTAATATCCCTTTCTTTTCTCCATCGCTCTCCTTTCAGTATAAAAGTATAAAGTACTCTCAGTAGAGATGAAAATACATTCCCATAAACCCCATCTTGTACAGAACACTTCTTGGCAGAACAATAACCCTACATATTTTGTGAATATTGCATTTGATATATCCAAGTTTAAGTGACATGAAATTCTGGCTTACTGAATTCAAGGGCAGAAATTAAGGTTGTCGAAGCTGTTAAGAAACAGGAAAGCAGTAAGAGCAGGCATGAAAATTAGTTTCCTGCAGAAACAAAGTAGACTCTAAACTCACAAAACATTTTGTTATATTTTCCAATGTTTCAACACTTCAAATTTTGAACTTACAAGACTTCTGATTGTGTTTTTCCCACTTCTTGCTTCTTTTTACTTGGACTTCTCAATAGAGTGAATTGTGAGTACAGCCTTTCTCATATTTCTTATTCCTTCTTATACCTCCTATTTTTTTTCTTAGACTTTTAAAATATTTCCACTCTGACTTTTCAAAATATTGACTTTTGGGGGGAAATACACAGAATGGGGAGAAGTTTTTAAAGGTACAAATATACTAGTGTGAGGGGTAGAATGATTGCATGAGCACCCGGACACACGAATTTCATTGCACTGGCAAAAAGAAAAATAGGGAAATGTATGTATCCAGAATGCTAGAAAACTGACCAGTCTCATTTTTATGTATTGACATACGGAATACTATGTTTTCCTTAAACATTTCAAATGCCAAATAATAAGAAATTCTATACCAAGTCCTATGTTGGAGGGCACATACTTTGTCACTCTCCATTAAGTTATTCACTATATTCCTATAGTTATTTTCCATTTGCACATATGTTGCACAAAGGAGAGCGAAGATGACTCTTTCCAGGTTTCCTCAGAGTTATAATCTCATGTCAAATCCAGACATAATCCATTCTGGTACAGCTTGATAAAAGGGCAAGTCAAATTGATCCCTTGTCCTTTCATGTATGTATCGCTGATGAACAAGAAAGAAATACCGGGAAACTGAATTTGTGAAATGATGCTGCATGGCATGCTTGCTACATTGCAGCTGTGAGGAACCCAAAACCAAAGCAGACACTGTTGCATTGGCAGAGGAAGCGCAAAGGGGAACAAAGCAAGCATCATGAAGACAGCCAAAGGAGAAAATTTCATCCCTTTTTTCAAATTATTCTATTTTGAATGTAATTTGAGAAAGGAATCCAAACATTGGTCCAAGCAGAGAAAACGCTGTCAATAAGAACAGAAAAGGAAGAGAACTGTCCAATGTTAGCCATAGAGTGCTCGCTGAATTCCACAAGCAGAGTGATAGGGAAAATCAGCAGCATTTTCTTCCACTGAAGTGTATTTAAAATAAGTTAAGAATTCTATGCAAGTATAATGAAGGTGGGTGAGTATCCGATCAGCTCTTGACACTCTGCTATACCACAGATAATAGAAAACTCTGTTGCCACATTGGTCTGGTTCAAAAGCAAATTCAGCTTTCTCTTTTGTAATAATGTTTGCACCTGTAGGCACTGTTCTTCCACAAATCCCAAAGCACTCTTGTAACAAGACAAAGAGCCATAAGGAACCTTTCAGGTAGGTAAACATCATTACTGGCACTTCACATATGTGGGGACCAAGAATATAGGAACAAGTTATGCTAAATAAGCCAGAGTGGGAATGTTCAATTTATCTTATGAAAGCACTGTTTCATAATATGAAAAACATTCTTTCTGTGTGTGCACATTTTAAAACATGCTAACAGAGGCAGCGAACAGATGTAGCAGTTTGCGCAGCACTGTCTCGGCTCTGCCTTGAACTTCTGGGGCCCGTGTTGTGGACATTGTGGTCTGCTGACCCTTGTGGGACGTGGGGACTAGAGAGTGACTCTGCTAACAGGTAAGGGGAGCTGGGCAAGGGCAACTGCAGGAAGCCTTAGGCTCTCCTAGAAGAAGCCCCAGCAATTATCCCCCCACTCCAGCTGGGTGTAGCTACTGCTACCGTCTCCGTTGCCCCTGAATAGAGGGAGTTGGGGCTTTTGACACAGGTAGCCCTTGTTTAGGGTGGATCAAGTACCCTGTGGGTCGGTAGTAGAAAGAGGTCTATTTAAGAGCCAGGCCTGGAGCACAGCTCCCAGAGGCAGCAGTTTGTGCAAGAGGAGTGCAGTTAGGTGCAAGAGGACATCTTCCAGTGCTAGCAGCTCACACTCTTGCTAACATGGTTGTAACTCGCCATGAAGCTTATTTGCCAGTAGCTGTGGGAACTGCTACATCAGCTGTGTCAGAAGCATCAACCCAGACAGAGCCTCTTGCAGCAGATGCTGCCCTACAGGTCCCAGGCTGCAGGGAGTGCTTGGAGCCTCTCCAGAAGGCCTGGACTGATGGTCCATCCTCCTGCAAGAGGTGAGTTGTTGCTGAGGATTTGTGTCATCAAGTCAGGGAGTTGTGGGATAAAGTCAGTAGATTGCAAAACATGTGAGAAAGTAAGCAGGAGACAGACAGGGTGTCCTCAGAGACCATGCTGCTCCCAGAGTCCCAATCCCCTGCAGCAGGGGAGTTGCTGGAGGACTCTGTGAAGAGTGAAATAGTACAGCCCAGCACTGTCGAAGAAGGCTGGAAGCTAGTTCCTTCTCGAATAAAAAGAAGAAAGGCCCCTGATACTCCCGTAGACCTGGAGTTGCAGTAGAAGAACAGGTTTAGTGCACTCCAGGATGAGGAGAACCTGCACCTAGCCTCAAGGGAAGCAACTGAGCTGCCTGAGCCTGTGCCTTGTGTGACCAGGCAGAAGAGGGCAAGGAGTGGTTGTAGTGGGTGATTCCATGCTGAGGGGGACAGAGGTGCCTATCTGCCGACATGACCCCTCCTCTAGAGAGGTTTGCTGCCTGCCGGGGGCGAGGATACAGGATGCGTCTGAAAGGCTACCAAGGCTTGTCCGCTCATCAGACTACTACCCTCTGCTGCTCTTTCAGGTGGGTGCTAACGATACGGAGAGCAAACTAGAGACAGTCAGGGAAGACTTCAAGGCCTTGGGCACGGTGGTCAAGGGTCTGGGAGCTCAGGTGGTCTTCTCATCGGTCCTGCTGATTAGGGGAAGGCAAGGGAGGAGGAATAGGAAGATTTCCCAAATGAACAACTGGCTACGCCACTGGTGCTGGCAACAGGGTTTTGGATTCTATGACCATGGAACATGGTTTGAAGACCAACAACTTGTGGGGAGAGACGGGATTCACCTCACCAAGCGGGGCACATTTGCCTTTGCAAACAGGTTAGCCAGCCTAGTAAAGAGGGCTTTAAACTAGGTAGGAGAGGGGAGGGGGGGTGTCATATAGACAGGGTAGACAACAAAACACAAGTTGAGTTGGGGGACCTCCAACAGATGCATGCAGCTGGGGATGTGCATTTGGGACATGGCTATGGGGGACCCTCATACACCCTTCCTGGGAAATCTGGGAAATGCAAGCATAAAATGCTTGTATACCAATGCACACAGCATGGGGAACAAACAGAGGGAGCTGGATATCTGTGTGTGATCACAGGGCCATGATCTTATTCTGGTCATGTGAGCTATTCCACCATGTGTCCGTGATTGCAATGCTGTCACGGATGGATATATGCTTTTTAGGAGAGACAGGCCGGGAAGGTGAGGTGGTGGAGTTGCTCTTTATGTGAGAGAGCTACCGGAATCCATCGAGCTCTGCCTAGGGGTGGAGGAGAGGCAGCTGAGAGCTCATGGGTAAAGATCAAAGGGGAGGCTAGCATGAGGGGCGCTGTTGTGGGTGTCTACTACAGGCCACCTGACCAGGAAGAGAAAGTTGATGAGGCTTTCTATAGGCAGCTGGAGGTAGCCTCACTATCACAGGCCCTGGTTCTCATGGGGGACTTCAACCACCCTGACATCTGCTGGACAGACTACACAGCAAGGCACAGACAGTCCAGGAGGTTCCTGCAATGCATTGATGATAAATTCTTGTTGCAAATGGTGGAGGAGCCTACAAGGAAGGGTGTCCTGCTGGATTTTGTCCTTACCAACAGAGAGGGACTGGTTAGAGATGTGAAGGTTGGGGGCAGCCTTGGCTGCAGTGACCATGAGATGGTGGAGTACAGGAAAGCAGTACAGTGCAGGAAAGCACTAAGGCAACAAGCAGGATTGCAACCCTGGACTTCAGGAGAGCGGACTTTGGCCTCTTCAGAGACCTACTTGGAGAAGTCTCATGGGTTAAGGCTCTAGAAGGAAGGAGGGTCCAGGAGAGGTGGCTAGCATTCAAACATCACTTCCTCCAAGCTCAAGAGCAGTGCATCCCTCACTGCTCATGACCATGAGCGGTGCAGCAAAAGGGACAGGAGATCTGCATGGGTGAGCAAGGAGCTCTTGGCCAAATTCAGACAGAAGAAGAAAATACACAGAATGTGGAAGAGGGGACAGCCTACTTGGGAGAATTATAGGAATGCAGTCAGAGTATGTAGAGATGCTGCAAGGAAGGCTAAGGCCCAGCTGGCATTGAGTCTGGCAAGGGATGTTAAGGACAACAGGAAGGGCTTCTTCAAATACATCAGTAGCAAGAGGAGGACTAGGGAAAATGTGGGCCCACTACTGAATGGGGCGGGGGCCTTGGTCACAAGGGATACAGAGGAGGCAGAATTACTGAATGCCTTCTTTGCTTCAGCCTTCACTACTAAGGGCAGCCCTCAGGAATCCTGCAGCCTGGACGTGAGGGAGAAAGTCTGGAGAAAGGATTAGAGACCTTTTGGGCAGGCTAGACATCCACAAATCCATGGGCCCTGATTGGATGCACCCACGGGTACTGAGGGAGCTGGCAGATGTTGTTGCCAGTCCGCTCTCCATCATCTTTGAAAGGTCCTGGAGAACTGGAGACATGCCTGAGGACTGGAAGAAAGCCAATGTCACTCCAGTCTTCAAGAAGGGCATCAAGGAGGACGCAGGCAACTATAGACCAGTCAGCCTCACCTCCATCCCTGGAAAGGTGATGGAACAGCTCATTCTGGATGTCATCTCCAGACATATGGAGGAAAAGAAGGTGATCACGAGTAGCCAGCATGGATTCACCAAGGGGAAATCCTGCTTAACCAACCTGAGAGCCTTCTAAGATGGAATGACTGACTGGGCAGATGAGGGAAGAGCAGTGGACGTTGTGTACCTTGACTTCAGCAAGGTTTTTGACACTGTCTCCCATAACATCCTCCCAAAGAAGCTCAAGAAGTATGCGTTAGACGAGTGGACAGTGAGGTGGCTCGAGAACTGGCTGAAATGCAGAGCTCAGAGGGGTGTCAGCAGTGGCATGGAGTCTAGTTGGAGGCCTGTGGCTAGTGGCGTCCCCCAGGGCTCAGTACTGGGTCCCATCCTGTTCAACTTCTTCATCAATGACCTGGATGAGGGGACAGAGTGCTGATGATACCAAGCTGTGAGGAGTGGCTGATACACCTGAGGGCCGTACTGCCCTTCAGAGAGACCTGGACAGGCTGGAGAGCTGGGCGGAGAGGAACCTCCTGAGGTTCAACAAGGGCAAGTGCAGGGTCCTGCCCCTAGGGAAAAATAACCCTAGGCACCAGTACAGGCTGGGCGCTGACCTTCTGGAGAGCAACACTGCAGAGAAGGACCTGGGAGTGCTGGTGGATGACAAGTTGACCATGAGCCAGCAATGTGCCCTTGTGGCCAAGAAGGCCAATGGTGTCCTGGGGTGCATTAGGAAGAGTGTTGCCAGCAGGTGGAGGGAGGTGATCCTAACCCTCTGCTCAGCCCTGGGGAGGCCTCATCTCGAGTACTACGTCCAGTTCCAGGCTCCCCAGTACGGGAGAGACATGGAGCTACTGGAGAGAGTCCAGCATAGGGCTACGAAGATGATCAGAGGGCTGGAGCATCTGCCCTATGAGGAACAGCTGTGAAAGCTGGGCCTGTTTAGCCTGGGGAAGAGAAGGCTGAGAGGGGATCTTATTAACATGCATAAGAATCTGAAGGGAGGGTGTGAAGGGGACGGGGACAAACTCTTTTCAGTTGTCCCGTCTGACAGGACAAGAAGCAATGGCCAGAAACTGAACCACAGGAAGTTCCACTTGAATGTGAGGAGGAATTTCTTCCCTGTGAGAGTGATGGAGCACTGGCACAGGTTGCCCAGAGAGGTTGTGAAGTCTCCTTCTCTGGAGATATTGAAGGCCCACCTGGATGCAGCCCTGTCTACCATGATCTAGGTGATCCTACTTGAGCAGGGAGGTTGGACTAGATGGTCTCCAGAGGTCCCTTCCAACCTTACTGATTCTATGATTCTGTGTAAGTGTGACTGGTTTATCTTTTACTCTCAGTAAACAGGCATAAGCTACACTCTACTTCCAATGGACTAAAAGAATATACAAGAGTAGTTGCAGACATACTGTAACCTCGCATGCCATCTTACTTCGTGCTAAGTTGTTTACGCACCCCACCTGGAGGCACAGTAAAGTTATACCACTTGCCTGAAGTGACGGACCAAATCTCAGTTGTCTACTTAGAATTTGAGATGGAGTCAGGACAACTTCTAACTGCTAGGCTACACTGTTTCCTTCATATCAGATTGTCATTCAAATTTCACTATTACTGTTCTTTACTCACAAATGCTATTTGCTTAACTGTAATTTCTCACAGCTTTTAAACAACTCACCATCTTATCATCTTTGCCCAGAATCTTTGCCACTTCTTTCTTGCAAATTCCTGCAGGACTCATAGTCACATCTAAGTTGATTTCTATTTTCATCATTCAGTCGGCTTAAAAATGTAATATGGTAATTTTTTATGCTATTAAAGATCACTAGCAAAACATATTTAAATTGAGGAAAATCTCAAAATTGTGTTTGATGAGAAAGTAAAAATCTACAAGGATCTGAGGTTGAAGGGGGGGGAAAAAAATCTAAAACCACTGGTGCAAAAGAATTGTTTGAATTATGAAAATCAAGGGCTTGTATTTGATACTAAGTGTTAAAATACATCAGTCAGCTTGAAAAGGTTGACATGGACTTCATTAAAGGTTATCCATGTAGGCTAAAGTTTTATTTTCTTAATTAGAAGTTTCTCCTCTTTGTTGCTGTAGTAAGAAATTTCGGCAAGTTTTTAGTTCTGTTCACAGCACACCTAGAGCTTTATCTGTTTTCCTTCTGAAGTTGTCTTTTCCAAAAAACAAAAGAATGCACTTTGAAAAGTACTGAAAATGTTGCTTGGATTCTGATCCTACCTGGACTTTTCAGTATATTCAATTTTATCCACCTATGAATCTTATTGAACTGTTAGCATAATTATAGTTAAATGCATGAGTATCTGCAAGGTGAAGACTTCATATATCATGTACATTGCATACCAACTCCTGTTGGCAGAGAAGTCAGTTGGGTATTTTCATAATGACTTGAGTGACATAAAAATTTATCCACAAACCACTCAGTCAAATCTACCAGGCCAGACTCTGAATGTAGCTAGCTAAAGCTAGAGTAGCTCTACTGACTCGAGTAAAAATGCCCAAGGACTATAGCAGTAGAAACAAAAGCAGAAACAAGTACCTGGAACTGTTATGTGCTTCCACATAAAAAATGGCTTACAACACTGTATAAACAAAACCACGGAGGTAAAAGCCTATTTTATGGTAAAACCATGTCACAATATGGTAAGTCTGGTGTGTAAATGACATCATGAGATACAGTACAGGAAAATGAAGGTTTATGTAAGGAACTCAAGAGATTTCCACACTACATCTTCTAGAAATAGACATCTCTGTATCACCATGATAACATTCATGATTTCTTTCTAGCAGTTACACAGATGGCTTCATAAAATTAGATTAAACTCCAAAAAAGTCTGCTAAAATATTCATTATTGTTATATCATCTAAAATTCTAAAGCTAAGATGCCAGTGTGTCCCACTGGTATTAACAGCAGAAGAAAGCAACTTCAAAATATTAGTATGTGTTAAAAAGACATCACATGAATGATTAACATATGAACCCTTAACTTACCTCTGTCATTACCATGTCCTGGCATTTTTTCACATATTTGCCATCTGCTTTTACAATGGTCTGCAGGAAGCGCAGGTATTCCACATGACGGCCATGGGTCTCAATACAGTGTACAAAGTGCTGCACCACTCTTTCACTAATTTCATTACACAGAAGGTAATTATTCATGAAGATATGCCGCATGGTTTCAGCTTCCAGAAGCTAAACAGATTTAAATCCAAACAGCCTTGTAAGAATGGCAGATCTGTTTTGAGACTGAAGAATTCACAGGCCTCTAGACTAGGGAAGGGTACACTGGTGAAGGGAGACTGGAAAAGCCCTGCATGGATAGGTCTAGTGATTAGCTAGTAACCTTATGGGCCTGTCTTTCATTTACAATGGGATTACTCTATGCTTTGCTAAGCATATAAAATGGTCTTAAAGTAGACATTAAAAAAATGTAGCCACACATGGAAGACAAAAACACACACAGAGACACTGCTAGAGCACTCTGGATGGACTTTGGGATACAAGACAATCAAGATCACCATCCCACCCATTCTCCAACTTCTCACTGAGGCAACCAAATTAGATTCTTGGCTACTTCTGGCTCCCTTCATGGCAGAGAGAGGCAGGCATTTCCAGCAGACAAATCACTGCACATATAATCTAATCACTCTCTTATGGCACCTCTCTTTCCTCTTTCACTACAGAGGAAGCCTAAGGCTGTTTATATCAGTGAGTAGTATGGTACAACAGGAGCAGACCTGTAGCGAGAAAGGGATACTGTTGAGACCCCACATCCAGACTATATGCAACCTGAGGGCTTTTGTTTCAAATTTGCTCTGGTTCAGTCCCTTAGGCTGACTGCTCAGGAGGATTAGGTGTGCTCCTGGAGCACACTTCTTTGTTTAATGTTATCTGAAAGGAATCCACACTAAATTTATTCTGCAATGTGAGCAAAAACATAGTAAGAAGGGATGATCAGAAGATCAGCTTCAGAAGCACTCTCCTGATCTGAACCAAAACAGAAATGCAAGTGCAGGCAGGCTCTATACCTAGCACCTGAGTAAAGTGTCATATGTTAGAATCAAATTGGTCTCTAGTCTCTGCAATGGTCAGCTCAACATCCTTCACTAATTCACAGAAAAAACATGAATTAAAAAAAAGACAGAACAAATGTTTCCTGGAATAATGTACTCAGGTCAGGAGTCTACATTAATAATACTTATCCTCTTTCTAATAAAAGTGTGTTTTGCTCAGTAGCAGATCTTCCACCCAGTAAGGTGTCAGATAATTATATGTATATCAACACACACCTACATACTTGAATTTTAATGAAACAAATCAAAAAGCATGGGGACTGTAACAAAGGGGTTAACATAAAGAGTGATTTTACAGAAGATCAAACTTTAGTTGAAGCATGTAGAAACATCATCAGCAAAAACACATGGGTCCGATTCTGCTCTCACACAAGTTTCACGTCAGCATAGCCACAGCATCTTCTCCCCAACTTATAGTCCAGATGTGAGTGAGGGAGGGTGAATGAGATTGGAATCAACCCAAATATGATATAAAGATATGACACATGCTCATAGATACTTCCAATGAACCCCACAGATAATATTGCCTTCCACTTTCAAAAACGGAACATTAAAAGCAATGAAATAAAGAGTCATGATAAGGGAGAGAAAAGAAAACAGAGAGAAGAGAAGGCAGAGAAGGTATAATTTAACATAGTTATTTATTTAGCATTGTCATTTGTCACTGAACCCAAATTTACTTTCATTTACAATATTAACCTTAAAATGAAATACTTACTCCCGGAGTTAAGAATAAATTGAGATTTTTGTGGAGAAGAACTTGATTCTGAGGATTTCCTCGGCAGAAATTCTGAAGAAAAGTATGGGCCAGATTCATAACTTCATTCATCTTTTCATCATTCTGCAGAAAGAAAAGACAAAAACATCAGCTGGACATATCTAAACATACTTGTTAATCCTGCACAATATGAACTCAGCTAGGAACACACCAATTTTCTTGAGCCTTTACATGCCAGGAATTCTCCCTCTGGCAAGAACTGCTCTAGTTTCCTTCAGAGTCCATGAGTGACTACACCTTAGACCAAACCCACCTGACCATAGGGAATCACTAGCAATGGCCCAACACGCTGAAGTTTCCAATGTTTCTTTCCACTTCCCATGGCCTGAGGTCTCATTGCTCAGCCTGTAGTTACCACTGTTCCATAAATTTTTAGAGGAAGAGGAGGTTTTTTAGTTCTATTACTAAAAGCAATGTAATAACTGCAACATATTGCAGATACTACTAAACTCAAGGTAAGGTTTCCTACTGTGTCATTGTCATTTCCCAGTTAAAATCTGATCAGTGGCTTGATTTTCAAAAACACTAAATACCTCCTAGCCTGCGTTGATTATGACCTTTTGAAAAGCTTTGGCATTTATATAATTAGATATATATGCTCATGCACATACTCCCACACAAATATATATGTCTAGTTTCATCCCCATTTTGTATTCCTCTCATATAGTACTTTAACAATGATATGCTGAACCATATACACGAACAAGCACGAATGCTAAGTATTTTACCAAAGAAAGTTGAACTCAGTGTCCATATTAAAACATTAGTGTATAACACTCAGGAATCAGAGTCTAGAAGAGGTTTTATCTCCTTCCAATGCTTCAAATAATACCTAGTAAGACTGACTTATATAAAGAATATCTAGATGATTCATTTGTTTGCTCAGTGTCATTAAATCTGGACAAAATTGTATCATATTCTGAAAAACCTGCAACTGCAAGTAATAAGAGCCTTGCCATTAGAGACACTGAAATTATTTCAAGTTTGGTCCTTGAATCTTTAACTGTCCATCTTACGTATCTACAACAGCACTCACTTCGGTACCTAACAGTGGTATTTAGACACCCTGCCAGGAATTCATTAAATCCATACTTCCTACTGTGCAGTGATTGCAGTACTAAGGTTTGTGAGCTTCAGGAATGGGATCCTAGCAAAGTGACATCTGGGTACTTGAGGCAGGAAACAGTAAGTTCTTAATGAAATCCTCTCTAAGGAGGCAGCCACATTTAAACCTAGGCCCACACCCATTATTTTTAAGGTAGAAAATGACATCATCATTTTACATTTGTGTCACAGTTCACTGAATTCAGCTGACATATCTTTTTTCATTGTTCCTTGTTTTGGGGGCATTTCCTTTACTGACTTCATGTCATTTACAGCAGAAATAATGAGAATAACCTTTTCATAGGGTATTTGCAGAAGGTCCAAGACCACCAAGTGGGCACCCATGTTTTTCAGTAATCGTTGCTGCTGATTCCGACACTTTTTATTCTGGATGCACAGTTTGCTAAGTCGAATCAAAATCTAGAAACAAATAAATAAATAAATAAGAAAGCAGGAAAACAAAGAAGTAGCGATATCAGACAAAAACATAAGCAAAAATAGCATGTGTCAAAATAACAACTTAATTTACTTATTACACCAGTATGTCAAGCAAGTTTCTCAGAAGACATACCAACCTCCTTAACAATGTTGTAGTTATTGCTTTTATTGCTGTCTATCTGTGGTTTTTTGGTCCCATCCTGTATTGGACTCAAAATATTTGGCTCCTGTAACAAAGAACACACAACAAGGATCTACTGCAATTTCCTCAACAGGAACTAATTGTTAACAGCAAGTTAAGAAGGAGCATTACAACAGCTCACAGGGAACAGATACATAACAGATAATAAAGAAAAAATCTTCAATAATCATCCACCAGTTACTGTTCAGTGAGTCAAAAAGATTTACATTGAAGTCCTTGCCATTTCAATTTCCGACATGACTTGAGACAATTATTCCATGTCTTCATGCTTCTGAGCCTCCTAAAAAGGAGTATGTCCCTACATCATAGACTAGGCATTCCAAGGAACTTAGACAATATGAGAATGGAGGCCATATGAGTATTTCAACAGTCAGCCCTTGTTCCAAACATCTCTAACACAGCTGGAAAAGACTACAGTCAGTTTACGTGAATACAAAAAATCTGAAGAAAGAGCTGAAGACAACTTCTGCAGTTGAGATAAGTAGGGTGGGGTTCTTTCCAACAGTACCCGAACAAGTAGCATATGGAAATTAGAGATGCTCCTCCCAGAAAGATGACGTTTCAGTTCTCTCTGGATAATGAGGGAAGGGAACATAAAACAAAAAACAAAGACCTTTTGCTAAACTGTGACATCCAGTAATGATACTGTATGCTCTGAGCCTTGGCTCTTAGAAAATCCCAGCTGAATATGATAAATAAAAGAAGTTAGGTCAGCAAATAACTGCCTCCAACACCTCCCAACTCTCCATGCACATCCCAAACAAAAAAACGAAGAATATCTACATAAATATCCCACTTAGTACAGTGGCAGTTTAAGGGCAGTGATTTTTATGCTGCCAGCTACGGTTAGCCTTTCTTGTCTGGAAAGACAAAGACTTGAAAGACAGGACTTTTGATGTTGAAATCATTAAACAAGGAAGAAAAACTGCAGGAGATCTCGAAACTCCCTCATGGTATAAACACGAGGATGTAAAGTAATATAATACTGTAAAAAAGAACCAAACAGATATGTTTCTGAGTTTTGTCCTGTACTCAAAATTCCTACTGTCTTAGTGACAAGAATTATGCTAAAATACACATGTGCAAATCCATCTGAATGTTTACAACACTTGAAATCTTGCTCTGAACTTTCTTAGCTGATTGTGGAGATTAGGAGTCCTATAAATTCCATCTGGTCTGCATTTCAAGCAGGGCAAGAACAGCTGCACCACGTGGCCATGCAAGCTGTTTGTAAGTGTCAGCCCTGCTGTTCAGCATGGTCATGTTGATCTATGCAACAACAGTGGATTTTTATTTGTTTAGGTTTGTTAGTATGCAAGCTACCTTCTCTCTAGCTGTTTGAATCAATACTTTGCAAGATATTTCAGGCTCTTTGCAATAATTAACCACTCTCTTCTGCTCTGGGATTGTGGGTTAACCAAGATTAATTTACCTGTTACTTTTATCAGCATTCTTCCTCAATCAAAGCAGTTTTATAATCTATGTGAACTATAGGTCTTATCTGGAAGTGCTGATCAGCATTAAACTGCTGAATCTATCCTTTCTCTCAACAAAATAAAAACCTGTTTATTGAACCCATAAGAGTATTCCAGCGACGTAGTTATCTAGAGATTATCACACCACTGGGATATCAGAGCCACTCAGTTGCATATCTTTCCTTGTTATACCCCATGATAGACATTCACTGTCACGCTTTCCCATAGGGCACAGAAAGTCAGAGAGCTTGCACTGAGCACGCTTCTCTTCTGAATAGCTCTTCCCACTGTACGGAAAAGGCATTTTCTGAAAATGACTACTTCCTTCCATCATAAAATCAACAAGCAACCAGAATATCATTCTGTTCATTTTGTGACCCTTTCTTTACAATTCCCAAATAGAGGTAGATTTGAGCAGTTCTCCACTGCTGAAATAGTCTCATTCATTTGGCCAGGGCAACTGAGTGAGGCGCTATTCAGCACCAGGGTTGCACAGCTTGACCCTCCCCAGGCTGTATTTACTTACTTGGGGAGTGAGGAGCTGTCTCAGAAGTGAGCACTCAGGCTTCAGTTCACAACCTTCACCTATATGAAAAGTTTAAACAAACATCTTCCAAAACATTTCTAGGACCAAATCAAACTGCCAAAGGCTAGAAAGAGAGGATAGCAAGGGAACACTAGGTACTTAAAGTACCAGCACTCCTGTATTGTGTTTCAGTTTCACCCAAGAATCCTTACACTGAGACTTTAAACTTCTCCTTCTCAGAGTTATGTTTCTGGTGCTATACCACCAACCCATTCTCCAGTGACACAAGCACACTTTCCACAGGCCATGGTACCTACAGAGATTCAAACATCCTCGCTAGAGATAGCAAAATAAAAAGACTTTATCTATCTTTCCTTTCTGAATCAGGGCTCAGTTACATGAGACCAATTTTAGCATTTCTTCCTGTTGTTATGGTGGTGCCTAATCCACATTTGACCTGTTGACTCCAACTACTCTTTCTTATAATTCTCATTTGCAGTTCTTATCAAGACGATCCTACAAGGATGCATGATTTATCATTTTGCCATGGAGAACTCTGGATATTTTACTTTGAAGAATCTAGCATTTTTGCCACAAATTCACTTTCTGGAGTCACATTTTCTAGCCCCCCCAGGTATGAAAGAGAGGTTGAAAAAAAATAACCTAAAAGACTTTGCCTGAAGGCAAAGAAATACACAGAATTAAAAAAAAAATCTTAAACCAATCTTGCAATGGGCCTCAGAGATGAGAAAAAATGGGGGTTAACATAAGATCTGGAATGCAATTTAAGCCCCTGTACACGTTTAAATGTTGCTTGGGATAAATTAAGCACAGACAAATGCAACATACTCCCTAAGGATCTAGAGGTTCATCTAGCTCAGTACAGACCACTCATTCCAAGGAAGCATGGGATCTCACAGGGATATTTATCTTCTTGAAGTTAGCCACCTGCTTCACATATTGCAGATTACGACTAGCACCTCACCTCTCAAGTCCTCTTCAAGATCTCAAAGAAAGTATTCACTATAAAATGTAGTTTTGCTTTGTAAAAGCATTTCCTACGTATCAAAGGCTAATTTAATAGGGGAAAAATAATGGACAAGATTCTGAGCCAGTGCAAATTGATGCAGCTCTGCTGGAATTACCACCAGTTGATCTAGCCAGATCCAGACTACGTATTACTGTTCCGATACAATACTCTCCCAGATCTGTCAGAGATACTATTGTGTATCTACAGAAGTCCTGCTAATCCATAGAGACCCACTGATGCCTTATGGGAAAAAATCCATTTAGAGATGCTTCTGTTTTAAGCACATTGTTTGATCCCCCTTTCCTGTCATTTCTTTGCCATCAGAGCTATTTGTAGGAATAAAAGGGTCTTACTGTACTTTAAAAAAAAATGCATCCTATCTGAAAAAAATCATAATATCCTGCAGTGATTCTGTATCCTGTCTTCCTATTACCTTTTCATTCACTGAAAACATAAAAGGCCATTTTCTATCTTACTAGAGCTATGCTATGAAGAATTCCAACACACTTAAGCTCACAAAGTACAGATTCTTCCTAGTTTTGACACCATTAAATTCAGCTAAGTTACATCAGGGAAAGACTAGAACCCACACTGTCCTGAGTGATCAGGATTCTTCCTTGAAGTGTTGGATTTTCCATCTTATGAAGCCACAAAGAATCTGTTTTTCCATCTGAAAAGCCAACAGTATCTCATGGGTATCTACAAAGATGCTGTGTCTTCTCAGTGGTTCCTACTTGTCCACAATGCACGGGCTTCACAGTCCTGTATAACCTCAACTTTGCTTCCTAATCAAAACTTTCCTGCCTGTTTCCTTGCTCATTTTCTTGCAACTAGGGGAGACCCTCTACCACAAAAGAGAACACTGAAAGTGCTGCATCAGAAATTGTAGTTCTTGGCCTCTCCCCTCTTCCATTGCTCAGAATGGAAATGTAGGATTAAATACTGGCATGAAAGCCTGCTTTATATACTATTATACCTATTAACCTCTACTATTATACCTATTAACCTTAACCATAGCAAATTTTGCCATACTTGGCATTTTCTTAAATACTCACACTGGACTTTTACGCAATTACATGAGGACCTCTTTCATTAGCTTTCACTGAAAAATAAAATCAAATCAAATAAAATCATATTTTCATGGTTCCAGATTCGAATTTGAAACCAAAGGTTTCTGTGAAATCAAAGGTCAAAAAAGAGGTTTGCTAGCTTTCAAAACCTCAGTGTTCTTAAGTCATTCCTATGTACTGAGGAAAGCACGCTTACTCACGATGTTTAAAAATATAGATTTGATCGTGCTCCTTTCCTCTAGGAAGAACAAATATGGCCTACTCATCCATTCTTTCAGCAAGACAACATAACTGCCAGTGCATAATCCCTAGATCAGCTCCATGGCCGCAGACTGATGTCATACACTGTGACTTGCTCACTGGATCAAAAGGAAGGCAACTCTGACATAAGAATACAGTTATGGAAGAGAGCAGGAGAGAATATTGAACATATCTTTAAAGTGCATTTTATCTTCTATTGTGTCTCCCAAAGCTCGGTCAGAATATTGCAAACTCTCTGGCATTTTGATTAACCAAATCACAAATTTGCTGTTGTTCATTAAACTACACACAAGTATACTTACGTGTAATTTAATGAACAAACTTACTTACACATAAAAAAATCAAATAGCAAAAGACTTAAACCCACCTCTATTGGTTCTTCTCCCCCTTTGGTTTGATTGTCGCCCACCTCTCCACTCTCATAATTGCTGCTCTTCTCAACCCATAGTTCAGATTTTTCTACAGTTAGACGTAGCTGATCAAGATCAGCCTTGATTTGCTTGTAGTTATCCACATCTTGATTAGACACCAGCAACTGAACCTGGAAATACAGCAAACTGTAAAGTTATTACAGCAGTAGCACCAGTAGTTATGTCTGGGAAATTTGCTTGATAGTTACCATGCTTTAGGTTACCTTCCCTTTTAAACTGAAGCATGGTATATGTGGTCTTTTTAGTCTCCACTCAGCAAAAATCTATAACTTTGGGACTGTGGTTACCCAAAGCAGGATAGATATAGTATTCACAACCTTCTGTCTCCTTCTTCAAATCACTGCAAAATATTTTCAGCACAAGCACATATTTACAAGCTCCTGAGCTCTGTGTAGAGTTAGCATTGATGCTATGATTATGATCCTCATTGTATTAAAATAATACAACAGGCAATAGCTTATCCTATCAGCACAGTACTTCAAATGAAAATAGGGTTGATATGACAGGGAATCAGGACATCCAAAGAAGAGTCAAAATGTAGAGTAAATTTAATGATCATCTACATCAAAATAATGAAATATTAACAGATAGATATACTTCTTTCCATCACCGTTAGTCCAGCTTAGAAAAATTTGTCTGGGTAACTCATAGAGCTGACTTTCCTAATTTATGTAATTTCCCACCATCTGAGTGTTTGCCTCGTACTAAGATCAATGTTGCCTTTTTTTCTTTTTTGTACTGCTCAAATTATCTGTTCTTTCTTCTCTCTGCTATTATAATACCTGGTTTCATATGATCTATACATTTCCTCTCTTTGTAATGTTCTTTGCTCTCCCAAGATTATTAATGAAGATATTATACAAAACACTAACAATAATCTTTTCAGTAAATCAATAAACACTATTAAGGAATCAAACTTATTTAAAAGATTAAGACCACATGACTGATAAGAACACTGATAGGAACATTAGAAAAAAAACACTACTCGTAGGCAAGTATTCACTATTTTATAATACAGAGTTTTCATCTTCTTTTCTCTAAGCTTGATAAAATCTTGTTATTTTACACAATTTATGAATTCCAGTTATCCACAGACATTCATATTGCATGCTCTTTACAGGCTTTTCTTTTTATTTGCCAATTAGCCTTTTCCTTCCTTTAGAAAAACATGTTAAGCTACTCAACCCTTGCTTACTTGGGAACAGCAGCTATTTATGCACCTAATTAGTATGGTCCCTCTTTAATATCCTAGCAGGAGACTATAATGTAACTCTGCAGAAATATTAAAAGTTTTCCAGTTCTTTATCATTCATCTGCTTTTAAAGAAGAGAAACCTCCACCTCCTACATAATGATGAGACAACATGCTAGTGAACTCCTGAAATAAACATCAGAGTCTTAACAACATATGTTATAGGGTCACGTAACAGAGATTTCTGTCCCCTAGCCCCATAAAATGAGATTTTCTAATCCTAATCTTAATCCACTGACACATGCAGCATGTACAAACTGCTATGGAGAAGAAAGAACAAAAGCTGAAAATAAGCCTGGCTCTGTTGCTCTCTTTCTGTTATTTGCGCAAATCTGTATCATGCAGCAGAGCACAATGCAAAGGCACCTGAATCAGAATCAGAATTGAAAATATCACTTTTATACCAACACAACTTTACCCTATCAAGGTAGCTCTGAAGACAGGGAAGTCTCATTGCTGACATGGGTGTACTGCTTGCAGCACATGAGGTGATAACTCTATCACTAAGAGATCACTGCATCACGCCTCACTGCAATGTGGGCATTCCACCTGTCACCATGGACCTGCATTGCCAGTAACGGACCCAATGCCAAAAATCATCATTTCTGGGCACATAGCTAGAACATATGCTAGCACATATGTTCAGCTCTCATAGAAGGAAATCTCCACTGAATTTGGACATTTAAGGAAATAACACTGTCATGTTACAGACAGCAATTTAGTAAGAAAAGCAACCTCAGGAAAGGCTACCCCCACAGTCACTTCCCCACAATAATGCTATGCCCATACCTGTTTAAATGCTTGTAGAACTTCTGCTCTCTGGCTGAAGTGCTTAAATAGCAGGTGCAGAGCGCCTGAGAGCAAAGGAGGGTAGTCATGCATGATGAGGTGAATGAGGACCCGTAAAAATGTTCTGCCCCCTTCATCATCAAGCTGAACGGCATTTTTTTCTTTTCTACAACAGAAATGGGGGAAAAAACACCAAATAAAAATAAATAAAAGCTTTTGACATAAATATGCCTGCATACAGAGTCTTCATTTGGTAGAGCTCTTAAAACCAAGTAGAATACATTCTGGGATGCAAATTATGAATACCGTTTTAATGTATTTTATGAAGACTTCAATCCTATGGTTATTTGCTCCTGTGGCAATCTTATAGCAGAATGGACACTATGGGTGAAAGTTAATATGTATGAAATGTGTCAAACACTGTGATTAAAATCCATATTGCAAAAACATTCATTTATGTGTTGGATAAGTGGTGCCAACCTCATCCCCAATCCAAGCTAATTGAAGTCAACGGCATTTCATCAGAGATTAATTTGGCCTCATCTTTTTTACTCCTTCACCTTTCAGCTGCTATTAAAGTTTCCTTTAAGAAAAAATAAGCTCAAAAATAGTAAGAATTGCCAAAAGCATCATATTTCTAGAATCATATTTATAATCTGGAACGACAGAAAGCAGATTTACACTTAACATATCAAAGCAGAAATAATGTTTCCAAGAAATCATTCCGTCTCTCTGTTCATTTTAAAGATGCATATGCCAAGGGCTATGTGTTGTTTTACATTATGGGAGTTCAGGGAGAGGGCTGGAGGCACTGCTCTTGCTGATAAGGAAAGAGAACACATAAGGGACCAGAGAGGAAAGATCAGAACACCCATCTTGCGACTCTTTCTCCCTAGCTCCAGGAAAAACTTTAAAGTCTAAGGCCTTGTCTCAATGGGAATCATTCCTACTGGTATGATCATGAATACACCAGTAAAACTAAACCAAAATAATCATACTGGTAATAACTTTCCAGTGTGGATTTTTTTCAGTTTGTGTTCCTAGCAAAGCTGAAACCACTGCAAAAGCTCTGCAAAGTTCTGCAAGAATAACTTGTGATCCACAGGCCTCTGGTGGTCCAGAAGATCATGACAAGTGGTCCACAGTTATCTGTGCAGTCACATGAAACAGTGTATTGTTGACATAACTCTTACAGTAATTTCAAATACAAGAGGTATTGATAACAGTTCATGTTTTCCATGAGAAGTACTGAGGGTCACCAGTAACTGACTACTCCAAGTTTTTGACTTACAATCATAAGGTACACCAGAAAAAGTCTTTCTTTAAAAGCACCCATGTGAGGCATTATAGGAAGAAATAGACACTTAGTGTATTTTAGCCCAATACACGAGTACAACATCCCCCAGTTACCTTTTGGAACATGCCAGAAACATTCTACCAATTCTCTCGCAACCAAAGGGGATCAAAAGGGTGATCATTTCTAGTCCCACTACCAGCCATACCCACTGGGCTCTTTGCTTGTTTGAAACCCAGGTCTAGAGTTGATGGTGCTGGTACCACACACCTAATCTCTGGTATTCAATGGAAGGTGTCACTTTTCTGTTTGTGTGTAGGCTATGTAATAGGCCAAAGAAAGAGAAAGTGATATGAAAACACACACATAATAAAAGGAGATTGTCTATGAGAAATAGCAATATGATCGAAGGGATACATGTAGAGAAGTAAACTTCAGAGAATATACCTGCCAGCAAACATTGTTTCAGCCTGAGCTGCAATTTCATCTATGTCAGGAACAACTGCTGCAAAACAATCAAAACAAAATTTAAGAAGCTAGTGATCATAATTTAGTCTGCACAGCAAAAAGAAATTCTATTCCTTTTAAAGTATATGTTACCAAGCAAAGGCCTAACCCTACATTCCTTAGCTAGACTAAATTCCCTATCTGGAAGAGTCATCAAGGAGGACGCAGGACACATCCTTTTATTTATTTATTTATTTGAGTATTACTAGTACTGAGGAAGAGCTAGATATTAGTAATGGATCAGAGCTCCACAGTGCCGGAAGCTGTACAAACAGCCACCACGATGCAAAAATAACACAGAATATGAAGCTTCTACTTTTTCATTAGATCAACCAACCCCCTCAAAGCAGCAAAATGAAACACAAGAACTTTAGAATATTTTTCATAAACATAATTCCTTACCACACCATCATACTGCTTCAGTATACTTCACTACTTCGGACTTTAATATTCCTTAGCCACCTACTGCTCTACAGAACCTCCAACTAAAATAATTCTCTCCTATTTGCAGCTCGTCATTCAGACAGCTGTCAGCCCTTTGAGCCCTTCTCTGTGCACCGGATGACTCCCTGGAAAGCCACTCCATTCCCATACCACAGTCACCCTGTTTAAATGCATCCTATATATCCCCAACCATTTTTTATGGTCTACTCTCCATTACATTTATCACCTCAAAGTGTTTTGGGAAGAGTACAAGCAAAAGAATAATTTGTCCAGGAAAAAGGAATTGGATTTTTGTTAGAGGAAAGCAAGCCAGTAGATATCTTTTCTTTTTTTACAGGAAACTGTAAGATTCTCATTTTATCACAAGCTTTTCAACTTCAAGCAACGTGCATCTTTCCAGTGTAGCCGAGTTTATTGCTTGCTAAAATAACTCTAACTGCAGTAGTCTAAAAAGATTTATTTTACGTTGCAATACAATAGGAACAGTTACCTGAGGCAATCCCTGGTGTGTCAGGCGAGGAGGCCGTAGAGCTATCAACGTTTTCATTGTTTTCCCCAAACTCTCTCTTATAGATAGACAGCATGTAGGATATTCTATAATCCAGTCTAACACTGAGAATAAACTATGAAAAAAAAGAGTTTAAAACAAGATCTTTTTTCTCGCATTGGTACATTAGGTTGAGATTTTCTTAGGGTGGAATGGACAGAGATACAAGGTGATTTTAAGTAAATACATCCACGACACAAAATGAATCCATTACGTTTGCCAGAGAGTTTCTCTGTGATTTCATTCTTCCCTCCCACGATCCTGAGACGTACAGAATTCTGCTCCATTGGCTGCTGAATACTAAGAAGCGGCCTGGATTTGTCCAGGGGCTCCAGGCGGTGGCTGCCTTGCCCTCTCTGCCTACAGGCCGGATCAGCGTGTCTGCACTCAGGTTGCAACAGGCTATTTCATGTTTCAGCTGGACTTCTATCACCTCATGAAGATATGCAGTGGAACGCAGTTGACAGTAAAGACACGGGGCTCCACGCTCACCCTCACAGTGCTGGCTTTTCAGATGCCTGACAGCCGAGGGCAGAGAGGTTTAACTCTAGAGGACTCCCAGAGGTGAAGCACAGGCCTGGTGCTGTTTTTTGGTACTTTGCTGGTGATCAGCTAAGGATGCAAGGAGCTGACTGTATGTCACTCCTGAGCTCCTAGCATTACTGCTATTACGTGGCAAAAAAAAATTTGGCCTTAGTATACCCTGCAGTGGTAGCAGAGTTCCCCTTCAAAACTTTTTTTTTTTTTTTTTTTTTTTTTTTTTTTTTTTTTTTTTTAGTGTTAGTGCTCTGCTCCTCAGCTGTGAAATCTTAAAGTCATACAGGAAAAACTTGATTCAAGCTTTGAAGCTTACAGCTTTTATTTTGGAATAGTGAGGGAAGTAATTTGGCTGTAGATGTTAGTACCAATTTAAGGACAGACACATAATTATATTTTGCACTTTAACAACTGACTGCCTATCACCTGAGTCTCAGCATTTGTCCATGCATACGCTCTTTGCCCACAGTAATTTTAAGCACACAGTGGAAGAGGTTTAAGATAATTTACTTTATTTCATATTCAGCGGGGATGAAAGCACATATGTTAAGTTACCATGACTCAGCTGACAGGTGATGATATAGCAAATGGTGGCAACTTATTTGTTTGATCTCTAATTAAAATCATAGAAGCTTCCCTGACCTAGGGTATTGTAATAGAATTTACTAGGGTAACTAGGATTATGCCATCCAAAAGAGAATAAAACATCAGTTTAAGAAGCATCATCTTTTCTCTGAAAACTTCTAACAGAAAAGAAGAAAAGCAGGTTTATTTTGGTTCCATGACCAAGTTATCCTATAATTGAACAAGCAAGATATTTAAAAATATAAATTTACCAAGTCCACATGTAGTCAACTGAGTCTATAAAGCCATCTGTTTCAATTCTGGCTGATGGGAGAATGGAAATTGCTAAGTAAGAAATGCCTTTACTTGAAGTAAGAGGATATACTGAGAATCCAAATAATATAAACTGCAATATTTATTAAAATAGAATAGAGTTAATCACCAGTCTACTAATTATGCACAGCAATATAAAAAATCTACAACATGCTTACTTACTTTTTAGGGTAATAGCACAATAATGATAGGTAATTTGATCTAAATTAATCTTCTTCCTTGTAAATTAAACAAGGCAGTTATTTTGTACTGCTTGTGAACTAAAGTCCTATGTATGCATATTTATTGGCTCATCCAGTACAGGAAAATTTGCTAATCTGCAGTAGTTGGATCACGAGACTGAGCCACAACTAATAAATGACAGATTAAGTAACAGCCTAGGATTAAGTTCTCTCTAATCCCAGGTGCTGTTGCACTGGACATGCTGTAAAAGAGGAAAGGATGATAAAAAATATGATTCTCCTTCCTATGAACAGATAGAGAATATACAAGAAGAAGCTGGTGTCCCAGAACGATCATTGTAAAATTAACCAGTATAGCTGGATTGTATGGAGGGAAACTCAGACAGTCAGAAAACCAAATGGAAATGAGAGGCATTTCCTTCCAGAGCTCCTATTCAGGTGACACAACCTCATAATACTCTGTTCTGCACCATAAGTCTTAAACTAAGCCAGCTATCGAACTAAGGTATGAGTATTAAGGATAACCAACCAGTTGATAGGCTTTCAGATGATGAGTAATAAAGGTAATTAAATCATTTACAAGCATCCAGAATAAATGGAATCCTTCAAAAGTGACAATGGTACCAACAGATCAGCAGAATTTATAGAAAACACTGAAAAACTATTTCAGTGCATGAGTATTGCAGAACAAATGTGTGCCACAACTTACTAATAGCACGAAATGAAAATTTTATCTCCAGAGGCACACTAGTGTCATATACCTTGTCAATTCAGCTGGGAGAAAATCATAGCAGCCCACAGACTATTCTCAATCTAACAGCAAAGGTCTGAAAAAGACTTCAAAATTTTTTAACCCTGCATGATTTTGATGGATCTAGGCCCAATTCTGTCCTTCATCAAACTACTGTAAAGAAAGCAGTAAAAATCAGAAAGCCAAATTAGCTACTCCAACATAAAATGAGTGCAAGTGAGACTGGAAACAGTCTTCAGAAAACATTAGTGAGGCAGATTAAAGGGTAAATTCTGCCTTCTCACAAGTCACAGTGACAGTCTCTGAAGCATCTAGTTCCTTCATAAGGAAAATAAGTGTAACAGTATGTAAGGACCACAACTGTATCATTGTACAAGCAGAGGAGTATTTTCTTCACAGTAGAGTGTTATTTTTCTAATGAACAGTTCAGTAAATAGCAGAGTAAGAACAAAGGTGACAGAACCTGGCACCAGGCGAGTAAGCTGTAATATGTGAAGTAACTGATATGTAATACATCATCAATTGTTATTACCTGCAAAATCTCAATGATTTTCAATTTGGTGTCCATTACAATTACATCTTCACTCTCTGAGGTGCTGGCTTGCTTGCTTGGGTGGATGCTTGGCTGTACATCAGGGGCACTGATGGGAAATATAGATCCTCTGCTCAATACCATTTGGGTCATCATCTCTCCTACACCATGGATTGTCCTCATAACATTGTTTCCTATGCATTAAACAGACACATACATATTTGCCATCAGTAAAGCTTGCTTGTAAAGCTATGTATCATACATAACACCCACATATCAACTCCCATACAATTTTAATAGCTATACTGAAAATTAAATAATCAATTTAATCAAAACACTGGAGAAGGAATTCACTCAAATCACACAATGGTTTGGGGACATTTTTCCACGTTGATTTTCCAGGAGATCTGCTTACAGGTCAACGGATGGAAAAGATGGTAATGGTTTTCCGCAAGTCTGTCATTACATCCACGAAATCACAAAAAATAGGGCAAAAGGAATGTTAGTAGTTTACCTAATTTATCTCCTAGTCTGAAGGCACATTATCTATATCTAAAACCATTTCTGAAAGACATCTGTTTAACCTGTTCTTAAGAATATCTACTGATGCATATCTCACATTGTACAGTATCTACAGGCAAGCAGTTCTAGCACTTCACTACCTCCACTGCTAGAAAACGTTTCTTGATATTTAGCTTATATTCTCTTTGCTTTGATTTATGACCTTGCTTTGTAGACACAAGGGAGGAGCTCATTTCTCATGCCTAATCCCTTTGATGTTTTCTCCATGATGACCGGTCATAAAGTAGGTGCTTGATAGTGAGGATGTCTTGGCACTGCGAAACCTCAAAGAAGACTATCAAAGTATCCTGTATGTCACTCTAAGAGAGAGTAAAGATTTGATGCCTTGCAAGTTTGATCCATCTCTGAATATGGTCTAAATGGCAGGCCACAAACCAAAGCCAATCCACACAACTAGCAGGAGAAAGTCTGATGCTTTTTCCCTGATCTGTTGAACTTCTGCCATATCTGAATGATGGATAGAGTAATGAACAGGACAGAAGCATCTCAATAAAGCTTGCAGCTGCTGCTGGGTGTGCATATTCCTATGCCTGCACAGGAATCACAGTGGGAAACAGGCCTACGCACACTTGGGCTGGCCAAAGCTCAAGACAGATATGATAAATCCTGTTATATGTAGTGACTACTTGGACATTTTGCAAATGAGTACACATTTACTTCTGCATGTGCACTTTCACATATCTATGTGCCTTTGGGGAGGAGGTTGGGGTTTGATGGTTTGGGATTTTTTTAAATATTTGTTTAAAAGAAACAGGAAATAACTGCCTGGCTCTCAGAACAGTCATTCCCTCAGCTTACATTAACTCATATGGGAAACCCTGAGAGACAGTTGAGATTCTTGCACGATTCACTCCTACTTATAAAACCATCCCCCTTTCAGAAAAATCCTGGGAGAACATCAGGCCCTGAAGGCTCTCCTGAAAGTCACACTAATCTTTGGAATCACAGTTCCTTTCATAGTCTATACCTGGGAGGGGAGGGGGGGGGCAGAAAAAAATCAGCATACATCTTCACTCACTGGTAAGTGCTTTGGTCCCATCTAACCGTAACAATCCTTCCCACTTCCCAGTGATGCCAATTCCAAAAACTGGTCTTTTTCTACAGTGAACTTTGATGTGAAAAATATCTCTTTGAACCAATGACTATCTTCCTGCAAAGGTGGAGAGAAGTATAATGAGAATATCATGATTGCTACCTATATGAATTACTTCTCCTTCTTGCAAAGCACAGATTTGAAATAATGGAGCAAAGGAGAGGGATGATTGTATCTTTTAGGAGAAACAGTGGCAAGACCTAGACTACACCAAAAGCAAACAAAAGAATGGAGGAGGTGTAGCTTTGCTGAGGTAAGCCTGAATAGTTCTTGAATGTCTTTTGTACACTTTAATCACCATTCAGCTGCCAAGTTCTACTTGCATTGCAGAGACTCTCTTCCTAGATAATCTTCTGTAAAAAGTCAAAGCTGTATTTTATTTTGCTAGAAACATCCTCCTCTTATCCACAGACTCAAGTACTATATACAGGAAAAGAGGATGCCTTTAACCCTGAGTTTAAAAGGAAAACACACAAAGAATTTGCTTTTTCAAAGCGAATGAGGCAGACTAGTGTTATATTTGAGGTCCTGTTTGGCATCCAGTTTGGTGTGTAATTGGTCTGAATTGGTCTTTTGAAAATAATACTTCAAACCTCTACAAAGGGGGGAAAAAATGTGTTTCTGACTTTGCATGATGTTAGGGAAAAAAAGCTACAAGACAGACGAAGGGCTAAATCAGGCTGTCATGGAAAGTTCTCCTAACTGCCTACACTAGCATAAAGCAAATAAAAATTATTCCAAATACCTTTCTTGCTGCAAAATGAAAATTGTGCATTTACCTTTTAAATCAAGTAGCTGAGGAATAGGATCATGTCTTTCTCTATTTCTCTCTCTCCTGCTATCCCAGTGTGCTAAACAATACTTATTTGCATTGACTATCATTCATTATACCAGTGTAAAGTTAGATTACTAAGTAGGGGATCTTTAACCCTTAAAGCGGTTCCTATTAAATTGACATTTTTTCTTTCTTGCAGGGCCACAGAAGTGCTATACACTTGCAGATGCTTTGTGGCCTACAATTCCTCTGCTTTAAATCTCAGTCAGGAGGTCATCATCCTCTGACTAGCAACATAGGTCTCAAAATCCCTTTCACTACGGTTGTACAGAGGTGAATATAATCAGAGGCACAGCTTTTTGAGAAGGTAAGAAATTCTTTCTAAAACAATTTAATTCAATGGGGTTACCAGGAGATAATTAAACTATTAGGATATGCAAAAGATATCCTTCCAGAAACCTAGATATAACTCCAGTTCGTCCCAAATAAGGCTGAAGACTTTTGCTTTATCTTAAAAGGTTCCTGCCCACTCTTAAGAACTTTCATTCCTTCTTCATTCTTTCATTCAGTGTAAAGTTACCATCTTTTTGGACATTTCTTGACAAGCAGTCACATAACAGTCTCACTGACATAAAAAAACTACAGGTAACATACATGATTGCTCTAAACACTAACAGTCACAAGCCCTGCTCAAGGGCAGTATGCAGTTGTGCTGCCCCAAGCACTGACCTTCATGTTTACTCATTTTCCTATGGCTCTGATCTCCCTCGCTTGCTAGGGTAGAGAGTAATCACTGTTCTCTGCTTAGCAGCCTGGGTGGAGCCCATGTTCTTGGGGAAAAGAAAGCTAGGGTTTTGCCCAGAGCACACATCCTGCTTGTCAGCCATGAGTGGGGTGCTGAACAGGTGCTGCAGGGGTGTGGGAAATCCCAGAGTGGGATTCAATTCCCTTCTCTGCAGCCTTGAAATCAGTCACGCTCTCTGCATTTCCATACCACCTCCACCATGAAAGAGGAGAAGACCTTCTCCATCTCTACCAAGGGAACTCAGAGGTTTGATATACTAAAGCCTAGAAGGCACTCAGCTAATGTGATGATGGAGCCTATAAAAGGGTACAAGAAAGAAAAAGAAACAGCATGGCTGCTGGCCTTTCACCTGACCCACAGAACATCAGTGGTGCAAGACAGTACAGCCCCGTGAATGGTAGCTGTAAGGCAGCTTCCCAACAGAGTCTGTAATAAGGATAAACTCTCCATTTCACAACATCCCTTGACTATTAGCCTTCATGTAACTGATCAAAACAGCTAGAAGCAGAAAAGCTAAGGAGGGTTAAGGTGTTTCTTATTAGTACTGTCATTTCCAATCATATTTCATTAATGCAGAGGAAAGGATTTTATTGAAGGAAAAATCTACTTAATCCATTTTAGTACTTATAGCTAATGTGGGTAGTGATTCAACACAGTTTTATTTCTGTCAATAACAGCAGTAAGACATGGTATCATGGGTAAACCCATCTTGGACAACTTCTTAAACTGCACAATACTGACAATTACTCTTTCTTAATTAACTCAGAGTAGGCTTGGGGAGAACATTCACACGAAGTGAAAATAATAGGACAACTGGAGCAATTCAACCTACTTTTCAGGAAAAATATTTCAACAGTTATGTTTTGTAGGGTGATGATAAAACGTAGCCATCTCTTAGGAGTAGACAGCAGTCAACCAACACATCCACGCACGATAGTTAGACAGATGGACTGGGTATAAACTACCCCACTCTTTGAGAGAATCCATGAGGATCAATCATGTTCATGAAGAGCGGGGAGAAGCTTCTCTTCCAAAAGATCACCTCCCACTAGATTAGCATTCATGTCGCTCAGTTTTGCTGTCCTGCTAAGAAATCTAGATCATATTAGTCATGAATTTAAATCTGTCAGTCACAAACATCAAGGGCCAGAAGATGATTCTTTTGCCAGTGAGTTGCTTCACCTTGCCCTGTGTTTGTGTCCTCTTGGCTTTAACATAGTTATCGCAGCAGGGAAGGGTATGAGTCTCAGAGGTAAAACATGTAGAAAGCTTCCTGTAGCTTAACAAGTGACAGACTGCATGTCAGCTAAGCCCACAATAATGCAAGACAAAACAGGTTGGCTCAAAAAAAGATTTAAGTTCTTAGTATATATGCATACAGTGACTCAAACAATGGAGCTCTGATCTCCGCTACAGCTCCAAAGGGCTTCCTGAATACAAATGCACAAAGGAAAATTAACTTACTGCCTCAGCTACAGTTAATTGAGTTAAATTAGGAGAGACAGTAATAACATGTGAACCCAGATTACTTCTGTGTGAACTTTATGTTAGAGACAAACTGAACAGAACCCTGAGGTGTGCCTTCATATGGTACTGCCATCCTTACCCCACTCACCTCTCACATTTGTCATCGTCAAGGAAATAACACTTGAATGTAGCTGAGAGGTGTGGCAGAGAAAAAAAGATATTGTAATGTTGCAAGATGCTAGTGCGTGCCACCAATCAGTTCTTTCATCAACAAACCGCTGCAAAAATGCTTAAAGCTTTTATGCTGCTCAACAGAGGAAAACAGCTCAGGGCAACTTTCAATGCTCTTTTATTTTTCCAGCTTTCCCTACCTCTCCCTGATTCTCCTTCTCTGCTCTTCTCCCTGCCAAGAGAAGTCAAATGCCAAGAACAGTGGTGGAACCAATTATATGTTGCATTTCCATACCATCTTGTTACAGACAGTCAGGGAAATGCTTCCTGCTGAATATATGGTTTCACAGGATTAGCCAGTAAAAAAAAAATGAAATCACTGTAGGCACTGATGGTAATTTAAAGGATCTGCAGATTGACAAGCACTAAAATAAGAGGAAAGAAGAGAATGCTTGTCATGTTTTGGAAAGACAACTATGCATCTCCTTTTCATTATGTTTTATTATAGTGATCACAACTTCCTAATGAATATCAGTTTCTGTCACAAAACTGTAGCACATAATCTCATACTATTTGGCATGATTGACAACACAGAGACCTCTTTGAGGAGAAAGATTTTTCAGAGGAGTCAATTATGAAAAAAAAAATCACCCAAGTAATCGACACAGTGGATAATCTGACACTTCTTTTTCTACATAAATTTACTTTCTTGATAAGTTATTTACTGGTTTCAAAATTCTAAAAGCAAAATATAAAAGTAAACAACAATCTTCTGTGTAACACAGTATGGATGGTAAGTGACAAAATACCATATTCAGAAAGAAAAACAACTGGCAAAGGCAGCTGGCAATTCACTCCTCTTCTTCAAATTATTCTTAGCCATTGGCTGTGCAGTGTCCTCAATCTCCTCTTAGTATTTCACAAACAGTGCAGGCAACCACGCTGTGTGTGAATGTGAATAAACAACAAACAACCTCAAAGACTAGTAGGTAATCTCAGAGCGAGTAGCCCCCCACTCCACAGATATCCCCAAGACATCAGTAAACTGACCTGTAGACCTATTTATTTAGGGACCACTTCATCTGGTCCCTATTTGCCAAAGAGGGACAGAGTCTGCTCTTATTAACGTTACTGTTCAGGCTTCATCAACACTGATACTGGATCAGATTCAATTTTGAGAAGTGTTCAGACACTTTCAGCTAGGGCAGTTTTTCCGCAGTGCTCATCTCCCTAGTCAGAAATGTACAAATTGTCTATATTTTCAAAAGCATTTTAACACTCAACAGCTCTCATTAGGGACTGGAGAGGCTGGATGATTAATGCTTCTGGAAACTAAATACCTAAATAGGAGCTGACATACGATGGGTTCAAGAAAACTGGTACTTAATGACTAGATAAAACATAGATGGGTCCACTGCTCCAACAACTCATCATTAACCTGTCCATAAAAGCCCAACACGTTGTTTTAAAAGAGGGTGAAAGAAGACAAATCAAGGATTTAGCAAAAATGTAGCATTTCTCACACACAAGAAGCAGAATACGAAATATGAAAATAAGAAAGAAGTTACAAAAATAACTGTCTGATCTCATAAAACTTGACCATTCTTTAGTTATGACTGTTGAATGAGCTAACACTTCAATCTCTGGTAAACACCTCCTAGAAAACACTTCACTTCCACCGTAGCAGGACACAAACCAGAGAGTGTATGCTACTACAAAAGCCCTTCATCCCTTAACAAACAAATGCTGATGCTGAAGGTCTGCATGGAATAATCGGCTGCCCTATGATCCTCCATGGGTTTTTTTATTGTTGTTGTTGTTGTTTTTATATACCTCTTTGAAACTATTTCTCTTCTGAACTTGGATTATCCACCTCTAAAACAAAACATTCCCACAGGATTTACCAAAGATCTCAAAAGATGCAGAAGTCTCTGAAGGCCCTCTTTGCTTTACAAACTGAGCATATGGCCCATCCTCAGTTCTTCCTGCTTTCCTAAAAGGCTGCCTATGGCTAATGCTCAGCTGTAGCTTGAATCCCTAGGTACGGGACAATATTAGTTCCATCTGTGTAATGCACTGGCAGATGCAAGAACTATTTTATTAAAAGTTTTCTTGTTTCACTGCCATGAAGCGCGAGCATCCTCCCACTTCCCGAAATACTCTACAGGACTGCAAGAATCCCAAGCAACCTCCCATATCCCCCCGACTGCTTCAGCCAGTGGGAGAGGAAAGCTACCTCTCCCAGGCTTGGGCAAGGAAAGTTGTTGCTCAGCCCTGCAAAAGGGAAGATCCATAGACAAGAGAATGCTTAGCTCTGTCTAACACCATTAAACTATTAGGATCTCTGCCTCAACTGTTACCTTCTGCCATCATCCCCCCATAAAAAAACCTATCTTCTCTCCTTCACAGCAGATATGACTCATTCAGAGGTGGCTCAAGGCTTAGCCAAGCCTTGTGCAGCAATATGAAAGGGGCTGGCCTTTCCTCCAGTCAGTCTCCCTTGCCTCCAAAGCTGCTGAGGAGAAAAGAGAAGGATGGCATGAGCGTCAGAAGGGCACATTCAAAGCCCCTTGATACCTACAGCCTGAGGCCCATTAGCTCTCATCGCCACCCAGAGCGCTCCACCAACTGACTGATCACACCTATTCCTGTTTTCTTAGAGAGACTGACATACTTAGCCCCCTTCTCCCATACCAACTTTCATCAAAGCCTTTCAAGGCCCTTCTCCATCCACAATCTGAGGAAGCCCTTCTCAGTCATTCTCATTCACCTGCTGAATCCACCAGCCCAGCCCACAATGACTCATGACACCTTTTTCCCCTCCCATTTCTTCTCCTCACATCTCTTCAGGACCAAAACTTTTTCCATGGGAAACTGACTTTTACCACTCATGGCCCTTCATGTGGTAAAAATGAATTTTGCTAGTGATCTTGAGAAGCTTTAAGATAACTTCCAAACTCACTCCTATATTAAAAGACATCGGGCAAGTTGCTGAGAGTCCAACACTTTCACTAAAAGTCAGCAAAAGATGACTTTGTCTCAGGCCATGCCTCAAAGCTGGCCTTCAAGTAAGTTTTAAGATAGCACTTACGCCACCAAACCACCTTCCAAGTGACTTCAAACACCCTTGGTTGTGCAGATATAAGTGAGACCTGTAAAACTGCTCCACTGTATGCTTTTTAAAGTTTTATTTATTCAGTGCTATCTTAAAAGTATGCAACACTAGCCAATCCCTGGGGACCCTCTGGCAGCGAGCCATATGTGCAGTAATGCCAAGTTACCAAGGGCTAAATTAAAAGCCCCATGGCAGCTTTAATTCTACATTTCTTTGTGTTTGTTGATTTGGCTACCTTGCTTCATGCAACTTAATTTTTCTGCATGAAAAGTTATAGCCATTTATAAGACATATAATAACAACACTTCAGTACCTAAAGGAACACATTTTCTTTCAAGTCCTTTACAGTTATATATTATTTGCCAGCAGCAGAAAGCCTTATAGCTCTGTTTGTGAAAATGGTATTAATTTTTACAGGTTTCCTACAGAATCTGCTCATAAAGACTGCAGAACCTACCATAAACAGGCCAAGAACCACACTTTATTTCTTCATTAAACTATTCTTCATTCCTCAATAGCTAGCTGACCTCTGGTAAGCCTCAGAGAAAACCTAAGGTGTGAAATTAAGGGCAGAAGGTGAGGCCACTTCTACGTTTTATGCAGCGCTCAGAACTAATGAGGAAAAAAAAACAACAACATGCAATGTACATTCTTTTGCTATCTACTCTCTGAAAAAACGTCACCATGCCAGCCTCTTATCAACAGCATATCCACAAGCCCTCCCTTTCTGCATACAAGACTATCACCAGGCCATTATGAAGCTCAACAAAAGCCCACCTTCTCCTGACATTCTGCAATTTCTGTTGAAACCAAAAACACAAAGCAGAGTCAAAAACATAGCTTTTCTGCCATGGAAATCAGAGGAGGAAAAGATGGAAAAAATGCATGCTGTCCTTGGAGGAACAAAAGATCCTGGGAATCAAGCATTCTAGTTGAGACAGGTCTACAAATCAGTTATCAGCCTCCAGAAGAGCAATGGTCTCTGGAATAACATCAATGCATGGGCCTAATGATGATGGAAAGAATCAACAGGAAAGAGAAACAGGCTATGCCAGAGAATTAAACTATTGGACTGACTTCCCCTTTGTTCTGATAATACTCCACAATGAATGGCAGTTGCTTGAATACAGACAGCTGATCAACACAGACAACTTTCCTGAGAGTTATAACTTTTTTTCCTTGTAACTCTATGTTTTTGTAAACTGCTGGCATAAATTATTGCTCCAGCCTACCAGGCAGCCACTGCCTCATCAGGCAGCCACCTAATCAAAGGTGCCTCAAGAAGATATTTCAAATTGTTAACTAGACAGAAGAGCAGTAATAGACATGAATGCAAGGCTGAGAAACAGTAAAATCTTTTCTGATACTCCTGGATGAAATCTGGCCTTCCTTGGTCACAGAGGAACCATTGGCACAGTAGAAATGGCAGGATCAACCTTGTTCTTAACCCTGTTCTATCAGTGTTCTTACTGCTGCCTCCAAGCAGTATGCACACCACCAGCAGCCAAGAAGGCAGGGACACAATACTACCTATCTTCGTGCAGTTGAAACTCAGGGACTACACAGCCTAACAGGATGTAGCAAAGGGATAGAGGACTAGAGGACAGTTCCCTGCTACACTGGTATGCAAGCGCTCCTTTGCAAAGAAATGGTAGCACACCAGGGCTGAAGTCTTCAAGGAGGAGTGCTGGCTGGGGAATGTTTTTCCATTCTGAAGCCTACAAGGACATATTTCCTTGCATGCTATTATTGTCATTCCCAAATACAATGTTAACTAAATAGCACTGGGCTACATGGCAAATGCGTAGCTTGCCTGCTAATACTACCATGCAATTTCATCTTTCAGACCTGACATACACTGTAGCTGCATGGTTTGACTTAAATCAGTTATCTCAAAGGTCAATCCTCTGAAAGATGTGCATTTTAATTCACAAACAATAGGTAACCAGCATTGGACAAGGCAGACTGGCTCCTGACTCTGGAATGATACAGCAGAGTGCACTTACTAGGAAAACAATCACTTTACTTTTTAATTAAAACCGTAAGGGATTGTAACATTCATGAAAGGTGTTCAAATGACAGTATTAATAAATGAAGTCCTCACTTTAACAGAAAATGTTTCTTTAGGATACAGGTAGAATATTTTATAAATTACATATTTCTTAGAATTTAAAGAAAAGAAAGGAAAAAGGTTCTAATAACCTCGAAAATGATTCAAAGTTATGATACTCTGATTGAAAAAGAAGTTGGCTGCAACGTTTCCATACTGCAATCTAGTAACAGGTAAGAAGCTTTTCCAGAAACACACACATCTTTCCTTTCTCCAGTATCCTATCCCATGAGTGTTTCTATTCAATTTTTTCTGATCTGTCCTCATCAAGTAAGGTCACACCTGAAAACTATATGCACACTGATTTTTTTCTGGTTAACGTAACTGATGGTGGCATTAAAATCAAGCTTTTTAAAGGAAGTAAGGCATATTATAACAATAATGTAAGGATCTTTTCAGAATCTTTGGAGAACCAATAGAAAGAAGCTCGCATACAATATCAAGGACTCAATCATCAATGTGGCTCAAAATTTAAGCAGAAGATGGAAAAGAACATCTTGCAGTGAAAGGTTAATTAAGTCTTCATGCAGCTTCTACTAAGTCCTGAAATACAGCCCATTTTAAAGGCAGATTTGCTTCAACAGTTCAACACTTGTGCTATTTACCTCTTCGCTTAGCAAGTAGTTTTACTGAAATAAGTAGGTCTGTTTAAGAAATGAATCAATATTAATCAGGGAAGAACACTTCAGATTGCTCGCTCTAGATTTCATTGTTTCAGTTTTCAGATGCACACCTCACTCACCCCATAGCTAAGGGCACCTCACTCTTCCCCCTACTCCTAATTGTTTTAGCCATTCTCAAAATCCTGACTAGTAGTTTCCTGACACTGAGCAAGGGCCAAACTAGGAAAGAGACAAGCTCACCAGTTCCACACAACTCCACATTACAAGCATCAGATGGGGAAAGCTACTGTCCTGGAACAAATTGAGGTAATATCTCAATGGGTAATAGCATATCTATTGAGTACATCTTATCTGTCCCCAATTTCTGTGACATTGAGCCTCCCTTAGAAATCCATGTTTTAACAAAACTTAAATCTAAGAGGTATGATGAAAAATTAAACCCATCTTAATCAGAATTTTTAATTTCTATAGAGATGCCACCTACGATCTAAGAGCTGCAGATTAGGAGTAACATGACTTTTCCATTTGGTCATACCTCTGCTCATATCACTCATCCTAAAACCTGCAAATAACTGCACTTCTGAATTGTCAAAATACTGCTGTTAGGTATCCATTTAACACCAAGAGATGTAAGTTTACAGTAAGATAGTGATTAAAATTAAAAAATACAGAAGCCCAAGCTGGTACTATGTAGCAGTTTCCTACATTAGAGCCACAGAATCAGACCCCTGATGTTTGATTAAATTTAAACACATTCATTTATACCATTAAACCATCAGTCTCGGGTGTCATGGCTGGCTTTCTAGTGTTTGTCAAACTGGGTTTTAGCAATACACTCCAAAGCTCAAAGCTTTAAGTATGAAATATATGTTCTTACTACATTAAAGCTGATGCCTAGACATTTGTGAATACTAACTGGATGGATTAAACAAAACTTTTGATAATCTCAAAACTGATGACTTACTTCAACACATACACAGCATACACATAAAATAAAAAGAGAAACACCCTAACAATTATTTAGGAAATCTTCATTAATCTAAATTGCTAGGAAGGGAGAGCTGGGGAAGGGCTATTAAGATCAATGTGTGACGACTGATTTTTGTAACTCAGAGAAGCTAATATTCCCTAAGAGAGAGGCTGTGTAAACCTGTGCACCCCCACAGCAATAGAGTGTTGGAGGGACACCCACCTGCAATATTCTCTGTTCAAAGGTAATACTAATACGGATACCACAAATACTGGACTCACCAGAGAGGATGCTATGGAGTAAGAGCTTTGCCATATTCTGGAGAGAAAGGAGAGAGCAGAATCTGACCTCTCCAAAAAGCAGGAAGAAGTCACTGCTGCCCCTAATTCACTGGAGTGTGGGGTCCCACCATCCTGAACAACAGCAGGGAACAGCAACCTCTCTGAATTTCATGGAATTTATGAATAAGTAAACACTTCCTGAAAAATCTATAGAGCATCTTGATTTTTTTAAAAGAACAATACATCTTTCAATAACTACAAAATAAAGGCTGAGTTGCTTTCTATTGTAGCTCTTTTTACTTCATAAACTCAGAAATAAGCATTGGACATTAAAAGACACAATAGAAACCCCAGACAGACACAACTGATAAAACAATTAACAGATATTCTCAACTACTCAGTTTATTTATAGAAAGGTTATCTGTGTAAAAGGGGAAGGGGAAACTTTTAAGAAAGTACAAACTTCTAAGTACTGTAAGACTGAAAAACACAACATAAACCTACAGCCTAAGCCTGATGAACTAACCTTGCTCTCTGAGTGAGATGCGATCTAGAGCAGATTCCTGAAACAAAGTTCTCTGTTGGCCTACTCACTCAAGATCCATAGTGCAAAATGAACTTAAGTGACATCAGTGCATTTGGAATCCACCTTGTTTGGGCTGCGCAAGATGCAAAGTAGTGCAGAATCTGACCCACAGCCTTTCCTTTTCCCTCAGAAGGTAAAACGGTACAACAGTGACATTGAACAACATGCTCATGCTGCACATAAGTGCTTCCCAGACCCTAATACAGCAGGTCGCCCTGTAGTTAAACACAGACCCAAGTCCAGCCTCAAGCCAAGCCCACTTACCCTCAATATATTTACAGCTAAGCACATGCTGAGGCACAAAAGTACAAGAGCCTCTCAGAGACTAGGGGCTCAAGCATGAGTTTGTGCAGCCTGAAAAGACCCAGCACAGAAGCAGCCAACCACACAAGTCAGCAAATTACCTTAGTTCAGCTCTTTCTAGTCTAGTGGGGACACAATGCACCTGAGCTATAGCCAACTGATAGCTAGGAATGCACACAGCCCACAAGCAGTCAAGGGCATTGTGTATTTGGGACTTCTCCCAAACCTTTTTTTTTAACCTGGTGGCAAAGAGACACTCAAGATGCGGGTGGAAGACAACCACAGGACAGGTTTTGAAGTCCTGCTACTCAACAGCATCCCAACGGTTGTCCTCAAATTAATTATTTTCTTTAGTTCCTTTCTGGTTATTGAGACAAAGATTATTTCATTGTTGTACCTCTAAAGGTGGATGAAAAGCAGGTAACGACAGATAGGAATCTCAGGGCCCCTCACCAGGGGCCAGAAAACCAAGTGGATGAATCTGAATGCCTTTGTGCCTACACCAGAGTTATCTCACAGCTGCTGTGCTGCTGTGGTCCACCTGAGCAGCGTCTAGGTAGGATTTCAAAAGGTTTAGCATCAGAATGCTTGAGAAAAGTGTCCCTCGCACAACATTCAAGTTGGTGACTTTTTGATTCCAGGTTTCAAAAATAAAAATTCAAATTCATGATCTCCTTGCAAACACAATAAAGACTGAAAAAATCCGTATGTTTTACATGTGTATTGTATGTATACATCTAAAAAGAGCAGGAGGGGAGGGAAAAAACAAACCAAAACCAAACAGAACGGAGTGAAATACTCACTCACTGACGTGAATTCTCACAGCCTCTTGAACTACCACAACTTATGTCAGTTAAGTCTTGCCCCCATGATCTGATTCATTCCTCACCAGCAGGCTTTCACATGAGACAATGTTAGGCAGAGTTTATAAATAGTTGACATTTCAGCCACAATAGCTGTCTCCAGAATGTCAGCAGCTACAATATCTGGTGCTTTCTTCTTCAGCTCCCCATCTCATCTTAATCTGCTGCTAAATTAGTCTGCTGCTAAAGTTAATGTGATTTGTTTTTTGTTTTTAATGAGAAGTAGTCTCCTGCTTTGCCTGACTATTATGTTGCTATACTCTTCATAGACGAAATTCTGTGAGCTGAGTGCTCGAGAATACTGAGCAAGTGGTAAAAAATTGCTTCTGAAACATGCCTCCTTGCATCTTCACAGCCTAATGCTGTCCAGAGATAGGTAAGTATGTACCCCCAGAGAAAGAAGTAGGAATGGTGACCTGTCTGGGCATAGTAGCCAGACATTGAGGATCATTTGGTGTACCAACTGCAAAGTGAATGGATAGTTTGGGTTTGACTGACAACCTGTCAATCAGAAGAGAGGAAGAGAGATGCTGGAGACAAGATAGGCTAAAGATGTGCATCCTTGTCATCTATCGAAGACTGTAGAAGGCCTCTCCAGCAAGTCATGCAGCTATTTCAACTTAAGAATATCTGTCTCTCTGCAGCAAAATTTCAATGCATATTCTTATGCCTACCTAGCACAGCCATTAACTCTCCCTTAAGAGGGCAGAAAAGACTGACAACTGTTCGAGCTAGCAAACAACTCTCCACAAAGCAAGGGCCTTCCTAGCCACATAGCTAGCAATAAATAAATAAATAAATAAATAAATAAATAAAGGTCACATCCAAAAGAACATCAGTGAATTGTCACATCCCAACCTGAACTGGGACCCCACCTGAAAAGGCCCAAAGAACTGTTGTCCACTCACTGCTGAACAGGCCACATGTCAACAGAAGTGAACATCCATGGTTGTTCATCAAAAAAAAATTAGAGGATCTGTATAAAGGCTGAGGCTAATCAAAGAAACAAAGAATAACAACTTTGTTTAATGCTGCTTTTTTGCTGAAAGTAAGGCAAAAGCAAGAGGAAGGCATATAACAGAAGTTTCTAACAAGCTTTCAGGCTTGAGTTTTACTAACGAGGCTATTGAGTTACCATTTCCACTTGGTAACATTTTCCCCATTCCTTTCACTTAATTCAGAATAAATTCATTGATTTGCATGGATTTGCTCTGGAAATTAAGCAGATCTGTTTATGCTCAATGAGTGGCCCTCTCCTCCTCTACATAGCCTGACAGGAAACCCTTCAACAGAAACAAAACAGAATTAAGGATGAAATACAATCATGGGTGATGATTGTGAGCAAAAACATTGAATGAGATGGTGAATCAGGCTTTAAGACTTGAGTAGTGAGGGAACTGAACTGAATTACCTTCATGCTCCAGCTTTGCTAAGAGTGTGTCTGGAGTCAAACTGCATCCAGAACGATTTTAGAGGAGAGTCTGTAACACAGCATTTCAGAAGGAAAAATGGGAAAACAAAATTCCGGGTGTCTGTACATACAGTCCTTCTCTAATGCTGTGGAGGGACTGCAAACAGCTACGGTATTCCTTTGCATGCACAGCATGGCAGGAAAGACTTTTGGAGGATTTCAGTAAACTACAGTGGTAGTGATGGAGGAAAGATTAAGTGAACCAAGCATAAGACATCTCGGCTCAGAGATGACAGAGCAGACAATAACATTCTATGCTTCTCCAAAAAGTGTGAACATCAAATAGGAAGACAAACAGTGAAGGACAGCACATTCATGCAGGACATGTAGGAGTCCTGTGGTGCTGCAGGAGTGACTGAGCAAAAGGAAGATCAGGAAAACTCAAGGCTGTGAAATGAAAATGAAATTTTCAAAGAAATGCAAAAGAAAATGCAAAAGCATCTTTGTTTCAAACCAGAGATCTCATCCCTCATCCTTTTTAGTGTTGTGGACTGGCTGGCTGTGCAGCAATATTTCTGCCACCCATATACTGAAGTGTAATTTGCCATCAGCCAGTCACCCTGCCTCTCAGCTCACATGATGGCCACATCTCCCTTCCATGTGCACAGGTAAACCAAGCCATTGAGCTTCATCACCTTACTGGCACGCTCACTCTTCAACCCAGTTTTAAGTCAGTTGGGTAATCTAGTCTGGGTAAAATGAGAATATTCTAGGGTGACAAACAGATGGACAGGATGGCCTGATCTGGATTTCTACGTGGTGCTTTCTACAGTTATGAGACCAGTAGTATCTCACTGAGAGAGAGTAAGATCACTGGTAATGGCTTCTGCCACAGAAGCCATTACAACTGTTGTTCCCAGGCAAATCCTATTGCTACACTTGCTTGGGATGTTCAATGCCAGGGACATTGAAGCCTGGCTCCAAATTTGAAAGTTCAATTCCAAACAAGTAAAGGAGCAGCAGTACCAACACAGTAACCACAGGTCATGAAGTCAGGAGCTCTGTTCAAAAAGATTACTTTTTAGCTGACCATCTTTATGTATCCTGCAATACATTTCTGTAGGTGTGTTTATGTGTGCAAAAAGAATCCCAAATGATCAATGACACACTCCACAGATTACTTCCAATGACATAACGAACTATAAAGTATAATAAACTTTTTTGCAGCTTTTCTCACCTCCATCCTGAAACTTGCTCAGTCTTTCGAAGTATGATGACATAGGAACTTGAACAATATCTAGAATTGCCAGTAGTGTCCGGGTCAGTCTGAGAAGCTCACTAAAACTATAAAAGCCAAAGTATATAAGATTTCGAGCCAGATGTACCACCTATAAGAAAAAATAAATAAATAAATAAAAATGAGTGAAACATCAGCAACTTTTGTGGTATTCAGCTATGCAGTATAGTTGCATTTCAGATGGCAGCTTTCACAGAGATTCAGACCTGGAGTGCATTCAATTTACTACGAGTCCTTCCACTGATTTAAATGGGCTTTGGACTATGGCCAGTGACATCAACTGTTTTTCAGAGTTGGACAAAACAATTGCTCAGTCAAATTAAAGTAGAAAGCAAAAATAATATGAGGTTTAGGCAGGGTTGGAAGGATGCAATTGCATCTGTGAAAATAAATCTTGGAAAATAAGTAAGATGGAGAAGAAAGACTCCAGGAAATTACTCAAAGAGTCAACAGCTGTAAAGAAGACATAAGTTAAAAGAATAGTAAGGAGACTAGGGTCAGGTAAGTTTGTATGGAGGTGATTCCAAATGACCAGAGGCAGGAGTGACAAAGATCATGAGGTAGGTTGGAGAAAGAAACTATAGAAGCTGTAAGGACTTCCCTTTTATTCAATTTGACTTGAACTGGGAGTATTTAGGCCTCTCTAAATCTTCTGTCAGGGATTTCAAACAGTAGTTAAAAGACAGAATTTAGGTTATACAGAATAATTCCTTTAGTGTCATATTTTATATGGAGAATAGTACTTTCTTATATTGAAAAAAATCCCACATACTAATTCATTAATGAAGAGAAAAAGAGTACATGACCATTCACCTGTGCATATATCCCTTCTCCTGCCACTGAAATGCAGCCATCTCAGGAGGAGGAACAAACAATATAGTTGTTTGGCAGCAGACAGCAACATTATTTTCTGCTATAACGGAAGTTACCATAACTTAGGAAACAGAGAGCAAAGAAGTACCTCAAATGTAAGTTTATTTTTCTCTTTGTCTCCAAATGGAAAGGGCTGATTTACAACTTCTTTCAAGTACTCTTCTACAAATTCCATAGTTAGTGCAAATTTCCTCTTCATTTCATTCCTCGAAGAATCTGTGAAAGAATCATACCTACAAAGCAAGGCACAGAAGGATGCAAAGTTAAACATCTTTAATTTCAGAATGAGCTGTCACAGAAAGAACCATCAAGTCAATCAGGATGCTTTAAAATTACTGCCAGTTCTATAAGGAGAAGGGGTATAGGGCAGCTAATTCTGAAAAGATACACAAAGATGGCAGAGAAAGGATGCACAAACAACCTTCTCATTGGTAGTACTGAGATGGGTTACAGTGAGTAGTAATAACAGAGACAGGAAAATACTATGGTTCTGGCATATAGCACTCTCAACTCTTGCTGTGGCAATTTAGCAGGTCACTAGTCTCAGTTACCCTCTCTGCCCATCAGCCAGAGATTACTCTCTCCGCAGGAAAACCAGCACATCAGGAAAGCACCTTAGGAAAATCAACTCCCTCTCTTTGCACCAACTAGGACAGATTTGCCATACTACTGACAACAGTTCCTCATCCAGGTGTAATACTGTCTGCTGCACTGCTATACTTCTCTGTCTTCTCAGCCAGATACTCCATGCCTGGGTCTAGCCCAGTGACGTTGCTCCATCAAATCTTGCGAGGGTTTCCACTGAAGTCAATGGGCCTTTCTGCCATACTTAAATTTAACATACGCTTAAGTACTTTGCTGGATGGAAGCCAAAGACTCTGAACTGTTTCTGGGACAACAGCTGCACCTAACTGTAAATTCTGTTTTGCCAAACATGGCTTTCAATTGAGCTTGAAGTGTAAAACTGAGTTCCAGGGTAGCAAACATATTGTTAAACACAATTTGATTATTTCAGGTTCAATTTTTCTCAGGAAAGGTCATTCTGTTTCCTCCCCTGCTTGTTCCCTGTTATAACACAGTGAGAAATAAAACTAAAATATTTCCTTTTAAAACTACCCATAGAAGTTTCTAAGATTCTTAAGTTTCTTAATTTCTAAGATTAACAACAATTAACAGCCTGTGTTCTGCAATAAAACACCTTCTTACATACATGTTTGTTGGCATTAGACATATACAATTGATTTATCTTGAGCCTAACACCTTTAAAATGCTTTGGTACTTTGTTTTGCACCACTCAACTCACTCATGGATTGTGATCTTGGTAGGAATTTCAGTCCACAGTCTGGCATATCTGACAGGTACCACAGATTCCTGAGGATCTCTGTCTACATGCATGTGTAGCATCAGCCGGCAAAAAGAAGCCCGGAGGTCGTAGGGGAGGCTTTCATCAGACATACATCGTAAGATCAAGTCTACTGACAGCTGTGCAGAAATCTGGTTGATGGCTAGATATTGGCGATCCAGGCACATTCTTGCAAAGAGGTTCAATTGATATCTTAAAGAAAAATAACAACACATTTCCTATTGATTTTTTTGAATGCCATGAAACAACATACCTCGGAATCTCCCTTTACAAGCCTGATCTCAGCCCTTCCAATGTAGATACCAAAAAAATGACAAGAGCAACTTTGCTAACCAAGGGACTAACTTAACCAGTAAAAACGCAAATGTTAGGCTCCAGCTCCCATCAGGACTGGGCTCCCTCTGAAGTTCAAGCAAAACACCACACACAACACAGGGGAAGGCTGCAGTATTTGTTTCCAACCAATTTAAAATTCAGTTCCATGATCTCTCCCCTTCCCCTCTAAAACCTACGATGCTCAATACACTCCTTCTGCAGAGCATACCTTACTTCCAAGAGTTGCATGACAACCCCATGCATAAAACCTAAGAGGCAAAATCAAGCAGAGAGGCACAAAAAAGGTATCATAAGCAAGGTTCAAAACTTGTCTGGAATACATAGCAGAGATTGCAATCCTTCCTACAGGAAGGACTTGAAAAAAACTTTTAAGCCCAGTTTCTGGCATGACCTGGTTTCCTTTTATGAGAGATAAACAAGAACAGTATCAGGCTCTTTGGAGAGTTTATATTTTCTTCCATTTGAAAACATTTGAAAAAGCAGTTTTACCTGTAATAGGTAAGAACTTCTAAATCAGCTTTTGTGCCTTCCTTTGCCTCCTGAGCCAGATGTCTGACAGCTTTTCCGTGAGGTTCTTTGTTGCTGTCAATCCAGTACAGCCACACCTCCTCATCATCAATGTCATCTGAGATAACTGGGCATTCCAAGGGATTGTCCATCTGTGCTGAGACCAACCTGCAAGCACAAGCATTCACAGTGAAGTCACTCACATACTGTTAGAAATGTAAAAAAAAAAAAAAAAAAAAAAAAAGGCAAATAACAAAAAGGTACGTTCTGATTATGGATGCTCACTTCGTCTGAATGAGAATGTCAGCATTTCCTGGACTCAGCATAAACTTGCAGATAAGCTCCTGAGTTACTGGTATTGCTGTGGTGTTAGATACACACAGGTCTGATAGATAATCCAAGAATCTACACAGGCAAAAGAAAAAAACAGATGCAACAGAACACATGGCATAAAATACTACACAGAAACATTACAGTGGAAATATCTCTTTATTTTTCTCTCAAGTTTTGGGAGTATTCATCACGAATATAAGCAAGGAAGCATATATTGTATATCAAAATGCAGTCTTTACTCCTCTGTACTATTGCAATCCACAACATATGAAGATGAGTAACAGTTTTGAGAGCAACCCTGAATGGTGCTAAACAATCAGTCAAGGAGAGAAAATAAAGTATCTTGAGTATGATACTTCTTAGCAAATCAGAGGCCAAAGAGTTGTGGCAGAACTTAAGAAGAGCCTGAGGTCATCACCTCAAACTCAACTGGCAGGGGAGGTCCACTGAAGATCCTCATCTTTGCCAGAGACAAGTGTACATTTTTATCCAGCTCCAGCTAACGCATATCCCTAACTTAAGCACCAAGGAGATGTTACTTGTGATGGAGAAGGCCATGTGCTCTCTGAAGAACTCCCATGCACTGGAGCAGTTGAGCTTTTAAAGTTGCCTTTTAAACCTCTCAAGTGACACTGCCAACATTCAGTGAATAAACAAGATCTCACAGGACCTGAAAGCAGAACCCTCTGTATACAAAGAAGTGATTCCATGCAAAGCAGAACTAACAAAAGCTTTCCATGAAAATCTGTTTCCTATGAGTTTATGTCTTGGGTTTTCTGGTGTTTAACAACATTCAGGTTGAGGCTTTCCTCATAGTTGGGATGTTCGTAAAGTATCTGCCTCTCTCCTGGATCCCTGTGTGTGTGCTAACAGCAGCTCATATTGCAGCCTTTCTCTCACTGGAACATAAAAAGGCCTCTCTCCCCTATGCAGCCTCTTCCTTTTACAACAGCTGTAATAACTATCTTTGAGCCTGCCACTCCTCTGGCAAATGTACCTAAAACTGGAAGAGTGGCCCAGGAGCTGATGGTGGAGCAGATATGGACAGGCAACACACACACACACACACACACACCCACACACACACACGAACACACAGCATATATTCTGTTTCCTTGGAAATCCTGCTTAAAAACTCGACCATCTACTATCAGCCATTCTAGCATTCAATACTTTGAATCACTATAGGTCACCATCCTACCAGAGGGAGACAGAGAATCATTTTGTGCTAGCACAGATCACACTTCCTGCAGAGATCTGGGAACTACAAAGACTGTGTAAAGAAGTATTTTTAAGGTATCACAGAATGGGTAAGGTTGGGAGGGACCTTTGGAGATCATCTAGTGCAACACCCCTGCACAACCAGGGTCACCTACAGCACATTAGACAGGGTTGCATCAGGCGGGCCTTGAATATCTCCAGAGAAGGAGACTCCACAACCTCTCTGGGCAACATGGTCCAGGGCTCCGTCACTCTCACAGTGAAGAAATTCCCCCTCACTTTCAGGCAGAACTTCCTGTGTCACAATTTTTGCCCACTGCCTGTTGTCCTGTCACGTGGCACCACTGAAAAGAGTCCAGCCCCATCCCCTTGACACCCTCCCTTCAGATAAGATCCCCCTTCAGTCTTCTCTTCCCCAGGCTGAACAGGCCCAGCTCTCACAGCCGTTCCTCAGAGGGCAGGTGCTCCAGCCCTCTCATCATCTTTGTAGCCCTACGCTGGACTCTCTCCAGAAGCCCCATGTTTCTCTCATACAGGGGAGACCAGAACCGGATGCAATACTCAAGATGAGGCCTCCCCAGGGCTGAGCAGAGGGGCAGGATCACCTCCCTCCACCTGCTGGCAACACTCTTCCTAATGCACCCCAGGACACCATTGGCCTTCTTGGCCACAAGGGCACATTGCTGGCTCATGGTCAACTTGTTGTCCACCAGCACTCCCAGGTACTCCTCTGCAGAGCTGCTCTCCAAAAGGTCAGCCCCCAGCTTGTACTGGTGCCTAGGGTTATTTTTCCCTAAGTGCAGGACCCTGCACTTGCCCTTGTTGAACCTCAGGAGGTTCCTCTCCGCCCAGCTCTCCAGCCTGTCCAGGTCTCTCTGAAGGGCAGCACGGCCCTCAGGTGTATCAGCCACTCTTCCCAGCTTGGGATCATCAGCAAACCTGCTGAGGAGGCACTCTGTCCCCTCATCCAGGTCGTTGATGAATAAGTTGAACAGGATGGGACCCAGTACTGAGCCCTGGGGAACGTCACTAGCCACAGGCCTCCAACCAGACTCCACAACACTGATGACAACCCTCTGAGCTCTGCCTTTCAGCCAGTTTTCAATCCACCTCACTGTCCACTCATCTAACCCACACTTCCTGAGCTTCTCTAGGAGGAAGTTATGGGAGACAGTGTCAAAAGCCTTGATGAAGTCAAGGTACACAACGTCCACTGCTCTCCCCTCATCTACCCAGCCAGTCATGCCAGCACAGAAGGCTATCAAGTTGATTAAGCATGATTTCACCTGGGTGAATCCATGCTAGCTACTTCTGATCACCTTCTCTTCCTCCATATGCTTGCAGATGACATCCAGAATGAGCTGTTCCATCACCTTTCCAGAGATGGAGGTGAGGCTGACTGGCCTGTAGTTGCCTGGGTCCTCCTGCTTGCCCTTTTTGAAGATTGGAGTGACATTGGCTTTCTTCCAGTCCTCAGGCACCTCTCCAGTTCTCCATGACCTTTCAAAGTTGATGGAGAATGACCTAGCAACAACATCTGCCAGCTCCCTCAGTACTCATGCGTGCATCCCATCAGGGCTCATGGATTTGTGGATGTCAAGTTTGCCCTAAACACCTCTAACTCGACCCTCCTCAACCAAGGGAAAGTCTTCCTTTCTCCAGACCTTCTCTCTCGTTTCCAGGTTCCAGGATTCATGAGGGCTGCCCTTAGTAGTGAAGGCTGAAGCAAAGAAGGCATTCAGTAATTCTGCCTTCTCTGTAACCTTAGTCACCACGGCCCTCTGCCCCATTCAGTAGTGGGCCCACATTTTCCCTAGTCCTCCTCTTGCTGCTGATGTATTTGAATAAGCCCTTCCTATTGTCCTTAACATCCCTTGCCAGACTCAATTCCAAATGGCCTTAGCCTTCCTCGCAGCATCTCTGCATACTCTGACAACTTTCTTATGATCCTCCCAAGTGGCCTGTCCCCTCCTCCACATTCTGTGCACTTCTTTCTTCTGTCTGAGTTTTGTCAGGAGCTCCTTGCTCATCCATGCAGGTCTCCTGCCCCCTTTGCTGGACTTCTTTCTCCTTGGGATGCACCGCCCTTGAGCTTGGAGGAAGTGATGCTTGAATACCAGCCAGCTCTTCTGGACCCTCCTACCTTCTAGGGCCTTATCCCATGGGATTCCTCCAAGTAGGTCTCTGAAGAGGCCAAAGTCCGCTCTCCTGAAGTCCAGACTTACGATCCTGCTTACTGGCTTGCATCCTCCACACATGATCCTGAACTCCACCATCTCATGGTCACTGCAACTAAGGCTGCCCCCAACCTTCACATCTCTAACCAGTCCTCCTTTGTTGGTCAGGACAAAGTCCAGCAGGACATCCTTCCTTGTAGGCTCCTCTACCACCTGTTGTCAAGAAGTTATCATCGATGCACTACAGGAACCTCCTGGACTGTCTGAGCCTAGGTGTGTTGTCCTTCCAGCAGATGTGGTTGAACTCCCCCATGAGAACCAGAGCCTGCGATCGCAAGGCTACCTCCAGCTGTTTACAGAAGGCCTCATCTAGTACCTCTTCCTGATCAGGTGGCCTGTAGTAGACACCCACAACAGTATCCCCCATGTTAGCCTGTCCTTTGAGCTCAACGCATTCCAGCTCCACCACCTCGCCTTCCTGGCCCATCTTTCCTAAAAAGCACGTAGCCATCCATGACAGCATTCCAGTCATGTGAGCAATCCCACCTTGTCTCTGTAACTGCAATCAGATCATGGCCCTGCGACTGCACACAGATCTCCAGTTCCTGCTGTTTATTCCCCATGCAGCGTGCATTGATGTACAGGCATTTCAGAGAGATAGTCATGCATGCAGGCTTCCCAGGGGGGTGTAAGGGGGATCCCCCATAGCCATGTCTCATACGCACATTCCTGGCTGCATGCACCTGCTGGAGGCCTCCCAACTTGGGTTGTGTTTTATTGACTACTCTCTCTCTATAACTCTCCCCTTTCCCAATCCTACCTAGTTTAAAGCACTCTTTACCAGGCTGGCCAACCTGTTGGCAAAGACCACATAATCCGCTTAGTGAGGTGGATCCTATCTCTCCCCATCAGATGTTGATCTGCAAGCAGTGCCCCATGATCGCAGAAACCAAACCCTATTGCCAACAACAGCGGCACAGTCAGTTGTTAACTTGGAAAATCCTTCTGCTCCTCCTCCCATCCTCACCCCTCATTGTGAAGACTGAGGAGAAGAGCACTTAGGCTCCCAGACCCTTGACCACCATTCCCAGTGCTCTGAAATCCTGTTTGATTGCTTCCAATTTGCTCTTGATAAGATTAGCACTGATGTGAAAGAGCAGCAGAAGGTAGTAGTCTGATGTGTGGACAAGCCTTGGCAGCTCTTCAGTGACATCTCGTATCTGAGCCCCCGCAGGCAGCAAACCTCTCTAGAGACAAGAGGTCAGGTCAGCAGACAGGTGCCTCCGTCCCCCGCAGCATGAAGTCACCCACAACAACCACTTGTCACCTCTTCCGAGTGTTCCTGCAAGGCACAAGGTCTGTCGATCCAGTTGCTTCCCTTGAAGTCAGGTCCAGGTCCTCCTCATCCTAGAGGGCACTAAACTGGTTGTTCAACTGTAAATCCAAGTCTCCAGGAGGACTTTCTCCTTCTATGAGAAGTGACTAGTTTCCAGCCTTCTTCTACAATATACAGTGTAGTCAGAAACCACTTTACCCAACACTGAAATGAAGTCTGGTGGTAACAGGCAAACAATAGTGCACAGCAATATTACATCACAAGGATTAAGTAAATAGAACATGGTTATCTAGACTTCTTGGGAAATTAAGTAATTCGAGCTAAAACTTAGAAAGGTTTTAAATTTCATAGCTCATGTGTTTCAGAGCATATTGCCACAATCCTTATTCACACAAGCAGTGCTGCAAAAGTCTGCAAGACTCTCCATGTAAATAAGTGTCATAAGATTGGACCTTTACTGTTAAGATTGTATCATCTTGACAAAGTGTATTTAACAATCATTAATTGCTGCTGCACTTACACCTTAAGGAAGTGAATGTATATTTTAATGTAATTTAATTACGCAACAATACCAAGACATTCTGCGCTACAAAAAAGTGACATGAGATTGTTAAAAAAGAAAAGGTTCATTCAGTACTGAGATAGGAGCTGGTCCTGTGTTTTTCTCTACCAGTACTAAGTCCAACATCACTTAGCACAGGAGAGCAATGAGATTACAACCTGAGGCAGAATGCCTCCAAACACATAGAGGGTAATTGAAGTGGTGCAGCACCTGAGCCTTGAGCAAAGTAATAAATTGCTAACAGAATATTGGTACCACAATTACTGAGGATATTATTTGGCCTTCAGTATGTTAATTTCTTTTATTTACATTACTTTGGTTCATTTACAATTGAAAGTCTAATGAAAAACATTAAATAGATTTTCCACTAAAAAAAATATATATTTACTTTATATTCTGACCTAAAACTGACTAAAAATTACAAGCAGAGTGAAGCTGAAGGCCAGATGTTTCATTTGGAACAAAGTCTAGTCCAGAAATCCATGCTCACTGGGATCTTCACTGTCCCAGGCCCCCTGCAGGTCTGACCTGGAATCAGCATCTACAGGAAAACTGATATCAGTAAAAACTCAGATATGCATGTCCCTTTCACCTAAGTTATTCATAGGGAAACACACGTGAATGACAGTTTCACAGAGTTGCAAGGTTATGAGAAATCAAAATTTCTATTTGTTTCTCACAGTCTGTTTCGAACCAAAATCAAATTTTCAAGTGTCCTGTAAACTGTAAACCTTGCTTTTCAGCACACTATAATTCTGAAATGCAGGTATGGTCAGATCCCAGGTACTGCAGGTATTTCTGGCTTTTTTAGCATGGCAGTGTAAACAGGATTTTTATGTGTCAGGTCTTTAGAAAAAAAAGCTAGGAGAAAGAGACAACAAAACAAGGAATAGCAGGCAGATTCACAGCTACTACAAATATAAAAGTCTATCAATACAGAAGAAGAATGTTATGTGGACAACTTCAAACCTTGGCTCTCGATTTCTCCTGAGTAAATTAACAAATGTCTCTATTTCTTTAGCCGTGATGTGTTTCTCTAGCAGTTTTCTGTTGTTGTGCAACAAAGCTGTGATGGTGTCTTCTGCCAAAATATCATAACCAATCTGGGACTGCATGACGCAGAAGTTCTTTGCAATGTATTCCTGAAAGAACAAAAATCGCCATGATGACTTGTTAAGCAGCAATTTTTTCTTCTAGAAACAGAGTTATCCAGTTCAATTAACAATCAAAATAACTCAAAGCTCTCCTCTCTGAACTATCCCAAATAAAAAAAAAATCTGAATATCAGAATTACATAACACAAGAAAAAGATTCAGTATTAAAGGTTGACTAACTCCTCTAATTCTTTCAAAAAGCAAAGAAATGAACCCACTAAAATACATACAGAATTATAAGAAAACAGAAACTGATTTCTTTAAAGGAAAAACAAGAGCTGTTTTATAAAACATCTAAGAAACATTCTTTGCTAAGTTTTTCCTCTTCCCCATCCAAGACAGAAATATTCTTGTAAAGCATTAGAAAGAAATCGGAGAAGCTACACATTGTATTTTATTCTTTTATCTTTAGCCCCTTTAGTCCTAAAAAGTTAGTCAAGTTTCTCCCAACTGCAATATGCAAAGCACTTAACTTCACATTCTGAAATCTCTCTTGTTCATAAGAAGTCTCTAGTAGTGGGAAATCAGACTATCTTATAGAATAACCCCTGTTTTGATTCACTGTCATCACTCCACAAATGTTTAAGCAACAGAAACAAGAAGTTTTGCAGTCTTGCCACTTTATAATCCAGAATCCAAGAGTGTAATTTTAATAAAATAGCAGAAGGCCTATGAATGAAGCAGTGGCCCCCAGTTTCTGTCTCAGCCTGCAAAGATATAAGGAAGTCTGCCAGGAAAATGAACTTACGATATTCATTGCTGATCATTCAATTCTTATAAAAATGCCTACAAAACAAAAACACTGTCCCTCAGCATGACGCAATATTATAGACTGATTTACTACCTACCACTAAACTACAGTCCTTTCACCGTCCCTTAATACAGGTTCATCATGGAATTCCACTTGAAAGGGCAGAGTGAAAGATTAAACATAGTATATATTATTACAGAAATGAGGTGGAAAATTGTTTTGAATACCACTAACCTGGTTCTTCCTATAGTCTTGCTGGGAATGTCTCAGAACTCTGTAACATAACCTTAACATGTATTTGTACGGAGCATATCTCTGATCACCTAGATCTTCAAGTCTCAGCATTGATCCTTCACCTTTGTCCTTGAAAGGAGCTTTGAGGATCCCAAATATCTGTTCAAAATTAAAACCATTGAGGATGAAAATAAAACCAAGATTTTTGCTTAACTTAAAACTGTCAACGGAAATGTCCTCTGACAGGATCAGCACAAGACTTCTATTGAGCAAAGTCAGTGCATTTATTATCTACATAAGACTAAGTAGAAGTTGGGAAACACTGACAGTCTCAGATCTTAAAGCTTTAAGTATTTAGCTTCACACTTCCCCATCAACGTGATTGACATTATTTTCTTTTGACCATTATCCTCAACCAAAAACACTATGTTAAATGCCTTACCTTTGGCTAAATTAAGGACAAAAAAGAGGACAATATCAGCCGTGTCCTTTCTCTACTGTTTATTTCAGTAAGCCATTTAAAGAGAATGTTAATTCTGATTTATATACAACTTGGCTCCGACACGAACAATGTCAGTGATCCACAAGAGCAAGAGAATTTTTTCTGTACAGGGATCACCTGCAGGACGGCAAGTTGCTGTAAACTTGTTTTAAATTTGGTCAATGATTTGCTATCAAATATTGTCTTACAACGCAGCAGAATTACACAAAACTAACAGACAGCAGACCTTGGCCACTCATTTTTCCACCTGATTCACAGACCCAATAGGTAATCATTGACTGATGAGTGTCATATCTATCCAGTCCAATTAGAAATAAACACAACATGGCATGGTCAAATTAGCTAAAAGCAGCATATAACCAAATCATTCTCTCCTACAACTTATTTGTAAATACAGGCAAATATTAAGACATTAGGACATACCTGGGCCAATATATTTTGTTCTCTCATTAGTTTTTGTCGTTCACGGTTTGGCTTGGTAATGACCACATCCAAGACTTCCTGCCCATTATTAGACACATCCGCAACGAAGAAAATGAGATCTTCCAGTAACTTGGTTACAAACCTAGAATGAATAGACAAATCATTATTATATACAGTCACTCAACACTTGCTAGGATTCATTAAGAAGAAAACAGAACTTTAGAACAAGCTTTATCTAGCACAACAAAACTTCAATCACTGTGAAGCTAAGTTTGGCATGTACTTAAGGATTCAAGGCCTTGGATCAGCAGAGGCTTAAATCCATCACAGGGATGTTTACTAAGGAATTAAACAACCACCACAGGGAAAAGTGAGAAAAATGCAGCACACTGAATTGATGAATAGTATTCAGAAATCCAAAATCTATACTAGCTGGCCTCAAGGCCCAGCAACAGTAGAAAGATACTCTTATGAACCCTAATAATGATTTTTTTTTTGGTAATTAGTAACATGGTCTCATGAAACAAGATGACATACTCACTAGAGGACCAACAGCACCCTGCTGCTACATTATTTCCCTATTGACCCAAGAAACTGTTGAAAAAGGACTTGAAATGGACCGTATTTATTTTATTCACTCTTTGCTAGAGAAAAAAGGTTTAGTAGAAGCAAGTGCTAAGAAGGACAGAGGCAGGAGTAATTCCTTTCCCACTGCCTTCAGAGGATGCAGGAAGAAACAATACTACAAGCAGTCATTGTAACCTTGCTACTAACACATCCTGCCAGTCAAGCACAGAGAGATGTCTGGACACCCACAGATTTCAATGCATCTCCCTTTAAAGGGCGAGCCATCTTTTACAAACAAAAACCAGCATGTCTCCTGCCCTTGGGAAGTATCATCTGAATTTGCTCAGTATCTAGTCTGTAGTTACTAAACCTGCAGGCATGCTATGAGAGATGCAAGGAGATGTTCAGTAGAGATTTGCAAGGCCACCTCAGGAAACCAGACACAAAACTTGCATTAACCACGAGGTGGGCTGTTCAACTAAATCCTCTGCGTTAGCTTTAAAAATCTCAGCTCACTGGTAGATGGTGGAAAACAGCAATGACCACAGCACAAGGGTACTTCCCTAGCAGAAAAAGGCAGAAACTGCAGCTTAGGGTGGAGCAACCAGGCCAGAACTGTGGGAACTCATCCAAGCTGGAAGGTGATAAGAGAGAGAAATGACGAGAGTGATTGTTTCAAAGGAAATCACAAAACAAACAAATAATGCCACTATCCTGAAATCACACTGAAATGTTTTATATATGCACTGTACCAATCCATCAACATTAGGACTTGACAATACTGGATTGCAGTGATATAGTGGTGCAAGGCTAATAAAGGGATGTCACACCTTGATTATCCCTCTCTGGTTCTACTGAAGAACAAAATGTCCCTTCAGCTCTCCAAGGCTGAGCACGAGCATCTAAGCCATCACAGATCTGCCTGTTAGGATAAATCCTTCACCACTTGTCCAAATTACTGCTGACAAAAAAGGCTGTGGACTCAGAGAGCAGAAATTCAGTTTTATCACCAAAAAATTAACATTTTCAGCAAAAATTTATGTATGATGCATGGTAGAATAAGTTACAAATTAACAGTGCCAGAGATGCCTTCTAATGTTCAGTTTTACCACAGCTGAAAATAAATAGCAGACTACATCACCAGTGATGTGATATATTTGGCTACAGCATACAACAAAATCCCTTAATTCAGGGGTGGGTGTGAAGAACAGACATTCTAATAGCACTACAGTTGAAGCATGGACAAATATAAAGGGCAAACATTAACAACAGCAGAACCATGTAAAATAAGAAAGGAGAACAGGGAAAAATAGAAGCTAGAAAGAAACAGAATTACTGCAGCAGCCTCTCAGTCACTGCAAGACCTCCTTCTACCACTCTAGAAGCACCAAGATACATTACAGTGAATTTTATGCATGTCAAGAGTCCTATACGCTGTCCACTGTATAAACACCCTGGTATGTGAGAATCAAATCCAACAGACCAAGATACTATAGCCCAGAAGCAGTATATTATAGGAAATTAAGACAAACATTTTGCCTTTGCCCAGAGATCTGCCCATTTATTTATGTGGCCACTGAGCTTGGGAAGTGTTGTTTATCTCCATTTTACAGCTGTGAAACACAGGCAAGCCTACGGTGCAGGAAAGCAGTTCTGGAAGATCTGGAATGAACAGAGTCCCAGGTTAGCACTCTAAACATCAGGACATCTCCTGCCAATTGTCTCTACATTCACATTGATGTTACTAACTTGTAACTGGCACTGTGATGCCACGATATGCACTGAAACCAAACATTAATTTGGAGCGGGGCGGGGAGGGAGAGGGAATAAAACTCACTAACCTCCTTTCATTCTGGGTTATTGTTCCATTTTCCAGCTTTTTAACAGTTGATGCTAAAACCTTGTTGGCATCATTGGCAAAGTCCAAGTCTCTGACCTCAGATAGAGGAACTGATACAATGGCAAAAGCTTCCTTGTCCTCTTTTGTTTGGCATGTCCCAATCTGCAATAGTTTGGTATGGATAAGCAAATTTCTCAAATTTATAAGTAAAAAATGTATGACAATTAAGGTAAGAAGTGAAATTACCAGCAGATAACTTTAGGAATGAGTATGGGATTTCAATCCCAAGAAATTAGTGGTTACCTTCAACATCACCGGCCTCTCTTCATCAGTATCTATGGGAATACTAGTACTAGTGACCCAGGTATTAGTGCATAAATGCCTCAGTCGGACATATGAATTCCTAAAGGAAAACAAAGCAATCAACAGGTTAGATGCAGGTAGTCCCAAGCGAAACTGGGCAAGGCGTGCTGCTGTGCGATCCATGACAGCATCACGAGACTTGACAATACAAGTCACCCAGCCACTCATAATAAAAGGGTGAGGGGGCCCTAAAAGGTACTGCACCACCTTTTTCCCTTTTCTCTCTTCTCCTTTCTCATAGAGCTGCATCAAAAAACAAGCAGTATCTTGGGATTACACAGGATGCTGTTTTAAGTATTTAGATAACCCTACAAGTAAAACCTTCTTTAAAGAAAAAAATTAAAAAGGAAGGTCATATAAAATCCCATCTGAATAGAAACATGTTTTATGAATAAAAACAATAAATGTCTTAATATTTTTCTTCAGAGTAATGAACCTCTTCACTCTGTCACAGCACAAAAGCCAGTAAAACTGACCATGGTCGCATAACTTATGGCTGACAAATTCTTGTTCCAGTGAATAAGTATTTAGAGTATCAATTCTCAACTGTAATTAAGTGAACAAAACAGCAGGCATTAGTTATTCTAAACTGTTTTCATCTGAGAATTTACGGTATTATTAAGAAGCAGAGATGAAAAATCATTTGCTTAGTTTTTTTCTGAATTCTGTATTTTAAATATATTCACTGTGGCCTTCACTCACACTCATCTTTTAATGCTGATAGGCTGTGACTATACAAGTAAGCAAATTACCTGGCTAAAGTTAGTACAGCAAATACACTTCAAAGCTGCAAACATCAGTATTTGCAGGTACCCCACTTTAAAACCCACGTCATGACAACTAGACCCATGTGTTTGCTTGCTCATTCAGTCACAACCACCATCATCTGAATTATCTGACCAATCTTGGCTAAGCAACACAATTAAAATTCAAAATATTCACAATTAAAACACAGAATAGATTCCAGAAGCCACTTGCTCAATTAATTTGAATAACATGCATTCAGTGGTACTGTGATCTGTCAGGGAAACAGAAGCACAATTCACTATACACAATATATGGTTGGTAACGATTCACTCCAATCTATGTAGCAGTACATTTTTTTCAAACAGTGCACAGGGCTCAATTATGCCCTCATTTTTATCTGTGCAACATTTAGCCCATTATTTTTCTCTTCACAAACTGCTTAAGTGTCACTTGTTTTATCCTTATAATTATTTTACCCAGTCTCCACAGCAGGATCATGTTTTATACATCTCTTGTTTATCCATGAACGCACCCCACATTTTAACTGAAGGATAATACTTGCTCATGTTTGATTTTTTCTGCTTTACTCACCAGCATAATGCTAAGAAGAAACCTTGTCAATGCAGCACTTTTTTTTTTTTTTTTTTTTTTTTTTTTTTTTACCTTGGAACTAGGCAATCAGCTCTCTGAAGAGTGGTGGCATCCAGTTCAAAGAGAGATGCGATGTCATTTCCGTGTGGCACGGAGACCAAAGTATACATAATCTTCTCCCCTGCTTGGCGTTTCTTCTTTGAAGCAGGAAGGTCGCCGTCTCTCTGCTGATTACGCACAAGGGTTATTTGCTTATATCAGGGCCCATTATAAATTCTCCAATTATCTTGCAGACAAGTAGTACATCTGAATTTTTTTTTTCCCTGTACATTCTAGTAAGAATGTACCATGACTGGCTTTGGAGTGTGTAACACAAAGGATGCACTTTGCCCCAGGCATATGGGGTCCTAGACAGTCATTATAACAACATCAGGTCACAAGCTACCGAGAGACTGCAGTACTGTATACATTATTACTCGACACCTACAGCTTCAAAAACCTGCTGTAGTTGCAGACCCTTCACTCCCCAAAGATGTAATTACACAGTGGTAGTTTGGAAAGGGCTACAGATAAAAGAATAAATGAAAACTGGATTTTTAAAAAGGGGGGGGGAGGATTTAAAAAGGAAACAATTTTTCCAATTCCATTATTGTTTTTTGAGGCCTGTTCTTCCTTCTCCTCTTACGGTCAGAATCACAGCAGCACATTTCTTCAAATAGGAAGACCCAGCATACCTGCTTCATGGAGATCAACCTGTCATTGGAAGGGGAGGACACAAAGCACCAGCTAGATTTTATTAGAAATCTTAGCACAGACTGATAATGCATTAGAGGCCAGTTCTATGGGGTTGAGTGTGCCCATGGAAACTGGAGAAGTTCAGCCCCTTACAGAAGCCTTGCCTTCAAGGGACAGACTTACAAAGCTACACTGGTGCCTCAGCAAAGCTCTTCTGATCTTCCTCCCACCATCAGCTCAAAGTCCGGGGAATTTTGTGACCCAGTACAACTAAGCAGCCATCTTCATCTTTAGATACTTAGATATCTTTGTGAAACAGACTCCAAATGGTAGCTTCAGAGAGCTTGACCTTACAGAAGGTAATTCAGAGTCTATGCCTGTAGCCGTGCAACAACCAACAGAATTACTGGCGTAAGTGAAAGCTACTCCTCCAGAATGTTGAGTTATATATAATAACAATAATAACAAGCAGTTAATAGACTGGCAGCCCAGGGCCCTTCATGTACACAGAATATATCATGGGAGGAGAGAAATACAGGGCCAAAGAAAGCCAAAAGAGAAAAATCAAACACTGGAAATCTGAAATACTATTATAATGATTTATAGTGCATCACTAAGGAAGAGATGTACAAAGCAACAAAAAGAGGCTACATTGTACTGGGTTTGCATTAGTATCTTGATTAAAACCAAACTGTAAGGGATAATCAAGGGCAAAGCTTTGATTATTCACATTGCCCATTGATTAAGTAACAAAATCAAGGATGAGTGAAACTGTGCAAGAAATAGCTAGTTCTCATCTCATCTCAAGGCACTTCTAAATCCTTCCAAAACATTCATTTTTCATCATCAAGCCTAAAAAATGCCATCCCATTATTTTTATAAAGGACAGAGACAAGAGAAAAACATGGAAGAAAAGAAATCCTCTCACAAATGTTTCTTAGGCTCATCTAAGTGTTGGCAGTGTTGCGCTAGTTTTCAAGAAGGCTCACTGAGAACAAGGGCAACAATCTACTTGCACAAGAGCAAACTCGCATCTCTCAGTCCTCATGTTGTTCCATATTCCACTCCCAAAAAACACTGAACAAAAATCATACATGTAAATTTAACCTGTACACAATGCTTGAGAAAATAGTAAGAATTTTTAATTTTTGTCCCACACTGTTTCTGACTTCCATACACATTTTGTTTTACAAACTTGGGATGAGACCCTAAATGAAAAGGCAGGGACACTGTAAGAGAATACTCTTAAAGCCTTCCTAGATAAGAGTTGAAGTAGAATCACACATCAAATGAAAATGTAATTCCCAAATTTCCACACAAAGAAGACACAGAATTCGTAAGTCACATATACCCAAGAACAGCCATTTAAAATTCAAGAGGGCTGTAAAGAGCTGAGGATCATAAGATAGTTTAGAACTGCATCCAGAATTTTGATTTTTTTCCCATAACTTATATCCAAATCTAATTAGGTTTTCCCAGAACCTATTCATTCTGCTACATTTTGCAAACTGAAATTGCTGGTATAGAAGAAGGACACTTTATAATCGCGTATTTTTTCACTGAAGCCCCAGGAAAAACACAGATCAAAATATAAAACTCTATTCCACTCTACAATACAAAGCTTTATATATTCACTCATTACACAACGCCTGACCATCTCCTATAGGTCATTAAGCAGAAGTATGTATACATATGTGCAGGTTTCTCTGACAGAAGTCAAAAGTAAAGACATGTCTCTTGTGCTTGAGTAGCTTACGCTAACCATTAGCTCTGGGGGAAGTTCATCCTGCAGTTTGGGGTTGCTTTACCCACTCCCTAGCCTGATCACTAATTATATGTGCTATTCAGCAACAAAGTTGGCACATCAGGCCTAAATTCAGCCGACCAGGCCTGGTACCTGTCAAATCAGACCTGGCATTGAGCAAGAACTGCTTTCCAGGATAAGAAAAAGTAGTGTCACAACAGAAGGCAAGACAGTGTCTGTAGCAGGGCTATCTGCAATGCAAAGCTTAATTGAACAAAATCAGACTTGCACGATTCCAAACTGGACTCTAGCAAAAGCCTCAGAACTTTTCTCCTGATTTATCACCAGGATTTCAGAATCGCCTCATAACATAAATTGGATTACAGCTGTTAAGCATTAGGCATCACACAAAATAAAATAAAATAAAATAAAATAAAATAGTGATCCTTACTTTGAGAGCTCGGAAAACAAATTATAAAAAAGGAGTACAAGAGACAGAGATACAATCATTATACAGGTACATAAAAGGCTTAAATTGTTAAATTTGCAAATAAACCTATATGGGGAACCTGAAAGAAGAGAAAGCATCAGATTACTACTAATTAATTAGACAATACGGTCAGTTTAGGGGAGACATTTTATACCTAAATGGAAGAAAGCAGGAAGACATTTGTCCAGGAAATAAACTGTCAAACAGTTGTTTCGGTGAGGAGTAGAAATACTGATCCAGGCTAACAGAGCAAATTCCACAACTACTGCGCTACCACCATGGACTTGCAGCACACCTCACTGATTTAAGCAGAAGCTTTAAAATAAAAATAAAATCCTAACCCAAACATAATATGGTGGGCATATGAAGGTTTGCAATATGAAGGGCAAGTTTAACGCAACAAGAAACAAATCCTATACTGTAATTAAAGACAATATAATCAGGCACAATTAGATTTGTCTTTCCTCGCACTTGTAGCCCAGCAGATAGCCTGCTTCACAGCTCTTAATATAATTTACTAGTAGCTGTGAGCTATCTCAAGTCTCTGTCATTGACCTCAACTGAGTATCACCAAAAATTCAAGAGATTTGCATGGAGTTTTGCTTATGGAGAGGCCTTTCTTTTAACTGCAAAAAAACAATATAAAAAAATGTAACACACCTGAAATACCTTTTCTCTTAGAATGCAAACCCAATCTACAATTCCAATCGGTAAAGACACCTCTTGTGGCATAGACAGACAAGGATAATGCCCTGTATGAATACATTAAGCTGCACTACCGACTTCAGCAGAAATTAAATTTAATAGCAGACAGAGTTCTGAAAATGCCTGTTAAATCCAGTACATTGTGGTATCTCAATATGTTAACCCAGTTTAGGAGGCTTTTATAAAACCAGCATTTTCACAGGGAGGTAATGTGAACAGAACTCCATAGGTTAGGTGATTTTAAAAATTCTAAATGAAAAGAAAGTCGAATAAATTAATGGCCAGCCTTGCTGCTGCATGCTACGAAGCCCTGGCAGACAGCACAGCAGTTAGCCTCCTATAACACCTTCACTGTTGACTCATTTGTGAGTCATCGCATTTTTAGCGGAGACATCACGTTGCAATTCTGTTGTTAGGAGCCAGAGACATTCTGTAAGAAACAATGTATGCGTTTTCAGAGCTGATTCAGACCTGTGTGCAGCAGCAGAATAATAATAGTGTGCCAGCATCCGTGTCTCCCCTTCTCCCCCTGTGAGTGCAGAGCATCTCAAGTGGTCTGACTGTTGGCTTTACATAAGCAGAGACACTGCCATTTTAAAGCTAAAGATTTCTTTTTTTTTTTTTTTTTGGCATGTTTTTTGGATTGTTTATTGCCAGGTTAATTTCTAAAAAAAAAGTCTTTAAAAAAATATCCCCAAATCCACTCCAGTTGTTTAAACTGCATCACTTGTGTTATACATTATAGAATTTTAATTAAGGGATCTTTTTAAAAATAATCTTAGTTGCTGGAAGGTAAAATAAAAAAAAATGGATTAACGGTGTTTACCAGAAAAAAAATCACTTGGGATGGAAGCAAGCAAGAGAGAAAACTTGAATTAGATGAGGTTTTTTGCCATATATAAATACAGACAGATAGAAGTCAAAGGAGGTATGTTAAATCGCACCTGGAAGCTGATAGTATAACCGTTCAACTTACTTACAAGAAAAGTATATAAAGATCAATCTCAATCCTAGAAAAAAAAAATCTGAAAAATCAAGGCCAGTTCAGAAACATTTAGGGTTTGCACACACTCATGAAAACGCAGAAAAAAAAGGAGTTAAGGCACTTATCCAAAGACAACATTTTAATATGAAGGAACTAACGAATACCAGGTTCCCAGTCATTCTTGACATTGCCCGTCTGTAGTGTTCCTCTAGATCCTATACATTTGTGTGACTGGAAGTAAGACTACTTTGCAGCATAAAATAAATCAACTTGGGGTTTAATGAGAGCTATAACATAGAGAACTGTGTTTTGATGTACTATACATTATAGTTTCTTTAAACTGCCAGAGCTGGAGGAGATTGTATTTGATAAGGACTCTAAATCAAAAGAGTGTCTCTGCATTAAAAAAAAATCCTCTGGATTTTAGATGTGAGGAAAAGCATGTACAAATAATATTAATCAATTTTAATAAGGCCAAATTTTTCCAGTAATCAAAACAAGGCTCCACAAGACAATTTGGCTGCTATCTCAAGCAGCAGCTCTTGAATGACCAACAAACCACAGTTCAAACACAGCTTTAACGCCTGGGAAGAAATGTCCCAGCGACTTCCAGCAATATTTACATTCTCAAGAGACAAAACCATTATAAACTTTGAAGCCACTTAAGGCAAGGTAAAAATGACAGACTTAGGCAGAATCTCAGTGCTATGCCTACCTGTACCATAGAAGCTCCTTCTCCACTGTTGTTTCCTGAACTTGACAGTCACTTCAGCAACTGTGATCAGAACCTGTAACCTGGCAGTAAGCGTGCACCAGAAGCCCTGTCACACATAAACCAGTTAAGGTTTGGCACAAAACGCTCATATGACTGTGCTTTCTATTAAAACCCAGTTGACAGAGAATAATCTGGTGCCTCTACATACAACAGACTCAAGAGTGAAAAGAAAAACACAGACTGCAGACTCAGTTTCAACCTTCAGAAGAAAAAGACTTCAGTATACATCTCCCAGTTCTCCCTGGTCATTAGACTTCAGATTATCCTGGAGTAGGCCCACTTCCATCTCCCCCTCTAAAGTAGCCTTACTTTGGAGGCAGTACTTTGAAGTTGACTGGTTCACAAGTTGAAAAAGAAGATGCCTTTGCAGTGAGTCAGTTAGGCAGTCACCTGGTAGGAGAAACACCAGGTGAAAACTACGTGCAAAGAAAGCTTTGTGCTCCAGGTTACATATGTGTTGGATACAAGGCTGACCATAGCCGCTCCTTCAAGAACAACTTAAAGCATCATGAGATTCTTACACTTTTGATGGGTACTTCATAACACTGCGTCATTGTAACAGGAAAGAAAAACTTGAACAGGGATGCAAAGCTTTCTGCTCAGTTGCTTACGCAGACAACAAAAACTTAAAATAGCCACTGCTGACTCATGCTATTTTCAACAAGACTATAAAGGGGTGAAAGATTCAAAGGGATTTACACCATGCTAAAAATGTCTGTAGGCTCAGATTTATATGGAGGTGTTACCAGAACTTGATAAGAATGTTTCCACAAAATTTTTTTCACACAAAACTGCTGACTGCATAAACCAAAATTTCCACACAGACGTATCATTTTTGCTTAAATTTTCAATGAAAATATTGTCTAGTCAGATTTCTCCTGTCTGGATTTTTGGTCAATACCAATGCCCAGGATAGTTAAGTCAAACTGCTGTGGTAGTCAGCTGTAACATAAGATTCCTATTCAGATTACTCTTATGCCTTTTCCACTACCTAGTAGAGTGAATATTTAACTATTTAGATGAGCTGGAAGTGCTCCAACTAGAGACCCTATGCTATATCTAGATTAGTATAGTGCCATAAAATAGGAGTGGATCTTTGTTGACGAGGACCTAGTATTCACCCTGTAAGTGTTTTCACAGGTTTTAGTTCAAAGCAGCTCTAGTCTGGTTTTCTGAACTGGGCACCCATGACAGCACAGTAGGTGCATCCCTGAAGCATATCTTCATTTATCTTCATCCAACAAAATCCAAGTTTACATGCTCTGAGATTGCTCTGTAAAGTGAACCAGGGTGGCATAAGCAGGGAATAATCAGGAGATCTGATTCACAAGTGCTGTCACGATGCGAATTAAAATGTTAACGTAGATGCACTCTATGAGAGATGAGCTCTACAATTCAGAGAACAAGAACATGAACCTGAGCATTTCCAAGCAAGTGTCCTAACCAGTGGGATACTCTAGAAGTGATCTCCTATGCAATTAGAAAGTTTCAAGAGCCTCGAATGTCATTCCAATGAGGAAAAAAAAAAAAGAAAGAAAGAAAGAAACAATCATTAGAACTTCTGTAATTTCAAAAGAAAGAATTCTCATTTCTCTGGCCAGCTTAGTTACTGCTATATTATTATTAATGCCAAATACCAGGGAAGAGGGAAACCAATGTTGCCAACTCTCACAATATTCTTTATTTTTATTAAAATTGCAGTCCTGGAGGTATGTGATTATGAGAGAATCTTGGTTTTCATTTTAAAAGATAAAATAAAATGATTCTTTCTCATGCAGAGAAAAACTTGGAAAATGTGTCCTTTAAAAGAACAAATGCCAGAAGATAAACAAAAAGAAACTAAATTGATTTTTTTTCCAGAAAGATCTCAGGATTTTTCAAGCAATCTCATGAATCTGATGGAGAATGATTCTTTTTTTGGAGCATTTGTTGTCTCAGTAAGAATAAGATTCCTCCACAGTTTTAAATCCACTTCCTTCACATGTTATAAACTACAACATTTCTGGCCTTGCCTCATTAGTTAGAACTAGATAGCATGCTTTAACATTTTATCTTTAAATCACAGACACGGTAAAGGCCTAAATGCACTTTGCCTATGATTGCTGCAGGCAGCCTGGATGTAGAGCATGCATCTTCATGCCCAACCCATTCATGTTGTAGGAAGGACAACTTGGGTCCTTGCTACACTGTCAGGCTACAGTTCATGTTTTCTTCCCTTGGAAGTGCAGCAGGGCTCAACCTAAGCTTAAATATGTGCTTGCACGTATTCAATACAATTAATAAAAGAAGTCTCCGCAGATTCTCAGATTTAGAGCCATGCTTGACTGACAAACGTGCCCCAAGAGGCTCGTCTCCACCAGCGTAGCCCACCCCTCTGCAGCACTACCATGTAACGCACCACTGGAGCACCACATCTTGCCAACTGCAGGAGGTGCCACATCAGTGGGGCAGTACTGCCTCATTCACACAGGCAGCTAGACCAGGGCTTTACCAGCGCAGCTGTGTCACCTAGGTAAGGTGATCTTTTGCGTACCTTATTGATAGAGCTACCCTAGCAAAGCTCCATAGTACACACCTAATCACTGTTACTTCGGTATGATGAGGTTTCTAAGTTAAACACATCAGACCTTCTATTGCATCTCCATCATAGACTAAAGACATCAGCGCTCCCTATTGAAGCCACCTCACCAGTCAACGTAAGATGTATTAAACAAAATAATGAAACAGGGCTCACCTCAGATAGAAATACAATTTTGGTCAGAGACATTTTTTGCTTACATTATGCTATTACTATTCAGACGTTTGTGGGTATCAGTACATAAGTAAACAGACTTGCTTATCTCTGGTCTTCTTGCTAAAAAGGCTAGTGGATTTTGCCATGAGGTGATATGTCTAATTTGAGAATTAATCCATTTCACATCTGCAATCACCAAGCAAAATCAACTTACAACTAATGCTAATTTGATGCAGAATTTGAGTAAGCTTCCTAACATTTCCCTAGTTGCAGCTCACTAAAAAACATGAGAATAATCCCACAAGCAGTACAGAACACAAACGCAACATTACTGCTGAGTTTGCCCATATGCAAGGGAAAACCTTCTGTAACAAGAGATCCAAGGCACTCTAGTTTACACAGGATGCAGAAGACAATCCTACAAGTAGTAAGATCAACATCAAAGTGAAGAGCCTCCATTTCACTGAGGACTAACATGAGGCATGAAGTAGATGAGTTCCTTTACATGCAAGTAAATAAAAAAAAATAATAATAATCTATAAAGGATTCTCATATGGTGAGCTTAATTAACTTAATGATACAGTACTTTCTGGATTATATACAATGTATAAATTCCACTTACCAAAGCTTTTCCGTCATTATTACCTTCCGGATAGTGTGGGTTAAGCTGAAAAAGAAAAGAATTCAAATACTATCTTGACAGTTTTTAGACATTTAAAAAATAGGGAAAGTGAATTTGTTCAGTTATATATTAAATATTCACTCTGCAAGAGAACAGTGAAGTATTTAAAACCAGAGCCCAAATATGAGAATTCCTCATTCAATTTCTGACTGACCTACTGGCTACACCATTTACTGGCTACACTTCAAAAGATCGTATCTTTCCATCAGAAACACTGGTGGAGAGAATGCATAGGTAGTTATCAATCTAAATATAGCAAATTACAGTCACCCCTGCACAGTCACAAACATTTGCAGGATTGACTTTCAGCAGATGTACTGAAATAAAACTACCATGCAACTAAAATTTTATTATTTCTGAGTTAACTCAGAATAAACATGTCTTTGAAACAGCAATGACAATACCACTACAGAAAAGTGTTTAACTACTCTGTGATTCTGTTTAACCATTATTAATGGGGAAAATATTTTCTATGCCACACAAGGATTATCAAGCTTAACTAAAGGGGTATGAGAAGCTTGGATGAGACACACTACATAATAATAAGTGCAAAATATTATTATTTAACAGTGTTTAATACGATTTTACTTTTGACAAGAGGAATATGTAGACTAGAAGATGAGGGATTATGTAGGTAGATATAAACTCAAATAAACAAACACGCAGGGACTGCACATTAAACTTTTCAAATTCAACTTACATAATGAAACAATTTACCACAGTATTTTCCACACTCCCTGGCATAGGATATGCCTTCAAAACTTTGAAAATGCTGAACTGAAATTACTCATTATATAAGGCAATTTATCTTTTAAGCATTAGCAGCATGTGTACATTTTACAGCCATATACAGTCATTTTCTTGCCATGAATTTGGCATTACCACTGTGGAAGAGCCAGAAGTGAATTGCACTGAACAAGCTGAATGAATCCTAATAAAACTTTTTAACATCACATCATCATACATCTAATATTATACAGAAAACTACTGTAAAGAGTTTTTATTAAGTTTGTATGGGTTTATCATTTATATCCCCTTACCCAAAAAGCCATCTCCTCTCCATACCAAGAATCCATTTCATGAGCTTGAAGAAACGAAGCAAACTTTTAAATACTCCTAAAACTTCTGAAAATATCTTTTTGCTCTGTGTCATGGTTTGATGAATCAACACAGAAATGACCAAATGGTTATTCTCCTGCCTTAAATTCAGTATTTTCATTAGCCACTGTAGCACTCTCTCAAACCTAACTTAGAGAGTCTGCTTTCCTCCCTCCATTGACACCTATATCAAATCTTGCATTTTGGTCCTCCGTGACGCACTCACACTGTCTCCCACCTCCAGCTCCCACCTACTTGTTTCACAGTAACAGGAATGGGAGATGAACGCTGAGCTACAGACAACTCAGCATGGAATGTGTCTCCCTACACGCGCGCACACACACACACACAGGAAGAGACAGAGGGAGAGAGAACTACCTTTATCTGGTTCTGACTTCTTCCTAAGTTTTATCACAACTCATTCAGCATTGCATTTGTTCACTCAACACACTGAAATAGTTCTAACTGCCTGTTCCAATAGCCAAGCTGAGTTCTGTCTATTTGCTTCTCCATCGAGAACAGGAAAAACTACCAGGCAATGCTTTTTAATCACACCCACATACAGTTTCAGCAGAGGTGCAGAGAAGGTGCAGAAGGGCTGAATTTGACTCTACTTTCAGATTTTGCTGACTACAAGTAAGCAAGAAAAAACCTAGTTCATTTTCAGCTTTGTCACTGGACTAAGCACAGAGAACGGTGCACAAGGGCTATATGTTCAATCGGAATAAATCTACGACGTCTCACTGAAGAGCCCAAATGCATATAGTTGTCTACCCAGTACGAACTGGGCCTTGAATTTTGCTGTTCTTCAACTGTTTGCTCTCAATGTAAGAATGCTTAAAAAAAAAAAAAAAAAATCTCCATCGCCACAATTTCTTGCCTACTGTAAAAATGACTAAACAGATTGTTCTCAAATTTCCAAAATAACTCACTTGTGGACAGAGGCTGAGGGAAACAGAAGACTCCAAGAAAAACAGAAGTGCATCCTTAACGATGTTTTTTCTTGTGCCTTTGTAACAGAAATAATAAAACTAAAAAGACACTGTTTGGAGGAACCTTGAGGTGCTGACCTTAAACAGCAAATGCAATGGAATGCAGTTTTAGGGCTGGTGTTAATGACCCCATTTTCAAACACGTTGAGCAGCTGCCACTTCCATTTTCATTTCTGAGAACCAGACTCTTATCTATTATCCTATACTGTATTCTCTAGGTACAGAGGCATAAACCATGTAGTCTTGTATATCATCTTACATCTGCTATGAGTCCTTTGTAATATCCATGTAAAACAGAATGAGCTAAGGACACAGTGCCACTCTTAATACTCCAAAATCTACTGTTTTTTCTGATTTTTGTAGGATTTTCTGTATGTTCCTCAATAAACACCCAAAACAAAAGAATTCTTGAAAATAGCAATATTAGTAATTTTTTCTTCATTGCTAAAGAAATTAAGTAAAATTCTTGGCAGGTATTTAGAATATAAATATGAATGCTGTCTTAAAACAAGTCCTATATAAGCTTAGCAGTCTTCAGCTTTTTCGTCATCGAACCTGTTGCAATTGCAGTGTTACAGAACTGCAGTTGAAATACAGTACCGTATATTTATATGACACACCACTGCAAGGTGCATGCAGCCAATATACAGTAAGAATATGATGCACTGTGAACTGCAGCACTCATGTAAGTGTGATTGCATAAATCATCATTGTAATAGCCTCACTATGTGGAGTTTTTTGAAGTACATTTCCAACAGCTTCTTTTCCTGCACAGAAAAACTCAGACATCCTAAGCCTCCACTATTTTTTCAGCAAACTGAGGTACGGACATTTTTTTTTTTTTTTACCTTTTCCTTTACCTTTTACATTCTCCTGCAGAGAAGTATCACAGAACAATAGTTCAAGCTCCTTGTTGCTGAAAGCTAAATAATGACACTGAAACTCATTTCATTATATCGCAAACTCATGAGACTCGCCATAATATCCCGACATTAGTCCATTATGTAAAACCACCCAATCTAACCACCTGAGTGAAGAGCAATCACTGTATGGCATTAAGGGAGGTGTAGTCTACATGAGTATGGCAGAGTGCATTAATAGAGAGTAACTAATGAAGAGTGAAGAATTTGCATGCAGTAAAGTGGTGAAATGGCTACATAGCAAAAAGCAATGGAGTCACTGCTGCCTGAAGGTCACCACTGAATAGCTGGGCCAGCGTAACTGTTAATACATGTTCTTTTCACTCACCCCACTGCGATATAAAAGGCTAGCTCTTCTATAGGGATTTTGTAGTTAGAAAAGTATAAGGAAATCAGTGTTCACAGCTCAGATAGCATGATTTATTACACCACAGATCTCTTCACTTGTTTATACAGGCCAGCCCAGACCCAACTGTACACATTTTCCAGCCTAAATAAAATCCCCTGCACTTCAAAAAACAGGATTACTACACTATCTTTTTCTTCACAGTGTCACAGAAGACATTTTGATTTTACATGCATGCACACACAACTCACACGGACATAGGTGCTGCACGAGTTTTTCTCATCCTAGAGCTGTATCTCAGGTTAGTATATTGTGACTGCAAATGAGATTTGTACGGCAGAGTTCACAGGAAGTATACGGGACTTTAATTCTCCAGGAACTCTGAATCTACAATGGAAGAGAGCTTGGAGGCTGCCTAGTAAACTAGCCAATGGCATGAGAAGGCCCCTCCACCATAATCAAAAAGCTAATTGACTACTTCAGCATTTACAGAAAGATTTGCACCTATAGAGAAAATAATACATTCTTTTAAATCTACACAGGACTAGCAAATACTTGCATACTTTTCTAAGAAGTAAGATTTCCAACTTGTGATCTACACAGGATATCTGCAACAGCTTGAAGGTCAAGATCAGCACTGCAAGTGGCCCCACAGTGTATAAGAACTGGTGTCTCTTAAATTGATTTCAGCTTCAGCTTTTGTATGTGGTAGCACATAAAAATAGTAGACATATGAATGCATATACATACACCAATTCACTTGTACTGTGAGAGCACCACAAGATACCAGCAGAGAGCATCTGTAACAAACATGTAACAAAAAAAAACAGTTTTTATAGATGGAAAACTGAGGTACAGATCTTTAACCACTTGGGGGTAAAATTGTTAGGAAGGCTGTGGAAGAGCCAGGAATAAAATTATTGCCTAGTGTCCTCACTGTGTGATCATTCTCCTGCAGAGTCTGCATGGTAGGAAGATGCAACTTCCATCTGTGTGCATTTGTGTGTTACTTCTGGTAGCTGGTACTCAGAGAAGGTAAGTGCCCTGCTAATCCCGAGAGGTATTCTGCTAGACCAAGAGCCAGAAGATCCAGGCTCCACAATCTCCACTGATCACTAAATGCAGTAAATGCTGTATCTTAAGTTTTCTGCATACAAGACATCACCTTGCACAGGTAGAACCTGAGGTTCCACTACTGAATGGAACGACTTCTCACTACTGCATTATTCATGATTTTGTGGGGGGTTTTTTGCATCTTCATGTAGTAAGACACGCTTTACAGTCCAGCAATTGAATTATAAATCTTAGTCCATACTATGGACAAACAGCCTGAAAATTCACATTTATAATGACTGTTGCTTTCCTAGACGGAAAGATGCATGTAGAGTACCCAAAAGCACTATCTTCTGATATTTCCTTAATTAAGAAGGAGAGGAGTTTGGGGAAAAAAAATACCCATGCTGATTTTAATCAAATTTTGTTGACTAGGTAACGTACATTTAACTCTCTCTTCAAGAAAAGAATCAGATTGACAAATTTTAGCTAAATGACCATTTTAACTACTGGGTTAAAGCTAGCATTTAAGAAGGAAACCTTGACAGATGAATAATGAAAGGAGGTAAGTCAATACACAAAAACAGTTTCCAGTTCATTTCCAGTTCATTTGATAACCACCCTGTTAATACACTGCATCCACCCAACCAACAGGGACAAGTGTTTGGGGTGGGGGGAGCCATCACCAAAAAAAAAAAAAAAAAAAAAAAAAAAAGCTCTCAAATCTTTCATCTTCATTAGGCTTGCTTTGCTCTTTGTTTTTGTTCTTTGTTAATGGCATACTGATTAGCTTTCAATATATCTGAAGGGCTTTTGCACACTTTCAAAGACTTCAGTAGTATTTTAAAGACTTTTGCCATCCTATTAGCTTGCTGGAGAAAGACTGGCTGTGATGCTACCTAGATCAAACTCCACTGAATACTGCTACAGCATCTGGCACAAAGTTCCTGATAATCATCATCTGTGGGAAGTTAAAGTCTTTAAAGGTTTTTTTTTTTTTTTTTTTTTTTTTTTTTCCAGGATTGTAGTTTGCTGCCATTTTGTGTACAAGCTCTGTCTAAGCAGATCGTGCCAGCTGCCAGGAAGCAGAGTGCTGGATCCTTCCGTCTGCCTCAGGTCCCCCCTGTGCTGCATGAGCAGAGTTAAGTGGACAAAGACAGCTTGCAGGGAATTCCTCAGTGCAGGTGAACTATCTCTTAGCCAAAAACAGGAAGGAGAATCTGCTCTGATACCATCCTGTCCAATTATCCACCTTTGCGATAAAAAGAAAAGATGGGTCACCTCAATGACATTTTGAGCTGCCGTATAAGCAATGACAGGCCAGTACTTCGCTATGCCTAAACTGACGTTGATTGAAAGCTCTCACACCCGTGGCATACACTGAAGCTGCCTGGACATGCAGCTCTCATTCAGGCCAGGAAAGATTAGTGTCTGGGAAATCCCTGTGCTTCTGCTGTGATGAAGGGCAGAGGCCCTGACCAGTGCCTGGTACTCAGCCCTACATAGCCAAATCCCATTCTGCAGAGGAAAAGAAAAGGAAAAAAAGTTTCTAAGAGATCTCTTAATCTAACCTGAATACTGGCCTATAGCCTCAGTATGTGCCTCAGTGACCCCATGGCAGCACGTCCTATCCAAAAAAGCACGCTCCTCTCCTCAAAGGTTACAATCTAAGCATTAATATTCCACATGCCTTTCAGAGGGCACAGAAATAACAAGGGATGATTGAATCACACATTCCTGAAATTTCTACATTAAAGAAAAAAAACCAACAAGGTAGCTTTTTAAATCTCCATCATGCATCAAAATTCAACAAAAAGTGGCATAAATATATTTTAATAAAAAGTTCTCAAGAAATCTTTAAATAATAAGCGAATAAAACACATTAGAGAACAGAACACATGTCCACATTTCCTGTCTTGGAACACAGCAAAAAGCAATACCAGCACACTTTGTATTTTTAATAACAGAAGCAGTTGTTGTAACAACTGCATAACAATAAATGCTGTGTTTACGTTTTCACACTTCCTTTCCTCCTAAAGCACATATGTATATAAACACTGCTGAAACGCAGCCAATCTTGGACTGGATTGAAAAAGCCTAGCAGAACACTGGCTCACAGATCACTGCACAAAATCAGCTGGGTGGGGGGAAAATTCTTCCTCTGAGGTCCAGCTTTTATAAGTATTTGCACACTGATGGATGCTAATGTTGTTCCTATCTTCCACCTAAGTTGAGAGGAGTCAGGCCATGAAACTTAGCTGCATTCCCAAGGTTCACAGAAACCTCTGAAAATACAGTCCTGAAAAGATGGCCCTGTGAATTAAACTGCTTCTAATTCTGTCACTTTAAAAAGCTGTACCTAGGTCTGGGGAACAGGTCAGACTGGCTCTGTAAATCAGTAATCCATTCTCGTCCTCCTTTAGTCTCTGGATCTCTTCCATCTTTTCACACACAACTGTAAATTATCCTTCACTCCTTACAGAGCTTTAAAACAAAACCACACTCCTCCTGTGAGGCAGTAAAAAATATTTATGAGGCTCACAGTGCTGAATTTGCCCTGTCACCTTGGCAGGCTTTTTTCTTACAAGACCCTTTAATCATGGAGCCCAGCAGACACAAACTATCCGAATGCTGTATTAACATTTAACAAAGAGACTGGCGAAAACAACCCAAACAGAAGATTTTGTAGCTATCTCAGATAACGAGGTCCCAGAGTACCACGAAACTAAATGTGTGATTGTGATCCCAAGTGCCAAGGCGAGCAGATGCACAAAGGCCTTGGTGGATGCTGCCATCTCCTGGTACCTTTTCCTGTTTGCAAATTGCTGTTCTTAAGTGCAAGGTACCTGCACAGGTTGGTTAAACATTGCCACTTTTAGCCAGTTATTTGCCTTACTGTTTCTCAAGGCAGAAGAAACCACACAGAATTTACTACTATGCTCTCCTCTGCATTAGCTGTGTAAGAAACGGATGGATAAATTTTTCTGTGATGCCTTTCATCATAGTATCAAAAGGCCTGCTTCTATGCTATCCTGAAAAAATACCATTGGCAAATAGTAGTCCTTCTTGCTTCCCAAACTCTCACCCAATAGTCCAATCTCCTGCACCCCAAAACTAGATTTCAAAAGCCTAAACTTTGGCCTACAAACATTCTCTTCTGAGTACTCTTAAAAAACTGCCTGTGCAGCATCCTATTTCCCAGAGCAATTTAAGAAGGTGCAAGCAAAAATGACCATAAAACTACAAGCAGATTTTCTTCAGAGCTTCAAAGTATTAATCCTAGTTTATGGTCTCAAGCTTAAAAAAATGATTTCCCCTTCATGTTTTTTTCATTTTAGCTAATGCTGAGGATGCTATTATTCATAGAAATATGTAATCTTTCTTCAAATCCCATTATATACTTTGTTCTCAGAATCTTGCGGCAGTGAGTTCCACTTCTTTATTAGTCCTCTTGGGAAGACAAGAGAGGATTATTTTCTCATTAATATTAATTTGAACATGCATTTGGCTAACTCCCTCATAATCCAAATCTAACGATTATGGCATCAGAATTAGTTATATTAGAAACAGTTTGGCTCTATTCATCTGAATAAATGAGTACTATAATGTCATATATCACATAGCATATGATATATGATATCATGTATCATATTTAACACCGAGAGACTCACTAAAAGCAGAATATAAAACAATATTTGCTGCAGTTCTCAATTTAATCTGTAAGCAAATGACATACATAAACTTCTCCCGAAAGAAACTTGGTAATTTTGACACAGCAGCAGAGTGAGATAATACGAGAAGAAATCACTCAGGAAAGACAAAAGGACTATGAAGAACTTTTACTGACCCCTGAACCCTTGAATCAAGGGTTCTCAGAAAGTAATTCAGACCACAAGAGTGAAATGCAGCTCAGTCCCGCAAGGCAATGCCCTTGATGCTGACTTCAGCAGACCCTGCTGTCCTGCACAACCACCTGTGCCCTGACTGCCCTCCTTTCCTCCAGCCAGAGCCCACCACCAGCACAGCCCCAGAGACAGCACGTTGTGTCATGGGAGTGCAATCAAACACCTGTGGAAACATGACTCTTCTACAAGGCTGCGCTGTCACTGAAGCACTCTTATCACTGAACTACAGCTTCAGTGGTTTGGACTGGACTTCCTCTTTAGAATTTAGAATATTCACATAATTGTCATCTCACCTCATGTGCATGTAACCCTGTACTTGTCAGGCCAACTGGCTTAAATCATTCCTATCTTTAAAAGCAGCTGGGTTGAGTGTCTAGTACTAAAAATAACCCCAAAAGCTGAAAATGTGTTTCTACAGGAATTTAACAAGAGAGTTTGGAACTAAACTCAGACTAAAGTTAATCCATTTTACGGCTCAAAGCCTGCAATTTCACTCCAGTGGGACAGGGAAATGCAAACTCTGACTTAGAAAATCAGTTGGGTTTTCCATGGGGACATGCAACTGGGATGTGCATGAGATTGCTACTTCTGCCCAAGGTGACTAAAGATGGACCAGGCTTATCTCTGTGACTTGTCTATCACCAGAGTATGTTTTAAAGACCTCTCCAGCCCAATTGTCCTACACAAGACATTTACAATGTAAATTCACACGTAAAAGTTGAAAGAATTCTTGCTATTACGGAAGCTTCAGTTCTACAGTGGCCAAAGTCATCCAGGGGGTGGCTGCACAAGTGAAAACTGTTAGGGAAAGTCCAGACATACCAGTTCAGTATCTGAAACACCCTTAATCTCAGAGGAAATAGGATGTTCCACTGACTTCAAAGACAAAGATATGCCCGAGAACTTTATTGAATAACGTTCTTCACATGAGCAACAATTTGGTTTAGCAGATGAAGCACACTACAAATCAGAAAAAGTACACTTGGTTCTGCCACTACTTCTGAGCTTATTGCTTCACTCTATTGCACTGGCCAACCCATTTTCAGCTTTCTCTCTTTGGTCTAGAACTGAGCACACAGGCTACCTTTTACACAGAGTTCGCATTGATCCTTACATCCTGAAGGCTCAGTCTTCACTGAGACAGCTCATCATTATATCAATACATCCCAAACACTGGTACTCCATGCACTTTCTTGGGAGATATAGCAATAATTCAACCACATGCTTCTAGCTGCAATTTTATAGAAACATAAAGGTTAAACATTAAGGCTGCCAGCCTATCTGCATAATCTTAACTCATTTAGAGTATAAGCAATTCAATGTTAAAGACACAGTTACTTTACCAGATTTACTGCCATGTCTTTTCCAACGTATCTAATAATACTAGCCAGCTAAACTAAATAAAACGGAACTATCACATTACAATTTCTATACTGTCTTATGATGTTTTCACAGTGTTTCACCAGCAATATACTGTGGTTTATCTATTGTCTACTGGAATATCTGAAAATAGCATGTGATGTGATACTTGTACAAGCATTTTGTAATTATTTTAGCAATATCCATCTCACCTGAGAAGCTAAATATAAAATGACAGCCCTACCCTGCATTTCTTGTGTGTGCCTACATGTATGCACAGGCACACATATTTCTATTTAAATCCTCATACAGCAAGTGTTAATAGTTTGAGTATAGATTATCCAGCTTAGTAATCACAGAACTGGAGCTGTTACACACATGGAGAATAACATTAAATGTGCACGTTCTGGCTTCACACGATCAATAAGCTGATATTCAGTCCAAAAAGACTTTTATCCTAGTGATTAGAATATTGAAAAGGTTAGGTGTGGTCATGAGAAAGGCACAGCTGTGTGGTCTCAACCTGCAGCATCTGAAAGGTTGTTCAAGTTGATTACAGCTGGCTTCCACACAGACAGATTCAGGTGCTTTCTGCATGGGGTACATGCCCTGAAAAGACTTTTAAAAAAAAACAAGGAAAGTTCTTGTTACTTTGAAGCATTCAATTTTCACCTAACCTTACAGCCCATCTATTAATATGAAACTTCAAAATAGCTTGGGTCATTTTGCTGTAACCAGGGCTAAAAAAAGAATCTGTTACAGAACTTTTTCTGAAACACTGCTGACTCTTTGGAGATCAGAATAAAACTCAGTAGCCTCGCTGGCGGCTTAGTGTCTATACCTCCAGCTAAGGATCTGGTTCAGCTTTTTTTGGGTGAAATCAAGCCTTTCTGACATTAATAGCAGAACTCCCGCTGTCTCTAAAGCAGAAGCAACTTTTACCTTCCAATTTTCTAGCTGAGAATTTAGTTCAGTTGCTTTTTATGGCTGTCTCAGCCAATGGCTTCAGGTTTCCAAATGCTGGACAATTAGGAGACATTATCACCTATCCAGATCCCAGACGTCTCAAGTCCTACCACCAAACAGAGAACACTTTCTTCAGCACATCCTTTCTGTGCCTCAAGCAATGCGCTGAGATCATAGGTGCATCTGAAGTGTCAGACCATGCTCCTAGAGTGTGCATTCTGGCAGGAGAGAGACAGTGTAGCTCTCTGTAATTAGCAAATGTCTTCCATGGGGTCTCCTTTAGCAAGGGATCTTTCAAGGTGGCTCACCCTCAGCCCATAGTCTGTTCAGCTCTAGGTTGCTTTATAGTATTAGTAGGTCTTAAGGAACTTCAAAGCATATTAATGAAATCAGCCTAGGTAATGCAGATGGAAAGAGAATTAAAGGAAATGGTATTAGGTGAGCCTGTGTTAGAAATAAGAAGTGTCAAAGGATTTCAGTCTTTGAGAAGTAACTAAAGCTGGGCAACTGATTATGACTTTCAGGAACCTGGAATTTAAGACTTAGAAGTCCTGACCTCTTTCTCTCAAGTTTGTAAGTATTAGATTTACAAGTACTGATCCGTAAGTCTTGTTTATTGAGTAACTGCATGGCTTCACTTTTTTATTTAAACTTACTTACTGTAATATATTTAGGATTTTTACTGAAACATCTGTAAATTTCTTACTTCAAAATTCCTGAATTCTCTGAAGCAAGTGCCTTGAACTTCCTTAGTCCCTGGATCAACTCCAAGCCTTAATAAGCTGCACTGGCTTCACTCCACTACATGGTCCAGACCCTCCTAGTCACAAATCACACTGACCAGCTATATCTGGCAAAAGGAGTCACAGAGAAAAAGAGAAGGCATAGTACTGCTTACACATAAGGTCTAAGTCTAGCTGCAAAGAAGAAAAAGGAGAAACTCAGTTGACAAACATTTCTGCTCATTGTGTGAGATCTGACCAATTCAAATTTCCACTGCAAAAGCCTGCACTTGCATATCAAGTTGATGTACAGAAGGATGTAGTAAGAAAAGGACAGTTACGAGAAGTGATTAATTCTGATTTACAATAGCTCAGCTTTGACAGAAATTGAACCGCTAGCCAACAATAGAATGTTTGAGAGATTCATAAATTGTTTATTTGTTTGTACTTATTATTCCACTCCAGATATCTTTATCACGAAGGCTTAAACAAAATCAAGTCATGGCAATGTGTGACGTTGTTGATAATCAATGCCATGAGTAATCTTCCTGTGCTGCAAGAGTACAGATAAGTGTTCAGTAAGCTTTGAGCAATTGATTTAAAGTTAGCTCATGCACATTAGGAGTCTGCCTGCCTGTTCATAAATCTTTGATGTGGATATCTGGCTGGTGTGTTGTACCTGACATGTGAACTATAAAAAATACAGTTCACGGGTTTTTATTACAGCATTACCTTTAGTATCTTCACCAGCAGGTATTTTACACTTCATAGATACAGTAGCTAATGCCACTCTCCAGTCACAGAATATAACCTCTGTTCAACCCAAATGCTTTTCCAACTTTTCAGTAATGTACCAGTTGTATTCTCCATACTTAAAGTCTTCCTAATGGGGATTTCCTTCCTAGAGGTATAATAGTCCTAAGCTCAGTTTCAGCATTCAGTGAAGTGTAACCCCTCTTCATGTGAAAATTTTTCTCCTGAAAATCCCTGAGCAGATCAGGAGTAATGGAAAAGGGAAGCTTGTCAGTCAGTCATCAGCATGCTTGAGCACAAAGAGGGTGGGGGGATTTCAGGCCTATCAGAATTCTGACTTATACTGTGAGTTATTACTAAAAGAAAAAAGTTCACAAATTACAGTCTTAGATGGAAAATAAGATGTGTTCTGGAGATCCACTCTTTACATTTTGAAGTAATCAGCAGTAAGTATAGGCTTGATAGCCTCTGCTTGCTCTTACTCTGAAATCAGTGCAGGCTGTGACAGGAGTTGGGAAGTGAAAGCAGCGCTCTGGGGATATTAAGGCCTTGTCTCCACACAAAAGTTGTATTGCTGTAACTTAAGTCTATTGGGTTATAATAGAACAAGTATTTTTTCAGGGATTCTTTAACACATACTGATTTGTAACTGTCTCTTGTAGTTGTAAATTTTCACACTCATGCTTAAGCCAAAGTAGGATACCTGCACAAACTTAACTAGACCAGTAGAAAAAAACCCTACTTTTCATTCCATTGATACAACTTGGACACAAAGAAACCTAGTACAGAATAGACTGGACTTAAAAAGCTCACTGCTTCTTGTAACCATGCAAAAATCCAAGGCACTCCTATTTCAGAAACTTAGTGCTACCTGCTCTCTTCTGGCTTGTCAAGAGCCCTATTTTATTTTTAAGTACAATCCTGCATCTTAAAAGATAGTAAGCTGCTCTTCTGGAGAGTCACAACACCATTTTACCTTAACATAAAGTACCAGATAACAACTAGACAAGTTGTAAGACCTCCCTTCTCATCCTCCTGGATCCTCTGTACCCCAAAAGCGGAAAAGATTTCCTCAAACAATTTTTTGTTCCATTTTTTAGTTAAGAGTGTAACAGCAGAACACTTCAACCAGCCCTAATCATAATGCCCAAGTGGGCCATCAAAAGTCACGACATTAGTATAGGTCAAGTTCATCCTTCCCAAGCTTTTATGAAACATAAAGGCGCCTTAGGCCACATGCTGGCTGGCATATATCAAAACAATAAAAAATAGTTTTACAATGCTGATATCAAGGAAGTCTAGAGACTGTGAGAAAAAAAAAATACAGCACCTGAATTAGAGGCTAGAATATCAGTTCTAGTGTCAGCACACTTACTTTTCTGATCAAGCTAAATGATTACCACATGTTCAGATCCATCTAAAACCTTTAACCTGTGTATGGCTGCCTGGGCAAGCAAAGAATAATATTTGATCGCAACAAAACTCCAAAAATCAAGAATAATGAAGAGTAGAGAGACAAATGAATCCAAACATTTTAAATCTAAATATGGTGGATACGTGACAGTTGTGTTTGCCCTGGTGTCATGACAACAAGCAACAGATCCAAGATTCAGCAGCAGAGTTGAAACTCAAGTTAGATGTTGTCCTGAACTCATCTACTAGTGCCCTGTAGTTCAGAAAACTTACCTTGTGATCACAGGATGCATCAACACAGCATGACACAGCACTGTACATCCAGTCCTTCCTATTCAGAGCTGATATGGGATCTTTTGAGGGACTTATGTTGTAGACCTTCCTACTACAGCAGCTCTGAATTAGCAGAATGTGTATAGTACTTTGTTAGACAGCACACAACCACTTCTTTATTTTATGTTCTTACCTCCGCAGCTAGGTAGTTTCCAGTTGCCAAGTGCTTAAATCTAAATAAGCTATTCCACTGCCCTGCCCCTCCTCGGCAAGGATCATGATGGACAACCTAAAAAGAGAAATATAGATTTTTAATCATGCTGGAAGTCCTCAAGATCACATATAGATCACTGATAATTCTTACAGCTCATCCAAACTACTGTTCTCTTAATTATACTGAAAGAGTAATCATGCCGCAGCTACTGTTGCCAATATTCTAAATAAAAATATGCAAATTGCATAATTACACACAGTCTATCACAGAGAGGAATTCTGTGCTTACCCTAACCCCATCATAGATAACAACTACTTACATTTACTTTTTGCTGGGTACCAGGAAATATGCCTCCTATTACTTTCCATATTTTCATTGCAAACATTGTAATCTACTTATTGCAAACATGATGAGCCAAATTTTGTTTTGAATTGCCCTTACATGTATCTGGAATTCAGCAAAGTAAACATAGCTGCTCTACACTTAGACAGGCACTACTTAGAAGCAGAACTTAAACCTTGTTACTTTTTTTCACCACTATATCAACTTTATTTTTGATAACACTGGGGCCCTTTGATAAATTTCCTTTCAAGTGATTAAAATATCCTCGTATCACTTGAAATATCCAGTGATTTTTATTTTGCCCTTAGGTAAGTTGTAATTTATTTGCTACCTTCAAACCTAGCAGTGTTGCTGTCTTCTATGGGGTACTGTCAAATAGCTAGAAGTGCAATATATTCTGTATATTCAATATAGTCCTTAATCAGGGAAAAATCAGCTGTTTGCCTGACAGTGGAGTTCTTATTTTAAATGCACTATTTGCACAAAGTCTAAGAACTTTTGACTGTAGGAGCTACACTACTAGAATGGCAAGGTTTTCCAACATACCAGTTTCCAATGTTTCTCAATTAATCAAAGTACATCTACTAGGTATCTTCTGAAAGTCACTTGCATTCAGCAAAGACACCCTTATTCAATCTAACTCTAAGCACAATTATGTGCCCTCCTGCAGAAGAATGGACTTAATCATATTTGTGAGATTTCCTGTTAAGTTGTCATGAGTTTCAATTTTCTATATCACAGAAGAAGCCAAATATAAACAATAAGAACTCAGGATACACGAGTGTCAGTCAGTTGCTTTGACAAAATTGCACCACTTACGTCAAGTCTGAATTTGACCCATCGTAATTTCAGTGCAGCTAAATTTAGTAAGAAAACATCCTCTCTCCACACATGTTCACAGCAGTAAAGCATCTTTTCAGTGTTCATCCTACGCAAACTGCTTCATAAAATAATAATAGTTACGGGGAGGTGTATGATGATATCAAGAGGCTATGAATGATTCATGTTGTGGTAAAGTATTTTTACTGAACCCTGGCCTTCAAGTCCTGAAATATTTATAAAAAGGAAAAAAAAAAGAAAAACCTCTATTTCCCACAGTGCTTTAGAACTTGTTGCAGAAGTGGCTGATTGACGTAATGTAGTACGAAGGAAAATATGTTGTTTCTTCTCATATTCATCACAGGTCAGAAACTTCTCTTGCTCTGCGTGAAACAATCTGACAACATCTCCCTAAAGAAATACAAAAAAGAAGCATTATTAAATGGTAGACAAAGCAGCTAGACTTGTGCTCTTTATCCATCCTAACTCCAGTGATGTCAACAGCATAGATGTGAAGAGAACACTTTTTTGTTTCCCATTGCTGGAGCAGGTACGAAGGGCAGAGTATACAGTCTTGGCAGAGTCGGGAGACCATTTAAAGAATGAGACAATTCATTCCTGCAGGAGACTCATGAATATTAGTGAAAATAAAATTTGTTTCAGAGCATTGCAATGAATACTAGGCAACAGTTAAGACTAATGATGATTTTTAATTTTAGCTAACTTTTCTGAATGGATTTTCTCTTTTTGATCAATCTTAGTGTTTAGGGCAAGTGAGTAGCTTCAAGTCAAGCTTCAAGGCACAGTGTGGCCATGTATTCCCCTTCATAGTTCTCACAATGCCTTTAATCCCAAAGAGCCAAACCCCATTATCCCTCACTAGATCTCTTATGACAAGGGCAGATCACTGTACATACGCGGCAAGTTCAATAATATCAAGGCATCTTATGCAGCCTTTCTTCATTCCCTCAAGCATTCCATATGATTCATTCCCCTCCACTCCATCCTTTTCTCAGCCTTCCCTGCCACAAGTCATACTTCCAGTTTTTGTCTTCCGTCTCTCTTGGCCCCATTCATCCAGGGCCTCTCAAACTCACCCCACCTCACAGTTTTTTCACTGTTATTCCCTGCTTAGCTCAGCTCAGCTTCAGTGCCTCTCCCAGCCTCATCACTTCAATCACTGCAATAGGAATACCTTGCTCTATCTCACCCCTCACCTCCATCTTTGCTCCCATACCACAGTCTCACGAAAGTACTTCAAAAGTGTCTGCAGCTAAAACCCATGTCCTGTCCCTATTTCTTCCGCTGGCATCATTTTTGCTTCCTTCTGCCTCTCATCAAAGCTTTAAACACTACATCCATATTACTTAGACAGATATACCACTTTCCCTTTCAAATATTTCTTCAAAGCCCGCTGGTACTTTGATACCTACCAAAAAATAGCTAGTTGATAACAACTCATTAAGGTACAAGTGAGGACAACTGATATTTAAAATGAAAATGTAAATTATCTCAGGGAGTGAACTGGAGGCATGAAGCTGTGCATACCATTAGCTTTGATAGCTACATTGTCTTATTACAGCTACTGTCATTTTTCATGCCTTATTCCCTCCTGTAGCTTGTTATACCTGCTTTCAGCATCTTGCCTTAAACTGAAATGTCACAGCTATTCTGTACAGAGCCCTCATCATTCTGCACTTGAATTTCATCTTTGTTCATGGGTCCTCAGTTGTCCCTGGGAGGGGATATAGGCTAGAAGCTAACTCCTTCCATACAATTCTACTTAGTAAGAAAATAACACAAAAGAAAAACACTGTCTCTAGCTGGTGAAGGGCAGCAGTGAGGGAATTCTTCACAACTCCAGAGTCATAATTTCCTCTTTTATAAACGATGTAATATTTTCTCTACAGCACAATTAAGCCAAATATGGGCATGACTTTTCAGACTTGAAAAACAATTAAAAAAAATCGTACTTACTCCTTTCAGTACATCATCACGGTAACTACTGAATTTCATGAACAAAGTTATCTTCCAACTTGTGTTACAGTTAACAGCATTTACCTTTGGGAAGAAACACAATTACAGACTTAAGGACTATTCTTTTCTTTCTGAGACATTCTATTCTTCTAAAAGAACACATTACAATCAGGGCAGCAGGGGCCATGGCCTACAGGTTACTACAGTTCTCAGCATGGGTCCTGAAGCTCTCAAGGGTTAATAATAACAATGGTGATGCTGGAGAAGATTTAGTGGGTAAGACATTATTCTGTCTGGTTAGAGCTTACCAAAGACCACCTGAAGAGCAACTGAAAGAGGAGTTATTCTTATATCAGTGAGAGTTTCAGATAGTCAAGCAAATCTCTCTGTGCCAAGCAGAATTGTGCCAAGAGTAAGTACACCGCACCCTGCTTTTTTGTGATCAAGCTGGGACTAATGGATAGTACTGGCATCTAGCTGTGATGGGGTTCTGGTTATCAGCAGAACAGGGTATGATACACTTCAGAATGGCAATTCCCCCTCCTCTGCTAAACTCACCTCTTTGCAGCCAGGGTTATCTAGAAGCTCAATGTTGCTGGCATGCAGAGGTTGCCCTGCATTTACTGGCATCAGTACAACTTTATCTCCCACGACTACCTGGAGGTCAGAAACAAAATGCAATTTAGACCTACATCACTATCCAATAAAATTAAGCATTTTTAGAAAATGATTCCAATGCATGCTCTAGGAATGGCACTTGGTGAGTTTATCTGCAAACAATTCACACACCAACAGAATGTTTCTTTAGCCAGTTCTGTTTGTTCATGCCTCTGCCATTGCCGGAGTTCAAGACTCCACACTATTGAATCCTGTCATTCTCAGTTAAACTTGCCACTCAGTTCAGCAGGAACTCAGGATCAGTTAAATGAACATTTTATTTCAACAGGAATGAACCTGTGAATTCCATGTCCTGAATTCCAGGAGCAGATCTATCATCTAGAAGTGTGTTAACTATTCTTTATCCTATACACTGCCAGCCAAAGAGCAGGAAAAGCTTAGAAAGTAACCTGTAGTCAGGCAGTAAGATTCTCTTCCCTTTCTTCCTGTCAGCCAAACTTTTCACATTAGTATGTTTTTCATTTCACCGTAGCCTTAAAAATTTGCCTGAGACAAGACTTTTTCAGCCCACTGTCTGCCTGCTCGGGGGGCCAAGTTCTGGCAAGTGTCAGGTCCAACTCAGGAGTATTCTGATTTAGACTACCTGACTGGATCTGGAAAGGAACATACGCCACTGGAAATTCAGAGACAAATACACTCCATCCCTTTCTCTGTTACTCCCTAAATGATGTTCGGTGCTCAGCACAGGTACATTAGCTGAGAGATCTCTCTACAAAAGGAATTCATAGCTGACTCCCTGCAAGCAGATTCCCATGCCCTTGCAATTCTTCAGCTATACAGACAGGGAAAAACAACACATGAAATTCTTCCTGACCTAGAAAGTGCTTGACAAGCACATACGGAGAATTCAATTCACACCTGAGAGCGGAACTCAGTCTACACAGATTGGTTGGCACTGGCATCCTGATTTGCTTATGCTGTTCACAGTAGTTCTAAGTACACACACATACACGAAGACAAGTGGCTAATCATGATTTTTGCTATATGAAATGCTGCACGAGCCATGCTTTTTTTGGAACATAAGTAAATGAAAATGGTTTCTGCACTGATCAGCAGAAAAAGGAGAGCCAAATTCAGCCTCTTGTGCAACTTCAATGCACGCGAATTTGGCCCATTTATTGCAGAGGTGAAAAGGAAGGTTGTAAGTTCTTTACTAACACAGTTAAAATAAACAACAACAGCAAAAGACAGTGTCGTCATGCTCAGACTACATATAGAAATCCTATTTTGTACAAATAATGAGAAAAAGTTCACTAACAGAACGCAAAACAACAATGACAATGTGCCTTTAAGATGCATTACTTATGTAATACATTCCTGCATGCCATGCTTCACATTGACGTTACTTACAGCCCATTTTAAGTAGTCAAGACCAGACAATTCATTACTCAAAATAAACCACCAGGCTTGCATCCTGCAAAGTGGAATCAGGACTTCAAAATTATTGAAAGTACAGCTGAATTATAACAACCTAAGTACTCAGAGAATATACCATTGAGTATCCTATTAAAAAAAAAAAAAAAAAAAAAAGTGGAGGCGAAGGTAGGCTGTGACTGTCATGAAAGCAATCAGAGAAAAGGAGAAGTAGTACACAGCTATTCTGCTTTAGGCACACATCTGGGTAGCAAATGTTGTATCAAGTCATAGTTTCTGCCTCCATCTCCCATCCTGCTCCAAATCCACATCAGAAGCCTACCCCCATGCCAACCAGCTCTGCCAGCTGCCACAGAAGCAATGAGATGTCCTTTTTCTTTCTTCTTCTTCATGCTTCTGACTTCTCTAAGTGGTTAGGACAGAAGGGAAAGTTTCACAGACTACCTTTGCTATGCATCCTTCACTAGTGATGCAGAAAATGAAAGCAAACTGAAAAGCCCTTCCTATTTTCTTACAAATGGCTGCCTTGGCAAGTTCCAAGTCTGTTCTTCCGAGTCCCATTTCCCCCACAGTATTATTTCTGGCTCCAAATAATGCCCCAAGATGCTCGAAATGCTGGAGAAAGAAAGGAGGGAGGGAGTGAGAGAATGTAAATCTGCCTGTAGAACTGTACTATTTGGAGATTAAAGAGGAGAGATCGATGTATTCCCAAAGTTTTTCTCTTCAAAATTAAAATCTACACCAGCTCTTTCTCCTCCTCCTTAGCCAGCGTTGGGTGCAGGCATTCATAGCAGTGTGCTGCACAGGACGAGCAGTCAGCTGATTTCTTCACAAGTCTCCTGCATTTCTTCCTCACACGTACATACAAATTAGTTAAAGTTGCACCTGGCACGCTGCTTTTGAGGATTTCATTCCTGACTCCTTTGACAAAACTCTTGTCCTTTCCAGTATAGATAAGACCCCTCCTGGGAATGATGAAATTCATGATGAAGCTAACGAGAAGTCAGTCTTTTAATTCAAGAAGAACCTACAAGGCCTTTCATACCTTGGCTTGACCATAGCTTGGTGTTCCTCTTGTACAAGGCACTTCCTAAATATATGCAACGACATTAGTTTATGTCTTGATGGAAAAGATAAGCAGAGAGTGAAAAGAGCCATAGCCAAAACTCATTGCACCCTGTCTTCTGGGGAATGGCCAGGGCTGACATCAATTACAGCAACTCTGCGGCTGCATACAATCTGAGTAAGCCCACCTAAGAGCTGTATCTACACTGCGATCAAGAAGCAGAAGTAAATATGCCAGTACAGGTGTGAGATATCACAAAGACTGTCTGTCACAAGTGGTTATATTAGCAGCCATGATTTCAGCAACTATTCAAACAGTGAAGGCTCTGCTACTCCATCTTCATTGCTTTCTTATTAGAACCACACCTGCCACTCATACTGCTGACACACTTCAAAGATTGAGCAGATTAATAAAACTTTCCCACAGATGGCTGGGCATTCCCTGAGTTCCAGACCACCTCCCTTGGCATGCTGTAAGATCAAATTTTCAAAGAGCTAGAATGGCAGAGGACCAAAAAAGCAATCCACACAGAGCTAATCCTGCTACCAGTGCAAATTTTGCTATTCAGTCTAACTGGAACCAGCTCTGGCCTTAATTAGTCAAATCTTCCACTGAAGGAGAGTTGAGTTATTGTTAAAGTCTGTAAAAAATATTGTAGTGTTATCATCAGTTACCATAAATTTTGCACAATACTTCTTCATTACTTTTTGATTTGCATAACTAATAAGCTGCTAATGAAGCTAAGCCATCGACTTATCTGATAAAACAACAAGTACCCAAAAAATTGTGGAGTTGCATCAGAAAAGTTCCTCCTTCAGAAAAATAATTTTTAAAACCTTTTATAAGGCTAAACAATGATTGTGACTTATCAGAAAAGTCACACGTATGCTGAGAACTTCCTGTAGCACAGCTTCTCCCGCATCTAAAAACCCTCTTTTCTTTTCAGATATACGGCATATTTGGATCTACCTCACCTGGGTTATCTGACATTATAGCAGACGCTCAAGCAGTCATTCAGTAGTTGCTTCTACAGTTCTAAAGACAGATTCTATAAAGACTTTCTAAACTGTCTGTTATTAGAAATTTTACTTTTCATAACATACAAACTGAAAATAAATAAATTTTAAAAAGAGAAGTTTCCAAACAGAATAAAAGCCTGGTACAACAAGCTAAGTTTACACACTAAGAGGCCAGAAGAAGAAAACTGTACAGAAAGATACAAGTCCTTTAAAAGCTAACCTAGTGGATGAATAAAGTGGCCCTTGCTTATATGATATTAGGTGTGTTGTGAGATGAGCCCCTCAGTAACCAGCCTTTTAACAGACATAGGTCTGTGAGTAACTGAGAGACAAGGAGTGGTACAAGGCTGGATCTTTCTCTTGGTCTGTGACAGGTGAGTGAAGGATTTTCTGCATCACTTACTGCCTCCATCCCCTTTACTGTAGCTGCCTGTATCTGTATGTGTTGAAGGGGTGGGAACTTGCCAATCCAGCTTTGAGCAAGCTACCAGAAGACCAGTGTTCAGCACTGGAATTCTGCAAAGAAAATTATCAGAGCTATTTGGGTCTCATAGAAGGAGGGGGAAAAAAATCAAGAAAAATCAAAAAATCAGCAGACAGGTTCCACAGGAGGTCATTAAGTTAGGCAAACCTGACAGTTCTCCACACAGCCTCTGTAGTAGACAGTCTGTCAAATACAGCACCACAGGGAACAAGCTAGGATACAGAAGTCTGCAGAGATTTGTCTGTGCAGTGCAATGTCATACTGCAGTGGTCTGCAAACTTTTTGAACCAGCAGAACCCCTCCAAACTTTCACATTTCTGTGAAATGTGCCCACAATTAACCAAATTAAATCAAAAACTCTACATCCCTGCAGATGACTTTTAAGGCTTAAGATCATTCTGCTATTCCCAATTATAACAGAATGTGTAATGGCTCATGATGGCTTTGCAGATCACACTTTGAGAAGCACAGGTCCCCACTCCAGATAGCTTGGTGTACATTAATTTCCCAGGGATGAGGCATGGGAATTTAAAAAGATGCTAATCTGATGTTATTCTAAGAAATTAAGCCAAAACCTTAAAAAAAGTCACTTTCTTCTTCCCAAAGATGGAAAGGAACACCAACTTAATGTTTGATCCACAACACTTTTTTTTCCCCATTGAAAAGCCATGCAGAAATGCCCCAGAGGACTACTCATGTTTGCTCTTTTTCTTTGGAAAAGGTTTGAGAAAAAGGAGAGAGGTTTTTAGATACCCTTCTGATCACTATATGTAAGAGGGAGAGACTATGACTTTAGGGGCTTCTGACCATGAGCTAGGAAAATAATCCTTCCCCTCCCATCATCAGATTGCCAAGAGGAACTGCAAGCAACCGCACTCATCCTGGATATCATCCCTAGGGCTGGGTAACCACAAAACTAATGAGAGAAAATATATGAGAAAACACACAAGTGTTCTTGTCTGAGATTACTAGCAATGAGGGCTCTTTCATGAGGATTTACGTAGTATTTCACAGGCAAGAGCAGCCAAACATTCCGAACCAGGTCTACAATATAAAATCACTGAAGTCCATCAAGTGGTCTTCTCAGAGGCGGATCTGAATTTTCACAGTGGGCACTTAAACAAGCCACAGGAAGCTGAATTAAGGATGCAGTTTGATCTCGAGGCTCAACTAACTCAGATCTGCAGCAAGAAGCTGCAGATTCTTCCCCAACCAATACACAGGACTCCCACTGAAATCCATCCAGAAAAGACCCATCAGACTATCAAACCCAATTTCCAGCCACAGATGTCACTCTCTTCTTGACAGGGGATACAGACTTGAAAAGAAACCTGATCTACTTCCTACAGATGTTCTCTGCTGACTTTTTGATACAATTTTGCCCAGAATTTGAGAGTTGAATTAGACCCTAAAGGCTCTTAAGAATAAACAAAACTTTACCTTAATATAACATATGACTTACTAGCAGTTGTATGTATCAGTAAGTAACAGGTAGGAGAGCTACACCAAAACAAGGTAGCAGACACTCAAACCAATGTGGGAACATTTCAGATGCCAGTAAAAACTCAACTTGCATATAAAACTTCCACTTGCATATAAAAGCTAGTAGACAAAAAGCACTGTTTAAAAATACTTTTCTTTCTGAACTTTGTCTGTCAGAATTTATGCCAGTAGCAAAGAGAACACAAATCCTCTGGAAATCTTCTGCTCTCTCCCTATATTATCTTTTTTACATTCAGTATTTCCACATACATTGTCACCTTCACTCCTCAGTTTCCAAAATGGCTGGATATAAAACCAGGATCCCTCATTTCCTGCAGCATCCAGAGACACCCGCATAGCATTCTTCTCTAGCAGAGCTGGCAATCTCTTATTGACTGTGAGGTATTTGTTACTTTTTATATGCAGTAACTGTGAACAAATAGTAATGAAAACATTAGAATTGCTTTTGCTTTTCCTATCTTCAGTCAAAGAGGAAGCAGTCTCTCACTCTATATTGATTTTTTTATAACATACATAAGCAAAGACTAAATAAAACTAAAATAGAGATACAAATGTATACTGCAGTTCAGGAAGACACATGATATATCTCATATCCAGAGGAAAATATCACTGATCAATTTTACAGTATATACTATATGAAAGGGGCAAGGGTCAATAACAGTGTTATCTTCCAGGACTTCATTTCCATTACAAGGAAATCATACTGTACTTGAAAACATAATTTCTCTCCCATTTATATGTCATGAAGCACAAATGACTGCAGTGATTTAGAAGGAACTGCATAACACCTCTACAATAATGACTTTGAAATAAATCTTGAAAGTTAAAGATACATATTTACATTCAGATTCTGGACTGCAGCAACAAAAAGTACGTATTAAATGCATATTATGACATATTATTTGAACATGAATATGCAGTAATTCTGGTAGTCTTTAAGAGACAGAAAAACACAATATTATAAACTTTACCAAGTTCTATTTATCTGACCCTTGACAATCCAGATTACAGCGGTTAGTTTCATTTTCACCATAACCCTGACATGAAACAATTGTTTCCTTTTCAGCTCTGCGAGAAAGCAGATGTATTTCAACAGGTTTACCTGTATGACATTGCTATACTTCACAATTTCGCCCAACAGCTTTCTGTTCTCACTTTCATTCTGCTTTTGTTCCAATTCTGCTGCATGCTGCAAAAAAAAATTATTTCTTTAAATACTACAAAATCAATAGCTGGATTCAGCTACTGGAACAGATAGCATATAAAGGAAATGGCACCATATTAAAAATGCCTTCATCAACTTGCAAACATTACTGCATTGAAAATATAAACCATTTAGCATCCATCTCTTACTGCAATGTGATTTTCTGTATTATAATTATGCAGATCCTGAGTACCCACTCAGGTTTTGTATTACCCAGAATAGAAACTCCATCACAATTTACAGATCACACACAAGGTGCATGCTATCACATCCAACAGGTGAAGTAATTCTAGATGCTTTATTTCACTCCAAAGAGGGAAAAGAAGGGTCTATGACCAGATTCACTCTTTCTATATTCTTTTTACTTGTTGTTTTTTTAATTACATAAAAAGACATGGATTTTATACATAAAAAACCAAATCCAACTAGTCACATGTTGCAAGACCAAGGCAGGCTCAAATACAGCCACAGAAACAATTCTCAGCTCCTAGCTGTAATCGCTGTATTACCAGCTGCAGCCACACACCATGTGGCTCATGACAGCCTCTCTATCATACATGGAACTATGCTTCAGATGACCATGTTTCACTTGATGTTAAGCATTAAATCATAACATCAGACAAGCTCATTTTCAATGACGGAAGAGTTGCTTGCTCCACATACCTTGTATTTAATGCAAAACACAACCTGCCCAAACAGTTCAGGGAAGAATCACCTAGGCCGAAGGCAAAGAAAATTGCCATCCAGAAGAACTTTCATATTCAAGTGCAAAAAAAATCTCTTTGCCTATACCTCTGCCCAACTCCTCTAAAGGAATTCTAAAATAATTGCATGATTTAAATCAGGGCCACTCCTGCTTTTATTAACTCAATTTTTACTTTATAAGCAAATACTACTGCTTTCAGAAGCTTTATAGCACAAAGGCATAACCTCTAGCCCAAAAAGGCTTACAACCAAAAGTGAGATAAAAAGCAGTGTAAGGGCAATAAATGCCAGTCAAGAGGTAGGAGAGCTAAGAGAGAAGAATATAAGGTTGCTATGGTGGCATAATACCCCTCATGGTGGTTCCCAAGGCACTTATTACTGTTCTTTTTCATTCTATTGTTATTCTACAGCCTGCAGATTGAGATAAGATTACAAATACAGATGTCTCTTACCTGAAGTTTCTTCAGCAGTGCTGCTTCTGTATGGTTTCCTTGTTTAGCTTGTTTGGCTTTCCAGTATTGCTTCTGGGCTGAATATCGGTTCATAGGACACACCTTGAAAAGGCAATCTGTAGAAGATTGAAAGAAACATCCACAAGTAATGCTGAAAGACATTTCCTTTACTTGTAAATATATTTTGGTTGTTTTTCTTTTTCCAGAAATGCCTAGATACCACAGTGTTTGGGCACAGTCAGAAAGCAGTTTGACCTAATGATAACAGAAACAGGGGAGTAGAATATCAAAGTTGATCATAAATCCTTCAGTGCCTCATATACTCCCACTCTGCACAACCTCTCTGGATCCCTGCAAGAACCCTGGGCCATGAGCTTGCAAGAGGAAAACTGTATGTTTTTTTTTTATTAGTACTCCTTGCTGCAGCACACCTTTACAGCTGCATTGTTTGGAGACATGTGATTTTTGAAACTTTGAAAGAAAAAATATCCTACTTTCTGTATTTCATACATCTGGCCACCCTACTCCTTCTGGCAGGGTAAGACAAAGGATTACATGGACATTCAGCTGCAAGCTATCAAGAATGTTAACACATTGTTCTGTTCTACATGTGCCTTCCTTAAGATTGATTAAAAAAACTGACAGCATAAACAACAAAGTTACAAAAACTAAATTCCACCTTCGCTTTCCCAACATCTAACTGATTACAGCTGAGAGTTGTACATGACTCTTGGCTGCCTCACAGCAGCAGGGTCAGTTCCAAGGTTTTACGTTGCTCTTCACAAAACGGACTTTCCATTTTGTAGCATGGACTGCAATTTTCACTGGCCGAGGCAATTGCACACCTCTGCAAACCCTGCTTCGGCACTACCTGAGGAGAGTGGAAGTCCCCTTTCCAGAATACATCCAAATACATCTGCCAAACACGCATCTGCCACTTCTGCCCTATGGCTTTTTTGAATTTGCTACAAGCTCTTTGAAGTTATTGCTCACTTTTGTTTGATTTCCCATCAGAATACTCATTTTCAAAGAAAAATTAAGTAGCATATCTGAAATATATACTTGCACATTGACAATCATCACAACACAACAGCAGAAGCTTACGCTCATCCAAGCAAGAATATAGTCCCTTGGCCTTCGTGTCAGGGAGGTTCTACTGTGACTTACTGGCTTTAATAGTACTCATCTTCACCCCATATTTGGTAAACAAAAAAGGTATATAAATAGAAAAAAAGAAAAAGACAGATTGAGGTCACACAGGAAGTCTGTGATGACATAGAAACTTCACAACTGGTCTGAATGTTTCCCAGATTAGCATCTCAGCTACCAAGCCACCTTTCCTTCCAACTACAACATGACACTCCCAAGCACAGTGTACACTTTAGTAGTAGTACAATTTCAGGCTGTGTTAAAGAGTAAGAACCCAAAGGTTCAGACACAGTGTAAACAGAAGTAATCTGTGCCCACAAGCAGTCCACTATCAAAGAGATCAGGCAGAAAAGGGGTAAGAGAGAAGGAGTATCATCAGATCCATTTTATATGTTGTAAACAGAGGCTCAGAAACCTAAATGATTAATCCAAGTCTAGTGATAAAAGACAAGTCACACATACTCTTGATTATTAACTATTCTAAAAGCTAGATTTGAAAGACATTTCAAGTTAGAAATACTGGTAATAGCCCTTTCACATGCTACATGTATTAGCCAGCAAGAGAAAAGAAGGGGAAGTATTAATTGTCGATCAGATTTTTGCTGTGAGACTAATCAGAATATACAGAACTACATGGGTATTACATTGTGAAACTCTTCTCTGCCATGGGTTGGGATTTACAGATGTTAGATGAAGGCAGGTCCCAAATTACTAGCCCTTTGAATCTTAACTATCATGGAAATCCAACACTCTCTGAGGAGAGTGTTTCCTCCATTCACAGAGGAAAAAGATCTCTGAGGATCTCTAGAGACTGAAGGCAAGCAACTATAACTACCTGACTTGTAGCCACCCAACCTAGCACAAGTTAGAGCCAGGTAGGGGTGGCAACATATGCTATTTATAGGAGGTTCCACCCCAGGGCAAGAATCAAAATAGAAAAGTTCCTCTGCTGGTCCCACAAGCACCTTCTGTAGACTCTCACATCCTGGACTGGTCAGAAGCAGCAAAGCCACTTCTGCACTGGTCACTAGACAGTTCTCTTGCACAGAGGAGACTCTGTAATACCCTTTGAAGGCCATGCTGCACAGAACGCCACATGGAACTTGTTTCTCACAAAAATGCATTGAAGAAAAAGAGCATAGACATGCTCTAGCCCCACGTGAGTTACATTAAGTGCTTATTTACCACTGCACTTAATACAGTTAATAGCATGCACATCACGTATCATAAAATAATTTTAGAATACCCTTCCCTACCTTCATCTCTCCTGCTACCTTTTCAGAAGAGACTGTCCTTCCAACAGCATTGTACAGTCACCCTTATCTCTGTCATCAACAGTGCTGCAATACGAAATAGCAATCACAATGTCCACACTAAGTGCATGTTCCAGGTTCACATTAGATCAATGTTGAAATGCCCTTATTGTATTAACTAAACTTGTATGTCTTTTTAGATACAGTAGAATCTAGTCATGCACTCATGCTGTCACAAAAAAAGTCAGCAGGGGAAGCTATAGGGAACGACACTAAAGTCATGGCATGGGTTAACTACTGAGTCCGATCACTAGCAGAGTTTTTATTTTGCAATGCTATCTACTCACTACCTATTTCCTACATTACATTCACATCTACAGTGGCTAACCGAGGCTAGTTCTAGCCCTCCTGGCCACAACAGTACACGTGGGAAGTCCCGTATATCACACACATGATGAGAAACACTTCCTCACTCTCCATTCCATCCTTCTGAATAGAAATTCCAGGGTCCAGTTCATAACCTCTCTGTGGGAGAGGCTACATACTCAGGCAGCTTACTGTTTTCAACGCTATTCAACAGAATTACTCCTTCATGCAAGGAGAGGGGAGAAGAAATTCAGCTACACATACCTATCCCATCACAGCCCACGAGTAATTACTGAAAACATATCACAGTGAACACCTCTTGCAACATAAACACTGGAAGGAAGGGATATCTACTGTGAAGACTGGCCCTACCCTTCCTAAATACATAAAATGAACTATCATTTCTTTACTTACCAAAATAAAACAGGTAACACACTCAACTGCAAACAGGCCGAACTAGGTGTAGTCATCTCAAGTTAGCACTGCCAAAACCACTCCTAATGCTTTGCCACACAGTCCTCCCAGTACCTGCTTCCCCCAGACCTAACAGCTTGCCACAGAGCTGGCTCCCAAGCCACAGGCTAAGCTGCAAGGCTTTTAGCTCTGCAAATCTGCCATTTGGTGTCTCATATATCGGCCCAAATGGCATCTATCACACATCATCCTATTGAGCTTTCCACTGCACTGCCTCTTCCCCTCACAGCAACTCATCTTCTTCTAATATCCGTCGGAACAAAATCTGTTCATACAGAAACCACCAGTGGTAGAGCTTCCCCTGGCACTCACCCAGATGCCTCCTTGCTTTGCTCCCCCATCTCAGCCCCAAGCTGATGTTCCTATGAGAAAGTGTTACAAAGCACATCAAAGCAAACCCAATCACCTTGCAGATACATTTACCTTCATTTCAAAGCAGGAACATTTACAAACACATATAACCTGAGTACCGGGTATGTCTCCTGGTAACTTTTAGAATGCTCTGCCTGGACTCAGAAGGAAAAAGAAAACTGTTTATTGCTAAATCACACTGTATGTTCAAGAATACATTAGTTTGAGTATCAGGATTTCAGCTCATAAGACAAAAGCCAGCTATTATTTTCTGTAACCATCTATAATTATTAAATCTGCATTCCCAGAACACTTCATCAACCACTTATTTCTCTGAAGTAACAATGCCTTCTTTTTATAGGATCAGCTTTCATTTCTGTAACTCCCCACGCATCCTGCTACTTGAGTAAACACACTGCTTCCCATCTTCACATAGAGTCTCCAAGCACAGCACTGCCACAGAGCACAGAAATGAAAAACATACATGAATGTGCAATCACAGCTGTTTACATATGCCTCCCAATGATGAATGAATTTTTCCTAAGAAAATGAAGTATAGAATAGGACGTGCTAGATGGCCTCGGCCACATAGCTGGATCTGTAGCCATGCCGCACAACAAACAGCTCTCCCACATTCCAGTCAAGTTCCTTAAAAACTGAAATACTAAGGACTTTTTTCTTTAATTATTATTATTTAAATTGTACTTTCCCCTTCTGCCAATTTATAGAAGAAAACTCACTCACAGAGAAGTTCATTCCCTACTTGTTTTTAGATTCTAAACACAATAAAAATAGCTCATCTGATTTTTTTATTTTATTTTATTTTTCCCTTGGCATTTCTATTCACTTTTATTGTAGTAACACTAAGATACTCTAAAAGTTCAAACATCATTGTTCTGAGTATCAGGGAAAAAAATGTAGTCCCTACCATATGGAAGCTATAGTTTAAATAAACTGGGGAGAAAAAAGGGGAAACTGAGGCACAAGATTGTAAAGGAACTTGCCAGTGCATGTACTAGACCAAACGTTCAGCCCTCCAGGAAGTCACGCTGGTAACCCATTCACAAGACAGACTGCCTCTTCTGACTTCTCTAGACAACCTCTGAACGCTGTAGTTCCTAACTCACTACTTTATGGAGTTTTAAAGAAATGCTTCCTTAAAACACTAATTAAGTAGGTAATATCAAAAGTAAACAAACTGTTCTAAAACTACCAGATGGTTTCAGTCACTCAATTTTCATGCATTCAACATCCGCAGCTTCACCAATTCTCTCATCTTCCCACAGTCTTCCTGGCAAAATTTGAATTTCTCATACACAAAGTAAAGATGGAGTAAATGTGAAGCACCTCCCTCCCCCATCACCGCTTTTAAAAGAATAAAACTCATTTCCAGGTTTTCTTTACAAGAGAAAAGGGGGAAAAAGGGGGGGGTGACCTCTCCCCCTCCTCCCTTACTGCAGGTCACACTACAGATTTAACCTCCTAGTCTACACTTTTGCTTACAAGAAAGTAAGAAAATGTGACAAATTATCAGTGCTGAGAGACATGGCAATGACTTATTTTATGGAAAAAAATGACATGTATTAATCAGAACAATCAAAAGATGGAAAGCAGCAACCCTTAGACTGCAGAAGACAACCCACAGACAATGCATTCGGCACCAAACTGACTGTGCGTGAATGTCTGTGAATGTGCCGAAAATCCCCAAATTCACTAGTGCTGTACAAAAAGGCAATAGTAGGTGGAACAGGCCCACTGCCTAGAAAGCAACTAGACTCAGGAAGTCTGAAAAGGAAAGTAGCTCATTACACTATTTAAATGTTTGCCTTTAAATGTTTGGCATTGTATAAAGATGGCTTACAACAATATTTGTTAGAAGCACTCTGTCTATAGCACGTTTTTTTTTTTTTTTTTTCCTTTCGAAGTATTAGAAATTAAAGTGTTATCCACCTTGCAAGACTTCAGTAATTTGGAGAACTAGCAATATTATCATATGGCTTTAGTTGAACTAGTTGACTAACAAATTAATAAGTGGAAGTAGTAGGGCTACTGAAGTACACTGTGCAAAAATCTGTGGGTTTTGCTGAAATTACACAAACAGAAAAAGAGCTGAACTGAAAATAAAAAGGGAGGAAAGCAAAGGAAGGAGGAGCAGGAAGTGGGGCAATGAAGAATCCTAAGGAGGACAACGGAAACAGCCATCAGGAATCCGAGAAGAAAAAGAAGGCAACAGTGTAACTGCAAGAAAACAATGGGGACACAGATGAATGGTATAGGAAAAAGCAAGTAAAGAGGAAAATGGCAGAAGGACAAGGAAAGGGTAGGATGGAGGAGGAAAGGAAAGACAGGGAGCCATAATGAAAAGAAGGGAGAGAAGAGGAAGGAGAACAGTGTGAGAACAAATCTGGAACATACTAAACAAATTGAGAGAAAAGCAAGAGGAACATCTACAAACTCAAGTACTGCATTCATTGCAAGTATCTTGTGAAAAAGGGATATGAACTGTAGGGAAATTTAGATCAATTTAAGTCATTATACATTTAAAACAGCAGAGACTTGTGTTATTTCCTTTTTCAGAGTAACCAAAACTGACCTATTGTGTTACTTTACAGCTTGGAAGCTGAAAGCATTTCCCACTGTAGATAACAGCATTAAGCTAAAGAGTGTTCAAGGTCACAGTTAAGGAAACTTGCAGTTCTGCTGATCATGATGTGACTTCTCTTCAGAAGAAGACACACACCACTCTTCCTAAGCACAGTGAACCTGATTGTGCAAAATGCTAAGCAGTTCCACCAAGACACTGCATGCTTTAGCTCTCATTAACTTCAGTTAGAATCAGGACAAGAAACACCTGGCTTGATCAGTCCCCTGAATTCAACCACAAGAAAGTAAATGCTTTCTCTACTCAACAGTCTTCAGGAAACACGTGTGGGACCAAATTCTGCTCTCCTTCCCAGTGATGCACATCAGGATTATGCACAGTGACGAACACAGAACCACTCCAGGTTCATACCAGTGTGACTAAGAGAGGAATTTGGTCTATATTTTTTATATACAGGCATAAAATGAAAGGCAACCACAGCTTTCCTTAGCTTAACAATACTCAGTTTTGTAGGATGTTCTGAAACAGCTAGAATAGCTACCGCCCACTCAATAAAAAGAAAGCAAACACATAACAAAAATGAAACTGCTATTTTGAGGCATCTTTTTACATAGGCTTTCAGTTCAAACCAGCAGTTCAGAACCTAAATTTGGTCTCTGAGTGAACTCTGTAGGGAGATACAAGTAGTTAGAAAATACAGTTTTTTTCGGTGGGGGCAGGGGTGAGGGATTGATAAAATGTGACAGAAAATGAGCAAACACAAGTTTCTGATGTTAATTTTCAGAGTGAATCCTCTAAACATCTTGCTTGAAACATGCCTTTCTCATACTTCTTTGACTCTTAGGTCATGCTCTAACCTCAAATCATGCCAATTTCAGCCATCAGTGATAAAAACATTGTAAACCATACAGACAGCAGTTCCTATTACTAAAGAGGCCCTACTCTTCCTGCTGTTAAGATGCTATTTTTAGTTGCTTGTGTCTAATCATTCAATTAATCATTCATGTCTAAGTCTTCTTTTTATGTCAAGAACCTACTTAAAGCAATTTTTCTTTGTTTTGTTAATTTTGCCAATTTAAGTGAATGCTATTTCCCAGAAGATTCTTGAGCAAAATAGTTTTTACTTACATTTCTTGGTTACAGAAAACTTTTAGAAACTCTTTTGCTTCAGTGCTTTTGAGCAGAGATAAGAAACTTGACAAAGAGTGGCAGCGCTGTGCTTCTGCGTGCTCTCATTATAAAGACACCTAATGGTCACAATTCGCTAAGCCTTTGGAAAAGTCTTGCCCATGATCCATAGGTATTTGTTTGGTCCTAACTACAATATACTCTGAAAGGTCTATCTACACTCACCACATGCCACCATCTCATAGTTCCTATCTGATCTAGGCTGTTGCAGATGAATCATCCTCATCGTTTGCTGAATGTAGTCTACCTCAAGGCTGAGCAGAGCAAAGCTCTCACTGAGGTGCAGCTCTGTGGTACCAGGCACTAAATTCCAATTAGACAGCAAGTTGCTCCTGTGATCTCAGCTACACCCTTGTAATTCATATGCCTAGGATTGCAGTTATAAGATGAAGGAAGAAAAAAAAACAACTAGGGCTTTACCTTTGCTGCAGCCATTCTCGTGACTACTACTTACCTGAAGTGGCATGAAAATGCTATTACACACTACATGGGGCACCTAACAATATAGCTTTCATGTTATAGCACAGTGGGTTGCATCAACTAAGGCAACAAACTTCCATCTTTTGCATTAATTTAGCTTCACCTGCAGCTGTTGCAGTTCATCCAGACTTGCATGCCATGACAATGCTAGCAATAGCTGAGCAAACTATTTCAAAATTAAGTCAGGTATGTGTGCTCCAAAACAGGAAGTTTTAAGACATGACAGGAAGAAAGCGCTACTGGAGCCCAAAAGGAGGCAAGAGGTAGCAATGAAGAAGAGGAAAAAAGCAGCTACTAACAAGATTTGGGGCAGGGAGAGAAGGAAGAGGAAGAGAGAAGGTTCAGAGAAGTGGAGAAATCAGTTAGAAGGAAGGAAGACGAGAGAAAAAGGAGCAGTGGGAGCTAGAGATAAAAAGATGCATTATGAAAGCAATGGAAAGAGGTTGCAACAGGAACAGAGCCAAAACTGTCTACAACTAATAGAAAACATCCCCCTGTGGAACCTGGAATGTAACTGCAACATATTACTCTAGCTTCTAGGTACACATTTCTCATTTTCTCAATATCCAGCTTCAAAGATCTACAGATGGACTGAACACTCACAGCTGGTACTGAAACCAACTGTTGATATTTCCTGAATATATGAAGTAAAAATTCACGAACACTCTGGGAAAGCAAAGCTTCTCTGTCTCAGTGTTTTAAATTAAACTTTTTTTGCAATACAGTATATACATACCACATAAACACTCAAGTAAAAGAAAGTTAAGCACATCCATGTAACCTCCTGATATAGGCACCATCAGCCCTGATTTGGGAGGCATGAAATGTTTTTCCACCAGCTCTAAGAAAGGAAAGCCATAATTGTCCTTATCTCACAACAAGTGTGAATCAAGGCTCATTTAAGCCAACAGAGGCCTGGATCAGGCTTTGTTTTGGTGCTACTAGAGCTGACAGCTTAAATCAAGCACAGACAAGACTCAGAAAGGTTCTCCTTCTTTCCCTCCATATAAACACACGAAACTTCTGATACTACAGAAGGGTTTTTGAATAGACTTTCAAGAAGCAGAAACAGCACACTGCCAATGTGTTATTTTTTCCAATAAGCAAAATAACTGCATTACCACATCTACAAGCTCATGACTAAGAAAGTTGAGAAAAATTAGGTGCATTTTTAAGTGAAAGCAAAGCAAAATGTGACAAATATGTTTGGGATAAATCCTTAAAATGATGTCTCACATTTAAAATAAATAAATAAATAAATCATCAGGTCTTGTAGTTTTAAACCTCAAAAGCTTGTTTTCCATTTACAGTAAGAGCGGGGCTGGAACAAAGAATTGGTCTCAGAGTGAGCAGGTTTAGCATTTTGGGGACAAAACAACTGACCCTGAGGCTACAGGAAAATTAGTTCCTTTCCCCATGCTTTCCAAATATCTCTAATGCCTCCTCTGGTTGGCATTTAGTTTTCAAAATTTGCCATTCACAATCCAGTTTGAAACTTCAGCAATGGGTCCTCAAATGATGAAGAAATATAGCAGTCAAGGCAAATCTTTACCCAAGAGGTTAGAATATGCATCATTCAGTCATGAAAAAATTACCCTCAGTTACTGACCTCTGAACTTCTTCGGAGGGTTAGCAAGGTCACCTGCTTCTGGCTGAACCACACATCTGTCATCCACTAACCTAGAAAAACAGAAGTTATTAGACTTACTAAGACATCCATTTGACATCAGCATATATAATTGCAGAGACATACCTGTCATGCCTTGGGTACAGAAGTTTACACATTTTTCCAGTTCAAATCAAAAATATCTTAGAAACTTTAATAGTCAGTTATTTAGCATAATCAAGAAAAGAATAGTCTATGTTCTCCTTTGAGATTTCTTCTGCTGCACTAAATTAAGGCCAATAGTTCAGAACTCACTACATTTAAATTTAGTTAAAGTCTCTTTTGTTAAAACATGCACATTGATGTTACACGTAAGATTATTTTCTTTTGTAACAGCACGTTAACTCTGAATCAGAAACAGTTTGCCATTATATAGCTCTCATTATTCTGAGCTATAAACCAAAATCATCACAATCAACATAAAGACCCCAGATCAGATGGATCAGATAAGAGAAAGGAAAACTGTTAGGTTCCATTTAAAGTTATCTTGGCCCAAAACCTGTAAGCGGTCCCACGTTTGCACATTTCCTGCATCCACACAGAGGTCTTTTAAAGGCATGCATACAAGAGTATTCCCACATGGACCTCTTTATACAATTCAGACATGAAGGAGGGTTTTTTTCCTAATCACTTGCAGTTTCACAACACTGTTTTCTTCCAGAATTAGAGTCTAGAATCTGATAAAGCACCATGGATTTTAGTCTTTAAAATTTTTAGTGTTATTCTCCTCCTCCTCCAGTAAGAGTCATATGATGTTAAGATCCTGCTCTCTGATCAACAGTCACAGCAGCACATTTTCCTTTGCTAGGATAAGTAAGTATTTATTTAATCCACACCAGAAAATATAAATAACAAATAAGCTTCTCATAATATTTTAAAGGTTAAATAAACAATAAAATTCAAAAAGATTATAAGCCACACTTAGCAGAAAAAAATATTGTCAACCTTATCACAGAACTTCCTAAACATAAATTCAATTTCCCTTCAGGAAGGATCCTGTAAATAATCTGCCTGTTTCAAACAATTATTCAGGAAAATCATGTTTAAGGGCACACTACTGCCCTGCCACTCAGCAACAACAGTCTTAGAAGGATTTTCTGTGGGAAGCTGCCAGAAAAAGCACATTTTGGGTCCATCCAAATTAAGCAATAGATGCATTCGGTTTTCAGTCAAGTTGAGGAAGGCTTTGAATCTAGCCACAAGGGCAGCAAGACCAATCCCTCAAAGTGCCCATGTGTTTTGAACCTCAGACAAGTTAACTGATGGCAAGAGCAAGAACAAGCTGCTTGGCATGCTCCTGGTTCCCAGAAACAAAAATGAAAACCGACAGTAAGAATTTGGGAAGTCAGTGGCTCAGTTCTCATAGTGTATTTGGGGGCAAATGCATGGTTTTGGTGAGGAAAAAGAAGTGAAGTGGCAGTTATGGAAGGAGACAGACAACCTGGAAAGGGCTTAGAGCAGTCTAGGTTAGGCCAGGCTTATATGATGGGGCTTAGGAATAACAAAATAAGGTATGGAAAGCAGGATTTAGGAACAGCCAGCCCTGACAGATGCCCTCTGCCCACCATCTGATGGGCCAAAGCTTCCCACAAAGAAGTCCTAAATCCCAGAATCACATAAAAAACAGGGATGGAAAGGACTAACTTCTTTCCTGTGGCCCTAAGTCAGGATTAAACTGCACCTGTGACACTCCTGACAAACATCTCTATATTCTGCTTTTAAGGACTCATAGCAATAGAGGTAACCTAGGACTTGAAGGTGAAGGGTAGAAGGGCAGTAAGACACCTTGGCCTATCCTCGGTTCTACCTCGGGTCCTCACCAGGCAGCAATGGGCCCTGCAATATGTTACCATGTGGACATTTGCTGAGGGTTAACATTTGAAGCTACCTGCAGGAGGCAATTTTAAAATCTAGCTGGATGTCAAACTTCACTAGGCCATTTTTTGAAAACGGGAGACTCCAAAACACTGCAAGGCCTGACAGAGCCTTGCCAAAGGATTTTAATGCCAAGAAAGGACAAAATCTACAGAAAGGTGCAAAATCCCTCACAGGCTTTCCAAAGGAACCTGTCAGGCTTAACCCTTAAACACCAGTAGGAGGGAGCACATCACAGGGGGAGGCCGAGTATAACGCACAACTAACATTGTCATTAGACCCTCGTGGCAACTCTAACTGTAGATAAAATGCAAAATGCTCCTCAGAGGGCTACATCACTGCAAAAAAAGGCCACGCACAGAACAAGGGGCTCAGAAAAACCAACAAGCACCAGTGCTCTCTCCAAGAGAGTTAGCTGTAGCATTCAAATGCATGCTGGACTTCCCAGGCCCAGAAAATAGAGCTTAAACAATTAATAGCAGTCACTTTCATTTATGCATTCTCTAAAGGCACAAAGATAAGGACCATAAAAGTGTTGTGCAGCCATTAGGAACGGAAGACTTCAGACAAGACAGACAATGGAGGAAGGGACGGCTGCTGCTCCTATTCTGTAGGCAGGAAGCAACAGCAAAGAAACATTAATCGACGTGTGGCAGGACTGCAGCATGACTGAATAGAAACATCACCTCCTGGGCCCTTGCTAAGTGCCTCACCTTCTAATACTTTTGTTTCTTACAAAATAACTTACATCACCAGGGAAAAGTCGGGATTAAGTACTGCTTTCTCTATACAGTAACTTTCCTATAATTTAGTCAGCCAAATTTTCATATAATGTTATTCATCCTCTACTGCAGGAGTATATATCTAAAGAGTTCGGTACCTACAGAGGTACTTGTTATGGTACTACAGAGAGAGCTGAGTTTCACGTTGCACATGATGCAAGGACTTCGGCCTATGCTGCAGCCTGGGACAGAGCAGGCCCTTCAAACGCAGAGCGCTTCCTCTGAATACAGAATGCACAATATTCAAATCCACTTTTCATAGTAAGACAAAAGGCACCTGTTGGTTTGTTCCTGAAGCCTGCTAGGTGGCTGCATTAAACAACTAGCAAAGCATGACCTATGCAAGCTGCAAAACAATTTATTTGAAAAGTGTGCAAGCAGCAAGTGGCACAACAACGAAAGGCCCTGGGCACCTGCAGTTCTTGCCAAACCAATGCGCAGCACCTTTCAGGATCGCTTGCTTGCTGTTTTGTGTAGGAGGCCGAATAGTGGTAGCAAAGACTTTCCTGATAAAGGGAGAACTTACTGTGTTACACAATCAAATGTGCCAGCTATTTAAATACTGATCTAAATTATTATGCAAATATTCAAGCCATTGTATTGTCAAAGAAGCTTTGGCAAATTTAAAAGGTTTAATAGTTTAATTCTCTAGCTGGATTGCAACCAGACAATACTGCGTTGTGCCCTCTGCTGTCATACAGCACCCAGCAGATACAGTATGACTGCATTTCAGGCTTTTACATGTTGGCTGCACATAAATGATAAAGGAGTCCCTTGCATATTTATGATATGATTTTTACAGTGTGCAAAGCAACATTAAACAAAAACTGAAACTATCCAAAATAATGTCTAGCTGTTAAAACATGCCTCTCACTGGACACAGTAGAAGAAAGTAAAGGTGGCTTTTACCTCTCCATTAGCCTTAGCTGGTATAGTACACCATACTGTGTGAAGGGCTCAAAGCCCCACAGCTGAATAGAGGCCTATCTCCATTTTCCTCTCCCTCCATTTTCTCCTCATCATCTGGATGGAGTTAAATCTGCTGTTTCTCACCCATTCAAAACTAAACTTGTCCAAAAGTGATGCTCATGTGGCAGTATTCTGCAATGGCTCCTGCTTTATCTATGATGCATTAAACCTGAAGAGCATGCAAGCTGCCACTTTGCATCAGCTTGGGCTTCTGTTCCAGTCTACGCCCACACTTTACTCCTCCAAAACATCTGTCTAAGATCCCCAAGAATCAGCAGCAAGCAGCTGCCAAATAACCTGCTTACAGTGAACGTTTCTTTATAATCTTCTTCCGAGAGTTATCAGTTCATATCCTGAGGGTGGTCCCATCCATACCAATGTTTAAATTCTAACCAATAAATCTCTGAATGCTCTCAGTATCAATCCCTTACAGCCATTTTGAATCTTATTAAATATTCACTTTCATATCATCTTGTGGCAATGAATTCCATATACAAGATGGCAGGCAGTTTGAAATATATTGCCTCTAGTACTTAGTGCTATTTCAGCTAAAAGAAGACAGGATCAACTTTTAACATTATTCAAGAAATGATGATGAATTTCATGAACTTTAGGGGTCTTCCATAATGTAAGATGCTTTTGTAAGATGCAAATGCAAGGTGCTTTTAATAGCATCCAAGCAAGCAGCTACATAACATAAAAGTTATCACTCATTCATTTATCTCTAGCCTTGCAGAACTGTGCCTACAATGTACAAAATTACCATCCTGAAATGTGTTTTTGGCTCTTCCTACCAATAGAGAGACACTTTCACTTTTCATAGGCATTATTATTAAGCAAAAGAATATAGAAACTAATGCACAAGTAGAGATAAAACATGCTCTCGCTCTCTCTCACACGCACATACATAAACATATACGTATTTTATATAGATAGATAGATGCACATGTGTACATAATTTATGTTAAAAAACACAAGCCTTAGCTACTGATGTTTTACTATTATAATACATTGGAATATACACAAGAATCAAATTTGGTGCCCTTTATGCATACACAGAGTATTGTATGCCTCAAAGAGCTAAATAAACAAAGCTAGAGTATCTTAGAAGACATTTCCTCTCTCAGTTGTTCAGCTTTTACTTTCTTAGCTCCTGTGGTATCATCCTTTCACCTATTTTCTCAGCAGCATAAGGCCTGTCAACACCTGGAAAAGGGGACAATGTTGACTACAGACCTCAGCAAGCAGAGCTGGACATTTTAATTGCCAGCGGAGCCAAGAACAACCTTTGTTCACCATCAGTTCATAAATCACGCTGAGGTTAGGCTCCAAAGACATAACTTTGTCACCCTCTCACAAATTAAGAACCAGCACTCAGAGCCTTCCTTCTTTGCTCCAAAGACATCCCTTCACATACAGAACCTCTTTATCACAGTAAAGTGATAAAGTGAATCAGTAAGGTTGGAAGGGACCTCTGGAGATCATCTAGTCCAACACCTAGAGCACATTAGACAGAGTTGCATCCAGGCGGGTTTTGAATATCTCCAGAGAAGGAGACTCCACAACCTCCCTGGGCAACATGGTCCAGGGCTCTGTCACTCTCACAGGGAAGAAATTCCCCCTCACGCTCAAGTGGAACATCCTGTGCTTCAATTTCTGCCCATCGCCTCTTGTCCTGCCACGTGGCACCACTGAAAAGAGTCCGGCCCCATCCCCTTGACACCCTTCCCTTATGCACACTGACATGTATACACATTGATAAGATCCCCCCTCGGTCTTCTCTTCCCAAGGCTAAACAGGCCCAGCTCTCACAGCCGTTCCTCACAGGGCAGATGCTCCAGCCCTCTCATCATCTTTGTAGCCCTACGCTGGACTCCCTCCAGTAGCTCCATGTCTCTCTTTTATTGGGGAGCCCAGAACTCGACATAGTACTCAAGATGAGGTCTCCCCAGGGCTGAGCAGAGGGGCAGGATCACCTCCCTCCACCTGCTGGCAACACTCTTCCTAATGCACCCCAGGACACCATTGACCTTCTTGGCCACAAGGGCACATTGCTGGCTCATGGTCAACTTGTCATCCACCAGCACTCCCAGGTCCTTCTCTGCAGAGCTGCTCTCCAGAAGGTCAGCGCCCAGCTTGTACTGGTGCCTAGGGTTATTTATCCCTAGGTGCAGGACCCTGCACTTGCCCTTGTTGAACCTCAGGAGGTTCCTCTCCGCCCAGCTCTCCAGCCTGTCCAGGTCTCTCTGAATAGCAGCACAGCCCTCGGGTGTATCAGCCACAAATCAGAACATCTCTCTCAAACCGCTTCCACTCATTTCTTCCCTATGCAACTATAACGTTCACCTACAGAGCCTCTCTGGCAGTCCAAACATCTCACCACACAGTAGCTGCTCAGGAAGAGCAGTGCTAGTCATATTACTAACAATGGGTTATTAAATTTTTGCTGCCCCGGAAGTCGAGCATCAAATACTAAAGTGCCAAAACAACCAGGTCCACCCAGTTCTTCTCCAGGTCCACCCACTTCTCATTTCATTTAGCTTCTTATCAGGCATCTGGGTCAGTCTATTTCTTGCTTGCTTCATGCAATCTCCTGCCAAAAAATGTACAGTCATTATACTTCACCCTTCCCAAAATGTGAGTTCATACTCCTTTTTGCCTACCAAACCCAATTCAAAATGATCCTACAGTTCTATGTTTTAGCTCTGCTGTATGAGTTAAGTCCTTTGTCCTGTCTCCTTCCTTTCTCAAGTCTAATTTTCAATCTTCGTATTTTCATATCTGCAATCCTTCAGGCTCCCCTACATTAACGTCAGCTCACACTGAAAATAAAAAGGATCTTGGTCGTACTTACAGTGCAGCCATTAGGCTCCTGTATAACTTAGGAAGATTCCCTGTTAAAAATCCCTTTTGACAAATGGGAGGAGGATCACAGTATACAATATTTAAACATAACTGCCCTACACGCCAGTGAGGCACAGCAGCCCAGAGGGAGACTAAACTGACTCCTGCCTGCCTCCAACTTTAGTAATTTTATCCTTTTTCTGAAAAAATTTTAATTGCTACAAACACAAAGCTCAACATAGGTTGACAAATACACACACTTCTATGCATCTATAAGTATTCTGAACTTGTCAAAATGGCTCAAACAGCTGACAAATTTCACTGTAAACCATCCTCACAAACAAGAACGTAAGTGCATTTTATCTCAGCCACATAGATCAGGAACATTCAGCCATTCTTACCATACTGAAAAATGCTTGTGTAGGTCACTTTGAATTGCATTATCAAATGCCAAGGAGACAGAAGGGCAGAAAGCAAGATACTGAGTGTGTATTAAACAACCGTACACAAGCAGGCAGCTCCTGAGCTGCCCCAATAATTACACTAGTAATCAGCCCTGGAGTTTTTTCCTTATCTGATAGTGCATTCAAATATTCTTGCAACTGTACCTGCAGGCTTGCATATCAGAGGGAAGAAAAAAGCAGAAGTTTTGTCTGTTTCATTAAATAGTCCAGCCGTAAATCTTGAATGTCACTTTGGTAATCTTTTGTATTGTATTATATCCAGTCATATCCTTAGCTTGTAAAAGCTTCAGAAATCTGCTTAGTAAATTTATTTATAGTTACACATACATTTAAAACATTAGATAAGTTAAATTATAACAATAAAATATAGGGTAATTTTAAGATTACAGTGGAGAGAAGAAAACATGATTCTTAGATTCCAGTCTTGATTCTTCAATTTTCTTGAAGAAATTGGCATAATAGGTAACTTACTTATTCATGACAAAATTGGTACAGAGCTTAACTTGGGGATACCAATTTTTGCCAAGTAAATAAATAAATATTTGTACAGTATTTCAAGTTCCTCACATCAATGCAACTATACACATTAAGTACACTTTTAGTGGTGCAAAACATAACCATTTTCTACAGGCAAAATGAGACTTCAGAACTAGCAATGGCAGGAGAAGGTGTGCCAATCTGACCCACTCAGCTTAATTCACAGTCATACAAAGCCCTGTTACACCTCTCAGAAATGCTGCTGTTTTGCTTATAGGCTCATTTTGCCCTCAGTTTGGCTTAGTAGGTGTGAAAAACAAATTATGTTCCCATATAATGAAGGAAACATCAGATTTTGTTTGTTCATATTTTTTAAGAAAATATATAAGGTAAACCTCTATCCTATAAGGATGTCATGATAGTCTAAAGCTATCATGAAGAAGAAAACATTCACACAGGAAAACATACTTTTTTGGATGAAATTATTACTGAAACTATCTTTTAAAGCTAAGGACTGGAAAGGATAAAAGGAGTAGTAGGAAAATTTTCTGAGAGCAAGCAGTACTGGCTTGCCAAACATAGACCAACTAAGAATTTACCTGGGAAATTTGACAAGATTTCCATTACTAACATATCACTTTTCGGTGAAATCTTGGCAGTCTTTGAACTCACTAGCAAAATTTCCACTGACTTCTGCAGGTCCAAGATTTCGCCCCAATGAGCCAGGTTCCCAAGAGCACGCAAAGGGATGAAGTGAAGTTTCATTGACAAGCAGCGTCAACGCTGACTGCACAGATGTGCTGGAGACTCTTGAGAAGGAGCGAGCCCACCACCACTAGCAAGCATACCCACTACCAAGCCCAGCTCGCCTGGAGATGGCATTGAAAATGGGATTTGTATGGCCTGTGTTCAGCCACATAAGCATATGTTATCTATCTCAAACTCATCATCTAAGCTCCCTCAGTAATCAAGATCGAGAGACAGGCACCTCCAGAGGGCAATATCAACCTGTTCTAGGATAAATGTGTAAAAGAGCAGGATGAATCACCTTTTGGACATGACCTCTCTCTCTCTCCCTTGTCTATTTGCTACTTGCTTAACTTTCAGGTGATCACACTTTGGCAAAATGAGTAAGTAAAGACCCCAACCACTCTCCAATCCCTCTAACAAGATCTTCCCTCCTAGCTTGGACTGATAGGAGTGGCAATTTTTCTTGCGTCTGGCTGAAACCTGGATTAGAAACCCAGGTGAATCTTGCTGAGAAACTCTTCATGCCCTCGCCCAGGTCCCTGTAACATTGCAGTCTAGAAGTACACACGCACTTCCCAGTTTAAAATCATCATAGAAAAACATACCTTAATGTCTATACGTATTGAGGACAAACAGTACATATCTCCTGGATAAAAGCTGCAGTCTTTCTTTGAAAAGACATCCAGCATGACCCACAACACATAAGTGTTTTAAAAAAAAAAAAAAAAAAAAAAAAAGGTTGATACAGTTTGTTTCAAAAGATTCTGATCACTGGGGTGTGGTGGGAACAAAACAACAATCTTTCTTCAGTTTCAATTCAGCTTACTAAACTATTCCTCACACTGACAGTGGCAAAGGAATGTTCTAGGCAATTGTTCACAAAAACAGAGTAGGTGAAGACAGCTATATCAATTATTACAATTTTGTTAAAACTGGAAATTCAATCAATTCAAGTCAACACTTAAAAACTGGGACCTGTAAGTAAATATATGTATCTTGTATATATACAATACACATACATAATACGTATATTGTAGCTCTTTGAGCACATAATCATACATTAAAAGCCAAATATGTCGTCATCTACTCATAGGCTGTGTTATAGGATGTTTTAAGTATTAGGCCACATACAGTATTCAAAAAAGGCTTTATATTCATGTTCTTCAGGGCAGTGGCCATATGCTACAAGTGTCCAGAATAATCTCCAAACATTCCCTTTATTTATTTTAGGAATACCTAAGGCATCCTTTATCAAAGTTTTAAAATATAATCTAACATCTGCAGCTCTTGTACATAATCCTTACTCCAACTAGCTACCTATGGAATGCAAAAACTGCAACAAGTTTACCCTATGGCCCAACATAAAGACAGCACTGCTTAGCCAATCAAGAAGGAGGAAATAAGGAAATTGGGATTAACTGTGTAACTTTAACTCTGCTTGCCTACATATTAGTCAATCGTAACAGGTCTTCAACTCATTCTTCTCAATGTAAAAAAAAATAGCATGGAAGGAGTAAAACCAGTAGGTATTAATGTAACATACATGAACAACACTGACACTATGATCACCATTAATTATGCATGGGATTTTCAGACACAAGCAAGCCTATATCATTACATGAATTTTAGGCATGCAATTCACAAGTCTGTCCCTATCAGAGTGATTTCAGGAAAGAGCTCTTATTAATAGCACTCCTCGTCTCAGAACCAGGTAGACATGCAGTGCTTGTTCCAAGGTTACCAATTCAGCCAGAGACTGCAAAGAGAGGCCAGTAACAAGAGAGAGAAAACAAAATAAACCTATCAGAAGAGATTCAACATTTAACTCGCACCAGAAGAATTCATGCTTTTTATTCAGCTTTGTCTACAGCTACATGCAAAAATTTTGCACATATTTGTGAACATTGAAAGGACTGCATTGAAGACCTGCATACTAATGAAAGGAAATGGAAAGGCTGAATTTGCTATTATTAACATCATTTAATGAAACTAGAGGGAAAGGTTTACTCAGAAAATACTGTTGAGAAATGTCATTATCTGTCCAGTGATCAAAAAAGTGACTTCATCACTGAAAATGGTAATTAAGGCATTCACACCTACACATCAAAAAGACAACCCTTAATACAAAAAGGAAGCAAAAGCAAAATGAGAGAAATAGGAAATGTACATTTTGTTGAAATGCTAAATTGTAAAAATATTGCCTTTTAAGTACACAAACCAGTCTCAAACACTACTGTAAGAACTCTAATGTACATCAACAATTTCTGTGACAGTAATATATACTGACAGACACATACATACACATCTAAGTATACACTCACATACACACAAATTATCCATCCTGCAAACTCAATCTGGAATCTAGGACCTGGAAATCAAGTCAAGTTCTTTCTCTATTTTGTAACATCAACCGTAATAATCCCACAAACCAACAGATGTCAAATGTTGTATTAAATGTGGGTGTAAAACATTTCTTAAAACACTGGTATTTTATACATTTTGCAGTGGTGTTTATTTCATATAGCAATGGCAAATCTTATATACTTATCTGTAACTTTTTCCTCCAGTTTAAAAAAATACATATATTCTTTTCTTCTTTTATATAATACAGCTACCAAAATACTCTGTATTTCAAAGTTCATTCTATGTCAGGATACCAAATGAAGAAAGGACCCACTAGATTTCAGAGGCATTCAAATGGTGACAAGTCCTTAGCTAGCATGAACATGTGTAATTCCACTGAGGTTAGTCAAACAGTGCTATTCAACAGCTGCTAAGAATGTGACCCAGTGCTTTTAAAATTCTTTCTGTATTGAATTTTGGTTTAACTACCCTAGAGTCTGTCTTCAGTGCAGAATAGCACTATTGTGCCACCACAATCAGGCAACAGGACTTGGCCCATCAATGGCTTCAGCCCCCTTCCACATCGATGCTATATTCTGACTCAGATAACAAATCTGGGCTTTCCAGGTGGAACAACCACATTCCCCAGCCATGTTCTTCTGAAGGCAACACTTCCTAAGTATGGTGTTGGCTGGCTTTGCTTTAAGATAAAAGGAGACAGCTCTCAGTTTAACAGTGTAACATCCACAAAGGGATACCCAACACGTAATTCTACTCTCAGAATCCTTCTGCTGGTTTCAGCATTTACTTCTGCCTCCAAGGACAATGACCCGGTTTGCAAGAATTCACTGAAAGAGGTCTATCCACCCTTTGATATGTGTCCAGTTCTCATTGATGTTAATGAGAATTATGCATACTTATTAAAGGATAAGAGAGCACTTTACATCAACATGTGTTCCAATTTTCTAAACAAAAGACTATTTTTTTTAAAACTTTCATTTTGCAATGATAAATGTTTACAAATTTTTGTGGCTGGGCCAGGAATTTTTGTAGATTCTATTTGCTTTTCTCTTTCTTTAGCATCAAAGAAAAAAAAGTCTTCCAAACAAAAGCCAGCTGAGAAATTACAGTGACTTTATTTGCTTGTTTTAAGCTAAGTAGAGCCAGTTTCCTACCGGGACAGATCATTTTGGGAGCTGTTCCAGATTACTTCAGAGTTGTTCTCCTAGTAGCTGCAAGCAATTCTCAGAGCCCTTTGCCACACCTACACCCAACCTGTAGATGCTCGCTTAAGAGACTGACTTGTACTAGCACCAAGAAGCAACCTGAACAGGAAATGCTTGGGAATACTCCTTTCATACAGTAAAAGAGTTGGTGAAGGTTGGAAGTTGGAAAGTAGGTGAGTCAAGAAAAAGCGGCCATAAATGAAATGGCAAAACAATAGCTTCTGTGCAAGTCTACAGGTATGAAGGTAAAAGTGGAAAAAGAGCTAATGCACTGTTGCACTGTTTGCATGAAGCTTTCATACCTGGTATCTAAAATGGAAAAAATGCCGTAATAAGCAGGTTCTATCCTCAAATCTGCATCAAAACCTTTCTCAAATTAACCACAATGCAGGTTGGCACCCGTTTTGGTTTTAATGCACTGAGGCGATACCTCTAAGAGCAAACAAATGCACCCAGGAACATTCCTAAGCACTGAGGTCAAGAGGCATGGAAAAGCCCATGTCTACATCAACAGAGTTTCCAAGAACCCTCCAATCCCTATTCCTGCACAGAATATGGAGAGAGTATTAGCACGAATATGCCAAAATCATGCCAGGAAATCATGCAGCTTATTGATATAAACAATCACCTCCCAGCACAACAGAATGCACATGAGCACATCTCCACTTAGTAATACAGATATAGTAGAAAATTTTTGAAAATGATCTTATCGTTGAGCTAACACTTCCATTTGCACTATTCATGCTGATGACATAACGTTGAACCGGAAATAGAGGGGGCATTTTTATCACAACCTAAGCACTGGAGCAACGACTCTTCTGAACACTGAAGAACGCTGACTCTCAGGCTCTGCTGTCAGTTGTCCAAAAGTTTTATCACCTACTAAGGTGTGTCCTAACAACAAGCTTTGTTACAAAGAAATGAGTTTGTCCTTTTACTTTAAGGCCCTCCAGTTTAGCAGCATTCTTTTCAGCTGAACTAAAATGCTTTCAGCTGTCCTCATACAGTTTATCCTGACACCATAGGAGAGGAAAAACGCCTGCATATAATCACTTTCTATTTGGAGAACTGGAGTTCTTTATCACTTATATGCACTTACTGGGAATCAACTGGCAGAGAAACAAATAAATCTCTTCTACAAAGGCCTGCGCTTCAGTGATACACTAAGTGAAGGAATGGAATCTACTTTATTCTTCCTTTTAAGCGTGTTACAGCTACACATATACTTCCTATTAATGCTCATGTCACAATCCTGTAAAATCTACAGGACTTAAAAAATGCAGATTACATTTTACCTGGGGAAGCTCCAGGGAAAGTAGTATGGTTCTGCCTTCTGGATCACTAAGTTGAAAGCACTGTTTCTGTTAAACACAATTCAGTCACACATAATCCAACTTCTCCCTCCTGTGCCAAAATGCATATTTCATACAGCAAAGACAAATCAGCTTGAGAATTAGGAGTAACTCCTGTTCCAAAAGCTTTTAAAGTCAATGGCAATCAACTGTAGAAGAACAGAGGTGTAAAACACTTTATTCCAAGTCTTCTGATATTTGATATCTTTTCTAATCGTCTAGCTCTGGATCCCAAATGAATTTTTTTTTTAGTATCTATTTTAACTTAAAAGGAAAAGAGTACGTGTTCCTTGCCATCACTGATGTGTAAAGAAATGTGAAAAAATGGCCTTGTCCTGAAAGTTCAAAAACCAGTAGACCAAGAGAAAGAATTAACGCATGATTACTTTTTTAGATCTCACAATTTTTTAAACATGTTTGTTTGTTTTGTCTGACTCGTAATTTTCGGACACAAACAGGAAACACTGCAGACGTCTCCGAGTATTTCCTCAGCCCCTACACCTTGTCTTTTACTTAGTTACTGCACATTTTCTTATTCCTTTTGCTATGGCCAGCAAACGGCATTACTCTGAACTGGCTCCAGCATGCCAAGCTATGCAAGAGCTTCCCTTCTGCTGCCCAAATCAAAGGGAAAGGTTCCCTTCCTCCTCCTGATTTGAGAAAGCAAGGCTTGCACGCAGCCTCCTCTCCATGTAAGCCGGTAAACTGAAGCCACCCCATCATGCTTCACTATCACAGCCACAGCAGCAGCCCACAGCACTTGCAGTGTAACATGGGCAGTCCATTCCTCAATGGCAAGCAAGGGCTCCCTCACCCCTCTGCCTCTCGCAGTTGGCAGCAGCGCAAGCAAGCTGTCAGAAGGCCAAGCACTGCATGTGAACCTCCCCAATGTTTCCCTAGAATTAGCAATCTGCACAAGTCCAAAGAGATTGGAACAGGGAAACAGGATGAAAAAGTGTTACAAGGTAATGTACTGGGAAAGCTTTTTACTTCACTCAGTTTCTTACAGTGCTTCCTTTCATTGTATATATGGAAAAAAATCATTTCCCCTTCTCCATTCACCATCACTACCTGTTACAACACTGGAGAAGCAGCTGTTTAACTCTGGCCCGTAGGAGGCACTGCAGAAGAAGGAAGTTAGGGTGAGCTCGTCTGCTTCTCAGAACAGAGCCCTAACTGCAACATAAAGGAGTCACCCACGATTTTTTTAATTTGCCCTCTGCTACAGAGAGAGGCTTTCAATTGCAGTGTATGCCCACGCACTCCCTCAACCAACCAACGGGTGGATGAGGAGGAGGTAATATTCAACACCTGAGAAAGGCAAGCCTTGGGGCCAGCACTTGGGGCCAAGCACTGACAGAGCTTGAGACCTCAGGAACAAAGCAGAGACATTGGACAGGGGACGAAGTCCATCACTTGCTGGAGCCAGAGGAGGGAGAAAAGGGAAAGAGTACTAACGGTGACAGGAGAAGAAGAAACGAGACCTGGTGAACAGAAAACTATCAGGCTACCAAAAGGAAGTGAAGCAAGTGGAAACACAGTGGGCAGTGCATTAAGTAGTCATTATTACTTGGTTTTGCATGATCAACTTTATACCAAGATTACGTGCGATGGGGGACTGTGGAAGCACACAATAAAAACGTACCTGTTTCCCTTCCTGGAAATGTCAGCTCTCTAGGGCTCTATTTTTTTTTCTGAAGTTCAAGATTTTTTTAAATGAAAAAAAAAATGAAATATATTTTAGTGGTAATTTCCAGGAAAAATTCTTTCCACCTTTCAAGACACTTTGCTGTATTTTATCTCTTTTGTGTCAGTGTACAGTCCAAAAGCAATTACAGGCAGGCCCAAGATCCTAAAGATTATACCCATGCCTCCCTGGTTCCCACAGTAGTCTTCAACAGTAGCAGTAAGGCTGCCCTGCTACTGGATGGTTTCCCTGCAAGGGGACCCTGGACAAAAAAGCATACCCAAGTTCAAATCTAATTTCAAGTTAAACAAACTAATTGGTGTACACAACCCCCACTTAAAAAGTGCTGCTAAAGTCAGTCTAATATTGTGCAATGATACTCAGCAGAGTAAAATTATTCTAACCTTTTCCTTATCACTCCATAAACCTCTTGGACTCCTACACACTATCACAAGAAGTTAATCCATTGCCTGGCACACAAAGATTAAAAATCTGCTCATTGCCTTATCTACAATTCCTTATTCATTCATTCATATATTCATAAAAATAAATACTCAGCAGTGAGCGGATCTGAAATAATATAGTACCACACCCAAAATCAGTTCAATTTTTAACACCTTCACAGGTTTCATTAGATAATCAAAAAGGTTTTATATGGTTATATAATTGTTTCTGCAACTCAGAACCATATCATCTGGGATAATCTCATACACTCACATGAACAATTTGTTTGCTATATTTTGATTAACATTTCCTTTTAAGGGCACATTGAGATGCTTCAGCTTGAGTGGCACAAGGACTGGCCTCCTGCTAAGACAGACATACTCATCTCAAGCTTTCTTTCAGATTGGAAACTGAAACTTGCCCCAAGCACCTCTCACAAGCAGAATTCTCTAGTATCTTCTGATCGGACAATATGGAAGTAAAACAGCATCACTTTAGGAGATGCCTGACACTTTTTTGAGTGACAAGAGACAGCCATAGATCACAGCATTCAATAACATGACTAAGTTGAACCAATTGTAGAAAGGGCAAAGTAAACATTAGGCTAGTTCATTCATATCACAACCCTTCAGAGCCTGACTGTCTCCAAGCAACAGTCAACTGCATTAGCACAAACCACCTACTAAATTGTTTAAATATCTGAACTCACTTTGCTTGGAGAGAGCTAAGAAGCACTCATATAAACTGTTTTGGTGATGAATAATGAGGACCAGCCAATGATAAAAATACCTTACAGAGTAAGTGTATATCTAAGCTTCAGTGGTTTGGAAAACTATCCAGCAAGTCAAAAGGCACGATAATCTCTTCTACCAAAACTTACTCACCTATGAACTTTTCACTAGTGTAGTGCCTTAAGTAGGACCCCAGAAATTAACTGCTCTCCTGTTATCCATTAAGACATAAAAGATATTGGTTAAACCTAAATGAACAATCTTTCTCAGAAACATGGAATGTGGAAATAAGGACTTATTCCACCAAATGTGCACTACTGCTAACTCTTCTGGCACCTTTCAAAGCAGAACAAATTGTTCCTACTCCTTGCATCGTCCAGTCCATCTAGTTGGTCTGCAGCTTTTTGTTAGCAATTATGGGCGTCAAAAGCTAGCGTGAACCGTTGTTGTTGAATTTTTTCTAATTCTCAGTCTGAATATGTTTTAGAATGTATTTTTGTTTATTTTTAACTTTCAAGTTTATATTTTCTAGGAAATGAGCATCCAAAACAGAACTTTATTTGTAGTCAAAGTTCTGTGTTTATAGAAAAATTTGTATCTAATCGCCATCCTGAAATCAGAAAAAGGCATCACAGGGCTCGTATGCACCAAAGCTATGCTTAAGTTACTGAAAACTAATTTTGAACAAATGTTGTCGTCATAGTTACGGGACACACTTTCACCAGATGCATGCGCAAAATTCTCTTCTGACTTCCTCTGGCAATGCAAAGTGCCCAGAAAACAACCATCTCTGACAAGCTGTCAATTATCAGCTGTAAGAGAATACATTAGACTGCACTAATATCCTACTTCCCCCTCTCAATACACACTCCCACCATAAGATAGTGGGAGTCCGATACAACTTCCCAGTGCACCCCAGCAATTCTCTTCTGGCCATGACCCTCTTGAATAGTTGTTTCTATATTAAGGCTAACATAAATCAGAAAAACAGAAATTCATCTGGCCACCCACATGCACAGGTTCACAGAACAACATGAGGTCAATTCAATGCTGTCAATTTACTGGGACAAATATCTTCACTGTACTATGCACAGTGCCCTTTTTGGAAAAGCTCCAGATTTTGCCCGCATCACTTTGACATGGCCCAGTGTCATCTCACACCATGAAACAGCACAGAGTCTCCACCGGATATCTTATATCCCACATTAAAATACTCATACATCAAGGCAGGGGGTGGGGGATTCTTTCTCTACAAATGTAGACTATGGTACATCCCAAGACAGAGTTGCTCCATGAGCAGAAGAATCAATCAATAAAGTCTGGTCTCCTACAGACTGTGGTCTTATTTCCTTTTCAACTACGCTCTAGTACAACCACATCAGCACTGTAGCTCTCCACACATTCAAGTGCTTCCCTTCCCCACAGTTTTGGTTTTCCATTCCATCCTATGTGGCCACCTTGCCACAATCCCAGCTCCCCATATGCTTCCTACTTGCCTTAGGGCAGCTGCCTGCTGCACACCTTCTGGCTACTCCAAACCACCCACACACTGACTGGCCAAACAAGATGAGAACAGAATGAACTATATGTACTGGTTTTCCTCACTGCAGGCACTAATATGATCCTTCTACCCACTCCACTCATCAATTTCATAAATTTTGCATGAATTTAATACCTTTAAGCCTGAGGTAGACAAAGAGACAGACAGATCCATCCTATTAAACCTCATTTACCTAGGAAATCAAGCCAAACACATTGAAGAAAGAAGAAAAGAAGAGAAGGAGCTACAGAAATGAAGAGCTGCAAGCCAGCTGGGAGGCACTGGAGTCTTGTCCACTGCCTCTCCTAGAAAAGCTCTGCCTTTACAGAAAAGGCCTTGGTCATTTAAATTTTTCACAATCAGTTTCTTCCAGGCAATCTTCAGACTCTTCATATGCACCATCTATCCAGAAGATCCTACCTTTAGTCTACAGACTAGGTACTGTAGGAGTCATGAGCCTCCTGAGATAAATCCCTAATTTGAACAGAGGTCAGAATATCTCCTTCTTCCTGCAAAGGTACCAGGGAAAAAAAAAGCTCATCTGCAGCCTGAGATTCATAGTCTCCAATTTTTCAAGCTATCCTAGCAGAATTAGCTATGCACAGTAAGACTGATTCTTCAGTGCTAACAGTTTATCGTTTGTTAACTACTGTTTTGGTTGTGTGGACCCCTCTAACAAAATTTTCCCTTTGATAGCATGAGGACATTAGCCACACAAACTGCAAGCACCTTGGCAGAAAGTCAGAGTAGTGTCAGTGGTGGAAAAGATGTTCTGAAGTATGCCACTGCCAGCACAAACTGCTCTTTCAGAGCTCTGGAACAGAATCAGAGAGACAAAATGAACTTCCTGTTCCTCCACAACTGACACAGTAGATTAAATGCTGGATATGGAGGCCCACAGTAAACCACCTCAGACTGCACCACTCAGACCAAGCCCAAACATGAAACATAAAGAGCTACCAGTAGACTTCACTGAATGCATATGAAAGCCTTCCTCCATCCTCTCCTCTTGAATAATTTGCCTCATATATCTCAGTTGAATTCAGTCCCATTTTATACAGAGCAATTCAAGAGCTCCTAGAAGATATTTAAGATGCAGCTTACAAAACAGACCCATGCTGCCTCTGACTGCAAGAATCTGGGAGAAAAAAAATGGTGCCTGTTTATTAACAGAAATAGTCAGCGTCTTTGTCCAAACCGTAGAAAACAAGCACTCAGATCTGATCTCTCAAACTGCCATCCCACAATAATGCTCTGTTCTTGAGCAAAGTACAGCCAGAAAGTAGAAATTCCAAAGCCCTCTCAACAGGTAATGTCACCTAACAATAACTCATAACCAAGGAGCAGAGATTGGAGTACTTAGAGATATCTCAAGACATTTCATGACTCAGGCAAGTCTTGGATTACAATAGCTTCAGTACCCTCATATGACTAAAGTGGTTGGAAAGAAGAGCTGACAAGATATTGTCTGTTCTTATTTGTCAATGAGATAAAATGTCTCCAGCTCTTGTATGACTCTTGCTAAATCTGGATAATCAGATGAAAGAATTCAAAAAAATGTTTTATTTCATGTCATGACGTGATTCTGGTTTCTCTAGACCACACACTTGCCACTACAAGCTAGACTATTATAACACACTGTATCTCAACTACATACAAAAAAGACGCATAAGATGCAACTGAGACTGAATTCTCCATGGCTCATTATATCTCACTCATATCCTGTCAATCCCTGGCCTCTACATGCTTTCCTGAAGGAATGTGCCCAAAACATGCTTGCATTTCCACACAGGCATGAACTTTTCCAGTCTACTGTTTAGTTTTCTGCACAGCCCAAATCACTCCAAAACTGATGTACTATGAAGAGATTTCCTTTGTATTTAAACAAAATAACTTCTGGAGTATAACTCATTCTCTCAACCACTGCTGTTCTAAATAAGCCCTCAAACAGAATGGGATACACTGATCTAATTTTCTTGATACTACAAAATAAGACACTTGAAAATAGAGATCCATAATAACCCTTTCTACAATATCACAGAATGGCTGAGGTTGGACGGGACCTCTGGAGATCATCTAGTGCAACACCCCTGCACAACCAGGGTCACCTACAGCACATTAGACAGGGTTGCATCAGGCGGGCCTTGAATATCTCCAGAGAAGGAGACTCCACAACCTCCCTGGGCAACATGGTCCAGGGCTCCGTCACTCTCACAGGGAAGAAATTCCCCCTCACTTTCAGGCAGAACTTCCTGTGCTTCAATTTCTGCCCATTGCCTCTTGTCCTGTCACACGGGGCAACTGAAAAGAGTTTGTCCCCGTCCCCTTCACACCCTCCTTTCAGGTACTTACACACATTGATAAGATCCCCCCTCAGTCTTCTCTTCCCAAGGCTAAGCAGGCCCAGCTCTCACAGCCGTTCCTCACAGGGCAGATGCTCCAGCCCTCTCATCATCTTCATAGCCCTACGCTGGACTCTCTCCCGTAGCCCCATGTTTCTCTCATACTGGGGAGACCAGAACTGGATGCAGTACTCAAGATGAGGCCTCACCATGGCTGAGTAGAGGGGCAGGATCACCTCCCTCCACCTGCTGGCAACACTCTTCCTAACTTCCTAATCCTAACCCCAGGACACCATTGGCCTTCTTGGCCACAAGGGCACATTGCTGGCTCATGGTCAACTTGTCATCCACCAGCACTCCCAGGTCTTTCTCTGCAGAGCTGCTCTCCAGAAGGTCAGCGCCCAGCCTGTACTGTACTGGCGCCTAGGGTTATTTATCCCTAGGTGCAGGACCCTGCACTTGCTCTTGTTGAACCTCAGGAGGTTCCTCTCCGCCCAGATCTCCAGCCTGTCCAGATCTCTCTGAATGGCAGCACAGCCCTCTGGTGTATCAGCCACTCTTCCCAGCTTGGTAGCATTAGCAAACTTGATGAGTAGGCACTCTGTCCCCTCATCCAGGTCATTGATGAAGAAGATGAACAGGATGGGACCCAGGACTGAGCCTTGAGGAGCTTCATTAGCAACAGGCCTCCAACCAGTGATGACAACCCTCTGAGCTCTGCTTTTCAGCCAGTTTTCAATCCACCTCACTGTCCACTCATCTAACCCACACTTCCTGAGCTTATCTAGGAGGATGTTATGGGAGACAGTGTCAAAAGCCTTGATGAAGTCAAGGTGCACAACGTCCACTGCTCTCCTCTCATCTACCCAGCCAGTCATGCCATCACAGAAGGCTATCAAATTGGTTAAGCATGATTCCACCTGGGTAAATCCATGCTAGCTACTTCTGATCACCTTCTCTTCCTCCACAGGAAGGAAGAACGATCCTCCAAGGATGTCTCCTTGGAGATGACATCCAGAATGAACTGTTCCATCACCTTTCCAGGGATGGAGGTGAGGCTGACTGGCCTGTAGTTGCCTGCGTCCTCCTGCTTGCTCTTTTTGAGGGCTGCAGTGTCACTGCCTTTCTTCCAGTCCTCAGGCACCTCTCCTATTCTCCACAACCTTTCAAAGATGATGGAGAATGACCTAGCAACAACATCTGCCAGCTCCCTCAGTACTCATGCGTGCATCCCATCAGGGCTCATGGATTTGTGGATGTCAAGTTTGCCCTAAACACCTCTAACTCGACCCTCCTCAACCAAGGGAAAGTCTTCCTTTCTCCAGACCTTCTCTCTCGTTTCCAGGTTCCAGGATTCATGAGGGCTGCCCTTTAGTAGTGAGGGCTGAAGCAAAGAAGGCATTCAGTAATTCTGCCTTCTCTGCAGCCTTCGTCACCACAGTCCCTGCCTCATTCAGTAGCAAGCCCACATTTTCCAGTCCTCCTCTTGCTACTGATGTGTTTGTATTTGAAGAAGCCCTTCCTATTGTCCTTAACATCCCTTGCCAGACTCAATTCCAAATGGCCTTAGCCTTCCTCGCAGCATCTCTGCATACTCTGACAACTTTCTTATGATCCTCCCAAGTGGCCTGTCCCCTCCTCCACATTCTGTGCACTTCTTTCTTCTGTCTGAGTTTTGTCAGGAGCTCCTTGCTCATCCTTGCAGGTCTCCTGCCCCCTTTGCTGGACTTCTTTCTCCTTGGGATGCACCGCCCTTGAGCTTGGAGGAAGTGATGCTTGAATACCAGCCAGCTCTTCTGGACCCTCCTTCCTTCTAGGGCCTTATCCCATGGGATTCCTCCAAGTAGGTCTCTGAAGAGGCCAAAGTCTGCTCTCCTGAAGTCCAGACTTACGATCCTGCTTACTGGCTTGCATCCTCCACACATGATCCTGAACTCCACCATCTCATGGTCACTGCAACTAAGGCTGCCCCCAACCTTCACATCTCCAGCCAGTCCTCCTTTGTTGGTTAGGACAAAGTCCAGCAGGACATCCTTCCTTGTAGGCTCCTCCACCACCTGTTGTCAAGAAGTTATCATCGATACACTGCAGGAGCCTCCTGGACTGTCTGAGCCTAGGTGTGTTGTCCTTCCAGCAGATGTGGTTGAACTCCCCCATGAGAACCAGGGCCTGCGATCGTAAGGCTACTTCCAGCTGTCTACAGAAGGCCTCATCAACTTCTTCTTCCTGATCAGGTGGCCTGTAGTAGACACCCGCAACAGGGTCACCCATGTTAGCTTGTCCTTTAATCCTCACCCATAAGCTCTCAACTGGCGCTTCCTCCACTCCTAAGGCAGAGCTCGATGCATTCCAGTTGTTCTCTCACATAAAGAGCAACTCCACCACCTCGCCTTCCTGGCCCATCTTTCCTAAAAAGCACATAGCCGTCCACAATGACATTCCAGTCATGTGAGCTATCCCACCTTGTCTCTGTAACTGCAATGAGAACATGGACCTATGACTGCACATAGATCTCCGGTTCCTCCTGTTTATTTCTCATGCTGTGTGCAAATCCAAAAGCCCATGGACACACGGAGATAGTGCATGTTTTATGTAAGCCTACAGTCTACTTACTGAAATACTTTGAATTTAAAATTTTCCTTTGTGTTGTAGGTGACTTGCCCTTGTTTCTAAATTTCCAAATATCATTCAGCAAAGTCTCTTCTGTTTCCAGTGCCCTTTGGTACCTGAATTTGCAAGCTTCAGGCCTTAACTGACAACTGACAGTCCTTATCAGTTTCTCTCTGGCAGAAAACCTAAGCGCTTCAGCAACTCACTCCACTTATGCCCCCACAAGATACTACTGCACCAGGGCTCTCTTCATCTTATCTACAGTGCAAACATCACATTTCCTGCACCATTTTCCACATCCTGCTTACTCTTTACCAAACCATACTTTCTTTCAAAACAGCCATGGCTTTTGCAGCCCCTCTATTCCAGCGGTTTCAAAGCCTCAATACAATTTCTGAACTAATACAGCCAGGCAATACTGGTACTGATTACCATTTTCTGCCACCTCCCATACACTATCTCATTCCTAAACTCCAAGTCTGCCCAGTGTGACCAGAAAACTTTTACCTTGCCATTCTGAGGGGATACTACACTTTAAGATGATTTAAAGAGACATTCTTTCCCAAAATCCTCTCCTGGGAAACTTTTAGCTGCTCTGGAGTCTATTCCAGGAACCCCTAATATGTTTTCGAAGTGAGTGATTCAGGAGTTTTTGCATCTCTGCCAGTTAGGAGAAGAGAAGAAAAAAGTAATCTCTTCTTGAGCACAGTCATTTATTGGAATAACCAATCCTTTGATCTCCTGCCTAAGGCAATGTCTGCGACTAGCCTCCAAAGAGATCCTCTGCATTATGCATCAAGGTCACTGTGTGGCTCCAGATCTGTGAATGCCTGTGAAAGCACAGCCCTATTAATTCCTAATATTACAGGGCAATTTGCCCTCAAAATGGCTCAGCATTGTCTGTCCTGACTACGTACTTTTTTCCCAGACAAATAATGATGAAAATCTGTGCAGTTTCAAGCAACAAGAGTTCTCGTCAGGTAGTTCAAAATTATGTCATATTTCATCACCCTCTAGACTCCCCTTTATGTTCTTATACTATGCTTCCACACCGACATAACTGATTACTACAGTAATCAGAAGTGATCAGCGAGATCACTTCTAAATTCTGCAAGTCTTTGTAGAGGCTCAAGCACAAAGTATCCAATGCTTGTTTTACCTTTACTTTGTAGAAAATGAGATCAATACCACAGTAACCATCTCACTGGCCCATTTTGGTATTCAAGAGTAGGTGTGTTACCAGCTCATCTCCCAGGCTTGCTCAGACAGATTTTAAGTTCTTCTCCATAAAAGGTTTCATTTTCATCTGTAAGTCATCATTTAAAGTGTTCACTAGGAAACCTCCTCAGATATTGTTTTAATTCCTTTCGATGAGCAACTAGCTCTTGTTTGTTCACAAATTTCTGTCTTGAAAGCTGGATCCAACTTATGATACCAGGTTATCATTTAGTCACAAGTGATTATGTCAGTTCTGGAGACCTAACAGTCGTTTCTACTATAAAGTTATTTATTCACTGCCATTTATTCAGAAAGAATTTATAAATTCTTATTTGCCTGGACACAGGAGAAATCAAACAGCAGGGGCTTCTTTCATTACAGTTTTCAGACTGTGATCTCTGTACTCAAAAGCACTCTTTCATTTTTCTAGGGCCAAAGTAGCAGGTTTTCTCTGCCTATGACTGTGTTTTTGTTCTACAATTTTTGTGCTTCTGAAGCTTCTTTTACACACTGAGGCCTATACAGTTTCCCTGTCAATGCTGGATGTCTTTCTAAGAAGCAACTTGAGTCACACAGTTCAGCTTTTACTCAGGCTTTACCAAGTACATGCACTTTGAGGGCTGACTTCAGCTCTTGTTCCAGAAAGGAAGAGGATTTTATTGTATCACTTACCTCCACTATAAATGAAGAAAAGTAATTATATTTAGCAGTTTTAATGAGGTTCCACCCAACATATGCGCATGTTGATGACGTCAGCGAGTGTAAAACTCTTTTCAGCATGCATTTTTTTCTTACAATGATGCAGCTCATTCTGCATTTTTAAATATGTACTTTAGAACACATAATTTTGACAGCTGAAAACTTTAATTAACTAATTAATTTTGTCACATTTGGCTTAACGTTAAGGCTTACCATGAAATAAGCCAATATAAAACAATTTATGCAACTTAGCATTAAAAACTGTACTAAATCAACACTCATAAAAAAGAGCACTGACCCAGAACATGGAGCCTTGTGTTAGATTCTACACTCTGCTAATGACCTTGTGCAAACTGCTTCTCTGTCCCATCCTTTATTATAATAGTGCCCTTTAAACATACTTTACAGATGAAGATCTGGACAAGCACTGTCCCACTTCCAACTCTTCTCAGGGGCACTGGTCATATTAAGATCAGCTTTATTTCAGCAGATGGTTTAATCTACCAGAGAAAGGAGATGGACCAGATAGAATGGTACATCAGAATGAATGGCCCCATGGACCATGAGTTTGATTGTATTAGTCTAATGTACAACATTGCTTCAAATGAGGTGTTATAACAGAACTTTACATGTAATGATTTACTATATCCTCGATATTTCACTGAAAAAAAAAATACAGTAATTGGTATTCATTGGCAGAAAAACTTGCTCAACTACAAAAGTTAATACAGACGAGACTTTTTGCCTGCCAGGTCCTAACCTTGCTTTTGTTTTTTCAAGAGAAGCCACTGCTAACACAAATTGAACATACCTCTAACCCGAATCTTGCAGTTCTCCAGTGTGTAATGCCCTCTTTGAATAGCCAGATGCCAAAATGATTTCATGATCAAATCCAGATTTATTTATTAGCAATCCTGAAAGTCTAGCCAGGGAAGCCAGGGAAGATTTTAACTTTGACGCTCTTCAATAATTAAAATAAAAAATTGCCTCACGATGTACTTGCGTTGTTAGTCTACAAGTTTTCAGATATAGGACCTACATCTCAGACCACATATAAAAGAAATAACATCATGAATCTTTGCTATTATTGTATTATTTTTTCTAAGTAACGGGATATACATTATATAACATAACTGCAGACAGCCTGATACAGAAAAAATCCCCACCCCCACACACCCCTATAAAAAAAATCAAGTTGTGTACATTATTTTAAAGTTACTTCATTTAAAGGCAGGGATTTTTTTGTATTATCAGAATCTTTACAAAGAATTTGATCTATGAAGACAGGGGGGCAGGTTTAGCTCAGTTGGTTAGAGCATGGTGTTTCTAATGCCAAGGTCGCGGGTTCAATTCCCGTACAGACTACGCTTTGTCTAGTTTGGACTAGATGATCTCCAGGGGTCCCTTCCAACCTTACCATTCTATGATTCTATGACTTTTAAGAAGATATTTCAAAACCTTATTTGAAATTTAAAATTCCTGTATTCACTGAAACATTCACTGTTGTGATAATAGCACTAAAATTCAAAATACTTATTACATCAGTTGATTACTTATGAAACCTGCTCAACTTTAAACCTTGACCTACTAAGTTCTGTTCTCAACCCAAAAAGCATTAGAGACATTTTTAATTTTTAAATCAGCAAAACTGATTTATCTTCTATATGCTAATTTTAGAACAACAGAATCCCACTTTAAAAAATCATTTAACTGATTTTTCAGCTGTCTGTAAAAAGTCAGGCTCATGGGGCCCTACTGTTCCCTGATTCAGCACAGGAGCGAAGTCTTAGGACAGACATGCTCAAGAGTGAAAAAGAAGAGAAGGATGTTGCATTCACTGAAACTAAAGAGTTGAATCTACACTGGCAGAATGCAGTAACCTAAGTCAGAAATTGTTCAAGATGTCAAAGTTAATACTACGAATAGGCAGTTAACCTTTTTCACTCACCATAGCTTTTTAAAAAAATGAAGGGGAAAACAGCTTTTTTTAAACTTTGTAGGTAGCCTCACAACTTTTATTCTTCGATCAAAAAAGTGATCAAAGAATAAATTGAAATTGCCTTGCTTAGCGATGCATTTCCATATTTTTCACCTTTCATATCTGTAGAAAGATATACTTAATTTTTTTCAAAATTGATACCATTTTTTCCCAATACATCACTTTATTTTCCTCTTTTTTACATACTGTTTCTGAACAATAAAATATATTAACTAGCTTTAAAAGGTGACCAAGAATATTCTAGTAAAGCACACTGCTGATTTAGTTGTCTGAAATAATTAAAGAGCCCCTAAGAAATTTGAGTGCAGTTAGCTTTAAAATGCTATCATCCAGGTCATGCAAAAAGCACTATTTCTACACTAAAGTACTTATATATCATTCTTCAGGCCACCAAACCCAGGTCTTGTGATCTAAAGTTAGTGAAACAAATCTACTAATAAACTCAAGGTAATTTTTATTTGTGTCTATTTATGTTTTCAAGCTTTTCTCTACGTCCATGGGGGACAGTAAATTACTTTTTCTTAAATGGAAGCAGCAGATATCCAAAATTCAAAAAGCCCTAGGAGTTGAGACTTTATGAATAATAAATGTCACATGTTACAAAGCTTAAGAAAAAAAAATATACTGGTCACATTCAATAAAGCTGCCCTCTATAGCTGCCTAGTAAAATTCTCCAAATCACAATACTCAGTTGTACAATTACACAAGTTTTCACAGGCATCTGGATACACACAGGAGCCAGGCAAAAATCCCCATAGCAAAATAAAATACATCTCTTAGGGGTACCTAAGGATTCTTCAGTGCCTTCTGCCTGCCTGCTCCTCCAACTTCCATCAAAACCACCATACTGAGGTAGAAAGACAGCAAGGTGGCTGGCTACCCCTGCACTGCAAACAATAAAACTAGCACACATTTACACAGGGTAAAAAAAATAAACATAAGCCCTGTGTTTCTGTCTTTTAACTGTGGGCACATAAGTCAAAATAATTGGGGCTTACTGTGAGTTTAAGCAGTTGTTTTCCTTTCCTGTAACTACATGCGCTCTCTCTGGAACATTCATTAACTTGCGTATGTCAAATGCAGGGAAAAATAAAAGAAAAAAAAATGAAACTCAAACAAGCCTCTAAAAGAAAATCAAGGTAAGTCGTCCAAGTTTTGGATCATAACAAGATTCTGTATTTTGTGATTCAGATAAAAAGTTTGCATTTCAGAGGGATTTGTTTTTGGTTTTTTAACGAGATCGATTTTTATCTGTTAGAGGTCAAAGAACAAAAAGTTGATTACTGTTTTTATATTTGTTCTTTGTACAGAGCAGAGCTGTAATAAGTTCAATTTATATTGTTAAACAATACCAACCGTGCTTGGACATGCTCTTCTAGTCTTCTTTTGCCAAATATTTTCACATAAAGTCCAACTCCATGCCTTTTGTCATGTGGCAGTGATCAACCTAAAAGGGCACTTCATATGAATCTATCAGTCCAAAATTTACTATATAGGAAGATTACGGAAGTACCATAATTCATTATACAATCTTTAAGTTTTTACAAAAGCACTAGACATCATATGCACCTAGCAAGTCAGCAATATAGCACAAAGGATAGTACGGGATCAGGTCAGTAAGGACTATATTATGCTTTTACATAGAATTGAATAAGGTAGCATAAGCAATCTTAAAACCACTAAATCCTGCTTTCTGAGGAATTCTGTAACTCAGCTCTTCTCTTAGGGAAGGCAGTATTACATATTTTCCTAAAGAGCACCAAAAAAAAAAGGAAAAATCAAATATTCTATTGTTTGGGATCATACTAGCCTCAACTGGAGTCATCACCACTTTGGTACTCTAGACATGCAGCACAGACCTCCATCATTTGAAATACCACAGGCTGCCTTCATCTATGTGGAGTCATTAAAAAAAAAAAAAAAAAAAAGACAATTTGTCAGTAACTTTAATTTGTCAGAAACTTTCATTGCTATTTTCTGACAGCAGAATACTACAAACCTCTAAGCAACTGTCCATGCTCTTCTGTTCCTGTTCTGTCCTACTCCCTTTCCAATACATGCTGTCTCGTAGACTATGCAGATCATTCCCATCACACATCTCCCTCTTTCTGCACACAGACATATCAGCTATTGGACCCTTGCTCTTCTGATTTCTCTACTACTTCAACCCCATCTCACCAACACATCCCTCTGCTCCTACTTCCTCTTTGTTATCCAAATGCCAGAAGAGAAGCACTGAAAGCAGAGGGGAGACAGTCTTTCCATTTTCTCTACTGCAGTCTAGCAATCCAGTGGTCTCTCATCAGCAAGAAGTAATTGTAAGGAAAATCCTGCTCGGATGATTTACTTGTGAAGCCCTCAAAGGGCGGAGCAGGTCCAGCACAGACAGAATCCCGAATTGCCAAAAAAATCCTACTGGCACAACAGGACCCTTGAAACTAAAGGTACAGAAGGCAAACTGTTAAATGCAGAAAACTGATAGAACGTAGTTTGCAAAATATGCCCGTAAAAGTCTATAATGACAATTCACTTGGGCTTGCTGAATCGTCAGGTGAGCCTAGGTAGAAGAACCAGCACTCCACAAGCTCTGAAATGGGGCTCAATCTCAGATAAACCACAGGACAGCCCAGCAGCACTTGCCCAGGTCCACATGGTTCAGCCAGGTCAACGCTTTGCCGTGAAGTTTCTCCTCTGAAGTGATAAACTAGATATGCTTCAGACAAAGTTGCATTTCTATTTAACAGCAATCAAATAAATACAAACAGAAGAGCATTAAAAAGTGGACAGAGATTTAAATAGGGACAGGCAGTCTCAAAGACACTACTAGAGTGACAGCCTACTAACCCAGCATTTTGGCTGCTGCAGCCAAAATAGGCCTCAAAAATCTCAAGCGATAGGTAATAAAACATACTTGTTATTTATGTCTTGTAAGTCTGCTTTTTCTTAGCCACATGCTTTCCTTGTTTAACTTTGTTTCCAAACTTGTAATCAGAATCTTCACTTTCCTATAATGTCACTTCTTGTTTCAATTTTAAGCTGTCTTCATATTTAAAGTGAACTCAGGTAGCAAAAGATGATTTTTTTTTACTTCTCCAGAGACAGGAAACACAACTAGCAGGGCAAACAAAGCTTTTCTGTGCCTCTCACCATGGGAAGCTGGAAATCCTGGAAACTCAGATACATTTCCAACAGTCAGGCTTGGGGCCTCTTAGTGCCAAGTGCCAACACAGAGGAGAAGTTACCTCTAACAGGTAATATTCACTGCCCTATGGCAAAAGGCAGACATTCAGAAGGCAACACACAGTTTCAAGAAAAGCCTATATTGCCATAGTAGTCTAAACAAGATTTTTTTCAACTCATAGCTGCCAAACTGGACAAATTTTCGAAGAAGCAGAAAAGACAAACCCTTCATGCCAGAGGAGAAGTGGATTTCAAGACAGTGCTGTAACTTACAAAGAGTCTCAACACATACCTGAGAGGTTTTTTTTGTTTTTTTTTTTTTTTTTTTTTTTCAAGAAGAGGTAACCAATGCATTCTTGCCTATCCCATTTTTGCCTATCTCATTCCCGGAAATGGTCAAGCCATTTTATCCAAACCTTCCTACACAAAAACATTCAGCCCAAGGCACTTACCGTCAGTCCAAGCAGTCATGGCTTAGCATCATTATTCACAGCTGAAAACAAAATCTTGTCAAGAAATGTCTAGACACGTATGTATTAGCAGAACTACTGATTCCAGGAATGAGATGGAATCCAATTTATAAATAATACAAATGAAGGTTCAAAATAATCAGTCATAAGAATTTTTATTTATGTCCTTAATATATTAAATTATTCCTCTCTGAATAAGTGATAAAAATGTAGCACTCAGACAAGAAAAGAAGTAGTATGTTGAACTACCATTCACTCTCCCTTCTCCTCCATTTTTTCCATAAACATCCCTATTTGAGCATATTCAACTTACACTTGAACATCACTGGTCTCTTTCACACAAGAAGTAACAAGAAGGAACCTTCAAAGCAAGCAGAAATCTGACTTTCATAAGCTTTAGATACACATGTAGAGGACATTGCTATTGCTTGACTGATGTGTGAGACTGTTTATTATGAAATATCACAAAGCTATTTGCACCATTAACAGTGAAGAGTAATGGGTTTTGAACAACTCAAGGTTCAGTGAAATGCAACACCTCCTATAAGCCCACTAACCAAAGGTTTATGTGTTTCCTATAAGACAACGCTGTAAGCTAGAGAAGTCAAAGCCTGATTTGACTCCTTTTTTCTGTGATACTTTCAAAATTTAGGACAACTTTGTTTCCAAATGAGTCAGTAAAGACTGTTCAGTCAATCCCTCATTATGTAAAAGTAGAGAGTCATGTACATTAAACAATCTCCCCTCTCTATCCCTACCACTTTCCACATTACCCATAGCCCAACTGAGAATTACTGAAGTTATAATTGCCTTACCATTTGTCTTAACTTGAGTCCGCTCTTACTTCCATCACTGCTGCACTGCTTAGAGGTAAATTCACTTTTATATTATATCAATTGAGTCTTTGGGTAGCCCCCATTTTCTGTCCACTTCTGTTTGTCCTTTGCTAGTGAGCTCTTTGAACCAAAGAGATTACACATCAGTGTACAGTTTCATAAATCATAATACTGTAATCAAGTCTAATCCTATGTTCCTTCTCGCTCAAGCTGCATTCTGTGTGCAAGTAAATTTTCTGAAACAAACCAACCACCTCTGAGGCTTACTACTTGCTGCACTCCCATAAGAATGCTTTATGAATAGCTTTGTGGCATTGTTTAGCTAAAGATGGCATTGCTGTTAGAATATTTGAGAGGAGCATCAAAATAAGTTCATTATGAATGGCACAGCTGGAGCAATGCCTAACTGTTAATGCGAGTGGATAACTACAGAGGATATAGCTTTGATATATGCATTGAACTGAGGCATGTAAGATAGTTTTATTTAAATGTCTGCATCTTTGCTCCCGTGGCATTTATTGCAAGATCAATGAAGGTATTTAATAAGGCATATAACAAAGCTTATGCTTCAGAAAGTCATTATAGAAAAGAAACACATCATACAGCTGAAAAATGTCATAAAATGGGCCAAATCCTGTTCACAGTTAAATGAGCCTAAATTCAAAGTAGTTGCAGAATTCAAACGAGTGGCATTAGGAGGGATATACAGAGAACCTATTTCTGAAAACAGAGCAGAAAAAAATGTCTTTAGAAACACACAATCAAAACTAGCAAATATCACTGGCATTGTCAGGCAGGAGGATAAAGAATCTAGGTAATAAAACACAGAACTATTTTTGCCCACAGCAAAGCCGAATTTCATCTTCCTTCTCCTCTTCTACGTATTATTTGATTCTGCATGTATCACAATCAAATTAGGGGCAATTTTAACTTATGTTGTGAAAGGACAGCTTTCACTTTCTACAGGCTTTTCATTCTTTCCTGACTAATTACATTTTGTCAGCAGACAAAAGAAAGAAAAATTTGCTATTAATTAAATAACATATATTTTGTTCCTTAATCATAGCTCATATTTTCAGGCAGAATGAGAGAAGAGTGAAAAAAAAAGTCTGTGCACTGATGAAAATACTACATTGGTGTAAGCATGATCAGTCACTACATCTTTGCTCTCAGTACCATTTCTTAGGCCCCCAAGAAGATATGTTTTAGTTTGCACAGTCTTTGCACATTTTGATTTACACCATTCCGTTAACACTTTCTACTTAGTCTTGTCTCCTCATCAGGGAAGACTGATTCAATCTGTGTGTGAAGTTCAAGCTCAGCAAGACAACTAACGGACAGGAGCCTAGTTAGGGAGCCTGAGCAAACCTCTGCAACTCACTTCAAGTAAGAAAGCTATAGCAAGCACTCCTACAAATTAACAGAAGCTGTACAAGACAAATCGACATGAAACTCAAGGCAATGAATATGAATACTCTAGAATACATTTTCTGCTGCTTGTTAGGAGTAAGTCTTGGCACTCCTGATCATCCATAGTCATATATTACCCAACAGAGAGCTCCTGCTGCATGCCCCATTAATTTTGTTCCATGAGGCTTCTAGCTGCTAGAGCACAGAAGCACATTTATGGAGGTGAGACAGGAATGCAGCTACTGATGGTGACTAACAGGGCCAGTGTCAAGCTTTCCAACAGCTGATGCTAGCAGTTACTGTTATTTTTTTTTCCACCTCCCTCAAGTACATTTTTTCCTCTCATTGTATCAAAAAGTAGTTAACAGTAGCTCTAGTTCATTGCCAACGCTTACTGCCAAAATATTGGGAAAGCTGGTCTCTGTATTGAGGTTCAGACATTAGCCTAGGACAACTTACAATACAGACATTCCTTGTCTGGCATCGCCAAATTACCTGGGTGATGTCACACATTTCCTGTGTGATGTAAAGCCTCAAACTGCATAGACACTGAGAACTCAAAAAGGGGGAAAAAATCTTATCTTTTTGTCATTTAAATTACAATTCTGGTTAAAAAAAAAAAGTACTCTATTGTGGTTATCGTATAAAATACTGGTGTTACTCTTCATTATAATACATGATATTAAATCCAAAGGAATAACGAAAATATTAAGATTAAAATAGAATATGTAAGTCAAAACAAAGTGAACTGTGAAAAATGTTGTTAGTAAAACATTGTCCAGCAATCTAGAACAAAATATATTTGAAATGCCAGAAAATTACCCATGGATGGAAATTCCTTTTCCCAAACATCGGTACTAAACTGCAAGACTATCAGTTTACATATTAAAAAGCGTTCCCATTTTTAAAAGGGAAAAAAAAGGTTCACAAAGCCTTGAGATCAGAAAATTACACATCAGCACTTCAGCAAGATCCAAACCCAGGCAGACTACTGAGCTGGGAATTACCTGGACTCTCAGTACCGCTGCTACCCAAAACCTGCAGTAGCCAATACAAATTCTGAGCCACAAACCTTCTCCTTTAAAATTATTCAGAGGTGCCCCCATCCCCTTGGGGGCACCAGTCTGGAACACTCCCCCCTCAGAAGACAGGTGTTCATGTCTCTTCTTTCAAAAACCAGGTTCTACAGTTTTCTTTTAAAACATGGATACAAAAGGAAGACTCAGGTGCAGCACTGCCTGCTCTGCCCCTGCCCCCATCCAGCAGCCCACACGCTAACCCTAGATGCGGAAGAGAGGTTCAGTTTCCTCTTCTGACTAAAAGGGATCAAATCTGAAAGCAGAGCTGAGTCTGTTTCTCATCCAACATCTGTTTATAGTAAATAAAGAAACAGTTCTCAGAGGAGGACAGGAACACAGGTTCCTTCCTCCTCACAGACATGACTCAATCTTTTGGTCCCCACTTCCAGAATTTCTCTGCTCCAGCAAACCTTGAACACTTTTGGTAGAGGGAGGTCTGGAGAGGCGTTCCTGTCTTCAGCTCTTCTCTTAGCATGCTCTCCTGGATACAGGACAGGAGACACAGACGCAAACTCTACCAGCCGAAAAAGGAACACGCTTGGGATCGCTCACCTCCTGAACAAGTTCTCTACACCACCTGGCTACAGCACAAGAGGAAGATTTCCACATCCTCATTCAGGCAGGTATGAAGCAGATCCTACACCTGACCCTAGCAGCTCAGCCACATCTTCTCTTTGGTTTTAAGTTTCCTGGGGAAACTGAGCATGTGAAAATTGCTGCATCAGCAAGTGAGCAAAAATGTTCAAAATACACAAGTACAAAACTTTGCTTAGAAATCTCCTCCTTGAAACAAATTTGTTAAGCTCATTCAACTCTTTTAGGAGTTAGGTCAGCTTACATGATTGACTTCCCCACTCGGAGAGGTGCTGTATGCTTTTTTTGTTTCTTTTAATCTTATTTATAGAACAGCCTTTCTCATGATTTGTTTAAGAAACAATTAGCCTTTGACAGGTTAAAATAAACAGAACTCTCTCTCTGTTTCAGAATCACTAGACCTGATGTGGATTTAAAGTTCTTGCAACTACATTAGACTATCTGATGGACTTAATAATGAACTCAAGAGTAAGCAACGTGACAATTTATCGTCCTCTCCTAGCACCTATCAAAACAGCACCCTGAGCAATATAGGCAAGAGTAGTAAAACAAAGACCTACACTAGTCAGATCAAGCAAGTGAGCAATCATTCCAGCACTTACTCCACTTTGGCCTCAGAAATAAGCGGCATCTCTGGAAGATGAGGTGCACCTTGCTCTGAACAGAGGACCTGTAGGTATGCAGGAGATGGAGTTCATGAACAGTTGCACACCAAATGCTCATCTGGACAAGTATCTTCTCTGAACTTACTGTTGGTGTGTCTGCCTCTGTGTCACTGCAGCTGGTCCCAAGGCAGTACTTGCAACAGTTGGCACAGATATTACCTGGCATCATAACTTTAAATTTCTGTACAAATTTCTGTACCACCAGTAGAGAGGTCAACATTGCTATTGAACAGACATAGGAGTTTTCCCCTGGCGACTTCACACTTCCTTCAAGGCCTTCAGCTCCTCAGCTGCCTCTACTGTGCCAGGGAGCCAGGCACAAAAAAAGGCTGTACTGAAGAACTAACAGAGCTACGTTAATACTCCCGAATTCCTGTCCTGCTGCTGAAGAAGAGATACAAGTGTCTTGTCTGATCCAAAGTAATGCCTTCTCCAGCACGCAGATCCCTTCATCAGAGAATAAAAAGGAGGGAGCCAGAGAGCCTCCTCCTGATGAGGGAAGCAGAAACACAGGTCCACCGCAGGTGCATGGCACTGAAGGGTTAGCAGGCTCCTTACTAAAAGAAAGCCTCAAGCAGTCCGTTGACAGCCTGTTCATTAGAGCATTAGCTTGGGCTGCCGTTCAACTACTTCTCCTGCTGTGGAGCTTCCAAGTGCCTTAGGCAAGCTTTGATCCTGGCTCCCCATGGATGGGAGTAAAAGCTCTGCCCAAATGCACAGGGATATAAGTGGGAATCAACGAACTCCAGACTGTGGTATGATGCTCCCAAGCAACGCATAGCTACGCCACAGCACACATGCCACAGTCACAGCACAAACGTCAGGAACTGCACACAAGCAGGTACTCTCTGGAAGGAGGCACATATCTTAGAAAAGATGATGAAAAGTAAATGTAAAGTATGGCAAATTTAGCTTTCGCCAGATTGCTAGGTAACAGGACACAGCAATGAGACAACACAAAAACAAAACCAAACAACTCAACAACTACTTATGTCAATGCAGACAAAACACAGGGGTTACAAGAATGAGAAGCAACATCCAATGGTTAAAAATTGCAGAAAGTAGATTTTCAGATAGGATTTTAAATGCTAGGAGTCAGCAGAATAAAAGCAGATGTGAGACAAAACAGAGTCACAAATAGAAAAGGCACAGAATTTACAAATAGAGAAACAGACCATGGGAATATGTTTGTAGCAGATGAAGTGAGTGAACAGCAAGGATAGGAAGTAATAATAAAATAAAAAAATAAGGGCTCTTGAACGCCAGCTTTTTTTCCATAACTACCACTCAAAGTGGCACAGACATATGGGCATACATTCACTGTTAGAAGTTCAGCACTCTCCTTACTTTCCCCTACTGTCCCCCACCAAAGAGCTCTCAGGACACAGCCAGTCTAACGTGATGTACAAGAGCAACATCCAAGCAATACGTGCTAGTTAACAGAAGATCAAAACACAGCCTTAGCAAGGAATATATTTGTTCAACTGCAATCCTCAAGGTAGAGCTCGCGTTTAAGCAACAATTCACGCCGATATCCAGCTAGAGTCTGAGCTGCTCTGTCAGTTGAATCACTGATTCAGTGCAATGCAGGAGACATATCCACGGACAAACATGTTTAAGGACATGCTTACTTTGGACGTGTCAAAAAATCATGGAAACTACTGCAGCTCTTACTAACATCAGAAGGAACCACTGCACCCTTGGGAAATGTCACTACAGTCATGCTACAGTGATGGTTTTCAGAAAGATATTAATATGCTCCTCAAGGCATTCATTATGGTTTTCTGTCTGGGATTCCAAAAAGGTGATTTAAAGTGTTCAAGGTTAATAAAAACCTCACATAAGCAAAAGTTGCTCAGGGAAGTAGCCACAGTTAAACTATATCTTTCCATTCTGCAAAGGGGGAGGGGGGGAAATAAATAAAAAACTCATAGAAAAAGCAACCCCCGTGAAACTGAATATCTGATTATTAACAACCACAGATAAGACTACAGGCAAACACATGCCAGAATTAAAGGGATGCACGAGGAACAAGTTGATGAGCAAAGATAGACAAGTTTTTTGCCCTTTGCATCTTCAACAAAAATTCTCAAACACGTGCTGCAAAAATAAAATAGAATAAAATAAAATAAAATAAAATAAAATATAAAACTCGGCAGCTCTAGCTCAAAATAACGAATACCTTCACGTATTCGGGCAGGGTCCCGGACTGCGCCGGTAACCGTGCGCTGCAGCGCAGCGCCGCCGCCACCACCGCCGGCCTCGCTCCCCCGGGGGAGGCGGGGGGCGCCACAAGAGCTTAATTTTTTAATTACTATTATTATTTTCTCCCTCCCCTTTCTTTTAAATCACTTCCTACTTTGCTCTCTGCCGCGGCGCCGCAGCGCGCCCCGCTGCCGCTTCCTGTGCTGCCGCCGCGGTACCCGCGGGTCGCCGCCCCGCACGGCCCGGCCCGGCCCGGCCCGGTTCGGCTCGGCTCGGCTCGGCTCGGCTCGGTGTGGCCCGGCCCGCTGCTTACCCCAGGGTGCTGATGAATCCGTTGACCGAGCCCTCTGCGTATAGGGACACGATGTCCCCGATGTACAGAAAGCTGGACATTTTCTCAGACATTTTGGCTCATTTTTGGCTAATTTCGCACTTCTCCTCCTCCAAAAATAATTTTTAAAAAAAGAAGAAAAAAAAAAGGACGTTTGGGGCAGGGGAGTCGTGGGGGAGGGAAATTGAAGGAAGCAAGCGAGCCGCCAGCGGCGAGCCGTGCCCAGCCGCAGGGATCACCGCGGCCCCTCCGGCGCGGCGGGCGCAGCCTGACATGAGCGGCGCGGCGGCGCCGCTGCCCTCCGCGGACCGCCACGGCCCTCCGCGCCGCCTCCGCCTCCTCCCCCCGCGACGTCCCTCCTCCTCCTCCTCCTCCCGCCACCACCCCCCCCGCTGCCGCCGGCTCCGCGCCTCCCCGCCCGCCCGCCCTCGTGCCCCGCGAGCCCTCTCCGCGCCCCTCCCCCCTCCCCGGGCTCGCGCGACGCCGCCCCTCCCCCTTGGGGCAGAGCGGCCGTTGGGGGCCGTTAACGGCCTCGAGCTCCGTTGCCCCCGCGGCTCCCCTTCGCTCCAAGGGAGAGTTGCTTATCCCTTAACTTCTTGCGGGAGCTCCCCGCGGGCCTCCGGGGTAGCTCGCGGTGGGCAAGGGGACGCTGCCAAGGGCGCCAGACAGGGGGACGGTGGGCGAAGGGAGGCGCGGGGGCATGGCGCGCAGGATGGTCGACCCTCGCGCAGCTTCGTCCGGGGGGGGGGGGGGGTGGTGACACGCAGCCACGTTTTGTCTGATCGCCAGCTAGTGTAGTCCTCCGTTTTATGACACTTAAGAAAGTAAATCCAATCCCCTCCAAAAAAAAAAAAAAAAAAAAAAAAAAAGCCCTCCTAGGTAGTCCCAGCATAAGTATTTCTATAAGAAAGTTTGCCACTGCTTTCAGAAAAACACCTCGACTAGCCAATCCCTCTGGAAGCCTCTGCTCCTGATGAGCCGGGAGATAGTCCCAGCTTCCAGCACTCAGCCAGGCGAGAAGGTCCCGGGCTCTCGCCCGGCACACTGGGACAGGGCCCCCACCTCTCCCTCTCCACCAGAGCTGTCGGAGGGATACAGCGCAACCACAGGGCATGCAAGCTGCAAGGCGCACACGCTCTCTGGCAAGTGACAGCACTTCAGCTCATTGCTCAAACCAAAATAACGGCCCATGAAACCTCACTGATCGAAAGGTCCTGCTCAAAGGAATGGCTGCTTCAAGGGCAGGGTTCTTATTTTTAAGAATATTGTGCATTCTTTTTAAACAAAAGTTTAATTTCAACCGAGGGTTTGAGAGTCAAAATATTTCCACTTTTTTTTTTTTTTCCACTCACCTTTTTCCACGCACAGACTACTGCCCTATTCACACTGAAATTCAGCAGTAGTACTGGTTGCCCAGTATATTTTTTCCAACAAACAGATTGTTTAGATTAAAAAAAAATAGCAACAGTTCACCCAGGCCTAACAGCATGACCAAATACCAACTCTCAAGCGATAAGAATATAAATCTGGTTGCAGGAATGTACAGTGCAGGCTGCTGGAAATGAATAATAAGCTACAGGTTTCAAGCTCATACTCAATTTCCCACATCCACAGATTCCAGCCTTATCTTACTTTTCCTAAGCATAATAAATTCCTGACATCAGAAATGCTGAGTCTTTAAAGTCAAGCCATAAAAAGCTTTACCAGGTAGTATCTAAAGGAAACAGTTATGGCATCCTAGGATTTCCCCTTTTGCTTTTGAGTACTGAATATTCTGGATTTGCCTCTTCTTTCTGTTACATGCTTAGCATGAACAGAGTCCGACAGCTGGTGACAGGCCCAGGCTTGAAGGAGAATGAGCAGTAGGTGACACTAAGCTGAGAATAGCAAAGGTGACAGTGGGAAGGAAACAGGGAAGTTAAGTGCTGCTGCATCAGTGAGACCAGATTGGATAGAAGGGGTGCCAGAACACTATAGCTCTTATTCTGGAAACAGCCCCTGAACAGGAAAACTGAGGATGAGGTGTTTCAAAATGCTGCAAAAATATAGATATTAAATCCCAGATTTGGACTACATTAAAATATAATCATACTTAGATACTGAAAATTGGAGCAGTGTACACTCACTAACGCTGGGAGAGAAGCTAAGGCTCCCAGTCCATTTGCTAGCTAAGTGAAAAACATTGATCCTGGAGTCTGTAATAAGACTCCGTGGAGTTGTTATATAGAGGACTTGCACATTTTAATGTCATGAAAACACAGCTCTGGAGAGTTTGAAACCAGGGACCGAGCAGCAAAGGCTTTACAATGCATTGCCAATATCCTTTGCCTCCTGGGCCCTGTTTATCTCAGCTATTTTACACCATGTTTTAATTACCTAATTAAGACACTTTAGCCAAGGAGGTATCATGTTTCCTACCCACAAATGAAATTCTGACATTCATTAGCTGAGTGGAAATTTTCCTGAGAACAAACTTTAGAATTTGGCCTAGCAGTGAGTTTGCCAGTCCTTTGGAGCCAAAACTACCATGGGCCTGAGAGCAAATCAGCATTTTGGACCACCCCTACTCTAGTTCAACTCTGGTGCCTAAATATAGGTATTTAGTGCTGTTTGAAACATCCTGGGAGACATCCCTATGGGTTGTCAGCAACATATGGGACACCCACAGCCTTCCAGGCAGAACTGAGAAGCAGGACTATATCGCTTAGGTTTGCCCTAGACAGCAGGAGATGCCTGTGTATAGGGAGCTGGATGGGGCCTGCATATTCCAGAACTATAAGGAGGTTAGCTTAGGTCATTTTAGAAAATACTTAGCATTTGCTTACTGTGGCCAAACTCAAACTGATAGGATAAGAGTCCTACACTTTCAATCGTCTTTGTATCTTTCCCCCTCAAGAAAACCAAGGCACCAAGTGCATTCCCCTTCATTTCTCGGTTTGTTCCTTTCAGCTGAGATTCAAGCACACTAGCAGCTGAAAGCGCTCACCACCACACAGCTTTCTAGTGATATACATGAAGTGAATTGGAAATCTTGATCCACTTCCCAGCAGTGACAACTATTGTTGAACTGAGTTGCATAAAAATCAACATTTTTCTTTTCTGCGTGAAAAAAGTTGAGGTCAAATCCCAAAGGTAGCCACTATTTAACACCATTATGTTTCATTTTAAGCCCATCTCACGGAAACAGCCAGTCTTGCTGAAGTTAATAGATTATTTGTAGGCTGAAAATAAATAAGCACTCACCTGCTTTTCTAGACTAAGTCTTAAAACTGGTGTGAACATCACACTGGGAAAGGAGATCTGAGGAAGTCTTGCTGATCATCTCTCTCAGATAGAAAACTTCAGTAGCAACAGAGGCTTCTCTAGCGTTTTTAAAAAGCATTACAGACCTTTTATTAAAATGAATGATCACACTTTTCTAACTGTTAGTTTTATGGAGATAATATCAGGAAAATTAAAATAAAACAAGATTTTGTCGTAACAAGTCTTTATAGCATATAAAGCATGGTCAAGGATGGTAATGGAATATTGCTTAGTTTTTCTGGAGTAGAAATAAACAGAATTGGTTGATAAACATGAATAGTTTTACTACTATTTTTAATTTTGTAATTAGCTGCAGGGTGAAGGTGAGGTTGCTTAGTCCATAAATATAATATGCTTTCCAGTAGTTATCTCTGGTAATCTTGTGTTCTGGAGTTAGGAATACATGCTTCTCCATTAAATAGGACCAAGATGCAAAAATCACCAGCTAGTGCTGACAGACTGCGCTAATGGACATACATGACAAGTGTGTGTACATTGCAAGACTCATAAGGTCTTTCTTAGTCAACTTCCATGTATAGTCTAATACTTATTTTCAGAGAAGCATCTATTGCTAGTGATTCTTGCAGCGGTATTCTGATATTAAACATCTCTATTAAAATATTGACAGTATTTTAATGCAGGAAAATTTTATCATGAGTTCTACATCCTAGATATTGATGCTCATTTCACTACTGAGGCTCAGAAGAGAAGCAGTTTACCTACTGAGAGGTCAAAAAAAGCACTCCATTGCAGCATTTGAACATCCACTTTAGATGTAAAAATGCACAATATTGACCTTAAACTCAAAAAAATAAATAAGATAGGTCGAAGTCATCATATTCTTATTTCTTTTCTACTGTTTGCATCTTAGAAAGGTATCTGAATTTCCTGTTCATCTTATATAAATAGGAGAGGCTCCTGACAGAAGTCAGGTATTTTATAGATTTGAAAATTGTCACATTGAGAAGACCTTAATCCCAAACTTGCACAATCTACCTCTTGTATGAAGTTACAGATACAGGCCACTTTAGTAAAAGCAAACTAGACTAATTAGAGGCTTATACAAGAAGCAGCATTGATGTTTGTTTTCATGAAAGCGGAGTATAGTGCCTTCCAGCTGCAAGAGAAAAGTGAGAAGAGAAGAATGCCTTTAACTGTTTGGTACAATAGATATAGATGGGGCTAGGCCAAAATCCACACACCCCAGAGCTTTAGCATGCAAGTATAAGAGGGTTTAGACCCAAAGCTTTCATTTTGCTTCCTGTCTTTCCAATGGGCATAAAAGAATAGAGATCAGAACAATCCAGATATTTTGATATTTAAAAATCTAGCTCTGATCTTTAAGCCCAGGTCTAGTCAGAATATTTTTAATGTACTTATCTCAAGCAACGTACAGGTACAGCTTACCTGAGGAAAGCTTAGCTTTTAAAGACACCAAATGAAGTTTCCCACAAGAACGGATGACACCTTTCACCTTGTGGATGTCTGTATTTGAGATAGTCTAAGTTTTCCTTGAGCACAATGGTATTTCAAAACATTTGGACATACAAAAGACAACATTATCTGGCCAAGAGTATATCAGAGAGCCAGAACAGTTTATTTTGACAATACCCACACACATTAATTGATTTATTGCTGGTAGTGCTTTGTTTTATTTTGCCTGTAGCAAACAACAGAGCACTAGATGACTTCTTGATATCTAGATAGCTCCTGGGACTCATTTTGCCCATCATGAGAGTTAACTCTTTACAGATGTTGTTTTAACCAATATGCTGGTTTTGTTACCAAACAGAACATTAAGCATTTGGTTAAAAAAAAAAATACCCCAGAGGAAAAAAAAAATGATAAAGATAAATGTGTTTTAGTAACATAATCCAACAGGAGTCCCATGAATCATGTAAAATAAGTGTAGTTATTTGGCTGAAAATAAGAGAAAAACAGGATGTGAAACATTCATTGCTGGTCTACTCAATTTATTCAACCTATTTAAGTTAGAACAGGATATTATGGCTACATTCATAACTTTTTTAAAGGTCTTTCCATTGGAGGTAAACATACATTTTCCTGACATCAGAGATGGCCCTGAAAATGAGCAGCTCTCACAAGTGATTTTTCGAGGGCTTCACTAAGGCATGGGGATAAATTTTGTGTTGTCATTATCCTTGAACACCTGTCATTCACATTATGACATGCACATGTGGACAGGGACTGGCTGACTTGCTGTTTGCTACATCAGAATTTGTACCAGCTAGTGTATGTATTATTTCATGTATTTAAATACTTGTTGGTTTGCTATAATAATCTCTTGAAAGAAACACACTTAGAAATAGTAAAAAATGAAGTTGTTATTTTAGTAAGAGTTTAGATTAAAGAAAAAACCTGGATGCCCTTCAAACTGCAGCACAATACAACAGCTATGTAAATAAACTTTTGAGAGCTGCTCCAAGCCATTCAAGTGAAGATATTTTCCTTGCAAGACATTCAAGCCTTTTGGAATAAGTTTGCAACTGTTTAACAACTGAAGTTGTTCATTCAAAGAGCCAGATATGAAAACTCCATTAAAGCAGAAAATACAGTGTTTCTTTCTTTAAAAATATCTATACAGAATGGATGCTTTATTTAGAGAATTCAGGAAGTTGAAGCACTGCCCTCTATCAGCTCACAACCACAGAGCGAGCATCAGGAAGCACACAAAAATGAACTTACTATTCCCATGTGGAACAAGTGCCAGCAGTTACATGAAGTTTGCTTTCAACCTTGCAGAACTCACTGCCAACCCCCAAGAGACTTGTTAATCAGGCAGTGTCTCTTGGGGTTTCTTTTCTGCTTGGCTGCCTAAAATGAAGCCTTTCCACACCAAAAAAGAAAAAAAAAAAAAAAAAAAAAAAAAGAGAGAGAAAGAGAGAAAAACAAACATACCTTGTTTTACTCTTCATTTTTGCTAGCTCTCACGATTTTGGAAGGTTCAAATGTGAAAGTGCTGGGGAAAATGTAGAATCTTCTTCATAAGAGGAAATTAAAATAAATACCCTCCTTTTCAGCTGCCTCTTCTGTTTTTCTCTTCAGTCCTCGCCCACCTTATAACCATGAGTTAAGCAACAGAGGAATCAGTGGTCCTGTATAGTGCTGTAATTATGAAGCAATTGTATTTTGACTGCTGTTATTAATACTGAACCAAGAGCTGAAAGGCTGATTCTGTGACAGAGGGTACAGTGTGGTTACAGCATATTTAACATACAACAATTCTTTAAAATTATCTATGTATGAAACCATACAAGCAACAATGAACATTTTGATTGGTAACAATTCTCACTGAAACTGAATATCTCAGTTAGAAAATTTCCACAATGGAAAAATTCTTAAGAAAAACAACAGCTCTAGCAAGAAGCCTAAACACGCAATTATATTTGCAAGCTGTATAAAGTGTCAATAATTAATATTCCAAAAGAATACAGCTCACATAAAAAAATACAGTGCAAAAGCTCTTTAGTTGCAGCACAGTTGCAATTTATTTGCAGTCATTGAACTTGTGGAACCTGAGGAATCCCTTCCTAACTTTCTTTAGTCTTTTTTGTCAGAGAGAGAATGAGGAAAGGTCTTTCAAATCTCTGGAAACTTTGTACTTTAGAGCTGCTTGAAAAATCCTATGCTTTTAATGATTCCTTCCCCTACACACACATCAGAAATACTTTTTTCTTGTAGAAAAGGGTTCTTATATTAAATATTGCTTTTCTTGCAGTAAGCATCTCCTTTTGCTAGCATACCAGGCATATTACTCCTTAGACACAAACAAATAAAAACAAAGGGCTCTGCCAATAATTTTGTTTTTTCTTGGACAACATTAAAATTTACCAGAGGGAAAGACAACTGCCATTAATTTTCTTCATACAGCTGTCATGATGCTCATCCTTCCCAGGCCACACTAGTATCTCCAGACTTCTGGATGAAGTATGTTGCCCTTTCTAGTCTGAGAAAATACTTGCTAGCAAGTCGATCTTTGAGGATACAGCTGAGTATGAGCAGGGAGAAGGCAGAGAAAGATAGGCTTTTCTTAGGAATCCCACCAGTCTACCCAACACAGCAGGGGCCACAGAACAGCAGTTTAGGCAGTTATTCAAAGACTTGAAGTGCTAAGAATGTGACCACGAGATAATCCCTAAAGCAGGGACCGGACCATATCAGACCACAGGCTGGATAGAGACTTACCCACAGGTTGACTAGAGGCATAACATTTTTCCAGGGGCAAAAAAAAGAGCTTAAGGATGAAAAGGTATCTCATCACTTTATAATTTCTTATCTGAGAGCTGGGCAACCACAACCTCTAGAAATGCTTTGACTGACACGTTTCCTCATGGGGCTACTTGATGGCTGTCTGTTAATGCAGAGGGATAGGTAGCTACTCGTGTGGATGCAGCAAAAGAGAGGGGACTGAAGATATTGCTGAATTGCTCTCCAAGATTGCAAAAGTGGCAAATAATGTGGCTCATAATTGGCCTTATTCCTGCTAAAGGATTATGACATGCATCAGAAAACAAGCCCACTCCCCCATCTCTGCAGCATGCCAGTAGAGAATGCAGTGACAACCCTCCTGAGACACCATTCCCATGCTGCTACTGACCTGTCAGGTAACTGCGCTCCAAGCTTGCATTTAGTCCTTGCTCATCCCTTGCACCCAATCTCTTTTCACCTCCTGCTTTTAATTTCTCCAGCAGCCACAAGGCTACTCCATCCTTCCACAGCAGGGCGAGTAATGTCTGCCTTCTGCTGCTGCTCCCCAAGGCCCTTTCCTTCTCCTTGTCAGACCCTACCTCGTGCGCACTACCTGCTAACACCAGGGATCAAAGAGGAGTTAGGAAGCAGTGGAGAAGTGCTCCCCCAGCAGCAAGAATCTTTCAGTGTATTTTGATAGATAAAAGTTTCCTCTTGCTATCTCATCTGAAAAAAATGATTTAGTTCCCATTCCCATACTACGTAAGCACTGCATTAATGTATCCTACCAACCATCAAGTGAGAAAGCAAAGTATCACCCAAGTGGGATACAGTACAGGCATAGAGAGATTAGGAATGGAAGAACTTAGATATCTGGGAACAGAGCTGCAAAGAGCTTTAGTTGTATTTATGTATTTATTTTGTGAACCAGATGAGCTGTTGAAGCATTGCAAAGACCAGTGAGGCACTGGTGCTTAACCTGCCTAGCTATTTTTGAAAACTCCAAGAAGCCTCTTATCTGAATCTCAAACAACATTGAAAATAGCATTAAGTGTAACATCCAAAGGAAGTGGCAAGGCATGGTGTTCAGGTCTCCAAGTCCCAAATTTGCTTGAACCATCAGGAAATTCTTTTTGGCAATATTAAGTCATCTGCTTCTTCTGCCTAAACCCCAGTGATGCAACAGGTTATTATTTTTTAAAAACTCTTTCCATAGAGAGAGAATGCAGACTTGACTGATGAGTGTAGTTTTCTATAGAAAAAATCAGATTAATAGTGTTCTTTCTACAGATCATCCACATCCATTCAAAGTATCGATTCATCAAAACACATGCTTGGAAAACCTGCAGAATCAGAGGCAGATGGCTGAGGGAGTAGGCTAGGACAAATCAGAGACAAGAGGTTACTCTAAAGTAAATCTTCCCCCATCCTGTTATGTATGGGGTTTGATTCTGATTTTTAAAGCTAGCTCTTGAAATAGAAGCAAGTCCACAGAGTCACATCACAGGATGGCAAATACCGTAGAAAACCTTGCATAAACATGGCAGAAAATGACTTCTTTCATTGGGTAAGCGTGGTACTAGTTTGGCCAGGACTTTCAAATCTTCAGTGCTTGCAGTGTGCTGGCAGCACAAGACCTCCAGTAAAAACACGTCATAGGGTACTGAGCAGAAGAAATGCACTCCTTACTTTCCTAAGAGTTGGTATTCATTCTTTGTAATCCAATAGTGCCTTGGAGCCCACGGCATTCGTTAGTACACCAGTGTGCTGAGCACTGTGCAAATACAAAGGCTCAAGACTACTGTCTGGTCTATCTATTACCTCAAGTAAAGGTTAGGGAAGAATCATGTAAAAAACAGAAGTAAAGATCGCATACTGTCTGCTCCCAGAAATACAGAGGAATTTTCCTTATCTGCAGTGGGTTGCTCCTCTGGGTGTGGTGCTGAATGACCCATCCCAACACAGGCACCCATGTGTGTGCGCACATACCCTGTCTCAGCTGCTGACAATTTTCTTTACATTCACCTTCGCACGCCAACTTATTGGTTGCAAAGAGGAGAGGATAATTTACATGCTCTGACCAAAATCCCTGAAGTGGCTGCAAAATTCTTACATTTATTTCCAGTAAAACATCAGAGTATCAGTAGCATACAATGGTGTTAATGTCAAAAAGAGATACCTCCAAAAATGAAAAGCAAGATTCAAATTAAGGGGAACTCCCAGCAAATAAAGGAGCCAGTGTATTTGTTTCTAATCAAGTTAAAGATTAATGGGAAAGACCATAAACAGAGAACATGACTGTTTATAGTCTTTCCCATTAGCCAATCAGCTACAGTTCGCTATTTCTCACTTGTGCACCTAATGGAAGTATATTCAACTTATTTTTAAGCCAAGTATTTTCCGTACCCAAATGGTAAACAAATCCCTGATTAAATGGAGAGATAGCAAATCCAGATCATTTGCATCTATGTAACTGCACCTTGAATTGCATAATTACACAGTGTAAAACCACTGTGAAGGGCTTGGGCTAGTATTCCCCATCTTGGCAAAAGACAGTTAGTAATTGCCACAAAATGAGGAAACTAATTTATTTCCTATCACCACTTGAGGTGGGCTGCAATGCCTGAAGGTCCTAAGTCTCCAATGCCAGGAGTGAGTTTAACTCTGCAGCTTTTCCCACAGTATTTTGTGATAACTGATCTGAAAGTGCGTGTGTGTTTGTTTGCTTTAAGGAAAAAAAAACAGCAAACGAAACACGTACAGTCCACGCATATCTGTTCTCACTTTATGATGATGGAAAATGAGGAGCTGATGAGGCCAGAGGCAGAATGACGTCCCGTAAGTCCTCGCTGCTCGCCCTTCCCACTGAGCCATAACAAATGCACAGCTGACGACTGCAAGATTACTTTATCTGACATCAGTACTTGAATCCTAACTCACCAGCTCTGTGGCACAGATCCACATTATTAGAGCTGCAGAGCAATCCTGCTTTGATGTCCGTGAAAGCCTTACCTCTGGGTTTCCTCCCAGCAACACTAGGGCAAGGGAACAGTTGCAAACCTGCATTAAGGCAATAACAGGCAAGATAGGCAGGCTGTGACTTCTCTTCAACAAGCTTAAAATGATATTTATGATACAAGCATCTGGGGGAATGAGGCATGACTAGCCCTTGCTTAGATCAGAGACGAGACACAAATGAACTAAGTACAGTTTGAAGTGGAAAATAATATGGTTTGTGTCACTTTTTTGCAGCATTTAATTATGATCATTCAGAAACTTTATCTGTTCCTAACGGCTGCACATCCTCCAAAAGCACTCTACAGTAAATAAAATGTCTCCCCTCTGCTGTCAATCTTTTGCACTGCATTTGTGGGGGAGGAAGGGGAGGAAGGAGAGAGAGACAGTTTCCAGCCTCTGCCTTGAATTTGCTGTCCAGGCTACTCAAGGACACCTGGCCTTAACCATGCTTTTTGAAGAAGAGGGAGAGAGAGCCTCTAACTCCCAGCTGATGAATATTTCTCATGTTGGCAAGGTCCAGGTAGTTTTGTTCCTCATGGTTGATTTTGGTCGTTTGCTACCCATTCAGCAGATGATATTTCCACTTATGCAGACATATACAAGAAACTTCTTGTAAAAATAATTCAAGCATACTCAACGCTCAGTAGCAGTCACAAGGATACAGGGGGTATACAGAGGTAACGTTTTTCTCCTGCTATGGAGAAAACCAGGCAGCAGCAGGATGACACTACATAAACCTATCTTTTGCCCAGATCTCAAATGAGATACAGGTCTATTCCTCTCAAAAAAGATATATTAGAATTTGAAAAGTTTCAGAGAAGGACAACAAGTGAGCAAACATTTTCCAAGTCTAAAGATGCCCAAGGGGAATATGGTAGTCTACCCAGTCACAAGTAGTATGCAGAGAATATCCAGGGATCAGACCAACCGTTCCCAGTTTCTGTTAACATGATGACCAATTGCTGCAGGAGGAATCCAGAGAGAGGAACTAAACTCTGAGCAAAGGCAAGTGGTTCTTCACCCAACAGGCAGTACCTCTGTGGAGCTCCTTCCCCTGGATATCGTGGATGCCAAAAGCTTATATAGGGTCACATGGAGACTGAAAAAGTTCACAGAATTCAACTGAAAAATAGTAAACAGAGACACCTTGTCCAGTTCAGGAAGTCCCTGAGCTGAAATCGGATGGAGGTTGGAAGAATGCTAAAGGGAAGCATCACTACTTACATACCTTGTTCTCGCTTTTCCTCCAGCATCCACTTCTGGCTTTCACTGAGGGAGAGGGCACTGAGCTAGAGGAGTCATTACTCTGTGGCAGTGTCACCTTTCTTGTGTTTCAATCACTCTTGAAGATAACTTTTACTCATTGTAATAGTTCTGGACTTAAATCCATTTAACTTGCTTGGCAAGGCTAATCAATTTAACTTAGGAAGGCTAAGTTTACAAAGCAAGCTACAGAAAAGTTTGGCATGCAGCTTGCAAAGCAAACCCAACCATCATCTCCTTACTTCAACCTATCAAAAGAAATCAGAAAAGAACGTGAGTCTCAAGGGGCAGGGGGAGTAACAAGGAGGCAGATTTTTCTTGGAGACCTCTCCTCTCCTTGGCACTGGCTGAAGCCAGGGAGGAAATAGGCTTTCCTGTATCGCTGAACATTTTCATCCAGTGGGATTACACACTGCCTCATAAGCTGCATGCCAAGTTCTGCTCTAGTAACATAGTAACATCACATAATCCTGTTCCTTGTCAGCTGTGTTGTCTCCTATTAAAAAAAGGGAGGGGGGAAAAGAGAGAAAGAGAAATAAACATCAGATTTTAAACTGCATTTGCATGAGAAATGCTTTGCTCAGTACAGCCTTCTCTGAGGCCTGTTACAGTTGTTCTTTGCCAAGGCTTGGACTTGAGTAAACACAGGAGCAGCCTCCTCATTGCCTGTAATGCCTCGAGTGAGAGAGAAAGTGCCACCGAGGGCTGCAACCTGACAGCTCCTGAAACCTCAGATGTGCCCTGAGAAGAGGTATCTTATCAATCAGAGAGGCCTATATAAGAAATGAACCTCTGAAAACACATCAGTTTGACCGATTCTCCCACCAGCAAGCCTCAAGTCAGGCAAAACTTCTTCACACTTGAGCTAGCATTTAGTGAGGGGGAAATGGGGGGGGGGGAGAGACTGATGAACCTCATTTGTTGTTGTTTGAGCAAGGAGCAGTGTGGCTGACACCCTAACAGGGCAAGTTTCCCTGCCCTGCCCGTTACTGTATCATGGGAACCAGCTGTAGAAACAAGCTGTTTTGCTCAGCTCCTTCTCTGCAATTGCCTAGAGTAGCTCTTATTTACTTTGGTGGATACACCAGCAAAGTCCCACCCTTAGACACACAACATGGAGCACGCATTTCTAATTTTTCTTTATTGGCAAAAAACACACAGAGGGATGATCTAGAGATTAAAAAGTGAAAGCTTTTTCAGCATTCTGGCTAGGCTGCCCTAAAACCCTTGGAAATGGGAGCGAGGATGTGCACAGACAGGTCTGGAGCGCTTTGAGCAACTGCCAGCCTGGCTCCTTCCCCCAGCCGCACCAAGCCAAGGGGGAGCACATGGTGGCACCAGCTTCCTTCTGAAAAGGGATGATGAAACCAAACACCATGAGGTTATCCTGTCACAGAGCAGCTCCAGGACAAGCACAGCGCATGAGAGTCCACGCTGCAGATGGGGACTGAGCAGGTCAGCGTCTGCTGTGCCAGGGCTGAACTCTCTGGCACAGGGAGGCAAGAGCTGGCAGCTCACCCGCCCGCAGCTGCTCTTCAAAGCTGTGTGTTTCTGCATCACTTCCAGAGTCATTTTCCCTTCCATCACCGCTGCTTGTGTTAGCTGTGCTGCATACAGTCCTTTGCAGACCTGTCCTGGATCCTGCTATGCCCCAGCGATCACTGAATGCTTGATTTTATTTGGGGCTACACACCTTCACTATCCCTGCTCCAAGCCCAGCAGCGGCTTGCTAGTGAAAGCACTCTGCATTTTGCATCCTAACAGCCCACAGAAGCAACTCTGCTGCCTAAACATTGCTTGGGAGACCTTTGGGAGCTCTACAGCTGTGCCAAAGGGTAAGGAGAAAGAGAAATGACCTCCCTTTTCTCTGCATGAGAAGAGGGCTCAGCTCGTGTGTCTGGCCGGTTTGCCCCTGCACCTCTCAGCAACTTACCTCTTAGTTCTTATATTGGACTTGCTCAGATGTGGCAGGAGGGCATCTGCTCAGCCACTCATGGGCATGCACTCCACTGGATGTGTTGGTGAGTCAACACTGCTGCGCTCACCCCTTTCCATGGAGGATGTTCTAAGGGCCATGAGACTTCTTAAATACAAATGAAGGAAACAAAGCTCAAATTTAATCAAACAGGCTGTACTATTCAAAATCAAAAATGCAGTCAGTAAGACAGCAAGGAAAATGGCAGCCTTTCAATATCTATCTACATTTAGATGGGAAGGGAAGGAAGGAAAAGAAACTTCTGTAAAAGCACAAAGGATTTTTTTTTGATAAGTTATTTTCTGAGATTGATGAAAGCAGCCTTTCACTTTATAAGCCATTCTGTTCCCCAGCTCCAAATAGCTGGTATTATTTAAGTTGTGTTACATCTAGAAAGAAAACACTTTACTTTCTATTTCAAGCCCAAGTCACCTCAGAATTAAAATTACAGAAAGAAATATAGACTAGAACATAGCCACTGTGCATATTCCTTCTTTTGCATCATTACAGTGTTTTACTATTCCATTCCTTGTCCATTCTTCCTACGCTCTCTCCATGTAGTTTCATCCTGTCTTAGCACTCCTCCATTTCACACCTCCGAGAATTTTCTCTCTCCGTTCTCAGGTTTGCTCCTGCACAAGCAAAACTAACAGCCAGCCTAAGCCAGACCGAAAGAGCTGAACCTCAGTATTCAAACAGACTTCAAACGTAGATAAAAGCAGTTTACCTGTACTCTGCCAACTCTGCCGACAAGAAAAGGCTTTGCCATTTGCACATGTAGCACTTTATCATGAGGGTCACTGACAACAAAAACAATCTGGGAGAAACACCTGATCCTCCTTATGAAACCAACTTCAATATTTGTCCCGGTTGCTGGGTAAGAGAAACCCTTGAACATATGACCAGCACAAAGTCTATGGCTCCCTAAGCTCTTAAAATAAAATTTTTTGTTTAGAGGTGTCAAATATCCCAGGACAAATATCCACCTCACTTCTTGTTGAATTTCCTGAACTGTAATTCATCTATTAAATACAGAGTTGTTTAACTTCAATCTGTATCCCTTCTTCAAAATATTTTTTCCTCTTTTTTTTTTTTCTGGGAGGAAAACATATCAGAGCTTTCAGATTCTGCTTTTCCGTGCACAATGAGAAACAAAACCTGAGCCCAGAAGACTACTCAGCTCTAAGGGAAGATACTTGATTTCCAGCGTTGGAGCTAAGAGTACTCTTACCTTTTATTTATTTATTTATTTATTTTTAATAGAGCACATCTTGCACCAGTATTTTGCTTTCCTTTGCACAGGTAAACTTGTGTCATAGCAAAGTAGTATTTCTTTTTCCCTGTTTGCAAGAGAGGGATACTTTGTAGGGGAGTGCACCATGGAAAATCCTTAAAACGAATATGCTCCCAAGGGGACACTGCCCCTGCACTTGCCTCAAGTGCCTTGCTGTTCCCTGCAAAGCAGTTACCCCACACCTGACATACACATGAACTGCTGCTCCTGTCCTCCATTCCGGCGGACTCCTGCAGAGCCTTACCTCTTCCTTAGGTTATTTTGACAAGAGCTCTCCTTTACCCAAGACAATAATTTCTGAATAATTTCTGAATGGCAGAAATTGGAACAATCTCACACAGAGCTGACACACAGCAATTGGTATCGGGCTGTTTCTAGGGTATGACCGTCTGTGAACAAAAGTCAGTTTTCATGTTGCTCTGATCACTGACTAGAATACTAAAGAGATGGGGCTCGGGGGGCTTTGTATGGTTTGTGTGTGTGTGTGTGTTTGGTTTTTAAGCACACTTTAAACAGAAATGAAAGCCACTCCACGACACACTCATCAAATATTGGTAACCACCCACCTCCAGTGCCGCTCCGTAACCACTTGGAGCTTGCTGCAAAAATACTCTGAGGGAGGAGACAAGAAAGAAAAAAAAAATTATCAGCAGGAATTCTGTTAATTGTCACTGAAAGCTTTTGGCTAAATCATTTCCTGTCCCCTGGACGTAGCTGGAAGTGGTGGCCCAGCGAGAAGGCTGCCGCGTAATCGCAAGGCCCAGTCGGTCGCCGCGAGACAAACGGAGGAAACTGTGCCTGTCATAAATCTGTCCGTCACAGCTCAAATGGGCATCACAAGGGCTGGGGGCTTTTTTTTTGTGTGTGTGTGTTTTGGGTTTTTTTTTTTTCCCTGCTCCCCAATTACCACTTGGCAGACACACAGAAGCGCAGCTGGGCGACAAAAGCTGTACATACTGTAGGCTTTCCTCCCTGTGGCCAGTGCCACAGATGGGCCCGATGCCAGAGCAAGGAAAGAGGCCGACGGGTCGAAGGGGAGATTCGGCAGCGCCAAGGAGACCTGCCCTCTCCCCCCTGCTCTGCCTCCGAGCAGCCAGGCAACCTTAAGCATGAGGCTTCTCCCTTTTTTAAAGCAGGCTGATAACGCTGCCCTCCTTTTCAGGTGCTTCAGTGGCTGGACTCGAGACCCATGATATTAAAAAGTACGGCTGTAATTTATTTAATGCAAGATGATCATTGTTATGACACGTCTGGGCGTATTCAAGAAATATGTAGGGAGGTTGGTGGAAGGAAAACAGAAAATACCCATGAGTTTCAGTAACAGAAGAATCATACCCAGGCTCCTTTCTTGATACAGTTGCTCCTGGGAAAAAAAAAAAAAAAAAAAAAAAAAAAAAAAAAAGTCAACATTTGCCAAGTGACCTGGTGCTCAATTACACATAAATATTAGTACAGCTACAAAGTCAACGAGCGTCATGAAGTTTATAGGCTAAACGACCCTACGCTTATAGCGAAGGGTCAGAAGGGAAATGGAGACACCAAGAGGTAAATGGCAGGAGCTACAGAGGAGTTTGGGCCTTGCCATGGTGTTTAGCGTTGCAAAGGACAGGCAGCCAGGTGGGAAAGCCTGGTGGGCAGGGGTCCGGCCAGCCCTCCCCTCCATCAGGGCTGGTTGCAAAACATGAGGAAAGTCCACAGGTGCCAAAAGGGTCCTTTAGGCAAACGTCTTGGAGGCCAAAGGCTGCTGGAGAAGTCCAGGTCGCCACCGCCATGCAGGCACTGCGTGGATGCCTAGTAAAGACACCTAAAAAGCACTAAAATACATTTCCAGTTCTCACCGGGTGCAAACGAATCAAACTCCTGTGGTCATGGCAGGATTAAAACCCAGGGCTTCAGCCTGCCAGTCCAGCACACGGCCAGCGTATCTCACTGGTTCTTCTGTTACCCATGGTCTTCCTGTTTTTAATAGGGAGTAACAGTGCAATTGTAGTTACCATGGTAACTTTTAAATGGTGACCACTGCAGAAACTAACATTATATATGCAAATAAGTCTTTAAGTAAATGGTTTTGTTTCCAGGAGCTCTGAGGTATCACAGGAAAAAAAAATAAAGATTTTTCTAAAAAAAAATAGCTAGCTTTCTTGATGCTTCAGAGATGAAAGCTACTTGCTGAGTCCTGGCTTTGAAAGCGCAGGCCCTAGAAAACTAGTGTTGTCTTTCTACGAGTCCAATTTCTAAGCACAACTAAAGGCATTTGCATTATGTCGTTTCAGGCAGGAGGCACTTACACAAACTCAGTTGTTTCATTTTTCTCTCCCCCCTTGTTCAACGACATTTGAAGCCTAGGGCCAATGTTTATTGTGCTGCACCTTCATCTTTGAGCAAGAGCATATGGTAGACTTGCGTCACAGTACGCTTGCTGGCCTCATCTTGCATCCAAAGAACATAACAAAAAAAATCCACCAAATGGACACAAACTTGTGCTTCTGTTCAGAGCAGTTCCTGTACAGGAGAGCTAAGGGCATGCCACAGGCACAGTGCCAGGCCACGCTACAGCAAATGACCCATATGGAAGGAGCGTGCCCAGCCCTGGCACATGACGAGTTCCCTCACTTGCCTTCCCTTTAAATCCACCTAGAACAAGAGCAGCCATCCTCTAGTGTTTCTAGGACATCGACAAGCCTCAATAAAAGACCCCCGAGTCCCTCAGCTTGGGTCCTCCACATATTTACTGAGGTCCTGGAGGAAGTCTCAGCCCACTCTGAAATCCGACAGATCATTTTGCTTTAATTTGTTACATTAAATATGCGGTGGTTTTATTCAGTTCCCTAAGGTCCTGGCTTCATCACTGGTAAGTCATATGATTCCTCAAAAATATGGAAGCAGACTCATAGCTTTCTTCCTTCGCAGAGGCCTCAATAACTCCGCAATGAATGGTTTCACCCCCAATATGACACCTTTCTCAAGCTGTGGTTATCTGGGCAATGCTTGATACCAGCTAACAGAGAAAAGATTAGCATAAATTGAAAATGTGAGGCAACACAAGGAGCAGAGCCAAAAACTAAATCCCACTGATAACTATGGGCCAGCCAAACTAAAAGCAAGCAAGCAACGTTATTGTCAAATAAAGAATTAATGTAAATACCTTCATATCTCTATTTTAGAAAGACAAGTATTTTTAGAATAATCCAGCCCTTCTTTCCCCCCTCCTCCTGTTGCTTGTTTGTGACAAAAGCAGCCCAGAACGTTTGCTTTAGGATACATATTTTTATTCTGCTCAAGCATTCTTGGAAGTAATAGTTTGCCTAGGTGGCTGTAAAGGACACTGAAGAAAATAGGTAACCCTTGTTCAAAAAGGAGGCTTCCAAAATCTAACCTCTCGACTGGTTTCAGGAGAAAAGTAAGCTTTTGCAGTTGCAGCTTGCTTGTTTGTCCCTCTGCAAATCCTGTCCTCTCCACCCAGGCAGAAGCTTTTGAACCCTTTAGCCAGTTTTGGTGCATTTGGAAGGGGAAGGAATTTAAAGACATTAAGAAAATTACATACTTAGCCGTTTTTTGAAAACTGGAAGGTGGGTAAAGGAGAGAAATCTGAGAGAGTATCCTGACTGAGGGAAAGGAAAGCAGGATCTGGCCGTTCCCAGCCCACCGCTGCCTTCAGCCCTTGCTGCCTCTCCCCCGCAGATCATAAAAATGCAACAAACCTCTCTCCATGGGGTAACATTGCTATTTGCTTTGCATTTCTCCCATTTGACTGGAGGAACCATCAAATATAAAAACAGCCATGTCATAAGCAATGGCAACAGCATCTGTATTTCTGGAGGGCAAGAGAGGAACAACACTGGGTTTTACAAAGCGTTTCAAGCCAAATTTAACACTGCTGCCTGGTGAGCCCTGCCCGGAGCCCTGTTGAATCTGCTGAGAGTAGGGCTAAATTCAGCCTGCTGCACAAGACAGAAAACATTAGGAGGTTATTGCAACAACTTGTTTGAAACTCTACTATGGGAAGCCAGCAACGCCAGCTGAATATCAAAGCTGATCCCAGAAGCAGCAGCCACTATAAATCAGGTTCAGTCAGCACATCCATTATAAACCTTGCATTTTGCTACATAACCCAGCCCATTAAAAATAAATAAATAAATCACATAAGCTGGAACTTGGCACGCAGGCCACCCTCCAGTTGCAGTGTTGGTACAAATCTCAGCTCTGCTCAGACACCTACATGCCACAAAAAAAAAAAGACAGAAGGAGAAAAAAAAAGGATGATATATGCCAGAAGACTGCAGTTGATAGCAATACTTGCCACTAAGGACAGTTTAGAATCATATCAAATAATACAGTTCATTTTACACACATACATAAAGTTCATTTACATACATAATACAGTTCAATTCCTTTTGAAATTTTTATTTATTTATTTTTTAAAAAAATCAAATGGCTAGAGAGAAACGTAGACAGCTTTAAAGGTTTGCAGGTCTCAATGAATTTAGTAAAGGCATAAATCTGAAAGTCTTACTTTTTGACCAGTTCTAGTAAGTTCTCTAGTCTCCCTTCCCAAGCAGCAAAGCATTAAAAATTAAATCTTGCACCAGTGTAGCACCTTTAGTATCAAGCCAACCTAGTTACCTTTTCCTCATTAAATAGCTAATAATTTTGAAAAGGCAGTATTTTTAGTGTTATTCCAAGTTTTGGAAAATATAATTTTTCATCAAAAAAGAGGAAACTTTGCATTTAGACTTTTTTCATTTTCAAAGTTGAAACAGAAAACTAAAAAAAAAACTAGTGCTTTGGAAAAATCAAATCACCAGAATTCCTTCTCAGTTTTTAACTCTCCCTGGGAAAAAAAAATCTATAATGAAATAGTGAGGGCCTGTCTGAGCAGGAAAGTTTTATCTGCTAGATATATCACTGTAACTGTGTAAGTGTCTGAGCCCTGTTACTATATCTCTGTTTACACAGTTTTCAATATGTCATAAGCTAAGCTTTAAAAAGAAAGAAAATCATAATTTGAAAAAAAAGTGCTTGTAGCAAAACAAAAGTGGTCATATTGATAGTTAAAACCCAAATTTATCCTTAGTATAAGTTCATACCTTAGCTTTCATGTTTAAACTTTCCCACATAGACAAGTTCTCAGAGGAAATATGGGGGTTTGGAAAGGACGGGAAATGGGAAGAAAGAATACTTTCCCAGTGCAAAACAGAACAAGGAATGGAAGCAAGTAAAGACGAGGTTTAAGAAGCTTTCCCTTAGATGTTCTTTTTTTTAAAAATCAGGCTTTATCCTTTGGCCTTTCCATTCTTCCCCCCATTCCATTTCAAACTAACAAAAACGTGAGAAGCAACTCAAAAATAAATACCAACATGTTTTAAAAAGGACACTGATTTCTGAACAAAATCGCATTTTCGGGTTTTTTTCATTTATAAGTGACAGAAAATGAGACATGAAAATAAAACACTCTTCTCACACTTTCCTCAGATAGTGAAAACCTGACTTTCTTTATAGTCTGCATCAAGCCACACTAGATATCGGTGATTTGACCCCATTGACCATACAAGCAGGGAAGCAACACCTGAGTGGTGGTACGAGACTTCCTCCAGCCTGAGTGTAAAGCACATCCCTCCTTAACACCATCCTACCTTTGGTGAGAGGTTCATACTGAGAACTGCCAAAAATGAACCCACATAATGAGAAACACATAATGAACATTTCTGGGAAATTAGTAGGTCTTGTGCTCCAGAACTTTTGTCCCTGAACATAGAGGGTGGGGTGCCATGATTACACTAGTTCTGTCACCCAAGGAACGGTATCAGTTTAAATACACAGGAAAATCTATATACTCTGCAGGCTTCTTTCCTCTGTCAGATGCAGTATGTCCTTCCCAATACGTGGTAGCCAGGTTTGAGTCTTCCAGAGACAGACAATACATTTGTTGCAATAGTCCGAAAAAAAAAATTTCCTGTATTTTGCAAAAGGCTGATATGCTCAGTGCATCTCAAAAGAAAGTTAAAATTGCCAAGCAATTACTTGATTCCAGGGGCCGGGGCATTAATAGAAAAAAAATTAAATATCCACATCAAAATTGTTAGACTTGCTCTCAAGACCATACATCTCTAGAGCACTAGATATTTTTGGTGTTGTGGGAGATCCTAAAAGCCCCACATAGCCTTGCTAAGCATCCTGTGAAAAACTATCAGAAGTGACTATCCTTTTCCTCTAAGCACAAGAGACAAAGAGCTATAGACAGGGACATCGCATACAAAAAAGGACAGTCATGATTTCAACTTTACAGGTTTGTAAGTCAGACTCATTTGATCATTGTCTCTTAAAAAATAAATAAGACTGAATTCTTCAATTGCTTTCCTTGGTGTCATGGATTAGGATTTGGCATTTGGGTTTTTTTTTTTTTTTTTCAGTTTCAGAATATACATGTAAATGTAATACTGACTAGTAGGAGAAAGATTGTGTACAAGTCTAGAAGGAAAGCACTTACAGGTACCCTAAAACAACACTGCTGGATTCAGATTACACTTCTTTGGATTACACTTATCTATCTTTATCTGAATGCTTGGTTCAACCAAGTCTACCAAACTGGTCAGGAAATTACATGAGAATGAAGTTATTCCACAAGATTTGATATTTCCTGTTTCTGGCTGGGACAAAGATACTTCATTTTAAGCTAGGAAACCTCGCTCCTGGCTAAGTTTGCTCACACATTTTGCTGCTTTTAGCCACTGAATGGCACTTCAGATGCTGTCTGTTTGACCAAATGGTGCTAAGAGATGACCATGTGCTTCTGTTACATTTAGCTAGAAAAATGAAATGTGAGCTTAGTAATTATATTAAGAATTATAGGAAGAAACTGAAGAACCTTTTAAATCTACTTATTTTAAGCTTTCCTAGCACATTTATACAAAGTTTTGGTGAGTTTGTATCTGGAGCATCAAGACTGCACGCAACATGAGAACACTGCTGCATCTGACACTGCAAAGAAAATACACAAGACTTGCTACAGGCAATGTCAGAAAATCAAAAGCTATTAAGAAGGGATTCAAACAGGGGGATACCCCTCCCCCCAGTAGTTCTCATGCCCTGAATTTCAAAAGGAGCTGCGGATCACTGAATTGGGGCAGATGTTACACTTCTAGAGGTGTCTCTTTTCAGCTCACAACAAGAGATCTCAGAGCGTTCCCATCATTTTAGAGCACTCTGATGATTCATACCTAGTTACACGGCAATATTTACTAAGCTCTCAGGAGAGAGTAGGCAGCTGCCAAGCACTTTTTCCCTTGCATAAGGATTATCTCCAACTTGAACTTCCACCCCGCCACCTACTCATTCTTTTCACAATTTCATAATCAGTGAATTAGGACATTCCATTACATTTTTGGAGATTACAGAAGAAAGCAACACTGAAGAAAGAAAGAAAGAAAAGATTTCAGTGGAACAACTTCTTTTTCAAAGTAATAAAGTATAATCAAAGAAACAGAACATTTGATTTATTCAGAGCCGATTACAGTTTTAATGAAAACAGACTTAGCTGGATGGTGGGTTCATCTCTGTTCAAAAGGGGCCAAAAACCTCAAGCACGTTCACTGGGCTCTGCATACCTATTGGTAGGGTTTTGTGCTTTTTCAGAGTACTGTATACTTCCAGTAGGACATACTACAGGCTCTAGTGAACTGCTTCACATTTCAGGAAATACCACAAGATTTTTTTATGTATGAATGTTTAGGAGCACTGATTTACATTTCTATCAGTTGTTCTAGAAAATCAAATACTCTGCTCTGCTAAAATGCAAGTGATCCAGGCAATGGAGCACGACAAGCTGGCAACTGCTACAAAGCCCACTGCAAACACACACACAGATACACTGGCTAAAAGCTAGCAGAGCAAAACCTTTTTCTAGATACACTGCCGCTGAACTCGTAGAGCCGATGCCCGGAGGGCTTTGGTTTCCAAGACTGCCTGCCCTAAGAGCTTTAACAATAAAGCAGCATTTACTGCATCACTTCAGTCTTACAGGTCCAAGAGTCTTCATTTTTTCCCAGCTATATCAACTGATTTAGTAAACACTGTTACTGCTGTCTACAAACCCATTTTTTCTTGTGTGCTTTTAAATATACCTATCCCAAGCATATTGTATGCCCTTCTCATCTAAAAGGCATTACCTTTAGAGGCCACTCACAGGTCTGCGTGAGCCCCACATCTACAGGAACTATTTTACTACTTATTATTGTTTTCCCTGATGTGAAAAAGGAGCATCAAATGTAACATGTTAAATACAACAGAATCCAGCCCTTGTTGCTACATGGCAAAGGATATCAACTCCCAGCCTTTTTTTTTTTTTTTTTTTTTTTTTTGCCCTCATCCTGTGTTTGTCATATGCAATACTCACCTTTTCCTTTGCTACCAGCATAGTGCCAAATCCTGCCAGCTCAGGTTACTGCTCTCTCCACCTGGCACTTTTCTCTAAGCTACATGTTGAGGCCCCCATGTAGCATTTCATCTCCTAGAGACCAAGCGGTCTTTTATCATGAGAGAAGCAGAGATGGAAGCAGCAATGAATCTGAGGGAAACAGGGTTAAAAAGCATTATGAACTACTGGCTTTGTGCTTCGTAGTGTTTTTCAGAGAAAAAAATTCAGCCAAACTGAACAGAGGAGTGGTGTAAGTACTGCGGCATTTTAAAGCTCTAGAACCCACCACAGTTTTAGCTGTACCTCATTAAAAAATTATGATAAAAAACCAAAAAAAACAAACTGCAGAGCAAGGGGCTCTAATGAATGTGGTGTGAAGCTTTGCAGAGGTCCATATCTTCCTGCTTCCCCATCAGATGAAGTTGATTGATATAAAGTGCACATCCACGTGTTTTTTTTCCTTCCCCTACAGTGCCGAACAGCAATGAAGTAGCAACACATGACTCCCGGCAGCACCCAGGCCCTACGGGAGGATGGATACCTGCAGGAGCCCCATGGGCACCAACAACGAGTTTCATACCTTGGCGTCCTGTTTGCTCCCGAGGACGCGGGTTTTACCCACACTCCCTCTTCTCTTCGCACTGGTATCTCTCTGTGTAAACATGCCCGCTGCAGTTACCCAGGAATCAAATAACACATGCGAAGAAACAAAGATCCTCCAAGGAATCCCAGACTTAACAGTCCTGATGGGAAAAATATTCCATTATCCAGTGCCAGTACGCGCCTTTCAGGGAAGGATAACTGAGTGCAATGTGAAGCTATTAAATGCACTTCTCAGTACAGTCCTGCATTAAGTGGGTATTCACTTTAGTTTTAAAATGAACTCATTAAAAATCTCCTTCTGGGGAAGTACCTCAGAATTGTATTATAAATGATTAGAAATTATGGTAAAAATCTAACCACCATTTGCTTCAGCTTTGCCAATGTAACAACTATATGCTAAACAAATATACAAACCCCTAACACCACATATTTTACCTATGTGCAGTCTGAAGAAAGCCGGGCCTTAAAAACATACAGTAAACGTTGCTGTTAAATTTAAAGAAAAAAAGCCACAAAACAAGAACTATATGAAAAAAGAAGTGCTACTGTGCTAGTTTCAAGACTTTTTAACATAATGTTTGTGTCTGTTTCTGGCCTTCTGTCTTTTCTACTTAAAATTTCAATATACAAAGCAACAGTAGTAATATCTGTCTTTTTACTTCTGCTCATCTTCTGTCCTTTTATGGAACAGGTCACTTTAGCCAGTGGTGCAGATTTGCCAAAATGGTTGGAGTTCAACCCCAAAACAAACAGGCTGCAAGGAGTGCCAATGCCAGGGGAAAGCAGGAAATACCTTCTAAACGTAGTTGCCTCTGGGAGGACACGCACTCAGAAAACATCAAGAGCCACTGTAAAATTCACCATCCACGTTCAAGACAGCATCCTGTTCCCAGAAGAGGAGGGCACCTGCAACCACGTGCCAAACAGCTCTTAGTGAGCACTGTTAGCTTCCAATGGCTTTTGCGCAAATCAGTGAAAACAGATGGGTGCTGCCCATCTGACATGAGACTTTTGGGGGGGGGGGATTTGTCTGTTTTTTGAGAAAACAAAACATAGGCAATGAATTGTCACTGTGAAACTAAACCGTTGTCATGATCCAGCAACCCTCACCAGAACGGAATGGGATACTGCAGCATAGCCAGTAAGAGGAAGGTTTGGACTAAGAGGTGAGATTTTCCTTGTGTCCTGCATGTATGCAAGATGACACACTAAATTTGAACATGTACCTTCACAAAGAGGGAGGTGGACAGATGGCTCTTAACTGATGCAATTTGGGGTCTTTCAGTATCGGTTCTGACAGGTATGGGAAGAAAGTTCCTGTCATTTCTGTTGAAATCATTCTCTATACTGCAGTGGAAAGCCTACAGCTACAGGAACGTCTCTATATTGTGTGCATGATGACAAAGTATCTCTATTTGGATTCTTCCTTCATAACCCTGTTGCAATACATGAATCTGGTACACAGAGGCTTGCAGAACTTAAAGGTAACGGCTGAAGACACTGGATTTATCAACTCCATGGTGAACCATTACGTAGGACTCTACTGGTCTGTGAAGTGTGAAGGGTTTGTTGCACTCCACCAATTCATTCAAGTGCTACAACACAACGTTGATCCACACCATCTCTCACAGCTGCTAGGATATGAAATTGCAGGCTGGAGAATACTTGAGAGGTGGCTACGAGAGAAAATCTCCAAGACAACAGCATAGACAGCTAATGATCACACCAACACCTACACTGGAACCAATTAGAATTACACCAAGATCAACTGGAGGAGATGCTCCCAATCCTTTGGCATCTGCTGTGCTCAGCAGCTTACTTGCACAGCTTGTGCTATCACCTGTTCAGAGTTTAGCATCTTTGTATGAGGAGAGTATAACAACTGCAAGTTACAAGATGCAGAATAATATCCATCTCAGAAGTCAAGAAAGTTTAGTGACCTTAGAAATAGACTCATCGTGGAACCTGATGACTAACCACCAGTATCCTTTAGTTTTGGAGACTCCCCTAACACTCCAGATCTTTCACCTTCACTGATTATTAAAACATTTTCCTCCACTGAACTGAAAGTGCTGCCTTACTAGGGCTTCTGGCATGTCCTTGCTGTTAGAGCAGCCAGGGCCTCACGTGCCTGAGACGGACTCATATTTCCTGCCTGGTAAATCAGAAGTATCCAGATTTCTTCTCCTACAGGAGATCTCTTCAAATACAGCCCAGTTTCCTAGGCCTGCATACACCTTGATGATAAGCACATTTTATGAATGGCCTTATAGCTCAGCCGAGGCAATGCCTTCCAAGACAGAATTTCACGTACCTTTGCCAGAAACAATGTCAATGTCAGAAGTGGCAATTACAGTGATCAGGAGAAAAGCCACTTTCTAGAATTCAAAAGGCTTTCTACTGCATCTCTCTCTCTAGAAACACTACCATCAGAATTCCCAAACTGTTCAATAAGAGCGACAGCTCCATCTGATTTCACATTTCCCATGGACGACATATTTCTACTTTTGCCAGGAAGTAGTAGTCCAAGCCAAGAGTTAATTAATGCCTACAAACAGTTATCTAGGTCTCTTATGACTCTCCCACAGCCTGACAGGCTTCCATTTACTGAAGGAAAAAGCACAGCTCCTTCCATAATCCAAACAGAAACACAGACTCTCCATCTCAAAATTAATTTCAGTCCTGTGTCCTCAGTATGTTTTGCTAACATTTTATGCAACATTTTCCCTAATGAGGCTGAAACATCTTATGAACCAAGTGTGATAATTCTGTCCAGTCCTGATAATGCTCCTGTTCTTACTCTGCCCATAGACTTTTCTAGCTTTGACATCTCTGAGCTATCCAGATCAACAAATACACTTGCTTCCTATGACAGCAGCATGCTCACAACACAGATTCTGTCTGCAAGTGCTTTATTCAGTGGCACAAAGGATTTACATTCAGACAGAGGTCTTGGAACAAGAATGATTTTGCCAAATGTCACTGAGCCTACCCTGGTATCAAACAGAATGTCAAACCTCATCTCTGAAGCTTCTGAAGCACCTTTGGTGACTTTATTTAATGCCACTTCTCATCTGTTCAGCAGTATACCGGGTATGTTTAAGATCTGACTTTTCATTCATGTTGGTTTCTGAAGTATGAGTTAACATAAAAAGGATTGGTTCTGTTCCAATTCTTGTGAGCTTATACACATAGCCAAAACACTATCAACCTTGCCACAATAGTTTTGATCTGTTCTGTCAAGACTGTTCTTCTGCAACTGCACAACATCACTACACTTGGGATATAGCCACAAAAGCATCCCACATAAGAGAAAATATTTTTTCCACTAATCTTGATACAAGTAAGAACACAGCTGAACTATCAGACCCAGCTTTGACCATCCTGTCTAAAGAAAGATGTGGACCTGTTGCAAGAGCTCCAAAGAAACAGGAAGATGATCAGAGATCTAGAAAATATGACATATGAAATAAGCTGAAGTATTCAGTCTGGAGGACTGAAGGAAGATGCAGGTTTATGTAAAAGCTTGCTGAAAAGATGAAAGAAATGTTCTCAATATCCACTGGGAATTGAAGGAGCACTAATGCCCTTAAATTACAGTTAAGATAATGTAATTCAGACATAAGAAAAACTTTCTGACAGTAAGGATAGTAAAACATTAAATGAGGTTGCTCAGGGAACTCTGTGGAGGTTTTTAATGACAGGATGGCAAATATTTATCAGGAAAGACTGCAAAGGAACAAACTAGACATCCTTTACAGTCCTCCTCCTCCATGAATCTGTGACTCAGGCTTAAGTATTTGCTGGACTACAGAGATGTTATGTTGGTAGGATGAGTTGGGTAAGTTTACAGGACAATAGCTTAATCAATTTATATTATGAATAGGCATTGTAAAAGAAGTACACTAGGCATATCTTAAATACTTGAGAATAAGTGTAGACATTCAGAGCCAAATAGCTTCTCCAATCTGAAGTGAACTGATTGCCCCTATTTTTCACATATTGGCTCATAATGGCCCTCACAGAACTATTGTTTTCTAAAGCTTGCACTAGACCTAATATTAAGTCTACATCCATAATGCAAGATGGTGGTCTGAAACACTTACATCTGAAACCAGGTGTCCAAGCAAACGTCTGTCAAAGCCCACAGACAGACAACACATTCCAAAAATGATATTGCCATTGAAACTCTTGCAAGCACGGTCCATTTGGAGATTTTTTTCAGAAGTACCTTTCTACCAGGTGAGAGAAGCCACTAGGACGAAGTATTCAACCATTCTCTAAAGGACAGTCTGAACATTACCAGTCAGGAAAAAATAACCCTGTTATCTTTTTCTTCAACTCTGCATTCATCCCATCTACAATTTCACCTAATGATTAAAGCGATCTCTGATATCGATTTACAAACCAATAACAAAATAAATGCCTAACATTTACAATATCTTAGGCTCTCAATATATTTTACAGTATTATTAAATCATTTTTTTCAGTACAATATTCCCTACTGTAGTGGCTAGAAAGTTATGACACAAACTAAGCAATTGCCAAAGCCTACTGAAAGACAATGCAATCTCACCACGGTATTCCTGCTGAAGAGGCTTGCCCATTTACTCAAAGCCTACAAAGCAAATCAGTGGCAGAGCTGGGATTAGGAGCCAGCTCACTTCACCGCCAGACATGAGATAAGACTCCATAGCATGAGGCTCTCAGATACATATCCCCTTCTTCTCTAGCTTCCTTCCCATGGTCTTTGCTATGCTGACAGATGCTGGCAAGGAATTTTTAATTATGTGCCATCAGGGCTTTTAAACATTCCCAACTCTATAGCAAATTATTAAAGTTAGAACTCTTTTGTATAAATCTAAATCATCTTTTATCTAGCACTATAACAAATAATCTTTTCATTTTCACAGAACTAGTTCAGAGGCTACCGCCATCTCACCAGGACACAAGCACCTTGCTATTTCCCACATACAAAACGCTACAGTCCACAGAAACTGCATGGAGTCATCCTTCATTTTCTGTTTCACAAGAGCTTCCAAACATAACCAGAGGTAAAATACAAATCCAAACCTCCCACACACAGCCCACAACCAAACCCCAGATCTCAGTTTGTTGAATGAGGACAAGACTGAAAACTTTAGTCTTCCTAAATGAAGATTAGCTCATCGCTTCTGTGCTCATACTTGTGAATGTAGCTGACATCATCCTTTTTATTCTCTTTGTTAGACATCTGCGACCTCCTGTACTAGAACCCCTGCAGCTTTAAAACTATTATAATCTAAAGACTCATGCCCTTCTGAATTAATCCCTGCTTATTAGGGGGAGTAGGGTTTTTTAGGCATTAAATAGTTTCTAAAGGGGAAGATAAGATTAGGACACCCCCTCACTAGATCTTGCAAATCAGGCCCTATCCCAAAGTGTTAAAAATATAATTGAATGAGATAGTGAAGTGGCAGGAAGAAGGGAACATTTCTGTCACAGGTTGCAGGAACTCCCTGGGTCCTCATCTTTTTCCTAATTCATCGAGTTTGTCAGCAGGCTTTAACTAGAAGTCACAGAGAGAAGTGTTTTTTTTTTTTCTCCCAAATTTGATACCACGTTTTAACATCTTACAGCATACTTGGTTTGCTCTCATATATTCTTAAAAACGCTTCAAACAGGGGAGAATGTCCAGCACTCAAAGTAACACTGCCCTACTAGGTAGTACACCTGTCATCTCCACAAGTGGGGTGATGCTGAGATACCTAGTGTTCACCTGATTAATCTGAAACTATTCTTAATGCCAGACATAGCTCAATGGTAAAATAAAACCAAACATTTTCATAAAATTCCCAAGCAAGAAAATCATTTTTAGTGTATGGAAAGCAGAAGATGAAACAGTAACAAGCTTTAATAATTATCTGTTTCACATTCTGATGACTGAGCATTCAGCCACCAGAGCTGAAACAAATTCACCACACTGGTGAGGACTGCTCCTACTAATTCTAGGTAGTGTTCCTCCAGGAATTGTATCTGTTTCCAGAGAAGATCGTTATTTCCAAAGAAAGTAAGTGCTGTGTTTTTTGATCTCAGTTTGTGCAAACAAATTGCCTGGCATCCCTGTAAACTGAATGTTGGGAATGAATGCAAGGCAGGATGAGATCTGATGACAGCCCTGCTAATGAAATATCTGCATTAGAGTCTTTGATACATGAAGTCGCAAAGTATCATGCAGTCTCCTGCTGAGTAGCTTTAGACAGTGTAAGGCAGTAGACTGTCAGTAGACCACGCAGGTCTACTGCATGGTCTACTACCATAGAAGGTAAGGCCTTTGATTTTACATAAGCTTTCCATAACACACAATTCAAAACCAGAGAATTTTAAGAACCTTACAGTAATAGAAAGGAACACTGAACTTACTCTTCTCAATCTGAAGCATTAGAAATAAGCCATTCTTGACTGCCATTATGAAGCAGATAAATAACTTAAGTAGTATGTTGTGATATTGCTGTGCAAACATTATTAGATCAAAATATTATTGTTTAGGAAGGCATTATATGAGGCCTGCCTAATATATTAGGCTAGGAAGAACAGTTACATACATTTGTATGTGATTAAATAAATCACTTCTGAATATGCTTCCATTTAATCGGAGAAAGAAGTTTAAAGGTACATAGAAAAAAAAGCAAACAAAATTCTAATCAAGAGCTAATCAAGGACAATGCTTTACAATACCGTTGTAAGTCGAAGTTTCAGTAAAAATGAGGTGGTTAAGACCAGAATTTCCCTTATCAGTTCTCAACATCTCCCATCATCATTTGCAGGTCAATGGTTTTGTGAGGAGATTGTCACACACATTAAAAAAAATACGTCACCCATTCAGTTGGCTGCAGGCTACAAAAAAGACAATAGTTGAAGTGACTTGCTCCTGACTTACTAGACACTCAAAATTTGTTATCAAATCATATGAAGCATACCTGTATTTTTCCAAATCAGACACCAAGATATACAAATAATCAGAGGAGAATCTCAAAAGCATATGAAAAGATTCGAGTTTAGGTTTTAGTCTAGGTTTATTCTAGAAACAGATGAATTCAAAGCTAAAACACAGAAACAAAACGCTAAATTATCTTTCAGAAAAGGAGAGTACTTTACTGGACTTTAGGTAGTTATCGGTCATATATTTCAATTTAAGTCTCCCAAGGTACAGTATGCAATCTCTATTTAAGGATGCTACAGTAAGTCTAGATTATTGACACATTTGCATGAAAAATAGTCTTTGTATCATCTTCTACCTTGTTACAGAGTCATTTGGGTTGTGGCCAATTATTCACTTTACAAGAAAGAATTATTTGTGATATACAACACAAAAGAAAATAACAGAAGAAAAGCAGTGAGGAGAAGGAAGAAATCTATCTAGCCTGAGTGAGATCCATGGGAGGTATTGCCTGTCGAATAGGAGTCTTAAGGGCATTGTCACCGTAGCTTGTAACTACTTACAGTAGCCTGTATTCCCTTAACACTTACACCTGCTACAAAGATGACAGAGCCAAACTCTGAGCAGTGACAGACGATATAACAAGAGGCAATGGCCACAAACTGCATCTCCGGAGGCTTCAGCCAGACATCAGGAAAACTTTCTCAGTGAGGGTGATGCAGCAGTGGCACAAGTCACCCAGAGACACTGAGGAATCTTCAGCCTCAGAGGGTTTTAAGACTCAGCTGGGCAAAGTCTTGCTTGACCCCCTTTAGCGCTGGTGACAGCTCTGCTTTGAGCGAGAGGTTGGCCAGGTGACTTCCCAAGGTCCTCTCTAGCCAACGTGCCCACAACCCTGGGAGGCTGACAAGATTTCTGTAATATCATTCACTGTCAGACAGCTATTTTTTCCTCCTAACTCCTTTTTTTTTTCCTTCCCTTAAAGGGCAAGCAAACACTTTCCCAAACGTTGTTCATTCAATTAAATCCGTAACAGCAACTATCGGATGCCTGCTCTTTTTTCCTATACCTGCCAATACATTTTATGAGGAGGAGGATGGCAACTCAACCCAGTTATCCCTGGAAATAATCCCAGCTGATGGCTCTCCACTGGGATCAGAAAGCTGGCTGCAGTTTAACGTGCATCAGCAAACCATGCACGGCTACTCCCTCGACACTGATTTCCAGTACTCAGCTCAGGAGTTTATTCTGTCTGCCACAGATTCAGGGGGACTGACAGCCTGGGAGACCTTCCCCACCGAGCTTCGGAGGCCCACAGGCATACCGTGCCACCTTTACACCATCAGAACAAAACACAGCTACTAGTCTTTCCTGAGTAGTTTATTTTTAGAGAAGCTCTCCCTGTATTTGAACTCCAGCACTCCCAGAGACATCACAGTGAGCACTCTCAAACCTGGGTCCACGCTAATCTCCTGGTACAACAGATCACTGTGCACAAGTGCCAACAGATCTTCCAGCTGGTGTGCAAAAGATGAAAGCCAGGAAGCACTAGAGAAATTGAGAGTGCCTGACGGAAACGTTAGCCCGTATTTTGTTCAAGCAATGTTACCAGAATACAAAATCGGTATCTTTGTCAGCGTCTCATATAGCGAAATCTGCTTTCTGCAAACTCATTCAACGGATCTTTCAACGGTACTGCGCCTACGTTTCAAGACGGGAATGAATTTAGGACTAGAAAGACCACGCCTGCCTTACCAGTCAGCCTTTGCCTCACCACCGTGCTGGCTCTGATAATTGTTGTTTACTCTGCTTGCAAATACCACAGGAAGGTTCTTGGATCCCAGACACTCACTTTTCAGAGACCCCCCCTCTCCTCCCCCGCCCCGAGAGCTACACTGATGTGGAAATGGATGCCCTGAAACCTCGCAAAGCACCTGTACCTGAGTGTGGGGGTCACCCTCACCTCAGTTAGGGATACCACCTGCTGTAGCACCCTCTGCCCAAGAGCAGTGTTCTAGCTCAGTAAGACTGTCTCCCGTTATACCACCTTTCCAACCACCAAAATATCAAACTCCCACCACGTTATCAAGACAAGATGACTGGCCAGGATGGCCATAGCAATATCCATGCACTTAAAGACAACATCTTCTAAATGATATTAAGAGCAAATCTACATAAAGACAAGAAGTACTGTACTTACTACTCAGGAAAAAAAAATCATTCATTTTACCATTCTTCAATTTAAAACAGAACACTCAATTAACACTAAATTGCTTAAGTTATGCCTAATGAAAAGAGGCAATATTAAAATACAGACTCCCTGAGTCATAAACACATTGTATTTTATGTTTGAGGCAGAACTGTCAGAAAGACCATCATAAAAGCCAATGTCCCAGTGAAATTCAAAGGCACTAGACACCCTTGAATCTTTCTCTTATCCTGGAAAATTAAACAAGTACTTTCCAAAAATGTATCCGGTAACGGTCCTTCTTTCGCAGGTGACAATTGTTTCTGTCCTCAAAATTTTGAAAATTTTTTTTAGCATTTGAACCAAATGCATTGTAAGTAGCATTTATAAAAGGGAACATTAACTACTTAACATGAAACTCTTCTCTTCCTGTTAGGTAATTTGTATTCCTCTTACAAACAATACATATAATGTACTTTTAAAATAGCATTTTAAAGTTACAGGTTTGCATTCTCTTAGTAGAACTGGCTCTCTACTCTGCTTCCATCCATGACAGTTAAAGAACTATGGTAGAAAAAACATAAAAGATAAAATTTCTTGAATTTTTTTTTAGAAGTGGAGTATCTCTCAATTTAATAGATTGACATATACACATTTTAATCTACAACTTACAAATGTTGCTTTAGAACTGAAAAAAAAAAACAAACAAAACCAAAAAACCCACCACACCTTCCTTGAATCTTCTCTTTTCACTTCGTACTTTCAAGGCATCACCAATACCACCACACAGAAAGGAAAGGAAGCACATACAGAACACCTTTTTTGCAGCGTGGTTGCAAAAGAATGCCACACGACTTACATTGCAACCCTGAAAATGAGAAACCTAGCGTTAACTAGGCTTCCTAAAGCAATCAGGATTATGCAAACATGGCATATACAGAGCAACTCTCCTCATCCTCAAAACAAGTTTTGAGGCACTGAGCTGAACTCAAAGGTGAATGTTTCAAGAGGCCCATTCATGCTGTCAGCTTCCTTTATCTTTGTTCTACATCCCACATTCATGACTTTATACTGCAGCTGAGCTCCACTGTGCTACAAGCCATATAGCTCCTTTTGTTGGGAAATCAAAGCATGAGCTGTAACAGAGTCCACGCCAATCTCAAGATGTCATACGGAGGCTCCCAGAAGCTTCCTATATAAAGAATCTAAGCTGTCTAGGAACAAAAAATAACAGCATACCTGTCATGCTATGGTTATGCTCCTGCTGACATGTCATGTAGAGACAACCTATGGTTCTGATGAGCTCTGCAACTGAACAGTGTGTATAAAGGCCACCTGTATACTGGGCAGGCTGGCAGCCATGAATGCTTCCCCAGCACAACCCGCAAGAGAGAAGTGACTTCGCCCAACAAGAGAAGAACTGAGTGCTCCTACCACAAGGCCAGCGAGCAGGGCTGGATCCAGTTTGACAATCCGTGGGCGCGCCACGGCCAGTAAAACAGAAAGGGAATCCAGCCCAGGGCTAGGTCAGGCCATCTCATGGCCACTGGAGGTCGGGGGAGCACAGAGGAGAACCAAATGCGTTGTGCAAAGAAGAGGGATCTTGGTGTATTTAATGGGAAAACAGAACACTCATCTAAAGGAAATGAAGCTTTATATTTCTGCTACTCACAGAATGGTATATTTAAATTCATCAAAATCTTTTAAAAAAATAGAATAGTCTTACATTTTCTTTTTGTTATAATATTTTGCACCTGAAAGTATAATAAAAATCTCATGAAGAAGCCATGTCAAATGACACTGCTATGCTACATTCAAACAGAAGCTAAAGTACTAACTTCATGACTGAATAAACATTTGCTGCCATAAACAAAGTATTACATGAATGTGTGTCATATTTCTTGATACTTCCAACATACATACTTCCAAAATACACTAGAGCACTGGCATGGAAAGGGAGTGACAGCAAAAGGACAGAAAAATCAGGGTAGGGAAAAGAAGAAGATCTCTGGGAATGATCCACAACTGAGAGATAAGAACAGCTCTCCAGTGGTCCACATGTATGTTATTGGACAGATAAACCGATACAGAAAACTGGGGGCCAGCAGGACATACCAACCGTAGTGTTGGCAGCCTCTGCGGCCTTGCCTTCCCTCCAGTTAAGATTTACATCATGCTGCAGACCCCACAATAGTATAATGCAACCAACAGTCACGACACAGAAAGGAAATTTGAACACCTTACCAGTCACAAGCGGATCAAGAGCTACAGGACCAAGGAACTGGAACAAAACAAACTGTACCTGCATGTACAAGTACTTAATGCACCTCTAGCTGCAATATATTTGTGGGAACATGTGAATAGCCATAGCTGTTGGTATGGAAACATTGCTAAAGTATTATGTTCTTTTAGTGAATGTGACAGTAACAACCGGATTTACGTCTCCATGCATGAGTCAGTATCACTTGTCTGGGTTTATAGTGTTGAGTCATTTCTTTGATAAATACAAATTCCTTGAATGACTACTTCAATACCTTCCAGAAGTCAAGCAGCTAGGAACCACATCCAAATTTTGATGTAAAAGTCAAAAAAGCAATAGTAATTTTTTGCAGCTGATAGCCTAGAAACAAGGTTGATAAATTAACTCTTTAGGGTGATGATGGTGTTGAGATGTAGCACAATAGGTATGATGGAATGTACCAGCACTACGCTGAATTTCCTTTCCCCGAAAGATTTAAACCCACAGAACAGACCTGCCATCTTTATTTTATGAACTCCCTAAACAATTTAATTTACAAGCAAGAAACACCTTTGATTTCTTCTGCAAGTCCAGCTGCTGAAAGAAACCAGCCATTCTGGGGCTAAACTGCTTCCACTTTATGAGAACTCAGCAAGTAGCACTTCATACAGGTAACCAGATTGCTTTAAAAAGAAAGTGGAAGAGTAAGTTTAAAACAATTACCTAATTTAGAGGATTATTATGAAGCTTGAATTACAGAAAATTTCAATGCATGTCCTATCTCATATTTTATTAAGATTCAAGTACCTAGAACACAGGCACAAAATTAAGTATCTTGGAGAATTGGGCCTCTTTCCTTTAGCACTTAATATTCTTATCTAATAGGCACTTTAGAAGTGGAAAATATAAATCTGTAAACAAGCTAAATAAATACTTATTATAATGGCAAGTGCAGAATCTTTCTTCCTCTGTAATAAAATACTTAATTCCTGTGCATATTTAATGATTACAGTTGAGTATTTATGGAACATCAGGAGATGTAAGACAGAATTCCCAAAGGCACAGACTGAACTCATCAGTCACACTTCTCTATCTAGACTAGAAGTAAATTACTTAAAACTGACATTTAAATACTCCTAGATTCCACACTTCAAATCTCCTTTAGTAAATAAAAGGAAAAAAAAAATAAACTGATAGGCAAAAAAACCTCAGCAACCCCTCTCCCCTCCCACCCCAAAACCCTAATGATGTAAGAAATAATAATTCAATTGTAATAGTGTCCTTCAGAACATTTCAGATATGATGTCAGCAGATGCAGAGATGCAGGACATCCTACTTTCAAATAAAACGTAAAATTAAAGATCCTCAGATTTAGGAACTTCAAATACTATACACTGCTTCTATAAAAGCCACATAGATTTAGAAAACATGACTAAAAGACAAAGTATCGTGCAAGTACTCTACTATGTAATTACACGATCGTAAGAGAAAATAGTTCTCAAATCATTTAACAGAAACCACATTTACTTTTTAACCGTATCACAGTAGCTAAACAATTACTTTCAAATGCTATTAAATACTTCTACTTTCACAGAGCTAAAAGACTTGGTTACCAATGTAGGCAAAGAACACTTGCATGATATTTGTGTTCTGATCTAATCATCACCACCTATGGCATTAACAGTCTCAGATAAGAAATATGACCATGAAGCATACTAATTTAGTTTTAGAAAAAAGCTCACAGTAGGATGCTTAAACTAGAACCTGTCAAAGCTGTGGGACCTGTAGTGGTTCATACAAGCTGGAACAAAGCAATGGAAGCCGACCAGAAGAAGGCTTCCGTAACTCTGCTGAATCCAAATGAAATGGAATTGGCTATTCTGAGACTTACTTTCTGAACTAGGTTTATTTCTATATCCCTTAGCTTCTTTCTGTTCTGTTCTGTTCTACAGCTGGCATGTTGGAAGGATGCTACTTGGAAAGATTGGCTAATCATCTTTCCATAACTCATTCAAGGTAGCCCATTTGGAAGTCAATTCAAAATCTTACAAGAGATCAATTACCCACAGGCAATAACATTTTTCATAGTTTGAGAATTTTGTTAATCATCAAAAGAGGTTCTACTAAAATAATAACAGTTTTAATACCAAATCATCTAATCTGTCATTCCATAGCCCTTGCACGTTCAGAATAAGTCTTCCTTTCATATTCAAAAAGCTCAGACCAAAAATGCAGGTTTTAGTAAGCAAGTTGCATCAAAAAATTCACTTAATGATTAGCAAAAATTTTATTTTAATTTTGTCTAAAAACAAAGACAGCATAACAACCTGAAAGACATTGCTTTCTAAACATCATTTCTAACTCTTTTTTTAATCTCGTAAACCAACAATTTTTACCTTTAAAAACATGTATTTCCCCACTCCTCACCGCTTAAGTGAAAATCAAGACTGCCACATTCTCAGCTCAGTGCCTAGGTACTCAGTGTGCAGTCTTTTCCATGATTCTGGACTCCTGAGAAGTTTCATATAAATAAAAGTATTAATAACTGATAATGTTGTTAAAACCAGTTCATTACCAATTAATTGAGATTAAAGTTTTTTAGAAGATCTCACTGGTTTTGATATATTACAGAATACTTATGGGAAAAGACTTTAAACTCAGACCAACATTTCAACAATTTGATTTAATGTGTGGCATTGAAGAGTTTCTTCATCCTAGAAATGTGACTGTAGAATACTTCAGGACAGATCTTACTTGCACTCCATTCATTTGATATGATACGCAGATTTTGCATTTCATAGAAAAATAAGAATAGAAAATTGAAAAAAAATCAAAAAAGGACTAGAGATGATTGAGATGATACCAATATCAATTCCAACAAGAATTATTCTTGCAGTTTTGCTCTGAGACAAAGGGGGAAAAAAAAGTCACTGCCGTCCGGTTTTTCCATTTTCTGTTGTTTCCATTCTGAAAGGCAAGCCAACAACTAGTAAGGATGGTCATAAGATTTATTTGTAATACAATCAACAGACTAAAAAGAAAAATCAAATACCTATATCTACTATTTCTTCTACATATATATTCTTTTTACTTCATTAATCATGCTGGCTCCCCTTGCCTCCCTCCCCCCACAAATTTATCTCATCTTAATACTTCCTTAAGCAGTGCTCTGCAGGTAAAGGAAAGATTTCCAGCAAGAAACTTTCCAGCCACAACCACAAATAGCTGTTCATTATCAGCCTCACCAAAAGACAAAAGCCTAGATTCAAGTGTTTGCAGAAAATCAGTTTCTTTAAAGATGAGCTCTAGTAGTTTATGTGAAGGCCTTCATTTTCACCCTTTTTACCCTAAGCACGGACTGCTACTACTTTACTTATCAGGATGGCTGTTTTGGTTTTTTGTTTTTTTTCTTTTAGGTAAAACATGGACTACTTTATCAGCTTCACTGCAGCATGCTGTAAGATGCAATCATTTTATTACCTACAATATTCTAGTATTAAATATTATTTTGGAAGCTAAACCAAGTAAAAGGCTGACATACAAGCAGTCTGACTTTGGCTACCATTTAACCCCTGGAAGATTAAGAATTTTGCTGCAAGGGCAATCACTAGAGCACAAGAAAAGACACTGATCAGCATTCATTTTTGCTCAGCAGACAAACAGACTTCAGTGAAAGATGTTGTAACAATTAAAAACACTATGGATTAAGGAATATATTTGTATATTTTAATCTATAAAGACTAAGGAAGCATTTTTTTTTTTAATGCTGTGACAAAACTGTTCTTTCATACTGTATATTGGCTACTGCTAAAATATTTGTAATGATGCATTTAGTGATTACAAACCCATTTTCTTCCTTCAGATGTTGATACAGCTCAGCTTTGTTGTTGACAGAGTTCAAACGACCAATAAATTCTTGGTGTTTCCTAGAATTGGCAGTATTAATCCTGTTGCTCCATAAAGACAGCAAGGACATTGGCCCTAAAATTGGATGCAAAATTACCTCATTATAAAATTTTTGAAGAAATTACATACAATGGCAGTACCTTAAAAACACAAGCATTAAAAAAAAAAAAAACTTTATGATATAAGCTGAGTAAATGACATATGCAAAGGTATGGAAGATGAGCAATTCCTTTGTATGAGATTGACTTGGCTTCAAATGCAGAATCTTAATCACAACTCAGCCATCATGAGATGATAGTAATTCAAGGAAGAGAAGTCAGTGAGCACTGCCTCTTCCAACTACTACATTGCCTAGGCGCATTCGTTATTATTAGCAAGAGAAACTTCTTTTTGATACCTGTCCTTAATACTATTTCTGATGTGCTAGTTGAGCTACTGTACAGGTAGGAATTTGTCCAAAACTCTCCTCAAAAACACAAGTGTCTATCATCAGGCTCACACAATATCTCAGTATCTGTCTGTATAGATCTGTTAGGTTTTTATCTATGTATTTATGAAATGTATCTCAACACACAATATCTTAATTAAAAATTCTTACAGATTTAGTATTAACTCCAAGAAGATTTATCTAATTACTTTAAAAAATATATAGATTGACACAAACTTAAATTTTTAAGAAGAAAACACCATCTGTTGAAATTCTTCTGATTTACCTTTTGCCTTTTCCACTGTGGGCATTTCATCCATTGTAATAAGAGGTTTTTTGTTGGGTGGTTCAGGAGAATCAGGGGAATCTTTTATAACTTCAGCTTCTGCTAGTTCTTCTTTTTCACGATCCAAGAGACTCTTTAACCTTTTTTTAAGGAAAACAGTAAAGCAAGATACACTAGAGTAGCATGTTTGATTCCTAATGCCATTCTGTACCTTTCAAACTTGCATACAGTGTAGGTCCTAAGAAAATGTTTTTGCCCGTCACATGGATCAAAAGACAATAGGGAAGACTCTAGCCAGATAATCTGCTCTATAAAGCCTGGAATAATGGGAAGGATCTTAAAATATAATTCCACTTAAGCTAGTTCTTCATATTTATCTTGTGCTCATTAAGATAGCTGATCATTCCAAGTTTTAAAGGAAAAACTAAGTAACAATCAACACAGAAAAAATAACATACACTAGCAAGGCACTGTCATCTTCTCTATGTTATCCAAATTTAATCTATACCAAATTGCTTTCATTCTAAATCCCTGCTTTTGTTTCACATGTGAAAGTAATAGAAACTGTAGCAACAGATTTGATCATACGCAGAAAGGCATGAACGTCATCAACACAATGCCATTAATGCAGGTGAAAACGTCTCCCCCTAAATGACTCTAACATGCACAAAACTACATAAGTGAGTTGAGCTTACTACCATGATCATTTGTTTGATTTCTTTGGAATAGTTGCATGTATGAACAAATTAAACTGTAATCTGTAACTGTTTCACAGTAATTCCTCCCTGCCTCTTTGAGGTAAAAGAGAACAAAAATTATGCTAAAAATTTTATTTTATGTCAGAAAATTTACCTTTCTGATTCTTGCCATGGCTTATCCGGTTCATAATCTTTTCCTGACTTCTCTGACTTGTCCTCTTTTTCTTCTCTCTTTCTACCTCGTTTCTTGCGCTCTTCTTCTTCTGGGGGTTTGCTTCTGCAAGCCATCAAACATTCTAAGACTCGTTGATGTTTATCAGAGTTGTTTATGTGTGCTCGTACAAGGGTCTCCAATTCATTCCACATAATCCGGTACTGCTCATCTCTAAGCAATGGCATTAAAAAAAAAGTCTATTACACATAGGATGACCTAGATCATTAATATATTGAATAAGTCAAGCTTAAAAACAGAATATAAGACACCAAAAAAATACAAAAATAACCTCAAATAGAATCTTTCTCCTTCTCTGGTACTAGAGTTCTATCCACATTGGATTATTCTATCCTTGAGACTTTCAGAACCACATCGAATGTAGCACTCCTCAATTTACAGCTGAAGAGTTAAGTTTCGATTGAAATACACTACTTTCACTGGAATCAAATCCTGAACTTTCGCAAGATCACACAGTCAAAAGACACTTCTGAAAAGCCTGCCAGCTGTCTGCTAACCAGAGAAGTAAGCCATGTTAGGATATGCAGAAGGCCACTTATATACTGACATGCAAAATAATTATTTAATTCTTTGTCCAAATAAAGAAAATTAGAGAGCATATTATATTAAAGAACTTCAAGTCACACTGGCAACTTTTACATCTGAGTTTTCTTTTTGGCTAATTCTTGGAAATACAATGTACACATCATCATTAGACTGTGTTAGGGATAACAGGACATTCTATGTTTTAAAAGAGTAACCCATATTTCAAATAACTTTCAATAACTATTTCAAATAATCTATAGCATGCATAAGTTTCCTTTTGTATTGATTTGAAATTATTCCAGTTTCTCTGTCCTAGGTTGTATCAGACTCTTACCTTTACGTTAAAAACACAAAAGCAAAGAGAATCATCCTCACAATTTTTTGTAATGAAATATTTGTCTAACATAAAACTGTATCAATATCATGACTGAAATGATGCAAACAAAGTACTCACAGCACTTATTTTGCATACGTACATCATTTAGTACACTCCACATTACCTTCGACCAAACTAGAAAAATTTACATTAAAAAAAAATGTAAATTGAATGTTTCTGAAATAAGTTCAACAACAACAAAAAAAAAGCGTTTAACCTTTTTGGACCCTTTCCCCTGGTACCAACTGTTGAAATCGGCAGTGGGTCATTTTTTCTCTCCATATCTACTAAATTGTATATGGTTTTTTGACAGTTCAGAACATCCTCATCTGTCATTGCTTCTTTTACAATCACACTGGCTAATGGCACTACCTGCAACATAAAACAAAAGCGAACAACAGGAAAATCTGTATATGCTGCAGGAAAGAAACAGGAAAAAAAGAAAAAGATACAGAACCACACACAAAAAAAAGCACAGTATCTGTTTAGATTGAAACCAGTAATAACTGTCAACAGGCATAAGCATATGCATTTTCTCTTTATCCATCACAGCCCAGTAGCTTTGTAACTAAATCAGTTCCAAATATTCCTCCTTATTTAGATTACATTCTAACAGTCTAGCTACATTAGAATATTCTAGAGTATTTAACTGAAAATAAAACTTAAATCGATTTTGTTACAAGTGATTTATCATAAGATGGAGTTATTTCATCACGTAACAAGTTGAAACTTACTCTAGATCAAAATAAAAGGTTACAAACTCCCAGCTTACTTACAGCTTGCATGTTGAATATGGTGGTCTGAGAAATAATCATAGGCCAGTAACGAGTATGTTTCTCTAACTGATCTTTTGCACGTTCCAATGGAATTTCAAGACTTCCATCGATCTTATATCTGGGCTCTAGAAAAGGAGTTAATCGGTTTTCCCTCATAAATTCACCAAAATCCTAATGATAACCAAACAAGATAAAATTAGGAATTTCTCTAACACAGTAACTTTCACTGAATGGGTCAAACAGCACAGTCTTGCTTATCATTGTGTGTACCACACTCACCCACTAAACTTCACCCTAACAGCCAGAGGCCCCTTTACAGCTTTCAGATGTACAACTGTAATTAGGATGAACACATAACTAATTCTATGAAAATATGGGTTGAAAACCGTTGCAAGGTTTTTGATGAGCAGGCATGCCGGATGCGCAAGATAGCTCATACATGATAAGAATTTTACTATGTTCTTCTGGAAACTGATTCTGATAATATAAAACAAATGCAAAGGATGTTGGTTAAAAAAAAAAAAGTGAAAACATCCTGAATGTCAGCAGTTTGTATGCTTCATGTGCAGAGTTCAAAGCTGACAACTTTCTTTTCCATTTATTCTACAAGCCATTCATGAACAATCTATCGTTCTGACAACGAGCAGAACAGTCTTATCTGCATCCAAGAAAACAGTATTCCAGAATCAGAAAGAATTTTAAATGTTCATAGTGCATAAAGGCAGCAAGCATTACTTCAAATGGAAAGCATTCTATAAAGCAGGCATTACAATAATCAGATGTACTACTTTGTACCAGTACCTATCAGTATTACAATACAGTAATACAATCTACCCAGCCATCCAGAAAATGTAACAAAACACTTCCTATACAGAATGCCTATTGCGCTACATCTCTTGCCATCCGAGATAAAGGGCAACTTATAAGCAAAGAGAATCTTACTGTAATCCTGTAGTCTGTGACTCTTCCACCACATCCTTCACTAATTGACGGGGGATCTTCTAGAATTGATCGTGAGCTGCTTAAGACATGCAGAAAAATTTCTCCTCCATGGCTGCTGAGCATGTGACTAATTACTTTAGAGCCAGACTTGCGTGGTTGTTCCAGTAAAACAGAACGACCTATTGTAAGTGAGATCAGCTTGGTTAATTACTGCATGCTGCAACTTTAAACAAAAAACATACATACATACTTCACATATATATTTCACATAATACAAGTTTGTACCTAATTAAGTCTTTTAAGACATTAAAGTTGTGTTTCTACCTAGGTTGAATGAGAAATAGCTATTTCCTTTGAGTACTTAGTCTCTACGCTTAAAAAAGATAGGGCATCAACCTTTCAAATTTTACACAGAAGAAGATAAAAAAAAAAAAAAAAAGAAAAAAAAAACCTCCTTCCTGTGACACATCAATTTTCTGAACAGGACATACTTTTTAGGGAAATATACACTTAAAATGCTATATTGTGTATGGGGATGGGGCTTACTATTTATAATCATTAAAGATGATGCTGTATACTAAATTGTTATCTGGCCATACTATAGAAACTTTCTCATTAAAAGCAATTTCTAAGTTTCAGCTTGTTTGAGTATGAAGGTATCAGTTTATACCATTTGTATATTAAAAATGGATAGGATTTTTCTTCAGATACATGGAAATAAAATTCATTTTGTCTACTGTCCAATAAAACACATTCAACTCAACTCAAAGGTGCAATCTCCAAGTAAGTTTTGTTTGCTATGAGAAAGCAAAAACAGAAGATAAGAAAAAAGAGGATACTTGAAACATGCTGTTCATTTTGGTTCAAGAATTTTTATTAATTAAGGTACTTTTCCAGTATAGAATTTTTAGAGAAAAATTAGTAAAAATTATAGCAACAAAACACAGTAAATTAATTTAGACATACAACTTGACTGAAGAAAATATCCCATTAAAGGGGTGTTTATAAAGCAACTTTTCTTGAAAGCTGCAGAAAAACCTGTATGTAATTAAAATTGATCCATACTGCACGTTTGAAAGCAGCAGCTTTGGCTTCCTTTTTGAACATGTACATGAATAACATCTTTTACAAAGGTAATTCATGGCAATGGTTAAAATCTTGCAGGTAAGCAAATGGATCTAGTTTACCTTTTGACTGATCCCAGTACACATAGGCATGTCTTTCTATCAAGCAACATACTATCCTACCCAATTAAAAGGGAGTTCAGAGGCTGCCTATCACCAGCTAAAACTAGGCAGAGATTCATGTTGTTAATATTTTGCTGTAGCCAAACAGAATAAGTACTGTGATCACCTACTAGAAGCAATGTTTCCTACTAAATCAGATAAAATGAGAAGCAGTCTGCATTTGGAGTCAGAAAAAAACTACCAGAATTCAGTACTGTGTCCTTCTTTATTTTCCAACTTCCTTCCTATTTTCAAGTTTCAAAACATATTCCATCTGCCTTTAAGTACACTTAACAACTTTCTTCTTTTATTAATATGACAAATATACTCAAGTTATTTTACAGTGCATAGATACATGCTAAATGCTCTATTTGCAATATTAACTATCAAAATAAAATAGTTAGCCAAGAACATATATTTACCATTAAGGAGAAAGTTAGTAAGGCATGAAGAAGGTCTGCTATTTACATCTACTGGGGAAATTCTGTATGCTCCAGTGCAATAGTGTAATTCTGAAAAATAAATGAATAGAAAGTTGAGAGACTAGCTCCAAAACATAGGAAAAACACTTCTCATCAATGAAAAGAAAAGAAGGGGAGAAAAGCTACTCCACAAATAGCAGATCAAAAAAGCCTTGCTGCCTATAGATTCACAAGTCTACCCCTCTTTCAACATCTCCTTGCAGTCACCCCAGTTTGGTCTATTCCCAGAACCTATACATTCCCAACTCCTATTTCCAGCTGTACCTCCAGTTCTTTCCTGTATCCCCTAAACAATTTCAAAAAGTTCAGCTTCCTCTTATTTCTCTCAATGACATTTTTGGCCAGCTGGCTTGTAAAGAGTCAGCATTTGTTGCTGATAATCTACATGGCATGCGCTGACTAGTCAGATCGTTCCTTCGTTTCCCAAATCTTCCCTGCCTTACTCTCACAGCAGTCACAGTAGATGTGACTTTATTCAGATTCAAAAGTTATTATGGGGGGGGGGGGGGGAGAGGGCTGGACAAGTGTGACAGTATCATAATTAAAAAAGATTATACATCTCATTTTGTTACAAAACTTTTTCCTTATCACTCTAATACTTTCATCAGAGCTGGCACTTGGATATAATTCTCTCTCTCCCCCCCCTTAATTTTTGTTTCAGGAAAAATAAAGGCATTCAAGCAGTCAAGGTCTCAAAGCTGCTCTGTTAGATAACACCTCTCTAGAACTGAAAGGTAAACTAAAAGAAAGAGTATATGGGAGTTGCAAAATAACCACTGAACACTGTAGGAAAGGAGCAACTTCATGACACTCCAGGAGACATATATATGCATGTATTTTGGCCCCCTCATCTCTTACACAAATTATTGATTAGCCAAGATCAGAAGACCATTAGTAAAGCAGGGTGCAATCTGCAGCAAAGAATACAGAGCAGAAGGTAAAATAGCATTAACAACCAGGAATTGTCTCCTTGAGCTACCAGGTTACCTACCAACACTATTTGTTCGAGGAGTACACCATTTTAATGTTACAGTTTCTTTAAATGTGCCTTCTCTGCTATTGCCACCTATATGATTATCACCTGCAACATAAAGTCAGAAAAAATGTGTTACAACTCGATCAACCATATTTAGTTACGCAAAAAAAACTAGCAAGTAATTCCTACATAAGTATGAAATGTTATTGAAAAAAAAAAAAACAACACAACTTTTAAGATGCAAAATACTTATAGCATCACCATACGTAAAACATGATGTAGTTTTAAAAAACTTAATTATCTAACATAAGTGAATAGTATCCTTAAGTTATTTAGCAGTGTCATTTTGAAAAAATGTATAACATTTGAAATTGGTAGCTGTACTAAAAAAAAAAAAAAAAAAAAAAAAAAAAAAAAAAAAAAAGCAGCACTTTCAGAACATGCCCTGTATGTCTGATTCAACAATTAAAACAAAAAGTATCTGTAACTTTATCTGTAAAACAGGTCTTTTCTTCTTCCTACTTTCTACAGAAAAAAATATGAACCCTTAACAACTGTTAGAGCCCTTATTTAGGACATTTCTTGCAAGAATATTTTGTCTATTATAACCCAAAGTCAAAACTGAAACTGATGTAAAGAAACATTTGACCACGTGGGCTTTTTGGGTAAGAAGATATTTGTTCTTATCATCCAGTATCTTTGCTATTTCAGAATCAACCCAAACATCTCTCATAGTTTACTGGCATAGATGTTTTATCACTAAAATACTTTCACAAAACATCTCATTGGTAACTGGCCTGGCAGAAGGGAAGGCATTAAAACAGACATCAATACTTCATAAAATATTAAATTACATCCTAGCTAGCAAATCGTTATTCCTCTTGTCCTTTAACACACGTATCACATAAGGAAAAATTAACAGTTTTACATGAAGTCTTGCAATTACAATAGCAAGACTTAAAAAATAAGATGCTCAAATCCACAGTAATCTGTAAGAAATTAGAGACATACGTCAACATGCAACATTCTGTACATTATGATAGGGTTTAATCTAATGTTCCACGTAGGATTTTTCTTTGATTTCATAATACAAGGATATATTTACTCATATAAGATTTGTGTGTTTTGTTTATCATTCATGAAGGTAACTTGCAGAAGTTTTATTTTTATCCTTACTGAAAGCTGGCAGTTGTTTTAAAATAACTGGAATCACTTCAGAAAAACTCTCAGAATATCTAAAGGACAAATCTGTTTAATCTAAAAATTCCCTAGCAAGCCATTTCACAGAAATAAGATCCAACTAACTGAATTCCCAATTTCCTGGTACCAGATTTATTGTAGTAGAAAGAGATATTATAAAAAAAAAAAAAAAAAAAAAAAAAAAGACAACTAGAAAGAACAAAAATTTATTTGTACCAGTATTATTTGGTACAATTAAACAGATTGTTTACTCAAATTTCTAAGGGAAAATTCTGAGAAGGCATTTTAGCAGGAGTATGTTTTTGGCTTTTACTAAGAAACTTAGTCCTTGAGCCAATAGGTATTATGTAACTATTTCTGACCCTTCCAATAAAGCTTCATGCATTCAACATGAATAATAAGTCCAGGATAGTCTGAATTCATTATTGTAACATCTCATTCTCTTTTTTCCTCAGTTCTTCTCCCTATTCAGTGCTATTCCCTTTATTAAAAAATAACACACAAAACCTGTCAAACAACTACTTACAGACCAAACGACTTCAAGTTTCAGGAAAAAAATATCCACGTTACTTTTAAAATAACCTTGGTGTAGATAACTTGTATGTTAAAATATTATTCTTCACTTCCATTAAGCTAAACTACTATCAATTTTCTAATATGTTTTAAAGTTTTGTTATCTAACATCTATTGCCTGTATCTAAACAGATGTATTCTACATGCAGAAGAAATCACACTAAATTCTTAATGCTACTGCAGCTGTACTGAATCACAGAAGTTACAGGCCGTGTTGCAAGAGAAAACTCGAACACATACAAGCCTTCAGAAGCTTCAAATGAGGCCTCAGCACTTTTGAAAATGCATACAGTTTCAGTATTCAACACCACAGGCAGGCTAAGGGTTTTTTCAACTCGTTGGTTTTGGTTTTAAATATCAACACAAGAATTTTCGGCTTGACCTCCGTATTAAGAAAATCTTCCATCAAACAATGTTTCCTGAACAAAATAGTTTTGCCTAAGGTTTATTATTATTGTGTTTTTCTAACCTTAATTCAGTGGAGTCATGAAAAATTCACCTCTAAGAGGAGCATTAGGTAATAATTCCAAACCACAAAAGGATACTCCAAATAAAGTGAGAAAGCTCTAAAGCCAAATAACTATCATCTTTTTCAAAGCAATTACTGTCATAAAAAGGTCTATGGGACGTAACTGAATGTTAATCGTTGCTACCTATCAGCCCGATGAAAAGCTCCATCACGCTCACATACCTGAGAGGAGCCAGTGTCTCCATATAAAATGGAGCAGAGCCAGGCAGAAATAGAAGTTTACAACAATTGCAACAAATTTTTTAAACACAGTCATCATTTAGAATAATTATTTAGGACATGGTGATTTACATATAGAATATTACCTTTCTGCTCATTACATGCTGTTAATTGTCTGCTTCTTAGAAGATGGATTTATTTGTTTTGAGATGCTGGTCTGATGTTACTCAGACACCTGCCTTTACTGCCCTTACAGCCAGGCAATTTCTTTATCATTACCTGTTAGCATAGTTGCTGTCCCTTAATTCTGGGCTCAGTTCCTGCCAGTCATGCTTCCAACAAAGTGACAGGAATACTTTTCCATGAATACCCATGAAAGTTCTCTCTTTTTTACAAAATCATTGTACATTTGGTCTCAAATCATTTCTGTATCTCAGTAGTAAATTGAAATGCCTCTCATATAAACCATACACATAGAAATCCTGTAAGTATGTGAAGCTTGGTCTGATGCCTCTGACCTCTTTTTTTCATTGTTATGTCATTACTATTATTTTAAAAATATGAATAATTCAAAACCAATACTGTAAGTCAAGTTGCTGAGTTTTAAAGAACAGCTGAAAATAATCTGTTTTCATACAGGTTTCTACTTGGCTCTACTAATCATGCCTGAAATCTACATCAGTGTGAAATTCATAATCCATCCTTGTGAATACTTCCAGTATACTGATCAAAAAAGACACAGAAATCACCTTTAAAGAATTATTTCTACTTACCACTCTTTAAAAAGTCAACATGTGCCTCTTTGTGATGAAGAAGCTCCACATCGTAGTTGGCTGACGTGTTGGCATGTTGTTCTTCCTTTAAAAAGAAATACAAAAATAATAAATATAATCATTTTAACTAGAAGTTACTGTTCTCATATGTGAATGATTCTACATTTACCTTTCACTCCAGAAAAAAACAAAGAGTCTCCAGAGTGCATCAGACAACAACAGGATTGCAATGTTGAGGAAACTGTTTGCTCTCTGACCTATTTAAAGATGCAGCCATCTGCTTTTTCTCTTTGGACCTCTTTGAAACACTGGTTTCCTTTTTATACAAGTCTTATGACAAGGTACATAATGCAAAATAGGGATAAAAATAGGTTCATCTACCTTTTTTCTTGCTTTTGTTTAAATTTGTGAAGTTTAGCAAGGCTGTGACATATTAAATATTGCTGATATCCAGCTACAACTCACTGAGCAGCAACAAACAGCCACTGCCGAATAAATCAGCAATTACTTTTCGTAACTAAGAATTTCATGAATCTGAACAAAAAAAGAAAAAAAAAGAAAGAAAGAACTGAGTATTTCATCATTTTCTTGTATTTAAGATGTGCAAAAAATGTACTTTCGATTGCAAGCTTATAATCAGAAGGTGAGTATTTGGAAGGAGAATATTGCATCTTTAAACAGCTGCAGCAGATCAGCAAAAACAGAACAGTAATCTTGGTAATTTATTCCAAGTGAAAAAAAAAACAAAAAACCAAAAAGACAGAACCCAACATAGTCTATTACTATAAGGACAAAGGCAGAAGGGAGAGGCATACTAGCAGCACACAGGTCAGAACGTTACAGACAAGGTATTTGCAAGCCTAAAAGTCACATTTATACTATGCCAATGTTGAAGTTTTAACAACTCTGTAAAGGTACACTAATGTTTAATTTCATGTTTTAACCTATAAAATCCATACAATATTACTATTTTTCAAAGAGATAAGTAAGCACTGATTCACAGTATTAAAACTTTTTTTCCCCTTCTCAGAAACATTTATCTGCCCTGCCCTTTCTGTTTGTTTGAATACTGATGCTTCTGATTAGGCAGCAAGACACAATTGAAACAGAAAATTACTGTAAACTTAAGAATACTTAGAATTCTTAGGTGCACCGATTTCCTTCCTAGTAGTGATTAAAATAGATATCTAAGTAAATAGGGACATAGAAGAAGCTTAATTTAGTATCTTTTGTAACTAGATTATACACTTCTGTCCCTCTGCTTCTGGCTTATGCATCTTCAGACTGAAAACCTACACAAAAAGCTTTAGTCAAAAACCAGCTATTAGTTACAAACACCTTTATGTTGGGTGGACATGATAATGAAACAGAGGAAAAAGAGGCTCACTATGACACTAAAATGCACAAGGGTCAAGAATATCTAATGAACACAACTAGAAAAAGACAAAAGAATCACAGACAAAGTAATTTGAGATAAATAAGATTGCAGTTATATAAAATAATACAAACAGAACTGAAATAACACTTGTATTGCTAGGTCAAAAATCGAGGTTTGGCAATACAACATTTTGTTCTGTGATCCTTCTTTTTTTTTTTTTTTTTTCCTCCTCCTTTAATTTTACTAACCTGGTCACAGACATTGAATGTGGGCTAATAAAAACAAAAACAAAACAGAAAATATGATATGGAGAGAAAAGCAATGTAAAAATTCCATTCAAATAAACATTAAAAGTTTTCAAACAAATTTAAAAGTGATGCAGCTAATTAACATAAAGCTATATGCACAATATTACCTTCATAGGGATATTAGTTATTGTGGTTGAAGCCAGATCAAAGTGCTGTTGTACTAAAACATTCAGTTTTGTAGCCAAATGACGTCCAGCACGGACACTATGTACTTCACTGGTTAACACAGGTGAAAGCTGGAAAAAATTGACACAGAACATGTAGTATCAATGGATTAAGCTCCAATATCATGTGGCAGAATATAAATCCTTTCAAAATCTACACTAAGTAGGTTTGCACTCCTAATTTCAGCCAGAGGGGAAGGGGGGAAGGAAATATAAGAAACAAACATTATTCCTCTCATATCACAGAATTCTTCAGATTAGGCCAGTTATGATAGCTGCTGGCGTTACAAGTTGTCAAAAAAAAAAAAAAAAAAAAAAAAAAAAAAAAAACAGAAATGTAGTAAAACACTTGAGCCATTAATTGTTAACAGGAAGAATTAGTATCAGGGCATGGGGCAGGAATCCAAGAGTCTACGTTCTTAACAGCGGCTCTCGGCTCAAGTTTTCCCCTCTCTTCCAACAGCTGAGGAACTTGAACAGTCTCTACCCACCTGTGTTGTGCGTACACACACACACACACACACACACACAAAACAAACACAAGCTATAAGCTGTATTTGATTTTCTTTTGCCAGCAAATAGTGACATTGGTTTCAGGCACTTAATAAATTGACTACCTTTTTTCTCTACAAGACAGTCAGTTTTAATCACAGTTTTTTCATCTCCTGTTCATATATATATATATAATATATATATATACACACACACACACATCTTTTTAGCATGCAACTATGAAACAGTTTTGTAGAACAGTATCTTGTGAAGAAACCTATTATATTCAATTTTACATATGAAATAAGATGCAGAATTAGATGTCTATCACAATACAAAGGGAGTCTCATTTTAACTTTTTTCTTTCTAACGGCACATTAAAATACTTAAAAGCAGGATGAAGAACAGTAGGATGTATTAGGGCATATTTTGCATGTACCTGGTTTTAAACAACTACTCAGCATACAAATTATTTACTTGATCTTATACTAGACAGTTGGAATGTCAGTATATACAAGTTCTTCCTTTTACTTTCTAAAATTATTTTAAGGGAAGGTACTATATGGTACTCAAATGATTCTGTTAACTTCAAACTTATTCTACTTTCCTGTAATATTACTCTTTCCTTTGGAAGCAGATAAACTTCCCATTGTTTTTCATTGAGAAGACATTTGATGACTAACAAAGGAAAAATTGAATTTATATAGCCAAGTAGTTGTTAGTTTTTTCCACTAGATTCTTAAACATGTATTTCCTTCTCAATGGCCCATAGTTTTAACTAGGACATTACTAAGCTCACTTCACGAGAAACTGAAACATGAATCATGACTGCAAGAAATTTAAGTAATGAAGTGGAAAAAAGGGATACCACATGCAGACTACAAAACAAGGAAACAGTTATTACAAATGATGCACTTCATTTGCAAGTGTGAGTTGTCAGCTTTTCAAATAGTCACCTGTACTCTTTCTTACAACTTACCAGAGACCAAAGGCTCAAAATCTTATTGCTAAATACACAACTTGCATTGTCTATTTTGAGTTTCATGTGGTTCCTAATACTTGGATAAACTTTATCATTTTAAACTTCTTACCTCTTTTTTAGGACGATCTGAAACAAGGCTATCTTCACCAACTGGGTAAGTGTGGATTAAGACCAATTCACATTTCTGAATCTGCATTAGACTTAAAAACAAAAACTTTCTATTATAGTAAGCCTACAGCATGGCAGAAATTATACCACAGAAGTCAGATCAATTCTCTTCTCCCAAGATCCATCTGATTTTCAGAACTACACAGAGACATATTATGATGTTCTATTTCTGAAAATATTTTGTAGAAACTAGGTTACATTAATGTTTTTCAAAGGCATGCATGTCAGAAGGAATTTTTATCAGATAAAAAATACCTATGACATTTCTGTCTCTTCAGATGCAACTGCACTACGTTTCTTTTTGGACAAATCAACAGAGCACATCCTTAGCTGGTGTAAGCTGTTCAGCTTCATTCAAATGACAACTGATATTACAAAAGACTTGTGTCTCCAAGTATTGGGCAGATACTAATAAGGAAATTCCCGTGAACTTGAAAATAACCACCCAAATAACATACTCTCAGGCTAAGGTGGCTGGAAATTTGGAAAGAATAGGACATTGTTCCATGTCCCCAGCTACAGAAATACATGAAAAATTCCATGTACAAGATACTTTTCCTTTTTCACACTGGGCTTAGAACCTGTTTCTCCCAGGGTTGTCTTTTCTACATCTTTGAAATTGCAATTGCAGCAGGTAGATAAGATACAGAACATTTACTTGTGCTGTTTAAATGCCTATGGAGCAATCAAGAACAGGATCTCAACCTATTATGTACTGTGCAAGGCAATACACAGTCCCCGTTGATTGTTTAATTAGACAAAACAAAAGGTGGAAAAAAAAATCTTAGAGGAGGAGATGCTTCCTGTAGTTCAAGAAATCCTCTCATCTCATGGAGAGTATCAGGCAAGAAAACAATTTAGAAATTAAAAGCTAATTTCAAGTATCTCAGCCATTTTAGTCAAACTCGTTCAGGAGTACCAAGAAAAAACACATCAGATGCACTAGTGATTGCTGCAATAAAGTATACAACAAGGCACAATTACATGCCTTTTACATTTTGGATAACCTAAATAAGTACTACCCTGTGACGAAGGATGATACTGAAAAGTCAACAATTATGCACCTCATGATTTAGCATCTTCTATTTCATATGGACATTCAAACTTCATTAAGATACGTTTCAGTACATTTTATATGACAAAAATACACCCGTATTTCTTAGAGGGCATGTAACAGGCACATGCAACATAAGAGAAACTATGTTTGTGAAAGGTACTCACTGATCTGAATTAGCTGCAAGCTTGTTATGCTCATGAATGGTTTCCTGAACACAGTCCTCGAGCATCCGAACGTGACTGTCACTAAAAAGACCAAAAAAACCCACAAAATAAACAAGCAAACAAAATACATGATTTTTTTTAATAGATTGAAATTTATTTTTCTTGTTTCCTTACAACACTCTACTTGCACAAAAAAAGGTTCAGCTCTCATAACTGTGATAGTTTGTGTGACGTTTTGATAAACTGCAATAACTTCCCAATTTTATAATATTTTGGGAAAATTCTGCTTTGACACAGACACATCTCACTATTCATTCATCTAGAGTAATGTGTCAATTTTAAATTATAGAATATAAAATACATAATATATACAGCCTTTATATCCCACAAATTCTGTTTGTCTGGACATGAAAAGTTAGGTTTATCTCTAAGTCAGTGGCAAAGTTTCTTTCATTCTTTCCTCCCATTTAGATTGTGCTATTCAGCCCACCACCAATGCAGTAAAATCAATCATTTTCTTCAAAGTAAGATGCCAATTAAATAGGAGAATGCTCTCTTATTTAAAATGAGACTACTATAACAGATCTCCACAAATGAAATTCTTAATAAGGCAAGAAATGATCTACAAAAAGAAATGCATAAAAGCTAGCTATTTAGGGCACTAATTTATAGCAAACACTGAAATACTAATACTTCTAAAAATATACAAAATTCTGGGGTGGGGGTTCTACAGTACAAGCACACTATCATACACACCTTTTTGCATTAGTAATACAGATTATTCTTCCTCTGTTTCCAACACGTTCTGCATTCTCCATGAGCATAGTTCGAGCCTCATGCTGGTATTCTGTGATTTTACAGAGTGCTTCTACTGCTGCAACCAGACCATGAAGTATGCTACAGCATTCTGGATCTGCCCTAGGATTAGGTGGCCCAACAGCTGCTAATGCTGCCATCAGCTAGTTAAAAAGAAAGAAATACATTTCATCTTTGTAAGTTATTTTTAAGCCATTCATTGAAGTGATCTGTTACGAGAAAATTCATAGCTGTCACTTATCCTACATACAAATTAATACTCTTGGGAGAAAAGCAAACAGAGCAACCAAAAAAACCATTTTGATATGTTTCCAGCCTTCTGGAAAATATTCAGCCATAAATTCTCCTTTTGCAATTTGTGTATTATACGTTCAGTACCCACTGACAAATAATATGCACATTTATTATAGCAAAAGTACTAACATTATCAACTGCCAGATGATTCTGTTTTCTGAAAACTTGGAAATTCAGTTCCTTCCCCCAGTAAGTTTTTCAGAAAATGAGACTGTCCATCCTGACACAATAGAGTAAGCAGAGTACAAACACCATTTACAAGCTTTTTAAACAGTAAATAAACTACTACTAAACTCCCAACTTATTTGGGAAACATAATAGCATATTCCTTAAAATCCTATCATTTCAGACCAGATCCACTGACATTTTCATTCACCGAAATAATTTCACATTGAATATAGTGAGAAGTCGCAATTTGTTCTACAATTTAATTAAACTAGACTTGTAAAACAAAAGAACAGCTACAGAGCATACCTCCTGCAAGTTCTGATCTTCTTGGGTCCAAGAATTCAACACATGAGCCCCAGAATCACTCACAATGAAATTCACCTAAAAGTTTTTTTTTAAAAAAAAAAAAAAAAAGCAAGCATTGAATAACAGCAGTCAATCACAGCCATGAATTACAGCTACACTCCCAAATCCAAATGACAAAGCATCACTGCTGCTATATTCAGGTAACTTTGTAGTAAAATCATACTTAACAACAACTTCTATCTCTAAATACTTGTAAGCTGTTATTAAGTCAGTCTCTACACCAAGTCTGCATTGAAAAATACTATGAATCAATTTCAATAGTCTGGTAACACTTCTAGTAGTAAAGCATCTACTAGGTAAAGTAAATTCCAGTGATGCAGTACAGCAATTCATCCTGCAAACTCTGTCACAGGAGATCTCAGGAGTAAATATCTAGCAAGGTATCATAAACATTAGATATCAAATTATGTTCTCAAGTTAGTAAAGGAAGGCGAGAAGAAGCATGCCTTTCCTCTCAATTTCTTTTTTTCTTATCACAGAGACTTCAGTTCAGCCAAATGATTTGATTCAATTAAGCATAAACTTCATATTCTTCAAAACTGAAGTTTAAGCTTAACACACACTGTCTTAGAGCTGGGATACGCAATCCATCAAGGCAGTACAGCTGATGTGTTTCAAATTGCTAACTACCAGCAGTGTTCGTCAGTGCAGTGCCTATTCCCGAGCTGCTCTGACACAGCCACTATTCCATTATCAGTACTTTGTAGCAAGATCACGGTCACAAGTTTAACGTCCACATTTTTTAAGGGTAACCAAAGTTAGGACACTGTACAATTATCTACTCAATAACCATATAAAAAAAATCCACTGACTTAGAGAAACAAGGATTAGTTGCCTAATTCATGACACAATGTTACAGAACAGACTAGTCATGCTGGAATAGCACTGCCAACTACCACAGACTGAATATGAGTGTAATTATATCAGTAGATGGATCTGGTATAATTTCTTTATTCTAGGATTCCCCCTAGAGTCTGAACTATGAGAAAACTAGAAGTGAACCATCAATCCTTACTCTATTCCAATATACTCCCTTTCTAAATTACTGTTTTCCTTGGAGAAATACTAATTTTGTTCTGTTTAAACTTGACATTTTATTTAACAACTAGAAGGCGACAGCTAATGGTGAAGTACCAGTTCAGAGGCAAGGAGATTATAGAAAAAAAAAAGTGCATCACATCATTTATACTGGCTTTCTTTTCCTATATTCTATGTTCCAGGAACTTCTACGAGACTTAATGTAGTCCATAACAGCCCTTATAAAGTTTCAAAGAAACAGGTCTCCCCTTTCATCCATGTGCTAAAGTATGTACATCACAAAAAAATAAACAAACAAGAGAGACTCAGGAGCTGCTACTTAGCTACAATTAACTGTGTTCGTAACAGCAGATCACGGTAACTTGATGGGAAGCCAAGCACAAGTTTTGATTAGAGGTAAGGCACTAAGTTGATGGAGGTTTCTCCACATACAACACAGAAGTAACCGATATCTCACAAAGAGCCATTTCTATCAGAAGAAAAAGAGGCACTAAAGGGTATGTTTTGTTCTTTGTAGTTTGGTCCTAATTATAACAACGTAACTCCAAAAAGCAGTGAAAGGACTTAGAACAAAGAAAGCTCTTCCACTGCTATGCTTTGTGTATACATCATTGATAGAGAGATGAAAAACATTTTCTTTCCTTGGTATTGCAGTTGTATCATCAGCCTTTAAGTATAAACTGACACTACTCAAGAAATGTTTCCTAGTTTAAGCTGTAATTTTTCCTACTTTCTTCCAAGAAAATGATTACAACAACATTTCTGCTGTAAGTAAAACTATAAGCATAGCAAAATTAATCCTTCTACATAGTATTTTTTTTTCTGACTCAAAAAGATGAGAGGTGGTCTAATACAAGGCAGTCTTCCACATTGTGTGTTGTTCATAATCTCCATCAGTCCTGCATTGAAAAGTAAACTGACGTGCTACTGTATGTCAGTCAAATATCCCTCAATAAGTATCAGTATCCTTAATTATTCCATCAGTTTTGCATTTCAAGTTAGGCTATTACTCATTAAGTGATTCTTGTCTAACAGATCAACAAAGTCATGTAAATACCTGCAGAAAAGAAAAAAATATTTTTCTGAAGAAAAAAATGTGTGCCAGGAAGTTCTCTCACTTTTTCAGACTGGGGGTTTCAGAGAGATATCCTACCACTTCCTACAGCCCTGCACTTCTTCAAAGTAATGAAAACCCCAAGTAGCGCTAGCAGGCATTTTTAGAACCAAAACTGTATTTAAAACAATACTTACTCAAGTTTTTGTAAACCTAGAAGCATGAGAATATAATAATAAATTTACACACCTCCTTAAAGAGCTCTCCTCATATTTTGCAATCATTGAGTTACAGAATGATGCTAAGATGATTAAATGTCCCAAAACCAAATATGTAATGGAATTCATTTACTGTTCAAAGCATTTATAAAAAGCTATAAACTCTATCAACAGCTCAAAGCTATTTTTATATAGTAAATTATATATTTTTAATACATCAGCTATAGACATTAAAAGATCTCATTAAAACTGGAAAATATCCCTATACTATGAAGTACTATTACATCACTTCTAGAACTTACCAGTTTTTTGAAAGGAAAAATATCATACATTATTCTACAGTACTCCATGGATGATTCCACTGAACAGGTCCATAGTGATTTTGATATGGGTGCTAGAGGTATAATTCCTTGGGTCCGATTCTTTACTAACATATCAAATTCAACATGTTGTCTACAGGATTCTGCCATGTATGGGCAGTGATCCACAACAAAAACAGTTTTGTGAGACTCAGAAAAGATTTTCATTTTCTTCCTGAAATAAACAGGTATTAAAATTAATAAGAAACGGTACATGGCAAAAGGAAAAAAAAAATCGCAGCACAAACTTACTTTTATACAATGTAAACTGTGTGGTATCTTAACAGAATATGCAAGCTTTTAAAGGTTACCTATTATGCTATTTAGATCACATATTATGTACATTAATTACTATAAGACTATTGGTAAAGCTTTTTTTTAAAAAAAAAAAAAAAAATGTATTCCCCTAAAGAACGTATTTACATGCGGACAAAAATATCTCCTGGAACTTTCTTTAGTCCTTACATTCAGTATACCAGATTTCTAACCAGGAAGAAACTATTTTTCCTCAGGGAAAAAAAAAAAAGAAATTCAGAAAATAAAATGTGAATGTAAGCTTCCGAAAAACTAATAGTGATGAACAATGTTACCCTTTCCCTCTTCCCAGAGTAAATGAAACATTTAAGACAGAATATGGAAGTACAGAACCTGCTCAGTCTTTAAAATTTCTTTCTTAAAACCAGGTACAGAAAAAGAAATTGTGGGTTAGCCTATACAGATACTAAAGTAATAGAAAAGTCATGCTTTTTGGTAGATTTTTGCTTTAAAAATAGGGTTTGCTTTTTCAGATGCATCATTTTTTTTTAATGACTATTTGCATCTGTATTTTAACCTCTCACTGATGCAAAGACCAGATCTGAAACTACTGTAAGATAAGTGTTTCTGTCTACCAGGACTCACAGAAACACCCCTTGTTTGCCTTCCAACTACAAAGCCCGAGCACTCTGCAGTAAAGCACGGTGCGCTTTCCTGCTTCACACCTATAGACTGGGCTTTCCTCTCACATTGCACCACTGGAGGAGACGCTTCCGAAATAACTCGGAAGCCCGGGTGCCGTGTCCTGGACAGACACCGTTAGGTGGGAGCACAGACTACATAGGAAAAGTGACCTTAGTCCAGCGCTTAGAGCTTGTAGCTATAGTTTACAGCCTTCCTTCCGAGTCCTCCGCACCTCGCGCAGGCGGCGGCGCCGCCGGGTCCCGCTCTCTGCCCCCGCGCTGTGCCCGGCGGCGGGCGGCCGCGCCGCACAGGCCTCGCCCCCGAGCCCGCGGCCTATCTCCGCCCGGGCAGAGGCCCGGGAGCGCTGTCTCACCTGGGCCGGCTCCTCCGGTGCTGCAGCGGCGCCGGGCCTGCTCCGCGCCGCGCCCGGGCCCTGCCGCGGGCCCGCTCCGGGGAGGCGGCGGCGGCGGCCCCGCGGGCCGCTCTAGAGGACGCCGGGCGCGGGCGCCTCCGGCCGGACGGCCTCCATGCGCCTCCGCCCGCCGCGCCCTCCTCCTGCGCCGCCGGCGGCTCCGCGGCGAGCGCGGGGCCCAGCTCCTGCCTGCGCGCCCGCCGCCCGCGGGGGTGGGAGAAGCGGCCGCAGCCCCCCCCGCTCCGCCCACCCCGGAGGCCCCGAGCCCCCCGCGCGGCCACTTACGCCGCTGGCGCAACGGCTCCCCCAGCGCAGGCGGGGGGAGCGCCCCCTCCCTGCGGGCCGCCGCCGCCCCCGCCGCCGCTCAGCCCGGCCACCCCCGCCGCCGCCGCCGCCGCCGCCGCGGCGCCCGCCACCCCGGCTGCCCCGGCGCCGCGCCGGGCTCACGCGCCCGCCATGGCCCCCTGCCCGCCGCCGCGCCGCGCCGCGCGACGCTGACAGCTCTCGCGAGACCCGGGCGGAGCGGGCGGAGCCCAGGCACCGCCCGCCTTCCCCCACCCTCCCCGCTCCCACTCCCGCGGCCAGCCAATGAGAGGAGGCGCCGCGTCTTCTCGCGAGAGGTGGCGGCGGCGGCGGCTCTCGCACGGTGCCGCTGTCAGGTAGCCGGAGCGGCCCTCGCCCCGCCCCCCCCGGGGCCCCGCTCCCGTCGGGGATCGCGCTTCGCCCCGGCCCGACGCCACTGGAGAGCGGGGCGGCCTGTCGGGGTTTTCCCCCGGCGCCGGGCGCTGCCGCAACCGCCGGTCATGAGTGAGTGGCGCGCGGCGGCGAAGGAGGCGGCTGGGCCGGCGGCGGCGGTTGGGGCGGTTGCGCGGGGGCCGTTGCTGCCGCGGGGCGGGGGGGGGGGGACGAGACCAACGGTCTCGGGGGTGAAGGGGGGGGATGGGCGCGGGGCGCCCTCGTGTCGCCCCCCTCGGCCCCGGGCCTCGATCCGCGCGGGTGTCGCGACAGTCCTGACTCAGCGCGCCTCGGCATGCGTCCCCGCGGCGCCGGCGCCGGAGGAGGCGGCCCTCGGCGGGCTGCGGTTTCTGTGAGCGCGCCGCAGGCGCGGCGCCGCTCGGGGCCTGGGGCTGAGGGGCTGCGCGGCTGCGGGGCGCTGGCGATGTTTTCTTGTCGTGCGCCGCGGCGATGGTGCTCTCCTCTGGCATAGGCGCGCCCTGCGTGAAGCTGTTAAAGGCGGCAGGGTTGCTCAGCGTTGCAAAACTGTCAACGGAACAGAGAAAAATTTGAAAATTTAAGCTGTGGGGGAAATGGGGGTTTTCAGTAACGATATAAGAGGAAAAGAGACAGAAAAATAGAGGAAGGGTATCGCTGTATAAAATCCTTAGGCTTTTTTGGTTTTTTGTTTTTTGTTTTTTTTAAGGTAGCCAAATTAGATAATGAAAGCAATTAGTAAATGACAGGAAGTGACAGGGAATGAACGAGTAGGTTGTAGTATTGCTATGTCGTTTGAGTTGTTGCTCTTGCTACCTGTTGACCCTGCCCTGTTGGTAAGACTACAGGCTAACAGATACTACTCCCTTTTTGGGCAGAGTGCAGGAATCGTAACCTACTCTACTCCTTGTGTTTATAAACAAATCAATATAGTATAGGGATTTGTATTAATCAAATGTATCTGATTCATTGATTTCTTTCTAAATGTTCAGATTAATTTACAGATTCACATATATTTTAGCATAAGAAAACATTTTATTCTTAATATGCAGTCAGATGAGCAACTAGGGAGAGTTTTAAATTCCAGGGATTAGGGCCAGTGTCTTTACCAAAAGAATCCAACTCAAGATTTGGTACCACTATGAATTACTGTGTTAAAAATAACAAGTCTCCTTTTTGAGATACACATCCTTCATGAGAACAGGAAATGGTATCCAGCCTGTTAGAGCTTCTGTACTGTGATGGTGAATAGTTACTGGTGAATTTGTACAGCTGCGTTTCATGCAAGGTGCACTTGTATCTTCCCTGTCTCCTTCTCTGTGAAGAACAACCTCAGCGGCCTTGCTGCAAAGGGCCTTCTTGTTATCTTGTATGTATTAGTCAAAATGATAAAGTGCATAGATGGGTGAATAGGTACTGTATTTAAAAATGATATTGATGCGTGCAAATTGTCAGAGGTATTAACGCCAGTGTAGACTGAATGCAAAAATTATTCTAAGTTCATGGGGAGGCCTGATGGGCTTTATTTAGTCTATCTGGAGAATTCATGACAAGTGAATTGAGTTAAAAACTGTTCTTCAAATTCTCCTAAATTTTGGACCTGATTAAATCAGTTTCTGTAACAGTTGTGATCCTTTATTTTTGTAGTAGTCCAGAAAAAACATGAGCCCAAATTTGGAATGAGAAATGAGGAGTGAGAAAAGCAGATCCTTAAAAACAGTGCTATCTGAAAAAGTGCTCAAACTGCTAAACTGTGGTTAATAAATTAACTACTTGTGATAATACAAGCCTACTGAAAAACTTGATTGATATATATATATATATACACACACACATCCATGCATGCATCATATGGAAGTCACAATGAAAACTTTATTTTAAAACAGGAAGGAATTAACTTTATGAATGTTTATAGAAAATCTGTGTGTGTCAAAATGCTGATGCTTTCAGTAATACATGAATCTCGGAAAACAATTTGTGCACCATTTATAAATGAAGCTCACTTACTGAAGCTTCTTTGTGAGTAAACAAGGCTCAACACTCATGAGAGAGAACATGCCAAACTCTTTCACCATCTCTCTTACACAGAGACACATATACACACACACACACACACACACACACACACATGCATGAAGACAAGACATTCTTGGTATGTCCCTTAATCTGTCAGTGGAATGATGAAAATTTCCCTCATTGGAAATATCTTTATTTCTACTACTTACTTGAGGTAGTGGGAAAATGTGGAGATTTCATTAAGCTTGGCTTTAAAATACTAGGCTATGATTTGTAAAAGTGCCTAAGGAAGTTAGAAAACCAACTCAGACTGCATCTTTTTTTCCCCGTTGTTCAATGGCTCAGTGACCTCTTAGGCTTGCAAAAATCCTTTAGCAAATGACTTGGCTAAGAAATGGATTTAGGTGATTCTTTAAGTAGCTTAGAAATTTTCTGGAAACAAATACCCCACCTTACTCCTAATAAGACCCATGATTCTGATAAGCTTCTAGCATTGCTGTCTTACTGCTCAAGTACTATTCTAAAGAATATAATAGATTTCCTTTTCAGTAGAAAAAGTGAGGTTTCTTCAGTCTTTAAATTTATTCTTTTCTCTTTACAAATCTTGGCCTTGAAACGTAACCTATCAAGAGGGATTATGAGAACATCTAAATGTGAAGGCCAGTGTTTTGAAAATACTAGTATGTACAAACATTTTGCAATTTTAGCTTTAGGTAATTTATGCTAACACCTACTGCAATTAGAAGACTGGTATTTTAAATATGTTCAGTCTGTTCTTTTTCTTAACTAAGCTGCTATCTTGCTCTATATTGCTGAAAACTTTACATATTTTAAAAATTCATCCCATACAGTGATGTTTGTGTTTGGCTTTAGACATGAACAGAACACAGGTTTTGACTTTCTAAACTTTTCCTGAGTAATTCTTTTCTATTCTGTCAGTTTTAGTTTTTCCTCCTGTGCTGCTTTAATTCTTCAGAATCTTCCAGCCCATTCTAGTCTCTTAGCCTTTGTCTTAGTCTTTTCTCTCTCTTAGTCCTTTGTGCTAGATTTACACTTCTCAAATACCGTGCTGCCATCTTAGGAAGTGTGTCTGATGGGTAGGAGGGCATATTAATTACTTCATTTTTCAATACTAATTTTTTCTTCCTGCTACTTACAGAAAGACTACATACACTGCTTGGATTTATATGTCCAATAGTCCTCTGTTTGTACTTAATAATATGTTGATCAGTACCGTCGCAAAGTTTACTCTGCTTTCTTTGCTCTAATATATGGCATCAGCAGTTAAAAAGTAGGCAAGGCTTGTCAGTAGGTTTTTCTGTTCCCAAAAGACAAAATTCTAAATTGTCTAGATTCTTCTGTTTGTATAGGGAAGAAGGAAAGGATGTGTTCAGCTTCTACAGAATAAAAGATAAATTTTTAAAAATCTATATATATAGTATGCATATGTACACACACATACACACATCACTAGATAGTGGTTCTATTGTATAGCAAACTGATGGTGTTATGAAAATAATGTATTTCTAATCTTTAGAAATGAGTTGCACAATTGAGAAAGCCCTCGCAGATGCAAAAGCACTGGTGGAACGGCTAAGGGAACATGACAATGCTGCAGAAGCTCTTATTGAACAGACAACAGCTCTCAACAAACGGGTGGAAGCAATGAAACAGGTTCGTTTCTGTTAAAAACAATTTCTAAATGCATTATTTAGAATCAATTTTATGTGCTACAACAGAGTGTAGAATCAGTCTGTTATTTGGTACATTCTTTTAAACTGTACTAATTATTGCAGGTGTGACTGGGATCTAAAAATAGGTTGTTTATGTATTCCTTCGATCTTGTGAACAAGTTACTTGTTTGTGACCAGCTTGAATATTGAAAACTAGCATTTATCTGAAGAACACTGGTAGAAGTGGGGTTGATGTATTATACTACTAACCCGTGCAGAGTATCTTGTATTCTGTTCTGGTGCTCTTCTGTTAATTACTACTTGTTTTATTAGTTTAGAAATGCAGTTATTAATTATACAGAGGTCGTTTCATGCTTTCTTCTTTTCAGAATATTTTATCTTTTCACTGTGTTTTTTTGTTTCAAAGTAGCTTCTTAGGCCTATTTGTGAGCAGATAACTTTTTCCGTTCTGACATTAAACTGTCCAAGCGATACTATTAGGCTGAGTTTGACTTTCACTAGAGAACTGGAAGAACACAAAGCTCTCTACTGTCTTTCCATTTGGAAGTTCATCTTATCATTTTAATACAACCTGGGACATGTTAATATGCCTGTAAAATAATAAAATCCTGCATATGCTTCATGCCTGTAAAATGAGTCGTGCAGAGGCCCCATGACTTTAACTAAAGGATGTCAAATTTATCCACTAGTGGAGAGGCAGAATTCATTCATTCAAGCACAGTGGCACGTGAATGTGTCCGTGAGACTTGGACCTATACAGCCTTTTGGTTTAAGATATTGGGAAGCCATAGTAAATATCTAGAATTTAATGCTTCATGGTTTATTCTTACCACATATGTAACAGTTTTAATGACTTGATGGTGCATTTGGCCTGCAGTAGGTCACTGAAGATTAAATCCTGCACACTTTGTAAATCTGACTTAATAAACTTATTTTAAAACAAAGGTAATACTTTTGTATCTGTAAAGGGTGGTAAGTTAGCAAAAGCTTCAGACATAAGAATATGATTTGCTTTTTAAAAGGTCTTATTTAAAAACAAGTGTTATCTTGCTGGTTACAAACTGACATTATGACATTAGAACTGGTTTTGCTAACTTGCTGAGTAATGTTTGCCTTCATTGACTGATGTTTTTATGACTAGTACCAAGAAGAAATTCAAGAGCTTAATGAAGTAGCAAGACATCGTCCTCGGTCTACATTAGTAATGGGTATCCAGCAGGAAAACAGACAGATTAGGGAATTGCAACAGGAGAATAAAGGTAAGGCTTAAACCTATGCTTTTCCAGCTCCCAACCTGCAACATTGGAGTCAGCGAGAGTTGTACCATTGATTATAGAGTGTTTCTACAAGTGATTTTTTTCTTCTAATCTTAGTTTGACAGTTTAACTAGTCTTGATGTAATTTAATTATAACAGAGTCTTAATGACAACCACTAAGACTATAATGGATGAAAAAAATCAGAGTTCTGGAAGGTGAATATTTTGGTCCCTATCCTAAAGTTCACTAAAAGTCATGAGATAAATATAATTTACTTCTACAGAATAGGTATCTATTTGGAAACATGTTTTTCCATTGCCAAAAAGTAACTAATTTAGGAGCAGTCTAGTTGCAGTATAAGACTGTCCTCCTAGAACACCTTGGGTGTTCTAACATTTATATTCAGCAAAGGAGTCAACCATCTTGATTCATATGAACCTTGTTTCATCTCAGGAATTTTATCCCTTTATGAAGCGTGAAAAAATGGAAAGAGCAGCCTTAAAGAGCTGTTTTCTATTTTTCTTTTTTTAATTTGTCTTTTGAATTTGTTGCGTGCAAAGTTCTGCTTTGCAAAATTTTAACTCATGAAGACTCAGAGTATTTTAGTCCTTTAGACCTAAGCAAGACTTGGTTTGATTTTGAACACCATCATTTTTTCCACTTCTATTTCACAAAGTTGCAGATTAAAACAGATCTGTAAACTTCTTGCCAGCTTACATACAGTGTTGCTTAGAATCATAGAATCAGTAAGGTTGGAAAGGACTTCTGGAGATCATCTAGCCCAACCTCCCTGCTCAAGCAGGGTCACCTAGAGCATGTTAGACAGGGTTGCATCAAGGCGGGCCTTGAAGATCTCCAGAGAAGGAGACTCCACAACCTCTCTGGGCAACCTGGTCCAGTGCTCCGTCACTCTCTCAGTGAAGAAATTCCCCCTCATATTCAGGCAGAACTTCCTGTGCTTCAATTTCTGCCCATTGCCTCTTGTCCTGCCGCATGGGACAACTGAAAAGAGTTTGTCCCCGTCCCCTTCACACCCTCCCTTCAGATACTTACACACATTGATAAGATCCCCCCTCAGTCTTCTCTTCCCCAGGCTAAACAGGTCCAGCTCTCACAGCTGTTCCTCATAGGGCAGATGCTCCAGCCCTCTGATCATCTTTGTAGCCCTACGCTGGACTCCCTCCAGTAGCTCCATGTCTCTCTTGTACTGGGGAGCCCAGAACTGGACACAGTACTTGAGATGAGGCCTCCCCAGGGCTGAGTAGAGGGGCAGGATCACTTCCCTCCACATGCTGGCAACACAGTTCCTAGTGTACCCCAGGACATCATTGGCCTTCCTGGCCACAAGGGCACATTGCTGGCTCATGGTCAACTTGTTGTCCACCAGCACTCCCAGTGCTTAAAGAATCTGGAGTAAAGCTTCTCAGCTATGATCAAGATACTTCAGCTTAAAGGACTGACATCATATTGACAAAAAAAACCTCTGTTTCTGACCAAACAAGAATTTTCCCAGTGCAGTCACCACTGAAGATATTTACAGAGACTGTGTAGATTTTATGATGCAAGGAGTAGAGGCATTCAATTAAGGGCTTATTTCAGTTTTCCCAGGCTAAAGAATTTTTGCATTTTGTTCCAGTTAAACTTTAACTGAATTTAAAATTATGTTGGCAGAATTACGCACATCTCTTGAAGAACATCAGTCTGCTTTGGAACTCATAATGAGCAAATACAGAGAACAGATGTTTAGGTTGCTTATGGCGAGCAAGAAGGATGATCCAAGTATAATAATGAAGTTAAAAGAGCAACATTCCAAGGTAATGACTTGTTTTGGTTTCTTGGTTTTGTTTTTTTTTCTTTTTAGTTAAGACTTAAATTATTTTTGAATGGGTCAATACAATGCTTACTTTGTCTCAGTTTTTCTATCATTTTACAATAAGTTCTATTTTTTACAATGTAGTCTGTGAAGCATGAACAGGAAACTTAATGAGTATTTCGCTACTACATCTTCTTAATTTGCTTTTCTTTTGTTTAGATCTTTAAAGCACCTCTGATCTGCTATGCTTCCAGATACTGTAGATTTTAGTAATATTCAGATATTTGGACTGTGTTTAACTTCGCCTTTTATGCCAGTAAATAACTAGTGAACCTGTGCTTATAGGGAAGTGAGAGGGCAAGGTTTTTAAATTCAGTATTCAGTATTTTTCCCTAAGTAGCTAACTTTTTTAAAAACACATCTTAAAAACCCTTTTGATTATTGAATACTTTGGTGTACCTGCCTCCTCTTCCTTGCTGCAGCCCATGGTTCTTGTTTCAGTATTGATCAAAATTCCTAAGAAGCATCCAGGTCAGCCTGAAGTACTTGAATGGTGGGAAAGTTGCTGGGATTAGGTGAGCTTCTTATGGCTTCTGAAAACTAGAAGAGGAGAGTGCTGTTAAGTAATGTTTTCCTAAACTACCATCAGTGAGGTATGCCTAAGTATGCAACAGCTTCAGATAAGATTAGCCTGTATTATTGTAGCATTAATAAATAGTTCAGACTTTTTTCATAAAAATAATTTTGATGTTTACAGGTCATTAACAGATTTAAGTTTGAGCTTTCTAACAAGGTAATATTACACTTTAAATAATTTGTGGTTATCAGAAAGCAGTGTAACTGTGCAGACAAGCTGTAGTTCTAAGTGTTTAATCATATTTAACCTCAGCAAAATCAGGTCTGCAAAGCCAAGTTAGAATCTGGATACCAAGTAAATGAAGCTTTAAGATTTTCATGCTATGAAATGCTTTAAAATTCGTATGCATGTAATTAGTGCTATTGAAATAAATGGAACTACTCAGATTAACAAAAAAGAATTTATGGGATTAGATCAGTATTTTTAGCTTAAGCTTCTAAAAATTCATAAGCGTATACCCCTTTCTAAAGAATTACCTTAGTACATGACACATCTTGCAGCCTCAGAGTAATTTGTATTTAATCCTGAAATGGACTTAGAAATTTGATTTAGAAACATTTTTGTGTATAAAATCTTGGGATAAATGGTACACTAAACAATATTAAAGTCAGAAGATTTAGGCTTCAACATTTTGGTTAAATATGACTCAACAAGAATGCCTGATGAAGGGGATTTAAATTTCTTATCCTGACACTCAGAATTTCTAGAATTTCAAATTTTTATACTTTTGATCAGTCTTTACATTTAGTAAAATTAGGCAGTCTTGAAGCATTCTTTAAACATTTCTCATGTTAACTGAAAAAAAATCCATGATGCCTAAAAAAATTGTTCTTGCTGTAACCACAAATGATTGTTCTCTCAAGGGGCAGCTATCAACTTTGGTGCCTATTCACAAAAGATTATTTAATATATTGATTTCTACAAATGAATAGTCACCTCCTTTAAGCAGAACAACAATTTTTGAGCAGTGTTGTATGTATCAAGAAAGTGTTTGGGTTGGTAGTAATGACCTTGGACTTAAGATCACTGTTTGAGTTTGCTCAACTGAAATAGGGCATAAAAACATGAGTTTTCTTTTTCTCTTCAGAAAACAATTAGTATATAGCAAATGAAAAGGAGAGTATATAGAAAGTGTTTGCAGACATTGATGCTGTATTTGTAAAGAAACACATTCACTGCAGTGTCTCATGTCACAACACCTAACTTCTACACATCTGGCTTCCAAAGCAGAAGTTACAGTTCTGTGTTACCACCCATTAATGACCTTGGACCAGTCTCAGGATCATATTGATTAAGAGGCCACATAGGCTACCAAAGGGGAAGTAGTGAAGACAGCAGTATATCTAGAAATCATAACTCTTTCACAACTTGAATAATTCCTTTCAGCTTGTTCTCTTACCATTGTTCATTGTTTATTTAAATGCCAGATATATCCTTTAAAATCCTGCTGAAAATTATTTTTCATTGAAAAAATGTTTTAGTTAATCACCTTCACTGGAAAATTTGAGAAGAAAGTGAGATTCACACATTTTGCCATGCTTTGAGCATCTTTGAAAGAGTAAGAGAGTAAATTATTTCCTTCATGAGTAAACAACCAGACCATAGCATCAGCAGCTGAAATAGCAGAGAGGAAAAGTAAAAAGGGAAGACATTCATTTTTAATGATGTGTGTTTTAGTCAACCAGTACTTATGATTCTAAGTGAGGTAGTTTTTTAAAAATAGTTCAATAGCTTTTTGTAGTTTAAAGGCAAGCTGATCATCCGCTAGATGTACAGATGACCAGTCAGGCTCATAACTTAAAGGTAGAATTTAATCTATACTGTTCTTCAGCAGAAACAGCAGATTTCTGTCCTACTCTTCTTCTTTTCCTGATATTGGTTAGTAACTATTGTGAATTTTGTCCAAAGGTCAGATCAGACATGGATAGGCTGGCATGATAGCAGAGTTGGAATAAAAAAACAAGGAAAGGACAATGAAAAATTAAAATTAAAAGCTTCTGGAAATACCATTAAAATGGTTTAACTGAACAGCAGTGAATCCCAAAGGTATATATGCTCCGTATCTAGATCTGCAGGGATGGTAGTGGTCTTATAAGCATTTCCTGTTGGTAGGTTGGATGGTGAGGACAAGAAGGTACCACCTGAGCCAACATGGTTCAGGGAAGACATCAGTTCACTGTTACCAAGGAAGATCATGTAAAATGTATCTTCCTTCCTAAGGCTGTTATGCCTGTGCTAATAGTTCCTATCATCCTTCTCCTGGCAGTGGAACAGGACAAGAGCAAAACAAACTACTATACTACTTCCTTCCTTCCTCAATCTATCAGCGAAATGTGGTAGTTATTTATAATAGAAAAGTACCCTTTCAGCATTAATTGATGGGAGTCAGGAGACAAGAGTTATTCTCACAATTCAGCAAGGACAAGGACCTCTGGAGTACAAATCCTAGATAAGCTGGAATTGAAAGTGGATTTAAGTGGAAGTACATATCCAAAAAGAAGGTGGAGACATAGCTGAGTTACCTATTATAGAGCATAGTAGGGATGATCACTTTATCTGGTCTTTTAACCTACTTGTAAGAGAGAGATGCCTACCTGTGGGCTGACAGTGGCTGTACCCGCCTTGAGATCAGCTCTCAGATGGAAAGAACAATGTCTCATACATAGCTGTTCTTAGATGAATTTAATCTTTTTGCATATCCAGAATGATAAACGTCAACTCCTGCAGTACAGAAAGTTCTTGCCACAGCAAGCACTTGGTTACCTTTGTAGAGATTATCATTGATGTTTTGAAAAAAAAAATAAAGGAAATGCTATGCGACAAAACAGATTTTGTTTAGATAAAAAGAACCACAGTAGCTGCTCGTGCTATAAAGTTACAGAGAGCTTGTTTCATTTCATAAGTTTAGATCTGTCTGCCTAATTTTATTAAGTGGCACAGCACTTAAAATGAGCATTTAATGCTTCACTTACTTCTAATAATGACAGCTTTAGTAATACATTTTCTACGTTATTTTATTTTTATGGCTTAGGAACTGCAAGTGCATGTGGACCAAATTACAGAAATGGCAGCAGTAATGAGAAAAGCCATTGAAATTGATGAAAAGCACGGCTGTAAAGAGCAGGAACGTATTATTCAGCTTGAAGTAAGTATGAAATCAAAACAGCAGTGGCACAAGTAGTGATTCACCTTCCCACACTCCTTACCCCCTCCAAATATTAAATGCTTAGAAATGACTGCTGTCATATATTAACAGAAAACATTATGGTAGCATACAATTTAAGATACAGCCCTCAGGCAGGGAAGCCTTTTGTCTTTTGGGGTTTACGGGAGCAGGTTACCACTAAACGCATACATTCACAAAAACTTTAAAGCATACTCTCGATCTCTTAAATCAAAGATTTTGTTCATCTCTTAACAAGGGAGTAAATGTTATCAAAATTAGTTATATCGAGTTAGGATGTCTTTCTGGAGTTACTATATCATTCATTCACATGGCTATTTTGCAGAAACTAGGATGCAAATAAATATGTCCACATCTTTGGCTTTTAAAAACACTTTTATAATATTGTATTTTTTAGGCGATTTGACTCAGTTATTTAATATTGCTTTAATATTGCAGGGTTGGTGTTATTGCTTTTTGATTAAACGCTAGCAAAGCAGTTCAGTATGGGACAATGTGTATGAAAAGTCTTTTTAAAATGCAGTATTTGAAGTAAATTAACTTTTTCTTATCCATCTTTGTGTAACGAGTTTTTGTTGTTGTTGCTTAGCACCCATTCAATAGAGCAAGTGATTCTGAAATCTATCTACTTTTAAATTCTTTTAAATGCCTTTTCTTTCTCTGGTTATAGCAAGAAAACAAAGGCTTGAGAGAAATTCTTCAGATAACTAGAGAATCATTCCTGAACCTCAAGAAAGAAGATGCATCAGAGAGTACATCTCTATCAGGATTAGTAACAAGCAGCGATTTGAGCCTGAGGAAAAGCTAAAGACTCTGAAAATCAGAAAGCTTCAATTGCACATTTTACAAATGGAGTATCAGGGGTCACTTGTCAAGCACTTGTTACTGAATAGGGCACCAGCAAGCTAATGCGTCTTAAATTTCAGTTTAGTGGATTTTATATTATGTGAAATAAATTAAAATTGCTATTCTACAAAAATCTTACTGATAGATTAAATTGCCATAGATCTAACTTCAAAAGGAAATGAAATAATGCACTTACTGAATTGGAAATTATTTTTATATGAAGTCATTTAACAGATAAATGCTAAGTTTTCACATAATTTATATAAATTACTGCTTATACAAAATTTCAATGCAGCTATGATAAAATAAAGGCAAGATTTAAAGCCAAATCTGTATGGCTCAAGTAGTAACAATGAGCATGCTTTTTGCACTATCCACATTACATTTTCTTCTTTCTTGAATTGGCATTTTTCAGTAAACTTGTTTAATGGAAAGGGTACATATTGCAACATAAAACCTAAGGACTTCTGTTTTATTAGCCACAAGGTATCCTATTCAAATGCAAGGGCAGCTGTAAGAAACATAAGCAATGCTTTTGCCATTATTCAATATATATTTTTAAAACCTTGAATGAGATTCTTTAGAATAAATATACTTAACTGTATTTTCAAAACATCAGAAGAGCTGCTCCCATCCTGTTCTTTATTGCTTTCCGGAACACAGGTGGCATAGTATAGTTTTGCCCTAACTGTTCCCTTCCAGAGAAAACTGGAAAGCTCAGTTCTCTGTAGGCAAAGAATCACATTAGTCCCATCAGTTTTATCTCCAATTGTCTGCTCAAATTTCCTAAGTTAGAAACAGCAATTTGAAAAATGCCCAAACTTTAGCAGCAGAAAGGTATTTAGGAGAAGGAGGCAGAAGCTCTATGGTGAAGTTGACAGCCTGAGTGCCCAACACCAATACTATTAATTTCTCTTTCATAAGTACTAAATAGTCTTCAAGAAGATTTTTAGGTAAGTTTCAAGTGCATGTTATGTTTTCGCTAGGAGAAGTTTCAGTGTGCTATATTGACAACAGACTGCTCATTTTTAATCCTGAAATACTTGCAGAAGTGAAAAGAAGTTGGCACCATTGACCAAGTTGTAGTTTTTACTGTATGGATATACTAGAAAGTGCTACATAAGACAGGTTTGCAGTAAAGAGGTGCTGAAATAATTCATATTTGGCTTTTGTTTTGTCAGATTATTTCTGTTCCATGTTCAAAACAGAAAAAAAAATTCCTGACTAATAACGATTTATATCATCACTTTTTGTTTAGCATGCTTATGTATTTTCAATTAGGACTGTATTTCCAAAGAAGTGCAGTGAAAGCTTTCTTACCACAGAAAATTGTTGATGCACAAGTGACATCCACAGCTGAATATTCTGGCTGCCTAATAACTCACCTGTCAAAATAAGTTGGACTCTCTCTGAAATTAATTTTCATTTAATCAAAATTGATTTTTCAGTTGCAACAATGCATTGTTGCAATTAACATGAAAAGGAGGAAAAAAAATCTTTTTTTTCCTCTTTCTCTTGGATAAATTAAGCAAACAATTTTAAGGTGTGTCAGTTTAAAATATAACTTCCTTTGACTCAGTATAACTTTCTTAGGCTCAAGATAAATACACCACAAGGTCTAAGATTGAATTTTTATCTCCTCAGGAACTAATTCACAGGAAACTTAACATTTTTGTTCTGGTGCTGTTAACTGCAGTGTTGCCCCCCCCCCCCCCAGTGCTTTTAAGAGAAACAAGTGAAGGACAGTGTTTAGTAGAGGCAGTAAACACCAGTTTTTGATCAACTGATGCGTGTATTGGGAAGCGCTGTTGTAATAAGACCTCAGAAAGGACAGCTGTAAATCAAGCTCTCCAAATTTCTCCAGCAAATTTTACAGTTAGAGAGACTGCTATTTCTCCTTCCAAAAAATCTTGGCTTGTTTCTAGGTTTAAGACTATATTAAGGACATTCATGCACATGAAAAAAGTTTTCACCATTTTCCTTTAAATATTTGCTAAAATTTCTTAGGGGAAATTTTGGGAGACCATTCTAGCTCAAGCCCAAAATCTCCTTGTCTGCTATGACTACTGTAAAACTTTCCCAATACTTATGTAATTTAAATTTTGCATTTCTACTGTAGCTTTCAAGCTGGTGACTTATCAGAAGTGACATCTTTTTTTTTCAGAGGTGTGTGTTTTCTTGTTGCAAACTTGAGAGAAATTTTGTTTTCAATTTAAGGGGTGTTTTTTGTTTGTTTGTGTTAAGTGTCTTTTCAGCCATTGACTAGTATCAAAGATGTATCCGTTTTATGCTGAATGCAGTTTCATGGCTGACTTTCTGGTTTGTCTTTCAAATGCAATCTCTAGAGTTGTACAGCAGAGAAGGGTTGTTAATCTGTGGCAGTTTTTTAAGGTTGCTCTATTAGGAAATAATGCTTGATTAGTGTTTATTTTTGTAAATTAAAAAAAAAAAAGTGACTTAATTTATCTACTCCTTGTCTTCACATGTTTGATATGTCTCCCCTTTCATTCCCCTGACCCTGATCAGTTTAGGATTTTAAAGAACCTTCACATTGTGTGGAGTGACTATTTTTCATTGCGTACCTGTTATTTTTGTAATGCTGATGGCTTGAAAAAAAAAATCTATGGCTACCAATTGTGTACTGTACAGGAAACTTATTTTATCAATAAAGTTGACTAAAAATTTGGATGTCTTCATGACTGAAGTACTGGATCGGAAATGAGCTTTTATTAACACATAGGGAATAAAGACACCATTTTGTCTCTACCTTTCACTCTGCTTCCCTTTATACTTTAAGGCAGACAGGCCAATTTCTAGTGCTTTTCTATATGTTGCTATATATGAAAAGGGGAAAAAAAAATCTTTTTTTTTCGCTTTCTCTTGGAAAACTAACAAAGTAATCCCATATATACAAGTAGTTATTCATCTTTCAAATGAACCACTGGACTAATTTGATATAGAGTGGAGCAGTAAGAAAAAACAAAAATAGTCCACTGGGTTTTGTTTTAGAATCAAAGCATGTTTTCATCTAGACAGGACATGACAGTTAAGGTTTGTTTTCTTTAGTATTAAAAAAGTTGCTTTGACCTGGTTCAAACTCTCAGTGATGTGTAAATGAGAATGTCAGTGGCTTAGATTTATAAACTGAAAAGGTAATATGTTCTCTTCCCCTTGGCTTCTTAGAAGAGACAACTGCTTTCAAAATCACAAATTGCTCCTTTAAAGATGAGTAACAGATGTCAAGCAAAGACATCAGTAAGCACACTGCAGCTATCCAGCTAGGGTAAAATGGAAGGCCACCCTGAAACTAATTTAAATTGGGCTATTTTGTACAACTGAAGCTTTAAATAGCTTTGGTCTTTTTAACATAAACACTGGATGATAAGATTACATTAAAAAGCAGAGCTAATGTCTTTGTTTTCATGTGGAATTATGTTTAGTAGTAGCTATCTATAGTAAGACTTTTATTGGATTAGGAAGCTTTCAGTTTCAGTTGCTAAGAGTGACATTTTAAAAGAGCTTAAAGCATTTTTTTAATTGGCTCACATGTAGGTACAAAACGTGCATTTGTTCTTTCTGCAGATATTGATGTTGGAGTATCTGGGGTATCTTACAATAAAGAGATTGTTAAACTTGGTACCAGGAAACAGGGTAATATCAGTCACAGCGTGACCAGTTGTGCACTGTGAGGGGGATGAGTCAGAAGAGCTAAAGAAGTCGGAAGTGAAGGAAAGAGTGCAGCAATAAACTTATCTAACTTCTTTACCAGCCTTTTTCAACATCATGCTGTTCGTAAAATGTTCTGGAAGCAACATCAAGCTACACCCTACCACAAAAAATGGGGAAAAAAAAGAGGAAAAAAAAAATCAGCAAGCTGTGGTGGAAATACTTTTTAGCCAGAATGCTGGCCAGCTGGCTGCATGATTATAACAAAGTACTTTCTCAGAAGGATTCCCTTTAATCTGGCTTGCACACACTATCATCTCTTACCGTCCCAGATAAACGTGCGCTCTCTGCAGCAGCACCACCCCACAAAGCCACGTTGTTATTTGTAAGGAGCAGAAAGGTTGATGCTCCATAGCATGTCACCTCTTACTAAACTCACTCTTCCAGAACATTCAGTTGTACTGGGAGAACCATGTGCGGCTCAGAACTGTGATTTTTGTACCGTAAGCACATACCTGGTAGAGATGTAGTCCACATCCACCCTCGCATTTGGCCCGTCACACTTACTTCTTCTCTCGTTTCCAATGCAGTTAAATTTCATTATAAAGTTTCATCAATTCAAATGTTCAAAATCATAAATTCAAAAAAAAAATCATAAAATGTACACTATTTTAAACAAAATTGTTCAGTTCCCATATGCTAAAATCTGTGTAAAGCAGATTCCAATGCAATGCTTGTGTGAGAAATGGTACTGATGTTCCCGCTTCCTGCTACCCCCTCCATTCCCCAAGCTTGCTCTGAGGCCATAGCTTACCTGGTAGGAGCCAACATGGACATGCACTTCTGTGCACAATGGACATCTGGAAGAAGCAAACCATAAACAACTGCTCAGCGTAACAAAAAAAGGGAAACTTTCCCTAATTCCAGTCCTGAAAAAGCACATGTCATCAGGTAGAGAACATGATAGCAAAGGACATGAGCAGAACTGCCATTGCAGTCAATTTTCATTATGTTAAGGTAAAGTTTTAAAGACTTTTTTTTTTCTTTTTTTCTTTTTTTTAGGAATAGGAGAAGTAAGAGCAATTTCTCTACAACGTTCCCGCTGCCAGTGCTGTCATAACAAATATGTCTGGGGATGGCTATTCCACCAGTGAACAGCATTAGATATGTTTTTGAAATTCAGTTGTTGGAAGCTTGAACAATGCTGGGAAACACTTTTTTTTTCTTTTTTTAGTGAATCAAAGTATATAACTCTTTAAATTACTAGGTAGGCAAGCAGCAGGTGGCTACTATGACATGTACTGTCTGTGCTTTTTTGCTCCTTGTACTTGACTCCTATTTCAGAGAGTTCAGGATAAAAAAATTAATCCACAGCTCTTTTTGAGCACATTAGATACTTGAGTGTTATACCAGAAGATACGAAGGATAACCTGGAAAAACGTACAAAGGTACTTTTTTTTTTTTTTTTTTTTTTTGATAGGCACACTTGTGAGGACCCAGTTCTGAGGCAGGTAGACAAGTTGCACACAACAGTGACATCCTCTCACCCTTCTCACTCCCCAAATTAGCTAACTTACTGCTCTGTTTTGAAGTTGACTTACCCCAGTATGCATGAAAGTAAAGTGCTTTGCAAGCTCAGACATGGGGACAGCTATATGCTTTGGATAAAGTCTGAGATCAATAAGTGGGGAGGCCATTTTTGCCGGTGTCCCAAATTTGAATAAAAAACAGAAACAAAGTCCTTTAAACCTCACTTATTTTCTATTTTTTCTATTGTTCATGTAGTAGATTAGCAATAGTGACAAGATCTCCTGCAACACTGAAGGGTGATTTTGGGCTCCTCACCCAGCTCATTCTCTAGATGCTGTAAGCAAAGAGACCTAAGCTGACCACTTGGGTACAACAACTGCATCTCATCCTTCAGGGTTAGGAGCAGGAATGCGTAACTTGACCAAATCCCTCAAGTTCGAGTCAGTTCGAAAATAGACTAGAGCTGACTTACGGAGGCTGGATGTGGGAGCAGAATGTTTTCTTCGCAAGGCGTCTCCCGTGGAGCCACAGAGCAGATAAGCTCACCCCAGAGCAGCAGAAGGGCTCAGCCCCGGAAGACGACTCCACTGAGGGCAGCGGCAAGGGGCGGATTTCGTACTGGATGCTCCAGGAGAGAAAAGACTGGAGACAAACGGTCCCATTTTTCCATCTGCAACACGCAGCACTGCTAAAGACTCCAAAACAGGCAAATCGAGGAAGGGCTTCCCACTCACCCAAACCAAGTGCCACCCAGGGTCAGTACAGTTGGCTGACCTTCATAGTTAAGCCCTGACAAGAGTATCAATAGCTTTAAAATTACAGTTTACCTGTTAATCAAGTTCAGTTATTAGCTTCTAATAAAAAGAAAAGAAAAACACTAATGAATAGTTACTGATGTCTGCGCCAAGTTATAATAGGATTCTGGTCCTCAAGCAGTTTTAAAGGTTTAAACTAAGTATTGGTTTATCCTCTGCTTTGATGTCCAGGACAGTTTCAGCTTTGGCAATGCTGAAAGTAACAGTCACCAAGCAAGTTAGGATATGTTAAGCTCTCTGTCTGACAGCAATACCAGAAATAGGCGTCAGACGGTTAACGTATTTCACACATGGCAAATCCAATGTACTTCTATCAACCGATAGAGAATGACGACTAACACGTTTTCTTTTTACCAAACACAAGCAACAAAGTATTAGATTGAAAGATATAAACCACACCATTCTTTCCCAAGGAGGAATGCTCTACCAGGACAGATTATCTTCAGAAAAACACTTGCATAGGGTATCACTGAAGAAATTACAACAGATGATTTTTTTCCACGGGGCCTTCCTATAGCATCTCAGAACCTGCTCCAATTCAGAAGGCAGAGCTTAGAGAAGGGCATGCCCACGAAAGGCATTGTTTGCTTCTCAAATTTCAAGCCATGTTTGCTTAAGGTCACTGCAGAGAGCACATAGGGTGCCAAAGGGATTTCTACCTTATACTTGTCATGCTCCATGAAGCATAATCTGGCTGAGTTTTTGTTTTCAAGATGAGGAAGAAGAGACAAGTATGTTTCTTTCAAAAGATCAGTGTCTTTGAGACTATTTGTGCCACAACTTGTTTAAGAACAAAATGCTGAAAGTTAACATGTAGAAAGCGAGGGGAGAAATCTCTCCTGTAGATTTGAGGCAGGACTTCAACAAATACAGACCTAGAAAATCTCTACGTGTGACTAAGACAAATGCCATTATGATCATTCCAGCATTGTTACTACAGTATAGGGAAGACTGCAATAACTTGAAAGAGCAAAAGAAGTACACTAATGCAGTCGTGGCAATGGAGCTCTCCGCAGCAGGAGCGGGATGTAGTTGCTCATCATAGCCCACAGGGCTTAAGTCAGTTTCAAAATACTTTATTTTACAGAGGAAATCACCACCTTCCAGACTAGCATGGACAAAGGTTCCCTGGAAGCATATAGCATTATTTTAAGATAGCACAACTACACAGTAATACAGCAAGGCAATCAATTCTTCCATTGAGGGATTCTGCAGTCAGCATTTTAATGTGAAGCAGAATAGTTTTCCTTCTTAACTGCCTCAGACTGTACACACAAACTTACAAATCCTTCAACCTCCCCACGGGTCTGTTAGTCTATTCTGATTATCACCACTGTTTCCTACACAGCTTACAGAACACAGAAGAATATCCATCCCTAGCCCATCTTTTCAGGCTCTCCAGCAAGGTTTCATGTCTAGCTCTGTCACACGCTTCCTACATGATATGATCTTTCTGTAGATTAGTCCCCCGTCAAGACTTCACGGCAATCATCCTTCTGTTCCCCTGCATCCTGGTCAACGATGCTACAGAACATCTCTTTGGGTCACATACTTCTCACTCATCTCACGGGGGGAGGAGGAGGAAACAGTCTCAACCCAAATCTGCATATGTTCCTGTAACTACAGTAAGTCCTTACAACAGGAAAGCTAAGTTCCCCCTATCTTATCCCTTAAGGGTCTAATAAATCTTTCAGAACGAACTTCCTAGAGCTTGCTTCAGCCTTTTGAAGAATAAGCATCATTGAATTCAGTACAGAGTTTCAGTACTTTTTTTTGAAAGACATCTTTATTATAAAAGTTATAGAAAATATTAGAGTTAAACTTATTCCACAATGTTAATCACAGCAGTTATAAAAACAGAAGGTAAACATGTTTAAGAGCATTTGTATACGAAATAAGTGTCTGCTACTTAGCCATCAAACATGGCAAAGATATGCTCAGCATCAGCTGTAAAGGCAGCCAGTGAGCATCAGTCTGCTAGAGGCCAGGGAAAGAGCACTGCCCTCAGCCACCCCCATTTGCCATGGAGAGCAGCCCAGTGGAGCAAGATCTAACTGCAGGATTTTAGCCTAGCTCAGCTGTTTGAGGCAGATGTTCCAGCTCTAAGCAACCCTGGGAATTGTCCCTCTCAGTCAGATCAGCTCAGTTACCTCAGATGCTACATCATGTTATAAGTCTTCATTCTGTAAGGAGAAATAGGCTACCAGTCGAGCCATTTTAATTCTTTTCTGCTACCACGATATTTTAGCCTTCAATTGAGAGAGTTCTCCAAAAAAGTTCTCTTGGCACTTTCCATATGAAAAGTTGCTTCTCCTGTACTTTATGCCGAAAATTTAAAGTGGTGGCTGAAAACTTAAGTCTGTTTCAGTTATTCATTAGCTGTAGTTCCATTCAACTGACAGAACATCTGTTTAAGTTCATATAGGAAGGACTACCCACATTGCTGCTCATATTCAAAATACAAGGATAGGGAGAAGAAGCAGAACAAGCCACCATAGCCTGTAGCGAGATAGGGGATGTGAAACTTCAACCCTTGTTTAATGCATGACAGATCACCATGTAAATGTTGAAGGTGAATACCCGGTTTTGGAGTGGAGAAGAGGGAAAAGGGAAGCAAGGGAAGCCTTGGAACTGTGCATTTATGTGATCAAACCCCACAACGCTCCAGTTAGCACTTTGAGAAAAGCTAGGTTTGGTTTTGTTTAAGGAAGTGAATAAAGCCACCACACAAGATAGTAGTTCTCCACTGAATAAAAGGGTGGTCCCCATCTCCTTTCACACTGCATTATACTTTGGGTAGATTCAGTCCAAGTCAGTAAGGAACACATTCAGTCAGCAAGGACCCTGGTCAGTATTTTGCCTGCAGTATGCCATTTCCATGCCTCAGAGGCAAAAATTAAAAGATTCAGTGATTAAAAAATAGCTAGTGTTTCAACCAAGTTCAGGAAGAGACTGTCATTGGCTATGAAGTGCTTATTTCATTTTTTTTTTTTTTAATGACAGCACCCCATCAAAAGATGAGGGAAGATACCAGAGTTTAAACAAGTCAGGCTGTTCAGAAAGCAAGCAAGGAGTCAAACCTCATGTGTTCTTTTAGCAGTTGTCTCTACAGAAACCAGAGAACCAGTTTGCTACAGAGCCAACTGAAAGCGGGGGAGACAGACCTGGTATGAGACACGACGACTTCACTTTGAGTCCTAATGTGCACACATACAGCAGTTAATCCAGTGCAGTTTGAATTCAAGTCATTTAGTACAGCTTGCAAGGTTCAGTAATACTTCTTGGAAGCAACTTTCTGCAGCCATAAATTTTGTACCTATTTGAACATAATACTTCAGCTGCTGCTAAAATAACTCCTTCTGTTTATGGTCCTTATCTTCTTCCCTTGCAAGCTGACAGGCTGCTCACCTTTGGGAGTCAGATAGTAGTTTGGCAGTGATTTTTCACACTGTGAGGGAAGAACTGACACTGTACAGGTTACCTTAAGGGCTGTTTTATACTTCACATTTAAACATCAAGCTAGATCATAAGACAAACACCTGTACTTTACCCATAGCACAAGCTCTCTGCAGCTAGACACATGCATGTCACAACAGACTGAGTGGGCTATTGAGGAAAAAAGTCAGAATAGCATGTAGTGTATGGACAGATCAATGCTTTTCTTCCAATGTGGGCAAACACCATCCTTTCATTAAGCAGGGTGGTAAAAGCCTGCACCATTGGCTCACTGTTTGCTGATGATCACCCATCTCACATCATTTCTAGACTCTTCCTCTGTGTCCACCAGTTATTTGGTTATAGAAGCAATGGAGTTCTTTCCCCAGCTGGCTGCTCCTTCTGAAAGACCTCTCTGATCTGCAACAGCTTGTTATGGATCCTCTCTCTCAGGGGAGGAATGTGATGGCTAGGGTCTAAAATATTTGTGCTTCTGCGCTCCCTTTCCCTCTTCCAAAGGAGATAGGGGTGCGGTGGGAAGGGCACCTCACTTCTCTCTCGGCGAAGCTGCACAGTTATTCCGCTGAGGGCCAGCATTACCCACACTGCCAGGATGATGAAGTCTGAAGGAAGAGGGAAAAAAAAAAAAAACAAAATCGTATGACAAAACAGAAGTTTTTCTCCCCTCCCAAGCACAATGTTGACAAGTTTAGAGCTAGATAGGAATGAAACATTATCTCCAGACCCTCACACTGAGGGTATGTCCATGCCAGCTTAAGTTTAAGCAGTGACAAAAAACATGCAGTTGATGCAACCTGTCAGTCACAGAATTAGGCCTTGTGACTGCCTGCTCTGCAAACTCATCAGCAGTAACTTGGAGGACGCTCCTCAGATGTGGACTGCCACAAGTGCCTTTGTCACATAACCTCAGCACACAGGTGCTGGAAGGCTGGTGCCTCAGTATTTCTCTTAAAGGACTAGAATTTTTCATTTGGATGATAAGCCTCACACTACATTTGTTATTTTCTCCACTCTTTCCCTCCTGCCCTCCAACACACATTATTCACAACGGAAGCAAAGACACACCAGTTTCCTCAGAAAAGCATTTTATGTTAGTGCTTGTGTTAGCAGTTAAGAGGCCATATTCTCAACTACCCCAAGACACTTTCTATTGAAAAAGTAGAGAGCATTAAGCAGTGTAGTTCCTTTCCAGACCTTCTGACTGTTTATCCAGGTACAAAGAGGAAACCGCTCTAGAACTTTAACAGGCAGAGTTAACATACCTCAGCCTACTCTTACACTAGAATAATAGTGTGAAGTCCAAAATAGAGTTTCAAAGCTATAAAAATAAAGTGGACTAGATGGTTCCCCTGCCTCCTCCCACAAATCGTTCTTTCCTTTTCTAGCCACTGAAGAATGAATTTAAAGGTGCTCACATGTAGTAGTACTCTGCAAGATGCCTGACTATTTCAGAGGCTACAGGATCAGTGGGTAGGGGAAATGTAGCTTGTAATGTAATCATGTGTTTTTTTTTTTTAAAAAAAAATCAAGTCTGAAGAGCAGCACTCACCATTTGTTTGAAAAGGCACATTGGTATAAGCTCTGCTGAAGTAATCATTGAGGATTCTTCTGAGCAGGTCTAAGGTGATGTAGGCAAGACTTGTGTAGACATAACAGGCAATAGCCAAGACCACTGAGTAAGAGCCTACTATTCCACAAGCCAATATGTTCAGCTAGAGAAAAGCAAACAAATACCCATATAACAGCTTTAGGAGGCTGATAAACATTCTCTTTATTCCCCATCTCCTTAAGGCAGCATTTTGTATTAGTTCAACACTCTTACAATAAGATATGTGGGTACCAGCAGGCTGTTCACACTAGTTATCCAGATATCCTGTTAGGACAGCAGGGGTAGTGTCCAATAATTATTATCTTTAATCTATCTGCAACATCAGACAAAAATCATTCTTTTGCTTATGGACTATTCAACACAAGTGGGACTGAACAGGAACTCTCTAGAGTCAATCTCTAGAGAGATTGGGTTGAAAGAGCTGAGCTACATGTTAATTCTTCTGTACATTTCCCACAGAGCTACATTTTGCATGAGTGTCTGACATCCCTTTCTCTCTTTTCCCCCTGAGGTAACTATGCAGATTACTTACAATTCTTGGACAGCCAAAAAAAAGCACTGGAATCAACAAGGCCACACAAGAAAAGGTCACCCAGAACACAACATCATCACGAAAGACTTTGTAATCTCCTGCAAAGATACCGGATTTCCACAACTGAAGTAGTTTCTTTTTACTAACGTTAACAAAACATGCTTGCTTTTTTAAAGTGGTTTGGAATGAACTCCTCCCCAAACACTAATTCAGAAAGTACATGGAGTAACACATAGAAAGAAAAAAAAATACAGCTTCTGAGGTCAACAGCCAATTTTTGTAAATGCATTTTAGTAGCGTTATCCTGTATAAGGACAGAAAAAGAGAATCTTGGTTCAGTACAGGTCTCATATGCCAAGGAAGGACAATAGATCTTTTTGAAGCATTTGCTAATCATCTGATAAAAGCAGAGTACTTCCATCCAGTAAGAGGCCTAACTGCATGAATAAGTTTATAATCTACAAACCTACATCAGGTAGGTTTGGCTCTAGAGTTCGGTGCAAAAAAACCACAGCTTATACACACAGAGGGCAACAAATTGCTCTTCCTAGACGTAGAAGAACTAAGTCATTTGAGTAAACACTGTTTTACTGTCTCTGCTTTATAAGCCCTGTCAGTTAAACACAGGGGACAAGTTGACCCCAAGATGATCTAGTGTTTTACTGTAATAAGGAACAACTAGGGACTTCATGTATTATCACAGAATCTAGGCTCAAGTCAAACACAGATGGCCTAAGAACAAAAAATTGCCCAACATGGGATCTGGGGTAAGAAGATTTGAAAGAAGTGCAGTTTTGAGATGTAAAGTTACAGCAGAGGAAGCAGTGTGGCTGATGTTCTGCTGTCCCCAAGGAATTACAGCTCTGCAGCCAGGCTTGCTTGTAAGTGGATTTGTTGTCTACCTATTGTTTTCCTCCAAGTCACTGCAAAGTCCCCAACGACGTCAAGTCAACTGCAAATGCAAGCTTGATTCTTACAGCGCAATTCTGCCAACAAGGTTATTTGCACTGTAACATGGTGAAAGTTACCTGCAAGAGCTCTTGATCTATGATGCCTTTGCTTCTGAAGCCTCTAAGTTAAACTGTAGACTCTACAGCAACTTGCTTAGGATCAGAGAACAAGACAGACAGCAAATGCATGCCTGGAGCAGAGCTGGTGTGACTGACTGCTGAGATGGCAAGTAGCTTGGGTGGGGGAGAGTCTCAACAAGGTGCTTGCAGGGTAAGTAGGTTCCTCTTCCCACCAGTGGAAATTCCCTCTTCCCACCAGTGGAAATTCCCTCTTCCCACCAGTGGAAATTCCCTAAGTAATTTCAACTGCAGCACACCTGAAGAAATGCTTCAGGGACAGCTTTCCCAACACGGGAAAGCGTCACATTAAGATAAGCCAGTCTGTTGCATTCATCTCAGAGCCTTGCAATGTCCTGGAGAGATATCAGAAGCTATCTCCATAAACTAGGTCCCTCTAACACAGAAGCAAAGCACAAAAAAGCTCTATTGCAGAGTGCTGGCTACTTCAGTGCATACCTAGTGGAGTGAAGAAGATCACCGACGAGAAGAGAAACCCCAGCACAAGTCCAATAATCAACATACAAAACAGGACAGATCCAAATCTCCACCAGTTAACAACCAGGACAAGCCCTCCGATAATTCCAGCCACTGCTGTCAAAATAAGACGTACTGAAAAAGAAAGAGGAAATTCAAAACTAAGTACTGTGGCAACACTCTGGAAACTAAAGTTACTGCAGTAGCATATACAGCAGCTTTACTTACATGCTTGGTTTCATTACCTAATGAAGCCTTTTTGCAAAAAGCCTTACTGTTAGTTCCAAATAAATGGATCAGTATTCACAGTAATAGCCATCTCACAATTGTCCTTCACACATTTCACTTAAAGCCTCTAGTCAGCAAGAGAAGGTGTGGTACTTAGAATAATAGAGGACTGCAATGAAAATATTGCTAGTCTGCACAGCAGTAGCTTGAGATCCCAGGGCAGTTGTGGTTGTGACAGATAATGCACATGCATCAGGAAGGTAACTGTGTGAGGTAGGATCTATGAAAAGACAAAAGAACACTAATCCTTGTCAGCCTAACAAACAGGGTGCAGACTGTTTATACTCTCAGCTTACAGAGGAAAAAAAATGCATTTAAGCTAGAACCTCCCCCAATATAGAAGAGAAGCAGGAAGGAAATAGTATGTTGCAAATTGCCAGCTACCTTTGATTCGATCTTCCTTGGACAGATACTCAAATTTGTCTTTTATAGTTGCAGCTATTAGTTCTGCATCACTGCTGTTTGGGGTTGGAAGCAATACTTATTTTGTGTCTGTTAGTGCTGCTGGGATAGTACTCAGTTCAGTCACTAGTTTATCATGCTGCTATCCTTCTTAAGACTAGCCAGCCACAAACACAATCAAAGTTTTAAGGGAGCTATAACAATATTGCTTTGGGAACAGGACTGTGTATCCTGACACATCTACTCACCATCATAACCAAGGCCAGTTACCCTAGTAATGAATACAAAGAAGAAGAATCCTGTGAATATGAAGCCCATGAAGAATAAGTCTAGGGAAACAGAGGGAAAGAAGATTTAGCGTACTGTCATATCACTTTACAACAAGCCTACTTTACACTCTCAGACACCTTTTTACAACAGCGAACAGAAAGTCTCAGCTCACTGGCTGAGAATCACAAGAAAAAACAGACAATGTTGTCTTGTTCTAGAAAAGGCTCTTATGTAACTTTTTTGATTATTTGAATTTGAAGAACCTATTTATATCTATGCCTGCCAGCATGCACACCTAGTTCTAGTTTCCTGTTCTCTGAATACCAGAAGCTTCTTGCTCTGTACACAAGAGCTCTGATCCCACCAATGCAAAGCAGCAGATATAGCTGACAAAATCACTACTAAATGATTCTTATTAACACTACAGCTCTACATGATATCAAGTAACAGCTATAAAATTCCAACCACATGTATAACAGGAGGTAAAACCAGTTAGTACCTGTTTTCCAGAATCTGTGTCCAAAATAGCAAGTGAAGAGACCAAGAACAGCAAGAGCAGTGAAGAGTATTTTGGTAGAGAGTTTGCCTATAAGGAAAAAGAAAAAGGGTAACTAGAATATTCCCTGCGTTGATGAGATTGAGATAAGGTCAGGTTGCTGTCACCCGGGCAGTGTAATAGCTGCTACTCTTTCAGAAGTATAATGTGAACAGATACGTCTGATCTAAAGCTTATCTTAAAAGAATCACTAACAGAATATTTAAGCAATCCCAGGTTAGTTAGGAAAAAGCTTTCTTCTTATTCAAAAGACTAAAGTTTCTACAACTCTACTAAGTAAGCAGTTTTAACTTGCTGTTTGTGTTACCATTATAGCTTTACCTGAAAACTCTTTGCTCAGCTTTAAAATGAGAAAATTCAACCATCTATGGGGAATGGTGCTAAGGAATTAGTGACTGAGGTAGCAAGTGGAGTCTCTGCTATTGCAGCCGTTACCGTAACATCCCTTTAATATACTTTTTCATACAACAGAAGGAACAGTCAGCATCCCAGTTTTATTCACCTCTGTCCTTTAAGCAAAATTCTTATCAGTACTTAAGCTACTTGAGACAAGTAAATTCCGAAATCTCTCTTCTTCAAATTTGACAACACTTATTTACCCTGGTTTATTTGCTATATGCCATAACATGGATCTTGCTTTATCAACTCTATTCTCTTTATTATCCTGTCCCTTCTTCAGGCATAACAAGAACGGCAGCTTTGCTCTTCTTCCCCTCCAATTCTACCATTATGATATATTCTACCAAATGTTCATACTTATTTTTGGATGACTCTTTTCAAAATATTTGCTGGTTATTGTCAGCACTAGTACAGTTACAAAGACTGGGCTGGATCCTAATCCAGTTCTTGTTTTATTAACCCAGTTTCACCCACAGCATCTATAGTAATAGAAGTGACTGAAGATTACATATCCAAATTATAGGGGAAAAGCTAGTGCAGCACTACAGAGTTGAAAGCTTGTATTTGCAAACTCATATTAAAAATCTTAGTTTAATATTCTATTGCTAACAGTTCCTCACAGCCTTAAGTTATCATTCTAGAAATTCTTCTCAATCAAGAAGTAGATCGAGACATAAAATAACAAAACATATTCATATCTAAAGAGCCTCAAGAGCCTTGCTCAGCGTATCAGAGAACATCAAGCTTCTGAGACATGCTTGCAAGGATGTACAAGTCCCAACTTACTGACAGAAGAGCAGTTATCCACTAAGTCAGCAAAGCTGCAGGCATATGTATGCACAGGTATGTATGCAGCAGAAGTATTCCAAAGAGGATCCCGTACTATGACATTGTAGATCACACCTTGCCCAGGTAGCGAGGAAAAGTAGACATTGGTCTTGTCATCAGCTGTCAGTGTAAGCATCTGGGACAGTAAAGAGTATTAATTGCAAAGACCTGCTCTTTTCTCTATTACTGATAGCATGTTCATGTATAAATACAGCAGCTGAGGTAGTACTCAGAAACTCAAGGAAAAGGACCAGGAAAAAGTACAAGCGAGAGCTCTCACCCAGCGAGTGTTCACTCTCACATATCAGATCTTTTTACGCCCCTCCAAACTGGATCCAGTTTCTAGTCCAGGTCCACCACACGTTCCTACCTCTTCTGTTCCTTCCATTTCCTGCCCAATCCTCAGCACCTGCCAGGCACTGCAGGAGCCTGCAGCCATCCTTTTCAAAAATTGCTCTTCTTCCACAGTGAGTTTATAGGCACTCGATCACAGTACTGTTCTGGCCAAACTGGCCTCAACACCACTGAGGAGCATTATGGTTAAAATAGTATTTAGCTAAGAGACACTGCGCTAACAACTTATTTGATGGAGAACAGGGTGCCAGACATACAGAAACACCTCACAGACTAACATCTACCTAATATCAGAAAGCATTACTAGAAGCCTCAACCCTGCCACATCACTGGGATAAGCTCATCAGCCAGCTCTATCCCATGCCAGTGGTTGCCATTTTGTAGGCGTCATGCACCTCCCAGCCAGTAATCACAGATAAAAAGCAAGAAGTGTCAGCAGCTTGCCTTTGCCACCACTCAAAAGGTGTGTGTGTTGGGGGGGGGGGGGAATCACAGAGAAAGTGAAAAGTCAAGTCAAATGGCTTAATACCATTGTCAAATGCTTAGCATACTAACACTTCAGACTTACTTTAATGCCATTAGCTTTGATACTGTGCACCTCAGACATCTTCCGGATGTGGTTCATGAGTACCATCTCAGAAAGATCATTCTCTGGTAAAAAGTACTGATAGACATCATAATGCAGTCGCCATCTGGAGTTCTGATCAGTCCCTGAATCACAAGATGGTGGATTTGCTCCTCTGTAATTAAAGAGAGGTCAGCTACATCTCCAGCACAAGCCCTCAGATATTAACACTAGTTTTCAGAAGTTTCCTGTCTGAGCTGGCAACATTTGGCTTCTACTTTTTAGTTTGAACCAGTTGCTGGCCTTAACTCCTAGGCTATAAATGCTTTTGAGAACGGACTACAACAGGATTACACTGCAGAACCAGATATCTGCAGATAGAGAATCTGTTCTGGCAATTGCCTTTAAGTTTACAGAGGCTTTCTGTAAGCTGTGATAAGGAACTGGCACATGAATTCCAAGATGTCACAACAGCCAGAGCATTACAGCTTCAGTATTTGTTTTTCCATATATGCAATATATAAAAAGTTCTGTTAAAATGCACAAACATAGTGGAGAGGGAATGAGGAAGGTTATCTGGGACACCATGCACTACCCAAGAGGTAACAGCTTATGACCTGAAATGTTAACGTCTGGTAAAACTTTATGTTATCATCATGCCTTCATAGTAGTGAAGTGATGAAATGGACTATAAAGCACAATTTTTTCCTCAAATTAAGTAAGTCACTACGTGGAACAGGAAGATCTAGTATTTGCCAACTGCTTGTGCATGTGAAGTTGTAATCTCTCCCACAAGCTGCAGCTTTCAGCTCTCTCCTGTGTTACCCCTTTCCCCTCCTCCCTCATCTTTTAGTTTGCTTGTCACAGCAGACAGGATTTCTGCCAGGAGTTGGACGCACAGCCTTTCCAGTAGACTCTTGTTTTATGGGCCAGGTCAAATATAGAATTGAAAAGGTCTGACTATCAGTGTACTGAAGGTTTCACACACCTGGCATATCCCAAGTTCGCAGGGGCAAACTTGATGTATACATCAACCAAGGTATAGTCTAGGTAAATATTGGGATCCACTTCCAAGTCAAATTCTAGATTGCAGCCTCCAGGAATAGGATCTGAAATACAGATAGTTAGCTGTAGTAGCTTTTACTCCCATTTACACAATATGAAAAGTTTTATTAAGACCTCAAACGCAGCTACTTGTAGGCACAGTCTATTTGCTGAGGACCTGGAATTACCATGTCCTAGTCCTGTAGACAACACAAGTAGTTATCACTAAAATAAGTCCCGTTACACATGCACAGCAGTTTGCTACTCTGAGGCTGAAATCATGACAAGACCATACAATACATTGATACGTGTGGCTTTAATTCAGTATTACTCCCAAGCTTTGACAGCTCATTTCAAGAGGACTTCTGGCATCTCTACCCTACATTTTCACTATTTAATAACATCACCTCTAGAAGATCAACACTTCAGTTCTCATGGCTAACTTCTAATAGACAGCTGGTATCCCTTAACAAGTAGTAAGAACATACCTTTCTCCATATAAGGAATAGAGATAGCTGTGCTTAACACCTGGTTAGCATCCACTGACCGAAGGTACCACGTACATACACTCTGTTGAGGCTGAAGAATGGAAATCAATCCTTTGTCTACTCCAGTTCCTGAGCTGTTCACAGAGGGATTCTGGACAGAAACAGATTGTGTAAGCACATAGTTATTCCAGAATAAATTTAATTGCAGCCTGACATACTGCACAGAAAATCACATTCCTGAGGTCACAAGACTGTAGGACACATTTTAGTACCAGCTGCCATAAATGAGGCATTCAGCCCTCACCTAGCTGGTAGCTCAGAGCTAGAAAAAAGGGAGAGGCCTAACACCACCTGCTGCCCAACTTAGGCTCAAAAAACTCCACGATAAAAATAGTAACAGAGAGTTAATATCACAATTAAATTGCAGATGATGCTATACACATTCTGAGAAATGGAGTGCAGATACACCTTGCTCTTTCCACTAGAATGGGACTGACTGTATGATAGCCGGTTTAACCCTAGCCATACCAGACCTCTGCTTGTTCCTGGAAAGCTATCAAGATGCCTGCATCATACACCCAACTAGGGAATATTAGCTTTCACCTAGTAAGAGTGCCTGGGGTCAAGTTGGACATTGGGTCAATCTCCCCTCTACAACCCAACACCACCTCCATTCAGAACCAGGGGCCCTGAGGAAAGACCAGAGCAACAACAGCAGTCCCACACTCACATGGCTGGTACAAACAATTAACCTGCACTCAAATCTGTTTTCCAGCATAGAAAGCATGCTCTTTTCTAAGACCACCACAAAGTTATCTGAAGCAACTCCATACGGAGCTACTGACAAGCTTTAAAGTCTGGCTCACCTCCATACTTCCAGAGGCAGGCCAGCCCTGGAAGCAGTATGGACATACTTAGACAGCACTATCCTTGGCCTGATAATCCCTGCAGATGCAGACTATTTCTGCTGTGGATTCAGACACGATCTTACCACAGATAATCAAGAGCTGAATAGGTCTAACAGTAGTCCCTGAGACCTATAAGCCTGGCTATTTCAACAATGCAAAGATGGTTGAGGTGGGTGATTTGTGAGAGAATTTATTCATCTCAAGCTGAGTGTAGTCACTGGTATTCAGTATATTCTTATTTGAGATATACGGAAGAAGAGAAATCAGCCAGATGGTAGCTGTTAGACCTTCACCTAGCACCTTCAACCAAATCTACATCCTGTTGAAATACTACTTAGATCCCTCACAGTAGCAGAAAGTCACTCCTTCAGGTTATAGCCTAGTGAATAGGACAAACTGAGCCTAATGTATAGCAGTAGAAATACTTACTTTGTTATCTAGAAGTAGCAGCCTTCACTGTAGTACTGTGAAGGAATTTCTCTACATGCCACCAAACAAGAATTAAATTCAGGAGAAGCAATGGGATAAAACACTACCTATAGTAGCCAGATCCAACACACATAAGTGGCAGTCATCTGAATATCCTAAAGAGATCACATTTAGCATAGAAATAACTGGTAAATGCTTACCATGGATCTGTTATTAAATAAAAGATGACAAATATCAGCCAGCAATCACTTGTCAAAAGTATCACTCCCATCAAGAAGAGAGCCCTAAAGCACTTTCAATCCAGCTCTGAGGTTCCTTTTAGTATTCTAGCCTCCAAAATAGCAGCAACATTATACAAACATGAGAAAGGTGGTACTATTCTAGCTTCGGAAATCAAGAAACTCATGCAAGAAACATATTTTATGTTTATACAGCTTCAGCTCTACATACATACTTAGAGGTACCAGAGCAAGCTACTGCTTCTCATTTTTGGGGTGTGAGGGGGGAAGTAACAGTTGAGAAGAGAGCTGACACTCTTACCATACCTTATCAAAGGATATCACCACATTGTTTTGCTGGGCATGTACTTGAAAAATAACAACAGTCACATTGCTTGCAACATTCCTGATTACAGCTTCCACTGAATTGGTCTGGTTAAGTAGCACATTTCTGAATTTTCCCAAGGAGAGCTCAAGAAGACCTGCATTAAGAAAAACAAAAAACCACATGGTTTTCGTCCAAACAAAGTTGTTGTCAAGGGAAGCCTGAAAGCTTCAGGGAGCCTGATATTAATCAGCTGGGAATAGAGCAAGATGTTGCCTTATGCTATTCTCACCATGTAAGTTGTATTTGGGCTTCAAAGACTGCTATACACAGCTGTGCTGACCACAACAGGTTAAACAAGAGATTCCTCCACACAGCCTGACACTCACCTAAGCACAACAGGCAGTAAGGAAATCCTGCCAGGAGGCTCTGTATTTCATACACCTGAACTGCATTAGCAGCAGACACTGGCTGCAGGTGACCATCTAGTGCTATCAAGAGCAAGAAATATTTGGCACACATTAAATGCGAGAGAGAGGACACTGAGTGCTGTTTGTTCATCTGCTGATATGGGAGAGCAATGCTTACATTAGCCAGCCAACTTGCACAACATTTGTTATATCCCTGGGTGAATTCCCAGACATGCAGGAGTTAGGACAGTGCAGTCAGCTTCCATGGCATAGAATCAAACTTGCAATTTGACTATGCATACTTATATACTTCCAGTTATTTCACCTGTCTTTTACTCCCACACAATTCCTAATTATTAGTATGGCAGAACTTTGATTTCTGGATTTAGTAGACCTCTGCCTACTTTTTCCAAGCTACAGCCAAGACTATTTCTTCTAAGGATAAGCATTACTCCACTACTCTCTGGCATTTTAAAGAGAGCCACATGACCCAGAATACAAGAGTCTTTAGGAGAACCAGCTTTGGCTTGCTGTTGAAGTCCTGCAAGAAAGCCTGCTTTCTCCCTCCACTGGGATCTTGCAGGACAGAGGCTATCAAGGGAGGGAAGAGAAGCATCTGTACAGAAGTCATGAGATTCTTCTGCTGATCAGTTAACAGACTAGATGCTTTTAGAGTATGCAAGATTGCGCTCCCATTTTGCCTTCTGATGCTTCATAACATTCCCCTGTGCATACACAGACATGCAGTAGCCCAACAGACCTAAACTTACCAAATACATGCACAGTACTTCCACAAAGATGCCACTTAAGTGTCAAGGCTGACATTGTGCTGTACTCTAATAGAAGCAGAGCAGCAAACAGCACTCTCCAGCACACTGCTGCTGAGGATTCAGGAGCTGTCCTTTCCAAAAAGGGAAGAGATACAGTCGTCCCATCTCAAACTATACCCAAGAGGGTATACCCAGGAGACCCTGTATTCCTTTCCCCTTGTATTCATTTCCCCTTATTTTTCACTCTCTTTCCCAAGAAGCCAAGCACCTTTGGCCAACTTCTTTTGCCTCTCAATGAGGCTTAAACAGAGGTGAACCCCTAACCCCAACTCTCTCCTCTTTTCAGATGAAGAAAAGCAGAAAAGTTTTATTATTTATTATGAAACCTATTTCTCCTGGAACCATCCAGAAGAAACAAGAGCCTCCACTTGTCTATTTACATTAAGAAGTTTCTACTGCAAGTTTTCAGACGTGTAAGATATCTGTTAATGTATGACTAGAGGTATTAAAAAAAGAAAAGCTTTGAATATTTTTTCCAGTTCTTCATAGAGTCCCTTGAACAGTATTCAGATGCCCTCCGCTCCAAAACCTCTCTCCTCCCAAGCTCTTATTTCTATACATGTTCTACCAGATCTGCAACCACAGAGTATGTCTGTTTTCTTTAGCATGCTATAAACCTATGCATTCAGAGATCTGGAGTGAAAGCTAGAACATAGAAACAAAAGCAATATTTTTCTCTGAGCTTTAAGAACTTCAGCACAGTTCCTAAACTACAAGAAATACTCTTAAGCCAATTCTTCAGAAAGACATGCAGCCACTACTTAAATATGATCATGAGACCAAATGTCACAGGCACTCTCAAGTTTAATTAAAGTATGTGGTAAGTTAAAGCACAGTGTTCTAGTGTTGTTTTAGTGTTTGCATAGTTACTCTTAACTAGTCCAGGTGACATATTTCAAACTTTGGTTTGAGCTGAAGAGAAAAAAAAAGGGGGGGGGGGAAGAGAGAGAGAGAGTGTGAGAGAGAGATTAAACAAATAAAAAAACATCACATTTATCCGTTTTTCAGCTTGTGGTTTACAAGCCCTGGAACAGGAAAGGCAACTAGAAATTCACATGCTCTGCACAGCAGAGCCTTAAGTCATTTGCTGAAAGACAGCGCCTAAAAAAAAACGCAAAAAAATAAAAAACATCCCACAACTTTCTTGCCTTTCCTACATGTATCATTCGGGCTAGTCATTGGTTGTGCTCCTAGACCAAAAAGAGCATGGAGAGCAAGACAAGTCAGCCTACTCACAATCCATCAGTCTCATCGCCATCACAATTTCTCAGACAGGTATTAGACTACCTGATCCATATGGAGTTCAGCGTCAGTAAAGGTGCTTTGAGGGACAGAAATTGGTACTGGAGACCTCCATGAACACACAGTACTGGTCACTGCATGCAAGCTTTCTTTTTAGGTAAGGCTGATGACAGTACACTAAATATGTCTGCAAGCTCAGCAGCCCATGCAACAGATGTGACACCATCACAGATACAAGGCAGTTCAACCAGGAGGTCAGCAGCAGAGTCAGAAACAAAAGCCAGGCTTCACCTTGAAATGGTGAAGGTTTGGAAAACCCTGACAAAACGCAAAGCTATTTTCTCCTTTCTACAAGGAGGAGAAATAAGTCTGAAGGTCACTGTATGTGAGAGTGGCTTAGGGTAAGGCACAAGAATGGAACCCTCAATATTGCAAAAATTATCAACTGAAAATATATGCTCAAAGGAAGCTAGCACTACTGAAAAGAAGCAAAAGCTGGGCAGAGATGGAGTGTTTAACACATACTATTCAATATGCTAGTACTATCAATACTAGAATAGCAGCATAGGTATTTCATTGTATGATAGAAATTGATAAGCAGTGGTGGGCAAAAATTCACTGTCACCTCATATTGCACCTCCTTACCCACAAGCATAATGCCAAAACCAGTAAAGACAAAGGAATTCAACCTTTTGCAAAGCACTGCAGAGATCAAAAGCCCTTATTCCTAACTCTAAGAAATGAGGTAGTCACCTCTACAGACATTTTTCATCTATTGCCCCTTCTCTGTAACATGCAGTTCCCCTAACAAGCAATAGCCAGCCTGAACTATTTCCATTCTGCTGATTCAGTGCCACGTTCTCAGTTCATTTAATGGTTTAAGCAAGCCACATAACCAGCTCCACAAGTCAAGTGTTGCTTCTCATCACCAATAAACAGCTAACCACACGAGGTTCTTAGTAACCTAATGGCCCAGTTTCCATTAAAAAATTTATCTGGAGAAGTGCCAAGGCTGCACATGCAGAAAGAGTATTTACTCACAGATGTGCTCCATCAGTACTCTTACCTCAAAGAAGTTCTCTAGGGGAGTCACAAAAAGTGCATTTCTACTTTATGCCAAGCTAATCAGAGTAGATGCACAGAAAAAGCTTGGATAAGTTTTAAGAGGTGAGAACCCTCCAATGAAGAGGATGTCATTAAGTACATGAAGACATTTAATAGAGAAGAAACGCAAGCTCAGCAGACTGAAAACTGATCTGAACAGGGATGACACGAGTACATACTTATTTATTAAAAGGCATAAGATATATCAGATTCTATATGGCCCTGCACAGATGGATGCACAGCAGAGTCCTGCTACGAGGCCACCATCTTCACCTGCCAGCACAAACCCCAAAAAAGATCTGCTAAAGGAGCAGTGAGACTTACAAACACTTCTAAATTTTAATCTCATATCCTTTCTTGTGACCTGTCTGATTTGATGCTTACAGGGGACTCTGGCACAGACCAAAGTTGTACCCAACTGTATGACTCCCATCCCAGAAAGACTGCTTTCTAGTAGGCTGCAGAAGTTATTAGGTCTTTAATCCTCTGAAGAAAGAGGGTAAGAAGCACCTAGGCCACCTGCTTAGAGATTTGTTAATCCACTTTGATTACCAGCCAGAATATGCAAGACCAGGCCTGAATCACCTTGCAGGCACTGTTGATTAAAGTGTTATTCACACATCCGGGTAATAATGCACCACCACCCCCATCTTACTACACTAGGAAGCGACCAGCCGTCCAACACATTCAGACAGCACCACAACTTTGTGTGAACCTCTTATTTTAAAATGTTGGCTTCGTATAGAGTGAACAGCTAGCACAAACTAAGTTTATCCAAATAAATTGGGGAAGAGGGGGAACATACCCCATTCAGTTGGCTTGTATATTGCATGATTATTAATCTAGTTAAATCTCTGATGTAGAAGGTGGTCTTGATCCAGGCAAAAATGTATCAAGAGAGTACTACTTGATACTAATTACACTATAAGGCTGGTTTTGTTTTTCATTACTAAATAGTTCAGAAACAAATCAGGAACACAGCAAATGAGAGCTGCATTGTTATTCCATGCAAGGGGAGCTAGCTCCCTGTGAGGCAGCAGACATGATGCATCAACTCAGTACTTTTGTACAAGTGTTTGAAAGAGCTGTAGCCCATCAGATTCCTGGGCAGGAGTGTCTGTGTAATATAGCCCATCATGCATGGATTTTACCTATTTGAACATTTAAAATAAAGTGTGATCTTCTAGTATTAGGAGAAAACTGGACCCTACCCTCAAAACCTGCCTGTCCAAGACAGATTAGTCACAAGAATTTCAAATACGTGAACCATTTAATAAGTGTCCTCCTTTAAAGAGTCCAGTGATCAGCTGAACATTTATATGCAAATTATACAATTTATTAGCTTTTTGTGAAGAAAATACCCTTCCTCCTCTCTGCAGTCAGTTCTGTAATTGAGTACCAGCAATATCCTCCTTCAAAGCAAAGCAATTAGATTAGTCTCGCTTTCATCTGCCTTTACACATACTGTAACGAACCACAACTAAATTCGTGACCCACTTAACTCGAGTCAGGGAGATAAACTGCTTGCCAGCATTTTTAAACAAGAGACTAAGAACACTGAGCCTTCATTCTCAGGACTTATCAAGCACCTACCTGAAGTTTTGAGAGCATATGGGAAGCAGTGAATGCCTAGCTTATCCACTAAGATCTTGGGCATGAAAGTCATAGAACCAGTAAGGTTGGAAGGGATCTCTGGAGATCATCTAGTCCAACCTTCCTGCTCAAGCAGGGTCACCTAGAGCATGCTAGACAAGCCAGGAGGAAGGCGGAAAATCCCCCATACCCGAAATGGATTGCAAATGCTGTCCTGGAGCCCTGCTAAGCATCTCAATGGTAGATTTCTGTTTTTTTCAACTTGCCTCTGATAAAGCTTAATTATCCAAAAAGAAAAAAACTAAGAGGAGGAAGCTTGTGTCAACCTTAACCTAAGAGACTGCTTGCCTTGCCTCTGAAAGGGAACTGGTTCTTTTCCTTTATTTGAATAGGAAAAAAGTCAACAATTTAAACAGGAGGGAAAAAAACAGTGGTTAGATCTTCACAAGCTGTAGTTATTATAGGTCACTTGACTCTGGAAGTTTATTTTCGGTTGCATCCAGAAGTGCAGGAGAACTACAAGAAAAACCATGCTGAATGAAGCCAGACTACATCAGCACGGGCAACAGGTAATCCTAGGAACCAAGCTCAAGGATCCAGGCGTTTCACTCTTTCTTAAGATTTTAACGGATAACGTTTTTTGCGACATAGTTAACACGGAATTCAGGACCATTTGCACCTGGCCCACAAAAAGCCATCAGCCCTCTCTCCTTCACCTATAAACTTATAGGTAGTAAATGCCACCTTGTTTCCTTTAATGGAGCGTGATACTACACACCAAACTCACCAGCACACACCGCATCGCTGGCACTGCGGCCACTCAGTCAAGCACACCTACTTAACAGCTAAAATGACGGCGTTTGTACCAGCCAAGACTTCGGAGCTGTTCAACCCTCCTCCTTGCTCGAAAAGGAAAGAGAGGGATTAGAATGCGCTCTCCCCTGCCAGCTCTTCACGCCGGCACCAGCAGAGATTAAGATAACTCCCCCCCCCCCCCCAACACACACACACACACACACACACACACACACACAGTTCTTCTGCTTTGATCTCTGCTTGGGTTCAACCCCGGAGCCGCAGGTCACCGCCGCGGGCCGGGCCGGGCCGGGCCGGGCCGCTCCGCTCGGGGCCAACGGCCGCGCCATGGCGGCCCCGCCGCTGCCTGTCTCGCCCGCCACCCGCCGCCCCTCCAGCCTGGCTGCTCCTGCTCCCCCCGCCTCCGCAGAGGCCCCGCGGCGGCCCGCCCGCCCCGCTCACCTATGGTGGCAGCGCGCAGGGCCCCCAGGAGCCCCAGGAGCACCACGGCGCCGGGCGGGAGCTGCATGGTGCTGCGGAGTGACCGGCGGGGGGGGAGGGGGGGGGGGGAGGGAAGCGGCGAAGAGCGGGCGGCGGCAGAGGCCGAGCCCCCGGGCGGGCGGCGCCTGCCTCGGGCGGGGCCCTGCGAGGCGGCGCGGCGTGGCGCTGCGCCCGCCCCCAGCCCGCCGGGGCGGCGGGAGAAGAGAGAAGGGGCGGCACCGACTAGCGCGCGGGGGCCGCGGCAACGGTCCTAACGGCCGCGCCCAACAGCTCTTCATCCTCGCCAGCCCGAGCGCCGCCTCCGGCACAGTGCTGCTGCTCGGCGGGGCTTCCGGGCTGAGGGGGGGGGGAGGAGGGTATTTTTAAAGTTCTATTATTTTATTTTATTTTATTTTATTTTATTTTATTTTATTTTATTACGCCTCGGCTGTTCGTTTCGTAGCGCCCCTGTCAAGGGCTGCGAAGTGGTCACTCGCACGCCAGGGAAGCGCCCGCAGCCCTCAAGAGGGGCGTTATGTTCTGGTTTCAGAGGTTAGTCATGCGCACATGACAGGGAAAAGAAAACAGAAGGCAAATTGAAAGTCTTCCCGCTGTTGCCGTTTTCAATTCTCGTGAATGTTAAGCTGATCTTTTAATTATCTGGGCCTCATTTATGAACTCATGTAATAACCTAAACCTCTGTGAAGCCTTACACAATCTCCCTCACTTTTTTTCCCCTCCACAGTTTAATCCATTTTTCAGTTAACAGAATGCAAAAAGGAAACCCTCGCTGCAAAAACATAGAGATGCGTATTGGCTTGGGTCTATAGCTCAGTTAAATGAGTGTACTTTCCTCTGCCTACGTTTGCCTAATATAATTTGCAAGGCAGCCTTTCTCAGTAAGGGTTGTCTAGTTTGCTGATACGATCTTTGTCCTGCCCAACAAGGATCCTTAGGTCAAAATATGTAATGTTAAAATACTGTTAAGGTTAGTGCTTTGCCCTGAGCCACTGTCAGAGTCGGCGGTGAGACCTTGGCTGTTCTTTATACACAACTCCACATACAAAGTACTTGCTCGTGTCGCAGAGGAACCGTGCCTGAGAGAGGCTTGTCTTGCACTGCACACCTCACTTATTCCAGGCTCACACCAGCATCCATCCAGATTGTGGAAGTCCAAAAACATGCTGATTTCCAAAAGAGCTGGAACTATCTTAAAAATGAGCTGTAGGTTTTGGTCTACAATGTAGCGCTTCAGTGACCCTGCTTTTTAACCAAGGAGTGTGAAGAAAACATACATCCCAGTTTATAACACAGGCCAGCAAAATGATTGCTGTAAGCCCAACCATATTATCAGAAAAACATTTCTATCAGATTAGTTAATATGACAGCAAAGAGGGTAGCTGGGGGAGCTGCAAGAACATTCTTCAACACATTGCTGCTGGCTGGCTGCACCCACAGCTTCTCAGAAAAGCTGATCAGAAGAGACCTCTGGAAGTCTCTAGCCAAGACACCCACTTGAAGCTGGATTACAGCTGACAACAGATCAGATCAGCCATGGCTTCGTTTAGCCAAGTCTTAAAGCTCTCCAAGACCTGAGAGCACACAGCCTCTCTGGAGGACTTGTCTCCGTGCTGCACCACCCTCCTTGTGCTGAATTATTTCCTAATGTTCACTCGGGCTCTCCTAAGGCTGCTGTCCATCATCTATGGGATACCACCATCATCAGTGGAGGTCCCTGACTGGGGAAAAGCTAACATTATACCCATCTTTCAGAGAGATGAGAAGGAGGAACTACAGACCAGCCAGTCAGCCTCACCTCCAGAAGCATGTTCCTTCTCTTGGGATCCATTTTCAGTTGGGCTATGGGCACCAAGAAAATTAGGAACAGGCAGTGGAGATTTACCAAAGGCCAAATGTGCTTGAACAACCTGATTGCCTTCTGCAATCAGTGGGGTTGTGAACAAGCAAAGATTAGCAACATAAAATACTTAGACTTCAATAAGGCTTTTGATGCTGCCCCCCACAGCAATTGTATCAGCCGACTCTTTCATCCCCCCCGGCTCTATGCTGGTTACCAGCCACTGTCTGTTCATCAAGCTGTTGATTACAACCTTGGAAGCTCAGTGGTCTAGGTGATTTTCAGTCCATCTAACAAGCTCGTTCAGCCCATACTCCCTGAACTTCCAAGTGAGAATGCTGTTGGAACACCTATATTAGAAGATTTTGTATCATAGACAGGACCATTGTTAGATCAGTTTATCTCTAAATGTTGAATGACCGAAGCTAAGTATCAGATGCTTACTGACTTGCACAAATTGGTATTTCTTGTTCTATAGCCTACAGGTATAGTGAATTCTTGCTGAATGGAAGCTGGCCTGCTGAAGACATTACCACTCTTGTCTTTTTACCACTCCCTGTCCACTCGACATTGTCACTTACTCAGCGCAAGTGCTGGAGTGGGCCATCTGAGTGCTACTTCTATTTTCATGCAGAGGCAGAAAGCCTGTTGTACAGCAAAAGCTGTACACTTCATGGTTCAGCACCAGCTTCTGTTGTCAATAACACAAGAATTTGGGTTTTTACTTCAATACAATCACGAGTGCATACTTGTGTCTCCGAGAGAAATAAATGGTCTTGAAATGCCAGTTCTGTACTGAATAGCACACTTTATAGTGCTTTTTCCTCTTTTGTCTCAGTACTTGCCCCTGTTGAACTACCCATAACACATTATGGGCCAAGTTCTTGTCCCTTTAAACTAAAATGATATTGGTCACCATGACTGTGGCTGATACCTGGATTTGCCCTTGGGAACCTGTTCTTTTGAACATCCCTGTGAATGAATGCAAAATTATCCAGAGGACTGTGATCAACCTCTGGATGTATTATAGCCGCTGAGATCACATGAGATTAGAGACATCTGTTCTGAAGCACTCATCATAGGTAATACTTGTGTTAAGGCAGAGCTGCCTCCTATTCTTACCATGAAGGCAACTTAAAAAAAATTAACTCAGATCTTTGCTTTCAAGTTACTAACTCAGACTAACTTAACTATGACCCTGTCCGTGGCAGAAGAGGAAGAGATTTGTGGTTATCTAGAAACTAATAAAGCTGGCAGGGCTATGGATGGGTACGAGGGTCCATATCTAAATGTAATTAATTTGACTTGGAAACGGCAGCCCTGGGGGCTGCGGCCGCAGCCTCGCAGAAGCACCTGCACGCTTCTGTAGAGCCCAAGGCCGCCTGCGCTGCCCGCCTTAGCACAAGCGGCTCAACAGCTGCAAACCGCACCGAAGGCAAGGAAGCAAGAAGGGCTACGACAGTGACTGCTGCGGGCTGCAGCCCGCCCGGGGCCGCGGGCGGGCGGCCCGTGTTTCTGCCGAAGCTCCCCAGGGCCCGGCGCCACCCGGCGCCTGCCCCCGCCGCCCCCGCGGCTCCTCCCGGCCCCCAGGGGGCGCGCGCGGCGCCCGCGCCTGACATCGAGGCGCCCCATTGGCGGTGCAGGCTCCCAGGTGCCCCGGCGCGTGGGCGGCGGCGGCGGCGCCGCCATGGCGGATCGGTTAACGCAGCTGCAGGACGCGGTGAACTCGGTGAGTGCCGTGCCGGGAGCGCCGTTTTCTTCTGCTCTTCCCCTCCCCTCCCCTCTCCCGGGTCTCTCCAGCGGCCGTGAAGCGCGGGAAGGGAAGATGAGGCCCTGCCCTGCGGCCTCTGCCGCCGCGCCCGGCCGTTGTTGGCCGCTATCGGCCGTTATTGGCCGTTGGGTGCGTGAGGGGGCGCGAGCGGCGGCGCAGCCCAGGGCTCTGCGGCCGGCGGCGGCCCCGATCCCGCTCCCCCTCCCCCTGGCAGTCACGGGCTGCGGGTGCGCTCCCGCCTAACGCCGGCGGGGAGCCGTGCCGCCTGAGGGCCACGGGGTTGAAAAATAAGCCTGAAGTGTTTTTAGATTAAAATATTTTTTTTCTGCCTCTTCTCTGCCTGTAGCTCGCAGACCAGTTCTGTAATGCTATCGGCGTGTTGCAGCAGTGTGGCCCGCCTGCCTCTTTCAGCAACATTCAGACAGCAATAAACAAAGATCAGCCTGCTAATCCAACAGAAGGCAAGTCTTTGTTTCTGGGTCTGCCTTCTCAATGCGAACATGTTCTGGTATAGTATGCACAGTAATTTGAGATGTGTACCTTATGTTCAGCAAACATAATTCCAGCAGTAAGTGGAGGAGTGAATCAAGTTTGTTCTGAAGTTGATGTCAGCTGCACCTGCTCTTGAAGTTTGTGCTAATGGAAATACCCTTTAACTGTTGACATGCATTTCTTGTGGTTTCTTTGTGCAGATAAAGTAAGCCTTTAGCTATAAAAGAACTTAAATAGGACTCATTTTAAGAGAACTGCTATGAGACATTTTTACTAACTTATCTATTATTTTGAAAATTTTTATGAGAATGAGTGTAATTTTTGTGAAATCATGCATGAGTTTAAAACTCTCGATCTTATAATTTTAACTTTTCCTGTGTTTTTTTTCTTTCACGCATTTTCTATTTATCTAATTGATTAAATAATAGTATCTTGTTAAATCCCCCTGATGGCATTTGGGTTGGGTGGTGGTGAGAGAAAAAGATCTAATCTGTGGCATTGCAACTGGAAAGCAAACTGAAAGAAAGATTTTCCTCTCAATCTGAGAATTTCAAGTTAATATTTAAATAAGCATGTTATTCTAATCCTGGTTACCTTTCAAAGCTTCTGTGGATGTTACGGTCAAAACATACTGCTATCTGATAATTTCTTTTTTGGTTGGTGTGTGTATTTTCCTGAGAAAACTTTGCATGTGTTTTGTATCAGATTGGATTTGACTAATGGGATATCAGGGTAGACTGGTTTGGAGCACAGTGATGCTCTTTTCGGGACAGCTGTTGCATGATCCTTTGTTGGTTTGCTCTCTGATATGGGAATTAGTTGCAGAAGCTAGCTGAAAGATTTGCTTGCTTCCTCATGTTATTAGCTGCTGTCTTGCGTACAAGCATCAACATGACAACTGAGGAGCTTAGAGGTGTGTTAAGGTCTTAAAATGGTAGTCCATAATTACTTTTTGTTTTATCTTGTCGTGAAGCTCTGAATAAAGTGAATTCAGTAAAATCCTACAGCCAGGTTAGTTTAGTTTGGTCTAATCAGCATCATCATCAGTTGCATATCTTCAGATATCTAAAGTCTTAATAAAACAGCCTTAAAACTTTGTGTGTAGAACATTTATTTACAGGCCAAGAGTGTATAAGTGATGACACTGAGCAAGTTTTAATGGGTATGTTTGTTTGTTTGTTTTAAATTAAAGTCAAGTCTACTTCCAAGAATGTCATTAGAAAATATTTTGTCCTTCTGCATGAAAGATCTTTGGAAGCGATCAACATAAAATGCCTAAGACCTTAAATTACAAGATAAAGAGGGCTGTCTTACGATTTTAGCTATAGTTATGAACTTCCAAGTCAAACTCAAGGTGATTAAAGATATCTTCTGCCTTAGTGCCTCTTTGAAAAAACAGTATGCACTTTTAATATGATTTTGTAGCTAAATTAAGATCTGTTACTAACTTAAGTCTTTTCCCTTTCTGAGTGATAATTTAACTCTCCCTGTAGTTGATTCCCCCCCCCCCCAAAAAAAAAAAAATCTCAAATTCTTTCACTAATAGTCTGATGTTTGACATAATTTAAATGGCTCATACATTTGAATCTCTATTACTATTTTCTTATAACTTCTAGTGTTGTTCTTATACATAATGGCAGATTTCAAGGCAAGGATTGAAAGGTTAAATGAGTTGTTGGCTATTTCTGAATACATAATGTAGGGACCAGGACACTTAATACCTTTACTTGTAATTTCTTAAGTGGCTAACCATGATGGAGTTCTAGTTATTTTCTCATTTTATGCAAGGAGCAGTGCAACAAGAAATTTTAACACTTGGAATGCTTCAGGTCTTTTGGATTTTCTGTACTCAATATACAGAATTGTGCTTATTTCTAATAATGTATTGAAATGTAGACTGATTTGTTATTATTTTTTTTGAAGAATACGCCCAACTGTTTGCAGCGCTGATTGCACGAACTGCAAAGGATATTGATGTTCTGATAGATTCCTTGCCTAGTGAGGAATCAACTGCTGCTTTGCAGGTAAGAGCATTCTTAATTAAACTATGAAAACATTACTGAAGACAGCTTCCTTTCTTTCTTTCTTTTAAACACACTTTTTTCTCTTTAAGCCACGTAATCTTGAAAAATGGCTTCAATATAAGCCTGAATTTTTCATGAGGCTAGCCAATGAACTCTTTATAGGCTCACTGGAAATCCTGCTTTTTGCATCTAGTTCTAAATTAAATTATGCATAGTGAGAATATTTTAAACTCACTTTTTGAAGAGTTTCAAAAATTATGCTTTTATGATAACATCACAGTACTGCAAACAGCTAGGTGTTTTTCCAGCTGTTCAAATACTAATACAACAGATGCAACAGCACTGATGCGTTGGCTAACTTTTCCTGGATATCCTTCATATTCTCTTATGCTGTGCATGTTTTACTTTGTATCTGTAGAGCCAATGTTTTACTGAAGCCTCATGTTCTCATACAATGTTACTGGTTGCTAAAGGGTTTGCAGTATGCTTTAAATTCTCCAGCCCTGTTAGAGAATGGTTCTGTTTCACTTCTCACTGTTAGGATGTCCTTTCTTCAACTAGGCAGCCAGACTTGCTGGTTTTGTTCCTCGCTCCTTCTTTCTTAAGACCAGAGCAAGTTTCTAGGAAGTCTCAGATTTGCTTGAGGAAGTGCTTAGGAACAGAAAGCAGTCACAGGCCAGACAGCGGTCAAAAACTTTGGACAATATCGCAACCTTCATTCTTTGCCTTAGAACTGAACTGCTGCAAACAGCTTGTGAATCTTTTTGTATTTCTCACTTCTGAAGTACGCCTTTGACCCATAATTTAAAGAACATCATGTATTTCTTAGCCATGCTTCCTACAGATCTTGCCTGTTAAACAGCATCCTTTTTATTCTTTCAGTTGCCATGATTTTCAGACATTTAACTTCTAAATCTAAAAAAGTATTTTCTTTCTTGCGTGCAGTGAAGATACGAAGAGAGAATGCCAGAAGATGCAAAGAGAGAATGCCAGAGCTGTTTTAAAATTACACCTGGGTTGATAATCCATGACTCTTAAAAGGCACTTCACAAAAGGCTTTAGAGATGCCTGCTGGGCCAAGTACAAAAAGCTACATTGCATTTGGGATCAAATAGAGGAGGTTAAATTTGGAAGTTTTGCAAGTCATAATAATTGCTGAACATACTATTTGGGTATGTTATCACCAGCATAATACCAAATAGTGTATTTAATTACCAAGCTGTGTATTTAATAACTTGAGATAGAAGCTGTCTGTCCAGCAGATAGGCTTCTCTCATGATGAACTGGGTTTGGTCAGCTGATGCAAGGAAACAAGAGTGCTCCAGGAAGATGATTGGTTATCTGACTGGGGCATGCTTTCCTCTGAGTTGATATTCTTACAGTTTCTTGCTCTGTCCTTAATGCTGAGCTTAGTTTCATCAAAATCTGTTTTTGCTTGGTTTTGAATCCAGATATAATTTAGCCTGTTTTTCTCCATTTACATATTCTAGTTTGGATTTTTAGTTTCTTCTGTTTATATTGGTACAATATTAAAGATTGATATGACTTCCATTAAAAAGACTGTTTTGGAGATGCTTGAAATACTCTAAAATACTCTATATAGTTTTGCTGAGAAGTGGTAGATATGGCTAGTTAGAGCTGTACTTTGGCCAGTATTCTTGACGCTAATGCTGTTTTGATACATGTTTCAAATCTGAGGTTTATCTTAAGCTGTAAGAGAGGCTGCCATGTTAATCCCTCTTTTACTCTTGTGTTCAGATTGGCAATATATATTCTGTGCAGATCGGTGGCTTGCCTGCAGTCAATTATTTATCAGCTGAGACTGAAGTTACCGAGCTTAATTCTACTTCTCATACTTCTACCCTTGTTGTCTTCCTATGGCCCTTGTTCTTAGGGTCAGAAAGACATTTGTTGTCTTCCTTTGTGCAAATATTAAATAATCTTCAGCAAAGACATAAGCCTTGCAGAGCAACAGGTGACTATGTTAGAATTTACCAGTTTAAAGTCTAAGATGACTTTTTTAAAAGCCTGTATGTAGACCTGAGTAACTTTTAAAAGCCTTATCAACTTGAAACAGTTCTGTTTTCTCTCTCTCTCTTTTTATTTTTTTTTATTTTATTTTTTTTTGCTATTAAACAAGTTTGAGTATATTTAAATTTTGGTAAATGTTTTATCTGAATTTTGAAGCTCAAATGTTTTATTTCACAAAAAAATTGACTAGCTTAAAAACTATTTGACTCTGAAACAAAATGTGAAAAGGAAACTATTTGGTTAAATAAGACAGTTTCATGTAAAATATGTATAGGAAGATTTATGTAAGCTATGTTTGTATCTTCTGTTACTCCCTTTCAGTAAGGGAGTGTGTGGGGGGGTTATTTTCACTTAGCAGGAAAGCTGTACCAAACTAAAAGTTGCGATCTGAAAGAAATCAACAGCAGTATTTGGTGGATTTTGGTTTTTACTCTGTGTAGAAGTGTGCTCTCATTTAGACTGCAACCTATAATGAATTGCTGTCAAATCAGTGGTGTCTAATTCAGGGTTTAAAGAGAGAACCTTTATTTTAGGGAATGCCTCAACTTCCTTTGCTACCAAAGTCAATTTTGTATTATAGTTGAAGGTCCTTATTTTTTCCCTTTTATTTTAAAGGCTGCTAGTCTGTATCGATTAGAAGAAGAAAATCACGAAGCAGCCGCCCGGCTGGAAGAGGTAGTTTATCGTGGGGATATGCTACTGGAAAAGATACAGAGTGCTCTCGCAGATATTGCTCAGTCCCAGCTGAAGACAAGAAGCAGCACCCATAGCCAGCCCGTTCCAGACTCGTAGCACCAGGGGGCAGCGCTCTGCTGCAAAACTGAACTGCAGAAAGTCCTGTTGAAAACTGTAGCAGTGTTTCTTACTCTTGTGGGACTCTGAAGTGCTTTGATCACTGGTAACAATATATTTTATCAAAGCTCAAACTCCAGGTTTGGTATGAGAATCACTTATATTGTAGAGTTGGTGTTTCTGTTCTAGAATTACACATCTTAATATTTTAAATCAGGAAAATATACATATTTTAAATCAGGAAAATATACATTACTTTTCTTTTTTTTCATAAATGTCAGACTTTAATCTGATTTGTCATCTTCATAACACAGATTTTGGTCCATAAAGGAAATTCATAAGGAAAGTATTTTTAAGAGTATTGTGTAATTCACCCACCTTTACTTTCAAACTTTGGGCTTTTTTTTTGTTTGGTTTTTTTTTTTTTTTTTTTTTTTTTTTTTTTTTTTTTGTAAGGCTTAAGCATGGAAACACTGTATAAATTATCTGAGTTAACGGAGAAAATGCTAGACAATCAGAGGTGAGCACAGTGCTGACCATCTATTGTAATTAACAGAAACGATAATTAAGCAGTTTGTATTTCTGCTTGGCCATCTTACCCCTTACAGATTAAGTAAAGAGTTAAATAAACTCCAGAGCTTGCAGAGTAAGTGTTTTTGCTAGTGGCATCTCACTGAAAAAGTTAAATGTGCAGATATCCGATCTTGATATTTCTTGTTGTTTGTAATTCACAAGTGGTTCTTTGACTCCATTACTGCTACTGATACACTTGCTGTCACTTGCTTATGCTATTTCTCTGCTTCTGCTAATGTTTTGCATTCTCATGGCAACTAGTGAGCGCCTATAAAGCGCACACTATTGAGAAAGCACTAGAGGAGTCTGAGAAGACCCCAAAAGTATCTGAGAGAGCAACTAGCAATAAGAAAACTAAAAATAATTTATTATATAATATTGCTTTTTAGTGTAAACAGTTGCTTATAATATTGCTTTATAGTGTAAGCAGCTGCTTACATGAATGCTGTGATCATAAGCCACAAGAGGTGTAGTCTCCATTGAGAGAGGTTTTTGTTTTATTTCACACACTGAATAATTTGTGCCCCTCATACAAGGACTTTGGAAGTCCCAGCCTCTTCTGTATGAAAAATGAACAAGATATTTGGGGTTTTGGTATGTGAGCTTGGAGTTGAACCTTTTGCTGCTAATTATCTATATTTTTGAGTTAGCTGTCTTGCATTATTGTAGGATGCTCTTTATTTCCACATAATGCATCTGTTCATTTGCTGATCAAAACTACCTATTTCTATGTATTGGACATACTGTCATTGGTGTAAAAGTTACATGTGTTTTTCTATTGCATATAGGCAGGTAAGAGCAATTCAAATATGTCTTTAGCAATCCAGTCCTTAAGGATTTGGATCTGGCTGCTTACTACACTGTGCCAATAAAAGGAAGAGTATAACATGGCACAGGATATGTCTTCTAGAGAGTCTATTTTGAGGATTAAAAAATACAAAGCTATTCCTACATTTAATAATGATAATATCTAAATATTTAATCAAATAATATTATTTGATTAAATATTTAATAGTATTTAATAAAAATTACATCTATGTAGTCATAAATTTAGTCTGCTATTGTGAGACTCACACACTATCCAAATTTCACAGAAGGAAAGACAATTGGGGCAGTGAGCAGGCTATACCATGGTGTTAGTTCTGTAATTGGATTTATTCTTTTTATTATTATTATTATTTTTTAAGGGGGCTGTAGTGATTTACTAAGCCATGCAGATATCCTCATTTCCTGCTGAGGCTGGAAGACCAAAATTTTCATTTAAAGTAAATCTTGGGGTCTTTTCTTTCCAGGAGGAAAAAAAAATGCAGCCAGTGCATTTATATATTGTTATTCCCAAAACTAGTAGACACAGAAGACTGAAAAGTGTGGGTTTTGTTTGTGGATTTTTATTGGACCTTTTAATTTGGAGCTTGTACATTGCTGGAAAAGGGGCTAGCTCATCATGATAGATTCCCAAGTATAGCTTAACACCTGTATAACCTCAAATATATTTTGTTAACTTGAAAACTTTCATTGTGGAAGACGGTGTACATCTTCAGTAATGTTACACTTATTTTAATTTCATATCTTTTGTCTTTCAGTACTTGGAAACTGATGTATTACTACTGCCTAGTATTGCTTTACTGTACAGATTTTCTTATACCAGCCCACTTTATATTAAAGTGTGTACTGGCATAAAACAGTTGATCACATGCAGAAATAAACCTTGACAGAGGTGTAAGATCACTAGTATATACATGTGGTTGCTCTGTACTTTGCCTCTGTCTAGCTTTGCAAATGTTGCCAATTTAATAGAGATGCAGTTTGTGAAAGTGACTAATACAATAAAGAAAAGAAAACTGAAATCCTTTTCCTTTTTCACCTTGGGAAATAATAAAGTGATTTGGTTAGTAAGTAGTACTGTCAGAGCTGCGTGAACCCCACTAGTTCATGTATGTTGTGTTGCTGGACTAGCTAATGTAAGTCCCTGCCTTCTCTTTTAGTCTGCAGCTCGGTATAAGTTTGTGCGTCTTTTGCTGGATGTTAACATGAAGAAGGGGAAAAACAGCCAATTAGCTGCAGTTGCCTAATGCATTACATTATGCCTACAGCGTTAGATTAGGACTTGGCGATGCAGATTCTTTTTCTCCGTTACCACATATGTGCTGATTTGTCCAGTCCCTGCTCTTGCTGCCCATATCTGTTTAAAAAACAGGTGGTAGTAATAGTAATTGCAGTGCTCTCCTTAGGGAGTTACTTTGGTTGATACAGTTATATTCACGCATATTGCAGGACTTGCAGCATTATGTCTGTATCTTTTAGTACTCTGACTTTCTGTTTAAAAAGGGGGAGGGAGGCGGGGATTGGCGAGCAGGCACAAATAAAATAAGCCAAAGGCTTTTGGAAGAAGGCATTGCATCTTCCCTGAAATATCATGACTGACTCTGAACTGTTTTTAATGCTCCCTATAAAACAAAAAAACAATCAAACAAAAGACCCCTAACCCCCTACTTAAGAGCTGCTAACAAAAATATCAGGTTATACATGAGAGCTGTAAAAGAAAACTTTTCTTGAGACGAGTAAGGGGGAAGAAAACAAAAATTCTGAGCAAGATATAATATGCAAAACCATTTTATGTTGGACAAGGAGTACTGCCCAGTGAACAAATTGTGCTTTGAAGAAAGATAGTACAGAGCATGATGGAAAATTCCATTGAAAAACAATCTCAACCACTTCAAATGAGCAGGAGCATTTCATGCTGAGAATCTATACAGCCCACTGGCAAACATGTTGGGATCAATTTAGTAAATATAAGCAGCTGATCAAAGTCTAGTATTCTTTACTATAAACAACCATGCTTGGAGGAGAGGAACACCTCACAGCAGCTGTTCTCATTTTCAGAAACTAGAAGAGGGAGAAGTTCACAGGCTTGTTTTTAAAGATACAGGGAAAAGTGCATTAGTAATATTCTTGCTTTGTGTCTTTATAATGTTAATCCTGACTTATTACCACAGGTGATCTGTGGCGACCTGGGTTCTTCTGCCATGTGTGGCATGAGAGAAGGAGGAGGGAAGGGGGGGGTGAAGACTGCCTAGGTGGGAAGCAGCTCTGCTGAAATAGACCTTGGGGGTCTTGGCAGATAGCAAGTTCAACATGACCCAGCAGCGGGACCAGGCAGCAAAAAAGGCCAAAAGCCAACAGTACAGCCAGTAGGTTGAGGAAAGTGATTATTGCCTTCTGCTCTGCACTTGTTAGATCACAGCTGGAACACTGTGTCCAGTTTTGGGCCCCCAATATGCAAAATGTTGATAAACTGGAGCAAGCTCAGCCAAAGGCCACCAAGATGGCTCACTTGCCCGGTGAGGAGAGGTTAAGGGAGCTGGGCTTTTTCAACCTGGAGAAGAGCGGCTTCAGGAGGACCTAAAAGCAGTCTGCCAGTACTTAACAGCAAGGTTATAGAGAAGATGGAGCCAAGCTCTTCACAGTGGTGCTTAGTGTGAGGATGAGAGACAAGGGGGCTAAATTGAAAAGAGAGGTTTAGACTGGACATAAGGAAGAACTTTTTCATGAGTAGGACAGTTAATTATTAGAACAGAGAAGCTGGAAATCCATGCGGTTTTTCAAGACCTGACTGGATGAAGCCCTGAGCAACCTGGTTTGACTTCATAGCTGTCTCACCTTTGAGTGGGAGGTTGGACTTGAAACTTCCTGAACTTTCTTCCAACTTGAATGATCCTGTGGATACTATGCATATTAATGGTTTCACAAAGAACAAGAAAGTATTCAGAATGTTCTTGCTATCTTTCTCCTTTTCTGAAAAGGCAGGTCTGGAGGACAGGAAACTTAAAGTATCTAGTGTCAGCCTCATTTTTATTGATGAGATCTTTTGATGTCGGTCTGCACTGGAAGGCCACTGAGTTGATCTTACGTGCAGTGTGAAATTCCATGCTGTAGTGACCCAAGTTTCCAACAGGTGCCCTTGGAGAGCGTGATATGCAAAATCCACATCCTACACTTACAGAAAATTGATCTGTCAGATGATGCTGACTCACTATTAGACAAAGGCAGACTTCTCTAAAGAAAGAAGTTGTATTTGTGTTTTATATAGCTTGATATGTAGTCTTACGTAAGAAATAATTAAAGCCCTATTTTCAGCCTCTTAACCTGAGATGAGAGCAAAGTTTTTGCTAGATTTTTCTTTCAAAGCTATGGAAGAAAGTTTGAATGACTTTTTTTTTTTTTTTTTTTTTAACTTAGAAACAAGCTGTTGATTGACTGGCAGGACCTTTTTACCTCTATCTCCTAGAACTATGTTCTAGCAACAAAGGGAATAAGAACACTAAATTTGCAAGTGAGGTGTTACTTCAAGCTCCAAATATGTCACCCACTGTATTTTATGCACTTGCAATGAGTGCTATCCTAAATGGAAATGATCTTCAGGAAGTTTTTGTCCGTCTTAGCATGGTTAGTGTAGCATGCTCTGTGTGAGTACAGCTTCACAATTATTATACAGTGTTTGAATACACTGTAGTTTTTATGTTTATTTTTGTTTCTTGGAAAGCTTTATAGGAAACCTTGCTTCTTCACGGTAGGTTAAACAAGCAGAACAGGGACTTCATAATCTTGATGCTGCTGTACTCACCAGCATAGACAAGTAGCTAAGCACATCCAAGTCCTGCTCTGAGCACAAAACTGCTATTTTATGACTGTTTAGGCTGTCGCTATGTTTCTTCGGAATTTCTGTTTATAGCTGACATTCATGTAGTGCAGCACAATCAGTTCCCCTGACTCTTTTAACTTGGTATTTACTTACTATAAATATTACCAGTATTGAGAAGGCTCCTAGACTTAGCCTCCTTAAACTTACACACTTCACTGGAAGCCTAAATGAGTTAAGCTTGTGAAGTGGAAATTTGTAGTGGAGTAAGGACTGTGCAATTTGGCTGCAAAACATCCTTTCTCCACCCTGCTTACATATAAAGAGAAGATTGAAATAGAAGCGCTCTTTCAGGAAACAATGTACTTCATTCTATGGCTGTGTGGGAGAGCGATTGACTACACATTAACTTTCCACAAGTACTAGAGGAAAATGATAATTGTTTTCCCAAGTCACAGTCCAAGGGAGGGAGGCCACATGCATAAAAAGAAGAACACCCTAGAAGCTAAGAGCTCAGGAGAAGAGGGCTCCTGCACCAAGACTGTACTAAGATTGAGGAGAAGGGGCTTCAGCAGGTGTGTCTCTGGTGTCTTCTTCAGGCAGAATGATGAAAGACGTAACCGTGCAGGCTTGGTGCCTGGGGAATTGCTTTCAGTGAGGAAAAAAACAGGGGAAGGCAAATTTTACTTTAGTGCTGAGGAAGAGAGATTTTAAAGGAAAACTGTCAGGATGGATGTCATACAATTGCACACAACGTATCAAAGTGTACCATCCCGAAAGAAAACAGCTGCCTCTCTCTGTTTCCTTTTCAGAAGATATCAGAAAGAAGATAGGTTTTGTTTACAGTTGTTCTGCCATTTTATTTTGAATGTTTATAGTAACAAACACTCAACATAAGCAAGCATAATTTTGATAATGGGGCAGTTTTCAGATCCTCCTCTCCTCCTGCGACACAGAGCACTGTATGTGTTTAATGAACCTGGGATTGATAGGAGAGCTTTGGCAAGAGAGGTTTTCAGTGCATCCTTTTCACTTGGCATTGTTCCAAAAACTGCAATAAGCTGCTGTCAGAAAGGTTTCTGTGGTACAGTGATGCAATGCGGGTGCAATAATTCATCCAGCTTGCACTGTGAAAAAACAGCAGAATCGCCTAGCTATTGTAAAATGGCATTTGATGGAGAGGAATCAAATCCTTTATTTCAATGGGACTATGTATGTGTGTGTAAAGCCAAGCAAATACCCTACTTGTTAGGCTCCTTATAGGGGGGCATATTCACCTCTCTACATTTACCTTGATTTACAAAGACAGACGCACATCACAAAGTAACGGAAGGGAAGTACTGCAGTGCCCAAGAAGAAACATTTTAGACCACTTCAAGGGCAGTGAGTGGGTATTTACATGTCCAGCTAGCCTCAGACCTCCTAGTGAGGTATCTGCCTCTCTCTCTTCCTGCATCACCTTTCTCTTCCTCAAGCAGCTCCTACTACACAGCTCTCTCTTATGGGTTGTAGTCAGGGTTGGGGCATTCCCAGGATATGCCTTTAGGCTCACGAATGTAAAAGCTGAGATGCAACTAAATTGGATACCAAGAGGAGAAACAATATGGTCCTCTTTCCCCAAAAGTCATGGAGTTTGAATGTAAAATTATACAACTTGTTAAAACTATGTGGTTTTAATTTGTACTTTGGGAACCAGCTGTGTAATTCAACAGGTGCCTACAGCTGATCTGGGTGACACGTTCCAACTTGCTTTAGGCATTCAAGAACCTAACATGCACTGATTTTAGAAATCACTTCTAGCAAAGGAGAGCCGAAGTTCCTAGGTAGTATCGAAGCAGTCGTGTGATTCTCAGTGTGTCAGGCAGCTGTATGACCACAACTTCTCTGCGTTACATGAGCACGGAGTGGGACCTGCCCTTGCTTACACCAACCAATGACAATGGGAATCCTTCCAGTGACTCCAGTAAGCTGTGGAAGAGGCCCCTTGTGGGCTTAGATGGAATGAAAGCCTCTAATGAGGCAGAATGAGAAGCTGTGACTTGTTTCGGTGTGCTCAAGCATGCAAAGTGCAATACTCAGAGCATTAGTATTTCTCATTAGAGAGCAACTGTTTGACTGCTTCCCTATCTTGCTTCCTCTTAAAGCTATTTTGTAGCAGCAGCAGGTGAATGAATGTACAGCCACACTCACCTGTGTGGTTCATTCTACCTGAGTCCTTAACTGACTTGTTAAAACTAACACCAAATTAATGCTCTCTAACAGAAACATGTAATGAGGTGGTCAGGCACGCTAGAAGGCATTATTTTGACTTTAGCATTGTAGTTAAAGGCTGGGGGGGTAAGGGATTAATTTCCTGTATGCAAAAGTTGTATCACAAACTTATATTTATGAGTTTGGAAAATCACTAGGCATTTGTAGACGCCAGTATTCCTTAACTGTGTTACTTGTTAGTTATGGCTAGGTAATATTTAATCATCTGTTGTGTGATAGTGCATTCAGACCTGATCTGAAGTCTGTGACTTTGATGCGCTTTGGAACAGACCATAAATTGGTAGGATAACATGTCAGAAAAGCTGTCAGAATGAGCCAAACTTATTCCAGCGACACTGCCCCAGAAGAATGCTACGGAGCAGTATCAGAAACAGATATGACCATTTAGGATAATAAGTGGTAACTCTTATTATGGTAAGAAGAATTATGCTTCTACATTGCACAGTTCTTTAGGCTTGATTGCTACCAAAATAAAGCTGCAATAACATAACTTCTCTTTTTCTAAGGTTAAAAAAAAAGACATTAAAGAGTAAGCAATTTGTAGCCTTAGCTTTGTAAAGGAAACTTGTGGTTGATTTCTTTTGAAAACATCTGATACTGAGGTGTGGCAACTGAACCTCAACAGTTAACTGTACCTTTTCCAGATTTATCTTTCTTCAGCAGCAAAACATGTTGTGATTTATAGCTTTTTGAAGAGTGATGGTTCATCTGAACCAACCGTGAACACAGCTAGAGCTGGGTGGGGTGCATGAATATTGTGGTTTGCTTTGAAAGCTCTCTCTGGTGCTGCAGTAGTATTTCTGAACCATGGTTCAGGGTTAAACTGATTGTGAAATCTGAGTTCAGGAAGACATCTTTCCCCAGCAATGATACATTTAAAATTATTTTTGTCCTTTTTGTGGCCTAGGGCTGGATCACAGGATTATCTAGGCATTTCATCTAAGAAGTTTCTCACTAGCTGTAGGGAATGGGTACTGACAATGCCTTTGATCACCTGTGCTTGCTTCCTGTGGTAGTTTGTAGTGTTTGTGGCTCCTGACCTTTGGTACTGTAGTCCTGTGGTGTGAGCTGCTATTCTGTGGTTTCAGTATTTGGGGATAGTGACTGGATGCTTCTGAACTAAACACTTGCCATGTGGTTGTGTGCAATTTGACTTGCTCACCCTCTCAGTCCTTTTCATTTTCACCTTATGTTTGGACATAAGTTATAGCACTTCTGATCTAAGCTATGCATAAAACTGGACTTTTTCTTTGGTGTTAAGTTTGTTGTAGACATTTATTAGAATACTCTGCTGAGGTCAAGTGATTTTTCTTTTCTGAAAACAGGAGTGTAGGACTGCAATGAAGTGCTTGCAAGGAGACATTGTAATGCAGAACCTTTAGTCATCCATTTACTAGGGATTCATAACACTGATGCTCTCAAAAACTCCTATATCAGACACAATTGAGCTGATTGTTGCACTCCCCAAAAATGGGCTGTTCTGGTATTTTACCCCTCCTCAAAGATGTGTTGAGGACAAGAGTGTGTCAAAATTGGTTGCAAGGAGGCACCCATCTTCTACAGTTCCTTTCTTTCAAAATCATCAGGCCTGCCATTTCAGAACACATATTCAGGTCAGTCTTTTAATGTATAAGAACAGCATTTTGAAATAACTGAGTCTGTGGTAGAAGACTGGCTTGAAATCCTTTTTGGTCATCTATGCTTATAATTTTCAGAAGATACCCTAAGCACTACCCTGTAAGATCCACATTGCATGAAAGATTGAGAATGTGTAGAAGTGGTTTATACCCTAGGAGTCAATATAGCCATGGAGAAGAAGGAAAACACAGATTCCAATTCTTGCACAAATGAATATACAGAGTGAAAAGGTTCCAGCAAGAAGATGGATGCAAAGATTGACCACTCCAGAACAGCCTGTGACCTTGAGGTTAGGGCTCTGTACTGGAAGGTGAGTAGTTTAAGTTCAAATCCCCTCAGTCAATATGGATCTCCCCATGTCAAATTTAATATATACTATACTTTGGGGTCAGATAGAGACTTGGGACGCACAAGGAAAGGATTACTGTGTGGGGAAGAAAGGACACCGAAAAAGAGTACTGCAGGAAGAAAATGGGGATGTAGTAGTCCTTATTGATAATCAGACTCTCAAATAACCTATTTACTTGTGTGTTCAAAAAAGTAAAACTTATGCATAGCATCCTGTGACAGGAGAAACATTCCTTCTGAACTGAAGGGACAGAGAATTATTTTTCGTGGCTCAGATGCCCCAGCTGAATATGGCCGTGACTACCTTTGTTACTTGCTTTGCCATACTTTTGTCTGCTTTCTCTCTGAAATTAAGTTCTGATACAAGAAAATATCCTGTCAGTTTGATCGTGTGATTTTTTTTCACAAATGAAAATAATACAGTTAAGGAACTGGGTAAGCAATGATTGAATAAATATCATGGATATTATACAGATCTTGGGGTGAGGTTAGTTTGCCGAGTTTAACAGATGCATACCGTTTACTCTGATGAAAAGGGTATACTTTGGTATTACCTTCTTTTGGTAATTTATAGTTTGACTTATTTTTTTAGAATAGTTGCTGGAATGATGGGTCTGAAAACAAACTGCTCTTATTATTCACAAAGTAGGAAAAGTGCAAACATTCTTCTGGCACTGATACTCCATTTGGAAGGACAAGTGTTATTCTTTCTCTGTTCAAACCCATCATTTTTCCTCAGAGCACTAAGAAGAGATTCCCCTTCTGTCCTTCATTATAGTTGTTTTAAGTAGACCTTTCCAATGAACCATGTTACCACTGCATTTCATGCTGGCCATTGCATATACATGAAATGATGTTAGCTTTGGTCCAAAACTGCCTTTTGTTCTCGGGATGCATTTTTCATGGTGAAGGAGATGCAAGTCAATCAAGTGAAAAATCAGTTGACTGAATTCTCCAGTGCAGAAAGGGTTGGAGACTCCACCACATGCCAACTCTCTCTGCAGAGTGACAGGATAAAAGGAGCAGAGAAGGAACAGCGCCTACCATAATTCAACAGGAGTTTAATGAGGCAAGTGTGTCCATTTCCCGGTGGGGATAGATGCACAAGGAAAGACCAAAACTGCAGACTGCTTTATTCACTGAAGTAGTTGTATGAACTCTCTATTTTGAGGTGAGGGCTTGAAAGAGTTCCTTATGTCATGCCGGTATTTTTTTCCTCAGTCAGAGAGGTACTTCCAGCTTACGGACAGAACAAAAATACTCCTAATACAGCAAAGAAATTCAATCAGGCTTTTAAAACTTGCATATATAAATGTTGCAAGTGAATTGAGATTTATAATAAACAAAAGTCTTGTGAAAATGGGAGTAAGTTCAAAAAAAAAAAAAAAAGCCTGAATGATCAAAAGATTGAGTGAACCAGAAATTGTCAACAATATGCTTTAATAACTATTTAATTACTCTTTATACTAGTCCCCCTGTCACTGCTACAGCTTTCAGAAAACTAGCTCTGAAACTGTCTTTGTTTTGAGGAAGAAAAAGCAGTCTAGGCTGACTCACAGGTGTCTGAAAAGGCCAAAACAGTTGTCCTATTGTGTATTTCATCACCGTGTTTTCAAGAAATTATTGCAGAATGATGTCACCCAAGGAAAATGTCATCCCACAAGAACTGCCCATAAGTTTGCCCTTATTAAGTAAGTTGAATAGTTCAGTCTGTGTTAATGGTTAAGCTGAGCAGGCATTTGTTCCTAAACACAACATTTTCATTACTGTCTGTCTTGGAGAGGCAGTGGGACAGGGATTTGTGGGACTTATGTCATTCCCAAGTGTGCTATGTTTACCTACCATATAGTTTTGTAAAATACCTCCTTTGACAGATCAATTTTAAAAATAGCTTCAGGTGCTAAGCAGGGAGATGAATAATCACATTTGAAGGACTTTCACTCCACAGGCACAGACATTTTAGATAGGTACAATTCTTCTTTTCTATTTCTGAAGGGTAGGCTGGTTTGACCTAAATACTAGTATAACAGAGTTTAACCAGGATGCAGTCTATTAGAAATAGCTAGCTAGATTTGGTAGCTAATTAAAATAAATAAAAGAGAGAGTAAAAAGAAAACAAAAGGAGAACAATATCCTTTTGTGTGCAGTGTTTTGCTATTAAGTACTAACACCATATCACCCTTTAAAAACTTTTTTTTAACCTAAGATTGCTGCTGGCTGTATTCAGAACTGAGGAAATCTGTACTGAGGAGAATGAAACACCTTCCACTTTATTTAGTCAGTGCAGGTGCTTGTTCTGCACTTCCTAGGATCATTCCCTGATGGGTTAAGGATATTTACAGACTCATTAGAAATTCAGACTCAAATATTTCTAAATGGCCTGCAACCACCGTGAAAAAGAAAATGATTATTTTAATCTGTGGTATGTAATTAGAGTAAAATTATTGAATGTCAGGAGACGGGAGGTAAAAAGAGGGAGAGAGGAATTTGCTGACAGATGGCAAACATAATACTGCAGGCATTATACAGCTGCTTGTTAGACTACCGCTTTGTCTAATCTTTTGCATCTTGTCTCCTTGACCCATCATCCCTTCTACCTTTAAACTGAGTTTATGCTAAGGCACCTGGATTCACAACCTTGATCCCCAGGCAGAGGTTAGAATACCCTCAAGCGCTCCCTCTACCCCCTGCCTTTCCTATAACGACTCTGCAAAGCTTTTCTACTTTATATCTCTTTTTGCCTGGCTTCAATATGTTTTTATCAGGCTGTGATTGTGTCTGACAGCTGCTGCCCATATCTGCCAACCTTCAACGACACCCTTGCCCCAGTCACCTCCCTGCAGTCCCTCAACAGCTCTCTGCCTTCAGGGACCTGGCATAGCTGTTCTCCCAAAACCCATCGGCTTCATAGTTGGCTGCACTGCTCAAAACCCTGCCACATAAAGTGCTCCAGAGACACTGAGCTGCCATCTGAGCAGAGAGAGTCTCCCATCAGAAGCTTCTTGAGGAAATCAGAAACGTTAGCCATGGGCTTTTATCATGCCTATTGTCAAGATTTAGGGGAAGGGGATTCTTTGCCAAGGGAGTTTGGAAAAAGAAAGGAGTAACAAAATCATTTTGAATACTGACCTTCATCCTTCCCCCTACACCCTTCCTCATTTTTTCTCCTCGCCTCATAAATACTGCTTTTTGCTTGTGCGGGCCCAAGTTTCTGGGAGCTTGTAGCTCCCTCCCAGCCAGGACAGATGCTGTGTATGCTATAAGTTATGGGATGACACTGGTTTAAAACTTCTCTAAAATATGCTTGTGAGGTTTTCTCCCAGCTGTGATTTTAGGCACAGTGTTTTCCAGGTGGCACTGCTGATCTTCTTTACCCTTAAATGGCAGGGAAGCAGTTTGCTGAATATTTTAAAGCACCTCTGGCTTTTTCATGATATAAAAATATGCCCATCTTGACGTATTTTGAAAACCTTTCTTAAGAGCAAAATCCTAGTTGGTTTGAGGTTTCTAACACCTTTCGGGAAGTATCTTAAGTACAGTGCATTAGACTTAGCCTTCTTCAGGGCCCTGATTCAGCACTCAGGTGCAGGCACAACTTGATGTGTTAGAGCAATGCCATTTGCTTAAAGTTATGCATGGTCAGAAGTGCCTCTGCTGAGAAGCAATGGATCAGCGTTCTCATCCTGCTCTCTGTCTGCCCTGAATTGGAGAAATTAATGATCCAAGCAGAGGATTAAATCAAAAGAATCTAAGCTATAGACTTCTTTAGAGAATGCTAGTGTCAGCTGGAGCTGTTGGAGCCAGCTCAGTTCACTGGCCAAGATATGCTATGCAGTAAGAGGCTTATTAGAGGCAGAAGCAGTGACAAAAACTTGAACCAAAATGCCAGACCCCCAAAATGCCAGAAACACCAGGAAAGGTTGTCTGCCTTTAATGGAGCTTGCTTTTCCCTCAGCACGGGCTGAGCCCTTCATCACTCCCCTGGCTGCTGGAGGGACAGGGAAAGCCGTACTAGGAGCAGATGGCTCCTGCCCCCCTCCCCGTAAAGACGCTGCCACATTGTCCTCAACTTTGGTCCAAGGCTGTTTGTTATGTCTGTGATCCAGATTTTTGCACCTGCATCCGGAAGCCTGAATGTAGTTGGTCAAGCCCTTTCTAGATTCTCAAGTGACACATTTCTGCATATAGTAAGAGGCTCTTCTCGTAAACTGTTGCACACCACTTTTACTGTCTTTGATCCAGAAAGCAATAGACAACTCAGGATTTAAACCTGAAGTTATGAAGTAATGAGCTAACACCAAAGCACATTTTTTCAGTTTTATCCCTAAATATCCCAGTCCCCTCTTACAGCTCTGTGCATATAAAAATGTATAGAGCTAGATACACACACACACACTTGTCTGTAAACATGAATTTTAAGTATTTAATCTTTTCATTGTATTCTATGCATTACTGTTAAAGATAATATGCTAAAAGATCTATAAGGAAATTATAATGATGAGGGATGTTACTGCTGTAATACTTGTGTGCTCACAATTATTACTAATCTCTCTGTAGACCGTACCAGCAAATGGTAAGTGAATTTCACTTATCACTGATGATTTATTAATTGTCTGTTCATTTTCTTTCTCCCTGCCTTGTATCTCTTTTCTTGGATCCTTTTCCTCCTTTTTTTTTTTATTATTATTTTCTTCTCTCCCCTTTCCACTTGTCTCCTCACAGGATATGAGTAACTGCCACTGAAGTCAAACTGAGTTACTCACTTCCTCCATAAAGGAACTCAGATCCCTAAAGTATACATTCTGAAAAATCATGCAAATATTTGCATGCCTATCTTGGACTGGGAAAGAGCTCTGGGAGAACAGCCTTATAAGGTTTCTAGTATTTTGTGTGTTGAATCAGGTGCAGAAAACCACTGAAGTGCTGTCTCATGGATATTTTTTGCGTCTGGAGTCACAGAGTCATACAGAAGCCTTCAGAAAACTGATATTATTAGATAAATTATATGTTTTGGAAAAAGATGTAAAATAGTGTATTTATACTGGGGTTTCATTTCAGTTCCTGTTATACCATTGCTTTGTCCAGGAGACTGTATTGCTACTATCTAAAGATATTTTGTTGGAGTTCAGCCAGGCACAAATTTTGTATTTTCTTTTCTTTCCGTGCTTCTGCAGTGTTTGCTGTTCAGAATATTCTGGGCTGAGTCTCTGAAAATCAGCAACTGTTGAGAGGCCTCTGAGTAAGAAACTGAACTTAAATCCCACTGTGAGCAGAGTCACATGAGCGATGACGTTGGGTATAAGGGTTCAAACACAAAGAAGGATGTTGCCTTTATACCTATACAATGCCATAAGAAAACCAGTAGGGTCATTTGTTGCCCCAGGGTAAAAGAAGTAGCAGGGAAACTGCTTCACAGAAAGACATGTGACTTGCTATTCAGATAAGGCCTATATCTGAACTTGTAGAAACCAGAGGTAAATTCCAGTAAATACAATGTACAGGATAAGAACATAGAAATGAAACAGAGTAGGAGTTAGTTAAAAGCATGGTATACGGAAGAAACTCATAACAGAGATTTCTGTTTTATTCTCAGCTTCACAATAAAGATGAGATAATGATACAGCAGTCAGAAATTCTAGATATTTGTAAGAGGTTTTATGCTCTATGAGGTTGCTCCCCTGGAGAAAACTTCAGGAATCCTGCAAATCCAGCTGGAATTAATAACCCTTCTGGCTGGTAGAGGAGGGAGAGAAATTACAGGAAGGCTGTACCTACTGGTCACCTGCAGCTTCAGCAGAGATGCCAAGTAGTTGTCTGGGGGGGTTCACGGCCATCTCAGAGCAATACCTGCAGGTGCTGCTGTCAGGCTTCTATTTGGGGATTTCTGTCAAAGTAGGAAAGATGTATGGAGCCTCTTTTTTTTTCTTCTGTCATCTATTCACTCATGCAGTGAATTCACATTTTGAAATAGTAGCTGGTGTGAATGATAATGAAAGCTTCATTTCAGCTTCTAGAGCATGCCTGTTAGGCTACCACAGTCTCTGCCATAAATACTACTAGTGGAAGCAACGAATTAAATGGGCAGACAAGAAGAGCCAACTTTTGCTTAGTCCCAGCCAACAGAAGAGTTGCTTCTTCAGAAGATCAGAGCTGAGAAGCACTGGCAGGGCAGTAATAGGGGAGAAGATTGTCACATCTCCTCCCTGTTTTTCAGGGCTAAATCCCAGCCCTCCATAAAGCCAGAGGTTAAAATAGCACCGACCCTCCACAAGTGTATCATCTTCCTAGTACCTTTCAAGATGGACCTACACTGACAACCATGTTTTCCCCCAAAGCAAAGGCTCCTTAAGAATTTGTTTTAATCGGCCTTTCTAGAGGTTACTCAGACTAGTACTTTTCCTGGTACAAAATCACATTCAAAATAAAATCTTGGAAATGTCATTGCAGGTTTTTTTCCTGTGGGAGGAAGGACAGCCACCCTGTTGGCAAAGCCTGATTGTTTTTTTCCCTCCTAAAGGCATTTTTTCTTTGCCTTAGTTTTTGTAATATTTCAAACATTTTAAATAAATACTCTTCAATATTATTCATAGTCAAAGCACTTACGTCTTTTCTTTGCTTCGTGGCACTGTTCGTCAATATGCATCTTGAAATAGCTTAAAATAAGAGAAGCCTGGGATGGACAAAGTGGCAGGCAAGAGAATTTAAACGATCAGAGAGAGATGCATTTTGGGGATCCAAGAATTCTTGAATTCTAATAATTCTGTTTCTGTCACAAGTTAACTAGATAGGTTATATACTATAGTTTACATTAGGAAAAAAAATAAAGAAGAAGAAAAAGCAGTAACCAAGAACAAAGAGTGCAAATTATTGGGGAAACATTTGGGAGGAAAGATGTTTGTGTTGATGTCATTCCCTAACTCCTTCAGGGAGAAGCTAGAAAAATAATATTTCTGATACTTCTCACGAATGTATCTGTAAAGCTGAAATGCCTGATCTTACATTCTATTCTGTTTCTGTTACTATTTATGAAAGAGATATAGCCTGTGGTAAAAATTGTTTTTCACCTCTGCTAGGTCTTCTCTGTTAGAAAGTAGAGTGCCTGTATACGTGTGTGCAGGTGTGTATACATATATAAATATATATATATATAGCCACAAGCCTAATTTGTTTTTAAGCTTGAAGGTCACCATTAAGTACAGATCACGGCCACAGTACTGAGTTATATTTAGGAATAGAAACACAACAAAGGAAGAGGATAGTCTGTGTTTTGTCAATGTCTGTGACACTTTTATTGCCAATTTGTTATTCTAATGTTACAGGAAAGTCACTGGAGCATACATTATTATTCTCTACATCATTTCGTCTCACGTGCTTTAAAACCAGATAAATGCAAAATTTCAGATTAATTGTGGAAAGGTTTGCACATGCCTGAAGTGCTTTTCCTTCCAGTCCCCCATTTGTCACTGTCTGGGAGATAAAGTGGGGTCGAGCGGCTGCTTGACCTCAGGCGTTTGCTTCGTGGTATTCTTGTCTAAGACCAGTGGTAGGAGTAAAACCCTATCCAGGTTTTTAAATACTTTCTTCTCTGATTATCAGTTTTAAATGCATTTTAATTCTCTGTTTTTAAAGTCAGTATCAAGGTCCCATAAGAGTAATTGATATTCCCTGAATACGTATCCATAAACCGATCACTTCCACTCATACCCTTTCCATGCTTTGAGTCTTCCCATGCTGGTTCAGCTATTGGTCTGGATATTCCAGCCCTGGAGAGAATTGGTTAACATTATGGTATTACTAAAGAAGCATGTTTACTGCTGTCCAGTGAAAAAATCCATTGAAGTCATGAGGGCATTGCCAGAAACGTAAATGAAACTTTGTACTGGTGTCGTAGTGTGGTGGGAGTGTGCTTGCCAGGAGGAAGTATATTGTATTGCTGTGCTTGCCCGCATCTCCAGTTATGGCAAACTGAAGCTGTCTGGGTCCTGACATCTACGCAGTTGCTTTCTTGAAGTGAGAAGGACAGTGCACAAGTGGTCAGCTAAAGAGCAGCACAATCACCTCATCCAGATGTTTTCTTGTCTAACAAATGCTGGCTTGCTGCAGTTCAGTTTGTTTTACTTTTGATTAACTCATTTGCTAAATTTGTTTATCCAAAGATGGAACCAAGAAACCTTGGACAACTGTTCACATAAGAGCAGTGCCATGGGGAATTCTTCCTAGCTTTATGTGGAAACTTGTGAGGTTTCAAAGAATGCTTAAAAGTGATACAAAGCCCCCAGGGCCAAGAGAAATGCTTGGTTCGACTTAAATGTTCTGCTGAGTTTGTAACTATGGGATCTCATTTCAGGTTTACTGGTCAAAAGACTCTACGTATATTCACCCCTTCAGCTCCTCAACTGCAGTGACAGCTCCATAGGGATGAGAAAAGAATATTGATACTGACATTCACTCATGTAGATCTGAAACACTAGAAAAATGTGATTATTTTGCAGCTCAAGCAGACACCTAAGCAAACATCTATCCTTTCAGGTTACGTTTTTGTGTGTCGTTTTATAGCCTGATGAACAGTCTTCAGAATTAGTCCGTCCAAGTAAACACTGAATTGTTCTTCATCATTATGTGCTGCTGTCTTTCCTGTATCTGCACAAAAACCCCCAAAGTCTTTGCTTCGCTAAAGCTCTTCTGGATTAGTTAGGAATTTTGGATAAGGCGTCTTCACCGTGTGAAGAGGAAGACTGAGATCTAACACAATAGTTTTCTGTTATCTTAACATGGGTCTGAAGCTAAGACTGCATCTTAGGGCTTATTTTTATCATTCAGTAAAGGAAGCAGTGGATTTGGGTGTGCCATTAGCTGGCCACAAATTTGTAACATACATAAATGGCAGTTTTACAGCACGTGTTGATCCTGGAAGATTTGCATATACATAAATATCCTTTCTGATAGGAACTGCACCTTCCCATCACTCTGTAACATGCTGCTATGCTTCACGGAAACCATATAAAAGTATGACAAAAGTCATTTTCATTTGCAGGGTGATAACGCTCCTCAACCGGCTTTCTTATATCTCTGTTACTGCTGCTGCCCTCCGAGTTGCAGTTGAACCAGTAAGAAGGGTTTGCCCCTGACTTTCAGGAAAACATCAGCCACTTAAGCAATCCATTCCCTCAAGGAAGCTTGTTCAGTCCAACGTATTTCAGCGTGATTACTAGACGTGCTCTGATTTCTCTCGTCTGTTTCCTTGTTTGTAGTGCACAAGTGCTGACCTCATATATGCAAGGAAAAGGAGCTCTTAGTCATCTTGCCTATGATTCCTCAGACATTGACTCAATACTATTTACTAAATGCAGGCTAACTAGATCACTATATCAGAATAAAAGCCTCATCTCTGGCTTGTAACATGAATTCCCTTTTTAAATGAGTAATAAAGAAAATGTTGCTTATGTAAGGAGAAGACTACTCCAATTCTCAGGGTCTGCTGGAAGTTCGGATGCGCAGGCCGATTGTACCGTTTGCAGTTTTACAGTGCGTAAGTGTTGATCCTGGAAGGCTTGCATATTGCCACATGTTCTGTAGTAATAACACCACTTTGCTTGCCTCTACTCCCTCACCTGACACACGTGGCACAGACTTCTGAGAGTGCAACTGCTAGTCTGAGATCACATCAACACACTAAGCAGCCCACCAAGTAAGAAAAACATCTGCATGGAAGGAAATTCCAGGCCTAAGGAGAAGGGGGCTGCCAACAGCCCAAGCAGAGCGATTACGCTACTCTGCCGTGCCGAGGGAGATCATGGAGAGTGTAAAGGCTAGAAATTCCACAGCAGTAGGAGCCTTCAGTTACGCCTGTGCAGCTTTGTCCAAGATCACAGTGGGATGTAATACTGAGGCCAAATTTTTAGACACCACTATTTATTTCACAGAAGAGCTGGATAGGGAGCTCATAAGAGAAGATGCAGTGCTTGACTTGGTCTTGAGCAGTGTACAGTATGTACAGAGACTCAGCTTTGAAAAGGGAAACGGTATAAAAATGAGGAAGTGTGTTAAAAGGAATAAAAAGGGGACAGCTAAGAGGAATTAAGTCTCTACAAGAGGCTGCTAAAGATGCTATCTTGGTAATAAAGTGCCAGTACATACCACCTTTTCAGAAAGGCTTGGAAAAGGGACTTTGTTATGCAGCAAAGCAAGGAAAAGTATTAGAAGGAAGAAGCTGTTGTTCAAAAAGCTGAAGGAATGTCTGAAAGGGGAAAAAAGAAGGGATCATAAAGTCTGGCATGTTAAATATTAAAAGCCAATAAGGAGGGTCAAAAGCGACTTTGAAGAACAAACTGTAAAAATAATCCAAACTAATAATAAATCTGTTTTTAAACACATCAAGAGCAGGAAATTTGCCGGAGAGTCTCCAGGAGCAGCTAAGGGTCCAGGTGTTAAAGGAGTACTTCTGAAGGCACCTCCACAAGAAGCAGAGCTTAGTGGATTTTGAAACACATTTCAAACACAAAAAACAACTATTTCGTGCATTGAACTTTATTTTGGTAAGCAAAATTTCCCTCTTTTTGACAAGTCAGTCTCTTTTTTGCAAATGCCCCCACCCCCATTATGTCATTTGGTCTTATGAACTTGAGTACTTTGACAAGAGTGTGTGCTGCTACATCAATTTCTTAATAAAGGGGATTAATCTAAGTGTTAGTGTGTAGAAGAGCATGGCAACAAATCCCCAGTTAGCATTTTAAACAGAGGCTAGGAATTACTCACTTCTTTATCCACCTTCTTTACATGAGCTCACTGTTGTATTTGGGACCACAGGCAAGAGAGAGAAATCTCACGTGGTTGTGAGGAAGGGTTGGAGGCCACAGATGCCTATGACGCATTTAAATGCACTGATTTTGCAATAGCTGGTACATGTGACCTCCTATATAGATTCTTGTTTTTCATCCTGCTTGGTAGATTATTCAGGGAGCTGCTCACAGGTTGCTGAGGCCATTGTGCAGCAGTTATTCATGTGGGGAAGTTATCCACATTTGTAAAAGGGAACGCTCTTTTTTGTTTCTCTGATCAGAATATAGCCCCAGAGACAGTGAGGAGGGCAAAGATTTAGCACGTTCATTCCTGGACTACTTGAGCAATGATCAGGGTCCTCCACGCACTTCACATTTTGAGGGGCATAACAATTCAGCACAACTCTTGGAGCTTCCCTATCCCAGACACAGTAGGCCGCATATGAAATCCCTTATTTAGGTTGTTTCAAAAGTGTAATTAGGAATATGAAATGAACCTCTGAATTGTTTTACAGCTGTATCTGTCACTGTGTCATCTATCCCTCACAGGCTTTTAAAAGTCCACTTCTTCACTGAAATATAAGATTAATCTTATGTTGCTTTTCTCCTATCTTCCAAAATGTTGGTGAAATATACATATGCCAAGTAATTAGTCTTTATGCTTACATCCTGCTGTCATAAAATAATCCATATTTTACAAAAATGAAAGTTTTCTAAAAATACCTTGAAAGGTCCTGATCATTTTTGTGGCATGAATGAACAGGCAAAATACCATATCTGGTGGAGCAGGTGTCTATTTTAAAGAACTTGTGGAAAATTCACATACTTCCTTGTTTATCTGTGTGATGGAGTAATTTCATCAGGTACTGCAGGAAAAAATTTATTGCCACTTATGCAAGCGAGCTTCCATTTAAAATATTTGAGTACTAATATTCCCTCTCGCTAGTTCAATAGAACATTCGGCAATTCTCAAGTTGGAAAAGGCCATTAGTAATATCTTACCTGAAACTACCTACAACACAGATGATGGAACTTCATCCAACTTCCTCCAACAACACAGTTTTTGGTTAAAGCATGTTTTCAGAATAGTATCTAGTCTTAATTTTAAAACTTCTTGAGGAGAAAGCTTCCATTTCCCTTGTTAGTCTGTTCCAATGCATAATTGTGTTCACAGACACATTTTAATTTTTCAGGCTTTAAGTGCCAGCTGTTGATCTGGTTTATGCCTTTCTCTATCAAACTGAAGGATGAGCTTATCCTTCTGTTATATACAGTTGTGTCTATCTTGTTATATACCGTTGTGTCTATCAAGATATGATTACAGAAGTAGGAAGATGCTCTTGCTTAGCTGGAGCTACTGAGGTGGCTGAAGCAGCTATTTCACCTTGCTGGGATCAGGAGGGCTCAGGACAACTTTGCCCAGCAATGCAGAGGGGCATGATAAGGGTAAATGTGTTCGTACCCATGTCCTTACCTCACAGGTCCTCTTGTGCGACCTGCCACCAGTGCTGCCCTCACCCTGCCCTAGCGCCTCTCCTGTCACAACCCATCTTTGCTCTGCACAATCCCATTTGCAGGGCTTAGCTGGGTGAGCCGTCCTCATACCAAAGGTGGAAAGCACAGAGGGGGACACAGAAGACAGCCTGACAGTACTGGACACAAAACTGTTTAAGAGCTGCCCTCTCAAACATACCAGAGTGACATCGTAGTGCAAGGAGTCAATGAACAGGAATGTTAAAGAGTTGCTCTTAGGTCAGCATGGGCAGAGCATAGCATTTCAGGGTCTGCACTGATGAAAAGTGATCTAGTACCTGTAGAGAAATGGCAGATGCTAGATTCCTACTTTGAAATGAATTGTTGTAAGGCCAATGAACAGAAAAAATTCTGGCTCTAAGATGCTTTCATTGTCTTACAATAAAGATGAATATTTTGTCTAAAATGTTTGTTAATATGCTTTTCATCTTTTTGTCATTTAAATTCATAGTTAATATAGTTAAGCACCCACAATATGCATCCCAGAGTTATTATGTCTCTTTTAACATCAATGCAACTGCAGCAATAAGGGCAGTTTTCTTGACAATTCTTTGCTAAGGGAAAAGGAAGATGAAGCTCACTGTTTCTGCCTGCCAACAGGGCCAGTAATTCAGCACAAAACTAGCTTCATTCAGAAAAATGATCCTTGCAGATATTACAGTAAAATGAAAAGTCACTATTAAGTTTGCCTCTCAAGAACTAAACAGTAATAAGATGGCAATTTTTTTGGTTTGTGACGATCACAGCATATGTTTACTCTACTTGGATTTTTATGTAGCAACACATCATGCAATGTAGTGTCATTATTGGATTCATATTCTCTATTTAAGAGTCAAATATTTCAACTTCTTCTAGTATATCAAAGGCAAAGACAGTTTCCTTTCTACAGAGGAAAAGCAGCAGACACTGTATTTACAGCCTCAAGCAGACGATGATGGAAGAAGAAAAGACTCTAGATGATAAAGTGTGTTCCGGCAGCACTCTTAGTCTTTACCCGTACTTACCAGCTGAAGAATTCAACATCCAATAGACCAGTTACCATACCGGCGGACCAAAAGTAACCTGTATGTGATTCATGTCCTCTTTCTGAAAGCACAGAATATTTTGACCCACACAGTGCTTCTTCAGAAGAGATGATCTCCAAAATTCAAGAGACATACCAAAGTATAAACAAGAGCAGGACACAAACACTACAAATTATACAGTTGCCTGGTTCTTGTCAGGAAATTCAGACCTTAATAGGAGTCTGAAAGAGTATAAGGTGCAAAAACAACCCAAAAGTAATGGTGTCTAAAAATCTATTTGACAGTGGCATGTTGCAACACAGTTGTTTTACCAGAATGAGCACACATCCATTATCAAAGTTAGTGATTTTTCCAGATTATTAATTTGGCTCCATTTCTCCATACCTTATCCGGGTGCCAAAGTAAATACTTGCCAAAGAAAAAATCTCAGATTTGGTAGGCTAGGAGAAGTCTCAGGAGATCATTCAGTCCAACTTTCTCCACAGAGACAGACTAAAAGTATCTGGACACCATCCCTGACACTTTTAGCTTCCTCAGTTTAAGGAATTGATACACCTGGGTAGTATGCCGTAACACTTTACCACCTTGCAGAGAGAAAGACTTACCTAGTGTCCTACGTAAATCTTTTAAACCACAGGTGAAGCTGATTCTTTCTTGCCCTTCCTCAAACGGACATGCAAAGTAATTTATAGTTGTTGTCCAAGCTGCAGTGCTCTGTCTCAGTCATCTCTTTTCAACCCAATGCCTTCAACTTCTTTTTATGGGTCCCCTTTTCTAAACGTCTTATCATGCTTGTTGCTTTTCTGTGGACTCTCTACTATGTTTGCTTACGGCCTCCAACTGAGATAAAGCACTCCAGCTGGGATTTCATCACTACAGAAAGTGGAACAACTGCCACTGCTGTCTATGTAAAGATAGTTTTGTCAATTTTTGCCAGAATAAGGCTCATCTCTTCCTCAGCAATATCAGATTATTGGCATATACCTAGTTTGATCTCTGCAGCACAGATCATAGCATAATGGAATTGCAAAGGGCTTAGAGAGGTTGTCTACTTCATAGTCAATTGTATCTAAAAATCTTTAAAAGATGTTTGTCTGATTTGTTCTTTAAAAACCTTCAACTGTGAAGACTGCATGATCATTGTAGACAATCTGTTCCAGTGTTTCACTGCCTTTACGCTGAGAAGTCAGGAGACAGAAATGCTCTCCTAAGTCATACTGTAGGACTCAGCCAGAAAAACCTCCCTCTTCTGCTGTTTTGCTGCCTAGCCATTTTGTGCTTGTCTCTCCGATTTCTCTTTACAAAGTTTAGTATTTTGTATTTGTCTTTGTTGAAATTCCAGCTACATGGTTTCAGATCCTCTCTAATTTCTCAAGCATTGTGTTGAATTCTGATGTAAGTGTCCATAATACTTGCAACCCTAACCTGCACCAGTCCCATTCACTAATACGATGATTATAGTAGTCACTTGTTGGTCCTCCAAGCTGTTAACAGAAATACAGAACAGAACTGGCTCCAGAACAGAGTCCTGCTGAACTTCAATTGAAATTTGACAGTAAATAGCTGGTAAGTTCTTTTTTAGAGCAACTTTTTAACTATTGCACATCTTTCTTCTGGTGAGCACATCTAGACTATATTTCGTTACTTTTCTTATGGGAGTGTCTTCCTTGAACCTTCTCTTGAACCAAAGTTACAGTGATAAGTTCACAATTTTCTAAAGCACTGTATCCTCCAGTGTAAAAACACAGACACAATACTTGTCCATGCAGTTTCTGAAATCCTCATATTAGAATATAGGTCTCTTTTTACATCTGAAACTGCTACTGTTTGTACAAAACTTCAGTTTCACCAGCAATCAGTGAGCGGCTCAAACTTGGCAAGAGTGACATTTCTAAAGATACTTGTTGTTAAGCTCCACTGAGCATTTGCCAGCTGTGGTTCTCAGAGTTTTACGACTAAGCCTAATTTATGCTCAACAGGATCTACACCAGGTAACTAGATCCTGCCCCAAATAAGTCACCAAAATATTTGTAAGTGCACAAAATATATGTTTTTCTTTCTTAGCTCCAATCTTGGAATTGCTGATTTAATTGAAACTTTCAAGAAAAAATGCAAATATAGCGGGAAAAAGGGCAACGAAATTCTGCATCCTGAACAACAGGAGCTTACAAAGTTATGAACATTGCAACAGCTTTTCCTGGTTATCTGATGTGGAATAAGAAATTTGTACCTCCACTGTACCTTACATAAGAATGCATTAGAAATATTGAGCTATGTTCACATCACTTTCCAGGAAGCAGAAAATGTTATTATTCCCCTCTAATAGTCAGGAAAACATACAGAAGCCTTGTACAAAGACCTAGTGAGTCAGCAGAAAACTCAGGTTAGAATCAAGCTAGTCTCATGTGTGACAACTAAGACCTATCCTTTCTTTTTTTTCCCTTTCAGACAGTGTTCACCTGCCTCTGGGTTTATTGTCCTTAACTCCAAGCCAGAGGAGGTCCATTGGGGTCTGTAGCGGAAATAGTAGTGAAGGTCAAAGAAAAGAAAAAGGGAAAAGAACTTTCTCAGTGAAGACCAACCTTGCTTTATGCTCTGTTGATTTATAACACCTGACAGAAATGTTAGAGGCTATGCTGTGACTAGTAAGCAGTTACTGATGCTAGCTGTCATACAGGACATGTTTTCTTCCAAGAAGATCTTCTTTGAATATGGATATCCCCAGGTGAAGGTCCCCAGCTTCTTCATCTTCTTCTTCTTCTTCTTTTTTTTTTTTTCTTGATATAAAACAAGAGAGAAAAAATCATAATTGTAGCAAGGCTGAGCTGATGGCAATTCTGCCTCATTCAGACTCTCAGAGCATGTCCCTCATGCTGGAGTCTGAGCAGGGATTCAGATCTCCCTCAGAGAAGTTCCCATTGCACCATGCAGGCATTAGGCCCTTGAAGTGGCTGGTATTCTCACTTGAAAGGACTAGAGCTGGATACACCAGAAGAAATCAGAGAAAAAGCTCCTGATATACTGGGCTGCAGGGACAGATGGAGAATTTATAGACATGTTCTGAAAGGTGTCAGAACAGCAAAAGATATACCTGTATTTCTCTATCTACAAACAGGTCATAGGCTGATCAGTGAAAAAATTTTTTTTACCTCACTCAAAAGAGAAGGGTATTTCTAAGGCAAGGATCAGTGTAGGTCCATTTAGAATTTTGGACTCTAAGACTGCCACAGGTTGTTGTGTAGATAAATATCTATTGGAAAAATACACTGAAAGTACCATTCTCCACATAAACTACTGAAGAGGCACAAGATAGAAATGACATCGTGTCCATATAGAAAGGAGAATAAAATAAAGTCCTTATATGGATGCATTTGAAATTAGCTGTAGCTGCCACTCTTTCATTCACAGATTTGCATGCTCTGTAACAAGCGGATGCCTGAAATCAGGTGTATGGAATAAACCTCATTTAGAAAGCTTTGGCTGACAGCTGAGAAACTCAAGGGAGGGCTACTGTAGCAACATTAGACAAGAAAAAAACTCACAAAGGCTTTTTACAAGGCTGGGGAATATAACAGCAACAGCAAATTATCTGTGAAGCTTTTCTTTCTTTCTTTTTTTTTTTTTTTTTTTAATCTTCCATATAATTATATGTTGTAATATTCTGTCTGGTTAAAGATTGTGGTGTGTTTATAATCATAAAACTGGGGAAAACCTGCTCTTTGAACGGGATACTAGCTTCTGCCAGTTAATCTACCTACAGGCTTGAAAAGTCTGGAAAGCTCAGATCCCCTTTCCCAAAATGGGAGAACTGATCTCTTACATCCTCAAAAAGTACTTTCCACCCCCTCTTCTTTTCCCCAGGGTTAATTTATTCAGGCATTTTGGCACAGATTTCTCTTAAGTCCAGAATGCTATATGGTGAGCATTTGGCAAAGTATGGCAATCACATTCATGCTTCATTTGATGACATGCTGCAATTTCTAATTTCTTTAAGGTAGAAATGGAGCCCATTTTGACTTGTTCTTGGCAAATACTGCAAAAAGCAAAAATTCTGCACTTCCCCAAAGATGCAGGGCCACAATGACATAGGTTGAGATGGAGTCAGAGATAGAGGGAAAGCACTAGCCTAGATGTTGGTTTAATTCCTGTGAGATGGTGGCTTACTTCCTTGCACTCTCACACACTTGCTGTCCAGCCTAGCAAAGACGACTTAGGACTAGCTCTGCAAACAGATGCATGCATTAAATGCCATTGTGAATCTACAGCTTAGTCTTTCTGTGCCTTAGGTACACATCTGTAAATTGAAGACAACAGTATTTCGCCATTTTACTGTGGTATTAGAAAGATGAATACATTAAAAATATTTCAACGCTGCCGTGGAAAGGGCCAAGTAACAAACATAGAGAAAAAAAATGAGCCTCACTTTCTAACATCTTCCAGAGCTCCAGGCTGGAGGTGTGCAGTGGCTGCAGGAGCCGAAGTTAAGAAAGAAAGAAATGGGAGTGAGGAGTGCAGGCCCATCCCCACAGTACCTGTCCCACAATAAGGGGTGCTGAGTTTGAGGGAAGTGGGAGGATGGCTGGGTCATTCCCCCCCCCCCTTCCCCCCCCCCCAAAAAAAAAAAAAATGGCAGGAACCAAATGCTTTTCCCCATGAAAAACGCTTCCCTGGGTCACAAGCAGATGTGGTTTGATGGCTTTGCCTGTTGCCTGTGAAGGTTTGGAGTGAAGGGGTGTTTGTAGGTTTTATTTAGTAATTCTATCTGAGGTAGGTGCCCTGTGATCACAGTTGTAATCAGCTAGTACACTTCTGGCTTTATACCCTAAGAGGAGAGAGAGTATATGAGCAGAAGGCAGAAGAAAAGCGGATTTTGTTTCCACTGAACAGATCACTTCGCTTTTCTCCACCTTTCTTTCCCTATTCCCACAAGTGTTCTAGAAGGCTACAGTCCCCAGGGAGGGGAGATAAAACAGCCTGACATCACTGGGTGCCTCATTTCTAATTCCCTGGAGAACTGAAAGCAGCTGCTACTGACTAAATGATTAGAAAAGGGTTTTTCTAAAATATTAAGGTCCTTAGGTCTCCAGAACCACAGAAACTCTGCCAAAACTTTCTTATAGACTAAAAGAGAACATTTCTGATAGAGGATTTGCACTGTCTTTATTAATTCTGTGGTTTACATCATTTCTTCCTGTTATTTTTCTGCTGAGGAAGGGAGGTGGGAGACTGGGCAGAGCATCCCCCACCTGCACTAATCACTGTATTGCCCTTCTGAAAAGCCAAACAACCATACAGTCTGCCAGCACCCCAACAAACTCCAGCACCCCAAAAAGGAGGGTGCAGAGACCAAGCCAGAAAAGGGTTACTCAAATAAAACACTGCCCACTTCCCTTCTGACTAGGAACTAGGACTTTGGACATCAGTATTCATTCTGTTTGAGATTCTAATTGCTGTACAAATATTGATTAACACCTGAAGTGTACAACTCGAATGGATGATCATCTCTGACTGCTGTTATTGTAGTAACTTACAAGAAGTCCCACTTCCTTGTGAGATGCGACATGAAACCACAAGCTTCACGGCCAACAGGCACAAGCTCTCCTTTCTGAAAGGAGCCTTGAGTACTCACTAGAAAGAGTCTGGTTTGTACTTCATGATGTTCTTTATGCAGTGCTCCTAGGAGGTAATGTAATCCAGACAGTCAACCAAGTATGATGCTAATTTCTCCAAAGGGGTGCATGCTTTATTCTCTGGTAACTTCTCTTTCCCAATCTCTCAAGAAAACTAGCCAAACACATCCACAGAGATAGGGAAATAGGCACACACATTCTGATATGTTAATCTTAAGGTACCTGTTAAAATATATGGGGCTATTCAAACATAGTTAGTGGTTTGGTTTTGGTACTGAGAGTCTCACCACTGTGTATGAGAATCCAGTACTGTCCTTTAAGAATCACTCAAGCAATATAAATACAAGCAACAGGATTCTCTTCTATGGAGCCCAACTCCTAAAAAAGAAGAGATAAAAGTAAAAGTTTAAACACACCAACTGATATCACTGTAAAAAAAAAAAAAAAAAAAAAAAAAAAAGGAAAGAAAGAAAAAAACAAGGAGAAGAAAATAGGCATATTCAGCTGGCTTAAATACCACCAAGAGCCTTTGTCTAGTGTTTCCTGTTGGCTGATTCAAGGCACTCTCACTCAACACTTTTCTCAGGCTCTCTCAGTCGGTCTCTAGACGTCCCAAACCATTTAAAAGCTCATACATTTAGGTGAAATTTAGGCTGGCTGGATATGGCCCAAAGTGATTTAAACGCATAATTTAGAAGACAGAGCTGTAGAAAAAGAAAACATTCACCTTGTTCATTGATAGTCTCTGATCCTTGTAGACCTGGCGTGAACTAATTGAAGGTCTCAGATTTCATGGAACACTGTTTTCCTGTAACTTTAATAAGGAGTTTTTCTTACTTGGTTATTTTTCACTTTTGGATCAGATCTTGGCAAAAGCAGAGCTAGCTCTTATAAGATACATGATGTATTTTCACTTAGCAATGACTAAAACTCTTGTCAGCAGGTTTTTCATCCCCAAGAGCTCTAAATAGCTAATCCCCCAAAGTGATCCTTGCTGGCTTCCCATGCAATGAAGCAGGCTTCATAAATGCATCATTATTACAGAGTATGTCCTGTTGTGGAAGAGAAAACATTTTCCTACTCTCCTTTCCCAGCAATTGCTCTTCTCCAATTCAACTTTTATCTCTGCTAAAGGGAAGAAAGACTGATATATCTTTTTCCAGAAAAAAGGAATGAGCATTCCTATGGGCCTAGATCCAAATACAGAAAGTCTCCCAAACAATTGGCTTTCCATCAAGCTCATCAAAGGCAAGCATATGCAATCTGTATAATGAAAGTAAATTAGCATTAGAATTTTAAACCTCTGCCACCCAACAAGTGAAGCTCAATGGGCAGCTGCTATCAAAATTTCTTGACTATGCCAAGCTAATAAGGCCATTAAATAGGTGAGGAAATCAGGCTGTAGGTATGTGCTTCTTTTGAGTGTCATCAGATATTGACTGAGAATAGCATCCTGGCACAAGCTCATGACCTAGAATACAACTAAACTGATTCCATAGCAAATCTGTGCTCTCAGCTAGCTGCAGATTTAGCAGAGAACCCTGCCTGACGATACATCATAGTGGTGCCATCAGCAGCATCTTGGTGTCCAAGTGAATCATTAAAGCAATATTGCTGCCTGAGCATACTGAAAAGAAGAATAATTCTTTAGAAGATGGCTCTGTATGGAAAAATGGCCCAGCTCTATTATGCTGGTCTGTTCCTATGTGGCAAATGTGGTCTTCAATCTTAGACAGTGACTGACACAAAAGAGACGGCAAAATGACCCAGTGTCTTACTCCGCATTATTATATTGGAAGAAGCTTCATCCTGAAAAACCCTGAGGCAGGAAAGTGGTCAGGATCCCAGTAGTTTACCTGAGAAAAACATGGTGCTGGAGAAAATTAGATGTTTAGGACAGACTTGCAAGAAAAAAAAGCTCTGTGCCCCCTGAAGCAGCTGGATGATTCAGCAGCTGGCTCTCTTCCCTTCCAAGCGTGTACAAGAATAAATAGCCCAGCAGAGTGTCCTACATCTCTGTGTTGCTGCAGTACTCATTCTCTGGATGAAGCTAAAAACTGAAAGATGCTGACCCGCTTGAATAAGAGCACTGGTGGTGGGAACTGGTCATGAAAGATCACATGATAACTTTAAATGGAAGAGAAATGTTTAATTCCAGCTGATGATTGCACTGCCTATACAGATTCCCTTCTCCCCATTCTGCCTAGTTTCAAAAGCATTCAGCAGGCCTCATTTTCTGCATTTTAGCTCTCCAAGTGTAGCACTGACACATGGGGCTAATTTTCTGCTAATTCCCACACCAAAGAGAACTGCTTTTCAGCAGCTGCCAATTTCTACTGCAGAGAGGTATCAGAGAAATGCATTAATTGCTTGGGAAGAGATTTAAGATCCTTGAGTGGAGTATCTGACAGAAGTTCAGAAAATTCCTCTGATTGCTAGTCTCAAAGTTTTAATACTAGGTAGCTTATTTACAAATGTATTTCTTTTGTTCCTATGCTTGCCATAGTATGTATTATTACCAAACAACCTTTACAGAAATCCTAGCACTGATCTGAGTTAGGGCTGGCAAGAATAACACATAAGAGGTCCTTTCTAGCACACTCCACAAGCGTGTTTTCAGCCCTTTTTATCCAATCTGTCCCTACACTAGATTCTATTGGTAAAACTACTTAGATTTGGAAAGCTCTGCTCTACCCAGAAATCCCCCAGTTGGCCCTAAGGTCCCTCACTAGCAAAGTGAAACATTGCCTTGGCAGAATAAAATTTTAAGTCTAGAGTTTTAATCCCAGCTACTATAACTCAAGATACATTTTAATTTGATCTATAACCATAATAAAAGCCACTTCCTATGAAGCAAAGCTGCACAGAAGTTGCTGCTATTACACTCAGAAGTTGAAAAATACTCACAGTATCATAAGACTCAGAGCCATCAGATGTGCTCTCCAGCATTTATTATCTGATTTGATGTGTTAATGGCTGCTTATTCTCATTAGTTGTTCTCTGGATTTATACAAGCTGTTTTTCTGCACTTAAGCTGTGCAGCCTACTGTGTAAAGGTAATTAGCATGGGGCCTATGAATTAACTGGAGAATCAGATGTCAGCTGTGTTTCTATGCTTTAACAGTGGCCTGGAGGAAATGATGCTTCTCTAGTGCAGTTAACTACGCAGTGTCTAAGGGCTGTGGCTGAGATGAAGGCACAGTTGTACAGACAGGAACACAGTTGCTATCCTTATGAATTTACACCAGGAAAAGACATAACAAGGAAGGCAGAGGTGACACAGAGTCACAGAGATTCAGTTATTTATTAGATGAGAATATGCCAAGGTGTTCAAGTGGTAGACAGGGCTCTGCAAACATGCTGCTTTGCAGAACAGGCTTCTACGCAGTTTTGCCTGGCTGTCTTGATTTTTCTACTTGCTGTGACAAATCCTGCCCTTTTGTTAAATAAAAACTGTCCACTGTGTAAAGGAAACCTAAGCAAGGATGATCTGTCACTCTATAGCAGAAGCAATAAAAGATCAAACTACAGAAAACTGTGGAAAGTTACATCAGCAATTAGAGTGGAGCAACTCTTGTCTCATGAGGTCTGACATTTAAGCACACAGACGTTCTCTTTGTGTGTGTAAGGTAATGCTGTCCTCAAGGGCAAAATCACTTTAAGTGATGTGACTGCAAGAAAGATAGTACTTCACCTTATTCTGAAACCGTCTGAGAAGAGAAAGCCTTTTGTTTTCTTCTTTCACAGTTAAAACAGGTGAAGGATGGAAGCTGGAAACAGAGAGCATTGGCCACACCTAAGTCTGATACTGAAGAAAGGTTCTCTCTGCGGCTGGACAAAGGGCTAACAGACCTCAGCTCTCAAGCATAAAATCCTTGTCTAGGACACATGAAACCTTTCTGTTGCCACAAAATATTACAAAAGGTAGAGGTCCTAGAATGAAGCTGGAAAGAGACCACACAAAAAGCTTGTTGCCCAACAGGATAAAACCGTTTGGGTGCTGCTGATGGATGAAGCAAGGCTGAAAACAGAGGCCTGCACAGGATGGCTAAAACCCAAACAGGGCAAGACAAAGCAAAAAATAACACATGCAAAGAGCAAAATGTGCATTTTCAGGTAAGAGGGATTCTTTACATGAGGAAAAGCATAACCAAACCATTGGAGAAGAACTAGTGGCTCAGTCTGGGATCTTAAAAAGAGCCTTTATGTATCAGGAAGGAAAGAAAGCAGACAGTGCCAGAGAGATTTAAACACATCTAGATCACTCTGAAAAGTCTAGTTCAACCCAGCTAGATTTGCATCTAAACTGAAACACACCGTGGAGGCCATAGGGGCTCACTATAATCAATGTGAGGGAGACACAGGCAAGAGAAGAATGTCTTTGTGCTGATGTACACTGCTGCATCCACAACACAATTTGCTTGTCCACTGAAGAAGCTGATCAACTGAACACAAAGCTGCAAACACACAGTGGTAAGAATGTAGAAAGCTGCTCACCCATCAACTCTGGCACTGGCCAGACTAGGTACGAGGCTGTAATAACATTGTTCCAAGGCCCCTGCTAGTGCACTGAACTTTTACAGTTGGGTTTTACGATGCTATGGTATCCTGCTACTATTATTAGTTCACATGTACATGGCCTTCAGCTGCTAAAAGTGCAACTATAACCAGGTCCTGGACCTGAAATGATACAAGTTCTAAAGGAGATTGGTAAGGCAGGTATGGTGTGTGTGACCCCTTGCTCCAAACCTGTATAAAGCTAAATAAAGTCTAAATTACTTCTACCCACTGATTATGGCAGCCAGTTAATGCCTACAACAATTCCATCTAAACAAACCATCACTATGCAAAACTGCCATAACAATTGCCTATCAATCAACAAATATTCGTGCTCTCATCATATACCAGCAACCTGCTGAAGAGGATATTGGGTCCTTTAAAGGAGCCATTTAAAGACAGACTACACTGTAATCAAAGTAGACTGTTTAGTCTATAAAAAAAAAAAAAAAAGTACATGATCTTTTAGGGTAGCAGGCCAGATCAATAGAGGCATCCATTAGTGTTCCTTCAACAAGGAACATTCATTTAGAGCTCAGGCTAAAGCTCTGACCTCTGATGATGGTCTTGAAGGTGTGCAGAATATACTAGTTGCACTAGCAAATTAGGTGTGGCCATAGCTTGCAGAGGGGTAGTAAGAGCCCCGTAGCTAGCTGAGGGGTAATAACAGCTGATTATACATTCACTTTGAATAGTTGTACTATTGAATACATTCACTAAACAATTTATTTTCTTAACACAGTGCATGAGCAGAAACTAGGAGAAGGAATTTGGGGAGATAAATCTGAACCTTCTCCTGCAGCTGGTCTCTACCCTAACAAGGGTATTAGCTGCAGGAAAGAGAGAGAGAGAAACCAAGTGAGTGACACTGTAACGGGCATGCTGATGGTGATGAGGAGGGGTAAATCTTAGTCAATCTGGGACATAAAAAGTATCAGGAATTGCAGCAGAGGGCAACTGTAATAAATATGGAATAATGCTAAACAACACAGCTGCACACTGATGCAATACCACTGTTCCAGGGTAATTACTAGTTCTGGGCTGATACTGAGTGAACACTCACTACTGGCTGGAGAGCCATGTTACATTCACATTCTTATAAACTCAGGCAAGCAGCCCCAGCCTTCGAGGAATAATCATGAGCATGATGGGAAAACGGCAATCTTGTCTGCTCATTCCCATGAAACCACCTGCAGACAGACACAGAACTCAGTGGAGGGTCCTCAGAGACTGCTTCACATCAGTAACTGGAACATGTCAGCCACAAGCAGCTGCAGCAGCATTTTAGGCAAACCAAGTGGTAAATTTATGACATGTAGTGACATGAATTCAGTCAGCCTCAAAACAGCTTGATTGGGGGCAAGAGATCAGCGAGCCACACGCTGCTGCCAGCTGCGCCGTTGTGTGTGACAGCTGGAGGTCCACGGCTTTGCCAAGCTGTCAGCCATATGGCAGATGAGGTAGAGGACCATTAATCTAAGTCCCCACAGTGAGTTTCTTCAAATAATGCAAGCATGTGGCCATGTTAGCACACCACTGATCTTGTTTCCCTTGTCTCTGCGAAAGGAAAATCCTGTACACTTGCAGCTAAGGCAAGTAGGGAAATAGTTCACTGTGCCATTGACCTAACTGTGCAGGTGAGTCCTCTGGCAGGACACATTTAAGATAGCAAGGTCCTGCTAGTGGTGCTTGTCTGAGTCACTCTGCCATATATGGTTACAGCCCAGGGCTCTTGCTTTCCAGACAAGGTATTTTCTCTGAAGTCTTAGGAAGGTTAGCAGCGCTAAAACAGATCTAGTGTTCAAATTAGGTTCAGTTCTAGGGTTCAAGGACTATCTGAATTTTACATTGAAGCCCTTTCTACCCTCCAGAAGTAGGAAGTTGGTGTTACTGCCCTCTTGGATTTTTCCTTTCTAGAGCTAACCTAAACAGTAAACCTTGGTCTTTCCCTAGAGTAAATTACAGAAATGGATTGGGATGCAGCATTTCAAATTACAGACACTGTAATAAAATGTGAAAATTGGATGAAAATTTACATTTATTATACCACATTATTTACTGGTACTGCAGTTTGATAATCACAGCAATAATTTTCAAATTACCTTTGCTCAGCATTCACTATCTTTTATGAGTACTGAACACTTCCTGATTCTAAGAAGGGAGGACTTCTAAGACTTGTCCTATGCCCGTAAATTGACACAATTCGTGAATCATTACAGTGGCCCAACAAACTAAAAGGCTGATTTTCAAGCGCACAAATGGCAGTGAGGCATTACTTCTTTACAACCAACAGGAATTTCAACTAATAGCTTGTTGAAGACCATGTGGGATTTCTCTTGTGAAACACTGCATTAATTTCACAGCACCTAAGTCCCAGCTAGTGGGGAAGAAAAGAAAAAAAAAAAGGAGGGGGGGGGAAAGCACCAAAGAGCCACAAAAGCAACTTTCTTCTCCTTGACTTTCCTTGCCCCTCTTATACAGACATTGGCTCTAACACTGTATACACAGAGCACAAACATCCCACAACCCAGGATAGCTGAGATGATAATCTGCACCTGATAAACTGTATCTTGGGACATCAACTCAGTATTAATTTGCTCAGCTCTAACTGTTGACCAGGACATGTGGTAAGCCAGGACATCAGATACGTGCTAACAGTAGTTGGAAGATCAGAAATATGATCCTGGGAGCCAGTATCTTTGCAAACTACATATCCAGGCAAGTAGTACTGTCAAGTTGACTACAAACAGGAAACTACCCTTTCCTATTAAATCAATTATCCATTGAAGAATTAAAACAGAAAAACAGGATGAGATAGGTCCAGGTGCTTCAGAATAGATTCAGTCAAGCAAGATATCCCAAGTCTCACAACTTCTAAGAGATCTTCAGTGAGGATGATTTCACTGAAGCTGCTCTCCATCAAAAGGAGCTGACTCATTACAAGGAGATACTAGGATATAATTATTACATTATGGTCATCTTTCAGCTGTGCTTTTCTGCTGCCTGTACCTTAGGATAAGGACAGACATGGATTACTTAACTGATGATGCATATAGCGTATATTTTTATCCCAGAGCCTTGTATAAACAAAAACACACTTCTAAGCTTATTATGCATAATGCAATAGCAATAAAAAAGTAAACTCAAAACAATGAATCACTTCCTTGAAAGGTTTTTGTTTAATCACATGTATGGTCACATCAAGTAATGCTGTTGCAAGTATGCTGACACATCTTCAGCTTAGTTTTCTCACTGATTAAAAAAAGAAATGTCTGTGAGATACTCATTCACATTAGCAATTTAATGTGTTGTCTCATTCTTATGTTTTTGTTCATTAAGGATGTTACGCATCATAGGGCAAAATAGCAGGTAAGCAATCAGATATTAATTGTGCTCCACACTGTGCAATATAACCGGCACTGATGAGCAGACCAGAAAAAGCACATAGTAAAATGCAATCCTGCTCACATGATCTCTGAAGTGCCCTTTGAACATGCTATGACTAAAAGTAACTGGCCCTTTTACACACATCTCTCACTTGCAACCCTGACCTGCTGTGCTATCAGGATGATTTTCATCTCATCTAAGTTAGCTGTCTAAAACCTGTGTCTAGGCTACCTCTGTAGGCTGCCTTTCAAGTCAATGTGGGGGAGCAAGACATCTCCAGACCACATGTCTACCTTAAGAATGGTCGATGCCAGGCAAGATGAAACCCTCCAATGCTTTTGTAGTCATGCAGGCTGGCAAGGACTGAACATGCATCAAAAGGAGAGCATAACAATACATCTCTGAAGAGATATTGCTTCATCAGTGCTGGAAAATGCTTTGCATTTACAGATCTACTTGAAGCACAAGCGCAAGATCCTTAGCTTAGTATTGGTACTTGCATCCACTAAGAATATGAGCCATAGACCCTTGCATATATGGAGTTCTCCTACGGATTAAGTAACTAGTAGAGGCAGTGTGTCATTATAAGATATAAATTAGTGCAGTCTTATTCTAGCATTTCTACTCCAGCATTACCATCCTTACTCTCACTGGAAAGTCAAAGTTGCGCAATGTCATCCCTACAGCATGAAACGTAACAGTCAGCACCATCTACTAGCTACTGCCTTCTCATCAGCTACCTCACCTGGCATTTATTTGGTGATTAAAAGCAACTGTTAACAGCTCTGTCATTCCTTCCTGTGATGTGAAAGCACTAATGCTTTCAGTAACACAGACCAGCTGGGTCTAGCAAAGTCTGAAATTATCTATGTATTTCATATTCACTAACTATTGTTTCTACAGCTAGTGTGCTTCACAGGAGGTTTACTGCTCAGCCACACTACCCTTTGCAGTATTACAATGCAAGCTCTTGCTCACGGTGCAGAATAGATGTTTGTATTTCACAATTTGCATTTATTTGACAAACTCACAGTAAGGGATTCTGCTCTACTATAACCACAGATTGTTTTATTTATAGGCGGAGTACAACTAATAATTAGTCTAGTAAGACAGTTAGGCAAACAGCACTAATTATCAAGAATGTAAACAGACTAGATCTACATCAGCATTCACAAAGCTGAACGGCTGACCCTTCCACTATAGCGAACCTTTGCCTTTTGTCTGCTTTTTCGCGTCGCTACACAAATTAGGATGCTAAATTAGCCCACAAGGTGTTCCTATTGCAGTCATCCCGCTACTGTGAGAGCTGGTCACATTTTCAGATGGCACATAGGGAGATCCTGCCTGGTGGCCTGCAATGCTCCACAGGAATGTGTCAGTGACAATGAAATTCTGATGGAGCCCAGGCTGATTTCTGGGGGAAACATGCCTGCCAGGCTGATTTATGTTGGAAGCTAGCCTATTCCCTGTTAGCTTGTCTGCTTGGCACTTGTGCAGCTGTCCTGGCAGACAGCTTGGAAGCTCAGCTTTCCTGAGCTCCCAGGTCTTCAATAGCTTGCCTTTGATAATAGAGACATCTGTAGCCAAGACCACCTGACCCCTTCACAAAGAAGTTGTTCCAGTTCTCACTGAACATCTGTCAGCAGCTATTGTCTTTCTGTCTCAGTAGTATTTTGATTGCCTGACATTTCTTTTATTTCAGATGATTTCTCACCTCTTCAACATCTGGAGGGTCCATACTGTTGCTTGAGGTATATTGTGTGGTCAAGTACAGTGCTGGTTTCACTGCCGTTAACAGGATTCAAGACATCTTCAAGAGTCAGGAAAGTGCTATCTTCAGCCACCTCCATTTTGTTTGAAAGTTCTCCCTTCTTCTTGAAACTGAAGATTTCTTCCCTGTGTACAGCTTATCTCATTACATACATTGCATCGGAAATGAGTCATATAGAACAAATGGACAATCAGACAGGGACAGAATGCCATGATGGTGTGACAAATAGCAGCAACAAGTGTTGTATCAGCAGGAGGTTAGGAAGACCAGAGCAAGATCATGAAGAAAACCTTGACATGTAGAACAGGTGAGAAGATCCTGGCATATTTTAATTGTGCACTGCACCCGCTGAGCTTCCATTTTGGGCTGAGCTGTTTCTAGTCCCTGACAGACTGTCAAGAGCTGAGGCTCCTACAGCTGGACTTCGGAAGTCCATCATCCAGCAGTGCTTCTTGTGATACTTACCGCCAGATTTTCAGCTGATCAGCACTTTATATATTGAAATCATTGGAATACCTGATCTCAGTGTGGAATACTGAACTCATCCTGAAAATTCTGCTAAGTGTGTGGAAGACCTGTGTTAATGATCCATAACACTCCATAAACCAGAATAAAGCAAAGAGTAATCTCTGCTGGGAATTCACACACTCGCAGAAAGGGTATTGATTTGCCAGGTAGCTTAGTGAACATACATCATCTCATTAAACATGGCATCACAAACCTCTTGGACAGAAATTCTTCAGAGGCTATACATTTTTATAAAGATCAGAAGGGTCTTTGAGACCCATATAGTCTTCTCATTTTTTCACAGTATGGAAATTGTTAAGAATCAGCTTTCACGTAGTATGGAAGCACTGTGTTTGGATGGCTGACCAGCTTCATCAAACTTTATCTACTAAGCCAGTGCAGGCTCTCCCACTTCTCTGAAGAGTCTCTTCTGTCTGTTTGAATTTTGTGTCTCAGCAACCTCCAAATCTAAGAAGTTTAGGCTTCAAAAAAAAATTGTTTTTCTTCTAGATATACCTCACTGTGAAGCTCCAGAGGGAGATCACATGCATTATGTTCATATTGGTTGACATGGCATTTGCTGATCTGCTGAAACAGAATTGGAACTATTGCCTGCTCATGAAACACTTCCCATTAAATGCTTTTTGAGCTATAAAAGAACGTTGAATAAGTTACCCAACAAGAGCAAAGCTTCATCGAGGCTACTTACATGGGCCAGGGCTATTTGCTTCTTCATGGGTAAATTCCGGAGACACCTGTATTTACCTGTTACAGTAAAGAAAAATAGGAGTGGTCAAGCTGTACATTAGCTCCAACGTATTTCCAAGACAAAACTGGCTTGTTAAGTTCTAATTCCAGAACAACAATTAAATGGAATTCTAAACCACCTACAAGATGATGAAAGCTGTGATTTACCTGCCTTTAATAAATATTTGATCACCAAAAATCAGTCACATATGAAAATCTGGACTCTAGATTCCAAACCTGAGCATGCCTGCTCTTCATTCTGCTACTCTCCCTTTGCCTGACAACTTCTTATTCCACTATCATTTCTTGAAGGGTACAAATGGGAGGAACTTCAACAAGGGAGACAGAGAGAGGCTCAGATCAAATCACATACAAGCCTGGCACTAGTAGACTTGTTTTCATAGCCCCACTGCAAGCCAGTAAACTTGGGTTTCAAAGCAAGTATACTAAACAATTATCTTAACATTTAGCTGAAATAAAGTGCAGTCTTTCTTTGTTTCTGGGCTTCTTTTTTTCTTAAGGCAGTGGCTCACTTGGATTAGGCACCAGACTCAAAGAGGGAGTTCAGGCAGAAAGAGAAGCACATAGAGAATCATCCACTCCTAGTTTTGAGGTAGCTCCCCACTGACTTTAAGGGTTAACTTTAGGCCTTCTCAGCTTTTCCTTCTGCCTAGTTTAGGGATTTTCTTGCTCAACCTACTAGCTTCTCTGGATTTCATTTTGTGGCATCCAGTACTCTACAAGAACTGTACAGGGCACCTGGGTAACTTGGAGCCAACTACACCAGACAGCACAATATCAGAGGGTTACATAGTGCAATGCATAAATCTTTTTGTAGATTGCTGTCCCACAGAATTAATAAGGCTGCCGGGAAAAGCTGATCGATCCTAAGGTCGTGGCTTCACTCTTTAAAATACTTGGAATAGTAATAGAAAGACAAACTGACAGTCTGTGAATATGAACAAGCAGTGTAAATTCCTTCTTCAGCTTAAACATCTTAGTAACCACAGGATTTCTGTTGTTATATATCCTTAGACATGCGGCTTCTGGCCCTCAGCACTGATACAGCAGAAAATACAGGGAACTAACAGCTTATTACTGTGAACTCTGGTTGTACTGACACTTAATGATATAATTCCTAAGGTTCAGTTAAAGCCATCTTCTGGTTGTACAGTTTCACCGCATTGCATCTGAAGCATTTCAGTTTGATACATTAGGAGCTTTGATATGTGATAGATGTCAACTGAAATGAGATTAATAATCTCAGTACAAATCCACTCTATGTGTTCCAGCTTTAAGCTCTTACTCAAAGAGAACCTGCAAAGCAGAAAAATGTTGGGCACTTTCTTTTTAGTTTCTCTTTTGATGTAAAACAGATGTGAAATAACTTGACTTTACTTTAGAAATATCAAGTATTGTTTTCATTTCCTTACTGGAGATTTCTTTTGGAACAAATTCTGCTCTTTTTTGAAGGGGGTTTTAATATTTCTTGGGATGCAGCTAAGGGAAATTTGACTGTGGTTTCTAAACACTTGAAGGATAAAGAACACGAGAGATGTAACTGTAGAGAAGAGAGGATGCAGAAGGGAGAGTTATAGGAAAAATTTAACAAAACATAAGTGTAAGATGAAAGCAAGATACTTTCTAATAAATGTGATAAAAAGCAGAAGTATCACTAAACAAAAAACAACCAGTATTAGTTATCCAGTTTTCTTTAAAATTACACACAGCAATACATTTGTGGAGCAAAATCCTAGATCAATAAGGGAATACCAAAGAGAGTATATAAAGAAAGTCAAGAGATAGTGCTAAAGTGAGAAATGGAAAACATGTATGAGACCATAGATAAGTTACTACTGCCTCAGACCTATAATCTCCCTTCCCAGCAACCTTGAAATCTGAATGCTTTTGTTTTGCAGAATTATACAGTAACTGCCTTAAACACAGAATATTTACACAAGTTGGAGAATGAGAGATAAAACCATTTAAAATCCCTCCTAGTAAACACAGTCCATATTACAAAATGCAGTTGATCAATCATGAAAGGAGCTCAATCCAGTTAAACAACAGTATTTAGCATTTATACAGCACTCTTATATGCAAATGCTTCACAAATATTATTTAACTCAGCACATGAAAGATGTTTCCTCTGCGTGTTGTCGCAAGTTGGAGGTTATTAGCTTCACAACAAGCCATGCCAGTGCTCCTTATCCTTTTCAGCACCAAGCCAGAGGGGTCAACCCAATTACTTTCACTGAAGTAGATGAGTGACACTCATTTATACTCTCTTGATCTATTTGGTAGCTGTTTTAAGGGTAGTGACCTCTTTTAAAGGGATGGTAACACCCACAAGGGATGAAATGAAGTAGCATATTCCAGTGCTATTTTGCAATGCAGATATGCTCCTGAGTTGCCCTCTCAAGTGACAAGTAAATATTGTTATTCCTAATGGAAACAGCAATCGTATCTCAAAACTTCTTTTGGACTACCATTGTGGCTAGAAAAATTACTAGCCTGTTGCCTCTCCTATTAAAGCTATGGACAAGATGAAATGATGATTTATTGGTGCTGTGTTTCTGCGGCACAGAATTTTGGCAGTAATAAATCTCTGTCGAGACAGATGATGTAATAATCTGAGCTTTCTACAAACAACTTACTTTTCTTAATGATTCTTAGAAGAGCTCACTTCTTCTAACTGAATGAGGAAATATAGAGACTTTTTTCGTTACTGTGAATCAGTTTCTGAAAGAGGTTAGATTTTTTAATTGCCTTGTCCTAGCTGGGACAGTAAATATATCCCTTTACTTGCTTCTATTGTTCATAAAAAGGTATGTGCAACTTCTCAGTCTTTTCCAGAATTTTTTAAGTACCTTTCTGATTCATACAAAACATCCAAATGGACAAAGACATAAATCAAAAGGCCAGATCTGAATCCACCTACACCATCCTTTTCACGGAGTTTGAGGCAAATTTCATTCCCACTGATAATGGGGTTTTGCTACAGAGACTTTCTGCAGTAAAGTCTAATTCCTTCAAACACACATGCATGCACACACACACATACATGTACACATAAGCACTTATTTCATAATTTGCTTCTGCGTATGTGCAAATCTGTGATCGATTCTTCTAATTCATAAAACCTGCCAAAGGGAAACCTGCTTAATACTTGGTTGACACAAAGCTTTAATTTGAATGCAATAATCCTGAAAAGCAGTATCTCGATTTTAACAAAGGTCAGTGTTAAGCATCTTGCCTAATGCTACCCAGTGAAACAGGAGTAGAGTCTGAAGTAGATTCTGCCAGCCTTAATTTTTAACTTTCCACATTAACTACTTTGCAGCTCTGCCTGTCTAAGAACTAAGTACTGTCTTGACCGTCTTGTCCTTTTTACGTTTCCATCGTCTTTATCAAGAACGTACTAATAAACGCTCATGCCAGCTTCCTCTTCTTCAGTGCTCATTGCTTTGTCATTTCAAAGAGAGAGAAGCTTGAACAGAAACAACAGAGCTGAACTCCTTGAACTTTAGGGAGAGAGATGTCCGAATTCGGTCTCTGTGCATGGTGACTCAAACCTCTTTGTAGTCTGAGAAGTAAACCAAGCAGATTGCCTCTCTATCACACTGTCGAGACAACAGCCAAGCTAGCTGAACTATTCTGTCTTCCTACAAATACCTTGCTGTGAGAAATAAAGCAAAACTATGCAGATCATCTGGGAAAACTACCTGTTCTGCAGGTTGATGCATTTCACCAGTGTGAAAAAACAAATGGTATAGGGAAAAGAATACATATTTCATTTCACCACCTTCCCCTTTCTCTCCTGCCTATTTCTAGCTGACCTAGCTGAGTGAATTGCATGAACACGTTGTTGAAAGAAAGACATCAATAAAATACTCTGTGATGAATTACAGGAGGAAGTTCATAGTTCAACAAAACAATCCCTAATTCCCTGTGCAAATCAAACTTACTGGAGTCCTGCACTCCTTGCTTGCTGATTTCTATAGAATTATACGAAATGACAGTGATAGGATTAGTTGAAAAGCAGTGTCCACCCTTTGCATCCCCTGAAATACATGTAGGATGCTTCCCTCCAGGGATCAGGTCACCTTTTGCATGACTGAACAACAATGGCAATTCCTAAGTCTTGGCAAAATCTCCTTCAACTAGACCAAGTATTAAAGTCTTTGTGCCCTTTTAGAGACTACTGAAAAGGTTAAATGGTCCTTAAAGGACACTTGATCCAAATGCAGTGGGAAGATTTATACACGATTTTTCATGCCAACTTCCTTCTTGTTGTGGATGAACATGAGAACACTTCAGGGAACTTCAGCAGTGATAATGTCACACTTTTTTTCAAATGATTAATATGGTAAGGGGTCATGGAAAAGAGTGCGTAGGATTGAGTGCATTTAGACTAACTGTTAGGACATTAAAGTTTATGCCACCCAAACTGGAAATCCAGTACTGCACTCTGGACTTCCCCAGTAAGGAACTAGCCCATATCTTCACTCCATTGCACACTCTCCATCACCTCTGCAGGTAACTTACAGTGTGAATGATGGTACCAACCATAGCTACAGGGCAGTATCTACAAAGAGTCAGACAGATGCTGCCTCAGCGTAGCAGAGAAACATATACCACAACAGGAGAACCCACAGGCTCAAGGAAAAGCAGGTTACTCTATCGCTCTTCAATAAGGAGACTGTACTTTAGGGTACCTTCAGAAGATAGGTGCTATTTCCTTGGAGCTGGTCATGTTTCTTCCCAAAGTTAGGTACATTTTAAACAGCTCCACTGGTGGGGGTGTTTATAGGACTGGCTGACTACAACAGAAATTACCCACTCTTGTTCCCCTCCACCTAATATCTCTCCTGCAGTTTGAGCTTTTCTGGACATGGAAAATTCATCTTCAGTATCTGGAAAAAGGCTCTTTCCATAGGCAGAACTATAAATAAAAATGAGTAATTCAAGCCAGTGCCTACATCATGTTCCCTTTGAAGAGATGGACATGGGGGAGGGCATGACTAATGACAACGTGGTCAGTACTATTTATTACTGCGTTGCCCTCCTCATTCTGTCAGTTATTGCTGCAGGAGGCACACCGCTCCATGCCCTGCTTTCTGCACTTTCCTTAAAAAAAAAAAAGAAAGAAAGAAAGAAAGAAAAGAAAAGAAATACCTGCTTCGAAACCAAAAGTTCCGTTAAGAAAATGTGAATAAAATCTATTTCTAAGGGAAAAATCATTCTTCTGTAGCAGACCTTTCTTAGACCCCAGAAATTATGCACTGAATACTCAGGTGCTCCTCTCCACCCTGCAATAAAACCCAGAATTTTTAGTTGCAGCCCCAATGTATTACTGTTTGATTTACACTGACATACTTGATGTTAGATGTTGGACATCTAGAATGATAGAGAGATACAAGATTTTCTTTCCCAGCTGACAAACTTTTGGGACCTGTTACAACACGGGGTGAAGTGCGTGTTAGTGCGCGCGTGCTGTGGCACTGCGCAGTAACAGCTGACTTGCTCTCTCCGTGAGCAGTAAGGGTCTGCAGCAAGGCGTTCATCCCCCTGAGGGCTCGCAGCCTGAAAGCAAGGGCATTGGGGAAGGCATTCCAAACCCAGGCTAATTAGGGAAAATAGAGCGAATAATTTCTTCACCTATTTGGTCTCCTTAACACTTTGCATAAACAGAGAAGGTTTCTCAGATGGTTCAACCCATCGTTAATATTTTGCCCTACATTTAGGACACAATGCTGAAAAGAAATTCTCTTAACTTTCGCTAAATCCTGGCCTGACGACCAGCACGGGCTTGCATAACCAGCATTGCTTTAAGCTTTTATTATGCAACTTTCTTGAAAGTAAAAAATACTGACAAACTATTGCATTTTTAATTCTCTTTAATTTCAAGTGTCTTAGTTCAACAAGACCTGCAATTTAGCTCACTCTTTCAGCTTTTTATGTAAGCTGTACTAGTCATTTTCTTTACAACAGTCTTCTGTATTTTTAATCAAAACATTATGATTGAAATGCATACAGGCCAAGAGACTTGAAAGATGTAGAGGAGTCCTTTTACCTCTAAATAATAACTTCAAAGAATTGATATTGTGGTGATAACATAATGAGGAAGAAGAATTAATATGTATATGATGTAGTAGCTGCCTTCAGCACTATCACTAAAACTACAACCTCACATGTGCATAATAGTCACAGAACCTTCATCATACATTTAATTTCAGAAGCAAACAGCCACAAAGCAGGAATAACAAAGTGGACATGAGAGCTGATTGTAGGAATATCCCTTGACTTTAACGGTGTAGGCTATAAAGTCAGTTGTAAATTGTAAATAGGTTTTATGCTCCTTCATTAACAACGAACTGGCACGGGTTGGACACTGGTTGGACAGCTAAAATATATTATTGTAGGTAATATATTAAGAGAAGTGGACACCAATCAGTTCATTATTTGACAAAAAAAAGAGTGTAGTCTTGTGACTTACAATATACCTGAGATGCTTCTGTTGCTTTTATTTCTGACTACATCACTGATGTTACTGCACACCTAGGAATATTATTATTGGCAAGAGCCATAGACATTTTTCAGCTTCCTCATGCTATCATATCCATGCAGCCACACTGTCCTCAGGAGTCTAGCTTGCTTACAGCTGATGCATTTATGAACAGCATACTAATCTTGCAGATCTCAGACTATTAAGTCTTTCTTATCAGTGCTTTTATCTATCTACTTTACGAGGTAAGTCCATACCCAGACTGCATGTGGCAACTTCAAAGTGGCTTTAATAACAGGTGATTTATCACCACTCTGTAATGAAACAGTACATTTGGCTACTTGCTCTGGCCTAAATAAGGCATTGCATGATGCTTTAGATAGGAGTGGAGAAATTATGGCAATTTAAAACAAAATCACTAAGTTCTAGCACTAGGTAAGTAAAAATCGTTGGATCAGATATGCTAACATTTGAACCATGAAGTAGCTTTACTAATAAGTTACTTATGAATTATTCCTTGATGAAGGTTCTATTTTTTAAGGCGTTCTTAAGTGCTCTTTTGCAATTCTGTTCAATTCAATATAGCTCTTTGACTGGATAACAGTACAATGGTATACATTCTTGGATTTCCTTGTGCTTCATCATTATAATTTTCAATGTCCTTATGATTTTTACTTGCAACAGAAGTAGTTTTTCATCTTCTTTTCATCCAATCAGAAGTAATACAGACACTGTGCACTAATTAGAGATGATTATTTGTATCTCTATTCATGTAGCTGTTAGAATATGAATTTCATGGGCTTAAAATCCGTCATGGGAACTTGAAATCAGATGAAGAATGGATTTACAAAAGCAAGTTCAAAAAATCACAGATTTAGTGATCTCTTCAACTAAATTAAATGATGTGACCCAGTCTGACAAGCCAGAATGGTAGTAGGATAAAACCCTGGTTGATAAGACTTTTTTCTTGAGGGAGGAGGAAGTAGAAGTAGTTACTGTGTTTCCGTTTCCCCAACATAAGCTTTTGTAGGTAAGGAATCCTTTTTATATTTATTTTGATAAAATAGACAGAGCTTCCCAGAATGGGGAGAAACAAGCAGAGCACTCTGATTAGGACCTCTTGTGATTAAACTTATACTTCTGTACACCAAAAGTTAATGTGGAAGGTCACAGCTTCAGATTTTTGTCTAAGCACTCCAAAGCACTGTTGCCACTGAAAATAGAAGCTTTCTGAAAAATACTTAAGGGATTTCACTGAATGTTTAATCAAAATATCTATTTATTTTAAAGTATGTTCTTTGTCCTTTTGGCAGCAACCTAACAAAAATCACATTAAAAAACCAAAAAGTATGGATCCAGATGAGACCAAAACCAACCTCATAGGAAGTCTAAGAAATGCATTGGCAATAGCTTAATACTTGCATTCAGTTGCCAGAAAACCTCTAAAGGTCAAAAAAAGGCCTGTCTAAATAAATATACCATGCAGTGTGCATTGGAGAGTGCTGAACTCAGGCCTCAGTGTATCTCCCAGGGAAAAAAAAAAAAAAAAAAAAAAAAAAAGTGCCTTAGCTGGATGCCATAATAGAGAGTACAGTGCCACTGGTCTTTGAGCTTTCCAGAAAGTTTCCAGGTAATTCTAGAAGCTGACAGCAGTGTACTTGAGCTGAACTTCATAATATTCATAGAAATATATCGGAAGATACAGTTTTTAGACATGTTCAGAGCATTAGAGATTGCTACTAACCCCTTGTCCAGGGATTAGTAAAGAAGAAAGCATCTTCTGCTTGCATTTGCAGAAGAGGATCTCGCTTATTGGCAACCATTACCAGCTGCAGCAGCAACTCACATTACTATGAGATTTTAGCTGTTACTAACAGATTAACAGTTTAAGAACATAAAATACAAACACAAATGCTTTCAACATGAGAAGAATTGATTTGAACCTAAAGGAAAATACATATCACTGGGCCTGCCAGGCTAACTCCTTAGCCTACCATCCTATGGCTGATGTTCTTTGACTTCACTGAGTATGCTACTCAGCTGCAGTCAGCTACACGATAAACAAATACTGCTTGCATAGAGAGCCATTCCCTGGAGATAATTGCAAGAAGGACCTCAGCATTTTTGTCATCCTGTAAAATGGCTAATTACTACCAGTAGCATAACTATTTTAAAAGCTGAGTTAAAAAAAAAAAAAAAAAAAAAAAAAAGCAGCCAGCTACCCAGCTGTAGGTAACCTCAAAAATGACAACTGAAGAATGAGTCTTGGTAGTCCTTCTTGCAGGAGTAAAGGGCAAGCTTTAGCAACCTTGCAGATGACACTAATTTGGGAGGAGTGGCTGATACCCTAGACACTAGAACTTCAATCCAGAGAGACCTTTAGAAATAAGAAGGCTGGGGTGAGAGAAACCTCAGGTAAAAAGGCATAAGTAACATCATAACATAATAACATAAGGCAAAGTGCAAATTTTTGCACTGAGGATTGGAATAACACCATGCATTAGTGCAGGCTGGGAACTGACTGGCTAAGTAGCAGTCAGGTACAGGGGATCAGAGAGGAGGCCCAGATGGATGAACGAGCAATGCGCTCTCCTTGTGGCTAAGGTCAAACTGTGCTGCATTTGGAATGCAGACAGCTGATGAGGGAATTTATTACTCCCCTCTACTCTGCACCAGTGAGGCCATACTGGAATATTGTGCCCAGTTTTGCATCCTTAAGTTCAAGAGAGAAACTGAGAAACTCAAGCTAGTCCAATGGATGGCTACTAAGATACTTAAGGCCTTGAGCACATACAACCCACAGAGGTCCCTTCCAGACACCATTGTTATGATACAGTCTTAAAGGTATAGATGACTAAGTATCTGTGAGTATCTATGCACCAGTACTGGTTGGGGACTGACTGGCTGGAAAGCAGCTTGATAAAAAAAGGACCTGAAAGTCCTGGTGAATGACAAGTTGAATGTGACCCAGCAATATGGCCTTGCAGCAAAGAAGGTCAACAGCCTCCTGGGCTGTGTTAGGAAAAGCATCACCTGCAGGTCAAGGGAGGTAATCCTTCCTCTCTACTCAGTACTGCTGAGGCCACATCTGGAGTGCTGGGTACAATAGAGACACGGACATACTTGAGAAAGTCCAGCAAAGGGCCACCAAGATGATTAAGGGACTACTGCATCTCTCGTATGAGGAGAGGCTAAGAGAGCTGGAACTGCTTAGCCTGGAGAATGATGGGCTCAAGAGGATCTTACCAATGTATATCAACACTTGCTGGGAGATTGTAAAGAAGACAGAGCCTGTGCTTCCGGTTCCAGAAACAAAATACAGACAAATAAAGCAGGGTTTACTATCCTGAATTCTGTGATCCATGGAAGTGTTTAAACTGAGATGCCCTCAGACACTTCTACACATTGATAAGATCCCTCCTCGGCCTTCTCTTCTTCAGGCTGAACAGATTCAGCTTTCTAAGCCTTTCCTCATGGGAGAGATGCTCCATCATCTTAGCAGCTCTCCACTGGTCTCACTCCAGTAGCTCCATGTCTCTTTTATATTGGGAGCCCAGAACTGGACGCAGTACTCCAGATGCGGCCTCACCAGGGCTGAGGAGAGGGAGAAGATCACCTCCCTCAACCTGCTGGCAATGCTCTTCCTAATGCCTAATGAACATAATGTGTTCAACAGAAGGAGCTGGGACGTAGACTGGCCATGATAAGGAAACATCTCCACCTCCTTTCTTACAGCCATCCAACACCATTGTCTGTGGGCTCTGACTCAGAACTGGAATGACAGAAGATTGAGTAGGTCAGGTTCAGGGAAACTTTAAAAAGCACACATGACATGATTGCCTTTGATTATTAGTCTCTCTAGAATTTGCAGGCAACTGATTCTTTATGTGATACAAACTATTTTAAATTTTGGTCTGATTCATAAATTTCAGTTACTTGCGGGGGGGTGCAGGAGAGGGAAGGTGAATTTGCAGAAGGCTTGTGTTGTTTCTCTCTGCTGCTTCCTAGACAAAGGACTAAAACAGAGTGATTGCAATAAAGCATGATACCATGTTTACCTCTGAATATTATGAGATTTTATAGGATGGAAGTCTCACAGGTCTTAAATCATAAAATCATGGAGTCTATATTCCAGGAACAAGAGAGACAAGGAGAAAAAAATGCAGAAAGACAGACATGGTAAGAATATGAGTGCAGCAAGGAAAACAACCTGTGATCTCATTCCCTGAAGACCTTTGGTTTAAGGGAAGGATGTTGTGGGGGTGGAAAAGAGGTACTCAGTACTGAGCAGTACTGACTGAACGCAGGTAATAAAGAGAAAAAAATCACCCTTTCTGACTTCATTTAGCTCCTCTTCCCAGTTTTCCTGAGAAAAGTTTAAAAAACAAACCAATAGTTTGCTTCTAACATACATCTTCTAAAGGGCCTATAAAGAAACAAAGGGACTTCTTGTAATCACAGATCTTCATTTCATAATTTCTCTTTAATGCACAATAAAAGTGACAAGTGGTAAAGGCAAAGAGGCCACGAATAGAAACTTCTTATGTGTGTTTCTATGTCTTCAATTGAAAATAAAAGTCCAGTGAACTGTCTAATCCTCACAACTGAAGAAATCACGTCTTTGGCTGTTGATGTTGCAAGTTAAGCACTCCCACTTTATTAGCTGATATAAACTGTTGAAATATGCAGAAGGTTACCTGAGCAAGGTAACAATATGAAAAACTACAAGAAACTACAGACGGCAAACGGGAGTGACATTTATGTATCTGACCATTCCTGACCTGTGGCTATACTAACAAGATAATACGTGAAAAGTTTCAGAAATGAGAAACGTATGTACATATTCGTGTGTATATATGTGTGTGTGTGTGTGTGTACTTTATACATATAGATATAGATCTAACAAGAGAGAGGTTCTCACAAAATTGAATTGCTAACCAAGGTAGAAATTATCAAAGCAACCATAACATAAGCAACAAAAAAGCTGTCATGACAGCACTACTGGAGCCATTGGGAGAACAGGTAATCAGCATGGGTTGGTTGGGATGGGGTGGGGGTTTGAAAGAGGAACAAACTGCGAGGGAGAAAAGGGAAATATAAGGGAAAGCAATAATTAAATGGGTCTGACTGGAGGTACCTGTCAACAGCCCTGTGCTTGATCTCTGCAGTTTGGAGAAAGAAACTAAACCTTCTGTTTGCACCATACTAGTGTCTGAGTTACTGCCACAGACAGGAGGGACCTGTTATGTTTTCCCTTGGCATCACTGGAGGAATAAGTAGAGCGCTCTTTCTGCCAGGGCCTTCAGTCCTTGCCTGTGTATGTTGTATGTGTGCCTATGCCCCTGTCTCTGGCCCTGTTTCCTGGATGGACCTCAGATCTGTCTTGTAGGTAGCTTGTCTCCAACCCTGTCTCCTGAATGGGCCTTGCATCTGTGTCATGGTCTTGTCTCCAGTTTTGTCTTCTGTTACTCCTGACTGGCCTCCCTAGATGGACCCTGGACCCTGGAACCCCTCATCTCACCTTGTCTGCAACTGCCAATGTTATCAGCACCCTGCTTTGCCTGCTCACTTCACATATTGTAGGACTGCACCCTGGTCAGCAAGAGCACTGCCTGTGCTGTGGTCACCCTCAGCTCCCAGCTTGTCCTCTCTCGCTGAGCAGCCTTGCTCTTGCTGTCCCTGACACTTTCTAATATCAACAAGACAGCATCTGGAAGGCATTACCTAATGTCACCATCACTTTACTTTGTCTCCTAACATAAATGATATGACCCTACACCCTGTCTTTTATGTTTCTGGTTCTTATTGAAGCAAACATGAAAAGTGAATTTATATATTCTTATCACCCTTCAACATAGCTGGATAGTGGTTCACGTGGGAAATAACTTTCTTCCACTAAGAACTTTTTCCAAACTTATCTGAAGGAGCTAACTGGTGTTTGTTTCTTTCACATCTCTCCTTTCCAAGTTCACTGCCAAGATGTTTTCCCAGCATATAACACTCAGAGTGCAGAACCAAAGGTTTCAGTCCTGATTTTACAGTTGCTCCACAGTCTCTGTATGCAAAAAGGCAGGATTCTCCTTGAAATGTGGGGATCCCTAGTTATTTCAGCAAATGAAAAATTTCCCGCTGGCAAAACGAATCCTAATGTATGCAAGCCTCTCGGAAATAGTCTTATTGTTATTACTAATAAATGCTGCTGTCCCTGTGAGACAGGAGATACTAGTTTAAATCATAAGTAATTAATCTAAGAGGGCTTTCATCCATGCTTACATTTTGCTTGCCCTCACTATTACTAGCTGCTTGCCTCAACAGCCCCTCACAAATCTGGGCTATCTGACTTTTTGTTGTCCTTCTAAACCTATTCTCTTATGTCAATAATTCTTTTGGGTGTACTGTTTTCTTCATGAGTTTTGAATGAACTTAGGTGGCCAAGCTACGGGCGTGCATGGCTAATTATGACGCAAGGAGAAAAGACAGACTTTGATTAACATTCTGTTCCACTTGGAAAAACTAGGAAACGACTTTAGAAGCTCCAGATTTATTGACACCCCACTGGCAGCTTATTGACAGTGTTGTCTGAATTGTAATCATTTTTGAGAAACAGGGTTGGTGCTTTACAGTTGACTGGGAGAAAGAGAACAGAGTTCTCAAGATTCAATGGTTGATGCCACTTTAAAAAGTTTTTTTCATCAGCCCCCCTGTGGCCCTTCTCCAAAGCAGACTTGAGCACTGCAGGCTTAATTACTTGCTCTGTTTCCATTCATGCACAGCAGCCTCTGTAGAGAACTCTATGCTCCTGTGGATGCCAGAAGAATTTGATCAGATGTGATGTCAGTCACAGAGATTTTGGCATTATATAACTAGTCCTGCTAAATGTACCTAGGTTGACTGCTCTACCCTCCACGACACCGTAGTTATTCAGAGATAATCCAGAGAAGGTCTGCAATAAGTGCATGGAAACCATGAGGCATTCTGTTAGCTTAAATTAAAACTTTAATTTTATATTTTTTTAGAATTGTGCCTTGTCTTTATTAGACCTATTTCCCTCACGCTGTGACAATTAATTGGATTATGTTCACTTGAAGATTGTTTTCCTTTCTCTGTTCTCCCTCATTAGTAGTCTAAGCAAGTGTGAGACTGCAAAAAGTTTGTAACTATTTTGTTAGCTTGTAATCACTTTTCCTCCTCTCCTGCAGTTATAGATTCTGCTTAGATCATTATATTTCAGCATGTGGTTGTGGTATATTAAAAGTGAAAAGGCTAGTTATGTAATTTATGTTTTTAATTGTCTTGGTAGAGGAAAAGAATGGACGTGAGAGGTAAATCTCAAAAAGATCAGCAAAAAAGGAAGGGAATGACAGTATGTTTACATACTTTGTATAACAAATGTAGCTTAAATGGCTGCATAATTAAATCTCTGCACTGAGGGGCTAAATTGAGAAGATAGTAGCATCTTTGCAACTCTGCCTGCAAGACAGGTGAGACACCAAAATGTCGTATCTTCACAAGGTGATTGTCTCATTTTTTTATGGGCTTTCCTACAAAGCCAATAGTTGACCAGCTCCTCTCCTTTGTACACTTTGGAAACTATCATCGCAACAACGCCGCTAACAAATGGTTAGCATTTTATTTGGAAACCTAGGGAGGGTCCCTTTCGAGATGAATGGAAGAAGCGCACCCTCCTCTCTCTGGGTGAACATTCAGGCAGTTACCTCTGTTTTGTAAAGCAGTGGCATGTTTATTTACTCTTTATTGACATGAAAACTTAAGAATGCAAGCGATTTTGCTGACACAGGCCTGTGGACTGAGCATATATATGTGCCAGATTTAATTACTCTGCCTGTGTGTGTATGTGTGTGTGTAAGAGCAGTGGCCAGATTCAGAGACCACACAAAATTCATGTGAACCAAGAATTGACTCTTGATAGTTAGACTTTAAGATATCAAGACTTCACCAACAGCTCAATTCATCTTTTGCTAGAGGAAACTGAGTAGGTTTTCTGGATATTTATAAGGGCTATATGAGAGACACAGGGGAACCGATTCTTACACCCTCATTTCAAATTATAGTTACACTATGATTTTGAAATGTTTTGTTTAGAAGCTCCTACTTTACTTTGGATGATTATCTGTAACTAAGCAAATTTGGTAAGAAGACAGCTCATTTAAGAACTGAACCTTGCCAAGTACTGACATTATTTTTACATCCCTGTAGATTTTTACTGCATTTAATGACATACAAGAAAATTGCCCAGACCTCAACAGCTGACATTTCTGCTCCACAAAGAGACCTCTCAGACATTAATGTTGAAGAAGCTAGAAGCAAGTTTAAGGGTTCATGAAAATGGGATACCTCCTCAGATTTAGTAAAAAAAGACACAAGGAACCTACAAGGGTCATCTCTTATGTCATATTTTCAGGCTCATTCTATGGAACTGTTGCAAAAACCTCAGGCAGTTCAGAAATTCCCAGTTTACAGTTTCTCTCTTTGCATAGCAGGGACTGCTGTGTCATGCATTCAGCAGACAGCTGCCAACAGCACTGAATACAGCACTGAGATGCCCCAGAGGGCTCTGAGAGAGACAGAAGCCTGGAGCATGTGTAGCAGAGCAGAAATGTCCATTCTGAAACTTTGGCAGTAATAGCACCTTCCTCAGTAGCAACCTATAGCTATGAAGGAGGAGCAGAGGTATAGGCGATGCACACTTGTGGCAGAAACAGCATGGAGTCAAGCACTTGTCTCCAGTGTTGGCTGGTGGAAAACACCTCTTGAGGAGGAACAAGATTGGTGTTAAAAACTTGGAGAAGACTTCTCATGTTATTAAACAGCAAGCAATACAGAAAATACCTCCTGCACTGTTCAGTACGTAGAGTCAGTAGTGAAAGACATCATCAGGACATTCTCCACATACTGGAAACAAAGAATCTGTGCTATTAGAGAGTTGGGAAGTATGGTAGGAAATGCGCAGGGACAGTCAGATACTACTCAGGGGACTGAGGGAGCTGGGAGGGGTTTAGGGAATGGAGCTGGAATGCAAAGTAGCAATGCAGCAGAGCAGGGCTTGTGTCTGTGCACATTAGAACATTCCAGCTATAATTGTTGCATTGATGAGGAGGATGGAGGGTGAAATGAGAGGCAGGAGAGCAAGGTAGAAGAAACTAAAGAATCAAAGCACTTGCCAAACCTGAGAATTTCGTCATCATCATCAGCTCCTTTTTCTTTTTTTAACTCATGTTTTTGTGCATGTTTGGAAGTGGAGAGCTGACGTAAAATTTTTGAGCTAAGAATTTGCAGTGATGCATTAGTCCAGGATGAACTTAGCTTTGGGGAGGAAATAGCTCCAAGACTTCTCTCTGTTGATCTGCTTACACTGTTGTATTATTTGTTCCATGATGGAAAGAAGCTGACGATCTGTTCTTAAGACTTCTTGATTCCCAGGATTGTGCTTTCTTATGGCCATCTGCAACCATTGATCTAGCTGTAGCCACTTCCCTCACCAATCCCACCTCCCTTCAATGCAGCTCCATTGAGATGGCTACAGCTGTACCAGGCATTGTAGCAACAAGGTGCCTGAACATTAATGCAAACATGTTCTGAGCTTATACTAGACTTTTTGGACAAATTTTTCATAGTCTTAGAAATCTTTCTTTACAAGCCCAGTTACGTTTTATCTCTACTTCCTTGCAACCTGCTCTCTTTTATTCTATACTAACTCCATATTTAGAGCTACAGACTCTAAAACTACCTACAGGCTTTGACTCCCCTGCCATCCATCCATACACAAGGATGTCAAGCGAGAAAGGGGCCAGAAGGCCCCATAGCCTGGAGGCAGGAAGCTTATCACCTTGAGCAGGCAAACTTCATCCACATTCTGCAACACTAAACATACAACCCTGTCCTGTGAAGACAAGAAAGAAGAAATAAGAGAAGAAATATGACAGGCCCAACTCCAGCCATGCTAGTCTCCATGCCACCTGGGTCTGTTTTGTTTTGTTGTCCTCCTTCTCCTAAGAGAGACACAACCCAAGCTTTCCCTGCCAAGCAAGCAAGCAGAAGCCCCAGTGTTCAATAGCTCCTGTGAGTAGAGAGACGTTGGTATTAGGCACTAAAACAGACGCATTAAGGTTGAAAGGCAGGGAACAGAATGTAACAGCAAGTTTCATCACCTCGTTTATATCTTGTTCCAGTTTCTTTTTCTCTTAATTTATTTTAAGAGCTTTATGTCATACACAAAAGCTGAACTAGATAGCTGTACAGCAGAGGCAAGCAGAAAGCAAACATAAGTAAGAAGACAGAACGTGTGGCAAGTTTGCAGTTTACCCATGATCTTTCATGCACCATGCAAAAATAACCACGGAACTAGCAAAGAATCTAAAGAGAATCTTTGCTAAGAGGAAAAACCAAATGTTCAGTCCTGAAACAGTGTAAGAACACATCAAATACTTCAACTAAGAATAAAGTGTCTGAAAAACAGGAATATTTTTGTTCAATATATTCTTGTGTATTCAGGAGTCTGACTGGAAAGACTGTCAACTTCACTTTAGTATTTAAAGAAAGGACATGACGACTATGCTGAAGAAGAATAGCTTCCTTAATAATTAAAAATTGCTATTATTAGTGTTTTTGGTAACATTTTGTTCCAGAATTTGTGTTTCTTTGTTTATGGAAAAAGATCATGTATTAAATATGTCTCTAGCAAGTCCCTGAAGGATCTTCTCCAAAGAGAATCCAGGAATAATAATACTTTAAGAGATGACGTTGTTTAATTGATTTCAGCTATAAATATTTTAATTGCTTACAAAATGAATCAAATTTGTCACATCTTTAACTCCTGCATGAGGAATTTGCTGTCTCTGTGCCAGGAAGAACCATGCTGTGGGTTCCAAACCTCTTGCAAAAGTCAAAGCCAAGCCAGGAGTTAATGCTAAAAAAATAATCATATTTATATAGGAAAAAAGTCATTTAGATTGTATCAAAAAATGGCAAAACGCTGGTTTTGCAAGTATAGTTGTGAGTTGCTAAGACTCTCAGGATATGAGCTGACAATCTGTAAGGTGACTACAGTAATTTCCTTGATTCTGTTTAGTTGAATGAGTTGCTTTGTTCCTTAGACTAGGCATATGGAAACGCAAATGGTTTCCCTGTGACATAGATGTTAGTAACACAAAGCACAGCATCTGGGCTTTCAGAAAAGTATAAACTAGAACTTTCTAAGAAGGGCTGCAGAGTTAGCAACAGTGTGTTGTATACTGTACCAGACAGAGCTGGGTTATTGCAAATGCCTCTGAAAGCTACCTAGTAAAAAAATAACAACTTTGTTACCAACTTTAAGAGACAGCAAATGATGTATTCAGTCTTCAAATTAAGACAGAGGGAAGGAAGTATATGCTCCTGTATAAATTTGTGGTTCACCCACACCTTGAATATTCCTTACTTCTAAAAACGTATGATAGAATTGGAAAGCTTCAGAGAAGAGCACAAGAATGATGAACAGCGTGGAGTGGCTTCTCGGGCAGGACTCTTTAGCCTGGAATAAAGACAACTGAGAAGGTGCAGGATATTAAAAAAAAAAAAAAAAAAAAAAAAAAAAAAAAAACAGTAACACAGGATGGACATGGATCAACAGTTCACTGTCTATTCTGATAGCAAAACGGCAGTCCTAACAATATGCTCTCAGGAGCCAGGTTCAGGATAAACAAAAGGAAGTGATTTTCACACAACAGACTGGAACTCCTTGCTGAAGTGCGCTGTACATGGAAGAAGTTTACAAGGTTTTAAGAGGAGACTACACACACCCTTGGAAGAGTGAGCCATTGAAAGTTACTGTTTAGACAGACCACATCAAGCTCAGGATAGTTGGAGGGGGGAGGGTTTTAAAGGAATTCATCATGCATTTGCTCTTTGTTTTCCCTAAGTGTCTGCCTATGATCACCAGGAAGACAGAAATGTGATTGAGACAGCGCCTGGGACTGAACCGGTGCGGACATTCCTATGTTGTTACATCTTTTTAAATATTGATGATAGTTTCCTAAATAAGGAGCCTGACCTAGAAAACAGCTATGTGAATAATGTTATTTATGTGAATAGTCTCACAAAAGTACTCAGGACAATCCATTTCAATCAGATACCTTCAAAAATTTGCAAGACCAAGATATTCTTAATTGTTTAATTCAACTGTGAAACACTGCATAAAAAGTGCAACCGTGTGTTGCCTTCGTAAATTGTGCATTCTGTCTATTAATAAATAATATTTTCCTCTATGACCAAGCATTTTCAAAGTATTTGATTCACTACTATGTCTCATAGGAATCAAGCAATTAAAGATACATAGTACATTCAGGAGATGCAAAATCTTGTCAGAATTATATGTTATGCTAAATGCCATAACATAGGTTAAAGGATTTGCAGCTACTCCTGGTTTTCCATGCATTAAATAACAAAAACATATACTTCTATTATTTAGGCAGATCAAGGAGCTATAAGTAAAATTTGTATTAAAAATAGTATCAGTAGTTGCTAAGAAAGTCATAGTAAGACAATGGAAAATCTGGATGAATATTTCTGCATAGTGCATTATAGTTACCTAATTCTCCATATTTCTTAACCTATCTTACAATAGTTACTTACAATAGTTCTTACAACCTATCTTAGAATGGTTTGGCTTATTTTGAAGAAATACAGGTGGCTTATATGGTATAGGAAAAAAGCAAGAAAGCAAGTACAGAACATTAGAATTGATTCCTAACGCTACATTAAGTAGATAGCTGCAAACTACTCGTAATGTCTCCGACAAACATCTACACATTATTTCTGATGTCAAAAAAGGATATTTAATGGTTAAAAATGCAGAATCTTTCCAAAAGACATTTCCAGCTTTGCTTTGACATGGCAATTTGTATCTGTTAACCTCAACTGACTGTAGGAGAAGGAAATTCATGTCAAAAGCTCACATCTATGTCCTTTCACAGAGAAGTGATCCTTCTTTTGAACTACAATAATGAGGGCAATACTGTTTTGGTTTGCTACAGACTTTACCCTAGGTTTTTTTTGAGGGCTTCAGAGGTTCAGTGGAATTTGACAAGCGCTATTTAAGCTTTTGTGTTTGTCTTTAATTGCTGTGCACCAGGGTGTATCCCGATCCTGCAGCCCAAACCTTTTCAGCAGAGGGCACGGAACCTTTCACTGCATGTTGCAACTTGCAGGAATAGAGCATTATACAGTTGTGCAGAAGTACGTTCATTTAGAAAAAAGATTTTATTCTTCTGCAGTGACTAGGCTAGTATACCTCCAAATTAAGGGCTAAGTCAGCAAATACACACAAATAAAAGTTATTAAGCAACCACTTTTTATAACTGAATCATAAGCGCCTTGGGTAAAATGTTATGTGTTTCTATCAACCCTCCCCACTTTATCTGCCTGAACAGAAATTATTTGCAAGTTTGGTTCTGCCATGGTTCACTGAAGAGTGAGCATTTTGGTTCTTCACTTCCTTTAAGAATGCAGACCTTCAAAAGCTGTGGATTTGTTTAACTTTATTCATGCTAGGTAGCCCACTGCCTTCAATTGCAACAGAAGTGATTTCATTGCAAGATCAAGTAAGATGACCTCCTATATGTATAGCTATGCAAATGTAAAATTAAGAAATTAAACTATTTCTGTTTTGTCACGAAAAATCCACTAATGCTTTTATATACATTAATACTTTTATAGCTAGGTAAAAATAGAAACATGAAATACTTAGTTTTTCCATCAATCTCTTAAGTAACATAGACCTGTATTGATACCTTTTTTTTCTTTTTTTTTTGTCAAAACTACCATTCAGGAAAACTCAGAATTTTATAATGTAAACAAACATGTATCATTTGTCTAAAGTGAATGACCAGTTCTTTAGACATCAGTAATTTTTATAGCCGTCTGAACCATTTGTTTTCCTCTTGTGAATATTATAAATAAATAAATACTCACCCAACTCCCCTCCCCACACACACACACTCATACACAAAACCAACATAAAACTCAGTAATTTTCCACTGGCAAAGCAACCTTTCAGTGTCTGCCATCTGCTATCCTAGCAGGACCCACAAGAGGAGCAGCAAGAGCAAGTCAGGAACTGTAACATCATCTTGTGAATATTCATCCAATTTTCATTGTCACAGCTGGTCTTCTTCATGTCTGCGACTGACCTTCCCTCCTCCAAGTTCCCTTTGATGGCTTTAGAGAGGGGAACAAATAGAAACAAGCTGCTGAAATCAAAATTCTCGAACAACTAAAAAACCCTAACCAAAATCAGCACCTGTACCTTTTGGGCAGCTTCCATTCACTCCTCTTTACCAGTTTTTTATAAAGATTTTTTTAAACTTTTGCTCCAGGAAGAGTACTTTAGTGAAATACTGTGTTTCTGGATCCATGAACAGTTTATTTTGAATTTACTTACAGTCTTTGCCACTCTTGCTGTTTCCTTTTCTGAGTTACATGTTAATGTTTTCAACATGGCAACATGGTAAATGGGCATGCATAACTTCACTACCACAGGTGCCAAATGTGCAACTCTGCTATCACAAACGCCAGTCCTTCCAGAAAGCACTCTTAACTCTCACTCAGGTTAAAATATGCTAATTTTAGGCTTCTGTTACTTCCAGGCTACCAAATCTTATGCTTCTGAAAATGATCTCTGCAAGTAGACCACTTTGCTCAGATAGGTCCATAGCGTATTTGCTGGCTCTGCCCGAAGGCCAAGGGGACATGTAGACCTACTTGCAGGAATAAGGTCCTGGTGTTGTAGATAACACTGGGATTTTAATATCTCAGAGCCAGTATTTGCTGGCTCTGCCCGAAGGCCAAGGGGACATGTAGACCTACTTGCAGGAATAAGGCCCTGGTGTTGTAGATAACACTGGGATTTTAATATCTCTGGACAGGAAGTTTATTTTGTAGTGTATAAAGCTCCTAAGACTCTGTTGTTTCTATATAAAAATTAATGAGGTAAAATAAATTGTTACATCTAAGCAAGTCATCTTCATTAGCAAACAATCCTCAAGTCAAGAGATGACACTATGTTAAACCTTCACTAGCTTTCATGTGTTGCATATTTGTGAAAGAAGCAGAAACCAGTAGTATCTCAATGGCCATTCTACCAGTCTGAGTTTGGAGATTTGCCTTCTACACAGTCGGCTTCGTCATCTGCGTCACTGTATGCTTGAGATAAGTTTCCTTGTAAATGCAGCTGCTCTGCTGCTGCCTCTTTTTTTTCTTTTTTTATTACCTAGTAGCAATAAAACAAAGCAGCATTTTAGCTATCTTCTACCTGAGGTAACATCATTACACTTATAGTTCACTGGTAGAACTAGAATGATATAAAGGCATCAAAGGGCTGTACACACACTGTTCTTTCAGGTGATTCTTCTGCTTTCTCTTTGGGGATCTGGGCATCTGTGTGTGCCACTTCAGTAGCACCTTCCCAGCTGTGCCATCTCTTCGCGTTTGCAAACGCTCGGGGGAACGCCTACCGCCAAAGTCACTCGAAAACGAAGTTTTGCGCTGGTTACTTAAACCGAAGAGAAACGCAGTCCCTTCAGGCTGCAAACCCACAGGGCTCCTTGGCGGCCTGGCTGGCCGGCCCTGGACGCGGCTCAGGCCCACACCGGCGACTCTTCGCTGTCTGCGCTCCGGAAAGACTGCTATTTCGCAGGAAGGAGGAGGCGGAGGCGCCGCAGCCCCTGCGGTCCGGTCCGGTCCGGTCCGGTCCGCCGTTTGCCGGCGGCGGCGGCGCGCGGCGGCGCCCGAACAGCCGAGCTCGCGCCCCAACGGCCGCCCGCCCGGCGGCGGCGGCGGCAGCCAATGGCGGCACGCGGCGCTCTCGCGAGAGCTGCCTAGTAAACAGCGCTGCGCTGAGGGCCCTCCCGCCGCTCTCCTCCTCTTGCCATTAGCGGCGGCGGAGGGGGCCGTGCTCGCACTAAGGCGCCGGCTGCAGGCGGCGAGCGAGGAGCCGGCGGGAGGGCTGCGCGGAGAGGTGAGTGCCGCGGGCAGCCCTCCGCCCTGGGGGAGCCGCTCAGCCCAGCCCTGCCCTCTCGCCCGGCGGGGGCTGGAGGCGGGGAAGGAGCCTTCTCCCGGCGTGGTGCGGAGGGAGACCCTGTCATTGGAGACTGGGAATCTCCTCGCTGTCTTCCCCCCCCCCCCCCCCCCCCCCATGAGGCAGCAGGAGCAGCCATAGCCGTAGAGTCTGTGAGAAGATAGTGCTGGCCGTGACTGCCGCCCTGTTTGAACCCCTCCTAGAGAGGAGGGTGATGGGCGACTCCCTACTCCGGGAGGTGCAAGGTTGGCTTGCCCGCCCGGTTTGGACGCGCTCCCTTTCAAGCTACTTCTGCCCCTGCCCCCAGCGGCCGAGCCGCCGGGCGGGCAGGGGCTCTGGAGCAGCAGCGGAGGGGGCTGCCGCCTCCCGCGGGCTCACCGAGTGCCGCCCCGAGGCAGCCGCCTGCCGCCGCTGCGTCCCCCCGCGGGGGGACGGTGCGGGGAGTCCGCGCGCCGCTGGCGGGCGCGTGGCCCGCACGCCGCCAGGCGGGCGGCCGTTGGCAGGCGGCCGTTGGTTGGCGGTTGGGCGCGGCGGGCGAGGAGCCGCGGCGGCTGTTGGGCTGGCGGGGAGCCGCGGGGCCATCGCGGGCGGCAGGCTCGGCGTGTCCCGGGGTGGGAAACGAGGTGGGAGCACGGCGCGGGGCGCAGGAGGGACCCGGCTCGGCTGCGCCTGGGGTGTGGGAGGTGCTGCGGGGCGTACGAGCAGGAGTTAATGCGGCTTTCTAGTGCCCTCAAAAAAAAAAAAAAAAAAAAAAAAAAAGCACCGATCAATCTCTGTACTATACTTAAAACAAGCTACCCCCCCCACACACACGCTGTTTCCACACTCTCAGGTGAACAAATCGAAAACTGCTCTTGTAACGTTTCCCCAGACTTAAAGGAGTTTGGGATTTTTGGGATTTGGCCTGTAGTTTGACAGTTCAGCTTTTGTTCTACTTGCATTGGCCAGTTTACAGTAACTCAGACATAAAAGTGCTAAGAAGTACGAGATGTCTCTCGTGTTTTTGCGTTTTTAGTTTTAAACGGCTTGGATCACAACAATAGATTTTTCATGTGCACGCTGAAAGACTGCCTCTGCTGATGTTGTATACCAGTTTTCCTGTTGAAAAATCTGGAACAGGAATAAATGAGCCTTGGAATAGTCTCTGAATGAAAAGCAATGATTAAGAACTGGGGGGGGAAAAAAAAGTGGGATTCGTTCATGTGGTTTTGCTTTTTGCTTCTTTTTTCTAAAGAGCAGTGAAATTTATTTTTAAGACCCTAGATGTTGGGTTTACATATACTGATTTTGTCTTCTGACAGCTGTTTGGAAAAAAAAAGTCACTTCAAGTAGAGAAATATTGTTTGTAAGTGTATATATCACTGAAAATCTCACTAAGTTATTATGCATGGTCTATAAAACATGTCTAAAATACACAGAAATCTTAAAAAGCTTTTTTTGTTCCTTATCATTTAGAAACCTATAGGTGAAACAGTATCAGTCTTAATTTTACTCAGGACACTAGCTGAAATACTTATAAATATGCTAATATGCCTAATCTGAGAGATAAGCAGTGGTCATGCTCACTGTATATGAAGAATCTGTTACTGTATGCTGATACATACAGTAATGCTTACCTGTTACTGATGCAGTGTTATTTTCTGTGATTTACAGTTACATTTTCCAACCTTTATAAAAGGGGTGTTTTAAATTGGGAAATGTCAGCTTTGTTCTGTGGAATTGAAACTTAGCTGTTTTTCACTGTATACATGGCATAGTGTATATGCACTTTACATATTGCTTAACAATTCTAAAAGTAAATCTTCTGTCACTTCCATTTCAGAGGAAAAAGAACGCCAAAAACCTCTAACTAAACAGAATTAAGAAGCAAGTATTTATAGCGGACAGGTATTATGCTTTATTTCTTGAGCCTAATCTGCAGAAAGTTAATCTTTAAAAAACCCTCAAGCCCTATTACCTTGCAGTGATTGGATCAGGCCTCTGTGCTTTCTGTGCGCAATGGGAGAATGTCCACGGGAGAACATATATTTCAGATTTCTGTCAAGCAATTCGTTGTGGGCCTAATTGTTCAAACCTTCTTTTTTGATCTCTGAGGTCTGATCCTGTGCTTAGTGGAGTCCCTGGTGGACCTCTCATCAATGAAAGTGATAGAGGATTGCACACTGACAATAATAGTATAGAATTTATAACTTTTTATGCACACAGATGAGGCTTGTCTAGCTTATTTTTTTTCCTCGGGATTTTTGTGTGACCTTCTTTGCTTCATCTGTCTGTGTTTTGGAAACCTGAATGGTAGGCAGACTTTTTAAAAAACTATTTAAGCCACTTGTTGTAGTTAGGAATTTTTTCATTGGGGGGGGCAAACTTTTCACAGTTTGAGGAACACTGGCTTTATCCACTGTATCTGATTAGCTTGTGAAGTTATTTTGTTTTTAAAAGCATATCTTTTCTCCCATAAATTCAGTCTTCACTCAGTCCACATTTATTCCAATAGAAATGTTCTTTACCCAGCAAGTATAAGCAGGGGATTAAAATGTAAAGTTAAATTTTAAAGATGTAAAGATAAACTTTGTATTCTAAGAAGAAATGCAGTCTAGACATGTATATTGCAATAAAAAGAATTACCTTTCTGAATACAGTATTCATCAGCACAAAAGAGTAAGCTGATATTATACAGTAAATAGTTTGCTGTTAGTCCCTCAGAAAGAGGCTTTGTATGTCTTAATGTAATGACAATTGACATAAATCAAACATACTATTGCCCACCAAATCACTTAATCTTCTCTTGTTCTCAGCTCACTTCAACATATAACCACTCTTGAAGCAAACCTGCTGTCAATAGTAGCTGCATTGCTGTAGCAGGAAAATGTAGTTTTGGTAAATATCTGGTTGAAGTTTAATTCCTCAGGATGGATTGATGCAATTCTCCTATTTTTTCTTTTTCTCTCTCTCTCTTTTTTTTTTTTAAAAAAGCCTCGTGACTAAACAACTGTTGAGAATATCTCTTGTTGAGAACATCTCTTGTTGCGCAGGCAGAAATAACAGGAGGATGACCAAATTTCATGATGCAGGGTATGAACTAAGGGAAGAGTTATTTTGCACATGATGTGAATTTACATGGTGAAATGGATGTAAGATGAGGGATCCTTTCCTTGAAGGATCAGAAGTTAAGTGACTGCCAAATACAGAACAGTGGATTTGATCTCTTGATTGGTTTGGAAAATCCTGCAGCTCTATAGTCTAAAACTGCAGAATGACTTTTGACAATCCTATTGTTCTTGCATCTGCATGAGGAAACAGTAGAAAATTTTTCTTTCATAACAGTAAAACCCAAACAGGGACGACGGATATGAATTTAGTTAATCAGGAAGAATTTACTTTCCTTGTCATAAATCATTTGATCAGCATGGGAAGCATTAAAATGGACTATTGTCATACTTAATATTGTCTTTTACTCGTGAAATTGGGTCATTTTGTGAGGCTTGCATTAATATCTCACCTAATATTCCATAGTGATTGAAAAAGCAAAACAAAACAGCATATTGAGAAAGAACATTAATCTTTAAGTAACTTCACTGATCATAGTACTTCATTTTCTTTCTCAGTAATTTTGAGATCTGATTTGAACTGTAAATTCAAGATGTATGGTGATGTACAGTTTTTAATATTTATACCTATAAACAATTAAACATAAAATTTTTAGCTGAAATTTGTTTTTGTATGAATTGCAACTGAATATGATGAAGAAAACAGATACTGAAAATTTAATGTAATAAACCTGCTTCAGAAGAATTCTTCATTGTCAGATGAGCAGTGGACTTCCATATTTTTGCTAGTAAAAGGAAAGGATGGTTGGTTTTGAAATAGTAGTTCTGGGTGTAGGAGATTTCACAATAGCAAAAATGTCCTGGAGCAGTAAAACCAGAGAAGACTATTCACCTTTTAATAACTAAGCACAGACAGTATTAAGTACTAGTTTGATGCAAACAGATTGCACAAACAGACAGAATTTGTGTCAGCTGGGAGAGTGAATGGGAGGGAGGAAGTAAGGGGCTAACTCAAATATATATGGGGAGAGGAACTGTGCAAGAGGAAGAGTGTTTATTGTATTGCAACTTACATTAGCTATGTCTCTTATGTTCCAGAATTTGAGCCTGTGATCCCTGACTTGCTGTAGAGGAGCTGCAGACTTAGCAAAATCTTGGCATATTGGAATTCATTATATTTGTTTCCACTTCTGTGGAAGGAAATAAGTTTTTTTTTGTTGTCTCTTGAACAGATGAAAGGTTGTGAGACCCTTCTAAAAACAGAAACAGACCTTTCTCTACAGTGTGTAATAAAGATACTAGTTTACAACTTTCCAAGAGTACTGTGTGTAATGTCATGTTAAGTTGTAAGGCAGCATTACTACATTGCTAAAATGTGCTGAGAAATTCTAGATATAACATCTCTTTGTAGTAAAACAAAAAAAAGTAAACAAATGACCTAGACAAACAGTTAGAAAACTTCAGTCAAGTGCCTACCTTGGTAGAAAGAAGTACTTGTTTAGGGTTCTTTGTATGAGCTTTTTATGTACAAGAATAATGCTTATTCAAAATACAGTTCTGCTTAAGCTGGGTGCATTTAAAAGGAAGATGCTAGGGCTACGCCAAGCCACAGGAGTTACAAATATAGTCAGCTTTTCTAGGAAGGAGGCTGGATTGAAGAAAAAAATAAAAAGAAAAAGCATTAAAACCATACTTCTATAAGACATGTGACTATCCTGAAACTTTCTGCTAAGGAGAACTCAAGGACTAAGCAAAAGAAAGCTATGTGACAGAAGCATTCTCCCAAAAGTGGGGAGTTGAAGTGTATTTAGGTGGGTTCTCCAGGGTTTACAAGACTATGATCCGTCTCTTTGTCCCTGATACAGCAGAGAGGTAGTACATCCAGCACGCTTGTGCTCCCCACCTTGAACCTCTGGTAGTGTCACTGAGAATCCCTGCAGAGGATAGGTATGTCCTCTTCCTGCAGACCCTAGCCAGTTTGGGAATGCCGAGTCTGCTCTCCTTGGAAAAGGTTCCAATCACTTGTAGGGGATTGCTTTTTAAAACTGACCTTTCTCACAGTTCACCATTTTCTACTTCATTTTTTCTGTATGAATTAATACAGAACTGTATGAATTAATACTTGCCTTTTAGAGAACGAGTAGAGCTGAATCTAATGCTCAGGAAGGTCTGAGTCAACTGCTGTCTAACACCACAATGGCGATAGTAAAGCCCTAGTGTTGTTATGATGCACTAATATAGAAGAACCTGCCTATAGCCAAACTGATAGAAAAGTTCCAAATGATATTTCATAATCTGCAGGAAAGGCATTTTCTACAAGTTAGCCCATATGCAGGTTACCTGACCCCAGAAATCCTTTACCATATTTTCAAGTTAAACATAGTTAGCCATCTTGGGTCTTCATACATTGCAACTGAGCATGTGGAGAAGATGACAGGACATAGGCATGACCTGGTATGTTCACTTTATTTCTCAGTGAATAGCTACCTCCTTGGCTAATTTGCTAGGTCGGAACAAAAATGAGGAGAAGGTAGGAGAAGTTCTCAGGCTTAAGTGTTCACTTTCTTTCTATAAGAACTGAGAAAAATGCCTTTTCGGGAAAAATCCATTTTTGCCAAAGTAGCCAGGTAGAAATAACAGACCTTAGTTCAGCAGGGTCAAACCTGTGTATGCTGGGATAGGGTTTATTGCAGACCTTTCGTAAAATTGGTTTTAATTATTATTTTTACAGTGAGCAATTGCATAATATGCTCCCAGCCCCTCCCTCTCACTGGTGCGTTATAAGGGAGGTAACCAGGATGCCAGCCAAATATCAAGCCTGGCGATGAAAGAATTGTTCCACTTAAAATGTCACTAACTTTTAGCATGCTGTGTCCGGCATAAAGGGGCTAGCTTACATTCGTAGCTCCACAGATAATAGCATTGTATGGTATTGTTTTAAGGCGCTTGTTTCTTGAAGTTAAAGATAACTAGATTCTTCTGCTTTGTGGTATTTAGAGCTTGGCAGTGCAGAAAAGGAGAAATTGAAGACTGAGAATGAAGTCTGTCTTTGAGATAAATTAAATATATACTTTGCTAAGCACAGACATTTTGAACTGTAAGGGAACTCTTTTCAGAATATGAGCTTCTCTGTGGGATAGTAGGCAAAAATGTACAGCAATGAGAGACAATGAAAGATATGGCTGCTACAAACAGGTAGCAGCCAACTGCTGACACGTGTTCCTGTTCAGTGGAGTAATGGCTTTTGGTTAACAGATATTTGTGTAGTAAACACACTTGATGATACTTATTTACCCTGTTTTTATGGTGATGTTCAAAATAGCGGCGTGTATTGGAAAGTGATGTTTATTACAGGGAGTTTTGACTTTCGAGATAAGGAGAATGAGAGGAATTACCACTGCCGGTATCACTAATGTGTAGCATCGAGCGAGTGTGTCTTTGTCACTGGTTTTGTTGTTTGTGTTTGGATTATGAGCAGCTGGATTGATGTTCTTCATGACTGACCTGCCACTTTTCATTTGCATAAATTAAAAGTTTTCTTGTGTCTAAAGAAAGTTTCTCTCAAGTTAAACCTTATGGTTTAACTTATTTTCCTTCACTTCTTGAAGTTAGTTACAGCATAGATCTTGGTTTCTGCTAACACTGTAGGAAGTATGTGATGAAGCCTGTTTTCAAAATATGGGAGGGAAATATTCACATTCATATACACTGCAAATATTATTTATAGTAAAGTCTTACTATTTTATTCTGCCACAATCCTAATAGGCATAGTTAGCATCTTATTATGAAGTAGTGGTTAAGGGCAGAGAAGCAAGGTTTATTAAAGTAGGAATTTGCTATGAATTCACCTCTCAAATCTTGTATAGCAATGTATGTAGGTGACCATTGTATATGCAGATGTGTTAGGTTCTCTTGTGTGGTTAATGTTTCTATGGAGGTTCTTTTCCCTGCTTTGCCATGTATGTCCCAGGGAGTTTTACTTAACAGCTAAGGAGAGTTCATATGAAATATGTACTATGTGAGCATCTTGGCCCACTTGTACTCTGTATAGCAAAGTTAGATGTGGTAAGCTCATTGCTCAGATGCATAAGTAACAATTAAAATGTTTTCAGTGTTTTTTCTCTGTAGAAAAGCATTATGTTCACTATCACCCTTTGAGTCATATTAATTGAGTGAACTTAAATAAGTCAGGCAAAATTACACTAAGAAGAATAAAAATCTATAGAGCCGAAACTATTTATTGGAAATACTTGAAAAACAAAGTGCAAAATATGGACATATCAAACAGATTAATAATCAGAGTTTAGCAGATCTCCACAGTTAAAATAAAAAACATGAGTATTTAGTATAATGTGAATATGACTGACCTTAAGAGAATACTTAATTAGAAGGGATATACACAAGAAGTCAAATACAACTCATTCTTCAGCTGAATTCAAGTGTTACAGCTGTCAGTGAAGTTGAGTTATGCAAACTATGGGGTAGAAGGAATCAGCAGCAAAAGTTGAACTATAGTTCAAGTTCACTGAATCGCAAGCTTTTCTCAACCCACAATATACTCCCCAGACTGTCTTGCATCTTTGATTTAAAACAAACAAACCAAAGAAAAGGCTGTTCTGTTGACCATGCCCCATGCTGCTGGCAGTGTCTTGTGGACCACATTCTGGAATCAGCTAAGCTATGGCATGAAGTACAGTTATCATTAGAAGTCATTTCAGGTAAGAAAATGAATTACAGATTATTTATTCTTCTCTCTCTAGAAGGTTATTGTAAGCAATCTGGTCTTTCTTGGCAGATGGATTGAGCTTGAAGGATATACTTATTCTGCGTCGTTCATGGCATTATAGTTGGAAATAGCTGAATTCTGGAATGATTTCATTTAAGAATGATAACTTTTTCATTCAGAGGGAGAAAGACCTGGAAAAACGTGTATTTGGTGTTGAAAGATGAAGGGAGTAGAAAAAGCACAATTCCTTCCCCTCCCTATTACATCTTCTTTTTCCTCCCTTTCCTTCCTTTTCTCATGAACCAGTGATAAAGTTGGGGGGAGAGGAACCAAGTGGAATGCTTTTTAGATTTTCAAATTTTCCTGGCAAACCTTCAAAGAAATTGGAAAAAAAATCGACTTTTCATACATTGTAGCATGCATCACTTCTAGACCATCTCTGATTGTCAGTGATTAGTAGTATTTACAGGCTATGTTCCTTCCAGAGGAAGGAACACACTGAAGTCAATTTGCTCCAGGTACACAAGGAAATGCAGAGTTATCTCTAAAGAATTGAGATCATGTATCTAAATAGTGTTACAGAAGAACAAGTACGTAGGATTAAAATCTGAATTTCATCTGTTGTGGCATGGTAGTAATACGTGGAAGGATAGAGGTGTCCAGGTGAGGATTGTAATATATTTACCAGCTAATCAATTCAAGTGTATAAATTTTTGCATTTCCTGAGGATTCTTATACCACGGTTGTAATTTAGACCCAGGTGAACTTCATCAAAGTTTCCTGTGACGGGAGCAGTGAAGCATCCTCCTGTCTTCCCAAACTTACTCCTCTGCTGCTTTGTCACCCTGAGGAGTACAGACATTACTGTGCTGGTATCATCAATCCTGCTGATAGTGCTGGGAGTCGCAGAGTGTGGGTGTGTTAACTGGCTTACCAACATGTGGAGATTTGAGTTCAGTCATGTATATACAGCTCTAACCACAACTCCTTCAGTCAATATGAGTGGTGTTTTACTGTGGGGTGACTTAAAGGAACTTTCTATGTGATTTTCCAGGACACATCTGACTACAGCTTGCATGGTCCCTGCTGTCACAGTGCTGCTTGCTCTGTGTTCCCACTGCAAGCGTTGTTTCTGACAGTGATGGTTCATTCATCTCTCCAAAATCTTAGGCTCTCACTGGAAGGGCTTTAAGTCCCTTTTATGAGAGGCATCATATTCATGTCAATTCCTTGTGTTTTTTTCCACAGACAGCTAAGCCAATAGTGTGGTGGCAAATAAGAGGGAAAAAAAAAAAAAAAAACAGACAAAACTATTTTTGTGCTAGGAAAAAAGGTGAATGTTCCAGTGCCCGAATCAGAGGTGAAAGAACTTCACTTGTATGAATTTACCATGGCCTACACCACTGATTTCAGCGGCCTCTCACAGCTTGTGCTGCAGCCTTGCTGCTAACAACCTCAAATACCTTTGCTGGAACTAGCAAAGTGGTTCCTTAGAGCCTGCCAAAAATGCTGCTGCCTTCATTTTCATTCTTCTGCAAGATGCAAGGCTCTGGCCGCAGCGAGGGTGTAAGGAAGAAACATGCTTACACATTGTCTGTTTAAATAATACCAACTTGCTTTGTAAAATAATTTTTAAAATCAAAGGCATTCTTTTAGAAAAGAAAACATGCATGGATGCACATGATCACTGCATTTTAAAGGACTGAAAGAATAGTGGAAAGTTCAAAAATGAAAAAGGAAGTGAGTAATTATGAGATAAGCAGAGGAAAAAAAAATAAGTTATACTGTAATGAAAATTAAGTAAGTTTAGTTCCCCCCTGCCCTTTTTATCAAGCCAGCAGTATGATTCAAACAGCCAGTTCCAGTTTTGTCGGTTCAGTCAGTTTCGGACTGTGATGCTGGATGAGCCGGTGTTGTTTAGGAAGTGAAAAATTAAGAATGATTGTTGAATACAACAATTTCCATGAGACTATTTGTCTCTTTAAAAAAATAATGAAACCTGTTAAGTGTTCTTCGTATTTTTTTTCTGTGTTGAAGATCACTTTTGAGACTAGTCATACCTGACAGTATCCTTGTTATTCCTACCTGGCTGTAATTCCCTGTCTGTGAAATAGAACGTAAATGCATGTTCTTGGTTCTTTGGTGCAAGTGCTTTTGAAGCAGTCTTGTTATCTCTAAACAACCTGCTGTGCAGAGTAAGAGGGTAAATTTCTCTGTTCTTGCTTAGGACATAAGAAAGCTGTAGTGAGCTGGCACCTGCCTTGTGTGCAGCTGAAGAATGTAGTTGCATGATGAGATTCTCCTCTGTCGCTGTGAAATCTTTGTGCTTTCCCTCCCTCTCTTGGCTGCCGAGGCAGGGCTGGATTTTGCTGCGTAGACGTTGGTTAAGTAAGGTTCCCCCCCTCTGCTCCCTTTGAATCGTAAAGTAAATTGTCTCCAGATAGTGCAGACTAATAAAGCGCAGTAAGTGCAGTGCAGATTAAACGCCGTATTTGTCTTGGATGCGAGGCCAGACTTCTGTCTGGAACGTTTGAATCTGCGCTTAGGGTGCAGCTTCCTTGTATTCAAGGGTGGTGATCATCTTGTCAACAAAGCGTCTGGGTTACAAGGTGAAGTCACTTGCAGAAGTAGGCTCCCATCATGTATGGATACCCAGGGAGGGGAAGCAAGTTTTTTTTTTTTTTTTTTTTTTTTTTTTTTTTGCATGTGATACAGTAAATGCTGCACCTGTTCTGTGCTTTTTCCTCTTCTTTTCTCTTTCGTTGTGAGGCTAGATCAGGAGTGCAGTTTATGCTTGACCAAGAGCGTAGGGCTTTTAAGGGAAGTAAAATTTAGCAGACCCATGCTTTTATAAGAAAGCTGCACTGAATGCATTCTAATGGTTTTCTAAATTTATGGTATCTAAATTAATATTTGCTAATGAAGAATGTATTCATAAAATAAAAAACACTTAGCAATGTCTTTAATTTTTGATTTCCTTTGGTGCCATAATCAGTGCTACTTCTATGCAAGAACCCTCTTTTATTCTCATCAACTTCAAGGGAGAAGGGACTGAAAAGGAAACTCCAGAGACTCCACTCTCTGCTCTAAATACTCAGAAGATTTTTTCTGAGGTGATAGGCAGAGAGAGAATATACAGTGTCCCAAGATCTTTTCATAGGTGTTTTTGATGTTCTTTGGGATACTGACCACATTTGACACTGTATAATTCACTCAGGTTAGAAGTTGTTGACAAAGGACCAAAATTCAGAATGCCTTCATCCTCAAATGAAACATGCTTTTTTTTTTTTTTTTTTTTCTCAATGCAGTATCTCTAAATTTGCTTAGCAGCACCAGATTGCTAATAATGTGTTATTGTGTTAATATTCAATTATCTTGCATCATTGGAGCACGGCAAGAGTTCAGATTAGTTAGTACTATTGATTGTTTTTCAAAAATACTGTTCTGAATTGTATTTGTGATGTTTATAGTTTAGCTTTCTAGCAAACTTAATTAACTGGGATTTATGTAATGCTTTCCAGTGGGTGTGGGGATTTTTTATGACAAATGAAGGTTGATGTTCATGATCCAAGCTTTTGATCTTATATTATCTGTGTCCTTTTAAAATTACATTGTGTTCTTAAAGCAGAGTTTAAAATGTTGTTTTTTTTTTTTTTTTTTTTTTTTTTTTACTGCTTTAAATTTGGATTACTTGCTTCATGTCCCTTTACCAGCAGGAGACTATGCCAAGATTGCTAATGACATGAGTCCTTGAATCTGAATAGTTTATTCAAGAAGATTCTATATTTGTGTGCTAAACTTTCCTCAAGAAAAATACATGAGAATTAAACTGTTGGCTCCAGAAACCAGAAATCCTTTGGTTTTGGCTGCAGAGTTGAATTGCATGGAGTGCCTCAGTGAGCTGCCCCTCACCCAAAGCAGCTCTGTTGGGAAGAAGGCTGGTGGCAGCTTATGTGAGGGGCTGGACTGTTCTTCTGGGCTACCTGCCTTTTGCATGGCTGTGACATGCTGAGAGTCAACAGGTTTGGGTTTTTTTCTGCTGCAAAAGTATCAGGTTGCATATATTTCTTGAAGAAATGCTTAGTTCACAGGTCATAAAATGCACTGGGTTGCTTTCACAAAAGATGCGAGGGAAAAGCAATTCATGTTTTGAAGGAACTATTTTGAGAGAGGGTAATTCATTCTCCCCACCTCATTCAGTCCTTGGCCTTTTGCATGGTATCAACACAGGAAGTAACTCTTACAGATGCTTTTGTGATGTGGTTCCTAATTTATTGAGAGCTGGACTGAGATCCACTGACTCATTTCACGTAAGCCACAAGAGAGCTACTTCCAGTTATTGCCTGGACCAGATCTTTGAGCTGAAAGATGCCATATCCAACTGCCAGCCATGCTTCACAAGGAATACGAGAGAGAGAGAGAGAAGCTTACATTACAAATATTTCAACATTATAATTCAGCCTTTGAAGTCTGGGCACTTATTTGGCAAAGGATGTCTGTAAAGAGTTATTTTTACCAAACACTATATAGAGAGCTTCAGATCTTCATCTTTTTGTGGAGAATATTTTTACTGCCTATGAGGTGCCCAGAGTTAAAGGATGTAAAAATGACAAGATGCTCAAACCACAGTTGGATACAAATTCTCAACTCTGGTGGAAGCTGAGTGTATCCACATTAGAGAGACAGTTGCCCAGTCCTCTTTTGCCGGAGAGTCCAGTGCACAGTTGTGGAGATGGGGATAGGGGAGAGATGCTATCTAGTTTGGTTGCTTTATTTGGCACTAGAAATATGTTTTAACTATAAGTCACATCCATTTGTTGTAGGACTACTTTTTGATGAGGCTGGGTTTCTGAAAGTGCTTGAGGAATCTGTTACAGACACAGCCAACAGCTGCAGACTTTGAGATGATCAGGAGAAGCAATTTGCTAAATCCTTAAGGTTAGTACCTGGTATCTTCATTGCAATGAGGGCTGGCGGTTTTATCAGCTGCCAGGTAGGATTCATCAGCCTTCACTTAGGTGCTTAAAAGCTGCATGTCCAAGTCAAAGCTAGGCATCCTAACTTGCCATGTGCTCAGTGGAGATGAAAAAGCCCTTTCAGAAGGGGATTCCTCTAAAATGCCTTAGGAGGAGGCATCTGCTGCTTTTTCCAATGAAGGTGACTGTTTTACTGAACTATTTTAGCACTGTGCTGCAATAGCTGGTAAAACAAAGTAACTTAATTTTCAGGAGGAAAAAAAAGGTAGGTTCTAGCAAGGCCCCAGTGGGCTACCTGTTGTGCTGCCCTGCACGCGTGTATATGCGCTGCGGCATGAGTGTGACTTCTGACTACTATTTCCTATGGCAGTGGGTAGTTCAACAAAGATAAGATCAACCGGCCTCACCTTGGTAAAATAGCTCTGCAGGTGCATGCAAAAACTTGGGAATTCACAAACTCCTTTTGTTTGGCAAACAGTGTAGTCAGAATAGGCTTAATTTCCTCCAAAAGAGCATGAGAATGTGCTTCCTCATTAGCAGCTGTGAAAGCCCCAGGGCTCAGGGTAAATATTAGTATACGTAGGTGTGGCTCCTGCAGTCGCACTTCTGAAAAGCCCAGGTTTCCCATAGTTCATTGTGCTGTTCGGTGTTAAAAATAGGCTTTCATAAAACTTTTTTTTTTTTTCTGAAGTTGCACAAGTTTTAATTTTTCAAACATGCATATCTTCATGAGGTTCTGCCAGAGAGATAGCGTGCCTTTCCCCAGTGCTCGACTGCTGACCTGATCTGACTCCATAACACTAAACTAAAGGTAAGAGTCAGGAGCACTGCAGTGATTTCGTTTCTCAGCTGTTCTTTCAGGTTTCTGGCAGCTTACACAAATTACACTGTGTTTCACATGGCAGAGTGGTGTTGCATCGTGGATTTTTTTTTAATGATACTCAGATAAAGAAATTGTCCTCTCCCTTCATAGCATTTAAAGAAAGCTCTGTGTTATTTTTATTAAGTGATGATGCTCTATATGAGAAAAGCCACGGGGGCCTGGGGTGATGTTATTGTATCTCTGTGTATCCTTGGCAAGGAGACTGAATGCGATGGGACTTCAGGGATGTCGGAATTGCTGTGGCATCTTTTTGGCTAGTCTGATTAATTGTATTGTGCCTCAGTTTCCTCGTTTCTAAAACTGGATTAAAACTGTCCTTGTATTTTGAGAACAACATGTGGAGAATGCTATGGCAGCCGATAGGTTATCTCGACTACACTAGTATTGCTACTGCTATGAGAGGGGTGGGAATGGGTCTGGTCCCAACTCCCTGCAGACCTGCTCTTGTAAGGCACAGTTTGCTGCTCACGTTCTGCCCTCCTGCTCCTGTAAGTCCTCTGAGCACTGAGTTCATTTACTTCCCTTTGTAGTAAATGGTGATGCTGCTGCTGCTGACTGGCTTCACAAAGATCTTGTGTTTTACCTTAGTTTTGCAAAATACCTTGAGATGCGGTTAGAAGACACTTTAAAGTGAGGCAAAACCTTATTTGCTTGAAGGCTGGGAGGGCAGACATCACGTGGGGGAGCGGAGGAACGCCTGCAGCTCTCGTTCTTTGGAAGAGGCTTTCTAGCCTTATTATGAGAGATATCCCAAAGGGGAGAGAAAAGCAGTTCCGGCTTGCTAATAACCCCAAGAGACCTTTGCAACTTTGGGTAAGCTGGAAGGGGGAGGGCGCACCCTGCCCTCCAAGAAATACTCTTTCCTACCCTATGTTATTTCAGTGGGACAAACTACATTCCTGTTGTCACTTATGGCTGTAGTGGGGAAACTGGTAAAACTTTCCAAATGTCGTCCATTTATCAGTACTTCTAAAGACAGCTGGTTAATGTTATTTGCATATGAGCAGCAGAATGTATCAACATTGATTAGGGAGTCATTCAAATGAGTACTTCACAACAGCAACGTTTAGCCAAGGGTGAATGTAGCATGACCTGGAAATGTTATCAGCAAACTTGACCACTTGCAGTGTATGAATATTAAGTTGTCCTTTCCTGTATTTTCTGTCCCCCTTCTTGTTTGTCTTTTTCCCCTATATTTTTTTCCTCCAATTTCTGAAATTAGAATGAAATTTCAACCCCCTCTTTGGAAGCACAACGCTTATCTCTTCACACACTGTTCCAAATGCACGATATACAGATTAGTATCTCTTCTGGAGTTGCCAGAGTACTTAACTGTCTCTCCAGTCTGATGAAATGGAGTAGCTCATAGAAGTCTGGTTACAAGAAAGGGGCCGCATGCTTCATACTTCTGGGGTATTTTCAGAGTCTGTGCTACTAAATTCTTGTTAATACTTCCTTATCATCATCTTAAGACTCCAGGTTCTTTGTACATTTGAACTCATTAAGCTTCCTAACATTACCTGCTAGGTACAGGAACGATATGTCTGTTTTCACATAGGATGACTGAGGCATACATGAAGTAGATATATACTTTTTTCATGTTGACTTTTGGTTCTGCATTGAGTCACATGGGAAATGGAATAGAATCCAGATCATCTGTTACTTAATGCAGTTTCCTGTGCTGTAACCACAAGAGCATCCTTCCTCTATACCAAGGATTATCCGCAACATTTTTTTAAAAAAAGAGGGGGGGCATGGAGAAGACTTAAATTGTTCGTGATTTAAATGTTTGGCTTATTGGCAAATAGCAGGAATTTACTGCACGTTTTATTTTGCAGAAAGGATTGTATACCTTGAGTCACTGGTAGGGATGCTGCTAGGGGAATGCAGTAAGGATGCCTTTGCTGGGAACTCTTCTGGTAGAGTCAGTAGGATAAAATGAGAGGAGACGCTACAAAATGAGTGAGGTACTAGAGTGGGCCTTACAGTGGACTTTCCTGGTGTTTTACTATAGTTCAGGTACCTGACTTTGCTCTCGATCTTTGTTCTCAGCATTCCTTGGGTGATCGTAAAACTATTCAAATTCAGACATGAAGTGTGTCAGCATTGCTGTTGGAGCTTTCATACCCGTGTTGGGCTTTGTTCAACAAACAAGAACCAAGCAGTGCTCTAGGAGGAGCACTTGGTTTGGGCTCAAGAGCAAGCCTAAGGAGAGCACAAATCCTCCCCAGTTTTTGTAAGTCTGGCCAGAGGTTGTCAGTGATGTATGTCAGCTCCTCTGTAGCAATGGTCATGTGTGTACCACCTAGGTTAGGGGTGTCCGCTTGTTCATCATGATCAATCTCACCATGAGCCTTTTCATCAGAATCAAATGACTTATCTTCCATATTGATGCAGATTGAAGTAAAGGAGGAGGTAGTGAGGAAGTAGTCGTGGCCTAGCTTTTGAAAGCTTTCCAAAGCCTACATCCAAGCGAAGCCAGCAGAACTCAGTGTAAGAAGTGTGTAATTCCTTGGTAGGAGTTAACATTTGTCGAACAGTTCTCACAGTTAGGCTGTGGTTTTATGTTATGCCTAATATGATCTAACTGTCCCCTGTGAAAAAAGAGCAGTCATAACTCTTCTGCCTTCTTGTCAGCACAAGCATATCCAAACCCTGCCCTTGGGTTGTGTGTAGTCTAAATTGAGATGCCTGCAAAAGGGGTGGTCCCCTTGCGTTGGCCCCGAGCCTACTCATATGTTTCAGTGTTCGCCTTGACTGGATTTAGCAGCTGTGTAGCTACAGTGTGGGACAATCTAGCTCACTGATCTTAAGGAAAACGATCATCTTTTTACCAGGGTATGAAAGGGGGTTGTAGCTTAATTTTGTTCAGATTGGTGAGCTGACCTAGCTTGCCTTGTGGCTGTGTCGCTGCAAGCTGCGTTATCAGGAAAGCAGTAGGAGTGCGTGACCAGGATCTAAGGGATCAATGCAGAGAGAGACCTCACCTTCCATAAAGCGGTTCAGGAACCTGCACTGACGTTCCTTGAAACAGGACTTGGCAGCAGCAACTTCCATGCTTACTGTGCAAAGGCCTTGTGCCCAGGGCCCATCTCTGTAAGAAATATTAATGTTAAACAGTATTTCAGAAGTGGAGATGATCTCATTCTTTCTACAGCTTATTTGGGTTTTTCTCAGGTTACTATTTATGGGAAATAGCTGGTTGTATCCTACTTGTCAAGCAATCCAGATCACTGCCTGAAAGACCTCTTTATTTGCCACTCCATCCATCTCCATCTTTAACCTTTAGTGCTGAACTGGAGTTTCCTTTCAGATTTCCTGCAGGTAACTCCACTTGTCTTCATGTCTGTTTGATGGATAAAGTGGAGACATAATGACATTTTGTCACCTTACAGGGCTGTAGTGATTATAGATTGAAAAGGAGCAGTGAGAGCTCTTCTGTGGGAGCAGATGTACAGGTTCTGTTTTTACTTTCCTGTTAAGCCTAAACCTTTGTATGAAGTGACCTGTGTTCCATGAAGAGTGCTTCTTATTGATGAGTCTTGCTCCTTTTCTCAGTCATTCAGAGCATGCTTAGCCCTAAGGACAAGTTGCAGGACTGTTTTTTTTTCTGTAGGCTTTTTTGGTAGGAGGGTTTTGTTCCTAGAGAGGTTATCTTGTCATTCTCTTATTGTGGCCATAATCAATTTTATCTTGAAAGCATATGAAACTAGATTCTTTGGAATTTCTTTATTTGGAAATTTGATACTTGCATGTTTTAACCATAGTATAGCAGCTACCCTGCAGCCTTAGGACCTTTTAGAAACATAAGTAGATGAGCAAGTGTCCTCTGTTCCATTTCCTTCTCATCTTCTCGTGTAGTTGGCCATGGTGAGAGCTTTTGCCCACACTCTGCTTTTGCTTCTCTTATTCTTTAACTAGGAAACCAGATAATTTAATCAAATATCTGATATTAATTTAAAGGAAAACACTCATTTTGCATGAGCTTTCTCAGGCCAACACTGGAGAATGAACTTCCACAGCAATTAATAACCATGACAAACCTCATCAAGTTTCACTTAGGTGCAGATCTTTCTTTTCTTTTGTGTCTTTCTCTGACCTCTCTAGAATTGTGGATATGTGAGTGTGTAGGAGGGGTTATGTGTATATATACACATATCCGTAACAAAACACACTAGTGGTCACACTTCCACCATGGAGGAGGTGGGTAAACAGAATTGTGACGCTTAAAGCAATGGGCTGCTGGACAGTTTGGGTTTCATGAAGGTTGTGAGTCTGAATGCATATGAAAGAGATGCTTTTCTCTACAGCTAAGCATCTAAATCTCAGAAGGATAAAATCCCTCAACTACCTGCATGCAGTGCCAAGCAATGAGAAAATTATGGTTTGGGGTTTATTCACCTTTCTCAGCTGCTGACAGAAGCTTGTTGAGCAGTATTTTTGGTTTCAGGGTGATGTATAGCTGCTGTTGGAATGCAAAAAAAAATGTGGCATGGATCCCTTGACTCTTCTACCCTAAAATTGCCTGATAATAAGGCTGAATGGTAGTACTCACTCTTCTCAGATGTCTTTGTTGTTACTGTAGGAACTGTGATCTTGCCATCATAGTGGCATGCCTTCTTGAAATAATGTTTCTTCTTCTACCTTTAGTACTGATAACCATCGGGAGCTCTGGGCTTGGTGGTAAAATTAGGGCACAGAGCTATCCCTCTGCTTCTTCCAAATTTGCTTCCTAGCTTCAGGCACTAGAAAGGCAGTAGTGTGTATTCCCCTTTTAGGTCAAACATCTGTTCAGCTCTGTGTATCTTGGGCCTCATCGCAGTAGTCTGGTTTATGTGCCAACAGCTGTTTCCATCTCAAAAAAAAAAAAAAAAAAAAAAAAAAAAAAAAAAAAAAAAACATAGTTAAACTGTTACAGTGGGGGGATTTGAATGGGCAAATGTCTGCTCTCCGATGGTGCATGTACTAACAAGATTTGCTACCTGCGTTTGGAGCTTTTTAAGGCCAGAGGGATGCATTGTGCTCATTAACCCTGACTATGAGCACTGCACAGGCCATAGCGGTCATTGATGTTCTGTGTCTCATTTAGCAGTCAGCTCCTTTGCTGGCACAGACTTAGCATGTGTAATTACTATATTTAATTTGATTGATGTGATCTAAAAAGAGCCTAGCAAGAGTCAGGTATTTGAACATACATCAATAAAAAGAAAAACAAGCCTAATGCCCTCTTTTCCTTCAGCGCTGTCCAGTACGGATATCCCTCCCAGTTTCCAAGGGCCAACCCTCTCCTGCCTTAGAAATAGAACAGAATAGGCTGCTTAGAAATAGAAAGGCTTGCACCATCCCTAAAATTCAGCTGAGTTGAGTTTTTTGTGCCAAAGCTGAAGATATATTACAGTTTCAAGGAACCTCAATGCAGTTGTCACATCAGAAGCTCCTTCTCTTATTCTTTACTACTGTCTTAAGTTGTGTCTCTTGGTCATGATGGAGTCAGATCCAGAGAAATCCATTTGACCGAATCTTACTTTCAGACAGTTGTCTATGTTTTGAAGTGGGACATGTCGTTGGTTGTATGTGGTAGAGTTTTATCCAAAAAAACAAGAAGTAACTAGAAAAGAAGCAGACTTTTGGACAGTGACCTTTGAAATACTAACCTTGTTCTGTTCTTAATTACTTACTCCAAGGAGTCCAAGACATTGCAGCAAAATGTGAAGCATGGCCTTTTATGTGCGAGTTACTTTAGCAGATCTTAAAACAATGTTTTGGTGAATACAACTGGATGCAAGTACCTGCTAAAAGCTGATAAAATGCTTAAGTGCACATGAATGCATTTATTTTAGTAGAAGAGGAGCTTCCTGTTAGAGACTCTTCCGAGAGGACAGAGTTGCAACACTGTGAATCTTGAGGAGAGCCAAGAGATAGGAAAGAAGCAAGTGAGCTAAAGCAAGGTATGAAATGTTGTTCTGCTGTACAGCACTGTTTGTCTTCCAGCAAGTACTACTGAATTCCCTTGTTGCCAATTAACCAAAACATCAATTCAGGCACCATGGTAAACCCTGAATGAGAGAGAGGGCTGCATGGGACTGGAGGTTCCCCATCACATGCTGTGCTTGGTTTAGCCTCCCGGTGTATTGTACAGAGCTGAGCTTCCAGATGGAGCCCTCCTTGGAGGGCAGAACAGCTGAGGGGGACGCAGACTCCTCCAATCCTTTGCTGTCTTGGCTCTAGCCCTCTTCTTAATGATGGAGCAGAAGTACAAACTCTGTTTTCCTCTCTCACTGTGTGAGGTTGATGGTGTTTGCCTATCTTGCAACCACAGTCCTGCACAGTAAAGTAATTTCAGAGGGCACTGGATTGTTTTCTTAAAGAGCACTTCTGTAAAGAAAATAAAATGAGTTATTTGAAAGGGTGAGCTCATAAGGATTTTGATATGTCATTGCAAGTCATTCAACGTTGAGTGAATGCTCTAAGTACAGGACATCTCAGAATTGTGCTGGTAACTTTGGAACAGAGCTATTGATGGTGGAACATAAAGAATGTAATTGTATCGTCAAAGGTTGAATCAAGTATAGCTGAGATGAAAAGTGACCTTATCAGTGGTTTTGCAATTCTAAACCTCAGATAATTACTGTCTCCTTCTGTTAGTGAAAAGTTTCTTTGCTATTTGAAGTAGATGAAAAATGAACTTCTTAAAAAATGATTGTGTGTGTATGTATATATATGTATAAATAAAATATATGTGTATACACATAGTTTTACCCACCCAGTCTCTTTTCCTGTCAGGGAAATGAATTTGCATTTGTCAGTTATGCTTGCTGCTTTTTGAAAGCAGGATAGAACTGAATCACAGGCTGTTGTTCATGGGAGACTTGCTGCTCTACTTAGTTGAATAGCAGGAAATCCTTAAGTGCAGCAGAACTCTAATATTCAGTTTTTATTCCATATTTGGAAATATTTCCTTACCATTACTACGGGTGTGTTGTAATGGTTTGTTGTGAGATTATTTTCTGTGAGCCAAACTAAAAGGATGCGTAAAGCCCTGTTTGCTTAGTGCTCCTTACCTTCAGACAAACTCCGTTGGAAAGAATTGATCTTGGCCTGGGAGCAGCCTGTGGAAAAATATGATCTATTTCAATTGAAGCAAGTAAAACCAGCAAAAATGCTTTAAAGGGAATAGTTTAAAACAGTTCGGTTCCCCAATCTAGGTTACGTAGTCCCCTGTGCTGGCACAGAGGAGTGAATGGCAGTGGGAAAGAAACAAGCAGATGGTTTCAAGGAAAGTGGGACAGCTTCTTCCAGAAACAGGCTGCCTAGTGCCAGCGTACCATGCACATACAACTAGGTGGGGTTTTTTGTTTTACTTTCTTTGTTTTTTTTTCCCCTTCTTCTTCCTCCCTTCATCCTTCTGCCTAATCTACTCAGAAGTCCGTCTCTTATACTTTGGGGTAGATGGGATTTATAGATTTAAGAGTCTACCCAAAGGTAAGAAAGTAACTTCATGTTAATATATATATATTATCTGAGGCCCATTGGATTAAAAATCTTCTTTGGAATTTAGGGATGTTGAATGCACAGGGCGTTTTGGAGACAAGAAGTTGCTCTGGGCCGTGCAGCGCTCTGGGTATACCTGGTGTCTTTGCAATGAGAAGTGCAGCAGTTGCAAAGGGCGCATGAGCTGTGAAGTATTTCTATCCCTGAATTCTCCGTCTGCAAATAACTCCTCCTGTCTCCCAGGCGTGGGGCTCAGGCACTGGGAATGTCTCCTTTTTTTTGGTTTATTAGCTGGGGCTAGGCAAGCCATGGAGCTCTGTCTGCTTTTAGCTGCAACTATAACGGGCGACTCATTACGGACGCTCCACAGGGAAAGGAAGAATGACTTTAAATGGCTAAAACATATGAACATCTTTTGCTTTTAAATAGCAAAGCCTGTTCTGACAGGACTAATTTTACTCTGTTTCTTAGTGCTGCTTTAAATAGAACAAGAGTAGTTTTTTCTGTAACTTTAAAGTAGCAAAACTTATTAGGACATAATGCATATTTGGGAAACTAGTAACAAACTAAAGGAAATAAAGTATATAAATGAGGTAAATGAAATGCTAAAGGTTAGTGGCTGCCTGTTGCAATTTTTTATTTTGTTTTTTTCCCTTCTCAAATAGAGACTGTAACAAGATGTCAGATCTACTCTGGCAATAACATTGAAGAAAAATCTCTGTGAAGTATTTGATTTGCTACATTTGGCAGAGAAAGTTACTTCCCTCAGGTAGTGTACTAAGTGTAATAGAGGCTTGGGAATGGTGACACTGCTAAAACAAGAATTATGTAGCAATATAATATTTATTTTTCTTTCCGATTTGTGTCCCAGCGAATGTGCACGAAGACATGCTGATCTCGTAACTATGAATTTCAGTAACAGCAGTAGCACAGCTAGCACTGTCCAGGTGCCAGGACAAGAATATTAAGTAAAAATCTATTGAAACGAAATTTGTTTTCATTGGCATTAGTGAACTTTGGGTAAGGCTCCGTTTTGAATGTAGTAATCAGTATTTAGTAATAACACAAAATATTGACAAATATTAGCCCACATATGACATAGTTTGGAGCAGAGCGTTTTTTTTTTTTTTTTTTTTTTTTTTGCTTCCTGTTCTGAGTCTTCAAGATTTTGTAGGTTTGTTTTCTGCTTGTTTCTGGAGGCTTCTCAAAAGTTTTGGAAGTGGTTTTTAAATGGCTTATAGAAAAAGAAGATGGGGAACTTCTCCCAGAGGAGGTTCAGTATAAATGACTGGGTGGTGAAAACACGCGCAACGCGATTGCCAAATTTGTGCTAGCAGGAACTGTAGTACATAAAGATGTTTTCCGTCAGGGATGCTAACGCAGTGTGGCCCCTTTCTGCTTCTGTTTCATCGCTGGAGGTATCAGATGTTTTAGCACGTGCTGGCGTATCGGCCCGTAACACCTGGCCGGGCACGTTTCCGAAGCTGCCCGGGGGCCTGGGCAGCTGCTGCTCCAGCTGCTGCTCCTCCCCGATGTGCCGCTGGTGCATCACGCCACTGCGTGCCGCCGAGCCTTTGCTTGCTTAGTTCATTTATCTGTCTCTGCCCACTGCCTTTTGGTGTGACTCATGCAGTTATTTGTGTACTGTACACAAATATATACACGCACGTATATATCCTGTCTCTCCTTAAAAGAATCCGAACAATTTGGAGGCAATAGGGCTAGCAATCGTACTTCCAGCCTTGCTGTACTCATACTACTTTCCTAGATAGCACTTCATTTTTTGAAATATAGTCCCAGCCACTGTTATTTTTGAGTGCTCAGTTTTGCTGGTTGCTTGGCTGTGTTGTCTGTAAACAGCCAAGCGGCCTCGCCACAAATGCTGCAGCTTCTTACACGGAAGGGCTCTGGCTCTGCACACAGTGGTGATAACTGGCTTTTTCTAAAGGTAATCGCTTTACTGAGCTACGTGCTTTTATTTGGAACAGTTCGGACACCAAAACTATATCTCTCCTTTAACTTCTAATTCCTGAAAATGCCATTTTTTTGCTTGTTTTTGAGAGAAACTTCAGTGACAGTATGTTGTGCTGAGAGGACCATGAGAACTTTGTAAGGCAGAAGTATGTTTTTATCTTGAAAGGATGATATGTGGTGTTTGCTGCCTAGCTTAAATATGCATTTAGTAACAAGTACAGAGTAAATTTACTCAAGGGCTGCTGTAAAGTTATATGACAAGCATGGTTTCCAAAATAAGAGTATTTTCATTGTTAGATCCAGATTCATCTGATAGTGAGAACAAGCTATGTGACACAACACCGTTATCCATAAAGTGAGTAGCATCTTTAGACCAGTTCTGATGGAAACAAAGTCCAACAGTGGTGTCTGCTGTTGTCTGACTTGCACAAGCTTGCTCTTTCACCGGCAAGCTGTGCAAGAGACGGCAAGAATTGGTTATATTGGTCACTGCAATGTCCTGAAACCCTCTAAAAAGGAAGGCATCATTCTTGATGGCACGGTTGGCCTCAGTTCTCACTGCTGGTAAGATATTCTACATATTTCTCTCTTCGAAGCATTTGCTAGAATGCAGTTCACCATCGCTACAGTTCCAATGTTTGATGATGATGTTTTACCAGTTTTACCATTAAGGCAGTCTGCTCCACATCCATGTCTTGTTATCCCACTTTGCAGGCGGGAAACTGTAGCACAGAGTCATACAGCAAATTTTTGGAGGACTTGTAGCACCTCTGTGCCAGTCTCCCACTTCTTTCCTCAGTAAGCTTTACTCTTTAAAGTCAAGAGCTACCTGGATGTGTAGAAATAGGCTCCAAACGACCAAGGGTGCCGAACCTCTGCACTGCATGCTGAGTAGGAGCCGTGGCCAGGGGCTGAGGGCTGGCGCTCCCTCACCTCCACGTGATCCGGGCCTCCGTGCAGAGCTGGAGTGCTGAAGGCAAGAAGTGGGGAGTGAGGGGCTTGAGCCTCGTCTTCTCCTTCCTATGATCCTGTCTAAGGGGCAAATGTTTCTTTTAGGGGAGACTAGTTCTCCAGGTGCCTTGACCTCTTCCATCTTTCCTCTTCCTAGCTGTTATAGTGAGCAGGTTTGGGTGCTTCAGCTGTTTTGCTGTGATGAACCAGAGCCTTAATCTAATACACAAGCATTAATGATGAGCCGTGGCAGTTATCAAAAAGAATTTGGAGAGGACGTGAGTTTGCAATTACCATTTGCACAGCAGCAGCTGAGTTAGGGACTGTCAATATTAGAAACGCTTTCAGGAAAATCAGCTTCGACCTAGAGCTTTCAGGGTAGCCTTGAGCAGAGATTGAAGCTGTAGTGAACACTACTTGATCTTCCTTTTACCTTCCAGTTAGCAGACTTGAGAATAAAAAGAAGAAACGTGCTTGGATAAGTCAGTGTTTCCTACCAGAAGGGAGATGTGGGTCAGGAGAGAGACTCGCTCAGGCGAGGCTCTTGAAAAATCCAGCCTGTTAGTATGGGGCCTGCTATACCCTCCCCACTGCTGTACCCATCTCCTCCTCTTCGGGAGCATCCTGCCGCTCCTGCCCTCTGCGCCAGCGTCCCACCGGCCTCTCGCTGCCAACCGTCCCACACTGAACAAGGCGTACGTGCAGCTCCTCTCCTGCGTGCCTGCTCTGTGGGTGCTGGCCCGCTAGCCGCCGGGGCAGCAGGCGAAACGCTCGCTCGGTGACGGTGAGTTCAGCCGTCCGTCAGGAGAGGCACCGGCTCCTTTTCGGGGCCAAGCAGCACATACGGCTGCTCCGCTTCTGGCAGCTCCCAGGCGCAGTCCTGCGGGCGGCAGGCTGCTTCGTGTCTCGGTTAGAGCGTTTTGATGTCTCTGTCGTTCAGAGCCTGTGGTGTATCATTTTTTTCCGAAGTACCAGGCGCTTTGGAAAGAAAGGTCTTAGGTCTTCCTCAGCCAGAGGAGTTTCTGCCAAGTAGGGCTGCTTGGTTAACGTGACCTCCTTCGCCGGCCAGTGAGTCGAACGCGACGCTGCGGGTGCGACAGAAATAGAAGGGCTCCGCTGAGCAGATGACGAGAACTTGGGTGAATTAGTAGGTTTTTGAGGGTGTTTCCAAGAACTCCCTCCTTTTCCAAACATTCCCGTCAACGTGGTGAGGTCAGTAAACTCTCAAAAGGCCCCGTTGTGAAGCTTCTTCCTTCCGCCTCCGTCCCCTCTGGCATCGTTTCTTTGTAAAGGTCGTACCTAAGCAGTTTACTCAACTGCTCCCCAAAGTTTTCAAAGTAACTTTACAAAGCCGCAAAGAAGCAGGCCTGCGTTTGCTGCCTTCCTCAAGGACGTTTTATGCTTTGGTACAGAGGCCTGGCTGATGCGGAGGGTATGTGGGAGGCGGAAAGCGAGCGCTTATGGTGAGCCATCCCCCCTTCTTTGGGACGGCAGTGATGTCCCTGCAAGTTTCTTATCTGTTAAAAAGCTTTCCCTGAGCTCACTAATTTACCCCTTGGGTTCCTTTCTGTATTTTCCTACTACAGACCTGGGGTTAGGCTCAGCCCTGCTATTTATAGCTCGGTGTGCTAGTGCCAGAACTGTTATCTCCTTTCTACAGGCTTAACAGAATCAAGTGACTTAGATTTTGCTATGTGGCAACGTCTGCGTTTGTGAGTATGGGAGTAAGGGGGGAAACAAATGAATGGGAAACAAAATTGCCATGTTGTTGTATCCCACCGGGAATACAGGCTGTGCAAACGATAAATAATCCAGTTGCTTGCTCGTGCCGGAGTACGCTTGTTATACCTTGAGTAGAGGTTAATCCCTGCCGAGCCTGGGTTAATACTACACTATCTGGACATTCCCGAGTGATCAGAAGGCATTTTTGGGGGGAGGAGAAAATATGTGGTTTTTTGTTCTGTTTTGTTTTTTTGCCACATTAGCCCCTCTCTTGAAATAATCCAGTTGCCGATGCGGGCGTGTGTCCAGCGGCTGTTTTTGCTCGGTTTTGGGGGGGCTGCTCTGCTGGCCTTTCCTGGCCTGTGCTCGTCTCTTCCCACTTATGAGAGGCGCGAGAGCGTGAAGGTGTGTAGCCCCCGGAGTAGGGGCGAGCACGGCTGGCTTCTCTAACTTCGGGAAAATGCCCCTTACGGAGCGTGGCCTTGGGCAGAGAAGACAGCAGCGGTTATTAACAGATGACAGCTCTCGTGTTTCTTTTGTAGAAAAGTAAAGGGGGGGGGGGCGAAAATACTGATTTTAAAAAATAGAAGTAGCCGCAGCATTATAAAGCAGCTGTAGTGCTATTCCAGCCTCTTTATAGGCATATGGCTGAATACATTTTTATTCTCCAAACTCTGGTGTCTTGCACACTCCAAGATACACAGCGAAAATAGTAATATCCACATAATGTTATAAAACGCCTTTATTTGTGACCCAGCAGCTGCATTTGTGGCAACAAATACTTTATTGTCACACCAAATTCAATTAAAAATCTGCGAGATAAAATGCTGCCCTCACGGAGGGAGAGGAGCAGGCATATCCGATGCAAAAATCCCTCAAACAGAATTAAACAACCTTCTCGTGGGCGGTGTAAAATGACAATTTAACCCAATCTGAAACTTTTAATCAAGTCGCGTACAAAGGCATCAGGACCGGCTCAGAGATCATAAAACCGACTCAGGATTTGTCTTCCTCAAAAACGCCCCTGTGAAGCAGAGGGGTTGCAGAAGTTAGCAAAGGTAGTGGATTTACTTGGTACTGCTTCCCAGAAGCCAAGCAAACGAACAGGATGAGACGCTGCTCTGCCTGGCTGCCCTGCTGGGTGCTGCAGCGCTTCCCTAGCGTGCCTGAACCCCTTCAGAGACAGAGCAGCAGCTCTAGGACGAACCATACTTTTCTTATTATTTTTTTTTATGCTCTCTGCTTCCTTGGATCAGCCATGCCTGGGAATGGGATGGGGCATTCAGTCGAGGCATCCTTAAGGCATCTTTGCCCAGCATTAAAAGGGTCGTTCTAGCACATCCAAGTTCTTTGCGTTCCAGGTTTCAGTCTAATCAAGTGCAGTCTTTCTATCTCTTCTTTTTTTTCCAGTTCTTAAGTGCTCACTGACCACATGCCCTGACCCAGAAGTATCTCCATAGATTATCCACGTTTATCTACATAAAGAGTGTATGTGCAGCTGCGTTTGGAGCGTGCTGTTCTAAGATTTCTCCAAAAAGCCGAGAATCCCGCTGCAGGGAGCTCTCCAAAGAATGAGCTGCTCCACAAAATGCTCCTTTGCTTGTCAGCGTGGCATAGAGATAGTCCTGAAGGAAAGAGCTGGTTGCCTAATGCGCTTAGGCTGTGGAAGAGTTTTCTGTTCGTGTTGATTTGTTGCTTGGTGGGGCGGGGGGAAGCAACGACAGTTTTTTTTCCATTTAAAATGTGGCCATTGCATTATCTGATGGGATGGTTTCTAGAAATCCCCCAGCTGTCCATGTGCAGCTCTGTTGAGTGGCTTCAGAAATGTGAGATATTTAATGGCTATTTTTTTTATACTGGGCATAGCTTCTTTTTTGGATCGTGTTAGGGTTTCAGTTCATTTACTTTTTCATTTTATCTTGTCCTGTTGGTAGCGCCCTAGCGTTTCTTCAGTCTCAAAATGTCATGATACCACTCTGCATGCCCAGTCACAGGAGCAGCCTGCTTCTCCTTTTGCTTTCCTCCTCTTGCTCCACTACCTCTTCTCTCCCCAAAACTGGGCTCCAGTCAGCCACAGGTACATTTTTCTAATTTGCAGAACAGTGCTGCTGGCCGAGTTGCCCAGAGTCTGCCTAATTCTTGCAATGATTCACCCCTTGTTTTGCCAACATATTTTTTTCCAGAGAGTGCGTGGTAAGTCCTCCTATCTTAGAATAAACTTAATACAATTTTTTAATGGACTTCCTTAAAGCCTTTCCTGTGAATTTCATAGTGCCAGAGAATTTAGGGATGGAGAGCGGGGAAGAGAAATATATATATTTTTCAAGTGAGTAATGACTTGCCATGCTCTGTTTCAGTACATGTTACCATGGCGATGACTGCAGGGACTACAACATCCTTTCCCATGAGTAACCACACCCGGGAGAGAGTGACGGTGGCCAAACTCACGCTGGAGAACTTCTACAGCAACCTCATTATCCAGCACGAAGAGCGAGAAACCAGGTACTGTCTTGGCTCGCTCTTGCCTCTCTGCAGCTGTTTGGGGTTGGCTTTTGGTGGCATTTGCACGAGGGCACTTTAATCCCTGGGTGTAGAGTGTTTCTTAAGCTTTTTTTACTCGGAAGCAAAGAGCTGATCATCTAAGGGCACGGGATGCCTTTGAGCGGTCATCTGTGCCGATAAACCCGTGAGCGTCCCCCGGAGCTGTGCGGAGTGGTCGCCGAGCGGCTGAGCCTGCGCTTTTGAAGTTCCCGTACAACTTATCTCCTCGTCAAATTATTACTACTTGGTGGAAGCCGCCCTATGCAGGGTCTCATTTTGCAGCACGTGAGAGGTTTCTACTTGGATGGAGGGGTTAGTGACTGACTAACCCCTGTTCCCCCAAGGAATAAACTCCACAGAGGGCCCAATAGCGCAGGGCTGTAGGTGCTGTAACCTGCTTCTGCACAAGGCAGTGGCTTGTGGCATCTCCTCGTGTCCTGCGGTGCTGAACTCCTGCCGAGGCCCCTTGCCTCTGCAGACAGGAGCGGGTAAGAAATAGGGAAGAGGATCAACATTGTGGGGTTTGATAGGATGACGGGTAAGGAGAGAGAGCGTGGTCTGGGGTGGAAACGAGGTGCGGGGGGGGGGTCGGTGATGGTGGGTTTGGTAGGCTCTCAGCTGGGCTGGAAGAACTTTGGGGGCAGTGTAGGACCCACCTCTACATTTCTCTGGCACTGTGTTACAGGCTGGCGCTCCTTGTGTTGGAGTGCAGATCGGTTGTCATCCTTTTAATTTCTGTCATCATCGGGACCCCAATCTGCCTCCACTGTGGTGAAGTGCTGCTGAATTACGTGTCAAAGCGCCAAGCATTTGATTATGATAAGTGTTGTGTTTCAGAGTGTCATCAGCATCTGAAATTATCATTCCCCTGGTAATATGTTTTTAATTGAGGAGTTTTCAGCCAAGCAGCAGGGTTTCCATTTCTTCATCATATTCAGTGATTATCCCATGCAATTGAGCTGCTTGTAGTTACGAGAATAGGCTGTCTAATGGGGGCCTTAATTTAGGGTATCCTGCCGCACTTCCTGAAGTGCAGAAAGACAAAAACTGCATGATACGCAGCGCTCAAACTCTCAGCTGCCATTTGCAGGCAAGTGGCTTTCCAAAAACTGCAGCCTGAGCATCAGAAGGACACATCTCCAGGGTGGAAAAAGAGAGGTTTGCTAGGAGCAGGCTCCTGTTGCTGCATGCTGGTCGCGGGGTGCTCCCAGGCTGCCCGCTCCTCTCAGGCATCGCAGCAGGGGGGAGCCGGGGTCCCGGCAGGCCAGTGGGAGAGGGTGGTGCCGAATCCTGGAGGGGAGAACTAGTTGGCATGAGAGTCGGGTGAGCAGGAGCAGGCTTGAGCTTCTGGGAGAGGTCGACAAGGCTGCGCCTGCGGGTGGAAGCTGATGCTAGGTTGCGATGAGATACGTGTTTGGAGGCAAAGCTGAGATTTTTTAAATTCCCCCGCTATTTCTATTATTGTATTAGTTAGGATTCCAAATCAGAATAAATATCCTTACTTCAACAAGACTGTTTAAAGAAATACAAATTCCTAGAGTGATAACTGTGTGATTGGACTTCTAATGCTTAAATCTGTAAATACATGTGGTTAAACACATCCAGAAAGCATGTGCTTAAATGTGCTTATACATTTTCAACAGATCTGGTCACAAATGAGTAAAGGCACAAAGTAAATAATGGATTTTCCGATGTGCAGTTTGAGGCAGGCTCTTTGGTGTTTGGTATCTGTGTTATCCTGCTATAATCCTGTATTTGTTTTTAATTCCAAACAAACTACCATGTCCCTCCTTTGCAGGCAGAAGAAGCTAGAAGTGGCTATGGAAGAGGAAGGCCTAGCAGATGAGGAGGTAACACTAACGTAATATCTGAATAGATTGCTTTGCTAACAGTTGTTCCAATTGGCATTTGTGGAGCTTACCTTTAACATCAGCTAGTATAACAGTATGTTTTATCATGTAAATGAAGTTTAAAATTGCTTGACATTTGATTTGGCCTAGACACAAGAAAAGGGTGAGATACACATGGGAGAAGTGACTAGAAAACAAAATGCTGAACCAGTTTTCTCATTTAAACAATAAAGCTGTTGCACTCTTGCTCCATTCGGATATGGACTTGAAGGGAGCTCTGTCCAGCTGGCATGTCTCAGAATTGCGATCAATAAATTACTTTTCCGATGTCCAGCACGTCACTGCTGCCTTCACTGCCTTCAGCGTAGGCACTGAAATAAATAATAACAGTGTCTCAGTCAATTCTCAAGTTTGAACCTAACTTCTGGGAAGAGTGAAAGGCGAATGTGGGTGTATAATGCCGCCTTGTGGTTTTAAGTGACATTATCATCCTAGTACAAAATCCAGCAGGCTGCATAGATGGGCCTTATTAGCAGTCTCTGCCATCTGTGTGGCATCTTTGGGGAGCATAGGTGCGTGCTTATCTTCTCTCAGAGTGAATCCTACTGACATTTTTCTAGAGTAAAATATATGATAGGCTTTGGAAAGAACTCTCTTTCAAATACAAGTGTATTTTCCTTCCCTGATCCAGATGGTGTAGATAACAAAATCTGGTGCTCTGCTGTTTGTCAGGTTCCTTTTTGCCTGCCGTCACTGGGTTTTGGCCATGTGCAAGTCTTAGCTTTTATTGATGTTCCTCCTTCACATGGTCCAAAAGTAGAGCGCTTGCCTTGGCCAGTGGCTACTGGTTCAAACAACCTGCATCAAGCCTTCTCATTGATTATGTTACTTAAATATAAAGAGATGGTAATATTAAAAAAAAAGGATGAAACTAAGACTAGTAACTTATATAAAATACTGTGTTCCTGGCTCATACTTGAAGAATTTCAAGATTTATCTATCATATTTTTTTTTCTATAATCCTAATGGATAAGAATGGGAAATACTTCAAAGGAAGGGAGATTACATATCTGGACTTTCTACTATCAAATGACTTACAAGTTCCCATGTGATGTGTTTCTTTAGAAAAAACTGCGCAGGTCACAACATGCCCGCAAAGAAACAGAATTTCTGCGACTGAAGAGGACTAGACTCGGCTTGGATGACTTTGAATCTTTGAAAGTTATAGGAAGAGGAGCATTTGGGGAGGTTTGTGGATTTCTTGATTGAACAGGATATTAAAATTGGATCAAATGTTAAAATTAACCATTTTAATTATAGAATAAGAAGTTCTGATTTGGTAGTTTGATTGTAGAAGAATAGTTCTTTTAGCAAGTCGGCAAGTGTGACTAAGACCATGAATGGATTACGTGCACAGATTTATCAAGGGTCATCAAAGGGCCTTAGTTTCCTGCAGCTTTCTGTTTGCCCCTGCTGATGTTGTCCATGCTGCCTCCTGAAGTGATTGAGTTGCAGCTGCACTGTTCCTCCCCACAAACATCCTCTTCCCTGCCCTGTGTCACATCATGATTTTATCTGCTCCTACATTTTAGCATATGCAGTCTCACAGCCATCTGGGATTTAGTAACTAGTAATTTTTTAAAGAAAATAACTACCTCAAACTATCTACTATCTACTGTCTAACTAGTGTTAGAATGGCAGCATTATATGCCATACCGCATAATTCTACACCATATATTTCTTTACCCATGTGTTTTTGAATGTGTAATAAAAGCACCTTTCTAAGCCCTGCAATTTTGAATCTTCCAGTAGATAGCTCACTGGGGTCTAGTTTATGAGGTATATAGGATTGATTGGGTTGTATTTCTCATTATAGGTACGCCTTGTTCAGAAGAAGGATACAGGCCATATTTATGCAATGAAGATACTAAGAAAAGCAGATATGTTGGAGAAAGAGCAGGTTTGTGTTATATAAGACTTCTAGATTTCAAAATTACTTTTTCTAGAAAATTGCCAGATGCTGAAGTTCTTTGTGCCAGATATTATTTGTTTGTGTTTTCCACTCCTACTCTGTGTAGCCCTGATAATGGTATTGCAGTCCAAGGCCTCTGTGGATGTGCTATCACAGTAGAAAAGGAAAAGCAGAAGTTAGGAAATCAGGTCATGTAAGAACATTTGTGAAAATGTTTTATTTACAACCAAACTGGAACAGTAACAAAGGATTATTTTCTCTCTCCTCCTTTATTATTGCAGACCTTTTAGTGCTTAATCCTTAATTCTGCACTCCAAGGAAGATGCTCTTTGAAAAATAATACCATGCCAAAATAAAAATCAAGAGTACTTGACGTTTTCTTTGGATAGTCAGATACCAACAGATGTCATGTTGTTCATTGTTTGGCTTTGCTTTGCTTTTGTTTTGCTTTTTAGTCAGGCTTTGTATCTCTTTTGTTCTGCTTTTCAGTCAACAATTCACTGCAAATTCCTGATAGGATGAGGCAAATACTTTAGTACCACAAAGTGCAGATGTCCCAAGGAAAGGATAGCTAGAGGACTACCATCTTCCGAACTGTCCAAACCCCATCATTAGCTCTTTTATGGCATCCTCCTCCTGAAGTGGTACCAGGGCTTTTTTTTTTTTTTTTTTTTAAACCCCATCCCCACTGCTGAATTCTTGGCTCCTCAATGCTGTGTACTGGATGTAAAGAACCAGAGAGAAGCAGCATATTCTGCACAGCAGCCAGGATGTGCGCAGGCACAAATACAAGAAAACTAAGACTTTCAAGTAGGGTGGCAATGGAGATATCCTGGTTGTTTTTTAAGCAAGATTTTAATTTTTTATGGTGTAGCTACATGTAGAAAGAGAGAAGTGGAAAGAAATATTTTCTAATGAGAATATTTAGAATAGAGCTAGATAAATCAAATGAGTTTGAAGCCCCTACTACAGGGAGGGGACGCAAGACAGTATGAACTGGATGCATGCTTGCTATAGAGCCACTCCTGGCCAGTAGAATTGGGGAAAGTGAAGGAGACTCTTCATTTGCTACTTGTTGGAAATAGCCCTGAAAGCTGGAAGAGTGCTACATATTTTCTTTCCCAAAGTTGCTTTCTGGTATCTGAAATAGGAGAATCTTAGAGCTGTCAGGAAATGCTTCCATCTCTCTTTTTCATTTTGCTCCAGAATTCTAGTAAAACACCCAGCAAGTGTTCATTATTCCAATGCGCTTTATTCTTAGTTTCCAGTAAATACATGAGGTGGTAGCTCTTAAGCATAAACTTCAAAATGACATTGTCCTTTGAGCCCATGGAAGGCTTGCCCACGAGAATTTCAATCTGGCCTGTTCAAGTAACAGCACTCTTGGAAATAAAGTAAATTAACTTCAGCATGTGCAAGTAAAGTTGCCAGAGGACTTCAAAGCCACTGCATTTTCTCTACCAGCAAGACTGAAGTGAGCGTTGGTGGGCTTGTACCTTTTCATTTCTCAGTATTGACCCAACCTTAAATGCATTTTATCCTCTTCTCCTTTAAAATACTCCTGTCAGGGAAAGTTGTTGATTGGAAATGCTGTTAAAACTTTTAAACTACCCCTCCAAAAGCACCAAAAAGATTACATGTGATTTGCATATGTCCTATAATGATCTGCAGTGATTTTTTTTTCCCCACACAATCATTCCAAGAGCATTGCATAGACATATGTGATAGAGGATCTTCTTCCCTGGATGAGAATCTGGGGGGAGAACCACCCCTTGGTGCACACATTCCAGCCTCATCTGTTGTGTGCTTTCTGCTCCTTGTGAAAGTGGCAAAAACAACACTTGGAGCAAAAACTAACAAAAGAAGCATTAGCAGAGAACAAAGTTCTTCCTTTCCTCCTGCCCCAAAACAAAACAAAAAAATCCCCTGATTTTAAAAACATGTAGTTGACCTGCTCACCTGTGGCAGAATGCAGCAGTGTGCCAGCATCTCTTGTGACCAGTCCTATTTTGATGCTGTTTTCAAGTAAGAGTTTCAAATCCCAGTACATTCCTTAATGTGTTTTTGGTGCAAGTTTGTTAATAGTTTTCAAAGATGCAGCCAGGACTTCAGTATCTCGAGCGAGGATCAGAGAGTCCCAGACTCGCTTGCCCAGGACCGACATGCGCAGCAGTGAGGGCTGTATCATCTCTGGGCTGGCGTCCTGCTCCTCTCTTGGAGGAGTGGCTCCATCTGCTCTTCTTCCTTCTTCCCCTGTCTCCAGCCCAAGGTTCTTCCCATTTCCTCCCCAAAGTTCATTTTTTTGTATGTTTACATGAGAAATTTGATAACTTCTGACAATAATCATGATGCGTCTGTCATTTCACCCGTAAGTCTTGTGTTATTTAAGATGAGCTCTATCTTTTTCAATCGTTATATCAGGATTTGTACATTAAGTTGCATATTGGATTTTTGCTATTTGTGTGATTGTGAATTTGCAGTAGGGATGCTACATTACTGAGTTGACCCCTACGAGCTTTATATATATATTTTTCATGACCTTATTTCCTTTTAGGATACAGTAAAAGGGGGAACTGCACTTTCCCACCAACTTTTTCAGTTCTTGCAAACAAAGAGAAATAGCTTAAATAATTATGCTTTGTGTTTCTAGAGATTGCTTTGGAAAAGTTACATAAAAGTTATTTTCAACATTCAGTTGAATTCTGTGGGTTTCTCTTGGGGCTTTTTGAGGACTTTGTAGGATCTAGTCTCTTTTTTAAAAAAAGATTTTTAAAAAGATTCATTGTCAAAGATCATGCAAATATACTATAGGACTAGGAATATAACACGACATTCAGTACTTAAGTACTTAAATTGTCCTTTAATAACAGTATTTACAAAAAACCCCACATATTTTAGGTGGCCCATATCCGAGCAGAAAGAGATATTCTGGTTGAAGCAGATGGAGCCTGGGTAGTGAAAATGTTTTACAGTTTTCAGGATAAAAGAAATCTCTACCTGATCATGGAGTTCTTACCTGGAGGTAAGCTTATGTATTGTGTTGCTGGGTAATAAAAGTACTTTTTCCATGCTTTTGTCAGCTTTATAAAAATATTAGAAACAGGCATGCTATGAAATTTATGATAATACAAAGTTTTAATGCGGTTTGAAGTGTAGTGTCAGTAATGTAGCTCTTCCTGATTTTTAGGGGAAAAGGGAAGGCTAAGGAGGGTGTTAATATAATTTCAGACTTGTATTAAATAATTCTTTCAGGCTTGGATTAAATAATTCTTCTAGTCAGTGTTCCACCTCTTTTCTGCTAAAGATAGTAAAGTAAAAGATAGCTCTTGTTGAAACAGCTTATCTATGCAACAGATGTAGTATGTGTTAAAATTTTATATATGTTAAAAAAAAAATAGTATCCTGCTGGGCTATCCAGTTAAAATTCATATGTAGAATTTTCAACGGGGTTATATGCAGTTTCCTAAAAAGTATGTTCGGTTTGTAGGTCCTTGCAATAGTAGTTTTATGATTAGTAACTAGAAGGTCAGTTACAAGGTTAGATTTGGAATCCGTTGAAGCCTTGTGATCAAAACAGTCTGATTTCCGTGCTGTATTTTCCTCTCTCTCTCTAAGGTGACATGATGACCTTACTAATGAAGAAAGACACCTTATCGGAAGAGGAGACGCAGTTTTACATTTCTGAAACTGTGTTGGCCATAGATGCTATTCACCAGCTGGGATTCATCCACAGAGATATTAAACCAGACAACCTTTTGCTGGATGCTAAGGCACGTAAACTGCCTATGTTTTAAGCATCTCAGTCTGCAGATAATGTCATCTACAGCTGTGTGAATCAAGAGTAATTCCATGAAACGGTAGTGTCACACCAGTGATTTAAACTAACTGTAGTAAAGGCAGAAAATGGTCACTAGCTCTTCCTTGGAGAATATCTGTATACTTAACAAAGCAGAACTAGCCTTTTCCTTTCTTTGTTGGAAAGCCTTTTGAGCATGAAAAGACCCACTTACGAGTGTCCGCATGCTTGTATTCATAGACAGTAAAAACTGATATACTTAGGTTAATTCAGGAAGTGTGAAAGCATGAGACATTCAGATAACTGCAGGAATTAAAATCATCATTTAGTAAGCAATCTCATTTGTTTTATTATCTGCTCGCCAGAGGGAACGGTCATCTTGTTAGACTGGCTGTTGTGAGCCCTGAAATGGACCCAGTAAACATCATACGCAAACCTGTAGACTATCTGGCGTTGACACCTGGAAATGTGGTTAAAACCAGGTTACCATTAAAACAAAACAAAAGCAATTTCTGCTGGAGGCTTCCGAGTCTCAATGGTATCCAGTTTAAAACAAACCCAGGCAAACTAGCTGCCCTCAACTGTGGTGGAGTTGTTGACTGTAAACATTCCCAGTAGGCAAGGATAACCCTTCTGAAAGAAAACACGCTCTCCAGGTGCGTCAGGATTCAATCGTTATTTGCCTGCTTGCCTCGGACTAGACAGGCCAGTGCGGGTCTGTTTTTCATATTCAGCCTTAGAAGGCAAGTGCAGTTACTAAAACAACTTGCGTTTTCGAGCACTACTATATTTTTATTTTCTGATTTTTTAGGGTCATGTAAAACTCTCTGATTTTGGGCTATGCACAGGTTTAAAGAAAGCTCACAGAACTGAGTTCTACAGGAACCTAACACACAACCCACCAAGTGACTTCTGTAAGTATAAGGTGTCCTAATCAAATGTTTAAATAGTGTTGGGCTGCAGCTATGCCACATCATAATTTATTTCTGCTGCGTTAAGCAACATTGGTCAGGCTGATTACATTTAGTTGGAAAACCTGTTCCCAGCACATGGAAGGATTTCACAGGAAAGAAATTATTTCAATAGTTTTTTTTTCCTTTTTCCTTTTACATATGTGTTTTAATGAATATGTGTATTTCATACCAATGTTACTGAAGTTGCCAAAATATCTTTCAGATAAAAAAATAGGTTTCATGTACTGACTGACTGAAGTCAGTGATGATCTCATGAATCTTTTCATAAGAGTAAATTTGTTCATCTCTATGCCTCAGTCACACTTCCATGTTAGTATTTTATTCTACAAACACAAACTTCCTCTACAGTTCTGCTTAGATTCTACACTTGCTGTTTTAAAAGACATTGCAATGTTCTGTATCGTACCTCAATGTACACTAACAGCCTCAACAGCAAGGGCTGCTGATCTTAGATTAATCTGTAAAGCTTTCAGAAAGTTCTAGTTTCGAATCGCTGATGAAGTATCCTACTTGTGTGATTCTCAGCTTCAAACTGGACAGTAGTTACTCATAGTAACTACTCAAGTAGTTACTTTTCCACTCTTCAGTTGTAATTAGGTGTTTGTTTCTAGAAGAAAGCTTCTTAAAGAGACAAAATAGCAATTCATTGAAAATGGCATGCTATCAATCTTTTCTGCCTTTACTTCTTACAAATGCATTTAACAGCTAATAATTATTTTGTAAATTAGCATTTCAGAACATGAACTCAAAGAGAAAAGCAGAAACATGGAAGAAGAACAGGCGACAGTTGGTGAGTTAATAAAATTAAATATCTATTTTTTTTCTCTGAAACAATATACAGAAAAACATAAAATAAAGACTGGACATTAATGCTACTGTTTCTTAAAATCTGAGAGGCCCTCATCACAGATGCAGCTCTCTTTAGGCTTCTGAAATTCCAGTTCACTGAAAACAAGATGGTCTAGTGATTACAGCTGTGGAATAGCTCATGAGTTTTGGGGAAGAGGGCAGGGTGACTGTCAGCTGTGTTATTTTGTTAATTTTCAGAGCTGTGACCAGTGAATCCCTGCACTACTTTATGCCTTTGTTTGCTTTACAAGCATCTGGACAAACTAATCTGAAGTGTCAGCAGCCACTCAGCAAAGCTGTATCTTGATTATCTTGATTTATCTGCTCGATTGACTTCATGTTGACACTGTGTTTGCAAGCTCCTGCGTTTAATTCCCGCAGTTGGCAGTGCTGCAGTGAGATGAGTAGCTGATGTTTTTTTCAGAGAATCGTGGGAAAAAAATTGTTCCTGTGCTGAATGGGAATGTTATGGAAAGGCAGTGGAGGATACTGGCACTGGAGTCCATAGTGCAGAGCAGACAAGTTGTAACAGGCACTCTGGCTTTAACTGAATGGAAGTAAAATTAAGACGGTCTGTCACCCTGGAGGTTTCAGCATTTCAGACATTCCTATAATTCTCTCCAAGCTGCAGTTCCAGAACCCTAAATCTGCAAATTTTGGAACTTTTTATTTTGATCCCTCTGTTTAGGAAGGGATATGCTACAGTATTTCGGAAATGCTTTTGAGTTGTTCTTGTCTTCATTTTGAGATAGACTGAATTACACTGCAGTCATGTTGCCTCATAGTTCAGGCTCTTTCTCCCTCTTGGAGTTGCATCCTCGGAAAAAGTAAATCTCAAAATTTAGTAAAGACTGACCTGGCAGAACTATGCAGTAAAGCTAGATGGATCATAATACAGTCCAACAAAGAGAAGAAAAGGTTAAAATAGCGACTTGTATCCAAAAGTATTCATGAAGGAAACACACACTCTGTTTTTAACTGGTTCAAAACTAAATGTTTCAACTCTGTTCAGCCAAATTAAATATTTCTTTTCCTGGTCAAACAAATGACAGCAGAATACTCCGTTTCCAAAGTAAAAGTCTTTTTTTTTTGGCAAAACTGTCTTTTTTTTTCTTTTTTTGAATGAGTTGTTTTGATTTGTTTGTTTTTTTCAGGGGGGAGGGGGGAGGAGGCAGAGATTTTTCCATCAGTAAGCAGAAATTCCCAGGTACCTCAAGATTTAGTCTTTAGCCCATAACCATGTGGCCTGCCTATTTAAGGGCTTTTTTTTTTGGTTTGTAAGGGATGAAGCCTGGGTCCAGTTAGAGCCTGAATTAATTTTGCAGTGAAGACAAGGTAATATGTGGAACAGTTAGCATATCAAGAGTATCACGCATGGGAATCTAGCACTTTGATATACTTAAAAAATAAAACAAAACCAAAAAATCCCACCTTCTTGGGTATTTTGGTAATACAGCTACCTGTATTATCACATCCCTGAAACATTAGCTAAGCTGACCTTCTGATATTACATTTAGGATATTCTATGATTTTTTGACGTTTAGGGAGAATGGTTTCCATTCACGTCCAAGGTTCTTTCTGTGTCTGTGCTCATCTACGTAAAAGAATAATGTTCTCGGGATTTTAGATATTGTGAATAATCAAATTAAACGTTGTCATCCATCCAAACAACAAGATACTGTATATGAATCCCCAGCAAAAAGCTTTCCAAAATATAAAAATTAATAATTTTTTTTAAAGAGTTTACTCCTTTTTTTCTTTTTCTTTTTCCAGGCATATTCTACTGTTGGCACACCAGATTATATTGCACCAGAAGTATTTATGCAGACTGGATATAACAAGCTATGTGACTGGTGGTCTTTGGGAGTGATTATGTATGAAATGCTAATAGGTATGTTAAAAACCACAACCCAAGAATTGTTCAGAGGGTTCAAGGGTAACCGGTCCATTAGATCATCTAAACTGATCTCCGTCATAATGCAGGCAATAGAATTTCATTCACCTCTTCCTGAAATGAGCCCCAAACTCAGTTTCCAGGAAACTTTAAAGTACTCCCATCTTTCTTTCCGAGAAGACAGCAAGAAAGGAGGAATTTACCATATGCCTCAGTTAATTGTTCCACAGTTAAATGTTTTGAGGTTCAGTCTCATACCTGGACATAACAAAATAACCTTTAACGTTGCATTATGAAAAAACCATGGTGGCAAAAGCTATGGTCACCTTCCTACTGTGGGAAAAACTTGTTAATTTTGCTTTCTGTTTGTGCAGGGTATCCACCCTTCTGCTCAGAAACACCGCAAGAAACTTACAGGAAAGTTATGAACTGGAAAGAAACATTGGTATTTCCTCCAGAGGTGCCCATTTCAGAGAAATCAAAAGATTTAATTCTAAGGTCAGTAACAAGAATCTACATAGAGACACAGCCATCTTCCATCCTGCAGAAAGGAAGCTTCAGACTAGGAGGAAGAGTTGGCTGCTTGTTACATCTCACCATCCTTGATGAATTTCCCAGTCTTTTTCCCTTTGCCTTTTGTTTAGCAGGAGGGAATAAGCTCTAAAGATCTTGATTTGTACCACTGTATCAGGAGAAATGGAGCAGACTGTAAAGAAAATAGTGATTAAAATACAGTTTTTCAGTCCTGAGAGAAGGAACTAAAAAGCAACCACTTACCAGTACAGAAGAGAAATAAATTTTTGGATGTATTGGATACAGTCACATTTTCAAAACTACCATTCTTTTGTCTGCATTGAAGTTTTGGAGGGTTTTTGATGTCAGGCAGAAATGCTCTCTTGCCATGGGAGGTTTTCAGGGGTTTTAACTTTGGTATTTTTCAAAGATGGTATTACAAGCTTATATGAATTTGTTACAGGCAAAAAGGGAATGAGCTTGATACACAGAGCTAAGAACTAGGATATATAGTTAGTCCAAGCAGCTTCAGCAGGATACAACAAAGGCAACAAATGCAACAAACAGTTATTCTTGTAACAGACAGTTAGTGATACCAGCACTTACAGTCCAAGTTACTTAATTAGTGCTAATTCTGATTAATAATGTAATAAAATTGTTACACACAAACTTTTTAGTATCTATTTCTCTAGCTTTTTTATTTTTTTTCCTCACCTTTCCGATGTGTTGTTGGCAGCTGAGTTCTTCACTGGGAATAGTACAGTGTTGCTGCTGAGAATTTCTTCTTCCTCAGTCTTAGGTCTGCTTGAGGCATTTTTATATATTTAAGACAGTTTATTTGTTAACATGTCTAGCTGATTGGCTTGCAAATTTAGTTATACAGATATAGACATATATATCTATATATAGATATATATATGCTTAAATTATTTCATTTCAAGTACAAGCATACAGTTGCACAAAACTAAGCAAAGAACTTAAGTTAAAAACATCTTTAGTCAGACTATTTACCAAAACAAGGCCAAAACTGCAGGTTAGACAACGAACACGTGACCATTGGGTACTTTTGCCTTATAGCTAGGAGAATGGTTATCTGAGCCTAAGACGAGTTGCAGACAAAGCAAAAGTGTCCTAGATTCTGTGGATACGGACAAAACCAAACTAAACTAAGTTCAAGTTCAGACAAGGCCTGAAAAATCCTGAGACCTGGTCTGGCTAACTCTTACTACAAAGTCTGAGGTCTATTAGTAGCAGCAGGCAATTGGCTGGGCTACAGCAGAAATACGAGATGTTATTTCCCAAGTGCTGCTCAACTCCAGCTGAGAGAACATGGCAGTTCTCTGCCTCCGGTTTTACCTTTCTTATCTTGCTTGGCTCTGCTCTGCAGACTTTCTCACAGCTCCTCCTCACAGCTTGGTGATTTCTTCAGGAGTCTGAGCCAAGGTTATGCGGCTGGGCCGTATCAGAGCTCGGCCTCGGGTCCTTGAAACACCAGCAGCGGGACCCCTGAGGGAGGAAAGGAGGGGGTGACAGAGAGGATTGGGTGTGTTACGGACCCGGCGTGTTTCTGAAGTTGTCTGTTGGCTCACCGTAGTTCCAAAATGTCAAAGCAGACAGGAGTCCTGTTTTACTTAGTGTGGATGTTTCTGTGAGCTTGACTTTAAAACGTGCTTTTTAAATGGCCGAGAATGTGCAGAGGAGTTTTCAGTGGTAGGGACTGAGAAGGCACCGTTCCAAACTCATCTTGCAAGACCGGCAGAGCAGCAACTTTTAATGAAACTTGAAGATGGGAATGAAAGGGTTTAGATAAAGTGTAAGTTACTGTCATCGTGGCCTTCTGTTTTGGGACTCTGATGATATTCTCCTTCTAATATTTCCCTCTTCTCCTAGATGCAATGTGCTGTTTTTCTGTTTCATAAGTGATGGATTTTTTTTTTAATTCCTCAAATTCCTGATACAGGAATTCCTGATAGCAGTTTTATTTGCTGCTGCTTCTGTCTACTTTTATTGTAATATTTTCTTTATTTTTTCTTTTTCAGATTTTGTACTGACTCAGAAAATAGAATTGGTAGTAATGGAGTAGAAGAAATAAAAAGCCATCCGTTCTTTGAAGGAGTGGACTGGGGACATATCAGGTATATATCCATTTTATATAAAGAATAAAAGCCAGGAAAGCGAGGATTTCCTGCACTATGATGACAAGAATAATTCTCCCCAATTTATCCCCTATTTTGAAAGGCAATTGCTACCAATTAGTGTGTGGGAACCAAGATTTTCAGGCCTTGCTGACGTCCATAGATCTGATCAGGGTTTCATCATCTTGAAATGCTGCAGGTTGGCCCAGAGTGCCTGGGATGGAAAGAAATTGTGGTAGGATGGCTATGTTGTTCCCGACTTACACTCAGATATCATTAGGCAGCTGCTCTTCCAGTGGGAACAGGCTTTGCAGCTACTCCTGTAGTTGACTTTATTATAGTGGGGATAAGAGCTGAATTTGTAAAGCAAATGTCTAGTGACTCCAAATGGGAGCAAAATCCTGCTCAGCTGGGTAGGCTGCATCTGGAAACGAGAGTAACCACAATGGTTCTTGGTAACAGCAAAGATCATAGCGATAGCTATGTGGTACATTAATGTGGAATGCAGTTTTAGCTGGTAGAAAAGCATGTTTTCCCCAAGGTTGCTAAGACTATTGCTAGGAGACCAATAAATCTCTCCATGATATTGTAAAGCACACAAGTCAGATATACTTTTAAAGGACTCAGTGGACCTTTGTGTGTTAAATAAGAGCCTTTGTAATTATAAAAAGCTAAGTTAGACAAAACTAGAACTTAATTTGTCATGTACTCAGTGTTCTTGGATTTATTTCTGTGTGTAGGGAAAGACCAGCTGCAATCCCTATAGAAATCAAAAGCATCGACGATACTTCCAACTTTGATGAATTTCCTGAATCTGATATTTTACAGCCAGGTGAGACTGATGTCTTAAATCCCCTCCCCTTTTTTTAATCTCTGATATATCAGAATATTCTATGAACTTTTTATTTGTTTGTATTCATTTTTCTGATATCCAAACCCAGGCAACATACAAGCTTGATCTAGAGAGTATCTTTCAAGTATAAATGTAAACCTATAAACTCTTGTGGCTTCTGCTTCTGTAGAGCTTGGGGAGAAAAAAGGACCAAATAGATTTTAACTGTTAAGTTAATTAGTAAAAATGGTTTGCATTTATTTTCACACAGGTGAACATAGAAAACAGTACAGTTTTCTACTGTATTATCTGTCTAACCAAATTCTGTTAAAACATTATGCACTGATTTACTTTAGATCTTTACTTTTGAGTTTTGAGCCAAACATGAATTTTAGCATATTTGTGAGCAGAAATTTTAAAGACAGATGAATAAGAGCCAACTGTAAGTTATTTAACATAGCAATTTATGAACTTCAGTGGCTCTACAAATCATTTAGTTTTTTTAATGTTATTTCCTATTGGTGAGTAGCAGGAAATTCTTTTATATAAAAGGCCTGATTCTCTGAGGTACCAAATTCTTACAGATTCCATTGTTTTCAATGAAATATTTATGGTTTAAAGATAGGCAGATACATTACAGCGATTATTAATTACAGATAAGTGACATGCTTGCAAACATCAGAATTAACAAAAAGCTTTTTTTCTTCCCTGAAATGGCTTTTACTTAATGGTGAAGAAATCTGTCCTTTTAAGTCAAAAGCATTCAATCTCCAGTGCCTAAGGTTAGGTATCTAAGTCCATATTTAGGCAATGCAAAGTATATTGTATTATTTTTGGCATTTCAGATGCACTGCATCACTGAAAATGTTACTGTACATCTAGATACCTCAATATGAACTTAACACCTGAATTTTTGGCACTTGGAGTAGAAAATATTGTTGTAGAACTCCAAAAACAACCACTAGAATGCTAAATTTAAAGCTCACTGTAACAACTATCATAAAAGCCATGTTGGTTGTTCTTAAATAAAAGGTGACTAGGCCTCCTAATTGCTGTAGAAGACTTGCAGACACTATAAGAAGGGAGGAAGTCCTAGAAAAGCAAAATATGTGTGATATATGTAGTTTTCTTGGGATAGATATTGTTTTTCTTCTATTTGTGGTGAAGATGCCGCTGTATGTATGTAAGATGCATGAAGCATCCTAAACATTACATTTTTAGTAATCATGTATCTCATGGTAGTAGGAGAGGTTCCTGTCAGGGGATGGGAGTTTGTTATGGTGTGCACGCATGCTAAAAAGTAACATTTTATGCTGAAATTATAACTCTGAGCAGAGTGGCCAAATATAACTCTGAGCTTATAGAGTGGCCAAATGCCACTGACCTTAATAAAAACCAAATTTCTTCAGGGGGTTCTTGATGACTAGGGAAATGAAGTTCACACTTACTTACTTCAGTGCCTTGTGAAAAGCCCTCTTATAAGTAGTACTGCTCTTAGATTTTTTCTATTTATTTTTTTACTTCTATTTCTGAATTCCAGTGCCAAACACAACGGAACCTGACTACAAATCCAAAGACTGGGTTTTCCTCAATTATACCTACAAGAGGTTTGAAGGGCTCACACAGCGTGGCTCGATCCCTTCCTACATGAAAGCTGGGAAGTTGTGAAACGAAACACAAACCCACAAAAGAAATAAATACAAACCTCAGGTAGCTGCATCACCAGACCCGCTTGGCGTTAGTTATCAATACATTGACTCTGGTGCGCATCAATTTCACATTGGAAATTCTACAGGATTAGGATTTCTAAGACTACTACAGGAATTAGTTGGCAGTGCCAGCTGGCTTTTTTTTTTTTTTTTTTTTTTTTTTAATATTTGAATATTTTTGTTAACTTTATTATACAAAGGTACTGGAATAAAAGGAACGTACATCCCTTTGTAACTGCACTGCCTATATGTGTATAACGGTTAATTAAGCCTCTCTGTACTGTGGCTTTGTTTGTACTGTAAACCATCTAATCCACCCAGGTGCAAAAACATATCATTTTATGCAGCGTTGTTATTATACTGCTTACCTGGTGGTTTTTAGATATGCAGTATAGAAAAGCATTGCCCATATTTGCAAAATTCTCTGAGCAGTTGTTCAAAGGTGTTGCAGTTGTGGTCTACAGATACTCCATGCGCATGGCAATATTTGATTATTTAAAATAGCAGTGTCCTGGGGCCTACTTGTATCCTGCCTCATTCCTTCCCACCAGAGGCCTGTAATAGCAGATCCCCCCCTAATCTTTTCTAATCTCTCTCTTTTTTTTTTTTTTTTTTTTCCCTTTATCCCCTGTGTGTGACAGTGAGACAGTCCCTGTGGTCTGTTTAGTAGCATTTCTGCTTCAAAGTGTAGTTACAGGTATTTCTGTTTAAGATGATGGAGCTTTACACCTATTAGCAAATTCAGAAGAAAAAATGGACGTTCTTCCAGCATCCCTCTCAAATTTGGACCATGGGGTTTGAAGGGATCAGCTGAGTCTAGACCAGTCACCAGAAACCACAACCAACCATGCCTGAAGCCAGCAGAGCCTCTAAATGCTGTGCTGCCCAGAGCTGAGTCGTAACAAACTGACAGCAGGTATGGGGCTCTTTCTGCTAGGTCTGCTGGCAGCTTGCCGTTATGTGGTTGCTGGCAAATTTATCTACAGCTCTGCCTGTACTAGCACATTGTTTGCAGTACGTAGAATTTATCACAGTGTGGTGGAGATCTAATGTCCTTTTTTGGATAGAAAGATTTGCAGTAATTGAACAATATTCCAGTGATCAAACATGCAAAGTCACTATTACTGTCTTCCTCCATCCTACAGTTAGCCTTGAATGGTAGCGAAAGGCATGTTAGGGCACCCCAGGACACCCACTAGAGTGAAGCATAGGATGTTTTGGCGTGTAGTAGGAAAGACTCCATTAGGCTGATTTTTTTTTCCTTCAGCAAAATGGAACCAGTTATTTATAAAGCCATTACAAAAATAAATATTGCTGTTAGGCACCATGACAGCAATTGTTCTGAATTGTTTGTATGCTTTCAAACACACCGGGGTGTTCATCTGTTGCACAGAAGCCCATTTAGCAGAAAGATTCCTGTGCATTGGTGGCTTACTGATGTGTCTAGTCTTCCCTGATCCAACAGTTGCTAAGCTTAAGGGTCTAAGTGATGTCTTTCCTCAATATTTTGTCTCCCTTCAAACATCTAACATCTGTTGTTTACACTGCTTTTCTATGAAAAATTTCAGTCTTCAGTTCATCCAAGAGGAATATCCAATGCCTCTAGGCCCACTCCGTTTATACAATATTGTATCAGAATATGGCTAAGTTAAATTTTTGCCTGAAGGATTGAGTTACATGGGAACAGCTTATCATCTCCCAGTTTTTCTTCCTGAAACTTGCACGAATTTATGCCCTTGACTACTATCAGGACAGAATCCTTCTGAAATTTTTCCTGGATATTTTTTAGCCTTGTCAACAAAGTAAAGGTCATCTATAACCATCCAAGACTTGTAATTCACTTACAGCACATTTATATTTACAACTTATTTCTACCAGTGGCCTAGAACTAGTAGGGCACTATTTTGTCATCTCCTAGGGATAAGCCAAGATGTAAGCCTGGCCCCAGAGGATACTGCTATTAAAACTAAATTTAAAAAGATTTTTTTTTAATTCTCAATCTTGTTTGTGGGGCTTATGTGCACTAGAAGTGAAATTTCTGTGAACAACACATTTCAAAAGACCACAGTTACCCTGTTTGTGTAATATAAAAAGAAATCTTTGCCTGAACTTGCCAAGACATGATAAGTTTCATGGAAACTGCAAATGCTCAGTAATACTGATGATTTTTTTTCCAGTGAGATTTGGGGGAGGGGAGATAAATATACACTTAACTTAAAGCTATCTATTAAAAAACTCTATCTGTACATACTCACTGGTTTACAACCTTGGAAAAAAAGCTCAACTCTTATATTTGTAACACTAAAGATAATATGCATATAAAATTGCAGATGATTAATCATATCAGTGCTCATATAGGAATTATATCCTTACAGGAACAGCCTGCAGCCTATTTAGGAAACACTTCTGTATTGCAATAGTTGATCTTTTTATTTTTTTTTTTTTTTTTGAAAATATGGCATTATTTTAACCAGTAAGTCAAGTTAAAGAGAATATTAACTACTGCTTTTAGGATGATGGAATTTTTTTAAAGGTAAAGCTGTGACACTGTAATGGATTAAAGAGAACAGAAGGTTAATCTACACTGGCTTTCAAAAAGAATGGAAGTGTAACATATCTTTTGCTTCTTTATTTTTGTCTTATTCTTTTGAATGGCTGTTTTTTTTTCCTTTGGCAATGTTTGTCATTGTGCCATTATTTTTTTTTTCTTGGAGTACCAAAGATCCTGAAATGGCTTGATGATTGCAACCATGTGAAAATTTATTTTCTGGAAGTATATTTTGTTAACTTCTGTTAAAGTGTGGAATTGTGTATGCAAATTGTTCTTGGAAGTTAACCTACTCCAGCAGGGAAGTCTTGAGTGCATCAGTGGAAGTGGCGAGCCTGAACCCAAATTCTGGATCTGAATACCCTGAAACTGGGAAGGAATTTTGGACTGCAAAACACAACTGAGCTTTTGCACTTGGTTCCCTCTCTAATCAGCGTGAGCGAGTAGCCTGAAGTCCAGGACATCAGCAAAGGTTATTTCATGTGCAAAAGGAGTTTTTTAAAAAAAAAAAATTTTTTGCCAGGATTCGGAAGTCACATTGTTGATACTGCATTTGCACTGTTAATTTGCCTTGCTGGAGAGTTATATAAGTGTAATTTTTACAGGTCAATTGTTAAACACCTGAGTTGTTGGATACAGTATGGGATAACTGCATCTGATATAGGTAAATTCACCTAAGTGCAAAGGGGCTTGCTGGAAGCTTTCCACACTATGGAGATAGAGGGGCATAAGCAGTACAAAGGGTGTTGTGTGGGCTCCTTACAGTGGGGTGACTTTCCTCCTCTGCAACAACAAGTAGGGAATCCTGCAGTTTAGCCTGGTTATACTCTTAATGCTTAGAAAGTGCTCTCATTTTTTCAATAATATGAGCAATTACAAGCATTGTAACATACTGTACTTTGTCCTTTTAATGTTGATTATATTACAGCAGCTCATTCTTGGAGTCTAAATGGCAACTGCTATATTTTTTCCTAGACTGTTTCACTAGTTGTGGTTGGGAAAGTTACATAGAAGCATTATAAAAATTTATATGAGGCTTTTTACAGCATTTGAAAATAAACGTAGCATTCTTTTTGTAAAGTTGCAGTTTTTATTTTATTGCTTTTATGCCAGTGTACTTTATTTGAAGGGACTGGATTTGTTTCCCTTCCAGAATGGTAGACATTTAAAAAACTGAAATACTTTGTTTGAGATACTTGAACTCCATTGACAGTGCTGAAAACTCTCCAACAGATTTTATAGAGGGTAAAAATTGCCTTAACTATACCAGCTGCAATCATGTGAGGCTAGAAGTGGTTATTGCTTTTCACAAAAGATTCCCTTTCTTCTTCCCCATAGACCATAATTTAGTCAAATAAGGCTTCTATAGGTCGAGTGTTCTTCAGTTCATTACAGAAATAATTTTGTCCTATTGTTCCTGATTTCTTACCGAGTCTACAGCAGCTGCAGCAGATACAACAGTAAAACAGACATATAAAACGCTATTACAGGGTTGTGCATCTGAAAGCAAAGAGGAGCTAGAAGCTAGTGACTGGCATTCCTTGTAGCCCTCCAGTGAATAATAACTCTCTGTTTCAGAGTCACTGCTCTCAGTAGTTTGATACAATTTGAACAGAATTTTACCAATTCTATTTAATGAGATCACACTTTTCTTCCAGTTACCAGATACCATCTCTCACTGAGTTACATAGCATACGAGAACACAGGCTTAGTTCTTAATTGCCTTGAATTACCAAATATGATATTCCTCAAAAATATGGCACTTTAAAGATGAACATAGAGGCTATGCCTTCAGCACGCTCAATTTTTTTTTTTAATCAACCACTGTTAAAAATATATTATAGTTCTGTGTTTACAAAACATACTGCAAATATCCGATATGCATTTTTCATTTTATTTCTTCTTGCACAAAGTGTTCCATGTACATAAGCAAAATATTTATGCTTTGAACAATAAACTGTTTCTGACAATCTTCCTGTGAGGAGAGAAGGGAGGCACTTAGTTTGTCTGGCTTGCTATTGGCAGGGATGACAACACCGGTTACAAGTGCTGGACAAGACAAGGATGCATTTGTAGTTCATTCAGTGCTTAACGTGCTTTTTAATGGTAATTTTATTTATCATATATATAAATTCCAAGTATCACAGAGGTTTTAAAATGCCTACGTAAGAGCTGAATTTCAAAGATGAAAAGTTATGATACCACATCTTGTTTCCACACCAATTGCTTTAAATATGTTTCCAGTGAGCCACTTCCTGCTACTGCTTCTCTCTCTGGAAACACTTGCCCTCTATATACACTGTCCCCAACCTTCAGCTGGTAACAGTTTCTCCCCATCTACTTCCTGCCTGCTCCAGAAGTCTGTTCTTCCCCCATCCAAAAAACAAATCTTTCATTTGCCTCTGTATCTCCTGGCTTTGACTCAGAAACTAAACGATGGCATCAGCAAAGTAAATGCTGTAATCTTGAAGTGGTTGTGTAAAAGCTGGGTGTTGCCACCACCCCTGCTCCATGTTTTGACAGAGAGACAGCAGCTGCAGATAGCAAGTGTGACATACACTCCAAGTGTGTAAAATACATCGTGTCCTTCCAGGGATTTAAGCAGAATCTGCACCTCTGTATGGATGCAGAGTATGAATAAACACTAATCCAAACAGGGAGCTGGTGCCTGGATGTATCCCTTGTGCCCTTGTGTGTGTGTGTAGAGTTGTGCCAACTCTACAGAACTTGACGGGTCAACGCAGAGGCCCTAATTCAAACACAGACATCTCTAGGGCCAAAAACTGTAATGGCTCTGCTACTCTTGGACACTTAATTTCCCTGTAAAGTCTACCTATGATTTTAATACATCTGTTTAATAAAAACAAGTAATCACATAGAAGCTTTAGCAACTTTTGGATCATGACATAGTGAATTACTGGTAAACCAGACACTGAAACACATGTCTCCAGGTTTTCTGTCTCATCAAGCTCTCTGTTATGTTGATAAAAGATCTCTATCCACAACCCAAGAAAACCTGTGAACAAGTATGATCTCAAAAGCAAGCTGTTTGCTGATGCAATGGTTTTAGATTCTTTATGAATGCACAGAAAGATTACACTATACATGGAACTCCACTGGTTGAAAAGCAGTACTTCAGGAGGATTCACTTTGGCCTGAAATACAAAGGTTAAAACAAAACTTGCATGGCAATGCTGGTATTAAAGAAGCAGCATTACCTATTTTGTTTGATCAACAAAACTAAACTAATGCATCAAGGACAAAATGCACAATTTGTTCTAAACTGCAGATGTTACAGATCAAATTTCCTTTGCCTCACTGCCACATAAAGGCTTTATTGCTTTATTTAAATATATTTTTCTGAAACAGCATAGTACATTATTGTGGGATTTGACTCAGACTTGTCCATAGCATGGAATTTGAATGATATTCTAGAAGTAAACATTTCAGTGCGACTCCTTGACTTGTGAAGTTCACAGTCAGTGAATAATGAGCACCTTGCATTCAATAGGTACAATTCTGCTGGGTAATTAATGTTAGATATAGTTATTAGCTCTCTGGGTGCAAGTCTTTGGCTTTCTGTTTTCAGTTAATTCTGTCATGATTTAGTAGCATATATTTCAGGTGGTTTACATTACTTTATCTCTACATTATTCCTACACTACATGTTTAAGCTGAGGATCTTAACACTGGAAGGGAACTGGAATGTGTATTATGGGTGACAGGACTGTTTTAGCCAAGGAAGTATATGACAGTGATGTAAAATATTGTTGGGACCTTCTGTGCAGGCAAGATGGATGAGACAATAGCAGCTCAGCGGTTTAGATACTGGTCATGTGCAAGAAAACATGTTTTTAATCCTTAAGCTATACGCTGCCCTCATAGCTGCTTTCTTTCTCTTCTAGCCATAGCAGAAAAGGCACTGGGCTGGATGGGATCATCTAGTGAGCTAGGATCCAGCTTGTGGGGCTGTACACCGTGGGCACATTTCAATTGCCTAAACACAGCCCCCTAAGTGGTTTTGTTTATTCCTATGTAGAGATTTGTAATATTGTTTTGCAAAAACATGTATTAGGCTATTGCTAGGTATTCAGAAAACACCTGTTTCTGCCAGGAATGAAAAGGCTATTTAAAAAGTTTTTTTTTTTTTTTAATCAAAAGTGGCACCACCAAATTGAGCGACTTTTAGTTAAGAGGTTTACAAGGAATTAAACTTTACAGCACAAACCTCATCAACTAGAACTCCAAAATAACTTTGACACTTTTGAAAACGCTTATCTTTTTGACTTTCTAAATTTTGTTACAAAAATCACAAAGAGAATGAATTCACTCACTTGCCCCAATACTTAGATTTGAGAGGAAGTGAGTAGGAGTTCAAAGAGCAAATTAAACTTGTTTCATCATGAAAGGAATTTGTCCAGTGACTCATAGATCTTTAAAGCCAGAAGATGCCACTATGGCAATCCAGTCTGACATACTACGTAATATAAGTCATGTAACTTTACTCAGTAGTTTCTGAACTGCACTAATACAGTGCAGTTTGTTGCTGTCAAAACCTGAATTGTTTTGAGCTGGATTTTCACTTCTTAGAAGGGCTTCTGTATCAGTTGTTATTGAATAGAAATATTTTTAAAAGGCTTATTTTGTTACATGCTGATTACAGAATAATTATGCCATTTATATAAGTTTTAAAGCAGATGACTCCTGATTTGGGGGAGAATATTTGCTTTAAAATGACAGTATATTTTTCTAATGGATATAGTGCATTAAAAAAAAAAAGGAATGTATTGACCTTAAGGATGTTTTGACTTTCTTGTTTGGTCTGCTTTTCCAGCAATATAAATGAGATTTTACCTTGTCTGGGGATTTGCATACGTTTTCAACACCTTGAAGTATAGGTTTTCAGCTCCCTTTAATTTATGAATGCCTTGGAAAAAAATCACTGAGCCACAGAATTCTAGGGAGAGAATTTTAGCAATCTCAATAAATTTCTTGCCATACCTTTAAATGTAATCCACTGAGCTCCAGGAAAGCATAAAACATTCTAAAAACAGATTGAGACTTTTTTAAAAAACTGTATTCATTCATATTCCTCAAATTATTAGTCTGTTCACACATTCTTTATAAAAAGCACTTACGATTCAGGACACAGGTATTCTTTTTATTAGTCTGAGCCATGTAGAACCCTGGTCTGAGGGGTTCTGCTTGTGTTCTCGAAGAAAGTGTGAAGAATCTGTTTGCATTTACAGGAGTGTTGAGTAACTTCAGTTTATTGGTATTAAATTCCAGCAGGAAAAGGTAGCTAGTTAGCTAACCCTAAGTAGTCACCTAAATATCTTTTTTACATGAGGCAATGTAAGTCAGTCTACTACTGATACAGTCAGAGCTCTCAATGTTCTTTCAGAGAGGAGAGGCAGGCTGGAATGCTTTTTTCCAATCGTTCTCTTCTTCTGAAACAGGTATCTTAAAAGTAGTGTACATGAATTTAGGTTGGCCCCAGTAAATACACAGAGCAATTCGCAACCTTTTCAGGATGATAAGTCAAAGAAAAGCTGATTGGATGCTCCTCCTGTCCTGTGCTAAGATACACTAGGCCTCAGATTTCATTAACCATCTATAAGGAAAAGAAAAAAAGAAAAAAAAAAGGAGCAATAATACAGACACCTTTCTTTTACTGCTTGGTGACGGACTATTATTTAACTGCTCTTAGATTTGATTATTATTTTTTCTCCCTTTAGCAAGTTGTTGTATAAGTTGTTTGGAAAAAAAGAGGTTATCTGTTGCTTACATAAAGCATTTTGTTCTCTATTTTATTGCTAAAAGCTATTCAAGAGAAAGTACTCACCTAAGAACAGGGCAAAAATACCAAGTATGGCCTACTAAAAATCAGTGCCTTACAGTAAATTAGGATCCTCCTCTGCTAAGAAACAAGGCTTACTATACACTATGAACACCAGTTACTGTCATATATGAAATGTTCAGTGAAAATCCCAAGCCCTACTTTAGACTCAAGAAATGAGAATAATAGACAATGTTTCAAATCTGTGTTAATGAACTGGCAATGCACTATGCTTATAAGCAGTATGTGACAAGAGAAGTGACATCGAGCAAGGAAGAGAAATGCCTACAATATGAAGATAATAAAGAAAGTGTGACATGCAGAAACATTGCTAAGGGATTGATCTGATTTTCTGGCCCAGTAAAATGATAAACTGACAAAAAATTCTGCACTCACTGCATTACAAGTGCAGTTGTTGCCCTTAAAATATTAAATGAAAAGTAAATACGATAAACTAGCACCATTTCTAGTAAGTCAGCTTTTATCAAAAAAAACCTGCATTTGACATGCTCAGTTCTGAATGTCCTCATTGAATGTTCTCATATGGAGAGAGTTTGTATTTGATAGCCTAACATACATATTTTTGGAACTATTTATATCTTTAATTCATTGAACTCTGTAAGAGTGGCCATCTTCAACTTTCTGCAGTTATACCATCTGAACTATTTTCAACCAGTGTGACCGACTAGCTGCAATTTACCCGTTTTCTGAATTCTCCTTAACAGTTGGGTGCCTGCTGATGATGCAAACTTTGTAAGAGGGTGCTCCAGCTTCAAAATTGGGGTAAAAGAGTATGTTGGCAGGGCCAAACATGACATTTTAGCTGCCTGTGAACAACTTATTGGAAATTTATTTCAATACCAGTTGTTCTATATTAATAAATGTGTATCAATAGTAATGGTTTTCTCAAAGACAGCAATGCCATACATTCTCCTGCAGCCACTTTGAAGCTGGCATGAAACAATAAGCTGATAAGCACTGTGCTGCATGTGCTGGTTGATTTGACAAAAATGTGATCCTATGTTTGTGTCCAATTCTGATCAAATGTATGTTTTTCAGGCCTAAGAGTGCACAAAGTAGGTATTAACGAACTTGGAATCTAAGACCTTCAGGAGACTATGATTGATAGAAAACCCATTTCTAATGCATCCTTGGGCTTAGCTATGGGCAATAAGCTGAGCTGCCCACTCTTACATGGACAAGATATTTCTGCTATGCACTAAAGCAGAACTTGACATGTCTTGGGAACTTCAAGGTAAAAAAAAGATGGCACCAAGAGCTGCAGACTGCAACTGTCTAGCAGTTTTCACGGTTATAGCTTGCAGTTTAGGCAACTAAATTCTGTTTAAATCTCAGAAGGCTATAAATGAAAAGACATCTTTGGCTTTTACTTTCCCCCAACTCTAACAGTAACTAGGGAAATTATTCATCCTCCACTATGTTACACTAAATTTATAGGTGGTCAAATGGATTTTGCCCACATCATTTTGTGAAGATTTACTTTCTTACGTTTTATGAAGTATTTTGACCATACACGTTTATACATAATGAAAACCAAGAAAACACCAAACTGTTGTCTTAAAAGAGATTGTTAAAGGGATGACAGGAACAGACAAGCAAAGATTTGAGGAGACTTCTGTTTCAGCGTACTGGTGTTTCTAAGAAGAAGTGTTAGCATAGCTACACAGAGAAAACAGACATAGAAAAGGCTACTTTTCACATGTAAGGCTTTCATCCAGCCAGACAGATCAAACTATAGTAAAACTCTTTAGTAGCACTGCCTAATTTGCATATTTTTAAAAAAAAGCTTTTTAAGAAACTCGGTAGTAAATAGTTTCCAGTGATTTTATAAACAGCTGCAACCACTTGTAGTCTTATCAGCAGCAGTGAGGTACTTAAAAACATTACTACAGGAGTCCTTCTGAACTGTTCGTACAGCTCCAGACTCATTATTCTGTTGTGCATGAATAGTCCTTTGAAGGAGTAGTCCTTTGAAGAAAATCACCTTCCAGAAATCTGTCTCTCAAGTAATTTATTTCTGCAAGAACAATTTTATTACTCATGGGTTGTCTTAACCCTTTGCACACCTGCAGTTTTAATTGACATGGCCAGGTATCTGGCATTCATATGCATGTTTTTTCCTATAACATAATGGATTAATAGAGCTAATTAGGAAAATACTTATGTAAATAATATTCCTCTTTTGAGTAAGAGCAATTGAATCTTTTTAGTGTACTTTGCATATTTTTCTTTTCACTTTCAGCTAAGAAAATTTTTTCTTTTTATAGTAAGTTATTTTCTTTCTAGACCTGAATGAACAAATCATTTGCTCTGTAGCTGAAAGATATAAATTTTAACAGTTCAGATATTAACCACTAGGGCAGACGACTGAAGAATGCAATGTTCTTTGCAATTCTTGAGATACTGAATTCTAAAAGATAGTCAATGTAACTAGCCCTCAATGACAGTCCTTTGTAATGCGCACACAGTCAGGGTAATTTGTATGCACCCTTTATTTATGCAGAAAGTCAGTGAGCCCAATGTTCCATTTTTATTAGTACATCTTGTTAGGTCCAAAGAACACCCCTATTACTAATAATAGACAAAAACTCTGAAAGTCCACCGTACAGTACATCTGAGGAAGTAGCTTCCTCCACATAGATCCATGAGGCTCCAGCCTTACTGATGAGTAATACCACCTGTACTGTACATGCACATTCCCTCATATGTGAGTTCAACAGGCAGAAGCAAGCAGTTACTCAGCCCATTAAGATGGCAGAAGTGAGGAAGTATCAGGCATTGGCAACAGTCTATTCTGCCACACACAGGCCTGGAACTGAGTGAGTAGAGGCTGTATTAACATGTAGGGTAACAGAAAAACGGTAGTTCTGTCAAACAGAACTAGTGTCGCTGAGGTCCCAATGTCCACACTGTATGTGTCTTAGAGATCTTAGTTTCAGATAAGCTCCAGTGAGGTCCCATGGAGTGAATGCCCATTTGCAGTTGAGGCACACTAAGTGTGTTCTTAAGTTTACGTTTTGTACGAAAAGAATATGGTTCACATGCTCCTAGACCACTCCAGGATGTGAACTAAAGCACAAGGAGGATGATGGGTAGATTCACTTCAGAAGTGCACTCCTGATAAGCTAAAAACATAGCTACACCCTGAGCATCCAGTGGAATCCAGGTCCATTAATACAACTTAAAATATTGGTAAAAGTTACCTCTATTTTTTCGTTAGTTTACACATGCCCCAGACTGCAAGGCTCAGAAGCATCCTGTCCCCTACCCGTCTCCCCGATACGCCCCGAGGGGAGCCACCTCGGGGCAACAGGGCTGCCGCGCGGCGCCGGGAGGGCTGCAGACGACCGACAGCCTTCACCCGCTTCTCACTCTCAGCGCTCCTCATCTAGCGGCGCGGGGAAGGGCCGCCGGGCTGGGACCCGGGCTCGGCCCGCCGCCCCTCAGCGGCCGTTGGCCCAACGGCCGCCCCACGCGCCGGGCTGCCGCCTCCGCCCTCTCCCTCCCCGCCACGCGCGAGCTCGCGCGGGCGGAAGTCTCGCGAGAAGCGTCCTGCCGGCCGCGGCGAACCGGGGAGGGGAAGGGAGGGGGCCGGCGCTGGCGGCGGGGTCGCCGAGGCGGCGCCGGAGACGGGGTTTAGGGGGGTGGGAGGGAGGGAAGAGCCTAGCGGGGCGTCTGTAAACCCTCCCCTGGGCGGGCAGGACGGGCCGTTTCTCCTCACCTTAGTTCACCTCCTGCATGCCGCCGGTGCCGGGGGCGCTGTGGAGCGGGGCAGGGGCAGCCCGCCATGGCCGAGGCAGGAGCGGGAAGCGCCGAGGGGGCCGAGGAGGAGCGGCGAGTAACGGAAGGTCGTGGTGGGGGAGGCGGCGGCGGTTAGAGGGGGGAGGCGCGAGCGGGAGCAGCCGTTGGAGGGAGTGGGGGGCGGGGTAACGGCTGCGGGTGGGGCGCGCAGCGGGCGAGACTCGCGCGTGGGGGTCGGGGTGTCCGTGGGGCCGCGTGGCGCGCGTGTCTGTGTGCGCTGTCCGTGTTGGGTAACGCGGGGTGTGTGGGGGGGGTGCCTGCCTGCCTGTCTGTCTGTCTTGTCTGCGTGGTGTGGCACGAGCGAGCCCTGTGCGACCGTCAGGGGGTTGCGTGGCCGTTGGGTCTGTAGTCCGTGCGTGGCCGTGTGCGGAGCGTTCCCTTCCCGCGTGTGTAGGAGCCCACGCAGGCCGTGACCAGCCGTGTGCCTTCTATTTCCATTGCGGTGCTGTTACGTTTCCAGTATCAACGCTTTTCATTCTTTGCTCCCCCGATTTTATGCTGTTGTCTCTCGCCCAGTGTCTCGACCTGAACTCCAGTAACTATTTTCCCCATTTAGTTTAGTTAAGGTGCAGTTAGTTTAAGTCTAGTTAAGGTACACAGTGGTGGTCCCAATGGTGTTATGTTGTGTACTCCCAAAGAAATGTTCACACTCTGCTTAGGTTTGTTATTAGTTATAAATGTGTCATCATACTTAAGTGATCTGGACTAAAAATATTTGTGTTTAACTTAGTATGTAATATGCACTTTCTGATATACAGTTAGTTGTGGTATGAAATCTAAATAAAAATCAAAATATGTGGACTTTTCCTATAAGAACAGCCATGGGAAAGCAATGAACCATAGGTTTTTATGTTATGTTGTGAAAGAACCTGTGCTACACGCACTGTGTTTTCTTTTCTTATTTATGCTCTTTATTCTCCTAATATATTTTGAAGAGACGAAATCTCTTTCAATTTACTTTTTAAAAGATATATTTATATCAATTTATGTAAAGGACTTAAAGATTGGCATAGAACCAGGTCAGCTCAGTCATTTTTCATTTGAGCAACGTATTTTTGTTTCTGTTGCACATTAGGAAAAACGCACTCTGAACTGGACAATTCAGATCAGCTAAGAGTCAAATTCACTGCAAGAAGAAAATCACTTTGTGGGTGATTGTGGGAAGTGAATCAATATCAATACTTTGAAAATTCCCTTCTTGAATGCCTGGGCCTGCTAAGGCCAAGGAAGTTCTGCAGCAGACTTGACAAAGTCAGCATTTACTCACAATAATTTGGATGTAAAACTTGGAAGTTTTAGCTCCTCAATTTCTTTAGCACTGCATTGCTGGCAAGGTACTTTTTTTTTCAGTAATGAACTAAGATATATGAGACTAGATTTCTATCAGCGACCTGATTTGAACCTGGAAATGACTGGGGAAGCAGGGTAATCTTTCAAGGGCTTGTGTAGTATCTCTTCATTATCAGGTTAAAGTCATACTTTTTAATACACTAATAGGTTTGGCTAAATACTTGGTGTTTGAGATTTATTAACTGTATTATTTAATTGTTAAGTTATGATTCTTGACTACTTTATTATGAGTGAATGGTTAAAATAGACAAAAATAGATGCATAAAATAATCAGTTGCCCATGTTAATATGTTTGGCTAAAATTCATTTCTGTAATTCAGGGTGTAGTAATTTTTCTTTTCACCATTTCATGGTATTAAAAACAAATCCAGTGTTGTACTTTTAAGTTAACCTATAAATAGACTGTTCTCTGAATAGTATTGAGCATAAGATACTTCATTACTAAATTCTCAGTATCTTTCTCTTGCTTTATGGAAGCTTAGAAAATGCAGAAGAAAATCTGTTTTAGACAAGTACACTCCTACTATTTTCAAAACAACCCTTAAAAAATGATTGCTCCAACTTTAAATTAAAAATGTAGTGTGGGCTATGGTTGGAATGCTAGACTCACTCTAAGTTGCCGGAAGGTGCTTTTCATGGCTTCTTTTAAAGCTCTATAAAATATAAAGAATCCAAATCTCTCTGCTGCTTGTTTATGCATTCAGATGTGTAGGACTTGTAAGGTGATACGTGGCATCAGTACATCTCATTGTACTATATTGTTGAAGCATTTTGCTTACCTGTAAATAGATATAGTTTTCTCAATCTTTAATGGACATCTGCAGTAAGAATTCGTTAAAATAATTCTAGAAAAATAACTCCTTATTAAAATAAAAGAATTCATATGACATAATTATATAGAATTATTTGACTTGGCAGCTGTCCTGTGTGTGTGTGTAGATATATTTATAATTGGTTAGGTAATCAAAGACATTTTAGATCTTAAAAAAAATATATATATATATATCAAATGCTACAGACCTTAAGAATCCAATCGGATATCTTGAATAATACCTCCCCTTAGAAAATTTTGGTGGTTAACTGTGTGGGTTTGTGTGTGTGTGTGTGTGTATGTATCTGCTTCTGTGTATGACTGCACTTGTAAGGATTTTAGATTGAGATCCTGAAAGGAGTAAGTACTCGGAGCATTAATCAAAATTAACATTTTTATTTAGAGCAGTAGCATTGTTTAAAGTAAATCCTCAATCATCCCCGCTTACTGTGTAGTGGTTTGGTTTGCAGAGCAGTTTGGGTATGAACAAACCAGGTTGATCTCAAAAGAAACTACACCAGAATTTTAGTGTTGGAAGGTTAGTGTAACTCACAGGCACACCCCACATGTACTCCTAACTACAATATAAGGGACTGAACCTACACTTGGTTCTTGGACAGTTTTAAAACTCTTACATTGTAGGGATTTTTGGTCCAGTGAACCAGACTGAATGTGATTTAACAGAAGACCCCTGAACTACATAGAAATGAGGGCTTCTGTACCATCTGCTTTTCTAAACAGACTTGTTGATGTACCACAGTAGTTACTCATGTAGGCATAGTCTAGTAGCTTGAGTGAGAAGATTTAGATTTCAATAAGCTACTCATCTGGTTATGAAAAAGGAAAAATTATATGCCACCTAATCACATTCATTTCTAACACAATTTTGTCTTCTTTAAATTTGTCAAAGCTTGAATTTCTTGCTAGTGGTTACTGTACATGCCAGGGAAGCATACTTTTCAACGTGAGAAAATAAATATTTTAATACTCTGGTAATTCAGAAGTTCTCATAGAAGTCTCTTCAAATGTTCTGAGAAATACATCTGTAACCTTAGGAATTTCAATACAAAGCAATTTCTTTCTTCCCCCCTCCTCCTGCCAGAAAGTGTTTTAAAATAGGAAACTGGAATGAAAATGCCTTGTATTTAGAAAGGTTATACCAGCATTACCACACTGATAACTTAAATAGTTGCAGACATGCAACATGGAAATTAATTCTATAAGCGTGAAAGGTGTCTAGTGTGTACCTCTCTTCTTAAAATGTGAAGAATGCCAGCTGTAAGTTTTAAAAATCTATTTACCCTGTGACCTTTATTTCTAGTGTATTTCACAGTAATATCCTGGTAAATAGATTTAGACATTCTTTTTTTAACTGTCTGAATAGGGACTGATAGCTTTTGTCACTAAATTAATATTTTTGCATAGCTTACATTTTTCTGTTGACTTTTGCAGTGCTTGTTTCTCTTATTTGATTTCCTTTTGATAATTTAAAAAAGTCAAAATAAATGTTTTAATACTATATTAATATTTTATGAAGAAAGACTACAAGGAGTAATATTGTGACTAACAGAAAGGGAGGTTGTGAAATGGTAGTGCGTAATCAAGGCTACAGGTTTAAAAGATTGCCTTGGACTTAATCTTGTTGCGTGTCATCCACCGGGTGCTGTCTATGTTACATTTTAACAATTGCATGGTAGTTTTATAGTCATCTCTGGGTGACTTTCATCTCACCCAACTTCAGATGTCTACCAGGTATATCAACATCTGAGCTAGTTACTTAGGTCTCTGTATTATTAGTGATGGGAAGTTGGTACTCTTAAACTGTATTTCATCTAATCAACTGTAGGAATCTATTTTAAGTTGAGATGAATCACCCTAGAAATGTTGTATTTCATCTAACCAACTGAAGGAATCTATTTTAGGTTGAGATGAATCACCCTAGAAATGTCTTCTCTTCTCCATTGAATATTAAGGAAGCCTGGAATGGCTTGTTTAGATGTGGACATCTTTATGTGCTCAGATGAATCTTGCCTTTAGTGGCAGGTGGAGTTTTACCGTAAGTGTTTTCTGAAAGAATGTGTTTGTTTAGAAACGGAGAACTTTAAAACAGATAGTGATGACAACAGCTCGGAAATATGGTATATGTTTTGAAGTTGTTATTGACAGTAACAGAAGTGGTATGAGGTATGTTAGAAAAAGGTGCAAACTAAGGCCCTCAAGTCTTGTTTGTTACTGCAGTGCGTATGATTTACACAGAACATTCCCTGAACTCAGGGATAGAATTGGTTTCATATATCTTTACTTCCTATGCCACCCTTGAATGATAGTTTCATATGGCTCATCTGAAGCTGTTCATTTCCTTACGAGCCCTCTTCAGGACTGTAAAATTCTTTTGTAGAAGACATGAGAAAAGTTGCAGTTTAGTAGAATATGGTCTGGTATGTTGAAGTGGTAAAAACTGTATAAATCGATAACTATTCCATAAAAACTGTGTTTTGTCTGATTAAGAAGTATACTAGAGTGTTAATAGTTTTTATTTTTAATGCATTTACTGAGAAGAGCTGTTTTTCGTATGCTGTATTTGTAATATTGTGATATGCTTTCTTTTTTAAGAGAGAGAATGATTACAGTGATTTCTTTTTTCAATATTACTTTCATCTGTCTTAAAGTGCATCTTACACTTTTTAAGTATTTCTCACTTGGAATTTTATTTGACCTGCTAACCAGCCTGATTTTTAAAAAATGGCATTTGGAGTAGTAAAACAAAATTTCTGTAGCTAAATTAAACTATTTTCAGCAATTTAAAACTTGGCTAATGATTTAAATCATCCAGAAAAATAAACTTGTGGTAGGGCGCAGTCCTTCTGAATACTGTTGATCATCAAGCATGCTCTGAATATGGGTAACATTTAGTTTTGCTTCATATGTTTTATGGGGTATTAGTGATACGAAAATGTTCACAAAATTAAAAATATTTAAAAAATTAAGTCAGGTGCACAAATAAAGGTCAGAATCTAGCTTTTTTTCCTGCTGTAGATGCACCCTGTAGCTATTGGGTTGCATTCTAGGTTATTCTGTTTCTGACCCAAAAGATCTTTAAATCCTTTATCCATCCCTCACAAAATGGTATAGCCAGATGAGTAAAGGAATCTTTCATCACAAAGTATAGGAGGTTAAGACAGTCTTCAAGGAGAAGGTAAGCACCTTGGAATCACCTAGCATCATAAAAATAGCTATTATGGAAAGCTGCAAGAGATTAATTTAAAGCGCTTTTATTGACTTCTCGAAACTGACTTAGCCGTGTGAACTCCTTCTGTATGCTTCTTGTTCAATGAGTATTAGGTATTAAAGAAATTGTCTTGTCTGTTAAATTCTGTACAGCTACTTTTCTAAGTGTGTTAATCCTGAGACTTTAGATTTGTTTCCCTTTTTTCTTTGTTCGTTTGTTTGTTTTAGGCTTACTGTTTATTTTGATACTCTTTAAGGGTATTTCAGTGCTGCATGCTCTTCATGGCAGAAATCAGTATCAGCTCCTTTATCTTTTTATCTAAGAAGGCATTTAAGATGTCATCTTGATACTTGATATGTTGAATTTTTAAATAGTATTTAAGAATGCAGCATACCACCTAAAATTTTCAGTTTACAAGTTCTTAATGGATTGTTGTTGCTGATAATCTAAAAACTTTTCTTAATTAAGCAAAAGTGAAAAGGATGTTAATAGGAGATGGAGAAGAAATAGATGCAGTGTTAAGAATATATCCGTTGAGCTTGAGAAAAATGATGGCTATTTTGATCATATGAGGGATAATTTGGAAAAGCTGTAAGAGATATATCAATTAAATTCATTTCCTTTCTTTAAAGGGAAGTGGTTTAGAAAGCATACTGGCCATCTGTGTGCAAAAGAGTATTTAGGTCAGTGGGTCTGTTCTGTCCTGCTTTATTACAGGATGAAAGGATCTGTTGTGCTGAAAGCAGTCTCGTCTTTGATTTAGGTTTCTGTATAGTCAGTACTCTTTGATAAATATTTATAAAGTACAATCATACTTCAGTAGCTTAATCTAGTAGTTGTAGACTGCTGTTTATATCAGTGTGAATTAAAATTAGTCTTTACAAACGGAATGCCTTTGGATTTTTTTTTTTAAGTGCAAGCATTTATAGAAGAAATATAAAATCAGACTGTTTCAAACATATACCATGGCTGTCCTTGTATTTATGGTGTCATTTTTTTTAATAACTATTTAATATCCCTAATGTGAATATGTGGTATAAATGGAGTGACTAAATTTTCGTTCCTTTGCAGGTGCCTACAGACTGTTACTTACTTGTCACATATTTATTGATTCTTTGGTTTTCTACCTACTTTATTTCTTTCTTTTTTTCTTTTTTTTTTTTTTTTTTGAACTTCCTTTGTGACTTAATAGTCAAAGAAATTTTTAAAAGGGGCTGACACTGACTTGGTAGAGAGAGGATTAGTAGAAGACTTAGCAAACTGTTGTTCAAATATTAGCCTCTAGTACTCTCCAGAGTAATGTTCTAGCAAAAAATGAGAACTTAGGATGTAAAATTTCTGGTGTAAGATGTGCTTACACCTAAGACGAGAAGAAATATATACCATGTATTGTTCTGTGATGTCAGTAAAGCATAGGTAAAAATATGTGAAAAGGTGTTAACAGTGCTCAGAAAAAAGTATCCAGTTTTCATTTCTAATAGATTTTAAAAGTGTCCAACTTGGATTTTGCTCCTGTTAAAAATAGGAGATGCTCACTACATTAAATGACTGTTGTTAAACCTTCATCTGTCCCTTCATGGATTTTTTTTTTATTGTTTTTAGATGTATAATACAGAATACTTTCCTCACTAGTGCAAGAAGCATATATGATTGCCCACATTTGAACCAGAATTAATTTTGTTTTTGTACTTAAACATCAACTGGGTAATGCTTTGTGATAGCTATGCATTGAGATAGGATGGATGACAAGTGTTAGCAGATCATCTGTAAAATAAGAGAATGTGACAGGAAAAAGTGCAGTAGTGGTTAGATTCCCTGAGACTGATTTCCAGTTGATTGATAGGATTTTTTTGGCTTGTGACTGCTCTTTTGTCCCCTCCCAGAATAAAGCCATTTTGATTGAGAGGAGAATTTTAAAGGGGAGTCTGAGATAGAGCTTGACAAGTCTTTAGCACTATTTTAACTGACGTGACTGGGGTTATATGTAATTGTAGATGTTATTTCAGGCACCGTTAGATCAAGTCTGCATTTTTGGATGTCCAGCTTGTTTAAAAAGCGTATCTATGGTTTTTTTTAAAAGTTTAAATTAGAATCAGTCTCAGTATTTTCATCTACTTGGTAATGCTACATCTTCTTATGATTTAGCAGCAGGATATTTGAGCTATTGGAGGATTTAAGTATAGTCTGCTGAGATTGTGTGAGGAGAAGGAAAGGTACGTGTTATATTTTATTGGTGTGCTGATTGCGTTGTTGAGACCATTATATGACTGTGAGGAGACAAGATGCTGTTTTTAGACTTACATTGTAGCAGTGCAGCTTTTATGGTGTCTATGTTAGAGGCCTAGAAGTTACCAATTGGATTTTTTTTTTTCCCAAATGAAAATCAGGATAGATGCATGATACTATAGCTGTTGTTGGACACTTCTTTTTTTTTTTTTTTCTTTCCCCCTCCCCCATTCACAGATAGTTGCCTGGTAAGTGGAAGCCCATGTGTTGATTCTGGAGTCTCCAGCCTCATGAATACAAAATCTAAGCCTGCTGCCACCACTTCTTTCAACATTTCTATGGCTGAGATTCCAAGGAAGCGCAAAGGAAGTGATTCTGATAACCAGTAAGCAAATTGATTCAGTTTGTGCCTCAACATAAAGATGATAAATTCATCTGTTATTTCAATGATATGGTAACTTTCTAATCCTCTTTCTTGAAATGCCATATATGCTATGATTATTTATTATAGTTTCTTCCAAATATACATTCTTTGGCAGTCCTGAGCGTTTAAAACTGTAAAAAAAAAAAAAAATTTCTTGAATCCAGGAGATATATGTTGGATTCTGTAATGCTGATTTCTGGCCTGAAATATCTAGGTAGTGCATCTCTAATGCTGAAATTTCAATCCTAACTCATTTTTTTTTCTTTTTCACCAACTAAAGGCAAGTTTTGTTTGTAGGGAATTTTTATTAAATTTCTTGAAGTCTCACAAGTGTGCACAAGAATATCATCTTAAAGTGTGAAATAAGATTACTAGTTAAGCTCTTTGATCTAGAACTGCAGAATCAGAACTGCTTCTTCAGTGACCAGGGCAGCTATTTACTTAAATACCTAGACAGAATGTGACCTGAAAATGAGGACCTTACTGCACTAATACTCAGCCTCTTTAAGTGGGTCACCCTTTACTCCTGAGATGATACTGTCAACTCTTTTGTCCTCTTTGATAGCTGCCAAACAAGTGCTAGTTACACATATGTTTAGAAACAGAAATTGTGTATAAAAAGTGACCTATTCTAAGCTGTATTTTAAACATTTGCCAGTTACAAGTGAGGACAAGTCAGCATGTAGATTAGAGCATTACTGCTATCTCCAGACTAGCGTGGAGGAGCCACCTTTAAAAAGGGGGGGAAAGAGGGAACTTATTTGTGTTTGTGGTTATGAAAGCAGTTCTCTTTAATCTGTACTTCTTCTATATAATCCATTGATCTTCAGAATGTATCCATACTGTGGATATTGATAAAATTGTACAACTCAAAATTTCAAGTGCATCTTGTATTTCTGGAGTTTCCAGGGGTCTACATTAGTTTCTGAAAAAAATATCTCTATTGTTTTTCAGTAGCACTTGTATTTAATTTTATCTGTTAAGTAAAGATGCTGATTCATCAATAGTGTTTCCCTAAAGTCTAAATCAGTCCCTGATAATCATGAAACTTCTGTCAGAAAGAGTTTTCACGTGCTAGATGGACTGTTCAGTCGAAACAGTGTTGTTTTACAAGAACGAGTTAGTTCCTAAAAGCAGATGGTCTTGCTGAAGTACAGCATTTTAACTGAAATTTTTCTGTAACACTTTTCTGTAACTTTTTTTCATTGTTATATCAAATCGTCTTGCTGTGCTTCAAGTTTATTCAACTTACTTCATTACCTGTTCCTGCAGGGACACAGTTGAAGTTGATGGTGATCCTCAGAAAAGGTACATTTTTATAAATGAACGCATTACTATTTTCATGTCACATACTCGTTCTGTTTGGTAAGATAAGCTGTGTGTTTGTTTGCCTTAAAAAATGCTTGTATAAGGGCACAGATTTGCAGGGCACAAATTTGTACAACATGAGATGATACACATGTAGCTAATGAACAGGATAGACAGGTCCATCCATTGTTAAAATTTTCTGATATTTCTTCCAAAGATAACACTGACTTGCTTATAACGTTGCCAGACTTCACTTGTTCTGGTTGAAATTAAGATAAGAAAGGGGAAAAAAAGAAGTGTTACAGTGGAATAAGAAGGCTGGGGAGGGAAAAGGAAAATTTGATACTCATCTATGATTGGTCCATGTAAACATTTTTTGTTTGATTTTTTAACCTTGTCAATGTGCTTTTAAAAATAAACCTAACAAACATAAGCTGAAAGAATTCTATTACAGAGAAAGAATTCTATTCCAAATTCTATTACAACAAGCCATAATTAAGATTGGTTGCACAGCATTAAAAAAAAAAAAAAAAGGCATGAGAAATATACAGTACAGGAGAAGTCTTAATTATGTGGTTTATTTTTTGTAATTTCTTTTTCTGCACCCCACTATTTTACTTAGAATGTATGTTTGTTTGTGTGTAGCTATCCAGTATTCTGTTTTATCCTTCTAGTCAGTATTTGTGTGTGGCTTATTGAATAGTATTAAAATCTTTCACTGTAGAAAAATTGTTTGTTTCTTTGTAGACTTTTCCATGATGCCCATGATAGAAAAGTGTTTCAAAAATGATTCTTCTTTGCATTTAAGACCTCTGCTTCTCTCTTTAATTGGGAAGTATGTTTCATAAAATGCAGCAAAAGATTTTATTTATTTTTTTCTGAATAATCCAGATTCTATCCTTGCTTGTAAAAATTAAATACACCTGCATTACAGCCACAAGGTAGTAATTCATCCTGTGTTCATATAATCAAAGTAGTTTTAACCTAGCTATTTCTGTCAGTAGCAGCACAGCAGTTATGACAGAGGCTATACAAACCCATCAAAGACTGTGACTGATTCCTTGACTAGCAAGGTTGTTCTAGTTTCTTACCTGAATTGCACTCCTGAGAGAGGAGGGTTAGTCGGTAGGCCACATGCTTCATTGCACTTGGTCTGGCTTCCTTTATCTGTTTTCACTTTGCAGTCAGACTGTAGTCCAGTAACTGTTAAGAGTTCGTACTACATACACATCTCTGATAAAAGTTTATTAAATACATACATACATACGTATCTATATAATTAGTTATAGGTAACTCCTCTAAATCTGAAACAGCTTCACTGAAGAAAAGACCTAAGGTCATGTGAACCCAACCTACTCCTGTGTTTTGATTGATAACACTGTCTAGAAGAAGCCTATGTTCTAGCAAAATCCCAGGCTGAAGAGTTGGATCTCTGAATCTTAGGTTAATTTGGCTGTGGTGCTGCTGTATTCTCACACCACTGTCAGTTACACCACTGACAGCCGGAAGCAGCTTTCAAGATCTTCCATAAATCTCTATTCTCCAACTACTCTTCTATTTCCTGCTTCCATTTTCTCATGGGAAGCGGCAGCTGACTGATTGGCCTGTCTCCCTGCTTCCCTTCTCGTAGAACATACGTCTCTTCTGGGACCATTCTGAGGCTAGTGAGTCTCCTGTCAAATGGAGCTTGGAGTGTAGCATGAGATGGCTCCATTGCTAAATTTAAAAAGCTGAAGTACTGCTGCAGCTATATTCAGGAAAACTCATATTTGTTTTCCTTCCTTCTAAAGCAAGCAGTAGCCAATGTTAACGTGGGAACTGCTCTGAATTCCCTCTGCCAGAACAAAAATGCTTATACTAAATTTGCAAGATGGTGATTAAGCCACTTCATGACATTTTTAAAAGCTGTTGGAGAAGAATACAGTCATTTTTGGAGGGAAAAAAAAGATAATTACTCTCATTTGAATCATCATTTATATTTTTTCTGCCAAGTGCTTTTCATGATACAAGCAATTAATTTTCTTTCATTTACAATTTTATTATATGAACTCTTTCTAGTCATTACTGTATAGTAAGGGAAAATACTTAATTGTTTGCTCTCATGAGCAATTGTAGGATGATATTTTAGGCCCAATCTAAGCTAAGAGAACTGTTTTTATCTTTTCGCAGTGAGAATTTGGAAATAATCACACAATAGAGGATATCTCTTGCAAAATTAAAAAAAAAAATCAAGTTGGAGCTTTGACTAGTTGATGTTCCATTGATTCTGTTTTCCCTAGAATATAAGTAGACCTGTAATTATGAAATATCTCTATAGTATGTTCACATAATTTTGTGAACATTCAAAGTTATGTTTTGTTCTCTCTTCGTATTATACATCACTTAATAGATAATTCTTTGATTTTATTGGAGTGTAGTAATTTTCTAGAATTTCCTGTATCTTCTTGAATTCATGGGAGTAAAGAAGTGTCTAGTATTAAATATGCAATTTAAAAAGCTGTATCTTGTTTTCTCTAGGAGTGAAGATGACGAACATGTTAAAATAAAAGATTTCAGGTACTAATTTACAAGACAAGTAGATTTTGCTAGTAAATACTGAAATTCACACTAAAAAATGAGTTTGTGGATTATTTACATCAAAACTTCCAAATATTTACCAGTTTTAGCACCTTTTCCTTTATTTTTCTCTACTTTTACATTATTTGTTAGAGCCGTCTTTGGGATTTTATTTTCTACTAACTTCAGTGCAAGTTGTGTTGCAGAATAGCTCAAACATTAGCAAATACCTGAGGTTTAGAATTTTCGAGGTAAGAATTAAATGAAGTCGCTCAAGCTGTGTATAAAGGGAGCTGATGAATATAAAGAGAGACTATATGAGTTTGGGGATTGTGTCTCTTAGGTTTGTGTAAACATGGAGTTATTTGTGAAGTATTCCAAGTGAAAGTAGATGCAGCTAGAGCATGTCAAAGACTTCTTATTCTTGAAAAAATGCTTAAACAGGGAATTGTTTAGGGATTGCCACTGCGCTTTGAATTCACATTTTACCTTAATCCACATTAAAATTCATTGAAACCCAGTGTGACTGAATGCAATTGTGATTCATCCAAGTAATTATTTTAAACTATAGGCAAGCCACTTAGTAAAACTAGAGTTATTTCAGAATAAAACTTGTCTTTTCTACATGTTAGCAAAGATGTAATAGCAGATATCTACAATTCACTCTGCTGTCAAAAGTAGTCTTTTTACAGTATGTTAACTGATAATTGTGAAATATTCTTGTAGTTTAACAGAAGAAATGAATGACAAAGTTCATTCCAAAATATGTTAATCTCTACAGACTTTTTTATTTGACTCCAAAATTCATTTTTCTTTAATGAGTATTCCGTCACTATGCAAGATTCTATTTTGTGTAGTGCTTTGATAACATTCGTGTTATATTGTTGGTTTTTTCTCTCTAAAGTATTGGTTCCTTAGTTGGAAAAGTTGGAAGACATTTTGAAGGTTTGCTTAGCAGGCGTACCTCTCCAGTGTTGGTACAAGCTGATAGAGGAAATTACTTTCTTCCATTCTTTATAACTGGTGAATATCATAGAAGGCTTTTTGAATCATCCAGTCATCACTGGAATTTCTGTATCTACCTGTTCTAGGTTCCATAAGTTCTTACTGAATCTTCCCAATGTGGAATATTGGTCTGTTTGCCCATATATTTCTATCTGTCTTCCAGACATTCGCATTTCAAGGAGTATGCATAATGTATTACTGTTGCTGACTCACACAAAGAAGAAGTTGGGTGAATCTGTAGAACTGAGAATCAGCTGATGAAAGTAAATTTTTAATAAGCTTTAGGGGAGAGAGAAAAGCAGATTGTTTAGGTGAATGACCCAAATTTATTTATTTATTTGCAGGGAAAGGAATTTCTTTTTTTTTTTTTTTTTTATTTTCTTTTCCCTTCCAAAGAAAAGTAATAGATATAATAGAAGACTTTAAAATTGTACTTTATTCTTTCTCATCAGGCTAGATTTAGTGAACTTAATTACCTTTACTAACTTCTGTAACAGTATGCCTCAGAGGAAGCATTTCAGAGATGAGTTACACAAAACTTTGTCTCGCAGTTTGGTTCACTACAATTGTGTTTGGTCTCAATCAGGAAGAAAAGTTACCTTGATTTTAATTGAGTGGCCAGTTTGCCTTCTGGTTAAGGAGGAAATAGAATGAATTAAACTTCTTTTGACCTGCTGGAGGGTGTTAGGTGGAGGTAGACTAGATAGAAAGCCTAATATACTAGAAGGAATTAAAGAAGAGATGACCTAAGATGTAAGTAGATTTGTAATGTGTACTGTCATGTGCAATAAGAGGGTTTTTCTGATGAAAACTCTTCTAAGAGTGTTTGAGATCTTGGATGGAGGCTTACAGAGAGATAAAACTTGAGATATAAGGTGTGCACAGAGCTTGAAACCCTTTCTACCACCTTATCCCATGACTGAAAGGGAAGCATTCTGAAGCAGCTCTAGTGAAAATAGATGAGGCACAGCTTTTTCTTTCAGTTTCCACAGTATCTCTTATAAGCATATATAAATGTGCTGTCTGTTGCTTATGCTGTGCTATGAATAAATGCTTCTATTTGTGTCTTACCTCAACTTAAGTGACTTTTAAGGTAGATAGATAACAAGAAGATATTGCTCATCTAAAACTACAGTGAGTTTTCATAAACTGGAGTTCAAAGGCGCTTTAGCAGGTGCTTCTTGGAGCATTCTTCATTATAACAAAGCTAGTAGAATGAGTCCCTCATCTGAGCTACACAGGCCAGGTAGAAATAGCATCAGAAGGGCCAGGAGGCAGAAATGTCTTCCAGTGATTACTAATGACGTGAAATAATCTCTGAAATACAGTAAACTGTCAAGGTATTCACTTGACCCTCAAGGATCGCAAGGAGAATTTCACAGCTTTGTAAAAGTCTTCATAATCAAGTTGTTGCTTGACAGCTTTTTCTCTCAATAGTTCACATCATTATTATGACTTGCTGCTTTGTTTAAGTTAAACCAGTTCAGTTGTCAAGTATATGAAGCACAAGGAAAACTTTCAACACAGTAGTATTTTTTGTGGTATGCTCTGCTCTCAAATTAAATAGATGTGTTGGTGGAGGGGGAGATTGTTGTGCATCTTTCTGAAAATAATTCTTCTTAGAGAGGCACACAGTCAGACAGAGAAACGAAGAAGAGACAAAATGAATAATCTGATAGAAGAATTGTCTGCTATGATACCTCAGTGCAATCCCATGGCACGAAAACTAGACAAGCTTACAGTGTTACGGATGGCTGTGCAACACTTAAAATCTTTAAAAGGTGGGTTATAATAAAAAATAAAATCCTAAAAGTGCTTTTTCTAACAAGAATTATAATACATATTTTCTTTAATGATAAATAACTAATCTGTTTTATATACTTACTGAATTCAATTGAGTGTAGACTTCTACATAATCATTTCTAGATACATTTGTACTTCTTGTTCATTAGCAGTAGTATGTGATTTTGTATATTTCCCATATTTAAAAGTTTATCTCTGTAATTTGTCTATTCTTCATTTAAATTTACATACTTTTATCTTCCAAAATTTCATTTCTTGTTTTGTCTCTCTTTTTTCTGCTGTGCATTAAACAGTGCTTCAAAGTCTAATTTTTTTTCTGTGCTAAGGATATGCTTTGTAATTAAGTCAATATGTGTTCTGCAAACTCTCCATTTTCCCTCATACTTTCGACAGCAGCAGTACCTGTAGTGCTCTACCAAAACCACTAGCTGTACTGCTAATAGAGAAGCAAATTGTCTTTGTGCTCCTGTTCATTGTTTCTGTGTTTGTGATTGCATCAACTCTTTGTCCTTGCATTGAATTTCATGTTTATCTGATGACTTTGAAATATACAATATCATGAAACAAGGTGGAAAACATTAAAAAAAGAAAAAAGAAAAAAAAAGAATCCCCCCCTGCTAAAATCTGGGAAAGCTTTAAGTTGAAGGCCAAGTCATTCAAGAAATGTTGAGTAGTTTTGAAGAGTTATTTGGCGAGTGTGAGATCAGAAAAAAGTCTCCTGAACAATGGGAAACAATGTTAATGCTTACCTAAGAGAACTAATCTAAGTAATTACACTGGTAGGGAGCATAGAGAACTCACTTAAGTGGTGGGTTAACACTTGTGCAGTGTAATTTCATGAAGCAAAGCCATTCACTTAAAACTAAAGAAAGAATTGGTTTTGGACACAGACGGTCATCTTTCATCCTTTTTTTCTTTGCCTGCAAGAACGGCAGTCAAAGGGAACCTTAAAAAAAAAACTGTTTGTTTGGTAAGTGTTTGCAGTTACCAAAATACTTGCAGTGTTTAAGAATGCTTCTAGAGTATTTGCCTTTGGAGCTAGAACAATGAACATAGTGAATCAACCACACAATAGTTATGTGATTTAACTGTATAGAGTGATTTTTGGATCACTAGATAGATTGTGCTAATGAAGCCTTGTTTGTGCCCAAAAGATAATTGACAGCATAAGAATAATTCATATTCAGCAAATGTTAAGGATTCTGAAACAAACCTATAAAAATGTGTCTATGTAATCCAGTTCTCATAACACCATTTCTGTACTAGTACAGAAATTTTTTTGAGATTACTAATTTATTCTTGTGGCTACGTTTAAGAGGTCATTTTTTTGTTTTATTTAGGTGTTGGTTGCAAGTAAAATTTCTAAAATATGAACCAAGTATAACCCTGTTAAAATGTAACTTTTGCCATTGTATATAAGTCTACAAATAAGCTGTTTTGCAGGTTCCACTAGCTCCTATTCAGAAGTCCGGTATAAACCTTCATTTTTAAAGGATGATGAGCTTAGACAGTTAATCCTTAGGGTAAGTAGAAGGAAACTCTCAGTCAAGTGATGTCCTTATTAAAGCCAGCCTCTAACTTAAGTTTTTAGTTTGAAAGAGGTGGGGTTTTTTTTGTTTTTTGTTTTTTTTTTTTTTTTTTTTTTTTTTTTGTTTTTTTGTTTTTTGTTTTTTTTCCTTAAAGTAAGCATCCTAATTGCTTGGTGAGTATTGGTTGATAAACTTCGTACACTATACAGGATTTTTTTTTTTATATAAAGAGATATGGAAGATAATACATTAGTAGGGTAAACAGCAACCCTTGGGGATAGTAAATCTGTATATAAACTGCATAATTAATACGTAAAATATTTTAATGCTAATATTGAACTCTGCCTGCAAGTATAGAGAATACTTTTAATTATGTGTAAATATACTTGCTGTTGTTTGCTGTGTTTTGTTTTAAGTTTTCAAGATGTATTTTGAAGTAGAAGTAGAAATAATATCTAAAAGAACATTTTTCTTCTTGTTTTCACGCACATGTATACACCCACACTCCTTTATGCTTTCTCATTTGCAACTGTTTTCTTTTTTCTTTGCTGCAATAACAAAATTTGGCAACATCTGTAAAATGACTCTGAGTTAAGGTGTTTTACAGCTGGCCTTCTCTTTCCCGAAGCTATGTTTAGGAAACTACTTGTCTGCAGTCTAATTTGGTTCTTACAATCTTTTTAATTGCTTTTTTTGTGTGATTTATAACTTAATAAAAACATTGAGGTTTACAAGTGTATTTCCTTGCAGTAATCAATATTCATAAAATATTTTAGTTGCTTGTTTATAAAGGCTATATCTTTGTATTTTCAGGCTGCAGATGGATTCCTGTTTGTGGTTGGATGCAACAGAGGAAAAATTCTGTTTGTTTCAGAATCAGTTTGCAAAATACTTAATTATGATCAGGTGGCTGTAATTGAGGTTTTGTTTTTATTTTGAATTTTTTTCTACTTATAAACTTTTAAACATTCTGATTTTTTTGTGTTTTATTAAGAAACAGTCCTTCTGCATCGTTTCTTTGAATCCCTTTGATTTAACCTTTTCTTAAGAGTAAGGCTGTATTTCCTGGAATGAAGCATTTGCAAGTACAGTCAGTGTTCCTGATCTGACTGACAACGCCAGATTGCAATTGATCATCCTTAAGGACAGTGCTAGTCTGAGGGGACTAGTTGTCCCATTTCTACCTCTAAGAAATTTTCTCTCCACCACCACCCCCCTTTAAATTCAGGGAAATTAGTATTTCGGCTATGCAAGTTAAAGCTCACCTTGGTAATGACTTTATACTCAGATTTCCCAATATCTCCTGATCCACAGTAACTATCCATGTATATACCCTTAACCTGAAGGAAAAGAGATAATGTGAGTTAGCTTAACCTGAAAAGAGAGGTACTGTAAATTACTTTGTGCTAGGTCACACTTAACATCATGGACAATTACCACAAATAATCAAGGCATAGTAACTTGTTTGTGTATCTAAGATTTCCATTTCAAAAGCAAAGACAGTTGCATGATTCTGTCTATCTACTTTTATAAGTTAGAAATCATGGGCTGCATGTTTTAATCATTTTTTAAATTTTTTTGAATTAAAAAAGTGGAATGAATCATCTTATATGGGAAGAAGCATAAAGCAGGTTTTTGTGGGGAATCTCAGAACTTGTTGAGAGGATCTTAAAAGTGCCTTTCAGAGACTCTCCCATCAGTCCTGTCTGCTTCCAGACCCATAAGATCATTGCTGTTCCAGCCATAGAGGCAAAAAAGACTAGATTCAGGGGAAATGACTGACAGGGGAAATGACTCATTGCTGTTCCAGCCATAGAGGCAAAAAAGACTAGATTCAGGGGAAATGACTGACTTAAACCATGGACTTATTAGCTTATATGGGAATCATTTCTGGCTATAAATCCCATTGTCATTCGAATATATTTTGACAAAACTGCTACTAGCCTTTCTCAGTGGCATTCAGCATTTTGCATTTGCATTTGGGTTAGATGGGGACTGGGCAAATGGAAAAGGATGTATGTTTGTTCTGCTATCTTAGAACCTTTTCCCATTAGAAGCTTAGCCCATTTCTGACTCTAGTTTATTGGAGAGGTGCTTCCTTTATGCAGGGAACACACAGCAAGTGGCAAGGGTCTAAGATGAGTTGTAGTTTGGATCTAGAATAGTGCTTAACAGAGCAGCTGCCTTCTGTCCAGTGATCTGACCTGCTTTGGTGAAGATAAGCAATATCAAAAAGCCCCCAACCAAACAACAAAAAAACCCCTCACCAACCCCACAAAGCTAGCTCACTTCTGTGAGAATTTCCTCCTGTTTCAAAAGAATGTAGTGGTGCCTGAAGTTCAGCAGACTGATTATTTTGACTGGATCAGCAGAGGCTGTTGGAATTGCCAGTCAGCAGGTTGAGAGCTTCCCAGACAGAGAAATCCCTGTAAGTATCCCCTCCTAAGGAGTGCTGAAGTGCACAGACCCCTGTGTAGCTTCCAAAGAGCTTCTGGCTCGCTAATGCCATTTTGTCCAACCAAATTAAAGCACAAGTCATTCAGCAGCTGTAAATACTTATTCTCAGAACAAAATCTGTGAGGGTGCGTGGTTTGCACTTAACCTTCTTTGGTTCTGGAATCACGTTTGATGATCAAGAATCACATTAAGTAAATAACTAAAGCATACATAATCAGTAAGTACTTTGTATTCTGTAGTACTGACAGTTTTCCAATATCTGACTAGATCCAGTGTTTTTCAAAGGGAAGTTGTCAATTACATTTTTACTACCATATTTTTCTGAAAATATTATTATACAGTGGTAAATTAAAAGCAAGTCAAAATATTGAAATTAGAATACTATGGTATTTGAAAGATTTCTTTTAAAAATAGCATAAGTTTGTGTTACTGAGATGACTAATATATATGGTGTTCTATTCTAGAACACTGTGGTTATTAGTCCTTTTTCTCTATTTTTTTTTTAATAGGCCAGTTTAATTGGACAAAGTTTGTTTGATTACTTGCATCCAAAAGATGTCGCCAAAGTTAAGGAGCAACTTTCCTCTTCAGATGTTTCTCCGAGGGAAAAGCTCATAGATGGCAAAAGTAAGTCATATTTATGAATATACTGAGATTTTTTTTAACAGATGTTAATAAATTCAGTTATTATGGATGGCATATTCATGTATTCATATGTACAAACTTGAGATACAGCTTCTAAGAACCAAACATACTTGAATGCTTATCTGCTGCTTAGAGTGTGCTTACAATTTAGAAGCTAGCCCAGTAAAGAACTTACTTTAGGTAATAAGAATGATAGAAATTTTCATTGTTAAACATTTACCAAGATATGGTCTGATGTTTTTCCTACCAGGCATACTACTTTTTTTTCTTGTATTTGATAGGTCTTGTCAGTACAAAAGACCTGATGTAGTCGAACATGGGATAAAATACTTCAATATCAAGAATCACTGTCTTCTCTGAAAATGCTAAGTGTCAATCCTAATTTAACCAAACCTTACTTTGTTTACAGTTATTACTAATATGGAAAGCATTATGTACTGTGCAGTCAATCACTATTTTATAGCTGTTTTTTATAAAACATCTTTGCAGTTCTTCCCTGTACCAAATAGGAGTTGAAAGTTTATAAAGTATATGTATTAAAATAAAATTCATACTATCAAGTAAGACATTAAAATAATTTGATCTTTTTAATTTTGGAATCCATGTGACAGTCACATTTTCTTTCCCTATTTAAGTTGTTAGACTGATTTCACAATTAATTTTAAGTACAGAATATAGACAACTAAGCAGTAAGAAGAATGTACTAGAAACTGAAATGAAAATAGTCTGAAGATTTTGTTGGGGTTATGGGGTTTTTTGTTGTTGTTGTTTCTTTTTTAAACTACTCTTACTAAACTTTTGTAAGCTGGCTTGCAAGTACACACAGATTTTCAAGCTGGACCAGCTCGACTGAATTCTGGTGCTCGACGTTCTTTCTTCTGTCGGATAAAATGTAGTAAGACCTCAGTCAAAGAAGAAAAGGAATGCTTGCCCAACCCGAAGAAGAAAGGTATTCAAACAGTATAGATGCAGTGGGGAACTTTCTGTCATGAAATTTTGTATATTTAAGTTTTGAGTGAGTAGTTATCAGTGACTTCACAAAATAGTTGTAGAGAAGTGTGAGTATGTACTGGAGACATGTATTGAAAAACAGTCTAATTGTATTCTTTCTCCTCCTTACTCACTCCTGAAAACTGGGGGGAGGAACCTGTGGTAAGTGGCTGTGTTTAGGAGCACATAGTCTGTTCCAGTCAAATTTTAGAAGTCTAAGGGAAAGTTGAAAGCACTGGAGCCGATCAGAAGAATGAGATTAACTTATGTCTTGAAGATAACTCTAAGAATAAGGCCTGCAAAAGCTACTGTTTTGGAGGAAAAAAAAAGCAAGTAAAAAAATTTTTGTTTTTCCTGGGCTACTTTTACTGTTGTGTATATTTGCAAAGTATGAATTTTCTTCTTTTGCGTATAATAAAGTTAGTTAATCAGTGTAATTCCATTTACTTTTCCAGTAATTTTAATTTAGTTCATATTTTGGCATGCGTGTACAGCACTGAATTCTTTTTGAGCTTTCAGTGGATGAATTTTCCTTTTTAGACCTAATTACTAGCTCTTTTTTAACACCTTAATATTGATATTTGCAGAAGTGCTGAAATTGACATTAAAAAAAATCTTGCTACTATTTTTAATGTAACATGTTATTACTGATAAATACCATTCAAGAGTAAATTTTTAAAAAGATCTGACGTTGTAAGGAAATAGAATTCTAACTCTCTTGATGTGCCAACTGACTTGGTGAGATAAAAATTTAACTTTTATAAATGTGTTTCAGGAAGGCAGCGTTGATGGAAGAGTATCTTGCCAGTCTGTGACAAAGTCACTGTTTCCATAGCTGATAGAGTAGATGCAGTTAAATTTATGGAAAGCATAGTTTGTTCAGAATATGGATATCAAGAATCTTTTGGTAATTTTTGGAAGGATAACGATGTAAGACAGTATATCATCTCTACTCTTGGGAATATATGAGAGTATTTGCATGGTATAGGTCTACCAGCTGCAGGAGTGAGTGACAGTGTATCTTATAATGTAGGGACTTTACTTTTTTCATATTTGTGGTCCCAGAAAATTGAAAAATCCAGAAGCCTGACATAAATAGGTTTTGTGTTGCTCTTCCTCCATTCTTCCCAGAAGTTTCTTTTAGCAGCTGCAGTAAGAATATGTTATGGTCATAGTGTTTGCAAGACAAATGGTTGAACTGGAAGCTATGGGGAGAGTCTCTCTAGTTTGTCTGAATTCGTAATACATGTGAAACCATAGAAAGAGAAAGTGATCTGTGTATTACCAGACTGTTGGCTTGCTTTCTCTTCTGTGAGAATGTGTTTGAACTGACAATACCTGTAACTATACAGAAGTGCTCTCTCCAGGTAAGCTAAAATTTAGTACAAAATTAATTAATTAAATGCTCTGTAAAATTACTTACAGCATTTTGCATTTGTACCTTGTTGTAGGTAATTATAAAATCAAAATGCTAATCTTATGGTGAAAATAATCCAGAAATATAAATTTCATTTTGAGCCATAACTGCTTGTTTCATTTTTTTACTAGATCACAGAAAGTACTGTACCATTCACTGTACTGGATATATGAAGAACTGGTCTCCTAATGAGGTGGGAGTGGAAGAAGAAAATGATGTAGAAAAAGACAGTAGTAATTTTAACTGTCTTGTTGCAATTGGGAGGTTACACCCTTATGTTGTTCCACAAAGGTGTGGAGAGATAAAAGTCAAAGCAACAGAATTTGTTACACGATTTGCCATGGATGGAAAATTTGTTTATGTAGATCAGCGGTAAGCGTTTTGTTCTTTAATAGGGGAATGCAGATGACATCAGTAGCTGGGTTTCTAGTATTTTCTGTCACAAAGAACTGTTTTTTGAGCAGGATAGAATTTCTAGATGTTCTGTGCAAAGAGTGGTGCCTCCTAAAACTGCGGATAGTTGGGCTTTTTTCTTGTTATACATAAAACATGGTGTAGAATAGGTATATTGTCCTATAGGAAAAGGCAGGCTACCAAGATTAAAATATAAGTCATAAAATGCATTCATGTTTGTTTTTTTGTTAAAGAAACATCTCATGTTAGAGCTGCATATCTATATGTATGATTTATATTTGTATGCAAGTAATTAAGACTTAATCAAAAATTACTGCTTCTTAGAATCTTATTATTTGGAACAAATGCATTATGTCTAAATGAGATACCAAATTATTTCATTAGAAGTGAAAGCAAAGTTAATATTTTCTGAACTTCTCTAAAACAAACTCTTACCTGTGGTATATATTATATTGCCACTTCTTATTTTGGATTTGATTAATGTCACTAGAAAGTTTTTATTGCTTGTAATAATTTTATTTCATTTAAAAGCATCAGTTTAAATCTATTCCTTAAAGTAGCAGAGCAAAATTCAACTATTAAATTTTTTTAATCATTCATTACCTGTGACCAGTGCCCTTATTAGCTAGCCAGAAGATCTAATAACCATATGTACTTTGTTTGCATTAAAATTGTGTATGCAAGTGGTGTGCATGATTAAACGCTGTTATTTTATCTTCTAATTGCCATTTATTTAAAGATTTTTATATCCTGTATTATTCATTGCAAATGGATCCAAGGTAAACTGCAGTCAATCTATCTTGTTTTAGAGCTGTACTAGTGCTGTATCTTTCCCCAAACATGAACACAACATCTGGTTTTTTTCTTCTGCTTTATCTGATATTGAAGAAAACAAGCTTTGCAGTTGTTTGAATCCGCTGTAGTTCATGTTTTTATTTCTAACAGTGCAACAGCAATTTTAGGGTATCTGCCACAAGAGCTTCTAGGAACTTCTTGTTACGAGTACTGCCATCAAGATGATCACAATCATCTAGCTGAAAAACATAAAGAAGGTACAGAATGATTGGTCATCACAGACTGCATAGAACTACATGTAACTGCTGTGTGAAAACAGTACAAATCAAAAACTCAGAAGCTGGGAATTAATAAAAGTAAACAGTTTTAACATTGGCCCTTTCTGCTTCTACATTAAGACATGCCCACTAGAGCCTCTGATTGAACCAATGAGAAGCTTCTGTTGTCTTGGATCTTGGTGCAGTGCATTAGTCACAAAGAAATATCATTAATGCTTCTTTCAGCCCTCTGCTTCAATTCTTCTTTATAAGAATGAAGATGGAGTCTTGAAGAGCAAATGTGCCTAATCATATTATTAAAGACACCGATTATAAAAGTTCACCAAATCGGAAGTCTTCTTACCAGTAGTTTTCAGAAACTCAGTACATGGGCTCTAGTTTAATGATATTACCGAAAATGCAGTTTGATTTCATTAGGGGTCCTGTCTTTTTTCTTTCGTTGTTTGATTTTTATTTCTACCTATAGAACACTTTTTCTTATGTTATAAAACATTTTTTTAGACTTAACTCTATTCTCCTAAGTATAAATACTGTAGTTATACCTTTTCTTTCTTATCTAGTATTGCAGAATAAAGAAAAAATATTTACGAATTCCTACAAGTTTAGAGCAAAAGATGGGACTTTCGTTACTTTAAAGAGTCAGTGGTTTAGTTTCATGAATCCGTGGACCAAAGAGTTGGAGTACATTGTGTCAAACAACACTGTGGTATTGTAAGTAATTCATGATATGGATCTCCATGTTAATTTTTGTCTTGATTACAATTAGCAGTAGAATTAGTAGTAGAACGCAGCCTGTTTTAAGAAGCAGACCAAGACTAGAAAAGTGCATAAAGTGGTAGAGTGGCAGGACAAAAAGGACAGAATCTCCAAATTGGTTGCAAGTGAGGAGTCTATGAAACAGTAAATTAATTGTTGGACTTTGTATTTCATTCTTTTGTTATTTTTTCATTGTCTGTGCCTGACAGTGGAGATGTAATTTAAATTTTTCAAAAGATACTGTGGGTCTTGACCAATGACTGGAGTTTTTTTGGCAAAGTAGACAGGTATATTTTATTTCCATTAAACCAAGTTGTCAAGGAGTCTTTCCCTCATCTTGTAGTCGGTTCATTCAACATGGTCCACTTATTTTGTCCATGACCTTTTTTCCTGAGAAGATGGCGCAGAGCAGTTGAAGCAGTCAGTGCTGCCCCAACAGCCAAATGCCACATATGCCTGCCCTGGAGATCTAGGCATCTGCAGCTGTCTAGAGGCGGGAGGTGGGCAGCAACTAGTGGCAGAAGGAGCAGTTCTTCTAGTTAAGGTTGTTTCTAGTTAACTGCTCTACCTCCTAGAAGGCAAAGTGGCAGCGTTATTGTCTTGTGAGGGAACACAGACAGCTATATTAGCCTGTTTTATTGAGAATAAGTGGAAATAAATAGTTCACCCAGTGCTTCAGAAACAATAGTGCAAAGGATTGAACATTAAAATATTTGAGGAATATTTTATTTTATTATTAGTTTGGGGGAGTTGGGTTTAACACTATTTGAGGTAATGATTCAAATCAAACACAACTATGCTTCATTTTGCCTTTGACAAAGTTGCTGAGTTTTTGTTTGTTTGTTTAAATCTCAGAGGTCACAATGAGTCAGCTGAAGAACTGGTCCCCAGTGGTTCCCAGTCTGCAGAAGGCAAGTGTCGTTTCTTAGGATTATCATAGGTGCATGTCCTGATCAATCATTACCATTTTAGATTTACTCTGTCTAGCAGATTTTTATTCTAGGTTGTTTTGTGTGAGAGGATTTACTTCTTTCAAAGTGACAATTTATGGTTATTCACAGCATCCTAATTCACGTAATAGTCATCAGAAGGGCTTGTAGAATCTCCTTTTCTTCTAGCAAATTCTACTATAGCTAGGTTTTGCTAATCAAAAAATAGGGTATTGTGCTTCTATCACAGAGCCTTTTCATATTTTGCCTGTTTTTCCAAGGAAATGAGGCTTATTTGATTGTACTATCTGATTTTAAAAACATAATGTAGGATAATATTGATACGTGTTTTTAACATTTATTGGATGTGCATAGAATCTGATCTGTATGTGCTGTTTCCTTTTTCATCTTGCTATAAAGTTGTTTATTTTCACTTTTGAAGTTGTTCTTTTGAATAACTGTTTCCTGTTTGTGAAAATCCAAGTATTTTTCTCATGCTTTTTGCATTATCTGTGAGAGAGAGTAGAGGTGGTAGTGCTTAAAACTAAATAATTTTATTGGTGAAGATCAGCAATTTTCACAATTACATTATTCACTTATTTTTTATTTTGAGCGAGATTCTTAACATCTCTGTAAGAAATCTACCATGTGTAAGATTAGTCTTAAGGAATTTAATTTCTAAAAATAAGAGATACAGAACAAAAAGCACTTTAAAGTGAATCCTTGAGGTGATTGTTATTTGTTGTATAATAAAACTGCTGTAAACTTTTTTTTTTTTTTTTTTAACTGTAGATACCACAAAACAGTCTTTAGTAAGTGTACCTGGAATGTCCTCTGGAACAGTTCTTGGTGCTGGAAGTATAGGAACTGAAATTGCAAATGAAATATTAGAATTACAAAGGTAACAACATTTTAAAATCTTACACTAGGCTTTTAAGTAAAGATGGAAAAGAAGTATAAGTGATTATGTGGGGGTTGTTCAAGTTCCATTTTTATTATTTTGCATCTAAAAATATTTTTTTGATTCACAAGTGCATTTACAGGATACCAATTATAACAGCCTAACATGAGCCTTCTGCCGGGCCATACAGATCACTGGCCTTGATAAATGGTTTCGTTCTGGGCAGGAAATTTTCCTTAATTAAAGGACTATTTAATCATGATTTCAAAAGCTATTCTGATGCAACTTCTTCACTTGATGTTGAAATGGAGAATGGAGAATTAGTTGCCTGTGAACAGAGTTTGTATTTTTCTAATGGAGCTGCTCCATGAGCAGAATTTGCCTTGAAACAGTGCCCAGTGGAACACTTTCATAGCCTCCCAGATAGCTCAATTCCTTCTCAATGTTCAGCTGTAGATTAAGAAACCTCACTTCATCATTCCAAGTCAATTAAATCAATTCAAGATTTAAACTGTTAATTAAAGTTTAGCTATTTTGTAATAAGTTTTAGTAGGTTCCCAGCATAATAGGTATGTCAGCATAGCAATGAGAATCCAATGGAAGAAAGATAATTTTGATATTCTTGCCTTATCCTGCATATCTTGTTTTGTGCGCCCATGGTGGTGCCTGACTTGCTTACAAAGGGAGAGATTACTCTTTAGCACTTTGTACCATATCAACATTTTGCTGTTAAAGAACACTTTTTAAAAGGCTCTGAGTTAGCTGATTTCAGGACTTCAGGGCGCAGTGTGAGTGAACTGTACTGAAAAAGTCTCTTTTCAATCACAACTTTTTCAGGTATGAACACTTCATCAGAAGATCTAACCTCTTTTGTTAAGGTTAAGTATAGCATAATGGTACTATCATCTCATCAGGACAAGGCACGACATTTAAGTGTCAGCTTTGGCCAGTGAAGTCATCCCTCAGGCCCTCCTCTTTCAGCTGAAGAAGTGCCAAGAAATTGTTTATGTCTGTATAGCAGTGTGTGTCAGGTTCCCACTGAAATCTTCCCAGTGCCACTTTTCAACGACACCTGAAAGACCATATTAATGTTAAATCTTCCAGTAAGGAATGCACCAGTTTTGGAAGTGCTTGTAGAGGTGTCAGGAATAGTTTCATATGCCATGGCATATTCAACTTCTGCTATTTCAGTAGTAGCTGAAGTGCTTTTGTGAGATTCACAAACAAAATACATAATCAGAACCAGGTTGGATAAACCTCTTTCTCTTTGAGACAGAAGAGCAAAGCCTATTTTTTTTCTTTGTTTCCTCTAGGACATGTAAGTTCCCTATGTGCACTGATACGGAGTTTTCTGTTCCATATTTACCAAGGTCAGAATAACCTGTTTCAAAATTCCAGACTTAGTTGATTGATAACTCTGATAGTCATTTCACACACATTCCAAGGAGACCATTTCTAAGTAAATAGAAAACACTGTACAAACATACTGTAGCCATAATTATAGAGGAAATGCAAGATTTGTTCTACAGAATAATGCAAGTATGAAATGATGAATATGTTCAAGCGTAATTCGTACCAATATACCAGGATACTGACCAATAATGTTGTTATATGGTCCCACCTCTTGAAAGAGGACAGGATAAAACCTTAGAGTGGATTTGATTAGACCAGGTTAGCCTGTACTTCCAATTTAGAAAGACTTCTCTTACTAGTGTCCAACAAGTTATTAGAAATGATATTAGAAGATCTCTATGAAATCCAGTATTGTAGATCATCTCCTGATGACATAGTTGCCTTCTCAGCTGTCTCTTCATCAGAAAATGCTATTTAATTTTCTGAAACAGTGGAAACAATGGACTGAGCCTAGTAGTATGATGCTTCTTACCCAGTTTTCAGTATTTTGGAATCACCTTCCAGCAGTGAAGTCGGAAGGAAGAAAACCACAAGCAACAACAAATGGGGGAAAAAAGACAGATGCACTCAGCAAAAAGGATGGATGTTACATTTTTGGTAATACTGTGCTTAATGCTTTGTAATCAGTATTGCCTACAGGAAAGATGGTTGCTTTTATTAAATCTTTGTGAAAACCAGAGTAAGTTGGCAGAAGTTCTCATCTCTGACTAATACCCAGGCATTCCCCAAGAGCTTAATTTTGACTCTTGTTCTAGAGGTGTCAGTTAACTCAGCAAGGAGATGTTCTTGGTTAAGATCACCTGGTCTTCACTGCAAATGCTCATCCATGTGATGATCCATGTCGTCAACTAAATGGAACCAGTCTATTACTTACATGAATAATAAATTTACTGGATGATGGAGGAATGGATGCATGCCTGAGAAAGTTCTTGGAAGCTACCCCTTGAAGTTTTTGTGTTTGTTTTTAAGAACCTCAAGCAATACTCTTTCTCTTTATGGTACCACAGAGACAACAGTTTCAGAAACAGCATCTTCCTAAGGAACGGAGGGAAAGTTTAAGCTTTGCATAAAGATCAAATCAACCCATTTCTCTTCTGTTTCAAGTCTCAAGTTTCAAGATTTCAACAGATCACAAGAGAGCAAAATATATCTGTTTTCACCTTAGGAAACAGGAATCCATCCTGATGGACAGAATTTTGGAATTTAGAGCAGAGATTATGGTACTGAATTAATCTCCCCAGTTTGAGGGGAATGTTTTGGAAAGGTGGCCTTTTTTCTTTCTTTCTTTTATTTATTTATTTTTTTTTATTTTATTTTTTTTCTTTTCCTTTCCCTCCCCAAGAAGTCTGCTTAAATGGAAATTGGTTCTACTGTGAAGGCAGGATGACTGAGGCCTCTTCAGGAGAATCCTTATTATTTTGTATTCTTCCAGATCCCAGAAGATCATCGGAGGTTTCTAGTGCGCAACAGACCTTACAGATGTCGAGTTTATGTATCAGGAAACTCAATTTTGATACTGTTAACACTATCATCATTTTTCTTTCTGTCTGCTTGTCATAAGCTAGAAGCTGTTGATGATGCTTACCTCCATATGTCTGTCTGAAATTCATGTTGTAGATGTCTTGATTACACTGTATAAGTAAAGCGTGGCTTTACTGGTTTATGGAGCAGCAATTTAAGGCAACAGGACATTTACTCCAGTCTGACTTACCAAAGCATCTCTTCAGAAAAATGTGATCACAGTGATAGTCCAGGCTTGCTTCTCATTTAAAAAGTAGGATGCTAGAAGAAATAAAAATCACAGAAGACCCCATTCAGGGCAAGTTTAATATTCAAAGAATGGTGGAATCCTACTTTCCATGACAAATACTTGTGAAAATGCTGGCTAAAATGCATACTCACCTCAAGAAGCTGCATCAGGTTAGTCTCATTCTTCAAGTGATTGATTGAACTTAGTGTTTTTCTCGTTTACATTCACACCTTGAGTACTGACTAGCAGATGAAACAATAATATGTTGCTTTTTGGGGGAACAGTCATCTTACTTCACAACTAATAGACTGAATGTCACAATAGTTTGAAAGGAAAAATGTTTGACTTGCCAGCTCCATCAGCCACAGCAATCTGAACCATTTTGGTCTTGAGCAGATATGTTTGTTTCAGTGATCTTAGTTGTCCAGGAACACTGGAAATTTTGAGAAAGAAACTTCTGCTGAAGCCCAAGAAGTTGCTATGCAGATGAAAGAAAAGACTTAAGAGCAAAATCATCTGGGATGTGTAAACTATTTGACACAAAGTGAGGCACTTCATCCGGTTATGGAAAAGAGCAATAGCATTGTATAAGTAGAATCTCTGGCATCATATTTATCCTATAGTTCTGTATCTCAGGAGAAAATAAATGCTTTTATTTCTGTAACATTCACAAGTACAAATGGCTGTTGAAGGCCTCATCAGTAATAAAAGGATTTTTCTGGAGATGTCCAGATATAGTTACCTGCACCCAGATATATTTCACTTTTCAGAAACCATTGCAGAGAACAATGCTGTATTTATTTTCAGCTGCAGAATAAGACTTCATGCTATTTCTTCATATCTCATATGAAACCAAGTTACTGTGTTGTGCATGCTGAGGGAATCAAAATTAGACAAAGGAATGGTCAAAATGAGATAATGCCAGCTCTGTTTCATCAAACACCATTTTCTTCCTTTGTGACCACAAACTTAACCAAATAGAATGAGTACACTTACTACCTGAATCTGTTCTCTGTACTTTTTAGTGTTGCTAAGACAGATGACTTTCAAGCTGAGCCTTAAGCATCATTAAGTTTTAAAAGATTTCAGGACTATGTATGCAGCTCTACTTATGAGCATATCTAAATTGGTTTAGTATCTGATGAGTGATTGTTTCACTAAGGCAGTCTAAAATCCCTATACTGTCTAGAGTCCGTGTCCTAGTTTTTAGAGATTGTGCATTTGATATTGGAATGTAGAGAATTAATAAAGATTTTGCACAAATAATTAGATTTGTTTAAGATATACTATTTACTCACTTTTTTTAAAAAAAAAGAATATTGTATCCAATTCCTTACCACATTTTGGATCTGAGCAAGTGATAGTTAGTAAAGCATCCAGAGTGCCCCACTTCTTTTATAGTCTTGTTCTTAGAGAGTCAGAGTGAGTAGGGGAAAATGGGAGTGAGCTGTCTGAAGGGCACAAGTGTGGTGTTTTCACTGTTAGTTTTATATCTGGCATGTTCAGTGAGAGAGGATGGGCAGGAGCTCAAAGAATTCTAGTAACAGACAAGTGATCTTTGTTTTATAGTTGGAATTTAGTGAAAATACGGAAAGACAGATGTAACAATAACAGAGGGAATATGAGAAGATATTCTTAGTTTTCCCTCCACCATTTAGCAAAGCTTCCTTACATTGTGTTTTCTGTTTTTTAAAATGCATCTGTGTGTTGCAGTGTGCTTACTTGTGATACCTGCCACTCTTTGGTCTGTCAATACGGACGGTTCAAAAGAAAAATAAAAGTATGCTTAAGAAATTACAACCCACGGTCTTTATTGGTCACTTCTGTTTTTTTGTTTTATCAAAACCTGTACCTGGAGAATTTAAAGTCTACAGGAGAATTTAAGACAACGTTGTCTTGGATCAGTTTGCTTATATTTTCTCAGTGGATAGGAGGATGTTGGTGGGTTCTGCAGCACACAGACCATTTTGCATTTTATGATCAATATGATCGTAAAAAAAAAAAATAAATCCACTATACATATATAATTTTAGGTTGCATTCTTCACCATCTGGGAAGTTAAGTCCATCACATCTCTTGAGGAAGTCACCTTCTCCAGTTTTAACTGTAAACTGCAGCAATGTGAGTATTACCACTGCATATAAAAATCTAAAAGTAAAAGATTACTGTCAGATAGCTCAAAGCTACACATTTTCCGTGTCCAGGATCATGTATTTCGTACTTCTTGGTTCTATGTGCATCAAACTACATGAATTATAAAAATATAATTTCTGTTATTTTGCATCTTGTTATCATCACAGAATGAGTCTAAGTAGTTTCAAATTACCTTTAGTGCTTTGGAAGCACTAGTCTAGCAACAATTGAATAGGAGGTATGAGGTTTTTTGCTGCTTTGCCTTTAAACTAGAATGTATTGACATTAACACAGGTGATGTGACTGGGAATTTGTAGATAATGGTACTGGACATGGAAAATGTGCCAGTTGCACTGGATTTATCTGCTGGATAATGAATTAGACCCTTGAGAAACCAGATGCCATCACTGTGAAGTAGCTTCAACAGCTGTGCAAATATTAACGTGTATTTAAACCAAATCCAGTGCTACGTGACCCTTTCAGAAATGGATTTTTAAATGTAGTGTATGTACCTTCCAGTGCATATTTTATTTGCTCTGTTGTTAACATTTTGACAGCAATTTATAATGCTTCTGTAATAATTGTAATAAAATTTAGGCTTTAACTCTATCCCTTTTACTATTTTTGTTCTTCCAGCTGCCAAATAAAGAGTTGATTCAGTTGTGTCCTTCAGAAACAGAAGTTCTAGAGACATCAGAACAAAACCAGGGTGCTGTTTCATTTCCTAGTACTGAACCTCTCCTCAGTAAGATTATTTCTGTTTTGATTATTTTAGGGGATGCAGGGCAAGATGGTTCTTACAAATGATATAATTTTATACATTGTTGTAAAGCGGTACACTCAAAACTGTAAAGTTTTAAGAGATCTGTGAGTATCATGGTGTTACTCTTAACATGAAAGACAAAATGCTAATAAAGCAGTTTTTATGCCTGTATTTCAACCTTGAGAAACTTTCCCATCTTCTTTTATTGATCAGTTACTAGAGGTTTATTTATTTATTTAAAACTTTAGCTCTCTTCCAGTTGAGCTATGAGCCCTTTATATCAATTTAAAAAAGTACAGATGCTGATCCTCAAGTAAGGATTTGAAAAAGCATTTATCCAAGATAAGCAAGGCAAGATTTTTCATTGGTGTTTAAACTAAAATATTTTACTTTACTTTACCTTACCCTTGTTAAAGGCTGAGAGTATGGAGTTGATTTCTGGAGCCAACACATAGCAGTTTGTAAGGTTTCAGAAGTTCTTCCGGCGTAGTACATTAGACAAGAATTCAGGCACGTGATTATGTTTCCCGCTGAAGTGACACGAACTGGAAAGCAGTTTTCTGCTTCAGTGATATGAACTTTACTGCATGGATACAATTTGTATTAGCTGGCAGGTTGGGCTAGACCAAAGCATTGGCAAGGATTGAGTCTTTAAAATCAAGTTATGTGTGTCTTTATGACAGTCTGCTAACAGCAATTATTTGAATTACTTGATCTGTATGAACACTTGGATGTAAACATTTTCTCTTGACTTCAAAGGCAGATGCTGTTTAAAAACAAGTTTTAAAAGTTAGCTTATTCTTCATGCTTTGTACTACAAAAATAAATGTTTTAATTTTCTAGGTGGTAATTCTCAGCTGGACTTTGATGCAATATGTGAAAATGATGATACTGCTATGACTGCTCTCATGAATTACTTGGAGGCTGATGGAGGACTTGGGGATCCAGCTGAACTAAGTGATATACAATGGGCTCTGTAGTGTTGCTTTTGCATAATAAGAAGGAGTGTAAAGTTTTTAATGCACAACAACCATACATCCTCAGTACTGTACTATAATTTTTTAACATTTCATCTCAATTCATACTACTATCTATATATTTTTAAATACTTAAACCTTGTTCACAGAGAGACAGTTTCTGCTGCACCTATGGAAAAATATAATATTTTTTTCATGATGGAGAACCTTGAAATTTTAATATTGAACCATATGTAACTGGAATGCTTAAAAGATATTATTATTATATTTTTGCTAAGAAACTTTAACCAAAAGATACTGTACAGTGTACAGGAATTTGTTTTTCTTAGTTCTAATACTTTTAAAAAGCTTGTAATTATTTTTTGTTTCAAAAGGAAGTATTGGTTATCTGTGTTACTTCTGTAGAATGTACTGTACTTACACAGTTTTAGCGTATTTGTAACTATTAAATTTCATTGAGATGATGGTTTGCGCACTCTGAAGTTTTAAGATAAGGTGTTTAATTCCTAAACACTGCAGTGATTCCTTGTTCTTTTTGGAAGGGCAACTTTTGTAGTCAAATGTAAAAATAGAACATACAATTCTGGGAACAAGTATTTGAATTAGATCGTCATAAAAATCAAAAGGTTTTGAAAAAAAAATTATTGCCCCAGTGGGCAAACATAACAAAGGTATAAGAAAAGATGGGAAAAAATTATTATACTGTATTATATATAAAGTATTGTTAAAGAGACAAAGCTTTATAACCAAAGAAAAGTAATACTGTAACTGTAATAAAGCACTTTGGTCTCACTACAGATTATTGGCTAATTAGAGAAATTTGGATAGATTGTCTTGGTCTCTGAATAAGGATATCAGTGTCTGTCAGTGAAAATGTTTGAGTTATATAGTATCTGTTACAGTATCTGTGTTTTGGAGAGATTAAGGTGGTTTTCTATTACTTGAGTTTGTAACTTTTTAAAATATTTTTGTGTAATATAATGCTCTATAAGTAAATGCTGTGTATGATGATCTTTTGGGGGACAGGGTTTGCAAGGCCTGTATCCCAGTTACAGTTGATCACCCAGGAACATGGCACTTAATAGGTTGTATTAGAACAATTTAACATTAGTATCCAGAGTGGATCTTTTATCTCTGGTACTGTAGGTATAGGTAGAATTTTTGCATCAATGGACTATAGCATAAAAAATAATAATTCAGATAATGAAAGGAAAACATTGGAAGATTTGAGATGTTTGGATATTTTCGTTTACTACAAACATTAAAGCTTGAACACAGGTACAATCATAAGCGCTCTTTCATTTGTTTGACAATAACAGTGAGGGAAAGGCAGCCTGTTTTAAATCTTTTTTTACAAAGACTGAAGTGTGTGTATAACTTTATTTAAAGAACAAATAGGTGACTTCTGTAGGTAACCACTAGATGTCACACTTCTGCTGTTGAATAACTACCCTTTCATGAATGGATATATGGTTTTGTCACACATTGACTGCTATGTTTTAATGGAGCAGCTATATATCTCACAGATATGAGACATTTTGGAACTTGTCAGTTTTTTTGGTTATATCTGGCCCAAGTGTTCTAGAATGATTTATTGGAATTTCTTTTCTTCTTTCTTTTTTTTTTTTTTTTGAGTGTAGGTTTTTTCCATTGAACGTATATGCAATTTCCTGCATTATTATTATTTTATTTGTATTTTTTTTGCATAGGGCCAAAATGATCTGTTGTCTAGCTTTACTGGAGTAAATTGTTTTGTTTTTTCCACACAATGAAAATTTTAAGCAATATTATGGAGCAAATTGAGAAAAATAAACAGATACTTTCTTAAGAATTGAATTCCATTTATGTAATTGAAAACTGAAAATTTCAATTTTGCTATTGCAAAATGCATTCCTTTACAAATTCTCTTTTCTCTGCTTTTGATTGAGCATGAAGCTAAAATTAAAATAAAACAAGAAATACTGTGGTTAACACAGAGAAATAAAGAAATAACTTTAAACTTTCCAGACACGAAGTTTCTTTCTTAACTGAATTAGTTGAAAATTATTCAGATTTTGTTACTGAACAAGTATGTTAATTCTTTCACAAGGTTTATATAACCATTCAGAATCAAACCACTGTTTTTCAGATTCTTCTTGAATTTCCCTAAAAAATGAAAAGAAAAAAGTAACCTTGAATCTTCTGCAATCAGTGATCAGTATTGTGGCTCTCAATTAATTTATCAAATCTTCTATTTACTGTTTGCAAAATTTTCTGATTTAAAGCTGTCCTACACAAAAAGTTACTTTTAAATATTTGTGATGAACAAAGAGGCAAAATTAATATTAATTTTTGAATACAGTTAAGGTACTTCTGTGCTTATTTGAATATAACAGTACAACATACAACAACAGTACAATATAACAGTGCATGTGGTTAATACAATATTACCTTTGATGCACTGTTTTAAGAGTCTGAGGATTAATTCTACCTGGTCAGTGAATTTAAACATTAAGCACTCCAGGCTTCAGATCCTGAGCTCATTCCTTACAAACATAAACAGAAAGATTGAGCTAATGTGGGTTTTGGTAGCTCAGGGCAGTATTTGCCAGCCAGGATAACTTTGTAATCTAAACTAACGTGTTTTCTAGGACCTAGTAAAAGACAATGTTGCAGCCCAATCAGGCTGTCTCTGGAAAGGAGAGCACCCATGGCCTGTACCTGAAGGAGGCTCTCAGAGCAGCAGCAGAAGCAAATGGAGTGTGTGGATACAGTTCTTACAAAGAAAGTCTTGCCATAAGTGGGCAAGGTGAGTGATAAAGCAAGTATTAATGAGCCCTTAAAAGCTTAATTACCATGACTGTAACTGGAGATGAGTCAATGGATTTGTTACTGAGAGAATTTATGGAGTTAGGGATCAGAATAGCTTGATGGGAGAAGAGTTCTGATAGAAGAAACAGCTCCTCCAGGAAACCGAGACCTGTGTTGACAGGAAAACATGAGAGAATTCTTTTCAGAATCAGGAGAAGGGAAGGAAGATATGGAACAGATCAATATCATCTGGGATATGACTTGAACGAGAAAGTATTCCTCCTGGGTTAAAAGCAATAATCTGTTGGCTACCAGCAGGCTGAGTCAAGAGTAGAGGTGGACTGCAGCCAGGCTTGAAGCAACTTTTGATGCAGAGATTTAACATAGTGTTTTGGAATACCACCATGTCTCACAGTGAGAAATCATGAAAAGAGGTCAGTATATCAAACTTTAATTTTGTATTTCCTGTTAAAGTGATTGACAGTAGTTACTGAGGAGAGGGGAAGAATCCTTTCTCTGCACTATAAGGTGCAGTTGTTTCTTGGATCCCCTTGGAGTTCTCAGGAAAACACAGTGCAGTTGCATGGATCTAAAACAGAGCTTTGTTTCCTGCTCTTCCTTTTCTGTGGCATATTGTAGTTTGGATTTTTTCTGTGGATCTTATGCACGTTAGTGTGTTGGAAAATTTGATTTAGTCCCAACTGCAGAAGGCTAATTGAGTGTTTTGGTGACCCCTGGCAGTTCTGTGTTCCTATTTGTGGTCTGAACTGAAATGAGGGATTTCTTCCTGCATAAGCAATGCTGCTTCTGCCCAAACCCTAACTTCTGATTTCTTTCACTTAGTCTTTTGCTGCTTTTTTGTATTTTTACATAAATCATATAAGTTCATAAAATGTTCTGGAATTCAAGGAAGTGATCGTCAGCTGGAAAGCTGTGTGCTGCATAGGACTTCTCTGAAGACAATTTTATTCCCCATCCCTGATGAGAATTATTTTATTGTACACAAATGTGGAGGTCAAGAAGATACCTAGGGGTATAGGGTAGGTTACTGCAGGTTAAAAGATGTAAAGTTGTGTTTCGTAATAGCAGACTTAGATAATCCAGAAAAAGGTAAGTAGAGTGGTAGATGAGCTGCTGCTGCTGCTATAGCACTTTCTGCATGTACCTCATTTCCAGAGGATACCTCTAGAGAGGTCCCCTCTACTATGCTGTCATGGCTAAATTTTCTGGCTTTTTCCTGCCTTAATTGCTTTCAGAGACTTCATATCATCCTCATGGAAGTGACAGGCTTCCTGAGACATGTCATAACTTCTCATGTCCCTTGGAAGTAGCCAAGAGCAGTTTCACTCTTCTTATTCAAAGTCGTGGGGAACTACTGCCAAGACATACCAGCCTATTACATTAAATAAAGCATATTTAAAGGCTCTGAGAGGTGCACATATTATGACACATCAACTTCTGCAAAGTGTTTTCCAATTATGGTAAATGGGAAAGGAAGGAGAGTAAAATACTGTAAATATATCTGATCTACTAAAGGATAACTGCATATGTATGGGCAATTACAAGAGGGTTAAAGTGCATAGAACTTTTTATCCCTGAGTAAGTTGTTTACATGTCAAAACTCTAGACATAAACACAAGATCTTTGGAAAACATGACAAGCTGTGTGGGAAAAGTCTCCTTCATTGGTCATTGCTTTCACAGTGCTGGCCCCATCTGGGAGGTAGATTTTTTTTTTTTCTCCCCCAGCATTTGCATGTCCAGAGTGTATGTGCCCTGGCATCAACAGTCTGTTCTACAAAATTTAGGGGACTTTGGCAAGATATAACCAGCTGCTAAACACTTGCTTTGGAGAAGTGAGCCCAGAGTGGTGCAGGGCTGGTGGCCACTTCAGGCTGCGTGGACTGTAAGAGCAGCTGCAGTGTTTCAGATTGCCCTGATTCTGTGGCCAGCAATGGACACAGGGGAAAGAAAGAACAGGATAAGCATAGCAACTGATTGCAGCTTGGGGGATTTTCTGCCCTTGATTTGGTCTATTTAGTAAATCCTAAAGGAGGTCTATTCCAAATGCATCTGGTGAAGCACTCTTTTAAGTCCATGTAAAGTATTTGAATCTACAGCATCCTTTAATCTGGAGTGCCACAGCTCTCCCCACTGCTGCATGAAAGGCCACTTTCATCTGCTTTGAACCTGGTTCCTACCAGCTTCATTTGGTGATCGCAGCTTCTTGTCCTGGCAAAGACAGTGAACAGTTGTGTTTTATCATCTGTTTATGTGCTACTCATGGCTTTTCAGATTTTCTATGACAGTCCCGCTTTATGGACCCACAGCTTCAAAATTATGAATCCTACAGCTCTTTAGAACTGTCCTGCTTGCAGTTTATTACAGTAATTTGCAACATGCTGCTAGATCATCTTTTTAAAAAAACATTTATTTAGTTTGTTGTGGTATGTTTTAACTCTTGGGGCATTTTTGTGTCCAAGTTCTGTAAGGAACATTTAAGTTTCCAGTATAAAAACATGTGTTGTGTATCTCAGAAAAGAGAGGTCATTATTTCAAAGTTCTTACAGTTGCTTTGGTAGAAAGCCATGGGAAACAGTCCAACGTTGTGGGAGTATGCAGATAAACAAAAAAGATCAAATAAAATGAAACACTAGATACAGTTGCAGGAAAAATTAAAGTTTTCCACAAAAAAAGGACAGTCAGGAGGATAACTACTTAATGTAAGTGATCTAAAGTGCAATTCTATACCATACTAAAGCAAAATGCTGGTACAGCTAGGGTTGTGGAATGGTACTCGGCTCCATTCCTCTGGGCTAAAGCAAAGGGGATTGGGTTGCTGTTTGCTTTCTGTCTTCGTATTTGTCATATCTACACCTCCAAATATTTACAGATTCCAGTAAGTTTTCCTATCACATTCACTTTAATGGCGTTTCAACTTTCGCTGGTAAGCACAAAGGCTAGTAGCTCAGTAGCTGACAGCAATCTGAGGGAAAATTACTGGACTTCATTATTTTCTGCTTAGGCTAGAATGCAACTGCTGCCTTTTCATGCAGTCATCTCCACGGAATAATCAAACTTGTTGGGCTAATCCACTCTCTCCTTGCACTTCTGTAAGTATTGGTTTTAGGTTTCTAGAGGTTACCTAGAAACAGAATTTGAAATTTCACCTTAATCTGAAAGGATTTGGGCACACTGGGTGAAACTTGTACTGCTGCAACAGATCATTTGTATAAGTAAGTATGTGCCTTTTTGGAAGGACTGGGAAGTTACCATTTATAACATCTTGCTGTTTTCAACCTGTTTTTAATATCTTGCTTTAATCAAGCTACGGCGTTAGGACCTGGTAATAGTTAATAAGGCTTTCAAAATTTGGATTTGTTGAAGACATTTGCAGTCCTGCTGACAGTCCCACCCAAACAAATACAGAGGCAAATTTGTTCTAGTATTTTTGGAACAAGAAATTTGGAAGATGTAATTTAATCTAAAAGAGTCTAGCAATTAGCTTTACGTTTTTATGGCAGGAAGCTTTTTATAGGACAGAACTTCTAACCAGTTCCAAGAGTCCTAACTGAATGTTTTTGCATGTCAAGAAATAATTCCGGTTGTTGATAGGGGAATTAGGCACATACTCTATGGGATGACTGGATTGGTTTTTTTTCTTCCCAAGTGATCAGAGTTTAATAGGTATTTTTATTTTGGACAGTGATGTGCAGGGGAATGTGTGGGCAGCCTGTATTTGTAATTCAGTGAACTGCCCCCAGTAATCTTGTGTATGTCATTGGATCATTAAACTACTCCTTGCTGTTAAACAACTTGGTACGCTTTTCCCAACCCTTAAAATAGTTATAATGACTTTTTAGCTCTTTGCACTTTTGTTTCTTCTGAAAGTTGAGTTTCACTGAGCAGCAAGACCAGAATTTGTAGGACTTCTGTTATATCCCAAGTGGACATTAACACTATCGTTAATTATACTATACAATGTTACTGAGTGCCAACCTGGCTCCACAGGAATCAGTAAGATTCTTTGCCTCTGGCTTCAGTGTGGCCAAGATCAACATTAAGAATAATTGCCATGTGACTGGTAAAACTGAAATTCAAAGTATGAAAATGGGCCAAGCATATGCAGACATCCTCTCTCTCTCTCTGTACAGCTAGGCTTTTTTGTTTCTTTGTTTCTTTCTTTTCAATTAATATTGCATAAATATATTGAGAGGTGTGTGTGTGTGTATTTAATCTACTATAGCCATAGACTGTAGATAAGATCATCATAGCAGAACATTTTTTGCCACTTATGGATATAGTAATCTCTCTTTTAATAAGAGCAAACTTTTTAAAGGTTGCTGCTTTCTAGGAATTAATACATTTAAATTGTGTACAGCTGTTCATAGCTAAGAGGGAAGAAAAATAAAAAATACAGCATTGCTGATACCTTGCATTCAAGGATAGTGCCATAGTTAATCACATGGAGAACATGCTTAGAAAGAGCATTTTGGCAAGATGGTTACATCAAAACAACGGAATAAGTTCATATTTTACCTAGCTTACTTAATTGTTTAAATTATAGCACAAAGGATCTTCAATACTTCTACCGAAGATGTGTTGATGCCTTTCTGCCATTTCAGGCAAATTTGTCTCCTTTTTCTTTGGACTGAATACTTATTTGAATTGCTTTTCAGTGTCTTGATGGAAATACAGGACCTATTTTAGCTGAGAGATACGAATGGTCACTTTATATTTTAAGATTAATTTTTATTGTTTTTGAAAATCATAAAACATAAAAGTGTGGTAGATTCTTAATGATGTTTCTTATCATTGCTCCCTTTCATGATGGTTAGATTTAACTATCTGTTAAAAAACTACAGTTCTTGGTAGATGTTCAAAAGAGCTTTAAATTATCAGAGGGGCTTATTTTATGAACTTAGATTTTGAAATAGTGGCCTAGAATTGATTATATATATTTGAATTTTCAGCTGGAAAAAGCATAAGTAAAAATAACTTTTAACCAAATGCTTTAAAAATACCTGCAGTGTATGAAAAGGTGCTGTTGCAGTTATTTTAAATGATGCAGCATCTTCCCTGCAGAAGGATCTCTGCTTTAAAATATCACTAATTCTGCAATAATACTATGCAGTGCTGTGCCAAGAGATCCCAGAGCTACTTCTGAGCAGGCTGTTTTGCATATGGCACAATCCAGCACGAGGCAAAGGGAATCCTAGAAATCATCTAAGGAAGACAGCAGAGCTGGCAGAACTAACCTAATTGGCTTTTCTTCCAGCTTCTAGCTCCAAGTCCAGCTCTGGCATCTCCACGCAGCACTGCTCAGCATGAGGTAAACATAACCTAAAAGCTTAATCTCAGTGACTTTTTAGCGTAAGTAGCTTTATGCACTTGACTAGCTCTGTTCAGAATTGGTCATGTGCTTAAGTATTTGCACTCAGAGTTTACAAGGTAGGACTACCCTCTATGGATTAAAGTGCCGCTTTAGTTGGTAGTTAAGCGAAATTTTTAACAGCTTATGTCGGCACAAGAGTTGTGCACTGGAAGCACAACATTTGAGAGACAACAAAAAACCAGATGGAACCACAGGCAAAGATTTCAGTTTTTAGTAAAAGTTTACAGCATCAAAATTGCAATGAGGTTTTTTGCTGATCCATAGTTAAAAATCACCTAAAAGGGATCTGCATCCCAATTTTAAATTCATCAGATATATAGTGCAACAATTTTAGTCAAAGTATTTCTTAAAGAAATGTGCAAGATCATTAACAGTAGAAAAGGTATTAATAGCATTTTCTTGTGTATATATTTCAATAAACACTAAAGAAGCACCAACTTCTTTTTACCTCACGACAACACTGCAATACAAAGGGCATATGCTGAAATTCCATAACAAATGTAAATGGTAATGACTGGCTGAGCAGAGCTTCTGCCGTGGCAATAGGAAACTTGGCCAGGATAAACATATGAATTCAGCGGTTATTTAGCTTAAGCAAAGCCATACACAAATAGCTGCAAACTCTACTAAACAGATGTGTCTTCCCTTTTGAAAACTCAGGATACTACTTCTAGATTTTGAAGCTGTGCCTATCAGTTCTCAATGTTCTCTCCTTGTTATCGCTGCATGTCTTTTGCAATTCAGTTACTTTCTTCAGGCCCATAAACTGAAATAGAAATTACTTCCAATCCACTTTTGAAACCTGGGCCACTGTATGGGAAAAAATGGAAAGATTCACAGGGCCAGAAGGATAAGTAGTTAGGGAGCCCAATTCGATTGACTAGTGTGAATGAGAGTCTCTGGAAATGACCATATTGCTTGCAATCTAGCTCAAAATGAATATTGATCATTCAGAGCTGAAGTAGCCTTTTCTAAAAATATACATGATCATTCCCCACAACTACATCGTAATGAAACAGAAGAGGAATTATTGGTTGGGATTTGAGTCCCCCAGCTTTTTTCTATATGTATACTTCTCTTCTTACGTCTTTAAGTGATGAGTTTAGCACCTTTGCTTGGCTTGTATTTCTAAAGTGTGTAAGGGAGTTAGGTGCTATCTCTTATTGCATTTCCATGAGAAGCAAAGGTCTTACCCTCTTCTGCTTCTTTGAAAATATCAGCTCTTCAGTCATTTGCATATAGCCTACATGTAACAAGTCTTGTTGTCACGACAAGTAGAAATTGAAACAGAGATGGGCTCAACAGAACTGGCATTTTTCATGTTCCAGTTTTATGAGATATCCCCAGTCTCACTGTAAGTCATAACAGGGGTGATTCAGAGCTGTGTCTCACCTCCTCGTCTTCTGAATAAGGAGGATTCAAATAGGTTTTTATCTAGTCTCCATAATAAGAAATTTGGACTGAGACTGACTTGATCTACAAAATCTCATTGTGTGGGTTTTAACTGGAGGATATTCATGGAAGTCCTCTGGCTATAAGTGCATCTGAGATACCTCTTAATTGAGCTGAAGACTGAGAAGAGTAATTAGATCATCTAAAAATCTACTAGGATAGTACAGGTGTTACTGGTGTTTGGAGCTAACCAACTTGTACTGCTATGGGGTCTTTTTGTTAACTGTAGCTTTGGCAGGGGAGTTTTTTTTGTTTTGTTTTGTTTTGTTTTTTTACCTTTTACTGATGTTAAACTAATGCTAAACTAAACAGAACTAATCTGGATTAATAATACTGCTAATGGAATTTTTATACCTGAATGTCTGGCACAGCACACAACAAAAACAACTTAGTTTAGGTATTTGTAGGAATAGGTATGTGTACCTTTAGATGCTGTACATCTGCAAACATTACTTCCTGAACATTACATGTTTGTCTTCTTACAGAATTAGAAATTTGGATGTGAGCATTGAATGACCCTGTCTAAAGGTCATGCTAAAAGATCTTACTTGCTAGTCTGTGAATTTTTTTATGCTGTGCTCTCTCACTCTCCATTCTTTGCCAAGTTTTCAAATACAGGTTATAGCAAGGCGTCAGTTGTGATCATGTTCGTTTTGTATTGTGTAAATACTTGCGGTTCGGATACTGGGGTGACCCACCTGATAAGCTTTATATGTTTGCAGCTTGTAGCTGAAGGTACTGTGAACGTGGGAGGAGGTGTCTGTGATACTTGGGTCTGTGAGAACCTCAAGGTAAAGGGTGATCCTCACCACGGGAACTTTTACCAGCAGGCAGGAAGCAGAAAATGCTGAATTGAGAACAAACAAACTGGGACAACTTTTGGAATCAAGGTTTTTCTTCAGATTTTTAATTCAAAACCAGTCAGATCTAGAGCCAAACTCAAATACTTGCCTGGTATTTTCAGTAATGTTACAAGGTTGAGCATACTGGCCCCAAGAAACTAAATTTCCCGTAAAATCTCATGCCTTTGAGAAGTGGGCATGAGTAAACCATCCTCATTGCAGTAGATCTGCTTCTTGGCAATGATTTGGTGAACAGACGGACTTCAGTGCTTTAACATCAGTGGCCAGACCTTCATCTGTCCTCACTGCTTGGTGAGAGTTTGTTCTTGATCTCACAAGGAGCTGGAGTAGAGCTCCCTCTTTAGTTACATTAAAGATGCATTTGACGATGCAAGTATTGATGCAGAATTTTCTGTTAACCTGTGGAAGAGAAGGAAATTAACAGGGAGCTCTTTCATCTCTATTTGTATTTTAAGTTACATTGCACATACAAGGATACCAAGTTGAATAATCATCAACTAACCTCATATAGTCTGATTTTACTGCCTTGCTACAGACTACCTGTGTGACCTTGGGGAATGAATTCAGTTAGTACTGCTGTCTCTATTTCTCACCTGTGAAAATAGGGCTCAAAGTACTTCCACACTTCAAAGGCCTTTTGTGAGAATGAACACTCAACTGTTGTGGGAAAAGGGATTATAAAGTGCATAAGACAGAGGAACACCAGACGTTCATAATACACTAATGCAGTTTTCTCAGGAAAGCAGCACATATGGAGAGTTAATAATTGCCAAATGCAATTATTTCCAAGCTAGAGGCTACATTTACAAACTACGCACAGAGTAGATAGATAATGTCATACCAGTGTAAAGGAAATCGATACTGTGGTAGCTTGTACTCTAGCCTGGGGATGGGCTGGAAATGCTAAATTCTCCTAATACTAAACCTCCCACAGTCCAAGGTGTCTCTGCAGAAGAGCACTGGGGAATGCTGGAGTACAGGATGTCAAGAACTTGAAAACTCTGTTGTTTGCCACTGTTTGCTGCTTTTGGCTCATTGCCTGATGAGGAAAGTTTGGAGTAATGAAAGTAATGATTTTTTTGGTAACTGTCTACTTGAAGAGCAGAAAATAAGCATGATCAGCCAAACCTGAGTTGCTTATGAGAAACTGCACTTGCAAGCAGCCACCCCATTTTTCTGCCCAATTCACTGAAGTCTAATCAATACCCGGGACACAGCTGCTGACTAAGAAACCAGCAGATGGAGTTGATCTGTGATTGCCTAAAGAAAATGATAACTTGTGAGCGCATTAGCTGTACGCTTCTGTTACTGCAAACATTGTTTATATTGAAATCTCACCAGGCTGACAGTAAGTCTGAGTTCTAACTGTGACTTGACATTTCTAAAGTTTTGGAGGAAATTGCATGTGAAGATGAGCTTTGTGCTAAAAATAAAGTCAGTGCTGTGCTTCTATCCATTTCCTGCCTCACAATAGTCCACACAGCTGCATTCTGTATAGCTGAACATTAAATCCCAAATAATGATGCACAGAGAACATAATTCTGCAATGCAATATACTGCCAATGGCAGCTGTAGACTCACTATCCTCACATGTTAACAGACTACAAAGGTTCCTCTCAGGCCCCCTCTAAGACTGGGGCCCACTGAAAAGAGGTGCATGGCCTAAACACATCTCTGGGGCATTCCAGGTTCACGTGGGGGGGTTGCTGGGAGCTGGAACAGTCACCTACTTTAGTCACAGCACAAAGCGCTCAAACTAATCCAGAAAAAACATGCAGGTCTCTCTGAAGTTCTGCAAAATGTTAGTCCCGATTAGAAAGCGTGTGAGAACGCCAGAGCTGATGCAAAATCTCACGTTTTCGTTCACCGGCCTGTGTGAGCAACGGAGGGAGGAAATGCAGAAGGAACCCCATAGCGGCTCCAGCATCAGAAAATGATGTGCAGCAGCTGGAAACCTAAAAAGAAACACACTTTCTCATAGCTTCTTCCTCCATTTCCCACCTTGTTTCCTCTCTAAATTAAGTATGTTTCTTGTTCACACCCAGTGTACTGGCTTTGTCTTTCTGACTTTCACAATGGTTGGATATGGCACAGAGCAACCCCAGCTTCAGTCCTTTCTTCTGCTCAATGTACTATGAAATAGTGGACCTGCTGCTGCTCACATTATACCTGCCAACATATTGAAAGTCTCACAGTAAGAGGTGAGTGTGCTAAAATGAATGCCCTTTGAAAATAAGATTATTTCATTTGCTGCTTTACTGGGTAATTTTCAAACTTTTGCTTGGCCTTACAGTAAATATTTTTTCTTCCAGATCAATGAAACACCTCAGAAAGCTCCTGCCTGAGCACCTCCTTCCAACTACCAAGGCAAGTCCTAACACTGAGTGTAGGCATTATCAGCCTTGCTCACTTGGGAGAGAGATACATTGCAGCACTGCGCAGTGGGGAGTGCAGCACAATGTGCAACAGCAAAGAAGCAAAGGCGCGTGAGGTGTGCAATGTGCTGGCACAATATATTGCCATAGCTAGGAAAAAGCGGAGTAGTTATTTATCTGGCAGAATCTGGATGATCTATGCTCCAAGTGGGTGCATGGGGCTTGCTTACAGGCTTCGTTCTCACGTTACAGTTTGTTTCCTTTATTCCACAGTGCTCTCTGCTCTATGAGTTAGAAACAAAGCTGCGCCTTTCCAGTCATTTCAGGATTGACGTTTTACAGTCAGATGCTGAATTTCCTGCCTCCTATTACTCTTTGTCATTTCAAGCTTAGAAGCTATACTTTTCTCTTAAAACATTATGATGATGGTCTGAGGAAAGTGAATAGTTTTCCTCTGTCACATGAACATTATTTGAACATGATTTAAATGAATCAGAGATGGAAAAAGAATGACTGTGGTTACTGCTCATTGAGTTCTCTCATCGTGTGACCCTCCCTGGGATCTGAAAACTGTCCATACACTGAAAGTGATCCCCAGCTTGTATACACTGGCATCGCCACGGAAAAATCACTGCTGTGGCTCTGTCTTTCTCGGCATCTAGCCTAATATGACAGCATGTGGATGTGTGATTTAACTGACAGATGTGAACTGCCACGGAGCCAGAGAAGTCCGTAATGAGTGCACTGGGGCACAGGCAGCAGAACAAGTTATTCCCAACAAAGTTCATGCTAGCTTAGGATCAGAAACGTTCCCTCCAGATCCACTGGCTCTGGCTGGTGACGCTTTGCTTTAAGTATCATTCTGAGTTGTTTTGACTTTTTTTTCCCCCACATGCTACAGAGCTTGTCTGAAAAGCCAGAGGGAATTTCTTCCTCAAGTGGGAGCCCTCAAGCAGGCAGATGGGCAGGAAAGCTGCAGAGCACCAACAGCCGAATGACACTGGCGCTCGCTGAACATCAGGCAGATGCAAACATCAGAGCGCTGTGGGGCAGCACAACTGTCGATACGTACATCTGCTCCTCCTGGTCCATCGGGACCCTCAGTCCTGGCACCTCAGTGCCACCGGCGAGACGGAAGCACAGCTCGGCGGTGTCCGGCAATTATATGTTCTTGCCTCCAGGAGCTGCTTCTGTTTTTTTAAACAGAAAGCAAGTGTTTACAACAAGCAACAGTGAGGGATGGAGGACAGAGACAAGGATGAGACGACTGTAGATTGCTATTATGTAACTTGGCGTTTTCAAAATATATTAGACCTGCGAAGGCAGAGAGTTTAGGGTCCATCTGTGACTGCATCCACAAATGCGTTCTGCGTGTCCGTAGTTTCCAGAGCTGGAGGCTTTAATAGGCTCCCATGTTGGGAAATTTTCTATTTTCCTCCCTTAGCTCCCTGTCTTATTTCCCAGTGAGAAGCCGCCAAGTTTCTCATGCGAGACTTCATCTGCCCAAGCCGCTGTTAGCCAAGTGTCCGGCCTCTGCCGTTTCCCCAGCTTCTGCCGGCTTGCAGCAAGGGAACGCAGCCCCGGGGACGTCAGCCTGGGTCTCCTGCTTGACAGCCCGGAGAGCCGCGGCAGGTTTGCCCTGCCGCACGCCTTCGCTTCTCTTGTGCACCACGATACGAATGGCAGCAGCCAGACGCGCGGCCACCTCTGCACCTCATCTGTTGAAACTGCATTTCTGTCATTGGCATCATTTGTGGTTTTGTTCAGATTTCTCTTTTACTGGTAAAGAATGTTGCAGGTTTTTTTATGTCCCACCAATCCATTTTTCAAAGTACATCTCTCGCGTTTATGTCTTGAAATATCTCTTGTTGAAGATTCAGAATAGCTGCTGCACTCTGGGCCTGGGCGTTGAGGGACAACAGCTTTCTATGGGGCCCAGAAGACATTTCCCATAGCATTTTGGGGAGTCACAGGAAACGGTGCGCACCTATCCGAGATGCACAACGTCTCCCATTTTGAGAGCGTGCTAAACCTTATTTGCCGTTCTTCGCCTCCCCGGCTCTTTGCAGTCTCATGCATCCACACAGCAACAGGCTGAGTCGTTCCCGCTGTAATATTTTATTGATGCTGGAAGTTCAGATTGTTAGTAACAGAGGTTATTTCCACCTGTGAGATTTCCAAAGCTCTCGGCAGAATGGTGCTATGATCAGGCAAGCTGCTTTCCCATCAAAAGCAAATTCCAACATAAATAAATGAGGAAATTCAGCTCAAAGGAGGGGCTGTGAGTTCTGGGCAGAAGGAGATTTCACTTCCACCCCCTTATTTTAGGAACACCGTTGCTACATCGAGGGCTGGGTGAGATGAATTTTTCAAAACTGCCTGAAACTCATTTTGTTGCTGCCACTGGGGGCCTGCGCGAGTCTCCCAGCTTTCTTTTGAAGTGTGTCTCCCAGCAACGTAGGATCAATCCGCTGCATAATTTTTACGAAAAATAGGAGTACAGCTTGCCTTAATGTTCTTCTATACGTAAGATAGGTTTAATTTAAAAATATCATCATGTACATAATGTAGTTTGGGTAGCTGACAGCCCGACTTGATTTCTCTTAGCTACAGGGACTCTGTGTGCTGAATGACGATGTTTTTAAGTCCTCTTTTCACCACAAGTGTACTTGATGCTAAGAAACGCAGCACAGATCCTGCTCTGAGCCTAAAACGTCCTCCGTTGTCTCCTGTGACCGACATGAGGTGCCAGCTGGCAGAACCGAGGTCAAACACAGGCCCCAAGAGGGCGACCGGCCGAAACGTCGCTCGACCGTAGCAGCGGCGGCTTGGCGTTAACCCGGCGGCCTCGAAACCCCTGAGACCGAGGATAGCGGGGTAGGCGCGCGGGGCGCCGAGCTGCGTCCCCAGCCAGCCCGGCCACCGCACGCGTGGCTCAGCGAGGCAAATCGAGCTGAGCTGGTGTCAGAGCAGGCCCAGCTTGGCAAAGGAAAATATTTACCCTCTTATGCAAGAATGAGAAAACTGCGAATTTGTTCGGCGGGCTGGAAGGGGTCGTTGTTTGACTTTGCACGGTTCGTGGAGGGGTGGAAGACCAGTGCATCCAAGCAGCCCTTGGGGGTCTCCACATACTCTTTTGCTGCAAGTCATGACTCTGTTCCCGGTACGCACCTTCATTTAAAAACTTTTCCTCCTTCAACAGTTTTAACTAACCACTCGTGCAATTACAGATGTGCTGAATGCAGAAGAAACAAGGGGAAACTTACCCTAGTATGTTTTTCCTTGAAACTAGTTAACTGAGGAGGATCACTCCTAGCTGGTGAACTGGTCACTGTGTCCCACAAAACCCGAGTGGTAATGCATTCATTCCTCACTTTTATTCACAGCTTAGAGAGCAACTCAAGGTTTTTGCTCTTAGTTCCCTGTTAGTTTCTCAGCTTTGGACTTATTGCTATTTTTATTTCAGATTATTCAACTTGTTCAGGGTCGATATTCTTTCTGCGCATGCAGGCAAATCACTGTTATCAAAGGCTGGCTCAGTTCAGCCAGTTCTTATTCCAAATGCTCAGATGGTAGCTCCATGAGTTCAGAGATTTTATATTCTTTGAACATTTAACAGCAAACGTTTATGGTTTTCACCTTGGATTTTATTTAATTCATTTTAAAAAACACATTAAACTTATGTTTTAATACCCGGTGTAAGGATTTCATGCTTTATTTTAAACAGGCTTATGTCTAATGCAGAGTGTTGAATTATTAATGAATCCTGTTTCACAGCTTACATAGATAGATAGATAGATACTTTAAAAGAAAACAAGATTTTAAAATATCATGTCCAAAGTCTTTATTTTCCAAAGATTCAAATGGGCATTTATGATGGCAAAACACATGCAAAAGACACTGTTTACTTCTGACTCGTATTTTAGCTTAAACATGAAAATGTCACTCCTCAGCAACCTAAGATGGATTAAAACTTCTTTTGAATGTTCCTTATATTAGTCTTGTATATGAATTAAGACCTTATAGCTGAACCTCATGACATTTTGGTTGAATTTTAAGGTGGTTTATGGCAATCCTGTATAATGTTCTCATAATGTGAGTATGGGGAACTGGAGAATTAATTATTTGGAAGTACGTAAATAATTCTTTATTATTCCTACTATTTTAAATTATTCACAGATGTTAAGAAGACAACAACTTTGATCACTTAAATTTTGAACTTTCTTTAAGAATAGTTTTAAGATAAATATTTATTTTAGGAACAAAAGACATTACTAAAGAAAGTGGATGCAGCTGTTCTCCCTGGAAGGTATCTTCAGCTCTTAGAGGCTTTGGTGAAACTGAGGGTGCATCTCAGTCTGTTACCTGAAATAAAGGAGAACTGTTTCTTTAAAGACGTTCTCAGAAGTTTTTGGCACAAAAACGAAAGGACAGGACGGCTGATGCAGCCTTGCAACCCTGATGCCTCTGCATTAGCAAATCGTGCCTTAAGGAGCTGAGGGGGCTAGTTAAACCATTTTGCGTGATGATGTTTAGCCAACACAAAGTGACAGCTGCAGGTATTTCTGCAAAGCCAAGCTGCCAGGGGAGGTGAGCTTTCCACCTTCAGCAAGACTGGACTGAGAACGTAGCTAATCTGGTCCGAGATGCACATTGGTTTATCCACCCCTATTTTACTTTGTTATGCTCGCCTGTTTTCCAGTCCTTAGTTTTCTTTTATAGCTTTCGTTCTTCTCAAATTCACTTACTTCTACAACCCCCGCACAGCCTGTCCATCTCACATCTCTATAAAGGGCTGCTGTGGCAGCAGGATATCTAAAAAGAACGAAGAAGGTACAGCTCAACAAGGAAGAGTGACCTTCTAGCCTGGCAACACTTCCGTGCCATTTGTCTGCCGACCTGCATTCATCCTGACGCAGCCTTCACTTCCTCTGTTTGGTACTGCTTTGATGGGATTTAAAGGTGGACGAACATTGATGAATTCTCATGAAAGAGCTCAATAGTTACCTTATTTTTTAATATAAATTTGCTGAGCTCCTGTGCTTGGAATATTTTTTTCATGAAAATCGTAAATGTTCATCTCTTTACCCCAAATCACTGCTGCTTTTATCTCAAAATGTTAAAATCAGCACTTTGTCTGGGCTGGAAGTTAAAACATTTAACCAGCTGCAATGGACACATTGCTGAGTAAATAAAATCTGAAAAAGCACTTGACATCTTAGGTTTAAATTTTCTGTGTAATAACTCCAGTAAGATATTCAGATAGTGTTGTAATGGGAGGGAGCAACTATATTTCTCCTGTTAACCAGCAGCTAGTTAAGTTCTGTTCATCCTAGATTCCTTCTGACAACAATACAGAAGAAGAGTGATTTTAATTGAAATGTTTTCCATGTTTGTCTCATGAATGGTCATGAATGGTCCTTAAAGGGTTTATTTTAAGCAAATAATGCAACTATTTTAGTTTTATAGTTATTGAAGTCCTATTTATAAGCTGTCATATCAGCCATATTAAATCAGATAAGACTTTCTCCTCACTTAAACAAAATCCCTTTTCCTGCTCTTCTATTTATCCCTAATAAGCAAAGACAAAGCTCAAAAGTGATGTGGAGAATAAAGATCATTTTGATGCTTTTTTTAATCTTAAAAAATCATCCATCTATCTTCCACAAATAAAAGCTTTATTCTTTTTGTTCCTAAGGTGTAAACTCTCTCTTTAGAGACAGAGAGAGACCAAAAGAGATTGTAGCTGGAGTGATTATCACCAGCAACTTGTGTTCTTTCTTGCCTGCATTTTGCATGTTCCTCCCTTTATTTTTCTTTCAGAATAAGATAATCTCTACTTTATACTTGTCTGTCACTTGCCTGGGGCATAGCAAGTGTCACGTTGGCTGATACAGTAAGACAGCTTGGGCACTATCCTACTCAGCCCCCTAAGATTTTGCTTGCCACCTCTTGTTTCTCTAGACCAGAAGGTTTTTGTAATTTTGAGAGATCAACTTGTTTGATGTTTGACTCCTTAAAGCACGCCTTCCTACCCTGCACGTGCCAGGGTGAATCAGCCTCGGAGAGGCGTCCTTGTTTCCCGTGTCAGTGAGTCACCAGCAAAACACATTCCAGGGAAGTCCATCCAGGAACAAACCAAACGCAAGTAAGTATCGCAGACTCTTGGAAATGGGAAGCAAATTCAGTTCCTGTTCTCGTCTGAGCAGGATACTGTTGCCTTCCCCGGAGGCCCTTACGGCCCGAGTATTTAAGGAATGTCTGAACCTGCACTGTTTTCCTCTTCTGAAGGCTGGTTCTGCGGTTAAGGCATAAGCCTAGGGGCCAGCTGATTGAGCTAAGTGTTCCCGGCTTTGACACTGAGTCACGCGTGATCCTGGGTAAGTGACTATGGTTATGTCTACAGCATGCCAGGTGGTGATGTCCGCTACTCAGGAACTGGGTCAGCACTGCACCTCGGAGGCTCTTCACTGCGGGAAGGCAGAGTAGGTTAGCCCAGGGGCAGGACGGCCTGAACACCACTATTCGGCTATTCTGCGTGGCGTGAGCGCACCGCCTTGCTCGGGAGGGTCTCTGTATGGTGTTACACTGCAAACTTCAATATAGCCTTTACTTTATCCCTTGTTTTCTTCACTGGCACTATGGAGAGAATGCTTTAGTTTCAATCTTCTCTGACATAACGGCATGCAATACTTCGAGATTCTCTTAAGAAAAACACTCTACTGCTCTACTAGGGCTTTTCCAGCTAAAGAGCCCAGCTAGAAGGATTTGGGGTGAACCTAAAGGCCTGATTTTAGCAGATCTATAAAAGCCTACACTCAATAGCACCCACAGTTTTTTATTCTGGTACAATCTCATGGCTGACGGTTAGAACAAATTGGACCAAAAGAGGCAGTGGGTGAGTGTCATATCTGGGAAAGTGAGGAAAAAGTTAAGGTGACAGTCTTCACACAGTTTCCTAGTGGGAATCACCTTCCCACATGGAAATACGAAGGTGATTATGAAAGGAACTAAAGGATGATAACGCCATGTCTGTATGTAAACCGTGCTAGGTGAAGTGGAGCAATGTGAGTTCAGAATCACCCCAGTGGCCAGTGGCACAAGTGTAGGGTCATCGCCCTCCAGGCATGGATGAAGAGTAGCTGCGAGGTCCGATGTGATCAACTGCGTGACTGAGTTCTACAAGGAAATGACCTGCCTGTGTCTAGAAGAAAAGCCTCCTTGGCTTAAGCAGATGTTACAAACTGAGTTTCTCAGAATGATTTTTCAGTAGGCACTAGGAGAAATATGCACATTTTGTTGTGACCCACTATATCCACTGGGCCTGCTTTTCTCTGAAAACATTTTACAGTACTTGTATGCCTTTTTCTGATTACTGTTACACCGGTAAGTTGCTGAATCTTTTTTTCTATGTCTAAATTTAAACACTCTGAATACTTAAAGGGTTTCTGACTAGCTCTTGATCTAGTAGTCTTTACAGAATATACCAGAAAGCAGCTACTGAATGGAAGTAGAATTACTTCTGATACAGAGAGAATGCTGTGAAAATTGCATTTGCATGAACCTAATGAATATTTCATCCCAGTTAAGGTTACTTATAGCTAAATATGTGAGTGGGAGATCTCAAGACAAGGAAAAATAATGTTTTGTAGGCCTGCAGAAATTGAAGAATGTAGAGCTTACCTTTTAACTGTAATCTCTCCTTTCCTGCTCTTAATGGTAGCAATCATCTGTAATGAGAGGAAGACAAAGCCCATCACCAAATCTTTTCAACAGTTACACCACTGTCACCACATACACATGAATTCCTCTACCTATGCTGTACTCCCTGTTTGTGCCAGGAGATTGCCTCTTGCATATTTTACATAAATGGTGTTGCTGCTGCTTCTCCTCCAAATTATTATTTTGTGCGATTCTCACAGCTGCACACTGAAACTTACTCTGAGGTCCACCTCCATGTTCAGGCTGGAGAAGTCCCTGCAGCTAGTTACTTTTTCAACCGCACAGGTGTGCAAAGTCTTATGGAAAGGTTTCTTGCCCTCTTGAAAAGAACCTGAGCTTGCTTTTTCCTGGTAACACTTCAGGGACTAGCTGCACAAGGTTCTCAGATAAGACAAAATACTCCAGACTGCCTATCTCAGTAGGCTGGAGCTGGCCACACCGAGCAACATGCTAAAGACAGCATAGATGACACAAGTGTGTCATCTCCAGCACCTCTTTGGGAGGCTGAGTTTTATTCAGCCCTCAGGAAGACTCTTTACAGACTGATTTCACTATTAACCTCTCAGTCTCAGGTAAAAGTGATGTGCTCTGCCTCTTCATGTTGCAATCTCACCAAATACTGCAGTTTGAGACTTGGGCCTGCTGCGTAATCCTGCCTCAGGGGGATCCCATGCACAGAAGCAGACGGGTTTCTCGGGTTTCTCGTTAAATGGCATTCTTCCTTCTGAGAGATTTAAATGAGAAACTCCAGCGTGAATCTCCCGGCCTGAAGCATTGCTGCACCAAACTGATCTTCCTGGCCAGCCCAGCGGAATCAATGCAGCATCCCTTTGGAGAGTCCAAGAGTAGATTCAGTGTGCTAGGCTTTTCTTACTGTATTTGTAAAAGCTTAGCTGCTGGGAGAAGCAGGGATGGAATCGCTATGGTCAGAAGTATGGCAGTTCTGGGGGGTTCAGCCTGGGGGCATTTTGTGCTTAGGCTGCTGTGGAGTGAGCTGGTGCTTTTGGCATTGAATTGAATCTCCTCTCCTCCTCTCCTTTTTAGGAAGGAATTGGAGGGGAATTTAAACATGGGGAGGAAGGTTAAATTCTTTACTTGACAGCTAGAAACTGTTTGTGTGGTGCTTTGTCCCAGGACTGAACTCTACGGCATACATAAACCTGTGGGTGGGACTAAAACGATTAGCTCTGAAACGATTAGCTCTGTAATGGTTAAGTATTTAATAGTCAGGATACTTCAGGTAGCAGAAAGCCAGGGCAGCCTTGACAGCATAGTTACAGTAGTTGACATTGTAGATGGTTTTACTTATACTGGTAAAACCATACTTTTGCTGAGAGAGCTAATTGCAGCTTGCCCGAGTGAAATAAGCTGTCCTGACAAAAGCACAGTTTTCTCTGCTGATACCTACGTCTGCACAAGGTGCTTTTGCTGGCAGAGCTCTGCCATGAAAGGATCTTACTTCATTACAGCTCTGGCTGACACAACCATGCCAGGAGACTTGGTAGCAGAGACCTGACCTGAACGTGCTCTGGCCGAGCTCCAGGGTTAACAGCCCGCTGGGGGTAAAGACGGCAACTCGCAGAAGCCGCCTTTGATCTAGCCCGAAAGGAAAGCGAGTGCGCAGCCTGGGTGCAAAACCATTTCCCGTTTGGAACAGGATCTCTCAGCTCTTTCAGCTGTTGTATTTTGTGGAGTGGTTTCGGTCTGAATGAAAACTTCATGGGCCTGACGAGGTGCTGAAGTTAAAAGAAGGCTGCACTACGCTCGGCTTGTTGCTGCCTGTGAAAGGCGCTGCCTGTGAGCAAGCACTGATACTGGGGAGCAGGGCTCGTGGCCGCTGTGCTGCTAGAGCCAGATGACTTCTGAAATTGGAGTCTTGACCACTAGAAGTCATTAACACTCCCAGCTAATGCAGGCGAGTCACGTAAACTGCGTACCGTGAGACAGCAGTGCCCGCACAAGTGTTGTGAGGATAACTGCATTAAAACCTGTGAAGTACGTTTATCCTTCAGGAATGAGGCTCAGGCAAAAACATGGAACAGATGGGCTGCAGATTTAATAGGAGTATTATTAACTGCTGTTTTGCAATGGGCTTAGTCTGGTCTCAGGGCCTGCTGCCCCTGGAAGGCATGCTCTTGCTTGGGCCCTGCCCCGGCTGCGGCATGCTCCAGGCACCTTCTTCGTGCCAGAGACCTTGGGTGTCTGGAGTGAGTCTGCCCATTCCCCTGAACCACACAAAAGAAAACAGTTATTTTTTCACTCATTCAAATCAACCTGACACAACCAAGACTCTCCCGACCACTAAAGGCTGATGCTAAAGAGGGGTCGGCAACACGAAGCAAGAGATGGAGGAAAGACAGCAGCACCCAGACGGGCAATAGGGCAGTCTAGGGTGGCAAAACCATGGCCCTAGTTGTGCAGTGCCTTGGATGTATAAAAGACTCAAATATTGCCTGAAGAAGATAATGGCAGATCATGTAGGCTATGCCTTCAAAATGCCTCTGACAGCTCTTGAAATTATAGGTTTAATGACATTTATTGATTTGTAACTACAGAGACAGTAAGTGCTACTATTGCAAAGTGAGGAAGAGGTCTTCCTCTTCACGGCAGACAGCGAAAAATGTTGGAAAACACTCTTATTTGTCACAACCTCTTGCTGCCTTCACAGGAGGGACTGGTGAGATGTTTGCATTTTCAGATACTGTGTTTTCAAAAAGGTGGAGAACATCCACCTTTCCTTACAAACCAGCCTGGAGCAAAAATGACCAAACTATTTTGGGAGATGAGCGATAAGCAAGCCAGAAAGCCTTATCAAAGATTTGTCTTAGCTTGCAAAGGTATTTTCTTTGAGGAAAGAATTCAAATAGTTGTTTGAAACGTTCTGTCAGCTCAGATTTGCTTTCAGACAAAATTCACTCATACACCGTCCTGACTAAGCCCTTTTGGATTAGTGTCTTTAATAACACTCTTTGACTGTCTGGGTTAAAAAGTAATTAAAATATATATTACAAAAATAATAATAAAGAATCACCAGAAGTGAATGGTTGATTCAGAAGGCAAAGACGGATCAATACTGGGGCTCAACAGGGATCGGTATTTGCTCTAAGCACTCGTTACTGCGCAAACCTAACTTCAGTCATTTCCAAAAGGGATGAGGAATGGGGAGCTTGGATCCGGGAGGTCTGTGCTTCAGCCCAGCCCTAATGCTTTTTCATTAGCAGACAGCAAGCTGCACAGCAAAGTGTTAACTGGCTGGAGTTTTAAGGAAGTTTTGGGAAAACAGGCAGAAAGACCAATTGCAGAAACTAACTTCAGAGTGCATCCTCCCCTCAAAAATTGTAGTTACAAGCTTAAATTTTGAAACAGAAGAACTAGAAGTTAAAGAGATCAAAGCAAGCCAGGAAAGATTGCTTTTTTTTTCCTTTTCTTGTAGTTTGAAACTTCATACCTCAGTTTAATCTGAGCTACACAACAGCTATATGGCTAATGCTGCACGCAGGTAGCTTGCCTTGAAAAACGTGTTGGCTCAACTTACCCTCTTTGTGCTTAAACAACAAATGCTTATGTTCTAATTTCTGCCGAAAATTCGCAAAGTTTCCTTCTAACGCGTTCCTGAACGGAACGCTGCACGCTCTTAGAAACTGTGATTAGAAACGGAGTACAAGGAGAACTTCTCCCCCCCCACACACACACACACCCCACACCCATTAAAAAACAGGAAATCAAGCGTTTCGTCCGCCCCCCCCCCCCCCCCCGGCTCCGGAGGAGCGGACAGGTGGCAGAAGCGCTGCTCCGCGCGAACGGAAAAGTTGGGGTCAACCCGAGACACAACGAAGGCCGTTCGGGGCTGTGCAGAGCCACCAGGCCGGACCGCGGGCTCTTCTCCCCCCACACCCCCTCCACACACTCCGGGCCGGGGCAGGAGACCCGCGGCGGCGGCGGCGGCGGCGCAGGAAACCCCGCGCGCCGCGAGGACCCGCAACGGCCGCGGCGCGCGCGGGGGGCGCCGCCCCCCCCCACTCCCCACCCGCGGGCCCGGGCGGGGAGGGGCGTGGCCTCGCGGAGTGACGGCCGCCGGGCCCAATCAGAGCGGGCGCCGGGCGCTGCCTCCCTCCCTCCCGCCCCGTCGGGGCGGGCGGTGACGCCAGCGGGCGCCCGGCGCGGCGCGGCGCAGCCCGGCGCGGCCCCGCTGGGTCGCGGCCGCCGTGTGCGAGGGCGCGGGCGGGGCCGGGCCCGGGGCGGAGCGGCCCGCAGCAGGCAGCGGAGAGGCGCAGCGCGCCGCGGCAGGGCCCGCGGGGCGTCGGGCGCAGGTAAGGGGCGCCCCGGGGGGGAGGGTCCGGCCCCGCGGGGAGCCCCCGGGCCGCCTCCGCCGCCACCGCCCCGCGCAGCGCCTGGCAAAACCAAACTGCAGCAGCTCCGCTGTGCCCTGCCCCGCCGGCGCTTCCCGCCCACCCCGTGCAGGCCGCCTGCCCTGAGCCGCGGCGGGGGGAGGCTCCGCCGCCGTTTGCCCTCGGGGAAGGGGAGGAAGCGGGTGCGGGCAAAATGCCGCCCTGGGGCGGCCGCCTGGTCGTTCCGTGGGCTTGGAAGGGAAAGCTGGGGGGAGAGGCTGGAGCTGAGCGCCGCATCCTCCCGGGAAGGGGAAAGCGGGGCCGCTTCGGAGGGAGGCTTCGCGTTTGGCTCGTGACTCTCTGCAAACTTATTTACGCGCCTGGAAGCGGCGTCGCGTTTCGCAGACTTCTGGCGAGAGGAGAGCTGCGGTTTAATCTTTCCAGGTTTTGGTAGGACGTTTCAGCTACAAGTTCCGTAAAACTTAAGCTGTGAGTTGTGCCTTGAACTAACAGAAGTGTTTTGCTTTAAGGCCTGGGGCTTGCACATCCTGTAATTATTTCTTTTAGGTCCGCGATACTTCTGCAAACAGAAATAGCTGTGCGAACTCGCACCCTGGCTGAGGTGCAGCCGTAGCGCTAAAAAAAAAAAAGTGCTTTTATACCTATGTAGTTATTTCCGTGTGGGGAGAAGAAAGAAGCCGTGTTGTTGAACGCTTTACGGTGGTGCGGCAGCACGCGTGTGCTCCCCGTGGAGGCGAAGCCCTGCCGATTCTGTGCGAAAGCACGGGCGAAGGGTTTAGGGCTCGAGCTCGGCCGTGTCTGGAGCCTTCAGAGCCTTTGCTCGTTCTTTTTATTTCAGCCCCAGGAAAGACTCTATCAACAGCAAAGTGTGTAAGCCGTGGTATGCCATTGAAATGGCAGCTTGGTTGAGCAATACAAATATCTGCCTTCCAAAAGCTAAACAGAAATGGGTCACTCAAAGTGAGACCGTTCGTTGTGCTTACGTGATCAAATGTCTGACAGCAAGATGTTCCGGTGTGCCAAATCCAGATTTATGGTTTCTATTAAAGGTAGCAGTCATAGCTTGAGGATTTACGTTTGTGAAGGACAAAAGTGACTTATGATCATAATAAAACCAGGAATATACATATCGGTAAAAGCAAGTTTGCTCGCTGGTGCAGTATGGCAGGTAGGTTAGAGAGGCAGTCCCAGTAACAAGGAAAATGAAAATCTGTTTAAACTCTTGGTTCTAAATGCAACCAACATTTTTGTCTCTTAACTTCTTGTGAGTAGGAAATTAAGAGCTGAAATGTCCTGTAGTTTAGCTTCAATCCTATTCTGGGAGCATTTGACAATAGGATTTAATATCATTTCCTAGAAAGCTGTATCATGTAGATCAGTTCCTAGAAGGAAAAGGAATTATTTGATTTGCCATTGAGACTGTTGATGGGTGCCGTGTTGCTCATAGTTTAAGACTGGTGTTCCTGTGCCTGGAGTATGAAGTTGATGTTTCTGTCCTGCTTGTTGGCAGTAGGAGCTCCATATGTTAGGCCAGCTGTACAGCTTGGTCCTTGGGAGCTGATTCTCTGTCTTAACCTGCATTTCTCCAGTTTTGGGGCATGCTCCCTTTGAACAAGGTGCTATTAAGGATTCAACAGCTGCTGACCCTCTTAAATGCAGTGCTGGTGAGAGCCTGAATTAAAACACATGGGTCCAGATTCCAGCACTTCCTCAGCTTTGGTGAGTTTTGACTTGGGTTTTCAAGCTGTTTTCTGCCTAAGTTCTGGATTTAATAGATATAGTGGAAAATATTTAAGCTGTTTTGTCGTGTGTGTGTGTCTACAGCAGATCCATGCTCCTGAAATATGGGTGAGTAACATTTTTGCTTGTCCCTGAAAATACAGGGTGGAGCACCTTGAGGTCAGTGGTGTCACATGAGGTGGAAGGCTGTGTTGAATGTGTTTATTTTTGTTTTTTTTCCCCACTTGGATCCAAATCCTGGACAGAAGAGCATGACCATGAGAGTTGGTCTCTTCTGTACTGGAGTACGTAAAGGATCTGACAAGAATCCTGTCTCATTACTGTACCACCGAGTTCCCAAGTGGCTCTCTGGTAGAAAACCCTGTGTCCAAACTGTTACATTTTCTGTCCTTCTTGTTATAATAAAAGCCCAGTTCTGTAAGTGGTGAGAAGGAAAAAGATGCAGTGGTAAATTCCTTCTTTGTTTGGCTCCTTGGAGTTAAATTGTATTTGGGTGACATTTTCTACTGCTGCTGTTGGAGGACAGTGGGCTGGATGGACCTTCAGGCTGAGCCTGTAGGACATTTCTTACACTATTGATAAGTGTTTGTTTTACTTTCCTGGAGAGCTTCTGCAGCTGCAGGTTTTGGGGCTTTGCAGTGCTGTGCTAGAGGCTGTCTTGTGGAGAAAGTTCATCACCTTGTTGGACAGCTTGGCCCTGCTATATGGTAGCAGCTTCAGAGAATAGATGTCTAGCTCACTTGATGCAAGGCCAGCATGTGCTGTACGTGGCCTGACGTCTGCCAGTTTCCAGCTGCTGCTAGGGTCTAGTGAGCCAAGATGTTGGACCGCTTCTACTTTGCACTGCGCTACTAAGGTAGCATAAGATGCGGCAGAAAGTAGCACTGGGTCCTGGTGAAAAGGTCTGTGGAGAGGAATGGGGAGACCTTGCTTGCCGCCCATATCTAAGTGAAGACAGATGTTATTGTTCCTGAAATTATGGCCATTCCCAGGAGACTGAGGTTCCCATGCAGTGCTGACAGTCTATCTGGTCCCATCGCTTGCTTGTGACACACACTATGAAGCCTATTCAGCAGTCAGGTCTCAATGGTTGGATGCAACAGGTCAGAGAACAAGAAACACGGTGTGCTGTGAGATGCATGATGCAGTTTTCTTCAGGAGGTCTTGTGTCTCTTGAATCCATCCATCTAGGGCTTCTCTGAGGTTTATGCCCTTCATGGCTTCAAGGGAAGGATTTAGTATTCATGGCAACCACCTGAGTTCCTTGAAGTAAGAGGTTTGGGCCAAAGAACGTTTGGTCACTTTCTTAACAGATGTGTGGTTGCATCAAAATACACCTTTGGCTTACTGAGAACAAGAGAGTGCTGCTGCAAACCTGTTTGAATAACTGACTGGTTCATGCTACGTGTTATCTGTGAAGATAGGGGAGCACTGAGAGGTGACTTGACCATAAATCTGATAGAGACAGTCCAAAAAAGAATCTCTGACTCTTAAGATTGGGTAAGAGGGGTGCAGGAAAATAACTGCCTGTGACTGGGGAATCCAAAGTTTTATTTGAAGTAGCCTTCAGTAGAAATTGTCATAGCTCGCATTTTGAGCAGGATATAGGGAGATAACTGAGCATCCTGGAAATTCTTGTGGTGTTATGTGTGGTTGGTGAAGCCCCCTTTGCACTGTTGAATCTCCTTGCTTTTTCTGCAGCCTGTGCCTCAGCTCATAAAGGGTAGTATATGAGTTAGCAAGGTGGTGTACCTGAGACAGCTTCTTCTCATACTTCCCTAGTTATTTTCAAACTTCAAAATAAAACTCAAGCTAAGTTGCTGCTTTAAAGCTGTGCAATTATAATCTGACGTCCTTCTGTCTGACCTAGCCAAATCTGTAATTTTGTAAGTACCAAGAATAAATTTATTAGAAGGTTTGGCCTGATTTTGCTGTGATCATTCTTTCTGTGTGGAGCTCTTGTGTACAGACCTGGTGGTGTACTAAGAATAAATAAAAAGTGTACTAAGGTAGAATAAATAAGAGAGTGTACTAAGAAGAAATATGTACTAAGGTAGAATAAATAAGATGGTGTACTAAGAATAAATAAAATATAAATATAGGAAGACACTGAGGGTCTTCCTGTATTTAGGCTGATTGGTAACCCTCTGCCCCATTTGTAACTATGAGATCCCATTAGTCATCTCATTAATGACTGCTCATGGATACAGTCCAAGAGAGGTAAACTGCATTGGGTTGCCTCGTATTTATTAGTGGCAAGGACGTATTACTCAGACGTTTAGCACAGTATGGCTGATCTGTTAAAAATTCACACCCTATCTTGCCCTGCTGTAATTTGCTCGGGTGCCCAGGCTCTAACTGGACTGTTGCAATGTCTCGGTATCTCTGTAGTTGTGATGTATCTGAAGGGAGGATGTCAGGGGAACAGGGACAAACTCTTTTCAGTTGTCCCATATGACAGGACAAGAGGCAATGGGCAGAAATTGAACCACAGGCAGTTCCACCTGAACATGAGGGGGAATTTCTTCCCTGTGAGAGTGACAGAGCCCTGGACCAGGCTGCCCAGAGAGGTTGTGGAGTCTCCTTCTCTGGAGATCTTCAAGGCCCGCCTGGATACAACCCTGTCTACCATGCTCTAGGTGACCCTGCTGAGCAGGGAGGTTGGACTAGATGATCTCCAGAGGCCCCTTCCAACCTTACTGATTCTATGATTAACTTTTCTGGCTTCAGTGGGAGTCAGTCTTGATAGGAAAATGGTTACTGCTGAAACTTTCACTGCTAAGCAGATGATCTGCAAACGAAGAGATTGCCACCTAAAGACAACTTCAGAAATCAATGAGGTGTACTGCTTGCATAGCTCTTTGAGGATGACAGGTTTATCAGCATTAATCTTTGCAGCCTCATATAGGAGAGGCTGCATGTTATTTCTGAGAGATTACGTCTGCTGCCCAACATGTGGAAAAGTCAGTATTCAATCCAGAATTAGAGCTCTTTTTCTTTCTTTTTTTTAAGACAATGTTTCTCTTGCCTTTGGGTTATCTGCAGTTGTTGCATGTCTCTAAGTTTAGACAGCTGAGAGTTTGAAAGAGATTTTGCTAAATCATAGTTATCTTGGTGGGATATTTCCTTTGGATCTCTCCTTGTTCTGACAAAAATGCCAAGCAAGGGGGTTCAGCTGTGAACACACCTCAAGGTGCAGTGAATGAGGTATCTGTTTTTTCTTCTCTTTTTCACCTCTGTCTTACAAATTAACTTGTATTTTGGCTCTGCTCAGGTTGAGGATAACAGCTGTTATTTATCTAGTAGTGTGTACTGCCAGGATAGTGCTTTATTTTTGATAAAGATTGGATTTTTCCATTAATAATTCAGTCATCACACAGGATTTGCAGTTGCGGGCCTGTGATGTGTATTGCCCTTGATATGGGCATATATGATTTCCTGAAATTTTTAACTCCTAGAGCATTTTATTCCTCCCGTGACTTCTGTTGTACAAGAGGAAAGTGCGGTGGGGTAGAAGCTCTATGCTTTTCCAACGGCTGTGCTTCTGTTTCTGTCAAAAGGCCAAGATAAACCAATTATGTGAAAGAGCTGATTCCTTTCCTCAGTGGAAATATATTTAGATACAGGTTTTGAAACCAGTTGTAGTTATAGCATTTCTTCTTTCTGACTCCCCCTTGGCCATCTCCTTCTGTAATAGGGGAGGGAGGAGGAGGAAGACTTGGGAAGGGTTTAAGCTGCGCAGTGTGGCCTTGTAGAGCCCTGGTAGATGTTTGCTGGGGTGGGAGTGAGTGCTGGGCCCCTCTGGGCTGAGAGAGCTAGTGTTTCATCGGGGCTCTCTTCATTAGGAGTAGTGGGGGACCTGCTGCTGTTCATCTTCCCCTGCCTCTTTCCTTGCTTCCTCCATCTTTTCTTGCAAATCACCTCAGGAGCACCAGGAATGGCCCCTGTCGAAGACCAGTAATAATCTCCTGTTTCTTCAAAAGCATGGTGCAAGCAGGAATTCTTGCTAAAACCACTGGGAAACTAAAAAGAAAAAAAGAAAAAGATTTAGATGATAATTTGTCTGGAACTGGACAGGAGATTGATGTCCCAGACTGTTAAAAGTAGGGATGTTTGCTTTCCCCTCTGTTTTTGTGTATCACCGAGCAGTATTGATCGAGTCAAAGAGTTTGGGCCAGAAGTCATTTAAGGAGCCTCTGTCTTGTGGTATTCAAGGCAATATAAAAATAACAAAAAGTGTGACTTTGAGCAGCCGTTTGCATACAACCTGATGGTAATCACACTTCCACTAGTCACAGCCTTGTAACTCCTACATGAGTAAAATTCCATTGATTTCAGGGAGTGCTACCTGTGAACAAAGGCTGCAAGAGCAAGTACATAAATGCAAGAGTAGATTTGGACTTGCATCTTTAAAGGCTTTTTGCTAAATCTTAGTGGAGAACTTAAGGCTGAGACTTGAGCCAGCTTTTACAGCATCTGGACTCTTAACTGGAGAATCTTTGTATTCTCAAAGACAGCAATTATTTATGTTTCAGTTTGCTTTCAAATGTGCTGATTTATGACTTATGACTAGTAGTTGTCGTATTTTCAAAGAGTTCTTATGGCACCAAGTATGGCTGATTTGTCAGAACAACTTCATTGGCTTGCTCTGCAACAGGTATGGCAAAGTAAGAGACATTGTAAGAGATCTAAGTTGGGAACAGTTAAATGGATGATGAGGTTTTAGCAGGCTTATTTTGCTTGCCTCTAGTTAATGATTTGGTCTTAAATGTCTTTTTTTGGAGTGGTCAATTCTGAAGTAAAAACCTAGGGAAATGGTATAGGTTCTTTTTAAAAACGAAGGCAGACTACAACCCCCAAAGTTTATGCATACTGCAGTGACTCAAAAGGGAAATGTAAGGTGTGCAATTTTTAAATTATTAGCAGAAAGATGACTTTAACACTGTAAACAGCAATAAAACTAGCTCCCCCAAGAAAGCCCCTAATCTCCTCATTTACAAATCTTTCCCCTGTAACGATCTCTTAGAAATGACAGAATCAAGAAAGTGCATGCATTTACCAAGTTAGAAGCAGGATCTGTTAGTATAAGGATGGCTGGTACCTTACGTCAGTCCTGTGACAGCTTTGTACACTGCTGTCCATCCACTCTGCGGTGGCCACAGTCATGGGAATCTAATTCTCTTCCTGGTTAAATGGTGTGACTGTTCTTGGGCTGAGGGATTTAATCTAGCACAGTGCTAGTAGTAGGCTGTTTCAGGCCAAATTCCAAAATTCACGAAGAAAGTCCTTAATTATTTCCAGTATGTCTTTTCTTCCTGTAAAGAGGAGTCATTTGGTGACTGAATTGGGGGTGTTTTGTTGGCTTTTGTCTCTTAAAACAGAATTTAGCTGTTATCTTTTCCTGCAGCAGTAAGGCACAGTTAAGATTTGTGGAACATTTGCACTCAAAGGAGTGATGGATCCATGCCTCATGGGCTCTGTTCTGTTCATCAGGTTTTTTTTGTGGCTGTGGCTTCCTGCTGGCTACCTGCTTTCCTGGAGACCCCTCAGATAGAAGGGAGGAGGGCATTTGCTACACAGACAATAGTTGATTTGAGCTTTTTGCAGTAAATTAGTCACTTTGAGGATGTGCTGGATTTACTGAAGGTGCTTAGCCTGTGTTACGTGAAGTTGGGTGGTTTTCTGCAGCATGGGTCTTGACTGGAGCAGAATCTCATTTTTAATTACTTTACCTCCAACATTCAGGGAACTTCAAGTCTATTCAAAGGATTCCGACTAATCCACAAAGTCTACATTGTTTTTTTCACTGAAGGCTAGATTTGATATCTTTTCTCTAATATGTATATGTGCATTAGCTATAGCCATGTATGAGGTCCAGGGAGAAAAACATGTGGAACATGTAAGCACTGTTGAAAGAGGATAGGCATTTAAAGTGGCCCAGATGATAGGGACGCTGGAAAAACATCTAGGCTCTTTGGAGTCTGGTCTGTGTGTTCTCAGAAGTCGTGGGATTGTCACGTGAAGGCATCTGTAGGATTAAATCAAGGTTCTGTGGGGTATGATGCTAATAATTAACATCTGCCTCAAACAGCAAGTAAAGAAAAAGCATCTTGATTGTAAAAAAGCATTGAACTGCTGCTGTGTTGCTGAAAATAGTTAACATCCAACATGGTTTTAGCACTTGCGCTTGTGGTCTGAGGTTCTGTAGAGTTTAATAAAGGCAAAAGTGATGTGGAAAAATAACTTTTGCCGTATCAGGAGTGTTAGAATTCTGTTTTTCTTTAGTGTGAAGTCAGATACTCTGGTTATATGAAGTGGTCCTGCAGAGATAAAGTGTTAGCAAGGGGAAGGAGAACATACCCCATTGAGAACATCTCAGTTTGAACATAGATGAATACTCGTAGATGTCAGTCATGTGCACAGGGTTGTGTTGGTTTACATAATTATGGAAACTTGTAGATTTGAAGCGTCTTCTGTACTACTCTAGCTTTAGATTTGTAAACCTGCACTAAGATGTAGCATGGGCTTATCCTTACCCATCCCAGAGGAGTGTTGGGAGCGAGCCTGGTAGGTAGCATGTTGCCCCAGAGAACTGCTCTGAACAGGGTTTTGGAGGGAAGCAAGGGGCTGAGGCATGGACAGAGCAGGCTGTGGTGGTGTGGCATGATGTGTAGGAGCAGGGAGTGTTTGTGGCTGCTGGGACCTCATCCAAATTTTTGAGCTGAAAAAATGCTGTTATGGTGAAAGGGTAGGGGTCTGGTATCTCTACTGCCTCTGCTGCTTAGCTGGAGGCATTTGCTTTCCCCCTGGAGTAGAAGCATCTCTGAGAGCCTATTGTTATGTGGAATTAGAGGAAAGGTACATTGAGTTCCTTTTTTAAGAACAAGACGAAAAACTCATCCTCCTCAAAATGCTGATGCACAGAAAATACAACGTGCTCTGTATGTGGACGAGTACTTTGTGTACCTTACCTCTTGGGGACCGCTCTGTGCTGCAAGGGGGGAGCACCTTCCCGGCACAGCTGGGAGGCCGAGAGAGCCACTGCCCCCCTCTTAGTCAAGGGGCAGACCACTGGACTGTTAAGGGATAGACGTGTAGACCGAAAATATAGAAATCTTTTGGGAGGACTGTGCAATACAGACAATTTCAGCAAGTAAGTGGTAATTTATAAAGGGAGGAATACAAAAATATGGTGGAACAACTGAAGCACACTGAATGTCTGTGATTTCTGTCTGTTCCTGCAAGGCCATGGGGGAAAAGGTCTGCTTCAGAGAGAGAGGGGTGTTGATCAGCTAATCTCTAGGAAAGGCATATGATAACTATCATCCTCCTGATGGATTCAGATTCTAGCTTTGTTATAGTATGCTCTTTCCTGCTGTCGAAACAGGGTTAAACAAAGGGACATTTTCTTGTGCTCTTAATTTAAATCTCTATGGGAAGTTGGTTTTGGTTCTGATAAGAGACTTGAAAAGGCTTGTCAGTTGAATTTTAGAGCCCTTCAGTATTTCTTTTTCACTTAACTGAGATTCATTCAACTTGTCAAAGCATTTTAGTTTGTTTTATTTTTAAAGGAAACTTCAGGGAAATATAAATGCATATTTATGTTTTTTGGCTAGGCTTAGATTGGCTGTGAGACCTTGCTTTCCTTATTTCATTAGAGGAAATTTTCTTGTCTTAGGCTGGCACTTTTTTCTATATACGTATTTTTTTCCCTTCAAAAAAAAGCAGATGGTTTCTCAGCTTGGTCTACTCCTTCCTTGGATGTGAAACCTGCAATTATCAGGTCTTAACTGAAAATATCCTCTAGAGGGTTTTGTAATTCATCCTGCTGAGTGTTGGACAGGACCATGGGCATCTCTTGACAGTGTTGGTACAGAAATACATATCCTCAAGTCATGCAATTCCCTCAGGAATTTAGATGCTGCAGGGGAGTGTGTGTCTCTTCCCACCACCTTGTGCTTGGAAGGGCTGGAGCCCGTTTTGGTGGAGACTGGTAATGCCAGCTGCAGAAGGACATGGCCACGTGGTTCTGACGTGGCCCCACGTGGCTGTTACGGACAGCGGTGAAAGTGTCTGGGTGCCGTCTAGGGCCAAGTCTGCCACCTCAGAAGGTGGTGGCACCCTATGTTCTGCAGGCTTTGATAGTCATCCACCAGCTTTTTGGGGAGCTTAGGAGCGATTAATCCTTTCTCCCTTCCCAGCCTTCATGCGAATTAACGAAATAGTATTGATCACGCAATTCTGTAGATGGATGGGTGTTACATGAAAAGAGCTGTAATAAACACGCTGTCAGTGCAAGTGCTTCTGCAGCAACGTCCTGCTTTGCTGGAGAGTGTTCTTTCAGTGAGCAGCCATGAGAAGCAAAATGCAACCTGGAGATAACAGCATTGTAATTTGTTTTCAGGGTGGTGCTAGTAAACTTCCCATAACTTGGTCACAGAGATAATTCTGCAGGTTCTGGCTCCATTGTTGTGACTGGGTCTAAGGTGAATAAAAAAAAATATTTTGGTAGAACAGGCTTTCCTTTCTGTTTTATCCAAAGGAAAAAATCTGCTACCAGCCTGATATGTTGTTCTCATTACTGCGGGAGTTTCTGAACGGGATTTCAGTCTGCAGTTATTTGCATGTCCTTATCTGTGCAACACAGTATTTTCCAGGTTGATATCTTTGATTTCAGAATTACTTGTCCCAATGTGCAGTCCTAAATCCACATACACAAAAATTTTTGATCATAAAGACATAAATATGATGAAGGAGATTTCTTTCAGGGTTATTTTAAACTTCATGATGGAATTGGTCACTGAAAGCCAGCATTTTACTTGTCTTATAAAACTGACTATTGAGCTGCTGTTAGAAAGAAGGGTTAAGTGCCAAATTGTTCAAGTAGTCAACTGTTATGGGGCTGCAACGCACAAGGAAGGTAGGATAGACCTGAGGAGGAACACCCCAGGGATGAAATTTCCAAATGAACTGTTTGGAGGGAGTGGGGGACGTCTTTGAACTGCGGCTGATGATTGCCCTTACCAATTGCGTGATTGAAGGCTTTCCATAATAAAAGCAGTTCTGCACATTCTCAAACTTCATAGTCCCTCCTTCTTTCCCTCCGTTTACTGCCTGTCTCCCGGCTTTACAAAATACATTCAAAGTGAGGTTGGAAGCTGGAGCCCTGTTTTGTCCTGCTTGTTGTAGCAATGTTGCAAGGATGGATTCCCATCCAAGAGATGCTTGGAGATCACCCCCTTCAGTACAGGGTGATGGTGGTAGTGGCAGCTAGAGGCATTTTTCCTTTTTGACCTGATTGGGAGGCTGTCTGTTGCCTCCATGTTACATAGTGGTGTTTATTTCCCTTCTTATTTCTTATTTGGTAGAAGTAGTAAAGCAGTACCTGGAGTTCAAGGCTGCATCGTGCAAGGAGCTGTCATGCTGCTGTTTCCATCTTAAATCCATTACAGTGTTCTTCAACTTGTTGTTCTCGGACCTTGTGATACTTAAAACTCCCTCTTCCTTTTTTCCTTCTTCAAGTAATTTTACAAATAAATCACTAGCTGTCTAGTTATGACAGCAGAAAAAAAAGGCTTTAATGTCTCCATAGCTACATAAAAAGTATTTGCAAAATGCTAGTGGAGGAGAAAATGCCCTGCAATTACAGCATACATTCCTTGCGTGAGGACTGGGAATTGTTTGCATTGGTTCAGTAATTGTTGCAAACTTGTCTAGTGAGAACTGTTTGTTTAGCGCAATAAACTTCTGTTCCTTTAACCCTGTGAAGCTGAAAAAGTATTGTTTTAAGTGGGAAACTACCTGACCTGAACTCTTAGTCGATGACCTGATTCTGAATTTGCCAGCTTAATCCAGCTTGTTTTATTGCATGTTTTATCTCACATCTGAAAAGAGAGAGCTTGTGCAAATTAGCTGGGATAAAACTACAAACTGCGTGAATTATTCCTGTTTGAACAGTTCTCAGCATGTGAGCCCTTGCTAGTTGACTTGTACGTAATCTGTACCTTGAGTTTAGACTGTCAGAACTGCTGTGATTGAGGTGAAAGTAAATAATTCCCACTGGAAATTTTGCCTTTGGTACAAACAATAAGATTGTTTATTAATCAGTGAAAATATCTTGGAGATAGGAACAAAAATTGGGATGGGGGAATCTTTGAATTTCTCACAATAAATGCCTGGGCTGGTTTTGTTTCTGAAAGGAGAAGCTGTTTCCGCTGTCCCGCTCTGTCCGGAGCAGTCACTTTGCTCCTCGTGAAATACAGTACTGGTATGAAAATGCAGTTGTCAAAACATATTTTGAGGACATACTTTGCGTGTATTTGTGCCTTATGCTGTTCTGTTCGCTTCAGGGCATTGCATAAGAATAACAGACTGCAGAGTTGGGCCAGCTGCATTTACGCAAGGCTGTCTTACTGTCAGGCATCTGTAAATGCAAAAATGGTCGAAACAAGATAATGTTTCTGTAGGGGCTTGCTTTGATATACTGATTTATTGTAGCCACTTCCTTTGAAGGGGAGGGACTGGACGGGCAGGGAAACTACAACACATGTGGCAATAGTTTAGGATCAGTTACCCACTCGTTCGGGACAGTGTATTCAGCTGGACTGCTGATGCTGAACTGAAATTTGGCTGGGACACTACAGTTAATTCCTGTTCTTACAAAATGTGCTATATCATCTTTCTATGACTACATGGCCAGGCTTTACTGTTGCATGCGCTGAGGAGCAACATTTCTGTTCTTTAGATCTGCTCTGTTAAAGTGACTCTCACAGCATGTGTGTTTATGACCAAAATGGGGCAACTGTCTGTAGGAGTTTTTGTTTTTGTGTAAAAAAGAAGAAAGGTATCCAGCGTGTCCTCATACCCTGCCACCTTTCCTCTGAGCCTCACTGCATTTGCTACTCCTTTTGCCCAAAGGCGTTGAGACCATCTTTGGACAGGATATTACTTGCCGTAAATGTAAAGATCAGAACCTGATCCTCCAGTTTATAACAGCACAGTGGATGAAATACCTGTTAAAGGCCGGGAAAAGCCCTGCTTTTGGTGCTAGTGGGACCTGGACATTACTTTGTCTATATTGCCATTCCTTTTGGAAAGAAAGTGATGAACATGAGTTTGCTGTAAGAAAATAGGGGGCCAAGAGATGACCCCAGTGAAGACACTTTTCCTATTGTCATCTTTGTCAGGATTAACTGATCTCCTGGGATGGATAAGACACGGTGGGATCTGGGTGAGTAGGAGTGGGGACCAGGCAGAGCTGGCCAAGTAGGGACTGGCTAGCTGGGTTATGAGAGCTTCTTCAGAGCCAGGTGTAGCAGAGCAGGCTGCAGGAGCTAGAAATCAGAAGGTGGATGATATAACAGCACAATCCAAAATACTGTCTTGTTGTATGTAACTTGTGGGAAGAAGAGTCCTGCCATGCCTTACAGTTTCCTAAAAGGATGCAAGAACTACTATACCTTTATAAAACTTGATATTGTAAGGAGACTGAGATTGAGGTATTCAGCTGAATTATAGCTTGACTTAAAACTAACTTGACTTAAAGCTAATGAAAAACCCCTGCAGGCCTGTGAAGTTTTGTCTCAGACCTGCTCAGCTGGCTAGTTCCCCCACATTATCCCCTGCCACAGTGGTTGTCAGTCCTGCAAGCTTATAGTGCTGGGCCCTGCATGCTCTGCCCTGTCTGGCTATCACACAGCTGTGCTGCTTCGGAGAGCTGGGGGGAGGAAGAGGGACCTTAGCAGCCAAAGGATGAGCGACCCTCAAATGTGTCTGCGTGGGCATGAGCCCTGTTGGAAGTCATGCTCCATAGCTGCATTGCACCTTGTTAGGTGACCTGTTGCCTGCTGAGTGATGCCTCGTACACCCCTGCCTTGTGTGCCGTGGTGTGCAGCTTCCTGTGGAGGCACAAGGAAAACAAGAGTCTGTAATTTGTGCAGAGTCCCTTCTTTAATCCTTCTTGTCTAACTTGCACTGTAAAACTTCAAGGCAGAGACTTTGTCTTCTGTATCTAAAGCCTGGTGCTTGGGTTTCACTGATGTTTATACAGAAGTGCTCAAGCAGCCAGAGGTTCTCCAAATTCTGATAGAAGCCATACGTGAAATGTATCCAAACCGGGTTACACGTTCCATGATAAACAGGAGATTGTAGCACAGATTCAACACGTTGCGTAGCTTAAAGCATATGAAAAATGAAACACAAATCATTCTCTAAGAGTTGGCTGGGTCTGTATTAGTCTTGACAAAGTTTTGAGACAAGCCAGTACTCGGAGTTCACTGTGTAGGCGTTTACAAGAGAGGAGGTTCTCTGAACTGATTTATGGGAGAGGACTATGAGTATAGGGAGGCAGAGCAGTGCTGAAGATGAAAGCAGCTAAACAAAACACGAGCCTACTCAGTGTGCGTTTGTGGACTTGCACACTCCTCCCTACAAATGAGGGAGAGGTCAGTTTTTGTGCCCCACTAATATGATCTGAATTGCAGCTGGTTAGCCTACATGACAGGATTTTGCATGTCTTTCTGGTATGCATGCTTCCTCCTCGTGCTTGACGATGGAGTGTGTGGTAGGAATATGGAAACGAGAGCGAAAAAATATGGCTGGGTCAGTCTTGGACCAGACAGGAGACAGCCCGGTTCTGGTTACAGAACCTCCTATGGTGATCAGGGAAGGCTGAAGGTCTGTTGGCGGCCAAGCAACCAACAGAGAGCTTAGCCGTTGTTGGCAAAGGCAGGAAAGATTGCTCTGGGGGAAGCTGGTTTAGGGCTGATCCCTTTTCCCCAGTGCTGGGGAGCAGGTGAGGAAGGGTGTGCTGGCCTTCTCAGCAGTGATGGCACTCACACAGCCTCAGACACCAGCGTTATTTCCCCTGGGTGGAGTCCAGGCCAGACCATGGGGCTCACGCGGGCCTTTGCTGGCTTGCCGCTTTTGGAGGGGGCGAATTTCTCCGGAGGTTTTTAGTCCCCTTGAAGAGCTGGAAGTGTGTAGGCAGAACGTGTGCCCTCGAAGGTGCGTTGGGGTGCAAAGAGCAGCTGGGACAAGAGATAGACCTGGGTAATTTTACAGTCCGGTTTACTCTGAGCTTAAACAGTCAGACAGCGTGTTGCCCTGGAAGGGTCGCAGCACCATCTGCTACCAGCAGGAGCAGAGCCCCGAGGCTTGGGAGGCAAAAGGCTGCGTGAGAGTTGCAAACTGCAGGTCAGCGTGGGAACGCAGAAGTTTTCTGCGTGAAAGCAGTGCTTTGCAGTCCTGCCCTGCATGTAAAGAAATCATTTGGATTGGGCGGATGAAAACAAGTTTGCTACCTCTCTGCAGATCGGCAATGGCTGAGGAAAAGCGGTTTCTGAGCGAAACACTGATTCTTAGCTGTGATCGTGTGCAATGATAATGCTTGTTATTAAAGCTGCTATTATATTGCTTGAATCGTGCATGTTGAGGTGGTTGTTGTTGTTGTTGTTTTTTCCAAGCAGACAAGTTAGGAGTAAAGGACCGAGGAAATGCTTCTGATGGGGAGGAACTTCCTAGCTTTCTGCCCCCATGCACGTGTGGGTCTCTCCTCCCCTTTGCTGTAAGTTTTAGCATATGAGCGTGTATTAACTACTTTTGTTTAGGTTTCCAGAGAAGAGGCTTCCTCTCAAGGCTTCCTATTGTAGTTCACATCTGTGATGCTGAATGCAGATACCGTCTGTCAGGTCGCACTATAGGCGATGATTCATGTTGTCCAGCTGAGTATCTGCCGAGGGGGAGAGATGTTGTTTTGGCACTGACAACGTACAGAAATAGTTCATGAACTTGGGAGAAAAAGTAGCTAGCTCAAAAATCTTCCTTGATGCATTTTTCCCTTAGGGAATTTTTGTTCAGAATATGCTTTTTGTTTGAGTTTTTACAGAAAAGCTGGTTGTACCCATGACTCGAATGCTGCTGCGGGTGGCTGGATGGGGCCAGAGCCCGAGGTCTGTTCGTAGCTCTACCGCTCTTTTCCCCCGAGGCCTGGATGTGTCGTCACCTCACTCATTTTCTCTGCTTTCCTGTTGTCTGTGTTCCCTCTTTTGGATCCCACGCTCCTCAAGCACTGTGCCTCTGACAGCGCAGTGTCCGGAGACCTCGCGGTGTGCCCAGCACCGGGAAGCCGAGCGGCGTGCAGGGAACGGAGAGCCGGGGCCGTCGCGGCGGGCTCGGTCCGACCGGGCTCCGACGGCGCTGCTCGCAGAAGCGCTGCTTTCCTGTGGTTTGGACTGCTGCCCCTGGCTGTTTTTCCTGTTTTCTGTATGGGCATCTGCTCGTGTGCACGTAGCAGCTTTTCTTCTTTGGCTTTTCCGTTGTATTGAGTTGCCTCGGTGCTCTGGTGTTGTCTTAGTTTCTCTGCGTCTTTTCCCTCTTGTGTGAGCCCTCTGAGGGGAATCACGCGGTGGAGTTTTTTCCAGGACCCCATGCAACTTTTCAGGAGTGGGAACTGCGAAGTTCCCTCCTTTGCAAGACTGAGGCCTCCGGCTGTTCAGAGCTGGCTTCGTTTTAGAAAATCGGAATAAAGCAGATCAGTATTAACTTCGCAGAGCTGATCCTGGCTGCAGCTCAGTTGGATTACATTAGCTGGTACCCAGAGACTTCTAGATTTTAAGATTGTGAAGCAACTCAGCCTGTGAACAGAATGAGCAGTTGCCTGGCTGCGCTCACGTAATTGTTTGCTGTTCATTGACTGCATAGCTAGAATAGTAAATGGTGGTGTTAAATTTCTGGGACAAGACTTTGGACAAGATCTTTCCTCAAAACACTTGATAAACCGCCTACTAGAATGCAGAATGCTGGCCTATCCTTTTGCAAATTGAGTTGCCAGAGAGCTTTTATAGTTATTAAAAGGTGCTTTGTATTAATTTATTTTTTTTAAAGATTCAAGCTAGATGACTTGAGCAATGCAGACACTTAATCTAGGTAGGAGCAAAATTTCCTTACATATGCATATGCAGTACTTTGAATGTACTTAAAAGTTTCCAATGGCATCATGTGCACGGAGGAAGTATAAAAAAAATTTATTTATAAACCTTCTTTTTTTCTTTCTTTTTTTCTTTTTTTTTTTTTTTTTTTTTTAGATAGCATTTACATGATGGGGAACTGAATAATGGAAAACAGTCAAAGCAAGAATGGAGAAAGTGTCAACTGAGTATCTCACTAGGGTGCTGGGGGGGGAGGTTTCTGTAAGTCTTTTAACTGAGTTTAAAACTGTATTCCAGACAACTTGTGGGCAGTAAAGATTCAGTGGTGTTTTTTTGATCACAAGGGCTGTGATCTGGCAAGATTCAGGCAAAATGCCTGCTTGCTTCTTGCAAGTGTAACTATTACCTATTCCTATTCCCCAGGAGGAGCAGCAACTTCATCCCGCTTTCCTCTTGCTAGCACCCTTCAGGACTCTGTTAAACTCTTAGCTGTCTTGCCAATTTATATTAAGCTTGATGCTGGCTCCTGCTAATCTAGATGTGATGAAGGGCTTATGTGCCTGAAATGCTGAAGAGTGCTTTTGCCACCCCTTCGTCTCCAGCTTTGTGTCTCAGTGGAGCTGGCTCCTCTCAAATTAGTCTAGCTCAAGCAAGCTTGGACATGCTTTGAAAGAGCTGCTCTGGATAGCTGTATCTGCACTTGCAGCACACCTAGAGGTTTGAATGCTATTAAAAAAAAAAAAAGTTTGGTTGCTTTCCGACTCCATCTGCAGGGTACGAGGGTGTTGTTCCAGTGCACGTTGCTGGGGTGGGGGAAAACTGGAGGAGTTAGGGATACCCAAGTGTTGCCTGCTTAGGTGTTACTGAAATGTGCTCGATCAGACTTTAGCCTCTGTCACCCACCAACTCAAGCTAAAAGCACCACGCTCAAATTAATGATATATTGCTTGCAGATAGAAGGTCAAGTTAGGAGCAGCACTTGAGTTAATTTTTCAGTGTAGACAAGCTCTCTGCTAATTAGTCTGTTTATCTAAATCCTGCAGCAGTTTAGCATTTTCATTCTGTCCTATATCCTCCCTTCTGCTGCAGGCTGTTCAAACAGTCTGTCTTGTTTCAGAAGCGGCTGCCTATTAATAATACATCAAGCGACGTTCCTCCGGCCGTGTGTGTATTGTAAAATGCATTGTGTGTATAGCTTCTTGCATCACAGCCAAATGTTTCTGTAGAAGAGCATGCTAATGCGCTATAGTTTATCGTGAACTGAATTTGCTATGTAATTATATCACTGTCGGAGATATCCAGCATTTCTGTTTGAGGCTGTGAGCAGGATGAGCGTGTGTATGTGATCTGTTTAGTGTCAGCTATATGTCGTGATAGTGCTTTTCTCTCCCTCCTGTTGCTGCCCCAGACTCTCTGCTATGGAGCAGTAGTGCATCTGTGTTACCCTATAAAGGTCTGAGCATGTGCTGTTTTAGAGACAGACTGCTCTGTAGATCAGCATCTTTTCACTCCTGTGCCATCAGGAAGGACTTCCTCACAGTATCTTTCAGTATATCCATATGCCCCAGTGAAATACATTTCAGAGTTTAGTGCTCTGCTTGCACGGCGTGGGTGTAGTGAAGTATTCCAGCCTGATGACCTTCTTTGATTTTTTTTTTTTTTTCCAAAACTTAGTGTTACAGGTCAGAGGAAGTACAACTGCATTGCTTGCTGCTTCCTAAAGTATTTGAAAAGAGCACTTGGGAATGCAGGCTCTCGATGCTCTTTTTCTTTGTTTTCTGTCCTGTCTACAAAAAATCTTGGCTTCTTGTTCACTTCCCCCCTGCCTTGTTACAAAGACTAGGAAAACAATGGTTTCTTTTTTTTTTTTTTTTGAATCGAGTTTGCTGCAGTATCTTATAGGACAAATAATCCCCTTTTGCTTTTTCCTGGCATAAAAATACCTTTTATTTGAGGGAAACCATAAATCTGAAATAAAATAAATTACAGTTCGACCTTTATTAGGTAGGGAAATAGTGATGTAATGACATGGCTACTGGGAGGACCAGTGAGACAAATTGTACCTACTTGAGGCCTTTTATTTGTCGTTTTCCTGGCTGTGCTTTCCGAATGGTCCTGTGCTTCGCCAAAGTAGAGTTCTCGGCTGTTGTAGCTGTAACCCTGCATGGAGGTTTAAGTATGTATTTATGTAGATACTCATCCAGATGATTAGCTCCATGAAGTTTATGCCTAGCAAAGCCAAAGAGATGGCTGGCACAGGGGTGCAGTACAGCTCCCTGTTTCTGTGACCAGCTCTGAGCAATTTTAACCTGCATGAGTTGGCAGCAGCCCCCGGGGACTTTTTGCCAGCCCAGCACACTCCAGCTTTTCTTCCTCCCTTCTCTGGGCAGGTTTGTGCACGAGAAGCTGTGGGACTGTGGTGTGGGAGTGCAATGAAAGCAGCAGAGTGAAAGGGAGAAGCCTTGACTTCTGGTCCACATCAGAGGCTCTCAGGTGGTCACTGAGCACCTCCATGCTCTTCCAGCATTTCCTCTAGCTCTGGAAACACTTTCCCACCCTACCCTGCCCTTTCTTACCTTCTCAAAGCTAATTGCCACTGCTTGAGGCAACTGGTGGCTCCAGCTACTGATTCAGCAGGTATATGCACGTCTGGCTCCTTCTCCCTCGGGGTTCATGACTAGACAGTGTCTTCACAACCCTCGCGGTAAAGGATCTGTGACCGACATGAAAGGATTTAGGAAAGATTGGGAATTGGTTAGCTCTACCCAGGCACCTTCTTTTTCTACTTTCATGATGTGCAAGTATTAACATCAGAACTTGGCTCTCTGACTAATTCAGCGTTGGCTCAAGCTAATGGATATTCAGGCATTGCTCCATTAAGTCAATGCTATAACTATGTAAAAACGACCCTCTGAGTCAAAACTAGATCCTCTATGTTTAGACAGAGAAAATGCTTGGTTATTGGCCTGGGTTAGCAGACTCTCCTATTAATCTTGTTTGAAACCCTTTACTTTCTTGACTTTGCAGCGTTGTGGGGTCTTTGCCTCTCCTTGATTTGCCTGGTTGCCCAATTGGAAATCCCAGTTGCAGTCCTCCAACTGCTGAGAATCTGATAGAATACATTACTCTAAAACTCTTTGCTTAAGAGAAGAACCAAGGAGGCTTGTATAGGCTTTGAAAAGATGCTGAGGATGGATTTTGCTAAATTCAGTCTTTTAAAACATTTCCTGTACCTCACTTAGTTAATTGTTTTTCTTTCTTTTTTTTTTTTTTTCCTTTTTTTTCCTGTAATAACAAAGCTTACTTTTAATTCTGTCTCAGCATCCTTCTATGGAAGCTCTAAGATTACATGTTTGTTTATTAGAGCTGACCTTCACAGTGTCGGATTTGCATAGTCTTAATGACATTGTACAATTTTAATTAAATGTTGTAAAGCCCTTGTATAGTAGGTCAACTCCTTAATATTTAACGTAGAACAATTTTATTTCTCTGTACGTGGCTAGTAGTAATATAAAACTTGCTGTACTATGGAAAGACTGGAAACACGGAAGCATGGAGGTATGTAGAAGAACTTTGCAAATACTAGCTTTCTGAATTGAATTATACTCTTCAGAAACCAATTTTCTTCCTCCTTTTGCCTAAAAAGTATTATTCTGTGCTGCTTAGAGTTTGTAACTGCTACCTATAGTAGTCTCTACCTGTTCCTGTTCTATTACTACCTGTTTCTTTGCTTGAGGTGGATGGTTTTAAGCAGCTAAAGTTACGAGGTTTGCACGTAATGAGGTGCTGAAAGCAAATGATTCAGGTTCATTGCCTTGGTGAGTGTCTACAGAAATTTTGAAGGCTCTGTACAAGGACTAGGGCTCAGCTAAAATATAAAAATAATCTGTTGTGAACACTTTTGAACTACAGGGAGGGCTGAGTACAAATCTGTGTTCCCTATTTTAGACTCACAGGAAATATTAATCACTGTATGATAGTGATTATCTCAGCGGTGATCTTCTCAGCATGCAGAGTTAAAGACCCACATACATGTTCATTAACAAATTACAGAAGCTATAATGAAATTGGCCATTGAAGAGTGGTAAAGCTTGTGTTGTATGTGCAGGACTGTATTCTTAGTACTGAGAAATGGTTCTGGGGTTAGACTGTCATTTCTTGCTTTGGCTGAGGGAAATCTGAAACAATCTGGTGGAGAGATGTGCCCAGGCCCCCTGAATGAATTGGCAGCAGAGCCCTGACCCCAAAGGCAGGGGTCTGCGGTTTGCCAGCTCCCGCTGCAGGGTAATTACCAGGTAGTATTGCCGTGACTCCTGAGATGGAGCGAACTGGAGGAGACCGAGCTCGGCGTAGCTGTCCCCTGCTCATGGTGTAGGTCAATAGGAGTGTCTGTGTCATGCTGTTCTTCCTTGTGCTCGTTTTGCACAGACATGACTTCTGAGTGTTAGTTGAACTCAGTATACCCTGCTTGGAGTGGAGAGCTGAATTCATCGGTGCTTTTCAAGTTTTGATGAAATTCAGGGGTTCTTTTGGCAGGAAATGCCAAATCATTTGGGGGATTTAAAGCTTCCTAAATTACTCATCTTTTCCACACAAAACTTCTTAAAATATTGTGTTTTTATGAGACGTTCATTTGTAATGACCCAACATATCTGGAGGCTTAAAAGAACATCTAAAAGAAATTGTTGGAAAGTAGAACCATGGAATAAACTGCAAATGAAGTAAGTTTTTACAACTTTGTCTCATTTTTATTACCAAGGGAAGAGGAGAATGATTACATAAATAAAAGAAACTTATATAAGATTATAATAAATATCCTAATGAGTAAGAATCAGTGGTGCAGGCAGGAAGGGGAAATGCATTATGGCAAGCTGCATTGCTGTTGTGTGGGTGAGAATTACTGTGATTTAATGAGCCTGGTAGGATCTGTGGTAAATTTTACCTAACTAATTTCATCTTATAGCAGATGAGCGCTCTACCTTCAGGTTCCCTGCTCATATAAAGTAGGGGGAATAAAATCCTTGATGGAAAAAGGATGTGGTCTTGCTTGTTGGTGGCTATGTGCTTGAGACTTGTTTCTCTGATGCAAACAACTGTTTGGCTTTTCAATGTGGCTTGCTGTTCAGTGCTGTGCACTCAACTCATATGAACTGTTCTGGCCTGTGTACCCCTTCTTGGTACTTCAATTCTCATGCTCATTTGGCTCATTGAGATAACCCTCATTGCCTTTATAGTGTCCTGTCTGGTGCTCATCTCTACTTGCTTCATCTTCTAAAACCAATACTCTACAAGTTTAACATCTGCTAAGGTTCATCTTAACTGGGGTTAAGGGTGTGCTATATACCTAAGAGGTTATCTGGACTAGTTACACTAAAGTAAAGCTATTGCTTGTCTTCTCTTGGACTTTGCAATGAGGTGATTTTCTTGTGCTGATGGCTGTTACAGTAAAATGTTTTCCCTGTGCCATGCCCCCAGGATACTGATGATTCAGTGATGGACTTGTTAACTCTGTTTGCTGTGCACAAGGTAATAAACAAGGAGGAAGCAAGACAAAGTTGCGTTGGAGCTCAGGACTGAAGGTTTTTCCAGTGGAATCGAAGTAAAATGGCCTTTACCTCTTTCTGAGGCTGTGTCCCTGTTGCTATTGAAAATCTTAACAACTGACTGTTTACGTTCACAAAAGCACTTAAGGTACTGGAGCCAGTAAGCCACCAGAAGGTACTGGGCTACAAATTCAGAGCAACTTGTGCGTTCTTTTATCTTCCTTTATACTGTACCTGATTAAAACTAGTGTTTTGGCAAATGAAATTTTGCCGTGCAGTTAAAGCAGCAGCTATGTTTTTATTATTTATATAGACGTGGGAGGGACTCTTTTTTTTTTTTTTTCTTTCTTTTTCACAAATTTGTAGGATGAAAGGAACTGAGGTAGAAACATGCTCCTGCCTGCAAGTCCTTCTGTACCTTGAAAAATAAGGACTGGCACTATCATTGGAGCAATCTCTTGTTGTCTGTGGAGGATGCTCTGCCAAAATGAATTGCTCTCTAATGTAATAGAGGTGCTTGGACTGTAGAGGTGAAGGATGTAATTTCCTTCTCTGAGATAATCCTGTCTGCTTCTCCCATCTCCATTGCTTCTATTGCCTGCTCCATGGGAGTGATGCATATTCTTAGGTACAATTTGAGGAAATGGACTCTGCAGTCTTTGAGTGAAAGGATTAGGATTAGCAGCAGCCACTCTGCACAGGGGATGGGGACTCCCTATGCTCTGCTACCTCTCCTTCTGTGCAAGAGCAGATCAGTAGACCATCCTGAGAATGGTCCTTTCCCATACAATCCCCAGTTTAAATGGTGGAAAATGACCAAGTGACATTCAAGTTTTTTGGTGTAACCAGAATTTTATATGTGAATTGAAAGCTCATTTTCTTAAATTACTGGATTTTAGGAACATCCTTATGTAGGATGTTCCATAAAGGTGTCCCTGTGTAGGATATATGTGGCTTCTAATATTAACTGTCCCCAGTGAGAAAGGTGGTTATTAAGGTGATTTCTAAATGAAGGTGCAATACAACATGTACTTAATGCTGAGCCTCTCTGGCCCTAGCATCTTGTGATTCTTTCACACAAGCTTTCATTTTGGATTCTAAATAAAGTTTGACTTTTTCCTTTAATTAAAAAAAAAAAAAAAACACCTCCTCTCATACTAAATATGATGTATATGATGTGCTAAATATGATGTATATGCTATTGTACTAAACAAGCTTCTGACTGGCTGCTATCTTGGTTAGGGCTTCCATTGGTGTGAAAATAAGGTAGGTAAAGTGGGAGAAAATTAAGTGGACCAAGGTTAGTTGGAAGCTCGCAGAGGGACACGCTGTTATCTGGGGTCAGACAGCTCAACCTGCTCCGTTTTGGGCTCGGCTGCAACGCGTTCATTGGCGCTGGTTCATGGCCCTTTTCGCACTGGGGCTCGCTGTATTTTTAAGTACCTTTACTCTTCCGCTTAAGCTCTGCCTTGTTCCCACTTGCCTTTTTCGTGGCTTTATTCCCAAAACCTGGCAGCCTTTCTGCTCGCACGCCGCAGCGCTTGGCACGGAGCCCTGGCCTTTGCATGCAGTGTCCTGCTGGCAGCGAAAGGAGCCAGACGGTCACCACCGGGGAGAGACGGTCTAATCACGGGACGGGTACGGTGCCGCTGGCGGGCACAGCGCCTTCACCGTGCTGTGGTAAGGACCTGCCTTGCTCTTGACCTGGCGTGCGTGTCTACTCCAGTGGTCGAGCCGTTGGGGCTTTTGTGCCCGTTCGGCCCCTGCTTCCCCGCCGTTTTCGTATCTCATCGCTTGTCCCGCGATGTTTCTGCTCCGCCTGCAGCTTCTCTGCCCGTCGGAAATGTCCGCTATCTGTTTCTTGGTTTTGCTGCTCTGGGATTTGAAAATCTCCTGCAAGTATGTTCGTATTCTTCATGATCTAATCATAGGCAACGTTTCCTCCAGACGTGAAAATTAAGTGGTGTAACGTTCCCCTCCCCCCCCCGTACAGATGCTGCTTCCTTAGTATTTTCCCTGAGAGAAAAACTCTTGTTCTGTTGTTGCAAGACACTGGCCTCTTTAGAAGGAAAAAGATTGAAAGCTAATGAAGTTTTTTCTCCGAGGATAAAACACCGCAACTGTCGGCAAAAGTAGGATATTTAATGCTGGTGGCAGCATCCTTCCTTAATGCCGAAATAAAGTGTTGCGGCAGGTTGGTTATGAAGAAGATTCTTGAATAAAGTCAAACCAGACCAAAAAGGCTTGAGGTGGGAGTGGGCAGAGACATTTGCCTTCTGCTGTCCTGGCGTGGAAATGTTTTTGTCCCTGAGAACCAGCTGCAAATAAACCTCCCGCTGTCTACCCCTCAGCGGCCAGGCACGGAGAGGGAGCGAGACCGGCTCATGGGTGGGCGTGGGAACGGCCCGGGGTCGGCACTGCCCTGGCCGGGGACGAGTGCCCACCTCGGCTCGGAGGGGTGCTCCCCTCGCCCAGCCCGGTTGCTCCGCACCTCTCAGGGTGGTCCTCGGCTGTTTCTGGCCCCGAGCCTTCCCCTCGTTCGAAAATCAGGATAATTTGGTAGTATGTTTCTGTTCTGCATAGCTATCCAGGGCTCTCGTTACTGGTTTATGATACTTTGAGCTTCTCAGACGGAAAAAAAGTCACAGGTTGCGAGTGATCTCGATTCAGCTCAGCTGAAGGTTTTGCTCCCTTCGTGCTGCTTACAAGTGGTGGTGTTGCAATAGTACCTCTGGGTCGCTGTGATTCCCCAACAAAAGCTGTTATAAATGCTTCATGAGATGGGGCGGCTGCGTGTGTTTCTTATCTGGTTCAGAGCACAAGGAGGTTATAATTTGTAGCTCTCAATTCTGGAGAGGGATCTTGCTTACTCAAGCAGGTGGGTTGATGTTGGCCCAGCCTACCCCGTCTCTTTCCCAGACATGAGCTTCATTGCTGCTTTTTTCCTCCTGTCCTGTCCGCCACCTGCAAGCACCATTAGTTTGGTGACCCTGTAGCATCCAGATCATTGTGCGAATCTGAAGAGGAAACCTGGCTCATAAATATCTGGCCTGTAACATGTTGGGAGACCAGGGTGGGAAGAGGATAGGAAAGGGATGTTCTGTTGCTCCTATGTATGGAGACGACAGACAACTGCCACCAACTGTTCCTCAAGTGGCAGAGCTGGTGAACCTAGTTCTTGAAGACTTGAGGCGCACGGTCTTCTGTACCACCGGCACTTGAAATCCTTCTCTTTGGACCTTGTCATTCTCACTATACCTCCCGCCCCTTATGGTTTGTCTCTCATTTTTTTCCTTCCCTTGTGACTTGATCCGGTGCTTCTCTCCAGTGTTTCTGAGGTTGCCTGGGCAGGAGCCCCCTCCCCACAACCACCCTTGCGCTAGGTTCCCAAGCAAAGCCGGGAGTTGCTGCAGATTTTTAACTTAGTGTGAGGCTGAGTTGGATATCTGTTTACCTACTAATTTCTCCCAAAGATGCAAGACTATCATCTATTCAGATCTCTTTCCCTTCTGCCAGATGTGGTCAAAATTGACTAATGAATCAAAAATTTAATAGGGTGAGGACTGATAGACAACGCTGCCATATAAGCTTAATTTCCTTTAAAAATCCAGGCCAAAAGCCTGTGGTGAAGGGTTTGCTCTGTAATCACGTACTTTAAAACTGTGCAGAACAATGTGATTAGTAGAAATAGTGTTTTCAGGATTATTTGCAGCACATATGAAAACATGACATCTGAATCCTATTGTGCATGTAATAAACTTAAGAGGACTGAAACAACTGAATGTATGGAGAAATATCAAAATAAATGTATAAAGCTTTTATTTGTAAAGCTGGGAAAGCATCTGGTTATATTGAGCTTATTTTCCAAGGTTTTTTTCCTCAAATCCTTTGGCTATCTCTTCTTAATAACAAAAAAAAATTTGTTCTTTTTCTTGGTAAGTGCTTTTAGTTTTTGGTGTCTGTATAGCTGAGATTTCATCTCACTTCTTAACTTGAGAAACGCAGAGATTGAGCGCACGTGCCTCATTAACGGGTTTTGTAAGCTCGTGTTGTTGGAGCTATTTCTGTTCTTTTTAGAAACGACAAAGTATTGCTTTGACCAGACATGGAAGTGAAGCCTGCCTGTAACAGTTTAGATAATTGAAGGATGGGCACCTTCCTGGAAAGCATTATGGCAAACCTTATGTGTAAACCCAATGTCTTTTTATTCAGGAACATTTTGTATGTATTTCTAGTATTGAGCTGGAAGACAGAAGCCGTCAGCAAGAGCAGTCAGAATAAGAAGATAAGGGCACTAATAGAGCAGGGCCTTTTGCCATTTGATAGAGTACACGAAGATTTAAGCAATCCTGTAAACCTTCAACAGAGTGACACGTGGAGGCCTTTTTGGCTCTTTAGCGTGTGTAGAGGAGTAAACTCAAACTGTTGCCTGTGAGAGAGAGAAATGTTGATAATCTCTTTGTGTTTAGTGCTTGCAGCACCCGTGGTGTCCCATTGCGATCATCTGAGCCCCCCAAAGCAGTCTTCTCTAAGAGAAGTCCTGTTACCCCTTGGCTTCCAGTACCAGGGCTGCCAGAGATCCCGCCAGGTTCCTGGTGTTTCCGCAGCAACAGAAATGACTTCTGAAGATCGCCCTTCACTCTGCGTGCTCTCACCTGCCGCGTGATTAACAAGGCCGAGGGGTTTAATCACCTTCCTGTAAGCAGACATGAAGAACTAAAAAAAGAGGCAGAATACTGACAAACCCCGTATTTTTTGGTATCTTCTTTGCGTTGGTGGGGAACCTATTTCTGCATACGGAAGGGATGGATTCTCTCCTATCTGATTGCACGGACCTTGTGCTACACTACTTACACAGCACAGAGGGACTGCGGGCATGAGAGCTTTAATTAACTTCGTAAAATAATATTCCATGTCTTCTGGTTGTTTCTACATCTTCCATCAGTTGACTCACGTATTTTTGCAGGAGATAAACTGCATAACTTGCTACTTTGGTTTGTAGTGTTAAAACAATGAGTTAGCTGAAAGAAATAACACAATGCCCTATTCCGAGGTTGGTTCAGTCAGTGATTAATATAAAGTTAGTCATAGTCTTAAAATTTTTCCTTGCAGAGATCATGTCTCGTTTCACCTAAGCTCTGAACGGCAAGTGATTTGAAAGATTTTACTTAAACCTTCTGCAGCTGTAATTTCATCCTTGCTACTGTTTTTACAAAGTACTTTATTAAATGATCTATCTGATATAATCTTCTGAGTCAGAGAATAATAATAAATAATACTTAATATGCTACTGGAAAGTGTGTGTTTGCTGTGGCAGTTGGCTGTGTTATTCTGTATGCTGCACTGCAGGTGTCTTGATTCAGTGACACATGTTTATGTGTTGCTCAGACTTTACCCTTTTGTGGTAGCAGTTGCTGTATATGCAGTGCCAGCTGTTTGGGTTGCTGGGGTCAGTCATGTGGTTAGTTTTGTTCAGGTCTCTTTAGTTTTCATTCTGTGTTTCTGCAAGTGCAGAGACCCCAAATTTTGGATATTTTTTTTTGGGGGGGGGTGGCACTTGCAGAATGGGTAAGTGCTGTTCTTGGTTTCAGCTTTGAGTGCAGTAATATCCGAGACCGTACTGGTTTATTAATGTGGATGCTCTGAAGTTTTCCTGTATGGCAAAAGATATACAATGCTCTAGAAACCAAAAATAAAGATAAGGGCTAAAACATACATTCTGCGTTTTTGTTTAAATATGATTAGGCTGTTTCATTGACAATATGCAATCCTTTGCATGGTTTGCAGCAGCTGAAAAGTTGTATGCCAGGATGGGGTGATTTCCATGTGAAAGGAGTTGGGTGTTTATGGGTGATATATGGGTGTGGATAGGTGGTATGTGTGGATGTGGTGAAATTCAAGCTATAACCCTGGTAACTTCAATTCAGTCTCAAACCAGCCTTTGCCTAATGACCTTTTACAAAAACTGTACCATTAGTGTACAAATGTAGAAGACATGCGTCAAAAACTTTTTCTGTGGAAAATCTTTAGGTCCCCCAAACACTGGAACTACTGTTTCTTCAAAGCTTTACTACTTGGTTTTAAATTCCATTCCCACCTTTCTGAGGCAAGATAAATGGATGCAATCAGCTTGCATTGATGACTTCCTTATAAATGTATATACTATTAATTTTCCTTCATAAATTTTGAATCAAGTGGAGCAAGCTATTGATTAATTTAAGTGAAAGCAAAAGAAATGAGTAGAAAGGAAAAACTGTTTATTAAAATAGATAAAAGGTAGAGTTCGCAAGCAAGCTGCAGAAAGAGCTGCCTTTCGGGAGAGCTCCAAATGGCGCCATTTGAGAAAGCAGAAACTTTTGCAAGCCGGCTCTGGAAGCAGCTGCTTGGAGCTAGGAGGTGGCGCCTCTCTTCCGATGTTTCCTGAAGAAACAACTCTGCCAGCTTTGAAACACTGATACAATTTGCCTGATCTCTCTTTTTCTGTTTCTGTTTCTGTTTCTGTTTCTGTTTCTGTTTCATTTTTTGGAATGCATTGCCCCGTTTTTTGGAATGCACTGCCCCGTTTTCTTCAAAAACCTAGGAAGAACATCATTGTAGTTTTTTAATTAAAATACAAGACATGCAGACATCAAGCAAGTGTGTGAGAAGGAGCAGTAGTTAGAATTGTACTATGAGTGTTAGTCTCGTGTCATGTAGGTAGAAAGGAGAGGAAATCTTTTAGATCTTGTAACTCAATCCTTTCCTTGACCAGAAATGATTAGAGAGAGCTGATCTTTATCTAGTAACGAACAAAGAAATTCAGTTGCAGCACTCTTCGTTTGCACTCTTCCGAAAATGTTTCTTCAACAAAGTTTTTAGCAAGTACGAAGAAAGGAAACAGAGCTGCTGCTTTACTGTTAAGCTGTAGCCCTAAATGCAGCCAACACATGAGTCTTTCAGATCTTGAGGCGCAGGATTGTGCTCCGTTTAAATTCGTACGGTGTGTAATTACGTGCTGGTTGTGCTTCCTTCATTTGAAAAAGAAATGAGTGCCTGTCGTACAGAACTTTTCATTAGCAAGGGAAAGTGTTATTGCTGAGCTAAGACCTACGAGACTGCAGAATTAGGGCTTGGATTTTCTGCCCGGTTAGGAGATTACATCTGGAAGGGACAGAAGCTTTCGTGTCTTGCACCTCTCTTTATTTTCGTTTGCCTTGCGATACTGTTTCTTCCTGGGCATACTGGGAGGCTTCCTCCAGCAAAACTGTATTTTGAATTCTTCTTTGCAAGAAAGCAAAAACTCATTTAACTTACTGTTTTGTACAGTCCTGCATTTCTTAAGTGATCAGTCCTGAAAATTGGCCTTTGGTTATGTGTGTGGTTTTCTGGGAGGTTGTTTTCTGATAGTGAAGCTGAATTTGCTTTGAATTTGGTGTCTGTGGAGGGCTTTGCACTTAGGGTTAAGGCTAGAGAACTCCTGGCGCTCCAAGGGTCGCCTGCATGCCCTCTAATCGGTATTTTGTGCAGGGATGGCTTGTTCAGTGTGCCTGACGTAAGAGCAGTTGCCGTTCTTGGGTGATAATTTAGCCTTCTAGCTAAACCAGAAAAACTCCACCCTTTCCCAGAAGTCCCAACAAATCCCAGTTTTCGTCCTGTGTCCCTGAGCTACGGACTTGCTTGGGGGCCTGTCAGCCTTCCCGGGATCGCAATGCAAGCCGGAAGGTGAAGCCTCCCAGGTTGCTGTGTCTTGTGCCCTGTTCAGAGAGGGGAAAAAAGCTGAGGTGAACATCAGTGCTTTGAACGCCCTCCCTGCAGGGCTGGCTATGGATGTGGATGCTTAATCTTGAAAAGAGTCTTGCGAAAGTAGAAGGGGAATAAGAGACGTTTCCTTAGCTGTAGGATTAGAGAGAATCTGAGATTGCTAGGCAGGCTCATTAGCAAAAGTTAAATTAAATTTGAGGAAGGAAGAAAAAGATTATGTGGGTGGCTCTCCTAGCAGCCTTCGAAATGAGCTGTGTGAAATGCCTCCTTGACTCTTCTGGGAACAGCTCACAGCGTCGTATACAAAGTTAGTTCACTTTTAGTTATTTCACTTGGTTCATTTTGAGAAATGCATGCATTTTTTCCCCTTTTTCATTAGGTAGTGAGTGACCGTACTGTTTGCTAGAGGTGTGGGCTTTGGATGTGTAGCTCTGAGTCTGCTGAAGAGGAAATGACTAAAACTTTCTGTCCAACCGCAGTAACAAAGAACATCTTTGATTTACCAAAGTAGTCATGGTAAAGAAACGCAGGCGTAGCTGTTGGTGCCTGTAAATGAGTGCTGCATGCACTCCCCTGGGGGAAGAACAGATTAATCGGCGCTCGCCAGGGAGTTTAACTTTGCCTTCTTCATCCATGGAGTTAATAAAGGGAGATGGACTTGGCGGAGCCGGGGCAGAGCTTCCTTCTGAAAAGTTGCTGGGACTTCCCTGTGCATCGAAACACCGCGGCCGCTGCGCTGCCCACCTCCTTCCCCTCTGCCCGACGGCTGCTGCCTCCGGGTCCTCCCAGCGCCGGCGGTGGGAATCCCAAAGATCCGAGCAGCTTGTGAGCCTCCCGTGCCTTAGCTGGAGTTTAGTGTTTGGGATGAAGAGGAGAAATGCCGTCTAATGATAGGTTTTCCATTGGAGCCCTTGGAGTACTTTAAGCACACTTAAAAATAACACCGCTAAGTAACACTTTTTCCCTGGTTTTGTACATGACGTTCTGCAGTACCCTTTATAGAAACCTCAAATACTCTCTCTTTTTTTTCCCTCCCCCCCCCTCACTTACGAGATTTTCTCTCTTTTCCATCTGGCAGATGTTTTTTTTTCCTGTGTGGCACAGGGCTCAGTACATAATTATTCTGTTGCAATAGCCTGAAGCCGTAGTCTTGGGAAGGAGTCCGCTTGCACGGAATCATGTCCCTGTCTTTTGTGCTCAATGTATTTTCGGTTTGGATTTTTTTTTTCTGGGGTTTTTGTCCAGTCTGACAAAAATCTGTTTAAAAAACTGCTCTGAGAAGCAGTGATCACCTAGACTTTGTGTGTCCTGAGACTTTAGTATACTGCTTTAGTATCCAGGCTTGAAATTGCATCTTTTTTTTGGACCCGTCCGTTAGGTATGCTTACGTGGGCTGAATTCTCTTTGCTTTCATTGTGGTCCTACTTGCTGACTGTTTGCAGTCTGGATTTTTGTTGTTGGTGGTTTTTTTTGTTTGTTTTTTGTTTTTTCCCCAAGTCAACAACTGTGTTGGTCCTTACTTTTTTTTATTTGTTTATTATTCTTTGCATGCTGATCACATTGCTTACTTGTCCTGAACTTCTGTCGATTTGGCAATATTCTTTCTTGCTATGGACATCATTTTTGTTCCAAGAATAGTATCTTGGTATCCCAGCACAGTGTCCTGGGAGAGGGTACACAGTAGTCATAACCAGAAGAATAACTTAGTACAGGGTTTTTTCAGTGGTGTTCCAAGCTGTTTCAGTCCTAGCAGCTGTATTTCACTGAGAACTTGTATTGAAATTATTGATTCTTATGTCTCTTTTAGTGCGAGCTCATGTAATTGCTTAGGTATGGAATTCATGTTTTTTGTTGGATTAGAGTTTTATTCCCTGAACTTTGCTTTGCGTTTCAAATTTGAAGGTTCCCTGACACCTTCTCACAAAACAGTTAGGTCAAACTTGCCAGACCAGATAGGTTTTATTCTGATCGTGATCTGTAGAGGGGAGCATCCTCCCTAAGGATGGAAGAGAGGTCTATAGGGTCTGTTCAGCGCTGTGTGCTGCGCTACCTTCTACTGGCTTTATATTACACTCTGACCTGTAGACCTGTAACTCTGTGGGGTGCTCGTCTGGGATCTTTGGAGGAGACCAGAGTGAGAAGAAATCTTTTGCAAGGCTCTGTCCACCACCACCTTGTGTTACACGCTCGTGATCACCTGGGAAAAGGTGGAGGGCAGGCACAGGTCAAACGCATAACTTAGAAATACTGAAAGCTAGTGTTACTGGGAATTATCAGGAATAACCAAACTCATTTCCCATTTGTACATTGGTTCTCATCCTTTGATCTCTTTGCACTGGAGTTTTTGTTAATGCTGCTATGTACATCATTCATTTGTTTCCTTATCCCGTGTCACTTTATTATCAACTTTTATAAGATCTCCCTGTTAAGTCACCTCTTTGTGGTGATTAATTAAATTATTTCTCTATTTCTCTCTTTTTAGTGTCAGTAGTGTTTATGGATTAGCAGTACTGGCTCAAGAGTGACAGTAGAGATCAGCATCAAGTCTACTGCCTTGGGTAAGTAATCTAATCCACTGAATTGTTCCTCACCATTGACATCTCTAATATCTATGTACCTACTCTCTTTCTGCTTGGTACCTTACACAACAGCTCTGTTAGGCTTTTATTTCCAAAGTTGTTAAAATTAGGCTGCCTACAACTTCCAGCAGGATTTGTAGATGAATATCATACTACTTCCATTTGTATAAATATCCATTTATTTACTCTCTCTCAAATGACAGTCATTGCTTATGCAGGTCAAATCACTATTTAGATTTAGGGAGCCTTTTCACATTTTAAAGCCAGTGGCTTTGGACTTAACAGGTGGACTGTGGCATAGTAACAAATATTTTGGTTGTTCAAGAAATAATCTGAAATGACCACTTGGAGCAATTCTGTTGCATGGCACAGGCACAGCAGCCAGTGCAAATACTTCAGTACGAAGCCCACGGGAACTGCAATGCCTGCATGATGCAGCTGCACTGTGCATGTGCAGTAAATTGGACTCGGCAATTCAAAGGAAGGTGCAGAGAAACTGCCTGGGAGTTTCAGATTACTGCAGCAAATTTACATGGAAGAGCATTTGACAAAATAAGACTATTTGTTGTGTTAGGCCTTGGAAATGGCCCACTTAGGTGACTTCAAGGTACAGCATTTTGCATTTGGTCTAGACTGATGTGATCTGAGTAGCCTAGTGCATGTCAGATCTAGCAGTTTTATTTTGGGAATGGTTATCCCTTGCTTTTTTTTTTTTTTGGATGTCACAGTATAATCTATCATACAAAAGACTTGAGGTTCCTACGTTCCAGCTGGTCCTTTATTCAGGGAGCTAGTTTGAGTTGTGTGTCAGCCATGTGCCCCGCAACTGGAATGCGCCTGGACTTCCTCGTGTTTTAACCCCCTTGACAACACAGCTGACTTCCTAGCTGGTTGCTAGGTCTCCCCTTTTAACTCATGCTGTTGCTTTGTTTCATATTTTGTACAAATGCTTTCCAAGACCAGCGTGTGCTAGTCTGCTGTGACCTTCGCTGCTGGCTCACAGCCCTTCAGATACTGTCATCTCTGTACCTCTCTTCCTTGCCTTAAGAGTGTATGCGTGTTTTTTGAGCTGTGTGTTATCCAACCAGAGAAGCAAGCGTACTTTTATTTCTTGTGTCACATCTGCATAAGGCTAAATAATAAGTCTGCTCATTTCCTCGTTCACCTGGTTCTGTCCAAAGCTCCTAAAAGTCTATCTATGCTATTTGCTAGCTTCTGTCTTGCATTGTATTGAGCTTTCTCTCGATGACTGTCTCGGTGCAGTAACTGCTTCATAAGGCTGTTTCCCCACTCAGCTGAGGCATGCTGCCTTTGTGCCATTGCTCTGTATGGCTAATGAACTGGATCCCATCCATGTTCACCTGTGTGCCACATATAGCTAGCTGGCTGTTTGCTTGCCCTAATCTCTTAACAGCTCAGCTGGAACCAGCTGAGACCAGCAATGGTGGCTGCTGCTCTTCATAGTGTTTTAACAGCCTGTGATCCAAGGACATGCTTGCCTTGAGCCCGGAAGTTTGCTAGGAGAGTCGTTCTGCTTTGGAGAGCACAGCAAGCGTCTCCTTTGTCTGTCTGAGTCCTGCTGCCAGGGGCTGTGGGCTTTTCTGGCTTTAGTCATTGCTGCTCTTCCATACTGTACTGCATCTTTGGCTGCAGGACTGCAGCACATGAGGGCTGATGTCTGTCCCTTCTTTCCCCCCTTCTCCCCTCCCTGCAACCTTTGAAATGCCTGTCTTTGGATCTCTGACCCTTCCTATGCTATGGTGACTCTCCCTGAGATTTGCAGGCTGCCCCAGGTCTCACTGGATCTGGGTGTTGCTCCCAGTTTGTCAGGAACCCTAAACTCCAGTGCTAACAGCTTTTATTCCCTGGGTGGTTTATCAGTGGCCAGCTGGCTCCAGGAACAGTTATCACCTATTGTCTCCCATCCTGGTCATGTTTCTTCAGTTTTACTGCTGCTTATCAGCGTTGCTGGGATTACGCTGCAGCTGGCCCAGCCCTCCTGCAGGGTTTGAATTGGTCATGGCTGTAAAAACATCCTTAGAAGTCTGACTGTTGGCCGGCAGCCACTTTCTGCTAGAGGTGTGTTTGGAGTTTGCCGGTTGGTTGGCATCACTGTGCACATGTCTCGCCTTCGCTGGAAGTCTCCACAGCCTCAATTTCCGGATGTGGTGTTGTTCCCCCATTCTCCTTTCCACACGTAGCAAAATTATTGGTGCCTGTATCTGTTTTATTTTCCCTGTCACTTGTGCTTTCCCTCCTGGGGAGGGATGTGTGTCCCTGTCTAGCCTGGGTGGTAGTAGCTGGTGCTCAGTTCTGCGCTCTCCTTGCCTGTAGCTTGAATACCAGTTTACTTGTGGTATTTGGAGGCATTCTGTTTCAGTTAGATCTGTTTCTCTCAGCAATCTGTCCAGAAAGCTGGAACTGATTTCTTCTGCTGCTACTTGCTTTCACCATTAAATAAATAAGTAAAAAAAAAAAAAGCCTCTTCTAACAAGATGGCAAGAAATCTCCATTTCTGACTCAGTGTTGACAGAAGCAGTAGACTATATTACAAGCTCCTGTCTGCTTCTCCCAACAAGATAGATGAACACAGAATTTCTTACTATACTGTCCCAAGTTCAGCCCGGATATGTGAGCTCCGTTCTCGCTACATAAACTATGCAGATGTGTCTTGACTGAAGTTTCAGTGTTGCTGCCTGTTGCCTCTGTCTAGGCTTAAAACCGTCGATTTCCATTCTGTTGTTGCATAGCAAGTGTTAGAGAAGTGTGTAATGAATAATCTGGAAAACCTAAATAACACTTTTAAAATAAGCCTTAGCAGATAGAAGTGCTTTATTGAGGTGCAGTTAATAGCACCGAATTCCAGCTGCTTAAGTACTTCTTCTCCTTGCTCCAGCACTTCTTGAGACTGTTCAGAGTTTAACGCCACACTCAGTAGATGGTCTTCATGTCTGAAATGGAGACAGAGCATGCACATGTATTAGCCTAGTCAACACTATTATGTTACCCATATGCAAAAGGCAAAAATTAGTTCTTTTTTTTATCGATATCACATTTAATATGAGAGGAAAAGAAATAAAAGGTTATGCATATTTCTCATGATTGCATTTATTAGTGCTTAGATAACTTGTCCACCAGAGTCCAGCCCAAACTGAACTTTTCTTGGGATTTTGATAGTTGTGCTAAAGTCAGATGTGCTCAAAATAGTAACCATTAAAATATGAATATTGTATTTCAACATTAAAAATCCTGTACTGCATGGTGGTGGGAAGGAGGCAGGATATTTAAGAATTTTTTTCCCCTCTTTCTTTCGAGAGGGGGGTATTGCTGCTTGCAAAGAACAGTTTTTCTTTTTTTTTTTTTTTTTTTTTTTTCTGCTTTGGCTCAGACACTTAGTGATGAGGTTTGGGTGACATTAATGTAACTTAACAGCCTGTTTACCCAGAATACTGATGGTAACTCTCTAATCTATCTATGGCTAAGGAGAGAAAGGGAGTTGTATTTATCCATAAATATTTAGTGTACTGTCCTGTTTATCTAGCGTGTGACCTCTCTTGCACAGTGTGTTCCCTCCCCATCACCTTATCTGGTCCTTTTTATTTAATTGACTTTTCCAGTCCTGACAGTTGCTTCATATTCAGAAAATTTAAATTCCTCCCCCACAAAGCTTTCAAATCTAATTTCATTTTTGGCCTTGCTTCTTTGAGAAATTTTTTACTTTCTTAAAGACTGAGAGTATATATTTTCCCTGTTTGTTTAGACAAGCTTATTTTGTCAACAGAAATGTAGTCAAATGATTTTTTTTTCATGAATTTATAATCCTGTGAGGTTTATGTATTAGGAATAATCTTTCTGAACTGGAAAAAGATTGTCCAATCTGTTTAAAATGTCCTACTTTCTGAATATTGCATCTCATTAGAAATATGCTTGCCTGATTGCATGCTTTTTTTTCTTGAAGAAAGAAGCTTGGGGGAAGAATATATCATATCATCATCTAGTAATAATAGTTGGCACTTCGTATCTTCAAAGAGCTGTACAACTATGAATTAAATAATTTCTATAAAATTTAACAATATAGTTAGGGTAATAGTAGTATAGTTGGGTAGTAGTTTCTAATAATTTGCTCCATTTTCCAGATGGAGAAAATGAGCAAGAGAAGTCAAGAGACCTTAGGCCATGAGAGGAGAAATAAAATCAGAACTTGAAATCCCGGCTTTGCTGTCTTGTACAAGCCCAGCACCACACCTCTTCCTTGTTTAAACTAAGGAGAGAGAAGGGAGGGAAAAAAAAAAAAAGAAAAGAGAAAGTATGATTCCCATCAGCAACAAAAGCAAAGAGAGATGTTGGGGAAAGATGTTTATCTTTAATGATCTTACCCAACCTTGTTAACTATGTGCTGTTGTTACAGTGAGGCAGGCAGGGCTGGTCCGCAGCCCAAGGAGCGGGGACTCCGCTCACCCGTCTTGCAGCTGTAGCAGCCACCAGGGCCTTGTTTTGATGTGATCTTGGGAATCTGGGCGTGCATCTGGCTGGAGCCTCCTCCAGGGAGCTGGCGCTACCAGAGAGAGAGACCTGACCAGGTGGTAGAAAAGTGTCCTGGTGCTTCCCACTTGATTGCATGTGCTTGTTTATTTTAATATATTATCTATCTTACTGACGTGGCTGTTGCATCTCAGTGTGTGGTTGGTGGGAGGTGTATAAGGAATGGCCTGGAGCTTCTAAAGCTAAAGCAGCATATGGATGACTAAGGTGGCTGAAGAGGTGGGGGCTGGTGACTTAATCTCCCCTCCAACGAGCAGCAATGGAAACCTTTCCTGTTGCATTTGGAAGTAGGGTTTCTTTTTGTTGTTGTTATTTTGTTTTATTTTCCAGCCAAACTGAAATGGGAAAAGTTAGGCATGCTAAATGGGTGCTATGTTGACACATGCCATGTATAGAAAATTCTTTCATGTTTCACCCACTGTGCTCTACAGCGTGTTTTTTCTTGTTTTGTTTTTTTCCTCCTCTGAGTGGGGTCTGAGAACTTTATTTGCAGAAATAATTTTATATAATTGCACTAGGCTATAGGGCATACTCTGGACTTTCTGCTGCTTATTAACTGATCGGCCCCCAGTGTGTGTTGAGTGGCTGTATAGGAAAGGTGATTGCAGTTAAGTAGTCTCTTGTGGAATTATGAACTTTGTTACAGACCAGTTGTGCAAATCTTGATAACAATATTGCTGGCAATGGGTTTAAATTTAGTTAAAACTTCTTCTTTCTTCAGGAATTTTGGCCTTTTACAAAGCCTAGGACGTTTTGGAGAACGGGGCTGCATTCAATCAGTTTAGCCCTCTTGGGGAGGATAGCTAATCTGCACTGCAAAAAGTGGCTCAGCGCAAAGGAGAGGAAATTACGGGAAGAATCTCTTTATCTTTCTTTTGAAAATTCCTTGGCTGCTTCTCCACAGATTCGCGGAAGTTCACAGGCTGCCTTCTGGCCGGCTTCAGATCCCATGATAAGCTCTTTCTAAGGGGGAGTCATGCACGACTTGCAAAAACAACCTGATTTCAGGCTTGCTCTAGTAGTAAAGGCAGTGGAGGGGGCAGCTGTCTTCAACCATGCACCCTGTCCAGGGATGCAAAATTTTACTTAGTCTTTTGGGGGGTCAAGATTTAACTCTAACAGTAGATTTGGTTTTCTGTTTCTCATCAGTGAACTTTTGCTGATACCTTAAGTCACAGCTTTGATGATGGACAGCAGCACCAAGGTATAATAGCGATTCGCAGTGTTTTTTTTTCTTCTCCTTTGCTGTGAGAGATACTTGAATCACAGAATGGTTGAGGTTGGAAGGCACCTCTGGAGATCATCTAGTCCAACCCCCTTGCTCAAGCAGGGTCACCTAGAGCATGTTAGACAGGATTACATCCAGTAGGTTTTTGAATATCTCCAGAGAAGAAGACTCCACAACCTCTCTGGGCAACTTGCTCCACTGCTCTGTGACCCTCACAGTAAGAAGTTTTTTCTTATATTTAGGCGGAACTTCCTGTGGTTCAATTTTTGCCCATTGCCTCATGTCCTGTTGCTTGGAACCACTGAAAAGAGCCTGGCCCATCTTACTGACACCTTCCCTTAAGATACTGGTAGGCATTTATAAGATCCCCTCTCAGTCCTCTCTTCCCCAGGCTAAACAGGCCCAGCTCTCGCAGCCGTTCCTCATGTGGCAGGTGCTCCAGTCCTCTGATCATCTTTATAGCCCTACGCTGGACTCTCTCCAGCAGCTCTATATCTCCCTTTTACTGGGGAGACCAGAACTGGACACAGTACTCGAGATGTGGCCTCACCATGCCTGAGTAGAGCGACAGGATCACCTCCCTCCACCTGCTGGCAACACTCTTCCTGATGCACCCCAGGACACCATTGGCCTTCCTGGCCACAAGGGCACATTGCTGGCTCATGGTCAATTTGTCATCCACCAGCACTCCCAGGTCCTTCTCTGCAGAACTGCTCTCCAGCAGGTCAGCCTCCAGCTTGTACTGGTGCATGGGGTTATTCCTCCCTGGCTGCAGGACCATATACTTGCCCTTGTTGAACTTCATGAGGTTCCTCTCTACTGAATTCTCCAGCCTGTCCAGGTCTTTCTGAATGGCAGCACAGTCTTCAGCTATATCAGCCACTTCCAGTTTTATTGGGGAGGTGTGCACTCTGTCCCTTCATCCAGGTGGGGGGCAGATTTAGCTCAGTTGGCATTAGCAGCACCACGCCCTAAGGTCGTGGGTTCAATCCCTGTTTGGGCTATGCTGAGGGTTGGACTAGATGATTCCCAGAGGTCCCTTCCAACCTTGCCATTCTATGATGTCGTTGATGAAGAAGTTGAACAGGATGGGACCCAGTACTGAGCCCTGGGGGATGCCACTAGCCACAGGCCTCCAACTAGACTCTGTGCCACCAATGACAACCTTCTGAGCTCTGCCTTTCAGCCAATTCTCAATTCACCTCAACGTCCACTCCTCTTGCCTACACTTGCTAAGCTTACCTGTGAGGACCCTCCATCTACGCAGCCAGTCATTCCATCATAGCAGGCTCTCAGATTGGCTAAGCATGATTTCCCCTTGGTGAATCCATGCTGACTACTCCTGATCACCTCCTTTTCCTCCACATGCTTAGAAATGACATCCAGGATTAGGTGTTCCATCACTTTTCCAGGGATGGAGGTAAGGCTGACTGGGTCTGGAGTCTTTTTTTCAACCTCTGACTGTACCATGTTTCAGGCTTCTGAAGTCATCTGTATGGTAAAGTGTGCTTGCAGCTGAATGGGGCGGGGGCCCTGGTGACAAGGGATACAGAGAAGGCAGAATTACTGAATGCCTTCTTTGCTTCAGTCTTCACTGCTAAGGGCAGCCCTCAGGAATCCTGCAGCCTGGATGTAAGGGAGAAAGTCTGGAGAAAGGAAGACTTTCCTTTGGTTGAGGAGGATAGGATTAGAGATCTAGGCCAACTTGATATCCACAAATCCGTGGGCCCTGATGGGATGCACCCACGGGTACTGAGGGAGCTAGCAGATGTTATTGCCAAGCTGCTCTCGCTCATCTTTGAAAGGTCCTGGAGAACTGGAGAGGTGCCTGAGGACTGGAAGAAAGCCAATATCACTCTAGTCTTCAAGAAGGGCAAGAAGCAGGACCCAGGCAACTACAGGCCAGTCAGCCTCACCTCCATCCCTGGAAAGGTGGTGGAACAGCTCATTCTGAGTGTCATCTCCAGACATATGGAGGAAAAGAAAGTGATCAGGAGTAGTCAGTGTGGATTCACCCAGGGGAAATCATGCTTTGCCAACCTGATAGCCTTCTAGGATGGAATGACTGGCTGGGTAGATGAGGGGAGAGCAGTGGTCGTTGTGTGCCTTGACTTCAGCAAGGCTTTTGACACTGTCTCCCATAACATCCTCCTAGACAAGCTCAGGAAGCGTGGGTTAGACGAGTGGACAGTGAGGTGGCTTGAGAACTGGCTGAAAGGCGGAGCTCAGAGGGTCGTCATCAGTGATGTGGAGTCTAGTTGGAGGCCTGTGGCTCATGGCATCCCCCAGGGCTCAGTACTGGGTCCCATCCTGTTCAACTTCTTCATCAATGACCTGGATGAGGGGACAGAGTGCCTCCTCAGCAAGTTGGCTGATGATGATCCCAAGCTGGGAGGAGTGGCTGACAACACCAGAGGGCTGTGCTGCCCTTCAGAGCGAGCTGGACAGGCTGGAGAGCTGGGTGGAGAGGAACCTCCTGAGGTTCAACAAGGGCAAGTGCAGGGTCCTGCACCTAGGGAAAAATAACTCTAGGAATCATTACAAGCTGGGGGCTGAGCTGCTGGAAAGCAGCTCTGCGGAGAAGGACCTGGGAGTCCTGGTGGATGACAAATTGACCACAAGCCAGCACTGTGCCCTTGTGGCCAAGAAGGCCAATGGTGTCCTGGGGTGCATCAGGAAGAGTGTTGCCAGCAGGTGGAGGGAGGTGATCCTGCCCCTCTGCTCAGCCCTGGGGAGGCCTCATCTCGAGTACTGTGTCCAGTTCTGGTCTCCCCAGTACAAGAGAGACATGGAGGTACTGGAGAGAGTCCAGCGTAGGGCTATGAAGATGATCAGAGGACTGGAGCACCTGCCACATGAGGAACGGCTGCGAGAGCTGGGCGTCTTCAGCCTGGGGAAGAGAAGACTGAGGGGGGATCTTATCAATGTGTATAAGTACCTGAAGGGAGGGTGTCAAGTGGATGGGGACAGACTCTTTTTTTAGTGGTGCCATGTGACAGGACAAGAGGCATTGGGCAGAAATTGAAGCACAGGAAGTTGTGTCTGAACATGAGGGGGAATTTCTTTCCTGTGAGAGTGACAGAGCCCTGGATCAGGTTGCCCAGAGAGGTTGTGGAGTCTCCTTCTCTGGAGATCTTCAAGGCCCACCTGGATGCAGCCCTATCTACCATGCTCTAGGTGACCCAGCTAGAGCAGGGGGGTTGGACTAGATGATCTCCGGAGGTCCCTTCCAACCTTACTGATTCTATGATTCTATGATACTTAGTTCTCCAGTGCTATGGCATGTTTAGAGTGTTGCCATTTCAACCAGTTGTTGTCCTGATACCTGAATTGCTGATTAGTTGTCAGGTGATTTTTTTTTTGTTTATTTTTTTTTTCATTTGAGGAACTAAATGTGTCTTATTCCTAGACTGAGTTGTCACTGTGTTTGGAGAATCCTCGAAGTTGGGTTGGAATCTGAATTTTGCAGAGTGTCACTATACTTTGATTTTGGTTGCTTACAACAAACTTCAGTAGCCTGGTGTATGTGGAGATTCCTATGTTCACTTTAGGCTGGATTTTTTGTTTATTTTATTTTTTTTTAGGTGTTGCAGGCAAAGATAGTAGGTACTTCAAAGAATGTGTTTGGGGCAAGTTGTTTGGATTTTGCTGATACATATACAGAAGAAAAATTTTTGAATGCATTAATATTTCTGTGTATTAATTAGGTATTTGACATTAGAAGAGACAGCTACCTTACTATCCAGATACTTCTTCCTTCTCTATTTCCCCCAGAAATGGATTCACCAAAGCTTTCATTAACTACTCAGCTTTGAGAGAAATTGCGTTTCCTTCTGTTAGTAGGTAGAGCCTTGAAAATTTATGTTCTGAGATTGTGTTGCCACTGAGCAAGGTCAGCTCCTGAGGATCCCATCGCTGCGTGATGGAACGGGCAGCCCTGTTGCAGAAGTTGCAGAGCTGGTCAGGACTGTTCCTGAGGTCTTGTGTTTCTGACTCCAGTTTTGCCAGGCATGAGAACTGAGGGCAGGAGGATTTTTCGGGCTTCCTCCAAGCTGTTCCCAAGCAGCAAAGAGAAGGAAGAAGCTGCCAGTTATCACAGGCTGAACACAGATCAGAAATAACACAGACACTCAGGGGAGTAGAAACCGATCAGAGACAGAAGATGGGGATGGGAGAAGAGGCATCAATTTGAACAGAAGGAAAGAAGCGGGAGATTACAGCCAGAAGGCTGCTTGACAGAGGAGGGAGAAAAACAAGGCCTGAGGGAAATAGGAGGTAAGTAGTGGGAGTGGGTACTTGAGCCAGTACAGCACCATATGATGAGCTTAAAACTGGGGAAGGGGCAATAACTATTTTTATAACTTAAGGATTTCTTTTTTGAAATAATGCAAGAGAACTTGGAGTATTTCTCAACTTTGAAGAGTTTAAACTTGCAATTTCTGTGTTAAATCTGCTTGTACAACTGCCTGCGTCTCCAGACCCTCATGTGCAAGCCTTGTAGGATAGCTTTGCTTCTTGTTATTCTCTTTTTTATTTTGCGGTGTTACTAGGAAAAGGCTGTCAAATGTAAGGTAACTACAGGATTCAGGGTAGGCTTGGGAATCGGCAAGCACTCTGGCAGATGTGATCTTTTGATTGCAAAATTCAGCAGTGACATTTCTGAAAATCGCATCAGCCGCCGTTGGAGGGCGGCACTTTGCATCATCAGATGCATAGGCACCCATCCACACTGCCATTTACCTGGGAGTGGCTGGTACATCCCCAGGCTGGGAGGCACTGGCCCCGCTGTGCAGCCAGCTGTTGCCTAAGAGTGGTGGGCTTGGGGGGCTTTTTTTTGCCTGGGACATCAAAGTGCTGTCAAAAAGGCCCCAGGGAAGTTGAAGATCTTGATGGGAAAAACAGCTGCTAAGGTCTTCTTGTGACAAACTCGCTGGTTCTCCACTCTCCCTTACTCTTACTGTTGAAAGGCTGAATTTATACTGACCAGGTTTGATGAGTAGTATCTGGGGAGCCCCGTTGCTTTACATGTTGTGATTAGAACTGCAAGCCACCCCTTTGAATTTAATAAGGTGGTAGCTTTCAGGTTTGGATAGCTGGAAAATGTCAAGGTGACAAGTAAAAAAGGGTGAAACATGACAACTGCTTTAAACAGCAGGACCACTCCAGAAGCCTGTTGAAAGAGGATTTGCAGTTCAGAACAAGAACTTGCTAAGGAATAGAGTTGCTCTGACTGTGTAATTTGTTGCTGACATTAGCAGCAATGGCAACATAAATCATGCTGGTTAAAAGTAGAGGGTGGCCTAAGTAGGAGCTGTGTTGATAGTTTTTTTTCTTCTGTTTTTTTGAAGGGAAACTTTAGATGCATGTTGCATAAAATTGACATTTGTCTCAAGCCTACTTACCTCTTAATAAGCACATATCCATGTGCTGATTTGATATAAACAAACTCCTTGATGTTTTCTTATCTCAAAACTGAGGATTCACCTGAAATTACTCTTTCAAGATTTGGAAGCTTTTTGTATAAAGCTGCCTATCTGCAGGCATTTTCAAGAACACGTCACACTTTGATATTAAAATAATTCTTTGAACTGAAGGGAGGGTCGTGTGCTGTACATCAGAAATTCCTCTTAGTACTTTCTAATCTGGTATATAAATGTCATGGCTTACATCCACAGGGTGTTTATATTGAATTTATAGCTGTGTCAGTATGTCTTACTCTTCAGAATAAATGCCATATAATCTGGTTATGAGCAATATTCATAAAGCAATATTCTTAATTAAGATACAAAAAATAGGACACAGGCAAGTCTGAATTACTTCAAGAAGGCAGGAAAGCAAAATAGCCCTGCCTCATGAGAGGAAATCCAATGCTACTGAATCACATAGTGTTTAATATGATGGTAAGGCCAAAGAATTCAGGCTGTTTCATTAGAATAGCTAACAGTTACCATATTTTCTTTCCTTTTTATTACTTTCTAAAGGCCTAATTCTTCTCTCTCTTACCCTCTTACCTCTCGCTATACCTCTAGTAAGGTGTGTAAAGGAGGAGAGGGTTGCGAAACATGCTTCTTTTTTTTTTTTTTTTTTTTTTTTTCCTTCCTTCCCCAGTGGATCAGTGCACTCTGATTCAAGGAAATAGGAAGCAGTAGAAGTTCAGGCTTATCCCTAGAAAAAACACTGATTTGAGGGAGATGAAGTTATCCCGGAGAGACTTGCAGTGAGCTGCAGTTTGGGAGCTGTGATAGATGGGCATCATCCAAGAGCTTGGTTGTCTGAAACACCTTTTTCACTTTAACTAAACTGACAACCCTATCACCTGGAGGAGGTATCCAAACCATTGGTGTTTTTATCACAAAATGTCTTCCTTTCTGATGCCCTTATCAGCTGATTACTTTAAATAACAACAATGAAGCTAATAATCATAAAAGACTCAATAGCTGATAAGAATCAATATAATAAACTAGGATTCTGAACAGTCCCTGTAGATTGATGGCTGAGGGCCAGCTTTTTGCTCCTTACCATTAGCAGTAAATGCTCTTAATTTTTAGTTAAGTTGCTATCTCTTCAGTGTGTGAGTAGGTGAGCTTCCTCCCCAGCTTTTCCATGCTGGTTCTCTTTGGCAACTTCAACCTGCTCTTCCACCTTATGATCTCTCTCATATGATAGAGCAAGTCTAGTCTGCCCTAATTTACTGTTTAATTTTTGTTTTCCTTTCTGCATGGAGTCAAACTAGATGGTCACAATGGTCCTATATAACCTTACGTAAATTTTACCTAGAAATATTGCAGTGAAGTAGGGACAGCAAAGCTTCTTACTTGAAAGATAACAAAACCAACCAACCAACCCCAGCTGCTTTTGTATGTAGTGGCAGCGTCACATTTAACCAGAGCAATTTGAAGCAAGATCAGTATGGAAACGCACTGTGTCATTATTGCAGACTTGACTTGAGTTGTAAAACTGTGGCATTTCCCTTGAGTTCGAACCCACAAACCCCCTTAGCTGTGCTCTGATAGCACTTCTAAGTGGAAAAGGAAGGAAGATTGTAGCTATAACTATCAGTATGCTTGTGGGGACATGCTAGTGTTCAGCTTATGGCAGAGGACTTGTCTGGTGCTGAAGTCCTTTCAGCTGATAAAAGCAAATATTTTACTGTGGTCCTTAGAACAGAATTATGACATTACTGAAAGCTCTCATAGACTGTGCGAAGTTGGGAAGATCTGGATTTTGGGGTCCTGCTTTGGTCCGTTAGGCAAACAGGCGCGCAATGTTAAGCATGTAACAAATACCCTTGACTTCAGCAGGATTAAGTGCATGCTTGTTGTCAAGTGCAAGCTTATGCAACCCGTTGATCTCGGTCTGGGTGGGTCTTGCTGAAAATACTCTCTGCCAACGGAGAGATTGCCTCTTCAGGATATTTTCCCCTTCTCTCAGGCTGTGGTTCAGCCAGGCAGTCAATCCAATTTAAGGTGGCTGCATTAGAAACGCTCTGGAATGCTGAGCCGGTATAAAGCCACTGTGCTGATAAGGAGCTGTTCATAATATTTTGGAAGATTAATACTGTTCTGGGATTGGGTGACCACTCCTGGCTGTGCTGAGAAGGCTAAGTGCCAGGGGTGCTTTGGCCCATTTGCCTGCTTGGCTTGCTGTTGAGTGGTCAGGACTTGATTTGCCCTTGGTGTGATGCTTCCTACGGTTCCACAAGATGATAGCAGTGGTAAAGCAGCTGTGGTGCTTCTGCCAGGGCCACCACTCTGGGCAATGAACAACCATTTCCTGTTGATTTGAGGGCAGAGAAGAGGGTTGTGCATCTCATCAGCTGCCACAGTGCTGCTGGAAAAAAGCCCAAACAAACTCTGGGCTGCTCTGGGACCCTTTTTTCTGCCCCCAGCTCACAGCATGGGATGCCACTCTCTGGGCAGCCTTGTTAGCTGTCAACATTTCAGCCCTGAAATAATCTAGCAACTCAGCAAAGGCTATCTGGGATTACCAACTTCTGAATGGTTTTAAGAGCCTCTTTGTGTGTTAGGTGTCTTTCTGTCCAAGGACTTGACACAAATTTCCTTTAGTGCTGCCTTTGCTTTCCTCTCTCTGCTTCTTATCCTTAGTACCACAGTTTGCTACTGTTTGTTGCTTTCCTGGTAGATTTTGGCACCACACGGAGGTTAACACCTTTGCATCCTATGATTATGTGGAGTGGCTAGCCATGCCCATGCATGCATGGGTTGTGTCTTCTGCCAGTACAGCCTAGCTGGCGAGTGTTGTGCAAAGAAGGGGGCTTTATTTAGAGATCCTGTATGCAACTCTGTTCCTATTCACAAGAGCGCTGTCAGACTCCAACCTGTGCTGCAGTGCCCTGAGCGTAGAAGAATTGATGTGCTTGGTTACATACCAACATGAATATGGTATCATGATGTGCTCTGGAGAGTCCCCACAAGTGTTCAGTCCTGATCTGGATGATAGGTCTGATGTCAAGATGTTCCTTGGTGCCTGAGTCTAGTGTTAAGGTTATGGTTTCATGTTCAGTAGGGTGTTGTCAGACACTAATTTTCTCCTCTTAATAAAAGGAGGGGCAGCATTATTTGGAGTAGATTTGCACTGCTGAACTTTTTGCTGGAATAGCTGCCTGTAGGGAGAATGGGAAAGAGAAGTCCACCAAGGTTACTACCTCAGAAGAAGAAACCATTAGTGTAGATGGTTATGACGGCAAGAAGCCACATACGTACATAGCAAGAACATTAAAAGAGACAGCTGACTCCATTACTACTGCTTGTTATCTGATTAGTTGTCAACATCTGTTAATTTCTGCTACCACAAAATATGTAGACAATTCTGAGGCTTGCATTATTAAAAGTATGTGTCGTATATAATTTGAAATACATTATGACAGCTGTGGTGAATGCCATGATCTGCACCATGGAGTACTGAGGTATGGCAGAGTTACTGCCTCCTTTATCGTCTAGAACAAGTTTGGAGCCTTGCTTGCATTACAATAGGAGGGGAAACGTGTGTAGTCACGTTACTGCCATTAGGCATTTGCATATGGCTCTTTGGAGCTCTGTACAACACGTGGTTGCTGGCCTGCAGCCACACCAGCTTTTGGGGATCCTGTCAGATCTTGCAAGCAAAGTAGCATCAAGCTGGGTCACAGTCCTTGGATGAGAAACCTCCAAGGTACAGACTGCTACTGCAGAGACACTAGAGACAATTTTGTAATGTCACATGTAATTTTGGTGTGTGTATGTGTGTACTGGGTATGTTTCTCTCTTTTTTTAATGGTTAATTTATATTTTCATGCTTCAGAAAACCACTTTAGTAGTTTCCAGTGTTGGTGGGAAATAGCACCTGATGCTCTTCTCCCCAGTACTGTGCTCCATTCTAAATGATTTGAGGATGAATTTGCTTGAGATACGCAGACAGGTATAACATTGGTTATTTACAAGATAACAGTTGCCAAGCACAAGCTGAATATCAATCCATGCTGGGTATGAGAGTTAGTAACAGTGATCTTTACTTACGCATGCGTGCATGCACCCTCCCTGCCCCCCATAAATCTCAAATATTTCAACCAGCAATTCAATGTAGAGCTGTGCTTGAAATTCCCAGATGCTATTTCCACATGAAGCATCGACTCTCTTCCCAGTTTGCAAAAAGTTCCCTTCTGTGGTCCAGTTCCTGCATTAAAAAAAAAAAAAAAACTTTTAGGGTATGTTTACACAGGTAGAAGAATGTGAGAATGTGTACTTTACTCAGGTAGGGCAACCCATTAAAATAGTGGTGAAGACAAGGTAACAGGAGTCTCAGGTTAGCAACTTTTAATCTAAGCCCTCTGAGGCAACTGTGGTTTAGTTAAACTGTTTCTTTTCATTTAATACCCAATTTATTTAATTTTTATGCCTGCCTTTAGTCAGGTTCTCTCTCTTGAATTGGCCAGTGGGAGTTAGGAAAATACTTCACTTTTTACAGTGTAAACCTGTCTTTGTGTTGACAGACTGCTGTGTAGATTTTCAAAATTATTATTCTCACCTAAGTTGAAAGTTTCCTACCTTGGTCTACTATTACTATAGTATCAGGATACTTAGTTTTTGGCCAGGCTCCCACTGTGCTAGGTATCATGTGTGTACGGAGCAGACAGTTTTGGCCCTGAGCAGCTTCCAGCATGCTCCCAGAAATGCTGAATATAGCCTGAGGAGAATCTGTGGCATGGGAACTCGCTTATAACTGTGTGAAAATTTTTCCTGTAGCTAGAAGGAGTATCACAGCTGTCTGGCTGTGGTTTCTCAGTATTGGTTACAGACTTGAAGTAGTCTTCTATTCCAGGATCTGTCATTCTTCCCACCTCCTTTCCCCTTTGCAGGCTCCCAGGGCAGGACCTGTGGTGCTGGAGTGCTGCTCTGTGAGTACAGGTCCTCTCTCTGACCACTCGCTATAGTGTCAGTGTTAAGTGTTTCCTCCCAAGTTGCCTGGGCAGGAAAGGTTGTGGTGCCCTCAGGTAGGAGAAGAGAAAGCACTGCCACTCCTAGTTATGAAAGAGCTGACTATTTACTACAAGCAGTCTTGTACTTTGTTGGATCAGATTGAACATACATAAGTCTTTGGGCCTTAACGGGATGCATCTGCAAGTGCTGAGGGAACTGGCTGATGTCATTGCAAAGCCACTTTGATTATTTTGGAAAGGTCATGGTGATTGGGAGACATTTCTGAGGACTGGAAGAGCGCAAATGTCACTCCAGTCTTTAAGAAAAGAAAGAAGATCAAGGGCACTACAGGCCAGTCAGCCTCACCTTGATCTCCAGGAAGGTGATGGAGCAACTGATCCTGGATACATTTAAAGACGTGAAGGACACAAAAGTGATTGGGAGTAGTCAGTATGGATTTACAAAGCAGAAATCATGCTTAACCAACCTGATAGCCTTATATGATGAGATGACTGACTTGGTTGATGAGGGGAGAGCAGTGGATGTTGTCTACCGTGACTTCAGTAAGGCTTTTATGACACTGTCTCCCACAACAACCTCGTAGAACTATCTGGTTAAGTATGTTCTAGACAAATGTTCAGCGAGATGGTTTGAAAACTGACTGAACTGCTGAGCTCAGAAGGTTGCGATTGGTAGCACAAAGTCCAGCTGGAAGCCAGTTGTTAGTGGCGTTGCCCAGGGATTGGTACAGAGCCCAATACTGTTTAACATCTTATTAACATCCCATCATAACATCCCATTAACATCCCATCTGGATGATGGGACTGAGTGCACCACCAGTAAGTTTGCAGACAGTACCACAGTGGGAGGAGTGGCTGATCCAGTAGACTGTTGCACTGCAATTCAGAGGATCTTGACAGGCTGGAGAAATGGGCAGAGAGGAACCTCATGAAGTTCAACAACAGGAAGTGAAGAGTCCTGTATGTGGAAAGGAATAGCCCCATGTACGAGTACGTGCTGGAGGCTGAATAGCTGACGAGGAGCTCTGCAGAGAAGGACCTGGGGTCCTGGTGGTCAACAAAATGAGGATGAGCCAGCCATGTGCCTTCATGGCTAAGAAGGCCAATGACCTCTTGTGCTGCATTAGGAAGAGGATTGAGGGAGGTCGAGTTCCTTTGCCTCAGCTCAGCCCTCTGAGGCGACGTCTGCAGTGCTGGGTCCCTGTCTAGGCTCCCCAGTACAAAAAGATGTAGAGCTACTAGAGCAAGACTATCAAAGGGCCACAAAGATGGTTAAGGGACTGGAGCGTCTCTTATAGGAGGAGAGGCTGTGAGAGCTGCCTGTTTAGAGCAGAGAAAAGCAGGCTTGGGCGTGATCTTATCAGTCTGTGTAAATATCTTAAAGGAGGGTGTCAAGAGGAGGCTTTCCATTTTTTCCGTATCTTAAGGGACGTTATCTTTACTGGTGCCCAGTGACAGGACAAGAAGCAATGGGCACAAAATGAAATACAGGAAATTCCACGTGAACATAACAAAACACTTCCTTACTGTGGGGTTGGTAAACACTGGAGCAGGTTGTCCAGAGAGGTTGTGGAGTCTCCATCTTTGGTTAACTTGGCAAACCAAGAATAATTGATTCCTTGGTTTAGAAAAATGGAATACCACTTAAGTAGTTGTCTTGTTCATGTTATTTTTCTGTTCTTTTTTAGATAAAATAATTTGATGCAGGCAATTAAAATCCTGCTTTTTGAAGGTTTTTAATTAGTTGACATTAAATTTTGCAGTCTGTAAAATACTGCAAGTCTTTTCACAGTACTTCTTATGTAGTACCATGCTTTTTTAAAAAAGACAATTTATAGAGAATACTAGGAAAAAAGTAGAAAACCAGAGTACAGAAATGACTATTTAGAATTCTTGACATTTCTTGGAGATTTACTTAAGATTATCTCCTTAAAATGACACATTTTGCCTGCAAGTCAAGTAGAGGAGCAATAACTGATACTTCATTAAAATACTGTTTGAGGGTTGAATGCATTCAGGATCCAGGAGACTTTCAGAGGAAACAAAAGCTTGCTATTCAGAATTATCAAAAATAATAATAAAAAAAGGTGTGTGGGGGGGACCCCAAAATGCCAACTACATGATTCAGTGACCTACAAATTCAGAATTCTGGTTGTTACCATACCTGTTACCTGTTCCTGCCCATTTTTTTCTTTCTCAGAATGTACCTGTGAACTCTTAATATTAGGTGGTGAACCAGCATTTCATGAGCTGGAGTGGTGATTGCACTTCTTATCCATTGTTAAATGTATGGTCAAATGAACTCAATTCCAAAAATTTATAGAGAATTATTTAAAAATGAGGAAGCCACAGCTTTCTCAAGAATCTGCGATGTTGACAGTATTTTTCTTATTTATTTATTTTTATTGAGTTGGGACCTCTTCAGGATGTTTTCCCCTTCTCTTGCATCTCAACATTGAGGAGTTGGGCTTCTGGCAAGGATTCCTTTACTTAGCTTGAAAAATGGAGTCCAAAGAGTTAGGAGCTCAAGACATAATTTGCTGGGTAAGGTCTATAATAGCAGGAATACTTTTATGTTGAACATTTTATAGTTCCATTTCAAAAAGCACTACTTTGGCAGTGCTAATAAACTTGTATTCAAGCCAACAAGTTTAACGTTATCCATTGTTTTTTCCCACTCAGATTGTATTGCAATAAATCTTATGCTTAAAAAGTGAGAAAGAAACCCTTTTTAAAAATTTTTAACCTTCAGTAACCTTTTTTCAGGTAAGGCGTGTTGCGGTGGGGGGAATATATGCTTAATGGCATATAATGTAATGGAAATGTATTCTTAAAGTTCTGACAGCAGTGATTTTTGCCTTTTGTTGCATAGGAGGAGCTTGTACTTGCGTGGTAGATTTCCATAAATTTCAGCAGGACTTCCTGTTGGACTTGGAGTTTACGTGCACACAGTATTGCTCTTCAATGATCAAGTAAAACTGTAACCTGCATAAAGCATTTAAAGTGTATAGTGAATTGCAGGAGCACAAAGCTTAAGCAAACTTGTGTGCACAGCTGCAGCGGATGATCTTAAGTCTGTCCTAGCAAATTCCATTTGTTATTGTATTTAAGCGATTGGAACTTTTCTGTGGTCTTATTTTTTGGACCTTATGTTAGAAACTTACCAAAACCAGTGTCATTTTAGTAACACTGTATTTCCAGGGTATTCGAGTACTTGCAAAACTGTAGAATGGTGAAGGCATAGCAACAGTAAGTATGTTCATGCTGGTACGTAATAATTTGCTTGCAAAAGTGTTAGCAGTTATCAACAAAACCTGAAATTATACGACCTACTTCAAGCAGCAGAGTTCAGTGCTATAAGGAGAGAAATTGCCTTAGGGATTCAATAGTGTTGGAGGAGAGTGGGTAAAGAAGCAGACCTCTCCTATGAGTGTTTCAGCCCACCTGTGATTTAGAGCTGTCCTGTTTCTATGCAGTGACTGAAGAGGCAACCTCACATACCTGTTTAAATGCCTGTGCTATAGCTCTTAACCATACAGCAACAAGCAAATGATGAACCATCCATGAGAAGAGCCATACTATGATGGGACCCCTGCATGCAGACATACAATGACTTACGTTCTGAAATAAGCAAAATTTCTTTTTTCTGAGCTGGGCTGAAATTGTAGTTCTGTTGTACACATGTGGTAAACATCTTTTACCAGTTTTGCATTTACTTCTCCTGGAAGCCCTGACTAGACTATATAAATGCTTCCTTCCCATTCAGCAGGGCAGGACCTCTAAGGGAGGATTTTGTCCTAACTTTAGCTGCAGAAACAGAATCTGCAGCGCTTCAGACCTAAATAGAAATGCCACTGAAAACAGTGCCTCTAGTGATGGCCTGGTAGAGACATGAAAAAAATAGCCCCAACAAAAGGAAACAAAGGGACAAAAGTTCTAAAATAAATAGTTATGTTTGTGGATCTATTATGTATGTGGCAAGAATCAACCTTTTAAGACTGCTTTAGTGCTGGAGAACAGGCCAGACCTACCTCTGTGCAACTCCCAGGCCTCCATATACACCACAAAGGGGTTTGACTCCAGATGTTTGCATGGTTGCTGAGGAAGCTGCTAGTGCTTATGGTGATAATGATAGTCATGGTTTGTTTACTTTTGGGGATTTTTAACATAGTAATGGATAGTGAGGACAACTTCCGAGACCTTTTTCAACTGGTCCATTGAGGTTCTTGGCCAAGGCACAAAATTCACATTTTACTTTGGTATGTATTGCCAGCCTTCCCCCCCTTCCCCCAGTCACTTTTCACTGCTTTGGTAGTGTTTTGAGTCCTGCTGAATTCTTCTTCTTCTTCTTCTTCTTCAAGAAATGATTGAAGATGATCAACTTGCCCTCCCCCCACCCTCCCCCCATGAAACTTCGTAAAGGCTTTGATAACGCAGGAGGACCTTTGTTTCCAGCACAGCTTCCTCCTTCCCAAGACCTTCATGGACTGGGCACTTCCATTGATTTAAAAACCCCTGCTTGAGGTCAGCAAGATTATTTGCACCCTACAGGTTAAATCTCTGCCGCTCACTGGGACCAGGATCTACAACCCCAAGTGGGACTGTTTCCGTTTGACCTTTGATACATGAGGAAAATCTTGGCCAACTAGTATAGTGAAAACCTGCATATAGTTTCTGTAAATCTTTCTATGAGACTGAGGCCCCCCTCCCCCCCCCCAAACAAAAAGATTGGGAAAGTGAAACACTTAATGTCTGTTTCTTTTAGCATCAGATATCTAATTTGATGTGTATGCAAGTAGGAAAACTTTGAAGTGTCATCGAAATACAAAGGGAAAGTACTTCAAAGGAATATAACATTAAAGATATAACTGATCCCTCAAGGTTTTTGAAGTTTTATCTTGAAAATGTGTCTTCAGAAGAACATTTGTATGGAAATACTAAGTCTGATTAATTCATCCAAAATGTAATGAGGATTGCAACTCAGTGTGCGTTGACTTATTCTGGGCTAGTTTTGATTTTACATTATGGTAGACAAGTGGTCCTTTGTTCATCTGTCTGTGCTGGGATGTTTGCTGTGACAGCCTGAGAAGTGGAGTCTGTCAGGGAAACCAAAGCATGATGTTGCTATGTCATGATACTTGTTCAATATTGTGACCCCATGCCCAACGGAAATCACTTGATACAGCCCCCCAAAATTTCTGTGCCTTAAGCTCTCAAAATTTGTGATTTGCATTAGTTATTCTAGGGAATGGGCATCGTGGTCCTTGGGAGACATGTCCTTGGGGGCGGGCAGGAGTGGTGTTTGTGACACTCCTCTTAGAAAGTGGAGCAGAAACTTCTAATAAATATCTTGAACTTTGAGAGAGTTCAGATCTTGGATATGAGCTTTTTACTCTTGGGCATTCGCACTTGTAAAAACATGCCCAACTGTGCTGAAGCAAAGGGTTATTATTTTTCCTTTTTTGGCAAGCAGAGATTCTGGCATCAAAGTGTTTGATTGCATGGATTATACTAGTAGTTCCCAGAGCTCAAGGGTGTGTGTATGTGTTTGAAGAGCTAATTAGATGTGTATAAATGATGGGCTAGGTAGGATTTCAAATACTAGATGTATTGTTGCGTACTTGCTCTGTGGGTTATGCGCTGTTACGGCTTATGTGCGTGTACAAAACATTGGAAAAATTTGAAGTTACACACAAACCACTTTTTCCAATTCAACCATGAAATTGCAGTGAGGTGACACTTTTAGTCTTTACATGTTATAAAAATAAGTACTTTTAATTAAAATAGTTTGAACTTTCTTGTATTATTTTTGGAAATTTAATAATATCTGTAGATTGGGGGAAGTGAGAAAGAAGGGAAAACAGTTAAGCATCCTAGTTTTTTTGCAGTATTGCTGGCTTTTTTCTTAGGTAATCCTGTTATCCTCCATCCCTTCTATGCACTAAGATCTTAAATTTCAAACAAGAGGCTTCCTGTGCTCAAAATTCTAGGATAGATCACTTTAAACTTCTTTCAGCAGCCAAGAGGCTCAAAAAATGTTTATGTATTTTTTCATAACAAAACTGAGTGGAATTTCCTCTCTGCAAGATGTTGGGTTTTGGGAGAGACTAGATCATAGGATCAGTAAGGTTGGAAGGGACCTCCGGAGATCATCTAGTCCAACCCCCCTGCTCTAGCTGGGTCACCTAGAGCATGGTAGACAGGGCTGCATCCAGGCGGGCCTTGAAGATCTCCAGAGAAGGAGACTCCACAACCTGTCTGGGCAACCTGGTCCAGTGCTCTGTCACTCTCACAGGGAAGAAATTCCCCCTCACGTTCAGACACAACTTCCTGTGGTTCAGTTTGTGCCCATTGCCTCTTGTCCTGTCACACGGGACAACTGAAAAGAGTTTGTCCCCGTCCCCTTGACACCCTCCCTTCAGGTACTTATACACATTGATAAGATCCCCCCTCAGTCTTCTCTTCCCCAGGCTAAACAGGCCCAGCTCTTGCAGTCGTTCCTCAGAGGGCAGATGCTCCAGCCCTCTGATCATCTTTGTAGCCCTACACTGGACTCTCTCCAGTACCTCCATGTCTCTCTTGTACTGAGGAGAACAGAACTGGACACAGTACTTAAGATGAGGCCTCACCATGGCTGAGTAGAGGGGCAGGATCACCTCCCTCCACCTGCTGGCAACACTTTTCCTCATTCACCCCAGGACACCATTGGCCTTCCTGGCCACAAGGGCACATTGCTGGCTCATGGTCAGTTTGTCATCCACCAGCACTCTTTCTCTGCAGAGCTGCTTTCCAGCAGGTCAGCCCTCAGCTTGTAATGATTCCTAGAGTTATTTCTCCCTAGGTGCAGGACCCTGCACTTGCCCTTGTTGAACCTCATGAGGTTCCTCTCCGCCCAGCTCTCCAGCCTGTCCAGCTCTCTCTGAAGGGCAGCACAGCCCTCTGGTGTTATCAGCCATTCCTCCCAGCTTGGGATCACCATCAGCCAACTTGCTGAGGAGGCACTCTGTCCCCTCATCCAGGTCATTGATGAAGAAGTTGAACAGGATGGGACCCAGTACTGTGCCCTGGAGGACGCCACTAGTAACAGGCCTCCAACTAGACTCCACACCACTGGTGACACCCCTCTGAGCTCCGCCTTTCAGCCAGTTCTCAAGCCACCTCACTGTCCACTCGTCTAACCCACGCTTCCTGAGCTTGTCTAGGAGGATGTTATGGGAGACAGTGTCAAAAGCCTTGCTGAAGTCAAGGCACACAACGACCACTGCTCTCCCCTCATCTACCCAGCCAGTCATTCCATCCTAGAAGGCTATCAGGTTGGCAAAGCATGATTTCCCCTTGGTGAATCCACACTGACTACTCCTGATCACTTTCTTTTCCTCCATATGTCTGGAGATGACACCCAGAATGAGCTGTTCCACCACCTTTCCAGGCTTGGAGGTGAGGCTGACTGGCCTGTAGTTGCCTGGGTCCTGCTTCTTGCCCTTCTTGAAGACTGGAGTGACATTGGCTTTGTTCCAATCCTCAGGCACCTCTCCAGTTCTCCAGGACCTTTCAAAGATGATGGAGAGCGGCTTGGCAATAACATCTGCCAGCTCCTTCAGTACCCGTGGGTGCATCCCATCAGGGCCCATGGATTTGTGGATGTCTAGCCTGCCCAGAAGGTCTCTAATCCTATCCTCCTCAACCAAAGGAAAGTCTTCCCTTCTCCAGACTTTCTCTCTAGATACTGCAAGGCGTCTGGTAAAACTGGCTTTGCAGCCAAATCTGTAAACCAAACTGGCATATCTAAGTTATAGACAGGCTTAAGTACTTTACAGATGTGTATTAATGGGGAGCAGCAATTTGACTCTTGCACATGAGGGTATTTCTACCTGACTGTTACCACAGCATGATGTAGTTGCACCTCAGTTGTTTCAAACTTTGCTGATGTGGGTCTGTGGCACCGCTAGTTGGGATAGCACAGGGTGCAGCATCTGCTTGTGCACCCAGTGCTTACCCTGTCTCTTGAGACAGCTTTGCAGCCTACCGCTGCAGCTAGGCTGCTCTAGCTGCCCGAACCAAATAGTTTATAGGTATATTTACGCTAATGGAATTGGAATGTAAAGTTGCCTGTACTGCTCTTATCTTATTCTCCACTTCAGTATTCATGTTTTACAGCTCTGTCTGCAGTCTTTTGTTAGGTTAGTAGAAGCAGGAAGCAAGCATTTCCGTTTACTACCTCTGTAGCTAATAAAACTTAGCAAATTATCTGTAGCAAGTAAACTCATTTTAGTCTCTCAGACTTTTCTTTTTACTGACATGAAGAAGATGCAGTAATTCTTAAAGACTGTCAGATGAGAAACTTAAAGGACTTTGGGGGCTGTGTATTGTCCAACACACTGCAAAGCCCTCACTGGTCAGCGCAGTCACATTGGGGTACTGATCCTCTTGCCTTAGGACACTATGTGGTGAGCTAGAGCCTGCCTTCAAAGGCTCGAATGTCACTTTCAAAGCAACTGGTTGAATTCAGCATCAAATATACAAAAGCAGTTTTTGTGTCTTTCCTTTTTGCAACTTGGCCTCTAAATGTATTTCAGTAGGAATAACGTTGGCATAAAGGTCATTTTGCCTCTTACTACTGCTCATTCTGCCCTAGAATTTTCTAGCTTTTACAGAAATGCAGCCAACCTTGAGTTTTAGTGATTGAAGTTCCTCTGGGGAGCAGTGTGAATAGCCTACCGCCTTGTTTGCCTTGATCTCCAGCTATGTGCCCTCGGCAGATAGGTACAGTGCCTCCCTGTGCGTTTGGGTCCTTATCACCCTTGACCCTGCAGCATCCTCCAGGAGCCTGATGGCTGAACCAGCGCATGGAGAGAAGATAGTGTTGGCCCTTGCAGTATGAACAGTAGAACGTGTAAGAGCTTCCAAAACAAATGTGCAGAGATTTTTTTTTTAACTTTTGCCAGTCAGAATTGCTGGTTCAGGGGTATGGCAACACCCTCTAAACTGAGGCAGCACACCCTGTAAAGAGGGCTGTACTCCTTGCTGACCTGGGGAGAGGCAATGCTATGAGTGTAAGGCAGCCAGGCAGCACAAAACCAGCATGTTTCTCTGGAGACCATTTTAGGGGTCGGTGGGCGGCCCTGCTGTCATCCCCCTGCCCGCCGGTGTGCGGTGTGTGCTGTCGCTTTGTGCTGTTGCCTGTATCAGCCCTGCCATGACAGCAACTTCACACTCTTCATCTATGTCCCACCTCTTCCTTATCTCTGTTTAGCTTATTGCCTCCCAACCACGTTAGGTCAAGTGAATTCTTTTCTCACAGAATCAGTGGCACTTGCCAACGTGATGGTGTTTCCCTTTGTAGGCTCTGGCTGTTTCTCTTGGCTTTGCCTGCCTGACTATGCTGTCAGATCTTTTAAAGTGTAAATGGGACCTGCCCAAAATGTGACCCTCCCACCCCCCGGACTCCCCTACCTTGGTTGCAACAAGGATGGCTGATGAAATTCAGCCAACTTATTTTCTTGTGAGCTGATTTTCCTCCAGTTGTGTAGGTGCCTTGTTACTTCTTAGGTGGTTCAGGTTGCAGGTTTGCTCCCACCAATAACCTAGTCATCGTGTGGAAACCTGACTAGATAGGTTCGTATCAGCTGTGGTTCTGCCCCAAGTCGGGGGTCATTCCAGTTCATCCCAGTGCGCGATACCTTTCTCTTGTGAGTTCCTCTGAGTTTCAGGCACGTCTCAATCCTTGTTCTTCTGAAATTTTAGGTGATGCAGGAGGATGAAAAAACTGCAAGGGTGTAAAAATACCTTCTTGCAGGAAACTGTGAGGAGGTATCTGTCTGTCAAGAAGAGGATGAGATAGGAAGAAGTAGGCAATGGCTCTGTCCTAAAGACCTAGCTGCAGGCTTTCATGAAAAAAGAGCCCACAGCAAGAGAGCTGTTTGCTGCTTCCCAGCTGTAAAGTGCGAAAATTTTAAGTGCAACTTCTCTCAGCTGCATTTACTAGAAACACAAATACACAAGCTTGTGTGCGTCCAAGGGAAAAGTGGTTTCAAAATAGCCTTCATGATGAGAATCTAGGCAAGCCCAAGTGTGGGCTCCCCTGACACTGTTGACTCAGCCCTTTGATGCCTGGTCGCTGCAGGATGCCTGATTTCCTAGTAAAGCACCAGCAAGCATTAGCCAGTGTTCAGAACCATATGTTCAGAACAAATGGTTCTTTAAAATTGCACCGTAATAAGAGGCGTTTGTTTTGCTTTGTTTGCATGCTGCTCACCAGTATGGCATCTAGGAGAGAGCTTTTGAGGCAACGTGCTTTAAACTAGCAGTTAAGTGAGGACTGATGTCTACATGGCCAAAATGGTTTACTGCGCTGCAGGGGCTGCATAGGACTGGGACTTCAAGGCCACTGCCGCGCACTGAAGGCATCTGGTGTTATTCCCTGGAAGGTCCTAGGGACCCTTGCCTTGGGGCTGACAGAGATCAGCTATTTTACTTCTTAATTCTTGGCACTGAGTTAACACTTTAAACTTTTGTGCTAAAAAAGCAAAATCAGCAGCACCACCCTGTCTCTCTATGAGGGGGGAAAGAAAAGATCCCAAACCAAAAACCTTTTGTTGTCACCAAAATTGCTGGTTATCAGACACAGAGCAGCACTGGGGGAGTGGAAGTTGTATGCTGGGTAGGGAAGTGGGGAGCCAGGCACCCGTAGAGAGGCAGCACGGGAAAGGACAGCACTGGCTGAACTCCGTCCATGGCAGCAGCAATTTGGGGGCAACCCTGGGAACTAGTGGTAGCTGCGGGTGCCTCCTTCTCGTCCTGTGTCTAGACTTCCTTGGGATGTGTGTAAGGCTTGATCGAGCAGCTCAGGACCTGGGGCAAGGTGCACAGGGTATCCCAAGTTATGAGTTGTACCACTCACGAGAGCTGTTATTTGCACCTGAGGAGCTCTGCCCTCCTCGAACAAGAAGCCTCTCCTTGTTCTACAGTTGGGAATGCATTCCTCCGTGCAGTCCTGCTCTGGGGCTGCACGGGTAGGCAATATAGTACACACTGCAGTTGTCGTATCACGAAAGTAATTGTATATGGCTTTGCTTTCCAACTGGTGCAAACAAACGTGCAAGTCTTAAGATATACATTTAGCATGCAAACTCCTCAGGCTTTTCTGAAGCTAAGGATTAATTCAAAATTTGAAGTCTGTGTTTTGCAATGCTCAGTAGTCTCATCTGACATTTTAATAATCTTAAAAGTAAAATGTCATTTTAAAATAGGAATTATGGTCATATGCTATCTAAAGCAGATTGTCTTGATTTAGAATCTCTCAAATTCCTAAATGCACTATCTAAAAATAAGCCATTGGCATAATTCCATCATGAGCTATTGGCAAAGGGCTTTAGGATAGGAAAAAAAGAAAATAAAAAAGTCCATGAATTTTTGAGGTGAGCAAGACAAAACCAGATTGAAAATTGGCCTATGATGTATTGGTTTTTTTTCTTTATTTTTCTCTTTAAATTATCTCCCATCCTCATTGCAAATGAAGAAAAAAAATCCTCAACTATGTCAGGGTTTAGCCTGTTTAATTTTTAGATCATTGAGGGCTAAGATATTGCAAATCACACTGTATGGTAAGAGCATTAGCGTATCAGTAGTGCAGTGGTTGTACTGCCAACCTCCAGTACTCACAAATTGAGAGACTTTAAAAAAGTTACTGCAGTATCTTCATGCATAAAACATATAGTTCAAATGGGCCACATTTCTTTTGCGTGTTATTCTTGAAAAATAAATCTTCAGATAACAAAATCAGATGTAGATGCAAGGGAAGTGGATTGAGAACTGGCTGAAATGCAGAGCTCAGAGGGTTGTCATCAGTGGCATGGAGTCTAGTTGGAGGCCTGTTACTAGTGGCGTCCCCCAGGGCTCGGTACTGGGTCCCGTCCTGTTCAACTTCTTCATCAATGACCTGGATGAGGGGACAGAGTGCCTCCTCAGCAAGTTGGCTGATGGTGATCCCAAGCTGGGAGGAATGGCTGATAACACCAGAGGGCTGTGCTGCCCTTCAGAGAGAGCTGGACAGGCTGGAGAGCTGGGCGGAGAGGAACCTCCTGAGGTTCAACAAGGGCAAGGGCAGAGTCCTGCACCTAGGGAGAAATAACTGTAGGCACCAGTACAAGCTGGGGGCTGACCTTCTGGAGAGCAGCTCTGCGGAGAAGGACCTGGGAGTGCTGGTGGATGACAAATTGACCATGAGCCAGCACTGTGCCCTTGTGGCCAGGAAGGCCAATGGTGTCCTGGGGTGAATGAGGAAGAGTGTTGCCGGCAGGTGGAGGGAGTCGATCCTGTCGCTCTACTCAGCCCTGACGAGGCCTCATCTTGAGTACTGTGTCCAGTTCTGGTCTCCCCAGTACAAGAGAGACATGGAGGTACTGGAGAGAGTCCAGTGTAGGGCTATAAAGATGATCAGAGGGCTGGAGCATCTGCCCTCTGAGGAACGACTGCGAGAGCTGGGCCTGTTTAGCCTGGGGAAGAGAAGACTGAGGGGGGATCTTATCAATGTGTACAAGCACCTGAAGGGAGGGTGTCAAGGGGACGGGGACAAACTCTTTTCAGTTGTCCCGTGTGACAGGACAAGAGGCAATGGGCAGAAATTGAAGCACAGGAAGTTGTGTCTGAACATGAGGGGGAATTTCTTCCCTGTGAGAGTGACGGAGCCCTGGACCAGGTTGCCCAGAGAGGTTGTGGAGTCTCCTTCTCTGGAGATCTTCAAGGCCAGCCTGGATGCAGCCCTGTCTAACATGCTCTAGGTGACCCAGCTAGAGCAGGGGGGTTGGACTAGATGATCTCCGGAGGTCCCTTCCAACTTTACCGATTCTGAGAGAGATATAATGGTAGAATTTTGGGGAAAGCTTTCCCTGTGCAACTGTCAATGCAGTGAAACTGCAAGGGATTGAGGGTGTTTGACTGTTTTGTTACAGAATTGGTAGTTACACATGTGAAAATACGCTAGATATATTTTACTCACTTTCTGGGCTTTTGATCCTCTGTGCCCTCAAGTAATGCTTTGCATAGTGCCGACGCTGAAGCTGTGGATATAGATACTCCTAGACTTGGAGGTCTAAAATCCAAAGCTGATCCCTTTTGGATATGGCAGTTTGTGAATTTGGATTCAGCCAAAAGGAGAGGAAAAAACATAAAAGGAGGAGGCATGTGCTGTGAAATCTGATCTAAACCTGGGGTTATGCTTGGGATTTGGTGGTTCTTAAGGTATTTTGAAGGAGTACCTTTTGGGCTCCTGACAACAATGTCCCTTTTGTTGCATGGCCGCAGCATGTCGCTAACATGTTGATGGGGAATGCGAGGCATTTCCATGCCGGTGGGAGCAGTCGCAGCACAAGAAATGAATATCTCCGTTGTTTTGCTAATCAGCAGACCTAAGCAAAACACGTGAGAAAATAATGCATCGATTTCTCAGGCGCTTCAGTCTGAGTGGTTGTGAAAATATTTACAAAATAGCTGGTAAAATATGAACAGCTTAAAAAAATACTCTGTGCTTTTTTATAAGACTCTGCTTGGACCTTGGATTACTTGCGCGTAAATAGTGAAACGGAGTTGAAGCAATGTTTGCAGACAAGTATTTGCATTACGTTACACATCTGCTTTGCAGGTTAAATGCCGCTGTTCTGACTGGCTCCATGTAATCCAGAGCACACAGCTGCCTTGTCCATCGCAAACCAAAGTAACCTGTCATAGACTGTATTTTTGAAATTTCTCTCAATTACAGTAATAAAAAGGACTGCTGGAGGAGAGGGTAGCAAGGGTAAGGAACCAGAGTGATTTCAGTGCTGCAGACAAAATTAAGTAGTTTGTTTTGTAACTGGATATGAAGCTGTGCCATAAACCTTGACTCAGAGAGTTTGCGTGTTTGTGTAGGCTGTTTGCTGTATGTCAAGCAGTTTTAACATGTCTAACAAATTCTAATGCAAAGTGTAGAAAAATATATAACGAGGCTAAGCTGGCTGGTAATAAAAGTTTCTGTGTGATTTGAGGCAAGGTAGAAGGCAGTTTTTCCCAATTATAAGCAGCTGTGTCTTGGAAAGACTTTTGTGCTTTCTGTTATTAAAGTATACTTTAAATCTGTTCTATGACTTTAACATCTTTTATCTTGAGTTACATCTTATGTACCATGGGGCAGGCTTTCCACTTTAGAGTGCTTCTGTTCATTTATATCAGTTAAAGGAAATAAGTAATATTCATTGTGTAATAAAGATGTATAATGAAATCCAGAGAACAAAGAAAAGATCTAGAATTAGGAAACAAAGAGACATTCATTGCTTTTTTGCAGTCCTGCTTAATACAGGAACAATACTGCTTTGATGTCATTGGCTATAGTTTAGCAAATGCAAGAAGAAATGTATATATATATATATCAATAGGCATTATCTGAGTAAGCCTCTACCAACATTTGAGTTGTTTTTTATTCATAAGAACGTGTATAATATATCCCTTTTGCACAGCTGTACAAAAATACTAGTTATTCGTGACCATTTCAAAAGCACCTTTTATTTGCACTTGAAATCAAATGTTCGACTTGCACACAAATTTGTGTCCCAGGCTCTCCACTTTAGCAAAAGGAGAAGATTTAATATGGTGGACATCCCTCTGCTTCGGAAGTCCTTCATCTCTTTTGGAAGCAGTTGGTGCTGGGCGCTGGTGGGCTTTGTGTCTGATCTGGCATGGCAGTTCCTGCTTTCCTGTGATGAGCCATTAAAAGAAGACTAAAGCGATGGTTCATTAGGACACCATCACTACCTGCTGTCCGGAGGAGTTGAGATCAGCCCTTGGGCCTTGCTGTGTCCATGGGTTGGCTGGGGACATCAGCCTGGGCCTGTTTCGGGGACTACTTGTAGGTCTGGCAACAGGATGTGGATGTTCTCACCGGGCTGTTACGCTTTTAGGCACATGTTTAATGACTATTCAGGTGTTACAGGACAAGCTCCTAGAGGGCGAGATAGTAGCGGGTAAGCACACGCTCCAAAAAAGTGATGCAAGGGGCACGGGAGCAGAGTGGCCGGTGACAGTGAAGAAGAAAAGGAAAGAAAAGGAACCATTTGGTGGAGCTTCCTCGGGAAGATACAGGTGTGAGACCGACCCTGGCCAGTTTACCTTCCTACCTGCAATGAGCTGAGCCTCTCCTTGGCAGGGCCAGTATGTGAATCACCAGCTTTACCGTACCCCCCTACCCGCTCTTATAGGAAAAGTGGATATCTCTGTCTTTTGTTACCCTTTTAGAGACTGAGATGTCAGATTTTTTTTTTCACTTTGCAAGCTGAAAGGAGAGAGTTTTAGAAACAGCACTTTGGTCTAAACTGTATTATAGATTAATGTCTTCCATCATAATTTTTGTCACCTGCTTGGTTCCTTGCTTGAGGCGTAGATTGCAGCAAAGCTCAAAACATGTTGTGGGATGAATTTGGGAACTAAGTAATTTATTCTCCCTGACTTGGGATAATGTATTTGTCTAAATGATTCCCATTAAGGGATCTCCAGCATTTATTTTATTTTAATTTTTAAATTTCAATTGTTCTTCTCTTGTAAAACATCAAAGCAGTCCATTTGGCAAGAATCTGTTATCTTTTTTGTTGTGTGTTTTTTTTTAATCCTGAAACCCATGAAGTGATTTTTTTCTTGCTGTTAAGAGAAATGCTAATGACCCCTAGTGTAAATTCATTGAATATATTCATTATTAAGCGTTAAAAAGCTGCTGACTGATAACACTATAGTTCAGGCTCTTCAGAACCTGAGAAATTATTTTAGTGATTTGGATTTCTTTTGCTTGAAGCACCTTTTATTTGTAATTCAAATATATTTTACAAATAAATCTGTGTGTACAGGTTTCTCTTCTGGCTAGCCAGTAAGAGTAGAGATAGGTGCAGTTATGCATCTGAAGTGGCTTTTAGCTTAAAAAAAGAGAGCTTCACCTTATAACAATTAACTGCAGAGGATTTTAGTTCAGAGGTGTGAAGTGAATGAGACAAAGCCAGGAGATGTTTTGGACCTCTTGCACAGTCCGCTCTTATATGTAGGATTGAGAACACATTGAAATTCATTTCTACAGCAACGTGAAATTTGGGGTCTTATTTTTGGTGTCGAACAGCTTTTCCTTACCCTGCATCTCCTCTCTCTTAAAATATGATTGTAATTTGTTAGCTTTTTAATGGTATTTTTGAGGCACACTGACAGGGTAATAGCCTTGTCTTCAGGGTTCCTTTTTTATTCTCTCCAGCTCTTAAGAAACAAAACCTAATCAAATTTTTCATTTCTGTGTATCAGAATTTCCTGTTTTAAAGAGTGGTATGTAGGAATGAAAGAGATGGAAGACTCAGGTCATCCATCTTACTGCGTGATATCACAAAAATAATCTGTAGCTGACACTGTTCCACATTTTGAACGTTTGCAGAGCATGTGTGCAAAGAAGAAGGTGAATTGGACAAAAAGGCCGGTTCCTGTCCTTCCCCAGAGGGGTTGTGCTGGGGGATACTGTGCTTCCTCGTGACCTCAGGACCTGTTGAGAGGCAGCTCATTCTCCTAACTCCTTTGGACATCTAGGTTTTAAAGGATAGTGTGTTTTCTAAGTGGACATCCAGCATGAAAGCATCCCAAAACAAAAAATAGACTTGAAAATGTTGCCTCTAGAAGCCTCTAGATTTGTAGTTTGGTGTAGAGAGGTATCCCCCCAGATATGGGGAAACTAATTTCCAAAATAAGTAACATGTTCAAGTACTTTTCCTTTTTTTTTTTTTCTTTTTTAGTCTACTGTCTTCATTAAATATCTAATTTTAAAACCCGTATTCAAAGAGCTTTCCTGTTTGAATCCATCAGACTGCAGTTCTCATTCACAAAGCTCAAAAGCCCCCAGTTTTTAATAGCTTGCCTTAGATTTATTTGCAGGGCAGTGTTTTGTTTTTCTCTGAGAGTCGATTGGAATATATCTTCACTAGCACCGTAGCCAGAGGGTTTGTGTGTCATTCAAAAATAAAAATAAAAAATCTCCACCTACTGAAAAGTGAACAGCATAGCCCTAGCAACCAGACTGGTGCGTCGGAACCAGAGGAAAGGACATTAAACAAGTAAGACTAAATAACGTCTTCTTTATAACGGGAGAGATAAATGTCAGCTAGTCATAAGAGCAATTGTAGCTGATAATAAAGATAGTTGTGTTTGCATTTTTTTTTAATTGTGGATTGTAAATATAGCCTTGATGAAGTAATGCTTGTTCTTGTCAGCATGAGCGAGGTATTCAGCTGTGAGCTCTAGAAGAGAGAGCTACTTCATTTAAAAACAAAACAAAGCAAAACAATATCCTGCCTTTATTGTATATGCATTGAAGGAGTAAGGAAGGTAAGTCATTTTCCTGATTAAAAAAGGAAAAACTTATTTTAAATGGTCTGTCAGGCAGAGCACTGTCAGCCCTTTACTTGTTACGGTTTTATCCCAGGTATGTCCTTGGTGGTGATGGTCATGGATAAATTTCATGCATCTACCTTTTCGTCTCTGTGTGCACCTTGTGTCTTGCTCATCTGCTGTGTCATAGATCAGTTTGTGCTTACAGGATGGCATTCCTTTTTCTTTCCTTTTACTTTTGTAAAAGGAAGGAGTTTGTTCCACATGACATCATCTTAAATATTATCTATTCCTTATTTTGTTAAGAACTCCACTGTGCTTCTTCAAGATGGATTTTCCATTTATGTTATCTGACTGTGTGGTTATTCTTAGTTGCTGCCAGCAAGCAAAGTGCAGCCTTGAATTTTTTGTTAGGTCTTATTTCTATTAGAACAAAGTCACGACAAGCAAAGCAAGGGAAGGAATGCGCTCGTCAGGGAAGGGGAAGGTCTGTTGGGTCGTAGTCAGTCCGAGATCCTCCCAAACTTCAGGAGTCAGAGGTGGTCTCGGTGCCCTTGCAGAAGGTACTGAATAATCCACTGATGTTCCAGTATTGAACTCGTTCCTGTTTTATTTGCACTGGAAGTACCTTGAATTTCAGATGAGTAATTTAATACACAAAAGGCTGCTGGTTTGTGACTTGTATCTATTAACTATATTTCCTTGCTTTCCTCTGCACCTCCCTTTCCTGTTCTCCCCTACATCCCTCCTCCTGGGGCTTGTTGTCTTTTTTTCTTTTATGCAGTTTAGTTCTTTAGTTCACTGGTGTCTGAGGGCTTTGCTTTTCTCCCTGCCTCTCTGTGCCATACACGCTGGTGATGGTGTGTAAAGAATAAACACAATTCTGTGCCTTTATCAAGGAAGATTGCCTCCAGTATTATTTTTCTGTCACAGCAGTTTTGCTTCCTGACTGCTAGATGTGAAGCACTATGCTGGGAAGGTGTCCAGAGAAGGATATGCTGTTCCAGGCTGGTTTTTGGTGACTACTTTCTAGGGCCAAATTACTGGTGAAAACAGGATCTAGTTGCATCGTCTCCAGCTGTTTGTGCTAGGGGCTTTTTGTTCATTTTTCTTTAACTCTCAACGCTTTTCAGCTGTAGGCTTGGTCAGTCTAGTGACAGATGTTTCATGAGCGATGGAAGGATTTTTGGAGAATTGGTTGGATTTCATGGTCTCGCTTAGTTAAATTTGATCTTAAAACTTCTCACTGCTACTCCCAGCAGTGTAGCTGCTTTTGCAGTAGCAGTGGGGGAAACACTGTGCAGGCTAGCCTCTAGCCTTCCTCGGAGGTAGGACTTGGTATTGGTGGGGTAAATGCTGGACGTCTCCTGCATCCTATCAGTACCACTGCCAGCCCCTGCTACTCTGGTCAGTACAGCCACATTAGGGGTTTTGGTAACAGTGGACAAAACTTTGTTTAGGAAAAGTGAGGAGTACTTCTCATGGAAAACCGAATGGTGGTTGTGCTTGGGTGAAGTAGAGTGATGTTGAGTTACCTGAGCCGACATGCCATGGCTTTATCGTGCACATGTAAGTTAGAGGTTCCTCACCCCCAAGTAACGTAAGGTGAGAGACAGGGGATGCACTATGTACAGATGAGATTAGAGAGCTCTCTGTTCCTTGTCATGTGTCCTGCATCTTGGCTGTTTGGAGACAGCCTCTATGGTATCTTAGATAAGGCTTCATCATGAGCTTGGCTGAGCACACAGGATTGCTGAGGTGGGATGGGACCTCTGGAGGTCTCCAGTCAAGCCCCCTGCTCAAAACAGGGTCAACTGCAACAGGCTGCTTGGGACCATGTCCGGTTGGATTTTGAATAGCTCCAAGGGTGAGGGTTCCACGAGGGCAACCCATTCCAATGCTTGACCACCTTCACAGAAGTGTTTTTCCTGTTTAAGTGGAATTTGCTGTATTTCACTGTGCCTCTTGTCTTGTCACTGGGTGCCACTGGAAGAGAGTCTGGCTCCATTTTCTTGTATCCCTCCTATCAGATGTTTATGCACATGGGAAATATCAGGGGCACTGCCAGTTCCCATTCGCTAACTGGATTTTGCACATCTGAGTGGCGCTTTGCTTTGTTGGCTCTTTTCCACTTAAAGGCTGAGGTGTGAATTCAGCCTTTTGCCCAGGGCAGCAGCAGTCCTGGGGTTTCTCTTTGTGCTCTTTGCCTTCAGAGATAAATCTAACGTAGATCGTTTACACTCTACAGTCAGAGACACCCATGTTTAGTAGACTTCTAGATCTAGTTATCAGAGCTGGGAAATCTAGAAGAGAAAGGACAAGACTGTCTTCTGAATTGTGTAGGTGAATGCATTTGCAAAAATTTGAGTTTTCTACTTATTTTTACTGCACGTGGGGGTACCTGACCAAATATCTTGTGGGACCTGCATATTATGGCAGGTATTGTACTGCTGGGATTGTGTTTAAAGTATGGGGATGCCTCCTTGAAGGTTGGAAGCCTTTAATTATGGTACCACTTCTTTTTTAATGATTTTAAAAACACTCACATATAGGTATTTTGTTTTTTCTAGCTCTGGCGACTAAACCATAAAACAAGGCATTTGTCATTAAGTTCAAGAGTCTTTGTGGCATCATTCAGAAGTTGCCTTAGGGTTTGGATCCACTTCATATAGTGAAAGTTTTGATATAGAAGATGAAATGCTCATTGGCCTTTTCAGAATAGCATTTAAAGAGCTAGTAGGCAGCCTCCAATAAGAGCTACCTATCAGCTGGGTCAAACCAAAAAAGTGGTCTGTGGGAAGGAAAATTCAGTTTATAACATTTGGGGGGTTTTCGTTGTTTTGATTTGATTTTAGTAGACTCTGTGCCAGGACTTGCACCAGAGACACTGTGAACAACTTTCTTAATTGCTTCTGTTGGAGAAAATGTCAGCAGCCATCAGGGCTAATGTACAACCAAATGGCAGGGTATGCAAGAGGTTTAAAGCAAGTTTTCCGTCCTGGTTTTTGTTTAGCTTTGTTCCGTATCTATGTTTCTAGCAGTCTCATGTCCTGGATTAAAGCCATAACAATCTGGACTGTTTCAATGGCTTGTGCATCCACTGTGCCAGAGGGGAAGGAGAGGGTATGCCCCTAACCTCTGCAGCTCCAGCTCAGCACAGTGCTTAAGGATGTGCTTAACTTGTAACAGCGCTTTCTTTTATATAGCCCTTTGGGGTTTAAAAACTGGTAGTTGACCTGCTCGGGCAGCATGTCAGGCAGGTTAGCTTTTCCAGACTGGTCCCTGGTGGCCCTGGGGACCAGTTCTGATTTTCAAAGGTTTGAAGGTAAGAGCATGCTCCATCATTATGGCGCATAGCTCCAGTAAGCCAGGAGCAAAGTCTTCAGAAGGGCTAGTCTGTGCATGCACGCTGCCTCCAGTGAGTCCTGGACCTTTTAGACATCTGGCGTGTAGGCAAATGGCAATACACCCAGGACTTCTGGTTTATCAGGCATCCAAGAATCTTGAACAAACAGTCAGACTCTTCTTCTGTATCAAGATTGTTGGGGAGAACAAATGTAAAGGAAAGACACTAGGGTTATTTTTGAGTTGTAATTACCTTTAGGTACAGGAGGTCGTGTCTTCTATGTGAGCTTCTCAGGAGTGCTGTTCGGGACCTCTGAAGCGCTCTGTGGGATGCTCCTTCAGTGCCTGAACTTGCTGGCAGAGCAGGCCTCAGGCTGACCAAAAGCAGGAATTGACTCATTAAGGGGATGCTTCAAAATGTCAGTTCATGCCAGGTGATAGCCATCTCCAAGTCTTGTTCAAGGTCAGCAAACAGCCCCACTCTGTTTATTTATTTATTACATTATTAGTAATAACATTAAATCAAATTATTAATAATATTATTAAATATAATTTTTAAGCTAATAAATTTCTTAATAAATTCATCCATACAGCCTCTCAGTCCAGCTACAAGGGTGTGTGGATTCAGAGACCATGCAGTGAAATGAAATTTTCTCTTGCAGATTGATTTGCAGACCAGAGGCTCTGCATCCACCTCCCACTCTTGGTGTTTTGTTACTCCTTATGGTATAGCTGGTGATTGTCCTTGAGAAGAGAGAAGATGATGAGTGATGCAAGTGACATGCTGGCTGCCGCTTTGGAGCAGATGGACGGCATTATAGCAGGTAAACGCTCGGGGCAGTTGTTTGTTAAGGACTTCAGTCCTCCTTTTGTGTGTCTGGAGGGTGGAAGTGCAGCCTGAGGAGGGAACGTGCTTGTGATTGTGTGTGGTGTCTCCCCTGAGAGCGCAGGGGTTGCAAGCAAGCGGAGCGGAGGAATTGCACCAACCCTCACCCACAGGCAGGGCTAAATGAGTTGGAGTTTTTCTCCCACCTCCTATCAAAATGCTGCTTAAAAAGGCTGAATGATGCAGTTTAACTGCTGCAAGCAGCATCATGAAAGCCGAGGACTAGGCATGTTTCAAACCAGGATGGGTGTGTTGAAGGAGCAGCTGCATGGCAGGAGGAGAGAGATTGTCTAATCCTGACTACTCTGTAGTTGTGTCAACTCTGAAGAGTTAAAATATGAATTGAATTTTCTTCTTCCTCCCCCCCCCCCAAAGTTGGAATGCTATGGGTCCAAACATTTGGTTTGAAACTGCCTTTAATATTAGTATGTTTTATAAGGACCTGTAAATTTTAAGTGGACTAAAGAGAGGGATCATGAAATATACATCTTCTGCTTTTTAAGTTAAGTCTAGTGAGCTGGAAAATAACGTAAGTACACAACACAGAGGAGCAAAACAGCAGGAAATTAATAGTTTAATCTTGTTCCAGCAGAACTTTGCAAACTGCTATCCAAACTGAAAAAATACGCTGCAAGAATAGCAACACAGTTATAAAGTCTTTAATAGTTCCACTTAAAATAATTTCCTTTAAGAAAAGAAAAAAAAAAGTTAAAAAAGAAAAGAAAAAATAAAGAAAAAACAAAGCGGTGTGTGCTTAACTTGGACAACAACTTTTCTCTGCTATTTTCCTAAAGTTATTAAGGACACATAGCAGGCACAGATGTAAAGTGGATTCAGTTGGATTATAATGATCTCTAAAAATACATATAAGCTGTGACTTTAGAAATTTCCATAAGTAGATATTAGTATTTGGATCAGATCATGTATCTGTATTTTCCAGAGCCTAAGCTGGTTATAGCGGTATGAGGTTTAATAGAAAAATAAAATGTGCTGTTGTGATATTTAAGTCACCACAGACTTAATTTGCACATATGTCTTTACAGACCTATAAAATAATATGACAAAATGATATCAACTGCTTTGCTTCTGTGGGAAGTTTTCTCTTTTTATTTTTTCAAAGAGAACGAGTAGATTGCTTGCTGGTTTTTTTGTCTTGCCAGATGAGATGAATGAAGGTTCATGGAAGTACATATACGGCATATCTCTGTAATTTCCAAAAGCTGACAGTACAAAAGCTAATGTTTTGTCATTAATACATCTCATTGTGCCTAGGCATTACAGTATTAAGGTCACAAATCAACATGCTGTGAAATTCTGGTTGGAATTAGCTAGGTTACTTTAAATCAACCTTAATCCTGAATTTGCAGTTTCCTTCCTTACTTCACATATAGCAAGTTTTAATGTAGGTCAAACATACATACTGTGAGTTTATGCAAATAAGATTTTCTTTCTATATTAGCATGCAAATGTCAGCACTTCCATATCAAACTTTTTTTTTTTTTTTAATTTTGTGCTTGTAAAAGTGATTCAGTCTATGTATCTTCTTATGTTTGTTTATTCTTTCAAAAATTTTCCAAGGTCTTAGAGAAGTGTCACATATTTCTGTGAAAAAAAATGCTGAACAAAGTTTCTTCTGGAAACCGTTAGTGTCTAACTCGGGTCGTGCAAGTGCTACAGGGCGACCCAAAGCATTATCAGTAGAGCATATTTCCTCCACATTATTTTCAGCCTCTGATATCCTTGGGAGCAGGAGCCCAGCCTTTGCCTTGAACTCTTGTGCATTGCTGGGATGCGTGACTCCTTGGTCCCATCAGCCCATCTTCTTCCTCATGAAGTTCTTGTGCATTAAAGCTGTTGGAGGTGGAACTCCAAACGTGTGTCGGCAAAGAATTGCTTTTCTCCAAATTGCAGTGTGATATATGGCAACATGCGAGAAGGGGCAGCAGCCAGGACCAGCTCTGAGTTTGGTTAAGATAAGTCTGCATTGGTGGGAGAAGATGCATAGGATGTCTAAACCATGCTCATCTTATTGTGTATTTATCCATTAGCTCTGTGATTTATTCCATGTGGTTTTGCTCGACACAGGTTCAAAGGCGCTGGAGTATTCCAATGGCATATTTGACTGCCAGTCCCCCACCTCACCTTTCATGGGGGGCCTGCGAGCGCTGCATCTGGTGGAGGATCTGCGAGGCCTGCTGGAGATGATGGAGGCAGATGAAAGAGAAGGGCTGCGATGCCAGGTCCCAGATTCAACGGCAGAGGCTCTGATTGAGTGGCTCCAGAGTCAAATGGTATGGTGGCACCTTGTTTCACCCATAAAATACTGACTTATGTTTTATTTACCTGTTAACATGCCTGGCTCAGACAAAGTGGCATGTATTTTATGAAGGCAGTTTGAAATTTTAGAGTAAGTATGGAAGAACCAAAAGGAAGAGGTATTGATGTGCAGATGCTGCTGTGGGGTATCAGAAAAGCTGTGGTTCAGGTACCTCATGCAAGATGTTGGCCTATGCTATCTTTGATGTACCACTGTGCCTCATTTGAGTGAGGAAAAAATGTTCAGTAATGGGAGTTTCATCTCTGAAGTGGGGGAAGGACATTTTTATAGGAATCAGACACTTAAATAGAAAAAAGTTGTTTTAATAGGAATTTATCTTTAAAAATGTTCTGTTGACAGAACATTTTCTACAAGTGCCAGTGTTGTTACTGGCCTTCCTATCTTACTTACAATGGAAGTGAGTGGTATAAGTTCAGCATCCTGTTAATCTGAAAACCAAATCAAATTTCTATTTTCTGTGCTTGTCAGTCTCTCATTATTTGTTATTCTAGCTTGAAAAATACACCAAAATATACTTGAAAAGGCTATTCTTTCCCTGAGCCTTGGTTTTTCCCTCCAAATTAAATATTATTCAAGGGTGGGGTCTCTCTGAAGAGAACGTTGAGAAGGAAAAATTTGTGGTTAGTAGAAGGTAAGTTACAGCTTCATTTTTGAAGGACCCACTGTTTTTGCCTCCAGCTGCCCTGTGATTGGCAACCTTCCAGCAGGTCCAAAGAGGAGTCCTTGTGCTTGTGATTTGTGGCCGAATTTGCGTTCCTATGGTGGTGTAGGTGTGCAGAAATTTCAGGGAAGCTCTAGCAATGAAAGTTAAGACTTGTTGGGGGATATCATGCTTCAGAGTTTAAGTCAGTCTGTAACTATTAAAAACCAGAGTGACAGCTGCGAGTGTGCAAATCTTTAGATTTTGCCAACTCTGTCGACAGCCGTGTCCCCATGCCTTCTTCTGACACGCTTGGCGTGGGCCAAGGTGATAGGGTGCTGCTGAAGCTGGGATACCAGATGCCACGAACTGTGGGTCTGCTCTAGGAAAGGTCCAACAGTGGTGGGTCTGTGTGACACGGAACGCGTTCTTACTGCAGGCTGCTGTCAGAGGCAGCGTTTGAAAAACCTGCACCCGAAACTGGGCGCTCTTCCCATCAAACCGAAGTTGCTTCCCTTTGACCTGACGTGCCATCTAGTGGCCGCGGGCTGTGTGCAGCCTCCGTGAGAAGAGATGGAGACCTGAATTAACGAGGGGATGCGCGCTGTCTTGCAGAAGGGGTTTGAGGGGGAGAACCACTGCTTACTCTACTCAACTGAAAACGCCTGAAATTTAATGAAGCAAATGGGAGCTTTTCCGTTGGCTCCAGTGGGGTTTGGATCTCGCCCACTCTGTCAAAGCATGGCAGAAAACATTAAGATCAGGAGGAGGAGGTGGGAGTGATTTTGGTCAGATCTTTAAAGCAGATAGTTCTTGCGACCATCAGCATTTCCTTGCTCTGTAACATACAGCGCTGAACATTGCTGTAAGTAGTCTTTGGTCTGCGTGGAACGGAAATCAAGGGGCATAACAGATTTTGTGCAAATATGGACTTTAAATATTCATATGCCAGATAGCCTTGGAAAATAAAATAGTATGAGTTGCATAGACATCAGTAGTCCACACTTAGTGAGGCTTATCTACTGTATGTGCTGTTCTGGAGCAACAGAGCCCAGCAGTGAAGCTTGGTTGTTGCTTCAGGCAGCAGTGTCTGACCAATTATTGCCCCTGGTAGTGACAAAGGTGTGATTTGAGGATACCTGCCCGATAGGACGTGGAACAAAATCCTTCAGAGTCAGTTGACATAGATCACCAAATAGCAATGAGACGGTAATGGTTTTCCTTACAGCTGGGAGCTGAATTCGGAAGAAGTGCTCCATATTACTGATTTTAGTGAATCCTGATCACTGAAAAGAATGTGTACAGGCTTTGAGTACAAAAGATTACATATCTATTCGATCTATACTTCTCATCCCTCACAGTATTGCCCTAATTATATCTGTGGTGTCTTTAAAACCCCTAGTACAAAAGACTGAATGTTCATAGTGTGCTACAGGCAAGGATCATGAGATTTAAAAGAATTACCAATATTGTAGGTCCCTGACTGTGCACAGAAGGTGTTAGGTGAAATGCCCAGGTGATTCTAGGAAAGACTTTCTGTAATAACACTTATCCTATAAAGGATGGGAAGACGGCTCCCTGATTTGAAGTCAGTTCAATCCTTCACTTGTGAACAAGTTATATCAAACTGGTGCTGGTGCATGATATCCCATCTGAAGCTCTAGCCAAGGTTCTGACATCTGAGAAGAAAACAAAAATAGTGTTCACAGCTGCCAAACAATGTGTTACACACACAAAAAAATCCATTCTGAAGGGAAACTGCTGATGTCCCAGTCAAGGAGGGGTTTTGACAGCAGCCTCCCAGACTTGCTCACTTCTGTAAAACGGGACAGAGTGTTCAGTTTTGGCGTGTCAGAACTGACTGTCTTGTGTCACAGTATTGCTTCTTAGGGACCACTTCCTTTGCCTGGCAGGTATTTAAAAAGACTATATAAGCACTCACAAGGGGCTAAAGAGTTGAAAGATCTCATGCTTGGTGCATGCTTGGTCTCATGCAAGGTGTTTCAGTTGGTAGATGCCAGATGGCCACGTGACATCGGCTTGGGTGCAGGGTATCCAAACTTCTGGCAGAGCCCTTCCAAGTGGAGTGACCAAGTGGTTCCCATTGAGGGACTCAGAGGAGTTGTAAATGCAGCTTTCTGATGCACAAATAAGTCAGTTTAACTAAAGAAAACACCATTTCTAGCTGTTCCCCCCCCCTCCGATTTTCATAGAACTAAAAAATGACTGCTGTGTAGCTGAAAACCTGCACATGTCTCCATGTGCAAGCTGGTGGCAGATGAATGCTGTGATTTAATTAGAAACGAGGCCACGTGTTCAAAGTCTGGAAGAGGACTGAGGCCTTCCTTAAGTTGAAAAGTGTTGAGACTGTGTACTTTCAGTGTGCAAACGGAAATGGGGATCAGCCCCGAACTCTGTAGCCAGATCATTACTATAGATTGGTATTAGCATTTTTCCAGGTTTTCCTGTGATTGGTAGAAGTGTTTGGTCTCTTTTCTTGTGTACTTTTATAAAGCATGTGCTGTACTCTGGAAAAATGTCACTTCTGGCTTGAATATAGACAATTTACAAGTAATCTGTGATGTCATTACCAGTAACAAGACCATTTTAAATCAATTTCTGCCTTTTGCGAGACCAACCCAGCCCCATTTTGTTCAGCTGGAAGTTGATAGATTCATCTGTGGAAGAGTAATTCTTAAAAAATTTGCTGCTAGCCATGAATGTTCAGTTTTTCTTCAGTTGAGACAAACGAGACAGATTTCTTTCTGGTTATTATTTTTCTTGACAGTACTTTTTTTTTTTTAATGTCTTATGCAACAGTCTTCCCAGAAAGTTGGAAACCAACTGTCTTGTGAAAAAGGAGGCTGGAGGGTACAGCAGGTGGCAATTCCCTTCCCAGCCAGCTTCCCCAAGCTCCTCATCCTAGTGGGTCCTGGTCAGGCGATTGTGGTGGGTTCCTGAACAAAAGAGCCAGGATAATACTTTTGCTTTAAAATGTGCATGATCAACATGATCATGAATCAGCATCATGAAACTGTGTTTTTTTTGCTTAAGAAGCGACTGTCTGTAGCAGTGTATGTTGAATAGGAGAGCTTTAAAATGCAACAAACTCTAAGGGTCTTCAGAGGTTACTCGGAGTACGTTTTCAGCTCATCTAAAGTTGCTAGGTATTTGGAGTTGTGTGTTTCTTGCTAAAGATGGTTGTCCAGACTGGGGTGTTTTCAATATTGGAAGATAATTGGGATTCATTTATAACACTTCTTTGCTTGGCATCTTCATGCATCTTGGATGAGTTTATCAGCAGTAAGAAAAATCTGTGCACTCCAGTTCTCGAGCATTCAGCAAATGTTCTGGTTATAGAGCAGCCCCAACGGCAGGGTGGCAGAGCATTCGAAAATCATGATTTGCAATCCAAAATACGTGAGTTTGGCTTAAAGAACACTGCTTCTGTTCCTGTTCCTCTTTCACTTTTTTTTTCTGTGTTCTTTAGTGCTCATATTTTGAAGATTTTTATCCATCGTTATGAATTATAAATATCCTGGTTTTGTTAATAAGAGCTGTGCTTTTTCAGGTAAGCATAGAACTCTAGGAGTGAGGGCACTGAGGTCAAAAATATTAGTAATTAGTAATGATGCTGATGTTGTGGAGGAATTGCAACTTAAATGCAAGGACAAAGAAGTTGGTTGTTATGGTTGGATTAAATGATTCTTAAGTATAACATAAATGGAGACAAGCCACACATGAGATTTGAGACTGCTTAGTTAACTTTTTTCCCCTCTTATTCTTGGCACCTGCATGCAAATTAAATGTGTTCTTCCAGCTTTTAAAATTAATAGCATATCAAGAGAAGAAAATTCCCTTCTGTTTTTCTTGCAGTGGGGCAGTGGGGTCGGAATCTCTCTTATTTGTGTTTTTAACTTGAATTATTTCCATGGACAAGGGAGGTGTGGAATTGCTCTCACCAGGGAGGCTCTTCAGAGAGGGATGAGATGAGCATTTCTGGAGATGGGCAGCTTTCATGTGTGGGGGGCTGCTTTCACTCCGGTCAGGTATGCATGGTAGCACAGCTCACCTGCTACAGCCAGCCCAGCTCCATGCCTCACTGAAAATGGTTTTTCCAGCCCATTTTTGTCACGTGATTTTTTGAGTGTTCTCGGGACTGGATGAAGTAATCCAGAACATGGGCCACCCTTGGGTGTCTGTGTTTGGGTGGATTTGACCCTTGTGGACTGGGGCAGAGACCCCTGTCCTGTGCTCTATTCTAGTGGCTGTTGCACATCAGGTGGAGGGTCATGAGCAGGAAACATCCGAAGTCAACAGGTCCATCCGTCTTGTCTGGTAGCTTAGCCCCTGGAGAGGAAATTAGCTAATGAAGGGAATAAATTAGCCCCTAGCCGTTGCAGACAGGAGCCTGGCCATGTGGGAATGATCTTGTTGTCTGGGATTTCTGTGCTTGGCACATTGCTGTGCTTGAGGTAGAACTCTCCAGGTTCAGCTTAGAGGAAAGGTTGCTCCTCATGGGCTTTGATGTGTTAATTCCCCAGAGGAGCTGCTTGCCGCCTGTGAGGAGTGCCTCTTCGCAGCTTCGCTTCCCACGTCTCCCACTCTGGTGCCACGTTCTCCTCTGTCTTTGGTTGGATGAGGAGATCTGCCTCCAGTTAACCTCTCTGTGCTGTGGCTGGAGCGGAGGAGCCCCAGCAGCACCACGCTGAGCCGCCAGGGCCACCGTGCTCAGCCTCAGCTCTGTGCCGTAGTCGCTCACGTCCTTAAATGCATGAAGATAATTATGACCGATATGGAGTATAGCTGGGACATTCACGGCCACTGTGTCTGGCTAAATAAGGTAAGAATGTGCTCGTGCTCTGTGCTCGTTCTGGCTCTCGCATTTATCCGTGTGACAAGCCGTGGCTGGGTAGCACTGCTTGGGAAAAGCATTTCATCTTTCCGTTGTATCAGATACCAGCTGAGCTGCTCTTGAAAAAACTGAACATTTTGAAATGGTTTCACCTTCCCTATTCAACGGCCGTGTTACTTAAGTTTAGAAAATGTTTCAGGTAAATTCATCAGAGTGAAGGTCTATTTTGGGCTGATTTTCTTTTGAGAATTCGCTTGTATTTTAGCAAAGCCTTTAAGCTATAACGTGGGGTTTTGAGTGTTTCTTCTTTTTTCCCCTACTCATTCTTTAAGAACTATTCTGTAAACTTTAAAAAAAGACTTGGCAGTGGATCTGCATGCCTGCTGTCGTAGCTTGTAGAGCAGGCTGAGCAGGGGAGCGTGAAAAGTAGGAGATGCTGGGCTGTGGGGACAGCGATGGACTTCCCGACAGTGTGTCTACACCCTGCTTTGGGTCATTTCTTCCAGCATGAATTTGGGGTGGAATTGGTGCACACGAAGGGCAAAGCCGTCACCACTCTGTGTGACGGGGAAACCGGTGGTGAGCAGTTTGTTTGGAGGACCTTGTGGGTCTGTCCATGACCCCCAAGTGATTTTGAAAAACCCCTTTGCAGGGGACTCCCTAAAACAGAGTGAGCAATAGCTGTGCTTAGCTAAATGTAGATAATGTGTATTAGAATGATTTGAACAACTTAAGCATGTTAATGAAGTCTAATTTCACTCCAGATGGTCAGGAAGGAGATGTCCAGGACAGCTCACTTGCTTAACTGTTGACTGTGCTGTAGTGGTCCAAACAGTCGGTGCGATTTCTCACACAAAGAACGGACCAAAAATAATGCTGGGGAGTGGTGGAACCCGTTATATAAATCAGCTCACCTCTTCAGCAGGAATAGTGTAATTTGTTCTCCTTATTTTCTCTCAAAAGCAGAAGAGAAAGTGAAGGATAATGAGGGTATCAGCTACAGTAGGCTAAAGAGGAGTTTTATTTTTGAAAGGAGTTTTCAATGTTTGAGGGGAAACAATAAAATGTTTTATAAGCAGGTTAAAACAGGAGCTTTTAGAAACTTCTCTGTGATTTAGAAGGCTAAATAAGTTCTAGGGAAAATGGATTAAAAGACAGAGGGCAGGCAAACTGAAAGTTTTGTGATGTATCTGCTTCTTACAGGAATAATTCCTGCTAGAGCAATATAGATTTTTACTTGCATGACTGCAAACAAAGCTTACACACATATTTAACAGATTAGTAATGGATTGATCTTGCAGAGTTTTAAGCACACTAGATCTGATCTTATAAGGCATTTTAAGTAAGTGCTTAACTTTAAACTTCTGAGAAGCTTCGGTGGCATCATGACAACTGTTCTTTTGTTTATAGGATTAAGATCAGTGTTGGTAAATCTGCATTCTCTCTTCCCATCCCGTGTTTTGCAGCTAATCCCTAAATTAAAAACACGTGCGAAGTCTAACAGTTTAATTCAAGATAAATTTTAGGTTACTGATGAAGGAGAGCCTTCTTTGGAAGATGGAAAAAGCTTGCTTTTTGCAGCTAGTAAACTGTGTTAATCCTGTATAGACTCAAATGATACAAATTTGGTCCAGACCTACAAAATGCCTCAAATACTCTTGCAGTTGTTGTTGAATCAAATATTATTTTTCACTTTGCTCTGCACTGAGCAATAGTTGCCAGGCTCTGTCCCAGAGGAGGCTGTGAGCCTCCAAGTGCAGAGAAACCTTTCCTCTATCTTTTAAAACTCCCTGCAGCCCTTTCCTCTGCTGTTTCTTGCTCCTGCCGCCCTATTGCCCAAGGCAGCTGTGTCTTTCCCTTTTCCGTGCGAGGAAAAATGTGCCTGGTATCATCTTTTTTGTTTCTGGGGAGAGGACAGAGCAGAGGAGACCTGCTGGAAGGTTTTGCATGGCTGTTCCCACCGGTCCCCATCTCTGGACTGCTGCGTGAAACACCAGCGTTGCTGCTCTCGGAAACAGCTGGCATTACGTCTGTAACCAAAGTCAATGACTTTCTGCCTTTTCATACCTAAAACGTGCTCTGACATTGCAGAGTTAATTCCAGGTATTATGCAGAAGATGCCATGTTTCAGACAAAAAGCAAACTGCTGTTGAGTTTTACATGAGGTTTGCTGTTTTCAGTAGATTGCAGGAGGTCTGCTTTTATGCAGATTTTATAAAATGTCCCTGGCCACTGCTGGTAAAACTGAATAAATTTAGATATTATTTGGTTTTGTGGGAAAATAATCTGTACTCCAGTTCTGCTTATGATTCACATCATTTCCTCTCTATTTCTCATGGTGATATGCAGATACGGGCTGAACTCTCACTCTCCAAACACTTCTATTTTAAAACCCAATATGAGTTGCTGAGCAAAACAGGATTTGGGTTTTTTTTTTGAGGAATGTGAAGAGAGTTTAACAACAAGGGTGTCTTAGCAAGATGTTATGCACAATGACTAACGCTGTGTGCTTTAACACCACATTGATTTTCACAGCATTGGGAAGACATTTTCATTGTAGTGTAAAATAAATACTTACAGCGCCGAATCCTTTTTCATGCAGTCTTTGGTTTTGTGTCTGGTTACACTGATAGTGAGAGGTTCAGTGGTTAGGGCACGGATGTGTCCTTTGGAAGGCTAGGAATAAAGTTTGTGCTTTGACAAGGACTTCCATGTGAGCGCCTGCAGGAGAGAGGATGTCTTTGTGCCTCTGTTGCCTATCTGTAGTGGGGGCTAAATACCACTTTCCAACATCAGAGACATGCACTGTAATGATAAATGTGCTATGTATTGCAAAATACAGATACTGTAATGATGGAGACCAAATAAGTGCTTAAGATATACAGGCCTGTAAGTGAGGAAGGAGCTACAGAATAACAGGTGATATGCAAAAACCTGCTGTTAGCACTATCTGTGCAAAGTCAAGTCACACAGTTTAAAGGATATTCTGTTAGCTTATCAGGTAGTGAGCTATTTCAGAAACTCTTGGACTTTTTTCACCTAAATTAAACTATCAGAAAACTGAAGATCTCATTGACCTTGAATGAAGATCCTATGGCCTGAGCCTGAATTCTGGTAAAGGCTGGGAAAAAGTGCAAACTCAGAAGTTTAGAGTACTTCTGCTTTGGAGCTGAGATGCTAGATGGTCAGAGGGCCTGGTAATTTACTGCTAAATGGTTTGGATACAAGATAACCTTTCAAAATTTGGAATTCAGGGTATTATTATGGTATGAGATGTTGATACAAATTACTCGGGTGCATGCTTTCCTGGTCCTACTGTAGCTCCTGGCAATTTAGGGAAAGATGATGTATAAGTTATGTGTGTAGATGCTTGAGAGAGAGTTCTGCTGCCGCACACTGATTTAAAAGCTGTCAGGATACAGCCTGATCTCTTAAGGAGAGTGCTAAGGTGCGGTCAAACACTTCGTAGCCTGTCCTGTTTGCTTTGCCTCTAATCTTTAGCTAAGTCTTGGTGGTTTGTGGCTGTCACCCCCTCCAAATTCAAACAAGAGTGTTTCTTACACCACTCAACCTCAGGCATGTAACGTACAAAGGGTATTTTTGCTGGCTCATCTGAAGCATCCTCAGTAATCGAGGGAGACAAGCTGCTTGGAAAGGAGATTGAAAGCAGAAACCTGAGGTTTCCAGCTCATGAGTGAGGGTGGCCTCTCACGGCTAGGTTGCTCTGCTGGTGCATACGGGCGTGAAAGGCAGTGGCCCAGTTTCTTGCCATTAAATATTCAGAGGGAAATCAAGGCCTCTCGAAGCCAGGAGGAGGCTCTATGCTCAGTGCGTTGGATTTTAGTCTGGATTCTCAAACTTCTCTGATTTATGCAATCATGGCAACATGACTTTTTTTTTTCTGGACTGAGGTTTGATTGCAGCTTGTATTACAAATTGCTTGGAGACAGATGTTTGTATGGATTGAGTAAAAAATTCTTCGCTTCAGAGCATTGAAATTAGTAAGAAGAAAGTAAGTTGCTGATTCCTGTGGACTCTTGGGTAGTATTAACATGTATTTTTGTTTCTCTTTAGCCTAAAGCAGCATTATAAAGAGATGCGATTAAAATGGATGTCTCTTACTGTGTGTTTAAAAGAACTGTTTGACTTGCAAGAAGCATAATGCACATTATACAGATTGTAAGCTGATTTTTTTTTTCCAGTTGCTGAATGTCTCGGGATATTTGTCTCTTTGCAAGTATGGCTTACTTGCGCGGAGCACAAATTTTGTTAACAAAATGCTGAATGCACAGTAAGAGAATCTGCAGAATTGGGTCACCAAAAGGTTCTTCCCTTCTCGTCTTCAAGGCCGTGAACAGTTCTTGTCCTGAACTGTCATCTGGTATCCTTCGTTGCCAGTTTATTTTGTTTGTAACCCTTTGGGGGACTGAGAAATATTACCAACCCGTTCTTAAACTGTGCAGCTTAGTAATACTCTGTGTGTTTGTAACACTGACTGACATGCAAAAATTGTTGTTCTTATCAGCAGCATCGTGAGTTGAAAGTTGGATCTGTGTACATTTAGATTCTTTTACATGTTGTGATGTGTTTTCAGAGAATGTTTTTACCAGTTATGCTCTGTTTTTAAGAAAACTTTATTTACTTCCCACTGAAGTTTCCTTACTGAAGGAAACTGCCATTCTAAGTAAACAAGTGATGGTATCATATTAATAAGTTAAACAAGAATAGTGCTTCTGAGACATTTTTATTGTTTTATTCTGAGACATATTTAGTGGTTTTCTGCCTGTGGTTTTGCAGACCTTTGGTATTCCACTGGCTAAGAAAAGCAAACGTGTTGTCAGGAGGCTTAAATTCTCCATACAGTAGTGTTCCACTTGAAAATATTAAGGGCCTATGAATCAAAAAAAAAAAGCTTATTACAACAGAATTGTTTAATGTTATTATTCTCAGCTGTATTAATATTATTGTAAGTATTTGTGCCATAGCTAATTACCTACGGCTGCTACTTGAAGCAGATGAAGTTTACAGCATAGAAAGCTTTGTATCTCGGATCCTTAGGCGACGTTAGTCAGCGTAGCCCTTTTGACTTAGACTGACCCTGCCATTGAGATATGTTTGCCTCATAATACTGTATTTTAAATGTCCTTATTACAATTCATGTTGCCGCATTTGACTAGTTTCTGGCATAGAATGGTTTTAAAGCTATACTGAAGGATGATGCTTGTCATACAGTAACTGGCAGACACAATATTTGATATCTCTTTCAGACTAATGGACACATATCTGGTAATGGAGATGTGTATCAAGAAAGGCTGGCACGTTTGGAAAATGATAAGGAATCTCTTGTTCTGCAGGTGAGTCATCACCTAAATTATTTTCTTCTGTTCTTGCATTAGTAAGACTTTTCTGTATTATATGATTAAACCTCTGATGATTTATTTGCAGCTGTACCATCTCACACAGTGATTGGAAGTGTTGCTGATGCCTTGGGGTTAATGAGGTTGTGGATACGTGTGAATTTAGATTGCTGTAAAAGTCGAAGTGCCTTCCTCTCTGTGTGCCTGATCTTCTTTTTGAATCTTGTTAGCCAAGTTGGTCTGCAAGGCCATCATCTTCTTGCTTTCCTATATATCCTTAAGACCATGTGCTTCCTTGACTGTTCACATGATGTCCGCAGGAGGTGACAAATGTCCTGTCATTATGCCTACCAGAATCCCACCATGGCCACTAGGCATGTGCCACGCTCTGGAGGGGAATGAAGGCGATGAAAACTGTGGAACCGGCTGATGGGCAGGAGGGGACAAACCCCTCCAAGGTCCCACTCTGAGACTGGACTGTGCTGGAACTCACTCCAGCTGCCCTTGCCAGCTGGCTTCTCCTGCCATCAGGTGTCTGGATCACCTGGCAGCCCTCCGTCTGCTCTGCAGAAGAAGCTCCATGTCAGCTCACATGGACCTGGCCTGAGGGCTGCCTGTGACGGTGCAGGGCTCTGCTCCAGCTCTCTTATCCTTGCTCCCAGCAGCAGTGCTCACTCCCTCTAAGGAGCCTGTTTAAAACAAACAAACTTTTATTCAAAAAAGGCTAAATGGGAGCCTGCAGTCTCAGAGGTGTTGTCTTGGTCATTCTTGCCTTGCCTCAGTTGGTGTGCTTTAACCTCCTTTGGTTTTATCCTTCAGAAAAGAAGAAGCTGTAGAGTGTGATATGCTGTGTGTAATCACTCAGAAAGAATAACTGGCATTTAATGAGGTTTAACTATTCAATTTTAATGTAGAAGCTAGTAGTCTTTAGTCAATGCACTGTCACAGCCAAAGGCATCTTTAATTTTAATGTGTTACAAAATACTGACATAGCATGCTTTTGGTGAGGGAGCAGTAGCAGATCTGCTGCTTACAGGCTGGCTGTAAAGTGCAATGGCAACTCCCTTGTGAAAACTCCCAAGACAGATCAGGAGAAGAGATGAAAAAGTGCGATGCGTCTGCTAGAGGTTCAGGCAAAATTCCAGTAAGCTTGAGGGGAAGTTCTCCCTCCTCTTCTGTTAGCATCACCATGCACTGTGTCCATTACAGCACCCATGTGTGCACCATCATTATGTTGTTGTATTTCCTCTGGGGTCAAACCAGCAGTATTATTAATATCTACAGTCACTGAAGTGATAAAAGCTGTGTAGGTACAAGGTACTTACGTGCATTCCTTTATCCCCACTCTACAGGTAAGTGTGCTTACAGACCAGGTAGAGGCGCAAGGAGAAAAGATTCGGGATTTGGAGTTCTGTCTAGAGGAACACAGGGAGAAGCTGAATGCCACAGAGGAGATGCTGCAGCAGGTATCACAAAGAAGCATTTCTGTCTGTGTTTTGTCCTGTCTTACAGAATTGCGTTTTGCTTCAGTGAGAGCAGTGTGCTTCAGTTCGAGATGTTTTATCCCTAGATGTCACTTAACTAAGGGATAATTCTCTTGTCTCTTTTCCTACTATATTTGTTTTAAGGTCTTTGTACTTAGTAATGTCAGTGTTGCTTTATACTGCAGGAATCCAGTCCTGCTCTCCTTTGAGCCTTTCTCTGCTGAACTTCAAAGAGGTTTGGATTAAAGCCTCTGGCAGGATGGGCGGATTTCCCTCAAAACTCCTTGCTGCCCAGAGCAACATTGATGACAGACAAGTATTTTTCCTAGTCTTGACAGTTATCCAGCGATAGTGCCCTCATGATCTCAGATGCATCCTAGGTGCCTCGAGACTGTCAGATGGGCTAAGTACCGTGTCCCAGGGCTCTGTATCATGGAGGGACGAATATGATGGTTTGCTCCATCAAAGAGGCCTCTAGCTGTAGAAATGTATTACCTATTTCTGTTGATGTATCTTAGTACTAAGCATAGAATTCTTTTCCCTTCGATGAGTAATTCGGTTCTTTTCCTCTTTACCTTAAATCAGGAGCTTTTGAGCAGAACATCTCTTGAAACTCAGAAGCTGGATCTTATGGCAGAGATTTCCAATCTGAAGTTAAAACTTACATCTGTGGAAAAGGACAGATTGGACTATGAGGATAGATTCAGGGACACAGAGGTGAGTTAAAAAAAAAAAAAAACTGAATAGTTTGTGAGAGCTTTGTATGGCTTCACATTATCTGAAAATTTCTTGGAACTTTATCTTTCCAGGCAAGGGGAGGAGTTCATCTCTAAGGTTAAGATATTTATTTTTTTAAAAGTTAAAACAGTGCCCTCTTTTCCTTTATAAATGCTAGTTTTATGAAGAAAAATTTCCAAAAAGAAATTTTAATTCTTGTCATCAAATTTCAGGAGGACTTAAATACAATCATGAATATGTTGCACTTTGGTGTCCCAGCTTGAAATCTAGCCACTTCTGAGTAAGGTTCTCTGAGGTAAACTTAAAGCATGCTGGCCATGCACTGAAAGACATGGCTTTTGGATTCAGCAAGAGGGACAATGAGGTGACTCGGTGTGGTGGCATTTTCAGGTCTCACTCCGAACTCCAGCCCTGTAGAAGCCCAGGGCTGAGCGGCCAGCAGATGCTCTCCTCAGACTTGCTTCAGCCAGGTGCTGTTCAGGGCCAGGCAGAATTGCAGCCTGTCACTGTCATCCCGTACTACACTGTCCGGGGGCATTTGATCTCTGTGTACCTCGGATTTATTGGATTTTATTTGCAGCAGAATGTTTTCTTTTAGTGTTTGAAGCCAGAATGCCTCACATTTGCAGGTGGGCAAACCCAGTTTTGCCAGGAAACCCCAAGAACCAGATTGTGCTGTGGTGCAAGGGTGGCGTACCGCCGTATCAGAAGTACCTTGGCATCTGCCTAGGGAGCGGATGGAAATGTCCAATTCCAACTACATCAGTGAGCCAAAATGTGCGATGTTCAAACTGTACATATTCCAGGTGCCCTTCATTTCTGCAAGGGAAGAAACAATATTGTCATCACAGGAAACAACTCTTGCCTCAGTCATTCTAATCGGTGATTTTTTAAATTCCTTACTTCTTCCTACATATTCACTTCTTTTGTAAGTGGAAGAAGTTAGGCTTGCTTCTGAATTTTTTTTTTTGAGGGCCTGTTTCAAGTAATCCACAGCCCCAAGGGGGTCCACAGGTTGAGAACTAGTGATTTGAATCATGTTCTGATTTGAGATGATGATGATTTACATAGTGATGGCAGCACTTTTTTTAAAATGTAGAACATCTGGCTACTGTGAAGCCGTAGGTAGAATTTATGTTGGGAATCTTGTTGAGAACCTTTTTCTCTAGTTCCCACAAGTTTTTATTTGAAAAATCACAGAATTATCCTAAAAGCATCTGACTTTGCAGTCCAGGCAAGTGCTATACATAGCAATGCTGGAGAAACTGGCATAGGAAAATGTGGAGAAAATACCTGAAATATTTTGGTTCCATAGGAAATCGTTAAGAATTGACTGCTTTCTGAACTCCCATGAGGTCTAATTGCCCACACAGAATTAGTTTTTCATAAATTCTAAGGTACAGTCTCTTCATCTACCTACTGACACCCATTGTAAATGGTCTGAATGATGGATAAATTAATTGACACCAGCAGCAAATAACACTGAAGAGAAGCAAGATTTGGTACAAATGACTGCAGTGGACTGGTGATTTTAGAAATTAATTCTACTAGATGTTTGTTTATAAACACCCTGTGATTTCTTATGCTCACCAAAACAGGTAACAGAAGTGTTTGAGCCTTAGGTGATTTGCTTCATCTCCTTTTTTTTTTTTAATATTCTTTCCTGATCTTTCCTGTAGCCCCTCCTTTTCCATTTCCCCCTGCACTGCAGTCTCTCCATAACTTAATAGCACAATTCAGGAAATAGAGAAGGTGGAACTAGCTCTCTTCCAGGAAAAGAGGTTGCAGTATGGGGATCGCAACATGCATGCAACTCTGTAGGCTCTATGCAGCAGGCTTTCTCAGTTGGTAGCTATGAATTCTCTTTGAAATACTTTGAAATGTGCTTAATACCTTTGGTAAAAATAAGCTCATCTAAATTATGTTTAAATATAGTTGTTATAATTAGTGGTCATGTAGACTTACTTGCTGGGAAGTTATGCCAGAACTAACGAACAATTACTAAAATATGTTCCTCCCCTTCCTTTAAAAACCAGAATTGTGTAGCTTAGTGTCATAGAAATGATTATGTTGTTACTTCTGTGTTTAAACGCTTTTTAGCTGTAAAAGACTTGGGCTTAGACACTCAAAGGAATAATATGCCTTAATTTCCATTTCCATGTTGTCCAGTGGAGACTGGGTGGCTAATTAGCTATAAGGTTCTCAGCCATGAGATTATGTGTGAAACCTCTGACCAGTATCTTGGAGATAGCATTTAGTCAGGGGCTACCATCTCCTACAGAATTACTCTTCTGATTCAATCCTTCGTACCATCCAGAGTTACTCATGTCTGTTGCTACCACTCCCCCTTCCAGCCAGGTAAGCTCCTTATGTTCACTGCCCTTTCTCCGAACAGAGGCCTCAACAGTCAGCTTTTATTTTTTTGGTGCTGCAGGACTTTCCTGTCTAGAAGTTTGTAAATACACAGCTTTTTCAAAGCTAATCACATAATGAATTGAGATTTACAGTTGATCTGTTCTTCAAATCCTTCCAGTCTTGCCACTTTCCCAGCAGACAACGCCATTATTTTCCTTAAGGAGCACGGGTGGTCTGAGTTGGGCTGAGTTTATGTTAGAAAATATCGTACTAGGGAGTTTATTTAGGGAGGAATCCACAACCAGACATGGTCTTTGAAACAGCAACCAGAGGCTATACTGGCTCACTCAAGGGGAATTCTTTGTAATTTAAACACCACCAAGCTCCTTTACGCAGATGAATTTCTGAGTGGAGCAAAACCATAAATGTAATTTGTTTCCGGTGCCAGTAAGGATTCCCCTCCTCCCCAGCTTAAAGTTACCATTGCTGTCTTGTGCTGCTCTAGCCCTTCAATGAGGAGTACAAGTAAAATGAGCTGGGAAGTAAAAGGCTTTGGAGAAGTAGGAATCTGTATGACTTAGCCCTGCCAGGACCAGTGCAAAGAGGAGCTGTTGAGTGTTTTTATGGAGAGACCTGAGACAGGCTCAGAAGAATTCACTTTAATGGTCCTTTCCTGTTTTGCAGGTTTTTAGCATGGGGAATAAGCCTAAGGCAGGTATTTAAACCCATTTATGGTTGTCTGAATAGGAAGTATTAAATGCAGGCAGAGCAGATGCCATGCAGTGGACCACTATGTGGTTAGCTGTTCTCCTGCTGGTTCATCAAAGTCAGCTAGTGCAGCCGATGGTTTTTGGTCTGATCAGAAATCCTGATTAATCTTCTGACACCCTGAGTGCCACAGGGATGTAAGTGCCTGAAACATGATGTCGGTCCCCAGAAGTCTGCTGGTCATAAACAGTTACGATTATTGACCCCTTCAAGTTTCAAAGTTGTGACCTCCTCACTGCAGGTTCTGGCTACTGCAGGAAGAGGTAAGCATAGCCCTTGCTATGAAAGGTTTTAATCAAAACCAGTTGAATGGACAAGTAGGGAGAAAAGGTTAAATGCTTCAGAGCAACAAGCAGTGAAGTGAAATGCACTTTGAGGATTAGGATTTTCTAGGGAACCTTGAGCCTCTGACAATCTTGGACGTGGGTGGCTTGCCGAAAGTTAGATAGCAAGTCAGTGACAGGAAAGATGTGGCTTTTGGGGGTCTTTTCTCTTTCCTCTGCTTGTTTATGTAAGATCTGACCATCCCTTTTGTACTAATTAGGATATCTGTAGGAAACCTGAGGAATGTACTTCTCTGCCTTGAGAAATTGAGAATGTGATTTATAGTAATTGTATTATACATAACTAAAGATATCAAGTAATTAGAACCGGAACAGGTTGCTCAGAGAAGTTGTGGAGTCTCCTTCTCTAGAGATAGTCAAGGCCTGCCTGGATGCAACCCTGTCTAACATGCTGTAGGTGACCCTGCTGAGTGGGGAGGTTGGACTAGATGATCTCCAGAGGTCCCTTCCACCGTTACTGATTCTATGATTCTAATTGAGAATATTTTTAGGGTAAGGCATGCTCTAAGGACTCTTCTTTAGTTCTATTTAGCCCTTGAACAGACTGTGCAGTATTTTTGATGACCAATTGTCAATGATAAATGAGCCAGTTATGCATGAGGCTCTTAAAAGAATAAAACAGAATTTAGTTTTTGCTCTAAGATCATAGGCAACAGCTTCAGCAATTACTGCTACAGAGACTGTTTTGACATTGGATCGTGCCAAAGTAAAGATGATGGCAGCAGGAGAGAAAAGCCCAGAACAAATCAATCATAATCATGTCAGAGCTAACAATCAGTCCTAGGATTTGTCAGAGATCTTTAACAATTCTTGTTGGAAAGGAACATCTCAATTACTATAACGAGACAAACTGTCTTATGTATATTTAGAGTGATGAGCATCATAAAGATCAAACATGGAAAAATCAGTGAGGAATTGCAAGTATATCCAAATCAGAAAGTTGTACATTAACAATGGTAATTATTAATAGCTTTAAAATGTTTTACCTTTTCATTGTTCTTTTATTTCTGATAACTGAGCTTGGATAAAGTATACTTAAGTAATCTTTTTTCAACCATTCAGACGCACATTTACTGCTTTAATCAATTTAAAAACAAAAACTGCAATTTCCTACTGCTTTCATTTGCGTCAGAATCCTAGACTGCAACCTCTGGAGAACTGTTTGGGACTTGTTACTGAAATTCACTTTTTAAAGTTATCTGCAGCTTTCTTAAATGCCTGGTCGTTACCATCACAGAAATTCCTATCTCTGCTTGCATTGTGTCTGTACACACAGAAACCATAAGGTATTTATTACATTTGCTTTAAGTGGGTGTGCTGAAGGGGTCTGCTACCTCAGAGACAAACTCATCTGTTGCCCCACAGGACAGAACTTGCTGGGGCTGCAAGCAACTTGATTTTCCATATTCCTGTTGTTGTTGCATCTCCACTTAGGGAAGCTCAGTCTAACCCTTCCCTGCAAACACCTTGATTCTAGCAGTGACATGCTGTTTCATGCTGTAGTTGTGAAGCCACAAAACGTCTGGATATCAGGAGCTCAGTTCCTACTGAACAGGAGGGTTGCTTTGTTCAGGTGAAGCAAGGCAAAGATGACTGTATCTCCTGAGACTAAACCCAATCATGGACCTCATTTAATTGCTGGTATCAGCAATATTCTGTCCTTACATTACCATCATTTCTGCTGTGGAATAATGAAAGGTGGTAGACTTCACGCAACCTTCACCTACATCCTTGTCCACTCAGCACTCATGCTTGCATCTCTCTCCTTGGTAAGATTTGCGCTGTCCTATGCTGTAAAGATCGTGATAGCTTTCCACCCTGTGTCCGAGCACTTTGGATATATTGCTAAAGAAATACAGATACTGCTATGTTGTCATCAGATTCATTAAGCACATACAACAATAATCAGAGGTTTCCAATGTGTGGGAAAATGTGGAATGAGGCTGGAAAGCAGGTGTTTCCAGGGACCCATGAGTACACTTTAAGTACCAGCTCGTGGCTTGTTCCAGTGCTCACAACTGTTAGCTTGATGGACAGACTTGGCTGACGTGGGTGCAGTTTGCACTACCGTATAGGCAAGCCAGCAAACCCAAGTGCCATCGTGTACCCTCTGAGTAGTGTAAAAGCTGTTATGTTCCAATTTGCATCCTTTTCTATTTTTCCAGGGTGCACAAAGAGCTCATCTGCTCTTTTGGAGAATTCCCCAGTGACACAGCATGACAATAGCTACTTAGGAATGCTTTATTATTATTATTATTTTCTTCTTCCTCATGTAACACTGATCTGGTGTCCATATGTAAGGTAAAGGTTAGCAAGCTACATGTGACAGAGGAGCTTGCTGAGACGTCTTTTAGACTTGTGAGAAGGCTGCTGCTTTCTGGTAGTCTGTTCCCCTGCTAAGCAGAGAGATGATTTCCCAAGACTGTCTTACTACCTTTCATAGGGAGAGACGTGCTTTCCAGTACGTAGAGCAGTTAGAAAATCCTCCTTTCTTCCCCAGTCTACTGGAGAAGTCTACTTCTTTAGCTATTTTCTTGTATTTGCAGTCTTATTTAGTATCTGTTCTAGAGCTTTTTTCTCCATGATGCTAGGAGAAGTGCCCTTTTTACTACTTTAATATAAGTTTTGGACAAAGGCTTGGCAACCCAGTCAAGATGCTTGCCTGGAAGGATGAGTAGTTTTATGAGCAAGTCTGGACTAGGACCACAGAGTGCGGTTTCTGTCCTAGGCTGTCCCACAGGCTTCCTGTGGCAGATCCAGGTCTGGATCTACCACTTAGTGTCCCCATTTTCCCATCTGGTGAGCAGAGATATTTGGAAAAAGAATACCTTGGTGGGACACAGGCAAACTTGGGGTTTGTTTGCCCCTTGCAGGATGGGGGGCTGTATGGCTGGCAGCAGGCAGGGCTGCCTTCATAACCTGGCAGCTCTCTGTAGGAAGATGTCCAGGAGGTTGAGCCGTTGTCCTGAAAAAGCTAGATCCAAACTGGTGGCGGCTCTGAGTTTCTTCCAAAGCAGAGTGAATTCCCCGGTTGTAGTGGCCTTTGATGCTTAAACACATATGCTGATGCTTTTTGATGCTTGACTTAACTCTGAATTTGGGTGGTGTATTTGTGGGCACAGAGTCCCTTTCACTGCTGTGGTTTTATTCTCCTGCTGAGGCACCTGGTCAGCTATCATTCTGCCTTGTTTATTGAATTTCTCTGTTTCTGGTCTTACTCTTCCCTGTGCTCAGGATTTGATCCAGGAAATAAATGAATTGCGACTAAGAGTGGGAGAGATGGACAACGAAAGACTCCAGTATGAGAAAAAACTTAAAACTACCAAAGTAAGTGAGGCTAAGGGGAAGAAGCGGAGATGGGTATGAGTTGTGGGGTTGCAAACTTTGTTCTCTTTTCCCCTGTCTTTACTATACCCTACAAAGCCCTGAGCAACCTCAGGCTCGGGGATTTCATGGCACTCACTTAACAACAACAACAAATCGCAGAAAGGGGTTATTTCCAAATTTCATGTCATGGTTTTCAGATCTAGACACTGTTTTTTAAGAGAGATCGACGTGCCAGGTAGAGACCATTAACAGTAAATATATCGCCTGTTTAGATCCTTGTTTCACCTGCATTTCAATGAACACTGGTGTATACCATGGATGGGACCAAAACTGAGCGTTTATTTTCTCCTAAATGTGCTGAAAATTAGCCACTGTATTCTGGAGAAAAAGCATTCAGCTAAGAATTTACAGTGTTCTGTTTCTGTAAGTGTCTAACTTCTCTTTGCCGTTTAGCCTGTCTCTTTTCTATCTTTAGTTTTCTCTTACTCCTCTGTCTCTTGTTACCAGTCTTTAATGGCCAAACTTTCTAGCATGAAAATCAAAGTGGGTCAGATGCAGTATGAAAAGCAGCGGATGGAACAAAAATGCCAGATGCTAAAGGTGTAGTAGTTTAATTTGGCCTGTTCTGAATCCTTCATGTTCCACCATTTTCCAGTCTGTCTTGCATCCTGCTGTCATTCTGTGTTCTGCATTAATTGCTGTGTAGTGGCATGCAGTGCTCCCTTTCTCATTAGATGTAGAAGACTCTTCATGTTTTTCCTTCTAAATAGCTTTTGTATTGGATGGAAGAGGATTTTAATGTTGTGACCTTTGCATTGGTTACTCATAACTGAATTAGACTTAGGTTAACATTTTTCCTCTTCCACTGCCTCTTCTCTAGCTTACATCCATTTTTCAAAGCTAAATATTTCTAACCATCTTACAAAAAAAATATTAATGAAAACTAACTAGGACACCAGGACTTTACAGATTCTTCTCTCCCCAAGTATGTATTTACATAACATGTCTTTAATTCAGGACATAAAATACACAACACCAACAACCACGTGCCCCTGCAGTTGTCGGTGGGTATACTGACAGCTTTACAAGTGACCAAGAGAGGGTCACGTTTTGGAGAAGCGCAGGTTGTGCACTGTGAGAAATCTCGGCAAAATCGCTACCAGTTTGGAGCCTCTGTTCTGGAAGAAGCTTTGATTTCTTGAGAATTTCAAGATTGTGTTTTCATTTATTTATTTACTGATTTTGAGATGCCTTAAAGCAAAGAGGAACTGATTTCCAGAAATCCTGTAGTTTGGGCCATAGTTTGGATCATGGATATCACTTCCGTGCACACTTGTGACGGATCTTTTGAGGGAAGCTCAGGAGCACACTTAAGCCATAGTATTAGAGTTTAGCTTATTTCTTTTAGAATTTAATACTTTAATTAGAAGTTATAAATACCAAAATGATGAGTTTTGCTTTGTTTTATTTACAAATGAATAAATTAGAATTTTGGTATAGAGCACATTTGTACCGAGGGTCAGGTCTTGCTGGTGCCATTGCACAAGATATCTCTAGACATCAAAGAAGTATGTTACTAAACTGGGTAGGATTTGACTGAAATTTTAAAAAGCTAAGTGCATGAATCAATTGCTAGTGCAGATGGTTAGAGCTAAGTCAAAATTTGACAGCATTTATTTGATACACCCCAACTCCCCCAAACACCTTCTGTGTTCCTCCCACAAATCTCAGCGCTAAGCTTCCTTCCCTAATGTGTGATCAGCAAACCTAAATTGTCACAGAAGTGCCACATTTTCCCCTGAATCGCTTTCAGAGCGTGTTGCTGTGCTTGATGGTGTTGTGATTGATTTTTCTTTCCTAGTAAGCGGTGGTCGTTTCTGAAACGGTCCTCGGCCTGTTGTGAGTGCAGTGCAGTGACTGTCCAACTGTGAACGTGCAAAGTGCTCTGCAGGTCTCACAGTTCATGAGACCGTCGTACAGATGTCAGTGTTCATAAGTTGTAGCATTCAGCCTCATCACCCATAGTTCTTCTGTCTGGGCAAGGTTAAAAAAAGTAAGAAAAATGGATTTTTGGCTTTAGTCATTCTTTTTAAATTTAGATGTAAAATCTCCATTGGATTATACAGGAGACTGAAACTTTGGGAGCAGGGGTACCCTCAGCCAGTGTAAAATGTTCCTTGTTGTCAGGGCCCTTGGTCTTTCCCACCTGCTGAGGATCTGTCCTCCTCGATTCTTAGACAAGAATTTTGAAAACCGCTCAAATACACGTGAAGACTGTCCGTAATTGCTCCTGCATCTGTTACAGGATGAACTAGCAGCTTTGAAAGAGAAACTGGAGCAGAAGGAAGCTGAGGTAAAAAGGTTACAAGAAAAATTGATCTGCAAAATGAAAGGAGAAGGAGTTGAGATACTGGACAGAGGTAAGAACAAGGGAGGCTCGTTCTCAGGGCTGTGCAGAGCCGTCATGTAGTTCTCCATCACCTAACCTGGATCCGATGTTTCTGTGAATTGTTGTACAGGAAATTGAAAACCTCAATTTCCATGTACTTTTTGTCTTCGTGTTTGCTGCTAAAATGTTTTGTGAGTATTCACAATGCCGCTGCTGAACCTCCCCTTAGAGTAGGTTCTTGATCAGCGTGAAGCTAGCTGGTAATCCCTAGTTAGCTCTTCATGTGTTTTGCATGCCTCAAAAGATGCAGTTTATACTGAGTTAAACCAGTTTCCCCGAAAGATGATACGGAGAGAGGCACTTCCTGTGTAGGTATCTGTGCTTGGCTTTGCTTGTACACTTTTCCCTGTTAAGGAAGGGGAAAAACCATGTTGCATACCAAAGTGTGATCTGAACCAGCAAATCTTACACGAGGACTGGCCCTAAGTGAGTGAAATTGAGGACTGGTTCTTATTTGTGTACCAGAGGAGTCTGAGTCCTAATTAAAATTTTGAATGAGCACAGAAATTTTATGTCAGATGCTTTTCTTTGCTCACAAATACGATACAAAAGCGGAAACCTAGATTTGGACTTCTCTTTTTTTTAAAAAAATTTTTTTTAGGACTCCCGGAAGATTATCACAGAGGTTTTTTTGACTTGAAATTTCATTTTTGAACCAGTCCTACTGGGAGTTTTCATTGACTGTAGATGGTGCTTTTAAAGTTTGCTTTTTAGAAACGGGAAGCCCCAGGAGGTTAACTAGTTGGTTTCCCAAACCTGGGGCAGAAACCACAGTATGTAGCTTGTCAGATTTTATTTAAGAAAAATACCTGTTTTAAATAGCGCTAGATTGGACCACTAGGAGTGACCACAGTGAACTGTGGTCCCTATTTTAGAGTGAGTAAAGGTGAACAAGGTCTGCGTTTGGTGCCTTTGTGGCTGCTTATTCTGGGCTTCCCTTCCTGGGGGCTGCCGAGTACACTGAGCTCCTCCTGTTTGGTACTCAGCTTTGCTTTAGTTTTCGGTACAGCTCCGGAGGGTCTTCTGTGGAGGGACATCTTCTGCCATGATGAACCACAGTTTTGCTGCCTTGGAGCTCTATTAAGTGATGCTGTTTGCAGATAACACAGATTCTCTGCCTCATTAGATGAACTGTGGTTTCTGAACAAATATTTGTACATAAACTAGCTGTTTTTTTGGCCTAGTATTGGCTTAACAGTAATTTATTGGCATAAGGCATCTTTGCGACCTTGTAAGTGAAAACCCAGAGGTAAAAAAAAAAAAAAAAAAAAAAAAATCCTTGAAACAGGTAATTGTGTAGGAGAACAGTGGGATTATTTGTTTCCTTAGGAACATTAGCAACAGGGGAGTGCAGGTTAAAGCTGTGGACTGCTTGCTTCTGCAACAATGTGTGAGAAATAGTTTGCTCCTTAGGTAGCAATATTATGTTAAAAGTTATGTAATGCCATAACCTTTATGCTAATTTCAAATCCAATGGATTTTCCTGCACAGATGAAAATTGTAAAAAGAAGCTCAAAGATAAAAGTAAGGTTTCTGGTGTCTTTCCACAAGCATTTGTATTTCAGAAGTGCTTTCCAGTGTAGCTTTCTGCATGTGTTTATAAAACTGCTTTAACAAACACTTGTTAGGTTGCATCATCTATAACCCTTACTCCCACTAAAACCTTTATACCTTTTACCCTTTATGCAGGAATACCTTTGTACCTTTAACCCTTACTCGTGGTAAAACCTTTATACCTTTTAAACCATCTATAACCTTTATTCGCAGTAAAATTTGAGAATAAGGGTGAATAAGTCACACTTGAAATGCAAAATTTTCTGGAAAATGCTACAAGACAGAGAAAGATTTGGTCTCACAGAGACTACTAAAGTTTCTTTTCAAAACTGAGTACATAGATTTTTCTCCTTAAGATGCACATGGAAATAAAACATTTGCCTTTCAATAAAATGCAGTTACAATCTAGTAAGCCAGATTTTCCATTAGCATAATTCAGTCAAAATCATTGGAGCTGTATCGGTTGGGATTTTAGCCAAGTATGTCTAAATATGATTCATCTAGAAAGTCAGCCAGGCAGCTTGTTTTGTTCTTGCATTTCATTAAGGAGGAAAATGTTCTCCCACTGTGGTTTTTTTCAGAAGAATTTTAGGAGATTAAAACAAAGTAAAATGCTTTCTTGCCTGTGGGTTTGGCCACTTCCCTATGTTTGTAATGGAATTGAAAGTTCATTTCATTTATGTAAGGTAGATTTCTTGCAAAAATGGAGATTATTTCCCTTCCCTTTAAAATTATCTAGTCCAAAATTCCTCCAAACCCAAACTCCTTTAGATGGTTAGAATGTAAGTGTCCCAAGTATTGTGTTGCCTTGTAAGTAAGGGTTATAGGTGAAGCACAGAGCTCTCATCTCTGTGTTAGGGACCTTCTTCAAACCTGAATTACAACATGTATTCTAGCATGACTGCTCATCACAGCAAATACCTGTGTCATTCCATTGTGCTGTCCTCACGCCTACATCCATTCTGAGTTAGCACTAAGCACCACCGCACAATGCTTTTTCATCATGTCCATTAATCTGATTGCTTTGTACGGTGGGTTTTTGAGATGCTGTTTGGGGTGCTTGACGACTGTTGCACTGAAAACATGGTTTATTACACTCCGCTCGTAGTATGTTATATTTTGGAGCTCTTGTTTTATAATTACTTGGTTATTTAAAAGACAGAGATAATGCAGGTCAAGCAGTAGTTTTACTCTTGACTTTTCAGTTTGCCTGTGGTTTGGGGAGGGCTATTTCCTAAATGTGGTCACTTTCTCAATAAAAATGTCAGAAAAAAGGTTTTGTAGAAAAACAGTTTTCTTCTTTGTATTTCGGTCTAAAATAGAAATTAAGTGGTTTGTGGTTTGTCTTTTAATTTGTAAATTTACCTTCAGAAATTATTGACTTTTGTGTTTGGGTTTTTTTTTCCTTATTTCCTTATACTGTCTCATTTAAATTAACTGCGGTAACTGTATTGTGTGTTTTTAGATATAGAGGTACAGAAAATGAAGAAGGCGGTTGAATCTCTAATGGCAGCAAATGAAGAGAAGGTATCAAAGTCACTATTTTTCAGTAGTCATTCATCAGATTGAGTATAGTCTCTTAGAATATCTGCAGACATGGACTAGTCATAATTTACTACAAAAGCAAGTTTGTAAGAATCAAGGATGCACTGTAGTCAAAAGCACTGCAGTGCCTTTATAAGAGATATAATTAGGCATTTATGAGCTCTGCCTTGTGTACGTAGAGTCCTTACACAGCCATGTCATTAAATTCAGTGGGACTGCAACTTGCAGTAGAATCTCAAAATATAAAGAGCTCCACACAAGTCCCACGAGATACCACAAGCCACATTTTCAACAGGGCTTTCTGTAAAGTAGGCCTTGTTTTCACATGTGGTTTTGTGGATTCATATGCATGTGCGTTTTGCAGAATGTTTGGTTTTGATCACCCAAGTCCATAATCCTTTGATTACTTCTTTCTTTGTATGTGGTAATATTTATTATGCTTTAGCTTTGACTTAGACAACTAAAACCCACTTTCAGGTCTGGGACAGTTCTGGTGATTAAACAGATGGTAGTTTTTGCTAACTTTAAGTTCTGGATATTTCAAAGCATCTCAAAGTTCTGGGTCTTGTCCTATTCCCATTTCCATTATTTTTAGTTTAATAGCCAGTTAAACTGAAGAATATCTAGTATTTGTATTTCATGTTTTGATTATCATAGGAAAAACACAATTACAGCTTCCCTTTATTTTAGGATCGGAAGATAGAAGAGCTTCGACAATCTCTGAATCGGTACAAAAAAGTTCAAGACATGGTGATACTGGCTCAAGGTAAAAAAGGTATTGTGCAGTTTTAAAGATTTTGAACTCTACTCCCATTTAAACTGCAGGTGCGTGTTTACACCTACTCTGTCTCTGTAGGTGGTAGAGTTATGTTGACTCTCGGAGTTACTGTCTTTGGAGGTATCTCTTAGGTAGAATTAAGGCCAGTTCTTCAGCTGGTGTGAACTGGCACATTTCCCTTCCTTAGTAAACTGTAATTTCACTAGGGCAGTTGCACTGGTTTATCTCATTTGGATGTTGCCCCAGTTGCTACCTCCTGGTAGTAACTACTATTGTCACGTTGCTTCCGCTCCCCCCTCCCCCCCCTGGCTGTAAAATTACCTTGCTTATGATAAGGTATTAACACCTATTGGTTGTCTCCTGAAATGCCTTTCTGGACTAGATCCCTCATTACCTCCTAAAAATCACCATTCCCTCTCTTGCTTGTGTCCCTCGGGAGGGCTTGGTAGCCGGGCAAAACAGCTGCTGAGCGTGCGTGTTCCCAAGAGCTGAACTGGCACTGCCCCAGCAGTTGGGAACAGTGCGATAGCAAAGCCTGAGAGCTGCAGAAATGTCTGTAGCAAAGTAGTCGTGCTGCCTGGACCGCCGTTGTCGGGTAACATAACCATCACAAGCCACTACGCACAGCAGCTGTGGCGTAGCAGTCCTTCCTTACTGCAGCAGGAGGTCAAGCTGGCTCTTCCTGGTCATTCCTGCCAGCCTCTGTTCGTGCAAAAAAAGCTGCCTCTGTAACCAGATAACGGACTTAATCATGTGGTTCAAATGGTGTGTATTAGATGTACTGTAACACATAATGGTACATTTCATGCATTTGGAGGCTATTGGAGCGTTGCAGTTGCAGGAACTTTTGATCCCTGAAGATGACAGATGACGATGATGGTGGTCATCAGTTTGACACAATTTCATTGACTTCTCTCCTTCTCTTTCTCCTTTTTTTCCTTTAAAGAAGAGCAAAAGAAACACAGGTAGAGCATCACACTGAAAAGGTTCTGGGTTTCCAGATGAACACACTCAGATAATAGAAAACGAGCATCAACCTTTACAACTATAATCCATCCTCCTGCACTGTATGCATTATAGCACCTAAGATGTTTTTTTCTCCCATATTATCCTACTCTTTTAGCACTTGAGTTGCATTTTGTAGGCCATTGTTCTCTAGAGACCTATGCTCAAGAAATTTCGGACATTAATATTTTGCTAGTGAGAGGTCTGCCTCGCATTTTCTGATACAGAATATGTGCAACTTAGATTTCTCTGCAGGGTGGTGTTGTATTAGCTTGTTTTGGAAACCTGCTTTGTTGCTGAGTCCTCTGAAGGCCACAGAAGGCCAACCCAACCTTCCGCAGACTTTGAATTAACCTAAGTTTATTTCATGATCTTCTTGAATATAGACAACAAGGGTTAGTGGATTTTATTAGGGTGCAGATGTTAGAGTGGATAACCTTCCTAAGAGGGCTAAGAGAGGGATGTAGGAGAACTGCAAAGAGTGAAGTTTGTCAGTAGCCAGTAATCGGTGAGGAGGCAAAATATCTAATTTATTTTGGTGGAGAAATATTCAAATGTTTGAGCTCTTTAAGTCCTGCTGCAAGGGGCCAGGCAGCAAAGGGGAGGGTAGAGTCATGTCCAGTCATGCCACTGGGATTGGGAATGAGACACAGGAGAAAAGAGAGAGCCTTTGCGCACTTTTTTTGCCTCTCCTAGCTCAGTTTTGTTAACTCCAGAGCCTACTGCGAGCCCATATGCTCCCACAACCCAGAAGGAGGGCCCCAGCCGTTAGGAAGCGAGCAGGTGAACTTGTGTGGGCAGTCCTCAGCAGAAGCAGCCAGGTTTCCAGGGGGCTGCAGAGAGTCCCAGACCCAGGCTTTTTAGAGGTCAACCCTGGTGGAGAGGCAGTGATCGGTGTGGGAAGACACTGATGGGTGCTGCTGAGAGCACTGGCTGATTTGCAAGGCCCTGGGAAAGCCCATGTCTGCGGTCTCCAGCTCTCTGCCCCAATCCCCTGATGAGCCCAGCACCTCTGAGGTGGGCACAGCTCATGTACTCAGAAACCACCTTTGGAGCTACCACAGCTGTCACTCTGTGTTTGCAAATATAAACCCAAACTGGAACTGGTGTGCATGGTAGCGTGCTGGGCTGAAATGCAACTCAGCTTGACCACCGGCTGTACAGGTAAACCTTCTTGCTACCTCCTCGTAAGTGGCAAAATGACACCAGTTGCCCCCTTCTCCCTTTTTATAAAGTATCTGAAATCAGGCAGCTCTTCCCATCTGTGGCCTTTGGACTTCAAGATGCAAGAGCCTTTCCATCCTGGACACCAGCGCTCAGTGGCCCTAAGGACACAGCTTGTCCATCTTCAATTTGCCAAGGCTGGGAAAGCGCAGAGTCAATGTGAGAAGAGAAAAGGTAGTTGTGAGGGTAAGGCAGCATGCCTTAGTACTAGAGAAAAGAGTAGTGCTTTTGAAAAAAGGTGGTTTTTTTTCCACATTTGCAATGCTGTGCCTTCAAAGATAGGAAGGTGTTGAAAAAACCTTGGGTCTCCAGGAACTGTGCCTTATGGTCGAGTCATAGAATGTAGACAGAGATTTCAGCTAGTGAAAAATGGGCAAGGAAAGTTTTTAGTATAAACAGACTTTGGCTTGTGTTTGCATCAGATCTTTGGCAATGAATGATAGTTTTGTGCTTTTTTTAGAAAGTACAAATTGCCTTGAAATTTTTCTTGTTAGTGTCCGTACTCTGGTATCGATCACACTTACGGAAATCCAGGTGTTTCTGTAGTGCTGAGGCTGTTCAAGGACAGTGCGTCACTCCTTGGAAGCAGACAATGCCAGATGCTGATGTGGGCTGATGAATTCACAGAAAGAGACGCACTTAATTTGTGACAACATGCAAGCTCGATGTAGTCACTTAAAACATTAGTGTCACCCTGTGTTGTGAGCTGCATTTTCCCTATGGATAACTCAGCAGAAACCACAGTAACAGGTTTTGTTTCTTTATCTTAAGTTCTGGACAGACTTACACCTCTGGTCTTTCTCTATTGAATAAGGGAAAAATATTTTGTTTGAAATTCCAGAACAGGGGATAGGAAATAAGTACTTCAGCATATTCAGCTTTTTAACATCAGTCTCTCTAAATGCCTTTGAGGAGAGCCTGGGTTTCTGCTGGTGGGTATTTGTGTCCCTTTTGCTGCCACCCTGCTGTGTTGAATTGGGAAGTGACTTTTGGTGGTGGCTCCCCTTCTCATGTCATGCTCTCCCTTAAGAGAGTAATGTCAGGCTCTCCCTGGCTTAACATGTACACAACCATGGTGGCTGTGCCTGCCATGGGACCGGCGCTCCCCGTGCCTGCAGCAGTCCAACACATTTTCGTCTTTCTCTCCTGTTAGGCAAGGAGAGTGATGGTGAAGAGTTCCTGAATTCAGGATCTGTCTCCACGGTTTTATTGGACACGCCAAGTCTCACTGACCCAGAGAAAAGTCCATCGTCAACCCCAGTAACAGTGTCTCCAAGCCACGAAGAGTTTAACGTGAACGTACATGAAGAGGTATCTTTTTTTTCCCCTCCCCTCTTTTAATGCCATTAGTCCTTGAAAGCATTACTCTTGCTTGAGTTGCATTCTTATCAGGGATAGAAGCTGAACTTGTTTTATAAAAGGGTTTCCTCTAGATTGGCCCGTTTTAGTAAACTCCCATATCCTTTGGGGGAAAGTAGATTTCTTGTGAAAGCTGCTGAGGAGTTTCTTTTGAATTCAGATGAATTCATTTTTCTTAATCATCAAATGAGATCAAGAGAACAAAAAGATGTATTTGCCATGAGAATGGGTCTAAAGTTCATTTCGTATCAAGCACAGTTCCTCTAGGATATGAAATCTGGTTATTAGGATATCTGATTAAGATATGCGTATTTTCCCAGATTTTTTGGAATTTGAAGTAAACATCTTGGGACTGGTTTAATCATAGAATGATAGAATGGCAAGGTTGGAAGGGACCTCTGGAGATCATCTAGTCCAACCCTCAGCATAGCCTATATAGGGATTGAACCCACGACCTTGGCATTAGCAGCACCACGCTCTGACCAACTGAGTAATATGTCCTGTCAAATATTTGAGAGGACACAATCATCATTACATCCATGCAGTGTGTTGTGATCCAATCTTTGATTTTTACAATAACATTTTCCAGTAATTGAACTACAGATTTCTTCTGTTGGAGATCTCAGTCAATGTGGAGACTTGACTGACTTAACTAAGCAGCCTGCACACACAATGAGTTAAATTAAATTAAATAATTATTAATTATAATTATAAAATAATAATTATTTTTTTTTAATTCAGACCTTTCTTTTCATAGTGCATCTGCTGTTCTTATTTCCATTTATGACTCCTTAATTTCAGCTCATTTCAGTGTAATATATATTCTTTGGTTTTCTTTTTTAGAATTCCTTACAGATCCACACCAGTATTTTACAGGTTTCAATCCCTTCTTTTTCACCAACATCTAAGAGCTCAGAAACTGTTGCAGAGAAAGTAAAAACACAGCCTAGACCAGAAGCTACGAGTGAAATGAGGTATTATTGTTTCCATGAATTTTTCAACTGCAAAACCAAAAATTTCTGAAGTTCAGTGGGAACAGGGATCTGTTAATTAACATACTGTCCAGTCATTAACTCAGTTAGTGAAGACTTTTTTGTTTGAGTGGCTGTACTGAACTAAACTGTATGTTCATCAAATGCATTGATTAAAAATACATATTTTTTGGTGAGGAAGCATTAGTTTGATTGTAGTTGCATATAGGAGCGCTCATATTCTACACCAGCTGCTTCACGAATAATGAACAGGAGGACTGAAAATCCGAGATGTAGTTTAATGAAGGATGCCCAATTACCGTTTTTACGGAAGTATGCATCATCTCCATGCGGCTGGGGTGGTGCTGACTATGCTCGGGCAAATGCGTTGCTGATGACTTGCATTCAGAGATTTCCCACAGCTGCTAAAGATTTTTGAGAAATCTGATGCAAGTTGCCACCAGATTGGGGTGGGGGGAGGGAAGGAAGTTGAATAGCCGTTCCAAAAAAACAGGAGAAATGGATATCCCTGGTGCTGGGGTGGGTGCTTACTGTGGTGCTGCTTCAGACCCTACGTATGCCGTAGTGCCTCGTTGGTTTTAGCTCAGTAGTTCACTAGTGAGAATTAATTGATTTTTATTGTGAGATGTCTTTCCGGGGGCACTTGAGCTCACCGCTGTCTCTTACCTTTTGCAAGACCTGTCAGCATAGAAGGGAAGGTTGGATATGTGTTAGTGACGAAGCAGCTGAAGTGGAAATGAGATTTAAAGCAGGCCGAGATGATAGGGTTACTACATCAGGGATCTCCAAATGCCTTTTTTTTGATACCTTTTATGTTTTTGCAGTGAAGGGAGATCAACAGGTTCCTCCCCAGAAACTCAACTGAGTGACAGCCCGGTGTAAGTATTATAATCGAGAAATGGTTAGGAAACATTGTGCCATGACTGTTGAAACCACCCCCTCCCTTCTTTTATAGATGCATGTAAGTGTGTGAAATAATCTCAGCCAAGACAGTGGTTTTCTGCTAATGTTCTGTATTTTCACGACCGATATTTTCCAATGCTTCATCTGTGCACATGTGCACTTGATTCCTTTTACATTAGGAAGCATCTCCAAGTGAGTTACAGAATGTCAGTAGACTTTCAAATTTACAGTTGTCTGTGGTCCATATACGTGATTTTATTTTGGTCTTTTGGACAGTGGGGGAAGGGTAATGAGCTGACTACAGCGAGAAAATAATTGTAACCTGTGCCACGTAGCCTTATTGCCCAGGGAAATCAGCAGGGCTATTTCTGAACTTCAGCTTGAGTCCAAGTGATTTGTTAAGAGCCTAAGTTGACCTAAGTCAACAGAGTTTGTCTGATGCTCGGCGTAAGACCGAGCTGCTGCTTTTATTTTGAGCAACTTAGTGCCATGAGAGTATGCCAGAAGCCAAATGCTGCTCCTTGTGCTGCTATAAAGATAGGTAACTTTGTGAAAGTTTTGCTGCCGAAAGTGGAACTGAAGATAAGATACTAAAATACACCTGCTTTACTTACTAGGCCTGGATTCTTTAAGGATTAAATTAGTCAGAAACTTGTTACTAAAAATACTTTTTTCATAACTTTTTTTTTTTTGGTACCGCTTCTTTTTGCATGTGTAATTTCTCCTTATCCTTCTGAAAATACAACTTTTAAGTAAGAAGCCAAAAATACCCAGGATAGGCATCATGGCAGCGCAATGTTAACATCAGTAATTACGATGTGCAAGTTTCTCATACAACATCTCATAAAATTGTGTGGGCCCTTAGCAGTGTGCTGACTGCCTTAACTCAGAACATCTTTGCTTTTGAATGGTGCCCCTCACACCATGCGTTGTAATGCTTTTTGCAAAGCTGGCTCTTAGCAGCGTGTATTTATCTTAGCGAATCGCATCCCGGGCCGCTCAGTTTGTTCTTTACGCCGTTGTTTCAGAAGCTCCTCCCTGCACAAGTCCGGCAGCCTGAGCAGCCTGAAGAAGGAGGCATCGGAAGCGGTTAGTTCGGGCGGTTACTTCCTTCCTTTCCCTTAAAAATACTCTCTCTGGCGTGGCACCGAGCCCTCGGGCTCCCAAATGAGCAGCCCTCGGGCATCTCCCCGCAGCTGGCGGGCCGGCGCCGCGTGGCTCCAGCTGCTCGGATGGTACCACGGCTTCCCCACAACTGGCCGGTGCCTGTCTCCGAGTAGTTTTGAGCCGGATTGGGGCTCCTCACGTCACCTGTCAGCAGCAGTCCCAGACATGTGAGATCTTCCAGATATTATTAAAGAAGAAAATCTGTCCTTCTTTAGACTTTTTTCTTTTTTTTTTTTTTGCATGAGGTGTGCACCCAAGACTCTTATGCTGTGTTTTCCTCAGATAATGAAGTAGGTTTTTTATCTTTGAGTTGATACACTTCTCTGATTTAAAACGAGAAGAGAGTAAGTCCTCCTAGCACTTCTTGTCTATGTTTAACAATTTTCGAAGGCCATGCAATCATTTCGTTATAAAAATATAGCCCGGGTTGACTATGTATGTCTTAGGTGTTTGGAACAAAATACTGAGCCTTTCTATTTTTGGTGATAGTTTCAACTTAAGTCTCTTCTGAAGTGACCCAAAGCAGTTTGCCTGTGTCATCAAGTCAGGGTAATTCCTGTGCTCCTTTTTGTCAGAGTGAAATGCTAAAAGCTCCTAAATGCTCCACCTGATACCCAAGCTGCTGAGCTGCACTTGACTGTGCAGGAAGGGCAGGATCGAGGAGGTTTTTTTCTTTGTTTATTTGCACAGCCATAGTGTGGAGGTTGTGGATGTTTTATCTACCCTTCTGCTTTGGGTCCCTTCAGCCGACCATACCCATTATTTCCTTTTATCAGAGTGCATGTAGCTAATTACGTGCATGGCTAATCCTTTACAAAGTAAGTAAGCCAAAGCAAAACCTATTTTCATGTCAGCTCACTGGCCTCAAAGAAAGCAAGAATTAATCTGTGTGAAATATAGCTCCAAAGAGATTTCTTCTGCGAGGAGAAAACACACAGCGAAGGGTGTTTCAGTCAGAGCTCAACTCAGGGCAACCATAGTGAATGGAATTACTGCCTATAAACTGTTAAACTATAAGCTTTTAAAATGCCTTTCTTAATCCATCCCAAACAGGACAAGGACCCAGCGCCGAAGCCAGCAGAGGTAAGGTGTGCGCAGGCAGCCAGGGCGCCTTGAAAGCCTCCCTTCCCCTTCTGTGAACTTGCCGCGTTCAGTTGCAAAGGGGGAGCAGCAGACCTGCAAACAAGATAGTGAGGCCAAGAGTGTCACCATCATTTCCGCATCAGGTTTATGGTGTCTTACGCATTCCTGCCTTCTCACTCGTGGCTTATCTTTCAGTCTGGTTAGAGATGAAATTGCCCTCCAAGCTACTGTTTCCCTGGCATGTTTTACCACTATATAATTAGCAAAGCTAACCCTTAAGTATTTTATTGACTCTGTAATTACCTTTGATTAGTATCTCTTGTAAACCTCTGCATTTCAAATTGTTTTCTGTGACTAATAACTATATTCTTCAAAGGTCTGTCATTACACGATAGTTACAGGCAAGTTTGTATTGCCATAGTTTGCCTGCAATAATTATTGCCTGTTGGCAGACCGATTTTATTGCCAGACTTTCAGAAACTAGGGAACGTCTGAAAGAGGGCAGGACACTCTTAGCAGCTAGTAATAGTAATTGTGAGTCCTTAAGGTAGTTAAATGAAGATCTTGTTGATTTTATCTTTTATGGCTTCTGTGTTGTTTTTTATTGCACTACCAAATGGGGGTGACTCTCCGGATCGTCCTTCAGCAGTCGCTTTGCAGTCTCTCTCGACAGGCCTTTCGTGATGCCCTCGTCGTGAATTCCTAATGTTTGTTTCCCTGACTCCGCAGGTCAAACCTCCTGTGGAAGGTAGTAAATTTGGGACCCTGCCTCCAAGATCACCTTGTCATGGTGGTGCAGGAGATGAGGATAGCTTTGGTACCCGTAAAGCCAGGTCTTCGTTTGGACGAGGCTTTTTCAAGATAAAAAATAACAAGAGGACTGCAAGTGCTCCCAATCTGGGTAGGTATCTCGCTCCTGAATGCAGCTTCCTTGTTTCGTGAACAAGAGTCTTAACAACAGAGAAACATGGGTTTATTTTTATGAAGGATCTAGCTGTCCTAAGAAGCAGAAAGTCACAGTGAGAACGAAGTTGGCCTTGGTGGCATTTTTCTCAGTAGAAGAAACAGGAAAAAAGACTCCACTGATGTACTAAAGATGTACTAAAGTATTCACTGGATCTGGTTCAGCTTCTGCTGTGCTGTCTCCCCAGAGACTTTGTAAAGGATTGCTGCAGTTTTGAAATGCTAGTTGTTTGGCAGTAGCTCACACATGGATTTTTGTTTGTTTATTTGACTTTTTTTTTCTTTTCTACCTCCATCGTCAATTTATCTTTCATAAGATTTTCAGATGCACAGAAATGAGGCAGCTGCACTCTGTATTCCTCTTTATTTTTCTATGTGTTTTTAAGCAGCCCTGCAAAAGAGGCTGTGAGAACAGGAACGGGACTGACAAGTTATTCAAGCGTATGTTGACTTCTGGACTTCTGATGGAGGGCTGTTCATTTTGGTCTTGTTGTTGGATGATATTTGCACATGACAAAGAAATAATTTGTGGAGTCTGCTTCTCTGGAGATCTTCAAGGCCCGCCTGGATGCAACCCTGTCTAACGTGCTCTAGGTGACCCTGCTGAGCAGGGGGTTGGACTAGATGATCTCCAGAGGTCCCTTCCAACCTTATACATTCTATGATTCTATGAAACAGTATGTTCTGCTTAATGCAGAAGTGGGTGTTACCACCAGATGAAATCCTACCTGCATTAGCTGCTCTCCGGTAATAGTCTTTCCACTCTTCCAGCTCAAGCACCACATGAGTCTGCGCATCAGATCTACAGCCATTCATTTAAAGTTTTTGGCTTTCCCTTGGAAAAGATTTAGGAAATTAGATCTGTCTGTCAGAAGCCTAAATGGGATTAGCTTCTGCTGTGCTGACCGGAAGAGTCTCCTGCTCCTCCTTACTCAAAGATAATTCCAAGTCTTTGTTCAAAAGAGATAGCGTTCCCACAAATACGTTAGTTTACACTGCCCATATTTTCCTGTGATGCATAACGCAAAAACTCACGAGCTTACTTGGAACAGATGTATAGTCTACTCTGAGGAGTTGACTTTAGGGTTTATTTCTTACATGCTTTTGTGTAATCACTTGTTTCTTCTTAAAGTTCATTTGACCTACTGAAAACGGAGTTGTAGTGGCTGTCACAAGGGGCTGGAAGATGAGCCATCCAGATCATGATGCTGTGCTGTGTGAATTTGAAAAAGTGTTTGAAAATGTTACCCAGATTTCAGTGCTTCCATCTGTAAAGCTGGTGTCAAGATAGTTGCCACCTCATGGGAACCCGTGTGAGTCCCGTGCCGAGTTTGTCACAGAGCAAGTTACCTCCCCGTACCGAAGTGCCCAAGGTGCTGTTTTGCCTTCTCCATGGCAGAGCTCTCCAACATTTCTTTTTTTATGAAAGATGGCTTAACAGTGAATTGATGATCCTAATCTCCGCGTGAACTCAGTGTTGTGTGTGGCGCATGTGTCTCTTGTGCCTCCCTCCTTTTGTCTTGTATTTTGCTGACGGAAGTTTTGAAATGTGTTTTACCTTGTCCCTCTGCGTGTTCTCTCCCCTTGTGCTGCGTGTGGTTATGTGCGTTATTTGGATATCTGAAGATCGCAGTCGAAGTGCGAGTGCACCTACTTTAGGTATAGTAATCCTGCATGTCTGCCTGTACCAGCGCTGTGTTGTGATTGCTGCTAACAGCTGGTTATGGCCATGCACTTCTAAAACAGAGCTAGACATTAGTATCCTGCCTTGAAGCTTTCATCCATCGCTAAAAGAAATTTTCATGTAACGCCTGCCCTCTACTAAAAGTCGGCTGCACCATGTCTCAACAACTGCTACTAATGCGAGAGATTGCGGGTTAATTTGCAGGAACTAACGTGCCTTTGGCACAAAGTCACCCACAGCCCAAGTTAGCAACTGAGCATCCAGTGGTGTGTAAATACGTGTAAACCCTCATCGACGCTCTCCTCGCTGTGGAGGTGTGCCGATAGTTCAGGTTGATAGGAGCCCCTGGAAGAGTGGCAAAGTAGGGAATGAGATGTATTTGTGAGGTTTCTATTTAAGAGAGCTCCTGGGGGAAAGGATCTGTGATTTATCTTCTAGAGGTAGTTATACTTTTTATTTGATAAATGATTGAGCAAGGTTTGGGACAGGTTGGAATGGAGCCACTTGTGTAAAAACAAATTCAATGAAAACTAGTCTCATGATTTGAGCCAGGTGGTTCTGATAAAGGTGAGCAAGACCTGTGGTGTCCTGTGTTAGCAAGCAAGTGTATTTGTGTCAGCCAGGGCAGTTGTCAAGCCGGTGAGACGTGGCCCTTGCCGCCGAGAGACCCAAATGCTCTCGACCTGCTCACGTTCCCAAGTCACCTTTTGCGTGTTGGTTGTTCCATGGGATTTTGTCAGTGCATGGAGGGGAGCCAGGTACGAGGAACAAACATTGCAATACCCGCAAATCTCTGCTACTAATTCATTCAGCCTTATTCTGATATTCTCGCTCTAGAATGCTGTTTAAATGTGTTCGTTTTATGTTTTTTGTGTTTTTTTAAAAAACTAGCACTTTTTCTTTATTTAGATAAAGCACAAGCCACAAATGCAAAAGCCGGATTTGACATTAGTGCTGTCTCTCACCAGCAGGATTCCCTTATCAAACCGCAGTCAAACCAGAGTGCCCAGAAATCATCTCGTTATGTGACCATGTCGCTTCGCATCAAGGTTTAACATCTGAAGCTTTGGAGGAAGTTGGGCCATGCTCAGATGTATTTTTGCCAGAGCATTGAAACTTTGCCCAGTTGGAAGATAGGCTTGTAACATTTGCGGTTTGGTGGCATTAAAGGCATATTGTGGCTGCCTTAGCACTGAGTGGCCCAAGACCCCACGTCCCAGCAACGTGTGCTCCGTTTTGACTCACGTAACTTGTCTGGTTTGCTCCTGGAAGTCTTAAGAGTCCATTTCAAAACCAAATGATGGTTATCCGGTCACAGAGCTAGGTTAAAGGATGGTAAAAGGGGTGGCTGGCCTCCCCGTCAGGCTGCTGTAGGCTGCCGTACAGCTGCAGCTGCTTCCTCTGCGCAGGCTGGTGCTCTAGATGGTAGTCACTATTGCTTGCTAAGCAATAGTTTTATTCAGCTATCTGGCACTTGCTGGCACATCTCTGCTTATGTAGACTAATAGATGTTGCAATTTGTTTAGTTTTCTTTTTAAGTGCTTTTTAAAATAGTCTTTAAATAGTTTTCTTCTTTGTTAGTTTAGCTTTTACTAAACAATCTTGTGACAGCTTCACTCTTGAGGACAGGGCCCTCAGATTTATTTTCACAGGAGACAAGGTAGTAATGCATAGCATCACTAAGCAGAGGTGCTCTGTGCATCCCTCTGCTTCTAAGAGAAAATCAGTGGTATTTTAGCCAAGACAGAGCCTAAACTTCATGGTGTTTCTGTGCCCAGGAAAAAAATATTTCACTATTTGCAAAAAAAATACAGTCAAGGGAGGAAGGGCCCTCCTGGTTTTGGGGTGGGAAGAATTGTTTGTTGCTGGAATTTCCTGAGTGGGGATCTTAAGAGATATTGCAGGTTATTAGGAAAGATGCCTCAGGGGAATTATTTTTCTGTGCTTTGGGGTCTCTTGGTTCTGTCCCCCTGCCCCACCATTGATCTGTTCCCGGGCTTTTGTGTGCCTCAGCTCTATTTGGGAAATGGCTATAGGAACATTTCTGGAAGAGAAAGTGAAATAGGGATTTAATTCATTAATTGATTCATTAAGTGAGGGGTTTTTTTGCCTACCTTTGATGCAAGGCACTTAATCAATGCAGAGCATTACCTTGGAGTGTTGCCAGTTAGGCCCATGACAGAGAAATACATCTTTTTCCTCCTATATTTTCCCATCCTTCAGTGCCCCATTTTCTTAAACACGGTGGTTCTCGATAATTCTAGCAAGAGTCATTGCAGAATTCAGGAATATATCTAAAGCCTGCAGAAGAGGGAGGTCTTGACTGGGCTTTGTTTTCTAATAGCTGAAACAGAGAAGGGATCTGCAGATCACTTGGATCTGGCTGGTTTGCCCCCTCGACCAAAAGAAACGGAGAGTTTGCAGGTGACACCACCTTCTCCGGATTCCAAGAAAAAGGCCAGAGGAATCAAGAAGTTATTTGGAAAGTAAGTAAGAGATGAGTCTCCCAGGCTGGGGTTTACACAGCTCTTCGGTCTGGTTTACAAGAAACACAGCAGAGAACTGGGGCTGCCTAAGCTGGTCCTGTCTGGAAGCTGCTGGGCTACCTCTGAGGGAGGAGTTCATGGGCTTAGCAGAGGCACTGGTGTATCTTGCATCATTTTGTTGTGTACGCTTTCTCTTAAGTCTGTCTCAGCTTCTCATCTTTCTTTTCCCTCCTCCGGCCTGCTGTTACACTTTGTTTTCTACAGACTAAGATAAGTGTCATTGCTGCTGATAAGGTGCAAATAGTTTTGTGGCTCCATGGTTTACTCCAAGGCTGGTTGCAAGCATATTTTGGGGTTGGAGCAACTATTGCAAGAGCCTCTGCTGTATTTAAGGGAGCTAGCAGCAGGTCAGTGGGTGGTGAAGGAAGGGTTATTAACACCGCAGGAAGTCTTGCCCATATTGCTTGCAGTGATAGAAGTATACCTCTTCCTTAGCCAAGTGTGAATACATTTTGTCCCTTTAATTTAGACTTAAAAGGAGTCAGTCCACCACCTTCAACCCAGACGACATGTCCGAGACGGAGTTCAAAAGAGGAGGGACAAGAGCAACAGCGGGGCCACGGCTGGGCTGGTCACGCGACCTGGGGCAGTCACACAAGTAAGATGAGCAGGGCAAGATGCCCTGCAGTGCATGCTCCTGCTTGCCTTCCCCAGCCCCCCTGGTTTTGTGCTGCATCAAGCAGAGATACACAGTGCCGGAATGAAATGTCTCCTCTGTTGGCAAATGAAATGGGCAGATCCAGGCTCTTTTCTCTGTTAAAAGGGTGGTCTTCCCAGGGTTGAGACTGGTTTGGTGGTGAGAGGCCATGGGTGGTATCATGCTGCCAAGTGAAGCCTGTCAGGCTGCGGGTGACCAGGTATGAGCCCTCTCTTAGCAATAGCACCATTCCTCCATGATAGTTCTGATGCACTTTGGGAAATTTGAAGGCTACCGTAAAAATATTAGTCTTATTTCAGAGTTTCAGCCACACTAGGTGGTTGTTGTGGTAGTATTAATAAACCAGGTTTATTCTAATAGTGATATGGGGTGAGCAATGATCCTGTGATGCTAAGGATTCAGGAGCAAAGACATCCTCTGCCTCACAAAGCTCACCTGATACCTAACATCTCACCCATAGATTGTCCAAGCTTCCACAAAAATGCCCACAAATGAATAGCTTATGTTTTATTTGTGATATTCTATATAGGAATAGACTTGTGGCCCAGGATTTATCAATCTTCTTTTAATTAAATCTCCTTTAGTGAGCTGGACATGCCATTTGCAAAGTGGACAAAGGAGCAGGTTTGCAACTGGCTCCAGGACCAAGGGTTAGGCTCTTACATGAGTAATGGCAAACACTGGATACTCTCTGGGCAAACACTTCTGCAGGCTTCTCAGCAGGATCTGGAAAAGGTGAGAGATACTGGAAACACTGTTTTCAATTAAACATATAAATTTAATATTTCTATGCATGTAAATCATGTCTGTAAAAGTGCAGTCAGCAAATATAAAAAATTATCTGAATTACCTGAAGGTGCGTCTTTAAAATAGTATAATCTGTAGTGAGGCAAAATCAATTTCCTTTTTAGTTGAAATTTTACAGAGCTGTAGTGCTTTGTAGTGAAACTAATAATCACAAATATGTAATTTAACTTCACTAGACATTGACACCTCAATCATTCATGCCACTTTTTCAAAATGTGCAAATAAGAGAATACCTTGTCATATGGCTTTTTAGTCCAGATTCATTAGAGCTTGTGCTTTGTACAGTTATTTTATATATATGTAAAGGTAGATATAAAAGTTGCTGTCACAGTCTGGTTCTGTTTCCTGCCTGTTTTACACAAAGAAGCATTAGGGTTTGAGTTGTGACACATAGGGTGATTAAGGCTCTGTCTTAAATCATGACAGAATTGTTTACACGTTGTTTTCTGTAATAAGAAACAGAAAAAAGTTGATTTCATTTTTGCTTTGAATCTCTAGTATCCACTAATATTTGAATTTTGAGCTTGTAAGAAATTACTGTTCTCACCAAAAAGTAAGCCTGTTTTGTCAATTTGTTAGTGAGCTAATTCAAAGTGGTCATTATATTATAACAAAAACAAGGGAAGTGTGATGTGGACATAGTGTTTTATAATACTCAGAGATAATATTAAATAGCAAATGCTGATAAAAATATGTATGTGATTGAGGAGAACCTGGGATAGCTGCACTTGGAGCTAAACTCAGAAAAGTCTTAGGTATTTGGAAGCATTTAATAAATTAATTGGTAGCCCTTTTATATGCTCTGGGAAATAAATAATCCTGACAAATATTTTTCTGAATACTGACATGTTTTGTTTTATTTTTTTAACCTGGTGTGAGAATACCATGGCCAGCATTTTCAAACTCTTTTAAAGAACCTAAATCCATCACAGTGAACGGGCCTTTCAGTGGTGCTGAACGTATGCCAAGATGATGCTGGTACTCAGCAAATAGGAAATACGCCTGCCAAGTCCCCAGTGAATGCAGTGCACTGGTTGACTCTCTGTATCCCATAGGCAGTTCATATGTAACAAAGGGAGAAATAAATTACAGTGTTGCCTCTAACTTTTCTGCTTTCTTCACTTTCACAGGAGCTTGGGATAAAGCACCCGCTGCATCGGAAGAAACTTCAGCTTGCTCTCCAGGCACTAGGATCTGAAGAGGAAAACAATCATGGAAAATTGGATTACCACTGGGTTACCAGTAAGACTTTATTACGTGCTGCTGCAGCAGCTTTTGATAAGGGTTACTCACGGGTGCTTTGGGGCTCAGAGAGTGGGAATAATGCTGACTGGTGCTGGGCAGCTAGCTGCATGGCTGTCCTTAACTTAGAGGTGCTGAGGCACGCTGATGCCGGTGGCTGTGTCTCCCTTAGGATGGCTGGATGACATTGGACTCCCCCAGTATAAGACTCAGTTTGATGAAGGAAAGGTGGACGGCCGAATGCTCCATTACATGAGCGTGGTGAGTAAATGGCTTTTCTTTTCCTGACATCATCTTTGTATTTGCACTTCCACACCATTTTAATGCGCGCTGGCAGACCTCGCTGAACTCCAGATGAGACGAGAGAGCCCTGCTTTCAGAGTGTGTCGTTCTGGCTGCATGGATATTCAGTTCGTTTAACACCCTCCTCCCTCCCTACCCCAACCTCCAGCTTCCTCCTCGGCGCCATGGCTGGAGCCTTTTTTTTCACCCCACAACACAGGTAACCCTGCCCTACCACGCACCTCTGCAACAGCCTTCTCTCCTTCCTGCCTTCACCTGTCCTCGACCGATCCTTCTGTGTATGAGCCTTCCCCAGAGGCAGGCAGAGCCCCAAACCTGTCCTCCTGCCCCTGCCGTAAGGGCAGGCGGCTGCTGCTGAGGTGTCAGTGAGAAGAGAGGACCGGGCGGATGCTGACCCACCAAGACGGCCAGCTGGGGACGTAGGCACGGCTCCCAGGTGCCATCACCAACCCTCCTCCTCTCATCTCTCCTGTGGTAGTGGCCACCGACCCGACCAGGTGGCCCGACAAGCGTCCTGTGTGGGAAAGGCTGTGAGCGAGCAGAGGAGGGGGTGTCTGGCTGTTCGGGCAGCTCTCACTTCTCAAACAGCTGTTTTCAGATGCCTCTGAGGAAAGCAGCACCGGATGGGTGTCTTACAGGGTCCGGTTTCAGTGAGGAGCCTGTCAGTTGGCGGTCTGGCTTGTAGCTTCATAAAGAAGAAAGTTTACACCTGTGCCGAGACCAGCAAAACATCTGGGCGTCACTTTGGGCCTGTTTTGAAAGTTTTTGAAAGGGAGCGTAGAAGTGCGCTGTGCTTGCCTTCTGCACCTGTGGATTTTGCTCCCGCTCTCCTGAGAGGAAGCTAAAGTTGGAGCTTATTCTTACTTGCTTTTGCAGGCGTCCCGTGTTACGCTGATAGCTGCAACCTATAGAGAAGAGAAGTCCTGATAGTACTACTCACCTGCAAGTGTTTTCTGTTCTTTACAGTTTTAAAGACAGTATCTTAAGGTGGGAAAGCGAACATAGTAAGCATAAGCCCAGAAATAGGCCGTCCGGTGCGTAACAGCTGTGCGAGGGAGTATCTGAGCTGCTCGGACAGCATTTGTAGGCGCACGGAGGTGTGCGGATTCTGGGGGCGCAGCTTGTGCAGCCCTCTTTTGAAGAGCTGGGCCTTTGCTGTTTGAGTTGTTCTTAATTAACAGAAGTAGGTGGAATTTTTTCTTTTCTTCAATGAGCAAATGTTCAGTCTAATATATTCATAATATATCATACTTAGAGTGAGAGAACCCAAGCAATTTGCTCTGAAGGGAACTGCAGTTTTAAGTGCCAACTTGTTTGAAAACAGTCCACATTTGATAGCGTTTACATAGTGTATTTCAAAATGTAAAACACCAGCATCAGCTCCCCAGTTTACTGCCTGTGAGGTGAAACCAGCCCCGCAGGTTTCGTTTGTTTAAGGGCTGGTAAGATCTCCATTAAAAGGAGATAAGACATTTGTTCTTCTCTGGAGAAGTAAATGCAAACGGAGCATCATCAGTATTATTTCCTTTTGTATAACATTAAAAAAAAGATCAATTGCAGTTCTGTTCTCTCATGAGCTGTGACAGGGGCAGAGTAAAAGTTGCCATTTACTCTGTGTTCTCACGTATTTTGTATAGTATTTTGTATAGTCTTTACGTTAGCAGCAGGGGAGGACACCTAGGGTCGGTCTATTTTAACTCTCACGGCGTGAGCACGGCGCTGCTGAGGAGCGCAGCGTGTCTGGCGCGGGGACTGCAGTCACTCCTGCTCCTGCTCTGCGGCTCCTCCGTGGGGAAGAAAGTTACTCAGCTCCCACCGAAATCACTAGCGGTTGGCGATCTGCCCCACTGAGGTGTGTTCGTGCAGGGCGCTCAGCAGGTACGGCTGAAGTCTCAACCGTCCTGCTTGGCCTCTCCCGGCTCTTTCAGGTGCCTCGATGGATTTGGAAAGTAGCAGACGGTTCCCAGGGCTGAACTGCCTCAGCTACCTGGCGTGATTTGTTGTTGGGTCCATTTTGGTCAAATGCTGATTCGCTGCTTATGTAGCGTATTTTTGCATTCGTTTCCTTTAGCATTTTGAGTTTGGACGCTGATACCGAAGTGGGAGGCAGTTCCTTTCTCCTGCTTCTTAAGTCTTCGTGATCTGATACCAGCTGCCTCTTGGGCTTGTATTGGGAAATTTTATCACTGTGTTAACTCCATGAGCGTTGGGTGCTGGTAAGACACAGTATAGGCTGTAACGTAAGGGATTTTGTATTACTCAACAGTCAGTCTTTATTAAAAGAAAGCAGTAGGTGGACAGAGGAGAGAGGTGTGGCAAAGGTTTTGTCTTTTAAATAGATACTTTTCTTGTTTCCGCTTCCCCGTAATTTGAGATCTCTGCGTGTGTTTTTAGGAGTTTAACCATCAAACTGTGACAAGATTTTCAGTGTCCATAGTCAACTATAAATACAGATGTATGCAAAGTGTAAAAGAAATATTTTTAAAAATCATATCAAGTTACCCAACTTAAACTGAAATAGCAAGCCCTAAAACAGAAACTCTGATCATAGATTCGTCATAAAGATAGCAAAAGCAGTGAAACGTTTGAGTGATGAGTTTAGTTTTAATTTTTTTCTTCTGGCAAAATAAAATAGATTTTCTTTTTTTTTTGTAGAAGACTTACAGTTTATAAGCTTCAGTTAGTTTCTCAGGTTTTGGATGTGCAGTTTGAAGTTAATTAAAAGCTGAAATGACAATCAACATTTTGAGGATTCTCTCAGAAGTTTGTAGAAAGCACACAGATGAACTAGAAGTTCATTGTAGTGAGCTGCTAAATTGTCCTGGGAGTCTGGCTAGAATGGAAGTTTGAACATGTCTGAGTGTGCAATCTTGCTAGAAAATACATGTATAACACAAATATTCGTAACAAGTAATACTAGAACATAGTAAGCTGGATTAACACTGACATAAGTATGCATAAATCCATCTGAGTCAGCCAACTTGCTCCAGCAAAGAATTGGACTTTGAGACACTTAATGGCATAGTTAGGATTGAATTATAGCTTAAGAGCGTAACTTTGCAAGAATGCAAATCTCACTGTATGTAACTGCTATTACAGTGCAGGATAGTGTTTTCCTTTTGTTTGGAACTGCAGCAGCTGTGCATGAGCTGCAACATCTAGCCAAGCCTATCGTGGACACCTCCTTACAACAAGCTTTTCATGTCTGGACTATATGAATGAGAGGGAATCTAATTATTCTGTTTTTTGCGGTGCTAAATTGGGGCTAGATGCTGGAACGAAACTAGATGTAGGCAAAACCTGTCATCTTTTGCATTGCATAGATTGCAAACCTGATCAGGATGTCTAATAGCACCAACAGCCTTTTTTAACCTGTAAACCTGATACCAAGCTTTTCTTCTTTTGCCTTTGTCCACCAGATGTGCTCTGCATGTTAAGCCTGCGCAAGTAGCAAAAAGCTGTTTTTTCCTTCCTCGGGGGTAACTAGGTTTGAGGGAACACTGAGGACAAGAAGGGGACAGGGAAGTTTCATGGAGCCAAAGCAAAACTCCTGCTTGCTGCTGTTGTGACGAAGGAGGAATTCATCTCACCCAGCCCTTGACGTGTAAAATCGAACTGCTTAGCCTAAGGCGGTTGTCTGCACCCTGTAGTCAGTGCAGAGAGAGGGGGACTGTGAGGGGGACTGTGAAAGCTGGTCCGTGTGAGCTATAAACTGTGAGTCCCTCAGCGAGATCAACGTTTGAGTAAAAAGCATTGCGAGGATCAAGCTCTTGGAGAAAGAACCAACTGCTTTCGTTAGTATTGCTGATGCCTTTATCGGAAGAGCATGGCTTTGTATCTTGTAACAAGATGAGATGCCTGTCATTTTTAGAGCGTTTTTCCTACTAGGCCCTCCCATCACAGGCATTTTACAGAGTGTGAATTTGCTGCTTGTGTGCAAGGGCTAAGCCCATTGCTTGGGCATGTTAGCTCGCAGTGGGCATGAGTGGATTTACAAGGCAACTGCTACTCTCTGGGGACTGCTGGGCATGTGCTCTTGCTCGGTGATATATGAGAAGTAGCTCATCCTTTGCTGAAAATGGTGTGATGTAAATCTGCGGCCAGCTTGCCTTGTGTTGCCTTGTCATGGAGTCAAACTCCGGATTGTCTAGGTGTTTGGGTCCTTTGGCACACGCACTGATGCCAAGAATCGGCATTCCTGGCCAGCATTTCCTCATGCACTCAAAACGGTAGAAGGTGCCTGGACAAGGGAAGATCTAAACAGTGATGGGGCGCTGGGGCCACGAGCAACTTCAAGTAAGGCTCTCTGCAGCCTTCCTATGGTCGTCCTTTCCCTCCTCAGTGACATACGAGGAGTTCATATAGTCGGTCACTGAACCATTCGTTCCATTGCTTGTGAAAGGCATTTTGAAAAACATCATCTGCCAGTGTGGATGGTGGATGACTTCTTTTTTAAATCATACAGGATGCTTTATTTTTATGGTCAATTTATTGTTTTCAGTTAAGCTTTTAGCTGAATGTTTTAGGTATTAAGACTTTTGACTGGATTAAATTAATACATCAAATGAGTTTGATGTGCTGTGTTTGGAAAGCTCTTCTGTCTCTAACAGGATTACTGAGAATGTATCTTCTTCTTCCCTCATCGTTACCCCAGATGTCTTACACTAAGCTCTGCATTGTATGTGAAGAACAGTGCCCAGGCGCTAGCACACAAGAAGATTTTTTTGGGGAGGAGACAGTTTAGTATTAGCCACATATCTTAAATATTAAAAACTTACGCAGTGTGTGTCAGATGTGGCATTTTAAGCCAGAAACCTAAGCTGTCTCCTCCAGCCAGGTTTGGTTCCATTAATAAGTGTGCTTGTTTATTAATTCCCCCTCGCCCTTCCACAGGATGACTTGCTGTCCTTGAAAGTTGTTAGCGTCCTCCACCATCTTAGCATCAAAAGAGCCATCCAGGTTCTGCGAATAAATAATTTCGAACCCAACTGTCTGCGCCGGAGGCCATCTGATGAGGTACCGTTTTAAGACTAAGTTGTGAAGAGGAATCCTCTAGGTCATTTTTTTCTGCTGTCTCTGATTGTTCCTGCCTTGCCCTTTCCCTCTCTATTGGCTGTTTCTTGTTTTATCTTCATTTTCCTCATTCTGTTTTTCCAGCTTTTCTGTCCTGCTTTCTGTGTCTGGAATGCCACTTTTGTTCTTTCAAGAGCCATGGCCCTGTCATCTCCTCTTGCCAAATCTCTTCTTCTCCCTTCTAGTTAATAGCCGGCTGTTTCAGGCTAGTCTCTGATGTGCTACTGTAATGAAAATCATCTTCAACTTGATGCACACTTGCCATAAGTCCTGGTGTAACTATGTAAAATCTGTGGCTGTCTCTGAATTTTCTGCGTAAGATGAGTTTGGTCCTGTTATCAGATGGCAAACTGCCATCAGTTTGTTGTTTTGGAGGCAGCGTATGCTAGATAGGGCAGTGGTGAGTGGGTGATGAGGTAAACCAGAGCCTTGGATTTAGATTCATGATGTGTATCCGCAAGAGGCTTACAACAGCTTGTTGAGCTAGCTGATTTTCAGTTGTACCAGTGAAAATTACAGCTACTGTCAGTACGCTGTAGGATAAGCAAACTGTAGAGTAAGAGTAGTACAGGCCTGCCCACTGTGTTCATAGACACAGCTCGTATTATTTGTCTCATGCTCCTGTAAGCAAAATAGGAAAGAAAATCACTTCCCAATAGGATAAACACAAGCTGCCGTATGCACGTCAGCTCCAGACTCAGAATTACTAGAAAGATAAATATTTCATGTTGTGAATTGCTTGCCACTTGAAACTGGCCAATTTCAAAACATACTACCTTGCTGAAAATTTTGAGACTCTTCTTGTAATGACAACAAAAGCACCAGAAAGGTGGCTACATATCAGTGTCTCATTAGTGTCACTGTTTAAAGATTTAAGAGAACCAGACTCCAAGATGAAGAGAAAGCTTAGGAAACTCAGGAGAGCTTAACTGACTGTGAGTCTTGTGCTATGCAAAGATACAATATTACTGATGAAGATGCAATTTACATCTGCTGTGAACTCCTCCAGCACTTGGGGAAGGATTGGGGTTTGGTGAAAACACATTCTCCGGTTTGGAATTGCTACAAGAGAGCAAAACAAAAAGTGGAAGTTTTTTCAAGTGCAGAGTGGGCATGTGTTCGTTAAGGACAGGAAAGATTTGTTTCAGAAAGGATTGGGGCCAAGACAGCTGAGGTAGGAGGTCTCCTTGACTGCACGTTCCTGCTGTTCACAGAACAACATCACCCCCTCGGAGGTTACACAGTGGACCAATCATCGTGTGATGGAGTGGTTACGCTCTGTTGATCTAGCAGAGTATGCACCCAATCTGCGGGGGAGCGGCGTGCATGGGGGGCTGATGGTAAGGTTTCCGACAGGCTTTTATGTTTAATTGAAAAGAATTGTGGCTGAGAATCACTAGAATGAAGTTCTGACAGCTTTACTGCACACTCCTTTCTTTTATCTTCTCATTTTATGTAATAATTCACTTTCAAAATTTGTTACCCTGTTGTTCAAAAGACATTAATGTCTTTGCCAAAATTAGTTGGGGCATCAGTGTGTTAGATTACCTGGATTCCCCTCAAAGTTTAATTTGGATATGGCATTTTCCACTTCCTGCCCTATGATGTTTTACACTGCTATCATGCTGTTAAATAGCCACCATCTTCCTTCCTACACCTAAATGTGCCTTTCATGTGTGAGGAAGTCTTGATTCTTCTGTAAAATTTGTAATTTCGATGCCAGTCCAGTGTGGTCTTTAATCACTCTAGCCTCAGATGCTCCAGACGAGGGATTCGTGTTTGCAGAAGCTTATTGTGGTGTTTGAGAAACATAACCCTTCTGCAAAAGTTTAAGATTGTTTATTTTTCATCATTCCTTTGGCTACATTTTCCAGAATTAAAAAGGGGATGGTGAGTAAACATTTTTTGACAGCTTCACACATCACATGAGCTAATGATTTGTCTGTCCCTTTCTTCTTACCTGCCCGTTTATTCTTATTTAGAACTCAAGAAAGAAATCTTGGAGGTAACATTTTATGAATCCTGTAACTAGTTAATTCTCTTTTGTCCATTTGTTCTGTATTTCCTCTAAAATACAAACAAAACTCCCAAACTACCTTAAATTGACCAGATGAAGAGAGGCACACATGTTAACGTACTTGAGACCTCATTGGACAGTAAAGACTTCAGCTGGGTTCTCTGTGGTCTGGTTAATAGGTTTTAGAGCCTCGCTTCAATGTAGAAACCATGGCACAGTTGCTGAACATCCCGCCAAACAAGACACTGCTGAGACGGCACTTGGCGACTCATTTCAACCTGCTTGTTGGTCAAGAGGCTCAGCTGCAGAAACGCGAAGCCATGGAGTCCCCCGACTACGTCCTCTTAACAGCAACTGCCAAAGTAAAGGTAGGTCACTTGTTTTGGATCTGTACATGAGCTTCTAGGCAGATGTTAAGATCTTCAGTGCACTGTTTTTATCCATGATTAGGGTACAGTTCAGTAAGGTCTAACAGGGAGGCTGGTTTACTAATGAAAGTGTTAGAGTAGGAATCAGTGCGTCGAGGTTTGACTCCTGGGTCTACCATAAACACATTGTGTCTCAGCATCTCACGTGCAGGCAAGAGGTAGCACTCTTGTGTGTCATCCTTCTGTTTGTACTATAAGGTGTTCAGGACAGAGACTGTACGTATATGCTTGTGGTTTAATGCAGTAGGATTCTGATCTCGCTTGGGATCCTGTAAATGCCCTTTCAGAAATAACTGTTGTGAAATACGACTATACAAAAGATCTTTGTTAGGAAAACAGTGGGGTTTTGACCCCCCTGCCAAATGCAGAAGTAAGAGATTTGTTAATTCTTTACCAATTGTTTAACTTCCTATCAATTTTCTCTTCATTCCTAAGCCAAAGAAACTTGCCTTCAGCAATTTTGGGAGTTTGAGGAAGAAGAAGCAGGATGATGTGGAAGAGTATGTATGTCCTATGGAAGTGGGGCAGGCATCTGGAAGTGCATCAAAGAAGGGATTTAAGTCTGGCCTGGATATCCGAGTATATGACGATGACGATTTGGACAGGCTGGAACAGGTAAAGCACTTCTGACAGTTTGGAGTCCTTGGCTTTTGATGGAAAACCTTCCTTTCTCAGTGCCCTTTGATTTGGCTCATGGATGCTGCGACTTCGCACAGCAGCACAAATGTGCACCTCTCGACACAAAGTTCAAGCTGTGACTGCAGCATCTTTGGTCTGGTATAAAAGCCCTCTTCCCTCCTGACAGGACACACTCCTGCCTAGCTCTGACCATGTATGGTGTAGTCAAGCAGTTGTACTTCTTGCTGAACTGTGTATTGGCACAAAACTTATGTCTCCCATTATCTGTCTCTTGTAGATGGAAGATTCAGAAGGAACAGTGAGGCAAATAGGAGCATTTTCTGAAGGCATCAACAACTTGACAGTAAGCCTTAGCAGTGGGATCTGTTTTTCTAAGATTAGTCTAAAACCCTTCGCAGTCTCTGACCACACTGGGTACAACTTTCCTCCACTATTAGTGGTGAACTGGCAGCTGAATTTTGTACTTCTGGGGAGCAGTTACTTTGATGGATTTCAGTGCATGGTGGGACTTGCTGAGTGTTTTGATGAGGTGAAACACCACAGGTCTTTGAGGACTGCAGGATGCAAAATACTGCGCAAATTAAGTACAGTGAAGGGGTCAGATGAGGTCCTTTTATTCTCGCGTGGGCAGAGAGAAAAAAAAAGAAAGGGTCAGGAGGCTGTCCAGGCATGCTGCCTGGGGGACGCTGGCTAGCGAGCCCCTGGTAGCACCTGACCCGCGGCTGCGGGAACACTGCCCCTGGCAGGGCGGAGGGACAGTACCGACCTGTGGGTTGCTGATGGAGGGCTCCTGAGCATTTTCTCAGTGGCAAAGACTCCTAGGCCTGTACTCCACAAGCTGTTTGTGCCAGCAGGACCACGGTTGAGCCATAAATTGATCAGGGATGTGTTGAAAACCTCTTCCTCCTTGCTGCTGCTTGTTTTGTTGATGAGTTATTTTGCGGCTGGTGCAACCCCCTGGCCAAGGGTGCAGTGCAGCCGTAAAAAGCAGAAGGGCAAGTGCAGAGGGAGAGAACGAAGTGATGGCTGGCAGCGCTCGCAGCGGTGTTTGGCGCCAGGCACAAGCTCAGACAGTTTCTAGTCAGGTTGATGTTAGTTATGAGGCCCTGAACCTTGACTCTTCCTTCGTTTCCTTTCTAGCACATGTTAAAGGAAGATGAGATGTTTAAAGACTTTACGACTCGCTCTCCTAGCACCAGTATAACGGATGAGGACTCCAATGTGTGACAGTAAATGCCGGGCACTGATAAAGGCTCTCTTCC